>NC_137740.1:25099128-30208128 GCF_963264785.1 Psittacula echo | reverse complement strand
AGACACCCAAAGAGAGGAGGCTGGTGAAAAGTCATTCCTTTACTGAGGATTTTGTCCTTTCCAAATCTGCATAAATACTAGAGGTATGTAAACAGTCTCATATCCATTTCATGGCCACTGGGGAATTATTTCAGAGGTGGTAGCTGCTTTCTCAGCCAGTTGGTTAAGAGCAAAAACTAATTTAATTTTGTATATGGTATCAATTAGCTGAGATTAGCCTGACCCTGGGATGGGTGAGGAGAGGAAAAGAGAGTCTTCCTAAGCTCTGTCTCTGCTAGAGATGAGGCCCTACCAAAAGCCATAAATAAACTCACTCACTGTAGAAATTTAAATGGGAAATGTGGGGGCCAGACAGGATCTCATAAGTTGTTTCAGCTCAGTGTTATCCCTTAAAAAAAACCTTGATGAGAATGAGAGCATAGATTGGATTCTCAGTGTGGCTTTTAAAGAAATGCATGCAAAAAAGAAAAAAAAAGTCTCAAAAAGCCCCAAAGGTTGTTTCCCATTATATTCCTTTTGGAGTAAAATAGGAAGCCAAAACGGTGATTTAACAAAAGAAAGCATCAGTCAAGCAGAGCCAAACTGAGACAAAAGTCAGATCTAAAGTAAAAAGAAGACTACAGGGGAACTATTTTTTAATCATGCAGAAAGTCAAATGTCAGAAGGGAATGTTTTATTAGTGCATCTGAAGGGCTGGAGAGCTGATGAGCTTGTCTATCCACCTGAATTCTTGTATGGAAACACCCTTAGAGGAAGTCAGAGAAATGTGAAGATGTACAGTTTGAAAGTGACCACAGGGTCCCATCTAGTCCATCTCTCTGCTTTTTGTAGGATCTTTCATGCATCTCATGAAAAGTATGGCAGTAAACCATGAGAGTATCCATACTGTGAGGCACAGGATTTTCCTGGTGCACCCAGCAGCCTTGGACCCCACAGCCTGGTCAGGTCCTGCCTGCGTCACTGGACAAGAAACAAGGATGACATCTCATTTCCCTGTGGAAGGAACCCCAGATGTGGTTGTAGGGAAGAAGTTGTTATGAGCCCCAGTACATTCTCCCAGTGTAAGCAATCAAGAGATTAGGGAAGTCAGTACTGGTCCATCTTTGTCTTTTACTAAGCAACATGGTTGCCTCTTTGTGATGCTGCTCAAGAAAGGACAAATTGCAGAGGTGAGCATCACATTCACTCTGAAACTGTGAGCATGCCAATCATGCTCCTCCTCAGAAGCACATTTCATCATGTCTAGACACAGCTGCTCTGAAAGTATCATCCTGCATTCACAAATATTCCTTATGACTTGGCAGTTTTGCTGCTGCAGCTGTGAGACTTCATGAGTGTCAAGAACCTTTCAAAATAGATAAAATCTGACTATTTTGAGAACAGTGACCTTGAACTGATCTGTACATATTAGAGGTTTGGGTATTGCAATGGTAGGGAACACGCTTCTGCTTGCTCTGGGAGAAAATGCATGAAGAATAAGATTGTGGCTCTAGAGCTGAACAATGGGAAGGTAAACTGGAAGGTACTTAATGCAGGAGGACAAGATACTTTTCCATCTTCCATAGGTATTAGCACTGTGTCGAAAATGATTCAGAAAAGGGTGAGAAAACAGTATCAGGCAGGTTACACTATTTAGAAGCTATTACAAAGCTGTGATTGCACTATAGGTGTAACAGGATCACCATGTGTGTATGGTTATAATCTAGCAGAATGTATCTATGAGGCTACCAGAGTGCTGACATGTAAATCCCAGAAGGGTGGAAAAGGTGTCTTTCTCCTTACCTTTTCCAAACTGGTTACCAACAATATCAAATGCCTGCAGCTGCATATTAACAAAGAGTAGCTGGAAGTTCTTCTCCAAATTGAAGGTTTGCTTGCTGGCACACTTAAAGGAATTCCCCAGCTTTGTTGTAAACATCTTCTCTTGTATAGCTCCATAGTAAAGCATACCTGGAGGCCATAAAGACAGATAAAATGACAACCCACACTAACTGTTGGAACCAACATCTTTCTGAGATAAAACAAAGGATCCATGGTGCTTTGGTAGAGCAGCAGTCACAGATGTGACTAAAGCATGGACATTTCCCCCATAAAGTATCAGTTACATTTGTTCCATGTTTAAATGAGTCCAACTCAGCTGAGCTTGGGTCTGAAAAAGTGACTAAAATTCCAGATGCTTCTTCAAATCATATTTTAACAACTTGAGTCTGCAAGAAGCAGTTAGGATTCTCACAGGAACAGACATCTGTCTTAGGTCTCCAGCACAGCTATTTCCAGACAGAACAGAGATACCATCTCTCTATGTATATATCATGTATACCATGGGAATATCTAGTCTGTATTGCTTTATGCATTAAATATGTTTTTAAACATATTCCCGTGTCACAGTACTTTATGGAAAATACAGCTCAAATTAAATGCATGAAAAGATCTCTTAACCTAGGCATATCTTTTATATATATCCTCTTTTATAATCAGATATACCAGTTTAAAGCAAAATCATCCACATTACCAACTCTGCATCACTGTATCTCAAGCAAAACTGCTGGCACAACAGCATGCAGCATATTCTTGGTCCTCTTCAGTCAAAATCAGTAGACCAGTGTGTACTGATACAGATAGTTCAGTGATTTTTATCCCTAAGAAGATACAGGTTTGCTCACTGCAAAAGTACTGCTGATGGTCTGTGAAACAGCAGTGTCTGGCAGAGAGGCAGTAACAAGCAGGCAGGGATAGCAATGGCTCTTGCCAGCACCACTAGAAGGACTCAAAGTATATTTGAAGATTTTAAAACTTATGATTAAGTGGATTAGTTTGTATTTGCTACAGTTTGCACTTAGTGATGCACAGGAAAACTGGTCATTTAGACTGAGAACATCCCAAGGAGACATGTCATCTGGATCAGCTTTGCTTTTACTTTAATTCCTGTAGATCAGAATAGGCTCCACTTGAGCTAATAGAAATACTCATCAGTGAGAAATAAACTAGGTACTGAGCTTCCAAAAGCTCAGTGCTATTAGGACACACCTGGTCAAGCTCCTGATTTGCTTTTTTTCTTTCAGGGACAAAAGTTAATCCAAATACTTATGAGTAACAAATGGAGAAGTGACATAACATAGTAGTTATCCTGTCACAGATTTGAAATAGTGGGAAGAACTTGTGCAAAATTAACGTCAGAGAAAATCTGAAGTGACAGCTTAAAATTTTTCTCTCTGACCTAAACAACGTTCTCTTAGCAATTCTTGGTATGTCACATCTGGAGAAGCTCCTGACTGTTCAAATGGTGAGAAGCAGGGCTGTATCAGAAAAAAAGAAAGAAAGAGAAGAGCTCAGACAATGTCTAAGATTTCAGGATGAAGAACCTCACCCTGGATCCAGTTCTTATTTCTACCAAATCAAGACAAGCCTCCTCTTGATACTGGTGCATTTGAAATCTGGATCCAGCTCTGCATTTCTGTTTTCCAGATACAGTATTCATTTAGGACGCTTATTAGATTGGAAAGATGCATCCAGCTGAACTGGAGTCACAGCATTTTTGTGGTTCTGCAGATAAAATCTTTGAGGGCTGTTTTATATAGTAAATTTAGGTTTCAAGTAATCTCTACTCAGAGAGAGGTGGGGCAGGGACAGTTTTTGACGACAAAAGGAAAATTGAACAATTCTGATAAAACTGCTTCCTACTTCCTTCTCTTGCATTTTCCTACCATAAGATTTAGGTGAATGACATGTTGAAAGCCTGATAAAAAACATAATTTGCAAAAATCCAGTGTTTTAAAGATATAAAAGCCTATCTCACACCCAGAAGAGTTTGATATGAAATTAAGACAATGTAAAAATCACTAACCTTCAGAAGATGATTGTAACCTGGTCTCAATTTTACTGACATAGTACCTTGGAGCTTGCTGCAAAAGAAGATGTATCTTTATTCACAATACATCCTCATATTTGTGGGAAAAAAAAAAAAAAATACAGTTCACCACACCAAAATGGTCACAAAGTGTTTCCCAAAGAAACAGATTTTAAAGCTCCACCTTCAGGACCCAAGAACCAAGTTGCTTGGACGTATTGCTTTTTTGTTTCCAGGGCACTCCGTCTAATGGCTAAGAAGCTGGTGTCATGCAGCCACTTCAGCTACATCTCCAATTCTGCTCAGTTCAGTGAAACTGAACCATACAGGTGTAGTTTACACAGACTACTAAAGCTAGACATTTGTATGACACTTGTGGCAACCGAAAGTAGGAGGGAGTTAAACAAATAGCATACATTGCACAAATGAACAGGCACGTTATAAGGACATTTTATTTTTATTCACCTGTTCTGCTTTACTGAGAGTCTCTACAGTGCTCTCCTGGGTGACCATGCACTGAATGAATCCATGCTGACCTGCAGTCTGGCTGCTTGCAGGACCTAAGCCTGTACCTTCAGAAGGACTCGGGACTCCCAGTGCTGCAAGGCACTTTTCGCATAGATGCCCTTTGCATGAGCAAACTGCAGAAAGCAAAAGAGCTTCTGTGTTCATCATCGTTTTGATCTGGGAGAGGTGAGCAACAAGCTGAGAGCTCATCTCATGCTCATACCACTCCTTCCCTTTTTTGTCTGCCAACAGCAGTCACCACAAATGAGGAAACAGCAACCTAGATATGTAGGGGAGAAATAACCGGTTCTTTCCACCCTGCTAACACTGTTGGTTCTGGCTGGCTTTTCATATGCCTACAGACTATCGACATGGAAAGCACCTGGTACAACAGCACAGAGCAAATTTCCCACCAAGTTTCTTTCCAGCGTGTGCCCTAGATCCTTGGTTGAACCTGAACACAGTCCTCTCCTCGACTGTCTCAAAGTGAGAGCTAGTCCTAGGAGCTTTTCGCTGGTAACAGCGGTGGAGTATAACATGAATCTTTAGGTATCGGCCCTTCTATGCATTTTAATTTCAGCTGTAAGTACACTGGTACTGGCGAGTGCAGTTGGTAGATAATGTCTCCTGTGCACCCACTTCTAATGTTATGCATTAAAAGCTGGTAAGATGGATTGGGAGATTTTAAGAAAGAAATATGCCAGAGAACGGGTTCTCAGTAATACTCTTACTTAAAAGAATAAAAAGGTGAGGTTAAATATTACCCTTTTTTTGGTGGCAGCGCTAAGTTCTGTTTGGCCACAGTTAGTAACTTGGCTTGGGGAAAACACCTGCTCCTACTTCACGTCTTGTGGGTTGGTTACAAAACTTCCTTTTTTCAAGTTCTTTGCAAAAGGCAGCTGGCAGTGGTGAGTACTGAGCCAGCTGCTCACCTCCTGCTACCCTGCACCAGCACCCCAGCCCTGTGGCCTGGTTCAGCTCCTCTTTCACCTGTGAAAATCAGAAGTGCCACCGTGGGAGCACTCCTGATTCAAGGCAGTTAGAAAGGCTGTGGAGGCCAAACACATAAAAACCAGCAGCAAAATGATTTCATATTAACTTGAATTTCAAAGAAGTTTGAGGCAAGCCTGCTCTTCTCTTGAGGCTTATCTTTAAGTGAAGGGTGGATTGTCTAATTCTGTGCCAGCAACCACCTTTTTCAGGGCAAGACAGGTCAAGTATCTCCTAAAGGTTCATGTCACTCTCCTTAGCACTGACGCAAGCTGGGGCTTTCATGGGTACTTGAATCATTGGACTTTTTCTAAGGATCCTTGTAACACAGAAAATGCTCGCCTTGTTGCAGGAAGCATACATTTAAAGTAAACACCGTCTGAACTGATCCTTTGTTTTAAAACAGCTCCTTGATCTTTTACCTCACTTTTCCTTTGTAGCTTTTAGAAAACACTCTGCCATAAACTAAAATCAAGATGATTGTTAATTGAAATATTTTCTCTTCTCAAGCATTAATGACTCAGGAGTGGTATAATTTGCTGTTGTCTATTGGACTTTCTATGGAAAAGACTAACGAAGTGCTTGTACTTAATTGTCATTAATTTGGGTGTGGAACCAAACTGTAAGATTGACATTTTGGCTTGATTAATTGAAGGACACAAATCAGCAGTGATGGCCCAATACAGCTCTGAACTGCCATGGCCACTCCAGGACATGGCCTTAATGCATGTAACATTCATTCAGAGTTTGATGGGATCCAAACCACTCTGTGTTCCTCCCGGCCCATTAATAACTTTATACATAGTGTTAATTTCTGTTGTTAGCTCTGCTGGCATTACCACCCAGCCATTTTGGCTTTCAGACAAATAGTACTGCTCACTGCCCAAAATGTGTAAACCATGCAAATGTCTGAGGAAGCAAGAGTATGGCTGCACTCTTTCTCCTGTGGTTAGCCATTTTCTTCTGTGGTTACCAAAATAGCAACAGCACTTTTGGTAGCTTATTTTAAAGCCTCATCCACATATGATGCAGTCCCAGTGGGAAACATGGTGCCAACAGACACAATGTCAAAAAGAAAGCTCATTTTCCTACTATGTAAGTAGGGCCTCTCTCTTGCCCAAGTTTCTCTGTGTACTTATAAGTCTCCTTGGTGTGGTAAATTTTAAGGGCACTTATCTACAATTTTGCTGTTGTAGTTCACTCGTTTGGAATTTTCCACTGCGAAATTAGATAAAATTAGTCCCTTTCAGCTGTGGATGGGCTGTGCCTCCTTGACACTTACAACTGCACAGGCTGCCCTTTCAATTTAACAACCACAGTTGGCTTTTGGCTGGGCAGATGTGATACTTGGCATTTATGGGAATCAAATGACTAACCTCACCTGTGTTCAAGTGGTCCTTGAGATACCATTTTATAAGAGCAATTTGATAGTTTGAGTCAGAGTTCCCAGCACACATTCCTTAGTCATATGCAGGGACTACATCCCAAACCTGTTCCCTCTGTTCCACTCCAATTCAAACGGCACTTTCTATCAGAGGATGGCAAGTCACTGTACTTACCCTTCATTGCATATATGAACCTTTCCAAATTGAAAGTTCAGCTACATGAGACATGATTTAATGCTGAAATTAGCCCAGCTTTGAGCAGGGGGCTGGACCAGGTGGCCTCCAAAAGTCTTTTCCAACCTGAATTACTCCATGGTTCTGTGACTCTAGCCTCTTGGGAAGGACAGGAGTAATAGTGCCTTATATACAGGTCAAAACTAGCATAGAGATAGATGAAATGCCTTTCACACAGTACAAACTGGTTTAAAGGCAGTCTAAACTCCACCTCCCCAACCCTAAACACTCCTCTCTGAATGCAACAATTACCTTTACAAAGGTGAAGTTTACAAACCCTCCACTGAAAGTTATGTTCAGCTCAGACTGCACCATCCCACAGCTTCCAAATGTCTGTGTCACATTGGGGTTGACAGTCATGTACTCCATCTGCTTCTGTGGAGAGAAGAGACATTGTAAGGCTGCTGATAAAGAGGAGAAGGGAAGATTAATAAGAAAAAGATACTTATAGCAGCACTTTTTTTCCCCCAGACAGGCTCTGGGGCTGAATGAACAGGCCAGTGGTGGTAACAGCCTAACTGCTGTCACCCAGGGTTGTTCCCCTCTCCTGAACCTGCACTAGCACTTGTCTGACACATCAGCAACCTGCTCCAGTGTGTAAGATAGCAGAAAGTAATACTTTTCTGCTCATTCAGTGAACTGATACAATTCAGAGCAGGGTCAGATGAGTGCCAGTGGTAATTTAAAGAGGGGGAGAAGTGGGAAATTGTGCCTGAAGGCTGAGGAAAGATCAAGACAGAGGCAGATAAGGGTTTAATTGCCTTTGACATGCGTTGCTCCTCCTATCACTCTGGCCTCATCTTTATATCCTGCATAGTTCATCTCTAGCATCTGCCAACCCACACTGTAGTCTGAAAGGAAAGCTCTGCAGTCCTGAATACATTTTGGGGCCTTCAGTCTCATCTCAAACACACCTTACTTTTGTAATAAGCATCTCACCATGGTCTGGTGAGGCTGGGAATCATGCTTTCCTGTCTGGCTTCTGTCATGAAGAGGGATGAAAATTACTTTTACCAATATTAGATATGTAAGTAACTTTCAAACCCCAAACACGTAATGGGTTTGGCCCAAGGCATATGAACTTCAGAGCCTGAGGCTATAACCCCACATATCGTATTAATGGAGGCTACAAAACCAAAGTCTGAGTGACATTATCACACTTTCAGGTTTTATGACATCTTTTGCTGGACTATTCACACCATTCACCACTGTTAAGAGAAGGTACCAACTCCCCAGCACCCCTGCTCTGGTCCAGCCTGTCAGTTCCTGTGATCCTAAAATCTTCATGTGTCATTACCAGGGCAACCCATCCCTGGATCCAAGTCTGTGAACTGATAATTTCTTGCTTTCGTTGCAACTCACAATGTCAAGCCCTTCACAGAAGTCAACTCAGATTTTAACTAGTCTCCCATTCTGGAAAACACAAAGAATAGAAGGCTGATCTACTCCACCAGTACTGCTACTGCACATACATCAGTGAAATAAGAAAGCACCCGTATGACCCACTGACATCATCATACAAGCCAAAGTGCAGCAGCCGAGATGCTGTGCACAGAAAGGCCTTAGACTGGTAGCAAACCACTTATTTTTATCATACAAGCTACCTTCTGAAAATTGCTTTGAAAAGAATAATTCCAGCTAATGAAGAAACTTTGTAATTAAGTTGTTACAAAGCTCAGACTTGTAGAGCTTCCACCTCACCTTCTGTGCATTTTGAGCCATCAGCTGCAAACCCATGACTGCTTTGATGCAGGTCCTGTTCCTACTGGAAATGGTGTATGTGCCAATGGGGATGGGAGAAGGCTGAGGTGCAAGAGTGGGTCTTGCTGTCATCATAGTAGATGGGATGGCTGTTTGAGTCCCTGGATGAATGGTTGTTGCATTTGTCATGGCTGGGGCTATTGGACTTTCAGGTAGTGTTGTTTGATTTCCAGATCCTGTGGTGGACTTTACAGTTTGCATGGTGGTGGTTGTAGTATTTATGGCAGTAGCTGTCATTTGTGTATTTGGTGTTGTATGTTTTATGGTTGTGTTTGTGGCTGCCACTGTTATTTCTGCGCTCACACATGCTCTGTCTTGCTTGGTGGAGGACACAGGGTGTATAGTTTCATTCTTCACTGCAAGTGTAACCGTTTCCATTGCCTGGGTTGTAGTCTGACCAGCTGCAGTTGTGTTGTCTGCTGATATTGTGGATACCACCATGGCAGATTTCTGGCTGATCTCTTCAGTGGTGGTTGCTACTGCCTGGTCTGTCATGTGATGGCCTGGTGCTGTTGTTACCTGATGCTCGTCTGTTGTCTGCACAGTGGTTCTATGGCTCATGGATGTTGTTTTAAGAGAGCCTGTGCTGTTAAAATGAACTGTGGTACCTTGATGGGATGAAGAATGATGACAGGGGTGTGGCTGAGAAGCAGTTGTATGTGGGAAAGATACGGTTTCTGGAGACAGCTTGACCACTAAGGTCACTTCAGCAAAGCAGGAGGAAAATGCTGCAAAAAACCAAATAAGTCAGTAGTCTGAAAACCTTTATGTTTAACATTTCTGCTGATACCTATAACATAACTGCATTGAATTTGCTATCAAATGGCCAATATAATTTCATTCTTCATTTGTCTCCAGTCATGATAGGAAAGTAAAAGCAGACACGGTTTTAGTAGGAACATCTATAACTTTTCACCACTCTCCCAACCTTCACACCTCTGAATAAACCCACTGCAGTGAAGCACATTGGCTCCCAGCTGCCTGCACTACTCTTACAGCTGAAGAAGCTAAAAGATGCCAGAAGTGTGAGCAGACTTTGCACAATTCCCAGACAGCACAAGAATTCTCTTGCAGGCAGTAGTACAGCAAGACTTGCTAGAAGTAAATTATTAGGATCTAAGGCAAATGAAGTGTGTGTAACAGGGGAAAGGGTGGTTGGTTACTTACTAGCAAAGCATGGGGAAAGGGGACATTATTTATGCATGAAAGAAGTGAGGCCTTACAGTGATTCTCAATAGTCTGCGAAACGGGTTTGGGAGACAAGGAAATTCCAGATATTTATTTACGGTTTTGTTGTAGCCAGGCCAGCTTGAACCCTGAAGTTCTTCCTCCTGGGAGGTATCCAAGAGGATGATCCAA
The DNA here is from genome assembly GCF_963264785.1 of Psittacula echo. Lineage (NCBI taxonomy): Eukaryota > Metazoa > Chordata > Aves > Psittaciformes > Psittacidae > Psittacula > Psittacula echo. The sequence continues at coordinate 30,198,045 of NC_137740.1, read as the reverse complement.
ACAAGGAAAGACTTTTTAGTGATGGGCTTTCAGCAATGAGAAACATATTTCAGGGTACAGCATCCAGGGGCATTTGGACCACATCTGGAAATGGTCACAACACCAAAATTACACTTCCGTCTTATACTGTTTACAGAAACATGTCCATTACAGAGCTGAAAAGAAAGTATCTGGCTCCTAAATAACAAAGTGAAGAAAAATTGGGAAAAGTACATTGAAGACTAGATGAAGGTCACAACTCTTCTGCTTGAGCCTGTCATTATAAATATGTAAGAAGAACCTGTAAAGACAAGGTCGAGCTAAAAGAAATCATAAATCACTGATTTATATTAATTCCTTGATGTGCATGAAGCTTCAGGTGTAGTTAAATGCTTTTCTAAATTAGCTTGAGGACAGAGATTAATTCTCTATTTTTGAGAGAGAAGGGACCTGTGCTGTAACAAACTTGACTGTCAGTGTAGCTGCTATCATCAAAGAAGTACAACTTGATACAGTTGAAAAAACACAAAAATAACAGGACAGATTCCCCTGACTGCAAATTTTACCAGAAGGAACATAAAAATGCCATAATTAATATGATACTTTAGTTCTTTTTCTGACTTTCCTTTAGTCTTTACCACACCTTATGGCAGAGCTGAAAAGCAGATAACTTCTCTCTTTCTCTGTGTGCTGGTGGAAAACCAAAGAAATTGCCATATACCAGCCATAGGTAGCTGCAGCTAAATGTGTTACCACAATAAAAACAAAAAAGAAGTTGCCATTTTCACTTTTTTTTTTTCCCCTGTAAGACTGCACAATAAACTACCTTTAAATTACATGTCTTAAATCGTCAGTACTTTTTAGCTTTTTATTCAACAGATTGGTTTTGATTACTGACCAGATAACACTTATCTTACAGACAGGGAGAGAAACATTATTTCACTGACATTTGGATGCCAGCCACAACTTTTAAATGAGACTTTATTTTCCCCAAAAGATCAGTTCAACCTAACTATTTTTCATTACAGAAACATTCAGCCTGATAGGGTCACTGAGGTCTAAAGTCAGAAATGTCTTTGGAGTGGCCCACAGCTCATGGTCATCAGGTGACCTGCCAGCTCCTCCAGCCTCCCACAGCTCTCTCAGGCATTTGGAGTTTCTGTCAGGGCACAGTTGCACTTCTAAACCTATTGGCCTGGGTCATCTTCTCAAGAGGCGTTCAGCCACACGAGCTCCCAGGGATAGGTAAGGATTGTTGACTGTTCTCTGGTTGCACCGAATGGGCTTTGCGCTTCCTGGGTAGCTGTTGGAGGTAGTTGGGTAGCTCAGCTGAGTGAAGGGGCAGGGGGGCCCACAGGGTGCCAGTTCTACCTTCCTGCTAAGGTCTGAAAGGCTTCACCATGGCGCACTCATCATTGCAGCATTGCCTCTCAGGAAGCCTGGAACAGCTCAGTGAAGGAGCCACCTGAACAGCTCTCCATCCCCAGCTCCTATCACAGCTCTGCTATTAAAGAACAACAAATGCTCACAGCTCTGCATCCCAGATGCAGTTAATCTCCAGTTTTGGTTTGGTTTTGGTTTGGTTTTTTCTATGAAGCCAGTTGTCCTGGTTTAGCAGTAGCAGTCATTTATTCTCCTTCTTAGTAGCTGGTGCAGCTGCTACTGCTAAACCAGGACACCAGTTCGAAATGTCATACGACAAACATTTTGCTCAAGGGACACACACTCCCTGGGGTGTGTCTTCCTGGAGCAAGCTGCAATCTCCTTGTCACACCTTGGTTTCAAAGTTGTGAGCTACGTATGCTGAGGGCTGTGTTTCTGCCCAGCAAGTCTCTTTGCACGTGACGCTCCAGAATAAGTCCCTCAGAAAAGAATCAGGGCAGCTGTCAGAGATTCACTGTTCCCAGTCTGTGCCTGGAGCCCTTATTTTTGGGCTTTGGTGACAAATTTTAGTCAATGCCAGCAAAGGAAATGGTGTTCTGCTCCCAGGCTTTCAGTGGAAAGTGGAGCACTTAGTGGAGACCTCATAGCAGCCTCCCAGTATCTGAAAGGGGCCTACAATGATGCTGGGGATGGACTATTCATCAGGGACTGTAGTGACAGGACAAGGGGTAATGGGTTAAAACTTAAACAGGGGAAGTTTAGATTGGATATAAGGAAGAAATTCTTTACTGAGAGGGTGGTGAGGCACTGGAATGGGTTGCCCAGGGAGGTTGTGAATGCTCCATCCCTGGCAGTGTTCAAGGCCAGGTTGGATGAGGCCTTGGGTGACATGGTTTAGTGTGAGGTGTCCCTGCCCATGGCAGGGGGGTTGGAACTAGATGATCTTAAGGTCCTTTCCAACCACAACTATTCTATGATTCTATGATCTGGCTGTGGCATTTCTCAGCCTGCTGTCCTGTAACGGAGTGGGTGAAAAAAATTCACTGAGGACTTTTCCCCCTTCTTGTCTAACCACACAATCATGCTGCTCAGCCACCCAGCGGGTTTGTTCCACTTTATGCTGCCCAGAAGAAATGCCTGTGTTTAGCTGACTGGTTTTGTGTGGACACAAAAACCTGACCCAGCTCCTATAGTTACTGAAAACACTCTCACCAGCACAATCTGCTTTGATCTGAGTCCCTGAGGAACTGAAAAAGCCCCAAGATGTTCTGAGAGGTTTCAGTGCTGTCACAGTTTCCCTTTAACATAGGAGCCATTTCTTAATCGTCCAACCCATTAGACCTTTATCCCTTAAACTCTGATTATGTACAATTCCCTATATGCACAGAAAGACTTGACTTTGTGGCATTAATAAAACATTACAAGGAATGATCAAAAATGGATAAGGAGCTGAGGAAACAAGTTCTTTCTGGTCAAACCCTGAGTTATCAGTGTTATTTCCTCAGTCTGATCTTGCTCTCCTTTCATGTATATGTTTGGAAGCTACTTCAACGGACTCTGTCTATGAAGTGGTTGCTGGAAAGCAGAGCAGATAACAGCATGAGCTGCTTATGGCTGAGCCCCTGTTTCGCTGTTCACTGCACTGGGAGGGGGACAGAAGTTGTTACTTGTGTGATCCCTGTGTGCCAATGGCAAAGCCCAGTGCAGAAATCCAGTGCCCCACCAGTGAGCTCAAACTTTTAGCCATTACACAGATTAAGTCACGCTTTCTTCATCTGGCAGATCTTGTACTGCTGTGAGTGCTGAGGGATGACTTCACATGCTGGGTCACATCCTTCATCAGGCTGGCTCCACAGATTCACAGAGCAGCGTTAAGGATTGGAGGGTGACTGTGATGTGGTTTGTCACTGAGATAAGCCCCAGCCTGCCTTTTCCAAGCCTCTACCTCACTCTTGCTTTCCTGATCATGCTCTGCATCTTGCAATGCAGACAAATTACTCCAGCAGCGCTTCCTGAGTTCTTATTCTGCTTGTCAGTTCTGCTGGTCTGGAAATAATTTTTAATTAAGAAAAGCAAGCCCAAAAAAGTCTGCTTCTAATACTATTTTGAACTCACTCCATCACACGGTCAGAGTTCATCACCACAGACTGCAAGGGAAAATTCACAGGAAAATATCAGACCAACTATGCCAGCTGCAATGAAATGTATTTCTACTTATTTCTTAGCAGTGGGACTTTGCTAAAAGCCCTTAGTGCTAGCAACAAAACTATTTAAAGTTTTCAGTCTGTTAGATGCTGTCCTGACTGCAAGGAAACAAAGCCAGCATAGTCTACCTCATTTTCCTCATAGAAATGGTGGAGGACATTACTCACCACAGGTGAAGGTTAGCAAGATGAACTGCCATGTGCTCCTCCCCATGGCCAGCAGGTTTGAGAGATGCTGCTTCTCACTGTGGAGCGAATGGAAAGGAGATCAAGGTTTCCTGGGGACTGGAAAGTTTCACTTGATGCAGGGAGTGCTCAGTCACATGGCTGGAAAGGAGGTGGGAAGAGAGGGGGAGACCATGCCTCTCATCTGTAAACTACTGCAGAAGAAAATCAATTATGGTTAGGACAGGAAGTGAAAACAGAAGGGGCTGCTGGGCTAACTGAGGGGAGGACAGGCTCTCACTCTCCAGCTGAGAGCTGGGGCATTCTGCAAGCAACATAAAGCTTCACGCACCTCTCTTCGGTTTCATAACCTGGTGCAGACAGCAGCTGTGCCCCAGTGGAAGGATACAAACTGTAAATCAGTGCTTTTACTGTGTTCTTTTTAAAAATTACTTTCCTTAGGCCCAAACTCTTATATTAAGGCACAGAAGGGAGCGGTATGATCTTGGGCCAACTCCACAGAGCACCTGCTGAAAGCAAGACAAGGCTGAGCAAAGCCCCAGACGTGCTCTGGTCCCACCTAGGGACTGTCAGCAGCCTTTGCTGTCTGGTTCAGCCCTGCTCCAGGGGCTAAGCTTGTAGAAGGTGGATCAGCTGTGGTGACTCACTATTAGTCTTGCATCCAAACACACTCCTTGGCAAATAGCAAAGCCCCACCTATGACCCATGAAGTGCTCCCTGCAAACCACGCCAAGCTAGGACAGGCGCTGCACAGGCAGGTCCCAGCATGTGTAGCCGTGCACCAGAGATCTGCAGCTGGAGAATGTTACACCCTCTCACGTGTGCGGCTGGATTTCCAGCCCTCAGTCTTTGCTATGGTGACCGTTTGATGTGGGGAACTGTCCTGGGTTCATCATAGCAGTCATTTTTTCTCCTTCTTAGTAGCTGGTGCAGCGCTGTGGTTTTGACTTTCGGCCTGGGAACAGTGCTGATAACACCGATGTTTTTAGTTACAGCTAAAATGTTTAGTCTGACCAAGGACTTTCTGCGTCTCATGCCTTGCCAGGGAGGAGGGGAAGCAGGGAGGAAGCAGAAGAGATAGGGACACCTGACCCAAACTAACCAAAGAGGTATTCCATACCACAGCACATCATGCCCACTGTATAAACTGGGGGCAGTTACCCGGAGGGCTAGATCACTGCTCGGTCAGGCTGGGTATTGGTTGGCGGGTGGTGAGCGGTTGTGTTCTCTTCCTTTGTTATTTCCCTTATTGTTGTTATTGGTGGTGGCACTAGTGATTTTGTGTTATACCTTAGTTATTAAACTGTTCTTGTCTCAACCCGTGGGAGTTACATTCTTTCAATTCTCCTCCCCATCCCTCCAGGAGCCGGGGGAGGAAGGGGGGGGAGTGAGAGAGAGGCTGCGTGGCTGGGCTTAAACCATGACAGGAACAGAGCAAGACCCACACATGGGATCTGGTGTGGTCCTAAGCCTTCATTTTCTCATACCAGTATTGCATTGCAGTAACATGATACAGCCAATGACTTTAAAACTCAAGTGAACTGAAGTTTGCTCCCAGAAATCTGGGTATTGGATGAAATTAGTTCTAATTTATTTTTCTTTGTTTGCATTATGGTTTTACATTCCCTTTTTTACCTGCTTGTCCTTCTACATGATCCACAACATGCATTTGGGTCAACTAGCACTCCCTAATAAAACACTGGTAGCCAAAGGTATGCAGAGATCTTAAAAGTTATCCTACAACTTCCTTGCCTTCTGGCTGCAGCATTAGCACATGCAGCACTGAACTGCGTGAACCTTTGCACTCTCCTAATAGTCCCAGGGATTCAGGAACATGACTAAGGGACATGGGTAACAGAAAAAAAACACTGTGCCTTTTGTGACACGTGTGTTGGACAAATAAAGTCATACTGGACAGATGTGTGGATTTTTTTCAGCCACGATGATGTGCCTTTACTGATACTCATTTATTTTGAACAGAAAGCAAGCTCATGTGACTTTTTACTTCAGATAGAGACACCAACCACAATGTTTTGTACTAGTTATAATTTTTATAAATTTCAAACAAAGTGTGGTTCTACACAGGTCAGAATGGCCTGGTTACAGGAAGTTCATTTGCACAATATTTCTTGTAATAAATTCATACATTCTGTCTTGATTGGGAAAAAAGAACAGGTAATTCTGTGCTCCTTCCCTGTCTGATTATCTCTCATCAGTCACAATATACAAATACATCATTATCAACACCATGAAAAGATGTAAGAAAAAAAACCACTTAGCTGGGGAGAAGAAATCTTAGCAGCTATTTCAGCTCCAGCTGCAAGAAGAAATACACAATTTGGCTCTTTTTATTATTATTATTATTATATATTTCTAATCATATACATATTTGAAGTTGAGTATTTCTGGAAAGGAAGTGCATGGCCTTCCTCATATGCAATCCTGTTCGAAATCTCGAGAGTCTAAGAAAATCATGAGTAATAAAATGGCTTTCCATCACATACACAACCAGAATATAAGACACACACACAGCTTTGTTGTCACGGGCAAGAAAAAACAGTGTTCAGATGTGGTTTGGCCACAGCCGTTTATGATCAAGGCAATGACCATTGGTCTGATTCTCCATCCAGTGGGGTTAGACAGGAGAGGAGGAGAGGGTCAGGCCTCATTACAATTCAGCATGGCTTACTGAAAGCACGACTTGTGTTTCATGGCAATTGCCCATCTACCTGTTTGTCATTACAGTCCACAAGGAAGGAGTCTGCACCCAGGTGAGCAGAGGCAGAGTTTTGAGGTTGTGAAGTTTTGAAAGTTTCACAGAAGGTGGCAGCAGAGCAGAGGGAAGAAATCCAAGTCAAAACCTCAGCCCAGAGGGCAGGTCTCACTAGTCCAACCCAGAGAGAACAGCCAGGCAGCAGGCACCGACTCACTGGTCAAGCAGCAAGGGTACAGTGCTCAACCATGAGTGCTGCTACAGCAGAGATACACCTCGGACATTTTCTCTTCTACAATTGAAACTTAGTAGCAATCATTACTTTTAAATGACCTTCCGTTCACTCTTACCTTCGCCAAACACTGAAATGAAATCCATATTTGAAAACTATGACTTTTAGGTCTATCTACCTGAAAATTATGGTGTCAAAGACCTACATGCAGAATAAGTATACCTTAATGCACACATTAGTCTTGCTAGACATCACCAAATCATACTCTAGACTGTACATGGAGAGTCATTCCCTTAATTATCGCCTTGCTTGACAGAAATACAGTAATTAAAAGATTATCCCATCTATTAATTAAAAAGAAAGAAAAAAAAATCAAACCCCATTTTGTCTCATCAGCAAAGCCAGAGGGTTACTTCTGGTTGGCTGTTCTCAGACTTGTCAGCAGCCTGATCCATCATGGAACTTCATTCTTTAAAAACACAAAGCCAGCAGTGTGGCACTGTCTCACTGACATCTGCACCACAGGCATCAACCAGGCAAAGGGCCTGAGTTACTCCACAGCAGCAGCTGCCACATTTGCAGAATGGTCTGAGCTTGGAACGTGGAGACAGAAACAGGCAGAAACAGCCTTTGGCTCACTGACACTGCAAGAATGTTAAAGACACAACTAGTAGTTGTGGGCTCCCTGCTCAGGTTCAGTAGTGTCCAAGGATAGCTGTGATACAACCAGCTCCCAAAGGCCACTGAGAGCCAGGGTGCTGTGACACTGTTGCCCACAGCCATGGAGCAGTGAGTTACTTGTCATCCTCAGGATATTCATGGTGCAGAAGTGACTCAAACTTTGGTCAAACAGTATAAAACACAAGATATTGGGAAGGAAAAAAATAAAAAAATCCAACAAACCAAACCCCAAACTGTTTTCAAAAGCAAAGCAGGGAGGAAAACTGTTATAATCCAGCCCATACCATTGCAGTTGACATGACGAGATGGTGAGTTGGGTGACAGGATACATTTCTGTAGCAATCATCTTCCCTGTTCAAGCTCTAGGCTGCTTCACAGGATACCACTACTGACACTCATGGAGAGTATGGGACTGAATGTTTTGCTTTCCCCTGGAGGGTCCCTGATTTTTGAATACATGCTAAAATTTACCATTATAATTCAATCAAATAGCTCCAATTTTTTTCCAGTTTTAGGAAGATATTGAGGCACCAGGGATATAGGACTACCACACTGTCACCCTGCACACAACAGAGCTGGGAAATGGACCAGCAATACCTGATTTTCCATTTCCTGTTCAAACAGAGCCTTCCCACTGCCATTTCACGTCATTAGAATGAGATTCCTGTAAAGAAACTCCAAAGTGCAGGTTTGCATCTTTCCATCTGTCAGCTATGTCACAAATCCTAGTTTTGGCAGTTTCATATACCCATGGTAACCCTTCCCTATCTTTCTCTCTCACATACATACACAAGCTTACTATATTTACCAATGTTCAATCAAAGTTCCCTCCCCATTTCCTCTTCTATGCTTAGGGCAGGTGTAGACAGAAGCACTGTTATCAGGTCATGCAAAAATTACTCAAAGCAATACAGAAACCAAAATGAACTCATTTTGGGGAGATCATAAAGTAACCGCGCTGCAAGAAAACATCACTGCATGTTTCCTTGGGGACTGAAAGGAATCAATTCTTCCCTCAAGATGTTCATGACTACAGTAGACTAATAGGATTCATGTTCCTGAGAGGCTACATGTCATTTTTAAGGTAAATAACCACCACACAACAGACAATCTCATATGTCTGCAGGACAAAATTAGCTTCCAAAAGGGTACAGAACTCTCAGGTCCTTTAGTCATGAAAAAAATGTCAGAAATCAAAGAATTTAGATATTGAGGGTTAGAAGAACCATGGGAATTAACCACCACAATACAACTCATAATTAACCAACAAGCCTTCACAAACAAAATCTGAGTAAGCCTTTACCTGCTCTAAGGCTTTTTCTTGAATGGGACTATCTACCTTCTTCACAGCTCTCCTGACTCATACACTAAAATATTTGCAATGCCAGCCTCCAGAGACAGAGGGAAAAGCATTCAGGTCCCTGAAAAAATAATAGTAATGATACTGAGCCCTGTGATTTGCTCAGAGGCTCAGATACTAAAGAGTGGGTTTGCGGTTTGCATCACCTCTATTTTTAGTGCTTTTGTCCCCTTTGTTATTTATGTAGAGCACCAATAGTCTCAGTGTTAAACCAAAAATAACTAACAGTGAAAGCCAATCACTCACTCTTGAGCTTCTAGGGTAACTTTTACCAGGCTGATCTTTGCCTGTTTACAAACCTTAGTCAATACTTATCTTTACTAAAGTATTAGCAGCTTTTGTGGGACCTAAGACCCAATTACCATCAAAACCCCTTCATGCTTTAACAGCTGCTCTAAATGAGCTAATGGCTTATAGAGAAATAATAACATCTGTGATCATTTTATATTATACATCACAGCCTTATGGCAGAGATTTGGTAGTCTTTTAACCAAATGTCCTGGAAAGAAGTATTTAACAACAATCTATCCACTCGCTGGAGCATCTAATGCTCACTGCCTATTTGCAATGCTTAAGTATCTTCCAAATGAGAGATGAAATGTATCTACTCCATAGCGCAACACACAAAGAAAGCATGCAGTTTAATCAAACATACAACGTAAAATGGCATTTGATTGAATTCTCAGCACCAAATGCAAAGGATTGTGATCCAGCAACCACAGACTGTAGAGGGGGGAGGGTTACGACTTAAATTGTAAAGAGTTCAAATGTTCTGTGTCACAGTAGCTGTTACACATCTTTGCTTCCCTAAGTCCTGCACCTCCATCTCACAGCCAGGAGTTGCTATCTGTATCATTCCAACACAATTTTCTATGCAGGTCACTTGCTGTGCTATTCCAGAAGCAGTCATATCATTGCTGCACAAAACCTCTCTGATACTCGAAGTCAGAAGTTTCCTTACCACAACCACCTAAATTGGGATGGGTTTGGTGTTGACCATCAGCAAAAAGGGCACATTTGTGATGTATTAGATGGAATTAAGGAGGATGTGGAAGGCACAGCAAACAGAAAAACCTCCAGGCGATCCCATGGTAGAGCAAGAACTCATCACCATGCATGTGCCCCTCTGCAGTAACTTGGTGTTCAAGTGAAGTTGCCAAAAGGTGCGTGCATAGTAACTCTTCAGCTCTGCTGTTGACCTAATTTAGGCCACATCTTCTGAAACAGTTTGATAATCAATGTGAGAAGGATTTTCTCCTCTAATACTGAGAATGGGTTTCAATACTTTTTGGATGTTTAATGCTCATTTTAAGGTTGTGTTTCCCAGCTTGCCAGGTGGACAGCATAGTTCTCAAATGTTCATGCTGATAATGTTTTAGTGAATGATGAACCTCAGAGCTTGTGAGAAAGGCAACTTTATCCAGTGTCCACCCAAAATTAAAGAGAGATGGATGAGGTCCTGAGGAAGAACGGTCCGCTGTTCAGCTGCCAGCCCTCTGTTCTGCTGGGAAGCATTTGGCCACCTCACTGTCCTTGGTGTCTGACTCTACTGAGGCTGTACTGCAGGAATCATTGTACATGTCTGAAAAGGAAGACATGGTAATTGTCATACAATTTGTCTAAAGGACATCCCATCTACAGTCTTGAAGTTTATTGTTAAAAACATAAAATAAAATAAAAAATAAATAATCACAATTCTACTGCTGTCCTAATTCCTTCACTAAAGGCAGTGGAGGTTATTTTGGCGTATAACTAACTGTAATGTGTGTATGGCTTTATTTTTCTTTTGAAACATTAGACATGTCAAAGAAATGAAAAGACACAGTTAGGCACTGAGGGTAAAGACAGAACTGACCTGCTTTGGAGGTGAAGAAGCAACAATTACCAAACTTCCTTTAAAGCAGAGCAAAGAACCCTGGTTAACTTTCAGAAATGTTTCTTCCACTTCAACAAACTGATTAAAAATAAAACCTAAATCAACTCAAAACTAAAATCAAAAGAAACATGTAACTCAGAATAAAATGCTAGTAACTCTCTATCACAGATCCCATAGGAATGGCTATGCCAGATTTTGCTTTCTTCTGTTAGCAGAAGAAAAACAGGACACATTTTGGTAAATTATACTTAAGAATGGGGAAAAATGAATCTAAAACTGTAAATCTTTGATCTGAGTAGCTGAGATTCAGCTTTGCCTGTGCAACCTGTTTGGGTGTTAGGTCAGAACCAAAGCTGAGGAAAGGATGACTTTTAGTGCTGATTTGGCTGAACACTCACCAGAGCAGCCCGCCCTCCAGCCTTTGGAGCTAGCAGTGAAATATGATGAAACCCGTAATGGTTCATGAGATTTTGTTTTCAAACCTAGACCAGAACCACAGCCCAGATGCTAATCTAATTCCAGAAACTACCCAAGTCAGGATGAAATCTATGCTGCAGTTATAACATACCCTATCATATGACACACTTGGGCTAGCTGTAAAGTAGGCAGCCTGGGTACTGGAAGCCGCAGGAATTTGGTAGGAGATTCAAGATCTCCTCAGGAAAGGACAAACAATTATACCATGCCAAGGTAAGCTGCTCTGACTAACTAGATCTGACACCCACATCATCAAATTTCAGGGTAGCTGAGCTGCAACACCAGAGGCTGCAGCACGGATGTACACTGAGGCACTGTTATAGATGCAGCATTTATCATATTCTTCTTTAGTATGAAAAAATAAAAAGAAAAAAGAAAAAACAAATGCCAGTAATACATTTTTTCTGTTACCTGCATTGCTGTTCTTGATTATGTTGTTACTGTCCCCCTCTGCTGGCTGCAATATACTGGAAGGAACCCAGTCACTTTTCTCGGAGATGAGTTTCTTCACTAACCTGAAATTCAGAGAACAGTCACTGAATTTCTCTAGATTCCTTTTCCCTGGGTTGTGTTTCTTAGAGGTGCACGTTGAGCAGCTATTTCCTAAACTAAGGAAGAAGGCAGAGGACCTGGACAGTCCTACAGGTAGCCAGTGACTTAAGTTTCAGCAGTCTCATATGGTGACCCCATATCCCAGAGCAAGCACACTTGCAAACAGACTATATGACAAGAAACCAGTGGCCTTGGCCTGTGTTTGAGACCCTTGATCAAATTTAGAGCTGATCTTTTATATTATCTATCTCCTTTGCTGTAAATTCCATCCAGGATGGATGGGTTTAGCTCACTTCCCACCTACTTCACCCTGCTGGACTTGTTCCCATCTCAGCTACACATCAGTTCTGAGTGAAGGGTCTGACTGCATGGGCACTTGAAGGAGATCAGATCTTCTTCCTTCAAATTACCCATGGAAGGAAAATTCAGATGTCCAGCCAGGTCCATTCCTAACACTCACTTCTCAGCAAGAGAGAATAAATACACTAAAACATAAGTAAGCTCAAGGGGGCCAGATTCATTCCACTTTGTCAACCACACTTTATATCTAAGCTTTTGGGGCTAAAAATGGTCTCTGGTTCACTTGTGCAGCTCAGTGGAAGGCATGGGGATTTTACGGATGTATCCTATGGATGGGTGCTGCCTTGACAACTGGCTAAAGGTGTCAAAAGCCCAGATATTCTCCTCTGTTTCCTTTATGCAAATTTCAATCCTCTTAACCCTCATATCACAAGCATGTGGGATGAAAACCAACCAGGTGGAATTAACAAAAGCTGCTTGTATGTTCATGCCTCCAGCTGCCTCTTTCATATTTTGGTCAATGGGATGAATGGATTTGGATTGATTTTTGAGAGGCTTTAACATTCTTCTGAATATTTTCCGTCTTTTCCAGAAAGTTATGGCTGTTCTATCTGTAAGATTCTGTCTCTCTTCTGTACTTACCATTGACCGTTCTCTCCTTCCTGCACAAATTGCACTAAATCTCCATCCTCAAGTGTAAAAGAATCCGGGAAACAGCTGTCAAAACTGCCTTCTACCCGAAAAAGATTGGTCCCCTAAAAGGAATGAAATCATGCACCAGAAATACAGTCACTATGAATGAAAGAACACTGTGCAAGAGAGAGCGAGTTTAATTAAATACTGAATTGGGCATTTCAAGCTGGCAGATTTCTTGTGTAGGGAATTGTGCCACTTCTTTTTTTATCATGCTCAGGTTATATATTATTCAAACATGGGGCTGAACTGTGCTGTGCACTCAGGTTTTAGAATTAACCAGCCAGCAATTATTCTGATACAAAACTTGGGTTTGTGACACCAGGTCACGTTACCTGGAAAAGTCTGAAATTACTTTTTTTAAGGCTGAGAGTTTTCAGTAACCCACTTCAGTAACAGGTAAAGCTACAGCTTACAAGTAGGGGTGAGTTTTTATGGTCCTGATCCACAAAGCAGTCTTGGAATAATCCCCCAACACTCCAGATGAGTTTCCATCTTCTTTATTCCCACACAACCATGAATTTAGGGCTGGTATAACCCCAAACTTTGCAGGTAAAATTGTGATCTTTAGAGAAGAGGAGGCTACATGGGGAAGAGGCAGTGTAATTTGAAAAAAGAATTACATTGTTAGGGTTGGTCTCTTCCTCCAAGTCAGAAGAGTTGGAAAGTTCATCTGTGCTGGAGGGGATGGCTTCAAAATCCTCAAATGTGTCTAGAGATGGCATTTGCCTGCTTGGCCAACCTTTTCAAAGGAAGCAAAATAAAAAGAGTTACCTATCAGTCATTAGCCTCTTTCAGACTCAGTCTTCTAAAAACAAATTTCAACTTCACTTCTCACTATTCCCGCTTACTGAATTGCTTGTGTCGTTTTACAGCTTGTTCCCTGATTTTGCCATTAAAATTATGTTGCAACCATTAGTCTGTCTCTAAAAGCCTGTACTGCTTGCTGTCATTTGTGGGAGTGAAGACAGGTGGCCACAGTATGCACGCCCATCAATACCTTGAGTATTTAGCATTGTTAAATCTCTTTCTGTTCTGGAAGTACATAAAATGAGCACCAGGAATATTTCTGTAGAGCAAGCATCATAGCAAATGATAACTTTTGCTGATGTGATTTTCAGAAGGCCACGCTCATTCAGTTTCCACCTTACCTCCATATGTTTATTTATAAATTGAAGTCTGAAGTCATTGAATTTTGGTTGACTTCTTATATCCTTGTCACCCTAAGGTGATATTACCACCTGATCAATTTACAAGACTATCCCCTGGGGCAAGCTGGAAGTGCAGGGCAGGGACAGAGTGAACAAGGCACAAAGACAACCAGACCTTGGTAGTAGGTAGAGAAGATCTCATGAATTTCTGCTGTTAGCAGTCTTATTGCATGATTTGAACCCAAAACCACCCCAGCCCAGTGGAAGGGACTTAATGACAGATTTACAGCCCAAGCACAACAGCCAGACTCTTTACCTACAAAGGCATATCGATAGGATGTGTCCTGAAGGAAATTTAGGCTAAGCCTTATAAGACCTGCCTGATGCTCCCATGGCGGAAAACTAACTCAGCCTCTTCTACACAGATGGTAATCATAATCTGCACTTTCCTTTACACTTGATACCTGTCCGTTTTCTGACAAGGATGACTACAGTCCAGCTAGGAGGAAACTTAATAGCCTTAACAGATTATAAAATGGAGTTAGTCAAATCAATGTGCCTTCCTACTTAATGCACCTGCTGTGCATTAGTTGATTCACAAGGACTCAGGCTAAGCAGATGTTGACTCAAATTATTTACAGGCTGTGGGCCACTGCTCTTGACGAAGCAAACCACTGCTCTGACAAGAAGGCATGAAGACAAATGCTCGTGCAGTGGGATTATGCATAACCCAGCAGTCATAACCCACAGTAAAACCTGGCCTGAAACAATGCAAAACCCAAGCCAGGAAGTTCAGGCAGTAAACAGAAAAGTGATCTAATCTGAGAAAAATAGGTTTACTCATCAATTTATTTAATCCCTCCCCATGCACATCCTCCTTGTTACAGGCACTGGTTGGTGCAACTTGTGGTCATGCAGTTCTGCAGCCTCTTCCCCCTCCTTTTATGCTGGGGCTGTGACTGCCTCAAATGCCCCCATTCGGTTACAAGAGAGACAGTGACCTTCTTCCAGCAGAGCATCATCCCCAGTTATAACCCTGTAGGTAGCGTTAGGTCATCTGAACTTTTCAAGGTGAAAACTAGCCGCTGAAGTGGCATTCATGTGCTAGGTTGCAACATTCCTTGCCAAGGTCTATACCAACAGAGTTTTGAGACAGAAAAGACAATTTCAGTTACAGATCATGCAGCATATAGAACTGAACCCCATATTCTGTATCAGTATCAGCTGAATCACACCAGCAAAATGCCAACAAATGTCTAAATGCACAAGAATACATTGATGCTATCTAGCTCCAAACCATTACAGAAATTTCAGTTCAAATTCACAGGCTGGGCTACAAAAGAAAAACATATCTCTCTTCCCCTTAGAAAAAGTTGAAGTTATCGTTTGCAGCTGTCATCTACAGAAACCTGAACAGCAAGGACTCCTTACAAATACATGCATCAGCCTTCTTCCATAGAAATTGCTATTCTAATTTCAGAGACTAAGAAATAGCCTAAGTATTAAGTACCTAATTCAAGCTATAAAATAACACAGATCAAATTGTGAGCTCTCTGACATCAATTAAAATAATTATTTTTACCTGTGCCTGAGTTACAGAAAACCAGAATCTGGGACATTGTTTCTCTACTTGCTAGTGATCTAAGCTTGTTTTTTCATTGCTTTCATAGGAAATAATACTCATTTAAAAAGAAAAATCTCTTGAAGTGGGAGAGAGTAAATATTATCATAAATTATATTACACTCTCAAATTGAGATGATAAATGTTTTAATTTTGTTTACCTGTCTGTGAAGCAGATCTAGGTACGGGCCTCATGGTGGAACCGGTATTACATTTAGTCTGGGCCAATATGGTGTTTTCAAAAGCATCTGCGACAGGAAGTACACTTTGTGTCTTCAGGGTGAAACAGTTATCAGACAACCAGTACAAAGTGAATTCCTGTATCAATCACCTCTGCAACTGGTAGTCCCTTTAAAAACACGTGAACTGGGGTCCAACAGTTATAAAAGAGGAGACATGTGACCAGCACAAATGAGTGAAAAGACAGCAGCATTCCACAGAAAAACTGTAAGTCTGAGAAGGACAGCAAACAGCCAACTGAATCAAACAGAAATACTGGTGTTAATTAAGGAAAATGATTGCTGGGTGAACAGTGCAGTGTTCTATTTCACTACTGCTTCCTTACACATTTTTAACATATTTTCCTTGCAGCATTTCAAATAATTATGTAGGTGATGGCATATGGTTTTGATGCTCATCCATACAGTAACGAAAGTAGACCAGGGAGACTCTCCTGTCCAGCCAGAAATGAATGGTTGCACACTTGATGAATGCAATGCAATTTTGTGGGGGAAGTGTTTATCCAAATATATCAAATGATTTGTGTTATTAACTCTGTCAGAGCCCTGGCAACAGCCGCAGTATCTCCTGGTAAAGGGATGCTAATGTTAATTTTTTCCCTCTCAGTTTGGCGAGGGATGTTGTAGGGAATGATGTAGGACCATGTTTTAACTACTGAGGATCAACTCAGCTCTGTCCTGTGGACAGCACTTGCACCTTGAAATACTCTCTACCTCTGCAGCCACACGGTTTGCTGGATCAGAAGTATCTGCCAGTAACAAAAGTGAGATATAAACAGCACAATTTGGGAAACTCTGGTGCTGGGTACCAGGATGATTCAAAATGTACTGCTGTGGTCACTAGCAAAAGCACGTATTCTGCAAACAGCAAAACTATTTCCTTTGCTGCCTCTCAATTGTTTCTTTCAACCTCTCTGTTCTAGTCTTCTCTTCTGCTGAGAGAGACATAGAAGATAGCTCTGATATGTCACTGATTCCATCACTGATCTGGCCCCTGCCAAGGTTTTGTGCAGATCAGCACAATCCTAAGAAAGGATTCCTCAGCCTGAATCTCTCCTCCCTGTCTTGCAGCAGGGGTTCCTGACTGCCTGTGCCTCATAAGTCAACATGTGATGGCAAATCCTCATGTAAAGGGGAAAGGTGACAATGGAAGCCATTGATCTTCCAGTGGCTGAACGCTTTGGTGTTATTAAACAGTAAGTGATGAATCTGCTGCAAGAAATAGGTAGAAATTCTGCTTGGCTGAAATGAAACACTGCACCTTAAATGGATATTAATGCACAGTCTAGCCTCTTCTGAAGTCTTCATGCACATGGCTCCTCCTTCTCTTATTAGGTGTAGACACTAACGAGGGAAGATGGACACAAGCAACCAGACTGCAGGTGAAAGTGAAAAGTTGCCCCTTGGCTCCCTGCTGCTGCACTCTATGGAGTGAGGCAAAAGGCAGGCAGAAAGTCTAGATCAAGAAGATATTCTAGACATTACTTCCCCAAACAGGCAGAGAATTATGGTTTTCTTTTAGGCCCGTCCGTAGGTGAAAGTTGGTAAATATGAGTGCAGGGGACAGGCAAGGGGGTGACGAGCTGTGTTTATCACAGTTAAACAGATAACTGACATCAAGCCCCTAATGGACTGCAGTGCTGTCTGCTAGCAGTGATGAGATGTGAATCCAGTGAATAATATCAAAAGATTGCCAAACAGGTTTTCATGCAGGATAGAAACACTCATACCTTCAAACCCCAGGGGAGTTGGATCACTCTTTATTTCATGTCTCTTGACTTTAACTGCAGGAACGAGGGGACCTGTGTGAAGTTTGCAGAGTCATAAGGCTGTAAATATTGTTAAAGGAGAAACTTGCTTTCCCATTTCCTAGAAACACTACCTGCCTAATACTTTCCATTACACCCAGAAGAATGACCAACCCCTAAACTCTAGGTGGTGAAGATTAACACTTCTGTGATGTGGACAGGAAACAGACCCCTTTCTACAAGACAGTGGACAGTAACTAAGTGTATCTGCTTCCAATCACGTTTCACAGATGTTTTCTCTCACTCTTGTCCAGGAGATGGCACTAACCAGACTGAGTCACAATCTCAGCTTTTTACCCATGAGGTTGGCAGGGTACAGCCCACAAAAGCCAGCACTGGACTGGAAGGCATCTGTCATAGGTCCTCCTCCAGTATCCTGACTCCACATGTGGAGGACTGGTGATGTGATGGAGCTGAACTGTTAGCAGTGGGGATCAGTGTGCAGCAGTATGCAGTAGCCTTGCATGTGATGATCCAAACACCCCAGCTAGACCTGCATTTGGCTGATGCTGAGACAAGACTCAGGCTTCAGTTCTTTTTTAAACTGAAATATTTTCTTAAAGCAGACACTGTAAATAAAATACTTAACAGAAAATCACTGCTATCCCACCCCTATCCCCCTTTGTTTTTAAAATCATTACAAAAGCAGTTTTCTCAGCATTCAAAGAAATTGCCAACAGTCTTATGGTGGACAGGATCCTAGGACAGGATTTTTTTTATATGAAACTGTAACAAAGTTTGAATTTCAATGTAATGCATACATGCTGTCTTTGATAAACCACACTAAAGAACAACCTGTTTGCCCTTTCTCTTTTTGCATGTATGCTTCTTTCTGTGTTCCCCAGCTTCGTTAATAAATACCAGGAAATAATTGTGTCTTCCCATAACTTAGTAACTGATCACGTACGTCCGAAGTTGTTATCGAGGACAGAAAGCTATGAGAACGTCTTCATCTGTTCTATGCCAATCATTTCTATCTGGTGATGTTTTAGTGCTATGATCTAAAGAAGTTGGCAAAGAAACATTTGTAGGTAGCAGTAATATCACATCCTTCCTCTGCCAATAAACCTCACCACAATCTCATTTCACGACTGATTCATTGCACAGTCAAGAATATGGTTCATATCCTTCACAACTATTTAGAATAAAATAACACTGCAACCTTCTTCCTGACAAATATATAGCAAATATTTTTATACAAATTAATTCAGCCATTTTTCCTTCTATTTTGGTTTGTGAATTGCCCTGCAAATCAGTTCCTCCACTTTGTTCCAGGAAGTGACAAAGGACAGTATATTCAGAATTTGATGTGAGATCATATGTTCTGTTACCAAAAGTAACTCTTAACACATAGGCGTAGGTGCCTACAATCCCATGGGTTGCTTTCGAGTTTAAATGTAGGCACTAATGCAGTAACTTAAAGCAAATTTTGTAAAAGTGCCTTTTTTCAAAATAATTACAGCTCAAAATAAAAATGATAAATTCCCACATAAACTGCAGAGTTCAGCGCAGTCTAGGCACCTAGCTCCATTACACATGCCTAAAAATGTCCTTGCAAACACAATTTCTAATCATAAATATGATTACACTAAATATGCTTAAAGCTGGCATCTATTGCTACTCCATTTTTGGCTTGATTTCGGGCCTGCTTACCATCTGATATCTGATATGAAGTGAGAATATTCTTTCCTTGAAAGCAAAATTCCTGAACAGCTTCAAGGAAATGGAGAAATAATTTCTGTTGAATTTCAGTTAATCTGAACAAGGGAGAAGTTGGAAAACCTAATCCCACATCAGCCAAAAATTAAGATAGTTTCCATGGAAACTAGCACCACTCTTTAAAGCCTATTATGGAGAAACTGAGAAGAGTCACTGTGTGCGCTGGCAGCACACCTTGATGGACATTCAGAATGTCATGGCCTGCCTACTGCAGGTGTTATACTGATCCTGACACCACTTCTACTGGAACCCCTTGCATTTATAAAATTTGAGCCTGATGCACTCACTCTGTGAACAGCATTTGGCAGTATATGTATCAGCCAGCACGAACAAGAAGGGCAGCTAAGCAAGCAGCATGACAATACCTTTGGTCACAGCAGAAGCATTAACTGTTGTGCTGATGGAGGAAGCTAGGGAAAAGCGACGGATAACTTCTCTTTCCTTAGATTCTGGATCTGGGAGAATAGACAGATGCAATGCAGGGCAGGATTAGAGGTTAATAAGCACTGAGGGTAAAAGATGTCCAAAGAAATGCAGCAGCTAGAAAAGGGTAAATAAAAGGTAGGTTGCTCCTCTAAAACAGCCCAGAAAAATATCCTCAACAAAAAGAAAATAGTTTATATGAACTTATTTTCAAAGCAATTCCAATTGCACCGATTTTATACTTCAGAAAAAAGACTTATGCCAATTAATATTTTAGCAACCAATTAGTGTCTAAGTACAGCTACAAAACACAAGGAGAGGAGCATGATGGTTAGAATGGTGTGCTTGTCTACAGGTAAGGTTTGGATTATTTAGACATGGAACTGTTTGTTCTGTGATGACTGAAACACACTGAAAACCAAACAGGAATGGTTTGAAGTTCACATTTGTAATTTATAGAAATTAACTGTGTGAATGCCTGAAAACATTCTCTGAGCCTCCATCCTTACCTAGGATGTGGTAGAGTGTTGTAGATCAGCTTGGAGAAAGTGAAAGCAACAGAGCTAGGTTTTTTTCTTTATTCCAATTAGGATCCTGTCTTTTCTCAAAGTCCACTCAGGACTGAAGACACAGCATTCCCAGATTTCACTATGAGATGTGAGTAGCATTTTTGACTCAAAATATTTAATAATAAATGAACTGTTGTCTAGCTTCAGAGAGTATACAATGTTTCAAAACAATTCAATGCCGTTACACAGCTCTTAAAAGACTGTGTCTACACATCTACAAGCACATGAGTACACTTCTTGCACCTACCAACTACAGCAGCACCACCTGGGAGAAAAAGTTTCTTGCTTACAAATATTTCAGGATTAACTTTTTGTCTCTTCTTGCTGAAAACTTCTAAGCACACATGCTGCGTTAGCCAAATGAGTATTTTCCACTGAGACATGAATACAGCTATTCATGTGCTTCATGTCTTGGTTTCACTAAGGTACTTGAACATTTAACTCTACCAGGGCACAACCTCAATTGAAAATGGTATTAGACATGGCTTTAAATATTCTGTTGAAGGTTTTCAGATTTCTTAAAAACTATTTGTGAATTTTGTGGTTTGATTTTTAAAAATATCAAAGAAATATTTATGTAAAAATTAAACAGTTCTTCTATTTTCACTGAAAAAAAATCCTGGGATAGATGAAGAGGTATTTAACACAAAACTCTGTGGCACAGGCTTACATGCTTTGTGGAATCTCAGCCCAGATGCTCTGAGATGGCGCCTGTGATTCAGAGAGCCTTTTCTGTTCCCATTGTATCCTTTCTCTTACTACATTTATCTTCCTTTCTCTCTCTCTTTTTTCTTTTTTTCCGCATGGTAAGCTGGCATACAGCACTGGAGTAAATGGAGTTTCAGGCAATTTTATATTTCGGGTTAAAATGTCCTCTGCAGAACTATACTACTGTGAAGATTTCCTTACCAGGGATCTTAAATTTCTCTTTCCCATCCCTCATCTACACATTTCCTTATTTTAATGTTCAGTTACACAGCATTCCTCTTTACTTTGTTTTATTTCTGCCTAGTAAATGTCACACTCACTATCTGTTTCCAGTGGAGCTGAAATCAATGTGCTCGGTTGAATGCAATTCCTATAATGTCTCATTATGCCAAAACGTCAGGAAACCATACTAGTTCCTTAAAATCTCAGTGCAATTTTAACTGTAAAATGGCTGCTGTAAAAAGGCTGTAAATTCTGTATCTGCCAGTGCACTTCCTTATCAATTTACTCATAAAAGCACATATATTCAAGTACATCCCTATTCACAGGTCCCCAAAAAGGGGAAAGAAGAGGTTAAACTCTGTTCTCAGTGATAATTACGGTAGATGACTCCAAGCTTAGGTTGCTGTAGCTGCCCTCATTGAAATACAAAGAAATTTTCATTTTATAATTAAGACGTTGAGCTACATTTACACCATTATCATGCAGCTCTTAGAGACCCTGTGACAAAGCCAAGAAATATGAACTTTGCTCTGCAAATCAAGACAGCTAATGCTGACCCAAGAGTGGGGAGATACAGAGTGCTATGAGTGTGAGGTTTCATACACCTTGGTGCCAGTTCTGGCATAGCTGTCCTGGGGGTCTCTGCATGGATGGTGTGCAAGATGGTAAAATTTCTCTTCCAGCATTTCTTTGTCCAACATGCCAAGATGCTTATATACAATATTTTCTACCCCATCACATCCAGCCTGGGCAGACAGTTCAGCAATGCTTTGATCATCCATACTCCACTACCAGTTGATATCCATCAGGCAATCTTGTTTTCCCTCTGGTTAATCTTGTTATTTTATAGTCTAAATCTTCCCTTTTATTCTCATGTATTCTGGACATGATCAGACACAGCGGGTCTCAACCAAAGTATGTTCAGCCCAGCACACCATCTCCTACCGCAGCCAGTAATGAATCCTCAAAGGAGTCAAGAGCAGGACAAGATTATTGCAGTAATTTCCCTGTTACCTTCGCACAGCTTCCGATCTTCCTTAACAAGTGCCAGCTCGGCTTTGTGTTCTCACTCCCTGCAGAAATGACCACACTGCAAATCATCCAGCCTATTTGCCAACTCGTTTCCCCTATGCCAGGACCAGATTAGTAACTGAACAGCATAACAAAGTGAAATGAGACACTGTGTAATCAAAGTGTTTCACAGGAATCTCAAGTAACAAGACCCAGCAAGACTTGAGCTGAGAGTGTCTACAGATTAACGAGTATGAACTCTTCTGAACTGTGCTTTGCTCTCTGGAATACTGAATACAGTGCAAGACATTTCACATGATAAGAAAAATTCAGATAAAAGAGCAAAAGAGGTCCAAAACAAATTTGTAAATTCACTCAAATTACATTATCCTGCATTTCTGAAATCTGTATTTTGTAATGTCCGCAAGTCACAGGATCTGAAAGCCACTCCCTTTTTGTGTTCAGAATAGTGAACTGGTTTGTCCATCTTGGATCTTACTACCAAGTGCAGCCTTAACCTTGCACCCAGAATCTTATGGCTGTGCTGGCTCTTGGTGTATTCTCATCTACTTTATAACACTCTAATTTCTGTATTTCTCTTTTTATTCTTTAATCTTGCTTCTTCCTCTTTGGATGCTCTAATACTTTGTCTCACATAAAAAACATTATTTATCAGACAGAAGAAAAACCATATAACAACTATAAAAAGAGTAATTATATTATCTTTCCAGAAAGTAATTATAAACAGTTATTCGATTTAATTTATATACACATTTCTTTCTGTCCTTTGAAGTCTCTTTGTTGTACAGCTATCACAGGAACATGCAATGCTCTCTACTGGTGGATATTAAGTATCTTCTAAATCTTTACGCACAAAGACTCCAAACACACCATTTTACAGTGTCATATAATTAAGCAGAAATGGCAATAAACCCCAGATCTTCTGAATTCTGCTTCTCTAGTGTAGCCACTAGGCCATGGCTGAGCAACATGTGAAAAAAACAGAGAGGTCCAACCAATGAACAATTTAACACATGAAAACCTCATGTAACTCAACACAGAGATGATATTCTTCCCTTCAAGTCAGTAAATTGCTGAAAGAAGCTAGGTTGGTGGTTTATAACAAGTTCACAATTTGTCCCTTGAGAGAAACTGGAAATAAATGCTATTTGCACTGTGCACCAGCAAAAGACCCAACCAGTCATCTCAAAGGTGCTTTGCCAACAGTGCCATGGGAGCAATTTTTGTTAACAGCATCTTTGAGAAGAGAAGCCATGTCTGTGCATCAGACAGGAGCATTTTGGTGAGATATGGCAGCATTTTAGGAAATAGTGATGGATGGCATTATGGGATGGAGAGAACATTGTGGGAGTGCAGGAGACAGATGGCCAGAGACCAAATGCTGCGTGGGGTGATTTTACCTTTGGGTGGAGCTCTGCGGTTGGAAAGACCTTGTAATGTGAATCGCTTTCTAGCAAGCGCTGTGCGCTCAAGGTTAAGGCTGGTGGAAGCATCAACTAGGAGAGAGAGGAAGAGGGAAGAGAAATAAGGAAGGAAGGGTCAGCTGTTCAGCTTATGGGAAAAGAAAGGTTAGCACTAAATGACAACTGAAAATAAATAAACAAATAAATTTTGATTCAGTTCAAGCCTGAGCAAGAGCTAATCAATCAGGAAGGTGACATGGGGTCAGGGTGGTTAAACCAGATGAGCCAAACAGAGCCACTGGGTTGAGTCTGGCTCACTGAGTTTTAATGGAGAACAACAACAAAAAGCAAAACCAAATTAAAATAGGTGAAGGGATGTAGCTCTCATCAAAGGGAAATACAGCTTAGCAGCAAGCTCATTAAAAAGGATCTAGTGTGTTTGAGCATGGAAACACTGGTTGGAAGAGCAAGGTTGTAGGGAGAAATAAGAGATGAATCCTTACAGTGTATGTACAGACACCAAGTGTTACTACCAGTCCCACTTTTGCTATCTAGTACCAGCACTGAAGTCTCCCATCATCAGCTCTGTGGTTGATATGCTCTCAGCCTTACTTGCTGAAGTTTTTCTAACAGCCTCCAAAACTGGCGTATAGTCATGCATTTGCTTTCATGATTTGCTGGGATATTAGGATTGCCATGCCAGCAAAGCTTACATGCCAGGCCCACACATGGATAAGCCAGCCATGCTGCCTGACAGTTGCCTTTATAGAGGTAAGTCACAGATGGATCTAGGTCCTGAGACTCTGGGTTTGAAAGACGCTCAGTTACTCACACTGCAGGAAACAGGTGGACCTAGATCAACCCCCCATATCCACGCATTCCTGCCAAATTCTGCATCTGCCCCTTTCTTTGTGTAGGCAGGTAACACATGGAAGATATACGGCAAAGGAGCAGGAAAAAAGCTGTGTGTTGGCTGCCTGGTTCTGTGCCTTAGGATTTAACCAACAGCTTTTTCTTCCTCTTTATTTCATACACAGCCAAGTGAAAATCATCAGAGGGACAAATAAATACCAGAAATACAAAGGGAACATGAAGAGACAGTGAATCCACCCTGACAGACAAGCAACAGACAGACAAGTTGTGCTTCCAATGGAAAGCGCATCCCATCACTTCCTGATTTGCAGCCAAGATAATCCAGGAGTTGAGATGCCTGCATGCTTAGGTGGGTGTGAGGTAAACAGATTTTTAATAATACAGAAGCATTGTTTTGGTGGGGTTCAGCTCCTCCTACACAGTGGCCTGGCACCAGCTTTGGACCAGACAGGTGCACCTGGTGAGGAACCACTATTAAGCTGTGGTTTCAGCAGTGGGGCACTGGGAAGCATTCAGCTTTCAGACTGCATGTGTTGGCCTAAGAGCCATTCCCTGAAGTATCTGCTCCCATTGTGAGGCAATCTTTGTAAGGACACTGTAGCTTTTAAAGAATCCAGAAATTGGTGTATAAAATACATTTACTTTCTGCTTGCATAGAGTAAGAAAATCCATAGTACTTCATTATCAGAGTCATGCAGTAAGTACAGCAGTGCATATGTGGAGGGTGTGGGTTTGTATGTTAGTTCTTCAGCTATGCCATTATAACATTTCACTGAGAGACCCCTTAGGATTTCATAAGCCCCAACAGCTTCTCAGCACCAGCCAGTCATTAGACACTGGTCTCTAAAGACGTGTTGTCTCCACCCGAGTTATTTCAAGTCTTATCCTTCATTCTGTAGCATACCAAATAACCCTGGAAACCACTTCCAAACACAATAAGGACTAGGCCCTCACGGGCAGCTGGTTGAAAATGAGCTTGCAATGGGTACTTGTGGCAAAGAAGACCAACAGCATCCTGGGCTGCATTAGGCAGAGCCTTGCCAGCAGGTCCAGGAAAATGATGCCAAGACACCTGAAGTGCTGTGTCCTGGCCTGGTCTACCCAGGACAAGAAAGACATGGAGATATGTGAATGAATACAGTGAAAGGCCATGAAGATGATTAAGGGATTGCAGTAGCTGACATGAATAAAGAGTGAGAGAGCTGGGATTGTTCATCTTGGAGAAGAAAAGGCTCAGGGGGATCTTATCAAGTAAAGAAGATGAACCCAGACACTTCTCAGTGGAGCTCAGTGATAGAATGAGGGAGGCAATGGGCATAAACTGAAATATGGAAAATTCCATTAAAAAAAGCATGAAAAACACTTTTTTACTATGAAGGAAGTTAAAGCCTGGGATGACATCCTCAACACAACCGTGGAGTCATCATCCTTGGAGCTATTCAGAACCCAACTGGACACGACCTTGAGCAACTTGCTCCAGCTTTCAGCAGAGCAGTTAGGCTAGGTGGTCTCCAGTGGTTCCTCCAGGACTTGGCTCCCTTATAACTTCCAGTCAGTGAATCTACCAAGCAGGTCCACACAAAACTGTTTTATATGTGGATAACTCAATCACAGGCAGTTATCCATAAAAATAATGAGACTGAAATAGCTTGCCAATAGCGTCCTCCCCCTCCGTACCACAGAAAACTATTTTAAAATTATCTGTTCACATTAACTACATAGATATTGTGAGTATTACAGTCAGTAGGTGGCACAAGAGAGACAGTTTTGGCAGAGCACCTGACAACGCTGCCTGTGTACTGCGGGTTAGCACAGCCATGCCCTCCCCAGAAGTCTGCAGCAGGATTCCTCTACGCCTTTGAAAGCAGGAACTAACTGTACATTTGTAAGACTGCACAGTCCCAGCTAGACGTGCCTCAAAGGACACAGAAAGTCTCAGTGGGACATCGGGAGTCGGATAGCTTCTCCGCCGGCTCTCTGCACAGTGTGTTTTACAGCCCAGCATGCACAGGCACACCCTGAATCACAAAATGATAAGTGACACACTGCTCGGCACTCCAGGAGCAGCCACATACCAGAGAATGAGGAGGCTCTCGGCTGAGCTAGCAGAATTACGGCGAGAGCCCTGAGGAACTGGTCATGGGAAAGCAGAAGACAGAAGAATGATAATCAGCGTACAGGATGATCCCAGTTCTCACACTGGACTAGTTAAAAAACATTAATAATTTCCTTGGATATTTTTGAAAAGAGGCCTTATGAATTTCAAATGAAAGCCTACTTTTCAGCTTACTTAATTAAAAAAAAAAAAAAAGTTTCTATTTATATTTATAAAAAATACTGAAATAACACTGAAACAGGTTCTTAACATTGGATTTTTTTAATGAAGAATCCTTAACTTTCTCCCCAGAATGAAAACATTCCAACGAAAAATCATTTGGTAAATAGCCTAATTTTCAAAGGAAAACATATTCAACTTCCCCCCCCCCCCCATCTCTATTTATACAGGGGCTTGCTGTTACTTCAAGCCTAATTTGGACATTAATCTCTTCGGACCTCACAATTTTCTTTTTTCTGTTATAAAAGCCTTTGTTCTAATGTTTAAAAATGCTACCTAAAAAAGAAACTGCTGCTGAAATATGTTCTGTTCCTGCTGCTACCAGATGAGATCCAGTTTCTTCTTAGTGTTCATTTTAACCTACATTGTATAGAATGTATCTATTTTACTCATGCCCTCAAATAATGGAGGGACTTTCTGTGACCACATGTGCATTTATTTACTATACACTAGACAGGAACCTATACACAGAGGAGGCAAAAAAAATTAGTTAGTAAAGCCCATAGAGTCTTAAAATTAAATATGACTAGAAACTAACTTAGCCACGATATAGAAGGTTAAAATATGCATGCTATTTGGTCCCCAAATTTTGTTTTTTAAAAACACAAGCTGTATAAAGAGCACTGTAATGCATCAAAACTCACATTTAAAAAATCCTGAACTGGTGTTCAGGAAGTTTCATGGCACAGTCTCTCAGCTTTATAGCACTGCTGTGGGGTTTTTTTTTTGATGTTGAGTTTAAATAACACACTTTTAAAGTATCCTCATAAAACTTCAGAAATGAGTGTGCAAAAATAAATATATTACCCATTGGAAGCAAAAAGCTCTGTCTCGGAACTCCTACCTCTCTTTTGCCTTGCACTGGGACTGGAATTCTTGTTTTTATTGTTAGATGCTTCCACATTTGATGTCTCAGATTTGTTTTCATATACACTTGATGACTTCCTGCTGTACCTTTGGACAAATGAAATACAAAAATAGTTACATTCCTGTTTAATACCTGATGGAGCACTGAAAAGTAAGTATTCTTTTTTACCTTCAGATATGGAAGCCAAAGGAATAAAGGGCAGGTTTTAAACTTCTGTGTGCTATATAAATCTGCATCTGTGCAGGCATGTATGGTGGGAGAAGCCGTTCTCACACTTGCCTCCTTGACATGCTGTACAATAAGGGATGTGCTTAGCCAGAATTGAGAAGGGAAAAATGGAGGAACAAGCTGGTTCTCTGCAGAAGCCTTTTCTGTAAGTCCAACAGATTTGGACAGAAGGACTGGGAACCAGGTTAGAAAAGAGGACCCCACTTTTCCATCCTTTGCAGAAGAAGTGTATTTGACTCCAGGAGAGAAATGGATACCAGATGGCATGTAGAGATCATACCATGTGTAGAGGAACATAGAGATTCCAGTGGCTCCAGGATCTTCCAACTGCTGTTTCTTCTCTTCTTTGAAAACACAAATCCAAGCAGGATATCCTTGTCTATAGCTGAACCACAGATGGGGGCATGCATCTTGCCAGATTTGCACAAATACTGGCCTTGTAATCCTTAATGGAATCGTCCCCCACCCCCCACCCCAGGTTTTTAGGGCATTCAAGCTGAAAGGTTTTCTCATGGTTCTTATCTTTATTGTTTTGCAAATGTCTGGTGGTTTAGTCTGGGTGTTTGACTGTTATCTTTGGCAGACTGCTCCACAATTTCATTGTATCTACACACTCCAAATATTCTTTCCTAAAATGCTAGTTATTAACATATCAACAATTACATAGTGTTTAGAATTAACATATGAACAGTTGTACTTAACATTCATATGGTTTGTTTTACTGTGAGGGAAGGTCCAAGATATCATTAAAAACTTTAAAACATTCAGAATACTAGAGATCTGTGAATACCTTTTATAACTACAGGCAGCCTGGGACTCATCACTTTTTGTCTGAATCTCTGACCTGTTTTTGTTGGAACCTTAACAGAGGTCTCTTTTACCTCCTCTACTAAATCAAAATGTGATTTTGCAGCCTGATGTCAGGTATAAAATGGGGCTGAAAATAAATATGGGAACAAATCCAAAGCACACTCATATTTCCTTATTCTTTTTCTCTGTTCCTTCCCAGCTAGGCTGAGATAACGGTGAAACATGCAGCTGCCAGAGTTAAAGATTTACAGCTGTGAGAAAGACACCAAGAAAACACACCAGCTTTTCTGAAACAGCATCTGTAGTAAAACTAAGTATTTGTTATATATCATGTGCACAGGATATTTTTACATGGATGTATGACTGAACCAGTCACTTCCAATAAAGCAAATAGTGGAACAGTTAGAACAATGGTCTGTTTAAGTTTCATATGTTTAACTAGATTAGAAAATAATACAAAGGGATCATTTCATTATCACTGAAATGCAGCAGCCATCCCTTGAGATACAGCAGCAATAAATACCACAGGACATCTCATTTTGGAATTCAAACAAAACTTTGGGGAAGAATTTACAGAGGGAATTTGAATAGATTGAACAGGACCCAGAGACATTCAATAACCACCTGTATTAAGGGCACTGACTCCAAGTGTCCTTTTGCCAACACCTCAGCTCCAATCATGAGTCAGCTCAGTCTTACCTTATCTCATGGAAATGCAGCTCTCAGTGCTGCAGTGCCATATAAACAAGGGGTAGTCTTTTTCACTGAACAAATGATAAAGAATGCTCAGGGAAGGGAGAGCATCCTGAAACCAGATTTCTCCAATGTTACAGTACAGGTTTGATAATTCTTAATTTATAATAAATTATAATAAATTATAAAAAAAAAAATTCTTAATAAGTAGAGTCACTGTTAGACGTGGCCAACCCAAAAGAGGGTGTCTACTGGTTAGGTAAAAATCTCAATAATTAATTAGCCTCCAACCACTGGCTGAGCACTGATGATGCTGGTTGCTAGTACTGTCTACCGCTGGCTTATTTGTAGCACCTTTTGCAACTGGGGGTGCTTAGTCATGTCAGTCATAAACACAGACTATGACCATGTGGGTGGCTATCACAAGTCTAGCTTCCTCCTTCCTCTCCTTGCCCTCACCCAGCATCCCAAAACAGGCTGCAGAAGAAGCTCCACAGTCCAAGGAATTCTGGATCGCACCAGAATTCACAGATGGCAAAGCCACCTTGTGCTGCAATTTCCCAGTCCTTGCTTCTCTCTGAGATTTATTGCAGAGGATCAAGATGGCCTTTGCTCACAGCAGCCAACAGGACACCATGAATTTTGTGCTATTCATGAAAGCCTAGAACATTGTTCTTTCATGAAGACTTACGATATTCTTCCTGTCCCTATAATACCCCAGTATTTGGAGCAGATGCATCTAACCTCTTCTTCTCTGGGATAGCTGGCAGAGTGAGGATAACAAACATTTCATTTTTCCTTTGATTTAACCCACTCTAGGACAAATGGCTAATCACATGGCCTTTCTTCCTGGAGTTAATTCATTTTCTGTCAACATATTTTGTCTATAATTTATGCTCTGAAACTTTTCACTTTAAGAGTCTTATAAGAGGGATATACGTCTGGATTGATTTCAAATATTTTTGTGATTGCATTTCATATTTTACTGGAATAATTTTCTTCTATCCCCGAGGTAGTTTTGCTGAAAGATTTTTCACGCTTAAATCTTTTCAGCTTAAACCTTAAACAAAGCAAATGTAACCAAGCTTATAGAAAATATGGTGCAGGATTAGCAGCACTGCATCTTAAATTTTAAACAAATTTCTTGCACTGAGTTGTCTAGCTCTTAAAGGCTGGCTTTTTTACGTGGGATCTCTTGGTGTGGTTGATCCTGCTAAAATTCTACAACAATATCCCGTACCAACTTACATTAAATTTGCCCAGCAATTGGGTCATTACAAAAATTTCCTGACAGCTCCTGGAAATGTTCCAATAAATTTTGTCTAAACTCAAGTTAATCTGGAGCATATGTTTCTTTTGTAAAACCAAATGATCATGTTTGAAATTAATTCTGCATTGTGATTTTAGTTTCCTCATGAGCAGAATGTTTATCTGTATTTACATGTCTTTAAAGAATTTTAAGATAAACTAGTAAGTCATATCCAGGAAGCTAAGCACAGAAAACTGAGAATTTAAGGATTGCAAAAGCACAAAGGCAAGACAAGTCTTGGTCCTGATATGCCATAATAGCTGTGGTTACCTGCTTGCATTGGAGGAATCCATTGGTGCATGATATACACTCTCAGTGATTCTTTGGTGCAGTTGACTTGCTTCTGTTAAAGAAAAATAAAAAGACATTGCTT
Organism: Psittacula echo; assembly: GCF_963264785.1. Classification (NCBI taxonomy): domain Eukaryota; kingdom Metazoa; phylum Chordata; class Aves; order Psittaciformes; family Psittacidae; genus Psittacula; species Psittacula echo. Next base: position 30,167,025 of record NC_137740.1, on the reverse strand, counting down.
CAATTCATGTAAGTTGCTTCCTTGTTTGCATAGAAGGTCAAGAGAGAGAGAGAAATAGGAGAGGAGAGATTTTGACTGTTGCTGCAATAAAAATGGAACACTTGTACTTGAATAGAAAGGCATACGGTGATCTTAAAGGCTGAAAATGTAGCTCACCCAAACAGCTCTTCTACCCATGTTTTTTAAGTGCAGAAGAGGTTTCTTCCCCTACCACCTTCTCTTTCCTCTGTACATCTTCCTAGCTCATGCACAATATGAATCTAGAGAATGAACATACTGTCATTTTCCTCAGAATAAAATACAAGTTTTGTACAGTTTTTTCTGGCTTTAGTAACACATGTACATCAGTCCTTTTACACATGCAGACTTCTAGTAGAATATATCCCCATCCCTCTGAAGAATGCTTTTGCTCAGCATCCTGAACAAACAGCAATAATAAAAGGTTGCTCAGATGCCACCTGTTCACTCTTTTGGCACAGATTCAAGGTAGCAATAGACTCATTTTCCTGATAAATGCTGAGCAGAGAAAGATGGTCAGAAAGATGCTGACAACCTGGCTTTCAGGGACAGAAGGATCTGACACTGAGAAGTGAGGAAGCAATGGAAGGAGCTGCTTTAAGCCCTAGGATCAAAGGGCTATTTCACTCTGAAAGAAGATAAAGCTCCTGTCAATGAAAGGAGAACAAAGGGACAGAGGCAATACTGAAAGATTAAACTTAACAAAGTCTTTTGTGGGTGGGAATGCTGGGAGAGAGAAGCACTCCGGGTGGGGAGTCAGAAGTACCTTTGTTCCCAGTTTTGGCAACAGATTTATGGCCTTTCACAAATCACTTAAGTTGCATCCATAATTCCTTTGCCTGCAAGGGACAATTAATGCTTTTTGGGATTGGAGAATCAAGGTGTTACCCAAAGCCTTGTTAGCCTTTCATGCTCAATGTAATATATGATAGGGGGTGTATATACACCAAGTATTTGGACACTAATGACCTGTATGTTAAACTATTTATCACATACCTTGGCCACCTTCTTTGCCCTTTACTCACTCATTCATCTCAGCTGGTTCTTTCCATCATTCCAACTCCCTCTGCAACTCCTAACAACAGTAATTAAAACCATCCCAGACAAACAAATGTGTCCCTCTTCCTTCTCTCATTGCAATGCACAGCTGGAGAAATACCGAGTCTTGGATTAAGCATGAATTAAGGCCTCTTCTTTCATGAGTCATTGGAAATAGAAACAACTGTTTAAAAACACAGAACAAAGCATTTGCTTCCTGTCATTGGTATTGTAATAAGGGCTTTGATTCATGTGATCATCTGGGAAAAGGCAATGGGAAGAGCTGCAATAGCATATAAGATACTACTTCTGCTCTCTGACTGCTGTTAAGCTGGATTCACAATGAAGGAAAATTTTACTTTATTCATAGAGTACGATGAATGTCACTTTGGATTTTCTCAAGATGAGACTGGATAAAGTCTTGAGTAACCAGGTTTGACAAATAACTGACTCTGTGTTGAGCAGGACACTGGACTCCGATATCCTGAGGTCCCTTGAAACCTGAAATATTCTGTGGTCCTATGATCTTAAGGCAAAACAATAAAGAATATAAAAATACAAATGTTTTCAAAAACTTTCAGTCTTGACTCCTGCATAGCTTTCTCTATGCATAGAAAATGCATAGTAACTCTAGCATACAGGTCTTGTATGCTACAAAGATTTCACAAATGCTCATCTGGGTGACGTACAAGCTTCATTTTCTTTGTCTAGAAACACACGTGGAGGATTAGCACTCTATCCTGTTACATATATACATTTTCTCCATAAGCTACTCTTCTCTTTGGTGGTATTTTATGTATAGCCAGCTTTTATGCTTCAGAAGCAAATATTAGAAACCGCATCAGAAAGTCCCCAGATGGAGTCCTAGAAATGCACTGATAAGAATCTTGAATTCTCTCCTCAGCAGTTCCTGCTGAACTGACCACACTGAGATTCAGAATAAAAAGGAGAAAGGATGAAGACAAGAACAGTAACAAGAGACCTGAGTAGTAAGCATTGTAAAAGGTGTATTGCTATTGGTTGGATTAAATTGCTGAGGCTAACGTGCATAGTTGTTTCCCTCCACTTAAGGACCTTACAAGAACTCATTGTCTTTCTGAAACAGACAATTAAAATAAAAGTGGCTTCTAAAGTTAAAGCACAGGCACAGGTTTCCACCTAGGACAAAGTTTGCTTAGGAATCTGTAGGTTGTGGGCAGTGAGGCCTTGCTGGCATTGCTTTAACGAGAGGCGTGTGTATGACAGAAGCAGGATATGACAGGTCAGGTGAGAAGCAATGCCAGGGCCCAGGGAAAGTCTTTATTGAACACAGCTATGGGATTTTTGTCCTAAGAGAGCCTGAAAAATTACTTCTGGGACACTGTACATTCTTACTAATAAACAGAATAGTATCTCAGATAGCTTTCACCAGTATGTTCTCTTACTATCTGGAATAACCTAACTGAATTTTGTCTGTCTTGAGTTCAATATCTTAAAGAAAAAAAAAAGGTGTCATTATTTTAGGTACTAATGAGGCTTCAATCACTTGTGTTGTGCACATCACAAATCACCTGAATAGTGACATCTCTATGAGACAAGGAGATGTCATTAATAATGTTTTACTGAGAGGTCACCTAGACAAAAAGATGGGATAGCTGACTGACATTTAAAACATAAGTGGGTGACTAGATTTAAAGTAAAAACACCCAACAAAGCTAACCAAAAAATGGGACAGACAGGAACAGTTGCTTTGTCTGGCCATGTATGTAGAAGGAGATCTTTTGTGTCAGGTCTTATGAGAAGGTACAGACTGAATACTGGGACCTCATCTCACATGCTGATGTAAATGGATGTTTCTAGGGTTGCAACTTGAGAGGAAGAACAGAGGAACATCATGTTCCTCAGACTAACTGTGAATGGAATTATGATTTATGCCATTTCTGAAGTTCTAAGACATTTTCTTTGATCAGAAAAAGAGTTTCAATGCCAGTAATGCTGCAACCACCCAACTGATCCTCACATAGAAGATCCGATTTTCCTGGTGATATTGGACAGCACAGTAACTTTTTCCAGCTCCATGTTGCCAAACACAGCTACAGAAGGAAAGTAACACTACCAAATCTCACTCTCTGTGTCCTACCTCTACATGCTTCCAGTTGCCCTGTCAGGACTTTGCGAATCTCTGAAATCCAGGTGTTTTTCAGCTCAACAGAAGATGCCTGAGAACACAAGAGGGAAAGGCAAAGCAGATCTAGTTAAAGCATGCTGCCAATCACTCAGCTGCCCTGAACTACATTTGCTCTCAGTTTTCACAAGGAATGGAACACTGTGCCCAGCTTTGAGCAAAGCAGAAGACACTCTTCAAGAAGGAAGACTTACCATGAATCTAAAATCCTGTCCTTGCTTTTCTGTCTAGCATTCCAAGAGATTTTCCACTTTTTGTTTCCTCTTCTACCCCAAATCACAATCATTTTCACAATTTAAAATTAGATAAATGGATAATTTCAGTGCCAACACAACAATGAGACTTCCAATGGCTATTGTTTCTTGAGTGTACAGTACAGTGAAAGTCATGAAACTGAAAACTTTCTTAAAAACAATTCAACCAAAAGTAAGTATAGTCCTTGGATGAAAAAGGATTGTTGTTACCTGAATTATGTAGACTTCTTCTCTGCCATTATACCAGATCTCAAACTTCTTATTATCCCCTTTTACATTTTCTGTAATGCCCACCGTGCTCATCTGTTTCAAAATAGTAAAGAAGCAGCTGGAATCTGGAAAATGTCAATACTCTTTAAACTCTTTATTCTCTGAGAAGCATTTTTAAAAGGCTGCATTCACTTCTGCATCTTAGGGAGTCATTAAAAGTAAAATAGTAAAATTCAGAACATGTTATTTCTCAACATCTAATTTATCATTCATATTTTTAATTGTTTTAGGAAAAAAAAATAAGTGCTCAAAAGTAACACAAGCTAATGTCTGATCATGACTTTATCCTCTTTGCTTTGCTTTTCTTGAACTGTGGGTCAGTTTTCAATCCCATCCTGGCTTCTGTCCACCTATACTACAGTGACCTGCTGAGGTGGGAGAGGACAAGGGATGGAACAGGCTTTGTAAGACTCATCTGCAAATCCAGACAACATGAAAAATTCAGTGTCATTTCAGGAAAATTAAAAAAACAGGGCAGCAAGCAGCTAAGTGCCTAACTAGGCAAGATGAACAAGGAACTAAAGAAAATAATTCTAGATTTCTTGAGCAATAGACTCAACCACAATTTTGAAACCTAGCTGCTATTATACTTACCAGCTTCTCACCTTCTTCCTAATTTGTTCATCCCCTTTGTTCTGATTCGCCTCAGCATTGGATGTGAAGATTTAAATAGCTTTGATTTTGTCATAATTCCTGCTATCTCCTCAGAAAGACTTCAAACATTCATATGAATTCATTTGCTCCTTGAACCAGGTTCTATTACAATTCCTGTCTGGTTATCCTGTAATAGGCTTGCAGCATTACACTCAGTGACCCATGTTAGTTGTCTGAAGTCACAAGTGTCATTCCAATGTGCTTACAGAGAAAATTTGGCCTGCTTGTGAATCCCATCTTAACAGAAGATGTTCTGATTCATATCTAGAAATGTCACTCTTGCAAACAAAAGGGCAATTCTACTGCACTGTGATTCATCTGCAGCTATTATTGTCACAGAATATATCTGTTCAACTGATATCAATAGTAAAACTTGCAATGAACTTGGAGGACGCTAATAGGAAGAACAATGAGAGATGCAGGTCCCTTGCTTCTCTTTATGGGACACTGGGAAAGATGCCCATTTGTATCAAATTGCAAAACCAAGCTTCACGTCTGGAGTTGCAGGACATATGGCTGTGTTTGTCTTCAGATCAAGACTAAATGGGAGCTTTCATTTACTCAGGAGTGTAAGGTAGCTCTAGATGTACACCTTCTTCAGTCTCCACAAGGAAGCATCCCTGTGTTGTGAGCACACCATATTTCTCTCCCTCCACCATTATCACATTTATTACCTTTAACGAATTTTTGAAGCTGTATGAAGCCGTCTTCTCATGACCATCTGTGTTCTCCTCCCGTTTCTTGCAGAAAAGTAGCATCTTTGTATAGAGGAAGAGGTGTCTCTGCATCGGTTTGAATCTAGCTAAGTCCTTCACCTTGTTGTGTCCTTTCTTGTGGTCAGTCCACACATTGAAGGAACCTTGCATCAACAGTTTGCCAAGCTCACTAACATCACCCTAGCAAGCAAGGAAAAGAGAGACCTGTATCACATTTAAACTATGGCAATTCCAGGCACAGTTTTCCCGCAGTGGTGTTTAAGCTTCCAGGCAGAGATGTACTTTGGCATCCCATGTGTTGGACAGTGGACATGTCACAGGTGAAATCGCAGCTGCTTTTCTCCTTGCTAAATCTGTGTGGTTTCTTCATATAACCACTAACCTATTGCTTTCCATGTCCATAATTGCTCACTCATAATTATTGTCTAAGGTCTGTCTCAGGACCCCTTTGGGTCTGACACACAGGCTGTCCCATCTGATGACCTCAGAGGAAGCACCTTATGACAAGAACTGAGTTTCAAGACTCCTGATTCCAAGACAGTACGAAGGCACAGTGCAGTCCAGATACTCAAGCAATGGGCTTGGCTCTGAAAGATCTCATTTCACTTTTTGCTATGCTATGAACTGCTTTTATTCCTGTGCAAAACCTTGAAAAATGGACACTTAGATGTCTAAAGACAGATTGGTGCCTAGAGGTAAGTAGGTGTGTAATTCCCTCCCATTTCTTTAAAAGCTTTGTCAGTAATTTCTCAGCTCACCATCTGCAAACCATGCAATGCTGTACAGCCTTGTGCAAATAGGGAGCAAATGTACCAAGAAGCCATAAAAGTACCTGAGGTAGAGTGAAATTAAGCCTTTGTCTGAGGATCACTGATGAGTAAATACTTCAGCCGATACAAGTATATGGCTCAGATGCCACCAGCACAAATTTTTCTAGCATGGTTCTGTACTAAACAGTGTAGCAATGTGTGAATAGAAGGCATGGCAATATCCTTATGGCAATGGGCTTCATCAAGTAATAACAAACATAATTATCCTAGCAGCAAGCTTTCCTAAGAATGCTTTGTGTAGTAAGTTGAGGGAATAAATCAATGCCTTATTAAAACACTTATTTTCAACATTTGTATGTTCTGTTGATTATAAGGTGAAGATTTTGGCTCCAAATGGGAATGCCTGATTTCTTAAACCAAGGATTGCAACCTGTTCTCCCTCTTACTCCCCATCCTGTAACTGAGATCATATTGCAAAACCAGGGTTTGATTAGGTACGTTTCCACTCTGTATCAGGGTATTATTAGACTCTCTAAAGCATTCAAAACAACTCAGTAATTTCTATAACAGTCTCTCATCTCTACAAACTAAAAAAAAAAAAAAGGAGTGGGATATTCTGATCTGTGCACACAGGGCTGTGTGTATGCAGGTATAATCTGCAAGCCTCTGAAAAGCATATTGGAAAGATGCAAAGCTAAATTAAAAAAAAAAAAAAACAAAAACAACAAACAAGCATATTTTCGACATAGTTCTAAAAAGGCTAAGAGGCTCCTGTCACTCTAAGCACTGTTCAATATAGCACTGAGTTCCAGAAGCTCAGTTCAAGTCTTGTGGTAAGTCCGTATCTTCCATCTTGGATCTATGACTGGGATTACAGTAAGTGAAGTGGGAAGCTACCACTGCAGAGTGAAAAAAGATGGGCAGGGATGGCAGTCTACAGCAATCCCACAAAAGACTTTGAATATCAGCCCACAAGCCTTGGACTCTCTCTTCAGTGTGGGCTTCAAACAGAGAAGAGTACACTGTTTCTGGTAACTTGTGCAAGTGGACAGCAAAATTTTGCCCTAAATGAAGTTTATTTAAAATCAAGAATTTGATCACTATCTCAAATATAATTATTCCCTGTTAGAACAATACACTGTATCTCATGTTTGTGGAAGATGAGAGATACATACGAATGGCTTGAGTGCTGCATAACTCATAAACAAACTACCCAGACCAGATTGTACACAAAGGTTAGGATCATAGGAAACATCTCTAAAACTTCAGCTCTTTAAGCTTTACTCTACTTTTTTGTGGCTTTGCCCAAAAATAAAATAAAATCTAAAACCCAACCAACCAACCCCAAATTGCAATTTCTTACATGAGAGGTCAGCTCAAGTCTGCATGTGCACAGCTCCAAGAAGCAGAATATCCTGTGCAATTACGAGCACTCATCTGCTGCCACAAAACCTGCTTTTCTGCTGGCATATCCTTCTCTGAAAGGTGTTCTAGGCAAGTATTTCTATCACGCCTGTGTGGGAAAGACTCCACAAAATGGGGTGTGGTTTCATGAGCTATGGGAGATGTTTATCTGGCATCCCAGCTGAGCTTCTGGGACAGATGGAACAGGGAGAAGAGATTATTGGGTTCATCCTCTTTCACACTTTCACCCCATTTAATATTGTGTAACAAACCATCTCAGGAATGCTGTCAGCATTGGGCTACACAAGCCATGTTCCATTTAGTCATGTCTTTCAGTTCAGCTAACGAAGCAGAAGCAAAAATCTAATCCTTGGAGCTATTATCTGGCATTTCATAGAAGACTGATAAATTTAAAGTAGATGCTAAAAAGCTTCGACTTTTGAATTTGCCAGGGACAGGAATACTCTGTTGAAGTACAAAATCAATCTGAGAGTTGAAAATAAGAATGGGCAAACAGAAGGGAAAACACACTCAATTTTAAAAAGGGAAAAAAGGCAGACCTGAGGAACTACAGACCAGTCATGAAGCAGATCCTCTTGGAAACTATGCTAAGACACATGGAAAATAAGGACGTGATTGGCAACAGCTAACATGGCTTCACTGAGGGCAAACTGTGCCTGAAAAATTTGGTGGCCTTATATGATGGGGCCACAGCAGTGATGGATAAGGGAAGTGTGACTGATATCATCTACCTGGACTTCTGAAAGGCAATTCACACTGTCCCACATAACATCTTTGTCTCTAAACTGGAGAGGCATGGATTTGATGGATGGACCACTCAGTGGATAAGGAACTGGTTGAATGGTTGCATTCAAAGAGTTGCAGTCAACAGCTCAATGTCCAGGTGGAGACTAGTGACAAGTGGCATTCCTCAGGAGTCAGTATTGAGACCGGCCCTATTTAACATCTTTGTCAACAACATGGACAGTGGGATTGAGTGCACCCTCAGCAAGTTTGCTGGTGACAACAAGCTGTGTAGTGCAGTTGACAGACTGGAGGGAAGGGACACCATTCAGAGGGACCTTGACAGGCTGGAGAGGTGGGCCTGTGTGAACCTTATGAAGTTCAGCAAGGCCTAGTGCAGGGTCCTGCACCTGAGTCAGGGCAATCTCAAGCACAAATACAGGCCGAGTGGAGACTGGATTGAGAGCAGCCCTGGGGAGAAGGACTTGGGAGTGTTGACTGATGAGAAGCTCAACATGAGCTGGCAGTGTACACTCACAGCCCAGAAATGCTGGGCTGCATCAAAAGGAGTGTGACCAGCAGGTTGAGAGAGATGGTTCTGCCTCTCTACTTGACCTCTCTTACTCTTGTAACGCCCCACCTGGAATACTGTGTTCAGCTCTGGGACCCCCAACATAAGAAGAACGTGGGGCTGTTGGACAGAGTCCAGATGAGGGCCATGGAGATGATCAGAGAGCTGGAGCACCTCTGCTATGAAGACAGTCTGAAAGAACTGGGCTTGTTCAGCCTGGAGAAGGCTTCAGGGAGACATTAAAGCAGCCTTCCAGTACCTAAATGCCCACAAAAAAGCTGGAGAGGGACTCTTTACAAGGACATGTAGTGAACTGAGAGAGGGTAGATTTAGATTAGATATTAGGAAAATCTCTTCACAATGACAGGGGTGAAGCACTGGCACAGGTTGCCCAGAGAAGTTGTGGCTGCCCTCACACCTAGAAGTATTCAAGGCCAGGTTGGCTGGGGCTTTGAGCAACCTAGTGTAGTGGAAAGTGTTCCTGCCTGTGACAAGGGAGTTGGAACTAGATGATCTTTTAAGGTCCTTTCCAAACCCAACTATTCTATGATTGTGTCAAGCCACTCTCTCCTGCAAAAAAAAAACCAACCAGAATAACTGCTCCCACTCAGTCAGTATAGACCCCAGCACTTTCTCAGGAAGTCACATTCTGCACAAAACACTGTTTTACTGGTGTACAGACTAAGTCTTGTTGCTCTGATCTAATAATTCTTTGAGCCCAGCTTTTCAGTACATTGTTTCTCCTTGACATTTTCACCCTGCAGCTGTTTCAGAATGGGCAACCACATCACTCTCAGGCCTGATTTCACCAGGCATGCTTACACTTCTACTTCTCACTTAAGGGCTCATTTCATACAGGCAACAGTAGTTCTTGAAAGTCATATGACTTCAATGGAGCTTCAGTAGAGAGATATATAAATTTGTGGGCCTTTGATTTGTACTGTGGTTTTTATATCATGTTTCAGGTAATGAGTTTGCCAGTCACTGGGATGGATTCTATTACTCAGTTTAAATGGAAGACAAATTTTCATCCCTAAGTGCAAAAAATTTGGAAACACTTGAGTTGCATAGGGGTCTCAAAGTTTCAGCAAATTTCTTAAGTTATGTCTGTCACACTTGCTACCTTTCACCTACAAATGAGTTTTGGGTGTGATTACTCAAAAGGGCAGCATTTGTCTCACTTCCTCACCACATTCCCACCCCCACCTCCATATGACAGGTATGCTGACATGTGTTTTTGATCACTGAGTGGCATCCTTCAAGAATGTGGCACAGGCTCCTGCAAAGTGTACTAACCATGGCACAGCATGATCAGTAATGAGAGGAACATTGGATGGGTCAAGATCAGAGTAAGAGCAACAGCAAATAGTACCTCATATCCTGTGATTGCTATCTGGTGCATGGCATCATTTACTGATTTGATGATATCAAGCATCGTGGCTAGGGCTTCTTCCAATTCGGCAGTCCCCTCTGAATTCTTGCTGCATTTCAGCATCTCCTGATTAGAAAAGGATACCAAAACTACCTGAAAACTTCTTATACCAGATGCCACCATATGACAATCATCCCTTGAAATTTGTGCTGCCTAGACAAGTAGCAGAGCTATAGGAAAAACAAACAAATACCAAAAAATACTCAGGGCTTTCACTAGGATTGTCACTGAGGACATACATTTTGACCTTTTGGACATTTTCAAGTTTTACAAGTTCTTTTAAGATGAGACAAGACCATTCTGACATATTTACAATTAATTTTTTTGACGTCACAGAATTACATCCATGGTTTTTTTACTCCACATCTGCTTCAGAAGAAACTCAGTGATTTCAGGTGTTAAAGAATTCATTATTTCCCTTTGCAATTTGGTCCACACAGTACTTCTTACAGCTGTGAAAAATATAAATTAATTTCTAGTCTGAATTTGGTGTATTTGACATTCCACTAATCAGGTCTTAGTTGTCAGATAAAGAAATTTGCATGGGAAGAAGTCACTTCTTGTGTAGATGCTTGTAGACTTATGGTCAAATCTTGTCACAAATCTCTCCTCTTAAATTAAATGAGACTTCTTTAGTCTATAAGAAAGGTTTTTCAGCTGTTCTTTTTTTTTTTTTTTTTTTTTTTTTTTTTTTTTTTTTTTTGAGGAGCCAGGTTACTATAAGTCTTTCCCACCTCTTATTCTCTACCTCTACAGTCTACAGATCTATGTCTACAAATTTGAAAGCTTTTTTTGAGAGCTAGTGATTTTGAAGAACAATAATGACCTCTAGCAAAAGCTCATCAAACATTATGTTCTGCTTCAAATATGGGAAGTTATTCCATCTTCCAACTCTTGCACAAAGAACAAGAAACAAAGTTCTGGACAAGTTCAGGAGCACATACACAAAGCAAAGAAAGAAACAAAACCTTTTGAGGGCTCAATTTTTGTAATCAATTCATACACAGAGATCCTACTTAAAGTTCCAAATATTTAGGGCAAACTACTCATATAGCCCAGTACAGTTCCTTATAAAGATGACTTTTCTTATTGCTATAGGTGTCTTTTGCTTGAAAAGTTCTTATCATAGCTCAGGATTTAATTATCTTCCTGTAACCAATGGCTATGTCCTACGTAAATCCTGAAAGACACTAAAATCTTCATTTTAAATGAAATTAACTGCCTTGCCTCTTGCTTTTCTGCCTACAGAGAAGCCCTGCTGATTCAGATACACAGATAATTTTTTCCCCACTCTATTGTATAGAAAGCCATTACTGCCAATGAGTATCCACTCAGGATCAGAATCAAACTGTGTCATTGCTAAAAGCATCTAGGGAAGAAAAGGTTAACAGATATAAACCCACATATGTTTTATACAGTCTTTGGAAAACATGGGTCTCAAAGCATCTGGAAGATTCCAAGGCTACAACACAGAATTTGAAACCAAAGCTAATCAGAATTCCTACCATTAAACAGAAATAGTAAGGTGATTGAAACCAAAAGTAGTAAGATAACTAATCATATATAGTGACCTGTAATTTTGATGCTTGAATGGATGATGCTGCATCGATTATTCAGCTGAAATAAAAAGTTTATTGGTTTTTAATGAGACAATAGTTCCATAATTCATAATCAAATAATCACTTTATTCATCATCATTTACTCATCTACCATTACTTACCATCTACCAGTGGAATGAAAGAAGTGTTTGGCCGGATACAGTTTTCACTTCAGAAATGCAAGCCATGAATAAACCAATTCTTGTAATAATAGCAGCTCACTAAGAACTGTACAGTAAGTGAGTTTCATTTTGTTTCCTTATGCTGACTACAATGTAAACAGAAACCATACTCCAGAAATATACCTAGAAATGAATCAAGACTCTAAGAACTTTAGCAATCTTTATTATAGTAAAGAATGAGACCCTTTCATCAGTGAGGCCATTGACATGGTTTTCATTCAGGCGTATTATTTTCAGACACATTTTGAGTTTGGAAATAATTTAATACAAAAATTGAGGCACTTATGTTCCCATAAAACAGGACTGCAAAAAGGTAGTTCTTGCAAACCCCAAACTGCAGCAGTCTCTCCTCAAGTGCTTGGGTAACTAGGGCTTAGAAGGTAAAAGCATGATGCACTCCTGTAGCACCTGTTGCACAGTTTCTAGGATGAGGATGGATCCCTGCTCTCTCTAGAGTGGGCATGCTGCTTTACCATATTAGTTAAACTTGTTGAAACCATAGTGTTGTAATAATCATGACTCAGAATTTGCCCATCACTCAAGTCACTAAAAAGCTTCTTAAGCATTTGTTTGTTACCATTTTCAGACTCTCGTTTTCCTACACTTTCAAATGTGCCTGCTGCCAGGGAAAGAGTGCACCATCTTCATAGACTTCATAATCCCTGACGAAGTAAATGTCTGTGCCAGTGTGTTGTTGCTAAGTACAAAACTGGTCTGACCAGCCTCAACCCCAATAGCTGCAACCTGCTTTGCCTGAGAATTTTACTCCTTGATCTAATCTTGGTTTTATTTACAGTCGTATTTCAAATTAAAAGTAGAATGTGGTTTACTCTTGTTCTTCTAAAGACCTTGACATTTTCTCCCTTGTCATAGAAGAGTTTCAAGAAATGAGATAAATTTACTTCTGGATTATACTGATTTAAATCTACTGAAATCAATGAAGTTGCATCCTTGTTAATATCCTCTTTCAATATTTGGATTCTACAGTTTTGTGTAAAGTCAATAAGAAGGTCACAGAACCACTGCACAAGTGAATGGCCAGCCAGATCCTCATGTGGCTTAAACTGACACAATTTGACCAGTGCCATGGTGGTTACTAGCTATTAGCAAATAAAATTGCAGCCTAATATTTTCACTGCAGATTTCATGCTAAATTTCATGACAGTACACAACACTACATTAAGTCCAGAGGCTTGAGAATTGCCTGTAATTCAACTTCATGACCTTCCCATAAGGAAAGTCAACAAACATTATTTTGAAGAACTGAGGAAGACAGAAATTTAAGCCACCATCTCCGAAAAATGTCATTGGTTCGAGAGCACATTATTTCCTGTTGCCCAGTTCAGACCAAAATTTCAAGCATGGACCACTTGCAGTTACAACCAAATCAAGATGGAAGTTCACATATTTATCCTGTAGAAAAGTTATAGGCTATTTGTTTCTAGCTGGGTCTTTAAAACAGAAGCATCAAGAGGCTAGGGCTTCTTCTGAAAGGTTTGAGCTACAATCATGGTAAAATATCAGGTTCAGAGAACTGAGTTTTGTTAAACATGGACAAATGTCAGAGACAGGATTTAATGCATCAGTTCCTGTTTTGAAACTGTAAAACCATATCCTCATACAATAAAACCAAATTCAAAGACAAATAATAATTAAGTAAATAAAATACTATATAAAATATCTTGCTTTATGTATATATAGCAGTACATGCATACATGATAATACATTGCTATTGCTTAGGATGTAAGTACTGCTAAGTAATAGCAGTTCTTATTCTGAAACAGAAATCCTTTCTTTGACTGTTACCATTTTACAACACAGCATTACAAAGTATTTGTTGGAGAAGTAACAGAGTATTTATTTCTAGGTAGTCCTTCAGAAAACACTGCTGATACGCAATTCTGTAAGTAAAACAAGCTATGCATTGGAATTGTTAGCCCTCTTATGGAGAACTTACCTTTAACAGCAACTGGTACTTGGTGATTCTCTGGACTGGCTTTAAGAGATAAGCATCTAGAGAGAGTTTATGATCCAGTTTACGCTGACATTCCTGTAAGAGAGAACACGGAAGAAAAATACAATTGTGTCTTGAAACACAGGCAAGACACCGAGATCATTATCATTTTCTAATTTGAATATTGTATGTCTGTGAATTAATTGAAAGATAAATTTGTTCCATCTTCATAGGAGTTTCCAGGTTACCTATGCCACAGTGAAAACACATCTAAACAAGAGTTAATGTGTAGGTTCAATTTAGTTTCTAAACTGGTATGCACTGTTTAGGAGCTTGCAATTATCTGGGGTTTGCAAAGAAGCCAGCAGTTCTTTGGTTTGGGTATAGCCTGAAGAGTAAGGCTCCTGTCCAGGAAATCTACCTACCTAGGAAATTCTGGCTACCTAGCCTCTTGTAGAGAACACCTTGACACATACTGAGCACTTGCCATCAGAATAAGAAGGGTGCAGAAAAGTCTGTTTATTGCTCTAAGTTTTCTGAAGAAAGAAGAGAGAGAGAAGGAAAACAAGCTTTGATGGTCTTGCACTGCTAGTCGCAATGAAACTAAACTTCACCTGAAAAAAGATGCTGTCTCCACACTGTCTCCAAAGAGCTTCAGACCTTGGCTTATTCTGACAGTATTTTTCATATATTTGGAGGTCCTCTTTCTGCAAGACAAGGAGAGTTTAAAAGCAAGGTAAGAAAAAAGGATCCACAGAGCATCTGCCTTGAGTCACAGTTTTTCTTACCTTCCATCCTAACACATGAATTAATACATAGAGATAACTCTGTATGTAAAAATACACTGCAGCTACCAAACTTGCTTTTTGCTCCTGTAAAGTTTAATACACCTGAAAACAAGACTTTTCTCACTTTTTGCATAAATCAAAGAGATTGCAGACTGGAAGACACATCACATAATTGCAAACCTGCTATCTTCCAGGGAGGGGAATAGATGGTGTGAAAACAACCAACCAAACAAAAAAAGCATTAGAGATGTAAATTTTGTTAACAGTTCTGGCATAGACTGGTAATTGCTAACAATGTTCCCCACTTAGCTAAGGTTCACATGTTCAAAACACTTTGAAAAGAGTGTTGGCTCTCCAATAGTACAAGATTGAATTAAAAAGTAGCAAGTTTGTTTTGTTGATGCACCAAGCCAGGCAGGGAGAAGTACTTAAACCCTGTCCTATCCAAACTAGAAGTGGGTGGATTCACTTGATCTCTGTTTACCTACGACTACACTCCAAGTGCTCTCCAGTCCATGGCAAAAATCCCACTGACTTCAGTAGAAAAAAAAAAAAAAAAAAAAAAAAAAAAAGGCAACCTCTATAAAAGCCCGAGAGATGTTTTTTGAGCTCCCCAGGCTCTATGGGTGGGTGCAGACAGATAGGCAGGTGCTCCTGTGCCAGGTTCTCTGCTCACTGGCTACACTCAGCACAGAAGCCCTGCGGTCATATGACCATGGAGCAGTGCCATAGAGATTCCAAAGCAGGATTGGCTGTGTCTGACCAGCTGGGAGCTTCCCATCTTTGTCAGCACCTATCCTGGTGGACATGATCTCAGTGAATCAAAGACAGCACTAAAAATAAATCTCAGGAATTCCTGGCCCTTGCCTCTCTGCTTTCAGCCGACTAGACAGTGCCTGGACAATATTGGTGGAGGGAAAGCATTTTCTTTTGTACAGAGTTACAATAAGAAATCAGTGTTGCTGCTGCCTTCCTCTATAGACCTAAACTGACATCACTCTGATGAACTGGACGTGAAAGCAGAGCTATGCCATGCAACACTTTGCTGTGTTAAGGATTACGCAATACAAAAACCTTTGTTGCAACTTAATAGAGTATTAATGGAGCTATTTCAAAACAAGTGCAGAATATTCTCCACAAAAATAGAACTGCTTGCACATGTTGCCTTGGAAGGAAGTGAGCAGGAGGTAAAACACACAGGTATAAAAGTAGTAACAAAGTGTAACCAAGCGTTACAATTTGTTCCTGGCCCACAAGAAACTTAGTAAGACTGGGCAAGAGCAATAGAGACAGCAACAGTCAAGATCAGTAGCAGGCGTAAGAGAAAAGTACCAATTCAAATTTAAAGAAAAGGTACAATAATCAACAATTTACCAGTAATTTGTTACAGTGGAACCACCCTATGCCAATGCAATTTTCTACTACTCCCCAAACCAGTGACATCTGTTCAGGCAGATACTTACATCTTTAAATGCAGCTTTAATTTTTGTAAGGAATAGGAAATTCCTGATGAAATTACTAGGATCAGACTCTAAAATGCCAAGAAATAATTAATTGCCCGATTACTCAAATCCAGAGTCTTGAATGTTTCACACATCTCTATTTTCATACCCAGAAGTTCTGACTTCTTGCTGGTATTTTTACACCACGCTCATCTCTCCTGGAATGCTTTTCCTTTCCATGGTGATTTGTATCCTGGATCTTTGTAAGCTTTCACACATACGGCATATACGCCCAGTTTCAATTATCTTTTTTACTGCTGATTTATGAATAAATTTTGGTTCTGATTAGAATTTTGCCCTTTGAATCCAACTCACAGGTTTCTGGTCAGCTGCTACAGTCCTTTCACATATAGCTTTCTTTTCTAAAAGCTTCTTTCTCCCTCAACAACCAAATGCCGCATCTTCTGGATCCTATTCTATTATTCTCTCTTCCCAAGGTTAACAATATTAATAAGTAAACAGTGGTAATCCACAGTGAGTCACCTCTGCCAGGCACTTCACACGGCACATGTTGGTAAGCAGTCTCACACACCTTGTTTCTTCCTGTGCATTCTTGCCTTGGTTTCTTGCTTTGTAGCCCTGTGTTTCACACATCAGCCCAGAGTGCCCTTGTTGCTCATAAAAGCATTAGAAGACCCATCCCGCAAAGCATTTAGCACATATCCCACCCCTCTTTGAGCATCTGTGCTGTCCTTGCCACAGAGAGCAAGACTCAGGCACCAGGGTGTCCCAAATGCAGCTCGCAGATGCTTTCAAGCAGCTCTGGAATCAGGGCTGAAAAGTTGCAGTTTGATCAGACATGGTAAGATTCTTTAAGTTTGAATCTAAAAATCAGTCCGTTCCTAACTGAAGGCCCACCATGATGTTGTGGCAGGATGGTTACACCCTTACAAAGAAACAGCAATGGAGAAGTGAATCTGCAGCAATACAAGTTTCCTCCCAGAATTCAGTATCAGCTCTTAACAGCAGTCGTTTCAGTTTCCTTCCATGCCAAAGCAAGCACAGTCATAACTCACAGGGCAAGCCAGAAGCCTCTGCTCAGCAGGAAGACATAAAAACCTGCCAAATCATGGGGAACATGAATACACAACCAGACCTTTGTTTGTGCCTCCTAAGGGCAATCCAACAGAAACAACAAATTTCTGGACTTCATGTGGCTTCTTCTAAAAACAGAACATAAGGGCAAGTTCTTGAATCAAAGGTGCTACTGTGTGAGCAGAGACATCTCAAGAGAGGCTTTTGCTTTCGTAGTGTGAAATTTGGCATGGGAAGAAATCAAATGCATGATTTAACCTCTTATTCAATACATTAAGTGTTCTTTGACCAGGCCATAGAAACTGATAAGCAAAGGTGACAGAGGGACCAGTTTTCTTTGACTTCACACCTGGACCATAGCTTTAGCGCTGCTTTTAAACACATAAGGATAGTGAGGAGAATTGGGCTCAATAGCTGTTTTTACAGAGAGAGACATAAGCTACAGTATTGAAGCACAGAATTTGAACTTCCTGCAGAATTACAGGATCAGTTCAGTGTCAAGAATTTCTCTTTATCTCCAAATCCAGGTATATTTGCAGTATACACACTATTTTATGCTTTCTGGATTTCAAAGGTCTGCATTCTTCAAAGCCTGTTTATCCTGTTTTGTATAATGACTTCACCACAGTATTTTCCTGATCAGCATCTGAATCTTAGAGTAACAACATATTGCTTAGTAGCGTCATTTACTCAAGCTCTAAAGGCTTTGCTGTTAAACAGAAAATAATTCAGTGGACTTATAACCACATTTATACTCATATAGAAGCACGGAATCAACTAGGTTGAAAAAGACCTTTGAGATCATCAAATCCAACTGTTACCCGAGGACTGCCAAGGCCACCACTAAACTATGTCACTATGGGCCTCATCTACACAGATTTTGTACAGTTCCAGGGATGGTGATTCGACCACTTCTCTGGGAAGCCTGTTCCAAAGCCTGATCACCCTTTCAGTGAAGAAATTTTTCCTAATATCCAATCTAAACCTCCCCTGATGTGGCTTGAGGCCATTACCTCGTGTCCTATCACTTGTCACTTGGGAAAAGAGACCAGCCACCTCCCCCCTCCATCCTCCTTTAGTTGTAGGGAGTCATATGACCCCTCCTGAGCCCTCTGTTCTCCATACTAAACAGCCCCTGTTCCTTCAGCTGTTCCTCATCAGACTTGTGCTTCATACCCTTCACCAGCTTTGTTGCCTTTGTTGCCTTTTGGTGCTCCAGCACCTCAATGTCTCTCTTGTAGTGAGGAGCCCAGAACTGAACAGGGGATTTGAGGTGCAGCCTCACCAGTGCCCAGTACAGGAGATGATCACTGCCCTGGCCCTGCTGGCCACACTGTTTCTGGTACAGGCCAGGATGCCATTGGCCTTCTTGTCTGCCTGGGCACAAACTGGCTCGTGTTCGGTTGTCAGTCAGCACCCCAAGGTCCTTTTCCATAGCAGCTTTCCAGCCAAGCCTTTAGTGTTACATGGGGTTGTAACCTAAGCCTGCAGTGTTACATGCGGTTGAGACCCCATTGTTGTGACCCAGGCGCAGGACCCAGCTCTTTGCCTTGTTGTCCACTGATCCAGCCTGCCCAGATGCCTCTGCAGAGCCTTCCTACCCTCCGCAGACCAACACTCCCACCCAGCTTGGTGTCATCTGGAAATTTACTGAGGTTGCACTCAATCTGCTCATCCAGATCATCAATGAAGATGTTAAACAACACTGGCCTTAATACCGAGCCCTGAGGGACACCACTAGTGACTGGTCACCAACTACATATGACACCATTTACCATCACTCTTTGGGATCTACCGTCCAGCCAGTAAAGAATACACCCATCCAATCCATGAGCAGCCAGTTTCTCCAGGAGAATGCTGTGGAAGACAGTGTCAAATGCTTTCCTAAAGTCCAAATAGACAACATCTACAGCCTTTCCCTCAACTACCAGCTGGGTTACCTTCTCACAGGAGGAGATCAGGTTGATCAAGCAGGACCTATCCTTCATGAAACCATGCTGACTGGGCCTGATCCCCCCATTTTCCTGCACGTGCTATGTGATCTCACTTAGGACGATCTGCTCCATGACCCTCCTCAGCACTGAGGTCAGGCTGACAGGCCTGTAGCTTCTGGGGTCTTCCTACCTGCTCTTTTTGTAGAGAGGCATCATGTTGGCAAACCTCCAGTCCTCTGGGACCTTCCCAGACTAGAACTGCTGCTAAATGATGGAGAATGACTTGGTGAGCTCATCTGCCAGCTCCTTCCACACTCAAATATGACGCTGTTCAGCCTGGCTTGTTTGTAAATTGGGAGCATAGCCTTTGGGAGTACCACACGTTCTTAATTCCTATTGAAATCTTAGTGATACACTCACCTCTGACAAACGAGGTGTGCATGTTTCATCCAAATTTGTATTTCATACATCACCTTGCTAAAAAAAAAAATTAACACATACTCTGGAAAAGCGGCAAATGCTAGACTTAGTATAAACAGGAGGTACTTTTGACCACAGGGGAGAGGACAGATTTTCCCATTTCTCATGCCTCTTTCATCTCCCACATAAAACAGTCTTACTCAAGCAGTTTGTCAGACTATGAAAATGGTAGCAACCCACCAAAACTTCCCCCCCTCCCCCTGCCCCTGCTACTAGTGGAGCATCTGAATGAGTGCTATAAAAACTATGTAAGCGCTATAAAGTGAGTGCAGGAAACAGAACTAACAGTCCCTAACTGGGGGAGATGGATGGCGAGGGACATGACTGGGAGCTCTTGGAGGAGAAAATTGCAGAACTTAGGTACTGAAAGTCACAGAAAGTGAAGACACATGGATGTGACCAAAACCACCACTGCCTGTGGGCTTCGGGCTTTCCCACAAACAGAGATCACTCTACTTTCTTTTTTTAAAAAAAAGCTAACTCTAACTTCCCTAAACTTCTAGGAGAGTAACTCTCCTGAATGGTGCACAGAGATATATGATAAGACATGAACAGGATGTAGTATTTGCACTCAGAGCAATCTGCTGTGACACCATTCTGTGCTTATTTACAGTAGAGTGGTGTCTGGGATATATTAGACTGCAGGTATACATTTGTCTGATATGAAAAGCACACTAAACATTTGGATTACTGATTATTTCTTTCTTAACCAGGGCTTAAAATACATTGGTAAAACACTGGTAACAGGCCTCTTCCTGACAGTAAACAGGTAAAAGTTCGGATTTCAAAAAACACACTTGTTAGCTGTTGCTTAATTTGGGAATATCTGCTTATGTGGGTTTCCCTCATTCACAAAAATAATCTGAGTGAAAAGACAGGAATAAATCTGTAAGTACTGTATGATAAGACCATAGATATTCCTAGATATCTGCAAATTCTTTTCTGCAATCTGCCAAAAAACAAATCTGCAGAAGAATTTACTTACTCTTTTCAAAAAGCATCGGGCAAGAAGCTCAGGGTTTTCAATGCAATTTTCTATCTCCTTAAGGAAAATCCTAAGAGGGAGAAATAAAGCAAACAGTGATGTAACATCCCACTCCCACTGTGTGCTAGCTTCTCGATTTAGCTTTAAACCTACATTTTTGTAGTTAGAATATTCAACGGGGAAAGTAACAATTCTGGCACAGAAAGAAATATATATTTTAGAAAAATGGGATGTGATTCACAGCTAATTGCCTGAATCACCAATAGCATCATGTTTTCATCTGCTCACAAACATCTGATACAACTGGTTCCTCTGGCTGTTGAGATTTGTTTCCAATATGTAGCCCAAACACCTGCATCTTATTTAGTTATGAGGATTTTTTAGAACAGCTAGAAAAGACAGAAAAGCTCTGTCAGACGCAGTAGCTTAATCAGCAAGCAGTGAAAATACGGCATGTGGTCCAAAGGCTTCTGCTGTGGAGGCCAATGAACTAAGCCTTTAGGGGAAGAAAG
The DNA here is from genome assembly GCF_963264785.1 of Psittacula echo. NCBI lineage: Eukaryota > Metazoa > Chordata > Aves > Psittaciformes > Psittacidae > Psittacula > Psittacula echo. Next base: position 30,146,020 of record NC_137740.1, on the reverse strand, counting down.
ACCAGGCTTGCAAATGGAGGGGAATGTCATTCTTCAAATGGAAGACACATTTTTTCAAAATAATACATAACCTGGAAAAGAACTTTTCTATTATGTATCAACTACTCTCGCATAATATTTAAATTTACATAAGAGGGTTGTTTTAATTTCTTTGTTCAACTGTTTGTTACATCTTAGGGGCAATTACTATCCAAAATAATTCCTAAATTGATGCTTTGGCTACAGCTAGTTTTACTTAGTGAAGGCTAGGAAAAGCAGGAAATATACAGAAATAGCCCTAAGCTTTGTGTTTTGAAAGAGAATAAAATATAGATTAATCTTATTCATAACTGGCATTCTGTAGCTATGAGCACTAGACTACCTTTGTCCATAGTGTGGACAAGGCTTCTAGAAAGCTTTATGCTCATGTGAAGGATAAAATTCGTTTAAGAAGTGCTATCAAATATATTGTGTCTTCTGATGTGATAACAGAAGTATAAGACAAATATGCTGAACACTAAGAAAACTTCCTCATAGAGAGTTTTGCCAGAGAAAGAACATTGTCAGCATGAGAAACGTTCAAAATGGATATTGCCAGGGGAAATCACCATTAAATGCACAAAATGGTGTAATCTTTTACAAGAAAAAAAAAAAAAAACCACCACCAACAACAAAAAAGATGAAATAGATGATCTTGGAGGTGTTCTCCACAAATTGGCTTTATAGAACACACACAGAGGCAAAGTGGGGATGACTTTTCCTGCCTGTATATGTGTATGTCACAGCACACCACATAAAGGAGTAGAAATGACAGTAGCACCCAAGGGCGCAGGCCAACCACCAGTTCCCACATGCCTGTTGTGGAATTCGTAGATTTCTGGGAGATTCCCAAAAAGAATTTCTTTCTTGTTCTGGAGTGCAGATGGAATCAGATGTAGTAAATTGGGATTGTCCATTTCTGAAGCATACCCCTAGAGAGAAAAGTGGAAAATAAAGATGCCTGTTTTTACCAAGGAAAAAGTACTGTGTCCAGGACACTGAAAAGGCTCAAAGTCTATGTGCTTCTTGTTCTCAACTGAGCATACAAAGGATTCTCTTATGACTGCTTCTTTGTTGCTTCCATGAATTTCTGATGCTTCCAATTTTCACCAGAGCTTTTACCCGATAGCTGTAAAAACACATTTTTAACCACAAATGGACAGATTAATGGATCAACAAAAGAGATGAAATTATCTCCTTAGGATTCAAAAGTCATTTTGCTTATGTAGGGGTGGTTTGATAGACACGTATCTTTCTGCTAAACTGCTTCATTGCCAAAGGTTTGTTTTTGATTTATTTGTTGAACTGTGGCATTTGGCTTGATTATTTCATTGTTTCTTGTAGAAACTGGATTGTGTTTCTTCAATAAAAACTTTGAGAGAGCATTCAGAGTGCAGATTTTAAACCCAAGAGCAATATCAGTTACCAAAGTGGTCAGCTCCCACAAATCAAACCCAACAAAGAAGCAACCACATGGTTGTAAAAAGCAACTACTCGGCCCTTCAAGTCCCACGCCAATACAAGCATGATTAAGCCCTACTCAGCCTTTATTCTTCCAGAGACTAAGGACCTCGGACTCCACATGCATAGAGTATGTTGGTATCCTACAAGTTTCAAAAGCTCAGGAGTTGTATTTGAAGTGTGACCTGCTCTTTTCTGTGTACCAACACTACATGGGACAATAAACAAGAGGGTCAAGAGGGCATTTCTTTTTCTCAATGATTTTCCAAACCTACACCCACCAAAATTTAGTGTCTGGCCCCATGGAAAATGAGGGTGCTGTTTCTCATTACTGTTAACTATTTCTCTGCCCCTAACTTTGAGGATCGTGCAACTGTTATCATTCTGTGGTCTGGGGTAAGAAAAGGTGCCTCTTTAAGCCCTGAGGGAAGATATTCAAAACATCCTTTCCATTTTTCATCCTCAGGGCTGAGCTATTTTGCTAACAGAGCCCTTGTACTCTAAGCAGCAGGTGGGAGGTGAGTGCTCAGCCCATGAATGATGTGCATTGGCAGTGATGACTTAGAAGTTAAGCACCAGCAGTCATTTCAGAAGAGTTTCTTACCTCTATTATACTTTGAAGTTCTTCTACATAAACTCGTTCTGTTTCTATCAGCTCATTGATTATGTGGCTAAAAGACAAGAAAGGTGGAGAGTTACAGTGTTTACCAACAGTTTAACAAAGCAGACATGAAAGAAAAAACACTTTTCCTTGCATATTTCTGAATAAAAAGACTACAAATGCCCAGAAGGCAAACAAAGAAGACTTTACCTTCTAATAATAGCTAAAAATACTCAACAAAAGGGAGTTACATTTTCCAAGGCTATGTTTCATTTCTGTTTCGCTTTCTTTTATAAAATAAACAAAATTGGTGTTCAGGCTTCCTTTCTTTAATGCATTGCAAAAACAGGCAACAGGATGATGTCAGAACCCTTAAACATGAAAGCAAATTAGAGTGAAATATTTACACTGTATTTTGAACTTTTCATATCTAGTATTAGTTTAGTGCTCCTAGGTAACTTGAAGATGCCTGATTTATCTCACAGAAACATGAATGTAACCAATTCGCTTTTGGACAGATAACTAGATGTTAAAATTGCATAAATCCCTCAACTTTTTTTCTTAAGAAAATATTGTCTTCAGTACACTTATGAACAAAGTTTCCAGGGTAGTTCTTCCAGAGGTTTGAGCAGTTTCTCTCAAGTCGAATGCCTAGCATTTCTTTCCTGGTCTGTGCTTCACAAAAGTCTGTAACCATACAGCTACATCAAGCAGAAAACCAGGACACTAGGGAGTAATGAATAGAGGAACTGGCATTTGGCCAGTCATAAGCAGCACAATCCTGATGCTAGTAAAGTGTAGGCAACTATTGGCATCAATACCAGCATATGCATTTATCAAATATCTCCCTGTACATACATTAGGATAAGGATGAAATCAGTGATGGCTAAAGAAGAAAAATGTCTTATGCTTGGAGACCCCTCTACCTCAGGAACTAACTGCCACTTTACATATATAATCATTACCATTAATCCCAGGTTTTCCCCTGGAAATGTATTCACCTAGCATGCTACTGGCCGAAGACATCATGGTGTGTCTGAAGGGAAGCCTCCAGAGTAAATGGTATAGGAACCACGTATTTTGGCAAAAATACAGATTTCTGGTATTTTAGTGAAAAGCTCTCCAAGACACTGGAAGAGATAGAAAACTGCTCTTCTGCTGCCTAGTGCTAGAAGCTTGAAGTATCTCATGGCTGCTTTTTAAAGGAAAATACAAAGACTGGCAAGTCAGTTCTGTCACTTCTTCTTCGGAATTCACTCTGCCTATGAATTTAGGTTACCGGTTTTTCGTATAACACACAACAGTCATGTAATCAGCCAGACCCTACAAGCCCCTTATATCATGAACCACATTTGTACTGTTGCATCTACTGAAAGGGGATTTTGTCATTTTCCACATTTTTTTAGGATGCCCTTTTCCAGATTAATAGATAAATCCCATTTCTAATAAACCTTCCTTTAAATGGTTTGGCCAGGCATTTGAAAGTAAAATACTTGCATTTCAGGCAACTTGAATTGCAAAAGCACTGACTAAAACCCTACTAGGTTACTAAAATAGATTCATTGATTTGCTTTAGATTTACCCGGTCTTTTTCAAGGCAATATGGTTTTGCAGGCTAGGTTGGGACCACTTACTCTGGTCTTACATGCTATTACTGCTCTATGGATCACTGATTAAGAAACATAAATACTAAGAAAACTAGAGTTTACCTTTATCTGACACATAATGTTTCAAGTTTTCTTATAAAATAACTGGGATTTCTTAGGTATCTTGCCATAATGCCTTAAGTAAAGACAAAATTGTGAACTACCATAAGGTAGGGAAACGGGTCATGGTTATAACCTACACACCGCACAAGTCCTGACTCCAAGTAGTTGACCTCCACATTGATCTCAAATTGAGATATTTATGCACAAGAAAGCCAAATCTAACAACAGGCTAAAAATGCTATCACCCTAATTGTGGAGACATGGTTAGCAAGCAAAGGTCATGTTCCCATGTCTGAGCTTAATTAAGCACAGATTCTGTGAAAGTGAGAAAAAACACCAGTTGTGTACAGTTGCCGACAGTGGAAAAACCCTGGAAGTTAACCAATAGAGATAGAAGACCAGCCGGCCAACCTTGTAGCTAAAAATTGTCTGTGAACTAGGAGCAGAGACCTTGAGAGGAGGATGTGTATATGAGCAGGGGAAAATCACCGAGATGCACCTGGAATGTACCCAATGCTGTATATGCCAACCAATCACTACGGGAAGCTGTGTGTACGTCGCAGTTTGACACTATATATACCCATTATTTGAGCACAATAAACGGATCACTTTTATCAATCATATTGATTGTGCATGTGTTCCCTCCGTGCGCGACGACACCTAATCATGACTAAACAACACTCCTGGCCAAACACAGGTACAAAAGAATTCTGCAGTACTTTGCACAGCCTCATGTAAAGCCAAGCCATGTTGGACTCTAACTCGTGGAAGAGGCTTTGCCCACATTTCTCTGAATTTGCATACCTTTGAGCTGGAAAACGTGTCTGGGGTAGGGTCAAAGTACTAGATTACTCCTCATGAAATAGATATATCTCATGCAAGTAGCAATAGAACAAGGGGGAATGGCTTTAAACTGAAAGAAGGTAGACTTAGATTAGATATTAGGAAAAATTCTTCACCATGAGAAGCATGAGGCACTCGCACAGGCTGCCCAGAGAAGCTGTGGCTGCCTCATCCCTCAAAGTGTTCGAGGCCAGGTTAGAGGGCACTTTGAGCAACCTGGTCTAGTGGAAGGTGTCCCTGCCCATGGCAAAGGAGTGAAATTAGATGATCTTTAAGGTCCCTTCCAACCCAAACCATTCTATGATATATGCCACTTTAATGAATCATCATGAGAACTGCACAGTCAACACCCTAAGGGGCCATTTGCCTCAAAATGATTTTACAAATATTAGCACTTGCTTTTACAGTTGACTGAAACAAATAAAACTTTTATGGTTCTATATGCCTTTCCTTTTAAGGGTTATTGAAGTTACTGCACAGACCAGATGCAAAGGGCGACAAGCAGATTGCTACTGTTCTAGCATCACTACCACTTACAGAACTGAAAAGAAATCATAAGGACAATGCACAACTTGTTTCTGGAGTCAAAAGTTTAGCAAGCCACGAATAGTTAGGATGCTTAGGATGTTAGGATGGTTATATTCTTGGTTCCCTTGGTAGACCTAAGAACCACTGCTCCACACTTATTTAATGAATTCGAGAACAGGTTTGACACTGTTTGGAAAGGTTGTTCCATAAGCCATAAGTTTTGAAACACCATCTTTAACTTCAGCACTAACCTAAATTTAAACCTAAATTTCTGTTTATGATCTCCAGAACCAGTAGACCTAAAATTTCACATTGAGCACCTGGAACTTGATGGAGTTTATTTAATGCTCCAAATTCACACTTCCGAAAACTGCTGCACTGTTAAAAAAAAATATGCAACTGAGCAGGTGTGATAAAATCATCAGAGAAACTTTATGTTTTTAAGTTTTAAAATAATCTTTAAGTTCATCTTAATATTGAAAGATGCTTATTTACCTGCAAACAAGACATAGATCTTCCAGATGTTATTTAGTCTATTACCTAACAGATTAATGAGAACTGATTCAGCAGCAAACCCAACACTTAAATCACAATTATACCTGAAAAACAAATTATTGGTCCATAGGTCTCCTAGTAGCCGTCATAAACAAACAGTGTGGTGCCTGTCAAAAGCAGAATTCAAAGTAACCCAATAAGTAGAACAGAGGCCTTTGGGATGCTTTGTTATCCAGCCTCCTAAGAAAGATGAAGCAAAAATGAATCATTTTAATCTTTTCTGATCTCAGTTTAACATAGAGTAGCAGCTCTTGAACCCCCATTGTAAGAAATCTGGGGGGGTTTAATTGATTTACCAATCCTAAATTTGTTTGGAAACATTGTCCACTCAAGTGAACTAAAAATAAAAATAAAAAAATTTTAAAAATCACATATGAGGAATGTTTTATTAAAGGAAGTTCTGTGGGACTCCTAAGATACTGTCAGTGTAGTTATGAGCTTGTCAAAATCTAACACAATTCTTTAATATTTTATTTCATTACTTATCTTAATTCTACCTGTAGATTTATACTCAGAGCAAATGGTTTAGCATTAAGTGTTATGAAAAAATTGCATAACTAACCCTTTCACCCTTGAAAAGGTAGTGTTAGTAATTTTATTATCTCACTTTCAATGACAACAAAACAGAGACAAAATCATGATGGTACTCCTTTCATCTCCTGGTTAGAGTTCAAGAGCTTCATATCTCTAAACCATGAGTCTGTACATAAAGGGTAATCATTTTCCAATACTTCTCCACAGTGAGATAGCAGGATTTGCTGCCTAAATAAGATTTTCATTGTTCAGGTTTTGTTGTTTGGTTTTGGTTTTTGTGGTTTTTTTTTTTTTTTTTTTGTTATTCTTAGTACCCATGCCCAAGTACATCTCTGGGATTTCCTGCTTGAAACATAGCAGCTATATGCTTAAGCCTTCCACTATCCCCAAAGCAGAATACCTTTCCCACTCCTGCAAAGAGCTGAGGGGTTGCAAATTCTATTCCTAAGGCTGCTCACTGGTTGAAAGTGTTGCCTGATACAATTCATCCATCTCTCTACCTGTGCTCATCCCGGAGTCTCCAGATGTTATTTTACAGAATTACAACACTATTCTTCTGAAAGTGTTATTCTGTATTTCTTTCTCTAACAGGGCCAGTGCTACAGCAGCCACCAGCAACACTCAGCACAAATCAGAAAAGAGCCTTACCTCCACTGTTCCCAGGGTAACTTACCTGAATTGCTATCCAAATAACAAACACAGCAGCAAAATCTCAAACATTACAGGCCAATGCACATGAATCACCCTCTTGTCAAACTATTGACAATATAAAGCTGTGCACTTGGTCAAGACCTTCCACAAACCTTAGAACTGCCCTGACAAAGATGCAATTTAAGAACAGTAAAGTGCTACCTAAATGTATCTTGCTGCTGTGGGAAAAAGCACTGAGAAGGTATAAAGGAGATACTTTTACATGCACTGTGTGAGCATGCCAGCTAGATTGAATGGCATTTGAGACAGTTTAACAGCCTAGAAAACTCGCAGTGACATCATCTCAATTTACATTAAGCTACAAAGGGTGAAATGTGAAATGTTAATCTCTTCCAGTATGTCACAGAATCATAGAAGCATTTAGGTTGGAAAAGACATTTAAGACCATCAAGTCCAACTGTAAACCCAGCACTGCCAAGTCCACCACTAAACCATGTCCGTAAATGCCACATTTACATATCTTTTAAATACCTCCAGGGATGATGACTCCACCACCTCCCTGCACAGCCTGTTCCAGTGCTTGAAAACTCTTTTGACGAAGATTTTTTTTCCTAATATCCAATCTAAATCTCCCCTGGCACAACTTGAGGCCATTTCCTCTTGTACTATTGCTTGTTACTTGAGAGAAGCAATCAACACCCAGGCCCCAGTGAGGCAGCCGACTTCCATAAGAAGTGTGTTCAATCTGCATATTGGTCTTTCTGTTAGCTTCAGAAGGGAGTCTCCTATGACAATCACCTGTCTTTTTTTCCTTATGGAAGCAGTTCTGATGCAGGGCATAGGCCAACTTAACCTCGGTGACACACCTCCATGCTGGATGAGTCATCATTCATCCAGCATGTTCACCCATCCATGCTGGATGAACACCGAACCATTGTCATTTGATTACAGTTGCAGATCCTCACACGTAATATGCGAGTACACAGAGGAGATGTGCCTGTTGCACCAGGCAGGAACTTGCCACCACTGCCCCCTGTCCCTTAAGTCACTGTGTTCAGCTGGTCGGACAGAGAACAGGAAACCCTCTGTATTCCAGGTCCTGTCCCCTACCTGGACGCACCCCCACAGCTCTGCTCCCTGCTCCGCCCACTACTAGCACACAAGCCTGGCATCAGGGCAGCCGCCGTGGGTGCAGAGCAGGGAGCAGCTTTCAGCCGGGAGCACCTTTGCTCATGGAAGAGATGGCACGGCCTCAGCGCCACCGCCGCATCCCGCCCTGCAGGCTCACAACTGGTCTCCTGCCTCCCGTGAGGGTCCCCGGTTTGGGATACCCGAGCGCTGTGCTGGAGCCCTGTGCTGCACATCACCGAGGCACTGGGGGGCACATGGGGCAGTGAGGATAACTCAGCACACAGCTGCTGTGAGTGTCATGGCTGAGGAAAACAGGATAGAGCAACTGATGGGACTATTTGTACAGCTGGTTCTTCCATCCCGTTTTTTCTCTTATGTTGTCCCAATAAGCATGGCTAGGTTGGAAGTCATTTCTGGTGATCAGCTACATCGTGACTCCTCTTTACACTGTCCAACATATGAGCAAAGTTAGCATCACAAACGTAAACATACCTGATTTCTAAAGAGAAAGGACACTGGAACTTAGATATAAATTACGACAAATGTAGCTAATCCATTGTCTTTCTAACTGCTAAGAAGAAAGTACAGGGCTCACCCTAAGGTTTCTGTCAATAATATCAGAAATTAAACAAAAAGTGAAACAGTGAAGGAATGAAAAAGCATATCAGAAAAAATAAGACTATAAGATAATCAATGGCAGAACAGAAATACAGGCCCTTACCATATTTAGTTTTAAACCTAATTCATAGTTCCTTCAGTATCTCTTTTTTTTGTTTCCTGTGTCCATGTTCAAAGTACCCAGCAAAGTTTCATGAAGATTTCTACCAGCCTCCAGGGCTGCCACACATACCACATGAGCCTAAATCAGCAGACTACTCCTGTGGAGGTGGCAGCAGCCACAGCACTGATGTATCTGCCATCCCACCTACTCTTCTATCTCCTTTCCCTTTCACAGAGAAACATGAAAACAGGAGATGGAGCCAGGAGGGACCACTTGAAATCTTCCCCCTTGTACTAAGGGAGCATTCATGGTTTGGCCAGTGAGTATGAGGACTTGCATCCTATAAACAGGCTCATTGCAGTTGGCTGTGTCTGAGAGGATTCGAGAGGTAATTTCAGATTAGAAGCAGCTTGCAGCCTCGACTTTGGACTCAGTGTTGTGATTACAGGAAAGACCCAAACACTCCCCTTGGTGACTGGAAACTGGAGAAAAAAACAGGTGTAACTGGAATGTCTGAGGTAAAGGGGGTGGGGGGGAAACACATGACACCTTCCACACTCCATTGTTCCTTCATTTCAGAGATGTTTTACAAGAATATGAGGTTTGGATGGCAGCAGTCCAAGGACAACAAAACTCTTGAACTGGCTAAGTTTATGGGCAGCTCTCACAAGGATAGCTCCTCACCAGGATCATTTCCAAGTTAGCAGGCCATCTCAACACAGATGGTGAACGATTAGGCATCTGAAGGTCTAAGGTTTCCAGAGTCTTAGAAATCGCTAAGATCCCATCTGTAGTCATCCTTGTTGCCTGTAAAACTTCCTTCCACTGGCACATACCTGATCCTTCCCCAAAGAAACAAAGAGACTCATCAGATTGGAAGAATCTGGTCCCAGTAAATCCTAACTCACTAGCTTTCCTGGTGTGAAGCTAGTAATGCGAAACACTGCTCAGGAGAGTGAGGCCAGCTTTCTCTCTGCGGAGCAAGTTTACTACATGTCCTAGCAGAGAGGGTTCAGCCACTACTAACCTGGCAAAGCACTCTGGATGGCAGGGCCTTGCTGCTACCGTAACTTGGTGGAATTAGGATGTGGCTGTGAGTGATCACATACAGGCCCACTGTGTGTGATGTCAGATGTTCCTCCAGCAGAGGAAACTTCTCATTATGGGAAACCTTTAAAATGCAGGAACTAGCTCACATTTCTTTGAATTACTGAGCTGGGTTTCTAATGGAACATCATGGCCTTGGTTACCCTAAGACCACATTTCTCACAGGTGTGATCTCACATCAGTCTCCTTTGGCCAGATTATTCTTGCTTTGGCAACCTTGACATTCTGTGGCCCTGCAGCACTACTAAGATTTCACACATTGATCCAGTTTCCACCATTACTAGTTTGAGAGGCACTGCAGTGCTAGCACAGTAAGGATGATAAGAAAGGAGAAAGTATAACAGAAAACTGTTTCTACTTTGTCATTAGTGCTCTCTCTGACCTATGGGAAGTTAGTCATGCCATGTTGAAGTGAAGAAAATAAATGACTGCATAAAGAATCCTCTTCAACAAGGGTGAGAATATAGGCACTGCAAAAGACAGCAAAGCATAAGGAAGAGACTTGTTTTTAGCCAAGGTTGTAAGTGAAACCTTGAAACTGAGGTAAATGCTGCTATTAATTAGCTCAATCCACTTGAAGTGGTGCATTTCCCTGTCACTGCATGTTCTGACATTTAGACCAAATGTAGCTATTTATATCACTTTGGGCTATAGCAAATGGTCCAAATATAGCAATTAGCAATGTTGTTAGCTACGTATGAACTGATCCTGCACTACATTGACTTGCTGGAACAAAACTTTGTCAATAGGTATTTATATTTATATATATTTTTATATATAAATATATATATATTTATATATGTTTATATGCACTGCCTTCTTCTGGTAACTGAGAGCACACTACTAGAAAGGTCCTCACCAGGGTGACCGTAAGGAAGACATGTACCAGCGCATTATATATTAACAAATCTTCCTCCTTCCTTCTTCCTTGATGACAGAAGAAAAGGAAGCATAATTGAATGGCTGGCCAAGCTCCCCAGGTGTGTCAGGTCTGCATCACAATTCTGGTAGGAGCAGTGTCAGATGTTTACTCTGCTGTGACATGTGCTACCTTAAAAAACCCTATCATACCAAATACAGTGAAACACTAAGCAGAAATAATACCTGGAGACTACCACAACTTACTAGTATATCTTTTGGCTAAATCTCAATGGCTTTTTGCTCATACAGTTACTATTTGTACATCCTGCTCAGATGGCAATGTAAAACTAATTCAGGATTTTTGTTTCCGTAGCTGTGCTTCTTTTCTAACAAACTCCTTGGCTTATTTCCATTCCCAGATCTTGGTTTTATGCCAGCATTTCCTGTCACATGGGCTTGTCCTGGTAAGGAGTCTTTTCCCCAAAGAGGAATTGGAACCATCAAACAGAATTAAACCAGTGAGCTTTTTTGGAAACAACAACAACCACCAAACAAACCAAAATAACCCCCCAAAACAACACAACAGACTAATACCCCCCCTTCAAAAAAAAAAAAAAAAAAAAACCAAACCAAAACCACCTATAAATCATAACTGGTGCTCCAAAATTATTATGCTGCAGAAACCTGTTTGTATGACTGCTGTGGGACCAGCAAAAGTGGCACTCATGCACGGGTACTCCATATCTGTCTTGCAAAACCAAATGATGGTGGAAGATGAAAAGTTAACATTTTCAGCAACCAAAACAGCAAAACACTAGTGTGCAAGAGCAAAATGCTCAGTGGAATTTATTAAGTTAATAAAAATAAAAATAAAATATGCATAACAAATATATCAATTAAAATTGAAAATACTCACTCTTTTGATATCTGAGGCTTCAAAAAAACCCAAAATTACTGAAGGGTACTTTGTGCAGTGCAACAGATACATACTCTTAGAATAAACATCAGCGCTGGATAGAGTTGGACATAAGAGAAGTGAGAATGAAAAATACATGGTTTGCAAAAGTGAGCACAGTGTTAAAAGACCTTCTTGGTCCAGCACTCCGGCTAGTTTTAAGTGTTGTCAAATTTCTATTTCCAAATATACATAAAATGTAATAAAATTATGTTTTGCAATGGTATCTCCTTTGAAGGTAGTAAACAGAGAAAATCTCAGTGCCCCAGTGGAAACAGAATCACCAATAAGTAGCACATCCAGTTTTGAATTAGAAACTGCTACAAGAAATTCTAAAACTGGTCTAACCTTAAAATCTCAAAATTATCTCTGTGCTATGGAATCAAAAGAAATGTCAGCTGCTGTGTAGAGGAAACTTCCGTCCCACCTACATAATTGCTTTTGAGAGGATTTTTTTTTTTCATCTCCCACAGTGCTAAAAGTGCCTTTTTCACTTGAAAAGTATTCTCAGCTGAGATTGTGCAACAGCTCAAGTGAAATTTAAGTAATGAGTCAGTTGCTGTACTTCACCTCCTAAAGTGGAATGAAAGATCATTCTGGACATAAGAACTTTATATTTGTTAGTTGATACAGGAAACATTTCTGATTTCTCTGACACATAATCCTTTTTTTTTTTTTTTGCTCCCAAATGAAAAAGAGCAATGCCTTGAAAGAACAATGATTGTTCTTAAAGTACATTTCACAGCTGCAAATGAACACAAACCAATCAACTTTGAGAAGCATAAGGGTTTTAGTAGGGTAGTACACTCCATCTCGTCTGAAAATTAGTGCCCCTTAGTGAAGATATTGTAATTGTCTGCCTAGGTGATCCGATTCTGCTTCAGCGTTAAATGGATTTGCTCAAGTTATTATGGAAGTTCTTCTGAGCAGAAGGACTGTATCTTTGATAGAAACATATTTCACAATCGAAGTCATCATTTATAATATTTTGCTGCTTCTGAAATGATCTGATCTGTGCACATGTAAGATATTGTCCCACATTCATTGTTCCCAAAACAAATGACCTTGGGGAAATATTTTTATATATCTTAATTAGTTGACCTACATTATAGGAACTAGAACATAGTTGTTAATGGGGAAGCAAATTAATTGAATCACCTAGAGGGGAATAATATTAGTAGAGGACTAAAAGTGAAGCAAGAGTTGTTTCTCATCTCAGCATCTCAACTGAAATGATATGGCTCTGTACACAAATTTGAGCTAGCTTTAGACAATGTGGATGCTGCAGACTGGTCCTTACTGTAGGCCAAAATAACATGCTGAGTAGCTGTGTAAATACTTGTCAACTACCCATATTTGTGAACTAACCATCAGGTCCACCTTGTGATTTTTGGTCTTTTAACCTTGCAGCTGCACCATTCTGTTTGATGTGAAAGATATATATAGCTCTAGGATATCTCAGCATTGAGTAATCAATTAGCTAAAAGTAGGTGAATAATTTGTAGATCAAATTTGCTACTAATGTAACTGCTTAGTGGTGTTAGTATTTGGCTATATTTTAGTAGATTGTAGTAGGTTGCTAGTAGATCATTATCTATCAAGCTACTCCACATACATGCTTGTAAAATATCTGCATGTTACTGAGACATTGCAGGTTAACAGGATGCTCCCATATGTGGACACTTCCACATGATTTCTTAGCATTGTTTGCTAGCTTGAGTTTATGAGTATTTACATACAGGCCACAGAAATAATTTAGTGACTGAAATCCCACTATTCTTCCTTAGAAACATTATCTGATCAAAAGAAAACTTTCTGAATTCTTAGAGCCAGGCAAATCTAGTACAGCTGGATCTTTATTACAGCAAAGTATATTGCATAAAGTACTTAGAGTAAGGACAGGGGAGAAAGAAATAGTTCTTCACTACGCTTGCTTAAGAATGGATTTGATCTGCTGAACTGAAGTAATTTAAGGCACTCAAGTTTACCAGCCAATAAAGGAAAGTCACTGCTTTTTAAAGTAGAAAAATATAAATATAAATATATACATATACGTATAGAAATTAAATAAAAGTTATTAATATACTGATGTTGAGATTACTCTCTCACTTGTTTCTAGCTAGTAAGGACTAGAACATACAGTCACAGGTTATATTCAAAAGATAAGACCTCTAAAATAAAGCACTCTAGATTTTGCATGTCCTATCATTACAGGAAATCCAGTGTTCCTCTGTCCTGGAAGCCATTTCCTTCCTGAATACTTTTTTCTTAAAAGTTGGAAATAGAGCAGGTAAAAGATCCCTAGACATGTAATAGTTTCTGACTTTTGCAAAAACTATTTTACAGCTTTTTTCTGTGCTGAATCTGACTTTTAAGACAGAAACTTTCAGTTTACATGCAGTGTATTTTTTTCCATTCCTTTGTATATGTAGATATAATGATATCCAAATACCAGTTAACCTCATTGAGCAAGAAATCTGATAAAGGCTGACAGTGCTGTGGATCTTTCCACACAGAGTGGCAAAGCATGGTATTTGAAAAAGGGCTTTTTTGAAAAACCAAAAGTTACAGTGCTAAACCTCCAAAACTTTTGAATAGACAAGACTAAAAAGCTAAACCCCAAAAGTAGGTTAAAGGAAACTTGATGGGAACTATTTATACTGAGAATTCATGCTGACTACTAGAACTCAGACTAAGCAAACCTAAAAGATGCCCACAGCTTCTCTCCAAATTTCTGTGTAAACTCAAGTAGGTATCCTTCCTGAGCTGATGTGACAAAGAAGGGTTTTGGCATTCTGCTTGCTACAGATTCTTACATCATCCAAATAGATACTTTAGAGCACCTTCATTTGGTGGTACGACTAACATCTCTCATGCCTGTTGTACACATTCATCCTCCTCCTGTCCCTGCAAGGACCATGTCATGCACAAACATTTTAGTTTGGGAGAGAGAAGCTGAACACAAAACTATTTTTCACTTCATGCGAATGGCAACACAAATACTACCTGCAGAGCTTACTGCTGGAGGAAGAGAAGACCTCAAATTTTGATTCTCATAACAGATCTGCCATTGATATCTTTGGTCTGCTAGACACTGGATGGCCATTTGGGTAGAATGAGGAATCATTTTTAAAATTATTAATAATTTGATTTTACAGACAGCCCTGAATTTACGTTGGAGAGGGCAGACCAAAGAAGAGCATGTTGCACTTGGAAGGGGATGAATTTTATGAAGACGCCTAGTTCCTATGTTCATTTGTATTTCAAGCATTGGAACAGGCTGCCAGGGGAGGTGGTAGAGTCACCATCCCTGGAGGTATTCACAAGACGATGTAGATGTGACACTTAGGGACATCGTTTAGTGGTGGACTTGGCAGTGCTGGGTTAATGGTTGGATTCGAGGATCTTAAAAGTCCTTTCCAACCTAAACAATTCTTTGATTCCATGATTTCAGTCTGAGATACGACCTTAAAGAAATTCTATCATGCAAAATCTGCTTCACCCTATAATAGGAAAGAGCATTGTGCCAAACTTAAAATCTGTGGTCCTACCGCCTGAGCTTTGGTAGATCTGTTGGGTATATCCTGATTTTAAATGTCTTGAATAATCAGTATTCTGTGTGGTGGAGAGGAAATAAACCAGGTGTTAATTACACGACAGTGGGAATGGAACAGGGAAAGAAAATCCCAGCAAGCTAAAATGGAGTTTATGGAAGCAGCTGGAACACATATTCTGCTTTAGCTAATCTCTTCTTGGCACATTTATATTAGTAAGTTGTGAACTGCCATGGCTGAGGAACAAACACATCCTTCTTTTGTGTGTCATGCTTTCTCCGCAGCTGTAATCTGGGACAGAGGGGCAGGCAAGGATCATACCACCTGCAGCTACCACACTCCACCCAGCAGTGACTGGGAATCACAGCTCTTAGCAACATCCATATCCATTTACTAAAGCTATACTTAGGACAACCTTCCCTACCACACCTGTAGAACGTGGCTCGCAGAATATTATGATAAACTTTGAGAAAGAGGGAGAGACACTGTCTGTTGGAAGATATTCCAAACTTAGAAAGCAGCTTTAGAGAACTGTAGGATAGATGCCAGCTGGAAAATGTGTTCAAAGGGCTTTACATAAAATTCTCACAGTTGTAGATTGCCAGAATCTGGGAGTATATTATGCGATATTCTGCTAACAGTATTACTCGTTTCTTACTTTTTTCTCTAAACAGCTGCTAATGGCCAATGTCCAAGATAAAACAGTGAGACAGATGGATTTCTGGGCTCATCCAGAGCTGCCATTCCTTTGCCTTTTTTCCCGGAAGAATAGGAAGCTTGGTTTTATTAATCTCAGTGGCTGTTACAGGTCTTACACAAACCTTGCCTACAGGGGAAATACCTACTTTGCTACTTCAGTGTTTGTAGTTAGAACTGGGACTTGGTGCAGTTGCAGTGGTGATGGGACGAGGTAAGAGCACAATACACCTAGCAGAGCTATTACAGAGATTGGAGCTTTTGGTGTCCTTCACCCACGCAGTAACTCTGGCCTGAGACTACTAGTGGGGGAGCCAGCACAATGAGCACCCATGCATTTTTAGCAAGAACAGCACGCTCACTGCCATGCTATTTAGCTCTAATTCAGGTCAGATGCCATAAAGGCAAGATTGTCTATACTAGTTTGTCCAACATGGCTATTGACCAGGGAACAGCATTTGAAGACAGGTTTGCAGTAACTAGAAACACAAATAAAGCATCAGTGCCTTCAAACTGGAGGCTACAGAGAAAGATTGGCAACACTGTATTAAAAAACCTGGATATGCACAGGAACTTTGCAGAGTCTGCAGAGGATCTGCTTGACATACAAGTGATACTATATACAGCAGAATTCCTTTTTAAACCCATATGAGGAAAGAATGTTCCTGATGGATGAAAAAAAATGTAAGTGAATTTTCAGAAGTAAATACAGCACTGTAAACATGAATATGTCACAAATCTTCCAAATCTGGTTATTATATTCCCAGTTAATGAGCAGCTTGTTAAATGCAGGAGGTAAAGTCAGCAGTGATTTACTGAACAGTGCAATTGATAAATCACTGCTCCATTGCATCACTAGCTACACAGGACTGAGTGATCTCCCATCTGCTACGTCCTCTCTGCTACTGTCCTGCAAAACATGCAATTATTTAGATCAGGCCTGTGTGAGAGCAAGTCAGATGTCCTGATTAGGCAACATGACATGCTGTTTGTACTGCTGTAAATGATAATGCGAAGTGCTCAGCACTCCTTCGTAAGCTAATTCACATACAGGAGCTGCATGCTTTTAATTTAGATCAGTTTAAAAACCGATTTCATTGGAACTGGTGTTAACAGTGTATGGGGAAGACAGGGATGCTTTGGCAACTCTGACCGGAGAATTCTAAACCTAAGAGGTGTGATTGCTCCTAGCTTGTTTCAGTGGTTTCTTAGCCTGTTACTGTCCTACGCTTTAAAGAGAAAGTGGCACCATCTGAACCGAAGTGGTATAAAATCATACCTGTGCCTCTCCTTCTCTTTCCCCATCCATCAGCTTGGCAGTGATAACAGGGCTGATTAACATCCTCCGCTTCTTGACTTGTGACTGTGTTACTTAGACTTTCTAGCTGTCCTTCATGCAAATGCAGAAAGCCCAAGGACTTTTAACCTGCTACGCCAGAGCAAGCAAGGTTCTTATGAAGTGATACAGCTACAGTTAGGGGAGAAACAAACACAAGAGCCTTCAGGCCCACATTTGCTTCTTCAGACAAGATGCATCCAGTCCTAGGCCAACACAAAGCAGCCTTAATTTGCATATGCTCTATAAACTCTGAGATGGACCAAGGGGTGGGAGAGAGCAGAACTTCAGTAAAGTCCTGGATAGGCATAGGAAGTAGCCATTCAATGGAGGATGCAGATCATCCCCCATTGACTATGTGCTGGCAGAAGTTTCCAATGCTTTTCAGGTGGAGCACACATTTCTGTGACACAGGGCAAGACAGAAGATACATCTGATCTTAATCTCCTCATGTGCTTAAAACAAACCAACCATCCAGTATATGCATGTGGCCAGCTACATTCCAGGAGCCTGCCCAGAGCCAGCAGGCAGCAGAACAACAGCACAGAAAACAAGTTGAGGAATTCCTGGAATTTCTGAAGAGTATTTAAAAAAACTTAGTATCCAAATGCAAGTACATATGAAGGATAATAGCAGAAGTGGCTGCTTGCCCCTCTTTAATACTTGATTAAGCACAAATTTTGTAAAAAAGCATGTGAATGTTGAGAGTGTTTATTTCAGCTGTTCTCTACCTTCCAGATTCTTTGGGAGCAAGGACACAAGGACTTCAGGAAGCCTTCAGAACACTCAGTAAACCAGTGTATTATAACAATAAGATTTTTTTTTCTCCTGTTCATAATAATTTTCTCAGTTCCCAGAACTATTTGGATCTATAGCAGGAATATGTTTCCTCTATCAGCAGCAAGATCTCCCTACATGGCAGAATACACTTCACTTCAAAATTCTTCCCAACTCTCTAGGCTGTAATTAAGATTTGAAACTACTGGAGCCAATCTGCCCAAAAGCAAAACTTCTCTGAAAACAAAGATTTTGTAAAGGTTGAAAGAGATGATGGCAAACAAGAACTGGCTAGTGGCTTCTTGAAATTTCTCCTGCTGACTGCTCTTTCATTAAGTCTGGTGAAAGAAAACAGTTCTCTGTGCCTAATAAAAAAGTTAAGAACACAGCTTCTCTTTTAAAATGTAGTCTCCAAGTTCTTCCCCTCTACCAGCTGATGAAAGTTTTCATGACTCTAGAAATTAGACCGGAAAGACACATTGTTGGGGTTCTACTGTAACACTTATGTCTCAACAACTCACCCAAATCACCTTATCTCAAGGGTAGTATAGTATGGCATGGCATAGCATATTCTGAAATCTGTAACATCTTGCATTTACACACTGTAAGGAAACCTTTGCAATGGATCTTACTTATGCTATATAAAAGGGGAAACTGATACCTCCTTTTGTGGTCTTTCAGTCTGGGGAAAAAAAAGGTTCCAGAGAGACCATAATAATATGGCCTTTCAAAATACAAAGGGGGCTTATAAGAAACAGGCATTTACCAAGGTGTGTAGTGACAGGACAAGGGGCAATTGTTTAAAACTGATTTAGATTGAACATAAGGATGAAATTTTTATGAGGGTCACAAGGCACTGGAACAGGTTACCTGGAGAAGCTGGAAGCATTCCCATTAGGTTGGAAGTGCCCACCCATCACTGGAAGTGTTCAAAGTCAGGTTGGACAGAGATTTGAGCAACCTGATATAGTGGAAGGTGTCCCTGCCCATGGAAAGGAGGGGAAACTCTATGATCTTTGGGTCCATTCCATCCCAAACCATTCTGTCACTCTATGATTTATTTCTGCCTCCTGTAGAAGCTCTGCGTCTTTGGCTAATAGCTAATAAAGTAGTCGATCTTAGGTCCTCTCTCCTACTATACACAGCTCTGATGATTATAACAACCACTTGGACACCAAAGCTTTTAGCAGCACTCCCTGAGCTACTAGTATTTTTGACAGTCCACACCTAAATTTAGCAATTCCCAGAACCAATGTCAGCTCAACTTTGCTATTGCTGATTTAGAATAGGGCTCTGACACTATATTCTCATTCTGAAAATAGTTTCTAATTCTTTACCCAGAAGCGCTATCCTGTTCTACCCACACAACCTGCTGATTCAGTGATATACTTAGCTATTCTCATCTTCAGTGATGCACAGACTGATTTATGAAGCTTCCAAGTTCTTGTTAGATAAATAACACTGAGGGGAGGCCTGACCCAGACATTTAGATATACTGAATTTAAAGGACTCTTATATTTAAAACATATCCAAATCTGCAGTTGGAACCTGTCATTTCAGAGTACAAACACCTTCAGGAATAGACCTGCAGGTTGCACATTACAGGATGTGAGTTTGCAAAGTGACAGCTTCTGCTGGTGTGCAGAAGTGATGCCAGACGCTCCACAGGTTTCCTCAGCATGTAAAGCAAACTTTATGTGCATGTTCACAGGAGAAGCAATGAGTCTGGACTGTGTACAAGCTTGGAGACTATTTTCCATGTATACAGAAGTGCTCCATGCATATGTGATAGATAGGGCCATCCCATATTCTTACTTGACTTTCTTTCATTTAAGTCCCATAAATAATACCTCAGACTCCAAGTCCTAGAGACAGTCATTCATGAAGATAACTCTATCTGAATATAAGCTCTAGGAGAGCTTACAGTCCTATAAGAATTTTATTCAGAAAGCAGAAATTATGCTGCTTATGTGACATGCCACAACTGAGTATAAAACCACCAGTGCCTTGCAATTTTCCAGCTTATTATTCAGCAGTAATAGACATGAATGAAAATCAGAAATAAGTAACACTACTGTAAGTCCTGCCACTGCACACCTATAGCTTCAATATACATGTTGCTGTGCTTGTAAGTGAACACACCATCTCAATGCCATGCTGACAATTCACCGATAATATCAAAACCATGAGCAAGATTTGGGCAGCCATCTTATGCAGAGAGTTAAGCTGCGATCAGAAAGTCCAGGAACAGATGTCATACTTCTGTGTTTTCAAAGGAAACTAACAATGACTAACAAGTTCTCCCAGCCCTTGTTGCAAGGCAGACTAGAAAAATGACGGGTGAACCAGATCCAAAGCCAATCAAGCAGAAAATATTCCAAATTTACAGGAAATTCAGTTTCATATCATACCCTTTGCCTTTGACAGTGACTACACACCAGCATGGGTGCTCAGATAACCTGGTGAGCAAGATGAGTTGACCCAACTCAAAAATAACTTCACAAAAAGCAAGAGTCATATTAGCTGCACAGCAGCCAGGCCCATACATGGGATATGAAGGGACAACATGGTGTGGGTTTGGGGAAGGAAGAAAGGACAGTAGCAGCAGCACTAAGTGAGCTTAGACTGATTGTGAAACTGTCATGAGAACAGTCCTATGAATCAGATTTCCTTTAAAAAATGATGCCACAGAACATCTGACTAAATCAACTCCCTATAATAATGTCCGAACATGAACTGCAAAATATCACAGTAATGTAGTTAATGCATGTAAGATACTAAGGACTGCAGTAGTTAGGACTCCATGAACTTTGGTCAGTTTGCAATAATAACATTGATACAGGCTGTCTACAGCCATTTGTGTCAATGAACTAGAAAGGGTTGCTCTTCTTGTGATCTTATAAAAGATGTCCAACTATTTCACACTTACAGGCTAAGCTCAGAGGCATGTGATTATGAAAGACCATCAGATTTCTCATACAAGAACCATCTCATGGATATACAGAAAGATTTGAAAATGCAAACTGAAAGGCTCTCAGTTAGAATATAACAAGACAGCTACAAAGGCCACCTGAAAATAAAGGCAATGAGAGTCCAAACTTACGATTTTTTGAGTGGAGGGTGCTGGTTTCGCTTACCAAACTGAACTGCACTTCTGGATTTTAAAACTGTCTTTCTACTAAATAAATAGTTCCTCTCATGAATTTTAGGCCCAGACTCTGTGTATTGGGCTGCACTGGACAACACAACAGTTAGGGCATGCAGATGATGCTTGATCATGATACTCCATTAAGATATATACAATAAAGGTGCAGCAGATGAGCTAGAGGCACCTACCACAACCCCTCTGAGAGCAATATGCAATTTTGTCAGGGCTCCACATAGACTCAAAAGAATTAAATGACAGATCTCTGATCCCAACCTTTTTGTGAAAATACTTCATTGGTAAGCAGGCTTCTGTGTTACTTTTTCTTTTCTAGAGACAAATGCCTTTAGGGAAATTCCCTCCTACCTTCCTCTCACACTGGGCAAGAATAGCTGAAAGTAGCTCATAAATAGAGCAAGAAAAAATAAGGGCAGAGCAGCTTAACACAAATCTGCAGGAACTGCAATTCATTCCACAAAATTGTAACATTTAGGTATTTCTCTCTGTTCTGTTGAATCTCATCAACTCATTATTTATGGTGAAATAGGGCCTGAAGTCTCCAGCCAGATGCAAGGCCAACTGTGCCAGGTAGCTGTATGCGTGCAGGGAATCAGCCTGTCCAAAATCCCATTCCTGCAAGCGTGTGACTGTACTCCAGCATCCATTCTCAAGTATTAGTCCTTACACCACTTTGCTCTCTCAACACCTCTGAAGACTTGAGCCTGTGCATACTGTAGTAGTGCATGGCAGAGTGTGATTAACACATGGAGTAGGCGTTTCTGGAGAAAAAAGTGTGGGGTGCTTTTTAGAGTAGCACGCTTGATAGTGTTGGTTTAGATATGCAACCTGCTATGCACCTTTGTCAGCGCCGAGGCCAAAGTGGACAAGATATGGCTGGGATGGGTTATTAAAGGTTTAATTTATAAACAAATAAGGGTGATGTTCTAAGAAAACCCCTCCCTAACAACAGTACTGGTGAAATGGAAGAGGTGGAGCTTTATTTCTAGATAGGTTTTATCTCAACAGAGGTCCTGACCATAAAAAAAAAGAAAAAGAAGAAAGAATGAAAGGAGACAGAAGACAGTAAGTCGATTTTTAAAAATTATTACTAGAAAATAAAATCCCTGAAGTGATAAACAGAAACTCTCCCACTGTAATTTCAGGTCAGAAGCAGAATAGAGTCTGCTTCCTTCATTGACACAGATGCCTCTTTTAAATTGGGGAAAATTCAAATCAACAAAGATAGGAAATTAGGGAGCACAAATAAAAGATTGTTGATCCTTTCAGCAGATGTCACTTTTCAGGAAAAAAGTGGACACAACTGTAATACAAACTCAGTCACAGCAAATTAAGTCTATTTGCAGCACAGATGAGAAGCAGCCATTTTTTATTCAATAACTTAAATACCCTTGACTTTGCTTTCCTAGTTCTTAGAATCTTGTAATCTGTTTCCCAATTACACACACCTTAAACTTCAAAGGTATTGCCTGGTTTTGAAAGTGTGACTCCTTAAAGCTTTAGTTTCTGGAAGCTGAGTTATCAAGACAGATTACACAGAAATAGTTTGGGTTTAACTTTCAGGTGTCTGTGGAATATTTGACTTTGGAAGGCTTTGAGTTGATGCTTTTTCAGTGCATGTGTTTGGCAAGCTGGCCTCCTACACATTAAAAATATTAAGTTAAAATTGCACACTTTTAGTAATATTTGGTTGAAGCATAAATCAGTTATGGTTTGGGGTTTTGTTGGGGTTTTCCTTTTTTTTCACAGTTAGTTTTGGAAGGAAGAACCTAGCTGCTATTTTTTTCATCTCTCTGGTTTACCAATTTCAACTGAAAATAAAACCAGGAAAAATGGGTATCACCAGCCAGAAAATTGGTACTCTAAGTTTTTAAAATGCCTGTCACTGAGAATTTCCTTCCACACTGAAAGGGTGTGTTTTTATCACAGATAAAGTGCTCAAATGGGATAATACTTAAAAGTAAGAATTAAGAATTAATCTATTGAAAAAAAAAAACCAAACAACAAAACTCCGCATATTTGTGAACTAGGAAAGGAATCAGCAGTTATAATTTTCGTAAGAAAAAATTAATAATGCTTTGTTTATAAGGTTATTTTTACTGTTATTTAAACACTGCTTAGATAATATGCCAAATTTATGCAATGATCTAAAAACTTCTCCTGCTAGGGTGAACTGCCAGTTGTCAAGAATTGTATTTGGTCTTACTGCAGAATCAAAGAAAGATAATGATCTTAAAGGTCTTTTCCAACCTAGTTGATTCTATGAGTCTATGTAATAAATGCTATCAAAGGCTGCCATGAAGTGTTTAGTCATATTAAGACATATGACAGGAGAAAGAAAGGAAAGATCAAGTGAAAAACTCGTTAGGCCTTGAAGTGTCCCCAAACAAAACCTGTGGTACAAAGCAACACTTCCTCTTGTGGGATCATTAACTGCTCAGGTTCTACCCTTGCTCTGCTTTTGCTGGGCAGCCATGACAACAGTATTCTATCTCTGATTTTCTCTCTTCAGTGAGAAAACAATTCCTCACCTCACAAAGATGTCATATTTATGGTTGCAAAGTGACAAACAGACACTAATTGTCATGATTGATATGCAATAGTTAAATTTCTATGAAGTCAATGATGAGATCAGGAATGATTCAGATCAATCACAGTCATGTGAAAGAATGGGAGATACACAACGGGCTTGCGTTTGGTATTTACGTTCAGCGAGAAATCCAACAAACCATACAAGGCACTGCATTATAGCAGCTTTTCAACTCAGTTAAATGAGCACCTTTTTTTAAGCTAGTTTTGCTCTTTACAAAAGTTTTGCCAAAGTATATTTAAAGAAGGCATATTAATAGCGCTTACTCTTGGGTTTTTTTTTAATACTTCCGTCTCAGTCTACTGACCTCAGAGATGGATTCATTATTGATGTACTCGATTGAATCAGGCATTCCCCTCAAGATGATGCAAATAAGTCACCAAGGTTTGCAGGGAAGGTAGAAGAGAAAAACACCCTAAACCCTAATCTTCCTTCCCTTGAAGATTTTCAACAAAAACATGAAGTTTCACTATGACCTACAAACTAACTGCCCAACAATGTTATTTAGCCAACAGTGTTACTATTTTATTTTAGATGTTATTTAGCACCTCAGACACTTAGAGCAGCAGTTAGGTAAGCTTTTATTGTGCTCCTAAGACATTTTTAAACATGTAAGGATTTCTGAAGTGCTAAAAAACATTACTTTTAGTGCTTTTGAGTGTCGTTGCAAGACAGCTACCCCACCTAGCACACTGGAATCTCACTCTCACCACCTCCTCTGGAGAGAGAAGCGTGATAAAGAAGATTGCATCGATCTGGCACACCGGGAGTGTGGATAATCCCGAAGGCACCCAGTGCCGCAGGCGGCAGGGTGGTTACAGACAGCGGGACACCTGCGGAGACCTGGGAATCCGAGGCTGAGCCGGGGAGGAAGGGAAGGAGGGGAGGAGAGCAGTAGAAGGAGGAGAAGAAGGAGGAGGAAAGAAGGGAGGAGGAGCCGATTGGCTCCCAGGGCCCAGGGAACCCATATGCTGCGAGCCGGCCCCGGGCTGGGCTGGTTTCTTGTCCCCAAGGAAGTAAGCATTAAAAAAAAAAAAAAAAAAAAAAGCAAGCAGAGGAGAAGCAGCTCGCTGCCTGGTTTTCTTGGTGAGATACGTAAATTTGTGCTGGGTGTTGTCCCGTTTCCCCGTGCTTTTAAAGTCTGTTCGCTTGCGGAGAGCAGCCGGGTTGTTCGTTCCTCAGCTATGTGTAAAGCGAGCAGCTGGGTAATTTAAACTTAAGCGAAAATACTGCTTTTCTAAATGCTTTTTTTCTCTTCTCTGTTTGGCTTCAGAGGTTGTAAGGGCTTGTCTATTCAGGAAGGAGGGTGTCTCACTTATCCTCGTTTCTAGAATTGCGGTTCCATGTTTTGAACAAACAAGTTTTCCGGCTGCTTTGTTTAAAAGGTTTTCGCTGCAGACCGCATCCATTAACTCCATGCGCGATTGCCTTGCTCCTGCCTTAAAGAAGGGGTTTGACGGGGCGTGGGATTTCAACTTTTCTGTGATAAACAAGACCCAAGCTTCAGTGAAGTTCTGTTTTGTGTAACCTTCT
Source organism: Psittacula echo (assembly GCF_963264785.1). NCBI lineage: Eukaryota > Metazoa > Chordata > Aves > Psittaciformes > Psittacidae > Psittacula > Psittacula echo. The sequence continues at coordinate 30,120,696 of NC_137740.1, read as the reverse complement.
AGCAGATTCCCCCCAAAGGTATGATCATTGTCTGGCGGTCGATTTTATTATTTAAAAATATATTAGAAAAAGGAGAGGGTGGAGCAGCAGAAAAACCTTCAGAAGTTTTTCTGTGGCCTTTTCAGGGTCTTTCTTTTCCCCTGAGCCATGGAGGGAAAACTCGAGGCCACCCGATCATTGCGGTGAAATAGCCCATTCAAAGCAGTGCTGTTTCCTCCCGCCTCTTGTTTAATCGCCCTCCCGGGTTCCTATTTAGTGCCTTTTTTTTTTTTTTCCCCTGCAGGTAAAGTGGGGTTTGTTTTGGTTTGGGGGTGGGGTAGTATTTATTTATTTATTTATTTTAATTGCTCTTCCTTAACTGTTCCCACCCAAGAAACTCGCAAATCCGGCTGGGAGTTCTCCGTTCAGCCCTGGGTTGCAACACGGGGACGCACCCCCGAAAGCGCTGTGGCAACCCTCCCGCCCTGGCCTCGTTAGATCCCTAATTACCGCCGGGAGTTCCTCTCCCCGGTGGAAGCCGGCATGCAGGCCGCCAGCCGTCCCGCGGGAGCAGCCCTCTGTCAGTCTTTCGGGAACTCCACAGGAAAAATTGGCTTGGAAAAACGCATTAGGTGAAAGGGGGAGATGCTGAAAGCTTTCAAACCGCGCTAAGCAAAGCTGAAAATGGCTTCTTTTGTCTGTGCTCTTGGTCCGGCTGCGGAGTTTCAAACTGTCGGGTGGCGGCGGGGCGCGGCGGGAGGTGAGCTAGGGGCTGGGCTCCGCTTTGTGCCCCCGCCTGGCTGGAAGCTGGTCCCTTCCCCCCTCCCAAGCTGCTCCTGGGTTCGGCGGGTGCTCCGGGGGATGCGGATGGAGAAGGCGGAGTGGTGAGACAGGATAACGGTGGGTTTGGGCCGATTTCGGGACGGGCGGGGGGCGGGACATGGACACACGGGACCTCCAGTCCCACCAGCGCGAGCTTCCGAGTATTTTCGAGCGGAAACCAAGACGTCTGGGTTTTAGAAGTTTTGGGGAGAGCTTTGAGCGGGGGGCGCTGTGGGAGCTCTGCCTGGGGAGTGGGGCGGCGGGACCCCGAGGGAAAGGGGCGAATCGCATTGGCTCACCCCACTGTGGGGAGCACAGGAAACACCTGAGAGAACACTGAGAGAAGCAGCTTTAACTGCTTCCGAGCAAGATCTTGGTGTATGTAGAGATGGAATACTATCTTTACTCCAATGTAAGCAGCTCGAGTATAAGGCAATGACCAAAAAAAAAAAAAAAACAAAAACAACAAACACAAACAAAACAAAACAAAACAAAAAAAAAAAAACCAAAACTGCCTGTCATTCTATTCCATCTATGTAAAATACTGGAGAGCTCAGCACATGCTGCTTGCTTGTGCTGCAGCATCCTTGCCTAGTGATTGCTGAGGCTTATGCCTGAGGATCTCTTAGCAGTAGCATTAAAACTGAGACCAAGCCATTAGGCCTTAGCTGAAATAACTTTACTTTTTAGCACGAGTATGACTTAGCACTTAAACATGAATGCTCGCTCAACAGAGGCCCCCTTTGAGGGTGCGAACCTGCCCTTCTGGTGAGGCATAATAAAAAATGCATTAGAATTCAGGCCTGTAGATGGCTTTGCATCTGCTTCTGTAAATTGCTTCTAAGCAGGGACATCCCTAATGGTAAGATATAATAACAGTTTGAACAAAGAACTAAGCATGTAGCTCCAGGTATTAGCAGTTGAAAGCTAAAAGGTAACCAATAGACTGTCATTGTAGCCCTAACCCAAGTGTGAGGTAGGATAAGAGGACTACAGTTTTATAACTTACCAAATTGTATGTATGGATGCATCAGATAAAATTATATCAAGATGAGAATGTAAAGTATAAGAAACCCTGGAATTTACTGTGCTTTGGAGATGTGTATGGAGGTTTGAATCCCCATGTGCTCCCGGCACCAATAAAAGTCTGTGCTCTGCTTTACAGTGTGTACTGTGAAGTGATTTTTTTGAATCAAAACTACTAGCGGAACTGTTGAAATCTATTTTGTATGATGCAGTCTTGTTCTCGCTTTTCCACCCCAAAGAGGGAAGGGAAAAGGGTGAGGCTAAGCAAAGGCATAGATTGTTTTAAAAAAGGGAAAACAGTTGTAATCTAAGAGAGGATAAATGCCAGCTTTTCCTTGTTGGGCAGGAGACGTTAAGTGACTGTTGATAACAACAGCCATGGAATATTCTAGCAGTGTTCCAGAAGGCTGGACATAGAGCTGGGTGTTGCTCTGGTATTACGGGAGTTCCTGGTTATTCTGCACAGAACTAGTTTCACAGAAGCCCAATATCCATTATGTACAGAAATACAGTATCTTGGTAAAAATGTGGGGTTTTTTTACTGGTAAGGTTTTGTTTTTCTCTGCTTAGAAATGTACTAGCAGTCTCTGCTTACTAGTTCTTTTTCATTGAGTAAATCAAACCTGGATCACTTTCTGCTTCCTCTAAGTTTCTAAATTATTGAGAAGCAAACAAATTGCTAGGCTGCCCAGAGCAGCAGCTGGGACAGTCTCTCTGACATCTGGCCAAACTGGAGTAGTGAGTACTGAAGCAGGGAATGGTAATTCACCTACTGATTAGGGAGAAGCATGTGGAAAACCCTGCAAGACATCGCATAGCATTTGAAATGCCAGTGGCTTGTGTTTGGTGTTATTTTGCATCTACAGTGTATCTACAGTGTTACAGCATCTAGGATGTACCAAGTGTTGCCTCATCTCCCATGGTTATCAGTCTGTGCCTGCAGAATTATCTAGGTAACCCTTTAATTTGAAGATGTCACTTACTGAAAGTACAGAAGTACTGAGGGGTTTTTGTTTGGGGAAGCTGCTGTTACTGTAGTAGGTCTGCTGTGCCTTGCAACTGGCAAGAAAGTGATGAGAACCAGAAAGTGATGGATTAGCATGGCACTACCAGCTCTGCCTTCCATACAGTGCTTGCACAGTTTAGTGATCTTCCTCAGGATATGCAGGTCTCGAGTGAGGCTATCTGATTATTCAGCAGACCTCACAATCTTTCAGTTCCAGTGGAAAGCAGCATAGTCCACCTCTGTCAGGTTGGTCAGAAGTGATGGCAGTAGTTTTGACTGGTACAGGAGACAGTGTGTATCTGGAATCTCAGCAATATTCAGGAAATTGTCTTTGCCCTGAACTGAATCTGTGCATTCCTGAGTCTTCGAAGACTACACTAATAGTCATGGACAATTGAGGGGCTTCCTCTCTTTAGTAAGATTTGCCCTTGGCAGAGAGGGGAGAAATGCTATAGAAGGATCTTTGAACTTAAATTCTGCAGTTAATGGGGAAACCACCAAAATTATGGAAATAGGATGATGAAAGACCTCTTTTGCTTTGGAATTGCAACTTTTTAGAATGAACCTCTACCGGTCCTGAAGTTCACCTGTTGCCTGGGTGGCTGCATATTCTGATCTTAAACTTAGATGGAATTGTGGCTTGGAGATGCTGCTGCTGCTACATGCCCAAATAGCTCAGGAAATCTAGCAGATCCCAAGACTGCTTAAACAACCTGTGAACACATGACCTCAAAAGGGTTGTAAGTGAAGGAGTGCTGAAGAGGGACATATGTTTATACATTGCTAAGACCATGGACTGTAGGAGTTCCCGTCTTGTAGTACGGACCAAGTTTGCTTGCTGCAAACCAATTTCATGAGGTCAAGCTTGACTGGTACCATCTCTAGATTGCTGGATGTAGTCTCAAACTTGAATAAAATGTCTGGTCACTCGAAGCTCCCAGGAATGCTGCCATGCTCTGAAGATACACTGTTACCTCTTGTGTGAAGCAGCTCAACCTCAGGTGCAGCAACTTTGAAATAAAGAACCCCTTTTGTTAACACAGGCTGCATTGTTGGAGGTGCTTGGGGATGTAATGGCAAAGGAAGGGATTTTAGCTGGTCCTTTTTATTTAGAGCTGAGGAAAGCTGCTTTGAATTGAACTTGCTGTTGGCCCAGTAAGTCACTTTCTGCTAACATATCTTTTCCTGCTATATCCTTAAACTTCTGTTTCTTCCAGTTTCACTTCTGCAGAGGCCTGAAGAGGCTTGTGCTGATTGACTTAAACTGGCCTTTTTTCTTAGGGCGGGAAACTTACAGCTTTGCTTCTTTAAACTGCTACTCAACATATACCACTGCAGCCCCTTCCCCAGCCCTCAATTAATGTTTTATTTTCATGGAATGTACTTATCTTTTTCCATGGAAAAAGAAACAGAATTGGATAGATTTTCTTCTACTTGACTTGGTTTAGTAAAGAAAAATTAGTCTTTCACTTTGTGCTGTATACTGGGGTGTATAATCTATGTGTTTTATTGGTGAGACTAGACAGAGTGCTTTTGGAACTCTTCCTTGTAACTTTCCTGACTTCCCATAAAATATTTATTCACTATATATATTAGTAGGAAACTCTTGTACTGGATAATGGGGTGGCAAAGGTGTATCATGTTTTAGACTGTTTTCTAAGGATCTGGCTCCTTTGTCCAGAAGACCTGAGCGAAGTCCTGTGGTGATAAAAAGTACTGACTTTCTCTTGCATTGTTCTTAAAACTCAACTTTCTGGAATGATGCAGCTTCTTTCATGGATGCTTTTGTTCTTCCTCCTGCCTTATGTCATCCCTGTCTTGTAAGTTCTGCTCCCATCTTTGTAGCTTCCTTCTAGAGTCCATATATAGGTGTTTTGTGGTCTGTATCCCAATAAATTCTGTTTGTAGTTTCTCTTTGACTCTGTTTCACTAAACTGTCATCACAGCAGTTCTCAGTTTGGTGCTGTGTGTATGCTAGTGCTGTATGTAGTTCAGATTTGGACCTTATGTTAATCTTACATAGAAGTGTGTGCATATATACATGAGATGTATTTTTATATATATCAAAATACTATTTTTACTGGCTCTTCACATTTTAGTGTGACCTACTATCCATTTCTCCCACCTTGAGACGAGTACTTCTGGTTAAATGCCATTGCACAAGCCTCCTTCATATAATTTACAAAGACTGTAGTCTTAGAGAAATCTTATTGTTTATTAAATACGTTGAGAGTGTTTTGCAGTTCCTTTGCTTGACTTTTCTTATCTGATTTGAATCTTGAAGCTAGGCCTGAGGAATTGCTTGTTTAGTCCTCTGTTCTGTGGCTTGTTACAGCCAGTGACTTGTTAGCAGCTCTCAGGACACTTCAAGTGTGGTAAGCGAGAAACTGCAGGATGTGGTTCTTCACTGCTACTGCTGACTGTACTGTCATGTTTCTCCTAAGTGCATATAGGGGGTGTTGGTTTGGTTCTTTGCTTTTCTGTCATGAGCCATGTTTTCATGACAATGAAAAGCAGACAAGTGTCTCCTGTTCAATACCTGGCCTTGTTGCATTGCAGAAATTATGTGGAATATTTGACTGTTGTAAAATATTTAAAATGTGAAAACTACATTAAAGCCTTGAAATTTATGTAGTGGTATAAAATAATTGAACTAGGCCTTAGCTTAACACTGAACTAAAGGAAAAGGTTAGCTAGCCATATGAATCCAGATCTCATGGAAGTACTGGAAGGTGGTGGCTTCTGTCAGCAGCTGTTGCAAATGCAGAAAACATTCTACTCTTAGTCCTTTTTGGTCGCCAGCTGTTCCAGTACACTTGGCTTTAGCAAAGTTTCCTTTGTTGCTTTCTTTAACTCTCTCCCCAAAACTTACAATTACTCCCCAGGAAGTGGTATCTTTGACAGAGATAGATTGGAGAGCATGAACTAAACAGTTTTGGATGGTATCTATTTGATAGAAGTTTGATTTTACTCAAGCTACCTGTACATCCTAACATAATGCTTCTAGCATGTTTATTCAGTTTCAACTTAAAACTATTTGGGGCTTTCCCATGCCAGTGAAGACTGTGTGAATGCTTTAAGAACTGCAGTCTGGAAGTTAGTACTTGGGAGAAATGGACAGTTTGTGTTTGCTAATTCTAGATGATGATTTGCCTAAAGTTAGAGTGACTCTTTAATTCAAGGTGCTGTTTATGTAACTTTAAATTAATTAAAAATGTAAGTTCTTTAACTTCTGTTGATGTATCATGAATGACTAGTACTTCATGCTTCTATAGAAAAATAGTGTGTAAATAGTGTATAAGTATATACTTCACTTTTACACTGCATCAGCATGTTTTGAAACAGTTTTAGCAAATAAGTGCTGAAATACTCCAAATGGGAATAAATCTCTTAAGAAAATAACTGAAGTATAAATGCTATACAAGAAGTGAATGCATGGTCAGATAGACTGCTTGCTCGATTCAAAGAGATGAATTTCCTATTAATAAAAGAGGACAACTCACCAGATGAGATTATCCAAGAAGCAGACAGGGTTGTTAATAACTCTTCTCTTCCATCAGCCCCAAGTAGAATACAACATTTCCTTCAGCCTAAGAGCTGCTAGCAGCTATGCACAGCAGTGAACAGGAGGGGGTGAGAATGAACAAGGCATGATTCTGTTATGGGCTGAGGGAAAAGGGAACAGGGTGTGCACTATCTGTTCTTAAGTGGTTGTAGATCTGTGGGTGTATGGAACAATGAAGTGGCTTAAGCAATACTTGCTCTTGATCTCAAGAGGAGAGCTTTGAAGTGCTGTGGCAATGGCAGCTCTGCTACCTCTGTGGGGTTGATGAGGCATTAGGGGGTCATCTTAAAGACATTCTCTTGCTCATAATTTTTCCCTCATTAGAAAAGTTATCTTTTAAATTTCATTGTATATGCAGATGCTTTCTTAGATATTGATAAAAGTATTGGTTTTCTCTGAAGAGCTGCTTCTTTTCTAGGCTGATTCTTTAAGAGGAGTACCTTAAATTACTAGGAGGCCTTTGCGTGTAGGTATGTGATTTGCTAAGGTACATCTCTGTACATGGTAGATTCAGTCTAGCATTACACCTTGTGCTTGCTTAGTATGTATATATGATGGGGAAAGCATGGTCTCAGGGCCTCAAAATCGAAGACCTGGGTATTTCTCTGACACAGAGAAAATTAGTCTATACAGTCTGGTGTCCCTATGCATAGGACTGGGACCTGATTTGCTCCTTAATTTCTACAACAGTGTATAAAGAACTGAAAAACAGGCAGTGTTCCTGACTTCATGACTTAGGTCACCTTAGTGAAAAAGATTTTAACAAAAGTGATGTTGGCTCTTACTGACCAGGTATTATTAGTATGGGAACCAACACTAGTGTTTTGCAGCCCAGCTTCCTCCAGATCTTGTGTATGTGGTTTGCAGGTAGACAAGTAAACCTGCAGGCTTGTCTCCCAGGTCCCTACTTATAGCTTTGGGAACATAAATTACTGGAGGAAAAAGATTTGGGGCAAAAAGGTGTGATCCAGCACTTTGCTCAGATGTACACAGAGTATAAATGGTGTCCGGATGGAAGTCTGCAATACTTGGCTAAGGTTGATGAGCCATGCTTGAGAGAGAGGCAAGTTTATTCAGCTGAACCAATCTGCAAAGACTAGATGGGATGATACTCTGTGGATTCATGAGTTCACGTATCTCTTATCTGTGCTAACTAAAATCTGGAGACAGCTAGTCTAACAACACTAAAAAACCCACCAGTTCCTGTAGCCTGTAAGTTAACCAGTATTTGTCTTGACTTTAATTGCAACAGGTTTTATCATCATTGGTCTAACTGAAAGAAGAAAAAAGAACAGAAACCTACTTTCTAATCTACAGATTGAACATGCCGTTAGTCAGTCTTCCTGCCTTAGTGCCCACGTGCTATTGACACACGTAACATCCAAATTTTAACTGTAAACTTTTGCTGCAATATGGGATATCTGTCTTGAAGTTTGATGCTGAATTTGGATCACAGCTAGAGTATTGTCTGAGGAAGAGAAATAGACTGGAGAGCAGATGAGAGAATATTTTCTCTGGAGTGAAAAAACATGGAACTAGGATAGAAAAGTCTAGGCTGGTTTAGAAAGGGCCATAGTAAAACCGTGTTAGCCTTTTGTTTAAATATATCCTTTATACACTTTCTAACTCACTGGTTTGTTGGGTTTTGCCTTTTTTTTTTTTTTTTTTTTTTTTTTTGGCTGTTTTTTTTATTGTTGTCTTGGTTTAGCAGTAGCAGTCATTTTTTCTACTTCTTAGTAGCTGGTGCAATGCTGTGTTTTTGACTTTTGGCCTGGGGATAATACTGATAAAACCGATGTTTTCAGTTGCTGGCCAGAATGTTTACCCTGACCAAGGACTTTGTGAGTCTCATGCTCTGCCAAGGAGGAGGGGAAGCCGGGAGGAAGCAGAGACAGGACACCTGACCCAAACTAGCCAAAGAGGTATTCCATACCACAGCACGTCATGCCCAGGATGTAGAACTGGGAGTTGCCTGGAAGGGTGAGAGCACTGCTGGGTGGGGGCAAGGTATTGGTCGGTGAGGTGTTGTGTTCTCTTCCCTTGTTATTTCTCTTATCATTGTTATAATTGGTGGTAGCAGTGGTGATTTGTGTTGTACCTTGGTTGCTGGACTGTTCTTGTCTCAACCCGTGGGAGTTGCATTCTTTCGATTCTCCCCCTCCGTCCCTCCAGGAGCAGGGGGAAGAAAGGGTGGGGGGGAGAAGTAGACTGCGTGGTTCTAATTTACGGCCTGGGCTTAAACCATGACAGTTGTTGTTGGGGTTTTTTTTGGTTTTTTTTTTTTTTTTTTTAAGTATTCTAACTAAGCAAAATGAAAGTTTTAAAGTGAGGCCCCACAGAAAGGCAGCTTAAGCTAGCCTGCAGTTGGTGTGTCAGTCTTAAATTTGACTTCCTCTCTTAGTTTGGCAGTTAGGAAAAAGTCTGCCTCAGATAGTTGTTGAGTTTGATCTTCAGGTATGGCTTGTAGAGTGGAACAGAAATCACTTTAGGTTTGTGGGGAAAATAGGCAGGACATAACATCTCTAGACCTAGCTGCAAATAAATATTTGAATGGGCTTACTTAGAACAGGCAGCTGAAAGAATTATTGATTAGGTGAGGCTGTGATGTTGTAGCTCTTCAATGTTAACGTGCTATGAAACAGGGATTCAGCATTAATGTGTAACTAGAGAATTTGCATTTTCTTGTCTACCAGTGTTGAGCTTTGGACTGGATCCTTAACTGCTTCTTGGTATTTCACAATTGCTTTCTCTAGTATGGGGAAAAGCATTTTCTTCAACCTTCAGTTTTGGTCAGTCTTCAGCTCAAAGCTGCCATGTGTAACAGGATGTCCTTCTTGCAAGGTTGTCAGGAATACACTTTTGTAGAGAGGTGAATACACTGATGTGGGATAGAAAGCAGTAGCAAGCTAGCCCTTTTTGTAATGCCTTACCCAATTCTGCAGGCAAGGTGTATTTACAGTATTCTGAGATTAAGTGATATATAGTCACTAGAAAATTCCTTGTACCACTTGTAGAGAAGCTTCCAGATAAGGTTCAAAATATGAACAGAAATTATCTACTATAAAATTGGAGGGTGGGAGGCTTTCTGAAGGCTATAAAAAGTGCTGACTGAAGTCTCACTCAGAAGCAGAAAGACTGGTGCTATGCAACTGGTTCTGATACTTAAGCTCTGCCATACACACCTGACAGAGTAACATTAACAGCTGCAGCTAATATGCTCTGCCTCTTTGCCACATGCTTTTGCCTTAGTACACGGGAGTTGAAAGGGACATGTACCAATTTGGCATGTCTTTAAATACTGGCACTGTAAAAGTGATCTTACATAAATGCAGACTGCTGTTCAGCATAGCATTAGAGTTCATCACTGGCATCTGCTGAAACAAATGCAATGGGATGTACAATCAGTACCATTTCAGCCTTTGTAACTGTGTTTTAGATCTCTGACTTGTCTGCATGGAAGTTAAGAACTTTGTTACTCCTCACAAAATGAGGGCATGTGGCCTCAATCATGTCACTGCCAGACTCTGAAAACTTTGGAATATTATCATTAATGTCAGTATAAAGAATTGTCTCTTTTAACCCAATCTGCTGAACACAAAGCAAAGAACTTCATGTTGGTGCTTGTGCATTTTGTGCAGAATCCCTTGAACTAAATGACTCGTATTTTGGAGGCTTTCATTATGGAAAATGCAGTCCTCCCTTCTAGCTTGTATGGGGAAGTCTGCAGTGGATATCCTAGGTTAAATCAACTGAAAATTGCACTCTAAATATAGATTGGTGCTTCAAAGATGTGATTCTGCTTTTGCTCCTCTCCTGCTACCTGCACAATAGTTATTTCAAGGAACTAATCCTGATGAAAGCAGTATAAGAAGGCAAGTCTGGCCTTTCTGGCACATGTCTCCAGTTATATTTGCTTATAGCAGCGGGGAAGCTTACTGCTTATTTTAGAGTGATTTCTTAAGTTTCCCCTCTCCATTTCCACCCAGTAGTTATAGCAAGTGCAAACCTCTAGAAACTAACATCTCTGCTTGCAGCTAGCTGTTACCTGGCAGAGATTCTGCTTCCAGCCCTAAAGGAGTTGAAGTGTTTTATTCAATTGCCATCTAATGCTCTGCTATCCTTCAAAGAACGCTTCAGAGATTGCCCCAGCACTTAGAAGTGTTACGTATCAACGAGAAGCATCAACTGGTTACAGCTTTCAATGTCTTATTTTTGCTACTGTAGTTATTTCTGATACAAAACTTCCCTGGCAGAAGTGCTGTACTTCAATGTCGTTTTGGGTTTGTTTTGGTTTTGTTTGTTTGTTTGTTGGTTTTGGGTTTTTTTTGGGGGGTATGAGGTTGGGGTTTTTTTGTTTGGTTGGTTTGTTGTGGTTTTTTGGGTTTTTTTTGGGGGGGGGAGGGAATGTGGGGTTTTTTGCCTTTTTAATAAACAGATTGCTCTTAATGGAGCAACCTCAGAATCATTACAGGAGTTCATGTTTTGGAAGGTGTTTGGTGTTCACCTTCAGAAAATCGGGTGTCTGCACAATCTAAGACCTCAACGCATGCATAAAAAGTCTCTAAGAATGCTGATTCTACCATCCCAGGAAACTGTACCCTGTCTGTAAGTTGCTAAAGAACTTGCAATCAAATATGAGAATGCAGAATATGGGTTAAATGTCCTAGAAGTAGAAAGCTACTGTCAGTCCTCCCTGCATTAATGTTCCTTATTAGTGGAAGATCTGTGATCTGACTCTAAACTTTCCATAGGTCTTTATAGCATTAGATTGTTTCTTTTTCCTTTTTAATCCCACTGTCATTTTGACCATATTTCACTACAGGATATCTGTCCACTTTGCCTTCCATTTCTCACCAGTTTTGTACAGAGCAAGGTGTAACAGTGGAAGTTTTGATATTACTTGAAATTATTTTCTTTGCAGGCTCTGTGCTTGTGCTTTCTTTCCATCTTGGTGCTTGCAAACTATGAATGAAGGCTTAGTTGGCTAAGTACCCTTTTTTCCCTAAAATTAACTTCTGTCACTATGGCAGGAAATCCTAGAAGTGTCAGGGGTGTAACTTGCTCAGTGTTCTGCTCAGGTCTCTTTTGTGAGACAGCTCATGTATAAGAGGAGCCTGAAGATTAGTTTCGAATCAACTTATTATACATTTTCTTCAGATACTGAGGAGTGCAGGAGGAGGACACAGGCCAGGGTAGTGATGACAGCATGACTTATGAAGGCATATGTCAGCAATGGGAAAATGGTCAGAAGAGCCTGGGTTTCATAATCTTGTAGCTAAAGCTGTAAGCAGCAACGTCCCTTCAGGCTTTGCTCCCATTAACTTAGGCACATACCTTCTCACCCTTTAGTTAGTCAGTTGGAAGAGAAAATCTTTATAAACATGTAATTTTGTGTTTTGATGGCTTATTTGATGTGCTAATTGGACTAGATTTCCTTTGGTCTTTTGGTGTGTAAGCAGTATATAAATCAGTACTGCTGGAGATTAAGAGTTCCATTTCATAGGAATTGTAACTGTTTAAATTGCTCAGAAACCAAACATAGCAAAAAAAAAATCTAAGCTCTACTTAAACAAAACTCTCAAATGTGCCAAAACATGCATTCTTTGAACCCTGTAGCTCCTTTCTAAACAGATTCTGAAAGCTTCAGGAAAACCCAACCTGCTCTTTTCAGGATTGCTTCTTTGTTACACTAGGCTTGACAGAACTGGCTGAATTTAAATCCAGGTAGGGTTAATCTTCATCCCTGCAGCTTTAACTGAAGTGTGTCTAGTTCTCTGTAACCTCTGTGGGCACATTTCATTAATGCTGTAGAAGTGGTATTGAAGCTTAGGTTCATGTGACATCTGAAGTCTTGCAGCAGGATAGAGCATCTCTGCAATGTGCCTTCTTACCTGGACATCCTGCTCCACTATCAAACAAGCTGATCTGGAGTAGCTCATGTGACAGGAAATATCCTAACTTTAGCCCAAAAGCCTGTCCTAAGGCTTCAAATTTTCTGTAGTAATACACAGCCTGTTAGCCTAAGAAGTGAAAAGACTGAAAGCTTTAGAAACAATGTGTATTACATCTGGTTCTGCAAAGGAAATCCTTCACTCCTGTTGTGCATTTAAGTTAGGCTCTAGATACAGCTTGACCTGAATCAACCAAGTATCAATTCTGATACTTCAGGGTTTCAGCAAGCTGCTTTTGAGGGGAAGAGGTTGCTATGAGCTGTTAATTGGCTGGTTGAGCAACCCCATAAGCTCCAGAGCTATTGCAAGCTGTAGAAGGTCAATGCGGTGAGGATGAGAGGGCAGGGTTGGAGAAAGAGCAAGACCCAAACTGACAGCAGTAAGCTTTTGATTGATCTCAACAATCACATGGAATTGCACCCTTAAACTAAGTGGTTGTTTGATACAGCCAACAAGATATAGACACAAGAGATTCAGCAGTTCTTCAGATGACTGATGTTTCAAACTAGGCAATATTTGAGATGTTCCTTCATGTATATCTTCCGAGCTTTCTTTATCTAAGAGTCATTGATATGAAAAGGATGGTTGCTACAAGCTGATTGTATAAACTGGTTCTATTTAAAATAGTGTTTCCTGTAATATCCTGCACTGCCTGGGAAAGCTGCTTGTGACCTAAACTTATCTTCTGTCTGAGGCAGAAGGAATGAAATATATATATATATGTATATTTTTATATATATATATAATCTATTACAAATTAATTGAAGCCCAGCCTGTGTATTGTACCACATGAGAAAATTTGGAGCTGAGAGTTACGGTGTGTTCCCTCTGGGCAATCTTAGTTGGTCTCTCTCAGGTTTAGGTTTTATCACAGTGGTGGTGGTAGTTGGAAAAAAATCTCCATGTTGGAATGTCTTTTTATTGTCTCTTCATGGTTCTTCCCATGAGGGTCTGTCTCTTGTTTTTCACATCTGAAGTGTCTTTAAGTTTCTTTGGGGCCTCTATTGTCTGCCTCTCCTCAGTGGACTTCCCAAAACTGTTTTACTTCTACCCTGAAATTAACTTAAAACTGACTTTTTTTTCAAATACTGACTGCCATGAACATTGAAAGTAGCTGCCTTAAAGATCTGCTTTTCTGCAGTGGTGACTCTACAGACTCTGGAGTTTGCATAACAAACTGTGCTAGCTTCACTTTCATCCCAAAATATATGCTGAATGCGAAGTACAGAATTTTAAACATTTGCTACATTAAAATGAAAGTAATGTTTGTGGAAATACCAAAACATTAAATAACAAACGTGTTTAGGGAACAGTAGGATTGCTGCAGGGTGAAGAGAAACTTGCAGTTCTTGCAGCTGGGGAAAGACTTCATGCAGTTGTGACTCTTAAATCTACTGGCAAGGAAGGCAGCTATAGAAACTGTGTATGCGTACTTTGTTCTCCCATTCTCTCTCTAATCTTAGAGTGAATCTAAAAGCTTCCAAGCCATAAGCAAGCAAATGCATGCCAAGAGGCAAAATACCTTAATTGTGGTCAGAAAAATGACCATCAAGCGTGTTTTTATCTCTGTTTCACCATGCTTTCTCTTGCTAGGAGAACGTATTGGTGTGTTTGGTGGTGTGGCTGGGTTTTTAATTTCTCAGAATTATGAGAATCAGCTGGCAATGAATAGCTTCTATGGTGACTCAATCTGTTCCCTTGTTAAGGGAAGGGGCATGACTAAGCCCAAAGGTTGTGTATTGCAAATGGGCTACAAAAAATTCTGAAAATGAAACAGACACCTTCAATCCCAGTCTTCAGGCTTTTTTTTGAGGGAGATGGGCAGGTAGGTGTAGGCCTCCTTAAATTTCATCAGTATTGCTCATCTATATATACACATTATAAAATAGCAATTTAAAGTTTTAACTGAGACGTGTGTTTCTGAAGAGGATTCTGAACTTCTCTCCACTAAAGACATCTAATTCCCCTGAACTAGAGTAAGGAAATGACAGACCAGACTGTCCCAGCCTTCAGTCAGTTGACTTTATGGCTTGCTTTTTCTTCAAGCAAAAGCTCTTCTCCCCAGCATCCCTGACTTCCAGGGATTGGGGTGCTAGGGAGCAGAAAACTCAGTCTATGTGTATCTTTTGTTCTCTGATATCTGCTCCATAATTAAAGCTGTTTCTGTGGTCACTTGTGTTTTGTGGTGGATTTCTGATGGTTTGGTTATTGGTGGGGTGGTGGTTGTTTTTTTGGTGAGGTTTTTTTGATTACCTTCTTTTTTTTTGGGGGGGGGGGGAGCTGTTGGGGGTTTTTGGGGGTTTTCTTTTGTATGTGTGTGCTTCCCCTCCTTTCTCTCCCCCCACCCGGGGACTTTTATTGTTACCTAGTGGCAATAACTATCATGTAGGTTAGTTTCACTGCTAGTCTTCAGTGACCTCTGTCACTTTGTGGTGTTAACTGCTGCTGTCTTTTACCAGATGACATGGCCAATTGCAAGGCTGTTGCCAAAACACCCTAGCCAAGTGTAATCTAAAATAGTTCTTTGGTGTATTCCTGTGTTTACCAAGGTAAACTTTGCTTCAAGTGTTTAAATAGATTTTCCTTCTGCTCCCTTTACTTTCAGAAAAGTCAGCTGCTTTTAAGCTATCATGAAGGTTGAGCTTTTTTTTCAGACTTTGTAAATGTTAACTGGATGAGATGATGCTGCAGCATTTGTGCTAACTGGCCAACTTCATGCAGAGTGCAGATTTTTGGAAATGAGCACACAAGTAAGTTGGAGGGGGAAACCAGAACTTATCCTTACTCTCAGGAAGTTAGTTGGTATCTTCAGACCCACTCCTCCAAAAGGAGCTATCAAATGTCTGGATTTCTGAAATACTGCAGCTTGTTTGCATCTAATCTGCAAGAGTAAGCTTTGCGATAGCATTGTGTTGTAAAGTTGCTGAGTTGATAACTCTGGGGTGCATTGTTTAATTTCATGTTTTCAAATAAAAAGGGTTTAAACTGATACTATAAAAAACGCTGACTTTTATTCACCAAACTGCTTATACAGCTTTTCTGTTGTGCACTATAATCTGCAAGCCTCAACTGCACCAGTGCATGGTTCCATTTTGAGTAGGGAGTCCTCTCCCTGTGGTAGATAACTACACCACAGAATTGCTCTGAGTTTTCTTATCTCTATAGTCTGTTGCAGTCTCATCATGCTATCTAGTTGCAAGACCTCAAATGGGTAAAACAATTTCAAAATGTGTTGTATGTGACTTCAAATGTAATAATGGTAGCTTTTGTTCTCTTGCTGTGGGGGTTGTGGTTTTGTCTTAGAGGTGCTTAGCTTGTGGGGTGCCATTCTTTTTATGCTGCTAGTCTGACATTTCTTGCCTGACAGGAAGCGTGCTCTATTGTTGGGGTTTTACAGGATGAGCAAGTAGCTGCTACTTCAGGCTGTTCTTGTTCATCAGATAGGAGAGACAACTAGCTACAAGAACTGAATGACAAAACGTGGGGTGAGAAGCCTGGATTTGGGTGGCTTTTTGTGCTTTGGATGCTTCACTAAGAACTAGCTGGTAGCAGAGATGGCAGTGCGGCATTGTTAACTGCCTGATCCTAATAGCTGTATCTGTGACAGAGGGGTGCCTACCTGAAGAGTCTGGTACAGCTTATTGCGTAACTGATCTCTGCACTACAGCTCGGGTTACAAACAATCCTTATCTGCTGGCCGTGGTAGTCACACGGCTGCTTCCCTTCCACAACCCTGCCTGCGGGGTCGAGGCAGGGGAGAAATACCCCCCTGGTGCCCTGGGTGCTACCCCGGCCGGTGCAGCGAGCACCTACGCCGGAGAGGAAGCGACGTCCAGGCGGCGCCTCCCCTCAGGGCGGAACCGGCCGGCCCGTGAGGAGCTGGAGTACGGAGGGCCTTGCCCAGCTTCCGCCGCGTGGCCTGCAGCCAGGCCAGAGGGAGGGCTGCGCGGCTTGGCTCCATTCTCCGCGGGCCCGGGCCCTTCTCGCCTGGTGGGCGGTAGCAGTGAGGGAACTGAAGCTCTCTGGGGGGCTCCCCCGTGCTCCCACATCCAGGAGCAGTCCCACATCTCTGCGTGGGTCTTGCTGTCAAATAGGCCCCCAAAGACAACTTGTAAACTCGGTCATTCGTAGGGTGTGTCTTCCTTCTGAGCTTAGAGGAATGAAAACAAAATGTCATCGTTGGTTAGTGGCAGTGGGTTTTTCTAAGAATTAGCTCCTTGTGCAGAACTGAAGGCTCTGTGTCAGGTTCTCCTTCACCTTCTTCACCAGCCTCCTGCAAACTTGCTCTGTGCCACTGACAACCGCTAACATGCTGCAAGGCTTATTTGTAGGGGTGGGTGGTGGTGGGGAGTGTCAGAGTAGTCAGCTCTGTTCCATGACCAAACCTAAAATTTGATGTGTTAATGACAGCTCACTAAAACTTTTCTCCTCTCCCACCTCCTTACAGTTGATAGATATTCATCTTCATGGAGACAAACACATGAGAAGATCCGATCAGAACTGTGTGTTCACCTCAAGATGCCCAAAGGGAAAATACTCATCTACAAGTCTCATCTTTCAAAACCGTCTGCATTCTTTCAGTCAAAGAAAAACACTTTTGGAGAAAGATGACTTGTGAACAAAGCTGGCTTTGCAAGGATGCTGAATGAAAGACAACATGCCTTACAATGGACACTTATCTTGAAGGGGTGACACTGTGCTCTTAAGCTGAAACACAGGCACTGTGAAAACTGATCCTGAACAAGAATAAGGATTATAGAAACTGCATCAGAATGTTTGTTAGTCCCAGAAGAGTCAGAAAATGCCATTTTTTGCAGATATTTGCCACGTGCTTCATACTGTGTCTCATGATTTTTTGGGGACCATTTGATAATCACATTGTGAGCCATATGAAGTCCTATTCATACAGATACCTCATAAATAGCTACCATTTTGTGAATGACAGCCTGTCTATCAACAGGGATAACTTGGACAGAGTGTCAAGCTACCAGTACTTGATCAACCACAGAGGGAAATGTCAGCAGCAGGATGTCCTTCTCCTATTGTTTGTGAAGACTTCTCCTGAAAACCGTCATCGGAGAGATGCAATTAGACAAACTTGGGGAAATGAAAAGTATGTTCGTTCTAAACTTAATGCCACCATTAAAACTCTCTTTGCTTTAGGACGACCAACAGATCACTTGTTGCAAAGAGAACTTCTGCTGGAAGACCAGAAATACAATGATTTGATTCAGCAAGACTTCTTGGATACTTTCCACAATCTTACTCTTAAATTGCTATTGCAGTTTAGCTGGGTGAATGCCTACTGTCCTCATGCCAGGTTCATTATGTCTGCAGATGATGATATCTTTATCCATATGCCAAATCTTGTTGCTTATCTCCAAAGTCTAGCACAAATGGGTGTTCAAGATCTCTGGATTGGTCGTGTCCATCGCGGATCCCCTCCCGTAAGAGACAAGAGTAGCAAATACTATGTTCCATATGAAATGTACCAGTGGCCCTCTTATCCTGACTACACAGCAGGAGCTGCATACGTAATATCAAATGATGTAGCAGCTAAAGTATATGAGGCTTCATTGACTCTCAATACAAGTCTTTATATAGATGATGTTTTCATGGGTCTCTGTGCCAATAAAATGGGAATTGTACCACAACATCATGTATTTTTTTCTGGGGAAGGAAAGGCTCCATATCATCCCTGCATTTATAACAAAATGATGACATCTCATGGACATGTATATGATCTTCAACAGCTATGGAAGCAGGCTACAGATCCTAAAGTTAAAAAGTTCTCTTCAGGAGTTTGGGGTAGAATATACTGCAGGATAGTCAATATAATGCTTCTCTGTAAACTATACTATGAGGACACATATCCTTGTTCAGCTGCATTTGCTTAATACTTGAATATCTATGTTGAAGATCCACTGAGCCAAAACAGAGCAACAACTTTTTAGCTGTTTATTCAAAAGATAAAGAGGTAAAATTCACATGTGAATGGGGTGGGGAGGGAAGATGGTCCTAAATTCTATCCAGAAACTTACTGGAATCGCTCTTCTATTATACTGCAATTTTTTACATTGTAGCCTGGTTTTTTACACTCTTCAAGGGATGCAAATCTGGATTAAATAACTATAATGGACTTCTAGACTTTGAAATTCATGGTGAAAATGTGTTACTTTGAACTTGTCAGTAAGTCTGAAGCTTTTTTTTCTTAAAAAAATAAAAGTATGTGAACTAAGGCACATGATAAAAGTCTGCTATAACAAAATGGAATAGACATTTTAAAACACAAGGAAAGTAGAACTGACTTGATGAATGAGACTTGCAGTGGTTTAAGGCAAAATACTACAAATATTCACCATTTCTCAATGCTTCATAGAAAGTAAGTCTAGACCTGCACAACTGACAGTGAGTGCTAGAAGTGAAGACCTGCTACAGTCTTTTTCTCAAAGCTCCCTAAACCTTTGAAATAGGGAAACAGTGTTTGAGTGCCCTCTGACTTGGTTGTTTTAACAAAGGAGCTTCCTTTAGAACTTGAAAAAATAAAAATAAAATATTACTCCATGTAGCTGGTTTTGCTAATCTTTCTGCCTTCTGAAAACTGAAGCAGTATATTTAAATAGTTCCATAGTTAATAAGCAAATAAGCTAAATGAGTTTCCTTGTAACAATGCTTCTGTTTTCCAGTATTCATGGTACTAAAAAGTAAGCAGAAGTCCCTGACAATGTTACTTATAGCTAATTTAAAACTGTTAAAAACTTTAAAAGGCAAAATGTCATGCTTGTACTAACAAAGAGAGACAGTATATTTTCTGCACAAATTTTGACTTCACAGTGAAGGGATAAGGAAATGGTGATCCACAGAAATTCAGTACACAAATCAAAATCAGTAAAATATTTCTCCTGGAGTCTTAAGTACAAGATCATCTTTAAAATTTCAGGGTAGTTTGTGTCCACGACCCCCTGTATCTTGAACATATTTCAATGTTAATATCACCTGCATGAGGAACAGAACATCTGTGTTGTAAATTGGGCTAGAACTAAGTGATATTCAAATGTCAGCTATTATAAGTTGTACTGTGGTGCCATATAAATATTGCAGAGAACCAAAGTTCTAGCCTGTCTGCAGTCTTTTCTTGTATAGCTCACTAATGGTGTTTTCACGGACTCTCAGGATAGGTATTTTAGCTGCTAATTGCCAAACCTGTGGTAGCTGTTCCTGGAGTAGACACAGCTCACACAAGGTACAGTCAGATACTGCTTCTGAACTGATTTATTTGATGGGAACAAGTTTTAGTGGGGAACTACTTCTGAATGCTTGATTGAGTCAAGTTTATCAGCAGAGCAATGACAATGCAAAAGCTCACAAATTATCAAGCCTCTGTTTGAAATATACTAATTACAGAAGCAATACTACTTGCTTTTGGGCATTTGGTCTAAGACTAGCCTTTTTCTTCTGCCTGAAGTTTCTCACTGTGTACATTACTGATCTGTGTCTTCTGACTTTACCGTAGAACAGGTATACAAGACCTGGCAGCTTTAAGCTGCAAGTAGTAAACTTTGTTTAAATGATTGCTACTGTTCTTGGAGCTGTGCTGCAGGTTTTAATGCTTTGAAATGGTACATGTTAGCATAGACAGAATCTAGGATTGAGCTTGCTGACTGTTCTCTAGGCTGCTGTTTCAGATGGATGGTAGATAGCTATTGGAATGAAGTGAAATATGTAACTTTCTATAAATGGTTTTCCAGAAGGAAAAGAATAAAAGTCCTAACTGCACCCAAATGTCAGGTATATAAAGAGCCCAGAGATATATCATCACTGTCGGACTGATTGAAGAATTTAACAGCTGTACTTCAGAAAGAACAAATCCAGCTCCTGTTCTTGCCTACACAGATTGATTATAGTACTAAAAAAAAAAAAAACAAAGAAAACAAACCACCAAACCCCACACTCAAGAACAACCACCCCAAGACAACCCTAGATGTATATAACCTGTTGGCTTATGGAGAATTAAATCCACATATAGAAAAAGTAGTATTCTGCACTGAAGGAAAGCTGCTTCATCAGATCTCTGACCTGTTGTGAGCCATTTAAATTAAGCTGCACAGCAAAATGCCCTACTAGAAAAAGCCACCCTGTTCAATGTATGGAAAGAGGGTCTTCATATGCAGTATTGCAACCAAAATGTACTATTAAGACTACAGTTTTTTCCAGCATAACTGTGTTGGTATTTATTGTTTTCACTCACACAGGCAAAGGTAAAGTAAGTTTTAAGTAGCTTAAATTAACTAACATTTAAAACACTGCTTAAATATTGTTTGCCATTATTTGAAAATCCCTTTTGACCATTGAAATACTTCAGTTTACAGCTGGTTTGACTTTTAAGTTGCTTCTTAATCTTAAAAGAGCCTTGATGTTTGTAGTATGCATTTTCTTTTGCTGCAGTGAAAAGAAGTTGCTTGCTGAATAAAAAAGAAAGCATGAAGGCACTCCTTTTCAAAAAATGGAGACGCTAGAAAACTTCTTATTTTCTGGCTCTAAACTTTGACTTAAGATTTGTACGCCTTTATCTGGAACCTTTTTTAACAATAGTCTTGGTGCTCCAATGCAGGACTGTCAGGTTTTACTTCTGCAAATAAAACTGTATCAGCCTGAATGGTCACTCCTCATTGAGTTTGACATTGTTGCACAGCATATTTAATGCTATCTTTTTACCTGTTTGTTTGGTTTGCATCAGTTTCCCTTTGATATTTCTAATTTTTATACAAAATATTCAGTATTTATTCTTAAACTTTGCTCTGTACCACAAAAAGACAATTGTTTTGTAAAACTTGTTTTGAATAAACAGACATTTATTTTAAAAAACAAAACAACAAAACGAAGGTAAATATCTCTTGTTGCTTTCTTTGTAACTGACAGGCTTACCTCTGATGTGTTTAAATGCTATTCTGAGATCCCTCTTGTTAGAGGATTTCAAACTGCTTTCTCCCCTCCTTTCCCCTGCTTGCTTTCTATTCTGCCTTGAATCAAACCTTTTGTAGAACAAAAGGTGAATTAAGTGTTCTTGAGAAAAGAGACAGCTCAAAAATTTGTTTACCAAGTTTCTAGGTCTAAAGTTGTGTAAAACCTCCAGATATTAGAAGCTTTACTTGTTAATATTAACTCCAAAGTTGTATGTTCTTTTCCTGTAATCATTCCTCAAGAGATGTGTATCTATCTGAATAACTTCTATTTCAGATCACACTTTGCACCTTTTGAAAACTTGCTGATGGTTTGGAGACCAGTCATAATATTTTCATAGGGTGCAATTAAGTTCACATAGTAATAAGTTGCATTTTTGTATGTGCCTGCAATTTGTCTAGCGTTATAGACAAGCTACTGTTTTTAGAAATGTAGTCTTTTACATCAAGTAATTTCAGCATATACCTGTGTTGAGAGAAAGGCATAACGCATAAACTATCTAAATCATACTGAAGAAGAGAACAAAGAAAATTATGTCAGTGAGGATTGTGGGTTTTGGCTTGTTGCAGGGTGGGTTTTGTTGTGGGGTTTTTTTGGTGTGGTTCTTTTTTTAATTGTTCCCTTTGGCCTAGAAAGAGTGCAGTTCAACTAAATTAAACTGGGTTTGCTTGGGACTTTTTGTTAGACTAAACGACTTAACTATTTGGTGTTTTAGAATACATCATTAATAATCTTTTTCTTAAGACTTTGCAGAAAGGGAGAAAAGATTATTGATTGCATTTAATGAAAACAGAAGCTTCTCAAAAGCATATAGTCAAATATGAATATCCTGAAAACAGTGAGATTAATATGGCTTTTTTTTTTGGTAAATACTTGCAAGGTTTATTCTAATGACTTCTCATGTCATGTAATTAATGCTTCCAAGAAAAACAACAACAACAAAAACAAAAAAACCACCCCACAACCAGAAACCCTAACTAAACCACTAACCCCAAACAAAAGATAAATCTTGCTTGCTTTTCCAGCTTGATACACTGTGTATAAATGTATGTCTATAAGCATTTCAGGGTCTTGATTATATCTAGTGAACTTAAATAATATAAAATGTACTATAAATGCAGTTATTTGCACTCTAAAAACAACAAAAAGATACTGGTTCACATGTGCACCTTACCTCCTCCTTGTTGACAAGTTTTCATCACTTTCACTCATCACAAGGACTCTGCTAGATCCTCCTTGGCTGGCTTCATGCATCACTTCAATCTGAATGAAAAAGGACACAGTAAAACTGAAAATACTTAATTGCTGATGCTGTTACTTACAGAATTTTTAACTTTTTAAAATAATAAAACCAGATCCTACCTAGTCTAGTAAGTCACTGGACAAGTTAAAATAATTCTAGATGTGTAGGTTGTAAATCAAGACTACTTCCTCTACATTTTTCTGCTTTCTTGCTCAGTATTGGTATGGGAGGCATTCTTGACTCCAGGCAGTGTCTTTATGTTCTTCTGCCACAGAAGGTGCATTATCTCCTAACGTAGATAATTGCAGACAGTAACTGTCTGTTCCTTAGACTCTGAAATACTACGGTTTTTTGTTTCCTGCCTGAAGCCAGCCCAAAGACTTCAAGTTTTCAGAGTTCTTTGTACAGTACCATCTGGAGAAGCATGGGGAAACTGTCTTGTGCCTCTGAGAAGTGCCTTTGTACTAGCAGCAGTATTATGTAAGTACATATGTGCTCAAATACTGAGCACATTATACATTTGCAAGGGCTGTCCCTAGGTTGAAAGCGACTGAAGCCTTTTACATAATATTTTGAGAAACATTAACTTTCTTCCTTGTCCAGTCTTGCAAAGTTGGATCATTTCAAGTGTGCTCCAGGCAAGTTTTAAGCAGGCTTTTCCTCCTTTTGCCTGCGGCTTTAAAAGTACCAAGCACTACTGGGCTTACTCAAAGGCAATCTCTTCAAATTCAGTGAAACATCTCAGTGGCTGTGTTTGCAGTTAATCCAAGACAATATCTAAACTGCAGCAGAGTCTTTTAGGTTCCTGAGCACTTTCATTTTTAAGGGCTGATTCTGGCGGAGGGAAAAAGCAGCAGCCTATCTCATGGTCTGTGTAGCCAAATTCATTAGCTGGTTGGTGATGATGGAATCCATTAATGAACTATACTTACATGAACTAGTTTCAGAAGTAAAATACAAACAAATTCTGTAGCAACAATGGGAGGGAAGGAAAGTGGGCATAATTTGCATTGTAGTCTTGTAAAGTAGATTTAAAAATGAATGAATGGATGTTTTCATAAAGCCTGTACCAGGTTGTTGCATATACCTAACTCTGTGGGAGGAATGCAGCTGCTCACCTGCATTACTGATGAGAATAAGACTGATTCCAAAGTCACTTTATATGAGTTTAGATAAAGGTGAGAACAGCTGTATGATGCTGGTGATAACTAGATTTTATTTTGTGCTTATTAGTGAAGCTGTAAGGCTGTTTTGGCCATTTCAGAAAATAAACTGAATTTAGTTTTTGCTTTTCACCTTTGGGCAATAAAGGTCAAATGTGTCAGCAAGTCAGGGGTATGAATAATAGAAGAGTTGGGTTGAAGTAGCTTGCATTATATCAAAAGTTTAATAGAATTGTGCCAGGTAGACACTTGATACATTTTTAGCTTTTTGTGCCTCAGGGTAACACTATTCCTCCCCTTCTCCCTACTGAATATTTCCATCCTCCCAGAAAATAAAAACCAATAAACTAACAACCCCCCCAAAACAACTAATTCTAATCCTGTTAGTGCAGAAATCACATATAGATCAGATCAAACCATTTTTTTATATTTAAAGCAAAGTAGAACTTTCATGTGTGGCTGTTACTGGTGTAAGAAGTGCCAAAGTACGAATCTTGTTCTGTGGATTACTGATTAAAAATCAGAAGTCCAAAATGTTTACTTTAAGAATATCTTCATTAATAGTGGGCTAAAGTGGAAACCACCCAGGGAACTTTCATCATACAATGTGATCTCTGTTACTGGATATGTTCTCTTACAGAGCTCACCTGTAAAAACCACCTTTAAAATAACTAATGACCTATGAAAAAGTTGACACATTAGCCCTTCAGTTGCAGTTGTTATCTTGTTTCCCTGGGGTCTAACTTATTTTAGGTTGGGACATTTCCCCAGAGATATATTGACAAAGCTTATAAAAAGCTTTATAAAAAAAGGACACTTGCTGTTATCACACTTTCATGAGACAGTCAAGATCTGATCAAGATCATACATCTCTCCCATACTACCCAAGTTCTTTCAGTGTTCTTTTTGAATATTAGTTGTATTGTTTCCCTCAACACATTCATATTTTTCTTCTTCAAAACATACCTTAAATAGCATTTTTTACTATTCTAATGATATGCTGCCCTAAAGAGCTAATGATATATGAATCTTAATGCAGGGAAGATGCAAGAACATTATTTCCAAAGTTATTATTTAAAAGGCTGTAAGTGAATGGCATTGAATATGATTTGATTTCTGTCTTCAGTAAACTTTTAACTTAAAGGGGATGGTGGCAAAGCTACATAACACCTGTGCACAGAAATAATTTGGATTTAGACCATGTACATAAACCAAGGGAAAATGTGGGTCCCTCTGGAAAGAAAGGGAGACCTGGTCACCCAGGATGTGGAGAAGGCTGAGGTACACAATGACTTTTTTGCCTTGGTCTTCACCAGCAAGAGCTCCAGCCACACTGCCCAAATCACAAGGCTGGGAGTGGGAGAATGAAAAACCACCTGCTGTAGAAGAAGATCAGGTTTGAGACCATCTAAGGAACCTGAAGGTGCACAAGTCTATGGGACCAGATGAAATATATCCATGGGTCCTGAGGGAACTAGTGGGTGTATTTGCCAAGCTGTTATTTATCATATTTGAGAAGTCGTGGCAGCACAATGAAGTTCCTGCTGACTGGGAAAAGGGAAATATAACCCCCATTTTTAAAAAGGGAAACAAGGAAGACCCAGGGAACTGGAGGCCAGTCAGTCTCTCTTCCGTGCCTGGCAAGGCCATAG
This sequence comes from Psittacula echo, assembly GCF_963264785.1. Lineage (NCBI taxonomy): Eukaryota > Metazoa > Chordata > Aves > Psittaciformes > Psittacidae > Psittacula > Psittacula echo. Next base: position 30,095,328 of record NC_137740.1, on the reverse strand, counting down.
GGCAGATCCTTCTGGAAACTATACAAAGGCACACGAACAAAAAGGGGGTGATTGGTGACAGACAACATGGGTTCACTAAGGGCAAATCATGCCTTGACAGATTTGGTGACCTTCTGTGATGGGGCTGTGGCACTGGTGGATAAAGAAAGAGCAACTGGCATAATCTGCCTGGACTTAACGCAAGGCATTTGACACTATCCCACATAACATCCTTGTCTCTAAACTGGAAAGGCACTGATTTGATGGATAGACCATTTGGTAAATAAGGAATTGGCTGGATGGGCACACTGAAAGAGTTGTGGTCAATGGCTCAAAGCCCAAGTGGAGTGATGAGTGGTATTCCTCAGGGGTCAGTACTGGGACTAGTGCTGTTTAACGCCTTTGTCGGTGATATGCACAGTGGGATTGAGTGCACCCTCAGCAAGTTTGCTGACAACACCAAGCTGTGCAGTGCAGTCTACATACTGGGGGGAAAGGATGCCATGCAGAGGGACCTTGAGAGGCTGGAGAAATGGTCCAGTGCAAACCTTGTGAAGTTCAACAAGACCAAGTTCTCTCATGATATGGGATGTACTCAAAAACACAGATCCTCCTACCTTAATTCCACCTTTAGTCTTCTTAATGTTTTTCTTTTTTGATAGCTCTACTTCAGAAATGGTCTTTGGAGGGCAGGAAATTTCTGTGGACCTCCTGTTGGCAGCTGAAGGAGTCAAAAAAAAAAAAAAAAAAAAAAAAGAAGTAACATTAGAAAATGTATCCTAAAGATTGAAATCCAACTTCCTAATAAAAACTATGAGCAAAGATCCTGTCACATTAGTGGCAACTGAAACCCAGCTTAGAGAATTGAATTGTGGCTGGAGTGGTGACAGATCAGCCAGCACAAGAGATGAGCTTCACTGTTTGGTGCTCCATTGTGTCTCAAATTGGCACCTAAAAATCTACTCTGCAGTCAGTCCTTTGGTTTGGCTTCCTCCCTGGCAGTCATCTCTAGGGCAGCACAGGTAAATGTTAGCCAGCTGTATTAACTGTTGGGTAATTTTCACTTGCAGTTTTTCAGCTCAGGTGGTGTTATGTGTGTGGGTTTCCAATACAAGGAAATTTTGGTTCTGGTAATGGTTTGCTAATGTCAGATTACAAAGGACTGTTCTCTGTAAGGTTTCATCACATGAACAAGTCTCAAAAGCGTAATCATACAGGTGTTCAGCAAATCACTGTGACCATGTATGTAATGCCAGTGAATCAGAGGAAATTGCTTCAGTATCTGCTCTGTCATGTCAGGTTTGTTTGGCCTTGCAGCCTCAGTAAACCACAGTTGACAGTGAGCTGTCTAATGCTACTAGAAAATCACCTGTAAAAACAAACCCACTTATCCTGAGACTGCTGTCCAAAGAAAAGCTCTAGAACGAACAATGAGAAGAGGCATCATACATTTGGCTTGAGTAAAAAAATAGCTTCGCTATTACAGTTTTTGTTTCAAATTGACAATAAGTTCACAGTGCATGCTATATGTGTATAAGGCAAGCAGTGCCCTCCTTTTTCTTAGTTGCTTAATTAATACAGGCATGTAATAGTAAAACCAAATAGGAATACCAGATGAAGTGATCAAACAGTCTGGGTCAGGCAACAAAGAACAAAATTGCTGCAAGTTTGAGATTAAGTCCTTCTCAGTTTTATTCAGAGAAAACTTTCCAATTGAACACGAACGTTTTCAAAAATAAAAGCTGGTGTTTTCAAATGCATCTGGTAACATTCTGTCTAAGATGATTTCACCAAGTTTAATGTCTTGAGGCGTTGAGAGTCTTGGTGGTCTCTAATAACTTTTTCTTCTCTGTGAGAAGCTGAGAGATGCAATAAAAAGATGCAGACATCTTTGAATGAGGAGGTCACATTATCAAAAGATTAATGTAGGAGAGGACTGAATACTTTTTTTTAAAGAAACTCAGCAAATTTTCAAATGCTCTTGTCATTAATTTATTTTTTAATGTAGTAAAAAAGGGAGAAAAAAGCATAGAAACACCCTAAATTATATGCAGGTAAAAAGACAACATATCAGTTTCATAGGCAATAAAATAGAAGCTGATGTTTCTTCTACCCGGTATCTTTTCAACCACCTTACCATGCAGCTGTGAAGAGAATTAATTAAAGCAGCTTCTCTCTAGCTCTGCCCTATAACTTCCTGGTTTTATGGCCTGTTGAATGACATGAGAACTTGGCAATGTCCATTTTATGCCTATTACTGCCTTACAATGACTCCATATTAGAAAGTTTCTTCAACAGAACAGCAAAGTCTGGCAGCTACCAGCAGCTGTAATCAAGCACTAGAAAATTCTTATGGTTCCCAGGACTGAGCTGAAATGCAAATGTCGACTCTTTGGTTCTTCCATCACTCTCTTTCAGAATATACAGCAGGGGATTTGTTTTGATTCTGAGCACTACTTTCAACAGATGCCTTTTTCCCATCTTCAAGAAAGCTTTTCACAAAGTAGTAATTGTTCTCTCAAAGGTACCGTTATATCACCCCAAAAGTGGTGTACTGACATTTTGAAGCCAAGGGGGGGTAAAGCAACATGCAGCACATATAAGCTCTTTACTTATTGTCAAAGTTCTTCATACCTTTCTAATCTGCAGGAAGGATGATTTCTACTGATGACAAAACCAGAATATTTGATCATCAACTTATTGATAAATTTTCAAACAGGCCCTTTTATGTTTTTTTCCCATGAAAACCTGACTAAAGTGGTTACAAGCATCAGCAAATGCTTCCATACTAATGCATACTGAAGATTCTGTTTAGCCTTAAATTCTCATCTACTGCTGTCTTGACAAGATGCAGGCTGTGATCATACCTATCACTGAACAATATTGTCTCTTGTAGCCTCTCTCAACTATACGGTATTTATACATTGAAAAAAACAGCATTAAAAAATAATCTAAGACTTGATAACAAAAATTGCAATTCCATTAAAGAAACAAAAATATTGTTTCATACTCTTTCCCCCACATGCTTACCAGGCACTTCGGAATGCAATAGTTATTCTGCCATTGTCCAGTTACTATATCTAAATCTGAGTTCAGCCCATTGGATTGTTCTACAAAGCTAATTCCAAAGTTTTATATATAGTGGATGTGTTATTAAAGGGAATGGAAGCAAAGAAAGTAACTTCAGGAAACTCAAGAACTTCTTAGAACAGCATAGTCAGCAATACCAAGTTGTTTGACCTATCCATTAATCAGAAAACTTTCTAGCTTGAAGGGATGGTTGATACTGGTATGAAAATCCTGACTAAAAGCAGTCAGCAGAAAACATGGAAATCAAAGTTAGGACTTTGGTGTCTGGATCACAACTTGCAAACTCACTCAGGAAAGAGAGCACTGGGCAGTTTAAGAGAAAGATGACAGGTTCATAAAAAGCCCAAGAGCAGATGATCATTGATCCAGCAGCAAATTATGCAGATCAGTTTACCACTTTAGTCTTGGCTTCAACAGCATGACACTTTTCATAAAGGAGGAAGCAGATAGATGCAACTACTTCTATTTCAGGGGTGAATTTTATTCAGATTGACACAGCAACTTTCCTCTTCCAATTAGACCCAGAAATGAATTGAAAACAGGAAGCAATCTGTTTTCAGTTATGCTCCAGAGTATTTCTGAGTTATTGACTGGCCCTGCATGTCACTACATTTACGTACTTTCTGAAACGCTTTAGAAAGAAACAGCCCAAATACTTGCCAATTATGATTGGACTGTGAAATGTTTTGTAAGGGAAACTCCCTTACAAAATTCAGTACAGTTGGCCATTTCAAGGTCATTATTGTACTGTACTGCTGAGGAAGCTCAGAGTTACAGTGTTCAACTGCCTACTGAAAGAACAAAGGCCCAGGAACAAAGGAAAATGATATCTATAAACAATCTAAGGTCTGCATGGTTTCAAGGTTGTTTCAGCCTATTGTTTCACAGTACTCCACTGGATAATGAGTAATGAAGATTTCATTTTTAATTCATTAATATTTTAAATTGCTTGATGCTGCTTTTAAAGCAAATGTTGTTAAAGGGTATTGTATGCAGAGGTAAACTTTTTATTGCAAAGATATTTCCAAGAAAGCAGGGTTTGGGTCTATCACTTGCATTCACCTGGGGCACCACTGGGCTTTTTCTATGGGGCTTTAGTACTGCTTACTGGTTTTCTATGAACAAGTTGCATGATACACCGGAGGGAAGGGATGCCATCCAGAGGGACCTCGACACGCTTGTGAGGTGGGCTGATGCCAGCCTTATGAAGTTTAACCATGACAAGTGCAAGGTCCTACACCTGGGTCAGAGCAATCCCAGGCACAGCTATAGGTTGGGCAGAGAAGAGATTCAGAGCAGCCCTGCAGAGAAGGACCTGGGGGTGTTGGTCGATGAGAAAATGAACATGAGCCGGCTTCAGTGTGCACTCACAGCCCAGAAAGCCAACTGTATCCTGGGCTGCATCAAAAGGAGCGTGACCAGCAGGTCAAAGGAGGTGATCCTGCCCCTCTACTCTGCTCTCGTGAGACCTCACTTGGAGTATTGTGTGCAGTTCTGGTGTCCTCAACATAAAAAGGACATGGAACTGTTGGAACAAGTCCAGAGGAGGGCCATGAGGATGATCAGGGGACCGGAGCACCTCCTGTATGAAGACAGGCTGAGAAAGTTGGGGCTGTTCAGCCTGGAGAAGAGAAGGTTGCGTGGAGACCTCATAGCAGCCTTCCAGTATCTGAAGGGGGCCTACAAGGATGCTGGGGAGGGACTATTCATCAGGGACTGTAGTGACAGGACAAGGGGTAACGGGTTCAAACTTAAACAGGGGAAGTTTAGATTGGATATAAGGAAGAAATTCTTTACTGAGAGGGTGGTGAGGCACTGGAATGGGTTGCCCAGGGAGGTTGTGAATGCTCCATCCTTGGCGGTGTTCAAGGCCAGGTTGGATGAGGCCTTGGGTGGCATGGTTTAGTGTGGGGTGTCCCTGCCCATGGCAGGGGGGTTGGAACTAGATGATCTCAAGGTCCTTTCCAACCCTAACTATTCTATGATTCTATGATAAATACAGAATTACTGTTTTATTACCTAGCGTACAGCACATGGTGATGTGGACTGTACTGTCCCTAATGGTGCTAGAAAAGGATGTAGACTCGTGCTCACTGATGCTTCGCAGCCTCTCCACCACCCCAGAACTGAGAAAAATTTAGCGAGGGCAATGTGCTGTGCTGCTTGTGAGGAAAGGCTGTGGTTTCACCTATTTCCCCACCCTGGTCCTGCGTGGCGGGGTACTGGCACCATCTCTCACAGTGGGGGATACATCGCACAATGAGGCACAAACAGAACTGTGTGCAAGTTGCAGTTGCTCAGGGACAGCTGGATTAGCCCATCTGGGTAACTAGTCTCAGGTTTGTTCCTGCTAGAGTAAACGTAACTCATTAGCTACCAAGAGACACAGACTCTGTAGTCAAGGGTTACGACACATACCCAGCACTTGTAAGACATTCAAAGCCCCCCTTAAATAAATATCATGCTTTACATTTAGGTTTTGCTTGAATTTCCCAACCACATGCTTCCCCATCTGTTTTCTGTGGAAGAGTTTATGCATTCTCACTAATCACCTACAGCAGAGTCAAACTCCTTTTAAGAACAGGCATGCAAACACTTGGTCTGCTAAAGTGCTATTTGGGGCTTGCAGCTCACATGGTCTCACAGGAAGATGAGTTTGAAGATAATGGCTTAAGAGTTGTTTTGAATGCTGGAGATGACAAAACAGCTTGCTTAGACAAGTAGAGCATCTAAGGTTTATCATTTAATGGCTTAATACAGAAAGCCTTTTCCATCCTTAGGCAATATAATCTATACTTCTTCGCTCTAGCAAAGTTGTCTTCAAGCTCCCTGAACATCTGCCCATATAAGAAACATGGAGCAAGATCCTGTATGTGGAATATTATTCTGCAAGGAGACATACTACTTGGTTTCCTCAGACTTGTCTGAGTGTGATAGCAGCTATACATAAAAATGAAAGCATCTTTTCTCTACTTCTTTTATAGAAGTATCTTGAACTACAGAAACTGGTGGTTTCCCGAAACTGTTAATGAAAATCACATGCACCATCTTTTCTGAGTCAGCTAATCCTCTGCAGCCTCACTTCTCCTGCACATATCCCCAGATTCTGCAAGACATTCTTCTTTATTCTCTATCCAGATGTTATTAGTTAGTGAGTGTTATGCACTAGTGACTGTGAGGAATGCTGGAATGGATCCAATGAGCAGTTGTACACATTTAACTGAGATGAAACCAGTTTGAATTCTATTATTTAAAGAACTGAAAAGGTTCCAGCTGTGTCTCCCCCTATGCATTTCATGTTCCAAGTTGGCTTTCTAAGATGGTTGTAGGGCAAGTCATGGCTTTTGTATGTGCAATGTACTGTTGAACATGTTACTTGCTTAATGAGCTCACAGAAATCTTGACATCTCTGCTCCTGTATTTCATATTTATGTTGCACACAAAGAAATCCCTAGGTGAATATTTTATAGCATTTAGAAGACAGGAGAGGCCAACAGCTCAGCTACATTTGCAACCCTAATTTTGCCCCTTTGCTGCTAATGCATCTTGATTCACACCCCTATAAGAATCCTTGCCTCATTCAGTGCCTGGAGTCAAAACCACTTAATTCATGAGCAGCTATTCACTATTTTGTTTTATCTGTGTTTCTCAGTGGGGGAGAGCCTTACTATCCATATGCTATTTCAATCCCTGCTCTGAAAGTATTTGTATTTTTTCTAATAGTAATTTTTACAATTCAAGTGTCTTGTAAATATTTACTGAGCTGTTTTCACAACACTTCTCAGAGGTAACAGGCTGTTATCAAGCCCACTGAGTTCCATAGATAAAAATCAAAAGAGAATACACTACTCTGGGAGACCAACTTGACATTTTTAGATCTGAATTTTCACATTACTGGGTACTATATGCCACTTCACATATTGAAGAGAACATGCCCTACCCAGTAATTCTGATTTCAGTCTTTCACTGCTCTTTCATTGTAGATTTCTTCATATAGTTGCACAGGTCGTTAAAAAAAAACAACCCTGCAAAATTGCACTAAGTTGAATCACATTAACACCCACATGGACTTTCAACAGGGTTGAAACCTTTACACCTACAGCATCAGCTTCTCTTTCCCATGTCCACAGGAATAAAAGCGGCAGTAAGTAGTCAGTGTCAGGGATGACCCCAGAACGGTTGAAACCCATCTGAACCGTGTACAGCTCTCCCCTTCCTCCCAACCTCTGCCCACACACTTCTGCCTCCTTTTTTTGTCAGCATTGCTGTTCATGGAACCGGATGATGAGGGGCTGAACTAGCCAAAACAAAACACCCATCCACCCCCAGTGGCAGTTTTCAGTTTCCTCCTTTGTTGCCACTAGTTACGTGACCATAAGTTCCGAGAGAGAGCAGAGTTACAAACACACTGCTGTGCTGGGCAAAGAAGAGGGAAGAGAAGGAGACTGACAGCCTTGCATTAAGAAGGGCTTAAGCTGCCGCAAGATCATAGTGTAAGGAAACTAGCAGTGCAGGGATAAGAAACATATTTTGTCTCTGTGATCCAAAGGTTTTTGCTGACAACAAAGGAAATGAGGCTATAGGAGCTAAACTGTAGCAGGTTCATATATAGTGAACATGTATGAGCTTTTTTTCCTCTAAGTGCATATAATCCTGCCACATCTGGGCACTTTAGGAAGGGATGAAACTATTTTGTAGTGCCACATTCCAGCTCTCACCAAAGGTAATTAAAGGGAGACTTTTCCTAGCCTTGTTCACTGAGATGGCCAAATAATTTTCTACTTAAGTTTTCCAAGGAAGTGGCAGGCTGAAGAAGATAGCCTTTGGGAAAGTTTCATTTCAAAGAGTTAGAGTTTTGGAGAATTACAAGCAAATTAAAATAGAAAAATGCTAACTACAGTCATCCCTAATAGCTTGTACTATCTTTTACAGTTCTGTGGCTTATCCCACTGTGCCTGACAGCCTGTGGGCAATACTAGCCTGCATGGTTTGACTTTGTGGACCTATCCCAATTCATTCCAGCTAAGGAGTTTTGTACAGAAACACAGACCACAAATATGTAGTGAAGTCATCAAAAGTGATACCCTCAGAAGTGAACTAGAGCAAAGGAATTTCTGCATTAAGTGCCGCTTCTTTTCTCTCAACTTACACAAGGACCAGTTTAGCCATTATTAGTTTTCAGGCAGCTTCCATAGGGAATAAAAAGAGTTCTCCTTGAAATAAGATGTCATATATACTAATTACATATTTTCAAGACATTTATTATAAGAGAGTCAGCAGAGGATTTTCTGGGTTGATCTGTGAATAATTAAGCAGATTCCCATGGCTAAAATGTGCAACAAGTCTAGCTGGCATAGACTTTTGAGCATCATAGAATCAAAAAATGGTCTGGTTTGGAAAGGACCTTAAGATCATCTAGTTTCAACCATTATAATTCCAGTATCAGTTTTTCAGTACTGAACAGACCCATCCCCACAAAATTTACAAGTTCATTTGTGAAACCGAAAGCTTTAAGAAAAATGAAAAAAAAATGCTTCAGAATTTCCAGATCCACAGAAAAGCATTAGGTGAGGTAGAGTTTACAGTTCAGCTCTGAGGTGCCTTTCTGGGTCTTCTCTAAGCTAAGACTTTGTGAAGAGTCATTAGAGACTATTAAGGCCATAAGAAACTGTGACAGTCATTTCTCTGACAGAAATATGCCCTTTCACTCATACATGGTATCAGCTCTGCCTGTATGCACATATTCCATGTAAAATAAAGAGTCTCATAGTTACAATAATGGAGTATTTCATGCCTGAACCTTCATATATGTTAAGATTTTTTTCCATTATCACTCTGAATTAGACTGAATTTCCCATACCACTCCTTATTAGGGAAATGCATGGTCAGCAAGTCAAAAAAAAAAAAGAAAATCTATTCCGGAATGAAAGTAACTTTTTTTTTTCCCTTGCACAGACAACCACTGCAATGCTGCCATGGTATTGTTACATCTGCTGCGTGGGGACAAAAGCCTTTCTTTCTGGCCTTCTATTTCTGTTTACCACTTTTCATTGACTTTGCCTGTCTTTGTAGTTACAAAGCCTAGGAATATGGTATTTTATTTTGCATAATCTATTTTGCAAACTTTTAGAAATGTTCAGGTAACAAATAGTAACATGTTTCTATGTTACAATACCTATTTCAAGACGGTGCTCTTAGCCTCTCTCATTTTTCCAAGATGGTGTTCAGTAAATTCTCTCCATAAATAAAAAACTGATACTGCATTGATCCTGTGAATGTGAAGAGAGGGCACAGAGGAAAGTCCGAGAGAGGATAGCTTCAAGAAAAGCAGAACTTTACAGCCTCATTTTCAAGGCTTGGAATAGAACTCAGTGTCCCTGCTTCTATTCTCAGCCACATTTCAGACTCAGACTGCAAAACCCCTTGGTGAATCACTCAGTTTATCTGTGCTTCAGTTTTATTTCAGAGGAAAAGATGTTAAAATACTTACCACCAATACTTGCCAAGAGCTTTGTCATTCTGAGGAAAAGTGGACTTAGGAAATTTAAAGTATGTAGTGGACAATTTGGATAGTACCCAAAGGATGCCATTACACAGAATATGTAGATATACGTGTACTGTTCATGGCAGTTGAAGTAACTAGGTTGGTTTTTTGTTTTTTTTTTTTTTTTTTTTTTTGTACAGAATACTCTAGGTCAACCATCTTCAGGCACAAAGAATTTGAATGAGATGCTACAGTCTACTTATCAACGTCTAAACAGGACTGGGTTGCACTTTGCATCTCCTCAGAGAACAACTGGAGTAACATTTTAGAGTAAGTAAGTTTAAACTACCTAGTCATTTGCAACAGGATATCAGAGGCTAAGCCTTGTCACACAATTATCCTGTATTATGTGTGTAACACTGAACTGTACTGCAAGGGTCAAAGCAAGGGATCATCTCATGATTTTCTGTGAAAGAGCTCATAGTACAGGGTTGGCTGTATGAATCAGAATCAAAACTTAAAGCATTGTCATTTATATACTAGTGACTATTCTTTAAGGTTCTATCTATACCAAAAGTTTAATTAAAAAAATCTGCAAGTGCTCTGAAATGACAAGAAAGAAGTTCAAGAAACACAAGAGACTGCACATACACACAAAACCACAAGACTAGCATTCAGCCTGAAGATGCAGTTTCACAATAGGTGAAAGCCATTCTGTAGTACCACTAGCAGGGACTAGCTAGTTCTGACCTACTGACCACCTAACCCCACTTTTCTGCAACTTCTTTTGCTTCAGCAGTAGTGCCCATGCAGTGAACAATCTGATCAGTTTTGAAGTTAGTGCCACTTTGAGCAGGGTGATTGGGTTATGTGATCTCCAGAGCTCCCTGGATTTTTGTAACTCATGCGATGGAAAACTAACTACTACATCATTGAGTTTTCAAGGTGAATCACAACTCATACAGCTAATTGACTGCCAACAACAGTGCAAAAGTGGAACATATTACTGGAGGATGTGCAGGTAGCAGAGCAGGACCTCTTCAAAGGAAATGTGCTCTCAGCTTGCCTTAAACCAACAGCAAAGCTGAAGCTTGAGGTAGCAACTGTATGTTAAAACCTACATAGTTCAGGGAAAAAATGTACAGATGTCAAACTGGCATACTAACTGGAAGAATTTTTTTTTTCCTGGGTAAGAAAAGATGAGTGTTGGGGAGCAGAGGAGAACAACAGGGACATTTGTATGACCTTGTGATAGCATGCCTAGAAAGCAAAATGGTCAGGCTACTGGCTGTCCTAATCTTCCTGCTGAGAAAGGAAAGTTTATTGTATGCTCTTCATGCAAATTAGCTTTTTCCAAAGCTTTTTGCTAAAGGTGCCCCTCTCAAAAAGCCCTAAGTTTCCTTTTTTTAATTTTTTATAAGCATCTCTGCTGAAAAGGGTAAACCCCTTCTTGTTACTACTGGGTAGCTGCAAGATGCACTGTTACAAATTAGCTTCACCCATGTCATTTTTGCAGAAAATAGCTATCTTGGTTAAAGGTATATGTTAAGCTTAAATAAGGAACCTTGAGTAAATTCCAAACAGAAGCAACATTCAACTTACGTAGTTAGTAGAGGACAACACTAGGAAGTGGATGTATGTAGAGGGGAAAAAAAAAAAGTTGCACTAATATGTCATTGTCACTAATGAATCCTTAACTTTTGCAAGTATCTGATTGAAGCTTGAAGGATTGTGACCCTTTAAAGACAAATATTCATATTACAGTATATGCAGTGTAAAATTGGTTAGTGCTTAGCACAATTTTTTTTTTTGTTTGGATTTTCAAGAATTAGCTGTATTAAGACACACTGAGAAACAGTATGGAAGTATACTCTGAGAATTAGACCTAAGAAGAGAAGGCTGACTTTTCTATTCACCCTTGTTAGCATGCTTGCAGTGACGGATATTTCACATTCATTTTTAACAGCTGAGCCCACAACGCTGACACTGAACATCATATGCAAGTCTTCATTCTGATAACAAAACTCAAACATGATCATGTGGAGAAAACACTGGTGTGTATCTGTAAGCAGCTATTCATGACTTACCTACTCCTGCTGGTCTGGTAATCTTTGGTGATGCTCGCTTTGGGGAAGACTCAGGATGTGGGGCAACAGGTTGTACTGGCCTCGTCTGTTTGGCTGCCAGCTTCTTCAGACTTACTTGCCTTTTGTCAAACATTTCTTGTACATCTTCCAGTTTTTGTAGAATTCTTTGGGCATTGGTCTAGGCAGAGAAAAGGCAAACAACACATGGTTGTGCTGGACTGAGCAAGTTAAGAAAGGACTTCTGTTACCCACTGTCAGACTAGAGGTCAAGATCATACTGTGCTGCTGTTTAATGAAACCTAGCCCATGCATTCTGCACAGATCTTGGTGTCACTGAGTAGGACATGACAACTCATGCAGTCTTTCTAGCAGCACTCTGAAGAAAATCACATGTATTTGACGACTGCTCATCTGAGTAAAACTTCCTGCCCCAAGTGCTCACCTCTGTGCCCTTTTAGTGTAGGAAAAGAGGCATATTTGAGCAAACTCAAATATATAGGCCAGTACACACTCATGTACAAGGCAATCGGTAATTTTGAAATTCTAAGTTTGAGGGGGTTTACCTTTATTTCAGTGGTGAGGATCATCTCAAACTGATTGTAGAACTCCTTCGGGTTGGACAGCTGGTGTTCCTTAGCTGTTACCAAGAACTTTTCAATTTCAACAAGTGCAGTTTCAGCTCCCTCTTGTGACTGGCACTTGTCCACAGCTTGGGAAGCTAAGAGGTAGATTCCAGCTTCACACCATTGGCTTGCCTTTAGAGAAAAATGGGGTAAGAAGGACTCCATCATCACTGACAGACCACGTTGTGAAGTGCTGCTTCTACTCCACGAAATACGGATTTGCCCTAAAGTCACTAAAGGGAATCAATGCTCCTCCATAGCACCTAAGAGTTGCTGGCCACAAGTCACCTCGCCTAGATATGTAGAACAATAGCAAGTTCAGTTCAGCTCTTATGGGTTAGATGATCCAGTAACATGTAAAATAATAACAGTCTGTTAACAGGGTGTTACTGTGGTAACAAATCAAATCTGTCAGCTGTACTACCTCATTTCAGTGTTCAGCCACACAATTATCCAAACCCCAAAAAGAATACTTGAATCTTATAAAAACTCCCCAAAACTTCTTAGGCTCCCCATAAAACTCAATTAAAAGTGCTCCAAAATAGTTTTTTATTGTAAAACTTTGACAACTCTTGTTTCAGATGAGGCTGGAATGGCATGCAGACATTCTCAAAGCTTTTAGCTTGCCAGGGATGCTGGGGAGGGACTATTCATCAGGGACTGTAGTGACAGGACAAGGGGTAACGGGTTCAAACTTAAACAGGGGAAGTTTAGATTGGATATAAGGAAGAAATTCTTTACTGAGAGGGTGGTGAGGCACCGGAATGGGTTGCCCAGGGAGGTTGTGAATGCTCCATCCTTGGCGGTGTTCAAGGCCAGGTTGGATGAGGCCTTGGGTGGCATGGTTTAATGTGGGGTGTCCCTGCCCATGGCAGGGGGGTTGGAACTAGATGATCTTAAGGTCCTTTCCAGCCCTAACTATTCTATGATTCTATGATTCTATTCTGTCTAGATCAGAAAAACGGAAAACAACTGAACAAGCAGTAAGCTGTTAATTTTTAAGCACTGGAATACATTTGATTTTCATTTCAAATTTAGGCCTAGCCCATTTTTGCTTAGTTTTATTTCATACTTTTCATCATTTAAAAACCATAATTATGGGAAACTACTGCTCCGATTTTTATAGTAACAATTTCTGAATGAAATGGAGAAAAAAGGAATACTTTTTCTCTTCATCCAAATTACCTGAGCTTATAAAAATATTCATTTTCAGTAGAATCTTACTAGGGCTGTTACGTGAGAAGGTTTACTCACCTTATCTAACTGTTTATGCAGCTCAAGAGACTTTCCCAAAATATCATACTTCTTCTTGGTCTCATTGGTAAAGTCATCACAAATACGCCTGAGTTCAACACACTTTGGTCTAATAGAGTCAACTGCATAATGGTTGTTTTGGATGAGCTGTTCTCCATGGAGAGCTAGAGACTGGGCCTTCTCCAAAGGTTCCTGGCAAGTTAATTAGAAAAAAAATCCAAAGTTAGACTTCAAAATTACCTGCATAAAAAAGTCATTCCATCTCTGTAACCCCTGCTGTAGCCTGGAGGTAAAGGTTTGGACTATTAATCCAGCTGATATGTCTTACTTTATACTTACCAGCTTTGTTGTCAGTGGGTATATTGAAACTCAAGAGGTTCCATCTGAATGTCAGGAAACACTTTTTTTACTTTGAGGATGACCAAGCACTGGAACAGGCTGCCCAGAGAGGTTGTGGACTCTCCCTCCTTGAAGATATTAAAAAGCCATCTGAACAACCTGCCCTCTTGGGCACCCTGCTCTAGGCAGCCTTGCTTGAGCAGAAGTGTTGAACAAGATGACCTCCAGAAGTCTCTTCCATCCTTAATTATTCTGTGATAACTGTGATTCTGTGATCGTATGCCACCTTCTTTCTCATGTATCGGGGACATTCATTATACAAGCTTTTTCCCCTCCAAAGTTCCAAATAATAAAATCCCCTGTATTATTTTACTTACTAATTGCTGGTTTATAATGCTTTAGTTTATTTTTCATGTCAAGATATACTTTGGAAAACTCTTCAGAGTACAGTTCATAAGCTTAATCACAGTAGGATGAAATTAGAGGTGGCTAACAGGAACAGAGCATACATCAATACCTTATGTGACATGGTCAGTGAAAGGAAGATGCATGTTACTGTAACTTTTCTTCCTTTATGCTTCTATGGAAGAGCTGTGCAAAGATCACAATATTTCTAAATCTTAACCCTGTTCTTTAAAAAGATGATCACCAGCTTTTTCATTTGTTCATGTGCATCCTCCTCTAATTCAACTTAGACATTTTTTTCAATGCTTTCTACTAATGCTAAATATGATGTATATCACGTCTAACCAGCTGATGGCATTACAAAGTCCAAATGACTGGAAAAGGTGTTTATTGGAAGGCATAGATGTTCCTCAAACTGCAATGAGTCTGAACAGAATGCTCTTAAAAGTCTGGCCAAGATAACCTGTTAAGTGTTCTGAGCTTTTCAGATTGCAAAGGTGGACCTAACCTTTCCATGTTTGAAATAACAATTTTTGAATTGCATTCTAGCTTTCCAATAAATGCACTGGAACTACTGGGTCTGAACAACTCTGGCTGCTGGAAATTAAGACCTGAGTTTTCCAATTTAAAATAATGACTCATGAGAAGAAAGCAAGCATGAAGTAAGGAAAGTGACAGAGAAGTGCCTAGAAGATTATGTCCTTAGCAGGTAGAATACTATATCAAGTGCAAACCTGTCCTTTCTCTTCCAGTTGTTTCTGTTCCCTTAAGAGGTGCTCCACACGAGTCACACTGTCTCCAATGTCAGCAAAACCTGCTTGTGCTTCCATGAGAGTATCCAACACCAGTTTTACCTAAAAAACAACAGCAGCAACAAAAATAAAACAAACAAAACCACCCCAAACAAACAAACCCAACCAAAAAACACCACTGAAAATCCCATCACAAGATACTCATAAAATTATAGCAAACTGATGTCTCCTAAACATGCACCTACATCTTTTAGAAGAGTCTGCATATCAAATTTATTCTTTCAGTTTGTTCCTGCATATCAAGTTTAGTCTTTCAGCTTGCTCCAAAATGGAAAAGCCAAGGAATAAAGCAGCAATCAACTATTCCTCAAAGACTTGCCCTGCTTCTCATTATTTAGGCCCACATAGTTTTGAAGACCTGTGACTCTGGAGTCTATAATATTCCAGAGTCTGCATTAATTCAGCCTCTGGGCTGGCAGTTGGGCTTCCTGAACTGTATTGCAATGACTCTGGTGGGATTGGATTTACCATCACAGAAGTGATATTTGGTAACATCACACATAAATGCAAAATGATTTATTGAGAAGTTGGTGTTTCACACATTGGCTAAAGAGGCACTTTCCTCACTACGCCTTTTTCAAATGTTGTAAGATATCTGATAGCTGTCAAGAATTTAATTTTTGAATATCCATGCCCTGTTTCACAATGAAGGGCTTCTCTTGCAATCTCCTTTTTTTATTGTCAGTATACTTAGAGTATGAGTAAAATTTGATCTTATAAGGGAAGGATAGACAAAATGAACAAATGAAATACCTCTCTAAAGTCATGTTCAAAGTGTCGAAGCTGCAGGCATTGTTCTAGTTTTAGGTGATGCTTGGTCCAAAATTGATCAAAAGCCTTTTCTGTTTCATCCAACTGAGCTAACAACCTGTTAAGAAATCAGAATTAAAAGAACTTATTTATTTCCTATAGTTCATTTATTTTCAGTTACACCAATTGATGGCAGAAAGCAAAGTAGGGAGATTGTGGGGAGCCTATAATGTAAGAAGGCTCTATGTCAACTTTCCCTTTAACAACAGAGAATGAAATTTGCAGTGTGACAGGCAGGAGTGTAGCTGAAGAGTGACAACTACATGGTTCCACTGTGACAGTTTCAGTCCTGCCTCCTGACCTGCAACAGGAACACAGAGTTGTTCCACATGCTGGCAGCCAAAGGCAGCTGTCTCTCTTTAGCTTCCACCCAATTCTTCAACAGTAGTTCACCCCAGACTACTGAAGACTGAATATGATGCAACTATTATTTTAAGGAATGTTTAAAGCAGAACTCTACAATTTGTTCATTTTCTTCACTCATCAGAAATAGGCAAAGACTGAATAATTTTCCCAGTCAATTAAAAACAATAGATTAGAAGCTCATAATGCCTCTCATGGATATTGTTTCACTTTGTGTAAATGATGGAACATTTATTCACAAAGAAATTGGTATCAAGGCATCACACATCTTGAGTAAAATGTCTGACACCAGACTAGTGAATCATCTTCACAGTCTTTCAATGATCTATTAATTGTGCTACAAAGTAGAACAGTTTAAATGGAGGAAAGGAGGAGGAGAGGAGGAGGAGAGGAGGAGGAGAGGAGGAAGAGAGGAGGAGGAGAGGAGGAGGAGGAGGAGGAGAGAAAACAAGTCTTTTCTGAAGATACTATATTTCAATAAGCTGGCGCTCTTTGGGCGGGCAAGGGACAAGGCCTGATCTCCTACAAGCTCAGTGAGTACTGGAATCATCATATTGGGAAAAACGCTAATAGCTCCCTCTTATTCCTCTCAAAAACCAAGTCCTGTTTTTAATCTATCCCTGAAAAACATGTTTTTAATCAAAGGTAGTTGTTGAATTCAAGATGAATTTGCAAATTCTTTTGGGATGACTGTTCAAAAGATTTTAAAGTAATTCAGTGAAAAATATCAGCTCAGCTTTACTTCTGGCTGCTTTGTTCCCAGTGAATGCAAACGCACTGAAACACTGGCACAGCATTTCTCTTTCCACTGCATCACATGCCACAGCAGAAACTTATACATGGTTACTAAAAGCTTTATGGTAATAACTAGTATTGCAGGAAAGAATAGGGGTTTCTCTTTCTCTGTGCAGCTATGAAGAGGAATGCTTCAGAGTATCACCTTCATCTGTTCTTCCCTGAGTGTTTTCACAGACGTGCACAAGCATATACACTCTCATCTTACATAGATTCAGATGCCGCTTTCTAACCAGGCATAGGAATTTGGAGGATGGATATGTTACAGGGAAAGTAAGTCTCACATCAGATCTTCAGCCAGGTAGTTAGTGGTCCAACCAAAAATTACGAAGACATTCAGGACTGGTTTGAACTTGCCTTGACAGTTTAATCAGGTAACTTCCTCAAAGCTATTCCCTTCTCTGAATTATGTATCAAATATATCCTGAACAGCTTAACCACTGGGAATTTCTCACCTGCATATTTACATCATTTAAGTTACACTTGTATTTCTTACAGATAAATTAGCAACTTGCACAAGGTAATCTATCTTCACTGACCTTTCTACTGTTGCGACATTTTCCAGTTCATCTGAACTGAGTTTGCAGTTGGCGCTTCGGGTGACTGGCTCCCTAATGCATGTCAGTAGGGTGGCTCCCTGCTTCACAGCTAGTTTCAGCTCATCCTGAGGGGAAAGAACAAGCCAAACAACTTGTATGTACTTACTGTATCAATGCTCACATCTCTCAGATGTACAACATAGTAACGTTAAAGGAAAAATCTTTCATAGGTTGTTAAATACTTTGAACAAAATATAAATGCTTACTAAAGATGAAATTTTTTTTAGAAATGTTGAGACTAAATCTATTCACATTGAATGATAGATATATTTCTAAGAAAAGGAACAGCATATAGCTTCTGAGAAGACTGCAATTCTGACCTGGCAACTTGCAAAATAAATTATTCTACCACAAATTGAATGTGTGCTGCAGATTGTTCAGTGACCTGAGGGACTGTGCTGAGACATAGCACTTCTTAATGGAATTTCCTTAAACAACCTTGTGACAAGCTGAGACACAGTATGTCAGCCATCAAGGAGTAATCCACAGAAGGAGGCGTCCTCCAAGCATGAAACATGAACAACAAAAAGGACAACGAAGCTCAAACATTAACATGTCAGCTAAGGAGTCCCCACATCACTGCACACTTCTTGTGTGAAACTTGTTCTTGTGCTAATATAGCTTAAGTAGTATTTTTTCTCTTGTGTTTAACTTAAGGTGTTTGTTGACAGCAGTGATGTTTTCTTCTTAGCCTTACTCTACAAAGCCAAGTCTCTTTGAAAAACAAAACAAGTCATCATCTAGTTAGATCATTCTGTCTATTTCTGGATTATCCTTAAATCTGGTCTAGTGTGAATTCATCCTTTTTGATGAACTCTTCATCAGGAGCCCATGCTATTCCAGATGTGACCTTATAAGACTCTCATACAGCAGTGACATTCCCCTGTTCTATTATTCCTGAAGCTGCAAAAAGTCCTTTTTCATAGTTCAATCAAATCAACCTCCTGAACCCAGGTTTCTGTCCTCTTCAGTAATTTCCAGACAATGGAATCCCAAATGATGGCAGAAAATTTTGTTGAATCAAAAATCGTATATTGAACTGATGGTGCTGTCTTGAGACAATATTCACCTTCAGCTTGCTGTGGTGGTCAGTGTGTGCAGAGAGGAGCTCCTCTGTGCACTGTACATCGTTGGGAAGTTCAGTTTCTGCTAGGTCTGTTCCAAAAGTCTGTAGCATCTGTGCTGTTGTTTTTACTGTCATTGCAAAGTTTTCAATAGCCTGGGAAAAACAAAAGCATAAAGTCACGGACTGGTTATTTCTCCTTAGCCCTGTAACAATGCTTAGTCCTTCAGGCATACTGTGCTGCAAGTATTACATGCCTGTAAACCTGGCCATGTTGGCAGATACGCTAAAAGTGATAAGATAAATCCCTGTGTCACAAATGATCTTTTCTTAGGCCTACAGGTATTGTCACCTCCATGAACCAGCTGGGGAACTCCCAGAGCTTAGCAGACATAATGAAACCACAGAGGACATCAGCTTCAAAGTCAGGACTGGAATTTCAGATCCTCTGCCCATGCTTGCTGAGAAACTGTACTGTGTTTAAAATTTTAATGAAGGATTTATTTAAGTTGAGGGGACTCTGAAAGTATTTAGGGCAAAGCCTTTTTACATTTATATTTACACAGCCATTGTTCACCCAGAAGCAATCTGTCTTCCCTCTGGCTTTCAAAAATGTGCATCTTCATCCTGCCTATCTGTACTTGATGCACTCCAGTCACTCCCTCCCATCTGTTCATATTAGTACACAAATACAAGAATGACTCACTGCAAATATAGTTTAAATACATAAATTCATTGGAGCGTTGCTTTTTCTTTATATCTTTGGTGCATCAACACGTAACTTGTCAGAAAACTTTGTTTTTTTCTGAAGAAATGGGAGGTGAGAAAGGCTCAAAAACAATGCTGCCTTTTCAGAGTAGAATATACTGTTTAGACTTGCAAGTTATGATAAAAAACTTTTTATCTAGGAGCAAGTAACTGCATGGGATTTTTTTTTATGATCATGTCCCAATTTTTTTTTAGGGACTGCATTGTTTTGTTTAGAAAAACAGTATTTCATTCTTAACACTTTCTGATCTAACCCACCCAACGGCTTGAGTCAGTCAACAGCACTAGGAATGCTTTTATACCCAGTCAGACTCTACATAGTTATTGCAAGTTGCATTCCCTTCTCCAGCAATGATGGGAATTCCCAATTTGCAACCATGACAGTTAAAATCATGCTGTGTGCTCAGTGAAAAACAAACTAGAGGTGGATCATCGTTCAAAAGATGCAGAGAGAAATTACATTCCACATATGTGATCTGAAACATGTCCCAGGTGAGTCAACGCTAGCAGAGTTCTTAACCTTCTCCCCTTTTTTCCCATAAATTCTTGCTTGCTTTCAACATAAGCAGTACAGACTTGCATATGCTCTGGCTTAGTTCTTTGCAGCTGTAGCCTGCTGTTCTTATCACTGAAACTACTGGATTAAAGTTGGCTGAAATGTCACACTTCTGACTGCAGCACAGACATAGCCATCCACAATCAAAGGCCATTTACTAAGAGCCACAAAAGTACTTTGTGAGCAAAAAAGCTCATAGGCTCCCAGCTATTCAAGGTAAGAAAGCAGAAACAAAGAGCTATGAAGTGAGATTGCTGTTTCACTATCATTTAGCAACAGTTTAAAGCTGTTTTAGAAAAAAAGCACTGGCAGGACAACACATGAGAACACGAGGAGCAGCAAAAGGCATGAAGATTGTAGCTTGGCAAGACTGAAAGTGGGGTTGTTTCAAGGTGCCATGGAGGCTGACACTGCCCTGATGACAACTTCTTATCCAGCAGAAATTCCTTGGCTGCCTGCATCATGAGCTTATAGTGTTTCACTTAATAGCACGCTTGCCTCCACCCTCTCTTGTGCATGAGTAATCACAAACCTCTCCTATTTATGAGTAATAAATTATTTCATATACCTGGGTTACATCTGTGGGTTTGTTTTTTTCTCCAAGTCTTTGTGCTTGGTAAAAGCTTTTCAAACAAATTTAACCAAAAGATCTGAGGGCTACGTCATCTTGTCACCTCAACATCACCTCAAATCTTGGCTCATTTTTATCTGCATATTTTCCAAAACTATTTATTCATGCTTTCTGTAAACCCCTGTCATTAATAAACAGTACAGCCTTTCTTGTACCTCTTTTTACTCCCCTTCCTCATTTTTTCAAGCCTTTAGCTGTTTGAGAGCTCATATAGATGATTCCTTCAGACTTACCCCTCCTATAAGGACAGTCGCATATTTTTGATACTTTTAACATGTAAGCCTTTCATATATCTCAAGTCTAACCTCAGTGTAGTCAACACAGCTATGAATGCGTTCAGACCAGTGTTAGAGGAAATTTGGATTCTGTGTTTGCATATTTAGAAGCTTGAAATATTTGGTGGTTCTCTAGGAGAGTAAAATTTAATTTCATAAGGACAGTAAAGCACAGAAAGTGATAACAGGGAAGTGACGAAAGTAACAAAACTGACCTGACTTAACAAAGCTACCTCAGAAAATCTCTTTTTCCAAGCGTTAGATCTAACATGCGGGTCAGCAACAAAAGACTAAAACCCAAGACTGCTCAGAACACTGCAAAACCTTGGGGCTACTTAGGTATGAGTTCTAACATACCACCCTTGGAAGCAGACCCATAGATTCAAACACTGCATTCAGTCTTTGGGAAATTAATTCATTTTGCAGGATCAGAACCCAGCTTTGCCCATGTTTACTTAGATAGGATGAGAAAATATCTAGGCTGCTAATCTTCCAGGGCTTGGGGTCTGTTTTTTGTAAATGGTTACCTTTTCTGGGTGCCATAAGGAATTGTTTCATTGTTTTGAAGCAGCCACTGAAATGCATTAACCAACCCAAAAATGGAACAAACAATCAAACCTGTAACAAGTTTCCTCAAAGGCAATAGAATAAAAAGGTTTTCTGCCTTCCTACAATTAACTGCCTTCCACTGCTCAAAGTAACACATAGCTGGACTACAAGTTTACATAGCACGGAAACAAAACCAAAGAAATAAAATCAAGTGTTTTGAGTATTTTTCTTCTCTTAAAGCCATGGACATAATTAAAGTGAGAATTTTGACCTTTGATTCAGTAAAGTGCTACAAATTATGTTCAACTTCAACCATGAACTAGAGGCCTATGAATGTCATCAATTACTCAAAAGATAGGAATGTGCCAAAGAGCCTTGCTGAGTAAGGCCATAGTCCAGGTCAACAGTGAGATACAGATCACTACTTCTGTTAAAGACATTTGGGGAACTTACCTTTCTCTATTTGAGTCATGGATTTCCTCTTTCCATAAGTCCCTAGGAGAACCCATAGGTTGAAATGCAGCTGAAGAGTTACTACTCAGTAGTTGCTCTGCATTCATCATCTGGACAATTTTGGATGTAGACATGTGTGTAAGAACACCAATACTCACAGTTCGGTGATGTATCCACTGACTGTGGCCATACTCCAGGGTTCCTCCCAGCTCCCGAGTCAGCTGACTTTTGTCAATATAGCCATGCAGATCAGAGACAGAATTTAACATGATGATCTGAAACAAATCCAGACACAATGGACTGACAGAAATAACAAGCCCTTTCAATCATCGTTCCTAGGATCTGGGTTTGCCTTAAACATCTGACCAAACTGCAGTTCTACCATAGCCAGTAAGTTCCCATTATGTACTTATTCATGCAATGGATGGTTTATTTTCACTAGATTTTCATCACAACATGCATATGGCTATTCTTGAACTAACCATAATTTGGCATCATCTTGCTCCTTGCTAGGCTGAAGATGCAGTCATTCTGCATGTACATCAAAAGCAAAAGTATAGTGATTATAATGTTCTCAAAAACTTCCATGAAATAATTTTTGTATTTTCTAGGTAACTGTTATTTACAGAGAAACCAAGGAGCAAACAGGTTAAACAGCTCCCTCAACACCAACCACCTGACGCAAGGAAGTGCTGAAATGAGAGATTAAGATTTTCCTTTCAGCTGTATCATTTTTATGGCACTGTATGTCCACTGAGTACACTGCATTATTCCATTTTAAACCATAATGAAAGAGAAATGGGAGACAAACCTAAACAGATTTTCTTGGTTTAAAGAGTCTCCTTACCCCTAGACATGCTTAATGAAAGCAAAACTAGGTTTGCATTCAGCTTTGGGTAAACAGTATTATCTTTGGCGAACACTTTAATTATGCCTTGTCTAACATCTAGAAAATACACCATGATTTCAGGCACAGAAAACAAGATTTTGAGCAAAAAATGACTAGAAATTTTAAGCCTTATGCTTTAATATATGTCAAATGTATTACTTCACTCTGACTATGCATATTAACAGCTCCAAGAGAGAATGGTAAGTACACTTGCAAGCTCTGCGAGCAATGAGATGAGCACAAATGTGTGGAGACAAGAGGATGTATGGTTCTAGGCTGACAATGCTCTAAGAAAAGCCTTGAGAACAAACATGAACAGGTTTTTAGCTGATCTTTGTTACAGAATCATACTAGAATAATTTAGGTTGGCAGGAACCTCAGGTCTCTAGTCCAACTTCTTTCTCAAAGCTAGGTCAGCTGAGATCAAACCAGGTTGCTCAGGGCATTCTGGAAGCCTTCAAGGACTGAGACTGTCCAACCTCTTTGAGCAGTCTGGTCCACTGCCTGATTACCTTTGTGGTGAAAAAGTTTTTCCTTAAGTCAGAACTGCCCTTGTTTCACTTTGTGTCAGTTATCTCTTCTCCTACAGTCATGCACAACTTGGCTGCATACTTGGAGAAACTGGAAAGCTGCTGGTATGTTGCATTAACCCTCCCAAGCTTCCCCTTCTCCAGGCTAGACAAGCCCAGTTGCCTCAGCATCTCCTTATAGAGCACATGCTCCAAGCCCTGACCGTCTTGTTGGCTTTCTGTTGACCTCACTTCATTTCTTTTGTATTGGGGTAACCAAAACTGGAGAAGGTATTCTCAATGCAATCTAGTAAGAGCCAAATAAAGCAGGATAATCACTTGTCTCAATCTGCTGGCTATGCTCCTGTCAGTACTGTTGCTGTGAATGCAAGATGCAGACAGATTCCTTTGTTGACAGTGCACACTGCTGGCTCATGTGCGGCTTTCTGTCTACCAGGTTCTCAGGTCCTTGTCAGCAGAGCTGCTCCCTGGGCAGTTAGGCTACAGCCTGTGTTGTTGTCAACAATACAATACTGTTTGTTGTTGGGACAGAAGAACAAGGGCTCTTCCTTATTGAGGAAGAAAGTCCTTCCCAGTTGCAGGACTTTGTCACTTATTTATTTCATAATATACTCGTCAGCCCATTCCTTGAGCTTACATCCCAACGGCTCTGTTTTTCAGCGTACCCGCTGCTCCCCAGTTTAGTGTCATCTGCAAACTTGATGACAGCACACCATGTTACCTCTTCCACGTCATTGATAAAGATGTTAAACAGCAGATATGACTACATAATTCCACTTGTTGCCGACCTCCAGGTAGAGTATGACCCATTAACCATTATCCTCTGAGCCCAATCATGCAACTAGTTTTTAAATCCATCTAGTTGTCCACCCATCCAGACTTCAGCATCCCAACTTGGATAACAAGAATATTGTGGGAGATGCATCTGGTCTCATGAACCTGTATGGGTTGAATACTCTCAAGTAGTCCTTAACTCAGTAGTTCTTCACTTCCAGCAGTTCATCTTCACCTTGAAACCAGCTGCTAATACAGAGGTCAGAAGACCTTGTTGGTGAAGAAAGTGAGGCAAAAAAAGCACAGAGTATCTGAGTGAAAGCTAAAAGGGAAAAGTATTCCATGAATGTGTTACCAAACACTGTCTTGTTATAATCAAGAAAAATCAAAAAACCACATCATCCTGGAGTAGCCTCAGATTGGAACATGCAGTCTATGCACTACTTGTGAACTGCAAATTACCTTTAAAAAAGTAGGTCTTAACTGCCTCGTAACTCTTCCTCATCAGAGTTGTTGCTGACAAATTGGAAATCTTTTGATAATCCAAAGTTCACTGAAACTACAGAAGAACACTGTCATAGAATCTCAGAATGGTTTGGGTTTGGAAGAGACCTTAACAATCATCTAGTTCCAACCCCCTGCCATGGGCAGGGATATCTTCCACTAGACCAGGTTGCTCAAAGCCCTGTCCAATGTGGCCTTGAACACTTCCAAGGTTGGGGCATCCACAACTTCTCTGGGCTTTTCTTTTAGGAAGATGTTTGCTTTAACCCACTATGCTCAGCATGAGCCACAAAGCACATCAGCTATGGTGCTATCTGACAGGGCACAAGACTTTGGCCTGCAGGCATCTCTGCAGGAGGAAGCCTAGGAGCAATCCAACATCCACCTAATAAACCCGTCTTACAGAGGCTTAGCATCTTCTGCTTCTTGCCAGACTGAAGACATCCACATTCATACTGTCTTGTAGCATACAAGACAGTAGCAGTTTAGAAGAGGAGGGCCTGCATAAGCAGGCCAGCACAGGACACAGAGCTACTGTGGGATTGCTTTGCGATGGGTTAGGCCATCTGAAAGAAGTCACAGCCTACAAAGATCAAAGAAGTGCTTGCTATGGACAAATTATTCAGCTTTTTGTGTACACTATGAAGCTGGTTTAATTCACTTCCCAGAAGGAGAGGTTCCTTAGGTAAATCTCTAGGTGTCCCCTTTAAATTTCCAGATTTTATCTCAGTTGAACGCTGGTGTATCTCCTATATTTCTGTACCTTGCTCTTGGGTAATGATATTTAATCAAGTCACTATCCCAATAGAGATTTATCTCAGGGGGTTTTATTAATCACATTTGTATGTCAATAAGTCATATAAATCCTGCATTTCCTTATTGTGCCTGGTTTATTATTTCAGCCTTTATTTCCTGTTCTTATTTGACCTTCTGGCTTCTAGTCAATTCAGTGTTGATTTAACCCAGCAAATCTACTGAATATATTTGCAGTCTGATAGTTCAGATAAACTATTTAACAAATGTTTCCTTAACAAATGCACACCATATTATTGAAGCCCCTTTTCAAATGCTTACGTCCTGGCCCTGACTCATGTGTTGTGATAGGAAATGCAACTCATTCACAGCACAGTTATGACATTTACATTGTCATAGTGCCCAATGCAGAACATGAACAAACACCTGCAAACAATCTAAAAGCTGATGGTGGCATTAGATAGGTACTGACACCTAATTGCTTGAGTAAGGATAACTCCAATGGGACGAGAATTCTCTGGCCCTCTTCTCATGCTTGGCATGTAGGATGCAATTTTCAAGGAGGACAGAGAGATGTCACTCTCAGTAACTAACCCCATCTGAAACTGGGGTAACACAGGGGCATGCCTGTGTTGGCATGGTCTTTTTAGGATGGGCTGCAAACACAGGTGAAAGGCCCCTCCACAGATCATGACAGACCCCAAGAACTTAAGACAGCTTTAGCACAACCCTAAGCAATTTATGATAGCATCAGGCATATGTGGACAGCATGTATATAAATTTGAAGACTGTCTACAGCTATCTGGGCAGGAGGCAGGCAGATCTAGCAACAAGCATATCATTCTCTTAGTTTTGTAAGACTGCCCTAATAGCTCTGTGGACAAACTCAAGATGGCTCAAAATCTGAATGGCCAAGACAATCCCAAAGTAAACTCATATCTTGATTTTCCTGCCCATAAGAAAGATGAGTTACTATTTAATACTTACTGCAGTGCTTGATCCCTGCCCAGAATTAACCTGCCTTCCAACTTTGATAGTTTCAAGTTGAATTTGAAATTCAACATTGTCATCAAATAAACTGTTAAAAGTATAAAAGATGCTGAATTGTTAGAAAATGCTAATTCTTGGTGAAGTTGTCCCTTCCTAGGCTGCAGTTGCTGGTACAACAGTTGCTATAGCAACAGATTGTGGCTTATTAAATACAGGAACATCCAGTTTTTAAGGTGCTATAAAATTGAAAGATTTTGTTTTGTAGCCAAACATGTATTTTTACATCAGTTTTGCATTTCAATTACCAAAAACTCACCCTTGACAAACTACAGTCAACATTAGAGTTAATCCACAATAATGAAATGAATATTTGTGGTTCCTTTTCTGTATGCATTGTAACAAACGGGCTGCTGTCTCTTACTTCAGAAGAAGCACGAAGTATTTTAAACACCTAATCTTCAAACTTAGGTATTGACAGGGCTAGAATCTGTTGGAGGAGAGCCACGGATCTTTTGCAAAACTATATAAAACCACAAGCAAAATCCAAAACAATCATATGAAATCATTCCAGTACAATCATTGTGGAACACAGTATGAATCTGGTCCAGGATGAAATACCACCAATAATCATAATTCAAGTTTGTTTATAAACCACTTTGAAACCACATGCAAACATGCAGCTATGAACAACTCCCTAAAAAGCTCTCTTAGAATAATCTAAAACTTAAACTCTTTCAGAAATGCTAACTTACAGCATATGCCAAGTGTATGTATATAAAAAGAAGTAAAAACCAGACTTTGAAATCTTGAGGGCATGGGTATCAAAGGCATTAAGAACAGATAACGCTATGCAGGCATTTAACAGGGCACTGTCAGCAGCCCCTTGGATAATATATACAATAGTACCGAATTCAGCCCTAGCCTTTCACTGCTCTGTAGTACTATATAGTTATGTTTGTCACCAAAGTGAGAAGATCTACCTCTACCTACATCAGGGGAATGGCTCCAATGGACTTATATGTCAATACTTAAAAAACAAGTCACATTTTATAGCTAGACTGACATGGGAGCATGTCCATTAAATACTGTGAAACATCCACTGGTAATTAACTCTTTAACATTACTATTACACAAACCATACAGACCCAGATAAAAGCCCCCAGTTGCCGAATACAATAAAATTTCATTTACTGGGTTATAGAAATTGCTGACACCTGATAACTGCAAACACTGAGATAAAGAAAACACATGGGCAAAAAATACGTGCTTACCGGTACCTTCATTTTAAAGTCATCTCGATAGAGTTTAATGCCAATGTCAGCGATTGCCCTTTGGATAAAGCGGGAAGGTCTCAGGACAAACACTAGCTGCAGGTTTCCTGGAAATGCTCCCTGCAAGAAACATGGAACTATTAGAAGGCATAACTCTGCCTTACAGGAAGGCCACAGGAATTTTCAGCCAAGTGTTTCCTAAAGAGGGCAAAGCATGTAGGACTTCCTGAACCTTGCTCAGTCCAGCTGCTAATAGTATCAGCTGGTCCATTCAGTATGTGCCCATTGTCACAATCTCCAAAGCTGATAGAAAGACTGCCCCCTTTTTACTGCCCAGCCATGCATTGTTTTCTTATATGGATTTAGCAGAGAGCTCTAAAGTTTCTTCACTAGCACCTTCCTCCCCGAGATCTGAACCACACCAAGCCCCCTTTGTGCTACCACACCACAGGTTTTACCGTTTTCCAGGCTGCCGCCACTAGAGGGCAAAACTGGCTACCAACGTTGGACTTGGTGAAAGAAGGTGGTGGCACAGAGGAATTCCCCAGGCTGACCTACCTTCTCCTTCTGGAACGGGTTTTTAATATTTTTAACCTCGCATATTCTTCCCCACACACAGGCACTCAACACATTCATCAGACATGGCTCTGTCTGCAACACCCATCCTACATCTCTCATGCACTCCTCTGAGCTCATCAACATAAAAAAGAAAGAACAATTTCTAGAAGAAAGCAGCTAAAAAGAACAGAGAATGAAAAGTAATTCTGTTTAAATTCCTGGAAAAAACTTAAAGGTGCCTTGGTCA
This sequence comes from Psittacula echo, assembly GCF_963264785.1. Classification (NCBI taxonomy): domain Eukaryota; kingdom Metazoa; phylum Chordata; class Aves; order Psittaciformes; family Psittacidae; genus Psittacula; species Psittacula echo. Next base: position 30,066,877 of record NC_137740.1, on the reverse strand, counting down.
TCCCTCCTACGCTTCTGCGTATGCGTGCTTGCTCTCACAGCACATATTCCTATTAATAGGTGTATAAAACCAGCTGCTTTCGTTGGCACTGAAAATCAGTGCTTAGCTCTGACTTTTGCAAACAAGATAGAATAAGCTGTTATGAGTTTCTGACAGAGATCGCTTACTACCACGCAAACAGAAGCCCCTTGAGATCTGTTTCTTTCGTAAGGAGGCCACATCATCACATCAGTGCACAGAAGTGTACGCCTGTTATACTCTTCTAGGAACCAACTTCAAATTACTAGAATTTGTATTGCAGTCAACCCAGCAAATAAGGAATTTGTCTTAATTCGGCAGTAAATAAGGCTGTGGAATTTGTTTCTGCATCTTCCTCCCTCTTTTATTTAGCACTCAAGAGCTTCAGGGCAGGGGAGAATCTGCATCCACAGCCAGAAAACGTGAGCTAAAAATGAGCACATGAAACTGTATCCTGTGCTGAAGATAATTTTAACTTCCAGAAGACAAATAACAAAAGTAAGCACTTACTGCTATCCGTGTCAGGGATGCCTTGACTGCACTCCATTTGTCCCGTCGTCTGTCTATGATGATGATGAATCCGATGCTGGCAGCCTCCAGACTGCAAAACAGATGAAATAAGTATGCTGGGTTACATGGAGATACTCCCATTCCAAGGAAGTGTACTGCAGCAAAACACAGCCTCTGTCAGATCACTGTGTAAGCCCATTATGAAAATGCAACGTAGAGTGGAAAGAATGAGTATTTGGCAGAATTCACATGAAAACAAAAGCCGACAAATTTTCTCTTTCCAGCGTGAGGCTAGCAGCTTACACAAGACATGAATACTTTATCTGCTTAATCTCTCAGCTGCTAGGCTACCCTGCTACCAAACTAGGTGATACAAATAGTTCAGGATCATGAATTACACTGTGCTGTATTGAAGACAAAAAACTCAGATATTGTTTTCTCTGCAAAATAATTCAAGTTACTGGACACCGCACTTCAGTCTTCATTCTCCAAGTATGCTGATATCTGACAGGGACACTTAGCTCCAAGGGAGCCTGTATTCCCAACTGTTCCCCCTTGCTTGTGTACACAATGCCCCAGGAATTCTGGTAGGCAAAAGGAATTGAAGAGTTCTATCTTGCCAACCACAAAGTGGTTCTAGGGTTGCAAGTCATTCAAATATCCTTTTAACATATTGGCTAGAATAACAGTTACTGTTCCTTCTCAGTATTTTTCAAGGAGGATCTATGAGGCAGTGATTTGATGCTCTGTCCCATCTATGTAGGCCTCATAAATATCCCATCCTCTATCTCTCTCTCACAAAAATCCCACTTTGGTGCGCAGGGCTTCAGTGGGATTGCTCTACTCTGCCTCCCAGGAGTGCTCAGAGTTGGGGAGAAGTCCCTGGAAGCTATAAGCACACACAGAGAAAAGTTTCCAGAAATGTCATTACAGCAGGTTGGCTCAGTCATCTCTGGACAAAACAGGCAGGCAGAAAGAGCATAAATTACATAATCAAAGGACATACTGCAATCAAACACCCAATCACAGATTTAAATCAAAAGAAATTGTATAAAACATTTCCTTGATCCCTTTTCCATTGTCCATACAAGAAGCAACCCATGAACACCATTTTCATGGGTCATTTTGTGCAAACGTGTCAATAATCAACAAAGAGCAACACTGAGCTTCTGCTGTAGCTCTGCAGGATTAAGAACAGCAATCTGAAAGCCAAAGTGTTATGCAAGTCCAAGTTGCCATGCAAGTGTTCTTAATAGCTCATACTGGAAAAGAAAACTCACCGATTTTCCCACTTCAATATTTTTACATCATTCCTCTGAGAACAACAAAATTCAATGACAATAGATGACCTTTCCTCTTAAGTACTGCAACATGCAGCTCTTTCTTTAGAGGAGAAAAAATGTGTTTGCAGCAGAGCCTCTCAAGCAGCGAAAGTAATTAATCCATTTTTCCTGATATATATATATATACACACACACAAAAATATACATATCCTTCAATAGTTCAACAAAGGCTTCAAGGAAAACAAATGGCCAGCTCGGTATCGATGCATTTGCTCTAGTTGTTAGGGAAAAAAATGTTCAGATGAAGGCAACAAAGAAATTGTATGTATTGCAGACTGTTACAAAAGGGCGTGAGAAACTAAAGACAAAAGTCTCAACCTGGGGGCTTCCTAAAGTACCCAAAAATCTGCACTGGTTTTATCAAACTGCTTCTGCTGCTGGGACCAAAAATTGCTTTGGAAGGCTGGAAGTCATGAAAAGCCTGGGCAAATCAGCCTCAACCTCCAGATCACCAGGTAGTATCTCTGTGGACAGAGTGCCTTGTCTTGCCTAATGGAGACATACAGGATGAGGGCAGGCTTTTTCTCTCTGCCTTGACAACCAATATTGCTGCATTGGTGCCAGGAATTCTGGTTATATTAAACAGAGAAGGCTGTGGTAGACTTGCTGATAGTTTGGAAATCAAAACAAGCATAAAGCCATGCATCATTTTCCTCCTTTGCTTGTGTAATATATGTCAAAAAAAAAAAAAAACAAAACCCAAATATCTTTGTTTAATAATGTGCCAAGAAACATTTAGGACAACTATAGAAAGAAAACAACTGCTAGAAATTGTAGGGTACAAACATGTTTAGGTGTCACAAGAGACAGGAAGGGTGCTTTTTTGCTTGTCTATTCTTATATAATACCTCAGCCCAGCATCTCACTCCAGAAAGTTCCAGCCAAAAGGCTGGAACCCCCACTCCTCAGCGTCAGAGCTGCATCCACCCTGGGCACATTGGTCTGCCAATCCTGATGCCAACAGCCCCAGTTATTCTGCTTGCTACAGATGAAACTGGAAGCTACAAGCCCCCAACTAATACAACCACCACCACTCCAAAAGGCAAAAAAGCCTTTGAGAAGCTGTCAAATAAAACACACTCTAAAAACCAGACTGAGGTGCGTTGCACTCAGTTCCCTGGCCTAGGGAACAGGAGGCCATCCAGTCAACACTGGCTGCTGTCTGACCATCCAGTCCACAGAAAACTGACTTGTAAAAGACAGGATCACACTCATTAACAAAACGAGTTATTAACAAACTCTCCTACATACGATCCACCAGTTCTGACTAATCCAGAATAAAGTTTGTAAACATTTGATGCTGATAATACTAACACTTCTCATAATCCAGTGCTCCCAAAAACAACCCCAGCACCCTCATGGGCCTCTTGGTAAAGCACAGACTCAAGCATGCTCTGGCCCCATACAAGTGGAGATTAGCTCTTGGATTTACAGTTCTTCAGATGACCAGAGAAATGTGTAATCAAAGGATACACATCCCCCTTGGGTTTCTTTACTTTTGCTGGGAACAGGATTTGGTCCAAATACATGGTTAACCAGAACAATTACAAAAAAATGCTTGTTGTGACTAATTGTTTCAAGAGAACAAGGTTACAAATCAACATCCACGTTGCTTAGAGTGTGTAATTGAAACTAGTCTATTGCTTAGATCAAAGTTACTAGTAAAATGGTGAGACACGAAGGGGGAATTAAGTCAGTGCAATTCTCCTTTCAACAGTAACATATTTCAGATGACCTTGGAAAAAGTTGTCTCTACTACACTTTATATATTTTTGACAGCCATGTTAATTTTTGAGAACTATGTTAAAGCAGCAGGAATATGGGAATGTAACACCCATAATTTGGGTCAAATTGGTCACCAAAATATGGTGTCTAGTCCAGAGAAACAGAGACTATATACCGGAATCAGTATCTAACTATGTTTACAGCCCAGACTGGTGCAACCAGTTTGTAGATGCTGAATATCTAGAACAATAATTGTCTACATAGAATCAGGTTCAAATCTGATGCAGTACCACTGAAACCAGTGATTTATAACATAATTCCCAACAAGTAGGTGTGCTAGCTGAAGCTAACAAAATTCTGATGTTGATCTATGGAAATATATCATTCATCTACTGTCAGGTTAATAAAATAGAGGAAAATCTGCTCTTGACAAAATTAATGATGTAGCTAAATCACAACTAACTATACCCATAAGTGCCATATTCACACAAGCTGCCTACACATAAAAATTGCCTTGTTTTGCCCATCTACCTGGTTTGAGAGACTGACTACAGGCTTTCTAATAGCAGGGTACATGGAGGATTGAAGGCCTAAAAGAATTCAGAATCAGACCCTTATAATTATAATCACACTTTGGTAAGCAAACTGCAATGGAAGTAACTGACAGGACAGCACCTGCCAAAAGCAACAAATACAACTGTGTTTAAACAAATGGAAAAATATTTCTCCCAGATAAAATGTGCCTCTGTGCATGTGAACCAGCTCTTACGTCCTATTTTTAAAAGTAAGTTCCTCAAACATATATATCAGAAGTCACTTAAAAAGGGACCTTTGCTGTTTTTTCAAGTACATGTTCATGAGCAGTTCATTTTTTTCAGATGTTCTTCTGCACAGGGATTTGTAATACCACAAAAGCATCCAGGCATCAGAGGATCAAGACAAATTACATTCATAGATAATAGGAACAACAGCTTATGAAATACAGACAGAAACAAGAAAATACAAGAGAGAAGCAGAAAAAGAATTTTCTCATGAAATTAGGCTTGACAGGAGTGGTCATTGGGGTGGGGAGACCTAGGAATAATGAACATTATTGTGTTGCAGTGTTGCAGTGCCAGTTAAAGAGACAGACTGAGGAAACAGAAGATGAAATAGATACTTATATAATGACTTGGATTGAAATACGAGGAAACAGTGAAGAATTAAAAAATACCATTAAATGTGCAGTCTAGCTATGGTGGAGTGCTACACACAGCTCTTTCTCTCCAAGACCAAGCGTAGTAACTGCAACTGGCTGCCAAACCTGCCAAAAACTGGTGCCTGGCATATGAGGCTGCAGGGGAAAGCACAGGCCAGAACACTTTATCACACAAACAGTTCAGGTACAATCCTAGTTGCAGAAGAGTACGAAAAAACAAGCCAAAACATGAGATCCAAAAGAGATTTGTCTGGTTAAAATGAGAATCAGGCCATTAAGCAAACAATTCAGGTACTATCATAGTACATATAATTTACAATATTGAACCTATTACTTTATTATTTATTTTTTATTTATTTATTTATTTATTATTTATTTATTATTTATTTATTACTATTATTATTGTCTGAGAAGAAACGGTTAAGAAATTGGAGAATAGACTTAAAAACTACAGAATTTGAAGAAGAGGGAAAAGAGTGGGGAGAGAAGATGAGAAAACCACATGGTGGTTGTGCAGCTAAGCAGAGCACAGAAGAAAATGTGGGAGAATATATACATCACTCAAAATCACTCCGGCAGACTACGCAAAGGCAAGAAGCAAACAACCCAGAGATACACGGCTGTAAACCTTTGCTGCCACAGGTTGATGGATGTGACATGACAACAGTCTAGAAAAAAGAGGTGCCTTTGGAAACAAAAAACTCAAAATGGACCTGATACAAAGCTAGACTTCAGCCTTCTGCAACGTTATTCTCTGCTTTTCACCTTGATGTTCAGGGACACGAGCTCCGTGTGAGCCTATATAACATCTCAGTCCTGGGGTAAAGGTTGGACTTGATGATCTTAGAGGTCTTTTCTAACACAGTTGATTCTATGATTCTGTGGTATCAATTGTCTTCACCAAGATAAGCCAATGGTATTTGTATGCATGTTTGATTGGGTTTTTTTACTAGATAGGGCTGATTTAAGACTTAAATTTAGCCAGGGAAACAGACAGAGTGTCAGCAAGTGATCTCATTTCAGTCAGCATGCTGAAAGAAAAGGCTAAACCATGGTCTGAATGTCATTTGGCACTAAGGAATACATGCAGGCTAACAGCCACAGGAGGAAAACTAGCCACAATGGCAGCCTCAGCGCAAGTGGATGTGCAGCTGAGAAACCCCACTTGTGTGTATCCAGAGGAAGGGAGTTTGTTTAAAAACAAACACACACACTCTATCGATACTTTCTCAGTGTCAGTACTGTAACATCTCTACAGTAATATCTCTGATTTAGGTTGGCCCTTGATTACTGATTTGAGGAGGCCAGGAGATGTCCAATTCCCCGACCTCTCTCTTTTGGAAGGAGAGAGGGGCGCTTGTTTAACAAAGTAGTTGATCCATGTCAGTTGGAAGAGAAGGGAATTCTGGCCATGGAATAAAGAAAGTAAAAAAGGCCTTTCTGGAGCTACCCATTGTACGTGTGCATGCACAGAGGTATGCATGTACATATACTGATGTTACTCAATGTGAATGTGTATGTATGTAGACCCCATTGGTGGAGCACTCTCATGAGCAGGTGTTGAACCAGAAAGAAAATTATTCCAATTACAAAAATCTCACTCGGCTGATCTTCTATCCTGGACAGTAGTTAATGTTTGAAAGCCCAGAGTGCAAGGTTTACTTACAACTCACCCCAAAATACTGTGCTATTCCAATTTGCTCAGCAACATCAAAGACAAGTGCATGCCTGTACCACTGAATAATAACATTTGCTGCCTATCTTTTCAATGTTTTGTCATATGGGCACATAAGATCAATCTTTCCAGAGGGACTTAGTTACTAACTGAATCTTGTCATCTTGTGACAACAGATCTTATCTCCACAACTAAGATTAACCTTATTCTACAGGATATTCAGAAACAGACAAAAAAAAAAAAAAAAGATATTCTCCTTATCTTTAACAGAAAAATGGTGCTGATTACTCTGGTTCACTGAGCTACGAAGAAGGAAATATTTTCTATGCTAAACAGGGTGAACTGCTTTTCAAACTACACTTCATCTTACCTGATCCACAGTCATAGCCTTTGTAACTCCCCAAGAGTTAGAGACTACTCTCTTCTCTTCGTCACTTTGATATCTGCACATCTTCTTTAAGAATCAAAAGAAAAGGTGAACTACTAGCAGTGAAAAAACAGGTACAGGAATGCTGTTGTAATACACACAGTAGTATGTGGTATAGTAGTGCTAATGAAGGTAACAAAGCAGTTCCTTTACTACTTGCTAAGAGGTATGAGAAACACTCTTGGTGCATGGACCAGCAATTGCAAACTAGCAAGGCTCTGCTGCACCTGAACATGTCTTCCATTTATGCCACATTAAGACTGTAATTCATATAATTATGTCATAAATCACACAGCCAAAGCTTGCTGCTCAGGTTCTTCCTCTTCTAAATTACTACCTTTGTCCCTCACCATCCACATGAAGGGTGGTAAGTTTCAAATAGTGGCTCAAGAAATGCAATCAATCTTTCTAAAAACACTGTAACAAATACTAGCAAACTCCCTGGGAAACTCACATCCCTACAGTGTGATTTATAATTAAACCTAAGTGTCAAACCAATGTGCTGGTCTGCAGAAAGTGCAGGTTCAAATCCCAGCCTGTCACTGACCTTGAACAGGTCGTTTATTATCAAACTGAATAGTCACTTACTCAGCACAAGTTTTGGTGAGCCTGTAATGCAAGATATTACTTACACATACCTCATCACCTGTAAAATGAGCATATTGCAGCTCTCCTGAGTTACAAAGTTTTGAAATTTAACTCACCATTCTTTGCACATTGCTCTGTGATTTCTCAGGAGAAAACGCAAAACTGGTAAACGGAATCAAAGCAAAGGTCCATCTAGCCCAATACTCTGTCTCCAGTGTTTGGTAGGTAGTGGATACTGAGGCAAGGGGGAAAGAGAGAAGAACAGTCTTTCTCTTGGCATATTCTCCCAAGTCCCAGCATTAAGGAGTATATGAATTTCTTCAATTAGAGTTTGCATCTGAGCCATTGAGTTCAGCTGCCACTGATAGAGCTATCCTTCATTAATTAGTTTAATTTCATTTGAACCCATCTGCACTTTTGGCTTTCACACAGGTTGAAGCAGCATAAAGCATTTCTGCCTATCACATTGACAACATGCTAGTTCCCCAACATGTGACAACGTTACTGGGAATCACCCACCAGTATACCAAATACAAAGAACTGGAACACTAGTTTTGTGCTTTTCTCAGTTACTATTGTTGTTTTATTAACCGTGAAGCTGATCATCCTCCCAGTCCTGCCTCTAGTGAAGAAATACGTAAAACAAAGTTTCTCCTGTCAGAACACAAAACCTGCAGAGCAGAGTGAAACAATGAAGCTGTTAAGTTCTCAGTATGTGGTTTCTCTCAGCTTGCTTTGGCAACTTAGTATGGGGAATACATGTAGGTGGAGCTGGAAAACTTCTTACTCAAACTTGAAGGAGGCACGTTTTCCCTTCATCATCCTCTAAGCACCTTTATATAGAAGACCACAGGAAATAATAAATCCTTGCTGTGCTTCCAACTAACACAAACAGCCATGGTCCAGAGATAGGACCAGGGGACTGAAAAAATATTAATCTCTTTTTTTGGATCAACAAAAAGTAATTCAGTAGCCATGCGTTAGCACATTTCCTCAGAGCAGTGGAAGTGAGTTTGTTTCATTACCCTTGCACAGCTGCAAGCAAACAGCAAGGAAAACATCCTAGCTGTGGAGCAGTCTCCCAGTAAATAAAGCATCAGAAAGCACATGGTGCTTGCCAGAATCCTGTCAATAGGTCACCTAGCTTGCTTTCTCAAAACAGGGAAAGCTTGCACAGAAAGATGCACTCAGAAAATAAACAGTAATAGAACCTATGTAAGTTTGGCTCCTTCCAGATGCAACCTTTCCCTTGTTACATCCAGCACCCGTGAGAGTTTTCACAAATGTTCCCTCTTGGCTCCTTTTTGATCTGCTATTTTTACTGCTGCTTTTCAGATCTATACCTCCTTCCACACAGTTCAAGCCCTGAACAGAAAACTTGTCCTGTGTAAAGCTTGCTTTCCCCTGCAAATGGTGAAAGTGGTTCTTAGGTCCTCCTGTACATAGGAAAGTTTCATATGGACTGGAGGGATGCTGAATCACTGGTACACCCTGGTAGCACCACTAAAAGCAGTGAGCCACTGAATAAGCAAAGCTCTGTAGGAAATCATAGAATCATAGAATAGTTAGGAAATGGAAAGGACCTTAAGATCATCTAGTTCCAACCCCCCTGCCATGAGCAGGGACACCCCACACTAAACCATGCCACCCAAGGCCTCATCCAACCTGGCCTTGAACACCACCAAGGATGGAGCATTCACAACCTCCCTGGGCAACCCATTCCAGTGCCTCACCACCCTCTCAGTAAAGAATTTCTTCCTTATATCCAATCTAAACTTCCCCTGTTTAATTTTGAACCCGTTACCCCTTGTCCTGTCACTACAGTCCCTGATGAATAGTCCCTCCCCAGCATCCTTGTAGGCCCCCTTCAGATACTGGAAGGCTGCTATGAGGTCTCCACGCAGCCTTCTCTTCTCCAGGCTGAACAGCCCCAATTTTCTCAGCCTGTCTTCATACGGGAGGTGCTCCAGTCCCCTGATCATCCTCATGGCCCTCCTCTGGACTTGTTCCAACAGTTCCATGTCCTTTTTATGTTGAGGACACCAGAACTGCACACAATACTCCAAGTGAGGTCTCACGAGAGCAGAGTAGAGGGGCAGGATCACCTCCTTTGACCTGCTGGTCACGCTCCTTTTGATGCAGCCCAGGATACAGTTGGCTTTCTGGGCTGTGAGTGCACACTGCCGGCTCATGTTCATTTTTTCATTGACCAACACCCCCAAGTCCTTCTCTGCAGGGCTGCTCTGAATCTCTTCTCTGCCCAACCTGTAGCTGTGCCTCGGATTGCTGCGACCCAGGCGTAGGACCTTGCACTTGTCATGGTTAAACTTCATAAGGCTGGCATCAGCCCACCTCACAAGCGTGTCGAGGTCCCTCTGGAGGCATCCCTCCCCTCCGGCGTATCAACCGAACCACACAGCTTGGTGTCATCGGCAAACTTGCTGAGGGCGCACTCAATCCCACTGTCCATGTCACCGACAAAGGTGTTGAACAAGACCGGTCCCAACACTGATCCCTGAGGAACACCACTCGTTATCGGTCTCCAGCAGGACATTGAGCCATTGACCACAACTCTTTGCGTGCGGCCATCCAGCCAGTTCTTTATCCACCGAGTGGTCCACCCATCAAATTGATGTCTCTCCAATTTAGAGACAAGGATGTCATGTGGGACAGTGTCGAAGGCTTTGCACAAGTCCAGGTAGATGACGTCAACTGCTCTGCCCCTGTCCATCAGTTCCGTAGCCCAATCATAGAAGGCCACCAAATTGGTCAGGCAGGATTTCCCCTTAGTGAAGCCATGCTGGCTGTCACCAAGCATCTCCTTGTTTTTCATGTGCCTTAGCATGCCTTCCAGGAGAATCTGCCCCAAGATTTTGCCAGGCACAGAGGAATCATTGGACATTTGTACTTAGCCTTACCTGGGAATGCTGGTTAGATATGTGACCACGTTCAGAAAATCTTCATCAGGAATGTCACTGAATCCTGCAAATTCTGGAAAGGTTATAATTGGTGCCCCATCCTTCCCTCTTCCTCCTGCAAAAGAGAGGTTGTAAGGATGAGGAGGTGATTTTATGCCTTTGGGCAGACTGGTCAATACTCAAACAGGAAACACTGGCACCTTTCAGTGAAAAGCACTCAAATTCAGTACACGTGATCAGCTTCCCATTTGACATTATAATCCACTGGAGTTTCATTACCTCAGTTTACTCCAGCTGAGATTCTAACCTCTATTGTTTATTCTCAGCTTTCTCATTAACCTGCTGCATAGTTCTGATTACATGCTTTCTTTCTTTGTTTCTCTGTTTCCCATTTCTAAATAATTTATTGTGATAATATTACATTTCCCTGTGTATAGGTTACAGCACTTTCTGATTCCTTCTAGACATTAAAGGAAATGAAGTGTTACAGCATGGAAGCTTTGAATACACACATATAACCCATGACACAGACTTAGGACCATCCCAGTCTTAAGTCTTTTCTTAAAGAAAAAAATGCTGAAAGTGTGTGGAGTGCTTAATCAATGCTCCCATTTTGTTTATTTTCATCAAACCTCCATCAAAAAGGACAGGAAAGTCATAAGCAGCAAGGTCAGGAAGAGTCCCTCTCTGAGGGCCTCTCTGATCCAAACAGCAGTACTCAAACTCTGGTAGAGCTATGGGAAGCATGGTGCTGAGCCCTTATAACCGAGCAGCCTTTACATTTCTCCTGACACAATGCTCAGCTAAAGAAGATGTAGTACACAGCACAAACCCTGCTGACTTGCAGGACCAGTCCTAACAGGGCATCACTCAAACCACTCAGAAGTTAACAGGAGTTTTCACACCAACTTGGACTCAAAGCCAAGAGCAGACTAATGAGGCAGTGGCACATAAAGGAAGATGATGAAACAAAGCTTTCATTACAGGTACCTTATTGCTTAGCACTGCTCAGGTAGGGCATTAAGGACTTGCTTTTCCCTGAGTCTTTCTCCTTACTCTGCAATCTCTGTTTTTTGCACCAGGCTGAGGAATTCTTTACCAACCCAAAAGCGATCCTAGTCCTGCAGCACACACAATTTTTCTAGTCATTTATCACCCTTAGAAGATTCTTGTTCAAGGAAGAGCCATACTTGGAGTTTCGCTTAGTGAAGGGGAAGCTGTGAGAGGGAGACAGAAAACTACCTTCCTCAAGGAAAATATTCAGTAAATTATGCTACTAGGAGCACGGGAGGAAACAGCATTGGGGAAAAAAATACGAGTTCTCATTCCTCAAAAGTACCCTCTAAATCCCTATACCATTGCCTTTCCCTACTGATAATCACAGCTGATGCCACAAACCAGTTGCTCCTGCTCCTGTTTTGGTAGTCATTGCACAGAGGGTGCTCTAGTAATTCCTAGCTATTTCTATGTAGAGCGATCAGTCCCTTGCTCATCCTAATCCTGCCTCTGCCCAACCGTCCCAGCCTCAGTTGTGTTATTTAAGGTCCTTTCTGTGCTGTCCAGCCAGAGAACTGGGATGCTGTGAGGAATACAATGTTTACATAAAACAAAAGTCAGAGCTCTAGAAAACAGGATTTTTTAACAAGGAAACCCTTTTCTTTCTTGACATTTGGTGATATGGTGGCTTTATCAGAACACTATCGTTAGTTCTTCTTTTCCTTTCTGAAGGTTGATTCTTGCTTTTATTACATCTGAAAATGCCTCAGTTGTGTTAGATCATCCACTAAATTCGTTCTGCTAGTGAGAAAACAGGCCTACAGAGATTCAGAAGGCTTTCAGCCAAAATGCAAAGAAGGAATATTATAATTCACGCTGCAGTGAACTGGATTTCAAATGCTGAGCAGAGCTACAGCCTCCACATTGACCTCCACGTTGGCCTTGGGATAAGGACAAATGCTGATGCATGGCAGTTTGATCTCATGGCACTCTAGCTGCATTATCTGCAGTCAGCAGTGACACAGAATATGCGGTCATGCAAATTAGTCAGATTTCCTCCAGATTTCTGCACTCTAGAGACCATGAACAACAAACTGCAGGTACCCAGTTAGGGTGGTTTGTTACAGATTCTCAGTGCCATCTGCTGGAGACAAACAGTAATACAGGAAAATGAAATTGGGAGCTGGCCTGCTCTGTCTCTTGCAGAGTTAAATGCATGCCAAGATACTTCGTAAACGGTATCTTGTACGCAGTCACATGGTTCCTGGGCACCAAGCTTACCCATTCACCTATCTCAAATAAGTGAAGATACTCTACATGGGAAAGATGGAGTAACCTGGAAAATTTTGGTTTAAAGCAGCAGTATTTGCCCTTGGAAGATAAAATAAAGATTCCCCTGGATCCTCTCTTTCAACACCTGATAGTTTACCTGCAGTTATACTCAAGATTTGTTTAAACTACAAGTTTCACATGGAACTTCTAATGCTCCTGCTGACCTGAACCTCTTTGTGTCCCTTTTATCTTCTCCTTCTCTTGCATCCACATTCATATATGTGGTCTTCTTCCTCTGGTTTCTTTTTCCTGAGCTAGATAAGGCAGGCTGATGATGCACTGTATGTATGTGGGTGTGTATTTTTGTCACAGGATCTTCTCCTACAAAAAGCCATCCAAGGAGTGAATGTAAGCAGACTGAATAGTCACTTCCCTTCATCACTGGCAGCAAATCTAAGAGGACATTTGGGAAGCATTCAGCTAAGAGCCAGGAGCTAGCTCCTTGCCTCTGACTAGGCCACACACTCTTAGCTCTTAGGCTCCATCTCCTTCTCCAGTGTGAAGTCAGCACTTCCTGCTGTAACCAAAACAGAAGAACATTCAGGAAGTTCTTGAATGTAGCTATATTTCAGACAAGGAAATAAATCAGAAATGCTCAGTTCCTGCCATACCATAAAATTACAGTGCAATTTGAGAGAATTTTGTGATCAGAAATTGTTAAGTACTATAAAAAGGAGAGAGCAGGAATGTCTGAAGTGTTGGCTGACAAGTAATAACACAAATACATTAGGAGTGGCTTGTTCCTGCCCATATCTGAAGCTTAAAAAGTAGTTGAGGTACAAGAGAAAACAATCCATAACCATTTATCCATATATCTAGCAAGGCAACAAGAGTGAATATTAAGGGATATAAAGAAAGCTCCTTATACGCCAAGGGTGTTTGGAAAACTCTCTTCTCTGGATAAGAAAGCAGTTCAATACATCTAAATGTTAATGCCTTTTTTTTTTTTTCCCTGACACTAAAACAAGATTTGCTGCAGTATGCAAATTTCTGCAGAATGTGAATTGACAAGCTGCAGCCCTTATTTTCTGGGCCATAACCTTACCGGGGAATTGCCACTAGATTTCTTCTAGTCCTTGAAAGCAGCCTTTAACTGGCTGCTACTCATTGTCTTGGAAGGGCAAAGAGCACAAAATAAAAACCAACAGGGACAGTCTTCAGTCAGCTCCACAGCCATAAGGACTAAGTGCATGGAATTTGGTGCCAAGACTGCCTGTATATGACCCTTGCACACACTGGGACTGTGCATAACCCCCACACTCCTGGGCATCATTTGTGAAAAGAACTGAATTGCTGAACAGAAAATGTTACAATTCATCATAATTAAGACTGAAGGAGGAAGAACAAGCTCCAGCAGCTCCATGAAAGTCCAAAAGAAAAATAGTCCTCAAAAGGGAAAAAAAAAAAAACAAACCAAAAAAAATCCAAAAGACCTCCCAAAAAAAACCCATTTTAAATGATAGAGGGCTGGAGGAGTGAGACAGAAGAGAAGTGCTGAGGGGTGAGAAGTGAGCCACATGAACACAGCACAAAGCTGAGAGGGTTACATTACGGCTACCAGAGGCATGCCGGCTCTTTTCAGCAGTGTCTGTGAAGCAAGGTAAGGGAACCCAAAGACTACAAGGAGCAAAGAAGCTTGACAAAAAGCCAAAGCAACATGAGGCACGACCTCAGCTAAAGAGCCCCATGGGAGAAGCAAGAGATAACTCGAATTTAGTGCAGTCAGAGACAGAAACAAAGATGCACTGAAAACCAGATAGCAGGAGCATAGCCATATGCCTGCCTGTTGTCTCTATTCAATGCACAGGCCTGTCTCGCTGACTTGCAGCTCCTCCAGGCGCCATTAGATGCCACTCTGCAACACTCTTCAAGCAACCCAGTCACCTCCAACACCTGGCAGCTCCAAACGATGGTGCCAGGTCAGGAAAGAGCAGCAGCTGGTGGCAGTGGCCGTTGCAAGGAGCCGCCACAAGCGTTGGAGGTTCAGCTGTCAGGAAAGGAGGTTAAGGGCTATCGTCTGGCTGACCTAACATGAGGCTCACTCCTGACCTTGTCTTTGGGGAGCCAGGCCATCCTGCTGGCAATCTCTTGTGTGTCACTGCTCCTCAGTTAGACCACAGGCTGCTCTGTCACAGCTTGCGTCAGATTTGCCTGGTGGGGAAACTCAGCAAGATTTCGTCTAACATCTCCTGATGCAGACCTGAGCTCCCCTCTCAGACAGCACCCACAAACACTGCCACCCTGATTCAGCTCCCTCAATTTCCTTCAATAGATCCATCTCCTTTCTGCTCTCTAACTCTGCAGACAGCAACTTGCTTTGCATCCAGCCCAAACTCATCATGTCAAAGGTACAGCCCCTTTGCTCTACTGCTGCTCAGGGAAGGGAATTCTGATTAACGATATTGATTTATGATCAGAGGTGAATTATTAGCAAGCAATTAAAAAATTTGCAATCAGGATCACACACACAGAGGCGTGTCAAACTCAACAACTTGGAGCACAAACAAGGCAGACAACGTCAGGAGTTGGAGGAGCAGAAGACTAGACTGTCTGGAGAAAGGCAAGATTTAGCAGGAAAAGATTACAGTCAACTTGACCTTCTGCCTGGTTTGCTACTCAGACTGACAGCATCCCTTCTCCTCCTTCTCCTGGACACTTTCCTTATTTTCCACCCCAACTTTTTGCTCAACTTTTCCCCTTCTCTTGTGGCCCAAGGGCAAAGGGACAGGAAGAACCGGGGTGACAGGACAAAAACTACAGATTTCATATGGAAGGCAAAGAAAAGTAGGAGAGGTGGAACACAAGCAGTGTTGGAGTAGTACAAGGTACAGTAATGGGACCATCGCTCACTCTTGTGTATGCCAGTCCCCAAGTCCCAGGACACAAAACGGTGTTCATAGTTGTTCCTATTAGATAAGCTTTCCAGCTGCCAAGGCAGCCTGGCTAGTTGTTGCAGTGAAGATGGGGCCAGAATTCAGCTGTGGAAAACAAACAGCAGAAGTAACTGGAGGAGGAAGATGCACAGGGGAGAACGGGATATGGCAGCAGAGAAAATTTAATTTTGCTTTGCAGGGTAAAGGGTGTGACTGACAAATAAGATGCGAGTGCTGAGTTCTGAGAGCTCTCACAGCTGAAGCTGCAGGTTGGTAGGACTGATATAAAAGCAGCAAGTAATCACAACTGCAGGCTAGGTTTCTGAACACAATGATGATCCTAGGAAATCTCACACTCTCCAGTTCTAGCCCACCTATACTTCCTGTCCAGGGATCAATAATATTTATGATTTAGGGAATCAGGGTCTACACCAAGGGTAGGATTCAGAAAGTAATATTTAACTACAGCTTACCAAATAGCTGAACCTCTAGGGAAGGAAAAAAATCCAACAACAACAAAAAACAGACAAAAAACCCCCAAAACCAACCAAACAAAAAACCACACCAAAAAAAACAACCAAAACCAAACCAAACCAAACCCCCAAAAACCAAAACAAACAAAAAAACTCCACAAAAAAAAAATACAAAAAAAAAATTCCCACAAAACAACCTCCACCCAAACCCTCAAAACCCCCTAAAATCCCCTGCCCTTCCCACTCCAAAATAAAAAAACAACAACAACTCCCCCCCCCCGCCCCCCCGACAGGCTATGGGCAGAAGTTCCAAAAGTTTGTCTGCAAGTTTACAGTACTCTCTTCCCCAGCCTGCCACTGACACCAACTCATCAGTTGGCATTGGAGAGTGGAAAGTTTTCTTTCAAATTCTGCTGATGCACGCAGGCTAACTGCTTGGAGCTGCTATCATGCAGAGACCTCTCTAAGTCATATTGTGAATGCTGAATTTCTTATTAAAGTTAAATCATGTTTCCTGGGTTTAAATTTTTACAGACCATAAACTCCAAACTGTCCTTTTGGTGAGGTCAGGCCAGGTTTTCCAACAGACTCAGTTTAAACAGGAAGCAGATGGCCAAACACCCTCCAGGCTTTGGAAATTAAAATGGCTTCAGAGTCAGTTACCATTTTCAGATATAGTCTCCCATCCACTGAAGTCCATTGACTTAATAGGAGCAGAACACAAAGAAAATGAATCTCTGCTAATACACTTCGTGACAGTTTGTCTAATAAATTTGTGATTTAGTAACAGGATCAATTATTGCTGCAAATGACAGACTGGGCTCCTTGACAGAGTAATTACAGATAGGAACAGGTTGTGAAGCTGCAGATAAAAAAGGAGGGGTAGTACTAGTTCCAAGAACAGATTGGTACAGTGGGTTATTAGTCTGTCAGAAGGAGAAGAACAACACTTTACCAACGGTTTACCATTCTTCAATGAAAACTGGTGTGTGTAGAATAGATACGTTTTCAGTACTACCCAACTTTGTGATCTAGTTCCCTGAACAGCTACAGGAAACAAACATAGCTGTGCACTCCTATGTTGTCACAGCTTTACTCCTGTAACTGTGAGTTCAGTTTTTAGGCAGAGGTTTCAAAACTAGAATTTAACCACAAGAACCTGCACTGCCACCAGATCTCACAAGCTAAGCAGGGCTAGATCAACACATGGAAAAAAAGATGACCAAAGAACTATGTGATTAAGGACATCATCACACTACACTGCAGTCTTTCCTATGACCACAGCAACCAGGGAAACTTTTGGAGAGTTTCCCTGTTCTTGGTGTGGATAGTCGTCTTAGTCTGGTAGCAGGAGGGTCAGGACAAACAGGAGGCTGTTAGTATCTAACACATTCATTGTGTTAGATACCCTGACACAATCAAACACCAAGCTCATTAGGCTTGTTACATAATTCCTACCATCTGGTCAGAGACCGCAAGACGGTCACATCCTCTTCTAAGAAGTTTTTACACAGCAGTAGTAGAGGAACGTCTTTCTAATAAGCTATTTCCAGAGAAGATGTCACGGTTTAAACCCAGCCAGCAACTAAGTACTATGCAGCTGCTTGTTCACTTTCCCCCACCCTGTGTGATGGGAAGGAGAATCAGAAAAAGGTAAAACCCATGGGTTGAGATAAGAACAGTTTAATAATGGAAATAAAGCAAAATAAAATAATAATAAGGTGGGGAGAGGAATAAAACCCAAGAAACACAAGTGATGCACTATACAACTGCTCACCACCCGCTGACCAATGCCCAGCCTGTCCCCAAGTAGCAGGTGGTAGCTCCTGGCCACCCCCTCACAGCTTTTATTCTGAACATGATGTTCTATGGTACGGAATATCCCTTTGGCTAGTTTGGGTCAGCTGTCCTGGCTGTGCTCTCTCCTGGCTTCTTGTGTCTCTTCTCACTGGCAGAGCATGGGAAACCAAAAAGTCCTTGATCAGGGTAAGCACTACTTAGCAACAACTAAAACATCAGTGTCTTATCAACATTATTCTCATGGTATTCTCAAAACACAGCATTCATTGTACCAGCTACTAGGAAGAAAATTAACTCTATCCCAGCTGAAACCCGGACAGAAAACAAAGAGCCTTTGACTTCAATCATTCTACTCTTTCTTTTCTGGTTACCGCAAGGGAATATTATATATTCTGCCACCAGCTGTTAATAAAAAGCGGGTATTAATCAAATAAACAATCATTTACAACACACTGCAACAGTCAACAATTTATCCATTATCACTGGACAAATGGATCTGGGGTCCACAGGATTGAACAGGAGAGCTCGAAAAAGCTGGAGGCTTTGGAGTAGCACAAATCAAACTCACTGCTAACACCCTCCAAGCTGCATGCAAGGAAGAGTTGGCTAGCTGGCCTCTGGAGGCTGCAGCCTAGAGAAGGAGAGAAATAACCCAAACTAGTATAAATCAGTATATACCATTTTTATGAAGTTGTTCTGAAAAGTACGTATTATATGCCCAATACACTCTACAAGTAAGTTGGGAGTGTCTTTTACCCATATTAATGAAGCCAAAGAGCAGAGGGCTGTTTTTCAGACAGTGGCTACTGAGCTGGAACATACCAGCATGGAAAACAAGGAAATAAACTAAGTATCAGGAGACTTTTGGTCTCCTTGTAGGCAAGCACTGAAGCACCAAAATATTTGTGGCTTCTTGTGCATAATGAAAAGCAGCAGACTTTAAGGAAAAACTGCAGAGCTGCCTGGGAAACAAAAGTATAATAATCAAAATCAAATGAGGTAATTTATGTGTGAATTACTTTAATAAGCGAAATGAGGCAGTAGAGTACACAGATCTGTTTTCATTGGATGAAGAAACCAATCTTTTGCTAGAGGAAAAAGAAAGTTACACTTTTTTACAGAAACAAATTTTTTAAAAGTATAGTAGTTTCTGACATTTACCTAAACTCAGTTTGCAGCAGGCAAGAAGGGACAGTAAGGAATAGTCTTGTTATATTTTACACCTGTGACCCGCCAGTGGTCAGCAACAGAATAAGATACTGGGCTAAAGGGACCTCTGAGTAGATGATTTTATGTTCATGATCAACCTCACTTGGAGTATTGTGTGCAGTTCTGGTGTCCTCAACATAAAAAGGACATGGAACTGTTGGAACAAGTCCAGAGGAGGGCCATGAGGATGATCAGGGGACTGGAGCACCTCCCGTATGAAGACAGGCTGAGAAAGTTGGGGCTGTTCAGCCTGGAGAAGAGAAGGCTGCGTGGAGACCTCATAGCAGCCTTCCAGTATCTGAAGGGGGCCTATAAGGATTCTGGGGAGGGACTCTTCATTAGGGACTGTAGTGTTAGGACAGTGGGTAACGGGTTCAAACTTAAACAGGGGAAGTTTAGATTGGATATAAGGAAGAAGTTCTTTACTGAGAGGGTGGTGAGGCACTGGAATGGGTTGCCCAGGGAAGTTGTGAATGCTCCATCCCTGGCAGTGTTCAAGGCCAGGTTGGATGAGGCCTTGGGTGGCATGGTTTAGTGTGGGGTGTCCCTGCCCATGGCAGGGGGGTTGGAACTAGACGATCTTAAGGTCCTTTCCAACCCTAACTATTCTATGATTCTTCATAGGCTACCATGGGGATTTCAGAGTGGAAGCACTCAAGTTTCTAAATGTAGCTGTAAACTTCAGACTAAAATCAGCTTAGAAACTATGAACTATGCTGCCCTATTTCTTACTAGGATATTATTTCTGGACTGTAGTGGGGACATTTTAGATAAGCCTGAAAATTCTTCAAATGGGATTTGTTGTTTATGTAGATGGGGGCATGAAAGATATCTTTTCACTCACTTCCAGTATTTGTTATTAGTATTTGTATGCTGTTGAACCAGTTATTTGCCAATCCCTAACAAAGAAGCCTCTCATCCCTGCCTTCTATAAAGAATAATTTCCAAAGACTTTAAGCACCTCAGGTTTAAACAGTCTTATTTAACATCTTTCTTATCACTTCAAAGAATAAAAGAAGTACATCAAATGTGAAGATTTGAATTTGTTAAAATAGCAGGTGAGAATATAGGCACTACAGAAATGATGAATCCATAAAGAAATAAGAAAATTCTTTTTCATATTTATCCATGACATTTTTGTGCCATGTTTAATGTTCTAGCTGGAAATGGAAATGGAGTTTTCTTCCTGCTTAGTAAACCCCCTTCCACAAGTTATTCATTTCATACCATACTTGGCTTTTATTAATGGCCTCAAATGTTGCAAGGTTATGGGGTTTGAGAAAAGCAGTCCTTCACATTTTACCAGATAGGCATTACACGTGAGGCACTGAATTCTCAACATGCATGATGTTCTTTACACTGATGTAAGTGTTGTCAGGCATTCATGTATCAGTTAAGTCAAAGGCCTTGAAAACGACAATCTTGGTTTCAGCAGCTCTGCATGCCTGGTGCAGAAAAAGCAAGCAAAGTATTCTAGAGAGTTCAGCTGATAAGTGTTTTCTTGTTTATGAAGAGCAGACAAGCATCCCAGATGCAATCTGACTGAAGTTAACATCAAGACCCAAACAGACTTGAACAGTGATTAGATTCCCTGTTCCCTTCCTTGTATTTGGAATATTTTAACATCAGTTTAGCAATAATAAAAGGGATATAAGTAGCATTCCCAAAGCAGTACTTTCAGCAACAATTAGTTTCAAACTTGACAACAGTCCCTGGATTAAGAGACTGCCAAATACCGCCCATCTATCATTATTTTTTGCTGTTAAACAACTAGCACCTTAAGGAAAAGGGGTGCCCAGCTTTCTCTGATCACCTAATGCTTCTCAGACCTTGTTGTGCATTGAAATCTCTGGCAGTCAGGTATGGAGCACTTAACAATGATACCAAGTTACTATCCTCTCCAGTTTGGCATGGCAGAGCTATAGTAAGCACATGGTATGCAGGCAAATGCCTGGACAGCTGAAGGAGAATTCTGCAACAAAAATTGTCTTAGGAATGATGCTACAGTAACATTTCCTAGTTACCCTACACTGAGAACAGTGGGATGAAAAAAGGTTTGAGCAATTTTATGCAGTTGCTAACACTGTTCACCATGGAGATTCGACTTTATTAGGAAATCTAGGAAGATGTGACCCCGAGATGCTCTACTGCAGGCAAGAAGACAGCTGGTTCCACCTCTGTTCAGTCAATAACCTCTGCTGAATGCAAACCAGTTAGTTATTAAGCTTATGAAACTGCCACAAGATGCTACACAGAAACCTCCAAAATCAGAGCTCCATAAACAGAATTCTGAGTAATTTAAGATTTGGATTTCATTTGGCAGCTTGACGTGTACTTCAAAATGTGAAGATGCAGTGAGGACTGGTCCTGCTGAGTTGATCATTTGCACAACTGGATCTGTGTACTTTCAATGCACTGTGTATGCAGTGCTTCTCTTCATCAAGCAGAGAGGGACAGGCTGTCCAAAAGTTCCTTATGAACATCTCAGTATTTTGTGAAAATTCATGATGCTTTACTGTGTATCCATGGCAAAGAAGGAAAGCAAGTTCTTAATTTCTTTATTTGCAGAACAGATAGAAACAGACACAAAAGTTGTTGCCAGAGGCCATTTGAGGACCCAGGTAAGGATTTCTCGTCTACAGTACCCAGAATAAGTGTATTAAATAAATTGACATATTTCACTATCAGTTATTTATTCAGGGCAGGAACTGCATCACTGTGTGTGATTGCAAACTTCAGGCAAACAAAGGAATATGTAATAATCAAATCTTTAAAAGATTAGAACCTTGCACTTTAGAAATGAATCATTTCTAAAACAAAGGCAAATGAGGAAGAAGGGGAAGGTCATGAATAGGTCCCTGACAGACAGAAATCTTTTCCCACAAACCAGATGATCAGACATTGTGCAAATATATGTACAAAAAGATTTGTTTAACTTCTTACCCTCTGAATCCATTCCCCTGCACCCCATTGTGGAGAGCATGGAAAATCCACTTGCCTCAAGAAAAACAATCACAGCAAGTTGTCATTTATCACTTCCATACACTGTGACTGATTGTAAAAGCACTTTTTGTTAGCAATATAAAAATACTATTGCAACTGCTGTACAAAGTTGAAGGGTGACAGTCAGCATGACAGATTCCAACACGTATCTGGGAGAATCCCAGCGTGTGATTGACAGCAACTTCTTACCTGACAAGATAGCAAATTGCCTGTGCAGCTGCTCTATTATATCCACTGCAACCAGCGGCCGTATCTCCTGCTGCATGATTTCATCTGTGCAAGTGAAAACAGAAATATTCAATGAGTTAATAAAACCTTAATGACAATTTTCCAGCAAAACAAAGATGATACTCATAGGAAAAGAGCCTGGCTTGAGTATTGGTTCAGATTGTCACAGAGAAGATACTTACAGAGTCTCATCTGCAGCGTACATACTTTATTGCCTTATGATTTCAGAGAAAGCTTTTCATAAAACAGCTCTAGTAGACTTGGCAGAGCTTGTCACAGGTTTGCTGAAGCTGTCAGCCTGTTCCTTTCTTCCTCATGTTCCATATTAAGCCATGGTATTTGGCCTCCCACATGAAGCAGCTTTTCAGTTTTTGAAAAGCTTTTACTTTCTTTGAAACAGTAAGATCTATTTCAGAGACAGCCCCATGTTCCACCCTGAACTCCCTGATCTCTGCTTGAGGACTTTGTGTAACCAACCAATCCAGAACAGTTTCCTTTGCTGATGCTTTTTCCACTACAAGCAAGTACATAGTAAAAGGAGGAAATAAGGAGCTGTGAGGCTTTCTTCTCATGAAAACAAAGCCTGTTCTTTTGAAGTAAACACTGAGAAGTGAAAAAATAACATGGCAAACAGCAGCGGAAAAAAAACCCCACAATTTTTGTGTGTGATCTATTTAGTGACCAGCAACTATAATCTCACATTGAGCTAATCTGACCTCTTTCTGTAGCAGGTGCACTCACATGTTCTCCCCATTCTTCACCCCAGACCAGCAACATTTACTCTGGAATATCTGCCAGTTTGGCTGTTTATGCTACAATAGTATCTATTGTAATTAGGCCTTTAGCCATCGTACAGCTACAGAACAATCAGTCATGGCTTTTACAGCTCATCTCTAATTGCCCAGACAACAGGTGGAAGGAAGAAATCTGGGTCCAGATAGACCACAGATCAGAGTTAAGGCAGGCAGTTGCCTACTTAAGCATCAAGATTTTCATTGACGCCAATAATGAAATATTTTAGCACACCTGGTTTTAAACAAACTGTCCAGAAATAGGGAGGTCAGAGAGGTTAGAAATCAGCTTCTTTCTCCTGCATCCTAGTCTGCTTGCAAAATGCCATCTCTATCTTGCCTTCAGACATCCACTCTGATCCTTTCCAGAACTCGGGATTCTAGGTTTTAAATGACACTATGTTACTTGGAAACTTTCTGGTTCATTTCCAAATGCTTGGCTAAAGACTTAAGACAAAGTAACCAAACAACTTGTTGCCCTCTCCTAGACAGATGGTGAGGCATAGTATGGGAAGAAGTTGCACAGGTTTTGGCTAATAAAAAAAAAAAGGCAATAATTCCAAGCAATTTGGGAAAAAAAAAAAAAAATTCTCAAGAAGGCTGATTCTGCAAATCCTCCCTTTGAACTAAAAAGGGGAAAATTAAAACTAGAATGAGTGATGGTTTTGATGTGGGATCTTCACTTCCATATCATTTATGCACCCCACTATCAGCTTCACTGATTCTTGACATTGCAGGTGGCTAACAATAACTGGAAGAGCAAACTAATGAAGCTAAAGAGCTTGGTTTCAGTGATGTTTTGCCAGTATGAAAGCATTATTAATATCAACCAGTCTTGAGAAAACAGAAATCCCATCTCCCCCCTTCATATAGATATTTTATTAAGTTCCTCTAAAAATAGCTTGGTTTCTGATTTCTAAATATCCTTTTTCTACCAAAAGAATTTTATGGTGCAGGGATAAGATGAAGTAACAGAAACAAGAACTGCAGAGTGCCAGTTAGTTCTCATCAAACCCCCTGCCTGGGCAAGCTGTGCCACATGGGATTTGCTGTAAACCCCACATTCAGCAAGAGACATTCAGGTGATGAGAAAGGTGGTATAAAATATATATGGTGACTAGGAATCACATGTTCAAGAAAGGGAGCATAGCTCACACACTGACATGCTGGGAAAAGAACTTGGAGCACAAGAAACTAGCAGGAGACTGTGAAAATAAGGCGAAGGTGCCTCTCAAGCCCAAATGGAAAATCAGATGACGTTGCTATGAAATGTCAGCAGCTGTAGTCAACAGCACACAAGGTCACATTTGCCCTCTTCCATCTTCCTTCAGGACAGTGCTTAAAGGTAGTTACTCTTCTTGGTTGCAGTGACCACGAGATGGTCTAATTCGAGATCCTCGGGACAGTGAGAAGAGTGTGCAGCAAGCTCACTGCCCTGGACTTCAAGAGAGCAGACTCTGGCCTCTTCAGAAGCCTGCTTAGTAAGGTTCCATGGAATACAGCCCTAGAGGGCAGGGGGGCCCAAGACTCTTGGTTGTTATTCAAGGATCAACTGCTCCAAGCTCAGGAATGTTGCATCCCAACTAGAAGGAAGTGCAGCAGGAGGGCCAGGAGACCTCCTTGGATGGATAAGGAGCTGCTCAGGAAAATTAAAAGGAAAAAAGAGGCTTATAGAAGGTGGAAGCAGGGACAGGCGGCCTGGGAAGAATACAGGGATGTTGTCCGGAAAGCTAGGGACCAGGTGAGAAAGGCTAAGGCCCAGTTAGAATTGAACTTGGCTAGGGATGTTAAGGATAACAGGAAGGGATTCTATAGGTACGTAGCAAGTAAAAGACAGACTAGGAACAACGTAGGCCCCCTTCAGAAGATATCGGGAGAACTGGCTACCCAGGATTTGGAGAAGGCTGAGGTTCTTAATGACTTCTTTGCCTCGGTCTTCACTGGCAAAGGCTCTGACCGCACCACCCAAGTCTTGGAAGGTGAATGCAGGGACTGTGAGAATGAAGAACCTAGGCCCACTGTAGGAGAGGATCTGGTTCGAGACCATCTTAAAAACCTAAACATACACAAATCCATGGGACCTGACGAAATCCATCCGCGGGTCCTGAAGGAGCTGGCGAATGAAGTTGCTAAGCCACTGGCCATCATATTTGAAAAATCATGGCAGTCAGGTGAAGTTCCCGACAACTGGAAAAAGGGAAATATAACCCCCATTTTCAAGAAGGGGAAAATGGATGACCCGGGGAATTACAAACCAGTCAGTCTCACCTCCGTGCCTGGCAAAATCTTGGGGCAGATTCTCCTGGAAGACATGCTAAGGCACATGAAAAACAAGGAGGTGCTTGGTGACAGCCAGCATGGCTTCACTAAGGGGAAATCCTGCCTGACCAATTTGGTGGCCTTCTATGATTGGGCTACGGAACCGATGGAGAGGGGCAGAGCAGTTGACGTCATCTACCTGGATTTGTGCAAAGCCTTTGACACTGTCCCACATGACATCCTTGTCTCTAAATTGAAGAGACATCAATTTGATGGGTGGACCACTCGGTGGATAAAGAACTGGCTGGATGGCCGCACACAAAGAGTTGTGGTCAATGGCTCGATGTCCGGCTGGAGACCGGTAACGAGTGGTGTCCCTCAGGGATCAGTGTTGGGACCAGTCTTGTTCAACATCTTTGTCAATGACATGGACAGTGGGATTGAGCGTGCCCTCAGCAAGTTTGCTGATGACACCAAGCTGTGTGGTTCGGTTGATACGCAGGAGGGAAGGGATGCCATCCAGAGGGACCTCGACATGCTTGTGAGGTGGGCTGATGCCAACCTTATGAAGTTTAACCATGCCAAGTGCAAGGTCCTACACCTGGGTCGCAGCAATCCGAGGCACAGCTACAGGTTGGGCAAAGAAGAGATTCAGAGCAGCCCTGCAGAGAAGGACTTGGGGGTGTTGGTCGATGAAAAAATGAACATGAGCTGGCTTCAGTGTGCACTCAGAGCCCAGAAAGCCAACCGTATCCTGGGCTGCATCAAAAGGAGTGTGATCAGCAGGTTGAAGGAGGTGATCCTGCCCCTCTACTCTGCTCTCATGAGACCTCACTTGGAGTATTGTGTGCAGTTCTGGTGTCCTCAACATAAAAAGGACATGGAACTGTTGGAACAAGTCCAGAGGAGGGCCATGAGGATGATCAGGGGACTGGAGCACCTCCCGTATGAAGACAGGCTGAGAAAGTTGGGGTTGTTCAGCCTGGAGAAGAGAAGGCTGCGTGGAGACCTCATAGCAGCCTTCCAGTATCTGAAGGGGGCCTACAAGGATGCTAGGGATGGACTATTCATCAGGGACTGTAGTGACAGGACAGTGGGTAATGGGTTAAAACTTAAACAGGGGAAGTTTAGATTGGATATAAGGAAGAAATTCTTTACTGTGAGGGTGGTGAGGCACTGGAATGGGTTGCCCAGGGAGGTTGTGAATGCTCCATCCTTGGCAGTGTTCAAGGCCAGGTTGGATGAGGCCTTGGGTGGCATGGTTTAGTGTGGGGTGTCCCTGCCCATGGCAGGGGGGTTGGAACTAGATGATCTCAAGGTCCTTTCCAACCCTAACTATTCTATGATTCTATGATTCAATATCAATAAATTTGTAGCAGCATTACAGAGCTTGCAAAAGAAGTCCTAGTCCTTGGAAACATACGATTACCTGGGGCTGCTGAAGGAAGTTTAATCATTGACTAAAATAAAAACGTGAAATTTTTTTTAAAAGCAAACCAGATAATACAGTTCTGGCTTAGTTTTACAGCCACGCATTTTACCTAGCATTAGGGAGCATTAATACATTCATATCTTCCACTAACTATTCCAGGAGGCTCTGCAGCCTTCCTAATTGTGTACTGCAAGCCACAAGCCTGCAGAAAGTGGTGTTCAGCCTCTTGGGTGGAAGAAATGTGCCATTTTCCTGCAGGAAAGATACCACAGCAAAGAAAATCCTGCTTTTTACTCATTTGTAGGGATTGGCGCACGGAAGATCACGTAATGTGACGGGAAGTTGCCTGGAGGGACAGGAACCAGCTGACTCTAGGGAGGTGCTTAGGCAACAGATATAAGGAATTGTACCTGCGCAATAAATTGTTCTTGACCCGCATTCTGTGAATGCTCTATGTCTTGACCCTAGTTAGGAGGGAACTAGTGCTCCCGTCCCTCACCACACGAGTAGCGAGAAACTATACTCATTGATAATGAGTGTGTTCTAATTCATTACAAGGGGACCCAAAGTCAATGAGAAAGTTTTAGAAACCTGACAAGCCACAGGAGCTTTGCAACAACTGCCTTGCATCATTGCACCTTGCTAACATCTGCAGAACAGCTTGGACAACTCCTGGTCACTTCAAAGTAGTCCTGTCCTCTGACAGGAAGTCTGTATAGCCATGCAACTAAAGATCATATCAAAACATACACCAGGCAAGTGGCTGAAACATAGTTATCTTGGCAACCTTGACTCAGGCATTTCCTAGCTTCTCTGTCATTATTCTTGGGGTCTTTGATTTTTATTTATTTATTTTTAATTGAAGAGGCAGTTACACATAAGCTTCTCAAATTTAAAAAAGAAAAAAGCTTAACTGATCAAACAGTATTAACTCAAACACCACCAATCCCCTACATAGGTCACCAAAGTTCAATCTTTACACCTAACATGCAATTCTTCATTAGTTGAGCTAACTGAAGTTGCCAGGACAATTAAAATAAAGTCAGTTCATCTACTGTTGGTTCTCCTCTTAAAATTGTTATTAATTCAATTCCTAGAGAGACCAGAAAAATTAGGCCTTATGATTTTGCTTGCCAAGGTTTCCTATGAAGAAGGAGAAAAAGAAAAGCAATTACTATAGCCATCTGCCTGACCCAGCTTCTTCTCCCTCACAAACCTCTAGGGAGGCTAGCTGCAACTGTGCTATCTAATCTTTAAGGGGAAAGCCATTCAGTTATGCTCATACTGCCTCACTCAAAAATGAAACATGCTTGGGCTTCCCCACACACACACTTGCCTATTTTATTTCTTGCCACAGCTGTATGTATTCCTGCAGCAAGTCTGGAGCACAGCCCACAGGCTGCTGCCTTCAGAGCTACACTAACAGCAGCTGATTAAAAGCAACAAGGAATATAACCTTTTCCCCTCTTCTCTGAGCAGACAGAAACTAGTTTACATGCTAATGGCAACTAATGGCTTCCAACAGTATTGGAAAGATGACCTGCTGGAGTGAAAGACTGGACTGCAATGGGTAGATTGACACAGCAGTGCCTGTTGCTCCATGAAAGTCAAACAAAAGCAATGAGCTGTAACAGTATTTCTTTGGTTTTTAGTGAGTGAATGACACAACCGCTTGGCCTTCTGTTGACTAGGGGAGGGAGGTGCTTCAATCCACCTTCTAAAGTCACTACTCTTGGAATAATGGGTTACAAATTTCCAGCATAAGGCCAGAGATTTAATTTTAAGAGCACTAAAGGACACCTAATATTATGTGCTAATTGTTCTTGAAAAGTACCAAAAGGCAACACAAATTCAGAGTTCAAAAGTTGCAAAGTACCTACAGTTCAAATGTTCAAGTTGTGTGTCTGCTTGCCAAGAACAACAACAGTTAGCTAGCAGTCTAGCAGAGCTAAGTTAGATTTCAAGAATTAAACACACTAAGTAGACAAAATTGCCTATCTTCACTGAAAAGGCTTAAGCAGTCTACAGGATTCGAAAACATTCTGTCCACCAGAATTTCCAATGCGGACCCTTAAGCAAAACATTTCCCTACCTTAAGGCCAAAAACAACTTCAGTGTTATTACATCAGAGGAAGCAGCTCTTGGTTGGAATTTGGGTGGTGGGGGATTTTTTTTGTAATTCTAGTTATTTCCCTCTCACACCATTTTTGGCTTTTGTTTACTTTTTGAAAAGGTTTATTCTTTCAGCCCAGACAGAAAGAGCAAGATCAGTTCCTGATACAAGCTGGCTTTGCTACAGACTGTTTGCTTTAAAGAAGAACTAAAACTCCAGCCATAAACAGAAAGGAAATCCCATCCTTTCTCTTATTTCCCTGCACATTTGCACATTTTTTTTATTTTTTTTTTTTTTTTTTTTTGCTAACCCATACTGAGTCAACTGAAAACTAAGCCAGGAAAAAAGTTATTGGAATAAAGTGTAGTAATTTTTTCTTAGTTGATTGCTTCTTATTTGGGTTAGCTCTCTGTAAAGGATCTTGAAGGGTACAAGTGCTAGTAAGGCATGGGTGGGAAATGGCAAGGCCAGGACCACCTCTTCCAGCAGAGAATCACACTTAGATCAGCTTAGAGAAAAAAGCCAAAATGCAGCGTAGGCAGGTGACTGGTATCATCTTTTCTCTCAGATCATTTGCTAACCAAACATAACTATAAAACCTACAAAGTGTATTTGTTGAAATACAATTTCTATTCTTATTAAAGCCAAGTTTCATAGCAAAGTTTGCTAACTAACTTCCAAGGACAGAAGATCCTTCTAAAATATTTAAGTAACTCTGTTCATGTTTGGAGGAATCCCTAAAATATTTGTTTGCTTCTTTAGTTGGTTGGTTTGGGGTTTTTTTTTTTGGTGAGTTGTTTGCTTGTTTTTAACTGTTACACCAAATCAAACTTTGTGTACACTAACGTAGTAGAAATCTGGACAATCAAGGCCAGGAGCAACGCTCCAACTGTCTTGAGTGATCCATGCCTGATATGCTGTCATCCTTTGAGAAGTGACAGATCTAGGCCATGGTGTGGATGGAACTGCCTTGCAAGCTTTCCAAAACAATGCCCATGAAAGAGGGAAAGGTTAGAAATGCACACCTTTCTCTGAAGAGCTCAAAACCCTGTGACCCTCAGTGTCTATTTGGGCAGAAGCTGAACTAGTGCCTGATGTGACCTTCTACTGCACAGTAGATCTGCTCTGAAGTTTCCTCCCTTAATTATGCAAGTTGCAATCAATATTTCCAAAGCATTCTATGCAACCTAATGAAGGACATACAGCTTTACCTGAGTGTTGCTTTGCAGGCACATTAAACATTTCTTCCAATTCTAAGTACTTCTTAGGATCACTGCATTTTTCAGTTCATCTCATTGGCTAAATTTAATGTTCACTTTTAACATAAAATTACAGGAGTGGAGAGGTCACAGACTGAAAAGACTTGTTTAGTGGTTGTGTTTTTCCATGCTCCAGGAGTGGTTACGGACTTAGTTAAAACAAGCTGTTCTTACAGGCAGGCAAAATACACATTAAGAGTCTACTATGGCTAACTTGGAATAGGGTGAAGAGAAATCTGTTTGTATCAAAGAACTGAAATAATGTCCTCCCAACAGGAAAGTCGCTCATGTTCAGTTTCTTGAGTAGGCATACTGGGTCACTGTGGTAACTGGAAAATCTTATCACCCTAAAGATGCAAACTATGGTTCAAGTTTACTAAATAAAAGATTCAAGAGAGGCTCAAAGTAGTCATTAGTGGCAACTTCCAAAGGAGATATTTGAATGCTGTCCAAGTAAGAAGGTGAGGATTACAGACAGGCATCAAGGCAGCAGGGACACTGGAGAGAATTGTAACTCTCAAAAGGCAGGTCAGTATTGTCACTACATAAAGGGAAATTTCTAGCTTACTTTCCAGATCACACCAGCCATTAGCAAACTGCAAGTACTTCTCAGGGACTTGCTGGTGGTGACTTTCAAGACTGTGAAGAAGGAGAATGCTGGACTATTTGTACTGGAAATGCTAAAGAACCACAGGTTTTTTTAGATCCTGAACCTGAACCTCCCCTGGGCTTTAGAGCCAGGCTTTCAAGTAGTTACTACTTCAGCAGATCCCTCAGGCACGTGCAGGTTGGATGAGGCCTTGGGTGGCATGGTTTAGTGTGAGGTGTCCCTGCCCATGGTAGGGGAGTTGGAACTAGATGATCTTAAGGTCCTTTCCAACACTAACTATTCTATGATTCTATAAGGCAAAGTCCCTGCTATTATATGCAGTACTGCTACTGCTAACATGCACCTTCTAGGGTTTATTTCAGCTTTCTAAGTCAACTTCCAAAGATTTTGGTATGGACTTCCCTGGGTGAAGAAACAGATCTTACCACTTTTTCCACTTAACCGTTTATTTAAAAACCCTCTTCTGATGTTTTTGTTCAGCTTGGGATGATTTTTGTTTGTTTGTCTGTTTGTTTGTTTTTAAAGAAAATGTCTTAAAATTGATTGGTGAATCAAAAAAATAAAAGTCTTTCTCCTAAATAAGTTAACTGGAAAGAAAGTGATAAAAAAGCCAGTATTTTGATTTACTGTTTGTACATTAGAAAAAAGTACATTGGTACGTAAAAATTTCTATCTGTAGTCATACTTCAAGAATTTTGACAACTACTTATTGTCAGAATGCACCATACATTTATGTACACATCTGAGAAACCTTGATTAAAAATCTCCATAAAAGTTACATTGTACAAACTAATGTAAAATTCTTAAAGCATCTACTATCAATATTCAGTTTAGGTGATTTCGCATCTCATCCTGTTATGAAAACACTTCTTACAGTATTTCTGTAAAATCATAAGATAGATGAGAAATCATTAACAAAGCTTCATTATGCATTATGAACTATCCAGAATCAGCAAAGAGCTAAAGAAACACACCATTCCACATCATTTGCCCAGCAATTGTTAGGGTTTTTTGACAGACATTGCTTGATTTCACAAAACGCACACTGGGATATTATAAGGGGGATCTTATATCCTGCTTCCAAACGAAACACAAACACTTCTCCAATAAAAGGGATTAAAGGCCAAGGTCTAAGCATCAGCTTCAAGAAATTAGTCCAGATTTACAGCAGCATGGCACAGCTCCTTCCTAGTCCCTCAGTAGTAAAAACTTGATGGTTTCTAATTTTTGCCAGAGAAAAGTTAATTCCTCTTCCTTCCAAAAACTGTGCTTCACAACAATGCTGTATGCTAGAACACAAATTCATGCTCATAGAAAGGAAGACAACAAAAGAAGGTTTCACATTTCCACACTGTCATGTTAAAATCCAAGGCTAAAAAAAGCACATGTCACAAACTGCAAAGCTAAGATACATTCACAACAATACTTGGACAGCAAGCTCATCAAAAGAGGGCAGCCTGTGTGGCAGACTTCATTCCTTCCTCCCCAGAACTTGCCAGCAGATAGTTCCACAGCTGAAACAGCATCTTAGAAAATTTCTACCCACTGTCCCTGCTCCGAATTAGTCTATCCAGCAAAATCGTTTCAGAGCCTATTCGTACAATTTCTGAGGGACCATTTGGCTCAGGAGCTGCAGTACTGTTTACTTGCTCACTCCTGAACAGAGGCCAGTTAGCTCAAAAGTATTTCCCTGGTTACTACCATTGGAGACAAACAGTGAGCCATAGCAGCCATCACTGTTGCCAGCAGTACTCTGAATATATATCTCAGTTACAGGACTCACAGCCAACCTCTCTGCCCAAGGAGACCCAGCCACTCTTCCAGCAGCCTTCTCCAAGCTGTCACCACCATCTCAGTTCAGATGCCCATCAGGAAAAGCAGCAGAAACAGACTACAAAAAGTGATGCCTCCCCTTTAGACCCACACTCACAAGCATGTGCCCTCCCTTGTGTCGCTGGCTGGCTTCTCTGCAGTCTGCCTGTGGTAATGAGCTCATATGAGGCAGAGGGGAGGAATGGAGAGGCAGCCTCCTGTGGAAGCAGTCCTGGATCTAACCAGCAGCGCACCAAAGAGCTGACGCTTTCCTGGAGGAAACTGTACAAATTGCTTAGTAACTGCTCCAACAGAAACCACAGCAAAGACCTCCAACACACCATACCCAGGCTTTAACCCTCCCTAAGGTACAGCTGGCTTCTTCCCTCCAAGGCAGCTCTCCATTCAGACACTTAAGACACTTTGGAGGAATTCACAGTTTAGCACAAAGGTACATCCCAAAAAGAGGCAAAACAAATTCACTTGATCAGACTAAGGCATGGAAAGGGCTCTCATTAAAATTAATAGTAGAGTATTCAGGGCCAAGGGAAACCAATAGTGCTGCTATGAATGGCTGTCTCGGTGTACTATCCCAAAGGCACACCCACACACCAAAGCATAGCACTGCTATTTAAAGACAAAAGAGAAGACTGCATGAGACCTACGAATTTGGCTAGAAACATGATGATAGCTCTTAAGCAGTGGAGTAATCAGTTCTACATCTCTAGTTCAATAAATACTTCAGGACACAAGTTTGCACAGCACATGAAGAGAGTTCACATGTGCTTTTTCCTTGGTGTGGCAATGGTGACATGGCATCTATAGCTGTCTGAAGTAATACCAAGTCATCATTTTAGCATTAAGCTGCTTGATAAAATTGTACCTTTACTACCATAAACCCCAGCAACTCAGTAACTTCAGATAGAAGTCACTCTTTACCTAGGGTGCAGCAGAGCAGTTCTCCCCTAGGATGCATGATGTAGTAGTAACAGTTTTGGATTTTGTGTCCTGCTAGCAGTCAGGCTCAAAAAAGACAAGTGTCACTTGTTTTATAGATATAGAAATTAAGGCATGGGGAGAGGAATCCAGGTCAACAGCCAACCTCAGTTTGCCTCATCTCTTACAGATAGACACTACTAGGTGGATAAAGGTAGACTTAGGAGAGCAGCAAGGTGTATGGTATGTTTTTACATTGCAGTTTATTTCCCCATCATCTCCTAAACTGCATGCTAAACAAATTAATTTACCAGCTACAGTGAGAGTGTAATGTTACTCTCTGCTGCCTATACTGACATAAATGTCCACATGTAACTAATTTACAGCCAATATCTGTTGCTCATTCCAGACACGTTTTGCTCTTAGGAGGGGAGGCTGTGAGTAGGAGATTCACCTCCAGCTCTGCTTGTGCACAATGAACAGACAGTAGTCCAGCTACTCACAGAGACCCAGCTCATCTTCAGTGGGAGCCCTGCAACAGACAGCAGAATCAGTGCAGAGCTGAGTTCCACAGCCAGACCCTGGTGCAGTGCCCTGCCCTCTCCCAGGCAGCATTCCTAACCCTCCTGCAGAGACTCATCCTCTCTAAGAGCAGAGGTCAAAGAAGCTCCAAAGTGTTATGGATGAGTGTCCACATCAATGTAAATGGCTATAAATGTGCCAGATGATCACTCTTTAAAAATCATTTTAACCCCATGTGTAGAGATGCTGCAGAAGTAGCAGATCCAGCTGGAGAGTTATAAAACTAAACACTACTCTGCAAGTGAACGTAAATAACCAACCTTATGGTGGATTCCTGAGATAAGGAATGAACTCACTGTAGAAGGGGTACCAAGAAATCCCTCTCAGTCCACTACAAGCTCAAAGGAAAGCTCATCAGGCAGCACTTTTAATTTCATAAGCTAGATTCACAAGTGTCTGACATTTTTTCATTTGCATAATTAGTAAAGGTAATTTCAGTGTGGATCTGTAAAATATCTTTGCCAAGCTGAAAAGGCTTAAGTTGTGTCTCAGTAGAACAACACATGCACTATCCAAATATTGTCTCCCCAGCATACAGCACATGGAATATAGTAACACTGATGTTTCAGGTTTTGTTACTGGCAAACATCTGCAGTGCATATGGAAGTTTACTTAAAAAAAAAAAAAAAAAAAAAAAAAAATTAAAAATTCAAAGACCTGATCCTTCCTTTCTATAATACACCCCAGTTTCACTGAAATAACTCTCACCATCAGAGCATTAAACCCCACATGTTAATGTGTTCACACCTGTGGATATGGGTCTCCAAAAGCATAACAAGGAATGGCTTGTACCTAAATGCCTCTGTCTCAGAGAACATCCTCCCAGATTCTTTCACTGCAGGACTAGGGGGACCACTAGGTTCATTGTGTTTGACTTAGTGAACACACAAGAAGTTCACAGAAATTGGATTAAACCAGCATTTTAGAAAGCTCTTTAATCTTATGTTAAAGACTCCAGGCAACTACAAATCCACTTCTCTCCCTAAAGCTGGCCTAACACAAATAAATCAGCTTGTGTTTCAAAGCTCTCACTTTAATTTCCAGTCAACTGATTCTTATTGTGGTTTTGACGTAAAAATTTGGTAGTTGCCCCCAGTGTTATTCTTTCTCTGGCAGATCTCTCTTCTTGAGTCTCGGGTCAAAAGGAAGTGGAACAGAGTATCCCATTCCTTTACCTCTTCCCATCTCACCTCAGCTTTTCCCAGTGCTAGCAGAGGATGACCTTACTAATTAAGAATATTGCAATTTCATAATCAGATCTTCAGTTATGTAGACTCTTGCTCCTTAGAGGCCCCCACAGGAGCATACTGCACCAAGGTGGTGACTCAAGGGTTTAAACAAATAGCCTGAACTCAGCAATCCCCAATTAATGAGTCACAGTCATGGTTTCTGGATATGAATAAAGTACTGTCTCTGTGCAGAACAATGTTGCTGAGACACCCTGGCTTAAAAAAAGGTGGAAAAAAAAGGTAAATGTTTGCTCAATAATTCTTGCCTGTTGTAAAAGCGTGGAGGAGCTTTTTCCCCCCTTGAGAAATGGAATGAACTAATAGGATCAGAAATCTGTGCAACAAGACACCTGGTATAGTCCAAATATTAATACATAGAAATCTGGGCTGCTACAACCAAACTTTATTTATCATTCTTTTATACTTTAGCACAAATAATTCTAATAGATAACATCCAGGTGGTGAAGGAGGCGAGTCCATGACTTTGAAACCTCACTAGGCAGGCTAATCCACAGCAAGATACAGATAATAAAGAAGCAGCATAATTTGTACACAAGATTAACATATTAGCACTGCAGAATTGGATACTTAAGCAGGACTTGAAGCAGCAGAACTGAAATTGGAGACCAAGCTTTGTGGGCACAACCAGGGTGAGAGCTCTGCACAGATGCTCTCCAACCTTCCAGTATATTGAGCACGATTTCCCCCTGAAATCTCCCTAGACAGCTTACAGTACAATTTTGGCAATACAAAAAAAAGGAAACTGAGCTATTATCTTGTGGTAATAAGTCCCACAAGTTAACAAAACATTACCAATTACAGCAATCTGTCTGTGCTTAATGCTTTTCCATTTCAAGTTTTTTCTTGTTCTGGTATCATGGGAGGAAAGGAAAAACATAAATACCCAGAAGTCCTCTCCTATAACTTGCCCTTCAAGAATTTGTTCTCTTGATCTTCTCAGTACTACATTCCATTATCTCTCAAAACTCCTTTTAAATGGAAATCAAGCTACGCCTTCCCTATTCTCATCACCATTCTCTGGGCTTTTCTGATTAGGTGAACAGAGCTCAGTATTGCCCAACAGCAGCAGAGCAGGCTGCATATCAATGGGAACAGGTGAAGAGAGACACAACATCTAAGATGATCTTTTCTCAGAAAAACCTCTGTGGAAAACATAATATTTTATTTTAGCTATTTTCTTTGCAGTGAGAGCCAGCTGAAAAGCATTTATCCCAGGTTCCCTTGGTAGCATTTTTTATTAAAGACAATAGATACAGTATGAAAATAAAACAAGCAAAATTCTGAGCAATGCACAGGGAAGCACTGTGACTGAGTTGAAGGAGGTTTAGAAATGTCTTCCACTTACACAATTCCACTGCAGATTTCAGTCTTCACATGAAACAGTCACTTTCTCCAGTAACCAGCACCTTTGCGGAAAGGT
This sequence comes from Psittacula echo, assembly GCF_963264785.1. Taxonomy (NCBI): domain Eukaryota; kingdom Metazoa; phylum Chordata; class Aves; order Psittaciformes; family Psittacidae; genus Psittacula; species Psittacula echo. Next base: position 30,030,097 of record NC_137740.1, on the reverse strand, counting down.
CAGCCATGTGGGAAAGGAAAAAGACTTCTCATTTATTTCACTATTGAAGGTAGAAAAGCTCAAAAAAAGCCAGTTTTCCTGGTTTATATTCAAAAGTCCTACAATCCAGGGCCAGGTACCTCCACTAGTTTCACATAAACAACGCACTCCTTTCCCTCAATATTAAACCCTAGTACAAGGTCATCCTGACAGAAATAAACTAGTCCCCTTTCCTCCCTGAAGAGATAGATCTGAAGAATTGCTTTTCATTTCCAGCAGTAAGAAAGACACAGCAGTAGAACTGAAAACAAGTGCCCATGACTACTGGACAGACAGAACTGTGGCATTCCTCTCTCCTACAGGAGGACTAAATCAGAAACACTCTGTTAGCACAAGAGATAGGTCCCCATCCTGCTGGCAAGGAGGATCTTTCCTGCTTTTGCAGCAACAGCAAAATCCTGAATAGCCTCAGTAATCGTAGAACCATAGAATAGTTAGGGTTGGAAAGGACCTTAAGATCATCTAGTTCCAACCCCCTGCCATGGGCAGAGACACCTCACACTAAACCATGTCACCCAAGAGTCCATCCAACCTGGTCTTGAGCACTGCCAGGGATGGAGCATTCACAACTTCCTTGGGCAACCCATTCCAGTGCCTCACCACTCTCACAGTAAAGAACTTCTTCCTTATATCTAACCTAAACTTCCCTTGAACTGTGCAATCCTTAGTGTCTGCAGACTCATGACCCTGTTTTATGCAGCCACCAACCTTGAGCACAGATGAAAAAACACACATTTACTTACTTAAAAATATATGGTCTTCATGCAGCCTCAAGCTCCACAGCATGCAGAAGCATAGTCTAATCAGTCAATGCTCATCCATCCATGTAAAGCTCTAGTAGATGTGTGGCTGCATTGGAGGACTCAAGCATCACAACAAGGCAAGCTAATTAAGAGCATCTGGAGCCAGAGAGGTCCACACAGGAGGTGTCCCCAAGCATAAAAGTTGTTAAGTAGCAGTTGGGTGAAATGAATAGTCTTGTCAGTGCTATAAAGGCATATGAGCCACTGTCCGAGAATGGGACATTTCATGACATGAGGCTAATGTGTTGCTTTCAGCTTCAGTATTTCTTTTGTGCGGAACTGAGAGCACTACAAGGAGGACCAACTCTGGACAGGAGTCCCTGCCACATTTCTAACCTGGCTTCTGCGAGCTCTTTCCCTTTGGTTGTCAGTTACAGCAACTTGGAGCTGCAGCTCTTAGAGAGTCCCAAGGTTACATACTGGTACTCAAAGTAGCACGATTTGTACATCAGACTCCAGAGGCGGCTTCAGCACCGGTAGATGAGTTGATACAGCAAGGTCCTTCCTCTGCCTGTTGCTGGGAGCTGGGGCTGTGGAGCTCTGAGCAGTCAATCACAGGGCCATAGGGAAGCTGCCCTTCAACTAACCCCTTACAGTGGTACATTCTTTTTGTAAATACACACTATTTTCATCTTTTTACATGAACAGTACAATCAAGCTTTAAATCACTCATCAAAACAAATCACATTGAATTAAAATAAGCCTTGAACTTGCATGATCCAGGAACTGGATTAGCTTGGCATAGTGTTGCTTGCTACAGGGTACTGCTGATGAAAGGCAGGTTACAGCAGGCCACTGCAGGCCTGACTGCAACCACACGACCTCCATTTCTGCTGTAGTTACCTGTGTGCCTTCCATCTCTTCTTATTCTGATAGTACAGGAGAGAAAATTGCCACAGAATATTCACAGGGCTCCAAGGGTGTGGTCTGCATGTGAAAAACGCTTCATACCAACTAGTCCTCAACAACACTCCAGATGGATCTTTACACTGACCCTAAGTGAGAATGAAGTCAGAATACACCACAGAAATCCATAATCCTGCATTGCCACTATGTTCAGACAGAGCCAGCCTGAGAAAAAGGCACACATCCACAGCTAGAGTTTGTCAATGAGTCTTTGCTAGTATCAAAGGAATAGCAAGGTGAGGCAGGCAGAGCCCAAGTTCTCTGGGACAGATCATCTTTCTTCCCCCACGTTTATGTCACACCTACTGCAATGGGAAACTGGTCTAACCTTCAAGGATAGCTACATCATCAGGACCCCCTATTTATGAAGGTGGGTAATTCCCACTGCTTCTGCTTTGCAGATAAGGAAACTAATGCCAAAATTAGGGATGAGTACAGGGTCGGAGGCTGTTCAAGAGGAGAGCAGGAGCAAAGAACCCAGACAGTGCTGGTGTTATGAATTCCTGTGCCCTCTTGCCAGCTCCTCAGCCACCTTCTAACATCATCACATGCAGAGTTGTCACTAGTGTATTCTTATAGCTCACACAGCTCTATTGCACGCAACTGAGGGTCCTGTGCTCCTAGAAATTACCTAACTTCTGTCCCTCCTGATGCCTTACTGGCAGAATTTAAAATAAAAGCAGTGAAGATGCTTTCTGCTTCACAAAATGGCAACAGCTTCAGACTGATTTGACATATCTGTTCTCTAGCAGAAAACGATTTTCCAAGGGATTTCCACCCATCTACTATGCGAGGTCATCTCTCTGTGAGAAGCAGGGAAGGTGTTTCCCTGGGAACAGTAACCATGGCAAAGCTTTAACCAGTGTCTTCCCCTCTTTGCCTACAGAAAGAAAAGGAACAGCAGATGCCTGAGCTCTGTCTCCAGCAGACCCATGGCGCCCCAAAGCTGTAAGCAACCTGGAAGCACCTGATCGAAGATTCAAGAAGGAACTTCAATTAATTCTGTTCTGTCTCTTAATCAGATACCAGACATTTCTGCCATGCTGTGCTGAACTCAGAATGCTTCATTACAAAGAGTGCAACTGGAAACATCAGTGTTACTGAAAGGTCAGCCAAATACAACACGCATAAGTAGGCACTGAGCCCAAAAATCAGTGTGGGTAGATGTCCATTGTACCTCTGCTTCTACTGGCTTAGCTTTGCAGTTTTCAAGCCCTGGCATTGTGTGTTAGAGCCCTATCAAAGAAAGCATCTGCAAACCCCAATTTACCAGCAGATGACCTGCTTCTGGTCCACCTCTTTTTCTGCAGAATATTCTCGATATGCCAGACTGAATACAACTCTCTTTGCTGAAGAGATAATTGAAACATAATAAACACTTACGCTGAATGCAGAATCATATTGCATACTTTAGAGGATCTTTTTGTCATGTACTAGTGAACTTGCAATAAATTTCTGGATTTGAGGTTTGCTAAGTGTTCATTCAAGTTAACAGAGCAAATGACACCAAAGGGTTCCTTTCTTAATCTTTCTTTCACATGACACATAGAGAAAAAATGTTCTATGATTCTGCAAGCTTGATAAGTGACTAAATAGCCAACAGCCTAGATTTCAACTACCATCACTCCACTTCAGAGTTAACATGCAGTTAGCACAAATTGCCAGGGCACCAGCAGCAACCTGCTCAGAGTGGAATACTGCCCTGTACCAAGATTGAATCACATGGGGCACAAAAAGCTTGATAGTCCAAGTTTCTATTACTAGTACAGTGAAACCAGAATCTTTACAATGAGAAAGATATTAACATTCTACATAGCAATTTAGGAGCACAAGGTGAGAGGGTGAACTGGGTCATTAAACCTACTGCCCTAACACAAACGTTCATATCAAAAGCTATTTTACATGCACAACAAATACCTGTTCTGGGCATACACAGAAACCCCAGTGCCTAACACTCAAATGAAATAAACATTTATTCAGAATAAGTCTAGCACTTATTTTAACCTCCTCTAGGTCAAATCACTGCAAATATCCCAGGAATATGCAGCCAAGTCAAATGATGCACTCATACCTGAGTAAATACTCAAATCCAGCTAGTTGCCTTTATTTACCACCGACTCCTCAGAGAAAGCACTAGAAAAATAATCTCTTTTTGCACATCTCCTAGGAATGCAATGCAGCTACCACTAAGAGAAGGTGCTATTTCTTTTAATGATGCTGCACATACCTTTCTTTGCCATGCGCTCCAGTCTAATGCATCCTTCTATAAAGTCATGATAAGATTTCATTTCTCCTTCTGTTATCCGGACAGCAGTGAAAGGTAGATTCCTGGGCACCTGTTGTCCACATTTCCGACACCAAGAAGCCATTGCCACAGCTAAGGAGATTCTTGACAGAAATCTGCTCTTTCAGTTTGCTGGAATTCAGCCTGATTCTTCAGCCGTCAGTCCAGGCTGGTGATTTTATCCCACTTAGTTCATTCAAGGTCACCCACGCCAGCAGGATGTTCACCATTGCAATTGGCTAAGACTTTTATAGGCTTACTGACTGTGTTTGTTTCTCCTTCCTTGCTTTCAATATCAGTTTACTTTATTCTCTCATTCAGAATGAAAGCTGTGAACCTCAGCACAGCCCATGCCCTGAATGGCTTCCTTATCATTAATTTAAAGCTATCTTATAAGCAACAATGAAGAGAGAAGATCCCAGAAGCACACTGCAAGATCAGACTGTCTCTTCAAAAGCATGCCAGATATGATCATGAAGACTTTTTTCTTAAGAAAACATTTTTCTTCATGATTTTTGGTTCCTTTTGGGCTTATGATTTTATGATTCACCACTGAGAATGGATTTTTTACTGCTGCATTTCAGCTTGGACGGTGCAAGGAGACTGCTCTGCAGAGCTGCTCAACCAATTACTCATATGCCTGGCAGTGGCACTGGGAGGCTGCAGCTGTACAGCCCTCTGCTGCTGTGCACAGTCCCTGCTCATAAGATCTGATAATCTAAATGAACAGAGTAGCAAATGGAGGACAGAAGAGAAATATTGCTGGCAGACACGCTCTGCTAGCTGTGCAATCCCCAGCCCAAATTCTGTTTAAAAAGAAGTTGGATCCATCAGTTTGACACCAAAAGGAGAAATCTGAAACATACATTCAGATATCTCTTTTGAAGGGGCTGAATGTTTAAGTTGACTTTTTTCCATTTTAATAACCAATATAACACAGAGCATTGGTCAGAGAGCCTGGTGAAGAAACTAGTACTAAGGGAACTGGGTGCAGAGAGCACCCAATCCCAGGGAGGAAAAAAAGGAGCCTTCCCTGGAACAGGGAGAGGACTGCACAGGAGAGGCATGAACAGGCACAAGGCCAACACTGGTGACAGTGCAAAGAATACAATAAAAACCTACTGAATCAGGGCTGAGCTGCAACGCAAAGCTCAACTGCAGGGACCCGAGTACAGAACAAGGCTCCTGCAAGGATCTTATACACAGGCCAGGAGAGTCTTTGCCTTCCTCTGTCTCAATCACTACTACCCATTGCCACTTTACATAGTTGCATCCAGTGTTGTTTATCTCATGACCCTCTCAGATCACTTATCCCTAGATATGGAGTGGGAAAGGAGAAGCCTAATTAATACAAATCAGAGAAAGAACTACAAGGGACAAAGACGCCCAGGAGACAAGAGTCTCACATGATGCCATTAATTAAATGGTGAATAACTAGATGGATAGGCATGAATGCTTGTAAGCTAAAACATATAGAAGTCAACTCATTTCTAGTTCTTTCCCATTCCACAAACTTCAGCTTCTGCAAACTTCATGCAGCTTCTCGCCTGCCAACTCTGCGGCTTCTCAACCACACAGTGAGCTGTTTAAGCTTCCTAACCCAGCATACACAAACTGACCATGGAGTAAAATAGCTACCAGATTTGAGTAGTGAGTTTCAGAACCTCTCCTTTTGATGAAAGGAAGCTATAAAGAGGATTTCCACTGTTAAAGTGAAAGATCTGTGCTCCCTCCCCCCCTCCCAATTTGCTGCATGGCATGAACCCTCCTGCTCTTCGCCTTTGCCAAAATCCTGCCTGCAAAGTGAGGACAGTGATGTACTGAGCTGTTGACTTGATTCATTAGCATTTATAAAATATTTATTAGAGCTTCCATAAAGAAATTCCCAGGGGACTGCAATATTTTTCATAGAGCAGTGGCATAGGAGGCAGAATAAATTTGTAGCAAACTGTCACCATGAGGTCAGAAAATGAGAACTATAACCCAGCAGTTTTACCTTAAAGCCTTTCTTCCATCCACTTTTCTGTCATTACAGGGGCTTAAGATGTCCTTCCTTACACAAGCAAACATGACATACCTTGGAAAACAAACTTTTCTGACACGGCGTTCATATGTACATCTGACATGCACAGCATAACTGCACTTCAGCCTTGCATACAGGTAGGTATACAACAGGGGAGAATCCAGCATTTGTAACAATACACTTCTGTCTGCCAGCCTCCTTTGCATATACTGTCCCCCATAGCTTAACAACAGGAGAACCTGTGAGACTGTTCCAAGGGGGAGATATAATGCTGGAAGTGAGATGCAAGAAGAAAACTGCCCTAGGTGTGAGCTTCTGAAGCACAGGTAGCCAACAGCACACCCCAAGGAAACTATCTAAAATCATCTAAGTCTCAGTCTTTCTCTAGGAAACCCCAATCCATTACAATGCTGAATAGACATCTCTGATGTGTAGGGTACCACTGACATCACCCAGCTCCAGAAAGAAAATAAGCTGACTGTAGGTGCTACACACTTAGCAATAAAGCACATAAGGTTTACCTCAGGGATTAAATGCTGTGCTAGAAGGACTAGGATGGACGGACAGAAGTATCTATTTATTCTTCTGTAAGAGTCATTTCATTTACACAAGCAGCTGGGCTGGCTTCTCCTGACACATACTGGAAGCCTCTAACAAGGGAGCACTAAGAGACCTGCACAGTTTCCTACTACAAAAATTACCTCTTCTGTGCTGCAATGGATGTATCTGCACAGGTGTTGCTGCAAGGGCTGGCTTGGAGGAATGTTTTCATGTAACATGAAACATCCTCAGCATGGATAACTGATTCTTCATAATTTTTCTCTGTGAGCTGAAAGGTATAATCTGACTGAAAGCAACTTACTGGTCTTTGCATGCAGAAGATTATAGCAGAGGGAGCAGGTACAGAAAATGGCAAGCATGCTTCTTTGGGTCTTCTCCATAGATAACACAGAATGAAGGGCTGCTTTCTGGCTGCTCCGGACAACCATGACAGAATGTTTGGAAAAGCTAAGGAAGAGAACTTTTTCTGCTCATGAACTGCCAGCATTGCCTAGCAACATCATCTGGGTTGGTCTGTCAATGAAAAAACAAGTAAATAAATGGAAGAAAGTGTCATCAGAAATGAAAAAAAAAAACAAACAACAAACCAACAAAAAACAACCCAACCAACAATCACCCAGATATCCTTAAATGCCATTAACCAAAACAGCCTGAGGAACTGCACTAGTGCCTAGTTTGATTAGAAATACCAGTTCACCTTGGAATTGGAACTTGCTGACAAGTGCTTGCTGTCATGACTGTATGGCCAGGGGTTGCCATAAATTTAAAGTCAATTCAGTTTAAATCCCATATCTCTTCTCACAAAATAACATGCTTCTGCCCCAAAAAGCAGTGCTCCAATGGTTGGTATCACTGTTAATCATGAAACATGCAACAAACATACTTGGTCTCAATGATGCTGGGCCCAATGGACATAATTTCTTGTGAAAAGTCAAGAACTGAGATTGGGAAAGCATTATGTGACAGAGAAAGGAGTCTGCTTCTGCTGCATGTGTAAATGAGGCAGCTAGAAAATACTGTAAAACACTCCCTGCTTGCAACTTACTCCACACAGTCATTAAACAATTGTGGGGAGACAGACATCACTTTTCCAACTGAGCCTGTTTCAAGAAAGGTTGGTAGATGAGACTCAAAAATTACCTCTCCTTTCTGCCAATGATTTAAAAATAAACAAAACTCCCACAACCCAAAAAAAAGCCCAGTAAAATTAGCAGGAAATAGCTTATTTATTCCTGAAGACCAGCAGCTTCCCCACCTATGTATAGTATTCTACAAAGCTAAGAAATAAGAAATCTAAATCCAAGGACACTATTAAGAATGATACAAGTAACAGCTAAGAAAAAAAAAAAATTCTATATTTTGTTCCCAAAACACCAGCTTCAGGTTTTACTATTTTTATGTGATGTTTTATCTAATGTTTGAACTGTTCTTTGATAGCTATGCTGAAACACACTATTCCTTTTGCATATACCTCCATGACCTTCTTTCTGCCTCCCCCACCACGCAGATCATGAATCTGATAAGCCATAAAGCATTTCAGCAGCTTGAAGTTAAGGTTTATTGTCAGAGCACACTTAGTGCTGTTACAGGTAGTATCCATTCCATTGTTCAGCTAGAAAATGGAAACTGGTCTTTTCTATTAACTTCCATTTATTTTCTTCCAACTAAAGCAGACCAGGACTCCCTCCCCCTCCTTTTTTAAAAAAGGACTACATCTCAGGCATTTGTTTAAAGCCCCAGTGAAGGAGCCGAGAAAAAAAAAATAAAAAATCTTTGCTCTTGAAATTACTTCTGGCATACAGCACTGTTGCAACTACTACACGCAGTTACTGGACTAGAAGGCACTAATTCTAGTGCCATATGGCTTCAGAATCTCATTACACTGATCTGCTTAAAGTGATTTCCTAACTGACGAGCAAAGCATTTTTGGTCACCTTCAACAGTGGGAAACAAGAATTCTGCCACTGTTGGCACACATTTACTCCCATGTGAGCTGCCAAAAGCAAAAGTGATATGGCAACGATCAAAAGACAACCTAGCCAAAGAACTTTTTTTGCCATCTCAAAGCTGTATAGACATCCACAGCTAATCAAGGACCATTACCATCATTATTTAAAAACAACAAAACAAGCCAGTGCCATCACTGCTGGATTAGAGAATCTGCCCAGGAGATCAGGAGATGAGTGGAATCTTCATAGGTCAAGCACTGGGCAGGACTTGCTGCTGCACCTTCAGTGTTTATTTTATCTAGCTCTCTTGACATCTGCAGCCAAGTGCACACCAGCAGGAACAGAAGGCATTTCTGTCCTGCTAGGCATCTGCTTGGCAAGATAAACAGATTCCCAAAGTTACCATTCTGTAACTGGCACATGGGTAAAGAGTAGCTAGATGCAGGGCCTAGGCTTGGATGCAAAATTATTCCAGTCTTGATAATGAAAATGCCTAAGGATGTAAGTGAGACTGAGAGCCTTCCTGTGCAGTACGTACCTAAAAGATATCTCTTGGCTTAAAGAGCTAGGGGAATAAAATTAAATACAAGTAAATGCAAAAGGAACAGGTGAGAGAGATACTCAGTAACCCAGAGAAAGTTGTGATCCATAAAACAGCATGTCAGGCCACCATTCTTCCACACTCCTAAACACCATAATCACCTTACCACCAATGTAACATGCACTGTGAGAAGTGGATGCACAGGGACAGTCTTTGTGCCACTGCCTTCCAGAAGCAGTATGAATGCTGAAAAGTCTCTGGGCATCAAGAAGAGAACATGCTTTTCTCCTGTCTGTACTCTGCCACTGATGCAGAGTCACCTCCCATGTGACACTAACTCTGACTCTTGCTAGCACCAAGAGCATTGCACTGCTCCTTCTCTCCCCGTTTACCTTCTTCTCCTTGCAACCAACCACTGGAGCACTCACAGTGCAGGACAGCTGCTGGATCCATGCAGCAAAGACCACCAGGACAGCTTCTTTCCTTGAGAAGCAACTGTGTACATTCCTTCATGCAAGCAATATTTTTTTTTTTGTTACTCCAATTCATAACTTAAAGCTGATAAAGGAGAACACCAAAAAGACACAGGGATAAAAATAGGATCTGTAAGAATCACAAGGCTTGTTCATACTCAAGTTTCTGACACATGCCAAATAGGAAGAAACAGCTTCTCACATTACAAAGTACAGTAAAGGCATTTCCAGTGTTTTATTGCCATCTCTCAAACACTCAACATCAGCTACTATATAGGGTGGGTTATTGGGCTTTAGGGACTGTTGATTTTTTCCTGTTTGCATGTCTGTGTATTGAGGTTCACTGAGTTACTTTGAGCAGTCCACAAAGAAAAAGGAGGTCCTATCTAGAGTTTTCTAAACACCGAGGCTTCAATTGAGCTCTCAGCTGGCAGATACGCATCAAACACATTCACATCCCCTAAGGCAAGGCTTGGATTCTTCTAGGAACTGAGGAGAAAAATGAGTCAGAGGAATGACTCCCTCTGGCCGGGCAACTGTGAAGTACATGTTCTTTTTTCCTAGGACAAGGCTACTGTCAGAAACCAGAGGTCTGTCCTGAAGGATCTGCCCACACAAGCAGGCACCTGCAAATGAGAGACTGCAGCACTTTCTTCTGTTTGACCCCACAAGCACAATCACACAGAGCAGCTGGACACCAGCATACACCTACACAGAGGCGGTAGGAATTTTTCGTGCTCAGCATCTGATGTTGTACAGCTGTTCCTTACACACATCCACCCACAGCCTTGAACCCTTGCGCCATTCCCAGTTTATCCTCCCCAGCTTTGTCTCTAAGCCATCACCTGTAATGGATTAAAGGTTCTAAAAAGACACAACCTACAGGATGATTCCTCAAGCTATGCCAAAGCAGGATAACCTGCTAGCATGTGCATCAGTGGACACCTCATTTATCTCACCCCACCCAGAGCACTCCATTATGCCCCAGGGTGCAGCAAGGCCAAGACACTGGCCTCAAAGCTTAGTGGTGCAGCTGATGAGATAGGTAATTGCTCTTTAGTCTGCCAGGAAACTCCACTATAAACATTCTCTGCTGACCAGCACAGATTAACTCAATAAAATGTATCTAAATCCTACATCCGTTTATGGACCTTTGTCTCAATAGGCATAAGTCCGCTTCATGGAACATAGCATTGAATAAGGGTATGTACTTCTCCAGTGATTCTCAGCTGAGTGCTTTGGCACTACAGAGATACTATTGCTTCTATGAAATAGACATTTTTCCATTTAATTGCCAGTAAAAGGATATAGTTTAAGAATAATATTTTTGGTTTTTTAAAGTATGCACCTAAGAACCATTTAGAGAAAGCTTGGGAGAGAAGGAAGGGGCAGGAATAATTTCACCTAGTTTTTCCCCACAAAAGCCACCAAACTTTGATGATGAATGTGCTACATTTCCCACTGTCTCAAGAGCCCTTTGAATTGGATTATACTGAGGGGAATCTTTAAGTGCAAAGTTGTTCTGCTTAAAGAAGCAACAGCAAAATACTTTCAAAGCAGCTAAGAGCAGTAGATTCACAACTAGGATTATTCTGTTGTCAAGAATGAAACCATGACAGAGTTAACATAAAAAGACTGTTGACATGACCTTAAAGTGGACAGAGGCATATGGATCAAAAGGCATGCTATCCTTAACTACTACAAGTATCCATAACTACTCCCAAATATAGGTCTGTCTACAGTGGACTTCTGATTCTCTGAGGTACTAAAGACCAGTGATTGCATTGGTACCACCTGGAGTTAGAGGTAATCAATCTTTGTTTCAAAGATCTATAGCAACATTGATGTAGATTAGCATGACCTCTCTTGGACCTGCAAACTAGAAATATCTGCCAACACCATCTCAGTAGCAGATCACCCTTTTCAGTTAGCTTTGGAGCATATCTCCAGATACTGACAGAGGCATGCTGCATATGGGTAGTGAACAAGGTTGAACACCACATCATCAGTACGTGTGCACCACTAAAAGAAGTAGATTTTAACAGGTGACACGTCTTCTGGAGTCTGCATTTATTTAAGAAGGATTTCAGTTCCCAGTACACCTGCTGCTGCACCAATGCAGGCAGCTGGCAGAGATCTCTCTTACCACGAGGACTTTTGTACCATCTGACTCCACACCCTAGCAGAGAACAATACCACAGGCAGACTTCAAGCACCACCCTGTTCACCTAACCAATGCTTCTAGACAGCACTGAAAACCAGCTGTAGCATGAAGGAGAATTAGAGCCAGCCTATCACTAGAATTAATTCTTAAGTAATATAAAAACATTCAGAGTAAACAGCCTCATCTGTTCCTTCTCAAATGCTGCTTCCTCCTAAAATGCTATAACATCTGAAGGGTCTCTACTTTTTCTTTCATTTCTTGTAGCCCTGAAGGCTCCAAGAGCTCTAGGTTAACAACTGAGTGCACAAAATTACTATCTACAGTCACCCTGACTGAAAAAGAATCTAATTGTTTAATGTGCTGGTAAATAAACTGTAACTGTTGTTTGCCTCCCTGGGCTCTGGAACACCCACAGAATCTCTTACATGTAATTAAATTTATTTCCTTCTTAAGTCTCTGAACCATGTGAACTGATAACACTGGACTCAGATCAGGATCCGAGCCTCTCCATACAATGCACAGATTTCCAGTCACTCACCTATCCTCCAGGTCTCCGATGTAGCCTTCCAGAATCCCACTCATCTTCCCAGCTTCCTAACAACCTTCAGTTCTTCCAGATACCGTTGCAGCTTCCCACACATCACTCAAGCTTCAATCTTCAGATCAGCCTTTGAGTTACCAAAGCTTTTCAACCCCACCTCCTATGCACAATACAACCTTCTATTTCCTTCTACATCTAAAAATCTACATTCTTCTCTCAGCCGTATCTCTCTCACAGGTCCTTTGGAACAGACCAGTGGCCTTACACCATGCCACTATTAGTGATAACACCTACTCCTAATTGCTACCTGCTTTTCAGGTGGGGAAATAATAGTTTCAGCCCCTCTTTAACCCTTTCTTTGCTGCTCCCTTGGAGCATACATTAACATAATTCTACACAGTATTTTTCTACATGTCTCTTGTTTTAAATATATTTGTTTCAAGAATAGCAAACAACTGTGCAAAAAAACCCCAACAATATTTTTAACTGTGTCAGAAGCATTATAAGAACCCACCAATCTTTTGGTGGGTTCTTATATTTAATTGATATTTAATTAATCAAAAATTAAAATCTCAATACAAATAACGAAGCATAAGGAAAAATCTTCAGCTGGGAACTGAATCCCAAAGTATTCAACTTGTCTAAGATCAATTGCAATTACTGTAGTAAAGCTGGAAGATAAATGAGAACATACCAAGAAATATCCCTTTCTTGGCTGCAGCCTTGAACACGGCACACAGCGTGTTTCTCAACTTTATATCATTTGTAGATATCTCCATCTTTTCAAGACTGTATTTGAAAAGAGTGTCTTGCTTATTAAGGTTTTGTAGTGTTGTGTCAAGCTAATTACTACTATGTACACATTCAGAGGCAGCAGGTCTGATACTGAAGGCTGAACTGAAACTGCAAGGAATGAGCTAATTAGATGTAATGAAAACATAATACTAATAAGTGAGTTTTAAAATCAGGTTCAGTGACTGATCCCAGTATCAGCACTGGTAGTGGAGATAGCAGGTATTTTAGAGCATGTGGGCTGTACTGAGAAGATACTTTGCATTTAGCAGCAGAGTGTACTCAGGGTCCTGGGTGCACTAATCAGCCTTAACTGAATGCCAGACCACTCTCACTGAGACTCCCACCAACACACCCTCCCCCCAGTGCTCCAGCTGCTCCATTTAAGAGAGCCCCCAGTCCTTCTTTTTCTTATGCTGTGGGTAATGCTGTTGTCAGCTGCTTTCTCTGCTCTTCCTGACCTGGTTTAGACTTGCTAGATTAACTTTGACCTGATATGTCATTTGGATCTGTCACTATCTCTGCTCAGGTATTGTGGGACTTCTCTCTGAGGGGTTAGAATGATCATAGTAATGACAGCCTTATTTTCCTGTAAAGTGTATTCCTAATCCTTATATTTCCTGGCAAAGTTTGAGACTGTTAATAACTTCTATAGGGTTCAACTAAGTTGTCAAAATCACAACAGAGTCTCACGTTTGCTGGAAGAGAAGCTGCCATAAGATTAGCTCTTTCTTGTATTTCCTAGAGATTAAAATGAAGGGATGTTCTTACTCCTAAATACGAAAATGGCTTTTATTTAAAACTTAGACATCTTAGCTCCTAAGGAGATCAAGAATTACACGCATGTAGTCAAGTTATGTCTTTTTGTAGTAAATCCCAGATTAGGTCAAAAGCCTAAATAGAGAACTTGTATATCTCAGTCTTCAAAGGTTCAGCACCTATCTCACAGGCTGTGTATCTCTGGAGACCATGCCTTTCTCCGAATTCGTGCTGTGTGGGTAATTTGCACTTCGATGCTGTTGTAGTACGAAGAGGGAGGTGGCCTTTACTCCTCTTTAGTTTGTGTAGAGAAATGGTTACACCCTCCTGTGCCCTCTAGTGGCTCCTCTGCAAGACGCAGCGATGGGGACCACCTCAACCTCATCTGGCGAGTCTGTGTGTCAACACTAACGCCTGGGTACCAAATCCTGCAGCGCCGTAAGATCTCTTGGAGAAGGAGCTTGAGGGAGTGAGGCGCCTCTGCCCACCTCTGTGACACCCTGCCTTTCAGCTCATCTGAGAAAGGAAGATTAAATGGTTTGATCATATCTTTGAGACACTTTGAGAGTAGAAACTGAGTGCAAAATGGCACTGATGTGCCCCCTCCCCTGCAGTGGATAAGGCTACACTAGCAACAACAGCTGCCTTCCTGAGACCAACAGACAAACCCTTCACCAGGAAGTAGCCCTTCTCTGGCATCCTGCTGGACAGATGAGGATGCAGGGGATGACTGCTTGTGTTTCATAGAGCTCATAGAGCCAATTAGGTTGGAAAAGACTTTCAAGATCATCAAGTCCAACCCAGCACTGCCAAGGCCACCACTAAACCACGTCATTGAGGGACTTACCTACACAGGTTTTGAACACTTCCAGGATGGTGACTCCATCACTGCCCTGGGCAGCCTGTTCCAATGCCTGACCACCCTTTTGGGGAAGAAATTGTTCTTAATCACAGAATCCCGAGGGTTGGAAGGGACCTCAAAAGATCATCTAGTCCAACCCCCCTGCAAGAGCAGGGTAACCTAGAGTACATCACACAGGAACTTGTTCAGCCGGGCCTTGAATATCTCCAATGTAGGAGACTCCACAACCCCCCCGGGCAACTTGCTCCAGTGCTCTGTCACTCTCACGGTAAAGAAGTTTTTCCTGATGTTCACATGGAACCTCTTATGCTCCAGTTTACACCTATTACCCCTTGTCCTATCACTGGACATCACTGAGAAAAACCTAGCTCCATGAATATCCAGTCTAAACCTCCCCTGGTGTAGCTTGAGGCCGTTTCCTCTTTTCCTATCCCTTGTTACTTGGGAGCAGAGCCCAGCCACCTCCTGGCTCCATCCTCCTTTCAGGCAGTTGCAGAGAGCAGTAAGGCTCCCCCCCCGGGAGCTTCTCTTCTTCAAACTGAACCCCCCCAGGTCCCTCAGCCGTTCCCCATCACACTTGTGCTCCAGGCCCTGCACCAGCTTCATTGCCCTTCTCTGGCCCCGCTCCAGCACCTCACAATGTCTCTCATGTACTGAGGGGCCCAGAACCGAACACAGGATTCAGAGTGAATATAAAGCTCATTGATCAGTTGAGGAAGAAACATAACCCAGTTGTCTCATGGCCAGACCACGTCCAGCTTCCCTTTTCAGATGGTGAATTCAGGGTGAGATATCTATGATCTCTCCTCCTTCCTGTGTCTGAACTGGAAGCCTTGCATGATGGTGGCAACCCAGCTCTGAAGGGAAGAGTGGGACAGGCAGAGCATGGCCTGTGCAGAGCTGGTATTGAAATTACTGGGGTAGAATGGACACAGAATATGGCTGACAACTTTGCTTCTGTCCAAACAATACTGTTCTTCAAAGTGCATTGGCTGCTAGCTTTCTTTTCCCATTCAAGATACAACTATGCACAAGGCTCTGCTGTACAGCCACAGTGTAATTCAACATGATCCAAAATGACAATTGCACATTGCTGAAACTGCATTCTCCCCTAGCTGAAAACAAAGCCAGAAAGTAGGTTTTTTTTATGAGCTACATATAAAGGACCAAAAAGTCTACCTCCACTGAACTGTGGCTTCAAAATCTCTGTGAAGCCTTTTCTGACTTCAGTGTAGAAGGGAAAAAGATACTAGAAATTGGTAACAGTGCAAATACAAGATGTGAAATGGTGACAGTAGCTCTGAATCTGTCTTTTAAAAAAACTAGGAATTTTGTTTTCACAAAAAAAGCTGATCACCACAACAAGGATTAATCAGATTTTCCCAGCAGGCTTCCTGCACCAACTACTGGCATGTAATTGCTGGGAGCTTTCTGATAAGTTATGCGCTTGATTACAGTTCAGGGTCATACTGAGGCCATAGCTATTTGTGTTTGAAATACCTTTTCTCTGAATATTGCAACATCAATAGTATGGCTCCTATGTATGTCATCAGCTTTGGCTTTCATGCTGCAAACACTTCAGAATGTTTGATTGATCACTTCAGAAATTAAGCTTTGGCTTCAGAGACCTCTGGACCAAAATGTAATGGGTAACAGTGAACTTCACACTCAAAGGGAGGAAATATTTATAGTCATCCCTTGTTATGTGAAGGATTATTGATTGATAACAAGAGACAAACTCTCCTGATAGTAATTCTAGCCACAGCAATTCTATTAGAATATTAACTCCATAACAGGAAAAAAAAATAATAATAGAAAAAAGCATTTGAAGTGTTAAGGTTGTTAATCAGCATATCCACACTTCCCACATCCAAACAATCTGATATCTACTTATCATTGTTACTACAGCTATGTGTTTGCTGCAGTTCTTTCCCCCAGTACCTGTCTGTCAGGACTTGCACATCCTTGGAATGTCACAGAATCACAGAATCATAGAATAGTTTGGATTGGAAGAGACCATGAAAGATCATCCAGTTCCAGCCCCTCTGCACCGACAGGGACACCTTCCACTAGACCAGGTTTCCCAAAGCCCTGTCCAACCTGGCCTTGAACACTGCCAGGGATGAGGCAAGCACAGCTTCTCTGAGCAACCTGTGCCAGCGCCTCACCACTCTCACAGTGAATTTTTTCCTACTGACTAATCTAAATCTTCCTTTTCCAGTTTAAAGACATTCCCCTTGTCCTATCCCTACATCCCCATGTAAAAAGTCCCTCTACAGCTTTGTTGTAGGCCCCTTTTAGGTACTAGAAGGCTGCTCTAAGGTCTCCCTGGAGCCTTCTCTTCTCCAGGCTAAAGAACTCCAGCTCCCTCAGCCTGTCTTCATAGGAGAGGTGCACCAGACTCACTTGAGCAGATCCACATCCTTCTTATGCTGGGGGCTCCATAGGTGAACACAGTACTTCAGGGTGGGGTCTCATGAGAGCAGAGTAGAAGGGGAGAATCACCTCCCATGACCTGGTGGCCACACTCCTTTTAATGCAGCCCAGCATACTGGTTGGCTTTCTGGGCTGCGAGTGCACACTGCTGGCCCATATTGAGCTTCTCATGAACTAACACCCCTGAGCCCTTCTCCTTAGGACTGATCTCAATTCATTCTCCACCCAGCCTGTACCTGTGTTTAGAATTGCCCCAATCCAGGTGGAGGACCTTAACTTGGCCTTGCTGAACTTCATGAGGTTCATACTGGTCCACCTCTTCAGCCTGTCAAGCCTGTCAAGGTTGACTGCACCAACCAGTCCTAACTAAACTATAGATATTGCAGTAATTATAACTGTAGATGCCAGTAACTGTGGACTAATCCTCTACCTATTTATAATTAAAACATGGCAGCTACCTTAAAGGTCTCAGAATTTAAAGGCAACAATCACTCTCCTGAAAGATACCATCTCCGGCTTTAGATTTTCTTCACCTCTCCATGTCCCAGTATCTTGAAGTGGTTCTCCACTGTTAGCTAGGAGTAACTCCTATAAAGGCTCTGGAGCTCAAGGCATGTATTGAAGGAGAAGAATCCTGTCAGCAGCTGTTGCCAGGCAGATCAAAATGCTGTTGCATTGTCTGGCTTGTATTTATGTCTTGGAACTGCAGATAGCTGCTCTTGTATCCAGGGCCAGCTGTAGAGAATCCACATGCCCAAGGGAAACTGGAAATCATACAGATCACAGTCATGTAGAGAAAGCAATAGCTAAATGGTTTGCAGCCCCTCATATCTTGTTGCCCTAGGCAACAGTCTGCACTGCGGACGTGGCAGATCCAGCCTTTCTCATGTGAAGTCTGTTACACAAGGTGTTAATATATGGATCAATACTATGAAAACCCTAATGCAGTACCACTGGGGTGCTCGTATATTAGGTGATACGGGTGGGTGCATAAACAGTCTCAGGATGAGAGCTGCTGATTTCCATCCAAGATCTGTGAGACACAGATGGAGGTAACTGGAAGCAGAGAGATTATAGCCTGCATTCACAGATGTGGGACATCTGACTCAAGATCTTCTAGCTTGGCTTCCCTTGAGCTCTTCTAGGAACTGACCCAAGATCCCCAAATGAAATCAGGGCAATTCAGACAGTAGGTTATAAGCCTCAGCTCCCAGCGCAATGCCTGCACTGTGCTGCCTCTTAAACCCGTTTGCAGCAGGGGCTACAGCTGAGTACACTCAAAACATACGGAAATAACTGGTCCTGCAGAGTGCCGAATATCAGCAGGTCCCCATTTATTCACACAAAGAGGTCTTTGCACTTTTCTGGATCAGAGCCACTCTGTTGTAATATTGATAAGAGATCATCTCCCATCACCTCTTTGCAGTGTTTCAAAGGATTTTGGCTTCTGCAGCAATTCAACCTTTATTCTCATGCTCAAGTAATTCAGGTCAGGAATCAATGACTTTTAAAACCAAAAGCTGGGCTAATAACCTAAAAAGGTCCTTTGAACCTCTATTTCAGCTTCCAGAGGGTCAGCTTTGCATTCACTATAATAATCCTGCCCTTACTGTAATGGAGTTCTCGGAGAACTTCATCTCTGTTGCATTCATGTAGCTCTGGAATCAGGGAAGCTCTGCCAAGATGAGGGAGAGCTGGATTGGCTGCCCTGAAGTGCCCTACAACCCCGTGTCCTCAGATCAAGAGGGCACTAGATGGTAGTACTTTATACCAGAGCCAAACCATGGGCACAATTTGTCTTTGAGGCAGGCAGGGAAAGAATATTGAAATGAGTGGCAGTGCATCTCTACCAATGCATGGACAATCAGTGTGTTGGCTGTGCCTGTTTAGTTTGACTTGCCTGAAGGATTCAGGACTCAGATTTCATGACAGCAGTGATTTCAGAAGAATGCATTTTCAAGAACACTCAAAATAAAATGCACAGAAGGTGTAATGCTGGTTTTGAGCTATTGCGTGCATGTTCTGGTAAACAAAATAGACAATTATTTCATGATAGCATGGATTTTTGATCCTGGTAGCCTGTTTTTCCCTTGGCCATTTTGCCTGGAATATTGTTCTGACTGACTAATAATGATCCATATGCCATGTTATCCCTTTCACGTCATTCTCCAGCATTTTCCTACGTGAGTAGGAGCAGGCAGCTTTGTAGAGAACTCAGGTCCCTCAAATGGCTGGAAAAGATGGAAACAGAACACAGTAGCTTTGTAAACTAAGTCCTAGGGTACACTGCAATTTAGAATTGTCTAACTCAGTTCAGTGCTTCATCCACTACTACTTGTAAGGAATATCCTAATAGAAAACAGAATAAAGGACTATTCATTAATGCCGAATTATTTGCAGGCCCCTGCTGAAAAGGCATAAGCGTCCTGTAATGCTGCACTGTAAATGACAAGTGGGCATATACAAACACAGTGTATTTCACCCTTGAATAAATGCTGTTGCTTCAGACTTATACCAGCCTGAGTTCACGTGCTGGACGTGGCTCTCTTCCAGTTCATGAGCCTATGACTCCTCAGAGGCAGCTATGTCTCTGACTCAGAGACGTTATCTCTGTTGTGCTTACATGACAGTGGAGCTTGAAGACACCTTGATCTCAAACCAACTGTCCCCTACACATATGTCCTTATGCCAAAAAGGAGCCTGCTGTGCTTTTTCCTCTGCTAAACACACAAGGTCTTCTTTACAGTGTTTCTGGTCTCAGAGCAGTACCTCCCTCCTTGACATGATTTACAGATCACTTAAGGTATTTACAAGTGATGTTTTTCCATGTAGGCATGTGAAAGTTGTCTGTTTCTTCACCCTGTCTCCCTCCTGCTCCTTGGTTTCAACACCTGCTGTGTGTACTGCACTGGTTAGTGTGAGTCACCGAAGCTGACTGACTAATAATGATCCATATGCCATGTTATCCCTTTCACGTCATTCTCCAGCATTTTCTTATGTGAGTAGGAGCAGCCAGCTTTGTAGAGAACTCAGATGTCTCCCAGTCACTGACCCACTGATCACCTGGGGAAATCCAGATGCTGAACTCTGAAGTGAGGTACAAGAAGCTCAGTCAGTGAGCAACAGCATCAGCATCAACACAAAACATTTATGGTTTATCTTCTCCCTAATGCTTGAACACAAGCCCAGCACTGAAAAACAGGAGAAAATATACAGATGGGGCTAGTATCATGCACCAGACACTGTGCTGCTAAAATGACCTTAGCAGTCACCAAGCCTGATCCAGAGAGGTGCATCCTAGATTGAATGCCAAGTCATTCCTCAGGAGCTAAGAAGCCTGAAACAGTGCCAAAGAAGGGAGAAAGGAATAACAGCAATGAAATTGCTTAGCTTATACTGTATACATTGAGACAGTCTTGTGCTGAACCTGTTTGCCCCAGAGAGATGTCCTTTCAGGGGATGTCTTGGATTAAGGTCCCATACGGAAGGTTAGAAAAGGAATAAAATAAAAGATGAGGCAAGTGGAAAAAGGCCCTTATATTTAGCAAGCTGCCCAGAATTGTGATAGACGTCAGCTCAGTTTACTTTCCAACAAGGCCATCTGATCTTCCCTCTGCCACAGAGATGGGAACAGACAGGGAGTTCTATCTACCTCCTTTTGGCCCTATTTCCTTTTTAATCTTGAGACTTAGCAGTGCAGAATGGTCACAACTACCTATCCTGTTAGCAAGCGATGACTTCTGTCAGCACCAGCAGCTTTCATTGTGCCTGACCCAGAGACCTCACACAGGAGGAAGCCTCCTGTACCGCTTTCCCCTGGAGAGTCCCCCAGCCTGCTCCTTCCAAGTAACACTGGGCTTGTTCTGGGGTGTTTAAGAGGAAAGGGGGAAGTGCCACAGCTCTTCAATGTCAATGAGTCGATGAGCTCAATGACTAGCTCACTGAATGATGCTGCAAGAAATCACTTTTCCCTTGTTTGTGACCTAGGCTACCTCATTCTTCCTTTCTAAATTATTACTTAATAACCAACCTTCCCACCCTCAAAAAAAAAAAAAAAAAAAAAAGGGGCAAACAAACCAAACAAAACCCAGAAAACCACCACAGAGTATTTTGTAAAAGCCTGCTCTGGAAGCCAGTAGTTCCCACTTTCTGCTGTAGTAAAACTGCCATAAAGGACTAACACTGTCTGAAATACAGTCCTGAGGCAGAGGCGGTTCAGGAAAGTCATGGGAAGAGCTACCCATGAAGCACACATATAGACTTGATTGCAACTGAAACATGCACCTTAGAATAATTCGTTTGAGTCACAACTACCTTCCAGGCACCAACAGACAAGCTACAGAGTCCAGCAGAGCTTTCTAAGGATGCACAGGATCCAGTGCCTGGCACGCGTAGGTGCAGAAGGGACCATGGGCACCACCAGTACTAACAGCAAAACTTGGATCCTGACTCCTGACTTTGCTTTAGTAATTTCCTTGCATGTTAAACACTCCTCCATTCATCCCCTCCAAGAAACAAACACCTACAAGCCATTACTGAGGTAGGCTAAAAAATAAAGGACAGAGAAAGACATTAGATTTAACAGCAGCAATGTGGAGGCTTTTGAAACAGATGGTGACCTACCAATTGACAGATTGGATCACACCTCAGCTCCATCCAGCCTAGTACCCTGTCTCCAACAGTTGCCATCACAAAATGCTAAGTAGAAAGTGTGAAAACCCTGCAGCAAGCAGATGGTGGATGGTAGCTACTCCTATTCCCTTTTCCTCCCAACATACTGGTATCTTACTAGCTTGAGAATGAAAACTCAAGGTTTAACAGCCAGTTTTGGGGAGGATATCAATAAATGAGAAAACAGCTAAGGCTGTAAGCAGCCTTTTAGTTCTGTGCAACTCTGCATGGCTCTGCTTACTGCATGCTGCTTTAAGAGAAATTATTAATGGCAACACACCTGAATATTGCAGGATTTTTGTAATTTTCTCTTGAATTCTGTTAATGACAGAGTCAGAGTCACATCCCATATGAAAAAGTATTCAGCTAAAATAAAAGACTGAATGTAGAATAGAAAGCCCTCTGAGCTGATATTTCCTGAAGCAGAAGCAGCCTTAGTGCATTCTACTGTTTCTACTGGTTCTGGGAAGCTTTTCAGTCACCTCTGTCTCCCTAAACATCAGGCCAAACTATCACATAAATATCTTGCCTTGAGACAAAGCCAAATTAGTGTTCTGGATTCCCATCTCATTACGATTTCTTATGGACTTTAATTCTGATCACGCCTCAACAAGCAAGGTTAGAATGTGGGCTTTAAACTTGTAATATTCTACATTTTGGAATATTGCAGGCACATCTGCACATTTGTCATGGATTTCTGTGAAAGCTTGATTTCCACTTTTTATAGACATAAACTTTGCAGCATTAGCAAAACACTTTTAAATAGTTCCTTACTAAACAGTTCCCAGTGAAACATCTGCACGGAATAAGGCATGTAGAATGGGGTAAAATTAATAACCACAATGTAGGAACAAAGATGAAACCAAGTAGGTTTTCAAAGCTGTGAAACTAAAAAAGATAAATCGTTATTACCTCTCCTTTCCTCCATGCCACTGTCACATATGGATTCTCTGAGGTCTAATACAATGAGCTTATCAGCCTTTTCTTCACTAATTACATTTTTCTCTTCTCTTCAGTCATTATTTTCATAATTTGCATGAACTTAATATTTTGTAATTTTCATCACTTCACCAAATCAGGTAAAAATTGGCCAACAGTTTAAAAGCTTTATTGGGGTACAGAAAAAAGGATGCAGATAATATGGTCAATTTTTACATAGATGTAGGTAAATGGGCAAAGGAACTCTACACTACCACTTTTAATTAGCATGAGATCCCAAGCAAATTTAGCAAATATATTTCTGCATTTTTCTATTGTTCTGTTTCATTGAGAAAACAGAGATAGATGCACATTCCACACTGGCATATTATGTTTGAGTAAAGAAACCTGTTGTGCTGTGATCAGTGGAAAAGACCAATCGCCTCCCACTGCTCACCAGAAAACTGTAAGTAGGACAGAGCCGTAGAATCAGTGGTTCGAAAAGTTCCTCAAATGCATGAATGCCTAAAACAAAGGGAAGAGTTTTCTGTTGCAGGCAGTAGAATTTCCATTCCCTTGATTTAAGCCTTTGCATAGCAGTAGCAGAAGACCTATTTGATATGGTACCTTGGAAGCTAATTTCTTAAAAAATATTTTGTGTGTGCTCTTGTTGTAGGCAGGCACAGATCAGAAACCTTGCAACCATCTACCCAGCTGTGACATATTAGATTATTTGTGGCTTTGCAGCATAAAACAGATTCTGGGTCTTGTGGTGCTAAGCCATTTGCCTCGGACAAGCGCCAGCTTGGGTTATTCCATTCTGCTGACCTAAATTCCTCTCACACAGTCAAGTGGATGCAGTATCATCCTCCACTTACTTTCCCAATTTGTAGCACAGCTTCTCTTCACATACACAGGTATTTTATTCTGCTTCTCAGAGCTGGTGGTTAAGCCAAGACTGGTAAGAATTGACCCACCATGCTTAACAGACAGGAATTTTAAGAGATTGTGTAAGCCCTGAGATGCCCCCCCTAAACCAAGTTCTGTCACTGATTTCCCTTTTGATCTCAATCAAGTTGCTTAGATTCCTTTCTTCCCCCCCCTTCCCCCCCACACCCCCCCCCCAAATGGGCAAATTCTTGTTGGCAAATAAGAGTGTAAAACCAGATGAAAGCTAATATGAACATATGGGTCTTTTTCTTGTATATATCAATTGTGCAATGTACTGCTTTCTGCAATTTCACATCAGTGCCTCCCCTACCAGGGATGCTGACAGACAGCTCACCTGGATCCAGTTGTCATTTGAAGATGTGAGGAGCTCTTACAACTTAATTGGAAGTTAAGGAAGCCTCTAACAAAACCCTGCTTCTAATGCGCTGTGGAACTCTTCACTGGTAACAAAGAAGAGCCAAGCTCTGCTATTTCCTTTTGATACAGCTGTCAGTTGTGGAAGCTCCATCTTCTTATAAAATCATTTTCAGAACAAAAGTCTGAGGAAAATGGGGCACTGGGTGGAGGTGCTTTTGTGTGTAACTGTGCCCAGGACATTGCCCACACATAGCAAACCTGGCATCAGACTTCAGGGAACCAACTACCAAGTGTGGGTGGGTAGCAAGTGCACAAAAGCATATTCTGGTGGGCTTCACAAGCTGGAAGAGCTCTACCATTCCCACATGCAAACAATTCTGCTATCAGCATGAGACATGCCACCCAGTAAAGCTTCTTCCT
This sequence comes from Psittacula echo, assembly GCF_963264785.1. Taxonomy (NCBI): domain Eukaryota; kingdom Metazoa; phylum Chordata; class Aves; order Psittaciformes; family Psittacidae; genus Psittacula; species Psittacula echo. The sequence continues at coordinate 30,005,647 of NC_137740.1, read as the reverse complement.
TCCTCATCACAGAAGAATGCCAGTTGCCCACCTACCCAAAGGACAAGCTTTTTTCAAATGAGATGAGTGTTTCCTAACACCTCTCAACTATCAAGTTTAATGAAAGTAGGTTAAGTTAAAAAAAGAATTTTGATGAAGTTTTAGTAACAAGACAGCAACATTTTGTGCTAAATCTTTCATAGCAAGCAGAAAGCCTGCTAGCATTCACAAACTACTGTCTTAGACACCTGCAGTGGCTCCATTACTTTACTCGATCAAGCAATCAGGAATAATCTCAGAGATGCTGAGGGAGCAGAGGGCTATTTAAAAGATCCAATTTGGTTCTCAATTTTTTAACACTGTGTAAAGATGTGCTTCGTGTCAGGGTGTGTGGTACTAGAAAAGTACCAAGTTAAGATAGATGCTGTGGTGGTAGGTAAATAACTTCAGTTCTTTGATTTTAACCTGTGTGAAGCAGGAATCTATATGTGAAGTCTGTAGCAGGCTAAGAGGCTTTTTTTAAACGAGTACATGAACTGCCTAATACAACATGAGCCAGCTAATGAGGGATCAAAGCTTCTGCCCAGGACAGGTAAGTTGAGCTCCAGGCAATTAACTATGTTTGTGACACTCTTATTGACACATTAAAAAATAAACTGGTGTGTAATCTACTTCACACAGACCAAAATGATCCCATAAAGGTTTTGCTGCAAATATAAAAGTATTTCTTTTTAATGTTCCTATAAAGTTCTGTTTGGCCTCTTGCAATTCTTGTGAATAAGTTTATTCCCTCCTACTATTGGGTGAGGCAAGAGCTGTTGTGCTCCCAACCAAGAGCTGGCTACATTCTAGACAGCTTGAAAGCCATTAGTCCAAGCAGTAATATTAGGGTGATAGATGCTGTAAAAATACTAAACACTATAAAGTATGTTCATGGTGAGGGATCCCCTCAGTTTGCTAAGGAGAAGTTCCCTTTCTCTTCTTGGAGCTGTAGAGATTCCCATTGAACTTTGAAGAGACCCCTGCAGCCACGCAGGAATTACTATTTCGATAAGCTACTCCTGACTCAGCTAAGGCAACTCATGTTACAAAGTGTGATTCATAAACATGGTGTATCATCAGTGGGTTCCTCCCTCAGCCAGTAACAATTTTCTTTAACATTACTTGCTTCCATTTTTGTACAGATGCTTTTCCCAGTTACATGATTTGATAAAAAATTAGCACCACCTACAAAAAGGCAGGCAGACTCCACAAGTAGATTCTGATTTCTAGGTCTTGAATGGCTGGGAAAATGGTGGGATTATCCTTCTCTGATGGAAGCTGGTGAACAAGGCTCTTGCCTCAGTGTGAAACGGAAAAAAAACCAAACCAAACCAAAAAAGTAAAAAACAAAACAAAACAAAAACCCCCACAAAACAAACAAACAAACAAACAAAAAAAGCCACAACAAAAAAAAACCCCAAACCAAAACAAGATCTGAGAGCTTCATTCCTCTTTGTAGGACTGACCTGCTGGTTGACCTCCAGGAAACCAGTGAGATTGTCTAGCCTCAGCCACATGACCCAGAAACCTCTGTATTTTTCAAGGAACAGGGGAAAGGTTCATGACATCTTTCTAGTGTCCAGAACGATTTCCTACACTGCTAAATGCTAACATATTGCTATGTTACAGTTAACAAACTCCTCCTGATATCAAGGAGGGTCCTCAACATGGATGATAGGGACCTGTATTGAGTCTAACAGGAAAACCAGGAGATGCACAAATCTCTTTGGCTCCACTGAAATACTCTTCTTAAAAAAAATTAAATGTGCCTCATACTGAATCCCAAATTGTCATAAAAATAATGTGAATTCATGAGACATTATGTCAATCTGAATGTGGCTCATATTAAAACCCAAATCTTCATAATAAAGATGTGATTTCATGTGACTTTGTGTCAATCTGAGTTTGTACAATTGCAAAGCAACTCATGTTGGCATCACTGGGTCAAACAGGCTGATGCTGCAAGCTCTCCTGGCAATCATACTCTCTCTCCCATACCAAACTCCAGCTGAGGTTACCAGGAGCACCAAGATTGATCCTTGTAGAAGAGCTTGTACAGATGCGACCTGATCTTAAGTATTTTATTCAGTTTAAATCTGCTTTTGAGCTCTTTCTTTAGGCAAGCTACCAAATGCATTTGCTTTCTTAAACCTAGCTCAACTGCTACAACTAATATCAAACCCAAGAAGAATTGTGGTCTAAAATCTTGATTGTATATTCTCCAAAAGCCACATTTTGGTCACATCATGTTTTATATACAGATTGAGCAAAGTAAATGGCAAAGGCATTTCATGAACCTGTAAAACATCCTTGGCATTCACAACACACAATCCATTACAAACACTGACAGCTAAAATTTGATCCCATGCAATTCAACTAAAAATGTTGTCTTTGCATGATGGAACACAGCCACAATCTGCTTTCACTCAACTATATGTAACAAAAAAAGGGTCCCAAATTTTTTTCTCAGTTGATATTTTCATCACCAGCATCTCCCACTGTCTTTCTAGTTTCAGGTTACTTGGTTCCTTGTAGTTTGGTCCCCAATGCTAGCAAGTGGGTAGCCAGCACAGACTTGTAAGAATGCCAGTGCATAGTATAGGGCCTTATCTGTGTTCACTAGCATTTGAAGATTTGCAAACAGTAAAATCAAACCTGACATGGAGAAGAGCTTTTCGGATCCTGTCCTAGCACCTTCCAGAACCCTTGAAACATCAGTGGCAATGAAAGACTGAGAATGGGCTGCTATTCCAGTACCACAAGGAAATGCAAAGCACATCAGCACTGCTGTTGCTCTATCATTGTTCCATCACTCCCTTTTCTCTACCACCTCTCTGCAAGGACTGGCTTAGGTATTTTACACAGATCAGGTCACAGGTAGGACCCTCTTTACTCCTCTTGTTTCTGCTCTTTAAAAAACTGCATGCCTGAAAAACAAACAAAACCATCAATAAAAGGGTACCTAATTGCTCATAGCCATGGGTTTGCAATCTGCTGATGGCTCCTATTTCATGCACAGGTGTGATATTGTCACACAAAGGCTTCCTGCCTGCACAGAACACCAGCACCTCCTGGGGAAATAGGGCCCCCAAATCTATGCAAATGTAGTGAGAATTAAAACAAAGATGTCTTACCCACATGGGTGATAACCGTAGTCAGTCGCTGGGTGAGCTCCTGATGTGACATCTCTTCCTCTTTTAACCAAAAAAGCATTTCACACAGGGAACCGCACAGCATCCAAAAAAAGATGCACCCAGAGTGGGAGGCTGCACACTCACTGCCTCGCCTGCACACAAAGCGAGGACCACTCCCACGACACAGCCCTTCCAGCTCTCACATCTTCTGCCGACTGCTCACCTCTACCAATTTTCTGCCGTCCATGCATGGACCTGGAAAACCTCCCTCCAGAAGGGGATTTTACCCCCTTTGGCAACAGGGAGCAGGAGGAGGGAAATAAAAAAGGAAAAAGAAGCAGGCGAATTGACTGCTTATGGCTTTTTTCCTTCCTGTCTCCCGCTGATGAGGCGAAGGATAAAGAGACAAACCAGCAGGCAGATACCTTCCTCCAGGGAGACTTTTGGATGGTGATGCTGTGAGTCAGGGAAAAATCCTGGAGGTAGGAATGGCACTGGGAGGAGTGGAGCTGACAGAAGAGCAGTAACAGCAGCAGCTGCTCTGCAACACTCTCTTCACCAGCCTGCCTGCGAGTTGAGAGAAACCCACCCGCAGCCTCTTGTGCTCCCCCTTGGCCCCTGGGGCCCAGATGCCCTGCAAGTTGTCCCCAAGTGGAACCCCACAATGTCCCCAGAGACCCTCCTCTCTGAAAGCCCTTGCCTGACAAATGGGGCTGCCACACACAAAGGGGTCAGTAGGCTTTTCAGGGGGGTTGTGGTCAGAGATTTTGTTACCCCCCTGCATGGACAGGATCCCCAGGATCCTGGTGTTACTGAGCGCACAGGACCCTGTACAGCTGCACATGTACAAGAAGGGTGATTTAATTAGCCCTGGGTGGTCAGGACTTAGCTGCTATCATGGCCACGTTGCTCAGCTGTGCCCGTGGGGAGGCAGGCATTGGTGGACATCAGTGGGCCAGAGCACGTCTGCAGGGAGCAACTGGCCCTGGATGCCAGGGACACAGCTGAGCCTTGCACAGATGCATGACTTGCCATAGGGCAACTGGCTGCTGAGCTACAGGAGAGCTCCATCAACTCTTCCAGCTACAGACCCAGCTGAGATCTGAGAAGAGGAAAAATGAGGCAGGCAAGAAAGTGACAAAGGGCAGACCATGACAGAGACTTGTACGTCTCCATTCCCTCTTTTCGCCTCCTCCTTTGAAGCCTACCTGAAGCTCTATGCAAGATACTTCTGAAAATGGAAAATTTACTATTGCATCTAAAAATGAAGAAATAAAATAAAGAGAGCAGCTGTCTGAAAGCTCTGCTCTATTCCTGCAGAACAGATTCAGCTCTAATTCCAGATTTCTCTGGAATCCACAGGATTTTCCCTGGGTTCACCTTTCCACACATGTCAAAGAATGTGACATGTATACACAAAGCTGGAGCTGTAAAATACCCCTGTGGGTTCACCAGATCTTACAGCACAATTAGTGCATCAGTCCTGCCGTTGCAAAAGGTTTTATCTACCTCTGTAATGGGAAAATCCTATAATCAGCTGGCTGACCTACAAGCCAGCCTGAATCTCTCTGCTGTTGTCCTCATTTTGGATGTTTGACCAACTGTACTGAGAGGTTTCTTGTGTAATTCTGTCGAGTTAGTTTAACAGCAAGTCTCCTGAAAACAAGTGATGAGGATGATCTCAGAGCCACTCACCTGCCAACATTTTGAGATTAAAGCAGAAAACATTCTTTTTTCCTGAGATCCTCCTTTTACTGCCCATCTGTGCAGTAAAGTTCAAACTATAAGGACCTTGACTAATGTTAAAAGGATTCCTTCAACCAGAAAAGAGATGCCATCATCAGGAAATAAAAGCATATAGAAAGAAGACTGACATGCAGATGTAATCTTTGGAAGGGTCTGAAAGACCTGGGATGCTTTATTTTGCTCTTGGAGGTTACAGATTGCAGGTAGGAACATGGGACTAGAAAAGTCATCGTGTTTCCAGACACTTAACGTTTTGGTTTTGGGTTTGTTTGGTTGGTTTTTTTTTCTGCAGGCAGATACTGTATCATCCCATTCATAAATGAAATAAACTCCATCGAAAAGTGGTGTAGATGGTTTGCTCTCACTACTCCTGCAGCAAGGCTGTTCAAGAACATCAAGGATAGCTAAGAGCTATACTAATTCTCAGTTATTTTAAGAATGTATGTTCCTATACCAACATAGTTATTCAGCATCAGTAACTGCAGACACATGTACCTTTGCTATTTTAAGATTCTTATTCTATTATTATTTTGTTTTGCTGGCTTAGTCTGCTTTCCAGTTTTCCACTATACCTTCAATAACTTTTGAACCTGTTGGTAAATTGCAATCCAATTCAGAAGACAAAAATTAGTTCTTACAGGTTCACTGAATATTAGCAATGTGTACAAAACCTGAAAGGGGAAAGCATGCAGCAGAGACTGAATAATTGTTTTGCTGCTGCTCCCTGCCCAGCTTATACAATGGGGTGGGTTACATAGGATTCAGTCCAAGTTGAAGGCGCCATCCTATGATGTGAGTTACAGTGAACAGAAGGAGGAAAATTCGGGTTATTTTGGTGGGAAGGTTAGGGCAGTGGGATGCAGCCATGGAAGAGTAAACTCCACCATTTTACCAGTCATGGGATTATTTCTTTACACTGCCAAGATTCAGTGGTGCTTGCAGTAAAAAAGGCTGCTGTCCATAGTGTGAATTGCAATTACAAATTCCCAAATAGAAGAGCCATAGGGATTCAACCAAGTCAGAAATACTGCAAAAGTGGTGATAACTCACAGTTCTAGACCCAAGTTAAGACGGGGGAAAAAAGGAACCTGGACTACAGGGAACTCTTGGAGACAGAGAGAAATGAAAGACCTGCGCGTGTTGCTTGAGGAATAGCTCAAAGATGCTGGAGCAACTTAGTCCATCACTGTTCTGGTAACAATTTCCAGTGCTGTTAATATTTGAGAAGTTGAGCCAGCACTTTTATCACAAATACAGACTCACCCTCTGAAGGATAAAAGACCTGCTGTTACACATGTGTTAGAGGTAGAGAGGATGATGATTTACATTTCAGGCACAAGCCAGGGTCTCACCAGAAAGCAGGGCCAGGGACTGTACCAACACCATGATTCACTATTAAAATGATGGCCAATGGGCAAAAGAATTTGATTTCTCTATAGAGTGACAGCCTGACAAATCACCAGCCACTTATTAGATCCTGAATCAAACAGCTGAGGCCATGGTAAGCCATTTAAATAAACAGTAAATTCCACACTGCAAACAAAAAATGTTTACAAGATCGTACAGCCTGGCCAGGTGGAAGAGGAAACTCTCACAGAAATAAAATTTTAAAAAATAACGACAACAAAAATCTCATTTTCCCTTCTTTTTCATCTTATATAGCTATATATCTCTTTCTTGTGTTATTATAAACCATTCAGCCAACTGAAACCAAAGGGCTATTAAAGATCAGAATTAGACAGCCCATGTGTCCTGGTTTAGCAGTAGCAGTCATTTTTTCTACTGGTGCAGTGCTGTGTTTTGACTTTCGACCTGGGAATAATACTGATAAAGCCGATGTTTTCAGTTGTGGGTCAGAATGTTTACCCTGACCAAGGACTTTGTGAGTCTCATGCTCTGCCAGGGAGGAGGAGAAGCCAGGAGGAAGCAGGGACAGGACACCTGACCCAAACTAGCCAAAGAGGTATTCCATACCACAGCACGTCATGCTCAGGATGTAGAATGGAGGGTTCCCGGAAGGGCTGGATCATGGCAGGGTGGGGGTGAGGTACCGGTTGGTGAGCAGTTGTATTCTCTTGCTTGTTATTTCCTTTATCATTATTACTATTAGTGGTAGCAGTAGTGGTTTGTGTTATACCTTAGTTATTAAACTGTTCTTATCTCAACCCGTGGGAGCTGCATTCTTTTGATTCTCCTCCCCGTCCCTCCAGGAGCGGAGGGAAGAAAGGGGGGGGGGGGGGGGGGAAGTGGACTGCGTGGTTCTGATTTACGGCCTGGGCTTAAACCACGACACCATGAAACTAGCCTATCTCCTTCACTGCATTATCTCCGTTTTCCTAGTCCTACGTAATCTTTATAGGCTCATCCATCTCCTAGTTTTTCAAGAAAATCTCCTTCCAGAACACAGTCACAACCTTCTGGTGTACAGAGTGTATCTGAAGACACTTTCATACCAGAAAAAAAGGCAGGGCGATGGAATAACAGAAAAGTTGAGAATCCCTTTCCCAGTTTTGTTCTTCTTAAACAAGCTACTTTGGTATCATATCTCTTCCTCCCTTAACTTTTGTCTGTAGACTGATACCCATATCAAAGGCTGTGGCCCTATTATTCACTGGGAAGAACTCTAACACTATTGGCACAATCAGGAAACACAATTACACTGTCAACACTCTGACTGGTTATGGCAATACTTCAGATTTGCAGCACATTTCCATTACTAGAAGAAACTGGTAAATGAGTCAGAGAGTTCTTTGATGCATACCTACAAAGAAGGCACACAGAGTGCTATTTCCTTTCTGTAACATCAATCATGTAGTAAAGGAAAATACCACTCCATAATTCAAGATTTCTTATTTCTGTTCATTTTAGAACATTTCACTCAACAGTGCTCTTGCCTAGCTTTTAAAAGGGTCGCAGGACTAGAGCTTCCCTGGCTCTCCACTGTCCTCTCAGTCAGCTCCAGTGACAAATCTTGGCCTCTCTGCTGAAACTTGTATGTACACTTTTTCTCCTGCACACAGCTACCAAGCCATGCCTAGGTCTCTGCCTTCACACTTAACCGCCTGCCTAAGCATGGCAAAGCCTAACCTGCTTTGCCTCAGATGCTGTTTCAGCTACTTTACTTTAAAAGGAGCACAACTGCATCTAACATCCTTTCTGAAGAAAGAGAGCCCACTGAAGACACTAGTTTTAGCAAAGCTCTCTGCCCCTTTCCCTTTTTTCCTTCCCCATCATAAACCTTTTTGTCACCATCATTTACATCAATTATTCACTGTCCATGCTGCAGAAGAAGCTGTCCTGACATAGACCCCATCTGTGAGTAGGACCATTAATATACCCTTACAAAAGAGTGTATGAAACAGGCCACTTAAAGAGAGAGTTCCTTTCCAGTATTCCCCTTTCAAATTGTAGCAATCTGTAGTTCATAGATTTTCTGAGTTCAGGTTTGCATTTGCCTGATCATATTTAACACTCCATTTCTTTATGAATTTGCCTAGTTATTTTTTGAATCTATTTATAATTTGATAGCCATAACATTTGGTAGTAACAAGATTTGCAATTTAAAAATGCATTGTGTGAAAACAAACAAACAAACAAACAAACTTCTTTTGATTTCAAATCTGAAGCCTGATAGGTCAATTTCAGGCCTGTGGTTCCTGAGAAGGAATGAGTAATCTCTATTCACAGTATCCATCTTAGCCATGACTTTCCATACAGTGATCACAACCCTCAGGCACTCTTTCCTGAGCTGAGCCGAATGTTGTCCTAGCTACTACCTATTCATACAAGAAAAAAAAAAAAAGAGAAAAACCAATTCATACCTTTCAACATTCTTGCCATCTTGCTTTGAACCTTCTCTTGTTTACACAGTTTGCATAGTGAAACTTGCCAGTTTCAGTCTGCTCTGTGTTGCTTATATAATTCTGAGAGAAGTCTTCCAGTGCTGAAAGTTATTAGACAAATGTTTGTGTTAAACTTTGAAGAAAATTCATATATACCTATTTGTACTACATTCATTTCTTTCAACACTTTCCCCTTCTAAAACAAAGCCTGAATTTTTGACAAAGCTGTTGGACAGTGATCCTGTAATCTCTAGGGTCAGTTTACTTCCTAAATTCTATGCAGTTTATTCTAAGGAAGCCACTTATCCACTTCCAGTGTCATGAAAAAAACTCGAACTCATCACCCAGAAAGCATTAATGTCAACTGGATGAAGGTCTAGATTAATGGAGGCATGGCCAGGTCTCCAGGGCAGCAGGCAGAGTAACTTATAAAGACAGATGTCCTCCTCCTAATCAATTATCTTGTCCTATTACCATCCCTACCCCTTACCACCAAAGGAGCTCTTGAACTCTCATGCCATAGTTGTACACCTACAAATGCCGACATAAGAAGACTGGGAAGGAAGCGGACCAGACTTCCCATTTAGGTCAGTTCAAGCTGCTTTGGCAGTTCAATACTGCCCTGCCACCAAACAATGTAGTCCCCACCCATCCCATCACAAGCTCCCACTTTTATGTCCTGTCTTTTGTAGTCGTAGTGCAATGAATTGGATCATTTCACTGAGCTGCTGGATATATTTGTGATAACTGTGAAACCAGATCTGAGGTACTTGCAAGTGTGGCTGGAGGATCTGGCTACGATGAAAATGAAAAAGGTTGCCTTCAATCAGTATCAGTAATGAGGCATCTGTCACTGGCATACTACATTTCTTAAAGACCAACACATCATAGGTTGTATAGTTTTATAAATTAAAATAAACAGTCTTACATGAAAATAAATCCAGCATCCACCAAATTATTAGCATCTTAAAACTAAACTAGCCTTTCTGTGCATTAGATCAGCAGTTGCTATGGGCTACATCTGAGGAACACTGATGAAGCTAGTGAAAAACAGTCTTTGCTACGGGAAACACTATAGTCAAGCGAATGACTCAATCAGACTCATTATTTCTGAGTTTGATCTGTTGGACCTTAAGACGGTGAGTGAATGCAATTCAGTAGAATAGAGCAAGCAGAATTTTCAGTCCTTGTATATCTGAGGGAAAGGGAGAGAAAGACAGGGACCAAGAGAGAGGAGCTTGCGTTTCATTATTCCTTTCTGGAATTCTTAACTTTGGTTAATGACACAAAAAGTTGTGTTACGAAGTTAAGTTCACGTAGCAGACAGGAATTTCCACTGCTGAACTGAACCTGAGATTCATACATAGTTCACAAAAAGCTCAAATGCCAGGTATATTTAAAGCGGCCCAATTAGGGAGAGTGGATCGAATATAGACCACCAAAGAGAATGAAGCTTTTTTAGTTTCAGAAAGCAAGCTGATCAGTTCTAGCTGCTTTTCCATCCTTACCATTTCCAAGTTATTATGACTTAGAAGTACCAAATATAATCACAGTGGGAGAAAAAAAGATATATAAAAAAGGCATTATATTTTCATCTAGAACAAGACAACTTCATTAATTATATGTGCAGGCACTTCCTGCTGCTAAGTCTACGATCTGGATTTCATGCTTCAATTAATGCTAGATGAGAGGAAACAGCTTATTTAAAATTGTCCAAAAATTATAGAGTTGCCTCACTGACACAATGAAGTATTTTCAGCCTAAACTCTTTCCCTTACCTCCTTTTTCAAAGACTATTCTTCTGTTGCCATAGAAACCATTCCCAATCTTCTCTTTTCACTTGCACAGGTTCTGTTCTGGATAATCATTACCATGGCTGCCCAGGCCACTTTGGCTGTGCCTCATGCCCAGGAGTAGCCAAGGTGAAATAGTAAAGCAGAACATCTGTAACCACGCAATACACAGCTGTTGGCAGCTGAATTACTTCAATTTTTTACCCAGAATGCTAGTACACAATTGGGCATATAAACTGCAGCTACACAGTGCATGAAGCTACAGGTGATTCACAGCTATAGGTTGGGCAGAGAAGAGATTCAGAGTAGCCCCGTAGAGAAGGACTTGGGGGTGTTGGTTGAAGAGAAAACGAACATGAGCCGGCTTCAGTGTGCGCTTGCAGCTCAGAAAGCCAACTGTATCCTGGGCTGCATCAAAAGGAGCGTGACCAGCAGGTCGAAGGAGGTGATCCTGCCCCTCTGCTCTCATGAGACCTCACTTGGAGTATTGTGTGCAGTTCTGCTGTCCTCAACATAAAAAGGACATGGAACTGTTGGAACAAGTCCAGAGGAGGGCCACGAGGATGATCAGGGGACTGGAGCACCTCCTGTATGAAGACAGGCTGAGAAAGTTGGGGCTGTTCAGCCTGGAGAAGAGAAGGCTGCATGGAGACCTCATAGCAGCCTTCCAGTATCTGACAGGGCTTATAAGGACACTGCGGAGGGACTCTTCATTAGGGACTGCAGTGCTAGGACAAGGGGTAACGGGTTAAAACTTAAACAGGGGAAGTTTAGATTGGATATAAGGAAGAAATTCTTTACTGTGAGGTTGGTGAGGCAGTGGAATGGGTTGCCCAGGGGGGTTGTGAATGCTCCATCCCCGGCGGTGTTCAAGGCCAGGTTGGATGAGGCCTTGGGTGGCATGGTTTAGTGTGAGGTGTCCCTGCCAATAGCACGGGGGTTGGAACTAGATGATCTTAAGGTCCTTTCCAACCCTAACTATTCTATGATACTATGATTCTAAGACATGGGCACCCATCATGACTGCCAAATCTACAAGGATGCGGTTTTGTTATTTAAAGGGAACTGTCACAGCAATCACACCCCCCATTTTTGCCCTGGCTTTACTGTAATGGAGATTACTAGAAGTAATGTGAAAACAAAAAGGATTCACTTTTCCTTCACTAGTAGCTTTTGCACAAGAAACCCCTGCGCCCGTACACCTAGGGTAGCTGCTCGCATGGTGACAGCAAGGGCCGGCGCCGGTTTTGGCAGCGAGGACCGTACGATCACAAATCCTTAGGGACAGCCGCAGCTGGACAGGCCTGGGACAGATCTCGCTGTCGTGGGTTTCACTTCCAGAGACCCCCAGTACGCACCCCAGCCACCAGGGCAAGGGGAGCAGCCCCTGCCTAATGCCGCAATCTCCTGACAGGAGGGCACTCCCCTGAGCTTGATTTCAACACTGCTTTTGTACAGCGGCTTACAGCGTTTGGGAAGAATGGCGACGATCAACCACTAAACACCCGCACCCCACCCCGATAGGAAGCCCGGCAACGGCGTCCTAAAGCCCTCCCCCTTCCGCCTTTCACGCCAGGAGCTGGAGCATGCGCAGAGCTACAGCGAGCCCTGAGCTCCGAGGCGTTACATAAGTACCCGCCTCCGCGGCGGGGCCGAGCTCTGTGGTTGGTCCTGGCCAGGCGGAAGTGGCCCTGCCCCCGCCGGTAGCGGGTTGGCGGGAAGGTCTGGCGGGACCTGTCGGTGTGGCTGGTTGTGCTTGTGGTGTGGCGGGTTTGTGTGCCTGGCTGTGTTCGGCCTAACGGCTGGGCTGAGGTGGGGAGGCTGTGAGGTGAAGGAGACAGCTGGAGCTATGCAGTCCTTCCTCAAAGGCCCATCTACCATCAGCACAAAGCCCCTCGCTGCTAAGGAGAGGGGTGCGGCCGGCGCAGCGGGAAGCAGCGGGGAGGGCAAGAGGCCTAAACCCATCCCCTGGGTGGAGAAATAGTAAGGGTTTTTCTGAGGCGGTGGGGTCGCTGGCTTGGGTTGTAGTTGCTGATCACGGGTGGGGCTGGTTCTGGAGCGGTGTCTGGAAGAGGGAGTGGGTGCGTAGCAAAGGGAGTTGCAGCTATAGGTGTTTCCTCCTGGGAGCACAGCTTTAACTTTTTCTGTTATGGGGGAAAACCAGCACCATCAATTGCTGTAAGAACCCTTTGTTGGTGTTAGTGAGCAGAAAACGCCTCTCTTGCACCTGTCAAGCCGTGCTTCATCACTGTGGGTTAGTGTGAAAGTGTAGGAAATGTTTTGGTTCTGAGAAGCCTTTAACAGCTAATGAAGTGGTAAAATGCTGCAGTCTGCAATACAGTTCTGCTCCTAAAAACAGCTCAGGCAGGTGTTTACAACAGAAATAGACAAACTGCTTCCCAAATAATTAGATCACTTCAGTAATACAGACCAGAGGCGTTAGGCAGGTAATCTTGTTATGATTTTGACCTCAACTACGAAATTAGCTGTAATTCTTAAGTACTTGATGTAATCAGAAAGGGACATGTTGTTTTTCTCACTTTCATTTTTCTTCTGAAACTGTTAGCTAATAAATTGCATTTGATGTCTTCTTGTTTAGTCGCCCCAAAAATGTGGATGAAGTTGCCTTCCAGGATGAAGTGGTTGCTGTGCTGAAAAAGTCCTTGGAAGGTGCTGATGTGAGTGTAATAACATCTACCCAATCAGTGTGTTTAGGCAGAAACTTTGAAAACTTCTAACTCAGTGGTTGTCATTTTTGTGGTTTAACCACAGCTGACAACTGAGTACCACGCAGCTCATTCTCCTGCCCCAAGGCATGAGGAGGAGAATTGGGGAAAAAAAGTGAAACCCGTGGGTTAAGATAAGAATAAATTTAATAATTGAAATAATATAAGAAGAAGAAGAAAAGGGGAAAAAGAGGACTAAAACTAAAGAAACACAAGTGATACACAGTACAGTTCCTCAGCAACCACTGACCAATGCCCAGCCTGTCCCTGAGCAGCAATTGGTAGCTACCAGCCGACTCCCCCCAGTTGATATACTGAACATGAGGTTCTATTATATGGAATAGCCCTTTGGCTAGTTCAAGTGTCTGCTCCTTCCCCCAGCTTCTTGTGCCCCTCCTCACTGTCAGAGCATGGGAAACTGAGAAGTCCTTGACTTAGGGTGAGCACTACTCAGGAACAACTAAAACATTGGTGTGTTATCAACATTGTTATCACACAATCCAAAACACAGCACCAGCTACTAAGAAAAAAAATTAACTCTACCCCAGCCAAAACCAAGGCAATGATTTTTCCAGTGGTACTTTATGAACAAGCTAAGTGGCTTCTTCATAGCATGTTGTGAAATATGCGTAAAGTTTATGATGTTTCCAGCACTCTAAACATTGTGATCAGTTCTGTGATGTGGTTTGAATCTTTCTGGAAAAACTCAGTTGATTGACTTCTTGTTAATAGTTTCAAATCTGGAAAGGCTTTTGTTGTCTCTATGCTACTTTTCAGATAGTACTTTTGACATTGCTGTTTAAGAGAAGAGGGAATTTTTTTTTTATACAAAAGTCTGGATTGCCAGTCACTCCTAAACAGTTCTAGTGATCTATCATTGCTTCTGTGAAACTGCTAAAAACTAAAACAAATACACTTGTTGGTCATAAGGGAAGTTTAAGTTATAAGTGCCACTTATAACAGTATATACTTATAGCTGTATATACTACTTAGATACCGATTCTAGAGTTTTGGGGTTAAAGTTTCTAAGTAAGTCTTTGGCTTTGAAAAGCTAAGTATGACAGTTGCACTAACTTCACTGCAGTGTTGGCTTCTGTGACCTAAGAGCGTTTTCAGTTGGTTTTGCTTATACTTGCATTTGCTTTTGGATAAACATTTAGTAAATACTCAGTATGAACAATGTTTATTTCCTCCAAACCAGGTGAGAGGGAGTTGGAGGGACTGAGGGGAGATATAAAGTAGGTAGCCAAGAGATGGCTGTGTTTTTCTGCAGATCTGGACAATTCCTCCTCTCATACATGCTGAGATTTTTTGTTTGGTTGGTTTTTGTTCCACGTTCACCTAGAAGGGTCATTCTTGTGCTCCAAAAGCTGCTTCTTTTTTCATGGACTGCTAATGCCATGAAAGTGCCAGTGAAAGGGGGTGGTAAGGATGTTCTGAAAATGACATTTGTGATATGGCTGGCTGCTCACAGAGACCTAAAAAAACCAATTTGGACCTTTCAGAGTTTTATTCAAGAAACCTTTCACTTGTAGTGTGCTCTGATGCACTATATGCACAGGTAGTCTTTGGTATTTGAAAATTTTACCTTAAGGCAATTTGCTCTGTAGTTCTGGTTTTGACTGGTAGGAGCTTATTTCTATCTAAAAATATTAATTTAATCAGAACTTGCAAAAGCAGAAGTACCTTAAGCGTGAAGAGCCAAAATGGAGCTGGTGTGACAGAACTCGGGAAGACTTGTATAATTTCTTTCTCTAGCTCACGTCTCCAGATGCAACTTACTTTGAGAATGCTGTTGTAATGTGACCGTGTCATTGTACCCATAGAAATTTGTGTTTCAATAGCAGTGTTGCTATGTACTATATACTATGCATTTGTACAGTTGAGGTAGTTAGTAAGGAACTACTAACTGCTAAGGAAAAAGGAGGTGCTGCCACTTACTCTGTCTGGACATATCAGTTGTGGAACATCTCTTAGGTGATGGGTTATGAAGTTCTATTTTGAGCAACAGTTATTTAAAACCTTACAGCTTCTGGATCAGCAATGTTTCTTAGATTATGAGCCTCTTATACTTGTGTTGTCTTTTTGCCTCCTGAGTTAAAAAACCAAATTACAACTTCTGCTTATGGCTACAGGCTTTGTATTTTGCCATAGCTACTCAAATCCAGCAAGGCATTTGAGAACAAAATCATGCAAGTACTTTAAAATATCTGACACTTTTAAAATTTGGACATTTTTATTAGTTCTTGAAAGGACTTATTCTGTCAAAAAGGCAAAAGTGTAATTCGAACTTTAAAGTGGCTGGTACTTATTTCAGAAGTTCTAGCTGAATTTGGAGATCTGATGAGATCAAAGAAACAGCTGTGACAATGCTGTAGGTTTGTGTAATGTGCTTTATTTAAACCTTAGTATTGAAAATGGAAAGTGGGTCCTTTGTTGATTGGCCTCTATTTGTAGGCCTTGGTTTTGGAGCTGCTAAATGGAGAAGAACTTTTAAGTCCCTGATATATCTCCATTTGTAACAGCAAGCATCTGTCTTGTTAGAAACCAAGGAAACCAGAGTCCAAGTGGTTTTGAACTGGAGAAGCCGATTTCTGTCTTCCAGGACTGTTGATTTGTTCTTGTTTTTTGCAGAGAAACTGAGAAGTGTCATAGTATTCTTTAGTTTTCATTTACTTGATGATATCTTAGTGACTGCAAAAAGAGAGGGGTAGGATTATTGTGGCAATTTTTCTCTTCACTTGTGCTGAAACTTTTAGAAAAGTAATTGGGGTTCACACTATATCCAGTAACTTTCCCATAAGCAGGGTGATGCCTGCAGGTTTGCTGCTTACCCCTGGCAAGCATGGAAAAATGGATAACCAGATCAGGTTGCAGCCTGTTTAAAAATACTGCCACTGTTGCATAAAGGAGTAGGCTGTGCTTGATGGAAAAGTAGTGTAAATATTGGTGATAACTTTAGTGAGAAACAAGCATAACTGAAGTTGTAACAAACATTAATAAAGTATGGATTTAATGGAATTAGAAACATTCTTATTAAAACTTGCTACCTGATAATGCTTGATTTGAGAACTAGTAAAATGTGAATTAGCATAGAGCCATGAAATTACGAATCTCTGTGCCTATCCTTGCAGTGTGTTAACCTAACATAGTGGTTGGTGAATAAAACTTTCTACCTGATAATGCTTGATTTGAGAACTAGTAAAATGTGAATTAGCATAGAGCCATGAAATTACGAATCTCTGTGCCTATCCTTGCAGTGTGTTAACCTAACATAGTGGTTGGTGAATTTTCAGCTGACATTCAGTTAACATTTCCTTTTCCTGGAACTTTCCTAAAAGATACAGGGGGTAGAATTGTTGTGGCATCTAATCAAACTTCGAAAAGTGTTTGGTTGCACTAGATACTGTTTACTTTTCAGTAACTAGAGAAACAATTAAATGATTGGTAGAGCAGGCAAAACTTGAAATGGATGTTTGCTATAAAATGATGGAAGATTGAAAATATTCTGTTCTTTTACAGTACATACACAGTTCAATCTGTTATCTGTGTCTTACCCAGTTGTTAAAATGGGATGCTTGTTACCAAACTGGTCTGTCTCTGTTTCATTTTCTGATTATGGGTTGTGTACTTCTGCATTTTTCTCTGCTACTTGGATGTGTTTGGTTTTGCTGTTCCCATTCTGTCTATATTGCTTCCTATACTCAGCATAAAATTTTCTAATCTAATTTTAGTTGATCTTTTTTAAAAATAGAACCTTTATTAAGGGCTGAAAATCAAGTCTGACTGAGAGGTTTGTCATTTTGCTATTGATCAGAGGGACTCTTAGATTCTTGTTCTAAGAATATAAAACTGGAACATCGCCCTGTCAAAGGCAGCAGTTTTAAAGTGCAGTCTGATAGTACAGAAAGCTGTAGTATAGAAAGTCTGTAGTATAGAAAGCTAGCACTCCTGTGGTAATTAGAAAGCTTCTTGATTTCAGCCAAAATGTAGTCATGGCTAACTTACGCAAATTTGATTTTTGCCAACTTATATGTTGCTCTGATATATTTATGGAGAACAGCCATATTCCCTCTTCACTTTTGTTTTGCTGAGCTAACTAAATCACACTCTTTTTTTAAAAAAAAAAAAAAGTCACTTCCCATAAGATGGGTTCTTTACTCCTTTAATCACCTTTCCCAGTTTGGATTCATCATCCTTGATTACAGATAACATGAACTGTGTGTAGCTTTCCTGATTAAGCCTTAATAGCCCCCTCTTAGTATCAGTAATTTTCCTTCTGCATTGAAAGTGCACCCTTAGGACTACCATGTTAAACAGGCTTACACTGTTCCTCTGACTGACAGACTTTTGGCAACTTTTAGTTTATTCCAGCTGATGAATTCCAGACATCTAGCAGATATTTAGTTGTATTCTCAAACAGCGAGATTTTATGCTTTGTGCTGCTAAATGTCATCCTATAATCATTACTGCAATCTGCTGTGCTGCTTTGACCTTCCTGTGTCAGCATATTTCTTTAACACATTCCTATTTTTCATGCTGAGGTTATTAATTAAATTATTTGAAAGATCAGTTAACCTAATGTCTTAAAGAAATTAGATTAAGAATCTGGTCTCCTCCTTCGAAAAATCCTTGGATGGATGTAGAAATTTGCCAGCACTATGCTGGCAGTCCAGTCAGTCCTTACAAGCATCTCTGTGATTAGTGTTAGGCTATGTCTGCATTGCACTTACAGCATTCACAAGCTACCTTGTATTTATTGCAGTGAAGTTAATGACAGCACAGAATTCTTGGCATGGCTTGAACATGGGGAGCTGAGAAAGTAAGGGATAGTTAACCTGTGACAGGTTTTGAGACACCTGTACTGCTAATATTACCCAGACTGTTTCAAGGACATTCTTGGATAAATTTTCATCTCACTGCAGTCATAACAGTAAGTTCTGTAAGGTTTAGTAATCTCAAACATGACCTGGAGGGAATACCTCAAAATAAAGTATAAACTGAAGCATTAATTTTGATAGAACATAACACCAAATAACAGCTTGTTCATGCTGTGTTATAAACAGCAGCCATTTGTCCTCCTTTACAGCACTATTTGTAATGACCTAAAAGTGAAAGACTTGATATTATTTACCAGGAAGAGTAGATAGTTTCTGGTCTATGAGGTGCACAGATTTTCAGCAGGTGTTCCTGTTTGTGGTTAGTTTTGTTTATTTGCTTTTCATAAAATGGTGTGTTACTGTTTTAGCTTCCCAATCTGTTGTTCTATGGCCCACCTGGAACTGGAAAGACTTCCACTATTTTAGCAGCTGCTAGAGAACTCTACGGGTAAGCTGGAATCAAGTTGCTTTGGTGTAATCAACTATCACGTCTTCTAATCATGTGATGGAGTGTCTCTGGCCGTTGCCTGCTCTTACGTAGCTTCTAGGTCTTTTTCAGGAGTACCTTCACATTGTAATTCAGCTCTAATATGAGATTTCTTTCTCTTCTGTCCTGTCACAAGTCTTTGCTTTCTGTTACTAATACAGACTTACAACACTTCAGACTAAGAGCCATGTAACTCTGTAACAAAGAGTATGAAAAAAGTGGCTTGCGTATGCCTTACTGAACTTTGTAAAGGGATCCCAATTTTAATGGAATATTCAGTAAGCTGATAGCTACACATAGATCTCAAAGTACTTCATAAAATGCCTGAATTGTAGTCTTTTTGTTATGCACCATTGAATTGTGTCTAGAAATAATAGTAGGAGTCTAAAATTCAGCATGTGTACATTCATCAACTCACTTGTAACACTTGGGGGTTTTGAGTAGTGAATTCAGTGACCCAAAAGGAAAAAAAAGAAGAATGAGAAGGTGGTTTGATGTTATGATCAAATCTAATTCTAATGCTGACTTTAGTACCTCTATCCAGCACCCCCCATCATCATTTTTAATTTCTGGTTCATGTTGCTTTTTAGAGAGAACCACTTCTAGTTTAATAGTAGGAAGACAGTTTCACGTTTTATGTCTACTTGAATTCTCAGAACTTAAAATCCACTGGTTGGTTTGTTTTTTAAATCAGAGGTGCTGCTGTATAGTATTGCTGCTAAATACTGCCTGTATTATACTTTCTAGATATTTCTTTCTGGTAGCATTGCAATGGCAGAGCCCTACCAGTGACTGTATCTGAGCATTTTACTTGTTCTTTCACGTTGCTCACAACATATGAGTAGAAAGGCATATTGTGTAGTGCTCTGAACTTATGAAGCCAACTTCCTGCTTTCTTTTTCCTTGGTAATTGATGTAATTTTGCACCTCATTGTTTTCCATGGTCTAGGACACAATTGTAAAAGTAGCTAATGGAAATTCATACCTCAACTGTCTTTTAACGAAATGTGTTATTTAATAATGCTGGTAAAAATAATACCTGCTGTTCAGAAAGCCCAGACAGGTTATTGAGGTACTTTATAATGCATCATTACAAGAACTAACAACTAATATGTTGTAATAAAAATTTTGCAGTCCTGAATTATTCCGGCAAAGAGTCCTTGAGTTAAATGCCTCTGATGAGCGTGGAATCCAAGTAATTCGGGAAAAAGTGAAGGCTTTTGCTCAGCTTACTGCATCTGGAAGCCGTTCAGAGTAAGTGCTTAGGACAAAGCCTGTGGTTCTTTTTGTTTATAATTCTAATGCAAATGATGAGTCAGCACTGCCCAGGAATTTGTAACACATAGAGTGCTTGGACTAAGCTTTGACTTCATGTAATTTCATGTTGAGAATTTGAATACCTGGGAGGAGCTTTTAACAGTTCTGTTAGAGTCAGAGGCAGAGAGGGAAAACCCTAGAAGATCAAGTCTTCTGGATTTGGTGATAGGCTTTGTAAATGTAGTCTGACTACCATAGAAAAACTTCTGTGGATAAATTTTGGTGGAAGTTGTTTCTCTAGTATGTCTCATCTGTGGCATTGCTTACAAGATGGGGTGCTAGTTTCTAAGGTGCTAACAAGATTATGGTGTAGGGTGGCGAGAAGGCCTGTGCAGGTGAAGCCAATATATGTGGAAAAAACAGATACTGGAAAGTAAGAGAAGGAGACTGCATGCCAGGACTATCTGGCAATAAGTGGTCTTATGTACTGAAATTAGTCTGTTGCAGTGTTCTTTGAAGTTCAGGGAATCAGGAAGCTTGGAAAAGAAGAGCTGCATTAGTTGTTAAAAGAAAAAACTTAAAGTAAGAGTACATATTTTTGAGGACTTTTGGTAGTATTAAAGTGTCAGCCTTTCTATGGGAACTCAGTCCGCCACTTTTTTACAAATACCAGTCCTTTATTAAAAAATAATCAGAAAAAATTTAACTGAATATGTTCTGTTTGTCAGGTATAACTAAATAAAGTATGACTTGCTGTTTGCAGTGGTATGGAGTTTTTGTTGTTTGGTTGGGTTTTGGTGTGGTTTTTAACTTGGTCTGTACGTTGCATGTCTCCTGGATAAAAGATTTCTTATTTTTCAGTGGTAAAGTTTGTCCTCCTTTTAAAATTGTAATTCTGGATGAAGCAGACTCAATGACTTCAGCAGCTCAGGCAGCCTTAAGACGGACAATGGAGAAAGAATCTAAAACAACACGTTTTTGCCTTATTTGTAACTATATCAGCAGGTATGTGTGGAATTTGTTGCTTATTTGTATTTGTTGCCATTTTTCTTCTGTAGTTTCTTCCTGCCCCCTCCTGCTGAGAGATTGACATACAGTTTTCAGTTATAGGTGTAGTAGAGGTGTAGCTATGTGAATACAAGACTGAGGACAGTGTTTAGGTTTCAACTTGTATTTTTCACAAAGTTGTGGATTTAAGGTTATTTTGCCATTTTCTGCCTTGATAGCTTTATCTGTATGAACTTGACCCATGCATTCACTTACCAAACACTTAACCTTCCTTTCTTTCAGAATAATTGAACCTTTAACATCTCGATGCTCCAAATTCCGCTTCAAGCCTTTGTCAGACAAAATCCAACAGCAGAGGCTGTTGGATGTTTCTAAGAAGGAACAAGTGAAAATCAGTAATGAGGTAACTTCATGGTTGCCGTGTAATTTTATTGCTTAATACGGTGCATAATTGCATTGCACTGAAAGGGGCTAAGTCAGCATACTTTTCCAGACTTCTCAGTTGTATTTAGAGGAAATATATAACCTCATTTAAATGTTATTCTCCTTCCACAGATGGGTTGAATTTTAAGTCTTCCTAAAATCAGAGAAATGTCCACCAGAGAAAACTGAAGCAGAACTATAGAGCTTTTTGTTCTGTGCTGAGTATACTTGCATTAAACCGTGCTTCATTATGAAATTGCCGTCACACATTTATAAAAGTAGAGAGGTTGCTTTGTAACTTGTGTATTGTGCCTGTCTGTGACCATCTGCTCTAGACATTGTTTATGTTTTGAAATCAGTGTTCTGAGAAAGCTCACTGTGTTTTAATTAACTGTGAACGTATGACTTGGCATTTTCTGACATTATTTTCCAGGCAGTGTCGTACCTTGTTAAAGTGTCAGAAGGGGACTTAAGAAAAGCAATTACTTTTCTTCAAAGTGCCACTCGCCTAATGGGTGGGAAAGAGATCACAGAGAATATAGTCACTGAAATTGCTGGGGTAAGCCATACTTTACAGTTTCTCCTGTAATTAGTCCGG
The DNA here is from genome assembly GCF_963264785.1 of Psittacula echo. Taxonomy (NCBI): domain Eukaryota; kingdom Metazoa; phylum Chordata; class Aves; order Psittaciformes; family Psittacidae; genus Psittacula; species Psittacula echo. The sequence continues at coordinate 29,983,732 of NC_137740.1, read as the reverse complement.
AAAGCATTTGCGTAGCAAGTCTGCTGAGTACCTGTATCTACTTTTGCTCAAATTTTGACTAAAAAATTGTTTTATGTTCATTCATATTGCAGAATGGTGCCAATACACAACACCAGAATTTTAAAGATGGCCTGGTTTTGCACACTTACTATATATCAAGTTTCTAACAACTTATTCTCTAAGTCATGGAAATCTGTAAAATAGTCTTATAATTGAAATTGAAATATTCTGCCCATGAATGCAAAATGTATTGCCTTTTGTGGGACAGTGGACTAGAACATCTTTTTGGCACTTTTATATATGTGTATGTTTATATGTGTGTGGATGTATATAAGTATAGATCATTGCAAAATATGGTTTAGAAACACCACAGGGGAGTAGCTTTCAGTAGCAGCTCATTTTCACCTAACACAGTAACACCTAACTCATTTTCACGCTGTTCACAGTGACAGCGCCTCTTCAAGGATGTTGATTTTTAACAAAACAGCAGAAATTTCTTCTAGAATGACATAGATAAAACTGATGGGGACAAGAGAAACCTGAGAGGAAATACATTTAAATAAGACTTCTGTGAAGGTGTTCCTATAGCAACAGAACAATTACCCTCTAAAGCAAGAAACATGAGATCAGGAGTTGAGGAGCTGAAAAATAAATGGGCTTTAATAATGGACACACTTCCCTTGAAGGTGCTGCCATTATAGCTAATTGTGAGGTTCTCACTTTGATGGAACCAGAGGCTATTGCGACTGTGCATGTTTTACAGAACAGTTTTAAACAACTTCCTTGGTGAACTTCTCATTCAGTTTTGTGTGTGTGGCTGTAGGAAAGAGCTGGATTTCACTTAAAGGTATCTGTAAGTCACAATTTCAGAGAAACCCAGCAGAAGTTGACTGTCATGATAGGAAAAAAAGCATGAAATTCCGTTATTGGATAATGCTTGTATAAATCTGTCCTCAGTTCAGCTATAGCAGTCATTTTTCTCTTTTTTAGTAGCTGATGCAGTGCTGTGTTTTTGACTTTCAGCCTGGGAACAAGGCTGATAACACCAATGTTTCTAGTTGTTGCTAAGTAATGTTTACTCCGACCAAGGACTTTGAGTCTCAAGCTCTGCCAGGGAGGAGAGGAAGTTGAGAGGAAGCAGAGACAGGACACCTGACTCAAACTAGCCAAAGGGGTATTCCATACTTCAGCATGTCATGCCCAGTATATAAACTGGGGGCAGTTACCTGGAAGGGCTAGATCGCTGCTTGGGTTGGGCTGGGTATTGGTTGGTGGTTTCAAAATGGTTTCGAAAAAACTGGCTGATCTAATTGTTGAAGTAAGTCCTCCACTTAGTGTCCTGAATGAGTGTGTTCATGAGGGTGACTTTGACAATTCACTATTACTGTATAGTTTTTATTTTAATATCACTACTATAGGACAAACATTACAGCCTAGCTCTGACTCTTAGAATTTAGGTAGTTTTAGTTATATACTTGCTTGAAAGTGGTTGGGTGTGTAGAAGAATGAAACCTAAAATGGTCTCCTTCATAAACAGTTTGTATCTGTTACTGTAGCATCAACTTCAGTTTAAGCTTATAGAGTTGAAATTAAGAAATGTAACTTCTTGTTACAGGTCATCCCTAGAGAAAAAATTGATGAACTACTGTCTGTCTGCTGGAGTGGTTCATTTGAGAAACTGGAAACTCTGGCAAAGGTAGAGTCCTCTTGGTGCTCTAGCCTGAATGTTTTTTCTCGTTGCTGCCCTTTGAAGCCTTTGTTGCTGGGCTGAAGAATGTTTGGCCTCAGGGCAGTTAGGATTGACATTTCAGGAAGCATGTCTTTTACCAGTTAGTACCCTGATCTTTACCTTCTGAGCTGTCAAAAGAGCTGTCGAAGTTGCAAATAAGATTCCATACCAGTGTGACTGGCTTTCTACTGAGTTAAACTGATGGCATGTGGAGCTGTTAGGCTGAATTAGGCAGAGTAGGAGCTCCTAGCAAGACACTTGGCTCAGGGCTTTAGAACTGTGTCTTCAGGGGACTGAACTAGTCTCTGAACTACTGCCTTCCTTAGTTACATGGAAGCTGCATTAGATGAGAAGTATCTGAATAAAGCTGTAATAAGTCCTCAGTTTTAACATATTTCCCATCAGTCTTACAGTACAGCAGTGATTACCGTTGTCTTATGAACTGCAGTGTTTTAAAATAGATCTTGCTGGAGATGGCACAAGCTAAAGGTTCGTAAAGGTAGATGTATTTTCTTTAATACAGAAGAGATTCTTACTCCCTCTGAAGAATGGGAAATTCCTCATCTCATGAGTTTAAAGGAAGCTCGGTCAGTCTTGAACTGGATTTTAAATCAAGGAGTTGTCCCTGACAGAGGATAGGAAGCCATAGTATGTTCTCCCTTCCAGTGAAACATTCCGTGCCTGTATGAAAAAAGCTGGCATTGGTCAGCCTCCTGCTTTTTCCTTGGCTGAGCCTGGTCAGGTGGTTTTGGCAGGACCTCTGGTTTTGAGCCTGGAAACTGGTAGCAGATGTTAGATTGGTTTGTGCAGATGTCACTGCTTTCCACTTTCACGTTTACTTACCATGATGTCTGAAAATGTGTTGCTCTTAAGATGTGTTGGTACGGATTTTCTAAATCCTCAGAGCTGGCATAGTCTTTCATCAAACCACTATCAAATCTAATGCAGTAGTTTGGAACCAGTTCCTCCAGCAGGTACTTAATGGTGGGGGTTTGTTTCAAGTATTAGTGCTTGATATGCAGTTGACACTTCAATGCATACTTCTGCAAAGCGCAGGTATATATTTTGCTGTACAGAAAAATAAGGTTGCACCAGCTCTTCTAATTTCATAGACTTCTCTCTGCATAAATGGCGTCCTGGACACCTGTTCTCAGTATTTGGTGGTTTTGTAACTGGGGACTACTAATTTAAAAAAAAAATGGTGACGATTAATTGCCATGGGTTTTATTTTATTAAAGAAGTTTTGACTGCAGAGATCTCTGTGGGCCTGAGGCTGGCAACTGCTGGATGAAGAAAATAAAGTAGGTGGCACTTTAAAATATGAAGACTCTGCAACTACCACATGATGCTGTGGATGCTTTCCTAATTTTAGAATAAGATTGTACAGGTTCATTGGAGGTTGTTAAATGCTTAAAATGTCTCAAGCTCACAAAATGTAGATTGCCAGAAGCTGGAAGAATATTTGGGAAAAATTATTGCTATGTGCATGCCAGGCTCTTGCAGTCTTTCCTAGGCACTCACTTGGGGTTGCTGTCAGGTGGGATGCTGGACTGCATACAAACCTACTGGCTCGTCCTCTAAGATGTAAAAGCTCCATAATACATTTCAGTACAGTCTTTCAGTTCAGACAACTTTTTAGATTGGTCTTCCAGTTTGTGGTGTCTCTGCTGCTGAATTGTTTCCATCTTCCTCTCTGCCTGACACAGAATCTCATAAATGATGGGTATGCTGTTGCTCAGCTTGTAAACCAGCTGCATGATGCTGTTGTTGAGAGTGAAAATTACAGTGACAAGCAGAAATCTGTCATAGTCGAGAAACTTGCGGTAAGCCTGTAGCCCGAGCTAAAACACAACAAAACAACATTAATCTCCACTGACTAATTCTTGTCTAGGAACTGCCTTCCAGAATGCTGCTTTATTTTGATTTTTAGTTCTGAATGTTTCTTGGTAGAACCTAAATTTTTGTCCTGAGAAATTTCATGAGAAGGAATTGAAATCCAGCTAAGTGAATTATTAGCCATATTATATTGTTCTAATAGGACTCAAGAAGGAGATTTGTAGGTTTGGGGTTTGGTTCTTTCTGGGGTGGAGTGGTGGTTGTGGTTTTAGGGTTTTGGCTTATTTTAATATAAGGTGGGAGGAAAAATTAAGATGAGATTACAGAACGGTTATGGTTGGAAGGGACCTCTGGAGATCATCTAGTGCAGCCCCGCTGCCAAGGCAGGGCCACCTAGAGCAGGTTACACGGGAACACATCCAGGTGGGTTTTGAATGTCTCCAGAGAGGGAGGCTCCATGACCTGCTTGGGCAGCCTGTTCAGTGCTCTGCCACTCTCACTGTAAAGAAGTTCTTCCTCACATTGAGGTGAAACTTCTTGTGTTTTAGTTTATGGCTGTTGCTCCTCATCCTATCACTGGGCACCAGCAATTAAGTCAGCACCTAGAGAAAAAAAATCAGGAGCTGCAAATTGCAGAGTTTTGTTCTGGTGTGTAAAATATGCCCTGTCCAAAGAGCTCATTAACTTGCTAAATTTTGACCAAGAAGAAATGGCAGCTGTGGTGGAGGTTTTGCTAAAATCACTAAAGAAGAGTGAATAGTGTTGTTCCTAGCAGTTACTTGCAGAGCAAATAGTGCATCCTTTCCTGTAAGCTGTCATGGCTTGGCCAACCTGAGAAGACAGAGGTAGTTTGTCCCAGGTTGGTGTGATGGCTGTGATGTGGGAGTCCAGAGGTGTCATTGCCGATTAATAATTGGTGAAAATCATCTGGTGTTCCCCACTGTAACCAAAGGGACAACTGTCTTGAGCACCACCGTTCTAAGAGGCTTCTACCTTCTCTGTTGCAGGAAGTAGACAAATGCTTGGCAGATGGTGCTGATGAATACTTGCAGCTGATGAGTCTCTGTGCTGTGGTGATGCAGCAGCTAACACAGAACACTTAATGACTCCTGCAGCATGGAACAGCATTTTTTTCACAGGTGGCCAAGGGTCTGAGAGCAGAGACCTGGGTGCTTTTGTAGTGGGTTGGGGTTTTTTTGCAATAAAAGGGCTGCTCAGCAGTTGGAAAAGATCCTGCTGAAGTATTTGCTTTTTTTTTTTCCACACTAGGTTTGAGTGCTCTCTGGCTGCTGAGGGGACAGTGGTGCTCCTGCTTTGCAGTTTGTTGTTGTAGACTTATACTTGGAAAGGTAAACGCATCAGAAAATGAGCATATACATAGTGAAGTCATCATCAGGTGAAAGCAGAGGAAGAAAGTATGAATTGTTCCTCTTAGCTGACATCAATACTTTCAAAACCAATCACATATTTACAGATGAAGAGGCCTTGGGCTGAGCATGGCCCATGCTGCCTCCATCTTCTATCTGCTCCTTCAGCATTAAATGCTGCAAAAATCACTATTAACTGTATTGCAACACTGTAAGTTCACTCAAGCTATGTAAGAAAAAGCATGGGGTGAAGGGGAGGTAATCCTCTAAGGAAGTGGCTCATACTATAGTATCTTTATCCTTGCTGGCAAACTCAAGTTTTAAATCTGGTGCCTGACTACAGAACATAGGGATAGTTGACCATCTCTAGGTCAGTTCCTCTCATGGATGCTGCTTTGAGCATCTATTGATTTCCTTGGTAGTGGAGTTCCTGGGCCTGGTAGTGCACACGAATGATGCAGTAATTTTAGTACGAATTACTAAACCAGCCATTTCCTAGTGCGATGGGTGTCTCAGCTCAGGGTGATGGACAGGTGTCCCTAACACTGTATCACACAGAAACAGCCTCTGGTACCTAAAGACCACCGTCTTCTACTGTAGAAACAGCCTCTGAAGTCCCTGACAGAAGAGGAACTGTGCACAACCAGGCCTGCTCAACCCCAGCAGCAGCTGCCACTTCTACCTTCCATGCCATACTGGTTAGACACAGCCATAGCATCTCCCCAGTGAGAGATACTCCCCAAGAACCAAATATTTACAATTTAAGTGAATATAGAAGTATTTTATTGAACATTCAAACTTCATTAAGACATGTGCAATATGGCAAATTTTACTGGGTTTAACCCTAACTAAGACAATAGTATGATTGCTTGCTTGCTGGGGCTTAGCAACAGGGTCCAAATCACACTTACCACTAATTAAATACTTTATTGAATAAATACATATGAAACAAAAATGCATTTTAATGCTCTTATAAAAGTTTAGAGATTTTGAAAGGCCTTTCCAATTCGATCTGAAGTGTAAGTACATATAATAAAGGAAGGTAGGCTAGTTTAACATAATTGGCTGACTTTATACAGCACTTATATCTTTTAGTCCATAAGTAAATTATTAAATGATAAAGAACATCTAATACAACCACTTCTATGGAACTAGGAAATAAATTTCTAATAAAGAAAAAATTTACAGACCCCATGACTTTCCACCCAACCCCAACAGTCTAACCCTAAAGTGGATAAAGCCAATGGCTTTCCCCACAAGAGCTCACGACAGAAAGTCGCTTCTCTTATCAAAATTCTGTATTTCTGATCCGTAATGAGCATTGAGACAAGATTCAATATATCCCCAAAGAAAGAAGCACAATGCACGTTGTGAATCGCCTATTCAGCAACAGCGAGCACTGCATCAAACCACCTCATCCCAGGGATTAAATGAGATCTGCCACATTCATCGGCATCTCCTCCACTGTAGTATTGTAGAAAGTCTCAATGTCTCGCAGGATCCTCTTGTCCTCTTCAGTGACAAAATTTATAGCCACGCCTTTTCTGCCAAAACGACCACCACGACCAATTCTGCACAGAAAGAGAATGCATTTATACAGATGCTAACTAATCCACTGCAAATGTTTGCAAGATCCACTCATCATTAACTGCTGCTGCTCTGGTATCTGCCACTGGCCAGGTTATGCTGTATTTACAGGACCAGCTGCTACCAAAGTCCTATCTGGTCAAAAAAAACCAGCAGTACAAAAGGAGTGTCCATCCTATGGACAGCAGCAGAGCAGACAAGGTTACTCATCTGCCTGCAAAGTAAGAACAGTTGGTATTGTGGGATCAAGTCCTGACTGCACCTCTCCCCTCTCTTCAGCCAATACATCTGTACCCATACCTGCATCCAAACAAGCTCTTGTTCAAAAACCAGACTGCTCCCATGTTTATCCAGTTACAGCCAGTAACAAGGACAGCACACTCAATTTGAAAATTTTAATTAAACATAACTATTTGCAGTGGGAAAACTTAGGGTTTGTGCTTTGCATTTAATAGAAACCCATGCTCAACATTGTTTAAGCCCAAGTTGGTCCCCTCACACATCAGTGCACACAGTTCAGTTACACCCACCCATCAGTTCTACCTTCCTGCAGACTGCACAATAAATTACCTTGTCCAAGAGCTAAATACACAAAACTGGCTCACAAAGCTTAGTGAATAATCATGACAAAAAAAAAAAAAACAAAACCAACTTGCTCTTTATTCAAAATGTGCTGGTAACGAATCCACATCCTAAATGACGTCAACGCTGTCTGAGCACCATCTTGTGTCATCAACTGCTGCTATCAACTCCTGTATTTTTTTTACATCAAGTAAAAAACTAGTTCACTTAATTTGGGGACAGTCACTAGAAGCAGCTAACTAAACCTAGGCCAACCTCAGATTACTATCACAAGACACCGCAAAGAATCCTGCTGCCCAGAGGAGCCACCAAGAGCACAGAAGGCACTAGGAGCATGAACACAGCTGGGCCTCCAAAAACAGAGGCAGTTCTTTAACAGCTAGTTTGCTAACAGCATTAAGGTTTGGTCATGGAGCAGGAGCAGCAACAGCAACTGAAGATTAGCTAGGATCTGTACACATGGAGCTACACTGCTGTCAAGATGCTGTATCAGTAAATGGGCATTGTAATCCTACTCCATGACCTATGTGACAAACGTACTTCAGTAGCTGGCAATTTCCTCAGATCTCAGCTATCCCTGAATCCATCACATTCCTAAGTTTTCCCACTGCTTTGCTTTATTGTCTAAAAGTCCTGCTCCTTCCTCTGGTTCAGAATCAGGGCTGTGCAAGTCAGGGCTTTTTAAAGCTGAAGCCCCACTGGTGTTATTTCCTGCTAACTTTTTACCAGTTACTGTACAAATGGATGCATGACACCCCCCTGTTATTGGCAATGCCTAAAAACAGAAACAGGTTTGGTGCCGATTCTGCAGAGAATGCGATACTTAGCATTGCACACCAAGTAGAGGATAGAGCCAACTAACCTGTGAATGTAGTTTTCACGATTGGTCGGCAGGTCATAGTTTATAACCAATGACACTTGCTGCACATCAATGCCACGAGCCTGCAAAGCAATACAGAGTCAGTCACTGAAGTCACAGGCTATAGGTGAAGTTACTTATCCCATACTTTTGTCGGCCACATGGTCAGTGATGAACTACAACTGTGTAGCCCATAGTGGAGCGTAGTCTTTACTGTTCCAAGAAGCTCCAAGTAGTTCAGGCTACAAGAACCTTCACCAAATTATGAAGCTTTTGGCACCAGCTTTAAACAAATGTCTTGAGTGGAAGGGAATGCTCACCAGCAAGTCAGTGGTGATCAGGACACGGCTGGATCCTGATCTGAACTCCCTCATGATAACATCCCGCTCCTTCTGGTCCATGTCGCCATGCTGTAGAATTAAAAAAACCCTGTAAATACCACAGTCCCAATACTCCAGATTGGAATAGCCTTCAAAAATCGAAGTGATGTATGAAACCCAGCGTCCCTACCTGCCGTGGGAACAAAGCAGGTAGAGATAGAGGGAAACATTTTTCTTTAAGCAGGGGGAACGATAATACAGCACTGCACAGCTATATCATAACTTTCCTGCTTTTCACTCACATACAGCTCATTATGACTTGGTTTTCAGTACATGCACATCTCGGAAGTTACATGGAAGCATCAATCCTTACCAGAGCTGAGACAGTGAAGTCCCGAGCATGCATTTTCTCAGTAAGCCAGTCTACTTTTCTTCTTGTATTCAGAAAAATAACAGCCTGGGTAATGGTCAGCGTCTCATACAAATCACAGAGAGTATCGAGCTTCCACTCCTGAACAGAACAGAAAGGGTCAGGAATTGCATCGTGCCACTGACACTTCAAACATAACAAGAATCCCAAACAAACGCTAAAAATCAATAACCAATTACGCATACCCTAGTGCAGAGTTATATTCCATAAAACCTGAGAAGTTAACCACCACACTAATCAAAGCTTCTGCATCAACTGTTGCACCAAATCTTTAGACACAGGACACCGGACATTAAGAAAGAGGTCCACCCTAGTCTGTTTTGATCCAGTGCAGTTCTTCTTCTTCTTGCATGTACTCTGCTAGCATTACTACAGAAACCAAAGCTCACCCTTGGTTTCTGCAATTTTAGCACAGTGCTGTAACAAGAAGGTGAGAGAACTTAACTCTTCCAAGGCAGAGCAAGTACAACTGATACCAACCTCTCTTTCAACATTAATGTAGAATTGCTTGATACCCTCCAGAGTCAGTTCTTCCTTCTTCACCAAAATACGTATGGGATCTCTCATGAACTTTTTGGTCACTTCCAACACATCCATTGGCATTGTAGCCGACAGTAACACAACCTAAAATGTATTACTCTGTGTTAGCACATACTTAGGGGACACCAGTTTTGATTTAACACAAATTCTGCAATTTTCAGCTACACTTGAACTAAATCTGCATCTATCAATTTAACCATGTAGGTGATTTTTTTACCTGGATGTTTGTGCTTAATTTTTGGAAGATCTCATAAATCTGATCCTTAAATCCACGGCTCAACATTTCATCAGCTTCATCCAGAACAAACATTTTGATCCATTTAGGTGCTATTGAAGAAAAAACCAGGAGTATCTCTTTAAGTTTCAGAAACATATTACTTTTATTAATGCCACTCTCCTTTAGGACTAAATTTTTCAGTACAACCCTATAATGACAACGAATGCATTACTTAAGCTCCTACTTGGTCTGAAATTTATTATCAAGAGCAAAATTAAATTCATACTTACAAAGGTAGCGTCTGTTTAACATATCAAACACACGCCCTGGAGTCCCGACCACAATGTGCGGAGCCTCAGCCTGAAGCTTTTGCATTTCATTGCGGACATTTGTACCACCAATACAAGCATGGCATGTTGCTCCCATGTAGTCACCAAGTGCCAGAATTACCTTTTGAATCTAAAAATAAAGCCCTTCTGTTAGTAGCAGTTCCTAGTACACTGAAGACCTGTTACCATTGGTGCTTACAGGCTTTGGAAGCCAAGGGAGCAAACAAGGACAATGCATCTCTTATGGTCAAAACAGGGAGCTGCCAATAATGGTTTTGCCCAACTGCTTATTACTGAAGTTGTTTACTAGAAAGCTGAAGTCAGAGGTGTACCTGAATTTTTTTCCTCACTAGTTGCACTAGCTAAAGAAGTGACTATAATGCTTCTGTTGGCAGTAGTTAAAAAGCAGGGACTCTGCTTTTCAACTGTTTCAATTTTTGAATTTTCCAAGTGTTAAGGTCTGCATATTAAGCACTTAGAGAAAGATCATGAAAAGAGCGTGTAAGTGCATTGCTATATGCCAGGCTTCAAGCATGTCTAACCTCACCCCTGTCTTCAGAGTAGAACTAAGGCTGAACATTCTGACCACAGGTTCTTGTTCCACAGATCTGCCTTCTATTAAAAAAAAAAAAAAAATCCTGTCTCATTTATTGTATTTAGAATCTTCACAACAATTAAGAATCTTCACAACAGCACTGGCATCTCAGTATATTCTAGTTGAAGACAATAGTAAGTTTTATATAACCTATTTTCTATTTTATTTGAGCTCTGGTAGGTGTTTCATCTTAAGATCCCGCATTACTAATATGTATTAATCTTAAAATTTAAATACCCTGCAAGCTTTGTTAAACATTCCCACTCAAGCAAAACAGAATACCAAGCCTTGAAGTTGAAACAGACATGCAACAACAGTCAGGAAAACACAAAAATACAGAAGTGACCACATGCACACTGCAGTTTTCATGTTGCACAACTGCACTCAAATTCAAATAACTTCAAAAAAGTATGCTTTGTTTCCACTCAGAACACTGTAATAAACGGTTTTGTATTTTGTTTTTCTGCTGAAGGTGCTCCCTCAGAAGTATACATAATGCTGCAGCTGGCTCCTGCATCCCTGCCCCAGCACACCCTCTACATGCATCAACTCGCTTTTTGAGAGGGCAGAGAACTTGTGGGACAGAAGCCAGTTTATATTCTCCACGACTCAACACAAAAAGGGTTCTGAATGGATATTATCTACAGCCCCTTAAGTAGTCCATTTGTCTCACAGTTGTGAAACCTGAAACCTATGCAACACACAAGCAGCTTTTTGTTTTAACTACACTATCAATACCTGTTGAGCCAGTTCTCTGGTAGGGGCCAATACTAGTGCTTGGGTCTCCTTGAGATCAATCTCCAACTGCTGCAGGATGGAAATAGCAAATGTGGCTGTCTTGCCAGTACCTGACTGAGCTTGAGCAATCACATCATACCCTAAAAAAAGTAGGATACACGTTTACTGCTCCCACACAGGACATTCATGTTTTCCAATTTATTTTATCCCCTTTGAAATAAGTGATCAGTATTAAGAGTTCTCTCCATTTCAGGTCAGTCCCGAAAGATGGTGTACCATCATATCACTTTTTTAGTAAGCATTAAAAACAGGTATTGAACCATAATTCACCCATGCATATATTTTACATTTTCCCAATTACAGAATGCTGGTAATAAATGAGTCACCCACATACCTTTAATGCATGGAATAATAGCTCTCTGCTGAATAGCTGATGGCTTCTCAAAACCATAAGCATAAATGCCCCTTAGAAGGGATTCTTTTAAATTCATATCATCAAAATTGTCAACAATCTCATTCCAATTGCTCTGTAATAAAGGAAGAAATAAAAAAATATTAAATCCAACACTGATCTCTGTCAGTGATTAAATTCTCAAGTCAGTTCTCATGTGCTCACCTCAATGACACCATCGGGGTCCATTCCCTCTGGGCCGCCATGGTCTCTGTCACCAAATAGAACAAGCCGTTAATACCGTAGCAACTAACACACAGAAGCAAATCGACATCTTGGCTGCCAAAAGCCATGTCTGAAACCTGTGATAGACCATTATAGCAGGCACTCTGGTATTTTGCCAGTGGCTGAACTCCTACCCTCTTCCTACTGGATCAGGTGCCACTAACCCAAGTCCTCAGCTCTCAACGTGACAGGAGCCTTCTTGCCACAGCAGAGCTCACGGCAAAATTCAGACTTAAGAAAAACCTACCAGAAAAATATGGCTCAACCCCAAGTTAACAGATTCGACTTAAAAAAAACCCCAACCCGAACACCTAGTGGGCAAGTCAACAACCGCATACCCCAGCGTACAGCGCCCCTCCTCACGAAGGCATCCTTGTAGGGTGGGGCCGTGCACGCTGGGCCCGCAGTTGTGGGCACGGAGCGGGGCAATGGCTACTGCTGCGCACTCTTAAGCCAGCTCAGCTGCAACGCCTGCCGTGAAGAAAGGGGGGGTGACGGGAGAAGATGGGCGGACTCCCGGCTCCGCTGCGGCTCCCCCCGCCCCGCCCTAACAAACTCTCGCGAGAGCTCCACCCCTGGGATTGCGCAAACCGGACACAGCGCGCAGGCGGAGAAAGGCGCCGGTCGGTCGCCCAGAGTGCCGCGCCCTCCCCCCTCCCAGAGAAAATGGTCTCGCCCTCAACCAGGGCCGCAAACGCGGGCCGAACCAACGGCAGAGGACAGGAGGGGGAGAGGGGTTTAAGAACAAAATTCCTCAACAAGGCGCTCAAACATTTTAGCTACCACGTAGCTAAGTATGTGCGAATAAATTAAAAATATCCTTTTTTTTTCCAGGGGTGAGGATTGTTAAAAAAATTAACAACGAAAAAGCAAACCCCGAAGAATGGAACTTAAACCCTCGCCGAAACTCGAGTAATGAGAGAAACGCGACCGAAACGTCTAGAAGCGCGACGGTCCGGGGCACCAGAGCTGTATAACCGCAGCGCCGAGCCTCCCTCAGAGCTCTCCCCTCGAACGCGCAGGCACCAGCACACACCCCCCTCCCCGGAATATAACCTCTCTTACTTTTCCTCTCCTGAGCCGCCTCCGCCAAACCCACCGACCCCTTCACGACAAAGGGGCCCAAAGCCTTTGCAAGCCGCGCCATACCTGCTATAATCCGCGGAGCCGCCTGACATGTTCCGACCACCAGCTCTGTCCACAACTGAAAAGGAAAGCCTTCCGCCGCGCCCGCTTTATATAGCCGCCGTGCTGCCGGACTCGTTTTCTCCTGCTCTGCGCATGGATATACAGCTCACGCCACGGGGAAAAATACACGAATTCCCCCTACCTGAGCTCTGTTCCCAAGAGATACCACTCACTACGCTGTCTGAGGTACTCTGAAGGAGGTTCTTGAGCCGCTTGAGGCCACGAGGTCAGAGGAACATAGAGCTACTTTTTTTTCCTCAGAGCGCGGAAGGATATTGCACCACTGACTGCGTGACAGTACCCCGCTCCTTCCTCCCGCTCTGTCCCCCTGCCCCCCCCCGCGCTCATTCCTGCGCACGGGGTTTACCGCTCCGGCCCCTGCTGCAGCACGAGGGAGGGGGAGCGCGGCGGGGGAGGGAATGAGAGAGGAGGGGGCGCGGGAGTGCCGGGCCTGGCGGGGCAGGCAGCCGGGCTGAAGGGTGACGGAGTGGGCATTGAGGCAGCTGTTCGGGCGGATAGAGCGGCTCTGTCATGTCTGCAGTTCCCCCGCCATGTCGGTTACTTTTAAAGCCCCGCTGCCTGGAGTCAGGGAATGGCAGAGGCGAGCAGGGGCTGGCGCCTGGGCTGCCGAGTTAGCCCTTCCCCTCCCCCCCCCCCGAAATGGCTCCTTCTTCCCTGCCAGGCAGAACAACCTGAATTCTCCCTCCTCGCTTTCTGGTGAGGGGCAGGAAGGGGCTGAGTCTGGGCTAGTTAGCGAGGGGGCCGCGGATCAGTGAGGTGAGGGGGAAACATGGTGGCGCTTGACGGCTCCATGCTCGGCCCCAGCCCTCTTAGGCACTGGGCGGATTTGTATGGAAACCGGCACCGCAGTGAAGCGGCCGGCAGGGCAGGCGCTCAGCCCGCCTGGGGCTGCGGAGGCAGCGAGCTGAAGCATACCCGTCTATCTAGAGGCGTGTTGAAGCGGGATGATTCCTATAGGGAGTGAAGGCGTATTTGGAGAGTATTTGCAGGAGACAGGCGGGGTGGTCTTCAGGGCGCTGCTGGAAACGCGGTGCTGTGGTATGCCGCACTTCACAGTATAGCCATGTCCGCGAAAAACAACCTGTCGAGGCTAATGTAAAGGTTAGTGCCGCCCAAAATAAAGCAGTAAGGAAAATTAAATGATCGGTGATTGTGCCCGTTGCTTTCATGCTGCTGTAGAAAAAATATTGATCTTTCTAATGCTCTTCTCGGGTTTTACAATAATCTGTTCATCAATATTTCTTGTGTAGGCAAATAACATAAATTGTAAGCAATAATTTGTGACAACTCTAATGGGTTCATGGGTGTCACTTCTCAAACTTGTTTCCATAGTGATTATGTATGGAGAAATGGAGGCAGTGCTTGAAAAACTCAGCCCTTTACTTGTCTAGAATATTGTAAATTGTCTAGAACCATCTAGAATATCCATAAAGGGTAACTGAAAGACTTAATGTACATCAGCTCTTCCTATGGTAAGCCCCTCCTGGGGCAATATGATCTGTAGCAATAGTGCAACACTTATCAATATCCCAGATAAATTATGTAAATGCAGCTCCTCTGTCAATCCATCGTAATCCTTTCAGGTTTTGTCCACCCATACTGGGTAGAAAATATTGAAGATGCTTCTTGTATTTGCAATTTAGACAGTCAAGCAATAATAACCAGAAGCCTTTTCAAATGAATGATAGCAGTTTGTGTGGACTATTAAACCTCTGGTTGTAAAAGAGAACAGGATGTTCTGAAGAAGGAACAGGAACACAGGTTTGTTCATGAACACGTTTGTGTTTTTTTAAGGTGGCACACTTAGGTTTCCCATTAAAAATTACTTTGGGTCTAAAGAGAAAAAAATAATATTACTGAATATTTGTTTTAATTAAGGGTCTTGAACATTTATTAAGAAAGCTGTGGAATATATATACTTCTTATGATTGGGTCTTAGTATATTTTCAAACCTTGAGTGGAAAAGATTTCTTACCATGGGAATTTCAGGAAGGCAAGCCATCCTTTTCCACGAATTTTAAATGTCTTTTTAAAAAGCATTTGTCATCTTAGAAACAAGCATCTAGTTTATCTTTTCTTGCAAAGAAATTAATGTAATTTCTGATACTTGTGTATCCAAATCACTTTGAAGGTTTGGTTTTGATAAAAGTTTTTAACTAACAAGGCTTTCCTAGCTTTCTTTAAGGATAATTATAGGAGAAACTGCTCCCATTGCTCTAATTTGCTGCAAGTCTTGTTTTACTTAACGAAACTCCATCCCTTAAAAAAAAATAAAATTCAAACCAAACAAAAAATAAATACACAACAACAAAAAAAAAAAACAAACCCAAACAAACACAACAAAGCAAAACCAAACAAAACCCTTCAGCCCCCTCAAAACCCCTTAGAATTATTTTTTTTTTACCATTAGCTTCAATCAAGCGACAATTTTTTAATGGATTTTTATGATAACAGGTAGCTTCTCAGGCAGATGCCAAGATTTCTTTATGCAGACATTAGGCAACTATGAAGGCAAACAGCACTATGTGCCCTGCAGAGCTCCTGACCACTGGCCACTCCTTGAGGAGCTTGAAACTTCCATGTCTCTGAGGATTTTGGTCATCTGTGATTTACCTGATGATAATATATAAGGAAAAGACTGTGACCATATTGGTATCTCCTGCCACATGGTCATGGCAGAGTTCGACAAATCTGATTAGTTGGCCATGTTGTTTGCTCTGGCTCATTATTTTAATGCACTGCTATGGCATCAGACAGTCCTCAGCCAGGTGGCCTCTTGTCAGATGCTCTCTAGTTGCCTTACGTTTTGTGTGACTGGAACTATGAAATTACGTTTCAAGAAACAAATCATGGGTTTCATATGGATGTTCCACATCAAAGGAGAAGAGGAAAGGCATCTGGTGGTTCCTCCAATGAAAATCATTGCCTTGTTTCACAAATGAAAAGAGGAAAGAAATTTTGTTTCATTACCTTCATATAGGCAAAGGGTTGGAAACACTGAATCAGTCCTCTTTTATTTTTGTGAAACAAAGTAGCAGAAATACAGGATTGTTGTCCTAGCGGTGACCCTAACTGTACTACAAGAAAAAGTTTTGACATTTTGCGCTCTTTAAAACACTGTGTACCTGAATACAGTGTTTGAGAGATAGCTTTTCAGATATAGTAGGGTAAAAAACCATTTCATTGGTGAGCTCTTGTCTAATTTGTGTATTTTTAGACTGGTGGTGGCAAAGCTGTGTTTGTGTTCTGAATATGAAGCATCATAGCAGGAGGTATCAAAAGGTCAGATTTTGTCACTAACAAAAATCTTGGGTTGACACTGGGATTTAAAGCCCCCTGGCTTTAAATCTTATTAAGCTTTCTAGAGCAATCTCAGCTGAAAACTTGCTCCTTAAGGACCACGTTCGTGCTATCATCAGGCAGAAGAGATACCAAAAAGACACTAATATGTCTGTGCTACTAAAGATAGGATCCACATTTTTATGTCCATGTAATATACTTCAGTAGATGTCTCCCCAAAAGACAACTGTAGTGACTCATGAGCTCTTTAGTGAGAGTGAACATAATTATATGTTTATTAACAGGGGGTAGCAGATGGACTAGCTGGTTTAGCAGCTGGGTTTCCAGTCATTATTCATGCAGATTGAAGTAAAGAGTGATGTATCTAAAGAAAGCAGTAGGAGCTGACACCTCCTGAAACTGAGCCTCAGTTGAGCATTCCCTGCTCATCAATTTTCTGGCAAAGGCGATGACACAGTTTGCATTAGGAGATCTCAGAAATTTCCTTTTAGAAATCTCATACCATGATTTGAATTTCCTGTGAAACTGTCAGGTACTTCATGGGAAACCTGGAAGATCCCGAGTTTCTCTTCTGCATTTGCAAGTCTGATGCTAGAGTACCTACTGTATATTACTTGTTTGTCACAACTAGCAGGTCAAAGAAAGTAATTGTAAACAAACAGTTTACTCACTGTAGGTCACTTTCATGATGATTTGTTAGTGTTGTTAGCAAGAAGTAGTGTTTTTCAGTTCATCACTCCAAAGCATCTTGCCTAAACAGAAGTATGCTTCCTCAAACGTAGGAGTGGATAAGAAAGATTTTGGAAAACCTCTAGGGGAGAGAGAAAGCAAAAATCCAGGAGTCCCATGCTTGTTATTTAAATGGAGTCACAGGATTTCATTAATGTTATTTTATGCCTGTTTTTTTGGTTGTTTTTTTTTTTTTTTTTTTTTTTTTTTGTTGGTGATCATTCCACTGAAATTATAATCTAAACAAACAAAATAGTAAGAATGTAGAAGATGCAGTGTTTTCAATGCACTGAGAAAGCTTGCTTTGTATTCCTTAGTATCATGGTGCGATTGGAAATCCACATAATGATGACTTAAGGACATTAAGCTACTAGGCTGGTTTTGTCATCCTTTTCTAAAGCTATTTTACAACTTTGTTATGCTCTGATAGATATTGCTACCCTTTATAACATATCAAACTTGTGTTGGAAAATCTCAGTGATGTCTTTGTTGAATGAATTGTAAGTGCATCCAGACACAGAATTTCCTCTCCCAGTTGAAGTTTTGTCTCACTGAATAGTTGTGCGCTAGACCAACAAGGAGCATTTTCAAAAATGTTTAGATGATTTAGGAGCCAAGCACTATAGAAAGCCAGTGGGACTTAAGCTGCTTTAGTTAATTTAATTATCCCACATGTTAAGTCTTTCAAGATATTCAGACTGGCACAGAAGATACAGGGTGGATAGGACCTCTTGCTGACCAGCTGATTCATTTGTCTGAAATGTATGCATGGTGGTTTGTGGCTTGTGCTTCCTAATTGCTTTGAGCGCAAGTCTCCAAGGAGTGTTCCTGCTGAAGTTTTGCATAGTTTTGTTTCTTGGCTCAAGTTCTCTCATTTTAAGTAAGATTTATTTTTCTTGATGATATTCATTTGTTAATCTATGTAAGATTAATTTACTTGCTTAAAAAAAAAACGAACAACCAAACAACAAAGTTGGGAGAATTCTGTATTTATGGTTACTCATCCATTAATTCATCTCCTCTTAGAGTCTGAAGCTTTAATTCAGAGTTGTTGTGACCTTAGCGCCTTCAGAGTTCTGAAGTTATTATTCTGGAATAATGAAGTTTTCGATGAATTTAACCAAGATGGTTTGGTTTTTATACAGTGGGAAAGTTCTTGTAACCTGCTGCTGAGAGGAAGTAGCAGAAACGTTCTGGGGCCTCAGAGAAGCATGGTATTCTCAACCCTGTCTCAAAGGTTCAAAAATCTAAAGAACTAAGGGAAGTTAAATACTTATTTTTATAATAGGTACATACGGTTTCATCCTCTGGCCTTTGGACTTGTAACATTTCCCATTTACTTCAGGTTTGAAGAGACCTCAAAGATCATCTAGTTCCAACCCCTGCCATGGGCAGGAACACCTTTCACTAGACCGGGTTGCTCAAAGCCCTGTCCAGCCTTGGACACTGCCAGGGATGAGGCAGCCACAGCTTTTCTGGGCAACTTGTTCCAGCGCCTCACCACCATCACAGTGAAGAGTCTACTCTTTCAGATTAAAGCCATTCCCCCTTGTCCTTTCTTAGGAGAAATATGTAAATTACTGTTAATTCCTTAAATAAGTATGAAAGTAAGAAAACTATCATATGGGATCACTTATGGTGGTCTTGTAATTTTAGTAACTCTTCTGGTAATAAGAACGTTGGCACAATAAAATCCCAAACCAAATATTTGAAATGGAAATGTACTTTTCTTTCACTGATTTTCTTAGTCATTCACTCCTCTCCATGTTATAGTTTTAGGTCTCGAATGTTCTCCTTGATTGAGTGATTAGATTCTTTCTTGCAGTTTTTGAGGCTAGTAGTCAGGCCCAAGACATGGAGTCAGCTTAGCTCTGTTCTCTGTTTTGTTACAGACTCCCAGTGTGACCGCAGACATGTAATTGTAGCACTAAAATTGAGCAGATGACATTAGAGACTCACCATTGCCTTTTATTGGAATGAGAGCTCTTTCTGCACTCCAGTTTTCTCCTCTGTAAAACAGGGATGATAGTATTTACCTTGGAGGTTGTGTGGTCAAAAGCTTGAAAAACTTGGAGATCATTAATGGTAGGAGGCTTAACAATCTTTGATAGAAGTTTCATGTGTACTTTCAAGGTAGTTTGTTCCTTCATTACAAAAGTAAAGAAAGCTTGAGAGATTAAGCAGGTGTCAGCTGCTGATAACATCCTGGCAGAGCACTGTGGTTGCATTCATTTTTTAAGTCAATTGGAAGACTTCCGTGCCACCATGAAATAGTACATGTTGTGTATTGCTGTTTAACAGTCTGCAAAGAACATTTTTTCCAATTTGGAGAGAAAGGTAAATATAAGCTTATGTATTCTTTTGAGGAAAACATGTTTCCTTCTCATACTGGTTAATTGTCTATGTAAAGTTATTTATGCTGATGGTTAATCAATTTAGAATCCACTGACAAAGCCTGAGCTTTTTAATTGCTGAGCTTCAATTGTTTAATTTTTGAAACAGCCACTACAGGCAGGCCGATTCTCTGGATTTAATTTTGAGCACCTTTCTTCATTGATAAAAAAGTTGAATGTTATGTTACTAGTAGGAGGAACTAATGCGTGTGAACCAAGCCCAAAATGAAAACACCACCAGGGCCAAGCAGTTCATTGATTTTACAGGAATATATTCACAGGGCCAGAGTTTGTGGTAAAAAAATAACAGTCTCTAATGTGTGGTGTAGATATGCTTACCATGATAGATGCGCTATGTCCTGACTGATGAGACCAAGTCATACAACTCTGTTGTGTGTAAATTGCATGTAAATTGCACTTTTAGACATCAGAGCAAACACTCAGTGCTCTTCAGGGTATGCATACAGTGCTGTGAGTTCTGACGGCCCATTTCAGATTAGAAACAACAAAATGCCTAGGTTGTATCAACTGATACAGAATTGCACAGAAAGCTTTGGCATGAGTGTCTTACAGGCCTTTATCGTTAGAATATTTAAAATATGTTCTTCCCTGAACAGCAGGAGTAAGATATCATAAAAATTACTTCATTGTTCTTTAACAGAAGCTCTTTCTGTCTGTATTCAGCCTTGTGTGTTAAATAAAGTCTCTTCGTCCTTTTCTAGCAGAGCATTTTAACCTCCAAAACAGTATTTTGCAGTTTATAGAGCTCATTGCAACATTTAAATGTTAACACTAAAGAGAAATACTTTGTCATTAATAAAATGAGCTGTATAGTACAAAGTAGTGTCTCAAGGGAAATCTTAATTTCTACAAACTGCAGGTTTTCTACTAAGCTTTACTTTTTGAAAGAAAATAGAGACTGTTCATTTCTGCACGTAACTATAGCTCAGATTCCCTGAGGTTTGTTTCTGTCACTGATACTGGCTTAATATGAAACTAGTGACAACTAGTTTCAGTTTTGTGCCCTTGTTTCACCTGCCTGTAAGATGGAAATTACAATATCCCCTCTTTGAAGCGTATCTTAGATTATAAACTGTTTAAGGCTGGGACTGGTTGCATGATGTGCTGCACTTCAGACTACAAAGCAGCCAGTACTGGGTGTGAAGCTGAGGTTCTACCTGGGTTAAAATTTAAAAAATTCATCAAGAGAAACATTGCAACTTGTTTAATCATATGGGTTTTTTTGGTTTGTTAATCCTTCTGAGATTTTTTGGGATGAAAAATATAACAAGGCTTTTCTCTTTAGGTGTTGTAGTCACTTGTTATTGTTATGATTGGGTCAGGAATATGTGCCTAAGAAGCTTAAGCTGCCCAATGGCCTGCTAAGGAACTGTCTTGTAGCTGTTCTGTTCTGCTATTTGGGGTTTCTTTTTAGTGTTATAAAGCCTCTGCAAGACAGTCCTTAGTCCCAATTGTTAGCACTTTATCCCAGAATGCTATTATATATTATTTTGTGTGCTAATATACTATACTACCAAATGAGACAAAAATAAATATATAAGTTGCAGGATAGTTGGGAATTAATTCTTTTCATCTCTGGTTACTTCCAGGAACAGCTACCCACATTTTCCTGAGGTCCAATGACACAAACAAGTGTGGACATGCACTGATGGAAGCACACACAGGATACAGGTAATCACATTTTAGCCAGGAGTAACTGTGGCATTGCTTGTGCTAATCTAGGGCATGCACTTTAACATGCCATGTCACAGCAATTGGCAGTGGCCAGAAACCTTTGTTCTTTACACAGCAGGAGACAGAAATGAGAGTTCATGCTGGATTTCAGAATATATTGGTTCATTTATTTCATGCATGTATTGAAAAGTGACTAGATCATAATTTACTGGCTTTTTTTAAAAAATAAATAAATAAAGAACAAATATATGCCTCTATTCAAAGCAGTTTTATCTTGTGCTAGGTACTTTAAAAGCTTCTGGTAATAATTGTTTCTCAGTCTTAAGGAGTGGTTTATTTGCTATCATTTTCAACATTTATTTGTGACTCATTCTTCTAATTAATTTAAAAGTAGCAAAGTCAGAAAAATGCTAATTGCTAAGCAGGCAGATACTACAGTACTCGGTAACAACCCAGTTACCGATATTTTTATTTTGCTTGCCTTTTGTCCTCTGTAGTTTGTGTTACCATTTTTAAATATATTTTGATATACACTTTTCTATGGGTTATGAGACTACAAGATCTTGTATGACTTTATTCCTTTTATTTCAGTAGGAATATAACAAACAAACCACTGATTTAATCTATATGTCAATAACAAATAAAGACTCAGTCAAGTTTCAGGACTTAATTTGGATGTGATATTTTGTGTATCTTAAACTCAGACTTTTTTTTTTTCTTTTTTCCACATTTCTGTCCATGAAAACTGAGTTACCACAAGTATGATTTTCAGTTTATTACCCAAAAGGAGTTCTCTGATCTCCTTTACTGTTCATTTACATTGCAAACATTCAGCTCTTCTGGGAATACAAGTTTGTACCCCCAGGAGCACACTGGAATTATGTTTGTTAATTTACATCACATCAGAATTGTCTTTGCTGATTTACTGTGTATCTTTATGCAGAAGGAAAGAGAGAAGAGTGAGAACCATAAAGACTGCTGCCTTAGAGCTGCTGTTGCCATAGAGTTGCTAACGAGGAAAAAAACTGCAGCATGGATTTCTTCTGCTCTTGAAGGTAAGATGAGGGCACAGCAAAGACTGTAGGAGGGGGAGGGGAGGCAGAGGGAGGGAGAAGAGGAAGAAAGTCTGCGTCCTTGCTGTCTAAAAAAGGAAATTCAGTGTCAGTGTTCATGAGCAGAACTGCTGGTGCAGAAGAGCAAAGCTATCTCAGTTGTTTAGAGCAGCAAGAATGATGAGCAAGCAAGCGCACTCCCTTGCTTTTTCCTCCCTTGCAGGAGGAAATACTGCGAAGAAAGCAGGGAGAATAGGAGTGACTTTATCGTTTAGAAAATACTGCTGCTTCCAGATAGCTGCTTATAGGTACTGCTTTGGCATTAATATTGTTACCCTGGGTAAAGACAGCTGTGAAAAAACTCAGTAGGTAGATAAGCAAGAAGAGAAAGTGGCAGTAAAAAAATTCAGCATAATCTTCAGCTGATTAATTCTGTCTGTATTAAAGAGTGTCTGTATTAAAATGTGTGATACTACTATTTTGATATTGCTTCACCATCTGATTGCTGTATTATTGTGTGTGTTTGGATAGAACAGCCCTTCCTTACAATTTCTTTCTTTTTTGCACTTTATGGCCATTTATCAAATGGTGTTTGACTGTTTCTCCTGGAATCTATTTGAAGACTGGGTCAGAGTAAATTTCTTATATAGCAGCCTGTTAGTTGGATCAACAACCAGCAGTTCAGGGTGTAAATAAATAAAAGCATATTAAGGATTCAGAATTTTTCTTAGCATTATAGTTTCTCACTGTGGAATTGCTATTCTTTGAGATTATAGCACTTAGCTCATACATGCCATTTCCCAGTTATGGGAAATCTCACCATGTGAGGTATATTGATCATTGTTGCCATTTCAAAGGTATGTCATAAGGAATTTGATGTGTAAAGTGTGTTTTTTCTAGTCAGACTCATTTTGTGATTCAGACTAACGTAGTCAGACCCATTAGCTGCAGACAGTTTTTTCAACGGTCTTCAGAACCATTCTTTTTATTTATTAAAGTCCCCAGTGCTGTCAGTGGTTGTTGACATCCATTAAGATTTGCATGGGTCCCTTGAGCCAGCACACATGGCAATCAATCCATGACTGAAACCCTTGCAATACAAGTGGTTGTGATTTAGTTCAGTATCAGCAAGGGGTTTAGTTATCTGCTCCAAACAATTGTTAGCATCCTGCTGGAGTGAATAATTGTGTTAGGACTGAGTTCCACAGAACATTAGGCACTACATTTCAGAATAGATTACTGAATTTCTGGATCAAACCCATTTGGGTTCTTCTGAGATCTAAGGGGATTATTCAAACAAATATGACTGTATAATAAACACCTTTTTGTACAGTAACTGTTCAAGAAGGAATGGATAGTCCCTATGCAGACTAAAATTTAGTTGCTTTAGATAAAGATTTAGTGGAAGGTTAGTGTTAGATCAATTTAGTGTAATTCTTCGTTGACAAAAACAGGTAGCCAGAAACACAATATAGCTAATTGACAGGTTATTGTTTTGCAAATAGTATGTATATTCACTGGTTCCAGTTGATGGTGCTAATATTTACAGTGGAAAAGAGAAGAGCTACAGCAGCACTGATACGGAAATGTCTTGGTTGATTGTGTCCAGTGTGTGAAGTGAAGCACAGATGCATAACCTTCATGTTGACACTATTCCTATGCTAGACTGCCAGGAACAATCAACAGATCTACCAACTTCAGAGAAAGTTTCAGAGGCATCTCTTATGATGAAAGAGACATGGTTTACGGTAAAAAAAGTAACTTATTTGGAAGCTAAACAAAGCAGAAGAGTTGTTTATAAATCTGCTCATCTGTCCATAAATTTGTGCTGAACGCTGAAGAAAGAGGCAATCTTACAGCTTATGCTTGTTTTCCCGTCTTCTTCCATCTAGTTTATATTGTGGGAATGGTCAAGAGAGTAAGGAAGTATGGCAAAACATCACCCAGAACACTGTAATCTCTACATTTGGGCCAGGAATAAAGCTGTTAAGCCACTGGTGTTGTTGTGGTTAATGCCAGGACCCACACTGATTCCCCAAACTTCCCAAAATATGAGAGTGTACTGATGGGTGATACTGCGCATAATTACTTTTTTCAGCTTGTAAGGAGGTGTTGCACTGCTCAGTGTCTGTCTCAGTCACTTCCAAGTAGCATCAGTTTTCTACATTGTCGGCTTTTTGTGAATGCTCTAAGGCCTGATTTTTAGAAATGCTGAATACCTGCAATGCTGTTAAAAGTTAATGAGAGTACAGGCTTCTCAGCATAATTGTAAATCAGGCCTCAGCACTCAAACAAGAGCTTTTAGTTTAACAGTTACAAGACTGCTTAAATGATAGTCTGAATTCTAGATACTTTATGGAACTGATTTTTTTTTTTGTTTGTTTTTTACAAAACATATTGCCAATATTTTCTTGATTCCAGGGAAGCTGAGCTGTGACCCATTATATCCCTTGATTTTTATTAATTTTGTTAGCATTATGACTCTTTTACTTAATACACAGCTAGTAGAACAGCAGGCACATATGAATGAAGAGAATTCAGCTATAATAGATTTAATTCTCTGTGATGCTTTATGGCATTAATCTTTTTTCTATTGGATTGAATGGCAAGAAATTCTGCTGTCATGCTTAAGGGTTAGAATAAAAGATTAAAACAACATTCCTTTATTGTTTAAATTTCTTTACATGCACCTGATGGATTTTTCAATGTACTGAACTATAGTGTCTTGGGCACGTAAGTCAATCTTTCTTTAAACATGCTATAGCTCCCCATTTTGTTGGTGAGCATTACGTTCACCCCTTGAAATTAACAATTGTCCATTCTTGTCCTCAACTGTTTGAGTTTTTTATAGTAATCTAACTTTCAGTTAAAAATTCATTTTCCCTTGATAAAAGGTACATCCTCATTCATCCTCTGCCTTAATCAGTTTTGCCTGTTCACTCCCTTGTTTTTTGTTCACATAGTTGTATTTTCATTTCAAGCCAGGAGATCTGTCAGGGCTTCTGTAATAAGTATATCCAGTGGAAGATGGAGAGTCATCCACTGAATTCATACAGTGACTTCTCATAAAAGATATTTTGGGTTCAGGCTCTTCAGTTTTACAACAAATATACTTCTTTGGCATTACTCTGGATTCTGTGGGGAATTCTGGTTCTCTGTGACTCACTTTGAGTTAAAACAGCAAGGGAAATACTTTGCTTTGTGAAACCAGTAGTTCAATGCCTGATCTTCAACCCACAGACCAGCACAATCAGTATTCATGGCGGAAGAGAAAAGAATCGCTAACAGTTTATAATCCATGTTACTTCATACTGGTAGGAGTTACTTCTTTGGAACTTACATTTAGGTTTTCATTGAGCAGCAGATTGAAAACAGTTCAATAACAGCAGTAATACTAGCATTCATTGTAGCAAGATGCCTTACCCAATTAGGAAAGCCTTCACTCTTTCCTTCTTAAAGCAACCTTCTTATTTTAGAGTGCTGTAGAACCACTGCATTATTAATTATATTATACCAATTTAACTTCTCTTAAAGCTTTATTAAAACTGTGGAAGCTGAATTACACTAATGGAGCCATGTAAACACGGCAGAATTAGGAGTCATAGAATCATAGAATCATAGAATAGTTAGAGTTGGAAAGGACCTTGAGATCATCTAGTTCCAACCCCCCTTCCATGGGCAGGGACACCCCACACTAAACCATGCCACCCAAGGCCTCATCCAACCTGGCCTTGAACACCGCCAAGGATGGAGCATTCACAACCTCCCTGGGCAACCCATTCCAGTGCCTCACCACCCTCTCAGTAAAGAATTTCTTCCTTGTATCCAATCTAAACTTCCCCTGTTTAAGTTTGAACCCGTTACCCCTTGTCCTGTCACTACAGTCCCTGATGAAGAGTCCCTCCCCAGCATCCTTGTAGGCCCCCTTCAGATACTGGAAGGCTGCTAGTCAAGTGTGAGTAGCTAGTCACAGAATTGAAAACATCTATCCCACTGTTGTGGTTTGTTTTTTTTTTTTTTTGATATCTGAGGAACTTGTACACTGAATTTGGTGCAGCTCTGTCCATATGACAATAGCCAGGCAGTGTTATCATTTCTAATTCTCTAGGCAATTAGACCCATTTTATCCTCAGGTCTGATATTTCTAAATTAGGAGTAATTAGCTTGCTGGCTGAGAGACCTGAGAAAACAAGGGAAGAAATTGTTTCTTACATCAGATCAAATGCCAGTGTTCTCCACATTTTCTGTTGTCAGGTGCTTGCACATCTCTCTCCCTTGGCTAGTTACACTGTGTGAACACAGCATTACAGGATGGTCAGAATTGCCAAGTATGATTAAAAGGTCATGTCTGAACTATAGCAAAAATCCAGTAGGCCTTCAATAATAAAGATGAAGAATTTTTTATACGTCAGTTAAAATAGGTATTTTTATCTCATTGTCACAGATGGAATGGACAAGGGAGAGCACCTTAAATCCAGGTCGCTGCAGAATGGCCATCAGGTGGCTCTGCATCTCAGCAGTATGATCAACAGAGGTTTAATTCAGACATATTTTCATACCCCAGCCTCTTAGTTCCGATTATCTGTATCAGAAGGATTCAATATTTCTGCTGCAGGACTGGCTATTATTGTTTATATTCATGAATTTACACTTACAGCATTATTTCTATACGTTGCCCATAATAAGTAACTGGCAATTTTTTTAATGCTCTATTGCGAGAGCTTAATATATAAGAGATTGCACAGACGTGGTGGTTTTATCTATAGTGTTACTGGCCCAGAAGAAACGCCGAGTGTTAAACCTGCTAAACCTTTCCTGGCAATCACAAACCCCTAATTGTGCCTAAAACCTTGTGGCAAAAATTCTGCCATCTGCGGGCCAAGGATGAAAGTAGTTGTTAAGCAGCGGGGTGCACTGCAGCGCTACAGCGCTGTTCCTCCGGTAGGAGAAGCTGGTTTTCGTGCAGAGCTCCTCAGCAGCAGATCTCAAATAGGCCTGGTCAGTAGCTTTCTGATAGTATATTTTTAACAGAAAGCGTTGGTTTGTTATAATTAAAACTTTCTGTGGGAACACATCAATGAGAAATTGAAATGTTCCATTCTAAAAATACCAGAATATTCTGTTCCAATTTTTTAGTCTGTAGCCTTTGATTTTTATTCCAAAAGGATTAAAAAAAAAATTTTTTTTTTTACATTATAAAACCAAGAAGTCAAAATTGAAATCGTCATCTTTGTATTAAACATTAATGAATCCTCATATCATAACTATAGCACATTGTAAATTCCAGGCAGTCAAGAATTTAGGGGTCTTGGCTCTTATTACCCTGCTCTGACCACTCAGTTCATGTCTCGCTACTTGTGGTCATGTATGTATGCTGAGTGGGGAGAATATGTCAAGAGTGTGACTATCTTTTCATTCAGATGAGGGGGATCAAAGATGGGAAGAAATCTTGTTTTTCTCATCTTTGCATCTTTGCTTCTTTTATTGTAATTTTGCGTTAATCACTTAAATTACTACAGTAATTTAAAGAAAAACTGTTTTGAGCTTATACTCAAAATAATACACAGTTAAAGCCATAATCATAGCAGTCAATATTCAGAAAAAAAAAAAAAGAATCAAACAACTAGAGATAACTCTCAAGGCTTTCCTTTGCCTAGGTTTGTAAGTTTAGTACTTGTCATGTGCTAAAAAGAAAAGATTGACTTTGCGTTTTATCCTGCAAGGAAAGGAAAGAAAAAGAATGAAAGAAAAAAATGCAGGATTTGATTAGTCATAGATCCAGGAGTTATTTGTTTTCAGAAAGAAAGTACATACAGCAGTTCTGATCATATATCACCAGTCATGACAGATAATTATCTATCTATTTATCTATCTATCATATGCCTATATGGCAGCAAATTACACTACGTTAAAAAAAAATGTTTAGATGCACATAACTAGGCTGAATTTATACTCACAGAGACAGTTCCTGATTTTGGATTTCATTACTTTTAAATGTATCTTTTTAATGTAGTTTTTAATGCAGTTATTAAAAAATGAAGAAAAAGAAACTGCGTGTGCAAAACTGTAGTGATCCCAGTTCCTGTCCTTTTTTTTTTTTTTTTTTTTGCTCCTTGCTAATGGAGCAAAACTTTCATCCACTTCTCTATCCCATTCACTCTCTTTCCATTTTTGTCACTAAGTTGCTGGTTTCTTTTGTTCTTTTCACACCATCCATATTGTTTTACCCTGCCTCTGTCTTTTCCACTTTTATGTCTTCTGTCCTTTCCCTGTAGCTATTTTCTCTTTCAAGATCCCACTGGATCTTTCGTGCCAAGCCCTCCTGATCCTGTTGATCCCTCTCTTTTGCATCCTCTAAGTGGTCTTCATTTGTCTAATTCTTCCTTACCAGTGAGGTGATGGCAATAGATGCATAGGATACAAAAAGACACATTCCCAGCTGTTGAGTATCTAGTCTTGATGCCACAGCAATCCCAGCAGTTGGGATGAACAATTTAAGAGAATATATTTTCCGTCTCTGTGGATTTTTTGGAGGATACTTACACTGTGCTTTCAAGGAATGTGGTCTTTTGCAACAGTGAAGTGTTACCATTTGTAGCGCCTTACAGTTTCAATAACCTTTTACAGGACCAAATAGTAGTTCAAACTGGTGAAGTGACCTAGCGTTACAGTATTTATTTATTGCTGAGGTTGTTTTGTTTGTTTTTTGTTTTGTTTTGTTTTGTTTTTTGATTTTTTTTTCTTGAGGGCTGGAGGGGGAGTATGAGCTGTATAAATCATTGGCTCCATAAAAAGAAAACATATTTTAAGTTGCCAGAAATACTTGGTGATTTTTAGGTAATATATCCCACCAAAACCTCAACCTTTGGAAGATATCCAGAGTAGAAAATACAATCCATTCTCTAAATTATGCATTACCTGTAGAAGAAGGCAGACAAATTGTAGGCAACTAAAGTGTTTGCATTTTTTTCATCTGTCATATTTGTGCACCTCTGTGACATGAAAATCTGTCAATCACAGTGCCTCTGCGGTATAGTTAGCATAATGTTCATAGGGAATAAAAGAGCTGCATTATTCAGGATTCTCCCAGTTGTTCCTGGTTATAACATTCAACAGAACAACTGCTAGTGATAGAGTGGTGGTAATACTAACCTATTTAAAGAAACTAACAGGTAAAACAAGTTCACTTGTTTTATTTTGTTCTTTAAAAGTTCCTTCCAGAAAACTAGAGAAATACTATTTCAGATATCTAAGAAAGGCATCCTTGACTTGCTTTTGTCTTATCCATATTTGATCAAGAGTCTTCATGTAATCTGCAAAATACTTTGTGACACTTTCAAACACGATACAGTAAGATTTGATGCAGTGATTCACTTTGTACCTATAGCAATTTGAGGGAGATAAAATTTTAACTTCTGCAGCCAAAGGCTATTGACTTGCCTTGTCCCTTTACTAGAGAGATTCTGAAGCATTGGTGCCATTGCCTGATTTACATCTTTGCAAATATATGAAAATACAGAGTATTGCCTTATGATCCCAGGTCCCCAGAATTGCTGGTGACCTACTTGGGTATCTTAGCTAACAGAATAGGAGCTTTTGCCTCTTCATATTTTAAGCATTTTGAAAGGCCATATTGTTTTTCTCTTTCTATATGTAATTTCTGGAAAGGCTACTACAGTGTTTGAATTATAGTAAAGCATCTGAGAGGTCAAGGTCTTTCATTTCATTTTGGGAAGGTGTTGAGTTTTCTGTGGCTGGATTGCTGTTTTCTACTGCAGAAGGCAAGAGATCCTCATTTGTGAATTCTCTGGGAAAGCTAGAAGGAGCTGGAATGTCCATAATTTCTTTCCATGGTTTTCCAGGGCATCTGGGGAGAGGAGATTCTGGGCGATCTGACAACCCATTAAATAGAGAAGTATCAGGAAGAATTAGTGGTTCTGCAGGTGTACTGGTTTCCTTTCTTGCAACCCCTGGGTTAACTATCTCTGATGCTGTTTCAGCACTGGATGATGGGAGGGTTTTGTTTTGGTTAAAACCACTTTCATTGGACTCCTCAGAAGATTTGGGGATTGGATGTTTATGTTTCTCATTTTTACTGTGTTTTTTATGCCCACATGCATGACCAGTTCTGTGCTTACAATCCCTTTGATGCTTATACCTTCTGTCAGACTCATGATCCTTTTTATGCCCATGTTTATGCCCATGTTCATGCCCGTGTTTATGCTTGTGTTTATGCTCAGGTTCACGTTCACCTTCTGGATCCTGTCCACCATCTTCTCTTGTTTCTTTATCTGGTCTTTGCTCATCTTCTCTCATTTCTTTATCAGGTCTTTGCTTTTCTTCTTCATTTTTATCAGAGCATGAAATTTCATTTGGCTGATTTAGCATAACAAGGCTTCGAAAAGGTGTGAATCCAGGAGGCCTTCTTAGTAATACAACCTAAAAAACATTGCAATAATAGCCATATTTCTTACATAAACAAGAATGATCTTTTCAGATTTGAGAGATTCAGAAGTTGGGTCATTGAAGTATATGAATCATTTACCAGAAATATGTTATTATATTTTTAAAGTAAGCTAAATAATTATCTTTTCTATTTGTGATAAGTGTGGAAACATAAACATCCTCCTGAATAACTCCAGAGTATTTTAGCAGTTATGTGTTAAAAGAAAAACTTAAGTATCACTGAAATATTGCAAATTTAACA
Source organism: Psittacula echo (assembly GCF_963264785.1). Lineage (NCBI taxonomy): Eukaryota > Metazoa > Chordata > Aves > Psittaciformes > Psittacidae > Psittacula > Psittacula echo. Next base: position 29,952,842 of record NC_137740.1, on the reverse strand, counting down.
TGGGAATGTAACTATAGAGAGGAGAATGTGTACTGGTTTTAATTTATGAACAATATAGCTGATTTCTAAGACTGAATGTCACTGCATCTGTCAGAATATAACACTCCGATGTATAAAACCAGTTTGTGCTAAAGACAAACACATATCTGAGTACTCAATACCAGCATGCACAAAAGATCTGGGTTGTTTTGTTATATGAAATGTAACTATTCAATTTTTTGTTTCTAGATCTGACATACGCATCTCATAAGAATGCTTAGAAATAATACATATAGGTTAAAGTTGATAATATGAAACATTTGTTATTGAGTAATCTCTATTTCCCACATCTGTTAAACTAGAAGACAGAGACTGAATGCATGATGTGCAGTCACTGTCCAATACAGTTTTCATATCTCTCCACCATTTGCAGTCTCTAGCTGCGAATCAGAGTTGTTTGGGATGGAGCTAAACTTGAAAGTTGATATGGATATTGTAGTGAAAACAAGGCAGAAAGACATTTATTGTGGATACATAATGAAACAATAGGTAGTTATGAATATGCTGAGTACAGTGAAGCTACTGATTACGAATGCAAGTTAATCAGTCTGACTTTATTCAAAGTATCTTCTTCATTGGGGAGTATGAGAGTCCCTGCATTTATCAAAAAACCTGCAATCATCAGAACTACAAAAGTTCTGATAATAAAAGAGATTTAAATTTCATTCTGAAATTTTCAAAGTGACCCATGTTCAGGGCTAGTTAATTGTGGAGCTGGGCACAAAGGAAACTGAAAGATCTTCTTGCAGAAATTGACAACCATAGCAGGAGATGCACTACTCATATGAAAAGATTTGCAGATGCTTTTGAAACCTGTGGGGAATAATCACTGCATTGTCAAATACATTTTTGTCTCAATTTTTAAGCCTTGTATGAATAGTAATTCAAAGGAGCTGCTGGGGCTTGATATTTCAGAGCTTAGCTGATAATGCAAAAGTGTAGTTGACAATCAAAATATTCTTTCTGTCCTGTTGCCTTTATATTTCTGTAGTCACTGGATTATCCCCTGTCTCACCTTGTCATGAGACTGACTCAAGCATAACAAGTTGCTGAGGTTAGAGGTTGAGAGAGAGGAGTGTGGCATTACTGAGGTTGTTAAAAGAGCAATGGGTGCCTTCGTATTTGGTACAAAGTATGGGTTAATTTGGAATGGATAAAGAATTTAATGACTGCCTTGGTTCTATGCTCTACTTACGATGATGGATAATGAAAAGGAATCATACCATTGACCGTTCTTTGGAGCAGTTAACCTGGGGAAAGATTTTATTCTCCCATGGGATCACATGAATTTGTGCTTCACATGACAATGGTACCTGTTGACAAAACAAAATCCAACACATTAAGGCATCAAACACAAAGGAAGAGTTGTGCCAAAAAAAACCCCCAACAACAAACAACAAATACAAACTATTTTTTAATAATACTTTTAAATACAAGTATACCTAGAACTTTACCCAAATATCTATGAAATTCATCCTAGTAATGGAGACTTCTTTACTGGGGCACATCACTGCTTAGCTTTTTGAGGTTACAGAATACCAGTGTGAACACTTAAATTTAACTTCAGATTGAAGATTGGATCTTGAAAAATTGGATATTTCATCTCCAGCACTTTTGGAGCACTAACGGTTTAATCTTCGTGATATTCCTAAGAAATATAGTTTGTTGGTGATATTTCTGTCTCTAAAAAATTGGGAAATTGATGTAAAACAGCATTTTTTCCTATTCAGAGCCTGCTGCAGTAATGGATTTTAAATTCTCACAGGTAAATACTGCTCATTTAATGGGAAAAGAGAGGGAAAATTAAGCCTCTTTTTCCCAACCAAATCCCTTGCCAATGGTTTCTGGCCCTATCAACATTACTTTCCAATGTCTGGAACACATTTTTCTGGCGTCAGCAGTATGCACTCCAGAAACATCATTCCTTTGCACACCAGTAACACTCCATTTTCATGTTTTCGTTAGCTGCAAGTCATAGAATCATAGAATGGTTTGGGTTGAAGGGGACATTAAAGCTCATCTAATTTCAATCCCCCTGCCATGGGCAGGGACACCTTTCAAAGGGCAAGTTGCTCAAAGCCACATCCAACCTGGCCTTGAACACTGCCAGGGATAGGGCAGCCACAGCTTCTCTGGGGAACCTGTGCCAGTGTCTCACCACCCTCATAGTGAAGATTTTTTTACTGATATCTAATCCAAATCTCCCCTTTTTCAGTTTAAACCCTTTGTGCTGTCACTACATGCCTTTGTAAAAAGTCCCTCTCCACCTTATTTGTAGGTCCCCTTTAGGTGCTAGAAGACTGTTACAAGGTCTCCCAACTTTTTCAGCCTCTCTCCATAGGAGAGCTGCTCCAGCCCCCAGATCATCTTTGTGGCCCTCTGTAGATTTGCACCAGCAGGTCCACATCCTTTTTATGTTGGGGCTTCCAGAGCTGAACACAGTACTTTAGGTGGGGTCTCATGAGAGTGGAGTAGAGGGGGAGAATCACCTTCCTCAACCTGCTGGCCATGCTCCTTTTAATACAGCCCAGCATATGGTTGGCTTTCTGGGCTGCAAGTGCACACTGCTGGCTTATGTTGAGCTTCGCATCAACCAATTTCCCCAAGTCTTCTCCTCAGCTTCATTTTTTATTAAGATCGACACTGTCTGGGGTTACAAACAGTGAAACATGTCCTGCTTGCTGAAACAAAAGTTTACTGAAAGAGGTAAGAGAACTCGGGATGTGATTTTACTTAAGTGTTTACAAGTTCTATTTATCCATGAGGAATATTACAGTTGGCAACATCATCATTACTTACACTGTCTGACATGGCTTCACAGTCTTCATTAATTTTTTCAAAGTCTGTCTTTGAACAGTTTGTCTTCTGGACTGCAAATGTTACATGGTATTTTTGTCCTGCAACCTCCTGGAAAATTAGCAAGAAGACTTCCTGTGGTAAACGCATTTTATTGAAAAGGGTTCACAGGAAATTTTTCTACGAGCTTATACTCCTTACATTCTACAAGTCCTGACCACGGGGACAACATATGTTAAGAACAATATAAAAATATTTGGCAGCAAACCTATCTGCTTCTAATCAACTTACTTTACTCCAATTCCCATTCTCAAAAATTCCAGTATTGAAACTGAAGGAAACAGAAAGGTCACAATAATATCAGCCCCAAAGTTTTGGTTTTGTTGTATTTGATGCCTATAGCAATTTCATCAATAACAAATAAAATCATTAGAGATACTTCTGTAGAGAGCCAGATATGATGGAAGAAAAGTGGAATGTGTATAAAATGAAGTGTGTGATGAACAGGCACAGTTGAAAACAAATGTATTTGCCAAAAGGAGAGAAACTGCATAGGTTCAAGAATGTGCCTGGTACAAGTTTTCCTAGTATTTTTTACAGAGCCCAAGATAACGTATCTTGTGTCAGAGACAGCAGGCAAAACATGAAATTCTGTCTCTTTTAAGTGTGTTTTTAAAGTGTATGCATGCCAATATCAACCGTGATATGAAAAGTGAGAAAGAAGAAGAAGATTTGAACTAAGAAAAAAGGTTTAAAAAAAGAAAAAGAACTGATATTATTAGTAAGATAAAGTGAGCTTTTGAGAAAAACTGGTGTGCTTTTCCTGCCTTCTCCACTGGTATCATCATACTCAGAAGTTGTTACCAAAGTATTTTCTGAATTACTCTACTGTCTTATTTCCAATTCTGTCCTAAACCTCTGTTTTGGTATGTTGGGACTGTAAACAAGGCAAATACTGACCAGTATTATCCTCCTAATTCCTTGTTCTTCTTTACCCAACTGTATTTATCTGTACATCTTAAGTTATGTGCAGATATACTGAATCTAGCTGCGATAGTATTATTAGGAGAATCAGTATATAAATGAGCATATTTCTCAGGGAAATTGTGAAGCTCCATTTCTTGGAGCTTAGAATAGGGTTGACAGTGTCTAAAATAGCATAGAGAGTATTGGTGTGGTGAAACCACTTGAGTGGTTTCATCTAATCATTCTTTTTTTACTTTAGAAGTCTAAGGTATGTTAAAAAACGCTGGCTAAAGGTGGGGTAGCTATACAGAAATCAGATACTCTGAATCAACTTTCTCTCCATGCTTTTAAAATTGTGTTGTTTAAAAAAAATATAAAAAAATCAAGAGATGAGAGGTTTTTAAGTCACTTCTGAATTCAAGCCAAGATGGATAAAACTTAGCAAGGAAAATTGCATGGATATTTCAGTTACCACGTATTATCAACACTTAGAGAAAAACATTATTTGAAATAGAAATACAAACTTTAGCTAACTTTCAGCTCAGACCAATAACACTGCCATGTCTGTTCCTCATCTCTGTGGTATATCCCAACCTGAACTGTCGCTGCTTCTATCTCTCCACTTTTGTAGTAGAAATCATCATTGCTTTCCGAATTATACTTCTCCATGGAAACCTTCAGTAGTTCCTTCAGTTCTGGACTGTCTTTTGGGACAGTCTTTGGACAACCAGTTTGAGTGGCAGGAATTACTGTCTCTTCAACTGAAAGAAACCAACAGATTTCAGATATAAGGAACAAAAAATTCAATGTAGGTAATGGCTGAAAAAAAATGTCATAAACCCCTGTCTTCTGGAACTCTTCATATTTGGCTCTATCAAATAAAACCAAAGTATCTTTGAGTTTTATATGATCAGCATAATTAGGTCTTGGTTATCTAAAAGAGTACTGCATCAGCACCTGGTGTCATATTGGACGCTTAACAGTTTACTCATGGAAACAAGAATGGTGTGTACCAATTGTGGGTAGCTAGCAAATAAAAGGAGGGAACATCTACGCATATGGAAAGAGCTAACTCAGGTGAAACTAGAGGTGTACATTATTGCAATGAATGAGTGTGTAGAAGAATGCCATTATCATCTCTTGAAAACAAGTATGAATGGGTGATAATGCGTCACTTACTATATGGGGTAGTACTGTATATCCTGTTGTAAAGCTCTGAAGCTGTGATAATCTGTGTCGAAATAGATGGTTGAAGGAAGAAGTAACAATAAGAAGACCAGTTTGACTGCAATGAACTTACAGATTCTAAGAAATTTATTTACTGGGGGGAAAAAAGAAAGCCTGTAACATAACAAATGTAAATATAGCTATGCAATAGAAAATGAACAATGGTAGCATCACTAGGTGAATTACCAACTTTGGACAAAATCTTACAGTCTGCAGCTCCTTTCTCTTTCAAAAGAATACATTGGCGTTCTTTGGAATGTTAGAAGAAGCTACTATTTAAACAATATGATATTAACTTCCTTGTTATTGTTGTGGAAAAGGAATTAATTCTTGTAGGACAGTTATACTCATTGAGTTTTTTAATCTCCAAGTGAGAGTCAGCAACCACTTCCATGTAGTAGAAATAGGACAGTATACAAATGATTAAATGTAACTTTTAGCTATATAAGAAATACTTGTAGGAAGTGAAAAGTCTGTAGTCATTTTTTGTTAAGAGGCAGTGCTTTTCTGGTCCCAGAAGAATTACTTTTTTGTTATTATCTGGTTTTATCTCTTGTATTTTTATTTTGTCTTTCTTTTTACAATTGTAAAAAACCATTGAAAAGTGCAGAACTTGGCAAATTGATAGTGCCTGTGACATACCTGGAAGCTTGCACTGGCTTGCAATATCCACAATCACTTCCTGAAGACTTTGATATGCTTTGGCATCACATTTACCTACCCGCTAGAGTAAAAAACACAAAACAGCTTCTTATTTAGAAATAATGAACAAGCTCACGTTCTAAGTGAGCATACTGCTAAGTCAAGCATATTACTACTAATTCCTTCCTTCCTTCCTTCAATACACTGGGAAGAAGAAGCCTGACAGGCAGTCTGCAGAGCCAACAAATGATTTGGGTTCAAAAGGACCACTCAGGGAAGATAAAACAGTAAAAGAGAAGCTAAATGAACTATTTGTATGTGTTCATTACAGAAAGAAACAGGGAGGTTTACAAGCCAGAATCCTGTTTAATGGAAAACTCACTGGCATTTTTGTCTCAAACTGTGAAGACCAAAAAGAAGATTATGAAATTAAGAAATCAAACATTATTAAGTTTTTTGTATTTACTCAGGTGTTCTAAAGAAACCATGGTAGACGGCTTGCTTAAAATTGTCTTGGTATTTTAGAGCTGGAAGAAAGCAGATATCGATCCAGTTCTTTTTTAAAAAGGTTATAAACCCATAGAACTGATGTTTGTACCATTCCAGTGATTAGAAATAGTTATAAGGAAAGAATTAGGGGGCATGAATACATCAAGGAGAGACCTGGGTTTCTGTAGTAAACAGAAGTCATATTTTGCAGATTTATCAAAGTTCTTCAAAAGCATGAAGAAAAGTGGGTAAAGAGACCTGTTGATAAAGTATATGTAGATTTTAAAAAAGGTTTCAGTGAAGTCTCTTATCAAAGACTCTAAAAGAAACTAATCCATTGTAGAGTAAGATCTTAGGGCTCTGACAGATACTGTTTTCAAACCATCCATAAAAATATCTGCTTAGTTGTTGGTTTAGAAAAAATAATAAAAAATAATACCAAGGCTTATTGTTCAGGTTAAAGAGAATGATACTATGCTCCACTGAAATAGTTCTGTGGTTCACATGCATGTCGAATAGAGGCTGCTCCCTGTATCCTCCCATTTCAAAATGCATAGTATAGAGCTAAATAAAGGTATGAAACAACTTCCATGGAATTTGGTCATGCCAATGTATGGAATATTCTTGGAACATATAATCTAATAATATCTGATGATCTATTAGCAAGGTTTCTTAGCAGTTCAGAGGATAAGCGATAAAAATCTAATCCCACTAACCCTGTGTGATCAAAGCAGTATGTGAATGAGGTAGCACTCCTGCATTAGGTGAGGCGATAAAAATCATTACCTCTAGGTGACAGGTTGGAAAATTCAGGCTCAAGCAGATTAAGTAACTTGCTTAAGGTTTAAGGGCAAGTGTGGGAAATGAAAAGATTTATTTTACCTAGTTTGATTCTAACTCTTCTATTATTTGCCAGTGTTGTCATTCTTTCCTTTTCTGATCAATGCTTCTGAAACATGCCAAAGCATTCTTGAGACATCCAAGGAGTAAGTTTTGAGCAAGAGAGGCTCTTGAATGTAACACCTAACAGTGCGCTTCTGTAACAGCTGAAGCAGATGTGAGTTGGGACTGCTGTGGTTCTTCCCCTCCCATTTGCCACCACTGTTCATTATTATTTGTGTTCCTGCCCTCTACCTTGTATTTGCAGAACCACTTTTCTTCATTCATTGAGAGACAGTTAATTCTGTTCCAGACCAGAGGAAGTACCTGGTTTTGCAATACTGTTTAGCTAGTGTATGTATGTTTGTTAATAAATGTCTTTTGAAGGTCTCTTATTTGGACTGTGGTGGGGTAAAGTGGTAATTCGGCTACTTACTTTTCTTTGAAAATATATCTTAAGCTGGAAAAATAGCGCTAATTTTAGTTGTTGGGTTTGGGGTTGACCTGAGTAACTTCTTGAATATCTGGATAAGAGGTTCTCAAGGGATTTATTATCTGTGTGAGACTCTTTGGATTCTGTACAGTAATCTGTAAACGTTTCAGTGGTCATCTTAGTAACCAATTCAGGAGAAGACAGATGTTTTAATTGCATAAATAGACAGCTATCTACAAGCCTGGATTTAAACTTCATTCACAAATTGAAGCAAGACTATAAATATTTTCTTGAGCCAGATATTAATGATTATTTGTTAATATGATGTTTTCTCAATTAACGAATTTTGAAGATTACTTACACCTCTGGAAGTGGTTTTGCACTCTGGAGTTAAATCTTGAAATTGGTCTTTGGAGCAATTAGTCTCCTCAATTTCATATTTAATTGCATAATTCCATCCAGCTACCACCTAGAACAGATATTTTGGAGATACATCATATAAACCAATACAAACTTGGAACTTAAACTATTAAATGTGATTAGCAAAGAAAGCAAAACAACTTTTCTCGTGCCTTCCGTCCATCAAATCACCTTGCAGTCATGGAGCCATAGAGTATTCATGCAGAGAAAAAAAACCCCGGAAACTTGTTCTTGTGATACTAAAGTTAAACTAAGTCATGCATACACTAGAAGCACACTTTGTATTTAGATTCCACTTCTCCTGGCAAGCCTGCAGCCTCATAATGGTTGGTTTCTTGTGCTTTCCTCCAAAGTATGTGTAACTTACTACTCCCAGTGAGAGGAAGCTGGTCTAGATAGATGACTATACTAATACGGCTTGGCAAGTCCTATGTTCCTGAGCATGGGACATGGTAAAGAAGTATCTGAATAATGTAGCTTTGTACTGCTGACATCATTTGTTATTGGCTGTCCTGCATTTATCATCTACCTATAATTCTGTCTGCCTTCCCCTGCCCTCTGTTTTGTCCAGATTTGTGACCCTTTTTTTCATTTTCTCCTGGAAGTGATTTAGTTTTCCTCGCTATAGCTACTGCTGCTCACCCATGAAATCTCTCCATGTCACAGTGTTGGGCTAGAAAGGGGAAATAATCAAATATAGGAACTTTCCATTCCAGCTCAGTTAAAGTGGAGGGCTCTAACTACTCTCTGTTGGCCAGAAGTGACATGATGGTTCTCTTCCCAGCTGCTGGATTTTAGTCTGTCTGTGACATTTTGTCATGTGGCTTAAATGTTGTGCAATCTTGTCCTTCAGCTAAGAAGATCATTACCATCAGTAAATAGAGAGAGGACAATCTGAATTAAATCATGGGTCAGATTGATATGAGATCAGAAATGCTTTTTGGCTAAGTAAATACATATACATACAAAGAAAAGTGTCTGTATTTGGTGTTAGCTTATATACTGGTTGAAAAACAAACAGGAAACTCTATTTTCTAGCAACAATCATGCTATCCAAGGGAAAGCCTTTCACAGGGAAATAATTGTTGCTTGGAATACCAGATTTCTGCAACTTAAGAAGTCACTTCTTGCAAAGCAGATATTCCTGTGTGCAGAAATCTTTCAGCAAGTGGCATGTTGGCATTTTGTTTTTCTTACCCAGTTTTCCTGTATGGTGTTTACTTGTCCTATAGTGTATAGCAGCTGCTGCATACAAGCCCTAATGCATTGCAAAAACATAGATGCCTGCTGCTGTTTGAGTGGCTGAAGAGTATATGAGACATCTGTGCTGGCTGGCAGTTTTGGCACAGCACCTAGGATAGATCTGCTCCCGCTGGAGCTTCAGGGTGAGGCCAAGTAGAATACCCGAGTCTTGAAGATGACACAAGGTGTCTGTGTCAGCAGTGAATGCAAATAAACTGGGGCTGAACACTGGTTAGATGGAACTGCAGATAAAGAAGAAGTATGTTTGCCATCAGTTTGTAAAGTTGAAAGCTCTGAAAATCCAGTAGGTAACGATTTATGATTTCTTATAAATGAAGAGAATTATTTACAGTGTCTACTGTATATGTATTTTGTATACTTTTACTGTGAATTATAAGCTAACTTAAAAATCAGAAACACGTACATAAAACAGTCAGGGTCTGGAGTTTTGTGGGCGTTTTTTTGATAAAATTTAGAGAAAAATTGTACACAAACCTGTCTTGTAGCTTCTTTTATTTCCACAAGCTTAAAAAGGGCAGGTTCAGCACTGTGCTTGTTAAACTTCTGAATGGCTTGTTTCAGAATTTCCAACACTACTGAACTGTCACTTGATATAGGATGAAAGCATCCAAGACATGTAGCCTGAGTAAGTGTTATCTTTGGCGTAGCTAGAAAACAAACAAAACAAAACAAAAAAGAACTTCATGTAAAACAATCTCAGGTTTTAATTTTTCCTATGTGGGAATGAGAGAAAAGGCTCAATGAGCTAGAACCTCTCCTGCATTTAATTGGGATGAGCAAAACCCACATTTCAGTTTCAGAGCCTGCAAAGACATTCACTGCATCATGTTTTTGTTTGTGGTGGTAGGGGGCATCCATGACATTAGGATCCAGGCATGGTTTCAGCAGCAAACTTCATTCAGAGGGGTGGGTGAGTTCAGGAGCCATTGAATCTCTGAATGTGACACCATTCAGGAAGGGTCATCACTCAGTCAGTCAGGCTAGAGCCACTGGAGGCTACAACGTAGAAGATGTTCTTTCAGATTCTTCAAAGCTCAACCACTGTGGGCAGCTGCTTACTGTCCTCACCATGTTTCAGGGTGGGGACTTTGGCAGGTGTGTTTTGGCTCACCCATGTGAACTGCTCTGACTTTGAGCTCCTTCGGGACTGTAGTTGAACTATTTTACTGCTGTGCTGTTTGAAACCCCTGCTAGTCACTGTGGCTGCCAGTTACCACTTGGTGTTACCTTCAGGATTAACCAGCTGGATTTTCTTTGCGTAGACAAGCTTGATGGGGATGCTCAAACTTCTGTTTCCTACTCCTAATCCTATTAACTTTCTTTCCTTTCTAGTAATCATGGATTGGATTTTCATAAATTAATTTTATAGTTCAGTACGTAAATTAATTTCATGATTCAGTGAGCTTGAGAATGAAAGTGGGACAATATGTGGTCTCTGTGGAATTGAAGTAAAATTTGTGTGCCTTATCCTCAGCTGGCTTAAACCAGTTTTAACGGAGGTAAGCCAGCTTCTACCAGCCAGAAACCAATCCAGAGTCAGTATGATCAAACTGTTCTACCAAGAAGGCTGAACAATATGCTACTTGACATGGTGGGGAAATCCCTCAACAGATAGGATCTATTGTTTTACTCTTTCTGTTTTAATCCTTCAGACTTGATCTGTTTCTTCTGTACATTGTGAATATCTCAGTGTAAGCAACACTATTTAGTTTTAGCTCTCCAAGGAGTACTTGAGCGAAGGTCCTGCCCTTCGTATTTTTACCATCACTTATCTTGACTGACAAATATATGCATGTTACAGAAAAATGTGACCATGTTTCCAAGGAGTAATCACAAAGTAGATAATAAAACATAAAGTGACTATGGTACCAACATTTTCATAAGTGCTGAACAAACATGTATTCTTTTTTCAGAATTGCTATGACTTGCTAAAAGGAGATGAGCTTCTTAGACTGAATAGATAATTCATTTATGTATGTTTTATTATTTTTCTAAGCAAAGATTCAAATGCAAATTTCCTTCCCATGCATTTTCTGTGGGATTCACACACCTTCTACTGGCAACTAGATGTCACCATTGCCCTACAAATGCGTCCAAACCAAGTGGTGTTTATTCTGTAGCAGAACATGGATTTTGTGAGTACTGCAGTTCCTAGAATGACACTGGCTGTAGGTATAGACATTTAGCTTTAAACAAGGTAATTAGGAACAAAAAACCTCAAGCTCCCAGCTACCAGTTAGTTTAAAACTAGCTTGGATATGTCTTACATGAACACGGGGCATAAGCACATAGAGATCTCAGTTGTAAAGCTTTAAAGTACTGATCTCTTTGTAATACAGAAAATTACTATGTGAACATAGTCATATATGAATGTCTTACAGGCAAGAAATGTAGTACTGCTTATTGCTAAGGTCTAAAAGATATCACAGTTTCTTATACATAATTACATCATTGCTAGATGTTTATTTTGTAAATTAATTTTTTCTTTTTTTATGGGGGTAAATGCTCTTTTAGTGCACAAACAGAAATAATTAGTAATTTTTAGTTTGGAGAAAATTAAGATACAATTTTGTTGTATTTTTTTTTTCTAATAATTTCTGGCACAATTTGATACTTGAATAAATAAAGACAAAATTTAAAGCATGAGAAGTGGTATCTAGTCTCTAAGTTACTGATATGTTTTGATCTTAAGCAAATTCATTTCCCATTCTTATTTGTCAATGTACTTGTTGAATGCTGCCCCAAACAGTCCCATACCTGGAAATATTTTGCAGTCTTGTGAAACATTGCTTGTTTTTTCAGCACTATTCATGTGAACTCGAGCTGTGCATTCTCCTGTTTTCTGCAAAAACATAACATTTGTCTTAAACTTGCTGAAGAAAAAGGCAATATTATGTATTCCTGTAGCTGTTGAACAAAGTTGACACTTGCAAATTGAGTTTGGGGAAGAAGTTCATATGTACACTTGCAGTAATATCTAATTTGCTGGTTTGTTACCCAAAAAGGAACAGTTTTGTTTGTGAGGAGAGTAGGGATGAACTAAGCAGATAGTTTGAAAGATTGCTTTGTATCATGATTGATGCATGCTAATTAACTAAAGAATTTGCAGTCAGAATAACGGAATAACGGAACTGAACACATCCCCATAAATGAGGTCTGTATAAATTTTGTATTTACATCATTTCCACACTGCTAGGACAAGATATGCCGCAATGACCATGGCATTTCACATTGATTCGTATGGTATCACAACCATCCCTTTTTTTGCATTGTGTAGTGTGGGAAATAACAGTGACTTCCACTGGATATATGCAGTGTTCCTGCCCACTATGTGTGCCCCAATTGTATTTCCTGTAGGTGCCCTCTAGTAGCATGAGCCAGACATGCTTTATACTTTTAAAAGTCCTCTGTAAATTTTCTGCCATAGTGGCTTCCATGTCAGTATTTTTGTTGGTGCAGATCTGAAGTAAATTTGGTTGTGCAAGTTTCCATTATGCATAATTAACAGAAGGTTTTATAGCCCTCATACTCTCCGTATATCTTATGTTGAATTTATGGTGAACCTTCGTATTGAAGCACTGAAATGTCTCCTTCTGTACATATTCAGGATTATAATGGTAAACTCATTTTATGATGGTTAACTTTAATGTTGTAAACATTTTTGTACTGTACTTTAATCCTCTCAAAAGCAACACAGCTAAAAAAAGCTAAATTCTCTGCTGTATTTTTCCCCAAGCAACTGCAGTCCTGGTCATTATGCTGCTGTTTCTGTACAGAAAACTTCTGAAAAGAACAGATACTTACAGCCTCTGCAGATACTTTGTAAGCACAGTCTTGCCAGAGTTTATTTTCCTCGGTGGCACAAGTGGTTTCTCGTATTCGATATTTCACATAGAACTGTGCATCAGGACCTGCCTGGATAAAAATATGCATGTCATTGTTTGTGTAGCGATAGATCAGGTGAAAAGATAAGAGCTTCAAAAGGTAAATATTATCCATTTTATAGTACAATCTCAGATTAGCTGCTGGCCTCCATACAAGGTCTCCCAAATCTCCATAGTTCAACAATTAACTTATCTAATTATATTAATGAACCCTTACTTACAAAGGTAGGTAATATGTTCACGTACGTTGACACTAGATGCAGTATGCTCAGCCACCTTCATTTTAAATTATAGTACCAAGATTTTTAAAACCAGAAATAAGTAGTTATATTCGTACTCATATTGAAATGTACTCCAAATAAGCAAATTTGGGTTGCTGCTCAAATAGTTAGCATAATTACCAGCTTGGACTGTGCTCCTGTCTGACTCCTTCACTCTTACTCTTGGCCTTCTCCCAGATCTGTCTACTTTCCTTCTGTACAATTCTATAGGCAGTCCAGAAACAGCAGCCAGCAACCCTCAGGCAGGCTGGCTGTGCCCAAACTGCCTTTACACTATAGTAAAAGGGTATATTGGCTGCCTTGCCTACTTGGTGCAAAGGGGTGAGGAGAGCATATGCTCTGGAGACAGCCTTTGGCAGTGCCTGCAGTTTACCTCTAGGCGTTAAAGGCTGTGCTGCTCATGAGGGTAGATTATATAGGTAAATATATGATGATATTTCATCCATAAGACAATATACAGACAAAGCATTAAGTGAAGTTGGGCCTGGCCTCTGGAATGGTTTCTGATGTTGGTAAATTAGGAGGGGCAGTTTCTCCTTGACATAAACTGAGTGGTGAGACTGTGCCTACAGGTAACACACTGCAACGTTCGTGGTTAATCCTTTAGAGGAAATATAAAGCTGGAAATTACTAATCTTTCACAGCCACTAAATGTGCTCTTCCAACATGCTTTTTCTAGTACAAACGCAGGCAGCTGCTGGACTTTAACACCAGTTATTCTCAAATGATACTGCTGGAGAATAAATTATAATTCTTGCCTTAGTGGTATCAAAAAAGTGAAGCTGAGCTGACACAAGTGGAACATACTAGATTTAAACTTGTGTAGACACAGAACTAGATTTTGTGTTCTCTCAATTTCTGTCGCGTATTGCTACAACTACAGGAGTGTGGAGGTACCTGATATAATGGTTGAAGGTTGTAAAACAGGATGAAAGAGTCTCTAAAAATGTAATGGACTTAATCCTCAGCAGGTATAAATTCACATTTATAGAGCTGCATCAGATTATACTATTGTGGATGTGGACTTAAAAAGAGCTGAATTCTGTTTTCTGTTACAGTGTTCTAAGTCTGCAGTAAATCAACTCAGTGAGTAAATGAAAGAAGTGAGAGAAGACATTGTTTCTGTATTTGTTGTTGGTCTATTTCATTATTATAATGAATAGCTATGCCTTTAACTGGGGCAGGTTCAGTCTTTCACCAGTCAGCTTTTATGTTTTATTACCTTATCAATAATGAATATACATGAATATGTAATACCCAGTTATTTAATTAATGCATTCAACATTGTGAGACTAACGATGAGCAAAGGCTATACTCTTTTTAGAAAAAGAATAACGAATATGAGGAAATCTCTGTTGCAGATTCCTTTTTTTTTACTTAATATCATAGTCAGATCAATGATTCAAAGTAATAATCGATTTCCACCTCAGATCTTTCAAGGAAAGGAAAGATGGATATCTAGGAAAGGATAAATAATAATTGCAATAAACGTGTTCTTAAAAAATAGAACACTGTTTAAGATAAAATACTGAAACTAATACCTGTCTTTTGGGACTATCAGCAAAAGGAAGGTGATGTTACAACTATGATATAATGATGTTTGCATTTGGCTGTTGTTAAAAATGTGTGTTGTTCAATGAAGACAGTGGGACTACTCGTTTGCTTAATATTAGTTGCATAAAGAGTTTGCCAGGTTTTAGTCTTTGTCACTACATGAGAAAGTCTCCCCAGTTTGAAAACAGGAAAATCGGAGGGTAGGTGCCATGGGATATAAGTAGTTTACTCTAAAGCATTTAGCAATTCATGTCCCCTTTCTGGGTAAAAGTGTCTTGTGATTTTGTAGTGCAAAATATTCTTTCTGACACTGGGTATCTTATGTTTTACATCTGAAAATCCAATCCAGTAGAAAAAAATGCTAATGATGTTTTGAAGTAAAGTAATGCTTGTCATTATTATGGTAATGTCTTCTTTGTATGCCTCTCAGGGGTGAATACTCTTTTGTTAGATTAACATTATGCAAAAGGACTCCAGGCAATGGATCATATTTCATTTTTTTTTTCTTCTGTAATTTTAGCTGTCACCCTATTTGTCTAAACTGCTACCTAGTGCTTTTAGAGAGATCTGTGACTCGGGACTAGTGTCAAATAATAGTCACAAATAATTTATTCACAGTATTGCCAAATTTTATGAGGTCTTTCTTTTTCATATGTGCTACCAGCTCTTCCCAAATCAAGATAATATTCACATTTTTTAGAAAGTATGGTTTTGCCATTGATCTGACAACCTTACTGATGATGGGAAGGGATAGGATTCCCAGCACAAAAAGGAGAATTGAGAGTGGACAAGTAAGACACAGTTTTAGTGGTAGAAATGTTCTATTCTTTAGTCCCTGAGTTAATAAGCAGTTCACCAGCACACATAGTTCTGAAGATAAGAACATAATATATGTTCCTTGTCATGGTAGTGAGTATCTTACTGTGCAAGTAATTTCTTTGGGTTTTTTTAAATATTCTGGAATATGCTTTGCTGTCATGCTTGCTTTCTTATGAAGGAGAGAGAGAGAATCTGATTCGGAGTGCATGAACAATTCAAGCCTCTTTTTTTTTTCCTTCAAAGTCTACTTACAGTTCTCTTGGCTTCCATCACCATGTGTAGAGCAAATTGATTACCAGTTGCTGTGTCTCCATTGTATTTCTTCAGTGCTGCGTCGACAGCTTTAAAGACATAAGGATCATCACAGTCCAAAAAGTCAAATAGAAGAGGGGTGGCTCTGCTAGAGAAAAAGTTACAGCAGAGTGCTAGTACAATAAAATAGATCATAATTAGATAAAAAAAAAAAAGCCCCCACTGAATTAGAAGGCTCTTTAAAAACCAAATGGAAAAGGAATGCTTGCCAGGGTTTTAGTCACCTCTCCTGTTTTTCAGGAGCTACAGCTAAGTAAACAGAATGAGTGGATTGCTGGGGTTGGTTGGTTTTCATCATACCCTGTTTATACTGCAAATAAACTTCTGAGTTTATCTAAATAAACTTTATGTGGTCACCAGAATGACACTAGGGTTATCCACCTGCCATCAAGATAACAGGCTAAATGGCTGCAGCTGGAGGCAGGATTAGACTAAGTAGGATGGCCTCTGGGCAAAAGAGAAAGCAGAATGTAGGTTTCTAGCTTCTTAACGTATGAACTGCTACTGAGAATCTATTTTTGAAGGCTTAATAAAACACCCAAGAAGGTCACAGTGGCAATGAAGTTCTGGTTCTGGACAACAACCCTGTAAATTTTATAGATCTGTTTAGTGTTCAGACTGCCATAGTTCTGAGAAGTCAGAACATGTTTGAAAAAGCCTTTGGACAGATGCATATCATTGAATGTCGCATAACTCTTCAATGACACTTGATAAACTTTGTCCTTCATGCTACTATTGGAAGGGTCCATCTTTTCTGCCATATGACAACTACCTTTGGACCATGGATTAGTTAGCCTTCAGAATGTTTTGTTACTGTTACAGATAGGGAAAGTGATGCCCAAGAACAAGTGATTAAGTAATGTTGCGTGTGTCTGTCAAATCCAGAATTAGAGCTGGATGGGAACATCTCGTACTTATCTCCAGTGCTGAGTACCAAATAGCTTTGCTTTAAATCTGTGAATGCTTTAGGATTGCCTCAGCTCCATTGTTTTAGTTGTATCTTGCTGTATTGAGTTTGCATGGCAAGGTTTTGGTAGTGGGGATGTACATGTGTGGCTTTTGTGAGAAGCTGCTAGAAGTTTCCCCCATGTCCAATAGAGCTGATGCCAGACAGCTCCAAGATGGAGCTGCTGCTGGCCAAGGCTGAGCCATTCAGCGAATGGTAGTGCCTCTGGGATAACATATTAAGAAGGGAGCGGGGGGAACTGCACAATAGCAACTTCAGCTGGAGAGGGGAGTGAAAATATGAAAGAAAACAGCCCTGCAGACATGAAGATCAGTGAAGAAAGAGATGCTCCAGGTGTTGGAGCAGAGAAACCTCTGCAGCCCATGGGGTGGCCCATGGTGAAGCAGGCTGTCTCCCTGTAGCCCATGGAGGTCAACGGTGGAGCAGGGGGATGCTCAAAGGAGGTTGTGACCTTGTGGGAAGCCTGTGCTGGAGCAGACTTCTGGCAGGACCTGTGACCCCATGGAGAGAGGAGCCCACACTGGAGTAGGTTTGCTGGTAGGACTTGTGACCCAGCAGGGACCCACGCTGGAGCAATCTGTTCCTGAAGGACTGCACTCTGTCAAATGACCTGCACTGGAGCAGTTCATTAGGAACTGCAGCCTATGGGAAGGACTCATGGTGGAGAAGTTAGTGGAGGATTGTTTCCTGTGGGAGGGGTCTCACTCTGTAGCAGAGGAAGAGTGTGAGGAGTTCTGCCCTGGGGAGCAAGGAGCGGCAGAAACAATGTGTGATTCTATGACCACAACCCCCATTCACTGTTCCCCTGCATCGCTGAGATGGAAGGAGGTAGAGAATTTGGGAATAAAGTTCAGCCTAGGAAGAAGGGAGAGATGGGTGGAAGGTGATTTTAAGATACAGTTTTATTTCTTATTATCCTACTCTGATTTGATTGGTAATAAACTAATTTCTCCAAGTCAAGTCTGTTTTGCCCTTGACAGTAATTGCTGAGTGACCTCTCCCTGTCCTTATCTTGACCCATGAGCCTTCGGTTATATTTTCTCTCCCCTGTCTAGCTGAAGAGGGGAGTGGTGGAGTCTAGCCGGGGTCAACCCACCGCATTTGCTACAAGTTTTGCTTAAAGAAAATGCACTTTAGAGGCTTTGTGGATAAACTGTGCCAGAAATAAGGTTGTTCATACATGGTTATGCACTTTTAAAAATTAGACGACCTCCATTCAGTTACACAAAATGCTGTTTTCCCATTTTGTTTCTTTTTTCTCCAGCATAGCCCTTGCACTGTGTTTTACTTTATGTCATTTAAAATCTACTCTGAGGACCAAATAACTAATTTTTTAAGGTTAATCCCATGTTCTTTCTCATGAGATAACCATTCTGAACTAACTCATTGACATCCCAGGTATGGCTGAATGGACTTTAACTTGATGGGGGCTAGAGTTCATAGAGACACCAGTACTCTTTCTTCCTGCTCCTCCCAGCTCTGTTTCCAATGAGGAAGGTTCAATGATAAAGAAAACATTTACATGAAATAGTTATTACATGCATTTGCTTTTTTCCTCTTCTGAGAGCAATTATGAACTGCTTGAAAAGGGCTGTCCTTGAATGCCACTTAAACTTGAGAAGAAACTTCTTCTCAGTGAGGGTGACGGAACACTGGAACAGGCTGCCCAGGGGGGCTGTGGAGTCTCCTTCTCTGGAGACATTCAAAACCTGCCTGGACACATTCCTGTGTAACCTTATCTAGGTGTTCCTGCTCAGGCAGGGGGATTGGACTAGATGATCTTTTGAGGTCCCTTCCAATCTCTAACATACTGTGATACTGTGAATGCAGTATTTCTGGTATATCACCACCTGTAACCGTACCAGTGCAGCAGGCCACCCTGATGTCTTAAACTCCAAGTTATTAACTATTCGCAGATCTTTTCTAAATAATGTTGGGCACCCAACCACTATTGGTCAATATATCTTAGAGTATGCCTCATGGATGTTTACTGTGCAGCTAAACTTACATAGTAACAAAAAAGACAAAACTTTGGCAACTGTGTCAAGAAAAAAAGAAAGTGTACTCATTTTTATTTTCTTTGAATTTTTATAAAGCATGAGTGTAGTGCTATGGATCATTTTTTATGGAAATCGGTCAGATTTCCTCAGAGAAGTACATTATGATTGTGAATTATGAGAAAAGGAAAGATTTTACATAGTAGTTTTGACTATTAGGAAATTCTCTTTTTTGTTAGAACTAAAGGAACATTGTTTGCTGGGGAGATTTGTACCCATTCACATTATCTGAGGGACTCAGAATTTATAGCCTTTCAGTTACAGTGGAGTCTGAGATAGGTGGGATCAAGAGGCAGGTTGGAATACCTAAGCATTAGTTTTTGTGCTGCTTCTTAGAAATTGTATACTTTTCCCCCTTCTCCACATGGTGTTTTCATTCACTGTGCAGCTGTCATTGGCCCTGCAACTCTCAAGCCAGGAACATCTCTCTCTGAGGTCATGTAGATTTTTCTGCCATGGAGCTATGTGGAAATAAAGGCAAAATTTTTGGAAGAACAAGTTTGGGCATTCCTGGGCATAACTTTGATTGTGTAAGTTGATCTAGAAAACTAGATGCTTCTGGCATCTCCTTGAGACTTGAGCCAGTGAAGGGAATACCTTCACCAGAATGAGGGTTGCTTTGGAATAGATTAAGAAGATTAAGAAAGTTTGCAGTGGGAGGTGTGAGAGAATCCTGCTGATTTAGAACTGGAATGAGATAGAGAGCTTCTGTTATTTGGAATGGATTATACTTTCCTGACATGTTTGTCTTGTTGCAGTGATGTCTATAACGGTGATCATGGAAATGAGGAGGGTGATGTGGTCCATGATGGGGAGGAGGAAGATGGTGGTGATGTGGTCCATGAGGTGGGGGAGGACAGTGTGGTCCATGATGGGGAGGAGGAGGATGGTGGTGATGTGGTGCATGGGGGGGGGGAGGACAGTGTGGTCCATGATGGGGAGGAGGATGATGGTGATGTGGTGCATGAGGGGGGGGAGGACAGTGTGGTCCATGATGGGGAGGAGGATGGTGGTGATGTGGTCCATGAGGAGGGGGAGGACAGTGTGGTCCATGATGGGGACCAAGAGGAGGAGGATGTGGTGCATCATCAGAAGGAGGAGCAGAAGGGGAATGTTGTGATTCTTCTTGGGGAGGAGGATGTGGTCCATCATGGTGAGGAGGAGGGGGATGATGTGGTCCACCATGGGGAGGAGGTGGAGGACAGTAGTGTGGGGGGGGAAGGTGGTGATGTGGTCCATCATGGGGGGGAGGAGGAGCAGGTTCTTCATGGCTGTCTTGATGTTCTTCATTGAAACTATGGTCATGCTCAGGGTCTTCGGGTCTGGACTGAGAAGAGAGTGGACATCTATGCCTGTGATGATGTCTGTGATGATGTCTGTGGCCAAAATGATGATGGGGATGTCTGTGTGGTTGTCCCAGATCTGAATATCTGCATCTTTTCCCATAGCCATGCTTCTGTTTGTAAAAACACCAGGGGAGGAAGTATTAAGATGTTAATAGGACGGAAGAAAACAGTGAGAAAGAGACAGAAGTGAGAGGCAGTAGGTTTGCATTTATGGATCTGGTGATCTGTAAGAAAAAAAAAAAAACAAACAAAAACCACAAAAACCCCCACAAAACCCCCAAACCAAACTCTGCATTTTTTCAGGATAGAAGAGAAGGAGTAGATGATAAAATGCTAAATTACTGAAAATCGTCTGGAAATACTACACCATAACAAAATGAAATGAGCAAAATGAGCAAAATTTGTGATGTATCAAAACAAAATAAACCCCCCATTGGAGTAGCTGTTGTAATATAAACTGAAGTGCCAAGTATGGTAAAGAGCATCTCCTCTCGCTTTCTAAAATTCCTCTGAACTCATTTGCCAATCTCTATTCACTTTAACTAAGGAGTATGATTGGACTAGGAGGAGACGCCCTTGGAAGGAGTAGTAGGGATAGCTCAATTCTAATTCATTCACTGATCGACCTAGCAGTCAAAAGCCAGCCTGTCCTGACATGCTGAATCACACCCAGGCAATAATAAAGGGACATAAACAGTCGTTCCAATCATCTGTCAGTCTGGACTAACAGATGATTATGTAGCCTGCATGAGGATATAACCAGAGACATTTCAGTAAGTGAATACATACCCAGGGATGGTAGATTTCACAGCTTATATCTGTTCCATCAGGTTCATCTGAACCACTGATAATTCTTGCCTTGCAGAATCCCACATGCTAAGCAAAAGAAAAAGTCAAAAAACAATGCACATCTGGGTTCTTGCGATAGAGTTAATAGAAGCTACTGAAAGTTTAACATTTTGAAAGTTAGGCTAGTTCCTTCAATACCTAAGTATGTTTATGTAACTTGGCTAGATCCTGAGCTTTCTGACCGGTGATACTTGTCAGTGATTAATCATGATTAAAATATATGCCATTTTTTAGTAGTCTTTACTGTGAAGACCACTTTGCCATGGGCATGTAGAGGGCTACTACACTCCAACTTCTCTTTTGGTGTCTGTAAGTAATTGATCAACTACTGATGTCTCTAAAATGAGTACCCCATGGGTGACTGATCTTTTTTTTTTTTTTTTTTACTTTTTTTTTTCCTGTCTTTGCTTGTCAAATATCTGCTCAGACTGGCTGCTCTGAAGTTTTGCTCAAAGTCCTCAAAACCAGACACTGCATAGCTATGCTGCTTCAGACAAAGCTCAAGGTAGAGCTTTCACTCATATGTATTTTTGAGAAGTGATTTTTCATAATCTTTTAGTGTTACTTCCCACAGCATTCTGTTTGCTGTGACTTTCACCTGCTCTCCAGTCATTGTGTGTGGAATTGCTCATGTGAAAGCTCACAGAACTCAAGTAAAGTGTTCTGTGTATGTTCTCTATGTTCTCTATTGCAGATGCTTTGTCTTGATATATGCTTGGGCCATTAGTAGCCAGTTGTGATCAATGGTCATAAATATTAACAGCAGTTTACACACATACACCAGTGGTGGCAGCATTGAGAACAGAATTCAAAAACTAGCCACCTATCTGGCTTGTCCTTGATTCTAGTGAGCTTCTGTCTCTGCTACCTGTCCATTCACAACCCTTCCCAGTCATCTGGAATATAAAAAGCCAGAGCAGAAAATGGATGTAGATAAAATAAAAGTTCTACATGTTTTATTTTTCCATATGTTTATTTGATTCCTTCAATTTAATCTCTGAAATTTATTCTTGCCTAGTTATTTCTTTGGTGTAGACTATTATTGCAATGGGAAGGTGGGTGAAGAGAGTACTTTGCAGGTAAGCTTGAATTATTCCACTATCCATTCCCCTGCAGCAGAGGGGAAAAAAAAAAGTAACCCTGGGCTCACTGGGATGACAACACATGCATTTTTCTCAAGATCTATGATTTGTGTTAGTGTAAAAGTTTGTATGAATGATTTACTAGGGAATGGCCACAATTCAAATATGAAAGCCAGATATAAACTGAAAAGCTCACCTCTAGGCCTGTAATATACCAGACTCCAGCTACATTTAAATTCGAGAATTCAGACTGGTTCCTTATAGAATAAAAAGGAGCAGATGTAAAATTAGCATCTGGACATGGACATGCTGGATTTTTAGTTTTGAGTTGGGGTGCATGCTTATAAGAAATACTTGGAAATATTGTGGGAAGATCTTCCTGGTGACACCAATTTTATCAATTTTCGTTCTATGACTACTTACAGTGTGCCAGTCATCAAGAAAATCACATTCCAATGCCTGATCTGTTTGTCGTGCAGATTTGGAACAGTTAGTCTCTTTTATGGAAAATCCTAAAATGTGACCTTCACGAGAGCCAATCTGAAACCAAGAGGTCAAACAAGAAGTGGTAAGTAGGTGTATTTAAAGTTCTGTAATTTTAAAAGCAACCATACTGCACATCATTGTCAAAATCCCATCTATCTCATGCTTTCATTACCTATGCTGTTCAAATGTTCATATATATACTGTAAGGAAAATAGATTATATATTTTCTATCTTACTTTCTGCACACCTTTATGAGTTCCAGGAATGGTTGCTTTATTTCTTTGTCTAGTATGTGTATGTATTAAGACCTGTTACTTTTACAGTCTGTGTTTTTAGAAAGTAGCATCCTTAGAGTCTTCTCCCCAAATTGAACTGCTGCTCCTCTGAAAGTACAGAGATCTATTGGATGACAGCCACCCCTCTCCAGTGATGGGAATGTGTAGTACTACAGTGCTGATGTCATTTTGGGATAAAATTTTTCCAGTTACAGTGAGATAGTTGCTTTCTCTGTTGTCAGTGGCATTATTCATAGAGAAGGCATTGTTCCATAAAAACATAAGAGAAAGCCTTTGTGATCCTAGTAAAATCCATAAAAAGGTGTTTCATTTTAATTTCCAACTGTAGTAGTACTTTATTTTAAGTCTGTGTGAAAGGTGTCCATAGCATATGTGTGCACACAAGTTTCATTAGCTTAAGTAAATTGGTTAAAAGTGGATGCACATACTTTATGGTATATGTTTTATCGTAATTAATAGTTTCTAAGTGTTATGGAGTCTATTGAAATCCACTGGTGCAATCTAAATTGTTGCTATAGCTAAAGGCAGCAAAATGTGAAGGCAAAGCCTTTAGGGAGAAATCCATGAATCAGGCAAACTGAAAACAGCCACTTGCTAAATGGGAATAGGGATACACTGCACGGGACTGCAGTGTAGAACACTGTAGTGTTTCTGAGCAATATTAAAAGCTGCAGGGAGGTGGGGTTGGCATGCTATAATTTTGGCAGTTTCCGAGAGCAACATGTATTATGCGAAGGGCCATGGGACCTCATTACTGAGGTGTCCTGAACTGACATGTGTTGGCAGATGACCTTGTGCTGTTTAAGTGAAGGTCTCCAGTATCTAGCAACAAGAAATTGTGATGATGTGAGAGTTATACTTCAAATCACCCAAAGGATAAGTCTTTGTGGTGACATCACTCAAAGATGGAGGAGTGATTTACTAGAGCCAGCAGTTCTTCAAGGGGTACAGCACAGATGCATACCCCCTGTCATTCAGAGCTCTGCTTTGCTCTGCAGCAGAGATTCAAAATGCTAAACATGCTAAGAGTAGAAAATTATCTGATTTTGGTTGACAGAATGTGTGACTGTGATAATACAATGACTGTACATCTTGAAGAACTCTGTTCAGTAGTAAATACACCCTTTTATGTTATGATATGATAGGTAAATAGGCATTCAAAATAAAAACAGGTACACAAAGAAGGCTCTGACATTTTGGTTGCCATCTCACTGCCATAGTTTTTAGCAGATGAAGTCCTTTTGCTTTCACATGCCTGAAAGTTAATAACAAATCTTTGCAGAAATAGGACCTTCAATTTTAAGCAGATGGTTTACGCTGAATGGTGACAAGCAATAGTTATGATCCTAGAAAGTTTTGAGTTCTGGTCCCATGGCTTTGAGCTCCTCATAAAATTTTGTCATTTATAAGTAATTTTAGGAGAAAATGCCACTTACCATCTTTAAAATCTTTTCAACTTTGTCCACACCAAAGTAGTTTGTGTGGTTACTCTCATTGTTGAATTTCTCCAGGGCCTTTGCAGCAATATTTTTATGTTGCTCAGTGACTTCTAAGACTTCAACTTTCACAGGACAATCTTTGCACTCTAATAAATCTGGCGGAACTGTGAAAACAGAGAATTTACTAATATTGCAATGGATATTAATACTCTTGGGAGCATGCATATGCCTTTAATGTGAACTCATAATGAGAAACTGAAACGCAAACATTTCCTTGGAAGTATGATACCTATGCCTCACTCCTCAAATATGAGTTTGTCCTATAATGTGGAAAAAATACAAACTTGTGGAAATGAATATTCTTATAAATCTTTTAGCTCCACCTTAGAATCTTACTGCCCCAAATAGGCATCCTTTCTAAGTTTAGGTTTGTCCTGATACTCATTTTCATGCTATGGTGGACTGGAATGGTGACATCATCTGACATTAATAAAGTCTGCTTTAGAAGACCAGGGTAACCTTAATTCTATTACTAATTCTTAACATTCCATTTGAATTATCTAAAATATGAATGAATTGCAAGCAGATGAATGAATCTGCTATATGGTTACCATATACTAGTAATGCGCAGACTTGTAATTTGGTACTAGGGCTGGTTTGAGGCATGCATTGGCTTACAACAGTGATTATTTTACCTGGACTTAATGTACAATTGAATCCATATAGTTGAGGTTTCTTCAGCAGATGGTTTGTATGCATGATAATCTTACACTGCCCAAAGTCCTGAGAAGAAAAAAGGATATGTGATTATGATGATATTTTCTCCAAATTTAATTGGATGTAGGTGATCATAGAAATTATGCCTCCTTTTAATGTACAGTACTTCTAAGAATAATCAATGTGGTCATTAATGGAATGTTTTGTCTGGTACCTCCCAAAATTTGTGGTCAGATAAAATGGGATATCGCTCTACAAGAGCCTTTATTTTAATTCTCATTTTGCATGACTGAGTAGACAATGAAAAACTAAACCAGCCTTCTCAGTCATTCTAATACTTACAGTAATATAATACTAGCTAACAGGGGATGTTAGGATGACAGAGATACTCAAGGTTACATAAATCTCTATCAAAAAATAGATGGACCTTTTCTTCCATTCCTTTTCCCCAACTTAATAAAAAGAATAAATTGCTCTTCTAACTTCTCTCCATTCCTCTCCTCTCTTCTCCTCTCCTCTTCTCTCCTCTGCTCTGCTCTCTCTATTCTCCTCATGGCCTTCCTGTTTTGTCCTGTGTGGTAGTTCCACCACTCTTCTATTTAAATAAACTTTTGTTTAGTTCTCATCCCAGACTGCTTCAGTGGACTGCAACAATAAAGGATAAGTATTGCTACATATCGTATGTGTAATGACACTACCAGTATTTCATATTGTCATACAACAAATGCTATGACAGGAAACTGACAAAATGTAACTGGTGTTTCTGGCTAATGTACTAGGAATATGCTTAAAAAATAATTTCTAATGCCCTTTAGTTGTCAGCAAATTATTCTTTAAACATCAGTACTGCTACCAGCAGTGGAATGCTGAGTATATCTTCTCTGAGACAAATAAATAAAGCTGCACTTATTTGAGGAATCAACCCTTTTCCAAACCTTTAGCTTACGTTCAACAAGTCTAGAATTCAATAGATTTTATTTTATAGTGAGCCATATTAAAGCCTAGTCTTAGAGATTTTGTGACACAGAAATTTCTGGGCAGTTAGTTGAAGATCAAGTTAATGCGTTATTGACATATGAGTCTGCCTGGCGGCTGTTACTTGCCATGGAATATGTGTCACTGTATTCACAGGATGCCCAGTGTCTTCTGGATAATACAGGGCATTCAGTTTCCAGCACATCCAAAGTTAAGTAGAGGAAAGATGAATTTCCCTGGAAGAGAATTGCAGGTAAAAATGAGTTTGTATGTAAGAAGTTTGGTCTGAAAGAAACTTCTTTGAAGTAGGTATGTTTAATCTTTAATGTAGCTTACCCAGTTCTCTATTAAGGTTTATCTGAGCTGACAAGCCTAGAAAGGGTTTAGGCTGGAAGGGAACTTTGGAGATCATCTTGTCCAGCCACTTGCTCATGGCAAAGCTAGCTCCAAAGTTAGATTCAGATGAGTTTGGTGTATCACCAAGGCAGATGTTCCACGACCTCTCTAAGCTATTCCAGTTTCCATGGAAAAACTTAACCACTTTCTCCATGATTTATTTTTTGGCTTTACATCTAGTGAGAATTTCTCTTACTGCAACTTACAACTGTTATCTTTTTGTTGAGAACCTGTGAGAAGAATGTGTTGTTATCCTGTCATCCATCAAGTAGGGAAAATGCCAGTGTTAAAAAGTTGCCATTATGTCTTTCTGATTTTCACATAGAACATATTGGTCTATTAGGAAATCAGTTGCCTAGGCAGCCAATTCTATAGCTACATCCATCTCAAATGACTTTTGTGATCAGATACTCTTTCAGAACTCTGCTTCCTGCTCAAGTTATTCAAGGAGCAGTGCAACAAAGCTGGTTATTGTTTGTAATGTAAAAGTGTCCTGGTTTTGGCTGGGATGGAGTTAATTTTCTTCCTAGTAGGTGATACAGTTCCATGTTTTGGCTTTACTGTGAGAATAAGGTTAGTAACACACCTATGTTTTGGTTGTTGCTAGGTAGCTCTTACCCTGATCAAGAACTTTGCAGTCTCTCATGTTCTGTCAGTGAGGAGATGTGCATGAAGGTGGGAGGGAGCAGAGACAGGACACCTGACCCAAACTTGCCAAAGGGATATTCCATACCACAGATCATTATGCTCAGTGTAGAAACTGGGGCAGTTGGCTGGGAGCCAGTGATCACTGTTCGGGGACTGGCTGGGCATCAGTCA
Source organism: Psittacula echo (assembly GCF_963264785.1). Classification (NCBI taxonomy): domain Eukaryota; kingdom Metazoa; phylum Chordata; class Aves; order Psittaciformes; family Psittacidae; genus Psittacula; species Psittacula echo. The sequence goes on along the minus strand of NC_137740.1, from coordinate 29,925,409 downwards.
GCAGGTGGTGAATGATTGTATTGTGCATCACTTGTGTTTCCTGAATTCTGAATTTTATTACTCCTTTTCTCTTTTTCCTATTATTATTATTGTTGTTGTTAGGATTTTTCCAATTTTTAAATCAATTAAATTCAATTATTAAACTGTTCTTTTCCCAACCCACGGGTTTTACTTTCTTCCTGTTCTCCTCGGAACCCGCTTGGAATCACCTGGGGGTGGGAGATGAGCAAGTGGCTGCATGGTACTTAGCTGCTGTCTGGGGTTAAACCATGACCGTCTTTTTTGGTGCCCAACATGGGACACGAAATATTGAGATTACAACAGATCTTACCAGAGAGTGTTAAAACAAATTCGTTGTAAGCATTCATGGTATTGGTGTAATAGTCATTGGTCACAAAAAATGTTCATTCATTCACCCTTTAATAGCCCCATATGGCCAGTGTGACAGTCTAATGGAGAGCGGACACTAGCAGTAGACTATCATAGCCTGAATGAAGCCACACTGCCGCTGAGTGCTGCCATGTCAGACATTCTAGAACTGAGAAGGTGCAGAGACCTTACAGGGAGAATTCTTTAGCAGTAGGATAGACAGAAGGGTCTTTGCTGTTCTTGTAGCTCTGTATGATAGATGAAGCTGTGATCCTGGATCGCAATGACAGCAGAATTCATTAAGGGTGTAAAGCAGACCATAAGCATGGTAGTCTAGTGGTTATACAATTCACCTGGAAATGTGAATCCTAAGCTCTGATCCCTATTCCAAATTACGGTTCTATGGTTTGTGGAGTTAATAATTGATTGAAACGTAGAAACACTGGGATTTTTCTTTTTAGAAATAACTATGATTCTACTCATCCATCCCATGAATTTTGCATGTCTTACTGTCCAGTGGCTCCCCTTCACAGGGGTGGCACACACATAGCTGCATGGCAGCAGCGTTCATCCAGAATGGGAGACTTAAGGCCTTAATCTTTTAATGCTGAAGATTAAGAAGCCTGACTGCTCCCTAGATGAGTTCTTTAACTACCTGGCTATTGTGTAAAACCCAATAGTATCACTTGCCACATCCTTGGAATCTGGGCTTTGGGTCCTGACCTTTTTCTTGTCCTAACAGGCAGTTTTAAGCATTTCCATCAAACACTGGCTGTTTTTTCAGTTGACATACTGAGATGTGCAATGCATTTCTTAAACAGTGGCTGTGTGCCTGGATTCTAGTTTCATAGGCAAGCAGCTAAAAGGTAGTCAGGTGCATTAGTATATCTGCATGTCCTTGGTCTCTTTTATCTAATAGTTAAAGAAATTTTGTATTCTGTTGCTTTTTCTGCTATTGATTTGTTTTGGCATTTAGGCAATCATTGACAAAGGTTTATGTATTCTCTCTAGGAAATAGAAATAGGAAGGAAACAGGAAATGACTGAAGCAGATTCTCTATCCAGCCCTTCCCCTGTTCTGCAGAGTGGCATTTTCATCTCCCAGAATTAAGATGATAACAAAATACCAGTCTTGAGGGTAGGTTGATCTAATTAATATTAGACATTCACAGATTAAAGAAACCCTTCAAATATAAATTTTGAACACAAAAGAAACCTGACAACAGGCAGGACAGAATAATTTTCAGTGTTGTATAAAGCTGTTTGGAGCCAAGAGAATAAGGCATTGTTCAAGATCAAGCTTATGTACAATAAACCATGCACAAATGAATACTGAGACAACGTAAATCAGAACTGATTCCTTGAATTACATCAACATTCCTCTGTTAAAAGCAATAAACATAAGCTTTTAAAGAGCTGGGTCATTATTTGAAAATCACAGTCTTGTGTAAATCAGCTTTTAAATTGATACTTACTATATATAGTTCATGTGCATCAGTAACACGGAATAACCCAAAAACATAGCCACTTCTGCGATGTCTGTTGACCAAATCCAGGGCCACTCCTGCATCTGTTTCAACGGTGTTACAGTCTGCGGGTGTAACTGTTTTGTTTTGGGCATTAGAGCACTGCAGTAGTATTAGGAAAAAAGCTGAAGCTAGAAGCATCATTTTGTTTGTGGCATCAGATCTCATCTGCCTGTGCTCTAATAAAGTCAGTAGTCTGCTTTTAAAATTAGAGTAGCTCACCAAAGTTGTAAGTGAATGCTAGAAGGGCATGATTTTATATGAATTTGAGTGTTGTGTCAGAGGGTCATTACCTTGACCCTGGATTAACATTTAGAAACATCGAGTAAATGATTAGATAGTGATTTAGCAGATTTTGAGGAAAGTAGGCCTTATAAGGCCCATCAAAGGGACTATGTTTTTGATTCTTTAGCAGACATTGTGCAATAGTGTTTTACTATGAAAAATATGTAGCTTCTAACAGTGTGCTGCTGAGCCTGAAATTAGGAAGGTCCAGTTTATGTATGCATGTATTACGCAATCTTGGTTTTCTGTTTATTGTAAAAACAGTTGAACTGAAAATATGGTGAAATATTTGTGGTCAAATGATGGCTATATCCATATCCCTGATTTTACAGATCCTTACCTAGCAGAGAAGTAGTGAAAGGGAAACAAGATGATCACTCAGATCTGGAAGGGGTTGTAGCTTAAAGTGCATTTGCATGCTGGTGATCTGTAGCTGCTATGTGAGTACCTGCTACTCTTCCGGCTTGAGAAAATTTAGAACAGCTTTGCATCATTTCAGACCAGTGTACAGAATGAGAGTGACTGGCTTTTAATACTGACGTAATCTAGGCATGGCATGAACTGACATAAAGCTGCCTTTGCATTCTCAGTCTGAGCAGTTTTGTGTGCTTTTTGGCTGTAGTAGCCTTCATAGAGTTCTTTAGAGAAGTGATGGTAACTTTTTTAATTAATTAAAATAATTCAGTACATACTAAGATACATCCCTTTCACAGGATACACCAATATCCTTTGCTAAGCAGAATAGAGATATTATATCATTGTATTCAAAATATTTATTCAGAATACTTAAAGCCATTCTTAAAAGGCAGTAATTGCTTGTCAAAGAGTGGAATAGAATCATAGAATAGTTAGGGTTGGAAAGGACCTTAAGATCATCTAGTTCCAACCCCTCTGCCATGGGCAGGGACACCTCCCACTAAACCATGCTACCCAAGTCTCTGTCCAACCTGGCCTTGAACACTGCCAAGGATGGAGCATTCACAACTTCCCTGGGCAACCCATTCCACTGCCTCACCACCCTTATAGTAAAGAATTTCCTCCTTATATCCAATCTAAACTTCCCCTGTTTAAGTTTTAACCCATTACCCCTTGTCCTATCACTACAGTCCCTAATGAATAGTCCATCCCCAGCATCTCTATAGCCCCCCCTCAGATACTGGAAGGCTGCTATGAGGTCTCCACGCAACCTTCTCTTCTCCAGGCTGAACAGCCCCAACTTTCTCAGCCTATCTTCATACGGGAGGTGCTCCAGTCCCCTGATCATCCTCATGGCCCTCCTCTGGACTTGTTCCAACAGTTCCATGTCCTTTTCATGCTGAGGACACCTGCACACAGTACTCCAAGTGAGGTCTCATGAGAGCAGAGTAGAGGGGCAGGATCACCTCCTTCGACCTGCTGGTCACGCTCCTTTTGATGCAGCCCAGGATACGGTTGGCTTTCTGGGCTGCGAGCACACACTGAAGCCGGCTCATGTTCATTTTCTCATCGACCAACACCCCCAAGTCCTTCTCCGCAGGGCTGCTCTGAATCTCTTCTTTGCCCAACCTGTAGCTGTGCCTGGGATTGCTCTGACCCAGGTGTAGGACCTTGCACTTGGTATGGTTAAACTTCATAAGGTTGGCATCAGCCCACCTCACAAGCATGTCGAGGTCCCTCTGGATGGCATCCCTTCCCTCCGGCGTATCAACTGAACCACACAGCTTGGTGCCATTGGCAAACTTGCTGAGGGTGCACTCAATCCCACTGTCCATGTCACAGACAAAGATGTTGAACAAGACCGGTCCCAATACCGATCCCTGAGGAACACCACTCGTTATCGGTCTCCAGCCGGATATTGAGCCATTGACCACAACTCTTTGCGTGCAGCCATCCAGCCAGTTCTTTATCCACCGAGTGGTCCACCCATCAAATTGATGTCTCTCCAATTTAGAGACAAGGATGTCATGTGGGACAGTGTCGAACGCTTTGCACAAGTCCAGGTAGATGACATCAACTGCTCTGCCCCTCTCCATCAGTTCCATAGCCCAATCATAGAAGGCCACCAAATTGGTCAGGCAGGGTTTCCCCTTAGTGAAGCCATGCTGGCTGTCACCAACCACCTCCTTGTTTTTCATGTGCCTTAGCATGCCTTCCAGGAGAATCTGCTCCAAGATTTTGCCAGGCACAGAGGTGAGACTGACTGGTCTGTAATTCCCCGGGTCATCCATTTTCCCCTTCTTGAAAATGGGGGTTATATTTCCCTTCTTCCAGTTGTCGGGAACTTCACCTGACTGCCACGATTTTTCAGTTGCTGAGGTGAAGTTTGAATTTTGAAGTTTTGAATTTTGAATTGCTGAGATGATTAGCTCAAGAGAGGACGCCTTCAACACCTGAGCAAGGTGGAATATAAAATTCAAACTCTGAATAAGAAAATGCAAAGATTGTGTGAGTCCAAATTTACAAGGACAGTTTCAGATGAGAAATTTTCAGATCCTGGTTGGTGTGAAGGTTTGGATCAGCTTCTCATAGAAAAAGGTGCCAGCTATATAATTGACTTGGGTTTATATGTCTGGAGGGGTTTTTATACTTATCTTTGTGAGAAACATTGGGAAATACAGTGGGTAGTCATCCTTAACCCGTACCTCATTTCATTAATCCTTGTTAAAAAAAACCCAGCTGATGTATGTCTGGTGTCTAAGAAACCACATTTTTAATTAGCAGAGCTGATGCAGTGGCTTTCTTCTATAGTTACTTCAGGACACGCTTAACAGTTCTCAGGAAGTAGATAGGCTAAATGGAGAATCTTACCATATTAGAACCAGAGATACTCAAAACTAGTGTGAGTCAGTTTAAAATGGATTAAAATAGTCCCCACACAAAGGGTAGAGAACTTCTGTAACTTGTTGATGCACAGATACAGAGGCAGACAGTATCAGCATTGTCAGAATGTCTTAGAAAAGTTCATAGTTAGCAGGTCCTTAAGTGGATGTTGGGAGGACTAAGCAGATAAGTGCTCTTTAAAATCCCTTGAACAACTATTCCAGGAAAAATACCAGAGGAATGGTTTGCAGAAAGGGGGCAGGTCATATATTTCTCTTAACCACAACTGTCTTTCCACTTTGAGAGATGAATACTAGGCTGGGTGAACCACTGTTCTGGTGCAGTAGGGCATTTCTTTTGTATATGTTTTTATAATGTTTCATTATAATTCAGAATTTCTTCTGGAAGATTAAAAAAAAAAAGGTGAAATAAATGTTGTGTAAATAATCAAAGACATTTGAAATACATCCCATCAGTTAAATGTAATATTCGCCTCATTGCTGTGTTCCAAGTTGCACACCCATTCATTACTTGCAATACCGTTTAATTTTTTCAAATGGGCAGTCATATTGAAGAAAGGCATCAGATTAGGTAATTTAGAACATCATTCCCATAGTCATCTATTGTTTGCAGATTGTTCTTTTTTTCTCCTTTTGTTCTGTGCTGTTCATTGTGACACTGATCATTTTCCTGACAGTGGCTTATGTATTTTTTGTGTATGAAATAGAAACAATATGAATAAACAGTAGAAAATGTACAATTCCTGCAAAATTGACTGCAGAAGTAAAAGTAAGATTCTGTTCCCTCTGTAAAGAGTTTTGTCCGTAATTTCTTCGGAAAAGAAAGATTGGACTCTATTATTGAAATACAGCATGGACAAGCACTCCAGGCAGTCAGAGCAGTTAATTAAGTATTGGTCATAGCCGTGTTAGTGTAATGTATTTCTCATCCAGTTTGATATCTTTTTTAATACCTATTTTGTTTTTATATTTATCACTTGCAAGGTTTGTTGCTTTAATGAACTTATTTCTATAAACAGGTTGCTGGCAGGAATAGGAATATTTATCCAAACATGGCATTTCTCTTGACTAGCTTATCAAAAGCTTGTTTATCTTCATGATTTTTACCAAGACTTGACTTGCAACAGTAAGAGGTGGTTCCCATTCAAACTTCAAGCAGTTAGTAAGAAACATCCATTCGAAACCTCCCTCTAGAAATCTGGGAAAACACACAAAAAAGAGGTTTATCCTCACTTGGAAAACAGTGTGCCAGATGCTTAATAAATAGGAATTTAATCTAGGGGGGAAAGAAAAAGAAAGCTGACAAATAAAGGAGATAATATGCAATAACCAATTACTCCTTTCCTAAAGTATAGCCACAAGTATTTACAGATATCTCTGATTTCCTGGGAGGAAACTGTTACTCTAGCTGACTGTTCTCTGCCTTCTGCAGTAGTGTTTCACTCATAGGCTGGGGTTATCAAATCACACAGCTCAATCGGTTATGCAGGTGGCAAGACCTTATCCGTCTTGTAGCCTGTGCTGCTCTGCAGTTGCTGTTATTTCTGCTGCTAAGCAAGAGTAGAGCTAACAAAGACACATGTGGCTCCAGTCACTTATAGGTGAAATCCTGGCTAGCATGTCTTAACTTTTTTTCAGTCTGTGATGCCTCATAGCTTCAGACCAGGATGGCCTGATTTTACACCCTGATCATAGAGCTTCCCCTCCCACAACTTATTTTTCTTTACCAGTCACCATTTTTTTAATGAAATTTTTAAAAGTTTCATCACCTTGTCTATCAAATTTTGTTCAAAGAAACCTTAAGTTCAAAAGCTATTTGGAGACCAACTGTCAAGTGAGCAGGTTGACAATGAAGTCTCGTTGCTTAGGAGGCCTCAAGAAATACAGGGAATAAAAAAGGTGTCAGTATTCCTTGTCTTGTCCTCAGTGTCATTGGCTGCAAACTGCTTTCTAGAAAAAAACACCTCAATTTTAAGATGATGTCCCTAAGGATATGCTACAAAACTGACCTGCTTGTCAGTCTTGAGAGGCTGGGGGAAAAGGTGAGGTTAATTAAGAAGTTAATGTTAAGGTTGGTGTCAGAGGAAGTTCCAAGGGGTTTTACTTTTTCAGGGCTTGAGGCATTATACTGTTTGTAATATTTAAGCTTTAATTCATGCTTATAAGTTGTAGTAGATTAACATAAGGGAAGTATTTGCAACCGTTGTGATCGTATAGTATTTATGATTACATCTGGTTGGTGGAGGTCTTTAAAATATACCTTTGAAATCAAAATAATATATCGGTTGATGGGAAACTCAACATGAGCCTGCAGTGTGCACTCACAGCCCAGAAAGCCAATCGGTATGCTGGGCTGTGTCAAAAGGAGCTTGGCCAGCAGGTTAAGGGAGGTGATCTTCCCCTCTACTCCACTCTCATGAGACCCCACCTGGAGTACTGTGTCTAGCTCTGGGGCCCCCAACACAGGAAGAACGTGGAGCTGTTTGAGCGAGTTCAGAGGAGGACTACAAAACAGATCAGAGGGCTGGAGCACCTCTCCTGTGAAGACATGCTGAGAGAGCTGTGGTTGTTCAGCCTGGAGAATGCTCCAGGGAGACCTTAGAGCAGCCAGTTCTTAAAGGGAATGACAAGAAAGCTGGAGAGGGACTTTTTACGAGGGCATGTAGTGACAGGACAAGGGGGAATGGCATTAAATGAAAGAGGGGATATTCAGATTAGATATTAGGAAGAAATTCTTCACTGTGAGGGTGGTGAGACACTGGAACAGGTTGCCCTGACAAGTTGTGCCTAGCAGTGTTCAAGGCCAGGTTGAACGTGGCTTTGAGCAATCTGGTCTAGTGGAAGGTGTCCCTGTCCATGGCAAGGGGTTTGGAACTGGATGGTTTTAAGGTCCTTTTCAACCCAAACCATTCTTTGATTCTGATATATATGTATATTCTGAATACAGCTGTTTAACATTTGTAGTCTCTCAGATGTGGAAGAAAATGTTTAACCATGAAATGTGTTCAATGGGCAGGTTCTGAAGTCATAAATAGAATTCATAATTAACTTATTTTGAAAAAATCTTGATTTTTAAGCCCATCTTGAGAACTTTGACATCTGGGTCTTGCTTTTTAAAAACTTTTTGATTGACCAAGGATAAGTGTAAGAGAATCATAGAATGAGAGTCAGATAGCTGAAAATTCAGGTAGCTAAAAATCTAAAAAAATGCACAGCCAATGCGTGCATAAATAAGCCAGCATATCTTATTCTGTACCCTTTGAATGTTATTGGCCTTCTTTTTTTTTTCATTTACAATGCTTCACCTATATTCAGAAATAAAGGCTTGGTAGTACCTGGTAAGAACATCAACAGCCCCAGAGGTCACTGACCATTAGTTATCTGTGCCTGAATAAAAAACATTGTCCCTGTGAAACTGGAATGTTTGCTCAGATAAACATCAGACCAGATTTTAGGGGACATTGCCCAGACAGCAAGTTAATAATGGGTTATTTAGTATTATAAAATCAATAACTGTTGACTGTGAAACAAAATTGAAAAATTAGTTGGGAATTATCTTCCAAAATCCTCCTGCTTCTCATCTCCAGTGACGGGATGGATGGCTTCTCTATGTTACTGTCCTGTTCTCTACTGGACAAGGAGAAACAGCACTTCAAGCACAAACAGGGAGTTCACAGTCCTAGCAGAAGAAGAGACCATTTGGGGTGTGACTGAAGATAGGTGTAGGGTGTTACTGCCAGCTGTTTTGCTCAGTTTGCACTTTGCGCCTAAATCTCAGATCAGTGCTAGAAAAGGAATTGAGTCAAATGTCATTTTTGAGCCTGGTCTATGGAATAGGCTAACCAATATCCAAATTAAATGCTCAAAACTTTGGATCCAGACATTCAGATGTTCTTTTTAACTCCCTATTTATCTTCACATCAACTCCACTACATATATCTTCACTTGTTGCTGTGGCTGTTCAATTTACTATCGTAAGCAGCTGTAGTCAAGAAAGAGAACTAACCAAAATGGGGTATTCTTGGCTGTGGCTAGTAGTTGATGTAGTGGATTTCTTTCCCAGTACTCCTTTTGGTGAAGAATCTGGTTACATATATTTATATAAATCTCAGTAGTGCCATTAAAGTGATAGAGCCACAGTGAGATAAGAATCAACATGCAAACAATTAATACAATAGACTGCTTTATAAAACAGCTGAAGTGAGAAGTATGGTGGTTAACTGAAGAGAGGGGCAGAAAAAGCATTTTGAAAATCGAAATAGGCTGCTGCCTCAATGCTCTTGTCCTCTGACTCCCTAAAGCCAATAGTGAGTGCTCTGTGTAAGGGCATGGGATGATGTCTGCTACCCCTGATTTTGGTATGTGGCAAATCAGCAGTGCCTGTGCAGGGAGGAACACGCTGGTCATGCTAGGCAAAACTGAGCTGGCAAAGGCGAAACTTCCCAAGGGAAAACAAGATGCTGCAATTTGATGATTTAATAAAAAGGGGAATGCTGACACAGCCAACAGCTCATACTGTGGTAAGAATTAGATAGAATTTTGAATTTCATGATTTTTTGAGAACTACCTGATTTTGAATTGTTTTTTACTCTGAAATGAATGAAATGAAAATATCTTGAAATTTCTCATTATGTTGAATTGAAGTGGAATTATTTTTACCTCTGTTGTGTTTCACATATCACTTTTTGGCTTTTTTTAATCTCGGATGCAATTAAATTACTCTTTTATGTAAAATTTATGTTTTTTAGAGCTTTTCAAACTGAAAAAAAACCAAACATATTTGTTGTGAACATAACTCCATACAATATTTCAATATTAGTTTGTATCCACTCAAAATAAAATAATACTTTTATTTATATTTTATTTATAACAATAAAATAATCCATTTTAAGCAAATTGCACAAAGCCAGAATACTCCAACAAGCCCATATTCTTTTCCTGAAAGACTCTTTGTATGGAGAAATTGTCCAGCATCCTGAGGGGTGATTCAGCAGCATAAAATCTTCAGAAACAATAATATTTTATTGATTTTGTTTTGAACAAATGATTTTACATATCTGGCGGCAACTAAAGAAAGGCTCTCTGGCCTCATACAAGCTGCATAATTACACAAATATCAGTGTACTCCTGGCCACAAATGACATTTCTTTCCCATGTTCACTCTTTTTCTTCTTCTTGTCTTCTCATTTATTTATATTTGTTATTGTCAGTACAGTTGCTATGTCTTGCTTTAGTGAAATTTATTTTTCTTAGCTACAGGCTGTAGAGTGTCCCTGTGGTTTTTATTATAAAGCAGTTGAGATGACCTACCTCAAGAAAAAATTAGGCTGATTTTGTGAACCATCATTTTTCCTGCACAGCAGGGTTAGTAAAGTATAAGAATATGGATAGCCTGGGCTTGATTCTACACCAGTAAGAATTGTATGCAGAGGTTTCACACGTGGGTAGCCTTTTCCACTGTCTTTAAGTGAAGTTATAAAGCCTTAGGGAAAAATAATCTTTCTTGAGATCTTCCACAGGAAATAAAAAAAAAAAAAAAAATGGGCTAAGCTCATTGCATTGCAATTAAGAAGTTAACCCATAAAATGACAAAAACCCACTAGCTTTTAATGCTAAACAGTGTTGAAGTTCTCTTCTCCTGTTTATACAGAGTCACACCCATTATACCTGGTATGACTCTGTGAGGGCCCTGAGAGCATCCCTTCTTCTGGAGGCTTGGCCACCAGGGCTCAGGGCCAACTCAGCAATAGTGTGTCTAAGGCTGTTCCCCTTTCCCTTGGTGACCTTGGGGACACGGTCCCAGGCAATGCTGTGGGGAGGCCACACCCAGAGCCAACCCAGCCCCACTTCCCACACGAGCTGCTAAGCTGAGACTAGTGTTTTAGCCGCTGCCTGTGCTATACAGCTCCTGCTGCATTGCGGCTGTGCCTGTGCCTCCCCATGCATATTATTGATCCAGATTCAGTCCTGCAGCCTGTCTTTCTGGGCAGACCCTTGTCTCATCACCGTGGACTTGTTTGAAGACCACTGGGCTGTGTCTGATCCTGACAATAAGTCACTAACTCATATTTCTGGTTTGACCTCAGGCTTGCCTCATTGCCTGTGAACTTACATGGTGACCTGGCCTCTTCCCATAACCTGTCTACCATCCCTGGGTCTGCCCTGCTTGCCTTGCTTAGGTTCCATGGTACAGGCTCCTGCCCTGCCAGCCTGGTTATCATGCTCAGTTCCATCTCACTATCTCTTTGGGAGTAGCAGTCCCACACTGTGCTGTGACAGAGTTTTTTTTCTGATGCCTTTGGGCTGTCTGATCCCTGCAAGTTCTTTTACTTTCCTTGGTTAACTTTAATTCATGATCTTACTGAGAAGAGAAATTTGAGAATTAAAAGCCGAATACTTTTGTTGGAAAAAGCACCAGTTAAATTTCTTTTTCTAATTTATTCTTGTGCTTTCTTAAATCTGAGAATCCCAAAGATGAAGACTATAATAAGCAATTTATTTATTTAAAGATGTTACACAAATTGAAAGACCATGTTGGCAATGTGACTATTATTTTGTTGCAGGTAGTTGAGGTGATTGAATGCTGGCTAGACTTTGGTAGGCTTTTGAGGCAACAAAGGCTGGAGGAAGGAATTTATCTTCCTTGCTTCTCCTGGGCATGAGTCTGATAGAGAAACTTCTTCAGGAAAAGGGAGAATAATAATTTTTACTTCTTAGTAACTTATGGTTTTGCTACAGTTGAAATGAGTTTGGATTTAGTAGTAAGTCAGCATCCACATAGAACTACATATCCAAAGACCCACATCAGTGCCTTGTTGATAATTTCTGGCTCTTTTAATGACCAGGATCACTTTTTGTATTTCTGAAACTCAAGTGCGTAAAGGATGGAAAATAGGAGCCATTAGATATTGTAGTAATATCTGTTTGAGACAGAGTGAAAACCGCTTTGCTATCTATATATAATGAATTTTAGAGAGACCAAATATTACTGTGGTAACAAACAGGAGTTACCCAGTAGATCGGTTAGACTCTCTGTTAGTCTAAAATTGGTTTTAAACTATTTTTTTTTTTTTTTTTGCAATAAATGTAGTCTTGAATCAATGCAGATCCTCATTTCCCAGGGGAATTCTGCATAGAAATATTCTCTGTTCAATACAGATACAAACTCTAAGCAATCTGTAAGACATAATTCGTATGAAATATAACAGTTGGATCCATATTTCTTGAGGGCTAAAACAAATCAGATGAATCTTGGCTTACCTGCATTGAAGCTCTTGTGACACTGAGGACAGAGAAATAATGAGTTTGTTCACTCTTTACATTGAACTTGGCAAGGCTTTGAACAGCAGCTTCCAAATATTTGGGTTCAGTTGGATTGTCATCAACTGGCCAGTCAGGACATATTGTCCAAATATATCTGGGTGGAACTTTGTATTCAAACAAAACAATGTCATTAGAGAAAGCATAACCATTAGAGCATATTGTTAGTGTAGGTCTCTGTAAATGCATCTATGCCCCCAACTCTACCCACCTGTCCTACAGTCCCCTAGAGTAACAATATATGGTTTGATTCACTCAACAATTTTAAATCTTCATGAATTTGCAGACTCATAGAAATATTGCAGTGGAGGCAGAGACACTGCAAGAAAAAAGCTCAACCTACTGGCAGTGGGCTTGCTGTTTGTACTTGCCTTTTACAAACCCATAAAAATGCTTTTTGGACCAGAAGGTAAAACCCTATATAGAGGCTCTGCTGAGTTTCCCAGAGATGAAAACAGTTATTGGCTGTTTTGAGCTGCAGGTCCACACTGGCCCTATGATCTCTGACTTGTGAAAATTGGGGCAGCTGAAAGCTAATAGAGACATGGTAATGCCATAATTGCAATTAAAATTTATAGTAATGCTGTATAGCAAAGAGTGTTTTACCAGTCCTCTTTTAAAGTGTGTTAAATAAAGACATACCTGGTTGTAAAATGCACTTGTAAGTATTCAGATGAGCAAAATTTCTTGCCTGATTAATGTAAATAATTGCTTTGCATTGACCATAAACCTAAAACAATATAAACATTGAGAAACAATACTGCACTCTTTGTGCACACACCTGGACAGTGAGTGATTAATTTTCTCCTCGCAGTCATGATATTCTTGTCAAGGAAAAAGTTGTGTTAATACACCTGTAGTGCTAGCAAAGCACATTTTTAAGTATCCCATGCAAAAATAAAAGGCCAGATCTTCCACTGGTGTAATTCTGAGCTAAATGATTCTATGATTCTATTTCTTGACTTCTCAGAAGACATATTGGCCATTTATGCTTTGGACCCTTTTCCTGCTGAAAGCTCTGTAAGTAGAAGTGAGCAGAAGAGCAGAAGTTTAAAAATGAAAACTGATTGACCTAAGAAGCAGCCCAGGACAATTTAATCATAACTTTTTTTTTTATTTCTCACCTGAAGCTTCTTTCTTGTCATTCTTAATTATATAAGGATTTGGTTGGGTTTTTTTTTTCACTTGTTCAGAATCTTTTTGGTCACCCATAGCAACACTCTTAGATCACTTTCTGTCTTTGCAGCTTATCTTGCTGAACTTTCTTTTTCCAACTCTTTCGTTGCAATTTTTGCAAAGTTGTCAGAATAAAAGTGGAATTAAACTAAACAAAAAATCACATTGTATAAAAGTCAGTTTCCTTTATTCCCTTCTTGACAGGCTGTCTTTAAAATAAACTTCTACAGAGTTGCTATAAAAGTAAACTATTTATTCTAAATAGTGTCCTAGCATGGCTATTTGGTTATGTCTGCTTATTAGCTCTGGTCAAAAACTTTCTTTTAATTTTCATTTTTAAAAATGAAATTTACCAGTCTTGAAACTGATTAGAAAATACAGAGGGAAACTGTGGACCTTAAAAATGGAGTTTGATTTCTTCTAAACTCTGCTGCCTACTAAAAATCCATGTGTAGGGGTTTTGCTGTCATCAGCAGTACTTGAGTAACTCATCATACCTGAGATTAAATAAGAAAATAAAATCCTTACAGTTGTATGATCAAATCTGGCCATACAGTTTTTCCACAACTTTTTGCTGAGTACATGGCATTCGGTATCTACTACATCCAAGATGAGATAGAAGACAACCAGTGATCTCCTGAAAACAAAAAAACAAAAGGTAATATCCCGGATTTGATAGAACAAAGTAGGGACACGTAAAAGGGAGAGATGGAAAAACACAAAACACACAGGTGTGACACATAGATATTATGAAAACTGAAAGTTCTGTGGGACAAATTTCTCAAGAGTGGCCATGTTAGGAATAGCCAGAGGTTCAGGCCATGTTAGAAAAGGCTTGGACCTGCATTTAGCTGGCTTTAATTAAAGAAAAGCCCTTTGGAGTAATTTTTATCTTTCTGATTCTGGTACCAACCAGAACCCAAGAATAAGGATTAAACATGGTGATGTTTCCAACATCAACTGCATTTTATGATTAGATTTGAAAGGCAGGTTATTTTGCCTTCAATAAGAATGAGGTGAGAAATACCACAAATAAAAACAAAAACAAAAACAAAAACAACCAAACAAAAAACCCCCAACCAAACAAAAAACCAACCAACCAACCAAAACCACAAACAGCTGATGTGGATCATTCTCAGTAGGCATTAGAAACAAAAATATCTTATTATCTTATTTCTTAGAGTAGTGTCTTCTTCAAGTATGTATGCTTTGCACTTGCCATAAAGAGGAAATGAGTGCATTGATGCAGATAACTTAAATATTCTCTCAGATATCAGAAAGTCCCGTGAGAGACCTTGCATGTCTGTGACTTACCTAAAGCTTCAGTCCAATGCTTGAATTGTGAGCCTGTGCTTTAGTCCAAACCCCCTTTATTCAGTTCATTGCGGCACAGGCGCACAAAGCAGTTAAGGGCTCAGCTTTTGGGCAAACATATTTCCATGTGAGAGGAACAGGGAAAGATTAAAAGAACAGCTCTATGTATCTAGTGAGTACATCATGTGGTACAGAAAGACAAGGTGCTGCATGGTGCAGCTCCTGGTTCTGCTTAAACTGTAGATGTGGGTAAGTATCTTTCCAGGATATTTATCAAGGATACAGCTTAGTAGGATTATGTTTTGTTTTCTGTAGTGGAAAACAGGAAAGAGAGCTGCTGTCATTTATCCATCTTAAAGAACTTGGATGTGAGTGTTAGCTGCATAGTTAGACTGAGATTATGTCTTTGCTGAAGAGAGAGAAACCCCGAAAATGAATGAGAACAGTATTCATTCATTCCTAGTTGATTTCACTGGTTTATGGAGAAAATGCTCTATAGGGCAAGAGTCTTAATGGAAGTCTGGGGCTAGTATCTCTACAATTTTGACTTTAGGTTTGATTTCTGTTCAACCGTGACTAAAGACTAGTGGAAGAGGCATCTGAAGGCTGGAGTACTGATGGGTTTTTGGTTTTTATATTGCTTGGAAAAACACTAACAGATGTCCATTCTTGAGTTCTGAGGAGACCAAAGTGATAAAAACTATTCTGGTCACAGTATAGAGATCTCTTGAAAGAGAGTGGGATGGTGATTCCATGTAAGCTCTACCATATATACTTGTAAATGTAATACTAAATCTTTTAAATATGAAAGAGCGAAAGAAATTAAAAATATAAAGAATAAGTAAATTGTTAGCTTTGTCTCTAAGTTATATTCTCACATATGCAACTTATAATGTTTTATATTATTTTTTGTATTTTCATATCATCTTTTTTCCCTATGTGTTCTATGAAGTAATCTGGTAATGTCTTTCACTTAGCTCTCAGGTTTGCCTACACTAATCCTGAGGTTTAATTATCTGTGTTGTTTGGAAGGTTGTGAAAAGATCAAAAGCTGTTTTGGCAAAGAGTGAAGCCGAGGTGCGCAGCTCTGTGTACAGTCACATGACAATATCCCCACACCCGGCTGCATAGATCTTTCTGTGGAAAGAGCTAGTCATAATCTTCTGTTTATGTACAAGGTACCTAAATACCGTGATAATATGTCTCCTTACTATGCCCTAATATAGGTTAAATCAGTAAACAGAAAGTAAAACTGGTGAAAGACTAATTGCCATTTTGCTGAAAATGTGGCGTGTTTTTGAGTAGTGCAGCATTTGGGTTCAAACTTACACAGGGGAAGTTTAGATTAGATATAAGGAGGAAGTTCTTTACTGTGAGGGTGGTGAGGAACTGGAACAAGTTGCCCAAGGAAATTGTGAATGCTCCATCCCTGGCAGCGTTCAAGGCCAGGTTGGACAGAGCCTTGTATTACATGGTTTAGTGTGTGGTGTCACTGCCCGTGGTCCTTTCCAACCCTAACTATTCTATGATTCTATGGTTCTGTGATTTAGTACAAGCCTGTAACTTTAAGTATATCCTCTAGGAGGAAAAAACCATCATTAAGACTATCCTGCATGAAGAAGTAATAACCAAGAAAAATGTGTATATTTAAGGAGTCACAAAGTTGGGACTGATGACCTGAGCTTTCAAGCTGGTTGCTCAGGTATTCTGGTGGCAAAAGCACACACACATCTCATTAAAGAAATGTTCTTAGAGTCAAATGTTTGAGGTAAATGAGTTTACTCAGCTGAATCATGAAGACTGATTGTAAAGCTCAGTGATCTTGGGAATTTTAAATGCAAGCAGGGTGGACCAAATTTCCTGTTGCCTGTGGCTCTCTTTTATAATACTAGCTCTAATACGCAGATGTGGTTATTATAAATTCCACGTATATTTTTGTCTACTTGCTTCTGTATGTATCATCCTCCACTGGGGAAAGGATAATTTGGGGTTTATTCAGAGCTCAGCAGATCACTGAAGGTTTCATCATCCTTCTTTTAATTTTCATTAAAAGACCATT
The DNA here is from genome assembly GCF_963264785.1 of Psittacula echo. Classification (NCBI taxonomy): domain Eukaryota; kingdom Metazoa; phylum Chordata; class Aves; order Psittaciformes; family Psittacidae; genus Psittacula; species Psittacula echo. The sequence continues at coordinate 29,908,542 of NC_137740.1, read as the reverse complement.
ATGCAAAGGCCTTTTGATATCTGCTTAGTATTGAATAAAACCTTCTGTCTTTTCTGCATTGCCAAAAGATCCCTTCCTCAGCAGTGCTGATGCTAGGATTGCCACTGGAATGCATGCTGGGGAGCCTGGGAGTCAGAAGAGATGCGACAGCAGTGCAGCATCACCTTTGTGGCAGGGTGACCTGGTGCAAGGGAAAGAAATGAAATATTTTGACATATTTTGTAATTTTGATTAAGTGCCTGTCAGTGAAACTAATCATAAGTATCTTGTATGAAAGAAAGGCTCTGTCCTACTTGGATATAAGTTAATAGCAAATGTCTCATTAGTTTCAATTAGAGCAAAACTGAACTGTAGGTTGTTTAGGGCAGATTTGAATTTGAAGTAACTTTGAAAATGTTTTTATCCTAAGTGTCGGTAAAAAAAAATGGGAGGAAGGACCATTAAATGATGAAATGAAAGAGACCTCTCCATTTTTTTTTGAGTGAAGTAGAAGGTTGCAGAAGGTTGTTACTGTCCATGAACATCCTTGTCATAGCTGACTGCTTCATATGTACTCAGTTCCAGCAGCAGCAAAAATGTGATAAAGGGCTTAGATTGTCTACTTGTCTTGAAATAAATTATTTATAGGATAAGCATAATAAATAATAAAAAAAGAAGTAAATTAAATTCCTAAATTAACAAAGAGCTAAGCATGCCCTAAGGCAATAATTTAAGCATCTGGAGAATTAAGTGACAGATCAAATCACAAACAAGGACCAAAATTCTCCTGTGCTGAGATATTCTTAGCACAGGTGAAGGTAGAAGCATGGATATGAATTAAGTGATTTACAGCATGTCTGCTCCCAGCATGCTGCACTTTAGGGTGGGCATAGGGGTGCTCTAGTTATTGTCAGTAAGAAAAAGCCCCAGGATGGGGGTCTAAGTACCAAACTCCGTGACTGATGATGTGGGTTCTGGGCCAGCTCAGAGGCATCCCATGTGCAAAAATTCTCAAGAGACCTGATCCAGTTGCTTAGTGGACACATTCTGTCACCTGAGCAAAGCAGTGTAGAGAACACAGTGTAAAGCAAAGTGCACATCTGTAATTGTGAGATCTCAGATTGCTGGAGGCCACAGCATGTCTGCAAAAACTATGTCCTTGTGAGAGCAGCAGGTAGTGTCAAATTCTTGCCAGTACAGGTCTTTAAACATCTGGCAATGAGCCTGATTTTCTTTAAAGGTTCAGAATTCAGCCTTTCAGGTTAAGATTTTGGAAGTGAGTAAGCCATGGCAGGGAATGTTAGTACATGCTTCCACTATACCTTACGTGTTGTGGGCCTTGTGCACTCATTTCAGGTTGTCCCTGGCTAGTGCCAGTAGATTCAGGTATTGTTACAAAAAATAGCAATAAATTAAGCGCACATAGAGGAATAAGATACTTGAGGATATGAGACTGATATTCCATAGATATTTCCAGTGTAATTTTTGTACTTGAAATGGTTTCAGACTTCTTCTGGAGAATGAGTCATCATTTGGAGGTCTGTGAAGGAATTCCCTGGTCCCAAGCTGGGTGTGTTTACACCTGTTAGTGCTTACATCTTTTGTGCAGAACGTACAATGACTTAATAGCCTTTGCACTCCCAACTGCTCAAGGCAGTGGGAGGAAGGTGTAAAATGAAATTAAATCAGAGTAGTGGTGTTTCATAGCAATTTTGAACTGATGCCTGGAGCTTTCCAAGCGGCAGGCAGCAGAGAATCGTGACTGAGATTCGCTCTTAATTGCTCACAGTGGTGATGAAACTGTTCCTAGTCATCTGTGCGTAAAGCTGACATGGCCTCTGAAGTCCTCTGAATGTAACTTTACATTTGCCTCTTGAAATATTTCTTAGTTCAAATAGATATTGCTAAGGAATAGTGATAGGCACAGTGCTCTTAATGGGAGAAACTGATACAGAACAAGCAGGCAACTTACCTGAGGATGTTCTTGGACACTGAAAATTCAGTACAGGCTGAGTATGTAGCCCTCATTTCTGTCAGCATTGATCTGGCAAAGAGCTAGATCTGCAGCCTTCTCTGCAGCAGTGTCATCACAGGTGAGGGAAAGCAATGCAGCTTGTGCATCTCTGGCAGGAAGAGAGGCAGCCCAGGAGCAAAGCGCCTGTATGCCAAAGAGCACTGAACCCAGTAAAACCATTCTGCGCAGTAAACCAGTGCAGCAGATTAGAATGGTAAGTCAGTATGGAGAAGCTGAGACTTGCATGAAATACCATATTTTTGTAATGGAGCTGTGTCTCTTTTTAAACTTGTGTCCTCTTCTTATTGCATGCTGACCATCACCTTTAAACCTACAGCTGCAACTGCAAACAGTAAGTCAATAATTACAAGGTTTTACAAAAGTGTTGTTGGTCCCTCTGAGACCAGAAAGCACTTTCTCATTCTTTACATTTCTAATTCAAACTTCATTGGGCAGATTGTATAACTTTGACTTCATTGCAGTGGACAAGAATATACACACGAAACTGCTTTCCTAAGAAACCAGAATTGTTTAAATAGACCTACATGCAGGACAGGTCTGTTTCCAGCTCCATTCTGTCAGTAAGCCAGTTCTTCTCCCAAGTAAGATAATGACAAAGGTCCAAGTAATTTGAATGGGAATTGGATAAGGGCCACAACGTTCACCAATTTTACACTTTGTATTTAAATGCTAATTGTAAACAAATACACTGACTCTGTTATATGCAGTCAGTTTGGTTGGGATAGAAAGCTCAGTCTGGATTCATTTTTTGAGTATTTCTATTCAGTTGGATACCTACAGATGAATGTTAACCCTCAGCCCAGGTGAAGCTAGCAAAATGCAGCCATGTGCAGACAAGAAGCCTGTGGATAAATGGCTCAAGATATTAAATACCTTTAGATAACATCATAACAAGGCACTGTAAAGAATTAACAGTTTCATCACAGTGCCTGCTCTTAAGCAGAAATTTCTATTGTATTTATTTGAGACTTCACTAGCACAGATGTGGTAAGTTTTGTTCTTGCACCAAAGACTTAATTTCTTTCAGTGAGATGGTGCAAAATGAGCTACTGTAAGAGACTGGAGGAAATAGACAATAAGTGAACCAGGGCTATCAATGCCTGGAGGCATTGAGAGGGAGTAAAAGACCCCTCAAAGGTCCTTGAAAATTCTGCCTGGAGAAACTTTAGTTTGAAATTGCATTGGTGTTCCTTGTGGCTAACCTGTCAGGAACTCCATACTGGGGATAAGGTAAAATAGCTGTACAGATTGTTGTTATCTTGAAGATCTACCACCATTACTTGGGGAGGATCCAGTGAAAGTAATTGGGTTTCTATGAAGGAACAATTCTTTAGTTCAATTCTGCAGTTCTTCAGTTTCACCTTGAAGAATACCAGAAGTTGGGTAGCTATATCTATGGCCCTCATTTTCTGTCAGGGGAGTCTGTAGGATCGCAGCTGTCTGCTGGATGACAGGGGACCTTTAAGTTTGAGGGTTGCATTGAGTAAGGAAGGAAAAGTGCAAGTGAAGGACATAATTGTCTCTATTTAATACTCATGTAAAGTTTGGAGAGTAAAAATTTTACATACTGTCATGGGGTTTTACTGGTGGTATAAAGGATCTCAGCTCTTTAGCCCAGAAGTGCTCAAAGCATGTTCCTCTGGGAGACAGCAGAGCCTGTCCCAGAGCATGTCTATGGAAAGCTGAGTGGGATTATACACAGAGCCAAGAAGACCTGCAACACCACTGGGGCTGAAACTTTTATTAAGAAGGCTTTGGTTGGTGGCAGATGTGGAAAACTCAGATAGCTGGTTGGAAGGGGCACAGGGTTGCTAGGCTGAGCATCCTCATGTTTTCACCAGTTGCTTTGCAAACTCAGGGTGAGGGATAATGTATGGGCTGTATCCTGGTAGGAAAGGACACAAGGGATGAATGCTGAGAAATGCTGCTGTAGCCATAGTATAGGAACAGCAGAAGCACCAACTCAGGCTCACTCACATTGTTCCTTGTGCTTGGGGATGATTCCCCTGGAACTAAAGGATAATAACTCATTTTCTTTATCCATACAGTGCATGGCATTTCTATGGAGATGAGCACCAGTTAGTTCTGGTTGTGTTTGTGCCTCTTATAATTGTTATATCCCTGACTGTTCTTTGCACTCTTCCTCCCACTGGAAAGTAAAAATTTTCTCTATTGAAGTAGCTGACTTCAAAACACGGTCACAGCTGGGAAATCTGAGCATGTCCAGCCAAAGCAGCACATGAAGTACTTATGCTTTAGCAAAACAGTGTTTAAAAAAACTGAAAAATATTGTCAGCTAGTGATGCAGACCTGACAGAACTACTCCGGCTGCATTTCAGGAAAGGAAGCATTTGTATTTTATGTATTGCCATTTTGCAACACTTGCTGCTCATAGAATCTATTATTAAATACTAAATCTGTTGGTAAGTGTGCAGGTGCATGAATACGGGGCTGTTCTGGAGAGAGACAAAATAGTCATGGAAGATGTATCCTTTAGGGGGAAAAATGTGTCCTTAAGAGGGCAAGTGTTAAGGAAAAGGAAGGTGAGGTGCAGCTACTAACTGGAATGCACAGAGCAATTTTGCCTTTTTTTTTTTCTCCCTGTTTTAGGAAACAATGGAATAGTTACCCCAAGTGTAGGAGAACATCTGTGAAGTGCAGAGGCTGCATGTGTTCTATTACATATCCTTGCTTTGTGTGGTTGGAAAAGACAACAAGACAATGCAGCATTTCTGGAGTTCAGAGATCCCCATTGGTAGGGGTCCATTTTATAAACATTCTGTTTCTGCCATCAGATAAAGAATTTTCTAAGTCTGGAAAACACTGTCTCTTCTATAACTTAGTGCCATTTCATTATATGAAAGACAATTTGTATGGTTAAGGCAATTCCTGATTTTAAAATACAAAAGGTAGGAAAAATAGTTGCTCCAGGTGAGTTAAAAACTCATCCTCGTGTATCTGCTGTTATAGTAATGCAGATCATAATCACAGAATCACAGAATCCCAAGGGTTGGAAGGGACCTCAAAATATCATCTAGTTCAACCCCCCTGCAAGAGCAGGGTAACCTAGAGTACATCACACAGGAACTTGTCCAGCCGGGCCTTGAATATCTCCAACGTAGGAGACTCCACAACCCCCCCTGGGCAACCTGTTCCAGTGCTCTGTCACTCTCACAGTAAAGAAGTTTTTCCTGATGTTCACATGGAACCTTTTATGCTCCAGTTTACACCCAGTACCCCTTGTCCTATCACTGGCCATCACTGAGAAAAGCCTAGCTCCATCATCCTGACGCTCACCCTTTACATATTTGTAAACATTGATGAGGTCACCCCTCAGTCTCTTCTTCTCCAAGCTAAAGAGACCCAGCTCCCTCAGCCTCTCCTCATAAGGGAGATGTTCCACTCCCTTAATCATCTTTGTGGCTCTGCGCTGGACTCTTTCAAGCAATTCCCTGTCCTTCTTGAACTGAGGGGCCCAGAACTGGACACAGAATTCCAGATGCGGCCTCACCAAGGCAGAGTAGAGGGGGAGGAGAACCTCTCTTGACCTACTAACCACACCCTTTCTAATGCACCCTAGGATGCCATTGGCCTTCTTGGCCACAAGGGCACATTCCTGGCTCATGGTCATCCTCCTATCTACCAGGACCCCCAGGTCCCTTTCCCCTTCACTACTTTCCAGCAGGTCAACCCCCAACCTGTACTGGTACCTGGGGTTGTTCCTCCCCAGATGCAAGACTCTACACTTGCCCTTGTTGAATTTCATCAAGTTTCTCCCTGCCCAACTCTCCAGCTTGTCCAGGTCTTGCTGAATGGCAACACAGCCTTCTGGCGTGTCAGCCACTCCTCCCAGTTTAGTGTCATCAGCGAACTTGCTGAGGGTACATTCAGTTCCCTCATCCAGGTCGTTGATGAAAATATTAAACAGCACTGGTCCCAGCACCGACCCCTGAGGGACTCCACTGGTCACAGACCTCCAGCTAGATTCTGCCCCACTGACCACAACTCTCTGCCTTCTTCCTTTCAACCAGTTCTTGATCCACCTCACTACCTGATCATCAAACCCACACTTACTTAGCTTATCTATGAGGATGCTGTGGGAGACAGTATCAAATGCCTTACTGAAATCAAGAAAAACCACATCTACCGTTCTACCATCATCCATCCACCTAGTTACTTCCTCATAGAAGGCTATAAGGTTGGTCAAACATGACTTCCCCTTGGTAAAACCATGTTGGCTACTCTTAATGACCCCCTCATCCTTGATATGTCTAGAGATGGTGTCAAGAGTAAGTTGTTCCATCACCTTTCCAGGGATGGAGGTAAGGCTGACCGGTCTATAATTACCTGGGTCCTCCTTCTTGCCCTTCTTATAGACTGGCGTGACATTGGCCATCCTCCAATCCTCAGGCACCTCTCCTGTTTCCCACAACTTACTAAAGATGATGGAGAGAGGCCTAGCAATGATCTCCGCCAGCTCCCTCAGCACCCATGGGTGTATTCCATCCAGACCCATCGATTTATAGATGTCCAGATTGCTTAACTGATCCCTAACCCAATCCTCATCTACCAAAGCAAACTCCTCCTTTATCCTGACTCCTTCTGGGGCTATAGGAATCTGGGGCCCCCGAGGAGAGTCTGCAGGAGTAAAGACAGAGGCAAAGAAGGCATTCAACACCTCTGCCTTCTTTATATCCTCTGTCTCCAGGGCACCCACCTCATTCAGCAATGGGCCTATATTGCCTCTTTTGTTTTATCCGCTATGTATTTGAAAAAGCCCTTTCTATTGTCCTTAACCCGACTAGCAAGATTAAGTTCCAAGGAGGCCTTAGCTGTCCTAATTGCCTCCCTATATCCTCTAACAACTGTCCTATATTCCTCCCAAGTGGCCAGCCCCTCCTTCCATAATCCATAGATTCTCTTTTTCCACATGGGTTTGCCCAGCAGTTCCTTGTTTAACCATGCTGGTCTCCTGGCTCCCTTACTTGATTTCCTACCCACTGGGACGCTCTGATCCTGAGCTTGGAAGAAGTGTTCCTTGAATGCTGACCAACTATCTTGAGCCCCTTTACCACCTAGTACCCTTTCCCATGAGACTTCCCTTAGCAATTGATTGAAGAGGCCAAAGTTGGCCCTTCAGAAATCCAGAATTGTGGCCTTGCGAGGTATTCTGTTCCTCCCACACAGGATCCTAAACTCCACCATCTCATGGTCACTGCAGCCAAGGTTGCCACTGACCATCACCACTTCAACCAGACCCTCCTTGTTGGTGAGTACTAGATCCAGCAGCACTCCTCTCCTAGTTGGTTTGTCCACCATAATAATAGCCATTTAATTAAATCATGTACTGTGGCTCGTGCAGTGGGATGGGAGGACCACTTACCTTACCACTTTGAGAAATTTCTATAGCTTAGTGCTAGCACTTTGTGAATGAATAGCTGCATGCAGAACATACTGGAGTCACTGCAGAGAAGCAAAAACTCACTTAGCAACTGACTGGCAGTAGCTGGTGCAATGGTCTGCAACACACTTCCTGCCAGAATGCATTGTATTCTTGAAACGTGAGAGTTGCTGCCTTCATGGGGAGAGCTTCTCCTCACTATGTTGCCATCACGTTTGACTATGGCTTATAATCTGGGCTGACTGCCCTTTTTCTTTCCCTTCCATACACCCAGTTGAAGCACTGGTCCAAGTGCCTACGGCTTTTTCTTTCCCCATGGGTATAACAGAGCAGAACCTCTCTGTATAGCAACTTGTTGCACCGTCACCAAGAATAAATGTTAGTTGTGTTGCTTTCTGAATACTAGAAGGTTGTAACTCAGAGAACAGTATAGGTTATTTGAAACAGTTCAGAAATGACATGTGTTCTGCAGCTTTTGCTGCCTGCATGATAATTACCTTGTAGCAAGTACTGTTCCTGGTTAAAGATTCATGAGTGTCTTAGAGACTGCTCCCACAGGGCCTGCAGAATTCCAGTCTGGCTGGCAGTAAAGATCATTCTGGCCCCTGTCTCTTATTACTTTCTACCTAGAATAGATTTTGCCTCTAACATGTGTCAGAAATCTGGGGAGGATTTGACTGCTAGGGCAACGGTAAATTGCCATCACTGTCTGACTCCTATTACATGAGATATATGTCTGTAATATATTTTTATTCCCTTGAATTGGTATTCCTTCATATGCACATAGCACATGCAGTACCCATGATCATATTGCATCTGTGTATTTGCTGGAAGACAGAGAATACACTTCTGTTTGGCTGGAAGGGTTGATGCTTTCAGCGTGCACAGCATTGAATGAATCCTGATTCTTTGTTCTTTTCATAGACATGGATGCCATGTCCAAAAGTATTGAAGTACTTCTGATAGATAATAAAAGTAGGTACATGCTAGGAAACACTACAGGTGGAAGGGATAAATACATTTTTTCCTGCCACTTCTTCAGTGTTACTGGTATGTGATCAAAAGAAAAGACTGACCTGATTTTCTACAGTAGAGTACCCACACATCCCAGTGAAGCTGATGAGAAGTGCAAGAGCTTACTGTTTTTGAGATCAAGCCTAGAATATGAGTCATAATGCTGTGAAGGAGATACTTGACAACTAAATGAAAATATATACAGATAGAAGGTACCAAAGCATTTCTGTTGAGCATTTTATTGTGAAGTAACCTTTCAGGTGATGTTTCTATCACAAAGCTGCAACTGCTGTATAGGTCTTACAACAGTTTCATTGAAACAATATTTTCTGTATTTTAACTTAGCATCCTTTTATGTAGAGAAAAGAACTGCTGTATGTGGTAATCATCTATATTTTGAACCAGGCCTTTGCAAGATGCTGGCCACAGCTCTGCCCTCTGGAGGGTGAAATTCATTTAGGCTCAGAGTCAAGCATTCTCACCTATTTGTACTTGATGCTGTGGCCTATGTGTTGATGCTGCTGCTGCACACTGGTGTTTCACTTAGCTGTATTGCTATGTCTGTAACACAGCCTATATCTTGAAATGGTGAGTCTTCCCAGGGCATGGAGGAGGAGGCACAAAGCCAACCGGGCGAGGTACTTTGTCATGCTGAGCTACCTCTGCGACTGCTCTCTTTGCTACAGGTTTTGCAGAGAGTATGAGAGTAGGAAATTCTGAAGAGCTGGATTCAGATGCAACAGGATTATTGTGGGAGAGCCTGAGATTGTGGTTTGTGAAGCCTTGCACAACACTGGGCACCAGTCCAGCTGATGTATCTTGGCCTGGTTGAGAGTAGGTAACTCCAGGCTGGAAAAGAAGAAGTTTGTATTTGTGTTCAGTATCTTGGGGTTCATAATAGAAACATCATTGACCTATTAATAGGTACCCTGCTCCTAACTAGATATAGACCTCCAGTCAGGTACAAAATATTCATGACCATCACAGAAGTTTGATTTGCATTTTAACACATACACAGGAGCCCAGGAACACATTTTTAATATCAGGTGGATCATTAGCACCAAATTCTGTGCTACATGAACTTTCAGAGCCACCTATGCAGCTGGTGAAGCATTCAAAACTAGCTGTCTTACTCTTTATTTCATATACCTCCTAGACAGCTCTTGTGTTACCAAGAGCTCTGGTCCATAGAAAGTATTCAACCACGACCTAGCTCTTCTCAAACCAAATGGAGACTTAATTACCTGGAGAGCACCCTGGTGCTAGCATATATATGTTTCCCTCCTGTTGCTATAGCAGTGCATGTCAGGCTCCCTGAATTCAGTCACATCTAAGGATGTAAAAAACCTCAGCTGATTTCATCTACCACAATGGCTCTTTTATGTTTTACATCTATCTGCTTCATCCCCCTAACTGAGCAGAGTTTGGTTCCCTTTTCTCCATCAAACATGTGAAGCTTCCAGATAGTTAAGAAGAAAAATGAAAAAAGCATGGATGACAGAGATGACATAACTCCTGGCACAGAAATCCATTGGATTATCAGGAGCTGCTTTACCTTGTTTTTTTAGGATACAAAATTAAACTCAAGTTATCACAGATAGCAAAAGAAGTAAACTCAGGGATTGTTTCTAACTGTTTAGTAGGCTAGAATACTCTGGAAAGGAAGGGAATATCTGGTATTGGTACCTGATGTCCATAGAGCTGGCAGTCCACTTTGAGATCCTGTGAGGGGCGTGTTACCATTGTTGCTGTGCAGAAACCAAAATTCTGGCAAAGCAGAACATAGTCAATAGAAAATAGTTATAAAATACAGGAGACCTGCACTACAATTTTTAGTTATCAGTACATTTAGAAACAGCTACGTCTTCTCACGTTTTATCTGAGCAGTGAAGTGCTTGCTTTTTAGTCTGTTGGACAAAAAAGCCAAGCTGTTTAAATGCCTAACGAGCAAATAAGTTAAACTCCTGCATTCTTCTAGAATAATATCCTTTGTATGTCTGGATATGACGGAGGGAAAGAATATATAGGAATCTTCCCACCCATTAAAACTGCTTAGGACTCAATTTGATCAGAAACAAAAAAAAATTTTAGCATTATAAAGTGTACAGTAAAATTCTCAAGAGCCTGTATGTCAGAACAAAGTGAAATGACTGCACTTAAATTATAAGAAGGTGAAACAGTCTACCCTTTTGCTATATGTTTGTGTACTGCCCAGTACAAACAGCCTGATTTTCTCAGGTGTTCCTGGTAAAAAGAATAAAAAATTAATATATATTCTGCTGATTCAAAATATTTTGTGTTAAAGACATTTTAGTCCTCAAGCCTTTTTGAAATGTATTCAAATACATCAGGTTTCAGTGCAGATACCTCAGAGAGAAAACAAAGGTGTGATATAGCTTTAGGAATTATATACTGAAAAGCATATAATGATGGTATACCACTCCTGTACTTTCATTCTCACAAAAGGCTATCCCTGCACAAGTGTGAGCACATCACAGTATGCTGCTTTTCCACCTCTACTTACAGATTGGTCTTCAGGCAGCAGTTGACAAGCCTCCACATTAACTTTAGCGACTTTTGCTGAGCAGTTCGTGGCAGCCACGGCAAACTCAACAGAAACAGCATGCGTTGGGTGATACTGTTAATACAGGAAAATTGTTTAAATGACTTTGCACCAAGAGAGCTGCTGACAAAAGATAAGAGGCAAATATTGTGGTTTCTAACTCTGCATCTCTCACTGAAGTGAAAAAGAATCCTGTAGCTAAAATGACACAAAATGCTTAGGAAATCAAGAGCAATTCATTAGGGCAAATAAGAGCAAGGTTGATCTGTTTGCAAACATACCTAGTTAGCACTGTACAATTACCACTGAAGAAATATTCTGTTCACATGGAGGGCAGACATAGTTCTAGCAATTACCTGTATTTTGGCTCTCCCAATCTCAAGGAGTCTGAGGTAAGCATCAGCAGTTTTGCTGTTGTGGTCATTGAGTGCAGTTGTAACAGCTGTTAATACCTCAGTGTTATTCAGACTTGCCAGCAGTGGACAGTCAGGGCAGAGTTGGAGAACATCTTCACTTGAGTCTGCGGGAGGAATCAAACAGATTATGTTTCGATCCGATTGTAGGTTGTTTTGAAAGGCGTTGTAGACCTGTTCAGTCACAGAAAATATTGTTTCATCATCAGTCCCAAATTATAGGAGGAGGAATTTTTGCAGTACAGACTATAGATGGCAGTGTTTCACACGACTTGCCCTATTTAAGTCTGCATGTTGAAAGTGCTGTGGACTTCAGCAGCGCATTTCGAATGTTCTTACTCAGGTTTTAATAAATTTTCTTTCAGGCAAACTATCCATGACACCAATGAAAATATGTATCAGCTCACCCAAGAAATGGTGGGAAAATGAAGATATTTTCATTTATTGGGATTTTTTTTTTCATGAGTGTGTTATTTCATTCACTCACCAGTTTTGAAAGTAGTACTAAAGATATCTCATATAAAGCAAAGAGATCTCCTATGACCAGTGGCAATATTGAAAATGCTGGATTAGTAAATAAGCTGCATCTGGCAAAGGGACTCTGAATATCAGCAAGCTTCAGTAAATTCAGACCAACAAGAAATCAAATTCTCCAGGCTAAACTTCTGAGTGAAAAGTCTCAGTACCAGTAAACTCTAGGTCAGGTATGGGGCTTGCTCCCCAGAAACTCTTATAGTGTCTTAATAGTCACAATAACAAGGAGCAAAGAGAGAGGGCTCAGTTTGAAGGTGAAGGAAAGGGGTTTCAAACTTAAATAACAAAGTCTTTACCTGCATGTGAGTGGCATTTACTAGCAAGTACAGATAATATTCCATCCACCCTCTGCAGTTTGACATCACAGTCACCTTCAACTGCCTGGACAGAGAAAAAAATCAAAGAGTTACATCGTTCAGATAAATAGGAATTTATGAAAAGGGTGACTATTACTAGATTCAAAAGAGCAGATCCTGGCTGAGTGTTCCTGGCAGTATCAGTCTGATTGCAAAGGTGCTGCTGAGATGTGTTCGGGTGTCTGTGATTTTGTAAAACACAGACCAAAGCTGCAAAATTTGGATCCAAATCTGGATCTCAAAAGTATCAGAACTGCCAGTGTAGCCAGATTATGCACATTTAATTCAGGTTCCTCTCTCATAAAGAGAGGAGAATATGAATACTTTTGAATTCAGTCCTTCTGCAGAGCATTTTGATAACATTCTCACTAATCTCAGCTGGTCAGTGGCCATGCTAACAACAGTGTGCTGCCTTGTGCAAGCTGGCTCACATGCAATGCAATCCAGCAGGGGAGATGTCAAAGGCAAAGCTGGAGTCTCTGGGAAGAGGGAACCGTTAGAGTTATCTCCCCCAAGATGGAAAATGGGATCTGAGCCCTGGTGAATACAGGGGTGGATCAGGATTCAAATTTAGTCGTGAGCTCTGTGAATTGGGCCCCATTCTAGAAACAGCAGGCTTAAATTGTCAATTGCTCTCTAAGTTTTCTGCTTAGAAACCTGTACTCAGACAACACTTCCACGGTATGGTTATGGAAAGCTTTTCACAGTTGGATGGCACTTGCATAAGAACAAAATATTTGAGGCAAGTAAATTCCAGCTGGGCATTACTTTGAAGGCAAAGCCCTATCTGAAGGGAATAGCTCTTCTGTAGTCTTGACCAGGACTAGGTGACTAGACTTGAAATAATTTCACTAGGTAACACCCCACATGTAGCCAAGGGAAGGTTGTGTTTGCACAGATTCACAACCTGCCCTGTCTACGATTCACAGTGATGCAGTGACATCTGGACTGACCATGGAGGGCTGAATGTGGAGGCCCTAAACAATGCCTCATGGCATCTGTGAACTGTATGTGGAATGTTATGCTGACAGAGACCTGTCCTCTTCACATGAAAAGACATAAAAGAAAACCAGGAGAGAAATCCTTCATGACATGAAGGCAACAAAATCATCAAGGAAGTTACAAGTGATTGTGTGGTTACAAATCGTAACAGTGATACAACATTTGCTTGGAAATCTGATGATAGCCTCTAGCCTCAAAGTACTGAAAATACACCTCTGGACCAAGCTAGTAGTGTTTTAGATACTCACATGTTCTGTGAAGCTCCTTACTGTGCAATTTGCAAGAGGCGTAGGGCTGAGAATGGGGCATGTGGTCTCCAATAACTCAAGTTCAAGAAATATTATGTCATTATTCAGCCCCTGGAAAAAAACACAACACAGGAACTGTAGTAATTACTTCAAAAAACATCACCAGATTTCTTTTCTGGAGCTGTGCTGTGGTCTCTGTTGCTGATTGTCATTGGGTAGCTCCAGGTATACACTACAGTAGCTAAGTCTTTACTATATAACTTCATAAGAACCAGGACACAGTTTTTTTAGCTGGAGTAAGTATCATGGTCAAGACAGTCACACTGGTATTTTTCCAGCTAAGGAACTAGCCTATAAATGTTGGAAAACACAGCCTGTGTGTAGTGGTCACTTCTCTTAACTTGATTTTTTTATTGTTGGGTAGTTTTAGAAAAACAACAGCTGCCTTTGTTGATGAAAAACCTTTGTGTTTCTAAAACTAGATACCAAATAAACACTGGTGCACATGAGCCTGTCCCATTTAGTCCATTGAAATGGCACTGAATTGCACCAGCTAAGTTCCAGCCCCACTATTAATGTTTTTTATAGACTGCAGGATCTTTTATGGTTGTTCCTGAACCTTTGCAACTATAACATAAGACATGTGAGGGGAAGGGCAGAAGTGAGGTTCCCTAGCTCCAAGATTGACTCTGAGGTTTGAGTCATGAGCAATTACATTTAAACCAATAAAGTTATTTTAGTCTAAAAGTATTAAATATGATCAAATTGGTCACTGGTGTTTTTGTGTGGGTAACTGTGGGCATGCTTCTAATCTCATTAGTCTTAGTCTTTTGTAAATGACTTTGGTATCCTCTCTCTCATAACAAGTAGCAAACAACCATGGAGTTTCAGTTATGTTAATATTTGGGACCTTTTTCAATGATTTGAGAGAATCAAAGGTTCTGAATAGGCACATACATTGTATTCATGACCATATCTGTGGCCTTTCTAGATGCTTACAGTGATGGCAATAGATCTTAGTGAAAATGAGATGCAGTTATTTCCATTCAGCTTCCTTGTCAGCTCAATAGGTAAAATTAATGCCTACTACAAAATAACTAATCACATGGAATTATGATAAGTATGCATTTAGCCGATAAATAATTACCTGCATCATGAGGAGTATCTTCACAGTTTTTCTTCAGATTAGCTACTGGGCTCATGAATCAGCATTGTGCAGGACCCGCCCTAGCAAGCATACTGCATTTCTAAACTCAGTCCTTTCGAGCATTGTACAAAAATATCTGAACATTTCTCTCTCCCCCTCTGTCCTGCTCTTTGAGAGATACATTCCAGTGACCTGGATTCTCAACTGCTACCAGGTGGCATTGCCCCATTTAAATCAACAGAGCCATGCTGATTTACCCTGTGTGAGAATACAGCTCTTGGCAGGGCTCGTTGGTCATTTCCAGCATCTCCGGGTTAGCACAGCGCTCTGCCTGCAAGCTCCTCACTTACCTGGGGTAGCACGCGGATATTCTCGATTCTGTTTAAGGCAAACTTGTATCCATGCTGACTGTGGCCATTAATATAATTCACAGCTACTTCAGCTGCTGCTTCAGATTCTGGGTCATCACAGCCCAAGGGAGCAGGGGGAGCTGCTGGTACAGCTTTGTGAATTGGAAGCTGAACAAGCAATATTAAAGCTACTAGTGCCTTCATGGTGCCTGAGGAAAAACAATCCCTTTCAGAAATAAAGATCTAAGAATACTGTTCAGATGGTAGCTAGGTTGCTAGAACTGGGGTCTCATTTATATAGTACATACCACAGACTTTGCATGAGCACATGTCTGATATTTGTCCCAGTTCCAAGAGGCATTGCAAACAACAAAAGAGAAAAGTAAATGTTAGGACATGAACCTGACTGATTAATATTGGCCAAAGTAAATTTTATCAGGTAGGATATTGCGAAGTCTGCTAAAGTAGCTGAAGAAGAAAGTGTCAGCAAAAATATAACGGAATTTCTAGACACTTTCCTACCAAACAAATACAGTGCATGCAAGAGGAATATGATCCCTCCTGTTAAATGTGTAGAGCTAGATGCTAGAGCTAATTGCACTTTCTTGTAAACAGGACATATTCTGTTAGGGCCAAAATCTCACCAGACACCAGTCTAAATTGTGAGATCAGTAACATGATAAACTAGAAAATGGAATTTGAAGCAGTTCTAAGGATCACATTCAACAGTAAATGTAATTGTATAGCAACTTTTACTACTAAATTCATTTGGATTAGGAAATGAGACATAGTTTCTAAATCTTTTTAATCAGCTCTTTCTTTTTCTGAATAATCTGAATATTTCCAGTAGTTCCTGGAATTTTATTTTGCAAAGCCAGGCATCTTGCAGAAATTTTTCTGGAATATGTTGTACAGATTTGAGGATTTGGCAGAAGGACCTAAAGGGCAAAAGAGTTTTAAAGAGAATGTAGATGAAAATTAGCTGCTTAAATGCTGAGGAGTGCTGGACCCCTGCTTATACTTACATTCACAGTGTACATGTTTACAAAACAGTAACTGGATAACAAAAGATTTCTGTGGAGCAGAATATAACTTCTACAATGTAGCTGCATAGAAATGGTTCAGTTGGACACATTTAGTGATGAAGAAAGAGAATGGGAAAAGACTAAAAAGATGGAATGATTTTTTTGAGCTGTATGGGATGAGGTGAGTTTTTAATACTAGGATTTGCATATTGAAGAGATTCCCCAGGAAAAGAAAGGCTTTTACTCTCTCTTGCTATAAAAAATTGCTCTAAGCATGATTTGTTTCTTCCTGACACTTGAAGCAGGTGCTGTTTGGCATTTTTTCTCTTGTGTGGATGATCATTTGTCTTCTTGAGTTTGGCCTGGAACACTTAAAAGATGAAGGTTTGGTGTTCCAAAAACATACTCTGGGTGATCCTTGTGAGTATATTTTGAATCATGGCAAATTTATTTAAAAATGTAGTCTCTTATTCTTTATTTTCAATCCATAGGTCAGTTTCTATCCTGTGAATCTTTTAATTCCCTTTTTCCTTTTCTGATATGAAACATTGAGGAAAACTTCCAACAGGTGCGCACTGAAACTTGTTTTCACTTCAGTATCGTATAATTACCGTTATTTATAAATTTAATGTGATCATTACTCAGTTTCTTAAGTTACATCTTCTCCACTTCAGAGTTGCAAGTACTCTAGGATGTATAACATTTCTGCAGTCAAGCTCTAAGTATTCCTAAATATAATATATTTTTCTAAATATAATATATAACCCAATTCAGTCAACTTCAGGTTCCATTTTCAAAGAACAACTTAAAACCTCAAATAGCAAAACCAGGATTTATTATCCTCTTTCTTCCCTTTCAGTTGTCACTCACATGCAGTGTTTCATTTACTAAGCAAGACAAAAATGAAATACTTTGGAGTCTGATGTACCTCTTTTCAGTTTCTTTGTAGAAAAACTGAAGACTTTCCCCTCTTGATGACTGTATGAATTTCTTTGCTGGCATAGAGAGGATCAAAAATGTGCCCACATGATTATTAATACTCAGTGTAATGCAGAATGTTTACAGCTAGCACTTTATGGGTGCTTGTTATATGTGTGAAGAAATTGTTATTTGTTTTTTATGTCTGTGAATGGAGTTTGAAAGTGCAATCGAGTAGTTTGGCTACAGGTAATACAACAAAGGAGCCTTTAACCTTTTGGATACAGACTGGCACAGATCTGCCTGAGTATTCCCTTTTGAAAGTGGGATTCCTGATGTAATTTCCCTGCAGGCCTGTGTCCCATCATGACTGGCCTTTTTTTGTCACCCTTACTTGAGAGGTGGTAATTGCAGAAATAACTTCTCAGTGAACTCAGTGGAGATCTATTCTCTCTCTTTCATGTCTGGAACATAGTAAAAAGTTGTCCTTTAGTAGTGGCTGCAAATAATTCTTACAGCACAAGAAAGTGAGCTAAATTCCATGGACTCCTGTTCAGAAGGTCACATCTCAACCCCATTAAAGTGAACAAGTCTTATACAGAATCACAGTATCATGGAATAGTTGACATTGGAAGGGACATCTGGAGGTCATCTTGTCCAACCCCACTGCACAAGCAGGGCCATCTAGAGACCGTTGTCCAGAACCATGTCTTTTGAGTATCTCTGAGGGAGACTCCACAGCCTCTTTGGGCAACTTGTGCCCATGTTTGGTCACCCTCACAGTAAATTTTTTTTCCTGATATTCAGACATAACCTCCTATTTATGTTTGTGCCCATTGCCTGTCATCTTCTGACTGGGTACCTCTGAAAAGAGCTCAGTCCTCTTTGCACCCTCCCTTCATGTCTTGATACACATTAAGATCCCCCAAGGCTCCTCTTCCCTATGCTAAGTAGCCCCAGTTCTCTCAGCCTTTCCTCTTAGGAGAGATGTTCCAGCACCTTATAACCACCTTTGGACCCCTTTGCTGCACTGCTTCCAGTATGTCCCTGTCTCTCCTGTACTGAGGAGTTCAGAACTGGACACAGCACTCCAGGTGTGGCCTCACCCATGCTGAGTAAAGGGGGAGTATCGCCCCCCTTAAGCTGCTGGCAACACTTTACCTAGTGCAGCCCAGGATACTGTTAGCCCTCTTTGCAGCAAGGGCACATTGTTAGCTCATGTGCCACTTGGTGCCCGACAGGACAACCAGGTCTGTTTCTGCCAAATGCTTTCCAGCTAGGTGGGCCCCAGCATGTATTTGTGCATGGGTTTTTCTTTCTCCAGGGTGCAGGATTTCAGACTTCTTGTTGAACTTCATGAAGTTCCCGTGAGCCCATCTCTCCAGCTTGTCATGTTCCCTCTAGGTAGCAGCACAACCCTCTGGCATATCACCCACTCCTCACAATTTTTGTCACACACACACTTAGTGAGGGTATCCTCTGCCTCGTCATTCAGATTGTTAATGAAGAAGTTAAACAGGACCCCAGTATTGACCGCTGGGGTACACTGCCAGAGGGTCACGCTGGCCTCTAACTAGAACTCGGGCCACTGATCAGTACTCTCCAGACCCAGCTATTCAGCCAGTTTTCAATCCACCTCAATCTACCTTTCATGTCAGTAGTGTTAGACTTTGGCCCTAGTGAATTAGGTTGCCTGAGAGACTTGACAAGGCTTGGAAGCAGAACAAGCTGGGTTGTTATATAACAAGCCCTTATTATATAAAATATAATATTGATTTATGCTCAAGAATTGAGGCTCCTCTGAATCTTAGTTCTTAATAATTCATATAAACCACAATAGAAAGGTGAGTTGATGGTTTGCTTTCTCTCTTTTTTCTTTTTTTTTTTTTTTTTTTGGTTGGATGCTTCGAACAACTGGTGATGATTGGAAACTTGCTGCCCCTGCTCAAGCTCATTTGGAAAAAAAGCAAAGAATTACTTCCGCAAAATGTCAAGCTGACACCTTCCAGAGCTTAAAATTCAAACGAATTAAACAAGCAAACAAATAAATATCATCTTTCTAAATCTTCAGATCAAAGTTAAACACTTGTGGGGATTTCTGAGGCTCTCTTTTCAGATTACTAAATCGTCATTTTTTGGTAAAGGAGACAGAACTGTTCCAATTCTCTGCACCACATCAAAAGATGCATTTCTGAGCAGTCAGGCATTGTACAGTACTGCAAAACTTAATCACCTTTTGCTTTACACTTGATTAAGTACATTACTTTTGGATCATAGAGTTCACAAGATATTGGAACATCAGGGCTGTCTTCTATATAGCCATCACCTACACAGAAACCTGCATGCTAAGGCAAGAAAATGTTTGCAGGGAAAATGTCAGATAGCTAAAGTGACCAGTCTTGTCAAGGCAGCATATTGCTTCCTTAAATGACAGTATAATCAGCATTTAAAAATAAAGTGTATGAAAACCCATTAAGGTCTGAGAAAAACCTCAAGACAAATTAGACTAATTGGTTTGCATAGTCTTACTGGCCTCTTTCCACTACACGGGCAAATCTTCAGCAGATATAAGTTGACTTAGATTCACTACAGTCCAAGTCCCTCAGTGTTCCCATACCAGAAAACCTGTTAAGTGTGAACAGTTTTACCAGACTGTAGTAGTAGAACATTATCTGGTTTTGAGGTTTTTTATACGTATATGAGAATCTTTAAGAGAAGGAAGGCTGATCATGTGCCATGGTCTGCTCTAGTATTTGCAGTTGAGAGATTCCTTATTGTGCAAAATAAAATGTGCAGACATGGCCTATAATTTGTGAGCCTCTAGTTTTGGGTGCCCAGCTAGAGATTCCTTCTCACTCAACTATTCTGATTTCAATCTGTTAATATCTATTTAGTTTTAACTGTAAAATGGAAATAACTATTTTCCATTTTACTTCAATGATCTGAAATAACTCACTGAATTTTGTAAAAAGTTTTGATATCACTGGGTAGAAAGATCTATTCAAAGCATAAGCATTAGAGGAATCTAAAAGTCAGACAAATCAGATGCCAGTCAGTAAAAATTTAGAGATTCCTGGACTTAATGGAGATGTAGTGTGATTAAAAGGGTTGAAATTTGGGCTCCCAGATTTAGTAGTTATTATTTCTGAGAAATGTTATTTGCTGGAGTTTCTTTTCAAAAACTGTACTGATTTGTTTTGCTTCATTTCATTTTTTGAAAGAGCATGATAAGTTGGCAAGAAGTCTGAAATCTTTACTGTAATGAAAATTCTGATTTTTGACCAGCTCTTCCATACAAAGCCAACCAAGTCTATTTCTGTCCTGTTCTCTCTTGTTCCATTTTGCTCTTCTATTGTCTATGCCACTGAAATACTTGAGTGCCTTCCAGAAGTACATCAAGTGACATAACTAGCATTTTTTACACGAAAGTCTATTCTCCTTCTCTTCCCAGTGGGAAGATTATATAAGATGTTTTGTCTTAGTGAAGTTTTTGATTGATTTAATTTTTCCTCCCCATTTCCGCATTTTCTCTGCAATGTGTGTCAATGTTGCAGTCAGTAACAAGAGCATTTTTCTGAGTTGAGGGTTTTCAAGCCTCTGTATGACTTACCCTGTGTTATGCTGTCCTGGTATGTAACACCCCCTTCCTAAATTTTTATACATTTTTACCCTTTTATCAAGGTCAAAGTTATTTATGTTGCCATGCAACTCTTAACAGTGGGATATTTTTGCTTCAGCCCTGCAGGGATGTCATGGTTCTCTCAGTACCATGCCTGTGCAATTTGATGGGTGTGGGAAAGCTGTGTTGGAGATGGATAGGTGGCAACTGTGAAATCAGAGATTAGCAGCTACTAAAGTTTTTCTTTTGGCTTTATGGTATAGTTTGGGCTTACAGATTACATGGGTGCTCCCCGTGACCGCTGCTCCATATCAGAACCTAGAACAAATAAAGCAAGATACCTGGGAAGGAAATGCAAAGCTGAACAGCTGGAGCAAATAGTGCATCAGACTGCAGAAACAGGGTATTTTGCACTGAGTAAATAGACACCCTGCAGTCAAACTGACCTCTCCTTGTCTCCATGAACAGCATGTCAACTTAATTGAATTTAAACTCCACTCACTGTGAGAACCAATGACTGTCCTGGCATCACCAGGGTATTCACAGACACATGGCACCATTTTAAAAAGGCAAATTGAAACATGCTGCATTAATTTCTCCTACTTACAGGAATGTCTGAAGATGTAAATGCACAATTGGTCTGGATGCTGTCATGTTCTATGATGCTGTTAGTCTCTTTGATGGAGAACTCCACATGATAACTCCACATGTTATCTTCCCTTGCTGAGTTAAATCCTGAAGTTTAGTAGCAAGCGTTAGGGAAACCTGCTGTGCTCTCTGGATTCCCACATGCTCAGCTGCAATGACATATTTTTGACATGAGAAACAAAATTTGCTCTTGGCACTGTAAGTGCGTGCTTTTTCCACTGAGTTTTGTAGAAAAAGCTACACATTGATTCTCATGCTGTGGCAGTCTATGAACATGAGATTGTTACCTACTTATACTGGGCTACTGTTTTGACAAAGGTGCATGTTTTTCCACGTCGAGGCTCGTTCGCGTGAGTGACAGGAGGGTTCATGATGTTACTTAGAGGCAGGACTAAGGAATGGCAGGTGAGAGGTTGGCAAACTGATATGCTTTCTCACCTTGGAGCACTCCTTCAGGAGCATGACAACCTCAATCAATATCCCAGTGAGATTTACATAATTCTGACAAGTAAGAGGGTTTTTAAAAAATTAAAGTTATTTATTTTTAGTGAGGCAGATGATCAAGAAGGATTTTTAACTGCTACGTGTCCCTAAACCACCCATTTATTCAACTCTTTCTGCTGCCTTCCAGCTACATGGATAAAAACTGTAACTGGGATAGGAAACATGACAGGGACATTTTGATTTAATGGCATGGAGACAGTATATTAATAACAC
The DNA here is from genome assembly GCF_963264785.1 of Psittacula echo. Classification (NCBI taxonomy): domain Eukaryota; kingdom Metazoa; phylum Chordata; class Aves; order Psittaciformes; family Psittacidae; genus Psittacula; species Psittacula echo. The sequence goes on along the minus strand of NC_137740.1, from coordinate 29,886,573 downwards.
ATTTGCAATAGGAGAAGTGGGTCTTCCCAAGTAAGTGGAATTTGAAAGAAATTATATAGACATTCCTGCTTAAGGAATTTTGCATGTTAGACATAAAGCATGGATGACTTTTATGACACCAAAGTAGCTATACTCACAGCTTTCCTTGCTTAATTTACACATCAGATTCACAGCAAACAGGGACTCCAGGCTGTCAGCAGCAATAAACGTAAGGACTTCTGAACAGACACAGGTGCCCAGGTGACCTTCTCCTTAGTGTCTAAAAGAAAGGGAGATGTGAATGTAAACATTGTGAGCTGATTAAAAGCAACATCCAGTGACACGTTTATATAAAGAGATGCAGATCAACACCTTTTCCTGATATGTTTGTGAATTTGTTACATTTTGTAATGTCAAAGAAAAAAGAGCTATATTTTTGTTTACTATTAGCCCAGAAATTCTGAACCTAAAAGTGATGTTAAATCCTGCCAGTTAGAATGTGTACATATAACTGGCTAGTGCAGAATACTGCTTTTGTACTTGTGGATTTATGAATAAAACAGGTAAAGATAACTCACAGGACCGCTTTGGTGAGGCTACAAGGTTTTGTTGTGGGCATCTCAGCCTTTGCCTCTGGCATATCCCCTCTACTGTTCTGTTGAGCATTGTTTGTCTCAATGGGTTTCTGATTTTTCCATTCATTGTTTCAGTTCTTCATTGCTGGTGGCAGCACCCTTTCCCTGACACACAAGTCTGTATCTTGAAGGGAATCTTGTGCCTTTTTGAGTTCACAAATTAGTCTGGTCTACATCATAATTTTCTTTCTTTCAAACATATCTGAAATCCCTATTTTATCTGTCACTATAGCTCAAAATGTTCATATAGGCTAATTTCGTTATAATATCCTCTTAAGCACAACCACTGCTCATACTCCCTACACTAGTCTGCTGAATATGTCATTGTATCTCCAAGCAGTTCCCCATTAATGAGAACATCAAACCCAATTTTCTCTTTTCATCTGCAAGGCTCTGGCCAACACCAGACCTTCTTGTTCAACTGTTCACCTGGGGCTCACCTCATCCCCTCTGCCATCAATATCTCTTTGAGCCATTCAGCCATGTCACTGACAGGTATGTCTCTCACTCTCTTCAGAAAGAATCCCATTTCTGACCTTGTCCTCAAGGCTATCACCTCTCTGAATTCTCACAGGGCCCTTCTCACATTATCTCTAGTAACGTGTTATATGACTTTTAAACCTGCGTTTATTACACAGAGGGCGGCACTTACACTGGAAAAATTTAGGACTCCAAAAGACAAAATGTTTGAAAACCACCTGAAATGGTGAGTTTGTCTGCTGCATTTCTGTTTTGTCAGCTATTTGCCTAATCTGCCTCTAAAAGCACATGTGGAAATGCCACTCTAGGGTTTGCCTTATCTTCTTTGCTTACCAAGAGCAGTTTGGTATGAAATGTTTCTTTGGAAATTATGCATGTTGGCATATGTAAGGGGGAGGAAACCATCTTGTAGTCCACACAGAAGTCTCGAAAACAACATCATTGTCCTTGGGATACCTGGAGGAAAGCCTTTCACTGTGAAAATGGAACACGTAGTATTTACTTGCTACAGAAAAGGAAATGAGTTCATACATTTTTAAACCTGTGAGTTCCCAACAGAGAAGTTGTTAATACTGGAGTTAAACATTTCTATTTATCTTGCTATATAACTCACCTGGAACTCAGCTACAGTTGTTAGGATGCATTAACACAGAAACATAAGATTTGACTAGGATTATGGTGTGGCAATTCCCAGGTGCTTTCTGAAAGGAAACAAGACTTTTTTTAACTCTGCACCAGTAAGAATATAGTAGATGTCCTTTGCCTGAAGTTTCATGACAAATTATTTGCTTCATTGTATGAGGCTTACATAATGCTGTTGTATAATGCTGCAAGTTAATTATATTCAGTTTTTGAGAGAACTGCTGGGTATAGGTTAGAAATCTCAGTAGGTATTTCCAGAGGAAATAATTTTCTGAGCTGAAGTACTGTTGAAGATTATTGTGTAATGTTTTGTGTGTATTATAGGAATAGATAGAGACAGAGTGCTAAAAGGGGATTTCTTTGCCTGAAATTCCCCACTACTGTCAGTGTTCATGTCTTTCTCGGCTTTTGATATAGCCCTGCAAGTCCTTGAGAGTCAGATACTTGGGGCAGGCTCATGGAAATGCCAATACAGATGTGCTACATATGCTATGGAGAGTTAAAACACAGTTGCAGAGATCTGCTAGAGACTATTTGTGCACAGAGAACATATTCCCTGCTCTGTAATCAAAAGCCATTCTTGGCTGGGGGAGATCCCTACAACAACATTCTTGCCTCCCCTTGAGAAAAGGAAGCCAATGATTATTCTGTTACCCTTCATTATCATTCAGTGTGGTATAAACTGGCCAGGACTTGAACTCTCAAGTGCCCAGGAGGGCCAGTGCATGAATATACTTTGTGTCAGCAGAGGCCATTTCAAATAATACAGATGATGACAGATTGATGTTGGTAGCTCATTAGGCAAAGCACTGACCGAGACATCAAATTCCTTTCAGCAAGAATATGGCTGGACTGTTTGCTGTTGTGCATTAATGGAGAGAAGCATTTTTCTTCTTTGATTTCGCTTGCTTCCTGCTTCCCATGTTTGCATCAGACAGTGCCGGCTATCAGATCTGTCATCATGTTTGACTTTCCTAATGTGAACAGCTGTGCCAGAAGAATCAAGGTGTAAAGCTAAACCCAGTCCGTAGATATAGTATATATAGTACATTTCAACAAAAGTCCTGTGTTCACAAGCCTCCTGTGGCATACAGTTTTTAATATAACACTTGGCTTTGAGCTCGTCCAGATCCAATAGTACAGTCTTCCCAGCTGTGCTTGAAAAGATAGAGAACAGGTTTCTGAAACAGTGTAAGGCGTATTTAGATTGCTGTCTCCTTGATATGCTAAGTCCTTGTGGATTATGCTTTCACACTTTTGGGGCATGCCTTAACCCATGTGGTTAAGCTGGTGGCCTGTGGGCCAAATCTGGCCTTCTGCATCTTCCTGAAGAAGATGGGGAGCAGTTTTCCAAACAGCAAACACTGCCACAGTTCTTTACCTACCTGTCACAGCCCAACAGAGGAAGCCAGGTGACTTCTGCTGCCATCACCTTCCTCCCCAGGGATCTTTCTAGGGAGGCAGAGTGCACTGGGCAACTGCAGAGAAGAGAGAGAGGACCAAGATTTAGTGGGGGAAAGGAATTCCCAGACCATATTTGGTCCTTGTGCCCAGCAAGGATAAAATACTGTGCAGTCTGGGGGCTAAGGGTAAATCCATCTGAGGCAAGTTGGCCACTGTGACTGCCCAATAAGAAGGGCTAGTGCTGATGCCAGAGAAGGAGTCCACAACTGCTGAAAGGAGCCATGGAGATGAGACGGACACCCAAAGGAAAAAAATCAAAGCAGGGAAAGGAGGGGAGTGTTCAGCAACTGAAAAGACCCTAGAGTCAGGGTGGGTGCTCAAATAACTGAGACTCTGATGGCTACCTGCTGCAAACAGCTCATTAGCCCCTGTGCGTACAAGACAGTTGATCCAGCCTCCTTGTACAGGATCATCTCTGGAAGTTCTTTGCAGCCATGCAGTTTTGTGGCTTTGTGATTCAATAAGTAATCTTACAATACACTGGGTACTTTATCCTCACAGCGAGTATTATACTCCGTGCTTTTCAGATATAAAATGATTTTACAAACTGTAAGGGTAATAATCCCTTTGAGGTAGGAAGAGGCAAACATTGCATTATACAAAATACAGACCTGGAATAAACACTACTACCATTCTAGCATGGTAAATGTCACAAATGGACATGATTGTTATGGTCCAAAAATTATCTTTTAAAGTGAATATGATTTTTTTTCCCTGTTTACTCTAGTTTGCTCTGCTGTTAGGTCCTTGTCTTTCAGCTGAGGTCTAAGGTATACCAGTAGTGTAAATTACACCACCAGTGATGAATTGTTTTAAATAGAACTGGCTATAAATAAAGTCAATGAGAAATGATGATACGGGGCAGGAGTAGCTTGTCAGACATTTCCCACATCTCAGTGCTGTGCTAGACATCTTAAATGAAAAGATTAGTGTTAACATTATGTCTAATGTTACTACTTTGATGATTCACATGCCTTTTATTGATTTTATTTTAATTGAGTTTGTAACTGTTGAGTTGGTCTTAATTTATATAACCAGTGGCCAAATGCACTGTTTTCTTAGTAACACTTGCATTACTGAGGGCTAGATGCAATGACAGTAGCTGCGCCTGGCAGTCTACCATCTGGGTACAAGCTAATAAAATAATCATCTGCATTATTTTGGAAGTCATTGCAGATACTGGGGGAAAAATGTATTGGGCTTGATCTGAAAATTGCAGGCATCCCGGTAGGATAATAATGATACAAATAATTTCCCCTAAAATCCTGGAATGGTCTTTGGTGGGGTTTGTTTTACATGCATCATGAAGCTCCCTATGTTAACTTTGCTTTGATATCAAAGGTAAATAGAGGGTGACTGATTAAATAATTTCTATTCGGTTTTGCTGAAAGTAAACTCGAAGTCAAGATGAAATGAACAATTTCTGCTCTGTATTATGACAATAATGAGGGGGGAACCCCTTTTCTTGGATAAATAATAAACTATTAAGGCCTACAGGCTCAGTCACAATTGGGTCCCACTGTTAGGATCAAGATGCATTTGTAAGGAAACGACTAATCGCTTTCCAAGGAATATATGCTCTTTGGCTTCTTCTGCATTCTGAAATCAACTGTGACTCACCCCAAAGCTGCCCACAAATAAATCCAGAGAAAGTAGTGATCCCTTGAGAAGTATGTGTCTGTGAGAAGATGTGTGTGGCTCCAACGTGTTAGCACTAGATTTTATTCAGGAGTAACTTCCCCTGTTCCAGCCCAAAACCCTTTCTGTAGCTGGAGCTTAACACAAAACACCTTATTTGGGGGCAGAAGTGTCCACACATTAGGTTATTTCTGAAATAGCTATTTCCAGATTCAGTTCCTACTCTGTCTCCATCCAGTTTATATTTACCAAAAACACTGGAGAGGATGCAGTAGTGCCTCTGCAAAAAACATTTGTGCAATGAGCTAGACTTGTCGGTATCTTGAGTAGAGCAGAGAGGCGAACTGGAGATCTGGTATTTTTGATTTTAAACACCACAAATTGAAACTTATCAGCAACTAAATCTGTGTAAACAATTGAGGAAGGGAAAAATAGGAAAGGCCATTAAATTCCACTGAAACTAATCAGGTTGGAAGAGCCAGTTTGAAAGTTTTGTAGATATTTTAAAAAACATTTCTCATTGGCTGCGTTTACAGCCTGTCCCCTCAGACTAGGGATGATCTTGGCGGTGTTCAAGGCCAGGTTAGATGAGGCCTTGGGTGGCATGGTTTAATGTGGGGTGTCCCTGCCCATGGCAGGGGGGTTGGAACTAGATGATCTTAAGGTCCTTTCCAACCCTAACTATTCTATGATTCTATGATTCTATGATGTGGGAAAATTAACACTAAAGATTGTATTTAGGCTTTTGGGTGATGGATATTTAAACAGAGATCTTGAGCTGTGAAACCAGTTTAGCCAAGTTTGAAGGGACTACAGAATGGAAAGTTACCAAGAGCAAAAGGAATATCAAAACAGTGCTAAACAGACTTGCGGAATACTATGAGCAGCTTATGGTAGGAGAAAGGGACAGATGAACAGGCTTTCCTAGAATAGAAGTTCAAGTTTGCTGTGTAACAAAGGTCAAAGAAATCAGACCTGAGCGGAAAGGTGTCCATGTTTTTGAAGAGAAGCTATTAAGGCAGAAGAACATGAGCCTACAAACCTAAATTGCTTCAAAGTAGCTAGGAACTAGGGGAGGTGCTGTGTATGGGGTTAAATACATTTTGCCTGCAGCCAAATTCTCTTAACAGTTGTAATTTTTAGTGTTCAGAAAACCGGAAAACCTGAACCAGTGACACATCTCAGGAAAACATATTCTGGTTGAAGGGAGTTGTACCTTCAGTAAGATGGTGAACGTGCTGGGAGAAAATTAAGGAGATGGTGCTAGTAATAGGTATTAAGCACTGGACTCAGGGACTGCCACTGCACTTGGTGCCTGCAGATGGAATGCCAGAATTCATGCCTAATGCTTCCCAATTGCAGGAAACGCGGGGCAATTTGGCAGATGTCCATCAGAGGTACTCAACCACATCTGTGACGCTGTGACAGGTTGTGGAAATGGGGCAGGCATGGAGAATGGATCAGGCTCAATTCCCATGTCTGCCCCTGAGGCATAGATTGATGTTACCAGTCCAGTTGATGTAGCTGCTAGCTGCTGCGGAAAGGGGAGGTCCCACCCCCTGTTCCTAGCCACAGACTCTCACCCTTCTCTGGCATTTCTCTGTCATTCATCTGACCATGCGGTGAGATGATGCAAGGAGCTATGCCAGCAGAAAATGAATCATTCATTATGGTAAGGGTAGCTCTCTGGCAGATTCACTGTGTGAGTTGGGTTAACAGAGATCCAATGAGCTGGCACATGGGAAGAAACAGCAGCCAGTGAGGAACCTGGATAATCTAATCAGTCAAGAAATTCATCTGGAAGAGATCTCTGGAGATCATTTGGGCAAACCGCTGACGCAAAGCAAGACTAACACTGGCATTTCAGTGGTGGTTGGAAGCACTGGCTCTTTCAGTGCCAGTTTCTTTGCATATGGAATAGGGGTTACCCCATGATGAAGCTGGATCAGTGTTTGGTGATGCATCTGGAGATCTGTAGGTGACAAGTACTGACTTAAAATGATGGACTTACAAGACCATGCAGTGCTGCTGGGTGCCAAGGATAGGAATTGTGGTTTTCCTGGCCTTTGTATAGTATTTGTGATGTGGACTAATGTTTTAGATACAAGGCTGATTTTGTTTAAATATTAATTCTTCTACTCACAGCCTATGGAAAAAATACAACCATATGTCATTGAAGAAGGGATGATACACAGCACCAAATATTCATCTGTTTCTCCGAAGGTATAAAACCAGTGGTTGCCTGGAACCTATTGCTGATGTGATAATGGCTGTCATATTTGCCTACCTAAACACAATGATGTCAGAAAAGAAAAATTTTCTTTGCTCCTTTATAGTAGCTGTTTCAGACTGGATCAATTATAACCAGTCCCTTCAAAAAAAAATATTTACTTTTCATCAGAAGTTTACATAACATGTTCTCCAAAGGAACAAATACTGTTTCAGCATAGTTTGAAACATGGGAGATGGAAAAGAAGTTAATGATCAACATTTAAGTCAGCATCAAAGCACTTGCTTTTTCTAGTAAATACTCAGACCATTACACTGTGATGCAATAAGGAAAAGTTCATGGTCAATCTCTTTCACCTTGTTCTTCAGTACTTTTTTGAGAACCTCATGCAAAAATCCTGCACTGGCCTTGAAAGTGTTAACTGCAGGCAGGAAGTAGTAGTGCATATATACACCTCAGGGTGAGCCTGATCTTATTAGAGAGGTCTGAGGGAGAATTGTGTTAAAATATTATAAATATATGAAAATTAGAAGAGAAAGACTTAGAATCCTCTCCAGAGGAAGGAAGGGCCTGGTGACAGACACTGTGAGGTTCTTGAAAAAGAGGTCTGCCAGGCTGGCAATAGAACAGAAAGGGGTGGAGGAAGTAAGAAATACCATGTTAGTGGCCTCAGCCCATGGCAGCAGTCTTGCCTGTGAGTCCTGTGCTTGGGAAGAAACAGAGCTTGGTTTCCTTTCAGGGTAGGAAGACCTCCGAAAAACTATCCCACACTACGTGGGTTCAGAAATGGAGACTGCTGGCTGATGAGAGGATGCTTCAGTAGCTGAGCAGGTCTGAGACTGAGTATGAGTTAACTAGAGGACTAAGTCTTGAAAAGAGCTTGATTTTTGTGGACATGCGCAAGGAGTTTGTGGTCCATACAATGGACAATCCCAGTCCATTTAAGCCCAATGAGAATGGTACATAAAAATTTTTGCTGCATCTCTTCATTATGTCACAATCTGTAGCCTTGCTCTGGCTGCCACAGGAATTAGCAGTGAACTGCCTGCATTCTCCTTCCCTAAAGAATATAAAAGCCATTGGCAGAAGTAGAAGAGAGAAAATGGCCCAGCAAAATCTGGAGAGCTCTGTGCACTTTCATGGATGGAAGCGGGAAGTGGGCACTGAGGACAAGGCACTTTTTGTCCTAGAAGTCTTTCAGACTGGGCACATGAAATTGTTCATCCCACAAATACCTAACAAATGAGTAAATGGGACTTCAGGCTTGTGATTGGAGAACAGGAAAAAAAAAATCCTATATTTACAAATAGTAACAACAGGGTTGCTAGACTTGTAACAGTAGCATGTAAGGCTTACTAACAGACTTTGGAAGGAAGAGCAGTATGAAAGGGAAGGTAGGAGAGACAGAGGAATATTGAATAAAATGTAACAAGCTTTAACCAGTGTTGGGTTATATCACAGCATAATTTTTAAGATAGTAAATTTTCATAGCCAGGGAAACCGTGGTAGATCTCCTAGGCTTTAGTAAGTATCTGATAGTTGCCATATGGGGAGTTACTAAAGATGTTAACTTTCATGTTACAATTTTGGCATAGGAAAAGTATCAGCTTGAAGGAAAACTGATAGTGACATTTCCCAGATACTTCAGGTTAGTCTTGAAGCTGATCCTGCTTTAATATATTCATTAGTGTCCTCAGCTCTTTCACGGACACCCCCTTGTCATGGGGAAAGAGCTTGCATGCCCTTGTGAGGTTGGGATCTATGCTGGTGGTGGCATATGCCTCTGGTAGGGTCTACCGTGCCAAACAGGTCCCAACTGAAAGGTCAGACAAAGCGTGTTCATGGGCAGGATGGGCTCGCTAGCCTTCGAGCAACCATCCTAGGAGAAGGACAACTCTAACTTCAAACCTGGGCAGATGGAGCTCGTTTAGCCCTGTAAGGCCATCCATCTAAGAGAAGGATGCGAGTAAAAGACAGACTGTAGCGAGTAAAAGACAGACTAGGGACAACGTAGGCCCCCTTCAGAAGATATCGGGGTAACTGGCTACCCAGGATTTGGAGAAGGCTGGGGTTCTTAATGACTTCTTTGCCTCAGTCTTCACTGGCAAAGGCTCTGACCGCACCACCCAAGTCTTGGAAGGCGAATGCAGGGACTGTGAGAATGAAGACCCTAGGCCCACTGTAGGAGAGGATCTGGCTCGAGATCATCTTAAAAACCTAAACGTACACAAGTCTATGGGACCTGACGAAATCCATCCGCGGGTCCTGAAGGAGCTGGCGAATGAAGTTGCTAAGCCACTGGCCATCATATTTGAAAAATCATGGCAGTCAGGTGAAGTTCCCGACAACTGGAAAAAGGGAAATATAACCCCCATTTTCAAGAAGGGGAACATGGATGACCCTGGGAATTACAGACCAGTCAGCCTCACCTCTGTGCCTGGCAAAATCTTGGGGCAGATTCTCCTGGAAGGCATGCTAAGGCACATGAAAAACAAGGAGGTGGTTGGTGACAGCCAGCATGGCTTCACTAAGGGGAAATCCTGCCTGACCAATTTGGTGGCCTTCTATGTTTGGGCTACGGAACTGATGGAGAGGGGCAGAGCAGTTGATGTCATCTACCTGGACTTGTGCAAAGCGTTCGACACTGTCCCACATGACATCCTTGTCTCTAAATTGGAGAGACATCAATTTGATGGGTGGACCACTCGGTGGATAAAGAACTGGCTGGATGGCTGCACGCAAAGAGTTGTGGTCAATGGCTCAGTGTCCGGCTGGAGACCGATAACAAGTGGTGTCCCTCAGGGATCTGTGTTGGGACCGGTCTTGTTCAACATCTTTGTCTGTGACATGGACAGTGGGATTGAGTGCGCCCTCAGCAAGTTTGCCGATGACACCAAGCTGTGTGGTTCAGTTGATACGCCGGAGGGAAGGGATGCCATCCAGAGGGACCTCGACAGGCTTGTGAGGTGGGCTGATGCCAACCTTATGAAGTTTAACCATGCCAAGTGCAAGGTCCTACACCTGGGTCAGAGCAATCCCAGGCACAGCTACAGGTTGGGCAGAGAAGAGATTCAGAGCAGCCCTGCGGAGAAAGACTTGGGGGTGCTGGTCGATGAGAAAATGAACATGAGCTGGCTTCAGTGTGCGCTCACAGCCCAGAAAGCCAACCGTATCCTGGGCTGCATCAAGAGGAGCGTGACCAGCAGGTCAAAGGAGGTGATCCTGCCCCTCTACTCTGCTCTCATGAGACCTCACTTGGAGTATTGTGTGCAGTTTTGGTGTCCTCAACATAAAAAGGACATGGAACTGTTGGAACAAGTCCAGAGGAGGGCCACAAGGATGATCAGGGGAGTGGAGCACCTCCTGTATGAAGATAGGCTGAGAAAGTTGGGGCTGTTCAGCCTGGAGAAGAGAAGGTTGCGTGGAGACCTCATAGCAGCCTTCCAGTATCTGAGGGGGGGCTATAGAGATGCTGGGGATGGACTATTCATCAGGGACTGTAGTGACAGGAAAAGGGGTAATGGGTTAAAACTTAAACAGGGGAAGTTTAGATTGGATATAAGGAAGAAATTCTTTACTGTAAGGGTGGTGAGGCACTGGAATGGGTTGCCCAGGGAGGTTGTGAATGCTCCATCCTTGGCGGTGTTCAAGGCCAGGCTGGATGAGGCCTTGGGTGGCATGGTTTAGCGTGAGGTGTCCCTGCCCATGGCAGGGGGGTTGGAACTAGATGATCTTAAGGTCCTTTCCAACCCTAACTATTCTATGATTCTATGATACTCTAATCAAACCTACGACCTGAGGACTTTGCTGTCATCGTCCAAGCTCGCTAGGCCCTGGCAGATAAACTTCAGATGTAAAGGGTGGGGCCAGTTCCGCGCATGCTGTGCCTCACCTAAAAAATCCACTGCACAGGCCCAGAGGGTTTACTCACACTTGCAAAGCCCTGTAGTGACAGGCAAGGGATGAAACGGCAGGTGATAAGGTGCACTGGAAGCTGCAGATCCAACCTTGCATGCGGGCAGTTCAGGACATCGGTCGCTCTTGACCCTGGAGATGACAGTCTTGTTCGGAACATCCTGAATGACCAAGCAGCCTTTTTTCAAGGAGAGCACTGCTTGCTCCTTATGGAGAGAGGCCTAGAAAAGGTGGTCTAACCAAAGCTCATCTCCCCCTCCACCTGCTTGGCTAGCCATGGCCAACGGGCCTCTTATGTTGCAGTCGATCAAAGACAAAGAAACAAAGGCATACACCTGCCTCCAAAGATGCGTCCAGATTGATACTCTCCCATTGGAACATCAGAATCATGCTTGATACGGTGAACAGTCGGCGTCCTGAGCACCGTTCTGTGCTAATTACCCACGAACTGTCACGACTCAACATCGATATTGCTGCTCTCAGTGAAGTTTGCCTTCATGAGGAAGGTAGCCTTAAAGAACATGGTGGTGCTGGCTATACACTCTACTGGTCAGGCAAATCCAAAACTGAAAGTCATCTTTCTGGTGTTGGCTTCATGATTAAAAACTACATCGTCTCAGCACAGTGTTGGTAGCTGCAATGATAATGTTCGCTTCTTGCTAGAGTTTTGTGCAGAGCAACAGCTTACCATCACCAACACTATTTTCCACCAGAAAGACAGCCTGAAGACAACCTGGATGCATCCTTGATCTAAGCATTGGCACCTTATTGATTATGTCTTAGTGCACCAGAGCAATGTTCGCGATGTCTGTCACACCCGAGTGGTGCCTAGTGCAGAATGTCAAACAGACCACCGCCTTGTGCGTTGCAAACTTAACCTCCACTTCAAGCCCAAACCTAAGAGGAGTGGCATTCCGAGGAGGAGGGTCAATGTTAATAATCTTCAAATAGCTGCAGTGAAGGACAGCTTTCAGTCTAACCTTCAAACTAGGCTTGAAGACCATCTTATAGATTCTTCTCCTGAAGCGCTTGGGCAACATATTAAAAATAGCATCCTGCAGTCCTCTGTAGAATCCTTTGGGTTCTCCTTAAAGAAAAACAGAGACTGGTTCAACGATAACAATCAGGAGGTCTAGGAATTGCTGACAAAGAAGAGATCTGCCCATCAAACACACCTCGCTCAGCCATTTTGCCATGTAAGAAAAGCAGCCTTTCGTCTTGCATGTAGTAAACTCCAACAGAAACTTCGAGACATCCAGAACAAGTGGTGGCTCAACCTAGCAGAAAAGACTCAATTATGTGAAGATTTGGGTGACCACAGAGGATTCTATGAGGCTCTGAAAGCAGTGTATGGACCCACATTTCAGGTTCAAAGCCCCTTACTTAGTGCTGATGGCCAAACGCTTCTTACAGATAAAATCTCCATCCTGAATCGCTGGTCTGAACATTTTCAAACACTCTTTAGTGCTGTGTAGTCCAAGGCGAAGGAATCCAGCACATTTTACAACATCTGGTGAAAAATGAATTGGATATAGCCCCTACCATGGGAGAGACTCTTAAGGCTATGCAGCAGGTGAAAACAGGCAGGGCAGCTGGGGTCGATGCAATCTCACCCGAAATCTGGAAGCATGGAGGCCAAGCACTTCATGCTAAATTTCACGAGCTAGTTGTGCGCTGTTGGGAACAAGGTAAATTACCATCAGATTTTCGTGCGCAATCATCATCGCTCTGTATAAGAAAAAAGGTGTAAAGTCAGACTGCTCAAGCTACCGAGGTATAACTCTGCTCTCCATTGCTGGAAAAATTCTTGCAAGAATACTTTTGAACAAATTAGTACCCACTATCGCAGAAGAACTTCTACCTGAAAGTCAGTGTGGTTTCAGAGCTAATAGAAGTACCACAGACATGGTATTTGTTCTCAGACAACTGCAAGAAAAGTGTAGAGAACAGAATAAGGGGCTTTATGTAACTTTCATTGACCTCACCAAAGCTTTTGACACTGTGAGCAGAAAAGGCCTGTGGCTGATCTTGGAACAATTAGGTTGTCCCCTGCAAGGTCCTCAAAATGATTATTCTGTTACATGAGGATCAGCAAGGTCAAGTCAGATATGGCGATGCACTCTTTGAGCCCTTCCCAATAACCAATGGTGTGAAACAAGGTTGCGTTCTCGCACCAACTTTATTCACAATCTTCTTCAGCATGATGCTCCAAAGGGCTATGGTAGACCTCGATGAACAAAACAGCATTTATATTCGATATCATACCGATGGGAGCCTATTCAGTCTAAGGCAACTGAAGGCCCACACTAAGACCCTAAATCATCTTGTCCGTGAACTGCTTTTTGCTGATGATGCCGCCCTTGTTGCCCACACAGAAGCAGCTCTGCAGCACTTAACATCTTGCTTTGCGGAGGCGGCTGAGCCTTTTGGGCTGGAAGTCAGCTGGAAGAAGACAGTAGTTCTCTACCAACCTGCACCACAAGAAGATTATCATCATCCCCACATTACCATTGGCAAGTCAGAGCTTAAGTCAGTTCAGCAGTTCAGCTATCTGGGAAGCATTATTTCCTCAGATGCCATGATTGACAAAGAGATAGACAACAGAATAGCAAAGGCATATAGAGCCTTCGGAAAACTCCATAAAAGAGTCTGGTGCAATAAACACCTGAAGAAAAGTACAAAGATTAGTGTCTATAGAGCCATTGTACTGTCTACTTTTTTATATGGGTCTGAATCATGGGTTATCTACCGCCATCACCTGCGACTCCTCGAACACTTCCATCAGCGCTACCTCTGGACAATTCTAAACATCCATGGGACTGACTGTGTCAAATGTTACTGTCCTTGAACAGGCAGGGGTCACCAGTATCGAGGCCATATTGCTGAAATCGCAGCTGCGCTGGGCAGGGCACATGTCTAGGATGAAGTATCACCACCTCCCTAAGATTGTGTTTTACGGTGAACTCGCCACCGGTTGCCGCAAGAGGAGTGCCCCGAAGAAGAGATATAAGGACTCCCTGAAACAATACCTCAGCCTTGGCCATATTGACTACCACCAGTGGTCCACCTTGGCCTCCAATCGGAAGACTTGGAGACACGCCATACATAACGCTGTTGTCTCCTTTGAGAACACATGCAGAATTAGTCTCGAGGAAAAAAGACAATGTAGAAAGAATCACGCCCCAACTATACCACCCAAAGAGACCTTTCACTGTGGCAACCGGATTTGCCTATCCCACATTGGCCTTTTTAGTTATCAGCGCGCTTGTAGTAAGTGTGGGTAAAGCCCTTCCCAAATCTTCGTTCGCGAAGTCAAGCCATGAATGTCCTCAGCACACTGAGCAACGTCTATGCACACTGCTGGTAGGGACACATTTAAGCAAGTTGTTGTCAGCATTTAGAGGGCACCATGAGTAAAGGAGGATGAGGATATGCTACACAAAGGGCCAGATGACCTTGAGAAGTGGAATAACAGAAGTGGCATGAAACTTAACAAAGAAGAGAAAAGTGGGGCCATGTGGTTGGGAACATGGTGCTGCAAGCTCAACAGTAGCATAGGGGACAGGAAAATGTGGGCATTTAGCCTGATTTCAGGATGATTGGACTGTTAGCATGAAGCATCTGGAAAAGAAATGCAGTGTCTGATGGTGTCTTGAGGAGCAGCCAGCCAGGGAAGTGTGAATACCTTTGTCCAGGAAACCAGCATGACATCTGCAGTGCCATAGCCTAGTCTGGTCACTCTGCTCTGGAATGAGTTTTAGTGGAGGTGGGTGTAGGAAAAGGCTTCTAAGATGAGCAGAGAATCTCTTATACAGGAGCAGACTAGGGAAGAGTAGGTCTTTTATTCTTGGAAAATGAAGACTGAGGTGGGGATAACAGCAAAGAAGGCCTTTTTTTTTTTAACAGTACAGCCTGATTATAGTCGGACTTTATCAGTCACTAAAATCTGGACAGATTGACCAGTCTGTCTGTCTGAAAGAATGCAGTTCACCTATGCTTCCACAGCCTATGTTTGCATTTTGCTGTGGACTTCCAGATCTAGGCATGGTCCAGTCCCTGCAGGCCCATCAATGGCCTTCGCTGAAGCAAAGACAGCCCTAATTAGGCCCATCTTAAAAAAAAGGAGAAACTGCAGAGATGAGGAGCAGCAATATGCAGATAATTCTGTTTCCCTTGTCTGGGAGGCTGGTGTGCACTGACTGCAGCACTATTAGGTATTTGTGTCCTTTAAAAAGGAGAGTTGGAGAATGCTGATAAAACAGCCAAATCTTGAGATCTACTGCAAAGGCTTGTTCAAGATCTGACATCACAAACAGATAAAACAAATGCATGAAGTCAAATGCCTTAGAGTTGCGGGGGGGAGTCTGGATTGCAGCCTCCATTATGCAGACCTGAATCTGGAGTAACTCTGCTGGAGTCAGTGAGGTTATACCAGTTGGCTTTTAGCCCGGTTTGGTTTGCTTGAATCTTTTCACCTTTGCTCACAAACAGCAGCAGATAAAAGTTGGCCCTGTCTGTGCTCTTTTTGGTGACTTAATCCCCAGCACAGGCTTACTTATCAGACCTCTGTACACAAGGCTGAGTTAATTGGCTCAGATTCACTCAAGCGGAGGTCCCTGGAGCTATGCTGATTTTTACCAGAAAATGTTCTGACCTAGCCACTTGATTTTGTTATGTAAAAGAGCTAGCTGTATTTTTCAGTGAGCTTAAATTAGTGATAAAAAAGAAATCTTTCCTCATTTCATGAGCTGGGGACATCTTTATTGTGTGAGTACTTGCTGGGGAAGTGAGAAAGTTGTTCCCAAGCCATCGGGCTGTATTTGTTCCATTTGCCCTGCTCTCTAAGGCCAAACTGTGGTTTGACTGCAGCAGTGTGTTTCCACCTGTGAGTTCCTGAGCACTGATGTCACAAGACCTGCCTAAGTGGCCTCTGTTTTTATTAATCTTACTTTATAAGATAAACATAACATAACCTTGAAAGATAAATAAGCAGAAGCACAAAAAGCATGGAGGCATACACATGGCCTAAGGTGCAGTATTGACTTCCTAACAGTAGATGGTACTAATGCATCTCCAGTAACATCATCTTTCTGATGGATTTGAAAGGCCTAAAGAGGCTTAGATCTGAATCCGCTAAAAATCACACAAGCCAAAGGCTGTAGAATATCATCTCCTCAACATCAGAGGGTGTTTAGCAGCCCAGTCACGGCCATATGTCAGTCTGTTGAGCTTTGCTGAGTTCTCAGCTGAAAAATGACCGTATAGGAGAATGGCAGGAAGCATAGCGGCTGTTATGAGACTTTGTGAATTTTAAATTTGTTTTCAGGAGTTCATAAAAAATTCTCTCTGGCCTGCACTGGGGAAGCACTCTGAAAAATTACTGCAAAGATGTGAAAGGCAGAGGTGGAAAACTTCTGAGATACAGCAGCATAGATTTTTACTCTTTATTTTAACCTTTTTTCCCTACTGATGTATCTGTCCCATATCTTAATTATCTCTGAAGGAAATCCTACTCTTTCCTGCCTTTGCACATAGGATCCTGCAAATGTCATTAAGTCTCATTGTTTCGTTGCACAGGGGAGCCCAGGGAGCACTTTTGTATCATCCGCATGCATGTGATTAACACAGATTTTTGTCACGGGTAGCAGTTCACCTGGACCGGTTTCCATGGTACTGTTAAGCTGAAAGTGTGGGATCTGGCACTCATTTGCTAAGAGCTCATGAGGAGTTGAAAGGGAATTTTCCCTCTGACCTTTTTTGGTAGAGGTCACTAGTGTTAATCTATTTCCTTATTGGATTTCAAGTATTCAGGTACTCTTCTTAGACATACCCTCAGAAATTTTCAGTGAGGACTGATTAAAGGGAGAAATCAGATTTGCAATATGACAGTTCCTTTCAGCAGGCAGTGAAAGGTCAGTCAAATACTTGCTAACCTATATGAACCACCCAGACTCTTCTGCTTCTTTAGTGATAATGTGAGCTATGTTTTGGTTTGAAGGCTCCATTGCTACCAGCTATTGAAGCTTATGTACAGCATAAATAGAAAGAGATTAACATCTTAAAGAACAGGTTTTGTTTTGACCAGGAACGGCTTGAAAATAACTGTCCCAGCCTTTGGGGAATGGGCTTATATTAGATTTGTAAGTTTTATAGCAAAACTTCAATTATTCATTAAAATGTCTTAGAAAAAAAAAATCTACTTCTTTTTATTGTGGCAGTGATAGGAACAGAAGGCATATTTTGTTCATCTGTCTTCCGCTGTAGTCTAATAGAGCTTTGCATGGTAAAAAGGTGCATGATTCATTTGCACAGTAATTGGCAAAGATATGATAAAAGCCAGTTTACCAGTGCCTATTGACTGATGTTTTGAGCGTGTCTTTGTATTGCCCTTGAAGCTAAGATTACTGAGAACATATAGTATTGGTTCCTAGTCATTACTTGTATCTAGGTACCTGATGCTAAAAATTTTAGTGATTAAAACCAATGCTAGCAAGCAATCCAGACCCCAGTGAAATCAGTGAAAGGTTCCTATAGATTTTATGAGCAAACAGGTTGGTACAGTCTAACCAAATACCACTGAATTCAGTGCAAGGATGCTTACCCACGATAGTGGATGAACAGGATCTGCCTTCTCTCTGTACACATGCACCCTCACCTTTACACTCACATGCATACGCATGCACTCGTAGAACTCCAGAAGACAGATCCCTGAAATCTATTCAAAAATGTTTTTGAGGTTAGGACTCATATTCAAGGAGTTTTGCTTCATCCTGGAATAGTCAAAATTAATAAACTGTTTGTCTAAGTACATACACCAGGTTTCAATTTAGAAGTATCTGTCAGAAACAAATGTACTTCATTAGGAATTTAGGGCATTTTTTTTTCCCAGATAGCTGTAAAATAAATAATGTAAATATTCTCACTTCCAGACAGGCAAAATGTATTTAAGAAATGGTTAAATATACCCGTGAGAGAGCTACCAATCAACACTTTTTTTTACTACTTTTGTTTTGTATTCTTTCTGACTAGTATGTTCATGGCCAGCTGTTTTCAGAGCTAGTAAAAATTCTCAAGCTCACATTAGGAAGGTTTTCAGTTACATGATCTGTAGCTACAGTTGTTAGAACACTTGGCATGGCATTTAAAAATGGGAAAGTTGTTTTTGTTGAGTAAAGCACCAAAGCTCTGAAATAATATTTCACTGGACTTACAGAAAATGTTTTTGAACTTTGCCTTTAATGACCAAGTGATAGGCAATTTGGTAGGCAGGGAGTTTCCAAACGTGACTTAAAGTGATGTCCGTTTTATTTGTGTGAACATTAGAAATTTCAATGCACTTATAAGAGAAAAACTTGTATCAAGTCAATCTTGACCAATATTTCTTTCTTCACATTAATGTGCTAGCTCATCTCACCCAAGAGTCGCCTCCACATCAGTGGTGAAGCATACATGCAACAAAAGTCTCCCTTGTCTTTGTTGTCACCTTAAATGGGGAAGCTAGCAAAGTTTAGTTGAATCTTAGCAAGTATTACTCTTAACTGTGCACTGCCTAATAATGTTTTTGTGTTTTCTGGGCAGAAACTACCTATCCTGTGTACCATACGTCTCTGCCAGGTGGATTGTACAAACTCTGTCTCTATTACAGAAGTGAGCTAAATAAGAAGCATATTTGGACTGTGCTGATAGAGAAACTGGGGTTTATAATGGTGCAGTGGCTCGTTGCTCTCTCATATTACTTTAGACTCCAGAGGGAAAATTAATTCTGAGAGTTAAAACAATGTATGAAATTCAGAAGGGCTACAAGAAAATCTAGCCTGCCATTCTCAGAGCAGCAAAACTAATGGAATGAGGATGGATGACTGGATCTACCACTGAGATTCATTAAGCAGGATCATTCCAAAATTCCTGAAAAAAGGTGGAGAGCACAAATTGATGTTGCCATTAGCACTGTTTCCCAGGTGCTCTTGGGGAAAGGAGGTCTTGTGAGAGCACAGAGAAGGAATAGCCTGCTTTGTCCTTTTCATATGGATGCTTTTGTGGAACAGGGGAAAAGTTCTCTCCTTCTGTCAGCCCCTGTAACATGGCAGAAAACAAGAAAGGTGGTGGCCTAATTTGGCCAGGCAAGAAGAGCAACCCAGATCCTGGGTCTGATCCCTGCAGGGACCAAAGCATCTTGCAGCTAGCAGCAATTGAAGCTATCCCTACCCTTGACACCCAGCTCCCATGACTTGGTGCCTCTTACAGCAGTTAACACTTTCTCCCACAGGCTCTGCCCTGTGTGCTGCCCTTTTGGTGAACCCTGCAAGGTACAAGGGTCCAGGAGGTGCTGGGAGCAGACGGGGGCTGGAAAATTGAGAAAGGAGAAGGAAGTGAGGACCCTGCCCACCTAAGGGTGGGGGTTCTTGGGGACGGTCCTTTGATCCATGTGTACCCAGTCATGCCACTCCCCTTGCCTTTTCAGCCCTGGACCTCAGTGCTGCTTGCACTGGGCCATTTCCACCCTTCAGTTGCCCACCAGCCTGCTCCCAAAACACTGGATGCTCCCCATGGAGGTGAGACCAGCCTACATGTGCTTCTTGCTGGTGTTACAAGCCCTGTCTTCCCCTCTTTAAATGCAACTATCTGCAAATACTGGCATGCTCTCAAATGGTGCTTGCCCCTTGCTGGACTGTCAAAGCCCAGTCTGCAGTGTAGCTAGGGGGCTTGGAGACACTGCCAGCATGGCAAGGAGGCAGCCCTGCAGAGCCTGTGTTCACTGGCAAAAAAAAAGAGCTTACTGGCCCATCTCAAATGCCCTGTGATTAATTCCCAGCTCTACTATTTACTCCTTGAAAATAATTTCTGGCTATATGCTGTAGTCATTGTTTCCATATAAAAATTCAAAAAATAAAGCTACAGAGCCAGAACAGATCAACATAAGTGCTGTCAAAGAATTTGGCTGATGGTTCTAGTTTTAGGGTAGAAGTGGCCATTGCTCTGTATATGAGTGGACAGAGGGTATAAAAACCATAAAGACACCAAATGCTGAGCTTCACATTTAGACATGGCTCTGTGTCTCCTCTTACCCAGTATTAGGAGTAAAAGAATCGAGGGAGTTAAATATCAGTGGAGCTGTTTGAGATTTTGTTGTGGTCATGTAATGAGAAATATGGCATATTCCTGCTTTTTCTGAACTGAGATTGGATGGACTGTAACTAATATTCGTCATGGTACCACTAGTCAAGTTAAATACGCTGTAGTGGAACTTGGAGGGGAATCAGGAGGAATAATTTGGTCCCACAACCGTGACTTACAGGCTGGAAGGAGAACAGTGTGGAGACATGACAGTTCCCTGAGAGTTACTTTTGTCCAACCACAGACAGCTGTAACAATTACACTTACATTTAATTACTGCACTTAGATTGTGGTAGGCTAAAGCACTCAGTAGGATAGGAGGTGTTAAGAAGCAGAATACATTTTAAATTTAGAAAATCCCCTTGAGAAATATCCTTATTTCACACTTATTATTAGCAAAGCCAGCTTTGGAGAGAAAATCTTTGCTTCCGTGAATGGAACCAGTGTCTTCAGCAAGAAGCAGGTGTATAGAAATCTCTCATATGGGACACTGATATTCCATCTGCTCTGAAAATCTAGTAGCAGCTGAGTCATCTCCTGTGCCATGTATTTTTGACATAAAGGTAATCAATACTGGGGCACTGCATGCTTAACAGATAGGGCTTTTTATCTTATTTCATTTTCCTGTGAGCCTGAAAGTAAATACCTGTCTGATCCTGCTACTGTTAAATTCAATGTCTGAAGTCCTTGTTTGTTCCAGTGGAGGAGGATTTAATGTTGAAAATCTAAATAATTAAAAAAAGTGACCCATAGTGATATGAGGCACACATCCAACAGGCAGGAGGTCATTTTCTTCTTAAGGTGTTTATAGGTGTGAATTAAGATGCCTATGAAAAACGCTTTACCATTTCTTCCAGATTCACCCATGTAGCAAAATACAAGTAGAGCAAGCAGAGTTTATAGGGGGAGGATTGAAGCAAAAAATGACAACATATTGTGCAGCTCACAGTCTTGGCTGAAGCTGTCAGCACCCAGCAGTTTCTGTTGTGCTGCTTATAGGCTGAGATTTTTAGTATCCTGTGCTCGTTGTGCACCTTGTGTGTTGGGCCCCTTTGAAAATTTACATGCTTGTTTTCCTGCCAAATTAGAAGCAGAATTCATTTGAAAATATATTTGCTTTCCCTCCAGGAATGGTACTATACCAAAATACAGTGTATGCTTTGG
Organism: Psittacula echo; assembly: GCF_963264785.1. Lineage (NCBI taxonomy): Eukaryota > Metazoa > Chordata > Aves > Psittaciformes > Psittacidae > Psittacula > Psittacula echo. The sequence goes on along the minus strand of NC_137740.1, from coordinate 29,865,312 downwards.
CTTAATTTAATAAGTTATAATCTCTTCTCAAATTTTATTACATTTTAGTGTGAGGTGATTTTTTCCAGAGATGACTCAAAGTAATACAAAAGAAACAAGCTTGTCCTGTGAAGAAAACATGAATTATAGCTGATAAAATCAAGATAGTTTGAAAGCTTGCCAGCACAAAGAATGAACTCCCTCAGATTCCTAACTTAAGAGTAATGGTAGCAACTCTGAATTTGCCTAGTAATTTTGAAGTTTAAAGGAACCTTAAGGATAGTTTAAGGAAATAAATAGAAAGAAAAAAATGTCCTGTTAATGCAGAAAAAAAATCCTGTGAATTGAGGAAGAGAACAAGGTGAATTCTGCTGTTTTGATGAAGACTCACAGCTTGCAGTCCTCTTGGACACACTTAACCCATGCCTTTTGGGCGTGGAATTGTTACACTCATTGGAAACTGCCATCTCAAGAAAGTATGTAATGCTGTGTGTGGAAACGTCAGCATAAGCAGAATGAGGTGTTTACCTGGGTTTCTGAGATTCTTGCATGAGGGATATAGCACTGAAACTTTGTAGACTGCATTATCTCACTGTTCCTTACTGTTCAAGATGTGAGCTTTTAAAGCCATTTATGGGTGGAATACAGCACACTGCTGGCTCAGGCTGCAAGCCTTCACATGAGGAAGTGGGCTGTAAATTCAACGTGTAGCTATAACTGAGCATTCAAAGATTTACACTGTGAATCTCATGATTTGGTAGTGTGGTGGTGGTGTTACTTATTTTGATGTTGGAGAGCCTTTTTCAGTCAGCCCTTTCTACAAAAGGAAGTGGAACTAATTCAAAGAAAGAATATATTGGTTTTTTTAATATACTGAACTCATGTTGAGGCATCCCAATGCATCCATAAAAATTCATCCTATAAAAGCCTATAGAAGAGTCTCTCTTTGTCCTCATCATTTTCTCTGTTGCAGGATGCAAGAAATAAACTGATTTCAGTGGGGACTATTCTTGTGAGTGAAATCAGCTCCAGTTCAGTAAAGAATAAAAGAATGTATGTAAGCATATTTACATTAAGGTTTTGGATGTAGGTGGAGTTGTGCCTAAAGTGAAACTCATGTTTCGCTAAGCAGGTTTAGGCATGAAAGAGACAATCACATAAAGCATGTGAGGCTCTCTGTCTCTTCAAGATGTTTTCAGGAACTTTGTCTCTCACTGGAACTTTATTCACAGTGCTCGTGATGTGTAGGCTTGGTATTTTTAGAATGACAAGTAATGCAAAAGGCTGTTCTTACTTCATCAGATCATTCATTTTTCTAGATGCCTTACACCAGAGTTTTCAGAAGGTATCCACTGACTCTGAAACTCAGTGTTGTCTGCACTGTTTGATGGATTTATAATCACCATGCTTCTCTGTCTCATACTTTAAGATACATTCTTGAATGTTCCCCCCACAGTCTGACTTCCGTTGATGTCTTTTGGGCCTCTCCAAAATTGTAATTCTCAGAAATCAGACACCTTAAGCCACTGGCAATATTTTAACATGTCTGAAGATCATATCCCAGACATCCTTTGTAGCCTTGGGCAAGTTGCTTAACCTCTCTGTAGCTTCAGGTTTTTTACCTGAAAAGGAGAGAGAATATCTGCTGTGAGCATGCTATGCAGCTTAATTCAGAAATGTGAGCAGGAGGTGCTGTGAGGTGTAGCTGAATTGCAGAATGCAATCAAGCTACAAAATATTATTAGTATTGTTATTAAATAACAATATATATTTACTATTAATATTCCATTCTACTGCTTCATGCAGTGCTATCTAATAGATCATTCACATTAAAGAGAGACATACTGTGTGGTATAGGTGATGTCTTAGCTTCATGAAGGCTTTGTCATTGACTTGTGTGGGGCCAGAATTTCACTTCATAGTCAATCTTACACCTGTGTAAATCAGAGGAAGATCAAGGCTCCTATACTGTGAAAATGTGAGTTGTTCCTGTTTTTTATAAACACTGCAGAACCATTTATTAGACACGAAATACATTTAAAAGGAGAAAAAAGAACCACATAACTATGCAGTTCAAATCAGTTAAATATTGCTGGCATTCGATATACTTAAGTCTTATGAATAATTTGGAAAAATTATTTCAGTAGAAAGATTAATCAAGGTTCAGACGTATCCCAGAGTCAATGATACTTATTGCAACTGGTGTCTGAAATCAGTATGTACTTTCCAAACTCTTCAGAGGACTGGTCCTTACCCCAAAGAATTCAAAGCCTAAGATGGAGACAGAAAAATCCCTGAAACAAAAAAATAGCTTTTCAGTGTTTTTCAGATACTGAGATTGGAATTGGTCAAGGTTGATGGCAGTCTACTAATGACTCTCTTATCCTCTAAGATTTTGTTAAAAATGAATACTGCAACACAAATGAGATTCAGAGCGTACAAAATCTAAGATGAGGAATCAGTTCCCCGCTGACATATTTTAAGTTTGAGAAGTACATAGCTACAATTTCAGGTAGACTTTTCAGTTCTCCTTGTGTAAGTCTAATAATGGTTATTTTAAATGCATGCATCATGCTGAAAGGATGGTGGAATGGATGCTTTCTAGTTCAAGGTCTGCTGCTGAAAACATTTTCTGCTTTATTAGCTGTATGCATGCTGTGATGTCTCATAGTGCTCTGTGAGAGTGCACCTGGGTGCCAGGATTTGCAGGATTCAGGCCAGAACAGAATGTAAGATTAGGCTCTGAACCAGTAAGAGTGGACATGGACAAACTGCAGGTATATAGAGGGTAGCAAAACTGCACTTGTTATTGCCTAATTACCACCTCCTTATGTCACTTGGATGTCACTTGGAGTTTTCCCTTTCAGCCTGCTGCTGCCACAGGTATGTCTAATAAATCACTTTTTTATATCATATGCACCTGGATCTCTGCTTTGCTTGACTCACTAACAGTTAATATCGGAGAATCACTCTTTCATGGAGAAACTCTTTATCAGTCTAGCAACTTGTGAACTCCTTAGCATTTGATCTGATGCAGACAGTGCTCCTGATGAAATCAATAGCCATATTGATGGAGTAGCAACCTGAGGGACTAGGCCCTGAACTGGGCTAACACAGCTGGGAGGTGAAGTCAGTGATTGAAATGCTTTCAGTAGAGTTAGGAGCTGTCCCCTAAGCAGATTTTCTGCAGACTAGAGATTTTAGATGTCCTCATATGAACTCTGATGTACAGACAACTCACCCCTAAATCAATCTTTTCATCCTGTAAACATGGATCTGAAAGTTCTCACCGTGACTGAACTCCCAAGAAGGACGTTGAGGTGCTGCCTTTCATGCTTCTACAGTTGTGTTCTCCATTAGGTGAAACACTGGCTCCCTTCAGTACAGAATAGTGCAGTTTACTGGCTCCTTTGAGAAAGCAAGTCTCCTTGGAGTGACTGGAAACAGCAGGACCTCAGAGCTACCCTGGGTTGTGCTACCAAAGCCCTTACAACCTTTTTCTCTCCTGGCCATGAGGAAAGACGGTTCTAATTACTGCAGCTCCAAATCTTTTCAGTGTTTGTGTGACACTTTCACCTTCTAGTCTTTCAGAAGTAACCCTGAAAATGAGCACTGTCAGCCCAGAAAAAACAGTGTGTTAACCTTCCTGGTCATCGAAGGGGCAACCCAAACTTGGAGCACTTTAGTAGCTGGGCTTCATAATCTCTCTGCTTCATGCCAATGTGGCCAGCCTTTGGAGACTTCACAGATTCATTCCTTACCTTGGTTAACCAGATTTATCTAGCAGCATGACTCAGGTCAGTTACACTTAGTGAAACTCCTGACCTTGGATAAAGCCTCACTGATGCACTCAGCAGGACAACATCCTTTTTCAATACTGATAAAAGGCCTGATTCTGTGCACCATTATGCAGTTTTCCTCTGAGTTATTTTTGACTAACACCAGTGTTAGGAAAGCGCAGCAAAAATTTCTGAAATGTTTACATGGACTTTTTTCTTTTTGGTTGATACTAATTGATCAATACTTTTTCCATGGCACAGTGAGAATCAAAGCTAGATCTGTGTCTGCATCTGCTTATCAGTGCTGCTGTTGTAGTGGAAGACGGTGTCATTTGTTTCAAAATATATGATATGTACAGGGTAGAATCATAGATCAACTCTGTTGGAAAAGACCTTTAAGATCATTTAGTTCAGACATTACTCCAGGACTGCCAAGCCCACCACTGAGCCATGTCACTAAGGGCAAACTGATCTCTCCTCACGATCTCCCCTCATGGCTGCCCCTTCTCTCTCCTCATGATCAACTTAAAGTGATGCATGAATTTAAGGTTAGGTGAAAATTTATGTGGACATTTTAATTCTAGTGTCTGAGAGGTTTGTCTGAATTCAGCTTAAAAATGAAGCTCAAAGAGACATCTCTGGGTATTTTTCTGCCCTAAAAAAAACCCAACCCAAACCCAACTAAATTAATGAACTGTGTTTTCTGTTTAATATGACAAAATTTTGACCCGCTGTGTGGGCCACAGGAGGTGTTCTTAGGTAAATGCTTAAAAAACCTTTCTTTTCCTCTGTGGGACCTTTCTTGCCAGGTGATTCAGGTCAGCTACTGTGCTAAGGCAGGATCAGATATCCATCTCTGAATCCAATAGTACTAAAAAAAAAAGGGTTATTGTCTCCCAGTCTTTCCTCCTCTCCCCATAGTTTGTCCATGTCTCCCTGCCAGATGTTATCACATCCTCAGATTGTTAGCAGAGATGTTCAGAAGGGGGTCCTTAAGTTGCTTCAGATAAAATCCTCTGGGTTAGCAAAGAGCTATTAGTTAAGCCATCTTGAGTAAACCTGTCTTGTTTTGATTGATAGGGATTGGGAATGCTTAAAAGATCATCCCTTAAGAGCCTGTGTGACCTGCCTGCTGATCGGGGCAGTGGCAGGTAGCTGGAGACAGTGACCACTCATGAATTTGCAGAGAGCACATCTGACAAAGATCCCAAAGTAGCTCCTCGGCCTCACTGATGCCAGTGGTGGTGGGCTGGGACTCCTAGGTTCTGTTCCTGATTTAGCTGCAGGCCCACTACATAGTCTTGAGCATATCAACCATCTCTGCCTCAGTTTCTGCATCAAGGCACAATGATCTGCACAGCAGGAGGACTGTGAGAGCTAACTGTAGAGTCTGATCTCCTTGGTGCTGAGTTACAGGCAACTACTGCACTTCATATGAATTATCTTTTTTTTTTCTCTCTCTCTCTGATATCTTGAGTAAATGAAAACCCAGATTTGTGTTCACAATGGGAAACTACACTTCATTTTGAGGAACATTGTTTATTCTGATGACTCATTATTGGCATTGTTACTATGTTAAGTGGCCCAGCAAGGAATCCTCCCTCTCAGCCCTCATCAGAAAAAGCACACAATTCCCAAGAACAATGCAGCAAACTATTCAGCTGTCCACATGGAGGGCTAAAATCTGCTGTCTGGATGCCTCTGAAATTCAGTTTGACTTCTTAGTACTGGGTAAGGTTAGCATGAGTGCATTCTTATGTGTATTCAGTTAAAACATCAGCTTCTCAGAGAGACCAAAGCAAGTAACACTGGAGTAAGCAATAACAGCCCTGGCTCCTTATCTGGCACTAGTCTGACTTTATTTTTTGTCGTCTGGTTATGCATCAATTATGATACAGAACAAAAAAAAGAAGTGGGTGTGTCATGGTTTAAACCCAACCAGGCAGCTCGTTCGCTCACTCCCCCCTTTCCTCCCCCCACTCCCGGAGAGATGGGAAGGAGAATCAAAAGAATACAACTCCCACAGGTTGAGATAAGAACAGTTTAGTAACTAAGGTATAACACAAATCACTACTGCTACCACCAATAATAATAATGATAAGGGAAATAACAAGGGAAGAGAATACAACACCTCACGATCTGTTGACTGATACCTCGCCCCCACCCAGCAGTGATCTAGCCCTTCTGGGTAACTCTCAGTTACCTCCTGGGCATGACGTGCTGTGTTTGTGTCTAGTTTGTGTCAGGCGTCCTGTCTCTGCTTCTTCCCTGCTTCCCCTCCTCCCTGGCAGAGCATGAGGCTCCGAAAGTCCTTGGTCAGACTAAACATTCTGACCAGCAACTAAAAACATCGGTTTTATCAGCGCTGTTCCCAGGCCAAAAGTCAAAAACACAGTGCTGCACCAGCTACTAAGAAGGAGAAAAAATGACTGCTACTGCTGAACCCAGGACAGAGTGTTACATGATGCCTGGGGTTGTTGCTAAGACTGTAGTATAGGCAAGACAAATTGTTGATAGAACATTCTACATGTCAGCGAGATCAGCAGAAAGGAGGAGTCCCCTTCCAACATTGACAGAAGTTAGGAACACCTTTTCTCCTCCTGAAGACAGGCACATAAATCCGTGTTGTGTAATGCCATGTGGATCTAAGGCCATTGGTCTGCAGTATAAAATATTTGTCAGCGATGCCAGCTTGAGTTCCCATCCCTGGCTCACTCCAGTAACAGAGCACAGTTCCTCAAGTGGTCATTTCTGTTGGAAGCAAACCACCGTGCAGAGGTACCAATAAACAGTCAGGGGTCATTTCACTCTTGATGAAAACAGAGTATGTAACTATGCCTGAAAGTGTCTGCTAAAGTGGTGCATGGCTGGGTTGCTCCTCAGTTTGGCTGATGTTCCCCTTTACACTACTCTGGCTTTGTAGTGCAGTATTGCATATATATGGCTATATATAATCTGTAATATGGTCTTAGTAACACAGTGGAATAGCTAGGGTAGGGGAGTGCTGCTTATGTGGCTAGAAGAATTTAAAATCTAGCACTTAAAATGAAAATTAACAACTATTCCTTTGTGATGGCAAAGGGTCAGTGTGCAATGTGAGTGGTTTTGTAATACTGCTATAGCCCAGGAGTCAAAAATCTATTTTCAAGAAATAGCCTTCCAGAAAACTCTCAGTCTTCAAATTATTATAAAATGTTTTCAGCTCTCCTAATATGATATGATGGATGATGAAAAAAGCAAATTAAATATACTGAGTTTAAGCTGGTTTACTGCTTAACTGTATCCTCTACTGGGTTTACTGGGTTGGTTTTTTTTTAAGCTGCAGAAGGGTTATTACCATCTTAAAGCTGGGAGCTCCAGTCTCCAAATCCCTATAACATCATGCAAAAGAAAATGGGACAGTTAACTGACAGACACTCTCATAACTTACTCACTGGAAGCTCATGCAAGCTCCTGACACTAAAATCCTGCCTGTGAAGGCACAGAACCAAAACCCATCATCACCTGAGGCAAGCGTAGTTTGACCACAGTAGCCTTGGGTGGAGCTATGTCCTCTCCACCAGACACAGTTAAGGGCCAGCCGTTACCTTCTCTGTATCGGTTTTGGTGTCTGTCTGAGCAGTTGCAGTGTGACAGCACCTCTCACAATTGAAGTCTTTAAGAGGAAATATGGAGCTTATGGGGGAAAGGTGGGAGATGGGATTTCCCAGAGAAGTCCAACCCAATTCATTTCCCTAAGGATGAGTTAGGATTGCAGCAATATCTCCTGGCAGCCTCCTGCAAATAGGTACCACCCACTATGGTCCTCGAAGGATGTCTCTCCCTCCCTTGTCTCCACCATACCAACGCTCTCTTGGAGCAGTATTGCCAGACATCTGTTAGCTGCTGCTACTTCTGATCGCTTCTCTGCTTGCCATAGAGCGAGCCCCAGGAGCAGCTCACACTATTTCAAGTGACATTAGTTAACTGCTCGTTCTTCCTCTCTCCACGGCTGTCTCCATGGTCACTGTCACTTTTGCATGGGTTTGCTGTAGCACCAGGGTTCTTCTTCCCCAGCAGGATAGAGCCAGGGGACAGGACATGTGTCAGGGAAGACAGTGTGAGAAATCTTTCCACCTCCTGCTCTTGTTCCAGTATATAGTCCATGCTGCTGATCTGTTTTTCTGACACATTTCTCCTTGGTCCCTACAAAGGCTCATTTTCTCTGGCTGATTTCAAGAAGCAGTGGGAGATGCCGATGTGAAGCCAATATTGTAAAAGCACACTGAAACCTAACTTAAACTTGGAACCTGGCCTAGCCAGATCAGCAGTAAAATTTTCAAAAGGAAAGAGGAGAAAAGCTATTTCCCATCACAGGAGCAATGGGGTGTTTTCCATGGGAACAATGATGTTCTGGTTAAGTTCTAAGAACTTTTCTAATTATTAGGCCAAACCAATGTGAAAGCTGCTGTCAGCAGGAAGAGCTGATGGGAGGAATTATAATTGTGTCTGGGGCCATATGAAAGGGTTATACCATGTCTTGCTCCAGACTTTGCATGAGTCATTTTCCTCCTGGTCAGGATTTTGTATTGAAGTGCAGACTGGCAGTTGTCTGGATCTTTCCTTGTGCCAAAACTGCTGTGAAGTTGGTTTTGTTTGCTTGCTTTCCAGTGCCACTGTGAGAAGTACCATCAATAGAATTTCTTTGCTGTGGAGGGAGCATCAAGCAAGGCATCACACTGTGTGGGGCAGTAATTGCAACACTTGCTGCTGATCTATTGTTAGCAAGTTCTTTTGTGGGAGGAGTGCTTCCTCAGTTCCATCTATAAAACCGTATTGGTTTCAGGAGGAATTATGGCTGCTTGCCACTTCTGACTATCTGCCTCTGAGTGCTTAGGTCTTTAATTGTATATAGGCTTTCTGTAGAAGCCTATTTGCTGCAGAGACCTACCTTTAGACACCACAGTGCAGGACTGTTCCCAAATAATACAGTGGTTTCCATGTGTAAAGCTGAGATAACAGTTTTGCACCTCCTGCCTTGATTAAAAGGTATTTTTAAAAGTGGGTGCACCAAGTGATCTACCTCTTTCCTCCCCTTTCAGTTCATCCCAGCTCCTTGTGGCTTCATTGGAGAAGTACCCATTGTTTTCAGATAGAGCTAGATTGGACTCCAGGATACTCTGAAAAGACAGTCACCAATTTATTGCTGCTGTCAGCAGGTGAAACGGGTTACAAGACTGTGTAGGAAATTTTGCAGGAAGCAACAAAGCAAGCAGTTATGTCATAGAAAATGCGCAAAGCCTGGAAATGATCCAACAGTTGTGTCAAGCACTTCCAGCTACAGTCTTCAAATCAGACAGAAAACTCCATCAGCTACCATGCGATTTGTGTCATTCATGTCCATACAATGAGTTAAGCCACCACACTAGCATCAGCCACATGTATTCACAGCTGTCTGGTACTTGCTGTATCCTCATGCGGTCTTCCTAGTGCGTAACTTGGAAGGCTTTGTTATAGGTCAAGCTTGCTTAAATGTTCATGCACTTAAAATATTGAAAAGGCTTCTGTCACACCCACAAAGCACTGGCCTCAAACATCTCCTAGGCTGCTCTGGGAGAGGCTTGACTTCTTAGCCACTGTGGGTGTTAAGTGTGTGCTCTGAAGAGTCTGTGCTCAGCCCTGGTATGAGGTGTATATTCACACTTTAATACAGATTTTCCCAGACTACAACATGTGGATACTCAGAACTTTTCAGCATATGCATGCAAGAATATGCACTTGCACTGGATGCACCAGCTTTGCACAGGATTTCAAAGCATAATTGCTTTTTACTTAGTAGCACAAAACTATACTAATCTACAACACCCCTCAAAACAAAACAAAGCAAAAACCCACCAACAAAATAGCTTTATTTCCTGCCTCTATTTCTTTACCACTATGGACATTACTCAGAGACCTGTAAGTGATCAATTTTTCTTTGCAGTTCATCTTAGGGCTTTTGAGCCCTACAGTCAATACCTTTCGGCTGGTACCTCAACTAAACCAGAAAATGCACGCTGAAAAAGCATTTCCTTCTTCTGCCCCATCTTCTGCTCCAAATCTTGTGTGTCTCGCTGCAAGTATGCATCTATATCCCAAAGACTGATAGATCTTGATTTATGTATTTGTTTTTAATGCTTTTCTCTACTGCAAACAGCAGTCCTCAGCACAAGGAGTGACTTTTCCTGTTCCACCTTATCTGACAATAACCCCTAAAACTGATAAGCCTCCTTCCATCAGTTCTCCACTGTTTTCTGATGCAAATTCATAAAACTGGAATTAAAATTCATCCTTCTGCAGTATGTGGTGGTTTTCCTCTCAACAGTTTTCTGAGTGAGAGCAGCAAGTGTGAAGGTGTTGAAAAGCAGCCTGCAGTGCTCCATGTCAGCTGTAGCTCTCTAGAAGGAAACACTGCTGTAGCAAGATCAAAAACTGATATTAGCATGGTGTCCAGGGCAGTACGGCCTATTCTTTTTGTTCTGTTTAATGAACATGCTATTTTCTTGCTTCATTGCTTCATTGCTTCATCTACAGCACACTGGCAGTGGTGACTGTCATTATTTATTATAAGGGATAGTCTATCATGCTTTTCAGTGGAAAATTGGATTCCTGACAAAATCATTTTGCTCAAAGTTTTGTCTTTGGTGTGAAAATTTCACTTTTATTTAATTAAAAATCATTCAAAGAATATATTTTTTTGCCTGAAACTTTTAGCAAGTATTTCTTTAGTGCCATGTTGTTAATTTTTATGGGACATAGGACAGATGTGTTTGTATCTTCTGTCTCTTTTTGTGGCTCACTACTATAGCACTGACTCTTGTGGCTCTTTCAAATACCGTTCTGTGTGCCAAAGAATGAACAGAGGGCCAGTATCTATTTCATAGTTTTATCAGGATAAATCCTTGTTAGTGCCACTGAAAGGAAGGCAGTTTCTTTGTATATATGTCAGTCTATCCACAGGGCTTCTTGACTGGTTGAGCACTGGGGGCAGAGCTCCCTGGTGGAGACATGGCTTATATTGGCAGAATAATAGTAATCTTTTGCCAATATACTTCAAACTAATTTGCCATACTGCATAAACTGCATCTGGAAAAAAACTAGTTTCTGCTGACACTGCTTTTGTCAGAAGAAGAAAAAAATCCAGCCTCTGACCAAGACAGTCATATGATCAGACACATTACATGCAGGCAAGGGCTCAGATGCAGTATCTGGTCTGACTGCCACCTGGCTAGCCCTGCTAGCTAGAGTTTTCTGCTCTTCTTGTTCCCTTGTAGTAGAACCAAATAACACCATTTCCCACCACCTATATACTTATAATTATAAAGGTACATGCAGATTTGGTAGGTAAAGTAAGTCCCCCTACTAGTCTGTGATTTTAATGTGAATGGCTAGGTTCATCACTGTGACCTGCCAGCAGAATAACTGTCTATCTTCTTGGTAATAAGCCACAAACCCCTGGAGCCACTCCTGGCACCTTCTCAAGTGCAATCTAAGGTGCATGTCAGCACTGATTAAATGGAAGCTTTAAAGAAGGCGGTTTGGACCTTGATTATTTCAGAAGCACCAGTAGTCAAGGAACTGGATCACTTGAGCTGTCAGCTGGGTGATTTAGTGCAACTCCTATAGGGAATAATGAAGGTTGTGATAAACTGCAGTGTAAGCAGCTGGTAAATAATTTTATGGTAGAGCTGTATTTAGAAACACTGAATGATGGCAGCTTGTGTCACAGATCTTATGGAAAGGTGCTTTCCAGAGTTATATATTTAAATGGACATAGTGGGTCTAAGCTGTTCTTTGGGAACTCAGCTGAAATCGATAGAATGATTTCAGGGTTGATTTAAGAAAAGAAAATGCCATCAATAATGTTACATATTTATTGATAACATGAAGCAATTAACTCCTTTGGAGAGGATGAGTAAATTTTTTTATATTAATGCTGATTTATTACTGTATTGTTTCTAGAACACAAAACAAGACCTCCAAACCCTAGCATCCACTTGTTTTTTTTTTTTTTATCTTGGCCTATTTATCAGTTCTTTTACCATGAAGCCCACACAAATGAGGAGATACATTTATTATGTTCTTCTTATTTCACAATGTCTAATTCAAACCTGGCAATAATGTTTCCCAGAAGAAATACATATTTATTTTTAACAGGTTTGTCTAATTTTTTTTTTCTATAGGTTATTTTAAGACCTGGCCACATTTGGATTTTTTTTTCCTTTTCTAATTCAGAAAATTCCCTAAATTAATGTCCAGTGGAAAATTAAATTTCATGTTCTAGTTGTAGGCAGAATTAGGTAAATAAATTACTAAAACTTACACGATATTCCTTTTATGCTTTCATGAGCCAACTTTCTTTGCTCTAGCAAAATTTTCAAACTAAATAAGTGAAGTAATTCTGAAATACTGTTTGGTTTTCGAGTGCTATACCATGGATGCTGTACACTGGAGAGGTGCTTGTATTGACTGTAATTAGAATTTGGTTTGATGACACTCAAAGTTTCCGTACACATGGAGATAACTTCTCAAAAATCTCTCTGCACAAGTCATAGGCCTCTCTTCTCTGCTTCCCTATGCTTTGGGCACTTAGGGAGCATATGAAGCTGACATTTTACTCAGTTGGGGATTGTACTGACAGGGGTGCATGACTGTGACATGCTGATAGATGATGGAGGACCCAATATTAGCTCAGAAGTGGTGAGAAGTGCCGCTCAAACCAGTGTGGGTATACTTGCCAGCCCCAGAAAACCTGTACGCAGGTAAAGTAACGCAGTTATCCACTGCTCTGGGTTATGCTGTCATTCTGTATCAAGACAAATTAGTGTACTCGGAAGCAATCAGAAGTAATTACTCTTTAAGAAACAAGAGGCGTCACCTTGTGGCTTCTATCTGACAGCTGAAGAACTTGTCTTCCTGTGGAAAACCCATACAGCTTAATCTTCTTGTGTCAGATCATATTTCCCTGCCTCCTTCTGGTAAATGTTTACATTGCTGCAGTAAAAGGGGCACTGCATGATCTTGGCTAACAGGGGACTCCGTGTTTAGAGATAGTAATGAGATCCAGCATCTTTCAGCTATCATTCTCAAGATGAATACAAAGAAGGTTTGCAGGTACAGAATAGCACCTCAGCAGGGGCTTGAGTGGTCCCATTCTCAGGAGTAAATCCTGGTTCCACAAAGTCAATTCCTACTGTTACATGAGCTGGTGCTATGGCACAACAATGATAGGAAATGAAACAACGGGAAGTGAGCAGAGAGACCTGGCCATTCCCTTGCTCTTCAGGTAAGATGCTCAATGACATTCCAAATAATTCATTTTAGGAGTGTAAATATATTCACTTGAACCCTGCTTTTCTCACCCCTACTGCTGCATTTTCATTCCCATCACCCACTTGTCATTTTTAGGTGTTTCCTTAAAGACTGAACTCTTCCTAAAGGCTCCAGTGGCATCTTTGAAATCTTATTGAAATCTAAAGTCAGTGTGTGTGTCAGTCAGTGACTACATTTTACGTTCTCCAGGAGGAACTGCAGGATTCATCTCAGTGAAGATGAAGCCAAAGAGTGGCAGACTGAGATCCTGGTGAGCTCCCTACTTGTAGTGATAATGAAGTGTGACTCTTTCTTAGGTAGTAAGGTAGAGAGAGTCTAAATTTCAGATCCTGGCAAATGCTGTCATCACTAAAGCTGCCCTCAGAGGGTTGTTCCAACCTTTTGTAACTTACCTTTGCAGTAGCTTGTGGGAAAGGAAGACTAAGTAACAATAAAGTGATCTTGCAGTTAACTCAGCTAAGCAGTGCATAGAAAATCTGGATTCAGTTCCTGGCTTTGTTTTGGATGTCCTGTGTAACTGAATACAGTGTCTGTTCACCTTGGTTCTCCTCCCATCAGATACAACTAAGAACGTTTTCATACCATCAGAAAGTGCCTTTGAGAATATATTCACTGATGAGAGATAAAAATACTGCATGTTATTGGGTAAAATAGAGATAGGCCAGTTAAATACTATTATTTAACTGGGTTTAACCCAACCTCTGAGAATTAACAGCGAGACAAGACTTTTATGGAGGGACAGTCTCTTTCATAAGACCAAAGTTTAGTTTGACCTTCATTAGTCTTTTAAAAGATACTCTCAGTAACTTTGTCATGCTTGATTTCTTCATCAGGAGGGTGGTGTAGCACTGGAATATGTCACCTAAAGTGGCTGTGAAAAATCTATCTGTATACTTTTTTAAGATGCTGTCAGACCAAGCCATGATTGACCCGGTCTGGTGTTGGCAGTAGTGTTCCTTCTTTGAATGGGAAGTTGGACCAGGGATCTCCACAAGTCCCCTCCAAACAGCATTTTTTGTGATTCTGTATTTCTAATTAGCTTTGTCCTATGTGGAAATATCAGTATTATTTTAGGCAATATCTGTATCTTCGTGCTGTGGAAGCAAACAAGTTCAGTGTTTATTATCCATTATTACTGGTGTTAAGTATTCTAACACAGGCAAACTCTTGAATAGCCTTGCTTTCTGGCTCTCTCAAGGCAAGATTAAGGATAGATATTAGAATAGGTAAATTATCCACTTTTCAAATTATTTTTATATTATATCCATATATTATATATCTGGTTATGTGCCTTACTTAATAGTGTATTCAATAACATCATACTTATATCACTTCTGTATAACAATACTAACACAAAAAATTGTCACGCATTAACTCTACAAATATGTTGAAAAATACAATCTAAGTAGGTCAGCGTCTTATGAGGATACTTGAGGCTGAAGTATCTTCTCTACCTACAGACTTTTCAAACTAATACATATATGCTCTACAGAGTTAAGAACTGCTACTATTCCGCAAATGGGAAGTATTTTCTCTTTCTTATGTTAAAGATAAATCATTATTCACTTCTTTCTGTCTTATGTTCAAGGTCCAGATATTCCAGTCTCTGTAATAGAAACCAGCAGAACTTACTTAGGACTCCCAGAACTCAGAATGACTTCTGTGTAAACTCCTCTAGCTATTAATGCTAAAAGCTCTCACATAAAGAACAAGAACTATAGCGTAGTAATAACATCAGGTTCTCGTTTTATGTTTTTATGTTCACTACTTGTTATTATTTCACATATATGAACTGATATAAAAAAGTGTGCATGCATATTTACAAGGATGCACAATGTAATGAATTCTGCATGGTTCTGTTAATGGCTTTTAAATCCTGGCTTTGTCTGTGGAGGAAAATTGTCTGTCACTTTGTCCTGATGCAGAGAAAAAAAAGGTATGAATGACACATGTCAGGAATTAGGGAAATGAAAGATACAGAATGTCAAGGCACTGCAAGATGTTTGTTTGTCTGGTTTATTCCTCCTGTCATCTTACAACTGCTGTCTTACATACATATTAAATACCTAAATTCTCAATTCCTCCAGTTTTTGTCCTGAAGAAAAAAATGTAGTAAGTGTAGTAAACAATAATTATTTTCCTTTGATGTTCCTCTGATAATTTAAATCTTCCTTTTATATACAAAGGTCTGGCTTGTTACTCTGCATGTGTGTATGCTGGCAGAAAGTGGAAGAACCTACCCATCCCCAGCTGTTTCTGCTGAGTACTGACTGAGTGCTCTCAGTCTTCCCTCTGAGTTGTGTCCTCCAGAGGGTGGGAAAGAAAAGAAGCAATGGCAGCACTATTTTGGCTGATACTCCAGGAGCTCCAGAGCTGACTGTGTAAGCTGCCATAGCAGGAGCTTCAGCACCCTGGCTCCCAAGTGGAACTGGAGTTGATTTGTTTCATCTGCACTTCAGGCTGGCAATGCACTGCCCTTAGGACCTCATTGCCCTGTTTTCCCTCAGCCACTAGGACTCATGAAATGCAAGGAAAGGTGCATGCTCTGTTGTCCTGTGACATATCAAAAGCAGAATGGCTTTCCTGCGTATGCAGATTCCCCAGAAGGGAGACACAACCATGAGAAAGGGCTGTTGCAGGGCTGACCCAAGATAGAGCCACGTGCAAGGGCACACGTGGGTAGTGCCACAAGTCAGGAAGAGAGCATACAGTGACCGGACTGCTCTTCATCTCATACAGCAAACTATCATTGTGGGACCAGGGAGGTCACTAAAACACAGAAGACCAAGCAGATGGTACCAAATCATAGTAGGCTCCATTCTTTTACAATGGATAATTTTTAAGGTAAATTCAATAGACTGATCCCAATTGCAAGAAATAAACAGCAGTGGAGGGTACTGTGCCAGCCAGAGCTGCCTGAACTGGCTCTGGAATGATACCCACGTTACAGTTTCTGCTCTATAGGGGTCCTTGCACTGTGCTTTTTGCCACAATATCCAGAGTGTGGATTCAGCAACAGAGCTAACAGCTGTCTTGTGTCATTCGCTGTCTTGTTCTCTTCCCCGGGCAGGGAGTAGTGCAGCTTGTTTCAGCAGGGAATGTCTGTCTAAATGTGTACTCTGCTCTGTGTTTATGTTGGAAAAGGAAAGATCAAAGCATGTGCTTGGAGTTAAAAATAGAAGCTGTGTGATTAGGGACCTCATCTCATTCCCAGTCATGTGCGTATGTACATGTACTTACACGACGTACCCATGCCCCTCATCACTGCTGGAACCTGGGGCAGGAGACAGCTCTCTGAAAACCAAGCTGTTCCTTTAGATGACCATCAGAGGTCAGCGCTGCTCTGAAGGGAAGTGGACTTAAATCTTATCTGTGACTAATTAGTTGTCTGCAATGAGGAAACACCCAAGATCAGGTGATGATGGTGGCTTTGTTGAGGCAGAACAAAGCCCTGTCCACCCTGGTGTCCTGTTTTAGAGAGTGCAGTACTGAAAGCATATGAAAAGAGCGTAAAATGGGGCACTGAGACAAGAGTCCTTTTTCTGGTATATTTTTGCAGCTTCTGGTGCTCTCTATGGAGGCACTTCCTGAACTCCAGGCTGTATCTGAACTGCTGTACGTTGTGTCTGCTGCTGGATTCCCATGAAATGATCTAGTTTCTTTGAATCCACTTACTCCTTTGGACCCTGCATCAGTGAGCTTCACATTCAACTACCTACTGTGTAAGAAGTGCTTCTAAGTTATAAGGACTAAAGAGTAGTTCTTCCCTGTTTGCCTTCTCCATTGCACTCCATGATAAATACCTCAATCACATCCAGTTCAGCTGCCTGTTTAAGTGACTGAGTCCTTGCGTATGAAGTCTTTTCAGTTATAGAAGGCATTTAGTACTTCTGATGTTCTTCCTGCTTCCCTTCACTCTGCCATAGCTTTTTGAGATGGCATGACCAGCATTGCATGCAGTGCTGAGGACATAGGCACACCACCAGGGATTAACAGAATTGCAGAATGATGTTTTCCATTTTGTTGTCTCATCCCTTCCCATTTGTCCTTAGGATTGTGTGAGAGTTAACAAGTAGCTCTATTGTTAGAAGAGCCTACAGGGACAGCCTTGCAGGCTCCTTCTGAAGGAAGGATGCAGATAACAGGACATGATTTATCTGTTTAATTTATGTTGGACTGTTTGATTTTGCAAAATTAACTTCCTCCATGAAGAAAGATGTCAGATTAAATGTTCAGTTGAAAGGTGCAAGGAGAGAGTGAGAGATTAGTGTTCATAGCAGTGCAAAGCTGTGCACTTTGATCCTTCTTCATGCTTACTGCTCTGCTCCATTGTGTATCTTGCCTACAGGACAAAGTTTAGGGGCAGGACTGGGAGACTGCCTTATCCAGAAACTGCCAACTAGATTGTTTCCCTTGGATCAGGCCCTCTTTCAGCAGTTATGTCCTTGGCTTTTCACATGCAAAAGAAGCAGTTTATTAAAAGAAACAAGATACTTCCCAGAGTCTGACAGCTTGCATTTTAACTATCACCCCAAACAAGGGACCTCAAAACTGACCCCAAGACGTTAATTTAACCATTACAATTCCATTAGTCTAATTTGTCATGAAACATCTTTGACTAATTACCTGCATTTGTAAGTTAGTCCACATGTCATGGGATAAGAAGTCAAGCACAGTCATAGGTCACTGCTCTGGGCTGCCATCACATAACACAGACCCTAGATGAAAGGGAATTTAGAGTTGATAGGAGGAATCTAAATGACAGCTACTCAGTCAGTACAAGGCAGCCAAGGCTGTAATGTAAAAACTGGACCATTGTCTTAGAAGTGGTGTTTTGGAAAAGATGGGGCATGCCCTCATTAGCAGAATAAGGTCTAAGCAGACTGAGCATAATGCATTCCGCATAAGCATTATGGGAATCCTGAAGGTGGTAATTTGATAAATACAGGTCCCCACTAAAACCATTTGCTAAATTTGGCAGACAACAGTTAGTCTCAAACATTTATGACTAATTTAGAACGATCCCTTTTCAAAGAGACCTGATTATGTCCTCAATATTTCTTAAAAAAGCTCATTTGGGAACTGCTGTTGGTTTCCTCAAATGACAAATGTTGAAACAGAGGGAAAGACCAATTAGGAGTCTGATTAAAGGTTGCTCAAGCCTTTAACTGAGTAGTATGTTTGGATTCAGTTCCCTATTACTTGTTGGAAATCTGCCCATGAATTTATAGTGGGAGCAGCAGCATGCTGCATGCCACAAACACCTCTCTCTCTTAGATTTAGGCAACTGTAAACTTCCCTTCATTTTTCTTGTTCCAGTGCCTATGCCATTCCCCTAGAGACAAGATGAGGAGAAGGATGTGGTACGTGATTAATGTAGGACAAAGAATTCAGAAAATTTCCTCTTCTTCTTTTTTTTTTTTTTTCCTGTTTCCCTCTTCACTGAGAGAGGAGATGCAGAGGGATGTGGCCAAGAGCAATTCCCTCCCATCAATATACAGTGTCATCATCACACTTCTAGCTGCTGGTGCTGAGTGTGAGGGGTAATTAAATCCCTTCCTGCCCCCCAGCCCTCTGCCTCTTAGCTGATCTTTACAGACAGCAAATATAATTTAATCCTTCACTTCTATCACTCATTTGATCAATACAAAGGGCCAGCGACACACAGCTATAGTGGTCAGGCCAGCACTACTTTTGTACTCCCTAAGTATGGGCTCTGTCCAAGCTATAAATCACAGCTACTCTAAATTATAGAGGCTGCCAACATATCAGAGGGCTGGAGTGGGAGCTCCCTGTGATCACAGCAGGGAGGGGAGGATAAGGAAGGCCCTGACCTGTCTTTTCTGTACTCAGGACCTTTATTCAGACAGCAAGGAAGAGAGAGCTTCTGCGAGTCTCTGTGCTCCTCATGCAGGCATAAGCCTGCCACACTGGCTCAGCTGTGTTCTGCTTTTACCTGCTGTCCTCCAGAAAAAAATGAAATCCTCTTTCTACAGACCACCACACAGTCACTGAGATTAGCAAAAAACTTCCCTTGGTGGTGTATTACTGCAGACTTTATACTTGCAGATACTCTTTTTCCAGCACCCCTGTGGGGAGACAGGATTCATTGATTTGTATTTTCCCCTTATCACCAGCCAGCACTGCGAGTGCTCTGTCCTCTGTGAGAGGGAGCAACAGCATCACCATGCTGCCCCCAACTCCTGCCACACAACAGCAACAGCCATGAGCTATCTCACGGCTCGGTGGTCTGAACACAATGGCACTTCTTTCCTTCCTCTGTAGACATTCACCTGTCATTTTCTACCAGTATTCCTCGAAATCTTTAAAGATAAACGAGTCTTCAGGTTTCCAAATCTTTAGCCTTTCTGCAACAGGCATAAGGTATCTACGAGTCTGCAATAAAAAATCACAGACAATCCATCCTTTCAATCTCTTGCTTTTATCCTAAGCTGATAAAGGAGGCCCCGTGCTTGTCAGCTTTGCATTCTTGGTATGTGCAGTGTAGCTGAGTATTGCATATTAAAGGTGAGCAGTTGAACAGGGAAAAAAAAGCAGGAGCAAAGCAGCTATTTAATGAGATAGAGGGGCTTTCCTCTTGAAAACTGCTTACCCACATCTTGCCTCTTAGTAATTGCAGAGTATTTTCTTTATGGAGAATGCTAGCACTGTTTTCCCAATTTAATATATTTTACCCTTTTTTAGGATCATCTTTCACCTTGGTAGCATTAAATCATTCTTTACAAAATCGGAAGTGTCCCATGACATGTTTTTTTCAAACTGCTTAGTTCTGCCTTATGCATCTTTTGTTTTACAGTTACAACAAAGTTTAAGTGTGCTCAGGAGTCACAGCTTAGTTAGTCTCAGTCTGTACCTAACTTTGAACTCTTGCAGTTTCAGGTTTGAAAACTTTCCAGCCAAGCCTGTCTCAAGGTGTAACAAAACCTCTAAAGTTGCAAATACAGATATTGTCAAAACTGACTTACAATGGCAGGTTGTGATGCGCTGACAGTTAGAACCAAACCTTGGAAAGTATTAGCTTCTTGGCAGCTGTTTCAGCCTACTCATATCACTTGCTGTCTGTCTTTCTGCTAGACTTACTTGCACTTTTGCAAACTCCTCTCTGGGCCTTGTTCTGTTTTTCAGGTAGATGTTTCACCTCCTGGTATCCCTAAGAGTCTCAGGTGGGACAGCTTCACCACTGGACCTCATGTCTCCATCGGAGGTGTCATTTGCTGGCATTCACCTCCTGAAAGGGACCTAAATCATCCTTACAAAATCTGCACAAGCTTATGGGGGCCAGAGTAGCTAAGAAAGATCATTGGAAAATGCCTAATGTATGTTGTCAGCATACATACCACTGTCTTTGCTGATCTCTGGAGAGGTGCATAGATGTCATTGTTTATATATGTATAAATGATAACAGGGGGCTTCTCAAATGGCAGGATCCTGGGTTGGGATAGGAGGGGTTTTCTGTGAGGTGGGGGCTTCTCAAATGGCAGATACTTGGGGTCATAGTCTGGAGAAGATAGATGCCCTATGTTGAAGAGTATTGCCACATCTGGGGCAGGAAATTATACTGGGTTTGAGATGTGGGACAGAAGAGAGAGAATCTGTCTCACAAGTGACTGAAGGAATTTATTTTGGGGACTTGAAGGACTGAAGTAACTTATTTCACATGACTGCCCCTCCCCCATCCCATGCACATGACTGAATGCAACAGCCATTCTCGCTGATGGAAATGTGGTATCTCTATTTTCTGCCCCACCTTCATCTTCTTGTCTTTTTACTTGTCCATACAGTATCATATCCCCTATGGCATCATGTAATTAAAATAGGTGATTATGCAGATGCAGATGGATCCCAAAGGACACCTAGCACATGGACATAACACTGCAGGCAAGTTTTAACTGATTATGCAGCTATAAAGAAGTTTCTTGTTTTTAAAATTAAAAACATTCAGACTTTTTTTCCTTCTTTTTTAATTCTAACAGCTTAACATTTTCCTCTCTGGCTAAAATCTGACATGAAAGAGAGGGAACTCAGGCTTAACATGGAGTACCTTAAGGAAGTGCAGGTTGTAGCTTTCTGGGTTTAGAAACTTCTGAAGAGCACAAGATCTTTCCTCCCATTTGCAACACCCCTCCCCTCTGCATGCAGAGTGCAAACCCTGCACGCGTTTGGCTTCCAGATCTGTGACTCCACCCTCCTTTTTATAAACTGTGAATTTCCTCCCTTTCAAAGCACAAATTTTACCCCCTCCCATGCCCCCTGGAAAGTTTTGCTCTGCAAATACCCTGGGGTTTTAAATCATATGGAAACTCCTTGGCTTATTCTGTTTCTGTACTGCTACCTCCAGTTCATGGTTTCTGTTTCTATGTGGTCTCTGCTAATCAGTAGTGTTTTTGGCCTGAATGGCTGGTTTTCTCTGCATTTCCAGTGAAAAGTGTTTGTGTGTACAGGGACTGTAGCCTTCTTGCTAGCACAGTTTCTTGTTAGGTAGTAGAGAAAGAGGTACTATTTTTTTCCCCTCTCCATCATCAGCTTGATTTTATTATTATTACCAGCAAGTGATGCCAATACTGTTTGTGTTTCCTTGTCCCAATTCTTGATGGATGCATTCAATGACCATGTTAACCCCTCCTTATTCTCAGTAGCACCTTTATGATAGTATTGCCTTTCCAAGCTGCAATCTTGCAAACCTTCACTCCAGCTAATCCAACCTCTTTTGGCATCTTTCCCAAAGGTCTAGAGTTCTAAGGGGAACACTGAGCAAGGAGATTTTCCCTTGATATCCATGGATCCAGAATTTCTTCCTTACTTACCTATAGGGCTGCTCATCCCTCTTCATTGCTATCAGCAATGAGGGTCAAATGCTACTTGAAGAATATAATAATTTTTAAGAAAGAAAATAAGGAATCTAAACCACAGCTGTCTGCATTTTCTATCTGAAGGTACAAATCAGGTGGAGCTGCCCTGATACTTGTGCTGCTGGTTAAAGAATAGCATGTTATGTAAAGAGCAATACATAGTTTTCTTTATGTGAAAGAGTGATCCTGCAGTGAACTGGGAGGTACCATGCTTGTGGCGGGATCAAGGATAAGATGGTGCCTGAAGCAGAGACTGTATGGACAGCATCTCCAACTGCATTCCCCAGAGCAGCATCAGAAACTCTGGCAGGCCATAGCAGAAGTTTTCTACTTCATTATGTGCTGAAAAGCAACTGGTTTCTACTCATTAGACACTAATCAAGGTCACCCTTTCATTGCTGAATGCACTGCATTCACTATGCTGTTGGCAGGAGGTCTTGCTTTGCTCCCGTGTGTTCAGGGAAAAAAACCAACAAAATAAAATAAAAGGAGAAGTCCTTTGGCCAACCATCTGTTGGCACACAGGCTGTGGACACCGTGCAGATGCAAATGTTTGGATGCATTTTGCAGGTGTGCCCTGTGACCCATTTTTCCATGGAGGAATTCACTGGGAAAATAGATTGCACTAGACTGTTCCTGCAACTGCAGTTAATCATGCATTTTCTGTATTACTGCTACAGGATTAACACAAACATTGCTCCTATTTTCAGGCTTATCAAAGGCAGCAGCACATCTCTCTAATCTCCTATTTCCCTACTCTCTTTAAAGTATCTAAATGAATGGAGTACTGATGAGCAGGGATGTGGTGCCAGCAGGGATGGTGTCATTTAATGCCTTGCTATTTATGCTATTTAATGCCTGTGTGCCTTTACGTGTCCTGGGTGACTTGCTAACCATCTGGCACCCTCCACCTTTTCATAGGACATACGGAGATGTAGACAGCACCTTTGTCCCCAGTCCAGAGAGCGACCAGCAGCAATAAAACAGTACAGTTCTGATGTGCCTGCTCCTACACAGCCTGCACCCACTGTCACTGAATGATGCAGCTTGGAGGCCACAGTTTGATGACTCTTGACACCAGGAGGTTTCGATCTTAATGAGCTAAGGGGATGTACCTGTATTTATATTGAGCTAGTTGGCACATGCAACCTGGATTTTTCTTCCAACTGTAAAAAGCCTAATGATAGACGATCTGCCCTAGCACCTGTTTGTACACAGTTAACTTGTCAAAAGGTTTCAGACAAGCTGGAATCAGCAGAATTATGTATACCACGTTAGCTCCTTGTCCTGGGTGTCCTGCAGCTGGATTTTCTGTATCACTGAATCACAGCCTGAATGTTTAGCTTTATACTTTCACAAATAGCAAATACTTGGGTTGTGTCCTCCAGCCTTCTAGCAAGTGGGCTGAGATCCACCCTACTGCTTTCACACCACTGTCAGCTGGCATTAACTTTCAGTAATTTTCTCCTTTGAGGCTAGATTGTATTCAGTGACCTAGAAGTAAAATATTCTGTATTTCGTTAGCAAGTGGTCCCTGGAAATGCACAGTCTAAACTGGGATGTCTTCTCAGTGAGCTCTTTTGTGTATCTTCCTGCGGCGATTGTACTGTAATTACCAACAATCCTCTTTCTGGTAGCAGAATTTATTAATTGCTGTCCACTTTCTCCTATGTATTTCTGCTCAGATCACAGTGAAATAAGGACTTTGTTTAGTTTGTGGAGGGGCCATGATATCCTATGATAAAGCATTAGTTTTCTATATGACATTCTCAGAGATTATATTATGGATTCACTGATATTTCTGCAAGGAGGGCAAACTGGAATCTGTGTTTGACTTGCTGTACTGCATATTAGCAGTAAGGCTGTGGGATCTGACCCTGAAAATGCTCACGCCTGTGAGAGTATTTGCAGCAGTAAGGACTAGTCATGTGTAGAAGCATTTTCACAATCACCCTTCATGATTATGGGATCACTTGTGGATGGTGCCGATAGTCTGCTGGGAGGTGCTGCATGCCCTTTTCAGTGCTATTGCTGCAGGTTCATTTTATTCAGCATTTTGAGAAAGTGGCCAGCTCACGTAACTTTAATGCAGGCTGTTAATGTAAGTTGTATCTCCACAGTTTTTTATGTTCCTATTCAAGGTCAGATCCAGTTGGTCACTCTGTGGCAGTATGTAATGAATTGCCAGCATCCCAGAAAGTATACAATCTGAGATTAGAAGCAGCACCAGCTTATTACCATGATAGTCAATTGCAAATGGAAGCAAGGGCAAGGTAATGTAACATGTGAGTGGAATAGCACTCAATCTGTATATTATGAAATTGTCATTCTGTGCCACTGTTCAACATAAATGGGCTAATCTTCAGTTTGAAAATGAGTAGAGCTTGACTGCTAAAGAATAGGTCATTTGGCTTCTGGCAGCAGCAGAAGATGCTGTAGTATTAGCTGTAAGAACTTATGCATTCTTGGTAAGGAGATAAAAATTATTAAATAGCACTGCTTGCTTCTCTGTCTTCTAAAGTAATTCATATTTGGACTCGGATTCATCTAAGCATTTGCGTAATTCCTCAGGCCATTCCTATTCAGCCACGCATTTCAGCTTGTGCTTAAATTCAAGCAAGTGCTGAAGTCCTTTTCCATTCCTGGGGCTTCAGCCTTGCTGATCAAAGTCTTGGCCATTAGTTTATAATGTTTCAGTAGCTTCTGAGGTTTCTATGCTGTAGCAAATGGAAGATTGCTGTATTTTTTATATTATGGGCTGAATTTCTTTAATGACTCAGAAAGGTTAACGGTGAAGATCTTGGGGCCCTGGAGAGGCTCATTTTGAACACAGTCTTCTGTTGGAAATCCAAGAGCCAGGGAACTGGGGTCATGTCTCCCAGGAGCTTCATGGATTCTGCAAAACTGGCAGTCACACTGACTGCCTCCCTTCCACTGGCTTCTTCCTCAAAAGGAATGGGTAGAGCCAAGGGGAAGGTTTTGTTGGGATCTTTGGGATACGGAACTCTTTAGGCCAAATTCTGTTATGAATTATGCCTTATGATTCCAGAGTAACTACTTAACTTTGGTAGGGTTGTGCCAGGTGGTAGACATTGCTGAGGCAAATTGTAGTTTAAAAAAAGCAACTCTGAAAAATTGCATTACCATATGTAATTGCATTACCATATGTATTTACAGACCAGTCAGTCTCACCTCTGTGCCTGACAAAGTCTTGGAGCAGATTCTCCTGGAAGGCATGCTAAGGCACATGAAAAACAAGGAGGTGCTTGGTGACAGCCAGCATGGCTTCACTAAGGGGAAATCCTGCCTGACCAATTTGGTGGCCTTCTATGATGGGGCTACAAAACTGATGGAGAGGGGCAGAGCAGTTGATGTCATCTACCTGGACTTGTGCAAAGCGTTCGACACTGTCCCACATGACATCCTTGTCTCTAAATTGGAGAGACATCAATTTGATGGGTGGACCACTCGGTGGATAAAGAACTGGCTGGATGGCCGCACGCAAAGAGTTGTGGTCAATGGCTCAGTGTCCGGCTGGAGACCGATAACAAGTGGTGTCCCTCAGGGATCGGTATTGGGACCGGTCTTGTTCAACATCTTTGTCTGTGACATGGACAGTGGGATTGAGTGCGCCCTCAGCAAGTTTGCCGATGACACCAAGCTGTGTGGTTCGGTTGATACGCCGGAGGGAAGGGATGCCATCCAGAGGGACCTCGACAGGCTTGTGAGGTGGGCTGATGCCAACCTTATGAAGTTTAACCATGCCAAGTGCAAGGTCCTACACCTGGGTCGGAGGAATCCGAGGCAAAGCTACAGGTTGGCCAAAGAAGAGATTCAGAGCAGCCCTGCAGAGAAGGACTTGGGGGTGTTGGTCGATGAGAAAATGAACATGAGTCGGCTTCAGTGTGCGCTCACGGCCCAGAAAGCCAACCGTATCCTGGGCTGCATCAAAAGGAGTGTGACCAGCAGGTCGAAGGAGGTGATCCTGCCCCTCTACTCTGCTCTCATGAGACCTCACTTGGAGTATTGTGTGCAGTTTTGGTGTCCTCAACATAAAAAGGACATGGAACTGTTGGAACAAGTCCAGAGGAGGGCCACGAGGATGATCAGGGAACTGGAGCACCTCCCGTATGAAGATAGGCTGAGAAAGTTGGGGCTGTTCAGCCTGGAGAAGAGAAGGCTGCATGGAGACCTCATAGCAGCCTTCCAGTATCTGAAGGGGGGCTATAAGGATGCTGGGGATGGACTATTCATCAGGGACTGTAGTGATAGGACAAGGGGTAATGGGTTAAAACTTAAACAGGGGAAGTTTAGATTGGATATAAGGAGGAAGTTCTTTACTGAGAGGGTGGTGAGGCACTGGAATGGGTTGCCCAGGGAGGTTGTGAATGCTCGATCATTGGCGGTGTTCAAGGCCAGGTTGGACAGAGCCTTGGGTGACATGGTTTAATGTGGGGTGTCCCTCCCCATGGCAGGGGGGTTGGAACTAGATGATCTTAAGGCCCTTTCCAACCCTAACTGTTCTATGATTCTATGATTCTATTTCTATCCAAATTCAGGAGGGGGGATGGTGAAGAACCTTGATATGCTGAATTTTTGGTTTTCTGGGGATGGAAAGTTCAAAACCTATTGCCTGGTGTTACTAAGCTTTATGTGTCAGTTCAGTTTAGTGTCAAAACATGTTCAGCCAATACAGCTCCACTGCTTCATGAAGACATGTGTGGGAATTGGAAATTTTTCAATTGGTATTGACCCCAATCTAAAATGAAATGTTTGGTTATGGCTTTTTGAAGAAAATACAGTAAAACAATTGACTTTTTTTTTCTTTTGGGGAAAAAAAAATAAATTGGTAGGAAACCCTCTACAGAATAGATTCATGGTCTGAAGCCTTTTTCACAGTGGGACTGGTGGGAATTTTGCTGTTGACTTTCATGTAGCCAGAATTTTACTGAGGTTTCCCTTGCAGCAGGAGGGATTGTTTTGCTCTTTATCTGGAGGTACCAGTGTACATTCAAAGCTTCTTGGCCCATGTCAGATATAAAAAGTCTTCTTCCAAATTTCATTGATTTGTTGGAGGTCTTGTTCCATTGAAAGAAACATAGATTTTGTCTCTATTGGAGAGATACACAAAAGCTTTGTATTTGTTAATGGAGACCAGAAACATGTTCTATATACATATATATGTTCTAATACACCAGTAGCAGAAGAAAGGACAAATGTCCAGATTTTTGCTCTACTTTGCTGGGCTGTCTTCAGATCATTGGTTTAAAATGTCTGCTCTGTGAAGGGGAATTATTGCAGGTTCCAGGTGTAGGTATTTACAGCAAGATAATACTTCTGTTTTATTCTAGTGCTGTGAATCATACCATCTCTGTTTGCGTGGTCCCACCACATGAGATGATTCACCTGCTGCTGAATTTTCCTGTTTGTATAGCAGATTTTATTAAGCTCCAGAAAGGCCTACTTGGAAGCTGGTTTTCCATCCCAAATTGGGGTCCCACTATTAACGATCTTTTATGAGCAAAGGAACAGTTCATTCCATTGCTAGGTGACTGGAGTCCTTTGTTAGCTCTTCTTTACCTGGGACAAGGTGTCAACGAATGAGAGAGAGAAGAGAAAGGACAGGAAGAATCAAGAGAAGGGGAAAATCTTTCTAAGGGAAGAGGAGTATTCAGTGAGCAGTTTTCATGAGATACGCACATTTGGAAATTTGCTAAAATATGTTTGCAATATTTTTTATAAGCAACATTAAATGGAAGCACAGTTAGTTCTGGACTTAACCTACCCACTTGTCCTTGGATTTACAGCTAGCTCAGAGCAATTTTCCCATTTTGCAGTTCAAGCCCATCTACATGCTTTACTGGCAGGTTCCACCACACTGATAGACACAGAAAGAGCAGAAGTTGTTCCTAAGGAGGGGCCTGAGAGAGGAGTTTCAAAAGCAGCATGTTCCCAAAGAGGGGCCAGATTTCTCAGGACTGAACAACAAGCACTCCTGCTGTGACAGATGGCTATTTCAAAAGATCGTTGTTAAAACTGGCTGAAGATTGTCTATTCTGTTGTTTTTGACAAGAACTTGGAGTTTCTGTTAAACATAATAACAGTGCAGATTTCCCTCCAGCATTCTATTTTTATGTGAGAGTTTAAATTGTTTTGGTCAGGGAAACTCTCACTTTGGTAATACTTTCATTTACAACTCACTGTGCTGGAGAGCCATGTGATAGATGCTTCCAAAAGTCTGATCACCCGGTCTAGTTCCTCTACAGTATGAAGCTTTTGGGAAGCTCTAGCCAAACACAGGCGTGCTCTGTCTGATGTGGTAGACAGAGCACTTGAGTTTGTTGTTTCCAGTCAGGTTTTCTTGGGTAAGTTTCTGTTTAAGTTTTCTAGAGTGGGTTTAGCTTTGAGATACTTGATTTGGGATCATGAGCACACAATCTTCAGTGTATGAATGCCTTCACTTGTGGCTGTTCACTTTCAGGACTGGGAGTGAAAGTTGGGGGGTGTTTGTATGTAGCCGGGCACTCAGAAAGGGGGATTGTGGAACTTGAGGCTGTTTCTCAAAATGTGTGCTTTAACATTTCCATGGTTTAACTTTCCCATCCATAAACTGAAGGTAGTTCTTCAGCAGCAGCAGAAGACTTACAAAGTTCAGAGTTTATGCATCCAACCTTGGAGAAGCAGAAAAAAAAAAAAAAAAAATTCTCTTCCATCTGAATGTCTCAAAGCTCTTTTAAACTGCTAATTAATTGAGCAATCATAATGATGCGCCTGTGGGGATGAAGGAATAATTTACAGGTGGGAGAAATGAGGCATGAATGACTTCCTAGCCTTACCTCTGCCATGCTGTCAGTCTGTGTCAGATCCAGGCAGATACCTTATGTCCTGTCTCCTTCTGCTTCTGCAATTGGTGACTGTGAGCATCAGCTTCCTCCCCACTTCCTCCAGTTCTTCTGTAGAGGACCTATGTCCTTTATCACCAGGCTGATGTTTCATGGAACTACAAGGAGTCCATGTGTCCCATCTCTCTGAGGAAGCAGGCTTGGAAGCTGCTTGTTTTAACCCCCAAGTTTTACCCACTGACCAGTACATGGCCAGAGAGCAAGGCAGAAAAGTGAGTCAAGAAATTAAACTTCTGGGTGCTCTTAGGACAACTGCATGTTCTGCCCTGCCTTCCTCCTCCAGACCTTATGCAAGCTGGATTATGGTGTGCTGTACTCTGCACCCCTCCCACATCAATTCATGTTATATCTTTGTTACACTGAGCAGAGTGGCTGAGGAATATTTGTCCTGGCTCTGAAATACCAGCTCACCTCAGCAGAGCAACATGGCTTCTCTTTGTCACCCTCTGTTTCCTGCCTGAACCCCTGTATCTGGGGTGAGAAGACTTCTGTACAGAAAACACTGTCAAACTTCTCGCATATGTAGAAGAAATGAGCACAAGGTTAGTTCAAATTTTTTAAAATTTGTGGGATGAGCAAAGTAAAAATACTGCTTAGGGAAAGGTCCAACACAATTTCATCTACAGGTTGGCTGGGAATCCTGTTTAAATTTAGTTCTTAAACACAGCTGTGAAACTCATGAAGCTGTCACACTGCTTGCTTACCCAGCAACCCTTATAGTCTCTTGGGAAGGCAATAAAAACACCAATAGTGAGCAGTAATTCTAACAGACTGTTTTGCTTCATTCCTCCGGCTGCTCCTCGTCGAGCTCCTGCAACAAAAGACATGAAGTTTTTCTTCTAGGTAACCTGGTTCTGACTGCTTTACTGTATCAGTTATTCATATTTGAAAAGGAAAGGAAAAATACTGACATAACGTGCTGGTCCCTGGAACACCAAGTTTTTTATTTCCCTGATAGAGCTTATGGTTATCTTTAGCCATAGCTTTTTAAGTAGTTTTTAGCTGGATAGCGGTGATAAGCCTGCCAGGAAAAAGCAATGGTAAAGTGAAGAAGGTTCATGATAAATATTTTGCGCTGTCTATAGTCATGTTTTCAACTCTTTTTCAGTTTGTGTATCTTACAGGATTTTTTCTGGTAAAGCTGCTACCTTCTATGTGGTGAATTTAAGCCTATTGATTTCTAGTTTTCATAATTGCATTTTACAGATGCCCTACTGCATCTGGGACCAGAGCTTTGAAAGCCCTGTTTAGTGAAATGGATTGTCTTCCAAGGGTCATTGACACCCTATATTCTGCTTTATCTAAATTAGGCAGTCTCCACTATTCTCTGATCTAATCCCAAAAGTAAAGGGGGTGGGTTATGTGCAGATATAATGCTTCCACATAAATTTCCTATTGAGCAGTTACTGGAAAAGGAGATGAAAGCAGTAGAGCTTGACCTAGCAGTTCAGTGCACATGCTGCCAGGGACGCAGTGCCTGCTAACAGCTGGCTTTTCTGCACCTCAGCAGGTGATGGAGTTCCCACTAGTTCAGGAGTCCATTGCCAATGGTTAGCACATGCTGTTGTGAGAAATCTCATCAGTCAAAAGTGTCTCATAAATAATTTAGAGGAAAGCAATTAGCACACACAGCTGTAGCTGTTTGCAAAGTCACAGTTATACCTGCCAGGGCAATCTGGAAATGGAAATTTCTAAACCCATTTTCTGAAGTAGCCAGAATGGTCTAGCTTGGAGCTAGGGTTGGTGGGTAGTTGTTGATGAGTAAGGAAAAATTGCACTTTGATGTCTTTATGTGTAATGAAATTAAGGAGAGATTTTTAGTATTTTGCATATTGGGAAAGGGATCAAAGAGATGCATAGTTTGAAAAACTCCAGCAGACAAGGCCTTATCCTTCCAGAGGCTCTGCAACTCATTCAGGTTCAGTGTGAAGCCGACAAGTTTTAAGAGAGAGTTGGACTTGCATTTTGAAGGCATTAGCTAGTTAAAGCTTCTCTATATGTACAGACTGCTCAGGGAGAACAGGCAGGAGGAAAAGGAATAAGATATTGCTTGAAATAGCTCATCTGAGTATGCCTGCCTTGGCAGATTGATGGGAGCAAATTGAGAACTTCTGAGTCATAATAAAAGGGAGAGGAACCTGCTCTTTAAGAATCACAAGCAACCACGGGAAATGTGTGACAAAAAAAGATTTGATTGTGCAGGTGAGTCCTGGAAAGGGATTGTCCATATTAAACTTAGAGATGGCACCAGGCTGGGGAGGGTATATGTAAATATGTTTTAGGGTAGGCTTGACATCACCTATCTTGATACTACTTTGGGACAAGGGGATGGACGAGAAACATTGCAAGATCCCCTTCAGCTCTTCTAATAGCTCTGTATTCAGCCATGGTATCTCTGCTAGCTGAGTGCTCAGAATATGCTCATCTTTACAGGATCCCACTTTGCTAGGAAATTATTATTCCGGTTTTACCAGCTAGGAACTAAATTGCAGTATGTTGCCTAGTCAGGCTGTCCCAGGCCTAAACTCTGAGATTCCTTCCTCTTTCTAAGAGGAAGTCAGACACTTTATTGGGAAAAATCATTTAAATTTGCTTTGTTTGTATTATGAATGCAACCACGCTGAATACCCCTCAAATGCAAGCAACTGATGCTTCAAGCTAATAAGGCTGGCTATTCACCTGGGGCTCAGCCCTGCACAGGAATCTCTCATTTGACTGCTTATGTGAGAGTTTACATTTGTTTTAAAGGCACTCATACAGAAGAGGTTAAAGAGGTTTAGCTCTTTCGATAGTGGGATGTGGGTTTTTTCTGTAGCTCTTCCAAAGACTGTAAGTATTAAAGGTTGTTTCTGAACATTTTGGATCCCTCTGTGTGGTCAGGATGGTTATCTGCTTAGCTTATAAAATTTCAAGGACACAGGAAGAACTGGTGTCTCTTAAGCAGAGATTGACCAAGTACTGGTCTTCTGCTGCATCTCTTGAAATACTTAAATCCAACCATGTCAATCTCTATGAGATGGTACTTCCCAAGCTGGAGTGGCCCCCAGTTCAGGTTGAGGCATTCCCCTTTCGCTTACAGATTCAACTCAGAAAATGGGCATATTTCTGAATAAAAACCTTTGTCATCACAAACATTTTCTGTAAGTGTCAGGTCTCCAACTATATTGCCTGGATTTTCTTTCCTGGAGTGACTTCTGAGTAGAGGTAAATAAGCTATTTTATTTGCCAGTTCTACTTTGAAAAGCAAGTTCATTATGTCTCAAAAGCCTTAGATATAGCAGATCAGCTCCAAATGATATTGTATGAATGTCTTGGTAAGACACTGGGAAAGAGTGACATCCTTTCCTACTTCATTTTGAACTCCTCATTCAATCTTACTTTCTCCTATTTGATTCTCCCAGGCAAAGGATAACGCATAAACACAATTCCCTTTCACTGATCCGAAAATATGCAGGAAAGCCCCTTCAGCACTCTCCTTTCTTTCTGAAGACAGCCACCAGCTCCTCCACCCTCTCATGATAACAAAGATTTTCACTGATGGTAACATCCTTATTTCTGGCCTACAGTGCACATTCTACATCCTTCTGCATGTGCAATTCTCGTGCTGCAATGACTGTAGCTACAGAGTGATTTAGAAGGAGTTGGCAATTACAATAATGGTATCATTTGAGAAAACTGATAATCAAATCTCTGCTGCATGAGGTTTTTACCTCTTTTTCTTTCAAGTTTTAAGAACTGCAACAACAGCTTAGTCCTGCTTGTAATTTATTCTTTATTCCATTTCACTCTTCTGTTTCTGATGAAAGAGCCCCTCACAATCTGATATGAGTGAAAGGCAGCACAGCATCAAAAGAAAGTCCCACATTTGGCTGCCAAGCAAAAGACAAAATGTACCAGTAGGATGCTGTGCACCAGCAGTGCTTCCAGGACACAGCCTTCTTCCAGATCTTGCCCCTAGTGTGTCACTGTTAGAGAGAACAAACCCAACATGTTTTAATGAAGAATATTGGCAGGAAGAGATTGTATTTATTCTTTCTGTAACACCATTTGGACTAGCATCATTTCTGCATGTTTAAGGGCTGTTGTTCACTACTAGAGCAGCGACTGGGTGTACCTATTCTGAGACCATGGTTTCATGTACGTTTTTGCTAGTGGCTAACTGGATTTGTGCATATCCTTCTAGCCTTGATCGCTTTAGCCTGCCGCTGCCTCCACTGATCCCTGTGCAACTCCAGAGAAAAACTTTTGGATATTGCTTTTTTTTTTTTCCCCCTCGATGTGGATAAATTCAAGCATTCCATTTCCACTGAGTTTCACAGACAGTAGTAGTGGCACACCTGGAGGGACAGTGGAAGAGAACAGGGTAAGAAAATAAGTGAAAAAGAGTGATTGGAGGCAAGAAACTTCCCCAGCTGATTTCACTGCCTAAGTAAGCATGCAGAATTGTACTTGGAACTAGCTTTAAATTATCTAGCTGAGTAACAGCCCTAGTGAGCTACAGAGTGCAACAGAGTGTGGTCACCTGCATATTTTCTTGGTTTCGTAAGTGGGCTCCACAGCCTGCACTGTATCAGTGCCACGATGACACTGCCTGTGGCACCTGGAATAGCAGTTTAAATATAACTTATATGTGGTCTCAGTGAGCTCTGGTCTGTGCAGACATACAGCAAGGTAGAATTATGGACTATACAAGTGCAAAGCTAAACACTATGTTAGGAGTGTCTTTATTTCACTTGCACAGTCGCTTTTACAGTTATATCTGGGGCCTGGTGACTTCAATCTGCTTACTTAAAAAACACATCTGCAGGGCAGGGAAGCAGCCCTGTCCGTGTCCTGTAGAATGAGATCCTAGAAGCACCCAGACCCATCTATTCTTGCAAGCAGCAAGAATCACTTGGAACTTCACTTCTCCTACCTGTTTAAGGGCATCCATCAGTGGCACGGCAGAGCTGATGGGCTGTGTGGCTTTTCACCCTTCTGCGCAATGCTTAAACCACCAGTGAGGTTGGCCCAAGCTATTCTGACTTGCAACTGGACAGGGAACAGAAGTATTTTCTGCCCTTCAGCCTGGGCTAGAGAGGTAACTGCCTCTAACTGGCAAGCATTGCTGGTCACTGTGGGGTGAAGCACTGTCCTGAAATGTCAGAAACAGAGAGGTTCACTCTAGGAGTTTGTGGTGGAGCAGAATGGTGTCTGTATTGTTGATATTAATGCACATCATCCTCAATCAACTTTAGTATGACCTCTCTCTCAAGAAAATTAGCCTTCCCTCTGAAATCATTGTCAATGTTCTAATTATGAAAGTACAGATATTTTAAAGGCAGTTGAGTAAATGTGTAAGTAGCAGTGCTTTTGTACTTCAAAAGCTCTGCCTGTATTTATATAATTGGGTTATAATCACAGGGGAGGAACTGAAAGCCTCACCCTGATGTGATGGAAATGTGAGAGGTCCCCTACCTCTGGCAGAACTTGCCCTGGATGAATTGTGCAGGCCATGGAGCACACTCTAAACAAGCTGCAAGAAGTCTGCTTTTAAAATGTTGTGGGAGTTTTGGGGGGTTGGGTTGGTTGTCTTTTTTTTTTCTTCTTCTTTAAATCAGGTCACTTTGCAGATCCTATTTGGAGTTTGCTGCATTGCCAGCCCTTGCTTTGGGTTAACTGATATGTAGTGAGATGAGCAGCTGGAAAATTGGCAACCTTTCAAATGAGGTTTGTGCCTATCTACATGGCTGTACTGATACAAGACTTAAACTTTATCGAGTCCATTGAATTTGAGGGAAGAAGAAATGCCACTTTTGTAAACTGTGAGATAGAAGTCGATGTTTAAATTTCAGAATATTCACCTCTGAGATATGCTGAAATGATCTTCTTTCCAGGAGCTGCTGTGCACTTGTCATTGCCTGCGAGGACAAAGTGAACAAATAGGGGTGGAATCATGAGCAGAGTATAAGGGTGTGGGGCGTCCACAGGGAGCTTGGCAGCACAGGCAGAGCTGCTCCGACTGATCAAGATTCTGTTCAGTACCTGGGCAGGGGCCAAAAATACAGAAACTATACTATGTAGTTGGTATATTTCCTCACAGGGGAGTCTGGGGTATCTCTGTTGCGTTACTACTTCCTAACCACCCCTTGTATTGTTGTGCTACATAAGGATTGTCCTCATGAACTTTCTTACAGCCTGGAGAAACTTCAAACTTCATGAACCGTAGGCCAAAGAGTAGCCACACTTCATTGTCTGTAGTTGTATTCAGGTTTGAGTTTGCCTGCTGTGAATGTACCTTTTTTAAAGCTTTTTTTACTTTGTTGCAATTAACAACAATCCTTTCAATGTATTTATTGATAAGTATAGATATACAGATATTTCTGCCAGTCTAGTTTTTACATCACAACCTGAAGCTATGTGAAGGAATGTGCAAGCTTTTGGAATGGACCTTAATTTTATTCCTATTCAGAAGTGGAAAAATAGGCAGGGACAACAAACCCTGCCAGTTCAAATCATCTTTTGCTGAGTTTCCTGATGTGGCTATTTGCATTCTTTCATGAATTCAGACTGGCTGTTAGCAGCCTCCAAATAAAACATGGTTATATGGAGATGTACCTTGGCCCTATTCTTGCTTGGCGACATGAGACACAGAGCTGTCAATTGGTTCAGCTCAGGCTACGTGTCCTCTTCCAGGAACTGCTTCCTGTACAGCTCACTGCTGTCCAAATTAATGGGATTGTTGCTTTAGCTCAAGATGTGGGAGATTTAGTTTTGGTGTTTGTGTCAGCAATCAATGAAGTCAGGAAACTGCCTTTACAGAGCATTCAAAAGCCCTTTTGTTCTTAAAGAATCAAATCCAGGCTTCTGTTAAATACAGCAAAAGGCTGCCATCATTAAAACATTGGGGCTGCAAGTTTGGCCACAAAAATGTTATAGTAATGCAGTTGGTATTCAGTCCTTTCAGCATTGCCAAGTCTGGCTTTATTTATTTATTAATATTCACAAGTCTCATGTCTTTCTTGCATTCCATAAAGCCTCAGTGTTTACAAGCATCGTCTCATCTGAGAATCTCAGCTTCCAGTTTTTAAAGATCTGCTACTAGCCCTCATGGACAGAGACGAAGCATGAACACATGATAAGGCTGATCCTCACAGGCAAAACCAGAAGGCTCATAAAACCCCACATTTAAGAATTCAAATCATGACTTTTTAAAGAGGATCTCACGAACTTGGGCTCCCATTTATGTGTCTCAAATGGCTGGTGTAGACTGTACTAATGATTGCCTGGGTCAGGCCATGATTTCAGTGCAGAGGTGTTGTTACACAGAGAGCCAGAGAGCACTGCAGTACTGATGGATTGGGGGAGGAATCTTCTATTTAATACATTCCTGTTGTAACTTCATGGCCTAAACACTGCCTTGTGCAGCCTGTTTACTGTGTGTTTCATAAAGGCCAGAGGACTCATCTTGTTGCTCTGAAAGTACCTAGCCCATCTTTGGCTGGATTTACTGTACAGGAGAACAAATGGTTGCTTAGGAAAGCAGTGGATATAATGAGAGTGCTGGGCTGGACTTTTTTCAAACAAACAAAAGCCAGCAACTCTCAGTTTAGCGTGGACTCTGCCAGTTTGTTTGTTGCATCACCCCATTGTCTTCTCAATCCCTTTTTTTCCCCATTTGTTATAGCATTTCACAAACCATGGCCTTTTCTGGAGGAAAACAGTTCACCTCCTGCAAAGCTGTAGCAAAACTGATGCCTCACGGCTGTTTCCCAATCTCCCCTGCTTCACTGACTTCTTGTAATTTGGAAAATCTTTTAGCTTCTCCTCACAGGGGCTACTCGATGAGAGAAGTGTAACCTTCCTCCACCCAGCAACAAAAACGCAATGGTGCTGGAGCATTTCCCATTTTCACAATGGGAAATGTACGGCACAGCGCAGCAGTGGAACTGGCCGCTATCTTCTTCCCCATTCTTCAGGCGGAGGAACCACGGAACAGAGACGTTAACTGACCCACAAAGGGCAGCGCAGGGAAAACCGAAGCCTGCAAGCTCCACCGCCTCAGCCTGGCAAAGCCCTGCCTGCGGCTCCGCTTGTACTAGCACTTTTGCTACACGGCTGACGCCGGAGTAACAACGGGAATTTTTTAACTTGGGTTCACTAGAAACACAGCCATATACCGAGGTATTAACGGTTCATTTTACAAACTCAGGTTATTAAACTCCTCGTTTCTGCAGCTCTTGCTGCTGTGCCGCGGAAGAGGGGACAGCCGCGGGCCCCAGACCCAGAAGCTGGGGAGTCTGCTGCAGAGTGACAATGGCACCAGGAAAGGCCCCTGTTGCCTTCCTGACTCACACGCCCCAAGGATGCCCTACCCGGACTTCCCGGAAAAGAAGTGCAGGACCGAACAGAACAGGCCCTGCCCCACCAGCCGCCGACCCTGCACCACTCGCGGGAGGGCGCAGGCGCCGTGCCCCGCCGGCCGCTGCCCCCCACCCCGTCGCTAGGCTGACGCGGCGGCGCCGGCGCAGCGCTTTCCGGCCCGGCGTGCGGCGGGGGCGGAGCGCGGCCCTGGCGGCGGCGGGGATGAGCCGGGCAGCGCCGGCGGGCGGAGGTGAGGTGGGGGGTGGTGGACCCGTGAGGGCCGTTACGGCGGTTGAGCAGCGGCCCTGGCCCGCCCGGTGCTCGGTCCCGCGAGTGCGTGGCAGCGCGGCCTGGTCAGAGGCCGCCGGGCCTCTGCTGCAGGGCGGCTCTGGCTCGTCCCGCTGTGCGGGCCGAGGAAGCGGGAGGCAGTGTCCGCTCGGAGCCACCCGCGGCAGCGCGCAGGCTTTTCTCGCCCGGGTTTGGCCCCACGTCAGTGGCTGGAAAGTGGGGGAGCTGGGAGCGGCGGCGGCCGGACACTAACCCGGAGCCGTGGGCAGATGTCGCTGGGCGCTGCTCGCCGCTGTGCTGCCTCCGGCCCTCTCTATGGGTCTGCCGCTTCTCCTCGTCGCTCAGTGGGTGCCGTGGGCAGGCGCTGTCGCCTGGTTCCTGGCGTCGTCACCGGGGTTTGACTGGGCTCGCCAGAACAGGGAATCTGGGGAAAAGCCCGAGGTGGTGAGAAGTCTCTCAGTGCCACTCTCTCCTGGAAGGCTCGGGTAGACTGTCCGTAACTACAAGACTGTGAGAGTAAGTGCATTGGTGGAGCTGGGCAACTGTAAAAAGGGATTTTCAGTTAAGAGATTTTTTTTTTTCCCCATCATTGAGTTCTCGACCCCACTTCTCTGCCCTTTTGCTCACAGAGACTCCCATTCTCTTTGCTGTGTAAGCAGGGAGAACTTATCTGCTCCAGCGCTGTTTGCCCTGCCCACCCATCCAAACTGGGCTGCGCTGCTCAGGCAGGGCCGGGGAAGCTCAGTGGAGTGATTGTCACAGGTGGGGTGCTGGACCGTGGAGCAGTAACAGGCAGAGCTGTGTTCCTCAGGTGAGGAGGTTTAGCTAATGTGGTCTCCCTACAGCCATCTGCAAATGAAACTTGTTCTAGCCCAAACTTCCCACTCAGAAGAGAAGAAGAATGCCTTTGGTAATAGCCTTGCCTTTACTTACCTATGTGTGTGTCACTGCATAAGTAGAGAAGTCATCTTTTTTTCAAAGCTGCAGGAATATGTGTTTAATGCGTGTGAAAATACACTTTGAGGAAAGTCTAGAAAACACAAGGGAGACCCTTGAGCCCAGACATGTGCAAGGACCTTGACTGAAATTCCAGTTTCTGTTCCCTTCACAGGGCTTGAGCAGCAAAGTTCTTAAGACTTTCTTTCAGCTACTTCCATGCTTCTGCCTTGCAGAGGTATTCAGGAAGGAGGGCACAAAGCTTGACTGATATTTCATTAAAATCAATCAGAAGCGTAAAGATGAAAAATTAGGTATGTCCTTACTACTTGCTTGTACAGAAGTAACTTTGGGTTCTTTAATCTAGACATTTTTCATCACTCTGATTTGTGACAGCATTTCTTTTAAATGCTATTTTACTTGATAGCCATATCTCCACTAATCTAATTTAGCCTGAAGGAGGATGTTTCTGTAAATAAATTATAATCATCTTGCCGGAAATAAATTTAGCAGATGTGTGGCCAAGCGGGTGAGACTGTGGGTTAGTTCCCGGAACACTAGTAGGGAGAAGGGAAGAAACCGAAGTAACTGTACCAGTTTAAGCCTTGCAGTGTGATAGCTGAGGTCATCAGCTGCGTGTCCAGCTGTGTTCCCATAAGTTGGTGACTTTGGACTTTGGCCTTTTCCGTATGGTCTTGCGTTAATATGTTATGTTTTGTCAAAGTGCATTTCCTTAGGGCTTGTTTCACCTCTGGACAAAAATGTTTGGTTTATAGTTCACAGAACTGTGCTGGGCAAGTCAGAAAAGAAAGAAAAGAGGAGATAGTTCCCAGTGCTGTGAATCCGCGTTACTTCTGCATGGGCTAATTGAATCATTTCAGACTTCCTGACATTATCAGCTTAGCTCTGGCCATGCTGTGCTTTGAAGAGAGGCACCTTTCCCCAGTTTCCTTTCTCTGTCTTTCAAATTTTGGATTCCGGTTGGGAGAGGGCTGACATGCTCTTGCACAGCACGGCCCAGCTCTCTAGCCTCAGGCCTGATTTCTCTTTCCTGGTTGTCTTTTGTCTTTGAGAGTCAGCCCTGATCTCCCCTGGGAAAGACTGGACTTGCAGGGTGTTGCAAGAACTGCTGCCTCCCTTGGGAGCAGGTGATGCATGAATTACTCGTGCCCACTCAAGGCCAGGCTCCCAAGGCTGTTTGCTGATTACATTACTGATGCTCTTCGAAACAAGCTTCTTTCATAAATAGCAATAATAAAAACTGGACAGTTGGAGGGGAGGGGTGGGGGAAATAACAACCTAAGAGTTAGCAAGTGAGCTGTATTTGAATTGCCAGCTGCATGTGTCTCTTGATCTGCTGGCCACCCAGATGCAGCCCTAGATAGCTTGATCTAAGTATGAAGTAGTTGTGCTGCTGCAGCACTGTGGATTTGTTCTGTGCCCACATGAACAAAAGGTATCTGTGGTCTGACACTTCGAGTCCTGTCAGCA
Source organism: Psittacula echo (assembly GCF_963264785.1). Taxonomy (NCBI): domain Eukaryota; kingdom Metazoa; phylum Chordata; class Aves; order Psittaciformes; family Psittacidae; genus Psittacula; species Psittacula echo. The sequence goes on along the minus strand of NC_137740.1, from coordinate 29,825,373 downwards.
GTGTTGGCTGGGACTGCCTTTCCCATTTCTGTCCTCTTCAGTGAAAACCTGTGCTCTCCAAACCTGCCAAAAATAAATAGGGCTGCCAAGGACTAATTAGTGATCAAACTGTAACAGGCTTAAAATTGGTGAAAGATTTAAATATGTAGTGTCTTTTACAGTACTTAATTTCACTAAAGGTGGCATAAGCTGCAACCGTGTAAATTGCAAATGGCGTGAGTTGCTAATTGCTTAAAGAAAAATATAGCATGTGTCTATGCTGAATTTGTTACTCAGTAAAGGATCACGGGCCTCACATTCCTCCTTTCCTTGTGTGTAGGTGTTCAGTGAATTTCAGGCCAGCTTTATGTCAAGTTGACATGGTCATGCTTGCTTGTAGCTTACCAGAGCTCTAGGGATGTCTCTATTCTAAAAACTGAGTGACTCCCAAGTATACTTTTAAAAGCTTAGAATACAAAGCAAATTTAGGACCAGAATCTGTCGTTAGTAGAGAGCTGTAACGCTTTGGTGTTGTCTTTGTCCAGTGCAAAAGAGATTGTGCCATTTAGTATATAATCATTTGCAGGTGATATGTCAAACATAGCCAGAGGGTTGAGGACTACTGACAGTAAATTTCTTTCATTTGTGGTCTCTGGGAGGCATTCATCTTGAGTTCTTCTGGGCTTAAGATTTTGCTGGCATAGTCTCAGCAGCATCTCCGCGCAGGAGAGGTATGCCTTATACAAAGCAAATGTCTCCTAATGGTGCAAGTTCCTCCATTTCAGAGATTTTTTTCATCTGTGTCAATGTATGGGGTGGAGATGTGACTTTCCCTTCAACTTCTTAAACTTTGAGTGGTGCTTACTTAATTTTTGGTCTTCTGTTGCTCACTTCAGTTCATTTTCTAGCAATGCGCTTTTAAGCTGTCCTTTTGCCTTCCTGATTTATGTTGCCGAGTAAAACCAGTAATAGCCTTGTAGCACTGATAGAAAGTAAGTTCTTCAAGCAGCACCTTTAATTAAATATTTGTGTATGGATTATCTTTTGTCATTCAAAGTAATACTGCTGTTAGAAAAGTGAACTGTTTCAGCTCCTAGAACTGGGATTAGCTACTCCCTGGAGGCCTTTGCTTTAAAGGGATCCAGACTCAAAACTGATTGTTTGAAAAGGGAGAGGGGAGAGTAGGAAAGGTTTGCCTGGATTAAATGATTTAGACTTTCCTCCCATTTTAAGGATTTTTTGTGCAGAAAAAACCTTGAATGTGGAGAAATTGGTGTGTGCATCACAGGCAAACATGAGGTATTTTTTAATCCTGTAAATTATAACGTGAAGCATTTTTTTATGGTCTCAGTTAAAAATGAAGCAGAAGAACATGTGGGTAGAATAGCTTTCCTAAGATCTTCTTTTGTTGCAGTGTAAGAAGCTGGATTTCATGATACTAATGAGCTATTTCGATTGCTGCTGTTGCAGTTGATTGTGTTGAAACTGTGGCACCACTCTTGTCTCTCAATTCTAGTTTGCCTCAGGTTCTTTTTGTTGTCAGGACTTATCTTTGCTAGGATCTTGTTCAGTATTTTTCCCACTGTGATTATTAGTTCAGTCTACTATGGGTGAAACAGTGGCAGCTGTAGGTGTTTCAGCTCCCGTGTAATCCACAGCTGTTCACAAAACCAGTGATTGCTCAGCTTTCTTCCATGACTAACTTCTGTGACAGTGCCTGTGGAGGGGATGCTTCTTGTTGGACTTCGCAATGAGAGAGGAAAGAGAAAAGTGATGACTCCAAGTCATTCAGGAGGGTTCTTAAAACCTGGCATGTATATTGCACAGTTCCTGGGCGCATGTTGTTGAGGCTGAGCAGCAGTGAAACCATTACCTTCATGTGCTGTGCTCTTCTTAGAGTACTCAAGACTTGCTGCACTGGCAGAAGCCCCTTGTATATGTGGCTCTGCTCAGAATGATATGGTTTTGGTGGGTTGGTTTGTTTTACCTGGATGGAAATGTGGCTGCAGTGAGCTGTCTTAGCAAGACACTGGTTTGGCTGATGTTTCCTGGGGCCACTCAAGGAATCTTTTGTAGGTACTGTACACAATAGGCAGAAATGTAGAGTTTGTAGCATAAAAAAAAAAAATAAAATATCCAGTAGTAAACTGGATCTAGTGTGGAGAAATATGTAAGTGCTAAAAGAGCAAGTATGAGAAAGTTGGCATGATTAGATGTTATGTGTTGATTTTTATGATAACTAAGTTGCATGGTGACTAGTAGAGGGTTACAAAAGAGCTGTACTCTACTGCAGTGCTTACACTGTTAAGCTATACTGTCTTGCACATCTCTGTCAGTGGAGGTAGCCAGGTTCCTTTCTAAGGACTGTTTTCTCTGTGGTAGGGATGCTTTACGTGAGTGCTAAATGATATTCTTCATCCTCTCTGCTTTTCTACTCCCCTCTCATTCCTCCACAACAACTAATAGAGAAAAAAAAAAGCTACCTGATGTTTATATCTGAGTAGAGTGAAAAATGCAGAAGAGCTTTTTAAGTCAGACTTTAAATACTTTAAATACCTGGGTTTGCAGGTATCTAGCGTTCATATTTGCCTTTAAAGTCCAATTGTTAATGTTTTATTTCCACTTAGAGGCTCCTTTATTTTCAGCTAGGTGATGCTTCTGTGTAATGCCTGGGACAGATGTGGGTAAAGGAAAATTTGTTATAATAGTCTGTAAGTCAGAATCAGTTGGACAGAGGGAAACAAAGTCCATTTCTGAATTTAAGAAAAAGAAAAGCTGTTGTAAAATACAGATGTGAGATGTGATGTACTTGGTGAGGCTGGGACAAGTCGCGTGAAACATCCTATGTTATGTGTGCAGCTGATGCCTTCCCCTTGTGTTCCTGGATTCTTCTACCTTTGAATTAATATTTTTAATTATGTAGTGAAGATGAATAGATATTACTCTGCAGGCTTTACACTCCTGTGTAGTCTCTTATTGCACACTTGTGAGATGCAGGTTTTCAGTGGGGAAAGGAATTTTAAGCTGATTAACTGGTGTCCTGAATTGATATTGCTTTGTCAATGCAAAGATAAACACTAATTATAGAAGGTGATGGTGGTGTTGCCTTATGGAGTGACTTGTTACTGCAAATAAGGAACCGGTTCACAGAGTAAGCTGTGTCATTCTTTATCTAGCCAGAGAATCAAAATTTCTGTGGCAGTGTGTCTATTACTGTTCCTTTAAGGGAAGAGTTTGTGTGAGCATGTGAAGTGTTTTCAGGGTACCTGCTAACATCTATTGCACAAGAATATGTATTCCCTTTATACAGTGCTGATGAAATCAAGTACCTGCACACACTTGTTGACTAACTTGGACTTCAAAGTTTTGTTTTTCAAAAGCTTTTTGAGGCAAGATAGTTAACTGTGCTTGCTCTACAACATGGGTATTGAGAGAGATTTAACCTCAGGCCAGAAAGTCAAAAATTACAGGGAGTGTGGGCTGGGTGGGGATTACCTGTTTATTGCTTTACCTCAAGGGAAGGTAAATGAGAAGAGCTCTTTATGCACCAAGCCATTGCAACTATTGCTTCTTTTCCCTCTTGTTGCAAGTGAGAATGTCCTAGGGAACATGAAATGGTGTTTGGAGGACAGGTGGAATTATAGATAGGCATGTTGCCTGAGGAATGTGCCTTAGTGTTTTGCTATTATGTTACAGTCAAGATAACTCTGAATTCATTTCCTTTATTCTTTCAGCTGTTTTCAAGATCAAAATGCAGCAGAAAAATGAAAAACTGCAGGCAACATTTGCTCTGGAAAAGAAGTCAGTTGCTGGCTCAGTCTAGAAGATGGACCACTGCATTTGGGGAGCTTGGGAAATACTGCTTCCAAAAGCAATTTTTCCTAGCTAAGAAGAAAAGACACAGTGCTCAGCTAATTGTGAGCTTAAATCACAACAAACTGTACAGAAGACTGCAGTGCAGAAGGAAGGCACTTGAGCTCCAGAGCAGGTGGGCTCTTGAGGCAACTCTAAATGCAGAAACCTATCAAAAGCCTGCCACTGAACCATACAGCTTTCCTCTTACTGAGAGCAAAAAGATCCTGTCCCTATCCCAAAGCCAAAAGCCCATCTGGAAAAGTAGTAAGAAAACTCAACAATGAATTCTTTCAGAGTGAAGACCACTTGAATGAAGAATTTGAAACTGTTGCAATTCTTAATAGCATCTCTGGCAACAGCCATTATGTTTCATGTGGTACACTGGATGGTGCTGCCTTACCTGTAAAGAAAGGTAGTTTTGTATATAGCAGGGAGAAGAGCAATAATGGCAAGGGCAACAGAGTCCTAGTAGTTTTAAACAACTGTAAAGGGAAATGGTGTTGAAAAGGGAGTGGAATGGAACTTGTGGACCCTTGACAGCTATAAAGAGGTCCAAATTTAACCATCATACTGTAAAAAAGAGATCTTTATTTATGATGCATAAGAAACTTTCTATGGTTAGATTTCGCTATAGAATTATAAAATTCCCGCAACTTCAAGCAAGAGGCAAAACCTGCAAATTGAGAAAAATCAAGCCAAGGTGGCTGAAGAAAGTTACAGGGGACCATCAAGAGACGCTTCAGCAGGATTTTGAAAGTGGATTGTGTAATTGGCTTTCCTACTGGAAATCTAAAAGTAACCGTGTTTGGAACCGGTACAGCTTATCAGATATGAACCTTAATACACCCAAATCTTTAGGTGAGGAGAATGAATCATGCACACCTGAGGTCTGCTGTACGCAGGATGCATTACCATGTGCTGAGCGGTGTTCTGAGGAGCCAGAATCCAGAAGGCCTGATGGCAGTGCAGATGCTGTCCCACCAGAACTGCATGCTAGAGCATCTACAGAGGCAGAGACCTTGCAGCAGGTGGAGACCAACGGGGCTGTGGCAGAGGAGCATTGCTCTGACATTTTCGTGTCTGTGACAGGAAAAGAAATTCCTGTTTCAGGTCAAGATGATGCTGAATCTAATGAGGTTATGGGTGTAGATGGAATGATACTGTCGCAATCCTCCTTGCAGGATTCCGATGTCAATCATAATTTTTCAAATGGACTTTTATCCATGGAGCTGGCACATAAGGAGGACAGCCCTAGCCAAATGGAAGTAGAGGGCTCCTTAAACCTGGACATTTTTAGTGCAGAGTTACTAGATCACCCTTACTGTAAAAGTCCTCTTGAGGAGCCTTCACCAGAAAGCACACGACTAAAATCCGGAACTCATAAAGGAGGCAAAAGAAACAGTCAGAAAACTTCTCGGGTGGCTGATGAGCAGTTGGCGACGTGGCTTTGTGGTACACCTTTTTTACATATCTTAGGGCTTCCAGGAGTTTCTGAAAACTGCTGGATGTGTTGTGGAGTTTACATGTTGCGTTAATTCCTTTATTAAAACGGGGGTTTTTTGTGAACTGTAAAGGGTGCTTATCATAACACTTAATGAAATGAGGCTGCAAAGAGGAGGGCTGCATGAAGGAAGGACAAATCTATGCTTATCTGACAAGCTGTTTTGAGGGATAGTTGAATAGTCTGTCTGCTTTTGTTTTAGAGAATACAACATAATCTTTGTGAAAAATTGTTGATAAGCATTTTTAATGTCTTTGTCATGTGGTTCAGAAGATGATATGGGGTTAAAACTACCAACGGTATAAATGGTTGACAGTTATTACTCAGCTTGGTTTTTGAAAAATCCCTGGTGTTCCAATACTTCCAGCCTTATCCTTTCTTGTCTTGCTCTTAGACTGCAACTAAATCACTTAATGAATCTCAGGTTTCAATAGCCAGTAACATATTTTTCATTGTCACTTAGTTTTCTCTACAATTGTTCATAAAGTAGGGTTAATGAATCTTATTAGGTAATACTTTTCAAAAAAGGCAAGACTAGTTTTAGCAAAGGTTCAGGAAAAAGACTTTGGGATTTTTGCACTCAGTGCTGAGCATGCAGTATTTGATAGTCTCTTTAAAGAGGAACATGGTAAAAATAGTAATCTGTCTTATTTATGTCTAGCATCACACCGTACACATAGTAAGGAACAGTAAATTAACACATTGTGCCACCTAGTACCTTTAATATAATGTTCAAGTTAGTGGTTTTCTGGTAACCAAAGTCTTCCTTTGGAGAAATTTGCTTCATAGATTCCCATAAACCTGAAGCTGGTGTTAGCATTAAACGGATTGTTTGAAGTTTGACATGCTCTGATTTTTCTGCAGACCTTTTTGTCCTTCAGTTTTGCAATTGATCCTCTAAAGCAAAACATCAAGAAGGAGATATGGAACCTCAAAAGATGATATAGCTTTCCACATCCATATATGCAAGTTAGTATGGGATGTGTTTCTCTATGACTGGCTTTACATGATCCAGCAAGGAGCAGGCACTATGTAAGAAATGGAGAGAAACTGTGGTACCATAGTGAATGGACCACTTCTGCAGTGGAGTTTTAAAGTTTGTCCAACAGAAAAAGGCATATGGTCCTTCCATAGCAGTCAAGAACCAAGACTCTGTCAGAGTGGCAAAGGTTACTGTTTTCCAGGCTGATAGGCAGTCATATTCCTGTTCAGAGGAGGCCTGAGTAACTTAAAAAATTAAAATTAAAAGGCAGCAAATGTACCAAGCTTTCCCACACAATAATGTTTTTCTTACCTAGCTTCTGCATGAAGGTAGGTGAGACCAATTTCCATTTTCTTCAGAGTTGAGGGTTCCTCCCTGAGGATTTAAGCCAAGTCTATATTACATATTCATACCAATTGTACAGCTCTTCTGAGTTTTCTCAGCTGAAAAGCTATAAAAAAGAATTTTAATTTTGGTGTAACTATGTACAGGAGTTCTTGTCTTTTTAAGAATGTTAATAATTAACTGTACCCTAAAGATAACTGTTAACGTAGCAAGAGTTGCTAGGGTTGAGGCATGAAACAAGTGTAAATGTTGGGGATGCTCTCAGGTTTTTAATTTCTCTGCAGCAGCTGAACTCAGATGTTAATGGGCTGCAATATTTAGTGTATTCTGATGTGATATTTGTTATCAGACGGAGCTCCATGGTGAATCCTGTTTATGATGGGTGTCTGATCATGCACTAGGTCCAAACTTTGTATTTTCCTCTTTGAGTTACTCAGTTACACAAGCTAAAGTGAAGTCAGAGCCTAGATAGAGGTCTCCTGGAGCTCTGCTGCTGTTAGTTGTAGCTATGAGAACAGTCCTTCCTCTTTGTGTATGAATAAAAAGCTTTTAGAAATTAGATATGCTGAAAGAGAATAAGGTCCACATACATGCCCTATGCATCGTCTATCTAGACTTCTAGCCAGTGAGAAATATCCTTCCTGGTGCAGTCTACTGAGATGTAAGGGGTAAAAGTTGTTAGGCAACTGTGTGGCAGTGTTGCAAGGAAGGTTATCTTCCCATGAAGAGTACTTCATTGTTGTCTGATCTCTCTCTTCAGTCCTCCCTTCTTCTGTCACACATCCAGATGTACTTCTTGCTATACTTCACAGTTTTTCTCAGCTTTTGGAGTTTTGTTCTTGGTCTCTCTTCTTTCTTTTCTAGTTCTTTTCTTACTGTTTTTCTTACTGTTTCTTACTTCTGGCACTTTTTTATCTGCCATGTTTCTCTTGTCTTGCTTCTTCCCATCATGATACTCGAAAGTTTCCAGGAAATGTTGTTAAAGTCTTAGTAAGCAGATAGCTGACCATACACTGTCCAGTGATGCTCTCTGCCATCACACCCTGGCTGGAGAAGAGCGCTGTAGTTTGGGTTGGTGTGGTATCCCTGGACTCTGATCTCAGATCCAGCGTTCTGTATACAAAACATGTTTTCTGCAGCATTAGAAAATTAATTTTCAGAAAGCTGGACAACTTGTTCTTTTTTCCCCTTTTCACTAGCAAGTGTTGAAATTCTGTTTTCCATTCTCTTTCATTCTTGAAGTAGTTTTGGATGCTTGGATGGAATTTATGTCTCCAGTGTTCCAGTCTTGTGCTTGAGGAAAAAATAATCTATTTCATAGCTTTTTAGATTCCTCCAGCATTCATCTCTTCATTATTTCCTAAGTTTGTATCTTTTGTTTCTGGTGTTACGGCTGCCCAGTGCTTTCCCAGGCAATGGCAGGCTGAGACAGCTGGCTGTGTCACCTTAAATGCCATCCCTAGGATGCAAGGTTAAGTGAGTTAAGCTTGCTGAGAATCTGTCTGGTGCCTTTTCTGTTCACTATGGTGACAGCAGAGGAACTGAACAGACAGCAAATATGCTCTGCCAACCAAGGCTGCTTACATCTGAGGAGAGTAATTCGCATATCGTAAGGACAAGATACTGGGTTTTCAATGACAACTGTTGCAGAAACTAATGGCTTATCCTGTTGCAGTAAAATTATTTAAGTTGCTAATTGAAATAGGCAGGGGTGTGGATTCTCCTTATAACACTGGTATAATTAGTTTGATGAATATATGTGTGTGTATGGCAAGAATGGGGTCTGATATTTTCCTGTGAAGATGAGTGATCAGATTGCTGCTTTTTTTATTTTTGTCCTTCTTCCTCTACCCCCGCTTTTATTTAATGTTGCCAATTTGAACTCAGTTTTCTTAAATATATACTTGCCATGTGTGGTGCTGTTTGTTGGTTGCATGCAGAATGATTGCTGCTCATACTAGGAAGAAATGACTGCTTCACTGGAGTAGTGAACTTGGAAGGTTCTTTTATATGATTGCACTTTCATTTTTCTAATATATTTGAAGGATTCCTAGATGAAGTTATGAAGAAGTATGGCAGTTTAGTACCACTGTGTGAAAAAGATGTCATGGGAAGATTAAATGAAGTCTTTAATGAAGATTTCTCCCATAGGTGTGTAGCACTATCTAATTCTAGACTTTGTAAAGGACAGATTGCTTGCATTGCTACTGCACGCTCCATGTCTAACACCTATCAGAACAGAAGCACATTTGGCTTAACCTTGACTTATGATTTTTTTTCTACCTTTTCAATCCTGTTTTAGAAAACCTTTTATCATGAGGGAAATTGTGAAGTATCGGGAAAAACATCCAAAAACCTCCATGTGCAATTTCCGGGTCTTCTATAATAAGCACATGCTAGACATGGATGATTTAGCTACACTGGAAGGCCAAAACTGGCTGAATGACCAGGTCAGAGATGCTTGATGTTTATGTGCTTCCTTAACTCGTTTTAGCCCATTAATATTAGGATATTAGTTGTTTACCTTCTGCTACATTATAGGTGGACTGTCCTTACTGTACACTAAAAGAAGTGGTGAGCAGCTTTTACAATGGCAGATGCAATAATAGTGGTTATGAGTCTGGAAGATGGAAGGTATCACAACTGAACTGTTGCCTTTTGAAGAAACTATGTTGCACTATTTTGAGAAAATTGTGGCTACCCATAGAGGTGTTAGCACCTTCCCCCATCCCCAAGCTTGAGCAGGTAACAGACAAAAGCGGGGTGAAGCAGCAGCCTGTGGCACACAGTCAAAAACCTATGAAGGCTGCAGTGCCCATGGCATGCACCAGTAGACTTAAATTGAATTAAACTGCGTTTCAGATTAAAGCAGACCTAGAGCAGCTAGTTACAGTCTCTCTGTGCCAACCACTATTAGTTCCAGAGTGCTTGTCCTTCAGACTGCAGCAAAATGTCACTATAATTGCTCACCTCCTTATTGCTGTTTTGACTGTGAAGGGTCCTACATTTTATGGGAACTTACGAACTTACTTGCAGTTTACAAAATGTATGTATTCAACTATTTACTAATTCCTACAGATAATTAACATGTATGGTGAACTCGTTATGGATGCAGTCCCTGGAAAGGTGAGTTTTTTTGTTATTATGCAAATGTACCTAGTGAGAGATTTCGAGGGAAGGGTGAAACATTGACTATTTCAGCTACAGAATTGAGATTTAGCTCAATGATCTGAGTGATTCTGTTATAATTTGTTGCTATCTGCTACTCAAATTTTCCTCTCTTCCTGTGCTAAAATACAGTTTTCAGCGCTGTTGCCCTTGTTTCAGGAATTTATTAGATTAGCTCTGCAGGTGATCTCTGTGGTAGGCTGATGTTACTAATGTACCTGTAGAAGACAGGTGACCTGTTTGTGCTTATCCCGTGCTCCTTTCTCCCCTAGAGCTTACTGTCTCCAGCTTTTCTGCTTCTGAAGTGCTTTTTCCATGCCCTTGCTCACTAGTCTAGTGTCAGGTGAAATTTCTGATGAAGATTAATTTCTGCTGAGATGACAAACCATGAATCGTAGCATCTGAACCATGCGCATGTGCTGCTTGCACTTGCCCACCTGCCCACCTTGTAGTTGTGGGGCTGTAACAGCTCAAGCTGTGTCAGCCGCCTGCCTAGTGAATCTGAACTGATGCAGAGCTGCTTGGTTCCTTGGCAGCAGTGACTCTACAGGACTCTCTTTGGTTTGTGCATCCTGAACAGAATGCTTACTGCTTCCCAACTTCAGGGTCTAACTGTTGATGGCAGTTGGAAAAAAAAAAATAAATCAACCCCTACCGTCTCTGTGACCAAATTTGCAGCAGTGGCAATTATAAAAAGCCATCTGTTTACTAGGAGAGCTGAACAATTTTCAGGTGAGCCCACAAAGGAAGAACTGAACAAAGCCATTTTTAGATGAGTCCTGCAGAACATAACTCTTAAAATCTTCAAGCTCAGAAGAAGCAGCGTTGTTGCTTTGATTGGTGGTGATGGTGATTCTTCATTAGTATTCTCTATACTTCCTGAGTGTGCACCTAGGGTTGGGGTGTTGGAGATTGTATCTGTTTGCTTGTGTGTGCGTTTTCTTCATAGTGCGTAATTGAAATCTTCATGGGAGATTTTGTGCTGCTGCCTCAGAATGTGGTTTTGAAGTCTGTTGGCATAGCTAATGGGTGTTAGACTGCGTTTTCAGATACTGAATTTTCTAACTTTTTTCAAGCCGTCTACTGCCTCCACAGTAGCAGAATTGTTAAAAACAGATGTTGCAGATTTCCATTTGTACTAATCTGTTCCTGTAATTGCAAGAAGCTAATCACAGGGAATAATAGTGTTAACCTGGACCTAAATACTTTTTTTTAACATAAGCATACGTTTTTTTGCCATAAATTTAGGGCTTTACAACAGTTAGTTTGTATACAAAGTATACTACATCCTTTTAGTTACAGAAGGAATGCAGAATATTGGTTTTGTCCAGAGCTGGTCATAGTAGTTGAATACAAATGATCGTGGTGGTGAACTGAATTTAATAACCATTTTGATCAATTTAATTTATTTTTTTTTAATCTCAGCGCTTCCAACAACTAAAATCACAAATAACTCCCTTTTCCACCCCCCCCCCTTTGCCAGTCCAGTGTTCTTTTCCTTAATTCCTGTAAAAAGCAACAAAACCTGTAACTTCTTGTCCTGCTGTTTATCTTGCAAGTTGATCTGCAATAAAAAATTAAACATGATATGCCTGGAGATACAAAAGTGTAAATATAAATACTGCAGTGGCTCACATCATAGAATAGATGGAAATAAGGCTTGCTTTATTTGCTTGCTGAAGAACAGCAATAGTATAGGCTTGGCAGAACCTCTACCAGGGTTCTGTTTCTAAACCTGCGTTAAATATTGCCTCGTTACATATTATTTTGTATAAATTATCATGGGGGAGGGGGAATGATTGTGCATGGATTTCTGTGCTCATTCCTTCTCTTTCTCTTTTTAGGTTCATTTCTTTAACAGTTTTTTTCATAGACAGCTCGTAACCAAAGGATATAATGGGGTGAAACGATGGACTAAAAAGGTATCCTGTTAACTCCATGTCATCAGTGCTTTTGTTCTTTGGGGCTGGGTTGAATCACTAACTTGAAAGGAAGTTACAAAGTGTTATCGGCAAAGGATGGGTTTGCAAAGGAGCTATACAAAGTGGGAAGAGGTTAATAAAAATAGTCGGGTGGTATTATTCAAGTTAGTATGGTTGTGTTGTGAAAATGTACTTTGAATGGCTTAATCTTCAGTGTTGGTAGGTTATCTCATTGTGTATGTTCATGCAGGCTGTTAATTTAGCTGCAAGAAATGTCTCTTGATGCTCCTGACAGTGCCAGGTACACTAATCTATGGGAGAGCAGACTTAATTCTGATTCTTCCTTTTATTTCAAACTGGGATTGTTTCATAAAATCAAATTGTTACTCCTGAGTAACACATACAGGTACTGAAAAGCAGAAATTAGAGACCCACAGTTAATAAGCTGAACCACTGTTCGCATGAGAAGAACAGAATTCCCCTTGCTTTCCAGGACCCGTACCAGGTGTGGTATTTTCTGAGGCAGCTAATATAAAGAGCAGTACTCTCTTTTATTTTTTTTATTTTTTTTTTTCTTCTGTGAATGTTTGTCCTTTCTAATATGAGGCAAGACTAATCAAGGACCATGTATGAATGTATGGTCTTTCTGCAGAAGCACTTAAATAGCACATATCTGTGAAATGCTAGAGATGAACTCATTATCCAAATATAAAGTCTGTTCATATAATTTATTAAAATCTCTTTAAAGAGAGACTGAATATGGGTGCTTAATATTCCCAGATATTTTTTTAATGTTCTTTTTTTCCACCAACCCAAGTTTTGCAAAAAACCGCAAAGTGAAGGTAGATTCTGAAAGCACAACCTGTATTCCTGTTGCTGCTGAGAAGGGATGAGATGAGAGTAGGACAGTTGTTCAGACCTTTACACTTGAATTCCTGAAGAATCTTGAAAGCAAGAATGAAAACTAAGCAGTTTATACTGGAAGGTTTCAGTAGATTGCGTTGTCCTGCAATATGCAATTAAGGGGAACTTGTTTCTGCTTTTTGAACAAACCAGAGTATTGTACCAGGTTTTATGAATGTTCTTTCCCGGGATATGGGAGGCCAGAGCCCAGAGGGACATGCTCTTCTGCATCTAGCTGCAGTGGTTTCAAGGCTCCTGTTTGTGCCTCACTTTTCTGGCCACTGATCAGGTTGGCACTCCTGCTCTGGTCCACCCTCATGTCAGCTAGCTGACTGCACTGTGGTGGTGAAGGAAATCTAGGTTGCCACCATTCTTTCTGCACATCAGGTCTTAACTAAAGCTTCTGGCTGTCTTTTTCGACTTTTCTGCACGCCTGCAGCAATCCCACAACTAGGGTCACATGAGGACCCTTGTGTTTAGCACTGCGCTGCTGTTGCTGGACATCACAGAAGGTGTAGTTCATTTATCTTATTCCAGTTTTCCTTTATGGGCTCCACTTGCTGCTGGGTGACATCTCTTTGCTTCCCTCCAAAAATGATGGATCGTTGTGTAGCGAGTATATTGTAATCTGGTCAGGAAGCAGGTTCTGCAGGTGGGAGCAGGGATTGTCAATGTTTGTGCCATTTAAAGTACTGTTCTGAGCAAGGCTTGCCTGATAGCTGCTGTGAATGCTCAGACATCTTTGTGTCTTCAGCTTCCCACTGTTACTCAAAAAATACACTTTTCTCTCCTACAAACGACCTGTCTTTACCAGTGCTGCAGCAATTATGTACTGTTCAAATTGCACAGTGCTTAAAAAAAAAAACAAAACCCCAAACAAAAAAACATAGAAATCTTCCCACAGGATGAGTTTGTTTAGTTCAGTATTCTATTTTAGCTTATTTTCTGGGCTGTACCATCAAAACCCCAGCAATTAGATGCGCATTTCAAGAGGAGCTGGAAAAAGGAAGATCATGAAAGGCCCTGTCTTGGCTGGCTTCCAAAAGCATAAGGACTCATCTGCCACACACACACTGGGGGTTTTGCATCTGATCTACTTGTTCTGTACTTTAAGACCTTCTCCCTTGTTTGCTTGCATGTGACCACAGTACATCCGCTACAAAGTTAAGTTCAAGAAAGGATGGATCTGCTCTCTCTTCACTCCCTCCTTTCCTGTGCTCACCAAAGCATCATGCACCCCTCCTCTGCCTTCATCTGACAAGGCACAGAACCTGAGTTACAGCAGAGGAAGACAAACTACATCAGCTTGCTGGTTTTGTAGCATGTTTGTGATCACCACTGCTTCATAGAATCATAGAATGGTTTGGTTTGGAAGGGCCCTTAAAAATCAGCTAGTTCATCACCCCTGCCTTGGGCAGGGACACCTCCCACTAGACCAGGTTGCTCAAAGGCCCATCCAACCTGGCCTTGAACAGTGCCAGGGATGAGGCCGCCACAGCTTCTCTGGGCAGCCTCTTCCAGTGTCTCACCACCCTCACAGTGAAGAAATTATTCTTAATACCTAATCTAAATCTCCCCTCTTTCAGTTTAATTTCCTGTTGTCTTATGAGTACATGCCCTTGTGTCCGAGCAAGTCCCTTTCCGGTCATCCAATTTAGGTACTAGAAGGCTGCTCTGAGGTCTCCTTGGAGCCTTCTCTTCTTCAGACTGAACAAGCCCAGCTCTTTTAGCCTGTCTTCGTAGGAGAGGTGCTCCAGCCCTCAGATTATCTTCGTGATCTCCTCTGGACTCACTCTAACGGGTCCACATCATTCTTAGGTTGGAGGCCCCAGAGCTGGACACAGTACTTCAGGTGGGGTCTTGCAGAAGCAAAGTAGGGGAGGAAGAATCACCTCCCTCGGCCTGCTGGCTGTACTACTTATGATGCAGCCAAGGATTCAGTTGGCTTTCTGGGCTGCGAGTGCACACTGCTGGCTCACAATGAGATTCGTGTCAGCCAGCACCCCCGATACTGTCAGCTATCCATGATGCAGCTCTCACAGAAAACAGTGGTGCTCACATGACAAGAGTGTCATTATTCAACCAAAACTGAGGCTCAATAATATTACCATCATGACTCAAGAAATCCTACTTGTTAATGTACAAGACGAGCAGGATTTTGTCACAAATACAGTGGTGACTATGATACTGTGCAGGGCTCCTTAGCCACTTTGTGTGCTGTAACTGTATTTTTTGTGAATGCTAATAAGCTTTGTATGAGATAAACATGAGGAATGTGGTGAAAGAGTGGAGTGGGTGAAAGACTCCAATTGCAGGATGGTGGAGAAACAACTTAGGTACAATTAATCTGTGCTGTGTTGTACCTGTGGAATTGTGTCTAATATATTGTTCTTCTTTACAGGTGGACTTGTTTAAAAAGACTCTCTTGCTAATTCCTATTCACCTGGAAGTCCACTGGTCCCTCATTACTGTGAACATCCCCAATAGAATTATTTCATTTTATGATTCCCAAGGCATTCATTTTAAGTTTTGTGTAGAGGTAAGAGTGACAGCTGTGACTGCAAAGTTTGAACTGTTTTCTTGAACAAACAAACCCCTCCTTTCCTTTATCTGTTCAGCCTTAAATTTTAAATGCAGCGAGTCTGTTCTTGTGCTGTCATATATTAAATGAGAATCAGCTTGTCCTGCCAAGGAGTCTGAAGAACAGACTTTGAGGGTCACACCAGAGTGGGGAGCTGAGACCGGATTGCCTGTTGGCTAATTAGTCTGACTGTGAAATCAGCACACACCTTTTGTGACTTTGTCTTGTCACTTCCACAAAAAGCAGGGACTCTAAGCCAAGTGCCACAGGGAAGCAGACAAGCCAGAAGTAAAGGCAGTTCTTTCAACTGTTAAGGGACTCATGTTTAGGAAATGATAAATTGTGGTAACGATAAATCCTTTTTAGGGGAGGTTGCCTGGGTGAGAGAATAGGACTGAAGATGCTGTGGTGTTGCCCAGTGGTGTTTGTGTTGCTGTGCTGTTAACACCCTGTTTCCTTTCTCCTCTGTCTGCATCGGTATGGGGTGTATACCTCCGATTATAACCCAGCAACCTTTCAAAGCTGCAACCGGAACACTGGAGTTAAATTATCAGTTTTTCTGGTAAACAGTAGCCAGGAAATTTTTGCTGGGACTAGCAAATTGTAATGACCCTCTTACAAAAGCTAATTTTGTCAACTTAATTGCTTGCTTGATGGAGTGGCCCTCTACTTTTAACTGTCTGTAGTTGTTTGCTTACTAAAGAGTAGTAATTATTGTACCCAGGAGAGTTCCCATCTAGAACTTCTGAATGAAGATACTAGTTTCGAGCTGGCATTTGCTGAGGATGAAGCTAATGTTTGTTCTGCTCTCTAGCTTTTGAACTTGCAACATAAACCAGGGGTCCCTCTCAACAGCCCTGGAGTCTCTTGCAATGTGGCCTCTCCCATCCTGCTCTTGGCAAAACATTTGCCCTTAAATGTCTCACAAATATGAGGCATCTTTATTCCTGCCCTTTCTAGGGGAAGGAGGCGCCAATACCCAAAACTCCACAGTGATCCACCCACTGAAGTGATTGTTAGTGTGCTAGAGTGCGTTTAAATTGTGCTATAAAGTACCAGCCTGTTTACAGAGAAGTAGGATTTGCTTAACCCAAGACCATAGGCTCATTTATCTTGCTTCCTTTTCTTTGCTCTTGTGTCAGACTATTTTTTCTTATATGTCACTAAAACTCTCCCTAGAGCTTTGTTGATTAGCTGCAGAACTTGAAAGTATTTTGTATTGAGATTCAAGGAGGAAAATGCTATCATATCAAATGTAAGGGTCTTGGTATCAGCCAAGTAATCCAGGAGAGAACACATGCCAGACTGTGCTGTGTATCTGTGCATGGGAGAGCACTCTGACCCTCTGCCCCAGTGCCACAGCTAGCCTAGTATTAAGTATACCAGTGTACAGCAATGCTGGGGGGTGTTGAAGCTCCCCTTGACAGACCAAAATGAGCCTTGATGGTAAAAGGCATAGTACCCACCAGAGTTCTTTAAGTCGGAGCTCAGATCCTGATGCTTAATGCTCGCATGAAATTTGTCCTCATTGTCAAAAAGGATACCAGCAAAGATGTCGATGTCTCATTCCTTAGCTGGTGAATAATATTTTTGCTTTTTTCCTTTCCTTTTTGAAGAATATTCGAAAGTATTTGCTGACTGAAGCGAAAGAGAAGAATCATCCTGAGTTTCTTCAGGGTTGGCAAACGGCTGTTACAAAGGTAAATGGTAGCATTCAATCCCTGGAGTCTGACTTCCCTTAAGATATTAGGAAGCTGCTTCTAAACCTGTATATTTATGCAAGTAGTAAATTGGTTTATGCTGATCATGTGGAGGGTGCTAGAAGTAACACAGTTGGTTACACATGGGAGTTAGAGCTCTGTTGCTCATTCAGCTCCCACCAGGTCTGTAATACTTTCTGCAAGTGACCTGATGATCTCAGCCTAATCTCTGGACAATTAAATGTGTGTGCAGCAAAATCTGTAGCTGGTGCCCAAGCTGGCACAAGATCAGGCACTGAATGAGCTGAAGACTCAGCTTCCTCACTTCTCCCAAACGACTGTTCTGAATTATGCCACATGGATGGGACTTTGTGAGGGAGGGAACAGGCTAATGTTGCTGCTGCCTATATTTTATATTTGCTATGGATAGAGGGCTTTGGTCTCCAGGGCTGTTTGTGACACACTGTGTTTGATCACAAGTAAACAAAGTCTGACAACTATAGAAGGGAATAACTTGTGTAGTGTAAATGAGAGAATGTGTGATTTGCCTAGCCATACCATAATGGCTCCAAAGATATCAAACAGGTCATTGCACACACGACATACTCCCAACAGCTCCCTCCTCGCGCAGGTTTATTTTTAGATGCTGATGTAATCATTAAATGATTCCTCTCTGCACTCATGCACACCCTGTGCAGTCAGAGTTTGTCCTGCATTCTATGAGGTAGAAGATCTGGGAGTTGAGGAAAAATTATTACTTTTACTCTTCAAGTGTCACAGATATAGCAGCACTAACGAGTGGGACTTTTTAGCTCCATGTATCAAAATTGAGCATGTTTGGAGAAATAATGAAGGTTGAAAGTTATCATTTGAGACTGCCTTGCTCAGTCCTGTTGCCTGACAATGTGCCACTCTTAATGTTCTTCAAGACCCTTTGGTGTGGCTGGAGGAAGAAAGCCACTGCTGGTAGCATGGATGCTGAGATTAATCTTCCTCTAGGCCTGTATGACTTTGCTGATATAGTTTGGTCCTGTGTAAAGCAGATAATGCTGTACAAACATTTATATAAACTAATTAAGATGCTGTTCTGTGTAGGTCACTAAAAGACAATAAACTTGAAAGAAAGATTTGTAATTTGTTTTCTGTCCTGTATTATATATTTTTCTGAATGTTAGGTGTTATTCTAACAAGGTGTTGAGTGTCACCTTGCAGAAGTTGGGATCAGAATAAGTAATTGCAACTCCAGTTTCTTGTGCTGCAGAACAGCTAGCTCTGAGAATGAGCTAACTTCATTATGAAGAATCTACTTTTGGACTTTAAGCAGGAGTCAGAGAATAAAAGAATAAGTAAAGATCTAACATGTCTCTTCTTGTTTCTTTTCCTTTTAGTGCATTCCACAACAGAAAAATGACAGTGACTGTGGGGTTTTTGTGCTCCAGGTAAGAGTACTGCTTTTTAAACATTAGTGGCCTATATTGTTAATATAGTAAATGCCCTGTTTTTCAATCAAGACTTTTCCTTTTCCTCAGTACTGCAAGTGCCTCGCCTTAGACCAGCCTTTTCAGTTCTCCCAGGAAGATATGCCCCGAGTGAGAAAAAGGATTTACAAGGAGCTGTGTGAATGCCAGCTAATAGACTAATAGAATGCAGCCAACCTAATTTCTCCGGCATTTCTGACAAGTTGCAGCTGGTGTTTGTGTACTTGAATTTCTGAAAACTTCCGTGAATTTTGAACGATTCTCAGCTGAGTGGTATGGCCACTTGTTACCTCAATTTTTTGACACGTTCTTTAACTGGCAGAAGATAACAGAGCTGCCATAAAATATTCCTAATGTCAGTTTGGTTCCCTTATGTTCTTTCCTGTATTTAATATTTATTATCTCAGCATGCATATAGGCAAAGCATGCAACTAAAACTATAAAACTGTAGATTTGGTGCACCTTTGAGATGTAGCTAGAAATGACAAATACGAGGTGAATTTGTCTGGAAGCATAAAGATGCATGATATGTTTTCTGATGCAATAATGCTTTGAATGTATCAAAAACAAAAAAATCAATCCCATAAAAAGAACAGATAGAACCTGTTTGGTAGTTCCATTGTCCCTGTTGTGGCTGTATAATACCGAATCACTTTTTAGGGTGGCTAAACTCATCTACAGGTTCAATTTGTGGAGACCCCTTTTTTAAATAGTTCAAGTTGCTAATAAAGTTTGTTTTGTTAACATTTATCCAGTGTCATTATCAGCCTGTCGCTGTAGATAAAAAGCAGCCTTTGCACAAAAAAGCTTCAGCACCTGTCTGTATAATACAAAGTACAAAGGTGTTCAGTCAGATTGATGGTATGTTCCTATATGCTGCAGAAGTCTCCATGGTGTATGTATTAAGGAGAGTTATAAAGCCCTGAAGAGTCACGGCTTAGATACCAAGATAAACTCCTTGCTGTAACTGTTTAAATCTCAGATGACTTTCAGTCATTTTTCAGTTCCACAGTATGCAGTGAAATGTACCATTTCAGTGTCTGTCCCTTCAGCTCTGTCTTCAAATGAATTTCCATCAAGCTTGTTGTCTTCAACCTCCTACTCGCTTTTGCCTTTGTTCAAATACAAATTAATTCATTTCTGCTGCATCTGCTGTTTGATTGTCTCAGACACCCCTACTTTTGTTTGCGATCAGTAGCACAGATGAATCTGGTTGGGAATAATAGAACTTGTGGTGGGTGCTGTACAAACACAACAAGATTATGTCATTCTGCTCTGGAGGGGCAGGAGGTGGCGAGTCTGACAGCGTTATTGCACTGGGTAGGGATGAGTGAGAGCAGTGAATCTTGAGACTTTTGGGGTTTCACCTTGGTCTGTAAACTGTGATGTGCTCCTTGCTGAAGAGAGCTGCTTTTGTTCAAAGGGATGGTTGCATGGGTCTGCTACACCAGCAAATGTCTTTGCTGTGTTCTTATGTCAGATAAAGAAGTGAAAGGAAAGCTATTTTCAATGCTGAACATCAATTGCTGCACAGTTTCACGTTGTGTCTGTCCATGGCCCTGACTTCTGATGGAGAAAAACCACTTTGACTTTTTGGAAGGAGTCTTTAATCATGATCCCTATATTAGTGGTATCAGTAAAAGCACAGTGAACTTTGTGTTTAATGGGAATGTGGATGCTTTGAAGCAAGTGCACGTGTGTACCAGATCATTTGAGGGGAGGGGAGCTTGCATGTGAATCTGCTGCCTTGTAAATTGTAGAACAGGGTGGGGAAACATGCATGTTGGAAAGTACTTCTTATGTGCTTCCTTGTCATCTAGAGGTTTGCTGACAAGTGCTACAGTTGGTTATGGGGCAGCTCAGAGGAGCTACACTTGAGTCTCCAGCTGTGAACACCCCAGTGAAAGACCTCTGGAAAAAAAGGAAGGGAAATTGAAAACAGAGCTAATGCAAGCAAAGTATGTTGGTGCAGGGTTGAAATTAATCACAGGCAGTGGGAATCTCAGATTCTGTAATGGTGTATCCTGTGAAACTGGACTAATTAACTCCTCCTTGAGAATGTCTTTGATGCCTTAAAGGAGATGGACTCCATAATCTGTAGTCATTTTACTGGTTCTTAAAACATTCAGAGCATGTAGAATGTTTTTATTATGAGAGGCACATTTATGTGGATGTAGTTACGGCTGTTAGCAATTCCATTTAATGTGATCTTCAGAATTTCATAAATCACTCTGAACTGATTTGGCTGATGCTTAAATTCCATGACTTGTTCTGAAAAGATTGTCTCACTGTGCTGACTTATACAAACAGTCCAGAACTGGTAAAGCCTCCATCTTGTGCACAACAAATTTAAGCTACCTGGGCTGTAATAAACTTCAAACACAACCAGAAATAAATCGTTATTTTCCGTTTTGTTTGCTTTAATCTCTAGTTTAAAATGACTGTGCAGCTGATACAAATAAAAAAATGCAAAATGTGGCCTTGGTTCTGCAAGGTAAGTAGAGAGATGCCTAGTGCTGCACTGTTAGATACTTGCATAATGGAGGCTGGACCTTTGTGCTATCTAATATGCTGTTGCTTTGTTCCATGTGGCCCTCTTGAGTGTGAAGTCTGAATGTTTCACTTGCACTGATTACTGAGCCAGACAGGCTTACAAAGAGGAGTTGGCATGGGTTGCATCTGTAGCGTAAGGCTTAACCTGCCTTTGCTTTCTCAGAATTTTGATCGGCATTTTCTACTGTAGCATTTATTCAAGTCAACATGAAAATTTAAACCTTGGGAAGTGATGCAGACTTAACTCCACTGAGCAACAACTGTGTTTTTTGGGTGTGTTCTTGCATCTAATGAAGTCCATGTTCCTGTGAAGCAATAAAATATAGAGTTTTACCATAAACCCTATTTTCTATCAACAGTTTGGTTTCATTTTAATTTTAAAAACAACTGATGTGATGGTTGAGGGAATGTTTGTAGCAGCTTGTTTTGGCATCTGTATTGTTAGGAGAAGCCTCTCCAGTTGATTAGTTCTATAACTCTGAACTGCACGCTAATGATGCTCTCTGTTCTGTAGCATTGCAGTGATACAACTTACTGTGGTTTGAGAAGTGACAACATACGAGATTGGAGGTGTTGCATATTGCATAAATAAAGGTGGAAATCTTTCATTAGACACTTTCTACTAAGGTGGTATTTAAAAAACACAAATCTGTCAATGGAACAGGTAGGACTTAAATTGCTTTTCTAGATCAAACTAAATTAATGTCCTTCTTGTATTGCTTATTGATTTAGCTATGTAACTATAGAGTTAAGTCTTGTCTGTGCTGAATTTTACAAAGCTATGCAGCTTGTGAATTTGTGATAATGGGGGGAATGAGGGCTCAGTGAATGTCTCTTTAAGCTATTAATCATGAAATTGGCAACATCATTGTCTTTATTACATTCATAATTTTAAAATCCTATCATGGAGGAGAAAGCATGGATGCTTGTTAAATATGTTCTTCAGTGGAAAGTACTAAGAAATCAGATCATTAAAGTGCAGAATCATAAGAGACACCAGAGCCTTGCCAGGAACAATAATTACTATTTATATGTAATAGGCACTGAGAGGGAAAGAGATGAATCTGGTTTGCTTGTGCCTCAACTTAATGGATTTTACGAGTAACTAGCTAGAAGGATTTGGGGATTGAATTTTGTATTCAGAGCATGTAATATTGCAAACTATATAGCTAAAACCTTGCAAACTGAGTGAAATACCTTGAGAAATCAACTGGCTTCTTGTCTCTCAATACAATTAAGAAGAACATGTGTGAAGCAGCTCCAGCTCCTGCCTGAAATTCTGACAAGTTCTTAATTCTTGTGTTTGAGTTCAGTATTGTCAGTAACTCATCTCCCTTAATGTGGCACTTTCTTGAGTTTGTAGACCTTACCTAATGCTTAGGTTACCTCAGGCTCTTTATGGACAACTTTGGAAAGTCACTGTGAGAAGAAGGGATCAAAAATCCATCAGGGAATCTGCTTGCATTGCTTTGTGATAAATGTGCCATGGGAGGAAGGGCAGGGGAGAAACTGAGCTTTAAATAAGATGAATTTAACTGGATAATGTGGGTCAGGTCATGTTTATGGTACATGAGCTTGATACAGACAAGAAGCCATCTTGTTTATAGGAAACCTTTGGGATAAGTGGGAGAGAAATGTGGGGAACAGATGCCTTCTGCAGGGATGGTTGGTCCTCTGTGCACGTAGGGACAGGCTAAGTCTCGCTTTAAGCCTGTGCATTCTTGATCAATTTAATGCAGGCAGCAACTGCAGCAAGGGAAGAAACTGCCTCCACAGGGTGCAGCTGAACATCACGTTTGTTTAGGACAGTCAGGGCTTGACAATTTATCCGCAGCATCTCTGACAGCTTCAACCTATTGAAAAGGAGACACGCGTGCTTCTGCTTCACTGCATACACCGGTCTGCCCAAAGGCTGTTAAAAATTAAGTCGATTCCAGCTCACCTTTCAGTTCCTGGCTTCTTTGAGGTTTCAGGTTTGGGGTGCAGATTTTTTGTTTTTAAAGAAGTCTTAGGTACAGAGAAGTTTCAGGATACACCTTCAATGAGTATATCACCTTCTCATTCAAGAAACTTGTCTTTGGAGATCTACTACCAGTTTTACATTCTGAAATGCTTCTGTTTCTAAAGCAATTAGTACAAGAAGGCAATCTTTAAATGCTACTATTAATAGCCAGAAAAGAGACTTCGGGGTAGAGTTTTTTGCAGAGTTTGGGGGTTTGTCTTCTGGTGGATCACACTTCAGATCAGTGTTTTTCCCTTTAGAACATAAACATAGCTGAAGGATGCTTAAGAACTTCAGGGTAATGAAGTTAATGCCTTCAATTTATGGCCACTTAGGATTCTTGTAGGCACTTGACTGTTCCCAGACAGGATGCCCTAGTCATTAGAAGGGACTGGGGTATATTTTGAGGGGATCTGTGCTATTTATCGTACAAGTTCAGTTCCCAGAAGTTCACCATTTGATCATTCTATCGGAGCATACATTAGAAACTGAGCGTTTAGGTCCTGGTGAAGTAAGTGACAGGGCTGTAGTTGATAGCATTTCCTGTGGCTCTGGGGGTACCCTGGGTGCACTGTCAGGTGCTTCTTCTCGGGGTAGTTTTTGACCACCAGATGTCATGCAAGGACCATCAGAGCAGCGCTTGCTGCGGCGCCTCCAGCTCCCTGCTCATTGATTGACCAACAGCGTCTTCTGGTTGCTTGTTGCCTGCCACGTTGGTGGTTGTCTTCTCACGCGTTTCACAGCAGAGCCTGCACCGCACTTGCAAAAAGAATGTGTGTGTTAAACCAAACCCCTCTTCCTGCCCCCTTTCACCTGCCAGCAAATCCACTGAAAATCCCTCTGTATCAAACATGTTAGTGTTTGGCTTTGGCACAATTACACCGGAGTCCCATCAATTTTACAAATTGGCCGAAACATTTTTTGGTAGAGAAGTCTTGCATACCAGAAGCCTTTATTCTGATCAAACTGCTGCCCCAGCATAGATACAACTGTCATTTTTATAACTCTCTATTACCATGGCAAATGCTTGGGGCTAGGGGGATAAGGGGAGCAAAACCACATCAGTAGCAACTTCCCTCTGATTTGTGGTCATATGCTTATAACTTGACATGGTTTTGCAAATAACTAAACAAAACCAGGAATTCAATTGGGGGTGGGGGGAGAGGAAGAGATAATCAAAAAAACTACTGCATCAAATATCTTGTGTGGAGAGCCTAACTTGCTCACAATTTGGATCTTCTAATGGGAAATGGTTCAGAGCAGGAATGGGAACCAGTTGCCCTCTGTTAGGCAGTGGAGGCTGTGATGGGGCTGTCAGCCACTGCTGATTGCTGACAGCCGGTGGGCAGTCAATTTTTGTTGAATTTTTATTTAATTGCTGGTGTCTGTTCAGGCTTTATCCTAAATTTAGTAACATTCAGCGCTGCTTTTTCTCTGCAATACCTTTATAAATTCCCATATAATCTGATCTCTAATTTTAAAGCCATCTGTCACTTCTAAGCTCTATATTTTCCAGCTTTAAAAGGTCTTGTTGAAGGAAAATTTAAATTCAAGGCCTCCTGAAAATGCATTTTTCTTCAAATTATTCATCGGTTAAAATGTCTTTGAACTTGCACTTGTGTAGCTGGTGAGACTAGGGGGGCAGATGGTGGGATACCTGGTTAGTCCTTACACAGACACCGTGTACATGCACTGCTTGGCTTGGATGCTGAGCCCTAGAGCAGCAGTGGGAGCTTGCTGCTTCTGCACCATGCCCCAGGACCAACCTTCAGGGGTGTCCCCTCTCTGTCACATGCCATCCTGTTCACTAGGTGGCATTGCTTCCTAGACTAAAAGCTTCTAAATACTTAATTAATTATGCTAATCCACGAGGTGGATGGAAAAAGAACTTCACTGAAATAGCTTTGCCCTTGTATCCTTTTGATTTCATCTACTTTGCTGATGGAATTTCTTGGGTTGACAGACCTCCAGCATCCTCATCCCAGTTCTTGAAGTTTGGGTCTAGGGAAGGCTTTGGCTTGGAAAACTTCAAACAGCCCATTGGGAAAATACTGAACATACTGACCTTGCTGTTGGTAGCCAGCGCCATGGTCTCAAATCCATCAAAGTCATTGCCCTCCTCAAGTTACTGATCTGGTTTATCTTCTTTACTAAAAAATGTTAAAGTATTTGTGTATCTGTGTATTTGCTGCACGGAATAGCTGGGGTGGGGTTGGTGAAGCCTTGTATGGAGCAGGAGCTAAGTGTGTTTACATGGGGATCTTTTCCAACATCTGACCAACCACGGAAGCAGTAGAACAGCAAGGTGCTCCAGACAGAAGTGAGCTACTACCCATTATTTGGGTGTTTTATTAGCAGTTCATTAATTTGTTTCCCAGGTAGCTGTGTTATTTTTCATTATTCTGCCTTTCCCTCTCTTCCTCCCTCCTTACTCCTCCTCTTAGCATTAGTGATCAGATCAGCCAGTTAAGGGCTGAACTCCGGTGGATTTAAGATGCCAATCCATTGCCAATGGAAATTAATTAGAGCTTTTGGTAGGCTTCAAAACAAGGAGAGGAATTTTGGGTTTACAGGCTCATTTTAGTACCAGGAAGACTCAGTTTGTCATGGTACACATCAAGAAGGAAGATGGCAAGGTCTCTGTCAGGTGTAGCTCTCACCTTGTAGGTACCAGGCCCTGGGTGTGAGAAGTCTCAGGAACCTGCCAGACTGAGAACTGCCAAACCCACGGGAGGCAACGGATGCGAAGCGTGTTGAGAGCAGGGTGCTGCCCTCCAAGGAAGGCGGTGGTGCCACTTCCCACCTGTTATGTGAGTACCTTCTAGCCCTGCATTTCAAGAGCGCTTTTTGGCTTGTAATATTGATGCTCTCTTCTCTTTGCAAACCGTGGAGGTGTGATGTCTTGAGTTAAGACCTCCTCATGCAGCTCAGTTCTGAGCTGGGCAGGACAGTTATGTCTCACCTGATGCTGGAGCCACACTGGGCTCAAGCAAACCCTTGCTTTGATCTGATGAAAAGGCAAGACAAAGTAGGTTTTGAACATGACTTTCCATGGACAAGCAAGATAAAAATAAATGTAAATTGAAGATCCTGTTTCTCATGTGTATTTTATTAAAAACTACAGAGTTGTTCATTCTTGCTGTGTAGTATAATTGCTAAAACATGATTTGTAACCAAATATAGCTGCTTGCATTAAATATGGCACTACTTCATCCTAGGGAGGATGATATGGTAAAGGAATGCTCATTTAAACAATTACATAGTTCAATTTTTTTATTCAAAGCTCTAGCTTTGTCATTTTAGAAAAAGTGAACGGAACCTTTATGTGTTTTAACTTTGATTTTGTTGAACTGCACTTGGATGAAGAATGTATGCAATTAAAATAAACAATATACTTTAAAACTGGTTAAATACAGAAATGAAGCTTGTCAGACCATGTTTTGCATTTCGAAGTGATTGAGTAAAAGGTAATGGATGTGACAGATTCTGGTCACAACAGGATGATGGTGTCTTTCATCAAGTATCTAGGGCCTCTGTAGCCATGGAGAGGATTTCCAAAAGTCACTTATGAGAGACCAAGGGCTTACATTTACTGGGTTAGTACCTACAGCTTTTTGAAATGGCTTGTGTGGCTTTTTTTTCCTCTGAAATTCTAGATGCCCTCTGTAGCTCCTACCCTTCCACAGTAAACTCATATTTGCTGAGTGAGCAAGGATGGGAAGACTCCCCAGTTTCCCAGTTCTTTCCAAGCTGGGCTTGGTGAAGATCACCTTGCCCTACACTTGGTAGCTGGACTGGTAGCGTTAAATGACCTTTCTGTATGAGAGAATGTGCAGGTACTTATACTGAAGTATATAAATTCATCATTTGTTCCAGTCTAAAGACAGACACAATGTTTTAGTATGGGACACAATGCATTTAAGTAACCAAAGTGTTAGACATATTCTAAGTTAAGGGTGCTGCTTTCTGGTTTTGTAACCATCCCACCTCCCTGGAACAGTGGTGACTGAGGAGCAAAGGCAGTGTATCTCTATTTAGGTAATAGATAAAACTTAAGTT
Source organism: Psittacula echo (assembly GCF_963264785.1). Lineage (NCBI taxonomy): Eukaryota > Metazoa > Chordata > Aves > Psittaciformes > Psittacidae > Psittacula > Psittacula echo. The sequence continues at coordinate 29,798,345 of NC_137740.1, read as the reverse complement.
TCTGCCTTGGTGCATGTTGTTGCATTCAACTTTAGAAACTGGTTATTTTTAAAAATGGCATGTAGATATTTGGCTTGAATCACTGAAGTTAGGCTTCTTTTTTTAATCTTAATTGTTGATGACCCAAGAGAAGACAGTGAAGGCTGCAAGTTGGTTGCTGTTGTGCTGTACATGGCCTGGTTCCTGAGGCCACCTTGTTTCTCTGTTGGCCCCAGCTGAAGGTTTAAACATTTGCTGGCTGAAACTCGGCGTTGGCCAGAGAGCCAGTGTGTTGTGGCAGTCCTAGTGTGCAGGAAAATATCTTTTCAGACCTCCTCTCTGGTGTTTCTCAAGACTTGAAGAGCCAGTGGTATATCCACATCTTTCATTCCTAAGGACCCCTCTTGTGAGAGCTAGATATAAGCTGTTTCAGAGAAGCGTCTAAAAATCAATAGTCCTGCAAAAAGTGTAAACAAGTTTCCTCTGATTTGAGATTAATGTCTCCAAAAGCCTGAAAATAGCTCTGGGGAGGATCATCAAAACCATCCTCAGTCCCAGCTCAGTGCCAGAGTTTTCAGCTGGGGGAAAACAATGATTGCATCTAATTTGAAATGCTTGGAGGAAACGATCACTCTTATTAGAATTAGAATTAAAATCAGATATTTGTTTTTTCAGAGTTGATGGAAAGTCTCGTGTAGTTTCAACCTTATCTAAACAAAAACATTTTGTTTAGTTGCAGTTCCTTTTGTTAGAGTCTGGTTAGGTGTCTCCAAAGCCACACTTCTGAAAGCTCATTCAACAGAATGCTTGAAGATTTTATTTCTGTCCCAAAGGTGAAAGAAAACAACTTCAATATGTCAGAAATGTTTTTACCTGATGAGCCATATTTTTCGTAAGGTCAAGAAGAAACGATGGATACAGTAACAAGTGTTTGTGCTGTTACCTTTTAAAATGTATATGTGATGCTCAAGTTCATAAACGTTAGCGTGTGCCTTTCAGCAGCAAAAAAATAGCAGTGGAAAGCAGGAGTCCTTGGTCTGTTCCTCCTTGTTTCTTCTGAAAGCCATTTTTGTTTTAAGTTCTTCTGGTGTAAATGATTTTAATGAAAAGGAGAAAATTGCTAGGGTAGAGTTTATCATCTGGAATATATGGGCTTAGATGGTTTCTTGAAGTACAGAAAACAGGTGAGCAGAGCTCTGAGTGCCCTGGAGAAGCAGTGCCCAACCCTTTTAAAAGAACATGAGTTGGCATCCTGCAAGAAGGCTGACCCAGTGCAGCTCTGCATGAGAGGATTGGGCTGTGGTGGTTCAGACATCGCACATCCAGGTTGTATGCGGTGTTCAATAGCTGGTGCAGCTGAACCGCACAAAGGTGCTGGCATGAGGCTGAGCTGTGCCCTCTGTCTACGAGAGATGTTCCAGGGCCGGGCCCCTTCCCTGCAACCCTCTAGGTGAAGGCTTGGAGTGAGTGAGGAGGCCTCACCCTCCCTAATTCATTTTCTCAGAACTATGATCTCAAGAGATGGAGAAGCACATGTTTGTGGAGAGGGAATAAAGGGCATGCTCAAGGTCATGATCCATCCCATGGGGATGTCCAAATATTACAGGTCCAGCTCAGCAGAATGTTCGTATTTGTCTGTAAATTAAGCTGATTCCTGGCTTGGATCAGGTCACCTGTTCCAAGGAATTTCTTCTATAAAGCATCTTTCTAAAAGCGCTGTGCGAAACAGTGCTTTTGGTGATTTTGGGGGTGATACATCCGAAGTCCTGCCCTAGCTCGCAAGGACAGAGTTAGTTGTCAGAGATGGTGTCTCTGGGAGAAAGGGTTTTTGGGAAAGTGAGGACAGTGAGCCTGCAATGTTAGTAGTTACCTCCCCTCCTGAGCAGGGTAGGGGATGATCCTGTCCCAGCCCCAGGAGTGGGTGAATTTAGAGAAAGCTTTTCTTCTCTGAACTGGTAACTTTTAACAGCACCTGGTGGTACCATCTGCGGACGAGACTGGAGCTGCTGTGAGTCTGGACAGAGGTGTGAGCATCCAGCACTGGTCCAACTCCTCCCTTGGTGCATGTTCTTTGAGGACCAAGCTGCTCCTGCCCCTTTTTGCCTTCTCTCTTGTGCTCATGCTTGTTCTGTGCTCCTGTTTTCTGCCTTCTTTGCAGCATTGATAAATATATGCAGGTTTGAAAGAAAACCAGAGAGAAGAGGAAACACTGGCATTTGGTAGGGATCACCTGGGTCCCAGCCAGTCTCCTTTCAAAAGAAGGTTGCATGCAGGAATGTATGTGTCTGCAGAGCTTTGTGCAGTCAAAAAGCTCTTTGTGCTTTTGGTCTTCATTGATGAGGCATCCTCTGAAGTGCTTATTCAAAGTTTAGCTTCTGTGTCTCTTGCCCTTCTCCCCCTCACCTTCATCATGGTCCTGTAAAGCATCCTCACCCTCCTGTGCCTCTGTGTCCAGCCTGTCAGGAGCTAGTACAGATACAGCTCCTAGCCCTGGTCATTCCCCCAGTCATTTGAATTACCCTGGTCTGATCCTTTCCCTGGTCTCTCCAGTGTGGTTTTGGCACAATAGTGCCCAGGACTGCCGTGATGAGCCTGTTCTTGGTCATGTTTCTGCTTGTGCCTCTGCCATCAGCATGGCGCTGACCATCCCCAAGGCCTTGCGGCAGTGAACAGGAATCTCTCTGCTGACTCTAGGGGCATTAGAGGGGGTCCGTAATGCTTTGCAGACCAATTTTCTCTCTGTTATTGTTCTAAACTCCCTGTTAGCCATTCCTGCTTCCCAGGTTTCCGTGTGTTTCAAATTATTTTCCCCAGAGGCATCAACAGCATTTTTCCAAATTGAATCTCATTTATTTTCTACCCAGGTTTCCAATCTCTCTGGGGCCCTTTGTATTATTTCTCAGTCCTCACTGCCGTGTACAATATATCCTAATTTAGTATCGTCTGTGAATTATATTACCATGCCCTTTAGTTCCTCTTCTATTTAATGAAGATATTGCCAAGAAAAAAAAAAATCTAAACTACATTTTGTTAAAATAGGAAGGTAGAGTCTTAAAAACCCCTTTGTGGGTTTCCAATATGAATTCTAAATCTTTTTCAAAGAAATCCTCAGCATTTTAAAAATAAATTAAAACCTTCAAAATATCAAAGTTGGTTGGTGTAAAAATTAATCCTTTTTTCAATTAGCTGAGACCTCTGTTGCCCGTACAGCGAGCTTTGTGTCATGCAGCCTCTCCACCGGAGACACCATCTATGTATTTGTGACAGATTTTTTCTAAGCCAGTACCAAACATATGTTTCAATTTCTCAATAAATTTGTTCGCTTTCCCTTTCTGACCTTTTCAGGTTTCCTCTCTGTGGCTGTTCTAGCAAACATGTAAACTGTCAGGAATGATGCTGAAGCAGCATATTTTAATGCAAACTGTGCAGGCTTATTCATACAAGTGATTTTCAAATTCATGATCATGAATATTTGCACGGTAAGATTGATTCTGTTGTGAGCTTTTTATTTATAAGCTGAGAAGTGCTGCCTGTTGGTGCCAGGCTAGGAGAGCATCATGCCTGCGTGACGGGGAACGAGCCATGCTATGGAAGCTCTATGTCCTATCAAAACAGCTGAGATTTCTGACTACAAATAGGGAAATAGCACTGGCAGCCGGCAGTTTGCTGGAGATATGTATCCTGAAATGTTCAGTGCATAATTTCTAGCAATGAGCAATTTCACAGAGACTATGATCTGCTTGTGGAGAGAAATAAGGTGTAAATTGGATGAATAAATTGCTCTCTGCAAATGGCTTGCTAGCTCTGGAGGACTTTTCTCTTTGAGAAGCACTGCAGCTTGCTGGTGTTGTCAGCCCTCTGTGTTGGTGGTTTGACCCCATCTGCAAACTAATGCTGGGGAGAAGCATCTTAAATGCCCCGTACTTTGGCACATACTGACTGTACTAGCCCACCAACAATCTGTCTCTGGCAGCGTGCTTGCTGGAGAGGCTTGGACCCCTTGGGTGGAGGTAGCCACACTGAGCAGGGCTGTGGGCCTTGCCAGCAACGATCAGGGGTCACTGTCTGCTGGGAAAATTCCTGCTCTGTTTTATCCTCAGAAACACATGGCTATTGGGATACATGTATATTGGGTTGGGTAGTGCTGTGCGACTTCCATTCCCCTGGGGAGCAAGGAGGGCTGGTGTTGGAGCTTACAAGCTGTCACCAGGTGTCTTGGCTAACAAGCTTCACTGCCTAAGTTTCTCTGTGCCCTTTAGGTTGGTATTGCTTTGTTTTGGTGTTAAACAACAAGCCTTGTTCTCTGCAGATGCAGGGGCTTTCCCAGGGACAAGGAATCCCCAGCTCCTGGGGCTGTGCCACTATGTCCCTGCCACCTCTGAGAGGGATGCTCCGGGTGGGGCCGCAGCTCACTGCTGGTGTGCAGCAGCTGTAGGAAATTAGAGGAGCCTTGGGGCTGTGCTGGGAAACACCAAGGGAGATTCCCAAGGTCTCCGGAGTAGAAAACTGGCTCAGAGCTGCCTGCCTGCACACCAGGCAGGGCTCATGTGGAGCTGGGCATGGAGCCCCACAAATGGAAGGATCCCGCCGACAAAACAATGCAATCCTGCAAAAGTAATGCAGAGTCGGGGACCGCTGAGGCAAGCGATGGTGACTCTGGCGCTGGTGCTTGTGGACTGCAAGGTAGTCTCCAGCTGGGATGGCTGGGATGTCCCTTGTGCAGCACACTGTTGGGTATGCGGGGCCTGACAGCTGGTGTGGGACAGGGGATGTAGGATGTCACACAGGATACACTGTCCCCTATATAGATAAAACTGTTGCATTGCCTTGGAGGGTTTCAGAGATGGTAAAGATAAAACCTTGTCCTGTTCACCATTACTTTGTGGAAAGTTTAGCCTTTGGGACTTTTCTCTCTCTGTTTCTGACTCTTACTTTCAGGGGGATGCCTGGCTTTAAAAAGTACTGCTCACCTTGTGAACAGGGACATGGCACCCTTTAATTTCAGCTGAGCAGATGGGGACTACTTGCTTGGGGGGACTAATCGCTTGTCCTCCATGGAGCAAAAACCTTCCTGAAAGTGGGTCAGAAAGCCACATCATGTTAGTGTTTGCACTGGGACTCGTACATGAGCGCAAATGGGTGTGAAAAATGCTGCATCCAGCTGCCTCCTTGGTAGCTTCAGGTCTGATGAAGCTGTGTTTCATTTTTATCTCCTGACGGCAAGGTCCACCTTTTGTCACCAAAACGGCTTTTCCTGTAAGACCTGGTCATGATGGGAGGCTCCAGCTTGGTGGGAGGCGTTGTGTTACTTAAGCAAGTGTTTAGAGAGTGGCACATCCTCGGGGACAGCGGTGACTTTATCCCAGGGGACCGACCCAGAGCTGTCCTCCCCCGCCTGCAGCATAAGCTAAATACCGAGTTCTCTAATGGAGCATCCTTCCTCCCCTTTATCGATAATTTAATCGTTTTAATAACGTCCCCTTGCACGGATAGGATTACGATTAGAAAATGTCAGAGCCTTGTTATCATCTAATTAGAGTCACATTTCAGCGGAATGGAAAGGCAAATCTTCAAGCGCTGCCTTGCGCAGTGAAATGGGAAGAAAGTGATGATTTAAACCAGCTGCAGGCCGAGCCCCGGCTGCGGTCCCGCCTGAGACACGGGGCACGGCGCAGGACAAGGTGATGGTCCCTGGTCAGAGCCCTCTGAAGCAATCAGTGCAAACTGCTCCCAGATCACTTTTGCAAAGCGAAAAACTCCAGCGTGGTCCAGTAAAAACAATCAGGCTGTCAAGTTTGCCAGCTAACAGCTGAGGAGGTCAGAGCAGCAACACAACACAAACCAAAATAAACACCACCTCGCTCTGCCAAAAAGCCTTTATCACTCTTCAGGGAGAAAGGGAGGCACTTTCAGATGGCTTTAACTTTTTCCTTTTTTTTTCCCTTGTTTGTTTTTGTATGCTTAAATATGAGAGGAAAGCTAGGATCTCTTTCCTCCCTTCCCCTAATGCCATTATGGCAGGCGAGGTACATGTGGGGTATTGTTCGCTCAGGAGAACCTCTTTGTTTGCCTTTTTTGAGGAGGAGGAGGAGGTTGGAAAGGCAGTGGGAGAGCAGCTGTGCACAGCCCTTAACCCCTTGGAAGCTGCCTAGGGATTTGCTTTGGCTTAGCTTGGTCTCCGGCTTTTGCAGCACAGCACAGAGAGCGTCCCATCTGGGGAGGAGGACACATGGCTATAGTCAGGGACAGGGCTGCCACCCTGCTGCAATGCTGGAGTATCCATGTTTGCGTGGGATCCATGGTGGCATGGTGCCTGGTGGAGGGGAGTCTTGGCTCCTTCAGGTTTAATGACCCCAAGCATTGCAGTAACGCACGAGTGATACTGAAAAAAGTTATTCTGTGTACAAAGAAGGTTTCTCAAGCGCCATGGTCACTTCACACCCCAGCCAGCTGCAGGGAAGATGATGCATATGCTGGCCCCTGGTCCCTCCATGCAGAGCCTGCTTTGGCAGCCACTGTGCTGGGATGCTGCCCACCCGCCTGCCCGAGGAGGTAATGTCTGGCAGCAAAGTAGAGCAGCCAGTGGGGAGCCGTAAAACCTGAACCCGCTGCAGCTGTGAGCCTGAGCCCCAGCACGGGCACCAGGAGCTGGGGGCTGTGGTCCTGCTGTCATCCCTATGGGATGGGATGAGCAGAGCTGCCTGCACTTGCCCAGATCACAGGGTAGGGGGAGAGTAATGGAGCATTTCCCTCAGAAGTGCCAGATCATGCCTCACCCGCTCTGTAGGGATGCATCCCTCGAGGCAGGAGCTTAGAAGCAGCAGTGTTTCCGGGCTTTGCTGTGGGGTAGCAGCTCCTTAGTTTCCCCATGGGTTTACCAACCTGAATGTCTCTTAAGGTCTGGGCTTAACAACCCACCTAAGGGCCACAAAATATCTCCCCTTGTGATTCTTGCCTTCAGGGGCTCATGGAATAAGCAGAGGATCGCAGACACCTGCTTTTGCGGTGCTTGCCTGAGGCTTGCCAGGATTACTCCAGCATTTCGTGCTGGGAACACCTGCCGTGCAGAGCAGGGACAGACTCAGCACTGACCAGCTCCACATAATAAATAACAACAGTAAAACCAGTTATCGCTTAAATAGCACTTTACATCCTTGGGATGCTGTAAAACCCCAACTACTTAATCACAGCCGCTCTCTTGATGTTTACAGTGAACTGAAATTTTTGGTCTCGGAGGAAAATGTATTTTCTGGTGCCAAGAGCTGCAGACAGGGCTGTGTCTGCAGCTCTGCTGGGGAGCCGAATGAGGCCACATCGGCGGCAATTAAGGCTCAGATGTCCATCAGGACATCAGAGGGATTCTGAGCCAGCACCAGGCCCTGCCTTCCCCAAACCACTGCTTCATGGCTGCCTTCAAAACTCCTAACATGTGGGGGACTTGCAATGTTAAGCGGGTGGATAGTTTAGCTGTGTCCAGGAGCCTGCCTCTGACAGTGATGGCGATCGAGAGTGGCACCGGGCAGCCCCCGCACTGCTGGGAGCCAGCAGTGGCATTTCTGCCAGGCAGAGCTCCCCCCTTCCCAATTAGGGGCGCTGCTAATTTTAAGCGAGCTGCCTCCGCCAAGCAGGAGCTCTTTAAAATATCATCCTGCCAAAGTGTCTTTAGTGGGAGCTGAGGGTCGAGCATGAAGTGCAGGCTCCGGTCCCTGACATTTTGGGGCAAGGAGAGCTGAACCTCCCTGCAAACTGCGATGGGCAGATTTGGAAGAGGTAGATTTTCTTTGGATGTGTTATCCATAGCTGGGGGAGGGAGAAGGAGGTTTCTGTAATCAAAATGAAAACCATCTCTGATTTCATTTTAAAGCATGTTAAAACGTTTCATTTGACCTGATGCAAAGCACTGCGTCTCATTTTGTGTTTTAATTAATTTTGTGATCCTTTAATTAAGCTAATTTCAAAGAAAAAAATGTTTCTCTCAAAACTGGAAGTCAAAACATTTTGAAGATCATTTCTGCCTCTGAAATGCTGCTTAAAAGCATTAGACTCTCTAGAAACCCAGGTTAATTCCTGTCTTTACAGAATTACCAAATGCCTTGGGAGTTAAACCTGAGAGTACTTTAAAAAGGGCCCTTGTTTCTCAGAAAGGGAGTGTTGCTGCCTGTTATCCTGGGATGAAAGGGGAGAGGGTCTCATCTCAGACTTTTCTTCCTGAAAAAAATCAGGGCGCTGGTAGGTGTAGAGTTTGCCTGTCACTGTACAGGGACCCTGACTCTATTTGGATAGGGAAACTCCAGCAATGGCACGATCTCAGTGCCAGGTCACTACTCAGGATGAGGGCACAGCACAGGATATGGGATAGAACCTCTTAGGACATTTGCTGCTGAAGAGGCTTTTGTCCCCTGTATCTCTTAGGGGCTGCAGTGGGCCATGAGTTTGCGGATGAGTCTACTCAGAAAGCCTTCAGCTCAGTAGCTGGAGGGCTGAGCCTCTGGCAACTCCAGCTTCAATCCTCATTAGCACTGCAGGTACCCAAGGTCATCTGACAGTTCCTCATATCTTAGTTTTGCTTTAATTTATCACCTTTTTCAGTCAATTAACAAAACAGAATAACAGACTTTAAAATACATACATGTTTGCATAGTATTATGGCCAGTAAATCCCATTGTGAGGTCCCATGGGTTTCTCGGAACCATCTGGGCACACCTGAGCTTGATGTATTCCTACGTGTAGAAGCAAAAAAATTATTCTTTAGAGAGAAGTCTTAAAAATCTCACTGGACTGCTGTAGCTGCAGCACAGGCTCAGGGAACAGATGCTCAGCTGCTGCTCTCGTGCTGTCCCTCGGCACACAGGAATCACCAATACCTCTGTGAAGGAGACCTTCAGACCACTCTGAGCCTTAAATGAGGAAACTGCTCATTTGCTGACCACTGGAAGAGCTTGTGCGCAGCAGGACTTCACCAAAAGATTTCCCCGCCCTGTAGAGGTAAGTCTGTGTTTGTCGTCCTGGAATGCTGCTCCCTGCTCAGTGCTCTGCCAGGGCAGCTCCAGCCCCCTTGAGACACTCCTGAAGCTTCTTCTCAGGCTTCAGGGACCAGTGACATCCACCTGCCTGATGCCCAGAGAGAATGGGCTAACATTCACAGGCAGTGTGGCAGGGCCATGTGAATGAACACTGTCCCTCTGCATGCACAAAGCAGTGTTTTACTGAACGTGCGCCCCTGGATTGACTCAACTGGTGGGAGCGTGTTTCCCTGCCCCACTGACCTGCTCTGAGCCAGCCCCCAGAGGCTTTCCTCCATGTTCATATTCCTGGGAGTATTTCCTGTGCTCGGATGATTAGAAGTCAGCACTCACAGAACAAAACACTTTCCCTGAGGTGGCATTTGCATTTGAAGGCCAGGACGGCTGTTCCAGGGCCTTTGCTGTTTCACAAACTTCTGTAGTCTCCTGGCTCTGTGCTCTGATTCCAGCAACCTGCATCTGGCTTGAAGCCATCCTTAATTGTCCTGTCTTGGGGTGGTTCAGGGAGCTTTCTAGCTCTGGCACAAATTACGGTGCTCAGAGGATGGCTGTAATTTCTGTCCTGCTGCCCCCAGTTCCTGGGAACTCTTCTGGCAGTCAGCAAACGATATGACTCACGCTCAAAGAAGCCAGATCTACTCCAGCCTAGCATGATATTTTGATTAGTAAGAGGCTGGCATGAGAGCTGAGAGGTTCCTGCCTGTGTGCCAGGCTGCCCATGTTATTCCCCCACTGCACCAGGCTCTTCCTCACTGCTGTTAGCTTTGAGGGGAGTAGGTAATCATATTGAGCGAGGATACACACTTGCAACTCTTTCTGCAGGACTGGGCTTGGTCCCCATGGGCAGGTTTGGTCATGCACGCAGGGCTTTGGTGGCACAGCATTATAACCCAGCCTGGCCCCTCGCTTCACTGCACATGAATTTTACAGCTGGAAGTGGGGCTTTGTTCACCTAGAAACTCAGGCAGCTTTGCAGGAGTGTGACTTAGGTCCCCAGATGTGTGGATGAGATGAGAAATTGAATATGCTCATACCTATATATGCGTGTGCGCGCTGGGATGTGCTTAGAAATGCATGCTTTTATCAGCTGCTCCTACTTCTGGAGATGCCTGGTTAATTTATCAACTGAGAAGCTCCATCTCGCTAAAAGTCTCATTTCCATATTCTTTCCAGATGGTCAAGATGCCACAGAGACAGTTTCTAAGTAAATAACTTGCTTCTTCACACAACCTACCATCAGCATCCCAACCAGATGCCCCAGATGGCTGGAGCATCCAAGATGGTACCTGGGTCGTGAAGGAAGGTGCCGAGTTGCATGAATAATAGAAATGGTGCGGCTGCAGCATGGTAGAGCAAATACTTTCCTTTTGCAGCTCCGGATCCAGACTGAAGAATTACTGGAAACCACAATGCACTTCCCCATGTGCAGGTCCATCGGAGCGGGCTGGTGCTCAGTGGCACTAAGCCTAGGGCAGAGGGGGTTGTGCTGGAGGCTGCTGCCTCTGCAGTGATGCAAAGCTCCTGCTCCTGTACAGCACCGTTTTCGTTTCACTGCTGCCTGATTGCAAGTTAAAACCAAAAGGTTAAAAACGTTTAATTATGCTGCTGCTTTCACAGCAGATTAAACAAGAGGATAAATAGACTACAGCATGTTATTTTGGATTTGATTTTGTTTTTTAAACAAGAGGAGGGAGGCGGGAGGCTGGGGCTCCTTGGCAGCTGTCACACGTTTTGCTTTTGATGGTGTCAGTTGTGTCTGTTAAGAGGTGTTTCTCTTGCCGCTGTCAGCATTTTCCGAGGGAGGCTGAATTCATTGATACAGTCTGTTTGCTGTCCACATATTCACAGTTCATGTGTTACATTTTACATAAAGTAAACTTAGCAAGGGGAAAACTAATTCTGCAATTCTTCAAAGCTAGTGCACAGTAAATATATTCTGACACTGACAGGTATTTCTTATTAAATAGCTCTGAACTGCAGTACTAGGTTTTGCTTAAGTGGCATTATTCTCCCCGAGCAAAGACAGTTCATTTATTAGTCATTCTGAAAACCAAATAACAAATATTATTCTCTAAGCAAACTAAACAAACCATTTAAAAGGGGCCTGTCTGAAATGATTAAAGTACAGTGTCTGAAAAGCAGCTGACATTTTAGTGCCAAAATACCATATGGAGACTCAAGTGCTTTATTAACATCCTTTGACCTAAGCTGCAAAATCTCCCGACACCTTTGAGCACGGTGGAGCAGCCTTCCTGTGTGCGAGGGAGAGCGCGGAGGCAAATCTTTCTGCCAGTTCTTAAGATGTCATTTTGGCACACGGAAGAGCGAGGTGCAATAATTGAGGGGCTGGATGCGAGCAGATTTTTTGCTTTCTGCCAGAGATACGCCATAAAATTATTCAGAGGAGCTGAAAGTGCGGGCTTGCCATTTGTGCCATAAAAAATAAATATATTGTATTTGTCTTGCCTTCTTACAGCTCTCCCTCTTTCTCTTAGCTAAATATTTCCTTTCTTCTGAGCATCAGACATTATTTCTAGCTTTCAGGCATGCAAAATAAAAGAGTGTGTGCACTTATATGTATTTATTTATGGTCCATGTGGGGTTGTGTTTGTGTATCCCTAGCTCTGCTCTGAAGATTTCCTTCACAAGCAGGAAAACAATTTTGTCCTGCAGGTCAGACAGAATAACTGATACCACTGTTTACAGATCTCTGCTCACTGGAGAAGCTTATTAAGCCCCAGCTGGGTAAGAAAAAGGTTTTTCATCCATAGCAGGACGATAGAGATACAGGTAAGTGCTTGCATGGACGCAGAACCAGGCACTGATGGGAAGGGCCCCGTGAGCACCAGGGAGTCAGTGGATGCCAGGAGGAGATGCTTGCCAAAGAAGCCACTCGAATGACTTGTTATAAATTGTTCAGTCAGTTGTTCTCAGACTGTTCTGCACTCAAAGTGCTTGGGATCAGACATAGGTTGGGTTTTTTAATATTTTTAAACAAATGTTGTGATTATTCATAAAAATTCATCAGATAGTGAGATTGAGTAACATTTAGCCTGAGGTTTGTTCACAAAGCATCTCCTTCAAGCATGCCCTTGCTGGCTCTGAAGCAGGGCAGCTTGAATTGGCAAGGACGAAAATAATATAGAAGTTATGTGAGGATTTTAATAAAAAAATAGCAGATACTGAGCTGATGTATGTTATTAACTTGCTTCTCTGGGATTAGGTAGGTCTGGATAAACGAGGAGGTATTGGTCCAGGTTTACTGTCTTTCAGTGTTGTCCTAGTGACAGGAGATTACGTGCCATTGGGGATTAGCCTGATGACATTACATTACCAGGGTAACAATTTATATGCTGATGTCATTCAAGACATTTGGTCAGGTCCAGAGTTTCTGGCATGAGCTGACATTTCTTCCCTTTTAGCATCCCAGGGCTGCCAAGCCAAGCAGTGCATTCCCAGGCATGCTTTCCTTTCCCTGGCAGGGAGTGGGTGATCCCTGCAGCCATTCCCTCCTCTCAGATGAGAGCACACAGATAAACGTTTTCATAGCTGGCACCAACAAGCTATGAAAGCTAAGATACCAGGAGCATTCGAAGTTCCTCTATAGACAGATTAAATGGTTCAATATGATGCTTTAAATAGCTCCTTTTTGGAGAGAAAGAGAGAGAGAGGGTCAAAAAGGCACGTTGGCTCTAGCATTGATGTTGCGTAGTCACCACCAAGCAAGGGTACGAACAGTGGATGCGTTTTATACTTTCGAAGACATTATTGCCAGTAACATGCATTAGGGAAAATGAAAGCTGATATGTTCTTGCAGCTCGGTAAGGGGGTGAAGGCGCCTGTGTGATATGGGTGGATATAATTGGGGTCTTGGGGAAATGCAGCAGAGCGGGCTCTGGAAAGTAGCCTGTGTCCCTGGTCCTCCTGCCACCTTTCCATGGTGGGGCCGAGTCCCCGCAGCTGGGTTCCCTTTGTGCAGCTGGGAGGCAGGCTGCAGGTGAAGTGATGGCCTGTGCTAGTGAAAGGAGCTGGAACAGCCGCGGTACCCACGAGCGCTGTGAAGGAACAACTTCGTTAATCTGACATCGAGAGCAAATGTTGCTAATTAGGAGCCCAGGCTTTGGTAACCATGGCAATTTATGTTCCTGAAAATGTGAAACAAAGTCAGAGAAGGGGCAAATCCTGCTACCTTCTCTGCTCCTACGTGGTTTGCAATGCCGAGGAGTGCTGGAACGGAGTACCATATCCAGCAGCAGTGAGGGGTGCAAGAAACTGGGGAGCAGGAGCAGCTCAGAGTGGGAGGTCATCCCTTTTCCTACTGCTCACAGGAGCCCATCCTGCTCCTGAAATGCTGCCTTCCCACCAGCAGGCTGAGCCCACTTCAGTCTAGTGAGGGGCACAGGCTTTGGCCAGTGCCAGTGTTGGCTTGGCCACGAAGCCTCGGCATTCCCTGCTGGGGAAAGGCAGCCTGCCGTTGTGCAGGCTGAGGCACCACTGGCTCGTGCTGCATGACCGCGTCTGCCAAGTGACAGTTCGCTGTTAGCTCCTCAAACTGTGTGTCCAGGGCCAGCTGGGTTCCCTATGTAGTTTTATTGAAAATATAAAACGGCACGTGGAGGCCTATGGCAGACAGGGCTCGCTCCTGCAAGAGGGGAAGAGCCCTGCCCTCTCTGAATTTTTCACAAATGTTGTCAAGCTCAATGGAGAGAAGAATCCAGTATTTGGGAATCCTGGCTGCTGTTCCAGCTGCAGAACCATTGTGAGCTCTACAGATTTTTAGGGCACAAACACAAATTCCAGCCCACGCAATTTTCAGCCCTCAGTACAGATACGAGAGCTAAATTTCAATGCACTGAGCCTAAAGCAAAGCCAGAGCTTGGGCCAAAAGTATCTTTTCCCAGGACAAGACCAGCCTCAGTTCAATGAGCACATGCTCCTGGGTGCCTCCCTGGGTGTCAAAGCATCCCACACAGGTACCCTCAGGGGAACCTTATCTATTCTCCCTAGGCAGCCAAGGAAAGCTGCTGGTAGACGAGGAGCTGGTATAGAGAAGTGTTTCAGTTGATGAGGCCTTAGGGAAATGCACTGGTGAGCAAAAGTTTCTACAGCGAGGAAAGGTTTTGCCTTAATTAAACTGCAGTGGGTCCACTGATGCGGAAACCTGACAAGGTGTGGGGGGATTATTTCATCTGGAGAATGTGGCAGGATGCTGTGAAGCTGTCGGGTCAGTTGGAGATGTCTGTCTGAGGTGGCAGTGAGCACTGGTGATGGTGGTGAGGAGCACAGGCAGAGCCACGTGCTGTCAAGGGGCTGTAGGCAGAGACTAGGGGTATGCCTCAGCAAGGGAACAAGGCTGTTAGACAAGGCAGGGAAATTAAAACACGCAAATAGTAAAAAATAGTAAAGCAACGCAAGCGACAACCTACGCATGTTTGTAACTGGAGTGAAGCTTGGATAGTAGATGCATTAGGATCCAAGAAAACAACCAAACCCCAAGGCTTTGAAGCAGCCAAGGTTTCCAACGCACGGCAGGATGAGTATCAGCCGCCTGCTCTTCTGCTGCTGCTGTGCCTGTGCGTTACTTGGATTTTTCAAACGGACCAGGAGCAGGGGTGAGGTTTGCACAATGCAGGGATGTGCCCCACTGCCTGCAGGGCCAAGGTATCCCTTCTCAAAGGACTCAAATGACACCCCTTCCCAAGGCAGGCCTGGCTTGCAGGGAATTTGCTTTTTCCCTGTTTGCTCTAACCCCCTCCAGCACCACTGCTGGGTTTCTCTGCCCACCACCTTTTGCAGGATCAGGTCTATATTTCCCCGTCTCTCCTGCCCCTGTCTAACCTCACTCATGTTTATAAGCTTCAGGAGACCTACTGCGGTGGAACAGCTTAGTTTTTGAAATTTTCTCCTTTTTGATGAAGTCAGGGTCTGGGAAGTCCCCCGGGACCGTCTCAAAGGAAGTGTTAGGTTTATGTGCAGAACAAGGCAAAAAAATAATAATCTTACTTTACTCTTCTTGGAGCAAGAATTGTTCTCTCTCCACTCAGCTCCCCTCCTGCCCCATGGCTGGGAGGAGAGGAAAAACACCCTGTTGCTGCTACCATGTGTTTCCAGAGCCTGCAGGTGTTACTGTCTGTGAGCGTGGCACATCCTCAGACCTGCAGATGCCCCAGGATCTTTCAGGAGCTGGCTCTATTAAGTCTCTGCAAGGGCTCCTGGGGCCCAGGAGAGTGTCTCAACCCATGTTTGGGGCTGCCCTGGCCCCTGGCTTGGCCTCTCCCATCAGCAGTTTGTGCCTAAGCTCCCCACCACCACCTTCCCTGGTAACCAGGGCATGGCTGCCGTGGCCACCAGGATGGCTTTGCTGGGAGGTCCCTCTTGTGATGTACTGTCTTTGCTGCCGTATGATAGTATTATTGTTCCTGTATGTTTTGGGTTTGGGATTTTGGGGGCTTTTTTTTAAAGGTGAGGGAAGATTATTTATGACTTGTTACAAATTCCCATCCTTTGGAGTGGCAGTGTCCTACATCAGCCACCAGCACCATCTGCAAAGGCAGGGATCTAGCAGTTTGTTCTGGGAGCTAAAGAAGGGAGGGAGGAAGAGTAGAGGGGTCCAAGGTGAAGCACTGAAGCAGAGGAGGGATCAGGAAAAGACCTCAGGGAAGAAGGCAGGAAGGGAAGGAAAGGAGACCTGGCCTTTTCAATAGGGCTTTTAGAGATGAAAGCACCCAGGCTGGATACATGCTGTCCTGCTGCTTGGCCAGATTAGCAGCAATGCTTCCAAAAAAGCATAAGCAGAGCTGGGCTATATGGGTGCCGAGCCTGAGACCAGGCACTGTGGGCAGCCGCCCACCCTGTTTATACCTCGATGCTTCCCCAAACATCTCAGTGATGCTGTAAAGGGGCATTTGCTGATACCCCATGTGCCTGCTAGGACTGGGTGGCCATAGCAATTCCTGGTGCTGCCTGGGTGCTCCTGGCCATTGAGGCTGGGGTCCCCGCATACCATATGTGCAAGCCAGCTGCCTGCATCCCAGCCCAGTGCAGGGCTCCCAGCTCTGACAAAAGCATTCATTGCACTCTTGCTACCTGAGCACACGTTTTGGCAAGATGTGACTCAAGAGCTGACAGCTCTCAAGTGCATTCCAAGGATGAATAAAAAGCGACAGAGCAGGTAGCGATTTCTGCAGTCAGCCGGAGTCTGTAAGAAGACAGTCTCAAAACTGTCTTGCTGTCTTAGTGGCCAGAGGACGCCTGTCACGGTCACTTGACCTGCAGGCAGATGGTTACTGTCTGTCTAGCACTGTCTTTTGGGGCTTGATAGGAACTTTTAAAATGCAGATAGACAGTGAGCCCCCTCTGTGAGAAGCAGGCAGCACTGGGCAGCCGGATGCCAGCATTAGGATGTGCAGGGTGAGTTGTTGGGGAGCACAGTGTGTGTCTTTTATCAAGAGGCAACTTGATAGCCCCCATCTGCGTTGTGCAAGCCTGAGATTGTCACAGCAAGGGTTTGCAGAGCTGGATGGAAGAGCAGAAGCATGTCACAGGGCTGATGTCATCCGCCTGTGATGTCACTGTTGTCTTCTTTGGCAGAGCACTTCCAGAGATAGCAGAGCTCCTGTCGGCTAGGCTGGCACTCGCTCTGTACAGCATAATTAAGCAAATATATTAATAGAATGGGAGCCGGGGCCTGGATAATGTTCTTGTGTGACAGACAAATGTGGAGGCAAAGCAGACGCTTACTTCAGAAGTACTGCAGGATGCTATTAGTGGGCACAAACTTGCATCCCATTAATGCCATTGCTGTTAGGCAACGTTGAGTCATTTGCATTTTAAATGAAGCTCCCGGACCAGCTCCGGTCCAGGATCAGCTCTAGGAAAACTGAAAGGCTGTATCTGCACTAGGAGAGCCTTGGGAGCACCCAGGAATACCTTGCTAGTGAAAATAAACATCACATAGGCTCAGCTTTTGTGCTGATTGCAAAGTATCACTGCAGCAGTGACACGGAATGGGAACAAGAGTACAAGAGATGCCGGCAGGTTTCATCTCTGCCAGGGTCTCCCCCTGAACGGTGATGTTGGTCCAAGCTGATGCTCCCTCCTGGCCTACAGCTGTGCCTGTGCTCACATAGCTTGTCAGTGACTTAAATGTGGCCCACAGTCTGATCCAACAGGGAAGGATCATGCCAGCCCTATTTGCAGAGACAACTCCTGCACATCTGCATTGCTTACAAGGAGAACATGCTGCCTGTCTCCTCTAAAACAGCTCTGCAAGCCCTGAAACTGCCAGTTTCCTGGCCTTACATGATGGTCTTAACAAATTATGGCATAAATATGCCAGGCGAGGGAAGGCAGCTTTCACAAAGGATTGGGAATGTCATAAAGCAGGGGATGTTTTTCTTTAGTGAAAGGGAGATCTATTCATTTGAGCGGACAGTGCTGAAAAAACATGCTGTTTGGAGGTGTCGGGAGGGGAGGAGAGGAGAGGGGCAAGGCAGACAAAAACCAAAGAGCTAATTGTGTAAAGCTGGTGAGGAGGTGCCTTGGTCTGAGCCACAAGTGTGCTAATGGGGAGGTTGCTTAGCTACAGTGGCAATGGTACCTCAGCCTCCTCAGGTAGGGAAGGGAAAGCCAAGCATAAAACAGCAAAGAGGAAGAAGGGTCATTAAAGTGTTTCCTAAAGACACTTAACTAGCAGTGGTGGGAGGAAATAAATAAGGAGGAAAAGTTGGTTTGAGTGCCAGGGAGAAAGCCAAGCTGTTAGGAGGATGGATTGTTTGCTACTTGAAGCTGCCTCTTGTCACTAATTTTTGACTGGAGACTTTTACCTATGATGGTTTCCCCAGCTCTCAAGCATCTTTGGCTTTGTCCTCCTTCTGACACTTTCTCATTTAACCACTTCCCCTTGAAGGCAAAGGCTGGGGAGCTCTAGTGTGTAGGTCTGAAAGCGTGGATGAGCACAGCCCCAGCACAACCAGGAATGCTAATCAGTTGCCCAGGGACGGGAGCATACATGTGCCACTCGTTCACGTGCTCCTCAGGCTTCTCAGAAAGAGCAGCCAGCTGGCTTTGTGACCTTTCCTTTATCAATAAACATTGCCCAAACTGACCTGATCCTAAAGCCAGCTCATGTTAACATGAAATCATTAATGAAATTTTTCATGTGTCCTGCTCCTGTCCAGTACTCGGCAGTGGGCAGGGAGAAAATCACAGTGAGCAGCACTGACAGCACCAGCCCTAAATAACAGGAGGAGAATTATTCTAATGAATACATTTCCTTTCAATTGTATGCGAATAGTGAGATCCCATTAGAACGGGAAAGCAATTAGAGCTAATAAAGATGAACGCACAGCTCTGGGTGCATGTGGAATAACAAACAGCGAACAAAGGATTCAGAAGAGAGCTGACTCTAATCCAAATAAATGAGTGGTGATGAAAGGGAAAGCAGCTTGGGTCTCCTGCCGTGAGACACGCTTCCTCCCCACCGGCTCCCTGCCTGTACTTCTCCTCGTCATGGCAGGGAATGTCACACTCAGTGCTGGACACGAAGGCAACTGGTCAGTAGGGATGGTCCTTGCTTTGCCATGCTGCTGGCCCAGCCCAGGAAGAACTGAGGGGTGGCCATGGTCCCTGGGGAGCATCTTGCTGGATTTTGCATGGAAGTAGCAAGTGGCCCCAGCTGGGGCAAGAAGGCTCAGAGGCATTAGGCAAGGCTGGAGCAGGAGCAAGGGGCTGGACTGGCAGGGCAGAAGGAGCACATCAACTTGTGACATTTCCCATCTTGTATTTGATTATTTGTGCTGATCACCTGCCAAAACTAACAACCCTGATCAAAATGGGCATACGACTAGCCTGAAACCATCAGTGCTATGGCGAGGTGTAGCATGGTGGAAATAATAGCCTCTTCTCAATGGTGTATTTACACAGTAGGCTCACAGGAAAATGGGGTAAACCAGTAATTACCCAAGGATATTATTGGCTTTGGCAGAGTTAATAATAATTAGTACTCTTCCTTTTCCTGGCTCCTTCCAGGACAGACCTTTTATAATCCACAGAATACAAAGGATCCAAACCACCAAGAACTGTTTCCACCTGTGCCTTGGGAAAAAAATCCCACTGAGTCTTTCTGCTGGCAGACTCCACGGGTGAAAATCACCCATAAGACACTGGGTGATTTTCACCCTTGACCAAAAAATAATAACAGTGGTAGTAATAATAACAACAATAATAATGATAAACAATTTTCTGTGTTTGAAAAAACCTTTGTGTTGATGCTGCATTTTCTCCAGTCTATCTAGCACAGTTGAGCCAGAGATAAATCTAGCCCTGACACTTGACAGACTTCCAGGTTGTAGTGGGATGCTGGAAACTGCCCTGCCATTCCTCTCCCAGCACTGGCAGCTCCTGGTTTGCTTTCTAGCTGCTGCTCTCGGTGGCAGCGCAGCACTGTCTCTTCCCAGAAAGCAGATGTTATCAGTCGTCTCTCACTGCATTACCCATCCTCGCAGTGTTCTCGTGCCCCTGCGAGCTACTCAGTGCCTGTGAGCCAGCAGCTCTGCAGCACGAAGCACCCTTGGGCTACAGTGCCATGGCCAAGGCTGCAGCTGCTGCTCTCCGCCTGCACCTGAGCTTGGGGCTGAGCACCCAACCTGTTCACCAGCACCATGCAGGACACAGCTCTCCCTCCCATCTGCCAGCCCGCTCTGCCTGCTGTCCCACCCCTAGGAACAGCTTTTTCTGAGTCAATGCCACTTGACAATTCAGGTTAAATGGGGTGAATTTGTTTTGAGACGTGCTGGAAGAGGAGTGTGGCCCCCAGCCCGTAGCCTTCTGGCTCACTGCTGTCTGAGGGACAATTGGGCTATGGGTTGAGAGGAATCAGCCAGGTGATATGTACTTAAAATTGATCTGTGTGATCAGCTGCTTGAGCCCATTGCCAGTACTGCATGCCAGAAGGGATGGTGAAGGAGGGCACCAAATTTCTGCACAGATATCCAGACTCCATTCAGCTCAGTGACCACCTCCCACAGGTCCCCCACCTCCAAGCTGAGTCCAAATCTCGGCAGCTCTTTAGACATCCCTAAGATGCAGCTTTACTTTTCTCTCCCACAGCTCCACCTCTCATCTCCATTACTGAAATATCCTCCTCCCTGCTCCTGCATCATCACATTCAGACCTGCCCTGCTCCTGTGCAGCCACAGTACCATTGCAGAGATCCTCAGTGCAGTCCTGGTGCTGCCTGCACTGCCTGCACAGCTTGTCCTCCTGCCTGCAGCAGCCGCTTTGCCAGCACGTAGGATATTGGCTGCCTCTCCCGCTATGGGCAACCTTCAAACGCTCAGAAATCACCAGTGAAATCCCCCCCTGCCCCAAGCTGGCCCATAAATCACAGCATTATAAAAATAAAACAGTTTTGTGCGTGCATGCACATTTCAGGTTGCCTTTTAAACCTGAACTTGTTTCTCACACGTTGGCAGAAGAACAGAGGAGAGTTGAAGTCAAAAGGCAAGCTTGAAAAATAAACGCATACTTCTCTCTTGCTGTTCGTGAAGGGCTCCCAGAGGAAAACAGAGAAAAAAAGGGCAGGAAGAGGCCCTGGAGGGGTCAATGTGCCCATTTCCAAACAAAGAGCAAGCTCTTCCCTGGAGGTATTGGGCTAGCTTGTGCCCAAAGACTGGAGTGATGGAGGTATCTGCTTGGTACCCACCGTCCCTTACTTCCTTAGCTTTCCTGATTTTCCCCTTTCTCCCTTTTTTCTCCTCTTTTTCCCTGATTCCTTGAGGCCCCATGTTCATCTCCCTGTGCCTCTTCTGCGTCTCTGCAAAAGCTGCATCACTGCTGTGGTATTGTGGGAATGTCTCCACTCATGCCAAGCCCTGCCCCAGCCGTGCCACGTGTGCTCTGCTCCTGTGTGAACCATCCAAGGAAGAGACTGAAAGTTGTGCTGTCTTAAGCCACAGTTTAACATAATTAGACATCCTGGCTTGAGGGCAGTAATTACTTCCATAATCCTTAAACATATTTTAAAAAAATAATAATTGCCTCCCAATTCAATACCTTTCAAAAACCCTCTTAAATGGCACTGCCTTCTTCAAATACAACTCAGCCAACAGTAATTACAATAAATTATTCTAAGTTCTAAAAAAAAATATAGAAATTAATCTATATGTGCAAAATGCTAACCATTCCTTGTTTATCCTTCCCTCCTGCCATCCAGGTGCTTCCCAGCTCCTTGGTGGCAGCCCTGGCCCTCACTCACTGCCCATGCTGCCCCATGGGGGCTCCCATCCTGCAAAGCAGCTGCCTGCCCTTGCCCATCCCCGGGAGATGTAGATAATGCTCATCACATCGGGGTTAGGCTGGGGGCAACAGCAACCAGCTGTAGCTGGGGCTTTGCAGTCTTGGCTGCATTTCAGAGCACGGCCATGGGCAGGCATCGCCAGATTTACCAGCTTTTTAGGCTCTGACCTGTGAGGCAAAGGTGGTACAAGTCCTGGCTGATGCATTTGATCCTCAGCTGGGATAAATAAGGCATAATTCTGCTCAAGTCAAAGGCTAGAGCATGATTCACAGCAGTTGAGAATCTAGCCAACAGTGTCAGCAGCATGACAATAGCGTAATGTTTTCATTATGCATTGTTTTTTTCCAAATACTTAAAAAATTATCTAGGAATTACTCACACATCCCGTAATAGTTACCAGTCTTGGGTGTTTAAGCAAAGATTTCTTGAAACGGCAGAGGGATTGCAAAGCTTTAGCCATCTCCTCTCCTGCTCCGTGCGCTTCTCCTATCACTTCTGCTCTCCTCCTCCTCTGTGTACACAGTCCAGTAACCTCTTCCTGACAATCTCCAGATCCACAAAATTGCTCACTTGGAATTTTGCAGTAAATAGAAAATTGCTTTGCTCCTTTCTCTCAGGACAGCACAGAAAATGAATCCAAATGAAAAAGCAAGTAGTGTCTATCTGGTAGACATAAACAGCACAAGAAAGGCAATTCTGCTTTTCAGCCCTGCTGCAGAGCAAATGACCTTGGAAATAACAAAAAAGCCTGGGGTCTGAGCACATTGCAGAGCGGCACGAGCCTTTATTTGGGGAAAGGCTGGAAAGCAAAACCTGAAGGGATGGATATGTTGATGTGCAAAGTCACTACCAGCTGAAATATCTGCACTTGGGTCTGTGGCTTGCAGCATGAAGGGTAAAGAGCTAGTTAGTCCTTTCAGCCTTCACCCGGTGCTCTTGGGGCTCTTTGCCCTAACTATCTGCCACGGCTGCTCATAGTATGCCATCCCTTGGGTTTGAAATGCTTTCCTTCAGTCAGAGCAGCAGGATGATACCACGTGGCCAGGGGTGAGCAGCCCTTCGTACCTCAAACTCAGTCACCCCTACAAACATTTGCAAATGATGAAAACATGGCTGGGAGATCAGGGCTTTTTGTGGCCAGGGGAGGGGTGAGCTAAATTTATAACTAATAATTCTAATTACACATCAAACCACTGCACCAAAACATGACCAAATAGAAAGCATCTGTTGGGGCCCTGGCTCAGCTCTGCACCACCATGTAGCAGCCAGCAGCATCACCCACGTCCGTCTGCAGCACCCAGCAGCAAAAGCCCCACAGACACCCATCACTCCTTTGTGAAAGGGATGGAGAGGACCCAGGAGAGAGGATGAGAGGTTGGATCTAAGTGTGGTTTATGTCAGAGGGAAAAGCTGCTTTTGCTGCTGGAGCTGCCAAGAGGCTTGTATCACCCAGAGCACGTCTCACAGCACCAGGCATTGCTCTTGAGCTGCTGCTACTGTGCAGCTCTGTCTGTACTGGGTCCAGCATGCATTACCAGCAGTGGTACTAGTATACTCTCCAGGTCATTGTGTGCTGTGAGCAGGGAAGACGGGACAGTTTGGGGTTTGGTTTTTTTAATTTTCTTCCTGCATTTCTTCTTAGAAGTGTCAGAAAGGGAAGGGAAGGGAAGGGAAGGGAAGGGAAGGGAAGGGAAGGGAAGGGAAGGGAAGGGAAGGGAAGGGAAGGGAAGGGAAGGGAAGGGAAGGGAAAAAAGAAAAGAGAAGAGAAGAGAAGAGAAGAGAAGAGAAGAGAAGAGAAGAGAAGAGAAGAGAAGAGAGAAAAGAAAAAAAAGAAAAGAAAAGAAAAGAAAAGAAAAGAAAAGAAAAGAAAAGAAAAGAAAAGAAAAGAAAAGAAAAGAAAAGAGAAAAAGAACGGAAGAAATTTAAAAAAATACAGAGATACTTAAAAAAATATGGAGGCAGCCAGCAGAAAGGTTGTATTTAAAAATACGGGATCCTGGAGAGGAGCAAAAGGCAGTGTGCATGTTATTCTCACATGGCTTGCATGGTTCTGAGGATGCTATGTCTGCCTGCGGTGAGAGCAGGTCATTGTCTCTGCAGGGAGAGCATATGCGTGGGGTCAGCTTCACCCCACTGCAACTGCCCTGGCGCTTCTTTGCCAACCCATTTATCCAATACAGGGGACTGAAACTGGTTTGTAATTTCAGACAAAGACATTGATCTGAAATATTCCCAATTTTCACTGTGCTCCCACTGCTTATAAAGCCCTGGATGCTCCAGGCAGAGTGGGGAGCTGGGTCCTCAGCCAGCAAAGCCGGATTGAGGCCTGGCTGCTGGGACGGCTGAGCGAAAGCAGCTTGCCTCGCTGTGGATAAAAGACGGGCTTAGGTTTCACTGGCATTGGAAGGGGCAGAGCCACGGGGCCAGCCAGTGGAGAAACGCTCCGGTGACCGACTCGCATATCTCCCGGAGTGGCGTCTCCCTAAATCTCAGAGCTTGTTAACTCAGTTGCATTTCTGTTTTGTAGAAAACTATTTAATCTGAGCTTCAGAGGTACAGCTTGCCTCAGCAAAAGGCAGTGAAATGGCGAGGAGGGGGAAAGGGAGAAGTAAATCCCACCTGTTTCCTGTTTTTATTTCCCCCACCCCCAACTTTCTTTATTTTTTTAGTGTTCCCTAGTTATTTGGGAGCTCCTGCAACTTGTCCAGAAATACCTCTGCTAGTTCAGTGGCATTTTGAAGCCCAGGAATTTAAGGACAGCTTAGAAATTCTTAACACAGCTTTCAACTGGGTAAACACGGGTGAAGGTAGCTGGCTGCTTTTTTAGTTAGCATTTCTGCAATCCTTTGTGTCTCCCTTCCCTTCTCCTGACCTCCTCCTTGTCCCCACAATGCCTAGGGGATGTGGTACCCAGTTTGTCCTCTCCCACTCCATGTCCATGGACATTTGGTGCACACATATGGCAGTGTGGCAAGATCCAAATGCTCAAATCCAATGAGCAGCAATCCATGCAGACTTCTTTGTCTCTACTGGGATTTTTTTGGGGAAATTTCCACAATGCTTCACTGTGGGGGAGAAATACCTGGCTGCAGGACTGCAGACATCAACTAGGATATACAAGTTTCATCTGATTTCTCTTGGGGTACACTGGTGTCACTGGGATGGTACTTCATTGCCCATTGTGTATTAGAAGCAGCACTCACTTTGGGAGAGGAATTTCCTAAGCTCTGCTCGTCTCAGTGAGAAGCAGCCAAATTTCCCCGTTAGAAAGATTCCCTGAGGAAACAGGATGGAAAACCACCCCATGGAAGCACGTACCACCTTCCCTGCAACAGCCAGCTATACCTCAGCTGGCTGGGTTAGCAATGCAGAGAAAAAAATATTTGTGAGATGCTGCCCCGCTACCTAGAAACCCGTATACATCTCCGATATGATCTGTACTGCTCGCCTCACAATAAACCAATATATTTTAACTAGGACCCAAAATGTTGCAAAAGAACCTTTTGAGTAAGTCTCTTTGGTGCAATACAGATACGTCAAGGCTGATTGTTATTGTACATGTCAGGGCTGTTGAAGCACGGGATAAAGAAGGCCATTGTGCTCCCACGGAGGGGACAGCTCGGATGATTAATGACTGCTCCCTCAATTCTCCAAAGAAGAGATGGAAGTCGGATAAGGCCTTCACTGGCAGTCGGGGCAGAGCACCAGAAGACATACCCAGAGCTACAAAAGGACAGGGCTGTGCACAGAGGGGCTGGATCAATAGGCAGCAGCCTGCTGGAGTGCCGGCAGCTTGCCGACTGTGCAGGAGTGGGGACGTGCTGCCTAACACTGGGGCTTGTGTTTGCTCCTCTCGCCTCCTTTGCAAATCCAGGGTTTTTCTTGCAGCTTTTCTGCCTCAAAAAGTGGTTCTTTGGAGGGTGGATGGTTGACCATTGAATAAGACAAATGGCAAAAGATCAGGGAAATTGCAAATTGATCTTTGCCGAACACACACAGTGACTTTGGTACCTACTTTTTGAGCTTCCATGCAAATACCTCCTGGTCTAATTCTAAGGCATGCCAAAGTAAATTACACTTAGTTTGCCTTAAATAAACAATGACTCTTCCAGGAAAGGTTTGTCTCTTCTGGGCACTTGCATCATTTATCATTGCTCCACTGTTTTGAGTTGGCTGCCCTTTTAGGGTGAGATGTCTCTTGGTTTTAGTGTGTGCACAACCATAGAGAGGACAAGGTCTTACCCCAGGAAAAATGTACTGAGAAGATGTCATTAAAGTTAATGAGAGTCCAGGCAGCTGCAGCTCATTAGAGATTGCCTGGGGCCGATTGTAACTGAGACTTTTAAATATACATCATAGTCAAATAAACAACATCATATTCGATCTGCAAAGTCTCTATCAGTTCCTGCCCAGTCCTTATCGTTCAGCCTTACATTTTGCTGAGAAAATGTTCCCGTTCAATAACAAACCCAGAAGCAAACAAGACCATCACAGTTATGAGCAATGTGCTGAGAAGTGGGGGGGGGGGTGTCCCTTCTTCTGAAAGCTCCACGTGAAATTAATTGAAGGGTAGGAGACACTCAGGCTCAAGCTCTCCACCCTGCCCACAGACAACATGCAAAATGGTTGAAGAGGCTGCAAAGGTGCTGAAGATGCACACATTTTAAGCAGTGAGCTAAGGATTCTTTTTTCTCTGGTCCTTCTCTTTGGCTTCAGGGCATGACTTTACCATAAAAGTAAATGAGAGGTTCCTGGCACTGCTTTACATTTGTTGTCATTATGAAGCATTTAGTGAGGAATTACAGATTTACAAGTGTAGGGGTTTCTTCCTCAATCAGCGGAGCCCCCATCGGCGCTTGCCACTGCCCTCCCTCCCCATGTGGGCAGGAGCCCCAGGGCTGCTTCCATGGGCAGGCTGCGGGCTTCCTCCTGTCCTCACCCCACGTGTGATTATTAAGTTCTTATCGCAATAAGGAGTCACTGACACTGGGCTGCTTTCCAGGAAATGCTGCTCCCTTAATAGGCCATTATATCTCGGTAATAAGGGCTAAACTCTTCTGGGGGCATTTAGTCATAAATTAAGTAAAATAATACCACCAATCCTGCCTTTCTCCCAGACCTTGCTAAGGGGAAAAGATGCTGTCCATGAATTCCCTCTTCTGCTGGCTTCTTAGGGCTGATGCAGGGGATGCACAGCACTGCCAGGGTGGTGCAATGTCCCATCACACTGTTGGGGTCATGTCTGAGTCCCCATAAATAATGCTGATAATAAAAAAATAAATTTGGGACAGGCCATGGCTGAGTTCACTGACTCCCAGCCCAAGACCTGGCTCCCAGCTGAGGTCTCTGCACCCTCACTTGACAAAGGATGTCTCCAGGTCTTCTTGTTCCAGGGCCTGGGAACAGTGTGGCTTTTACTATGGGTATCTGTCTGACTTTGGGCACGGCATCGCAGGCAGGCTAATCCCCATGAAGGGGCCATGGCAGCAGCACAGACACCCACCTTGGCTGGAAATGCTGAATCCCATCCAACCTCTGTGGCTATACCATGGGGTAGGTGCTGGCCTGGGTGCGTCAGACCCAGAGTCTCAGGTGTTTCCTGGTTGTTAGCCACAGCCTGGCCAGACAGGCTGCTGAAGCCAAGCAGACAGACCATTCTACCTTCAGGTTACCAAACTCCTGCAGCATCCCAGGTAGGTGCCATGTCCACCCTGCCGACCAGGGGTGGTCCCTGCCCTGCACCACCCTGAACTATGTTTAGCAGAGCTACCCAGCCCAACACAAATAGTGCTAAAAATATCTCACTCCCTGGCACCATTTTATTCATTACTATGGATACAGACACACCATCCCTTCATGCCCTGGGAGAGCTGAGCTTGGAGTTGTTACTGCCCGCCTGGGGCTGTAATCCTCTGTATTAGAGAATAAAACCATGGGCCCATCTCTGTCCAATCTAGAGACCTCTGGAGCTTGGGATGGGGCAGCCCCCCAGCATAGGGGCTTGCAGTGTAACCTCCTACCATGGGGACTTGCAAGGTAGTCTCATAGCATGGAGGCTTGTGATGTGTGTGGCCTTCCACCATGGGAGCTTGCAAGGTGGATGGTAAGCTCTTGCCTTCTTCCTCTTGATGATGCTGAAACACAGAGCGGAATAGGACACTGAACAAATCAGGGGCATGGATGGCAGCCCAAGGAAGGAGCTTCTCCTGCATCAGCAGCTATCAGGGAAGGAGCGGATGGGAGTAGGGCTGGAACAGAGCACCTGTATCCTGTCCAGGAAAAGGAGCAGTTTCCTGCTTGCTGCTCCCACTGAGTCTGATTTGCACTAGGGTACTGCTACCCTAGATGGAGGACCTGCTGCTTCCAGCCTCAGGCACTCTGATGGGCTTCAGCAGAGCTGGGGGGAGAGGGAGAGGTCCTACAAGAGTGCCATGGCAGGAACCCTCCTGATGTCTTACCCAGGGCCAACAGAGCTGCCAGCACACTCGGTGCTGTGCAAAATGAGACAGGCACATCTCTGTTCCCAAGAAGCAGGGACAGTGAGGGGTCTCCTGCTCGTGCTGTGTCTCCAGCCCTCATTAGAGGGAGGTACAGCTGTGCTGGCCTGGGAAAGCCCTGCAGACGCCCAGCTTTTTTGAAACGGAAGTTGCAGCACTTCAGCTTCACTTGGCTTTAAAGTCAATCTGGTGAAAGCTGTGCAAACCCTTCCACAGAGACCCCCCTGCTGCCCCAGCACCAGGTATACTGATTTAATTTGCACCTGCACATTTCTTGGCACAGCCTGACCTGCGGCAAGCCAGGAGTAAATTCACTTAGGAGACTTCTGGCACAAAGCTGCCCTGAGCGCAGCCAGTGTGAAACAACAAGAGTTCAATAGGTTCAGCTTTGTGTGCAGCCTGAGGTTGGGCTGTACTTCAACCCTGCCCTGAGATGGCAGAAGAGAACAGAAGGTGTTTGGGGTGAAGGTTTTGCTGTGGGTCATTTATGTCTCCTTAGAGCAGGTCTTTGCTCCTGCCCACATTGCAAAGTGGAGGCTCTGGCACTGCTGAGGTCCTCCCTGGCCTCCCTGCTCTACCATCACCCTGCAGGCAGGGGGATGCTGTGACCTAGTTGGTTCCCACTCTTCATCCCAGGCCCTAATGACCTCTGCTCAGGAGATGGGGACCCACAAGCAGGATGCTGATGCTGGTACTTGAGGTTTTGTGCTCAGTTCATTTCTAATCCAGACTTTCAGTTGCTCATAACTTATGTCATTTGGGCTGGAATTTTCCAGGCGTGAGCTTCCTACAATGGTGGCTCTTTCCTTTTCCCTTTTCCTTTTTAACCAATTGAAAGTGTTCACCAAATGGTCTGGCCATGTCCATTTTCTTTTCTTATTTTTTTTTAGTGATCATACAGCAAACAGACTTTTCCTATTATATATTAACATTATAGTTATAGAATCACCTTTCCTGCTGCAGTATCATGGGGGAGAAGGTCTCTGGCCGACAGCCGGGGAGCTGGCGTGCGGTGAGCGATGACGCTGTTCAACCAGGCTCATTCTTCCCCTGCTCACCCAAGCACTGGTCCTCCCCAGGGCCCTTCGAGTGCCCTGGGAAACCTGAATTATGACCCTTTGATGAAGGCATTTTGCCCAAGTGCAAAGCAGTACGTGTTCCTGCTTTAGTATTTGTTTTCCTAAAGCAAGCAGAGAGGCAAGGCAGGTGCGGGAGGGTGGGGGGTGGGGAGCTGCTTTCTAGCCTAACCCTTGTGTAGGTTCAAGTTCAAAGCCCTTTTCCTCCCAGATTTCTCAAAGGCAATGATTTCTAGGCAGAGCCAGTAAGTACACAAAATTCACATTTGCAGGTATTTTTGAAGCATTTATGCTGTTGCTCCTCATTGTCTCCCTGCTTTGAAGGACTGGAAACTGGAGATCTCCACTGGTGAAACATCTCATGAGCATCCATCCCCACATGGTTCAGGAGGGCCAGCAGTGGAGACAGGCAGCACATACGTCCAACATTGTGGCAGACAGCTTTTCAAGCTCCTCTCTCCCATCTGGTAGCAAAGGGGTTAAAGCTGATGGGGTTGAATCCCAGGGGGCTGTTTGGGGGCCTTGGCTGTGCAGAGCAAGGCTCCCCCTTCTCCACTGTGTGTCATGATGTCACCTCCCTGCTCTCCCCAAGGACACATTAAACCGGTCCATGTGCTAACGGGGCAGTGGGGCCAGGACAGGCAGGTGGCAGCACCTGGCAGGGAGTCCATGGCCAGGGTTGACAGAGAGCCTCAGCCCATGGTGCAGCTCCCACCAAGGTCACATGCACTGACCAGCTGCCAAAATGTCTCGGAGCAGCCTGCAGGCAAGGGGAGCCATTCTGCTCCCCATCTCCCTTAAGACACCTCATGGAAATATGGAGCAGGCGGTGGCTGGTTTTCCAGGCATGAATGGGTCATTTGATGGCTCAGGGGCTACCTGGGCCTAGATCCAGGTGGCAAAAACATTATTTATTGGTGCTCTTTTTGGGGTAAGGGTGAACACAGGGCATCCCTGCTGGGCCTCCTCCATTCCCATCCCACCCTGCCATCCACACACCCTTGTGCAAAAAAGTCCCTTCCCGTAGCTCTGCAGAAAAGAAATGCGAGCAAAGGAGGCTCCTATATTTCTCCAATTAATGTAATTAAGAGAATTAAACTTTTGGAGACAGCGAGTTTTTCATTTTCTTTTTATTTGATTAGGGAAATTCCCACTGTGAGCTTCGTGCAAATGAAACCCAGGCTCCTTTCAGTTGTTCAGTGGCCCCGGGAGGACACGTTACCTTTCAATCTAGCACACTAATGTGTTTAGAGTTAAAATCCCCCCCCGCCCCAGGCGACCGAAGGAAGGATCCCAGAGCCTTGATTAAAGCACGGCGTCCCAAGCAAGGACATGCACATGGAGCTGCCGAGCTCACAGTGTGCCCTGCACAGCTAGCCAAACCTCCACGAGTACCAGGAGATGCCAGTGCATCATGTAGCTCCCAGTCTTCAGTCTTCTGGTGCAATAAAAGCCAAGGAAAAGCAGGGAAACCCTGCGGTTGGGTGGCTGGTCCCTGTGCTTGTCTGGAGATCTAACCTGGCCAGCTTGCCCACATGATCAACAGTGCCACGGCCCCATCACATGGCTTACAGTATAATACTGAAGAGTAATTATTTTTTTCAGCCTGACTATTAAAAACTCCTCTCGACAAGACTGGGTTTAGCTATCAAGGTTACTGAAAATCCAAAACAAGGAAAGGTCTTTGTACAATCCTGCTGTGAGGCCTCGGGAACTTACACTATCCCACAAGCGCTCCAAAATTACAGGCCAGGTTCTCAAAATGAGATAGGCTTAAAAATCAATAAGAATAAAAAAATACATTATAGCTTTTAATTTTTCTTCAGCTGTCTGAACATTTTGGGCACACAGGGGACATGTTACACATTAATGAAAGCTGTTATTCTCATCCAAACACAATTTCAGGTGGTCGTAACTTTGAAAACCATGGGAGACATCACCAGATCCGCGGTGGGTACAGACCTGGACAGAGAGGAACAATCAAAAGCTTGGGGTAAAATGGCTCTTTTAGCCCCACTGGTGTTTCTTACAGTTTCTTGCAGCAGGAAGCACGTCTGGAGAGAGACAAACCATCGCTTTTTTACATTTTCCCCCAGCAAAAATCTGCTGACCTGGAGTCTGGCTTTCTGGTTCCTCCCAGTTAGCATAATGAATCAGAGATAGAGCTTCAGAAGCACTGTCTGGGATGGGAGGAAACCACAGGACTGCTCTGGAGGCAATGCAGGGCCAGTGTGGCCATGCAGCATGAGTACAGGTGGCCCGAGAGCGGATGGGAGGTGAGGCTTGGATTTCTGGGTGTTTGGCACCTCTCCAGTAAAAACTGTAAAGATGCACAGTGGAAGATGGATGGGGTTATCTGGATTTAGCAGAAGGCGTTAGCTCTCTTTTTCCCTCCAGCAAAAGAGCGGGAACAGCTCCCTGCGGTCAGGAGGCTAAATTTGAAGCTTTAAAACCCATTGGGCTCACGATTAGTGCTTCTGATTATATCATTTTTTTAATTAGGTTAAATACTTTTCTCTGTCAATGCCTAATTCCTCCATCTTTCCCAAGGGTTACCCTGAGGGGAGAAACTGAGGAGGAATAGACAAGGGTTGGGTAGTGCCACACTGGGATAATGGCACAGGATAGGATTTATGGATGCTCTTCCAGGTCCCCTCTTGGCCCTCCATCTGTAAATAACTATAAGGGCAGTGACTTGCTGGTGGTAGTCCTATGGCTGCCCTGGGCACACCATTTTGGACCAACAAAGCATCCACAGCCAGCATGCAGGGACCGGCTGCTCATCGTGACAGCACTGGCAAACTTCTGCTTTTGGAGGATAACAAGCACTTTTGGCTGCAGCAACTACGTGATAAAACACCACGAATTGCTAGTTGCAGGCTTCTGCCGTCGCTGCTTGGAGCATCTGTGGAAGGGAAAACTTCCCACCGTAACAGCCACAGCCTCTTAAGTAAATAGTCTTTAATGTTGCACTGAAGGGTTGTAGTCTTAATATGTAAAATCTGTTTAGCTTTTTTAATTGTTGGATCGTGCTGTGGAAAGTCCTCCAGAACTTGCCTGTTGGCTTTTTTCCCCCCGCCTTTGGTCTCCGAGGAGCCACAGCAAGGAACGCCCTCCCGCAGAGCTGGCCATAACCCGGGGCGAGCAGGAGCCGGTGGGAGATGCCCTGAAGATGGCAGCAAGGCCATGGACACCACACAGCTGGGGCTGGCGACAGCGCAGGGACAGCAGGTACCACAGCGCTCCACTAAATGCTGTCTGAAGCAAATACTTTGCTTTTAAGAAAAAACAAAAAGGGTGAGGGGGTGGGGAGCAGAGAGCTGCTTTGTAACAAACGCCAGAGCACTACCCATGATCAGAAATTTCTGCTAGATCAGGACTGAGCAAATCACACCCATCCACTGCAAAACTGCCAGGACACTAAAAGGCTCATCAGCCCCTTTGAGCTTAGTCCCTCTCTGCTGAGCTGCAGCTGAGCCTTTTTAAAGACTGATGAAGGGTGGGATGGGTTTCCCCAACAGATCTGGCTGCAAGCAGCTTCATGCAGAGGGAGTTATTTTAGGGTCTCATCTCTTTTTTGTGCTTGTAGCCCTTGGCAAGATGGACTCAGTGCTGGTCTGCAGCTGTGCAACTGATGGCATGGAGGCAAGTGTGAGCTAGACCTAGTACCCACTTGGCTCCTGAGGGGGTTGTGAATGCTTGGATGCCCTGAGTGGGCCTGCTGGGTGCCATGTAAACATGCGATTGAAAGCAAGAGCGATCTTCCCCAGGATATCTCTTGGCTCCAAGTTAGGGAGGCTGAATTGCCATCAGTGAATGACAGGCTATTGCTGTGAGAGGCACAAACAAGCATTCAGGGTGAACACAAGGAGGGAGGAGGAGGTCAGGGTGCTGCAGGCATGTTTTTGTTTAGACTAAAAGTGCTGTGGCTGAACTTGTCTCCTGCCCAGGGGGGCTCAGGGATGTGTGAGGCAGGGAGTAGCACTCTTGAAGAGCTGGTCAAGATGAGAAAGGCGACCTCAGCCTTGAGGTTACAGGGAAATGGGGGGATTAGCCCATTATGGTGGAAAAGTGAGTGTGCAGAGGTGGCTGGGGCTTACAATGAGGGCAAGGAACATGGTGGGTCTGAGCAAAGGCACTTGGCAGCAGGGGTTTTGGAGAGAACTGAAGAGGGGCAGGCAGGGACTGGAGGGTGTAATGAGGCCAGCACAGGCTCTGGCAGCTTTGCCATGGGGAAGGGCAAGTGGCAGGACGAAGCCATGGTGCAGCTGGGATGGGATGTGCAAAGGCCTGTGCAGGGCCAAAGTTGAGCCCCTCCACAGGTATTTCTGAGGAGGTGTGTGAGTGATGAGTGGAGATGGGTGGAGGTCTGCCAGCAGGGAAGCTCAGTGATGAGCATCATGGGGTGGAAATGGAAAGGCACTTTGGGTCCTTTACAACTCAGCTTGCAGAAGCTCAGTGACTTTGATGTTTTTAGAGAGCAATAGGCCGGGGGAGGGTGGGAGGTGGTATGCATTTACAAGCCAAAATACAAGAAGCCAACAGTCTCCAGTGCTCTGATCTCCATGTCCACCTTGCAGCTGGACCTTCCCTGCGGCCAGAAGCACCAAGAGCAGTGCAAGCAGAGCGGCTCTGTCTCCTGTAGACCTGGGCCAGGCAAAGCGAAGTGGGCTGACTCCAGAGGTGTGGTCTACATTTACGTGCAAATGATAGTCTGGAGATAAGGAGCACTTGGGCCCCCAAACCTTAAGGTACGGTTCTCAGGTGGTATTAATGGTGCCAGAGCTGTGTTGGGTGGTGGCTGGATGGAGAGGAAGGATGTGTGACCTGGGACTTAAGCATCCATGCCTTGGAGGACAATAGCTGTACTAAGAGAGCTCTGTGTGCAAGAAGGCAGGTCAGAGCCCAGGGACAAGTGGGGGAGAATTAGGCTGAGATCATGTAAGGTATGCAAAAGTAAGATGTTGAGCCAAGGCATGAGGCACATGCCAGCAGGCAGCCAGCAACAGCTCTGGGTATCTATACAGACACAAGGGCTTTCAAAAAAGAAGGCTGCAAACCAGCAGAGGCGGGAAGTGGATGTCTAGCAATGCTGCTGTATGGTGGAAGGGCATGGTGATGGAATGCAGGAGCATGTGACTGTAAGTGCACACAAAGCCCCAGAGCTGTCATGAGTGTATTTGCACAGTTGCAACTGTGGTTCAGCTCCAGCCTGGGATATGTGATATTTTTCCTAACTCTGGTATGGAGGAGAGGCTTGAGTCACTGCCATACCTCCTGAACTGTGGCAAGTTGGCATTTTGCTTTGCAGCTACCACAAAAATGAGGGTACCTGAGCACAGAAAGGTCTGTGATCCCCTTTGTGGATATGGGGTCCAGCCCATCCAGCAGTGCACCTGCCTGTCCCACCAGCATCACCTTTGTTCTTTCAGCAGCTGGCAGAATCCAGGCAGCACTATGCTCTTGCTCAGACAAAATCTTACAGTGCAGTATAAGTTAAGTGCCATGGACAGAGGGTGGCTGGAGCAGGCACAGCTAAGCTGGCATCATTAGTGCCTGCCTGTGGTGTCAGCATCCCTGGGGCCCCCGTGAGTCAGCATTCAGTCCCCTCTGCCTGGACCCCTGCCAACCCCTGAGCAATGATTTCCAGTGCATGTGGCCAGGTTGTGTGTCAGGAGGATTGATGATAGAGGCTTCTCTGGGCTTTAAGAGATCTGGGTCTAATTTAAAACCAAAACACAATGTAGAAATTTAGGAGCAGGGGAGTAGCTGTCCTCAGGCAAGCCTGGGATGCAGCTCGTCGCGTATCCGATCTTGCAGTAACATGTGCCAGGACCTTCAGAAAAGGTACAAGCAAACACCTGGTATGCAGGAAAAACCCAGCCTCTCCAGGGTGCTTTCTTCTTTGTCTTTTTCTATTAGTCATTAGCTTATGCTCTGAAGCACATGGCCTTATCTGCCCTCCAGGCATCTTCCTTTTATCTACCTTGACTCATGGAGCTACAGAAACTTCTATTAACCACATAAATGTCAGATCTTCTTTAAAATCTTACAAAACTCTCCGCCTCTTTTGTATCTTATGGCAATGAGTTCCACACATTGATCATGTGTTGGTGTAAAAATGAATTTCTTAATCAGTTTTAAGCTTTCTGCCTTTGGATTAAGCTGTGTGTCCTGGTAGAGCTTTCTCTGTGGCATTCATGAGAGTCCATCCCTGATGCAGAGTGAGCTGGATGCCAAGATGAGCTCTGGTTTTGCCTTACGTTTTCTGGTAATGGGCTTAAAGCCGGTAACTGGAAAGGCTTGACAGCAAACCTCTTCTTGCAAAAAGTCTTCAGTGATTTTCTTGCTGAAAAGAGGGGCTGGCAGTGCAGCAATTCTGCATGCCAGAGGGATGGGAAGTTCAGGCTAAAGATGTCTCCCAAGGCAAAGGCTTGGGGTTGTGCCAGGTTGTGGGAGGTGAAGGTTTGGGAGAGGGCTGCAGGGCTTAGCCAAGGACCAAAGGAAATGTGGAACAGGGGAACATTTGTCTTGATTTAATTTGACACTTGAACTGGAAGGGGGTGATTTGTAGCTGTGTGCGTTTAAAAAAACTCCTGAAGATAGGGAAGTGGAGGCAATAACAGGTTTGGATGCCAAATCAGATAAGACCCTGTGGGTAATACCTCTACCTTACTCATTTTTATTCAGCTTTATCTCCAGGCTCCTAAAAAAACCAGTGGCTTGAAATCCTTCACTCCTGACTCCCCTTCCAATATCTGCTTTGCAGTGAGGCTCCTGCACGCAATGAGACACACGCGGCTGTGTTGCTTTAGCCTGGTGCAATGCTCCTTGGCCCCGCCATAACTTGCCCAAGGGCAGCTTGGTGCCCTGGCCGCTGCTGAGCCCCAAGCTGTACACCATGGTGTCTTGAGCAGCTTGAACTGCTGCTGGGAAACTTGGTAGGACAGTGTGTGGTGTGCACTATCTGGTGCCCCAGAGCTGCTGGAAGGGGATCCTGGAGACCCCCACTGTATGAGAAATCCTGATTACTTCATGCTAGATGGTCTTTATGGACCTTGATATAGGGACTTCTCATTGCAGGAGGCAAGGGAAGAGTGTTAGGGGGAGTGTTGGAGGTTTTACTCACCAGGTCTCATTGCTTGTGCGGTAGAGGAACAGAGCAGCTGCCTTGGGGCCCACTGACCCCCTGTGCAGCCAAGCATGGGAGCACTGCAGGGAAAGAGGGAGGCAAGCACAGCCCGGGCATGTGGAGACATCACCAAGGAATGTGCCCACACCCTCCATGGGGCACATCACAGGGTGCTGGCATGGGCAGAGCCCCATAAAGACCTGTTCCAGCATCTGGCTTCAGAGATAGACCCTCAACAGGTACCAGAGTGGCTGGTGAAGCATGCAGAGGCTCAGAAAAGCAGGGGCCAGGATGAATGCTTTTGGCACTGACCCTAATCCTTTCCTGCCAATACACTGATTGGAATTGAATTTCCAATATGAACAGTTGTGAGACTCTATCCACAAGCTGGCAGGGAGAGCTATAGATTTTTATCATGTGTTTCACAGCTATTTCCTTCATTAAAGAAAAAAAAAATAATAATAATAATAGGAGTGACTGCTGAAAACACTCCAGCAGTGGAGCTCTGCTGGCAGCACTGGGCAAGGCGAGATGGGTCTGGATGTGACCACGGGATGACAAGAGGGGAAGGCACCCTGTCCCCTCCCTAGCTGCTGTGGGGGAGCAGCAGTTGCCAGACCTCCAGCCCAGCACAGAGCTAGGACCAGTTCATCCCCTACTGCATTTGCTGGAGGTTTCTCAGCCCCTCTGGGATGGAGACAGACTCCCAATGGGCTTTGCAGATGACAGCATTGCATCCAAACAGTTTCTCCTTCCTGCAGCTTTAGTTTGCTGATTGTCCCTTCCTCCCTGCAGCATCTCTCTACCCAAGGGGCCTGGGTACTTGCCTCCCGCTTCCCTCCCTAGAGGGTGGTTGACCCCAGCCAGGAAACCATTCTGAATGGCTTTGCAGAATTTTGGCAGGTCTTATTCTTGTTGGCCGTGCTCTCGCTGTTTATTTCCCACCTCCATTACATGGTGGCACCCAAAACTGGCCATATTCACAGGGAAGATTGTGGCAGGGCTGGGTAGGGTTCTGGAGACAAGATGCTCTTTTTATAATCTTCCAGCAATGCTCCTTTTTCGATCTTTGGTTGGTTGGTTGGTTGGCGTTTTTTGCCACAGTACAACACTCCTGCCTAGTGTTCAGCCTGCAATCCATTATATCCCCCAGCTCTTTCCTGCAGAGCAGCTATCTTACCAGATTTTCCCTGTATTTGTTTAGGCTTCCTCCCCGTGCCCCATATTTGCTCAGTTGAACCTTGCACTTGTCTTTGTAAACACCCTCTTGCTTTTCCTGGCTCTCTCTCTGATTTACCAAGATCATTTTGAGCTCTAATCCTGCTATGCCTGAGCGTCATGGTTCTGACACAAGGCACAAGCTCTCTAGCAGGTGAATGAGAGGTGATTTTTTGGCCATTTAGAGACATGCACAGCTTAAGGACAGAGCTGGTTCCGCTTCCTCTGACCCTTTCCACCCTCATCTCTTTAACAAGGCTGCTCCCAGGGAATGCTCTTGCTTAAGGATTAAAAAAAAAAAAAAAAAAAAAAAAAGAAAAGTAGGCAGCATGCCCGGGGAAGAGAAACCATCCTGGAGATGCTGGGAAAGGGGCGCAGCACGACTCTGCCCTGGAAGAGCCTCCCTTCCACCCCTGTTGCTATTGCTGCTCCCTCTTTTGACCTGAAAGGTTTGCAAATATTTTCAGTCCTGCAGGTTGTTTCCATTAGGAGGAAAAAAAATCAATGAGGCAGCCAAGAGCCTGTGGCTGAGCCTGCTTTCTGCTAAAAATGGACCAAACACCACCTTCCTGAGAGCAGTGGGGTGGGTCTGCCTTTTCCCAGCTCCAAGCCAGCCACCTCCCAAACGCCACCTCTCTGAGCCAGTGCTCTGGGCCTCCCCCCACTTAGAGCTGCTCTGGCTTCTCCTCCCTTGTCCAGCGCCAGTGCTCATCCTAGGCTGGGGCTTGACAATTCCCACTAATGGGAAAACATTCCTATAATTTCATCAAGTTGCTTAATAATTTGCCAGAAATGCCTATTGATTTCTTGCACGCTTCTGTGCAGACAGAGGTAAATAAGAATAATTCATCACTGCATTATGTATCAGTAATTAAAAATTACTAGGTAACTTCAACCAAAAATTGAATAATTTGAAGTAAAATTAAATAATTCCAGGCAATCAGTACTAAATGAGACCATTATTTTACTTATCAGTGACTAAAAATTGCCAGGCATTTTTCCTCATTTGCATGCTCTTCCTCACCCTCTGTGTCGGTAGAGCCTTTCTAATTTGTTTTAATTGTAATTTTAATGAGTAGTGTTTTTCTGATAACATTTTAGTGTGCTTTTTGTTGTTTTGTTGTTTTTAGAGATGGCTTTTATTGCATTGCACAAAGCCTGAAGCACCTCAATGTGGGAGCAATTTGGAAGCTAAATTATTATTTATTTAAATCAAACCTTCCAGCCTCTTTAACTGTTTGGCTGATTCTGTAATTGCTGTAGCAGTGTGATGGAAATGCTCAGTGCTCACCTCACTGTGCTGCAGAGCTGGTGAGGAAACGTCTGGGTGCCTTTCTCAGCTCCATGACCTCCTGTGTGGCACATCTCCTGCCAGCAGCCCCAGTTTCTGGGAAGCTTTTTGGATCCACAGCAGTGCTTTTACCTTGGGTTTGCACAGCATCTCCCGTCAGTGTGCCTCATCTGTGGGGTGATTCTGGCTCAGAGGCATCTAGAGGTGGCCACAGGTAGGAATTTCCTGCTGCAGGGTTACGTCTCTAAGCAAGAATGAGATTTGTGGGTAGGTGGTGAGACTCTCAGTTTCAGCATGACTTTTACCTAGGTATGGCAGCAGAGCGTGATACAGCTGGTGGTAAATTGGTTTTGGAAAGGGAGGTGTTTCTTGATATGAAGCCATTGAAGTCCATAGTTCAAGGACATCTGAGATGCTCTTTCAAGCTGTCCAATTCCTTGCTTTGGCTAGCAGGGCTGTGTGGGCGCACTGTCTACCTGGATCCCCAGGATAGATACTCCATGGCCCTGAGAGATTGCCAGGATCTGTGTCTGGTCAAAATGCCCCATATGGCTCAAGGTGAGCTGTAACCTCAAGGTCCTCTGACCCTCATCTGCACCCATCCTCCTCCAGCTGCTTCCCAAGGGACTCCAGTTTCTGTGCTTGCAAACTGGCAGGGAAGAGCAGGGTGAGGGACTAGGCCAGCACTGCTGCATTCCTCTTGCCCTTGGGGAGACCTTTAAACTGATTTGCCTGGCCCCCTTTAGAGATTCCCTTCCCTGCAAGGGGGTGCCAGGACCTCCGTGTCACCTCCAGTATGCCCAGTGAGGGTTTGTCACCTCACTGCTCCATGGCACAATGTATTTGTGCATTCAGCCAAGAACGATGCTGGCTTTCTTTGCTGCTGCTGGGTCGCATTACAGTCTCCTGTCTGTGGCAATTTGCTACGCATGATCGCCGCAGGGGCATGGCAGGATCTTCTGTTCACCAGGTTTCTCCCTGCAAGCCACACAGATGCCTTTTACTCACTAGACAAAGCTTGGGGAATCCCTGTAGGTATCTCCCTTAACATGTTCCTGTCCTGGAGGTGCAGATTGGGCTGAGGTCTGGCTGTGAATGGTAGAGGGACAGGCTGGAAAGTCTCTGATTTACCACTATGCTGGAGTATGGGGGTCTACAGTCATCCTGCCCTTAGCTGCCTTGTGCCTTAATGGCTCTTAAAGATGGAAAACCCACTCCCTCTCTCTGGAGGATGGAGTATGTGAAATATCCTTACCAGAATGTATGTCCACTTACCAGGTACAAGCCCTCAGTCTGCAATAGCCCCTGCTTTGAGCTGACCAGGTAAGACAGCAAATGGAATAGGTGAATCATTCAGGGATTTTTGCTTTTTCTCTTCTATAATTTGACCCCCTTCCCTTCACTGAAGTCCTAGAAAATAACTGGTTGGAAAGCTTCATCTGTTGTTGGTATCAGGCCTGCCCCTGCTCTTGGTGCCATGGTGCTTTCCCAGGCAACCCTTCAGCTCAGGGCAGGGAACAGGCTGGGAGGCAGCGCTGAGGATGGAGTGAGAATGGGAGCCGAGGAATGGCTGCTGCAACTGGGGAGCAGGGAAAACATTGGGATTTTAAGCAGCCAAAAGAGGAATAAGGGTGGACTTATTCCTGCAAGCTCTGCTCCTCTCTGATGTCCACGAGATCCCCCATCTTCTGAAGCCCCAGCAATCCACTGCGATCTCCACACTAAGCTGGGACTGGCAGGAAGATACCTGCCAAAACCTGCTGCCGGGCTGTTGAGGGGCACTCTAGGGCCCCTAAACTCTGCTGCCCAGGGGCCCCAGTCTCTAACTCCGTGGCCAGCCCCTGCCCTCTGCTGATGAGACCTGGAAGTGCCAAATTCAGACCAAGCGGCCCCAAATCGGCGGGGTGCCCAGCAGAGCTGGGTATTGGGAGGTCTGGACACAGCTTTTCATTGGGATCTGCCCGAGGGGCTGTTCCCTGCCTCTATACCTCTCACACCCAGGAACAGTTTTGTGGTACTTGGCATTCATTCCCCTATGCTTAATTTCATTCCATTAAGAGCTAGTAAAAGCTATTCCCTGCGAGCAATTTATTCAACAAATGTAGCTGGCACTTTCTGTTACTGAGTTGTCTAGGAAGAGACCACAATTTTTAATGATTCTTTTTCCATTCAGTGAATGCTTTTTATGACGGTATTTGAGCTCGAGGTTGTTCATGAATGGCAGTATAGTAAAAAAAAATATATCCGGTGGCCTATCTGAGCTGCAGAGTTTGCTATTCGTGCTGTGAGGCTGGGCACCTTATCACACCATATTATTCTCTCCCCTCAATAGGAGCCCTCATCTCCCTCAACTACCTCCACTTCTACTCAGAACAAAATTAATTTCACCCTGCAACAAATCTGGCTGCTTGATTAAATTAATCTGTTGCCAGCCCCAAAAGATCTCTCAGTGAGCAAAATTTCATTTCTGGTAGTACACCCACCAAGCCAGTCACAGATACAAGCAGGTGGTACCTGGAGGAGTTCAGAGCCCTATTTACACTGCTAACCTGCCTCTGATCCCTTTGCTCCTGTTTATAATGCCCTGGAAGGCAGCTCCTGGAGATGTACAAATACCCTGGGCACCCACGGCTCCCCACTGAGCTCCCCCTGCCCTGATACCTGCTCCTGGCTGATGTCTAGTCAAGCTTGACAGGTTGAGCTCTTTTAATTTTTCCTTAGAAATCAATCCCTCAAGCCCTTTAATCTATTGTAGGCGAGACACACGCGCGCGCACACACACACACACACGCATTTTCTCTGCAATTTGGTGTACTCTGAAGTCCTGGGAGCGTTACTGAACCTGTGGTTGGAGGTATGACCTTTCCAGAATCGCATTCCCATCCTTACCCTGCTCTAGCCCTCCATTACCCACAGCCTGGGGTGCCACCTCCTGCTGCTATTCCACACATTCACTCTGCCTTGTTTCTAGGACTTGTGAATGGCATCAAAGCCCTTTTCATTCTGCCTAATCATGACAAGCAGAGAGGAATACTCACAGTCACTTGCCTGTGGAGAGTTTTGCCAAAACTATCTTATTCTGGAGCATTTTTATAGTAACTGTGTGATGAGAAAAAGATGGCGAGGGCTCACCGTTCTAATTAGGATCGTTTCTGTCTTGCAAGAGGGATTGGTGGGTAGTATTTATGGATATGAGTAGGTTCAGAAAAATTCCTAGCACCATCTGTTTGAGAGAGAACAGGAAGAATTTCAATATGCTTTAGACCTTGAAGAGCAATGTTTGTATAACAGGCTCATAAAATCAATTTCTAATAGTTACAGGTACCTCCTCAGGAATTTAAATAGTCTGTTAATAAAGTTATTCCATCTGCCAAGCAAATACATTAAATATGCACACACCATGCTATATATAAGCTTGCATATGCCTTTCTACTGCATGGCATGCCTTCAGGTCCTGTGTGCTGGTTTCATTCCTGGGTTACACTCAGTCTTTCCCGATGGCACTGTGCTGTATATTCCCAGTTCAGTGGGAGCTTATTCACCTGCCTTTGGCTGAGCAGGTGAATCACCTTTGTGGCCACATTGTTCCCTGGGAGCTGAGCATGGGTATTGCTCTGTTCTGGTCCCCTTCCCCTCTCCAGCTTGGCTGCCCATCAGTTGCCAGGGGAGAGAGGACTGGCCACAGGTTAGAAGGGCTGTAGGCAACAGGAGGAGAATGTGTAAATAAGGGGTGTGCAAAGGGCAGGATCAGTCACACCCTGTTTGCAGACTTTTTAAACTGGTGTTGCAGCCTGGCTGATGGGGCAGTTGAGCTTTATTCTGCTTCCAGTCTCCTTGTTCTTCCGTGGTGCCTTGCTTTTCCATCACCATTTTGCATCCATCAGTGCCAGAGCTCAGACACATCGGATGTTTGAGAACAAGCTAACAACACAGGGCACATGCAGGTGAACTGCAAATATGTAATACTGTTAATTAAGCAGTTTGCATTTAACACTGCCCGTGGAGCTGCGCGACACTTCGCCAATTCTGCAAAGGTTGTATTCTCTGTGTTATCGGAGGTGATTTATTGCAAGAGTTAGGTTGTGTGTCCAGAATATCGATGGAGGAGTTTGCTGCCTTTTGTGTTTAATAGCTGTTGGGGTCCCTTTTTGTACCATTGTGTCATTTGCTGCCTGCCAGCCTATGCAGGTCTGGGA
The DNA here is from genome assembly GCF_963264785.1 of Psittacula echo. Classification (NCBI taxonomy): domain Eukaryota; kingdom Metazoa; phylum Chordata; class Aves; order Psittaciformes; family Psittacidae; genus Psittacula; species Psittacula echo. The sequence goes on along the minus strand of NC_137740.1, from coordinate 29,755,635 downwards.
GTGTGTCTCCATCTGAGCAGAGTTATTGATTACAGCGTGTTTGGAGTAGCCGCTGGCTGGGTGCTGGTTGTGGGTGCCTGCCCCAGATGGTGAGCATGTGCCGAGCTGCAGCAGGCTCAGCGCCTGCTGGTCCCCAAGTTCATCTGCCTGACCTGGTCCTGGGAAGGTTCCCTGGCCCCTAGGGGGCCCAGCTATTGGGGAAGCAATCTGCCCTCCCTGCCTTGGGTCAACAGGACCCAAAGTGAAATGTGAGCAGCTCTGCATGCCAATAGATTTATTCCTCCCCCCCCGCCCCCTTCTTAGAAAGTCAGTGAAAACTCTTTGCTGGGGAGAGGAGCTGGAAGGCTAAAACCTCAGGTGAACTGCAGCATGCACCACTCTGTATTGTGGCGAGGTATCCCCCTGTGTAGCCAACATACATGGGTTTAATGGATTTATCTATTCCACCCTGCAGGCAGATGAGGCATAGAAATCCAGTGGGATTCACTAGCAGTCAGGCAGGAGATGTCCCAGGGAGAAGCAGCAAACCCCCCCTTGCATGCCTGGGGCTAGGCAGGAGGCTGGGATTTCCCATGCGCTCTCCTGGTGACGATCCCTTTGAGCTAGGCGGTTTCTTCTTCTTTTTTAATTTAAAAATCCGCATTCCCACTTCCACATAGCTCGTTATCTCAGGGCGTGTGATGAGGTGTCCAGGGGTCTGTCCCAGCAGAGATGATGCAGAACACATTCGCGCAGGCTGCTGCATCTGACCCCCCTCTCCCTTGGGGAGCGTGTGGTTTTCATTTCAGCCTGTTCCATTAGAAGCTCTAAGGGGAGCTCCATCTATTAACTGAGAACTGCAGGCCTGTAAATTTTGGCAACAAAAAGCCCTTGGAAGCAGATCATCTGTATTTTCTCAGGGCTGTATTTTCTCTTCACATGTGCAGCCTTTGCTGGTCGGGAGGCAAGTACTGCTGCTGACTCCTTCTCCACATGTGCAGATTGATGGTGTCTGCTCCAGAGCCTGCTCCCTCTTCCCTTCCTTTCCTCTCCCTCTTGGTTTTGTTCTTTCCCTTTTAAGCTGTTTCTGCTTTGTTTGGGAGTCTCCTTTAGCTGCCAAGTCCTGATTTGTATCTGTTCATTTCCTAGGGCAAACACATTGATCTGTGATTTCTGTTATGATACTGCAGATTTCTGATCCCTTTTTCTTTTCTTTTTTTCTTTTTTTTATTTAACTTTATCCTGCTGTCCAGGAGGTGGTTTCAGTGCTACGGAGAAGTGCAGTGTTTCTAGAAAAATGTGTGTTTCCCTGACTCATAGCTGTGCCTAATTGTGTACAGAGCTAGCGTCCATCCCTCTTAGTTCCAGTGTAATTCTTTGCAGTGTGTTTCTTTGTGATTGTGTTATTCCAGCAATAACAGCCACTCTTCTTCCAGATATTTACTCTTTTCGTGAGCATCAGTATACTGGCAAAGGGTTGGGCTTTTTTTTTCCTCACCTTAATGCTCTACTTCATAGCTCAAATCAGGGATTTATGCTTCAAGGATCTTGAAGAAGACTTTACTCTTTTCTGCTACCTCTTTCCAGAAGCGCCATTTTCATGTGCCGGGATTTGGAGTTCTTGGACATGTGTTACTGCTGCCAGGGATGCTGCTCGCCGTTTTTGTATTTATATTTACTGCAGTGCTTTGCTCTTTAATTTTGTTGTTCTCTTTCTGGCGCAAAGGCGAAGTGATGCAGATGAAGACTGGATCATTTGGGTTGCAGACAAACAAACCCTGGCCACCCTGACAGCAGAGGCCAGGGGGAGGGGAGTGGGAGGAAAGTGGGCAGCATTTCTCCATGCTGCTCTGGGCATCCCATAAGAGCTCTGATGGAGAGACAACAGCCTGGACAGAGGTGGGTGAGAGCCCAAGGTGTCCAAAAACCTCACTCAGTGAGGGCAGGAGAAGAATGTGAAAGTACGGCAGGGATGCTTCCCAAATATCCTGATTACCTGTATCACACCTTTCCCTGTGCTGAGGATAACATGTTAGTCTTCTATCCTGGAAGACCCTATTTTTTATTATGAGTTAGTTTTACAGCACCCTGATGTGTGCTCAGCACTTTATAGTGTGGGGAGAAAGATGAGGTCCATGTGACAGATTTACCCGGCATTAAATCCTGACTGAGTTAGAAATGGAAGATGCAGCGTGGCTGTGTCCTGGCCTTCCTCCTGCCTTGCTGCCACAGCAGCTTTGAGCTGCTTCTACCTTTCTTAGCAACATGAAGGGGTTTTCCTACCCCATGGCAGCCTTGCTGCCCGCTATGCTCTGCTCCTCGCATGAGCCATCACTTTTGGCAGGCAGGCATCCTGTGAAAGTCGTGGTAAGAAGGGCATATGGCACACAGCTCCCAAACAGGGACCAGTGAACAGTGCAGTGCCAGGACCATTTGACAGCCTGGCACAGCCCTCCCAAGCCACCTGCAGGTGGAGGGAAAATGTTGGCATCTAATGAGGGCTCATTCACCCATCCCAGAGCCTCAGCTGCAAACTGTGCTGGAGCTGGTGGGACCTGGCAGCGGGCAGCAGCCATGTCAGGGTGAGTTTGCAGCTGGGAGCTGTGCTGGAGGACGGCAGGCTGCCCTGGAGTCATGCCCTATCTTGGGCAAGCTCTCAGTGCTCTGCCAGAGGGTGCTTGGGTGCTAGCAGCATCCTGACCCTATTGTTTGGGCAGGAAAGGTGTGGCTTGCCTCCCGCAGTTCCAGGGATGCTCATCCTCCACCAGAAGCGAAACGAGAAGATGATGGGCCCTCTGCCCCATCCCCATCCCTGGGCGCTGCCGTCACCCTCCCCGGCTGCGTGGGAACAGCTCCTGGGGCTACAGCATGCCGAATTTCACTTTTCAAATGGGGCTCCTGGAGCCTGGCCAAGCAGCACTTCGTGTTGTCAAATATTTTGGCAAACCACATCTCAGCTTTAGTCTGAAGCGTCTTTTGCTGGGGAAACAGCATTGAGCTGAGCAGCCAGCACAATCCTGGTGCAGAGGCAAGGGGAGCAAGCACTGCTGGCTGCATCCTGCTCAGGAGGTGCTGGGGTGCCTCTGCATCCTGGCTGGGGTGCGCTGGAGACCACAGGATGACAGTGGTGAGCAGTGGAAGGGCCAGCAAAAGGTGTTTCAAGGTGACTGAAATGGTTTGTGAAGTCAGGCTGAGCGGGGCAAATTGTATTGACAAGAATAAGAAAACCCTAAAAAGTGATATTTCAAGTCACTATTTTAGCCTTTTGTTCTGAAATTGCCCTGTATTAAAAAGGGAAAAAAAATAAAGAAAAAAAAACCAACCAAGCTCTGAGTAAAGTAGAAATAAGGGGACTGTAATTTTTTTTTACCAGCTCATTGGAAAAATGAAACATATTTGTTCTAGGTCAGACCAAAATGAGCAAAGCAATCAGTTATCCACAGAACCACGGTGCAGGCTGGCTTTCCCTCTGCTCACTCTCCTGGGCATCTTTGAAAGAATATCCAATACCTTTTTATGATGTTTGAAAGAAAGTATCTCTGGGGAGAGGGGGGGAAAAGCAAGGTGTGATACCAAAAAGTCTGCTCTTGCAGCTTGGATGGACCCATCTTTCCCTCCCACGGCTGTTGCTCCTTTCCCCTGCCCATCACGTTGTGTGGTTAAAGCACACGTACTCATGGCCGCAGCGCCACGATGGGTTTTGAAAGCCTGAGAAATCCTCCCAAAAGCCTGGTTTCCGGCCAAAAAAACACGAGGTTACGCAAACATATGCATAGCTTGCAAACAGGCTGTGTGTCTTGGATGGAGAGCAGCTTTGCGAAGCAGGTGTGAGCTGATGCGGGAAGAGCTGTGCTGCCTGATGTCTGCGCTGAAAACCAGTGTCAGCCTGCAGACCAGAACCAGAATAGAAAATAAGCAACCAAGGAGTAAAAATCCAAACCTGCAGCAACATCTCAAGCACAATCCCCCCAGATCCCCAGGTGGATGGATTTGCCACCCATTTGGGTTAGAGCTGCAGGACCCCTTTTTGCAAGGCTACCAGCCCACCCAGAAGGCTCTGGGGTGGACCCCCTTTACCCAGCTTGTCCACCTGCATGCCCCCACCACGCTGCTGCCATGCTGGTTGTGCCCTGCAGGACTTGCTCATGCCTTTGTAGAGGTTTGAAGGTGGATAGCTCCTTGACAAAGGTACTCCTGAAGTCTTGCAAGCTAGTGAAACCCCCTAAACCCCTGGTTTCTGGCAGCTGCCAGGGGAAAGCTTCTTTGGGTTTAAAATCTGTTCAGCAAAGTCATTCTGTTCTGAAAAACAGCAGCTGTCAAAGCATTGTGGTGGGGTTGCATTTATTACATACTAATAATTCCACATCAGATGTGTTTGCTTTGCAGTACAAAACTATTGGAAATATCAAGGTATTAGCACTCCTGAATGCAAATTGTCACCATTCAAATCTGGGAACCCAGCACAGTGCTCGTGTTACCCACAAAGCTGAGAGACCAGTGCTGTGAAAGATGTGAGTCCATCTTGCACCATCCTGGACCTGTTGGCTGCACTTAAACCATGACAGGGATGAAGCAGCTCTTGCCAGTGTGGAAGGAGGTGTGTGGTGTGAAAATTCAGGTTGAGGAGAAAGGGAATGGCAGTGCTTACACTGTGGGATTTTTGATACTCAGCGTCGGAGGCTGAGCTGAGTAGAGATGCTCTCTGGCATGGAGAATGTCATTCAGAGCATATAAGCCTTTTTCTGATTGCTCTCTGGAGAGCCTTGTTTGGGGATGGTACCTTTTCGCAGGTTGCTCGGTGGATCAAACATCGTGAAAAGGGCCAAGCCCCTCAGGGTGACTCGGCTGAGGAATGTCATCTTCCCCCTGTGCCCAGCTCCTCCGAGGCAGGGAGGAGTGTTCTGTGTATTGGGAAGCACTGGGCAGAGCTGATTCTCATGGGGCTGCTGTGGGAGAAACAAGCAGTAATGAGACTGGGGAAGCCGAGAATGGGATCCTGCTGCTCCTGTGATTTCTTCAGGATGATAAATGAGACTGAAATAGCCCCTCTTGCTCATTCCCTGGTCAGGCGCAGACACTGGGAATTACCCCTTGAGACAGCTTTCTGCAACCTCTGCCTTCCCCCCCACGAAGCACTAGACCCTGACTGAGCACAGGCCCCGTGCACGACAGGACTGGCTCTCCCAGGCGCTTTGCTACCAGTGGAGCATTTGCTTGGGCTTGCAGACATTGCGGGATAGTTCATCAATAACATTTTTTCCTCAATACCTCTCCTCCAGGTCTTGGTGGGTATGGACATGCTTTCTGGCCTCTTTTCTCCTCCTGTTTTGGTTGGGGAAACTGAGGCACAGTGCTGTGGAGATGTGAGCACAAACATCTACAGCGCAGACAAGTCTGTGGCAGAGCTGCGACCAAAACACAGGAGGTTTTGGTGCTTCACTTTGTGTGTCTGCTGTAAATGCACCTTCCCCTATTATTCACTGCTGCTAGGCATTAATATGAGACTAGTTTGAAGGAAACGTTGACACTGTTGGGTTTGTTGAGATTTTTCAGTTTTGGGTGGTTTTTTTTTTAAGTGTGTCATGTGGGAGTTATTTAGAGTTGCCTACATTTTACAAATATTTCCAGGAACAAACTTACCAGTGTCTGGGGATGTGGAAGAGGGAGCATGATGCTGACCAGCATGGGGCTGGCTGCCAGACCACGCTCTCCATCCGTCCGTCAGTCTGAACCCAAAACCTCCCTTCCCCAGTGAATCAGTAGCAGCGATGGGCCAGGGGGCCGAAGCATCTGCTTACCCCACTTTGCCTCAGCCAAGGTGACCAGAACCTGCTTTCCCCCTCCAGCCTGGCATGGGGGCCCATGGCCACCCTCCCCAGTGCACATTCAGTCTGGGACATTTGCAGCATCCCCCATCCCCAGGGATAGTGGAGCCTGAATGAGGACCGCAAAGCTGCCAGGCTGCTGCCTGTGAGCTGCCTGTTCCGTCGGGGACATGGGGAGCTGACCCTTCCTGGGGGGCAGCTGTGATTAGCACCGTGCTGATGCCCACTGGAGATGTGGAATAACTGGGGCTGGAGGGAACCTGTCCTAGCAGAAAGGCTTGTTAGAAGGTTGGGGAGGGAGCAAGGAGCAACTAGGCGAGTTCTCTAGAGAAGATCTCCAGGTGATGCGGAAGTGAAGAGTAACAGCATTTCTTGGTGCCACTGAGCACCTTGACCCCCCCAGCCATAACTTACACAGTCATTACTCAGTGCCTCCTGCACCTGCCTGCCTCTATAAAGGATAACTAATAATAGTTTGTGGTTAAAATATTACCCTCAGATGATAATCTGCAGGGCATGGTTTATACAGAGCGGCTGTGCTGAGAGGGGGTAACCTCTCCGTCCTTGGCAAAAAAGTTGTTTTGTGCTCTTGGTGCTGGCTCCCAGGCCACAGGGAGAGGGATCCCGTAGGACATAGGATTTTGCAGGTGCTGTGTGTGGCTCCATGCTCCCCAAACAAGGCAAGGTACAGGGAAAGGCAGTAAGAGTGGTTACCATGCCCACAGACAGAAATTATATCAGTGAAACCTCAGCAGACGTCACACCCAGATGAGCCAGTTATGCTTTAACACAAATCCACGCAACACCATTTTCCCAGGGCTGTTACCTCCCTCCGAAGATGGTGGTTCCTTGGGGCCGGGTGGCCAGGATAACACTGGAGCAGGATTTCAGACTGGCTCTTGAGGCTCAGAAGAGGTTTGGGGACAGACAAGAAAAGTCTCCTGCAAGTGGGTGGCAGTGACGCAGGGCAGAGCGATGGTATTGCTGGTATGCCGAGCACCTTGTTTATTATGCTTCAGACATGTCGCAACAGTGCTGGGTTGTGTAATGGTTTCCAGGAGATTTTCCTCCTTTCAGCTTTTGGGGCTCTCATTCCCAGGGTTTGGTTTCTGCCAGCGGTGGAATGTGGTAGAGAGAGAATGAGTTAAAATCAAACCTTGCTCAGGTGGGGTTTTACATGGAGATAGAAAGTGTGTGATAGAGAGAGGGAGGAGAAGACTCCTGCCTTTCTAAACTGTTTCTTTTGTGAGCATCTTTTGTGAGCATCATCCTCCCTGAGAGCTTGCAGGCACAGGGTGAAAGCTGGGTGCAGTTTTTGATCTTGGTAGTCTGATGCTACTCCATTTCATGCAAGTTGTACACCCTGACACCGGGCACTTCACCCACAGGGAGTTAAATATTTCTTTCTAGCACAAATCAGAGGTGTAATTTGACAAATGGCCTTGCCTTCTCTACTGCAGGAGGCTGAGGATCCCGTGATCCAGCCCAAGCACTTCTGCAGCACCCCTTCTGCTCCTGTCTGCCTTCCCTGCTGAGTCCAAGCCCTCCCCAGGCCCAATTTCAGCATGTTTTTCCCTTTCCCTTGTTCCTGCGCAATTTTCTTCTCCTTTTTCTACCTGCCTGGGATAGGACAGTTTGCATGAGGCAATGCAAGACCCGTCAGCTGCTGCAAGGTGCAAGTGCAGAGAAAGCTCAGCTCCCTCCTGTGTCCCCAGTTTAGGGCTTGGATAAATCTGCAGAGTTGCCAGTCAGCAAACACAAACTCCTCGCTCAGCACAGGCAAACCAGGAGTTTCAGAAGCTTAAGATATTGCACAACTTGGAAGAATTATCACTGGGAATATTGCTGCAGCACCCCGGGGACATTCAGCTATCCACCACAAGCGCGGAGGCATTCAAGCTTCTCCTTGAAGCGGCTGCAAGAATTTCTCAATTTGGCCATCTTTGTTTTCGAGGACATCTTTTGGCACGTTGGCTGAAATCTTCCTGGCCCAAGCTGTGCCCCCAGCTCGGGGGGATTTTCTTATTTTTGAAAACTCCAGCTAAATCCTGGCACAGTTAGAAGGAATTGAGGGAAAATCTTAAAATGGAAAATGTTGGGCAAGCCTGGGTAGCTTTGGAGGGGTTGACACAGTGAGGAGAGCCTGATCAGGCTATCTCATGCCGTTGGCCACCGCACTCAGCCAGGCATGGTACAGATGGGGTCTAGATGTGGGAGGATTCTCCCATCCCCACTCTGACAGAACACAGCAAACAGCGAGGTACAGCAACCCCAAACTTGCTTCACAGTGCATTTCTCAGCCAGGAGGTGCTGGGCAGCGGCTAAGAGGGACCCATCCAGCTCTCTGCCATGTGCAGGCTCCTTGCACATCCAGGCTTTAGCCCTCAAAAGATGAGTTGCACCATGTTGCTGAGCCTACGGCAAGGTCCCCCGCTGCACTTCCCTTGCAAAGAATGAAATAACCTGGAAGCTGTTGGTCTCTGGAAGCAATTTAGCATGGGACATGGCTATTAATTTAAATAGATTACAGAAATTTGAACTAAGCTGCATATAAATCTTCTGACCGGCTCTTTGGGCTTTGGTCTCTATTGTTTACACTCTTTTTTTTAATTGTGTTTTATTGATTTCAGAGGCTGTGATGTCTTGGTCGGAGCTCGCTGCTCCCTTTCTGGGCACGGATGGCAAGCAGCTTCATTCTTCCGCACGTATCACCTTTCAGAGCTACTGTGAGTAGGACACAGATGTTGTTAGGTCTCAGGTAAAGCCATCAAAGGTGGACGTTCAATCAAGTTTGACATTATCTTCAACCTGAAGGCAAACGGGTTGGTTTTGATTAGCAGCTCACGGGGCTGAGCCTAACCCGTATCAGAGCTGCTGCTGCTACTTTACCTGAATGGCAAAACCACAGATGGTAATTATAACGATAAGTACTTACAGATTTCCTAACAACAAAGATAATTTGTTTGCTCCATGCCTTGTTAGAAGGGGAATTTTGTTTTGGTGACTGGGTGGTTTGTGAATCAGTCATTGCCCTTTCACCCCTCTGTCCCCAGCTTGGCCTGTTCCCCCCAAAGTGGCCATAGATGTTGATCCAACAAAAATGGTCCCACAGAGTTTGGTCTTCTCTGCAGAGGAGCTGTCCTTGCATGGTGGGGAGGGGGATGCTGTGCTGATGCCCCTGGGATGGCCTGGGATGTTGGGTGTGGGGTATGTGCTGCTTTCTCCTCTCCTTGTTCTTGTGCATGCAACTTCTGGGGCAACTGGGGTGAAAACTTGCTGCTAGGCTGCCCTTGAGCTACTGGACTGCTGCTGCTGATCCACAGCAGGGTAAAGGCTTAGCCACATCCCCTGTGCTCACCCTATCTTCCCACCATGAAGGGATGAAGAGGCAGCATGAGTGGACAGGCTTACATTTCTTATTTTGAGAACCACTGACAAAACCTGTGTCTTTTCTCCTGGCTGAAGGTGACCCAGCATCCAAAGACTTGGGAGGAAAAAGGGACTTGTCACTGTTGATGTCTGACAGCCGGAGGTCTCTCTCCACCCTGCAGCCACTCTCCCGTACTGGAGACGGGTTACCTGTAAATTAAGCCAGCTGGTGAAGGGAGCCAGGGGCTCGCCAGCAGCCCTGGCCCATGTCCACAGCCATTCCCGGGCAGAAAGCCCATGGGCCGGCTCAGACCCCAGCTTGGCAGCAACAGAGGGCAGCATCTTGCCTGTCGTGTGGGCAGGCAGATAATAGCTTTGATTTCTGGGTCTCGCTTTACTTATAATGGAAGGACGCGGATCGTTAAGTGCCCGCTTTGATTTCAGCGATCCCTCCCGACTGCCAAGTGTGCTGGGCTAACAAAAGCATTCCTCTCCCCGCTGGGGCCGGCCACGGCAGCCCGTATGGTGAGCAGACGGAGGCGATTAATGCACACAAGACCAGCCTGCCCGGCTCCTGGTCCCTGCACACAACATGACAACACTGAGCAGCCCCACTGAAAGGAGAAACTACCCTTGGAATAGAGACCTCCTTCAAAAAGCACCGTTACACCTTTACGCCTCTCTGCCTAGTACCAGCAGAATACCTGCAGGATCTTGCCCCAGAGTGTGTTTTTCCCCTCCCACAGCTTGGATCAGATGATTTTCTCTGTGCCAATAGTACCTGGAGTTGTTCAAGATATTGATATTGATCTTGTTCATATTTGTTGCCTTAATGAGTCACAAATTCTGTCTGCGAGCAGAGGTGGTTTGGAGGTGCCGGCTGGCTGCTGCTAACCTGCCTTTCTGGAAGGGTAGGAATTTCAGCAGATTTGGAGAACTGGTGTTTTCTTAGGCTTCTAAAGGAAATTACACTAATTGCAACAGCCTCCATGTCCCTGCAGAGAGCAGATGAGATAGAATCTCCTCAGATATCTACTCCTGATGACGGTAACCTTTCTACAACTCTTCTCCTGTACCACAGCACTGAAGGACCCACAGTGAGTGATCTGCCAGACCAAAACACTTATGGCTGCTTAGAGGCCAAATTGCTTCTGTGCTGGTTCATCTTTTGGCTGTGGATGGTTAACTGGGCTGAGCAAAGACATCAGCTCACTGCATGGCCAAGGGACTTGGTCTGTGAGCTGCCGCTGCTCCGATCTTGGCTGTGGCCAAGATTTCATTATTTTGAAATGGTTTTAATATCCATGCTGCACTAATATCTGCACAGGGCATGGTGTGCGGGGTCACAGCACGGTGCTAGTGTGGAATTAATATAAATACTCCGTGGGGTATCTCTAAACAATGGTCCCATATTAATCAGCTTAATATTAATCAGCTTTCTCCTCCGCTTAGATCTAGCATAGCTCCCACTCCAGAGTGAGACGTGGTGCTCGTTTGGGGATGCAGGCTGTTTCCGGAGTGATGGCAGGAGCAGGACAGTGTGCTTCTCATGTCTCTCAGATGCTCCTCAATAGGTTTAATTTAAACATTAACTCCCAATTTGCCTCTGGGCTCAGGGCATGGAAAAAATTAGAGCAAAACGAGAATTTTTTCAAGAAGCTCTAAGTGAGTAAAGCAGGGTTATAATAGACATAGTTTTTGACCTTAATTATGGCTTCTAATGGAAATAGTTGTGCAGCCTCTGAAGGGGGGTTTGGTATGTGCAGGCAGATCTGAGCTGAGGATGGTGGCGGGAGGACAGTGAGGGCTTGGTGGCCTTGGCTGCTCACTCGCAGGAGGATCTCAGAAAGCAGGGCTAGGGCCAGCAAGGGGAATGTTCCTCAATTCCACCAGCCGCAGCTCTGGCTCACTGCATCCGGAGCTGGGGCTTCACTTTGTTTCTGCCTCGGACAAGAATATAGATGGCCTCAAGTCTATCATCACTGCCAAAGGATATGCAGCCAGGCACCTGGCAGCTCCGGACAGGGGAGGTGGGAGCGGCTGTAATTTCCCACTGGGATCAGGAGGGGCAAGTCCCAGCATGAAGGCAGCATGGCTTGCCCTGCTTGGCTCCAGCCCTGGGCAGAGGCAGGGGGGAGCGGGCTGACAGTCTGCCTCTCTTGTCTCCTCTCCTTTCTTCTCCTCCAGGGAAGCAGTTCTCAGCTGTGAATGGCAATAGGATAAACTCCAGCGCTGCTTTCCAGGGATAAACGATGCCAATAAGAACTGCCGACCTGCAGAGATACTTGTTTGAAGGAACCAGATTGCAAAATAATCATGCGGTGTTAGCCAGGGGTGGGAGCAGGATGGATTAATTACTGAAGAGGAAGCACATCACCTCTGGTGTTGGGTCAAACCTCCTCGTTCTGGAAATCTGGTGTAATTATTCCTGCTATAACAGTTCACTTGGCGCCACCTGGGAGTAATGACATGTGGAGCTAATGTGATTTAGAAACCTCCATTTGGAGCAGTAAAGCGATGCTGGCCCTTCAAGAGGCTAGGGATCACCTGGCTCATCTTCTCTCCTGCCACAAAGGTATCTGAGCTTCTTAGACCCCTAGTTCAGCAAAAGCCTTGCTTATGGCTATGGAAATTCAGGTGGGACATGTAGCTGAGTAACATGGCTGCAGGGCTGGAGGACACCAGCCAGGACCATTGTTACCAGTGTGGCAAACTGGAATGATGGGAGACCCAGAGGGACTTGAAGAAGGTGTGACCTCCTCGTGTGCCTGCCCATTGCCAGGAATTATCATGGAAAATTACAATGACATCTTTCAAGGGATCACTCTCCTTCACATCTGCAGCAGTGAATGGCTAGGGAATGGCAGCCCCTCTCCTCTGGTACACTGTGCAGAGCTCCATGTCCCACAGCTCCATGTCAGACAGATCTCAGCCAGCTTGAGGCTGTCCACAAAAGGAGCAGAGTCATCTCCCAGGGAGATCCATCTCTCCTGGAATTAATTGCAAGAAATGTCGGTCATTTCCTGGTCAAGAAGGAAGGTGGGGTGCAGCGAGCCCCCTCCAGGCCTCTGTGGGGTCTCCTGGAATGCACTCGTGGCATGTATCCTAATTTCTTGCTGCTGGAAGCAATGTCACAAGTGTGACCATGAGGAGGGACCGGGGCTGCAGCAGCTCTGTTTCACCTTCCAGGCTTGGAGTCAGCGACCTGCAGTATCCCAAAGGCAGCTTCTGCCTTTAGTAAGAGCAGAGAGACAATGATCTGTTCACTGGAAAAGACCAAGGGCAAGGTCTCTTCAGGTGATCAGGGCCCACCAGCCACCACCAAGGCACACGTTCTTGCATTTTCAGCTCACAGTTCTTGAAAAGAGTGGGAAACCTGACCATTGGAAAAGGTCTTGGAAAGAGTGCTGGAAAACCTCAGCTCTAGTGTGGTGGTGGAGCTATTTGTAAAATTCAGGTTTTCTTGATGAAGATGAAAACATGTTAGTTCCCTTCTGTTACCCATGTCTCTGAGTAGGCTGCAGAAATAAAGCAAGTGTTTAACGTGCAGGTGTTTAACCCTTTCAAGATTTCAGTTTATACATAGCATTAACTAATACAAAGAATCATTTGCTGCATTTTGACAGCTACTGTTTTAAAGTTCTTATCACATTTATTTCTTCTTTTATCATGGTTTTCGTATTGTGTGGTGAAGGTTCGTCTCTTTCCATGCCTAGTTTATCTATAATTCAGGATGGTTTTATACTTAGCTTATAATTGACTTTTCCACGCTGCAGCGACTCAAACAATATTAATATTCAGCAGTCTATAGTGATAAAGATTTCCATTTACTTCCTTTTACTTAACCATGTGAGTATACAGCATCCTATCTCACACAGTTAATAGTGAATTCATTTATATTTACTCTCCATTATCTCATATAACAATATTGAAAGAGTGAGCACTGCGTTTTGGGGACATCTGGCTCCCACATGCGTTCTCTGCCCAGCTCACACAAAGGGGAGCTGGCACCTGCAGGTCCCAGTGATGTTGTGCTGTTGAGTGACCATCACCCTTCAGGTCTTTCTGAGGCTGGGGAAGAAAGTGGAGCTGAGCATGAAGTACAGCACTTCTGCCTTCCTGTTCTCCAGGAGCAGGACCTGTGTCCTGCCGTTGATGAGAATGCTGCATTCATCTCCTGCAGTGTTTGCAATCAAAAAGCTGTTGTCTCAAAACCCAAAAAGGGTTACAGGTGGTGTAAGAGGACTATAAGCAGAGCCAAAGGAGACTGCCTGCAAATGGGCAAAATGCCTTAGTACTCTGCCCTGGGGTTCTGGTACCCCTCATGATGAGGGGTATTGACATGGATGGATGAGTGTGCAGGGCAAATTGATGGTGGAAGGAGCTGGGGGCCTGGGAAGGCAGAGTAGCTCATTGTTTAAGAGGACTGTGCTGCAACACAGAGCCAGCCAGGATCCTGGTCCCCTGCCCCAGGGTCTTATGGTGTGAACTTACACAGGACTGGAGAGGAAGCCTGAGGACACAACAGTACAATCCCCCATCCCTTTTTCTACTGTAAAATGCACAATGGTGGCAGGTTCAGCTGGGAGAGTCTGAACACCAGTGCTGCAGCTGAGGCTTTGACCCACTGCTGTTAGTGCCAGCAATTGCAAAGGCATCTTGGCTCTGCCTTCGGGGCTTTATTCTGCTGAAAAGCCTTCTTCTGCAGTGCAAAGGCATCTTATGACTGGGTGGTGCTAAGATCAGAGCCAGGCTGGCAGAGATGCTGGGAGGGAAACTGGTGGGAAACCTCAGACCCACTCACTCTGGTGTTGGGCAGCAGCAGATGAGCAGCCATCACCAGAGGATGGGGTGATGATAGGGTAAGCTGCCCCTGGCTGCTGGGGTGTGGGGATGAAGCCATGCAGATTTCCTTCTCGTTGTGCACATGAAAGCTGGATGCCTTCACCACCACATGTGGGGCTTTGCATGGGACCCTCTGGAGAGGCTGGCACCACCTGTCTGGCCAGGATCCTGGCACATAGCTAGTGCTGCAAGTGTGGGAAACAGTGCCCCATGGAAATGTCCTCGCCTCTGTTCATCTCCCTAATGGAAGGTGAAGCAGGGACTGGCTGCAAAAGCCACAGTGGGCTGGGTATTAATTGCAGCTGTATGGAGCTGTTGTGACTGAGCTCTTCCTTGTAATCATGAAAAATGTCCTGCACAGGGGAGAAGTGGCAGGGCAGCTCCCCCCTGCTTGGAGAGAATGGCTTTCCCAGGCAGCTTTCCTCCAAAGAAGAGGGGCTCTTCATGCTCTTCGACCCAGCCACCCACAGAGCAGGACTGTTCCCACCGGTGCTGTTGCTGAGCTGTTCCTGCGCTTCACGGCTAGTTAAGGGCTAGTGAGGTTAAACGGATAGTCCATTAATCTTGGCCCCGCCGAGGTCAGAGCCAAGGGACACACATGCAGCAGGAGATTTATGGCCAGCCTGGGCCTGCATCCCCTTCCCTGGGCTGCTGACAGAGGTACCCAGCACAGCAGGCGCCTGCCAAGTGCTGGCAGGAGGGATGGCATGCCAGTAAGCTGCTCCCCAAAGGTGATGCCTCCAGCATTTCTGCTGCCTTCCCCCAGAAACGGCTGTTCTGGCTGTGGCTGGTGCCACTGCCACCCTGGTTCAGCCCTGGGTAATAAATTGCCCTGCAGACATGCCTCAAGAGCAGGACTCCCCACACCAAAGCTCTCACCCCAGCCTCCTTCACGGTCTTCTCTGCCTCAGTTTCCCCATTTCTAGATGAGATGTAGTCTCCCAAGCTTCCCAGGACCCAGAGCCCATCGTGGCTGGTGCAATAGCCAGCCCAGCTTGAGGGAAAGCTCTGGTGCCACTGGAGCAACCATCCTCAGTGTCCAGTGGGTGGGATGGAGCTGGCCCATGCTCCAGAGTCGCTGCAGCCACCAGGAGCAGAAGGCTGTCTCTGTAGGACGTGCAGCAATGGGTTTCCCTCTTTTCTAATGTTCCTCTTGGCCTCTGATCAGAAGTGCATGCTATCTGCCTGTTATTAGCCTGCCTGCTGCTATCTGCCCCGGGAGCAATTGCCGGGTGAATGAATAAACACAACAGCATTTAGCAAGATCTGAAAGGAGATGCGATGATAATTTCTTCCCTGCAAATTGTACACGTTCATGTTTTCAGTGCACTGAAGGCAATTAGAGCAGAGTGGAGCTGGCAAGATGAGGGGCAATGCTGAAGAAGCTGCAACTATGGAGCCGTAATAACAATTTAGATTCTATTTAGATACAAGTGGCTACAAGTCGCGTCTCAATATTGAATCAATCGACACAGACAAATGAGTTAATATGTAGGCTTTTGCCAGAGTAGAAGAGAGGGACCAGCCTTTTAGAGACAGCCAGGTGGGGACAAGCGGATGATCGTCTAGGACAGATCCAGAGCTCCCAGAGAGCATGGAGGGGAGATGGAAAGGGGCGATCCTATGAGGAACAAATGGCTTTTCTTGCAGCTTTTGGCACTCTGGGCTGGCTTATGCTCAGCATTGATTGGGGAGGTATTTTTAGAGGCGGTCTGGTATTTGTTAACCTTCTCATGCAGAGTGGAGCTCACTTCTAGAAAGCATGTGTGCGCGCACGCGTGCAGAAAGCAGGAGAGATCCCGCCAGAGATAAAGAGTAAGTAGCCAGCCCCAGCCAAAGGCTGGGTGCAGCTGTATAAATACGCAGTGGCCCCCTTGCCCCCACTCCTCATGGCGAGTGGGGCTGGTAACACTGGAGAATGCTTTGCTGTCATTAGTTAATTGAGCTGCCAATGTTAAGAAAAGGTTATGTATTTCTCCTGGTAGTTTTTCTTTGTGAAACTCTGACAGGATGTCCTGCAATAGCGGTGGTAATGCCCCGGCTGGGGAATCGGAGCAAATCTTCCCTGTGGTGGGGATCTTTGTTTCTTTTCTTTGCCCTCTTTTCCTTTTTTCCCTTCCATACAGTGGTGGCTCTGCGGAGGATGATGAGCCCCGAGCAGCCCTGAGTGCCTGCCTCCTGTAAGTGATACTCCTGCTGCTGCCCTATGCAGGTCTGCTTGCCAGCCTAGGGACCACCAGCAGCGTGGGCCCTCAACCCCTTACCTGCTAGAGGGACTGACGCACGGTGGCTGCTGTCCCCTTGCAGCTGGGCACAGAGCACCTGGGAGGCGAAGGGGGATTGGATCCTTGTCTCTGGTGCTGAAAGCACCGCAGAACCATTGCAGTTTGCCAAGGCTGCTCCCACAGGGATGGAGGGCTCCACCGAATTGTACTCATGTGCACAATGCTGCCAGAGTGGTCCCCAAGCGTCTACAGCTTGGCTGTGTCATGAAACTCATTTCCCTGCAAGTGCTTTTAATGCATATCTCTCGAGAATGAGTACTGGGGGCCTGGGAAGCAGTCTCCTTCCTTTGGCTTTGCTCTGAGTTCTGCTGTTCTGCTGGGAGGTTTTCCCAGATGGAGAAGGGTCTCGCCTGGGATTGCTGTAGGCAGTGAGACAGGCTGCTGGTTCCAGAAGGGAAACAGGAGTGCAGGATGTCCTGGGAGGTTGCAGTGAATCAAGCTGTTGCTGCCTGGGTTTGCTGCTACAACCTCCAGCCCTTTGCAGTGGGGAGAGAAGAGCCCCTCATGTTTTCTAGTGCTGGCAGAGAGGGAGGCACAGGGTGAGTTAGCTGTCTATAGGTGCGAGGATGCCTTTGCTGGGACCTTGGCGATGGTGCATCTCACATTCCTGCTTAATGGTCACTTGAAATCCCTGTGCCTGTGAAACCTTCCAGGAGCTCAACTTCTCCTGGAGACAGTAGAACTGGCTTTCAGGATGATTCATCTTCCAGTTGATGTCCCTCAGGTGTTTACTTGGAACAGAGGGCTGTCATTATCCACTCCCTCCCAGCTGGGGCACTGAGGTGGAAGAGCAGGCTAGGCCACTCCTGGCTGGGATGGCTGCACCCACAGGAAGAGTGAATCTGGCCATGCCATGCAGCGTGGCCTCCGGGCTGGCTACCATAGCCATCCTGACCCCTTGCTGCAGGAACAAACACCCGTATCCCACTGGGACCTGCTGCTCCTCATGGAGGGGATGTGTCCTTCAATGGGGGCAGGGAGGTGAACAGCTGAGCATGGCAAGCCAGCACAGAAGCACTGAGCATGCAGGGTTTCACATGCACTTCTCCCAGGGGGACACTTATGCCAGCATAGCACATTTTGCAACAGCTTTCGCTCAACCAGTTGCCTCCCGCCTCCTCTGTCTGCAGGTTTCCACCGAGTCTGCCTAAACCTCAGTGCTTTTATTCCCCAAAATATCTCTGTTCAGGGCTCTCAGCACCTGAACCAGGCAATCACTTGGCAACGGATCTGTCAACGAGGCAGTGCTGTGCCTGCTTAACAGCCAGCCATGTGGACTGGTGGCAAGCTTGGCTCAGCTGGCGTAACCTGCCTGTGTCCTCGCAGCCATCCAGGCTGAGCAGCAGAGCTTGCTGCCACAGAGACTTGCAGAACACATGCCATAAGACCAGTACCAAGGTGGAGGAAAACCCATAAGAGGTGGCCGGGTGCAGCGTGGCAGCGACACCGGCCCTGGCACCACATCTCCACAAGACGAAATGTGACCCCAGGCAGTCGTCAGGCCAACGCTGCATCGCTCCGCCGAGGTCAGGGCACAGCCCGGCAGTGGCTGTGTCCATGGAGGAGGTCGCTGACCCCAGCTTCCCAGCGCTGCCTGCTGCAGGGAGGTCACCGTGGGCCCCTCTGCCAGCACAACAGTCACTGGCTGCTCTGTAATTAATCCCAGGCAAAATTAATCAGTTGACATCCGACAGCTGAATAGTGGATGGCGATTACTCCGGGGCTGTGCGTCCTCCCACCGGCAGTGCTGGACCTGGCTGAGAGCCTCTGCCTCTCATTTAGAGCCAGGGGCTACGCTGGGTCTGTCCAGTGCTGCCATCACTCAGCCTGGCCCAGACGTGGATCTGCTGCTTTCTCCTCTGTTTGCTAAAGGCCCATGGGAGGTGCAAGTGACCCTACCAGAGGTGTTATGGGGACTGCCCCATTGCACAGAGGTATGCTTGAGGCCATGGGTTAAGCTCCTGAGGAACAGGAGAGCATTAATTTACGCCACACAGCCTGGTTTGCTTGCAGACAAGACAGCATACAGCTGAGCTTGCTCTTGCCAGGAGGACCCTTCATACCTTCCTTGAGTGGTGGATGGAAGAAGTGTGGTCCTGTCAGCATTTTGGTTAAATGGCACTTGACACCTACCAGGCGTCTCCCTGGGGACTCCAGGAGATTTGCTGGTGGCAATGGGTGATGTTTCCTGGCAATCACATCAGAGTCCTCCTATCAGAATGGTCACCCAGCACGGCTGGGATACTGTCAAAATATCCTGGACTTGTGTTTGTCAGTCTTCATTCACAGTGGGAAGATGCTTTCCCATCCCTGCAGAGAAAATCAGTCCTGGAACCATGGCAGGTTTCAGTGGGACCAGCTGCTTCAGTTGGCCACACTGCATTCCCTTCATTGTAGAGACGATGTCTTCTCTGACTGTGCCTTCCTATTTTCCACTGCTTCACTCCTTCCTCCTGGCCTGAGCCTTTAATCCTTCCCCCGCAGGCTCTGCCGCTTTGGATTTCTAATCACAGCCAGTGGATGCTGGAATTAAAGATCTGATCTAATCGGCACCCCTGAATCCGTAACGAGACTCCACTTTAGATTAATCAGTCATTAGGCCAAAAAGCCAGCACAGTGCTGAAAACTATTTCTCTTTACAGCCACACTTTCTTTTTATTTGTTTCGTTTTAAATTACTCCAGAGGGCTCGGCTCTACCCCTTTTCCTCCTTGGGAGAGGGAGCAGTTTCACAGCCCCAAGTGCTGACCCTCTTGTGTCCCTTACAAGCAGCCTTGGATGCTGGTGGCCCTGCTTCTCTGCAAATCTGCTAACTTGGCATGTAAAAAGAGCAAAGTCAAACCTGACCATAAATGCAAAACCAAGCAGTTGTTGCAGGAGTGGGCACACCCCCTTGCCCATAGGAGTGCTGCTGCAGGGTGGCAAGGCTTCTGCTCCAGCCCTAGTTTGTGTTTTGCTTGTCTCTGAGTACGGAGGATTCAGTGTAGCTATGGGTTCTCACAGAGGTGATGGCAATGCCAGCAGCTGTGCCATGTGCTGGGGTGCAGCGTGGATGCGGTGGATGTAAGGTGTAAGAGTGAGAGCAGCCGGGGTCCAGTTTTGGTGACCTTGTTCCTGCAAAAGATATGGGAAAACAGTAACAAGATCAGAAACAGGCTGAGATACATGGTGTGGCTGAGCTGTAAGACCTGCTTAGCATGAGAAATTTAAGTATCCCAATTGGTTGATCAAAGGAGAGGAGACCTGAGCTGCACCAGGGAAACATATCTGATAGCAGAGGCTTCTCCAGCTTAGCAGGTAAAGCAGGATGCCACAGCTGGAGGTTTCAAAGGAGGAAAGAAAAATTAATTCAGGCACAAATATTTATTTGGGACAGAAATCAACTGCTGCAGCAAGGGGATGCTGTGGGTCCTTCGAGTATGGGGTCCTTAAATCTGTGGGCGTTGCTCAGATGCTGAAGTCTAACTTCCTACACATGTCAAAGGAACTGACAGGGGAGTTTTCTCTGCCACGTGCAATGCCGTGCTAATGCCTGTGGCCTCCTCTGGCTCGGAGACATGAATAAAACAAAACCAGCTCTCAGCTCTTTCATGCACACTTCTTTGGACGTGGAGGGGGTGGGAGCAGGGTTTGCAGTGTGTCTGTGTGGCTCAGCCTGCTCACACCTCCGTCCCAGTACCCTCCTGCCAGACAGCTGGGTAAATCTGATAAGGCACCCAGAGTTAGACTTCATCTCTCTCACACAAGTAATTTCTGAAGCATGCCTTGTTTTTAGCCAGGCCTCCTCTTTTTCCTGGGGAGCTGCAAAAGAACTTCCCTCAGCTCACGGGGAATAGCAGCCCATCTGTAAAACGTGGCTGGCTGGGAGGGCTCGGGAGTCATGCTGGGGATAAAGCCTGGCTGTGCCCACCATCCTTGGGAGAGCAGCAGGGAAGCAGAGGGGAACATGCAGCCTGTGCTGGAGCCCTGCCACAGGTTTAGCTGCCTGATACTGAGCATGTCTTACTGCTTCTTCTCCCTGGCTGCTTTAAAAAAGGGAGTTTCCAGCTCCACAGGAGCTAAGCATCCTTCAGGAGTGGGACTGCAGGCAGAGGTGCAGATGGACATTCTCTCCCCGTGCTACCCTCGTGCTCTCCAGACTGCTCCATGCTCAGCACCGTGGTGAGTCATTGCCTTTGGCCCTGACTGTTGGTGACTGAAGGCACCGGAGCCACCCTCGAGGGCTGCATCATGCAACATTGCAGCAGGGCTGGACCCTCTCAGCAGCCAGAGAGAGCAGACCTCCCATGGTCATCATAATGACATGGGGAGGGGGAGACAGGGATGTAGCTGGCACAAACAGCCTCTCCTCTGCAAACCCTCTCTTCCACCCCAAGCTGGTCCTATGCAAAACCCTTTCCCCACTGGCACTTGTGGCTGTCACCCCCAGCAGCCAGCCTGGCTCCAGGGGTAACCCCCATAGCTGTCCTGCAGCCCTCAATTGGAACAGCCCCCTTACAGCCGCGGCCCTGGCTTGCAGCCTGTGTTTCCAGCTGGGCAGCGGAAGTTGGGAGCAGGAGTTTGCCCACTGTGGGGGCCAGGATGGTCACCCCCAGGGGCCGACCCCTTCCCTCTGGCCACTCTGAGGGGAATGAGGGACCAAAAGGTGCCAGGAGCTTATTCAAGCTTTTTGCTGGAGGAGGGGAGTTTATTGGAAAACACCTGGAATCTATTAGGCCTGGAATATGGAGTCAAGGTTTTGCCGCCTGCAGGCAGCTCAAGTATAAATAGCGGCAAAGGGTTTGTTTTGACTACTTTAAATTGTGCAGGTTTCGTGCCCTGTGAATTGGGAGTTTGAAGCTGCTCCTAACGTAATAATCCTCCTGCTTCCCCCTCCCGCCCCAGTGGCCAGGAATCTGCACCTTGTTCTCTTCTCCTTCTCATTCCTCTCTTTGTTTGACTATTTTTCCCTATTTCCCATCTGTTTATCGCAAACCTCCCTCTTCCTGGAGCCTTCAGGATTCTCTGAGGAGGGGAGGGTTGGAAACGTTGCAAGCAGGGAAGTGGAGGGGAAAGTTTGGAGCATTACAATAAAAACCAGAAAGCTGAGGGTAAAAAAGAAAAAGGAAACAAAAGCAAATGCCAAAATATCAGATCAGACCCCTATGTGTGGTAGGAAACAGGCCCCCCAGCCCTGGGTAATGCCATGAGCATCACCACTGCATCCTGGCGGGTAACAGAGCAGGGAGCTTTGCTGGGGTGCCGCAGCTCCACCGTAGCCCCACCGTAGCCCCATACTCTCCTACTTCCACAGCTGCTGCCACAACGGCAGCACTCCTGCTAATGCAGTAGTAATAGTGCAGTGTGAGGCTCCTAATGGAAATGCTACATCACTGCCAGCACGGAGTCCTCTCGGCCCCAGTGCTAATGGTTATTGCTACTCTCTTGTGCCTATGCCACCGTGCCAATGTGTCTGGAAGTTCCAGGAAGAAACTGATGCAGCCTCTGCTCCAGAGAGCTGCTGCTCCAAATTAGACCATATATCTGTGAGGAGAAGGAGGAAGGGAGCTCTGAGGGCTGTAGACTCCTGGAGGAGAGGCAGGCTGTCAGCGTCATTACTGTGTTGGAGAGAGGGGTGACCACCGAGCTGCCCCAACCTGCCGTGGCCTTCCCCCAGCATCATGTCTCATCATCAGGACCATGCTCCCTGCCTGAGGTCAGCCGTTGCATCCTGCCCTTGACATGGATCCTGACTAAGTGGCTTCTCAAAATGTTTTGGCATCACTCAGTGCAAATAGGTGCATGAGAGGTGGTTCACAAGAGCACTCTTATGGTACAGCAGCCACATGAATGCAGCTTCTGCTGAGTGCACCGTGGTGGGACACACGAGGCCCCAGTGCTTGCGTGAGGCTGATCCATGGCCCCCAGCCTCCAAGGAGAAGCACCATGAGGGCCTGGGGCTGCCGCGTATGGCAGGTAACAGCTCTTCCCTCTGCTTCAGAGGTAGCCATCTGTGCTGTAGACCTGAAAGTCAAACCCTGCTGACAAGCCATCTGGGGTGTCCAAATGACTGCACATGGTGCAATTTATTTTCCTACTTTTCCTTTTAATCATTGGTTTATTTCATTCATCTGGTGAGAAAACAGCCTTGAAAACCAAGGGTTTATGTCTTGGAAAGATCTTGCAGTGGCTGGGGTGGCTGGGTGCATGGTGAGCGCAGGTGCTGGCTTCTTGGTCACTTATTGCATGTAGCCGATGGTTGAAGTCACGCCTGGGGGACCAGGAACCCCTGTGTGGGGACCAGGGTCAGGCTGCCTGGAAACAATACCAAAACGCTAATCCATAGGAGTAACAGTGGCTGCAAACCAGTCAGGAGCATCCCTGCGCCTCTGAGGAATGATGGGGCACACTGCCAGATCAACCAGTGCTGCAGTGGAGATGGAAACAGGGGACCGTCCCACCACGAGATCATTGGGATACTTTCCCAGGATCAGTTTACCCCTTGTGTACTGTTCTGCTCTTCAGGCTCTTTGTCCTTTTAGAATCATAGAATCATAGAATAGTTGTGGTTGGAAAGGACCTTAAGATTCTAAACCCCCCGCCATGGGCAGTGACACCTCACACTAAACCATGTCACCCAAGGCTCTGTCCAACCTGGCTTTGAACACCACCAGGGATGGAGCATTCACAACTTCCCTGGGTAACCCATTCCAGTGCCTCACCACCCTTATAGTAAAGAACTTCTTCCTTATATCCAATCTAAACTTCCCCTGTTTAAGTTTTAGCCCATTACCCCTTGTCCTATCACTACAGTCCCTGATGAAGAGTCCCTTCCCAGCATCCTTATAGCCCCCTTCAGATACTGGAAGGCTGCTATGAGGTCTCCACGCAGCCTTCTCTTCTCCAGGCTGAACAGCCCCAACTTTCTCAGCCTGTCTTCATACGGGAGGTGCTCCAGTCCCCTGATCATCCTTGTGGCCCTCCTCTGGACTTGTTCCAACAGTTCCATGTCCTTTTTATGTTGAGGACACCAGAACTGCACACAATACTCCAAGTGAGGTCTCACGAGAGCAGAGCAGAGTAGAGGGGCAGGATCACCTCCTTCGACCTGCTGATCAAACTCCTCTTGATGCAGCCCAGGATACAGTTGACTTTCTGGGCTGCGAGCGCACACTGAAGCCGACTCATGTTCATTTTCTCACTGACCAACACCCCCAAGTCTTTCTCCGCAGGGCTGCTCTGAATCTCTTCTTTGCCCAACCTGTAGCTGTGCCTGGGATTGCTGCGACCCAGGTGTAGGACCTTGCACTTGGCATGGTTAAACTTCATAAGGTTGGCATCAGCCCACCTCACAAGCGTGTCGAGGTCCTTCTGGATGGCATCCCTTCCCTCCGGCGTATCAACTGAACCACACAGCTTGGTGCCATTGGCAAACTTGCTGAGGGTGCACTCAATCCCACTGTCTATGTCACCGACAAAGATGTTGAACAAGACCGGTCCCAACACCGATCCCTGAGGGACACCACTCGTTATCGGTCTCCTGCCGGACATTGAGCCATTGACCACAACTCTTTGCGTGCAGCCATCCAGCCAGTTCTTTATCCACCGAGTGGTCCACCCATCAAATTGATGTCTCTCCAATTTAGAGACAAGGATGTTGTGTGGGACAGTGTTGAACGCTTTGCACAAGTCCAGGTAGATGACGTCAACTGCTCTGCCCCTCTCCATCAGTTCCATAGCCCCATCATAGAAGGCCACCAAATTGGTCAGGCAGGGTTAGGGTTTTTTTTTTTTGTGCTTTAGCATGCCTTCCAGGAGAATCTGCCCCAAGATTTTGCCAGGCACAGAGGTGAGACTGACTGGTCTGTAATTCCCTGGGTCATTCATTTTCTCCTTCTTGAAAATACAATTTTAATCCAATTTAAGAAGTAAAAGTGAATGAAACCAGATTGGATGTGAGCTTCTCCAGTAAAACCAAGCCCAGCCTTGTGAGGTGAGAGCTGGGAGACACTTGTGGCTCTTCTCAGCCTGTGACCAGCTGTGCTCATCATCGGGGACGTGACTGCACACTGAGCACAGCATGTCCTGCTGTCAGGGTTTCCCAGCTCACTGGCTGGTGTTTGCTTGTAGACATCCCATAGGTTGGCCTTGGAGTATCAGCATGGGGTTTCAGCAGCAGGCAAGGCTGAGCACCACCCTTCCCTGAGCTGCGGCGATCAGAGGTGACACTGTACCATTGCACCAGGAATATCCATGGAGCATGGACAAACTCAGGCCATAAGCTGTGCCCTCCATGCTGCTGGAACCCTGACTTCACTTCATGACTTCCCAGGCTGGCAGTGCTCCCAGCATCTGTCATGGTTTAGACCCAGCTGGTAACTCAGTACCATGCAGCCAACACATCCTAGTCCCACACACGGCATCTTGTGGCACAAGCTGAGGTTCCCAGTGTGGTGTAGCACTTTCCCTCATCCCGCTGCATTGCCCAGTACCCAGCATTCTTCTGATACCGGCCTATGTGCGCACCAGGGTGCCCTGGTGCAGCGAAATTGTCTGCACAGGACAGCTCTGACAGTCACTCTGTTAGCTCTGGATAACACAGTTATCTGCAGCCCATTCCTGAGCTGAACATCATTTGGTAGCACTCCTATGACCGGGCCACCATGGGGCTAGAGAGACACCATGGGCTAGGGTCCTGCACCCACCGTGACTGCACACATGCTCAATCTTGTCTTCTTTCACGTGGAATTAGCGTGACACAATTAAACCATCTTATTAGGCAGCATTATTTACTCCCAAGGAAACATGGGGCCAGCCGCAGGGAGCTGGCAGCTTGGCGTTTCGCACATCATTATGTTCCCCTTGCGGCTTTGAAGTCAGAGAGCTGAGGCAACTCATTCCCTCAGCAGGCTCCCACGCCAGGGCGGAGGTGGTGGCAGGAAGGCCCCAAGGAGGGTGTGTGGCACCCGCTAGCCTCTCCTTACCCTGGGTCATCACCCCCTGGAGCATCTCCTGAAGCCATCACTGTATGGCTCAGCACCCTGCCGGGGCAGATTGTGACCATCACTCAGGGCTGCAGTGATGGGGACATCTCCACCCACACCTATGAGGTGTACCTTTTCCAGACATCTGGATAACCCCCTTGACATGCCACCAGCTTCTGCTGTGAGTAAACAAGCCTCCAGAAGTGCCAATGCCTCCCTGTGCTCCATCCCCAGGAGCACTGGTGTGTTCCCCCATGAGCCACAGCCTGGGATGGGTGCATGGGGCCAGAGATGAGGGCTCCTTTGATGCCACGGGTTGATTTACAAAGGACGTGCAATATCCTGTTACTCTTGGCACAGTGGGAACTGAGCAGCAGAGGGTGTGGGTTTGTTCAGCCTGCCAGTCCTTCCCAAGCAGTGCCAGAACCAAACGCTCCTTCCCCTTTCACTCTTCCCAAGGCTTAATCCACCCCTTTTTCGATCTTCCTCTGCCCTTGCTGCTCCGTCTTTTCTCTTTTCGGTGAGACTTACAGCTCTGTGCCAGGAGCCTGAATCCTTTTATCCCTCAGTGCCCACGCAGTGGGGCCAGAGGAAGCTGCCTGGGCAGATGGGTCATCTCCAAGGTTAAGCAGCATCTCGGCTTCACTCCCAGCCGCTGCTTGCCTCTATCCTTGCATTAAGGTTGGAGGCATCTGCCAGCGTGACTGGCTCTGCCCCAGCTGCAGGGATTTCACTAACCATTTCTTTTAATAAGACTGGGGGAAAAAAATCCAAAACAAAACATTATTTTCACACCTCTAACCAGTCAGCTCATCCTTTCTGTTTGGCAATGCCTGTGGGTTGCCTTCCCCGTGGCATTTCTGTCTGAGCTCTGGAGCGGATCCCAGCCAGTGCCAGGCTCCCATGCACCCACAGTGACCAGCGGGGCTGCCACAGCAGGTGAGATGAACAGAGTGAGGAGGCACCGCTCCACCGGGGCAGAGCAGGTACCTGCTGCCCTGGGGTGCCTGAGGGTCTCATCCAACCACAGGGACCATCAGCAGGTTCCTTGAAGCAGCTCCAGGCCCAGTAGACCCTTGTGGGTTTCCACCAGCCGCCGCGTCTCAGCCACCACTGCCAAATGTTTGGGAGAGAGGAGCCAAGTCAGAGAGTCAGGAGATAAATCTGATCTCTCTCTGGCTGTGCTGGGACTTTGCTCAGGATTAATTGGAGGCAGCAGTTCTCCTCCTGCTCCTCTCCCCCCCACCAAGGGCTGGAGCAGCCGGGTTGGCAGCCCCAGTTGGCCTCGCTCCTCGCGGGAAGCTGCCGACATGTTTTCAGCATGAGGAAGGTGTGCGTGTGTTTGAGCTCAGGCACAACCGCTTGTGAAGGTGGGAGGAGGTGCAGGATGTGCTAAACTATGAATGAGCACAGATCGGAGCCTCTCGCCTGCAACCCTGACAGCCTCTCTCTGTAAAATATTTAGAGGTGCTTGCAAGATGTTGTTAGATCTGGCTGCTTGTGGGATTCCTATTTTCCTGGACAAAATTCTGGTGTCCACTCCAAGTTAAAGCTTATCTAAATAGCAGAAAAAAATAAACACCAGGATGTAAAGGAGGGACAACAGCCCCAGCACTGAAAAAGCAGGAGAGTGGGAATCAGCAGTGGCTGGCTTATTAACCACACAGCACCGAAAACATCTGACGTGTGTTACAAGATGCAAAATACAGTCCCAGTGCAGCAGGATAAGGCATGGGGAGATGTCAGTGCTTGTCATCCCGGAGCACCACAACCCTGCTCCTCGCAGCCTGAATTAATCAGTTTGCCAGGAGCAGCCTTGCTTTGACCTCCGCCCTCCCCTCTGCCCTCCCCAGCAGCAGACAAACTGGGAGTTAAATGCAGTGTGAAGACTACCTCTTTTCCAGCATAAAGCACAACTACAACCAGGGTAGCTGAAGCACCCTGCAGCCGTCGGTCACCCTCACCCCATGGGTGCTGACGGCTTTGGTGCCAGGGGTGCCAGTGTGTGTCGAGCAGCGGTCCCAGCCGGCGGCAGCCCAGCATCCTCCTCCTGCATGTTATGGCAAGGATGTAATTTCTAAAATAACACGTTGCTCTTGCTTAATTATCCCATTTTATAGAAGTCACTTCCGGCGCTGAGCTCAAGTTATGAGATGCATTTCTGAGCCGTTGTCTGGGTGCCAGGAAAGAAGAAAAAGAGAGGGTCAGAGTTATGATTGTTATTGGAGTGTTTTATTTTGGTTTTTAGATGTCTGGATTTCTGTTATAAAATGTATGAACTGCAAAGGAATTTAAATCTTTGTGTGCACAATATTAGCTTCTCATTTCTAGGCTGAAATACTTACAACTCCTCTTAATTCTCTTGCAAATATTCTGCGTGTTTATTTTTTTTTTCCCCAAAATGTTTATGTAACTTCCTCTGGAAGCTCAATCTTACGTTAATTAACTTGTTGTCCAGAAATTTCTTTGCTCAGTTTCTTTGTTAATATACCTGGCGCTTCCATTTAAGACCATGTCTGTGCCTCCCCTAAGTTCACCTGGTTTCCACCACATAAAACATATTGCTTGAAGAGTTTTGGTTTTCCTCAGAGCAGACCCAGCCCAGCTGCAGCTTCAAAGATGCTCGAGGAACCACAGGAAGTGTAAGTCCAGCTGCGTCAGAGTCGGCATGGCCGTGGGTGCAGCGGGCAGGATGTCGTTCTGATGGTGATGGTTTTGGCAGCACTGAAACCTGCTCGGACAGGGATCTGGGAGTAATAGGATGCTAGAGCTGGAGCCAGTGAGCTGAGGTCACTCCCTGCACCTCCACAGATGCAGCAGGGGGAAAAGGCATGCGTGGAGAGCCCCACTTGCCCTCAGCCCTCCTCCCAAACAGTGTGGCTGAGTCAGCCTGGCTCTCTTCTTGCTGCACCACTGCCTTCCCCAGCCCCTTTGTGCTTTCTTGCCAATGTCTAACACCTTTTCACTGTAATGTCATCTGAAGATTTAATTAAGGTGTTGTTTGTTCCCTCTCCCAGATAATTAATTGAAGGTGTTAGATAAAACCAGGACTAGCACCAGTCCTTGCTGGGTCTGAACAGCGCCTTCCAGCTCAAGATATTGCTCCTTTTTGTTTCAGATCCTTCAGCTGGTTCTCAGCCTGTGAAAAGGCTTATATTCAAACCAGTTTGAATTAATTTTTCAAGCAAGATACCACAAGACAAGATACTATTAAAAGCTTTGCTAGAAATCAGGGTTCATTAGAATACTCCCGGCTGCTGTTCCCTCCCCTACACATCCTGCCCTTCAATAAAAAGACAAAAAAAGAGAAAGTTTTAACTGCCAGGGCTTTGGTGTTTAAGCCAAAGACATGCGTGGCTGAAAGGAAACTGATCCCTCACATGCCATGGCAGTGAAAAGGCTTTTGGTGGTGACCTTGCATGTCCTCAGCAGCGGCTCTTCTGACAGAGCCAGATGGTGATGCCAGCAGCGGTGACTCCAAGGGGAGGTGTGCAGTGATGCTGGCATCTCCTTGGGCAACGGCAATGCAGCCTCTGCACATGCTGCCCCATTCCCATCATACAAACGTCATGCCACAGCTGGGGTCAGGGCTAGGACTCGAATGTTGCCACTCATTAAGTGACTTTGGAGAGCAGCCTGCAAGGGCCCCTCTGAGGTAATGTGGACATCACATGTAACCACTAGCAAACTCCCTGAGTCACAAACCCTCAACATTTCTCTTCTGCTTTCACCAGTCTGTTCTAAGGATCAGGACCATCCAAGCCCAGCCAATCACAGTAGCAATGCTGGGCTCTGGAAACGCAGCTGTGGTGGCCAGCAGTGCTCTGCACATGGCTGAGTGATGTCTCCTCCAAGCAGGCAAGCGGAGCCTGGCCAGCAGTGGCACCACCAAGCACCTCCTTCAAAACATTTCCCTTCCCCCTCAAGTCAGGGTCTCTCTCCCGCACTGGAAAGGACTGTAATAGATAATCAAAGGAGCCAGAAAGCTTTTGCAATTTCTCCTTTAAATGGAATTTTATAAAGCAAGAAGAATCCAATTTTACTATTCAAAGAGAGAACCCTATCAGCAATGGGGCTTTTGTAGTGGTGAGACAGTCTGAGTGTGCTCCTGCAGACAGCCTGGGTGCATTTACCCTCATCTTAATGGAAGATTTTTAGTGTAATTGGTAGTAAGCATTTGACAGCAAATGTACTAGCACATGGCACCCTATTTTGCCTGCATCTCCAGCACCTTGCATGCTACCTGGAAAGATGGATGGTGTCTGAAAGGGTTCAGTCCCTATTTCTCAACGTTCTCCAGCAAGATGAAATTCATAGCATCAGTACAGCGCTGGGCTGTGCTGCTCTGGCAGCTGCAAGGAGTGGTGGCAAGTGGGGCAGAGTGGGACTGGGAGAGGATACCCAGTTTGTCCTGATAGCTGGGAAGGAAGGGGGGACCTGTGTCTGAGGTCACTTTTGATTCAAACTCCTGGAAGCTCTGATGGAAAGATGGCAAAAGGCCCTGATCTTGGTGTTGGTGTATTCCAGCCATGCACCCAGCCTGCCTCTGCTTTTGGAGAAGACATAAACCTCTCTCCCTATCCTCCTGAACCACTGCAGTGAGGCACAGAGTATTTTCCCAGCTCAGCTTATATCGCCCTGCGCATTGCATTTAAATGGAACCCTTTCTGTCTCCTTAACAAGAATGACACCGCTTTGCTTATTGCCTATTAACTCAAGAGGTGAACACATCATCTGGCAGAATCAGAAACATTTACCATGAAAAGAAAAAGCTGAAATCCCATTTTCTACTCACGGCTCAATGGGAAATGATCTGTCAGGACCATGCAGGGCTACGAGTGGCTGTGTTAGGTGCGTGCTCTGCAGATAGCACTTCCTGACAATGCTGGAGGTCCCTTGGGAAGGAAAAGCACCTCAACAGTGCCAGAGTTGAGGGCCAAAGGAATAAACTCATCCGTATCTTCTCAGTTCCTCTCCCCAGTGCTCTCACCCATCCACTGATACCCCCACTCAAGCACTCCCTCTCCTCCAGGGACGATGGCATCAAGCAGTTGAAGCTGGAGAAGGTCACACCACCATCCAGGGACAATGGCACAAGAGACCCCTGCTCCCTTCCCTTTCCTCCAAGCGCAGCCTGTTAGTTCTGGGGATTTGGGTTTCCATTAGTGCCTGTTTGGTGGCCTTTCGCCTTTATACTGGCATTTCCATGGCTGCTTAACTTCAGTGCATTTCATTAGCACAGAGGTTTCTGTTGATATTAGAAAGTCACTGTAATCATCAAGGGGATTTTCATGGCTGTTAGTCCAGGAGCTTTGCTGCTTGGCAGTGTTTTCAGCAGCACTTTTGCAAAAGAAGGTGTCTTTGACATGAACCCTGTTGGTGGGGACTTCCTACCCGTGTCCAACTCTGCGCTGAGGGTGCTGCAGCTCTGGTGGAGCAAAGACGGCAGTGGAGACACCAGCCCCAGCCGGGAGTTGCACATTCTCACCAAGATGCCCGTGCGTATTGGGATGGCCATGTTCCCCAGGATGCCCATGCTCATGGAATGCCTTCTGGGATGCACATCAGGATGCTCATGCCCACCAAGATGTCCACTCCCAGCAGAACACCTGTACACACCATGGCCATGGTACCTCCATTAGCAAGTGCTGTTGCCCCTTCCCTGCCATGGAGTGTGCAGCATGCTGCCAGGTCATCCTCTCTCTGGTCCACCACTGCCACCAGTCTCCTTCCCCCAGCACCCATTTCTTCCTCATCCTTGCCCACCCTTTGCTGGCATTTTGTGAGCTGCATAGGCAGGAGGAGGGATGCAGGGCAGAGGGAAGCATGGCTGTGGCAGGGTGGTGGGACCATGGAGATGGCCACCCATCCCTTCCCTCTTTCCCGGTGCTCTTCGGGGCCGGCGAGACTTTCACGGACAGTGCAGTTCTGTTTTGCATCACCAATTTGAAAAGCCCTTGGAGAGAGCAGTGATTTATGAGAGGTTTCTTGTACAAGGGGAAATAAACCTCTGACCAGACCCAACTGAAATCCACACTGCTTAATTTTCTGTGGGATCAGGATTTTACCCCTATCTGAGGATTTTGCTTCTTTCCAAGAAAAACAACCAGTGCCTTTCTCATAAACAGTCACTTTCTCTCCTTTTCAAAAGCAGGGCTGGCTGGGAAGGGCTCCTCTCCCCACCAGCCCACATGCCCCAGTCCTTGCTCCTCTGCGCTGTAGCCCTGTGGTTCACAAATCACCGCATTTCCGACCGGCGCCGAAGCAAGAACATCTGCTGGGAAAGTCAACAGTAATTAATTAGCTTTTAACTGGGAGATAGAGAAACAGAAGAGAGGCACGAACCCCTTTAATGAGAATAAAAGGTGTTTGAGTTTAGAGGAGCACAGAGGTGCCCCAGTTACTTTGTAATATGATAGGGGGCTGGGAATTTAAACCAGAAATGGAGGAGTTGGGTGTTTTTTTTGGTACTCCAGCAAACTCCAGTGGAGCCTAGGAGGGACATGGTACCAGAGAGCTGTGGTTCCTAGAGCAAAGAGTTTCCAGGTGGGAGCAAGAACAGCTCAGCCCCCACCTTGCCCCCAGCTGTGTGTAGGCAGGGCACTGAAGGCGGGGGGCTCAGGTGCTGCCACCAACCAGGTGATGCTGCTGTGGGACCGGACGTGCTAAAAAGCAGTGAGGGGCAGATTGAGCCAGTGATGCTGAAAGTGGTGGCAACTGAATCAGTATCTCCTGCTGGTGACAGATCCAGAGTGGTTTGTCCATGTCTGACCAGGTTTGCTGGGACCACGTGGCACTGGAGGGGCTGTGGGTAGCTTGGGAAAAGCCCTCACTTTCTTAAGGAACTGAAGGTGGGTGTAGGGAGAAGGATGTGCCTGCAACTGGGCATGGCTGAATCAGAGAAGAGGCTCTGGAAGCAGCCTCTTGAGACTGTGTAGGCAGGGCGCTGAGTGTGGGGGCTTAGGTACTGCTGCCAGCCAGGTGATGCTGCAGTGGGACTGGGCGTGCTAAAAGCAGTGAGGGGAGGGCTGAGTCAGTGATTCTGGAGGTGGTGGCAACTGAGTCAGCATCCCCCACCAGTGACAGATCCAGGGTAGCTTGTCCATGTATGACCAGGTTTGCTGGGACCACGTGGCACTGAAGGGGTTGTGGGTGGCTTGGGGAAAGCTCTTGCTGGCTTGGGGAGCTGAGGGGTGGGTGTAGGGAGAGGGATTTGCCTGGAATTCGGCACGGCAATGCCCAATCAGAGAATAGAATCAGAGAAGAGGCTCTGGAAGCAGGATCTTGAAACCCTATTAAAAATACCAGAGGAGAAATAAAGGAGCAGATAGCAAGGGGAAATGAGGCGAAAGGAAATGGAGGGGATTTTGGGGAAGAGGTTTAAAAAGTCAGAGGAGACTGGGTATGAAAGGCAGGAGCTACATCCAGGGTTTGCTTTGTTCACTCTGCACTGGCTGTGGATAGAACAAGAGTGTGGGAATGGTGCTGAGGCAGCCCTAGAGAAAAGGAGGAGGGCTGCTTATGGGATAAAAAAATTACCAAAGGCAGCTGGAGGTGTATAATTGCAATTATGATAAGTTAAATGTTAGTGCAATATACCCTCTGCAAATGGATGGCACTGAGGCTGTGAGGGAAAGGCTGGTGTAGGAAGAAACTCAGTTAATTAGTTAATCAGAGTTCTTTAGGAAATGTTTCCTCAATTGGCTTTCTTCCCCCCTCTATTTCTGTAACTATCAAATTGTTTATTGCTCATTCTTAAAGTGAACTCCCCCCAAGCGTGCTACGGAAGGCTGCTCTGTGTGGAGCAAAAGGAGGAAAACCAAAAAGCTCTGCTGTGGCTAGGAAAGCTCACCTGAGAGATTTTTAATCACTTTGAAAAGACTGATTATTTTTTTATTATTATTTTTTTCTGGATATATGTGCAAAATTGAACCTTAGAAATTCCCTCTGTGTATTTAAGCCATGACCACGTCTCGCCATCATCCCGTCTAACCTTGCCTGTTGAGGTCTCCCTCAGTGTGCCCCTCATGCTGTCCCTGAACAGGAGGGGTGTCTGGGGAGGTGTGGGAGCCCCTGGCCCCCTCAACCCAGTCCTGAGCCTTGCCTGTGCTGCCAGCACTCAGGGCTGCCGTAGCTCTGCCAGGGAAGCAGAGGGAGAGCGGAGAGCATTACCCAGCTTCGCACGGGGGAAATGATATAATTGGAGTTGTTTGGATTTAGAAATTAAAATAATTTGGGTTTGTTCAGAACAGTTCACACAACGTCAGCTTCCATCAGTGGATGAGAAGCAGAGATGCCCTGGGAGTGAGCGCTCTGACAGCTCTCCCAGAATATACCCGCTCTGCTGGGGCTTCCCTGCTTTTATTTCCCCTGACCTGTCTGGGGGGGTGGTGGGAGGGGGTTTCCTTCCCATGCTGCACAAATCTGCGTGCCGTTTCCCAGAGCAGAGATGGTTGTCTCCCTTGGGTGCCTGTCCAGACCCAGCCATGCACAGGAGGCAGCCAATGCCCCAGCCCGTTTCAGCCAAGGGTGAGTCTTTCTCCCAATCCTCAGCATCACCCTTTCTGCCCCAAACCTTCCAGGTGAGACAGCAAGCACTCTCTTCCTTGTGCTTCAAAATACCCAGGCAAACCCTGCTGTGATTTTAAGGGACTGTGATGCCTTTCAGAGTGCTGAGAGTGTGAGATAGATGCATTGAGAAATTCCACCTAATCTGCTGCATTCAGCTACCTCCTCTCCCAGGGATATCTCCCAGCTTGTCCCCACCACCTATGTTGAGGACACCCTCTTCCCCGAGCTCCCTGTATCCTTCCAGGCTCATCATTCTCCCAGTTCCACCCATGCTTCAAACTACAATGGCTCCTGTTGTGTTATTTCTGTTCGCAGCGTGACCTAATTAAGCATCATCTGCAAATACAATTATTTTGCCATTTATCTTCTCAATCATTAATGTTCATCTCGACCAAGATCAGGCCTAGTATTGGTTCATGAGCCGGCTGCTGCGCCGTGTGGGCTCCTGAGCTGGCCTTGCTTTGCGGCCAATTATTTCCTCCAAGAAATATCCCTACGATGTGGGATATTTCTTGCTGTGTGTCCTGCCAGGTTTTATCCACCAGTTCCTGGCTTCAGAGAGGGTGCAGTGCCCTGTAAAATACCAGTCAGCTTTGACCGCCACGGTTTGTCCTTGGTAAATTCTTCCTTTGCATTGCTCATGGCTTTGCTGTCCTCTGGGAGCAAACAAATGCCTTTCCCTTAATCCCTGATTTTCGTGGCGTTCCTTGCCTGGCAGATGAAACAAATTTCCTGGCTACTAATTGTCAGTCTCCTTTTCCAGACTCCCTCCTTTTAATTTTGCTTTGTGTTTATTTCCTTCCCTGCCAGTCCCTGCTGCCCCCCCGAGCCCTCCACTGATTCGTTACGCCAGCTCGGAATTTGGCTGACTGCAATTTTATTTCTGTTGATGGTGGTGGGTTTTGAAGTGGCAGAGGCTAGCTAAGTTCGTTAGTGAATTCCCTTAATAATTCAAAACGCATGTTGCTTGCGCCGGCTGATTTGTGTATGTTGGGCTTGTCAAGCATTCCCTTACGTGCTTTTTATCAGTAAGTGTATTTACAAGGTCTTCATTACTTCCTAATTGACCATGCCTCTTCTCTTTAGTTATCGCCTTAAAGAGCAATTTAAAAAAGCAATTCAGCAACTGCCATTTTAAAGCTCTTCATTCCTTCCAGGCCCTTTCTCATTTGTTATTATCCTTCTGTCTCACTAGCACTTCTTTTCCCCCCATGTCTTTAAAAACCCTTCATGTTCCCTGGAACATTTTATCAGCTCTAACTTATGCCACCCATTAGCTGTCATCCCTGCAGCTTCACCTGCCTTACGTCCCTGGTTTTGGTGCTTCCCCCAGGGTTTCTCAGACCCAACCTATCCAAGGATTTGGCAGTGGGATTTCTTCCTCCATGTATTTGGGGATGAGGAGTGATGCTGCCTCTTCTGATGCCCCATGCTCCCATTTTGCATCTTCTCCCAGGTCCCACTGCTGCAGGGCCGATCTTTGCCCAAGGCAGATGTCCCCTCCTGCCTCAGCAACCGCTGCTCCTTCCCAGCTGTCCTCTTACTTCTGTAAATCACTGCAGCAATTCCTCCCAGACCCCGGCTCCAAGGTCAGTCACACACTGTGCAAAACCCAGCATCTTAATCAGTGGCTTTGGGGTTTGTTCAGCGCCATGATTCCCGAATCCCTCTTTAGCCCTTTCACCTTCCTGTGCTGCTTCCACTGCCCATCTCTAACTTCCCTCTCCTGATGCATCATATTTTTGCAGGCTGGGGGACTGGAACTAAACAAGCATTCCCTTGATTTATTCATACATTCATAGGCTTTAAGGGCAGGAGAAACTATTAGCTCACTTAGCCTGACCTCCTGCATATTACAGGCCATTAAACTTCGTCTGGTTATCCCCATACCAAGCTCTGTAATTTCTTTGGCTTACGCATATCTTTTTGGAAAAGCCTCAGTCTTGATGTGAGGACAGCTTTATGTAATAGTATTTTCTATCCCATCCTTTATATATTCTATAATGTTTTATCTGGGTTTTGAATGCTGCTGCACAATGCATAGATACATTTGGGGGAATGTGTGCAGTGACGTTCAGGCATTTTCCTATTCATCTCAGCTACATGCAAACCAGTTATTGTGCACGAATAACCAAGACATCCTCATGCCGGGCATGGTTAAGCAGCATTCTCCTCCATGCCAAGGTCCATCTCATGCCTTGTACCATGTCTGCTGCCCTCCATTAACCCACCCCAGTTTTACAGGTTTTCAGCCCTGGTGGAGAGGGAGACAAGCCTGGTTCTGGCAGACATCTCCAGGCACCCTGTGGTTTAATGTTTTTTTTCCTCTTTCCTCTTTGAAAACCAGTTTTTTTGTTCCTTTTTTTTTTTTCCCCCGTGTTTTGTCTTCTGTGGCTTATGTTCCTTGACATGTTGGCTGGTTTTGATCTTTTTTCTCTTTCTGCATTACAAAATTGTCAGCTGTGTAACCTAGAAACGGAGCTGGCTGAATGATATGTTTGCAAATAATATTTGTTAGAAGTTTATCTCTGTCTAGTTTGTGAATCATGCCTGCCCCAAAACTCATTTTGGGGATGTGCTCTTAAGGATGAGCAGGTGCCCCTCGGTGTGCTGCTGGCCAGCTGGGGAAATCAGGCTTTGCTCCCAGTCTCACACCACTTTCCTTCAGGACTTAGAGGGAGTCACATCATCCTCCTTTGCAGCACCCCTGACTTGCTGAGCCAAACACAGATGTGTACCCTTCACTTTTTTCTTGGGGTTTAAGCAGGAGAGCCCCAGGCTGGCAGGGCTGTGTGCATCCCACAAGGTGTGCAGGCACTATGCTTCTGCAGGTCAGTAATGACTGGCTCTCCTGATCCCTCTGCCACTTATGGCACATACCAGCAGAATATCTATTTTAAAATGATGCTTGGGACTCAGCACAGGGCCAGGCACCATTCTTGCCCTCACTGCTGCAGTCTAGGAGAGCAGACATTCCCCATAGCTTCTCCTTTGGGTTTTTTTTCTGTGTCTCCGCTTTTCCCCTGGATCCCTTTGCTGCCAGCTTTGGCATTCCTCATGGCAGCATCTTGTTGCAAAGCTGCTTCTGGACTTCAGCTTCACTCCCCTCATCCCAAGAGGCAGTGGTAGCATTTTCCACCCTCTCCTGTAGGCAGTTCATCTCCTTTTGCAGCACACCACCATCCCCTGCCTTGTGCTAGGTACATGGTCCCAGGTGTTTCTGCCAAAGTACCTCCATGTCCATCCTCATTTAATTTAAGCACCAACAAATTCTGCTAGCCATGGTGTTCATTCATCTCGTAAGCTGTCCAATCCATGCAGCCACCTCACAACTCTCCCCGGCTGTGCAGTTAATGTGTCCCTGGGTTGGCTGAGCATCAGAGCTGGCTGGTTTTATTTATTTTTCCTGCAGCTGCCCCTGGTTTTCTGAGCAGGCATCCACCTGTGCCCTGCTGTCTGCTCCCTCCCATCGCCCAAGCCTTTCCAGTTAGGTCACTAGTTCCTAATTGCAAATAGCATTTCTATGCCTTTCTTGGGACATAACAGTGAGGACATGCTATGGGCAATATATGCAGTGGCATCTTGGCAGTCCTCAGCCTTGTCTTTGGGAAACCTTCAATATGCAAACCCTGAGATGGGGGGCACATGGTTCCCTTCTCTGCTCACTTACATCTGCCCACTCAGAGCCTTGCGACCCAAAGCCATCCTCCCTCAGGGGCAGTTGGCCATTCAGTACCTCTGCGCATCCTCTGGGAACAGGAAGCAGCTGGGACTGCGTAGCCCACTCCTGCTCCTAAATAGCTATACCCAGAACTCCGCATCAGCTCCGTGGGTAACACTTGCATCTCAGTCAACACTTCATACTTCAAGTGCTCACCCTTCACTTGTTGGAGCCTGTTAATCTTGGCAATTAGCTCTTGCTCTGATGCAATTTTCATGCATGCTCTCCATTTCCCAAATCCCTCTAAGACCCCCTCGGAGCGTGTTCCTGCACTGCTGCAGCTGCCTGCTTGGCTCCGAACCAGCCCTCCCCAGCAGAGCTCGAGCACCGTGGGGAAGGCAGGCAGTTTTTTAGGTGTTATGTGCACTTAGGCGCCTGCTCCCTGACGTGGTTTTTTGCAAATCTGACAAGAGCAGTATGTCACCCTTCTACCTCTGCCCTCCCATCCTGCTGGGAAGATCGGAGAGCCAAACGTCTCCTTTGTGTCTGTGAAGCCTGAAGGCCTGATAAAGATTCAGGGTGAGCTATCACTGGAATGAGGAGCAGGGAGAAATCTGAGCTGTATAATTAGGTACTTCGGGGACTGTATCAAAATGCAGCTGACTGTAGATTTCTGTACGGTACGTGCTCTTCAGCATTGACTTTCCTGCTCCTTCTTCTACCAACGCATCGGGAGGTGGTGGGAAACCCCTTGCCCAGGCCCTTGGAGAGGGAGTTCAGTGTGATCCCATGAAAGAGCTGAGCAAGAAGTTGGAGGTGAAGGGCAGATTGGATAAGACTTGAAGCCTGGAGTAAAGGAACTTCAGCTGCTTGCTTCCTGACATGCTCTGGGCTGTGTGACTTTGGACCCCCCTCGGTAAATAACGAGGGCTTATAGAGGGACTGCCTGGTGCAGCTGCCATTATCTATTCCTGGCAGGAATAGCCCACAGGACCCAGCTAATGGCTTAGGTTAAAAATTAGTAATTGCTGAAACTGGTCAAAAATTGTAGGGTTTTTTTTCCCCTCTCAAATCAAGACAAAGTTGAAATACCAAAAATGTCCCCAAAATGAAAAAAAAAAAAAAAAAAAAAAGATTAAGAAATGTCAGGCTTTGCTGTCGACATTTTTGATGGAAATACATTGACATTTGCAAACTCAAATGTTTAGCTTGTCAAACCAGATGGAAATGTCACACTGAGCCAAGTTGAAACGTTAATCTGTCTGTTCCCAGGAGGCTGTGGTCTCCTGTAGGACCCCCTCTTCCACAACTGACCCCAGAATCCCGAGAGCTGCCCTACACCTTCCACAGGAGCAAGGCTGTAGTATGTCTTTCTGTATTTAAAGGTTCAATGTGGCTGGGCAGGCAATAGCAGCTGAAATCCCTGTGTTCATTCATGGGAATGGGAAGGGAAAGGTGGATTCGGTGTTAGGATGCTAATCTGAGAGACAAGAAACCATGTCCCCTCACCTGCTTCACTACAGATTTCTCCATAGATTTGGGCAAGCCATCCCTGCTGTGTCATGGTTCCCCATCTGTAAACAGGAGCAATAACTCTACCCTGCTTCAGCTGGAAGTTGCAGGCTTAAATCCATTAATGTTCGTGAAGTGCTTGGATATCAGAGTAATGGGGGTCTTGTAAGCACTGGAGAGAGCTGTGCTGGCCATTTGGAGATGGCATTATGTGATACACAGTGGAGGGCTGCCTGCAAACCCAGCAGCAGTAAATCCTCACTGTGGGAACAGCATTTGAAGTGCAGAAGTGAAACGTGAAGTGAAAGCATACAGCGTATCAAGGACTTCAGAGCGTGACTGGACTCGCAGCCCAGTGCTGGGCAGCCCTGGACTAGGTTTGTTTGGGAGAGGAGGGTTCGGCTGCCTTCGTCCCCAGAACTTGATGCCATGGGGGTGTTTGTGTGCCCCAGCAGTAGGGCGGGTGCAGATCTGGTGAGAGCTGGAGTTTGCCCATCCTCCTGCCACCACCTGGGTATTTCATGTTTATTATTTTTTTAACTTTCTCCATTCGTGCTGGGTGCTGGAAGAGTTCGATGAGAAAAAGGCAAAAAGATTGGTTTGGATTCAGAAACACTTTTTGGAGAAGCAGTTCAAGGAAGTAATTTTTACTGTATTTTGTTATTGTCTGGCAAAAGATTGCCTATACTTTTATTTGCCCTTACAGGCTTCAGTCCAGCATGCTAATGTGAGACATGATTCATTGTGCGGACAAACCTCTAATCTGTTGCTTTGTGGACCAAAACTACAGGGTCAAAGCTGTCTCCTCTCTCCTGCCCATAAACCAACATCCCTTGGGCACCATTTTCATTTAGTGATGCTGTTCTGCTGAGTTTTCTTGCCTATAATTATTAAAACCTGTGAACTATTTAAGCCTCAAGTTGCTTTTTTGGGCTGGTGACCCCCAGAGCTGCCCTTGCCTTGTGCCAGGGCAGTGAGGGCTGTGCAGAGGCCAAGGAATGAAGGTGGCCCAAGATGCTTTGTCCCCACTGCAGTGTGGGCTGTCTCGTGATTATTAATGTCTCTGCTTTGCTTACCCAAGTGCTTAGATGGTTCAATAGATTTTCAGACCTGTCCTTACACTATTGTTGGGAAAGATTCATTAGGACTTTGGCTGGAAATTATAGTGACAGATAGAGCAGTGTAATTTATGGCTTTTCTTGAGGGTTGCACTATTATTCAATAAGTGTCTTTCCTTCCTCTACCCTCTGCCATCCACTTGCTGGAAATAAATATTGCATTTATTTGCAGAAAAGTAGCCATTGATGAAGCTGTGAATGGCCTGGCAGGGCTCTTCAAGCAGCCTTGCTTGCTTTACTCCACTGGGACAACACTTCCCTTCCCCATTCCCACTCATCACTGTTGTGTGCATTGCCTCCTTGGCACTGTTTCCACAAGGTCTTTCCCATCTGCTCCTTGTGAGGTCCCTGCCCACCCCAGGCTGTCCAATGGTGTTTGGCTTGGTGTATCTACAGCTGTCTCCCCCAGCCTGTGATGGAGAACTCCCCAAAGTCAGTCCTAAGACTGGGCTGCCTGGCTTTCAACGCAAAGCCTCCACTGAAGCCTGGCATTTGTCAAGTGTCAAAGCCATGCCAAAGGAGCCCCAGCTGGGATGACCTGTTGGGATCTTGCTGGCATCTGTCCACCAGCCCCTGGGGGCACCCCTGCCAGGCCATACACCCCTACCTCCAGGCGACTGCCTTTCAACATCTGCATCTGTTTCAAAAGTACTGTAGATGTTTATCGCTTTCAAGAGCTCACTGATATGACCTGTTAATGCTGATGAAGTCCAGCCCCTGCTCCTCTGTGCTGGTTTTGGCAACGTTGGGGGAGGACTGGGGCAAAGCGGGAACCCAGGGCTGTCCCAGGCTGAGCAAATAAGCAGCTCACCCTGTCCTGGGAGAGAGATGGCATTGAGGTTATGCACTGGTGGACCTTGCCAGACCAGCTGATCCTGTTGCTCATGGGCTCCATGTGGGACTTCCCACCTTCCCAGGCTGTTTAGAGCAGCCATCCTCTGTGATGAGGATCTGATCTCCAGGGAGGGTGGCATGAGGCTTCACCTTACCTTGCTATCAGAAGGTTATTTGTCTGGATAAGTGCCTGGCAGGTCTTGCCAGGCTTTTCCTCTGGGCAGTGGGGAATGTACCTCTAAGGGCAATCCCAGTCGCAGAAATAAGGCTCTTGTTCAGCAGTTCCTGCCAGAGGAAATTCTCTGCTTCACCTGCTGGATCTTCTCTCTGCAGCAACCCCAGTGCCTAGTGATGGGCAGGTTACCCCTGAGCCTGCACAGCCCCTGGGATACTGACCGTGCCATCATCCAAAGTGAAGCAGATAGGGGTGAGCACAACATCATCAGTGACGGGGTGCTATTGATGGAGGTATTGGCACCAGAGCGTTTCCCCTGTTATCTCTCATGCTCCTTTGCATTTTAACATTTTGTTTGAATTAGTGGTGCCTGTTCCTCACAGTGTGCATGACTATGTGTTTGTCTACTTTGGATTTCATCTGTCATTGACTGGCCCATACATCAAGCTCTCTTCGGGCCTTTTGAAGTTCCCCGTAGTCTTCTCTTGTTCTGAACGCTCTGTGCAACTTAGGTCCTCTGCCAGATTTTTCTTATGACATTTTTCATTCTCCTTTTCTAGATCATTAAGGCATCTCTTTAACCATCTTATTAACAGTATTAATACAAAAACTCAGAGAGTCTCCCTGCAAGTACTGCAGCCTTCTGCAGCGTAGCCCTCATTAACATACTCTGGTTTGCCTCTTTGTTTCCAACCATTAGAGTTACTTTTTCCATTTGCTTTGCAAGCATTTCATTCCCTTAATAGCCTCTTGTAAGGGACCTTGTCAAAGAGCTTTGAAACCCCAAACACATTATGTCAAGTAGTTCTTACTTCCCCCTTCTGACATGGGAGAAAGCATCCTAGCAGATTAGAGGCATGAACTTCCTTTCAGGGAGCCAGGACAGCTCACCCTTCTCTTACTTAGTTAATTTACAGATTTTTAAATTCAGCTTCTTATGAGCACCTTCATCTCTAACCACCGATTCAATTCTCGCAGCTTTAAAAAGAGATGTGTCTCTACACCTGCTGGAGAGCAGACTATTTCCTTTGCTGGCTCTTTTGTTAGCAGCCAGGTCACTCGGTGAGGGAGAGCTGTCAGAGCATTTGGGTATTTCCCTTTCAACTTCAGCAGCTTTGTGCTGGACGGATGGGTACAATGTCTGCTCCTTTGGCATTGCTCTTTGTAGAAATACTTCATTGTTATCACCTGAAAATAATAGGCATCTCTC
This sequence comes from Psittacula echo, assembly GCF_963264785.1. Classification (NCBI taxonomy): domain Eukaryota; kingdom Metazoa; phylum Chordata; class Aves; order Psittaciformes; family Psittacidae; genus Psittacula; species Psittacula echo. The sequence goes on along the minus strand of NC_137740.1, from coordinate 29,713,289 downwards.
TGTTGTCCCTGCTAGGCACCAGCTGGTTTAAAAGAAATCCTCCTTGGCTCTTCTGCAATGCCTTTGCCTTCCCTGTCTCTTCTCATCACACCCTGGCGATGCCGGCAAGTCAAGTCACGCACCCAGTGCCGAGGGAGGAGGATGGGGCTGATAAGATCCCGGCCCAAGCTGGGCTGTCTCTGCATTAAAGGTACAGGGTAGAAACCTGTTTCACCCACCACTGTGTGATTCATGCCACTTTGCTCCTGTGAATCATCCCAGCTGTTGTGTAACATTTATGCCGCCAGCACAGTGGGGCTGTGTTTTCTGTGGCTTCTATAAAGATCTCCACAATTTATAGTGCTGCTCCTGCCTTAAAACATGTACTCTCTTTATCCAAGGTTTTACGATTTACCTGGTACGCTGGGAAGGGTGCCGCAGGCGGGATGGTCCTGGGGCCAAGACGCTGTTTATCATTGTGTAAACAATCCGGCCTGTGGTGATTTCTGACCACAAGGAAGGGAAAACCACAGTTTTTCTCTCCAACACCAAAATCCATGAATCTTTAAACAGGAGGGAGGTTTTCCCCTAATAGCATGTGTTGGTGAAGATGTTTAAGATTATGTGACAGCTTATAAGATGAGGAAGTGAGATGGTTTTGGGGCGGTGGAGGGGATTCCAAGCTCCTCCACTGGGAGTTCCTGCAGCGGCCAGGCAGGAAAACCAACTGCAGTTATGGGGTAACCCCCACTTCTGCTGGGGTACCCCATGCCTGAAGCCAAGGAATTCCCTGGCACAGCCACCAGCCCTGGTCAGGGCCCGAGGTTTTGTGTTTCTAAACAGCATGTGACAACTTCTGCCTAAGCTTCTCCAGACAAACCTTTTGTGCCAAATTACCTGTCTAGCTGGGCTCTTATCTTGGTGTTTATTACTGCCGCCTCTTGCTGTCAGCACTGTTTATAGGCAGCGGAACCGAAACCCTATGAAAAGAAATTTCCTCCTCTTTCATTCAAATCTGTGTCTCTTCACAGAGCCACAGTGAAAATTTTGAGAGCAAAGTAATGTCAGAACCCAAGGATGTCTTCCCTCACCTGCATTCCGGTTGGTGCAGCGATGCTGCATACTGTGCACCCTGGGGGCAGGTTTGGGCTGGTGGGCATGCACTCTGGGCCTTTTTTTTACCTGTTGTAAAAGTATTTGTAGAGTTGCAGCAGGCTGTAAAGAGTGATTTCTGGGGAGGGAGGAGCACGGCTGATACCGATTAGGCAGGAAATGGCTCGGTGTGGATGGCATCCATATGGGAGAGCTGATAGATCTGGCGTCTAGCAGGCATCACTTGATGGATCCACTGATAACCTGGCAGCAAAACAGACCTAGCCTCTCTGATTCCCTTCCAGCAGCTGAGCTGCAGCCTGCTTGGTTGGCCTTCATTAACACCTTTCTGCCATGGGAACTTGCTGCCCTGTCCTGGGGACCACTGGGCCCCACGGTGCCCCCAAAAGGCTCAGCTGTCTGGTCCCTAAGGTGCTACCTGCCATGGATGCTGCTCTGGTTCCTTCCCTTTGAAGACTCCAAGTGAAATCTGGTTGGAGTTTAGGGAGGCAGGAGGGCAGCGTGCAGAGCAGCCTGCATCCTTGGGATGAAAAGTTTCACTTTGCAGCTCTGGAAAGAATCAGCGGGTTTTCACGCCAGGCTCCTGCCTTGCATTGGAGACAGATGGGGAGTGCAAAACACAGGGAAGGCGGCCGGCAGCTCCTGCAGTGCCAAGGCTGGCTTGCTCACAGGCACGGGTCCTGCTCCATGTCTTTCTTCAGGTGGTGTAATTTCATGACCCATCTTTCATGTACCTCCACGATGTCCAAAGCCTGTATGGAGGTGGTGAAAAGCCGATGGCCCAGATGTGCCACAGGAGGCCCTCAGGGTGGCCAAGAGCCCAGCAAGGTCTCCCGATTTTGAGGAGAGCTGGTTCATCCTGCCCTACAGTGCCTCTCCCTCTCTGGAAGCTGGCAGCAAAAACAAGGGGGCTTCATAGAAAAATCAGAATGTAGCAGGGTGCTTGCTGGAAAAGAAGCAAGATGGAGAAAATGGTCATGTAGCAGTGGGCAGTGGTCCCTTGCATCCCTTGCAGAGATGAATCGGAGGAGATTTGGGAGGCAGCAACCACCCTGTTTGCTGGCTAGTGTTTAGTGCTGGTTTGAGTCTACAGCCGCCTTCACCAACCCTTGAGTATGCAGATAAAATGCAAAGCATGAGACTGAGTTCTGGTACGGCTTGGCAAGAAATTGGCAGGATCCCTTCCTGCATGGCTCTCTAGACAGTATCTGGGGAGGGAAAAATGCTGCCAGCCCAAGCTCAGCTTCCTTCCATGCTCTGAATAGGTCCAGGGCAGTGGAGGGTCCTGGCACCCATCTCCTCAGGTTCACCATGCCATCCCTCTATCCCTCACTGCTTCTGCCTGGCAGCACCCAACACCCATGGGGTTCCCTGGTGCTGTGGGACTTGGCTCTGCTTGTGCCAGTGACAAGCATGTGCTCAGAGAACAACCAAGCTCTTGTGGCAGAAGGCAAGCTACGTAAGGATTGCTCTAAAGCTGCCTGGGGTTATAGCAAGTTTGATGGCTAAAATACAGTCCCCGAAATGCCTGGCAGCCCTCCTGCTCCCTGGCTGAATTAGTCACGGGGGGAGCTGTTTGCTCACGCAACCGGGTCATGGCCTCCTCGGCTGCGAGTCTGGACTCTAATTTCCCTGTGGTTATTTCTGTGATAACTTATTTCAGGTTTTTATGATGATTACAAATTGGACAACATCTTAAAGCATAATTCAGGCCTTAACTGGCTTTAAATGTGTGTGATTTTACAGTGATGCGTAAAATATTTTTAAGTGTTGGTAAATTCCAGGTCCTGGAGCTCTGGGTGGATAGGGACGGATGGAGGGGCCGGCCTGGAAAGGCTTTTGGAGATTCAGGCTGGGAACCAGCAGTAGCAGTTCTTTACAACCATGAGGAGCTGTGTGGTTTGAGCAGTCTGCAGAGCATGTAACGAAGCATGTATGAGTAGTGAGTCTGCATCACCTCTTCCCCTTAAAACTGGTTTAATCTGCTATTTGTACAAAATAGCTGTGGAGATGGGCACTTGACCCTGACAGACAAGAGGTGCTGTGGTGGGAAGATGGCTCCTGAGAACTAGAGATAAAAAGGAGCAGACGGACCGGAGTGAAGGTGAGTTCCTCAGGAACACGAATGAAGGTTGCAGGAGCTGGTCATGCGAACTGTCCTGTGCCTTTGCACAGTGCTTCACCAAACTCTTCCTGCTGGGGAAGGTGGCTGCTCTGGGGACACCAGAGCTAGAGCTTTGGCCATTAGCCAGCATGGGCAGGAGACAAACCCCACCCCCACCCAAGGATTTTGGTATCTGGGATATGGGCACAGGAGGGGAAGTGGGCTGCAGCTGCCCTGCCTCTTGCCTGGGACAGGCGCAGGATCTGGCAGAGGCATGGTGGGTCCCATTGTTCGTGTGAGGCTGTGGCCATGCGGGGGTCTGGCTTGCAGCCACACACATTAGAAAGCAACCAAGCAAGAGCAGCATCCCAGAGGCGGAGTGCAGGGATGGGTAGGGAGGAAGTTTCTGTTATGTACTCCTTTTGCTAATGAGCTGGCAGGAGGTACCACTCTGGCTGGGATCGGATTTGCCAATACTGACAGAACTGGAGCTGCTAACAAAGCAGACAGTCCTGGGGCAGAGACACCTGGGTGGATCAAACTGCTGAGACCAAGCAGGGATTTGGTCCTTGTCCTTCGCAAGAAGAAGGGGTGATCCATCTGGCTACCGTGGGGGGAGAAGCCAAGGAAAACCACTGTGCAGAGAAGAAATGGAGGGAGAGTCACATCCCAAAGCAAACAAGATCCCACAGTGAGGAGATGGAGCTATTGAGCAGGCGCTGCTGTCAGCAGTGAGGTGCTGGGACTGATGCTTCCGAACAGCGAGGCAGGAGAACCATCCCAAGCAAACTGGCTGTGACAGGAGGCGATGCCTCAGTGAGCAGAGCTCAGGGAGATGGGCGCTGTGCAGATGTCACACCAGCCTACCTGTCCTTATCTCTGGTGCCTGGAGTGGCTAGAATCTCTGTGAGTGTTTGCATTTGCAGAAATAACTCTGTTGTCTGGCTCTGCCTTTTCATGAAGGTGCAGGAATTTTACTGAAATGCAGTCCCAGGAAAGGCCTGGGATTTTGGCTGTTATTTCAGGCACGTAAGGAAGATTATATTGTCAAGTGCTCCATCCCAGGTGACTGATGCTGTGGAGGTGGCCAGAGGCTGTGGGGAGGTAGAAGAATTGGGGCACCCCTGGGCAAGGCAGGGTTGGCAATGCAGAAGCTAGAGGAGCTCTTTGGCATGTGGTCTGCCATCACAGTAGCACCCATAGCCAGGTTGGCCAGCTTCTCCTTGTTGCTGGGCTTGGATGACAGCAGCCACCAGTATCATCACCAAAGCCCATATGAGCTTTCCTGCTTGCCTCTCTTTCAAAAAAAGCAACTTCCAGCCCACGGTAGAAAGCTGAGCATAATGGAGGAGATGTGATGATGCATCGTCTCACTGACACCTACCCATGTCTGCAGGAGGAAGGACCCATGTGGGCAGGTGCCCTGGCCAGGCAGCCCTGAACCCCTGCTGCAGGAGGTGCAAGGGCTGCCTGCTCTACTGGCAGTGGGAGCTTTCATAACCCCATCAGTGGAGCAGGAGAGAGTGCTTGATTAATGTCCCTCTGGAGCAGATTGCTCCAGGAGATGCTGCTGATCCCTGGGTGACACCTCGAGAAAGCTCCTCAGGGACAGGCAGAGCTGCGGGAGCCTTTCGCCCATGCACAGCTTGTGCCAGTAAAACATGTCAAGCTCCTGCAAGGCTGCCCCAGGGGTTAGGAACCAGTGAGGCTGTTGCTGGGCTCTGGCCATGTGCTGCCAGCAAGCACAGGGTCCCTAATGGTAACGTTTATGTATGAGGCTCTGTGTATTATTTGCTGGAGGGAGCCTGAGAATGGACTGTGCGTTTGCAGGAGGCTTTCTCCATCCCTGAGCTCCTGCGGGGCAGGTTTACAGGCAGAGAGGAGCATCCTGGGGAGGTAACAAGGTGCTGACAAGAAACGGTTTGTCTTTCTGGATGGTGTTTCACAGCTCCCCACAGGGCTGCCCCTTCTCCGTGGGGCGAGGGGGAGCGACGAAGCAGGGGAGCACTACGGAGGCGAGGGCCGGTCCAGCTTGCAGGAAAGGGTGCAGGAGATGCTGGCTGTTGGTATGAATTCAGCCAGGCTCCGCCATAAGGAAGTGATTGAAGCTTTCACGATCTGTTTAACCAGTGACATATGTTTCCTGCAGGCGCGGCGGCGTGCTGCATGCCGGCGGATGAGATACGGCCGCGCGGGCGCTCGCCCCTGCCTGGCTGTGCCGGCGCGGGGTAGGGCTGGCCCCATCCCCACAGCCGCGTTTGATACGGCCATGGGCCGCCGCTGCCTGTGTGGGAAGGGGAAATTGCTCGCGCGGCAAAGGGAAATAAACATGAGGAGACCAGCCCTGACAAAAAAGCGAGTGTTTCTCTGGTTTGAGGCCCCGCTGCAGACGAGAGCCACAGGATGCACGGCGGGGCTGGGGATGAAGGAGGGGAAGCTGGAGCTGTGGTGATATCTGCGAACTCCCTCTCGCTTACGGGGGGTCCCTCCCTCCGGGTCTCATCTCAGCTTTCATCACTGAGACATCAGAGGGACCAGGAGGGGGGAACCATGCATTGCAGAAGAGGTCTAATTGCCCAAACCAGTGAGCTCAGGAAAGGTTCTCCACCAAATTTAGCAGCTGCCAACGTGGGCTGAGTGCTTCCCCAGGGAGGTGACTATCACCTGGAAATCACAGCAGCTGAGCACCCAGGTACTGGTACACAGGCTCAGGCTTGCATGGGTCCCTACTCCATCCTTACCTGTACCCCCCAGCTCTTTCTGTCCCATCCCTCAGCTCTTTCTGCCCCATCCTTCGGCACAGAAGTAATTCATAAGGTAAAAGACAGACTTCGGTGCTTTGAGCCAGGACTGTGCCAGGGTTGTGAGGTGCTGGAGTGCCCTGGGCACGGGGCTCACCCCTTCTGGTGCTGCTACTACAAGACTGAGGGGCTGCAGGGCTGGTGGAATGGTCATGGAGGCTGTGCTGGGGCAGGAAACACCAGCAAAGCTCCCCAAAGAGAAGAAGTTTTGTCTCTGAATAGGCTAATGTGCCCCCATGGAGACTGGGAAGGAGGCACTGCCAGTGGGCTGGGTCCACTGGGGATGCCACGAACTGGGCAGGCTGGGGTGGGGATGGCAGAGACAACATACAGCTGTGAAGCCATGAGGAAGAGGATTTGGACATCATTCAGGAGCTGGAAGCAGGGGAGGTGGTGATGGTCCCCAGGTCTGAGAAGGGTGTTGCTATTGGCTGCAAGTAACTAGCATCTTCAACCCACAAGGCAGAAGCTGGGGCCAGTGGAAGACTTCAATGGTAATTGAAGCCACACAGGGGGCTGAGCTAGGGAAAGGGGAGAGAGCAAAGCACTGGGAGAAACCCATGGCCAAGCATGCTGGGGGTGGCCAGCAGGGGTGCTGGCCTTGCCAGGAGAAGGGGTCCATGATGGCCAATAAGGCTGACCCCCACCCGGCCCCCTGCACAGCCTGGAGCCCAGCCAGGGTGGGACCAGAGACAGGTTTGTGGTGGAGGTTGTACACTTGGCATGAGAGCACAGGGAAGGAGCAAGGGAGGGAAGGGATAAGCAGGTCTTACAAATGAAAGCCCTGGGAGCTCCTCTGTCATTCCACAGGGCCAGAATCAGCAACCTGCCGGCTGTACCAACAGGAAAAGGAGAGCCAGGAGCAGGCCTTCCCATGCCTTACTAGGGATTTTGGCTCTAAAACGCAGCCTTCTGAATGCTTAGCTCTAGTGCAGAGAGCTCCCTGCACTGCAGCTCCCCAGTTCTCCCGTTAGCTCCTACATCCTTCAGCAACCAGGCACTAGGCGAGCTGGAAGTCCTGCACTTACCTCTGGAGCATTGACCAGCACTGGAGCAGCAGTAGTCCTTCCTCACTGTGTGCCTTTGCAACAGGGAAAGGTGATTTTATGAAAGGACTCTTTTTTTTTTTTTTTTCTTTTTTTTTCCTGGAGTTTTTTAAAATGAGTGTTTTTATCCCCACGTTGCTGAGTGTTCAGGCCATTTATCTGCAAGACTACAGAGGTTTCTTAGAGTAGTTGGGAGCATCTCTCTGCTTGGGTTCAGGACCTTTCAGCTTGTGCCCATTAGTTTTAGTGCAGATGCCGAGTGGAACCTTGTTTGGGAAGCTGGGCTGAGTGGATGAGATGCCTCAAGCCCATGCGTGTTTTGGGTGGGAGCTGTTGTGTCAGGGATCAGTGTTACCCTCATGAAGTTTCAGGGCTGCAGTCAGCAGCAGCCGGAGCTCTCCCCATCAGGGGGCTTCCTACTGGCTCACCATATCCTGGGCTTTCTCCGCGGCTTGTAGACGTCCCAGCCCTGTGCTCGTCAGCAGATAGGCACGGTTCGCCTGTGAGTGGATGCAGTTTGTTCCAGCAGTGCGTTGCCTTCACGCGTTACAAATCAGCGCAGTATTTCTCAATGGTTTTGGCACCAGGCAGGTGCCTGGAGCACGTTGCAGGGAGGAGAGGGGAGGGAAGGGTGGAGGAGCAGCAGAGGCGGAGCAGGTGGACTGCGCTCTTCCAGCTCTGGAAAAAAGCTCCTGCTCCTGGAGGATAACCTTTGCAGGGAGAGCCGGTGTTGCTTTGCCCTGCTGGCAGTATGGCAGTGAGCTCTGCAGAGCCATAGCTGTGCTCGGGCACGCAGAGCGCAATGGCGATGAGCATTCTTTTCCCAAAAGCTTCTCCCTGGCAAGCACGGAGGCAGCCCGCTCCGACAGCCTGGGATGAACAGTGGGTAATCGTTTTCCATGTAACTGCTAGAGATGCCTAAATAATTCATTAATGGTTTGGGGAAATAAAAATATTGTGCAATGAGTAATCGCCTGTGAATGACGCTGTGCATGGCTGCAGCAGGTCACGGGCGGCCGCAGCAGCGTGGCATTAGCAGTGCGGTGTGATGCAGACTGTTTCCTCTGGGCTTTTTATTCCCTTTTTTGTTTCCTTTCCACATGAACTTTCCTGCCTCTAGCTCTGTGCAAACGCGAAGGCCTTTTGTTTCCTGGGGACCTGGGGTGAAGTGGTGGGACCGGAGCGTGGGCTGGCAGCACAGGATGTGAGGAGCAGGCAGGGGCTCGTGGGAACACCACAGCCATGCTCTGTGTCACATGAGGGAGAAGAAGAGCCATGAGGACAAAAGCGGTTCCTTCCCGCAAAACCCCCACTTCCAGCAATGGGACTGGTGGTACCATGCCAGGCAGAGCCCTCCCCAGCCAGTCCCAATGCACTGGTGAAAAAGGGTTCCAGGCATCCTGTCCCAGGCCCAGCCATGGGCAGAGGAAAGGCCCAGGTGGCTTATGCTGATAGTGGTGACAAGGAATTTCTGTTTCTCCAAAGGGGTCTGGGAAGCGCTCCTAGCTGCTTGTTTGTCCCCAGCGTGTTGCTGTGCTGGAGGTAGTGGTCTGAAAGCAGGGCTCCGGCTCCCCATGGGCACCCCAGGGCAAAGTACAGGAAGCGTCCATGCTTCTCTACGTGGCTCTGGGTGATCATCACACCAGGGCTGAGCTTTGAGAGCAATGGGGAGTTCATGCCCCAGCATCAAGCTGCAGCTCGTGTGGGCTCCGGGAGGAAGCCCGCACTGCATCCATCGCAGCTCCTGCTTGTCACTCTATTAAATTTACATTTTATCATGAGAACAGCTGGTTTCATGGTACCTGTAACTTTGTCATTTACACAGTCATGCACACAATCCCTGCTGAAAACAGCATTACTCACTGCAGCAGCAGTTCGCTGTCTTTGCAGGTACTGAGCAGGTGGTTGAGGAGGTGATGCCAGCCCCTGGGTCAAACCACCCTGGCAGCTCATGACATGGAGTGCTCACGGTCCAGTGCAAGAGCAGGATGAACCTATCTCCATCCATATGAACCCAGGCCTTCATGCTGCCACTGAGCCCTGAGGATGGGATACTTGATCCACATCAAGGGACAGAGACAACAACTGTTGGCTATGCTCAATAGTGCTTTGTTCTTGGCCCAGGAAGCAGTGAAAATCCTCCTGCTTTGAAGCCTGAGGAGGCCTTTTTATTATATCCAGGGCTTCTGGAAAAAGAAACTGCAAGTGCTTTCCCACAGCGTGATAAAAAGCTCTCTTGGCTGAGACCACAGCAACTTGTTACACGTGAGAACAGTGAATCAGTGTGCATGGGGCTGAGCTCAGTGCTTGTGCAGCCACTGGAAATCACTGGTTTTGGGGGTGTATGTAACTGGGGTTTGGAAGAGGCTTGGTATGAGTTTTGTTGACCTTGCACTCTCCCCAGAGACCTGGCAGCTGCAGTGCCTGGTCCACGCAGTGCCTGGTACATGATGGCCATGGCGAGCAGCAAGAGGGGTGGAAGGACACATCCTTCCATGTGCCCCTGCCAGCAGGTAAGTGCCAGGCAGAGCTGAGGCATGCATGCACCCTGGCTTTGTGTTGTAACGGACTATTGTCTAAGAACAATAAAAATGATCAGCTAATAGGAAAAGCAGCCAGCAGACGAGAGGAGTTTAGGTTGGGTAGGAAGCCAGGCTGTAATTTAAAACAGCCTGGTGTGGGTTGAGCAGAGGCCCGGGCTCCCCACCCCATGCTGGCTGGGGAGCATGGGGAGAAGCAGGTCACGCAGTGGGAGGGAGCCCATGAATATCCCATGTTTGCATTCAACAGTGGGCAGCTGTGTGTGAGTGCTGGGGTGCATCGTGGGATCCCCCATGCTCGCACACATGGCAGTGATGCTGCTGGGTAGGAAGGCTGACAGGGCACCCACAGCTGTGAGGGGGCTCTGGGGTTGCTCTCCATCCCTTTCCATGAGGTTGGGGCACAGCAGGTCCTCCTTAGCACAGCCCCCAGCTTGGCTGGAAAACTCCTAAGTGGTGAGGCTGGCCTAATTAGTCTGCTTAATCTTCCCCCATAAATCACTTCTCCCTGTCCCCTGCAGACTATCGGCAGCATCTGAAGTTATTAGTTCATTTAAATCTGGGAGTTCACACGTTGGCTTATCAGGAGCTATCTCTGTTCCCGCTAAGCGCTTGCTCGGTGCATTCTCTCGCTGCTAGATCCTATCTGCGCCTGCTTGGAAGCGATGATGGGCTGCCGAGCAGGCGAGGCACGCTGCCTGCTTCCCTGCCTGGTGGGAGGGGAGATGGATCCTGCTTCACCCCCTCCCTGTGCTCCCCTTTTTGAACTTCTCCTCTGACTCATCCATTTCATTTCTGTTTCCACCTTCGTTTCACAAATAGCAATTTGCCGGAGCGCTGGAAGGAGAAGGTGGCTCCAATGATGCTGCTGCAGCTTCCCCAGCTGCAAGGGGAGATGCCCGGGTCTCATGGGTGGGCTGGCAGCCAGGTGAGCAGGGTCCTGGGGAGGGAGACTGGTGGGCACCCAACCCCACCCAGCACCCAGCAGGGACGTGGGGACCGCTGGGACTGCTGCTGGGGGGACATGGGGATGTGGGGGTTTGGCCGGGGATCCTACTAGTGGCCTGCATTGCCCATCGGTCTTCCTGTCATCTCTCCACCCTCATCCTTCTCCTACGCCCTGGGTCTCCAGCTGAGCGTGAACAGGACTCCCCAGGGTTCTGGGGTGGGATGTCTCCTCCTGCATGGGGATCAAGGCTTCATAAAGTGAGCTGTGCTGTGGCCTGGGTGCACACCCATCCTTGCAGCTGCACAACTAAGCTGTGTGGGAAGGCAGCCGTGAGCCGGAGGGTCTCCACAGGGCTGGCACAGCAACACCAAAGCTCAGCTCTCGCTGCAAGGAGGGAGCAGGAAAGAGGGGCTGGCAGTGAGAGGCAGATAGCCAGGCTAGGGACACCTGACAGGAGCTTGCAGCATCAGGGTCAAGCAGCTCCGGACTGTTTCTCCAGGCAGTGATGGGAGGAAGCGAGTCATCCTGGCTGTCCTGTGCCACTTTCACCCACAGGCAGGCAGCACCCAGGCTGGGGGACTCCTGCCTGGCAAAGCAGATCAGGGAAGCCCCATCCCACTTCAGCACCCCTAGGATTGCCCTATGACAGCACAGCAGCCAGACACCCTGCTGGCACAGCACATGTGGCCCATGGGCCCTGGGAAGGCTCTGGCTGCCCGCATGGGCTGGCACCTCATGCAGAGGTGCGGGCGATGACACAGACATGGAAAGAATACGTCCTCCCCCTGCACTCTCTGCTCCTGCTGTTGCCAGGAGGACAAGGGATGACTGCTCTCCCTGGGACCTGCCAATTCAGGCTGCATCCAAGGATGTTCTGTGCATCCCTCGGGCACGTTAACTGACAGATCAAAAGAACTAGAGCAGCTAGCTTTTTGGGGCTACATCTTTGGCCAGAACACCCTGATCAGGCCACTTTAAAGCACCCTGGTTGCTCAGCAGGCAGTCTTGCTGCCAGGAGTGGTTGCAGGAGGGGAGATGGTGATTTTACTTCCCAGCTGGCTTTGTGGCTGTCCTCTTCCTCTTGCTTCCCTCATTCCAAGGGGGAGCTGAAGCCATGTTTGGTTTTGTAGTCCAAGCTCTGGATTTATTGCTTCCAGGTCTCTGTGTGTTTGTTCATTAAATGAAAGACGGCTGGGTGAGCCTACTTTCCACTCCTCTGGTGCCCCTTTTGCAGCCCAGAGAGGGTCCTTCAATCTTGGGATGATGCCTCCCTTCATGTCTCACAGGCACCCAAACACCCAACGGGGCCACGAGTGGAGGACAGATCTGTATAGAGTTATGTCCTGTGAGACATATTCCAGTGCCCCCACTCAGGTGTTAACCTGTGCCGTGGGTGATGGGGATGATGTGGGTTTGGTCTGAGAGTGAGCAGAGGGCAGGTGATGGTACCACCAGTGCCCCTCCCCGGGCACCAAGGACCATGCTAGGGCACAGCATGTGGGGGGCATAGGGCACCAGTAGGGGAGCCGTGGCTGGGCTGGCTCGCATTGTCCCGTCCCCAGGCTGATGCTCCATTCTGCTGCGGCTGGAAGACATGAGCTCCCTATTAAAGGATATTTCAACCAGACGGAGGGGCTGCGTCGGCCGGGGAACGTGCAGCAGGAGGGGACAGGGACAGGACGCGTGAGAGACTAGAGGAGAAAGCAATTTACTCTGGAATGTAAATACGGCAGCGGCACGCTGCGCAGCGGGGCGCGTCGTTCCCTGGGACCAGCGTGAGAGCTGCCTGCGACAGCTCAGACTCTTCCGTCCTTGCCACCGGACGGGAGAGACACGTTTCGCCTGGGCACTGAACAGAAGTGAGGAGGAGGAGGGTTAGAGGCTGTTGCAGCAAGCCAGTCCCACTGCTGCTGCTCCTGCTTTCCACAGTGAGGAACCACAGGTCGCATGTCCACTGGCAGAGGGATGAAGTCTCAGCCATCCCCTAATAATCCTAAGAATCAATAGCAGTATCTCTAGGCCCCCTGAAAGTGCAGAACAGCTCAGAATTAGGAGGAGAACTTGTCAGCAGGATTAACTTTGAAACCTAGTGACAACACTAAGTATCTGTGCTATCTGTATCCCTGCTGCTCATTCTAGAAGCCAGCTCTTACTGATGAGCTTTACTTAAATGCACTAGGTTTGCCCTGTAAGAGCAATCTCTATGGATAAAGAGGTAAGGTTTAAAGATGCAAATATTCTATGACATAACACTGATTTAAATGTCTTTTGTTGTTCCTTAGTCCAGTGTACAGGGATAAGTTTTTAAGGAAGCAAGGAAAGATCCTCTAGGTTGTGAGACAGACAAACTTTGTTAAAAGAAAAGGCAAAATAAAATAAAAATACAATTATTTTAATTTTTTTTCCTTAAAAACGCTGAATTTGTAGAAGTTTCCTTCTGCTCACCCTGGGCAGTGTGAGCCCCGCTGGGGAGCAGGTCAGGTTCATCTACTCCTTCCCATTGCAGACTGTCACTGGGTGAAGCCATACCCTCGTTGGTGGGTGCCAGGAGCAGCGGCACAGAGTGAACCCCAACCAGCCCCCTCGCTACTCAGGGCAGAGGGTTCATGACAGGTGACAAAGAGCCTCAAACAAGTCCCTAGAACACCCAGCTGAGGCTCGCAATGGGCTTCTCTCCTGCCCCAAGGCTGGACCCCAATTCAAGGATCTGAGCTCGACACAGATGCTGGGAGAATTCACACCCCAAGGCAGGTTGGTTTGGGGGTTTTTTTTAATCTTCCACATGGCTTTTTTCTTCTTCTTCTTCTTTTCTTTTTGAGGCAGGAGTAATAAGTGCTAAAGATGCATATGGAATTTGAATACGAATGATAAGAACAGCTGTGTATATCTATTATGAATGAACATAAACAGAAATGTATAAACTAAGATTTGGGGGCTTTTGGAAGAATTAGTGTCTTTGTTCCTGGATTTTTTTCCTATCAAAGTTTGAACCAAAGCCCATTAGCCTGGACTTCCCCGCAGCCGACCAAGCCAGGAGCTTCATTTCACCCTGGCTCCGAGCCACACTGAATTCTCCTCAACAGCTCAGTGAGCCCTAATCCTAACAAATTTACTCAGAGAAGTGGGTCTCTTATTACACAGACTAATTTGAATGCTTTCCAAGGTTAATTTCTGCTCCCTCTCTCCCTCTCCAAATGCGCCTGCCCCTCCGGAGCCAGCTCCCCCCTTCCCTAGCTCCCCCAGCTCCCCGTTAGCGCCAGCCCAGGGGGAGCAGCCCCTTCACCGTTTTCAAACGAGGAAATAATGTGATGTGCGTCGCTGAGTCCGGGCTCTGCCCGGAGGGCTTCTTAATGCCGAGCCACTTCCTTCGCAAATTAATTGCAACTTTGGTTGAGCAAAAGAGCCCCTTCCCCATAGGCTCTTCCGCATGTGATATTAGTTCACAATCTGATTCCTGCGACTCCATTTTCTTCCTTCCCCTCCCCAGCGCGCCGATGACTGCCTGCGAGGATGCGGGCAGGATGACCCACAGGCGAGGCAGCTGCACCGGGGCGAGGGGACCATCGCTGCCGCCGGCCCCGGCTCTCGCTTTGCAGCGAGCTGTGCAACCAAACCCAGCGTGGGGAAACCGAAACCTGGCTCAGCTGCCAGATCCATTAGGGAAGGAACTAGCCGTGCCTGGTGGATAGCTATCACGGGAGAGACGGGGGGGCTGCCGGCGTGTTAGGGGCAAGCAGCAGGGGATTAAATGGGATGGTTAGGTAGAAAAAGTGTCCAGAGGAGCTAGGAGCCTACCTCACCCACCGGCTGGGCTGGATGTGTCCCCAGGGATGCTTTCTGCTGGCTTTAAGGGGCAAGAAGCAGAGCTTTTCCCTAGCAGCCATACCCGGGGTCTGCAGTGAGTCGCTGCAGGTGTGGAACAGCAGCCTGGCAGTCCTGGGACAAGAGTTTCCTGCACGCCCTAAGGCAGGAGGGGTCTGCCTATCTCCCAGCTCCCATGGCAGCCGAGGTTCATCCTGCTTGCTCTGCTTTACTCACATTTTATTTCTTTATACTCAGTTAGCGCTTTTATATTTGCTCACCTGAGCACCACAGGCAGCACAGCACCCCATCACCCAGGCAGGGAAGGGGTTGGGACATACCCTGCCATGCCGGGGTGGCTGAGCTGGGCTGAAGTGCCAGCAGGAAAGAAGAACCAGGAGCAGCACCAGGCTCTTCCAGGTGGTAATGCCACGATGATGTCCTCTGAAATGCCACTGCAGGTCACATCTGCTGCCACATCCCGCTGCTAGGTAACCTCCTGTTGCAGCTCCCTGTCCCCCTGAAGCCATGGTGCCCGGCGGTCATCTCGCCAAGTGGATATCCATGTTTGATGACTTTGCTCCAGGCGTACGAGCTGCACGTATCAAAGCTGAGCCATATCTTATCTCCTGTCTGTGTTCCTGCCTGTTCCCAGCCAGGGATTCCCGGCTGCAGAGTATTCACAGTGGTTTCCCAACACCGTGTGTCGTGATGGATTTGAGGTGCCAGGCTTTTTCTTGGGGGGAGCCCTGGGGCAGGTCTCTGCAGTGCAGGTCAGAGGGACATAAAATTTAGGTTGAAGAATGTGGAACACAGCAGCCAGAGCACAATCCCCACTGAGGTCCCGTGAGCTGCTCCTGCCCCACTGTGCTGGGGAAGGTCCAGGACAAGCTCTGTCCTGCAGAGCAGGTGGGGAACGGGCCCAAAGAACAGGGGGAGAAGGTGCTCGGTGCAAGATGGGGACTGGCATCTTGTTACCAGCTTTACTGCAACTAAATGTGGAGGATGGTGTGAAGGGGCAGGACATTTGCTTTTAGGGATGGCCAAAACTTACCGAGAGTTGTGGTGGTGAACACTGAAAGAGGAAGTTTTAGAAGGGAAATAAAACGCTAATGCCTCAGGGCTTAAGACGATCCTTGGTGCAAAAGCAGGAAAGTAATTAGCGCTGTAGGTGGGGAAATAACCAGCCTCAAATGGAAGCAGGGCAGGGCAGCTTGAAGGGGCCACGAGGAGGAGGATGGGTTGAGGCTCTTCAGGATGTGACAGAGACCAAGCCTGGAGCCTCCCAGGACCTCTCCAGCACATCGTCTTGCCGGGGGGGCTGCACCTGAAATGCCCCAGCCCTCCTCCTTGCCCCTGATCCCACTGGCCACAGGCCAGGCAAAAGGCTTTCCTGAGCTCAGCGGGGACCAGTCCAGCCCCGTGCAGCTCCAACTATCGTGGCTGGAGGCTTTCCAGAGATCCCATCCCCAAGCTCTCCCCTGGCCCTGCCTCCCCCAGTCTCCCCCCTCAAAGTAATGTGACTTTTATAGTAATAACTCCTGAACCCTGAATTGGGGCCGTGCCAAGGAAAGCCGCAGAAAACAATGCGAAGGGCCTCAGCAGGCGCGGAAACTCCAGCGACTGAGACCAGCCCTAAAATAACTTTAGAGCTATTGCTATTTATTCTGGGAGAAAGTTCGTTCATTCACAACTCAGAGGGGATATAAATGAGGGCGGGCTCGGGCTGCCCGCCCCTGTGCAGCGGCAGCCTGCTGCAGCAGCCAGTGGTGCAGCACAGGATGCAGCCCCATCACTGCTGTCCAGGAGCACGTGCCCATCCTTGTGCCCTACTGAAAGATCACACTGGTTTTATTTAATTACTTAAGAGCATTTGGGTTCAGCTGAAAGCCCCAGGCTCTGGTGGAGGAGCTTGGCTTCAGGCTGGGTTCTGCATGTTCTGCCAGGCTCAGGGGGCTGCACGCCTCATGTCTGTGCCTGCATGTGTTTGGGCTTCCCCTGGCACACTGCTTGGTGTGAGCTCTGTGCTGCATGCCACTGGCTTGCACTCCTGCCCCGGAGTTTAGCACACGGTGAGCCATCGGTGTCTGATGCACAGCGGGTGGTGCAGGCAAGCGCCTGGCAGAGAGCACAGATGTCATCCCACTGTGGGTCCTGGTGAGCATCAGCATATGCACAGCATCTGCCAGCCTACATCAGTCAGGCAAGTGATGCCACCTCAGTAACGTGGTGCTGTTTCCACAGCTCCAAGCTGCTGCATCTTCCCTGCAATTCACCAGGGCTGCGCCAGAGCTCTGGCAGTGCCAGAGGAGCCTTGGGCAGGCACTGCAGCCGCGACTGCCCTCCGAATCAGGGAAAGTGATCTTCAGAGGAGGTAGGCAGCCAGCAAGGCAGTCATTGGCACTGCCATGCATCTGCTTGTGCTGATGTGTATTATGGCACCCATAATACAATCCCGTCACTACAGTCTGGGCACTGGTCAGTATTTGAAGTGCAGGGGTGACTCTGCCAGCCAGGGTGACAGGGGTGACAGAGACTTCACAGGACAGCTCTGCAGGCAGGTGGGACAGGGAGGGATGGTAACCTGACTGGGGCCAATAGGCATTGCCAGCTCTGTGTGCAGATCATCTCCAGGAAGGATGCATAGCCAAGAGCACCTGCCCACAAGCATCTCCAGGACCAGGCTCATTCCTGCTCCACCATGGCACCAGCTGGCTCAGCCACAATGTCACAGTGGCAAAGAACAACATCTGCCCTGCACACAGGCTGGTGGAGGGTGCACTGAAAAATCCTGCCACATACGTTTGCTTGCCTGGGCCACCCCTGTTCTGTTGCTGCCCGTAGTCCAGGAGACCTTGCTAAGGATCACCTAACATTTCTGCTTTTGGATTTGCCTCTGATGTGTGGACACAGTGGAACTGAGGCCCTGGACCTGCAAAAGAGACCCAGCCAGGTGCTACCAGGAAGGTGATTCAGTTCTGTTTCTTAACTGAGAGAGGAGAGAGTGAGTTTATGTGTAACAACACAGCCTGGTCCTGGATAAACCATCACTCAGCTGCCCCTGTGGCACAGACCATGGGGAGAG
This sequence comes from Psittacula echo, assembly GCF_963264785.1. Lineage (NCBI taxonomy): Eukaryota > Metazoa > Chordata > Aves > Psittaciformes > Psittacidae > Psittacula > Psittacula echo. The sequence continues at coordinate 29,695,871 of NC_137740.1, read as the reverse complement.
CAGGGTGAAAGCCAGGTCAGACACGGGGCAGAAGCAGTGCAGTTGGCACACACAGCTTCCTTCATGGCACAGTGCCCACACCGGTGAGTCTGGCCTGCTGGACCACATCCCTCATCCTGCCAGGCAGGAAAGCCTTCAGCCCAGTGTTCCTCACCTTTCTGTATCCCCTGCCCTCTGCCCTGCCACCTCCATGGGCAGCCCGTGCTTGCCAGCTGCCTCTCAGCCTCACCACTGAGCAGCTCGTGCTCTTGGCAGGCAGCACAGGTCTTACCAGCCATTATTACAATGATTATTTTTGTTTTTCCAGCTTGAAGGGGCTCTCCTCTCACCTCGCTCCTGCCTGGCCCGAAGCCAGGTGGAACTCAGCGTGGGGTGAGAGGAGCAGGGAACATCCTGCGCTGTCAGGGCAGGGGACCAAGGTGGGATGCACGAGATGGGGCGGAGGAAAGAGGAGATCCTGCCCCTTCTCTTAAAGGTTCAGACTGAAAATCAACACCCGCTTGGTTAATTCATTAGCTTCAATTAGCATCTCTGAAGCTTAGATCAGTTAATGGGCTCCCTCCTGCTGGTAAATCTCCAAGAGGAGCTCAACAAGGTTATCTGCACCAGCAGTAGTGAGGAGAGGATGGGGATGACAGCAATTGAATCAGGAAGCTATTAAATGAAGAAACCAAACTGAGAGAGAGCAGGGATGATGCAGGATGGCCACACCACTAAAACCCAGGGCAGAGTAACACAATGTGGCTGTGCCTGGCTGGGTCGGGGCTGGGGGAAGGAGCAGCAGCTCTCCATGGACACCAGCTTAGGCTGGGGTTTGGTATTGTGTTTCCAGCTCTGTCCTTTGTAGATCCTTTCACCTTCTCCCTATGTGGGCTGTATCTTCCGCCAAGCGGGGGTTCCTCCACAGCCTGGGTTTGGTTGTTGATTAAATTAGCTCAGAAGTAACCTATTTGTGATGATGATGTGATGTAGCGACCTTCAGTGTTTGCATTAAAATATACATGTGTATATTTGTTTTCTGTGGTTATGAATGTAATTCCACAATCCACTTAGGAGCTGGTAATTTTCTGGCTGAGGTGGGAAGTTGCTGACATCTTGTGATACATGACAAGATTGATTGTATTTGCTTACCCTTTAACCTAATAAAGAAAAATAACGTTTTGTAGTCTGGATAATTCTCCATAAAATTGGGCATTGCTTTAAATCAGCTGGAAGTGCAGGCGCTGAACCATACCGTCATGGGGGAGAAAGTCCCTCTCCCCATGTCCTTTCCAGCTCTATGCAAGAGGAACCTATGTGGAAGCATTATCCCCAAGAGCACCCAGCATTTCTGGGGTGGCCTCAGCACCCTGTTCGTCCTGCTCACTGGGAAAGCATTAACCAATTAGCTACTAATCATGTTATCGCAGCACATCTGAGCAGCTGCCGGGGCAGCAGCAGGCCAAAGCAAACATGGCCCAGAGCCCTGAGGACAGGGAGTATATCGAGGCACCTGCACTTACTCTTCACTTTCCAGGTCTCCCTTCTCCCACTGCAGCAGTCCAGTTGGTCTCCAGAAAGAAGAAGGCTTTGCAGGGCAAACCTAGCCAGCACCGCGACCAAGAGGAGGGATGCTGCAGCAGGGAGGCTGCTCTGGCTGAGAGCTGGGCTGGTGCTCTGACACTGGTGACTGACCTTGGGCATGCTGCATGCAGAATGGGCACCGTGCCTGGTGCTCTCCTTTACTGTGAGATTGGATGCAAGAGGTGAAGGAGTGGGCTGGGCAGCAGGCTGCATCCACAGGGACAGAGCCAGCGCTGTGGACAGGGTCTTTGCCATCCCACAGCACTGTCTCCTCCATCCCCCCATCGTGGGGACAGCCCTCTCTGGGAGGAAGGGATTAGGCAATGCAAGCAATGTCACTACAACACAGTTTTCAATTACTCTCCCGCCCTCTGGGGAAACACTGTGCCTGAGTTGCTCTTTCTCAGTTACTGAGCCCTGCGCCCCACTCAGCTCCTCTGACCTTCTCCAGAGCACAACGCAGAGCACATATCTCCAGGGCAATGGCATCAGGGCATCACATTGCCCCAGGGCAGTGGACCCTGCCTGCAGCAAGGTGCCCCTGACCTGGGCGTGCAGAGATGAAGGGGTTGGAGCTTGGAGAAGGGTTTTGCCAACTTGGTGGCAGGGTATTGCTCATCTGCCTGGCATGGTGGTTTGCCTGCCAGCTGCCCCACGTCTGGGAATTGCCTTTGCCTTTGCCAGTATGCTTAAAAATAACCCACTAGGTTGTCAAGGTTATAAACAGGAAAAGAACAAATTGCTTTCTGAGTTGATTAAACTGCTCAGTGTGGCTGCGCACATGGCACTCACCGTACGGCTGGGACGAGCCCGAGCCTGGCACGTTAATTTGCACTCAGCAGTTCCTGTGCTAATAAGGCCTTGATGAGCTGCCTCCTCTTACCCTCTATGCCGGCCCCTCTGAGCAATGCTTGGCTGTGCCCCGAGGCCTTCGGGGCACTTTGTCTTTTCAAAATGGCTTTTTTTTGCCTTTCCATTGCTTCTGAGCAGTGCCACGTCCGGAGCTGCCCCAGAGTCAATGAACCAAATCTCCGGAGGATTTCACCACGTCCCCACTTCATCCTGGGCAGCCGAGGGAGCAGCACACCCCAAAATTCAGCTGTGAGGAGCAAAACCCTGAACCCGCTACCACAAATTGCTGCCAGAGACATTTCTCCATGCCAGTGCAACAGCCATCCTCGCTGCTGTGCCGCACCACTTAGCATCACCCCATGATGCTGCAGCCGTGACAGGGTCTCTGTGCTTTAAAGAGGTTTCCATATATAACCAGCTCCTCACCTCCTCCACCCTCCCCCTCCAACTTTCTGGGAAAATCCCTTTCTGCCTAAAATTATCCAGATGTGCTTTACAGCTCGAGGGGAGTTAGTGGGAAAAATACGAGGTTCGCTGGATGAGACGTTTCCTGAAGTGTGGGGCCAGGAGCTGGTTCCACTTTGGAGCAGACCCGCGCCGCTCACATGCCCGCCGCTGCCAGAGCTTGGCTTAGTTAAGCCAGATTGGTTTTATCTCTTAATGAGAACTAGGGAATGAGGGCTTTTTCTTTTTTTCTTTTCCATTTCTTTTTTTAATTCATACTGGATGTTGGGGAAAAGAGGACAAAGGTTTACTGAGGTTGGTGCTTCCTAGCTCTCCGCCTGCTGTACGTGTCTTTCATGGGTTATGTAAAGTTTATCAGCACTGCTGCTTCCCACTGATACCCCACATCCCAAGAAGCGGGCATCAGTGCCCCACCCAGAGACCACATTTGAGGCCCAGCAGTGCACAGCACCCAGTTTTCCCCTGGGACAGTGGCCAGAAGGACTGAGCCAATCTGGGGGCAGGTCGCCCTGGGTTTTCCCACTGAGGAATGGATTTTCAGTGACAATGAACCAGTGGTGGGTTCAGACTTCTGGGTAGGGGCTTCATGTAAATCATAGCAATTTACTGGCTCTGCCAATCTAAATCCTGTCTAATTATACCCAACATAGCATATGACAATTTTTTGCAGTATTTGGGTATGGAGCACTAAACATTTTGGGGAAAAGGTTTAAGAGCAGCCTTCACTTCTTTGCCCTTGCATTCCACTACAAGTCGCAAATGACTGCATTTAGTCATCTGCTTACCTGCCTACTTTGGAAAAACAGTTATCCTGAAGTCCTAAATACTATTATTTTTACCTGCAATCATTTTACAAATGCAGAATTTGAGGCTGCATTCAGCATCTTCAGGGAAAAAAAGAAAAGAAGAAAGGGGAAGTATTTGCCCTCTTTGCGCCTAGCTGCCCTTTTTAGTCTCTGAGTTGCAAAATAAGATTGACAGCAGCTTCAGGACACTAGCAGCAAAGCACAGCCTGGGTCACGAGCCCATTGAGCACTCTAGAGCGAAGGATGCCTGGGAACCAGGCTGAGGAGTAGCCAGTGTGGACTGAGCCGTGCGATGTCAGGTTTTTTACCAGCCTGCTGGAGCTCTTTGAGGATATTACTGCTTTGCTAGATAAGAGAAATTCAAGGGATGTGCTATACTTAGAGTTTCAAAACGCACTTGGCATCAGTGCAGATCAAAGCCAAATGGTGCAGGCAGCATCCTGGAATAGAAGGTGAAAGAGGGAAAAGATTTGGAATTTACTGGGAGGAAAAAATATAAGCTGAAACCAACAGCACGAGGCTGCTGAGCTAAAAATAGCAAAGAAGGTATTAGCAGCAGCTCCGCACGCAGGCTGACACTCGGCTCCGCGCCCCCGACTCGAGGGAAAACCTCCCACCCAAGCTAGGAGATGCACAAGGAAATCACGGCTGGTCCCAGGAGTCTTTGCTGCCCTAGACCAGATCCCAGCTGAAGTCAGTACGGACCAGGAGGGCTTTGGTGTGCTCTATGTCAGCCTGTCCCCCCAGGCGGCCCATGCTGTCCCAGCCGTGTCAGGTTGTCCACGTCCCACAGGCAGTTTCCAATCCCATAAACTGGAACAGTGCTGCTTTGTCAGCTCCCACACCAGTGGCCAGGCTTTTACACAGTCCTGCTCTCCCTGGGGACATGGTGCTGCCACGACTACACATGGGGCAGAGTCATGTGTGCCCCTCCCCACACCAGCACCCTGCTCTGCTCATGGCACTGCAAAGGTTTGCAGAACTGAGATGCCACACACTGGCTGCTCCCTCGGCTCTTCCTCCTCCTCACTGCAGCCTGGTGCTCATAGCAGCGGTGACAAATCTGCCCCTTGCCACCCAGCCTAGCTAGGATCTCTCCCAAATCCAGAGGAGACCAGGGAGAGCAGAGTGACCCCCAACATGCATATGACCCCTGGTCAAGGCTGTGGTTTTCCTTGCAATGCCCAGCCAGCAAGGAGGAAGCACATCCTCCAGAAATGCTCTGAGAGCAGTATGCAGGTTGTACCACAAACCTGTGGCAGAGCTGGGGGGAAACCCCTTAGAACATCAGCCACAGGGTTGAGTTGTGGGACCAAAACCAGGGAAAGCCCCACCTGAAAGTGATGGAGGGGTGGGGCTCCCATAAACAGCTCCGATGCCCACAGATGTGTGATGGGTATTTTCTGCAGAGCAGCAAGGTTATGGAGAAGCTTACCACCTATCTGATTCTCCTGTCCTTCTGCTTGTTGGTTCGAAGGGTGAAAGGCATCCTGCCCTTCCTGGGGGAGGAGAGAAGAGTGTTTCTGAAGCACCTCAAGCCACGGATGTCTCCTCTAGATTAGTGCAATCAAGCTAATTGCATCTCTGCAAGAGAGGTGAAGGGCAGGCACTCCCTGCCACACAGGACATCCCAGCTCTTGCTATGCTGTATTGGTGAGCCTGCTGGGGCAGTACTAAGGGGGGCTGGTGCCATATTCTCCATGGATCCTGGCAGCTCCTGTGGTGGCTGGGAAAGGGTTGGATCCTGTACCCCTGCAGCAATGCAAGCATCTCCCAAAAAGTGCTGATTCCAGGGTGATGGTGTCACCTGATAGATATTCCTGAGGATAGGAGTTCTGGGGTACCACAGAACCAGTCCCCATCCTGGGGCTGACAGGTCACCCCCATGTGCTAGGCACCAGGGCTGGAGCAGAGCAGCATATTCACCATGCTGGGTACTGGAGCGTGCCGGGGGGCAGCCAGCCCGGCCCTACTGCGCACCACCGGGTTTCCTCTCTGCTGTGCCAGGCCCCTGACAGCTGAGTTTGAGGTGAGGCATTAACACTGGTATCTCTGTTGATATTCCTAAAAAGCAATAAAGGTAACTTGATTGCGGAAAGGCAGGGAGACCAGTGGGTTTGGAGCTGTTCCACAGCACTGCTATTAGAGAGCTTGAAATGAGAGTTATTAAATTACTGCCAGGTACTGCAGGCTTTTCCTAACAGGGAGACTTCAGCTTGGCTCAGAAACTTAAGCTCTGGCTTGTTCAGGTTAATTAAAAGAGAGCTGGACATCTTCCAGGGCCTCGCTTCTCATTTCTGATGGCCACCCCCTCCCCTCCAGGGCCCAGGCACAGCTGCCTTGAGCACCCCCAAGGCATCACCCTGCTGTGGGATGCTGGGGGTGCCTCTGGCATTGGCACCGGACAGGAATGGCAGGCCAGGGAAGCTGAGATTTGATGTCACACAGGATGGTGACCTGAGTGTCACTCAGTCTCCACATGTCACCTGTCCTGGGATGCTGTCCCTGGACCCATGGACCATGAGAGGTGCTGAGGGACTGGAGCCCAGATCCCCACTGTCTCCCCCAGGAAGGGGCCTTGGGAGCCCAACATAGTCAGAAGCCAGAGGCTTTTGTGATGCTCACCTCCATGCCTGCTCCTCTGCCTCCTGCCCTTCTCTACCTTTGCTCATTATCCCCAGCTCCCAGCAAATTCCTGGTCCCTTTTGTAGGGAAACCAGGGATGAAAGCAGCACAGCAAGGGTGGGGAGGAGGGGGACACAAGGGCAAACAAGGTCCTCACTACCCCTCTTCCCATTCTTCCTATTGCTTTGCTCTTGGTAACTGTGGTCAGGCATGTTCTAGCTGCTGCACAACTGGCACTTGGGAATTCAAGTGTCTTCTCATCATAGAAAGGAGCAAACCCAGCATGGCCGTGGAGAAGAAGGCAAGAGGGGCTGGGTGTGGGGGGGATTGCCTTCTCCAGGCCAGGAGCAATTTTCAATTCCCTGTGTTCAGCAGTTGCTGCTGCTGCTGCTGTGACTCCTGACTTCACCTCTGTGGGGATTTTCCTGCTGCCTCACTGGGTGATGGAAAGCTTTCCACAGCCCCCTCCCCTCGCCCTGGAGCAGATCACCTGCAGAATGGCCTTTGTGGGGCTTGGGAGGTGCAGGCAGGTGGCTGTGCTGCCTGTCCCCACCCCGGCCTGGGAGCGGCAAGCAGAGGGCCTGGAGGGCTCGGGGCTGCGCTGACCCTGATTCCTGCCTGGCTTTGATTCCTGGCCTCTGGGGAGGGAGAAGAGGGCTCCCCCAGCTGCTCACTCCCACCATGCTCCCTCAGCATGGCTGGCTTCTGCTCCTCCTGAACTCCAAGCAGCAGAGGACCAAGGCCCCTGGCACTCTGAAGTGGGGCTCAGCTGGGTTCCCCTTGGTTTGCCCTGCTGTCTCTGGTGAAATGAATGTAGTCAGGTTTGTATGGTACTAGGAGGGTGCATTCCACTGCCTATCAAGCATCTGAGGGAAGAGGGCTTGGGCTGACCCCCAGCTCAGGCTGCCATGGTGAGGAAAGGTCCTGTCCCCATCCCCTCCACCTTGGGGGAGCAACCCCGTTGGGAGATGCCCAGCCCTGTGACTCCCCTACCCAGCCCCAAATTTCCAGGTGGCAGAGGGGTGCCTGGATTTGAGACCAACACCCCTGGCAGAGCTGGGGCCAGCTGCCAGGTCCTCTGTAGGACAATGGGTGCTAGGGGTGGTGAGTGAAGCAGGATGCTGTTGCTGCTTGCTAGCACACAGCACCCTCGACTGCCCTGGCTGGGTTTTTAGGCCAGGCTGGCGGAGGTGCGGGTAAATGCCGCTCACAGCTCAGTTAGTGACTCAACCCCCAAAATGCTTTTTGGACTCATTTTCCCAGAGAGAGTTTAATGGGGTTTGTCGTGCCAAAACCCCAAGCTATGCCTCACTTTCATCCCCTAATGCAAGCCATATATCAAGAGACACTAATGGAGCAGGGAGGGTTTCTGACAAGGGGATCCTGGGAACAATCAGCCAATACCAGCCCCCCACTCCCAGCCCGCCAGCCTGCAGCCCCCTGTTTTGTGCATTCCTGGTAATGTAAATAGAGAGGCAAGCACTCCCAGCCCTCCTCGGACCCGAGGAGCCCTTCTGGGGATGGCGCCAGCAGCCCTGCCGTCAGTCTGCTCTCAGGGGCTTTGGCCGGTACCGTTTGAAGTGTCTGAACATCAGCGTCGGCGTTGTGTCCCTGGGGAGGGCATCCCTGGGGCCAGCTGTGCCCCTGTGCATCCCTGCTGCATGCACACAGAGGTTTGGAGATGACGGCCTCCAGCTTAGCCTGAATTGTTCATTATATTCCCTAAAAAGCCACCCTGCCTGCCTCTACTGACAAAGCAGCCATGAGATGAGGATAGAGGGTACAGTCCTGGCACCAAAACCATCCAAAGGGAACTCTGGGGCCCTGAGCTCCCTTGGGTACCAGCCACCAGGTCTGCCTCCTTCTCTGAGCACCCCGGGGTGCCTCCATCCACTGTCTGTCATGCAGGGAAAGATGCAGCTTCCTTGGCTCAGCAAGGTGGGGATGGCTGCTGTAGTGGATTGGGGCTCTTGCACCCTATTAAGGGCAGGATTGGGTGCTGGGGAGCACGTGATCATTTGGCACCAGCCACCATCTCTAGGGATCTTCTGGAAAGGGGGACCAAGGGTGGATATCCTTTCTGTGGTGCTTTACAAGGCACAGGGAAACCTGGAAGACTAGCTTTCCTTAATTTAAACACCCATGTGTTTACTTGCTGTGCATGTTAGCAATGTGAGTTTCAGCTCTCCTAGAGGATGCTGGCCATGTACAGCACTGTGTCACCTTGGAGGGGACCTGCAAGCCAGCCTGTGCATGCAGTTTTGTCCCCATGGACTCCACACAAACTGGGCACTCCTCATCCTTCTAAGTGAAAAAAAAAAATTAAGCAAAAAGCCTCCCCTGGGAGAGGTTCCAAGATAAATCCTGAGCCTTGGCTCACCATACAGAAACTTGAAAGGTCCTGGAGGTTTTCCTTCAGTTTCTCTGGAGGAGGATTCCCAGCAGTACTGCAGCCAGGGTGAAGGACACAGGAGCCAAGATGCCACCAGTGCCGGTCTCCTACCCCCAGGCCATGGCAGGAAGAGCAGATCTAGCTGGGAACATCTGGGTGTGGAGGAAGGAGGTGCTGCAGAGAGGATGCCAAGGAAGCTCATGCTGGCTTATGTGCCAGGAGCAGGAGAAGTGCTGGCTGTGGTGGCCTCAAGGAAGTCCCAGGGCAGTTGGAGAAACCCCTGGACCAAGCACCCTGGGACAGGCTGTGGAGCCAAGAGCCTGGATGAGCAGGGGAAGCCTCAGGGACCACATATGCCAGGGAGAGCCTCTGAGGAAAGAAGGAGCTGAGATGGAGGCAAGCAAGTAGGCTCAGGATGAGAAGAAGAGATCCCAGTGAGGATGGGAACAACCTGGGGCCACCTCCCTCGTCCCCAGCCTGCCAGGCAGTGGGGACAGACACTCAATAGAAGGGGCTGCTCCCTTCAATCGTCCATGTGCCCCTGGCAAGGCTGCAAGCAAGGCCAGGAGGTGGGGAATGCCTAAAGCAGAGAAGTGGTGTGCTGCTTCAGGGGTTAGCTCCCCTCCTATCTCTGTTGGGTATCAGTAATTCAGCAAAGGGCCACAGGAGATGAGGACTGCGAGGTTCCCCATACAGTGATTGCATAAGAAACAGGAAAGCTTGCTCACAGCTGCAGTCACAGTGCTTGCAAAGTGGGGAATGGCACTGTACCAACTCGTGGCTGGACCAAAGCCACTGCAAGGAAATGCCACCCCAGCCCCATGCCAGTGAGGGGTGTCCCCACTGGAGCCTTCCCCAGAGGCCATTCACCAATACTAAGTGGAATCTCTCTGGCTGCCCATGGCTGATCCTCTCTCACTCACCTAGTGTGATGTTGGGTGGCCATGGGGCATCCCAGGGAGCATATGGGGGCTGAGAGGATCTGCAGGGGTTTTATTTGCCAGCATCCCCCCCTCCACGGCCCTGGGGTTTACGAGGCAGCCAATGCGGCTGCTTCCTTGAAGGCTGCAGCAATAAAGCTTGCCGGGGGGTCAGAGGTGATACCGGCTGCTCTTAAGTGGGCAAAACTGGTGGTCTGAGATGGAAACTGAACTTCTTGAGCCATAATCAGAACCAGCGGGGTTAAATTCGGATGGCTAAATACCGAGGACTTAGCCTAAACATCTCTCCCATCTTGCTTGTCTGTCCTAAACAAGATCCTGCAGCATGCGGTTGTTTGGGCAAGGTCAGGCAGCGGCGTGCTGAGGTTTGTGTGCCGCACCTCCCTGCCGTCTTAAGACCAGGCATCTCCAGGGCCGCCGAGTTTCTTCCATCTCGGTGCGCTGTTGCACTGGGTAAATACCTCTGCAGCACTTGGGAAATTCAGAGACCTGCAAATTGATGCAGAGTTAAGCAGTTGCTAGTTTCAGGGCTCTCCAAAGTGCCAGGGTGAGGTTGATGCTGGAAACTTGAGCCCTGTAATTGTATTTTTCTGCCGGAGTGATATCTGAAGGGTTGGTTAGCTTGTTTCTGTGTTTGTTTGTAGTACAACTATCAAAGGAGGTCTTGGTGATACACACCGCTTCTAAAAAAGGGCCTGCCCCAGAGGCAGCACCAGCCCTTCTCGAGGTCGAGCCACTACACGTCCCCATAAGCATAACCCGTCCTACCGGTGGCAGCTCTGAAGTCATGCCAGCATTCCCGCAGGAGCAGGGGATCTTCTGCCATGCCTGAAAACAGGCTCCAACATCACTGAGCACTTCCAGAAGAGATCCAGGAAGGGCTTTCTGCAGGGGGCAAGCAGTGAGTGCAGAAGGATGCGCCCAAAATGTGGCTGGAGAGAGCATGGGGGAGTGGGGGAGTCAACAGGAGCAGGAGTGCTGAGCAGCTGCACCATCACATTTCATTATTCATGGAAAGCTGACAGAGACACACCACCACCACCCCCAGAAAAAGGCACTAAAGACATGCAAACATGGCCTTGCATCTCAAGAACATTGTTCTGACCATAGTGCAGTCCACCAAGGCAGCCTGACTGAGTTTTTCACAGGCTGGTTTCTCTGTTGGCCAACCCAACAGAGAGGTGGGAAAGCCCTTGCGGCATCTACCGCACAAAGCCACCACCATCCCAGTGTCTGTCTGGGCATCCAGGCACCTCCACCTCAACCAGGTCCTGGTTTCTGCCTCAGGCTGTGGGAAGAGAGTCACTATTCCCTGTGGCAGGAGGTTAGTAGAGGGCCAGGCAGGCTGCTGAGTGTTAGCATCGGTGTGGTTTATTATGCTCATTAATGATGTGGAGAAGGCAGCGTGTTAGCAAAAACATGACATATTTAGGTTAGTTAAGGCTGAAGGACTCTGCTGTTGTGGGAAAGGATTGCATGAAGATATATGACATTCACCATGGGCCCATGCAAGATGATGCATCTTGGATAGACTAATCAAGATAATTCACATATATTGTCCTAAATTAATTACAGCCACTAAGTACAAGCCCAACATGTCAATGCAGACAGCTCAATTAAGGGCTCTTATTCAATGTATGCTGATGGTCAAAAGAGAGAAGAAAATATTACAATATGCAGAGAGTATGGAGCAAAGCAGTGGAAATATTGCAGTATCACTGCTTAAATCAACACGGCTCTGCCAGCACGTGGAGGAGCAGAGGGCAAGAACAATGGGCAAAGGGCAATGTGGCTAAAGGCTAGAAGAGCATGAAGAGGGACTTACTTCAGCCTTTTCTTCCTGATAACTTCTTAGAAATGGAAGAGATCAAGCATATACAGCAGATTTGTAAATAACAAGGACACGGTTGAGCTATTTTAAAAAGCAAGTGCTATTTGGGTGGAGCAGGAGCAGCGATTCCCATCCATGTGGAGCAGTGACTCTAGGGCACAGCGCCCATGCGCTGGCTGAGGTAGGCATATTCAAGGGGAGAAGGTGAAAAAGAGGTGAAGGATGTGCCTAGCTGTGTGTGTGGTGGGTGACAGCAGGACCAGATGCTGCATCTGAGCTTGAGACAGGACGTGGAAAAATTGGAGAGAGTTCAGGAATATGGGAAACTGCCTTTGAGTAGGAGGCTGAGGCAGGACCCTGTCTATTTAGTCTATCACAGGCAAGGTTAGGATGTGACTCCATAGCAGTCAGCACATACCTCCATGGGGAAGGGATTTCTTTCAGTCAAAAACATGTAATGAAACCCAGTGGCCGGAGGCTGGAGCAGGTCTCACACTGCAGCAGGAAATCACCAAGAGAGCTCTCCTTCCCCCACCCTGCACAGCCAAGGAGCTCCCCACAGTCTCTCCACAGTTGGGGTCTCTTTCCCCAGGTGCTGTGATGCTCAGTGAGGTCCCTGACACCAAGCATTCTGTGCCCTGGGCCGAAGGGTTTCATGCCTGAGTTCAGCAGTGGCTGCAGGAAATCTTTGGGCTGATTTCCCTCCTGCAAGACTCTGGCCAGCATCATGCAATCTCTTTTCATTCCCGTTTCATGAGATGTAAATAATTAATGAGAAATACAATGCAGAGAGGATATATATATATGTATACCCATACACATACATATATATAGTGTTAGAAAGAATTAAGGCTCAGATGTATTGGGAATTTTGCAGTATGGCAGATGTGAAAATGTGGGGCAAAGAGCAGGGACACAGGCGACATCCTGAAATGCACATGGGGGGGGTTGAGGGATATAGAGGATGGGATATAGGTGTTGTCTCCTGTGGCGGATGGGGATAGGGATAGGGATAGGGATAGGAATGGCAGCTGCTACCTTCCTGCAGGCCTAACTCCATGGGTTTGGGCATTGGAGCAGTTGGGAACTGGCTGCCTTCCTGGGACCTGCCCTGTGCTAAGCTGGAGTGACCCTGAGGTGCAGTCCCCCTGCTGCTTTTCCACTCTGGAGCTGAGCCCATGGCCAGAGGGAGGTGAGGCGAGGGTCAGATGCATGGGACTGGGAGCACCTTTAGAGCGGCTGATGGTGTAGCTGTGGGTGATGGCTCCTGATCCCAGGCTTCAGCATGGTCACACCTTACTTGCCCAGGACATGGGCAGCCTGGGAGTCTCCCATGGCCATGGCTCACACTGCATTAAATGAATTTGTAGGTTCTCTGCAACCCAGCAGAAGACAGTCCCTGTGGCCCACCCTGACCCCAGGGATGGACTTGGCCCCTTGTAACAGGAGGGTCTACGCTGGCAGGGTCCCCACACGGGATGTATGGCTGCACTCGCTGTCACCTCCACCCGGCCAGTCCTTGTGTCCTGATGACATAGAGGCTCCAATAGCTCTTTTGGCCGCACGTTCCCCAAGCAAAGCACGTGAGGCTGTGCTGCAGCACTGGAAATGAGCTGGCTTTGTGGTAAGACACAAATTGAGGCTGCTCCTCCTTTCAGTCTGGGAGGAGGGCATTTTCCTCCTTGTCTGCCCTGGATTTCCAGCTTTTGAATCTGCTTCACCCCAAAATGCCCTCTTATAAATAACCCTGCTGAGCCATCCTCTGCACAGTGCCACCTTCCCCACCAGCTCATGCCCTATCACAGCAGGGACCAGATGCTGGGCTGGCACTGGCAGCAGTACAAGGGTTGCCTCACCTTGTGTTCACCTCAGCCCAGCTCTACTTGCGCCTGCTGGGGCTGGGGGCAGGCAGGGGCTCCCAGCAGCCGGTCCGGCCCATCCTGCCTTTTATCCACAGAATCAATGGCTCCCATTTCCAGGTCTAATTTATCACCTCACTTTTTATAAATGGGTCATTTCCCATCCCCAGCCAGAGAGACAATTGCAACAGGCCCTGGCACAGCGCCACAAGCTCCTTTCAACTTCATAGCAAGTTCATCAAAGGCCTGAGACACCATTTCCCCAAACAGTAAAAGTGTCAGAGAAAGAGGCGTGTTGGGAAGGCTTGGTGACAGCCAAGTGCTTAATTAGTGGTAATGTAGAGTTTACGGCCCCCCTCACTGCCTCCCCCTGGCCCCTTATTTCTGGGAAGGGTGCAAAGGGTGAGGCAGGTCTCTCTGCTGCTCGGTGACCCGTGATGTCCTCCAGCAATGCAGCACTGGCAGAGGGGATGTGGACATTCCAGCCTGGCTGCAGCAGGAAGACAAGAAGAGATTTCCCCATGTGGCACTCACCCAAGAGCATCCCAATCCCTGGGTTCCCCTTATGCCACAGCCCACCCCAGCATCCACAGGCGTCCTCTGGTCCCTCTCTGCTGGAATGTGGGAAAGCCTCGGTGCAGGGTCAGCAGAGGAAATGCTGTTTCACACCCAGCCAGGCTCATCCCACTCACAATCTCCTGGATCCTCCTGTGAGGCTGCAAACAGCCCCATGAGACCCAATGGTGGGGTGCAGGCTGGTGCAGGAGTCTGTGTACTGCTGTCACATCCCTTTCATTGCTCTCTTCTCTGCACTAATCTCTCTTCTCTCAGAAATCACCTTCCTGCTCATCACACTCCCTGCCTCTCTCGGAACTATTTTTACAGTATCTTTTTGGTAATGGAGAAGCCAAAGCTGAGCACAGTGACTTTGGCATTCAAAAGCATTAACAGAGCTGATGGTATTACAGTATTGGCACTGACCTCTGTCATGGCTTCCCTGATACAGCCTAGTATCAGCCAGGATTTTTAGCCACAAAAAAAAAAAAGCAGGGGCTTCTCGCTGCCTCCCACAGCCACCAAACCCATCCTCTCACCCCTGGCCTCACCAGGGACCAAATTTTCCATCAGAAGGTGTCAAATACAGGTAAGGCTCAGAATGAAAATCAAGAGATTTGGTGATGTGGTGCTTCATCCACCCTGTATGTGGGTGCCCACGTCTCCCAGGGGAATGGAGCACCATAGGAAGCACCGCCACCGTTGCCACAGGGAGCAAGCAGAGAGAGCTCCCCCATCGCTTGACCAGTGAAGTATCATGTCCTGCTCTCGGCTGAAGCTGGTTCCAGACAGAACACCTTCGTGTCTTGCTTTCCTACCTCAAAAGTTACCCCTCCAGGGACACACATGGCTGATGGGGATGAATAAGGTGATGAGTGGTGCCATGGCAATGCTTGCTATCCACATTCTTCATTGCCCTGGGGGCCAAGCAGCGCTGAACTGATATAAAGCAGATATAAATCTGACTTCCATTAGGGAGCCGTCTTGGAGGAGTGCTGGGTCTCACTGTGGGACACCATTCACACCTGGTGGGGCTGTGACACTGGCGGCTCTGCCTGCTCCCCAGGCACATGCATGCTAGGTGATGGATGGCATCTCCCCACCACCACCCCACAGCACACAGGCAGAGCTGGCCCAGAGCTGCCCCAGGGTGGGATGACAGCTGTAATGGACTGAATCCCCACCCACAGGACCGTGCCACCCTGCACACAAGACATCTCTGCCTGGAGGCTCCCCGGCACATCCCACCTGGCTGCAATTCCCCGCTTTGCCTCCCTGGCCTTGAGTTTCCTGAGTGCCGGGCTCTCCCCCCGCCACCATCCTCAGCACGGTTGGGGTCTTGCAGCTACAACCAGGAAACTATAAAACTTTACAGAGTGCGGCTGGAGAGAAACAGGAATTGCTGCAGTGACTGCCAGAAGGGCCAGCGTTAAATTCACAAGATTTTCCAGGGCTTGGACTCGCCAGGAAGGGATTTATCCACCTAGGAGGAGCTGTAAAAACTAAAATTAAATTCTTCATCTTGGAAAGGGAGGGGGGAGAGAAAGAAGAAAATGCTTGGCCTCCCCCCGAATGCTCTGCTGGAGGCCAGGAGCTGGGGGGAAGACACAAGGCACTCAGAGCTGCACCTGCTGAGCCCCTGGGTGAGGGTCCCTGGCATTCCAGGGGTTCCTGTCCCAAACACTGAGTGGGTGCTGCTTGTCCTGCGGGCTGCACCCAGCACCCCTCCAGCCTGACCTTTGCCTTCAAGGCATCATCCAGAGGTCTCTGTGCATGCCAAGAGGGAAGGTTGGGGGTCAGTGTCCTATCCCCAGTCCCTGCCTATGTTTCCCATGGCTTCATCTCACATGCTGCCATCCCTACTGCAGGTGAAAATGGTGGAGGTCACAGTGTGGGGACAGTCTGGGAATCCAGCACAGAGCAAGCAGGGATGTTCCTGCTGGCCAAGCCTTGACAGCATCCCAGCAGCTTGGTGGGGGGCACTTTCTATGGTGTTCTGGGACTGGTAAGCAGTTAGGAGGAAAAAAGCATGCTGACCTGTGGGCTTCAGGATTGCGCCATAGCATCCTGGGTAACCGGTGCAGGGGACAAAGCAGTACCTGGCTGGGTCAGGAGCGGCTGCTTTCGGATGAGGTGCAGTTGATTTGGAGAGCACATGTGGGCCCCAGCTCTGTGCCAGCTGAGCTGTGGCAATCTCCCCTGCTATGTGCCATGGCCAAGGGGATCGGATCCACCAAGGGACAGCAAGTCTCCACCTGTGCCTGGGACACCAGCTCTCTGGTGCATTTTGGAGCTCTGTTTGCCCAGACACTTAGCACAGTCCCAGGCTCATTGCTCTGCCCGTCTGTTTCGCTGCCATCTCCTCTGCGCTGGTGTGGGGCAGGCAGGTCCTCCCTGACCACCCTGCTCCTCCCCATGCCACCAAGCTCCTGTAAAGGTGGCAGGCAGGGGCACGCCAGGGTCACCCAGCCATGGGCCTGCCAAACTGGTCTCGGCACCCACAGGCTGCTGGAGCAACACATCCCGCATTCCTCTACTCCTCCTCACCAGTTTTCCCCAACGTAAAGGCTTTTAGCTTTGGCTTTTGGAGCCATCAGAGGAGCCAGGATGGCAGGTACAGCATCCCAGCTGGGGTGCAGAGGAGAGGGCTGCATCATGACAGGCTCTTTTTAGGAAAATAGTGCCCACAAGGTGATGAATCTTACACTGCCAATCTCTTTGCAACAAGCCAAGTCTCCAGAGCCTCACTGCCAAGCAGCATGGGAAATCATCCCACCATAGCCAGAGAGAAGCCGAGCTGCTCCTCTAGACATGTGGAGGCAAAGATCAAACAAGACTCACTTGGAAACCTCAGCAAAAGTGTGCCAGAGGACACAAAGGATGTCCAGGCCAAGCCAAAGCTGCAGCCCTGCCATCGCTGGCTCCTGGAGAGAGCTGGGCTGAGCCAGGGCCCCAGCAGCTCCGTCTGCCCAGCTGCTGGAGTGGAGCACGGTGTGCCAGCAATTTGTTTTGTATCCACACTTTCAGGCTGAAAAAGCCAGGGGAAACCTGCAGATGAGAAGTTTGCATGAAAATCCTGTCAGCTGAGCACCCATCTGCTGACAGTGCTTTGTCGCCAGCATCCTGCCCCATCAAGACACTCAGGTGTCACTTTCAGACGGGCTTTGCAGCGGTTTTCCTTTTATTTCAGGTCTTTTTACCTGCAACAGATTCTACACCAAATGCCTGGAAGCACTGCTGTGAAAGCATGTATTGGGGAATGCTCTTTTGTCACTTATTCTGGTTTTCTTTCTATTTTTTGCTTGTTACTGCCAGTGCAGGCTCTTAAAATAACTGGCTACTTTAAAATGTGTTCCTTTGTTCCCTGGCTGAGCACTGCGGTGCCATCTGGAGAGGGAGGGAGGTGAAGTGTCAGGGCACTGAGGAGAGTTTTAAAGGAGGTTTGTGGTGATGGGGACAGCATGTTAAACCCCAGATCCTTCGAGCTGCCCTGTCCCTCGCTGCTGGCAAGGCCCCATGCTGTGGGTTTTCCCGAGGAAGCACTGAGTTTGCAGGTTCTCAGCTGGCACCTACACCACCACCCAACCCTCATTCAAGGGGGCAGCCATGGGTCTGCATCCCAGCTTTGCAGTCTGCCAGCAGGTTGCCCACATCCCTGGCGACTGTTGGCAGTCCCCCCAGCTGTGGAACCTTGCCCTCAGGGCTCCCCCTTTCCCACCATCTCTTCTGCAGACTTTTTAAACCATGAAAGCTCCCTAGCACTGGAAGGGAGAGAGGCGACGGAGGCTGCACAGCTCCCTTGACCCCAGTTAGTGCGGGAAAGAGCAAAATTGGTTAGGAACTGGGAGCCAGCCCTGGTAGAGGTGATAGCTGAGTCTGGGCTTATCCTTCCTGAGCTGAGTGCCAGAGCAGCGGATGCAAATCCTGGGCAGGCTGGACGCTGCCTGGCACTTCTCCAAACGCCTTCATCCTCGGGCACCCCAGGAATGTGGCATGGCGGGGAGAGGGGATCCCTGCAGCCGGGAGGGATGGGGGAGCACAGCCGGCTGGGGCACTGGCAGCAGGCTGGGCTCCATCGCCCTCAAGGCACTGGGGCTGGGTCAGAGCCCAGCTTGGAAGCGCTATGTCAGAGACTTGTGCCATGCCTGGGCACGTCCCCGCTTTGTTTATTCCTTCAGCTTATTATTTTGTTTGACTATTTATTCCTGGCTGCCTTTTTCTCACGGTGGCTGTGTTTATTTAGCACGGCTAGCCTGGAGCCCGCCGGGCTCACACACTGCTGCTGAGCAGAGCCATAACCCTGGCGCAGCAAGTTCAGCGACGGAAACCCTACGCTGAGGTTTCCCCAAGGGCCTGGTGATGTGTTTGCAGTGGGTGGGATGGTGTTTCAAGGGGACAGTGGGCAGCAGATAACAGGGTATAGGAGGGTGGTCATGTGTGCTTGGTGCTGTTAATGTTACCAGCATGCAGCCACACCAAAGGGCTTCAGCACCTGCATGCCTTCCCACCACACACCCCTGCGGGGCCAGGGCTGCTGCACCACGTGGAGAAACTCTGAGCGGGAAGGAGACAAGTTTGGAAAGCGTGAGGGTGGCCCATGAAGTGGTGCCACCTCCTTGCCATCAGTAGTGCTCCTCAGGGACCCCGTCCCCACCAACCCCTCAAGGTCCCAGGTGGTCCCTGAGCCTGTCCCCCCACGGTATCAGGGTGATGTGGAGATGCCAGCACACTGTCAGCCCTCCTCCCAGCCCTGGCCTGCCCCTCCATTCCCAGGCCCCATATGACATTCCCTGTGGTGGAAGCCCCTGAGGACCCAAAACACTGGATCCTCTCGATGCTGAGGATGTGGCTGCGGCTGGGGGCTGGGGAGCCATGGCAACCCGGCAAAGATGGGGGTTTCCATGGCAACAGGAGGCACAGCATCCGGAGCTGGCTTTGGGCAAGGGATGCTCCAGGTGGGGTGGGAAGCAGGACCAGGGTACCCCTGAGGCTGGGGGATCCCAGGAGAGCAAACAGCTCTGCAGAACATGAAGTGTCAAGCGAGACCTCTTGGCTTTTTGCAGCCAAGAGAGTCTGCTGAGCACCTCTGCATGCTTCAGATATGAGCATGAACCCCACATATCTCATCACCCCACTTGGGGGTCACTATCCCCCACTTGGGAGTGGCTTTTCTGGGTCAAGCTGAGGTACAGGGCAGGATTCAGCTTCTAAATCCTCTGTTTGCTCCCCATGACTAAGGTAGGCACTGGGCTATCCCAGCTCAGGGCCAGGCATGCCAAAAGTGTCTGCACGAGTATTTCAGCTGCATCCCCTTAAAATGCCACTAATGAGACCAGGCTGCTAATTCCGTGGCCGGTAGTTAGCGATGGGCTGGGGGAGGACCCCACCATGGGGCATCAACAGTTGACATCCCTGCCTTGGCCGTCAGCCGCATGGCCACCCGCTCACAAGCTCATCCCACTGTGCCCTATCCCACAGTGCCCCATCCTGCCACAGGGCTGGGAGGTAGCAAGGGAAAGGGGGTGATGAGAGGCAGCAGGAGGAAATGGGCCTCCCAGCCGGGAAGCATCCAGGAGAGTTAAATTTGCCAGACACCAACGGTGCTTTTGATAGAGACTGAGGGGCAGTTTGCTGTCCACAGGCACCCACACCTCCCAGCAGCTAGGGCCAAGCCTCAGCCCCTGGCCCTAGAACCTATGCCACCTGCTCCCCTGGTGCTGTCCTGGCAGAGCTGGAGCCACAAGAGACCAGACACCTCCTTTCCCTTTTGGACCTAGCGGGCTGTGGAGCAGCAGGGGAAAGGCAGAAACTGATTCTACTTTAATTTTTACATAGCATTTGTTAGCATCTGATGAGAAAGGGCTAATTCAGAAGTGGACAGTGTCACCTGGACAGCATCAGCACGGTTGCAACATGTACCCTGCAACATGCACCCTGCGGCAGACAGAAGGGGCCAGATCTGCAAACACACAAACCTCATCGGATTTTTCCTGGGGGCTCATCCCCAGTGCAGCAATCAGCCCAGGAGCCAGGTTTCCAGCCACCCTTTCCCCACCGTACCTCCCAGGGCTCCAGCACCCGACGGCTGGGCCCTTTCCCCCTGCAGAAATGGTGGCTGAGCTCTCCTGCAAGCACGCACCAGCAAATGGGGCTGGCGGCCAGTGGCAGGCGTCCGCAGCGATTCCACCCTGGAGCTTGTGGCTGGGTTTTATATTCTAAGCCTGCTTCAAACTTTGCATTGGGAGAAGTGATTTGTCTGCAAATATTATGTGGTTAAAATAAATGCAGAGAATTTTAATCCTGGGAATTTGGAAAGTAGGAGATTTAAAATAACAAAACCCTTTCATATGGCACTTAATCCAAAATTAGCTGGGTTTTAAGTTTTACAGGGGTAGATGATGATTCCTCGGACACTTCCCGCTCAGTGTGGGAGATGGGGGCTCCCCACACCACTAAAGAAGGGGCAATGAGGGCTGCAGGATGGGTTCTCCCGGCTGCACCATGCTGTGGCCATGCCAGGGTGGTGCCTGAGCACTCTTTTTTTTTTGTTGACATGGAATGGATCTCCCACAGCTACTTAAGGTTTTAATTGCCCTGTGATTAAAGTTTTCATTACTAAGCAATTAGCACCTGAAATTTTAAGTGCTGAAGTGTTTAACTGCATCCTGAAGCTGCCAGAGGTGAGGGGTGGTGGATGTGTGTGGGATGGGAGAGGGTTTTGAAGTGGGGACCCAGGAGTGGCAGGAGGTGGCCGCCTTGCCGGGGCCCAGCCGGGCTGGCACGGGCGCTGCCGGGCGCCCCAATCCCTCTGACAGCGCCAAGAGCCCGGCGGCACGGGAAGAAGCGCCCGGAGCGGTGAGGGCCCAGGGAGCCTGGGAAGGAGACAGGCTGGAGCCGGCGCTGACCCGGCGGGAAAAGCACCGGCTGGGCGAGCTGGCAAACAGCGGCACTCCCTGCCCTGGGAACGGGGCAATGGGGCCATCCAGGGTCCCCCTTGTGCTGGGGTGGCACAGGGGCCCCCATCAGCTGCATGGTACCTGATGCCTGCCCAGGTGTTGCCCCTCTGTGTGCTGCCCTTTGGACAGGGGGCATGGAGATGTCACAACGGCCCCACTGCAGCGGTACCCAGCCCAGAAACAGAGGGGATTTCCCCACCCTGGCTTCATATCCCCTGCATAGCTGTGTTCCTGGTAAGCTTGCAACGGAGGCCTCTTGCAGGGCTTTTTTATCCCATGCCCTCAGTGCCACCCTTAAAACACACGTCCCCATATCTATCTCACAGTGATGCACTCTGGGGGCTCGCTGCCTGGTGAGGAATGAACTCCCTTCTGTTTGTTTTAAAACTCTTGCTGGGTAATTTCATTTGATGCCCCTTAGATCTTCTGAGAAAACAGGGATAATTGTTCCCTAATCACCTACTCCTTATTAAGTTGCAGCTGAGGTTGCTGCATACAAGTGAGGGGAGGGGACAGGTTTTGTGGGTACACCTATGAGCATGGCCATGGCTTGAAACACACTGTGCGTGTGTTGGTGTGAGGAACAACCATCACTGGAATGCGCTGGGGCTGTGTTTGGAAGCAGGGAGTGAAAATCAGGCTTTCTCCAGCGGGATGGGGCCTCTGGGTAGGAAATCTCTCGGACAGAGGGCTGGGCCAGGAGGTTTGTCCTCTGGATATCCATGGCCATTGCTGCTTTTCAGGAGTTTTCTTTTGTCTCTTTTAACATGTCCTGCTGCTCCTGGTCTGCCCAGGAATGCCTCATGGAGACACCATGGGCACCACAGCTTTGCTATGCTGGCTGGAGGGTTTTCTGAGGCAGAGCATCACTAGCTCAGGTCAGTGCTGCAGCCGCACTCCCCTGCATACCTTACAGACCTGCCTTTTGCCTCTCAGCACATCTCTGCTCACATCATGTCAACACAGTCCCTGTAACAGCCCTGTCCAGCTCCAGCCATCACTCCAAGGTGCTGGGGAGGTGTTGGTGCAGGGGACTGGGGCTGACTCTTGTGTGTGTGTGTGCAGGGATATTGTGGAGCTGGGAGATGCCCATGTTTCTATGGGCATGTGTGTCACCCCAGCCACAGCATCAGCCCATTCTCTAGGGGCCACAGCAGCACCGTCCTCAGCACCAAGCCCTTGCACAAGGAGGTGGGTTGGTGTTATAGAGCCAGCCTCTGCCAGCAAATACCACACAGTTACCACAGCTATTTCCTATTGTGCAGGCGCTGGAACCCTGCCAGTGCTGCTTCGCAGGTCGCCTGCCAGCTGTGACACCCAGGCAGTGACCCAGCGCTCCCAGGCCAGCTACCTGCACCAATCCTGCCCCGGACACCCTCACCTGGGACTGCAGCACAGGGTATGAGGGCTTGTGGAGCGGTCCACCACCAGCACCAGCTTGGCAGAAGCAAGTGGGGGCTCATTAATGACAGTGTGAGGGGAGAGAGACAATTATACAGAGCATGCTCACCCTGCCCCTGCCCCCGGCTCCGTGCTACAGTTTCTCATCCTTTTCTGAGATAAAGTCCTTTTGGGCTGAAATTTGCCAGGCATGGCTTGGCTCCAAGGAGAATTCTTGGAGAAAGTTTAAGTAAAATCGGTTCAGCCATTTTTGAGTTATTCAAGTGTGAATAAGCAATTTCCCCATGTGCTTCGTTCAGAAATTTTGTGCTTGGGTAACTCAGGGCTCTGGAATCGCAGAATAAACGAGGTTTCTGCATCTTGCTAAGCCGGCAGGCTTTGGCTGCAGGGGTTGTATGGTGTCTCTGCAGGGAAGGTTTCCTGGGAGTGATTTCATGGGGAAACAGCAAATCTTCCCACCCTGAGTATGGTCCTTGGTTAAGTTTCTTGCCCTGGTGTCTCTGTCAACCCCCGCCACTGTCCTTCCCTGCTGACAAAGCACCTTACCCCAGCACGTGTTAACAGTGCCGGCTTTGTCACTCACTTGTCTGCTGCATCTGCTTGAGTGCCAGTGTGTCCAAACCAACAACTTCTGCTTCTTTGCTCAAACTTTGATATTTTTCACCAGCGCAGCCCCCTTTATGCTGCTTTGCTCCCCAACCACTTCCTTTTACCTGGAAAGAACACCACCCCGCTTTCTGCTTCTCCTGTGCTTTGCAGAGATTTACCACAGTCACATGTCATGTCCCATCTTAAATTAGCACACTGGCTCTCTTGAGCGTGGCTTTCCCCTTCCAGAACTGTGCCTAGGGGTGTTGGGGTGCTGTGGCAGCCTTCAGAGCACAGTGTCCTGGCTGAGGACCCCTGCAGCTCAGGCCGGGGCTACAGCTACACAATGAGGGAATTTCTGGAGCAGGGGCACTATGGCATGGTGCTGCTTGCAGATGGCAGGTGGCCACAGCGGGGAAGCCCAGGTGGCTGTGCCACAGGAGCAAGGCCATGGGGTGCTGCGCCCAGCCTTGCATCCCACTACCCCTGGGCCTGCCGGGGTTACCGGCCACCCTGGGGACCAGAGGCATCAGCACACCCCAAAATCATGGACTTGGGGGATTTTGCTAAGCCTAAACCCAGGCTCCCCAGGCATCTGAGGAGGAGATGTGCAGTGCAGAGTGCCAGGATGGGTCACAGCCCATGTCCCGTGCCTGGCACAGCACGGATGTCTGTCCTGAAGGATGTGGTAATGCTGGTTCTGGCCACAGGGACAGTGTGTGTGTGCACACACCCCCAAGAGAGCAGAATCTGTCCCACACAGGGCCCCAAAACCTGCCCCATGGCAATGGCAGGAGAGAGGGGGAAGAAGACTGAGACACCCACAGGCTCAAGAAGCCATGGCTGTGTGCACAGTAGCTGGCACCACCTCCACAAGGAGTGTGGTGGGGAAGGCACCCCGACTGGGTGAAGTAGGTGTTGGAGGGGGGGATCACTGCAGGGTGCTGTCTGTATGGTATCACTCTGGCCGGGATCCCAACACTCAGCCCAGTCACCGTGGTGGGAATCATAGTGTGGTGGGGATGGGTTGGGATGTGGTACTGTGGGATGAGATGGGTTGCATGGGTTGAGCTGGCACAGAATAAGGGGAGTTGGGTTGAGACAGAGTGGGATGCATGAGACGATGGGATGGCATGGGACAGTAGAAGATGGGACAGCAGAAGATGGGACAGCAGCGGGTGGCACAGGTAAACCAGACTGTCAGCTCTGGGGCGCAGAGGGGTCCATGGGTCCGTCAGCTCACACACTCAGAGGCTCACGCGCTCACCCGCACCCGGGAAGAGGGGGCAGGGCGGGCTTGGGGCTGAGGGGCAAGCCGGGAGTGCGGCCCCTTTAAGAGCCCAGTTCCACGGGTGGCCGCTGGGTGGGGCGCGCTCCCCGCCCTGCGCCTCCCGCGCTGGGGGGCGGAGCCACCGGGGGCGCGCCAGGCAGTGCCCGCCCCCTTCAATTCATCTTTCCGCGGCGACTCCGCCCCCCGCCGCACTGCCTGCCAATGGGCGCCGGGCTCACCGTCGCCAGGGGCGCCGGGTTGCCAGGGGCGGGCTGATTGGCGGGCGGGCACCGCCCCGCTCGGCTCAGCGGCGGCAGCGGCGGCGGCGCCGCCAGAGCGCGAGCGTGGCGCGGCGGCGAGAGGAGCCGCGCGTGGCGCCGAGCTCGGGACTGCCCGGCGGGGCCGCCCGCACCGCCCCCCGCCATGGCCGCGGCCCGACCGGGGGCCCCCCCGCCGCCGCCGCCGTTGCTCCCCCTGCTGCTGCTCCTGCTGCTCCCCGGCGGCCGCCGCGCTCTGGAGGGTGAGTACCGGGCGGGCGTGCCCGGCCGCCGCACCGGGGCCCGTGCGACCGCGCGCACACACACACACACACACGCACGCACCTTCCAGGATGTCCCCGGCCCACGGGCCTCCTCGGCGTCTGCTGTTGGCTCGGTTCAGCTCGACTCGTCGCGCCGCGGACGCCCAGTTGTTCCCGCGGGGAGCTAGCCGCCGCAGCATGCCCCAGCCCAGCTCCTAGTTTTTAGCCGCCCTCAGTAGGTTTCAGAGTCAACGCCCCGTGGAACCGAGCCCGGTGCGGCCGAGACGCGGCGGCCGCGGCCGGCGGGTGCTGGCAGGGAGCGGCGCTTCGTTGGATACGCGGTTCACGTTCCGAGGCTTTTCGCCACGACCTAGAGGGCTGGAATATTAATACTTATTTCAGTGGAAGCTCGCGGCGTGCCAGAACTGGCGGGGCCGCCGGAGGAGTGTCCGTGTGCCGTGTCCGGCTCCATCCCTGCCCCGGCAGGGCTCGTTGCGCCCGTCACCTTAACCCCCGAAGGTCCGGCGTGGGACCGCCAGGGCGAGCGGCCACGCGTGCCGCATCCATCCCCGAGCCCCACGGCTCGGCCGCCCTCTCCGGCGGGAAGAGAACGTGGGAAAAGAAAGGGATCCTTCCCCGCGCTCTCTTGGAGTAGAATATAAAAGGAGGGTTTAATTGTCCCCACCTCGGAGGGTGAATCCCGGCCCATGGGGCAGCCCCGTCGCCTCTCGGCTTTGAGCGAGAAACGCGGGTCTTTGGCTCCGCTGCCGGACCGAGGGGTCCCCGGGAGAACGAGGCATATCGCATCGAGGAGGAGGCGGGGGCCCGGGCAGGGTTTTGTCTCAGCGCAGAGTGTGCTCGGCTTCAGCCGGGGGCGGCGACGCTCCGGTGTTCGGTAACTGAACCCACCGCCGGAGCGACGGGAATGGAGAAACCCCGGGAGGAGAGGAGTGCCGGTGCCCCCGCTCGAGCGGGTGGCGGCGGGGGCTCTCGCTTGCTCGGAGGCAATTTTGGGCTCCGGCTTCCGCCGCCGTCACCCGGAGATGCGGGGTTTGGGCTGCGGCATCGGGGGTAGCCTTGGGAAGGAGCCCTTCTCCGCTGCGGTTTGGTGGACACGGTTCTTCCGGCTTTGGGCTTTGTCGAAAGTTTGGGGGGTGTTTGTTGCCCACGTTTCGGTTCGCTCTTCCTCCCTGCAATTTTTTTTTTTTTTTTTTTATTCTTTTAAAGGGAGGGGGGAAAAAAAAAAAAAAAAAACAAAAAAAAAAAAAAAAAAAAAAAAAAAAAAACAAAAAAACAACCACCCTAAAAGCTAGTTCTCCTTTGTACGTACGCCGTAGGAAACAGAGCTGTGGGCCTGCTCGGTCCGTGAGCTCCGGGCTGAGCGGGAGCCCCGCGGCAGGAGGGGAAGGGAGAAGCCTGCCTGCAGCCAGCCCTCTTGGGATGGAGGTTCCTGGGGACCACTGCACCGGGCAAAGCCCTGAAAGCCCTCCCTGCCTGCCAGAGAGGTGCAGGAGGATGAAGTTGTGGGCAGGGAGCTTGGTGGGGCCCCATTCCTGCTAGGCAGCCCCTCGCTCCTACTCATCAGCGGCTTGGGAACTGGGAAAGGAAAGCCGGCATGGTGTCTGGCAGCACCAGTGGGCATCACTTAGGGACAGTCCCTCCAGTCCCACGGCGAGGCAGGGAGCCCCGGCCTGTCCCCTGCCGCCGTCTGGGGATGGAGCGATGTGAAAAGCCGGATGCAGAGAAAATAAACAGCTCCTGCTGAGGAGTCGCTAGGTTTTCTCAGCTTCCCGAGCTTGCAGAGGGGTCAGGGGCCAAACATGCTGCCTGAAGAGGTCAGGGCCCAGCTGGGTGCCACCCCGATGGGACCACTTCAGGGCTGGCTGGCAGCCACCCAGCATTTTTGGGGCTGACCCCGATTCCCTTGGGATTTTCTTCTTTTTCTTTCCTTCGTTCCCTTTTCCCCCCTGTCCCTGTCTTTCTTGTCTCTCTTTTCCCCTTTGCCCTTGTCTGAGCTGGAGGGAAAGTTGCAGCTGGGCCGGGAGAGGTTTCTGCCTTGCTCAGATTTAGGAAGCCGTTGCTTGCATTGGAGTCAGCGAGCCCCTGTGCTTCTGCTGCACTGGGCATTTCTGGCGGCTAGCGATGCTGCGTCCTGATGGAGACCGGCATGTTCAAGCAGTTACTGTAAATCTAGCGTGCACGTTTGTTCAAATATTTTAGTGCTGATCATGAATCTGGCGTGGCCATAAATCCGCACACATGTCCTGCAGACAACAACGGCAGTGAGCGCTCCCTGGACCTGGCCACCTTACTGTCCCCTCGAGGGGGCAACGGGCCAAGTCTGTGGCCGGCGCTCAGCTGGAAGGGCCGGGGACTTTGGGGCTGGACGGCGCTGGCCATTCCCAGGGGTTTGGCAGGGAGTTGGGTTTCTTTACAAGGCCCCAGGAGGGTGGAGGGGAAAAGCCGCGCTCGGCAGCGGCTCAGTGAGGGCTTTGTGCTGCCGAGGAGAAAATGGTTTCTCTCCAGATCCTGTAAGTGCGCTGGGTCTGTTTGAAGTCACAATGTGTTTTTCTTCTCCGGTTCAGCAGTCCCCAGGCCGGCTGCAGAAGGAATGCTCTATCCGGGGGCAACAGCGGATCCTTTCTCCATTGCAGGGGTTGGAGCAGAGGAGTTTGTCCCAGTGGGGCTGTGGGAGCAGAGGCCCTGTGGGTAGCAGACACGATGAGACGGCATGGGGAATGTGCTGTGTACGAGGCTCCTGCCAGCTGTCCAGAGATAAAACCCCAGGCTTCAAAACATCCACCCGAGGGAGTGTGGATGGCCACAGTCTCGATCTGCCAGTTGCCACAGGGGTGCAGGTGGGCTGGGACCGGGACCTGTTTTTCCCAGGATCCATGCTCCCGAGCAGCTCCTGCCCTGAGCAGCCTCTCTGGGCACGGGACTCCATTTAAAGTTGGGGTTTCCCACGTACTCCCCCACAAACGCTGTGCAGAGGGACCACATTGCTGCATGTAGCCCCGAGCCAACTTGGGTTCTAGTGAAATACCCAAACTCTTCTGAGGCAGGAGGATTTCTAGGGGGGATTTTCCTCCGCTGGCCTCTCCCATTGGCAGCTTCCAAACCCCAGCCGTTACACAGGCTGACCATGCTCTTCTCTGCACCAGCAAGCCCCTGCTTAATTGACCCCTGTACTGGAACTGCCAGGTATTTTCTTGGCAGGAGATTTGCTTTCCGTTTAATTACTTTTCACTGAAATGGCATGTTTCTCGGCAGGGTGATGGGGGGAAGCTAGCCCTGCTGTTTTATTGATGCTTGGGGTAGAGCTGTGAGGGAAAGCGGGTCCTGGGGCTCCGCAGTGCTTGCTGTATTCATTTAATCTCCCATTCGTTGCTAAAAATTCTGCTTGACGAAGCCCGCCCCATCCATGCTCCCAAGGTGGGGAGAAGAAGGGCTTTCCTTTGTGTCAAGCGGAGCATGCAGAGAGCCAGAGAAGACAGAAAACTTGCAGCGTTGATCTGTTTGCAGGCCTGTGTTTCTCACCCAGTATACAGCTCAGCCGGAGAGGCTGCGGGGCTGTGCCCAGCCAACCCTCGCAATTGGGAATAGCGGCCTCTGGTTTTTATGGAATGAACCGAAACTCCTTGTTTTGTTGTGATGACTTACTGCAAGAGATATTTGGGGAAACCAGTTTGTTGCATTTTCTTTCCGTGAGCCGTTTGCTGCTGCCACTGGAGCAGGGGAGCTTGGTGCTTAATTAAAGCAGCCCGAGCAATCTGAATCACAGACTTGCATGTTTTTAAAATTGTAGCTGTTCCTGTTGTGCTGAGTCAAACTGGTTTGTCGGGATTGAGCGTCTCCGCCTGGGAGCTGCGCTGGGGGAGGGGTGCCAAGGCAGCCCTGGGGTCGGGATCCCCATTCCCGGCTCGTGGAGGCAGTGGGGTGGGTGTCCGCCTCCCCCTGAGGAGAATGCCGGGAAAGGGGGACTACTCCGTGGGCTGCGGTGGAGCCAGTGGCCACCATCACCCTGAGCTTCTCTGGGGTTGAAGCCATAACAAGTTGATGTCCCTTCTGGAACAGGCGTTTTCCCAAGCAAACCATTTGGGGGACAGTGGGGATGAGGGTGCCCCTCCATGACCAAGAAGCTCCTTGCACTAGCACGGGGCCAGGCTGCCATCTTGAAGGCCTGTTGCAGTGGCACTCCCACCTGGAGGGGACAGTCCTGTTTGATTCCATGTTTGGGTGTTTTGTTGCATTTTTGTTGTTGCTGCTGAGGCGGAGCTGGTGGTGGGGCACGGCCATCCTCTGGCAGAGCGGAGCCCCACACAGGCTCGGTGTGGAGTCCAACAGGAGCCATGCAGCAGGGTGGGTGGGCAGCCTGCCTGTGGCAGGCCAGTCCTGGTGCTTGGTGAGGCCTCAGCCTCAGTCTCCCATGACTTCGGCATCGTGGAGGCCTCGTGGGGCTGAGCTTAAGAGCGGGAATGTGTCCCTTTCCCACAGAGCCGCCATTTTCAGAGGCGCTGCAGCCCTCCCCAGCGCCCGCTTTCCCTCAGTGTAGCTGAACCCTCCAGCCTGTGCTCTCAGGGCCGGCTTTGCATGGCTGCCCCTCTGAAGAGGGAAGGAAGCCATCTTAGGAAGAGGCAGGAGAGCAGCAGCCAGGCCGGGTGCAGGCCCCATGGCTGCTTTCTGTGCCGCGGGGGTCCTGGGGAAGGAGTGTGTGGTGTGGTTGCCGTGGGGGCCCTTGCGTTTTATTTTTGCCCGTTGCTAAGCTCTGTGCTGCCGGGGCCTGGCATTTCTCACGCATGTGGCAGGAGCTGTTGACAAACACCTGTTTCCCAGCCCCCTCCCCAGGAATGCCCTGGGGCCCTGCTGGGGCTGCGGTGCCAGAGGGGGGGCAGCAGGGACATCCCTCCGTGGGAAGCCCTCCCCTGGGGCTTTCCTGCCCCATGGCAGCTGCAGGGGGATTTGGGGCTCTCTGTGCCTCTCCGAGGTGTGGCTGTTTATGCAGGGCTGCTGAAACCTGTCCCTGTCCCGGGGAGGGGACGCCGGTGTCGCTGTCCCCCTCCGCACACACACAGCCAGTCCTGCTTGTCCCTTGGGTGCTCAGCCGCCTGCCTGGCAAGGGCTGGGGCGCGGGAGGGACCCCGTGGGGAGGGGGTGTTCGGCGGGCGCGCACGCACACGCGGCGTGCTATCCAAGGCCTTTTTTTATTAATGAGAAAAATGTGCAGGGCTTGAACGATCGCCAGGAACAGATTTATTCTAGTTCCCCAGAAATTAAACTGAAATGAAGGAGCGAGTCAGCCCAGCCCGGCACCCCCTCCTGACTCTGTGCTTGTTTTAACTCTGGAAGAATCTGACTTTGGGAGTGGGGGAGGTGGTGAAGGAGGGGGGGATATTTGGGTTTAAGCAGTTCCAGATGGGCTTGGTGCTCAAGGAGAGCCGAGGAAGCGAGCGTAGCGCAGCGCAGAGATTTGGGTAACTGCCCCAGGCAGGAGAGAGGAGGGAAATCTTGGCAGAAAGTCTTGCTCCAAGCTGCCGTGATGGGATGGAGCTTGGCAGCTGAGCCACCCAGTCTGTGGGGTGAACCTTTGGATGTGCAGCAAGTAACCTTTTTTGGGGAGGGGGTGGCATCTTTTTTGTTTTGAAATATCATTACTCCTTGCCTGGGCTCTTTCCAAAAGTACAACCTGGAAAAAAAATGGAGCTGGAGTGGGGAGAGAGGGGCCCTTTGGACATCAGCCTGCTGCAAATGGTTGCCCTGTGGAGGCAGGCCTGCAGCACCTACTGCGTTCCCTTCCTTCCCCCAGGGACTTTGGGGATCTTCATCCACCCATGCCACCCCAGCTCAGCCTGGTGGCTCTATGGGGACACCTGCCCCTTGAAGCCACAGGGCAATGGGGCTGTGGAGGGAGGTGGCAGAAGCATCCCCATCATAGCAGGGCCTGGAAATAAAGGTGGCTGTGCGGGACAATTTGCTGCCTACGTCCTGGTTGATGGCATTCGCAGCTCAAACAGGTCTGGCATCTCTCAATCAGATGAGTTATTTCTGTGACAGTGGAGGGCGGCTGTGTAGCCATTCCTGCTGGGGACGGTGACCTATAAATCTCTCCTGCCTGCTGGCCATAGAGCTCCTGCCTGCCCCTTCCCATGGGCCGGGCAGGGACATGCCCATCTCGAGTGGGCAGCAGTTGTTCTGAGGTTGGCAGTGTGTCTGGCAGAAGGCAGGGCTGAGAGGCTGTCTGTGGGGTCTGTCCATTCCCCTTGCCCGCAGCCTGGCAGAGCGAAAGCGGCTTTTCCCCTTGGGCGAGCTGAAGCAGCGAGCACCCGGGCGCATCCACCACGTGGGCAGGGATGGCAGCTCTTCACTGGCCGAGCTGACCCCGGCGTGGCACACCGGGCTCTGACATCCGAAATCCCCACGGTATTAATAGAACAGTAATTGCAGTGCAGGGCTGGACTCGGGCAGCTGGCTCACGTCCTCTCCCAGCATCAGCACGGCCTTTTTGCGAGAGCGGGACCTGGCAGGGCTCAGGCAGCAGGCTGCACGTGTCCTTGGCATACGATTGCAAGGCAGGAGCCTGCCATCCTGCAAAAGCCCCAGGCCCCAAGTACTGTGCTTTGGAGGGGAGTGCACAGAGCGTGGGTGCCCATGGGTGCCACAGCCTGGCTTGGCATGTCCCTGTGCACAGAATGGCAGAAATCTGTCCTCCCCGGCTCAACCTGGTGCCTGACTGGGAGGAAATGAGCGCCTGTCCTTCCCCGCATCCCAGGCACTGCCACTTGATATGCTTTTTGCAAAGCTGGCACCTGTCCTCTCTCACATGCTTCAGTCTGTCTTGCGGCCATCAGGAAACAGCTCTTGGTGAGGAACACGCGGCCGGAAAACCCTCTTCAGTCAGTTAGCGGCCAGTGGGTGGGTGACAGGGCAGGGCTGGATGGAGGGGGAGCACTCCCATCCTCCTCAGTCCCACGTGCCAGGCAGCTCCTGGTCATCTGGGAGCTGGATCTGGCCCATAAGAAAGTGCAGGGCATTGGGGTCGGATGAGGAGACTGCGAGCGAAATGCAGCTAACTGATGGTTCAGAGCTATGGGGCTGTCTCCCCATGTGAGGTTGCTATATCCTGGTATGGGAGTGGGATTGGAAAATGGAGGATGCATCTTTGTAGCATCATTGGAATTGGCACCTCTGGCTGTGCAGGGAGCTTATTGTGGTGCCCGCCAGACCAGGACCGGCCACAGTGCGGGAACCGGTGGTGCTGTCCATCCTTGGCCAGGCTCTCTGGGGCCTGCCCTGTGCGTGCATGTGTGGTGTGTGTGAAGGGGCCTTAATCTCAGTTGGGGCCTCTGGGCCCTGCCATAATGCAGAAATAATGAGTCTATTATTAAGTGCCCACAGTACTTCTTCACTCCGCTGGCTCGCCTCCAGCAGCAGGCAGAACCTGCCCCGCTTGAAGTGGATGTGTCATCATTTGCCTCAGCAAATCCAGTCCCCTTTGATGATGGGCCAAACGCCCTTGGCATGAAGGGCCACAGCTGTGATACAGGCCCCTTTTTTTTTTTCTTTCTTCCTCACCTTCTCTCTTCCCTTTGTTCTCAGTTCACTGCCAAGCCACTGGCTCACCCCACACCTGGGGCCAGGGTGCGTTGGTGGGCAT
Organism: Psittacula echo; assembly: GCF_963264785.1. NCBI lineage: Eukaryota > Metazoa > Chordata > Aves > Psittaciformes > Psittacidae > Psittacula > Psittacula echo. The sequence goes on along the minus strand of NC_137740.1, from coordinate 29,663,593 downwards.
GGGTGGCCTGAGCTCTTCATACCCCTGGAGAGGACAGGCTGTGGGGCCAGTGTCCCTCACTCAGCGCTGGGGAGCAGCAGGCACCCCGCACAGAGCAAGAACGGGTTCCCAGCATGGGCAGAGATAGGGAGTGCTCAGCCCTTCCCTGAGGCTGAACCGCACTGCCCGAACCGACAGCCTTGACGGTGGGACCCGCGCCGCCCGCGGCCTTGCACCGGCCGCTGGGGCAGCCCGGTGTGCGGGAGGGCTCCCCGGAAAAGCCGGGATTCACCGAGCAGGACGAGGGCGCGGGCTGTGCGGAATGCCGGCAGTGCTGCCAGCCCCGTCCCTGCAGAGGGAGCTGGCAGACAGCGTCTGCCGGCACCTTCCCCAAGCTCCCAAATCCCGTGCCTGGCACCTCCGCCACGGGTACCCCCGGCCCACCTGGGGTGCTGCCTCCCTCCATTCCTGGCTGCAGTCTTGCTCACTGCTCTTCCTGCCTCTCGGCTGCATCAGCGAGAGTCTCCCTGCAGTGCAGTTTGGGCACGAGGGGCTGAGAGCGCCGAAATCTCCCAGCATGTCACCTCCCGTGCACCCAGCAGCTCCGAAGCTGCCATTTGCGGGGTGCCCCATCACGGTGCACATACGCTGCCGTGGGCTGAGTGGGATGGGAATGCTTTCCCCTTGCAGGCAGCAGGTGGAGTCCCCTGGCCTTGGAGCCGGGCCATCCCCTGCCTGGGAGGAGGATGGCCACGGGGTTTAGATGGGGTCAGAGAGGGAAGGTCCCTCCTGGAGGAGGAGGGATCCGGGTGCTTGGCATGCTCCAGCAAAATATGTTGCGGGGTCTCCCAAACCTGACGCGCACACAGGGCGCTATGTGTGGCTCAGCTTTTGTGTACGGGAAACACTCGTCAGCGGGAAAAGTGCAACCTCAGGTTCTCTCCCACAGGCAGCTCTTTGTTCCCAGATAAAGGACCTTACACCAAAGGCCCTTTGTGCCGCTGCTCAGAACGGTGCTGGGATTAATTGTACCGATAGGTGCTTGAATGGAGAGTGCACAAGGCCGCTCACTCCTGCTGTAATTATCTTCAAAACTGAGGAGGAAATTAAAATATGTGGGGAGATGCCCCTTTTGGTGGCTTTTTGACTAGCAGGCAGTCACCAGGATTCAAAGTGCATCCCTAAACAAGCTGCCTTTCCTTCCAGAGGAGTGCAGCACAGCACAGCAGCAAGGGGGAGAAGCATCCAGCACTGCCGTGAGCAGCCACCAGAGCAGAAGATGAGCCACATCCTGGGGAAAATGGCCTAGCCATCGACGCTGCCTACAGGAGCCCGGCATGGGGCGAGTGGCCTGTGTGGCTGGGCCACACCACTCGCCCCGCGCTAAGCTCCTGCAGATGTGGTGCCATGGGTGCATAACTCCCGGAGAGCATGGGCACGTTGCAGAACAGGTTCCTCTGTTTGTGGCAAGGCTGCGTGGGTGTCTTTGCTAACTTTCCTCCCTTGCCTTCTTTCAGGATGCTCTGGACTTGCGCGAGCTGCCTTCTCCTCATCGGGGCAAGGAGCTGGCGTCCTACGTTGCCAACGCATCCTGATAAAAGCCAGCAGATCCCATGTTCAAAGGCGAGAGCATTCAAATCAGAGCCAGTTGGTGGAGATGATTGAGTCTTCCCCAGTGGCTTCATCTTGAAAGAATTTTGATTTTTTTTCTCCCCCCGTCTCTTTTCTGGCTCAGCCATCACTGCTGCGCGCGTCTGCCGCTCAGCAGCGCGAGACGGGCTCTCTGGGCCTCTTGGGGGGGAGCTCAAACGTTTTTGCTGGCCTGAGACTGTGCATGCCACATTCCTGAGCCCCTGCACGGGGAGGAAGAGGTCCGCAGCTCCAGATGAGTCCCTGCTAGGGCTTCAAACACCCAGTGAACTGCTGGGGACTCTGTGGAGATGATGGGAGGACCGCTGGTGGGGGACCAGTGGTCTTTGCAGCTCACGGTGTGCCTAGGAGGCGATTTTGCAGGGCCGGGAGGAGGCAGCCAGGGCAAAGCACACAGTTCTGCCCAAGGAACGAGGCTTTTTCCCTGCCCTGGGATTCCCCTCTGCCATGGAAATCCTGCTATTATACAGGGTTGACTATGACCTGCTGCACTTGCTGAGTGCATCCCTTTCTTTTGCCCAGGTGAAGGTAAGGAGAGGACAACTCCCCAGCACTGCAGACAATGATAAAGCAAGCCTTAGGGTGACTTCCCCAAGCTGGTGAAATCGGGAGCCAATTTCCCATTGACTAATGGGACCAGGATCTTGCTGTGGCACTCAGGATTGAGGTGGCTTTGACTCACTGCTTAGCAAGGCCTGACACTGTTCACGTCCCTCTGAAGCACCTGCAAACCTGAACTGAGCTGTGAAACCACCAGTGCTGCCTCTAAGCCCAGCTCTGGCACTGTGTGCCAGAGGGAAAGAGCAGCTGATGCTGCTGAACCACTGAAACCCAGTGCTTGCCCATTTCCCCATGCATTTTCATGGGGGGCCAGCACTTTGTGTGCCCCAGTGTTTGTTGGAGAAAGTACATGGGTTCGGTGCTAGGCTGTCGTGAGGTCTCTGCGGTAGCTTTAAGGGCAGAGAGCGGCTTCTGTGGCTCAGATCAGCATGCTGCTGCGGGCCACGGGATCACGCAGCACTGCAGCCCGCAGGGCTGTCCACCTGTGACCTTCACAGTGAGAGGCTGTGAAGGGCTGGGGAACGCTGCTGACCCTACCTGGCCCCACTTGCTCCCAAGGCTGCAGGAAACCCCTGTGCCCTCCATGCTCAGCCGTTTCCTTTAGCTGAATTGCTCAGTGATTTTATTTTTATGATTTCCCCTCCCCGCTCTCTCTGTGTGGTTTACGTGGCTCTTGCGCCAGCAGTCAGCTTGGCTCTGTCAGGTTTTTTCCCTCCACTGCTGGTCAGATGGTAGATGCTGCCAAATTAGGATGCAGGCAGCGAGCCTCCTGTCCAAGCCGTGTTTCTGCCCTGGGCCGGCACTGATGGGGAAGGGAGCTGCCGGAGGGCATGGCTGCCCATGTGTCCCGTCCTGGGGCTGGGCCAGTATGTCAAGGGCTGCCTTTATGGGGCCTGCTGGCATGCAGGGGAGTTCCCACACACCCTGGGCAGGTTTGGGGAGCAAAGCTCCCCACGTGGTCAGGTCCAGCCGAGCTCTGCTGCAGCTGGCCATGGGATCCTTGTGTTGCCCTGCGCGTGGGCACACCCTGCCACCCAGATCTCCGTCAGGTCCCTGGTCTGACTCACTGCCGCAGCCACTCACCCACACCAGCCCTGAGCACGCAGCGCATCCCTTCCCTGCTCCTCCTGCTAGGTCCAGCCCCGCTGAAGCCTGTGCCGGGAGCAGGACTCGTACAGGGTCTCTGTGCGGGACTTGGCAGCCTGCTGTGCTGTGAGTGCTGAGCACGCGCTTGGCTCTGCTCTGCTGCCGGCACGGCGTGATGGGGCCCTGCACGGCACCACTGTGCCCTTATTAGGGCAGCTGGGGCTGTGCCTGTCCCTCAGAGAGGTGTGGGTGGCCCTGCTCCACAACCTGCTCCCCTATGGTCCCTGGAATTCATCCCGGTGCTGGAATCTGGGGAGCGCAGCAGCATCTCAGGGAGGTCTTATGGTCATGTGGGCCCATGCCAGCAGTTGGTAGCTGATGCTGTGGGGAACAGGAGGGGAGAGGATGGTGGTTTACTGCATCCCCTGGACAGGCAGTATTTTGGGACTGGGCAGAGGCTGCCCCGTGGGCGCCCACCACTATCCTGCACATAGAATCATAGAATCATAGAATAGTTAGGGTTGGAAAGGACCTTGAGATCATCTAGTTCCAACCCCCCTGCCATGGGCAGGGACACCCCACACCTGTGCCCCAGCCCTCCTGATGTCCTCATTGCAAGTGCCCTGCATTACCTGCTTGGCGGAGGGCTCCTTCTTTCTCTCCCTTTGTTTTTGCTGGATATCCCTAGTCTGTGTTCTTGAGAAACAGCAAATAACCACTGCCCAGTAACCACCTATGCACTCCTCCTATTTGCAAACAATAGCTGGGGTTCGTTTGTCCTTCCTGGGTCTCTTCTGGCTTAGGAGCTGGCACCGTGAGGGATTTTCCTCACTGTCCGCAGTGCCATCTCTGCTGCCAGTGCCACCAGCCTGCAATGTGACTGCGTTTGTGTTTGCTCCAGGTGAAGAGCCTGGGTGAGAGGCAGACTTGCCAGCCAGGCTGGGATCCTGGCAAACAGTGAGGCAGGTCAGGGACCCCACGTGTTCCCAGATGTGCTTGTTTATCTGGCCTGCGGTGGCACTCACAGCCGATGCTCCTGGCCTGCCTATGGATGCTGGCAGGGGAGCAGCTAATGGGTCTCCCCGGGTTGGGCAAGGGAGGAAGGTGTTTATCTCCAGCCAGGCTTCATCCAAAACCCAGTATTTCCTTCCTCCTCCGTGCTTCCTCCCTGGCTGGGCCAGCGTGTGGTTTTCCTGGGGTGGAAGGAAAGAATCTGAAACTGCCTCTCGCTCCTGGGGCTGAGCCGTGGTGCCTGGCACAGCTGAGCTGCCCCAACACATCCTGTGCCCCAGCTATGGAGATGGAGCAGCTCCCAGCCGCTAAAGAGCCGTGGCTGCCTGTCCTGCATCTCAGGACTGGGTGGGCTGAGGGATAGACTGATGGACAGCCCTTGAGCTGTGCAGGGTCTGGAATGGGGCCATCCCTGCAGCCCAGGAGGGAGGTGCCTTCAGCAGGGAGGCATTTTGGAGCTGGTGCTGGTCCCTGCTTGGGGCAGGCACCAAAGTCGTTCTGAACACATTGAGGTCTCCAGGGTCTGTTTCCCAGCTCTGCCATTTACATCCCCCTTGCCCCAAAAACCCCTAGGTGGGAGAGAGTCCAGAAGACCCCAGTGGTGCTTGCTCCCCTCCAAACAGGCTATGGGCCATCCCTGGAGCAGGGGTCACCGAACAGCAGCCCACAGAGGGGCCATTGGCCCTGGAGCACATTGTTGTCCTCCATCCTTGCATTTCATTCCCACTTCTGTGCATGGTGCTTGCGCGGAACCATGCGGCTCTGCCCAGGATTAGCGACAGCTGCCTGCAATTGCAGCTCTTCCCAGACAAGCGTCTCGCTCCCCCAAGGCTGGGGCTGGGGCTGTTTGGGGAATGCTGCTGGGGTGGTTTGTCTTGTAGTCTGCTCCAGGAATGTTGGCCAGACGGTCAAATTCTTCTCTCCTCTTGTAAAATGAGTGATGTGGGGCGTCTCTGGGAGAGCAGCCTGCCAGTCCCTCCTCCTCTGGATAAACCTGCCTGGCCCGCACCGCCCTGTCATGGGAACGGGCCCTTTCAACCCCAGCCACAGTAAATACAGGCCCTGCCAAAGCAGAGGGGAGGGCGCGGATGGGGGCGCCTGGTCTCATCCCCCCAAGCTGGCCAGGAGGCATGGCATTGCGCTGGTGGCTGGGATGGCACCCCGTCCCTGTCCCCACCTGCCCAGCTCCTCGTCATGCTGCTTCCCTGCGCCAGCGCAGCTCCCCGGGGATGCCTCGCTCTTCCTGTTCTCCTGATGGGAGAAGAAAAATCTGGAGCCTGTCTGTGCCGCTCCCCCTCCTCCCACCACGTCTCACCCCCCAAGTTGCTGTTTTTCACAGAAATGTCAGACAAGGCTCTCCTCTCCCCCACTCCTCCTGGGTTTTTTCCATCTAATTTTGGCTTTCATCTCCAATTACTTCTCTCTCTCCTCCCTCTCTCTCCAGAGACCCTGATGGACACGAAGTGGGTGACCTCTGAGTTGGCATGGACAACTCATCCGGAGACGGGGGTAAGTCTGGAGCCAGCCCCAGTCCTGACCTCCAAGGGGCACGGCTGGACCTAGCTTCACAGGAATCAGGGCTGCTCGACAGCACCTTTGCAGAGCTGGCTGCATCTTCCCCCTTCCCCACATCTTCTCATCTCATGAAACCATCTCCTCTGACTCTATGCTTGCAGAGTATGAGCACTGTGGTCCCTGGCCCAGGTTGCTGTTTGTCACCTTGATGACCAGGAGGGTTGGGATGGGTAGTGATGCAACTGCTGCTCTTCCCTCTTACCTGTTGCCTATTCCCCCTGACCCCACACCATTCGCAGTGTGTCCATGGCACTTATCTCCCCAGCTGAGGGGCTAACCTGCTCCTCTCTCGCTCGCAGTGGGAAGAAGTCAGCGGTTACGACGAGGCCATGAACCCCATCCGCACGTACCAGGTGTGCAACGTGCGGGAGGCCAACCAGAACAACTGGCTTCGCACCAAGTTCATCCAGCGCCAGGATGTCCAGCGTGTCTACGTGGAGCTGAAGTTCACTGTGCGGGACTGCAACAGCATTCCCAACATCCCCGGCTCCTGCAAAGAGACCTTCAACCTCTTCTATTATGAGTCGGATACAGATTCTGCCTCTGCAAACAGCCCTTTCTGGATGGAGAACCCCTATATCAAAGTGGATACAATTGCCCCAGATGAGAGCTTCTCCAAGCTGGAATCTGGCCGTGTGAACACCAAGGTGCGCAGTTTTGGCCCTCTCTCCAAGAATGGCTTTTACCTTGCCTTCCAAGACCTGGGAGCCTGCATGTCCCTAATTTCCGTCCGGGCTTTCTACAAAAAATGCTCCAACACCATTGCTGGCTTTGCTATCTTCCCGGAGACTTTAACGGGAGCTGAGCCCACTTCTCTGGTCATCGCACCAGGCATCTGCATCCCCAACGCAGTGGAGGTGTCTGTACCCCTGAAGCTGTACTGCAATGGTGATGGCGAGTGGATGGTACCCGTGGGAGCGTGTACGTGTGCTGCTGGATATGAGCCAACCATGAAGGATACCCAGTGCCAAGGTACGTGTGTGGCAGAGTGACCATGGCTCTTGTCTCCATGGATGTGTTGATGTGGAAGAAGCGGTTTTGCGTTGAGCTTAGTCTGTTTTCAGAGGCTTAGGAACTGGGCAGGCTCCCTGAGGAGGGAGCAGCATGGTATCTCAGAGGACTAGTCTGCAGTTTGACTCAGCATCTGCAAACCTTAAAGCCTTTGTGGTCTGGATTGGCACAGTGTGTGCTGTGACGCGCTGGTTAGCATCCCCCCTCTGACGGATGCATCTCCTCACCAGGAGTCGCAGCTCAAGGCGTGGTCCTCAGCAGGAATCCAGCCCCTGAGTGTTACTGAAAGCTCCTTCTTGCCCCTGCTGATGTGCCCAGTGTCTCCCCTCTCTCCTTCCTGTGGCACTCATGGCTGGGGCAAGTGATTATTCCTGGCAAGCATGATTTCATGCTGCTTGTGCGGAAGCGTTCAGAAATACCAGTGGTGAGCAGGGCCCCGCTGCGCTGACTTCAGGAGAAACCATGCAGATGCATGTTCTCCTGCCAGTACTGAGGGCTTGCAGTGGGGAGGGTGGTGAGTGGCACAAAGACAAGGCGGCCAAAGCTCCCTGTCCCTGCTCGGAGGGAAGGGAAGAGCATCCTACACATGGAGGTGTTTGGGATATAGAGTCATCCTGGGCAGCAGGGTAGTCCTGTGCAGGTACTGCAGCTGCCATGCTCTCCCGTAGTGGCTTTGGTATTGCTGTTTCACCCCAGGTTGGGTGTGTTGGTAATGAAAAATCTGCCTAGGTGGATGTTGCTCTCCCTTGGGATGATTCTGCCCTTGGAAGCGGTCTGTGGTACACAGGACCTGCCCTGGGGTGGCTGGGGTTTGGGGCAGAAAGGTCACTGCTCCCCTTGGCTGGAGGCGTTGCACAGGGAGCTGGACACTGGCTGGACCCCCCATTTTGGATGCCTTGTGCTTGCTGATGATGGGATGCTTGGTGCCAGCCCTTTGCTCTTGGCAGGGGCGATGTGATTTGGAATGGCCCATAATGTGAGGCTCTGGCCAGGCTGGCCTCTCCATTCACTTTGGGAGCAGTGTAGCTATCAGCCATGCCGCTGCGGTTGGTTGGGGAGAGCTCAGCCTGAAGGACCAGAGCCTCCAGCACCATCAATGCAAGCACAACCCCAGCTTGGGTGCCCTGGCCCCCTGCATCAGTCTTGTGAGCAGCCTGTCTGGCTCTGCCTGGGGCAGGTGGACACCAGTGCCGAGCATCCATCGCTGGGTGAAGAGCCCACGCTTAAGCATGTGCTGGGTGTATGCTCCTGGGAAGCTGTTTTTCTTCTTGCTTGGACTGAGCAATCTTAGACCATACAGGGTGTGGGAGGGTTTGGGCACAAGGTGACAGTTTCCAGCGAGCATCCGGTCTCTGCCAAGCAGGGGCATCCCAAGGCAGGACAAAGAGCTTGTGTTGGCCTCAGGGCATCACTGCAGCCCGGGGCGAGGTCCCCTCTCCACATCACCCCAGATGGGCAGACACCCACACGGCAGCTCTCCCAGCGCCTTTGATATCCCCCACCCGGCCCCAGCTTCTTCCCCAGCGTGCAGGGAAGCCACACTGAGCTGTGGGCACGTCTCCATCCGGCAGCCTGCCTTCTCGCTGGGCAGAAGCAGTGGTGTCCTCACGTTTCTCTGGGAAAGTTGCGCTGCGCTTGTAGGATCAGATTTTCCGCCATGTGATCGTGTGTTTTAAGTGGAAACAGCTGAAGAAGGGCTGAGAGAAGCTGGAGCTGCAGCTCCCTTTTCTGCTCTTGGCTGGAAGTTCCCTTACCCCACTTTGGCAGCCCAGCACCGCCAAGAAGGCGCTCAGCCCCCACGGCGTGGGGAGCAGTGCGGATGCAGCCCCGTGGAGCTGGGGTTTCGGCACTCAGCCCCGGGGAGCCCGCCAGGGCTTCACCATGCAGGCGAGGAGCACTTCAGAGTGCCAGATGGCATTTTAATAAATAACAATACCCAGTTACTGCTTAGATGGGATAAGCCCTGTTGTAAATCTCTCCCTTTCCCGAGACTTTGAGTGGCCTTTGAAGATCTCCTCCTCCTCCTCCTCCTCTTTATCTCCATCCAGAGCCCGGATTAGACCTTGCATTCAGACCTGTTACAATGCAGCTTGTATCCCGGTCCCTTGGGAGCCGAGGGCTCATCCCGCCCGGCTGAAGGCAGTTTCTTTGGCATGCTTTGTAATGCGATACGCCGGGCTGGTATCTGGCGCTCTAGTCCTGAGTTGCCACAGCATTGATTTGGCATCTCATTCTCAGCCTCATTATCTTTATTTAATTAGCACATGGCCCTTCTGGGGGTTGTGCTGCTTCCCACAGGCTCCCTGCCACGCAGAGCTGCAGAGGCGGCTCTTGCAGGACGAAGAGAAGCTGCTGAGCAGGGAGGGGGATGAAGGCTCCTGTATGCCTCCGCAGGCAAGGGTGCCCTGCTTTCACCCCCTGTAGACCCCGGGGTTCAGCGTTTCCGCAGCCCCATCCCTCCTCCTTTTGGTTTGCAAACACCCAAACCGCTGGGGGGATTTGGTGTCAAGGTGCTCCCCATGTTGCACAGGTAGGTGGTGAGAGTTTCCTTTGAGTAGTGCAGGGCTCCTGGCACAGAGCAATTCAGCGTGCAGCACCTCCCCAAAAATGCTCCCGGGCATGTGCTCCCCATGCCAAATTCACCAGGGTTTGCACCCCTCATGTTGCAGGCTTCACCCAAAGACAGAAGGGTTTGGGGTGGGGCGGGCTTCCATGCCAGCACTAGCAGCAAGCCCCCTCCTTGCATGGCGATCAATTCCATGGAGAGTCCTGCAGAGGGGCCATGGTGCCCCCAGAGCCTACCCCCCGCTCGGGAAGCGGACTGAGACTCTCTCCTTGGACCCATTTCTCAGCCTTTTTGACATCCCTTTTCTGATGGCACCAGGCACTGCGTGTTTGGGTGCTGTCAGTAGGTGATAGCGGGTCAGGCTGAGGCCAAAACGTGAATTTTTGCAGGAATAAATTTCCCATGTAATCAGTGACTAATGGAAACATCGCCCTGTATTAAAAGAAAAAAAATGCCAAGCAAGCATTACACTTGCCAACTGTTTGCAGCTTTGCATTGCAACACGGGCTTGCTGCATGAAACCCAGGAAGTGAAACTGCTTGCTATTAATTGCCCGGGCTCCCAGATCAAAGGCAGCTCAGCAGCACAGGCAGGGGAGAGCTGCCGGTTTACAGCCAGGCAGTTCCACAATGGGTTACTTGTAACACAGTCGAGGAAATATGCCCCTGCGTTCCCGCCTGTGACCTGCTGTGGCTCCAGAGGCAGCTTTGCTTATTGAATTTTTTTCCCCTTTTTTTTCTTTTAAATAAAATGGTTTCCCGCCTGTTCTTTGGATGCCACTGTTCAACCCCCCGGGGGCTCTTCCCCTTCTCTACCCTTCAGATTTATTCCATTTGCTTTTGGACTGCGCTGGTGTGAAATATTTCTACCCAAAGGCTGATTTTTTTCATTATTTTTTTTTTTTCTAAATCGAGTGCCTTTTAGAAGAGACTCAAAAGCAGAGCTACCACCTTAGTTGTAGCCAGGCTGTTGCTTCCACAGCTCTAATCCATCTGCAGCCGCTTACGAAAGCGGGAAGGGAGCGAGCCGTGCAGGTTCATAAAGCACAGATCGTCCCAGGCAAACTTGATTGCTGCCTTTAAAGAAATTACAGGGCTGCTGGACAAAGGGATGTGATCAGTTTAATTTATCTAGGCTCAAGCAAGGCGTTCTGCTTCGGTCCTACAAGGAGAAAAATAGCTGGAAGGATGCTGCTTGGCCTGGAATAGCATTGTGTGGATGGGAAAGCAGGCGAGACCTGAAACAGGGTAGTCTGGGGCTGGTATTTCCCAATATGCTGTGGGCTATCCCTCGCTTCCTCCCTTTCCCAAGGGAGGGCACTCCGAAATTTTGGGGATGCATGCAGGGTTCGTTGCTGCTTGCCCACATCCCATGCAATGATGGAGGCTGCCTGCGGGATGAGTCACTGCTCACTGTTGCTGCCAGGGGGTGTTTTTTTCGGCTCCCTCCCTTGGACTTTATTCACCGGGGTGGAGATTGTTTTGGGAAGAGTGCCCTCGTCTTCCCCCAGCCCTGTACTACAGTTCTGTGAGGCAGGATCAGACCCCGGAGGTGGGCAGAAGTAGCTGGATGGGCAGTGGTGGGTGCCGTGCCGTGCTGGGTGTGTGGTGCCCCATAGAGGGTGCAGGGGCAGTTTTGCAGCAGCCTCTCGGCTGTGTTACTGCCCCTCTCCCTCCCACACCATGCACAAATCCCCTCCGCAGCTCATCCCCACTGTGAGGCCAGGCTACATCTCCCTCCTGTCAAACCAGTGGCTCCTCCTCAGGCTGGGCAGCTCCGCTTTGCTTCCCTGACCTGTTATCCTGTGGCTGTCAGTGACTGTCATGTTGTCCCCAGAGGTGACCACAGCCTGGCACCAGGAGATGTGATCTGTGTGCTGAGGTTCAGGGTTGTTATTTTATTTGAGGACACTTCAGCAGGAAAAGTGCTTATGCAAACCTCTCAGTAGAGAGAGGGGAGCCTGGCTCCCCAGCTCCGGCTGGATGGAGTCACGTTCCTGCTCTGGAGCTCCCAGGCTCATTCCCTGGCATGTCGGCCAAGACAGTGGTTGTTGTACAGCCAGTTTCTTGCAGAGAAGAGATGACCCAGCGGCTTATCCACTGGAGACCTGGGATCAGCTTTCAGCTCGGTTACAGCCTTCAAATGTGGTGGCTGATAGCTGTCATGCTGCCACCAAGGTCTTTATGCTCTGATTTATTAAGCAGAGTTGGAAACTTCAGCACCAGAGCGCATCTGGGACTTGGTCCTCCTGCTCTTCTCTTGCTTAACAGGGCTGAGGCATGGGTCATCCCCATCCTGCCACAGTGGCATGAGAGTGTGAAGAAATTACCTTTATCCCTTGTCTCTGCATTGGGCACTCCTGTGCAATGACAAGGAGCTGCCCAAGGATGGCTCTGCCTGTCCTCCCTGCACAGGAGGTCACTGTTCCCTCCATGCCCATAACCCACCAGGCTGGCACCAGGTGGCCCTAGGCGCCAAGTGCCATCATCCTTCCTGCATCCTTTGCAGGGCACCTCACTGTCCCCAGCTGCCATTCCGTGCTTGGGCTGTCGGCTTCACACAAGTTCTGGTGGCTCCAGCTTCGCTCTCCCCCTGACAAGCCTGTTATTTCAGGGGGTTTTGTCCCTGATGGATCTGGGCTCCTGTCCATAACCGAAGCATGTTTGGCAGCTTTCTGAGCCCAGAACGTTCCTGTCCAAGAGGTTTCAGTCATCTCTCATTCCTCAGCAATCTGGTTCCTTATGTGTGAATCTGCATCCACCCAGTTTGAACCGCCTGGGACTCCGGCTGGGGTGCGTCTGCCTGTGCTGAGGCTGCTGCGCTACCTCTGGGCATCTGCTGTCCATGTCTTTGCATTTTGTGGTGGTGAGGGTAGCCTGGGCTGAGGGTCGGGAGCCCTGGATGGGCTGGTCAGGAGCTTCCATTGCTCAGAGAGGAGCAGGTCTGTGCACTCCTTTACCCTCCAGTCTGCACAGTTGAGGTGGGCTAAGCTTTCATTTCCAAAGGCAAGGCCCAGAGGCTGGGTGAACTCGGGTGAAGGAGCCAGAGCGAGTTGAGCCATGTGGTTGGTCCTGTTTTGACCAAAGAGGAGTCTCCTTGCTGGGAGGCTCGCACCCTGGAAGCTGGAAGCAACTCCTGCTGCCCATCCATGCAGGGGAGCTAGAGAGCACAGGGTCCGCAGGTCCCCTGCTTGGCAGTGGAGTGCCTCCCCCGGTCATGGGGCTGCTCACACGTCCCCTGGCACTCCGCAGCTGTGTGTGGATCCCTGTGGAGCCGGCCCAGCAGCGTGTGACTCAGCGCCCCACACCCCACACGTGGGGCTGCAACCAGCCAGAAAACTTCCACGGAGGGTGTCAGGAGATGCCTCATAACAGGAAACTTCCGCTTGCCACAGCCCGGTGAAGCACCAGGAAAACTCCGCCTGTTTACAGGGTGATGTGGGACAGGCACGGGAGGTGGGACTGGGCTGCCAGGAGGGTTACGTGCCCTCAGGAGCTGCCCTAACCCCAGGAGAGTGAGGAGGGTGCTCCTTCCTTTGGAGCCATCAGTGCTGATGCTGCTCCACCTGTGGTAAACAGAGTGATGCCAAAGCAGAGCTGGCACCAGCAGGTCACTTGCCACTTCATCCGGCTGTGAACTCGGAGCACAGGACCCGCTTCCAGGGGCAGCATTGCGATAAATCAGGCTATTTCGAGGCATGCGTTGGGTTCCTAAGCCCACTGTGCTCCTTGGCTCAAGTGCTGTTAATCCTTTCACGTGCCCCTCATTACGACCAAACATCCCATGGTGCCAGCTGGGAAAGGTCCCAGGACTTGTGGCTCCTTAAAAAGGACCCTGATCGGAAGTGGGCGTAGGAGGTGGCAGCGATGCTGAAGCAGCTCTTTAGCCAAGGACCTACAGGAATGTTTTAATCTCCCTTAGTGCTCCACTTGAGCAGGCCTCAGGAGGTGCCACCACCTCGGGGCTCCGAAGTGGCTGAAGAGCCCGAGCCAGAAAGTTTGGGGCTCAGAAATGGCTGCATTTTGGTCCATAAAGGCCTCTCGCAGGGGCTGCTACAGGCATTGCTGAGAGGTCCTTTCCTTCCCAGCCATATTGCCACAGATCACTGGCCCTATGGAGGGTGCTGGGTCTGGGAGCCAGCAGGGGAAGTGCAGTGAAGAAACAAAACTGAGGATGTGCTCTCCTGGCAGGACCTGCCCTGACCGCCATAGCGCTGGTGGCAGTTAGCTCTTCACATCTCCAACTGCCCTGTGTCTGATGCTGGAGCACAGCATCTCCAGGACAGAGCTGTGCCTGTGCTGGTGGGCGCCCCTGCCTAGTGCCAGCAGCCCGCTTTCGCCCACTTGGCCCCAGCCAGGGGCCCTGTATACCTGGGCATGGCTGATGGCATTGGGAAGGCTTGTAGGTGGCCTGTGTACCTCAAGCCTCTGATCAGAGATTTGGCAGGGGAGTGGGGAAGGGTCTGCCCAGCTTTGGGAAGGAGGCTGAGGAATGTTTTTTATACATTTTATAACTCAAGTCTATTTTCCCTTCTTCCAGCATGTGGCCCGGGAACCTTCAAGTCTAAGCAGGGGGAAGGTCCCTGTTCTCCCTGCCCTCCCAACAGCCGAACCACCTCTGGAGCAGCAACAGTCTGCACTTGTCGAAGTGGCTTTTTCCGGGCAGACACAGACCCCGCAGACAGCGCCTGCACCAGTGAGTCCTGCCCAGGGCGAGGAGGGGAGGCAAGGGCTGCTGTGGAGGTGATGGGGGTCCGCAGCTGGTGTGCGGGGAGTGTGCTGTGCTCACACCAGAGGTGAGCCAGGCACGGGGCCGCACCATCCCTGACCCCCACATTCTCCCCACAGGCGTCCCCTCTGCCCCCCGCAACGTCATCTCCAATGTGAACGAGACATCACTGGTGCTGGAGTGGAGCGAGCCGCAGGACACGGGCGGGCGGGATGACCTGCTCTACAATGTCATATGCAAGAAGTGCAGCGTGGAGCGGCACCTCTGCACCCGCTGTGATGACAACGTGGAGTTCGTGCCGCGCCAGCTTGGCCTCACCGAGCGTCGCATCTACATCAGCAATCTGATGGCCCACACCCAGTACACCTTTGAGATCCAAGCTGTGAACGGCATCTCCAACAAAAGCCCCTACCTTCCCCATTTCGCCTCTGTCAACATCACCACGAACCAGGCAGGTCAGTGTTGCTGCTGGAGAGTGGGGGCTGGCTCTCTGCTGCAGAGCGGAGCAGGGATTTCTTGCTGACAGCCTTGGAGGCTGCAGTCCTTTGTGCTGCCGTGTTACTGGCTCCTCACGCCTGCATCTAATCCCCTGGGTAAATTGTCCTCTCCATTTAACGCGTGTCCCTGGAGGAGATGAGATCAGAATGCATGCAAGCAGAGAAGGGCAGGGTTGGCAGATGCTCCAGAGAGCTCTGGATCTCCTAGACCTACCCCAGAGATGTTGTGCCTGCTGCGAAGGGAGGAGGAAGGAAATGAGATTTCTCCCCTGTGGGCTGGGAAGGCTCAGCACCAGCCCAAACCTTCGCAGTCAGCCAAGTGCTTTGCCGTTCCCTGCTTCCTCCCACTCTGGCCCAGCTCCAGCATGCTGGTAATCTCCAGCCACCACGCTCTGATCTGATTTCACGGGTCTCGTCAGTGGGGTAGAGTCTGGAGCTCCTGGCAAGTGGAGGAGGGGAGGGAGCCCCAGGTTGGGCTCACTTCCCCAGAACAGTTTGCAGCTAGGCGTGGAGTGAAGTGTTACCTCTGTGCTAATTCTGAGGCTCTCCTTGGTCCCTTATCACCTTAGGTGTGCAAGATGTTGATATCACAGCTCTCTATGGAGACTTGTGGGAGGCCAGTCTCAAAGCTTTTCCATGCCTTTCCAGCAAGGTTATCTGAGCAGGTCCCAGGCAGAGACTCACCTGTGACAATGCGGGATGGTGGAGGTGGGTAGCCTAGCACAGATGGCTCATACCTCCTCTGCCCTCTTTCCTAGCCCCTTCTGCCGTGCCTACGATGCACCTGCACAGCAGCACTGGGAACAGCATGACACTGTCGTGGACTCCCCCGGAGAGACCCAATGGCATCATTCTTGACTACGAGATCAAGTACTCAGAAAAGGTAAAGCAGAAGGCAGAGTAGCCTTATCCCTCCTCCAGCCCTTCTGGCTGATCATCAGCAGCATGGCAAAAGTGGTCCCTGCAGAGATAGCACGTGGGGGATGTGGGAGCCAGCAGAGGGGGCTTCCTAGAGGTGACATCCACATGTCTCCCCTGCAGCAAGGCCAGAGCGATGGGATTGCCAACACAGTCACCAGCCAGAAGAACTCAGTGCGGCTGGACGGGCTGAAGGCCAATGCTCGGTACATGGTGCAGGTCCGGGCACGCACAGTGGCTGGATATGGCCGCTACAGCCTCCCCACGGAGTTTCAGACAACTGCAGAGGATGGTAGGTACCAGGACTGGGCTGCCTCTGTCCCCCACCCGTAATATGCATGCTCCTTCCCCAGCTTGACAATGATTTCTGCCTCTCCTCCATCAGGCTCCACCAGCAAGACTTTCCAGGAGCTTCCTCTGATTGTGGGTTCAGCCACTGCGGGGCTGTTATTCGTCATCGTTGTAGTGATCATTGCTATCGTCTGCTTCAGGTACTGGCTTTGCAGGGAGGAGGGAGTTTACAGCTGGATTTTGGGGTTGCTCATGTCTGCCCCAGAGCTTTCCCTCTTGCCTGTGGATAGAGCTCTGGCAGCTCCAGTCTGAGAACGAAGGACTGGACCTGTCGCATAGGACCAAAGCAGAGATCCTGTGGAAGGATTGTGCATCACTGCTTCCCCAGCAGCTCCTGCCATCCTCACTCAGCACAACTAGGCCATCTTCTCCCATTGCACCTCAAGCAGAGGGATGGCTCTGCTCACAGGCCTTTGGAGGGGAAGCTCTCTGGCATAAGCTGTCTGTGCTGGGATTTGCAAGCTGGTAGTGAATGTCTTTGCCCCATCAGGAAAGGGATGGTTACTGAACACCTCCTCTCGTCTCCTTTGGGCAGGAAGCAACGCAACAGCACAGACCCTGAGTACACAGAAAAGCTGCAGCAATACGGTGAGTGTGAAAGCCCAGCAATGGGCTCTGCCTGCCTTCTCCCAAATCCTGCTCCCTCTCAGTTTCTGCTCCATGCGCAAGTGAAGGGACAGGCTTTGCTAGCCAGTGCCTGGGAGGGATGGGCTGACAGCCATCCAAGCTGGCTTGTCATCCATCACCCATGTTGTGTCCCTCCTGGTGATGATTCCTCTGCCCTTGCAGTCACCCCTGGGATGAAGGTCTACATTGACCCCTTCACCTACGAGGACCCCAATGAAGCTGTCCGGGAATTCGCCAAAGAGATTGACATCTCTTGTGTCAAAATTGAGGAGGTCATAGGAGCAGGCAAGTCCTGGGGCTGTGCACAGCAGTGCTGAGACTGCCGCCTCACCCTGCCGCATGGCTCACAGTGCCACCCCTTTCTCCCCATCCTGCTGCAGGGGAGTTCGGTGAGGTGTGCCGTGGGCGCCTGAAGCTGCCTGGCCGCCGCGAGATCTTTGTGGCCATCAAGACACTGAAGGTGGGCTACACGGAGCGGCAGCGGCGGGACTTCCTGAGCGAGGCCAGCATCATGGGCCAGTTTGACCACCCCAACATCATCCACCTGGAGGGTGTGGTGACCAAGAGCCGCCCTGTCATGATCATCACAGAGTTCATGGAGAACTGTGCGCTCGACTCCTTCCTACGAGTGAGCATCTGTTCCCTCCTGCCCCAGCTGGGGGCTGCAGCTCCAAGGCCTCCTTCTCCATCCCTCTGCATTGTCATGCTGGTATCCCCTGAGCTAAGTTGTGCATAGACACCATGGCATGGGGAAGAGGGGGGCTGTAGGAAGGATGACGGTGGTGGTAGCACATTGGGATCCTCCCCAAGTCCATCTGGGGTGTTGAAAACCCTTCTGATCTCTCCTATGGCAGTTGAACGACGGGCAGTTCACAGTCATTCAGCTGGTGGGAATGCTGCGAGGCATCGCCGCCGGCATGAAGTACCTTTCGGAGATGAACTACGTGCACCGGGATCTGGCTGCCCGCAACATCCTGGTCAACAGCAACTTGGTCTGCAAAGTATCTGACTTTGGGCTCTCTCGCTTCCTGGAGGATGATCCGGCTGACCCCACCTACACCAGCTCCCTGGTATGGACACTCATGGGGATCCACTGATCTGGGGATAGGGTGAGACACCTCAGGTATGTGCTAAATAATGGAGTTGTGTATCCGTGCAGGGAGGCAAGATCCCAATCAGATGGACGGCTCCTGAGGCCATTGCCTACCGCAAATTCACTTCAGCCAGCGACGTGTGGAGCTATGGCATTGTCATGTGGGAAGTGATGTCCTACGGGGAGCGACCCTACTGGGACATGTCCAACCAGGACGTAAGTGTTCCCTGGGGAGCGGGGAGCTGTGGGCTGCCCATGGGAGCCCAGGTAGCTCACAGCCTGCCTCTGCATGTCTCTCCACAGGTGATCAACGCAGTGGAGCAGGATTACCGCCTGCCACCCCCCATGGACTGCCCCACAGCACTGCACCAGCTGATGCTGGACTGCTGGGTGCGGGACCGCAACCTGCGGCCCAAGTTTGCACAGATCGTCAACACGCTGGACAAGCTCATTCGCAACGCTGCCAGCCTGAAAGTCATCGCCAGCGTCCAGTCTGGGTCAGTGGCATCCCTGCCTCCAGCCCAGGGAAAGCTGGAGGGGTTGGGACTAGAGATTTTGGAGGGCAGGGATACACTTCCAGTTACACCTCTCTGTCCCCTGCTCCCTGTGACCTGTGGCTCTCTTGCCCTTTAGCATCTCCCAGCCGCTCCTGGACCGCACGGTCCCAGATTACACCACGTTCACCACTGTGGGAGACTGGCTGGACGCCATCAAAATGGGACGGTACAAGGAGAACTTTGTCAACGCCGGCTTTGCCTCCTTTGACCTGGTGGCGCAGATGACTGCAGAGTAAGTCCCTGCTTGTGGAGGAGGGATAAGGCTGGGGCTGGGGCTGCGGCACGTTGTCGCTCGCCTCTCTGGCAGCCAGTTCCTCCAGCCTTAGCATGTGGAGGGCTGAGTTGTGCATGGAGTTTTCCCAAGTGAGGGAAGCTCTGGGATTCAGCATGCCACCCCTGTGGTGTCAGAGAGACAGTGGAACTTGGCAGAGGGCTGCAATGAAGATGGATGGGGGTCCCTTGGCAGTAGCTAAATGGGGCAGGGCCACGTGCTGGTATAGCTGCTGGCAGGAGCTGAGTCTTCACCTTCTGCTTGCAGAGACCTGCTGAGGATAGGGGTGACACTAGCAGGGCACCAGAAGAAGATCCTGAGCAGCATTCAGGACATGAGGCTGCAGATGAACCAGACACTCCCGGTGCAGGTTTGACCACAGGGGACTCTGCATTGGAACGGACCGAGGGAACCTGCCAACCAGGTTCAGTTTGCGGTGCAGCCCGGCTTCCCGTTTCCCCCTTCACATGGCACTCCTCTGCCTCGGACGGTCACCTGGGACAGGACGGGATGGGCCACCCTTCCCTGGATCGGAGGCACTCGTGCCGAGAGGGAGCCCAGCTTTTCGTCCCGTGTCCTGGAGCAGCGAGGCAGCAACACATCTTCATATTGAAGATAGATTATGGGACAGAGATGGCACATCCCGCTTCCCGCCCTGTCTCTGTGCTCATCAGTTTGAAGAGTTGTTCTGCTTCTTGGATTTCTTTTCACCCCATTTTCCCCCCCAAGTCCTCACTTCCCTCCCCTCCCTGAGGCCACAGACTGTTGACCTGTCCGCTGAGTCCATTAGACAAATCCGAAACCTTCCCTAACTCTGGTACCCATGTCGAAGCAGCCGGGGGAGGCCGAGCTGGCAACAGGGCCGGGGCAATTTGCCCCAGACAATCACTCCTCTCCTCCAGCCCTGGCGGCCCCTCTGCCCGAGGGTCTGCACTGGAACGTGTCCGAAGGGAAGGCTTTGCTCCCTTTCTTGGCTTTGCATGCCAGAACCCGAACCCAATTTACTATGCAGGGAGTTAGGCAGGAAAAAAAGCAAAAAAAAAAAATATATATATATAAAAAAAAATAAAAATAAGAGGGAGCAGAAAGGGGAGGGAGGGGACGAGGAGCCCAGCTCCACATCTCTCACCCTCTTGGTTCTCCTGGCCGGCTCTGGACTGCAGAGCAAGGCCGTCAGCACGTTTGCACAGGGACCCTCCGCCCCAGGACCGACCAACGGCAGCCGCGCTCCCCCAAGGGGCCGCAGAGTGGGGCTGGGGCGGGGGCTGCGCCGGGGGGCCGAGGCCCGGCCTCCCCCAACCTCCTCTTTTATGCAGAAGGAGTGGGAGCCGCCGGCGCGGCCACCCCGCTCCTGACACACGCTGTGATTGCTGCCAAAAGACTCACTCACCTTTCCCTGAGGATTCACTGCAGCCCGGTTCCTCCAAGCTGAGGGAGAGACTCCCAGCGTGCCTGAGTGTGCGTGAGTGTGTGCATGCGTGCGTGCGTGTGTGCTGGCCGGCAGGACTGTGTGAGGCAATGGGCAGAATAAAGGCAATAAGAATTTTACTGGAGTTTCCTTTGCTCAATCGCGCTCTCTCTGGATGGGCCCCGGTGCCTGTGGCTTCGCTGCCCACCAGGGTCCTCCTCCTCCTGCCCCAGGCAGGCTCTGTGCCCCTTTCTCCTCCCCTCTTCTCTTGCTGTCACGTATTTGAGTGTCTCACAGGGTCAAGCCAGGCAGTGATGCTGAACCCTCCTTGCAGTGTCTGGGGACCCAGTGTGCTCCCCTGTGGAGGTGCATAGGGTATGAGTCCCAGGGCAGGGCTGGCGGTGGTTAACTCATTGCTTATGGTTTTTGCCCTCTGTCCCCTCCTCAAGTCAAGCTGGAATTGTGGGAGCCAAACCCAGTGTGTGAAAAACAAGCAGGAAGCAGTTGTGCTTGCTTCCTGTCCCAGGGCTGGAGGGTCCCTGCAGCCCCGGGCCTCTCCCCAGAGCCTATTCCATTCTTCTGCTCTCCCCAGGCAGTCCAGCCCTGGGCAGGAGTGTTGCAACAGCCACTGGCACCCCTGAATCACCAGCCTCGCTCCTCCTGTCCAGGAAATGGCAGCTGCTGAGCCAGGTAGGAGGACACCAAGGCAGCCTGCCCAGCTGTACGCAGCAGGGTAACCCCTTCCCTCAGGGGCTGCCATCCCTGGCAGAGGCAGGTGCCCTTAGCCCAGGGGGCATTGCTCCTTAGTAGCCAAGTGGTTCCCCAGCTGCTCATGCTGGGTGGTTTCAGGTCCTAACACTTCTTGGCTGATGTACATCGCGCTGGCTACAGGCTGCTTTGCTGGTGGTGCAGAGGAGCAAGTGGGTGCTCCCCAAAATGAGGGGTGCACCCTTGTGCTCTCTCTGTGCCCGGCCCCACTCCGCTCTCCCCAGAGTGACCAGGCAGGTGCTATTTTTCCCCTTCTCCTGAAACTCGCCTGCCCTTGGGTTTCTCATTAATCCTGTCCTGTTCCCCAGGGAACAGTAAGGAAGACCAGGAGGGTGGTCGGCAGCAGGTCCTGTGCCAGGGAATAGGCTGCCTGCATCCCACCGTCCCTCCTCTGCAGCATGTGCCGGGGATACTGGCTGCTGGAGACGCCACAGATCTGTTTCCCTGGGGTTTCCTAGCCCTGCCTGCCCTGGCTTGCTCCCCAGCCTCTTGTTCCCCAGTCTCTGCCACAGTGGGACCCCAAATGGCAGCACAGGGTGGACTTCACCCCTCTCCCAGGTCAAGGCAAAGCAACCTGGAGTTGGGAGGCTTTTGAAATCAAGTGATAAAATAGATGTCAGAGCCCATTTGGGGCTTGCTAATCTTCTCCAGCCCCCCTGGCTGGAAGCATCATGGGGATCAGGGACTGGCCCTGCCGCCTTTGCTCCCCTAACCCCTGCTGCTGCAAGATTTGGGGTCCCAACAGCCCCAGTGCATCCCAAACATCCCCACCTCAACCCTACTCCATTCTGGTCTGGCTTTGCTTTGGAAGAGGGGATCTGCTCATTTTAAGTGTTAAACCCACAACAAACCCCTTCTGCCAGCCTTCATGCACAATCTCATACCTCACATGCTCCCGGTGGGGCTGGACTCAGGGTCCCTGCAGCCAGTCCCGAGTATCCCCTAGCCTCGGTGCCCATGCTGCCTGGTTTGCACCCAAGGCTCCTCATGTGCTGTGCCTGCCGTCTCCCTTTCCACACAGACACCTACAGGGGAAAAGCTGTGTTCGATGGTGAAGGAAAAGCAACAGCAAAAAACATCAGCAAGGGAAATTAATGTGAGCGTACGTTTGTAAAAATATTTTTTAACGGAAAGACATTTTTTCAATTAAATTATTTAAGGAATTTTATGGAGGTCTGCGGTGCCTGCGTGGTTCTTGGGGGGCTCTGGGTGGTGGGGACTCCTGCACTGTGGGACGTGTGGGCATGTCTGAATACTTGTGTGTCTAAAAACAGGTCCGTGGCAGCGAGCAGGGGCCGCTTAGCCCCATAAGGGTGAAAGTCTTCCCCTTTTCAGCCTTTGGGGGCTTAGGGCAGTCCTCGGGTGCTGCTGTGGAAATCCTGGGGCAGTGGGGATGGGGACAGCATGGGGTGGCCCTTGGGGAGCATGGTGTTCAGGCTGGGATGGGGGGAAAGGCAAGTCCTGCCTGCACCCTGCCTGTGCTCTGCCTGCACCCTCTGCTTCCCCCCTCCCAACCGGCGCAAAAGAGCCTTTTGTGCTGCTGGGTTTTTTTCCCCCCTTTTAATTCCTAACCAGGAGTTTAAGGGAAGACAAAGGCTACGATTGTTCCCGCTCTGCAGAGAGCTGGAAAGTTCGGGGAGGGGGGATCGTCCTTTTCCAGACAGGCCAAGAGGAGGGGGATGCTCGCCCCAGATGGAGACACCCCGGGAGCAGTGGAGGAGGGTCCCCTCAGGGGCACGGCTGGGGCGAAGGCACAGCGGCGCTAAGGGGGGACCCCGGTGGGGTGGGCTGGGGTCTCAGGGGCGGGCGGGTGGGAGGCTCTCACAGCAAGGCAGGAGGAGGAGGAAGGCTGTGGGTGATGGGTTGGCCGCCTCCCCGGCTGCTTGGCGTTTTCCCTGCTAACTCTTGGCTGACACCTCGACGACTTGGCAGGGAGAGGATCCCGCAGCCCTGTCAGCCGCCTGGGGCCGGCACAGCTGGAAGGGATCACGGCTCCGCACGGCTCGGCACAGCGCGGCCGCGACCCGGCAAGCCAGCGCGGGGCACGGGGCAGCCCCGCACGGGCACCGCCATCGACCCCACTGCGCCTCATCCCCAGCTGCCACACTGCGCCCATGGGAGCCGCCGGCACGGTCGTTCCGGGGCCGCGTCCCGCCGCCCGGCTCCGGCAGGACAGGACGGATGGCGGCCGGGAGGGCCATTGCCTCATGGCCGGAGCCGGGGGGACACGCTGCGGCCAGAGAAGGGGCTGTCCCCACAGCCCGAGGGACGGGACCCGGAGAGTTTTCCCATGCTCACAAGGAGCTGCGAGACACCCACGAGCGCCCCGGCTCTGCTCCTTCTGTTTCCCGTTAAGATTATTTATTGGTAATTTTTAAGACCACTTACAGACTCTGTTCATGTGCCAGGACCCTACACAGCTTTTTCCCAGGGCTTTTTTTTTTTTTTTTTTTTTCTTTTATTAAAAAAAAAAAAAAAAAAAAAAAATTAAAAAAAAGAAAAGGAAAGAAATAGTTTCAATCATTTTCTTCCCACTCCTTCCTTCCAGACTCCTTTGGTAGCTGGTGGGGGGCTTGCACATGGTGCAGGGCCTTGGCTGCCAATGCAGCCTGTCCTCCCTGCCCATCACTGCTGGGGCTGCATCCTTGCCTCCTCAAGCAGAGCTGAGTGTCCCCACAGGGGGACCATGAGGGACAGGACCCTATGAGCTGCACCCAGCATCTCTGCTCCACGAACTGCCAGCTAGGCCAGGATGTTCACAAAAAGGGGATCCTAGGGCTGGGGGGCTGCCTTGTGAGCAGAAGGCAGGTTCTCCTCCAGATGCCTGGGAGCTGACATCGTCTTTGGCAGCACACAGCCAGCAAATGAATGCACCCGCTGAATTAATCACCCTGTGCCTGCCTGCCTGCCTCAATTGAGGAGCAGAATCTGACCCAGTGCTGGATCAGAAGGAGGAAAGCAGCTTTGGGTTATTAAACAAGACCAAGGTTATGGTCTGGTATTGGGGAAAGGCTGGATTCGCAGGGGGAAGTCACAGGGAAAGCTGTAGTGGCCTTGCTGGTAGGGCCGGAGCTGCATCACTCCCCCCATGAGCTGCTTCAGCTGGAAACTCTGGCTCCTTTGGAAATGAGCAGAGCACAGGGGCTGCTGCATGGCCAGGAACAATAGGTGAAGATGCTCTGGTCCCGGCCAGCTTGTCTCACCCAGGTTTTGCAGGCCCTCACCCTGCCCATCCCTGTGTGGCTGGTCTGTGCGGACCATCCTCGCAGCAGGTATCACTGCCCACGTCCCGCACGGCGGCATCACCACGCCGCTGCCGCCCAGCCCCTCCTGCCATCCAGATCTGGCTTCTCCTGGGGCACAGCTCGGCCCTGCTCCTGCTTTGATCTCCCTCGAAGGAAGCCGGGCACAGTATCGCTGCCGGGGGCTGGGGGCCGCCCCGGGTGTCAGACAGGTTCAGCCGCACATTTCTGGCTAATGAGAAATTTCCTCTCCCTGTCGCTGGGCCCGGTTTTTTTTTAGCTCCGGTATCACCACCCCACCTCTGCCTCCTCCGGGGCACACTGAGTCACCGCGGGGTGTGCGGGCCACCTCCCGGCACGCTGGCTTCCCCCGCCGGCCTGGTGCTCACCGGGCTCTGGCAGCTCCCCCTCCACACCCCTTCCCCTGGGGACGGCGTAACCGGGAGCCCGGCAAAACCAAAACTTGGATGACACATCCCGCTGCAAGAGCCAGATGCCCCGGTGTGATGCCTCGAACCCATGCGCTGCCCTGAGGCTGGGGTGAGGGTCGGTGCAGAGGGGTGTACGGGTGCTGCACCCCATTGTGCCCTGTTGCCCCAGCTGCCCCCTTCCGTGCTGAGGGGAACCGCAGCTCCGGGCAGCTGGGGAAGTTCAAAGGGAAGAGGAAAAGCTCTGCACGAGAGTTTGGGCTCAGATCCCCACACACTCCCCACAGCCTGCAGTCATTTCGTGCCATTAACAGGTTTCCTCGCTCTGAGCTTCCTAATGAGCCAGCGCGGGAAGCAGCAAGGGCCGAGGGCCCTCAGACTGGGGCAGTGGAGGGGATGAGCAGCTCCTTTAGCATAGCATATGGGGGGAAGAGAGGTACCCACCACTCACCCTGATCCCTCATTGGGTCCTGCCTGCTCTTGGGGCTCCCCCACCACTGACCCCCAGCACATCCCCACCACCCTGTCAACCTCATGCTGATGTCCAAGAGTGCCCCATGCCACAACCCTCTGAGGTGGCTCAACATCTGTCACCTCCCTCGGCACAGTTTTCCCCCATCCCACTGTCCCCATCATCACTCAGGAAGGGAGCCAGGACTGCACCCCAGGAAGATGAAGCTGAAACCATGACCCATCCCATGGGTGGTGAATCAGGCTGTGCCAGGTGCTCTGTGCTGGAAAGCACCTTCCAGCACCATCCCCATCCTCATCCTGCAATGCCACAGCACAGAAAGGCCCCATGGAAGCCACTGACAGAGGAGGGAGATGAAAAGCTCTGGGGAGGTGATGGGAGTTTCTGTCCATACTCAAGCCTTGCAGGAAGGGGAGTGGGAGGATAAACCAAGACCAGGGACAGAGCCCCGAGGTGTTCGAGGCAGTGTTGTCAGCCCTGTGCAAGCAAACGTGGGACCATGCAAGGATGGTGAAGTGCTGGGCAGAGGAATGGGGAAAGCCCATCCTCTGCCAGCCCCTGATCTGGAGCTCATGGGATCAAGGACCTGGGCGATGGAGGCCCAGCACAGCACATCTGTAGGCTGGCGTGGAGCAGGGCTGTCCCTGGCAGCGTGATGGCAGCCATGCTGCGCTTCCAGCCCATGTCCCCTGGTCCCCTTGGGCCCAGCCAGCAGGCAGGGCACAGGGTGCACTGAGGGCATGGGCTCCCATTCACATGCTCCCCGTGAGTGAGTGGTGGGTCATGAACAAGACATGTCCCAGCCTCCGCACCGAGATAATCCCATCCCTGCCAGCACCGCTGGCTCACGGCCGGCATTTATCTCACTCTAGGGCTGACGTCACCCCCAAGACCCCAGCCAAGGAGGCCTCGTTGCTCTGCACAGCTTTTCCCAGGACAGGGGGCTTCCGGCCCCTCGCCCTGGGCTGCAAGCAGGTGGATTTATGATTGCAGCCGTGCTCCAGCATCCATGGGACTGGAGAGGCAACGAGGCCTTTATGGCTTTAATGCACCTTTCTGACAGTGAAGTTTAAATGACCTCATAAACCCCCTGTCGCCCACCCCCAGCAGAAGGCAGTGGTTTATTAGGGCTGTAATTCTTCTCCTGACATTCCATCAGTGTCCTTTTAATCTGCACTTGGTGGGTTTTATTTCTGCTTAATACCAGCAGCTGTAAATGCTGTTAGGGATGATCTTGTGCAGGGACCCTTAGGATAGGGACCAGGCGCCAGGACAGGGGTGGAGTGGAGCAGGGGAGCTGGTGGCTGGGACAGTCCAATCTCCATTGAGAGATCACACCATTGAAGAACAGCCAAATTTTGCTTCTCCAGGTACATCCCTCATCTGCCAAGCGGACCCAAGCAGAATGTGGCCATGGTGAAAGGAAACTCTTTACAGAGAACATTGGGACTTCAGCAGTGGAGCCGGCCGGGAGCTAATCCTTTGTGCCAGGCTTTCCACTTTCATCTCATTAACTCCCACTCTCTGTGCCGTTGCCCTCTCGGTTCTTCTGGTGGGGAGATAAGTCTCCGTGCTCGGTGCGGTGAATCCTCCGCGGCTGCTCGCCCAGTGCTCCCGGTCGAGCTGACGCTGGCAGGCAGCTTCCATCCAATTACAGTGGGGTGAAGCTCATTTTAATTGCATAGAGCAGCTGGGATTACGCAGACTTTATCTCCTAATTCCCTCTTTATCTCTTAACTTCACACTCGCTGCTTGCACTGAAGGCAGGACAGCTTGTGCTGGCGTTTGCAATTTCTGAAGTAGCCTTTCCCTGTGTGCCACCCTCTTGCCCACATGAGGTTGGCCCCAAAATGTCCCCAAATGCTCTAAAATGCCAGCGCTGGGAACCCTCCATATCCCATGGAGCTGGGACAAGCTGCTGGCCACAGTCCCCAGGACATGCCTGCAGCACTGGGGGTCAAGCCCATACACTGAGGAATGGCACGCATTGAGTCCACTGCTTTGGGAGCTGGTGTCCCAGCAAAAGCCACCTGGAGCCAGAGGCTCTCCAGGAGCTGCTGGGATGGGCACAGTGTGGGGAAAGGGCTTTTCCCCTTAACACCTCACTGCTGGGTCAGCTGCGGGGCTCAGAGGCTTCCTGTGAGGGACGGACAGGGTGTTTGCCCCCTAAACACGCTCTGGAGACAACGAGTGTCTCAGACAGCTCCTTGGGGGCTCTTGAGGGTCCTTTATCTGCTCTGTCCACTTAACCAGGATGAATGCTGCTGTGGGGCTCTGGCAGCTTGTTAGTGGAGCCAAAACGTGTTTTGTAACCATTCCAGGTACAAATAGCACCCCTGGGTGCCTGCCTACCCCCATGAAGGGCTGCCCCATTGTCCCTCCACACAGCAGGAGCAGTGCAGAGACAAGGTGCTCTGCCCTTCCCACCCTTATTTGTTCACCCCCCAAGACATGCCTGTGCCCAGGGCAGGGTGACTTGGGCATCCAGCAACACCTACTTCTGCGTGCGGACATGTCCACCCTGACCTAGAACGAGCTCTTGAGATAACGAGATAGCTGGAGGCTGCCCTGGCCAGGGGCACTTGGCAGGGCCGGCCCCGATAACAAGGCAGCAGCTGGTCCCCTCTCCCTGCAACAGTATTCCCTGTTGGTTTGGTGTCTCTTGGCATCATGGATAGCCAGGTGCCAGGTTCACCCATGCTGCAGGTAAGTAAACTGGGGTGGCAGGGCAAGGGGCAGGTGCCCAGCTTAGCAAGCTCTGCATCAGCACGGCCAGGTGCTAACTAGCTGCCATTAGCACATACTAATTAATCTAATTCCGATGACCCACAATTCTGGAGCGTGAGATCTGCTCCTTGCACTCTGCCATCACCGTGAGCAGCTCTGCCCATGCCACGGCTGGTGGCAGCAGAGAGGGGATGGACCGGGGAGTCACTGCTGCCAGCTCATGGTGCCACCCAGCAGACGTGCCTTCCCTGGGCTCAGCCCTGCACCATGGAACTCTCCCAGCTCCCCAGCCCAGGCACCACCAACACACACCAGACACAGCAGATCTGGGTACGGGGGGAGCCACACTAAACCTGTCAGCTTTCACTGCTGGAGTGCCCCGAGCAACCATCCCCTTGGCATCCCACCGGCACCCCCACCGAGCATCATGCTGGGGAGGCCGGGTGCCTGGATGTGCAGGCTGTGGCAGTGAAAGGGTGTCTCTTAATCCTGCAGCAGCTGCGAGGCCTGAGTTTGCTTGTTCAAGGGATATGGCAGCTCGGTCAACAATCCCCCGACCCGTTTCGGTGGGGATTAGCAGCCCCCCAGGGAGGGAAGGGGCCCACATGAATATTGGGCGGGTGGGAACACAGCCCTGTGGAAACAAAGGTGGACAGGAGGCAGCAGGAAGCAGGCACCCCACCATCACAAGGCATCCTCGAGGCAGAGGATGGGGGCTAGGGACCGTCCCTGTCCCCATCCTGCTCTCACACCCCGCAGTGCCGACAGGAGGGAGCTCTGGTTATCATCCCAATCACCCCAGTGCGATAACCCCTGCCAGCACTGGGGCAGGCAGCAGCCTCCAGCCACCCCTTGACCACCCATCCGTCCCCATGTCCCACCACCATGCGCCCAGGAGGGAGGTGACATGAAAAGCACCCAAAAGCCGACACCTGGGAGCTCTCAGCAAACGAAGGCAAGTGTATAATTAGTCCTCATTTGGCACAGGGTGCCAGCTGGGGTGAAATCCAGGCTGAAGGAGCCAGTGGGGAGTAAGGTCAGCCTGGCCAGGAGGGGAGCTGGGCTGCTTGGGATCCTCCTGGGGGCTGTGTGAGCCTCTGCCACCACTCCTGTGCTAAGGCAGCTCCAGCCCCTGAAGCACCCATGGGTTCAAACTGGGCGGCTGCAGCTTCTGTCCAAGCAGTAGGTAAGACCTGGTGGGAGTGGAGGGGAGGTTGCCTTAGTGGCATCAGATCCTGTGTTTCCCATATGCTCAACACCCCTCCATCCACCCTGCATCCTGCTCTGCCCCATGTCAGACCCCAGTGTGGGGACCCTCCAGCCTGCTGTTGGGGTTACCAGTGTGCAGGGTCCCAGTGAACAGTTCTGCAGCCCTCAGTGTTTGCTGAATGGCTTAGAGCTGAGCCCTGGGGACTTGTCTGCTCTGGGTTTATCTCTATGAGAAGAAGAAACCCTCTCTGGGGCAGCTCCCTTTGGGTCCCCAGGGTGGGTGTGGGGCCCTTGGGGCCGCAGAGGCAAGAGACACGAGGGTGTGCACCCAGGGAGAGATCCCCAGTGCTGGTGGTACTCAGGGAACGAGCGCCCACCCGGGGAGATGCTTTGGGTGCAGGTATGGGTGCATACTCATGTGTAGCTGGGTGCACTCGTGGGCTCTCCAGAGCCCCCTCACCATGTTCCCTGCGGTGCTGAGCTTTTCTGCTCGGTTAGCCAGGGCTGTGCCGGCACATAATGACATGGTAATTGTGAGTGGAGGCCCGGCCACACGCACTGCCCGGCTCACAGGCCAGCCCTTGCGCACCAGGGTTAGCCGCTGCCCGGGGGGTCCCACCATCCGCTCCCCTCACCCACCGGGGGACCCGTGCATCCGGCTCCATCTGGGGTCTGCCCCAGCAGCAATGTGGGGGGGAGCCCCCACGGCAGGCTGCGGTCACCTCCTCGCCTGGGAGCTGGGAAACCTGCCCTTCCCGTGGTGTTTACATGGGTAAGAGGGGTCCTCTGCCACTGCACATCGCATTTTCTGCTTGGTCACTTCCATCTGTGTCCCTGCATAATGATTTTTTCTGCTACATTAATTTAACACACTGCGGTGAGGCAAGGCCCTGGGACCTCGGGCTGCTTAATTGTGTCAAAGGAAAGGCTCCTGCTTTCATCCACGGCTGGGGTGGTGTCCCTGGGGGGGTGGGAAGGGGTCTGGGGGTGGTCGTGGGGTCTGGAGGGAGGCAGCGGTGGAAGGGTGTCACAGGGGTTGCATGAGGCCTCCCATTCCAGGGTAGGCATCAAGTCCTGGCTCAGAGCATCAGTCAGTGCCATTGGGTTGGATTGTGGGGACCCTAAAGCATCCTTTTCAAAGAGCCTGGCAATGAGGCATCTCATCTCATCCCTTGGATGCTGCAGCAGGATGGTGGTGGCATGGCACAGCCCGGTGCCCAGTGCATTGCCTGGGGCCAGTCAGCCTTGCACCCCGGGAAGGTGGGAGCCGGAGGGTTAAGAGCAGTGTTTGTGTTGGCTGAATGTAATGGGAGCAGAACAAGTTCCCCACAAATGAAGGTGAACGGCTGCCCAGACGGGATGTGACAGTCCAATTTCAGGGCTGTCAGCCCCGGCATGGTGGGCACTGAGAGGGACATTCCTACCCACCGCTCCCTGCTCCCCTGGTTTCCAAGCCGGGGCTGCCGACAGAGGCAATGGGCAGCCCCTGCCTGCCTCAGCCCTGCCATCTGGGGTGCCATGGGGCATCTGTGGGGCACTGCCAGGACCGGCGCTGGGCTCTGTGCCCAGCGTTGCTTCCCAGCACGCCGCAGTGCTCGGGGACACCAGCCCGGAGGGGGATGCCGGGAGCCCCCCTCTCCCTCCCCGCCGCAAGTGGCCTCCGGTATTTGCAAACATTGTGGTGAGGGGCTGGGAAGGTCTCGGCCCACCCCAGCGGGAGCCTTTGTGCTTGGCGGACCCCTGGGGGCTCATTTCCATGCTGCCCGGGCGCTCGCCCCGCTCCTCTCAGCGCCGCCGGGCCTCGCTGCTTGCTCTGCCGGCATGCCGAAGCCTGGCAGAAGTGATGCCAAGCCCACAGCTGTGCCCCAGCCCGGCACAGTTCCCATCCCGGGCTCACACCTGCACCGCCGGCATGCCGTGCCGTTGTGTGTGCCGTGCTGCACGTGGGAGCTGCTGAGCCAGACTGTCCTGGTCCCTCCGAAGCCCAGAAAGGGTTTCCTATAGACCAGTGCAGAGGCTGCCACGATCAAAGGTGTGTGGCTGAGAATGCACTTCCTGCATGGGTGCACCCACTTGCGCACACACACCAACCCATGGTCACCTCCAGCCATGTGCACCCCCCTTTTTTACACCCCTGTTCATGCTCCCAGCCCTCTGGCTCTCCCAGGTCGCTCCATCCCAGCTCAGCAGGGTGCCCCGGGCTGGCAGGGTGTTCTGCCCAGCCTGGCACAGCCAGTCCCCATGGCATAGGGACACCACGAGTGGCTCTGGCCTCCCCACAGCTCCCATTACCCTCCCTGTTATCCAGCTGTGGGGTCACCCCATCCCTCGGGTGCATTCTGGGAGGCCACTGCAGCCACATCTCCCACGGAATCGCAGGGACCCAGCCTGGTGCGGCACAGCCAGCTCTCAGGCAGTGCCCGTAGGCTAGCACCGGTGTTTTACGGCCTTGCTCAATGCCTGCAGATCAATGCCAAGCCCCGTTTTATTTGCTTTTGGAGCTGTAAAGGTGAATCAACCCAACCGCTCTTCCCCGCTGCCAGGTGCAAGGTGGGGGGGATAGGCAGGGGATGGTGGGACCCCAGGGCACAGTGCCCATCCCTTGCCGTGCCAGGGAGCTCCTGAGGGAGCCAGGGTTGCTCTTTTCTTGCACTTTTTGTGGCCAGTAAATCTCCTCGGGGCCCCCGGCGGTGACTTCTTCCTGGGCACAGCCACTAAGCCCTTTGTAATGGGATTTTGTGGCAGAACCGGCAAATTAGGGGTGAAGTGAATGTGTTAAGCTGCTGGTTTCTTTCTGGCTGGTTCCCCCTACCCAGCCCACACCGGCCAGAGCTGGAACAAAGGCGACAAGCTCTGCTTTTATCTCTGGCCCTTAGAAGTTGGAGCTGTACGCGGCTGTGTCAGCCCCCATCTGAAAACAGGCAGGCTGGGACAGGGATGGGGACAAGGATGGGCAGAGCCTGGGGCTGTGGGAAAGGAGCATGGAAGGAACCGGCATCGAGCGAGTTTTGTCAACACATTGACCATGGGGCTAGTCTGGGGAAGAGGGGAAAAAGGGCTCATCTCCAGGCCAGGCAGATGTGGCACCAAGGGGTCCCACTGGCATGGAAATATTCAGTCCAGGGCATAGCACTAGAAGGGCAATGGCCAGGTCTGCCTGGCATGGGGATTGTCCCTAGGCGATGAAGGGGGATGCAGTGAGGACCCTCCTCTGCTTCACAGTCAGTATTGTTCCAGTGCAAAGACTTTATTAACACTGGCGAATACAAGCCATGGGTACCCATTAATTCCCCACATCACTGATGGGCTAGCGACCCAGTGTGCCCACACCCCGGCTCGTGTCTCCCAGCCACCTGGGGAACTTTTACCCGCTCCATCCCATGGAAGGGCAGGGGGTGCTGCTGCCCCTCAGCATAGAAGGGGTATCTCACCCAGCAGGTCTCCTTTGAGGGGTGAACCCCTGGAATCAGCCCCACAGCCCCGGGTGGCTCTCAGCACCCATAGGAGGAGAGAAACGCACTGGGGCTGGGTGGGGAGGGTGCTGCTTTGGCACCCAAAAAAACCCCAGGTGCAGGCAGGGAGCAGGCCGGGGACAGTGTGTTGTCCCCGGGGCTCCCGTAAGGACCTGATTGATTGCTGCCTCCTGAAGGATGCCATTAAGGGAGCGGCCGGAGCAGGGAGCGCAGCTGCTGGAGCAGATCAGAGCCTGATTAATGTTGGGCAACTTGTTATATTGTCAGATAATTATCCCCAAACTGTATGACTTTTCTGCTAAGTCGCAGCGCGTAATTGGTTTTTTAATTACACCGCCATCACCGCAGCCCCTCTGTGCAGGAGGCAGGGATGCCAGGAGCTGGCCAGGAGCAGTGTAGGGGGCCCGGGACCTCTTGCAGAGGGCATGGTGGGGGCGTCCAGTCCTCACAGAACCCGCGCGGTGTGGGGCATCCAGCTGCGGCGTGCCCAGCAGGCAGCGAGGTGCTGGGGTGGCCCTAGTTGGTGCTCCCCGAGGTGGCTGGCACACGGGGTGCAGGAAAAGGGGGAGAGGCAGGTCACTCCCTTTGCCCACTTTGAGGGCTCACCACCCCCTGCGGCCCCCCCCGGCCCATCCGGCTGGGCTGGGGACAGCCCCGGGTCTGGCTTCCCGCCGCAGGCAGGGCGGGGTCAGGGGTCAATGCATTTAAAATTCCTCCTTGCTCCTAAACTGCAGACTGCGGTCCGGGGGGGGGGCAGCGGCTGCGTGGGGAGCACCGCCAGCACCCCGGGCAGGACCGCATGTCTGAGTCCATGCCTGTGTGTGTGCACTCACCGGGGGGGTGTATGTGCACAGGGATCACACGTGTGTGTGCGCGCAGGGGTGAGTGTGCAGCATGGCGCATATGCGTGTGCCTGTGGCTTTGTGTGTGTGCACTCGCTGGGAGGTTCCATGTGTGTATGCAGGTGTATGAGTGCACACTTGCATGTCTGCGGATGTGTACATCTGCATGTGCTTGTGTACATGTATGAGTGTATGCATGTACACGTATGTGCACATATGTGCAAACAGGGGTACGTGCATGCCGTCTGTGTGTGTCTGAGCACGTGGAGAAGCGTGTGTTTGTGTCTGTGAGCGCATGTGGGATGTCAGTGCTGCGCATAGGAGAGTAAGCCTGCGAGTGTCTGTGTGTGCGAATGTGTTGTGCGGGGACACCCTGTTAGCCCCCCACAGCCAGCCCCAGCACCCGGGGTGGCTGCGGTGGGTCCCGGCTCTGCTCCCCCCCAGCCAAGCCGGCCCTCCCGGGACACCTCCCCTGAGTGACCCCGTGGGGGCCAGCCGCGCGCCGGGGGCGACAGTGGGGACAGGACCCTCCCCGGGGGCTTCAGGTGCAGGAGGCACCTGCGGGTCGCAGCAGCCCCTCTCCCTGTGCCTCTGCAGGACGTGATGCTCCCAGCGCTGCGAGAGGGGCGCAGCCTGGGACCCCAGTACTGCTGGAGTGCCGGGACCCTGTGGGGCTGCGCTGTGCCCCCCGGGGCAGCAGGGGCTGTTCCTGCGGGGGGCAGGGTGCTGCGGCCCCACACCAAGCCCTCACAACCAGCCGGACGCCGGGTAGTGCCGGAGGAAATGCAGGCGCTACTCATGGCTGGCTGCAGCCCCTGCCTCCACCGCGGCCTCTGGCCCCAAGTTTCCTGACATGGCCACCGCAACAGCGTTATCCCGGGCTTTGCCGTCTCCACCGAGGGGGGGCAGAGCCGGCAGTGGACACAGCTTCCCCCGACCCTCAGGGGTGAGGGGATGGGGTGGATCAGGACCCCCAGGTCCCTGTCACACCAGTGCAGATGAAGAAGCATGGATTTTATGGGGAAGGAGCTGTTCCGTAGCCCCGCCTTGGTGCTCAGCTGTGTCCTGCATCCATATGGGGTCTTATGGACTGGGGTGAGCATAGGGGTTTGGCAGGGAATAAGCCTACTGAAACACATCCTGATCCCCCACAATCCCCATCGCCAGCCCCTCTTATCTTCATGGCAGTCAAATGGGGTCTCACCAGAGAGAAGACGGAATTTCAAGGAAAAATGTAAATAAAGGTCCCTGTCCAGCCTGTCCCCATTATCTCTGGAATCCGGAGCACGCCAGCCCCTTCTCCCAGCCATCGCTGCTGGCCGCGGATCAAAGCAAGGACAATGGGGATGGAGGGAGGCTGTGCCCCAGAGCCCACTAGGACCCCAGGACTGGGGCAGCCATGGCCCACAGGGTTGAGGCCATCTTTTTGCATTTTGCACTGTAGTGCCATAGGGTAGGCAGGGGGCTTGATGCTTTGGACCTTGCCACATGTCACCCAGCCATGGGGTCACCAGGATGGGGACACTTCTGGGTCCCTGTCACCCACCTGGTGTCCCTGAGCAGTGGGATGGGGCTTGGACACTTCCCTGCTCTGAGATCAGCTGCTAATGATGTCTCTCGCCCTACTCACAAAGATCGTAAATTATTCAGCTCCTCATCAGGGCAATTAAATTAACTCATCATTGTGGCCCATGAATATTTTAGGGGGGCAGGGGCCTGGGAGCTATGGGGAGGGGTCAGCAGGGCTGGGGCTGAGTCCAGTCCTTGACTGGGAGGTGCAGTGAGTGTGTCCCTTCTCAGGCTGCGAGGGCCAGAGGGGGCAGGGAGAAATGGTTAGAGAACTCCAGGCTGGGGCTTGCAGGCGGGTGCCTGGTGGTCTGCGCCCCGCACCCAGCCCCCCCCCCCCCATCATCCTGTCTCCTGGGTTACTTCCACCGGCTGCTGACAGAAGCCACGTGCTGGCAGCCCCCCCCCCGCAGCCCACCCCTGCCCTGCTCTGGAGCGCCTCACCCTGATCACCCCACTTTTATGGGGGGACCTGGGGGTTGGTGGTGCTGCAAGGGGTGCCTCCACGGTAGGGACACCAAATCCCCCCTGTCCTCCCCTTGTTCCAAGCTGTGCCAACCCCTGCCTGCTGCCCTCCCCACGGCCTGCGGGTTCTCCGCCAGGATTTCTCTTTCCTTTCTTCTTCGTGACGAACAATTAATAATTTATCCCATAATAAAAGAGGAAACGGTTAATGAGATGAAAACAAGCCAGAAACATCTGCTGGGGCTGCTTTCATCACCTCCCCGAGCTGCCTGTGCAGGAAGTGGTGGTGGGAGGGGGTTGGGGGCGCCAGGGGGGCTGCAGCAGCAGGAGGTTGTCCCCCACACTCAGCCTTCCTCACCATGGCCTCCTCCTCCTCAGGGACCCCCAGGTCACCCTGTCCCTGTTGTACTGTGTTGTACCATCAAAGCCTGGCTGAGACCTGCAGGGCTCAGGGCACAAATGGTGCTGGGTGTCCTGCCATGAGGCTGTCACCCCAAAACTGGCAGCAAAGCCCATTGGTCTGGCACTGCTTAGTGTTCCCAGATATGTGCCTGGCTGCTGGAGTGGAACAGGGCTGTCCCCTCCATCCCCTCTGTCCCCAGCCCCCATATCCAGATGTTGTTCATTACCAGTGATCTGATCTCCTGTGAGCACAGTTGTCCTGGGGACCCGATGCTATCGGGGTGGCAATGCAGCCCCAAACCCTCCTGGTGTGCAGAGGGACATGGTGGGGACCAGGCATCCTGACAGCAAAGGAGTGTGCAGGATTGGCTCCCTGACTTGGTGCTTTGCCAGTATTTATGGGGCCTCAGAAGGAAGCTTATTCCAGGGCTGCTTATTTCGGCAGCAGCTTTGTGGCATGCAAGGAGAGGTGTGAGGGGACACAGCCATGGTGCAGATATTGGTAGGGATGCAGCATGCTAGGGAAGGGGATGACAGGGAGAGGCAGCACAGAAAGTGGGAAAGGGACAGGCAGCGAAATGGGAGGGGAAGGCAACAGCCGGATGCTCATGATGCACAGCCAAGAGCCGGACTAGAGGCTAGAGCCTGCCCTGACCAGCCCTGCAACTGGCTTGGCCATGCAAGAGGACTGCGAGGAGCCCATGGATGGACTGAGGGTTGGCAGGGAGGTGACAGGCTGGGGTGCTGCAGAGATGTGGCTGGGTGGGGTTTGTGAAGGAAGAGCGGGGCTTGGCCAGGATGCTTCTGCCTGCCTCTGCTTCCAATTTAGCTGATCCTCGCCCGGATCCCCGCAGCTCCCTAATCTGTTTGTCTTCCAAAGCCGTTAATTCAGGGCCCGGTGAAATCCTCATGCTCTAATCCTAGCCTGCCCCCTGCTCAGCTGGGTCCGGCTCAGTGGGGCTGGCAGGGGCATGGCATGTGCTGCCGGACACTGCCAGTGCCCAGCACAGAGCCGCTTGCCACCAAAGGGGAGCAGGCTCCAAGCCCAGGCTCCGGCAGCCCCCAGGTCCCCCGGTGCTGCTAAGAGCCATTGCGGGGACAGGCGGGCGTGATGACAGCTGGGGAGATGGCCTGTCCTCCGCCAGCCCCATCAGGCACCCAGCCCCTCTCCACAGAGGTGTCGCGGAAAAACTGACATCAGCATCAGTCCAAAGGAATTTGGCCGCCTTGGCCCATCCCAGCTGGGGACAGGGACAGGGGCCTCTGCCATGCACCATGGCAGCCTTGAGCAGGGCAATGTGGAGGGACACACGTATAAATCCCCTTCTTTGCTGTACCGCTTTCCAGGAGTTGCCAGAGGGCCTGAGAGCATCCCCGGGGTACTCTCTCTGCTCCCATGTGCCCCCCCCCATGACCTAAGTGCAGAGAACAGCCAGCTCACAACACTGGTGACACCCCCTGTGTCAGATGGGGACAGTGGTTGGGGTTTATTTCCCCAGAACCTCATTTTTGTACCTAGGGCTTCAGCAGGGGGAGAAGGGGCTAATCCCTACCCAGGTCCATGAGGGCTCCTGGTATGGCTGTGGCCCTGCCACCCCTTTGTCCCCTCTGCTCCCCACAGTGCAGGACATGACTTCCGGCCCCTGGGAGGGCAAGTGGTAGGTGGTGGTGGGGAAGCTGTCCAGACGTGATGACACCTCTGAGCTGCCCCTAAGCTGTGGACCCCAACATTCTGCTTCCCTCCCCCAGCCATGCCAGCCTTCATCATCTCCTCATTCCCAGCCTGGGTAATTGGTGGACTGGTGACAGACAGGCTCATTAACAGCTTAATTTCGGCTCAGTCTCTTCCTGTCGACCCCCAGCCCAGGTGGGGACCAACCCAACAGGGTGCAGGGATGGGCATCCCGAGGCCAGTGCACCCCATTGCTGCACCACATGGGATCACCCACAGAACTGGTGGGAGAGTACATGTGTGCACACACGTGTGTACAGCACACATAGGCAGGCAGCCGTGCCCCAGGCAGCCCTTCTGGCCTTGGCTTCCCGACACCAGGGCGCATAGGAGGGACCCCTATCCCTGGGCATGAGGACAGTGCCACCCTGCCCCTCGCCCTGCTGCCAGCAGTGATGCCACCGGGGTGGGTGCTGCAGGTGTCGGTGGCTGCCCAGCCTCTGGCCTCACCCTGCTCTTGTTTGCTCCTGTATCTGTAACGGCTGTGACAGTTCGGCTCCTTTGTGCTGGCAGATAACAGGGTCCACCGCCGCCTCTGAAACACCGGCTGGCAGCCGGGCACACTGGCACTCCAACTGGGCACCAGGCATGTGGGGTATGGGCAAGGGATGCAGGCAGGGAGGCAGGCAGAGCCTTGGGTGCAGGCAAGGGGTCTGGGTAGGAGTGCCAGCAGGGATGGGTGGCAGTACTGGCAGGGCTGCAAGCAGTGGGTGTGGACACGGAGTGCAGAGGTGCAGGCAGGTTTCCCAGCCCGACTGTTCCTCTGTTTTGCCCTCAGGGGTCACACTGCAGCCCAAGAGCCCATTGCCAGCACTCCCCTACCAAGGCAGTGCCAAAACCACATCCCTTTTCCCCTCCCCAGCAAAGGCAGCTGGAGGCAGCCCAGAAATGGCTGATGTCGAGCACCCAAAGGCCACCCCACCGGATGGAGGCCTGGCTGCATTTCAAAGGAGCACAGTTGTATAATTTATCGGAAGGAGATAACAGATAAAGGCGGGGGATGGGGGGAGAACTGCACCCCCACTCCAGGGAGACAGGCACCACAGGCACCAGGGCTGCCAGGATCCATCACACTGGGGGCATGGGCACTTCCCTGGCCATGGCAGGACAGGGGAACACCCCAGTGGGTCCGATTTTGCACTGGGATGTTTTGGGACTGCCGCAAGGTAGGGGCAGAGACAGAGCCACCCTGTGCCCTGCTTTGGAGGCACTGGCTGGATGCTCCTTCTTCCCAAGTGTGCATGCCCTGGCTGCCCCTATCTGCAGAGACCACAGGGGCTAAGGCAGGACCAGAGCCACGTCACCTGGGGTTAGGTTTTGGATGGCTCATCACCCCAGGGACTCATGGCCTGGGTGCCCTCTGCAGCCCAGCATGGGAGGGGCAGTAGGCATGGGGGGAACTGAGGTAGGGGAGGACTGGTCTTGTGGGTACAGGGGCAGCGCCTGGCGCCAAATCTGGGAAGGGTTTGTTTAATCCCAGATAAGGAGGCGACGCCAGGCACTTGGCTGACAAATGGGCGCTCCCTGGGCAACAGCACCAAAGGCCATGCTGACCCCCCTGCACCCACCCCAGGACCATCTGCTACCCACCCAGCAGCACAGGGCTGGCATTAGCCTGGCATTAGTACGTCCCTCTGACCACCCACACTCTTGTGGCACAGCACCACGTGTCATGGCACAGCATGACACAGGGTCAGCAAGGCAGCAAGTGCACAGGCAGTGTCAGGGTAGCTGGGGTTGTAGTGCAGGGAAAGGTGGAGTACCCTATCCTCTGCCAGTCCCGGCTGGATTTATGCCAGGGCCAGCCCTCGTTTGATCCTGCCCCATGGGCTGCCTGGGTGTGCAGCTGAGGAGGGGGCTTGGCACCATGGCCATGCTGCACAGCCAGTTCCCGGAGGTTCTGGGCTGTGCCAGGCTCCTGCTGCCACCGTGGCATCTGGGGGGCACCTGGAAACCTGCCCTCAGCCAGCTGGCCTGGCAGGTGGCTGCGTGCCTGTGACCCCTGCATGGGGCCATGCCCGCGGGTGCTTGGGGTCGGGGCTCAGGTGTGCCCGGTCCCGCAAGGGCACGGAGGCAGAGAGCAATGCCGGCTGGCAGGGTCTGCGGGCAGCAGCATCGCCAGCTGGTGAGCACAGCCCCTGCTGCCCGCCGGCCTGCACCGGGCCTGCCAGGCCTCAGCAGGGGCAGGCAGGGACAGCCAGGTGGGATAAGTCCTTCATGTCACCCCGCACTGGCCTTGCCAACGTCCAAGCATGGCTGTGCCAGGGCCTCCCTGCCTGAATCGCACTGGGCTCCCAGGGGGTACCCCTGAGCACACTCGGGGCTGCTACATAGGCTCTGAACTGATAGGTCACATCCCTCCTGGGTGTGCTGGAGGGGGCAACTGGTCAGACTGGTGAGCCTGGCAGGGGGGCAGGAGTCTCCCCTCCGGCACACCCTGAGGGTGCTCTGCCATGCTCGGTGTGCTGCTGCCACCCCCTGGCAGCGTGCACAGTCGCGGATCCCCCTCATAGCGTCCCACGCAGGGGTGCCCAGGACCCTACAGCCCAGCCCCGCACTTCCCACAGCAGGCAGGGGCACCTCGGGGTGCAGGATGACAGGGAAGGTGCAGGGAGCTTTTGGGAGGTCCACACCTCACGCCCTGCACTGTCAAATTGGGTGCCTGGGCATGTCCCCACTGTGGCAGAGGGATTTGTGCCTGGGTGGGCAGAGCTGGAAGGGGGGCGTGGGGCTGGAGGAGTTGCTCGCCCAGACGACGATTAGGAGCCGAGGTTATGTCGCAGCACATTAAGGCTGTCCCTGCTGAGCGCCACCGCCACGGGGTGACCCCTCCGTGAACCGCCCGTGTGTCCCCTCTGGGGGGCCCCCAGCCCCTCACACCAGCACCCCCACCACGCCACCGTCTCCAGAACATCACCACCCTGCCGCGTCCCACTGCCTGCACTGCACGCACACGAGGGGTGCGCGGACACCGAGTCAGGGGACCCTGTGTTACAGGGGGGACACGCTGTACAAAGGTCACAACCGGGTGGGTCTGGGTACCACAGACATGCTTGCAGCAGGCATCCCAGCACAGATGCTGGAGACACCTCAGCTCTGGGTGCCACCCCAACCCATGTCCCGGAGATGCCTGGCTCTCGGGGTTAGCGTGCGCTGCAGACACCCACCAAGGCCACACACAGGAACCCATGTCCCATGGATGTTTATGCTCACAGCCTCGTGGTCCCCAGTGAGCTGCTGCCATGTGCCGCATGGACAGTGCTGTGTCACCCACCTTCCCCAGTCCCCATCACACCGGGACACCACCACCCACCTCTATGCCAGCCCCCTCCGTGCCACGTCCAGGCGGGCACCCCCTGCTCAAATGAGGCACAGAGTCCCGGCTGCCACGTCCTACCCGAGCCAGAGAAAACCCAGCTAAGGCAGGCGGGCGGTGGCATTCAGGTGCCGGGGGTGGGGCCAAGGATGAACTCTCGACCCCGCGCCGTCTGCTCCCCACCAGATGCCAAGCGTGCGAGCACCCGGTGTGAGCCGCCCCCAGCCCTGCCAGAGCCCGGTTCTCCTCACGGTTCATCGGCAGGACACGGGTGGCGGCCGCCGCACGTCCCTCCCCCAAAAAGCCGTCGTGAGAGGGGGAAGGAGCCGTCGGAGGCTGCAGCCCCGCGGTCTCGTCGTGGTTGAGTCTGTGCAGCTCATGACACTGATGCTGCGGCCGAGGAGGGCCGAGTGAGGCCCCGCTGTCCCACACCTCGGGGCTGTCGGACGGGGTCTTCGAAGCCCCCATAGGGCAGCTCGGACCCCCGAACGCTGGGGCCGCTGGCTGGAGCGTCTCCGGGCCGGGGCCATCTGTGGCCGCAGCCGTGGCCCACGCCGTGGAGTGCGCGGTGGCATCCGCGGCCTCGCAGCTCCCCCTGCCGAGACCTGCCGCAAGGGCACCCCAGCGGGGGAAGCCAAGCGCCCTGCCAGCCCTCCGCTGCTGTGCCCCTCCCCATTGCAATGCTCCCGCCCTGCAATGCAGCTCCGCTGCAGCGCTCCCCCATCTCACCGCACCCCTTTGCAATGCCCCACCCCGTAACTGCAGGGCGCGCAGTGCAGCCCACAGCGGGGAAACCGGCCGCACCGGCACCACGGGGCTCTACGGCCGCGCGGAGCCCCACAGCCGGTCGGCAGCAGTGCGCAGGCGCGGGAATCTCCCCGTCCGGCCTGAGGCTACTTCCTCCCCACGGCGGAAGAGTGCTTGCGCGGTTGTGGTGGGTGTGTGTTAGTGGTGCGAGCTGTGCGGAGGCCTGGGGCGGCCGCCATGGCTGGGATCCTCTTTGAGGACATCTTTGACGTGAAGGACATCGACCCCGAGGGGAAGAAGTTCGACCGCGGTGAGTGGGGCCCCGCTACTCCCCGGCTCCGCCCTCCCGCGCAGTCCTGTGTCCGCCCTTAGCCTGCCCCGGTCCCCCTCCGCACTGCCCGTCGGCGCTGGCCCCTCACTGTCCTTAGCATCGGCCCACCGTGTGTTGCCACATGCCGGTGCGCGCTTCTTCCCCAGGCCGGCTCCCCGGTGCTCGCCGCTCCCGTGACTCTCTCTGCCTGTGCGTTCCGAGGCCTGCTCCCGGGACCTGGTACCCAGCCCTGAGCCCACCCCTGTGCATCCCTTTGCCCCAGTAGCTCGGGTGCTAACCAGGGGTGAGTGAGAGCCCTGCTCCCACGCAATCACTGGGGTCTGCTCTGTGCTTGTCCCTGACTGCTGCTCTCCACAGTGTCCCGCCTGCACTGTGAGAGTGAGTCCTTCAAGATGGACCTCATCCTGGATGTGAACATCCAGATCTACCCTGTGGACCTCGGTAAGCCATTGGGCTGCTAGTCCAGAGGGTGCCAAGCCTGAGCCAGTGTCACCTTGGGTGGGTGAGGTTAGAGGTGCATGCTGGTGCTTGGAGGAGTGTGGCTAAATTAGCTATGAGCAAGGAATGAGCTGCTTCAGACTTCCTTGGGCCCCTGTGTTTGTCTCCAGGAGATACTGGGCATTCTCAGCATGCTGGTGTTGAACTGGGTGCTGGTTTGCCTCACTGAATATGTTTGGGCTTGTCTCCAGAGATGCTGTCTAGTGAAACTGCCTCAGCAGGTGGTAACAAAGCTTTGAGGAAAACCTTAGAAATGAGCTTCTGTGACTAAGTATATTAGGTGGAAAAGAGTCTTATCCTCAGTGAAGCACAGAAGAGCTGGTGCTGCTGTTGCAGGGTCTCGCACTTGCTGCCAAGGGTTCGGCCAAGTCCTCTGGAACTCTTCCCATGAATATCTTGTTGTATGCCATGAAAACAGCAGCAGTGGTGCTCTGGTGGCTCTGTTCTCTCTGTGGTGGTGGCCAATGTCTGTGGGGAGCAGGGAGACAAATGATCCAGGGTGACTTTTTCCTTGTTCCCCACAGTCCTGTTGGAGGAATGAAGGCAGAGATGGGTTTGTGCTAAACCTGCCAGGACATCTCCTTGCCACCACACTGAGATCTGCTGCGGCTGCACCCTCACCTTCTCACTGCTCCTCTGCCCTCTCTTCCCAGGGGACAAATTCCGCCTGGTCATTGCCAGCACCTTGTATGAAGATGGCACGCTGGATGATGGCGAGTACAACCCCACAGATGACAGGCCATCTAGGTATGGGGGTCCAACTGGGAACATCATTGTGTCAGGGGGGTGAGGTGCTGAGGTTCCTTCTCTCAAAGAATGCTCAGCTATGTCATACCTGAATTTGACTCTTCCCAGGGCAGACCAGTTTGAGTATGTGATGTATGGCAAGGTGTACAGGATTGAAGGGGATGAGACCTCCACGGAGGCAGCCACACGCCTGTAAGTGCTTATCGTTGGGAGCAGGGGGATGTGGAGCTCTGGGGGTAGAGTGGGGGAGGCATTGGGATCCCGGTGCAGGTTTCTTGTAGAATTTTTCACTCTGACTGCTCCTCTTCTCCTACCCCAGCTCTGCCTACGTGTCCTATGGGGGGCTGCTCATGCGGCTGCAGGGAGATGCAAACAACCTGCATGGGTTTGAAGTGGACTCTCGAGTTTACCTGCTGATGAAGAAGCTGGCCTTCTAGGAAATTTCCTGCCTCTGTGGGCTGCCCCAGAGATGTTCTGCTGGCAAGCAAACAGGAGCCCTGTGATCCCAAATCCCACCTCAGTGTCCATGTTGTCTGGCCCTTCTGGAACTGGGGAAGAGGGAGCAGTCCCCTCCAAATCCTGGCTGCTTCTGACTCTTGGGATCTGCAGCCCCCTCTTGCAAGCAGAGGGGTGCCTGATGGCTGAGTGGAGACCAGCTGGTTCTGCAGTCCTGGCTCTGGCCACGGGCAGCTGGACTGGGACAGCCACCTCTCTGCCTCAGGGCTCGGCACCATTTCCTAAGGAGCCATCCTGAGGCAAGCTGGGCTTGTTGATTAAACTAGGATGTGTTTTCTACATCTGTCTGTGCTGGCTGAGATGGGGCAGTGCTGGGGGGGCAGAGAGAGCCTGTATCACTTTCCCAAAGAATGGGCAGTGCAAACTTGCCCGGGCTGTCCTGTGCCGCCTCTCTGGGTGCTGCACGCTTGGGCTGGGGACCGGCAGAGAGGTGCAGGTGGTGAGGTGCCGGCCGGAGCCCGCCCGCCCTGCAGCGCTGTCTGCTGCCGCGGGAGGGAGCTGGCTGCTGCGAGGAGACCCGGAGCGGCTGTCCCTCACTGAGTGAGGCCCTTGGGGGTGTGCGGGCCCCTGCCAGTGCCACAGCGGCGGTAGGAAAGGACACAAGCAACCCGTTATAAAAATAGCT
The DNA here is from genome assembly GCF_963264785.1 of Psittacula echo. Taxonomy (NCBI): domain Eukaryota; kingdom Metazoa; phylum Chordata; class Aves; order Psittaciformes; family Psittacidae; genus Psittacula; species Psittacula echo. The sequence goes on along the minus strand of NC_137740.1, from coordinate 29,619,598 downwards.
CTTTAATTGTAAAGCATTCACAGTAGAGGTGCCTGCCTGGGTGGAAGCGGAGCATGTGCCCGGTGCATGGGTGTTGCTGCTGTCTGTCTCCATGGGCTGTGTGGGCACTGCAGGCTTAAACAACAGCCAACCCTTTCCCTGTGGGCACCTTCCTGGGTACCCAGAGCACAGCTAGGCATCTGGCTGTGAGCCCTGTGCACAGCCTCATCGGGCCCTGCACCGAGAGTCTGTGCCACCTGCCTGGCCTTGCTTGCACAAGTCCTTTGCCAGGTCATGGAAGAAGAAGCGCAGCTTGCCCTGCACCAGCTGCCGGTAAGTGAGGAAGATGCCAGTGATGTGGGTCTGCTCCATGGAGCGTGGGGAGCATCCTGGCTCCCAGGGTCCTGCCTGAGGGTTGAGAGTGTGACAAGAGGTGACAAATGCCAGCATACCCATCGCAGTGCAGCCATCACTGCCCCAGGGTATTCTGGCTCAAGGTGGGAGGCCTCACCTCCCAGCTGAAGGTCTGCAGGAGCAGGAGGAAGGAGTTGGCGTGTTGGTAAAGCTGGCTCAGCTGCCTGGCCCCGCACGGCTCGGTCACCTGGCCCTGGGCATCCACCACAGCACCCACCAGCAGTGCCATGTCACACAGGATCTCCCGCCGCTTGGTCTCGTTCTGTGGGAGCAGACAGCAAGCAGCCTGACCCTATGCCTGGCTCATTCCTATGCCCACCCTAGGTCTGGATGGGGGTTCTCCACCCCCCTGTACTAACAGGTGTGCCCACAAACATCTTGTTTGGCACTTACGATGCCTCTGCCAAACCAGTTTCCTTCTTCAGCCCCGTGAGCACCACAGTGCTGTCCTCCCAGCCCCTCTCACCGATTTGGATTTCCACTGCTGGAGGCTGAAGTCCACCAAGGGCAGCACTGCAGGACAGCTGAGTGCAGGCAGCACCTGGCACTGGCCCTGTGGAGAACAGGAGATGCTGAGGTGAGATACCAGGAGCTGTGCCCATCGCTCTTCTTGGGTTCAGGGGGGACTGTATCCTCACCACTCTCTTCTCCATGTCCTTGGCCTCCCCAATGTACTTCTGCATGAGTCTGTTGTCGCAGACCAGCCGTGTTGAGCTAGCATGGCCCTCTTCCATGTGCAGGAGAAAGGATGTGAGGAGGAGCAGTCCTGGGGAAGACTGAGTTACCTTGGGTACCATGCCATCCTCTCTGTGCAGGTCCAGCCCTGGGGCCATGCCTGCAGTGGCAACCCTCACCCCAACCCGGTGGCCGCTTTTTTGGCCCAATGGTGGGGGTGCAGGGAGAGGCATAGGAGGGCTGAGGGAGGGCATGAGGTGCAGCACCCCTGGCAGCACAGGTGCCAGGAAGAGCCAGTGTTTCTGTGCTGGTGGTGTGTGCCGAGGGGCCGCACAGCCACATCTGTACCAGGTTTTTCAGCTCCGCTCTGGGCTGGGCTGCTATCGGGGAGCAGAGCCACGCTCCTTGTGCAGCCAGGGCCAGCCCTCCGGATCTGTGCCAGGAACAGCTCTGGGTGTCACGTGCACTGTGGGGAATCCCTGCCTGCAGCATCCTGCAGTGTACGGCTGCTCACAGCTGCTCTGGCCAGGAGCTGGCCTTCCCCAGTGCTGCTGGCACTCTGCTGCCAAGGATGTCTCTTGGCCCGGCAGCTGCAGCATCCTGGCACTAGGCATCTTCTCTCCAAACACCCTCTGTGCATCCACCTGCCTTGGCACTACACCTGTCCCCAGAAGGCCTTGGCACAGCCTGTTCCCTAGGACAGGCATGGAGAGATGCTCGCCTACCCTTGAGCACTGGTAGGAGCCAGGTCCAGCCAAACCAGAGCCACACTGGGGGTTTGCTGCCCACCTGTGGGGCTCATCTCTTGGGGTACCCATGCAGCAGACACTTGGGTTGTACAGCCATGGTGTCTGCTAACAAAGCAATGCCCCTTCCTGCTCACTCCCGTCCCCCCTTTTGGCTGTGCACTCACTGTTCAGCTCCATGCTCAGCTGGGGGCTTCGGCCCTGCATCTTCCACCCTGGGGCCAGTGGCTGCTCCCTGCCTCCCGTCCCCCTTCCATGGAGGGTGGTGGTGGCGCGGGCTTCCCGCGAGCTGCCCAGTGGGAATAGAGAGCCGGGGGCCGGGATTGCCCCTGGGACGGGACAGCACGGCGCGGCGCTCCGGCTCCGGCCTGGCCGCGCAGCCGAGGCAGCGCGATTTCCTGTTGTGTCGCCACTGACCTTCAAGCAAAACTGCAGCGGGGGCCCCGGGCCCGGGGGACGGCTTCCTGCCTCCAGCCGCTTCCTCCCTTGGCGCGGGGCACGGGAAGGGCGTCCCTGGGGCTGCTCACCTGGCCCCTGGCCTGAGCACTTGGCTGCTGGCACTCCAGTGGTCAGTGCCTCAGCGATGCCTGGCCAGGGGGTGAAGGTGGCCCTGCTACTTGCAGAACGGATGGCATGGGTGACCCTGAGCTGGATGACGCTGGGATCATCGCCCCTGACAGGTTCCTGCTCCTGGATTTGGCAGCCAGGCACAAAGGCTACCAAAAACCCTTAGCTGGAGATGGGGTCCAACCCCACCAACCCTCACCCAGAGGCAGACCTCATCTGTGGTCAACTTCATCCAGAGGTGAGCCTCAACCCTGGTGATCCTCACCCGGAGGTGGAAACCAACCCCGGTGAACCTTGCCCAGAGGTGGGGTCTGCTCCTTGCATCCAGCACGCAGGGAAGGTGATGGAGCCCAGGAGTTTGTCTGGCACGTGGTCCCTGGGGCTGTTTCACCAAACGTGCTGGTTGTGGATGGGTGAAGTACCCACAGATACACCCTCCCTGGGTAGGAGAAGCACTGAGGGTCTGTCCAGCACCAGGTCCTGGTGTGGCTGTCACATTCCCCCCAGCAAACCCAGCTCCTGTCCCAGAGCACCCTGGCTGCTGGGGTGGGGGATGCACACACCCGTATCTGTGTATACATGCACATGTGTGCCCAAATAGCACATGTATAAACACTCCCCACATGCACCCTCCGACCTACGTGTGCACATGCACACTTCCTGCGTCACGTGTCAGGATGCACGCTCAGATAACTCTGGGAGCCAGGCAGACCTCCACACGCTTCCCTTTGGCGGGGGACCCCTCCAGCTGATGTCCTCTAGCTCCTGGTCTCCCTGCAGCCGTGCGCTTCCTTCTCGCACCGCTGCTCTCGCACGCTCCCACCCCTGTCCCTGTGGCCAGCGGTTCCCGGCAGTGCCTGGCCGGGTGACAACTGTCGAAGTAAACACCTCAGCCCCACTCCGCCTGCCCCATGCCCTGCTCAGCCCTCAGAGCCCATCTTGCAGGTCATGGGGTGCCTGGACAGGGATCCAGTGGGTGCTGTGTCTCAAGGATGAGGCTGGCAGCCCAGCTAGCGTGGGGCATGGCTGGCAGGAGCCATGAGCACCAGGGTCAAACGCCGCCAGGCTTCCCCTGCTCAGCCATGCCTTGTCTCTGCGGACGTGACAAGCTGCAAACACGTCTGACAGCACCTTCAGCCCCTCTGACAGTGCTGGCCTTGCTCCTGCAGCTGGCCCCGTGTCAGTCCCTACCATGCACAGGTCCCCATCCCTCACAGGACGCAAAGCCATTGATGATGCCAGGCTGGAGAGCTGCAGTGCCCTGCACTACCTACTTGTCCTCATCACTAGGCAAATGAACCCATCAAGGGAAACCAGACAGCTGCCGGAACCTGGAAGTCTGCTGGACACCAGTGGGCACCAAGGCATCCAAGCTGCCTTCAACAGTCCTTTTACTTCAAAATGCTCTTTTTCAGCCATGCCAGAAGCTGGTGGGCAGCAGGAGCCTGTTCCTGTGGGCAGCCTGGTATTCCTCTGCTGAGAAGGGCAAAGCCAGTGTTTGCTGACCACAGCAGGCAGACAGAAGGGGATGTGGGGGGAGCCCCTGCTGCTGGTCCGCTTTGTTTCCCACAGCCCAAATCCAGAGATGCTGCATGCTGTGGAGTGAAGGGGTGTAGGGGTAGTGAGTGAGGGTCAGAGAGCTCAGTGAGGCATGGAGGCTCTGGCCAAAGTGAGCAGGTATCTGGTAGGGGGCAGGAAGCTGGGGGGGGCTGTGGGGCTGTGCAGCTGGTCAGATCCTGGTGCCAAGTTTCCCACCTCTCCTTACAGGGTGCAAAGTGCCGGGAATCCCACAGCGGGGGGCAGCTGTTTGCACCCACTTCGCCAAGGTGCTGACGGTAGCCGGAGGTGCCAGGCGGAAGCGGGGGGGACGGAGCGACGTGTGGCACAGCTGCTGACCCGCAGGCCACCCAGATGTGCTCGGTGGGCACTCTCAGGGATGTCAGTGCAAGGCGGGGGAGGGCATGGGAAGCAAACCTGGGCTTCCAGGGACAGGGAGGGGGGTCCCAGCCCCCTTTGAAGCCCCCATAAAAGAGAGGAGAAAGTCAAAGGAACAAAGCAAGCAGCTAATCCCGGCGTGAGCAAACAGCCCCGTTTGCTCAGGGCACAGCTGGCCCCGGGACCAGGGAAAAGAGCGCAGCAGGGCTCTGGGGGAGCCAGGCAGCCGGGGGACCCTGGCCGGTCGGCTCCCTGAGTGCAGGCAGCCCCGGGGGCTGGGTGTCTCCTGACCCCTCCGGGCCATTTCACATTTGCATATTGCCAATAAACATCCGTGGACAGATCCTGCTCCCCATGCCCTCCGCACCATGCTCCGCTCCCTGCCAGCCCGTCACACGGTGCTGCTGGGCATAGGGGCTTGCAAAGGGCGCCTTGCCCAGGGTGCTGCAGCTCAGCGGGTGAAGACTGGCAAGGTTTTCCCCATCTTTCCTAATTCCCAGCAGGCTACACGCTGCCTGGCACTCAGCACAAAACCCTGGGTGTTGTCCAGAGGATGCCCATGGGCAAACCCTCGAGCCGCTCACTTTCATCTTGTGCCAGTGGCTCTGCTGGCATTTGGGGTGACCCCATTGTGTCCCCTTCTCCTATCCTGCTCCTCAGCTGAGCTCCCCACCCCAATGAGGGGCACAGGGGGTGCCGGCATGGTACCTCAGCCCTCTCCCTCCATCCCACGGGGTGGTGAAGGGGTTAATGCCAGGCGGCCGAGCCGCAGGTGGGCGCAAGAATGAAATTCCTTCTCGCTGTCCTGCGAAGTCTGGGCACAAATATTTGCCTGCATGTCCGGTGGGGAGGGGGAGACCACCATCACTCTGGGAGCTTGCTAATCCACATGCCAAACACAGCCCTTCATGCCCTGCAAGCCCCCCACCTTCCTCCTGCTGGGGTTGCCCCACAGCAAGGGGAGGAGGAGACATTTGGGGCCAAGGGGACACCAGCACCTTTGGGTGCTCCTATAAGCAGGGAGCTCTATGGAGCTGATGGGTGCTAGAAGCAGGTACGGTGCTCCAGGGCAAAGCCAGGATCTGCTTGGCACAGCAGACAAGGCTGCTTTGGGGTCTCCATCCTGCTCCCTGAGCTGTGCCTGCTGCAGCAGCCCAGGAAAAAGACAAGAGCCCCAACCCTTCCCGCCATGCCAGCAATGCACCCTCCGTAATAAAGTCCATGTGTTCGTAGACAGAAAACAGCCACTTTCCACATCCTCCATCACCCCCCCACACTGCATCCCCCTCCCCGTACCTGTCACCCCCAAAACTCCCTCCATCCCCAGACCCCCCTGGCCTTCGTCTGGGGCGGCCCAGTGCTGCAAGCCGCCTACCAGTTGTGCAAATATTGCTGGAACGGCTGTAATCCCCGTGTCCAACGTGAATTATGAGATATTTCCACCCATTACGACAGCCCCCCCTCCCTGCCCCGCCGCGTGTGTGCGAGGCCGGGGGGATTAGTCACGGCGCAAGCCGCGATCGGCTCAAAGCTTTGGGGAGGCTGACAGCTCTCTGCACCCTGGGTCAGTCGAGGGGGGCTTCTTTTGGCAAGAGGGAGTGCCCCTTGCGCCTTCCTGGCTCTTGGCTCACGGCTCCTGGGGTGCCCGGGAGGCAGTGGGAAGGGGCCTGGGGTATGCGGTTTTGCCTCGACCCCATCCCCGGGGAGCAGAGGCTCCTTCCTGCCGCCGGAGCCCTGCTCATGCTCAAAGCCGCAAGCAGGCAGCAGCTAATGAGGCCAGACAATAGGGAGCTGCGTGGGGCAGGAGGCTGGCAAGGGCCTCCGTGACACCCACACACCAGGCACGGCCCTGGCACTGTGGCCCACAGGACCTTCCGCAGGACCCTTGCCACCGGGCAGGGCACGTGCCCACAAAGCCCTGGTAGCCCTGTGGGCTGTTCTGGAGGGATGTCATCAGGACATCCCACCCGTTCTGTGCTAGGGTGGCACCCACAGGGGACACCATCTCCCAACCCAGGGACAAGCTGGGTGCCTGCTCTGTTAGAGGTGCTGAAGGGTGAGGGTGCCTGGTGGGGCTGCCGGGGCTGCCCATGGCCAGCCGGCTCCATCCCCATGTGGTTCCAGCTGCCCACAGCCAGCAGCCCCATTGGGGATGTGCCGGCGCCAGGCCTGGCTCTGGAGTGCCTCAGAGCCGCCTTTGTGCAGGGCGCTGCCGGCACACATGTGTGGGTGCTGGGAAACAGCTGCTGGGATCAGGACCCTTTCCCAAGTGCCGGCGCCATTCTCCTCCCTACCAGCCCAGAGACCCCTGAGGCTCTGGCAAGCCGCCCTCTGCCCTCACATGGAGGCACCCCATAGTATTTCTAGGGACAGCCAGGGCTGTGGGTGAGGGATGCCCAGGCACGGCTGGGGCATGCCTTTATCCATTTCACCCCTGCCTGCATGCCCCCGCTGCAGTGGCAATGCCCCTCCCCGAGCAGGGCTGCCCTCCTGTACTGCCAGGCCCTGTGCCAGCATACCACCCCTGTCCCAGCCTGGCAGTGCCAGGCCACCCTCACAGCCCCCCTTTTCCTCAAGCTGCCACCCTGTGCCTCAGTTTCCCCCATGCCGAGGACTGCAGACAGGCGGGTTCCCTGTCTCTCCTTCCTTTCCCTGGGAAAGGGGAGGGAGCTTCTCCTGCCGCTTCCCTGCTTCCCTGCGTCCCACAGCCGAGCCAGGAGACTGTGACGAACTCCGGGTTCGCGGAGCCAGCAACAGATTCCTGGCACCGGCAGAGCGTCCGGGAGCCATCGCCCGCCTCCTCCCTGCTCGGCCCTGCTCACATCCTGCTGTCCCCCAGGGCCGCTGTTGTTCTGCAGTGGACACTGTGCTGCGACACTGGCACGGCCTCGGAGACCCCAGCCTTCCCCTGCCCATCGTGCTGCCGGACCCCAGGCCAGCAGGGACGTTGGGAGAGAGGAGTGGGAACAGGTCAGTGGCACTGCGGGGGACAGCAGGAAGGGCACGGGGCCAGGGGGTACCATGCTACCAGGTGTGGTCCCCATGTGCAGAAAGTTCTTGGAGGCATCAGGGCACTGGGCATTGCCGTGCTCATGGGATGCCTGAGGCCCTGGCAGTGTCCCAGCCCTGGTGATGCTGTGGGCCATCCCACTGGGGGAAGACCATCTGCTCCTCACTGCCTCCTGCCAGCACCAGCTCCTGCCATGGGCAGATCCCCAGCATGGCAAAGGCCCCACAGCCTTGCTGCCCTTGCTGGAGAGGTGCCCACTGCTCAGGGATATGTGCCAAACAGGGGCAGGGAACGGGACAGGGCAGCTGCGGGCAAGCTGGGGATAGGCAGCCCCACGTGGGCTGGCATTGGGGGCACAGGGTGATGGACTGCAACCCCCCCAGCTGCTCGCTGGGCCGTGGGGAGGCCCAGGAGGAGCCTTCTAGGGAGGCAGGGGCCTGTTGTGCTCCAGCTGTGCCGTGTTTCCCTAGCTACACTGCGCAGCTGGCCGGGTGTTTGTACCGCCCGTAGTTGATTTTGGCAGCTCTGCGTTTCCCCCTCCTCCCTTCCCCATGCGCCTTCCCCTCCGGGGGCTCCTGCCCGCCACACACCGGTCACCCGTCCGTGCCACCCTCAGTGGAGGTCTCAAGGCAGGGACATGGGTGGCACACAACGGCCCCCTCCCCACAGTGTGTGCCTCAGTTTCCTCAGCTGGATGCTGCTCTCCCCAGGCTTTTCCATGGTGTGAGCTCACTGCCCACCATCTTCGCCAGCTCAGGCACATGTGGATGATGAGCAGGACTGGTGCTGGGTGCTGCTTTCTCAGCCTCTTCCACAGCTGCCCTCTCCCCTCCCCAGGCAAGGTAACCCAGGCATCCAGGCTCCTGTCCCAGCGCAGCCACTGTCACTGGTGGGCAGCAGCCCGGGGTCCTGCTCTGCAGCCTTCCTCTGCCCAGGGTGGACGTCAGCCTGAGGGATTTAAGGGTATCGAGGGCACAAGCATGTGACTTTGCAGAATGCAGTGTGGATTGGAGGGGTGCAGCATGCTTCAGGGGCCCATGCTCAGGGCTGCTGAGGATGGAGGATCTTTATGTCCTGGGGAAAGGCTGGCTGCATGGGAGAGGTCTGCAGGGGGTCCATGTGCCACAGGAAACGGTGTGGATGGACAGTGCCCTGCAGTGCCCCATGTCCTGGGGTGCCATGTGTCCTGAGAATGGGCCAAGTGGATGGAGGAGTCCCCAGGCTGTCCCCTGCCTGGGGGGCCCTACAAGCCCTGGGAGTGCTGTATGGATGGAAAGGCCGCAGGATGCCCTGTGCCCAGAACATGCCCCATGCTAAGGAAGAGTATATGGATTGAAGAGAGGAGCATTTAAGTGAGGGTGCCCCACAGATGCCTTATTCCCAAGGAGGCTTATGTGGATGAGGGGCTCCCTAGTGGCTCATATGCATGGGGGCATGCCCGGGAAGTCCAGTGCCCAGGAACACCCTGAGCTCTGTGGAAGGAATGTGGATAGTGGTGTCTCCACAGTGTCCTGTGTCGCGGGGTGTTATGTGGATTGCGCGGCTGGGTGTCCTCAAGATGCCCAGCTCCTGGGTGTGCTCCGTGCCCTGAAGGAGGATATGTGGATGAAGACATCCCTCAGAGGATGTGGACGAAGGCATCCCTCACATGCCCTGGGGCGGGCATGTGGGGGGGGATGCTCTGCACCCGGGGGTTACCCCAAGCCCGGGGGAGGGGGGCAGTGGATGGGGGGGTCCCCAGGACACCCCAATGGAGGTTACCCCGTGCCCGGCGGGGCAGCTGCGCGCCCCGGGGTGCCGCGGGATGGCCCGTGCCCGGCAGGTTCGGTGCCCGGGGGGGGGTGAGAGCGCGGCGGGGGTGCGTGCCCCCCCGACCGGTCGCTGCCTGCGCCTCATTAGCGGGGCCTTTGTTTGCACAGGGCTCGCAGCTCCCGCTTGCCCATGCCGCCGCCTATAAAGCGGAGCCGGAGCCGGCGGCCGGGCAGAGGCGGCGGCAGCACCCGGCAGCGCCCGGCCCCCCCTCCCCGCCCCCGGCCGCCTGCCCGCCCCGGCCGGCCGGCACGATGCGCGCCGCGCTGCTCCTGCTGCTCGCCCTGCTCCTGCTGCTGCCCGGCCGCGCCGCCCGCCCCAAGCTCGCCCTGCCCATCCGGCCAGACACGGACCCGCTGCCTCCCGGAGGGGCGGCAGGTAGGAGACCCCCTTCCCTCCTGCGCTCCGGCCACCCCCCATCGTGTACCAAGCCGCTGCCGCGCCCCCCCTTCGTATGTCTAGCTTCGTCCACCCCCTCCCTGCCACCCGCACCCCCGTCCTTGCACCGCATGCCTGCACCTCCCTTTCCTCCCCTTTTCTTGCATCGCGCATCCCGCTCCGGGTCCCCCGGGTGGTCGGGACCGGCACCGGGAGCAGCACCGGGAGCGGGATCGCGAGCGGTCGCCGTGCCCAGCGGGCGGCGGGGCGGTGCCGGCAGCTGTCCGAGGCTGCGGCAGGGGGGTGTCCGCTGCCCAGAGGTGACGGGGGTGACTGTGGTGGTGGCGGTGGGGTCTCCGCAGGCTGCGCCTTCGGGGGTCACTTCTATGCCCTGGAGGAGACGTGGCACCCGGACCTGGGGGAGCCCTTCGGGGTCATGCGCTGCGTTATCTGCCACTGTGAGCCGGTGAGTGCCTCTGTACCCCCCTTCCCGAGGGAGATTCCTCCAGGACCCGGCCCTGCTGGGAGGGAACTGGAAGAGAGGGAGTTTTCGACCCCTTCATCCAATACAGCCTCTCCTCACGGAGAAGGGAAGCGGGGATTCCTCCAGCCAGCAGGACACCTGGATGTCCTCCCCCGCGGCAGCAAGGAGGAGAAGGGGGGTTTAAAGGATCAGGCTTCATTCCTCCTCCACCTCCTCGGGGATGGCCTCCGGCCCTCTCCTTCCCTCCGAGCAGCCCTCCGGGGCCGGGGCTGGCGGGGCCGCGCACAGCTGGGCAAGGGGCTGGGGGCCGTGGGGAGGGGGCCAGGGTTTGGCTGCCGTTCAGGCAGCTGGAGGCTGTGCAAGGTGTCCGCGCTGCCCGCGGGGGCTCCAGATGGGCTGGGATGGGGGATCCAAGCTGGCCGGGGGGGCACACATTGACATGGCTCTCCCGGGCTCTTCCCGCAGCAGAGGAACCGCCGAGGGAAGCCAGCAGGAAAAGTGAACTGCAAGAACATGAAGCAGGACTGCCCAGTGCCCGCCTGCCCCCGGGCCACGCTGCTGCCCGGGCACTGCTGCCACACCTGCCCCAAAGGTGAGGCCTGCGGCTGCCTCCCTGCAGGAGGGTCCCCCATGGGTTGGGGAAGGGGGCACTGCACGCACACCTCCAAAAAGGAGTGCTTGCTTTGTTATGGAGGTTGTCATTGCCCTGCGGGATGCTTGCAAGGTGGTGGTCATGTGGAAACCCTGGTAGGAACAGCTGCCTCTGCACCACCCTGGGAGGAGTGCTGGGAGGGTGCTTAGGGCTCAACAACCTGCCTGTCCATCTGACTCTGTCCAGTATGTCCCCGCAGGCCAGCTCAGAGCCCCACGGTGATTCACAGGGCACATCTCAGTCTGTCTTGGGAGGGGGGATTTATTATTGTCTCCCCCCTCTCCGAGCTCTTGGGCACAAGCAGTGTGGTGCAGTGGTCTCCCCCTGTGCCCATCTCATGCCAGCTTTGCCAGAACCCCCAGAGAAGAGTCCTGCATTTGCCCTCGACGCCTTTGAGTACTTCCAGGACAAGGAGGATGACCTGGACAAGCCCTACAATGACCGCTCCTACCTCAGCTCCGAGGGGCTGGCCCGTGATGATGCCCGCACAGGTGAGTTGCCCACTCAGGCAGGCAGCAGTGGTGTGGGCACACCCCCCCCATGCTCCCCACCGTCATCAGCATCTTCTCCCCAGAGTTCGTGGCCTTGCTGACGAGCGGTGGCCCAGAGCTGTGGCACCCAACGTCCAGTGCGGTGGCCAAGGCTCGCTTCACCCTGCTGCGTTCCTACCTGCTCTTCTCCATCAGCTACGAGCGGTGAGTCCTGCTCCCTGTCCTCTGCCCAGGCTGTCACAGCGGGCAACCCCGCCCAGAAGAGGGGGAGATGCAGCAGTGCTTGTGCCTCAGTTTCCCTTCCGACCTCCCCCTGCGGTGCCACAGCCTTGCACTGGCAGGGTGAGAGATTTGGGGAGGGGTCGATGTGCTGGGGGTCCAGCCTGGGCGAGCAGCCGGGATTTCGGCACGCCCACGGCGCCGGCGGCCGGGCCTCGCCCCTTCGCCTCCAGGTCTGGAGCGCGAACAAACGGGAACGGCTCCAGGTCTCCATGGAGGACGCGGGCGCAGCGGGGCAGAGGCGGTGTGCCGCCCCGCAGGCTCTGCCGCCGGGATCCCCCATCTTGGCCGTGCCCTCCCCGGATGCTCGCCGGCGGCAGAGCCGCTCCTCTCCCTCCCTTCCTCCTTCCCGCTCCAGTTTCTTCTGCTCTTCCTTGCTTCCAGGCCCCTTTGCATAGTAAAGTGGTGACTAATTTCCAGCTCCAACCGGGGGAGCCAAACGAAGCCGAAAACGCTCCTAATTTACAGCCGGGTCCAAGCGCTCGGCTCCTGGCGGGTCCTGCTCTGCCACCGTTCCCGGTGGGGACCCCGCTCCTGCTCCGAGCCGCTTTGGCACCGCTCCGGGGCAGGGGAGCCGAGGGGACCAGTGCCGAGCTGTCACTCGGCGGGATGGCAGGCTGGGTGTGGGCTGGCAGAGTGTGGCGCTTGAGACCCCACAAGGGGATGTCACCCTTCTCTTGCCCACCCCGTATCTCTTAGTGTGCCCTCCCCGATGCACCCCTGTGCCCAGTGCTGAGCAAGAGTGGTGCCAGGGGACACGGGGCCGGGCAGGAGATCCTTGCTCACCCCCTGGATGCCCGCAGGCTGGGGAGGCCGAGCCGGGTGCGTTTCAGTGACCCTGAGGGCAACGTGTTGTTCGAACATCCCGTGCAGAAGAGCGCTGCCTCCGAGGATGGCATGGTGAGAGGGGAAGGGAGGGTGGGGGGCACGGTACCCCTTCCTCTCCCTCCCTAGGTACACCGTGCCCCCGGCCCCTGCCCAGCCCTACCATCACCCGCAGCTCTGCGGGATGTGGAGAACAGTGTCCAAGGCCAACGTCCAGCTGCTGAGGGGGGAGCAGCTCCGTGTGTCCCTTGTCACCCGTACACAGCCCTCTGGAGAGGTCCATGGGCGCATCCTCAAGCACCGGGCGCTCTTTGCTGGTCAGTCCTGCTCCCACCTGCCCAGCTGCTGGGTGCCCAGCATGATGCCTCTCACACCTCCTCTCCCGACACAGAGACGTTCAGTGCCATCCTGACCTCACTGGACCCCACACACCTGGGTGCTGGGGGCATGGCCATGCTGACGCTGAGTGACACTGAGAACAACCTGCACTTCATCCTCATGGCCCGGGGGCTGCTGGAGCCTGGTGCTGGGGGTGAGGGTGGGCACAAGCACCTTGTGGGTCCTGGCGCTGCTGGTGGGGTGGGGATGAGTAAGGCTGGGAAGTCCATGGCATGGATGTAGCTTGGGGTGTGGGAGTCAGGGTGGGGGCATGGGCTGGGTGTAGGGCTCAGGGTGGGTACAGGGGCTGTGCATGGTAGAAGTGGGGGTGAAGTGTTCATAGAGGTTGTTGCATGATTTAGGTTCTGCACTGGTTGGGGTGTGTATGGTGTGTACCTATGGGGGGCCATGGGCCCAGGGCATGCCGGAAGGCATATGGGATGGGGAGATCAGTATGCAGAAGGATGGATTTAGGATGTGGGTTGTGCAAGGATTTGAAGAGTGCAGAGGGGAATGGTGCGGGTCATTGTGTGCGCAGTGTTCAGGCATGCAGGACAGTGGGGATCGGGTGCTGGGGTTTGGTGGTGATGGACACAGAGGGTGGGTTTGGGGGACAGAGGAACAGTGATCACAGGCCCCGTCCAGTGGGTCTAACGCCCTCTGCCATGGCCAGAATCCTCCTCGGTTCTGCTGCGGGTGCGCATCCTGCACCAGGGCCAGACACTGCGGGAGGTCCATGCCAACATCACCGTGGAGGTAAAGCCCTCTCTTCCCTCATGTTGCCCTGGCAGCCACAGTGCCCTTTGTGCCAGGGCTGAGCCGTGGCACTGTGACTGCCCCTGGCAGGACCCTGACTTTGCGGAGGTGCTGAGCGAGCTCTCTGCCCATGAGCTGCAGTGGCTGGTGCAGGGACAGCTCCGCATCATGGCTGAGACGGAGGGCCGGCATGCGCGCCAGCTGGCAGGCACCATCACCACGCGCCGCAGCTGTGACAGTGAGCATGGGGCAGGCACCCTAGGGTGCAGGAGGGGTGCCTGTGGCCCCCATGCCAACCTTCTCCCCTGCCCTGTGCCTCTCTCCCTGGGCTGAAGCCATACAAAGTGTGCTGTGTGGAGCAGACGCCTTGCTGCCAACCAAGACAGGGGCTGCAGGCTCAGCCAAGCTGGCACTGCACGACAATGGCACCCTGGAGTACCAGGTAGGTTAGGGCACCTGTGTCCCTCCTGGGGATCCCAGGGGGCATCTCTCCCTCTGGCACTGCTCCTCAGCACCCTGCCCGCAGGTGCAGGTGGTGGGCACTGCCAGTGAGGTGGTGGGCATCACACTGGAGACCAAACCCCGGCGGAAGAGCAAGAGGAACATCCTATTTGACATGACACCCAGCTACAAGGATGGGCTGGTGAGCACTGAGTGGCACTGGGGGGGTTAACACGGGAACTTTGGATGAGTCCCCATCCCAACCTGTGTGGTATCCTGCGGTGCCAGGCCTGGGGCGCCTGGCAGAACCCCAGTGCCCGCGATGCCCACATGCTGCTGCAGAATGAGCTCTTCCTCAACGTGGCCACCAAGGACTGGGCGGAGGGTGAGCTGCGGGGCCAAGTCATCTCCTTGCCCTACAGTGGGCTGCTCGCCCGCTACACAGGTACTGGGGGGCACTGAGGGTGGTAACGGGGGGTAGTGGGGCAGCCCCCAACCCCTGCTGCCTCCCATGGCTCCTGTCTGTGCGCAGAGATGCCCGTGGTGCTGGCGGGGCAGCTGGTGTTCCCCCCGGTGGGCAGCGGTGCGGGGGGGCACGCCTGGCTCTCATTGGATGAGCACTGCCACCTGCACTACGAGATCTCGGTAGCGGGGCTGGGCCGCCCGGCCGATGGCACCATCAGTGCCCATCTCCATGGCGTGGCTGAGCTGGGTGAGATGGGCACCCGGCCCCACCAGCACAAGCGCCTGCTCAAGGGTTTCTACAGCACCGAGGTGAGGCGGGCACCTGGTTGGGGAGCTCCATGGTGGGGGCCGGGCCAGCCCTCATGTGCTTCCCTCTGGTGCCCCTCTCACCCTGGCAGGCTCAGGGGGTGGTGAAAGACCTGGATGCTGACCTGCTGCAGCACCTGGCACAGGGCACTGCTTTCCTGCAAGTCAGCACCAAAGCCCACCCTAATGGAGAAATGCGAGGACGGGTAGGTCCTCATCTGCACAGGTCCACATCATACACATCTGTTCCCATCCCCACCACTGCCTGGGGTCCCCAGATGGGTGGTACTGTCTGGAGCTGGGTGGGAAGGGCATAGGAAGGGGGCCATGCTGTGGAATGGCCCCAGCAGCCCAGTGTGATGTGTACTGTGGTCATGGGTGCTTCCTCCACCAGTCCTGTCCATGGAGGGCATCTGGGCATTGGGTATGGGAAGAGGCTCCCCAGGCAGTGCCAACCCTGTTGCCTCTCTCCAGGTGCACATCCCCAACCAGTGCCATGCAGGAGGGACGCGCCTGGCCCCAGGGGAAGCCCTGGGGGAGGCCGAGCTCCCCGAGCGTGTCCAGACCAGGGATCTGGAGCAGCTGAAGAAGGACCCCAACTCCTGCTTCTTTGAGGGGCAGCACCGGGCACACGGCACTCGCTGGGCACCTGACTATGACAAGAAGTGCTCCATCTGCAGCTGCCAGGTACGAGCTAGGGGTGCATGCTTGGGCGGGCAGCACTGTCAGTAGTGCCTCCTATAACAAGCACTCACCTGCTGCCCCCAGAAGCGCACGGTGATTTGCGACCCCATCCTGTGCCAGCCCCTCAACTGTACCCGCCAGGTGCACCCCGAGGAGCTGTGCTGCCCCATCTGCGAAGGTACCTGGGGGACAGCGGTTCCCAGGCAGGGGGCTGGGGGAGCAGGGGCTTCCCTATGGGAGCAAGGTGGGGGCTCCCTCTCTCAGCCTCTGCTGCTGCCACTGTGTACACCTCATGGCCTTCCTCAATCTTTCCTTGCAGAGAAGACTGGGCAGGAGGAGCTGAAGCTGGAGCGGGCACGGGACAGTAGTGAGGGTGAGTTCTAGCAGGCATGGGCTGAGGGGACAGCTGTGCCCCTCTGGCCTCCCTGGCATCTCCATGAGAGCTGTGCCCACCCCTTCTTCATATTTCTTCTCTTCCTCTCCCAGGCTGCTACTTCGATGGGGACAAGACATGGCGAGGCTCTGGCACCCGCTGGCACCCTGTTGTGCCCCCCTTTGGCCTCATCAAATGTGCCATCTGCACCTGCAAGGTGAGTGCTAGTCCCAGCTCCCCCCTTGCCCCACAACCTGGTCTGGTGACAGAGCTGCTCCAGGACCCGTGGGTGCCCACAGCTACTGGCCACTGTAGCAGGGCCTCAAACCAGGGAGAGGGGCTTGTGTTGACTGCCCAGTGTACTCCCTGCAGGGCACCACGGGTGAAGTACACTGCGAGAAGGTGCAGTGCCCGCAGCTCACCTGTGCCAACCCTGTGCGTGCCAGCCCCTCTGACTGCTGCAAGCAGTGCCCAGGTACCTGGACCCCCTCCTGCTCTATGGTCTCCCAGCACAGCCCCTGCATGCCCCCACCGGCAGTGCCACGAGGCCCGTCAGCTTCCCAGTGCCCTTCCCTGCAGCCCCAGAGAAGAGTGTCCCTGAGCTGGCCGACACCATGCAGGCGGATGGGCCACGGGCATGCCGCTTCGGGCGCCGCTGGTACCTCAACAATGAGAGCTGGCATCCCTCCGTGCCCCCCTTTGGAGAAATGAAGTGTATCCTGTGCTGGTGTGTGGTGAGTGGCAGCAGAGGAAGGAGCTCCTGTGCCAGTCCACAGTACTTCGGGGATGGGAGACCAGCCCAGGGTAGCTACATCCTGAGGAGCCGCCAGCCACCAAACCCCTATGCTCAGACCCTCTTTCTGCCCCACAGTCGGGGGAGACACACTGCCAGCGCCAGGAGTGCCCACCAGCTGCCTGCACCAGCCCTGCCAGAAGGGACAACCCCTGCTGCGCCAAGTGCCGCGGTGAGTGCCTCTGCTCCCCCAGACACGCTGTGGTGGCCTCTGCACCTTCCCAGCTCACTTGGTGCTGAGCCAGGGCTGTGACCAACCCAAATGCCCTCCTGGCACCTGCCATGCCCATCTCTCAGCCCCACTTTCCCCTCCCCTGCAGCTCCGGATGCCTCCGTGGATGCACAGGAGAAGGTCCATGATGCCAGGGCAGAGGCATGGAGCCGCTGAGCAGTGACTGCTGTCCAGAGTGGGGCGAGCATGCAGTGAGGCTGGGCTGCTGAGGGGGGTCCCGGCTGCCCATTGCCCCATGCAGGGCAGGGGACACAGAAGAGCATGGCAGGGTGGACACAGCCAGGCACCCAGCCTGGGCACCCCTTCCTGGCCCTGCCACGGTGCCAGGGCTGTCCTGCCTACTCATGCCCCTGGGCAGTGGCTGGGCTGGTGGAAGCACCCACTGCCCTCCAGTTTCGAGCCCCCTCGGCCAGTGGGCGCAGTGGGCATGGTGCCCGCCTTGTACATAGTGTAAAATCCCTCCAGCCCCCATCTCCCTGTGCCCCCCCCGGCTTGGCCGGGCTCATCACGTAATTTATGGTGCCCATGGACGGGGGTCCTGATGTATTTATTAAAACCAGAGATACTGCCCACCTGGCTCCCTGCCTCTTTCTTTAGCAGCAGCTGCAAGGCTGTGACTCTGCATCCCATGCTGGGCTCCAGTGGGATTTGCAGGCCTTGCTGAGTTTGGGGGTGCATACGTTGGGAGGGGAAACTGGGGGACATGGGGTCTGGGAGTGAGTGCAAGACTGGAGTCACCAGGGGTGGTGCTTGTAAGGTGGCACTGGAGAGGATCAGAGCAGGATCCAGTGCCCGTGGTGGGGGCTGTGGATGCAGGGTCGGGTGCCGGTGTGTGCTGGCACAGGGACAGCTGGGCTCTGTACCCCGCACCTCCGTGCTGGCACAGAGAGCCCAGCCTGTGGCCCTGAGCCAGCTGCCACCCACAGGGGCACCTGCCCACAGCAAACTGAGTGCCCAGGGCTGGGTGTGCCATGCAGCCACCCATACCTGTGCCAGCACACATGCTGAGGCAGCACTTCCCAGTCACCCCAGTACAGCCACACTGGACTAAGACCTCACGTGGCTCATGGGGCCCATGGAAGTTACAGTGCTGCCACCTGCCCTTCGGTCCCCAGTGCAGGGGACTGGGGCACCTCTGGGGACGTCACTGTGCAGTGCAGGAAAACTTGGACAGACTTGGAAACTGGGACAGCACCAGAGCTATACTGGGCTATACTGGAACAGTGCCAGAGCTGTAGGGAAAGTAACACTGGTCTCTGCTGGGACAGTATTGAGGCATACTGGCATAATACCAACACCATGGTGGGACAGTGTTAGACTGTACTGGGTCTGTGCCAGAGGCGACACTGGGCTAATGGTATGGCAACAGAAGGATGACACTGGGGCACACTAGACTGGGACAGAGTCCTGGGTGCTGATCCGGGTGTCCTGCCCTGGGCATGCCCACAGCTACATGGGTGCCTGTGCCAGCAGGGTCGCAGCACCCACGGTGGCCTTGCAGCATGCTGGTGGCCCACACCAGGACATGCTGTCAGCAGCGGACAAAGCATGCGTCCTGGAACAAGGCTGCCCCTCTGGATGAGCATCCTGGCTCAGCCTGGAGCTGACAGGCAAGGAAGGAGCTCTGTGCCCAAGGACACAATGAGTGGGCAGCCCATTTTATCACCTCTCTGCCGCAAACTGGCTCGTGTACGGCAATGAACCCTCCCAGGCTGGCCCAGGACATATCCCAACCCCCAGCCTGGCTATCACTACCCACCCTTGGGGGTGCCAACGTCAAACCGGAGGGTGGCACCCAGGCACCAAGAACTAGTCTGTTCCTGGTCCTACAGCACCAGTCCAGCAGTGCCACAGCTCCGTCTTTCCCTGCATTCAGTTCTTGCCACGAAGGTGCTGTGCCCCAGGGCATGGCAGAGGGTGAGCTCGGCTCTGCCAGCTGCCCCTGAGCCTGCGGCACAGGGAGACAGAGGTCCCGGGAGCCAGCCGGCCATGCCGAAGCACCTTGCCCAAGGATTGACGGTGTCAAACTCTGCCCGTGTGCCCCTCCAGACCGGGCTGAGCTGTTGCTGCCCAGCGGTTTTGGCAGAGAAGAGTGGAGCCCATCTTCCTTTCACGGGGCTGGCAGTCACGGAACATTGAGCAGCACCACGGTAAGGACGAGCTCTCTGCCAGCTTTGGGGATAAATCTGGTGTGTCAAAGTGCCCTGTCACGAATAGGCAGCTACTGGCCTCCTGTGCCCTCAGTGCCAAGACCTCCAGGTACTCTGCCACCCCAATCTGATCCCCAGCCAGGCACGGCCATGAGCCTGGGGGCTGCCTGCCCGTGGTGCCCCCAGCGCTGTCCTCCCTGCCCTGATGCCCACATCCCACCGGGGAGAAACGACGGGGAAGCAGAGACCAGTGTTAGCCCCACGCCAGCCCCTTGTGCCCGTGGGAAGAGGGAGCAATGTGTCCCATGTACCGGCGGTCACCCCATGCCACCTTTTACCCACCCGTCGGCTGCCCGCGGATGCCATCCTCCGCTAAGAAGCCCCGTAGGCAAAGGCACGGGTGGAACGGGCAGAGGCACGCTGCCCGGCGCTGGGTGCTCGGCGCTGGGTGCCGGTGCTGTCGGCGGAGGCGGAGCGCGGCCGGTCCCTCCCCCGGGCAGTGCCCCGGGCGCGCCCCGCACTGCCCGGGAGGAGCCGCCGCCGCCGCGGCCACCGGCACGGCCAGGAGCGGCGGCACCAGCGGCACCATGGCCACCGAGAGCGAGGCGCAGCGGGCGCTGCAGTATGAGCAGACCCTGGTGAGTGCGGCCGGCACCGGGCACCGGGGGACACCGGGCGGCGGCACGCCGGGGGGCGGGGGCCGGGGCGGGTGTGCTGCCCCGCTCGCGGTTGCGGTGCTGATGAGCTCCGCTGTGCTCGGTTTAGGGTGCCGTGTCCAGGCTGTGGCTGGGCAGGTGCCACCCCGCAGCCCCCCCAGCGGTGGAGGAGCCCAACTGAGCCCACGGATCCAGGGCATGATTTTGGCACACACCCCACCCGCTCCCCAAAATCCCTCATCGCTGGAGAGGTGATGCCCACACTGAGGGCTCCTAGAAGCACCGCCTGGGCACCCTTCACCCTCTGTCCTGCGTGTTCCCAGCCCTCTGTCCCCAAGATAGCATATCTCTCCCGGTATCTCCCCCACCTGCAATCTTAGCCCCATGTTTACCATTCCTTCCCCTCCGAGGCCGCCCTGCTGGCACCGGGGTGCCCAAATGACCCAGGGGTGTCCTCCCTCCACATCATGCTCACAGCCCTTGGACATCTTGGGCAAAGGTGCTTCTCCTTGGCGTCCACTTGGGATGGTGCCCAGGACGAATCAGCGAATGGGTACTTTGCCCTGGCAAAAGGCATTCAGGCAGGCAGGGCTGGGGAGGTGGGCAGGGAAGCAGGGGCTGAGCTGCTGCAGGGTACCTGTGCCCCCAGCTGCCCGAGTTTGCTGAGACCCTGGGTCAGTTGCTGCAAACAGGCCTGGCTCTGATGAGGATTGCCCACCTTAGCACATAGGCACGTGTCTTTGCAAGCACCCAAAGCCCCTGACTGGGGGTGCCCCTCAGTGCCCCTTTCCTGTTGCTCTCAGGTAGCTATGAGGGACTGGCTGGCCATGGGAGCCCTGACTGTGCTGGCATCTCCATGATCTTATCAGCCCCGTAGTGCCTCCCTGGCAGGGCTGAGCCAAGGAGCAGCCGGGGGCACAAGCAGGGGTACGTGGCACTGTTGGATATGAGCAGTGTGGGTGCCTCTGCCCCCTCCACCTGCCACCCGACTGCTCTTCGGTGCTGTGTCCAGGGTTGGTGGGCAGAAAGGACAGCCCAGCTGGGCACTGCAGGGCAGAGAGGTCTGTGGCCAGTATGGGAGAGAGAGGCACATCGTGCTGGCATTGGGGCAGCCTTGCATGGTGCCAGCAGACTTTGCCCTCCTTTCCTCTGGGTGCGGTAGCACCCGTGCCCTAGGTGCCCTAGGGTGCCCATCCCCATGGCCTCTGGGCAGCGATGAGGCTCATGAAACCACCTGGGGCTCGTGGGTGAGGCTGGGTGCCAGCTCCTGTCCCATAGCCCCAGGCCTGGCTTTTGGGAGCTGCCTGGGCACATGCTGGGCAGGAGGGGTGCTCAGCCCTCCCCAGTGCATCTGAACCACCACCAGCTCCTGCTGGCACCTGCCAGGAGGGTCAGGATCCAGCTGGAGCCTGGCACAGGCTAGTCTCAGCCAGACAGCCCTAGGGACAGCTCTTTCTCCCCGTGCCCAAAGCCAGGGCATCACAGCCAGGCTTCAGGATTGTGCCCAGCCATGCCTGAAGAACCCCATCCCCACCCCATGTCCTTACTCCACCAGATTTCACCAGCCCTATGTGCCATGGCCATGGTGCCACTGGGACTGGCACAGGCCCAGCCTTAAAGGTCTCCCCAGCCTGCAGCATCACTCCCTGGAGACCCCACGTTGGGCAAGCACCCATGCAAACCTCCAGCTGAGCCCACGGGGTCCCAGGGTGCATGCCAGCCCCACTGCCCCCCACATGCCAGGCTGCATGGTGGGAAGCAAAGGGCCCCTGGGAAGGGAGGGATTAAGCTTGACAAACTTCCCTTGTTCGCAGTGGAGCCACTCAGGGTGATTAGAACCTAGTTAAGACAGGCAGCGTGACATGCACCCCCCAGCCTCCGCCTGCCCGCTGCCAGCCCAGGAGACACCCCCCCACACACCTTAAAATATCCCCCTCAGGATCAGGGTTTGGGAGGAAGGTTGGCTGGCATCGCAGAGGTGGGCACTGCTGCCAGGCAGGCTGGGTGCTATGGGACAGGGTGGCACGGGGACATGGCAGTGCCAGATGCCAGCACCCGCCCCAGGCACAGCATCGCCTGGGCACAGCGGGCACCGCAGGCTGGCACTGCCTGGGGGCTGCAGCACGGCCAGTGCCCACGATGCAAGAGCTCAAGACCCACATAGCAGCCTTGGCCTGTGCCCGTGTCCCCGGGTGCCCCCCGCCAGACCCCCCTCCCCGTGCCCGTTCCCTGCCTGCCCGGCACTGTGATTGTTCAGCTGCTTCGTGGCGGAGGCTGGAGTCCCGGGGCTGTTTGTGTTTCAAAAGGCCTTTGTGGAAAAATAACCCGAGCGGGAAGAGGAGGAGGAGGAGGAGGATGAAGGGGAGAGCCCACCACTGGCCCTCACCACAGCCCCCTTGCCCGGGCTGAGGGCCTGGGGTCCCATGTCCTGCCTGTGGGTCTATGGCAAGGGTCAGAGGGGTGGCACGGGGTGGCACAGAGTGGCACGGGTTGGCAGCGGGGTGCCATAGCCCCTTTGGTTACGTCCCTGTTGTTGCAGGTGGGGTTGGCTGCAAACAGGGGCAGAGGGGAAGCAAAATCCTTCCTCCCCACCCAGGCTGGACCCCCTGGGCCTGGGCATCCTGTGGGGTACCCTAATGCCTGGAGGGCAGTGTGACAGCCCCCAGCACAGTCCCAGGAGGTGGGAATGGAAATGGTTTGGGAGCACTCAGCTTGGGAGTGCCCCAGTCCCGGCCAGGGCCAGCCATGGGGCAGCAGTGGGGTCAGGGGAGGCGGGTGCTTGGCAGGGGGACAGCACTCCTCGAGGAGCTGACCCATTTTGTCTTCCAGAGGAAACAAGCTTTGCCCGAAGGGAGCCTTTGAACACAGGGCCCCGTGCAGGGCTGGGGTCCTCCTCTGGCAGCCACTGCCGGATCTGGGCCCCCAAGGTGGCCGTGTCAGCATCTCCGCCTTGCTTGCATCTTCCCTCCAAGCACATTTTCATAGGGCGAGGAACTGCTGAGTTGGAGTTTGGGGGGAAATCCATGCTAGGAGGGGGATAAGCAATGGAAATGCATGTGCACCCCCTCCACCGGCTGCCTCCCCACCCTCCCTCCTACTGCTGAGCACAACCCAGGTATTAGACAGCAGAGAATCCAGCTGGCGCCGCTCTGGCTGCTTTCTGTTCCCTGCCAAAGAGACCTGGGCAGAAGTGGTGCTCCATGAGAAATGCACCTTCAAGCCATCCCCACAGGGAGCTGGCATGTGCCAGCAGGCCAGGGGGTGTGAATGGGACCCAGGCAGCCGGGGCTGGGCTGCCCACGTGCCCCGCGCGCGCGGTGCTCACCCGTGGTGATGCCCCTCCGTCGGGCACCAGCACTGGCACAGGCAGTGCCCTGGCTGGGCGGCCACGCGCTGCGCTGGCACGGCACGGCGGGTGGGCATGCCATCGGCATGGGGCTCACGTCGCCCCGATGTGGGAGCCTGGCAGGGCCCCCACAGCCCTGAAGCCTCCCTTTGTGCTGGGCCAACCTCTGGTTCTTGGCATTCAGGTCGTGCTGGGGGGAGCGAGGCGGAAACCAAGCAACCGAGTCCTTGGCAGTGCCCGTCAGCATGGGACAAATGTCCCCAGCTCGGCAGGGAGGACAAGCACAAAGAGCTCCCGGCCAGCACGGGGGGCACTGCCAGAACCAATCCCTGCCTGGGCCAGGCCACGTGCCATGGACAGGCAGGAGGCACTCAGGAGGAGGGGGTCCCCCTTGAACCTCCTTGCTCCCCAAACCCCTCCTCATAGCCCAGGGACTGCCCCATGCCTGATGCTGTGACCTCCCCCACCAGGATTAGGGGTATGCTCTGCTCCCTGCTGTCCCCCTGCCTCTCTGCGGCCGGCTGAGACCGGCCAGCTCACATCACGTGTAGAAAGCTGAGGCTGCCTCCCGTGGGGGATATCCTGGCCCTGCTTTTAGTGATGTCGAGAGGAGCTGCCTGCAGAGTGCCAGCACAACCCCAATACCAGCCCTCAGAGAGTCTTCCGGCCAGGCTGGCCCTGCTCCCATCACCGGAGGCCCTTCCCCACCCTTTGCCAGCTCAGCCGGTGCCTGAGGCACCTGGGCAGGGCTGGGATTGGTACTAGCGGTGCCGCCTGCCTGCTCTGGGTGTGCGGGCAAAATGATCGCCATCAATCTTCGCACACCTTATCTGCCCAGCCCACTCCCACACCCTTGTGGGCAGCCCAGGAACCGCAGAGGCACCACCGCCCCTTCCCCTGGGGTGCCATGGCCGCCTGTCCCGTCACCTGGCATTCCCCGGTGCTGGATGGCCATGCCAGCGTGCCCATGCTCCCCTGCCTCAGTTTCCCCCCTTGTGTGCAGGAGCCGGGGTGCCAGCCCACCATGACCCCCTTGCCCATTCCTTCTCCCCCAGATGTATGGGCGCTACACGCAGGACTTGGGTACCTTCGCCAAGGACGAGGCGGCCCGGCTGCGGCTGCACGGGGAGGGTGACCCCCCCCGGCCCCGCCGCCCCTCCGAGCTGCTGGAGTACACCCAGGGCCGCTGTGCGCCCTGCCGAGGTAAGGGCCACGGGTGACAGGGGCACGGGGGTGGGGGACAGCAGTGGGCACAGCCCCACGGGGACATGTGGTCTGGGCATGGCTGCCCACCCTGCTGCAGCGGTGGGAGGTAGGGTTTCTCTGGCTGTCATGGGACACCGGCGCCGAGGACAATGCCACCTGCCCGCCGGGCAGCGGGGACACAATGGCCCAAAATAGCCGGGCATGCCGCAGGGACCAGGGGGCCCCAGCCCCTCTGCCTGGGGCCGTGCCAGGAGGGCCGTGCTGGTGGGAGGTGCACGCTGTGTGCAGCTGTGCAGGGCCAGAGCGTGCTGATCCCACTGTTCCTGTCCGCCAGTGGCTGTGGTGTGTCACCGTGGTGCTCCTGCACCGGGTAGTGCCAGTGGTGTGGGTTGGTGCCACCAGCTGCGAGCACTTCTGTCCCTGCCAGCCTGGCCCTGCCACCCTGGCGTGCCCACCCCTGGGGCGCCCGGCCCTGAGCCTACCTTTGTACCCGCAGTCTGCGCCTTGCAGTGCCGGCGGTTACTCTTCTCCAAGGTGGGCGAGGACTGGGTCTTCCTCATCCTCTTGGGGCTGGTTATGGCACTGGTCAGCTGGGCCATGGACTTTGCCATCGCCACCTGCCTCCAAGGTGAGTGAGCACTGGTGGGCTCCCTGGGCCATGGTGGGGCATGGAGTGGCCATGTCGCAGTGCCATGCCATGCCCTTCCTACCTGTGACCTGGCTGGCTGGATTTACCCGCAGCCCAGAAGTGGATGTATGGGGGCCTGGACACCAACGTGCTGCTGCAGTACCTGGCTTGGGTCACTTACCCCACCGTGCTCATCACCTTCTCAGCTGGCTTCACCCAGATCCTCGCTCCCCAGGCTGTGGGTAGGGCACTGGGAGGGTGCCTGCACCCCAACGGGGTGTCCTTTCCC
This sequence comes from Psittacula echo, assembly GCF_963264785.1. Taxonomy (NCBI): domain Eukaryota; kingdom Metazoa; phylum Chordata; class Aves; order Psittaciformes; family Psittacidae; genus Psittacula; species Psittacula echo. The sequence goes on along the minus strand of NC_137740.1, from coordinate 29,594,651 downwards.
TGGGGCTATGAGTTGGGAGCTGTCTGGGTTTCCTTCTGGTTTGTGGGGTTGGGGGTCCTGAAAGTCTTCCAAGGACTATGAGCTGTACTTCAGAGGGTCTCCTGTGAGCTATGGGGTGGATGACTTCCTGGTCTATAAGGCTGGGGGTCCTGGGGAGTTTCCCAGGGCTATGGGCTAGTCTTCAGAGGATCTTCTGGGGCCTGTGGGTTGGATGTCATAGAATCATAGAATCGGCTAGGTTGGAAAAGACCTTTAAGTTCATCAAGTCCACCCTTTACCCCTGTACTGCCAAGGCCACCACTAAACCCTGTCACTAAGGGCCCCATCTACATGTTCTTGAACACTTCCAGGAACAGTGATTTCACCAATTCCTGGGACTGGTTGTCTTCCAAGGGCTATGGGCTGGTCTTCAGAGGGTCTCCTGTGGGTTAAGGTGTGGATGTCCTGAGCTATAGGGTCTTCCTAGGGCTAAGAGCTGGCCTTCAGAAGGTCTCTTGGGGGCTATGGGATTGGGGTCCCCAGAGAGCTATAGGTTAAGCTGTTCCTATATGGCCATGGGGCTGTGGGGAGAGGTTTCTTTGGGGTCTCCATATGGCATTGGGGTATGGCAGAGTGTCAAGGATCCCCCCAAGAGCTACGGGTCTGGGGCTGCCTGGTGTCCCCCTCTATGGCCATGGATGAAGCTTGTCTCCATGGTGCTATAGGCTCAGGGATCCCTGAGATGAAGACCATCCTGCGGGGCGTTGTGCTAAAGGAGTACCTCACCTTCAAGACCTTTGTGGCCAAGGTGATCGGGCTGACCTGTGCCCTGGGCAGCGGCATGCCCCTGGGCAAGGAGGTGAGGGCAGTGCCCCGGCAGGGCAGGCAGGGGAATGAGGGGGACACCATCCTCAGCCCCACCGCTGTCCTTGCAGGGTCCCTTTGTCCACATCGCCAGCATGTGTGCAGCCCTGCTCAGCCGCTTCCTCTCCCTCTTTGGTGGCATCTACAAGGTGAGCAGCACAGGCTGGCCCCGGGCGGCTCCACCAGTGCCCCCCAGCAGGTTTGGCGGCACTTGGGACAGGGGCAGTGCCCACTCACCCTTGGCTCTCCCGCAGAACGAGGCGAGGAACATAGAAATGCTGGCGGCCGCCTGCGCCGTCGGGGTCGGCTGCTGCTTCGCTGCCCCCATCGGAGGTAGGGTCACCCTGGGCCCCCCGCATATCCCACGCCTCCCACCCGGGCACCGGGGTCTGCCCAGTAAGGCAAGCAGGGCCCCCAGGACAGCTGGCGTGAGAGAGGGCAGTGCCGCTTAGCAGGGAGGAGGAAGGGGGGAGCGGGCGCCATCCTCCTGGAAGTGTAACGTCTGCTCTCGTCCTCTTCCCTGCCGCGCTGCGCTCCAGGGAGCTTCCTGCTCCAGCCCCGCTGAGCCCTGCCCGTAGGTTGGTGATGTGTCTAACTCTTTCCTTGCCCTTTGCCTGATGTCTGTCTGTCTGCGTGCGCCCCATTCCACCCCAATGCCACCCACCATGTTGCTGCTCGTGTCCCTGCGCTACCCTCTCACTCTTGCAAGCTGCTGCTTCGCTGCCCACTGCAGCCAGCTGGGGACTGGCCATGTGCTTTGCCAGGGAAGCCCTTGAACCACCCCATAGTGTATCTGTGGGGCTGGCCAGACCTCTGAAGACCCAGCACAAGCATGGGCTCCGGGCAGGAAGCATGCCAGGAACCGGGGGCCCACCTGGGTTTCGCCGTCTCCCTTGTGCACTTCCCCCCGGTGCCAGGCGTCCTCTTCAGCATCGAGGTCACCTCCACCTTCTTCGCCGTTCGCAACTACTGGCGTGGCTTCTTTGCCGCCACCTTCAGTGCCTTCATCTTCCGTGTTCTCGCTGTCTGGAACAAGGATGAAGGTATCCCTGATGGGGTGGGGGGCGCAGAGATCCGCCCACCAGCCCCCTGACCCCTGCCATCCCCCAGAGACGATCACGGCGCTGTTCAAAACCCGCTTCCGCCTTGACTTCCCCTTCGACCTGCAGGAGCTGCCTGCCTTCGCCGTCATTGGGTGAGTGCGGCCACCCTGGCACCCGTGCCATGGCTCTGGGGCGGCAGAGGCATTGCTGGCAGGTGGTGATGGTGGTGTCAGTGGCAGTGGTGGCACTGGGTAAGCACTCACATGTCCTCTGGCCAGGATCGCCAGCGGCTTTGGGGGTGCACTCTTTGTCTACCTCAACCGCAAGATCGTGCAGTTCATGCGCCGGCAGAAGACCATCAACCGCTTCCTCATGAAGAAGTAGGTGCCTGTCAAGTCCCTGGCACTGGGGTGGTGCAGCTAGGGCAGCACCAAGGTCACTCCTGCCCCATGCCACCTTGCCAGGCGCCTGCTCTTCCCTGCCCTGGTGACGCTTCTCATCTCCACGCTGACCTTCCCACCCGGCTTCGGACAGTTCATGGCTGGCCAGGTACCTGCCATGGGGTGACACACCGGTCCCCACCCCAGGGCCTCCGCCAGCCCCAGCTGATGCCTGCCCATCACCAGCTCACCCAGAAGGACACCCTGGTGACACTCTTCGATAACCAGACGTGGGCCAAGCAAGGGCTCAGCAACGAGTTCGAATACTTGGGCATCCTGGAGGCCTGGCACCATCCCCGCTCCAACGTCTTTGTCACCCTTGTTGTCTTCATCCTCATGAAGGTGAGTGCCTCCTGTCCCTGCCAGCCCTAGGGTGCCACCAGGAGGCTCTGGAGAGGGCCTCCTAGATGCCACCAGGGAGGTGCCACATGGTTGCCACCAAGGTGGCACTGAGTGGCTGCTCCCAGAGGCCACGAAGGTGTTGGCTGGGTGCTCCGACATGCCATCAGAGATCTTGGCTGGGAGGCACCAAGGTGCCACCAGGGAGGTTCTGGCAGGGTGCCCACAGGGAGGAATCGGGCTGTCCCATGGCACAGTGCGGTGCCCATGTGTTGCACAACACCAGCCAGCTGTGGGTGATGGGAGAGACAAGAGGCTGGGCTGGGACGGGGAATGGAAACTAATAGGATGTGTGTCTGCATCCCCGCACAGTTCTGGATGTCAGCCCTGGCCACCACCATCCCAGTGCCCTGCGGAGCCTTCATGCCTGTCTTTGTCATTGGTGAGAACCTGTACCCCACAGCAGGCGATACCTATGAATATCCCCAGTGTCCCCTCCCCACAGCAGCTCTGGGGTAGAGGAGAGGACATGAGGCTGGGTCGGATGCTGGGAGAGTCCTGTGCCTGCTCCCAGCTTTTTTCTGTGGGCAGGAGCAGCCTTTGGGCGCCTGGTTGGGGAGAGCATGGCAGCCTGGTTCCCCGATGGCATCCACACCGACAGCAACACCTACCGCATTGTGCCGGGGGGCTACGCCGTGGTGGGTAAGCACTGGGCTGGCACAGGGGCACCATGGTGGGCATCCCTTGGGCAACCTCCAAAGGAGCTGGTGCATTCCCCAGGGCTGAGGTGCTATCCCCGTGGGCTGGGAGTGACACCACCATGGGGATGTCCCCGGGAGCTCCCAAGGGCTCTGACCTGGTGGATACCCATGGGGTGGGGACCCAGCCTGGCAGGCAGCACCTCACAGTTTCCCCTCTGTCTCTTGGGACGGACACAGGGGCAGCTGCACTGTCAGGTGCCGTCACTCACACGGTGTCCACGGCCGTCATCGTCTTTGAGCTGACGGGGCAGATCTCTCACATCCTGCCCGTCATGATCGCCGTCATCCTGGCCAACGCTGTGGCCCAGAGCCTCCAGCCCTCCCTCTACGACAGCATCATCCGCATCAAGAAGCTGCCCTACCTCCCTGAGCTGGGCTGGGGCCACCATGAGTGAGTGTGTGTCCCCTGCTCTGTCCCCAAGCCCCTCACCAGGCACAAGGGTAAGGGATGGCATCACAGCAAGGCCACCGTTACCTTCCTGGGGCAGGAAATACAATGTGCGGGTGGAGGACATCATGGTGCGGGACATCCGCTACGTCACCCTCAACTGCAAGTACCGAGACCTGCAGCATGTTCTGCACAGCACCAAGTTGAAGAGCCTGCCACTGGTGGAGTCAGCTGGTGAGATGTGGGCAGGGGGCTCTGCTGGCGCCTGCCCCAGCTGTGGGATGTGCCGGGATGTGTGTGGGGATGGCAAAGAGGGGGTCAGGAGCCAACGTGGCTCCTCATTGCCTCCATCAGAGTCCATGATCCTGCTGGGCTCCATTGAGCGGACGCAGGTGGGGGCCCTGCTCAGCCACCAGCTCAGCCCCCAGCGCCGGCTCCAGGCCCTTCAGCAGAAGGCACTGGCCGAGAATGGGCACCGGCTGTCCGATGCCAGCATCCGCTTCCAGGTGAGGGGGGCGGCCACTGCGGGGGCTGCCTGGGCAGGGTGCCCCCACCGCTGTGCCCCACCACTCGTTCCCCCACAGATCAGCACGGAGGCCTCGTCAGGCACCCCTGCCTGCATCAACCCCCGCAAGCCCCTGAAGCCAGCGCTGAAGCGGGTGCCCAGCAGCCCATCTGAGAACCCCCCAGGTGAGTCAGCACAGGCCACCCCCAAACCTGCTGTGATCCCCACTGACACCCTTCCCCACCCACAGCTGGCACCACTGACCACTCTGGCATTGCCCTCAAGAACCTCTTCTGTGCCAACCCCACCGCAGAGCCCACTGAGGTGAGTGTATGGCCCTGCCCAGCCCTGCCTGGCCTTTTCTACCCACTGCCATCCTTTCCCATCACTCCACTTCCTTTGTATCCCTTCACGCTCCTTCCTAATCCCTGCCCACCAATTCTCGTCCCTGCCTGTCCTTGCCCCTTCCTGCCCATCCCTTCCCATGGCACATAGAACTGCCATTGTTTCATCCCTGCCCATCCCTGCCATGGCACGACCCTGCCATGCCCTAACACCGCTGTCTCTCCCCACGTGGTGCCAGGCCCAGGGCACAGCCTATCGCAAGGCCAAACACGTCCGCATTTCCATTGTGGTAAGCTGCAGCCAACAGCAGGCTGGGCGTGGCTCCTCTAATCAGAGCCCAGCACGGATTGTCAGAACCAATCAGGGGCCTGGCAAAATTCTGTTTGGCCAATCATGTTCGGCCTCTGTGTGTGCAGCCAATCAGTCCACCCTGATTGTTCTCAGCCAATCACAGTGTGCATCCTCCCCATCCCAAATCTTCCTGGCAAATCATAGTGTGACCTGAAGCCTCTCGGCCACTCACTGCTGTCTTATTTGCCCCACTTCGCTCAGCCAATCACGGCACAACCTGCATTCTCCCCACAAATCACAAGCTGGCTTGTCCCAGCTTAGCCAATCGTGGTGTGACCTGTGTCCTCTCCACCAATCATGTTACCTGACCTGCACGTGCTGCCTGCACCCTACCCATGCTGCTGCAGCCCCATTGCTCCCGCCTGTACCCTGCTTGCTCCCTGCCTGTGGCTGCTGTGCAGTCATGCTGCCTGCTGCCCTGCTGGGCTGCTCACGCTTGCCTCTTCTGCAGGAGGAGATGGATCTGGGTGACAAGATGACCCCGGCAGAGGTGAGGGAGTGGGCAGGGGCAGGCAGGACCCTCCTGCCCACAGGGGACCAATGGGGTGCTGAGGCAAAAGGTGGGCAGTGGAGGGGGGACGGGACATGGACAACACCAATATCCCCATAATGCTGAGTGCAGGGGAGGGTCCTCACTGGCATCCTGTGCGGCCATGTCCCCAACCCTGCCCCATGGCATCCCTCCCCAGATCCTGGAGTGGGAAGAGCAGCAGCTGGAGGAGCTTGTGGACTTCAGCAGCGCCAAGATCGACCCTGCACCATTCCAGCTGGTGGAGCACACCTCACTGCACAAGGTGCGTCTGTGCCCCCCTGGACCTTCCCCCTGACCTCCCAGATCCCCAACTCAGACCCCTTTTCCTGCAGACCCACACCATCTTCTCATTGCTGGGCCTGGACCATGCGTATGTCACCAGCATCGGGCGCCTGGTGGGCATGGTGTCCCTCAAGGAGGTGAGCAGGGACTGGTGTGGGGTTGGAGGGGCACAAGGGGGCACCCAGAGCCACCTGCCCATGTGTTTGGGGTGCCCGCAGCTGCGCAAGGCCATCGAGGGCTCGCTGACAGCCAAGGGGGTGAAGGTGCGCCCGCCACTCGCCAGCTTCCGTGACAGCACCGCCAGTGCCGGTGAGCCTGACACCACCGCCCTGCACCAGCTCTGGGACCGCCACCAGCACCACCCCATGCCCCGTGAGGCCAGTCCCGGGGGTGATGATGATGATGACAGCCCCAAGGGACAGTGAGATGGGGGTACCCACCCCCCTTGTCCCCAGGGCCCCTGGCAGGTGCCAGGGGCTGCCTGCCCCATGCCCACTTGTGCCAAGCTCAGCATAGGGGTGGCACCCTCAATCCAGAACCACTGCCCCCTGCCTGTGCCAGGGGCTGGCTGGGTGCCCTCCAGCCTGCCTCTGCCCCCCACCCCCTGCCAGCTCTTGGGGCTTTCCACTTCACTACCTCTGCCCCCCCAGCCCCTGGTGCCCCCTGGCACAGCCACTGCACTCACCCCCCAACCACGAGCACCACACTGTCCCTGCTCAGGGTAGCACAGGGGGCAAAGGGGCAGCAGGCCAGGGTGCCCACAGGGACATGGGTGGGCACTGTCCCCCTCCTCAGCACTTCATGGCTGAGAAATGGGGAACCTGCCTCCTCTCTGCTGTGCATCTTCCCCATGTAAATACAGAGATTTTTATATTAATTTAATAAAAGGACTTTATAAACAGAGCCAAAGCACTGAGGGGCTGGAGGTGGGGAGGAGCACGGCCAATGGGCAAAACCAAAGCTACACCATGGTGCTGAGGTTGGCATTACTTGGGGCAAGAAGCCGATCCTCACTCAGCACTTCTCACAGCGTGGCCTCACTGCGGTACAGCATCTGCGGGGGCTCGCTGGGGCGGGCTCCAGCACGGCGCCGCGCAGTGATCACCAGCGTGCCAGCCTCGGTGAGGGCACAGCTCACCGACAGCGGGTCCATGTCCTCGGGCAGCTGGCACTTGTGGGTGAAGGTGTCGCAGACCGTGCCGTCCTCGGCCACCTGTGGGAAAGCAGCACCGGTGCCTGGGGCACAGCATGGTGATACACAGCACATTCCCAGTTACCCCAGCGCTGGCGATGTGGCAGCTCCCAGTCACCCCGGCTCCAGGAGGGACCTCAACAGGGCAGTTACCCGGTGACTCAAGGACAATTCCCACTTACTCCATTGCCAAGAGGGACCAGGTCCCACTTGCCTCAGCCTTGTGGGGGTGGGTTAATTTCCATTTACCCCACTGCCAGCAGGGACTGTTCCCAATTGCCCCCACCAGCAGAGAATACAACAGGGCCGGAGTTCCCAGTTACCCCTATGCCACCAGGGGCCATTCACAGTTACCACCCCTGCAAGAGTGGGTGCCATGGTGCAGGACCCCCATCACTCCATGGCAAGGAGGTGGGAATGCTGCTGCCCTGGCTTGCCTCACCTTCTCGGCCTGGATGGCTACATGGCAGTTGGAGGTCATCACCACGATGTCAGAGGGCTCAAACTGGCTGACGTCGGCCACCACCTGGTAGGTGTCGCCCTGGGCACGCACCCACGTGCCCAGGCTACAGGGGCACACGGCACCCGGGGACCCTGTGGGCATCGGGCTGCCAGGCACGGGAGCAAGGGGCCTAAGGGTTGGGGCACTGAGGGCTGTGGGAAGTGGGTGCCACTGGGGGGAGGCTGGAGGTGGCAGGTGGCACTGTGGGCCTGGGAATACTGGAGATGTTGGGGGGCTGCAGGGGGAGTGGGGCCTCCCATGCGTATGGGGTATAGGGTGGTCCAGCATTAGCAGGAAGCCATGGGGGTTCTGGGGGCAGTGAAGAACCCGGGGACAGCAGGGGAGCAGTGCAGCAGGCTGGGAACACAGGGGGCAAACAGGACAACATAAGGGAGAGTGGATTGGGGGGAACTGGGTTGAATCTGGGGGTGTACAGGAAAGTGGGGAGCTACCAGGGGACAGCGAGGGGTCTGGGTAGGGGAAGCTGGAGGCACAGTGGTTCAGGGGACAACAAGGACACTGAGGGTACCATGGGCTTGGTGGGGTTGGGAGGGCTGGAGGACAGTCCAGAGAGCCATGGGGCACCTGAGGGGCAGTCACCCCTGGTCTGTGCTGGGGAAGGGGTCCCATGTGTGCCCAGCACATGGCAACGGGTAACTGTCATAGCCCTCCCCAGGATGCCAGGGACTCCCTCCCACCCCACATCCCCAGTACCTGGGAACCCGAAGGCCTCATGTGCCAGTGCCCCAAAGGGCCCGTGCCGCCCGTCACCCTCGAAGCGGGGTTCACCATGCCCCGGGCCATAGGTGCCGATGCGCTCGGTGCGGTACGAGGAGGCTGAGCTGAGCGAGGCCATGGCGCCTGCTGCCTGTGCCCACCAAGGGCCTGGCCGCGGGGAGGGGGCCGCCCGCCCGCCACCACCGACACCGACACATGCCCATAATTAGGCACCCCGGCCCCAGGAATGCGAGATAAAGGCTGAGGCCCCGCCATTGCCCCGTGGGGCCAAGGAGGGGACGTGTGGCTGCCACCAGGGCCAGCCTGTCCCCCAGGAGGATGTGCCCCCACCTGCAAGAAAAGGCACGCGGCGCAGCGCTCACACAATGGACTTTATTGGAGACGTGGTGGGATGGAGGAGGGGGTGCTGGGGCGGGCACCCCACGGGTACCGCCGCAGCGGGGTGGGGGCTCCGGTTGCTGCAGGTATGCACACATGTGCATGTGCATGTACACTCCAGATGTGCACATGCAAACACACACATGCACACACATGCACACACGCACGGAGCAAGGCCCCGCACCCATCCGCAGGCACCCTGTACCTCCCAGCCTATCCCAGCGCTGTGGGGAGCATCCGCTATCTGCAGAAAGAGGGTGATGGCAAGGAGCCCATCAGCACAGCATCAGGCCTGCTGGCCCCTGCACCCCCTCACAGCTTGGCCATGCAGGGAGAGGGGAGCCAAACCCATGCCAGGCACCCCACGGCAGAGAGGGGGAATGGGTGCTGTGCCTGGCGGGGGTTGATGAGGATCCTGGGGGACACACAGGAGCAGAGCCGGAGCTGGAGCAGGCCCATGGTGCAGGGCCAGGGTGGCTGTAGCCATGGGCAAGGAGCAGCATGCAGGGGGCAAGCAGCCCTACAAGAACACATGCCATGCAGGAAGGGGGACACAAGCGTTGGCAAAAAACTAGCATTCCTCCCCCAGACAGCGTGCTCGGACCCCCATCACGGCCCCAGGGGGCCCCCGAGCCAGGGTGCCACCCCGATCAGGACAGGGGTAATGGCCGCCCTTCATGTAGGCACTTGGTTCCCTGCTAGGGGTGAGTGACTTGGGGTCAGGGATGTCAGTCCCGCTGCCCCTTCCCGCCTCCACCCCACATTGCCCCTCAGCAGACTTCGGGGGCCCTGGCTGGGCTGAGCCCCCTGCCGCGCGACTGGCTTGAGGGTGCTGCCACAGATGGCCCAAAGCCCCCAGCCTGGGGCCCATGCCCCCACTTGGCCCCGCAGTCTTCCTGTGCCGGCCCCACACACGTACAAAAGTATAGAAACCCCGGCACCACAGCACATCGTCAGCCCCCAGCGCTCCCCCGGCCCCGAGGCAGCAGTTCACAGTTTAAAACTCTGTCCGATAAAAGCTGGCTGGGGAGAGAGGAGGAAATCCCCTGCTCCCCACATTCCCCCCGCTGCCCCAAGCCAAGGGTGCGGGCATGGGGCAGGGGCACCACGGGATGCTTGGAGAGGTTCAGCCACGCCAGTGGGGAACCCATGCTCAAAAGCGGAGCCAGGGGCGGTCTGGAGGGGAACATGCGAACAACCAGCCCCACTGTTTCAGTCCCGTCAGTTTTAGGGGGCACATCTGGGCATCAGGGTGGGGGTCGGACCTCCCCAAGCCCTTCCCTGTGCCCCTTCCCTGCTCTCATGCAAAAATCCAGGAGGGCAACGCTATGGCCAAGCGGGGCGGGGGCACACTGGCTGGGGGGCCTGCAGCAGCCCCCCAAAACCCCCCTGTGCCCAGATAGTGAGGAGGCTCAGCAGCAGCGCTGTCCCTTGCCCAGCGCAGGGTCCAGCAGAAGGGTGGACCCCTGCCGGGGGAGGCAGGGCACCCCAGGGGGGGCATCAGGGCTCTTTGGCCTCCTCCTCCAGCGATGCCACCCCGGAGGATGCAACGTCGGAGACTTTCCGTCGGAGCGGGAAGTCCTTGCTCAGCACCACCTCGTCTTCAGCAGGCGAGAGGCAGGCTTCGGCGTAGGACACGGAGTAGAAGGAGTCCTGGCACCGGAGCCGTGCCAGGCCCCGCAAGGCACTTTGGCTGGCCGGGGGGGGCAGCTTGGGCAGCAGCAGGTCCTCGCCACCCAGGGAGCCCAGCAGTTTGGCAGTGAGTTCAGAGGGGGACACCATCTCCAGGCTGCAGAGGCTGGAGCAGAGAGTCTCGGGGGACAGCGTGTGCGAGGAGTCGCTCTCGGGCTCGCAGGAGCCATGCCGCACGCCCAGCTGGCACAGGTGGCCCTGCAGCAGGTCTCGCAGCAGCGCGCTGGTGGGCACTGAGCCAGGCAGCTCTGCAGGGAACCGGGGTGCCCGGGGTCAGTCAGGGTTGATGCACCGGGGGTGTCAGCTGCCCCCCATCCTGTGCCCCAAGGGGTGGGAGCACTCTGTCAGGCACCGTGCCTTCTCAGCCCACAGGTTGTTGTGTGTGTGGCGCTGGTGACCACCACAGGAAAAGCAAAGCGTGCTCTGGCACTGGGGATGGAGCAGGGCTTCCCATCCCTGGCATGAGCACTGTTTGCCATGGTGCAGGGCAGGGGCATGGCCGCAAAATGAGGTGGCTCTGCTGGGGAATGTGGCTAGGCATGGGCATCCCACTCTTTCAACCCTTGGCACCAGCAGTGGGACACCAACACCAGCAGCAGGACACCTTGCCCACCCAGTGGGCACCCACTCCCATGGCACTTACCGATGGGCTGGGAGCTCTCTGTGGAGGGCATGAAGTCCTCGTCATAAGACTCGTCATTGGAGTCGTCCCCATCCACCGAGGACCAGGCGCGCAGCTTGGCCTCAGCAATGGCGAACTGCTCCGCCACACCTGGCATGGGACAAGCACAGGTCACACACATACCAGGAGGTGCCCCAAAATACCCCTGCCCCAGCGGCTCTGTGCCCACAGTGCACTGATGGATGGATGGATGGATGGATGGATGGATGGGTGGATGGGTGGATGGGTGGATGGGTGGATGGACGGATGGGGACCACCCACCCCACCAGCTCTGCCTTTGGCCGCGGGGGGGAGTGTGCCTGCGGGCCATGCCGCACGCGGTGCCCACCAGCAGCAAAGCGCGCCTCCTGCTCGCCCTCGCTCAGGTGGCAGTAGGAGTTGAAGGCGCTCTCCAGGGCAGTGGGTGGTTCCACCGGCTTGCACCAGCCCTTCCACTCGATGAGGTGGGCGACGCGGCCCTGTGCCATGGCCGTCGGCTTTGTCACATGCTCCTTCACCACCTGCGAGATGCCTGCGAGATGTGCCCCCACGTCAGCACTCTCTGAGCACTCCAAGTGCCCTTTGTGAGTCTGTGAACTGGCACCTTCATCTACTGCCCTTCTGACCTGGCACCCCCGTGCCCTCCTCTTGGGTACCACCAGGGATCCAGGGACACCTTGAGCCCCCCAGATTCCAGAGGGGTGACCCCAATGCCCTTCCCAAGAGGCACAGACCCTTCTCCCATAGGAGACCCCCTTTCCCTGGGTGAACCCTCGGGCACCCCACACCCTGGGACAGGCAAGCAGTTACCATGCAGAGAGGAGCGGGCCAGGGCAGCAATCTCCTGGATGGTCAGCGCGCGCCGTGACTTGGGCAGCATCTCGACAGTGTCCTCAACATTGACCTGCCAGGGCAGACAAGGATGTCGCAGTCCCCAGCCACCCCGCCTGCCTGCTGCCTGCCACCACCACCGCCACCAAACGCTGTGCCCTGGGAAGTGGCTCAGCCCCGCCTGGTGCCCACCCCGCGGGGCTGGGTTGTCTGAGCACACACGTGTGCTACAGACTCATGTGCACCTCTGTGCAGAGGGATGGTCACGGCCGGTACAGGCAGGGCAGCAGGTACACACACACACACACCTGTGCCTGTGTGCACGCTGTCACTGTAGCACACCCATACGCTGCTGCTCACACTTTACCCTTATATGTGCACACACAGGCATGCTCGGAGTACACATGCCTGCTCATGTAACCACATGCACACACACAGGCACCCGTACAAATGCACACACACACAGGGCCCTCCTCACCATGCGCACACATGAACTCACTGCGCGCACACGTGTGCTCACTGTGCACACACACATGAAACCTGTACCTGCATGCGCACACACACACGTGCATGGTCCATGCTAGTTGGGGCCACTGAGTGTCCTCCCCAGCTTGTGCACAAACACACACACGTGCTCGTGCAAGGCAACTGCCATGCCAGAGCATCCCAATCCTGCTGCTTGTCCCCGTTGCCTGTCCCAGCCATGCCATGCCCTGAGCCCATGGCCACGGGGGAAGCAATGCAGGATTTGGAGGCGCGCAACAAATTGCATTGCCATGGCAACGAGGCACCATGGACTGATTTCTCCCAGGATACAGCCCGGCTCGTGGCTGACGTCAGAGCAGCCCCAAGCCGCTGCGAGCTGTTGGGTCCAAGTGGCCAGAAGACTGGGGGGCAGTGGGGCCCCACACACCCTGAAACCCCAGAACGGGTGTCCTGCTGTGAGGTACCAGGGTACCTGGAGGAAGTCCTGGCTGTCGAAGGAGGCCTGGCACACCAGGCGGGGCAGCGGGCGAGCGGCACTCAGCGGAGACAGCGCTTTCACCTCTTTCCACTCCACGCACAGCGTCGTGTCCACAGCCACTGCAGGAAGAGCCAGGGCTGGCATCAGCCCCTCCATGTCCCCAGCACCCAGCTCAGCCCCCCCCTCCCAGGGTAGCTGCTTCTTGTCTGGTCTGAGTCCAGGCAGAACTCATTGCAGAGGTGCTCCGGAGTGGCCGGGTGCTGCGGCACAGGTGACTCACACCCAGGCAACTCTTTTGCCTGTGTCAGCGGTAACACACAGCCCCAGCCAGGCAGTGGGGACCGGGCTCCCATCCCAGCTTGGCCGCTGTTTCAGGAGGGGTGGGGGCAGCTGGGCCAGGCTGGGGGGGGACGGGCTGAGCCAGGCGCTGGGTGCATGGGGGGATGTGGCTCCACAGGGGGCTGCTGCTCCTCCTCCATCTCCAAAATCTCTCTCCCCAGTTCCCCAGGAGGAAAAGGAAAGAAGAAAGTGGAAAAGTAAGAGGAAAAGGAGTGAAAAAAGGATGGGGGTGATAAAAGCACCTGCTCCCATCCTCCACCCCAGCAGCCCGACCTTCTGGCACTGGCACCCCAAACCTCCTAGGCACTGACTCCCAAGCTCCAGGGCCAGGGAGGGTCCTCTGTCATCACAGCCCCCCAGCCAGGCCAGCCCCCAAGGGGCCAGATCATGATGTCCCTGAGCAGCTTCATTCCCCTTGCACCAAGGTGGGCCCAGCTTATGTAAACCATCCTGGAGGTGGGATATGAGGGGGCTGAACAGTGCTCCCCCCCCCCCCCACCCCTATCTGAGAGTAGTCTTTGGCTCCTGAAGAAACTCCGAATGGCACCAATCACACCCCCGGCTGTGGGCAGGGGCACCCTGTGATGATGCCCAAGCATCAACACCCCTACCGCTCTAGCAACAACACCCCCAGGGCCTCCCTGCTGTGTCTGCAACACCCCCAGCACCATCCCATCCCCCAGAACACCCTTGGATCATGGTTACATCCCCCATCCCTCCTGCAGCACCCCCAGGACATCTGCAGCACTCCCACAGCATCCCCACAGCACCCCACACCCCTGCAGCACACCCCTGCCAGCCCCCATAGTGCCTCCAATAGCCTCATAAGCACCTCTACCCCCCTTATAGCACCCCCTATACCCTCCCAGGCCTCTGACCAGCACCCCCAGCCCCACACCCCCTTCTCAGCTCCCTGTCATCCCCCCCATTACCCACCAGATCCAACAAAGCTGCACCCAAGCCTCTCAAATTCCCCCAGTCCCTGCCAATCTCACCCCCTATAACTCCCTGCAACCTTTGGGTTACCCAGCTGCCCAGAGCAGCATCCCCAGGTCCCAGATCCCCACCTGTCTATAGCCCCCATCCCCTTATACATACTCAAACCCTCCAAAGCCCTCAAGCTATCTGTATCCTCCCCCATCCTTAGGCACCCTAATCCTCCGTGTCTCCCTCCCTACCTCCATACCTTTCCATAGCCCCCAGCCCACATAGCCTCCCCCATAAACCACCCCATACCCCAGATCCCCTCTACCCCCACCTTCCCACATCCTCCCACCCCTGTATTCTTCCAACACCCTCATAGCATCACCCCCATACCGCCGGCCACCCCCCAGCAGCCTCCCCACAGCCCCCGCACTCCATACAATCCACCTCTCCCTACACGCTCCATACTCTTAACACCCTCCACGACCCCTGCCGATGCCGCTCACCCACCGATGGTGGTTTTGGAGCCGATGCAGCCCATACTCCCGGGGGGAGCCCGGTGCGGGCACTACCGCCGGCTCCGCGCCGCCCGCATCGCCCCCCGGCCGCATGGGCGGCCCCGGGCAGCGCCTGTGTCCCGCCGGAGGCTGCTGCCGGGCTGGGCCGCGGTGCCGGAGCCCCGAGCAGTGCCTGTGCCGGGCCGGGGAGCAGCACGTCCAGAGACGTCACTGCTGAGGGAGGAAGAGGAGGGAGAGGGGGAAGCGGGAGGGGGGAGGGAGACGAGGAGGAAGAGGAGGAGGATGGGGAGAAGAGGGAGGAGGGAGAGGAAGAGGAGGAGGAAGGGCGGGAGGAAGGCTAGCGAAGAGGAGGCAGAGGGGGATGAAGGATGAAGAGAAGGATGGGTGGGAGAGAGGCTGGAGGAAAGAGAAGGAAGGGGAGATGAGTAGAGAAGAAGGGGAATGAAGGCAGGCGGGGAAGATGAAGGAAGAGGGGGGCTGAAGGAAGAGGAAGAGGGGGATGAAGGAAGAGGAGGGGGCGCGGGGAGGAGGAGAATGGACGAAAGGAGGGGGCTGAGGAGGAGAGGAAGGCCGGACACCGCGGAGAGCGCCGTGCCAGCACCGCGGACAGCGCCGGCCCGTCAGGCCCCGGGACCCCGCTGCCCCCAGAGCCGCTGGAGCACGGACAAGGACCCCTCAGCCCCGGGCCTGCCTGCGAAAGGGGGGCGGTGGCTCTGGCTCTGCCCGTCCCGTCCCCCCCCCTCCACCGCTCCAAGGGGATGGCAGTAGGAAGGGAAGCACACAGCTACGACAAGGGACCCCCTCGCTGGATCTGGCTGCGGGGCAGGTGGGTGCAGGCTTTGGGCACCATTTCAGGAGATCCAGGCCAGCGCTGGTGCCAGGCTGAGGGGTTAACCTGCAGCCAGACCTCTGTTCATTCTGAAACCTACTGGTGGCAATTAATACTGCAGTACCTTTTCCCTGGCACAGAGGGGCACTGCCAGGGTGTCACCCTGCCTCTTGGCAAGCAAGATACCCAACAGTTCAAGTCCCTCCCTCTTTATTCACTCAGTCACTGAGGGGAAGGGGGAGCTCTTGGCCAGTATCGCCCCCAGCCCCCCTTCTCCTGGCCCTGCTGGCCTTTCTGTGCCAACTGCTTCCCAGCATTAGAGCTGCCAGGGCTGCAGCTCAGACAGATCAGCCTCTAATCTGGGGAACAGCCTCCAGTTAATTATTCTATTTCCTTGGGCCATGGCCAGTGTGACTCAGCAAGAGGCAGCCCAACGCAGCAAAGACTAGCCTCCAGTCCCAAGAGCAACACTCCACTGGGGGCCTCCAGTCTTGCCCATCTCCACCCCATCTGCAAGCCAAGACTGGAAGGTGCTGAGAGAAAAAGCCCCCCAAGATGGAAGTTGTATGAGGGCATCATGGCACCCACCTCCCAGCAGAGCCCAGGGAGAGCACACAGGTCCTGACACTTTGGTGCTCACGAGAAATTGGATGCCTGGGGACATGGGGCTCTGTGCTGCAGGCAGGGTGCTGGCAGGGCTACCTGCTCCACCATGGAACACCCTGTGCCAGGCAGAGCTGGTGAGGGGGGTCCCTGTTCCAGGCACATCCCCTGCCACCCTCCCAGCCCTGGGGTGGGGGATACCTACCATCTGCCTCTGGGTGCCGAGGGAGGCTGGCCCCTGCCTGGGCTCCAGGCTGGCACCCCCACACCAGCCCAGGCTCAAGTGACATGGGGCAGCAAGAGTGGCACACGGGGCATTATTTAGCAATGTTCTTTTATTTCCAGTTTTAAGGTGAAAAGATGTCTTTAAATCTTCAATTAAATACTCCATAAAGAAAAAAAAAAAAAAAAAAAAAGGCAAAAAAAAAATTATTTACAAATTCACGTGACCAGTAATTGAATCCTTGTTTTAATAATTACACATGCGGCTCATCACATCCGGCACTCTATAAATACAGGGGACGCGGATGGGGGCCGCCCTGTCACTTGCCCAATTGTGGCCTTAAACGTTTGGGAGGAGGATGGGGGCTTTGGGAGGGAGGAGGGGACTCAGCCTGGCCCAGAGAGAAGGGGTCACCCCCCCCTTCTCCCCGGCACCCTCCCCTGGTGTCAGAGCGGGAGCTGGGGGGGGGAATGATTTATATTTAAAATAAAAAACCATAGAGGTGGGGTCCAGGCAGTGATGGAGAAATAGAGAGAGGACAGGGGAGGGGAAGAAATCACGCTCCTGTCCCCAAACCAAATTTAATAAGTTTATATATATATAATCTCTCTATATTTCAGCAAGAAGTGGGGAGGAGGAAGGACAAGGGAGGAGAGGAGGGGAAAGTTATGTCCCCATCCTGCCCCCCCTCCCCATGACATGAGTCCAGGGGTGTTCCGCCCTGCTCCCAAAGACCCGGTGTGCCTGTGCTGAGAGGGGAGGGATCCCGAGGGGACCCACCGCAATAGCCACCTCCACCAGCATTCATTTATTATCATCGTGACAAACTAGTACAGGCCTCACAAACAGAACCGGGATGTGGGGAAGAGGGAGAGAAGGAGAACTGAAAAGAGAGAGGGGGGCTGCAGGGGGCAGAGCAGGTCCCTCGGCCCTCACATCAGCAAGTCCAGGGGGGCCATGGATGGGAGGGGATGGAGTCGCTCCCAGGGGTGCCCCACTCTCTCTGCCCTCTTACTCCTCCTCCTCATGGCTGCTCAGTTGTTGTCTGACTCATCCTCGGCTTCTCGGAGCCAGGTGAAAAAGGCTGTCACCGATTTGAGAGCCACCCCTTTGCCCTGCTGCTCAGCTGGGTCCTTGCTGGACTCCCACTTGTAGAAAGCCTCCTCCTTGATGACATCCTCATCATAGAGGGCATCAAAGAACATCCGCAGCAGGTCTAGGGGGAGACAAAAGAGGGACCCTTGCCATTGCCCAGCCACCAGCCACACTGCTGGGGTGGTAACACACCTGCCACCCCCTCC
This sequence comes from Psittacula echo, assembly GCF_963264785.1. Classification (NCBI taxonomy): domain Eukaryota; kingdom Metazoa; phylum Chordata; class Aves; order Psittaciformes; family Psittacidae; genus Psittacula; species Psittacula echo. The sequence goes on along the minus strand of NC_137740.1, from coordinate 29,577,127 downwards.
TCAGCCTGACTGCCCCACAACACTCACTGGGAGGCTGGTCCAACTTCACCACCAAGGCTTGCAGGGCGTAGAGTGCCTGGAGCTCCTTCTGCTCATCCCGCAGGTACTTCTGCAGCAACTTGGCTTGGTTGCGGATCACCAGGGCATCCACACGGTAGGGGTTCTCAACTGAGGGAGATGGGGCATGAGAGGGGGCTGGCGGCGGCAAGGGGACCCCCCTGCCTCGCCCTCATACTCACAGACAATGGCTGAGTGACACACGGATGTCATCAGGGCCCTGATAAATGTGTTGGACGAGACCTGCTGCTCACTCAGGTTGGCCTAGAAGAGGGAGAGCAGAGGGGGCTGTGAGGTGAGAGGAAGCTGGGAGGGAGCCCCTGGACGTGCCTGCACTGCACCTCACCTCGATCCAGTCATATATTCTTTGGTTGTTCGGGTTCTCCTTCAGCAGTTTGTCCATTTGCTTGCACAGCTCCTCCGAGGTCAGCTCTTTGCAGCTCGGTGTGTCCGAGCTATCCCCCATTGTGTACTCCAATTTCTGGGGGAGCAGCAGAGATGAGCTATTACATTCAGCATGAAGAACACACTGTTCCCAGCAGCAGGACCCTCCAGGGTCCCCGCAGGGCCTGTCTCTCTCCCTCACCACCACTGAATTCCCACCTGCTCTGTGATAAATTTGTTGACATCCTGGTCCTCAGGCAGGAATTCCTTCCAGCTCAGGCCCCCATCCCGCCACAGCTTGCCTGCGGTTTTCTGGCCCTACAGAACAGACAGTCAGCATCAGCACCCCATGCCCTCCATCTTCAGGGAGGGGGATACTGCAGCTTGGCCATGCCACCCCCATGACCCAGATGTGGCAAGGGATTCCCCCTGCCATCTCTCTGGTGGCAGAGCAGTTCAGTCCCTGCCTGCCAACCTGCCCCCTAAGCATGCTGCCAGTTCCCAAGGCAGCTACATGAGCCCCATGCACTTACCATACCCTTGCACAACAAGCCCAGCACCTCTACCAGCAGCGTAGTAGCCTTCCCAATGGGCACCAGGGGCTTTGTTATCTCCCTGCAGGGCAGAAGAGACCTGCTTGAGCTACCTGCCCTCAGAGCCTTCCTGGGACCCCATGGCAGCCCTGTGGAAGGGCAGAGCCCTCACCTGAACAGCTCCTCCATGGGGATGCCTTCTTCTTGCAAGATGGGGGTGATGAGCTCAGCCAGGTACAGCCAGATATGTGGGATGTCAATCTCCATGTCTTCTGCGATCTCCAGGATCTCCCGGAGCCTGCAGTGCAGAGGGAGGCCATTGGAATCCAGCAGCCCCCCTGCCCTCAGCTGGGAGGGACCTCGGGAGGTCCCAGTGATGAGCCCTGCTCAGGGCAGGGTCAACCACATTCAAAACCTAGCAAATACCAGCTTGTGTCCAGGTTACCCCAGCCCCTCACCCTTTGTAGTACTGCTCCTTGGAGAGCGTGCCCGCCTTCACCAGCTGGCACAGCAGGACTCCCATGTGCTCGCGGGAGATGGTGCTCCTCTCCAGCGTGGACTCGATGCCGTTCTGCACAAAGATGTAGAGCGAGGAGGGGCTGCCCAGTTCCTGTACACACTGTAGGGCCTCCTGTGGGGAAAAAGGGGTCAGTGCTGCCCCACAGCCAGTCCCAGCTCCCTTCTTCCTCATTCTGACCAGCAGGTCTACTGCCTGCAAAAGTGAATGGCACGTTACAGGGGCCACCTGGTGCTGTGCCTGACCACCCCCTTCTCTCACCTTCATGTCATTGATGTGCAGGTATTCCTCTATGATCGCCTTGGATTTCTTCTCCAGCTCTTCTTCTGACAGCGCAGGCTTGGGAGATGCTGCAGGAGCTGCTGGCTCTTGCTTATCTGCAAGGCAAGAGCAAGGATGAGGCACCAGCTAGGCATAGCCAGATCCCCAGGACACGACTGCCCTCCTGCTTACTGGTCTCTCGGCTCCTGTCCCGTTCCTCCGACATGCTAGCAGCCTTCCGCACGGCCTCGGAGCCACCATGCTTCTCCCGTTCTCGGCTCCTGTCCTCTGTCTCTTTGCTGAAGCTCCGCTTGGTGAGGGCAGACCTGTTCCTGTCTGCCCGCTCCCCCCGGTCAGGACTCTCCAGGCGGTCGCTGCCCTTCTCTGAACGCGACTCCCGTTCCCCTCTGTCCCCAGCCTTCTCTGACCTGTCGCGGCTGGAGCTGCTCCTGGGTGGAAGACAGACAAAGCGTGAAGAGACCATCACCACCCTCTCTGACACCAGACTGTGGAGCTCTGCAAGGCAAGGCTATCCCACTCCAATCCCAGACCTTTCCACGGCCTTTTCTAGCACCTGACCACCTGCAGGGGAGAACACTTCTCACTGTTTTATCCCAGTTACAATTCATGCCCTTTGCCTTTCGCTCTATCCCTTGGCACAGCTGAGAAGAGCCTGACCCCATCCTGACTGCACCTTCCCTCTGCAGCAGACTGCGGTCCTCCCTCTTTGCTTTCCATGTCTCCCAAATAAACTCAAACCCAACTCTCCCTGGGGACCTTGGAGTCCAGCCACCAGGGACTCCCTCCAGCCTGTCTGGCCCCAGGACCGCCAGACCAGCCCAAGCACCCAGGCGTGGTCCCCAAGCGCCAAACAGGAGGAAGCCCAGGGTGGAGAGTCAGCCTTCTTTGCTACAGGGACTCACCACCGACTCTGAGCCCCCCGAAGGCCCCATCTTGCCACAGGGGATTATTCCAGCCCAGGTGCCATGTACTGACCCACCACTGCCTAATTCCAGGGGTGCCGCCCCAGGCTTCAGACCAAAACAGCCATGGCAGGACTGGCCCCTCACCTCTGCACCACACGGCGGGACTCCAGGCTCTCGGCAGGGGTTGACTGCTGGAGCGCTGAGAAGCGGTTCAAGGTGCTTGTGGCTGGTCGCCCTGAATCAGATGCTGGGCGTGAAAAGAGGGGAGTCTCAGAATTCGGCACCTCCCCAGTACAGGATCCCTCCTTCCACCCAGTCCCACAGTTCCCAGCCAGCCCCCACGCCGCATACCTGAATCTGCAGGCTTCGCGCCAGACCCTCCACTGCTGCCTTTGCCCCAGCTCAGCCGACCACCCGGAGCAAATAGCTGCTTGTTGGAGTCGATAGATCCAGGCTGCAGGTGGAGAGACAGAGTCAGCTTTGAACCCCACACCAGGGAAGGATCCAGGCCAGGCAGCCACTGAGCTGCCACACCACACTCCCAGTCTCACCTTGGTGATCTTTGTTATCCGGCTGGTGTCAATAGGCCGGTTTCCCTTGCTGATGGGCACAGTATTCCAGCCATCATCTGCAACCAAGCTGCCACGCCCACCTGGATACAAGGGAGAAAGACATAAGGTACATCCCAAGCGGTGCCCAGTGGGATCAACCCAGCCCTGGCAGCCCCAGCTGCCCCCAAGCCCAGGCACTCACTGCTGGAGGATGGCCCGGGGGGACCTCTTCTCTTGTCCTTCGACATGAGCTGTTGCACTTTGATGTGTTCCCGATGCTCCTCCATCTCTGCTTCTTTGTGGATCTGATCGATGGTTTTGGGGCCCTGGTCTCCTCGCCGCGGCACCCAGCTATTCTGCAGAGGGCAGGGAAGGAAGGAAGAGGGCACTGAGCTGGCTGGAGGATGCAGGCAGAGACATTCCCCCTTCCTAGCCATCCCATTCTCAAAGCCTCAGGCTGCTCTCCTGCCTCGGCCATCACAGCTCCCCGTATTCTGTGACAGCTTCTGGCACAAAAGGGCTCTATTTCTGGAGCCCCCTGTATTAAACGGCTGCAGTTACTTTACGCCCACTAACACTACCATGCTAACCAAGAGCTGGGGGGCTAGGATAGCGTCTTAGGGGCTGGACACAGCTTACATACCCACCTCCCCCCTCCCAGTGATGCATGGACTGCTGGAACTCAAGAACACACTGGCCAACAGCTCCATGGGAACAAGCAGGGGACAGACGACAGTCCCCAAGCAATAGCAGGCCACACGCCTTACCCGTCTGAGGTCAATCACATCCTGCAGCATGAAACGGATTCGGGATGATGTCTTCTTCTCTTTGATGATCTTCTCCATCTGATTGAAGTACTGGTCCATTCTGGGCTATAGAGAGATAGAGTCATGGTCACATCCTTCCCAAAAGCAAGGGCAGGGGACACAAAGCAGTGCAGGACAAGCAGTACCTTGGCCTTCTCAAAGTCCAAGTCCTTGCCAATGGTGGTAAGCAGGCGGCAAAGGCACTCAAGAGACTCCTCGTCATGGTTTTTGAGCAGCTTCACCACGCAGTCATGCATGATGGCTTCCGTCAACATCTTCAGTTTGAAGAGCTCCCCGATGAACTTGATGTTGCCCAGGGATCGCCGGCGGGCCTTGTCCCGCGCCTCCTCCAGCTCATCCTTCATGCGCGCTTTCTCTTCGGGCTGCAGGGAAGGTACAGCAGGGCAGCTCAGAGCCCAGAGCTGCCCCGAGGACACCCCTACCAGCACTCAGCCACAGGCTCCCACCCCAACTCACAGCACTGGCATCATCCATCTCCTTCTGCCGCTTCTCAAAGATCTCATCGTCGTCCTTGTCTTTCTCGAACTCTTTCTGGCAGCGGTTGAGCAGCAGCTTGCGGAAATTCACAGTTACCGTGGGCTTGTCTGTTGTGGGCACTTTGAGCTGCAGGGAGAAGTACAACCCAGGCGAGGAGCATGAGTTGTGTCTCCCACAAAAGCTGGCCAGCTAAGGCACAGGCACTGTTCAAACCACGAAACAGCCATGCTACACCCTACACCTTACACCTGACACAACTCTGGACTTGGTCCTCCATCCCACCCCACACAGAAAGGCCTGCATCCCGCTGAGCTCAGCCAAGGCACTCAGACAAAACCCCTGCCAGTTCAGTTAGAGACTCTCCAGCTCCTGCTCACCCCCATAAGGCAACGGCACATGTTAGCATAGGCAACAGAGAAGTTTGGCTCCGAGATGGCCTTCTCGAAGACGAGGTCGATAACACCCTTGAGCCGCTCCTCCGTGTCGATGGACAACTCCATCACCTGCTTCATCAACTGCTGGAACATCTGGGGTGTCAGCTTGTTGAGGATGCTGCGGACGCGGCGGAGCAGTTCCTGCATGGACAGCATGGTAAGCGAGAGCCAGGCACACTTCCCTCTGCCTTCCCACTACCTGCCCCAGCTCCCACCTGTGTCTTGATGTTCTCAGGATCCTCCTCCTCCGAAGCACGCTTGCTGCTGGGTTTCCAGGCCCTCTCAGCCTTGTTCAGCTTAACATCCTCATTGAGGGACACAGTGGCAATGATTTTGCGGGGCTCCTTCCTCTGGCTCTGCTGGGAGCGGCGGGGACCCAACCCCGAGGGCTGGCACAGGGAGAACAAACTCAGCTCTTTGCTCTGGGACATCCAAGCCAGCTCCCAGGGTGTCCCCATCTGCCTGCTCAGATCCTCAGCTCTATCACAAACATCAGTGGCCCAGACACAGCGGCTCAAAGGCTTGATCATCACAGAGAGGTGGAGGGGGAGAGCAAGGGTGAAACGAGGAAATACTCACCAGGCCCCGGTTGCCCATGACGGGCCGGCCAAGGTTGGCGAAGGAGGGGGTGAAGTCGGGGCTGCAGTTCATGCCACTGAGGCGGATGGGGTCAAGCGCCCGCAGTGGGGTCTTGTTGGCCTGCAAAGGTACACAGGGCTGAGGATGCCCAGGGGGCAGAGGAGCGGGATGGATCCATCCCCCAGCCTCAGCGCCGGGACAAGGAACTCGAAAGAAGGCCTCAGAGGTGCCCCCACAAACCAACCCCAAGCTCAAGGCTTGTTGCAGATGCCGCAACAGGACCCCGACCACAGCAGGCAAGTCCCTGCCCTGCCTTGCCAAGGCACAAAAGGATCCAGACCCCCATCTGGCCACCACCCACACTTCCCCTATTTCCAGGGCCGCACCAACCTTGTCCAGCACCACGTCTGTGATCTGGGGCAGCCCCTCAGGTTTCTGCATGCTGGCAAAGATGAACTGGAACCCCAGCAGGAACTCCCGGTCATAGCGCTTCTTCTCCTCAGGGTTCAGTGGCTTCCATTGCTCTGCAGTGGGGAGAAAGAGGCCTTGACGTGGCCTGTCCCGTATCTTCCATGCTGAGCTGTGGTAAGTTCAAGCCCTCTGAAGGACCAGCAAGATGGGATGTAGACAACTACAAAGCTGTCCTAGCCTGGTATGCCATGAGCATGACACTGCTTACTTGCTGGAGGCTGATGCCACCAGCTCGCTGTCTCCTCTCAGGACACTCACACTGAGGCCTCTGTTCCCCACCCCATGCCAGGCTCAGGGACAAGATGGGAGGGGAGCGTGAGGCTTAGGACATCTGGACCACACGACCCCCACCATCCCCACCACTGAGTGCAGAGGCAGAGGCTCCCACCAGAGGCCTGGGCCAAGGCACAGCTCACCTTCCTTGTAGCGGTACTTCTGATCGGCAGCCTTGCCCTTCTCTGGGGCCAGCTTGTCTTCCTTCTCCTCCCACGTCTCTTCAGAGTCTTCCTGTGGACGGGCAGGGGCCACGTCCTCCACTTCACGGGCAGGAACGGACGTGGGGGGCTTGTTCTCTGTCTCTGAGGCACTGTCACTGATCTGAGACTGCATCAGGAGGAACAGCAGTCACTCCGTGAGCCTGGTCCTGCCCTCTTCACCACATACCAGGTGTCCAAATACCCCCTCAGATCCTCATTACCATCATGAAGCATCAGTGGCCCAGACACGATGGCACAAAGCAGAGTTCATCACAGGAGGAGACAGGACACAGGGGAACTCCCAGACACCCCTGGCACACTCACCTCTTTAAAGGCATCCAGCAAATCACCTACTGCCTCCTTCTTGTTCAGCTCCTTCATTCGCCGCTTCTTCTTTGGCACCGACACGGCGACTGGGAGGAGAGGCAAGGAGATGAAGGACAGGGATCCTCCCAGTCCCCAGTGTACCCTGACACCAGCTCAGGGTCACCAGCAATGCCCCAGTAAAACCAGGTGAGCTTCAGGATGCGCCTGCCGGGAGCCATGAGGATGTGGTCCTGCCCCCATCACAGCCTCCATCACCCAAACACGCCATGTACCCACTTGGGCATCTGCAGCCCTGTGGATCCTACACACAGCCCACCGAGGCATCCTGCTGCCCAGAAAACACCCCATATAGACACACCTCCCCATTTGACTCCTGCACCCTGATTTACTGTGTGCCTCCTCACCCCACCCACATCTCTTCCATAGCACAGTGCTCCCCATTCTCTTCAGGGCATCCCTGCAACACCCACATCCCTCTGCAGGGCAGCCCTTAGGGGGACATCCCCATACAGACCTGTGCCCCCATATACACTCCCCTCTCTGGCACCCCTATACAGCACCCCATACAGAGGTGCTCTCCAGAAGCACATCTGCCCCCAGATTGTCCTCCTATAGCCCCCATATATCCCTGCAGAGAGTGCTCCATATGAACACATCCTGTGTGCCCATCTCCCCCATCTTCCCACCAGCACTTCTATGTAACCCCCATACTAATATGCAGAGTGCTTACAAAAATTAATATATATCTTTGCCCCAGCACACCCCCAGGGCACATCACTTTCCTCAATCACAACTATGTACTTGCATACCCCTACACACAGTGCCACACACAGCTACAGCTCTGCATCCCCCCTGCACCTTGTCATGTCTCAGGACAGATAGGGACAGCCCACAGATACTACCCCAATACACCTGCCCTGCACCCCACAGAAGGTATCACATAAAACAAACTTCCCCCATGGCACCCCATTCCCCCGGACACAGCACACGCACCCCCCTCTGTACACACCACATACTCCTGCACGTGGATGCACTCCCCCATTTTGACATCCATGGGCAGCTTGTACCCCCTCCAGCACCCCACACTCACACATCCTGGGTCACCTAACCCCATCCTCCTTTCCCATGCCTAGCACCGCATCTGGGTGACCCCAATACATCATCCAACACCCCAGCCCAGCATTCCCAACCTTGTGCGGTCGCCTCCAAGGTCTGTGAAGGGGCAGGGGCCGGGCTCAAGCTCCGCTCCTGGGCCTCACCAGGGCCTTCGCTCTCCTCCTCCTCCTCTTCTGCTGGGGGTGAGGCAGGGGTGCCAGGTTGGGTCGGCTCCTCAGGCTCCGAGATGGGGCTGACGTCTGACTCAGGCTGCTCCTCGCCTGGCTCCACTTTGCCAGTGCCCTCCATCCCATTGGGGAGGGGCAGCTCTTCAGGCTGGGCAATGGGGGAGTCCAGGGTGGGCACAGGCCCCAGCACGGGCACCGGTGCTGGCTGGCACACAGGTGCCTCAGGGACCGGCTCGGGCACCTCCTCCAAGACCCCATTGGCCTCAGCAGCAGGCTCAGGGCAGGGCTCTTCCCGGAGCGGCGGAGGGCTGGGAGAGGCAGGTTTGGCAGGCGCTTCAGGGGCCTGCAGTATGATGGGTGGTGGCGACGGTGCGGCCAGCACCAGGGGCACCGATGGCATCGGGGGGACAACAGGTGCCGGTGGTGCCTCAGTGGGCACAGGCGCCTGTGGGGTGGGTTCTGGGAGGGGAATGGCAATCTCCTCCTCCTCCTCCTCTACAGCCACTGTGTCCATGTCGGGCGCGGGCACTAGGGGCAGCTCCACAGCCCCTGGCACTGTAGTGATGGCGCTAAACGTCTTGTGCGGGTCAGGCGGCGCCTCGCCCAGCTCCACTTTAGTGTCCGCATCCATGGGGGGCTCCATTGGCACCAGCGTCATGGCCGAGAGCACCACGGGCTCCACCTCGGGGATGAGAGGAGGGGGAGGTGACGGAGACGCCGACTTGCTAGGCTCCAGGGAGACGGGCTTGCTCACCACCAGCGCAGGCTTCGGACGGTCATCTGAAAGGTAGGTGGCATTATTGAGGGGCTCTCCAATCCCCCCTCACCCAGCACACCACCCCCTGAGCCCTCTGTGCAGGAGGGGCAGAGACAGATGTGCCAACCCACACTGTAAACAGGTGACGGGCAACAGGCATCCTCCAGTGACCACAGAAAGGCTGGGATGAACAGTCAGCCCCCATAAACTCTCCTGGACCAAACATCGGGACCAGTCCTTACGCATGTAGGGAATGTGTTTGACCACACAAGCCCCAGGTGAGCTGAGGAAAGGCAGGGCTGGCATCTTGCACCCTGCAGCATCAGCGTCAGGGATCCTAGAAGCACCCAGCAAAGGCACTTACCTGGCCGGACAATAACTGCTACATGGGGGGCCTCTCCGTTGGCCTGGGGCTCCAAACCACTTCCAGCCTGGGGGGCAGAAAGAGGGAGTTCAGCAGGGCCCTGTGAACATCCCACCACCCCAGGCAGGGAGGCCCCTTACCTGTGGAGGGGTGGGAGTGGATGAGGTCCTTGCTCCGGACATGATTTCTTCAGTGATGTCTTTGCCGCCTTGGTTGGGGTCTCGTATCCGGATCTTTGCACGGGTCAGGGCAGAGAGAGGAAAGCTGTTAGCAGGGTGGGGCACACAGCACACGGGCCACCCCCTTTTCCTGGGCCAGACACCATCAGGACACCCCCTTCTCTGACGGGAGAGGCAAGTGAGGCTCATTCACTGCTGTGCCTGCCCTGGCCACATGCAGCTTGGGTACCAACAGGTGCCACCTCCCCCCGACACAAGGCACGGTGCCCTACAGACACCGGCCTGTCCTGATGCCTTGCAAGCTGTTATGCCAGGCAGCCAGAGCCAGCACTGTGTCCCCAGGTCAGTGCCCATCTCCAAGGGTCAGGGTATCCCAAGGAATCACCACGCTGGCACAGGAGCTGTGGGGATCCCTCTCTGCCTGAGGGACAGCACAAGAGACCGGCCTTGGCACACAAAAGTCATGGCAAGCTCCATGCCACCCCAGCACAGGCCATATGCCTGCAGGCTCACTGGCCACATGCCTGCAATGGTTACAGCAAGAGCCACAGGGCACCCTGCTGGGAGGAGGAAGTGGGGAGAACACATGGGTCCGGGACTCTGGTGGGGGCACAATGCAGCCAGGGACCTTGTTCTCCCCACCCCACTCATGACCTGATTCCAGGACAGCAAGCACAGAGCCCAAGGGGCACCGAGGCCCCTCTGCTGAGGAAACGCAAGCACCTCCCCTTCGCGGCAGCACCCCCTGCCCCGGTGCAGGGCCATGCCACAGCCGTCTCCCTGCTATAAATAGGCCCCATATGAGGCCTCCGAGCGCCGGCATCTCCGGGAGCAGACAGCAGTTGGCAGCCACAGCACCCCCACCCCTCAGGAGCCATGACTCAGCACAACGCTGCCCGCCGGGACAGCCAAGGTCGCTGGCACCCACCGTGGCCTCCAGACCCTCACCAAGCCCTCCAGCCCAGGCTGCACGGCCCCACACTGCCCCCCTTCCCTGGCGTGCTGCACCACATCCCATCCTGCACACTGCAGGCACTCAGGGCTGGCACCATCCCCTCCTGCACGTCAGCCCCCCCGCCCATGCCTGGATGGAGATGGCTCCTTACCGTCTTGCGCTCTCGTTTTGGGGGGATCGGTGGCTGCTGGCTCACAATGACCTGCGCAGTGGGGACCCCTGCCGGGAACTGCTGCACCCCCTGTGCCGGGTAATAAGCACCCGCTGGAGGAGAGGATAGAGCGTCAGACCAGCCAACCCAGATCCTCCACGTCCGTCCAGGGGACCCCCTGATCCCCCAAACACAGGGGTCTGTCAGGAGCCTGGGGAGCCTGTGCTGCTCTGCAGCAAACCCCCATCGCATCCGGCCCGGATTGTCCCAACCCGCCTGACAGGCCTGACCAAATTCCTTCTCCGTGAAACAGAGCGTCCCCGCGCCATCCCCACACCCAGCCAGGCCCTGCGGGTACCCGCTGTGCCCACCAGCTCCACGCCATCGATGGACCCACAAGGACGCTCAGCCATGCCAGGTACGGGCGTCCCAGCTCTGCAGGCAGCCGCCTTCCTGCCGGCACCCTTATCTTCCCAGGGCCGACACCAGCCCCAGGGCGGCACCAGGCAACCCAGTCCGCACCCTCCATTCACACCCAAGCTGAGGGGCTCCAACTCCCTGCGCAGCCTGAGCCCCCGGCAAACCCAGCCCAGAGGAGGGAGCTGTGCCGGGGGGAAGAGGCAGAGCTGGACTCCATCCAGGGCTGGCACAGCCCAGAGAGGTGCTTTGCTCCTCCCAGGGCATCCACAAGCATCACCCCAGAGCGGTGCCATGAGGATTTGGGAGAGGCACAGCTGGGCTTGGGCCCCAGCCCCCTATGGTTCCAGCACCTTCACAGCTGCGCCAAGCCTTGAACTTGCCCATGGTGCTCTGGTGACTGCCCTGTCCCCAAGCCACGGACCCCTCTGCTCTGCCCCGCAGGGACGGAGGGCCACGGGATGAGCCTTGCAACCTGGGATGTGCCAGGGAGGGAGACCATGAGCTGCCCAGCACTCAGCACCAGAAAGGCCAGCCCATCTCACCCATTGAGGGGCACACCATGCCAGGCCACCCATACAGTCTTGTGGGCAAGGCGCACACTGCTGCCAGCTCCCCTAGGAACAGGCACAGTCCCAAAGTAGAGGCAGAAGACAAACCCATCCCAGGAACCCACACAGACAGCCAAAGGAATGCCCCAGCACTGGGCACAAAGAAGCAGCCCAGCACACAGGAGCTGGCCACTGCTGGAGGCCATCTCCCTCCTCCAAGGGGCTGGGTGGGCCCCAGCACAGCAGGGAGGGAAAGAGGAAGGACGGGCATGTACCTGGCTCATGAGAAGCCCACCTCTGCCCAGTTTATGCTTTGCTGCTCGGTCGGAGGCCTCGGCTCACATTTCTGTGTCTGCCGGGCCTCCAAGGACCAAGCCTAAATATAGTCACAGCCCGGGTGGCCACATGCAAGCGGGGGGGAAGAAGGGGGGAGCTGCTCACACCACCGCTCCCCAGCGCCGGGAGAGGGCAGGCATGGAGTGGCCCCGGCACTCCAAGCTCAGCTCCTTAGGAAGCAGGCTGCTGAGGCGGGTCACCAACCCTAAACTGCTCACCTTGATGGTGAGCAAGGGGGAACAGGGGATAACATCTGCCCCAGCCCTCCGCCAGGAGGGTTAAACATTAAATAGCCCTGATTTGGAAAAAGAACAGGAATGGCTGGATCAGTGGGACATGATGTGCAGCCCTCAGTGCTGCTGAGACATTGGCAACACCCCTGCCCCCCAAAACAGCCTGTAATGGAGTCACTGAGACAGCCCCTGCAAGCTGGCAAAGGGACTCGCACTCAGCTCCTGAGTGCAGGCAGCTGCAGGGAGGCCAGAAGCAGGGGAGCGCAAAAAGGATGGAGTGTAGGGGCTGGAAGAGCATCAGAGAGCAGAGCAACACCCCCATCTGTACCGTAAGTCCCGAACTCTGTGGGGCTGGCTCCAGGGTAAAAACTAGGGGCACCGGGCTGGACCGGGTACTGTTGGGTCGGGACGACGTATGTGGAGCGACCCTGCAACGGGGGTAAAGAAAGGTCAGTTACCTCTCCTGCAGAACACAAACTACCCCCCAAAACCACCGATGTGCCCCCAGACCTTCCTGTGAACCAGCTGGACTCCATGCAGGGAGCAGCATGCACGCAAAGTGGGCCCAGAGGCCCAGAGCCTCAAAGGGCTGCCAGGGAGAGGGACCAGCACCACTTGCTGCCTCTCTACAGAGATGGGCAACATCCCACTCAAATCAATGGGTGCTCAAGGGAGCCAGGGGGAACCCATTACACCCTCCCAAACCAGACCATAGCTCCAACCCTGGATGACACCCCCCACCACTGACCACCCCAGCCCCCTCTCGCAGAGCCCAGGGCATGGCCCTCACCTGTCCGGGAATGTAATAGGCTCCTTGGGAAGGTGTGTAGGATATCTGGGAGGGTATCATCATCACCTGGGAAGCAGCCGGATACACATGGGCAGGGGGGCCGGGCCGCGCCGTCGTGTTACTCTGCACGCGGGACGCACTAGCAGGAGGCTGTGCCCTGTTCTGGTAGAAATGCTTGGGGAGAGACAGGGCATGGCATCAGGTGGAGCACAGCACCCCTACCCAGCACCCCAATGCACAGGGGGACACTTCCCATCATGATGCAGCCCCCCCCATTCACACACACACTCCCCGAGATGCCCCCCAGCTCCCCGGCACCATCCTGTCCCCACACACCTGCGGGACCGCCTGGGTCCACGCGACCCAGCTCATGCCCGGCGCAGCGCCCTCCGAGCCCGTCAGGGCCGGCAGCTCCAGCACCCGGAGCCGGCCACGGCCGCACACAGCTTGGCAGCAGTGGGTCCCGGCGTGCCTCGCACCGGCTCCCGGTGCTCGCACTGAATGCTGGGACCTGTAGTCCCACAGTGCCAAATCAGAGCCGGACAGCCAGGGAGCATGGAGCCAGCTATCCCCCACTGTCTCGTGCTGTTTATTCAGACCCAGCTTCTTTGCCGGGCAGGAGCATCCCCGGGAGAAGCAGCTCAAGCCCGGCAGCAAGTGGGTAAGGAAGGGTCCGCGCACGCACCCTGGGGCAAGGAGAAAGCGTTACCTGAAGAGACCTGAATCCTCCCTGTTAGCAAGCGCGCACAGAGGGAAAAGGGGAAAGAGACAGAGAGGAGTTACCCGCACTGGGAAGGGGTTGGGACACAGGGTGCCTGGCAGAGGAGGGGGCAGGAGGCTGGAGAACCCTTTGCCCAGTGCCCCCATCCCAAATCCACCAGGGTCCTCTGTAGGGACCTCACAAGGGGCAGGGAAGAGTCTGGGGGGCTCCCAGCTGGCACAGCCAAGGATGTCACCAGATCTGTCCCCAGCAGCTCCTCTACACAAGAGGGCTGATGCAGGTCCAGAGCCTTGCACAGCGTTGCAGGGCCTTGGGAGACCCCCCCAAAGTGGGGAGAAAGAGAAGAATGAGGAAAGGCACAGGCAGAAGCAGCAGCCTGGGCCAGGATTAGCACAGGCACAGCCACATGCTGCAGGCTTCATGCATGGAGAAAACTAGGGAGACACTGCATGGAAACCCCCCCATAGTCAAGTGGGTGTACCCCACCTTCCCCAGACCAGCCTGTCCCCCAGCTCCCGGGTCCCCATGTGCTACCCGGCCCCTTCGTGCCCAGGATGGGTGTTTCTGTGCAGTGTCGGGGCAAGGTGCTCGGCATGCGGGCTGGGGGATGCGGGTTAGTACCTGCTGGTGAATAGCCCGAGGCCCTGCTGGAAACTGAGAGAGGAGGAGAGGGAGGTTTGGGGCAGGGGAGGAAGGAGAGAAGAGCAGTCACTCGGTGGGCATCCCCGGCCAGAGGTGTGTGCCCCCCCCACCCCAGGGCCAGGAGGTCCCCGGGCAGCGGCTGTGGTCCATCCGGATTGGATCGCAGGCGCGCTCACCCTCGCAGGCGCATGCCAGCCCCAGGGGCACCACGGGGCTCCTGGCACCCACAGGCACCACAGTAGCTGGGGGCTACTCGGCCAGGAGGCTGAAAGCTGCTGGATTTTCCCATCCAACCCAGGGCAAAGCCCTTACCTGGCGCGGCTGAGAAGGCGTATTCATTTGTGAGGTCGGTGCCGGGTTAAAAACCACAGGTGCCGTCTGACCGGGTGGGAATGTTGGCTGGAGGGAGGCAGGGAGGGAAGGAGATGGCACTGCCACCCTCCATGCACACTGGGGAGGGCAAAGCTGGGTCCCCCTCACCCTGAAAGGCCCAGTTACCTGCGGCAGTCCAGGAGAAGGGGCAGGGTGCGGGGCTGTCGGGGCTCCTCCTGTGGGCTGTGGGGCTTTGTTCATTTCATGGGGTTGTGCATAAGGATCCCCTCGCTATCTGAGGGAAGAGGGACAACAGGCATAAGCCAGAGGAGATGGGAGCACCCAAGGTTTGTGTCTGCTGTCTATGTTAGCCCTGAAAACAGTGCATCTCCAGAACCACCAGTGTAAAGCCAGGCACCAGCCATGCCCCACGGACAGCATCCCATCAAGGCACAGACCCCCAGCTACCCTTTCCTGCCCCGCTGGAGCACTGCCAGGCCACCCAAACAGGGCAGGTCCCCACACCCTGCAGAGCAGAGCCCCTCATTGTGCCCTGAACCCACGCCTACTGTCAGGACTGACTCCCTGAGGTGACTCTGCAGAGGCTGGCTGGGCACCCCACACAAGCAGACATCAATGCCCATGACCTGCCAATAGCACCCAGGTCATCACCAATTCCAGGGGGCTGGGTGGGCCGGCGGCACCCCAGCGTCGCTGTGCCAGCTCCACCCCGGCTGACCTACTAAGCGCTTTCCCTGGCCAGTCAAACCTGTTCCTGCCAGTGGTACCGGGTCCCCGGCTCACACCGCAAACGCCTACAGGGGAGGAAGGGCAGGGAGCAGGTCCTGCGTCCTGCGTCCCGCCCCCCTGCGCTGCCGACGATCCTGCCCGCTGCCCTGCCTGGGGCAGCCCGTGGACACCCCCCCACCACTGGCACCCTCCAGCTGTCCCAGGAGGGACTTGGCAGCCGGCGCCACTCTCCCCGCCCCAGTGCAAAGGCCGTCGGGCAGAAAGAAGAGGCGGTGCCCCCCACCCTGCTCCATGTTGGGGTCCCCTGCACCCCCATGGCACCCGTGAGCCCGCAGCTGGGCAGCGCACGCAAGGCAATAGCCTTCTGTAACCCGAGCCCAGCCGCATCAGCACCACCGGCCCCCGGCCCACTGCAAGCACCGCCAGGCACATCCAGCCCACACCAGGCCATGCCAGCACTGCCAGGCCACGGGGTGCCCTGACCCTCCGGGGCTGCACCCCGGCATGACAGGGTGACACCCCATCATGGGGGTCCCCCAGTCACAACCCAGCAGAGATGGGTCCTGTTGGGATTTCAGGAGATGGCAAAAGCTGGGCTGCACCCCACCAGTGCTCCCCCCAGCCCCCTACTCACCAGGGAAGCTATCCAGTACCTGGGACACCTTAGCACAGCATGGGCACCGCTCACCCCAGAAAGAGGATAGGGGTGTCACACAGAGAATGGGGAAATCCGAGGACATCCCCGGCCTCCCCAGCCCACACTGCCGGCACAACCGGGAGCGAGCAGCATACTCACCCCCCCGCGGGAAAAACCTGGGCCGGCTGAGCGGGCCTGCAGAGACCGTTCATCCGACTGACTGGGAGAGAGAAGGGAGGGGACAGACATCAGCCCGGGCACACCGCAGGGAGTCCCCCCCGTGCCCCACAATGCCCTGGCCGGCCTGGGGCGAGACAGGTCCCGACCCGAGAAGGGGAACTACCAAGCGAATGGAAGGGTGACAACAGGAGGAGCCGCCGCAGCCGCTGCCTCCCCCGCGCTGGTACAGCCAGGCCTTGGCCTGCGCTGGGCCAGCAGCTGGGGCGGCGGTTCTCTACCCGAGGCTGGGCCGTGAGGGCAGACAGGCCCAGTCCAAGAGATGACCAGGATAGGGAGGGAGACCGGGCTCCACAACGGAGGGGCTCAGCCGCAGGGCGCCCAGGGGAGGGAGCGGGTGTCCCCGACGGCGGGGCCGGGCCAGGCCGCAGCGCTGGCCCGGGAGCAGCCAGGCCCGAGCCCGACCTCGCCCCCAGGCCGAGGCGGCGGCCCAGACGGTTGCCGCTGCCGGCCCCATATCGAGGCTGTGGGCAGGCCCAAGAAGGCGCCGGCACCATCTTGGCGACACAGGAGGGGGAAAGGCCGCGGGGGGGTTGGGGGGGGGCCGGCGGGGCGCGGCGCGGGGCCCGGTGCGGCATCCGGCGGCCCCGCTCCCCCCCGCGGTGGCGGCGGCCTCTGCCAAGGACACGTGTCACTGCCGGCCGCAGCCACGGGCCGCGGCCCCCACCGGCAGCGGCACGGGCGGGCGCGGCGGGGCACACACCACGTGCGGCGGCGGGCCTAGGCGGACGCGGCGGCGGGAGCACGTGCGAGGCGGAGGGGCGCACCGGCCGGCACGTGGGCGCGCTGCAAGCGCCGCGCGGGACCACGAGGCCCTGCCGGGCCGAGCGGCGAACGGGAGCTGAACGGGGCAGGGCAGGGGCGGGGGGAGGGGGCAGCCGGCGGCGTCGGGGCGGCGCCCACGTGGTGGCGGCGGCGCGGCGGGGCCCGGCGGCGCGCGGCCCGGGGTGCCGGCGCGCGGCCCGGTACCGGTACCCCCCTCCCCTCCCCTCCGCCCCCCCGCGGCGCGCGCCCGCCCCGCCCCCGCCCGTTACCTTCAGTCTCCTTCAGCGCGCGCGGCCCGACGCAGCCGCAGCGCAGCGCAGCACGACCATTTCCGGAGCCGCGCCGCGCGCAGGGGCGGGGCCGCGCGCAGCCGCGGGGGAGGGGCGCGCGGGGGCGGAGCGCCGGGCGCCGCGCCTGAGGCCGCGCTGGGCACCGCCCGCGGCACGTGACGCCGCTGTCACGTAGGGAGGGGTGGGACGGAGAACACCTCCATCCTGCGCCAGGCCACGCCCCCCAGGTCACGCTGTCCCTCGCGCGCTCGGTGCGGGAGCACGTGGCACAGCGACACACCCGGCCCGCGTCAGCACGGGAGCACCGGCAACAGCGTCCATCCGGGACCTGCGCCCACGGGCATGTCCCTGCCCCCGGGGCTGTCACTCCTCCAGAGCCCCTGTGCTGCACCGACCAAGGACCCTCCCCGCACCTCGTACCCAGCAGGATGAACACAGCACCAAAGGACACAGGCCCTTACCCTCCCACTGTACACACCAACCCTGCTTGACACCTCACACCCACCCCAGCCTCCACCAGCACCCTACAGCCCCACACACACTCACTCATACACAGCCTCCCACAGCCACCCAGCTGGGGTGGGGCAGGCCCCGGCCACAGCCAGGTTTGGAAACAGGACAGGGCTTTCTTCTCTTTCCTAAAAATACTTCACCCATGGCCTCCATCCCACGACCAGTTTTAGCCCTGCTGCCCAGCCCACACTCCCAGCACAAGGAGGGCAGGGCAGCACTGGGGTCTACACACAGTTTATTTCCTTGACTCTCAATAACAAAAACAAAGAAATAAACATGGGTTTTTTCCTCCCCTCCCATACCACCTACCCACTACCCCCCCCCCACCTCAAACATCATAGTTGGGATTCTTGCGTAGGATAACAAATCCCTCCAGGATAGGCGTCACAGGCACGTGCTCCTCTGTGGCCAGCTCGGCCCGCTCCCCATGTGCCAGGAGCACTGGCGTTGTGTGAGTCTGGAAGCCGGTAATGGTTTTGGGCTTTCCCGCCTGGCCCACCACATCCACAGCCTGCACAAGAAGAGTGAGGTAAATGCTGGGGTCACGTAAGGATGCCAAAGCACCCCAGCCCCAGCTCTGGCTGCTCCTTACCTGTCCTACCCGAACTGACACAGGCAGAGGTCGCAGCTCCTCGTCGAAGGTCACCAGCATGCGAGGCTGCATGGCAGCAACAAGGCCATACAGAACATAGTGGGACTTGCCCAGGATAACTGGAGGGGAGACACAAGTGAGTGCAGGGGCTGGACATTGCCCACCCCACAGGCAGAGAGGGTCTGAGCACGTAGTACTCACTGTTGCGCACATCCAAGAAGGACACAAGGACGGTCAGCAGCCCAGCCACGGCCACTTGGCTCATGAGCTGGCGATCACTGTGGTACGGGCACAGGGTGAGCGTCCCCTTGCCCAGGTGGGTCAGGCCCTGGTGTGGCAGAGAAAGATTGTGAGAGACCAGTGGGCAAATGCCTGGTCCCCCCCAGCCCTGCCTGGTGATACCCCCAGGCCACCACTTCCCATCCAGAGTAGGGACCCCCAACCTGCCCCTTCCCCACTATGAGCAGCAAGCCCAGGATCATCACCTGGGCTAACCGCACCATGAAGAGATTGTTGGGGTCCTTGGCATGGTACTGGGCGAGCTGTCGCAGCATCGCTGCCAGCCGGGCATTGTTGGTACCTGAGGAAGAAGAGGTGTAGGCAGAAAGCAGGGTACACACTTGGGTCTCCCTCCTTCCCCCAACACGAGCCTCAAACTGGGCTGTCCCCCAGACTTACCGCTGCCAACCATGCCCATGGCAAAGATGGAGTTGTATGAGACCTCGGGGTCAGCATCGTGGGAGAACTTGCTGAGGGTGTCGAGGATGTTGAGGCGTGGGTTGGAGACAGAGATCAGAGCCAGGGCCAGGGGCACAGCACGGCGGAGGGTGGGCTCCCCATACCGCAGCTGCACAGAGAGGAGGTGGCCGTTAGATCCAGCTTACCAAGGGCAGCAAGGGCTAAAGAAATGCAAGGCAAGACCCAGTCTCTACTGCCAGGTCCCTTCCCAGCTCTGTGCTGTCCCCAGTGTCACTCACCAGGTGACCAAACGTGCGCAGGGCCATCTCAGCACCGATCTCCTCACCCATGGCAATGAGCGCGATCCCCAACACTGCTACGCCCTGCAGGGAACATAGGCACTGAGCACCAAGCAGGGAGCACACAGCCCAAAATCCAAGTTCTCCTAGCCTCTGCACCCACCCTAAGCCTAAGGGGACAGGGAGAGCAGGGGATGCAGGTAAGGGCTGTTTTCCACAAACTCTGATCACACAAGAGCCTTAGGGACCCCCCAAAGCCAGCTCCTGCTCTTTGGATGCAAGTCCAGCCCACATTTCCCCACCTGGTGAGCCCCCATGTCAGCTGAGCTCTCTTTCTTTTCCTTCTCTTTCTTGTCCTTTTTGTCCTTGTCCTCCTCTTTCTCCTTGGAGTCAAAGTGCTCACTGCAGATGTGCAGGAGCTGTTGGACCTTCAGGACATTCCCCGAGCCTGGGGAGGGGAGCAAAGGGCCAGGATGGGCAGGCAGAGGTCCCAGGACCCACTCCTGCCGCCCCCACCTCAACAAGCCCAACTCACCTGCATAGGCGCAGATGTCCACCAGCGTGTTGGCAAAGCTGCGGAATGGCTCCGACACAACCTCCAGTGCTGCCAAGATGGCCTCGATCGCCTCTCCCTTTCCTGCCAAGGAAGGCGCAGTGGTAGAGGACAGCAGTGGAGGAATGCTCCCACCTCAACCCTCAGCCCAAGAGCCCCTGACACTGCCTTACCCAAATGGTTCAAGCCCAGGCCAAGTGGCAGCCACCGTGCATATGTGTCCTTCAGCTCCGTTTCCGATTTCTCCATGATGGTCTGGAGGATAGTTGAGGTGACATCCCCATTGCAGGAGCCAACTGATATCATCCCACAGGCCAGGGCGGTCACGCCAGCCACCTGGTGAAGGAAGGAAGGAGGCATGTTGTATATGGGGACAGCACAGAGTGAGCTGTGCCGAGGAGCCAGGTCTGCACAGTCTGACGGCTGTCCAGCCTGAAAGAGCACCGGGTACCCTTGCTCCCCACTTTGTGTGAGAATTTGGGCTACTGGCATCCCATCATGGGAGCAGCTCAGATAAGGAACATAGGGCTGTGCTCTTCTAGCACAGCACAGTACTCAGCAGAGACACGTAGCCTTGTTCTTAGGAGCCCAAACCAGCTGCAGGACAACCCCTGCATTCCCAGGCGCTGTTGCCAACTAGGTGGGCAAGCAGGAACTACAGGCAAACCCTGCCTTTCTCCCTACCTCCATGCTGGACTTTGAGTCTCCCATCACAGGCAGCAGCAAAGTCAGAACATCCTCACGGTTGGAGCCTGCATACGCCAGGCCCAGCCTGCAGAGAGTCAAGGGCAGTGTGAGGGGTGCTGCACCACCTTGTGCAGCACAGGGACACTAGAGCCAGGCCCTTACCCAAAAATGGCTCCAATCCTCATGGTGTTGCTGTTGTGGAGGACATAGTCGGACAGGAGGGCCAGGGCAGGATCACACTCATTCCTCACCCCTGAGTTGACGATGCCACAGGCCAGGAGGGCTCCTGACTGCAATGCAGAAGCACTGTCACACACCAGCCACCAACGCACAAAGCTCCCTGCCAGCCAGTGACTAATGTCACACCACACGTTACAATCATTCCCTGGGATGGGCAAATCAGTACCAAGTGAGCAACCAAGTGAGCAATGCCACACTGGATCCAGTTGGGCATCCCAAAGCTCATAGCTCTGTCATACCAGAGCACTCAAAGATGCCTCGGGCAGTCCCCAAGAGCTCCCCACCTTGCCGTGATCCGCTCAGAAACCTGGGTCACAGGGCACCCACCACCTCTCCAAGCAGGAACCGAGCCCTACAGCAGCCAACAGCAAGGTCAGCCAGCCGTATACCCAGGCCACAGCAGGGCCACCCCACACAGCAGTAGAGCCCATGCTGGGATCGGTGCCACAGACCTTGATGTAATCCTCCGAGGAGTACAGGTACTTGTCGATCTGTGTGAGTCCCCCATCCACGTCCCACAGCAGTATCGTACCCAGAGAGGCTGCAGCGCTCAGCATCCCTGCAGTTCCAGAGGAGAAGAGTCCATGTCAGCCCTGACTTGATGTACCAGGCCTTGGGCTTGTGGCGGCCAGTGACATGGGGCAGTACAGAGGCAGCCATGCCCTGCAGCACCCCAAAAGGGACAAGGTACAGACCCCAAGCCCACGGGCACCTCCAGCCCCTTCCCAGCTGGCTCTCTCACCATGGTCCTTGTTCTTGTACAACCATTTGTTGCCATCATCCGTCAGCAGCTTGTCCTGCCCAAATGCAGCATTCACAAAGCCGTTCACAAAAGAGGAAGCCAAATTCATCCGGGCTGAGTCCACTTGGGAACCGCTCCCCCCAAACCCTGGGATACAATGTCAGAGTGAGACAGGCAGCAAGAGAAGCCCTGACAGCCCCACGCCACACAGCTATCCCACACCATGGCGGGACGAGGACCTGCCCCACCATCAGCTGGAAGGAGAAGCCCAAATCCACAGCAGGCAGCTAGCTCTGCCCCACACCAGATCAGAGACAGCAAGCAGGCCATGTGCTCACCTCAGGATACACAGATGACTGCACTGGCCCAGAGGTGCCTTGCAGCCCCAGTAACACCCCACAGTCAGGAACAAGAGAGACCACAACACAAGCCCTTACGGTTATTTTCCAGGTGGGTTTTGTAAATATCATCCGGCACTTTGGGCTCCATGATGTCCAGCTACAGAGATAAGGGAGAAGGGGGTTACCTCCTGGCCAGCACACATCAGAGCAGCTGCCCTACCACAGCAATCTCTCCTGGAGGTACTTGGCAAAGCTTACAGGGATGAAAGATCTCTTCCCAGATCTTGTCACACAGCCCAGCAGCCAGGGCAGCCACAGCTGCAGGCAGCCTCACTCTTTTCCCAGCTGCGAAACTCACCTCTCTGGCCAAGGCCAGGAAGTTGCTGTTGAGCTGGACATTGGACATTATCTCAGTCAGGTCCTCATACTCCTCCACATCCTCATTCAGCTCCAGGAAGACCCCATGGCGGCCCAGCATAAAGGCCATCTGCTTCTGCACAACTCTGCACGGAAGGGAGAGGTTTGACAAGCGCTCACACCCCAGAACGCCCAGCACAAACACACGTTCACCACGGTGAGCCAACCTGCTGTGCTCTAGAAGCACACAAGAGCAGCCCGTAGGTGACCTGCTCTTGCCTGTCTTGATTTCAGGGCCAAAAGTCTCAGTCCAACCCCCAGACAGCTCAGGTGGTGTTAGGATCCAACACAACTCTGCCCAGACAGGGAGCTGCACCACACCACGATGGACACAAGCCCCAGAGGGCAGGGAACGGGTGTCCGCTTACACATCTTTGCAGGAGGTGAAGATGTCCTCCACCAACTCCACGTCATTGAGCATCAGAGCCAGGCGCAGGGCTTCAGGATAGCGACTGAACTTGCGGAAGATGCCCAGAGCACAGCGCAGGAGAGCCGAGTTCTCGGGCTCTGGAACGTAGCTTACACAGCTTTGAGGAGGAACAAACACGAGGGTGACAACCATGTCGGGCAACCTCAATCCAGCGAGTGACCAGGCCCCATTCAGCAGTGCTGAGCCTCCTCACCTGGTCAGGTAGAGGCACACTTTGGAGTAGGCATTGTCATCAATGTACTTCTCCAGCATGTCCATCTGCTCAATCTCCATGAGCAGGTCACAGGCCTCATGCTCTGCATTGTGGGCCATGTTGTAGGGAATGATCTCCTTGACAAGGGTGAGGAGCGTGTCCCTCTGAGCCTTGTCAGCCTCATCGATCTCCTGCCACTCTTTGGCCACCTCCCCTGCCAAGTGCCTGTGTGGACAAAGGGCAATCACCACCACAGAAACCAGCTTCATGCAGCCTAGGGGTAGGGATCAGCTGCTGCCAGTTAGTCAGGGCTGTGTACTGCTTACTGGGGCTCTATATTCCTGCAATATCTTATGGGAGACAAGCCCAGAGAAGGACCAGGGTTAAAAGCAGAGATTACAGAAGCCATGGCAGTGAGATCTCTGCAGGTAGCAAATCACTGTGGATGGAGGATGCACAGGCATGAAAGGGGCAGCTGAACACAAGCCCAGCAAGTCAGGACATGTCCCAGACAGGCCAAAGCATTGAGGGAAATCCCTCCAAGCCCTCGTCTTCCCCCAGGTCCTGCTCCCACCCAGGCTTACCTGACATATTCATGCCCCCAAGATGCTAGCTCCTCCTGGGAGCCCACCAGCCGGTACTTCAGACACTCACGCTCCCCGCTCATGGTCATGGCCAGAACAGAAATGATGTCTGCTGCAAAGCGCTGGGGAAAGAGTACAGAGGTCCAGATACAGGCCAGGCACAGGGAAGCAGGGGCAGCCAGGCACACAAACACCCTCCCCACACCCACAAGCCACCACAGGTGGCAAAGGCACAGCCCTGGCAAGTTATAATCCACTGGAGCAAGTCACAGAGGCTGATGTTAGACCACTGGGTCTGGAGGGCTCTGCAACCACCTGCCCTAGCAATGCCTCTCAGGCACACTGGATGGTGGGGCCAAGAGCCTTTACCTTGTTCTCTCCTGGAGCCATGTTCTCATAGATCTCCTTCAGCTTGCCATAATGGGGGCGTAGGAACTTGAGGGGTTTAGGAACAGAGGTCATGGAGGTAGTGGAAGAGCGGATTTGCCTCCGCAGCTCCTCCAGGGCTGGGCGGTAAAGGGACGTATCTTTCTCCTGCAGACAGAAGCTGCCTGTCAGGGAGCAGGGGTTGGTTCTCGCACCACCACCCCACCAGCCATCCCCAAACACAGCCATGTCTCCAAGCAAAGCCACTCCCTGCCCTGGGCTGCCTCCTTCAGCCCAAGTACTGGGCAGGGAGAGAACAGTGGGGCAGAAAAGTCACCCGCACAAGACAGAGCAGACGTCCCTTGGGCACAGGTCAGACAGGCAGCAAGGTGAGGGGACACACCACAGTGAATAAAGAGGAGCCCCACTCAAGGCCCATCTCCATTGCACGAGAAATAACCATAAGCGAGGGACAAACGGACTGAAGCCACAGTCAGGGCTCCATGCTTCGCATCTCCTCCTGAGGGGCACAGCACAGACTCACCCCAAGGCGCTCCACCAGCATCTCCAGCTCATCCTGCAGCTGCTTGTCCTCCTCGGACTGCCGAAATGTAGGGGAAAACACAGCGTTAATGGTGCCCAGCACAGCGTGACAGGGGCATCACCTGAGCCGCGGCGGGACCAGGGCACAGCGACACCCGCCGGGGTCCTCTCACCACACCCCAGTGACACTGGGCCCAGGCCCCCTGCCCCAGCAC
Source organism: Psittacula echo (assembly GCF_963264785.1). NCBI lineage: Eukaryota > Metazoa > Chordata > Aves > Psittaciformes > Psittacidae > Psittacula > Psittacula echo. Next base: position 29,552,544 of record NC_137740.1, on the reverse strand, counting down.
CCCCCAGGCCAGAAACCCGTCAACTGCGTCACGCGGGACCCCAAGACGTCACGGCCCCTCCCGGAGTGATCCCCTCGCCTCAGTGACGTCAGAGACTCCCCGGGAGGAATCCCCTCACGCCGGTGACGTCACGCGCCCCCGCCGCCAAAGCCAGCGGTGACGCCACGGGCGCCCCCGAAGGGGTGCCGGCCGCCCCCGTGACGTGGGATGACGTCCCGTGCCGCCGCTCACGCGGGGCCGGCCGTGCCGTGACTCAGCTGCCGGGCCCACAGAGGCGGCGGACGCTCACCAGCTCCTGCTCCTTCTCGGGCCCCACGGGCTGCTCCCGGCGGTCCCGGCCCCATGGCGGCGTGGGCTTCTCGTCGCCGCCCGACCCGGGACCGCCCTGTACCCGGCTCTGCCCGCCGCCGCCTCCCGCGTCCATGGCCGCTCCGCCGCCGACCGGCCGCTCCACGCCTGCGCGCCGCACACACCCGCAGCCAATCGCCGCCCGGCGTCGGCGTGACGGCACCACCGCGCGCCGGAGGCGTGGAACCGGGCGGGGCCAGCGTGGATGGCGCGGCGCGGGGCGGGGCGGTCCCACGTGTCGCGGGGCTGTGCTGGGCAGCGGCGACTGCACCGGCGGGAGGAGAAGGCGGGGAGCACCGGCAGCCGGGGCTGGAGACCCGCAACTCCGCCACCCTGACACGGGGCACGGGTGCCACCCGAGCCGGGCAAGTGAGGTAGCACTGCCCGGGGCTGGCGGGCTCGGCGGCACCCCAGCACGCCACGAACACCCGTGAGCACCCCTGTGTTCTCCACCCTTGGGCACACACACACGCTTCCTGCCCACCCGTGCCATTCTGCATCTACGATCCCCCAGGTCAGGCAGCTGGCACTGCCTGGCTGAGCCCCACCGGGCACCCCTGGCTGTACTCCCCGGGGAGCCCTTGGGCAACGAGTGTGCTGCCAGACGTCTCCCGCCGACCTCTTTCCAGGCTGCACTGCTGGATACGCCACAGCTGCTGCGTGTCCTGCACCCCGCAGGGTATGGGGCACCCTACAAGGGTACCTGCACTCGGGCACTCCAATCATCGCCACCCCACAGGCAGCACCCTGGGCGCCTGGTGGGTGACCTGCCAGTCCCACTTTGCCCATTCAGGTAGTGACGCAGGGTCGGGAGGTTTCAAGGTAGGGTGTGAGGCCTTCACTATGGCAGTGACCGTGGCTATGGACGCCTGCATATATGCAACCGTGTCACACCACACATCATGATGGCACGGGTCTGTGGATGACCTCGGGGTGCCTGTGGGTACCGGGGTGGGGGTGTCAGTCAGTTGCATGTATGTGTGTGTGTGTGCATGTCCCCAGGCACGTGCTGGTGCCCTGGAGTGAGCGCCGGGTACCAAAGCAGGGTGCGCTGCTGCAGCTGTGCACCATTACCACCCCACTGCGGGTGCCCAGTGCTGTGCAGTACGGGTGTGCCTTCCCCGGTGCCAAAACTTATGCCAGTACTGGTACGTATGTCAGTGTGCCAGTGCCCATTGCGGGTGCCCGGCTGTCAGCCCGATTGCTCCCCGTGCCGGTGTGGGTGCCGGTCCGAGTTCCAGTGCCGGTGCGACTCCCCGTGCGGGTGCCGGTGGGGGTGCGGGTGGCAGTGCCGGTGCAGGCACCGGTGCAGTTTCAGGTGCGGAGCTCCTCCCGTGCGCACAGCGGTCACCTTGGCGGTGGAGCGGAGCGGTGCGGTGCTACAGGGCTGGGCACCGGTGCCCCCGCTCCAGCGACCCCCCGGTCGCCGGCCTCAGCCGTCCCCTCCCGGTGTCTGCGGGCTGCACTCTGCCGGTTGCCGTGCCCGCGGCTCCATCCCTCCGGCGCGGCCCCATCCCTGCCCGGCCCCGGTCCCGGTCCCGACGGCGGCGCGGCGCCCGGTACGGGCCATGGCGGCAGCGGAGGCAGGCGGCGCTGCGGCGGCGGCGGGGGCCCGACGCGGCCCGGGCTGGGAGCGGAGCTAGGCGGGAGGCGGCCCGGGATGGCCAGGATGAACGTGGCCCTCCAGGAGCTCGGACACGCCGTGAGTGCCGGGGCAGCAGCGGGAGCCGGGCCGGGGGCGGCGGCGGAGCAAGAAGGGAGCAACGGGCGGGGACGGGGACTGGGGGCACCCGATCGGAGGGCGGGGGGGCGGTAGGGGCAGAGGAAAGCCCCGGGGCTGAAGGGCTCAAGGAGATGGAAGGGCTGGAGGGGCTGCGGGAGACAAGAGCCTCTGGGATGCGGGGGGCTGTGTGGGTCCGGGACTGGGGAAGCTGCGTGGCTGGAGGGTCCCCGTGCCCCACAGTGGGGGGAAGAAGGGGAAAGAAAGAGCCGTCAAATCCCTGCCTGTGGTTGGACAGAAGGAGCTGGGGCGGTTCAGAGGCGGCCCCACAGACCTTGCGCTGCCGAGGCATGAAGCCCACCTGGGGTACAGTGTTGCTGCTCGTAGGGTGCCCCTCAAGGCAGCATTCCTGGAAGGAACAGAGGGCCTTGTTCCTGCGGGTTTCAGCCCCACAGATTGGGCAGGAGGAGCTCCAGGAGCACATCCTCCTCGTGCCTCGAGGGTGCCAAGAGGTGCTGGGGAGAGGGTGCTGCCAGCTGGTGCCCAGGAGGATGAGGACCATCTGAGTGATGAGAGGGAGCATTGGGGGCTGTGGGGGTGCCCAGCTGGCTGAGCTTCCAAGGATGCCAAGCTGTCCCTCCCAACAGCTTGGCAGGGGGCTCCTGCCAGCTGTCAATCCCAGCCTCGCACCCTCCCACTGCAGCAGCCCTTGGTGAAGCCCCCTCCGTGTCCTGGTGGTGTGGCACTGGGCAGAGCTGGGCATGGGTCACTTGCTCTCCTTCACCCCCTACCCATCATCCTTCCTGCTCGTTCCTTGCCTCCCATACCAGCCCTGCAGGCAGTCCCGGGGCATCCACCATAGTCTGCAGCACAGAGCTGCAACCCACTCGGGTGATCACTCTGAAGCCAAAAGATGGCTCATGACCAGCAGCACTGCTGATTCTCTTCAACCAAAGCCTCCAGCTTTTTCTTCCAGCTTATCCCCTCTTCCAAAGCTGCTGGCTCAGCTCCACCACTTTGCTCTTGGCTGAATCCTTGGCAGCTCTCATGCCTGGATCGGTGCAAACAGCCCGTGCCAGGCTGCTCTGCAGGCCAGGAGGAAAGGGAACCCATCCCTGCCAACTTGCAGCTGCTGTAGTGCCCCCTCTACCCCATAGTCTCTGCCTGCATGGGCTCGGCCCTGCGCTGTGGTCACCCCTAGGGCCAGAATAGGGCGGGAGGTGCTTCCAGATGTTTCAGAACGGTGCACATCTGCATGGAAAGTTCCAGGCAGGGGAGGAGGGGTGAGACAGCAGCGCTAGGCAACGGTTGCTCGGCAACGGGGACCACGTCTCCGTGGCGATGTGGCACCTGTCGGCAGGGCTGATGCCACAGATGCCATGGCGACGCGGAGGGATGCTCGGGCGCTAGCCCCGGAGCCCCTCACCAGAAGCTCTCCCCCTGCTCCCCGGGGCCACCCGGGGCTGGGGACAACCTCTGGGGGAGGTCGAGGCACACCGAGGGGGGGCAGGGCCTGTCCCGGCCCCCCGTGCACTTGCTGAGCAGGCACCGTTCATCGCCGTAAGAGCCGGGAGGGGGGGCAGGGCGGGGGGCAGCCATCCCCACCCCTCGTCTTAGCCCACTGCCTCCCTCGGCAGATGCCCGACTACAAGCGTGCCACACTGCAGGACGACGATGGGTCAGAGCCAGCAGGGGATGGCAGCACCTCTCCCGACAGCATGGAGGTGAGGTCTGCCCCGACCCCCTCCATCCTTTCCCCCTCCATGCTCCCTGTCCCCCCTCCTCACCCTCAGCCGGAGCCTGCCTGCAGCCGAGTGAGCAGCAGTAGCAGAGCTGGGAGCCAAGCCAGCCTTGGCTGTCCCCAGGGATGTGCTGGGAGGCAGCCAAAACGCAGCAGTGTGCTTGGGCCACTGTCCTTCCTTGTGGCTGGGGGGTCACCAGCACCCACTGCCAGCTTGCTGGGGCTGGTGCCCTGGGGACCCACGGGGGGATGCCCTGGTCCCCACCTCGTCATGCTGCACGTCGTCATGCAGCTGAGCCAGGCATGGGAGTGGGGAGGGTGAAGCGGGAGGGGTGAGGTTTGGTCCCTCCGCGGTACAATGGCAGGTCCTGCTCCTGCCCAGGTGGGGTTTCGGAAGGGGCCGGGGCCGCTGCTGAGCCGCCTGGCCTCTCGCAGCCAGCTGGAGCTGGTGCTCTGCGTCATCGCCATCTTCCTGGCCCTGATGCTCGGCGTCGTTGTCGTCGCCCTGGCCATCCAGTACCGCAGAGGTAGGGAGAGGCCCTGCCAGGATGGCAGTGGCATTCTCACACCTGGGGGGAACACAGCAGGATGGGGAGGTACAGGTCAGCTCAGGGCTCCTGCTTTGGGTGCTCTGCCCATCCCTGAGTGCAGACAGGTCTTGGCCCACCTCCGTGCCTCAGTTTCCCCCGGCACATGCACACAGCCCTGGGCATGCCTTCCCTGCCAGATCCCTCTCACAGCATGTGCCTGACGGATGCCTGCGTGCGGGTGGCCAGCAAGATCCTGGAGGCCCTGGATGTGGAGACAGATCCATGCCAGGACTTCTACCAGTACTCATGTGGGGGCTGGATCAAGAGGAACCCGCTGCCCAATGGGCGGTCCAAGTGGAGCACTTTCAATAGCATCTGGGACCAGAACCAGGCCATCATGAAGCATCTCCTAGGTGGGCACCAGGGGTTCATGGAGGGGCGGTGACCTCTGGGCGCAGGCAGGCAGAGCCCTAGCATCCACGGGGCTGACCTGCAGCCTCCCGCAGAGAACACCACCTTCAACTCCAGCAGCGAGGCGGAGCGGAAGACGCAGCGGTACTACCTGTCCTGCCTCAAGGAGCAGAGGATAGAGGAGCTGGGCTCCCAGCCCCTCGTAGAGCTCATCGACAAGGTGGGGCAGCCATCCACGCGTGAGCTGAGCTCAGCCCAGCACATTTCCCACTTGGCTTTTCATGTAACTGGAGAGGGGACAGCCCTCGGGGACGGATCCTACCCCTCCTTGAGGCACTGGGTCCATCTGCTGGCAGATCGGGGGGTGGAACATCACTGGCTCCTGGAACCAGACCAGCTTCATGGAGGTACTCAAAATGGTGTCAGGCACGTACCGGGCAACCCCCTTCTTCACGGTGTACGTGGGTCCGGACTCCAAGAGTTCCAACAGCAACGTCATCCAGGTTGGTACCGTGTCATGGAGGGGCGGCGGGCACCGGGGGGGCACCGCGCTGCTCATGCTGCCCCTCTCCCCCCCTCCAGGTGGACCAGTCGGGGCTTTTCCTCCCATCCCGGGATTACTACCTGAACAAGGCCGCCAATGAGAGGGTGAGGCTGGGCGCAGGGCACACTGCAATTGGGAGAAACCCATAGCAGAGGGTGCAAGCAGTGCTGGGAGGCACCTGCACCCTGCCCATTGGGTGTCACAGTGCCCAGGGAGGTGGAATGAGCTGTGGCTAGTGCTGAGCCTGGGCTCGGGGTCCCACCAGGTCCTGGCAGCATACCTGGACTACATGGTGGAGCTGGGCACACTGCTGGGGGGGGTCCCAGAGCCCACCCGCCTCCAGATGCAGCAGGTGCTGGACTTTGAAACCCAGCTGGCCAACATCACTGTGCCCCAGGCTGAGCGGCGGGACGACGAGAAGATCTACCACAAGATGAGCATTGCAGAGCTGCAGGTGGGCACGGCACAGCGCAGCTTGGGGAACCCTCTGAGAACACAGGGGCTTGTCCAGTGGGACACCAAGGGGTCCAAGCTGCTGCCCTCCTTCCCAGGACACCCTGGGCAGCCCGATCTGTTCTGGGACATGTGCTGGGTGCTGGAATGAAGGGCTCATCCTCCTGGTCACTAGGATTTGGGGGAGCTGCCAACCCACATGGGGGAGGGTGGGGGTTTGAGAGCAGCAAGGAGCCACAATAAGGGTGCTTGGGGCAGAGAAGGGATCTGGAGTGCTGAGGGACCTTCGGACCTTCCCAGGGAGCCCAGACCCTGGCGCAGAGGCTCCCCCCACACTGGGCAGGATAGTGCGGAGCCATGCCAAGCACCTCAGTGCTGTGTCCCCACATCCACTACAGGTCCTGGCCCCCACTATCGACTGGCTGGATTACTTGTCCTACGCTCTGGCCCCGCTGGAGCTGGCAGACACGGAGCCTGTAGTGGTGTATGGGGACACCTACCTGCAGCAGGTCTCCGACCTCATCAATAGCACTGACAGGAGGTGAGGCCCCTGTGAGCAGCTGGCCAGGCCCCATTTGGGGCTGTCCCCATGGTGGGGGGATGCTGTAGGCTCACCGGTGGCTTGGAGGCTAGCGCAGTCAGCCACAGCATCGCTCTGCTCCTGCAGCACCCTAAACAACTACCTGATCTGGAACCTGGTGCAGAAGACGGCCTCCAGCCTGGACCAGCGCTTTGAGACAGCCCAGGAGAGGTTGCTGGAGACCCTCTATGGCACCAGGAAGGTAATGGACAGAGCCCCTTCTGCCCTCAGCCTGGAAGAAGTCAGAACCACCTTTGCCCCTTGGGATGCTCTGGATGCTGCAGAGGGAAGCCAGGGATCATCTTTTGGGGTGGGGGTTTAGCCACTGAGCATCTCCCCCCTGGGGAGGGGGCAGAGCTGGGCTGGGTGAAGGAGGGAAGCAGGGGAGGGGACTGGGGGTCTCACAGACCGCCATCTTGCTCCCACAGTCCTGCACACCTCGCTGGCAAACCTGCATCTCCAACACAGATGACACGCTGGGCTTTGCCCTGGGCTCTCTCTTTGTCAAAGCTACCTTCGACAAGGACAGCAAAGCTATTGTGAGGATACTTCTTCCCCTGTCCCTTCCCCATCAGCATTCATGGGAATTTCTCCCCTTCCCCACCCAAACCCCAGGGCTAGAAGGCATGGAGCAGTGAAATGGGACCCCCAGCCCTGGAAAGGTCCCACCCTGCCCACCCTGTCCCTGTCCCAGGGGCTGTGGGGACAGAGGGGCTTCATTCCCTCCCCAGGCTGAGGAAATGATCAGCGAGATCCGGGCAGCCTTTGAGGTGTCCCTGGACCACCTGGACTGGATGGATGAGGCAACCAGACAGGCTGCAAAGGAAAAGGTGAGCGCGGTGGGGGGGCAACGGGTGGGAGACCTCCCCCTGTCCTGGTAAGCCCTCGGCTCCATCTCACTGCCAGGGCCTCTCCCCACACAGGCAGATGCCATCTACGACATGATTGGCTTCCCTGACTTCATCCTGGACAACAAGGAGCTGGATGATGTCTATGATGGGGTAGGGCAGCACTCAGCTTGTGGGGAGGGGTTGCAGCCTCTCCTTATACCAAGCCCTGGCAGGGCAATGTCCTTGTTTGGCGGACCCATTTGGGATGGGGCTTTGTGTGGAGTCACCCTGGTACCAAGCGCATCCTAGCCATGGTGGGGGAAACCACCCAGTGGGCTCTTCCTCATCCCTCCTCCTCCTCACCAGTACGAGGTCTCGGAGGACTCCTTCTTCCAGAACATGCTCAACTTCTACAACTTCTCTGCTAAAGTGATGGCTGACCAGCTCCGGAAACCCCCCAACCGCGACCAGTAAGGGAGAGAGCCCGGGGGGAGCAGAGGATGTGACACTGGCAGTGCCACAGCATGGTCCCCTGCATGGCCTGGGTGGCACTGCTTCACTGCGGGAAGGCCCCCCCCGTGGGGTAGAGCAGCACTGTATGTCCCCCGGGGTGCCTCTGGCTTGTCCACAGGACAGGATCCTTTGGTCATGGGCGAGGGTAAAGGTGCCAGCCCTGGGCAGGGCAGTGGTGGGAGACAACAGAGGAGGGTAGTGGGGCAGTGGGGACACAGGACACATCCCTGCCTGCCCATGTCCCGCCTCCCTGCCCCAGGTGGAGCATGACCCCGCAGACCGTCAATGCCTACTACCTGCCCACCAAGAATGGGATCGTCTTCCCTGCTGGCATCCTGCAGGCTCCCTTCTACGCCCGCAACCACCCCAAGTGAGCCTGGCACAGGGATGGAAGCATCTCCTCAGGTGGGGGGGCATGGGCTGGATCAGGGCCAGCACTCCACAGAGCCCCGCACAGTCATGAAGCAAAGCCTTGGGAGGCTTGAGGGTCCCTCAAGGCTTTACATCCTGCAGCCAAGACAACCAGCTGTGGGGCCACTTGTGTCCCCAACAGTACTCATTCCCAGCTAGGTGCCAACTGAAGCAGAGGCTCACTGGGTCCTCTGAGCACAGATGGGGTGCCATTTGTGGAGGGGGTGCTCGGGCCATGGCAGGCTACAGTGGCATCATTCTCCTGCACTTACCTGTCTCTCTTCTGTGGCCCCACAGAGCCCTTAATTTTGGTGGCATCGGTGTGGTGATGGGACACGAGCTGACCCACGCTTTCGATGACCAAGGTGAGAGCCCATGGGCAGTGCTGGCTCCAACCCCCATCACCTTCCTGCCCCCCCCCCCCCCCCCCCGACATGGGGGGGGTGACACGGGCTCACGGGGGTTCTGCTTTGCCATCCATTGCATCATGCGTGCTCTTGCCCTCCTGGCCCCCGCTTCTATCATCCTGTCTCCCCAGGTGGCACCCGCCGATACCTCCCCCAGGTTTCTCTGTGCAGCTTTCGCTCCATCCGCTTGGTGAGGACATGGTGTCTGCAGCCCCCCTCATCCTCCTCCCTGAGGGGTGCAGGACACGTCCCTCTCACATCCGCTCTGCTCTGTGCTGAGATGGGGTCAACGGGGGAATTTGGGGTGACAAATCTGGCTTGGGACAGTGGGGATACACCAGGGGATGGCTGGGGACCCGAGCACAGGCTGAGCTCCAGCCAGAGCCCACGCAGAGCAGGAACAGTGGGGAGCTTATCTCCCCTGGGCGTGGACCCAAGGTGCCAGGTCTCCCAGTGTCTGCTTGGGCTGTCTACTCTGCTTCAGGACCCCCTGCGGCTGGGGCTTTGCAGAGGACCAGTGTCCCCTGGTCTCACCCATGGGATGATCCCACAGGACGGGAGTACGACAAGGAGGGCAACCTGCGGCCGTGGTGGCAGAACTCCTCCCTGGAGGCCTTCAAGAACCGCACGGCGTGCATAACGGAGCAGTACAGCCGCTACACCGTCCACCGTGAGAAGGTCAATGGCCGGCAGACGCTGGGCGAGAACATTGCCGACAACGGCGGGCTCAAGGCAGCCTACAATGTGAGTGTCACTGTCCTGAGAGGATGCGGACCCCTGTGTCTGTCCGTCCCTCCCTGAGGATTCAGGGCATCTCTCCCATAGGCGTACAAATCCTGGCTGCAGAAGAACGGGGAGGAGAAGCGCCTGCCAGCCCTGGAGCTCACCAACCACCAGCTCTTCTTTGTGGGCTTCGCGCAGGTAGGGCAGAGCCCGATGGTGGGTTCCCTATCCTTCCCCTGCCCCTCAGAGCCCCCCCCGCAGCCCCCCATTAATCCTGCCCATCCCTGAGGCTGCTCCCGCTCCGTCAGGTGTGGTGTTCCGTCCGAACACCCGAGAGCTCCCACGAAGGGCTGGTGACCGACCCCCACAGCCCTGACAAGTACCGCGTCATCGGCACCCTCAGCAACTCCAGAGACTTTGTCGAACATTTCGGCTGCCCCCTGGGCTCCCCCATGAACCCCGGCAAGCACTGTGAGGTGTGGTAGGGACGGGGAGGGTGCTGGGGACAGAGGAGACGATGCTCTGCTGTGTGTGTGTCCCCCCGCCCTCGCTGGCTGCCGGCAGTGGCCCACAGGCAGAGAGCGGGGCCACTCCCCGAGTCATCCTCCATCGTGGTCTCCCCCGTGCACACACCGCGCGCCTCTCCGCCCCATCTCTGCTCCCCTCCCCAGCACACACCGGGCACCCACCGCAGCCCCATCCACAGCCTGGAGCCGGGCATGGCCGGCAGAGAAGCCGCAGCGCCCCCAAAACGCAGCTCTGCCCCCAACCCTGATGTGCTAGAGATGGGCACAGTGCAGCCCCCCCAGTGCCACGTTCACCCCGTGCGGGCAGGCAGAGGGGTCCCAGGGAGAGCATTAGAGCCGAGTCCCCCCCGACCTGCCGGAGATGGAGGCTTGGGGCCACCCGACTCCGCTCTTCCCCCATCCCCTCCCGATCCGCCTTGGCTTCCCCATCCACCTCTGCTGGGATCAGCGGGCGGCAGCGGGGACTCTGGTGCCTTCCGCTGTGGGTGGCTGTTGCTGAGTTTATTTGACGATTAAAAGCAGTTTCCACTTACTCTGGCGGCTGCGCGTCCTTCGCGGTGCCGGTGCGGGAGGAGAGGTGGGCTCTGGAGCAGGGGGGTGACTCAAAAGCCGGGAAACGAGAGGGAGATGTAACATCCCGAGGGAGGGGAGCGGGAGATGAGACATCCGAGGGATCAAGGGATGGAAGCAGGAGATGAGCTGTCTTGAGGGGCAGAAAGAGGGGGGCAGGCGTGCGGGGAAGGCGGCGGCAGCCGCAGAGCTGACCCTCAGCCCTGCCCCGAGACGGCTGCGGATCACCGAGGGCAGGAGCCAGGCTGGAACAGCCCCACAGCCCCGTTGGGAAGGGAACGCTGGTGTAAAGAGCAGCCACAGGGACCCATTGCCCCTAGGCGGTGGGGCACGGCTGACATCCTGCGCTGAGGCCCGGCCCTGCACCGCGGTCCTTCCCTGAGCGCTGGAACCCCACAAACCCGCGGGGAGCATGGCCACGGGGGTTCGCAAGGGCCGCCAGGAATTGTAGTCCTGCGCACAGCCCGACGGGAGCTGTAGTTCGGCGCGAGGGTCGCTGGGAGCTGTAGTTTCAAGCACGGCTCACCCCGCCGCCGGGCCTCGGGGACCGCACTGCATTTCCCAGCAGGCAGCGCGGCGGGCCGGGGTCTGGGCCTGGACGCCTCGGGGGCTGCGAGGGGTAGCGCGGCCGGGCCGGCGTGAGCGGCTGCGGCGAGGCCGGGTCGGGGGTCTGGGATAGGGCCGGGTGCTGGGCTGGAACTGGGGGTGTCCGACCTAGGTGGCACCCTGGGTGCAGGGCCTAGGCTGGCTCACGGGGGCTGGGCCCCGGCCCGACCCTGGGTGCAGGGCAAAAAGGGCGCCTCTGGAACCCGACTGGGCTAGGTGTTCTGCTTCGGGCCGGGGCTGCCGAGCTCCTGTGGGTGCTGGAGCTGAATTATCTCCAGCCGGGCCCAGGGACAGGCTTGGCCCTAGGGCAGGAGTGCCTTGGGGACGGGGGCAGTGGGGCGTCCCTGCGCTGGGGACAGGGACGCTGGGACTTCCCTGCCCCTGTGCCTTGCCCTGCCGTCCAGCCAACACTCTCACCTTGCAGGCGTGCTGCCCGAGCCTGGCACCATGGATGCGCCACTCATTACACCCGGGGAGCTGCTATGTCTGGGCTCCAGCCTCGCCTTCTCCGGCCTCTTCTACTACCTCTACAGGAAGAAAACCAGAGTCGTGGCACGCATACAGGTAGCCCTGTCTCTCAGATGCTCTCAGCCCCCACTGTCGTGCCGCCCAGAGCCTTTGATTTGGGTGCACCTCACTGATGACTGCAGCCTGCTGCATCTTCTACTGATGTCACGATGCCTAGGACCAAGCAGGTCACATCCTGCCAGAGATCCCCACAAAGCCATGTATGACCCACCTGCCAGCCCGTCTGGCCCTGCCCAGGTTCACTCTCAGTCTCTGCTCTTGTAGGAGGCTCCAAAGCTCCAGGTTGATGATGATTTACCAGCATTGGTGTCTGCGGCTGATGGGAGGTGCCTGCCTTACGTTGCTCTGGAAGGTAAGGAGACCCTGTGGCCCCACACTGGGGACAAAAGCTGGGCTGTCCTTTAACCTTAATGCATTCCTCGGTCCTTAGGCATAGTGCTGCCAGCCAAGGCTGCACTGACAAGCCATTACCATGAGAGGTTGCAGGGTGTGATCCAGAAGCTGCTTCTGAAAGAGCATCGGCTGGTCTGGAACAGCTTGGCCCGGAGCTGGTGAGCAATGGGAAGGGACAGCAGGGGGGCAGGCTTGTATTGGTGGGCCCAGACCCCCATACTCTGGGGCCACCGGCAAGGCACAAATTGGCTTGGTTAAAGGCTGTAGTCCCTACCCTTGGCTCTGCCCCAGGAGTCCAGAGTTCCTCCATATTGTCCACATCCCCATGCTGTGCTCTCTGCTTGCAGGAGTGAGAGCGAGCGGGTGCTCTCAGAGCAGGTCTACACTGTCCCCTTCTTGCTGGCCTCGCCGGACACTGAGGCAGTGACACAGGTGAGCGTGGAGAGCCCACTCCGAGCCATCTGCCTGCCACTGGAAGTGGTGTACGAGAGGTTCCAGCAGCCAGCCCACGGCTTCCGTGACCTGCTGGGGCAGTACTTGAGTGGGGAGAAGCCGAAGGGCATCCTGGAGACGGAGGAGCTGCTGCGCGTGGGAGCTGGGCTGACGGGCATTGGGGAGCTGGCCCTGCACCCTGATGGCTCCCTGCACCTCCAGCCACCATCCCATGGGGGCGACTATTTCCTGTGCCTGGGGGACTGGCAGACCGTGCTGGAGGAGCTGGAGTCTGCCAGCGGGCTCTGGAAGGGGGCGGCTGTGCTGTGTGTCGCGGCAGGCCTGGCCATCCTGCTGCACGCCCTGTGCCGTGCCTTCCGCCGCGCCCGCCTTAGGCAGCAGCGTGAGGACAAGGAGCTGGACAGCGAGGAGGCCGGGGACGGGGGGCTCGAGGACTCCTGTGTCATCTGCCTGTCACGACCCCGCGAGTGCGTCCTCTTGGGCTGTGGCCACATCTGCTGCTGCTTCCGCTGCTTCCAGGCCTTGCCTGCCCGCCTCTGCCCCATCTGCCGGGGGCCTATTGACCGCGTGGTGCCCCTCTACCAGGCCTGAGAACATCTGGGGGACAGCCAGAGATTGTTAACACAAAGCGAAGGAAGCTTGGGGCCTGCAGTAATCTCAGCTGTCCCCTTGTGTGCAGTTGTGTGATTCCTGTTGGGAGAGAGGGGTCCTGGTGTGCCTCCCCCTGTCTTTTTGAGAGCGTGGGGAGTTAGAGCCTCCTCATGATCCCTTTTTTTTCCAGAAGCCCCTGCCCCCCCAGCGTGAAGGCTTGGGGAGAATATGCTTGGTGCCTGAGCTGAGGAGCCAAGTCCCCTGCCCCATGCTGGGGTGCCCTTTTCCCAGCCGTGACCGCTCCAAAGCCATGTGGGACTTTTGTGTTTCTTGTGTGTGGCTTTATGCGGAGCATGGCAGGGGCAAGACAAGGGCTGGTGGGACACAGTGGAGTGACAGAGACCCAATTCCCTCTGCGTCACACTTTGGTGCCACCATTGTGCTCCCTGCCCCACATGCCTACAGCCACTGCTCAGACCATGCCCAGCACCCAGGGACTGGCAGCAATTAAGTGTGCCCTTTCACCATCTGCAGTGCCATTCAGGGAGGGAGAGTGTCCGTCCACCGTCTCTGCAGAGTCCCCACTCTCCTCTGGAGCCGGGGCACAGCCATAGGGCACCCCAGAGCCTGCCCATGCCTCTGGCCCCTGAGCACCCCACTTCCTGCCTGCCTCCTGGCCAGGACCGAGTGCAGGCACAGCTTGTGGTGGTGTGTGGAGTGATAAAGACAAGGAATGGAGCTTGGCCTCACCTCCTCCTTTGCACCATCGAGTGGGGGCCTGGAGGGACGTGCCAAGAGCCAAGGCTCTCCCTGGGGGGGGGGAGGGAAAGGAAGGGAGAAGGGACAAGCCAGTGCCATCACCTCCATCCCCAACCAAGGGCTGGCCCCAGCGCACTAACCAGTGGTGGGCAGGGGACCCGCAGCTGGACTGCATCACCTCGGGATACAGCCCCAGAGGTGGGTGAAAAAGAGGACTGTTGCCAAGGCAATCGTGCTCCTCTGGTCTCCATGGCAACTGCTCCCTGGACTGCTCCCCATCACTGCCTGGCTGCAGTTGCCCAGGCAACCCACGGGCTCTCCTGGCTCCTGCAGCTTTGGGGCACCCAGAATTTACCTGGGGGGGCGGGGAGAGGGGAACAGGGCAGCACTAGCAGCCAGGCAGCAGTGTTGGGGTAACAGGGGATGATGCCCCTTCCCATGGCAGGGGCCCCCATTGCTGCCAGTTTGGGGCAGGGAGCATGCTTGGTGCAAAGATTCCTCTGTGGTGTTGCCCCCATAGCTTGCAGCCAGTGATGATGCCCTGGAGCACCCAGCGAAACCTGGAACCCATGTGCATTTCTGGGATGGGGGGGGGTGTGTGGCTCCCTTCCTCCACCCCACCCAGTGTCTCAGCTCAGCTTCTTCCCCATGCCAGCATGGCGAGTGCCACACTGCAAAGTGAGCAGTGGGGCCCGGGTGTTCCCCCCCCTTCCGGAACCGGGCACCCCCCCGCAGCAAGGAGGGATTTCGGGAAGGAGGTAAATACCAGATGGGCGAGGGCCGGGCTGCCAGGAACACGCTCCCTGTGTGCCAAGAGCTGCTGGCGCGCGTGGGCTTGGGGGGGGCGGCGGGTGCCCGTGCTCCAGAGACTGCTCACCTCGTTCCCCGGGGCCCTGCAGCCACCCGGGGACAGGGACACCCAGAAAGGGATCCACAGCCACCCGCTGCCCTCTGTCCATAGGAGGGCCACAGTTGCCCAGGGAACACATCCCTGCGCACAGGGAGGGTACCACCCCACGCTGGGTACAGCCCTACCCCACACCCCTCGGGGGACCCTGCCACCCCGGGGGAGCCACGAGCCCTGCGGTGGCCTGGACCTGGCTGAGCAGCCCTGCCTGGCGCGGAGCTGGGCGGCAGCGTGACTCAACCGCTCAGCTCAGCGACAGCCAAAAACTGGCCGTGCCAAACCGCCCGGCACAGGGGCTGTCCGGCCGTGCCGCAGCCCGCACCCCCGCCGAACCTGCTGTCCATCGTCCCCCAGGGTCTTCTGGTCTGGAGCAGAGAGCTCGCAGTCCTGCACTGAGCCCTGCCCAGCCTCCGTCCCCACCATGCAGGGCCCAAGAGGGACCCACGCACCCTCCAGGGTGCCCGTGTGTGCCAGCCCATGGGCATGGCCCCATCCACACCCCCAGGGCTGCCAGCCCACTGCCGCCTGTCTCCCTGTCTGTTGTCATGGTGACCGAGATGTGGCGACAGACGAGGATGGAGCCTCACGCCCCAGCAGGGCTGTTTGGGTCTGGGCAGGGAACCCTCCCCAAAGTCCCTGCCCCAGGCAGAGAGCTGAGAGTGCTCCACCTGCTCAGGTGCAGCCCTGGCATCACCGGGACTGCAGCTGTGCCCTGGGCAGCTCGTGTGAGGGACGGGGACAGTGACATCCCCCTTCCACCTGCCCCAACTTAGCGATTGGATTCCACTCGGGAGCGCCCGCTTCCCGAAGCCAGGCTGCCCACCAAGGCAGACAAACTCATCTCACTAGTGACAACCTGCTGGCTGGCTGCTCTGCAAAGGTTCAAGCCCTTCTCCCTGGGAAAGGAAGGCACTGTCCCTCCAAGAGAGGGCTTTTTTGGCCTCATTTTCCCACATCACCAGCTATGGGGAGGGACAGCCCAGGGTGAGGAGCACACTACTCTTGCATGCTTGCCCTGGGCTGACCCACAGCCACCAAGCACGATACCTGTCCCCTGTGCCCCACCACCTCCTCACTATGGTGACTAGGGCCACCACAACCATCAGCAGGCTTGGCCATCCCCACCACATGCATGCAGTTTGGCTGCGCATCTCCACTCACCCAAAACGCCCGTATAAGGGAGCTGCCCTACAGCAGCACAGCAGCACCTCCATCTGGGCTTCGGCTACTGAAAGCCAGCAGCAGCAGCAGCCAAGGATGGACACAACCCTGCCCTTGTCGATGACCTTTGCCAGTGTCCCACATCAGGCTGAGGACGGGTGCTCTGGGAGCACAGCAGTGCTGGCAGTGGGGAGCTGGCACTTTGTAAGGCCCCTGGACCATGGCCGCCACTGCTGTGGAGCAGAAGT
This sequence comes from Psittacula echo, assembly GCF_963264785.1. Taxonomy (NCBI): domain Eukaryota; kingdom Metazoa; phylum Chordata; class Aves; order Psittaciformes; family Psittacidae; genus Psittacula; species Psittacula echo. The sequence goes on along the minus strand of NC_137740.1, from coordinate 29,536,590 downwards.
GCCACTTCACGTTTCTTGGCAGGGCTGGAAGCAGCACAGATGGAGGCACCTGAGACGGGCCTCCAGGCATGCCTCTGCAGCCACCAGCCCCGTGGCATTAGCAGTGATGGCATTGGTGAGCTCCCAGACCTGTAGCAGAGAAAGCCCCAGGTCTGGTGGCTGATGCCTCCTACCTCATCTAAGCCCCCTGTGGTCCAGCCGCTGCCTGCCAGGTCACTTGACTCCATCCGTGCCAGGCCTCTGGGACCACCCGCCACTCCTATTCAGTCCAGCTCCAGCTGCCTGGGGGTCCCTGCAGAGCCAGGGCAGAACATGCTCCACCACACATTTCTCCACTCTGAAACCACTAGAAGCACCAGTGACTGCAGGGAAACCCCTCACCTCCATCACAGCACCCAGAGCTGTCACCCAAATACCCACCAAGGGTGCAGGGCTCAGGGGCAGCATCCAGCTGTGGGGATGGGTCATAGCAGGCACCAGTGGGCTCCCAGAGCATCACCTCAGGCCAGACAATGTAGCACCATCTCTATCACCAGCCCCACTGTGGCTAGGAGCCTGGCTGCTTGCCCCCTGCCTGGCCCCATACCCACCACACTGGTCATGGCCAGCCCCCAGCCCTTGCATTACCTCAAGGTGTTCCAGCTCTTGGGCTGTGGCCCAGCTCTAAGGAGCCAGGGCGGGAAGAACTACCAGTTTCCCACTGCCACAGCCCCTGGAGCTGGCTTTGTGTTGGACAAAAGTCTGCAAAGGAAGCGAGAAAGGAGATTACGTGGCTGCTAAAAGGCGGATAATGAAGGTGGGATGAGAGCCAGGGAAGGAGGGCGCTCAGTCTGGCTCACCATGAGGGGTGAGGGTGGGGTCCCTCCTGCACCCCCACCACATTCAGGTCCCTGGTGCCTTTGCCCCTCCCAGGGGTGACCGGCAGCACCCATGGGGAGACAGAGACTGGAGATGTCCCAAAGAGATGCGGTGCCTGGAGGCATAGTGCTGCCCTGTCCCACTACAGCCCAGCTGTGCTGGCATGAATCCAGCCTTCCTCCTGTGTGGAGGACCTTCCCACCCCCCCAAGCCCCAGCCAGCCACACAGAGCTCCCCTAGTCCCATAGCCAAGCCAGGGTGCTCCCGGGGTGCAAGGCACTGTGCAGGTATAGGTGTGAGGGAAGCGGGGCCGTTCCCAGGGTGAGCCCTCTCAAGCCTTTCCCAGGAGCCTGCCAGGCTGGAAGCCCTCCCGGTGCACAGCACCAGCCCTGCTCACATCCCACACAGCCCATCTGCTCCTGTTCCCGCTCATCCCCGGCCCCGTGCGGGCCACGGCTTGCCTGTCCCTGCCCACGGCAGCGGCACGTGGGCCTGGCAGCGGGGAAAGCAGGGCACATCTCAGCGTGGGCCTCTCGCCTATTTTCCCAGGCGCTTTTCGCGGGAGCAGAAGCCGTTACATGAAAAAGTTCAAGCTGGCTCCCCAGCAAAGGCAGGAATAAAGGCACTCATTGCCTTGTCAGGAGAACAAGCACTGCTGCCCCATCCCTCCCCATCTCTGCTTTGGGAGGGGATGGCGGGGAGCAGCATTCTGCAGAGCAGGGTACAAAGGGAAAGGCATGGCTGAGCTTTCCCAGAATAGATGTACCTGCCCTTTTGCACGGACCAGCCCAGCTGATGCTCTTCTGCAGCACGTTTCAACAGGATCGCAGGCCATGGAAGACATGGACCACAGGGCTGTCTGTAAAAATCCCACTCTTTCTCCCTTGAAACACCCAGAGGTGGATTCTCGTGAGGCTGGTACTTGCCATTCCCACACAAGGGTCTGGCTTTTCCACCACCCAGCACAGTCAGGTGAGCAGTGGGGCCTGAATGCAAGGGAGCATCAGGAACAGAGCTGCCCCATGACAGGATGGCCCACTCCAACCAGCCACTGCCACTGGCATCACTCCAAGTCCAGGGGCCATCCAGATCCAGATACCAGAGCTGCGCCCACAGCTCAGACAAGAAGCAGCAGCCCCAGTCTAAGCTTAAATAGCCCCCTAGCCCCAGGTGACCCTGATGGAGGATCCCAGGTGAGGCTGCTCAGGGGCACCAATGCCAATTAGTGCAACCACTGTCCTGGCAGCAGGAAATGCAGTCAGAAAGGGCCAGTGTGGATCTGGGGTAGGGATGTGCAAAGGGGACACAAATAGGGCTTTGGGGGGACACTGAGGCTACTTGTGTGGCTCTCTCCTTGATGGTCCATGGCAAGTCCCCCATGGGGGATGACCCTTCCCTCTGTCCACAGAGAACCTCCAGGGAACGGGTAACCCATGGGGCAAGAGGTATCCCAGGGCATGGTCCCCATCTGGGTCACACTCAACAGCACCTGCAGAATCACACCTGTGTGCCCCCCCCAGTCCTGCAAGCACATGGAAAGGGCAAATGTGTACAAACACGCACACGCATGTGCAGGGGGCTACATGTGGGGGACAAGGGGACTGGAAAGGGCTGGAGCTGGTGTGGCTCCAAGGGAGGGCCCCAAAACTGGGAAGTCTGTGAGAGGGAATGCTGGCTGGGTGCTGGGCAAGAGGCACCCGTGGGGACAACCTGTCTGGGGAGACACCGGGTGGGAGCTGGCCAGGAGGTTCTGGGGGGCTTGAGCCTGCTGGGCTGCTGGAGGAGGGCTGGGGGTGTAAAAGGACTGAAGCATGGTGCTGCGGGGTCTGTTTGACATCACCTCGGTGTGCTCGGGTAGGGCCTGGCTGTGCTTGGTGGTCCCCAGCCTGTCTGACCTGGCTGTGCCAAGGGATCCCCGCTCCACAAGGGCACCCCGTGGTTAGGGGCACCCCCGGGTTGGGGCAACCGCCGCCGCAAGGCTGTGAGGGAGGGACGGTCATGCGCTGGGCACGGGGCAGGGGCTGCGGACGGGGCGGGAAGGGGTGTCCCCATCCCGACCGGGCGGGCACCGGGCACCAGTCGCGGGGGTCCCCGTCCCCGTTCCTGTCCGGCCGGGCCGGACCGCGGCGCTCCGGAGCCGCCCCCCGCCGGGGGGGTCCCCGCTCCCCCCGGATGCATGACTTCATCCTTCCGCCCGGGTTTCCTCCCCGCCGCCGCCGCCGCCGCCGCAGACCGGCTCCCGGCTCGGCGCGGCGCGGCTCGGCCCGCTCGGCCCCGCCATGTCGCAGGTGCTGCCCTACGGCGAGGACAAGGTGGGCCGCTACGGCGCCGAGCCCGAGGCAGGGGAGCTGCCCTTCAGCTGCCGCCTGCAGGACACCAACGCCTTCTTCGGGGGCAACCAGGGCAAGCGGCCCCCCAAGCTGGGACAGATCGGCCGCGCCAAGAGAGGTACCGCCCGACCCCCGCCTCTGCCCCCCCCCCGACCCCCGCCTCAGCCCCCACGGTAGCCCCGGAGCTGCCCCACGGCGTCCCCGGGACCCCCGCGTCTGCCCTGCAGCATCCCCGGCACCCCTGGCACTGGCTCTTGCATCCCCAGCGCTGCCCCACAGCATCCCTGCTACCCCCGTATCTGTCCTTGCATCCTCGGCTCTGCCCCGGGACCCCCGGATCTGTACTGCAGCATCGCCGGCGCTGCCCCCTGGCATCCTCGGCACTGGCCCTTGCATCCCCAGCGCCGCCCCACAGCATCCCCGGGACCCCCGATTCTGCCCTCGCATCCCCAGCATCCCCAGCACTGTCTAGTGCATCCCTGTCACCCCCGGCATCGCCCCACGGCATCCCCGGGAGCCCCAATTCTGCCCTTGTGTTCCCGGCTTTGCCCCACGGCATCCCCCGGATTTGCTCTGCAGCATCCTCGGCACTGCCCCACAGCATCTCCGGTACTCCCGGCACTGGCTCTTACATCCCCAGCACTGCCCCACAGCATTCCTGGGATTCCTAGCTCTGCCTTGCATCCCCAGCCCTGTCCTCTGGGTACCCCTGACACTGCCCCACAGCATTCCCGGCACTACCCCCCAGTATCCCTAGCACTGTCCCCGGCATCCCAAAATCTCCAGCTCTGCCCCACATCATCCCTGGCATTGCCCCCCGGCATCCCTGGGACCTCCAGCTCTGCAAATGGCACCCAGCATCACTCCAAAACCTCAGCAGCTTAAGACAGTAGCGCTGTCCCCCCCAGCGCTGCCCCACACCCCTGGCAGGCTGGGGCTCCCCCCGAGACTACCCTGCAGCATCCCTGGGGCTGCCCCTGGGGCTGTCCCAAAGCATCCCTGGGGCTGCCCCCCTGCATCCCTGGGGCTGCCCCCAGCATTTCCGTGAGTGCCCCCCGGGACCCCCTGGAACTGCTCCTCAACATCCCTGGGATTGTCCCCACATCCCCCTGGACTGTTTCCCCCCCTTCCCTATAAACACACCCCCCCCCCCCCCTCACCAGGAACTGCCCCTCCAGCTCCATCACCCTCTCTCCCTCCACATTTCCGCCTGCCGCAGAGACCCCCACCAGCAGCTGCCGGTGATGCTGATCAACAAACACCACCTCCCCCCCCCCGGTTTACTGTCACCCCAGGACTCCATGAGCCTGTGTGTGTGTCCTGCTCCTCCCCCCCCACACCCGTTTTACTCCCTGCCGCAGAGACCCCCTTCAGCAGCTCCTCTGCTTCTATTAGAACCCAAATAAACGGCCCCACTTCCCCTGCACCCTGATCTGCCACCATCGATCCTCCCCGATGCCTTACGGACCCCGAGAATGGCCCCTGAATTCCCTGCAGCCCCCACTCCACCTGCTTGGGGGGACGTCTATAGGAAAACACCACTCTTTGAGCTGCAGGGGCAAAAGGGGAGGGCAACAGATCTCCCCCCAGCATAAATGCACCTCAGTCCTGAGTCAGGGGAGCCACTGCCTGCTCCACCTGCCCCCCTTTGGGATGGTGGTTCTGGGTCTAGCAACCCCCCGGGGTTGATGGGGGGGACAGATCTCCCTCCCTGGTGATGGGGGGCTATGGCTGTTCCCCAGTGATGCTGGTGTTGGGGGGGTGTCTGGCCAATTCACCCCCAGGGTGGTGATGGGGAGGGTGGCTGACCACCCCGATAACGATGGGGGGAGGTTCTGTCCTCCACTCCCGAGGGTGATGGTGCTGTGGGAGATCTGCCCAACCAGTGATGTTGGTTTGGGGGGAGAGGGGGTGTCTGTGTAGCCCCTTGACACTGATGCTGATGAGGGATCTGTCCAGCCTCCCACTGGGGGAAGAGGGGGGACGACCCAGCGAGTGATGCTGAGGGGGATCTGTCTGGAGGGTGATTCTGACAGGGGGCTGTCCAGCCCCTCATGGTGACAGCAATGTTAGGGGTCCGTGTAGGCTGCCATGCTGATGAGGGTTGGGGTCCTGCCTGGCTCCCCCGACAGTGATGCCAATGGTGGGGGGGTGTCCTGTGTAGTGGGTGATGCTGGCAGGGGTCTGGCTGTCCCCCTCGCCGATCTAGCGTGGCCCCCCCCACTGGGTCATTACCCATTCCAGTCCTGTTGCTCTCATCAGCGCCTGCCGCAGAGAGGGGGGAAGGGTCCTTCCTGGTCTGTTCCTGCTCCCCCTTCCCAAACCGTTCATCCAGAGGCGGCCGCCTGGCTGCGGAGGGGCTGCCCAATCCAAACCTGGCAGGAGAAGGGGGACACCCCCCCATCCCCACTGCACCCACCTGAACCCCTTGGCCCTGCTCCCCAACATTTCTGGGCGCATCTGGAGCCCTCCTAGGGTGGCGAGAGGGGCGAGAGCCGGGGTGTGGGGCGAGAGCCAGGTCCGCGTCCCCTCGCCCACGAGCCCCCCGCCTGTCCCCGCAGTGGTGATCGAGGATGACCGGATAGACGAGGTGCTCAAGGGCATGACGGAGAAGTCGCCGCCGGGGGTGTAAGCCGGGACCCGCCGCCAGGACCCGCCGGCCGTGCCCCGCTCCCAGCCCGCCCGGCCCCGCATGCTGGCTGCACCGCCGACGAGGAGGGGGAGGCCGAGCCAGTGCCCCCCCTCCCCCGGCCCGGGAGGGGGGCTCTGCGGCCAACACCAACCCCCCCCAGCCATGCACTTTACCCCTCCCCCGGGAGAGGGACGACCCGCCGAGCCCCCCGCCCTGGGCAAAGACAGTCCCCCTCTCCCCGGGGGTGCGGGGGTTCCAGCCCCCCCGCTCCGCGGCGCGGCCCCCCCACCCCGGGGCGGACCCGGCCCCACGAGCGGAGGGGGGAGCGCTGCTGTCCAGAGACATTTTTTGCTCCATCGTTTTTTGCATGAGCTTGGTGGCCCGGGCGCCCGGTGCAGGGGCCGAGGGTCAGCCCTACCACTCCGGCACGCTTCTTTTTAAACAGAAACTCCTCATATTTGTATTTTTATATTCGAATATTTGTTAAAAACGATCTGCTGACGTTGAGATGTCGAAGTAACCGCACCGAGAAAACAAACACGCAAACGAGAAAAAAAAAAAAAACAAACACAAAAAATACAAAAAAAAAAAGGTTCATATTTTTTTCCATAAGAAAAAAAAAGACAAAAAAAGAAGAAGAAACCGAGGGGAGGGGGGAAACGAAGGGGGCGAGAGTGATGGAGGGAGCATGAGGAAAGCCAAAGGCGTGGGGAGGAGCGCGGGGACCCCCGGCCCGAGCCCCGGCAGCGGGACAGCACCACCAGCCACCGCAGTGCCCTCCCGGAGCACCGGGCAGAGCCCACCGGGGCAGCGGCGGGTGCCGGCCCCTCGCCGAGTGCGGGGGGAGTGGGGAGGGGAGGGACCGGCCCGAGTCGTTGTTTTTAATTTTGTACTTTAATTTAATTTTATTTTTTAAGAGGCTTCTCGGGGGTCTGATGTGCATGAGGAACTCGCCATCTCTTTCAATAACCTGCGAGTGGCATTTATGGAGACTACAACGCAAAAAAGAAAACCAACCCCACAACACAGCGAAAAAATCCCAAACAAAAACCAAAACCGAGAAAAAAACCATGAAAAAAAGAAAAAAAAAAAAAAAAAAAAAGATACTTGTGTCATGATGTTCTACGAATGATCCATTGTAAATTTAAATGCCATTTTTCACTGTACTGGTGAACAAAATGCGATGAATAAAATACATTCATGTACCGAGGCGAGGCTGGCAGCGCCTGCTGTTTCTGTCCCTGCCATGTGCTGGCAGGTTTCCAGGGTGCCGCTGGGATGGGGTGACATGGCGGGGCGGGGGGCTGAGCCCGGAGTCCTTCCCCAGCTCCCGGTGCGGGGGGAGCGACCGCTTGACCCACTTACGCCTTTTGCCAGGAATAGCAGCCCGACAGCTTTGCCTCTTTGGTGTCACTGCTGTCCTCCCAAGGACGGGTCCCCTCTGCACCCCCCCATCAGCGTCACCGACCTCGAGGGGGTTTGGTGCCCAAGTGGGGACACCCGTGGTGCCACTTGCCATGCCAGCACCCACGTGCAGCCGGCCCCACCAGCACGCGGTGGCACGGCTGTCACCAGCCCCAGCACACACGTGTCACTGCGCTGCTGGCCCCAGGCACAGACCAGGCGTGTGGCACAGCAGTGTTGTCACTGTATCTAGGAGTGGGAATTGAGGGGGTACACAGGCATATATGGCACAACCCATCCCAGACCCCCTGCCACCTGCCTGGGGGGTGACAAGGACATCGTGTCCTTGCACAGCCCCATGGCCAGGGAGGCTCGTCCAGGGGTCCTGGCGAAGGAGAGTGGGCACCCCCCAGCCCAGCTGCCCCCGGCAGGGTGGGTGGGACGCAGGGAGCTGCTCTTTGCAAGATGGATGGGTGGAATTAAACCCGATTTGGTTTCATTACTGTCTGCAAAGCCCGGAGTCCTGGCTGCTCTCCAGCTGGCCGAGGGAAGGGCTGGGAGGGGGCACAGCATCACCCCCTCCCTGGAGCATCCTGCTGCTCCCAGGAGGGGGCCAAGCCGCCCCTTCTCCCCATTGCTCACATCACCGAGCAGCTTGTGGGGTGGGGAGGGAGCAGTGGTCCCCGTCCCCCACCCATGAAGGCGGAGCAGCTTAAGGCTTTATTAGGTGGGGGGAGGCCAGAGAAGCCCCTGGGTCACAGCTGGATGGCAAGGAGGTAGTCCTCATCGTCCGGGGGGGCAGGGGGTGGCGGTGGGTCGGGAGGTGGGGGGGGCTGGTGCAGATGGCGCCCCAGGGCCAGGTCGGGGGGGTCCAGGGGCTGCCCCTTGCGCATGACGTAGAGGAAGTAGTGGAAGGTGCCGGCATCCCCATCCCCACAGGCAATGTGGCGCAGGGACCAGCCAAAGGCCTCCTGGGCATAGTGGGGCTTGCGGAAGTGAGGCTGTGCAAAGGTGATGGAGATGAAGCAGCCCCCTGGACACAGCACCCGGCTCACCTGCAGCGGGAGAATCCCCAGGATGGGGTGAGGGACACAGTGAGGTTCACCCCCCTCGCACAGACAGCCCTGTCCCCAGGGACCCACATCACCATCTGCCAAAGTTCCCCCAGCCTCTCCCATCACATCCCCAAATCTCCTGTCCTAACCTTTGCTCCCCCCAGAGACACCCACCCTGGTTCTGGCATGTCCCCAGACCCCCTGCAGCCCAGTGGCAATGAGGAATGAGGGTCCCCATGCACCATCTCTCCCTGCATCCCAAACCTCTTCACCCCTATGCACAGCAGAGACCCAATCCTGGTGTGGAGAAAAGCTTCACCCTCCCAGGCACAGGACCCTCCCACACCAGCACGGTACCCCCACCCCACCCACCCCTCCTCAGGGTACCCAGTGCCACCCCCCACCCCCCCACACCCAGCATCCAAGGTGGCAGGAGGAAGGTTTGGATGGGAAAGGACTCGACCCTTTTAATCACCATTTTCTCCCTGCTGGAATTAAGCCCCCGCTAACAGGATGGAAAAGAACATCAATTTTCTTGCTTGGCTTTATCCAATGTCAAAAGGCTTTTACGGCCAGCGCTCGCGTGCTCGGCATGCAAAAGCAGTGCTTGGGGCAGGCTGGTGGCCAGCCCCCCGCCCTCCCCCCGCCCCCCTGCCCCAGGCAGGGACACCCCCAGGTTCCCCCCCGCAAGGACAAAGAGCCACTGCAGCAGGGGAGACGGCTGGGAGCCAAGCGGGGTTCCCGAGCTCTGGTTTAATCCTGCTGGGAAGCTCCACAGCTCAATGCTGGCTGGGGCCAGGAACGGACACAGGGGACAGGCAGCCTCTGTGTGTGTCCCTCCCCTCCTGCTGCGGCAGTGGCTTTCGAACCAAACCTTACTGGTTTTGGTCAGGAAAAGGAAGGCATGTCCCTGCACTCCCCCCCAACACCCAGCTCAGCATCCCTCCTGCAAAGCACCGGATGCATGGGGGTCCCTAGGGCTGAGAGTAGGCAGGGATCTCCAGCTGGAGCCGAGCAAGGCATCCTGCATCCCATCCTCATTAATAGAGCACTAGTGGCCGTTGCTTAGAGATGGGTGCAGGAAACCTTGCCACCCGACAAACGGCGCAGGGGGGCTGCTTCCCCCTCTGACATCCCCCCCACAGCTCCCTGATGGCCGGGACAGGGGTGTCCCTGAGGCATCCCCGCAGGTAGGGTGGATTTTTGCATCCCTGTCACCCATGTATCCTGTGCATTTTGGGTCCCCACCCATCTCCACCCTTCCCAGGGACAGCAAGACAGAGGCTATGAACCCCCTGCCGTGAGAAGAGGGATGGGAGTGATAATGGGGGTGCCAGCCACCGCTGGACCCCTGCACAGGGCCTGGAAAAGCAGTGAGAGGGTGGGAACAGCCAGTGAATCCCCCTGGGAACAGGGACAGCAGGGACCAGCCATGGGTGGAGGCCAGTGCCCAGCGATGCTGGGAGAGCTCAGGGATTGAGCAGGGGATTAAAAAGGGAAACGGGAGAAAAAACTAAATCCTTGCCGTTTGGCCAAGTGACAAGGACAGACAGCACAGTGGGCAGGCCAGGCTTGGGTGGTGAGGACAGCCCCACTGCCCACTGCACCGGGGCTCTGCTCCCACCTGGGCTCAGAGGAGCAAGAGAGGATGGGGGGCAAATAGCCCCAAGCACCCCAGCACCCCTTGCTGCTGCTGGGGGTGCCATGGGGCACAGTGGTCATTCCCCCCCGCAGTTATCCCCGCAGGGCAGCGCAGGCTGCCATGACCCACACCCTGCGCCAGGGTAGGTTCAATCCCCCCCCTGCCTCCCACACTGCCAATTAATCAGGGCCCTGAGGCATCGCCCATCCCCGTGGCAACACCAAGGCCATGTCGATGCTGACGGGGGTTGCCATGGCAACCCCGGACCAGACGAGTGCTGGGGACCCCGCTAACGAGATGGAAGCTGGGTTGGGGAAGGGTGAGTGCCTTTCACAGCCCTGCAGTCCTCACCTCACCCTGGGCGGGCAGGGCCACCTTGGTGTGTCCCCCAGGTCCCCTCCAGGCACCCTTGGGTGCACCTATACCCACCCATGCCAGGATGGAGTCCATTTTTTCTGCCACCCCTTCATGTTCAGGGTGCAAATAAAGAAAGGGGTCACCCAGGTCCTCAGCAGGACCCAGGGTCCCCAGGGACACACCTGGCTCTATCCACCTTCCAGGGGAGAAGGGGGGAGGGGAAGTCTACCACCCCAAAGGTGCTGGAAGCCCCCCAGGTGCCCCCTTACATGGCAGCAGAGGGGATAGCACCAGCTGGGGGGGGGGGGGCGGCAAGGCACTGGCTGGAGCATCCTCAGGGAAGCAGGGTGTTGACATATTCTGTACCTTCACCCACCCCAAACGGGAATGGGGTCCACCCTCTGTGTCCCCCCCCCCAGCTCTCCCCACCCTGTACCTCTGCCAGCACCCGGTGCATTGTGGCTGTCGCCTGGGGCGAGACATTCCATGGGTCGGTCTCCTCCACCATAAGCACGTCGAGGGTGCCCTTCTCCAGCACCACATCGAAGGTGGCGTCGGGGAAGGCAAGGGCACGGATGTCCATGACAGCCCAGTGCAGGCCGGGGCAGCAGGCGTAGCGGGCACGCATGGCCGCGATGCAGGCAGGCGAGTAGTCGATGCTGGTGACGTCGGTGTAGCCCAGCTCGTACAGGTCGTGGCTCAGGGCACTGTTGCCACAGCCTGCGTGGGGCATTGCTCAACCAGGGTGTGGGGTGCCCATGGAGGGGCTGCCGCATCCCAACCTCATGCTCTTAGACCCAGGGAAGGGTGCGGGTGGGTTAGGGCAGCTAGAGGGGTAGCAGGTCATCACCTTGCCGTTAACTAGTGAGTGCTTGGCAGCTCCTAATTAGTCTCTTCTTGCAAGGTGGGTGCACTGGGCTCCTGGCTCTGCAGGGCTGCAGAGGTAGAGCAGCCCTGGCACACCCCACTCGGATGGGATGCACGGGCAGCCGTGGGCTTGCTGGCAGTGGAAGGGGGTCCCAAGTGTTTCCCTCGGTGCCGCGGGGCACGAGATGACTGTGCCCCCAAGGAGCCTGCTGTGGGGCCGGCACCACGGGCAAATTAGGGCAGCATGCCACATATATGGGGAGATTTAACTGGGATGGACATACAGAAGGACGGAGGAACGGCTGTCCCAGGGGACCAGCATCCCGCTCGGCCGGTGCCAGCCCGGCCCTAGCAGGGCACGGGTCCCCGGTGTGATAGGTACGGGGAGAGTCCCTCTGCCCTCCCTTTGCCTCGTCGGGGGAGCCGCTCCTCCGAGGCTCAGCGGCTCCGAGAGGGATCGGGGGGGGCGGATTTGGGGGCCATTAATCTCAGCTGGCGGCGGCTGATCCACTAACAGGATCGGTGATGACACCGCCTAATCCCGCCCGCCCGGCGCGGCTGAACCTGCCGGGCGAGCGGCGGATCAGCGCTGGATCATCCCGCAGGTGGGATTACGGGCTGGTTGTACCGGGCCCAGCCGGGCCGAGCGCTTCCCCGGTACCGGCCCGGTGCCGCACCGCCCCCTCGCGGCCGGCGCCAGCGCATCCGGCGGCAGAACCCAGAGCCCTGCCTGCCAGCCCGCCCGCCCGCCCGCCCGCCCGCCCACCCAGCACCGGGCACGTACCGAGGACGAGGATGCGGTCAGTGGGGCGCAGCTCAGGCTGCAGGTGCGGGAGGAAGCGGGACAGCGCCCCCAGCCACTCGCGGGGCTCGGCGCCCTCTTGCCGGTACAGCTCGTCCCAGAAGCGGCGCTGCCGGTACCGGCGGTTGGCGGCAGGCGTGCGCCGCCGCTCCATGCCGGGCGGGGAAGCGCCCCACGTGCGCCTTCCGGCCTCGGCGATTGCATCGCCCTAAGCGCTCCGGCCGGAAACGCGGAACGGAGCGGAACGGAGCGGCAGCGGCCATGGCGGCGGGGCGAGGAGCGGCTGTGCTGCGGCGGGCCTGGCGGCAGCGGCGGACAGCACTGCTGGAGCCCAGCTACACGCCGCTGGTGGCCGCCTGCCTCTGCCTGGCGGAGGGTGGCGTCAACCTATGGGTCATCCGCAGGGTCCCCTGTGAGTGCCGGCGCCAGGCCGGGCCCCGCGGGGGGGTGTCCGAGCGGGCTCTGGGCACCGAGGGGTGTCAGGGTGACAGCAGCGCCCGGGCAGGGCGGCGGCGGGGCCTGGACGGGGCCGGGGACACACGGGGGGACACACGGAGCTTCGGCTGGGAGAGAGCAGGGGGGAGCGGGGCAAGGCCGGGGGTCTGGCGGGGGAGAGCCTCCCCGGCGTACCCCCAGCGCCCCTCGCTCCGCCTGAGCCCGTCGTGCCCGCAGACACCGAGATCGACTGGAAGGCCTACATGGAAGAGGTGGAAGGGTTTGCCAACGGGACCCTCGACTACACCCGGCTGAAGGGCGACACCGGGCCGCTGGTGTAAGTGATGGGGGTGGCCGAGCTCCCCACACCAGGGTCCCAGAGGGGCAGCAGAGCCTGGCCCGTCACTCCCATCTCTCCACAGCTACCCTGCTGGCTTCGTCTACATCTTTCTGGGTCTGTACTATGCCACGGGCCGCGGCACTGACATCCGCCTGGCACAGTACCTCTTCGCCGGCCTTTACCTCCTCAATCTCCTCCTCGTCTTCCGTATCTACTGCCGAACCAACAAGGTAGCCCGGAGCTGGGGGGGGGGTGTCTGTCCTGCTCTGCTGAGCCCTCACACAGGGCACGAAGTCAGGGCTGGCTTCAGAGGTGTGGAGAGGCTTGGCAGCAGTGAGGGGTCTGGGACAGGCTGCTGATTGCCCTCGCGTCTCTCTGTCCCCTGCAAGGTCCCCCCATATGTTTTCTTCTTCATGTGCTGCGCTTCTTACCGCATCCACTCCATCTTTGTCCTGCGGCTCTTTAATGACCCTGTGGCCATGGCCGTCCTCTTCCTCGCCATCAACCTCTTCCTGGAGGAGCGCTGGTCCTGGGGATGCTTCTTCTTCAGGTGAGGGTCTGGGGTCAGGTGGGGGCTGCCCTCCATGGCGTGCTGTGCGCGTAAACAAGCTCGGCACCAGGGAGGAGGCTGTACTTGGTCCAGGGGCTGCCTGGGCACCCACGGTGGGGGCCACAGCAGTAATGCAGCTTCCCACTCAGCCTGGCTGTATCCGTGAAGATGAACATCCTGCTCTTCGCACCAGGACTTCTCTTCCTCCTCCTCCAACAGTTTGGTCTCTGGGGCTGTATCCCCAAGCTCTGCATCTGTGCACTGCTCCAGGTGGGTCCCTGCTCGAGACATCACTGCAGGGGCAGGCTGGCAGCCTCATCAGCAAGGGGCAGAGGGCTCTCCTGCCTGGATCACAACATCCTGTCAGGGTGTCCTGGGGGCTGGAGGCCTCTGGGTGGATACACAGTGGCACCAGCATCTGAGTTTGCCCCATGCAGCAAGCTGGAGCTTCACAACTAGTCTAAATCATGGGGCTCCCATCTTTGGCTGACTGTCCCTGTCGCTGGGGTTCTTGGGAGGTAGAAAAGGTGATGGAGACCTGGCTTGCGGCTGCTGCGAGGTTGCTGGTGTGTCTCTGTCAGGTGGTTCTGGGGCTGCCCTTCCTGCTGGTGAACCCTGTGGGGTACCTGGCTCGCTCCTTCGACCTGGGCCGCCAGTTCCAGTTCAAATGGACAGTAAACTGGCGCTTCCTCCCAGAAGAGGTTTTCCAGAATCGGGCTTTCCATGCCACACTGCTCCTGGTTCACCTGGCTGGCCTGGGGCTCTTTGCACTGCACCGGTGGCACAGGTGAGACTTGATATTCCCCATGGGTGCTGGTTCCCCCATGGAACCCAATTTCAGTCAGCCCCCATGGTGCAGGATACGGATCTGTGACTTCCCTGCCTGCACACTGCTGCAGTTCTGGGGTTGCAGGCAGGAGTAGGGGCAAGTTACTGTCCTCTTTTGGGGAGTGCACTGCTCAGGCAGCGTGGCTTACAGGGGAAGGTTCAGGTGGGAAGGGATTTCAGCAGCTGTTACCATCAATGTTTATGCTTCCCCCTCAGGTCCAAAGAGAGCATCCTGGCTCTGCTGAAGGACCCTGCCGAACGGAAACACGCATCCCCTCCCTTGACTGTCAACAATATCCTTTGGCAGGGTGGGCAGCAAGAAATGGGGGAGAAGACAGGGTGAACAGCACCAGCTGGTCCTGGTGTTGTTAGGACCATCCTGTCCTGGGAGGAGGAGCTGTGCTGTACACTTGGGAGCTGTTGCTGGATTGCACCTCCAGCCCCCTGCCTTTGTCCCCTTAACGCCAGTGCACAGATCGTCTTCGTCCTCTTCTCCTCCAACTTTCTGGGTATCTGCTGCAGCCGCTCCCTGCACTACCAGTTCTACGTCTGGTATTTCCACACACTGCCCTACTTACTGTGGTGCACCCCTACTGCCAAGCTTGTCCACATGCCCAAGTACGTGCTGCCCAGAAGGGGGACCACTCATTTGCTGATGGGGTCTGGGAGCAAGCAGGCTGCTGTGTCCCCCTGATGTTGACCCACAGTTTCCCCCCCCTGCAGGGTGCTGCTGCTGGGTGTCATCGAGCTCTGCTGGAACACCTACCCCTCCACGGTCTGCAGCTCCCTCTCCCTCCACATCTGCCACGGACTCGTCCTGCTCCAGCTGTGGTACGGCACGGCTCCCCCGCTGGTGACACACACCCCCCCGCCAAGCAGGAGGCCCGCATCCGTCTCCAAGAAGGCCCAGTGAGAGCAGAGCCAGCCAGAGGATGAGAAATGGCCTCTGGGACTGCCTCTTCTGCCTGCTCTTTCCACACCTGGCTCCCAGGCTGCCTCCAGCCATCCCAGGAGGGACTACGAGCCCTGGAACTGTGCAAAGGGGGCAGCGTGGGGACCCCCAACAGGCAGGACTTCCCCAATAAAGGGGGCTTTGTGTGCCCTTCTCCGACTGCAGCATCTTTGTGCCATGATGGTGTCTGGATGGCCATGCCGTGGTCTGCCCCACCTGTGGGAAGGCAGAGCAGCTGCTGAGCCTGTGGCAGATCCCTTCCCAACCCCGGGAGAGTGCTACCCAGGGCAGGGGAGCAGCCTCTGGGGTAAGGTTGCAAGAGGATCTGCAGAACTGTTTTGCCTCAAGGTTTGAATCACCTTGATGCAGCCCAAAGCTGTACTTGATCCCTCCAGTACAGCTTTTCGTAGTCTCCTGCATGCTCCCTCCCATAGGAGATGGCTGGGGAGGGGGTGACCTCTTCCCCAGGACTGTGGTGAGCCCCAGTGTGACCTGAAGAGGGCTGACGCCTCCCTGCACATAACAGAGACACTTGTGCCTGCAGCGTGGAGATGATCACCTTTATTGGCCCCTCTGGCAGCTGTCAGACGTTGTTGGGGTTGTAGCACAGCATGTTCAGCTTGATGTTCTCATCCCAGTGACGCAGCAGCAGGAACAAGTGTCTGGCCGCCCCTTTGAGGCAGGCCACGTCCACCCCCTCGGGCAGCTGCTGTGCCTGCAGCCACGCGTCTGCCTTGGCCGCCACCAGCTCCCACTCCTCGAAGAAGCCAGCGCAGCGATGTTCCAGCCATGCCAAGGCCACCGCCGTGGCCCAGCTGGCACTCTCCAGGTCCTCCGGCCCCACGTCCTGCCAGCTCATGCCAGCCTCGGAGGGGGCAGCCGAGTGGGGGCCGGTGTCGGACTCAGAGCCGTGCCCACTGTCTGCCTGTGCCCACACAGCTGCACTGGGCACCTCAGAGCAAGTGCTCTGGGATGGGGGTGAGCTGGGCTGCAGGGCTGCAGCAGGCTCCTCACCTTCCTCACTGCCAGGCCCTGCCTGGAGGCTGCTCCTGGCCCCTGGGGACACAGGGCTGAGGCTGGCGTGGTGGGAGGCATAGGGGGAGGCCCGGCGCAGGCGGTCCAGTGGGATCTGCACCACGTTGGAGAAGCTCTCAGTGAGCTGGAATGGGCCTCTGGCTTGCTGCAGCTGCACCTGCAATAGTGGGGCAGCTGACTGGGGGGAAAGGCAGACAGGGGCACAGATCCACTGCGGCCCGTAGCACACACTGGTGGTCTGCAGGAGTGTCCTTGGGACACAGGCACTGCCTAGTGTACCGTGTGCTGCTGCTGGTGCTGCCAGGCATTGCCTGGGTGGCACAGGGGCAACACAGCAGGGTGGGATGGGGACAGGGTCCTTACCAGCGGGAGGTAATCATGGTTGCTGGAGCGCTCAGTCTCCGGGCTGAGGCACTGCTGGCGCAGCGCCAGGCTCGGCCCCCTGCGCCTGCTCAGGCTAAACCTGCAGGGATACAGGTGAGTTGACAGAGAGGACACACAATTCCAGCCTGCTGCAGGGAAGCGGCTGGAGCATCAACCCCTCTTATTCTGCTGGACCTGGCAGGGGACTTCGGACATGCAGCACCCAAGAAGCAGCACTATCCCCCTCTCCCTGCAATGTTTGGGCCCTTGCATCTCTCCACCCACAGCCTCACCTGGAGCCAGTGATGCTCTCTGTGGATTTCTGGGAGCCCATGGAGGTGGTAGAGGGGCTGGATGGAGGCCCTGCAAGAGGGGGAGAACTGAGCATGAGAGGTCATGGTGCACCCAGAGGTGCAGCCTGCTCCCTGGCATCCAGGATGCACCCCCGTTCCCCACCATCCTGCCTTTGCCCTCCTCCACCCTGGACTCACCGTTCAAGAAGTTCTGCTTTTCCCAGCCATAGGTAGGGGAGGAGATGCTGGCTGGAGACGCGGGGGTCTCGCCTCGCTCTGCAAAAGAGCAAATCCCTGATGGACCCCAGGTACCTAAGACCCTCATGGCCCACAGCTGCTGCCAGGGGCTGCTATGCTGCTCCTCCCCCTTATCTCCCTAGTATGGGGCAAATCCCTCTTCCCGGGCATCCACAGTGCTCCAGCCAGCACAATGCCCCATTCAGCTATGAGCCAAGGGTCCACAGGGACTCCAGTGCTCAGGCAGCTCCCTGGGGAGCATAAGCTGATACAAGTACCTGCAGTGACAGGAGCCTCATCCAGCTCTTCCATGTCCCGCTGCTGGCCCAGACCCACTGAAGAGCTCCTGTGGTGCCAGCTCCCTGCTGCGGTGGCTCGTGACTGCCTGGTAGAACTGGCTGCAAGGGACGGTGCCACCTCAGCCCTCTCCCCCATCGCTGTCCGCTCCCCAGCATGCCAGGCTCCCTGGCTGTACCTGTGCCCCACACCTCGGGGGCTGCGGGCAGGGCTGCCTGTGTGGCACCATCCACGGGCACCAGGCGGGTGTAGAGAGAAGGCACATTGCAGGTTTTGCTGGTTTGCACAGCTTTCAGGCGGAACCGGCGGGCGAAACCTGCCCAGAGCAAAGTGGATAGAGGTGGGGAGGTGCTGGGTTATGCTGGGGCTGGGGCACACACACCGGCACCCACCCTGCTCCAGCTCAGCCTCCCGCTGTGCTGCGTTTTCGTTGTCCCGAATGACGGAGCGTGCTGCCAAGCGGTGCAGCGGCTTGTCCCAGGCCTTGCCCACTTGCTGCGGGCGGTCCTCCCTGCCTGGCCCCTCCAGCCGGGGCTGCATCACTGACTCTAGCGAGGCCGTCACTTCCCAGGACACCGGCTTGCCAGCTCGCAGCGCATGGATCACCACCTGGCAGCGCAGGGGCAGGCTGGCATCCAGGCTGGGTTCCCCTGGCTCAGGCACCGGTGAGGCACTGAAGAGGTAGGAGGGCTCCACCAGCATGTCCCAGTCCAGGTGGGTGGGTGAGAGGAGGTTATCTGTGAACAGCAAGACATGGGCTCAGCAAGGCAGGGCCACCAGGCCCTGTCCCCTCCGCTCTCCCCCAGAGCCAGCACACACTTGACTCCACTGCGCTGGGCTGCAGCTGCCGTTCCTGGGGTCCCAGCCCATCCACCAGCCCCTCCAGGGACTGGTTCCTCTTCTGTGACATCTTCTCCAGGGCCCAATAGAGCCGGTGTGTGTCCAGCTCCCCGTGCGGTGAGGAGAAGCTGCGGCTGGCCAGGGCAGCACGTGCCAGTGCCTTCTTCCGCCGTGCCAGCTCCTCCATGCTCAGGGCCATCATCACCTGTGATGGAGATAAGGCTGACAGCCAGCCCAGCAAAGGCACCGGCGCAGAGCCCAGACTGCGCCAAGCCATGACAGGGCACCTGCAGCCCCAGCCGGCTGCTGGCCAGAGCTGCTGGCTGTCACCCAGCCCCACTACTCCGCAGGATGGGACCCGGCAGCCTCCCAGGGCTCTGAGTGATGCTCGCCAAGCTCCTCATACACGTGGGAAGGCCCGATGGCACCCAGACAGGAGTTTGCAAACATCCCCGGGGCTGACTCAAGCTGACGCCCAGGCAGGAGGAGTTGGCAGGGATTTTTCTGTGTCTGTGTGTGGGGCGTCTTGGCACTGTTGCTCGAGCTGGATGATGCTACAGTGGGATGCGGTTCCCAGCGCAGAGTGATGTCCCCGCAATGAGGGGCTTCACCTAAAAGCTATGGCAGGGCAGCAGTACCCGTGCCACCTCTCACCCCAGCAGCGGGGAGCTGGGAGAGGATCATTTACGCTGCAAGGAAATCACTTACGCTTGACATTTCAGCAGCAAAGGTGACCAGCTGTGCTGTTGTGCGGCAGGAGCCCCATGTCACCAGGAAGGAGCGTGTCCCGGAGGTGGGTGACAGCTGGCCTCACCTGGCCTCAGGGCCAGCATCACCCAGGGAACTGCCTCTCCCCACCACAGCGACCTGGCTGGGTTTTAAACCAAAGTATGAAGCAGCAGGGATGTGACCAATCACTAACGAAGCATCAGGTGGCGTTGGCAGAGGGCTGAAGGAGCCAGACAGGAGCTTAGCCAGCCCACCCCTCCTCTCCAGCTTGGCAGGCTTGTTACCTGGTGCTGGCCCAGCTGTTTTCATTTGATTTCTGCAGCATCACTGAGAAGCTGAGCTGTCCAGGGGGTTTGTTAGTCACCTAGCCAATGCCATCTCTTTGGTCCCCAGCTGTCCCATTCCAGTAGGGCAAAACCACCCGAGAAGCCTTTTTGTGGCACTCACGGCTGACCCTTGCTTAAAACCCAGGCTGCAGCGCTCCAGTTTCCAGCCTGGCAGCCACATGTCCAGCCATGGCAGGGCAGTGAGACCCTGGGTAAGCTGGCAGCAACCCCCCCATGCATGAGCCATTGAACCCCATTGTCATTCTTACCTTGGTGCCAGCCGGGGCAGAGGGCAGCGGAGCAGATTTGGTGGACTCGCAGAGGGACAGGCTCTTCTGGCCCTGCTGGGAGGTGGCATCAGTGCCTGGGGCCTCGGGGGCCACATCTCGGGAGCCGGTGGACTCGCTGCTGGTGGAGCTGTGGGAGAGGAGCCCCCGGCTGCGATCAGTGCTGACAGAGCAGTGCGTCAGGACGTACTGCTCCTGGATGTAGGACGGCTGGTAAATCCGCTTCCAGATGTCTCCCCCTGACGCAGGATCCACACCTGCCCGGCAAACACACACCCCGTCAGCCCACAGCCCCCATGCCTGACCCCTGCCCCAGGCCCAGCCCCACTCACTCCGCTCCGACGCCTCTGTGCTCCCAGCAAGGAGATCCAGGGAGATGTCCCCGGACCCCGGAGTGCGCCGGGGCGGCTGGCAGCTCTCCCCAGGGCTGGGCACATCCTCCTGGGAGGGAAAGGCTGAGCCCCGGCGAGGCCCTTCCCTGCCCTGGCAGAGAGAGGGCACCGCTGTCACCCCCCGGCACAGAGAGAAGCCAGCGGCATCGGGAATGTGCCATCCTCCCCGTGCCGGGGCAGTGCCGGTCATACCTGCGGGCACCTGCTGCGGAAGCGGGCGATGCTGTAGAGGACACAGTAGCTGACGAGGCGGTCACCGGGGTAGAGGGCTGGGAACTCGGTGGGCGAGAGCAGAGCCTCCATGCTGTCGGGGACGTACCAGTCGATGGTGATGTCACTGACGGCCGGCTCAATTGCCTTCTTCAGGGACTTGATCAGCTGGGGAAGGGAGAGGAGCCAGTGTCAGGCACCACAGCAGCCCCCATGTCCCCCACAACCTCCATCCCTCCCTGGGCATTACCTTGGGCTGCAGCCTCTCGGCCGGGCTCAGGAACTCAGCACAGCCCCGGCTCACCTTGGCCATGCCCTTCAGCAGCCGCCGGCACACCCGCTGCCCCATGCCAAAGCTGAAGCACCTGTGGGAGAGAGCCAGGCGATGGGAAGCCATGGCCGGGCTGGGGCTGGGCAGCCCAGTGGCAAGCCCTGCAGCAGGGATGGGTGGGGGTGTTTGATAGCCAGAGATGCCACCCCAGCTGCGTGCCAGGTTAGTGCAATCCTAGGGGAAGCTGAGCCTTTGTGGTTGGAATATGTGACAGGTGAAGGGCTGGTGGATGTGAGATGTGGGGCTGCAGGATGAGAAATCGTTGGGAACAGCCCAGGGGACATGGAGAGCACTGTGACTCTGTCACGGTGCCAGTGCCATACCTGACTGTGCTGGCCTGCCTGCGCACCAGCCGAAGGATCCTGCCTGTGTTGCTTGCTGCAGTGTCGGTGAAGAGGAAGAGCTGGCGGGGGTAGCCATGGTGCAGAGGCTGCGCCAGCGCCCAGCGCATGGCTGCCAGCAGGTTGGTGCTGCCCGCATCTGCCTGTAGCCGGCTGAGGTGCTCACAGGCGCGCCGCAGTGTCTCCTGCCCAGAGGAAGAGCCAGGCTCACAGTGGTCCCTGGCTCACCAGCCTTGACTCACGCCAGGGAGCAGGGAGCTGGGGCAGGGCTGGTGCGGGTTTGCCCAGTGGCACTCACGTTGCTGCAGAGGCGGCTGGATGGGAAGAGTGGCTTCACATCGGCACCAAAGCTGGCCACGTTGAGCAGTGTCCCCGAAGGGAGGCTCTTCAGGGCCACCAGCAAAGCCTCCTGAGGTGACAGTGGGGACCAGGGAGGGGCTGCTGAGGACTGGCCACCCAGGGAGCATCCCTGACCCCACAGCTGTGCCTCACCTTGACCTTGTCAAGGTCAGGGCTGCTCATGGTGCTGCTGCAGTTGACGAGGAAGAGGACCTCGCGGGTGATGCTCTGCAGGTTCCCGGGCACACCCTCCGCCGCCGGGCAGAAGTTCAGCATCAGCACGGGGTTGGGGAAGATGTCTTTGTGGAAACGCTTCCGCACGAAAGCCACCTGCAAGCCAGGCAGGCCAGGGACTTTCTCATACCCCTTGGCCCATACCAAGGTCTTCCTCACCCACACCCCACCGCTTCCTGCTCTCCTCCTCCTCTCCACCATGCCATGTCACCTGTCTCTCGCCGCTGCTGTCCTTCCTGGCAATCCGCATGTAATCCCGGCGGCTCCGGACGAGGGCCTCATACTCAGGGTATGTCATAGTGCCATCCTCCATCACCAGGTGGGGGTGGTGGGGCTCTGTGGGGCACAGAGGGGTTCAGAGCCACCCTGTGCTGCAGGGAGCTGGGGGATGCTCCAGATGCTTTCAGTGCAGTGCCTCCCCCAAACCCACCGAGGGCACCATCCCCCCTCACCGCAGGGGTAGAGGATGATCTCCACGTCCCTGTCGTAGCGGTGGGGCTCAGCCAGGGTGACACAGGTGGTGGTGGCAGAGCTGGCCCAGGGGTCGGCGTCGGCTCGCAGGGCATGGGACGGACTCTCCAGCCCTGCAGGGAGGAGGTGGCAGCAGGGCAGCCCCTCGGCCCCTGACCTACTGAGCTCTGTGCCTGTGCTGGACCTGGCACAGTGGCAGTGGCTGCCCACTGCCAGCTATAATGGGATTAACTGGGCCAGTGGCCAGGATCGTGTCCCCGCTGACCCACATCCCCCCCTTGCTCATCCTCTCCCCCATCCATCAAATCTCCCAGGGAAGGAGGCTGCTGACCCAGAGCTGCCCAAAGCCATGTGTGGGGTGACTCTGGAGGGTCCCAGCCCCGGGGGGTGGGATGGGGAAAGGGCTTCTTTGCATGTATGGAATACAAGATGAAGCCGGGGGAAGGGGGCTCACATCCTCTTAGAAGCATGGAGAGACCAGCAGGACAGTGTCCACGTTTTGGGGAGGCTTTGCCCAACCAACTGCCACCACCTGAGCTGCCCCCCTACCTGCCAGCAAACAGGGGCCCTTCACCAGCAGCTCGAAGGCAAACTCATAAGGAAAAGGATTGCAGGTCCGGCCCCGAAAGACATCTACACTCTCCACAGGCACCATGGGGGGGGGCTGGCTCCGGGCACCCGGCCCTCCGAAACAGCTGGTAGGGCTGTGAGGGGAGAGGTGGTGATGGCTCCCACTCCCCTCCCTGCTCACTCAGCATCAGCATCCCCCCCCCCCCGGGGTGGCGGAGACTGAGGAAGCTGTGAAAATCACCATAGGGCCAACCTGTCGTCACACAAGCTTGCCGGCTCGCTCTCGGGGTCGGTGGGGACACGGGGTGTGAGGACGGGCGGCAGGAGGAGGCGCAGGGCCCCATCCGGCAGCGTGGCCAGCTCTTGCGCTGTGCTCAGGGTGATGGACAGGCTCTCTGACGCACACAGCGTGCCAGTGACAATGATGAAGGTGGAGCGCTCCACATCTTCGTCCAGGACGAGGTGGCCTGGGCAGAGGAGGGATGGCCTGGGGTCAGTGGTGTGTGAAATGGGGGGACATTAGTTGCAGTAGCTACTTTCAAAGGGGACAAAAAGGGCCATGCAAAGGGACAGGTAAAACCCCAGGAGAGGTGGAGGGAGGGGAAAGGAAAGGCTGAAATCTCCACCCCGAAGACCCCCTCCAAGGCACCAGGGTGGCCTGGGAGGGGCTGTCAGCCCCTCATATCTCCCCACACTTCATCCCTACTCCTTTGAGCCTCCCAGCCAGGAGGGCCCAGCAGAATCACCTGTGCAGCAGCACTTACCGCCAGCACAGTGCTGCGGCTGGCCGGGGTTTGGGATGCACTGGAGACAGCAGTCCTGTGCCCGATGCCGGTTCTGGACCTGGAACGTCACCCGCCGGCTGCCGGCTGCCGCCTCAAAGCTGGCCACCACCTCCGACTGCTCCAGTGGGTAGATGAAGACGCCTGTGGGTAAGAGAGAGCCACGAGGCAGGTCCGGGTATGGACTCCGCTGTGGCACAGTGGAGCCCATGGCAGCACCACTCTGACTGGCAGGGTGATTTAGGTGCACAGGCAACACACAGGGAAGACCCAGAGCCTCACTAGCTGGGAGGGCAGGGAGGATGAAATCCCTCTCTTCCTCAGCAACAGGAATGGGTTTGCTCAGCCTCACTCTTCTCCTGCCCACAGGGTGATGCTGCATGTTGGTGCCGCCACTGCACCACCTTTACTCTCCAAACTGAGCAAGGTGGGGGGCTGGGGTGCTCTCCAGCATGGGTGTTTTTAGGTGGCTGTTCAGGCAGCCCAGGTCCCTGCCAGCCCCCATAGCTCCCCCTTACCTTCCACGGGCTCCTTGTGGGGATTGGTGTACGTGAGGTGAGCAGTGATGCTCAGGGAGTACCCATTGGCACAAGCCTTCACCTTGGAGCTCTTCAGGGGCAGAGGCTCCCAGGAGGACAGGACGTAAAGGCCTGGCATTGTTCCTCAGTGGGCAGCTGCAAGCAGAGGGGGGCAGGCACTGGGTGTTCAGGGACAGGGTCTGCCACAAAAAGGCTTCTGCATGCAAGTTGCTTCCATCTGCCCAGCCCGCAAGGAGGGGAGCAGGTCCCCAGCCCTCCCCATTCCAGAGACATTGCTCTGCAGCATCCATGAAATACATGGGCCTGGACCCAGGTCTCTGGACCCCAGCCCACCTACAAACCAGGTCTGGAGCCACAGGAGCCCACAGAAAGCTCTTCCACTCAACAGGTAAATAAACCTGGGCAGTGAAATGTCTTCTCCCATGGGAAGCAGCAGTTACATGCAAGCCCCAAGTCACAGCAGACAAGCATTGACTCCTAGACAGGACAGATAATGGACAGCCACATGCAGCCCATCTCTCAGACACCCCGCAGCAGCTCAGTGGCTCCAGAGCATCCTCAGACCATCTCCTGCACTGGCTGGGAGAGGAGCATCTGCTGCTCCCATCTCCATCCACCCACAGAGGTTACCAGGGTAATTGGTTAAAAAAAAAAACCAAAAACCAAAGGGCGAGGAGCCCACGGTGTATCTGGGACAAAGCTGTGAGCAGTGTTTGCTGAGGTTTAATAATTAACAACAAGGTCAGCGCTGCACGGAAGAGCGGCACAGAGGGGAAAGCACTGCAGGGGGGGCGTTCGGCTCGGGGGACAATGTTGTCTGCATCCATGCGAGTAATGCTTTGCCCAGAGATGGATGCATCTGGCATCCCACCCTTCAGCACTGGCTGCCAGAAGAAAGGTGGTGGGGGATGCCTTCCAGCCAGGGCACCAACCCACTCCACACCTCCCTTCCCTTTGGGAAAACCACCTGGAAGCAGCATCCCAAATGACTGCCTAGAGCCAAGGCATCTCTCCAACATTACCCCAGCCTGTGTCATCAAACATTCACATACAGTATTCAGGCCAGCCTGAGTTCTGCCTATCCATGGACTGTGGGGGGGGGTCCTGAGCTAGGCATGGGTCTGCACCTCTGTACTGCATCCCCTGCCCACCCCAAGTGCCTGCAACCCAACAGCAGCAAGGTCCCAGCATCACGCCATGTGCTGGTGCTCCAACGCACAGCATGGCTAGGGCAAAGACAAGGCCAGGTACAAGTGAACCATCTGGTACCCCTGTCCTGGTGGCCTTCATCCTGGGAACAGCTTGTACAAGCATTGGAAACTGGAGGCTCAAGGCGGCCTCTGCCCACGGTCACAGGATGCACCTCCCAGAGCATCCTTGAAAACGAAGCAGGGCTACACCCCTGGAGGCAGCATCAGGATGGAGCCCTTGGATGGTGTGAGGCAGACAGCCCCTGAGAAGCATGGAAGTACATTAGCAACATGGCTGCATCCCAGGAAAGTAAGTCCATTATGCCGGAGGGGAGCTGTTTACGTGCTCAGTTGGCATCGCAGTTATGCTTGCGGGTCCTGCCCACCCAACCACTCCCTGCTATCGTCAGTCCTCCACCTTGTGTGCAGGATGCTGAGCCCCCCAAACTGCTCTCCCACCACACAAGGCAGCACAGGGTCCCTGCACAGACTGTTTTTTCCTCCACACCAGCCATGCCACTGCTGGGAACATCCTCAGTCAGGTTCTGCTCTGATCAGAGCACCCAGCTAGGCCCTGGGGACCGGGACTCCCCCATCCCAGCCACATTGAGCCATTAAAGATGGATTTCACCCCAAAGTCCTTCCATTTGTTCCCAAGGCACCAGCTTAATGCTCAGCAACATGCCTATTATTTGCCATGCTGCCCGCCGGCCAGGGCACTGCCAGCTTGTTTACCAGGGACTTACTGAAGAAGCCGTCCTGGCTGCTTTTTATCACTTCGCTTTACATTTATACTCACAGAGTAAACAGGCCCCATCTGTCCCTGCTATGCTTTGTGCTGCCTGCTCTAAGCCCTGTGGTAATGAATAAAACCAGACCTGATGGTCCTCATCCCGGCCTCTTCGTCCTCTTCCTCCAGGGCATCAAATTGTCCCCAGCTGCCAGCATGGCATCACCAACACGTCCCCAACCCCTTCCCTGTCCCCAGCATGGTTGCCAGTGCTTTCGTAGCTCCCTCCTCTTCCTCCCTTCCCAGCTGCTGCCCACAGGACCTGGTTTAACCAGCAGCATCCCCAGTACGGAGGGGGATGCAGCAGGAGTGGGGCTGGCGGCAGCTCACCATGCCAGCAGCAGCAGAAGGCCCTCAGTGAAGGCCAGGAGGAGCTAACTCTTCAGTAGGTCAGAATAACTTCACATGTCTCCTCTCACCCGTGGGCAGGCTGGGTTTTGCAGTGAGGCTGCTCCAGCAAGCCAGGCGCCTCAGCCCAGCCGACCCTCCTGAGCTGCCTGAGAAGTTGTCAGAGTTTCACCTGCTGCAGCAACAGCCGCCCACAGAACCCCGTGCCTGTGGGTGCCTCGTCCCTCCTCACCCTGGGGAAGGATGAGGCCAGCCCCTGCACAGGCAAACCCAATGGAAATTTCCACTGGTGACAGATGCACAGGCCCATTCAAGAGAAGGATGGAAGGAGAGGTGCCCAAACCTCTGCAGCAGCTCCTGGAGCAAGGAGGCATTGCTGCCCCTCCTGCTGCTCTGAGTTACCCCTGCTTCCCTCGCTCCCTGTGGGACATCCCCGCATCACTCTGCTGGGATGGGGCACAAGGAGAAGAGAGCAGGATCCATCCCAACTCCTGGAGCAGGGAGGAGGCCACAGAAGCAGGAGGTGACAGGGCTGCTGCCCAGTGCCTGTGGGGCGTGTTTTGCAGAGAGCCCAAAGAAGAGGAGGAGTGGAGGGCAAAGGGATTTCCTGGCAGCTGCAGACGAAGGGGACAGGGTGAAGGGGGTGCTGTCCCCCGCCTGCCACTGGTGCTTCGTCTGCTGGGAAGTTGAAACAGAGAGTAGAGTCTGCTCCACATGCACATGTGCATGCATGCACACATGCCCTGGCACACACACTGCATCCAGGACCTGTGCTGCTGTTATCGCCCCCCCCGCCACCCCCCGAGCCGCTAAAACCCCTGGAAAAGCCCAGCCCCGTGCGAGGGAGCAGGAGTTACTTGCCCCAAATGCACCCTAACACAGGCACCCCCAAAACAAATGTCCCAGCCCCACGGATTTTCCCTGACAGATGCACCTCGCGGCAGGACAGCCAAAAAGAGGGGTCCTACTGCTCCTCCGGCCGCGGGATGTTTGTGGCATGGGCCAGGGAGCGGCTGCTGATACCCTGGGGCACGTTCCCAGCAGTTATTAGAGCCAGCCCAGCTGAGTCCGTGCCGGGTGGTGATTTCAGCACTTTTGTCGCCCTGCTGCCTCATCCCCACCTCTCACCCTCCTGCGATCCGCGGCTGCCCCGACAGCTGGGGTGCGACCTTGGGGCACGCAGCAATTGCAGGATACCCGCAGGGTCTCGGCTCACCGCGGCTCCTGACTCCCTCCCGCCCTGGCACTTACCTGGAGGAGGATGAGGATGACACAGGGGCTCCAGGCTGGGCTCAGCACCCACTGGGTCCTACCCTCTGCAAAGCTCTGTGCCCTGCCGTGGGTTTCTCTGCCCCTCTGTCTGAGGTCTGCGATACCCAGAGAGGATGAGCGGTCCTTCCCCGCCTCTCTCTGCTGCAGGCTCCCTCTCTGGCACTGACTCCTTCACCGCCCTCGCTCCATCCCTCGCTCCCTTTGCCAGCAGCAGAGCTGCTCCAAGCCCAGCCTCATTAAAGAGACACGCTCCCTGGTATCTCCACTCCGGGGAGGGCCGGGAGATGCTCTCACGGGTGGCGCTGGCCGTCTCAGGGGATGGCCAGCATGCCCAGACGGTGACAGGAACTGGCCGAAATCAGAGCCCAACCCTGTGGGCTGCTCTGCATCTACAGCATGGCAATGTCCAGCCAAACTTGGGTGCTGGTGAGACCCCAGTGTGATGCTGTGCACCCACAAACACGGGGTTCAGCTGCTCAGGACATGCAGCCATTCCCTGTGCCCCCCCCAAACAAAACAGGGCAAAACTCTGTCAGTCAGCTGAGGTCTCCACTACAAATACCATGGGCCACAAATTTCACAACCAGCTTCTCTAGGGAAGGTCTCAGCTGCCCTGAGATCACAACAGGACTGGTTAAAGAAGGATGCTGAGCATCCACCCCAAACCCAGATGTCCTGGAGTCCCACCAGGTCTATCCTCATAAGCCACCTTGTGCTGTTGTGAAATTCCAGCACCAAACAACAGGAAAGAGGGGGGATCTGGGGAGTCCCCAGCCTTTGAGTGACAAGTGTGACAATAAGCCTCCTCGGGGAGGTTGCAGGTAGTCAGGAAAACCCTGCAAAGCCAGACCATGCCTGCCGGCAGGGAGGATCTCACAGCCCAGGGCGCAGTGGGAATCCCTTCGCCGCTACCGCCGGCCCGGCATTCCCAAGGGGCAGAGGAGAAAAACCGTCAGATTTGGGGCTAATCCCTGCGCTGTCTCTCCAGGCAGCTCCCTCGCTTTGCTATAGATAGGGCCGTGCTGCCGCCGCTCTTTTTATAGAGCATGCAGAGGAGAGCCACCCCCTCCGCGCCCTGCAGGATCCCTGCCCGCGCCTCAGCCGCGCCGAACCTGGAGCCGGCCCAGGCACGCCGGCACGAACGGGGCACAGAGAGGAGGAACTGCCGGCAGGGGCTACCCTGTCATTGGCAGGGCATTTCGGAGTGGCACCACAGCGAGAAGGCCTGGCACATCGGCGGCTCCCCACCAGACCTCTCCCCTAAGCTGACCCACACGCCGCTACGGCTTCAGCTCCTCGGTACAGGTTTCACTGGTGGCAGCAGGAGCAAAGGGGAAAAATTTCGGAGGAAGGCACCCCTTGCTGCACATGGAAACACAGGGCACACTCCCAACCCTTTACCCTGTGCTCCAGTCAACACAATTGTCTGGCACAGAGGTACTCTACATGTCTCTGGGGTGCTTGCAAGAGCATGCTGAGCCATTCCTTCTCCCCATGCAAGATACCCAATGGCACACTGCTTCCCTTCCTTGTGCTGCATGGGGAGACAGGAGAGCTAAAGCGTGCAGCTGCTCTCCTTCCCCATCATTTATGGCCGCAGCAGAAGGATGCTAACCCATATATTATACCCT
Source organism: Psittacula echo (assembly GCF_963264785.1). Lineage (NCBI taxonomy): Eukaryota > Metazoa > Chordata > Aves > Psittaciformes > Psittacidae > Psittacula > Psittacula echo. The sequence continues at coordinate 29,507,691 of NC_137740.1, read as the reverse complement.
CATGACAGACGGAAGCTCTGTGAGCTGCTGGAGGCACAGCATGCGCTGCAGCGCATCCACACAGCCTGCGGCGTGCACGGGGCTCCCGCTCCCATCGTCATGGCAAGCGTCGCAGCTGCTCCAGTCCCAGAGAAAAACCCACAAGCTTTGATTTTTCTCTGAGATATTGTTTCTAGGCTAAGCTGAGGCGAAGAAAAGCATCCAAATGCTAGTGCTGCATTGGTGCCAGCAGCTGGGTGATGGACTTGGCCAGCCCACGGCATCAGACACTGTCTGCAGCCCCAGCATTATAGCAGGTGAATAACCACGGCATGCACATCACCCGGGACACACCAAGCCTCCCCCACCCCACCGGTGATCCGCAGTAGCCCTGGGGAGGTGCAAACAGGCTCCATACAGCTCTCACACCAGCGTGAGACAACAGGCATGCGTGTCCCTGCTCTGCACCATCACAGCTTCCCAACAATAGCTTGTCACAGCCACAAATGGATGCCTGAGAGCTCGGCACTGCCTTTCAGCAGAGTGCTGAGCTCAGGTGTGCATTAAACACTGCAAAGCAGGCCTGGCTCAGCCCAATAGCTACATTCAGCACCCTCACAAGTGACCCCACAAGCCCTCACCACCAGCAGTACCACATAAGGGACCAGTTGTGATCTGGGTATTTATCTCCAAATTACCTGTTCTGGGTTTATTGAGCTGAATTATCACACAGAGATAGGGCTGGCTGGAGGGAAGCACGGACCACAACACTCTTACAGATGCTCTCAGGTCCTGAGTCACTGATAGTCTAGTGCTATGGGACGAAATAACCTGAAGCCCAAGGAGATAATAGCTGGTGTCAGGCTGGGAGCAATTGTGCTCCCAGGCAGAGTCTCTGCCTGCCGGGTGAGGGGCAGGGGTGTCCTGTTCAGCTCTCTGCTGCTTTCTAATCAGAACAAATTAAAGGAGATCCTGAGGATGGATAGCCATAGAGGATGAGGAGAATGCTGGTGGTGTTTCTGGTTAAAATCAGGCACGCCTTGGTTTAACTTGTATAGTATTGGCCTGCCCAGCTGCAGGGATTTACAGGGGGGCTGGAGGGAGAAGGCAGCAGGAAATGAAACATAAGCAGAGATATGGAGACATCAGGGACCCCTGGGGAAAAGAGCTGGGAAAACTGCCAGTGCTCCTGCTCAGACTTAATGGAAGCCCTCCTAGGATGCTGGAGCAGGCATAGTTCTGACACAGGCCCAGGACATGCACTGGTGGCTTCTGGGTTTTCTTTCCACAGCCAAAAATAGCGGGGCTTGCAGCTGTGGGTTGGGCACAGGGATCTCGCAGCATTCACCCCATGGGGCTGCTGGGCTCACTGTGCAACCTAACCCTGGCTCACTGCAGCTCTTGCTGAGGCACCAGGCTCGCTGCTGAAAGCGAAACTCCTTGGGTTTTGGGCACCAGAAACCCAACGTGCTGCTGACGCCTGCCTCTGCTTCCTGTACAGAGGCGTTTGCCCATGCTCTGAGGCATATTCCGCCGGGAGCCTCCTTTCACAGCAGCAACAGCAGCGGCGTGCCCAAGGGTGTGTATCACCACTCCAGCTCCTCACTGTCAACCATCTTCTGAGGGTCGGGTGGTGGTGAACTGTGCTGTTTCAGACCAGCTTAGGCCAACAGTGTCAGCAGCAACTAGGGCTCAGCAGCACAGTGGGTCCCATCAGGTCAGCCTGTCCCTTTGCATGGGAGCCCGAGGGCAAATTTGGGGTGCTGCATGCCAGGCAGGGCCATGCTGGCCTGCCTCCCAGCCAGGCTCAGAGACAGCGATGGGGTGCAGGGGGCTGGAAACCCCTCCTAGGAGCGGCGTCTGAGGAGTCAGGCTGAAGAGGCTGGGTGCGGAGAAGGGATAGGGGCAGGGGGAAGTGAACCGGGAAGAGAAACCATCGCAAAAGGCTCGGGGCTGGGGAGAAGGGGAGGAGGGAGCAGGGCGCGGGCGAAGCTGCAGGGGATCGTCCTCAGTCCGGAGCACACTGCTGTTCGCGGGGCTGGGGGCACCCACGGCGGGGAAAAGGAACCGGATGCGGGCATGCCCGGGCAGATTCCCGCGGGCTGGAATGGCCGAGCGGCTGCTTCCCTCTAGCGGGGAGCGGCGGCCGAAGGAAAGAGGCGGTTTGGCCGGGCCGGCAGCACCCAGCCCCGGCTCCCCGCCCCGCCTCCCCGCTCCTACGGGTACGTGGTGCGGGCGGGGCGCGCTTCCGGAGCTGCGGCGGAGCGGTGAGAGCGGGCAGCGCTGGCACCGGGGGTCTGCGGGCCCCGCGCCCCGGCTCAGGGCACGGGTTGGGGCTCCCGGGGCGGTGCTGGGTTCGCCTCCCCACGCGTGTCCCGCGATGGGCCCTAGGGGAATCCGCCAGGTCCCGGTGCGGCTCCCTCGCTGCTGCAGAGGTGGCCTCGGGAACATGTCCCTGTACCCCCACACTGGACAGGAGCACAGCCTGCGTGGGCTGCCCCGGTCCCTCGCAGGGGTGGGTTTTGGGGGCTGGCGGCATACCCTTGGGCTGTGTCACCCGGGAGAAGGTGTGGGGACAGACAGCGCTGGCAGCCTGTGCAGGCAGGTGATGTCGGCACCCAGGGGCAGGCGGAGGGAGGATCAGAGGAAGGGAAAGGGGGTGTGTATTCAACTTCATTCCGTACCCACAGCACCACACCCTCTGACGCACAGCGATGGGGAGACCCCAGAAGAATGCCACCAGCGGGTCATCCCCTCGGCCGGCCACCACCGCCTCCAAAACTGCCCCCACCACACCATCACCTTCCGCCTCAGCTACCCAGGCCCAGACTTCAGCTGTGGGCAGCAGATCCAGGAGCACTGCAGCTGCCAGGGCTACTGGCCCCAGCGGAGGGCAGGGAGCAAAGCCAGATTCCTCTCAGCAGAGACCCACAGCATCTCGTGGAGCCCAAGGAGGTGCCGGGGACCAGCACAGAGCATCCACCGGGAGTTATTCTACAACCCAGAAGAAGGCACCAGGTGCCAAAGCAGCTGCCAGTCCAGCCAGACCCCACGCCAAAGCAGCTGCCAGTCCAGCCAGACCCCACGCCAAAGCAGCTGCCAGTCCAGCCAGACCCCACACCAAAGCAGCTGCCAGTCCAGCCAGACCCCACACCAAAGCAGCTGCCAGTCCAGCCAGACCCCACACCAAAGCAGTTGCCAGTTCAGACAGACCTAACCCATGTCCACAGAAGCAGCAGCCTGGGGACGACCTGAGCAGGGCCTGTGGCTGGTTCCTGCCCCCGCTGGAGAGCCAGGACATCCCACGTGTGGAGAAGGAGACCCGCGGCCAGCGGAGCAACCCCAAGTGGTATGAGTGGCGGGCAAACCGCATCACTGCCTCCATGGCCCCCAGGATCGCCAACAGCAATTTTGCCAATGGCAAGACTGACAAGGTGCCACAGTCCTACCTGAAAGCGGTGGTGGACTCCAGCCCCAGCGTGCAGACGCGAGCCATGGCCTGGGGGGTCGACAATGAGAAGGTGGCCGTGCAGGCTTATGAGCAGCTGAAGTCACAGGCAGTGGGCAAGCCGGTGCGGGTGGAGGACTGTGGCCTCTTCATTGACCGGGATAAGAAGTGGATCGCTGCCAGCCCAGATGGCATCATCAAGGAGGCGGCCACAGGGAAGGCCCTAGGGCTGCTGGAAGTGAAGTGTCCCTACAAGCACAGGAACAATACGATACGTGATGCCTGCAATGACAAGGACTTCTGCCTGAAGATGGATGGGGACTCTTATGCTCTGAAGAAGGATCATGCCTACTTCACCCAGGTCCAGTGCCAGCTGGCAGCCACTGGCTTCCAACAAGCCGATTTTGTGGTGCACACCAACAAGGAGACAGCTGTGGTCCCTGTGAAGTTCGACTCTGAGTTCTGGGGGCAGACAGTGCCCAAGCTGGAGAAGTTTTACACTGAGGCAGTGATTCCCCACCTGCAGGAGAAGGCAGGCAGCTCCGCCCTGGCCAAGGAGGAGTAGACCCCCCTGCCCCCTGTTGCTCATCTGCCACAGAAACCCACCTTTGGTCCCTAGCATAGAAAATGCACCCGAGTCTGCTGCTGTTCTTGAACTGTTCTCTGCCTCAGCACTGAAACACTGCCAGCAGGACCCTGCTTTGGTAGGGGTCTCCATGAACAGTAACCTCTAGTGCCTTGTCCTGTCACCCTCACTGTATCCCCCATTTGACCAAACAACACTCCCTGATGGAAGCTGGTACACCTCTGGATCTGCAGGGGAAGCCAGTGATACCTCCATGCTGGAGTAACGGGCTTATTTTGTGGAGAAAACTGGATCCTTTGGCATCTCAGCTGCTGTCAGGACTAAACTATAGCTCTGATCTGGAGCGAGGGAAGTTTTGTCAGAGCCCAGGAGTGAAACAGCTTTTCAGCTAAATAGTGATGTACCATAGAATGGCAGCAAGGGCATGTGGACGCACTTCCTCCTTGAGCCATCAAACCTGGTTCTTCTTTGGAGTAACCCATGATGTTCACAATGAATTGGCTGCAGCCTTGGGAAGACGGCGTCCGTTGAAGAGGTTATCCCCCAGCCCATCCACTTCCAGAGGACCTTCCTGTGAAGCATCCCTGTGCACTGCAGCGGGGTGGGGAGGTGGTCATCACTCTATTAAACACAAGATGCACTGGCCTGCTCGTTCCCTGTTGTTTGTGCACCCTGGTGTTTGCCTGGGGTGGGTGTGGATTATCAGGGCTGAGTGGGATCCCCACACCAGGTCCCCTCCCAGCCACAGCAGAAGGGGAGCACTTGTGTCCCAGAGGGATATGAGACCCAAGGCCACCAAACTATGCCAAAGCCACCACTGTTATGGCAAAAGTACTTTATTATATACATAAGACTCCAGCCACACTCCACAGGGCAAGGACCAGAATTCACTATTTTACATATCAATACAAAGTAACTAGAAAAACATAAAGCACTTTGGGGCCCAGGCTTTCCATAGGAGGAGAGGCACAGGGATGAGCCTGGGGGCTGCTGAGTGACAGGGGCTGCCCCACACTCTCCCCCAAGCTGTGGTCCCACAGTAACCAGATGTGCAAGTAGAAAAAAAACCCAGTTAAGAAATACAGTCGTGGGGGCTGTCCCACTCCCGCTTCAGTCAGCAGCGCACCAGGGGCTGAGCTGAGCGTCACCAGGCCAAGAGCAGGGGCTGTCCCCCCAGGGAAAGTGCAGAAGGCACATGGGCCAGGCTTTTTTGAGGGGCTGTGAGGAGGACGTGGGATCCAAGTGCACGTGGGGCCCCAGGAGATTACACACAGACACCGCGCACAGGGAACACAGAGGGGGTAAAGCCTTCCACTGCCAAACTTAACCAGAGGGCTGGAGAGGGCACATCCCATGTCTCCAGAGCAGCAGTTGCATAGCAGAAGGGGCTCAGGGCCCACTCTTGACAAGTCATTAAGTTTAGCTCTACACGTTCAGGACAAAAAAAAAAAACCCCAACAACCTCAGTGATGGAGGGAGTGCTGGGAAGCAAAGCCTTCCCAGCTCCTGGCTCCATCCAAGTTCAGGTCTCAGCATCCAGCTGGTGTTGAAGCACATGCTCCACCAGGCAGCCCTGCAGGTAGGAGATGGCCTCAGGGTACAAGCTCCAGTTGTTTTAAACTGGGCGTGGAAAACATGGAAAGCTAACCAGAGCACTCTTCTGATCCCTTTCTGAAGGGCTGCCAGCCCTGCCACAGACAGCTCTAACTTCAGTCTCCTACAAGGAATCTCACCCCTCTTCACACAGGAGACCTCAGTGAAGCTGGAGAACATGAACCAAGGAGGGCTGCTTGGCAAGAACAGCCTTTGCAATCATCTACTAGAGGATGCCTTTGCTAATCCTGACCCATCAGGGCTATCCTGGGGCTACAGGGACAGCAAACAAAACCAGGAGCGCCACAGGATGGACCTCCCCTGTGCAGCCTACAAGGCTGATGAGCCAGAGATGGATGGCTCCACCAATGCCCCTAAGATGCAAGAGCCCCAGCCTGCTTCAGGCATCAACAGGACCAATGTCCCTTACCTGCCTACCCTGGAGAGCAGCACACTACATCCCTTGATGTAGTGTAGCCCTTGATGTAATGTAGCAAGTAGGTGTATCCCTGCCTGGGTTGCACCTACTTGCTGGAGAACTTGGGTCACTGGGGCTTTGCCATTGCAGCCCACCTGAAGGTTCAAGGGAAATGGTGATGAAAAAGGAGGGAGGGGCGTCACATCTTAGGATAACTGTAAGCTTCCACTACACCACAGAAAAACTACTTGGACTAGGTTCTCCTTGGCTGTCCTGGGGGAAAGGCACTGGGACAGCCTCGTGCAAAGACAGAAATATTTCTGAATGACCTAGCGCATGGCTGGGCCACCCTCCTCTCCTCCCCACACCTCTGGGGTAACCGACCTCTGCGGCCAACACAATCCTCAGGGACGACACACATGGCAGCTTCCAGGAGTCAGAAGTGCAAGGGGAACAGTCCAGCCCCCGGCCCAGCCCCTCCACTGCCACTACTGTGCATTGATTGTCTAGCCAAACCAGGCTACAGTTTGAGGTTGAGAAAAGGGGACCCCCACCTCCCTGCTTTGGAGGAGCTTCAGTCACAGAAGCGCTTACGGGGCACCGTGCGAGCTCGGCTCGAGCGGCGAATCTCCTGCTTGGCATCGCGGCACCGCTGGCAGATGAAAACCTCAGGCACGTTGGATTTGCGGATCTTGGCACAGGAGAGATGGATCCAGGTCGCGCACTCATTACATTCAATCATGGGCCTCCCTGCGAAGGGCTTCAGGCAGAAGCAGGTGATCAGATCCCAGGCATCATCATCTGGTCAGGGAGAGAGACACTGGTCAGAAACCACCTTACCAGCTGCAGCCAGACTAGCCAGTTCCACTGGTGATAAATGGGATAGCCCCCACTCACCTTCTGCTTTGGTGTTGGGTGCTGCTGTGAATTCAACTGCTGGAATCACAAAAGGGGAGAAAACAAAAAAAGAAAGACTAGATGAGCAGAGAGCCCTGCACCCCACTTCAGACACTTCACGGAACAGAGCTGCTCTGCTCTTCAGGCCCCTCCAGGTCCCAGTGGTATTCCCCTTGCTGGGAGAGGCTTGGGCCATTCACAAGGCCTCCCTGCAGCCAGCATAGGTAGCTCCAGCTAAGGGAGGGACCATCTTCATCACTGGCTGCAGCATAACAGAGCCCTCTGCACTGCCTCAGGGACTCACCACTAAGCTGGGAACTGCCTCTGCTTGCATCTTCTTCGCTTTGGTCCAAGGTACTACAAGAACTGGGGCTTTTCTTCCCTCCAGAGCAGGGGTTGTGCTCCTTTAGCTGAGGATCATCTCCTGCTGGCTTCTTGGTCCCCTGCTCTCTATGCATCCAGTCCTTCTCCTCCTTCATCAGTTCCTCCAGGAGGGAGTTGGGCTGGGGGTCCCCAGCTGGGTTGAGGGAAGGTTCCAGGAGCTGCTCTTTCATGGGAAGCATCTGTCCCTCTGGCACAGCCAGCTCCTTCACCCCGTCCTGCTCTGTGCCAAAGCCCTTCCCAGTGCTCAGCAGCACACTCTTCACCTCCGGCTCCAAAATGAGTTTCTTTGCTGGTGGCTTCTTCCGTTTGGTTTGCTGGGGCCGGACATCATAGAAACTGGTAGGGAACGCTGGGCAGCTCATGAGCAAGCTGCTCTCCACAGCCCCCCTAGCCATGGTGTTCCTGCTCCTCCCATCATCCGTCAGGACATGGCAGTCGGAGGAGTGGGATGAGGCCCAGCTATCACTGTCCTGAGTGCTCCCTGTGCTGTTCTGGGGACTCATGCTGCCTCCATGGGTCCAGGGCTCATTCTGCAAGACGGGAAGATGCAGGACTAACATGGGAGACTGCAAAGCAGACACTCAAGGGTAAGGAGAAAGGAACCGGGGATGGAGAACGATTCTTGAAGAGAGAAATTAGAAGCTGGGTCTGCACAAAGTAGAGAGTCCAGAGAAACCAGTCTTTTCATAGAGGAACACCCTGTAAACCTGCTTACCTCTTCAGGGTAGGGGATGTAGCCTGCATAGGCCAAAACGAAGGTGCAGAACTGGTTGAAATCCTCCACGGTTCTCTGTCGTTTCTGCAATGGCTGCAACAAACGCCATGTGTCAATTAAACTGCCCCATACCCCTATACCTGAGATGAGCATCCCAACCAATCCTGCCAGGCAGTGCTGGACCACCACGCAATTATACAAGCACATAATTTTTAGGTCATCCAAACATCCATCCATCCACCCGTTAACCCATCTGCATCATCTGGCTCGACAGATGCAGCCTTTCCCGTTAGAGCCCGTACCGCGGGGGGACACACGGCGCACACGGTGGGACACTTGGAGCGCCAGCAGCCGCCTGCCACAGCGTGAGTCAGAGGCTCGGGAGCTCCGAGCCAGGGATGTCCGCCCACAGCGGCTGACTCAGGGCCAGAGGGAGAAGGTGCCGGGCGATCGCGGCTTCCCCGGCTTAGCTGGAAAACGCCGGCGCCGCTCGGGACCAAGTCCCGCACTCGGAGCTCTGGGATCCCGCGGCAGAGCCATCCCCGCGCCGGCGCCCCCAGAGCCATGGGCGGAGGAGCAGACGCCCCTCACCCATCCCCGCCCGCACCGGGGGGAGCCCCTGCGGCCGGGCCGCGCCGCTCCTTCTCCGCACACGGCGGCCGGAACCGCCGGGGAGGGGCGGGCAGGGGGCGGCCACCGCCCGTCCCAGCGCGGGGCACCTGATGGCTCCCAAGATGGCGCCGCGCTCCCGGTCCTGCCCCGACCGACCGCGGGGGGGGCGGGGTGAGACCCCGCTCCCGCACACGGACATCCCCCTCCCCCCCCCACGAGCAACACCCGCCCCGGCACGGGACCTCCGGAACCGGCACGCAACAGCGCGCGCACACCCGGCAGCCCCCTGCCCGCCCCGGTACAAGCGCGCCGCGAAACACACACACACAGAGACACACACACACACACACAGAGACACAGAGACACACAGAGACACACACACACAGAGACACAGAGACACACACAGACACACACACACACAGACCCCGCCAGCACCTTCCTCCAGCTCCCCCCGGACCCCGCGTGCCACCGCCCGCCCGCTACCCCCCTCCCGTTCCCCCGGCACCATCGCCCACAGCCGCCCCCCGGGGCTCTTCACACAGGTACAGCCCCCCGCGGGCGCGCACACACAGAGCCGCTCCCCCCGTCCCGTTCACACGGGGCACACACAGAGACACCCCCCTCCCCCCCAGCACACAGAGAGCCGCTCCCTCCCCCCCGTTCATATAGCGAACACACAGACACCCCCCCCGCGCTCACACACACATAGAGCCATTCCGCCCCCCCGTTCTCATGGGGAACACAGACCCCCCCCGTCCGCGCACACACACACACACAGAGCCGCTCGCTCCCCCCCCCCCCGTTCATATGGGGAACACAGAGAGGCCTCCAGCACACACACAGATTCCCCCCCCGCCCCCCGTTCACATGGGGCACACAAACACCCGCCCCCCCCCCCAGCGCTCCCCCGCTCGCACATACACCACACACAGCCCCCCGCCAAGCCTCCCTCAGTCACAACCCCCCCAGAGCGCACCTCCAAGCACCCCTCGATATGAGGACAACCCCCCCAGCACACGCGGTCCCCCGTGCACACAGCGGATTCCCCCCCTTCCCCCCGCATCCCATGGCGGGCCCTCACCCCGGACACACAAACAGCGTCCTCAGGGTCCCCTCCCCCCGCCCCGCTCACCTCCTCGGACACCGGGGATCCGGGGCTGGGCACGGGGCTGCTCCCCGCCGAGCGCGGCCCGCCGCGGGGGAACGGTGCTCCGCGGGCAGCGGCCCCGCGCCCTTCACCTGCCGCCTCCCCGCCAGCGCTCATGCCGCCCGCCGGGCCCGCCCTGCCTTGCCGTGCCCGGTGCGGTGGGTGCCCGCCGCCGGTCGGACCGAGGCTCGAGCACCGCCCCGGCCGCAGGGGCGGGACCACCTGGTGGCGGGGAAGGCGGGGGCGGAGCCTCGCGCTGGCCGCCCCGGGAGGACCGGCGGTGGGGGGGAGCCTCCACCGGCGCGGGGCGGAGGCTGCGGGCCGGGCCCACCCCACACAGCCCCGGGGCACCGACACCCCAAGCCCCGGGTGCCCGCGCTGCCCCCTCCTCTCACCGCAACCGGATCCAGCACCCGCCCGGGCTGACACCCGGAGCCCGCTTCCCTTCCTGCCCGAGCGGGGCACCGGCGCGACTCCGCACCCCCCGGCCCGCGCACCCGCCTCCCACACACCACGGAGGAGCCATTTAATTTGGCGAGACCCATCCAGAAAGCACCCCTGCTGCCTTGCGGCCAGGGCAGCAGAAACACCCCTCCCGCCTCCGCCCGCCTTCAAGCCCCACAGCCCTCCCAAGGACAGAGAGCACTGCACCCACTGCATCCTGGGTTTATTTACACGGCAACCTCTGTGCAGGGGGGCACGAGGGACCCCGGGACAGCCCCACCCCAGGACCGGTTTGCAAGCAGAGGCAGGCGTTGAGGCGCAGAGGCGCCGGTAGCAGCTCAGGGAAAGGAGGGGGGAGCAGGGCCCAGACAGAGCCGGGCGCTGGCTCCCTCGGCACTACGAACACAAACCCCTGGGGAGGACCGACCAAGCAAGCCCCAGCTTCCAGGGGCTGGGGGAAAGAGGCCGGGGTCATTTTTAGCAGCAGAAGCCTCATTTCCCTCCAGGGTGGCAGGAGGATGGTGGCATGAGATGGAGCCGGACAAAAAAAAAAAAAAAAAGAAAAAAAAAAGGCATAGGGAGAAGCCAAGAAACATGGAGAACAGCTCCTCTCTTGCCCTCCAGAGCACGGAGTGACACCGGGGGGTCGGGATGTGACACCTCTTTCCCTCCTCTCAGCAGAGCAGCAGCTCCAGGCACAGCCTTTCCCGTGTGCCCAGCACCAGGCACAGCCCAGGCCAGCAGCAGAGTCCCCATTGTGCCCACGGCCATGCACAGCACCGGGCTCCTGCTCCCTCACTGTCCTTCCGCCTGGTCCCGGGAGGGGAGAGCAGCTCAGGTGGCAGTTCGATGGCATGGCTGACTGTCCATGCGGGCAGCAGCGTCCTCGGCGCTCTGCCAGGCACAGTTGGGATGGATGCCAAGGCGGTCGAGCTTCAACCTCCAGCCCCAGCGCAGTCCGGCTCCTGCCTCCCTTATAAGAAACCCTCCTTCCGGAACTGCTCCTTCAGGATGTCTCTGTACTGCTCGAAGCCGCCCTCGATGCGGGTCACAGTGGCATTCTCACAGACCCACAGCTCCTGGCACACCAGGTGGATGAAGCGCTCGTTGTGGGACACAAGAATTACACCACCCTGCCGACACACAAGGTGGGGATAAAGGTGGGAATAAAAGGAACTTAGTAGAGCACAACCCAGGGCCCAGCACCGGTGGCAGGGAGATCCTGAGCCCCTGCCCAGGACTTTGGGTTTCCTTTTGCTTCAGAGAAAATGGAATGGTATTTCACTGGCAGGGACCTAATCCCAGCCTTTCCTTCCTCCAGGGGGAGAGACAGATCACATATGGAGGAGGCACGTGGAGCAGAAACATATTTAGCTTCTGCTCTCGGAAGGTGACCACAGGGTTTGTTACTGGCTCTCCAGGTCTCTGACAGCTTTAGGGATGGAGATTCCAGATGGAGCCAACGACAGCTGAAATATGGCTGGGCAAGGTCCCCGCAACCTCAGTTAAGCTTTTCTTTCGCAAGAAAACTGCTGCAACCTGAGCAACTATTGAACAGTGAGAACCAGAGTGATCACAGAGGTACCTGGAGATCATTGGAGATCAGCCATAAAACATGCCTAAGGAAGATCGAAGTGGCCCCAAGGCAGGGCTGAGTGCCACATGCAGCACGCAACAAGTCACAGCAAGATGGGGGACAAGGTGCTCTCTGGTCTGCTGTTGCCTGCCTCAGCCAGCCAAAGCCAGCAAGTGAAACAGACTTTCAGGGTGGACGATTAAGGCTGAAACGTGACCAACTTCTCAAATTCTGTCCTGGGCTTGAAGCCACTACTGGTATTTGACCATCCACCTCTGGCTGAGATACCCAGGAACTTGAGCTGGAGGCTGCAGGAAGCTTTACAGAAATGGGAGATCCTTACCCGGAATTTATTCAGTGCCTTTGCCAATGCTTCGATAGTCTCCATGTCAAGGTGATTTGTTGGCTCATCCAGGATGTAGAAGTTTGGACTGGAAGAGAAGACAGCTCTGAGGACACATGGGAACAGGCCCCAGCTGGGTCTGCACCCATTGCACCGCTGCGACCTGCACCATGCTGCTGCTTTAGCTGCTTGGAGCTACAGCCATCAGCATGTGCTTGGCTTAAGATCCACACTGCCCAGCTCCAGTGGTGCCTCTTATCCCAAGACAGGAGAAAACCACCTGCCTCCTTCCGGAGAGTCCTCCCAAGGTGACAACCTCCCTCCCCACAAAGTGCCATGGACAAAGCTTCCACAGGGTGTTGTAAAGTCCCTGGATGTCTGCCTTCCTCCTGGACAAGCAGGCTCCAGGGATGAAGCCATGCCAAAATTAACAGCATCTGGGAGAAAATTACCAGGACATAGTCATCTGGGCAAAGGCCACGCGACTCTTCTGACCTCCAGACAGGCTGGCCACAGGGCGCACGGCCAGCTCCCCCGAGATGCCATAGCTCCCCAGCTGATGCCGGTACTCCTCCTCCGTCTTCCCTGCAGGAACGTGTCATAACACAGCCATGGCACACCCGATGTCACACAGGGTGCCCAGTGCCATGTGCTTGGCCAGTCTGTGCCAGACCAGCATGGCGGTGGAGGAATTCAGTATCTGCTTCCAGGCAGTTCCCTCCCAAGCGGGGGGTTTGTGGGGAAAAGCTGACTGACACAATCAGGACAGGGGCTGCAGGGCTGGTGACCAACTCCGAGTGATGGTGCACCCAGTCCCTTTGCCACCATGTCATAATGGAGGAGAGAGCCAAAGGTTTTGGGAGCTGGGGAAGGGGGAGCCGGTGCTCACTCCGTGCCCAGGAGGAAAGCGGGTCATCTGTCCCCAAAACCTGGCCACGGCGGAGCACCAGCCTGAGGTCTGCAGGCTGCCAGCTACCCACTTCTCATGGCTGGTGTCCTGAACTTGGCTGGACATGGGGAGATAACCCAGAGCAGGTGGTGTCCCTCAGGCACCGATGTGACACAGCCTTCTGCCCAGGGCCATGGAACAAATCGATGCCACTCCACGCACAGCAGAGGAGACCTCAATGTCCCAGATCTTCTGGGATCGCGCAGACTCACCTGGGAACTTTCTTGCCAGTAACTCTACAGCACTGATGTTCAAATCCAGTTGATCCACATGGTGCTGGCTGAAATAACCGATCTTTAGGTTTCTGCAGAATAAGAGAGATTGGGAGCTGGTACTAGGCCCTGCAAAGCCAGTGCTCGCAGCTGCAGCTACAGGAAAGAGGGCACACGCATGGGTGTGCAGGACCCATCCCCATCACCCCATCGCTCCAAAGCATAGCCTGGAAGCCCTCCAGCTGCACCATTCCTCCCAGTCCCCCAGCCCTTCCTACCAGGTACCTGTGAGCATGTCGTATCCCTCTGACTGGTGCCAGCTCCCCCATTAAGATCTTTAGCATGGTTGACTTGCCAGCTCCGTTTTCCCCAACCTAGAGAAGCAGCAGCAGCAGCATTGGAGACTATGAAACCCATCAAGGTACTTTGGAGAGGGAGGCAGTGATCAGGGAATCTCAGCTCTCTTGGATGATCACGCAGCAGAGGGGGGCAAGGTTGAGATTCTAACCAGTGACTCCAGCTACCTGGCAGCTGCATTTCTATCATGGATGAACAGCACAGGCAGCAGTGCTAGAAGATGTTCCTTCCCCAACCCTTGAGCCTAAGGACTACCTGGTCCCAGCCTCATTTCCAAACCATAGTGTCTCTCTGCTGCCCCATCCAATGAAGCAGAAACCCCCACTGTTGTCAGCTAACGTGGAGTTACAGAGACGATGGAGCCAGTCTCGTCTTAGAGGCACCCACTAACGGGATCAAGGGCGATCAAATGCTGCAATGGGACCCAGAGGAATGGGAGAAACAGTCCTTCCTAGAAATATCCAGAAGGCAACTGGACAAGGACCTGAGCAACCTGACCTAACATCAAAGCTGGCCCTGCTCTGGGCAGGGATGTCCAAGGTCACTCGCAGCCACCATTACTCTGAACCCCACATACCACACAGATGCGGGACTCCAGGTCAGCAGAGACGGAGAGGGAATGAAAGATGTAGTGACTTGGGTCGTAATAGAAGTGTACTTCATCCAGCTGCAGGATTGGCGGGGAGAACTTCTCAAAGCCATCAGGGAACCTGGGAAGACAGGAAGAGGCAAGAGATGGTCAGAGATCCTGCTCCCAGCTGCTGGGACAACCTCTGCAAACCCCCATGTGGCAAGGGATGCTCCCTGACATGCAGGGCCTCTGGGAATGATGGTCACAAGAAAAGGACACAGATCAGCAGCCTTGGCCCCAAGAGGGAACCCAGCCTGAATGCAGGGGTCTGTCTGGGCTCCTCGTCACAGTAAGGCTGGCCCGCAGGAAGGGGTGGTTGTTCCAGCCAGGACAAGACCCAGGAGGAGCTCACATCAGAAACAGTCAGGCATTCTCCAAGCAAGCGCTCAGGAGACACTTACTTCATGATCACCTCAGACTCCTTGTCCACAGGTTTCAGCTCTGGTCTGCAAGAAGAGGAGACACATAACTGAGGTGCATTGCACTGGGGGTCTGTTCCCACACTAGAAGGCCAGATAAGAGTGTTCAGCTGTGTGACACCTCAGCCTAGCCAAAGCCTCTGTAGCAAAGACAGAGCACCCAAAAGCCCAAACCCCCGGGAACCTCTGTTTCTTCCCATGAGCAGTGCCCCTTCCCCACCTCCTGAAAGGAGCAGATGCACTCACAGCTTCTCCAACAGCTTGAGCTTGCTCTGCACTTGGGACGCCCGGTTGGCATTGTAGCGAAAGCGGTCAATGAACACCTACAAGAGAGAAAAGCATCAGAGAACTCTATGTCCCCTTCAGCCCCAGCCACCCTGCTCTGCTGCCAGATCTCCTGCAGCAATACAGGCACATCATGGGTCTAGAAGCATGGAGGAAGGGACAAGGCTAGGAGAAAAGCGCCCCAGCACTACTGGCTTCTCCCGGTACCTGGATGTGCTCACGGTACTGCTGCTGGGCTTCGTACTCTCGCTGCTGGTTCTTCAGCCGCTCCTCCTTGATCTTCATGAAGTTCTCAAAGTCCCCACGGTACATGTCCAGCCGCTGAGAGTGCAGGTGGATGATGTCTGTGGCTACTGCATTCAGAAAGTTCCTGTCATGGGACACCACGAGGATGGTCGACTGCCAGCTCTGGAGGAGACAGTGAGAGGGAGGTCTGAGCACCATAAAGCACATGGCTTAGTCCCACCACCCAGTGAGGTGAGACCAGCCTGACCTTTGCTCTGTCTTAGGGCCTCCCACCACTCCCTACCTGTAGGTAGGCCTCCAGCCACAAAATGGCCCTGACGTCCAGCATGTTTGTTGGCTCTGAGGGAAGGAAGAGAGGCACTGAGATCAGGTGGGATGAGGACGGCTAGATTATGCTTTTTTACATAGCAAAGACTAGCATTCGGCATTATGGAGGAAGAGACCCTGTGTCGGGACCTTCCCCCCCTCTGAGCTCAAGAAGACTCACATGTAGGATTTAATGGAGTGTGGGCACAGGGGCAGGGATGCTCCCCCCACACCATACCAGCACCCAGACCCTGATGCACAGCAGCAGCATCTTGCCCAGAACCTCCTCCCAAGGTGGGTGCCTCCTGGCCCCAGTGTCACCCCCTGCAGAGAAGGGACACTCCCCAGTGTGGGCTGGCTGCCAGGGCACATCACAGGGACCACTTGGGGCAGGGTGACATGCAGCTCTGCTGGGCACAGTGAAAGCGGCTGCCCAAGCAGAACTCCCCGCACCACCGCCATGCCAGGGGAACACCGGCAGCCCTGCCAGTCCAGCCCTGTCACACAGGACTATTTTGAGCAGGCAGCTAAAGGCCACAGTGTGTTCCCAACCCCAGCAAGGGCATAGGCAGGCCCAGCAGCGGTGTCGGAAGGGACTCACAGTATCAACTTACCATCCAGGAGAAGGAGATCTGGCCTATGAAAAACGAGACATGGGTATCAGAAACAAAAAGAGCACAGGGTCAGTAATGAAAAGCACATTTCATCCCACACACAGAGCTGTGATGCCTCCAGTGCTCCCCACTCTGAGAGCCTGAACCAAGGGGACTCCCAGCCAGCATCCCTGCAACTCACAGCACAGACAGCAAGAAGTGTTAACCCGAGAGCATGAAGGCCTGGACACCAACCTGGCAAACAGGGCTCTGGCTAAGGCCAGTCTCATTCTCCAGCCTCCGGAAAACTCTCTGAGGAGAGAAGTTGCAGAGAGGTTACTGTTTAATGCAGGACCCTTTTAAGTTTACCTGCCTGCCAGGCTTCCTGCTCCCCAGCAGCCCTTTGGCTCTGCTGTCACCCAGAGACATCTTCTCTCTGCAGGGATCTTGGGCACAGCACAAGATCAATGGCCCAGCAGGCACCCCCAGGGCAGGAGGCCACATCAGATGGGCAGGAATAGACCCTTGCTCTCCCACAGGGCTTCCCTCCCCTACAGCCACAGCAGTGCCTGGGAGCTCACCAGGAGCATCTCCCCAGACCCATTTCTGTCTCAGTGCCCAGGGCTTTGGAGACTTACTTTGTTGTCTGCTGTTGCATCTTCGCATTAAAACCCAGCCCAGCAAGAATGACAGATGCCCTGGGGAAAAGGGAAGAGAACTGGAATCCAGCTACAGCATCCAACAGCACAGCACAGTACATGATCTCAGATCCATGGCCACCAATGGGACTCTACTGCCTGGTTTAAAGCCATTCTGGTGCAAGAAAACTTCCCTGCGCACCCAAGAGCAGCACTTGGCTGGGATATGCAGCCCAGCAGGGAACAGCATCCACATGAAGTCCCAGATGATTTGCAAGGAGTTTTCAGCTCTTTGACCAGGAAGAGAGTCACTATCACCAACATCCCAGAAACGTTCCCCAGACAGCAGGAAACTGGGGGATTTGAGAGGAGCAGCAGCAACAATGCAAGCCATTTGGGGCAAAAAAAATCCCTGCAGTGTCGGAAGGAAGCCTGACTACTCCTAACCCAGCAGAGCTGTGATAGAAGCTGACAAGAAGCTGGTAAGATAGAGAGCAGTCAGGAGAGCTCCCTGTCCCCACGTGCCAGATCCCAGGGCCACAGCATCACCCTTCCATGCCCTGTACCACTCCCCAGCTCTGGCCATGCCGACAGCAGTGCCCTCAGCGCCCGTCTCACCTTGCTGGGGCCTTGTCTGCCTCCATCTCCTCCAGCTTTGCATAGATCTCTGATAGCCTGGCACCCTCTGTTCCTTCTCCCCTGTGGCAGGACAAAGAGGAGCGTGTGGAACTGACCAGGATCACGGTCTGAGTGCTGGGGGAGGCTGATCTCCACAAGCAGGACCAAGGTAGGCAAGACGCAGCCCAGCCCTACCGGAGCCCTTTATTTGAAGGAAGAGACCTCAGAACGAGACCTCATGGTCAAGAGGCCATAGAAGGGCTGGAAACGCTGCGGCAACGTCTCACCTGCCAGCATTAACTTTAGCTGTCAGGTCTCTCTCCTCCCGCAGCAGGCTCTCACGTGTGGTGTCGCACTCCAGCACGCTCTGCAGTGCCGGCGTGTCATCCCCTGCCACCTCCTGCTCCACGTGGAGGATGCTGATGTGCGAGGGGATGTGCAGGCTCCGGCTGGCAATCATCTTCAGCAGTGTGGTCTTCCCCAGCCCGTTTCTGCCCACCAGCCCATAGCGCCGTCCAAACGCCAGGTTCAGGTCTGCTCCCGCCAGCAGGACACTGCAGCAAGAGAGCAGGCATGTAGGGATCAGAATGCCCCACAGAGAGGGAGATAACCAGCAGCCACCTGCACCCAGCATATTTCAGGCTGCGCTGGAGCCAAGCAACTGTCACAGACTTCTCCTGCCCAAAGGCAAGAGGGTAGGTGCCCACCTTCCTCTCTGACCTTTTCCATACCCTCTGTTATTTCTCAACCATGCTCCAATTCAGTCTCAATCCCCCACAGTCCAAAGCCCCAACCAGGATCTTTCCCACCTCCCCACCTGCACTCACCGCTCACCAAAGGACACATCGAAGTTCTCAATGCGCACATCATATGACTTGTTCTTGCCTGATGACTCCATTCGAGTCTCCTTCTTGCTGGCAGCTTGGCTGGCAGACGCCTCCTCAAGGACCCTGTGGGCAGGCAGAAGACAGAGAAAGGGGCTCAACTGGAAAGCTCTGGTACAGTCAGATCCCAGCAGAATAGAATGGGAATGTTCGAGGCATCCTCCATACTCACAGAGGGCCAGATGACTTCAAGGAATCCCGTTCCATCCTCTTGTCCTGCTTGGCTTTCAGCCTGGCTTCTGCTTTCTCCAGTTTCTTGGCGTTCACCATCTGGGGCACAAAACAGAGTTTAAAGATGAGAGAGCATCTTCAGCAAAAGCCCAGCTCCAGGAGAAGGGATCGGTCAACCCCTCAAGCCTGAAAGGAAAGGAGGGAGAGCAGGAGGGAGGTAGGACAGGGGAACTGTGACACATTCAAGTGCATTTTGAGGAAGCTAATCAGGCCAGGAAGTCACTTCAGGAATGAAGTCCTAAATCAATGGCTCACAGACAACAGTTCTGCCACAGCAAGGCAAAGGGCTTGGCTGACCCTAAGGTACAGCCAGTTTCTGTAGTTCCAGGGAGCTGGGTCAGTCAAATCACTTCAATAGCAGCAACCTGCTATCTCTACATCCTGCACCCAGCCTTTCCCTAGATCCTGAGGTGTTCCCCTTCCTGACACATTAAATTTTAGCCAGCTTGGAAAAAACTCAGTTTATGCAATGGATCGATCACAATGGAGACAAAAAGCATTTAATTAAACCTGGAGGCAAGAAGGAGCCAAGTGTTTTAACCTGCCCCGGGTCTTGGCCAGGCTCTCAGCCCACTCCAGCTTATTCCTGTGTCAAGTCAAATGCTTGTGGCTGACCAAGAACACTCCTAGATATTTCTAGGCAACTCTTCAGCCACCAGAGCACATTACAGACCTACATGCTAGACTGAAGAGCATCTTGTTACTGGAGCTGTGACCCCATACCTACAGACAGATTGAGTCACTCTGTAAACTGTACCGACCTCCCAGTAAGACATGTCCTCCGCAGCCTGAGAGACCTCCTGAGACCTTCTCCAATTTTTCTGAAGATCTTTTTGAGCTGTGGACATGAGAGCCAGCAAGCGACCCCAGCAGCAACAGCTCCAGTGCCAAAACCAGCAACAGCTGCCAGCTTTCACTTAGGGCTCCATTCAGACACGTGGGGGATCACGTTCAGCCTCAGTTTCCAAGTGAGGAGTTCTCACTCTCAGTACGTTACCCCAGGAAGGGAGAGCTCTACAAGAGATCGGCCTGGTGGAAGGACTGCCCACCCTGTACAGCTACAGCTGCCCTTGCTTTGCAGATGCACCACCACATCTCACCTGTACTCAAACTTTGGCACATCCAGTGCAGAGGGGAAGCCAGGGCACTCCTGAGTGAGCAGCTACACATTTTGTCAGTAGAGACATCACAATTTCCTCCAGGTTGTGGACCATAACTGCTTCTAAACTTCTCTGCTCTTACTCTGATTTCTCAAACCATGACAACCCACAGCCATTGCTAAAGTTGGGCATACAACCTAACCACAGCAACTCTCTGGAAATCAGCTGCTCCCTGCTAACTCCCCACCATAACACCCCAACATCTAAGCGTGAGCTGGGATTTTATCTCATTGACTATTGCAAAATGTCATCCCAGTGCATCCTGTTTTCTCAACCAAAGGCCCTGCTGCAAAACCCGAACGTCTTTATGAGAGTCAGAGAAGCTGCACTCTGAGAACCACCACTGCATCTACCACCTTTTGAAGCTCATTAAGAAATCACAGCAAAATAGGTTCTGTCAAATTAATATACCATTATCTCCTGTTGAGCCTCTTCACCAGACCAAGGTCAAGAGTTTCCCAACTCACAGCGAACCTGACAAGGAGGAGCAGTGCTCCCTGCAGCTGTGTTGCTAACCAGGGTGGCTGTCTGTCCAAGCTGACCGGAGCAGGGCACCTGCAGCCTCACACGTCAGTTGCTCCCATCAGCTCTGCTGCCTTACAGACAAGGGCATGGTCCCCACTTACCGAGGTCTGGCCTCTCTTCAGCAGCAGCCCCGGCAGCATGTCCGCACTGGCATCGGCTGCAACAAGATGGTTGGGCTGGTGAGCACGTGCTCCAGAGAGGCTCCACAAAGCGCTGCCTGAATGTCTGCCTGTGAGCAGACATGCTTGTTCCTTCTCCCCATGGGATGGGGGTACCAAAGGGTGGCTCCTCTCCCTGCACCCAGCCGGCAGCTGGGTGCCACTGGCCACAGCTCAGCAGCGGGAAGAGCAAGAGGGACAGCACCTCTGAGGGGCAGCACGGGGCACACAGTGGTGGGGCGAGCTGCTTCCTGAGGTCCAGCACATGTACACTCAGTGCTCCGAGCCCATCCCTGCTGCTGGCACCCTGGATGGAGCATGGGAACTGGGGGGAGTGATGTGTGTGGCCAGGGGTCCTTGGAGGCAGCACTCACCACATCCATCAGTGATCTGGGAGAGCTGGATAGGGGCATCCAGCAGCACCTGGCTGCAGCGCTGAGCCTGGGCCTCATCCCTGCGAGAGAGGAGGAGGAGGAGGAAGAGGCGGTGGGGTTCAGGGCGGTGTGAGGGCGCTGGGGGCCGGGGCAGGGACCCTTACAGCTGCAGGGTGTTGAAGAGGCGCTGGCAGATCTCCCGGATGGCGCCATCGTCCTTGGTGTCCTGCGACACCTCCCGCAGGAGCTCGCCCACCGCCTCCACCAGGTCGTCCACGGACTCGAAGTCGGCCCCGCCGCCGTGCAGGATCCCTGCGGGCACACCGCGCCGCCGATGCACACCCTTCCGCTCGCTCGAGCGCTGTCGCGACGGACGGCCGCATGTCGCGATGCGGCCGGCAGGTGGCACCCACCCGCTCCCACCACCCCCTTTCCTCCCCGGCAGCCTGTCGCGACAGCGGGGAGGTGTCGCGACATGCGGCGGGGCGAGAGGCCGAGCCGCGAGGAGGCGGCCGCCGCTCACCCGTCACGTAAGCGAAGACCTCGCCGTCCAGGTCGGGGAACTCGCTGCGGAGAATGTCGGCGCAGGACGCCATGGCGGAGCCGGAGCGGGCCCCCCTGCCGGTGCCGCCGCCGCACGGAGCCCGGGGCCGCTGCCGAGGCGGAAGGGACGGCGCGCGCGGGGGTTGCCGGGAAGTGGAGTCTGGGGCGGGGCGCGCGTGCGCGGGGAGCGGCGCGGGGCTGCGCTCGGGCCGGGGTCGCTGTGCACCGTTTGGCACGGGAAAGAGGCGTTCCGGCGCTCAGGGCGCGGCGGAGGCGCCTCCAAGCGCGCGAGACGGCAGCCAGGGGCAAGGCCCTGCGACCGGGACCATGTCTGTGCTCGGCCGCCCCCATCTACTCACACCTGCGCCAGAACGGGGCAGCAAGGATCAGTTCATCCCAGCGGAGGCTCCGGTGAGCCAGCCCTGGAGGGAAAGCCCAGAGCACCCTTCCTTGCCCCGGGGGGGTTGCAGCAGCAGCTGGAAGCCAAAGCGTAACTTGCTCGTTTCACAACTAACCCAGAGGCAATCCAGGGCTGGGGAAGCCACTGGCACAAGCCAGGCTCTCACGCCACAAATCCCAGACAGCAGCACACATAGCCTTCTCCATTCTACATACTTTATTAGATTCAGAGCTGGACAAATCACAAAGTGTACAAAATGGAGACCACACTACCAGAAGCAGGATTGTGGGTAGCAGCAGCATTCCTATGGCCCAGAAGCATTTGGTAGAAGTGTGGAGAAGGTGGGCTGGGGCTGCCAACTACATGTTAGATTCCCCGAGGACAGACCCTGTTCACACCCTAACAGAGCTCAGCTGGCTCACCATCCCTGGGACAGAGGGGCCACGTTTCTGATTGGCTTGGAAAGGACAGACTGGCTCCAGCCAGCAGTGGGTGGAGTAAGTGCTCCAAGGGCCTGAAATGCCATGCAACCCACATACACATCAGCAAGAGCCTAAACCCTCATCCTTTTTGGTCACAAACCTTCCCACGGCAGGACTCTATACTGATGACTTTGCAAGAAATAGAAGGTGGTGACAAGATCTGACGAGCCCACCATCTCCTCTGGTTGAGGCCCGACAAACTCACCACCCCAGGCATCTTGGACTGGCCAGCAACATCTACCACAACAGCAATAGCTAGTACAGAAGCCAGGGTAACTTCAACTCAGATTTGTCCAGTCTATGTTTAGGTCTATTCTACGGGTACATATGCACAAGAACTTCAAAAATACTAGGATATGATGCAAGTAGTGAGACACCAACAGAAGAGGAGTTTAATGGTGGACATTCCCTAGAAAGATCACGAGGATGGGAGTTAGACTAGCCCTTCCTCACCCTGGGACGGGGAGCAGGAGGCTGGCTGGACACCTGCACGTGACTACGTTCTGAACTTCAGCTGCAGCGAGGGTGGTAACAGCACAGGCAGGCAAGTCCG
Source organism: Psittacula echo (assembly GCF_963264785.1). Taxonomy (NCBI): domain Eukaryota; kingdom Metazoa; phylum Chordata; class Aves; order Psittaciformes; family Psittacidae; genus Psittacula; species Psittacula echo. The sequence continues at coordinate 29,484,985 of NC_137740.1, read as the reverse complement.
CACCCAAGGTGAGCCACAGGGTCTTTCAATCTGTGTAGAGGGGCCAGGCAGATGTTTTCTCTGAATGTAGTTGACGACCGAGGAGAGGCGGAGGATGGCTTGGAGAAGAGGGAGCCCGCCAGCCTGCTGGGGCTAGCATCTGGTCTCATAGATCCCACTCCTGCCGATGTACCTCACCCATTTTATCACATCATGGTCACTGTAGTTCAGCTTTGGCTCAAAGACTTTCAGGTAGCGCACCTTCAGCCCAGAGGGTGCAAATGGGACCTGTTGAGAAAGGGAAAGGCAACAGAGCATTGGAACTGAGGGGTAAGATGTTCTCCATACACAAATGCCCTAGAAGCTCTGGGTTATGCATCCAGAAATGGACACCAAGAGCCACAGTTCCTTTCCCTGCTTCCTGCACGCATGCTGACAGACTCCAGTGGCTTCAAGGGCCATTTTTATCCATTAGCTTTGCCACCACGCTGGCCTCATGTTAAGAAGAGTCACATGCCAGCCTGGGACAGGGAGCACTCAAGTGCATGCAATTCTCATGAGGGCAGAAGGGACTGGACTGACAAAGCTTCTCCAAAGTTAGCTGCTCCCTGGAAGGCAGACAGGGACTCACCTCAAAGTTCATAGAAATTGGGGGCCGAGCCCACTTCTTCTTGTCATTAGTGGGCAGCAGTTCAATCTCCGCACTGATCTGGGATTCCTTCATTCCAGCCATTCGTTTTATCCTATCAGGGAAAGCCCAGAAGTGAGAAGGTGCCAGAATTCATTCTCCCTTCCACTACATGTGCTCAGGGCAGAAAGAAGCACTAAACAGACTGCCTCCCCATGCCCTTTCCCCTGCAGCACCCCAGATCCAACACAATCACTTACTTCCAGACAATGGCATTCTCACTGGCCTTGTACTTTGCCTTCCCTTTCATACAGATGACTTGCACTCCACTGGTATTGAGGGGTGTTGGGATCCGGACCTGAAAGGCAGAGCCCAGTGAGTAGGGGCACGAAGACTGCAGCATGGGCACTCTGTGCAGTCTCAGGGGCAGACTGCCTGTCCTGGACCCCTCTGCTTTCTCTCTCCGATCTCAAGAGAACATCAGCTAACACCGATGTTCCAGGGCATCCTAGGCTAGCTCTCTGGTTTCTTGCTTTGAAGTTCAAACACATTTTCAGAATGCAAACAGTCAATGAGGAACCCGCCAGGTTTCCTGCAGCCTGAACTGCCTAGTGTCAGGCAGATGAGCTTAGAAGGCTGGCCTAGCTGCACCAGGCTCTGGACAGCCTAGCTTTGCAGCAGCAAGCCTCTCCTAGAATGGGCTAAGCTGCAAAGCCACCATTAGCTTGTCTTAACCAGCTTACAGCCTGCTGCCTGTCTGACACACCATCAGATCACACAGAAGTAAGAACATGAACTTTTCACAGTGGCCAAGACATTACGTGAACTGGGGGGAATCAGGCTGCAGGGAATGAGGCCTCTGCCAGTGTGCTTGTGCAATTGAAAACAACTTCTGCCTTCCTGCTTTACAGCAGTTCCCTTCCACAGCACAGCAGCACCACACATCTGTGGGGCTTCCAGTTCGTTCTTTTAGTTCTGTACAAGCTTGAGGACTCACTGAATCACCTATAAGGACTCTGCAGCAGGAGACAAAGCAGAGGTACAATTCTCAAGTACAAGAGACCATAGTTTTTTATTCTCTTACCTCTATCTTCTGGGCCAGCAAGGAAGGTTTGAAATTTGATTTGATCACCACCTTCACTTCCAGCTTGGTCCGACCCACTTCCCGCACCAATGGGATCACACGGAAGGGAAGGATAATGTCCTTAGTGGTTCGGTATCTGCAGGGATGGAAGCAAGAGAGAACTCTAAGAAGGAGTTAACTCCCTTACAGTTTCAAATTTTAGTACAGCCTCTGCATACGGGAAACGGCTTAGAAACATCAGCCAGAAAGGGAGCCATGCCAGGAAGAAGCAGTAGCGAGATCTAATGCTCCTGTAGGGCAGTGATGTTTTTCTGAGTCCCAAGTTTTATATCTGGTTCCTGCCAATGGCTCTGTTCAAGGACACCAGTTTTAAGCACTAAAACAAATACAGCAAGCTAAAGTGTAAGGAAACCCATGTCAAACACTATGGTTGTGGCAAAGAAAACCACACAGCTGGGCTGCTACTACACTTTTAACAGAAGGATTTGTGGGACACTCTACAGATTCCAATCTGAAAACAAGAAGGCAAGGGCATGCTTTTTAGGTGCTCAAGGGCTGCTTGAGAGCAGCAACATTACTGTAGCGGCAAGCAAATGCCAACACCAACCTGTTCATCCCCCCACCACAGTACCTCATGAGCTCAAACTCTCCATCTGGTGGAATGAAACTGATGCTCCTCTCAGAATCAAACTTGCTGAGCCTCACACACTGGTGGAAAGTGCAGTCATCGATGGCGATTGACTGTTTGCCACTAAAAACACAAGACACAGTTAAACAAGTGCAAGCTGCAGCCCTGGTATCTTCGTGCAAAGTCTGCCCAGGCAGTAACTACTCTACAGAGCACGTTGCCATTACAGGTGTCCAGGAAATGGGGAGGCAGGGAGATTTAGGGGACAGCAGCCTCTTGGCTCAGACTTCTATTGTTTCACCACCACAAAAATCATATTTTAGGAAGCTTGTTTGAAAGAATTCTCTCCCTTCTCTCTGAGGAGAGGAGGGAGATTAAAGGAGCACCCTTCTGTCATAGCCAGCAACACAATGCTTAGGTCCGCCTGCCAGCAGCACCTCAGAAGTGCAGAGGCAACTCTGCTAGCCCAAGTCTTCTCACAGCACAGTTCTAAGGAGAGAAAAAAAAAAAAAAAGCACTTTCCTGTCCACAAAGCTATCCCACTGCCACACAGCCAGGACATGCCATGTTCAGAGTCTTCTGCTCAGAAATGTCTTCCAGCTGTTGAGTTCCACACTGCTTGCAGGTGGTTTGATTATGAACCCATTTGCCAAAGACAATATTATGCCTTAAAAGTTTGCATCTCTTATTGCTAAAAATCTACAGAGCTACCATCTGTCCTCCTATGTACACTAGCCTAACCTGCCAGCAAAGAACTTGTGCTGGGTTCTGAGAACACATTCCTTGCTACAGGTCCTGAGGTCAGCTGAGAACTCTCAGATACTGAGCGTGACCAGAAAACAAGGCAGCAGCAGTGGTGTAGTACTGTGATATCTAGGCTGCCTCAACTGCTGGGAGGAACAGGACAACCATGCAAGTGTGCTGAGACAGTATAAGCACTACAGGCAGGTTCAGCTGCCCTAGGGGCCACCATTACCTGCACAAACAGGAAGCGGAGTGACCCCAGGCTGACTGGCTGTTTAGTTACACAATCCAGTGGTATAGTCTGTGCTTCGTAAGTGGGAGTTATTCTTCCCTAACCTGTTGTCCAGGTGACAGTCAGTGTTAGCTCAGAAGCTCCTGTTTCTTCTGAAAACTGCTGGGAACTCCCTGCAGCCTAGCACTGCTCCAGGTCCCAGGCAGCATTGTTCAGGGCTTGCTGCTGCTGCATGCTAAATGTCAAAAAAAAAAAAAAAATAGAGCAGCAGCTGTCCCTTTTGGTCACCTGATAACAAAATACTTCTGGAGAGTAACATCTCCAAGCTCTTGCCAACAAGAGAACCACAGCTAGGGAGAACCACCTAGCAAGAGTCCATGTCCATCTTGCTTCTGTAACTCAATAGCACATTTAAAGGCAAAGGCAGTCATACCACAGAAGCTCTGGAACAATGTTGCTAACTCTTCAGAGGCCTATGCAGGTGACATTTTCACCAGAGTACCTATCCCCCCTAGGCAGCCACCTGAGGCTCATCCATTTTACTTCATAGATTCAGGTATAAGAAAGATGGCTTAAAGGTGACAGTGAAGTGATAGCTCTTGGCTTGGTTCTGAGAGAAAAGGCAAATAGCAGCACAGCTCCATTTATGGGAACCATCATGGAAAGTGTCCGAGATCCAAGTCACATGCACAACTCAACATGAAGCAAGAGACAGGGGGAGAGCAGAGTGCACACGCAACTCAAGCAGATTATCTACCTTCCCAATTCACTGGGGGTCAGCAAAAAAAACCAAACAAACAACCAAGAGAAACACAGTTGAGTTGAAAATGGTTAGCGAGAGAAAAGTGGCAGTCCCTTTGCTTTTATCTCTTCACCCCAAGCAGGAAGGCTGGAAAAAGCACAAGACCCAGTTTTCAGCTTCAATGTGGGCACTGACTGAGGTACAACTGGGAAGGAAGGCAGCTGAGCTCCCAGAAGGGATAAGCCTCCCTCCAATCCACACAGCCACTGACCCCCTGTGTGTCAGCAGGTGGGGCTTACGCAGAGTTTGTCAGCTGTTCTAGTTTGGGCACAGTCCAGATAGAGTAGGCTATGGTCAGAGAGGTTCCTTTACAGTTCCTTAGGAGCACTACTACTGCATCCTATGAATAAGAATCTCTGTGCTGATTAGAACTGCTAGGGACACAAATTCCAGGGAAAAATACATCTTGTGGAAGTGTTTCCAGCTGCAAGAACTCCACACTTAACACTACATTTGAATCTTAATACTTGAAGAGCTGAACAGAAGCCTTCTGTACTGAGGCCCTCAGGCTGGTAGCTTGCAGACAACTGCTCTACCCAGAGAAAAATTAGCAGTAACATCTGAAGGAAGAAGATACCAGCTTTGTCTATGAGATCAGATAAGCTATTAACTGCTGCCCTTCGCTGGGAGTCCCTAGTGGCAGTGACTTTTACCCCAACGTCTCTTACCTTTTCCCTGTTTCATCTGCAGTCCCTTTGCCCTGTTTTTCAATTACAATCTTGTCATTCATGCCAAACTTGCACTCTGGCATTCCACTCAGATAACTCTTCATCACCACTCTGCCAGAGACATGAGCACTCAAAACCTGACCTGGTGTAGAGAAAAAGCACAGTTCAGAACACTTACAACAAGTGCTCACTTACAAAGCCTGAAGGGGAGAAGGATGCCAGCTCAACACCTCCTACTTACCCTGGGGGGACATCAAAAGATTCACACTCTCCAGCACATCAAGAAAGAGTTCATTGCGACGATATTTGATTCCTTCACGTCTCCATCCAATCTGTCCAGTCACCTGGCTGGTGATCTGCGACTGCTCTTCCTTAGTCTGAAGGGAAAAAAAATGACATCTTAAACCTCTAGATAAATTCAAAGGTGAAGAAACCTTGCACTAAATCTAAGAACAATCACTTGTCACTTATTACACACAGCTGCTTTTGACAGGTAGATATGGGTGCTGTCACATCCCCCCCAGTTTGGTCATTCTCTCCTCAACACAGCAAATTCTACGCCTAACTAAAAATTGGTCATAATGACAGCAAAAAAGGTTCTTCCATTTTGTTAGCCAGTCCATTAAGCTACATCTGGGTGCAGGGAGGCATGGGCTGCACCAGTAACACCCAAATCATGTCTCAGACTGTTGCATCAATCCATGTTAAGCAGAGAAGCAGCTGACAGACCAGTTCACATCCTTATCCAACATGAAACCTTAGGGCCACAAGACAGTCTCCAAGGACTGCTTCTTAATGATCGCAGTCAGAGTTACATACCAACACTAACCTAGCATGCATCTAACAGCATACAGGCTCTAAGCCTCCTAAAAGCACTAAGGGTTGTCTTGAGAGGCACAGGGAGGTTTCCTACCTGATGCTACAGGTGGGGTCCAGTCACACGCAGAAAGTCAAGAAGATGTATAGCAGCAAGTGTGGTGCACACAGGGTAAACAGGCAAGCAGGTCAGTAGCAAGAAAACAGAGGAAGGGGAGAAAGAGGCAGGTTAGGCTCAAGGCTACCTCAGGACAAGAACAAAGCAGGCCAGCTCATCACTAATTAGGTAGCTAATTACTACAAACAAGATGAGGGGCTTTGCCCTTCAGCTCCCCTCAGGAAAGCCAGCACTACTAACAATGAAATGGCTTTTCAGACTTCCATCACAGAATCCCAGGTTGGAAGGACCTCAAGGATCATCACGTTCAACCTTTCTTGGCAAAGCATGACCTAGACTAGATGGCCCAGCACCCTGTCCAGCCAAATCTTAAGTGTCCAATGTTGGGGAATTAATCACTTCCCTGGGGAGATTATTCTAATGGCTGATTATTCTCATTGTGAAAATTTTCCCTCTAGTGTCCAACTGGAATCTCCCTGGGAGCAACTTGTACCCAAGTTACCTGACCCATTATGCACCACCCAAATATAAGATAGAGCAGAGGGAGTGACAGACAGGCCAATACCACTCCCAGTAATGTTCCCACACACACTGAACTCCTGATGTTGCCATTCCTAAAGCAAGCCTTGACTAATTACTATGGCAGAGATGCCCAGACTATGGGAAGCATCGGGTACCGAGGACTGCCAGCATCTTAAGCCTGGGTCCTGTATGAAGTTATATTCTGGTTAACTCTGCCTCTTCCACCACAACTGCGCAACACAGACTGTGCAAAGTGGGTCCTGCTGCAGCAGCCAGCTGCACTGGGCCCACAGGGTGGCAGTACATGATCTCAGCTTTAAATCAACAGTGGCTTGGTTTCGTACATGCTCTTGCCACAGATGTGATCACTCCTTGAGCAAGCAGAGCCTTTATTGTAACATCTAAGAGACAGTTTTATACTCCCTTGGGAACTGCCTAGGTGAGTGTTCAATGCAGCACAAAGCACCTCCCTTGTCTGTACCACAAAAAAAAAAAAGCCTCCTCATCAGCCTCGTTCAGGCTCAAGGGGAACAAAAGACACATAGATATAACACCCAGTTCTCTGGCTTTCAAAAGGACACTGCTCATGTGCTGACTTCCCCATTTCCTGCAACAGCATCAGTGCCATGAACCTCTGCTGGCTGTTACAGAAAGTGACTTGATAGATCTGGAAGCAGATGCCTGGAGAGTACTGAAGCTAAGAGCACTCAGCTGCACGAATGTTCCCTAAGGGAGTGAAGGACTGAAGGCACCTGGGTCTGAAATTCCTCAGAACTGGGAGCTTCCCTAAACTGGACAAATAAGCCAGCTTTAACTTAGGACAAGAAATACCCAGTTGTACTTATACATAGTTGCCAGCATGTTGATGAGGCAGACAGCTACCAGCAGGTTTCCAGGCTCCTGCAGCTGGCGGCAGCCTGCTCCTCACTTTCAAAAAGTAATAATAACATTTTAGCACTGAAGTATACCTAAGGTTTGGGGAAATGCTGTAACTAAAGAGTTGACCAACTCACACTTCCAGAAAGCATTTAAGAGGGGAAGAAGGTTACAGCATTCATCTAGTTCATAAAGTCTGGACAGATGCAGGCTGGATCCAAAGAGCTATGAGTACACAGAGCACACCTTGAACTGTAAGAGCAGGTTTAGCCTCTGCTGGAGGAACATCAGTTCTGATACAGGACATCAGCATGGCCTACGGTCCTGCTATTGGAGTAGTGAGGAACCTTATGGGCAAAGATTAGAAGTGAAGCCACACTGCACACCAGCACATTTTAAAACCTGCATGCCACATCACCCCACTCCCAGAGCACAGGGGCACTTCCCTTGGCAAGCAATGCACCAATATCAGACACTCTAAAAAAAGGGCAGATCTTTTATTCCGCAATCACCAGGCCTGAAAAGGCCACTGCAGCCATACAGGGAGAGCATTCGGAGAACAGCAGCTCAGTATGCCTAAAATCTTTCATTAAGATCAAAGTTAAAAAGTTGAGTTTGGAAATTCTGCCACAACTGTGGATTTTGCTCCTTAAATTCATAAGGACACAAGCCCAAGAAAGCATCATCAGGAACTAAGCAGGCTTGAAGGAACATGGAAGACAGGCCATCCAGTCCCAGATTCTGGTTCAAAGTACCTGCCAGAAGTTGGCTGTAAGTGAAAGAGGAGCTGGAGGCTAAATGTACCAGAGTAGAGAACAGAAGATTGCTGTTTCAGTTGTTGCTCTTCACCATACTGTGCCTGGAAAGGATTACTTTTGCTTTTTAAACTGGGCTGCCCAGAATTCCAGCAAGTATGCAGTCATTCTGCTCTGTACGTCAAGCTGAAGTCCAGAGTCCTCTCTGTAAGGAAAGGACTAAACCTGCTGTTGCATAAAGCAAGATGCTGTGACAGCGGTTTGCATGCAAACAGCATGAGTTTGTTAAAACAGAAAAAAGCAAAAAAAAGAGCTAGGGAAGGAAATGAGGGTGGTGGTTAGTTTAAAGCTTTCCTAGGAACAGGAGCTGACTCAGCTAGCTTGAGTGCTGACTGCCCAAAATGTCACACTGCAGAAGGCAAGAGTGATTTACACTAGGGCTTGGGACAGAGCACTGAGATCGGATGCACCCACATCTGGCCACTGATAGGTGTGCCCTCTTGCAAAACACTGCTGTTCTGGCAGGAAATACACTGCTTAGGGGCAGCTTCTCTCCTACCTCCTTCTTGAGATGCAGCTAGCCTTGCTATTAGTAGGTTAAAAATTTACAAAGAAGCTCTTCAGAAGTCAGTGCTGATGAACAGAGTTGAAAAATAACTCCCAAACACTTTGACCTCTGCTTATCCTAAACACAGTTGTCAGGTAGGCAAGCTCTCGCTTAGCACTTTGCTTCTGTTTGTACCCTGAAGCTGAAGCTTCACCCAGATCTCTGCTGTACAGCTCCAGTACAAACTGACTCCCAGCTTTTTTCCTGACTCACCTGCTACACTGGGGAGAGGACCAAGTTTTAGGCTAAGTCCTCATTATGAGTTCCACAGTTGTGTTAAATGGACAAGGTGAGTAATATTCCTTGGGGAAATGAGAAACAGTGACTATAAGAGTCTTTTGGTTTCTGAGGTTGAGAATGAGCTGTTTAAGATGGGAAGCCTAGTTTTGAGGGCTGTTGCCCAAAGTAGGATTAGAGCTAGTTTAACACACATTCCCAAGAACAGTCCAATTTAAGTCTCTTTTCCCCAGGTGCACTTCCATGTAAAATTTGTTGCAAGAGTTAATACTGTGCCAAATGCACAGCAGAGATTCTAATCCCTAAAACATGAGAAAGCTCAGACTGTACTGATGCTGATCTGCAATGTTGTTACAGGAAGTGACAGAATAACATCAGCTTCCTGACTGACAGGAAGATTTACAAGTCTGAACGATACTTCATTACAAGGCTTGACAGCTAAAAACACTGAAGGCTGGTGAAGAACAGACCTGCTTGGTGAGATCTACACACAGAGAAGAGCTATTTCTGGTTCAGCAGGTAGATTTGTTTATCCTCTGTCAGAAGCTGACACAGAACAGGGCCTGAAGCCAGCCATCATCTACACACAAGGGACTGTCATTATTCTAGCTCACGGCCCTTCCTCACATTGTGCCATATGCCAAGGAACACGAGGTCACACAAGCATAGAGATACCTAGAACAAGATGCTACTCAGCTACATCCCTGTTGGGGTATTCTTAATCTACTCAGGTACCTCCATTCAGCATAGGTCAAATGATTAGCTGGTAATTAAGACTGTACTTTCTTGAACAAGCTTACAGATAATTTACCAGCAGAAAAGGGCTGTACCCCAAATTCCTAAGGTTACCTGACTCTTGATGCCTTGTTGAGTGATGAAGGTCTTCAGAGCCCCTGTTTCAGAGTTCTGAGGATAGCCAAAGTCCAGGATTTCTAAAGAAAAGTAAAAGAAAGTTAGTCCATAGCTGCAAGGTATAAAAGTGCCAGCCATGCTATCCATTCCTAAGGACAGAGCCAATAGTGCACATACATTGCTTACACACTAAATCTCTGGATAAACTGATGGAGCGCTCCTTACCAGAAGGAAAGGAACAGCCTTGCTAGATTGACTGCCCAGTGGAGTATTTTGAAGAGGAGGGGCAACAAAAAGCTGTCCAACTGATGAATTTGCTGGGTTTTGAATATAAATGCTCTTCAGCACTAAGTAGCAACTAGTCTAGCTATGTGCACAGAGCACACCAAGTAGTTTTTCCAAAAAAATCCAAGGGACAATAGCGAGGGTTTATCCAACAGCAGAACAATCTATCTTCACTGCATGTTCATTGGGTTTGTATTTTCTTATGAAGATGTAATAAAAAGCAAACCTTAAAAAAAAAAAAGAAAATAATAGCAGAGTAGTGGCACTGCAAGATGATCACTGTGGGGAAGAACAGATGTTTCTTACAGATGGCACACTTAGCACCCAGTCCCCTCAAAGAGAAAGGGAACAACCCACAAGAGAGACAACCCACACGGGAGAAAAGAGCCCTTCATGTTACACATGAATACTGTGTAACACCACAGTGGCAGGATTTGATCTCACTGCACCTACTAGAGACAGCAGTAACTGTCCAAAGCAGAGAAACATCAGCCTCTTGATATGCCCAGAGGGAACAGATTAAACATCAGTCACTGTGACCCTTGGATAAGAATCCCAGGACACATGCACATGATACCTTGTCTGGAAAACAAATTGAAGCATAGCTAAAACAAAATGCTCGTGTTACGAAGAACAGGGACAGCTCAAGGGCAATCTCCACAGGCAGGCTGATACCACACACAACTGAAGGGACACTTACTCTTCTTTGGCAAAATTTGGACCTGTATCACTGGGAGAGGTAGGGCTTGGACAAATCAAGTTGGGTTTTATTGATTTCCTTCTATCTCAGAACTGCCCTCAGGAGGCAACCTAAGAGTGGCAACCAATTGCAGCCTGGGTGACTCCTACCATAGAGTGCTAGAGCCACCTGGGCACTAGCTGGGATGCCTGGCCTTAGAGGTGCTAATGATAACCCTTTTTATATACTTCGGTATAACAACAGCCCTACATCTACACAGGATGCACTCAGAAGCTGGGGTCCAGTACCAGCTGCCTCATTTATACAAGCGCACAGCTCCCAACCCTTCAGCAAAGCGAGCGACAACCAACACAGGTCTATAGGCTTGGGATGTTACCCACGTGTACAGCACAGGTGGCATTAGAAAGCAGAGCAAGTAATTCTGAACTTGCCACACATTCAAAATAGTTCAAGGATTATCACTACATCAAACTAAGTTAAGGCTTTTAGAATGACCAAGTGCAATATCACATAGCAGATAAAGGACATATCTCACCATCCAGTAGCTCATAGATCAGCACAAAGTTGTTCTTTATGTTCTCCTCACTGATCTTCCCAAAGTAGGCAGTCATCACGTCGCACATCTTGTAGAGAAACTCGAATACCATGGCAGCATTGACATTCTGCTTGGTGACAGCAGCCAGCCAGATGTTGGAACGCTTGACATGGAAGAAACTGGTACGGGCGATGTTGGTGACAGGCGAGCGCACCTGCTGCCGTGCGTGGATGACATTGACGCGGAAGGCGTCGACAGCATTCCGCCTACAAGATCAGCACCAAAGAGGAGTTAGCACTGGGTATACGAAAACAAGCTGCTGCATAGTTTTGCTTATGCACTTACAGTCAGACACTGAACTACATACACCCAGCTCGCTTAGGAAGGGTGCCTGGGGATACCTCCAAGAGGTACAACTGAAGGCTCTGAGCAGACTTTGACATTAAATTCTGCATGAACTAAAGGAGACACAGAGTGCTACTTGTCTCCAAGGAGATTTGGACCACAGTGTAACTGTAGTCAGAAGGAGAAGCTAACCTCCATCTGGAGTCAGACAACAAAGGAACTATCCCTTCAATTAATTTTGCTAGAACTCCTGATTGATTGCCATAGCTGGGAGCAGAGTAGCAGCTTATGGCTCCAAGAGCAGCCCTGTTTTGACCAAACACCTAGTTACTGTCTATTCTTCATGCTCAGGCCTTCTTACTCTTTCCCCAAGGCAAGCTATAGTCTCCCAATATCAATGGCAGTTCCTCCCAGGTGTACCTCTGAGGAAAAAACAACAAAACTCGACACACTGTCAGTGCCCAGGTACACCACAAAAGGAAGCCTTAGCTCTCAGATGCATTTCAGCTCCATATCCCCCACACACCATGGAGGGTGGGCTCAAAGCAGCAAGCAGGATGAGGAACACTTTGACTTTCCAGTTACACATCCTCTCAAGACTACCAGGCTTCAGAAAAGGTCTCCTGCACGCAGACTTAGGGTCCCCAGAGTGCAATGTTCTAGTAGCACTGCATTACATGCACTGGATGGTGCAGTACCATTTACAGTAAGCAGATTCTGCACAGTGCTGAAAAGGTGCTGTGCAAGGTTCCCAGCTGCTGCCATCTTCAATCCACACTGTCTATACATTAGTGACAGGGAACAAATCCCTCCTGGGTAAATCCGTATGTCCAAAGGGTATTCTGGATGCCAGCTCTTTCACATGAGAGTTTCCTTATCCTGCAGGATAAGGACCCTTATCCAGGCCAGGATAAACTCCCAAGATTAAAGTCTGCCAATCCTAAGAACACAGGAAGGAAGCCTAAGTGCTTTACATGACAAGACCAAGACTTAAAAGCTATAGTCTACACACTGGGTCAAGACTCATCCAGTTATGCTTTATTGCCCGTACTCTCACACACTGAGTAGAACAGGCAGGCTCCTGACTGCAGCATCAAGGCCACAGTACTTACTATGCAGAGCCATATTTGAGAGCAGACAGTAATATCACCCTTGCAAGCAAGGATACAGGCATACAAATGCTTGTAAGCACTGAGAGTTGTTAACAATCCAGCAGAAGGTTCCAAGTTTGAAAACAAAGAATATTCAAGGAACATATGCTATCAAAGCAGGTGTTTGCTTGTTGAAGGTCTGGATATGTATGTAGAAGCTTCACCAGTAAACATCCTCCCCCATATGGAAAATTCTGGCCTTCAAATACGTCAAGTTTTACTGCTCCAGAAGGTTTGCAAGTTTGAGTTACATTAATATTTGTTATGGAAAAATGAAGGTAGAAAGGACAGTATTTTAATCTATTATAAAATAACAGTATCTAAAAGCCCCATTCCTCCCCTCCAGAAAGCTTTGCAAGGAAAGTTCAGCTTGTTCTGGAGCATTAGCCCTCCCAGCCTCAAGTTCTAACCCACTAGAACTAGTATCAGAACCAGCAATCAGACTGGTGCATACTAGAGGAGAAGCCTCAGGTTGATGAAGCTTTTCTAGCACACCAGTTGCCCACTATGAAGTGCCAGTCATGGCCTAACCACGCGTCTCTTACCTATTGCTACAGCAGCCAATGAGATGGGATGGACAGAAATGGCGCCAGCGGAGAAAGGAGGAGTGACAGCAACAAGAGAAAGGGTTAGAAACACACACACAAGGCACAATGAATCTAAAGAGATAAGAGGAGACCAAACAGCACCCCCTCCCCCTGCTCCTGGGCACAAAAGGCCAAGGTGGTATTGGATGGACAGTAATAAGCTGTGGCAGCAATGAAGCCCTCGCAAGGCGCAACGCTGACATGCCATGGTCAGGTTGCCAGCATGGACAGACTTGTGTTTGGCTGAATTTTAGGGCTGTGTGGGAGTTTAATCCAGATGAGCTGCATCCTTATCACATCAGTGATACCCAGTCTGCTCTGCTAACACATGTAGCAGGCCTTGGAGGGGAAAAAACCCAAGGCCTCAGTCTGAGGCATCACCTGGGGACCATGGAGCATCAGGTATCTTCTTCCCAGTCTGCCTCAGAACAAGACTGCAAGTCTGAGTGGGCATTTCTATGACCATACTTCTCATTTGAAGCTGTTTGGGTTGATGCTTTCTAGCTTGGTCCAGCCAACAGGAAATACAGCAAGCTTGATACAGCTGGAGCACATCTGGAGAGATAGGGCACATCCTGCAAATTCAGACACTGCTCTATCCACCTTGCACTTTTTCCTTAAGGATCAAGAGCCACAAAGCCAAAGTGATGTAGTAGAAGCTCAGAAACCAATGCCTATTACACTTAAAATGCATGCAGTTTGTCGTGTAAGCTGCTCAGTTTCAAATAGCTTATTTTTGTTAGATAGCTACATTCTTAAATGCAAGTAGGTTCTCCAAATGATCATGTCACTGAAGAACAAGCCACTTGTCAATCTCAGTAGAGCCCTCCACAGTATCCTGAATTAAATGCATAGTGATTTGCTTTTTTTTTTTTTTTTTTTTTTTTTTTAAAGAGGCTGCTTTACATGCAGCTAGCTGCTGTATGGACAGATGCACTACATGCACTGAAGCCATTCTAAGTTGCAAGCAAAGAAAGGTCAAGTTTTGTGGTAGTCCTGCGTTTAACAATGTCAACGGAAGGGCTTCTGCACTGATTATCACTTCGCTCATTAACATTTGAGGTATTATGTGTTTATTTAGATCCTTACACTATGCAAGGGGAGGGGTTCTCATAACCACAGTTAACCTTTAATCTTTCCCAGCACATCAGTTATGGTTTCAGGATGCCAAAAAAAATGCCAAGGCCAAGGAAGGAGTCTTAAGGGTCAATTACTCAAAGATAGGCAGCTATGCTCATTTCCAATTCAACCTGCCACACAGTAAGATGGATGGGCTCAGGCCTCAGCACTTCAGATCTATCACATGTAGAATACTATACCGTTCTTGATTCCTAAGTCTATTACCTGGTTGCTCGGCTGGAAACAGAACTCCTACAGACTACAAGCTACAGTATCATAGCTGTTCCTTTCCCTACCTCCTTCTGAAGGTTAGGATACTAAAAGCTTTTATTAAGTAGACCTGGTATTGATGCTAATGTTCACAGTAGGAAATGACAAGATCCTCACTTACTTGTGGTGTAGATTACACCACAAGATGAGACATAGCCATTTTAAGATAATTTGTTTTACAAGGTTACATGTCTAAAAAGATTCCAAACAAGGTGTGAAGGCCTGTTTCAAAAGCAATCCAACACTGGGGAAGAAGCTTAGTTAAGTGGAGCTGGTGCTGGCTATTAAGTCACAAGACTGATATTTTCACAGGAACTGAATGGAGGATTTCACTCAAGGGAACACTGACTTCTGAAGTCCTAGAGAAAACACTTGACTCTTTCTGGCACCTTTTGCCAAATGAAAAAGATAGGAACAGGCAGGAAATCCTTTTTTCTAGTTTCATTTGTCCAGCCAGCAGGAAGTACTTTATCAGGTACGGACCACAAGTCACTCACTTTGCAAGAACAGTGAGCCAAGATAAAAAGCAACAGAAAAATCAGTGCATTAAAAATAACTACATTAAAAATAGCTACCTCACTCACCAGTTTACATCTCCACAGCCAGAATGCCCTTTAAATTAAAAGGCCTTCTTGAATAAATATCAGTTTGAGCCCAATCCTATCTTTAAGTGCTTTAAATTTGCAAGCCACTACCAAAACAACACACCCCCCAAAAAAAAATCCAAAGCAAACAAACCCCCAACCAAAAAAATCACCCAACTAAGCAAACAAAAAGTACCCCAAATTTTTGCCAGTAATGGCAGTAACAGTATCCCTAATACCATCCCTGTCCTCCCCCAACATATTCTAAAAATTCAAAAATTATCTATAATCCAGACTGGCTTGGCTTGATCACTGTGCTAACTATTCACTAGAGGAACTTTACAAAGTCAGATCTAGCATACAAATTGCTTTGAAGATCTTCAGCTAACAAATAATCAAGACTGAAATGAATTAGTACATCAGACAGGCAAAACTTTGTAGCCAGTAGTTTTCTGCTCAGAAATACAATGGTTACTTGGGTCAGATCTGTGTGGAAGTCCTGGAATAACTTAGGCAACCTTAGAGCAGCTACTTTGCCTTAGTCGACTTAGAACAAGCAGAGACATTTAAAGCTTATTAGGTGGAGCCTTATTACAAGTATTGTGTTGACTGCTACTCCATCAATGACCAGTGCAAGCCCTGAATAGCTACTAGTTCTACCTCAACTTCTAATCTTCAGTAGACAATAACAAGAAGGGACACACTCTTCAGACTAGAGCAGTCTGAAGGCAGACCAGCTTGACAGTTTGTTGTCATTCATGGCACCAAGCTATTTCACAGCACATCATGCTACTATTCATTCTGGAGACTTGATACAAACTATTTTTAACTAAACTGGCAAGAAGGATTTCTCTCACAGGCCTTTGAATTAGCACCTACCACAGCCTTGCTTCCATTACCTACGCTTTAACTCCATTAACTAATTACTAACTTCCACCTAACGTCTAACACTACTGAAAACCCACTAGGAAGAACAGCATTCTGCAAGAAGTCCACTTCAGGGCTTTAGTCCAAGAAGCAGCACCACTTAATACTGGGTTCCTTATAGCACTATCCACTCCCTTAAGACACCAAATTTTCAGTCAGGTGCCTTCTGGGAACTAACAGCCGAAGGACTGCACAGATCCACTGTAAGTAAGCATTGTAACACTTCTGGGAAGTGCAATGACACCTCTACAACCTACTAAAGGCTTTCAGTGCTTCTCACAATTTTAACTACCCGTGAATGTAAGCTTTTCACATACAAGGCTAACATACAAAGTTCGGGGACAGAATGCCAGCTTTAAGTGTACAGCCATGGTTATGATAAGACTGCTTGCAGACAACTTCCCCAGGCCATAGGCAGTCTTCTGCATGCCTGTACTCGATGCTAGACATCCGTGTCTGAAACTAGTTCAGAGCCCTGGTCACAGTGCGTGGCAGACAGATCCCACATTACTGCTCCCATAAAGCTCTAACAACTACAGTGGGGCTGGTAGACTCCCACAGTGGCAGTCCATGTTGCTGAAGCATTTGGAGTAACAGCCAGATCCCTACCATCTAAAAGAAAGCCCCAGGTTTGCCTGCAGGTCATCCTTTACTACCACCTGTAGGTAACCAGAGCTTAAACTGGTTTTTGCCTCTGCACTAAGCCTAGAGCAGCAAATTGAGTTGCAATCTTACATGCATGCACAGCTAATGCATAATAAAGCAGCTCTGGGTTGCTGTCCCCACCAAAATGAGACAGAAATGCAAAGACCAGGGATGCAACAGAAGCACTTACCCAATGTCATCCCGGTAGACTCGAGAGATTAAAACCTCTCCTTTGTGATTATAGATGAATAAGCCGCCGATCATGATGGAACTTTAGTCTTCTCTTCCCATGTTGCTTAAGACCTGAAGCAAGAGAGAGCATGTATCAGAAGCTGCTGGCAATCAAGCAGTGCAGCAGGCACAGACTTTGACACCTACTGACTACTAGCCAGGGCACAGACACCTTTTGGCACACGCATGCTCAACCAGAAGGTGATTCTTACAGTACCTGGGGTACTGACCTCATAGCACACACCCTGATGCCACAGGAGTAATGAACTCCAGCAGAGTGCATGGAGGGACAAGTGGAGGACATGCTCAGAGATATTCCTGAAAGTCTGATGATGTAGGCTACTTCACCTTATTTATCTTGTTATGTCTGGCCAGGCTAGCCTATAGGTAAGGCCCAGTAGGGCAGTCAGAGACTCAGGAGCAGCTCAGACGCTGGAAATGCCTGCCTGCCTCGGGCTTACATCCAGGAGAGAAGAGCACAGGGCTCCTTATAAAGGACTATTAGAAACAGTGTTTTACTTTTCAGAGGAGAAAAGTAGCCTTATTGCTGCAGGTACGGATTATACTTTTTGATCTGCTGGGATTTGATATGGAAAAGTGTGTGTTCCCAGTCCCCGTACAGACTGTAAATATGACAACAGACCTAAGCTCTAACTGCAAACCAGTCTCTCTGATCAGCATTCCCTCATGTTTGCTGCAGAATTGCTTCTCAGAGGCACACCAAAGGACTCAATGAAGGAACCCACTGGGAACCAACTGCCTTGTTCAAGACCTAAGGAGCCACTACAGGAATCCTGACAAAGACCCACCTGAGTGACTTCCTGGGCATGTTTGAAGCAACCCAAGAGCTGAGGTCTAGGCAAGGACTTACTGCTACTGTACATCCTGTAACACATGAGGCTGTGAATGTGACAGCAATTTGTAGCCAGGACTGAAGCTTAAAATTAGCATCAAAATATATGTAGGCTTACATCTCATTCCACTCATCAGCATGGATGGATCAAGCCTCAAGTATTAGTACCTGGTCTATTCTCCTGAATCCAAGAAAAAAAAAAAAATCAAGCCTGGAACAACAAGCAAATCAGAGACCCTTTATTTCTATTACAGAGCATCTATCTCCCCAGTGACTGAGACACAGATCAGATACAATTCATAGTAAATCTTCTTGCAGAGAGTTCACACAACTGTTTGCAGTATCACTAAACATAACACTGTAGGGCAGGGCAGGGTGTCCTTTGCAGCAAGTATGCCTTAGTTCATTATTGCTTTTACGTAGTTTTTAGAGAGCAACACTGCAGCCTTTGCTGATCCCTAGCACCAGAACTGAGAAACACTTCAAAGTCCAAACTGAGAGCAGTTTGGCCACAAGGAGCCATTGCAGAGGAAGATCTCAACCATGACCCAGTTCAAATGGTGGCTAATGCCTCAGAGGTTACCTTCTTAGACTGCTAATCTTCTTTTTCTTCAAAAGAAGATTGTTTTGAAGACAGCTATAAAGCTGGTAGACATTATTGATGCAGAAGATTATTTTAATACACAGCTACAAGAAAGCTAAGGCCCAATTAGAATTAAACTTGGCTAGGGATGTTAAGGATAAAAGGAAGGGATTCTACAGGTACATAGCAAATAAAAGACAGACTAGGGACAACATAGGCCCCCTCCGGAAGATATCGGGAGAACTGGCTACCCGGGATTTGGAGAAGGCTGAGGTTCTTAATGACTTCTTTGCCTCGGTCTTCACTGGCAAAGGCTCTGACCGCACCACCCAAGTCTTGGAAGGCGGACGCAGGGACTGTGAGAATGAAGACCCTAGGCCCACTGTAGGAGAGGATCTGGCTCGAGACCATCTTAAAAACCTAAACGTACACAAGTCCATGGAACCTGACGAAATCCATCTGCGGGTCCTGAAGGAGCTGGCAAACGAAGTTGCTAAGCCACTGGCCATCATATTTGAAAAATCATGGCAGTCAGGTGAAGTTCTCGATGACTGGAAAAAGGGAAATATAACCCCCATTTTCAAGAAGGGGAAAATGGATGACTCTGGGAATTACAAACCAGTCAGTCTCACCTCTGTGCCTGACAAAATCTTGGAGCAGATTCTCCTGGAAGGCATGCTAAGGCACATGAAAAAACAAGGAGGTGGTTGGTGACAGCCAGCATGGCTTCACTAAGGGGAAATCCTGCCTGACCAACTTGGTGGCCTTCTATGATTGGGCTACGGAACTGATGGAGAGGGGCAGATCAGTTCATGTCATCTATCTGGACTTGTGCAAAGCCTTCGACACTGTCCCACATGACATCCTTGTCTGTAAATTGGAGAGACATCAATTTGAAGGGTAGACCACTCGGTGGATAAAGAACTGGCTGGATGGCCACAACGCAAAGAGTTGTGGTCAATGGCTCAGTGTCCGGCTGGAGACCGGTAACGAGTGGTGTCCCTCAGGGATCAGTGTTGGGACCGGTCTTGTTCAACATCTTTGTCGGTGACATGGACAGTGGGATTGAGTGCGCCCTCAGCAAGTTTGCTGATGCCACCAAGCTGTGTGGTTCGGTTGATACGCCAGAGGGAAGGGATGCCATCCAGAGGGACCTTGACACGCTTGTGAGGTGGGCTGATGCCAACCTTATGAAGTTTAACCATGCCAAGTGCAAGGTCCTACACCTGGGTCGGAACAATCCCAGGCACAGCTACAGGCTGGGCAAAGAAGAGATTCAGAGCAGCCCTGCAGAGAAGGACTTGGGGGTGTTGGTCAATGAGAAAATGAACATGAGCCGGCTTCAGTGTGTGCTCACAGCCCAGAAAGCCAACCGTATCCTGGGCTGCATCAAGAGGAGTTTGACCAGCAGGTCGAAGGAGGTGATCCTGCCCCTCTACTCTGCTCTTTTGAGACCTCACTTGGAGTATTGTGTGCAGTTCTGGTGTCCTCAACATAAAAAGGACATGGAACTGTTGGAACAAGTCCAGAGGAGGGCCACGAGGATGATCAGGGGACTGGAGCACCTCCCATATGGAGACAGGCTGAGAAAGTTGGGGCTGATCAGCCTGGGGAAGAGAAGGCTGCGTGGAGACCTCATAGCAGCCTTCCAGTATCTGAAGGGGGCCTACAAGGATGCTGGGGATGGACTATTCATCAGGGACTGTAGTGACAGGACAAGGGGTAACGGGTTAAAACTTAAACAGGGGAAGTTTAGATCGGATATAAGGAAGAAATTCTTTACTGTAAGGGTGGTGAGGCACTGGAATGGGTTGCCCAGGGAGGTTGTGAATGCTTCATCCTTGGTGGTGTTCAAGGCCAGGTTGGATGAGGCCTTGGGTGGCATGGTTTAGTGTGTGGTGTCCCTGCCCATGGCAGGGGGGTTGGAACTAGATGATCTTAAGGTCCTTTCCAACCCTAACTATTCTATGATTCTACTTCACCAGATCCTATTCCTGTAGTCATATGCAAGCCTATTCATGTAGGTCCAAGTTGTAATATCCGCTCTAGCAACCACTTGGTTGGCTTAGTCCAGAGAACAGCACTACAGATGTGACAGGGCAAGCCTCCTGACTAGGTCTTGGAGTGATCACATTGGTATTTCTCAGCTTTGGCACTGCAAAGCATTAGATAACCAACCATCTCTTCACTGCTGTTAGGGTGGGTTAGCCTACACCCACTTGTCCGGGGTGGATGGAAAGGATAGGGAGAGGCCAGCCTACAAACAGATGCTGACAGTGACCTGATATGTGTTTGCTCAGGAACACTGCAAAACGAAGTCGAAGTGGCCCAGCCCCGCACCACCTCAAAGGTCAGGGAGGAAAAAACGGAGGGGGGAAAAAAAAAAAAGCAAAAGCAATACACATCAAGGGACAAAAGAACTTCCAGGGTGGAAGCCTGGTGCATTAAGAGTAATATACTCTCTAGAAGTTATGGTCAAGAAATTAAATTAGCTGCCCATTTGAAGGAACTACTGCAGACATGAGTTCGGCGCTAAAACAAGATTTACAGTGCAGCCTCTACTTTGAATTGCAGAACAACAAAGGAACTTTAAATTTCGTAAGTCTTTACACCAACAATTTTAGCTACACCTAGGGAGTCCTCAGACTAACATTACACAGACTTCTCTGATACAGGTCCTCAGCTACCAGATGGCTTCTTCTGCTCATTAAGGGGGGGGGGGGGGGGATCAAAAAGTCAGTTGTTAAGTCTGAATAGCGAGAAACAGACAAACAGGCAGTTTTCCCAGAGCTCAACAGTGAGCTTCCTGGCTTTTCCTCCCACACTCTGTTGATCAAATGTCTCTGGCTATTAACAGGCTGCCTCCTGCCACTCTCAGTGGATTCATGTGGCACTGTCATTAACATTTTTTGATGTCTGAACTCTATCTAGTACAGAAGAGGCTTTCAAATGTGTTTTTCCTCCACTCCCATTAGTGACACTTTATAACTTCAGGATACAAGCATTTAATTTCCTTCCAGGATAAGACTCTGTAGCCAAACCTATTAAGACAAAGGCATCACAGTCTGAGATTCCCATGTAGTCACAGAGTGGGAAAAGCTTCCTGTAGCTGCTCACTGCTCCACGTAGAGGGACTGAGGCTACACAATGTAGCTGGCAGTAAGGCCATCATCCCCATGCCAGAAGATGGAGACAACCCAGTTCATCAATAGAACAAGCCAGGTTCTCAAATGTAAGGAAGTGGCTGTACCACACACTCACGACTATGGACATGAAATATACACAGCGCTAACAGGCATGCAGGAGACAACTGAAAGGTTAACATGGAGGGCTAAAACCCAAAACACGTTCAAATGTAGTTGCCCAACAAGTCTGGCAGATGCAGAAGCTGTCATTCAGCAAACATTTGTCAGGTCATTCACACATGCCAAACGATAAAAAGAATTAGAACCCTTATGATGACAAAAGCAACTTGTTGCCTGCTCTAGGAAATATTTCCCTAATTAGTATTTTTTCATTCCACATAAGAGATGTCTTTTCAGACTGCTACACTGATGGTTTCCACATTCAGATAGGGACTACTGTAACCAAATTAAGACTCACATTGTATTGAATAGTTCCATGGAAGCTTATGTAACTGGTCAAAGCTGGATCATAAATTCAACAAACCTGTTCCAGAAGATTCCTAGAAAGCATATCCTAGTCTTAAAAAAAAAAAAAAAAAAAAAAAAAAGAAAGAAAAGAAAATTATCCCTCTTGGGTTTTAATACTGCTTAAGTTATTTGTTTCACTATTTTTAGCATAAAGGAAATGTCTGCTTTGATGAGCAACAGGATCAGACACACAGCATATACAAGACAAAGCCTCTTGCTGGCATGACAAACTAATTGCTTGTTGAAAAAGCACTGATTTGAATATTTACTACATACTACAAAACATGTAGAAGACTGCTGATCAAGCTTAGTGTTAAACATTGAAAACCTTCTCTGGGGAAGATGTACAAACTTTAAAGGTTGATTGAGATAATGAGGCTACACTTTCTCATTGGTTAGGTTAGAACATACTCTAACAGCTTCACTTAAGTTACAGGTGAAAACATCAGCATTTTTAATTGCATCACAGTACTAGGCAGCAGAGTCAACTGCTTGCTTATCTTGTACATTAATAAAAACGTATTAGATGGAGAGCGGACACAACATGATTCAAGCGCTTTTACTCTTTAAAAAATTACTTGTCAATGTAAATAAAATGCTAGGCTGCTTCCTTACACAAACACACTGGGAGCTAAATTCAGGCTTCAAACTTTCCACACAGAGTTAGCCCCTAACCTAACCAGCTTAATTTGCACATTTAAGAGCCACATGGGCTTATACTGATCTGTTTGCTCAGTGTCTTGTCTTCAACATCAGCAATGAAAGGACAGTCAGATTAACAGTAAGAACAGGTCAAAAAACCCCAAACAACAAATCACTCTCCAGGAGATCCCCCCTGTACTGGCTTGTTTATTTTAGAACTCTCAGTGGATCTCCTACAAGTATTTGCTCAGTTTCTTCTCAAATCTATGCATCAGCAGCATCCTATGGAAAAAAGAAAACCAAAATCCACAGTCTAAAGTTTTATAACCACTGTATAAAACATCTTTTTTGTTTTAAGCTCGATTTTTCTTTCTTCCTCCAGCTTTAACATCTTCCAGTTCAATGCAGAAAGAAGCAATTACGAATGAGCACCCACCCTATATCTCCAGGCCACTGAGGATTTTGTAGATCTTCTCCAATGCCTTCACTACCTCTTTCCCAGAATGGGATGTTCCCAACTTAGCTGTTCTTCACAGGGAAATTGCTTCATGCTTTGGTCTTTCTCAGTGCCTTCCTCTAAATATTTTCCTTCTAAAAGTGAGCATACAGCTGCACAAGTTATTCAAGATGTCAGCAAGCCACGATATAGACAATACGACAATCATACATAACCTGCTCTGATCCTTTCCTAGTGGTTCTCAGTATTTGATTTACATTTTTAAACTACCACCCAGCAAGAAGCTGACCATTTCATCATCTATCATAACTCTCAGATCACACTGAATTCTGTCTTCAATGTGATTAAACACATTACAGGTAAAGCAAGAATTTGCTCCCTAATCCATCCACCTGCTATATGCACCACTGTTCATTTACATACCTTGAATTTGGTGTCCCATGTTATAGTCCCATCGCTGCCCCTCAGTGTTGATTTTGACCTATTTTGCCCTTACTACTGTGAATACTCTCTTATCTACACATACACCTCACATCATGCCTACTGACCAGGACTGCTCTTAATGCATATCATTCTCTACAAAACAGGAGCACAGAGAGAGACTTGCCAGCAGCCAGCTGATGCATAGTACCTGGGTTATATAGCAGTGATGCAACCCTGTATTGAGCAACTTACTCCAAGTCAGAAAGGGACTGTCTTCATGCTGTGCAAATCCCTGGCTAACACCTGAGGTGCTAGTTTCACTTAGTTCAGATTTAGCCACAGGATCAGGACCATTTTGCCAGTTAGTTTTAGAATGGCATCCTACCAGCTTAAATATACCCGAGAGAGATGCACTAGCATTATTTCACGTGTAGTAGGAGCTTGCCTCCACACCAGTTATGATTCTCCTCAAGCCTGGGAAAACTGCAGAGTTCTACAACTCTGCAGATTAAACCTGAATTCATATTTAAGTGCAATTTACCTAACTTAATTTGCATCAGATAACTGATAAAAGTGTTTCCAGGTACCAAGCAAAACCAGATGGGCTAAGGACAGCAGAGACAAGGAAATGGTTTTAGATGACTAAACCAACTCCATCAGTGACCCATCAGGTCTCTGCAGCACTTGAAGAACACATGCAGTATAAATCTCTTGCTGCATTCCCACTAATGACATTGGGGGCCAAAGCAGTCTCAAGTGCACAAAATATTGAACTCAATTATAAGCAGATTCACCTTGCTCTGCTCAATGTCTGCAGTCCAGCATCCTGAGAGTTCCAAGCTTTGCAAGCACAGCCAGCGCAACAGCAGCCAGGGAGTGGTATTCTCTCAGCCAGCCTTCACCAAGTTTGCCCAAAATGGAAGTTCAGGGAACACTGACAACAGCCCAATCTTTTGCTCTAGCTTTGCATTACATGTCTCCCAGACACAAGATCCACAAGATGAAAGTGACCACGCTTCCTCCCCACTACAGAGTTACTTCCATCAGCCAATGGGAGCATGTCCACATAGATGGACACTCAAGAGGTGGAATGACTAGCCCAGAGATATATGAACAGATGAGAGGAAATCTATACAAAGGGCAGCATGCAAAAGAAAGTTGCTTAAAGCTTAGCAAGAAGAATGGCTCTTTAAGATGACAATGGCTTTCCTTGAAGTGACTGCAGTGAAAACAAGCCTGCTTTGTTTTGATTCTCATTTGTGTTTCTGTACAAGTTTCACAGACTCATTTCAAGTATTTCAAGGTTGCATTACAACTAGAATGAGGTTTTTAGTGGTAGAGTTGGTATGATCTTTCACACATTTCAAACAATGCATAGTTTTGTTTTCTGATGTTTAAATTTCCTCTAATTTTCTTTCGGAAAATGAAAGATCCTAGTGTTTGCAATGGTTAAGAACTGCAGGGAACAAGGCTCAAATTAATTTGAGACTGACATTCAGTGACTCATGGCTGCTGAAATCAGAAGAAAAGAAGGCCCCAGAATATGAAATCCACCACAGGAGATGGGTTCATCTGCTTTCTGTGCATAAGCAATGTGACTCAGAAAGCTTGCAGCATTGCTCAATCAGTTTTCAATGACTCATTCTGCTCCTCTCCACAGTCAGCCTTTTCTAGGGAGCCTGCCCTACAATGGTTTTGAGTTTCCTCAGGCTAATAGCTGATTGCAAGACATAGTTTAAGAGCAAAGCCCATTGCTTCTTCAACTGTTGATCACTAAGTGTCTCAAAACCAAGATGACTCTAGCTGAAGCCCTTAAGTTAATGGTCCATCAACTGCATCACTAGAGCTTTCCAGCTCTGCTCCTTCTGTTTCACTAGCTTGAACATATGGCAACCCACCCCACACTGCTACCTACAGCCCTGTTTTCTGGTTATAGTATGGGCGAATTTATTCCAGTTAAGGTACAGAGAAGACCCCCCATGTATGCTGAATTCACACCATGTGGTGACTAATCACCTTAATTTAGAAACAGGCTTCTCTCCCAATACATTCCGCATTCTTCAAGTAGCTATCTACTGGGGTAGGGGTAAGCTCTAACATCTGAATGCTGCTCCTACAAATACCTAAGGCTTCCTACTCTGCTGCCAAGTACTTGTATTCCCATAACTTCTACTGAAACCCATAAATAGAAAGAAAGAATCATGAAGAGCATCACATACAGATCACATACTTAGACATTCTTATAAACCCACTAAGAGCCAAGGCTAGATTGAAATGCCTTCCCACTCAAGTGAAAGTCAGAGCATTAAGACACACCTTTATAGCAACTGGGACAAAGTAACAACATTAAAATATCCAGCTACAAAAAAGAACATGGATAAAATGCAAATACTGGGATGTGGATTTGAATGCATTCCAGTAGTTACACCACTTAAAAGCAGCAGGATTAGCTGGACCTACGATGATGGACATGGTACCATGCATCCTCTTAAAAGAATCAAGCATACTCAAATCATGTCCTTGCTCATGCTGTGCAGGTGATGTGCATTAGGGAGTATCCCTCTCAAACCATGACATGTTAGACAAAGCCCCAGAAGCCAGTCTGCAGCAGGTTAGCTGAGATCATAACCAAGAGAGTTCAGGGAAAGATAAAGATGCCTTCAACTCAGTCACTGACAGAGCAACCCGCTGAGGCTTGATCAGCAGAGCGGAGGGGACTCCTGCTCACCTGTGAAGCCATTCTGGCTACAGCCCCACCGTGAGACAAGCTGTTAGCATCATCAAATTCCCTGTGCCATCAAGTACAGAACACAAATAAGCACAAGATGATCAGTAGTGAGCCTAAGACCCAGCTACTTGGGCTTTGTCACTACCATTAGGAGTGGGGGCCAGGAGCTTTCCACAGTACAGACATCACTTTGATTAAAACAAGGAATGCTTATTTCTCCATTCTACGCAGCACACCTAGGAAACAGCAATCACAAGTCAGCTAATAAGCTAGTGTAAAGCAACCAACCCATTTAGTAGTCTATTAAAAGAAAGTTTGAGTTCTGACTTAACAGTAAGACTTCTGTGCATTAATGAGCTTAGCTAACTAAGCAGTTCAAGGTACATTAGCTGCTAGAGCTCTCTCCAGGAAGAAGCGAGTGGTACTGCAGCTCTCGCCCAGAGATGAGGGTAAGCTACCAACTATAACAGTTTCTGCATTCCAGAAATCAGTATGATGTTGGACAAGAGACAAAAACTGAAACAGGAGGGGGATTAGTCAGGCTGCTCTGGCAAACCGGAGTTATTCAGAAAACCAGTCCTTTCAGGCTAGCCATTATCAAACCAGAAGGCTTACAGCTTACAACGATGTCATCACCCCACCGGCTAATCCAAGCATCTAAGCTTTGCTTAAAGTGCTGCATTTCCTTTGCAAGACCTTCCACGAGGCCATGGGCTGCACTAGCTTTTCAACAAGAGTAGCTGCAATCACTTTGCCCTGGGGATGACAGGCTGCATAATTTAATTAAGAGGCATACCGTGAGCTAAAGAACTACTGAGATAAACCCATCAGTTTCAAAGAAACTGTTCCTATTTTAAACTCAATCCCATAAATCCCCACAACCAGTGGGCAGGAAAAGAAGCACGTTCAGCTCTTACCAGGCTCTCCTCCTACGGTCTACTTCTGAGTGCCATACTGCACACAGTCAGTCTGTAGAGTAGCAAGAGACAAGTACTGACACAGGAAAACATGAAAAGCTCCCTTATTCTGGTAAAACATCACAGGAACAACACTTAATACACCTTCCCACCTTGAGTCCAACCTTTTCTGAACAGCCCCAATGCCTTCTTTCATTTCTACCAGTTGTTCCAAAGCACTTTTAAAGTCTGTCTGAAGCATCTTCAACTTGCCTTTCAACTCTTGGGCTAGAAACCTGAACACTAACTTGCATTCCATTCATCTTCTAACAGCGATTGAGCATCGAGTAAGAGCTTGTATTCTGTGGACCAGTAGTGGTCTAGGTACCCTAACATTTCTCTTTCTCCTGCTACTGTAGAGCAGATAACTGCATTTCACATCCTACACCTCAACCTGCAAGCTTCTAGCTAAGCTGCCAATCTCCTGCTGAGGTCAAAATAATATATATGGCTTGTTGACAACTTCTGACTCTGTAGGTCATTTACTAAAGGAGAGAAGCCAATTCTGCCATACAGATCAACTATATTCTGGCACCCCAGACTATACTTCTGTCCATCCTCCAGATGACCCTAAGAAGAGCCTTTAAATACTCTAATAGCCTTCAGTAGTATAAGCTTAGAAAATCAGTGCAAGACATCGTGCTGCAAACAACAGTCTTGGGTTTATCTTTTTTTGATGCAAGAATGAGACAAGAAAATTTTAAGTAGGGTCACAGGAAGTTTCTTTACAAAGCCCATTTTGTTTAGTGATTGTTCCCATTCCATGAAAAGAGATACCATCAAACTGGAGTTCCAGTCATCTGTGTTCCAAAGAACTCAAGATATAACCCTTCACAGCCTCAGGACTCAACTCTTCAAAGGCCATAGTTGGGCTGTCTCAGGAGGAGGAAGCAGCTAGCCAAAATCCCCTTCAAAAAAATACCTCAAATGCTATCCCTGGAACAAAGTCAGTTCGCAGCCCAAAGAAGGTCAGGTATCTTTGCCACTAGATGTCAATAGCATGGCACTTCCTACAGAAGAGTGATGCCTCTCTTCTGACAGGGAAAATATGTAAGCAGACAGTTTGCCAGCATCTCTTCAGATTAGATTGCCCCTCCAAGCAAAACTCACAGGGATAAGTACAGCTTCTACAATAGCAAAAAACTGTAGCTACAGCTCTGACAGTACTCAAGCAAATGCTACACAACAAGACACCACATGAGCATGTACGCAGTCATAAACCGGTAATACCTAGGCTTCCAAGCCCTAGAAGCCATTCAGACTCACCTATCTGGGAAAGTTCCAGACTCAGATTTTGGCAGCCTGAGGCTAAAGCTTGATAGCAGCTTTGTCATACTAAAGCAAGCAGAAAACAGATCATGGAATCACACAGCTTATGGGCAGAATGCTAGATCACAAGCAAGTCATTTCCCAGTGGGGAAAGAAGTCAACTGCACTGGATGATAAATGCAGGCTGTGTTTCCTGCAGCTTTACTGAATGCAAAATCCTAGCCCAGAAAAGAATGGAAGTGGAAATGCATCTAGGAGAGCCATTGGACAAGAGCCCGTTTTAAGCCTCAGAACAAACATGGTTTACCATCAGCAGCACCACATTCTGCCTCAGCAGGTTTTCCAGGGAGGAAGCTAGAGGGTGCAAGCCATGACCTAGCTAATTCACATTCATATCGGTAGCACAGGCAAATCATTTTCGGTGAAGATCCTGCCCGATGCAATGACAAGACCTTTGCTCAGGCTGCCCTAGCACATCAGTGCAGGCCTTCCCTTGGCGTTCTGTGCCACACAGAGCCTGACTCCGTCCCCACCCGCACCCGGTTCAGCACCCCAGGGCTGCCACCCCAAGTATTCCAAAGAGCTACCTGATTAACAGAAACAATAAGCCCTTCAACTCCAAGCAACATGCAAATAGGTGAGCCAACCTCGGCGGGGCTGGGGTCGCCTGGCTCCCCACCACGGGGATCTCAGGAAAAGCCGTCTCAGGGAAGCCCTGCTTCTCTCGCGGCGCGGCGCCAGGGCCGCTCCCGTGCCCATCCCCGGGGGCAGCCAGCTGGGATCCTCGCTCTACAGGAGCACCCTCAGAGCCTGTCACAGCCGCGCCGCGCCCCGCAGGGTAGGCCCGCGGACCCCTATCCCCGGCGAGTGCCGAGGAAGTCGCCAGCAGCAGCACCTCAGCCACCGCCCAGGCGCAGTCGCAGAGCGAGCCCCGCCGAGGGAGGCCACTTGGAGAAAAGAAGTGCGCACAGCCCGCGCGGACCGAGAGAACAACTCGGAGAAACTCACCTGCCACTGCCCGCCGCCGCTCACTGCCCAGCGCCCAAGATGGCGGCCACGGCCCCCCCTTCCCTCCAAGCCCCCCCTATCACTGCAGAGCCGCTGCCGCGCATGCCCCACCCGCGCCTCGCCGCCTCCGCGCATGCGCTATTGCGGCGAGGCGGGGCTGGGCGGCCGGGGGCGCGGCTCGGCTGGGGCGGGAAAGGCCGGTGCCGCGCGGAGCTTGTCGGGAGTTGTAGTCTTGCGGTGCGGGGCATGTTGGGAGCTGTGGTTCGGGGCGGCGAGAGGACTTGGCATGGCCGCCGTGAGCAGCGAGCGAGGAAAAGTGCCGGGCGTGGAGCCTCCCCCCGCGCCGGCCCGCAGGGGCACCGCCCGTAGGGCGCAGAGGGGCGCCCGGGCAGAGGCTACTGTTCCCCCTCCAGTGGAGGACTGAAGCCGCCGTGCACTCCCACTGCGCTGCTGGCTCCCGCGGTTTGCGCCGCCGCCGGAGCGGCTGCACCACGCGTTGCCGTACTTGTCCCTGGTTCTCTCCGCAGTGCGGAGCGGGAGACGGGAGAGCCGAAAGCCTGCAACGCCTGCGGCCGGGCCCTCACCGGCCGCAGGAGATAGAGGCCGGCCCGTGTTCAGGCTGCAGCGGCCCACGGCACCTCAGGAAGAGGAGACTGAAAAACAGACACAGACTGCTCTTTGCTTGTGCTGGGATCTCGCTGCAAAGTGAAAGGCTAGAGGACAGGAAAGAGGCTGGGGGAAACGGCATACAAAACAGTACCACAAGGCAGGAGCCCAGTAAAAGTGTGTTTATAAATAAAACCAAGGAGATTGGTTTTGTTTTGATAAAACACAGCGGGTAGGGGTGGGGAAGGGCCTGAGCAGTGGCCAGGGAGGCAGCTGCGGGGATCAGGGGATGGGGTGGCAGGTGGGAGCTCACAAGTGCTGAGATCAGGGGATGGATGGGTGGGTGACTGGGTGGCTGGCTGGGTGGTAGGCAGAACTCTGCTCCAAGCAGGATGATGGGAAGGAGAGGCTTTAGGGGTCACAGAGATGAACTGATGGCACATGAGAGCTGGCAGAGGTGTTACAGGCGCAACACAGACCCCTGAGGAGTAAAATACATTTAATCTCCAGCATCTAAAACCTGCAAACACAGGAAGGACAAACGGAGGCAACACCTGCAGAGAAAGCCACGGCGCGGCAGCAGGAGAGGGCACCAGCAGGAGCAGGGTGAAGCGTGTCTGTACTGTACCGTGCTTGGCCCTGGGAACATATTGAGGCCCTGAGCTCAGAGGCCTTGGTCCAGGATGCAGCCTCCCTCCCTGAAGAGCTTCTGTTGCCACCAGGTTCAGTTCAGAGCCCTGAGGGAGTGGAGCCATATTCTTCCATGCTAGCCCCTAAAGATGTCACATTGCTCAACAGCAGGAAGGAGAAGGCCACAGCCGTAACTGCCAGCCCCAGGCATTGGACAGCCCCTACAAATAGGAAAGGCAGCAGTGTGTCACAGTCAGGAGGGCAAAGAGCGGCCGGAGGGAGCAGAACTCTGCCCTTGAACCACTCCAAGTAGCCAAGGGCAAGCGTAGGGCCCTGAGTTGTGCAGAACTGTGCACAGGCACCAGCCACAGCTCCAGGCTGAATGCAGAGCTACAGCCCCAAGACAAGGGCAAGGTGAAAGAAGGTCCTGCGATGAGGCTGGGCCAGGCTTGGACCTGCCCCAACGTGTGGGTAAGAGAAGGAAGGCAAGAGGGAAGCGGCAGCATCTCTCCACTGCCCGGAGGCACTGAAGCCCTGCAACATTCATGCATTAGCTGAAAGGCAACTACAAGGGGATTTGACACGTATATGGAAGGCTGCTCCCTGCTCCCCTCACAGGGCTGCAGGAAGGGCAGGGTGTCTTCGCAAGGGGGAGGAAAGAAGCCATCTTCAGCACCACGCGTGCCCAGCGCCCCTGGAGCTCCGTGTCCTCCTGTCGGGCCACGCCACGCTCCAGCTCTCCCCCCCACGGGCGGCAGGCTCAGAGAAAGTCAAACACCCCGTAATTCTTTGCTGCTTGACAGAAGAAACACAAAAGGGTGAAAAGAAAGAAGAGATGTTTAGGGTGGGAAGACCGAGGCAGCAGTGACACACGGGCAAGCAGCACAGGGTGCTGGGATGGATGCGGATTAATGGCGTTAGAGAGGACAGCAGGAGGGAATTACCATCGGCAATACACAAGTCTGGTGGCAGGAGGGGCTGCGGCACCCAGCAGTGTGGGTATTTCTCTCGAAACAGCCCCCAAAGATCACTCCTGGAATTCACAGTGTGCCTGTGCTGCAGCCTTCTCTGCCCAAATTACCATATGCAATGAGTAATGGGAAATTTGCGGAATGACAGTGGTTATGTATATAATAGATTTACATAATCTGTAAACTGTCCCTTCTTGGTGTGAACAATAGGCAGAGCGATCCCACCTGCACCTGATACTGTAATAAAGCAATGTTGGCTTTCTAACCTGTCCTTCTGGATAGAGAGATTAATCCTCAGATTTTGGTGACAGTTTTTGGTGACCCAGATGGGAATCTGTGTCAGGATTTCAGCAGATCAGAGGAATTGCTAGAGCTCCAGCACACACCATTTTTTTTTGGAGATTTTCCTGTTCCCTGGTCTGGGGAATACTCTGCACATTTCCCTCTGGGAGGCAGGTAAAGATGTTACTTTAAGGTTTTGCCTGCACGTAAATTGCTCTTGGTGACAATACACAGTGCTGGGCTAGAAGGGTTTTTCACAGGTTTGCTGCCAGCATTGGGTAAAGCTGTACGGTACTACAGGGGTGCCCAAAGTACAGATCAGTTTTTGGAATTTTGGGCATCACAATGGTGCATGACAATCTTCGCAATCCTTGGGAGAAGGGATCCCAAATTGCTCATTGAATATTGTAATCATTAGTGGCCACTGTATAAGTTAGAAGGTCAGGAGAAATGGCCTGTTAATGGGACTGTTGATTGTGATACAATTTTGCAATTGATGCTGTTTTGCCGAAGGAAGGGAAAATGGGATGGATTTATTCTTTGTTTTGCAGAACAGTTCAGATTTGTGAAAAGAATGTATGCATATCCCTAAAGACTCCATATTATTAGCATTGGAAAAGGATAAGAAGAAACCACTCAAGAGATGTTCTGCATGTAGTATTGGTATGCGGTGTGTTAAATATAAGCAGGAAGAAGAGGATGTGGAAGTATTGGTTGGGCAAGAAGGTAGAACAGGGCAAAGGGAACAAGGGTGGGGGGCAGATTCAGGCTCAGAGAATGAAGGAAGCCACTATGCTGGAAGTGAAAGCTTTAGCCCCTTCGCGAGGCGAACAAGGAGAGGTGCTCCCCTAAACATTCAAGCTCCCTTACACCAGGGAGTAGGGGTGAAGGGAGTGGTGACTTATCAAGGTGCCGTTTTCTATGTCAGATTTACGAGCCTGGAAAACGTTAGCCAGGACCTATAGGGAAGATCCTGAGGAAGTATCTAAAGTAATGGAGACGATTATTAGAACAAAAGATCCAGACTGGAATAATTTATAGGTAATACTGGATATTTAGTGACGTAGGATGATGGAAGTGCGGTGCTGGCAAAAGCAAGAGGCAGAAAGAATCCTTGTGCAGGGGGCCCAGCAGGGGTCAGTGGACAACCACTTTCCTTCCACCGACCCTGAGTGGAATCCAAATATTCAGGCCCAGAGGTATTTATTAACCTGGTACCAACAGCTGAGTTTGTTTGGAATGAAACGTGATTCCTAAAGCAAAGAATCAGTCAAAATTATATCAAGTAGTACAGGGGAAAGGGGATAGACTGAGTTTCAGTCTGCTTCTTACTAAGGACACATGGCAACAGCTAGGAAGTATACTGCTTTGGAGCCTGAAAAAGAAGATGATGCAGCACAGTTATCTTGTATTTTTATTGGACAATCAAATGCAGACGTTAAATGCCAGCTGCAAAAGCTGGAAGGGCAGATTCTTGGTCTGTCAATGAACTGCTGGAGACCACCTGGAAAGCGTACAATAACAGAGAGCTTATTGAAAGGAAGAGGGAAAGGAAGGAAAAGTGTAGGGAAGGAAAATTGTTGGCTGTAGCTATCACACAGGAAACCAGGAAAGGGGGGAACAGCCCAAGAGGGAAGGGTTGGAGGGAAGGATTACATGAAATGTTTGTGAACAGACTGCATGGGTTCACTTAGAGAAGGACCAGTGTGCAATTTGTAAACAGAGGGAATGCCCTCACAGTAAAAACAGACACCGAGGATTTAGCAGAATGTCCAGATAGGTGGCAAAACAATGATTTTAGATGAATACTAAGGAGGAGTGGGGAAGATTCAAACCCCTCCCCAACAGAGCCCTCAGTTAGTTAGGTTGGAAAATTATAAGGTAAAATTCCTTGTAGATACAGGAGCTACCTATTCTGTTATGAATACCTGCAAAGGACAATGAAGCAAACAAACAGCTTCAGTCATTGGTGCCATAGGGCAGAAATAAAACCAGCCTTTCTTTCAACCTTTGAAATAGGCAAATGGATGTTGACCTATCAATTTCCTTACATGAGTGAATGCCCTCTGACATTATTGGATAGGGATATACTGAGTAAATTACATGTACAAATTATGTTTAAGGAAATTAAAATCCAGATATATATCCCTGAGGAAAAAGCTGTGGAGGCCCAAGTTTGTATGTTACAGAAACCAGCCACTGAGCTGGATATACCAGAAGAAGCGGAATAGGCAGTCACTCCACGGGTATTGGCTACTGGAGTCCTGGGCTGATCACAAATGTGGAACCAGTAACTATTAATCTGAAACCAAACGCCGGGCTGGTAAGACAAAATATCCTATAAAACTGGAAGCAAGGAAAGGACTAGAGCCTTTAATAGAAAATTTTATTGAATACTTTGGGACAAAAATTGACTGTATTTGTACCTCACATGGTAACAACCGTCCTGGAACAGAAAAGCAGACATTGGCTTTCCCCAAGCAGGCCGTGCTTTTGGAACAGAAGGATGCAGAATTGAAAGTAACTAACCTCTTGAACCCAGCAGTGTTTTTGACAACTGATCCAGAAGCAGGAGAGCTCACAACGGTTTACAGACTATTGAGTGCAGGTATATTCCACTCATACCAACCTACAAGATACCCCTCCCAAAGGACATGGACTGGGAGCTGTTTGTGAGTAGTAGCAGCTTCATGAAAAATGGAAACCGGAAAGCAGGATACACGGTGGTAACCCAACATGAGGTAACAGAGGGCAAAGCCCTGGCCCCCAATGCATCAGTGCAGAAAGCCAAGCTGATCACGCTACTGAG
Organism: Psittacula echo; assembly: GCF_963264785.1. Taxonomy (NCBI): domain Eukaryota; kingdom Metazoa; phylum Chordata; class Aves; order Psittaciformes; family Psittacidae; genus Psittacula; species Psittacula echo. The sequence goes on along the minus strand of NC_137740.1, from coordinate 29,450,188 downwards.
AGCTCTGGAACTGTCAGAAGGTAAAACCATTCACATGTAGACAGAGTCAAAATTTGCTCTTTGCTCATGCCCATTGGGCCATATGGAAGGAAAGGGGATTGTTAATTTTTCAGTGGTTCCCTATAATATGGACAAATAATACAGGAGTTGCTAAAAGGAGTCCAGCTACCCCAGAAAGGAGCAATAACGCATTGCAAGGCATATCGATTAGGTAATACTCCAGTGAATAATGGCAACTGCCTTGCTGACAAAACGGGCAAAGAAGCTGCCGGCAGGGACCGTTCATTAATATTGCCTCATAAGTATCAGTGCTTGCATAATGAAGTTCCAAGATATCAGAGGATGAGAAACTGGAAGTCTATTAGGAGCCAAGAAGAACAACGAAGGATGGTGGGTTATACCAAACAGGATAGTAATAATTCCTCAGCCTCATACGAGAAAAATAGCTGAGGAAAAACACCAGGCAACTCACTGGGGAACAGAATCAACGATGGGCTTTAAAACTCCAAGTTGTGAGTATGTGAATGGTGAGAATTAGAAAAAGTCTTGTAAAGAAGTGTGAACTTTGTTTATGAAACAATTCTTACCATGATAAAAGACAGCCACTTGGAATAACAAAGAAAGGCAATTGTCCGGGACACTACAGGCAAGTAGATTTTACAGAGTTGCGATGGCAAAACAGGCTCAGGTATATATTGGAACTAGCAGATGTGTTTTCTGGTTGGCTGGAGGCTTTCCTTTGTCGCACCAATAAGGCCAGAGAAGTAATAAAAATGTTATTGAAATAAATAATTCCAAGGTTTGGGGTACCTATAGCAATGTCATCTGACTGGGGTTCACATTTCATTGCCGAAGTTGTACAAAATCTGTCCAAGATAATAGGGATAAAGTGAGATTTGCGTACCCCTTGGAGACTCCAGTCTAGTGGGAAAGTAGAAAGAATCAATCAGAGTCTAAAGAAAAAAATTAGTAAGATTTGCCAGGAATCATACCTGAAATGGCCAGATGTGTTACCTCTGGCCTTGTTAAGAGTTAGAGTCAGACTGGTGTCAAAAGAAAAATTAAGCCCATATGAAATATTATATGGGCAACCACATCAAATCACGAAAAGTAAATGAACACATTATTGGAGATCAGTATCTAACGGAATAAGTTATGTCCCCACAGAAGGTGTTGTCCTCTCTCCACAGGTACATTGTACTGGGGGCACCCATGATTTTGGACATTACTGATCATAAATAGCAGCCCTGAGACTGCATTTACATCAAAACTTCGACCAAAGAACCCCTTCAAGAAATCAGAAGAGACCACACCTGGTACTGCTGACAACAAACACTGCCGTCAAAGTGCAGGGAGTAGACACATGGGTTCATTACAGTTGGGTCAAACCCTCATTGACACCAGAATGGGCCGCTAAAGCCACAGGACCAACACACCTAAAGCAGACCAGTTACTGACTGGGATCACTTAATTTCTATTTGCAGAGGACTGTTCAGTGAGCCAACTAAGAAAGAACTTGATCCTGAAATTGGTACAGGGGGTGGGAAAATGCATAATTTAACTAGAGAGACTGTTTACCTGTCCTTCATACTGCAGGAGAACCTATCCCATGGGGTATCATTCCCTTAAATCTCTCATAGATTTAAGTCATAGATCTCAAGTCTTAGAGCATTTTGAAAATTTGACTAAAGCACTGGAAGCAGCAAATGCATCCTACTTCTGGACAAAGAACAAGGCTGTAGACAAACAGGCAGTGACATATTCTAATGAAACTAACTGGTTAAACAAAATTTCGCAATCCTTTGGAGCGTGATCCCTACAGGAATGGTTCGCTATCCTACTATGATAATAGTCGCAATTTTAATAGTCAGTGTTTGTACAGGCTGTGCAAAGAGGGGAACAGAAAAACAGCTGTGGAAGTAATTCGAGACATAACTAGTACTTCCAAAGGGGGGAATTGATACTGAATTAGACAAGTATTCCATTGTGTATAGAGACATAATCATGGACAAGGCTACAGGGACTCTCCAGATAAGGAAGCAACAAGAGGACCAGATGTCTTCCTTTAAATGGATGTGGGCTTTCCTCCTTTCAATAAGGCTTGAGAAACAGGTAAACAGCTGCAAGAGAAAACAGCTAAAGAAACCTCTCAGGGTCACAGATTTGCCCAAACAAGAACTTACAGTTAATTGGTGAGACTAAACAAGTATTCCAGTGTCCTTCAATAACGGATTTCCACAAAGGAGTAAAATGAGTGTGGGTATTTCTCTCGAAACAGCCCCCAAAGACCAATCCTGGAATTCACACCACCTGTGCCACAGCCTTATCTACCCAGATTATCATATGCAATGAGTAATGGGAATTAGGTGGGCACTCTGAAGAATGATGATGATGAATAAATATATATATAATAATTTATGTAAGCTGTAAACTGTCCCTTCTTGGTGTGAACAATAGGCAGAGCGATCCCCTCTGTACCGTAATGTCAGCTTTCTAACCTGCCCTCCTAGATGAAGAGGTTATTTTCCCGGATTTCAGTGATGGATGGCAGCACAGCACAGCTCCGGGCAGGATGACAGGAAGGAGAGGGTTTAGGGGTCATGGAAAGATGAACTGATGGCACGTGAGAGTTGACAGAGGTTTTACAGGCGCAACACAGACCCCTGAGGAGTAAAATATGTTTATCTCCAGCACCTAAAACTTGCAAACACAGGAAGGACAAACGGAGGCAACACCTGCAGAGAAAGCCACGGCGCGGCCCAAGAGGGTGCCGGGCACCAGCACCAGCAGGGTGGAGTGTGTCTGTACTGTACCGTGCTTGGCCCTGGACATGGAAAGGGGGCTGCCTCCCACCCAGGGCATATCTCTTGAATACCCAGAAGAGAAAGAAAAGGGTAGGGAGCACTGGAGCAAATGGGTTCAAGTGTCCAGCATATCTGCAGGCCCTAACCTCAGAGGTACAGCCCAAGCTGCTGCCTCCCTCCCTGGAGAGCTCGTGCTGCCACCACGCACAATTCACAGCCTGGAACGAGCCAGGCCATCCCAGCTCAGTCCCAGAGCCTTATGCCTCCCAACAGCCCGGCCAACAGCACATGTGGTACTGAGAAACAGGGGAGGCAGACCCATATACTTCATAGGGTACATAAAAGGAACATTCACTTTTTCCCAAAGCATGACAGCAAAACAGCTGTGCCCCTCTCATCTTCTATGTCCATGCTAGCCCCTAAAGATGTCACATTGCTCAACAGCAGGAAGGAGAAGGCCACAGCCGTAACTGCCAGCCCCAGGCATTGGACAGCCCCTACAAATAGGAAAGGCAGCAGTGTGTCACAGTCAGGAGGGCAAAGAGCGGCCGGAGGGAGCAGAACTCTGCCCTTGAACCACTCCAAGTAGCCAAGGGCAAGCGTAGGGCCCTGAGTTGTGCAGAACTGTGCACAGGCACCAGCCACAGCTCCAGGCTGAATGCAGAGCTACAGCCCCAAGACAAGGGCAAGGTGAAAGAAGGTCCTGCGATGAGGCTGGGCCAGGCTTGGACCTGCCTCAATGTGTGGGTAAGAGAAGGAAGGCAAGAGGGAAGCGGCAGCATCTCTCCACTGCCCGGAGGCACTGAAGCCCTGCAACATTCATGCATTAGCTGAAAGGCAACTACAAGGGGATTTGACACGTATATGGAAGGCTGCTCCCTGCTCCCCTCACAGGGCTGCAGGAAGGGCAGGGTGTCTTCGCAAGGGGGAGGAAAGAAGCCATCTTCAGCACCACGCGTGCCCAGCGCCCCTGGAGCTCCGTGTCCTCCTGTCGGGCCACGCCACGCTCCAGCTCTCCCCCCCACGGGCGGCAGGCTCAGAGAAAGTCAAACACCCCGTAATTCTTTGCTGCTTGACAGAAGAAACACAAAAGGGTGAAAAGAAAGAAGAGATGTTTAGGGTGGGAAGACCGAGGCAGCAGTGACACACGGGCAAGCAGCACAGGGTGCTGGGATGGATGCGGATTAATGGCGTTAGAGAGGACAGCAGGAGGGAATTACCATCGGCAATACACAAGTCTGGTGGCAGGAGGGGCTGCAGCACCCAGCAGGCCTGCCAGGCCCGTCCACCCCGCTCAAGGTGGGATTAGAATCAAGGTTTAGTTCATTTATTTCTTTTCTTGTCTTGGTAACGAAAAGGAATAAAGGGAAAAACAAAAAAAAAACCAAACCAAAAAACCAAGGGGTGAAGCCAAGGCTGGTCCTAGGAGACAAACGACGGGGATGGAGGGGGGAAAGGAGGGCAGCAGACAGACAAGGGACAGGCGCTTCACATTACATCCACAAAGAACTCACTGGGGTTGCCCATGGCCATTCGGAAGGACTGTCTACTGGCTGTCAGTTCAGGGGGTACAGAGGCCAGGTCACGGCCTGGCGGTGCCCCAGGGGGCCCCATGGCTGAAGGTGGTGGAGGCATCAGCAACATGGGGGGGCTGAAGAGAGGGGGGAGGCCGGGCGGCCCATACGACTGCTGGCTGTGGTGGCTGCGGATGCTGTGAGCCAGTGAGTGCTGGCTGCGCTGGCTGTGCTGGCTGGCTGGCACTGAGCGCTCACTGGCCGCGCGCTCACGCCGCATGCTGCTTCTCGTGGTGTGGTCTGACTCGCTCCCGCTGCCGCCTGACTTGGACTCCCCAGTCTTCTCTCTCTCCTTCCTTCTCTCACTGCCACTGCGATTGGAACCGCTGCTTCGGCTCCCTGCAATGAGCACAAGGCAAGGGTAGGTGACAGCTCAGACAAGTCAAGAAGAAAGGATGCTCCTCTAGGCAAGAGAGGACTAGAGCATGCTGCAGCACAGCTATCCACCAGCACAGTCCATGCTCTCAGTTTCTTTTCAGCTCCAAGTTCTACAACCATTCTGAGAAGGCTTTTGCCCTGGCTCCCCACACACCTATGGCCTTGCCTAAGCAAGGTCTTGCCTTTTCCTGCTGCTTCCCTCTACTGAACACGGCATCTGCCCACCTGCAGGCATATTTTAGTTCTTTTCACTCACCTTCACTGTGCTGGCTGCCTGCGCTGCCCCCTCCGTAGCTGTATCCTGGATCAGGGAAGCCGGGGTGGGGGTTGTATGGATGAGGAGGTGGATACTGATATGGGAAAGCCATAGGCCAGGGTGCGGCTCCTGGGTGGGGGAGTGGAGCCAAAGTGTCCTGATCAGAGGCACCGCTGGAACCATCATGATTGTGAAGAGACAGATTAGCCATGTCTGCAAGAAAGCAGAGAAAAGTGGTTAATCCAAGCAGAAAGACAACCACATGTAATCAAGAAATTCCCTGTCCATTCTTGCTGATGGACATGGAGGGGGTCCACAAGGAGACACAGAAAGTCGGCACTCTCCTTGCTTGTCAGTGTATCCATTTGTGCTTCCTGGCTGGACAACAATCAGGCTGTGCAAGTTCAAGCTGCCAGTCTAACACAGAGACCAGCTTTGATGGGAAATGAGCACCTCAGAGTTACAGCCCACCCTGTCAGTTACTCCCTCCATCCCTCTTATTTAAGCAGAACCCAGTTGTCTGAACACCACCCCCTTGCCACCACTGGAAGTTCAAAGCCTGAAGACAGTCGGTACAGACTAGGACTCTGCTAGGGCTGCCTGGAAGAAAAGATCACATAGTGGGTGACACTGTCAATGCTGCTTCCAACTTCACCACCGCAGCAGCATGACAAAGAAGCTCGGAAATTCTTTATCACTCTCCAGCAGTGTCTGTAAAACAAGGGGCCCAGCCTGATGGCAACAGCTGTAGCTATGTCCTCATTGTGTCAGCAGGGCTCTGTAGGACCTCTATCCCCCCATCCTCTCCCTCCCAAATATGCCAAGTGTCATACTTCCACAGAGGTCCCCGAAGATGTAATAGCATTGCTCTGAGAAGGTGATCTTGTTGACGGTATGTCGGATGTAGCCAGCCTTCAGCAGATAGCTGGCATATTTGCGGGATTCACGACGGTCTGTAAAGCCCTCCACATGGTGATAGAGCCAATCCACCACATCCGAACCTGCCACCAAACACTCAGTTAAATACAGCAAGAGAAAGACAGTGGCCCTTGAGGCAGCAGGCCACACTGGAACCGAGACAAAATGGGCCAGAAGTTGAAAAGGGACTGCACAGCCAAAGGTTCAATTTGTAACCGGCCTGGTCAACAGTTAGTTTATGGCGACAGAAATGCTCCTCTGGCATCTGCTTGGAAAACAGGCCACCCATTCCCCAGTCCCAGCCTCGGCTGTAGGCAGCACAGTCTCTTACCAATGAAGGCATTGGGGATGGTGATCTTCAGCCACATGCGGTCACGCACCTCCAGGCCTGATTCTGGTGAGGCCATGGCTTTGACAATGGTGGCCATGTCACTGTGGATGGACAGGTGAAAATCATCGAGGCCTGTGGTGTGGATGAAGGAAGGGAGGCAGAGATGAGAGAGGACAGAAAAGACAACAGGCCTGCATGGAAGCATCACACAAAGGAGGAATGGGCCAGGGAACAATACATTGTGAACAGCCTTGGGGCACATGCTGTGTAACTCCCCTTCCAGTCTTCCACTGTTATCCTTCACATTAGCCATTTCCTTTTGTACAAAACCCAGGCCAGAGTCTCCTTCCTTCCAGACAGTCCCAAGCAGCTGAGATCCAAAGGCTGCCAGCTGAGCCCACACCACACAGCAAGAGATCTTCAGAAAACAACCAGAAGAGCCCTGTGTTCAGCAGGACCCTGCCACACTGCAAATCTCTTTGCCTCTCCATCTGCAGTCTGGAAGGGCAACTGCTCCAGGGACAAGCTGAATCCCTCTGGCCTCACACTCATAGCTGCTAACCCCTGACTGCTTTGAGCCTTTCTTCTGCACCAGCCACAGCTCCCGGACTACACCCAAGCTCTTTTACTCTCCTTACATAGAAGGCTGAAAAATGTGGTATTAATTCACCCAGGCAGAACTCCATTGACCCAAGCGCCTGCCTGGTGAGAGCTGCCTCCCTCCTAGTCCCTTGGCAGGGCAGATCTTGCCTGACCCAGCTGTCCCCAAGCAGACGTATTGCTCCCTTTACGGCACAGTGGAGGCGAGGAAGCTGTGCAGTGGGTGGAGCACGGAGGCACAAGGACTTACGTTCAGTCTCTGGTATGGAGCTGGTGATGGAGGAGCTGGTGGAAGTGATTGTGCTCATGGATGGACTCATACCGTACGCTGGGTAGGTGCCGGTCATCGCTGCCGTGTGAGACACCCAAGCTGCTGGGTCAATGGGCCGAATGGGCTCACCTGCATTGAAGAAAGAGTCAGTCAGCAGCTATAACAAATTATCCCTTTATCCAATCAGCCTCTGGGGAGGGACAGGGACTCAAGCACAGCCCATTCCATTCCCAGCATCTGCCGGGACTCACCCGGATCGGAGCATGGAGAGTCTGGCCCAGCCCAGATCCGCTGGGGAGCAACTGGGAGAGAAAGAAGAGAGGAAGGGTCAGCAGGACAGGTGCAGAGAGAGAGATCCCCCTGTGGCTCAAGGCAGGGGTTTCTCTTTCCTCTGGCGCCCCGAGCAAGTGACCCCCCTGCCCCAGTGAAACGCGTCCCCAGCGTGATGTGGGAAGGAGGGCTGGGCTTATGGGCATTTTGGCCTGAGAACAGGACATAGCAGCCTCCTAATAGGAAAGCTGAAAACCCACCAAACCCCAATTCAGTGCCACACGGAGTCACACACACAGGGGAGGAACAAGACAACAACCAATTAAGTGCTTAAGGCAGGGCTCTCACATGAGCTGGGCACCAGCATTAAGGGTGGGTCAGCTATCCACTTACTCCTGGGTAACGAGAAGCAGCCGCGGGGGCTGGGGTCCCAGCACTTGGCCACCGTCAGGGTGATGGGCCTGCAACAAAAAGGCAAGAATTAGAACAAGAGCCCAGTGGCACAAACCTCTGTGTAATGGGTGGATGCTGTATGCTGGCTCTCTCCTGCAAGACAGGGAGAAGCTGCCAGAAAAGTGACCTTGTCCCCCTCTAGCTCTGGATCTCCTTAGCAGTATGGACAAAATGATGCAATGCTGCTGAGGGTTGCTGATACCCCTAGTGACACAGTATCCCCACAAAAAAGAGGGGCACAAACCCCAATTCACCACCATTCTGTTGGCTGCAATTCTTGCTCTGGGCATGAAAACCTGGAAGCCAAAGCAACACCAAAAATGTTAAGTTCTGAGCTTCTCCAGAGCCACTGGCAGAGGTGACTGGAAGACATGACTCGCACACCCCAAGCACCCACTGTGCAGCTACCCATGGAAATAAGAAACACCCCAAGTACTTACCCTGGCTTGTGCACAATCTCCCTCAGCACCCGCACAGCATCATCGTTGCTCATGTTCTCAAAGTTGATGTCATTTACCTGCAAACAATGAAAAGAGGTGAGTCCCTGAGACGTGATCAGAGGCTGAGCTCCCCACTCAGCTCAGCCGTGACTCAGCTTCCCCCTTCCAAGCACAGCTTCCTGGGTTTAACCTGCCAAAGTGAGCAGGGAGACTTCTGGGTCTTTTCTTATTGTTTTCCCAGGCCCAAAGATGGTATTGTGGGTGTGAAGTACCTGCAAGAGCATGTCTCCTGGCTCAATCCTGCCATCAGCTGCCACAGCACCGCCCTTCATGATAGAGCCAATATAAATGCCTCCATCTCCATGCACATTGCTCTGTCCCACTATAGAAATGCCCAGGAAGTTGTATTTCTCTGCAGGGATAGAAAGAGAAACAAGTAAGACACCATCAAACAGAAGGCACAAGCAGCCCTAGCCTCAGACAACTCACATGCTAATGATGATCATTTGAGCCCCTGTCCCAAAGAAATGTCCCAGGACACAGAGAAATTCTTGAGAGAACAGTGCTTCAAGACAAGCCACTTTCCTACAAGAATCCATCTCCTCACCCCTCCCCGCATGCGTGTTCTCTTTGAGTCCTCCTGACTTCCCTCTTCGCCACCCAGCTTCACTTTGTAAGGATCGCAGGGTCCATGCACACCCCCCACTCACCCATGTTCAGTGTGACTGTGATGATGTTCAGGGACATGGTGGAGTCTGTGATGCTGCTGAAGGACGATGACTGCAAAACAGAAGTGAAACATGAGATGACCTCCTGTGCCTTGATAACATTCCCAGTGCCTCAGCTCCCTCCACTTTGTGCCCTGACACTCTCTGTGGCACCACAGCCATCACCCACAATTCCAGCCTTATGCTAGGAGCTTTGCAGAGCCAGAGGGCATCAGCCACTGTCCTTATGACCTCTGCAAAGCCAGGACAAGATTTGCGGTCCCAGATTTCAAGGCTACATTTGCCTGGGAAAGGTTTACAGGACTTCATCAGGTCTCAGCACTTGGACACCATCTGTCCCCAGCTGTGCCTACAGCAAACACAACAGAATCCCTGACCATCCCTGGAGCACTGAGTGGAGAGATCCAGCAGCCAGCCCACCTTGCCCTGCACTGCCCTTCACCAGGATACCCAGCCCCTCAGTACCCGCTCAATGCGTGGAGCCTTCTGTTTCCGCCGGCGTCGCTTGTGTCTTCTCATTAGACGAGAAGCACTGCTTTGCTCTGTCGAACTGCTAAACCTAGAGGCAAAAGCAAGAGTCAGATCCGCTGCTGCCAGGGTGGTGGCTCTGGGAGCAAGAGAGCCACAGAAACGGCACAGGGAATAGAGGACTGCAGGGGTAGAACATGTCTGTAGAGGATAGACAATAGAAGAGGGGGCTGCTGGGTGAGACTTGAGCAAGGACCCTGGAGACCAGGATTACTGTGCTCTACAAGGACACAATTCTCTGTGCTGGGAGGCAGGGGGAAGCTAGTGTTCCTCCAGGACCCAAACTCTCCTACCTGCTGGTGGAGTCATCTTCATCTGAATCGAAGAAGCTGGTGGTCTCCAGCTCACTGCTCATGAGCGTGGAAGAGCTCTCGTACCCGCCCAGGTCTCGGCGCCGCTCTCCCTTTACAGTCCCATTCACCCTGGGTGCTATGAAAAGACAAGACACTGTGTGCTTGAGACAGGCCACAGGGAAACCACTTCTCCTACACAAGGCTCACAGCAGCCTTCTCAACATGAATCTGTCCATCAGAAAATCCCATCTAATGCCAGCGAGATCTGAGTCTTCTGAGTCCACCCTGGGACCAGATCCATCTGTGGAATACCTCTTCTATCACTACAGAATGGACAAGGGGCTGATGGGCCGCTTAGGAACAATGCTGCTAAACTCATGGAAGACTTGGATCTGGTTCCTTGGCAGAGCAAGTTGCAGCATGGAGTGGCAAGGCTACAGCACACTCTGCTTTTCAGCCAAGAAGGACTGAGGCACTGCTGCCTCCTGCTCTTGAGGCTTGTACAGGACACATTTCCTTTGCCCCCAGAGGTTTCAGCACGAAGCTCTGACACAAGATACATGTTAGTTTCTGCCTCCAGTGTGAGGCTATGGCCTCAGATCACTGAACAGTCCTTCTAAGCCGGGATGGTTCTGCAAAGCAGAGAGCACTGTCCCATGGCTGGAGCCATGACCTAGCCATGCCCTGCAGAGCTCACCGTGCTCAGGCCCATCTGTCCGACGGGGTCGTTCCCTTTGGGATGACACCACTGAGTCCGTCTCTGTCTCATTGTCCAAATTTTCTCGACTCCCCCCAGTGTTAGGGCTGCAATGAGATAAAAGGAACAAATATGTCCAGCAGGAACAACTTAAACAGGCTCTCTACCTCTGTGCTGGCCAGCACTATCCTCCAGCCATCAGCCAACTGCTTCTTGAGGGACAGGAGCAGAAGTGGTGGGGAACAACCACAGCACATCTATGAGTGCAGGGCAAGGGAAGGGAGGAAGCTATGGCAGCTCTTTGCCAACTCCCCTGCACTATTTTCAGCATGCCCTTACTTGTTGAATAACAAAGCTCCAGGCCCCATCCTCCTCCCCTCTAGCTGCCAATTTGGGTAGGAGTGTCCCAGACTCTGGTCTGGATTTACAGCAGTCACTTTTAGTCCCTCAGAAACCAGGATAGGTGTCCAGGTAACTTACTGGAAAGAGGGAGGCCTGGAGTCTCCAATTCCTCCTGTGCGCTCCAGAGAAGGTGGCAGCTCTGTTTGGTTATCAGCACAGACTGAGCCAGCATCTGAATGGGAACCCTCTGCAGACACCAGCTGGAGGAATGAGAGACAGACAATGAAATGGCTGAGGCACTGGGGAAACGTCTACAAGAGTGGCCAAATGAGCTGGCCAAAAGCCTGCCTGGCCCAAGATCTCCTCTCTGACAGCAGACAACAGCAGATGCCCAGGAGCGGGTATGGAACAGGCCAAGCATGTAGCAAAATTTCCCTTCAGTGCCTTCCCAGACACTGGCTATTTGTGGCTCAGGAATTCCTGACCCAGCAGTGAATCCGGGTGGATGACAGGCCTGCTTGGAGACTCTGACATCATCTGCGCACTCATACCACACGATTTTCCCACTCAGGTAACCTTTAGCACACGTCCTGTAGGAAGGAATGGATTTCCCTAGTTGTTCTTACATCAAAAGAGGCAGCTACCAGTCATTCCTTTTCTCAATTTTACCAGCTCAGGACTGAGACCGGCTTTGAAATAGACTCCCAGCATTTTCTGGCTTCCATACATACTTCACAAACATTCAGGTTGTGCCCAGTTAATTGTCCTGGGCACAACCTCCAGCCTGTCTCTGGGAGAGTCAACAGATTCCCCAGTGCAGAAATTCAAGGGTGAAACCCCAGGAACTCTTTATACCAGCCATACATTGGTACAGCTCAGGCACACCAACATCTGTGCCTCTGGATCCAAGATAAACCACCAATTTCAGGGCTCAAGGAATGAGGTGGAGCCTCTTCTGGGAAGAATGGGCTCACCAGTGGGATGAAACAGAGGATAGCTCAAAGGAGCCAAATGGAAAGTGGTTTCACCAACATTGCTCCCTATCCAGGTTTGCTTTCTCTCCACTCCCAACATGCTTCCACATCTGCCCCAAGCCTGTCCCCTGCACAGCATGGACAAGTAGGAGGGTTGATTCTCTCCCAGTGTTAGGGAGGGAACACAGGGCCCAGTGCCCCACACAAAAGAGGCTGTGGGTCAGCCTGCAGCCAGTCCAGGGAGGTGGGGACACCAGGACAGAGGTGAAGTCTCAGCCTGTGCAACTAAACCAACTGCCAAGCCATTAGCCATCACAGGAGAAGTCAAATCTATCACAGGTGGGGGATGTCCCAGTGTGGGTCAGGAGAGAAGGATCATGAAACACAGGCTGGAAAGGAGCTGAATGCTGCACAAACCATAACACCCAGTACAAATGCAGAGGCAGCTCTACTGCTTGCTGGTGAGGTGACCACATCTGCATGGAGACAAAAGCAGATGCCAAGCCAGGTGCTGGAGACACGGCCCATTTACACAGGTCTTGAGTGCTTCCCAGCATCATTGGGATGAACCCACCTTCAAGAACTGAGGAAACCATGATAAACAGAGGGGTGTGTGTGTGCCTCACAGGCCATCATTAGGGCAGGGGGAGAGAGGTCTGCTGCCAGGGGGCACTGGGAACAGAGACAGAGATGCAGCTGGGGCAAGGAAGACAGAGCAGCCCTGAAAAATCCACAGCCAATGCAGCAGACAGGGCAGAGGGCACCCTGGGGTGTTAAAAGCTGCAGAGCCCGTCCCACAAGCCCCAGGACAAGCCCAACAGCTCCTGCTCTCACGACTGTCTAACCAGCTCCTGTCTCACACTTGCTGGGCTTCCCTTTCTCTAGAAAGCCCCAGGCACATGCCCAGCTCTGCTTCCAGCACCTTCCAGGTGACTTATCTTCCCAAGATACATCCCGCTCCCCGCAGGTGACATCCCTGCTCTGGCAGCCACTGCCTGGGAGCACAGGGGATAAGGGATACTGGCCAGCACTGTCCAGGGAAAAGACACAATGTTCTATGTTCGAAGAATTCAAGGCAAAACCACGAAAATAGATCTGGACGGAGCAAACTAGGCATAGGCAGCTGTCAAACAGCAGTGAGGAGGAAAGGAGAGGAGGGGTCTTGAGCAGGAGGACTTATGCTGCCTTCCTCTAACACCCCTGGGGCTGAGATTTCCTCCAGGGAAGGCTTTGATAAGCACCCTGCTCTTTTCCTGCCTCTTGCACTGTCAGGAAATAGTCATTTGCATCCAAGCTCCTGTCTTTCCCTGCAGCTAAACTTAGTACCAAGTCCCTAAAATAGCCTCATCCCAGCCTGTCTGGCAGAAGCAGCAAAGCAAGTGTCCCCCTTTACCCCTCAGCCCCCAAACCACCCATGGACAAGGAGACTATCAGCAGAGATAGAAAAAGGGATCATCTGCTGTACATAAAGGTCTCCGAGACTGCTGTCACCCTTCATGCATAAGAGCCAGTACTGGTCAGTGCTAACTCCAGGCATAAGCTCCCCACAAGGAGCTGGCACACCAGAGCAGCAGCATGGTACCTTGGTCACACCAGACAGCCACAACAGAGCTGTGCCACTCACACGGAGCAACCAGAGAGCCTCTACAAGGAAAGCCAGCAGCTACATGGATGCAGGGACCACAAGGAAAAGCACGCCAGGTGAAAAAAGAGCAATGGAAAGGGCTCAGAGACTTTGGGACTCCCCATAAGGCAGGTGAGGAAAAAAAGGCAAAGGAAATGGAAAGGTGGGGAGATGCATCAGGGCAGATGGAGCAGCAGCGGGGACGGAGGCTGTTTTCAGAACGACCTGATAACCACTAGAGGGAGGGTGGCGGGCATCCGCTTGCCAGGGCTATGGCTTTTTGTGCAGAGCCGGGACACCCTCTCCTCCTGGGAACCCAGGCAGGACACCACTCTGCGTGCTGCCAGCACCCCAGCAGGAGCCTGAGCAGCAGCAGGGCGCCCAGCCACTTGGTCCCATCAACCCTGCCCTCCCTCCTGAAACACAGCTGCTTCATCGGCCCTCATCTGGGGCCTAGCTTTTTAATGCAGTGCCAGAAGAAGCATTAGGTCTGACTCAGCCTGATTTGCTGAGGATTTTCACTGTTTAGGGGGTTATTTGGCAGCCTCTTGTTTCTTCTCCTGGTGTAGATCTATGCTTCCCCATCAGCACAAACTGCAGCTCCACAGAAGGCGAAAAGGGATAATGGACTATGGAGACTGAATACACTCTCCCCCCTGCAAACAGAGGATCCCCTTGAGGGCAGAGGGAGGCATGCGGGCAGGGCACAGAGCATATGCATGGCATGGCACAGAGGGAGAAGCTTGTCCTGCAGCTGCCCACGCAGTACCTTTAGTCTTCAGGGCAGTCAAATCCAGTCCGCTTCACCAGCACTAAAGTCACTTAAGCCCTTTGCGCCAGTCACCGGAGCAGAACTTTTCTTGGAAAGCTGACCCTGCCATAAGGGCACATGGGTTACGCTGCAGACAGGCCGGGACCACCACCTCTGCCAACCATCGGTTACCACGAGCTCTCCACAGAGATATCCTGCATCTCCCCTGGCACAAGGGACCCAGCACCATGCAGCCTCTCTCCAGACGAGGGACTGGAGCGTGGTAATCCAGCTCATCAGCTTCATTAGCACTCAGCACACCGACAGTATGTAGCAGTCCCCGTGCCTCACTTGGCACTGTGCAACCAAACAGTGGTTTTTAGAGAGAAGAAACAGGCAGTGAGATACTGAAGCAATGGGCTTGCTTACCCAAGACACCACCCGGCCGTTGAAGCAGGGAAGCTTGGCATTGTCATCAGAAATCTCTTCTTTCACCACCCTGTAGAGGGGAGAGGAAGCAGTCAGAGCTGGGTCCAGGACTTAAGAAAAGGAGACTTTCCCAGGCAGGTGTTTGCACCCAACAACAGGCAGTCCAGGCTTGGAGACTGGGTAGGGAAAGAAACAGCAGCTCCCTCCTGTTGCTGGGCTACAGCTTTCTATGCCCACAGCTATGACTGGCAGGCTGGAGAGAAGATGAGGGAGAAACAGGCTCTCCCATTTGCATCCAGCTGTTTAATCCCCCAATTCACATTTTAATCAACAAGGAAGAAAAAAAAATCAGAGCATATCTCAGAATCATAGCATTATTTAGGTTGGAAAATACATTTAAGACCACCACTAAGTCCAAAAGTTAACCCAGCACTGGCAAGTCCACCACTAAACCATGTCCCTCAGTGCCATACCTGTATCTCTTAAATACCTCCAGGGATGGTGACTCCACCACCACCCTGCACAGCCTGTTCCAGTGCTTGACAACCATTTCAGTAAAGGAATTTTTCCTAATATCCAATCTAAACCTTCCCTGGCGTAACCTGGGTTCATTTCTCTTGTCCTATTGCTTGGGAGAAGAGACTGACACCCACCTTGTTACAACCTCCTGTCAGGCAGCTGTAGAAAGCAATAAGGTTCCCCCTGAGCCTCCCTTTTCTCCAGGTTGAACAGTCCCAGTTCCCTCAGCTGCTCCTTGTTCTCCAGACCCTTCACCAGCTTCGTTGCCGTTCTCTGGGCCTGCTCCAGCACCTCAATGTGTCTCTTGTAGTGAGGGGCCCAGAAGTGAACACAGGATTTGAGGTGCAGCCTCACCAGTGCCCAGTACAGGAGATGATCACTGCCCTGGCCCTGCTGGCCACACTGTTTCTGATACAGGCCAGGATGCCATTGGCCTTCTTGGCTGCCTGGGCACAGCTGGCTCATGTTCGGTCATCAGTCAGGACCCCCAGGTCCTTTTCCACCAAGCAGTTTTCCAGCCACTCTTACCCAAGCCTGCAGCATTACATGGGGTTGAGACCCTGTTGTTGTGACCCAGGGGCAGGACCCAGCTCTTTGCCTTGTTGAACCTCATACCATTGGCCAGAGCCCATTGATCCAGCCTGCCCAGATCTCTCTGCAGAGCCTTCCTACCCTCCAGCAGATCAACACTCCCACCCAGCTTGGTGTCATCTGGAAATTTACTGAGGGTGCACTCTATTCCTTCATCCAGATCAATACAGATATTAAACAGAACTGGCCCAAGTGCTGGGAACACCATTTGTGACTGGCCACCAACTGGATTTAACTGCATTCACCACCACTCTTTGGGCTTGGCTACCCAGCTGGTTTTTACCCAGAGAACAGGACACCCATCCAAGCCCTGAGCAGCCAGTTTCTCCAGGAGAGTGCTGAGGGAAATGGTGTCAAAGGCTTTCCTAAAGTGCAGGTAGACAACATCCAGAGCCTTTCCCTCACCTACTAAGCAGGTCACCGTGTCATAGAAGGAGATCAGGTTAGTCAAGCAGGACCTTTCATAAACCTATGCTGACTGGGCCTCATTATCTGGTTGTCCTGCACATACCCCATGAAGGCACTCAAGATGATCTGTGCCATAACCCTCCCCAGCACTGAGGTCAGACTGACAGGCCTGCAGTTCCCTGGATCCTCCTTCCAGCCCTTCTTGTAGTCAGGCGTCACATCTGCTAACTTCCAGTCAGCTGTGACCTCACCACCATGCCAGGACTGCTGATAAATGATGGGAAGTGGCTTGGTGAGCACTTCTGCCAACCTCCTTAGTACCCTTGGTTGAATCCCATCTGGCCCCATAGACTTGTGTGTATTTAAGTGGTATAGCAGGTCGATGCATTTCCCCTTGGATTACAGGGGCTTCATTCTGCTTCCTGCCCCTGTCTCCATCTCCCAGCTCAGGAGAATCTAAAACCCTATCATTTTGTCATCGCTGTGCCCAAGATGGCCTCCAACCACCACATCACCCACAAGTCCTTCTCTGCTCACAAACAGGTCCAGTTGGCATCTTCCCTAGTTGATGCCCTCACCAGCTGTGTCAGGAAGTTATTTTCCACATGCTCCAGGAACCTCCTAGACTGTTTTCTCTCTGCTGTATCACATTTCCAGCAGACATATTTCCACCAGTTTGCTTCTCTCTAAATAAATACATAATTTAAGCCTCTCTATAATGATCTGAAAGAATCACAACCTATGCCAGAGATTTCTAATAGATGAAAGTGCAATACATTAAACATACTGCTTCCCAAACGTTACTGTTGCTTTTTAATCACCTACATAATATTTCAACATCACTTCAAGCTTTACAGTTGTGCCAGAATGTCATGTTCCTGCATTACACAAACAGCTAAATTATTGTAAGTCTTCATAATGGAGGGACTACTGATAATTTTCCCTCCCAACAGTAAAAACATCATTTTTCTTTAGAGAGAAGTTCTATTCTGTTCTACATATCACTGGCACCATATCACATCCACACTGAGTATGTAATCAAAACAAGTGTTAATTCACTGGATTCAACTAATACCACCTTTGATAAATCAAATTTAATGGTAAAATGGCTTTAACAAGATCATTTTCTTTTCTACTCAATGACATTTGAAGTACTCTTCTTTAACAAAAAATATCTTACAAGTAGTTTGTGATACTATTTTCCCCTTCCAAGCTATACCTCAGGTAGCTTGACATCTACTGCACTTTAAAAAACCAATGTAGTAATGAAACAGTGAATAATTTTATTTTTTTTTTCTTTGGGGGGGGGGTGGGGAGAGAATCCAACAGACAAAGAACAAATGTGAAATCAAGGGAGGTAATATATTAAGAAGTAGCAGCTTGTAAGTAATTAACAGAGTACACAGAGGTGGGATCCCATCAACAGCTCTGAAGGGTCCCCAGGCCAGTCCCCAACTCACACAGAATCGAAGAGGATGCAAGCGTGGGATGCGGAGCTGTGACCCATTGCCCCAGACTGCTGGGCTGTCCAGGCACTGCCATCGAGTCCTAGCATGCTGGGGCTTGGAGAAACATGTACTCTGTACCACCTGCTGCACCAACAGCTGCCCAAACTGCCACCGAGAACTGGGTGGCAAGGCTCGCCAACATCGCAAGGCATCAGCAAAAGGCAAATGAACAGGGCTCGGAGACCAAAACCCAGGAAGTAGGCTCACTCCACCCTGCCAGCCACGCTGGTTGCTCCAGTGTCATGCACGCTCAGCAAAGGGCTGCCCCGTGGGGTGAAAGGCAGCATGTTGCCACATCTTTGCTGGCAGCTGGCAATCACAATCCCTGCCCAGACTAGAGAGCCAGTAAAGGGACTGGACAAATGTGTCCTTCCCTGGCAGGCACAGATGAGGAGGTCACAGTCCGAGCAGTCTAATCCACTCCCAGGATGTGCATTAATTCCTCCTGCACAGATGGAGAAGCATGAAAAAGCAGGAAAGGAGCAGTGAGGATGGATCAAAACCATGCTGGCTTAATGCTTCTTCAGCATGCCTTATGCCAGCCTCTGCCCAAAGCCCCTGGAGCCTGGGCTGAGTGTCAAACACAGGCAGTCCCCCCAGGACCTGTCCTCTTTGATGCCCATCTCAACCCCTTCCAATGCAGGCAAGTTGCTGTCTCCTCACTTCCAAGTGTGCACGCACACCCCCTGGCCTGGCTGCACTAGCATCCATTCATGCTGTCGCCAGCAGCCTGGACTTCATCCAATTCCTAGAGAGAACTTCAGGCAGAGCCAATTTTCAGTGCTGCATGCTGCCTGCTCAGGGTCACAGAGACCTGCCTGTGGGTGAAAGGACAGGGTGATATATTTGCAGGGTCAGGGTGACCAATCATTAAGCACAAATGAACTATTCCGCTCTCAGTGGGGACAGAGGAAACCAACCCCAAGACGCCCCACCCACCCTCAACTGCAATACCCGGTCCAGAACAAGCTCTCTCTGTGCTGAGAGCAGGTCCCTTGTCACTCCTATTACCCCACTGCTGTTCCAGACATCCCAGGGGTCAGCTCCACCTCAGAGCAGTTCACTCCCTCCTTTCCCAGCCACTACATTATTTACCCGTATTTATCACCCAGATGCCAAAGCACAACGGGTTATATATTTAGACTCTACAGGGCAAAAACTGATAGTGCTGGAGTCAGGCACATGCTGAGCAGGAATATCTCTGCAGTCCTGCTCATGTCTGCCACCCCTCATCCTGTCCCAGCTATTCATGCCCTGCATTCCTCTCCAGCCTCAGCCTCAACCCTGACCTGCAGCCTTACTCCCCCACCTCTCAACACTCTCTTCAAGTCACACTTCTCACGAACGAGATCGCAGGTTCACGTCAGGAGCTGCCAACCGAGCAGCCTCTGGGGGAGCTGTGAGCAGTGCCACGTTTCTCCTCTGCGGATGCATGGGGAGGCAGCCATGAGAGGGAACTGGCCCATGGATGTGCTGGCAGGGAAAACTATCCTGCGAACGTGCTGGGAAGAGACGCAGCTGCTGGGGTTTGAATCCGGGAATCCCAAAAGAGCAGACACAGAAGCAGCTCAGCCTCTTGATTCTCTAAACGCCCTTCCTTTTGGCAGGAGCCACCACAGACCAGGGAAAACATCTGCCCAGGGCTGATTTCAAAGGGACTGCTTTCAGTTTACTGTTCACCAGGGCAGCCTGCTTTCAGATTTTCCCATGTTTTGAGTCCTGCTGGGCGCTGGGCACAACATGACCAAGAACAGGGGCCAAGAAAAACCCTTCTATGGAGAGGCAGCCCATGCCTTGCCCAGGCGAGCCTGGGTCCAGCTCTCTCGGCGCTGCCACTCCACAAGCAGAACCACCCAACAGACCAGGTGCTGGCAGGCCTCTGTCCCATCCCCGGGGCAGGCAGACATGCTGAGACCAAGCTGCAGGCTCAGCGCCTGGCCCGCAGGCCCAGCGCTCCCCAGCATTCATCTGCCTTGAATTTTCCAACAAAGAGACCTGTGGGAGGGAGGAAGGAGGGAGGGTTACAGGGGAGGCAGGCCGAGAGGGTGGATGATTCAACCGCTATCCCCAGCGACTGGCCGAGCTGGGGGGAGGAGGAGGGGACGAGGTTCTGGCTGCCGCAGGAGCCCATCTGGGGTGTGCAGAGGGGGCTGCCAGGGCTGACACAAGCAGCACATCTGCTCCCATGCAACAGGGGGAGGGGAAGGGGCAGCAGGAAGGAAAGCAGGAGGAAACCTAGCTCACACCCTGGCTCCATCGCTACCCTCCCACCAGCTTCTCTGGAAGAGCCAGCAGACCCTCTCCCCACGGCCTGGGAAGATGCCATGCTCCCAGCTTCCCCGCTGCTCCCTACCGGCAGGAGCAGCTGGCAGCCTGGAACAAGGATGCAGAGGCGGCCGAGGGACAGGCAGGCAGACGCTGCCTTCTCCAGGGAGCCCCAACCCGGCTTCAGGAAATTAGAGGGTATTTTATATCACAGAGTCATGTTCTAGGAATGAGGGAAGGTGGGGAAACAAGACAGTGTGCACAGGACAGAAAAGAGGCCATAAACCCCAAGCCTTGGAGACGGCTGCACTGTGTCAAGAGACCCCGGGCTGCAGAGATGCTACCACCGCAGCTGCTGTGCTCCCAACCTCCCTGTTTCCCCTTGGTGGCCTCCAGTCCCGGTGAGGCTGCAGATACAAGGGAGTTTCTAGCTTCAGCCAGCTCTGGTCTCTCCTGAGTGGGACCTGCTCCCTACAGTGAGGTCCCAGCAAAGAACTCGGATGGAGTAACACAAGCCCAGTGAAAGAAGAAATGCAAGAGGCACAGACAAAGGCCCCGGCAGGAGGATTTGAACCTCAGCTCCGGCTTCGCAGCAATTGCTGCCCATCTCCGTCGGTCCCGCCCCCAACTTTATCTATCTAAGGGCTTACAATGGGGAGGATACTCGGAGAGAAGCATTCACCTGATGTGGCAGGGATGAGAAAAGCTGGATTTGGCATTGGGGGATCAGTACCAAGGAAGAAGGTGAGGGAAGGGGACCCATTAAGGATATGAGCTCCATCAAGGATATTAGCTCAATAGCCAGGATGAAAAGGAGTCTGTTACTAGACGAGATGCAAAGATTGAGAAGACAACTAAGCAGTGACAATTTCACGCTAGAAAGATATAAAGCTAGTAGAGAGCAGATGAATAAATGATATTTTCCTTCATTTAGTTCAATTATTAAGAAGAAATCTTTACAGAACAACAATTTTTTCCAACACTGCAAACCCAGAAATTCAATATGAAACTTAATCTTCTATTATAACCTCCCAAAAGTGCACAGATTAGGTACGTCATTCTTCTGACCTTAACAGCGTCTTATCTCTTACAGCCCACAAAAGAAAACAAGCAAACAGAAACCATCAGGAGACTTTTTACTCAATGGCACAAGCTTCAGGGATTTTCACGCCAGAAATGTGATCTCATTTTCACGACCTGTAGTACACACCCCTTAGGACAGGGATGTTTTGTCTCCAAATGATCGTATAGATTAATAATGCTGCATAGCAAAAGGAAGCACCTTCAGGTGTTACTATCTCAATGTGAGCATCTCTTAGTTCTAGAGCAAAATCTTCCTCTCTTCTACAAGATCAAACGCTGAGGCCACAGGAATGAACTCTGCAGCCATTTCACCAGAAGAGAAAATTGGACAAGGCAATTCCCCGACATAGCTGGGATTTCAGATGGGAATTACTTGTCTGTTAAGCCCAGATATGACGTGTGCTTCCCATGGGGATACAATCCCCCCAAGGGCTACAGACCCAACCAAAGAACACATGCCAGCAATCACACATGTATCGGTGAGACCATGGGCTTTGCAGGCGAACAGCATGCATCAAACAGGATTAGAGGATTTCAGCTGTTTGTCTCAGTAAGCCAGGGCATTCTTTGGGTCTTCCTCACTGTATTTTTACCTTCTGTGCGAGGAGAAGAAATACACAGGGTACAAACAGCACGGTGCTCTAGGGTGAGAAGGGCTCTTGGAGTGTGAACAGAGACCATCACTCTCCCATTTAATTTCACTCCCAAGCCCCTGGATGGGGTATTCTCCACTGCTCCTCTATGCTAAAGCACAGGACAGAAAGGGAAACACAGATTTGTAGGTGGTTTAGCTCCGTCAGATCATGCTCCCAGAGGAGCTGGTGTCCTCCCATCTGTCCCTGCACCCTGTGTGAACATGAGCTCCCCTGCAGCACTGTCTTCACCTGCAGTGTAAGTACAAACCAGCTGTCCTGATAACACAATAACACAGCTCTGCATCTGAGCGGGAGATGCCACCTTTGTTCTGCTAACAGATCAAGGGAGCTTTACAAGGACTGCTTGGCGAGCAGGTCACCCCAATTTCAGGCTACTAACAGCTCTCCTCAGGAGTGGGGACATAGTGCCCATGAATGAAAGCACAGGAACATCATCTTTCATTTTCAGGCTGCAATCTCCACAGCCTCCCTCAACAGTGCTCACCACTGCAGCTCCACAGCCTCCCCATGCACCCCACAGTATGCTGTGCTTTCCCCTCCAGGATCACTCAACCAGCAGCTGAACAGACATCTAAAATGGCTACTGTTTTCCCCAAGAACCCCTCATCAGCACATTTGCAATCACTCCACTGGACATACATCAGGACAACCACAGCCCCCCTGCCCAGGAGATGCTTGGCTCTGTGGACATGTGCTCAGTCCTACAGGTATCCCTGGGTGGGAGATGCCAAAGGACAAACTTCCAACCCTTCTAGTCCAAAGGAATGGCATTTAGAAATAAGCCACCTGACATCACAGGCCTGCCCGGGAGCAGCACTTATCAAAGCAAAGCTGCAGACTTTGATTTCAAAGACTGCCCAAGAGCTGTGGCAGCCCCTCCCATCCTGATCACTGAGTGACCATCTGGCTAAAGCACTGCTCTGCAAACAAGCCCAACAAGCCTGTCCTCCAACCCATGGGAGGAGGAAGCTGCACCGGGACTGCAGGCACCTCCACGCTAATTAGTCCTGCCCTTCCCAAGCAATGCTTCCAACCACCAGAAGGACATTTAGAGACATCATCAAAGGAAGCATTCTCCAGGCCCCCGAAAGGTTCAGTGACACTTTAAGTCTCTTTGAATTGAAAATCAGGACAAACGGGAACTCCCAGCAGAAGCCCAGCCAGGCTCTTCACCCTGGTAGCTAACTCTAAGAGCTTGCATAGCCCAACCCAAGGACACAAGACAAGCTCAAGGACTCATTGTGAGAAAGACAGATCTGAGGTTAAACATCTGCAGAAATGACCTTCTGGGAGCAAAGACAAATCCACACATGTAACAGTGACCAAAACCTGGGCTTGTATTTAAGGTGGAATAGGAATCAGGCCCAAATTTCTCCCCAGCCAGAGACACACACATGAAAGAGGGTAAATCAGTGTTGAGAGAAGGCAAGCAAACTGGAGCAGGCTTAGGTCTGCTGTGACACTTAGCTCTGACTAGACACGGACAACAAGGGAGAGCCCACAACACAGAGGTGCCACACAGCAGCCACCAGAGGGAAAGGGACTGTGCAGAGAGGTGGAAAATGGGTTTACCCCACACTACTGCTGGTAGCAAAACACAAAGGCCACAACACTACCTTACCAAGAAGCTTATGGATGAGGAGTCTGTGACTCACAAGGAATTCCCTGCAACTCTCCACAGAAGTCAATTACTCCTTTCTAGGCTGGCTAGAAAAGGAACAGCCCTTGCAATGCCCAGAGACCTCATACAAGTAGTTGCAGTAGTTAAGACAACAGCATGAAGCTGTAAAGGGCTCCAAGGTCTGCTGGGGAGATAGTGTGATGTTGATGCACACACAACAGCCAAGGGAGAGAGAGGGCCATGATGTCCATGAAGGCTCTGCATTTACCATGAGGAGGGTAGGACCAGGCCTTCCTTTTCTGGCCCTCAGCTGAGGGACGCCAAGTCTGTCCTGCTTTTCCTTAACAGCAAGGGAGAGTCCTGCCAAGAAAGTGCTGCTGCTGTGGAATGTGCTGGGCCAGCAGTACTGCTCATTCCTGGAAAAGCATCAACTCAGCAGGAGAGCGAGGAGAAGAGGGGGAAAATGGGAAGAGGGGGAGGGTGGGAAACAAAGTCTGAAAGCCTGGACTTCCACACCTGGGGAAGCAGGGAGCTGCCGCAGAGCAGTCTGCTCGCCAGCACCCCCTTGTCCCCAGCTGCCAGCACAGCAGCGCTGCCCTGCACCAGCCCTCTGCTTTTGGTGCACCTTTCTGCTGAGCAGCCTCCTCCAGAGGTCTGGGAAGGCACCTACCAAGGTGATGTCCGTGGAGAGGAGTAGTAAGGCTTGTTTCCTCCACCACGTTAACAGTTAATTTGTATTTAATGACATATCTCCACCAGGAAATGACAAAGCAGCCTCCACACGTGTCCTACCCTCAAGACACTGACCAGCTCACATTACTCTCTCCTAGCACAAACAACATTGCTAGAGTCTCCCAAGGAAACCATTCCAACCTCCTAGCTGGTGGGAAGGGGCCTTGAAGAATAACAGGCTTTAGATGACTGCACCTACTCTTCACATTCAGCTGGGCTACCATCAGCAACATCTCTGCTAACTAGGTCTATGAAACATACAGAGAACCTATAAAGCTGACAGGGAGTTAACAAAGCTCACAACTAAGTTATGCCACGAAACATTTGCTAAAGACAATGAAAAGGACTCACGCAAAGAAGAGCATTTCAGAGTCACAACAGTCGCATGGTGGCAAAGAAAGAACTTTGCCCCTGATCCCAGCCTATTGCAGCACTCGAAAAAAGGGGCAAACAGTGATACTATGTCCCCCTGGTCCTAAAATTCAGGATGCAGCTGACAGCATAAGGGGTCTGAACGCTGACAAGAACAATTTCTGACCACTGCAAGGACAGCACTTTGGACCCTGGATAAATTTTGGCGCAACCAGAAATATTCACTCTCAGAAAATAGGTGGCAAGCCAGGAAGAACTTATCAGCTCCTACATAGGTCTACTAGTAGACAAAACCAATCAAAGGCAGAGGAAAGACCATTTCACCTGGTCTCCTGCTTTGCATGGCATCAGGGAATGGCACAAGAAAGCTCTGTACAGAGAGACAGCAAATAGAGTACATTTTAATAGCCTTTTATATACTTCATTTATTTCAACTAATACCAGCCATCTTTAACAAACGCCTTTCAAAAGGCAGGGCTAAGCCATTAAACAATACAAGCAGCAGCCTCCTACCAAGCATCCTCTGCCAGGCCAGCTAAGCTGCCTGCCAGCCAGCAGCACCCAGCAAACAAACAAATACTGTTAAACTGCTGGAAAAAAGAGACAAAAAGATGCTCCAGTCTAACCAAACCAAACATGTGCTGGCACACAACTCACTCAACTAGAGGTCCAGAAAGCAGATGAGAGTCATAAAGCAGGAGCCAATCAATTACTGTAAATTAAGACGAATCAGATTAGCCAAGAAACAGGGAAAATGTGAGCTGTCTCCACCCTGCTGCTGATTTACTCTCAGCAATGAAAATAGCCACTTCTTTTTCCTTCCCTTATGAAAGCCCTGATCCATGGGACTCCTGACATCTGATGGATGTTCCACTGGACAAAGAAATATCTAGGCAGTCAGGAAACCATCACCTGCCTAGGCCTCCTCCAAAGGAGTGTCAGAAATTTACTGAAATGGGTCACAGGCCATGGTCTCAATCTGGAAGGAAGGCATCTTCTGCAAGCAGACAGGCTTTCCTGTTTCACCAGCCCAGCTACAAGTGATAGCTAGCATTAGTCCAGAGTCTGCAGGAGGTGCCATGTACAGAACTCAGTTCAGATCCTACCAGAACTCACCTCTGCACCAGTGATCAGCAGCCTTGCCAACAAGAGGGTGTTTTCCCACATTTCAGAAGAGGACAGAAGAGGTTCTCCTCTGCAGGTCCAAGTCCAACTCAGAGCTGCTACTTTTCCTTGGCACTGTGAACTCCTAGGCCTAACTCTATCACATACTATTCAAAACCTTCCCACCTGCCATCTCTGACAACTGCTCCAAAGATGATAATGGCCAGTGACCTCCAGAAGTCATCATCACACGCAACATGAAGTGTTCCTCTTGTGGAGGGACTCGAAAGCCACAGCTGCCAAGGGTGGAGAAACACAGTGGAAGTGCAGTGGAACCTGTCTGCAGTCAATGAATATCCCATGAGCTCAGTAACTGTGTTGTACTGGTCACTCTACACATAAACTATTCCCAACAGCAGCCCAGAAAGACTTGTCACACATTATTACTGCAACAGGGCTATTTCCTGTGTCTATGGATCTGCTGGTAAGTTACATGACCCTGACTTTGCTACTGACATCAAATTCCTATTAAGCACCTCTCCTTTAGTCAAGTGTAAAGTCACCACAAACAGTGCTAGCCCCATGTGCTCACTGACCAGGAGCTCACCTGGTCCCTACAGATATCATGGCCAGACACAGCCTCCACCTCAAGTCTACACACCTCACTACAGGGGAAAGCACATGTGCCATGCAGCCTCCTACCACAGCACAGGCACCAACTGCACCAAAAGTCATGTAATATGGAGGCACTGAAAAATGCCACATTGGCAATAACAGCACATCAAGAAAGACTGCTGCAGTAGGCTCCCGTGTTTGTGTGTGGGATTCAGAAGCACAGACATATGCTGCGTGAGTCTGACCCAGCTCAGACACATCAGACTCAACGTGCACACCCTGTGTAGATGTTTCTAACTCTACATTAAGTCAGAGTTGCCCGAAGGAAACCCAAACAGAGGGTACCCTGAGCAGAAGCAGATGTTGCCACCCTGAAAGTCCTCTGCTGCCTCCAGGATGGCAGGGCAGGGAGTAATCTTAAGAGTTTTCCCAAACTTACCCACCTTTTGGCCCCAGCTGAAACAACATTTTCATTCTGGAAGGAAAATGCATCTCACAGAAGCCCCTTCAGGACCTAAAGGTGCATTTATCAGCTCCAGGTCTAAGGCAACTGGGAGCTCTGCCACAAGTGACTCAGTTTTACAGCTAGATCCAAAAAAGTCCCCCATTCTCAGAACTACAAAAGCCAGTAAGAAAAAATTCAAATGAACACAGTGCAATGCCAAGACTTTCTGCATTAAGGCCCTATACAGGCTTCCAGTATAGCACAGCCTCTGCTGGGCCCACAGGCAAGTCTCTCCGAGAATGGCACTAAAATACTGGTTGGGCTAGGCAGGGCTGAGCGAATTGGGACAGCTCGTTACCCATATGCAAAGAGCGGAACAGAGTTAGCATATCCATCACAGCTTCCCAAAAAAGCTGCAGTTTGAGAAGCTGCTGCACTGCGGGCTGACCAGCTAACAGCCATCAAGCACAGCAGCAGCCTTCTCCCTGCCCCTGCCCTGCTGATCCTGTCAGGCCACAAAGCCAGGTTTGTCCCCACACTCCCTACACTGCTCTGGCTGTCAACAATGGTGGCACGGCACAGTGTACAGAGCACAACCTATTTGCTCGCAGATGGTGAGACACAAAAGGACCATGGATCCCAAGCAGGTCAGAGTAGGGCAGAGCAACGCTGAGGGAAAAAGTTGAAGCCCAGTGAGTGGACAGGCTAACGTGCTAGCACCAGCTTCCCCACTATGATAATCAGTACAGCCACAGCTCCCAAAACACAGACCTCTTTGGCAAACCCTCACTGTCCTCAGAGCCAGCCTGTACACTGCAGGAACTGCCAGCCTTCAGAAACCAAGGAAAAGCCCACAGTCTCTGTTACCCAGATCCGGAATTCCAAGCCTATCAGAGAGACAGCTGCCAGCTATCAGAGGGGCCACGAAGCAAATAAATTCCTCTCCAAACCCTAAGGGTAGGTCAAAAACCAGCAGAGGAAAGACCTTCCCACACAGTGGCTGGTGCCAGCTCTTCCAGAAACAGATCTCTGCTCATAGCCATGTGAGGAAGCTTTCTCCCCTTCAGCATGTCTTCAAGCAGGACCAGAGGACAAACTCCCTCTACAGTGATTCAGTCCCCGCTCACTGTATCTTCTTGTCCTCCAGTTCTTGCAAGATAGCAAATTTTACCCAACAGATGCCCCAGTGAGGGGACAACCAACACAGAGGACTTGGTGGAGCAGGGTAC
This sequence comes from Psittacula echo, assembly GCF_963264785.1. NCBI lineage: Eukaryota > Metazoa > Chordata > Aves > Psittaciformes > Psittacidae > Psittacula > Psittacula echo. The sequence goes on along the minus strand of NC_137740.1, from coordinate 29,422,379 downwards.
TCAAACGCTGCTTCTGCTGCCTACAACAGCTATTGTGACTGGAAAAACAATGCCTCTGGCACATCTCCTTTAACAAGTAACTGATACAACCACCACAATGGTCCCAACCCTCCACTGCAACACAGAATCCCTCTGCACAGGAATATCAGCAGCAGGTATCTCTCCCTGACAAGGCCTCCAGAGAATTCCAGCCCATTCCTGGACAGGATCAATATTAGTGCTATAACAGTAACAGCACATTGATGGAAAAAAGTGAAACCAAGAGCTACAGTGCAGGGGCTCAGGAAGATACTAATACTTTAGCTACTGCAGTCCTTGGAGACAGTGATATTCACAGCCCAAGAGCTCACATACTCTTTTAAGGCCACCATGGCATTACACAGATAAGCACATGGACAAAGCAGACAAAGTCACAGAGATTAGACTAATTCCCAGATTTGTACCTTACTTCAACGCCTTCCAAAAAGCCTTAACAAAATGATTTTGTTCAAAAAAATCCAACAGCAGCCACTGGCAGGATTAAGTTTTACTTAACTTGCCAACTGCTGCCTAACAAGCCAGCTCCACCAGGACAAACAGTAACACAGCCACATGGTGCCACTTCCCCCTTCTGGAAAACCACCATCTATCTAGCACAGGTCATAAGGGCAGGCTCTGAATAACAAACAGGGGATGGAGAGAAGAGGAAATCAATAGGAAACACCAAAAACACACAGCCCTGACTGCTGCCTCATCAGATGTGCAGTGCAGTGCAAAGCTGGTGTGACAACACAAAGGCAGCTTCCTGCAGGCGCAGTCACTGCTGTGTTCTGCAAGCCCAGCGCTCCTTTATGGGCCTTTACACAGATCAAGTATCCTAAACCATAACATTGTTATATCTATTTCGATGCAGACAAGGGTGGAGGAGTAGCATTCATTACAGCAGATGCTCTCAGCTTAGAACAGTTCAGCAACTGCAAGAAGCTTCCCACAACTTTAAGTATCATGAGCTCAAAAAGGACTTGAGGAATTTTAACTATGCTCCCCACACCTCTAAGATATACAGCCTTCAAGTCTAAATGGAGAGCCTGATGCCCACCCTGAGAGGGGCGAAAGCCAAACACATCTGTGCAGCAGAAAAGCTGTAGGGAAAACCAGATTTTCTTTGTTTATATGCACAGCACTCTTCTTTCCTGAGCATCCCCAAGTGCATGGTGGTGAGTAACAACCTCCACCTTCAAGAGTTCAGGCCACAAGGCTGCAGACCCATACATCCCTGACTGCTGGGAGACCAGGTGGCAAAATTACAGGTGAAGGAGGCCAGGAGCATGCTGGAGAAGAGGGACTTACTGAAGGCTCAGTGCTCCAAGCACATGGGCCTTGGGCCTTCATCCCTACGAGCCAGCGCATTCCTTCTCAGAGTCCATTACAAAACACTGCCTGCCCAGCTGCCCATCTTGCTTTCACCATAGCCACATAAGAAGGAATACCACTCCTTATGCCACCACCCAGAAGATCCAATACTCACTCTGCAGATGAGCCAATGTCTGGGATTTGGGAAGGGCCAAGTTCTAGATGAAACGCTCGTAAGTTGTATTTCAGCAGGAACCAGAAGACTGAGCAGTGGGGCCACCACTATCATCCCATAACAATGAACAATGTTCAGGTCATGACCCAGATTATGGTGGTTTATGAGCTACTTTTAACGGTGTTTGGCCTTGACCTCAGAGACTGAGCCATGTTGAGCACAGCTGTACCACAGTCAGGGCACATACATTTACTTCATGGCAATTCCTGAGATATCGAGGTAGGTTTTTGCACTGTGCAGGAATTTGAAGGACCAGAGTATTCCAAGTGATTTCAAAACACAGAACTGCATCAAAACAGTTGCATTCTCATGGATGAGTGAAGGTTTCTTGACCTTTCTTTCTCTTTTTTTCCAGAGATGACAAGATCTTAATATTAAGAAACATTCCCATAAAAAAACATAAGTGAAAACAATACCTCTCCAGAAAAAAATGCTGGCTTCAACATAACACCATATTTTGGGAGAAAATACATTCATTAAAAAAAGAAATTTGGACCAGCTCTGGCTGCAAACAAGTTCAATAGCTGCTGTAAAGCTTCATTGTTTGCATAGTACAGACAAGGCCTTAGGGAAATTGGTCTGCAGCCCGATTTGGCTAACTTAGCTTTCCGAACACCACCCCTGGGCAAAGAAACCAGGCTATTACTGCCATCCAATGTGGCCTTCAGAGCACAGCTCTAACCACAACAGAGAAAGCTGGACACCTACAGAGTGAGTTATAGCTGGGTCTGAACAGCAGGACACACACTGCCAGGCGCAGACAATACAACCCAGTGAAGAAGCAAATAACATCAACTAACCCTCTCCATCTGCACCCCAGCCATGGCACTGCTGCAGCACCCCCCCCCCCAACACTTGGAAACAGCCTCCAGAAGCAGCTACAAGCGGGGATCATCAGCTCCAGTGTTGATGGACCACCCCCAGCACGGGCAGCATCACAGGAACTTCCCACCACATGAGCAGACAGTGGTTATCAGCTCTCCGCCAAATCCTCTGCAGCCCAGGAGACAGAAGCACAGGCTGCAGTAGCCTACATGCAAAATGTCAAAAAAATAACCTCTGGTGGACCCTAGTTAATGAGGGCAGCACATCTACATGAGTAGGTGGGAAACCTGCATCCTCCAGAGCGGGGAGCACAACAGATTGGGTGCTGTGGTCTCTCACATGGCAAAGTGCTGCACTCTGCACAGAAAAGACAGGGACTGGCCAGAAACTGGAGAAAAGTGATGGGCACCTCACAGCAGGACCAGGGCTGTCACTGGGACAGAAGCACCACAAAGGAGGTGAGCATGCAATGGAGTTTCGAAGGCCCTTTCCCCTCACAGACCTCTTGCTAACCTCTCCCTGCCTGAAATACATGCTGACATGGAAGCTCTCTCCACCAGGGGCAAGGGACAAGCAGAGGTCTTCTGCAGACAGCGAAGTTTCAAATTAAAAATGAAATAAATATAAAAAGCTCCAAAAATCAAAACAAAACAACTCCCCCAACTCATGCTACAAAGAGCTGGCAGGAAAAGCAGCGGCACCATGCCAGGGGCTCACCACTGCTTAGGGACTGACACTGCTTATTACGTTTAGGATCCCTTCCCCAGCTCCAAACTTCCAGCCAGAAGGACAGTCACTGCTGGCATCAATTTCAAAAAGACCCTGCAATAAAAATAAATCACTCAGCCTTTCAGTGAACGTCAACACATTTCCCCATGCACATGTGCAGGAGATGAGGTCGCCAAATAACAACGGCATCTGACCCCTGCACTGGGAATTTCAGCAGCCCCCACTTTTTTCTGCCTCCAGAGCGCTGCCCTAATCACTGCCTCATACCCAGCTTTGGAGAGCAGGTGATAATTAAGCAGATCTGGATTAGATACTGGGCTAGTGATCAGTTGGATACCAATTTTCACTTGACCTACGAATCACTCACCACAACTCTGAAGTTAAAATTGGAATAGAGATCTGCAAGAGGGAAAAACCAGCAGCAGTGTGAGGAGCAATGCCATCCCACCAGTGTACTTCAAATCAAATCACTGGTTTCCTCCTGGCAATGCTGAACAAGTAGTTGACATGTGGAGGACGAGACAGTTCCCTTGCAGGAAAATTAGGTCTTTCTGCTCTCCAGCCTAGAAGATCAGAAGTGGCCCAGTGGAGAAGGAGAGAAATTAAAGTCTGTTTAAAAAAAACATGAAAAACCTTGATGAAGAACATAAATCTCATGAGCGGTCATAGCACTGCACTGATCTAAGGCTCTCTCCTGCTGAGCAGCACACAGATCTTACCTGTAAAATGTTGAATAAAAAGAGGAAAAAAAAAACAAACCTCCTTCTCTAATGAGGGAAAGGTTAGCAGGCTAAGGATAGTTTTACTCTTCACAGCAAGACATATCCACACAAGGTATCTCAGGTCCAAGAAGAGTGTAGTACATCTATGCACTCCCATACTTCCACCATCAGATTCCTTAGCTCCTCCACATGTCTCCAGTTCTGGAATTAGCAATACAAAAAGCCAACAAGGGCACAAAATCTCTGCACCCTATGTCACTGCTCTGCAGCACTGGGCACAAGCTGGATGCTCTGTGGCTGTAGCCCACTACATGGTGGGTACATAAGGCAATGAAACTTGCAGCCTTCCTGCTGCTCAAAGCTCCTTTCCCCAAGATCGAGTGCATGAAATCTCATTTCTCCTCCTTCCTATCTAGAAGTGACACCATTCTGGGGTCTTCTTAATTTGGGGCTGAGCGCTTTGACTAGGATTAGCTCCTGGCATAGCCTGACAACTCCACAGCCACCCAGGGGAGCCTCAGTTCACATTTCCAAGGAGATGTAAACACTGAAGCTGCTCCATCACCGCCCTGATTCTCAGAGCAAACAAATATTAACAAGATAAACAAAAGAATGAAAAATCCCACACACCAAGACTGCAGCTGTAATACTGCCTTGGGGATAGGAATGCCAGGCTGGAGATCTACAGTCTGGAAAGAGGAGGAAGAGGGAGAAACAGATTCAGTCTGTGCAACAGAGGTGAGAGGAAACACTGGACCACATCTTACTCCAGCTGACCCTGGAAGGTGAGATGCCTCTGTTCCCAACAAGACATAAGAACTTAAGTCTTATGCCACAGGGATCCTGCAAAAGGTCCAATCACTGATGAAAATAACAAGCCATCAGATCTGCAGGTTGTCTCCTTGTTGATCAGCTGCCATAAGGCCATGACTGCTCATGTCTTTAACAAAGGGGCTTTACCCTGGCTGCTACTTCTGGGCACTGTTCAACTGACAAAACGCAGCCCAGCTCAGAAACTGCCAGCACAAGCCAGACCATCCCCCATGCTGGGCAGAGGGCATCTTGAGGGAAGGGACGAAGATACATGTGTGAGAATGCAATGCCCTTCTTTAGCACACAGCTTCTGAATACAGCCATCATTAATCTCCTCCTGATTTTCACTTATTACCCGTGCATTTACAGTCAAGCATCTGAGGTGCCTCCTGCCCGACCATCCCTGTCTTTCCATGCACTGGTCCCTGCAGACCAATGGCTTGCTCTGTCTTGGACACCAGTTACCAGGGATCACAAAACATTTCAGTTTTACTCAATGTTCTTAAAGGTCTTTTCTAACCTAAATGATTCTATGATTCTATTCCAAGTGGTGCCTGGGGCTCCAGGGCTTCTCAGAGACAAGGCTGCAGCTGGACTGCTCTAGCTCCAGCTTCCTTGTGCTTCAGCCAACCACCAGCACGCTCTTCAGCTCTCTGGAAAGGAGCAAAGACAGCTCTCCTGAAGGGGCATCCATGGTGGCACCATGAGAGGCTTTCTCTCCTCTGTTCCACACAATGCCCTGCTACTTGCAGCTCCAACTGCACGATTCATCACAGAGGACTTCCCTGCAGAACAGACTGCTCACATGCAGCCTCCGACCCCTCTCAGTTGCACCTTCCTTTCCAGAGAGGTTCACACTTCCCAGAAGAATTATCTGAATCAGTCCCAACAAAAACCTCATCCCATGCATTTCTGATGCAAATAAAGCTTCTTCCTGAGTGATTTTCCCATCTCCCTGCTAGCATCCATAATAAATCCCTATACTGCTTTATCATTGAGTTTCATTAATTTACCATCTGCCTCCTCTTGTGGAGCCTTTAAGAAACAGAGGAGGATGAAAAGGCACAGCACAGAACTGTGCTGCCACCAGATCCCTCTTCCCAATGTGAGACACTGCTATTTATTACTAAACTTTGTTTATAGTTACGCAGACACTCTCCCACCCACATGGCAATGTTTCATTCAAGACAAGTTTGAATTCACTTCCAGAACAACATTTCAAAGGATCTCAAAGCATTTGTTTACAAACAGCATGCACAGAGAAGTCACTTCTCCCACCAATGAACACGGTCCCCTTCAAGATGGGGAGAGGCAGCTGTTTCATAGAACCCAACGCTACTCAACAGCTGAGGGACAGGAAATGACCCACAGACAACTGATATTGCTGAGGAAACGTATGGAAAATGAGGGCTGGAGGCTTCTATTTGCCAGGAGAGAACGGGGAAGCTTCTAAGGACTAAAGCTCTCCATTGGGTCAGGAGGAATTCAGGGCGGCAAAGCATCCCAGACTGTGGTCAAAGGAGTGACTCCAAATTTCAAGCCTCATGTGAAAGCTGGCACCTCCCAAGCTAACGTGAACCTGGGCACTGGGAGAGCACCCCCTGCAGAGGTAGCCACATCGATCTCCATCCCAAGCCCTGAACAGGCCCAGCCCTGTTCAACGTAGGGTACGAGCCAAAATCACAGCCTAGGGAGGCATCTGGTGCAATAAGACAACACTAGGAAGACTACAAAACTGAAAGCTTTTTCTAGTCCTGGCCTCCACACACAAGACCTACTGTAAACACTCAATCTTCAGGGGGGTGTAATCCAGAGGAAGGAGGATCATGCAACTCTTTCAAATACCAAAGACAGGGATGGAAAAGGGTCACATGTTGTAATAGCCAAGAGAAGCTATGTTCACAGGATGGAAACAGAGATCCCAAAATACTAGAGGAGAGTCAGATGTAGGAAGATTCCAGCCAAAACAGTGGGGACAAAGTCTAACAGAGAGTTGGCTTCACATGGTACTTGCTCCCCAGAACAGTCACTGACTTTATGAAGGCAGAAGACAGCAGGGGCTCCCCAGAAGATAAGTCAGTACAGCTGTCCAAACAAGAGACAGCACACACCTTTTCACCTCCAACCAGCCACATGTGACAGAAGGAATCAAAGAGTATCAAAAAAGAAGTGGTGAAAACACCAATGTTGGAAGAAGCTTGCCCTGCAGCAGATCGGATGTGAAGCCGTACCCCTCTTCTGTAAAGACCCACTCCAGAGATCAAGCCCAGGACATCTTACTTTGAGGATGGGACACATACATGGGTACAGTAGGTCTTGTATACACCTCTTACTCAGAGATGAGCAGCATGTGGAGACCTCTTGCTCCTTCTCCATGAAGACAGGGGAGGAGAAAGTTGGTTCCCTTTCCCCATTGTTCCTAAAGATGAGATACAGAGCACAAAGCTGCCAAAATGGATGGCCCTCCCCAGAATGGATGGTAGGAGAACAAAACTGCCCCCAGATCTACTCCCTGGGAAGGGCTGATGGAGGTGCACTGCTCCTGCATCCTCTTGGTGGAGGGAATAAGGGGCACCCTCTCCAGGCAGGCACAGCAGGAGATACCCAGGTCCTTTATATGGGGAACGACAATCCCAGTGGAGATATGCAGGGGGATGCCTTTCCTATATGCCCCACCAGTGGGCTGCACTGGGAGACACCCTTTCAGGCAATGTGCTGCTCAAGCATCATAAGCAGGGGTGATCCTCTGGTGGGGCAACGGTCTCCAAGATGCCTCTGGCAGACCTGGAGTGCAGCCATAAAGTGCATGGAGGACACCACCAGCTCCCTCACAGAGCAGCTCACAAGGGGCAGCTTCCCCCAGAGCCATCGGGGAAGGGCAGGATGGGGAGGCTGTCCCCAGAGGCAGCACACAGGGATCACCAGCCCCAGAGGAGGTGCATGGGGGGGACACCACCATCAGCTCCCCCCCCAGCTGAAGTAACGGGGGTGCACACACCGCTGGATAGGGTGCACACAAGGGTCGTGTATCCCCCCCAGACAGAGCCCAAGGGGGGCACCAACCCGCCCCCTCCAAGGCAACGGGGGTGGAGGATGGAAGAGAGTTCCTCTCCCCAGGCCGGACTCGAGAGGGGCTGCCAGTCTCGAAGGGCACCCTCCAACCCGGGGGTCCGAGCCCCTCTGCACTGGGAGGGCTCCCCCAGCCAGGCACACGCAGCCCGCTACCCCACCGAGGACCCACCCCCCGGCCCCGCGAGAGCCCGCCCTGCAGGAGCGGACACGGGGGACTCCCCCCGCGGGCTGGGCCCAGGTCCGCGCTCACCCGAAGTCGTCGTCCATGGACTTGAAGTAGAACTTGTAGTTGGGGCGGTTGAGGAGGCCCTTGAAGTCGCCGAGGGTGACGCGCTCGGCCGGGATCGGCAGCTTCACCAGGTACGGCGTCTCCTGCTCGTCCAGGTGGTAGATGATCTTCGTCTCGGCCGCCGCCATGGCGCCCCTGCCCGGCTACCAGGCCTCCGCCTCTGCGCCTCCGCCCCCGGCCCGCCGCGGCCCGCGACCCCCGGCCGCCGCCCCGGCCCTCACGCGGCCCGCACCGAGCCCCGATCCCGCCCGCGCCCCTGCCCGGCTGCGGCCTCCGTGCACCCGGTCCTCCCGCGCCCCTTGTTCTCCGGGTTCCAGCGCCGCCCGGCTCCAGAGCGCAAGCTCGGGCTCCGGCGGCTCCTCCCCCGCCCAGCAGCCCGCCCGCCGCCCCGGCTCAGGCTCCGCCGGAACCGGAACCGGCGCCCCAGGGGGCTGTGCCGCGTACGGAGCCGCGACTGAGGCCCCGACGTGGACAGGGGATCGGCCGGCACCCTGCGCGCTGTACGGACCCGCACATCCGCAACCCAGAGCCCTGCCGCGCTACAGGCCCCATTCTGGATCCCGCACTGATATGAGACTCCCCCGGACTAGAGCTGACCCCCATCAGCCCCTGGCCCCCACCCACACCCCTCCTCCCCTCTCCCCAGGGCCATGCAGCCACTGCTGCTTCCTGCTGCACCACATCTCTTCTGGGAGCATTCCCCCTGGGACTGCACCCCTCAGCACCTTCCCAGCCATGCACAGCCCCACTTGCTGTGGAAAGATTCAGATTTTTACTTTATATACACATCCCTTTATATACTGCCTTATATAGCTCACACACCCACATTCCCAGCCCTAGCCAGCATGCACCCATGTACCCCTCCCAGGCTTCCCATCCCCACTCAGCTTTCAACCCCTTGCATCCACTGATGCTGCTTCACACGCATGATCATTCCTGTGCCCCATGTGCTCCTGCTTCCTGCAACCTTCACTGCTTCTCATGGAGACACTCCAGCCTCCCCTTCCAACTTGGCAGCCCTGGTCCTCTTCCACATACCTCCCAGCCTTCTTTACCCTCCTCACATACAACTATGTGCCCCTCAACTACAGATGACAGAACATGAGGTGTATCCTGCGCTATCCTGTCCTCCCATGTCCAATGGCCACCCAACACAGGAACTCTGCTGCACAAGAGAAATGCAGTACTTCTACCACTCCTGTTCTGCTGTGGCTTCCCTCCAGACCCTTTGCCACCATCCCACATCCATCTCTGATACTCTGGTACTGGGCACTACAATGACCCTTCAAGTTCCCCAGCCTCATTTCCTCACCAAGCAGACTCCATCCTCCGCTCTTCACAAGCATCCTCCTTTCCACATATTATGCATCTTCAACTGCACACGTCTGCTCCAACAGCCCCTTGGCTCTGTGGTTTATCCCCCATCCTCTCTCTCCCTGGACCCCGTCACTCTCTTCCCTACAGTCATCAACACTGTGACCCTGGCCGCTAGGACTTGCCTCTCTGTTGCAGCAGTCTCAGGCTGGCTGTCTTCCCCTCTGGAAACCTCAGCAGCATCCAAGCGGTGGCAAGGAACCATCTCCATTGGCAGTTTCCTGGAGCTGTGGCTGAGAGCAAAGCTGGGGTAGACAGAGCATGGGGAACACCCACCACCAGGAAGGTCAAGAACCGCCTTGCAACATCCTGGATTAGAATGAACAAATGCAAAGGAAGAATCACACCATGGGCCTGCATGGGGCATGAGGCTAGATCACCAGCCCTCAGCGACAGACTCACCTGCTGTAGGAAGAGTAGCCAGAGAGATCTTATAAGAAACAGAGCCAAGGACCTCAGGCTGGCAGGGTGGTGTGAGCCAAATAGCCTTCTCATGCATGAAAGAGTCCTGCAGGCATTGCTAGCAATTACCTGGGCAGCACTGCCTGACTGGGTGAAGACTCTGACATGAAGTTAAAGAAAAAAGATAATCAAGGGAAGACCTCAGGTAAGCACAAGTTGTAAGAGGCATGAGGCTCTCCCACGTTTCCACATCGGCTCTTGGAAGATTGTCACTTCCTCGTGCTCAGAGCTCCGAGGCAAAAGCCAGCGTACCTGGAAAGAAGAATTCAGGTCAGGAATGGAAAAGTTTAATTTAAGCTGCTTCTTATTGTGTCATCCCTGACCGAGATAACCTGAAAGTCTTTTCGTAACACCTCCCTGCCCAAAAAGCTGGGCCTCTGCGGAAGAATTATAGTTTCTCCCTGTCAGGCCACTTTCGTGCCCGCTTCCCAACACAGCTGTGGGTGCACCTTAACATGCTTGTTAAGACACCTTTGTTACCAAAAGGGCAATTTTCTGAAGTGCTGAGCTCCTGAGGGAGCACGTGCAGCCCGGAGGAGGGGTGCCACACACCCCCAGTGTGGTAGTGGAAGAAATCTCATTGCTACAGCTGCTTTTTCTTTCAGAACAGGCCAAGTGATCGAATAGACTCAATCGACAGATTGATTTAACTGCTCACAGAGGTCTTCTGAAGTATGACTCACTCCTAATGAACAGAGGTTAAAAACACAGAGCCAAAGAAATTAGCAGTACAGGATCGTGCCGAGCACTACAGGTCCGCAAGAGTTTCTGGACAGCCTGTTGGCCTATGCCTACGTTTAAATATTGCAGCACTGGCAGCATTGCTTCTCCTTACAGCGTAAACAGGCTCCAGGCACTTTACTGCATCTCAGAACAGCACAAAGCAGAAGTGGACGTACTCATGTTCCATCATTTACACCTTTAAGCAACACAAAATTATTATCTTTTTCTAAAAGGCACACTCCTTAACTGAAGTTATGGGTTTGATACAGGAACACGAGGTGACATCCGTCCATCCATCAATCCATCCTCTTCAGATGGGAAGTCAGACACTTGACTACTATGGCCTCAGAAAAAATACTTTATGCTTACCTTGCTCAAAAAAGTGGGTTGCACAATCAAGGTTGCTCTCAAAGACATTTCAAGCCAAACATAAATCTTGATTGAAAGCAACAGAAAGCATCAAGCCCAACCTATTCTTAAACAATACAATTTATGCTCCTTTAAAGTCTACACTTACCTGCCCATAAGGATGCTGCACCGCACCAGAATTCCATCTTGGAGAATATTAAGAGTCCTACTTTGTCTCCTTTTTGCTACTCTATCCCAGAAAAGTAGCAAAACCACACCCCATCCCACCAAGGCCTGAAGGGTAAGGATATCTGTCTGCTTAACATTATCCCCTGGATAAAAAAGTAGCTCACACCATGAAGAAGTTGGCTACTATGGAGCAAAGGAGGAGGGAATGTGGAAAAAAACAAAAGTGGAATTGTTATTTGGCACAAAGAATCAAGAGCCTCTGGCAAAATCCAGACATTTACAGAACTACATGTTAAATGCATTTTTAAGCCATCTGTACACTGTAGAAGGAAAAGAAAAATTGTCCAAGGGGATTTTAAAATTACCATGTCTTGCAGCTGGTTTGTAAATGGTTTTACCAAGCGCCCTGTAGCTGTCCTTTCCGCTCTCTGCCAGTTCTTACTCCCCAACATGAGGAGAGCACAACACAGTACCTAACAGCCAACATTCCCACTGATGCTGACCATGGTAAAAGGAGAACAGGTTTCACAGGATTTTAAGTTCATCTTTGCAACATAATCCTGCACAAAACCAAACCTCACTCATTCTAGGATTCTGTGTTTAGAAGTTTTAACAAAGTGTTCTCTACTTGTAAACTGAGCTCACGAGTGATCACCGAACACTTACACCAATGCAGTGGTGTGCTGATTCCCCACCTGCTTATTTCATGCTTAAAATCTCCTGAGGAAAAAGTAGTGATGAGTTATTTTGCTTGCCCCTTAAGCCCTGCTCAGGCACATGCCACAGCTGGAGACAAGCAATTCAAAGTCAAACAAAGCAAACAAGCTGGTAACACCAGGATAGTTTTTATTTGCTCCCTGAATTAAATATTGGCAGATACAGAAAATTCAGATACCAACTATTTCCCCAACATTTACAAGACTGAGTTTGCAATGTCAGAAAACAAGCGCATTTATGCACAATCCTGGTGACTGATAGTGTGAGTGCACAAAATCGTCCTGCCTGACCATTAGTTTTTAAGAGGCAGTATCCCTGGTCTCCAGCATCCAATGCCGTCCCCTCACTGACAATTGTGGCACCACAGAACGGCCAAGTAAATATTCTGAGTGGGCAGCTCCAGCGCACTTCCCCCTGCAAAGGATTTATTCCATGCTCCTCCTGAAGGGGCAGAGGCAAGGTCAGTACATCCAACAAATAATCCACCTGTGAGCACAAGCCAATTCTCACTGTGCCTTTTGCCTCCCACTCTGTTCTTGGAGAGCAGGGAAGAACACAGCATAGTGACACTTCCAAGAAGCTGTTCTTAAAGGCCTTATTGCTGTCACACATTGTCTGTGCTGGCAACAAAGTGCCAGAGGCACACTTGTTCCCTGCTGCATGCTGAGTTGCTCTGGGGCTGCAGAACTTTGCAGTGGGTTTGCAGCACTTTCCCTGCTGTCTGAGGGAAGGGAAGTTTTCAAATAAATAAAAGGACATGAAGTAAGCAACTGAATAAACATGATTGTATAACTGAAAACACGTGGAAACACGAAGCACATGCTGTTGAAGGAAATACCATTTGCTCCTTTTCACACAGGAGCAGAATTTAGCAACTTGCATCCTCCTCAAAGCAGCTGGTGCAGTCAGTGCCCCAGAACAGAACACAAGTGTAGCTGGTGCAGCAGGAAGAGCCAGGCATCTCTGCTCCCTTTTTATTAAAGAAAAACAAACACTTTCCTAAAACATGTCTGCTAAGCTGAGGACGCACAGAAGACAGATCACGTCTAAGATCTGGTGATCCATACAGCATTTCACTGACCAGTGCACAGCCACTATTAGCAAACCCCTGCAGGGGAATTGAGCACATACTATCCCATTCTGCAGAAGGGGGAAAACACAGTTTTACCAGCTCTACTGTGCAGCCCTGTGTTAAATTCTAGCATGGCAGATGGCAAGATTTTCCCTTCTGGAAGATCACAGAAGTGCCTTTCAGGCTGCAAAATGCCTTGGGCATCCTCAGACAACTGCATCTTCTCCTGTGACAGGAACTCCTGAATCCCAGTCCCGCCCTCCTGATCCTAATACACATGCTCCTACTCATCAACCTTGCCAGTGTCTCTTCAGCAGGAGTTCTCCTACCTTCAGAAGCAACAATGACTCCAAACAGCTTAGCTGTGTGACCATTCCTCCACAACCCCAACGGTTATAGATTTATAAGGGCATTGTATGCATTTGCATCTATTTGCTCCCTTTGTATTAGTAACAAGGACCTCCCAAATGATAGTTTATAGTATATCATATCCAGGCTCCAAAGGGATTCTAGGTATTACCACCTTCTGATTTCCCTATGGTTTTTATTCTGGGTTGCAACCATCCAACATAAGGTGCCACTGGGCAAGTGAGGGAGGGAAGTGGCAAAGTTGGGAACACACAATTAACGATGGGATTGTCAGTCTCTTCGATGTCAGGCCCCACATCTACACACCATGCACTGGCATTGATCTTGCCTTGCCCACTTGGCCCAGAAAGGCAGCGAGAGTGCCTCTTCTCATGCTAAGCCACCATGTCAGTCTTGGTCGCCATCAGACGACTCTTCTTCTGCCTCCTCCAGCCACTGGATAAACTTCTGGAGCTGCAGAGACAATGAAATGGAATTGGGTGACAAGTGACACCAAACAGATGTTGGGGAGCACTCAACAACTACACCATGTCAGTGAGCACCAGTATAACACACAAAAAAGAGAAAGAGAATGTTTCTAGGAGACATGAAAATAGAGGCAGATTGAGGGAGAGAGAGACAAAAGTTTAGATGAAAACCAACTGAGATGCCATGGACAAACCCAGACTGATTAGATTCCTGAGGGAGATTTTTCCAGTCAGACAATCCCCACAACAAAAAGGCAGAAGTTTGAGAGTTTTCAGAACTTGGGGGAGAAGAGATGACAGCTGCAACTTAAATGAGACACGCTTGGAAAACTCTGCTGGGAAAAACCTACTCCCTGAGAAATGGCTATAAAGAAGGCAGCTCATTTTACCTTTTAACTGAGCTAGAATAAGCAGCTGAAAGCACTGCTGACCTATACTAAAAGCTGACTTTGCAAAGGTTTTAAACAAAGTTGAAGTTCTTCAGAGATGGCTTTTTTCCTCTGCTCCTCTTCCAGATCCAGGGAGGAGGACTGGGACAGGGCTCAGCCAAACTGCAGCACAAAGTTCTGCCTGATGGAGTGGGGAAGTTTATATGCTCTTTGCAACACAAGCCAAATGAAAACACTCAGCAAGCAAATGCTTAGAAATATATGCTAAGGGACTGGTGAGCCAGGAATGAAAGCTTCAAAGGAATTGTATGGGGCCAGCACACAGGGCACTGGCCTAATGCCCATTTCAAATGGGTGTTGGCTTCCACAAGCGATGCTGCTGCTCCAGAAAGTGCTAGCCTCGTGCCACAGAGACCCCACTAAAAACAATCTCCTCCTCCTCCTAACTCCATTCCTCATCCAAACAGAATGATTATGGCAAAAGACACAGAAGCGCCTGTTCTGGAAAACAAAGTTGTGTTGCTTAGTGTTTAACGCACTGGTGCATTAGTGTCCTACCATGTATTGGCAGCTGCTCCACAGAAGGTGACAGTGGCACCAAACTCCACTCAAAGTTTCTTTTAGCAGCTGTTGTCTCCCCCTCTCTCTCCCTCCTCCCCATCCTGCCTCTTTAAACACCATTGGGACTTACCCGCTGGTTTTTACGAAGCTGCTTTCCCTTGTCAGATGTGTCCCGCATGGAGAACCAATTGAGAATTACATCTTCTTCCAGAATTTCCAGCTGGTAAAATGTCATCAACACCTGCATTGATGAGGAAAGAGCAACAGGGCTCTCTATAAACTCTTCTGGGGCTAGATCATGTCCAAGTACAATGTTTGCACATAACCTGTGCCTCCAACCTCTATCTTCAACAGAAAGCACTCAGTCTGCTTGATTTTGCTTTTATTGTTAAACATAACTGTGCTTCTCCTACCAGGCCTTATGCTCCTGACAGTTAGATGCTGTGACACATCATGAGTCGAAGTTCAAGCCTCATCAGCTTCAGCTCTATGGATATAGGGTATGATTGAGTGTTGTGGGCAATAAACGGCCACAGAGGACGTCAGTTCAAGATGTAACTTAAGTTCTCTTTTAAACCATCTAAAACCGATTCCCAAAGCAGATCTAACAAGCAACTCTTAAGCAGGCCTACATATGCATAATGGTGACATGTGCAGAGAAGAGCATCAAGCTCTCCAGCCCTGCCTCAAGCTCACTCCTTCTGCCAGTTCTCTTAGAAGTGCCTTATGGCAGCTGTCAAAGCAATTGGTCATTCATCAGATCAAACTCCTGCCCAGCACAGCAAGGATAAGACACAATCATGCTTTCTCAGGGTGCCTTTGTGCTGCCTTTGTGCTGCAGGCGCTTTGCAGTTTGTCTCCTTGTGGCACAACACTGACAAAGCTGGCTGCCAACTCCAAATATAAAGTGTCACTTCAATTCCCAGCCTCCAGGGAAACCCAGGCCCCTAGAACAATGGACACAAGCCAAACAATTGCCGTAATTCAAGGACATTTTGGCTCACCAAACTGAAGGCTTTTGGCTCCAGTCCTAAGTGCTTTGCCATAAGCCAGAAGCACCGGTAGCAGAAGTTAGGATTACTCTTTCTTAAGGAAGCAAGAGTTAAGCAGGCTCTAAGAGAGCTCTTCCAAAAGAGACAGGGGCTTCCTGAGACACTGCTGTGGTCCAAGTCAAATGCGCTCAGTGTGACAGGGCAGAAAACACAGGGATAAAAATATGTGTGAAGGAAGGTGAGGAGGAATGTACTGAAAACCCCCAGAAGCAGGGAGATAAGTAATAAGCCACATCACCTCCCCTTTATTCCCAGTTTCATAACTAGCTCAGCCTGAAAAAGAAATCTCAGCTTTATTCCCAGCTTTGCTCATTTTGCACTCTAAAGAAGGATAAGCCATTTGGCAGTTAGATCCCAGGGACCATGAACAGACAAATGAAGTAGAGCTGTTCCTAAAGCAGGCCTCTGCCCTCACCTCTTCCAGTGTCACACAACAAGGGCATCTAGGTTAGAAGCTACAAAATAATAACTCCCTTCAGGCTGCATGCTGGTAATTAATATTCACACTCAGCTGTGCTCCCTCAGAAGCACAGGCAAACATGGAACTTTTTTTATTTAAAGCAATTGTTATAAATAGATTCTCTCCTCTAAAGCAGACAGGCCGACTACACAGCCACCATGAATTTCACTGCAAATCTAGCAAAACCAGATCCTTGGAGCTGGGAGCAGATACTCACTTTAGCTATTGATGTGCAGAGACTGTCATGTTCCAAGAAGAATTCCTCAATGGCAAACAAGGCAGTCAAGTGATCTGATGCCCGCTTTATGTAGTTCTTAAACAATGGGGTCCAGTTCTTCAACAGCTGCAGGGGAAAAACACATCTGAGCTACGAGATGGATGTGTGCACTCAGCCCTGTTTCTGAGCTGTGTTGCACTAAGAAACTGACCCAGGGAAGCATTTTAAGAAACCATTCAGCTCATCACTTCATGTATTTGCCCCACTCAGTCCATAAAACAGATGCTGTCTCACATGTGCAGACAGGACCTAGTTTTATTAAGAAGCTCTGAGGATAGCAGCATTCCAGTATCAGAAGGGGGCCTACAAGGATGCTGGAGAGGAACTCTTTATTAGGGACTGTAGTGAAAGGACAAGGAGTAACAGATTCAAACTTAAACAGGGGAAGTTTAGATTAGATATAAGGACGAAGTTCTTCACTGTGAGGGTGGTGAGGCACCGGAACAGGTTGCTCAAAGAAGTTGTGAATGCTCCTGGCAGTGTGCAAGGCCAGGCTGGATGGAGTCTTGGGTGACACAGAATCACAGAATAGTTAGGGTTGGAAAGGACCTTAAGACTATCTAGTTCCAATCCCCCTGCTATGGTTTAAGTGTGTGGTGTCACTGCCCATGGCAGGGGGGGTTGAAACTAGATGATCTTAAGGTCCTTTCCAACCCTAACTATTCTACGATTCTATATCCATTAGCTTTCTTGGTTTTGCTTCTCTGGATGGAATCCTTGATTATCATAATAAATGTGTTAATGGAGCCTGGTACTCAAACAAAATCACTGTATAGCAGACCAGTAAGGAGAGGTACATAGATGCTACTCAAACCTTCCCCCCACAGAGCAGCTGACATTTCAGTGGAACTTTCCTTCAAAGCAGATGAGCAAATAAGAAAAATTAAAAAGACAGAGCCAGGATAATTACCAGCTGAGTAGAAGTGGACAGTGCAAAATAGCCACCCCTAAAACAGGAACACAGTGGAGCAGCCCCTAAGTGCAAGTCACACACTTATTGTATGCCTACAACCTTGTTTGGATCCTGGAGTCTGCTGCAGGGAATGGGTGGGAAGGATGAAGGGCCAGACGTTGTTACACTACTAACTGATCACAGTTCTCTCCTCCAAGGCTTATTTTTTATCAAGTCTTTAGTTTAATGATTTTGGTGCTGCCTTATCAAACAGTATTTCTGTCTGAGTTCCCCCCAGCTCTTTCACTTGTTATACATATCTGGAAAGCAAGCAGCAGGGAAAGCTCTGCAAATAAGCACAGACTTGCCTGAATCTGGGATAGGAGGTAATAAAGATAGTTAGACTCCTGACCATAACAACTTTAAAAGGTATCAGAACTAGGATACAGAAATTCCTCATTGGCCACATCATGACCATCCTACACAAACAATGTAGGAAATTAAATCAGAGTTCCATATCTTTTTTAATTGATTAATTCAACAGCAAGCATTCCTGCAACTACATCCCTGGCATGCCCATACACATACTCTGTTGTGCTGTGCCTTCAACAGTGGCTCATTACAGAACACATCTGGTCTGTTTTGAAGGGAAACAGGTAACTGAAGAAGCTCAGAGTCACCTACATCCAGGTTAATCAGCATTATTCTGCCCAGGACAACTGTTAACAGGCAGTAGCCCTATCAGAGGGATTGCTCCAGAACACAAAGTGGAGCTAGAACCCAGGCTAGTGTGGACTACCAAAGGCAGCCTGTATTAGGAAGTAGTGCTCAACTGTTCTATAGTACTACACTCCATCACCTCTTCAGACACATTTGCTATGCAACCATGCTGGAATTTGCATGCCTCAAGCAGAAACAAAGAAGGCGGTTAGTACAAACAAACTGATCTATATAGTAGTACATCAACTGGCTCAAGGAACAACAGAAAGAGCACAGAATGATCCTAATGGTATCACAACAAAAAACTGAGGGTTGCACGGTGTATTTCCGTAAAGTATTTTAGCCTTCAGCAAGATGCTTAATCCTAAACACACATCCCTCCTCTGCAACCACCTCCTGCATTTTTCATTATCCTTTGGAATTCTTCACCTCAAATGTAGTAAAGCTACTAGCAAGTTAGCTCTAAGCTAAGAAATACTTTGTAACACCTTTCTATTAAAGCCTTTAAATCATGAATGAACACAATTCTTACAAGAAGCTATTGAGTTTGCATGACATTACAAAGGAGTAAGGCTCCCTAATGAAAACCTGAAGAGGTGCACAACACATGCTAGCTGGCAGGCAGCAGTGCAGACAGTGGCCAGCTCCACAAACTGAACTGCTACATTGCTTCCCCCAGATCCCTTTAGACATCCTCACCTACATAAGTAGTTTGATGCTACTTCAGTGACAACAGAAGCAGAGCCTTCAATTTATCAGCAGATTCAGCCATATTTGCTCAAACTGTGTCTATAGTTCTAGGAGAGATCTAGTTTTCTGTCCCATCTCTGCTTTACAATTTGTACAAGAGCTGAACAAGGCACCTGACATAAGCCTCCATGTTTCATCTAAAAAATACCCATGGGCATATTCTTTACCGGATACTTGTTTTCTAAAATTGCTGCAACACTTAAGAGCTTCATGCTCAGGGGCCAGCACCTCAGAGCACATACTGTGGTTTCAAGCCAAACCATACATCATAACTATGGCATTTCCACAATTTCCCCTCCTGAGCTGCTTGGGACCACTCTACCATCACTCTTACACAAGCAACCCATCTTCCTTTAGCATCTCCTAGAGTTGAGCTACAAAGAGTGAGAAACATAAAACAGTTCTGTAAAATTCAGTGGGCTTCTGGAATTCATGACTCTCAGAATGCAAATATTCCCATCTTGTGCAAAATAACACTTTGCCATATGTAAACAGTCATAAGCTGATCTGCGCCTAATATCAGTACTGACTGAGGCATTTTTACCTTCTTAGCTACACACTTCAGTTGCATGCTTTCATTATACACCAACATATACCAAGTTAGTGTTTGGGATTCTCAGGGTGTAAGTAAGTAAATGCTTGTAAATTAACGGAGCATACTTTCTACTAACTACAGAATGACAAGTTGCAGAAAAGCCAGTTTCAGGTGCTGTACAAACATGCATGTTCTGCCTGAAGAACTGGTCTCTTCTCTTTAGAGCACTGTCGGGAAATACATGAAGCTGCTGCCCAGGAAGACCATTGATATCTGTTTTATAAGCCTTTGAGGGCTGATTCACTACCTCTATTAAGAGGCACATCAACTCAGATGTATTGGGTTATTGTAACAGTGACTAACATCATGGGTGCAGTTGAACATTAACAGTATATTCCACTAGAATACTGCCTTCCTGCCAGTTTTAGTACAGAAAGCTAGCACAGTTCTACACACAGTAAAAACACCAAGGCACAAAACTGTTCCAGGGAAGGATTCTCAAAGAAACTTTCTGATTGTTCTTTACAAAGGAGAATCTGAAGAAACTGGCTGCCACAATGGTCAATGGGTTTGACAGACAATAAATCTAAGGATAATTTGTGCTTTATAAATGCACATGGCACACAATTCTCTGCTTACAGAAATTCCATTTGATCATGTCATGGGGCATGGTCACCCACAGTATTACAGATTATTCACATTATTCAGATTATTGAATTTCAGATTATTGCTCTGCACTAAGGGTAAGTTGATTTGCTGTCTCTGCTGTTAAATATGAGCATCAACTTTTCTTTGATGAAATATATACGGGCAAAGTTACCCAGAGGTAAGCCCTTGTTCAGGTGCTTCCATTGTCTTCAACTTCTAAGGGGCTTTGGGCAATTATGCAAATCATTATGCATTTATGCAGTATCCTTTATCCCAGACTCGACCTCTTCTGACTGGGTGCTGAAGTGAAGTTCTCCTGTCCTACTCATGCTGGATTAGAAGCCATACCTAGGAGACAGAGATGCTATATCCTAGCTGGAAAACAAACAACCAACAATAACAACAAAACCCAAAGAAAAAACACCACATCACCATCCTATACAGCTACCAACTCCATACAACCTGTTGTCTAGATGTACTGCTTTCCACTTAAGACTCTAACACCTGCTCTACACATTCTCTTCAGTCCTCCTCCTTCAATTCTCTTCCCAGGACAGGACATGCTATTCAAGAAAACAGACTGAAAAAATTAACAAAAGCAAGCAGAATTTCAACAGAGCAAACAGCAAAATCTCACTAAGCCGTCTGATGAACAGATTAGTTCACATGGATGTTTTCTATAGAAGGCATTTCTACATGTCCAGGAGATGAATTAAGTGCCATGCTTACACCTACATAATGAAGAATTAGTTTTCCACCCCTCCCCATCAATAGAAAGCACATACTTCCTCAGAGGTTGTCAAATGTTCCTCTTTAGCTCCATCTCCTAAAAAAAATTAACTTAGTCCTTCCCAGACAAGTGTCAGACCCACTAATTCTGAAAAAACACCTTTGCAATCTTTAGAGTTTGCAAATCCAAATATATAAATGGGCTACAGCAAAGAGACAAAAATACTACGATGGCTTCAGCTTGGATCAACAAAACCATTAAGATAAGACTGCTTGCTTTTTAAAGCAGACCCTACCCTATTTTGTCTCCCTTAAGTTAGGAAATAGAAATTGCTCTCACCCAATTAAACAACCCCTTTAGAGACACAACAGAATTCTGTATCTTCAAAGGTGACAATATCATGCCTTTGCATTTGGCTGGAAAAAAATTGGCACCAGTTTCAGTATGCAGATTAGCAAGACCTTGGAAAGGATCCCATTGGGAGAGGAGCACTCCCCCTGCTGCCCCAGGGACAGGGCTTATGATGGATTTGAGCCAGGTTCCTGGAATTCAAGCCTGTAAAGGTATCTCTAACAATCCCCCTTCTTTTATTTCTGCAAGTGATGCACTTGTACTACCACACACAGGAAACAAACAACCATGGGTACTGAAGAATAGCTCCCCACACCTACAGTCTCAGGTGAGTTCTGAGCAAGTACAATAGTTTCAGTTCACTTTTACTTCTATAGATGACAAAGAGGCTCATGAACTCAAAGAGTTCAAATGGTTTCAGGCTTAACCAAAAAGAATTCTCAGCCAGGAAACACCTGGGGCATCGAGACGGACTCCTACATACTAGAAGTCAAGCCCAGAGAAAAGTCAGATGGAGCAGAACTCACAGGAAGTAATGCTGAGAAATAGTTCTGGGAGTCCAGGTTTGCATCCAGCTGCTGCAGTGGGAACTCCAGGATCACTTTACTGAGCACCTGCATCATCTCCTTCAGGCCAATGTTATATGCATACCTGCAATGAAAAAGGCAACCCCCCCAACACTTCACACTATCTGATCTCTGCAGAGCATGTCACTTCACAGAGATATAGCAGAAGGTTTAATTTTCATCTTCCAGACTTGTTTTTTGTTTGTTTGTGTTTCCAAATATTCAGGCAACAAAATCACCTTGGACTGCATCAGGCCCTGCAGAAGGCTGAAAATCCTGAAAATCTGCTATCACAGTGGAACAAGCTGCCACAAGGAAAGCACCCTCACAGTTATGAGAGTGCTGGAGGAATATTGTTGTACAAGAGAAACAGGTTTGTATTTGAAAAATAGTAGGTAAAACACACTCTGATTACATGTTCTAGACTTGCTGCTGTAAAAACAGAGTGGACAAGCCACACCACAGCAGAACCCCAGCTGCAGGCAGCTGGTTGAATGTTGCAATGCACAAAGCAGGAGCCCCTGCATGAACTTAGGCAGTCTGTGCCAAGAACTGGCTTGTTCTTTTCAGTCCACAGTTACTTAATAGCAATTCAATCTCTCATTACAGAATTCAGGCAGGAAAAGCCTAACCACTAAGGATGCTATAGATGCAGCTGGCACTTTCCATCAACTCTTGTCAGCATTCAGTCATGATCTCTAATCTGCATTTCCCATGCTCCATACTGATGAAACTGATGTCTAACAATCATATATGGGTATTCACATGGTTTCTCCTCTTTTTTCTACATCCACTGTCAAATCCAACTGTTCAGCATAAGGGACAGCATCCCTAAGGAAATACTCACTTGAGGGAGTTGATTTCCAGGACCAGGTTGTCACAGGAAATGTTTTCTTCTTCACCCCTCTGTAACGTACCCAGAACCTCATTCTGGAAAACTAATGAAAGAAAGGACAGGCAGTTAGACATGAGAGGGAAAAGCACAAATTCTTCAAACTGTTCATTACTGAAGAAACTATGCCATTAAAGGAAGCATTCTGACACAAATGTCTATTTGTTCTCTGTAACCTGGCACAAACCCACATCAACTATAAACAGTTGAATATAATTCACATAGAGAAAACCTACTAGATATCATTGATCTATCCATACAAACCACTGCAAAGCTATCTACCTCTGCAGCTTTTTAGAGCATACTTTCTATTGCACTTTCACAATCTAGCCTTATCTATTCAGAAAAACTTCATCTTCCCCTAAAGATGTGAATTCAAACCTAAAATTTATCGGTTTAATTTCCTTTGGGGAGATACTTTAACGTGAAGAGGGCTTTTATTCCCAGTTTCGCTTGAGCCCCTCTCAAACCCAGAGTAACCTTAACAAAACAGAAAACCAAAACATATCTGCCAAAAGAGGCAGCTGCTACAAGGACATTTAATTCTCCAGCATGATTACAGCACTGAGCTGTTCACATAGGGCAACTCTGCTGGACCTTCACACAATTTCTGAGTTTAAGCAGTGACGGTGCCATTTAAACAGATAACTCAGGGAAGTCACTTTTGTGAAGGCCCAGTGATGAGGAGTGAGAAAGATGAATGCTCTTTGTCTAGCTTCTTATCTTTGCCTACCTTGGGTTAACACACTGCAATACAGGGAAAACTTGAAAAAAAAAAAAAAAAAAAAAAAAAGAAAAAGTAGAAAATGCAGGAAGTGAGATCAGAAAAAAATGTATTATATATATCTACAAGTTTTCCCATATACCTAAGAAAGCAGCACAAATCTCACTGTCACTGCATTATCTGCAAGCTCACCATACTTCTTAATAGCCCACCTCTCACCTTTGATGTCATCTAGCTGAGGGGACGCTGCCCGACTATCCAGCTCCTCAGAGCCCATGCTCAGGTCACTGTCTGATTCACTCTCTTCCTCTGAATGCAGAGCTGGGCCTGATGAAGGAAAGAAGATGCAGCATTCAACGCTCAAAAGCTGCAGCTGTCATATGCATAACGAACCAGGTGGTTTAGGGACATCCCAACCAAGTCAGCAACTATCTGTCCTTGCAAGGAAGCTTCTACTTATAGGTCCACATGATTAGATTTGCTGCAGAGGGAATACTATGGCTGCCACCAGGATAATGGGACTTTTAAGAGTATGCAGGCAGACAACAAAGCACAGGGACAGGAGCAAACGCATTCTGAGCAGACTGCTGACTCACGATGGAGCAATGTCAGCAGATGCTGTCACTAGCAGGAAGAAAGCCAGCAGTACCCAGAATAGCCAAAACATATTCCCCTCTAAGGGAGGGTATCTCACAGTGCACCACTCACTGCACAGACAGCTCTGTGTGTTAGTGTATAATAAAAACATCCACAGAGCGCAGGAAGAGAAAGAATCTGGTCCACCATCTGCTTTCACCTCTCAACTTGCCTCCATGCACATATATCTGAAGCCAGACTGCTTCACAAAGCCCAGGTCTTACTCTACACAAAGTTATCAGCATCCCACTCAGCCAGTTTCCCTCACACAGGTTTGTCTGTCCATCCTCAGGTGACCATACTACACTTTTCCTCACCCCATAGGCTTTGCCTCTGCTCTTCTTCATCCTCTTCATTCTTGTCATCTGCTTTCCAGAGATAGCCTCTGCCCTCTGAGCCTACATCCTTTTTATTGTAACCTGAAAAAGAAACAGATCAGGAGGTAGATGTATCAGATCTGCTTACAGGCAAACCTGAAACAGACTGGTATAACTTGCACATTACTGCCCCTTACATATCCTTCATCAGGAAGGAGCTGGGATCCCTGCAGATGCATATGGATTTCAGCTTTTATCTTCTCACTTGCCTTGACAAGTGACTGACTTACTCCTCCCTACAGCAGCAACATTGAGCTGACCATATTAAGATCCCTTGACAAATCCAGACTGGTAGAAACAGTATTTCACAAGGACAAAGTCCTTGGACACAGTCCAGGTACAAGGACATAGATCTTGCAACCTGCCTTGAACTGAACATCCCTTCCAACTTCAGCTTTTATCTTCTACAAAGCTCCTACTCTTGGGAGAAAAAAAAAAGGAAAACAGTTGAGTCTCCAAAGATTTTAATACTGCGGTATTGAGGTACATCTCATTGTCCAACTTCAGCTGAACATTCTTGCTTGCCCTACTGAAAACACACATGGTGCAAGCTGCACGCAGCACAAATCTCCAGCCTGGCACTGCAGAATCTAGAATGGGGGGGGGGAAAGACTCCAAACGATCATCGAAGGCAAAGCCCTCTGCATAGCCTGACTGCATGGAGCTAGAGGTTCCCATACCTTTCAGTTTCACTTTGCTTTCCTCCTTGTTAACACCAGAATCATCACTGAACTGGTCATCATCCTCTTCCTCCTCATCTGGTGGGTGCAGAGAGATCACTGTGCCCTCAGAAAGAGTGATGCCAGGACCTACAACTACCTGCAAATACATGTAACATATTTTAATGAAGAAACATGCTGATTGCCCCCTCATACCTCCACCAGCAGGAACAGCTGCTCCAGACAAGCTGTATACTAACAAGTATAACTGAAGACGTCAGTACTGCTAAATCACATACCATACTACCGTAGCCAAACAAAAGGAAGAAAAAGGTGGGAGCAGTATCTATCCCCCACCTCTGCAAAAAGGCCTGTAGCAGCCCTGTATTCTGGTATGGTCTAGTTTAAGTCTAGCAACTGCCAAGAGAGGCAGAAAGCAGAACAAACATAAATAGCGCTCACCTGAGAAGAGAGGACACAGTGAGGCTTCAGCTTTACTTTCTCCTTCACTTCAGCTTCATCACAGACAACAGAATGGCAGATCTCCACGTTATCTGCTATGTGTACTTTGTCCCAGAGAAAAGCTCCATCCAAAGTGACTTTATCACCTGTTATACATCACCAAGCACAAATATAGTGAGCAAGGAGGTTGCTGTTCTCCCACACTGCTGAGTCCACTAGAAAGTATCTTACTGAAAACCAATGCTCTTGATGCATGATGGATGTTTGATGAAAGGTGAAAATTTGTCTTAGAGGCTTAGGGCCACTACTTATCCAAAGCTAAGATTTGTTTGTTCTCTACAAAGACTTCAGTTTACAGTAACAACTGACATCTTGGTTTTGCCCAAATACAGCTAAATCACAAAAAAAGTCCAGCCAAAACTAGGAAGGAGTACCAGGCAGCTCACAAAACAAGGGACAGGTGTCTCTCACTTGTAGGATATTGGTGGGCAATAACCTCAGATCAGTAAAGGCTATGCATTCTCTACTGCTGAAACAACTTGTCTGCATGAAGTTCTTTCCAACTTTCAGCATTGTTATAGTACCTGAGAACTTTAACCTATTTCCTCTGCTGAAAACCCAAGTTCTTCTCCTTTCTCACCATTAGAACTCAATTGGTACCCACCTATCATCCTCTCTGAGACAAATGCACTTTAAAAACCAAATCCCAACAAACCATGCCCCTTCCTGGCAAGGCTTCATGTTCCCCATTGTTGTACTCACCTATCCTACAGTTCTGCCCAATAACGCTGTTTGTTATGGAGCAGTTGCTGCCAATGACTGTTCCCTGCCCAATGAGTACGTTCTCTTTCAACATGCTGCCTTGGCCAAGGCTAACATCGACTCCTCGGTAAATGTTGTGTTTAGAATGGGTGTAACTCTGATTCTTGTCATCAGTGAAGTTCATCTCTGGAGTCAAAGGATAAACCCAGCGCCTGACGATGTCAGAGCATACAGCTTCATACATTAGTAAGTTGCATATATGGGCACCATACTCTTCTGTTGTTACATGCATATGGATCTGGTTCCCCAGGACCTGGAAGACAGGCAGGAGCACATCAGAAGATTCTCTAACATGAGGTAATGGGATCTGCCTGGTAACAACCCTCTCCTTACCTCCTCATTCACCAACAGACCACGCACAAAGTCATCCCGTGTCTGGTAGTCAAAATTGTCTGTGAACAGCTCAGCCACCTGCCAGGAATAAAATATAAGGAAATAATACATTTAGCAGAAAACATTGCCAGGGAAGCCAGATAATTAATGGCTATCCAGTGGTTCTCAGAGTTATACAGTGTAGGAAAGTGATGCTCTTGCCTTGAATAAAGCTTTGATTCCTTCTGCTAGGAGTGTTGACCTTCCCATCTCCTCCTCCTAATGGAGACTATGGACAGACTCTGGTTTACAGAAGGGGCAAAACACTGCATTTTCAAGCAATCTGCCCAGCCTCACTTTGCAGTTTCACTCCCAAAGGAAGGCTGCAGATCAGCTTTTTCAGACGTGCAAGAGACATTAGCAAGCCTAGGCTGGAATAACCCTGAATGTTACCAGCTTGCACGTAGTGACACTTTTCCACAGCGCAGTCATCACCTTTGCTCCACAGATGTTACTATACTCAAAGTGAATTCATGTATTTTCCAGAAGAGCTTCATCCTATGCCAAATCAGCCAGTGTACTGATGCATTCACTGCCTAGTTCTGCCTGAGCGTGAGCTGTGGATGCCAGATACAGATTGAGCACCCAGACAACCTGCAGAGCAGCGCTACATGATCACTCAGGCTCTCTGTTCAGTCACTGAGCACAGCTAGGAGTTCTGATTTCCAAACCTATTACCGTCATACCACATCACAGTATCACAGTATGTTAGAGATTGGAAGGGACCTCAAAAGATCATCTAGTCCAATCCCCCTGCCAGAGCAGGAACACCTAGATAAGGTTACACAGGAATGTGTCCAGGCGGGTTTTGAATGTCTCCAGAGAAGGAGACTCCACAACCTCCCTGGGCAGCCTGTTCCAGTGTTCTGTCACCCTCACTGAGAAGAAGTTTCTTCTCAAGTTTAAGTGCACTCCCTGCACACCAGTTGGACAAACAGAACAATTCAGATTGAATTTTGGACCCTCAGATGGGCAGAGCTCACCTGTGGAGAGCAGATGCTGATATGACAATCTAGCAAGTCATGGCGCACCTCAACATTCTCAATAGAGTTCTGGAACAGACTCTGAAAGAGGAAAAAGTTCAGATGATCTGAGTGCCTCATGCAGTACTGAACCCCAAAAGCCTTCTATAAGCCAGGGGCAGTACTGACTGAATTTGGAACTAACTGAAGTTCTGAAGATCACAAAAATCTATACTGAGACGTTAGCTTAGCAGGCACAGCCTGGTCATACACAGAGCTGTGTGTCAGCCAGCAGAGACTGCCCTTGTCCTTATATAGTGCAGCATTCCAAGAAACAGCTTGTACTTCAAACAATCATTTTCTTCCAGGAGGC
The DNA here is from genome assembly GCF_963264785.1 of Psittacula echo. Classification (NCBI taxonomy): domain Eukaryota; kingdom Metazoa; phylum Chordata; class Aves; order Psittaciformes; family Psittacidae; genus Psittacula; species Psittacula echo. Next base: position 29,394,431 of record NC_137740.1, on the reverse strand, counting down.
TCCTGGCAATATTCATAGCTTCCATACCCACTGTGGGTTTTTACAGCTGTGGGTTGCTTTTCTGTTGTTGATGGTTTTTACTGGTTTCCTACAGTGATTCCTGCTTTCATATAAAGGTAAGAAATGACCTACTGATTACTGATTTGGGGATGAAAATGTCATATAATCATTGCCTTAGTTTTGAGCTGAAAAAAAGGTCCACCCATCTCACTGGAGAAAGTGCCTCCACAGACATCTACAGAGCATGATTAGGGGAACAGTAGAGGCAGAAGTAAGAGGAGGTACTACTCCTTGCGCATGCTGCTTCAAAACGGTTTGTGTATGATAACGGTATAAGCATCCCAATTTGGGAACCCCTGCAAAAGCACAAATCATTCACCTCCCTTGTTTCATATAGAGAAAAGGAATAAAATAAATGCAAGAACTGAACTGTAAGAAATATGTCTGCCCCATCTTCAAACTCTGAAATGAGCCTCAAATATGTGTCCCCTACAATTTCATCAAGCCTCAAATAATGGTTAAAAGAAAAAAAAGCCAGTTTACCAAGAGTTACTTCCTACCACCTGCTCCTCCAAAAGAAGCAGCAAGCACAGTTTCTCAGCCTTCACTCAAGTAAGACCTCCTCCCTGGGGTAGGGTGCTTCACTACCACAGCCCTTTTCCACCCATCCGGTTCCAGACGTACCATAGGAAAGCGGAATCGTTTAAGCCCCTGGGTTCTCTGGTAGTGAAGGACACGGTTTGTCGCACTGTCCATAGCAATAATAATGTCATCCTCTTTGCACCTGGCATGGTGACCAGGTGAAGACTCCTTGAATATCATCGTCATCACAGAAATGTTCTTTTCCATCTTACGACGCAACCTGAAACAGAAGGGCAGAACTTTAAAATCACTCTTCAGAATGTTATAGCCCAGAGCTTCAGTAGACTAGACAAGCATACACATTTTCTACACCTACTTGTGCTCTTCCATGGCTTTGGATATATTGAAATTGGACACCACATCTCCAGTGACGAGAATGAAGTCAGAACGAACAAGGGATTTGGCATCAACATCTCGCAGCACATCACCAAGGGATCGGTACAGGTCAGAAGTGACAAAGCGCACTGTGTTGGGAGAGGTGTGGCGGCACCACTTGGATTTTCTGGAAGAGGAAAAACACATTAGGGAAGTGTAAAAAGGATATTCCTGTACAGAACACACTAGGATAAAGTGCCCCAGTGCACATGACACCTGTAAGTGAATGCAAGGAGAATCCTATTACAATGACCCCACTATCGACAGGCTTGGGTATGCTCATTTGCACACATCAGGTAACTGAAGAGGGTTAGACCTCAAAACTGTAGCTTATGAAAACTCAGGAAACCCAACTCCACTTTGAGCTACATTTTGACAAGGGATAAGGAAAAGGTACACACAACCCAAACTTTCTTTCTTGGAAAGCAGTACCTCAGGCAGGGAAAAGATAACATGCTGCAGGTTTCTCTTTAGCCTGCAAACCTGCAGCATACAGATGCATAGGTGCTGAGAGAGCTGTTTCCATATGCTGCATGGCATACCAAGACAGGGCATAACACAAAGGGTGATACTCTGATTTAAACGGCTTCCCACAGGACACCCCTGCTTTTAGACAAGAAAAATTAAATGCCAATACAAATGCAGTCCCAAATCACTCAACCCTTTTAATACACTGCACAACCACACTCCTTCACAAGAGGAATGGCCTTTTTCGAGGTATGCTAGGAGACACCTGGTGAAAGGGAATCTTTTGCATGCAGTTTTCATCAGAAGAACCAGAAAGACCTTCGAGCCTTGTTGGAGGTGAGAAGAATCCTTTCTATAATCAAGCTAAAAAGAAGAAGAGATTCTTACTGTAAATGCTCTTTTATCTCAGCTGATTTCCAACAGCAGAAAACAAAGGTTTCTTCCACTCCAGTTGCTGTTAGGAACTCCAAGGTATAGTCAATCATGGCCACATTTGCCATAGGTAAAAGTGCCTAAAATAAACCAAACCAAAACCAAAGATATAGAAAACTGAACAGTCTTATACCTCAACATCAGCACTGCTGGGGGGGAGAAGAAATAAATCCCAGAGTGCTGATTCCCTGACTCAGGCTTTAATTGCTTCAAGAAAAACCTGTCAGACATGAATGAAGAAGCCTCAGGAACACAAGTGTCCAAAATTAAACAAGAGGGAAAAAAATTCAACCTACAGTGAAGTGAGTTTTCTCTTGACTTGAGATTCAAGCCATGCTTTTAAATTGAGTTACTGATTCACAGCTGAGTGATCTCATACTATTCTTTAATTAATTTTTGGTGCTGTTGTGTTTCAAGCCTGAGCTCGCGTGTATAATTATGACTACCACAAACATTAAATCAGCAAACAAGGTAAAATAATTGTTCAGACCTAAGTGTTCCAGAAGTGCTGTTTCTTTTAACATATGGCCTTCTGATCTGGATAATTAAAGTGCTTTCTCCATCATTTTTCCTGGCCATATTCTTTTACCCATTACTGCTTGCAAGGACAGGGATTTTGTTTCTTTCCCCTGTCCAAACAAGCCTGTCCAAAACCACTGCCATTCCTGCACCTGCAACAGATGAAAAGCAAACAGCAGTTTGCCCTGCCACATGGAAAAGCAAACAGCACCAATGCAGCATTAGATCCTCACTGCCTCTGCAGCTGGGAATGTAAACTCCCACAAGTGAGAAGAACTAGCCAAAGGCTTCCACAGCACAGGGAAAGGCAGGAAAAGCTGTGGCAATGGGGACAGCCTGAACCCCGGCCAAATGCTGGCACCCAGGAGCACTCCAGAACCTACCAAGAGTAGTTGGAGGTACCTCACCTTCTCCCAACCTAGCCCAGGGCTCTCACAGCAGGTAACACCACAACCGTGGGCCTGACCACGACCACCAGCCAGCACTCTGCTTTTTATTGGATCACAGAATGGTTTAAGTTGGAAAGGACCTTAAAGCTCACCGAGTTCCAATCCCCTGCCACGTGCAAGGACACCTTCCACTAGACCAGGTTGCTCAAAGTCCCATGCAGCCTGGCCTTGAACACTACCAGGGACAGGGCAGCCACAGCTTCTTGGAGCAACCTGTGCCAGTGTCTCACCGCCCTCACAGGGAAGAATTTCTTTCTAACATCTAATCTAAATGTCCCCTCTTTCACTTTAAAGCCATTCCCCCTTCTCCTATCCCCACATGCCCTTAGAAAAAGCCCTATTCTAGAGTTCTTGTAGGCCCTCTTGAGGTACTGGAAGCTGCTCCAAGGTCTCTCGGAGTTTTCTGTTCTACCAGGTAGACCGGGACAGCCGGTCCCGGGGTACCCGGCCCAGAGGAGGCAGCGGCAGGCAGAAGGGATTTCTCACCCGCGGCCGGTCTTTGGAGATCGGGAAGAAGCGGCGGTTGAAGCTGTCGGCGACCAGCACTGCCTGAAGCGGCGGCGGCGGCTCCTCCTGAGGGTCGGGCCCGCGGGACCCCCCAGTGCCAGCCCCACGCCTCACCGTGCCGCGAGCCGCCATCTCCTCACGCTGCTTCAGCTCCCACCTTCCGCTTCCGGTACTGCGCCGGAAGCGCCGACGGGAGCTCGGCGGTGACAGAAGAGCTTGGTGCAGCGGTGTGTGTTCGCCTTGCCAGTGCGGCCGCGGGATTCGGCAGAGCCCGGCCTCGCGGAGCAGGACGGGACCTGCGGGACTCCGCTGCGTTGCGTGAAGCAGCCTGGCAGAGGGCGGAGCCCGGGGAGGGCTCTAGGAGCTCCTCGGTGCCTCCCCGGCATCTCAGCCCATCCGTCAGTACTGGCGTGAAGACCCGCCATTGCCAAGTGGAGTCAGCCGCTGACCGCCATGCCTGCGCCTCAGGAGCGGCAGTTTCATCCCCATGCCCCGAGGAGGCAGCGGGTGGAGGGCAGAGCAGCTCTCCCTGCCATTACAGGGCATAGCCGGGTCCCAGCTGAGGCGAGGGCCTGAATTTCCTCCACACAGGCATTTCCCAGAGGAGCTCTGGGTGTGTGTAGTACTTCGGTGCAATCCCGGCCATTTCCAGGTTTGGAAACAGTTACATTTTCTTGATACGTTTCCTAGCCCTGATGTGGTTTTGTGCTGCATTTCCAGGTGTCCAGCTGCTGTTCCTGTAAAGGGCAGCCTTGCTGTGAATCAGCTCTTCAGTACTCTGATTCGGAGAAATCTCCAGGTACAAACTCGCCAACAGAGTTTTAAGTTGACAAGCAGGTATTCTTTATTGGGGCGCTGAGAGACACGGGGGATCACTCCTCCAACTGTGTCTCTCCCAGGCATCAACCAGGCTGTGATTATATTGTCCTTAAACATACATATTCATTAGATTACGTACATTACATCATACTTTTTAGAGAATGCCTCCTGTATGTATACAAAAATGTGGTAGTGGGCTTTCACGCCCCCGGTGGTTATTTCTTCATCACTTTGTTTCAGGATCGTTGTCATATCAGTAACAACCAGGTGGTTCTGGCAAAGGTTATCTTAGTAATTTCCTTTTCTCTATAGTTGCTAACAAAGCCTAAAGTTCTTGAGGTTACTTATTTACAACCGTATTCTTCAATCAACCTTATTCTTCAATCCCCCCCTTTTCTTGTCCTATTGCAAATTCCTTTGCAACTGAGTTATTTCATTTTTATTTAAAGTTTTCTGAAGTATTTCCCTGTTTCTATGTCGTGGTTTAAGCCCCGGCTGTAAATTAGAACCACGCAGTCTACTTCCCCCCCACCCCCCAGAGGGATGGGGAGGAGAATCAAAAGAATGTAACTCCCACGGGTTGAGATAAAAACAGTTTAGTAACTAAGGTATAACACAAATCACTACTGCTGCCACCAATAATAATAATGATAAGAGAAATAACAAGGGAAGAGAATACGATACTGCCCGCCGGAAAAGAGAACCCGACAGAAAGAGGACGTGCCCTTCCGGGTAGCTCCCAGTTACATCCCCTGGCATGACGTGCTGTGGTATGGAATACCTCTTTGGCTAGTTTGGGTCAGGTGTCCTGTCCCCACTTCCTCCCAGCCCCTCCTCCTCCCTGGCAGAGCATGAGACTCACAAAGTCCGTGGTCAGTCTAAACGTCGGTGTTATCAGCTTTGTTCCCAGGCCAAAAGTCAAAAACACAGTGCTGCAACAGCTACTAAGGAGAAAAACTGACTGCTACTGCTGAACCCAGGACATTCTACTTGATGCTTAATTTTGTTTCTCTTCCATTAGTATTATTACTAATATAAATTATTAATTATTACTAATATAAATTATTAATATATTATTCCATAGTTCGTCATGGTTTGTTTGCAATCCCAAAAGGAGCATTGGACTGTTATACATGTAATCACAACCATTCCTATTATTACAGATACAGTAAAAACCAACTGTCTCAACTAGGAGAGATTGGGTACCCATGATGTTAATTTTTCCCAAATTTCCTCAAATCCCCATGAGGTGTTGTCCTGCGCCACCTCATGAAATATTTTAACTTGTTTCCACATTTTCTTTAGATCAGTAGTAATTCTTCCACTTTGATCTATATAGGAAAACCAGCTATCATTGATTACAGAACAAACTCCTTGGGATGCTAACAGTGTATCTAATGCCATCCAATTTTGGAGCACTACTTTAGACAGACTGGTTATTTCTTCTTGTAATGCTAGAATAGCATCGGCAGTTCGATTTTTCATTTCCTTAATTGCAGCTGAGATATTTACAATCGCTTTTTCTAATTCAGTAACACCTAGAGATGGAATAAGCCATCTAACAAAGCTATGGAAAGCAGTGTTTCATTCTGCTATGGGATTATATCCTCGTTTGATTCTTTTAATAAAACTCCGAACCAAGGTTCCAGAGGGATGAATGTCAATTACTGTAAAGTTTGGAACCACTACTCCTAGTGTGCATGTCCCTTTCCAGTTAGGAGGCAAAGCCTTATAGGCATTTTCTCCACATAACCAATACCACCCTTTCCCTTCAGGAGCATTCCAATAACCAGTTAAAGGTTTTCAAAGGTGAAGTTGCATTGCCCAGCTGCAATATGGGTAATTTCCTACCGACATGTTGCCTTGATTAAGAGTTTTGTTAGTGGTTACACATTTAACTTCTGACATATTTGAGGCTCATATCCTTAAAACCTGTAAATTTGTATGGGTTTTGTCGGTATAAACAGGATCTCTCCATAATCTATTCCAATTTGTCTTAAAGGGGATAGGAAGGCCAATTAAAGGAATACCAAGTCTCTCTTCTGATTTAGGTAGCTGAGTACAGATCCAACAATCACTCTTGTTTAAGACATTAGTAACATTTTGTATCGATCTCAGATATAGATTTTGATTCCATGCTTCTACAACTATTGTTATACAAGTCCAAATTATGATCGATGTGGTCTCATATGTGTGGGTTCTGAAGACTGGACGTGCCATATTTTTTCTCAGTTCTGATGTGTTTTTGGTTCTGGCACCTTCTTGATTCTTCAGTAATGTATCCAAGCAGGCTGTTCCTTTATCTTCACTGCTGTAAAGGTAGTCAGTAATACCTGGTTTGATCCACTCCACTTCTCTTCTAGGGGATCACCTGCAAAATTCTTAATAAAAACCCAATCTCCTGGCTTAAAAGGATGAATAGGATAATCTAAACCTCTTGCTCTTGTCCCTAATATTCTCTTATTTATTTCTTATAATTGTTTTCCCAGATTGATCAGAAACTGTCAGAGATAGCCTTCTCCCACTTCCTGAAGACTTTCTCCTTTAAACTGGGACTGATATGGTCTTCCATATAAAATTTTGCATGGGCCAGCCTCTTTTTTTGACTGACATTTAGTTCAAATTCTTAATAGAGCCAGTGGTAAGGCTTGGTGCCAATATAACCTGACATATTTTATTAATCTGTTGTTTGATCAGATGGTTCATCTTTTCTACTTGCTCACTGACCTGAGGCCTGTATGGAACATGTAGTTGCCAATCAATTTCTAATTTTTTCTAACTTCTTGTAACAATTTTGCACTGAAGTGTGAGCCTTGGTCGGAAGAAATTGCCACTGGTACTCCAAAACAAGGTATTATATCATTTAATAATGTTTTAATTACTTATCTTGCATTATTTATTCCACAAGGGAATGCTTCTGGCCACCCTGAAAAAGTATCTGTCAATACTCAGGACAGTGAGAAGAGTGTGCAGTAAGCTCACTGCCCTGGACTTCAAGAGAGCAGACTTTGGCCTCTTCAGGAACCTGCTTAGTAAGGTTCCATGGGATATAGCCTTAGAGGGCAAGGGGGCCCAAGTCTGTTGGCTGTTATTCAAGGATCACCTGCTACAAGCTCAGGAATGTTGCATCCAAACTAGAAGGAAGTGCAGCAGGAGGGCCAGGAGACCTCCTTGGATGGATAAGGAGCTGCTGAGGAAAATTCAAAGGAAAAAAGAGGCTTATAAAAGGTGGAAGCAAGCACAGGCAGCCTGGGAAGAATACAGGGATGTTGTCTGGAAAGCTAGGGACCAGGTTAGGAAAGGTAAGGCCCAGTTAGAATTAAACTTGGCTAGGGATGTTAAGGATAACAGGAAGGGATTCTACAAGTATGTAGCGAATAAAAGACAGACTAGGAACAACGTAGGCCCCCTCCGGAAGATATCGGGAGAACTGGCTACCCGGGATTTGGAGAAGGCTGAGGTTCTTAATGACTTCTTTGCCTCGGTCTTCACTGGCAAAGGCTCTGACCGCACCACCCAAGTCTTGGAAGGCGGACGCAGGGACTGTGAGAATGAAGACCCTAGGCCCACTGTAGGAGAGGATCTGGCTCGAGACCATCTTAAAAACCTAAACGTACACAAGTCCATGGGACCTGACGAAATCCATCTGCGGGTCCTGAAGGAGCTGGCGAATGAAGTTGCTAAGCCACTGGTCATCATCTTTGAAAAATCACGGCAGTCAGGTGAAGTTCCCGACGACTGGAAAAAGGGAAATATAACCCCCATTTTCAAGAAGGGGAAAATGGATGACCCTGGGAATTACAAACCAGTCAGTCTCACCTCTGTGCCTGACAAAATCTTGGAGCAGATTCTCCTGGAAGGCATGCTAAAGGCACATGAAAAACAAGGAGGTGGTTGGTAAGAGCCAGCATGGCTTCACTAAGGGGAAATCCTGCCTGACCAACTTGGTGGCCTTCCATGATGGGGCTACAGAACTGATGGAGAGGGGCAGAGCAGTTGACATCATCTACCTGGACTTGTGCAAAGCCTTCAACACTGTCCCACATGACATCCTTGTCTGTAAATTGGAGAGACATCAATTTGATGGGTGGACCACTCGGTGGATAAAGAACTGGCTGGATGGCCGCACGCAAAGAGTTGTGGTCAATGGCTCAATGTCCGGCTGGAGACCAGTAACGAGTGGTGTTCCTCAGGGATCGGTATTGGGACCGGTCTTGTTCAACATCTTTGTTGGTGACATGGACAGTGGGATTGAGTGCGCCCTCAGCAAGTTTGCTGATGACACCAAGCTGTGTGGTTCGGTTGATACGCCAGAGGGAAGGGATGCCATCCAGAGGGACCTCGACAGGCTTGTGAGGTGGGCTGATGCCAGCCTTATCAAGTTTAACCATGCCAAGTGCAAGGTCCTACACCTGGGTCGGAACAATCCCAGGCACAGCTACAGGCTGGGCAGAGAAGAGATTCAGAGCAGCCCTGCGGAGAAGGACTTGGGGGTGTTGGTTGCTGAGAAAATGAACATGAGCTGGCTTCAGTGTGTGCTCGCAGCCCAGAAAGCCAACCGTATCCTGGGCTGCATCAAGAGGAGTTTGACCAGCAGGTCGAAGGAGGTGATCCTGCCCCTCTACTCTGCTCTTTTGAGACTTCACTTGGAGTATTGTGTGCAGTTCTGGTGTCCTCAACATAAAAAGGACATGGAACTGTTGGAACAAGTCCAGAGGAGGGCCACGAGGATGATCAGGGAACTGGAGCACCTCCTGTATGAAGACAGGCTGAGAAAGTTGGGGCTGTTCAGCCTGGAGAAGAGAAGGCTGCGTGGAGACCTCCTAGCAGCCTTCCAGTATCTGAAGGGGGCCTACAAGGATGCTGGGGATGGACTATTCATCAGGGACTGCAGTGACAGGACAAGGGGTAACGGGTTCATACTTAAACAGGAGAAATTTAGATTGGATATAAGGAAGAAATTCTTTACTGTGAGGGTGGTGAGGCACTGGAATGGGTTGCCCAGGGAGGTTGTGAATGCTTCATCCCTGATGGTGTTCAAGGCCAGGTTGGATGAGGCCTTGGGTGGCATGGTTTAGTGTGAGGTGTCCCTGCCCATGGCAGGGGGGTTGGAACTAGATGATCTGAAGGTCCTTTCCAACCCTAACTATTCTATGATTCTATAATACCAACAAATATCGATAACCTCCTTTTCTAGGTAATTCAGAAAAATCTATTTGCCACTTTTGTCCCAGATAATTCACTTTTCCGATTGTCCCTACCTGATTCCTGTTTTCAGTCTTAGGGTTATTTTTCAGACATAATTGACATTGTTTTGTCACTAATTGCACTATGGTATATAAATTTATTCCTATGGTCTGTTTGTTTTAATGTTTATGCAACTCATTACTTCCCCAATGAATGTTGTTATGTTCTTCTTGTATCAACTTCCATAATTGATTATAGGGGATCACTACTTTCCCATCAGGTATTTTTATCCAACCCTTTTCGTTTTCCTGTCCTTCCAAGTCTTCAATTAGTTTCATATCTTCTTTAGAGTACCTAGGTTTATTTTGCTCAATTACCAGTTTACCATCAGGAATTAAGGACATCACCTCAACTCTTTCTGTTTCTGCTGCCCATTTAGCCTCATGATCAGCCAAATTATTTCCAGTCTCTCGATCAGCGTTACCTCTTTGATGTCCTTTACAATGTATACTAGCCACTTCATTGGGTAATTGTACACCTTCTAACAATCGTAGAATTTCCGCTGTGTAGTTTCTCGCTACTTGTGTGGTGAGGGATGGAAGCACTAGTTTCCTCCGAACTAGGGTTAAGACATAGAGCATTCACAGAATGCGGGTCAAGAACAATTTATTGCGCAGTTACAATTCCTTATATATGTTGCCTAAGCGCCTCCCTTGGGTCAGCTGGATCCCGCCCCTCCTGGCAACTTCCCGTCACATCATGTGATCTTCCGTGCGCCAATCCCTACACTGCTGCATGTTTAATTTGTCTTCCCTGGGTATTTAAAAAGTCCTCGTTCTTTCCGAATTGCTCCATGTGCATGAACTACACCAAATGCATATTTGGAATCAGTCCATATCAAGTCCATATCTGCTTGTCCTTTGCCAACTCCAAGGCTCTAGTCAGGGCTATTATTTCTGCCTTTTGTGCTGAGGTGTTGGAGGGTAATGGTTTAGCTTCTATTACCTTTGAAGTTGTAGTTATGGCATATCCTGCTCTTTGTTTACCATCTTTAACAAAGCTGCTGCCATCGGTGAACCAGGAATCTGCACCCTCCAGAGGCTCCTCCTTCAGATCTGGTCAGCTCGAATATACTGTCTCTATAGTGGCCAAGAAATCGTGAGTCAATGGTTCGGTAGGGGTTTCCAGAACACCATAATTATGGATCCAGAGTTGACACCATCCTGTCATTTCCAGAAATGTCCGGATATCTTTAACTGTGGATGGTCACGGTGTTTGACAGATTGCTTCCTTTTGAGTTTGTCCAAGTTCTGGTTTTCCTCCTGTTATTTTGCATCCTAAATAAGATACTTGAGTTCAAATTAGTTGAGCCTTCAATTTAGATACCCGGTATCCATTTAGCCCCAGAAAGTTTAACAATTCTACAGTCCATTGAACACATTCTCTCTCAATTTTAGTAGCAATTAACAGGTCGTCCACATACTGTAGTAAAGTCCCTGTCTGGGTGGGTGCTTCCCAGAATTCAAATTCTTGTGCCAATTGATTTCCGAAAATGGTCAGACTGTTTTTAAATCCCTGAGGTAATACCATCCAAGTGAGCTGTGTCCTATTTCCTGTTTCAGGGTTTTCCAATTCAAAAGCAAATAAATTTTGACCTTCTTTGGCCAGGGGCAGACAGAAAAATGCATCCTTTAAGTCCAGAACGGTAACCCAGTCCTGATTAGTATTCAATTTAGTCAATAAGGTATACAGATTAGCTACTACTGGATGAATATCCTCCACAATTTTGTTGGTTGCTCTGAGATTTTGAACTAATCTGTAACTTTTCCCATTGGATTTCTTTAATGGCAAGATAGCAGTGTTATATTCTGATTCACATTCAATTAATGATCCATATTTTTTAAAAAATTATTTCTTTGTTTCCCTTTTGATCCGCCAATTTTAAGGGATATTGTTTAATCTTAATTGGGCAGGCTTCCCTTTTATTTCTACTTTAACAGGCAAAGCATTTTTTCGCCTTACCTGGAACTTCAGATGTCCATACTCCCAGATATATACTTGATTAAGGATTTCTTCTATTTCACAGAGGTCCTCCTGTTTGCTTTTCCATTGAATTAAAACTCAAAACTTCAATTAATTGATCATTTTTGACTCTTAATTCCATTTTGCCTTCTTTAAATGTTGCTTCTTGCCCTAATAAAGATTTTTGGAGAATTTGGTGTGTATAAAAATGTATGCATTCCTATTTGTTTTCCCAATTTATACTCTAAAGGTTTCAGAAATAATGCTGCTTTTTTTTGTTTGTTTGTTTGTTTGGTTTTTTGGGTTTTTTTTTTTTTTTTTTTTTGTTTTTTTTTTTTGTTTTTTTTTTTCTTGGTGGCCAGTAGCTCCCACATCTGTAACAAATTCTTTTCCTCTGATATAATGTCAAATAAGTTGCTCCTGTATCAACTTAAAAATGCCACTTTATTTCCTCTAGTCCCTAGTTTTAATTTAATCAGTGGATCTGCTAGGGTAGATTCCCCAGGCCTCTGTCAGTCTAGTTCCAATTCAGCCACCAGAGCCACCCCATGGCACTCCCCTCAGGAAGTCTCATTTCCAACATCCAAACTCCTTACAGTATGCACACTGATCCCATCCCACAGGAGAATTCAATTTCTCACCTCTGCCTGGCATACCTCCTCCCCTCACATTAGTCCCTCCACCAGTTTCTACTTGTCCCAAAGCAGCCACCGCAGCCGTGCCTATAGCATGACTCAGCTCTTTCTTCTCTACCTGTTCCCGACTCCTGTACACTCTTTAACATTCTCAAGTCCTTCTGCTCTGTTGCCAGTGACAGCAACCTCTTCCTCCTTATCAATAACAGATGGGGCAGATGCCGAGAGTGCTCCTCTCGGAGGTACCTGTGATACATAATCCCCCAACCTATCTTCCTGATTACTCTGGTTTCTGTTTGTGGTTGTGTTTTTGTTTTTTTTTTTTTAACTTTAAACATCATTCCCCCAATATCACAGGCTGAACAACATCTCTTCAGCTTAGCTTTCTGGTTTCCCCTGTCCTTTTCCAAAGCCAAAATCAGGGATCTGGCAGAGCTGTATTAATTTCACATTCTGTTTGCCACTCCAGGTGGTTTCTTAAAGTGAAAAACAGATCTGAATACATTACTTCGCCCCATTTTCCCTGCCGCCTCAAAAACAACATTAATTGTAACAATGTATTATAGTTCAGAGTTCCATTTTTAGGCCATTTCTCCTGATCCCCCAGAGTATACAAGGGCCACCATTGGTTACAATATTTCACCAACATTTTCTTGTTTACTGAGCCTCCAGGAAACCCTCCCAGTTCTTTCCAATGTGCCAAAATGCACCCTTAAGGACTCTTTTTCAAGATCTGTTCACTCTGCCAATTTCCCATTATCAATCTCGCATTCACACACACACACACGGGATCCCACAGACACACTCCACACAGTTACAACACTTGAAACAGAGACAACAATTAATAATGCAGTTATAACAGTCTGTCACCAATACCAAAATCACAAGACCAAAATCATAGCTATAACAAGCCACAACATAAGTCAAATACCTGTAAAATCCAAAACTGTTTCTACGAGACGCCCACTGCGTCTCGTAGGACCCAAACCACAAGATGCCCCCTGCTTCTTGTGGGGTATACCAAATGGACGCCAGCAGCCGGGTATACACCTTTACCCAAGAGATTTCCAATCTCGATTTACGAAAGGCTTCCAAATGTTGCATATGCTTACCAAATCAATTTACCAAACCAAGATGCCCCCTGCATCTTACAGATTACGTAAGAGAAAAGAATACCTTTTATGAAGATGGTCCTTGTCTGCTCCTGCAGTGATCCGAATGAGTCAAGGGGTCCCTCCAGGAAAAAATACCAAGGGCCCTAGGGAGCCCTGTCCTCAGCGGGTCCTGCAGCTGAGCAGAGAGAGTCCCACCTGGGGTGCCAAATTGATTCAGAGAAATCTCCAGGTACAAACTTGCCAACAAAGTTTTAAGTTGACAAGCAGGTATTCTTTATTGGGGCGCTGAGAGACACGGGGGATCATTCCTCCAAGTGTGTCTCTCCCAGGCATCAACCAGGCTGTGACTATATTGTCCCTAAACATATATATTCATTAGATTACGTACATTACATCATACTTTTTAGAGAATGCCTCCTGTATGCATACAAAAATGTGGTAGTGGGCTTTCGGACCCCGGTGGTTATTTCTTCATCACTTTGTTTTAGGATCATTGTTATATCAGTCATATCAGTAACCACCAGGTGGTTCTGGCAAAGGTTATCTTAGTAATTTCCTTTTCTCTATAGTTGCTAACAAAGCCTAAAGTTCTTGAGGTTACTTGTTTACAACCCTATTCTTCAATCAACCTTATTCTTCAACTCACATCTTCTGTCAAGGAGTGATCCCCTAAACCCACAGCCCCTGAGGGACCTCTCAGAGACCCTTCTGGTGAGGAGGGGAGGAGAGAAGATGTGTTTTCTGGGGTGAGGATGGCGCTTGTCTTCCCCCCAGCTTAGTGAAGTGGCTCCTGCTTGGGTGCTGCAGGTGGTGGTGTCTCTACTCAGACGCTGCCAGCTTGGTGGATTCTAGTCCCCTCAGACACCCCTGCCTCAGCCCAGGCTCTGCCCTCACGCAGATCTGGGTGGCCCTACTGATGTGCTTCAGTATTGGCCTGTACCTCAGAAGCAGATTGACATAAAAAGCTTGCCCTCCGCTGAATCTCTTCTCTCCCTCCTGCCAGTCACAGTGCTGCGGTCCCTCTTACCTGGCACAGCTCACACAGCACTGCTGCCTGCTCATTTTTCATCAAGAGAAAACTGTGTGATAGCCTCTGCATTCAAATCAGGAAAACAGGCTGAGAGACTTCCCCAGGGAGCTCCTAAGTGGCTGACAGCGGGAGGGGTATGGAGAGCCCCAGGCCAGGCGGCTGGAGGGCCCTTACCAGCACTGGGGGCTGCAGGACCTGCTGCTCACTGCCATGCTCCATCTTTATGCTTCTGCCCCTCTCCACGTGGACAGGCATTCACAGCTCCTGCTTTGTCACCTTACCACCCTCTCTTGGATTCTTGTCCCTTGCTCCCCATAAACTGACCCCCTGTGTCAACCTGCCCCAGTCCTTGCTGCTCTCATCTGTAGCAACTGTGCACCTACCCACTGGCTGACCAAGTAACCGCTGCCTGATTCAAGTAACTCATACACAGTTCAACTGCAATCCGAGAAAGAAACACAGGGCACTTGCACCCCTGCCTCTGAGGCAGGGCCCTTCCCCAGGATGAAGAGTGGTATGCACTTACCAAGGCAAGGCACATAATATAGCATTTTCATCCTGGTGAGGGGGGAAGTTAAGGGAGGCACTATTCAATCATAGATCTATAATACTGTCCCAGTGTCATGAGCAGCCTGTACAGCCAGCCCCTGTGGAAGTGCTGAGGGGTCTTTGGTGAGGGGGAGAAGGGTATAATTTGCAACATGCAGCATTCGTTTCCATTATCTGAATTGCAGGTTCAGGACTGACACAGTAGAGAACAAAGTCTCCTCTGTCTCCTGAAGGACTCTGCAGCATCGGGTATTCCCTGAAATTTCCCTTGCCAGTTAAAATGTTCAGGCATTACTTATGGTGGTGCCATCTGCACCAATAGCTTGTGACTGAGCCCTTGCTGTGCAGCACCTCACAGCTGAGTTGCTTGACCTTAGCTAGGGGTTTGGAATAAAGCAGCAAGGATGGACACAGTGAGAAAATAGAAATGAGCTGCCCTAGGGAAATAAATCATCCTCATCCTTTTCAAAAATAGGTATCCACATACCCTTGGGAATCTTGTTGCCTTGGCAAAAAAGCTAACCACAGAACAAAAGCTCCCAGATGGTTTCAGCCCAGGGGTTACAGATCGAGGAATGATCCAAGAGGTGGATTTGTCATTGCCTGAGGGCAGGACAGCATCTTCCTTCCTGCTTACATAGCACTAAGTGCATAAACAGCATCAGAAATCAGGTCTGATCCAGCCTGCACAGCCACTGCCCATGTCAAGACCAATGATGGCACACAGAGCTCAACAGGAGAATCAGCAGATTATCTGGCTAATTACATCCTGTTCTCTCCAAATGAAGCAAGTTTCCAAGATGTTGCCCTGGTAAATTGGCAAGAGCAGGGTAAGAGAAATCAAGGTAATTGATAATGAACTGAACTCAAAATCAGTCTGATAAATATTCCTTGGGCTTCAGACACACACTTCTCTTTGGTTGCACAGGGGACTTGCAGGCGAGTAGCATCCAGGCCAAACATTTTTTGAAAGCATTGTAATTCCAGGGGAGCTTTTAAAATTTGTATCAGCTCAAGAAAATTGAAATGAGGCTGGACTGGATTAGACTGGAGGTGCATCAATCCGCTATCCCACAGTGGCTGAGCAGGGGAGTGGGAAGACCAGTACACTGTGGTTTTTCCTTACTCCCTCAGCCTTGGATATCCCTGAACAGAGAATCATGTAGCAGCATCCACCATCTCTGGGAATGATGAGTGTGGTGGGGATGCTCTGCTTTCTGGAGCATCCTCCTGGTCCCTATTCCTACATTTTTAACACTTCTCTCTTTTCTGTTTGTTGTCCTCTGTGAGCATTTGGTTGCTCCCTGGCTTTCCTCCCTGTGTAGACAATGGCTCATGAGGGATTACTAAGCCTTGGCAGGCATCTCCAGATTTGGTCCAATTTTAGACAGCTTTGGGGCATCCCATTCATCAGGGCTGAGTGGGCCTTGTGTCAGGGCACTCCCAGGGTGGTGAGACTTGCCATGAGGAGGTCTGCATGGAGAAACCATGTATCTATTACAGGGTTGATTTCCCCTCACATGTCCTGCCTGGTGGCCAGCAGCTCTGACACCCTTGGAGCACCCTTGGTGCCTCAGCAGAGCTACAGGATGTATATCATCTGAACTCCAGGTCAGGGGTGCAATTCGTGCCTAAACTAACTCAGCTTTTCCTGGCCCATTCTGTGCTGGCAGGATTTGGTTGAGGGTATCCCTACACAGTGTTAGAGGTGACAGGGGCAGGCCATGAATGCCGGTGCAGGGTGTCTGTGCTCAGAGGGCTGTCTTGAACTACCCAGCACTGCTGATGTGCACTTGTCAGGGGCAGAGAAGGGTCTGCCTGGGCCTCATAGAAGGGGTAGGCAACAGCCAGGATGTGCTTACATTGTCCAGCCCTCCTACATGCCTGAACGGCTCGGTGCCTGACACAAGATTTACCTGAGCACTAAACTCCTTTTATCCTGCAGATAAAAAGAAAACTGCAGACCACAAGTAAGTCAGGAAATGTGAAAGCCAGATAGACTCTGCATCCTGACCATTCCATATCACTCCCTCCCACACCCTGGGCTTTGGCCAAGCTGAAAGCAGGGACACTGACTCATAGGCTATTCCTCCACTCTGCTCACTTGAGCCTCTCCTGTCCTCCTCAGCAGAGGGTTTCTGCCAGATGAACTGCTGGGCTTCCTTTGCTTTGGCATCCTGATGCTCCTGGGTTGGCAGCCTTGAGAAAGGGACCCAAAAACAATAGGCCACCCTGTCTGCATACCCCTGAGTTTCCACCTGCCCTGGGGTGCCACTTGCAGGGCCCTCTGGTGGCCCTTTCCACCAGTGAGACGCTGGGCACAGCATCATTCACCTGCTATCAGGGAGGATGCATTGCTGCTGCCTGAGCTCTGGGCTGCCCTGTAGCACAGCTGCCGTGTTTCATGTTGCCCCCGTATTAGATGGGAAGTGCAATGAGAGAGGCAGCTGCTGCACCATCACTCCCTCAGATACCAAAATAGGGAGATGGGGCAGGAGGGGGGTGAGTTTGTCCCACTACAAGGGGCAGAGCATTCACAGAATAGTGCAGCAGCAGGGTGTGCTGGAGGATGCTTATCCCATGCTGCTGGGTACCATGTAGGTATGCCAAGTTGAGCAGGTTCTTGTGGGTGGTCTTCTGGAGGGACAGTCCCACTGCTTAGAGAAAGGTCATCTATGTGACTGCCACTGACCACCCCTGCCTGGAGCTCAGGCACCTGAAATGAGAGGAGAGGCAGGGAAAGCACAGCTAAGCCTACAGTAAACCTCTCTCTAATTTACTTCTTCCTCAGGGCTTTTCCTGACCCAGGCTCTCTCCTCACAGACACAGACTGAACTGTAGGCTATATTGCCCTGGATATTTTAGCTGAGTTTTTGGCCCTTGACAAGCCTTGCTCCAGTTTCTCCCCCTTGTGATGGTTTTATTCTCTTCCTATGATCTCAGCAAGCAACAGCTACTTCCAGACCCCTCAAGTAGCTCTTGGATAAAGTCTGTGTGATGGGATGCTCCTTTCAGGACACTGCTTCCATCATCCCTCACCAGCTGCTTTCCCAAGGAGAAACACCAGGCCTAGAGCAGTGATGATCATGTCCAGCTAACAGACATGGTCTTGCCCAGGTAACCACCATTCAGATTCAAGGGCATGATTGTGCTGCTCTTCTGCTATTGCTGCTAATGTTCTGGCTCCATCCTTTGCTGATTCATCTCTCTGGTCACTTTCAGAGACTGATGAGGCTTTTGGCATGGCAGGCGCAGGCTTCTCAGTCAGCTCAGTCAGCTCCCTGCTGAGGGGTGGAAATGAGCCAGTGGTCATCTGGGCTTGACATGTGCTCCGGCTCCTGGGGAGGGCAGCCCCTGGAGGCAGCCACTGTGAATGGCCCCAGAAGCTGCTCAAGGCTGAAGAGCAAAACAGATTTCTCATCAGGGACAGTGCTGGAGCAGGGATCCAGCACTCAACTCATGTGGGGACTGTGTGAGCATAAGCATGCAGGAGAGAATTTTCTCCCTAAGCAAGGCTCATGAGTCTGATACTTCCCTTGCCCTTTCTATGTTCCTTATTCACATACAACTTTTTGCAACACTGCTACACTGGTAACACCTCCCTGTTTGGGACTCCTCACCTTCAAAGCTGACATTAGCCCAGGATCTACCCCTAGTTTTGCACTCCTGTTTGGCCTGGCACTGAGCTATGTGAAATGAGATGACAACCTACAAGCAGATTTTTTTCCCAGGTGCACAAGGGAAGAGGTAGCTCCTGATTTCCCAGCTAATTCTTTCAGCTTTGATCCATGTAGATTCCTGTAGCAGAAGATGCTGGGAATAACCCTTCTCAAGCAGGTATAAGGGTTGCCCAGAGCAGTTTGCATTTCAGTAAAAACGGTGTCTGCAGGAAGGGATGAGTGGACTAAGACAAAGAGAAAAAGATGTGTCCTTTGGCGAGAAAAAGGGCTGAGCAAGACATGGGGCTGCATGACCGTAGCCTTGGGACTGTGGGGATGGGCAGGAAAATGCCATGATGCATAGGGTTACAGGGACAGCACCTGGTGTCACCTGCATCGTGAGAAGGGAACCCAGGGCTGCCAGCGGCAAGGAGGGAATTCCCAGGCTCTGGACAGCCAGCAAAAATACCCAGGAGAAGGATGGCTGGCCACTCTGACCCAGACCCTCGTTTCCAGAGCTCCCTGGCTGTCTCCAGCCCATCCCTCCACTCCTTTCCACCTGGGAACCTTATGTCACCAACACAGAGCAGCCACCAGCAGGAATGGTTGCTCTGTTCCTGCTCCCTTGTTCCAAGATGGGGCTGCTCCCCTCTCCTGTGTGAGGGCGGAGGGCAGGGTTATTCCTCATCCCTCATTT
The DNA here is from genome assembly GCF_963264785.1 of Psittacula echo. NCBI lineage: Eukaryota > Metazoa > Chordata > Aves > Psittaciformes > Psittacidae > Psittacula > Psittacula echo. The sequence goes on along the minus strand of NC_137740.1, from coordinate 29,375,326 downwards.
TGGCCAGGGGAGGAAAAGGGCTCTTGCAGCATCCCCTCCCTGAGCAGTCCCAATTCTGCCTGGATGAGAGGCTGAAGGAGGAGTTGTCCATCTGCTGTCAGAACCAGATGCATCATTTCAGGAAGGAGGCAGCCCTGCTTCCCACTGCCTGATCTGACAGAAGCAAGAGGGAGCTTTGATCAAGACACAGATATCTGTGCTCTGATCACTGCCTTTCCTGCAAGGGCCCTATTCAGAGAAGAGAGCACACTTCCTTTAACCATTCCTTTCCTGTGAGCCTGGAGATCCACAGGAAAGGCACATTTATCAGAGCTCTCAGCCCAAAGTGCCCCACATTCGCGGAATGGCTGGGAACTGAGTGATACTCAGTAGCTGTGCCATTTCAAGGATCCTTTCAGTTGCTCATGCATCCAGAGTTTTATTTTAGAAAAGATTTGTCTTGGGGCTGCCTTCAGATCTAATTAATAAAGAGAGAAGGGGAACTTTCTCAGAGGAATATCAAAGCTGGTGGGATATCACATTATCTTGACAGATGTTGTACACTACAGATCTGGTTACTGAACTTATGTTTCCCATGGACTCATTCCAACACTTCTTTTAATTTGTCAGGGATATATTTCAAACTTTATATGCACATGGTTGCAGAAAAGTAGAAGGAAGTAACTGATTAATGACCTTTTTTCTGATAGTGAGATATGCTGGTTCCAGCTGTAATAGATACCAAACAAAAGGTAATATACTGGAAACCAGAAAAAAATGAAGTCTCTTGGATTACAGGATCATTTTCCTGTTTCTTCCAAGTCAGAGTAATTCATAATGTTATAATGCAATATGCTAAGCCTTGTGATGAGGGTCTATACCTAAGATATGCTGAGGAATCCATCCTAGCGCTCCCACCATTTTACTGTCACATCAGTGGGAGTCTTAGGTGCAGGCAGTTGAGATACCTTGTCCCTGGGAGCAGCTTCCCAGACTCCACTTGTTTGCAGCACTCTTCTTGGGGTGCTGGCTTGGATCCCTCAAACAGATGTACTATTTCTGCTTCTTTTCATCTTCTTGCAAACAACCACACTCTGAAGCACTGGTGACACCACCAATCACAAGGTTTGATACCTGCTGCCTTCTAGTTATCAAACTTGTTCCTTGCTTGATGCAGCCACCTGAACTGAAATGAAATGACTAGCTCCACGAGGCTAATATTGGCCTGCTCAGCACTCAGGCAGCTCCTGACCTAACCAAGAGATGCATGGTACCAGAGACTGGCTGGAGTCCTTTGGGGCTCTGACCCCATCACAGGGCCACTACTTCCAACGAGGTACTCCAGGCATGGCTGCAATGCCAATACTATATATGGGAGTAAACACTCTAAGCAGGATTGTAATACTCAGCTTGGATCCTTGACCCTTAGAGGTAACCTGACCGCTCTGATCCCTGCAGTGCAGATAACCAAACAACCTCTTGGGCAGAGGCATGTGTCATAGACCTGGATTGGACATCGAAGGGCTGGCCACAATGATGTGAAGCGCAAAATAGGACAAAGGTAAGCCCAAAGATACCATGACTGGAGTAACTCAGCACTGATGCAAGACGATTGTCCAGAGCACACAGCTCTAAATGCGCAGGCAGGGCTCAACTCTCCTCCCAGCAGCTGGATGGCAGAGAGATCATCCCTGCACAAAGACATCACCAGACCTACTCTTACCTGTAGGTGACGCAGGTGTCCAGCTAGAAACTTGACCTAAATTGTATCTCTGCCTGCAGTCACAGGACATAAGTGTGAGCTGATAAATGCCTGCAGTAAAATGTATTTTAAACCATCTCTGTGCAAAACACTGCAAAATGCACTGGGGAAATAGAAAAGCAACAAACCAACACCGCAAGTTGGACTTAATTCATATCAGACCGTAGCCATATTAAGTGCACTGCAGAGAGCAGGCCCCAGTTTCTTTAAAGACAGAGGGGGCAGCAACAGGATTCACAAAGACTGTGCAATGCTTGAGCTCATTTTTCCCACCCACATGAAGAGCTGCTGTACTTTCAAAGCAGGAGCAGCTATTGATTGATACATGTGCCTCATTCCAACAGTGAGCTGTGTTTGAAAAGGGCATTTTCCATTAGTTCAAACTGGTGGAATCTTCTGGCTTTAAGAGGAAGCCAGATGCTGCTCAGTGATAGGAACTTTTGTACAGTAATGGACTGAGACCTTGCTCTGGTTTTTATACAGTGACTCTCCTTTGCCTCTATCACATGGTTTCCAGCAGTCACACATTTTTAAGGAGGAGGAACTGAGCCACAGATTGGAGATGGGATACAGTTGTGGTTACAGAACAAGCTGGAATCACCTCAGGAACTAAGACCCATCACCCTGCCCCCATCCTGTTCCCGTAGTTGCACCAGTTGCAATGAAAAGATGTGTGTGCTGTGGCCACCTGGACTGAGATCCATCCTCCTAGCTCTGTGGCTCTAGTCCATCACTCAGGGGCCAATAACTCCCGAGGGCACATGTGCTCACTGTGCTAGTCCCACACAGAGCCCTGGAAGGGCTGCTGTTAGCAGTACTAATGGAGGGGAGTGTGGGGCTCCCAAGGATATGGGGACCTGGGTATTGTGGTGGCATTGCAGTATAGCTGCTGGTGCTCAGGCAGAGCTTCCCAAGGAACCAAAAGCAATTAGCTCAGCAAAACAAGATGCACACAGAGGGGCTGTCTCAGAAGCACCCGGGAAACCAGTCCTGCTCTTCCTGAGGAGAGAAAACAGGAGACAACTGTATCTGCTGCTTTCTCCCCCAGCAACAGAGCAAAGCAAGTCTCCCAAGCCCTGATAATTACTCACCGCTGCCTGGAGTTTCCATCCCCTCACTGTCTGGACACAGAGCTGCTTGCCTTCACCCGCAAGCCCAAGCAGGAGTCTCCAGAAAACACCTGCTTGCCCCCATCACCCCTGTGTGCAGCAGAGCCAGCCCCTGTGGCCTGGCCACCCTGGGAGAGCCCCAGCACCAGCTGCAGCAGCAAAGGCTTCCCTTTTTTCCCAGTTTTCAGCTGCACAGCGACAGTCCCAGAAGCCCAAAGCTCTCTGACATTGGTTGTCCTCACTTGCTTCTAAAACTGGCTGTACACACTGGTGAGCTCCAAAATTGGCATCCCAGATGGCCTTTTTTTCTGCCACATGGGATTCCAGCCACCTCCAGGGGCTCCCAACAGTTTTAATTATTATTCTCCCTTTTTTTGAAGCCCTTTTTGTTCATGCTGCATGTGGTGTTTCCAGTGGGACAGAAAGTTCCTCTTCCTGCAGGCTGCTCACTGAGGCTGGCTCATCCTTGCCATGCACCTTGGAGGGACACCTGGGAGCACAGGCGGAAATGCAGGCTGGTGGTTCCCTGGTAGCATGTGATGAGGGCAGAGGATGCACTATGAAGAGCCCAAGGGCTTGAGAACACACAGGGAAACAAAGACCTTTATTCCAATGGTAGTGGAAGTCCCTGCAGTGCTGCCTTCCTTATGGACCCATTGCCAGGCACCAGTGAAACATCCTGTGCTCCCAGGAGCACAGCTGGCACAGATGTGGGGTATGTAATCACCAGCTGAGCCAAATCAACAAGCATCTCCGCAGAGGATGGGAGCAGGTGGTGAGAGAGCTAAGGGCACCCACAAACTGTGTCCTGGGGGAGTACAGAGCAGCAGAGGAAGGTCAGATGTCATCATAGCATCACCGAGACCTTGGATGGGTGCTGACATGGTCACTTCACAATGGAAATGGGGAAGGTTTGGGGAACGGGAGGGAAGACACTTTTATTGGCAAGCTCATCATCTGCCAGAAGACCGAAGATGTGGTTCTTGTCCGTGCCTGATGTGCGCCTCATGAACCAGGAGCTTCTCAGAGGAGCTGCAGTATTATGGGTGCTGGCAGGGAGAGCAGCAGGAGGGAGCACATTGCATATGTATACAGGGCTGTCACAGCTGCACCCACACATCGTTTTTCCACTGTACATCCTGATGGTGACTATCAAGCTGGTCCTGCACAGCCACATAAGCAGCCAGCTGTAAGAAAACCACATCCCAATACAGGCAACCAAGTGACCTTGCCGCTCTGCCCCTCTGCTCTTTCCACACAGCTGGAAGCAGTGATACCTTCACCTCCATAAGCCCACAGCTCTGTTTTTGCAGAGGCAGGACAGAACAGAGTAGACCCTGACCTCAGTGGGCTGTAACTGTGTCCCTGGGAGCTGATAGGAAGGTCATCTTCCTCATGCCCAGCCTCCACCTCTGCGTTTTGTAAGGTTTAAACCAGTTCCCCTGTCACAGCCTGCAGCCAGCATGGGTCCAGCCATGCCTGCTTTGCCAGCCCAAAGCCAGCTTCAGAGCCTGAACTGAACACACTACTCTGACGTAGCTGTTGTCCTCTCCTTTTGATGTGGCTTGAGGGCCAGTCTTGAGCTGCTCACAGGGAGGGGTTAGAGAAGTTTCTCCCCACATGCTTAGTGCTTCAGACTAACCAAAGCCACTGCTGCGCATCTGAAGACTGTGGGTAATGGACAGCAGAAATGAAGTAACTACCACAGCCAGAGTGGTATAGCTAGGATGAATCCCAGGGTGTTCATGCTCATCCAGACACATCTGCAGCCTTTTTATTGTAGCATTGTTTGGCATTTTCACTAATGTCATCTAAAAACCAGCCGTACAACACAGCCAAGGCTTGAGCTTGCTGTGCCTGTGAGAGCAGGCATGTTCCAGGACCTGTGCTGCCAATTACTATCTATTACTCATTAACCGTGGGTGTGGTGCAAGCTGTAGGACCCACACAACCTGTTACCATGCATAGGTCTGCACTGGCTTCTGGTCTCTGGGCAGTGCTTTGCCCTTGAATCAGAGGATCTTGTCCCCTGAATCATCAGGTTTATAGAAAAAGATCGATCAGTCACTCTAGAGATGAGCTGCTTTGAACTGGTTTTCTGCACTGGATTACACTTTAAATGTTGCAACAGCTTTGAGAGCTGCTGACTTTTCCCTGTAAAGACAACTAGTTTTGAATTAGTTGCTGCTAATTGTGTTGGGAGGGTGTTATTTGTACCCCACCCTCCCAAAGCCCAGAGAAAGTAGCATATCAAGTAAGATGGTGCACTTTTTCCATGCTGTCTTCTCCCAACCTGAATGATGAAATACAAACTAAATTTAACCTGTATGATACAGCACAGTATCGCACCTTTTCCTTCTGCACTCTAACAAGAATAGATGCTGCAGAAATAGAGCAGGATGTTTAAAAAAACCACCAAAACAACACTGAAAGGCATTTATTTCAAAAGCACAGCTATTTGTAGGAGCTTTTGAGAACAAAACACCATTTGCTTTGTTAGGAAGGTTCACCCTCCTACATGAGCTAAAGGGAAGGCAGCAGGTGGTACCGCTGTAGCCTAGAATGGTATCTCCACCTGGATCAGCCTAGAAGCCTTATTCTCTGAAACACAATCACAGTGTGAACACCCACACTGCTAACAGTTTTGCACAAACATCAAGCAAGTACAGCTCATTTCCAGGAAAGCTGAATGCATAGGTGTGTTAAGATATTAATGAACTCCTCCCTAAAACAGGTCAGGAGGAAACAGAAAGATTCATCTTTTCTCTAGGTTCAAAGCATCATATCCCTCTTTTGTATTTTTCTGGGGAGGGGTGGTGAAATCACATCTCACTGCTGCACAGGGTGATCTGGCCTCCACTCTCTCCAGTTGTTGATCAGCAACACAGCTTGTTCAACATTGAAGCAATATAAAGCACAAAGACATGAATGTCTGATGAGTCATTTGCGGAACTGCAAGCATAATAGACTGGAAATTAGACTTTTCATTACCGAAGTAATGAAAAGGTGGAAGCTTAGAGATTGTCTGTGCTACAAAGAGAAGGGCCCCTGGGGTGTTGATTAGGTCTTGAGTATCCCCCAAGGTCCTGTGTCCCACATGCCCTGAAAATCAGAGCAGCCACATGGAAAATGCTGAGTTCCAGGAAACTGTTTGTTCATGGCAATGGTCTTCCATGCTCCAACCCTGCTAACCTATTTGTGTGCAGCTATGACTGAGATAGGAGAGATGTGTTTGGTATCAGGTTTATAAGGAGATGTTATTAGCTCCATGCTCTGGGTTTGGATGGAGTCAGGTAGGCATGAATCATCTATGGTGGTGTGTGCATTGTCTTATGGACAAGCATTTGTGGTTGAGCAAGGTAGGGAGATGCCCAATACAGCATAAGAAGGCATGTCTAACCAGATGTTGCTGCAGGCAGCCCTGAGGGCAGCAGTCACAAGCCTCCCTTGACCATGTGCACAGCAGCAGGAGTTTTTAGAAAGACTCAGGTGCTAGCAGCACTAAATATGTGCGGGGTATATTTGTGACTCTTCTTGTTCTTTTATTGCAAGCTATGAACAAATCCATTGGATACCATAACTTCTCTTGAATTAAGCTATTTAGTCCTAACATCTCATTGCAATTTTTTGCCAGAAGCACAACAATGACTACACCATCCCCTTGCTCCCCTGCCCAGCCTGTATAGCCAGCGTCTTCTGGGCTTGCTGGGCATTTGGATCCCATCAGCACACAAATAAATCTGTGCTTCACAGTTGTGTGTGTAACAGGGTTTTGTCTGGCTAAGATTTTGGTCTTAATCACAGTACTGTAAATCCAGGTGCTGCAATGCTCCTCAAGCTTGGAAGATTTCCTGAATGGATATCTGGTTTTTTCCATGCAAGGTTCAGCTCAGTTAAGTCACCTGGGCAGCACTTACTCCACATTCCCTGGAGAGGCAGAAGCCAGTTCTCAGATCCTATAGGGAAAGAGGTAGTAGGAGAGTTGGATAAATAAAGACCATCACTCACACAAACTAAGCTTTGGTTTTCCTGATCAACTCCATTATTGGCTCAAATAACTCAAGTCAGTTTATTTCAAGCACTGCTTTAAATTTGTTGCTGATGTTTGTTTTAGGGTGAAGGAGAACATATTCTGGACACCTCTAAGAAAACTTGTTGTCAGGTGTTGCTTCTTGCACACATGGTTTGCAGGCCTTGATTTTGAAGCTGCTGCTAGCTCCTTGGTTTGGCTGTGCTTTTCTTGCTGCAGTCCAGGCTGATTACAGCAAATCCCAGTTCTTGAATCAAGATTTAATACTGTACAGGCCTTGTTTATATAACAGCTGCCATCCCACAGGGATGAATCCAGGACTTGCAGCACTAAAAGCATTAGCTGCCGCCACTGGAGCTAAAGATGTAACTCCTTTTCTTGGTAGCACCAGTATTTACACCCTTTAGAACAAATGCTGGAGGAGACTCATGACACACTTAAAAGTGGGTTATGCCTACATAAGCATTTTCCTCCCACCAGCCTACTCAGAGAGTACATACACTCACAGGACTACAGGTGTGAAAGAACTGCTGATGCTCATGCCAGCCCATCACCCAGAGCTAGTCTGAGTGGAGTATACACATAGTTATTTAACAGGACAGTTTTCTGCTAGCACTCATGCCTTCCCTTTTACTCTCAGATCTGCTCTCTTGGAGAAATTGAGGACAGAACAAGTGTAGGCAGGGCTCTGGCTCCCTTGGATTAAACAACAGTCTGCTCATCTTTCCCCTAACACATTTTGCAGCCATTTTGGCATAATGGAGGCTCATGTTTTTCTGTCCCTCTACGTACATGATGCAGAGCCTTTGGGCTTTGGCATGTCATAAAAAATAGTCAGTCACCTCTGAAAAGCAGCTTTCACAGCCCAGGGGCCAAAGATACACACATGCTCAAAACAGTTTCAGGTCAACACCCTAAAATACAGTGCAAGTGATTCATTCACCTTGAAGCTTTAAGACAGTTTAATTCTCTCTGTCATGCATACCTTGTCCTTTCTGTTTATGCTGTTAAACTACATTGCTCAATAACTGAACATGTGTTTACCCCTACACTCCAGTGTGTTTGATGCAAACATAGGTCTATTTAGTGACTGTTTACAGACTTACTCTGAATTGACTCCTGGCTTTTGTCTCAAAATCCACCCTTTGATGGGACATAACATTCATAAAGCATGAAGTGCACCTTGCAACTTCCTCCCCAATAAAATCTCAGCCAAACCAATCTGAAATTGCATGATTGGGGAACAGACTGTCTTGGGGAACAGACTGCAGGAAAATGCTTTGCTTCTGTGCATCTGCCTGTCAGTTCTCTTGTCCCAAAATTTTAGAGCACCTGCAATGGAGCTGATTCTCATTTTTGCCAAAACTGGAGGTGAAACGCTGCAGGATGTGTCCGGGAGCTCTGAAGGGAGTACTGGTACCCTAAAAGTGTCCTTGAGTCATTTCTTGTATGGTGACACCTGTACTGCTGGCTGCGGGCTTGGAAGGAATATTCTGGATCCAGCTTTGTTTCCAGATTCCCATCTCCCATCTTTACCTGTTTCAGCTTTTCTGTCAAGCTAACTCTCACAGACATTCCGGACAGGAGAGCAAGGACTGTGATGCAAACAGGCACTTGTTATGTAAACCACTTAAAAGAGGCATCAGCCAAATCTGGCTGGTGGAAGGAAGATGTCAGATGAGGACAGGGTATTTAAACACAGCAGGGGAGAAGCTACATCTCAGGATTTGTTAAGGATATTTACAGCCCTTTGTGAGAGGAAATGCAGCTGCGTCCATCTCCACCGACTTCCTTCAGGCGGGGGCTGGATGCCGTATCAGGATCTACTGGGGAAGCAGGGGCCCTTGCTGGCCCCCACCCACAGCCACACACGGACGTGCAGGCGCAGCTTCCTTCCCCTGCTCCATCCCTTTCAGTGGGCCGAGCTTGACTGGGAAAGCGCTGGGACAAGTTCCCAGTCCCCTTAGCTGGGCCTGAATCCCTTCAGGGAGGCACCGCGGGGGAGTCCTTTGCCTCCTGCATGTCCTGCTCCAAGCCCAGCTTGCTGCAGAGCGTTTGCAGGCCTGCGGCCACGGCTGACAGGAGGCATAACGGCTGTGCACAGAAGCCAGCATTCCATTCCCAACAGCGGTGAAGGTTAAGGCCCAGGTAAGGACACAGTAACACTTTCCCCAGCCGAAAGGCTGTAAATAACCGGCAGCAAGAGACAGGCTGGTGCAAACCACCGCCCGGCAGAGAGGCAGGTGGAAGCCGGGCCGAAGAGGGAGGCGCCGCTCCTGCTCTTGTAGCCACCAGCCCCGACCGTTGCTGCTTCGCTTCTGCAACCCGGGCAGCGCCTGGAGCAGTGAGCCGCCCGCGGCGGGACGGGCGCGTAGAGAACCGAAATCACCCTCATCGTCCCCACAGCTCGCCGCCCAGTCCCTCCGCTGCGCATGCGGCGTTCTGAGCAGCGCGGGACCCTTCTCCCGCCCCACCCTCGCTCGGGGCGGGAGGCTCGCCCCGTCCTTCCCGCGCTGCGCTGCGCCGCAGTGCATTCGCACTGCAACGCGATGCGATGCATTGTACTGTACTGCTGCCATGCCGTGCTGCGCCAGGGCACGCACCCCACCCCGCCGGCTAGCGCCGGCCGGCGGCGAACCTTCCACACCCCCCATGTTGCGGCAGGAGCAGCGGGAAGCAGCTAGGCGGGGCCCGGCGGGAACGGAGGTGGTGGCTGCACGGAGGTGGCCCGCGCGGTCCCTTCTGGGAAACGTAGTTCCTGAGACGCAGACCGGTGGGCGGTGGGTGCCTAGGCATGGACTACATTTCCCGTGGGGCGCCAGGAGGGAACGGCCGCCGCAGCCCTCGCTCTCCTATCCGCGCAGGCGCAGTGGGACGCAGGAGCCGCTATAAGGGATGTTGTTTGGCTCTGTGACCGCTGAGTGGAGAAGCCGCAGCGGGGGTAGTCGCCGGGCGGAGGTGAGCGGGGCTACCCCGCCCGTTACCGGGGGCGGGTGCTGAGGTGGGGTTGGGCAGCTACCCTTTGTGTGCGTTGAGGGGGCCGCCGGGGAGGCAGCTCGTCCCTCGTCTGTGGGGTGGCCAGTCGAGCAGCGCCCCCCTCTCCAGATTTCCCACTGAAGGGGATGCGCTGTGCCTTCTCCCGCCAGGAGCTCGGGGCCATCGCTGTCTGTCCCACCCGGCTGTAGCGGGGAGGGCCTCTCTTGTTTACGTCGGTGAGGCGGGGAGGGAGACAGCTCTCCTCCCTCTTATTCCCTTCTCTGAGTTTCTTGAGGTGTCAGGTCGGGGGAGGCTGGCTCGCGTCCCTTTTGCAGGAGGAGGGGGGATGGAGGGCCAGGAGGCTGCAGCAGCCCCAGGACCTGCAGCTCTGCAGCATCCTCTCCTGGCGCTGACACGCAGGACGTTGAGGGTGGGGGAGCCGTGCGGGGTGGGGGGCGGCCGGGGGCTGAGGCTGCGAGAACTGCCCTATCGGCGGCTTGTGTCAGCGGATGGGGGAAGGACGCTCTTTCCGCGTCTTCTGCGGAGAGGTGGCAGCCCAGTGCACCCAGCCAAGCCTGCTGATGCAGGTTCTGACTAACGTAACTGAATCAGGCTTCTTCCGTCGTTTTAGTTTCAGGCAAGTGATACAATGCAAGAACGCAGTTAGAAAACAAAGTTGCAGTGTGAAGTGTTTTTCTTTCCGGGACTCCGATTCTCCTTCTGACCTTACAGTGTAACTTGATAGGTTGAGGGAAAATCTGCAGCACTGAGGATGTGACTCCTTCCTGTGCATGTTAGTACTCAATGATGGCTAAAGCCTATGTAGTAAGTGAATAATGCTAAAAAGAAGGCATATATTTTTCTCTAATGCCCAATTTTATCATGTAATATCTCTAGAAAAAATCAGTTTTACAAAACTTTCTATTTGTAAGTTGTTGGGTATGTGCAACTTTAGCCACTAACAACAGATTTCAGTGATTTCATCTTCCAAGTCAAGTTTCTCAGGTTGCTACTAGAGTAGATATATCAGATTGGCATAATTGTATTTCAGAGTTCTGAAGGAGGAAGTATGACAGTACTCTAGTGCACTGAGAATCATTGTACTTATTTGGTTGCCTCAGGGTATGTTTAAACTACTTCAGGAGAAGTTAGTCTTCTCTGAGTTTCCAAAGTGACATTATTACAGTCCTGTTGTAATGAAACTCTTTTACAATTGCTTTCTGATTTTTATTTAAAAAATAAATTTTAAAAATTGCTAAAAGTAATTGATGTGTCTGACATAGCACATAATGAAGTGGAATTCAATTTGTTGGATTATTTTTTTTGTCCCCAGATATTTGAGGTGAAAATACACTTCTGAACCCTGGCATTTACAGAAGATGAAAGACATCGACATAGGAAAAGAGTACATTATACCCAGTCCTGGGTATAGAAGTGTGAGGGAGAGAGCCAACTCAGTGCAGTGTGAAGAGCAGGAAGGGTCAAAATTTCAGCATGCTAAACATCAGGTCAGTTTATTTTTTCTGTTGTTTGTTTTGCAGTCTTATTATTACATTACTTGCAGCAGTAGCCTTTTTGCTGTGCCAGCTCTATATAGATTCACTGCATTGAAGGTCAATAATGAATATTCCCTTTTGTGTGAAAGAGGTCATTCCAAAGGATATTGTAGGTATCTTAGTAACAAGTCTGAGCACTTCTTAAATATTTTTCACTTTTAAATGTGACTTTGTAATAAGATTTAAACAACATAAACTTTTATAGTAATCAGATCTTCATGTGAATCCAGGCGTTATTTTAAGCTTTTGTACTTAAGAAAATAATTTCAACCAAGTAAGAATAGTGAAGAGCTCAGCACTAATCATGTACCGTTCAGTGTTGGCAGCTGAAAAACTCTTAATCATGTTGTGTGGGACGATTGCAAATGCGTGGATTCCAGAGCCAGGGAAAGACCCCTTTTTGCAGGTATCCTGGGCTCCTTATGGGTACAAACCCCCACCAATAAACAGAGGTGAAGAACTCACACTACCCCCCTCCCCCCCCCCCAGATTGAAATCTTATGATATGGAATATTGTAAGGACCTCTATTTGAATGTGAGTAATCCCCAACATCCGAGTTGGCTCTTGGGAAAGATGTGGGGAGTTCGATATTATCAGACAGGAAAAGATAGAGGCGGCCACATTCGTACTCAAAAAACATTGATTCCGGCTGATCCATTGCCAGTATGCCCTAAACTAATATTTGCTGGTAAAACACTCCTACCAACCCCCGGTCAGAATCATATAACCGGAAAACTAACTGAACCTGATGTACTAATAGCAAAGTATACAGCCGCACCCACAACAATACGTACCACAGTGAGGACACACACCTATAGAATCCCTTATGAAGATCCTCTCTGGGGAATGATGCAGGCCAGCTATCGAGTATTAAACAAGACCCATCCGAACTTTACAGAGCATTGCTGGCTATGCTATGGAATAAGACCACCCTTTTATGAGGCCGTAGGAGTAAGTGACATACCTATTCTGGCAAATGGTACAAATCTGCCCCAATGTACATGGGACATGGAAAAACAAAGCATAACACTAGCACATGTGGTAGGAAGCGGTGTATGTCTGGGTGCTGTCCCAGACAACAGACAACAGTTATGTGTCAGTAAGATACAGGATAATATCTCAGCAAAATGGTTAATACCAGTCAACAATGCTAAATGGATCTGTTCTATTATTGGGGTCACACCCTGTTTATCCTTGGACAACTTTAACAAATCGGCAGAATACTGTGTCCAGGTGTCTATAATTCCCAAGATAATTTACCATCCTGAAGAATTCGTTTACCGCTCACATCTTACCCCAGAGCACCATCTGTCAAAATGAGAACCCCTTACAACTATAACAATAGCCACCCTACTACTAGTGGGAAGTACAGGACTAGGTACAGGCATAGCATCCTTAGTGCAACAGAGTACAGAATTTAACGCCTTGAGAGTAGCTGTCGATGAAGATTTAGCCAGAATCGAACAATCGATAACTGCATTGGAGCAATCAGTTAGATCATTATCCGAGGTAGTGCTACAGAACCGTAGAGGTCTAGATCTTATGTTTCTACAACAGGGAGGAGTATGTGTTGTGTTGAAAGAAGAGTGCTGTGTGTATGCGGACCATACCGGAGTGGTAAGAGACACCATGGCAAAATTACGGGAGGGTCTAGAAAAATGAAGAAGGGAACGAGAGGCACTCCAAAGTTGGTTTACATCCTGGTTTACCCAATTGCCATGGCTGACTTCTTTAGTATCTACCCTGATGGGACCGATCATAATGATTGTCCTGGCTCTGATCTTTGGACCCTGTATATTGAATAGGTTTGTGTCGTTTATTAAGAGCCGACCAGAAACGGTTAACATTATGCTTGTAGAACGCCGGCAATTACTTTAATGCTGTCTCTAGTTAATGTTACCTCAAGTTATTATGCTTGATTTTAGCTGTCCGGTCAAATCCAAACCTCTGGGAGACCTTTTTAGACATTGCTACCTCCTCTTACCGCGTAGACTGGGCCCCTACGTGGTAACAGGCGTGCACTTTTAAAACTTGGAACGCCTGAACCTCGTGCTGAGTGAAGGGAACAAAAACTCATCACAGGCAGGTCAACGTTGCCTGCGTGGGGACGCCCGCTAGCGTTGAGTCTGTCACCTCACACAGCAGTGATGCCTCTCGGAGCTAGTTTATCGACGGTCTTCCCAGAGCATACAAGTTCGAGCTGAAGTATACCACCTCACAGAGATCTTCGTTTTAGTCATACTTGTTCTTAACCCCTCCCCCCCTCTTTTTTAGCTACCCCTAATCCTACCTCGTTCTTCCAGTATACCTCTTCATTACCTACTACCTAATGTGCCTTCTGTTTTTACTCGGGATTGTGCTTTATAGCATAGAATTATTCTAAGGTGTACAGTCCAAGTAGGATTCCTTTTCTGATACAATATTCTTTAAGCTTATTGTTTAGGTAATATAATTATGCATAGGGAGGGGGGAAATGTGGGTAGCCAGGGTCTGACGGTCGGAAGATATCGCGCTGTACGGAAAGATGGGGCCCCCCCTCCTAATAGCCAATAACACTTAGTTTATGATATAAGCAGACGGATGTGACGTTGTAAACCAAAGCTATATAACACCGTGCCATTAAGCAATAAAACGCCATTTGCCATCCACCACATTGGTGTCAGTGAGCTTATGGACCGAGCGGCCTGGGGTTGGTCGCCGTGACGTTCCTGAACCAGGTCGCTACGCCTGCTCGTAGGCAACAATGCTGTAGTTTTCTCAAGGGTTAATTTCCTAAAGCAGGATTCTAGCTTGCTCTGGTAGCAATACTTTACTTTTTCCCTCAGATAGAAGTAATTTGTATTGAATGCTGTTTTGTGTGCAGTTGTAAGTTTAATATGGTGAGGTGCTGTCATAATTCTAGCCTAATTTGAGAGCTGAGTCTTGAAATAACTGCTGGCTTAAAGCTTGCGTGTCCTTGTTCTGAGCTTCTAATTTTTAGGGCTTGTTCTCACTGAAGATAGTGCATATACAAGTGCTCTAGGGCAAAAAAAGATAAATGCTCAGATAAATGGAAACACCCACACTAGTGAAAGGTCTGATCTGAAACTGATAACCTGTGCCAGGTGAAGAATATAAAATAATATTAGCTGTTCTGAATGCTGGCATTTTCTTACATGTCCTGTTCTTAACCTTTCCTAAAATACTAATACAGAACTTTCTGAAGTTAATACTGCCTATGTCTGGTTTTTTTGCAATGACCAGGTGCTTGCCGATGTGTTGCTGAGCATTCCATGTAGATTGCCTATGACAGCTCTGGTGTGAGAGGGTTGGAAATAGGGGAACTTGCTGTATTTGTATGGAAGTATTGTGAAGACTTTTTAAAAGGATTAACTTTTAATGCATTATGTTAGACTCTGATATTTCAGATAAGGCTTACCATGTTTCACTGGGGATTAAATGGTATTGCCAGGTGGTTTTATGTGGGCTAACAGTGCTGCACTGCTGGTTTTTGAGATTGGAGCCATGTGTGTTGCAGCAGGGTGAGTGCAGTTTGCAGTTGCAGCCCTGCAGCTTCTTGTGTCCCCACAGGCTCTATGACTCAGCAGACTATTGCTGATGGTATTCAGAGTGATTGCATTAGACCAGGCACTGATGCAGAGCTAAGAGTCCTCTGGAGTCACAGTGCAGCTTCTTAATGGCATTTATTATGTTGATGTCATAGGCTTGCTGTCCACTGTGTCATCATTGTACACTGCCCAGTAGCTAATCTGCTCTGTCAGATTACTGGTGACAACAGTGATGCTATTGGTGGACAGCTTTGTTTCCTGACCAGTGGCAGTGGAGTTCAGCAGTAATCGTAGCATGTTATCTCTGCCTGTAAGTCTGCATCTTCTAATCATGTTGATGCCTGGTTTAACTTATGAGTCAAAAATCCTTATTGTACCTCTAAGCCTTTTAAATGAGTGAAATCAGTCAAACCAGTGTATTTTTTTTTTTTTTTTCTGAAGGCTGAAAATAAGCCAAGTCCTACGTGCCTGTACAGCATGGCATTAAAGTCTCTAACTTTGAGGCAGCTTCAGGTTAGCTTGACTCTTGCTATAGTCTTGTTTACCTTTCTACCTCTACTGCTTGGTTTGCTGCCTATGACTACAGGGTAGTAGACCCAGATAACTGCAAAACCAGGGGTTCTGTAAAATTTGTGGTTACTGATGCAAGGAAATGGCTCACCCTAGTTCTTACCTAGAACTTTGTCTGGTTTGGTTTCTTTCCTTAAAGGAATGAACTTAATTTGTCTTACTAATGGAATAGGCTAGTTCTGACAGGTTACCCATTTTACTTGCTAGGTCTGTTGTTCAATATGCCAGGGTTCATTTCTTGCTGAGACATTGGTACCTTCTTTGTTTTGCTAGCCTTATAGCGTGGATGAATCCATAAATATAAATAGTTCTGAATTCATTGCTGCATGTCAGTAAGATTGTATCCCGCTTACTTGCAAAATACTGAGGTCAAGTAAAAGGAGCTGTATTCATAATATCTTATCTAAGTTACATGTTCATGTTTCTGTGTACCAAGCTTCTTTCTAGTTGAAACAAGCTCTGGTTTCAGCAGCATTCTTGGCCTTATCAGTTGTTGATGCTTCCTTTTTTGTAACAGGGATAAGCAGAGACTTTGCTTTCATAAGGCAGAGCTTTGCCTGTCTGGTCAAGCTCTTCCCCTCTGCCTGTAACAAAAGTGTAGAAGCTGTAGCTCAGCTGTTAGGAAAAATAGGTTTCAAGGGGACAGAAGAGACTGTGGCCTTCACTACTTCATCCTTTATGAAACCTGATATTAGGTCAGATGCCTGAGCTGGATTATTTGGCACATGTTGGCATGGCTGGTGGCAGAACACAGTGGTTCCAGTAAAGGGATTAAGCTGTAGTAGAACTGTTCTTTAGACAGAAGAGCCCAGTGTACCATCAGTAGAGATTTTGTGACTCTCAAATTTCTTGTAGAAAACCTAGCTCAGGAGCTGACCTAGCTTGACCAGAAAATAAAGCTGCAAGCATGATCTATTTAGCAAATAACAAGCTGCAAGCAGATTAAGACTGTTATTTCACTGCTGACTTCAGATCTCTAGAAGAGCTTGTGCAGGTTTGTGACTGTTTTGCAACAGACTTACACTGCATGAGGTAGATTCTTTGCTAATGTTGCATAGATGCCTCATACCTACTAGTGTGAGGTAGAACTGCATAGTTCTCTGAGGAGGATACAGAAGCATGCTGCCTCTGGTAGTCAAGGACTTCTGGTTAATGGCCTGTGGCAGTGATGTACCTGTAGCCCTGCCAGAAGTGGTAAGTGATCAGTAAAATGACTCAATGGTTTTTCTCTTGCCTGTATTGCTGCATCTTTATACACCCTTCTTAACTTGAAGTGGACAAGACTAGTTGGTTGCCTGATAAAGATCTTTATAGGTGAAAGACCTATTTTACTACTAAGCCAGGGTCCCAAAGCCTTTTTATATGTCTCTTTGCATTGCATAAAGGTTGTATTCAGATTTGCTCTTTCTGTTTTGAAACCTTCATATTGGTGTTCAGGTTTCCTGCTGAAAGGATGTTCATGACAATAATGAAAAAACCTTGTAATTCTTTCCTTAAAAGCTTAAATGTTGTTTGGTCACAGTCTGAAAGATCACTTAGTTGAGAGACAGGAGCTTTTTAAATAGGCTTCCTGGAATCATGATTGAAATTGAATCATGATTGAAATCATGCTGCAAGTGGGTCTGATCCAGCATTTCCTGGTGCTTAATGGGAATGTTGCTATAGAAATTTGGAGCTGTGAAATAGGCACTCAAGGACTGAAAAATCAAGAAACATTTTTTTGTTCAGCTTGTGAAGATATATAGTCAACTCATGAATAAGTTTCTGCAGTGTGTTCTTGTAACAATTGATTTTTAAGGCTTTGGAGACCTTAATGTCACTTACAAAATAGGGCGTTAACTATGTGTTCGCAAGGCATAATACCATGCTAATTGGGCTTATTGTATGTGGGGGCATGGCTTTTCTGAATAAAGATAATAACTTCTAGGTGCACTTGCTGCCAGCTCTGTAGTCGGCTGCCTTCAACTGTAAGAAGTTGTTACATTACCAGTGAATAAAAATTACGGGATGTTTTGAAATGTTGGTTCGTACCTTTAGAACTTTTTGTTCTCAGAATGCTTGTGTGCCCTTTATGTTGTATCTGAATTGTATTTAGTTTTCCTCATGGAAGCAGTGTGCCCTACGGAGGAAGGCAGATCCCAGCAGTGTGACCTGTGGAGGAGGGCAGATCCCATTGTGTCCATGAAATGTACTATAAAATGACAAATGAGTAAGAAATAATTTGTTCTCAAAGTGGCTTTGGAATAGGTTCTTAAATGTAGACTTCATGTTCATTTAATGGAACAGTGGGCGAATGAGCGTTTTGCTCCCCTACCCCATTATGCTCACGACAACAGAAGAGGTTGTAGAAGCAGCTTTGTTCTCATGGTGCACAATGTTTATGAGAACTCAATTCTTGAAATTAGAGTCCCTAAGTTAACAATGCCGGGGCACTAATTTACAACTTGTACTCCAAGCTGTAATTGGTTCTGACTGCAATGTCTGAAGCATCAGTGGTAAGCCTCAAGTGTGGATTGTTGCATTTCAAGACACTGGACAGTGCGGAGCTGTAGAGAGTACTTTAAATATGCAGGGAAGATGTGTTGCTGACTTTAGCTATCAGAACCCTTAACTAACACTCCTGTCCTCATCTTGATCTCTTATCTTTCAGGTTTGTCTCTGACAGCTTTTGGCAAAGACAGCAGAGAATGTGATCAGAACTTCTTGGAGTTGATGTAAATCCTTCAAGCACTGATAGCTTTGAAGTAATTTATCACAATCTTACTGTTCAATACTCAGGTCAACTCTACCTCTCAACTTCTCTAGAGCTTCTGAAGTGTCTGAACCAACTGTGCTGAACAACATGTTCAAAAATAGGAATGTGAATGTAGCCTGTGTACTAGTGCCTTGGTACTCTGCTTGGATCAGCCTTCTAGATGGTTTAACTATAAGATTTTAGTTGTAGCTGAAGCTGCTGGATACCTGCATTTTTCTAGAAGATTTCATATTTTCATAATCAGCTAACCACCCACATAACTTTAGGAATTACAGCCCAAGTAGGCTCTTAAAGCCTGTAGGTGTTCTTGAATATTTCTCTACGCAGAAAGATATTGCTATATGGCTGGCTCTGATTACAGCTAGAAGCTGTAGTAGTTTGAGCTGATGACAGTGCTCACTGCACTACTTGGTCAAGGTAATTGGTGAAGTGCTTGCTTCTGAGGGAAAAGCAGCAACCATAATGTGTCATATTGACAGGAGGGAGATGGCGGGAAGAAATCAAGGCCTTAAATATGAAGGAAGTTTAGAAATTGGAACATATAAGCTCCCATGATGGAGACTAAGGTGAACAACTCATGAAATTGAGGGATAGCATCCCTCAAACCCAGCTTCAGTGACTGAACTGCCCTGATAGTGTCTAGAATATCTGTGACTGTATCCTTTGTCAGTAGTTCTGTTATCTTTGAGGACTTTGAACGCAGTTTATGTGCAGAAGCAAATACTCATGTTAATTTCTAAAAATGCATAAATTCCATGATACCCCAAAGGACTGAATGTATCTTGGTTACAATAACTTCTGTCAAGTTGCTGTGCTATTGAACTTTGCTACTAAAGTACTTGCCAACTTGACACAAAATTCTTGACTTAGTTGCTGATGAATGTTTTAAGATGATTCGCCAACCACTCTGAAGAAGTGATATCTCTACCTTGTCTTCTGTGTATATATGCACATACTACCAGCTGAGAAAGGTCCATATCCGTCAGCCAGTCACGTATTACCTGAAACTTGGAGTGGGGGTTAATTGTATCTGAGAAACCTTATACTTAGTAATACTTAGTAATAGGAGGAGGAACAAAAAGGCAAAATCCTTCTCTGTGCTGAGACTTTCTCTAGAGGAACACTGGTGTTCTGGCAAATTAATGTCTTACATTAAAAGTCAGCTACCTTCTTTAGTACATTAACCATCTTTTTGTCAAAGTTTTAGCCACATGATAACACCTCAGATCTTGTCACTTGCCATCATTCTTTGACTACTGCCAGTTGCCTTCCCATTGTCCAAAGCAGATGTGTAAATTGGCCTCCTCATGACCGAAAGTGTGTAAGGAGCAGACTGACCTTCAGTGAAGTAAAGCTTGGAGTATTTTTTTAACTGTAGTGTTCTGTATTAGTGCTGGGGCCATTCTGCTCTATGGCTATCTCAGAAACAAGTTGCCAGGGTTGCCAGAAGGCTTTGATGGATATATACCAAAGTACTGGAGAACTTAACTTGAAATAAAACTAAACCCAAAACTAAATTTGCTGCTTGAGTGGGGCGTCCTTTGCTTTTTGAAGCATGTGTTGGTACAGGAGGGTGAGTTGAATAAAAGGCTGTTGTATTAGGCTTGGTAAATGTCGTGGTGTTAAGCCTTCTGCCATCATTCACTGGTGGTTGCACTCCATAGAAGCTTGAGTTTAAAGACTCCCTGGATACTCCTGGTGTTGTGCTAACTTGATCTGTGCAGCTTCTATTGTGACCTAGCTTAGGCATGGCCCAAGGATATTACTGGAAAAACGCTTACTGCATATGGCAGGCTGTCTGCATGTGGTTCAGCATAGTAGAGCCTATCTGAGCAAGTCAGGATTCAAATTCCCAGCCTCTCCTATACTAGTTTTAACTTCTTAGTGAGGAGTTAGCTTCCTAGCCTTGTGATCCAAACTCATATAGGATGCTAATTCTGTAGAGAAACTTGTAGTTAAGGGTGGTAATTTTTTCCAATTCAGTCGGAGTCTGCTGTTACTGTACTGTTAGTGTGCATGTACTATGTAGCTTCAGTGCTGGATGACCAGTGTACAACCTCAACTCTGAATAAATCCTATATCCTTTGATTTATATCATCACTAGTATTCATGAATACTAGTTTTCATGCAAAACAATACATGGATTCATGTATACCAGAAGCCTAAGCGTGTGCATAGCTGTTATCAGATGTATACATAGCAGCTACTGTTACAAAATCCCAAAATGAATGCTACATGCCAAACTATGCATTTCCTGGCTTACAAGAATAAATGGATTTGCCAGGAAAATTTAGAACATCTCACCTCAGTGCTAATGTTTGCCACAATTCAAGGGGAAGGTCAAATAAGCAATGTTCCTGGAAGAAATTGGTATACCTGGAAGAAATTGGTATACCTATCCTCACCAAGAACTCTGCATCAGGTAAAAGTGCTTAAGTTTGTGACTAAAATATTCAGGGTCATCACAAACATGCATGCCCTGATCTTGTTTGGCTGCAAAGCCCTCATGTCAGTTCCAGGCACTACTGCGAGACTTCTGTTCTACTTTGAGGATGCCTAAACTCTGCTAGCTTTGAAACAATGATTTAACTACTAATTCAACTTCTGCTAATCATAGCCCAGAAGAGTAACTGCAGAAGTCTTGTGTAAGAAAGACACATGTAGAAGTGTGTTAGGCAAATGACTGGACTTCAAGCTGTTGAGTCTCTGAACTCTTGTGACGAGTCAGAGCACACTCTGAACAGGTAGTTTTCTCTTCACATTTCAGAGATACGGCAGAGCTGCACTTGCTTGTTCATTTAGATACATAGTTGGTGCTGTAATGAGCTATTTTTCCCTGTGGGAAGGCAGCAGAGACATAAGCTTTCACTTATATTCCGCTTATCAGGAGGTGGAAGCAAACGGAGGTCTGAACTCCTTTACTTGGGTCATTGCAACAGTCCTGGAAGCTGTAACAATAATTTCTAGGCTTCTAAAGCTATCTGGTGGTCTCATCCCTGTGCTGTGTGAATTCAGCTGTGCTGCCTGTACTTTGTAGTCAGTGTATGCAGATGTCTAAAGGATCAGTGCCTCCTTCCTCTCACCCATTGTCTGTGATTTAGCTCAGTGCCTGCTTCTTGCTGCCTCTCCTTCAGGGAGACAGCTGGTATGGGTGGATGATACACCAAGCTAGTCCTAAATAGGCTCATGTTCTAATTAGGCAGAGTATTATAAAGCATTCTTGCTATAGAGTAGGCTGGGAGTCTAATGCTGCAAATCCTCCTAATAATGCTTTTGTAGATTGTGTACTGCATCAAATCCAGTGAAAAGAGAAGGGGAAAATTGCCTTAGTGGAATATAAAGTTCATTGAGCACTTGTAACTTCACCGAGCAACAGCAGATTTGCCAGTGTTTGAACCTGCAAACCTACCTAGTTCTTAGATGCTCCTGGGTTTCATGGCTTACGAAAGTCTGGACAACAGGGCTTTAGGGGTTGCCTGTGCTACCTTCATAAGTCTAACTATGACTACTACCCCCTAACTACTTTCAAGTGGGGTTATTCTTGGAAAGACTTGAAGGAATTTCTGGGAAGAAGGATGTAATTACAACTTTCAAGTAATCTTTACGAGACTCTTGTTTTATTTTGGTTTAATTATACTTAAGCTAACTGGAACAGTTGATCCTATTCTTCCCCAGCCCATGCCAACTAATAACTAATCTTGTTTTGAAACACCAGTCCTTTAATGAAGACTCTTAAATACTTTAAAATTGCTGTTCATCCAAGAGTTGTAATATGAGAATGCTTTAAGCACTGAGCTGAACTGGTGATCGTATAATTCTTCTCCCCTTGCACCTGCCTAGTCCTGAGCTCTGTTGTGCTGGTTTGTTTCTCATTTGCCTCTCCTTACTGGGGACTTGAACAAAAGAGTGAGGAAGCCTGCTGAGCTCTGCCTTCTAACTGCAAGAGGTGGGAGTTCCTCTTCAGCAATGGTGCTAAGTCAGAGTTCTTTACTACTCAAATAGAACAATCTTGTTGTTACATAATAATAGATCAACCACAGTAGCTTTTGTATTCTGTATCAGCTGCAAGAGTTAGTAAAAGAAGACTTTATGTCTGCTCTGGTCTCGTTTCCTGTCAGGTAGCAGTAGGACTAGAAGAGATGCACTTTCTTCCTTGTGGTGATCTGAGCCCTGGAAGATATTCTGCTTTGTGGAAGAGGAAGACAGTACTTGTTTGGTGCGTGGGGTTTGGGTTATATGTTGGCAGCATATACATTAAATTCTTTTTCTTTAAGATAAGAGATGTGTAAAAAAAAAAAAAAAGTCTGTTTTGCTCTGCCTCTAGGCTTGTCTGGTTTTGCTATTATTATCTGAAGTTACAATTGTCAAACCAATATGTTGGTACCTTCTCTGTGAATATGAGATTGCCTAGGATCTCACTTTTTAATTTTTTTTTTTTTAATTTCTTCCTATGTACAACACAGCTGCCTCCTTTCCCTTCACCCGCTCCTCATCCTCAGAGATAAATGCCCATGTTGGCTGCTTAGCAGGTTTTCAGAAGTGCCCTTTTATTTCACATATGTGAGTTTGCTTGCCTTTCTGCATAATGTTCGTGAGGCTTGCTTCCTACTTTTGTCTTGCTAATCTCTGACACCGTGTGTATTTGATAACGTAGCTTGGCTCCTAAATTTTCAGTATTTTCATGGTCTTGTCACCTGACCTGGGTATGTAGATTGTGAATTTGATATTGCTGTCTCAAACTTGATGAGCAAGTCTTTGTCCTTGCCCTTAAATTGCTTGTTTTCCTTCCCTCCCCAGACCTTCTGTCATGAGCCAATCATGTTATCTTTGTGGCTCTCGCATGATCTTACGTGCTCACTCTTGCTATGAGCAGTTTGTTAAACAAGACGTTGGAATGGGTGCTGGTAGGGTTTTGGTGCTCTCTGAAGTTGCACGAAGTCAGAGGGGGCAGGCATGCTCTGTGGTAGCAGCACCAGCCATGCTTCTCTTTCTCTGCCTGCCTGTGAACTAGCTGTGGAGGTAAAAGAAGACAGTATCGTCTGTAGTGGTACTTCCTCAGTACTCTTCATACTCTCAGGGATTGCCCTCAAGATTAAGAGTTCTTCTTCATCTGTTAATTTTCCCAGTCATCTCTTGAATCACATCGTCCTGTACCCAGATGTGTCATAGTGTCATGAAACGGGGGGGTGCAAAACCATTGCCCTATGTTAGGAGCTGCCCGGTGCTTCAGATTTTCTTTTTTTTTTTTCTTTTTTTTTTTCTTCTTTTAAAATCCATCAGCTATTAATAAGATGCTGGGTAAGTGGTTGCTGTTGGATTTAATAATAAGCTATGATATACTTATCCTATGTGAATTTAATCTGGCCGGTTTTAGTCCGTTTATGTATTTGAACTTCACAGCATCCTGTAATGGAGACTTTTAGATTTTAAGTGTGCTTTATGGAAAAACATTAATTTCACTGACTGTCCCCAGTTCTTTTGTTGTAAGAACAGTTGGTGATCATTCCCTAATTCTCCTCTTCATGCCTTTCATGATTTTATGGACATATGAAATACCTGTACCTGATCTTTATTCCTCTCTCCTATTCAGCTGAAAAGTCTTAAATTTATGTTTGTGTGGAAGCTGTTCCAATTCCAGCTGTTCTCATTGCTTGCAGAAAGTAATTTTAAGTATAATACCCTTATCGAACTGAAGTGACAGGGGACCGATTGGTGTTCAAAGAGGAGGCAGCCGTAAGATTTTAAGTGGTATGTTAATATTTCCTGCTTTATTTTTTTGTGCCATTTGTAACAAGTCTTTGTCATCTCTTGGCCTTTTTGATGATACTGAGTAGTGAGCTGCTGTTTTCCAAGAAATACCTGAGTTGTATCCCCCCTGTGCCATTAGTGATCTCTGACTTAGACTTGCTTTGTTTCTGGTGGCATAGCTTTAGAGTTACCAACACTGTGTTGTATCACCTGATTCATTGCTTGTGTTGGTGTATAAATACATAGCTGAATTAGAAAAAGCGCTGTCTGATTTGCTTGATAGTGCTTGATCTATTAGACATTTATTTCAAGAGCAGTGCTGGAGGCAGTTATACCACATTGCTAATGACTTATTCAAGGTTTTAGTTTCCAAGAAAACTGTACATGCATGCAGGCAGCCAGGCTGTTGCCAGTTGATGAGCACCTGAAAAAACAACAGGGATTCAGAAACCTAAATGAACAGTGGTGGGGTTGTTGCTGAATTTTGTACTTCAGTCTTTTGCTCTAGAAATGCATTGTAAAACTGCTTAGGAGTCTCATTCCTTCCTAATAAAACTGTGCTTTGAAGGTTTTCTAACATGACACACAACTGTATGGTCTTTCTTAGAATCTTAATTGCCCAGTAGCGTGATGCACATGTTTCTTGATAGTTGTACATGTGGGATTTTGACAACCTTTCTGAGCTGGAGATGAGCAATGTTCTTAATTATAGGTTTGTGCTAATACTTACTTGTGTAGCAAGACTTCAAAGGCAGTTCCCTAGCCTTTCATCAATGCATCTTTTCCACCTTCTCTGAGAGAATTGTGTTGACTGGAGAGTTTAATTATTTTTCACAGTGAGTGCTTAAGAACTTTATCTTTGGACTGGCTAAAAATCCAGGATCTTGCAATTGTGCTTTCTTATTAGAAAGCTATTCTTGTTTGTAAGTGGTGAAAAACTTTTTTTATGCTGACAAATACAGTGATTTTGATTTTGGAAGACTTTTTTATTAACTTACAGGCACTTTTGGTGTGCGCTGGAAAACAGCGATATCTGCAAATAGCCTGTGGCATCACTTACAAACAAGCATCTTAGCAGCAGCAGGGTATTTGGTCAGATTTGCCTGGGGCTCTTGCAGAAGGTAACATAGCAAACTAGCTATGAATTCTTCTAAGCAGAAAATCAGTGGTGCAGTACTTTCCCCACTACTGAGTCCTTTGAGATATCTTTGGCAGGTCACTTATTAATGCTGATTTGGGTAGATTTAATAAAGCAGTATTGCCCTTAGTGAGTCACTAATTTAAAAAAGTGGAGTGAGAAGTCTTTTAATTCAGATTTCAAGTGTGGCATATTTTTGAGTCACTTCATGTATCATAATGTTGTAATATTCTTTTGCTTTCTTAGTACTTCTCTATCTTATTTTGTAATCATAGCTTTAGGTTTAGTGAGGATGTTTATTGAGGTCAGGACCAGTTGCTGTTTTCAAAGAAACAAACTTGTTCTAGTAAGGCAACTAAAGAAGAGTAAACACATTATCTCTAATTGTGAGACTGCCAGGAAGTTTTTTCCTTCAGAACTCAAGGGTTTTTTTCCCTATGAAATAGCTCCATTTCAAAAAACCTAGACTACAAACAGGTAACGTGGCACTGCAGTAAGTAGTCTATTAAGTTAGCAGAGCCAGTAGTGAGCCCTCTGTGAGTACAGACAACAAGCTTATCTCTTCAGGTAGTTTTGCCACATCTAGCTTCTGATCAACAGGTTTATTTGAACTCTGCAACATTTTAACTAATCCATATAATTGCTATTTCCTCGATCCTCTTAGGTAAGCATTTAGGTCTGCCTTTCACTGGGACCATGGTAAAACAACCCTGATCTAAGAAGTGCCTTTTGAATGGTTTTTAATAAAGTTGCTGAGTTGTTTAAAAGTGTGACAAGGAGCAGAGAGAATTGCCATCTCTGTTCCCTTTAGGAAAAAAAAGTAGGCACATGATAAAAGAAAGTACAGCTCTGCTTAATGTGTATTTATTTTTTTATCTAATCCAAGATATTTTTGAAGAAGGAACTTTAGAAGTATTCTGAAAACAATTTGAAATTTCTGTGAATAAGAATTTCTAAATTACACTAAGAGCATGTAAATTCATCACAAATGTCTTAATTCTGTGGCATAAGCCAGTCATTGATTTCCTGAACTGATGTTATAGGTAGCTGATTTTGTAATTTTTCTCTACTGTATTTCCTGTGGCAGAATGCAAGATTAGTCTGGTCTATCCATTTATCCATTTAATGCACAGGCACAATACTAGTGTTAATTAATGTTTTACAAATGCAGCAATCTGATGCAGATCTAGAATGTGTGCCTTCTATCTCTTTACTGCCAGGCTGAAGCCTGTCCTCTAGGACATTTAAATGATAGTGATTGCTGTTGTGCAGTACTTTACAGAATAAAGAGGAGCAGAGTTGCTGGAGTTGGGAGTCATGGACTTTAAACATAGTTTTGAAGTCTGACTTCTCTGTCTTGTAAAAGCAGATTGAATGCCAGGATGCCTTGGAAGCAGCTGCTCGGGCAGAGGGCCTGCCGCTGGACACCTCTGTGCATTCCCAGCTGAGAATGTTGGATGAAGAGCATCACAAGAGCAAATACCACCATGGCTTGAATGTGCTGAAACCCATACGGACTACTTCCAAGTAGGTCTTTAGGCTACGAAAGAACTGATACAGCATTTGCTTTTCAAACCTGTCACAAAGGAGGATTGCAGCTGTAGGTCCGGTGACGGATACTGAGAACATCAGATTTGTTTAGCAAGTATGACTGATGTGGGCTATTTGGTACCCTGTGTACTTCCAATGAGAGAAGGCTTTGTTTTTCTCAGGGATTTACAGTTCTGTTTTCTTTTTTCATTCGTGATTTTTTTTTTTCTTTTTTTTTTTTTCCTTCAGACACGAGCACCCTGTTGATAATGCTGGGCTCTTCTCCTGCATGACCTTCTCCTGGCTCACTCCTTTGGCCCACAGAGCGTACAAGAAAGGAGAATTGTTTATGAATGATGTATGGTCTTTATCAAGTCATGAGTCTTCAGATGTCAATTGTAGAAGGTAGAGACATCCTTATTTCCTTGTTTTTGTGATTGTTTTTTTTTCTTTTTATCCCATGCGTTAGTTCACAGGCAATAATAGCAATATTGCCCTTGAAAAGCAGCAGTGATATTTTGTTCTATCTTTCTCTGGATAGTGGAATTTAGTTTTATCCTTCAAATACCACTTCTTCCTGCTGCACCGTTTCTGTACTCTTGCTTATATCAGTGAACTTAGAGGATTCTGTCTCCAGGAGAGTTTAGCAGTTGTTTTTCTGATTTTGCATGTCTATTTTTTATCGAAACAAAGTTCTTAAGGCTGCACTGAAAAAAATCTTGTGCTAAAATAATGAAAATTAGTACTGACAACAGCAAGGTGATTTGAATATGGTCAGATCTTGTGATCAAGCTAACCTTTCATGTCTAATGAGAATTTTTGTCAGGTTTTGACTCTGCAACTCTTCTGTCAAGCAAGGAAAGCAGCAAGGAAGGGCTGTGACAAGTCAGTATATTAAGATTGTCAAAGAGACTTTAGAGAAAGCACCTTTCTTCTGTAGAAGTAACACAACATAGATATTTCAAGATGCAGATATTTCTCTTTACCTTACAGAATGTACCATGTATGTATTTCACTTGATGTCTAGTAATTTTTGTTTCTCTGAGCTAGGAAGTAATTGGAATTTTCACAAGAAAGTACTTACGAGATTGTACCTTCTCTAATGGTGAAAAATTTATAACATGAGGCTTCTGTTTTTATTAGGCTGGAGAGATTGTGGCAGGAAGAACTGAAAGAAAGTGGGCCTGATGATGCTTCTCTCCGGCGGGTTGTGTGGATTTTCTGCCGCACCAGGCTCATCATTTCCATAGTGTGTCTGATGATCACTCAACTCGCGGGTTTTAGTGGACCAGTAAGTAATATCCATCCTTTTTTTAACAACCCCAGAGGGCTCCATCTCATGGCCAACTGTAAAATCTTTAAGTTTCATTGCAGAGTCACTTAAATGTTTTGACTAGCTAGAAGTTCTGGGGCAAAATTCCAAAGTGATTCAATAATCCAAGATAGGTTTCCTGCAGCTGGTGGATCACTTGCTGAATACTGAGGCAAGTACTTGGAGATGGGTGGGGGAGTTTAGGTATCTTGGAGGAAATGCACACTTGTTTTTCTCTTTGGTTTTGAGTATAGTTTAAAGTTATTCCTGAACTGTGGTCTTTTTTGCATAGAATTCTTATGTGCAGGTCTTCTAATTGTTTTCTTTTTGCAATTCTGTAAATGTATCTTGGAATAAAATTCAGTCTGATAAAATACTAATTTTAGATTATTGGCTTTAATAACACAGTCTTTGAGAAGTGGAACGAAACTGTTTTTGTATTAGAGCACTACTTAAAACTAATGCGAGCAGTTCTCAAGAAGTCTATGGGTATAGTCTTTACTGATCCTGCAGAGAATGGTCAGACAGAAGAAGTGTTAGAGCATGTTACTGCCTCTAGGAACTGCTGCTGCTTGCTGTGGGTCGTACTGAAGATAACAACATATGGGATTTGACATTCACACCATTTTTTTGTCACCTGTTTGTTGCACGTGCTGTGCAGATTTACAGTTGAAATCTTGACTAAATTTATTCTCTACACATTTCCCTTGAGGAGTAGGAGCAGTATTACTGCTAGTAGTACATGTTTCAGTGTGCTGGTAAGCTGAAGGTTCATATCTTGGGTAAGTACACTTGGGTGCACTGTTAGGTGAAATGTATTTTTAAAATGTTCTCCTGCTTTTAAATGTCTTATCAAAATGTTCTGCTTTTTAAGACTTTTTAAAGTTTGCCTTGTTTCATATAACGTGAATAACAATAAATGTTTTTGTGGTGTTATTGGTAATAACTTGTAGTACCTTGGATTATGAAATATGTGAATGTACTTTGATAATTAACACAAATCACAATTAAGGTTTTAACAGCACTAGCTTTCCCCAAGAAGAGCTTCTGTCATTGTTTCACTACAGGGCTTTAGTAGCTGCTTTTATCTTTAGAAAAGAACTTGCAGCAGGGTTGCCCCTGATTTCCGTAGTGTAATTTACCTCAATTTATCTCAGCCAATTGCTGAATGAGAGAGATGAGGAGGGGAAGGAGCAAAACAACCTACTTGGTTAAGCTGGGGGCTACTGCTGCAATTGGTGCTTGATTTTGGGTAATTTAAAATTATCTATAGACATTTGCCCATTTACAGGGAACCTTATTAATTTCTCTGACTGAGGAACAATTCCCTTTTGGTTCCATCATTTGGCATGAAAAAAAAGTCTTTACCATCCCTCCTCCCTGTTTTTAAAAATTGCATGCCTCATAGGTATGCCTGTGCTGTCTCCTGAGAAGTATCAGTGCTTCTTGTACTGTTACACCCTTTCAGTCACCTGAAAAGGGAGATCAGGGAAAGCACTTGACTTGCTTCCATATTGGTGAAAATCTATATTGGTGAAAACTATAAAAATGGAGTTAAACACTATTGAACTTCAAAAATTTTAATTAAAAGTCTGTGACCTTGAAGTGCCAGCCAACAGCTGTGGCTTTGCCGCTTTGCTAATGAGCATTGTGATGGTTATAAGTGGAAAGGAGTTGTGGCAGACTTCCTGTGTGTTTGGGTTTTTCTGATGTGTTTTTTTTATAATGGATAGATCCTTCAAGGGTCCTTTTTTTTTTTTTATTTTTAATTTTTATTTTATTTTTTATTTATTTTGGTCGATTCTGCATCTGGCACAATATCCAAACCCGTAACTTGGTGAGACAGCTGCATGTGTCAGAATGCCTTGTAATAACCATCAGAATGTGCTAGAATAGGTGAGATACTATTTATCTCCAGTGAATATTTGCTGTCATTTGATCAGCTACCTAAACTTTTGAGTTCCTGTTGAGGAGTAAAGAAGTTTTTTGATTACTAAACATAATCAGTTTAACTTCAGGTCTGAACAATGTACCCGTTCAGAGCTATTCTTCCTGTTTGGGAGATGGGGAAACTTGCTATCTTAGTGGAGTACAGCTTGACAGTTTGGTCAGTTATTGGAGGGGGGAGTGGTAAGCTATTGGAGGTAAGTTTCCCAATTTCCCAGTTGGCTCCAGTTGCAGCCTGCCCCATGCTGTTGCATGCTGGCTGCAGCAGGGATGCCAGCACTGCAGTGGGACCAGTGACAGAAGCTGTTCTTCAGAATTTTCAGGATGGCTGTTTTCTGCGTCAGAATGAGACAGTCCTGCTGGGCAGAGCCAACGCCAAGAGGAAAGGTAAGGTAATGTTTATTCAATGGGAATGCTTAAGACAGCCAAGCAGCTAGTACCAACTACTACAGTAATAGTCACAGGAGTTCCTTTTTTCCCATTAGCTTGAGTTTTAGTTTTGTACTGTAACTTTGTTTTGTAAAGAATTTTATGCTGGTTTCTTGTCATTAAACTAGTTTGATTTCAAATAGTGTGTGTTCAGATGCAAATGTTAATGATGTGTGACTTTTTCCTCTCCCTTTTCAAGATTCTTTAATCTGCTGTTTCCTCTTTTCTTTCTTCTGGGAAAAAAAAAATAATGGGGGTATAATGTAAGCTGGTCTCTATTTCATCACGGGAGATGCTGAATCTATAACATAGTGCTGAAAGATTGCACTAAAAAGTTTTGGGAGGAATGAGACCCCAGGAAACATCTGCTATCTTTATACATCCTCTCTTGGAGACTTTCAGCAATGCTGTGGTGTGCGAGAAAATGCTCTGCGACCATGCTGAGTTGCAGCTCGTGACGAAAGGGGGATTTTTACCCCAGTTGCTCAGTGACTCGGTTGCATATGTTGGATTGAATACTGGAAAAAGAAGTCAGTAATCTCCTTAGTAACTACAAACCAACTGTATGCAGTTGTGGTCCAAACACATGATGTAAAACTAAATCCAATTAAGGAGAAAGTTGAAATGCAATAGATCTGTGAATGTGAGCTCTTCACATTTGTTCATGGATTAGTATGTAAATTTTCTCTGGCCATTCTAGAACCTGGTGGACATCTGGCTTTAATTCACAACTGTGAAAAAGAAAGAGCAAAATTATTTACAGCATGTTTCCTTGGTTCTGATGTGCAGACTTACTTTCCTCAGAACAGATGAATTTGATCTCCATTTTTTTTTTCTGTTATTTGGTGCTGGGCTATAGCTTATCAATACCTTTGCTTGAAATAGTGGGGTTTTGGTTTTTTTCCTCTCTCTTCAACCTATACAGAACTCTTATTTGCAAAACCTGGTTTAGCCAAGAGGACTCCTACGGACTATTATATGAAAGGCTTCTCAAATATTTTCTTTGGTTTCAGATTATTTTTTTTTTGTTGCTTTTTATTGAAGGCAAAGGTAACTCTGCTTTGTACTAGCATATCAAAAGCACCAGTATCTTAAAGCATCATTTGTTGAAAAGCTCTCTAGGAAATATTTTGCTCTTTGTGGAGCCTTATTGTAGTATACTTTTTAAACCAGATTTCAGAATTTGTGCAGCCTCAGAAGCCTCCTCTGCTGGCACCTGCAAGTTTGACTTCTTTTGGACTTCATGAACAAATACTATTCTGTTTTTGTATCTTTATAATTTGTGTGTAGTTTCAAATCTAGCTTATGTTAGAGGCTAAGACTGTTAGATGTTAGTCCTTTATAATTATCCTGTATGTGCAGATTGTATGTTTATACAATGCTCTACCTGTTGTACAGTGTTTTTGAGATGTTACCATTTAAGATGACACTTTATTTCAAATAAAAGCCTATTGTTTCGCAGTCAATAGTATTTAATTAGTATTGCTGGTGATTGAGTTGTATGATGTTTTGTTGTGCTGTTGGACCACAAAGAGCTGGAGGTGGGAATCGGTGGTTCTGGGGGCTGTCTTCTTTCTGCAGGTGATGTTTGAAATGTGATTCCTGAGGTAAAGTGTTTATGTTTTCGGGGGGAGAGGGTATGGGGAGGGATCAAATGGTTAATTTTTTTTTTTTTTAATTTTTTTTTTATTTCTCCCCATCCCTAATGATTTGTGGCATTGCATACCTTGTGCTTTCTGCTTGTTTTTTTCTTTACTATTAAACTGCTGATGTTTATTTCCAGGAATAGTTTGCAAATGTCCTTCTCACTCTTCCCCTCTACAACTGTAGGTACATTGTTCCTTTTTATCAAATAAGCACGTTTGAAGCAAGCCAAAGATAAAATAAGAAAGGTCTTAATGTCACATAAAGGAATGTTTCTTAATGTGCGCAGATGTATAAGTAGTGACTATATTTTAAAACTCTTCTATATGATAATGCATTGCTTTCAGCTGACAGACAGATTTATGTTAAGTTAGAAGACACAGAGGATTAGAAGCGTGCTGCGAGGAATATGATTCCAAATTAAACTCTGTTTACTTACTAAATTTGACTCAGTGCTTGGCTCTCAGCAGGGCTTTGTATTGACACCTTTTACTTCTAGAAAGAAGACGCTTTCTATTTCAAATGGCTCTTTTAAAAGCAAAGTAGCCTACTTATTTCTAACTTAACATAAAGTTGTTGCATGGTCTTCTGGGATGATTGGGTGTTCATGCAAGCTTGCATTTCTTCCTGTAGGCGTTCGTTGTGAAACATCTTCTGGAGTATACCCAACAGAATGAGTCCAACCTGCAGTACAGCTTGTTCTTAGTTTTTGGCATCTTTATGACAGAAGTGGTGCGATCTTGGTCCCTTGCACTAACCTGGGCTTTGAATTACCGCACGGGGGTTAGACTGCGTGGAGCTGTCTTGACAATGGCATTTAAGAAAATTCTTAAGCTGAAGAACATCAAGGAGAAGTCTCTTGGAGAGGTAAGCTGGAGTGTCATTTTGGAAACTGCAGTGTGAAAAGGGGTGTGTGATACATTCTTTTGAGAATGAGCTGTGCCTTAAATCTAAATGATCTGTTATGTATATTTTTCAGCTCATAAATGTGTGTTCCAATGATGGTCAAAGGATGTTTGAAGCTGCAGCAGTTGGCAGTTTGTTGGCTGGGGGCCCTATTGTGGCCATCTTAGGAATGGTTTATAATGTGATTATTCTGGGTCCAACAGGCTTCTTGGGCTCTGCTGTCTTCATCCTTTTCTACCCAGCAATGGTGAGTTGTAAAGAATTAAGACTTACTTCATTTTTATTAGGTCAGACATATCTATAGTTCTGAATAGGAGGTGTTGAAATGTGCTAGATGTAGCCCATTTATGGTGCTGCATGTCATCAAAAGTATTATTGAAGGTGTTTCTAAAGATATGTGAAGCAGAAATTTGGAAACAGGAAGCTCAAAATAAATTAGAAAGTAGAGATAGGAAACCTCATAGATCTGACTGAGATGTATAGATGCACAGCTAAATCAAATTGCAAAAAGCTGAGGTGCTTGTGGTAAAGGTTGGAAAGACACAAGGCCTCCAGCTTGTGTACAGGAGCTCAGTGTTGCGTGAGCGCATCGCTCTTCAATAAATGGTGTTGAAAAGCACTGTATCTGGGGGAGTATGTTCTCAATCCTGCCTCTACTTCTGATGAGCACTGAGATAGTCTAGTTCAAGCCAAAATCTTCTTGCCTCTAAGATGTCATGTAAAGCTGCTGAAGATGTATCAATGTATTCATTATTAAAATTACACAAATCTTCAAAGCGTGGAGGCTGAATGTTGTGGTGTCCACTTTGGTCCATTTTATCTGGCCAGCAGTGAGAATTAAAATAATGGGAATAATATTTTATAATAGGGGAATGAAGAGCGGAGTTTGGTTATCTTTCCCAGTTCTTTTCAGCAGTCCTTCTGTATTGATGGGGATTCAAAGAGATTGTAGGAGTATGAAGAAGGGCAAGGAGCTGAAAACTTCCAAAATTAGTTTGTTGGTTTTGAATTTCAGACCAGGGATGTAAGAGTGGCAAAACCTTAGAAACATGTGAACGGCTGCTTATTTTTAGATTGGTTTGGTAAAAATGCTAAAACTGTCTTACCACCTTCATAGCATTGGCATAGGGTAGAAGTTGATATGGCTCGCAAAGTCTAGCTTGCTCTTTTGCCTTAAAGGACCAGGTTAAAAGGCTGGGTAAATTGGGTTCTGCTATTCATTTGCTATGAGGGTCAACATGGTGTGTCTTTAGGTTAATGTTTTTATAGTCTTTGTGCTTCAGAAATATTCAACGTTGGTAAAAGTACACACTTTTATTTTCACAAATTTTGTTTTTGTTTAAGCTTATTATCATGAATCCAGTGCTCAGTGCAGATGGGGAATGGTATTTGCAGCCTGACTTCTATATTAGAACAACAGTTGCTTTGCCCCATCCTTGAATCCCTTTTTCAGATTCAAAATTGGCCTTCTCTGGTAATTAGGATGAGTTGAGCATACTTACTCTTTCTGAGTTGCCACTAATGTTGCATGGTGTTGCCTTTTGTTTCAGATGTTTGTTTCGCGCCTCACAGCTTATTTCAGAAGAAAATGTGTATCAACAACAGATGAGCGTGTGCAGAAGATGAATGAAGTCCTTAATTACATTAAGTTCATTAAAATGTATGCCTGGGTCAAACCGTTTTCTCAGAATGTTCAAAGTGAGTTCATACAATGTGTAAATGTTTCTTTTTGGGCAGGCACCCCATTGCTTAATAGCTTGGTGTTTCCTTGCTTAGTACCATAGATGTTGACGTATATACAATGTAATAACAACACTTTCATCCTTAAGACTTCCTATTTGTTATGCATGATGGTTTGGACAAACAGACCTGTTTCTAAAGTTTCACCTTCTAGCATAAATATGACTGTGGCTTGGCACTAATCTTAATTTTTCAATTTTTGTTTGTTTTTTTATCATTTCATAAATGTGCTGGCTGATCCATTTTTAAATTTAAAATTAGGTATCTATCCTCATGGAGATTTACAGACCATTATAGTTTGTTCCTCTGTAACTGTGGTCTTTAGATGAGATGGTATATAGTGTGATATATAAGTGCTAAAGCATAGAGTTAGGCCTCTTACTCAGTGTTTATAGTGCTCTAGTAGTGTCTGTTGTGTATGTACCCCCCAAATAGTACTTCAAATGTAAATATATATTTCTAGAAATTCGTGAGGAAGAACGTAAAATCTTGGAGCGTGCAGGCTACTTCCAGAGCATCACTGTGGGTGTGGCTCCCATAGTTGTAGTCATTGCCAGTGTGGTGACCTTTTCTGTCCACATGATCCTTGGCTACGACCTTACAGCAGCTCAGGTAACTTGCTGTAGTGTTGAAAATATTCTTTACAATGTTGCTACAAACCATTTCTCTTCATCATGTTCTTTGCTTTGTGACTGTGCTTGTATAGCCAGGCTGTAGCCTTTCTCACAAAAATGAGCAGCTGATGGGTGTGACAGCAGCAAATGCAGTCTGATACTGTGCACAAAAACTTCTCAGTGCTTTTTCAGTCCTGACTTCCTGGAACAGGTCTGGAACTGAAGGCAAATGAGCACTCATGTTTGCTATTCATGGCATTTGAGTTACTGGATGTTTCTGATTTACAGTGTGCTTGGATACAAACAGCACAAATGTCTTGCAACAAGGTTTGAGCTTGGGTCTTCTCAAGTAATAGCCTAGTGCAGAATTTGCTAGCTGCTGCTTTCAAAAGACTTCCAAACCCAAATACAGAAGATGTCTCTCTTGGTCTGTTACAAAGCACAGGAGAAAGAGTTGGGTAGATCTTCTGTTCTCTGCCATTTGATAATATATGGAAAATTTAAACGATTATTCTTGGACTGTGGTCCTTTTTCGTGGCTTTGGATTGCTGCTGTGATATTTCACCTTTTAGAAGGTTGGAGTTGTTAGTATATTGCATCCGAATGTGATTCTCTTGCTTGTCTCATTTTTAGGCATTCACAGTGGTCACTGTCTTTAATTCAATGACTTTTGCTCTAAAAGTAACACCTTTCTCAGTGAAATCCCTGTCTGAGGCGTCTGTTTCTGTTGACAGATTTAAGGTAAGCAGTCATTTGGCTTGCAGTTTTAACTATAAGTGTGGAGTGTTCTATGTGTATAATAGAAGTTAAGGGAAGACTTGGAAGGCTATGTTCATTTTCTCTACACTTAGAATTCCACATTATTGGATTCTGCAAAACAGATACAAATCTAGTGAAGAAATATTATAAATTTAAGATGATGCTAGTGAGGGAAGGAAAATATTTAATGATTATAGGATTTTTGTGTTAGCCACTGTGGGAGATAGAATACAAGACCAAATGGCTCTCAATATAGTAATTCTTAAACTCCCTTTTAAGACCATCTGCATGAAAAGACAGTGCAACATGTCTCCAGTGAAATTTTGTGTTTTGCTAATGAAATTCCTTTTGGAAATGCCAAGTATTATGTAGGGAGCTTTGCACAAACTAGTAAAGTTTTATTTGTTGTCATGAAAAACGGAGGTTTTGTGTTTCCAGACCAGATTAAAGTGACTGAAACTCCACTCTGTGAATAGAATGCAGTTGCTATCTGACAAAACAGAATCTATGGCAGAAAATTAAAACCCGTATCTAAGCAATCTTCTCCTTCAGTCCCTGTGGAGTGAATATGTTGTGGGTACTTCAATATGAATTCAGAGGACAGGCCTTTATTTTGGCTTCTCCTTTGAAGACACTGCAGAAATTTCCAAACAGGATTCCACAAGCGTTGACAAAGAGGTGGATCCTCTGTAATGCAGTCATGAAACATGTATGGGTGTGAGGAGATTGGGATCTGCAGAAAAGTTTTGAAATACCATTGCTTTTGAACATTTTTGTTTCATCATCTGGGTTATGCGAAATCAGGCTTTTTTAAATCCAAATGCATTGAAGGGAGTTTAGGGGGAGGAGAAGAGAAGAAAGGGAAATTGTAATATCTCCCAGTTTGACTATAAAAAGTGCAATCTGTGCAGGGAGTGTAACAAAAGGTGGGGATACTCTTAACATCATAGTAAGAATGTAATTGACTTCTTGGCTCTGTACATGAGTATAAGGTTTTTTTGCCAATGTACGATTTGGGCATAACAATTGCAAGATTAAGGCTGAGAATTGAGAAGTCTTCACAAAGGGCTTCTTTGCTCAAAACATAAATTATGTAAGTGGAAAACACTTTTTTTTCTTATTATTAAACTGTTAAAAATATCTTCCTAATCTGTGGTGATTGTAAATACTGATGGATGTGGTGGAAAAAGTGATACAGTGAACTTGATAGCTTACTACTTACTGTCAAGCAGCCTACGATAGATAGGTCGGCTAAATTTGTGTGGGATGACTTTTTCCCAGCAGAAAAGTTGAAGGGTAAAGGCTGAAGTTAAAAGTCATTCTGTCTCCTTCTGTAATGAGTTGGTGTGCAGGACAAGTCAGTCACTTTCCCCCAAAGCGACCTCTCCTTACCAACTGATGTATTCTACTCATGGCTTTAATCTGGAAGTTACAGAGCTGCAGTTGCAAACAGTGTTAAAAGAATAAGCCTCTTTTGTACCACATCCAGAGTATTGCAGTTCTGTAAAAATCTGTGTGTCAAAGTGTTTCCACCACATCCAGGAATGCCCCGGCCATCTAGCAGGCCTGGAGTTAGTTTACACTAATGAGCTACCTTTTGCTCTTCAGCTTCCTCCTACTATATAGCCTGATGTGTTTTGCTGCGTGAGTGTGCCATAGGCTTGTCTCCCAGTCTTGATCAGGTGTCTCATCTTTACACCTCTCTCACAACTCCTATCAGAGTTTATTTCTAATGGAAGAGGTTCATATGATAAAGAAAAAACCAGCCAATCCTCACACCGCGATAGAGGTGAAAAATGCTACCTTGGCTTGGGAATTCTCCCACGCCAGCGTCCAGAGCTCACCAAAGTTGACCCCCAAAGTGAAAAAAGACAAGAAAGTCACCAAGGGCAAGAAAGAGAAAATGAAGCTACAGAATGAGGGACAGCAAGCTGTGCTGGCAGAGCAGAAGGGCCATCTTCTAGTGGACAGTGATGACCATCCTAGCCCTGAAGAGGAGAACAAAATTATCCACCTAATTAACCTTCGGCTTCAGAGGACTCTGTACAACATTGACTTGGAGATAGAAAAGGTAAGAGAAGAAAAGAGGAAATCTGAGCTTTCAGAAGGCCTCATTTTTAGCAGTCCCTTGGAATAGAGAGCTGTGTATTTTTGTGCATGAGAGCACATTACTTTTGTGCACTCCTGTAATATCCATGGCAACTGCAGTATCCAGGATGCAGAGTCTGATCTTGCTGTAAACAGCTGTGCCATTTTAGCAAACTAAATCTTTACCAGCAGCCTATGAAACAACTGCAGGTTGTATAGCTTTCAGATCTGATGGGTTTGTTCTTTGTAGCTCTCTTTACAGTACGTGAGCCATTTAGTTTAAAGAATCAGCAGGGCAACAGGGTTATCAGTGGGTATTGGTAGGTGGTGTATTCCTGCAGCCATTTGATAATTTGGCAGGGTTTCAGCTATGTTCTAGGTGAACATTTTAGGTGATTAGGTGTTCTAATGGAGCCTAACAGTGCTTTTCATTGAAGAACATACAATTTTTTTTTTCTTAGAGAATATTTGTACATTAGAAGTGCACATATTTTTAAGAATTGAAAAGTGGTTGCAGTCCTCATTCTAAGATGGGTAAAAGCATGTAAAATGCCAAAGAAAAAGCATTGAATTTACTACATGACATCTACAAATACAAAAGTTTTGCAGTTTGGCAGTTGGATGTTGTAGTAATAGGTTCCATGCATTTATCGGGGTATTTACGGTTAAATTGTATTCTGTAGTCATATGAATAGAGAGATAGCTTAAACTATTTTAAGCTATTAAAACCCCTAATTTTAAATTTTGAGGTGGATGCTAGTTTAAAAAATAGCCTTGAAAAAGGAGTATGCAGTTACTTGAAAATGTATTTTTCTGTCAGAGGCTTGTAAATGAGAAGAGGCAAAGAGAGAATACAGCAGTGTATTCTGTGACTACATACCATTTTTGGTTTTTTTATATACAAGTGGCTATATACCCTTTTTGTCTGCTTTACGCTTTTTACACAAAAGGAACAAAAATAGTTTTGATTAATTCATTGTTTAATGTGAGTATCAACCCATCCATTTTATTTCAGAGAAATGCTTCAAAGTGACTGGGCTGTAGCCTTTTCTTGGTATGTGTTCGTTGGTAAACTGTATCTTATAGGCAAGGAGCTTTACTCGACCCGTATATCCCAAGTTCTGCTTTTCTTTCAGTCTTTCCCCTCTTTATATTTTCCCTTGCCACTCTCAAAAGCATCTTGGTGAGTTCTGTTCAGGCCGGCCTTAGTGCTTTTGGCTGAGTGCAGCAGTTTCTGGGCCTGTATCAGGCTCTGTCAAAGGGAAACTGATCTTAAAATACATTAATTTTTTACCTGGAGAGTTGATGTGGTTTTAGTCCACTGTGGGATCATATTTACCCTTTATTGTTTGAGAATTTAAATACTGTCTTGTTTTTTTTGTCTGTTATGTCCCTTTTTAGCTGTCATTAATGTCCAGCTGTCCCCTTGGAGGTACAAAAGGTAGTCCAAATTCTGAAAGGGGTGGAATATGTAAGGAATGAGTACCATAAATTATTTTTTCTGTCTAGGGAAAACTTGTTGGAATTTGTGGCAGTGTGGGGAGTGGAAAAACCTCACTTATCTCAGCCATTTTAGGACAGGTGAGAATTCCTGTTTTGACTACTTCTGTTCTTTCCTCTTATTTCACTTATTTGTCTGTAGAAGAAAGTCTATTCTAAACATGGAATAGTGTAATTTCACAGTTTTATTTTTAATTTCAGATGACCCTGTTGGAGGGTAGCATTGCAGTAAGTGGAATGTTTGCATATGTGGCCCAGCAGGCCTGGATTCTCAATGCTACGCTTCGGGACAACATTCTTTTTGGCAAGGAATATGATGAAGAAAGGTTTGTCAGAACTGTTTGCTGATTTCCGTGAAAGCTTAGTAATTCTTGGCTCGAATGTGAGAAAATTGAATGCAGAATATACTGCAGTTAAAGCCTATGTATCCTTTTAGAGTCTGTCTCTAAGACTCCTTTAAGTCTCATTTAAGAACCTGTCTGTCTTGCATGTGGTCTCTGTGGCTGTCAGTATGTCTGTCAGCATGTCTGTCATTGCTCATTTGCAATGAGGGCTGTACCTCATGCTGGAGTATTGTCTGACCTCTGTTTTTAGCAGCTGCTGTGGAGCAGCACTGCAGCGTCATTTGCTGTTGCTGTCCTGGTCTTTTCTTCTTTAAACGCAACTGCTGCTTGCAATGTAGAGCATCTTCCATGGCTCTTTCCCAGCCAGGCCTTTCCTGTGGCCTGTGCTAGTTATCCCTGGAAAGAAGTTGCATCCTAACCTTCACAATACTTCATAGAATGATTTAGGTTGGAAAAGATCTTTAACATCAAGTCCAACCATTAACCAAGCACTGCCAAGTCTACCACTAAACAATGTCCCTCAGTGCCACATCCACGTCTTTTAAATACTTTCAGGGATGGTGACTTAACCACTTTCCTGGGCAGCCTGTACCAATGCTTGACAATCCTTTTGATGAATGCCCAATCTAAACCTTCCCTGGGGCAACTTCAGGTTAATTCCTCTTGTCCTATTGCTTGCATTTGGGAGAACAGACTGACACCTGTGTTGCCACAACCTCCTTTCAGGTAGTTGGAGAGTGAGAAGGTACCCCCTGAGCCTCCTTTTCTCCAAGCTGAACACCCTCAGCTCCTTTTCTGCTGGGCAGTTGATTAATTATTACCTGAATTTCGCCCCTGGGAATCCAAGGCAGATCATTTGTTTTAGGCTGCTGCTATGTTTGCTGTCAGTATAGAAAGTGAGATAGTGCTGTACCAGCTAGTAAAAACCAGTGTTCTTACTATTTATCTATTTGTTCTTTAGATACAATACGGTATTGAATGGTTGCTGTCTAAGGCCTGACCTAGCCATACTTCCAAATGGGGACCTGACAGAGGTATAAATTTTGCTTATAGTAATTAGTAGATGGAGAAAGCAGTTTTGGTTTGGCAGACTAGACTGGGGTGAGGGGAACGTGGGTCTGGTATGCATGTAAGCGGAATGTACTATCATGAGCTGAACTTAACAGTGCAGGCCATTGGCTGTTGAGAGTTGTGCCATGTTTTTGACTCAGATGTTAATGTTTGAGAGTTTTTGTGTTGTAAATTTACATGCCGTAACAGGACCTATTTGAACTTGATTTAAAATAGCTGAGGAAAAAATGCATGGATTTGTTAATACAAAAGAAGTTAAATAAGCAAAATACTGCCACATCTCAAGCAAACTAACCATGAGTTTAAATGTATAACACATTTCACAAAGAAGTGGACACCTAAAGTGGAATATATATATAGTATTAAACCAATATATAATATTATGGGGGTGTGTGCATGTATACATGCATAAATAAAAATCTTATGGACTGCTTTATCCCAGTCACCTCTTGAACTCTGAGTATCTGTGTTGCATGGTGCTGTAGAAATAAAGTAACAGGTGTGTGTCTGTACAGATTGGTGAACGAGGGGCTAACCTGAGTGGAGGACAGCGTCAGAGAATCAGTCTGGCTCGAGCCCTGTACAGTGACAGGGACATTTACATCCTTGATGACCCCCTTAGTGCCTTAGATGCTCATGTTGGAAATCACATTTTTAACAGTGCGATAAAGAAGCACCTGAAGTCAAAGACTGTCCTTTTCATCACTCATCAGCTTCAGGTATTATATCTCTCACTTTTTCTTTGAAATTCGTGAAATATTGTGTAGTCAGTTGTCTTCATACCAGAAATTTCTATGCCCTGAGCTGTTACAGCACGATCCTGTCTGCCTATAGGATGCATTGTTTACAAACTAGGTTTGCAAATATGCCTGGAGCACAATTTAATTCTTTGATACCACTGCTGATTGGTGTCCAATTGGGACTGGAAGTATTTGACTAAAGAAAATCCCACTATTGCTAACTTGCTTCAAAGCTTCGTTACATCAGAAAACACTTAGATTTGGTATCCGTAAATTGGAATTGATGTAATCTGAGATTCCCCCCCCCATCTTCTGTGCATAGAAATATTGATACTTGGTTATATCAGTATTTGCAATGTTTAAGTATCCTGAATTGTGTCATCCATAACGGATTGGCTTTGATGGAACATAAAAACTTTATTTGTGTAGGGTGAGAGTAACCTTGGCGCTCTAGTCAATGCAGGACCTTTGAATATTAAGAAGTCTGTTACAGAAGAAGAGCTGTGTTGTATGCAGATGCCTGTAAATTACTGAAAAGTATTGTGTGGAAGTGTGATGGTCAGATGTAATGATAGAGGCTTGTTCTTACTGCTGTTTTCTCCAGTATCTTGTTGACTGTGATGAAGTGATCTTCATGAAGGAAGGCTGCATTACTGAGCGAGGAAGTCATGAGGAACTGATGAATTTAAATGGGGACTATGCAACTATTTTTAATAACCTACAGCTGGGAGAAACACCCCATATTGAGGTACTTGTTTATTTTGAAGTGCTCTGAATGTTGACTTGTCTGAAGAGATGAACCAAATGGCGTAGTTGGAAGATGGGAAAATGGCTTCACACAGTCATGTGTTGATCTGACCAATAGATTTCCCATAGAACAATCTGTGCTTCATTAGCACTTTGTATTTGCAGTCATGGTTCATGTTTAGGGAATGCATAGCAGAAGGACTCTGCTGATGAGCTCATGAGTTGAACATGAAAGTAATGTATCATCTCCTCTGGTGATGCTCAAAGCAGGAAGCCTGTCTCTTTTATTTTACACCTCACTTCTTAATTTGTCTCCAAATTAGCACAGACCTGGAAAAACCTTTGTCTGAAAAAATTCTTAATGGTTTGTTACTTCTTTTTTACATGGGTGTGACTGAGGCACAACGAAAGTGACACAGTTTGTCAAAAGTTAGGTGTGATGGCGTTTTGGGAATGTAATGAAAAATGCTTTGCTGGGAGCAAGGGGGGGAGTGTCTGTTTCTTGACATTGTGTTATGAAACAATGACTGTAAATGCGAACTTGTGCTCCAAGTTTTCCAGTTGGTGGAAAAAATGTAAATCTAGAGAATAACAAGAGTCATTCAGTAGAACAGGCATTGAAATTATCAGAAATCTATTTTTTTTCCACCTTTCTCCTGCTTGTTTCCTGAAGTTATTCTTTGGAGTAAGCAACTTTGCTGCTTTATGTTTGATGATTTACTTCTCTAAGTCTTGTGTGTATTTTCTCTTAGTAAGGAGAGATTAAGAAGCACATCAGCAGTTTATTTTTGAAGAGATGAGAGGCTCCTTATTTACAAGTTGCAGACATTTAAAAAAATAAAGTTTCTAGAAAGGTGGCGTTGTGGTAAATACACAGATACAGAAGGTGCTTGGTGAAATTTTTTCCTGGGAGATGCCAGTGAAAGAAGTAATAGAATATCATGCATTACTCTGCATATCCTGAGGCATTAAGATTGTAGTTCTGCCATTTTAAGATTAATGTAATGATAGTTAACATGAGCTTCTCCAGTCTACATGCTTGACTGACCTTTGCTGTCTCTCTGTAAAGACTAGCTCATGGAAAGAGCATTCATTTGCATTCCCTATGAGATAAGAAGAAATGGATGGTAAAGTTAGATTCTCTGTGGTTTGACATATGTGAGATGTTTCTTCTCACATCAAGTGTGGGAAGATGACTCTGAAGATGGTATGTAGGTGTTTTCAATTAATGTAGACTGTTTCTGAACAGGTCGTAACTTCCATTTGTGGGAAAATGGCTGGGTTTAGAGCAGTAAGTGCAGTTTAGTGTTTGGACATTTGACTTCTGAAAGACCAAGTTGACCTGACTTCATCCTTACAGATGTTTCATGAGAGCTTTCCTTAGTGAAGCACTAGAGTGTTTGGGGCAAAAAAGCCTCTTAATAAAATTATGAGTTATTTTTAAAAGGGACAGGGAATTATATCTTTCTCTCATTCTTCTCTGTTGTATGCTCACCGTGTCACTGATTCTGGAAATTAACCTTGCATGCTACTAGTACAGACTGGTAGCAGTTCAGATTAAGAGAGGAGGAGAACTTAATACACTAGAGTTGGCAATCATCTGTAATAACAGCAAAGTTAATATCCTCTGTGATATGAATGCTAAACTATTGAAAGCTTTTGTCTTTAGGTGGCAGCTCGTAAGAAGTTTGGGTTCAAATATGAAAATGTCAAAGAAAAGTACTTTGGTGTGTTTAATGTCATTGTTTTTCTGCAGATTAATATAAAGAAGAACACAAACAGTTCACTGAAAAGACCCCAGGATAAAAGTACCAAAACAGGGTCTGTGAAGAAAGAGAAAGTTGTAAAGAAGGAAGAGGGTAACTATGTAATCAGATTTCTGGCTGTAATTATTTTATACACCAATAAGCTTAAAATATTTGCTTTCAAAGTGTACTATGAATATACCTCTGTGGTTTTGAAAGCTTTCTTACGTCATGGTCTCTCAACATGGATGATAGGATATGGGCAGCGGCCAAAGAACATTCATTAAATGTGTGCCTGCACAATGTTTAAGTTCAGTCAGGCTGCTGCTGGTCAGAGCATTAGCACAAAGGAGTTGTAATACCCTGTCTCTTGGACCACATCTCACTTCTGTCCTAAGAGGGCAGTGTGTATAGCCTGGAACTCATGGAGTCTTAGACAGGACATG
Organism: Psittacula echo; assembly: GCF_963264785.1. Lineage (NCBI taxonomy): Eukaryota > Metazoa > Chordata > Aves > Psittaciformes > Psittacidae > Psittacula > Psittacula echo. Next base: position 29,330,592 of record NC_137740.1, on the reverse strand, counting down.
GCATTTATATATGAAGAATTAGAAGGTCTGACATTTATTCTGTGATTCCCTGTGTTTAATGTTAATTTTGAACTTTAAGCAGTGCTTAAAAAGCAATAGAGAGTCTGATACCAGCCTAGCGTTTAAGTCTGTGCTGAAGAAGCTTTTTCAAACATACCATGATGTGAATAATTCTGCAGGTGAAATGTGACTTTTTGAATAACAGTTTGAATCACTGAGTTCTATGTATTAAGTAATGTCTTTGTTTCTGGAAGTACTCTGCAGTCTGAAAATGACTGTAGTTTTGCATATGTTCACAAATTTACAGAAGTTTCATGGAACAGCTTGCTTTTCCTCACTCCTTTTTCTTCCCCCTCTTTTGTTTCACAGGCCAGTTGGTCCAGTTGGAAGAGAAAGGGAAAGGCTCTGTCCCCTGGTCTGTTTATGGTGTCTACATTCAGGCAGCTGGAGGTCCTTTTGCTTTCCTTGTCATCATGGCGCTGTTTGTGCTGAATGTGGGCAGTACAGCTTTTAGCAATTGGTGGCTGAGTTTCTGGATCAAGCAAGGCAGTGGAGTAAGATGAATAGTTTTTCTACTCTCTTTTTGTGTTTGGGACTTTCCCACTCTAGGGGCTTTGATTGCAAGTCTTGTTGCTTTTAAAGATTCAAATATAACTGCAAGATATTTTGGGGGGAGGAGAAGAAGGGGAAACAAGTTACTAATCTCAGAGGAGAAATAATGAATTGCAGATGGCCAACAATATTAAAATAAACAATTGAGGTCCTTAAACATAAATAATAATAAAAAAAAAAGTGTGTGACAGTAAAGAATTTATTGCATACTGGCAGAAAATAACAACTGTGTTGGATAAGACTATGCAACGTGTTCAAGGTGAGCGTTGCTGTGCATTAGGAGTGGTGGTATAAAAGTATCCAACATTGTTCAGAAGAATGCAAGAAAGAAGCATGAAATGAGGGATTAGGAATTAGATGAAGTAGGTATAGTGGTTGTTTTTTCAAATATATTGCAGAAAAAAGGCCAACGGTTACAAAGCTGCAAGTCAGCAATCTCTGCTAAGGGAAACTTTCTGAAGTATTCAAAGATCACTGAAGTACTTTACTTAAGGAAATACCAAATATAGTGTGAGGGGACACAAGACTCTAAAGTTCTAGCACGTGTAATGTGTACATGCTTAATCCTTGTGTTAGCTGTTCACTGAAACCTTGAATTTTCTGCAGAACACTACTGTGACTTTGGGAAATGATACTGTTGTAAGCAACAGTATGAAAGATAACCCTCATATGCATTACTATGCTGGCATCTATGCACTGTCTATGGCAGTTATGTTGATCCTGAAGGCTGTTCGTGGTGTTGTCTTTGTAAAGGTATGTGCCAATGCTCTTATTTTTCTTATCCTCGCCACATCCCTTCCCCCTCCTTCCACATATTGCTGTCACCGTGATTCTTTTGGTCACCTCCCAAGATTGACTTTTGAAACAGAGGAAGTCAGATCACAGACTGTGAGGTTTCCGTAAGTCAACTCTTGGGGCTGCACCATGCTTTCTGTTAAACTTTTGCCCAAATTAATAGCTTCCTCCCACTAGTTGGAAGCACAAAATGCAAGGCAAAAAACCCCTTATTGTTGGAGAAAGAAAATGAGCAGAGTGTTTTGGTGCCCGGGGAGGTCCAGTGATGGAAAGGCAAACATCTTTCATAATGCTGCAATGTTTTCTGCATTGTCAGGGAACTCTCAGAGCATCCTCAAGGCTCCATGATGAGCTCTTCCGACGAATTCTGCGTAGCCCCATGAAATTCTTTGACACTACACCCACTGGGCGTATTCTCAACAGGTTTTCCAAAGACATGGATGAAGGTATCTCCCACTGTATGCACTGTAAATCCCACATTCAGACCTCAGTTAACTCCTTAATATTCTCTGGTCTCTTTTTATTGGGGGGATCGTATCCTGTATCTGTTGCCAAATGTGTAGTTGGAATAGACGAAGCCAGAATTGGGGCATACTTAGGTTATGATTCTAGAAGGCACCTGATCTCAAGTCTGTCTGTTAACTTATAAAGAAGAAAATGTGCAGCTGCTTTTGTACCTATACACTGCACATGGACTCTTAGCAGTTAATGGTATCAGGGTGAAGCTGATTTTCAGCAAAGTAGTAATTACGTCAGAATTGTATCCCTGGTATTTCTGCAAATGGGAATACTTGGAAAGATGACTAACACCTCAGAAGACAAAAGCACCCCTGATGAAAATGTATATTTTTAATTTGACTAAACCATGAGAAATCACTATCCTTAATGATGATGATCAGCTGTACTGAATTGCTTTGAATAGGTTGTTTGAGCTTTCTGTACTCAAGATCTTCCTCTTTTCCCTCCATCTCTTCCAGTTGATGTTCGTTTGCCATTTCAAGCAGAAATGTTCATTCAGAATGTCATCCTTGTGTTCTTCTGTGTGGGGATGATTTCTGGAGTTTTCCCCTGGTTCCTGGTGGCCGTGGGGCCCCTCATTGTCCTGTTCACAGTCCTACATGTTGTGTCTAGGTAAGTGCAGCTTCTTTGACTAAAAGTAAAGATGCTTTAACCTATTAGTAAGAACATAGGTTTCTTCAAGCATATATGCGTTTATGTAGTGGTTGGCATATGGTGGTTATATTTGTCACTTAAAAATGGTGGTTTCCTTCCAGAGTCTTTATTCGAGAGCTCAAGCGTATGGACAACATCACACAGTCTCCATTCCTGTCTCATATTACATCTAGCATCCAGGGTCTCTCCACAATCCATGCCTACCACAAAGGACAGGAATTTCTGCACAGGTCAGTCTAGATATTCATCTGAGAGTGGTGGAGCACAAAGCAGGGTGCAACAGGTTTACATTCAGAATGATTTATTAATGGATTCTGTAGCTGATGGCATGCAAATTTGGCCTAGAAGGTGAAATTTACTTGTCAGGGTCAAAAATAAAAAAGAACAATTAGAAAGGGTAAGGGAAAACTCCCCAGTAGCCAACTAGAACAGTGGTGGAGTCCTATGTGAATGCTCTTCTCTGGAGTTCTCTGCAGTGCAGCAGATGGCATTGATGTTGGTGAGGACAACTTTTTGGCCATACTTTTTCTCTGGTAGTGTATACTTCCTGTCAGGTCCTCCTCATACTTTCTACTGGTTGTTTCTCCTTTGGTATTAGCATTAGTTTAGAGCATGCTAACAAAAACTCAGTGTGCATGTTGATGAACTGTTAGTTTCTGTGCACATGTATAATTAGATAGTACTTATCAAGTATTTAAGTGATTGTTAGCTGCCTTGTGCACTATGCTTGTTTTCTCCTAGTATAAACTAAAATCTGCAAAGCAAATGTTAGTGAGGGAAAGTGAAACATTTCTCCAAGTGAGTGGTAGCTGCTCATGAGAACCTGCCATAACAATTATCAGGGTTTTGCAGGTGCAAGGTCATGAGACCAACAGTGTTGGAGTACAGGGATAATTGCCACAGAAGATCTGGAAAAACATTGCTACACCAGTTTAGATAAGAAGCTGTGGAGGTGCAAATAGCACTCCTCCCTTAGCATTGCTGGTGCTAGAGTGCTAAGGCACTGCTCACACTGTGCAACAGTGGTTGGTGTAAAACTGAGTTGGATGATCAGAAAATCTAGTTATTGGCTTTGTGAATGTCTCAAGTGTCTCCCTTTAAATATACCTTCTCAGCTCTGCAGTGTCAGGATTGTAAATAAAGTAGTTATCGATGTGTTTTAATTAGCGTCACTAATCGTCACTAATCGTGTCAAAACTTACTGTAACTTTTATACACTTATGTATAAAATAACACATTCTGTGCATATTCCGAAGCTCTACTGCTGTTGCCTGTGGAGTAACTTATAGCCATTCCAGAGCACCCTCTGGAACGTCTTGCATAGGTGAAGTTATGAAAGTATGTGTAATATCCCTGAATTTTGGATCATCCCAGTGTAGTTCGTTGTTGTACACAGTGTTGGGGAGAAGTTGCTGCCTGAGCATTCATACACCATTCAAGGAATCGCACACACATAACCCAAGACTTTAACTGCTAAGACTGAAGTCTCTTCACAGAGAGTAGCTCCAGTGAGCCAATGAGTATCCCTTTTGATTTCCTTGCATGTGTGCACACCTGTGCCTTTCTAGTCCAATGATGATTTTTTTGGTCTGGGGTTTTCTAATACCTTATTGGATTCACATCCCAAGGCTTCAGCAAATCTAGCTACTCATGCTAAGCAAGTAAAGCTAAGCCAATACCATGCTAAACCACACAATATTATAACTCTGACTCAAACTATTTAAAACTTATTCAAGCTAAATAACTAATATCTCTCAACACACAGAAGCTTGGCAATTTGACTTCCAAAAGTTTGAGCTGAATAGATATGACGTGATTTGTGAAAGTTTGTAAACCCTGCTTTCATAGCCTAGTTAGAGAATTTGTTAGAGATGGGCTAGTCTTCTCACCCTAAATTCTGGTACTGGAACAGGGGTTTAAGTGGCTCTGCTATTTGTAGAACATCAGGCTTGTGAAAGTCGACTAACCTTTCCTGTATTTGTTTCAGATATCAGGAGCTCCTAGATGACAATCAGGCACCATTTTACCTGTTCAGCTGTGCAATGCGCTGGCTAGCTGTACGGCTGGACATTATCAGCATTGCTCTCATCACAACCACTGGCCTTATGATTGTCTTAATGCATGGCCAGATTCCTCCTGCCTATGCTGGGCTGGCAATCTCATATGCTGTCCAGGTGAGTATGTCCACATACGTAGTTATCGCTAATAAGTAAAGGTAACACATCATTGAAAGCTTTCCTTAATGCACTAGAATGGAAGACAGTACTACTACCCATTCTAGTAATGGAAGGGAAATTAATTCAGAGTTCGGACCTTCTGCTAGTAGCCAAAGTACAAATTATGAGGAGCTGTATGTTTAAGACTATTTTTTGGGAGCTGCCTTTCTTTAAATGATGAAGTGAAAACCATTTGAGGCTCTTTATATGCTGCAAATTGCAATTTTCCTGGATATTTCCAGAAATTGGGTTGATAGTACAAAAGACATATGCCAGACTGATACCTGAATATATTTAATATATTTTCTGCTGTATGTTTTCACAGCAAACAGCATCCAGAATTGCAGCTGTGTGCGCTGGTTAGACTTTAGGGCTCAGAATACTTGCAATTAAAGCTGTTGTTTGGCCTTTTCTGTCTCCTGGTGGTTGTAAAGTGAAACTACAAAGCAGATGACTAATACCTGAAACTGTTGCTTGTGGGAAACCTTTCTAAACTTTTGGCTTTACAAGTGGTTAATAAATTATGATTATTCTAAAATTAACTATGAAGTAAAATTAACTTGCCTTGGGCACCTTAGCTGTATGGTGCCCAATGCCAAGAGTACTTGTGTCAGATATCATAAAATCATAGAATCATTTAGGTTGGAAAAGATCTTTAAGACCATTGAATCCAACCGTTAACCAAGCGCTGCCATGTTCACCACTAAACCGTGTCCCTCAGTGCCACATCCACGTCTTAAATACCTTCAGGGATGATTACTCCATCATCTCCCTGGGCAGCCTGTTCCAGTGCTTGACAACTATTTTGGTGAAGAAATTTTCCTGATACCCAATCTAAACTTCCCAGGTGCAACTCGAGGCCATTTTCTCTTGTCCTATTGCTTGTTACTTCGGAAAAGACACCAACCCCCGCCTCACTGCCCCCTCCTTTCAGGTAGTTGTAGAGATTGATAAGTTCCCCCCTGAGCCTTCTCCATGCTGAACAGCCTCAGTTCCCTCAGCTGCTCCTTGTAAGACTTGTACTCAGACTCTTCACCAGCTCTGTTGCCCTTCTTTGGGCATGCTTCAGCACCTAAATGTTTGTCTTGTAGTGAGGAGCCCGGAGCTGAGCACAGGATTTGAGGTGCAGCCTTACCAGTGCCGAGTATGGGCGGGATGATCACTTCCCTAGTCCTGCTGGCAGCACCATCCATTAGGTTAATCTCTTAATTGAATAATAAATCACAGCTCTCTAAATTTGTCTTTGTTTTGTCCAATCACTACAGTTAACAGGGTTATTCCAGTTTACAGTCAGACTTGCTTCAGAGACAGAAGCTCGCTTTACCTCAGTTGAGAGAATTGATCACTATATCAAGGTAGGACGATAATACATTTCAGTTGCCTGTTGTAAAATTTCTTGTTGCTGGCGTAAGAGAAAAGAAAGTCAGCCATAGTAAGCCTCAGTGCAGAATGTATGTTTCTGATCTTGTATGCGCATTAACACACATGTTGTAATACTGCAGAGTGAATTTTTCTTGTGAAGCATGTATATAAGCATTGGCAAGATGAATGGCACAAGAGCTAGTAGGTAACTAAGCTTAAAGATGTTACTTGGCTGACATTGGCATCACTGAAGTTACATAAGGGTATTGAAAGTTTGTCCTCAGTAAGGCATGGAGTATGTGAAAGGGGTAGCTAGGAATTCAGTATGATCACAGTAAAATGATGGTCTTCTGGCATCCTTCATTCCAAACGTAATGGAACTCCTTCATTTAAGCACAGTAACTGTTTGTTACTTTATCTATACGTAATTCTGCTTCATCCTCATAAGTCTACTTCTTTTTCCACAGCTGTCTTGTATAACATATTTTTATATGCTTAAAAAGTCAAAGAATTGCTCTCATTGCAGAACTGCGCATAGGTCAATGGGGAGAGTGTAGCCAGGTGAAAGCCTACTGGATCTGGTCTTTGAAGTGTGAAAGGCTTTTTTACTTAACACACTTAACTCTTCTCCTCTGAACTCTGGAGGGAGATATGTATCCATTTCATTAATCTAGACTATGTAGTAGTTGATATGCTTAGAACACTTTTTTAATCTGTGGATTTAATGCTGAAGAGAAAATAATTAAGCTGCCCACTCCCCCAGATGAAGAAATTACTCATAGAATCATAGAATAGTTAGGGTTGGAAAGGACCTTAAGATCATCTAGTTCCAACCCCCCTGCCATGGGCAGGGACACCTCACACTAAACCATGACACCCAAGGCCTCATCCAACCTGGCCTTGAACACTGCCAAGGATGGAGCATTCACAACCTCCCTGGGCAACCCATTCCAGTGCCTCACCACCCTAACAGTAAAGAATTTCTTCCTTATATCCAATCTAAACTTCCCCTCTTTGAGTTTTAACCCATTACCCCTTGTCCTGTCGCTACAGTCCCTGACAAAGAGTCCTCTCCTCTTTCTAAGTAGAAAATTTCTATGTGGAAGACTTGATGACCACACAAGCTGACAACTGTATGCCATATACTGTCTGGTATCTCTCACTGGGCTGAGGTGGGTTTATCACTGTCAGTGGCAAGGCCTATAGTTGTAGGCTGTTGGTTTCATTGATTAAGTTGTAGTCTATCATTATATATTGCTCTTAAGCAACATTTTCTCTGATGTTTATTATTTGGATCTCTAGACAGCCATTTTATTATGAAACTATAAAACAAGTTTGAATCTGAAGTGAAGGGGTGGATGAGCAGTGAAACACTGTACAGGTTCTGTGTCTTACAAGTCCCAGGCTTGGCTTCTTTCAGTGCAGGCTCAGAGGCTGCTATTCTGAGCATTAAGCTCAAAGAACTGTAGTACTATTGTTGCAGATAGCTGTTTTCTCAAACTTTTGGAGTCCAATTAATGTCTTTAAGTAGGTATTGCAGATGGTCCACAACTAACACAGTGCCTGTGGGATCTTTCCGTAGTCAGTGTAGGAAATGGGTATCTCCAGAGGGCAGTTTGTTACCTGTTCTAAGTGTTTATATTAGAATGAGAAAAATGAATAATGCTGGTTGCTTTGTAGTGACTATGAAGGAGTTGATGGGTCTGGTTTATTTGGAAATTGTTACTTTGTATGTGTTTAAAGTTACATGAAGTGAATCTGACAGTAGGATTTCTGTGTTCTGTGAGGCTGCTTGAAGCAAATATGGGAGGTGACCTTGGCTTCATCCTAAACATATATAACACGAGCTATAAAGGCACATGTTTTGCTTTCTGCTTTTCTGTTGAATCTGAACTGCTTAATAAGGGACCTATTAAGTGGCAGAGTAAAATTGAAAAAGTGGGCAAGCTGGAGAGGCCCCAACTGACTCAGTGATTTAATAGAACAGGGGCAAATGAAGAAAAGAAAGAAGAGCATTTGTACAATGTGTTATGTGGGTGTTCTTTCCTGTGTCAGGATCCACAGAGGTGACCCTAGCATGACATAGCAAATGAGACATAGAAATACAGTAGATCTGCATCCAGAAGCATTCAGGCTTTGGAATGCCACAGAACTCAATAGGGCTTTACCCATAAATAATACCTAAAATACATTTTGAATTCCATTGATCAAAACCATTGGTGCATTAGAAGGACCAGTGTCATTACTAAGGCAACAAAAGGGTAATAACAGTGTGGTCAGTAATAACACAGTAAACTTCTGAACCACTGGGCCCACATCCAGCTACACAGCTCATCATAAAACTGCCATGAACTGATATGGGCCAAGTCTGCAGGGAAGAACTCCTGCTGAAGCTGCAACTGATAATTTTCCTTTCTGGTGTTTTGTTTACTGGAAGCTGAACTTCTGGGATATGGGTTTTGTTTTTATTTTCAAAGACACTTTCCCTGGAAGCTCCTGCTCGAATTAAAAATAAGACTCCTCCTCTGGACTGGCCACAGGAAGGTGAAGTTGTTTTTGAAAATGCAGAGATGCGATACCGAGAGAACCTTCCTCTAGTACTTAAAAAAGTGTCCTTTACCATCAAACCGAAGGAAAAGATTGGCATTGTGGGAAGGACAGGCTCAGGTAAGGAAAGACACCAAGCAGTTACATTACTGCTTTTGCAGAATGGGAATGTAATAAGAGTGGGACAGTCCTATTGGTTCTCCTCTTGTCTTCTCTGTGGTTGAGTAAATTGTTAATTGCACAGGAATTATCCATCAGTCTGTCGGTGGTTATTTCATGGGCATACATAAACAGGATCCTGTAAACAATAATGAAGGCAAGTTTCCATTTAATGTAGAGGGATAATCCTATTACACCTGAGCTGGTATGCTCATAATGTTTAACACCCAAGCTACTTATCAGCACAGAATGCTCATTGCAGCTTATTTGACTCTGTTGAAAGTTTTATTTACTGATGCTGCAGCCAGGTTTGACTCTAAGCTATCTCAGAAGTCTGTAGTGTGAATAATCAGAAGCCCTGTCTGTGAGATGACTTAACTCCAAAATGTCGTTTCTAGATAAGCAATTAATATTGCTGTATTGGGTTTATGTGGCATGGTTTTGGTACTGGGGGTGGGGCAGCATAGCATGAGTCGTTTCTGGGAGAAGAGATTAGGAGCTGCCCCTACAACTGCTTAGAAGTTTAAATGCTGAACCCCAGCATTTATCAGCATTGTTTGCCAGGACTTTATGGTATTTAAAACACTTTTTGTACATGTGGACAGCTTTTAAAATGCTTTCTGATCTCAAAGCTGCTATGACTCTGTAGAAACACTAATACTGTTTTTCCTGTCTCATTTTTAGGGAAGTCTTCTCTTGGAATGGCACTCTTTCGTCTTGTTGAACTATCTGGAGGCTGTATTAAAATTGATGGAGTGAAAATAAATGATATTGGTTTGGCAGATCTTCGCAGCAAACTCTCAATAATTCCTCAGGAACCTGTGCTATTCAGTGGCACTGTGAGGTTAGTGAAACCATAAAAAGTCAGAAGGACTAAGCAGGCTACCAGTTTATACTTGAACTCAGGTGCTTGGTGAGATGTTAGTTCTCAGGCATCCTACCTTCTGTTCTCTGTTTTTGAAACAAACAAAAAAGCACAGCTAAATTACTTCAGCTGACCCAGTGCAGAACTGGATGTGATCATCCTCTATGGAAGCCTTGCTTTCCCTTTAGATTTAATTGAAACTTTTGTATCTTTGTCTTCCATCTCTGCTCTTTTGTTCTTTGGCTACTCTAACCCTAGAGTGCAGGGAGCATCTGATTTCCTTGGCAAGGAAATTCTGTCAGTGGAAGGCTGGATGGGAATCATCTGTCTGGATAGGTTAGCACACTGCTGTTTTGTCATTCATTGCTGAATAAATTCTGGTTATGTTTTCTGTGTCCCCCTTCAGATCAAATTTGGATCCTTTCAATCAGTACAGTGAGGAACAAATCTGGGATGCTTTGGAAAGGACTCACATGAAGGAGTGTGTAAGTATTATGTGCCCTATGAGTTAACTGTGTTTTGGCTTCCAAACCAACAAGTTCTGTTAGTAGCTACTTCAGAGACCTTTAGGTAAAGCTTTTTCTTTGCAACTTTTTTCCCTTTGTTTATGCTTTATTTGACACCACCACACCCTCACTTTCAGACTGGTTTTGGGGTTTTTGAGTGTGCTGTATTTTGGGTGTGTGTTTTTTGTACTATATACAATAGCAGAGTGGTGGTTTATCACATGGACTCCTAGGATGTTGTAATATTTCAAGTGATATTTTTCTGTACGTGCCTTATGTGTACATTCTGCGTTTGCATTTGTGAATGTTAATGTCACCATTACACATTCATACAGAACTTAAAATCTGCTGTTTGTGAGGCACCCTGCAGCAAGTCTCACTGCCGTGATTTTTCCAATCCAATTATTTTCTTGTAAGTATGGTGCATAAGTTGCAGTAACTCCTGCAGGGACTAGATTGACTGTTTTCTTTTGGTGAGAAAGATTGTCAAGAGATCTCTATTCATGTTGATGTGATTTTGTGCAATGCTCTAAGATTTTTTTGCCTCTTCTTTCTGACACAGGTTGCCCAGCTGCCTATGAAACTTGATTCAGAAGTGATGGAAAATGGAGAAAACTTCTCGGTTGGAGAGAGACAGTTACTGTGCATAGCTAGAGCTCTACTGCGTCGTTGTAAAGTGAGCATAGCAGTGAAAGAAATAGATGGAAATAGAAAACTGATAAGATTGAAAAAGCATTTTCTTTTGTGCCCAATTCCATCTATTTGTCAGAGAAATCACACCAGCAATATTGCAACCTAGAGAGGCATAGGGTTAGAACAACTAGGAAGGCACCTGTAGCCAGCTGCTAACTCTTGTAATGTCCTGCCATCAGAAAGGGGATTGCTCATTAGTGTTATTAATAGGGTGTCAGACTGGACTAATAATTATTCAGTGTGTCCTGTGACTGGTGGACATCAGATTCTTTCCTTCTTTCACCTTTTTGTGAATGTTGGCCAAGTTTTCTCTTCTACATGATGCTCCACTAAAATGTAGACTCCAAGTGGAGTTTGGGACCATGCTGTGCCAGCAAAGTTAAAGGTTTTGCAGGAATGGAAGACAAATAATTACAGTGAGAAAGTGCTTTTGGATTGAGATTGACGAGGATTTTGATTTTAACATCCTTTTTTGTTAAATATGACACACCAAAAAATTGGTGTGATGGGTAATAACTCTGCTTCTGTTTTAAAGCCAGGCTACTCAGCAGAAGTTACTGCTCTCTCTGCAGTACCTGCACAAAACAAGTCTAGTTTAGCTTTGACAGGACACCTCTCTAAATCAGTTTATGTCTGAGTCTGAGAGGAAGGGTAATTCTTTCCAGCATAAGAAAGCTAGTAAGCCTACTTAGTATTGACTCACTCAAGAAGGAATGTCACCACTAAGGACGTGTCAGTATTTGTATTTGAGATTTAGCTGCTGGATGTAAAACTGAAAGTGGTGGAAACTTGAGGGCCAGATCAGAACCCAGATATCTTGTGGCTCTAGGATGTGACCATAAAATGCAAGTGTGATCCATAGGGCAACTTTATTGAAGGCAATTACATAAAGAATACTGAAAGGGTGCTTGTGAAAACTGCCTTTGTGACTGCAGCTCTGTAAAGAACTTACAGAGTTGGTCATGATAATTCTGCCACTCTATATTTTTTTATGTTCAGGGAAGAAAAACATTATTATAGGTAACAGCTAGGATTATGTGCTGCTTTCAGATTTTGATACTGGATGAAGCAACAGCTGCTATGGACACTGAGACAGACTTACTGATTCAGGAGACTATCAGAGAAGCATTTGCAGATTGCACTATGTTAACAATTGCTCATCGTCTGCACACGGTACTGGGCTCTGATCGGATCATGGTGCTAACACAAGGACAGGTAAGCAGAAAGACTTGTGGCTGCAGTTCCTGTTGTAGTCTGGTGGTGCCATATGTGTAGGCTGAACTGAAGGAGCACCTAGTATTTCAGTGTAGAGAGAAAATCCTTTGTGTTCATTCACATCCTTGGTAATAATATTCTAGTAGAATCAGCTGTTGCCTGACCATGAGAAGGAAAGAGGGCAAGATTTCTTTTACACTTCAAGAAAGTACTATAGAGCAACAGTCTCTTCTAAAAGTGTTTTTAATACTCCCTTTGAAGATTAATTGTGAGATGGGTAATAAGGTAAGCATCTCTGCTGAGGCTCAACTGCAGTTTCCCATTACTTTCATGAAGGCCTGTGATATCAAACAGGCATATGATGGATCCTTTACCCACTTTTCAGGCTTCTATGTGGGAGCCATAAACAGATTGAATGTAAGAGCATTTGGCAAAGCTGTTAAAGGTAGAGAGGACAAAACAATGTAGTACCTGCCTCTGTTTGCCAGAGCCACCAGATGTTGTTTCCTGCTGGGTAGTTCTAGTGTTTGAGCAAGTTTGAAGCATCCCAAGTCATAGTATGTATGCATAAATGTGTGCACTTTCACCCCCTGTTGTCTCATCTAAAGACGAATGCCATGTTTTTTGGCTTCTTCAGTACTGTTGTGAGTCCAAGGCAGGGTGGGAATCCATTTTCTGCTGGGTTTTACTGACATACTTTACCTGCCTTGTTTGCTTTTAGGTAGTGGAGTTCGACACACCGTCTGCCCTTCTGGCCAATGAGAACTCGCGCTTCTATGCTATGTTTGCTGCTGCAGAGAACAAGGTTGCTGTCAAGGGCTAAAATTCAGGGCAAAGTCATTTTAGTTTTGGAGAGCTACACTCTCTGCCTGTGGCAGGCTAGCTCTTCTTCCTCCTCCTCCTTCAAGCAGATTATTGCCTTTTCATCTTTTAATTTTTAGCACAATGTGTCAAGCCAGAGAGTTTTTAAAACCGTGTCAGAAGAATTCTTCATGTTTTTATTATTGTATTTATTCCATAATCATATTACTAATTTTTTGTTATTAAATGCACTCTAAAAATGGCTCAGGGAGCCATAGTTACAAATGTATCAGAGGCCTATAATGAAGCTTTATACATGTAGCTATATCTATACATAATTCTGTATATAGCCTATATTTACAGTGGAAATGTAAGCTGTTTATTTTATATTAAAATAAGCACTGTATTAATAACAGTGCATATTCTTTTCTATCGTTTTTGTACAGTTTACGGTACAAGAGATCTGGCTTTGTAATTGGACTGTATCAGACACCATTGTCGTTTACAGTTGGTCTTTTCCTAGTGCCAGATTTTCTGCGTGTCTGAGTGGAAGTTTTGCAATAGTGTCCTTTATTGTCACATCTTTGTTGTCTAGCACAGGGGAGAAGAGCTCTGTGGTGTAACTATTGCATTGTAACTTATCAAAGCTATTTGGAGCATCACTAATGTTCACCATGGCAGCGGCTGCTGCTTCCCATAATGCTTTCCCAAAGCAGGGTTTTTAGTGACCTCCTGAGTGGAGAACCACTTCTGGGTCACAGTAAGGCCTCATGTTTTCTCAGTGTCCTGATACAGTATTTCTTACTGTGTCAGCAGGGTTTATTTTAATGCAAGCAAGCCCAAGCTCTTCCTGCTTCGCTGATCTAACAAAACCGAAATCTAACTGTTTGTGGAATGATCTGTAACAAATTAATCATAAGGTTCAAGTCACACCCTGTATGCTAGCAGGAAAGCCTTTTCAGAGTTGCTTCAGCTGACTGACTCCTTTATCTTGAAGCTGCGAACACTCCTCAGAGGTTTAGGTTGGCTTTCACTGGCATGGGTAGCACTAACTCTTTGTTCTGCTCACTTATACTAAGGTTAAATAGTATCAATATTTCCTGTTTCTTTATTGCACACTTGTTAAGGAAACAGTCCTCCACCCCATGTCTTCTGGAACTTGGAACAGGTTCCTGTTGATCAGGATGTAACACTGGTGTAGGACATTGTTTTCTTACTGTAAAGAGACCTACCTCAGGTTACTAGGTCCTGCATAGTATGTTGCCATGATCACTGTACACCATCCTTGTTTGCAGGACCTGTGGCCCGGAGGGGCACGATCACTCCTATAATAGCCGTGACTTACTGAATGGTCAGCGTTGCATGTCTTTGTCAACTTGGACATTTTGTAGCCTTAGCATGTTTGCAAAATGTTTCACTGAGGCAGAAATCTGAAAAGTAAATAAAACTATTTTGGGTTTTGTAAATTTGATTGACTTAAGTGGTTTGCTTTGGGCAATAAATCACTTTGCACCTTTTTGAGCTCTGGAGGACAGTTTTTGCAGGCTGTTTTTGTTTGTTTCTTTGTTTTTTCCTTCTGTCTATGCACCACAGCCTGATCTTTCTTCCTTCAGAATGGAAGTGTTTCTTTAAAAGTGTAGTGGGTAATTTTTATGCCCTCCAGCATGGGGGTGGCTTACAATATATGTATGTTTGTGTTGAGTAGTACAGCGAATAATAATTTATTGTGCAAGTATTCAATCCAAGCAGCAAGGGGGGAGTTCAGATGGAATACAGAAGATCCTTCTTAGGCTCAGATTTTTCCACTTTCTTTACCTGCAAGCATTACTGTTTATAATGTGGCATGACTGCAAAGTCACAGCAACAAGCCTTTCTACCTACCAATACCACAGGCAAATAATGGCATTAACAGGGCTTAGACTGTAGCTTGATGTTTGCTTTAAATCAGAAGCTTGAGGACAAAAAACCTGGGAAGCGGCATGAGGCAGCAGAGGTGATAGGGCAAAGACAATGTCCTGCTTCTTCCTTAGAATTAGAGCTGGGTAGAATGTGAAGATCAAGGCTGAAAAGGGGAGAGGAAGAGCATGAAATGCATCTGCCTAAGGCTGTGGTTAAAACAGATCAGTCAGTTGGCATGTGCAACTCTGTCAAGGACAGCATTGTTTTGAACCCTGCAGAACTGAGTTGTCATGTCCTGCTGGGGTCAGAGCATGGCTTCATTTTGCAGCTAAGGCTGAGCTAATGGCAGTCTGGGCAAAAGGGGAGCCATCCTGATCTTGTCCTCCTTCTTCTTCCAGGCTGGGAGTTCCTTCCACTTTCCTGATGCCAGCACTGGCTCTTGCCTGGTCCAGCAGTGACTCAGTTCAGAAAGCTAACTTGCAGAAAGTTCACCCTCCAAAAGCAGGAATGCTGTACAAAGGAGACAGGAAGGCACACCTGGAAGGGAGGTGAAGTGGGGCTGCTATTTTCAGTAGGTGCTAACTGTAACAGTGGTATAGGTATGAGGAGAAACTGTGCTGAAGATTCATTGCACCGAACTGCTGCTTCCCAGTTATGCTGCTAAAATGGTCAATATTTTACTCCTGCTTCAGAGAGCTGAAATAGCTGTAGGTGTCAGACAAGGGCCTATGAGAGAGCAGGTGAACAGTCATCTGCAGGTAGCAGGGATTAACTCAACCGTTTTGTTAAACCTTAGCTCCAGCATTGTTACTTTGGAATTAAGGAGAGGGACTGCCAGAGGGCGATGTTCTTTCTGCTATGATCACTTATCTGCTTCATTTGGCACTTGTCTCACAGACAATACACAAGTATTGCTTTTCACATGGGTAGCAGTAATTTTTTTATTGGCTTTCGTCCTGAACCACAGGAGCAAGTGGAGGCCTGGCCCAGGGCCCTGTCACTGAAGTGAAAGGAAGAAACATCAGCATTTACAAATGAGACTGAAATATCTGTATCTTTGAAGCATTCTACAAGAGGTTGAGGATTATGGGTATTTTCAGGAGTTGGATCCTGCTTTAGAATTTATAGTGTGGTATCCCAGAGAACAGTTCATTCTGCAAGGATTAGAGTAAGACTGTGGGCTTGGGACAGGGGGTTTCCTTAAAGAGGTCCTACCCAAAATAGCATGGAGATCATAGATCATTATGGCATGGTTTAACCCCAGCTGACGACTAAGCGCCACACAGCTTGCTCCCCCCAGGTGCGATGGCGAAGAGAACTGAAATGATAAAAGTGAGAAAGTTGAGATAAAGACAATTATAGGTATAATAGGTAAAGCAAAACCCACACATGCAAGCAAAACAATCCACGGAATTCATTCACCACTTCCCAGCTGCAGGCAGGTGTTCAGCCATCCCCAGGAAAGCAGGGCTCCATTGTGTGATATGAAATATCCCTTGAATCAGTTGGGATCAACTGTCCTGGCTATGTCCCCTCCCAACTTCTTGTGCAGCCTCAGCCTACTCACAGGTGGAGAAGCAGAAAAGGCCTTGCCTTTGTGTAAGCACTGCTCAGCAGTAACTGATACTACATCCCTGTGTAATCAGCAGCACATACCCAAAACATAGCCCCATACCAGCTACTTTGAAGAAAGTGAACTGTATTGTGACCAAAACAAGCACACCTTCCTAGTATGTAGCAAAGGCTGAAGCCCAAGACCAACAGGTGTGCAACTTGAGAGAGATTTGTCTGGGATATTATCCTCCAGAATTTTGATTGCATCAGTTTTGCTTATTCTGTCCAAATGCAGCCAGTGCAGCTCATAAGTGCAACCTACATGCTTAGAGGCCCTGAGAGAATGTCTTCCTGCTCATCTCATCTGTCTGATGAGTGGAAATGTTGCACTTGCTTGGGACTTCAATCAAAATGCAGGTAGGATTCTTCTAAAATGGCCCAGCGGGGTCAGTGTGCAGTTAAATTGGTGCAATTAAGTCCCAGGTCCTGAACCTGGACTAGCTTGAACACATGAGGAGACTTCATTACCTGTGGTGAAGATCATACCAGGTCAGATTCCGGTATGTTACCCCTACATGAAAGCTAGAGGGAGATCGAGCAGTCTTAGTACATTGCTTGGAACAAAGTCTGAGAAAGCACTATTGTTGTTTCAAAAGGCAAATGGGATGAGTGAGAAAAAGTGTCAGAAGGGAAGGATAAATGCAGAAAATGCCATTTATGAATGGAGGATGTGGACAGAAAAGGTGGCAGGAAAAAAAGTTTCTCTTAATTAGAAAAGGATTGGGCAAACACAAAATTGCTTCTTGACGGTGCTTCAAAGGAACATACTGAGAAGGTGCAGGGAGGCTGTAATGCCCTCATCAACCAAAGAGCTTTCCTGAAGGCTGCCTTGTTCCTTTTTGCTGGAACTGTAATGTGTGTTTTACTATATATAAGCAATCACACAAGATTCCTTTGTAGACCCAGCTTCAGGTCAGTCTAGGATAATACGTGATTTGGTTTACCCTTTGTTCAGCTGGTAACAGCAGCCATATTGTGCTGGGGCCACAGTTTCTGCCTCAAATAGGATGATATGGTGGAAACTCCACTGGAACTTGGTGCATATGCTGCTGTCAGTAGTGTAAGGCATGGGAGGCTTTTACAATATGTCACTATGGGTTTGTTAAACCCACAATCATATAATAACTGTTCCTGTGTCGTCCACAAGATGTGCCTTGGAGGCTCATCAGGTGGCTGAGGTAGACTGAAAATAGTTTACGCAAGTGTCACTACATGGGGCAGAGATTTCCTTGGACGGCATGGAGTTCAAATCACAGTGTTTCCAGCACACCTGCTTCCTTCCAGCATACTGTCTCCTACCCTTGTCATGCAGAGAAACAAGCGATTGTGTAAAGACGATAATTTTGTGGTTTCTGTTCTTCGCGATTTGGGAAGGCAGCAGTGGATGGTGTGTGATTGATTGCCTCGAGGGATGGGGAAAAGTTAAGCGCCTTATGTCTGAGCTGGGATCCGGGGGGGGGGGGGGGCAGTTTAGGGTGAGTGTAGGAGGAAGGCAGCCAAGATGGGAGGGAGGAGATTAAAACAGGGGGTCTCTGGAGTGTTCTGGTAGAGGGGGGGCTGCTAGTGATAGATCGTGAGCTGGGTGTGAGGAGCATAACCAGGAGCAGGACGGAGGAAGCCAAAGAGGTACCAGTAGCATTAGGGTATATGGGTCAGCCCCGCTGGGAGCCGTGGGGGTAGGGAGTTACAGGGTTGTTTGTCTTGGAGCTGGGTAAGGAGGTGAAAATGAAGTGTTCCGGCTGTGCGGAGGCAGACCTGGCGGGGAGGCTGCACCCCGACGGCAGGAGGGAACGGAGCGGGTCTGGCCGCAAAGCGGGAGCTCTGTGGGCCCGGGGTCAGGCAGCACGGCTGGGGGGTGCTGGGGGTGCCTGTGCACGTTTCGAGCCGCCGTGTGAACGGGGCTGCGCACGGTGCAACGGTGGCACCCGGCCGCCGGGGCGCGCCCCACAACTACGGGCAGGAGCAGGCTGGCGCCCCACGGTGCGCGCGCAGCCGGCGGGCGGGGCGGGGCTGCCCTCGAGCTCCCCCAGCCGTGCCGCGCGTCGCCCCCTGGCGGCCTTGCTCGCCGCTGGCTGTTCCGGGCCCTGCGTTCCCTCAGCCGGTGCCTTTCCCGCCCCCCCCCCCCCCCCACCTCGCTTCCCCCCTCCCCGCCCCGGTCGCTCCGGCCGCCGGGGCCTCCCTCCTTCCCGCCCGCCCATGGATTTCACATAGCAGCAGCCGCCTCCGTCTCCTCCTCCGCTCCATGGCGGCTCCGGCTCCGCGGACACCCGGCCTGTGCTGCTGCCGCAAGGGGTCCGCAGCAGGGCCGGAGGCGCCGCCGGCCCCGCCGCCGCCTCCCGAGCCGCCGCCGGACGTAGCTTCGTCCTCCAGCTCTCAACTCTTCACCCTCCGCCACCTGCACCTGGGGCTGGAGCTGCGGCCCGAGGCCCGGGCGCTGGCGGGCTGCCTGGTGCTGGAGCTCTGCGCCCTGCAGCCGCAGCCCCGCGCTCTGGTGCTGGACGTCCACCCGGCTCTGCGCGTCCTCTCGGCCGCCTACCGCCGCTCCACGGTGGGGGAAGCACCCTGCTCATTCGCCTTCTCGCCCGCTGAGGCCGCCACCGCCGCCACCCCGCTGCCCCCACCGCCCTGCCCTCCGCCGCCACCGCCGCCCTGCGCGCCGCCCTGCGCCGCCAGCCCGCCCTCCACCGCCACCTTCCTCTCGGCGCCCTGCATCGCCGCCAGCCCTCTGCCCGCCGCCCCCCCGGCGGAGCGGCCCGCCAGCCCCTCGCCTGCCACCGAGCCGCCGCCGCCGCTGCCCGTCTTCGCCCAGCCACCCTGCGCCGCCTGCCCGCTCGGCTTCAGGGTGGACCCCTTCACCGACTACGGCTCGTCCCTCACCATCTCCCTGCCCGCCGCCCTGCAGCCGCACCAGCCCTTCCAGATCATCGTCCGCTACACCACGGCCGATGGTCCCGCCGTGAGTACTGGGCTGCGGGGGGCGGCGGGGCCCAGATGGGGGGGTTGGGGAGTGGGAAGCCGAGTCCCTGGATGCCTGGTGGGCTCTTCCCGTGTCACCCCCACCTTCCACACATCTTTCTTCTGCTGTAACTGACCGTAAGGCAAGTGCCCTGGCCCCGCAGCAAAGGCGGCGGGAGATACTTCACTGTCAGCCCCTCCTTTTATGTCACCGTCTCTCTGCTGCCCCTTTCCTCCTCGCCTGGCAGCCGCCTGCCTGCCTGTCAGCAGCATTCGTCCCCTGTCCGGTGCCCGCAGGAGCACCCGGTGGTGCCAGTCCTTGCCTGTTACCACCGAGTCCTGCGCGGTGCCGTGCTCAGCAGTGATGCTCGCACCTTCCCAGGCCTCTATGCTTCCCTCGCTTCCCTCGCTTCCCTCGCTTCCCTCGCTTCCCTCGCTTCCCTCGCTTCCCTCGCTTCCCTCGCTTCCCTCGCTTCCCTCGCTTCCCTCGCTTCCCTCGCTTCCCTCGCTTCCCTCGCTTCCCTCGCTTCTGCTATTCATCCCCCATCACGGTAGTAATTTTAAAGTTTTTCATCCTTTAAGGGTATTGCAGTTGCTGGGGAGGAGTGTGAAAAACTGAGAACTCATGCCTGCCTCATTTCTTCAAGACAGTTTACGTAATCCCCAAATATGGGAGTTTCCCCATGGATTTTGCCAGGTGCTTACAAAACCAGGCCTTGTGCACCTTGTCGACAGTTCAGGAGCTTTGAGAGGAGCAGAGGGAGATTCCTAAAGTATTCCTAAATGTATTCCTAAAAGTTACCTGCTTGAAAAAAGAAAGAGAAATTACCCCAAAATACCCATTTTGACGTGGCCACGAGAGATGCTTGTATGTCTGCATGGATTTACCTTCTTCAGTAGTGAGATGCTTTGTAAATTCTGTTCACTTCTTTTAACCCCCTGGTATTTAGAAGCACTTTCTTTTTGCTGCCTTCTTAGGTGTTGTCTAGCAGATCTTGTGTTTTAAAGAAGTTCTGATAGTAAAAATATAAATTGATCACTTGAGCATCAGTTCTTTTTGTTACTGTACAGCCTGCTCAGGCTGGAAATTAAACTAATGTGATTTTCACCACGTGATTCATGAGTCTATTTGCCAAAGAGATGTTTTTTCAGAGTCTTGCAACTTTGATGCCTCTGTCTTGCCTAATGGAATTGACTCTCAGCCTGCTGGTCTGGCATTGCTGTTGCATTGGTGAAAAATGTGTGGATCTATTTGATTATTACAGTGTGTTTAGCAAGAATTGAATATTAACAGTTTCAAGTAACCCAGTAGCATGTATGTACCAGGCCTTTCCTTATGAAAGGAGAGTGTTGCTGAATAGAATGGTTTGCTGGATCTTTTTCTGTCTGATTTTAATGCTACAGTGAAGCTCACAAAAGTGACTTCATTCTCAGAATGATCTGGATAGTCTTACTGCTATGGCTCACTTACTACTTGGCTCACTTGGAATAGTGAGTTCCACATAAAGATTTTTATTGACAGAAGTTTCCTTTTCTTATATGGTTACTTTTTAACATGCTGGTCTTTCCCTAAAAGTGCAAAAATGAGATGAAATTCTGGCACTTTTAAATTCACAGCCACTTGTGAGGATACTGTTCCTTTTCAGCTCTGGAACTCCGGGATTAAATATTTCCTTGTACAATACTCTGCTGTGGTTTTCTGCACTTAAGAGGTATGTGAGAGGTGTCTTTCAGGGCCTGCAGTGTGTCCAGAAGATTCTGTTCTTTTTTTCTTTCAAGATTTTATGAAGAAACCTGTTTCTTTTGCCCACTCTCTGCCTTTTTTATGGTAAGAAGGCTTTACAGCTAATTTGGTGGTGTTGTATGCTTCATAATCATTCTCAGTATGGCTGAGCCATACCTCCTGAAGTACATGATAACATGCTTTCCTTCTCTTGAGCAAATCGTTTTATTTTAAGCTAGCCTGTGCTTTCTCCTGGGTTTTGCCAGCCCTTTTGCCAGAGGGGCAGACTGTCCTACTGTGTCTGTGGAGATGATTTCAGATGTAACAAAATACTGCTGTGACACTCAGCTTTAGAAATGGTCTGGCAATCACTGGAAGGTGCAGGGCACTGATTGATGTGATGTTCATTTAGTTTCTCCTTGGCCCTACACACAGTAGAGCATGAATGCTACACATTTGAGGATGCAGAGAATAGGGCATTTTTGTCATTCCCTCTGTTGTTTGTCTTGCTTCCCCTGGGTCAGACGTGAACCAGCTATTTTTCTTCCTGTCTTTTGAAGCCTATTGTACCTTTAATGGCATGTATTACTTCAATTGAAATGTAGCTACAAGGACTCATATCAAAAGATTATTGATGGTTACACTGTCAGGGGCATGCATTGCCTTTTTCAAGTGAGACTGAAAAGTAGAAGCAGGCGTGCTCACTCCCATAAATTGTACCCGGTTTCCTTGCTCACTGTTGTAGGTTTTGGCTGGCAGAATGTTTGTCCTCGAGAAGCACCTGCTCTAGCCCTTCATGTTCAGCATGCTAAACTATTTGCTTGTGGATCCCAAGTCAGTCTGTGCCATTGTAGTGCTCTCTGTCATGGTTGTTGTTCAGCCCAGTGTTGCATTTTAGTAGGGATGAGTAACACGTATGTGTATAAGGATGACCTGGCTTATACTCATATCTAGTACATTTTGTCCCAGTCCTTTTTCTCTGTGTTATTGAAGCAACTTCACAGTGTTAGACATCTCTCTCTCCTAAAAGTTCTATTTTCTTTGGCCTTTCTGTGACTATAATCTGTTTAGGTCAGAGTTTATTTTCTATGAGACCCCTAGTATACTTGTGGGACCTATAAAACAGTGAATTTGTGTTATATTACAGTGCAGCATGGATGTGTTGGCAGTAAGACCAGCAGCAGAGACAGTAGTCTGTTTAAAATTGGAAACCTGTTGCCTTGGTATGCTTGGTTTGAGCCATCTGGATATGTTATTCCACTGTCCCATTATTTCTTGTGTGGAGGAAGGAGCCAAGATCTTTGGTTGTTTGATGGACATTGAGAGACAGCTGAGAGATTAATTGTGCCTTTCACAGAACATTCCAGCTCCCTGTGCTGTTAGGAAACTATATGCTTGGTACATCACCAGTTTGCATCAGAAGTGAGACCATCATAAACATTTTGTATCTCTCATGGTGTGGGCTGAAGGCACACATTAATCAGGTGTATCAGTGATAGTAGCCTGGCTCTTTCTCCCTTTCTTTTCCCTCACCTCCTTAATTCTTGGTCCTATAAATACTCTTTCAGAAGCTTTTTTTTTTTTTTTCTTTTCCTTCCCTAGGGAGAAAAATCTACATCCAGATTTTGCCCACTGTGTCACACCTGATTTGGCAGTGCGTGTGTTAACACCAGTGCTATTTTCTTTCCATGACAGCCTTCAGTGCAAACCCTGCTCTGTGTTCTGGCATAAAAAACAATAACATTTCCTCATCTTCAGGATTTAGCACTAAGGGCAGCCCTTTTTGCAGTGTGGAGACTTCCCCGTTGTTCCATTAGATTTGTCCTGATTCCGCACAGTGACTTGCTGTCCAGATGTGTGCCTTGTTGCTCCTGTCACATCCTCTGCATCTTGGAAGTGTGGTTTACTTTGTTGTTGGGTGAAGCGGCTTGTTGTTGGTCTAGAACAGAAACTGTGGCATTACAGCTGTTCTTGGAAGATTCATCAATAATGCAGTAGAAACATGGAGAGATTAAAATCTGAAAGAGGCTTAGCAAATTGCCTCTGTCATTTGCCAATTTGGGTGAAAGATTATAATCTAAGTCAATAAAAATAATATTATTGGCAAGAGCCTTATAAAGTGTGAGCTGCTTTGCAGCAGGGGGAAGCCTGCACTGCCCAGAGCCTCTGTTCAGCAGAGGAACTAAGCAGCAGAATCTTTGGTTTTGCTTGAAATGCATCATAGAGCAGTTTTAATGTGTGAAACAGCTCTGCTGTATACATGAAAAACTGTCTAAAAATGATGAGCACTCTGACATCACATATATTTCCAAAGGGGAACACAGGAGAGATTTGGATGTAGGGAAGATGAAACGGTCCCAAGTACTGCTCTGTCCCTGTGTAGTGCTCCGCCCCCAGCAGCACCCTGCTTCATGCACTCCTTTCTGGGATGCTGCTTGTGCTCATTTTCGCCAGTCCAGAGCCCTGCCTCTGTCCGGCAGCATAGCCTGATCTATTTATATTACAGATCTATTTATATTGTTTCAGGATAACTTTCATCATTGTTCCAAGTGCATCTGGAAAGAGAGACAGAGGCTTGCCATGTAGCTGCAGACATTAGGAAACAGGGGGAAAAAATACTTCATCCTCTGCAAATGTTTTCCCTCTTGGCCTGTGGGGCTGGTGTTTCATTTAACTTCAACTAAATGTCAAATAAAGGGGGACCAGTTAAAAAGAAATTGTCCTTAATTTTTATAAACAAGAATTGGCTTCTCCATTCCCCTTTGCTTCCTGCTTATGTTTTCTTCCTGTGCTGGTCATGGAGAACTTCCCCTTATCTCTCTGCTCTAAACACATTGTCTGTCAGCCCTTTTTCCTTTCTACTCTAGTGTTGCAACTTAGGTCTAGTGGTGTCTTATCTCTCTGTTTTCTTTGTTAGCCTTTTCTGTCTCAAAAAGCAAAGGAAGCAGGACCTTTTGAAGGTGAGTCTCTTCAGCAGGGCCAATGATACAGATTGTAAGTCAGACTTTTTGTGATACGAGCACAAAGCCAGTGATAACGGTGTGTTTTTAAAAGTTGGCATTGGGGCAGATCTTTAAAAACTTTATTTCTGAGTCTCTTTCCTAGATCATTAGAAAGCCACTAGCATGCATTAAGACATAGCACTTGAACTTTTATGTGAATATGTATTCTGGGTGGAAGCTATTAGTTTCAAACTGAAGTTTTGATGAGATGTGTGTTCCCAAATGTTTTCTGGAATAGTTGTCTCCAGTTCCATAACGTCACATCACAGACATTATATTCATTGCTGTGAAATGCAGGTATCCACGGTGTGGAAACCCGTAGCGATGCAGTGCACCTGAGCTGTGACCTAGGGATTTGACCATTGAGAGGCTGAAATGCAGCACATGGATTTGAGTAGTCGCGTAGCCTTAGCCCCTGCAGTGTACATGAGACAGGGTTCATCAGAAGTCATGCTTTTAAGCATATTTCTGGCTCAACAGGCTTGAAGCAGAAGAGGGCAATCTTAAAACAAATTTCAAGGAAAGAATGCTGCTCTGAGATTAATTTTACTTCTAGATAAAAGTTTTTAATTTTGTAATGCTTTCCACCTAAAAAAACCAAAAATCAACCCACATTTGCCAGTGGAAGCGTGAACCTCTATGAATAACTGAAAGCTGCTGACAGTATGTTTCCCGTACCCTTCGCTGATCCCTGAGAGTGCTACTGAAGTGGATGATTTGGGAGAGGG
Organism: Psittacula echo; assembly: GCF_963264785.1. Classification (NCBI taxonomy): domain Eukaryota; kingdom Metazoa; phylum Chordata; class Aves; order Psittaciformes; family Psittacidae; genus Psittacula; species Psittacula echo. Next base: position 29,305,727 of record NC_137740.1, on the reverse strand, counting down.
GCATGCTGGCATCTGAGGAGAAGGGTCTAAAAGCAGGGGAGGAAGATAACAAACAGTAACTTTATAGGACAGAGGGAAAGAGAGAAAACTTTTGACTTCCAGAACACAGAGAAGTTAACTATGAGACAAAATTGTGATACGTTGTTAAAACGAGAGCAGAGGTAGTACCCAGACTTCTATAAGTATTTCATTGCTTTCTGTTGAGGCCCAGAACTGAACTAGTGTCTGTGCTAACTGCTGTTCCCTGAATTCAGATTTATTGGTTGCTTTGATCTAGGAATTCAGCAGACTCAGAGGTTTTATTCCTGGTGCTTGACTGTTCCCAAGACTTCCAGTGGTTACAATTTTATTGCAAGTTTCACAGTATTAGACATTTTCCGTAGAAGTGTAGCTCCAGAGTTCTAGGATTACAAGAAAATCCTTGTTTAAAATGGTTCCTACGCTTCAAAGTTGGAGGCAGGGAGCATGTGAAAGCATAAACATTACATTTGAAACAGAAAAACCAAAAAGGCAAATAACTGTACTTTTTCATATTATTTTTAGTCTGTTCTAATTGTTTGCCAAGGGTCTGACTCTTGATTTATTTGCTGTTTGATACTGAAAATTGACATGCTCAGGGGTGGGTTTTGTTGCTTTTCTTTTGGTGACCACCCAGAACCTCCTTATCCATTATGTAAAAAAAAGGCCTCCAGTGTCATTGACCAGATGTTTCTTACATATACTGCCTTTTTTACCTAGTGTCAAAATGTTGGATGCTTCAGCCGGCGGGGCGGTGTCAGGAGCACAGATAATGCTGTGTACACTGCTCAGCCTCAGGGGTTTTGGTTGGTGGGTTTGTGTTATTCTTTTTTTTTCTTTTTTCCAGCTTGCATTACCTGACCCCTACTGCTTCTGTTCATGTCAAATTAAAAACATGAAGATATTCAGAATTCTCCCTCTGAGAAGAAAGTCGTGTGGATGTTTGTTAGGGACCTGTTATAACCAATAAAATTGATACAACAGAAGTAGAGAGTGGCTGGAAGACATCGTGTTGTGTGGCACCACTCAGTGTTGAGACAGCAGGAAATTACTCTGAGTAGTCACAGCAAATAAACAGGAGTAGGAAGATGTATTGTTGGAAATAGAAATGTGCCCTGTGCCCAGTATTCGTATGGGGAGCCAAACAGCTGAGGTGTTTCTTTTCCACCCACAATCCTCTTGATTTCAGGTTTTGGTTTTTGGCAGTTTGTCCTTGTGATTTTTTTCATTTTCCCTCACCTATTCTTCACATCATGTTTCAACAGATCTGGTGGCTGGATCCAGAACTGACATATGGCAACGCCAAGCCATTTGTCTTCACACAGGGCCACTCTGTGTGTAACCGATCTTTCTTCCCCTGCTTTGATACACCAGCAGTGAAATGTACCTACTCAGCTACTGTCAAGGTAAGAGACCAGAGGGCTGTAAATGATTCATGGAGTGCTAAGCTGCTGTTAATTCGTGACAGTATAGTTACATGGTGTATGTACATATATAAAATATTAATCGTGACAGTGTTATAAAAGTTTTTAGATCCCATTCTGGTTGTTGGGCCAGAAACAGGTTACTGCCACAAAGGCAACTCTGTTGCCTATCATGCTTGGGTCTCGCCTTCCCTGTACTGAGTGCTGAAAGAGTAACCATGAAATGGGATAATATGATAGAGGGAATTTGGCTAGTCATTTTCAGTAGTGGTTATTGATGGTAATATTCAGCTGTATTTTATCAGTTCTTGAAAGGAAAAACCTCAAAGTTTTATGAAAGCAGCATCAAATAATTTTGCATTTTGTGTAGATGAAATAATTTGATATCTGAGCACTTTTGAGGCAGCTGGCATAAGACCTATGCAATATGTGAGAAGTAATATTTTTGGTTAGTGTGTTTTCCTGGGCTGGGTAGATGTGGTCTAAAGAACTTGCAGAAATCTTGCATTTTGTGTTATCTAAATGATTGATTTTAATATACATCCTCAGACATAGATGAAAAACCCCAGAGATATCTGTGGTGTAGTCATTCGTCTGTGGTCAAGTGAGTTCATGTGTATGATGTTGGTGTTCCAGGCTCCAGCAGGCATACAGGTGTTGATGAGTACCACCCAAAGTACCTACTTAGAAGAGGAAGGTGTATATCAATTTTACATGGAATATCCAGTTCCTGCCTACCTCGTGGCCCTGGTGGCAGGAGACCTAATACATGCAGACATAGGTCCTAGGTAAGATTTGCAGTGAGTTGGTTCTGCTTTTTATGTCTCTGTACAGCGCTTCATGTTATAAGTAGTAAATATGTTGAGTCATATGTTGATAAGGGAACCGTTGGGACTGTGAGGTGTGAGCATTCAGAGAGTTGGTGGTTTTTTTGGATGTAAATAAATTCATGGCACTGCACTGGCAAGATATTGTCCTCCTTTCATAAATGCTGCTTATTGTTCCCATAGTCATTACAGCTATTTGTCTCATTGCCTTATTTAAGAGATCTTTGGTTCTCTCTTGCCATGTATGCATAGAGTGTTAGCCTAAAGAAAGCCCAAGTCTGATGTGGGACTTCTCAGCACTGTTACCATACATAGAAATGTGGTGAGAAGTCAGGCTATTTTTTCTAAGAGATAATTCAGTTTGCTGAAGCATCACCTGATGTTTTCTGTTTTGTGACAGGAGCAGAGTGTGGGCAGAGCCTTGCCTGCTGCCAACAGCCATCAGCAAGCTTTCTGGCATTGTTGAGCGCTGGTTGACGGCTGCAGAGAGTCTGTATGGCCCATATATATGGGGACGGTGAGTTTAAGAAGTGTCTCAGGAATGTGTAATGAGAAAAAAGTAGAAAGAAATGATCACGTTTTCTTCCTGTGCTAGCAATAGCAGGACAAATGAGCTTCTCAAATGGAAGCACTGCAGTATGTGGAAACAAACTGGAGTTCTGTCTCTGCACGTGGCAGAGAGGATCATGAAAGCATGTGGTGTTTTTGGATCGGTGGGCAGAATTGGAGGTCTCTAAACAGTGGATCTTGCCTGAGGAATGAAGGTTTTTGATATTGTAGAGTTTCGTGATGCAAGTTCAATGTTGGGCTGGGCACCATTTAAAATACATGGCAGTTTTATTTATCTTATTTACTTTTACATTTGGTACTTGACATATATTTGTTGTGCTATGCCTGGAGCATGCTGAAAACCTGACTCAGGACAGACTTGCTGAAAGTCCTAGTCCCTAAACCCAACATTAATAGTTTCTGACTCTGTATTAAAAGAGAATGTTTTTGAGAGAATGCTTTGTTTCTTTGGATAGGAGAAAATGTTTACAAAGGCTTCCTATATTTCTTTGCTAAAGGTAAGCAGGAAGAATGTGGTGGTGTTTTTATCTTACAAAATGTTGCTTGAAATAATCTGAGAACATGGCCGAGTGTGCCAGTGCTGATCATAGGTAGAGAAATGTGGAAAGCAAAACAAATAGTATTGTTATATTCTGAAGCAGAGAAACCAGAGTTATTTTGCTGACACTGCAGGTATACCACATCAATTAATTCTATAGCTTCCTGACCTCTTTCTTTCCTGGGAGCCTGTGAGGACTCAACACTGTGTGTGTGGTAGTGTATGTAGTGTAAGCAGAAGAATTAGGCACTGCTACTCTAGAAATCTTGCTCCTGAAGTCACAAAAAAGTCTCAGAAGTGCCTTCCCTAACGGAAAAAAAAAAAGTTACTTTGTGTTTTGAAATTTGCAATTTACCTCTCTCCTTTCTCCCCTCTTTTCTCTCCCTACTTTTAGATATGACATTGTTTTTCTTCCACCATCCTTCCCTATTGTTGCTATGGAAAACCCATGCCTGACCTTCATCATCTCTTCCATTTTGGAGAGTGATGAGTTTTTGATCATTGATGTCATTCATGAAGTTGCCCACAGCTGGTTTGGAAATGCAGTCACCAACGCTACATGGGAGGAGATGTGGCTGAGCGAGGGGCTGGCCACATATGCACAACGCCGGATCACCACAGAGACCTATGGTACAGATGCAGAAATGTTTCTGCTTATGCTATATCAAACCAGTAGTTAAGAGTTGGCTGCATAGAATATTTGTCTTAGGGGCTCAAAAGTCTGTAGGGAGCTGGTTTTTTTTGTTTGGTTTTTTTCTGTTTCTGGAACACACATGGCCCCAGACTTTGCATTTAGCATCTTAGATGCTTAGAGTCTGATGTTATCTTGGCTTTGAGTGGAACCAGTAGCTGATAAGGTAACAGGGGCATGAGCGAAGTGTGTTAGCACAGCATTGTAGGAACTGTGGAATTGTGGTATCAGGGAGACATTTGTATGTCAGAGTCATCCTCTGAAGCAGAGGATGCTTCAGAGAAATGTAAGAAATCTTATCATGTTTATGTTGTGGAATAACTATCCTCAAGTGTCTTTCTAATCCTGATCAGTTGGTAGCTACCCACTATAGGAAAGAATGATAGCAATAGCACTTAAAAAAAACCCCACATCTATGTAGCTGTCTATCTGTTTGAGGCTTCCTCTAGAATTGTATGGCCCTGCCTTGGCTTGTATCAGTGAATTTCATAGGTCAGACATGGTACTGTCTTTAGAATATCTTAGTAGTAAATAATTCCTACTGTTTTTCAGTTTATTTGGATTTTTTGTTGAAGTGAATAATGGGAACATACACTTCTCTAGTTTGTGGCATTATGTACCATGTGTAGTCTCACATGTCTGCTGTAAACAATTTTGGAAAAAATCCTGGAAATCTTGGCAGAGAGTGTTTAGAAAGATGCCTTAATTTTTATTCATTTATATTGCATCTGGAGATGAGCTGATGATAATGAAGTTTAGGGAAGGAAGTGCTCTGAGCATATATGGAGAGGTTACAATGTGTATAATATATTTTTGAAAGGTCTTCTATGTTAAGTAATTCTCAGTGGTTAGGCCTGTTCTAATAAGTCATGTTATATTATTCACAGCAATGACAGAAGATATTGGCTGTTCTCTATCCCTTCGTAGTCTGTCTCTCTGACAATAGGACAAGATCCTTGCTGATTTTGGTCTATTCTCTTGAAATTTAGAACTGCTTGTTTCAAGCAGCAGTTTTTCAGGAAACTAAGAAATGCCTTTCCCTGTGCCATTCTTTAGTAAGCCCTTTTTACATTCTATTTTGTTTCCAAGACAAACCTCTGATTTAAATCTTGCCATTTCTGACATAATTTCTGGAGTATCTTCTGCTGTCAGTAAAAAAGGCATCTTTGTAATGACATTGTTTACAGAAATTGGAGTCCAGTGACTATACCACACATCTTAGATCTTGCTTAATCCTCCTTCCTGTAGCTTAAAGTAATTGCTCTTAATGCTAGCTATCCTACTTCTTGATTTCCCCTATTAAGCACATCCACCCCTTTCTCTGCCAGTACAGGTTCTTCTATCTTCCACATATATCCTGGTTCTTAATTCTTACGTTGCTTATATCAGTTTCCTGTGTATGTACATCGAGACCCTGAGAATTGTATCTCTGTCATAAGTCCTGTTTTTGAAGTTGAAGACTTCACACAAAAAAACCTAAAGTGTTAATAGTGATGGATGTTAAGTATTTTCTGAATCTGAGAATCCATTTTCCACAGCTTTTTACATCTGAAGTGGCATAGAAAAGATCTCTTGACTTGCCAGTGTAATACAGCTTGTTTGGCTTGAAAGCTTGAAATGCTTTACAGTGCAGTAAGAGCAAAAAGCAGCCTATCCAGTCACAGCTGTAAAAAAAAAAAAAAAAGTCCTAATGAGTGTCAGGTGTATGATACAGTATGGGTAGGATGCTAGATAAAGCTTTAAAAAGAGATCCACAGGATCTGTAATATACCAACTAAATGTAACCCTTTTCTGTTTTCACCCAAGAGGTGACATTTGCTTAGTACTGTCCTTGGCACTGAGTATGGAATCGTGTGTCTAATACCAGTGACATTACGTTTTTGTAGCACTTGATTGCTTCTTGAAAGTTACCTGTATAGTACTCATTCCAATGATTGCAAGAACTGATAAGGTGATGTCAAGGATATAAACTTTAGCATAGCTTTCATGCTGCTTTGTTTTTCAGTTCAGCCTACTGTATAATCAGAATAAGTAAATGCACTGGTTTAGGTTCTGACTTTCATTACAGATTGAATGCAAAAAAACTTTGCAACTTTCTCTGCTGTTACATTACTGTGATTCTGTCTTTCTGTTGTCTTTTATGTTTTCATTAGCTTTTATTTTGTACATGTGCTACCTCTGCACAGGTTAGGTTTTGCTAGTCATTTTTCCCACAACTAATAAGTTTCTTTCTTTGTAGGAGCTGCCTTCACATGTTTGGAGACTGCATTCCGCCTTGATGCTCTCCACAGACAGATGAAACTCCTTGGAGAAGACAACCCAGTCAGCAAGCTTCAGGTTAAACTAGAGCCAGGTATTACTTTTGGCTGAAGCTGCTGTACACAAAATTTCTGCATATTGATGCTGGAATACAGACCAAAAAAGACTATTTTTTCCATATCCCTTATAAAAGAAAGAAAAAAGAAATACTGGTTTGTAAGCCAGTCTAGAAGTAAATAAGGAAACTTGCCTTCAAGTTTTCTTCAAAGTTGGATAATGCATTTTTATAAATATTGTTCTGCTTAAGAACAGAACAGACTCACTGAGTAGAGGCAGTATGAAAAACTGCCTTGAAAGCTGTGTGGTTTGAGCTTCTAAATATGTAAAGTAAAGTAGTTTGAAAATGAAAATGTTTGGAAACACCATATAAAATCCTGTGCTATTAAATGTTTTCCTTTTTTATGTGTTCATGTAAGAACTATGTATGTATGCATAAGCATATAGATAAGCATATGTGTACTTGCTTTGCTGTTGAGTGAGCTGTACAGAGGCTCTTTGGTTATCCCCTGAGCCACCTGCACCTCTGCACTCCAGCATCATGTATCTTCTTCACTGATAGTTCTCTAGTTCTTTGGAACTGTGAAGCAGTCTTCAATCTAGTGGTATTTAAAATGACCTAAAATGCTACTGGAGGTGATACTGGAACTAAGTGGAATGGAAAAGCATGTGTTGGAAGTCTCAAAAAAGGAACAAGTAGGGATTACTTTATACGAATATCTTTAAAAACTTGTGGTATGGTGGCTCTCTGAATTTGGCACTTAGGGGGGAAAAAAAAAGATTTGTCTTTATATGCCAGTTTTCAGTGATTTCTAATTTGAAGTGACTTATTCCTTTGGGGATTAATACTGAGCTTACAATGGTTGATTTTTTTATTTTTTTATTTTTAATTTTTATTATTTTTGTTCTTATTCTTTTAATTTTTAACCCAGCCTATGTGTTTACTGCAGTAAATTAAATGTACTGGCACAGGCTTGTTTCATTCTTAAGTCACTACATCTTGACTTGGTGATCTCTAAGTGGTCTGTGTACTTGGAAGGGTTGGAAATTACTGTCCTCGTTACAGCTTCTTATAAAATTGTTGTCATCTCTTTTCAGGTGTAAATCCTAGTAATTTAATGAACCTCTTCACCTATGAGAAAGGCTACTGCTTTGTTTACTACCTGTCCCAGCTCTGTGGTGACCCAAGACACTTTGACTCCTTCCTAAGAGTGAGTGTAAATGAGTATGAGTTTCTCTTGAGATTCAGAACTGTTCTCCCCCTTCCCTGACCCTCACCTAGTTTTGTCGCTGTGGCTAATTGATAGGGCTAAAGTTGAATTACAAGTGTGTCTGAGAAGGGAGAATGGTTTTGGCCTGGCTGCCAACTGAGATGATTATTTCTACAAGATTTGTCTTCAGTGAATGTGCTCATGCTCCTGTCATCTCAGATTCTGAGTTTAAGGGGTACCAAATACAGAGTAGTAGTATATTTTTGTTACTTCTTGTTCTGTGTTCTAAATAATTAGAATGCTGTTCCAGCATAGATTGTCTGTAACTGGAATGATGTGTCTTCATTCACTATGAAAAAGTAGTAGCTTGTGGGTTTTTAGCCAGGGTGACAAAGGACATGATTTCCTGTATTGGGGCAGGTTACGTGCTTTGAAATACATTTGCAAAACATATAGAAAATTATGTCAGCTATTGACTTGGTTTTTGAAGTGAAACCATTCATGCAGCTTTTTCTTTTTGCTGCACGCATGCTTTTCCTCTCCTCTTCCCATCCATTCCCCACTCCATCTTATCTTTACTTTTGTAAGGGTGTCTTTAGTCCATAATTTATCAGTGAATAATACAGTGGCCAGCTGTGTTCTGACTTTCCACTAGTGTCAAGTATGAGGAAATCTTCCTGCCCTTGATATGTTAATGTATCTGTGATCTGTATCAGAAGAAGAGCTCAGTGCAGTACTGAGCTGTCAGTGTATCTGCAGCTACCCAATTTTTATTTATGGTCCTTTCCTCAGCTGGGGGAAGGAGGGAGAATATTTTTCTTGATTTTTTTTTTTTTTTTTAAATTTTTTTTTTAAACCTTCCAAATACTTGGTTCATGTTTCCATCTCTTTTTATTTGTTGTTGTTTTTAAATTATTTTTTTAATTTTTATTTTATTTGTTTTTATTCTATATATAAAATATATAAGATGTACTAAAATCTATTTTAGTATATATAATCTATATTTTATATAGATTTATTTTTATTTTATTATTATTTATTATTGTTATCACATGTAGTGGCTCTACATTGAAAGGAAGCTGTCTTTCTCCTATCCATAATTTATCCTTTTCACTGTTTCAGGCCTACATCGAGAAGTACAAATTTACCAGTGTTGTTGCTCAAGATCTTCTGGATTCCTTCCTGAATTTTTTTCCAGAGCTGAAAGAGCAATGTGTTGAGAGCAAAGCAGGTAGGAAGTTTACTTAGTTAACTGTAAACACTGTAGGAAATCTGGATGGTAAATTTTGTGCTTGGTTTTGAGGATGTATAAGAAAATTCTAAGGTAAACAGACCCCTTTGGCAACAGCCACATGTTTGTTATAGAAATGGTTGTGATTTATTGTTAACTCCTGCCAGTTGGGGAATGAGATCATCTTAAATTGCTGACAGTTTTGGCATTGATTAGCTGAGTAACCCTTGGTTAACTTTCTCAGGAATTCATCTTTCATGCTGCAGACATGATCCCTGCATGTGAGACTTACACATGCTCAAATGCAGGGAAAAGGTGAATACACTTTGAAATTTCATCTACTTTTATTACAGACAACTTGCTTTGAGAACTGTAACTTTTCTCAAGGTCCTATCCATGCGGATAAAATCTCTTCCATAATGTTTCACACTCTCTTACATCCCCTCTTTATAGCTGTGGGTGGATTTATGGAAGGTCAGTAAACTAGTAGGTGCTTATTAGCCCACTTGCTTGAAGAAATGAGACTAATGTTATCCTGCCATGTGTCCATCCTGGTAAGTAATCACTGAACCTGTTGGTTAGTTTAAACCAGACTGGCAGTGGAGTACAGCTCTTAAGAATGCTAGGTTCCTACAAGCTTTGTGGAGAGATGTAGATAAGCAAGCCTACTGAAGGAAAAGCTGCAGTGTGAGCTCAGCAGTTGTATGTTTTATTTGGCCCACTGGTTGGCTAATGAATTAACCACAGCACATGCTAACTTTTGCCTGGCTAATATTCAGGGGATGCAGGAGAGAGGAGTTTTAGGGTGGATGGTGCGGAACAGGAAGTATTGCCAAGGGTTAGGAAAGTGCTGAGGTGGTAAATGGTTAAGGGGAAGAGCTTTGTTGGAAACCAGGCTCTGCTAGTTCTGCTGCTTTTGGAGAAACTTTTGTTTTGTTTTAGTTATTGATTTTAAAAATACATTTACAATTGCTTGGTTTTGCTGCTGGACAGGAGTTCAGTCAGTACCCTCATCTTTTTCTTTTTTTTTTTAACGAAGCAGGTTTTCCCCCTATTCTTCAGTCTTCCTAAAAATTCAGAGGAAGAGAAACACATGCACAAAAAAATCTTATCTTAGAAGACTGTTTGATCACAGACACTTGTTGGCCTGGCTGTCTTAAAAGCATGTGCATTTCTTGTACTTACCCACTGTAATGGTGAACTCTAGAGAACTCATGGTTAAATTTGGAGAGTGTTGCTGGCATTTTTCCTGGTGTAGCATAGGCTAGCCTGCTGAGGCTGCTAAGACATTAATGTTGCTGTAACTATGGGTCAGTCTGATTTGCTGTTGTTAGAACCTCTCTTAACTGTACTGACCGATCCTGAACCTTGAGGCAGCCAAGCCACCTGCAGACTCCTGCTCCACATTTTTGGTACTCCTCATTCCAGGACTGGAGTTTGAACGTTGGCTCAATGCTACAGGACCTCCATTAGCTGAGCCAGACTTATCTCAGGGATCCAGTCTGACCAGACCGGTGGAGACGCTCTTCAAACTCTGGACCACAGAGCCTCTGGACTCTGCTGCTGCCAGCAGTGTTGACCTCACTAAATGGAGAACGTTCCAAACCGTACTTTTCTTGGACAGATTGCTGGATGGGTCACCACTGCCACGTGGTGAGTACTCTATCAGGATAATAGAAAAGTGTTCCTGTAATAATTAATTTAATTCTAAAAAGCCCTATCCCTCATTGACCTTATCATTAACATGAAGCCACGTTGGATGGGCTTTGAGCAAAAAAGTCCTTTCTAACCCAAACCATTCTATGATTCTGAGATTTAAGGATTCGTTATTCTCTGATGACCCTCAAACTTAACAAGATAGGTCATAGCTCTTTCTCTGTGTATGTACTTTCTTCAGAGGTGATAAAAAAGCTTTCGGAATGTTACTCCTCTCAGCTGGACTCCATGAACGCAGAAATCCGTATCCGCTGGTTGCAGATTGTAGTCCGAAATGACTATTATCCAGACCTTTACAAAGTCCGTCGCTTCTTGGAAAACCAGGTACTAACTGCTGGATTAAAATCACTGCACCTCTCAGTGCATGAGACATGTGCATGAGAAATGCGACGTGAAAGACCTTGGAACTTCTGCTTCCTGGCCAAGTGTAGACCAGGTGTGTTGCTAAGGGACTGAGCGTGGCTCACCTGCTAGTGGGCGGGGAGGAATGGGCAGATGTCATTTGAAATGCCTACAGATAATCTCTGCTTTTCTAGCCTAACTCAATACCCTTGTCCCAGCTCTGCCCAGTGCATTTTTTGTGTTGCTTTGTAGCAGCCCTGCCTTTTCAAGACCAGATATTTTCACACTACTAAAAAACGTGATTGAATATTTATACTTCAGGCAAGACTAGGGCTCATCAAATTCCTTACAGTAGTTTTTATTGTGCAGGAGCAAAAGGTTAGAGCAAAAGGTTAATGCAAAAGGTTAATGCATGTGTTCTCTGTGGCCTCTTCTCAGTCTTTTAAAAATAGTTCTATTACTTGTGGAAGTAGCTCAGTCTTAGAGAACAAATTTTTTTTTATTATCATTCATAAAAAATCTTTGCATTAAACTTCTCTAGAATAGACTTGGCTGAGTTTTGAAGAAATTTATTGTTTCCAGTCTGAAGTCATTCAGGGCTGTTGGAGTGTAGCTGTAGGAGAGCTGAACCTCTTGACTTTGATTGAAGTGATATTATCTAGTTTTCCTTTTTTGCAGATGTCTCGGATGTATACAATTCCACTTTATGAGGACCTTTGCACTGGCACCCTCAAGTCTTTTGCCTTAGAAATTTTTTACCAGACCCAAAACCAGCTGCACCCCAATCTTCGGAAAACCATCCAACAGATCTTATCACAGGGCTTGAATCCATTTCCTGCCATTGACACTACAGCAGTCACTACAGACACACCAGCAATGGTGCTTGAGGACAAAGCCTCAGAGGCCACAAACGGTGCCATTTCACTCAGGGATGTTAATGTGTCTGCCTAGATCACCAGTTCATGCCAGCCACGAAGCTTGAAAGTGGGGACAGAAACAGAGGAAAGATCCCAAGCGTCGCCTCCTTTCCTTCAGCCCTGCAGCTGCAGTGTGTTGTTGTAACTGGATTTCTCTCCCAAAACACAAAGCAAATGTGCCTTCAAGTATCCAGTGTGTGACACTGCCAGATTTCAGAGACCTCCTTCAGCTGTGGAGTGGATATTTTTATTCAGTTTATACTGGGCAGAGGCTCCTGGACAGTTGCTTCTCCATGGAAAGTGGATAGTTCCCTTTCCTGAGGCTCTTCTGGATGATTTCTCCAAGTCTGTCGGTTGGTGGGTTTGGGTTTTTTGGTTGGTTGCTTTTTTTTGTTTGTTTGTTTGGTTGGTTTTTTGTTTTTATCTGAGGCCACTGAGGCATGTCCTGCTTGCTGTGTGTATGGTGCTGGGGAGTGTGTATGTATCAAGCTGTCATTACCCTGATATTTGGGCTGAAGTTCTGCAAAGGAGAGAGTGAGGAATTGTTGGTGGCAGCAAACAAGTTTTCATGTTATGCTCCTTACTGTGACGGAGGTGTTGTGGTTGGGAGGTAGGGGACTAATGCTTAAGTAATTAAGAAACTAATTTTAAATAGCTCCTGTTCCCCCTCACCCCCAGGTGGCTAAATAATAATAATAGGAAACCTTATGATGGATTGGAAATCCTTCTGTAGCTAACCCTACCTTCAGTTTTCCCTTTGCACTCAATGGGAAGGGCAATAAAGGTATGTATAGTCTTGAATTTTCAAAAAAGTTAAAATTAGGTGCCCAAATGCCATCAATTCTGATACTAGCTGGATGCCTAAATCTTTTTGACTTTTGACAAGTTAGCTGCAACCTTTGTGTGTTAGGATGTGTGGCACATGTGTTTGTCAGATTCAGTCTGTCTTCTACTCTGTCCTTTTGGAAGAATTAACAGGACCTTCAATTTAAATTTGGGGTTTTTTTGTTTTGAAGATCCCTAGTATAAATTAGGCCTGTAAGTCAACTGTGGAGATTGTGCTAAAATTTTACTGCCTTGAATAACATTTGTCCGAATAACAGTTGCCCCATCATATGATAGTCTGAGGGAAGCATCCTCCTTTTTGATAAAAGACTTTTAAGCCCCGCTTTACTCGAGTCTGCTTTCTGACTTGTGGTTGTGGTGGTAAGATGCCATTTCGTTTACACAGCATGCTATTTCTCTTGCTCACTGGCCAGGCATGCAAGATGGGAAGACACTCTCTTCCGTCTGCACCATTCAGTCTCAGGAAGGTGAGGGCAAAGCATTGCTGGGTATTAGAGAGTACAAGTGGTGGTTCTTAAGACTGTGCCACATTGTTTCTAATGTGTGGGTGCCTGTGTGCCACTCAGTGAGCACCCACAAAGCATCTCTGAGCTGATTTATCACCAGGATAGACAGCTAGTTGGAATGAAAGGTGAAATATTTGGAAGAGACTCAGCTAAAGGAGATGTGAGAAAGAAACTTATATATAATTTGGGGCAAATTTTATTTTAGCCCTGCTATGGGGATCTACATAGTACAGGAAGAGGGGAAATTAGGGAGCTGGTTTGTTGTTTTTTTTTTTGGTGGGGTTTGTTTTTGGTTTTTTGGGTTCCTTTCTTGTTTGTTTTGTTTGTTTTGTTGGTTTTCTGTTTTTTTTCACCGAAAGTATCTGTTTACACCCATGTGTGGATGGGGACTTAGGTGCTGTTACTGGATCTGCGTTTTCTGGCTTTAAATTAATTTGGACTTCACCGTAGCCTTAGCCTGGGCTGAACTGGGATAAAGCAATAATGAACTCAGGCCTCTGTAGTGCTTCATGGTTTTCAAAATGGGTCATCGGCATTGTTGGGCTTCAGAACTCCAAGCTGTGCTCTTTGCTTCTTGAATCGGGATTATCTTTCAAATTCCGTTTTGTTTTCCCAGAAAGGATGGAGAATGATGTTTTCTGCACAAATCTCTATTTGTTGTTCTATTGAATGAGATCTGTGCAAGCTGATTTTCCACTTCCCAAGTTGCCACTGTTGGTGGTGTGTGTGGTGTGTCTCCTGGTCCCCACTGCTAGCAGCAGCAGCCCGGCCAAGACCAGTAACCACTAGCTGCTTTTGGAATCCCAGGCTTCCACTGTAACATGTCATGGAGAATGTATGTGACATTGGTGGGGAATTTTAAATTTACATGGATGCCTTATGATGACTGTCAAATTAAACTGAGCTTTGTGACAAATTTAGCCTTTTGGGCAGTTTTTCAGCATCCCTGCTATGGATATGTGGAAGAGCTAAGTTGGTACATTGTCTTTGTTTTGTCTTTTTCTGGAGTGCAGCATAGAGGGAGTTTGGAAGCTATTTAAAAGCTGAACAGCAAGATGTTTGAGAGGTTGCAAAAGCAAATAATCAAAAGTAAATATTGTTACTACAACTGACTGAAATACATCAGATCAGCTGTGTTTGCATATACATGCATCAATGCAGGGAAATGTTGGCTGAACCTAATAGACTGTGTTTCTTGATTAAAGAACATGAAATCTAAGTTAGTGTTTCTGCTTTCATCTCTGAGAACCCAACAGGTGGCTATTTTCATAAGGCTTGTTCTCTGAAACACAGCAAGATTTGTTGTAAGCATTCTATGCATCCTTCTTCAGGTACTCTTGCTCCTCCTGTGAACAAGGAGTGCATTTTTATTTTGAAGAGCTGAAAAATTGGCTGCAAGTTTGTGGAGATGAGCCTTCCTTTTGTTGACACAAATTAAATTAATGCTTCAGGCTACTTTCTGGCCTGATTTGTAGTAGATTTCACATTGACAGGCAAATTAGACTGAAATTAAATAGAAACTATCTATTTGCCTTTAGTATGTTCATTTCTGATCTGTTAAAGTAAGATTAGTACAGCAAATTGGTTTTATTTAGGCAGATGCCAAGAAATAGGGTTATCTTTATTATAATGAAAATGAAAGCTGTTACTTTATTTCATTGCAGCTTTGAGCAGGGCAACAAGGGACCTAAAAATACTACTTGTGGAAAAGCTCTGAAGAGCCAAACTCTTCAATAAAATGGAATATTATTGATTTTTTTAGCATTTTGTAGCCATGTTGGTTAATACATTAAGTATAATTGTTGTTAGCTACACATATTACTCTGTTAAGCTTATATCAGTAAGCCTGCTATCATGGTATGTTGCAACATCCTAACTATGCACTTCATTAACCAAGCACAATTCTAAGCAGGCATTCCAAACATTCTCATTTAACCCAAATTTTCTCATGTTCTTGCACTGCAGTGACCTTGGCCATTGCCTTTTCCAGATAACACAGGATCTTTTGTACATCCATGCTAAGCGCATGTACTGCACAAATCACTTAAGTTCACTTCAGTCTGTTTTCCCTGTTTGTGTGTGCTCAAAGATAAAACAACACAATACAGTCAACTCTTACAAATCACATAACACTTGTTTTCACACTTTTCACTATAGATTGATAAAAGCTTAAGGTCATTATGATGACAGTGTCAGACTTTGTGTACAAAAGAAACCACAGTAAAAATCTTAATGTGAGATTTATCAAGCCACTATCCTCTAAGACACAGAATTACTTTTTCTGTTGGGAGGACCGAACTTAAATGACACTGAGTTTGCTGAAGCCTCAGGTAAGTTGTTTTAGCCTTTGATTACCTGCATTCCTAAAGCTACATGCCTAATTTCTAGTTTGGATTTGTCTAGTTTCAGCTTCCGGCTCTCAAAGCTACTGCTTTGTTTGAGAAACATAAACTGCTTACTGTTACTAACCTCTTTCCCAAGTAAGTACCTCTTAATTCATGAAGAAAACAGGTCGAGTTGTTTGGTCTCTTGCTGCAAGGTACGTCTTCCACATTTTATGTATTGCTTTAGCCCTGGGGTGAAGCATAATGTTTCAGCATCCTTTGAAAGTGGAAATTGCACACTGTTTCTCAAAAATTACCTTATGTTGCTGTGTATTTTGCACCACTTAAAAAGATCTTTTTATTAATATTGTGCACTTATTTTTCATTAATTACAGTAGTAATCTGGGCAACAGTTAAAGCATGTCTTACACGGACATGGCAACCTTTTGTTTTATAGATAAAGAAGTGTAGAGAAAAAGCTAATCTGTACTCTGGAGATGACTGTTCACTCTATACAGCGGGGGACTAGCTGGTTGCATTACGTGGCTGAACCTGTGTGAACACTTCCCCTGACTCTGTGCATCTTCTGCACTGGAAAAAATCAAGTCTTATACCTCTGATTTCTTGTCAAGAGAATTAGGGTTATGTTGAACATAGTGTGCTTTCTGCCCTATAGGGAAGGTGTTACACTAGTGAGAAGTCTCTCTGAAATTTAAGAAATAGCATTAATGGGTTTTGCAGAGCACTGGACCCTTTTCTAAACACATACTTGGGTTTTGAGGAAGAGTGGGAAGTGATAGGAAAGGAATGGGATATACTTCATGCTGTTATGGTTTGGTGTAAAGTGTCATGGATTAAGTCATACCTGGTTGACAATCCAGGTGTGTGACCCTAAATGTATGACCTAGGGAAGCATCAGCTTTGTGCATTGTTTTGATTTAGGTGTCTTGTACCACCTTGTTCTTGTGTGCTGTGGTAGCCAGCATGGAAGTTTGGAGCTGTGCTCTACCTCCTAGAGGTCTGCCTGAGGTAATGAGGGAGATCTTTGTCTAGTAGTGGTAATCTTCCTCAGGCCAAGCTGCTCTGGAAGAAGACTTGAGTCTGTCTTCCCAGTAGCTGCAGAGAGCACTGTGATACCAGGCTGCTTCTGGCTGGCTGGTGAAAACCATCAGAGATTTCTTCCATACCATGCTCTTCTGAGCATAAACCCCAAATGCCCCTCCAAAACCTCCTTTAAGCAAAATACCGTTCTGTGCTGTTCCTCTGACACAGCTCCGACCACTGTCAGCCTAGCGGTATTGCAGGAACTAAGCTGTGAGTATCCAAAGAATGGGAAGAGCTCCCCAGTGCAATTTGAACGGCTTCTGTGGTGTGTCAGTTTGCAGAAACAAACACACACGTGTTGTGCCCAAGCACCATTGCTCGATCACTTTTAACCTTCTCCCTGCCCTTGAACCATCTGGAATTGGAGACGAAAGCAGACACGAGGTGATGAAACCCCAAAATAATCATGAAAGTCTGAAAAATTACTTCATTCATAGTCTTCATTCATGTGGAAACAAGCTATTTAACTGAATGCAAATCCCTTTTAAATGTTTAAATTCTCATAGTAAATGGAAACAACTTCTTGGGAGTCTGCTTTCTTCTTTTACAAGGAATAGGAGGAACCTACGTAAAGTGCGCTGAGAAACAGATTGAAAAAAAGGCAAGTGTCATTTTGTCTTAAAATATGCTCTTCAAGATTTACTGTCTAAATAGACCTGTGTTTTGGTCTTCAGGAATAGTTTAATCCAGCAGGATTGCCAAGAGGACACAGAGAAAATTCTCCGCTGCTTTTGCTCCCAGAAGTTTGGGGTCAATAGACAAAAACCCAACCCATTGCCAGCTGCATAATGTATGAATTTGCCAGTTTTGAACTTTGCAGTGGGGCAAGGAAAGCATGTCAGATAGCTTAGAGACCAAGACAATGTCCATCTCTTTACTTCTAATAACATCATAAATAAATACTTTTACATGTGTAACTAGTTTACTGTTCCAGGTTGGATCTACTATATTTACAGTTAGAGCTCAATATTCATATTGCTTTCTAGAATCTTGCATTTAATGGAATTTATGCAGTTGTGACCTGTGACTGCTGTTGCCTAAAGCACACAGCAAGGGTGAAATCATGCAGATGAGAGCCTCACTGTTCCTGACACAGAGGCCTTGTTTGTCCTTTTCCTTCCCTGAACAGAGCCCTCCTGTGTCAGCTCAGTTGCAGCCTGCGCAGCTGCAGCTTGCTTGTGTGAGCTGTAGACAAGAGAGGTCCTTATTCTTACTGATGGCAATGTTTCCTTTGCTCCTGAAAGGGTGGAAACATCCAATGTGAAATGTCTTTTTTGTTGGTTAAATTTGCTGTATGCAAGGGAGAAGCCTTGTGTCTGTACAACGAGCATAAGCAAGGGGCAGAGAATGTCAATGTGTGGTTAGACAGCTACTGCAGTTACCTGTATTTGTTTCTCCAAGGCAGAGGTTCGAGAGGAGGATTTCTGCATTCATTTCTGGAAGAAATGAGTCAGACCAGTGTGTTCTGTGAATCTCTCTCATTAAAACAACCTCCCTGCCCAAGGACCAGGTAACATAACCCTTAGACTTGAACCCATCATTATAGGCAAGTGTGAAAACCAGCTTTTTTTGTAAACATCATGTCCTCTCATGTTGGATCAGCACCTGCTTATTTACCATACTTGTGTAAAAGGCCCAAATAAAAAAAAAGGCAGCCTTGTAATTTTTTTCATTTCTTTCCTTTGGCATTGCTTCTAGCAAGTCAGTATTTTTTAATGTATTTTTTCTTTATTTGATGAGGCAGTAATAGCTATCAAAGTATGAGAAGCAATGTTATTTCCTTTGTCAGTTCAGCCCTTGGACAATTATTAATGATCATAGAATGGTTTGGATTGGTACAGACTGTAAGGATAACCCAGTTCCAACCTCCCTGCCACGGTCAGGGACACCTCCCACTAGATCAGGTTGCTCAAAGCCCTGTCCAGCCTGGCCTTGAACACTGCCAGGGATGGGGCAGTCAGAGCTTCTCTGGGCAACCTGTGCCAGTGTCTCAGCACCCTCACAGTGAAGAACTTCTTTCCAGTATCTAATCTAAATCTACCCACTTTTAGTTTAAAGCCATTCCCCCTTGTCCTATTCCTACATGCCCTTGTAAAAAGGCCCCCTCCACCTCTCTTGTAGGCCTCCTTTAGGCACTGAAAGCTGCTCTAAGGTCTCCCTGGATCCTTCTCTAGGCTGAACAACCTCAACTGTTTCATCCCGTCTCCCCAGCAGGAGGGCTCCAGCCCTCATCCAAGTACTGACAAACTACACGAATATGTGATCTTCGCTATTATGTTGGAAAATGACTTCGTGAGGGTCCACAATTTCTCAGGCAGTTTGTCACAATCTTGGTTTCGTTTTCCTCACCCTCCTAAGGGCTATTCAGCTAGGTGACCGCTAAGCTTTCCTCCTCCTGCTCTGAGGAGGAGAATGTTCAGTTTCTTCCAGCTATTCCCGAGTGCGGCACACCACCCAGGCTCCCCGAGGCCTCGCAGCCACCCCCTTGAACCGGCCACCACCGCCGGCCGCGGGGCACGCTGGGACCTGCCCTCCCCTCCCCGCAGGCAGCGTCGGATTGGTGGTGCGTGCACCACGTGCCCGCCTGCCGCCTTCTCATTGGTGAGTGGCACAATCCGTTACCTCCGGGCTAGGCGAGGGGCGGTGAGAGTGTCCGGCGTTGCCGCGGTAACGGCCGCCCCGGGCATGGCGGCGGGGCGTGCCCCACTGTGGGGAGGTGGCTGCGCTGGAGGAGGGGGATGTGTGTGCAGCTGTGGCCTGGTTGAGGCCCGTTGTGGCCAAGAGGGTCGGCGGGGGGGGTGGGGACGAGGGTATGTCTCGAGGGGAGGAGGAAGTGTGTGTAGAGAGCCCCTTAATGGGGGTGGTTGTGAGGGAAGGGGTCTTGGTGGAGGGTGGACTTCTGGGGAGGGTGTGCGGGGCGTGGGCTAAGAAGGCTTCTGGTGTAGGTCACCTCAGAGATTCCCGCTTTCTCTTTTCCAGCAAAGCGGGGGACCTCTAGGGTGATATCAGGTGCTGAAAGAGACCAGCAATGGCGTGGTGCAGGGTGCTCAGTGAAAAGAGTAAGAGGCTTTTTGTTCCTAAGTAAATCTTTGCTTTTTGTTTCTTAGTTACAATTCCCTAGTAACGCTCACTTGTGTTGTAGGTTGATGCTTGGCAATATAGTCTTGGAAATAGCCGGCAAAGCTACCTAGGACTGTGTTGAAAATGCTGGGAGAGAAAAAGCAATTAATTGTGAAAAGAGACCTTTACACGGATCCCACGTTTCCAGCCAGCGATACCTCTATATTTTTTGATTATTCTACCCCACTTGCTCAGTTCAGAGGCGAGATCTCTTGGTTGAGACCTAAGGTGAGTTTTAAGGTATAAAAGACTCTGATTTTAGCAGAACTGGACTGTAAGGTAGTAAATGCTGGTTAGCAGTGAGTTTGGGGTATTTTAATTGTTTAGAAATACAGAAGTGGTAAAACTGATGAATGCCAGTGTCGATGATACAGGAGTTACACTATTCAAGTCTGGGAGCTTGTTTGTAGGTTTAATTTAAATCCTGTTGAAGAACTTTTGAATTTCATGGCACTAGTAGAAATTCAGATATTTTATGTTTCATTATGCAAATAATGTCCATACCAAGTTAAAAAACAGCGTAAATGTCATTCCCAAATTTTTCAATGTATTGCATAGCAGTCTTGAAAACAAATAACTGGATTTTTGAGTTTTCAGAAAGATATTGGGGTTTTTTGTGATTGTTGATTTCTTTGAAAACATGAAAGAAAACTTTTTTAAGGTTATAATGTCATATGACTTGTATTGCTTTTAAACTTGCAGCTGGGTTTCAGAGCAGGTCATGTGAGAGCTAAAAAGTTTAGAATGCATTTTTGCAGTACATTCATTTAAAGTGAAGTATTTATAATACTGCCTTTGTGAGGAGGGAAAACAAAAAGGATATAAAAATGTAATGGAGAAGAGACCTATGTTGGTTTTAGTGGTATTGTTTTTCCTACCTCCATCTGGAGATGGCAGTAGAACTGTGGTAGAGCTGTCAGATAGAAATGGCAAACAAACTACTTTGCAGAGCCCAGCGTGCAACTTTCTGCTTTTGTACCTTGCACCTTGATTAGTCCTGAGGGCTGATCCATTAATTTCCATCTCCTGCAGTTCTCTCACTCTTAACACGAGAGAACTCATTTTCAGATCCAATTAAGTGTTCAGGACTTTGCATTTGGAATTAACAACTTTTGCTATCTATTTGCCCTAGGAAAGGTTTTTCTCTTATGCTAATCTGGAGATTTTTGTAACTTGGAATGTGCAGTTCAATGTGAATGGCATCAGTTTTATCACAGTTGTTTGTATGTCCATTAAGGAACTGATGAATTATCTTGTCTTTCACTTATTGTTGCCTTTGCTAAGGCTGCACATATTGGTGACGTTTGTGTACTAAAATTCATGTGGGAACTAGATTTACCTCACACAAAGTACCAGTAAAATAGCCACAAGGCAGTAATTTGTTACTGCTTGCTTAGGCTGTGTCTGAAAAGACAATTCCCTTATTTTGTGAGATGTCTCTGGAGCCCTCCCATTCCCTGAAGCATAGACTTCCTTAGAACGTCATGCAGGATTTGACTTTCCCCATCTTCTGATTTTAGGATATTTGTTCTACTCCTCGGTTATTTTCAAGCAATCTGCAGGATGTGCAAGTGAAACAAGGAATTTTGGGAGACTGTTGGTTCCTGTGTGCCTGTGTAGCTTTGCAGAAGAGTAAATACCTACTGAACAAGGTATAGAGGAGATGCTTATTTCATGTTTTGTAAGGGGTTTTTTTTCCACCTAATTCACGTTTGCGTATTGTTCTTGAATCCAAAGCCTCTGTCAGTATCACTTTTGTCATGCTCAGTTTTACTGTTTCTTGTGTGATATTTTTCCTGTGATTATTTACAAATGGTTGATATTCGGTATATTTTAAACTGGCTTTGCTTAAAAAAACCCCCAACAAAAAACAAACCAAACCCAAACAACAAAAACAAAAAAAACAAAACTCCAAACAAACAAAAAACCTCCACCACCACCACCAAAAAATAACCCGGAACACAATTATTAGTCTTGATTTTGGGTTTTGCCATCTAGGTAATCCCTCCAGGTCAGCCCAGCTGGACAGATGAGTCATATCAAGGCTGCTTCACTTGTCGAGTCTGGCAGTTTGGACACTGGGTGGAAGTGACCATCGATGACCGTTTGCCTTGCCTTGGTGGTAAACTCTGCTTTTCCCAGTGTCAGACCGAGGATTTGTTTTGGCTTCCACTCTTGGAAAAAGCTTATGCAAAGTATGTGAACACTGTTATTGGGGCAAGTAAAGGGAGGTACAATACAATACCTTCTGCTTACTTATTTTATCTGACTCTGTTGGGCATAGGTATGTGTATTATTCAATATAAAGTACAATGGCTGCTAGCTTTCCCATACTGGGCTGTGCAGAAGTTGTTCTTTAAGCTGTAGATCTGTAAGGTATAATTCTAGTTGCGTATGAGGTAAGATAGTGTTAGGGAGAGAATTATGATGAAAAGTAAGAGCTGCAATGAATTATTGGTATTCAAATGACGTTCATTAAGCTGCTATCCATTGGTAATATAATTTATTAAAGGGAAGTATTTTGCTAGTGCAGCAGTTGAGGACAGTTGAGGGATCAATGGAAAGCAGAAAGTGTTCAAATGTATTAATGGAAAGCAGCAACATTTATAAGTTTAGTTAAGGCTCTGGTTGTGTGAGTTTCGTTGCTCTCTTACTTAATCTGGTAGTTTATTATTTTGAGAAGAAAAGATTGTCTTATTAATGTGTCTGAAAATGCAGCTATTTCATGTTTTGTGACGCATCCATTAAAATGCTGTCCAGGTGGACAAAACAATTTGAACACTAAGTGTGCTCTTCAATCAATTGCTAAGGGAAGTCTCATGGGAAAGGGTACTAGGGGGTAAAGGGGCTCAAGATAGTTGGTCAGCATTCAAGGAACACTTCTTCCAAGCTCAGGATCAGAGTGTCCCAATGGGTAGGAAATCAAATAAGGGAGCCAGGAGACCAGCGTGGTTAAACAAGGAACTGCTGGGCAAACTCATGTGGAAAAAGAGAATCTATGGATTATGGAAGGAGGGACTGGCCACTTGGGGGGAATATAGGCCAGTTGTTAGAGGATGTAGGGAGGCAATTAGGACAGCTAAGGCCTCCTTGGAACTTAATCTTGCAAGTCGGGTTAAGGACAATAGAAAGGGCTTCTTCAAATACATAGTGGATAAAACTAACACAAGAGGCAATATAGGCCCACTGCTGAATGAGGTGGGTGCCCTGGAGACAGAGGATATAAAGAAGACAGAGGATATAAAGAAGGCAGAGATGTTGAATGCCTTCTTTGCCTCTGTCTTTACTCCTGCAGACTCTCCCCTGGGGCCCCAGATTCCTATAGTCCCAGAAGGAGTCAGGATAAAGGAGGAGTTTGCTTTGGTAGATGAGGATTGGGTTAGGGATCAGTTAAGTAATCTGGACATCTATAAATCAATGGGTCCGGATGGAATACACCCATGGGTGCTGAGGGAGCTGACGGAGGTCATTGCTAGGCCACTCTCCATCATCTATGGTAAGTTGTGGGAAACAGGAGAGGTGTGTGAGGATTGGAGGATGGCCAATGTCACGCCAGTCTATAAGAAGGGCAAGAAGGAGGACCCAGGTAATTATAGACCGGTCAGCCTTACCTCCATCCCTGGAAAGGTGATGGAACAACTTATTCTTGACACCATCTCTAGACATATCAAGGATGAGGGGGTCATTAAGAGTAGTCAACATGGTTTTACCAAGGGGAAGTCATGTTTGACCAACCTTATAGCCTTCAATGAGGAAGTAACTAGGTGGATGGATGATGGTAGAGCGGTAGATGTGGTTTTTCTTGATTTCAGTAAGGCATTTGATACTGTCTCCCATAGCATCCTCATAGATAAGCTAAGTAAGTGTGGGTTTGATGATCAGGTAGTGAGGTGGATCAAGAACTGGTTGAAAGGAAGAAGGCAGAGAGTTGTGGTCAGTGGGGCAGAATCTAGCTGGAGGTCTGTGACCAGTGGAGTCCCTCAGGGGTCGGTGCTGGGACCAGTGCTGTTTAATATTTTCATCAACGACCTGGATGAGGGAACTGAATGTACCCTCAGCAAGTTCGCTGATGACACTAAACTGGGAGGAGTGGCTGACACGCCAGAAGGCTGTGTTGCCATTCAGCGAGACCTGGACAAGCTGGAGAGTTGGGCAGGGAGAAACTTGATGAAATTCAATGAGGGCAAGTGTAGAGTCTTGCATCTGGGGAGGAACAACCCCATGTACCAGTACAGGTTGGGGGTTGACCTGCTGGAAAGTAGTGAAGGGGAAAGGGACCTGGGGGTCCTGGTAGATAGGAGGATGACCATGAGCCAGCAATGTGCCCTTGTGACCAAGAAGGCCAATGGCATCCTAGGGTGCATTAGAAAGGGTGTGGTTAGTAGGTCAAGAGAGGTTCTCCTCCCCCTCTACTCTGCCTTGGTGAGGCTGCATCTGGAATATTGTGTCCAGTTCTGGGCCCCTCAGTTCAAGAAGGACAGGGAATTGCTTGAAAGAGTCCAGTGCAGAGCCACAAAGATGATTAAGGGAGTGGAACATCTCCCTTATGAGGAGAGGCTGAGGGAGCTGGGTCTCTTTAGCTTGGAGGAGACTGAGGGGTGACCTCATCAATGTTTACAAATATGTAAAGGGTGAGCGTCAGGATGATGGAGCTAGGCTTTTCTCAGTGATGTCCAGTGATAGGACAAGGGGTACTGGGTGTAAACTGGAGCATAAGAGGTTCCATGTGAACATCAGGAAAAACTTCTTTACTGTGAGAGTGACAGAGCACTGGAGCAGGTTGCCCAGGGGGGGTTGTGGAGTCTCCTACGTTGGAGATATTCAAGGCCTGGCTGGACAAGTTCCTGTGTGATGTACTCTAGGTTACCCTGCTCTTGCAGGGGGGTTGGACTAGATGATCTTTTGAGGTCCCTTCCAACCCTTGGGATTCTGTGATTCTGTGCTGGTAAGATAGACATTGATGTCCAAGAGAACTAGGAGAAAAGATAGTGGTTGCCACCAGAGGGCAGAAAAAGACTTTAGGTACGAAGTAGTTCAAATGTAGATGCATTGAGCAGAAGTTGTGAAGCAGCAATGGCAAATTAAAAGCTTCTCTATAGGTTTGAAAGGTAATATTCTTTGTTTTCTGTATAGATCTTATCATTCTATTATGGTCTTGATTTCTTTTGCTGTCTTTTGCATCTGCTACTTCAGGTAGGGTAGTCTCTTGATTTACTTAAGTTGTTGTATGAAGTGCTACTGTGGTGGTTTATGCAGAGTGAATGAAGAATAATTGAAGAAAAAAAAAATGTTATTTATACAGAATGCAGTTAGTGTATCATGCCAGATGATACAGACCATGGTTAATAAGGTACAAGTGACTACTACTACTACGTTATAGCAGTTTCTGTGTAGGATAGAATGAATTATAATAAACTTCTCATCAAACAGTGGGATTTCTGATGGCTTTCACACTATTTAGATGATGTATAAATAAAATAGCATGTGCTTTCTCTTGTCTGCTTAGGGATATGAGGTAGGGTACAGTCATGATTGTGATACAGAGTCGAGTTGTATGTATGTAAGAACCACATTTCTTTAGTTCTGTTTGTAGAATATTTTTTTTTTTATTATTTTTTTAGAGTTCATGGATCTTATGAACAGTTATGGGCAGGACAGGTGGCAGATGCTTTGGTGGATCTGACCGGAGGAATTGCTGAAAGATGGACCCTAAAAAGCCCTGGAAGAAACATGGAGAAAGAGAAGTCTGGCATGGTTTTGGAGAAAGATGTGTTTAGAAGATTAATGAATCTGAAGGAACAGTGTGTAATAAGCTGTTCAGTCCTTAATTCTAGACAAGGTAATAGACATTTTTAAAGTAAATGTCTCTATTGAACAGGGTTCAGAGCACAAGGCAGCCAGCAAATGCATGGTGCTGATTCTAGTACCATATGAGTTTTATGGTGCATTTTTATGTAAGCCTTGGATTAATAAACATTTGAGGATGCTATTGAGCTCAGGATAGGGGGTGCTTTTGCGGAGTGCTTTTTATGTTAGATATTAATATGGTCACTTCTCAAAGACAAACACACCCCATACCTCCCTGAAAAGCTACCTAAAATACAACCTTAGAAATCCCAATGAATTTCAGCGCTGAGAATTTGTAAATGTTTGAGATCAAGTAGCAAGTTAATATGCTTTAAAATTTCAATTTATTTTATTTCTACATAGTCACAACTACAGTGAACTCTTTGGGGTTTTTTTTATGCCTTTTTTTTTTATACAACTTCCTTTTGTCTCAAAATTGCCTTCTTTCACAGGATAGTTTAATGTCGTTCATTGAAAAATACGGAGCAGGTTCTTCTGTTTGCTTTCAAATGCCTTTTTTTTTTTCCTATTTAGGTGCAAGCGAACTAGGAGAATTTCATGCCTTTATTGTGATAGACATGTTGAATCTGTCTCAAGTGTCAGGCAAGGAAATTTTTCTACTTCGAATACGAAACCCTTGGGGGAGGCGGTGCTGGACAGGACCCTGGTGTGAGGGGTGAGTAGGTTTATTTTTATTTGGAAATTAATTTGTGAAAGTAGTGAAGCATGAAGTGTGTCTGTGTATTGATTAGGCAAATACTGCTGATAGGCAACCCATTGCATGCAAGGCTGGGCATTTTAATTAGTTCTGGTAATCTAGATTTCTTAATAACATTTTTTTTGTTGTTGTTTACCAAAACATCATCTTTTTGTAGAGATAAACTTAAGATGCTGGTTGGTTGGGGTTTTTTTGTTTGTTTGTGGGGTTTGTTTTTTTTTCCCCTCCAAATTTTGTGGTGCTTTTTGGTTGTCCTGTAATTGATCTAAGTATCTTTGCTTGTGATTGTGACTTAAAAGTAGCCACTCAGCTTTACTTGGCTCTTTGCGTTTGATCTCATCTCAGTTGCGGAAGACAGGCAAAGGAGTATGCATAAAACAAAATATAGCAGAAGAAAGGATGTGTATGTTTGTTTTTCTTGTGTGCTCTCATTTCTGTACATTAATATGAGTGGTTGAAGCTGGAACTTAGTGGATACAAAGAAAGAGTAGATAAAAGGTAGAAATGCAGAAATATGTTTAGCGATTCACATAACAAAGTAACAAGAATGAAAGGGCAGACCCTACTAACTTATTTTGAAACGTTAGCATATTTTGACTGTGCAAAAGAACATGCAATTCTTGACCCAAGGAGCAGGCTTTCAGCATTAAAATATGGTAACATTACTTGAGGCTTAAGTTGATGTATTTTGGTTTTGGCAGAGTTTTATACATACACTTAGTCTCTTGTAGTTTCTTTGCCAAACAGTAAGCTGCCATGTAGTTGCATAGGATAGTGTTTCATTGTGTGGCTTTAAAGCCCTGTTTTGTTCAAGTACAGAACTGTTCTTTGTTGTTAGTGCAACAGTAAAAATGTTGGAAGTACTTTTCATGGGCCCTAAAAATTGGAATGTTTAAATTCTTGGTTTATCATGACTTAGCCAGCAGAGCTGTGGAGATAACCAACTGCTTTGCACAGATTGTGTTTTTTTGATGTTCACTACAGCACTAATATTTTTTCAGAGGAGTCCCTGTACAGCTTGCTTTAGTTTTTTGCCACTATTTTGAACAACTGTTAAAATCTTTATTTTGCTCTCTCACTTTGGACTGTACTGTCTGTTGTAAGCAAAGTAGCTGTTTCACCTAGAAGTGTGCTTTGTATCCAATCTGGCATTAAGGTTCTTTCTAACTTTTCTTTGATACTTTGTGATTCATACTTTCTGTTATCCCTCTTGCTGACTAGCAATGTGTATTCAGAAATATTCAGTGCAAGAGTTTGACAATGAAATGAAGAAACCTCTTCTACTCCATAGGATAGTTGATATATAACATTGTTCTAGAACTTTATTGGGGAAAGAACTAGACGTTAACTTTTGTTTTATGTGTAGTGGTCAAGGATGGAGCCAGCTTGATCCAGTCGTTGCCTCAAAACTGCTCTCGCAGATCCAAGAGGGAGAATTCTGGGTTGATGAAGAGGAATTTTTCAGGGAATTTGATGAGATTACCATGGGCTTTCCAGTTAATGAGGAAGGACAACTTCAGAGCCTCTCTACAGGTATGGTATGAGAAATATCTTTCTTGTGCAAATAATGTTATGTATTGGGAAAGACTGATTTGAATTGCAAATGGATGCAACTACACCACAATTTCTCAGTCTTTCCCTTTTGTTTAGACCCGTAGGCCTTTCCTTTCCTACTGGGAAGAACAGAGGGAAAAGAGGAATTTGAAGATTTTTAGATATTTCTCTGAAATATTACTTGCTAGTTTTGTGAGAGATTAGTGTTCTCAGTCTAGAAGGCTGTTGTTCTGGGCAGCCTTGTAGTTTTTATTTTTTGTAATGGGAGATAAACTTCAGATTTCTAGAATCAGTTTCTTGTTGTGAATATGTCATCAATCTGCTAGTACCAGCTGTGACACTAATTCTCATGCCTCTCAATATTTCCATTATAAATATCTGCTTGGAGAAAGTGTAAGGGCTACAACAGCATGTTTTCTTGGGCTGGGGACCTTTGCTATATATCTGTTGTATAAAATTAAGTAGCCTCTGGTGTCTGAAGTCTGTACTATGTTTTTCTTATTTTGTTAGGGAAAGTGCTGTATCACTCACAGAATCTTTTTGGATCCTGGGTGAGAGGCCAGTCTGCCGGTGGCTGCCGTAACAACAGCAGCTTCCCTACCAACCCTAAGTTCTGGCTGAGAGTCTGTGAAAAGAGCGAGGTGTGCATTGCTCTGCTGCAGAAACATAGGAAATACCATGCTGACTGGGCTGGAAGAATTAAAAATCTGACTCACTTAGCAGAGGAAAATCTATCTTGGACTGAAGGCATACAGGGGAAGAATTACCAGGCTGTGGGGTTGCATGTCTGGAAGGTAATACAGGAGCAACATTTTTCTTTTTGCAAATAGAAGTTTTAAAGCATTACTGAAACATCCGAGTAAAATAATTCATTTCTGGTGGTAGTGATATGATTCAGCTGTTCACACATTTTACATCTCTGATTTACGTTAGAATGATCTCTCAATGCAGTTACTGTCTGTAAAACCTATTTATGGACTAGAAGTTTCTTCTCATCACTAAGTGCCAAGTAGCAGAACTTTTTGGACTGTTCCACACTAGTGCACAAACTTATCCTGACATTTCAGTCTGATTATGTGATGATACTTTGTAAATTTACCCCTCCTGAATAGTAACTCTTCCTACTGCGCTTTGATGTCCAGCTTATCTGCTGATACTCTACTCCTTGCTTGTTTTCTTTTGTAAATGTATGCATATTTTAAACAATACTTGATTGTCTTTAGTTTTATTAAAAACCTCCTAATTTTTCCTAAACCACCACACATCATTATGCATTTATTCTAGGTGGAGAAGAAACGATTTAATCTTCCAAAGACCCTCTCTACTCCCCCAGTTGTAGGTACTGTCTGCCATTCCTATGACAGAGAAGTGCATGTATGCTGTGACCTTTCGCCTGGGTTTTATCTTGTTGTTCCCAGCACTTTTCTGAAAGATGCAGTAGGGAATTTCTTGCTTCGAGTATTTTCAACAGGAAGGATCTCTCTCAGGTAGGTTTAAACCAGAACCCATTGACATAAATATATGAAGTATAGCACTAAGTTTAAATGTTCAAAATGTGCTGAAGAGTTGTGCACAGTACCAAATCACAGTGTTTTGTCTTTGAATTCATGTAAGTAGTGTTCTATCTCCTTGGGGTTTACATGAAGTTGCTAGAACCTCTTGTTAAAATATCAGTCGGAAGCAGTCAGATGAGTAGCAGCTTGACTGTAAAGTGCAACCTCATGTTTTGAGGAAGTGTGTATTTGGTAAAAGAACTGAAGAAGTTTCTGTAGGACGTGTTTCTCAATGTGTGGAAGTTTTTTCTTGCCAATAATGAAGATGTACCATGGAAGTTAAAAGCAGCTGTTATTATTGCAATCAGTGACAGAAAAGGGGAGTAGTATATTATCATGTATGTCAGAAAACACTAATGGGTTGCTTGACATATGACAATGTTATTGGTGAGCAGTACAGCTTCAAATGCAAATGGAGTGTCAGCAGGGGACTTGGATGACATTATGACCACAGCTCATAAATTGTGACACAAATTAGACTTTTATGAAAGACTTGGAAAATCTTTTCTTTCTGTTCAACACTGCTTCCTTACTCAACAGAAAGTATCAGGAATGGCAGTGCAGTAGTTTCTGATAACATTACATAGCTCTCAACACTTTAAAGTCAATTACTTGTAAGTAATTCTGTGTTGGTGACCATAGCCTTGAAATAAATCCTTAAAAATTATTGTTAAAAAGACATGATGATTAATTGTGTGGAGTCGGCAAAGTTGTACCTTCTTCCAGTAAACTTGAAGAAAATCCAACGTTGTCTAACAGCTTGTGCCTGGTAATGTGGAGGCAAATCATACTGTTGGCAACGTTTAAAAGCTCCTCAAATTTTTTAATATTCTGGTAGCAGACTATCAGCTCACATCTCCTTGGAAAGAAGATCACACTGCAAAGCCAGAACATGTGTTAATCATTTACTCTTGAATTTGGAAGCAAGGTGGCATCAAGTTCCAGACCAAATAAAGGTCTGCAAAACTGAAGCTAATTTTGCTGTATGGGTGCAAGTTGTGTATTACTTACTGGCAATATATTTAGTTTCTGGACATATGAAATCCGTAGAACATATTGCTCTTTCAGTGATCAGATGAAATTCCTTGTGTTGCCGTTATGCGTAACATTTCCTGGATGTGAGTCTAGAATGAACAGCCTATTGTAACATCTGTTACATGTTCTCAACTTTAAAATTGGAAACAAGAACAGATAATACGTTTCAAGTTATGCTGAAACATGGTTTCAAATGTTGCACAACTGATAATGATACTACTTTGTTCACATGGCTGTGTGAAGCGTTGCTGGGCTGGATTGAAATGGGGTTAACAATACAGAGATCAAGTCAAGTAAAATGGTAGTTTCCTTTGTTTAAAGACAGTATAAAAAAGAATGCAGTGTAATCTTTGGACTTACTGAGCTGCTCATATGTACTCCAGAAGACACTGTCAGTTGTGTCACTTTCGAATAGGATAAAATAGCACAGTGGTATTGAGTTAAAATATGTAAGATACATTACTTCATGAATGTACAAAAACCTTACTTTGTTTTGGTGCATGGTTTGTATTCCCTGTGTTGTTCTTGTGGAGTTCTGTGAATTATCTAAGAATTTAGAGTTGTGCGGTTCTCTTTTTCTCCCTACTGAAAGTTTAGAGGAATTGTATTCCTGGAAGTTTACGTAATACTAGTTAGTTTTTGTGAACTGGTGTACTAGATTTTGTGAAACCATGCAGGTTTTATACATCTTAGTTTCTTTTCTCTCTTGCATTTGATAGTGAGTTAAAACCACCTCCCACGGATGGTACCCTCTGTGAAGAGCTCCCAGCAGGTGAATGGGAGACAGTGCAGCTGCATGGATGCTGGAAAAATGGGCAAAGTGCCGGAGGCAGCAGGAACTTTCCCTCCTTCCATACCAATCCCTGCTTTCCACTCTCAATTCCTGCAGGACCAGGAAAAAACAGTGTGAAAGTTACCCTCCGTCAGCACTGCCAAGATAGCAAGTGTCGCCCAATAGGTTTCCATATTTTCCAGGTAAGACTTCTGGTCAGTTTGATTGCTCATTTGCCAAGTTTGAGGGTAAGCCTGTCAGGCAGTTCACTGCCCTTTACACTTTGCAAGGGACGTGCCACTTGTTTGAGAAACACAGGCTGATCCTGTGAAGTATTGCCTATGAAGATATGGAGTAACTCCATAGTTACATAGTGTAGTAAACCAGATAATTGGCTCTACTGAATCCTTCCAATGTTCTAAATTAGTTTTAGAAATTAAGAACTCTTTTGAGAATTTGCAAAAAATTCTGTGTCTTAGTGATTGAGGAGCAGACTTTCTGGTAATTCATCATTAAGACTTACTTTCTTCATCTCTAATAACTGTTTATAATAACTTATCTCTAATAACTATTATTTCTTCATCTCTAATAACTATTTATTTGTCCATTGGCAAGTTGATGTGAGATCTGCAGACAAGATTCAGAAGGGCTGTGATATGTTGAATGGATGATCTGAATGAAAACAGGCTATCATTTGGTGTGGACAAATACACATTCTATATGTATGTGCCAGTACTCAGCTGCATAAATGTAGGATGGGAAGCTTCTGGTTAGGTAGCTATATTGCAGGGAAAGCTAGCTTTATTTTTTGGAAATGTGCTCAAAAAAAGGTGTTGCATAAGTGGAGAGTATTGGGAATGATCATATAGCTTCAAATATACGATATGTGAAGAAAGACTGGCATTTTCCATGCCTGTAGGAGCATGGAAAGTCTACTACGAAATTTTGGGACAGGAAAGGGCACTAGAAAGAGATGGGGCAGTCTGCTCACCATATCCATGAGGTGAAAACCAAGTGCATTAGGCTGCAGCAAGGCAGGCAGTGAGCTTAGACAGCAGCTTTTGAGCTGTGTGGGTAGTGGATTGTATAAATTGTCTTCAAACACACTAGGAATGATTTATATGTACTCAATATTGCCATCTGGGTTATCTGACTGCCTTCCCATCCTTCTCTTCTATAGCTCCTATGGAAGTAGTGGAGTAGATAAGGAACATACAATACTATGGCATACTAGGAATTTAAGTGTGAGGCCTGAAATAGATGGCAAGATAGCCATGTTTTCATTCTTTTTTGCAGGTGCCTAACAGCAGCTGGAAACCACATACTTCCTCTTTTTTACACTTGGAGCCACTGGTTAGCTGTGTACCTCATTGCTATTCACAGGAAGTAAGCCAGCTTTGCAGACTTCCTGCAGGAAGCTATTTAATTATACCTTCTACCTACTTGCCTGATACAGAAGGCGATTTTACAGTGGTCATAGCAACCAAAATAGACAGGTAAAAATCTGTTGCCTTCTATTTGCATTTCTAGTATTTTTAATGTGTGTATTACAGGATGTTTGGAAACAGTAACTGTAGTAACATGTTGTTTGACAGAAAATATATGTATTTTTTAAGTCTTTATTGCTGTTGTGTTTCAAGCACTGTTTACCACTTTGATCATTGGAAGAATGACTAAAAAAAGAAGCTTTTGTTAATCTTCTTGCATCAGTTGCTGAATAGCAGATGTCTACTGCTGGAGAAAATGGCACTAAAGCAACTAATTACCAGCTATATCTGGATGTTAGGATTTATGCTGAAGTTTTACTAAGCTTTTTAATAAACAGAGTTGTTTTAGAGAAGATGCAAGGAGTAGCAGGCCTTATTTCAGATAGTTCCTCCCAATGTGAATATCAACAGGTCTGAATCGGAAGCTGTAGTTTCCCTAAGATTGTAGTAAGATTCCATAAGGGAAAGGATGTGGAGCAAAGCCTAGCATAACAGTCTTCTGTTTTTGAAGTGGGGTTAGGATTGATGCTTACAAGATCCCCCAATGCTTTGTGCAGAAATAAATGTGGTTTTGGTTTCCAACAGGAAGCGCATTCACAGCCAGGAGACACTTGGACAAGTATTGCAAGAAGTAAGTGATACATTTTTAATTTCAATTGTTCTAAAGGTGTTGCTGAGGCATCCTTAACGCTTATGTATTAAGTAATATTGAGAGTCAAATACTAGTGGACTGGACTTTGAATGTTCTTACTTACTTGCTGCAAACTGATAATCAGTAAAGCGGTTAATATTTGGGTTTTTGTTTTTCAGCCAGAAAGGTATCATTTGTTAGCAGCTAACAAAGTTTTCTTTTCACACCATTCAGATATCTGGAAGCTTCTGTATAACTATTTTATAAAGTCATTATCCCTCAAGTCGTTCCCCAGTGCCTACCTCTGCTGTAACGTCCTTGAGAAATTGGACTGTTAGTCTTGAGTAGTGGTGGAGTAGTCATACTTGACTTTTGCTTTCAAGAGTGTAAACATTTGGATATATTTTGATGTATTCATTCTTCATGTCACCACAGACCTGCTAGCCTTAATTATATATTGTATTCTTCATCTGATTTGCTTTGATATTAGTTTGAGATTCTATGTATTGTGATCTAGAAATTCTAATGATATTATAATGTTATAAAGACTTGAGAAAACACAGCAAAAAGAGAAGAAAAGCAAACAGGCAATCCAGAGATTGGATTTCACCACATTAGAGTTTAGGGTTTTTTTCGTTTCTTTACAGCCAGCCCATACAGTATCCTCTCATTACAATCCTTCTTCACATGCGAGCTGTTTGGATCAAGTTAATGCCACCTATTTAATATTTTGGTATTTCATTTTGCTTGATTAGATATACATGTAATATTGAAGGGTTAGATGTGAATGCTGAGTACCTAATACTTAAGGTGTTTTTACTGGGTGGAGAGAGTTTCATTATTTCAACAGTTGTTTAAAGATATTTGATTTGGTTGGTGGATCAAAGCAAGCCCTTGATAATACTTTGCTTATTAAGTGAGAACAAGACCATCTAGATACTTGGCCCTTTCCTTTGAAAAGGGAAACTCTTAGCAAAAACCTCTTCACCCAAGATTAGAACTGGTTTACTAATTTTCTTAATCTAGGTCATGTTAACCAATGATTACATTTTGTCCTTAAACCCCAACAAACAGTATGGAATTCGGGTGCTTCACAAAAATGGACAAAGACCTGTATGTACTTCCCTCATGGTGCTTGTCATTTTAATATTTAGAAGCTGAAGTATGCAATGAAGTCCTTTATTGCTGCTGTTTTGGAAACAAAACATTGCAGTACCATTATTACAGAAGGAGTATATTCAAAGATATGCTTCTTATATTAGTCCATGAAAACAGTTGGACCTGGGCAAAGGGTTCTCCCTGATGTCAAGGGAACAAACCATTTAGAGTCTTCAGGACTTGAAAACTTGAGGAATTTGGAAATGGAAGTTAAAGGTTTCTTATCAGTGGCAGAAACTAATGTCTGAATCTAATCTTCAGCAGCATTGGCTCTTCTAAAGAAGATAGGAATTATGAGTTTTAGTTTAAGATATTTCACAGGAAAATCTTTCATTATGTCTTTAACTTCTAAATCTTTATTTTCTCTGATCTACTTTAATTCTTTATTAATGTCTTCTCTTTCTTGACAAAAAAGGCTAACTCATGAAATAGCTATTTTTTTTTTCCCCTGCACCGTTCATTTTCTTACAGATTTCATTTACAACTGTGATGAAAAGGTAATGTGTAATTCTCCCACTGTTATTTTGAGAAACATCAGAAGGCGCAGGAATTCCTCACCTCTTGCTGTTTTCAGTTGATTAGCAAGAAGAGACTCTTACCCCAGCTATTTTCACTAGTACCAACTGTCAGGCCTAAGGCAACTTCTTTGTAGAAATACCTCCTTAATCGTGTACACTCTGAATATTTGTTCCTCCCATGTTTTTTTAAAGCAGCAAATCATAATGTACCTCAGTTTTTGAAAAACACGAGTGAAGAATATGTGCATATTTTAATCCAAGCTACAAGTTTTGGAAGAAAACCAGGAAATGTATGTGCATAATGAAATAATATTTTTGGGGAGAAAAAAAAAAAAAAGCTTACAGAGTAACTTCAAGAAACCAAAGGGGTGAACATAGAGGAAAGAAACTGGAATCTTTTTCAGGTAGGACATACCTCAAGAACCCAAAATACACTGGAATAAAGAAAGTCCAAGCTTGTATCCTGCACTGCCAGTCACGTTGCTGAGTACTTTATCATGGATCCTTTATCGAACCATACAAATGGTGTGTTGAAAAGGAGGATTTCCTTGGCGAGTTTTCCTTTAATGAACACCACAAAGGAAAAAGATAAGACTTGAAAACTTTTGTTTATGGACTGTCGCATCAGACTGCTTTTGTAAATCTGTAAGAATGTGGTTTATGCAAGATCTTCCCCTCCCTGCTGCCCCCTGTAAGAAATACAATGTTTAAGAGTTTTTTCTTAATTTATGGTTGAAAGTATTTCTTATTCAAGGAAGATTTTTTTAAATGTTATATTTTCCTCAATAAAAATTAAGTAACATTGGAAGTTTTAAAATGTCTTTTATTAAAAAGCAAAAACTGTCAATGATTTCAAGTCTGCATTTGTTCTGCAGTAGCAAACTTTACAGTGTGATGGAGCCCTGGGCTTTTGACCAAATGGAAGGGAATGATTGGAAATATTTGAGAGGAGAATCAAGTCTCCATTAATTTTATGTCTGAGAAATATGTAAAATTCTACTTTTGCTTTTAACTGCATCCTACCATCATTTATGCTTGCCCCTCTTGAACATTGAAGATTCAAAGCATCTAAGATGCTTGCAGCTGAATTTTAAGTGGTCAGAACTTTCCACATCTATTGTGGAATGATGAGACAACAAAAGAAAACACTGTAATAAATCCCTATTGTGCCTGCTTTAACAAATGTTGGCACCTTTGTTTATTTTCTTCATTTCTTGAAAGGCTGTTTCTTTCCCTTCAGGTAGGAAATTATTGGAAGAGGGCAAAGCTCATGAAAGAGCCTGTATCTGAGAGTTGTCACAAAGTAGGAATCAGATGCTGAGGAAGTTAAGGAAAAAAAAGTGTAAGGATTTCTAAATGGGCTACGATTGAAAGAGGCCCCATTGTGCAATCATTTATGCATATGTGAAGTTTATACCTTAATATATGGTATAAACTCCTTTATGGGAGTGTGAAGGAAAAGGAGTCAACACTAAGTGTGAGAGGTAAATGCAAAAGGATGTAAGGAAAAACCTTCTGTGAACACAGAGGGGTAACAGCATAATGAAGAAATGTTTATTTACTTTTTTTTTTATTCAGGTATCAGAACAGTTGTGCCATTTTAACAGTGTGATACCTGACCAAGCACATATGCAGGAAACTCTCAAATCCTAGGTCTAATTGATTGCTACCATGAGTGTGAAAATCCATTTGTTTGATAACATATTATTGTGGTCATGGATATGCCTATGATTATATGAGCTTTGGCAAGTACACTTATTTTCATTTCAAGAAGTTCAGCTACATATCAGTCCTAAATAAAACTACTCCATAGTAATTTGCTATGCTGAGCCATCTACATTTGAATACAATTGAGATAGTGATATGTTTTTTTAAAGTATCTGCGATTACTGACTGGTTGAAGTCTCTCTGCATTGTATCATGTTGCAGATTAGCGTGGAATAGCACACAGTTTATACGGATGTGGCTGCAGTATTGCACCTAAAATGTACTCCAGATTGATTTCCTTTACTCCCTCGGGGAGCTGGAATGTGAATGCCCGAAGGAGGTTGGTAAAGAAGATGAACAATTCAACTCGTGCCATCTGTTCCCCCAAACATACACGGTGCCCTGCAGAAGAAAGAGAAACAGAGTTAGTTGTATACAGTAAAGTTCTGGAAAAAAAACTTAGAACAAAATTCTACTGAGTTCCATGAATACTGTTAATGTATGATAGTTATTTCCCATTTACTTCTGTGAGGACAGCAAATGCTTTTGGAGGTTGGGGAAACATGTATTTAATTGAGCAGCTGTACATCTCTAATTATATCAGTCTTCTGGTTTGGGTTTTGGGTATTTTTTGCTCCTACTGCACTTTACCCTCCCAGAGCATAAATGAGGTTCTCCCTTTCCATTTGTGCTTCTTGTTCTGTGAGAACCATGAATTACTGCTCAGTTAAGCCAGGTTTTAAAAGGCTTCATTCTATGATTCTATGATTTCAGTGTCTTGTCTTTAGTTCTTGAGGAAGGAGGACTGGAGCATTGTTGGGTACAATTCTGAAGCTAAGAAGAGGGATGTGATCAGGTTTTCTTCAACAGAAATTAAGGTGACTACACTGGATCCTTGTAGCCAAGTATCTCTAACACTGTCCGGGGCAGATATGTAAGCTAAGGGAATGAAACGTAAGTGTGTGCAGTGATGTACAGACTCAGTGACTCATTTTGGCATATTGTTTTCACAGTGTATTTCAGTATGTGTGTGTGTATATATGTATATTCCAGGCTAAAAAATAGAATATACATATTCAGGGTAGATAAATATTCAGATTAGATAAACAGAAAACTACCAAAACAAAAAAGAAAACTTCCTATGCTGGGTTGAAATGGTAGTCTAAGTCAGTTGTCTTGATTCATGTAAACTGGTGGACATTTGGTGAGTAAAGGAGGTAAGATGCTGAGTACCTATTTTGCAAATAGATTTTAGGATTTGCAGCCAATTTGGGCAGATGGTTTTAAAATCTGGTTTTACTATGTTTAATCTGACTCCTTCTTACATTACTTAGTATACTATTTACTTTTTGTCTACAACAAATGTATAATAGTATAATCTGTCACAGTAACAAAAAAATCTCAGTTATTTCTCAGTGGTTTTATTGTTAGATTTTTATCTTTTATTTTCCGGTAAATAATGCCAGCTTCCTGCTTTGTGCTGCTTTTCTTCATTATCTGTTTATTGGAGAAACTGGTTGTCTGGAGAAGCCCTCTGAGTTATGTTTTATACTGCTTTTCATTCTTCCTACTGCCCCATGTCTTTGAATCACTACCTTTTGTGTTGTAAATAAGGTAAATTTTACATCATAATGTGCTTTTTTAAAGTTAGAATTATTTTTTATAATTGCCTAATATTCTTTTGATAAGACTGGTTTTAGCTAGTTTTCTGGAGTTACAAGAGGACATGGTGCCAGACTATTACTGTTGGATTTGGGGGACTAAGTTTTGGTTTCCTGCTTTATTACACATTTTCTTCATCTACGTTGACAAGTCAACTTACTTTTGTCTTTGGGTTTCCTGTTTGTAAGGTTGAGAATAAATCAATTTTATTATGTGAGAACTTAATACATTAGGAATTAAGGACCTCAGATACCTTTAGGGTAGGAACCATACATACACCTAGGAAAAAGCATGATGTCCTGTAGGCATACTCATACTCTGTTTGAATGTATGAAAAAAATAAAATGCAAGATAACATTTGTGTCTCTTACAATACAACTACTGACTTTAAATCTTTGTGTCAAATATTTTTTCATAAAGGTATGTTTTTAAAGTTTTAGAATTCAGAAATAGTGTTTTGGTCTTGCTGCATGACACAGCAAACAGGAATACACAAACATCAGGGCATTACCTGCTGAGAAAGGTAAGAATGCCTCTTTGTTCACAAAGTTGCCATCCAAATCAAGGAAATGGTTTGGGTTGAACTTCCAAGGGGTCGCCCAGTGCTCAGGGTCATACACAACAGAGTGCAGGTTTGGCAGTACAAGTGTGCCCTGCAAGAAGAAGCAGAGATTATATTTTTTCATGTACAATTCACTTTTTTTTTTTTTTTTTTTTTTGACTTCTCTCTAATTGATAATCCACCATCCTGTGCCTGCAGCCCAGTGTTCGCA
Organism: Psittacula echo; assembly: GCF_963264785.1. Lineage (NCBI taxonomy): Eukaryota > Metazoa > Chordata > Aves > Psittaciformes > Psittacidae > Psittacula > Psittacula echo. Next base: position 29,266,611 of record NC_137740.1, on the reverse strand, counting down.
TGCAGCTCATTCTTTTCTTGTGCACATCCAGGCATGATAAACTCTTGTATCTTCTGTTTGTCATAAAGTATTAGGTGTTTCCCTTTGTCTAAGTTATTTTCTGTCAGGACTCCTGAAAGTGTCTTCATGTCTAATCGAGAGGGAGCTTGGATCATTTTGCATACTTGGCAGACTAATCATAACACCTTCCTTTTTGGAAGGATCTTTCAATCCCATCACATGAATTTTGTGCTTAGTATATTTGGGACATTCATATGCCAATGTGACTGTCAGATGTCTTGCTGCCATGTTAAGCATGTGGGGCTTCTGTGTATGTGTTTTTGTTTTGTCAGGGGTGACAGTAGGTTTCTCCAAGCTGCTCCCTTATGTGTGAAAGTTAGCTGGCTTGACGTTCATTAATCCTCATTTCTTCATCATTCCTTAAAATGCATGTTCAGCTTTAATACTCAGACATCATCCATATTTGACTACTGAGAAGAAAGACTTCGGTTCTCCCTATGTTTGCTACTTGTGCTGTTAGCCTTTTCCCAAGATTCCTTTTGCATCTGCTAATGTAGACTTAGCCTTGTTTCAAAGCTTTGTTTTGTGTCTGTGACATGCTACCACTGCGCTCTATGCAAAGTTAGGATTTACAGAAGCTGATATCATGTAAATAGTAAATATTAATAGCCTAAAGCTTTAAGAAGTATGGAGGTATGCTCTGTACCTTCTTAATGTGAAAACCCAGCAAAGTTGTATTCCTCACACATTGTCGAGGGACCCCAACAGAAGTAACATTGCTGTACCGCAAAGCCTCGTGAATCACAGCATTTGTATAAGGCAGTTTCTTGCGGTCTTCATAACTGATGACGTGGGAGGGCTCCAGAACAGCCTCTATCTCTCTTTGAACCTTTTCTGCAGAGAAATGAAAATATTTTAACTTCCTCCCTGCCACCTTTTCCAGCAGATTTCTGTAGGAGTATGCCTAGGACTGAGAGGAAAAAAAATAAATTATGTTGCTCTATTGGTTTTAGTTGATTAAGAAAGTGCATATTGCCAAAGCACAAGATGATTTCTCATTTAAGACACATCCTACTTGGTGATGACAATAATACAGTCCTATGTTCCAAAAAAAAAAAAAGGATTAAAATTTGAAATTACAGGTCTAATTTATGATATGTTTATAAATATATATCAGAGCCGCTTTTTTAAAGCTTTTCCGCTTTGAATGCTAGGAAGAGACTATGAAAGATCTTTAGCTTGTTATTCTGTCTTTGCCATCCCCTTCTACTGTGATAAAACAGTGGCTAGTGATAAAACAATACTAATTTGTGCTAGTGTTGCCTCAGTTTCCCATTAGGGGAAAGCACATTTGTTTCATTTTCTAGATTTTTATTCTTGATGTATCACCATTCGTATTTATTGTTAAGGGTGATTTTGATTTACTGCATGTGACTGAGCTAGTACTTAAATCATAATGAACATCATTCATTAATATAATGGTGAATGCAGTGTTTTCTGATAATGCTTTTGCCCACCTTGTATTTCTGGGTGTTGTATCATATAGAGCAGTGCCCAGAGAAGAGTAGTACTTGTTGTTTCTGTCCCTCCAAGCAAAAGATCAACCACAGTCTGCACCATATTATCTGTATTAAATGTAGAAGTAGGGTCGTCTTTAGTCTGTAGAGTATATTCATAAGAAGATTATGAAGTGGGTAATTTCAGACATTTTATCATTCACATAGAAATTGTCATTATTTGATGAAAACAATGAGCAGCCCATAAAAAAAAAAAAAAAGTTAATTGCTAAACACATAAAGCATGCATATAAAAATTCTGTAGCAGTTATTTGAACAGCAGGTATGTGTAGTAGGCATTGAGGACAAGGAGAGGGAAGAGTGCAATAAACAGATACTTACTTTTGTTATTTGAGCTAGGTAGAAGTCGATGAGATCCTGTGAAGCACCTGTTTGCTGTCTCTCATGAGCTTGGACCTCCTTCATAACTAAATGGTGCATGAAGTCATTGTATGCAAACACTTTCTGATGAGGTCCTGGGAGGTGGTGCATAAGCCATGGGAAAGCATCATACATCTGTGATTTTAAACAAAAGGGAAGAAACAAGAACTCTTCTAAACTGACAACCCAATTCTGATTTCCTGATAAGTCTGTGAAGTCACTGCCACACATGTTCTCCTAATTAGGATGAGAGGCAATGGACGCTAGTCAGAAAGATACTAAATGTCAGCAACAGGTTTCCTGGAGTCTGTGTGAAATCTCCATCCTTGGAGACTTGTGAGTTGACCAGAGAAGTCCCTAAAAACAATCTGATCTAGTTAGACCTGCTTTGAGCATGACATTGGATTAGCTGACCTGCAGAGGTCCTTTTATGTTGTAAATTATTCTATATTTGTAAGAGGAATTACGAAACCTTTACATTGCCCTCTACTTGAACTTAGAAAGCTTGTCTGGTATTTGTTGATAAGCTATTAGAAATATGCAGTGGTCAAAATTGTTGTGATCAAGTTGTCAATATTCAATGATCAGAATTTCTTTCTTTAAAACATAAGTTGAAGATTGAAAAGACATAGAAGCTGACTTGACCTCTCAGTCTTAGAAGACTTTCCTCCAGGAGAAATTGGCATGTGTATTTGTTAAGTGGCTTTGTTTAATAGACTTCAGTCCCTAGGGATACTGGCAGAACCTTTGTTTTACTTATGGCCTGTGATGAGGAATGTATTGGCCAGTGCAGACTTCTTCATCCCCATCAAGTAACCAAAATATCAACATTGTATAATAGTGGATATCAGGTCACAGGAAAGCAGGCGAATGGAAAGTAGTGAAGGGGAAAGGGACCTGGGGGTCCTGGTAGATAGGAGGATGACCATGAGCCAGCAATGTGCCTTGTGGCCAAGAAGGCCAATGGCATCCTAGGGTGCATTAGAAAGGGTGTGGTTAGTAGGTCAAGAGAGATTCTCCTCTCCCTCTACTCTGCCTTGGTGAGGCTGCATCTGGAATATTGTGTCCAGTTCTGGGCCCCTCAGTTCAAGAAGGACAGGGAATTGCTTGAAAGAGTCCAGTGCAGAGCCACAAAGATGATTAAGGGAGTGGAACATCTCCCTTATGAGGAGAGGCTGAGGGAGCTGGGTCTCTTTAGCTTGGAGGAGACTGAGGGGTGACCTCATCAATGTTTACAAATATGTAAAGGGTGAGCATCAGGATGATGGAGCTAGGCTTTTCTCAGTGATGTCCAGTGATAGGACAAGGGGTACTGGGTGTAAACTGGAGCATAAGAGGTTCCATGTGAACATCAGGAAAAACTTCTTTACTGTGAGAGTGACAGAGCACTGGAGCAGGTTGCCCAGGGGGGGTTGTGGAGTCTCCTACGTTGGAGATATTCAAGGCCTGGCTGGACAAGTTCCTGTGTGATGTACTCTAGGTTACCCTGCTCTTGCAGGGGGGTTGGACTAGATGATCTTTTGAGGTCCCTTCCAACCCTTGGGATTCTGTGATTCTGTGAATGATTTTATTTTACGTTTTGGACGCATATCTAATAATGCAACACAAGCTTCTGAAAATGGGTGAATCGGAGTCATGGAAGTGAATCTGGCTCAGAAGCAGATTTTATTAACCTTGATTTTTACTCTGATGTATTATTTTATTTTTCCTAAGACATCTCTCTATGGAAGTGTCAGAGATCCTGGTAGTGTTATGGAATGCCAGTGTGCCAAAATCTGCATAACATAACAGCTAGGCTTTCAAGAACTTAAAAATATTCTTCTTCATGTGATGATATCGTCACCTTTATCTTACAGGAAGCTCACATCTTGGTGATAATATGAATTACACGAGAAGCAAGATGTCTTCTGAAAAGGACTGTAAAGCCTTAGTTCTTTTTAACTGCATTTCTGTATTCTTCAGACTAAGTGAAAATAAATTTTAAAAGTTGTTTTCATATTAAGGTTTAAGAATCTTACATACATACTACTCTGCAAATGATTACTTGTTTGAAATACGTTATATATTTTGGAAATCAGTGAAAACCAGCAGTAATCTAGAATTTGAATTTAAGGACACAAGATTGACTGAGATAAGGGAGGAATATAAGGCAGTAATGACATATACAAGGTATGTGTTAATTTATTACTGCACAGTGGCTCACAGATCAAGGGTATGAAAATGTCTGGGAATTATCTTTTAGTTTGTTTCAACTTGTTAAGTGCAAATGCACTTTAAGGAGTAAGAACGAGAAAAAGAAAATCTTACCCTGCCCCAGATAGTAGCTTGAAAGTAGATCACAGAATAAACAGCTTTGATAAGTTTGCTGAAAGATTCATCCTCACTGGAGAAGCGGTGACCAAAGACAACAGCACAAATTATATTTGCAATAGCCTGGACAATGACAGTGTGGGGGTTGAAAGGTTTGCCTGTGAATATAAGAGGTACCATGAATATTGATGCACAGTGAGAAAAAAGACTTCCCCCCGCCCCCCCTTTTATTTGGTAAATGTAACAGTGGATCAGACTACTTTTAGATAAATTTCACACAAGTAGACTTTAATAGAATTAGTTTAATACAAATTAACTGTATGGATTGTGGGTGCAGGGAATCTTTGTTTTCAATCTGCGTTTTACTTTTGTAGAATATAGTGATTATCAGTTTTGAGAAGACAAAGAGTTGGTCTTTTTTCTTCTCTTTGACTTGTGGTCTGGGTTGTGTGGAAACACAAGCAATCAATTAGAGCATATGCCTTCAAATCTGGAGGTAGGTATTTTATGTTTGGCCATTAAAAAAATAAATCAAACATTCGTCCCCCAACCCCAAACAAAAAACCAAACAAAAAACCAGTTTGAAAGTTTTAATTTCTTAGACATGTTGAAATGACTTCTCTCATTCTGGTTTTCAAATACAGCTTAACAGTTCAACTGCATGTATTTCCACACACACAGCTCCTTCCCCCCCGACTGAAAAGGCAAAATCAAAAAGGGTTAAATCCAGAAAAAATGAAATTAAGTACACATTTAAATGACAAGGACAACCTTTGAATTATACTACTATGTAAAACTTTGGATTATAGATTTCTGACTTCAGTCTAATGCTTGTAGTCCTTCTGGGAAAGAGTAAATACAATTATTGAGTCTGAAATAGAGGAAGAATTGCATGGAAGGTATAGATTTGGGCTGTGTAGGGACTCGAGTTGATGGTTTGTTCATCTTGTACATTTTAAAGGTCTGGGAATATGTTGCTCTCAGAATAGAAATGGGCCATTTTGCTGTGTGTAGTGCAAGGAGAGCTGGAGAGAGACCTTAGGCAGCTTCTCTGTGTTTTCACATCAGTGTGGAACATGATGTCCTGAAGGATTTGGCTGTTTGGAATATTTACATTTAATTGCGTTGTTTTGCCATCATGCTAAAATTCTATTGGTTTCTATTTCAGTCAAACCTTAAAAAGAATTTTTGTTGGACAACTGAATGATACATTCCTTGCATTGGGGTTCTTCCTGTGCCAAATCCTAAAGTCCTGCTGTCCTAGAATGATTCACAGCAGGTCGCAAGTTGTGTATTTTATGGAGAGCAACATAGGGATTTTCTATACTCCTGAAATGTAGGAATTTTCACCAGCTGTCATCAAGACTGCGTTGATAATAAACATTTTTTCACTATCCTTTTTTCAAAAAACAATTTTATGTTGCCGGCTACGCAGACAAAACATTTTTTTGTTTGTTTTTTGAAAGAATGCAATTAAGAAGCTGGTGAAAGTTCCACTAATATGAAAAATATCTATTACTTGTAAAAATGTATTGTGAAACTTTTACTTCCCTAATCTACTATATTTCAGAAAAACCATGAAGTGTCAGTTTTCTAGTGAATTTACCTTTTGTGTTTGCAAAGATGTCCACAACGTTACAGGCCTCTGCTTGAATTTGATGCTCCAAATTGTTCTTACCGAGTGCCAGAGTTCTTATAATGGTCATGCCAAAGCGTCTCTGTTGCTTCCAGGTGTGCCCACTTGTCAAAAAAATACCTGCAGAACACAGAAACAATTTCATTGCTGCAAAGGGAAATCCTTTCATGCAGGAGGCAAAATTTGATTTGGGTTATATCTCACTAACAAAGAAGACACTGATTTCAGATACTGACTTTTGGTTTCTACATTAGGTTTTTATGACCTAAATAAATGTACATAAATGTGACCCTGGAAGATGAGTGGTAATCAGTTTTGGTAAGGGCAGATCAGCTGTGTTCTGGTTTAGAAGTGATACAACTGAAAGGCAACTTCTCTAGGTAAATATTCCTTTGAATCTATTGGGAAGAAAAAAAGTTGGTAGTATGCTTTATAAGAGGAGAAATTATTGTTTTTTCCTTTTCTTACTATGCTAGCTCTGCATAGAGCTTTTTTACTTTGTAAGTCCTGTTATGTACTTGTATAGCAGTAACTCATGAACATGTGCGTGTATAGGAAAGCTTCTTAATTCTTTACATCTTGTTTGTATTTCAGTATTTTGGAACATCTTGTACCTTTCTCACCCATCATATCCCTGTAGAATGGGGTGAGAGGTCTTCCGGAAACTTCCTCGGAATGGGTGACGATGCCATCTTTTACTGCTTTGTACCCATTTAGTACAACCATAGGTGTCTGTCCCATCCACAATGTGTAGATGCTTCCATAGATGTTGGTTAACTGAAGAGTTAATAACAGTAAATTAATAAATATAAACAAGGAATGCATACATTTAAGTACTTATTTTAAGAGTTTTCTGTAATTGTCACTAAGCCCTAAACTGCAGGTTTCAGAAAAATTTTACCATTCTGTTGTGATGTGCTTTGGGAATAGAAGGTAATTGTACTTTATGGAAAAAAGACAGAGGACATCTCTCAGGATACAACCTCTGAAAATTTCACAGAAAGAGAAACAAAGGTCTTCTCTGACCTAATGACTTATAATTAACCTAATTATAGATTTTTCTTGCCTGTAACTTCTGAAGAAAGCAAAGAAATTGTTTTGCATTCTTTCCTGTAGCTTCCATGTGGTTTTTCACATTTTTCTCTATTGTTGTTCTTCAGATCATGCTTGCATTTTTCCTTAAAATAGTTCCTTTAAAGTTCCTTACTTTTAAAAATAATTTAAATTGGCTTATAAAGCAACCATGCTGTGAACATAACAGCAACAACATTTTCCTGCTTTTTTTAGTGATAATCTATTTACTGAAGATAATCTTTTTGCTGTACAAATAAGAAAAAAAAAGAGTCAGTGTAGAGTATATGTTTGGTTTTCTAATGGAGATGGGACCACGTGTGGCCTGGAGATGTTTCAGTGACACTGATATCAGGCAAAGGAGTTTCTTCTAGGGATGGTTTACAGGGCTAGATATCAACACGGAGAATGAAACTGTCCATGGAATATCATGCTATTGACAGTGCTTGTGATAATGTTATGCATGAGTGTTACTGTATCCAAAAGAGAAAGACAATAACAAGGAGTAAAGCAATTATGGTGTTTATTACTCAGAAATATTTTTAATAGTGCAGGGTCCTTGTATTCTTTGAAAGTGGCTGATAAACAAGCTTGAGGTTAAAAAGAAAAAAAAAATTCCAAGTTTAGACTGTTCCTATACAAAGTACAAGTCAAGTTAAAATAGATTCAGACTGATTTTTCAACCATAGTGATAAATACCTTAGTGAGAGTTTCTCGACGAAGTCTGAAGTCCAGCATCCACAAGTTTCCAATGATGGGAAGGGGAACTGGTCCTGGAGGAAGCTGGGTGCGCATCCACTGCAGCTTTAGAAACTGCAAAATCAGAAGACACACTACTAGAGCTATAAAAACCTCTGCAGTCCCCAACATCTTATTAAAAATTTTATCTTGTCACTTTTTAATAAGACTTCCTGTGAAAGTTCGGAATTGCACACGTGAGTTTGCTGCTTCTGAAGTTAAACTCTTTTTTTGTAAATAGCCTGTCTGCTTTAGCCCTCTCTCTCTTTTTCTGACAATTACAGTTTTCCCAAGCTGAAGTCCTTAGAAAACTGAAATATGTGATCCTTTGCAGTTAGCCAAAGTCACGCCTACTCTTTCGTATGATCCATCATTATGAGCTGTTTCTTTTTTCTCTTAGACCTAGTATTGATACTAAGAAGGAAACAAAATTTTAAGTGCTAATTATTGAGCAGTCATCCAAGGATATAAAATATAATGGTAAAACCTCATGCAGTTTCCTGTAGTTAAACATTAAAATACCAAGGATATGTGACTTAGTACCTTTCTGAAATACTACGATTCTTACGTGGTTTCTTTTATAGAAGAAGAAACATCTACGCAATACCTGTTGGTTAGGCTATGGTCTCTGAGGTGAAAAAGAATTGAATTAGTTCAGCTTAAAGCTAAATTAATGTCTTTTTGTTTGTTTCTTTCTTTTTTAAAAAAGTGTAATATAAGTATTAGAGTATCTACTTTCCCCTTTTACAGTATTCTAGGTTAAGTTACGGTATTATGTGGAACACAAATGGGACATTGTTCAGTGCATTGTATGGTGTTTTCTGAATTCATTTTATTTCTCATGGTAAGGATTCAAATTTGCTGTTGCAAATTTTGGTGGTGAAAAAATGCACAGGTTCTGTTTTCTCTGTGGAAAAGAACCAATAAACTGAAGAAAGAGGTGAAATTTTTTATTGATTTGTGGACCCTGCAAGCTTTCCTGGAGATGTTTGTACCAATATGTAGCGAAGTTTAACTTAAGAGATTTACTTCTCTGTTATTTGCTAACCTTGGTGTAATCTATGGACTACAGTATGTTGCTTTGAAAGTTTGGGTAATCTCCACCATTGGAAGGCAAACAGAAATGGCATAATTCTGGTGGTTTGGGACAAGATGGGATTTAGGTAAACTCTTCAGCTTCCTTTCTGATTTTTTTTTTTAATTTGTTTTAATTGTTATTCATTTGGGACAGGATTTCAGACCTCATCTTTCATTTTACCTACTCCTGTTTGGATGGCAAAGTCTGTTTTCTCCTTGCTTTCAATGTACAAATTGGACATCTTTCTGATTCAGAAGCACCAAAACAAGTGAAAGGGGGGTTGACTTAGAGTGCCTCTGTCTGCTAAGTGAACTCTCAGGAACCATCTCATTTGGAATTTAGGAGGCAAAGGAAAGAAGATATATGATTCTCAAATATGTGGGACTTCCCAGGTTGAGTCATATTAGTGTGCATGGTGCTTCAGAATTTAGCCCTAAAAATCATCTTACAGGTGCCCTGTTTGATTATTTGTTGCCTTGTGGTTTTCTATGAATTCTGATTTTGCATGGAGTTTTGTGGGTTGTTTTTTGGTTTTGTGTTTTTGTTTTTTTTTTTGTTATTATTATTGGCTGATACATTAAATTGGAGTTTTCAACACTTTAATCAAGAACTCAGCTAATGTTCTGTGTTTAAGTATATATAGGAGATTAAGAGATTCCATACAATTGTGTAAGTTGCCTGTTTCAAAATTTTATCATCATTTCTCTGAGCAGGCTTGCTAGAATTTTCCAGTCTGCAGTTTCCACCTCAAAACTTTTCAGCAAAAGCAAGGATATTGATTGGAATCCATGTACACCATGATCATGAAATATAAAGATTAAGTGCTGTGCATGGGCTTCTAGAGAATTCCTGTAAATTCCCTCAAACTTCAAGCAACCATCTGAGTGGTACAAGTATGGATGCTCCTTTCAGTTAGTTTTTGAATGAGTTTGATTTTGGTTTTTTAGTGAGTTTATAAAGGAAAATTTGTAAAGTAAAATGTTGCATTTTTCAGTCTTGAAAAACGTGTAGATGAGCATTTGTCTTTTTTGTGTTAGTGGCTTTAAATAATTTCAGATTCAAACATGAAATATAAGGCAGCTTCAGGGGGCTGCAGAGCAGCAGTGGCATTACAGCATTTGCTTGCTTTACTTTTCTGAGCAGCCACCACTCGACTTCTCTGTGCAGCACCATGCAGCTCTTCTACTTTAGTGGGCTGCATGTGCTGATGCTTCCCAGAAAGTGCAGAACTATCAGAGGGCAAGGAGAGTGCCTGTGTGCCTTTTTTATCTGTTTGTTTAGGTTTGGGGGCAAGAAGTGGAAAGAGAAAAGGTTAAGTAGCATCATTTTCAGTAGCATGGTTCTATGAATCTTATGCTTGACAAGTTAAATAGGGAAAAATATTGAGATAAATTAATTAATTTAAAATTAAGTACCTCCTATGGTTTTATCAGCCAATTCCAACAGTTCCAGGATAACTCTTACGCTATTGAGCAGTCATTTATGCACTCAATTTTCCAGGTTTTTATGCTATTTGAAACTTTAAAATGAGTTATCTGATGAAATTATCTAAATAACTTGACTTGCAGCTTGTGTGCACCAGAACTTAATTTTTTTGTGTCATTGCTCACAATGTTGCGACGTAGATCTGTGTGAGAGGTGCTGCTGCTTTCACTGTGACCCTGTCCTTCTGCCTGTAGTCTGCTGTCCTAGACCTTTCTGCAGGGTCAGTCTGGTCCTGCTGCGTACAGCTAGGCCTGACAAGAGGCTTAGTCTGAGCCTGGCCTTTTGGACACTGGGCAGTGTGTTTTCTTATTGCTAGCTGAGAGTTATGGTCATGTTGAAGTAGGGTCAGGGAGAGTTATTTCAGAAAAGCTTAGGCTGAAGTTTACAAGGAAAGGAAAAGCAAGAAAGCTGGTTTAGGATAATGCAGTATTCCTTATTTTATTATTTTCAGCATATGTGAGCAGTAGCTCTTCACATAAATCTTGCTTGGTCTCCTCTGACACAAATACTGTTGCAGGAGCTCACCAGTCAAGATGAAGTTTGGTTGTTTTGAACAGATAAGGGAATCCACTTTTGTAATGAAGATTTCAGGACATAAGAGTGAAGCAAATGCAACAACTGCATAGGACAGGGAAAGAACATCTTCAGAAAGGTGTGAAGCAAAGAAATGGTGAGTGTGATGTGCTGGAGGTGGCAAAGGTTCCTGGTACACCTCTGCCCAGGCTGTGTGCCACCTGCTAGGCCATAAATACCAAGGTTTGGTTTTTTTACTGTTGTAGAGACAGGCTCAGTGTGTATTGGAAAACACTGACTGGTTCCATGCTGCGCATGAGTTAGTTGGCATGGTAGTGTGTGTGTGCTGCCTGGCCTGATGTCAAGCTAAACAGAGCAGTTACAGAGCAGGGTTTGTTTTTTTTTTGTTCTTGTTGTTGTTGTTTCGTTTTCTTTTTTTTTTTTTTTCCCTTTTTTTTCTTTCTCCTTCCAGTGGAGACATTAATTAGGAATTAGGATTTCTCAAATTAGCTCTTCCTTCCTTCCCTGCACCCCCCCCCCAGTCTTTCAAGAGGTTCATAATAGCAGCTGTCAATTGGTTGGTGGTGTCTCTCTTCCCACTTGATTTCTCAGTGGGAACATATCATACAGACTCAGTATGTATAGGCAAGCACTGAGAAAGGGAGAGTGCTGCTTAGAGCTCAGAACTAGAGTGAACAGGAGGCTGGGAAATGTGAGCAAAGGAAGGTCCCATTCTATATGTTGAGTTCAGGGAAAGAGAACTTTGTTTACATGCATTATAAAAATGCAAGATATGTGATTGCCTGCTTCTGTCATCTGTATTGTTGGGACCTGAAGGTTCATGAGCTGTTTAGGTTGCAAGACAGAGTATTGGAAGGGGACTTGGGAACTTCAAATTCTGTTCCTAGATCATAGGAACATTCTGTTCATAGCTTGTCTGTGACTCTCAGCAGCTTGCTTTATCTCTCTGGGTATAATCAAAGCTGACATTCTCTTTTCAAAAGAGCTTTGAGATTGACTAGTGAAAGCCAAGATGGCAGCTATGACTGTTTCTGTTCTGTTCTTTCCCTGTGCCCTGCATTTTCTTCCTGCCCTTATGGCCTGATAGGGCTGCAAGTGGGCGAGGCAGGTGAGCTTCAGGGGTCATGAAGACATGCATATCCCTTCTCCCTGCTTAAAGAAAAATAGAACCAAAAGGAAGTTTCATTGAAGTATTGACTGTATCGATTCTTTAATGTAAAAAGCATTAACAGCATTAATTCATTATGTTCCTAGGTGTTTTGTTCTCTCAGGGTTGTCTCTGGAAGCAAAAGATGCATTTTGGACTTGCAACAATGAGGAAAATGGGAGTAGGGAAAAAAGACCGGGAGTATCAACTACGAGAGGAGGCCTGTCACCTTGTGGAATATTTACAGAAAACAAACTCTGTGTGACTCAGTATGCAGGTCAGTCAGTGCAAGGGGTGATTCTGCTAAAGAATGGGTCACCTGTAGCTTTTGAAAGTACTTGATAACAAAAATCGGGGTTTTTTTGAGTATCAAAGGTCTTATGGTCTGTATGAGACATTTCCTTGCAGAAGTGCTACATGTGAAACCCTAGAGTATGAACTTAGAATTGAGACTCCATGGTCCTTATCTGTCAGTATTATTACTTCTTTAGTCAGTTTTACATTATTCATGGTCATGGAATCAGAGTAAGAGCAAACTAACAAAATAAGTGTCACAACACCCTGTGTCCTTCTGCGGGAAAGAAAAACAAGACCCAAAATATTAAAAGCTTTGACCAAGACTGGACAACCTCTGGCTCTGCACTGGGAAGTACAGTGGGAAAAGCTCCCCTTACATGATTTGTGGTAGCCTTCTCAGTAAAAGGGGAAGTTTGTTCAGGTGATGCTGCTGAATAACAGGTGAATCTACAGGTATGCTCAACTATTATTCAGGTGTAAAGGATATGAGCAAAGAATAGAAGGTGTTTCTCTTTTCAGTTCAGCTGCTTATTCAATCAATGTCTCTGCTGACCTTTTTTCTACCCAGATTATAGCTAGACATGAGATCTATTGATGGCAAGTGAAACCTGGGTATTATTATAACTACTATTACTAGTACAAATTCTGTTCCTACCAGTAGTCTTGCTTTTTTTTAGCAGTGTTTTTTACATGTCTGAAGTTACTTTTTACTCATGCCTTTACCAGCAAATTGCAGTTTGCCACCCAGCAATGTAATTAACATCAGAAGTGTTTACAAAACGTTATCAGCTCTCCCTTCAGTGAGAAAAGCAGGAACAATAAGTGTTAATAGTGAATGCTGTTCACTGTGTTTACAGGAAAACCTCCGGACCCCCCTATGCCTGCTCATGCCATCTCAAATGTGATTTGTTCTGTGATTTTTGGGACATCACTTCTCTAAAGATGATGAAAATTTTGACCACTTGATTCAATCCATTGGAACTATAACAGTATTTGGGAACATGGCAGATACTAACACCAGAGGCAATGTAGGCCCACTGATGAACGGGATGGGTGCCCTGGTGACAGAAGATACAGAGATGGCAGAGTTATTGAATGCCTTCTTTGTCTCTGTCTACTCTGCCGGAGGCAGTCCTGAAGAGCCCTGTACCCCTGAGACCTCAGATGAAGTCAGGTCACTGGAGCGGTTTGCCTTAGTCGATGAGGAATGGGTTAGAGACCAGTTGAGCAATCTGGACATCCATAAATCCATGGGTCCAGATGGGATGCACCCGCGGGTGCTGAGGGAACTGGCGGAAGTCATTGCTAGACCACTCTCCATCATCTTTACCAAGTCTTGGGAAATGGGAGAGGTGCCTGAGGACTGGAGGAAAGCAAATGTCACTCCAGTCTTCAAAAAGGGCAAGAAGGAGGACCCGGGTAACTATAGACGGGTCAGCCTCACCTCCATCCCTGGGAAAGTGATGGAACACCTTATCCTTGGTGCCATCTTAAGGCATATCAAGGATAAGAGGGTTATGAGGGGCAGTCAACATGGCTTTACCAAGGGGAAGTCATGCTTGACCAACCTCATAGCCTTTTATGAGGAAATAACACGGTGGATGGATGATGGCAGAGCGGTGGATGTGGTCTACCTTGACTTCAGCAAAGCATTTGACACAGTCTCCCACAGCATCCTCATAGCTAAACTGAAGAAGTGTGGTCTGGATGATCAGGTAGTGAGGTGGACTGTGAACTGGCTGAAGGAGAGAAGCCAGAGAGTTGTAGTCTATGGGGCGGAGTCTAGTTGGAGGCCTGTATCTAGTGGAGTGCCTCAAGGGTCAGTATTGGGACCAGTATTATTTAATATATTCATCAGTGATTTAGATGAGGGAATTGAGTGTACTATCAGCAAGTTTGCTGATGACACTAAGCTGGGAGGAGTGGCTGACACGCCAGAAGGCTGTGCTGCCATCCAGCGGGACCTGGACAGGCTGGAGAGTTGAGCAGGGAGAAACTTGATGAAATATAACAAGGGAAAGTGTAGAGTCCTGCATCTGGGCAGGAACAACCCCAGGTTCCAGTATAGGTTGGGGAACGACCTGTTAGAGAGCAGTGTAGGGGAGAGGGACCTGGGGGTCCTAGTGGATGGCAGGATGACCATGAGCCAACACTGTGCCCTTGTGGCCAAGAAGGCCAATGGCATCCTGGGGTGTATTAGAAGGGGGGTGGTCAGTAGGTCGAGAGAGGTCCCCTTCCCCTCTACTCTGCCCTGGTGAGACCGCATCTGGAATATTGTGTCCAGTTCTGGGCCCCTCAGTTCAAGAAGGACAGGGACCTGCTGGAGAGAGTCCAGCGCAGGGCGACAAAGATGATTAAGGGAATGGAGCATCTCCCTTATGAAGAAAGACTGAGGGAGCTGGGTCTCTATAGTTTGGAGAAGAGGAGACTGAGGGGTGACCTTATTAGTGTATATAAATATATAAAGGGGGAGTGTCACGAGGATGGAGCCAGGCTCTTCTCAGTGACAAACAATGATAGGACAAGGGGTAATGGGTACAAACTGGAACACAAGAGGTTCCACTTAAACTTGAGAAGAAACTTCTTCTCAGTGAGGGTAACGGAACACTGGAACAGGATGCCCAGGGGTGTTGTGGAGTCTCCTTCTCTGGAGACATTCAAAACCCGCCTGGACACATTCCTGTGTAACCTCATCTAGCTGTTCCTGCTCTGGCAGGGCAATTGGACTAGATGATCTTTCGAGGTCCCTTCCAATCTCTAGCATCCTGTGATACTGTGAACAGCATCTCTTTTTTTTGTGAGGAAAATGAATTTTTGTTTGTTTTTACTTTATATAGATAGACAATAAAAAAGGCAACTTGCTTGTTGCTTTTATAACAAAAATAAATACTAGCGCACCTGGAATTGCTGGAGTGTGCATCAGAACAGTACTTCTAGATGCCTAGTCCAAAACTTGGTTCAATTGCTTATGCTTCATCATACCACAAAAATTTCCATGTCTGGTGAACAGGGATGGAAACATATATTGCTACATGTCTGGGAGATGCACAAAGGACTTTCTTTGATGATACTATTTGGATGAGATATAGTATTTCTGAATTCTTCTTACATTCCAGTAAGAACAAGGAATTTTAACAGCTCCTTTGATTATAATGATGTCTACACAAATTTGGAGGTAGCAGAGAATATTAGAAAATATTTTTGTTTTATTCAGGAATTTTTATTTTCTAGCCCTTTGATGTTACTTTAATTTTGGATAGGACCAGTAAATATTTCTGTGATGCAAGGCAGTTGTTTTCTTATGTGCCGTAACTTGATCTGTTCATTCATATCTGCTGACTAATGGAGATGCTGATGTTACTTACGATGAAGAAAACTTGATCCAGACTATATTTGACCTCTTTCTGGTAGGCACAGAAACTACAGCCACCACTTTATGTTGGACATTGTTTTATATGGTGATTTATCCTTGTATTCAAGGTGAGCAAACCCAAATGTTTCTGCAACTTTTTAGAGATTATACATCTTCAAATGGTAGTAGAGCTTATTCAAAGAATAGTAGAGGAACTAATTATTAGGGTATGAATCAGGTGAACTGTATGTATCTGTTTTTTGCTGTATCTTTTCTAGCATACAGGCCAGTCATTTTAGGTTTTGTTTCTAAGAGATCTATATAGAATGCAGGATGTGATTCAGCTTATGAGCCTAGTCTTGAATGAGATAGATTGTTATTGGAGGGGTAATGGTGCAATAATGATTAGACTTCCATGCGGACAAGGTGGAGTCTTAAGCTCAGCCTTTTCAGCCCATGACTGCTGCTCTTTGGTGTGCTTCTGGCTTCTTTGCAACAGAAATAATTTCCATGCATTAAGAGATTGCTAATATGTGTGGTTATTCCATGAAGCTTAAAACTTCAATCATAGATATCTATATATAAATAGATATGAAAAAAGATTGGGGTGAGTAGCTTGAAACTACACAATATATATTCACACAGAAGAAAGATACAGGTTGGCAGACTAAAATAATGGAGGAAAAAAAGTCAAAGTGTACAGAATAGAAAGGATTAAAAGGTATACAAATCACTTCAAAGGCTTCATATTTGACAATTTAAGCAGGCTACCAGACGCAGCAGGAGGCTGGCAAGAAGAAAATCATGGCAGCAGTAAGGAGAAGGGATTTCCCATTTTTGTTACCTAACACCTCCTCAAAAGACCTAATATTTAAGACTGGATTGCACATACTGAATTTTCACAACCTTATCTTTCACTCTTTCAGGATATATTAAAATAGTCTTAACTTTCCTGATGCACAAGGTGAATCTAATTGCAAGGATAAAGGCTGTAGATTAATCAGATAATTTCAGCTCAGGAATTAACTGGAATTTGCCATTTCAGCTCAGACTGGAAGTAAAAAAAAAAAAAAAAAATTCATTTAGAAAAATTAATTTGTGTAAGTGCTTCCTAAGGCAGGTAATTACAGAACAGCAATTAGGCCATCTGTAGATGACAAGCAAAATTTGTGTGGTTCTGAGTGAAGAACAGTCCTTGATCAGTTACTAAATTGGTCTAACAGTGATTAATACTTCATTTTTGAGTTGATTTCCTGCTTGTAAAAATAAATGTTATTAAAAATCTTTTTATAAATTACCTCTGAGTAGTAAAAATAACAGAAGCCTAAATATTCTTACAGAATGACTTTGTCTGCTACCATTATTTTTAAAGTATTACTTGGGTATGCTACGTATAAACAACTTCAATGTCAATTTTTACTCAAGTCATCTGCATGGGAATTTGAAGGCATTCTTATTTTATAAAATATCTTTTTCATCTTGTTGAATTTATTCTTGCTGTAAAAAAGCAATAGGAAAAATTATGAGTATGGTGGTTTTAGATTGTTGTGTATTTAAAGTTGAATATTCCTCCTTAGAGAAGGTCCAGAAGGAGCTGGAAGCTGTTCTCTGTTGTTCCCATTTAATTTGCTGCAAGAATGGAAAAAAGGTGCCCTATACAAATGATGTAATCCACAAGATCCAGCAATAAGGTAATGTAATCTTAATTGCACTTCCCAGAGAGAGCGTGAAGAACACATTGCTGCTAGGATTTCCTGTTTCAAAGGTACGAATATGCTGCGTATCTGAATATCTGAGGTCTCGTACACTTGTAACAGGTTTTAAAACTGACTTAACATAAGTTTTTAACAACTGAAGCCACCTTAGCTAGTGATTCCCAGAACACTGTCCTTATTTAGTTTCTTTTGGTGTTTGCTCCAAATCCTGCAATAATTTATTCAGCTTCATTTATTCTTTCAATTCTTTAATAGATTCTTTCTTAGTTGTCTGACTTCACATCTGTCAGCATGAATTAGCATATCATGACCAACAGACGATTTGGCACTACTGAAGAATTCTTGAAGCCCTTTATGAACATGGTGCTTAAGGACTTGTTAAAAGTGGATATTTAACATTTTGCTGGTTTGGTTACTGACAGTTGGCAAGGTTTGAGGATTATGTTTTTTGGGTTTTGGGTTTTTTTTTTTTTGTTTGTTTGTTTGTTTTGTTTTTTGTTTTTTGGTTTTTTTTAATTTTTTGACAGCACTGGGACTACGCTCGTCCTGTAGGATGTACCAAGTGAATACAGTATGCCAACATAGAAGGATTATTTTTATACACTGATTAGCTGACAGTGCCATCTGTGGGACTGAAGTAATTATAATCTGTATTCATTTTAGGTACCTCTGCCTACCTTGTATTTTAAAGCACTCCAGTCTAATAGGCAGAGATGTGTGAGATCAGTAATGACTTAATTCAACATGTGTTGCCAGTTTCTTTCCCTCCAGGATTACCTTTGTGGGACAGTTCAACCCTTTTCACTGCTGTAAGCTGGATGGCAGCATGTCCTGATAGGTAGGTGATTGGTGTGAAGCCCCCTCCGTACTGGAACTGCAAACATCCCATGGCAGTAACTGGTAAGGAGATGCTTCATTTGTATGCACATGGATAGCAGGAGAGGTAATGATTGCAGCAGTTCCTTGCCTTTAGCACCAAAGTTAAAAATCACTAATCCTAAAACACAGCCGGTAGTCAGTATCAAAGAAATACTGCTGCTGGCCACATTTAGTAATTATGAAGAAAATAGAGCCTCGACAATCTCATAAATACATTTTTCCATCAAATAAATGAAGATGGATCTCATGCCTGAGATCTAAAAGAACTCACCAGTTATCTTCCTTTTCCACTAGAGGGATCCATATTCCAGGCTAGCTCCAGCTGCACCCCTGGCTAAAGCATCTACTGAGATCAAAACCAAGAAAGGTTTAAAGCTATTGGGTGTCAACAAATAAAACCTTCCTACCTGTGCAATACTCTGATTCCCTCCAGAACCTCTGCTCCTGTTCTTCCCTGTGTTTGTCTCACATCTCCAAAATGTTCTGTTACCTTTATAATCTATACTATCTTCCTAATTTACCTAATTTTCTTATTTACCCTAATTTTTATTTGCTCTTCATTTTTGTCCTTGAGTCAAGTCTGTCCCTTGACTATTCTTCCACCAGAAGATGTCATTCAGTTTCACAAAGGAGTAGAGAGCATAAGGTCCTAGAAGGGATGTTCCAAGTGGCTAAATGTACTGTTTTGAGCACAGCCTCTAGTCAAGTTATTACGGGTCATTTAAGAATTAATGAGATTTTCTTTTCAGATTCTTTTAATAGGCTTGGACATTTGAGCCTTAAGGATCTGAGCAGATTACAAAATATTCCTAGATAAACTGGAATGTAATCCTTCAGTTCCACCTAATATGAGATTAAAATTTATCTGCATACTGTTACGCTGTAGTAATCAGTGGTGCTTGTTCATACTTTCTAGGGAAAAATGCGTGTTCCAGATTAAATGCAAACATTTCAGAGCATGAAATTCAGCTTTGAATGTGCTTGCTCTACAAGCCATGTGTACTGGCTCCAAAGGAAGATCTGCTTCCCTTTTAGAAAGGAGAGGAAAGGATGAAAGGCCTCCTTAGGGACAAAAGTGTGAAATATCACTATTCCAGCTCTCTTTGTCCCTTTTCTAAGGCTAAGAGACAAATCCAGGAAAGAAATAATCTAATCTTGGTTTCCTTGGGGGGTCCGTTTCACTGCGCTTCTCTCACTCTGTTTTCTGATGCCTGCTGAAGGAGAGAGCAGCCAAATGAACTTACCACAAAACCCACAGTGGCTTCATCTTCCTGCCTTCAGGAACTGATGTTATCTGTAGAAGAGCACAGAACACACAGGGACTAATAGCTCTAGGTGACTATACACTCAGCTTTTCCTGTAAGTAACGTGAGTTTCCTAGCTACCCTGTCTTACCCTGACTGGGAGGGGATGGAGCCACCACGAAGGTGCAAGACTGGTGTGGAGCAGACATATAAAAAGGTACTGGCCATTCTATTCTCTATAGATCACTCTCCTTTCCTTGCTTCCATCTCATCTCCAAAATCCACTATAGATGTTCTCTTGCTTGGTCTACCTTCCTGCTTTCAATTTTTCTTCCAGTTTGGCTTCACTCTTTGCCACAAATGCTAGTGTGAAATAAGCCTTCAGAGGACCACTCACATATATATACTGTAGTGAACCCAGGTAGGGAGGAAGTATCTTGTGATAATTCTCAAGACACGTATTAAATTGCACTCATAATAATAATATGTAAGATCTCGTTACTGTTTGCCTTCAGAGGGAGCTCTGGCCAATTTATTTGAACTTGGTAGAAAGCTCAACTCCGAACTTATGTACAAGATGACTGTTAAGAGAGGGGCAATGCATATTTACCTTGTCACAGAATCATAGAATAATTTGTATTGGAAGAGACCTTCAAAGGTCATCTAGTCCAACCCCTCCTGCAATGAGTAGGGAGATCTTCTGCTAGGTCAGGTTGCCCAGAACCACATCCAGCCTGGCCTTGAATGTCCCTAGGCACATCTACCACTTCTCTGGGCAACCTGTGTCAGTATTTTACCACCCTCATTGTAAAAAATTTCTTCTTTATGTTCAGCTGGAGTCTCCCCTGTTTTAATTTAAAACCATCACCTCTTATCCTGTTGTAACAAGCCCTGTTAGAAAGCCTCTCCCATCTCTCTTATAGACCCCTTTTAAGTACTGAAAGGCCGCAATAAGGTCTCCCCAGAATCTTCTCCAGGCTGAACAACCCCAGCTCTCTCAGCGTTTCCTCATAGGAGGGGTGCTCCATCTCTCCAACCATTTTTGTGGTCCTCTGTTCCCTCTCCAACAGGTCCATTCATGCGTTTCCTGTGCTGAGGGCTCCAGAGCTGGATGCAGTACTCCAGGTAGGGTCTCACCAGGGCAGAGTAGAGGAGGAGTCATCTTCCTTGACTGCTAGTCATGCTCCTTTGGATGCAACTCAAGATATGATTAGCTGTTTGGGCTGCAAGCGCATATTGCTGGCTCATGTCCAGTCTTTCATGCACCAGTACCCCCAGGTCCTTCTCCTTAGGGGTATTCTCAATCACTTCATCCCCCAGCCTGTATTGATACCAGGGGTTGCCCCAACCCCAGGTGCAGGACCCTGCACTTGGCTCTGTTGAACCTCATGAGGTTTGCATGGGCCCACCTCTCCAGCCTGTCCACGCCCCTCGGGATGGCATCCTGTTCCTCAAGCATGTCAACTGCACCACTCAGCTTGGTGTCACCTGCAAACTTGCTGACGGCACACTCAATCCTCACTGAATTCCCTTCACTTGTTCTTCTCATCTCACTTCCATCTGTTGTAGCATACATTTGGCAGATGTTCCTTGTTCTTGTGTCTTCAGTCTTTGTTCTGATTCTCCCTGGTATCCTCTTTCTGTTTTACTCCCATCCTTCCACTATGCAGTTGTTTATCTTCCCTATTCTGTACAGTTTTTTAAATGACATGCAGAGTAGCCATAGTTATGTTCCCTAACAGCATTGCTCTATACGCATTAAGATAAAAAGCTGATAGTTACAGTATGGATTGCAGCCACTTCACCTCCACAAGCAGAAGATACAGGGGAATAATGTCATTGTTGAAGAAAATGGCCTGAGGCTTTATTGTCACTAACAGCAGTAAGAAAATACTATTTTGGAGAAGGAGCAGTTGTCAGAAAGCTTACGAACAAAAAGACCAAATGGGTAAGTACCAGCTTCTCCCTTCCTCTCTCTGGTAGGTCATTGCTAACAGTATTGCCAACTGCGTTTTGTTGTGAAAATGTGTTAAGTTCTGGAGAATGTAATCAGCATCAGAGTATCACTGTTTCTGCACATGGAACAAAAATCACTCAGTCCTTGTTGCCTGGTTTTCTGAATCTTAACCCGTGTTCCCAGGATCTTCCACATCCCTGGTGGGGATTGAGTCCCTGCAGCTGTTGCTTCATCATTTGGGAAACCTATCATGTAGGGAGATGGGAGATGTTGTGTTGGCTACATGCTACAGTGTCTGAATCCTGCTAAAAGGCTTGAAAAAGGTTACTACTCAGAAATCATTGCTAGGGATGAGTTATTGTGTTTAATACACATGGGCCAAGGAGCTGTGCCATCTTAGCGAAATATCTGGGAAAAATTATGTGGACCCTGATGTTTCAGAGTTTTACACTTAAAAATCTGGCAGGAGCAAAGATAGCCCTGGAGGAACTGGAGATCTAAGAAGGATTTTGGAATTCTGTTGCCTGCTATAGAAATATAATGTTAAAGCATATATATCCTGTTTAGTCCTAGATTGTTACCTGGTGAAGAGAAAGATGGGAATTTAATGTAGTTCCTCAAGAAGAGGGAAATGATGCCAGGTAAAGACGAGATACAGATAAAGATCAGCTGAGTAGAGAGAAATGTGGTCTTTGGCCAGTGCAAAGGGGCAGCATGATGCAATGCTATTGGCCACTTCATGCTGTGGTAGGGAAGCCATTCTGGGAGCTGGCCAGCCTGTAGGGAATGCTGTGGCTGCCATTTTGAGTGGGCAGTGGGGTGGCAACCAAGCTGTCATAGGCAAATGTTGCAGAAGGATCTGGGAAAAAGCACCTGGACTGGTGCCTGGAGACAACCTGAGGGGAAGGCAGGCTGCTCGCTGGCAGGGAATGGTTAACATGACTGTGTCATGCAGCTCTTCAGAGAGAGGTGTGGGAGGGCTGGGGCTTGAAGGTGCTTCCTCATGCCCACTCTCTTCTCCAGCACAGTGGTGACTGAAAGTGCTGATCTGCTTTCTGTTCAGCTCCATTTTATCTTTCCAGCTGCCCTATTTTTTTCCTGGCTGTTTCCTGCCCTGTGATGTTGCCCCCTTTTCAGGCAGGGAAAGAGGGACATGACTGCTGCCAGGACAAGGAGTTGACTTCATGGAGGGAAGCAGAGGGCCAAAGTCTGGGAAAGACAGGAAATCAACTTCCTCCTCAGGAAAAAAAGATTTTAAAACCTCCTGAAGTGGTCAGAGCATGAGAGGAGACATGGATCCCCATACCAGAGGAACTTGTTGAAGAAATTATGGCAAAGGAGTAAGGAAGGAAGAGCTTTAGGCTGATGTTAAGACTGTGATGAAAGGCGTGGGTGAATCTGACAAGGGATTTGTGAGAAATAACTGATATGTGAAAACTCAAAGCTGCAAGGCTAAAGAAAGAAAGAGGTCCTCTTGTGAGGCTGCAGCTGTGGAGGTGGTGAAGGCCACAGGCCTTAACTTCTTCACTTCCCTGTGGAAAAGATCACTCAACAAAAATGACACTTCCTGGTGGGAAGATGGAAAATCTTTGAATATCTAAAAGGCCAGGGAGTGTACTACATTGATTCCACATGAAAAATTCTGATAAATTGATTAACCTTAACCAGATTTTGTGAAATTACATTGGATACAGAGCAGATAAAACTTGCCAGAATGTCTTTCTTACAAGATTTTTTTCCCCCTATTGAAGAAGAGAGTTAAATTAGAAATGAGTGCCTTGAAAAATAAGCTTTTTATTGTAAAGCAGCAAAGCTTTTGTAAAAACATAAAAACATCCCTTTCTTCATTAAAACATGTTAATCAGTTATGCTTTAGTGGTAACAAAGTGCAGTGGTTGGAGGATAATTGACTTGGAGGTCTGGAAGCTGTGGGCTAGCAAACTCCAAGCAGCTCTTCCTGGATAAGAGTGTTTCATATCCCAGAGCCACAAATCCTGTGAAACAGTTTCTGTCTCAAAGAGAGGGCACTTGAAAAAAGCAAGGTGATGCACAAGCTGTCTTGGCCAGTTTTCAGGAAATTAGTGAAAATGTTTTTTGGTTTGGTGTTGGTTTTTTTTTTTTTTTTTTTTTTTTTTTTTGAGTATTTTGCTTTCAGGGTGTGGGTATTCTTCACAGGAAAGCATTTATGCATTAGCATTTCAATCTACAGCCGCAAAACACGGCTGTAACTGTCACTGTTATGTGGTGCCTAGAAGCCCTCTCATGTGCTTTTCATGGTCGGATTGCAGGCGTGTAAACTTCCCTGATGCTAGGTTTATAGTTCCTGCATATGTTGAGGCTTGGCAAGGAGGTTTGGCTACAGACTGTGTTTATTCTCAAGTTACCAAGTGCAGGACACACGTGTCATGACTAGTTCTTGCTGGGCCCTTAGTTCTTGTTGTAGCTCAAGATTCCTAGTAGGATTTTTAGGTTTTTCTTTTTTTTTTTGTTTTCTCCCCTGTGTTTCAGATGTACTTGGTACTTTCTGTGTGCAGCACTGCTTTATTTATCTGGCAAGCTTTTTGATGATTGCTCAAAGTATCCCCTAGGCTATCCACCTTTATGTGAAGATTGCAAAGGGAAATTGAGAAGCAGGCAAAACCCTCAGTGAACTATTGCAAATAGGTTAGAAAAAAAAAGAAAAAAGGTTATATATTAAATCAATTATGTTTTCAATTACATTTGAAAACCTAACAGATTTTGCTTTTAGTATTAAGCACTAGGTACTCGGATATGCATCTTAAGATAAATGTGGGCTTTTAAGTTTTATCAGCCTTGCCATTACTGGGTATATGTGTACATGGCATATATACAAAACATTTCAAAAACTTCAAGATTTAATATCCACTTACACTTTCGTGCTTAATTTAAATGTATGGCTATTGCTTTTCTAAAAGCATTCATGAAGTATTTGTACCATCCACAACTGTTTCAGAAAATTAGATGGAGAATTTACATGTGGGTATATATGCATACATTGCCTAGAGAATCTTGGCCCTAGTCTTTTAAGACACTATTCTTACAAGTCCTGTGATCCATATTTGATAAATATATTCTGAATGAAAAGAGGGAGAGAGGCATGCACTTATTAAATAGGCCTGAGCATGATAATGCAATAAGTGGGACAAAAAAAGGAGTGGTAGATAATAAAGAGGGAGGGTTAAGGGTGGGGAATGCTTATTATATTTAAATTTAAACTTGTGAAAAAACTGGTCGAACAACCAGCCTTAATAGCTTCAATAGACTATTTCCAATGAGAACGAGCTGGTAAAAGCAGCCGTTAAAATGTTGACAATAAGTCAGTTTCTTATAGCCATGGCTGTATTTCTTCTAATAATGCAGTTTTTAAAGTTGCAGCGAGTACGGAGACAACTTCCTCCTGGACCAATTCCTCTCCCAGTTTTTGGGACCTTGATACAGCTGAACTTTCAGTTTAATCGTGATCTCCTCATGAAGGTATTTATTTTCAGATACTCCTACTTGTTTAAAAGTCTTTGTAATTTCCCATTTCTCATGTTGTTTGCTATATGAAAACATCCTCTCCCAAAAGTACATTGGTAACATACTATAATTGCTAACTAGCTAATGTGATATTTGCTCTTGGTCTGGTTCAGAGCTGCTGGTTTAGCTGGCAAAATAAGAAAAAGTTATTGCAGCATAAAGTAGTTTACCAGCCTAAGAAAAGTGGCACTGGAAGTTCTGAATGTGTGAAAATAACTCTGCTCTTAAACCCATCACCTTTTAGCACTGAATTTGTTAAATTAATATTAAACTTGATATCCTTCCATCACCACTTACCACAAATTCACATGAAAATTGGTATCGTTTAGGATTAAATACCTTTAGGGATGCTATGTCAGATTTGCAGTTGGGGAAAAGAAATACTAGTTTAAAAAAGTTACTTTTACGACATGGATTTTTAGCTTTCCAAGCACTGGCACTCTAGCTTGAACAGTAAATAGATACTTAAGATGCACTATGTGTATATATGCTTGTTTCTATTAACGGGGTCAAAAATAACCCCCATGAACATTTTATTAGTTGTTTTTTGAGGAGCACTACTGTGCACAAAGCCACTTCTATTTCATTCTATTGGTTCTAGCAGTGCTTTCAGGATTCTCAATAGGCAACTCTGGTGGCTTCTGTCACTGTGATTTGGACGAGGCACACCAGTTATCCTGACCAAATGGCAGGTTCAGATGGGAAGTAAAGGACACTGTCAGACAGAATAGTCTTACTCAAGTTCCAGCACCTAAATATGCAAATGGGCAGGGGAGAAGAAGAAAGTAACTGGTCCAGTCTCCACAAGTGAGTTACTCCTCTGATGTTTCTGTGTTCCCTTTGTGACACTTTACCTGTACAAGAAACCCTCTTGAACTAAATTCTTGCATAGAAAATACCCTCTATCACATGAATCAGTGTGAACTGAGCCTTGGCTTATGTAGAGTAAGAGAAAGTACCTAATGTTTCTTGGCATAGCTCTGTAGCTCTGAAAAGATGGAATACTCATTTGTTTCCAACAGAAAATGCTGGAAGAGACATTCATGCTTTCTCACAGATAACTGTAATCTTGTGGGAAAGATGAAGAAAATCATTCTACCTTAGGGCTGGTCTTGTAATCCATGTTAAAACAGGTTCATCCTCTGTTTGCCAGCAATGTGTGAGATTTTGTCTGTGCTTTCCTGGCTCCTCTCCCATCTATAGCTGGCAAAAATTCATGGCAACATATTCACCTTATGGTTTGGATGGGCCCCAGTGATTGTATTGAATGGATTTCAAGCAGTTAAGGATGGTATGACCACGCACCCTGAAGATGTTTCTGGGAGGCTAGTGTCTCCTTTCTTCAGAGCCATGGCCAAAGGAAAAGGTAAGAATTTCTTGCCATAAATATTGCACAGAAACCTCTTCTTGACAAATTGCAGCTCTTTTATAGCTTGTAACCCCTTCCAGAAGTACCACAGTAGCAGGGTTTGTCTGTGAGGAATGACTGCCAGGTGAACTGCAAAGTAGAGACAGGTGAAGTAACCTTTGGGTAGTAGTAGGAGATGACCAGCAAACGAAAAGAGATTCATAATGCCTTGTGTGAAATATCCACTGGAACAGATTCAGAGGTGATAAGATGAGGCAGTGGTAGGTTGTGCCACAGAGAAGTGGAAGAACAGGAAAGGCCACACTTCCTGTCCTGGACTTGCTGCCTCCCACCGTTATGTTTTCAATTGAAGAATAAGCTTGATCATGGGATCTTCTTCTCAATTCCTTCCTTTTGTGTACATTCTCTTACTCTCACAGTTGCATCTAGAAGTTCAGTACATTTCTGTTTCAACCTTGCTGTAGGTTTCAAACTCCCCCATCATATTGAAAATTCCCAATCTCCTGATTTTCATGTTTCATGCATTATGAAACAACTTTTATTTTATTTGGGACCTCAACCTTTTTTAAGGAAACTTAATTCCTTAAGTATTTGTAATCTGAAGTTATTTCAGTCACTGGTGATTCTTATAATACACTAAAGATGCTGTTAGTATATGATGTTTATTTCTCCGGACAATATTTGTCACAAAGCCTAGGTACCGAACTTTCATGTCCTGTGGACAGGAGCTTTTCTCCCTGACTGGACAATCAGAACTCTTTTCTCCTCATGAGAATTATTACCCTCATCAGGTGTGCTCCAAGCATAGAAAAGAGTGGGAGATAAGCACTTCAGAGAGCATCTAGAGAAGCAGGTGTCAAACTTTCCAAGATAACTGTCTTGGATCAAGCTTAAGTCATCTTATTACCCACTTGAGTTTGTCCATTTCAGGCCTGCCTACATGCTTACATGCCACAGCTGTTCCTTTCTGTCTTTGTGTTCATAGGCAATGCAATAGTTTAATTATATTCTGTGGTTTAATAAATCTTTTAATGTAGTCTTTGTCTATAGTAAATAGCATAATAAAGAGCTCTTCTTTGAATGGGTGCAGGGATTATGTTGGCAACTGGTCACACCTGGAAGCAGCAAAGAAGGTTTGCCCTGAGGACTTTACGTGACCTTGGTCTGGGGAAAAGAGGTCTGGAGCATCGAGTTCAAGAAGAGGCCCACTACCTTGTAGCCTTCTTTGCAAGCATGAAAGGTATCTCTGCAATAAATACTGATTCATTTTTGTCATTTATCTGTTGTTTTTAGTGTATGAACTTCTCTGTGCTGCTCTGAAATTTAGGGCAGCTTTTGTTCCACAGGAGAGTGTGCAGGGTCTTACAGTGTCTATGCAGGATGGACTGAAAATGCAAAGACCCCAGTGCTGTGTTTTCAAAGAGGCTATTCTTGTTCAAAGTTATTTACAAAACTACTAAAATTGGGAGCAAAACTGGGGCTTATTTATTATTATATCATAGAATGCTTAAAGTGGAAAGGTATATCTGAAGATGATCTAGTCTAACTTCTCAAATCAGAGTAGGTTTCTTATGCCTGAGACCAGTTGGATTTTAAGTATCCGCAAGAATGGAGACTTCACCACCTCTCTGGGTAACCTGTTCCAGTGTTCAGTCAGCCCTAGAGTAAAAAAAAAAGTTTCTTATGTTTATGCAGAATAATTATGTATTTCAGGTTTTGCCCATTGCCTCACTTTATAATACTGAGAAAAGTCTAGCTCCATATTCTTTATTCCTCTCCACCAGGTATTTATACACACCTAAGATACTTCCCTGAGCCTTCTCCAGACTAAGCAGTCTCTCTCTTACATCAGCTGCTCCAATCCCTTAGTTATCCTTGTGGACCTTTACTCAACTTGTTCCAGCGTGTTGATGTCTCTTTTGTATTGGGGAGCTCAGAACAGGACCCAGTACTCCAGATGAGTCTCACCAGTGTTGATCAGAGAGGAAGGATCACCTTCCTTGACCTGACAGCAATGGCTTTCCTAATGCAGCCCAGGATGATACTGGCCTTTGCTTCAAGGGCACATTTCTGGCTCATATATGGTGCTGGTGCGTAAAGGTATGGACACATTCTCAATGCAGATGGATTAAAGCTTCTAACACCATTTGCATGTACTCTGTAAAGCAGTGATGAAAATCTTGTCTTCATTATAACATTTTACCCTGATCAGCCCAGCTAGGAGCATGTGGGTTGGATTTCTCAATACTCACCATTATGCAAAGGCACAGTAAATTAGAACATGCTGTGGCTAGCATTGTATCAATTAGAAGTAATTAAATCCAGACCAGTCTCATGGTTTAAGAACTAAGAGAGTTTTAGATGTGTGTTTTCAGACATTCCTATGCTTGAGACATTTTGAATTTGCCAGACAGCAAATTTGCATAGATTTTTCTTTCTTAGCTCTAAATTTGCTTTACCATATTATGAAGTATTTTACACATCCGATGTTACTTTAGGGTGCCACACATCCTGGGTTTATGAGGTTGAATCATAGTTCTGAAGATGTTTGATTTTGTAAGAAGATTGCTGCTTCTCTGTGAAATGCAGTGCTGTCTTTGGGTAACCTATAAGATACTCTCATTTCATTAAAGCAGACAAGAGGCGCTAACAGTGACATTTATTATTATGGTTGCAGGGAAACCCATGGATCCTTCTTTCTCTCTTGTTCATTCTGTCTCAAATGTAATTTGTGCTGTTGTTTTTGGACATCGCTTCTTCAGAGAGGATGAAACCTTCCATGAACTGATTAGAGCCACAGAGCATCTATTCAAATTTGGAGGCAGCTTTATTCATCATGTAAGTAAGCTGTTGTCTTTTTCTGAATAAGGCAGAAAGTGAGAAATGCAGATTCAAGAGGTAGCTGCTAGACAAAAGTTTTTGAATGGGTGAATGAAGAGAGTGAAAAAATAATCATTCAAATATATAAGTGTTTTGCCATTGGCTACTTATCTCCATTTCCTTTGTAAGAAGTGGAGACTTGAAGACTTCCAGAGTGTCCTGGGTTCATCAGTAGCAGTCATTTTTTCTCCTTCTTAGTAGCTGGTGCAGTGCTGTGGTTTTGACTTCTGGCCTGGGAACAGCGCTGATAACACCGATGTTTTTAGTTACTGCTAAAATGTTTACCCTGACCAAGGACTTTCTGAGCCTCATGCTCTGCCAGGGAGGAGGGGAAGCCGGGAGGAAGCAGAAACAGGACATCTGACCCAAACTAGCCAAAGAGGTATTCCATACCACAGCACATCATGCCCAGGAGGTAACTGAGAGTTACCCGGAAGGGCTGGCTCACTGCTGGGGGCTGGGTATTATCGGTTGACAGGTAATGAGGTGTTGTATTTTCTTCCCTTGTTATTTCCTTTATCATTATTATTATTGGTGGTAGCAGTAGTGGTTTTGTGTTATACCTTAGTTATTAAACTGTTCTTATCTCAACCTGTGGGAGTTACATTCTTTTGATTCTCCTCCCCATCCCTCCAGGAGCAGGGGGAATAGAGGAAGGGGGGAAGTGAGTGAATGAGCTGTGTGGCTGGGTTTAAACCACAACACAGAGAAATTCCATTTCCTTACCCTGAGTGAGGAGCAGGTCTAGATGCAGGCAGCGGAAAATAGTAAATGCTAAGTCAGCAAATACACCCGTAAGCTTGGAAATCAAAACAGTCAGTGCTCTTCTGAGAGTTGAGATCTTACCTGTCACTAGAAGAGGCCTGCTTTGCACAGAAGTGTATTCAAAGTTGCCCAGGAGTTCTGGTTCTAGTTCCACTTCTAAAGTTGTCCCATACATCTTATACAGTAGCCTCATAATGTAAGAAAAGGTAAGCAGTCCCTGTAACACAGAGATTTACTCCCACATTCCATGGAGCATTTTTCTCATTGAGTTATGACCAGCTTCCCTTTTGCCTAGCCTAGTTTTGGTCCTATAAGTTGTGTGTAGTGGTGGCAGGTGAGACTGGCTTTTGGGACAGAGAGAAGAAAAGGAAGTATATTCTCTTTCCTAACTAAGCTTTGCTTTATTCTGATGATTTAGATACTGTTCTGGGAAATAAGAACAAGGGTTCAAACCATTCCAAAGGGAAGGCTGCAAACTTCCCACTTCCTAGATGCAAATGGTACTCAGTATTACGTAAAAAGTGGACATTGCTGCATCCACACCCCCATTTCTTAACTGGATTCCATCTTGTCCAGCACCAAACAGGAGAATGCTATGGACTGGGCCCCTCCAGAAATGGAGGAGGAGTTTTGGCAGGACTGGTAGTGGGAAGGTGGATGGGTTCAGTTCTTGTCTTGAACATTGAAAGCTAAATTCAACTTACAGTTAGGGTGCCATAGTAGCCAGAAAGTGTATGCATTTTGAGAGTAGGAAACTGTCATGGTTTAAGCCCAGGCCGTACATCAGAACCACGCAGTCCACTTCCCCCCTACCTTCCTTCCCCCCGCTCCTGGAGGGACAGGGAGGAGAATCGAAAGAATGCAACTCCCACAGGTTGAGATAAGAACAGTTTAATAACTAAGGTATAACACAAATCACTACTGCTACCACCAATAATAATAATGGTAAAGGAAATAACAAGGGAAGAGAATACAACCGCTCACCAACTGGTACCTTACCCCCACCCCGCAGCGTTCTAGCCCTTCTGGGAACTCTCAGTTCTACCTCCTGGGCATGACGTGCTGTGGTATGGAATACCTCTTTGGCTAGTTTGGGTCAGGTGTCCTGTTTCTGCTTCCTCCCGGCTTCCCCTCCTCCCTGGCAGAGCATGAGTCTCACAAAGTCCTTGGTCAGGGTAAACATTCTGACCAGCAACTGAAAACATCGGTTTTATCAGTATTATCCCCAGGCCGAAAGTCAAAACACAGCATTGCACCAGCTACTAAGAAGGATAAAAAATGACTGCTACTGCTGAACCCAGGACAGAAACTATGTGATCTAGGCAATCATATATGATTAGTCAGACAGCTGCATGTAAGGCTTCTGAACAATACCAGAAGTGGAACTAAACAAAATGGATCTGAAGTTCTGTGTGAATCTCACATAGAACTGCAAGGCTGGACTACTACCTCTCTGTGATAAGGCAATGATTACTTGATAATTGTATGTGTGGCAATAAGAACTGATCTTCCAAAAGGGCTGAAGTATAGTATATCACAACCAGCCAGCCTCCAGTGAACATCTACTAACATGCTTCTTTGAGTATAATTATGAGAGTAGGAGAAGAGCTCAGCAAAATGAAGACTAAGAAAGGGTAGAACTTCTGCTAATAAATAAATTGTGGGATTATAATTCCAACAGGAAAAGAACTATTAAGAGAAAATACTTTGCAGTTACAAGGATGTTGCAAGTTACCCAATCATAAATGTATAAGGTGAAAATCAGAATGAACTTTCTAGCTATTGGAATAGGTAGAAAGCAGCTATTCTTAGGCCAGATTTTCCCAAACTGTGAGAGAGAAAGATAAAACTGATCAGGTTATGTCAGCTAATCCTGTCTTCTTTTCTAGAGAAGCACTCAGAATTGTTAGGTAACTGTTTTAGCTTTTCTGGGTTTCAGATGTTTCATGTTTTATTGAGGACCCTTGAGAGTTCTTTGAGGGATTACCACGTTCCTATACCAGCAGCTGCTAGCCACCCCTTGCTCTGGGTTGTATGAACTGCTTTTGCACATCCTGGCGGGGATAGTTTACAGCGGCTTTGCTTCTGCCTCCCTGGTATTCTCCACTGGAGGGCAGGACCTTACCTTTAAACGTATGAATGCTGTTCATTGTAATTGAATACATGAATTGAATAAATGAATACAATTAATTCTAATTATAATTATTCTAATTTGGCTTGTGGTTGAGCTGAAAGCCAGTGGAACTCTGAATCTTACCATCAACACAGCCAGAAATTATATAATGCACCATTTCACAAGTTCAAAATATAAGCATAGTCTTTGTCAGAATATCTTACTAATCATGCCAAACCCACCTGCTAATGTAAATATTACATTCTCTTTTTAGTAGGCCTAAAATGCATTTTCTAGTAATAGAGACTTTGTGTGTCACTCCCGCAGCTGTATGAAATCTTCCCCTGGCTGATGTGCCGCCTCCCTGGTCCTCATAAGAAGGCATTGTCTTGCTATGATGTCCTGAGCTCTTTTACAAGGAGAGAGATCAGAATGCACGTGGAACGTGGGATGCCAGATGAACCACAAGATTTCATTGACTTTTACCTGGCTCACATTAAAAAAGTAAGTATTTAGAATCATAGAATAGTTAGGGTTGGAAAGGACCTTAAGATCATCTAGTTCCAACCCCCCTGCCATGGGACACCTCGCACTAAAAACCATGTCACCCAAGGCTCTGTCCAACCTGGCCTTGAACACCACCAGGGATGGAGCATTCACAACTTCCTTGGGCAACCAATTCCACTGCCTCACCACCCTTACAGTAAAGAATTTCTTTCTTATATCCAATCTAAACTTCCCCTGTTTAAGTTTGAACCTGTTACCCCTTGTCCTAGCACTACAGTCCCTAATGAATAGTCCCTCTCCAACATCCTTATAGGCCCCCTTCTGATACTGGAATGCTGCTATAATTTGTTCTGCTTAGTCATTCATTCATAAGGAATAAGGAGAAATGGACCATTAAATTGTCCAGTCTCAGGCCTTCTATCACAATTTCTTATCTTTCATAGACATCCTAATGTGAATTTAGTAATCAGGACTTGCTGAATCCTTTCTAGTTATTAACGTACCACAGCATCTTGCAATTCTATAATTGGAGGTTAACACACCAGAGTTTTCTCATTGGCACAAGTTACAAAACGATTTAAGGCTTCCAGGAAAGAATACTTAATCTCTAAGTGGGCTACAAGAGAACTGGGAAGGTGCTGGAGAAACAGTGGGATGTTCTGTTTAGGATATTTGGCTAATAAGGGTTTGTCAAGAGAAGTTGCTGCAGGAAAGCAGTTGAATTGGTTTTTGAGAGCATTTTGTGAGAAAATAATTTAGGAGTCAGTGGAGTTTCAGACAAGACTGGAGGAGAGTTTCAGGGGCAGTAGACAAGTTGAAAGTAGACAAAGGGAACTGGGACAAATAAGAGCATTTTGGGCAGGCACAGTACCATCAGGTTTTGAAAGGCTGTGGGAGACTTGCAGAAGCTGTGAGTGGGAACACGTGTCTCTTCCTTTTCTAGGCCTTACCAGCATGTAAGGTCTGAATCTTGGGAACTGGATCCCCTCCCTTCCCTGTGACTCCTACTAACTTCACTTGATCACTTTTCCTTTCTCCTCTTCTCCACTGCATTAAGGCAGTATTCCTCCTCCTGTTCTGCTTGGTGATAAAAAAAGGATAAAGGGGAGAAGTGACAAGATTAAAGGGGTACTACTGGAGGGTGACAAGGTGAGAATGGTTCAGAGAGCCAAACAAGATATTCCAGGTGGAAGACGTCTATTATTTCAGCCCCTGCAGAAGTGGGAAGTGACTGCTGCTTCTGGGAGACAGGGCTCCCTGCAGGGACAGCCAGTGCCCCTTCACCCTGGGCATGTGCTGGCTGCAGCAACAGATGGCACTGCAGCCTTGTCAGGCTATAGCACCCACCTTGCACCTCATGGCACAGCCCAAAGGGGTCTGCCATCCGGGACTGCTGCCCATCTTCTGTACTCCTGAGCTGGTTCTGCTGCTGTGCTCAGTCATGTTACAGAGACATGCATCTGGAGAAGAATGTCTATTAGCAATTTCTGTCAGCCAGCTCTTTAGACTTTAGCATGTGTCTTCTGAATACTTCATAGCACTTGACTTTTTTATTATTGTGGGAAACAAAAACATCCATCTTGTGGAACTCCAAGTATATTGCAACTGTGAAATTGTCATTATTGTCCAAGCTAGTAATTCTCTCAAAGAATCAAATCAGATCTCCTTGCCAAGATCAGTTTTCTATATCATAATAAATAGCATCAATTTGTATTTCTATCTGGTAGTTCTTTATTAATTGATTCCCATATCAGCTGCTATTTTTATGTCCAGGGTGGATGTCAGCCTAACTGGTTTCTGGTTCCTTGAATCCCCTTTGTTTAATTTTTTTGGTACTGGCACTATATTAACTAATCTGCTCCTCCAAACTGTTTAACTGCTTCTAAGACATTTCACTGCTTTTCTAAGATCTATGAGACTTGAATATCAGTGGACCAGATATTGTTTGAGCAAACTCTTCTGGAACTCTGCTGTGTGGAAATCATCCAAGTTCATCTATTAAAAATATTGAACTATCTGTAATAGATACACAGGGCAATAGAAAAAGATCAGATGATTTTACAACAGGGAAAAACATTCTTCCCACTTTTCCAGTTGCTCCACTGGCTAAAGAAAGGTTCAAGACCCCACAGCATAGCCTAAATATAGACAATGAATTCTCCCAAATCGTAATAGTATTCTTTTACAGTTTCAGAATATACATAAATATTCTCACAATTCTAAGTGAAAACTGTAAAACCCCAGAGCAGCTGTACATACGTGTCATTGTGGCCTCTCAGTGTAGAAGCAGTCTGAATACCATAGGTTAAGAACTTTTGACAACCCAATGCTCATTACCTGGTTGCTGTATTGCTTGGTAGAAAAACTGAGTGATGGAATATGACTTGAGGCATGAAGACTGACATGCTGGTAGACATCTTCAGAGCAACATCTCATTTACCAGTATTTGCAAAATCAAGCCAAAAATCCACCTCTGTGGAGAACGTGTGATTTTGAGAGTGGAGAAAACATGGCTTGTTTGTGAAATGTCAGCTTTTTATATCAATAATTGTCTCTGGTGTCTAATATTTTTTATTAGTCTCTCTGTATTGTACTATAGGCAGAGCACACTGCAGCTTGAAACCAGTGATAAAATCCCATCTAACCCTATTCTGGTTTTTCTAACTTTCATGTATAAAGCTCTACTTTTTCTTGTCATTTGCAGACCAAAGATGAACCTAGGTCTACATACAATGAAGACAACATGGTTTGTTCTATAAATGACCTTTTCTTGGGTGGATCAGAGACAACAAGCACTACTTTGAACTGGGGTCTTCTCTATATGGTGGCAAACCCAGACATCCAAGGTGAGTAGCTAAGCACATCACAGCTATCTTTGATGCAGCAGAACAGCCAAGTCATAACAATTTCATGGATCAGAGAGTATTCCTAGATATTGCTATACAGCTGTGGCACATGGGCCTTTTTGTACTGACAGATCTGCGTTGGGCAGCATTGGTGGATCTGCAGTATCTGTGTACAAGTTCTTACAGCAGTCATGGGCTTAAGGAAGTTCCCAGAAAGAGTTAACAGTTGGGGAAGTGTGCATTTGTATAGGAGGGGTTGAGGTCTTTGGAGAAATCAAGATTGTGGTAGGATGGTCAATGGAGTAGGAGGACTGGAGCTGCTGTTTGGGAAGTCAGAGGGTTTGCACACATAATGCTTGAAAAACAGTGGCCACTGCTGCAGCCATTGGTGAGGTGCTGGTGGTGAGGTGCTGGTGGTACCTCGAGAAACTGAATTGGGTTCTATCTGAGACATAAACATGACTGAAGGCTGAAAAGAACCAGAAACTGATGTGTGATAGTAGGGATGTCACTCTTTGGAATCTTCCTTCAATTCTGCTTTGTATCATTTGGGTATCAGTGATGGGGGCTATGGTGAATCCCGCACTTCTTTGTGCTCTGTAGGTCACAGAAGTAGTAGAGAATCATCTAAAGGTCAGTTGGCAACTTTGACTTTACTTTTGTTCGTCAGTCCACTTATGATCCCAAGGTATCACAGTGTCTAACTTGTGATTAAATAAATTCTGTGATGTATTTGAATTGCAACAGAAATTATTCCAGTGAGGAGAGGAATTTGATGACTCATTTGTTACGTCTGTATATTTAAGAAGTTTATTTTCAAGTCTAGCTTTTGAACAACCACCAATCACTTTCATAGAACACTGAGTGAAAAACAAATAAAGAGTGATCCCTTATGGTGATTGAGAGAAATCTCATTGTTAGACAGAAGAATATGTGCAAATACCCAGAGGAGAAAAGGATTTTGGATGGAGGAAAGAGATGAAGATAAGAAAAAATTGCTCAACTTGGAGCTGTCAGACAAGAAGGTCTACTTAAGCTTGTGTTATTGCATAATTATCACCTAATGTGATTACGGTTATGAAAGCCCTGGCTCACCTAAATAATTTTATTTATTTAAATATAATACCTTGCACATACTTGGGAAAGCAGGGTGTGTGCAGAATGAGCCTTCCTGGTTGTCTTGAGTCATAAATTGCACTTAGACTCTCATAACGAACTGGCACCAGTGCATCTGTCCCTGTTTAATTGGTGGCTTCTTTTTGAACCTGTTCATATTTTTGCTGTTTTGACACCCACTGACAATGTTATGCAGTTCCACGATGTACCATATAGAAAAGTTTGTCCTTTTGCCTGATGAGTGAATCAGGCTCTTCTTGTTCTCTGAACTAGTGAAGCAGAGATGTGTATTTAGACTTAGGCAGTGACCAATCACTTCAAACTATGCTGGATCCTGAAGTACTTGTGCTCGATTTTGCAAGCTAGTTCTTCATAGAAGGAAATTTACTTCAAAATCTTTCTGGATATACATTTAAAATTCTGTAAGATGCTTAAATCTCTGTTGTCAGGATCTATCTAACTTAGTTTTGTGAAGGACTGCTGTCAGCCACTGAGCAGGCTTGATCTGAATGTGCACAAACTGATAATGCATAATGTGCTTCCCTGCATCTTAGTGTTGCTTCATAAAGCCTGGAAAAAGACAAGATCCTTTGTCAAAAATCTAAGGCATTTTTATTGTGTGTGTCCTGCCTGTCTTGAAGTTTACAAAACAATTTTTATACTTTTGTTAATGCTCCCAACATTTCTGTGCAATAAGCAATTTGAATCATGCTATTCTTGATCAAAACACAGGCACCAAGAAGCATATCCAGGTTTGTTTGGGTTTTTTGTTTTGTTTTTCTTTGAAGGTATTTGGACATTGTTCTAGTTGGCATTGCTTCACTTAACAGCTGTCCTGCATGAGAACCATTTCTTTTTAATAGGAATTAGGCTTTTAAGGCCCTGATTCACCCAACCTAAATTCCAGAGAGTTGTGAGCTTAGTGGTTCTAACTGGCTGTAGTGGTTCTGAGGCACCTAGCCAAAGGGAAACACAAAGATAAATCACTTCTCCTGCATTTAAGTTTTAGTAGGGCAACTTTTAAAGAGTTTTAAATTTTCAGACAACAAATATCTTTTTCTTGAAAAAGATGTCTGCTACTTTTATTTTCTTTATAAAAGTTACTTACATTTTTACATTTGTTTTATTGCTGTCCTTATAGTTCTAAATGGGAAATATGTCTTTGAAAATGGAATTAGTAAAAATATTTGATATATTTTCCACCTGAAATGGTGTATATTTTTCTACAGAGAAAGTGCAAAAGGAGCTTGATGCCGTTCTGGGTCCTTCCCAGTTAATCTGCTATGAAGATCGGAGAGAACTGCCCTACACCAACGCTGTGGTTCATGAGGTTCAGCGCTTCAGCAACATTATCTCGGTTGGCATGCCCAGAGTGTGTCTGAGGAACACTACGTTGCTCGGCTTTCCCCTCAAAAAGGTATAGACACAGTTTCTCAGTTGCTACAGACCTTTCCTGCATCAGTAGAACAAGGTTTGATTAAAATCTATTTTTACCAGCATCTTTTCTTCCACAGTGGTGGGATTGGATATCTCTGGGTCACAGCCTGAATGGAAACAAGGACAAGAAACCATCTACCAGGCCGAGTTGAGTGACACAGCCCTTGAGAGAGGGTTATCAGTAGTGAAAGGTGCCCCTGGCTGGAAGAGCGAATTTTAGCAAATATTTTTACAAACCAATGAAGACAAAACCTTAGAGATTGATACTGAAGGAAACTGTGGTTAATTTGTGCTAATAAGGCATTGGAAAGATTTCTGACTATTTCTTTGCCAGCAGAAAACCTGTAAGTAGATGCAGAGGAAAAGCATGAGGGTCTTCAATTAGCTTTCCTCAAACAGACTAAATCACAGAGACTTCTAGTTAGAAATTGAAATAGGTTTAGTAGGAATAAAGTTGTTAGTTTCTGTCAACATGGCACTTCCACTGTCAGGCTTGGACTGACATTCTGAAACAAATAGACTTCACTGATCCTACTGAGGAAATGAACATGCCAGCATTCAGCATTGAACTCTGAAGGAAGCTACCATTGGTCCCACCTAGCCAGTTTCAACTGCAGGGGGACGATTGACAGCCAGAACTAAGTGAATGTTTTTTTCCTTTCAGGGCACCATAGTTCTTCCAAATATTGCTTCATCTTTGTATGACCCAGAGCACTGGGAAACACCTCGACAGTTCAATCCTGGTCACTTTTTGGATAAGGATGGAAACTTTGTGAGCCAAGAAGCCTTTTTACCATTTTCAATAGGTAAATGCACTGACAGCACAAGCATTCATGGTTTGGATGACTATAGAGTTGTGACAGTAGAATTAAGATGTTTATTAAAAATCTGTTGGTCGTTTATTTTAAAACTCTTTGTGGAAAACAGTGCTAAAACCAACATGATTATTTCCAGTAATGTTTCCCAATCTAACTCTAAACATTTGTTCTATTGGAACAAATTAGTGTGTGGAAAATCAGAGATGTCCTGACAAATGTATACATCTAACTTGCCCTATTTTTGGAAGGAAATTCTCTGCTAATGATTATAGTTATTGATTTGGTGCATACATTTCAAAACCAGACATGCATTTGGAAAGTACTTGCAAGCAGCTGTGCCGATTTTTTATGCATACAAAATGGGAGCACGATATCTCCTAGGAAGAGCAAATCTTTATTCTTCATTTACATGATTGAACAAATTCCTTTAAAGTTCTCAGTCAAATGAAGATGAAGTTTTAGAGGTAATTGAAGTGAAACTCAGAGCAGAAGGGGGGCACAGTTATCTGTTGCTGCAGACAGGATTCTTTAAAGGAAGAATTGCATCAAATTTTGTGTCATTGATTGCATCAAGTCGTAAAGAAATTCTGGACTTGGCAAATATACCGTTGCTTTGTGTGAGGATGAATATGGTTGCTTTTGAGGTCAGGGTATTTTACTCTCTGTCCTTCCTGCCTTCCTTCTGCAGGGCACCGTGTGTGTTTGGGGGAGCATCTGGCAAGAACTGAGCTCTTTATTT
Source organism: Psittacula echo (assembly GCF_963264785.1). Taxonomy (NCBI): domain Eukaryota; kingdom Metazoa; phylum Chordata; class Aves; order Psittaciformes; family Psittacidae; genus Psittacula; species Psittacula echo. The sequence goes on along the minus strand of NC_137740.1, from coordinate 29,227,101 downwards.
TCTTTGCCAACCTGCTGCGGGCATTCACCTTCCGGCTACCTGAGGGGGTGATGAAGATCAGCACAGAGCCCATTCTGGGCGGTACTCTGCAGCCCCACCCCTACAGGATTTGTGCCATTCCACGCTAGGGCAGATGTGTACAGTGTGTCACACGCCATCTTACTTACATGATTGTGTGTCTTGAATGTCTTCTTGTCTTGAATACAAATTTCTGCTCCAAAAGCCCCCTTTTGTCTAGAGCAGATAATTTTGTTCAGACCCTGTTCCCTGCTTTTGAAGGTGATTCTTTTTAATTATTGCGCTTTTGCTCTTGAACACACCATCACTCTCAGCCTTAAAAGCATGATGCAGTTGCTGTCTGGCCTGGCAGATTTGCTCACCGGTACGCTGGTGAGCAAATGACAAGACTGACAGGCAGACTTCATCGGTTAATTCATTATCCCTGAGTTTTCCTGTTTTCCAGAGCAATGGAGTTTGGAAAAATATACCTGGAAATTTCGGACTCTGCATTATTGTTAACATTGGTAACATTACAGTCAACCTTTTGTTGGTGGTCACTAATAAAGGATATGAAGGAAAAACTAGCAACTGATTTTATTTATGGATGACTTGCAGTTCACTGAGAATGTCTAGATTTGATGCAGCAGAGGTTAATTAGTTTGAGTCCAGCAGAGAAATGATGCAGGATGAAACTCAGGGAAGAGTAAACATAGAGAGTATTTCTTTTAGGGCAGATACTTTAAATATTTTCAAATTCTGCCGAGTTAATTTTTGGAAGCTCCTATGAGTTGACTTCTGACAGGACCAGCGCTGGGTGGTTGCTACAGCAGGTGCAAGGAGCTCCTTCAAGGGGTAGTTTGGGTGAGAAGCCTGCTCTCATTCGAGTAGATGGTAAATTGAAAAACACACATGGAAAACACCAGAGATACTGTTTAATCACCTCAGAAGTTCAGCAGTATACCCAAAGCTACAAAGACTTGTCATATACACAAAATACCTGTCAAGTTCAATGAGAGTCTTTAATAGCAGAAAAGTAAAAAACAATATGGTTCCTGTGGTGAATATAAATCTTATTTATATTGTCTGGAAAAAACTTGTAAGTTTTAAGTGAACTTATCCTTCATTAATACTCCTATTTCTGTGAGAGACAGTAGGACAGCTAAACAGAAGATGGTTTGTCAAATCAGTTATCACTAGATGTCGTCTGTTGTGTGATTGAGGTTAGTTTAGGCTGTTTACCATGAATTACAAATTTAGACCTGTCTCATTATTTCTAATTCAACAGCTGATGGAACAGAGCATCAAAATAGTAAGCACTTGATATTTAGCTGTTATTAAATTAAATGGCAGAATAGCACTAGTGAAATATGGAAGATCACATCCTGACATTTTATTTGACAGAAAACTGTGTGCCCTGTTAAAAACTGATGTCAAAGTCTCCATGGATTTGCGTGTGTGCATGGGTAGATAAGGTAAAGCAGAAAACACTGTGATTTGGGGACGTTGGAGCTGTCTTTGCATCTTAAAAATGAAGCTGAAATCATTTGTAGCATTACAAGTTTTAACGTCATTGGTGCTGACATTCCTAATGGCCACATGCCTCCTCAGATATCCGTCCAAAAGGGAAACTCGCAGATGGGCCTGGGGCAGAAGCTTGCCCAGGAAGGCTCTGCAGCCAAATCAGGTTGAGTTGCCTGAACCCGTGGGAATGGCAGAACCCAAAATGAGGGCATAAATACTGCCTTTCCAGATGCTCAAGAGGAGATGCACAGGTGCTGTACATCCTTCATTGGTAGGTTATTCGTGTGTGGTTGTGCTAATGCGTGTCTGGGACAGGAACTGCTCATTGATGTTTTTTAATCCATTGTGCATAGCCGCTCAGGAAAGGAAATGTTCTCTTTTCTTTTCCCAGGAAAGGACCCAACACACAATGTGTGGCAGCAGGACATCAGTGGAGGCTCACAGCAGGGAGATGGGAGAGGTATGCTTTCCAGAGCCTTTGCATATCTGTTCTTGCCTGACCAGTTTTAAAAATGATTCACTTTCATTCATGTTCTAATAATGTCTTTCTCAGCTTTTAAAAGCCTTTTAGAGCCTGACTGGTTTTGCCACAGTAGGCCAACAAAGCTGAGAGCAGCTTTGAGAGATCAGCTTCTAGTCCCATGTTTCAAGGCTTTCTCAGCCTTGGGTGCATGGTGCCTCCTCCATCAGGCTATGGAGCTGTGGCAGTCCAGGGCTGCTGGTCTGAAGGGGTGTTTTGGAGACCTCCACCATACCCTTCATTCTTTTCTCTTCTCTTGCTTATTGCTTCCACATTATTTCTCATGGCTTGCTTGGGCTCCATTTTCAGAATAGACAATAGAGGTTGACACCCTTTCTATTCTCTGTATCATGGATACCCACTAGTGTTAACAACTGGCCAGTTTGTTGCCCCTACATCATCACCTTTGTCTGTGATGGCTGAGGCTGGTTGCTTCTTGCCTGTAAAGCTAAGCTAATAGTACTTTGGGTGTAGGGCCCCACTTAAAAGACTGCTGTTCCTGGATTATTGCACCAGCAGGTAGGTCAGTCTCTGTCTTGCACCTTTTAGATCACACCTCAAAATTGAAATCCTTGTAGACAGAACACCGAAGATAATCAGGAGCTAGTCTGGATGACCAGTAAAGGAGGACAGCCTTGCAGGGAGGGACACTCACTGACTTGGTTAGACCACACCGTATTTTCCAAGAAATGAACTGGAAGTTCAGTTTTGTTGGTCAGGCTTTAGTAGTTTTTGTAAGATATGGAACACTTTGCTTGTTGTTGAAGATTTTGGGTTCATGTAACTATCAAGCCTTACGATACCATGATGCTCATCTGTCTTCCTTTCCCCTGAATTCTGCAGGGACACTCGGAACCCAGAGGGGTAATCTAGTGGCTTCATAGCTCTTTGTCTCTGAAGTAGCTCATGTCAGCAGGTGTGACAGGTAATCTCCTCCTCAAAATAAGGCCAAAATATAAAAGGAAAAGAGAAAAAAATAATTATGCTTTTGCTTTAAAGTCATTTGAAGAGAGAAAGCTATTCTATACGTAACTATAAATGACAATTATAACAACTCATTTTATTGGAATAAAACAAAATCAACTTGTTTTATTCCAAAATCAGGTGAAAATAAAAGTTTTAACTTTTATTTTTAACTTGTTAAAACCTGATTGTCCTGAAATTAACATGCAAAATATTTTCATGCTCACAGATCTTTACTCAACAGAGGAGAAAATATTTTCTCAAAGGTAAGAGAAGTAGGTAACTGCCTAGTGCAGAGTTCTTTTAAAATATACCTTAGCCTAGCAGCCTTTTTTTTAACCTGGTGATAATAAAAAAGAAGAACCGAAAGCAAAGGAGAAAGGTAAGGAAATAAAGCAGTTTCAGGAAGAAAGCCTTAGAGTTAGTGAGAATTTAAATTTTTCCAGTATCAGCTAGAAGACAGATAAAGCAGCAAGGAGACCTGAAGACTGAGCAGTAGTTCAGTAGCTCAAATTATTTCTCTTCTAGCTGTTTGCTTTCTGAATTTACAAAAACTTCAAGCACTTATATCAAATACCCTGTTGAGGAGAAGGCAGAATGGTTGCACAGCTGAGCATTCAGCACCGAGCCTTCTGAATTGGCTGTAATGACCTTGCAGAGCCTGCAGGGGGCGTGCGCTGGTTTTCAGGGGAACAGTTAGACCAGTCGGGATTTTATGTTTCTGCAGTGAGCTTCTTCCTGCCGAAGAAGTTAACGCCTGCAAAGCCAGCGTAGATGTTCCTACTATGCGCTGTGCTGTGTCTGCAGGAAAAACGTGGACCTTTCCCCACCTGTGAGAAGTATTCCCGGAGAGAAATGCAGCTGCTACGAAAGAGTAAGAGATGGGCAAGGGCAAGAAATAGTCAGGTGGAGTTACTGAATATGAATTCCCGCATTAGTAAGGATGCAGTTCTTGCCTTTGTTTCTTCAGCCTTAACAAACATATTCCAGTGTGTGCACTGTGTCAGAAGCACAGCCTAAAGTGAATGCTTCTGTGCTATCTCAATCCTTGAAGTTTGCCAGTGACTATTGAGATGAGATGAAAATTTCAGCATCTAGAACTTCTAGATTTGCTCCATGTATCCTTAAAGTTTATAGACAAAGAAAATATAACTAATAAAGAATAAAATTTCTGTATTTCAGTAATATAATCAGGACCAAGGAAAGTTCTGGTTTCTTAAAACTGCAGCACACAAGGAAGGCTCTCTGGCAGATGGACAACTTAATGCCTTTTTTGGCTTAAGAAAATGGCAGGTCATCTAAAGGCCAATACTTTTAACACCATTGATGTTCATGGAAAATTTCTGTCAAGGTTAGGAAGAAGAGGTTAGAAAATAAGTAGATAAACATGATTTTTTCATATTCATCAGCTGGGCTGATTCATCCCAGGGCACATAGGGAACAGTATTAACCTTAGAGCTATTAACGGTTATCTATGAGAATCTCTGGAGGATGGCAAAAGGTCAAACATTTGCTTGTCTTCAGAAGGTAAGAGAAGCTGCAGTGTTATGAATCAGTCAGCCTGATAGCACTTTTCAGACTATCCTAGGAAACTAATGAAATTGTAAGCACTGGGATGAAAACAGGAAGTATCAGTACACACCAAATAATGTCAAATTTACTTACTTTGTTTGATGACATTGCCAGTGGTCTGTTTTCAGGAGGGAAGCCATCAAGGTAATTTACTGCTCTTTAATGTGGCTGTGACACAATCTAAGAAACTCTAGGGAAATGTGGGGTATCTGAAGCTTTGTAAAGATTTTGGAAAACTCAGGAAATATCTATGAATGCTACTGTGTGAAACTGAAAGATACACTGAATGGGATTGTGTCCCGTGTTTAGTACTATTCAGTATTTAATCAAGGACCTTGGTACTTAGCATAAGCATCAAACCTGGTAAGGTCTAGTTTCTTGATGCTATCAGATCCCAAACTCATGCCTGCTGTAAGGGGAGAAACAGGTATTGCCAAACCTGTTATGGTTCACAGAAACTTAAAGCCATTTTATTTTGGATTTATTATCTTTGTGAAAGAATGAAGGCTGTCGTGACATGGATTCTTCTCCTTATCACTTTTAATGTCAGATGGCTGGCAAGGTGAGGATAACCCTATTCCAACATCCTATCATTCTTCTCTCCTTTCTTTCTTCCTGGAGTGACAGTTTTCTCTAGGGATTTTTTTCCATTTGTTTTTTTTTTTTTTTTTTTTTTTTCTTCATCATTATGGTGCACTAAGCTGCAGCAGAAAAAAACATTTTAGTTTTGCAGTGACTCAAAATGCCTCTAAAAGCCAGAGTGTTCAGACTCAAGTTTGATGTCCTGAGCTAAACCATTTTCCTTAGATTTTCTTGGATAAAAGATTTATTGGGAAATCCAGAAAGTTTTCATTAAGAAATTTCTGAGAGGGATTATTTAAAACTGTTTTTATCCACTGAGATATGGCCTAAAAAATCCCAATGAACTGGATTAATTTGAAATGATATTTCAGCTGAGTTTGGCATATCTTCTTTTCTGAGTGGAAAGCTTATGAACTTGTCCTAATATCTGTGTAGAAATCTCAGCCCGTGGTATTTTTAGCCAATGCTCCAGGAGTTAGTTATTTGCTGTCCTGCAGTGTGAGATTCTAATGTTAAAGGAATAACAATAACAAAATTGCAGCCCTTTCTTTGACTAGTTTATGAGATACAGCAGATGAGATGGGATGAGCTAATAATACCAGTATATTCTGGGGTCAGCTGGCAATATGATAATATTCTACAAAGAATGCATTTTAAGGAGCATTACAGAGAAAATGAAACACCTGCAGGTGTTTTGTATGGTATTATTTCTGAAATAACCTTTTTGAATACTGTAAAAATGTTTATTCCAATGATGCAGTCACACAAGCATAGGCTCTCTCCTGTAAATTCATCTTGATTTGACAGCTGCAAGCTATGGGGGAATCTAGTCTGGCACATAAGGCAGGCAGCTTGTGAGTAGTTTCATGCAGGGACAAGTATGACCTCCACCATCCTCCACTAATATTGAGGGTATTGGTAGCCCCAGTGCTCATGGACAGTAATCAACATCCTAGAGAGCTGCAGCAAACCATTACTGCAGTTTTAAATATGACAAGTTTTTTTGGCTCCTATTGAATTGTGGGACCTGAAGGCAGGGAGACGCTGGGATTTTAGGTTTGCCACTCTCTGACACTGTTGTGGTGTTGTCCTGAGTGATGGCAGGAAAGTATGCACCTTGGCAGGAGTTCACTATTTAGGTATTGAGTCCTAATGTATGTATCTGGTCTGATGCTGTAGTTAAGGGAAAAGCAATCTCTGCACCTTCAGCCTGCTTAAGAACATCAGCAGCTGCTAGAAAGAAGGCTGGTTAATTCAGCACAGATCAGTGCAAAATTATCCGCTTTTAATATTCCAGCAGTGCATTCTCTGGGGAACCAGGCAGAGGGCAGCAGAAGTCTCCTTAAAAGGGCTGTGCCTTTCTTGCTGTCACCGGCTTAGCAAAAGCTAGCTTTAAACCAACCACTTTCACCAGGGTACGCTGGAGGTCGTTACATGTTCATTTTCCATCAGTATGAGACTAGTTGAGGATGAGATTCAAATGCTACAATACAATGTTCTTAACGGATTTCTCAGACATTTTGGTAAAACACAGTGTCTGCGGGGTTTTTTGTTGACTAGGTACATGGACTTCATTCACCGTGTCCATGCTCTTCTGCCCTCTGATCAAGATAAGAGGTTTGTCATTGTCTCTGTACTTATAGTCTCTCCCACATAAGGGAATGCAGTGCATTAGGGAAGCTCCCAAATATACTGCTGTGTGTCTCACATTAGCCCTCATTTTCTCTAGGTGAGATAGTGGTGTTAGGCCAGGCCCAGATGTTGGAAAAATAAAGTAATCATGTTTGAAATGTAGGAATCACATCCATGAGGATTAGAAGCAGAACATTCATTCCTTTTACCTTGCCTCTCTCCTTACTGTTAAGTACTGCCAAGAGAAAACTTTGCTATAATTAGAAAACTAACACCAAACACCCAAAAGGCCCCAACCCCAAAAGAAACCAGAAAATATTTAATAGAATAATTCTGGCTGTCGTTCATCAATTTTAGCTTGGTTTTGGTTTTTATCCAGCTTTGCAGGTGAGCTTCTGCAGTAAGGGAGTCTGTTAGGACTGGAAATTATTTGCCTCTTATCTTTATGACATGTTTGACAGGATGCTTAACACAGAACTGACCAGAATTATTCTCCTTGAACAGTGCATCATTTGATCAAATAAAGCCCTGTATTCCATGAAGCTGAACAGTAGAAAATGTCTCAACAGATCAAGCCAAAGTGCATAATGAACAAAAAGAAAGGACTTATATTTTCATCCTTCCCTTTCTGAAAGCTGTGTTGAGCACCACTGACTTCTTCAATGGGTAACGCTGTAAGTGCAGGTGTTGGAAAGATGATTTCCGCATTAAGGACATGTCAGACGGAGTGTGATCTATTGTTATTGTTCGAAATTTTCTCATGTCTGTCTGTAGCAACCTGTATTCCTCCCCATTGACACCTGTTTGGTTGCATGTCATGTTGTGAATACTTGCTTTGTTACATGCATGCAGTGGCATTTCCAGGGTTTAGGAAATTCTGTATTTAAGAATGCTCATGGTTTTAAGTTAATCACTTCATAGGCTTGCCTTATGACACATGATGAAATATCATTGCTCTTTGATTACACTCTGTTATTTACAGGACCCCCATTGGCAGGTTGCTAATGGCAAAGGTGGCCCTCAGTTTTGCTACACCTTATCACCCAGTGGGTATGCTCAGACTTAGTGTGTCACAGAACCAACTACTGCATTACTAAAGTATCTGTAGCATTTCCTGTGGCATCCTTATTGTATTGTCTGAATGCTGTGTTAAAAGATAACAACTAAATTTTCACAGCACCAGGTATCATCACCCTGGTTTTGCTAATGGGGAAACAGTACTTATAGCCTCTATGCCAACACTGACAAACAGCCTTGTGTACTTTATTGGATAAGCTTAGGGCCTGAGTCTTTCATAGAATCATAGAACAGTTTGATTGGAAGGTACCTTAAAGGTCATTTAGTTCCAAACCCCTGACCCAGGCAGGGACACCTTCCACTAGACCAGGTTGCTCAAAGCTCCATCCAACCTGGCCTTGAACACTGCCAGGGATGTGTCTCATCACCCTCACAGTGAAGAATTTCTTCCCAATATCTAATTTACATCTTTGCTTTTTCAATTTAAAGCCATTTTTTCGCTTTGTCCTATCCCTCCGTACATGCTTTTGTAAAAAGTTCATCGCCAGTCAGCCATTTTAGGCACTGGAAGCTGTTCTACGGTCTCCCTGAAGCCTTCTCTTCTCCAGGCTGAACAACTGAACTCTCTCAGCCTGTCTCCATAGGAGAGGTGCTCCAGCCCTCTCACCATGTCCATGGCCTCCTCGGGACTTGCTCTAACAGCTCCATATCCTTCTTGTGTTGGGGGCTCCCGTGCTGGACACAGTATTCCAGGTGGGGTCTCACAAGAGCAGAGTAGGGGGGGAGAATCACTTCTCTTTCAGCAGCTTTAGCGCATGTTCGCATTTATGTATCAAAATAAGAGAAAAAAATAAATATTTTTATTCAAAGCACACCTGCAGTGGCTGCAAGTTGTGAGTACATTATGTGTCTCCAGACCTAAGCTTTGCTGTCTGAAGACAGACATCCATTCACTGAGTGCATAATTGGCAATTAGCTACATCGGAAGGGTGGGGACTGTGACTTGCGTAGCAGTACACAAGCGTTCAGGGAGAGAAGCCAGCTCTCAAAAGTAGTTTTCTGTTGGCTTGGCTAGAAGATTTTGGAAGGGGGATTGGAAGTAGATGATCTCTAAGGTCCTTTCCAACCAAAACCATTCGGTGGTTCTATGCTTTTCTTGCTATTCTCTGTCTTTTCATGACAGCATCAGAATTCAGCATCAGAGAGATGAAGCCTGAGACAACAGACAAAGCTTTCTACAACCTGAATTTGTTCTCACAGAGCAGAGGCTGCCAGGCACAGTGCATGTAATTAAAGACTTTATGCACAGTAAGGTCTGAATTAAACTTTACCTTGGGAAAAACAGTAATCTTTCTTGGATACTGTTGTCCAACTTTCACTGAACTTGAAAAAGAATTTCAAACCAACATGTGGAATCATTCACTTAGCCTGAAATTAAAATGTGCTGGGATGCTGCAGCTCTATCTGTACAACTAGTACTGCTTGCTTTAATACAGTTACACTGGGATCTACAGAAGGGGAACATAAAACAGTTTAGAGCGCTCAGTTGACAAGTATTTATTTCTCGCTATTTCAGCCTTGTGATCTACCATTTCTATGCTCTTGTTGAACTGCCACTTGAAGTACAGAGTTTTTGAAAACTTGAGTTAAAAAACAAATCCCCAAACCTGCTTTTGAAAACAGGTTTAAAAGCTTTTAAGTTCTTTTAAAACTTCTCAGACCTTTGTGTTGAACAGTTAAAACTTCATACTATTTATAAAAGCAGTTTCATTTATTGTTTCCAATTGTAGATGAGATTTTCCTGAATATGAAAACCTCATCTACAAACTTGCCTAAATATGGGGCAAGTTTTTCAAAATCCAGTGTTTGCGCTATCCATCTGTGATTCTAGTTCTCATTTGGTGATGCAGTTCTCTTCTGCATCCATAAACTGAACACCACAAAGATCTCTGGGGGTAAAACAAATTCATTAAAAGCAGTTGCAAATGTGACATACAATTGTGACCACACTTCTTAGAAGATTTTGCCCTAAAACAGATCAGGCAGGACATATTTGAGGAGTAACATCTGCTGTGCTGGAGAAATTTGCTTCAGATAGAAATAAGAACATTCTCTTCAGCCTGGAACGTGTTATTAAAATGGGTGAGGAAAAGACGAGCTTTAAAAGAAGGGTATGTGTGGTGCATGTATTTAACATGGTTGAATCTCTGTAGGAAAGACCAGCAGACAAGAAGTTTGGCCTTCACATTGCTGCAGGCATGTTTTATTTTTTTTTTAATACAGATAAGTAGAGAAAACCACTTGTGAAGTGTGGATAAACACCATTCTCTGGCCTTGCTTTGTGTCTGCTAATTGTACACTGGAGTTATAATATGCAAATGCAAACCTCATGCTATTTTGCCTCCTGGTTTCTGAAAGAGCAAAGCAGTGTGATCTTGTGAAGATGGACAGGACATACCAAGTGCAACAGCATGAGAAATCATCCTACTGTTTTTATAAGTATTTAATAGGAGAGAGAAGGCTGTGTTCCTTTGTAACAAAGCCTGTGAGGCTCATAGGTCAGTGAAAAGATATAATTTTTTCTATTTATTCATTACTTTCTTTTCTAACCTGTGTTTTCTGGGAGCTTATCCAGCTCAACCTGGATGTAAATAAATCTGCAGGATACCTTCCCTTTGGAGAGGTCCAAGTGACTAAAATTTGAGCTGAGAGGAGACACGCGGTTACCCACCCAAAAAAGCTGCCACATGAGCTCTGCCTATTTCTGGGAAGTCACAGCAAACAGAAAGGATGAGATCACTTTGATGCAGCAACTGTCCTTTCACATGCTTTGTCCTGTTTTTTCCAGAACTGCTGTGTGAGTATCAACAGCATTTTGGAGTAGTGGAAAGCTACATTCTGTGTGTGGCTCCTTGGGCAGGAAGGAGTGGTGTAAAAAGCAAGAAAAATTTAAATAAAGGCGAAGACATGAGGCAAAAGATCTGAAAAACACGTTTGAAGGCTTCACAAGGGTTTTGAGGAGGGGTAGCTGATCTTTCAAGTACATATCCTGAGGGTTTCTTCAAGCTGAATGGGTTTTCCAGTTGGTGAAATGGTTTATAAGGTGTTCAGAAGAAAAATCTTTCATGAAGTAAATAAGCCTGGAGGAAGTTGCTTTTCCTGTTCCTTGCTTTTCGTCAATTGTACCACAGTTGCTCAGCCTCTAAGGACATTTCTTTTCTCCTCTGTCCTCAGGTCCACAACTGCAGCCTGGTGCTGTCCCACATGTGTTCAACATTCCTACTTAAATCTTCACTCCAGCACAAAACCGAAGGCTGCAGAGGAGCTGACAGGGATGGGATGTAAAAGTGATGATACATATTGTTTCCTGTGGTAGGAGGTGGCTTTCCTGGTTTACATGAGAAACTCTGAGGACTCGCTCAGCAGTATTAGTGTAAGCAATATAATTTCTTGCAGCAAAATATCTGTAAGAGGAGCAGCAGCAGCATTTAACAGCAGTATTTCTCAATCCCTTTTAACCTAACAAGCATTGAACATTTTTTTGGAAAAAGGACCTCTGGGCATTGCTACTGTAATGCACCAGCAATAACATAATCACTGGAACAATCAATAAAAATTAGCTTTTGGTTTTTTTCTTTGCGTAAGTTTGTGGATGCATCTATGTACTGTAATTACTTCATGTGCAATTGATCAAGAAACTTGTGTTTAAAGGACTGCATTTTCTTTGCCAGCATCAACTACAAATCTCTTGCATATTAATTTGTTATATGGTGTCAACGGCTGCCGCCCAGCTTACCCTTTGATCCATAAATAATTGCCAAATGCTGAAAGCTGCTGAGTGTACTTGCCGTCTTTCTTGAAAGTCATGCTAGCAGAGTTTCTGTAGGTGCTGGAAGTTATTTTCTGAAGGCAGATGCTGAATGGCAAAGCCATATGATGTATTGTCTGAGGGCTTTCTTCCATAGGAGACTTGGATAAATGTGGAGAGACATTGATAGCTGTGTCCCTGCCCCACTCAGGGAACTGGCAGAAAAGCAACAAAGAACCAGCCCAGAGGCAGATGCTGAGAGAGGGCAGATAAACATGGATTGTTGCAGCGTAGTCCTGGCTGTAAATTCAGTTGTGAAGGGAATTTCTTGCACACACAGTGTGTAACCCTTGCTCCCCTGTTCTCTTCATATCAGCACCCCACAGTGCAAGTCCCCATCATTGAGCTCTCCTTGGAAGCAAGAAGAAAAAGCTCCCCTGAGCAGGGAAGAAAGGTATGAGTCAGACTTCTGGCCACTGCACTTTATAATTGTTACATTGCTACCTGAGTAAAACAGATGTCCTCTGTTTAATGCAATTAGTGTAGTACTTCAAAAGGTTGCTGTCCCTGTCATAGTGTTAGAAATTTAGGATTGTGTGTGATGGAGGGTTATTAAGCTTCTGTGCTACTCCTTGATTTTTTTTTTTATTCCCTTTAAGATATATAAAATCACATACAGAAATGTCACCTACATCTTCCTCCAAAGTATTTTTGTAGGCTTATTTAGGTTGCTAAGTCAACCTCTCAAACCTGAAATGTTATAGAAAATAGCCCTGCTTAAGAAATAGCCTCTAAGGAATGATGGTGTAATTGAAGAATCTGAACTGCCCATCACGTCTTCAGGTTTGATGAGGGGATGTGTTATCTTCTTGTGGTTATGAGCCACCCTGACCCTCCATAACAGCCAAGTGGTTGCTTCTATCTACCACAGTCTTCCTGTGGTTTTTACCTACTCTTGCTTGACTTCTGTTTGTCACATGCTAATTAAAGACTTTTCAGGAAGTCTAAATACCTGATTGTGAAGGATTTATAATGGGAAGTATAAGGTGCAGATAGCTAATGGAGTTGGTACAGCTCCACTTATACTGATCTGGGATAATGTACTGCTACAGGTTGAGCGTAGTAATTAGGATACATTATTGAATTATGCTGATTCTGCCTTTCACGTTTTGAATTTAAATTCCTACCATGTAAATGTAGTGGTATTAATACTTGCCTGATTTGCCAATCTATTCCATTACACACTTTGAATCTATACAATCCTGTAATGCTGTGTGATTTTGTGTCTTCATAGGTAGGAATGGATATCTTTGCCTTAGATCTAAAATGTAGCTAATAATGGTAAAGCACCCTGAGATACTTGACAGAGTGGGAACTAAAGAAGGGAAATGATTGCTTACTTTTAGTACTGTATGAAGTATTGGATTGTTTTCTTTCATCTGTGAAATTTTAAGACTGTAGAATGAATTCATTTTGGTGTGTAATGCTTTCTTTAATTATTCTTAGGGTACAAAACCTGGGCAGTCAGCTGCTGTTCATGCTTTCACTTTGCCTTATCCAGTTCTTTTATTCCATGTACAATGACACATGTTTTTAACTTGTGAGTTTTGCTAATTGTTGTGAACTTTTAAGTATCTTCATTTTGGTATCTAACTATGACTTTTTCCTTGTCCTGTTGGCTTTTCTGTATTCCTACCACAATAAATACTATTTTTACTTGTGGTCAGTACAAGCATTCAATGTTTTCCCAGCCTTTGATTTGTTAATTGCAACTCTCCTGGATTTTAAGTTTGGTGTATTTTTTGTGACAAGCTATTACAACACACACTTTCAGGTGCTTAATTTCTATCAGACCACCAGGAAGTCTTTTGTGGAGCTCATTTGTTTAGCTTGGTTTATAAGCTAAACAAATTAGTCTCTTGTCATCTGCCATTAGTCTCTTGTCATCACACTGCACCTTATAGTTGGCAGTCAGTAGTATTGCTGTGAAGAAACCACGGGTAGAGGTTAAGATGATAAACTGCTTCAGCTGATAACATCTGCATTTCATTTTACAGTTTTTGCCATATTTTTTCTGGTGCTTCTTTTAGACATTTCTGAAAACATGCCATTTGTGGACTTTGAACTTCTATTTTTCCCCCACAGATCTCTACATCCTCAATCACTAAAAGCAACAGTACAGTACCTGTTGTCCTACAGAAAGGATCCTCAGGTGAGAACGTTGATTCTAGCCTCTCTTGTAAAAACAGAAATATCTTTTGCTGTCAGGCTTTAGTATTTATCCTCTAACATCTTTTTTACTTGTTTTTTTCCTGTTGAGTTTCTTCAGTCTTTGGGGGATTTTCTTTGCATCCTTAGGCTTGTTATGCAGAAATTATGGACATGATCTCAGGTATTGCATTTTCCTGCAGCTTGAAAAATTTATCCATCACTCCTTACACAGATGAATCATTTAGTTCCCAGTATTTTTGCTCAGAGAATCACAGAATGGTTTAGGTTGGAAGGGACCTTAAAGCTCATCCAGTTCCAACCACCTGCCATGGGCAGGATCACCTTCCACTAGACTAGGTTGCTCCAAGTCCTGTCCAGCCTGGCCTTGAACACTGCCAGGGATGGGGCAGCCACAGTTCCTCTGGGCAAGTGTCTCACCATCCTCACAGTCAAGAACTTCTTCCTAATGTCTAATCTAAATCTACCTTCTTCTAGTTTAAAGCCATTTCCCTTTGTCATATCCCTTCATGCCCTTGTAAAACGTCTCTCTTCAGATTCCATTCCAGAGAATGTCAAGTTACTCTTTTCTTTGGCGTTTGGATCAGGGATCCCATTTCTTTTGTCTCTCTCCATTCTTATTTCACTTATTGAGGTCACGTACATTGTTTCCTTCTCACTCTTTGTGCCACCTCAAGTCCAGCCTTAATGTTCCTACTTCCTAGACACATTCCAACTTGTGTATTTTGCAGGTTTCTGAAGGTATGTGTGGCTGAGGAAAAAAGCGCAGCAATGTGTTGTGCAATTTCCACTTTCAAATATGGTATATTTAAAGCCTCACTCAAAGCAATTGGCTGCTACTTTGTTCCCAATCTGTGAAAGTTCTTGTGCTTTGGAGATCCTACATCCTGGCATTCCCTCTTGACAAATGTGTTACATTTTATTCTCAGTATTTAAGTATCAATGTCCCAGAGATGAATGAAACAGTTGCTCGCTCAAGGGTGTCAGGGCTATGCATGTTTGATTGTCACATTACTTGCACAGCTTTTGCAAGCTTTATACTAATCTTTCAGAAACTTACTTTACAGCATTCTTTTATGTTTGCTAAAAATCTTATTGAAACTTTGGCTTCCTGGCAGCTTTCATTAAAACTTCCTCTTCTTGCCCTTGGAGCCTGCTTCTTTAAACTGCTCTTTACTTGGGTTACTATCTGTCAGGAAAGCTGAGTTTTCTGCAAAAAATATAAACCCAGCAACTACTGCAGATTATGTGTCCAGAAGAGGAGGAGTCAGACAGGACTAGATCCATGCCAGGAAGAAAGTTATTGTAACGAGGGTGGTAAAATACTGAAACACATTGCCCAGAGAGCGGGTAGATGCGCCATCCCTGGAGACATTCAAGGCCAGGCTGGATGTGGTTTTGAACAACCTGATCCAGTTGAAAATGTCCCTGCTGATTGCAGGAAGGTTGGACTAGATGAGCTTTGAAGGTCCCTTCCAACCCAAACTATTCTATGATTTTATAACACAAATTCCCTCAGCCTGGTTTTGTTTCCAGTACAATTTATCCAGTGACTCCAGGCGCTGCTGTAACTAACTGTTCATGCATCAGACAGTTTTCAGACAGTTGGAAAATTCTGAAAACACAGGTAAAAGAAAGGTGATAGTAACATCTGGTGGGACAAACTGCTGGCTGGCTCTTTCAGCTTCATAGAATCATAGAACAGCTAGGGCTGGAAAGGACCTTAAGATCATCTAGTTCCAACCCCCCTGCCATGGGCAGGGACACCCCACACTAAACCATGCCACCCAAGGCTTCGTCCAACCTGGCCTTGAACACCACCCGGGATGGAGCATTCACAACTTCCCTGGGCAACCCATTCTGGTGCCTCACCACCCTCTCAGTAAAGAATTTCTTCCTTATATCCAATCTAAACTTCCCCTGTTTAAGTTTGAACCCGTTACCCCTTGTCCTGTCACTACAGTCCCTGATGAATAGTCCATCCCCAGCATTCTTGTAGGCTCCCTTCAGATACTGGAAGGCTGCTAGGAGGTCTCCACGCAGCCTTCTCTTCTCCAGGCTGAACAGCCCCAACTTTCTCAGCCTCTCTTCATACAGGAGGTGCTCCAGTCCCCTGATCATCCTCGTGGCCCTCCTCTGGACTTGTTCCAACAGTTCCATGTCCTTTTTATGTTGAGGACACCAGAACTGCACACAATACTCCAAGTGAGGTCTCACGAGAGCAGAGTAGAGAGGCAGGATCACCTCCTTCGACCTGCTGGTCACGCTCCTCTTGATGCAGCCCAGGATACGGTTGGCTTTCTGGGCTGCGAGTGCGCACTGCCGGCTCATGTTCATTTTCTCATTGACCAACACCTCCAAGTCCTTCTCTGCAGGGCTGCTCTGAATCTCTTCTCTGCCCAACCTGTAGCTGTGCCTGGGATTGCTCCGACCCAGGTGTAGGACCTTGCACTTGGCATGGTTAAACTTCATAAGGCTGGCATCAGCCCACCTCACAAGCCTGTCGAGGTCCCTCTGGATGGCATCCCTTCCCTCCGGCGTATCAACCGAACCACACAGCTTGGTGTCATCAGCAAACTTGCTGAGGGCGCACTCAATCCCACTGTCCATGTCACCGACAAAGATGTTGAACAAGACCGGTCCCAACACCGATCCCTGAGGGACACCACTCGTTACTGGTCTCCAGCCGGACATTGAGCCATTGACCACAACTCTTTGTGTGTGGCCATCCAGCCAGTTCTTTATCCACCGAGTGGTCCACCCATCAAATTGATGTCTCTCCAATTTAGAGACAAGGATGTCATGTGGGACAGTGTTGAACGCTTTGCACAAGTCCAGGTAGATGACGTCAACTGCTCTGCCTCTCTCCATCAGTTCTGTAGCCCCATCATAGAAGGCCACCAAATTGGTCAGGCAGGATTTCCCCTTAGTGAAGCCATGCTGGCTCTTACCAACCACCTCCTTGTTTTTCATGTGCCTTAGCATGCCTTCCAGGAGAATCTGCTCCAAGATTTTGCCAGGCACAGAGGTGAGACTGACTGGTTTGTAATTCCCAGGGTCATCCATTTTCCCCTTCTTGAAAATGGGGGTTCTATTTCCCTTTTTCCAGTCATCGAGAACTTCACCTGACTGCCATGATTTTTCAAAGATGATGACCAGTGGCTTAGCAACTTCGTTTGCCAGCTCCTTCAGGACCCGCGGATGGATTTCGTCAGGTCCCATGGACTTGTGTACGTTTAGGTTTTTAGGATGGTCTTGAACCAGATCCTCTCCTACAGTGGGCCTAGGGTCTTCATTCTCACAGTCCCTGTGTTTGCCTTCCAAGACTTGGGTGGTGCGGTCAGAGCCTTTGCCAGTGAAGACTGAGGCAAAGAAGTCATTAAGAACCTCAGCCTTCTCCAAATCCCGGGTAGCCAGTTCTCCCGATAGATTCCAGAGGGGGCCTACATTGTCCCTAGTCTGTCTTTTATTCGCTACGTACCTATAGAATCCCTTCCTGTTATCCTTCACATCCCTAGCCAAGTTTAATTCTAACTGAGCCTTAGCTTTCTTAATCTGGTCCCTAGCTTCCCAGACAACATCCCTGTATTCTTCCCAGGCTGCCTGTGCTTGCTTCCACCTTTTATAAGCCTCTTTTTTCCTTTGAATTTTCCTCAGCAGCTCCTTATCCATCCAAGGAGGTCTCCTGGCCCTCCTGCTGCACTTCCTTCTAGTTTGGATGCAACACTCCTGAGCTTGTAGCGGGTGATCCTTGAATATCAACCAACAGTCTTGGGCTCCCCTGCCCTCTAGGGCTGTATTCCATGGAACCTTACTAAGCAGGCTCCTGAAGAGGCCAAAGTCTGCTCTCTTGAAGTCCAGGGCAGTGAGCTTGCAGCATGCTCTTCTCACTGTCCTGAGGATCTTGAATTCAACCATCTCGTGATTGCTGCATCCAAGGCTGACCTGGGTGTCACATTTCCAACGAGCCCTTCCCTGTCGGTGAGCACCAGGTCAAGCATGGCACCTCTCCTTGTCAGCTCCTCTATTACTTGCAGAAGGAAGTTGTCTTCCACACAATTGAGGAACCTCCTGGATTCCTTGTGCCGGGCTGTACCGTTGCTCCAACAGATACCAGGGTGGTTGAAGTCCTCCATGAGAACAAGGGCCTGCGAGTGTGAGGCTTTTCCTATCTGTCTGTAGAATGCTTCATCCACAGATTCCTCTTGATCAGGTGGTCTGTAACAGATCCCCACAGTAATGTCTCCCATCGCTGTCCTCCCTTTAACCCTGACTCACAAACTCTCTGTCAACTGCTCACCTGTCCCCAGACAGAGTTCCATCCTCTCCAGCCTATCCCTAACATAAATAGCAACTCCCCCTCCCCGCCTGCCAGGCCTGTCTTTTCTATAGAGCCTGTAACCTTTCATTCCAACACTCCAGTCGTAGAAGCCATCCCACCATGTTTCTGTGATGCCTACTATATCATACTCCCATAGTCGTGCACACATCTCTAATTCCTCGTTTGTTTCCGATGCTACAAGTGTTTGTATAGAGGTATCTGAGCCGAGTTCCAAGTGAAGCCGGCTCGTTGGCTGGAGCTGCTGGAATATCTCTACATTGCTCTGAGCATTTATTATAGGTGCTGGCAACTGACTGGGTGTGTTGGGATGGAACAATGCTCCCCCAACACATCTAGTTTAAAGCAACCTTGACCAGTCTGGCAAGCCTCCTACCAAAACTGCTCTTCCACTTCTTTATCAGAGCAGTTCCACCAGCCCCCAGTAGACCTGGCCTACAAACTTGGGTCCTGTGTTCAAGACACTCAAACCCCTGACTATGACACCACCCTTTTAACCATTTATTAACCTGAACAATCCTCTTAGCTTTTTTAAGGTCCTCTCCTGTATCCTGTAGAATTGACGAAAAGACAATTTGAGCTCCAGAGCCCCTAACCACCTCTCTCAGGGCTCTGTAGTCCTTCTTTATGTTCTCCAGGCTACTGCTATCTACATCACTAGCACTCACATGGATCACTAGAAGTGAGTAATAGTCCGTGGGACTTACTAGAGCAGGCAGCCTTTCTGCAACATCCCTGATCAGTGCCCCAGGTAGGCAACACACCTCCCTTGAGACTGGGTCAGGCCAACAGATGAGTGCTTCTGTCCTACATCTGACAATGGTGACTTGATTCCAGTTAAGTCTGGCCCTTGTTCTGAAAAGGGTGAATTCATTTACTAATACCAAATGCTATGTCAAGTATTAATTGTCTAAAACTAAGCAATAGAATACTGACTGAACAGAGGAGAGATGAATATCATTGTATCTAGTCTATTCATGAAATTCAGGTAATTCAGCATTTCTTCAGACTTCAGCTGTCTGCACAAAACTGATTTTCTTTTTTTTTTTTCCAACTTTTTAACTTGGTATTTTGAGTTGAAGAAACAAATTTTTCTGATTTTCTATTTTGCTGATTTCAGCCTCACAATGGGCGATTGTACCTGACTTGCACCGGTTTTAGCAAAGCCATGGAGCCCACCTCAGCCCACTTCCCACACATGCTGCCCGTAACGCCCTGTTAGTTTTGCACAGGTAAGCCCATAAACCCCCACTTTTTCATGCTGCCTTCACTGTCTGATGCAGGCACATACAATAGCTGCAAACTTTGACCAAATGAAGGGGATGGATTGATATCACTGAGTCACATCACTTTCCTAATGTTGCCAGGTTTGCAAAATACCACATTTATGCTTGCACTGGAGGGCAGGACAATCTCTTGTTCAGACTTGCACTTCATTTTTAGTGAGACTTGCACTTCATTTTTAGTGAAGACACTTTCTCTTTGCAATGTGAGGTTAGATCCCCTGGTGATTGACATGCTGTGCTTTTCCTGGCTCTCTTTCAAACTAAGTCCTGTAAACTGACTGAGAACTTGTAATAATAGCCGATATTCTAAAACTGATAAAAAATGTAGAAAATTAACCAAGGCACACAAAGTCTTTAATTAGGTTACATGCTAAAATAAAATAAATACAATTGGAATTTTACATTTAATTAGTTTTTAAATATAACAGATTTTAATATACAGAATTCTTTACTATTCAATTGTAATGTGAGTTTTTAAGCACTAACTCCATGGCATTAATCCTTACTTGATGAAACTGTTATTTTTTCCATTGACCAGGGAAAAATATTTGAACACTCAAAGTCCAGTTTTTCAGAAATTACATGTAACAATTTTGTCTTCTAATTGCACACTTAGTCTGCAACTACTGTTGGGTTTTGCCTGCATGAACTGAATGGACTGGCAGCCAAAACTGAATTTACAACCACATTTAAGGATAAGCTAAATAGTGTTTGTGACTAAAGCACCTGGCAAATCTGTTGTAACTGACATGTAACACTCATAATCTGGATTAAGCAATTCTGAGATGAACAACTATGGATGTTTTTAAAATTCCCAAGGGAGATGAATCTGAGTTTCACTCATCTAATTTCCGGTGGTCACCAGCTCTTACCTGGTGTCATCCCAATCCAGATGTCCCAATACACACCAGCAGTTCCCTGACATAAGCTTCAGGACAAGTACCTCGATTACAAGCAGTTGCAAGTTTTCACACTGGGGCTTGCTGTAACCAGCTAGGTGTGCTTTTGGTCAGTGATCAGTGTAACATATCTCAGTATGGGAAATATATGAGATGAGAAAAAGGGCAGGCAGTGATGAAGAGGGAGGGACAGAAGGAGGGAAAGGAACTGGAACTGGACAGAACTCAATCTGCAGAGACAACTGGTGGAACAAGAAGGAAAATCAGCTTTTCCAAGCTCCAGTACCTTCTTTTTGATAAAGACAAGCTGATAAATCAGCTCTGAAATGCGGACAGTAAGTCAAGATTTTGTGGTCCTGATCATTTTTTTGTTAATTATTGAGTTTTTCAAACTGTGAAAAGCATGCAAGCAATTCTCTCCTGGACCAACTCCTCTCCCATTGCTCGGAAATTTGGTGCACCTGAACTTTCAGTTTCATCGGGATCTTCTGATGGAGTACTTCTTTTAAGATGCTCTTAATCGGTTAATTTTAGTTAGACCTTAAGCAAAACTGATATGCTAATAGCAAAGTGAAATTTTGAAGTCTTAGAAAGTTACAGATGAGGTATGGACACAAAAAGATCAACTTAATTTTTACATTCAGATCGCCTTTTTATGTGGAATATGTCATCTTTACAAGAAATTTAATGTTCTTACAAATCAAACTTTGGGGACAAGGTTTCTGACTTTAATAACAAGTCAGAGAATACCAATTATTGAAAAGATGCTTCTCCACTGCTGCTAAGCCCATACATGTTGCTTTTTAAAATTCTGACGTATTGTCTAACTTAATGACAAATTGGGTGACATGGTTTCTGTGCTTGTAATATAGAAATGGCATACATTCCCTGTCTTCCAACACCTCCTTTAAAACTATGTTTTTGCCACTTGGTTTTAGAAGCAGTTGCTCCTCCCTAGGCCACGTCAGTCCCTTCTTGTACTCTGGCAGTAATTCTTGTAATGGTTTGCAGATGGCCTCTAATTTAGATCTGTGCTTGGGACAGTATGCACGGATCACTGAGTACAGTGCAGACTCAGGCAGTGACGCTGTAGGAGGGAAAGGAAAGGCAGTACCTAAAGAATTATAACGAGAAGCAAGTGTCTGCTGTGATCAATTGGATGTAATTCTGGTGGGACCTTAGACACTGTTTACCACCTCTTTTGTATCATGATGTGTGTGTTGAAGCAGAGTGCCATTATTGGGCAAAGCTCTTTCCACAAATTACTGAATTTCCTCTATCATACACTTGTCCCTGCTTGGACATCGCTCTGTCTCCAGTGGTCACTGCTTTCCTGTGAGGAAAACATGACTGGACAAAGCCTTGGCTGACATGGTCTAGGGTGAAGCATCCCTTCCCATGACAGGGGAATTGGAACTAGATGATCTTAAGGTCCTTTTGAACCCGAACTATTCTGTGACTCAGCTGCAGCCCACTGGCACTTAATGGCTGTTGACTAGTTTCTGGCTGTGCCTCCTCTTCTGGAGCACACAGATGGAGCAGATTTAATCACTTAGTTTCCTTTGCAATGGAAGGGTTAGCTGGAGGCATAGAGTTCTAGAGAGAGACAGAGCATGGCTGTTCCACTAATGAGGTACAAATATTGGATTAGATGTGATGCAAAGTAAATGATGACTTTTTCTTTAGTTTGCTGCAGTGTTGCTGCAGCCTGTGCTTTGAAAAGAAATTAATTTTACCACTCCCATAAACAGTTTCATCTGTTCTTTTCTGACATATTTTTCCACTTACAGCTGGCAAAAACTTATGGCAACATATACACTCTGTGGTTCAGGTGGACCCCAGTGATCATACTGAATGGGTATTAAACAGTGAAGGATGGCATGATTACACACTCTGAGGATGTTGCTGGGCGGATGGTGTCACCTTTCGTCAGAGCAATGGCCAAAGGAAAAGGTGAGGTTTTCCTGCCATAAGTAATGCACAGGAATGATGACTTGGCAAACTGTTCTGCCTTGTTAGGTCTTCTACCCTCCCATTACAAATACTTTTCCATCAGATACTGTCCAAGTCCTCCACCAGCTCTTGAGATTAACTTACTATTTGCCATGACACCTTTTGTACCAAGCTTAGGAAACGCTCCAGATCAGATTGTTTCTAGGTGACCTTTTTGCTGTGATCAACATGGATATGATCCCAGCTCAGAACTCTGCAATCTTGCCCTCCTCACAGAACAATCCAATTTGCAGCACATGATTTTGCTGAATGTTCCATGCAAAGCTTATTTATACATTTGCAAACTGTATACATTACGGTTGCCAAACACTTTCCATCATGAGCAAGAAACTTATAACACCATCCTTCAGAAGCCTCCTTTCTGTGTTTGCAGCCACTCTTAAGCATTTGTGAGAGTGCCTCCAGCACCTGAAAATCCACTTATCCTCAGTGTCTTTCAGCAGTTTGCAATCTTTCCTTTTTCCTCCCCTGCTTCTGCTATACCAAAGCAAACACAGATTGTTTAAAGCTAAATCACAGCAGCAGTTCAGGGTGTTTCAGGTAACCACTAGTGCAATTTAACAGTCAGTGGAATGGTCTCCCTTTCAGAGGAGATACAGGAACCAAATGTCACTTATCCTTTGCGTTCAACATCTCAGCCTACAAGTATCATATTAATTGATCTACATCTCCATAAACATACCCTGGCCTTGTACACCACTCTGTACAAATTCATCCAGTTATTCCTGTCTTGAGCATGACTGTTTGAGCATAGCTAAAGCAGATCTAAAAAGACGCCTTAAGGTTGTTTTGGGTTTGTTTGGGTTTTTTGGTTTTGTTATTCTTTTTTTAAGACATCAAGAAATGGGGCAACCAACCAATCCTTAAATTGCCCTTTTCAAAGCTTAACTACAGTCAGTATTACAATTTGGGTATGTTTGGCTATGATTTCTGGTTGCTGATAATTTCACCTAAAGATGCTTGTATCACAGTGTATTTCCTGATTCACTCCATCTATTTTATATTTTTAAATGAATTGTTCATGTCTATAGCAAATATTAATATGCCAGGGAATACCCTCAGGTATTATATTGGCAAGTGGTCGCTCCCGGAAGCAGCAGAGATGCTTTGGTATATTGACTCTACACAATCTGGGAATGGGGAAAAAAGGCCTGGAGTATCGAGTGCAAGAGGAGGCTTCTCACCTGTGGAGTTTTTTGTGAACTTAAAAAGTACCTATCATCTGCTAAGATATGGATCCAGGACTAAAAAGTGTCTGGTTTCTTCAGTATGCAAATTTACCTATGCCTTTCTAGGGTTGGGGTAGGTCTAGAGTGGGGCATCCGAAGCCCAAAGACCTGACAGAAGGTAGTGTTGCAAGTGTGATTTTTTTTTCTTAAAAAGCTGTTCATAAACCCACTGAAGTTGGGAACTTCCGAAATTCCACCTTCATGGGCTTGTCATTTCCTCATTTCCTCCTCATATCCATCTGATATGATGTCACTGAATGGCACAGCCAAGCCATTCTCAGACTGCCTACAATAGGTAACTAAAGAGTATTGCAGAGCTTAGTCATTCCTCTAAATTTCAGTAACATTAGATGCCATGAGGTAAACTGGATATTTTATTGTCTGTCTGGATAAGTAGCTATCAGCAAGAGAATCAAAGAAAGTAGGAGGTGGGAGAGAGCTTCAGCAGATTATCAGGTTCATCCTAGAGTCCAATATAAGATAATTTCTATCCAAATAATTTTTAATGGATATCTGTCTCATAACTTTAGAAAAAAATAACCAGATAGAGATACGATGATCTACCAGCCATAGCTGAGACTGCAGTAGTTTTATTATGTATACTTTGCAGTTCCCACCCATCAATTCTGCTTCTTAAACCTTCCCAAGTTCCTTCAGTTTTTCCTCTTAAGTATTTTTTTATGTTTTTGAACATGTCTGTCATTGCCTTCTCTTAGTTCATCTCCAGTGACGTTTCTTCTTTCCCACATTCTGACTTGTCTTCCACACAACTGAGGACAGCACATTTGATATTACATCCTCTAACAGCTCTTATTTGTACAGTGTTATTTCACAGGAAGGGTTATGATATTGTTTTAAAGCTATGAGGATACAGTTTAATAGTGTCCTTTGCTCTCTAAGACTATGTTTTATTTTCATGAATATATATTAATGCCACATCTCTATCCTCATTCATGCCCTAGCTGGGTAAAGAGAACATTTTTTGTAATCTCTAATAACATCTTCTCCTATCTGCATGAGGAACACCTGAAGAAAGCATTGAGAGTGAATACCCATTTCTGTGTTTGCAGGAAGACCTGTGGATCCTTCTTTCCCTCTTTTCCATTCTATTTCAAATGTAATTTGTGCTCTGGTTTTTGGATATCATTTCTCTGATGAGGACAAAACCTTCCATGAACTGATCAGAGTCACAGAGAATTTATTCAGATTTGGATGCAGCTTTGTGCATCAGGTGAGTAAATAATATGCTTTTTTTAATTTCCCCCCCCCTTTCTTTTTTTTTTTTTTTTTCTGAAATAGGTAGAAAATGGAAGTGTAGATACAAAAATAGGACTTGTTGAAATACAGAGCTATTGGGAGCTAAGAGATGTTCTTGGGGCCCTTACTACTGCCTCCTTGGTTTTGAGGCCATTTTTAAGAACT
This sequence comes from Psittacula echo, assembly GCF_963264785.1. Classification (NCBI taxonomy): domain Eukaryota; kingdom Metazoa; phylum Chordata; class Aves; order Psittaciformes; family Psittacidae; genus Psittacula; species Psittacula echo. The sequence goes on along the minus strand of NC_137740.1, from coordinate 29,202,069 downwards.
CTCTTTGTAAGTTTAAAGGGAAGTGTCTCTGACTCCTGGCTTTGAAGTCTTTCAGCATTTCTGAGACTGTTAACAGAAACCTTTAAATTTAATTTGAGACTGGAGTTTGTAATAAATTTTATCTCTGTAATGCTGCTCCTCCCACCTCTATTTACTTCTCTTGTTAGGTCTGAAAGAACAAAGAGGGGAGATAAAAATGCCATTTGCTTGGCAGGGTGGAATGTCAGATGCTGTAAAGAGAGAACTATCCAAGCTATAGGACAATTCTTTGAGCTGACAAATATGTGTATAAATACATATAAAATAAATGTATGTGTATAAATATACATAGAGAAGATAAACTATTTCTAACCACCAGAACAATTATTGGTCCTATAGTAGTCATGAGGACTCTGAGAGAGAAAATTATATTAGCTCATAGAGTGATACCCAGCCTACATTTTCCTTCTGTGAGCTCTACAAGTTCCACTGGTTACTTGGTGCTGCAGACTTGTTAATCATAATAGCCACATGCTGTCCACAAAGGATGTCCTTACATTTTGAGTGTGTGGGATCTAGGGTCTCCAGCTGTGCGGGAGTAAGGTCTTCTACTGGTCTGCATTAGTCAAATAAAGTTACTGGCATGAGCAGAGTGTGTTCAGTACTGCCTTGACCCCCAAAAGCATATCAAAATTACTAGTAAAGTTTTCTCACATGATGGCAAAAATCTACTCAAAGCAATGCTAATTTGTTTTCTCCACTATCAATGTTTCCAGAAAGGACAATTCAGCCTTTTGGTGCTTCTAAGAGCAGCTTTGTTAGTGACAGGTAATTTACCTCTTGTCTCTCACTCCCACAGCTGTATGAAATTGTTCCCTGGCTGATGTGCCGCCTCCGTGGTCCTCTTAAGAAGGCATTGTCTTGCTATGATGTCCTGAGTTCTTTTGCAAGGAAGGAGATCAGAAGACATGTGGAGAGAGGGATTCAGAATGAACCACAGGACTTCATTGACTTTTACCTGGCTGAGATGGAGAAAGTAAGTGTTAATTCTTCCTGATCACATGTTTATGAAGTGTAAGGACAAATAGACCATCAAATATAGTCTGACCCCTTCTATCATAGTTTCTTACATTTCATAGGCTCTTTAATGTGAATACAGTAGCTTGGGACTTACCTACTCTGTTTCCCAGAAAGGCATCTTGGTTTATGTTTTAGTTATACGAACAAATTATCATAAAGTATTTTAGGGTGCAAACTCATGAGCTTTCATGTGCTTTCCATAAATATCCATGTGATTACTTCAATCCTGTAACATGATTGGGATTTAATCAGATAAATATGAGACAGTTTATGCCTGTTGGTTACAGAACTTTTGTAGACCACCTCATCTTCTACAGCAGGGTATCTCATGTTTACAGTGGGATTAAATGTGCATGCATAGATAATTACTCTGAAATAACTGATACGTTGCTTTGGGTTTCAGTGTGCAACCTAACACTGACTGTCGTTGTGCCACACAACAGTATGGTTCCTCCTCTGAGCAGAAACCATTTGTGGAGGATCTTCCCTTTACTGAAAACTCGCTTTAGGTCCTGGTCTGAGGAGATTGTCCATTCCTTAAAGGATTTCCAAGTTATCCTAAAATCCCTCAACATGGCAGCACCAAAGAGAGAGAAGTCCTTCCACCTTCAGCCTTGTCCCTTTCAGCAGTTGCACCTCAAAAATGCTTGCCTACTTGATCATTTGACCAACCTTGGCATAGGTATTTTATGCATCACACCAGTCAGCTTTCCTGACAGATGGATGCTGTCATCAGCGAGTCCTAAATGGGATGCATTTGGGGGTCCCAAGCCTGTTCTCCCTGTGTTACCTCTAATTTCCCCACAGTCTGGGGCATGATTGGCTTGGCATTTATATTCGAATTGGAGGGCCTAGGAAACAATTTCACATGCAATGCCAGAATAAGATGTTAATCTTCTTCTCTCACCAGACTATTATTTTCCATAGCAGAAAGTGACTCATGAGCCAGAGAGGCTCTGCTAAGAGCACCAAAGTTTCTGCTTCAAACTTAGACATTTTTGGACACATCTGGGAGCTAAACAAAGCATCTTTTTCTTAGGGTAGATGAAGTTTATGTAGCTTCTACATCTGTCTTTCATCTAGTCAGCCTGTTGTGTCCTCAGTGTCAGCTTATGGGCTCTGCGAGGAGCAGATATACCCTCTTGTACATTATGTCTGAGGGACTATGAAAAGATTTACTAAAACAAGCATTTTAGAGGCAAAGATGCAGGTTATTCGGGTGTCAGGGGTGTAAGTTATAGCAATATGTTTATTTGAAAATGGTTTTGCCTAATGTGTTTTCTTTAATTGTTTTTATATTTTATGCCCTTACTATAAGAAGAAAATACTTGGGTACCTCTCTCCTACCAGTTCACATATGTCCTGGAATGAGAGAAGAAATTACTCTTAAGATGTTCTGTTGAGATCCTTTTATTCAGATAGGTTTTTCCTTGGTACTTGCTAGCACCATTTGACTGTTCTGGAGAGACCAAGGCCTGAGTGACACACTGTGGAGCACTTGCTTTGAAGTATACTCTAGGCTAACTGCAAAACTTCTAGTGTGCTTTAAAGTTTTTGTGATTAAGTCAAGAGGCATAAAATTGCCTGGTTTTTAATGAAAGAATATTCCATGTCATGAAAATGAGCAACACAGACTTACCGTGTCCATTTGGGAAACCGTTAATCTCTTAGTAGTCATCAAAACCTGTAATTTTGAATATTCTTTGTGCAAATGGAAATAAAGACTCCCCACACAGGAGGCATGCACGATGACCCAATTTTTATGCTTTAACTTCAACTCTCTACCATCTACAGTCTAAAGGTAGGGTCAAGCCCAAATATGATGAAGACAATTTGGTATATGTTATAAATGATCTTTTCCTCGGTGGATCAGAGCCCTCAGGCACAACATTGTACTGTGGACTTCTCTATATGGTAGTGAATCCAGACATCCAAGGTGAGAAGGATTCTCTCTGTGAAATGCTGTGGGCACTACAAATGCTAGTGATGGCTGAATATAATTAGTTGCAGGTGCAAAAGCCACTAGTTGAGCCTGGCTCTCGCTCTCTGTAAACACAAAGAATGGCAGCAGAGGGAAAAATCAGAGGCCATCCTATGTCCTGACCAAACCAAGCAGCTGAAGGCACTTGCAGTGAGACAAAAGCTGGCCGTACTTGGCCCAACTCTGCTCAACTCGTTCCTTGCACTGGGAATTAATATCTGAGGCATTTATGTCAATTTTGCAAACAAGATTTAGATTTTTGAGATAAAGTGAACTAAACAATCTCTAAATACCTTCAAAACCTGGAGCTGATTGACTTGCCCTACATCCATTGAGCATTCTGTAAGATAAATGTCAGAGCTGGAATAAGTACAGTGTAGTCATTGCTTATTATTCTGGACCACACTGTTATCCACTCCCTTCTCCCCTACCCCCATTTTTATTTTCATATATTAAACTCAGGCATTAAATCACAGGTTATAGACTTCATGTGTTATGTTGAAATAATACATTTTGATGTTGCTCTGAGAAAAGACATATGCATAAAATATTTAATGCATTTTTCCCATCTGAAATGGTGTGTATTTCTCAACAGAGAAAGCACAGAAGGAGATGGATACTTTTTTGGGTCCTTCACAGTTAATTTGCTATGAGGATCTGAAAAAACTGCCTTATACAAATGCTGTGGTTTGTGAGATGCAACACTTCAGCAACATTGTTTTTGTTGGCATGTCCAGAGTGTGTGTGAGGGACACAACTTTGCTAGGATTCCCCATCAAAAAGGTACAGACACATTTCCAGCCTCTATTCTTTCTTCAGCAGAGATATTTAGCTTTTATATCAGTTTAGCAACCCATTTTCCGTGTATAAACTATGCTTCATATAACCCAGAAATGTGGTGCCTGGGGAAGGGTTGCATTTGTGGCTCCAGGAATAAGTCTCTCACTCAGCATGTTGACACTCAAGACAGCTCATAAGACCCCTGCCCCTACCACAGAAGCCTCAAGTTTCTGCCCAGTTGATCAAAGCACAACTGCAGAGACCAGTTCTGCTTGGCTGGGGACAGACTGAGAGGGAAAACTAATTTGTCAAAGCACTGGTTAAGACATCCCTGCCCAGCTTGGCACTGCCAGCACTCCTGGAATGCAGAAAGACTTGTGAGTGTATGGCTTATAGCTCCACTGACTCCAAGAGCTAAGGGACCTACTTGAATCTGTAACAACTGAGAGACTGACAGCTACAGCTAACAGTGAGGAAGTTGCTCCCAAATACTGCCTAAGACTGTTCAGAGCCAGTAAAGCTGGGTGCCAGTTCTCAGTGTAAAACACTAGCGAGAAACAGGAATTTGTTGCTCTTATTGCAAGAGAGATGGGAGAAGCCAGCACCATTACCGGCATTTGGGACTGGCCCCACCTAACTCAATTTGTGGTGAAGGTTTCACTCCTGTCTGCCTCTGACAGCCAGTTAGCAAAGGCACACAAACTGGTCTGCTGGGAATAACCTGTAAAGAAAAAGCCCGCTAAAAGGGCTCAGAGTTTGTTATCAATGAAGTGCCCCAATTATTTCTGCATTTCTCTCTCTCTTAAGCCTGACAGGAGGTTTCCAGTGCTGGGACCTGAGTATCAACAGAAGAGTCCTGCTGGAAGAGTTATGGAATAGTTGTAAAAGTGGTCATAACACAGTTGTACCAACATCACTAATGCTGTTAACACCCACTGACACAGCTGCAAGGTTGAGAAAAGATGAATTTTCAACTCTGAAAATGATCACAAACTCCAATTTTCTAGGAAAACAAACGGTCTTCTAACCACATCATATCTGCTCATTACAAAGCAATGGTAACAAGCAGCAGATTTATCTGCCAGGCAGAAACTTATGAGTGAAAACCTACAAGTTGGAACTAAATCAACAGTTTCTTCCTTGTGGGGCACTATTGTCATGCCAAATATCGCATCTGTTCTGTATGACCCTGAGCAATGGGAGACACCTTGAGAGTTCAACCCTGGCCACTTTCTGGATAAAGAAGAAAACTTTATACCTCGAGAAGCCTTCTTACCATTTTCAGCAGGTAAATGCACTGCCAGTTTGAACTGACCTAACAAATCAGATGAAGAATATGGAAGTGTGAGACTATGGTATTTATTCAGATAACATCTTCTCTCTCTATTATTTGCTGCTTTTGAAGAACAATACTGGATTGTTTCTGCCAGGGGAGATGCTTCTATGCTATCAGACCCCAAACTGTTCTTAGGACTCTGTTGTGGGAATCCAGCTTAAACTCCTGGATTTCTTAGGCATATTGCATGCTGCAGTCATTCACAGATTTTGACCGTAGTATTCCTTATATGTACATTTTTTCCTGAGAAGCAATGTGTCCTGTGTGTCCTGGAGTTACTTGTAATGGTTTTTAAAGTAACAAGCTGAAAGAAAAGCAGAATGCATTCTGGTAAACAAAGGATTAAGTTCTTGCTTACAGGACTGAAAATCCAGTTGCAAAGGAGGAAATAAGATAACAGTACACAGTTAGCAATCACATTTAGCAGCCAAGTTCCTACTCTGTTGGTTTTGGTTTAGTTTCTCTGTTGATATAGCAGACTAGTCACTTGGTTGTCCACTCAGGAGTGATTTCTTAATGCAAATGGCTTTTTCTTTCCTTTCATTTGGCTGCTAATCTGGATATATGAATGTATTATTTACCTGTTCTGCTCACGCCATTGGTTCCAGTGATGAATCCTTGGAAATTACATTGGTCTCTCTTTTTTTGCCTGTAAAGAGGCCAACCCTTTGTTCAGCTGCAAATGCAATTGCTAAGTAATTTTGATCCACTGATGTTAGCTCACTAAGAAAGCACACACAAACAGCTGGCAGATTCTTTGTGTATGACCTTGAAGCTCAACAGTGTAAGAGGAAAAGGGCAAGCAAGGTCAAGAAAGAAATGATGGTGGCACTTTCACCAAGATTTTAATTTGGCATTTCCTAACCTATGAGATTAGATGAGATGTCTCTGAGAAAGAGTTCAAAGTTTTGATTCTGTGGCTTTCATGATCCTGGCCCTGAACAAACGAAAACACTCTGCGTATAACAAGAATGAACAAAGTTATTATGAAACTGAAAAATTCCTCAATAATTCACTTTCCTCCCCCTCCCCACCTTCCTTCTGCAGGGCACCGTGTGTGTTTGGGGAAGCATCTGGCAAGAACTGAGTTCTTTATTTTCTTTGCCAACCTGCTGCAGACATTCACCTTCCAGCTACCTGAGGGGGTGATGAAGATCAGCACAGAGCCCATTCTGGGCGGTACTCTGCAGCCCCACCCCTACAGGATTTGTGCCATTCCATGCTAGGCTGCCACACATCACAGAGCGGCATGGGATGTTCACCTTCATCTCAGTGCATTTCCTCTCAAATGTGTAAACCTCCTCCTGCTAGCCAGGATATTGGCATTAGTCTAGTCCAGGGCTATTCAGAAAGTGAATGCAAGCCACAATCCAGCCTACCAGTACTTTTGGTCCAGTCCTTGTGAAATTCTCAGATATTCTTGCAAGGATCTTAACCATTTTCTCCTCTTGGAGCGCACTTGAAGCAATATGCTATGGTTCCCAATTGATGCCTGCATGCTGTGTCCTAGCCAAGCAGAATCATTATAATGCTCATTCCTGAGCAAACCTCAGTAAAATTCAACAGAGGATCTCAACAAGAGCTGAGTAGGTGTCATTTCTGTGAGTGGTTTGATGACCTCAAGTAATTTGACTCTGGAAAACACACTTTTAAAGCCCTGTTTTGGTTTTAATGTCCTGAACTTTGCCACTTCGATTTGTTGACAGGTTGCAAATTACAAAAAAATAACCTCCAAGCAAACAGAAAACAACACCCAAACCCAGGAAACAAATTAGAACGTGGGTGTGTAAATGTCTTCATTTCATGTTATGTATCTCCCATCAGGAAGATAGAGGGTCAATCTGAAGTTGAAGAAAGAAACTGAATTTTGGGATCTATTAGCAATGTGAATGTGTGACTTGGCAGCCTGATCATCGTTATAATGTATTGCCAAGTGATTGGTTTGTTAGGGTTGTTTTGGTTTGAGGGATTTTTTTTTTTCCCCTAACACACCGATTATTGCTCCTGCTTGGATGAAACATGAACGTGGGATGAGAGATTCACTTTGCCCGCAGGTTTCGCTGCTCACTTTACAGCAGAGGAATGTAGGGACTTGGGAAGTCAGCATCTAGGGCTATCTGAAAACTCAGCTCTCCCCCATTTTCTCTGGGTCCTTTTCTCCTTTTGTTACAACCTGTACCATACTGCCTGCTGTCCATTCAATCTCTTTCCAATCCTACTGCCCCAGTTCCAGTTCCTATCTTTATCCAGAGAAACTCTATTTCAGGATTCATATTCTCTTTTGGTTTCCCCCCTCCTTTCATCATATCAAGATTCTGTCTCCTACACTTTTCTGCACAAGTGTTAGTAGATGAATCAGTGCTGAGTTGAAAACAATGACCAGTGAGTTTTCAGAAGGGAGCTTGGACGTTCTGATTTATTTGTTCTTTGTGGCTCCAGACCATGAAAAGAAGAATGTAGTAACTATGGAGGGTGCACTGGAGGTAACTTAGCATAAGAAAAGACATAAATAACAATATTATACAAGAATTTTAAAATATCTATTACTTAATGTAACTGCTCACTGGCCCTGATTGACTGAGACAGTTTAAGCGTACAGCTGGAGGTGACAGTCAAGTTCAGCTGTAGTTTTGTTAAAGCAAAGTGCTGTAGTATTCTTGAATGCAAATCACGTTTGGAAAGGATTCAAACGTTGGAGCTGGGTAGAGATGTCTGTAAACACTGCTATAAACTCAGGTTGAATTTGTATGAGGACGAAAGTGCTTTTATGTTGGAATATAAACTCTTTGTAATTAAATAATTGTGGTACATCTGAATTTAATGGATTTTAAATGGAGCAGAATGTTACTAAAAAGAAGTGAGAACTATTGAAAGTCAGGCTGAGCTGGACCAGATCCTGGCATGCCTTGTAGCTCTGGCAGTAGTCTGCTCCAGCACAACCCAGCATCTGCGGACTTGCTGGGCTGGGAGGGAAACTGGGACAGCAAGGGGCTTCCCAAAAGCAATAGCTGTCATAAACAATCCAGCCTCCTGCTCCACACAGCATACCAAATATTGTTCCGCTTCTGCTGAGCCTCTTTCCAGCTTTATCTGTGCTTGTCCTCAACCCTGCCCTCCCTCCTACCTACTCCACTAATCCTGCTAGAGATGGTGTCTCTCATTGCCTTTGCTCACTCCTCTTGGCATCTTGCCACTCACTGAAGATGCTTAATGATATGTGTAAAGCTGATTGTGCTCAAGGGCTGGAACATTACATCCATTGAGACTGCAGCTGTACTCAATGTTGTTGAGAGGTAGCTTCCCCGTGACTGGGGAGAACCCAGTAATGGCACAAAGTGGAAACAACTGGTAATTTACTGCCTGTTTCAGCCATGCAGAGGCCCTGCCCACCAGAACCTTACCAGATACTACAAAAATGCACATTTGATTTTGAAAAGTCTACTAAAAGCTTGGCTGAAGGTCAGGAGCCCCGCAGCTCTCCCTTCAGGAGAATGGGTTTCCAGATAGTTTCATACAGGAGTTTTGCTGTTCCTGAACAATGAAGCCAATGTGGTGTGTGTAGCCTCCGGTATGGATTAGTTCACATGGGTTAAGCAGGCAGACACTGTATTTTGGGCTGGTTTGGAAACCTACTGCACCAATTTACACCCATGTGTTCCTCTGAAGAGAGGTGATGGCAAACAGAAACTTAGGAAACCTGATAAAATTAATTTTGCTCTTCCTCCACTCCCTTGGGAAGCTTGGAAGTGGTTCTGGGCTGGAGAACAACTGTTTCCCCTTTCAGAGATCATTCTTCCAGTACTTGCCCAGGATTACAGACCTCCAGCTCCTGGACTGGCTGACCTCTGGCAGTGGAGAAATTTAAAGGTTATGGGGAAAGACCTGAATTGATCCCAGGCCAGGTGCTGATGAGGGATGACAGCAGAGTCATCTCTGAGTGGCTCAAATGACTTTCCTTGTCTCCTTCCCACAGCCCTTCCCCTCCAAGTGCTGCTTTCTCTCCTGACCATCATCTTGTCATCACTTTGCCAACTGGTTGCAGCCCCTAAGAACAGGTCTGTGTTACACCATCAAAGAGCTGCCAAATTAAAAGGTGCACACCCTGGTGCTGATGACTGGAGTGAGGTAACAGTTCTTTCAAGTGGAGTAACTAACCCTTCACACCATCTTTTTTTTCTATAACCAATGTCAACCACAGGCCTCTAAGTTGCGGTAGAACTGTCATCTTTCATATATGGTTTGGAAGGGTTTGGAACCAGGTTCCAGGGAAAGATGCATACAACTGAGTGTATTGCTTTTTAAATCATGGTGATTCTTTTGGGGAAAAATGAGTTCACATCACAGCACTGCAAAGGTGCCTCTTTGTTTCATATTTGCAGGGTAGTGGGAGTGTGTGAATCCAAAAAGGTGAAAATATTTCACGTTGATGGATATGATAGGAGAGAGCTGCCTAACCTTATATGGTGCTCAGCTCTGCTGAGGCTACAGTTGAGGAAAACATTGCTGAATTGTCCGATACCAGGATCCTCTGCTAATATTTTTCCTTGTGCTTTTCTTTCTGTTTCATGGCAGGGGTCTCCTGGGTAGCAGCATTAGTACCACAAGCACATGGCAGGCTGTATACCAGACTCAAGGCAGACTGTTCATCACAGCAAAAAGAAAGAGCAGAAAGTAAAGACAAGGGGAGTCTTGTGAAAATATTTGGTAGATTTTGCATCCATGCAAAGACTAAAAAAAAAAAAAAAAAAATTAATGTTTTTCCTCTTCTGTTCAAACATGTTTGGGAAACTGGTTTGTGTCAAAGGCTCAGGCTAAATTGTCCCTGTTGATGCCTCAGTGTATGAAACAGTGACTCAATGGTGTGTAGTGGGGGAACCTGACAGTTGTGGGATTCAATTTTGAAAAAGATACTGTTCATTGCAGCAGTGTAGCCATTTGGGGGAACTATTTCTCTGCTTTTGAGGAGTTCTAGAAAACCCTGAGCGGACAGTAGATGACAGAAAAGGAAATGTTCACTGTCTCCAATGGAAAGGCTGTCAGGTGTCAAATGCAACACAAGGGGAGCATTGCTCAGAAGAATCCGAGGGGATTGCACTGCGTGTGCTTATTGTAAGCTATGCCTCCTCTTGGGACTTGTACTAAACAGTTATTTCTGCTCAAAAAGCAATTGGATAAATATTCAGCAGGAAAAATACTTTTGGGTTGTTTTAATACCAGTGCAGTGTTTCTGGATTGTCCTGTTCTTATAAACTTTCTTAAGGCACGTGCTATCATGCGCTGCCAGAAATGGAACATGAGACCAGCTGAACTTTCTTCTGGCACACTACATCTTGTGCTTAAGTTTTATGCCATTTATTCAGAATTAAAATAGTTCAGTATTTGTCTTCAGTTTGAACATTTATTATCACAATCCTACATTTTCCATTTGAACAATTTGCTCTAACTTTCAGACAGTGCCCTGACTAAGTGCCTGCTGAGACATCACTTGGGAGACTAGAAAAAGATGCTCATCCAAGCAACTTGTAATCCTGGAACATGAGACAAAATGCACTTAATGTTATTCATTTGCTTTGACTAAAAGTCTTGCTGCTGGCTCTTTGAAGCTTAATTTATTCATTAGCCAGATGTCTTCAGATGAGAAAAAAGCATTGGGAACAGTAAATCAAATTTTCTTTAGTGCTAGAGTGAAATTTCTGGTTAAAAAAACCCCCAAAATTATAACATGCTAACTGATTCAGGTTACATACACTTCCTTTAATGTGTTATAAAGGAGCCATGTATCTATCATCAGATCTGCATTCAAGTTTGTGCTGTCAGGGCAACCTTGAACTGGGAATTGTGGGTAACCCAAGATGAGGAAATCCCTCCCTATAAAATCCTTATGCTGTATGTTATTATCTGCCCACTTTTTTTATCTTCAATATCTCCATTACATTTTCCATTGTGAAATGCTGCATTAATTATGGTTGCAGCTGAATTAAATTGAAAGAAACAGCAAACCTCAGTGTCATGAAAGAAAAGATCTATGGAGACTAGGAGACAGTTGAGTTTCAGGATGTGAAAAATACAGCTATTGTATCCTCAAAAATCACCTTGAATTCAAATATTCAGTGCAAGAGAGACAGAGAGGTCTAGGGCTATATAAGCAGAAACACTGTAGAATAAAACAAGGGAATCCTTTTTAGAGTAAAACTGTATAAGAAATATTGGATTTATGCTGGGTGTTTGTTACAGCTAACAATAAAGGTTAGACAGATCTGATGAGCCATACCACATAATGATTGCAGGACAAGAAATGGCAAACATGGGGTCTGAAGAGCATTCATTGCCATTTCACTCAAAGCAATATGGCTAAGGCAGCTTTGTGTGTAAATCAAATGATGGGAGATCTGGGTGCTATGATTTGAATCGGCAAGTCATTTTGCTGGATGAGATTTGTAGATAAAAAATGTACCTAAGAAATGTCAGCTCTTCCAACACACACGGGTGAGTTTCATTTCATTTGTCCCCTAGCCCTCTGAGATGTCTCTCTAGATTGAAAGGTTGGAATCACGCTGTTAGAAGTTGCTTTCATTTGTTGAAGTGAATTACACTCCAATACCTTTTTGCCTTTTAACAGTCATTCACAACAGGATGTCTGGTCTAATCAGCTCTATCAAGAAGGTGCCTTCTCTGAGACCAAATCTTACAAAGGCAACAGGTTTTGCTTGCCCTTTTTCTGTTTTCTTCTTCTTCTTTTTTTTTTTTAATTTTTTTAATTTTTTTTTTTTTTTTTTAGTTTTAGCTTAAGTGAGTTCAAACCAGTTCACATCATGATTTATAAAGGAATGACTAAGAATGAATTTATGATTCTGCAGGAGTTCAGAGGGTGTAGCACAGAACCAACACACAGGCAACATAGCCAGCTGCAGGACACAAGTCAGGATCAGGAGTGTAGCTTTATTTAGGGTGCCAGTACCCAAAAGCATCACTCACATTCCGGACTGCACGGTATACAGGGTTCCTGAGTGATTGTAGACTGATTACAAGACAGCATGCAGGATTCTGTTCTCCCCCCCAGTGGAGGGAGATGAGTGAACTTTCTAAGAAGTAAGGTTCATGTAACTCGGGTATCAGTGTAATTCTTAACAAACCACCAATTTTTAATCTTCATTTATCCATCCTGTAGGGGAGCCTTAACTTTCTGATCCATCTATTAACCTACTTCTGCTGCCCAGCAGGTGGGTATAACAGAGTTCAAGTGGCCAGAATTAATGTTGCCTCGTTGTTAGTGCTGCTGTATTTGACAGAGAAAGGAAATACGGGCAACTACTTCTTGAAGAGGTATTTTACCACAACATGAGTTTGTGCCACATGGCACTGATCAGTTTGAATATTTCTAGCCTTCTGTTAAGTCTGAAGTACTTTAAGCTTGAGGCAGCTGGACGTGGTGACTACAGGTCTCGGGATTATTTTAAATTTGATTTTTATTTTTCATTAAGTCTTTTACTTTCAGTCTCTGTTAAATAGAGTTTGAACCTGCGCTCCGGAGTGCTGGTAATCTTGTCCATAATCTTTGTTATTTGTGTAACCTTTGGTAATCTTTGAATGCTCTTATGGTATCCTCCACACAGCAGCCTCCATCCTGTGATTCCTCTGGAGTACACAGTGCCAGGGCTTCAAAAACATAATGCATGTGCCTGAAACCTGTGTTGGTGCTGGTACTCTGGGCAGCAGGTGTTTTCAGAGCACTGTCTCCTACAGATATCCTTTTGGCAACTAAATATGCCTGCTTCACTGTGTTCAGTGCTATGGCTTGTTTTGTGTTGGCTATTTTGTAATGTTCTGTATGTGTATGAAAAGATAAGATTCAATTAGTCCCAGTAAAATTTCCCAGGCATGGATACTCACTGGATGAGATAAGGTATATTTTCAGGGATCGTACACAGTGATCTAGCATTAGGTTTGACATGATTTAATGTCCTCACTGATGATTTAGAAGAGTTGAAGAGTAGAACAGGCTTTGTAGTGTGACATTTTTAAATGATTCTCTTTGAGGAACTCTTTGAAGAAAAGGAGTTTATGGATCTGGCTGAAGATAAAAATGAAGACACAAGGTAGAAAATAATACACAGAATAAATCCAGACAAATGTGGGTTCAATAAAACACAGGAAAAATAGTCCTAAATTACCTGGGTCGTTCCTCCAGCATGCTCTGAGAAGCTGCTACAAATCTGTATGAATGATCTGTTAATGTGGTTCCATACTGCTCTGCTGCTCAGAAGCAGCTCATATTAGCTGGAGCAAATCAATGGCTTTATATGATCAGGTACATAGAAACATATCTTATAAAGATCAGTTTAAAACTGTGGGGTTTAACTATAGATTTGTTCTTGCTCCAGAGACATCCATAGGAAATGAAGCAAGCAAATTTTAAAAACACAGCAGCTGTGAGCCCTATATTTTAGCCCAAATCAAGAGGGTTTCAATGTTTTTCTCCCTCCATGTACTTGGAATGAAATTTTCCATTCAAAACAGTTTTCACAATTGCCCTTCTGGGGGAGAAGCAACTCTCAGTAGGAGCTGAGACTACAGTGCACTAGTTGAGAAATAGCTGGTGGAAAAGTGTCAAATACTAAACATACTTCAGCCCAACTGCCCCTGCTCTGCAGGAGGTTCCAGAAAAGAAAAATTACAAGGAGTGTAGAGAAGTGGTGGGAAGAAGAAAAGCCTCTCTCCTACTGTAGGAGTAAAAGAAGTTCAGCTCCCTTCTGGTCAGCATTGAGGACAAACAGGGAACAGCAAGGAGATAAGGGAGTGATTAGCAGCTCCAGTTTTCTTTTCCTAGTCTAGCAGTGTCTGAGCTGTGATGAGTGAAGGACATCACCAGCAAAGTAGACCAGCCTGCCTGACTCAGCTCCTCTTCCTACCGCTGGAAACAGGCTTCAGGCTGTGCTGGTTTCAGATAGCATCACAGTCACACAACATTTGAAGGAAGTTACACAACTTACATATTTACAGTAGCAGGCAGATAAATGATAAAATAATCCAAAGATGCCATGTAAATAAGTTGTGTTATATGTGGAGTAATGCTGTATCTGTAGCTTACTCTTGCAAAAATATACGTCACCGCCAGAGTTCATGGAGAAAAGGGTGGATTTAGGGGAGTCTTCCAAGCTTAAGAGGGAATAAAAATGGAGTGTTTGTGACTCAGACAAAACTGAGTTAAGAAAGCAGTATTTTCACCCTCAGGGAATAGTCAAATCAATTTGAAAACCTTTAGTTTATTACTGCAGGCAGCCTAATGGAGAGGTTTCAGAGTTGAAATCAAGTTACAGAGGTAAAGTGGTAAGGTATTCAGCAGGACTGAACTTCCAGAGAAATCTGTGGCGCTCCACGCAGTAAATATGGATTTATTTAAGCCTCTCTCCTTAAAAAATACCAGCCTGAATGACATCAGCCTACCTATCTTCCTTTTGCCATATTTGGTGGTAATGATTATAGTCACTAGTACATTTCAGTTAAGGACTCACTCTTCCCCAGCCCATTATTCTTTAAGGTCTATCGCTCTCCAGTGTGACCTCATGAATAAGAAATTCTCAGTAAGAAATTCTCTCCAGAATGCGGCAAAAGGAGAGACATGACTTAAGGATGTCATGAGTGACCTAGATTCTCAAGCTGCTAGAGGAGGGGAAAATGACTGGCAACTTTGGCATTCAAAGAGGTATGTGTTTTGCCTTCAAGGACACAATCCAGCACTTTGACTCAGAATGAATCAGAAGTGTTACACAGATCTGATTTCTAATTTTCTGGATTTTCTAATGCAAATGTTGCTTGTTTGCGAAGAGCCATGAAGACTGTTACATGGAAAGCCATATCATCTAGGAGAGACAGTTCTACCATCCTGGGAAAGGAGAAACCAGGTAAAACGAGTATTGAATGATTTTCTAATTAGGAAGATGGTTCCCATGTAAGGAAATCAACATGTCACAGGGGATGTGTGTCCAAGAAATACACAAACAACTGAGAGGGTAATTTCTTTGTGCTGTTGCCTGTGCCTGCCAGTTATCCAAGCTGCAACAGGGAGAAGTGCTCTTAAACATAAGCAGAAGGAAGGAGAATGAAGACTCCACTGCCATAGTGAGGTCCAAACTTGGTAGGTGTTGTCATCAGAGCCATGGTGACTCAGAATCAGATCTGGTCTAAGACAGAATCTACCACTGCTGGCTTATAGTTAAGGCAGTGAATGGATGACCGAGAGGAGACCTGGTGTGTGCCTGCAGAAGGGATCTATTTCACACGTATTTTCCTACTTCATGGTTTTTATAATAATTTCTAATGTTGTAATTATCAGAATTCACCATTTTTCTTTTAATCCTGAGCTGCTTTGGCAACCGGTATGCTCTTAGATGACACAAGAGAGATGCTCCTGAAGAGACAAATCCATACCAGGCAATGTTAAATATAAGCCCTGTGGGATGCCAGCAGACCAAGCATGGAAGTCCCAGAGGCCCCACTAAATTTCAGCAAATTTTCAGAGGTTTTGTCAAGTGCCAGGTAAGACTTGAGAATTTTCCCCCATTTCAGTGTTGTTCAGCGTCAACACATCAGTGCTGGGAACCTGGGAACAACCTGTGCTGTCGTACATTAGCACTCAATATTCCTTCAGAGGCGTCTGTTGTATATAGCTTGTTAATGTGCAGCAGAGCATGCAGAGATGACCATATCACTATACAAGATATAAGAATGAGAGAATAAGCTTTCTTGAATTTATTGATTGCAGTAATAGTGCAAGGTTACAAAAAAGGAAGTTAAAAGGATGTAATCTCTCTGCTTTAGAAAGCTTCACTTCTGTTTTCTTGTGATTAGAGTTGCAGAGAGGAAATGGTATTACACAGAATTACATATCTTACTACTAAAGCTGCCAGGATTACCACTTCCATTGTATACTTTCACTGGCTGTGGGCTGCTGCTTTCTGTTATCACTTTCAAAAGAGACATTGGTACAATCCAACACAGCACAGCCCGGAAAATATTGATTAGTGGTTTTGCTGCATTTACAGCAATCATTTCTCTATGAGGATCATGTAAGAAATATGATTCAGAGGAACTGTGAATGACATGCTTAATTTGGGTACCATCTCCCAACCTCTGGTAAGTGACTTTGGTTCTATGTAGCTGTTTCCAAGAGAACCAGTTAAACAACTGCTTGAAGATCCTATCCTGCAGATGTAGAAAGGTTGAGACAGAGGAGTCCTACAAGAGAAAGAAAATAACAAATATAAATAGCACAAATTGAATAATGGTCAATACAAGTATAAAAAAAAACCAAACAAAATGAAGAATCCAGATATGATTCACAGGACAAAGCATGAAAGGCAGAAAAGGCTGCAAGACAGCTGCAGCAGCAGTTAGCTCCTAGCTGACAGGATGGCACTGTAGCAAAAGTATCTAAAAAGCTTGTTTGTCACATGAGAAGAAACTATTTCTTGAGATTTTGTCTTATCTGAAAGTTAATTTTCTTGATAACTAAATTTATCATTTTGTAGTCATTCTGATTAGGTGTTTCAGATGTTTCGTAATGGTGCTCCAGCCATACATTTTTAGATGCTGCGAATCAGAGTCCTGAAACTGAACCAGCCAAACCATGGTGCCAAAACACATCTCTTGGTAAAGTTGAATAGCAGCTCTTACCGTCAACATTTATCTTGGATGCTTGAATATTTTGAGAGCGCTGCTAGGAATTTAAATAGAAAGTATAAAGGCAAGGATGCTTGGTATTTTCCACTGGTTTTATGATATT
Source organism: Psittacula echo (assembly GCF_963264785.1). Taxonomy (NCBI): domain Eukaryota; kingdom Metazoa; phylum Chordata; class Aves; order Psittaciformes; family Psittacidae; genus Psittacula; species Psittacula echo. The sequence goes on along the minus strand of NC_137740.1, from coordinate 29,185,131 downwards.
TTGCCCTGGTTCCTCAACCATCTGCCAGATCTTCACCAGGGGGCCCTGTCGCTGCAGGATGACACAGGAAGACAGCGGTGGAGTAGTGGGACTCTATAAATTTGTCCTATATCTTTCACTGAAATAAGAAAAGCCCATGGGGTGTTCTGAATTCAGCATCTCTGAAAGAAATATCTGACATTGAAAAACTTCCAGCTTGATCTTTTGCTATCATTCAAAGCACTTTGTAACACTGCCTACAAGACAGGATCCTTTGTTCAGACATGAAGAAACAGAGACTTATGACATATTATTACTATTTCCTACTGCTCTTCACATTTATTTGCTTTGGAAAATCAGAGATTCTGCAAAACATTGTTTGCTGAAGTCATCTGGAGTCAATGACTGCACATTTTATAATGTCTGCTGTACTCTAAACTCACCTCCCTCTTGCCTGAAGATTAACGGCAATCTGAGCTCTGCAATTTGAAGACAACCTGGACTGGATTCTCTGTGACCTATTTTTGGCAGGAACAGAAACCAGAGCAACCACTTTGCATTGGGCACTGCTCCATATTTTGACTTACGCCAGAGAAGAGGGGAGACTAATGAGGTCACATGCAAAAACCACTTGGACTGTGCTTTCTCAAAGAACACACCAAGGTCAGCACAGAGCGTAAAGGTAAAAACTTGGAAAACTGCATCCAACTGGAAATTCATACTCTCTGTGAACTGACAAACACATCTTTGATTCATTGAGAATCATGGACCCACCCAGGCCCATCAGCTTCATCTTGCTGCCCTGCACCTTAGCAAAAAATAGTTATTCTTTCTTCCTTTCCATGAGAGTCAGAATGAAAGCAAAGGGAGCTGGGCATGTAATAAGCCTGTAAGATGACGAAGAGTGCAATGTCCCTGCAACTGTGTTGCTGAGCACAAGGAGTTTCCTAGGCCTCTCCCAGAGTGGTACTGATGAGGCAGTAGTGCTCTCAGTTGCACATTCAATGAGAGAGGAGGAACTCCCATTCATAACATCCAGCTGCAACACAGGCTCAAAAACATTTTCCTTACAGGTCACCACTTTCCTCCCCCAGTATAGCCTCTTCTGAACAGTGCCAGACAGTCTGGTGAAAGTCCTTCAAACTCCTGATACTGAAGATTGACAAAACTAAAAAAAAAATCTCCCAGAGAAAGGTTTGATTTGGGCAGAAAGCAGTGCTGGCAATTCCTGGGCTCTTTTGCATGGTCTTTTGAAGTATTTTGCAATGTTTTGCTGTCTTTCACAATGTTTCTGAAGAATATCAAATCTATTAGATTTGGTTTTAGTCTTCCATAAATTTTTCCTATTATTATGTCTCTCCATCCTGGAGCCATCCATACAGTTACTGCATATAAAATCTTATTAGGGCATTAGCTGAGAATGTTTTAGTGCATTAGAACGAAACAATCACCAGAGAGTGTAATATAATTTCTGTACAGGGTAGTTCTCTGCCTATTGTCACTGGAGTAGTTAACTGGGAATGTATTTGTGACAGCAAGAGCCCTAGGAGCTCAAGCAGGAGGGACTCTGAAGTGGACAGGATACAGACAAAGATTTGCACTGCAGCTAAAATGGTCAGTGAGTCTGCCAAAAGGGGTGGTCCTGCCTCTTTTGTCCTTGGCCATGTTCTCACACTGCTTACTGAGACAGCAGCCAGCAGATGAGTGCTCAGACTGCTGAGCCAGCAGAAAACTATTACTGCAGATAAAACTGAAAGGCTTTCCACCAGATCAGCCATATGAATCCGGTCACTTTATAGCTCTGTGGTTGCTAGGTTCAGCCCCAGTGAAAGGGAAAATGAAGGAATGTGACTACTTGTTTTCAAGGCATCTTGTTTATACATAGATTACAGGCTGGCTATAGTATGAAACCACATGAAGCAACTTGCCCAGAATCATGGAGATCTGTAACACAACAGGGAATTGAACCAGGTCTTTAAAGTCTCAGCTAATGTCCACAGCGGGGTACTATCCTTGTTCTCACTGTGATAGTCAAAAAGTGGCCCACCTCAGTTCACCTGACCTGCTCTTCCTGCTCACTCTGTGCACAGCTCAAGGGACACACTCCATTTGCGTTCACTTGGGACTAGACATGTTAATTTACCTGTGCTGTCCAAGTGCTTCAACAGGGCTAACACCTGTGGGAGTGTGGATCTGGGGGCTGGGGGCTCTGCAGCTAGCAGGTCACAGCTGAGTGAGAAGGGACATGAGGACAGCAATGTTTTCTAAAAATAAAATCTTTCTGGGTGTTCGTGTCTTTCTTTGTGTCTGGATTTCTCTGATATCTCTGAACATCCAGAAGGCCAAAGGAAGCTGTTTTCAGAACCGACTCCGCTACCCTTAGCTGGCAAGCTGTGGACACTGGACTTCCAAATTCCCCGTGAAACACTCTTGAAGGTACTGATACTTTTTATAGTTTTATGAATATTTCAGGTGTAGACTCCTAACATAACCTTGGCTAGAATGTAAAAGCATCTTTCTGTTCCTTCCTGGCTTTAGTGTGAACTGTGAACTTTCTAGGCAGAACTTCAGGCCCTGTGATTCCCTGTTGGACTTTAGAGACAAGTAGGGGTGAATGGAAAGGGCCCGTAGCAACAGCTGGAAATGGTGCAAATCACTGAACAGTCCCCAGGCAAAAATAATGCCTAAGGAATTCTGTCACTACAGGACAAGTTTCAAGGAGGGAGGAAAGGAAACAGGAAGAATAAGCAAAACTCATCAATGAGAGGCAGTTAGCAAAGCTTATTTGCTTGAGGACTGAATCTTGTACCCCTTATTTTGGCTGTTTGCCACTGGCTGGTTATGTCTTGGCACAACAAGGCCCTGGAAGGCTTCTTGAGACAGAGGCCTGGCCTGGTCAGTGTAGAAGCATAAAAGCAGGTAAGACTGCAGCATACTGGAAGTGTTACTGCTCCAGGTCAGTCCTTCCCATTGGGGATAGGCATGAAGGGGAAAGAACAAAGAAAACCTTTGTTACCTGTGGTGTTACGATTTTGAAGGTTGCTCTAAGACAAAAGTTTCTCTTCCCCAGAGTTCTACTTGTTTTGGGAAGGTGTTGCAAGTGTCAGTAATCATCAGAGCTGATGCGCACTGCAAAACAACCAGGTTGATAGAAAAATCTTAATCCATTTGACTACATAAGTAAGCAGCGGCACATAACTACACCTAGGTGACACTGTATGTACTATCTGGTATGGTAGAGTATCAATGCACTGGTTTTCTGGCTTTCTCATTTTTTTCCCTTGGACAGTGTAGAGGCACAGAAAGATGTGTGAAGTTACTGACATTTCTCAATGTGGTCTACACACTGCATCTACCAAACAAGACCCACGTAACCCTTTTCTTTCTCCATGTGCTGCTGGAGGAAGGATTCATGCTCAGGATTCATGCTATGACCACATCTCTGGCTATTCTGAGAAATGCATCAATGTTGGTAAAAAAGAGAGTCTGTAAGCCTAGGAGGTACCAGACAAGAAGCAGCAACAAAGGTCCCTATTTTCCCATATGCAGGAGAAACAACAGGCTCTGCAGTTCCTTTGGGTACTAGATGGAATCCAAGTCAGGGATTCAAGCACTTGTTTCTTTTTCCCTCTCCATCTTACTTGGGCTATTAAGGCAAAAGACTGGACTCCAACTGGTGTGAGAACAATTATTCGAATTACTCTCCCTTACAGAAAACAGCCATTGCTCACATCAAGTGGCAGCAGTAGGTGCCTGATCATATTTGCATGCATTTTCAGCGTGGTCAGCATATTTTAGAATCCCTAGCTACACCTTTGTTTCCAAAAACTGCAAAGGAGGAGCCTTTGCCTGCACCCGCCTTCAGAGAGATGCAAACCTGCTTATAGATGTTCCTGAACCACATATGTGAGTTCAGCAATAAAACATTACCAGTTGATTCCAAAGAGCAAACTGCAAAAGCAGGATACATGAAAACTCTGCTCAGCTTTACAAATGGTGTGTTTTCACCAGATCCCTCAAAATCCCTACAGCAGAGATATGTCTTTTCATCTTTCAAGTGTCCATCATATATTACCAGAGTGCTGCAACTGCTCAGAAAAACCTTTGGAGGTCACCTACTACAACCCGCCTGCAATGAGCAGGGACATCTTTAACTAGATCAGGTTGTTCAGACCACATCCAGCCTGGCCTTGAATGTCTCCAGGGATGGCGTGTCTAGCACCTCATCCTTACCTCCTATCCCATACAGTCACAGGCTAGCTGATGTTCCTATCCGAAATCCTAAACCTTTGAGCAAGGTACCACTATCTTGTCTTCCCTCCCTCTGTGAAATTAGGTCTTTCTAAACCACTCAGGGTTGAAAGGTTTAAAACTGGTCTCTAGTTTACAGGTGTCAGAGACAGTTCTGATTTGTAGAACTACTGAGAACCCAAACTTTGGCAGCAATCAGTAGAATCTGTAGGAGTGAAGTCCTTCCCAAGCAGCTCATGATACTCAACACATCTTCAATAAGATACTCCAGATCAATGGCTGTTTGAAAAGTTTGGCTAATTGCCTCACTGTGCCACCCTTAGCAAGCAGAATGCTCAGTCCAATGATGAGCAAACATTCCCATCTAATGGCTGCACATGTTAATTGCAACTATAATTTCTACTTTAACGATGAAGGCTGTTCCTTGTGTAAGTACTGATACACCAAAGTAGCGTATGATCGGAAAATAAATAAACATGGAAAGATAATAAAAGCAATATTTATGACTTTGCAGTATCCATCAATGACCTCTGGTGGGCAATGTAAATGGAATAAATCCCATTCTGGGTAACACGACATGGTTGTTTCGACGATGGCTATGTGTACTGCTGATATGTGAATAACAGCCATAAATAATAATGAAATGCATTAATAACAGTGAAAGCCTTGTAAAATTTTAATAGTGAAACATGATTCCAACCTCTCATTTCCTGACAGCAAGATTAAATTTCTCCCACCCATTTCTTGGGCAATGCCAAAGGCTGTGAAACAGCCCTTAGATAATAGAAATGGTCTTGGAGCTCTGGCCTAAGAGTATCACTAAGATGTGGAAGGGACTTTCTGAAAATGCTTCATATCTTTATGTCATCATGTTTCTTGTTGTCTCTCTGGGTGGCCAGGATGTATGGTAATACACACTCTGAGAGGAAAACACCACTGATACTGCTGAATGTGATTCAAGCAGTGAAGGATGCCCTGGGCACGCAGAATAATTTTGTGAGAGACCTGTGGCATCCTTTTTCAGAGATGCTGTTGGAAGCCCTTACAGAACTTTCCATTGTCGTGTGTACTGAAATATTTTTAGCAGAACAAGCTGTTCAGAGAATGGGGTTTGGTATAATGACCTCATCTATTCTTAATGCCTCTTTTCAAGATGAGCTGCTTTCGGCAGCAAGATGAATGCAGTAGAACCACTGCTCCATGTCCTTCTCAAGCTGGGCCCCAAATATACATTCAGCACACAAAATTCGTGTATTTCCCATTTAGTTGCATAGCCTGGTCAGCTCTTAGTTACTAAGCATGTTACCAAGAAGTCACTTCTCATTAAAAGATGTAAAACTGTAAAAATGTCAGCTAGCAGGACCGAGCATGTTTTGAGTGCATGGCTCTAGACAAAGAAGAAGAAAAGGAGACAGGCATGGAACTTGTTTCCCACAGAAATTATACAGTAGATGTGAAAAAATCAGCATCAGCACCTCTGATTCCCCATATAAATACTGCTAGGGAGCCTTTCAGACTCATGGTGGTAAATCTTGGAACCACTACGATTGCACCAGTCCTGCTTATGGAGGTGCCAGTCCCATACTTCTGCCCAGTCCTTCCCCATTCTGTTGCAGGCAGTATCTTTGCCAATGAGCACACCTGGAAGGAGCAGAGACACTTCAACCTGGTGGCTCTTAGCAACCTAGGCCTAGGGAAAAAAAGCCTGGAAGCCTGGCTTGCTGCCTGATTGAGGTCTTCACCAGAGAAAGAGGTGAAATATAGATCTGTAGGTGATTGTGATGATGTGGGTTCATCCTCCTTGTTGCCAACCCTGCTTTTTCTACTGGAAGTAGCAATTTCTGCAGTAGGTTTGATGGGAGGTTTACACAACTAATGCTTTCACAATTCATTCTGCCCTTGACTGGAACATCATGCCTGACTCACTGCTTTCATGCCAATCCTTTATGGAAGAAAGTGATAGATGAGAGACTCCTAAATTGTGCTGATTATGCACTTTTCTATAGGATGGACTCTTTCCCTCACTCATTATAAAGGTGCCTGCAGAACAGTCTCCTAGTTAGACTTCTGCATCTTGATTCTTGCAGGCTCAGCTATTTGTGTAATCCCATGCAAATCAAGAGCAGCCTGGATGGGAGTTCAGTGTAAATAGAACAGCCTATGAAAGAAGTTAACAATGCAGCTTTCCTGTTTGTCAGTATGGATCTCTCTGTCCCACTTCCCTCTTCCATCAACAACATGATTGCTGATGTGCTTTTTGGACACAGTTTCTCTACAGAGACTGTCATGTGCCAGAGGCCGCTCAGAGGCTTCCAGGCCATGTCAGAATTCCATGGCACCTCCTAGTTTTGGGTAAGCAAGGACTGACCTGTTCCCTGTAACTGTTATCAAAGCTTGACAGCATTTCTCAGTGAGCTGTGGCATTAAATGGTTGTTTGCCATGCACAGAGAGGAAGAAGAGCCCTTAACTCTGCTAAAAACAGCACTCACTTCTAATCCCCCTGCAACCGTTCCTGGCTTGCTTTGTCTACAGGCCCATTCAATCTCTTGCAAGAGCTGCCTTCAGAGAGACTGATCTAATTTTATATTGATGTTATTCAGCATCAAGTTTGCCCTGGAGCCAGAACCAGGTTTTTCCTCTTAGCTTGTGCCTTAAAGGGTTTTGTAATATCCCTTATTTCCTGTGTTAAACTGGGCTGCAAGAACTATCCAGGAAAAAAAAAAACAAACACAAGCTAAGATGGTTGTGGCTTTGAGAACTACAGCCAAGTGTTTACTTAAGATTTAGCAGGAAACAGATGAATTTGGAAAGACTTCACATGGAAGAAAAACTGTATTCAAGGGCATTTAGATCATTCAAGTCTGAAAGTTACTAGTCGAGAGGCGGCAATCTGGAAAGTTAACTGTACGGTTATGGTCATCCTTCACACACTTCCCTTCAAGATAATTTTTTAAAAAATCAAGTAGTGATTTATTTCATATAATCAGATAAGTAAGACATCTGGGTCATAGCAATGGTTAGGCATGTTTCTGCTGTGAATATTATAATGGGTCAAAACTTAAACAGGGGAAGTTTAGATTGGATATAAGGAAGGAATTCTTTACTGTGAGGGTGGTGAGGCACTGGAATGGGTTGCTCAGGGAAGTTGTGAATGCTCCATCCCAGGTGGTGTTCAAGGCCAGGTTGGACAGAGCCTTGGGTGATATGGTTTAGCATGAGGTGTCCCTGCCCATGGCAGGGGGTTGGAACTAGATGATCTTAAGGTCCTTTCCAACACTAACTATTCCATGATTCTATGATTCAAGCTTTAAATGCACTATGAAGCCAAGATGTCATGGTGTTCCTTGTGGTTGTGTTTCTGGGCACAGTTCTACAACAATTTCCTCTCACTGTTGAGGCACTTAAGCACTACGTTAATGAGACTGCTGTGGGCACTAGCACACTTGCAGGATCTATGAAAACTTATTAATGATGAGATCAGGAACCACCAGAAGAGCTGGGTGCCTGAAGAGCCACAGAACTTCATTGATGCACACCAAGCTCATGTTAAAGGCAACAAGTAATTGTCTCTTGTGCAGCTGCAATATATTTAAAATGCTTGTAACTAAGACATTTCCAGCTACACTCCTACTTCCTTTTCCTCCTGAGATACTGTTCAGCTATTTCTTCATTTGAATTCAACCTCTAAAGCAAAGTACTTTTTGAAGGTGCTGAGGTTGTGTTCTTTGGCAGCCAGCACAGACAGAGTAATGTTGTTCCATCCCAGACTGAAAGAAAACTTACTGTACGCTGTCCTCCTCAGTCAGCAAGATTATTTTTTAACAGAGCTATGTGGCTGCTGTCTTACCAGCTTCATCAACTCAATATACACTCTGTGATGAAAAGAAGCTCTGTTGATTGAGATTTGCTATGCTATTAAAACAGTCTTTAATCTTGTTGTCTGTCTTATATTTGCAGGCAAAGGATGACCCACCCTCTACACCACAGATCTGAGAGATCATGTATCTCTTCATAGTGGGCTCAGACACCACCATCACCTTATGCTGAGCTCTCTATGATGGTGCACCTGGAAGTACAAGGTGAGAAATGTGTGTACCTGCACTTATACATGTCTCTGTCCTTGCTCATGGCAGGGTAATAGACAAAACACATTTGAATCAGGTGCCCTAAATCTGCAGCATAAGGTGTCTTGGGAATTTTGAATTTCTGCATAGAGTCTACACATCAGATACCTTCTTACTCATTATTAGTCCTTTTGTTCTGCAGAACAAGTCCAAGAAGAGTTGGATGCTGTCATTGGTCCATCCTGTGGAATTAAACATAAGAACCAAGTGATCCTGCTATATGCAAGTGCAGTTCTAAATGAGATTATGTGTTATAACAGCATAAGATTTATGAGTACCCAGGATACCACACTGCAAGACTTCCCTATTACTAAGGAGATATTAATGCCACTAAGGTATATTAACACCACAAAGGTTTGGGGACAATCCTTAGACAGAGCAAAACCAAGCAATAGATCTCTCTTATATTTTGTCCCTGGTTGAAAAAACTATCCAAAGGTGAGTTTGAACAACTTTTGAGGAACTCTTCGCTGTGAATAGGATGCTGGACATTATCTACAATATGAATAAACCTGTACACCTCTCCTTTCGCACAGCTTTACCATTTTTCCATACAGTTTACTTTTATAATTTTAATATACAGGATTTCAAGTGTTAGATCAGTATAAAGGTACCAGTATAATGACCCTAGGCTTCTTTTAAATGGTACAAGCTATATATAAACCCCCCATAAATTCTAGAATAACAGTGTCTGTATATGCATTTATTGTATCAGCAGAATACTTTAAATCCATACCCAACCTCATGTAGGTTGTCTTCCCAATGGATAACATCTATATGGCTTTAGAGGAACATGTCTTTGGGAAAATCAAGATCAGAGTTAGGGGTCTTGATCAGTGTTGAGCCTGCAGTTCAGTGGTGTTTGGGTTTTTTTCCCCAAAGTCTCTGATTATTGCAATTACTGCATCCTCTGGTGTTCTAAAATAACTCTTTAAGAGCACCTAGTAATTTCTAAATAAGCCATTCTGTAGGAGATAGCACAGCGCGACCCTATTTTTCACTCCAGAACAATGAGTTGGCACTTGCATTGGGCAATTTCAAGTGAGCAATTGATATCTTTGCAGTCTAAGTCAAGCCATTAGTTTTTGGCTCTGTGAAGAAGATCCTTGTATGTTCATTTTGTCTTTCAGTGGGGCACCTTAATTTTCCCCAACATATTTTCTGTTCTGTACAATCAAGAGCAGTGGGAGAGTCCTTGACAGTTTGACCCTGGTCATTCAGACAAGATGGAAACTATGAGCAGAGAAGATTCACACTGTTTTCTGCAGGTAAGAGCAATCCTCAATATTACCTACAGCTGTCCTACAGCAACTGCTTCACAGCCCAAGACTTTCTTAATATCTGATGTCCTGCTACATTTATTTATCTTTATTTATCTCCATAAATATCTTTATTTATTTCCATAGTAAAGTTTAGGTAGCAAAAAAAATGGAGGTGGTGGTTTTGGAAACAATTTGCATAGCACACTTTTTCTGAAATATTTTTGTAAACTGCTCATCTTCAGAGCACAGAGATCCCATTTATGTGTAACTGCAACTAACTAGGAAATTCTTTATGAACCTTTAAACTATTTCTGCTAGTATTTATTTCTTAATTTCTATGTCTTCTAAGATTATGAACACAGGTTTGAGCCCATGAAACAACAGGATGGTGTACATGGACATGTAGTACCTTACGTATGTTGAATACCCTTTTTTCATAGTCCTGAACTGCAGGCTATGGATTTTCTCTTTCTCCATATCACAAATTGTTGGAGAAACAGAAACTACATCATTCAGAAATCCATTTAGTAATTCTGCCAGATAGCAGAAACTATTGGTGAGAGGTTTGCAAAACAGTATGAGAAGATCCTGTGCACAAAGGGTAGCTTGGGAGTGGATTCAGGAAGTGTGAGGAAACGCTGGAGAAGGGACAGTCTCCCCTGCCCTCTATAAACTGTCCCTTATCATCTGCTGCTCCAGGTGTTGCAGGCTCTTCACTTGTATGGTAGCTTCCTTTCCTGAACTCTACCCATGTTTCATGCTAGAGAAATAGCATCAGCAGCCATAGCAATGAGTCATTGATCTTGACAGATCCATTCACAGGATGGAGTGAAAGACGTTAATGACATCCCCCAGCCGCAACTGTACAAGACTTCTGCTGTCCCTCACTATACACTAAAGGGAAAAGATAGGGATGGCGGCGGGGCTGGGACTTGCTTGTCACCAGAGGAGAAAAGTAGGACAGACCCCTTAAAAAGCAACTGCTTGACTCCTAAAACTGTATCTGCCAGAGACAAATGAACCCTGTGAATAAAATGGCACAGTGCGTGGACCCACTCGCTGCGCCCCTGCCGTGCGAGGCGGCCGTTCGACGCCACACCTCGCCTCACGCCGGTTTCCCGCCTCACGCCGGTTTCCCGCCTCACGCCGGTTCCAGACTCACGCCACACCCAACATGGTGGCTCTGTCCGCCCACCACACTCAAGATGGCGGCTTGCCCGCAGTGGGGATCCCGACAGAGTCCTCACGGCAGCCAGGAGCATTCTTGTTCCCCTTCCGTCGTCCGCCGTACTTATGGCGCCGTGGGGAAGCGCGGGGCACCGCTGGCGGAAGAGGCGGAAGGCTTTGGGGATCGGACTCGGCGGGGCGGAAGTCGCTGAGGTGGACCGAGGTGGCGGCAGCGAGCGACGATGAACAACAAATTCGATGCGTGAGTTTGCCTCACCAGTCCGACGCCTCCCCAGTCCCCCCCTCACCGCTACGGAGGGCGGCGAGGCCCCGCGTCCTACCGGTCGCTCCCCGCTGGCTCAGCCCTGGCTGAGCCGGATGCGATGAGTCACGGGGCCGCACGCGCAGCTCCGTTCCTCCCCCCCGAGCCCGGCCCGGCCCGGCCCTGCTCAGGCGGCGCTACCTGGCTCCGAGGGGTGGGGGCAGGGGTCCGGCGGCGGCAGCCTCTGCTCGTGGCCGAGCATCCCTCAGCGCGCACATCCGGGGGGAGGCCGCCTTTTGGCCCCGCTTTTCACTCTTCTTTTACGGCCCTTCGCAAGGAATGGGGTGGGCAGAGGGACCCATGGGGTTCAGGAGTCTGCTGTGCTTAGGGGCGTGGGGAGGTGGGCAGGATCGAGCCAGCAAAGTTCCAGTGACAGGTCTTCCGTGTTTACCTCCTGAGTAGCTAGGAATCCGGACAAGTAGCTGGAGGTGTCTATGGCAGATGAATGCCTAGTTCGGACTGCTTGAGTTTGTTCTAAAAAGGCATGTTGTGTGCTTTGAAGTATGTGTCTGAGATGCCTGTGATGGACTCTAGGTATGCAAAGTAGTAGTAGATTTTACTGTGTGGGTTATCAAGTGTAGATTTCCAAACGCTGGTAGCTCTTATACTACAGAGGAGCTAAGAAGCAGAGATTGCTAGGGCTTGGTATAAGTCTCCTCAGCTGTGCAACGTAAGAGTCACTCTTTGTTCTGTTTCTTTATCAGTTTGAAAGATGATGATAGTGGAGACCATGACCAGAATGAGGAGAACAACACACAGAAAGACAGTGAGAAGGAAAAGAACGATCGAGAGAAATCACAGAGTACCACCAAGAGGAAGGTACAGTGCTGGCATCTGCATTCCATTGCTAAGGGATGATGTTGGTGTGCTACAGAGTCAGTCCTCCATTCGGGGATAAGGAAAATATGTCTTGGTGGGCTGTGGTAGCTTAATGCTCTGTTACTGTTATAATGAAGACAAGGGCTACTTTAGCATTTGGGTAGTTTGCTGTAGGTTTTGGAGGTGAGTGAATGAGGGGTGAATGCTCCCTTCACAAACTCAGCTATTACTCTGCCTGGGTTTTGAATAAAAATGAGAAATAAAGCTTTATTTAAAAAAGAAAAAAATTTTTTTGAAGAGGTTGTAGGGGAAGGGCTGGTTGACAGGGGAGTAGTGGCTTGCAGTTATTTTACCAGGTTGTGTTTGTGCCACTATTGTAATAACTCTTAAGGTGGGTATCTGTATGTGCAGTGTGGCCTAGTTGAGAAGCATCTGTCCCTCCTTTTTCATTTATTGTTTTAATCTTGTTCTTAGGAAAACTATTCTATCTGAAGTAATGTAGTCCTTACAAACTTACCACAGACAAGGGGATAGTAAAGATTTAAGCCCTAGTAACTCTTCATACAACATCTAGTGATACAAGAGAAGGGCTTTTTGGTTCATTTTTATTTTAATGTCAATTTTGACTCTTGGTCAATGAGTTCCCATTAAAGTCTTTTACTCTCATTGGGAGTGTTTTTAATCAGAAATGGGTATTTTGGAAATTATAAAATGATCACTATCCACTGCTAGTGATGGGTTCCACCAAAGCTGACATAACGAGTTCTGAGACTGATCCTCCCAGAGTGTTAGGGTGTTGGTTGCTTGAGGGAATTCGTGTCACCAAAGAGTTATAATTGCTTTTGAATCATGGTTTGGTATAAATTGGTTTTGTTCTTCCCAGAGAAAGAGAGTGTTTGGGGATTTTAATTTTTTTTTTCTTAATTTGAAATAACTAAAACTCTCGCATTGCCCTTTTAGTTTGTCTTTTTCCCTTTGAGACAGGCACAGTTAAGGACTAAAGGAAAATGTAGTAATACTGCCTCTAATAGTTACGGGAGCTGCTTTTTGTATGGCCCCTTTCTGAACTCAAGTTATTATTTCCTTAGCCTTCTCTGTGCTGCAGATTTCTAATATTCCTTGGAATAGTCAGCTGCTGTTAGCCTAATCATCCATTTCAGACAATTGTCAGAGATTCTGGAAAAAATGAGGGTTAGTTGCTTGTTTTGTAGCCTGTGAAGGATGGAACATGTAGGCTTCTGATGCTACAAATGTAATTTTTCCTATTCTGCTTTTTGAGTGGCTCATAAGGGTAAAGCAAGCTTTTCTGTTCTGCAGGCTGTTGTCCCAGGGCCAGCTGAGCACCCCTTGCAGTATAATTATACCTTCTGGTACTCCAGACGAACACCTGGGAGACCCACCAGCTCACAGAGTTATGAACAGAACATCAAACAGATTGGCACCTTTGCCTCCGTGAGTATATCCCTGTTGTCCTTGTGCACTTGGGCATGACATGGTCATTGTTGCTGCTCCCTGTGTGCTAGGAGTATATGCATGCAGGCTGTGCTCTCTGTTTTGTCAGGAGCAACAAGAGGAGAGTGAATGATATGCCATGACTTACGTATGAGTTCTTGAATTACCTTCAGCAGATGACATGTCTTAAGCAGTTCTCCTCTGCCCTGTGCTAGCCATCTGTGCCTGCAGTATTGGTGGTAGCTGGAATAATAATAGAAAATTAAAAGAACTCCTATGTAGTTTAAAACTGCTAACTGGAGTGGAACTTGACAGGTAAGCAAGAGAAGGAAGGAATAGCTTTTCTGGATGCAGTATAGGTGTGAAGCAAAGACTGTGCAGTTCCCCACGCACACTTCTTCCCGCCCGTATTTCCACCAGTGTGTTTGGAAAAAGCATCTGGTGAGGTGTGTACACAAGCAGCTGATGACCTGTTTTCTGTCTAGAAGTGATGACTGAGATGCAGTTTGGTGTTACCGTGAAGTTTATTAAAAGGCAAGCAGCTTTCCTTTTCCCCTTTGAGTCTTTGTCATTGTTTATTCCTGAAATAAATTGGGTGTAAGTTTTCAGTCTGTTAAATCAGTGTAGACTTAACCTTGATTTTTAGCTCCTCAGAGGAAGAAAATTAACACGTTCTGTTGTCTGCTTCTTGTTGCAAAGAATTTGTGGGTGCTGTTGAAGATTGGAACTGCTAGATTTCAGTTAGGATGGAGAGAGATTCAGATCTGATAATGTGTTTGGTTCCAAATTCTCTTTAAGGAGGAGAAATAGCAAGCTTTTGAAATAATTGTCTGAGCCTAAGTCTGGGTTCAGATTTATTCTTTACTTTTCAGTAGAAAGCTCTGAAAGCTTTTAAGTGCTAACCACTAGAGGGCATATTGACTCGGTGTAGGAAGATGATTTCTGCAGTGTATTTGGATGTGCCTGACAAAAATAGATTGTTTCTGACCCTACCTCAGTCTTGGTTCATAATTTTATTGGCTACAAAAGCAAATTCCTGCCTGGGTGGCAGAGATCAGAGGTTGGAGCAGAATTCCAAGTGCTGACTGGGTCATTAAGGTCTCTGATAAAGTACTTGGGATGGTGTCTGGCCCTTCCAGCTTCACTGCTGGTCTGCTTAATAGCTATTGACTTGCAGAGTGGAATCTTCTTAAAATATGGAAATTAGTATAATGTCTTCCAGTGCCTTGTTTTGTTTTAAAGATCCAGCCTCTCTAAAATCCTTTCTTATCCAGAGAATCTTAAAGGGTAAATATGTTAATTTTAAGAATTAGAAAAGATAATTCCCTTGCCTTCCAGCCAAATTGTCTGTAGTAGACACAGGAGTGTCAGAATGGAAATGAGTCAAAGTGAAGTGGTCCAACCATGGCAGATTGCAAAAGGAATGTTTCAATCAAAGTTCTAAATGGTTTCTTAAGATCTTAAACCAGCACCAGAATGTGTCTTTTGTCTTAAAACCTTTAACAGAGTAAAATTAAATACAAAAAATGTCTCATTTGAATGCTCCTGAAGTCTCCATAGTTGCAGAGAGCAGTGGTTAATGCAAGGCTAATGTGTGTAGTGTAGAAAGGTAGCTGATTTACTGATTGGGAGTTTGAGCAATAGGATTTATAAGATCTGTTTGCAACTATTCTCTAGAGCAGCAGTTATCTTGGCACAGATTTCTTCAAACAAACATCAGGTGACTTTGGAGACACATGTTGAATATTTCAAGAGGTCATCTGGTAACAGAGCCAGTCAGAAACATGCACCCAACCTCTGATCCTACCACTGCCTTCTGAGTATCCCAATCAACACCCTTGTGACAAGAAAGTAGAAGAGTGGAAGGTGGCTCTGGCCAGCTGGTGAAGAAAGGGAATCCTGTTTCTGTAGGAATCTTGACTGTAAATATTTCGAGCAGCCTCATGTATGGTTCATGTCATTGCAGGTGGAGCAGTTCTGGAGGTTTTACAGTCACATGGTACGTCCTGGGGACCTGACAGGCCATAGTGACTTCCATCTTTTCAAAGAAGGGATCAAACCTATGTGGGAGGTGAGTTGGAGCTCTCATTTCTGCCTTGATATTTTCCCAGAGCATTCTGGAGGGAGTCTTCTATAGTGAAGGGACTCTTGTCCTTAAGTGGCACTCCAGGCTTCTCTTGAGTGCAGTCGTTTCTTCTGGGTTTCCTGTGAACCTGTCAACAGTACTCCCATATGACTAACAGTCCTGTGACTGCTGTGCTGGCAGAGAGGGAAGGTGCAGAGAGTTCCTAGCTGCACTCCCCCACAGGTTGCAGAACTGCCTTTGCCTGTAGGTCCATATGCTATCTGGGCCCTGTTACCTGGAGCTAAAGAAAGGGGACCCCATCTAAGCTCTGTGCTTCCTGACAGCCTTTATTATAACTTTGATGACAGCAGTGTGGGGCTTTCCTCTAGAAGGGCTGGACCTCTGTAAGTGGAATTCAGCAAAGTTTATAAGAAACTGGTTCTCCTTTTTTTCAGGCAAGGAAGGAAGAGGTAGATGTGGTTAAAAGCCTACATCTGTGCACAGAGCTGCAGACAGAAAGATGATTTAGCCCTTAATTTGCCTTTTGTTTTTTTCCCAGGGCACCTAGTTTGCTTCTGTTCATTCCTATCCAAACCTGTTTAAAAAAAAAAGAAAAGAAAAAGTCTTTGCCAAACAAATCATTTTTCTAGTTCTTGGCTTGCTTCCAGCAATGACCAATATCATCCACAATATGAGGATTTTATGTATTGCTCTGAAGTACCTAATTATGCTGCTTGGTCCTGAGAAATTTATATGTGACCCTAGTTGGCAATTATTCTAAGCAAGGTGTTTTATAGCCAGTTACTGCAAATACAATTTATATAAAACGTTTAACCCTCTTTGAACTCCTCATGAGCTGCTCCGGTAGTGTGTCAGCCAGAGAGTCCACAAGTTAATGATTCCAGAATTTCTGTAAAGCATTTCTCTGTAGCCATTTTAAGATGGAGGTGGAGAGATTCTTTGGTTTTGCTTCTGGCCCCACTCCCTTTTTGTATTTATAGAAAAGGCTCTGGGATCTTGCTGCTGGCATTTTCTTTGCTGCTTGTTTTGTAGGGCTTTGTTTATGCTACTTTCTCTTCCAGACTAATCCTTACTTGCTGTCATTCTTATAGGCATGTACATGCTTGTATGTAGCTCTGGTCTTTTTTCTGGATCCATCTGTGCTGTTTCTGAGTGAAGTCAGAAGCACTAAGCATAATGTTCCCTGGTGATTTACTGGGCTGCAGATCCTTATTATTCTGGTAAAGGGAAATCAAATGCTTGACTGAACCAAAGCTTGTTTAACCTGAAAGAAAACTAACAATAACCATAAAACACACCATACAGCATCTGCCTCCGATCGCTGTTCTCTTTCTAGCCTTGAACCTGCTTAAACCACCTTTGAAATATTTTGCGCAATACCATTTCTATTCTGACTCCCCTTAGTCACTGTGGAAAGTTTGAGGAGTTAAACCCAACTCCCTGCTTAAAGGCTGTAGCCTAGACAGCTTAATTCTTGGAGTGCAATGTTCACAACTTGGAAAACAAGGACACTGAATCAGAAAATAGTTTGCATCTCATGGGAATATATCACATTCCTAGAGCTTGTGTTGATTTGGGTGCGCTCGCAGCCCAGAAAGGCAACTGTATCCTGGGCTGCATCAAGAGGAGCGTGACCAGCAGGTCAAAGGAGGTGATCCTGCCTCTCTACTCTGCTCTCCTGAGACCTCACTTGGAGTATTGTGTGCAGTTCTGGTGTCCTCAACATAAAAAGGACATGAAACTGTTGGAACAAGTCCAGAGGAGGGCCACAAGGATGATCAGGGGACTGGAGCACCTCCCTTATGAGGAGAGGCTGAGAAAGTTGGGGCTGTTCAGCGTGGAGACCTCCTAGCAGCCTTCCAGTATCTGAAGGGGGCCTGCAAGGATGCTGGGGATGGACTATTCATCAGGGACTGTAGTGACAGGACAAGGGGTAACGGGTTAAAACTTAAACAGGGGAAGTTTAGATTGGATATAAGGAAGAAATTCTTTACTGTTGGGGTGGTGAGGCACTGGAATGGGTTGTCCAGGGAGGTTGTGAATGCTCCATCCCTGGCAGTGTTCAAGGCCAGGTTGGATGAGGCCTTGAGTGTCATGGTTTAGTGTGGGGTGTCCCTGCCCATGGCAGGGGGGTTGGAACTTGATGATCTTAAGGTCCTTTCCAACCCTGACTATTCTATGATTGTATGCATGTGGCTGCTGACATTTTTTGAGGCTTATCCCAAGCTGATGCCTTCCACTTTCAATACAGGCTGTAGCACGTACCTGAAAAATAGGGGTCTGGTGAATGCTACTCTTAGGCTGGCACTTCCATGTTTGCCCAGGATTGCTTTGTTAGCACTTGCTGTCTCTGAGAGCACACAAATGTTTAGTTTTATCTCAGGCCTAGAGAAGCTGTAAGGCTAAAATAAAAGTTTGTTTCTTTAAGACTGGTTGAGCTGCCTTACCTAGCGTCCTCAAGGTGTTCCAGCTTGGCAGAGGGGCTGGCTGATAATTTCATAGAATCATAGAATAGTTAGGATTGGAAAGGACCTTAAGGTCATCAAGTTCCAACCCTCCTGCTGTGGGCAGGGACACATCACCATGCTAAACCATGTCACCCAGGGCTCTGTCCAACCTGGCCTTGAACACCACCAGGGATGGAGCATTCACAACTTCCCTGGGCAACCCAGTCCAGTGCCTCACCACCCTCACCGTCTTCATACGTTACGTGCTCCAGCCCCCCAATCATCCCCGCGGGACCCCCACCCTCGGACCTGCTCCAACAGCTCCATGTTCCTTCTACGTTGAGGGCACCAGAACCGCACACCACAGTCCAAGTGGGATCTCACAAAAGCAGAGTAGAGGGGCAGGATCACCTCCTTCAACCTGCTGGTCACGCTCCCTTTGATGCAGCTCAGGACACGGCCGGCTTTCTGGGCTGCGAGCGCACACAGGCCAGAGGTGTCCTGTGTTCTGCAGTCTCTTCTGAGTTATCCTTTGTTCATCTCTATTTCTGTTCTAGACCTGTTTTCCCTTTCCCTTCCTAACTGCCACCTTTTTGACTTATTTCTACCTCTCTGTCTTTGGCTTTGGATGGAATTTGATCCCCTCTTGCCTTGTAAGATTGTCCAGATACAGTGTTGTGCAAGAGAAAGTCACAGCATTTGGCACAGAGGAGGAGCTGCTGTTTGACAAAGGTGTGCATTCTGTGAAGAAGGGGAGTCTGTAGCAGTTTTCAGCTCTTTTTCAGATGCAACATATGGTATCACAATATTGAGGCGATGGTCTGGGTGCTTAGTACCCTCTCTCCTCATCATGGTTATTTCGCTGGGTCACCACAGTCTGCAACAAACATTCAGCTGTATGATGTGTGATAGTATCAGTGATTCCTAGAGAGTGGCCTGTCACAGAATGAATTCAGTTGGAGATCAATGTGATCAGACAAAAGCTGTTTATTGTAGAAAACTCTTTATATACTACTATTTCTTAAAGTTGTTTGAACTAACTTGGCCCATTGTGATTGGATACATATCTGTGAGGCCCTTAACAACTAACATATAATTGTTTAAGCACAGGTGTGAGAACCTGACCTTTGAAGTTTTCCAACAGTCCTCAATTTAGCAACTCAGTAAATTCCAGCTCCTTCTTATCTTGCTGGGATTCTCACTCCCAGTGCCTCTCTCCCATCCTCCTTCACCTTTTGTTGTTCCTTGGTTCATGTTGAACTCCACATAGGCACTTGCTGATCTGGGTACATGGCCATTCTTTGCCAGAAAGTCATCCACAGTGGCCTGATCCTTTCTGGGTTAACACAACTTACAAGCCTGCTTTGCAAATGTGGAGGGAAAGGGTTTATCAACTTTTTGCTTGCTTTTAACTATCACTTCGCAAACTCACTTCCATGCTCTATGATGAGGGTTTTTTCCTGGTTTACAAGCGGAACTACATATACAGGGAACTTGTCAAAAGGAGAGTCAGTCTTTCATTTAGGAATAGTGGTAGGGTCCTTGCCTCTGATTCTCTATGCAGATTGGTAGGCTGCTGTTAAGTGTTTGCTAGTGGGATCAAAACACTAGAGCTCAAGTCTTCAGTGCATGGAGCTTTGTCTGGAATGCAGAGTCATTGTTTCAAATACTTCATGTTCCAAGTAAATGGTATACCTCTGTCTCTGTTTTTATGGGGGAGAAGTGAAATGCTTTTGCTTGAAAATACCTCCACTCTGTCCCTTGCCCCACCCAATCAATATCTGCTCCTGTCTATGGCTCTACTGTCTTCCGGGAAGCAGAAAAATAGCTAGAAGAAAACGAATTGATTTTTTTTGCCGCTCTTCCTAGGATGATGCCAACAAAAATGGTGGTAAATGGATTATCCGCTTGCGAAAGGGCTTAGCGTCACGATGCTGGGAGAATCTCATTCTGGCAATGCTGGGAGAACAGTTTATGGTGGGGGAAGAAATCTGTGGGGCGGTCGTCTCTGTCCGATTCCAGGTAAGCAATCTGAGAAGTGTACTTCGATTTGGCAGGGCTACAAAATATAAAATACCATCTGCTTACCCCTCGTGCTATTCTGTAGGAGGATATTATCTCGATATGGAACAAGACAGCCAGTGACCAAGCCACGACAGCCCGGATACGTGACACGTTACGAAGAGTGCTCAACCTACCTCCCAACACCATCATGGAATATAAAACACACACTGACAGCATCAAGTACGTGTGGTGGTGGGGGGAGGGCCTGCTGCTGGTTGCATGCGTGCTTGAACAATTTAATGCAGATCTGTGCTGCGAACAGTAATGCGTACAGCAGCATTTATTGCCACTGTTCTTTGAAAGCCAAATATCTGTGTCATTATTGTGCTGCTGTTAGGGATGTTTGGTTCTAACAATAAAACCTTATTTTGAAGTATATATTCCAGGGCTCCTTTAGCAATCCACCCAGCCTGTCACTGGGAGATGGGCAGCCCAATGTGGGACTGTGACCTGATGTATTCAAAGACAAGATTGCAGTGGGGGAGGACAAGATAATTTGAATAAATAGAGATTCTGGGGAATAAAGTGCGGAAGCTAACAGGGATTTGTAGTGCCATTAGACTTATAAATGGTCTTGGGAAAGTGCTGTGTGAATTTACAGTGCTGTACAAATGATTTCTAATCATAATAAATGTCATATATTAAGTCTTCCAGGCCCTGGTGACAGAGGCTCTTTAACAAGACTAGAAGATCACAGTGCACAGGGAGGACAGCTGTATTTTTAAGTAAACCTATTATAGCTTACCATACCAGGCCATTCAGGGTGACTTTTATATTCCACTAAGTGACAAAAGATTGTTTATATAGGTATTAGTTAGAGGTGAATAATGTATTTTTTCCTTTTGTTTTTCTTAGATGTATTATAAACCAAAACACTGATTAGTAAATTCTTATTAAAGTATATTGGGTTAAATTAACACTTGAAAAGGTGTACCCAGAAAAAGAGGTGAAAAAATTTAAGACATTGATAGAGCAGTGAGTTTGCCAATCTAGCTCAATCACGGCGCAAGTACCTTTCATGACTTCTATTATGCTAGTTTGTCCTCTCCACATAATAATTCTGTCATCAGTGTGCTGTCAAACAGTTTTGAGATCAGTCCTGATTTTAGCAGATAGCTAGCTTCCAGTTGTAACCAGTTTTGAGTGTGGGTCACAAGATGCAGAGGTCTTGTTTAACTGCCTGTAGGCACCCAGTGTTCCATGTGGCCCTCCCTCCTTCCTGTGTGTGTGGAGAAGGAGATAATTCTTTTTATGATTTTGCCGGTAACATTTTTCGTGCACTATTTGCCAGGAGAGGGCACTATCGACTGTGTTATGAGAAAGCAAAGTGCTCATGTGGCCACACAACAGGATATTTTACTCCTGTTCAGCAGTAGCAGACTGTGGTGATGTGGCTTTGTGGTGGGAGGAGGGAGGTGTCTGACTTCTCTCAGTCTCTGTAGTGAAAGCTGTGTACTGAGCCAATTGTCCTAAGCTGCGGTGGTGGTTTGTATAACAAGTTTAGAATGAAAATGATGTGTCCTTTCCCTTATAAGCTATAGCCACCAGCACCTCCCAGCACAGAGAATGTTGTTATAGCGATGTTTGTAACTGTTCTTGCTCTGACAGCTGTCAGTCCTTGAGTGATGGCGCATCCGATATCGTGGTCAAAAGTTTCATTTTGTGCTGCTGATATATGGTGCACAATGAGCTTGTCCAAGAACAACAGGTGTTTGAGGAATCAAGTTTAGTAGCTCAGACTACAGCTGGGAGCAATTCTTAAATAGAAGCGGACTGGCTTGCCTCCTGCTTATTCTGTGGGTAGGAGGGGTAGTCAGAAGTTGGTTTGGTGGTGCCCTAGTGAAGCAGATCTAAGCAATTAACCTTCTGCCATATAGGGGATCACAAGAGCCTTTTTTTTTTTTTTTTTTTTCTTTTCCCCATTGCCTTGCTTGAGCTGCAGCAGTCTGATTGCAGTGCAGTCCTCCATCTCCTTGTAATGGCACTGGTGTAAATTCAGACCAAAACTGCTTGTCAGTGGAGTTGCTGCGTGGACTGACTGCTTGTGCCTTTCTTGCCCTGTGCCAGCAGGCAGCAAGTGGCAGCAGATGCAGAGAGGTTACAGTGCCTGCTTTGTTGACAGAGAAGAGCAGGACAGCCTCAGCTATCAGTCTGACTCTGCTTGGCTATGCTTCATATCGTTAAGGTTCTCTCACTAATGAAGAATCTCTTGTGTAACTAGTTCTATCCTCCATAAAGTCTGGCTCCTTTTCCTCACCCATCTATCAAGCCCTGTTGAAATACTGTCCATCATGAATAAACTCCACTTATGCTGTGCATGTACCATGTGATTTATGACTCGGGAGGGCTTTCCAGCCAGCACTCCATATTCACACTCTGGCTGTGTTTTATGAAAGGCTCTAATGGAAGAGCTGGGCTGTAGGCTTTGTCAGAGCTGCCTTTCTAGGGGGCCTCATGGCATTTTTCATTTGTATGGGCTGCATCTCTCCACTACAGCTCTGCTCATGTGCAGGGTTTGATTGGCATTGATTGTGCTTCAGGGAAGGGAGCATGCTTAGCAAGAAAAGAACAGGCGTTTCTCAAAACCTTGACTTTTAGGTAGTGAATTGACCTGGATTAGCTTTGATACACTGTAAATGAACACTTCTGTGGAAATTGCTAGCATGCCCCTCACTGTGGAACCTGAGCCCTGAGTTTCAGGTTTTATATATTCCTTTTGTGATGATACATTTCATATTAAATCAGACACCATTTTTCATGTGTTGCCAGTGAGGCTGCAGCCCCTTTGTTTCAGAAAGCAGTGGTACTGCCAAGCTGCATTTGAAAAGTATCTGTTGCTTCACAGCTATTCCAGGGAGCTGTTCTGCATTCTGTCCTTTCTGCTCTCCGTGGTGGGGCTTGTGCATTTAGCTAGATAAGCAGATCTTTCATTGCAATTTTCTAGTGTTTGTCCTTTTTCTTGCTTGTGATACTGACAAGCTGCTAAATCCCAGTGAGTGGAAGGGTCAGCCTAGTGTGTATTTCCAATCTTGCTAGAAGAGCTAGAACAATCTCTTGGACTCTCTTTAGTTCCAGGGGATTTATAATACTTTAGACTTCATGGTGCTGAGCACCTTAAAAGAACATATATGACATTTTGTGGGCTACCTTGTTTCAGTAGTTGGAGGGAAATCACTTCTCTTTGTTCCCTTGGAGGTGAGCTGAGAGAGGTGAGCTTGGATGTAGGGGACCACTTAATAGGTTCTGTTCGTCAGCGTTGTTAACCTTGGATGTGACGTGGTCCAGCAGTGACAGTAGGTTATGGACAGTGACACTCCCTGTGGTTTGGAAATAAGGAAAAAAAAACCTCAAACCAGAAAGGCCTGTTACTTTTGCTGCCTTAGAAGGTGCACTGTGCTTCTAGCAGAATATTGGTAGTCACAGCCTGGTCATGTTTCAGTGAAGCGACTGAAAATATTCAGGTATCTTTAGCAAGTGAATGTGCAGTTGGGGGGGGGGGGAAGAGATCACTGTAAAGTTTGATTTTTTTTTTTTTTTTTTTTTTTTTTTTTTTTGAATGTTGCAGCATGAAGTGCTTGCCTGTCTTGCATACAGTACACCTTTGCCCTGTGTTCAGAGCTCTTGCCTGCAGCACCATGTAGGAATCCCAGGCAAATTCAACATTGTTTCAGAGGCCAGGAGAGAGCAGACTTGTGGCCATACAGCAGGCTGCCACTGCGCGGGCTGGTACAGAAATATTTTGGATGCTGTGTGACTTAATGGATTGTCCTGTCAGCTCTTAAGCAAGGCTGCTTTTTCTGAAAACAAAGCTTCACTTATTTGTAAGAGCTTGCTGCAGTGAGAGCTGAGCAGGGTATAAAACTATCCTTTCCTTCTAAAGTCACCACTGATAACTAATGGAATGGCTCAAATAAATGGGAAGAACAGTTGATCTTAATAGGGCAGGCACTGAGTTCATTTCACAGCAGGCGGTTGGAGGAAATGGCCTCAGACTGTATTTTAGCTATGAAGCAAGCAGATACTCAATGGAGGGAATAAGGGTATGAACTATAAGAAGTCTGCGGGGCAAGGTTCTCGTGACAAAAAAATGAGAAATGTCAAAAAAGTGGGGACTGAGGAAGAGAAATCCCCATAGAAGTGGTGGGCAAGATGATAAGTGTTTGTGAGACAGTGAGCTGGTGGTGGAGTGCTTGTGAGAAGTCTCTGTTCCTTTACATCAGAGTTCAGCTAATTCTGTAATTGTTCTGTTTTTATAGCCCTGCTTCCCATTTGCTTGCTAATTTCCAAAACCTTAGGAGAACTAAGTGCTGCTGTCCTAGCTGTCATCTTTGGTTTTGACTGTATCTCAGATGGCATGGGCAGGGTTAACCTGATCCAAAGTTAGGCAATTTGGAAACAAAGCCCATACACATTGATGCCTGTGAGTGGAGGGCAGATTGCCTTGGGTGTTGCCACCTTTAGAAAGCTGCATCGTTTCACCTTCAGTCTTCAAGTCTAAGAGCTAAAGAAGAGTGGTGAGGTTCCAGATCTGATAGCTGTCCTCTTCTCCTGAGTCTCTGCAACACTGGCTTAATTCATTTATGACTCCATTCTGCAATTCCAGTAATATTTCCAAGTGCTGCAAGTCTAACAGCACTTCCGTAGACCTGGGCTTTGAAATCATGGATTCATTGACTGTTCTCTGTCACCATAGATATATGCTTTATTCAGAAGTGTCCATGACTTTGTAAAATGTTTTCTTATCTTGGTCGCCCATCTCTTACCAAAGGAAATGACTGTAGCATATTTATTTCATATTTCTTTTCAGTTCAGATGTGTTCATTTCAAAGTCATGATGGCTTCCTTATTTGCCTTTTCCCCAGGTACTGCCAGATACGTGAAAGAATTATTTCGGGATAGAAGAATATCCTAGATTTTTTCATGCTATTAGTTTTCAGGCCTGTCACAAAGTGTCTCTGAAGGAATCCCAAACACTGTGGTATAACATAAGGAGCACCCAGGAAGAGGCTGTGCTGCTCGGGACACCATACCTGCAGAGTGTAGTGAGTGTTCAGTGTCCTGGGAGATGGCATGCAGGCAGGCAGAAGGGACAGACCTTGGTGACTGTTGTGAGGGTAGCATGCACTGCGAGCTTTTGGTCTTCTTTTGTAGCTGGGTAAGGCAATGGTAAGGAGGCAGAACTGCACAGGGAAGTACTGAAGGGGAACTGCTAGGATTTAAAGATCAAGCGTGGTTGGAGAAAACAGCGAGTGCTGCTTGCACAATGATGATTTGGAAAGTCCCTTGAAGTGGATGTGGTTGCTCTTCCTCTTTTTGCTGAGGTCTCTGATAGTGGCTTCTTTTTGCTTTTTTTTTTTTAATCCCAGTTTACTTGATGGGATTAAAGGGACCCCTGCCTGGGTCCTGACCCTGGGCAGGGGGGGGTAAGGTAGGAAGTTTGAGCAGTTGTGGGGTAGGAATGAATGTGGAAGGACAGCTCTAACTGGCTTTATTTAGCCTACTAATGTTTCCATTTCCCATCTGTTATCTGGGAATAACCTAAGTGTTGGGGATCAATTCACTGACTATCTGATCTCTGCACAGACAGTATGGCAATAAAGTACTAAAAATGTCTATACATAAAAATAACCTCTTAGACTGTCTGGCACTGTGCCTTTGGCACATCACAGGTCATAAAATTCTACCAGACAAATTTAACTGGCAGCCTTGTTCAGTTTGAAATGGAGAGCAGTTTGCTCTGCTAGCATAGTTTAGGTACATTAGGGCAGACACATCCTGGTGGATTTTTTCAGTCAAGTCAGCAGATAGTTGGAGTAATTAGGACTATAATATGTATGAGGGTCTTGGCTTAAAAATTCTTGGCTGGAAGAGCTTTTTCTCTATGTCTGTGAGAAGGACTTGGCAGCTGAAGGACTATGTGCATGATGTTATTGGATGTTGGAACAGGGAACTCCTTGGTTTGAAAGGGGTAATAAATTATTGATTGCGTTGACAAATGTGTCCTTTCTGCAGAGAACAGAAGTTACAAGTTTGGGGGGAACTATTGGAGGGGAAAGAGAAAAGATGTGCTTATGGGTGATAGAAGTGTGGTAGAAATACATGGCGTGGGAGGTTGGAGGAGAGGCATGAAGGCAGAGACTTTCTGACAAGGCTGGAGATTTGCATAGCTTTCCAAACTGTATTCAGCAGCTTAAGAGGGCTTCAGATCGAGAGCTTCTCTCTCCCCAACCTTCTTTAGGAGGGAGGCAGCTGTACCCACAGTGTCTGATACCGTACACTGACTGGGTGAAATGGGTAGTTTGCCTTTCTCTGGAAGATTTTGTGGTCCTAAAAGGGTACTGTGTCTGGGGTGACTTGCTGGGTAGAGTTCCCAGGTAGGGCCTTCTGTGCTGTTGCCTTGCTTGTGGGGTTTCTCTCCTCCAAGCAGCAAACTGCTGTACATCAAGCTGAGCTGCAGATCTGTCGCTGTGTACTAATGCGCCACAGCATTATGTCCTGTGTGCTGTGTTACTGCATCTGCAGCACCCTTTGCTGTCTTTCTCCATCCTGTTCCCTTTGGTTTCAGGGGTTCATGGCTGACGGTCAGCTAGAGATACCATGTAGCTTTGGAACTCCTGTGACTGTTACTTGTCCATCCTAGTCAAGATGAGGAGGATTTTAAGCTGCCATGGATGGAGGGGGATTGAGGAGAAAACCTAGCCAGTCATAGCTAGGGTTTCTTTTAGACAAGCTGATCATCTTGGTAGTCCACAGGAGCCTGTGCCTTGGGGGCTATGGCGATTTAGTTGCTTCTTGAAAGTTTTGTCAAATCAGTTTTAAACTGGGAAGAAGAACTGGAGTGTTTTGCCCTTCACCAGGCTTGTACTGGTGGTGCTGAAGTCAGTGATTTTAGGCTTTCACCTTCAGTTCTTTCAAAAGAGGGATCTGCAGTACTGTGGTCTGGGAAGGCAGTGTCACAAATTCCAAGCTCTATACCTGAGTGTCAAGTTTCTTGCTTGTGTCCTCTTTGTTGGTTTCCCAAGAAGACTGCCTGTATGTGGTGTACAGACTTCTGGAGTACAGTGGCAGGCACCCTGCCAGTATACTCTGTGTTTATTTGAGCTATGACTTTGCTGGGAAAGAGCATATGACACCTGAGATGTTTTTGCAAATGCTGATTGGGAGCTTGACTCTGAGGCTCAAGTAAGAGCCAGGCTGATGATCTGGTTTTGGCACAGATGCTGAGTAATACAGGATTTCCGTTTCTGGACTTTCCTGTTGTGTTGCAGTGGCCTGATGAGGCAATGCAAGAACAAGATGTGAGGGAGCTGCTAGGTACCAGCAACAAAATCTGCAGGGGTGATCTGGGTTTGACTGACCTGGGTTTCCTTTAAGGTCCCTCCAATTCCATGGGACTCCCTGGGTTCAGTAAATGGCTTAGCATGTGTTGTAGGCACCAGCACTGTTTTGCTGGGCATGGGGAACTATGAGGTTCTTTGATGTTTCTGATCCCAGAAGATAATAGTCATGCTCACATTAACCTTGGCATCTTTTTCCTGAGAGGGCTTTCGGTATGCTGCCTCCGTAAAACAGACAGCAATTTTTCAGTCTGCTAGCTTCACCCGTCACTAACATTCTCCACCAGGGAATGCAGCATTAGGCCTGTCCCTCTAACTTATCTGAAAACATTTTCATTTCAAATAGCTGTAATGTTTTTACTGGGTTGTCATTAACAGTGCAGGTTTACAATAGGAAATGAGACTCTGTAATGAGAATTGGATTGTGCTGCCTGATCGAAGAATTTTGTAATAACTAAGCTGTGTGGCATTAAAAGAAGCCCCTTTTGGGGGGATTACTGAATACGCAGGTATCTGGTGGAGCACAAGGCCAATAATTGGCTGAGTTTAACCAGCCAAGGAATGTGATAATCCTGCAGAAAGACGTAACATCTGCTATTTTATTAGCAATAGGAAATGGATATTCCATTTGTGACTGGGAAGGTCATACCTGTCTCTGGGTATTAATGTGGCTACATCACCAGCAGCCAGTGGGAACGCTTCATGTTTGTGCAGAACGTTAAAGCTGCCTTGCGCTGTCAGATGTTTGGCTGAGTTTTAAGGATGCTTCTATCCACCAGGGTTATCAGAGAATATTGCCTTGCTCTCTGAAGACAAGTGCCTTTCAAACGCCATTGAATGTTTCTGCTCTTGTTAAAAGTTAAGAAGCCTTTGATCTGAAGTGCTGGTTTTTTTTTTTTGTGTTGTGTTTTTTTTTTTTGTTTTTTTTTTTTTTTTTTGTTTTTGTTTTTGTTTTTGTTTTTGGTTGTTTGTTGTTTTTTTTTTGGTTGTTTGTTTGTTTGTTTGTTTTTCCCTCTGGCTTGCCAGGGCCTGGGAGGAGTTTCATGGCCTGGTGAACAGCAGTGGCCGCTGATCCAACGCTCCCCCTCCCTCTGTCACACCCAGGGTAGGGCCTCATCTTTCTTCCCTTGTGACTTTCATGGCATACCTCTCAGCTTCCAACCCTCTTCCCATGGGCTGGTATGTTCTCTTGCCTTTGGGCCTGATGGTGGGCCCATTCTGATATTGGCTCTTTCTCAAAGGTCAAAATGATTTATTATTTTAATTTGTTTTTGACCAAATACCGATGTTCACTATGATCTCCATTCATGCAGCATTTTCTGCTGTTTTGGTGCTGTGTGCTATTGTGCCAAAGTGCCCTTCCTCTGTGCAGAGCACTTGTATCTCAGACATGGTCCCAGGAGGCTGAGAGGTATGTCTTCAGCTTGGGTCTGTTGCCTAGGGTTAACTGTAAGCAGATATGGAGTAGTAAATGAATGCTAAGCACATCCATGTGATAGACACAGAGCAAGGTGCCTGGAGCTTGGTATACGTGCCTTTGCTCTTGACGGTGGGTTGGAGCAGAATAAATTAGTCTGTCAATAAAAGCTTGTTCAGGAAGGACACACAGTAGCTACTGTATTTAGAAGAAATAATGCTGTAGCTAATGAGATGAAACCATCCGCTACTTCTGGTAGTGGCACCCAACCATGGGCAGAGAAAATAGCCAAGGTGAGCTCAGGGCTGTTGAGAGCCTTGCAGCTCACATTGTTTTTCCCCTTCAGTACCCACTTCTGTGATGACAGGCCCTCTCTTTAAAAAGGGCTAGCAGGAGGCCTGGCAATGTGAGTTGTGTTTGGTTGTAGCCAAGTGGGATTGCTGCAGTGCTGAGTGCCAGAGCAGAAAAACCCGCTGGAAGGAAGCATTACATTGCCCAGTTTGCACCCCATGGTGGTAGGTAGCTGCTCCAACACAGCTAAGCTCTGAGGGGCCACTGTGGATCCCAAAACTTCCTCCACAGCTTTGGGCAAGCAATGTTATCATAGTTTGGAATTGTGTGAAAATAATATCTGTCTTTCCTCACACATTTGGCTTTTTGTGAGGATAAATGGTTACAAAATGTTACACAGGCATCTAGTAGTGTTGTTACTGTTAGATGACATTCAAGTGACCTTCCAGAAGAGGAAACCAGCTCACTTCGTGAAATGCCAGTTTCAGAAGGCAGTAAATGTTCCAAGTGTATCAGAAAACAGTGAGAGAGTTGATTTAGCTGTCAACTGCATTGGGTTACCTGTGCTGAGCTGGGAGCGTAGAGATGAGCAGAGGGCCTGGGGCACCCCAATAAAGGCGAAAGGAGAAGTATGGAAACCTGTCCAAGAAAGAGCTAACTGAGGTGTGCCATCCTCATGAGATAGGTGGCATGCATGAAAGTACAGTAAGGGATAGAAAGCCAAACTATTGTTGCAAATTAACCAGAATCCAGTTAATGAATCCTGAATCATGTTCCCAAATGGCAGCACAGCTTATTTTGCTGGCAAGTGCAAAGGTAAACCCCAGTCTTATGCAGATGGCCTCCAGCATGGTTTTTGCTATCATTTCATAGCAGAGTAACTTGTTTAACTCTCTAAAGAGTGTTTTTTTTACTTCCTTCTGTTCCTCCAGCCTGCCTGCTGGAGGTGTTCCAACATGTGCTGTGATGTTAAAGCTACTGTGCAGCTCTTAGCAGCACACCATGCTAACTCAAGGGTTTAAGCAGGATTTTACAGTCCTGCAGATCACCTTGCTTCTGAAGCCACTCTCTTTGCTCTTCAACACAGCTCTGCCAATTTGGTGTGATATGTGCTGAAGCATCCCTAGGTATTTGGTTTGGGCAACTTACTGCCTGTCCCTGTTACAGGAACACTGCCAAACCTATCCTTGCAAAATAATTATCTCATTTATTTCCATATGAGTTTAAAACCCACACCACCTTTCCATTAATGTGTAAATATGCTTTGCCTGTTGCTGCTGCTCAAACGCTAGCAGTAAGCATCAACACAGATTTCTGTAACCTGCCCCATCTTCAATTGCTGCCATGTGCTGCAAGACTATACGAATGAAGGTTGTGGACCAGCAATCCCTTCTTTGTCGGTAGCCTTTGTGACACACATGGCTGTACTCATGCGAGTAAAAGCTGCTGAAGAAACTCTTCTACTTAAACATGAGGGAAGTGTCCTTTTCAGATTAAATATTCTTATAAGGTAGAGACCAGAAAGCTAAACTTGTTGACAGCATGACAAAAGGAGCCTAAATATGAGGGACAGAGGCAGGAGGAGGTTGGACTGATGGCATATTTGTGCTTCAAGAATTCATGAGGACAAATATTTGGGAAGCAAGAGATCTTGCTGTTTAAACACCAGAATCTGTCAGGGAGGTTTCCAGAGTCTATCATCTGCTTTGGTCACAAGAGATGACACTTTTTTTCTTTTTTCTTTTTTCTTTTTTTTTTTTTTTTTAACTTCCCAATAAATGGGGATGAACCAGGATCTCCCTGTATTCTAAGTGTTCTGGAGCAGCAGGTTGATTTACGTGAAAAGTCTCTAGTTAGAAGGCAGATATGCTTAGTAGGTTTAAAGTGCGCTGATTTTGAGCCTCATGCTGGGATGGCAATCTTGGTAGCCATGGTGGGTGGAATGGGAGGGGTGCTGTGACCTGAAGGAATGCACACCTTTAACCTCTTTCTTCGCTCTGTTTTCCAGGGATAACTCAAGCTTTCGAAACACAAAAATCACATTGTGAGAACAAGAGTTGGCACTCAGCTCCTCTCTCTGTGTTGAAAGCACTGAGAGGTCTCTACCAGTGCCCTCCGACCTCTGAAGGGACTCATGGGCCACTCTCGCGCACTCCTCCTTGGAGGAAGGATCCATCTGAAGCCCTCCAGCAGCGGTGACAATAGAGGCTGATTTTGTCATACACAAACTTTTTTTTAGCAGTGGGGCGGGAGGCCAACCTTTCAATTAGCAGCGTGCCCTTGGGGCCGCATCTTGCAGCACTTTCCTCTCTTTCTCTACATGGCATGCAGGATCTCTGGGATTCTGCCACAATGTCAGAGCCTTCTGCTAAGGGATACCAGTATTACAAATCTCTCTGCAGCTGGGAGGAGCTTCCCAGTTGAGAGTCAGCCCTGTGGTTTTCAAATGCCCCCTTTCAGCTCTGCCAATAAATTACTGGGTCTCTTTGTTTCTTTCAGTCTCTCTTTGGTTTTGGCTCTATCTAAAAGTCAGTAGAATGGTATTTCTCTAGGCTGTGGGAAGGCACCAGGCCTGCTTCTACCAGCTTTGTATAGCGTCTTCCCCTGAGCTGCCCACCTACATGAAGCAGCAAAGCACCTCTTGTGCTGGTAGTCACCAAACTTTGCTATATTTGTGAAATTACATGGGCAGACAAGCTATAGATGTAATATCTTGCTTAAAAGATGAGATTCTTGCTTTGTCTTTGCCAGTTCTTCATATTCCCTGGTCACCAGTGACTTGCATGCAGCGCTATTTGTTGGGGAGAGGGGTACAAGCTTCCTTTAAACTAGGACAAGGAGCTGTTTGGTATCACTTAGTTCCCTTGATTCTCACTGCCTTGGTGGAGAGTCAGCAATGCTGCCTTGTGCTGGATCCAAAGCTGAATGCAAGGCCATACGTGCTTCTGGGGTGCACTGAGCTTTCCAAGTCTCTGGCCACCTTGGGAAACTGGAATACCAGTGGGTGTAGCAGAAGAGGGTGATGGCCCAGGCTAGCAATTACAGCTCCACGAAAGCTATGACCAGAAGAGGGGCTGCAAGGGCCCCTGATTCCTGTGTTCTGGGGTGAGACTAGACTGATGGGTTGTTGCTTAGAAAGCCAGCATGGCTGCAATTCGAATGCCACGGAAATAGGAGCTAATTATCCTCTGATTCTGCTTCACTACAATGCTAATTGTACTCATAACAGCTCCAGTTGTTTCCCCTTCTCCTTGGGGAATTGCACAATTGTCTTTTATTTTTAATTGAGCCTTTGCACTGGACCCAGGAGGAGAGGCTGTGGCCAGAGATGGGGCACATCTGCTGCCCTACATGCTCTGCGCAGTCCCCCAGGAGAAGAGGCTGCTCGGGCCAATTTGGTTGTGACCGTAGAGCTAGCGGCCCATGTCTGGTACAATTACCAGCCTTGAGGACCAGGAGATCTTCAGCCTCATGACTGCAATTGCAAATTCCTCATGTTACTGTTGAAGTCCAGACTGAAAGCAGACAGGGCTCACAGAGAACAGTTTAAATCTTCAGTCTTCTGAAGTGTTTGTTTTCTGCATTGAGGGTCTCAGTCCTGGGCTGCCTCTAGAAATGTTCAGAGCACTGATAGCAATGGCTGCTAACCACACAGGCAGTTCGCACCTGCGGGCACCTGGCTAGGCAAGGAGCAGGGCAGTTCCCTGGACTGTGGTGGCATTTCTGTCTGTGTTTCTTGAGATCTCACAGTCCTGTTCCTGCTCTTGCCACTCGCTTGTCACCAGCTCTCAACCAAATGCTCTTTTCCAGGTGCAGTTTGTTTTCCCTGCTACAGTCAGGTATTAGTATAGCTGCTACTTAAGATTCCTTTTAAATACAACTCTCCCCTGCTGCTCTCCAGTATTTGTTAGGGGGGATTTAGCTGTAATTACATTTTGGCAATCTAAGCAAAAATAGCCTTGCAAGGCAAGCCTGGAATACTAGCTACAGGCTCCTTTTATTCAAAGTGCATTTAGCTTCTTGCAGACAATATCACTTAGGGCTCCAGTCCTGTTGTTGTGCCCAGCTGTGCTTCACGTCCACCTCTGCTATTTCATGTACTCGCCTACTTCTTGCCTCTGATTCCCCACGTCTAAGCTGGTGCTGATGAGTGCAGGCTTGCTATTAAACCTGAAAATGCTGTGGTCCTGCTGTGTTTGCCCTTAAATACGCTTTGCGAGTGAGCTGTGGAAGAGCCCTTCTCTGGGAGGCTATCCCTCTCCTCCTGCTGCCACTGTGGTTAAGATTTGGAGGAACTTAGTACAGGTTCCTCTTGCTCATTCTTGAGTGGAGTGAGCTGGATGGGGAGTGGAGTTTGTCATCTTTAAGGCTACAACTTGCCCTGAGGCCAGAAGAAAAGCAATGTTCGATTGGTGCCAAGCACCAGGCTTGCTGCCTCCTATGGCTTGGAGAGGAGTGAGTCACACTGGTTTTTGAGCAGGGCTTTTGGCTGTGGTCTACTCTGTCCTGCTAGTAAGAGTAGTGAAAAAAGAGCCATGGAGTTGTTTGGGAGGGGAAGGAGCCTCTGCTATGCTCTACAAAAAGATTTCAGATCTGATTCATTCAGGAAGCAAGCCTGGAACTGTGGGAGCCCCAAATCTGTTGCTAGTTGTGACTTTTCTGCTCTCCTCGTCCCAAAGGCTTTGTCCCGTAAACTGCCTCAGATCCCTGCCTTTGGGAAAGGCAGGAGGACTTTGAACAGCTTTGAGCCCTGGAGTCCTGCCCAGGGCTCTTCTTTGCCCAGGGGATGCTGGGCTATACACTCCTTGGCCTTGGATGTCTTTGGCTACATCTGGTCAAGTGAGAGATGATGGCTTGGCTGAGAGGGCTTTTTCCCTCTCACTGCACTCCTCACATAGCACCCTAGTAGCTCGGTAGGGTGACATGCAAGGTGCTCTCCCACCAAATCCTGCAAGACACATCTGCTGCCTGAGACCTGTGACATCCCAGCCACTGCTTTTGGTTTTGTCGTTGTTTCTGGTGTGGTGATAAATGACGGGGACCTCTGGAGGGCAGGTTAAAACAACTGCTTGGGATGCTGGAGAATGTGGTCCCAGCTGCATGCTCCTGGCAGGCTGGAAGAGCTTGTCTCTTTCCAGTTGTGCTGTATGGCCATGCCAGGAACAGAGCTCACCTGAAAGAAGTAGCAGCTCTGGGAGTGGGGAGAAGTGACAGTAGCTGGCCCTCTTCAGACCTCACTTGCGCTGGAGATTGGCAGCAGGGAACCAGGAATCAATGGGAAGTGGCCAGGCAAAGACAGACCAGAGCTCATCAATTCTGCATCTTGGGGAGGGAGAGCCAGGAGCTGGGGACATGCCTGGTGCTACAGTTTGGGTGGCATATGGCTCCTGGCTCTCTCAGGGCTTGGGACGCTTGGCCAGAGCATCCTGTTCCTTCAGCACCTGTGGTGCTGCAGAGGGAAATCACCATGGGGTGGCTGTGTGGGGACCTGAGCGCTGTACAGTGCTGTCACTCACCAGCAAGAAGGCTGTGGTCCTGTTCACCTTGCACGGATCATGGCCACAGGGCTGCCCCCGTGAGAGGCGATCCAGGAAGGGGAACAGGACGCAGGACCAGACCAGGACGCTGGGTGCTTGTTGAGTTCCTCTGGGCACCTCTGCCTGTGCTGGTGGGCACCATCCCTGCCTGCTTCAAGGTGCCAGGATGGATCAATCTAGCAATGGTGTCCAGGCATGGGGCAGGAAAAGCCACCTTACAGAGAGCATGAGTAGGCTGGCTCAGCTGGAGGGTGGTTCTGGACCTCGACTAGGCTGCAGGTGTCCAAGAGATATCTCAGCTGCTGGGTGTTTGCCTCCCTCCATCTGTGCCCACAGTGCCCTCACCTCTGGCAGTTAGCACTAGGAGCCAGTTCCAGGCAGTAACCAGATGGTTTTCTTCCAGCAGCAGAGGCAGACAATGCTGGGACAGTGAGGCTGATGGAGACAGAACGTCCTGGAGCCAGGCGCAGATGCCATTAGCTGGACCACAGAGGAGCAGATGCTCCCTGCTGACCCTCCTGTATCTCACCCACCAGCAGGGACAAAGCCACAGAGCCCCCAGAGGTCAGTGAGGGGCATGCTGAGGGGGATGTGGCTTTGCTGGGATGGAGGGAAGGGGCTGTGCTTGACAGAGATGATCCCATGGGGCAAGGAGGGCCGGCAGGGAAGGGAGTCATGTAATGATGCACACAGAGTAGGTGCTGATGGGCACCTGTCTGCGAGGGGGTTTGGGTGCCTGGTGGCTGAAGGTCTTCCTACCCCAAGCTGCTTGCTGGGGAGCAGGGACAGCAATTCATCTGCCACCAAAAGCAGTGGCCAGGGCATAAATGGAGGAAGGGATCAGCTGCCCCAGGATGGGGGGCTGTATCCATGATTCCTGCCCCTTTGGCACCATCACCATGGCAAGGGATGCCAGTGGCCCCATTTGCCATGGGCTTGAAGCTGTGAATTTGCAGTGGGGTAATATGGCTTTTGCTGCCAGAGCTGGTACATGTGCCATCAGATGCCTGGCTCTGCTCCAGTTCCTTTGTCTTGTCTCTCAGAACACTTATGAGGTGCTGGGACTGGACTGTGTGGCTTAGAGGTCTGTGGCCAGCCTGCACAGGTGGCATATCCAGCCTATCCGAGAAGGGTAACCACATCGGTGGGCATGCAGCAATGATGCCACATAGGCTTGCAAGACTGCCACAGGCTTTACTTCCACTTGCAGCACAGCATAGCCACCCTGTGTTTCCCCTCTTCCCCATCACCACCATTGTTGCAGGTGGCAGAGCCCTGCCACCCTGAGTCCTTCTCCAGTGCTGTGCTTGGTAGCAGGAGCTTCTGTGCCCACAGGGATCTCGGCCAGGCAGGCTGGTTTGGGGATGGCCTGTCTCTGGCTCCAGTGGTGCCAGCAGCAGGAGGGTTGGTGTGTCACTGTGGCAGGTACTGCTTGGGGTCCCCAGGGAAGGGCAGGGTGGGCACCTGGTTGAAATGAGCCATGAGGAAGATACCAATGGTACCACACACGAAGAGGGAGGCCATGATGAAGAAGCAGACACGGTCAATCACGCGTCCCACCAGGATCCACTCTTCGCTCTCCTGCCAGTGACATTAGAAGGGAATGAGGGCTGCCCCTCTGCCCCCCATGCAGGTACCTCTCCTAGCCGGCCCTGACTCACGCTATTGAAATCATTCTGCTCGCGTGTGGCATTGGCGATGTGGTTGCAGGCATCCACACAGGCACGGATATCAGGTCCTGCCTCCTCTAGGCTCTGGCTGAAGTCCTGGGCACTGCCACTCTCTAGGCCACGTTCTACAGGCAGCAGAGTCAGCACAGTGGGCACCAATGAGTGCCCGGCTGCCTGGCACATCACCCAGACTCATGAGGAGATGCCAGCTCCCCCAGGGGCACTCACCAATCTTCTCCAGCACAGTTTTCATCAGCCCATCCCTCTCCTTCTGCTTCTCAAAGAGCAGCTCTGTTCGGGCTTTCCAGAGCATGTACTCATCAGCTTTCACAATGAGCCCCACGGAACTGCGCCTCCGGGCAGCTCGTCGCGGTTCAGGTGTCTCCTCTGGCATGTGCATTCCCAGGTAGCGGGGCAGGAGATGCAGGCACACCTGGAAACAGCGTCACCCATGGGGACCTGACTCCCTCACACCACCCTGGGACATGCAATGGGTGCGATCGGGTCCCCTTGCATCACCTGGAGCATCCCATCAGTACCCTTGTGCCAATAAGATGCTGGGTGCTTTGGCACCTGCTGCTCCCAGTGTTCAGAGTGGCCTGAAGGGGTTTGGTGGCACAGTGTGGTCCCTTGGGGGCATCTGTGGGGGTCCCTTTTTGTGCTAGGACTTGCACTTAGATGAAGGCATGCCTGCCACCCTGCTCTGCGAGGGATGTGGCCTCGGTGCCCAAATACCCACCCAGTTCCCCATGTGTAAGGGGTAGGGGAATGATGGCAGGTACCTGGCGCACTCTCTGAGACATGGAGTGAGTGTTGGGTGTTCTCAGTGAGATGTTGAGGACAATAACAGCATTCACCACAATCACCACCGTCACCACCATGAGGAAGGTCAGATACCTGGGGAGGAGGCACAGGGCTTTATGTGGGGCTGCTGGGTCACAAGCTTTGGGCATGTAAGGTCCTTCTCAGTGCTCTCCTGGGCTGGAAACGGGGGTCCAGCAGTGGGACAAGGGCATGTGGTAGCCCTGTGCCAGCTTCACTGGGCTAGGGTTATTTCTGTGCCAGGGTCATGTCCATGGGCACTGGCTGCTGCACAGTACTCAGGGAACCCACTGTCAGAGTGTGACAATAGAGCTGGCACCCCCATCCCCGTGCATCACTTACTTCCCAATGAGAGGCACAGCCTGGGAGGTCTCAGGCACCTTCTGGGCAATGAGGAAGAGGAAGACAGTCTGGGCCAGGAGGACATTGATGGAGACAGTGCATTTCTGCCCACCCGCTGCCAAGGAGGGGGGAAGGCAGAGATTGGCATGAGGCAGTGTTGTGGGCATTGCCCCCCTTTGGCAAAAAGCCCCCACCCCAAAGTTGGACTGTCCAAGTCTTACCATGAGGCTTTAGCTGTGGAGTATCTGGAAATACACTCTCCCCACCCCAAATATCACAGAAGTGGAGGAGAGATAGCAGCGATGGTCCCCTCGCACAGAGAGGTCAGTGAGCCCTTCCTTGACTGTCACTGCTCCCCTTGCACATCCCTGTGCCCCCAGTGGTGGGCATGGCACCAGTGCATACCTTTAGCTGGCAGGAAGTAGACCAGCACAGCCATGGCGGAGATGAGGACACAGGGCACAATGATGTTGATGATGTAGAAGAGTGGCTTGCGCTGGATGATGAGGTAGAAGATGACCTGCTGGTACTGGATATCATCTGGGGTGAATTGCTCCGAATTGATGATCTTCCGAGCAGGGCGGTGCTTGATGGCCCATTCACCATTCTCTGCCAGTGCCACATGAATGCCATCACCCCACTGGGGGCACTGGGTCTGCCAGGCCCACAGTGTGGGGGAGGCAAGGAAGGAGAAGGCTGGTGATTAGCATGGGCCCCAAAGGGCACCCAGGCTGGGCACAGGCAGGGAAAGGTGCTAGAATCACTGGGAAGGGAGATGAGACTCATGGAGCGTGCCAGGGCACCTGGGCAAAATACCCTAAAAAGCTGTTGGAGGGGGGAGCCAGGCACACGTGGGGCATTTGGACCCCCCAAGATGTTACATGTAGGGTGGTGGTCCCCCCATCTCCCTGCCCCCAAGGTGCCACAGGGGGAAGCAGAGCGTGATGCTGAATGACAGTGAGCTGTTTTCCCCTGCTGTCAGCAGGAGCGATAGCATTTTTTCCCAGTCAAGATCGCAGCTCGGGCTGGTAATGAAAAAGTAAATCTTGCTGCCCAAAAAGCATTTTGTTCCTTCAATATGCAATTAGAATGTGATGGAAAACGTCATCGTTTGGCCATGACAGCTACGTTCCCAGCATCAATCGAGCTCCCAGGAGCTGTGCTCTCCAAGAGCGGCTGCCAGGTGATGAGAGCCCCAAACAGGGGGGTTAGAAAAACAAATCTCTCCCACACTCCTGCTCCCACTAATAACTTCAGTGCCCAAGTAATGGCAGGATCTGCTAATAGCCCCCACAGCCCTGCTTTTGGCAGCCATCTGCACAGCACCAAGCCTGTTGGTGCCCGCAATGGGAGGATGCTCTTGTGCCACAGGCGTGGCTGTGGTGTTACCTGTGAAAGCCTCGGGGTCGATTGAGATCCACTCCACCGTCTGGCCTTCCTCTACTGTCAGCAGGAGATTGATTTCGTTGGCACTGTATGTCTGGGACCTGGGAAGGGACAAGGGGGTGGCACAGGCTGGCATGCAATGAGCTTGATGTGCAAGCAGCGCCAGTGTGGCACTAGGTCATGCTGGCGACCTCCAGCTCTGCTTTGGGGTGCTTGGCTTGGCCAGGGTGCCTCCTGCCACCAGTGGGGTGCCAGGGGACAGGTAGGTGGCACTTGTCTGCTCAAGGGCGTGTTGCCTCAGGGCAAAGAAGGACATGCTATGCTAATTCGTTGTATCCCAGGAGGACCTGTCATGGTGCCCCCGCGTGCCCAGCCTGTGCTCACTGGAAGACCATGGTGCAGTTCTGCCAGTCGAAGGGGAAATAGGTGACGTGGATGGAGCAGGAGCTGCGGTATATGGCGGGGGGCAGCCAGTAGATGCTGCCATTAGGGGACACCAGCACATTGTTGTAGAGGGTGATCTCGAACGTCCCATCGATGCTGGTGGGAAAAGGGTAGGCTCAGCCCCAAACTGTGCTCAGGGAGCAGCTGCCACCCCCTGTGCGGGGATATGTCCCCATTGCCCCATCACCTACTTGTTCTCCAGGACAATGTCAGGCAGCCAGACCATGGTGGAGGGCACTCGCAGCAGTTGGATGTTGTCATATTCCTCAGGGTCCCACCGCAGGCGATAATCGGACCATTGCTGGGGAAAGGGGAGCAAAGAGGGAGGGGTCATGGTGATCCCCCAAGGAGGGGAGCTTGTGAGCTGCCTGTACTATGCTGCCCGAAATGGGCTCAGTTGGGGCCACCCACAAAAGGGGGTACAGATTACAGTGGCAGCCCTCTGTGGGTTACCACCCTGAGACGCAAATGTGGCCTCGGGGTGTCCAGCCTGGAGGTGAGGGATCTCACCATCTCGATCCAGACGTTAGTGGTGAGGGTCTCCTCCCGCTCGTTCTGGCAGGGAAGGAAGAGGGGAGATGACTTTAGTGCCCCGTTCTGCCCTCTGCCCCATGTTTGCCGTTGTTTTGTGGGGCAAATCCTGTCCTGTCCTGGAACTGGGGAGTTTCTCACCAGTGAGATGAGGTTGGTGAGGGTGAGCTTTAGGGTGACATCAATGATCTGATCCCTGTGCAGGGCCGGGCGTAGGTGCCGGTTATAGTTGGTCATGAGGTCCTGAAGCAGCTTCTCCTCCTGGTTCCTGCAGCTCACACCTGGGGAGGTCATGGGGAGTGCCATGGGGGCACCCTGGGGTGACAGTGGCAGGGCCACTCATGCCCCCGGGACGTGCTGCTGGTGGGGGGTCAGAAGGGTGTGTGTGGGGAGGGGACGGCCACAAGTGTATTACTGTGGCTGTGCATGCCTGATGATGTGTCAGTGTCCAGCGTGCAAGCGGAGGGCGTGCATCCCCCCTACATCCACCACCCCGCTCACCCCCGAGACTCCTCCAGCCAGGACATGGGGACAGTGAGCTGCCAGCATGGGGACAGCCTGGTGGGACGGTGCATGGTGCTGTACACCCATGGGTGACAAACCCCCAAGGGCAAAGGTGGAGGGTGACCAGGTACCCCCCCCCCCAGCGTTTCCCCCGTGGTGGGCACCCCTTACCTGCCAGGGCACAGAGGGTGAGGAGGAGGCCATGGCAGCTCATGGCGGTGCCGTAGGGCGCAGGGGCTGCACTTGGTGCCTGCACAGCGGTGCTCTGGTCCTGGCGCCCGATGGACAGGACAGCTGTCCCCTGGCACCGTCAGCTGTTCCCAAGAGCCACTGGGGTGGGGAGGGACGAGGGAGCACCCGGGGCCCCCCACCAGCAGGGTCGATGTCGGTTTGCCGGGAAGCCCGAATCCAAGAGGGATTGGAATTGGGTCTGGGGGCAAAATTTTCTCTGTGCCTCAGTTTCCCCATGTCCTGCACAGAGGGATGCATCTCCCTGCACAGAAACCCAAGTGCCCATGGGTTATGGAAAAGGGGTGCCCCCCTGCAAGCACCCCAAGAAGTACCCGTCCTCTCCCATGGTGGTGGCTGCTCCTGGGGTGGAGAAGGAGCAGGCAAGTCCCACCACGTCAGCCTGGGGAGTAATCCAAGTCCAAATCCTGCCAGACCCTGTGTAGGGGTATTGGGAGTGGTGAAAGATTCCTGGTTGAGCAGAGAGGATGTGACAGCTGTCCTGAGCCACTGTCGGGATGTCAGCTGTCCCCCCTGAAACCAGAGCTGTGGCATCCTGCTGCTGAGCTCAGGAAGGAGACACCCCCTTGGCCTCCAGCTGGGTGCTGCGGGGTGGGGTGTGCTGGGGGAGAACACTTGTGGGGCATCATGGGGACAGGGGGCGATGTGGGTACTGATGGCATCTGTGCCCACTGCAGCGGATGGTGCAGTGCTGAGGGGGTCCATCTCCTTTACGAGCCCACCCTGTCCCAAGTGCCCAGCTCAACAGGGGTAGCAGGGCTTGGTACCACCCCATCCCTCTGGGAAATGCCCCTTCCAGCTACAGCTGACAACCACCATACTCAGAACACCCAAAAGCACCCATTCCCTGGGTGGGCATCACCTCCCTGACACACACACAGTGCTCAGGTTGGGCACTGTGCCTGTGGGGAGTCACCAGCTCAGTGCCTGCAGTGAGAAGTACCAACTTTAT
Source organism: Psittacula echo (assembly GCF_963264785.1). Lineage (NCBI taxonomy): Eukaryota > Metazoa > Chordata > Aves > Psittaciformes > Psittacidae > Psittacula > Psittacula echo. The sequence continues at coordinate 29,143,675 of NC_137740.1, read as the reverse complement.
TTTCCTAAGCCAAGGCAGGTGATGGGGGGCTGGCACTTGCCACCCCACTCCCCTAGGTGAAGCGCTTGTTCTCCTCTTGGTAGTCATAGGGGTCTCCAGCAAAGGGCAGCGGTGGTGGGTGGTTGTAGATGCCCATGAGGAAGATCCAGAGTGTGCCCACCACTAGCATGGGGGTGATGAGGAAGAGGCAGAGGCGATCCAGGGTCCGGGCCACCTGGTTCCAGTTGTCCTTCTCCTGAGGAGGAAGCCAGGAGGTGAGCATTGGGGGCACAGTGGGCACAGGGAGCTCCCTTTGCCGCCCTCATGCTCATGGCCCCCACCTCATTGTAGCTGTTTTTCTCCCGCATGTGCTTGACAATGAAGTTGGCATTATCAACAACAGGTTTTATGTGCTCATAAAGCTGCTCCTCGCCTGTGCCCATGCCCAGCAGTTGCAACCCTGGGGGCAAAAGGGGCAGTGAGATGGGGTCTGAAGGGAAGCCAGCTCTGGAGATCCCCGCTCTGCCACCCTTCTCCAGCAGCTCACGGGCAGGGGTGACACGGCTGGCCAGCCCGTGCCGCTCTGACTGCTTCTCAAACATGAGCTCGCTGCGGGACTTGACACTGAAGTACTCCTCTGCCTTGGCGATGTAGCCGGCCGAGCTGAAGCGCCGGATGCATGGGGCGCCCACTGGGTTCTCGGCCGGCTGTGACATGCCCAGCAGACGGGGCAGGCTCTCCAGAAAGACCTGGGGGCACAGAAGGGGCTGTCAAGACTCTTGGCCACCTCCCCAGTGCAACACCACCTTGTCCCCACCTTCTGCTCCCTACCTGGGTGTACAAGCCCTTGGAGTGGTACAGATGGGACACCTCAATGCTGTGCTGGGGCTGTCCTGTCCCATGTCCTCCACCCCTGTACCCGCCAGCTTACTCACCCCAGCCCAGCACCACACTCACCTCTCTGACCCAGTTGGACATGATGTGGGTGCTGGGGGTGCGGAAATGGAAGTTGAGGACCACAACGCAGATCACAACCACGGCTGTCACCAGAAGCATGATAAAAAGCAGATACCTGCGTGGGACACAGACCTGGATCTGGCATTGCCACAGAGGCTGGGCACAGGCGGAGTTGCCTTCTGGCACTGTGGAGACCTCGTGATGTTCCCGCTGCACCTAGTGGTGCCCAGGACTCACTTGCCGATGAGGGGGATGGCATGGGAGGTGGCAGGCAGGCGCTGGGAGATGAGCAGGAGGAAGACAGACTGGGCCAGGAGCACTGAGATCACCAGGGTCATCTTCTCACCACCTGGACAGCAGGTGAGTTCAGGGCAAACCCTGCCCAAGGTCCCCGTCCCAGCACTCCCAGTGCCAGGATTGCAAACTGTCCCACCCTGCAGTGCCCCATAGAGTGTTTTCTATTATGGGGGTACTCCAGATATGGGGTATCCTGTGCTCAAGTGTGCCCCTGCCAGGGTACCTGACTGGGATGATGGTGTCCTACATAGGGGTATTCCAGCAGCAGAATGTTCCCATTCTGAGCATTGAGGTGTCCATATGTCCCAAGACTTGATGCAAGTGAGGGACATGGAGGTGCCCCATGGGTGCTGTGGGGCTCACTCACTGTCAGCGGGTAGGTAGAAGACGAGGATGGCCATAAAGGCAATGAGGATGCAGGGTGTGACGATGTTGATGATATAGAAGAGTGGCTTGCGCTTGATAATGAGGTAGAAGGTGATGTCCTGGTGCTCGCTGCTCTCAGGGGGGTTTTCAGGGTGGATGTTCTTGCGGGCTGGGCGGTGGATTATTTCCCATTCCCCATTCTCTGCCAGGACAGACAGGATGCACATGGCATGGGGAACCCCTGCTATGCCCATCCTCACCAGCCCCACCAGCACCAGTCTCCCCATCTTGGAACTGAGTAGCTCCAAGCCTGGTGGATGGGTGCCAGGGTTCCAAAGCCTCAGGTAATCCAGTATGTCCGTGGCAGGGTACCCCAAGCCAGGGTGCCCCTGAGCCCTGTAAAGGTTGTCCTGTTGCCACAGGACAAGTCAGAGAACACAAGCATTACCTGTGAAGCCTTCAGGGTCGATGATGATCCACTCCACTGGGTAATACTTGCCTGTCTCTGGGTCACTGTCCTTTTTCAAGTGCATGCTGATCTCCAGAGCACTGTATGCCAGCGAGCTGACCCATGGACAGGGAGGGGACAGGCAGTGAGGGGCTGCATCTGCTGCTTGGTACCCACCACTCACCCACCCTGACGTCCAACATGATGGACTCAGGCCACCGAGTCATCTGCAAACCCCCACCTGGCTGCACCCCAACAGCAAGGGAAGATACTGGCAGCAGCAGGCACTGCAGGGAGCCGGGATGTCCACCCTGCTGCCTGCCCCTGTCCCAGCCAGCCCCCTGGCACCTGAATTTGAGAGTGCAGTTCTGCCAGTCGAAGGGGAAGAAGTTGACGTTGATGGGACAGGCACTGCGGAAGATGGCGGGCGGCAGCCAGTAGACGTAGCCCGTGTTGTAGATGAGGACATTGCAGTAGTAAGCGACCTCAAAGAGCCCGTCATTGCTATGCCAGGAGAGAGGTGAGGTGATTGCAGGGCCAGCAAAGGGGCAGGGGGAGACCTGGACATGGACCAGGCACAGCTTGGAGGGATTGGAAGGAGAAACTGAGGCACAGCTAACTTGTTCTCCAGGACTATCTCAGGAAGCCACAGCATGTCTGGTGGCAGGCGGAGCACCTCGATGTCCCCAAACTCGGACTTGTTCCACTGCAGGCGGTAATCAGTCCAGCCCTGGAGGAGAGGGATCCCCGGGTCACTGTGTTGCCACACTGAGCCACACCATTGCTCATGTGTCAGGACACAACTGGTGCCGTGATACCTGCCCCTACTCACGTGCTCGAGCCATACATTGGTGGTGAGCATCTCATCCACCTCTTTCTGCAATGACAGTGTGGGGGAGTGAGATGCCAGGGCTAAGCCCAGCAGCTGCAACTCCTCAGCCCAGGACCCACCACCCCAACCAGCCAGGGTTTGGGGCAGCAGCCTCAGTGGTCCCCCAGCCCAGCCAGCCCTGGAGGTGAGGCATGGCTGGGGAGCACCCCATGGTGGGTATTGCCTGCTGGGACTCACCAGCGAGATGAGGTTGGAGAGGGTGAGAGCCAGGTAGACGTCCACAACCTGGTCACTGGAGGTGACAGGGCGCATCTCCTTGTCGTAGCCCTTCTCCTCAAAGAGGTGGTGGATGAGCCGCTCCTCCTGGTTCGTGCAGAGCCCACCTGGGGGTGTAGGGTCAGGCAAACTGGGGAGTCTGGTGGGGTTACCAGGCCAAATATCACCCCACAGGGGTGCTCAGTGAGGTCAGGGTGGATTAAGGGTGGACAGGACAGAAACAGGCCAGGATACTGCATGTTTGTGCTGCACAGGGGCATGGACATGGGACATTCAGGCATGACAGGCATGTGGGGGCACATGGGCATGGAACAAGGATATGGGCATGGACACAGAGGGACACACAGGCATGAGACACTTGGGTACAGACACAGTGGCACTGTACACGTAAGTGGATGCACATACAGAGGCACATACAGACAGATGGACATGGGGACAGTCTATGCGCAGATGTGGTCATAGATGCAGTTTCACTGTGCACATAGACAGGCACATACAGGGTCACACAGACACAGTGATACTGTACAGACACACACACAGAGCCCAGGCACAGCACAGGGACGCAGCTCCAGGTGGTCCAGCCAGGACAGACACACAGGAGATGCTCAGTGATGGGACTCTGCCAAGCAATACCCAAAGTGCAGCCCTGGGGACACTCTTGCCCAGATCCTGCCACCAACACCCCCCCACCCAGACCCCACTGAGGGGGCCCAGAACCCCCTAAATAGGGCAACCCCATGTCCAAGACCCCAGGCCCTGCTCACCTGACAGCACCAGTGCCCCGAACAGAGCCAGCCACCCCGGCAGGTCCCCCATGCCCGTGGTGCCCTCGCGCTGCGCCAGGCCCTGGCTGCCTCCCCGCCTGGCCTGGCTGAGCGGATGTCCGGCTGCCAGACGGAGTGGAAGATGAATGGTGCCAGGTGCAAAGGGGGAAGGGTACCCGCACTGGATTCCTGCTCCCACCCCTCTCTTCCAGCACCCCCTGCACCTTCAGAAGGGGAGATGGACAGGCGCAGCTGGCCTTGCTGGCTCCATGGGTGTCAGCCCATCAACCTGCACATCCCAGCACGAGCATTGTGGGGTGCTGGGAGGAGCGGTCCCTTCCCTGCTGCTCAGCAGCCCTATCAGTGCTGCTCGAGGGTGGTAGCTCCTCACAAGCAGGAGGGATTGGTACCCACGGATACCTAAGCACAGGGGTGGCACCACCCTAGCACTTGTCACTGGCTTAGGCTAGTCTCAGCCCCAGCACCAGCAGGAGGATTCATGTGGGTGCCGATGGGGTAGCCCCAGGGATAGGCACTGGTGCTATGCTATGGGTGCTGCAGTTGCCAGGAGGAGTGTCCGACTCCCGGGCAGAGGGCTGGGGAGTCTGTGCCAGTTTGAGCAGTAACTGATGTTAGCGGCAGGAACCAAGGCTGGGGTCACCACATCAGAGTACAGGGATGGGGAATACAGGAAGGGGGATGCAATGGGAAGTTCCCCCACTGGCCCCCGCACCACTGGCACCCTGTGGCACAGCAGTCACTTCACACTCACCAGCTACTGGAAAATAGAGCCCTTCTTTATTGAAAAATAAACCTTTCTCTGCGCAAATAAATAACAGGTGCCTATGGGGAAAATGGGGATGGGCTTTCCAAGATGAGAGTCCCAGGGGAGAGGAGGGCCATGATCCCCAGCTGAGATGTTCCAGGTGCCCCTTGGTGCCCCATGGGTAGGTCTGGCAGTGCTGGTGGGAAGAGGGAAACTGAGGCACAATGTGGGAAAAAAGGGTGGAAGATCCTGAGCTGGAGAGTGGGCTGTGTTTGGAGAACATTGGAGACCCCTGCCCCAGCACCCTGTCCCCACACTGGCTTGGTGCACCAGGAACACCTTTAGGTTTTCAGTGCCTCAAGTGCCAGAGCAACAAGGCCAGGCATGCTGCGGGCTAGCGAGTCACTTTCCAGCCCCACAAGGCCAGTGAATGCTGTGGGGCGGCCTCCTACTGTGGCCCGCACCTGTGCCCGGTACAGTCCCTTGGCATTCTTGGAGCCCAAGTCCACCAGGATCTGTGGGAAGATGACAACGCGGTGAGTCCCAGGGAAGCCAGGGCACAGAGCTGTAGTGATGGGCTGGGAGGTGGCACTGTCTGCCTACCAGGGTTGGGGCTTGGAGTAGCTGGACAGAGCACTCACCTCCTGGAAAGTCATGGCCAGGTCTGGCTCGGGCACCTGCAGCACCCAGGCGTAAAGCTCCCGCACAGCACCCACCTGCACTGCTGACTCGTTGAGGCCAGGGCAGGCTGCAACCCCCAGGTTGGCAGGAAAGAGATGGAAGGGGGACATGAAATGAATCGCAGGGGCACCAGACACAGCACCCACCCTGGGGAGGAGCACCCTTGCTCTGGGGATGCTGGGGAAACAGGATCAACGGGCCCCTGTGGAGGGGGTATGGGCAAGGGCTGTCCCACTAACATGGGACCAGAATGCAAAGCTGAGGTGGACTTGTCACTGTCCCCACAACATGGGGCATCCCTGAGCAGCTATGGGGTGCTTACCTCTGCCTGTACCTGCCTCCTCCTCCTCCTTCTCCACCCCTGGCAGCTCCAGGGGCACCAGCTCACGTTTCTCCCTCAGTGCAGACCCTGCCACCAAGAGAGGTGTAAAACCAGCAGTGGGAAAGTGGTCGATGGGCTCTGCCCAACCATGGAGCTGGCTGGCAGATGGACACCCTGCTGCCCCGTCAACCACAGGTCCCCAGCTCCTGGGGCTCACAGCTTGGTGTGGAGGTCCCTGCCAGCTCTCCAGGTGCTTGTTGCAGCTCCATGGCTCTTACAGAGGTGCCAAGGTCCAGTTCTGCCCGCAGCTGGGCAAGGAAGGCTCGTCCCTGTCCCACCAGCTCCTCCACTTCCTCCTTGCCTTGCTGAAGAGAAGTGGGAGACAGGGTGGGTGCTGGGGTACCCAAGGGCACCCATGGGCCAAGTGCGCAGTGGCAGAATGGAGGGCACAGTTGGACTGGTGTCAGACAGGGCATCAGGGACACATGACTGGTTCATGACTTTGTTGGGTGGGATCCTAAGCTTCAAGGTCAGACCCATGGCTGGCTCTGCACTGGTTGACTGGGAGTACTGGTTTCATCTGGGGAGGGCGAAATGCCCCATCTGTGGTAGCAGAGTGGGAGATGCCACCTCTGTGGCTGCACAGGGGATGATGGATTCAGGGGATGTTAGGAGGGGACACAGGGGAACTTTGGGCCTTGGGGCAGTGGCTCCCCCCAGCTCGTCCATCCACACATACCTGGAGGAAGAGCCATGTCTCCCTGGGGAGCTGCCCTGCATCTGGGATGGGTGCCAGGGGGCTGCCCGCCTCCATGGCCCTCAGCACCTCCACCCAGTCCTGCAGCCGGGGTCCCACAGCACCAAAGAGCCTTGCAAAGGGGGGCGGCCGCCCAGCTCCCTGTCTACAAGCACAGTGGGGTGAGCTCAGGCAGGTGCCCAGTGGCACCCATCCCCTGGGCAAGTGCCACCCTGCGTACCCCTGCAGGGTTTTGGTGGCACCCAGAGGACCATGCCCACCTCCCTGAAGATGCCCTGGCTGCAGGAAGAGCTGGACTCCAAAGCTTTCGGCTGTCTCCAGAAAGCCATGTCAGCACCCACAGGCATCTTGCTCACCTCCCCAAAGCCTTTAGCCCCTCTTGTCCCATGGCCCACCATGCCTCACCTGGTGGGGCGTCTCCGGGGTCCCTCTGCCATGGGGTTTGGCTGGCTCTCTGCCACAGCTGGGCCTGTGGAGATAAGGGGACAGGGTAGGGGATCCCCATAGGGTTGCGAGGGCAGGCTGATGGTACCCTGGCCACCAGGACAGGGGAACCGATGGGATCCCAAGTGGGCACAGTGTGGCCCAGCCAAGGAGGATACCTGGGGCATCCCTGCGGCCACGGTGGGGGAAGATTTGCCCATAGATATTGCCCAGAAGCTGTGGCAGAGCATGGGTGAGGAAGGGGAAATCCAGCTGGTTTCGGATGAAGTCCCCAGCCCTGCGCAGGAGATCCACTAAGGTCTGGGCGTAGGAATGCAGCTCTGTAGGTGCAGTGGGAGAGCCATGGCCCTGGCACCATGCCAGCCCCACGCCAGCCCCATGCTGCCCAAAACGAAGTCCCTCCCCACACCCTCTCCCCAGCACAACTCCCTGGCTCACCACATCGCCTGGTCCTGGCACGGCAGGTCTCCTCGGCGAGCCGGGCGCAGGCAGCGCGGCCTTGCGGGGCCCGGCAGGACCCGGTGTAGAAGGCACAGAGGCGAGCCTGCTCGGCTGGCTGCTGCTCGGGGGGCAGCTGGGACACTGCCAGCAGGTCAAAGCAGCTTGGCTCTCTTCTGCCGGGTGCAGCTGTGAGAGCAACAGTGCTTCCATGAGGTGCTGAACACCACTGGGGTGATGTATCCCCACAGCACCCTGGGCATCTCCATCCCCCTGCCAATGCAGCCAGTGGCACTCACGGTCCATCTGGAGTCTGAGCCAGTCTGTGAAGGCAGTGACGCGGGTGTAGACACCCGGTTTGCCCCTCTCACCACAGCCGTCACCCCACGACGTGATACCGTAGAGGACAAAGCGGTGCGAGGAGGGGTCCTGGCATGCCAGCGGGCCCCCTGAGTCACCCTGTGGTGGGGGGATGCCCATGCGTTGGTCTGCGATGGGACCCCAGGCTGTGCTGAGCTGTGGCACATGCCCAGCGCTGTGTGCCATGAGGGGTTTTTGGGTTGGGAGGCCAGCAGCCCCTCAGCTCTGAGCATTACCTGGCAGGTATCGATGCCCCCGGACAAGTACCCAGCACAGAACATGGTGTTGGTGATCAGGTCCTTGCCCAGAGCACCCCGGCATGTCTCCTGGCTGAGCAGGGGCACCTGTGCCTCCATCACCACGTTGGCTGCTGGCCCCTCTGCTGGGTAAGGCCCCCATTATGGTGTCCTCCATGCCTGGACACCCCCATCTCTTTTGCAGCTCCCTGCCCTGGATCAGTGCATCAGCACTGGGCACCAGAGAGGGCATCAAAGAGGACACCCCACAGACTCCATGAGTGTTGGGGTGACACCTACCTTCATAGAGGGAACCCCAGCCCGCAATGTAGCAGGCAGTGCCAGGGCTGGGCTCTGTGGGGCTGCTGGGAAGGCACACAGGGCTGACAGTGGGCGATGGGGCCAGTGGCACAGCCAGTTCCAGCAGCGCCAGGTCTCCATGAAACGTCTTGGGGTTAAACTGGAAGGGGATGGGAGGGTGTCAGTGGGGCCTATGGGGCATGCAAAGAGCAGTCAGGGGCGTGCCCACCTGCGCTGACCTTGGGGTGAGGCAGGATGCGCCGCACAGGCACTGCTTGCTTTCCTGCTCCAGGCTTGCCCAGCTCATGGTCGCCTACCACCACTGTCCATGCCAGCTCATTCTGGTTCCTGGTAGAGTAAAAGGCAGCTCTTTACAGGGGTGACACAGGTGCCATGATGTGGCCCCCTCTGGAGGGACATCATCCCTACATTGCTGTATTCCCTGTCGTACCCAGCAAAGCAGTGGGCCGCAGTGAGGACCCAAGAGAGCCCCACAAGCACCCCTCCACACATCAGCTCCCCATGGAGCCGCACCGACACCAGCCAGGGCCAGGACCCCAGGAGAGCCACGCTGCCACCCATGATCCGTCCTCGGGGGGCCGTTGTGTTGGCCTGGGGGACCCCGCGGTGCCCGCAGCTCCCTGGAGGACAAAGCAAGGATGAGAAGGGGGATCCTGCAGCCCCACTGCCAGGACACCCCCTCTCCCCAGTGGGCACAGGGTGGCTGGGACGGCTGTGGCGGGTGGAGGGGGTGGCGTGTGGCTCCGGGGGAGTCAGGCTGTGCCGGGCACGCTGTCAAGCCTCATTGTGCTCACGGAGACGAGCGGGCGGTGGGCTGGGGGCACCCTGCGGCCCGGCAGCTGCCGACGCTAACCTCTGCCCCCAACCCAGCAGGCAGCCGTGGGGCCGGGGCGCCTGTCGGCGTGGGGAGGGGGGTGTTGTAGGCTCACCTGGCATTGCCACCTCTTCTTGTGCATCAGGGCCTGAGGCTGCCATCCCTGCACGGACAAAGTGTCATGGCATGTGGGGACAACCCCCCAATATCACCACTATGTTCCTGCTGTCCCCAATTCCTCCCAGTTCTTTTCAGTGCCCCCAAGGCCCCCAGCATCCCAAACAAGCACCCCAGTACCACCCCAGGAATGCTTGTCACCCCCAGGGACTCAGTGTCCCAAATCTTTCTGCCACTGCCCCGTGCCCCCTTCTCTCACACTCCCCTCTCCCACCCTACATTCTCCGTCACCCTTCAAAACCCCATTCCCCTAATCTGCTCATGGATGCCTCCATCCTCCAAATCTCCACCTCTCACCCCATATCCCTCCATCCCCACAATTCCCCTACCATATCCCATCTCCCCAGTCCCCCCACCACAGCACCCACTGTCATTTCCAGTGCCCCCATATCCCCTCCAGACAACCCCAGGCATCCCTTGAGGATGCCTCCTTTGTTATTGTAGGGTTTCCCTCTCTGGGAGGATCTGGGGTGATGCAGGTGCCCACTCACGGCACTCCTGGAGGCGGTAGTGGCAGAGACGGGTGCTGAGCTGGGCACAGGCATGTGGGGCCCCCTTGGGTGGGCACAGGCGCTGGTAGGGGGCACAGGCCTGGCTCAATGCCCAGTTGCGCTGGGGTAGCTCAGGGAGTGCCTGGGCATCCAGCAGGGCCTGGCAGCTGGGGGGCACGGTGGGGGGTACGGCTGGCACTGCAAGGACAACAGGGCTGTGGGCATCCCAGTGTCCTCCCTGCCCACCTCTGCCCAGACAAACCTGGGCTCCACTTTGAGGAGGGTGGGAAGGGGGCATGGTGGGGCTGTGGTGTTGGCATGTTTTGTTAGGGTCTCCTGGGTTCTGGGATATGTTTTTGAGGCATTTCTGGGAAGAAGACAAGAAATCAGGCAATGTTTTGGGTAGGGCTCCAGATAATGTTTGGGTAGGATCTAGGGAAGATGAGGAACTGCACTTAGGGGTAAGTTTTGGGAGTTCAGGCATTGTTTTGGTAAAGCTTATAAGGTAAAGCCTACAGTGGAGGTGGTGGTGTTTGGGTGGGGTCTTGAAGTGTCATTTTGGTAGGGTTTCTAGGGGATACGGCAGTACTTTGATAGGGACACAAAGATTTGAGTAGGGTCTCCAGGCATGGATCTGTGTTTGGGTAGGGTCTTCTGGAATGGGGCAGTGGGGGCCATGGGGAGGTAACTCACCTGAGCAGCGGCGGGTGAGGTTGGCGCAGGGGGGGAAGAGGCAGGGGGCACAGAGTCCACAGACACCCCGCTGCTGCTGCTGCTCGGCCAGCGCCCGTTCCAATGCCAGCAGTGCGCTCCTCAGCGCCGCCTCCAGCACAAGCGTCCCCCGGCTTGACAGTGCTGCAGGGCACACACAGGGTGCTCATACCCCTGGCACCCCCCACTTCCTCCCACCTCAGCCACGGGGTGCCCTCAGCCCAACCAGCACGTTCCCCAATATGTCCATGATGGGTGTCAGGCTGGTATCATCGGTTGGCATCACCTAGGGTGACAGGCATGAGAGTCAGCTCCTTGCTGTGGCTGACACATGGCATAGGGAGGGTGTTTGCCTAGATCTGTGGGTGCCCTTTGTAAGTGGAGACCCTGTGAGCACGTATGTGTGTAAACATGGGCATGAGGCAGGGCTGAGCCCAAACAGGTGTGTTCACACGTGTTGGTGTGCATGTACCCATGCACATATCTGTGTGTGCCAGGATCTGTGTGCCCATGTCTGCTTTTCCCTGCACATGGCTGTTTCTGTGCAGTCCTGTGCATGCCCTGTATGTGTAATCCCCACATGTGCTTATACCTGTGCCCACCTGCACCCACCCACAGCTGCCGTTCTGCTGGCTGTACCTGGCAGAGGGTCCTCAGGGCTGGTACAGGTAGCTGGGCAGGAGAGAAAGCTGGCAGCCATTGGGCACAAGCCAGATCCTTGCAACCCTTGTATCTCCTAGTGCCACAGGCAGCACTTACCACCCTGACCAGGCAGCACAGCATGCCCCAGGACCTGGGGGCTTCGGCAGAGACTTGGGCATCCTACTTGCACGTTTCCTCATCCTCATTCCAGAGACTGGACCCAGGAGTCCGATCTACAGCTGCCCTACACACAGTCAAACCCTCCCGCAAAGATGCCCCCATCCCCGTGCCCCACTGACCTTGCAGGACACCGGCTGGCATGGGGTACAGCCTCTGGCCCAGGGGGGCCCCCCCCACTAGCTGCAGCAGTGACAGCATCGGCAGCAGCACGGGGGGGACCAGGCAGACCCCGGGAAGAGCACCCTGCATCCTCTTGCCTCCTTGCTCCATCCCCGTGCAGGCAAAGGGGGGCAGAAGGGGGAGCCACCAAAATGCCCGAGGCGGGTGAGGAGGGATGGATATATATGGTGCCCCCCGGGCGGTGGGAGGAGAGAGGGGCCGGGGGAGCACAAACAGGCGAGTTCATTAATGTCGCGCCAAGATGCCAGCTCGGGGCGGGGGGCGCGGGGGGTGCGCAGCCGGGGCCTCAATGCCGCCTTTGTTCGACGGGGCCTCCGGGCGGGCAGCATCAGACGGGCTCTGCGCTCCGGCGCTGCCCGCGGTCCTTGATCATTTTCACGCCAAGCCCCGGCCGCGCTGCCGTCCCTCCTGCGGGCCTCGGGGGGGGGGACAGCGGGCGGATGGGAACGCACCGGCGGCTGCGGGCTCGGGGGGCCGGGCTGGGCGTGGGAGACCCGCGGGGGCTTCAAAAGCAGCAGCGGGCCGGGAGCGGCCTGGCGGACGTTGCGGTGCGGGGGGAAGTCTGAGGCGGGGAGTCGTGGGGCGGAGGTTCTCTCTGCGCCAGCCCGGCCACGGCTGAACGGGCCGCTCTGTGCAGGCGCAGTGCACCCCAATGCTGAGCACCGGCTGCCCCTGGGACCCCCAGCACCCACCCCGTGTTCCCACTAAGGCCGTTTCTCGCCTGAGGTGCAGGAGGGGGAACGTGCCCCGGGGGATGGCGGGCAGATGAGACCGGGGCACTGGCAGCCTATCTCGCTTTTCAGCAGCGGCAGGCCCGGAGCAGGCAGCGTGCCAGGGCCTGGGGGGCAGCTCTGGCCCCTGGGATGGGGGGGGCACACTTGCCCGCCCAGCTGGAGAGGGCCACCCGTGCCTACAGCTCGGCTTGTGGTTGTCCCCAGATTTTTGGGGTGCCCACGCCACCCTCTTGCCCTCCCTTGCCACCCTCCTGTGCCCATGGGCATGGCATCAGCTCTTTTGGTAGGGCAGGGTGCAACCGCATCCCCAGCTCCTCTTTGGGGTGCTGGGTGTGCCCGTGCCCCCACCTCTGTCCCTGTTAGAGGCACGGGGTGGCCGTGTTCCCACAGCCACTGGGTGACAGGGTCTCTACAGCTCCTTCTCTCTCCTCCTTAGGAGTGTCCACGCAGCCCTGTTTCTACTAAGTGCATAAGGACGTGCCGTGTCCCCATTCCCATTTCGTGACTGGGGTTGCCCGTGTCACCACCCCCCGTCCCTATTAGGGGCAGGGGCGGCTTCGTGCCCGCAGCTCGGCCGTGCCGCGCTCCCGCTGGGCCCCCGGCCCCGGTGCCGCGCACAATGCCGCTTCAGTGGCACATCAAAGGCGCTGCGCTGCCCGCGACTGGCACGGCTACAGGCTCGCCGCAGATGAAAGCTCCGGCCCTGCCGGGCTCCCACCTCGGCCGCGGGAGCACGCTGCGCTCCACGGGGCACGGCAGCGACGGGGAACAGCGGGATCGCTCCCCTGGAGCGGTTCCCGCGCTCCGTCTCGGTGTGCCCCCACTGATCCCCCCACTCGTGACACGGACTAGCGCCGTGGAGGGTCAACCGCTCGGCTGACCGGAGCCGGCACTCACGCGGGTACTCAAGGACTGCGTGGGGTTCTCCCCTGGCCCCACCGTGCCCCCCCTTCCTCCCGATCCCGGTGCCAACACCATTAACCTAATTGGTGTGGCGCTCGGCCGCCCCGGGCGGAGATAGTGGGCCCCCGGCGCCCGGGCAGATCCCAGCCCTGGCGGCGGGGAGGAAGGGGCTGTGCCCCCGGGGGTCCCGCTTGCCCGGTAATTGGCGCGGGCAGCCGAGCCCGACCAGCATCGGCTGGAATCGCCGGGAAGGAGCACCGTGAGCGGGGTGCATTACCGGCGTCCCTAAGGGTGACCGGGGGCAGCTTGGGAGTGCCGAGGTCGGTGCCGGGGTGCTGGTTGCTGGAGGGTCGGGGCAGGGGGCGTGTGACGATTCAGGGGTGCGGGGTCCGGTTTTGGGGTGCTGGGAGGGGTAAGGTGTGTCAATGCCGGGTGCCGGGAGTGGGATAGACCACGGGAGGGCGGGGGGTTAGGGGGATTCTGGATGGCGGGTAGCGGTAGGGGTCATGGGGGGTGTTGGGGTGGGCCACCACTATGGGGGACATCTGGGGCCAGGGGCTGTGATACGAATGGGAGGCTGTGGGCGGGGCCAACGAGAGGGCGGGGCCTAGGTGTTTGGGCTTGTCTAGGGGCTGGGCCTATCCAACGGGGCGGGCCCAGAGGTGTGGTCTATATCGGAGGCCATGGGCGTGGTCAGCTGAGAGGGGCAGGGCACGGCGGGTCGGGCCCTGGTCGGCGGGCGGGGTTGGTGGGGCAGCGGTGGGGGCCCAGATCGGGCGCGTTTCGGGGCCGGAGGGGCCCGGGGCAGTGCCAGGCCATGGCGAGCTCGGAGCGGAGTGCGCTGCTCACGTACCGCCTGTGCGCCGCCTCGGGCGAGGAGGAGCGGGGCCGGGAGCGCGGCCGGGCCGCCGCCACCGCTCCCCGCAAGCTGCCCACCTTCCTGGGCGTTGTGGTACCCACGCTCCTCTCCATGTTCAGCGTCGTCCTCTTCCTGCGCCTCGGTGAGTGCCGCCGCCCGCCGGACCCCTCCCGACCGCGGCCCGAGGTCTGCCTAGATTCACCAGCCCTGTCTGGTATCCCCAGTGGCCCCGTGTCCTCCCGGGCCCTCTCCCCCTTCCCAGAGCCTCTGTGCTCATCCCGAGTCCCACAGTCTGGAGCCCCAGTGTTTTTTGCCCTCTCCATTTGTTCCCAGCCTCTCAATCTGACATCCCAGTGTTCACTCCAGTGCCTTCTCCTACTCCCCCAGTCTGGAGCCCCAGTGCCCTCTCCTGCCCCCCCCCCCAGTTTGAGCCCCAGTGCTCTCTCCTGCCCCCTAGTCTGGAGTCCAAGTGCTCTCTCAGTTCTCCCCCAGGTTAGACTCCTGGTGCTGTGTGTCTCCTCCTGACCACTCCAGTCTGGGGGCCCAGGGTTCATGCTGCACCTGCAGGATGGGAACCTAGTTAGGAATCTCAGTGCCCCCACTAAGGGACCCTAGGCTGGAGCCCTAGTGTCTCTGAGGCAGGACTTCTGGGCCTTCCCAGTGCCTTCCCTAAACAGGATTCCGGTGCCCTTGTGTCCCCCCTTCCCCAGTGCTGAGACTCCACTTCTCTCTAAGTATCAGCCAATACTACAGCACTCCAGTACAGCACCCCAGTTCTATCCCACATCCTACATGGTGTCCCAAGGGCAAGACCTGACCCTGGTGTTTCCCATTGGGTGCCCAGCTGCCCCCTCCTCTGTGCTGTTCAAAGGGCACAGATTTGATCCCAGTCTGCTCCCTGTTTAGGTTATGAGTCTGTTACTGGGCAATCTGGAAGAACTAGGGGGCAGGGTGGGCATGAGCGGAAGGAGGTGGCAGACTTTTGGGGGGTCGTAGGAAGGGGGAGATGCCCCAGTCTGTCCTGGGGCAGGCAGAAGCGGAGGGCAGGCAGCATCCGGGAACAGGGAAGGCTTTTCCTCTTTCATTTTCTGCCCACAGGGAGCCCAAGGGCGGAAGTTGGCTGCATGCCTGGAGGGCCCTTGAGCCCCTTCCCCTGCCTGGGGAACCCACTTTGCACAGCTCTCCCCTGCCATCACTCACCCCCTTTCTGCTCCCTTGCTTGGGGTCCTCGCACAGGCCCTGACCCCCCTACCCTGGGGTGCATTATTCCGGGGGGCCGCGGAGCTGGAAGGGAAGTGTAGGGAGGAGGGGGTGGGGAGTTGCTGGGAAGAGGAACTGTCCCACCATGGGGGATCCGTGGTTCCCCCGACAGCGTGTTGCTTCCCCGTGCCTCAAACATCCCCCAGATCTCCATGACGAGCAGCTCCCCCTACTCACCTCCGCACTGCTTTCGGGACACCCTTTTATTTCCTCCCCGCCCTCTCCCCCCCATCCCCCCCCGTCGGCAGTCCCGCTTTTGGCACTCGGGCACCCTCCAGCCCTCTGGGGGTCACGGAGTGTGCCTCCAAACCCAGCCTGTCTCCCTGAGGGCTCCTTGCAGTGCCCGTGCCGCGGCACCCCCCTCGCTTTCCTGCGGCCATGGCTGCGGCCTGGCTTGCGGCTGAGATAGGGCATCTCCCTGCAGCCGCGGGCAGCCCCTTCCTGCCCGCAGCGCCGCCGGCTACGCTCGCCTCCCGTCATCCCCGGCAGGGTCGAGGGGGGCTCTGGGTGCCCCACCCCCGGGGACACACACACCGGGGGGCGTGTGGTGTGTGCACTGTATGACGGGGATGCCCCGGGGCTGTTCTGCTTCCTGCTTTGCAGCAGGCAAGCAGGGCGGCAACACAAACCCCATGGAGTGCCCATCAGCTTCTGGTGCCCGAGCTGGGATGCAAGGCACCTCCTGCCCGCTGAGGGTGGCAGCAGGGCATGGGGGTCCCGGCACCCCTTGCAGTGCCCGGGGGCTGGGTGGACAGTAGACCCCCCCTGCCCTGTTTGCTTTCTGATTGTGCCCCTCTGAGCTGCCCATGCCCAAGCCACTCCTGGGCCTGATCCTGGCATAAGATGGTGGAGATGTCCTGAAGTGCGAGCACCAGCTGGGTGGAGATATACCCATCCTGGCAGGGAGGGAAGTTGTATGTCTGGGGAGAGCTGTGGACACAAGGATGGGAGCAGCCTGTGTGCCTCAGTGGGGTGAGCTCTGGCTGTGCTCAGGACCCTGTCCTGGGAGTGGTCCATACCCAGCTAAAGGGTTCATTGATGTCTCCCTATCCTCGACAGGGTTCGTGGTGGGCCATGCTGGGTTATACCAAGCCCTGGCCATGTTCGCAGTGGCATACTTCATCATTGGCATGACAGTGCTGTCCGTGTGTGCCATTGCCACCAATGGGGCTCTGGATGCCGGAGGAGCCTACTGTATCCTTTGCTGTGGGTGCTGCTGGGGCAGACCATGTGCGCCAAAACTGTGTGACCACTCAGCAGCCTTGGGGTGCCACACTGGGACTGGGACCTCCTTGTCCTGGGAGGGAGAAGTGGGAGCTCCCACTGGTGGTTTGAGCTGCTGACATCTTTTCTTGACTCAAGCAAGATATGATCAGCCGTGCCCTGGGCCCAGAGTTTGGGGGCAGCATTGGGATCATGTTTTTCCTGGCCAACGTGTGTGGCAGTGCCCTCTATGTGCTGGGGCTGGTGGAGGCACTGGTGGACAGCTTTGGAATCCCACTTGGTAAGTACCTCCATGTGTGGTGGCAGGGGACAGTGGCTGTCCCATACCCAAGCAGCCCTAGTGCCCTGCCACGCATGCCAAGCACCATGACTGGTGTAGCCAGCACAGCTTATCCAGCCCTCTGGCCTGGGTAGCTAACAGAGTTAGTGTCTGGCAAGCCTGGCACAGCAGTGATGGCTATCTGCTCCAGTGATTCCCCCTCCAAGCCCCACTGATCCTGGCTTGTCTCTCCCCAGGGCAAAAAGTGGGCACAGGCATCCATGTCCTGCCCCAGAGCTACTGGTATGAGCTGCTCTATGGCACCGTGCTGCTGGCCCTTTGCCTCATTGTGTGCCTTGTGGGTGCCTCCATCTACGCCAAGGCTACCTTCCTCATCTTCCTCATCGTTGCGGGTGTCCTGGGCACCATCCTTGTCAGCTTCTTTGCAACGCGGCCCCTCAGAGTACCAATTCACCTGCCCTACCTCAATGGCTCTAAGACTGAGAATGGCAACTTCACTGGGTTCTCCCTCGCCACCCTGCAAGACAACCTGGGGGGTGAGGAGAGGCTCTACCCCCCTGCCTGCTGGACCCACTATGACACTGGCATCTCCACATCTGCAGGGGCTCGCTGGAGGGTGGGGGGAGCTTGTGGGCACAAAGTAGGTTTTCCTATGGTTTGTGTGTGGGGACATTGAAGAGAGGGTAGGGCTGCTCTGTCCTGGACAGCCCATCACAGTTTGCATCCCTGTGTTCTGCAGGTGGGTACGGGGTGGATTACACCACCGGGCAGAGGATGAGCTTCAGCTCTGTCTTTGCAGTGATGTTCAACGGCTGCACTGGCATCATGGCAGGCTCCAACATGTCAGGTATGGGCAGGGGGTGCTGGGCTGGGTGGCAGTGGGAGTGGAAGCTGAAGGAGAGCAAGGCGGGTGCTGTGCTAGTGGGCACTAATAGTGGTTGCTCCTGCCCACAGGGGACCTGAAGCGGCCAAGCTACTCCATCCCACGGGGCACTATCTCTGCTGTGCTCTTCACCTACCTCGTCTACAATCTGCTGGCTTTCCTCATGTGTGCCACCTGCAACAGGTATGGCCACCTGTCCTCTTGCCAGGGCCATTAGTGCCAGGCACGCTGGCCTGAGCCAAAGCAGGTGCCAGTGTGTCCATGTCCCTCTCCAGGATCCTCCTGCAGAAAGACTATGGCTTCTTGCGTGACATCAGTATCTTCCCGCCCCTGGTCACCGTGGGTATCTATGCTGCCACCCTCTCCGCAGCCATGAGCAACCTCATCGGAGCATCCCGCATTCTCTATGCCCTGGCCCGAGATGATCTCTTTGGTGAGTGCCTGGAGTGCGCTGGCATCTGCCAGAGCACACCTGGCAGGTTGTCCTTGCTGGGGACCAGCCCTGGCACCAGGGTGTCCCCTTCCTGGTGTGGGGGTGATACTTTGGGAATTGACATGTGACCAGTTGGGTCACCTTTGTGCCCTGGTGTTTGCCATTTCCTCAGCACCCGGGGGGGACAGGACTCCTGGCTGGTGGCTGAGCCTGTTGGTGCCCACTGGGGTGCCCCAGCCCAACCTCCCTCCTCTGCCTGCAGGCCGGGCGCTAGCACTGGCCAAGAAGACCTCTGCCAATGGGAACCCAGTGATGGCCGTGATCCTCTCCTGGCTGGTGGTGCAGGTGAGTTTGCCAGCGATGCTCCTTTCCCAGCCTTGCTGGGTGAAGATGGTTTGGCACATTGTGGAGCCTGGCACATGCCATCCTGGGGGATGCATTCACCCTGTGCCACCTCCTGTGCTCTCTGCAGCTGGTGCTCTTCTCTGGGAAACTCAACACCATCGCGGGGGTCGTGACCACCTTCTTCCTCCTGGTTTACGCCACCGTCAACCTGGCCTGCCTGGCACTTGAGTGGGCATCGGCCCCCAACTTCAGGTACCCACTGGCACAGGGGAGGGAGGCTGTGCCAATATGCTGGATAGTCATCCATCCATCCATCCATCTGTGCTTCTTCTGCTATCCCTGTGCGTGCTGCCCCTCTGTCAGGAAAGATGCTGAGTACCCCTCTTTTGGGCATTCAAGGGGGCAGAAACACCCCCATCCCTGGGGAGGAAGAAGGAGACAGGTCCCCGCATGACGCTGGCTTGTCATAGTCCTCATGCACTGGCACTGCTTTGCTGAGTGGGTACAGATAGATCCAACCCTACTGGTTACCACCCGCCCCCTCCCCATAGGCTTTCTGAGGTAATTTATAGCCTGTGCCTGCCCGGCATCCCCTGGGCAGTTTGCCAAGTGGTGATGGAGCCCACTTTCCGTTAGTGCTAATTAAACTAAGGGAGAAGAGGGAAGGAGGAAGGAGGGGGATCCTGGGTGGGGGGAGGAGAAAATATCTTCCAGGAAGGAGGACTATGAAGGAGGACTATGGGCAGCCCCAGCCTGGGGTGCAGGGTGCTGGGTACTCTGGTGCAGGGCTGGCCTGGCAGGGCTGCCCAACTCTGGGAGGTGGGGTGGGGCATGGCAGGGTGGCTGGGGGAAGCCTCATCTCTCTCCTGTGTGATGCCCACTGCCCTCGGTGCAGGGTGTTGTGACTCCAAAGCAGGGGGAGTCCTGCAGGTGTTACAGAGGCAATGCCAAACATGGCTGGGTGGTACTGCCTGGGGTCCCCCAGAGTGCCCCATTCCCAAGGGAGGGCTGGTGTCTATGCTAGGCTGGGGAGCTGGAACTTGCCCCCCACAGCTGCTGGGCATTAATGGGGCAGGATCAATGCCTGAAGGAAGGCTTGTGGGGTGGGTGGGAACAGTCCTATCACCCACCCCACATCTGGTGCCCCCTCCCGCCCCGAGGTCTCCATCAAGCGCAGTGGAAAAGGATTTTAATTACCTTTCAGGAAAAACAACAATTAGAGAAAATAACAGCTTCTTGCTTCCCCACCTCCGCCTCACTGTGCTGGGCTGAGCAGACACCGCAGCCGCTGGCACTGCCGCGCACTGCCCAACTCTAGCTGGTCCCCTGGGTGTGCCAGAGCAGCACCAGCCCTGTAGCCATCGCTACCCCTGTTTGCCATGGGCTAGCAGAAAGGGGCTGCCTAGTGCCCTGGGAGGTACTGTTTCCCTCTGTGCCCTCTTCTGCAGGCATCTCGGGTGCCTGACATGCACTGGGCTGGCACAGAGGGGTTCACTGGGGTGGCTGGTGTGGCACCTTGGCGTAGTCCCCCATGCTGTGCCTGCCCTCTAGCTGCATGGGAACCATATGATAGCAGGTGTCCCCTTCTCCCTGCTCCAGGCCCACCTTCCGGTACTTCACCTGGCACACGTGCCTGCTGGGCATTGCAGGCTGCTGTGTCATGATGTTCCTCATCAGCCCTGTGTCAGCCTCAGCAAGCCTGGGCTTTCTGCTCCTGCTTCTCCTTGCGCTCCACTACCTCTCGCCCAGCAGCACATGGGGCTACATCAGCCAGGCCCTCATCTTCCATCAGGTGAGCTCTGTCCTCCTCAACTCCAGCTCCTCCACACTGAGATCCTAATGGAGTAGAGAACTGGTGTCCACAAGATTGGTGTCCCCATGGCAGCTCTGTCCTGGGCAGTGTGTCCTTGGGGCTGGCATCCCCCTGGAGTGGTTCATTGAAAGAAGGAGATTTCTTTACCTGCTGCCCTCCCTTCCTTCATCCAGG
Organism: Psittacula echo; assembly: GCF_963264785.1. NCBI lineage: Eukaryota > Metazoa > Chordata > Aves > Psittaciformes > Psittacidae > Psittacula > Psittacula echo. The sequence continues at coordinate 29,123,328 of NC_137740.1, read as the reverse complement.
TGCGGAAGTACCTGCTGATGCTGGATGTGCGGAAGGACCACGTTAAGTTCTGGCGCCCACAGATGCTGCTGATGGTGCAGAACCCACGTGGCAGTGCCCGCCTCATTGACTTTGTCAATGACCTCAAGAAGAGTGGCCTTTATGTCCTGGGCCATGTCGAGCTGCAGGACTTGGGTGAGGGTTTTCACTGTCCCTAGCACTGGTTGCCTCTGTCCCTTGCTGTGGTGCCAGGAGGCTCTTGGAGTCCTTGGGATGATTGGCTGGGCATAGCAAGGGGAATGTCTGCAGTTTGGGCAAAGGTGTTGCACCTTGGGCTTGGCTTGGCATGGGAGATGTAGGTAGATTGTGTCTGTCCCATGGCTCCTGTGCACAGTGTATGCTTGCAAATGTGTGCCACAAGCTTGTGCTTATTTGTGCTCAAGTATCCATCCCTACATGGTGCTCCTGCATGTGTCAGTGCTGGTATGCACACATGGCACATCCCACCCAGGCTCCTCTGGGCTCCTGTGCAGCATGGTCCCTTGGCACAGGTCAACGCCTGCATGCATGTGAGTACACATGGCACAGCTTTGTGTATGCATGTGCCTGTGTCCATCCTCACCTCATGCCTGCCACTGTGTGTCCACATGCTTCAGGCATGTTTGCATCCTGGTGTGTGTTGTTTTGCACACATGTGCTCCCTGGCACACGCCATGGCTGTCCCTATCCCTGCCCCAGCTGACGCATGGGCTCTGCTCCCCTCCCTGCCGCTGTTGCCATGGTGATTAATGGCCTGAAATTGGGGAGGAGGGATGGGGCTGCCTGGGTATTTTCTATATATTTATGTATAATTTCATCTCTCTGGCTGGAAGCACCAGCTTCTACCCTCCCTATCTTGTGCATGCTGGGATGGGCACAGAGGTTGCCACTGGTTTTGCAGGGGGAGTGCTGCGGGGTCCCTCAGGGCTACCTGACCCCAGAGGGGTATCCTACCCCAATGCTGTTCTTGCTCCCCCCCCAGACATGCTGCCTTCAGACCCACTGCAGCCCCAGCAGGACTCATGGCTGAGCTTGGTGGACAAGCTGAATGTCAAGGCCTTTGTCAGCCTCACCCTTGCACCCTCGGTGCGGCACGGTGTCCGGCAGCTCCTCTTCACCTCTGGCCTTGGTGAGTGGCACCTGGGCTGGGTATGGGTGAGGGTCCACCTTGCTGCCCCTGCAGGGTGAGGAGTGCCAAAGGGTTTGGAGGCACTTGGACATGCAATGCCAAATCCAAGTTGGGTCTTGGAGGCATCGGGGTGAGCAATGCTGAGGTGAAGTTGGGTATTTGAGACATCTGTGTTGGCAATGTTAAGGGGCTTGAAGACATGTGGATGAGCAATGGCAAGGGGCTTGGAAGCACCCAGTGGGGGTGGTGCCAAAGCCAAGTTGGAGCTTGGAGAGGGGATAGGTGGGTAATGCCAAAGCTAAGGTGGGGCTTGGATGCATCTGTGCATGTGATCCTGAGGGGTCTGGAATCCCCAGGGTGAGCAATGCCAAAGCCAAGCTTGCAGCTCATGGGTACCTGCAATGCCTCTGCTCAGCCAGGACAATGTGGTCTTTCTGGCAGGTGGGATGCGCCCCAATACCTTGGTGCTGGGCTTCTACGATGATGCAGCACCGCAGGATGGTCTAGCCCACCACCCTGCCTTCACCAGCACCAGTGAGGAGATCCCTCTGGGCTTCCCCCCACTGCGGGCACCTGCTGCCCCCAAGCTGCTCTCGGCCCGGGAGTATGTGGGCATTGTGGCTGATGCCCTGAAGATGCTCCGCAATGTTCTGCTGGCCCGGCAGCTGGAGAGCCTGGACAAAGCCCAGGAGCTGCGCCGAGCTGCCAGTCCCTTGCCTGCCATCCACGTGTGGCCCGTCAACCTGCTGCGGCCTGACAGTGCCCGCTATGCCGACACTTGCAGCCTGTTCCTGCTGCAGATGGCCTGCGTCCTCAACATGGCACGGGCCTGGCGGCGCGCCCGCCTGCGCCTCTTCCTCTGCGTGGAGGCGGGTACCATGCCCCATGCGCAAGAGGAGAAGCTGCGCCAGCTCCTCAAGGACTTGCGCATCCAGGCCCAGATCCAGCTGGTGCCCTGGGATGCTGTCACCCGCCTGCACTGGCAAACCTGCCAGGGACCCCCGGGAGGGCCTGCCGGGGCGACAAAGGAGGAGGAGGAAGAGACCATGAACTTCCCAGCCAACACCACCCAAGTGTCAGATGAGTATGTGTGTGCTGCCAACAAACTCATCCTGGAGCAAAGCCCCGCGCCGGTCGTGCGCTTCCTCTACCTGCCACGGCCGCCGGCAGACACCAGCCTCTACCCACTGTACCTGCACCAGCTGGAGCTGCTCACCCGCGGGCTGGGTCCCACAGTGCTGGTGCATGGGGTGAGTGCTGTCACCAGCACCCAGCTCTAGGTCACCTCCCAGGTCCTCCCCCAGCTCCCTTCACTCTCCTTTGCCCAGTGCCTTTAGCAGCCTGAGCCTGGGGTTGTCCCCACCCCCAGTACCCCCACCATGGCGGGCAGGGGGTTCAGTGCCTCATGCTGGGGGGAGTGGGTTGTTTTTTGGGGGTGTCTCCTACAGAGGATGAAAGCTGCCCTGGCAGGATCCAGGCACAGCCCTGGTGCTGGCCAGGCAGCGAGGTGCATTCACCGTGCCTTTTCTTTGGGGTGGTGGTGGGTGATAGTGGGGTCCCAGGGGGTGCCAAGCACTGGGTGCCCCAGTTTGCTGGGGGCTCCTTGTTCATATCTTGTACCTCCTTCCCCATGCTTCCCCACTCCTGCAACCCCCAGCCTCTCCTCCGCCAGCTCCTCCGGGCACCAAGCCAGCAGTAGGGATTGATTAAAGGCAGCCTCGACCTTGGTGCCCCAGCTCCTCGCCATCCTCCCTGCCTTTCATTAGGAAAAATTAAATGGAAAGGGCTGGGGGAGGGGAGCCCAAATGCCTGGATTCCTTGTGTGAGGCTGGGAAGCAGGGGAGCAGCTGGGTGCTGGCCCTAATGGCTATGAAGTATGGCACCTCAGATTTTGCTCAGCATCCCCTGTGTTGTTGGTTGGGGGGGACCAAGATATTTCAATCTGCAGCCCCGCCCCCCCCCAAGGGGTCTGAACTCCTGGTCCTGACAAAGAGGGAGAAAAAGATTGGCCAGGAGTGAGCCTCATCCAACGCCTGCATCCCCTAGCCTTGTTCTGTGACCTGTTTGATGGGACATTGCCATTTCCCCACACACCCATCGTGACCTGCACAGGGAAGCTGCCCTTTCTGCCTGCGCCCCCTCTTATTGATTACAGGAGGGCAGGAAATTGCCTGGGTGCAGGACGATAAATTCATCGGCGCTTGGCAGGCAGGCAGCACGCCTGAGCACTGCCTGATGGATTGCTTCCTATTACCCTCAGCACAGAGGGGGCTGCTCTTGGTCAGGCTGGGCTCCAGTGGTGGGGCTGCCTTTGCCAGCTCTCACCAAGCCTGGCACTGCCACCTGGCAACTCTGCTCAGCTGGAGGGCTGGAAAAATGCAGGTGGCTGGGTGGTGGTAGGAGGCTTGCTCCGCACGTTTTGCAGTGGGCTGTGCTCAGGTTTGTGCCCAATCCCCCCCTCAATGGGTGGCCAGGGGGCTAGAGCTGGCTTTGCTCCCCCCAGCAGGAGGGGAGTGCCCCGGCTTGGGCACCACACAGACTGCAGGGCTTATTTACAAACAGGCGGGAGCTGGCACAGGGCAGCTGGGCACCAGCGGGACCCGACGGCCCATAATGTTAATTATCGCCACGTAATTAAAAGCCCATAAAAAGCCTCACACTTCATTAAATTAAAGCTTCCCCACACTGTGCCGGCGGGCTCTAAGCAGAGTTAACCTTGGCTGTGCCAGGCACCAGCTCCACCGCAGCTGGCAACCTGCAGCTGGGGGTATATGGGACCTGAGGCTGGGAGTATACAGCCCTCCACAGTATTATAGTGGGGTGCAGCATTGCACATGCGTGGGCACTCCCCAACACCATTCATCACCCCTGAGCCTCCTGTGCCTGGACATACACGGGCAGCACACACAGCATGGCATGGACATATACGCACATGCCGTCCCTTGCAGACACGCTGTAGCACACACTGGGGCTTGGGCAGGGTCTGACCCAAGTGTGTGCATGCACACCCAGATGTGCGCACCCAGGTGTGCCCACTGCAGCATCACACACCAGCACAACAGCTCCGGCACGGAACACCCACGGAGCGCACACCTACACAAACAACGTTTCTTCCTCCCGACAGACACGTCCTGCAGCTGCTCCAGGCTCCCACCCATTGCTGTGGGTGCCTGGGGAGGTGATGGGCTGCGGGGAGAACACCTATCCGTGCCTGCCCCCTCTGTGCCACAGTTTCCCCAAGGACTAGGCTGTACTGGGGATAAGAGGGAGGAGTGTGTGTGTGACCTCCGAAACCTCCTGGTACCTGGGTGCCATGGCTCAGTGATGCTATGCTGAGGTCTGGGGGGGATACAAAATGGTGGGTGGCCCCTGCCAGCACACAAGGAGGGGCACGTGTCTGTGGGGCGCACGTGTGTGTACCTGTTAAGGGAGCACATGCCATGTTGAGGGCTATATGCGTACAAAAGGGGGTGTATGCATGTGCACAAGGGGTGGCTATACGCGTGCATGCATTGGGGTGTGTATCTACCCACCCCTAGGCATGATTCTTTGATCTGCACACAGGCTGGAGGGTGAGGGGAGCCAGGGGAGTGCACACACCTGTGAGCACAGGCTGTGCAAACTGGCACACGCATGTGCCCAGCACCCCAAGGCACTGCCACCAAGTGGGGCTGTGGGGGGCAGGGGCTGGTGAGTGCCCGTGTCTCGGCCCCGTGGGGGTGGGCAGCCAGCGGGGCCTCGACTATTTCTTGGAAATTTTGCAGCATTCATTTCAGTGCAAATAAAAGCTGTCATTGCCAGAGAAATGATACTGATCGAGGTCTGAAAAGACAGCAAATTACCCGCCTGAAAATGCACCGCTGGAAAAAAATGCATATTAAACACACAAAAAGGCACTTTGCCATCAGCCGCGCTTCCCCCGCCGCTCCAGAATAACCACACTTTACATAATTCTCCCTCTCCACCTTCGAATTAATTTCACAGACAGAGGCAGAGGCAACCCTCTGACAATAGCGGAGGGGAGACGCAGCGGCGGCAGCGGGGAGCAGGGCCGGGGGCTGCTGGGGAGGGTCCTGGTTCTGGGTGGGGTGGGTAATGGGATGTCAGGGTTGGAGCTGAGGGAGGACTGAGGGGTTTAGGGGGACTGAGGGGTTTGGGAGGGTTGGGTTGGTGGGTAAGAGTTGTGGTTTCTGGGTGGATGTGCCAAGCTGTGGGGTGGAGTGCTCTCCTTCCCCCCTTGGGTGCTCAGGATGGGGGTCCTTTGAGGTGCGGTTTGTGGGGGAATGCCATGCCAATGGGCACATCTTGGGCTAAGTGTTTCCTACAAGGGGCAATCCCTCATCCTTTATCACTGGGGTGAGCCTGCCATGTGCCCATCCCAGAGCCTGGCATCCTTCCTGGAGGCAGGCAGGCCCTGGGGGTGTGCATGGACCTAGCATGGCAGGAACCCCCATGCACCCCTATACCCCACTCTCCTACTTGCACTGCAGAGCATGTGGGTGCACCCAAAGGACAGTGCACGGCCATGCTGTCTGCCCAGGTTGACACCCCTGGACTAGCACCCGTCTATGAAACCTCTCCCAGGAACCTGATCCATGGGCATGAGGCCACTATGCCCAGCACCCCAGCACTCCCAAGGGGGAGCAGTGGGTGTAGTGGGGGGGTCAAGTGGAGGTGCGGGGGGATTCAGCTTTATGGGTGCTCGGCATCGAGGGGCTGGCAGAGGTGAAGGTGGGTGGCAGAGGTTGGCACCGCGCTGCTTTGCATTTTCAATGACAGACCCATGCCGGGTGCTCGGGAGAGTGGAAAAATCTTATTTGTCACCTGCTGGCGATGCGCGGAGGCTCCCGCGCTGCGGCTAATCTCGGGGAAAATGAGGATGCTGGCGGGGTGGCCTGCGGGGCTGGCAGGGCTGAGTGGGGCTGGTGAGGTGGGCTCTACTCTGGGCCCTGCTCAGGGTTGGAGTCATGAGTAGCAGGGTGGGCAGGACCTTGGGGTCACACGAGCTCTGTGATCCCTGGATGTATTGGCACTGTGGCACAGATCTTACCTGCTGGGGCTGCTGGGCAGTGCTTGTGGGCGTGCGGAGCAAGTGCCCTGTTCCCCCAGCCCTGTCTGCAAAGGCACAACCTCATCACCTTCCATCCTAGCTTCAGAAGCAGCCGCATGCTTCCCAGTGCCAGCTCCACGGGTTAGCACCACTCACACACCCTCTCAGGGCACTCAGTGGAGAGTTTTTTGGGGAGCTGGCATCTGGAAACAGATGCTGGCACTGCCTGATGTCTACACATAGATGCCCATCCCACACCTGCCATACCCTGGCTTGTTGAGATCCCAACTCCTGCGGGACGCTGCAGCACTCTGCGGCCGGCTCAGATTTATCCATTATTTTATATCCACACGCCTTTAATTTTTATAGCCCTGTTGGAGCAATACCCAAGGCTGTTAATAATGCCAGCCCCTCCTCTCCTGTGTGCATCCATCATGCTCCCACCAAGGTGCCAAGCAGTTCTTGGAGTTGGGTAAGCACAGGCACAGGGAGGCCAGTGTGTGGCACCCTCCAGCCAGCTCCCCAGTGAGCAGCAGTGTTGGGCACCCTGTGCCCACTCACCAAGCAGCCTGGGTCCAGGTGTCCTTGCACCCCCCTAGAGCTGGGCTGATTCGGTTGCCCAAGCTGGGGATGTCTGGTGGGATTCACAGAGCCCTTGTGCCCTTGTGTGTACCACAGGAAAACTTTGCTGCAACACCCAAGTATGTGTGTGTGAGCATGCATGAGTGTGCCAGTGTACATGTGACTGTAATGGGAGCTGAATGGTAGTGTATGTTTGAGCCTCTGTGTGAGGCATAGCATGTGTGTCTGTACTGGTCATGTTGGTGTACATGTGATGTACGTGTGCCACTGTCTGCACGTGTGATGTTGCCTGTCTCGATGCTGCTGTAGGCACCTTGCCCAGGCTGTGCCCTGCACCCCAGCACGGAAGAGTGCAGCCTCAGATGCCCAGGCAGTGAGGGTTGTGCCTGGGACCAGCCCAAGGGACAAGACAGTGGGTCCCACACCAGTCAAGCCACTCATCTTGTGCCAAACAGGGTTCTTACATCATGTGTAGCACAGCACCCAGTGTGTGCTGCCTGGGGCTCTCACCCCAGCACCCACGACATCCCAGTCCCACCCCCCCGGAGCTCCCAAAGCTGTGCAGGCACGAGGGGTGAGGGTGACAGGGCACCCCAGAGTGTGGCAGGGAGGATGGCTCTGTGGGACTGGGGTACGTGATCGCCGTGGGCAGTGGGAATTGCTGGGCTACAAATCCCCTTGCTGGGCCACAAATCTCCTTGCTGGGCCCCCCCGTGGCAGAGTAGCTCACGATATTTATGTTGGGGATTTATCTGCAATGCAGTTTAATATTCCCAGACTTTCTCGTGTGTGTGTGTATGTGTGTGTGAGTGCATGGCCCCCTCCCCATGCCACCTTGTGCCACCCCCATGCACACCTTCTCACCTGTGGACTCCCAGGTTCCATCTCCTGCCCACCTACAGCCCTTTTCCCTTGCCTCCACCCTGGCAGGACGGGACTGGCTCCCCAGGGTGCCCGGGCACGGTGGGGGGTGCTGAGCCTCAGGGATGCTCCTGGCACAGGCCACCGGCCGTGCCCACCCGAGCTCCGCCGGGGTTCCGGGGTGCCGGGTCGTTGCAGTGTGGTCCCCGGAAAGGGTTGCCAGGTGGATTGGTACTGCCAGCCCTGTGCCAGCCCCCAGGGGCGGGGGAGCCAGGGACCCCCCTACCCTGCCTCCCCGCCGGCGGGGATGAGGTAAGGCTGGCGGGTGGCACAAGGCTGCTCTATTTGCATAATAATCTCGTTAATGGAGCCTGGCCTGCGGGAGAGCCGGGCTGGAGACACCACCCCCTCCCCGCCCCGCTGCCTTCCTCCGGCCCCGCCGCTCCGCCAGCCGCTGCGCGGGGCGCGGAGCGGAGCGGAGCGCTGGGAGTGCAGCCGGGCGGGCAACGCCGAGCCGCCCCTCCAGCAGCCCCGGCCAGCCTGCTGACATCCCTCGAGCAAGCCGGTAAGCACCCCCTGAGCATCCCCCTAGCATCCCAGCCAGCGTCCCCGAGCATCCCGGCCAGCGTTCCCGAGCATCCCGGGAGCATCCCCAAAGTGTCTCTGTGAGCAAGCGATGAGCGACCCCCGAGCACCCGCGGACAGCGTTCCGGGGAGCATCCCCTGAGCGTCCCCCGAGTACCTCGGTGAGCACCTCTCGGGCAGCCCGGGGAGCACTCTCCGAGCCTGCCGGCGCGCACCTCGCGAGCATCCCCCGAGCAAAACCTCGAGCGTCCCCCGAGCACCACAGGCATCATCCCGGCGAGCACCTTCCTAGCATCCCGGCAGGCATCTCCCTAGAATCCCGGGTAACATCCTCCGAGCATCCAAGGCAGCATCCCCCACGAATCTTGGGCAGCATTCCCCAGGCACTCCCGAACATCCCACGAGCATACCTGGCGACATTCCGAGTAGCAACCCCCGAGCATCCCGGTCAGCCCCCGGTCCTCCCCGCCGTGCCGTGCTGTGCTGTGCCTGCTGCCAGCCCCGCAAACTTTCCGGCGGCAGCAGCTCCCCGGCGCGGGCACCGCTGGGCTGTGGTGCCGGGGCACAACTTCGCCCGAGTTGCGGAGGCAGCAGGGGCTTGGGGGGCTCCCCGCGGGGAAACCGGCCACCTCCTGAGTGGGTCTTTGTTCCCAGTCTGTCCTCTCCCACCTGCAAATCCGGATACCATCCTGCACCGAGCAAAGCTTGGGGACTATATTTGAAGCCCCCCAGAATCCATCTATGCCTCCACCCTCTTTTCCCATGGGCGGGCAGACAGACTCTTTTGTCCCCGACATGGCACCCCTGCCAGACACCCCTGCCCATCGGGCAGCAGCCGGCAGAGAGAGGTGGTGGTGTGGATGAAAATGCTGTGAGATGTCCATGGGGTCCAAGGCTCCCCCCAGGCTGGAATTAACTTTGCTCACACATCATGCATCACACCACAATTTGACACAATGCAATGCAACACGGCGCACCACGACCCAACCCAACACAATGCAACGCTATGCTCCATGGCGCAACTTGATGCAATCCAGTGCAGGGCCACACAACCTGACCCAACCCACAACACCCCAGCCCAATGCCTTCCCCCCCAGATTTTCCCAAAGCACCTCTTCCCTAAGCTGCTCATCCCCCTCCTACCCCTCCCAGAGGGGCTGGCAGACTTCGTCTTCCCCCAAGGCCAGGAAGGGCTCTCATGGTGCAGTGTGAGGGTGGATGGACTCACTGGATCACCCTGGGTATCCAACTGGTGTGGTGCTCTCGCTGGTGTACTGAGTGGGTGTCGGGTGTATGGGATGAAGCTGTGCCAGGTGATGAAATCTCCCTGAGATTGTGCAGACAGGACCCTGCCCTGTGACCAGAGGGTCTGGAAGAGAGGACAGCTATGGGGTAGAGCTGCCACCAAGCTCCTGGCACTGGAGCCAGTCCCAGTGCCACCAGCAGGGCACACAGGCAGGGATAACAACACAGGCAGTGATGACGGCAAGAAGCAGCCCCCCTGCCTTGCTCCTCCCAAACCCGTCCTCAACCACCTCCTCTGCCTTTTTCAGGAGCTTTCTGACTCACCCAGGCACCTTCCACCACCTCCCAATAGTGGGCATGGCTCCAGCATGAGCCGTGGGGTGCCTGAGCCTGTCCACCTCCTGCCCTGAGCCCCCCGCAGTCACGGTGCCTGAGGGGAGCTCCATCCCCAGCCATGGAGAAGACCTACTCATTGACAGCCCACTATGATGAGTTTCAGGAGGTGAAGTACGTGAGCAAGTACCAGAGTGGCACTCTGCCCAATGGCTTCACCCTCCAGCTGGGCACTGGGGCCAAGAAACGTCGTGGGGGGCTGCCACGCTGGAGCCGCCGGGAGGTCTGCCTGCTCTCGGGGCTGGTGTTCGCTGCGGGGCTCTGTGTCATCTTGACGTGCATGTTAGTCCTCAAGTACCTGGCAGCTGAAGGGGACAGCTACTGCCTGGAGGGGTGCCAGGAGAAGAAGGCCTTCCTACGGGCGTCCCGATTCCTCAGCGCCAACATGGATGCCACCATCGACCCCTGCCAGGACTTTTATTCCTTTGCCTGTGGTGGCTGGCTCCGGCGACACGGCATCCCAGAGGACAAGCTGGTGTATGGCACCATCGGGGCCATTGCAGAGCAGAATGAAGCCAAGCTGCAGGCGCTGCTGAGCCGCCCTGTGCGGCGCCGAGCCCCCGCCTCGGCTGAGAGGAAGGTCAAGGAGTTTTTCCGTTCATGCCTGGACCGAGCTGAGATTGACCGGCTGGGTCCGCGGCCCATGCTGGAGGTCATTGGGGAGTGTGGTGGCTGGGATGCCCCTCCAGGCCGTGGAGACATCAATGAGCTGCTCTACAAGACGCAGGGAGTCTACAGTGCTGCGGTGCTCTTCTCCCTCACTGTCAGCCTGGACGAGAGGAACACCTCCCGCTATGTCATCCGGGTGAGGGCACCCTGCCCCTTGGGCTGTCCCCACCCCAGCCAACCCCCTGCTCCCATGACACCACTCTGGTGCCACTGTCCTTGTTGCAATGGCACTGGGCAGGTGCCTGCTGTGTGGGCTTGCCCGCAGCAGGCAGCCAGGCTGGCGACAGCTCCTGCCCCTGGGGAACCCCCCCCATCTCCCTACTGTGGAACCCCTGTGTCAGGCTGCCCCGTTGTGAGAGTGGCACCTTCAAGACCTGGTTGAGGAAAAGGGCAGGGGAATGTACATAGTGAGACAGTGTTGCCTGGCTGGGTGCTGGGGACAGCCCAGAGGGCACCATGGTTGGTAGCCAAGCCCCTCACCTTGGCATTTTGGCTGCCACCAACTGGCACTCAGGAGCCAAACCCTAAGCAATGATGGGGATGCCTGCCAGCCCCACAGCACTGGGACACGGTGCCAGCGCATTTTTCATGGCTTTGTCAGCCTTCCCTACTCCTGCCAGCCCCTGTCCCTCAACCTGTGGTGTGACCAGGGCGTGGGTGGGCTTTGTCTGGCTGGGCAAGACTCAAGCTGCTTTTGTGGGTGTGTGGTGGTGAGCACGGTGATGGGCATGGCGGGCCATAGTGGGGGCACAGCAATTGCACAGTGGTGGACATGGAGAGAACATGGGGGTGGGCACAGCAGGGACATGGTGGAGGGCTGGCACGGTGGGGATGAGGTGTTTGGGATGGCAGGAGCACCGGGGGGGCGCAGTGGTCCCTGTGAGAGGGTGGTTCCCTGCTCCCTGCTGGGGTGAGTGAGCAGGGCCGCGCTGCCGGGCCGCAGGTGTGTACACTAGAGGGAGCGAGTGTCCCAGGGAAAAGGTGCGGGTGCGCAATGGGTGTGCCAGGGTGCGCGGGGGCAGATGGGTGTGAGCCAGGGCAGGGTGCCGGGGTTTGGCTGGAGGAGTGGGTGAGGGTGTGATTGGGAGTGCGTGTGGGCTGGGATGTGATGGGGTGTGTGAGGAGCCTGGGAGAGGGTCCTTTATGTGTGCGTGAGGACTGTGTGCGGCAGTGCCTTTGTGGGAAGCCAAAGAGGGTAGGATTTGTGATGGGGAGGGGGAAAGAAAGGAGAGAAAGGCTGGGGGTGCCTGTGGACGTGCAGGGCAGCGCTACAGCTAGTGGGATGGGACACGGGGTGAGCCAGAGAGAAAAGGGAAGGGTGCATGTGTGTCTCTGTGTGTGCATTGAGGGGGGAGGTTAAACTAGATGATGCATGCGTAGCAGGGTGAGCATGCACAGGTGTGTGTCATGAGGGTGGAGTTACAGATATGTTTGTGTGTACACATGTATGAGCATGTTGAGGTGTGTGTATGTGTAAGAGGCTGCACCTGTGCCTACAGGCCAGCAGTGTGTGTGTGTGTCTGTTTGTGGAAAGTAGGGGGGGGATGGACCATGGATCAGGGCCCTGCCTTCTGCTCAGCACTCCCAGCAAATGGCATGCTGCCTGCTGCAGCTCCATCACCCTCTGGCAGGAGGGAAACTGGGGTAAAGGACCTGCACATGCCCAGGGCTGACTCCTTGGGCCACCAGGGGCATTCTGCAATACGGGGGAAGGTGAGGGGTGCCTTGATCATCACAGCCCACCCCAGCTCACCCTCTGTCCCCATCTCTCCCCTCCCAGATCGATCAGGATGGACTGACTCTGCCTGAACGGACCCTCTACCTGGGGCAGGATGAGGAGAGTGAGAAGGTGAGGGGTGCCATATCAATGCCCTAGGGACACCAGGAGAGTGACCAGCACCCAGCATTGGGTGGCAGACAAACAGCACCCCACTGCCAGCGGTGCCAGGAGTTGGGGTGCCCACAGGGCAGTGCAGGGTGGCACTCAGCATCCCTTCCCTCGGCACAGATCCTGGCGGCATACCGGGTGTTCATGGAGCGGTTGCTCACCCTCCTGGGGGCTGAGCACGTGGAGCAGAAGGCTCAGGAGATCCTGCAGCTGGAGCAGCACCTTGCCAACGTGAGGGGGGTGCCCATTCTGGGCTTTGGGGTGCCCCTGCCCAGACCTTGGGCACCCAGTCACAGATCATTGGGGATCTCCATACATGATCCTAAGGGACCCCATCCTTTGAAATCCCTTTGAAACCTTCATTTCCAGCCCTGGGGGACCTTCATGCCTGGCCCTTGGGGATTGCAACCCCTTGAGGACCCTGTGACAGAACCTCAGAGACCCCAGCCCCAACATCTTAAGAGCCCTGAGTTCCAGCCCTTGGAGGTCCCCATGTCCAGTCCTTGTGAACCCACTCCAGGCCCTTGAGGCACCCATGCCCAGCTCTTGGGACCCCAGTCTAGGTCCTAGGGGAGCCCAGTGCTCAGTCCTCTGGTACCCCAACTCCCTGGGGACCCTATGACCAGCCCCACTGTCTGCAGAAGGTTCCCAGGGCAAGGAGCCAGGAGCCCCACTTGTCCCAAAGTTGTGCCCCATCTGTGTGCCACCCACAAGGTGGGCAGCGGAATGGTGACAGCCATGCCCACCCGATGCAGATCACAGTGTCTGAGTACGACGATGTGAGGAGGGATGTCAGCAGCATGTACCGCAAAGTGACCCTGGGTGAGCTGCAGCGTATCACCCCCACGGTGAGTACCCCTGGTGCCCAGCTTGCCACCCTATATACCCACTGCCTTGTGCCCCAGAGGTCCCCTGCTCCGTGCCCTTGCTGTCCCACCTGCCCAATAAATCCACTTGAGGATGATGAATCTGTGCTGCACTTTTCTGGGTGGGAAGGGGAGGCTGGAAAGCCTGGGGGTGGGGATGTGTCCTTGTGCCTCCTTGACAGTGCCCTGGCAGCTCAAGTGGAAGCGCTTACTGGACCGCATCTTCAATGACAACTTCTCGGAGGAGGAAGAGGTGGTGCTGCTGGCCACTGACTACATGCACAAGGTGTCTGACCTCATCCGTGTGACGCCCAGCAGGTGAGGGGTGCTGGCACCCCCTGTGCCTCGACACCTTCCCCATCCTGGCAGAGAGTTGGCAATGGAGATGGGCACAGTGTGGCTGTGGCTGGTGCTGTCGTCATCCCCTCCATCTTGGAGAGGCCAGACTTGGCACTGGGGACCCCAGAAAGCTCCTGGGAGAAGTCACTGTCTTGAGTACCCTAGTCATGCCTAGCCACCTGCTGAGCCCTGCCGTGCTAGAGATCACCAGACCCATTACACAGCAGGAAGGGACATGGTGCCAGCCTGTCCCTGTTGCCCCCATGGGCCATGGCCACCTCCATGGCCTGCCTGGACCCTTGTGCATGCTCCCCACCCTCCTTGTGTGCCTGGGGACATGACCGGTGTGAGGGTCCTGATCTTGCCCCCCATCACCAGGATTCTTCACAACTACATGCTGTGGCGCATTGTGGTGGTGCTGAGTGAGCACCTCTCCACCCCCTTCCGCGATGCCATCCATGAGCTCTCCAAGGAGATGGAGGGCAATGAGAAGCAGCTTGAGCCGGGCAAGATCTGCCTGAGCCAGGCTAACAAGCACTTCGGCATGGCCCTGGGCGCCCTTTTCGTTGAGGAGCACTTCTCCTCCACCAGCAAAGCCAAGGTAGGCGATACTGCCTGTGGGTACAAAACCACCACATCCCTCCTGTCACCTTGCCGAGCCCTACCTACTGAGGGCTGTCTGGTGGGGTGATGGGTAGTGAGGACACTGTGCCAGTGTCTGTGGTGACCCGCTATAGGTACAGCAGCTGGTGGAGGACATTAAATACATCCTGGATCAGCGCCTGGATGAGCTGGACTGGATGGATGAGGAAACACGGCGAGCAGCCAGAGCCAAGGTAGCAGCCGCCAGCATGGCCCTGTGCCTTTGCCCCCACCATGGCCCAGGAGCACATGGCAAAGGGGCGTTGACTGCCCCTCACTCACTTTGCCCACAGCTCCGGTACATGATGGTGATGATTGGGTACCCCGATTTCCTGCTGAAACCAGAGGCCATCGACAAGGAGTATGAGGCAAGGGGTGGACCAGGGCCATGAGGGGTCATGGGCATGTGGAGGGGGGAGATGTTCCCCACATCTGCCTCAGGGTCTGTAGAGACCAGGATGCCAGCCCCAAAGAAGCCATTTCCTGATAATTGATTTTGCCCACCACTCGCATGGCCACAGCCACTCGGCCAGTGCCATATTGTCCCTGAGGTCTGGGATGATTCCTTCTCCACACCACACTCCCCAGAGCTCAGCTCTGTCCTCATCAAGGAACACCAGCATGGCCCAGGAGCCCCATGGAGCTGACAGAGATGCAGCTGACCATGTGGGCAGACAGCATGGGACATGAGGACATACTCGTCCAGCCACATCCAACTCATGGCCACAACTCTATATATCCTCTGTCCCCAAAGCTCATGGGGATGGGAGGATACCCTAGCCCTCCTCCCATACCCTTGGGGTTGGCATTCCTCCTGACATGGCTGTGTCCCCCAGTTTGACGTGGATGAGAAGACCTACTTCAAGAACATCCTCAACAGCATTGCCTTCAGCATCAGGCTCTCAGTGAAGAAGATCCGGCAGGAGGTGGACAAGTCTGCGTGAGTATCCCCTTGCCCTGGAAAACATGGGGGCACAGCATGGCTGGTACCTACGCCCAGTTGTACCCCACAGGGTATAGACAGGAAGGCACATAGCAAACCAGGAATACTCGCCATGCCTGAGCTGCTCAAGGGTGTGGCATTTCCGCGCCTCACCAGGGCCCCTGCAGCCTGGCACCACTGTCTCTCCTTGCAGGTGGCTGCTGCCTCCCCAGGCACTGAACGCGTATTACCTGCCCAACAAGAACCAGATGGGTGAGACATTGCCCAGCCCCCGGGATCAGCCCCCCAGGCTGCGGAGTTTGGGGAGGGCCTGGGGTGGTGGGCATGGTGCAGGAGCCCCTGATGCCGAGTGATGCTGTGGGTGGGTACAGGGCAGGGTACCCACAACTGCAATGCTCTCCTGTGTCCCTAGTGTTCCCTGCTGGCATCCTGCAGCCCACCCTGTACGACCCCGAGTTCCCGCAGTGAGTGTGGGGCTGGAGCATGGCTGGGGTGCCAGGGCAGGGGATGGGGTCACTGTCATCCCTGCCAGCACTTCACCCTCTCACCTCTGCTCCCTGCTCGATAGGTCACTGAACTATGGTGGGATTGGCACCATCATCGGGCACGAGCTGACCCATGGCTACGATGATTGGGGTGAGCGACCCCCCACCTCATGCCATGTGGGATGTGGGTAGGCAGGACACCTGGGTCCCTTGGGGTTACCAGTAGTGGTGATTGCCTCGGCAGGGGGACAGTATGACCGGCACGGGAACCTGGTGCACTGGTGGACGGAGCGGTCATACAGCAAGTTCCTGAAGAAGGCGCAGTGCATTGTAAACCTCTACGACAACTTCACTGTCTACAACCAGCGGGTGAGACCTCCCTTGCCCACTGGCAATGCCCTGGCACACGCTGCCTCATGGTGGGTCCCTGCTGCTCCACCACTGGGGCTGGGTGCCTGCAAGAGAGCATGGCTCTGTCCTGAGACCCAGCAACTCATCACATTTCAGCTGGGAAATTCCTCTGGACACCAGATGGGAGCAACTGAGGCACAGTCTCGGTGTCAGGGTGGGGACGGGGGGGATGCCTGGAGAGGGGGGATATCTCTGCTTACCTCATTGTCTCTCTTGACAGGTGAATGGCAAACACACGCTGGGGGAGAACATTGCTGACATGGGGGGGCTCAAACTCGCCTACTACGTAAGTGTCCCCTCACGGGGTGTCATGGCCCCGGCAGGGCCATGGGGTGGCTGCTAATGGCATCACCACTGCAGCAGGGAGTGAGCATGATCTGGCTTGCTGGTTGCTGGGAGGTTTGCATAGGGGCGATTCAGGGCAGGCCTCGGGGGGGTGGTGCCCAGGCCATGCTGAGGGCCACTCTCTGTTCTCAGGCCTACCAGAAGTGGGTGCGGGAGCATGGCCCAGAGCACCCCCTGCACCACCTGAAATACACACATGACCAGCTCTTCTTCATTGCCTTTGCCCAGGTGAGCCCCTGCCCTTCCTGCATATGGCATGTACTGGGGGAGTTGGGGGGTGCCACCCAGTGTGTGGCCAGTGGCCCCAAGGGACAGGGCGAGAGCCCTGAGGGGCCTGATGCCCATGGTCCAGGAGTTGGGCTGAGCTCCATCAGCAGGTCCTGGGCTCAGGGTATAGAGCTCAGCCTTGCAAGGATCACCTTGCATTGCCCCACTGTTCCTCTGGACCGTACAATAATAAATACATGGCCTACCTATCACCTACAGAGACCCCACAGTAACAAATGTATATGGATCCAAGCTTCTAAGAGACCCTACAGCCAGGCAGCTCACAATCCTAGGAGACCCTACAGTAACAATCATGCCTCCATGCTCTCCCAACACATCTATACCACACACACAGGCTCCCAGGAGATCCTACAATAACAAGCACAACCAGTGCATAGCTGTCCTAATACCCCAACAGCCAGAAGGGCATCTGTGCCCTGGTGGGTGCCAGAACCCAGGATGCCCCATCTGGCTTACCAGTGGGAACCTTTCTCCCCTGCAGAACTGGTGCATCAAGCGGCGATCCCAGTCCATCTACCTGCAGGTGCTGACAGATAAACATGCCCCAGAGCATTACAGGTACTGGTTGGCCCCAAAATGGAGGAGGGATAATGGTGGGTGCCAACCTTCCCCGTAGCTGGTGGTGCCATGCAAAGTAGAGTGGACACCCTTTGGGGTGCTGGCACCAGCAGGCTTTGGGTGGGCATACCTGGGCAAGGGGATGAGTGCTGCTGGGCTGAGCAGGTGTCCAGCCGGGGCCCATGGCAGCGGCGAGGGGCATGGTGTGCCCAGCTTTGTGTTGCCTCCTCTCCTGGCAGGGTCCTGGGCAGTGTCTCTCAGTTTGAGGAGTTTGGACGGGTTTTCCACTGCCCCAAAAACTCACCCATGAACCCCGCGCACAAGTGCTCAGTGTGGTGAGGCCGATCCCCCCTTTCAGGCTGGCATCCCCCATCCTCATCCCTGCCGCAGTGCCACCCTGTGCCTGCTCCACACCTCTGCCCACCTCCTCCTCCTACTCTCCAGGCAAAGAGGGCACCCCCGGGTGACATGGAGGGTCATCCTCTCCCCCCAAAGATAGGCATCTGCCAGAGGGGTGGAGGCAGCGTGGAGACATTTGGGGTGAGCACGAGCTCCTGTGCGGATGCAGCTGCTCCCTTCCCATCCCCTTCCTACCCCCCTGCCCTGCACACCATGGGGGTCCTGAGTCCCCACAGAGGAAGGAGGGCATGCCCAGACTCCTGTGCACCCCCTCTTCTGTCCACCCATCCCAAATACTTCACCCAGCCTGCCACATCCAGCCCAGCACCAGCTGAAGCAGGGAGAGTGAACCAGACACATTGTGGGGCTACCCCACACCAAAAGCCTCCCTCTGCTTGGTGCCCTCTCAGGCATCCCCCGTGCCAGCTCCTTCCTGTTCCCACATCAGCCCTGCCAGTGGGTGGGCAGAGCTTGTGGCCGGGTGATGCCAGCCTGCCCTGGAGCTTGGGGACACGAACGCCTGCTGTATTTTTCGCTGCTGTTTCTGGTCAATAAAGCACTGGATATGCCAGGTGGGTGCAAGCGGCCATGGTGAGAGGACGGGCAGCAGTGGGCAGCACCCCCAGCCCTGCCTGCACAGCATGGGGACCCACACACCACTCACACAGCTGTCTCAGTAGCGTCACATTCCATGTTTATTAAACACTCAGCACCCTGTGCGGGTGGCGTAGGGCTCCCCCATTCTTGGATATGGTACCTCATGACTGCCATGTCCAGATCAGGGATACTCCAAAAAGTCACCATCCACCTGTGGGTGCCGCAGCAGTGGGGAGGGGGGAATGCAGGGCTGTGCGGTCAGTGGAAGAGGGGCAGGAGGACAGTGGGGAGGAGCAGGGCCAGGAAGGTGGTGTGGGCTTCAGTGGCAGAGTTCCGCTGGTGGCAGTCGACATACGGTTCGAGGCAGGCGGCGTAAGCCATGGCGTGGGCCACATACGTCTGCTCCTGCACCCCGTGGAAGAGGTGGGCCATGGGACCCTTGGCCAGGATGGCCACATCCTCACCACCATGGCTCTCCGACTTGAGGGGCACAGCTGCCTGCTGCACATAGTCGAATTCATCTGAGGAGGTGAAAGGAGGGAGTGAGGGGGGCAGCAGTGGCCCACAGCCCTATCCCACCACCCGACCATGGTCCCTGTGCCCTCACTGGCTGTGGATTCATTCACGTCGGGCCGAACAGCACCCAGGTAGCCTGGCCCGTTCCCGTAGAGGATGGCTGTGTAGCTTTTATTGTCAGCAGCTTTGACCGGAGCCAGACCTGGAGAGAGGGCAATGGTGGGTAATCTGCCAAGAAACGCCCCTATCATCCCTCCAGCGGCAGCCAGGGTGTCCCAGAGCTGGCGGTGCCTGCCACAGGGCTGTGCCTCACTTTTGGTGGCTGGGCAGAACCCTACCGAAGATGGAGGCGCCACGCAGGGCGTAGCCACCAAAGCTGAAGACGTGTGAGTGGTCAGCGGTGACCACGGTGAGGGTGTCCGCCTCATCTGTCAGGGCGCCCGCCCGGGCGATGGCCCGGTCAAATGCAATCCCATCTGTCAGCGCCTTCTGGGCTGCACCTTCGTGGTGGCCATGGTCGATCCTGCCACCTGCAGATGGGCATCCAAGGTGGGCTGGGAACTAATGGCAGAACCCCAAACTCCTAACCCTATCCAGGGATGTGGGATCCCTCCCCCTTGCCCACTCTAGGTAAGCACTTACCTTCCACAAAGAGGTAGAAGCCTTTGGGGTTTCTGCTCAGGATGGTGATGGCAGCCTCTGTCATTTCAGTGAGCGATGGGTCCAGGGTGGTGTTACGCACCAGGTCATACTTCATATCCATGGGTTCAAAGAGACCTGGGAGGGGACACATTGGGGATGGTCTCAGTACCTGCATGCATCTTGGCAGTTGTCAGATCCTGGCATATAGGATATTTGTTACCCATCAAATAAGTCACGCTGGGGTCAGCAGCCGCAGCCAGCATCTCTGTCCTGTTCCAGACATAGCGGGCACCCTGTGGACAAATCCCACAGAGGGTTAGTGGGTGCTGAACCCCATGCCTGGGGATGATGGGCAGAGGACTGTCCCTGCTGCTTCACCCACCGGCCGTGCCTCCAGCCACTTGTTGATAAGGTTTTCCCCGTCCTCCCGTATCCCATTCTCTGTTTCATAGGTAGGATATTCAGGGTCCGGCGTCCCTGCAGGGGTCATGTATATTCGACCACCCCCCATGATAACCTGGAGGGGAAGAAATGGATGTAGTGTTAGTGGGAGTGCCAGGGGGGATCTACCCCTGCTCCTTCCCTCCCATGCACAGGCGCTCACGTTGATGTCGACGTTGTGGACCAGCTGCCAGGCGATGTCCTTGCAGCCTTGGAGACGGGCCTCCTCGGGTATGCTGACATCCGCGTACCAGTTGCGGTCCACCACATGGGCATAGGCCCCCGAGGGTGACGCATGCTGAACCCGTGATGTCGTCACGATGCCCACCGCCTTCCCTGCAGCCCCCACACACATCAGACCCCAGGAAGGTTGACATGGTATCCCCCACCACCAAGCCCTGGGATGCTCATGGCGTGGCAGCCCCTGGTGTGACACCCCTCGTCCCCAGTGGGATCCCTCCCAGCTCTGCACCCCATTACCAGCTTTGCGGGCTCGCTCCAGCACCGAGACCACCTCATTGCCTGCCGTGGTGTTGCACTGCGAAAGGCGGGCGGCTGCACTCACTCCTGCTGTGTGGTAGTTGCCCTTCACCCCACAGAGGTAGGCTGTGGAAGTTGATGCGCTGTCAGGGACAATGCGGTCCACACTGTATGTCTGCCAAGGACACGTGCCAGGCTCAGAGCAGGGGACAGTTGGCAGAAGCACCCAGCGGGCTGCCCCCCTCCCAACACCCCACGCCACGCTCCTTTGCTTACCTAAGGACAAGTGCAGGATGCGCAGGGACCCTGTGCACCCCATATGTGTATCTGTGCCAGGAGCCCCACCGACATCACCCTGGTCCCATGCCCAGTGTGGTGGGAGTTTACCTTGGAGAGAGCCACATAGGGGAAAGAATCCAGGGCGAGGGGGGTCTCAGGGCCCAGCTTCCCCTGCTGCTGCCCATTTAGAATGCGAGTGGCCGTGATGGAGGGGACCCCGAATCCTGGGTGAGAAGAGAGGGTCCCAGTCACCCTCTGGACCAGGTTCCCTCCCTGCATCCCGCTCCATGGGGCACTGTCCGTGCCAGCCTCTCTGCTGGGTGTGCCAGTGGGACTCACCATCTCCAAGGAAGATGATGAGGTTTTTCGCTTCGGTTACCCTGGGCTGCAGCTTGAAGGAGGCCTCAATGGCTGTGGCTGCCTGCCTGTTCCAGAAGGCTGGATCCTCCTCCTCCACTGGGACAGGGCAGTACCTGTCAGCCCCAGCTCACCAGCACCTCAATCCCTGTGGCTCCTGCATCCCTTGGGTACCCACATCCATTGGGTTCCCTGGGCATCTGCATGCTGAGGCCTCCTCTAGCATGGACCGAGTAGCTCAGGGTGCTGTTTGGGGTGGGGGGAGACCACGTGGGCTTGCACTCACGGCCTGGCCCAGAGATCCTGGGGCAGGGAAGGAGGAGGGCAGTAAAAATGGACACAATGGGGAGTTATCTGGCAGGTGGGATGGGGTCAAATCCATAGCAAGGAGTGGATGCTACAGTCACTTTCCCCGGACCCTTCCAGCCCAGAAACATGCAGAAACCTGATCCCACAAGGAAAAGCTGGTCCAAGTACCCCAGAAAAGCAGGGGTAAACCCATTAACCATTGCAGGGCTGGGAAGCACCTGCTCCCTCCCAAACCCTCCCTGTGACCAGCCAGGCTGGTGCTCTGCCAGGTGCCCTGCTACAGCCAGCCAGGTGCACATCCCCATCCTTGTCCCCACCTGGGATGATAGCAGTGCTGAGCTCTGCCTGAAGGCCCAGGCAGAGGATGAGGAGTGTCGGGAGCCTCATGGTGAGATCCGGTAGCCCAGCACCGCTGGCAGTGTCTGCATTTCTAGCAGATCTGGGGAGGGACTTTGGACCGGTATCAGCCCTTGCAGGGTGTGTGGAGGTGTTCGGCACGTCTCTGATAGCCCAGCGCCAAGCATCCAGCACAAAGGCCATGGGCAGGGCTGCTGGCGCCTCCGTGGTGCTGCTGGGGGACGGACGGATTTGGGGCACAAACAGATGCAGGGGGCAAGAGGATGGGCAGTGCCTGGCAGGCATCACTGCCTGCCCAGCCTACAGTGCTGTGGTGCCAGGCACGTGGATGCCCTGGCCCAGGGTGTCACAGGCAGCACTGAGCATTGGACTTGGGGCAACGGGGATATTGGGAGCACCTGGGGTTACTCCTGTACCAAGCCCAGCACTTACTTGTGCAATAAATCCACGGATGTGGACTAAACCCCTGCTCCTTGTTCAACCCTTGCAGGAAGGTACCAACACTTGCGTACTTGTGCCCCAGCCTCATAAAACTGGGGGGAACATGGCTTCCTCTCACCCTCATTTTATCACCCCCTTTACCCCAGTGCTTTCAGTGCTGGTCCTAGGGGAAGAATTAGGAGCCATCACAACCTGGGGAAACAGAAGTATGCGGCAATGCCTGCGGAGGTGACCACTGCTGCAAATCCTTGCACTGCAAATGGAGTCAAACAACTGTGTTTTATTTCATTCCTTGATCCTGGCCACAGTGGGGACCCAGTTGCCAAGATCCTTGATGGTGTGGCTAGGGGAAGGGGCAGGCAGCCAGGGCTGAAGTGGGGCTCAGCTGGGTGGTCTCACTCTGAGCCCCCCACCATGTGGGCAGCCACACAGAGGGCCAGGAGGGCAAGCAGGGGCTGTGGTGCACACAGGGTGCCATGGGATGCCCTGCGGGCTGCCCCGCATCCAGGCTCAGTGGCATAGGGCTCAAGGCAGGCAGCATAGGCCATGGCATGGGCGATATAGTGCTGCTCCTGCACCCCGTGGAAGAGGTGGGCCATGGGGCCCTTGGCCAGCACCACCACGTCCTCCCCGCTGTGGGTCTCCACCTCCAGGGGCACGGCTGCCTGCTGCCTGTAGTCCTTGTCCTCTGCAGGAGAAATGGGGCTGGGGGCAGCAGGCTCTCCTACCCATCTCAGGGATGGGTCCGACAGCTCCCATTACCCCAGCACTGGGGCAATTCATCCCCAAGTGACTCCTGAATGACATGGTACATGGGGATTCCATGCAGCTCCAGTGACCATGCCTGTGGGATGCTGGCACCAGCCACTTTGTGGCCCCATCCCATCCCATCCCATCCCCAGCAGATTCCTACCTGCAGCATGGAGGCTGGGGGACGGGCGGCCCCCCTTGTGGATGCTGTAGCCAGGACCGTTGCCATACAGAATGCTGGTGTAGGCTTGTTTGTCCTTGGCTTTCTTGGGGGCCAGCCCTGGCACAGGGAAAGACACTGTCACCCCCTGTCCCAGCCAGGTACCTCTCCCCAGCTCCCCATCTCAGCTGGCTCAGCCTTCTGTGGGAGTGAAAGAGGGAGATGGGAGCAGGGATGCTCACCACCCCTCCCCAAGACCCACCAAAGATGGAGGTGCCACGCAGCGTGTTGCCCCCAAAGGTGAAGACATGGGAGTGATCAGCTGTCACCACAGTCAAGGTGTCGGAGGGGGAGGTGAGCTCGCCTGCACGTGCCACTGCCTGGTCCAGCATGACAGCTTCCATCAGTGCCTGCTTGGCCCGGCCGCTGTGGTGGCCATGGTCAATCCTGCCACCTGCACAGGGAACATGGCCATCACCCTCTTCCTGGTCCCCTGGGATACCCCATGCTCCAAAGACCCGCATCCCACCCCAGCCTCAGCCACACTGCCCAGCTAGGGCTACTCATCTTCCACAAAGAGCAAAAAGCCTTTGGAGTTCCTGCGCAGGATGCGAATGGCCTTCTCCGTCATCTCCACAATGGAGGGGTCTGTGGAGGTGTTGCGGTTTAGCTCATACTTCATGTCCTTGGGCTCAAAGAGGCCTGGGGAAGCAGGGTGTGGGGACATCTGTGATGGGGCTGCTTTGTGCTCCTGCCAGCAACCCCAGAGCAAGGAGGAGGAGATTGCTGGTAGTGCAGGCAGTGATGCTCTTACCCATCAGATGGCTTACGGAGTCATCCTCGACTGCATCCATGCCCTTCTTGTCCCAGACGTAGCGGGCACCCTGCCAGTAAGAACAAAGCCAGTGCCAATGGCACACGCAGCATGCCTGGCACCATGTCCCATCCACACAGCTGTGGTACCTGCTTGGCATTCAACCACTTGGCAATCAAGTCGAGGCCATCCTTCCTGGTGCCATTCTGAGCTGGGTCCTCTGGGTATTCGGGGTCCGCAGTCCACTTAGGGGTCATGTACATCCGCCCTCCGCCCAGGATCACCTACTGGGGAGCTCAGCAGACCCTCTCAATGTTCCCCATGTCCCCTCTCTCCCATGCCCACTCCCCGACTCACATTGATGTCTGTGTTGTGCACCAGCTGGTAGGCGATGTCCTTGCAGCCATCCCGCAATGCCTCCTTGGGCATGTTGGCATCAGCGTACCAGCTCCGGCTGGCCGAGTGGGCATAAGCTGCCCCTGGGGACGCGTGCTGCACCCGCGTGGTCGTCACAATGCCCACTGACTTGCCTGCAGCGTGGGCATTTACAAAAGAGCCTGTCCAGCCCTGGGACGGCCATGCCATGCCAGGCTCTCCTTGTTGGGTTGCCTGCTGCTCCTACCTTCCAGCCTGGCCCGGTGCAGGATTGAGTCCACCTCGTTGCCAAAGGTACTGCGGCATTTGCCATAGACAGCTGCCCCAGTCAGCCCCAGTGTCTTGGCATTGGCCTTTACCCCACAAAGGTAGGCTGTGCCTGTGCCAGCGCTATCGGGCACCTGCCGGTCAATGGTGTAGGTCTGGAAGCAAGCAGGGCACAGTGGGGCTTTGTACAGGGTCACCAGGGCCGTCCCCCAGTGCCGCCTCACTCACCTTGGCCAGGGCCAGGTGGGGAAAGGCCTCCATGGCCAAGATGTTCTCCTCGCCTGAGCCGCCAGCCAGCTGCCCCTTGTAGATCCGAGCCGCTGACATGGTGGACAGCCCCATGCCTGCAGGAACCGCAGTGTGGGGTGGTAAGGGGCTGGGGCCTGGGACAGGCCCCCTGTACCAGCTGGGGAGGAGAGGACCTGCACCAGCCCCACCTTCTCACCAGCCATGTCTCCTGCCTGGCTGGAACCTGGGGGACTCACCGTCACCCATAAAGAGGATAATGTTTTTGGCCCGCTGTGCCACTGGCTGCAATGCCAGTGCTGACTTCAGCCTCCTCCTGGCCCCTTCATTCCAGTAGCCTGGAGTCTTCTCGGCATCTGAAGGCAAGAGCAGAGCTGGGGATGTGCAGAGGCACTCGGCAGCCTGAGGGTCCCCAGGGGCATCCCCCCCTGGGACCAGGGTGGGCAAGGTGAATTCGGTTGCTTTAATCTCCTTCCACGGAGGCCTCAGAGGGTCCAGGAGCCCTTTGAGGATCAGTCTGGTCTTTGACAAGCTCAGCATTGCCCAGAGCCCATCTGCAGAGGGGGAAACTGAGGCAGAATTTGGTAGGAAAGTTCCCTGTGCCTTTCAGCAGAACGGCTGACTGAGGCATCAGCCCTCTGCAGTGAGTGTGCAATGTCTGAGCAACCGCAGCCGGTTGTGGCTATTGAGCCACTAGATCCCAAGCCTGTCAGGGGCAAGAGGGCAGCGGAGCTGGGGGAACAGGGACAGGGCCTGCTTTGGTGGGGACTGAGACAAGCCCATTCAAAGGTTGGGGGCCCAAACCACCCTGAGATGCCCAGGAGGGTTTGCAGTTGCTTGTATCCCCATAGGGAGGTAAGAGAGTCCCCAGGGAAGTGATGCCAGCCCCAGCGCCCCCCACCAAGGGCTCCTACCCCTTTTGCCCATGTCCCCTGTCACCTGAAGTTGCAGCAGTGAGCCGGGCGAGGAGGCAGAGAAGAAGGCAGGTTCCAGGGAAGAGCGGCCACCTCATGCTGCCCACCCCAGCTCTCTCCTGGAATGCTGCCTGCATCCAGGGTGGGGGGGGACGGACACAGCCCTTTATGGCCCTTTCCTGTCCCACAGGCGGGCCCCTCCCCAGGTGAGATGATGAGCTGATAACATTCAGGGACTATCTCTCAGCCCTGCCCAGGGCCCTCCTAATGCCCCCAGGCCCTCTGGGGCCATCCCTCCCCCACCAGCGAGGGAGGACCTCCAGCCCTTCCCTGGGGATCAGAGCACCCAGTGGCCCCCAGCTCCCACGGGCTGGCTGCCTTCGGGACCTCAGGAAGCGGCAGGGAGGGTGCAGGGCGAAGTGCTGTTTTTGCAGACAGGCTGAGCTGGGCCAGGCTGGATTGGCCTTGTTTCCAAGGAGGGGGATATCTTGCCTTTGATGTCAGTGTCCTCAGGTCCTGTCTCCCAGGGGACACAGTCCCACACTGCCTGTCAGGCTCTGGGACCAGTGTCCAACACACGGGGCAGAGTGGAGTAGCCTGTGTCAGCTCATTTGCACAGCGAGGTAACCTGCTGTGGGCAGGGAACAGCCACATGTCACCAGCACCCAGTGAAGAGCAGGAGGAACAGGCTGCTCTCCCCAGCTCTCACCTCGGAAGGTGACATTCATGTGTGGTTTCACCAGGCCATCTGGAAGGATGCCACCAGCAGCACAAGCCCTGGGGACCACAGGTGACCCTGATGGTTTCACTGTTTGCCAGCTCCTGGAGAACGTGTTGTACTCAGCCCTGACCCATCCCAGAGTCCAATCCTCAAACTGAGCCAGGCAGCCCGGGTTTGGCCAGCTCCTGGCTCCTGCAAAGGGTAGATGTGACTGTGCCAGGGCCACATCTGCCACCACTGATGAGGTAAAGCAGGCCCCCCTCCCTGCCTGACATGATGGATCCACTCTTTCACTCCAGACATCATCCCTCCACCAGCTGCTGCTCGTGGCTGCCCAACCCTGCAGGGGTGATAAAGTGATGAAGTGGAGCAACCCATGCCTCTGGAGACATTTTGCACAGTGCTGGTGGGGGACATGGGGATGAGGAGCAGGCAGAGATGCCTGGAGATTTCAGAGGTGGTGGTTGGTCCATGAGGGGCTGGATGCTCTCTTGAGCAGCAGGAAGTAGCAAGAACATGGGCTGCAGGGTCCTGAGGGAGGTTAGACTGGAGGCCAGGGTGTGAGGGGCTCAAGCAGACACCCAGTGACTCCTGGTGAAGGCTCAGACTGAGGGGTTAGCTGCCAGACCAGGAGCTCAAAGCACACGTCAAATAGATCCCCCATGCTCTCCAGCCAAGCACATTCAGGAGGTGTCAAGGCCACTTGAATTTCACAGTCAGGGAATCAGCAGGCAGGGGAAGGCTTGACGCTGCCTGGGAGATGAGTTATTGCTGGGATTCATGGCTGGAGGAACATGGAGGAGACAAAATAAAACCTGCGCAAAGCCCCTCATGCAGCTGCTGACCCAGCTTTTATTTCATGATACACAACCCTATGAGAAACCCTCCTGCATGGCCCCATGGCTTATTCCCACTGCATCCCACCTGGTTGGAGGTGGAGCCAGCCCCTCTCCTCTCCTGGGGACACATGTCCCCACCTGGCCCTCACCACGGGCACCCAAGATAGCTGGGAATGGACATGGCTGCCTTAAAAAACAAAATCAAGCATCAAGCTAAAACACCTGAGAGCAGAAATGCCCTTGCCTGTGGCAGGCTCAAGCCCTGAGCCCTGCTCCCGGCCAGTTAAAATACAAACCAGAAATAAAATGGCATTGGTTTTTAGACTGAGAACCCCTCAGTGGGGTTCTCCTTGTGGATCCCCTGTGTCCCAGCAGGTGCCAGTGTGGGGCCCAAAAGGTGAGGAAGCATTGGCAGTGGGAAGCACACACAGCCCAGGGCGCTCACTTCTCTGAGCTCCGTCTCTTGAGCAGGGCACTGTACTTGAGAGGGACACCGTCTGATCTCAGCACCACCTCCACCAGCGTGAAAATGGTGATCACCTTCAGCAAAGGACAGAAAAAGGGAGAAAAGAGGCGGTTTTGGCATCACACCAGGATTTGCTTAGAGCTGTGCCAGCTTTTGCTGACTCAGGTGCAGCACCCATCAGGAACTGGGGATCGGGGCAGGACAGTTTCAGATAGCTCTGCTGAGGTCCAGTGTGCTCCTGGGGTTGGACACAGCATCTTCAAGGGCAACACCACCAGGCTGAGAAGCCAGTCAGGGAATCCAAACCCACCTAAATGGGCCTCCCAAGACATTCTCAATTACTCTAGTGTGATCAGGCCCCACTCTCGTTCTCCACAGTCTGGGAAGGAGCATGGATGATTGTGCCCTTGGGTTTGCATTCCAACCTCCCTTAAAGCCTGCCCCTGTCTCCCTTCTCCAGCTGGAGAAGGCACATCATCCCTTAAAGAAGCAACTTCATGCGCATTCCCGTGTAACCTGCTCTCAGTGGCCCTGCCTTGGTGGGGGGTTGGACCAGGCAATCTCCAGAGGTCCCTTCCAACCCTAACGATTCTGTTATTCTGTGAACTTGGCCAAGCACCAACAGTAACCTGTGGCGAGAAGGGTTTCCGACATCACACTGAGCATCCCACAAGGGAACAACTCCCCAGTGCTCCCACAGTGAGAAGGGAAGGGAGCACGATGGAGAATGAGAGACACAAGAGAATAAAGATCTCAGAAAATCAATCCCTCCTGTTCAGAAATGCGATGCTGCCTGCTGCCACCTCCCCACTCCCTGACTGTGCAGATTAAGAAGCATAAAGTATCGATCATGTCTATCCACAATGAACAGTTAATGGCTGGCTGGGACACTGGGAACAGCCTGCCCTGGGGCCACGGACAGGCATTTGGGGACTTTGCTTGCTGGAGCCTGTCCTCAAGCCCTGCACTGGAGCAGGGCTGAATGGAGCCATCTGCTAGGGGCTGACCCAAAGGAGAAGTGGACACAGAGCCAGCGCTGTAACCTTGTCAAACCCTTCCCAGCTCATCCAGTGCAGCCACTCCAGATTAATCATTCAGAGCAGCAAAATCTCATTGAGACTTAAACGTATCACACTGGCCAGCGAGGAGCAAACTACAGGGAAATCCTATTGCAGATGGCTGCTCAGATAGCTGCTGGCTACCTAGCACCCTGCTTGCCTCAGCTGGCAGCACTGTAGGAGGTGGAGGCCATGGGGTAGCCCCCCACATCTGGGGGAGTTCAATGGGCATTATCAGGGCTCTCCCTTGCAATCTTGCCTCATCCCTTCCATGAACTGCTGGGGAACAGCATGATTTCACACCAAATCCCCTGAGTCTTAGACCCACTTCATACTCAAGCCCTAAGTAATGTACACTGAAGTCCTGACCATCTCCTGGAGCTTGTGGAGAGATGGAGGCAACACCTCCCCTCCATGGCAGGGCCAGGCAGCCCAGACCCCTGCACAGCTTCCCACAAACAGCCTTCCCTGATGTTCCCACTGCCTGGCCACGCTGAGCCAAGAGAGGAAGTAGAGGCCAAGTGTCAGGGTCAGGCAGGGAGCAGGGAGTGCTCAATGCCGTGGGGTGTCCAGGTGACATCTCCCATGGTTCAGCCCAGCTCCAGGGATCCCACTCATCCCAGGGTTGTGGATTTATCAACTTGGGAATCTGTTGGCTCAGAGGACAGTGCAGAACCTGCTCCCAGGGGAGGGCTCCAGTATTTTCTTATAAGGTGTGGAGGGTTCATGGAGGAGTTGCCTCTACTGCCGAGTGTTTGCTTAACCAGAATGGGCCCTGCTCATGCTGGGGCATCATTTTTCACATGGGCCTCTGCTAGGGTGTAAGCGATACCTGCTCCTGGAGGAAAGGAGGAACTAAGGCTACTTCGGGCTGCATCCAGGGGGCTTCTCTGAGCCAAGCTGAGAAAGGAAAGCTGAGTTTCAAAGGGAGGAAGTCCTGCAGAAATGTCTGCAGCAGCTAGGGAGTTCTGCTGGCTCTGAATGGACATCTGGGAAGGAAAAGGACTCCCAGGACATGCATCATATAGCTGGGAGGGTCAGCCTGATCCTGTAGGGGGAGTCCTTTTCATTCAGCCCTAGGTGAACAGAGATGGGTTGTGCTGGGCTTGCTTGGAAATGGGGTTCACATGTTCACCCCTGGAGTGGTGCAGGGAGAGGCTGGAATCCAGCACTCCCATCCCTGCTGAGGCAGTAGGCAGGGATCACAGCAGTCAACACAGCTGTGATTATATAGCGATGCCAGACAAAAGCTGGCAAAGAAGCACCACTTAATCAAGCCAGACAAATGTGATTGCTCCCTTTGATTGAGTTACCAAGTTAATAGATGACAGGGACACAAGAGAGAGATTTCTAGATGCTGTTAAACTATTTGACACTGCATCTCAGGAAGTCTGACTTAAAAAAATTCACCCTATTCAGGTCTCAACCCTGTCACAGGGATATAAACCCAAAGGAAGGGTTGCACCAGTGAAGGGGCAAGGAACACCAGGATGGGAGGAAGGTGCTGCCTTAGGCCTGATCTTACTTAACATCTTAATTGATGATCTGGAAGAAGGAAGTAAACAGCATGTTAATTCAATTCCTGGAAGAACCTGAATTGGGAGACAGGGCACACAGCAGCAGGGCAGAATCTAAGGGCCACGAAGGAGTCAGATGAGGGGGCAGTGATGGGATGGAGGATTTGGATGGCAGAGGTTGAGGTAGAGGTCAGGCTCACTGGGGAGGGGACAAAGAGGGACAGCAGGACCTGACAGCCTGGGAGGCTATCCTGCCTCCTGGAGGTGTCCCTGCAGACATCATAGACAGGATCCTTATGTTGCATGCAGCCTCCATGCCAGCCCCATGGTGTTGTGAGCTCATCCCCTGCTCAGTGGTCTTACCTGGGGTATAGATTCCTGTTCTGGCTCTTCCGGCTCCCACAACAGCGTCAGCTCCGGCTTCCTCCCCTCCTTCCGGAAGTGGAAACCCAGCAAGGGCAGCGCCTGAAGCCAGGGAAGAGTCTTGGGAACAGCTTGTGGCCCTGACAACATCCCCCTGCTCAGCTCTGCCCCTCCACCTGCGGATGGGGACAATGCTGCTTTTGCCCAGCACACTGCCTCTGCAGCTCTTTAATAACCATGATGCAGCAGCCCATGAGCCTCAGCCCAGCACGTAAATCAGGGGCTGCTGTGATACACAACATATATCATGCTATATGTCCTGTTTGAAGATGTCATTGCCAGACATATAACCAGGTTATTAAGAGAAGATGCTGTCACCAACCCCAGGTGCTGGCCTACAGTGGTGCTGACACAGCCCCAGATACACCACCTGATTAAACGAAATGAAAACCAGCCTCACTCCCTTCCCTCGCTTCAACTCCACGTTGATCTCTGTCCCCCTGAATCTGTTTTTATTCCCTTTTATCTACACTAGATCACCCCCAGCACATAGCAGGAGAAGCTGTTCCTCAGAAATTGAGCAGCTTCAGACTCCCCTAGCTGCTCATGCCTACCCAGGGCAGAGGGATGGAAGGGAGAACCCATGAAGGCTCCTTCTCCTCCAGCTAGACCAGCTCGGGTGCAGCTCTGCTGGCACAGAAGGGCATGAGGACAGCCACTGCCTCCGATGATGCCAGGCTGCTGCAGCCCTCTGGGTGAGGCAGCACTGGCACTACTTCACACTGGTAAGGTACTTACATTGCAGTAGATGCGCTTTTGGACTCCAAACTTCAGCACCAGGACATCAAAGGCCTCATTCAGAACACCCATCACCATGGCCTCTGACTCCAGAGGACCACATTCCTGCCAAAAGACAGGGCTGTCACTAGACTGTTTGCCTTCCCCAAGGCCAGCTAGGCAGCCCCACAGTCCTCTGCCTGGTGACATCTAGGCTGAGCCTTCATGACGAAATCCAGAGATGACTTGGGGTAGGATATCTTGGCTCTTACCCTAACAAAGATGCTGAAGAAGAGGTCAGCACTGAGCTCCTGCACTCTCTTGGAAGCCATCTTCCGGTCGTTGCTGTGATCTGCCTGTCTCTGGATTGCCTCTTTTTCCATCTTGATAGGGGGGCTGGCACCTGGGAAGGGAACAAGTGACAATGATGTGCCCATGCTGCCTCCTGCTCTAGAGTCATGACATGGCACCCTGGGCCCAGATGCTAAGCTCATCTCCATGTCCCTGTTATTTGAGAGCACCTACATGTGAGGGAGCTGTCCCATGAGATGCAGACTCCAAGCACTCAGCACCCATGTCAGCCAAGGCATGGCCTTGTGCTTCCTGTCCTAGGCACAACCATCCCCTCCCCTTGCAGCACCCAGAGCTGCACTGCAGGCAGCTGGTGGCACTCACCAAGTGAGGCGGAGAGGAGACGATGCACAATGATGTCTGCGTAGCGGCGGATGGGTGAGGTGAAGTGAGTGTAGAAGGGCACGTTCAGGGCGTAGTGGCGAAAGAGGGTCTCATCCTCCAGAACACCAGTGCAGAAGTAGAGAGCCATCTGAAAGGGGTGAGAAATGAGGGAAGGGTGTGAGCAAGGATGGTGGCAGGACCCTGCAAGGGGCTGGAGGGGTCCATGTCTGTGAGACAGCTCCAGCAGCTGATGGTCCTTCACCTGCTGGGCTGCGCCGGGACAAGATGGGTACTCCAGGAACTGAGCACAAAGCAGAGGGGGCAAAGCCACTGCAGGGACCTGCTGGCTGCCAGCTGATCCTGCCTGGCCCCAAGGACTGCATTAACTTTCACATCACACATGGGTTTAAGAAGTCTCCTGCTTTTGCTCAGGCCCTGGTGCTCATTCCCCATCCCCCATCTTCCAGGGGAGAGCCCAGTCTGTTCTGTGCCCATTGCGGATGCTCGCCCGACAAGGGGTCTTGTAGAGCAGCTCCTGTGCCAGACTCTTTGGTTCTGCATCCAGCTGCAGGCTCCGTACTCCCATTGCACCTGCCTGGAGAGCACCGGGGGCTGAGATGAGTGGTTCCTTCATTCACCAAGGAGGAGGAGATAGCCCCGCTGTGATTCCTGCTGCTCCATCCCACGCTGAAAAGCTGGGAAGCCGAGTGGCTGGACTGCCCATCTAAACCAACACTGGGGCCGTGTCGGCACCATGCTGCCCAGCAGCCTCTTCAGCAGAAGCCTCTCCTGGCTGCACCGCTCCCGTTACCCCATATGTTACAGCTTTTATTTTTACATCTGTGGAACACCAGCCTGCAAGGCTGGGAAAACAATGGGTGCTGAGCCCAGGAGGGGAGGGGAGCCTGTGCAGGTTAGGGGGGTTGCGGCAGGGTCACGGCACAGTGGCGATTGAATGAACCCATTTAAAAATAAGAGTAAGTGATTTAAAAAAACAGGAGTAGCCAGCTCTGATTACAGGGCTGTCCTGGGATCCACAGTTTGAGCAGCTATATCCTCTGCTCTCCAGCCCAGCGGCACAGCCAGCTCCTGCTGAGCAGCAATGCACTGATCCGGGCAAGTAAATAGAGCAGGTTAAAAAAAGCAGCATCAGTCCCAGCCTTATTATGAGACCCAAGAGCTGGGATAGGAGCTGTGGCGGCTGCCAATTTCCACAACCCAGAATTAAATTGTTTCTGATAGACTCCATGAAGTACGATCTCCACTCAATTAGCTCTGCTCCCACCGAACAAGGCTCTGCGCAGTCGGGCAGGGAGACACGCCAAGTGCTGGAGGCTGCTGTGGAAGAAGATGAGCGCCCTTGTGCAGGCAGACAGCATGAAATTACAGGGGCTTTATAGGCACTTATGCTCCTGGACAGAAGGGAGGAAGGTCCCCTGCAATACCAGGTAGGTAGAGAACAGACCATAGATTAATATCCCTGCTATAAGAAAGCTGCTGGGAAGGGCTCATCCTTTCCCTACACCCAGCAGGTGCAGGGCAATCCTTGCTTTGTTTCAAATGAGAAAAGATACTGAAGGTCCTGTGCTGCTTGCTGTTGTCTGGGGCACTTCTCCCTGATGGATGTGCTGGCCAAACCCAGCTGCTATTGAGTCCAGCACCATTTCCGACACCCTTTCGGCCTCTCATGACCCCCACTGAGGTTGGCATCAGCTTGGGTATCATTGCAAAAATGAAATTCCTCTGGGCTGTGGTATGGTTACACACTGCAGGGAGCCCAGCCTGACAAGTATCCGATATCCTCCTTGCCACCATGACAGCACTACCCAGTGATATCAGCCTGGCACAAAGCAGATGTTTTCTCATTAACAGCTTTGACTCACAAGTGGTCTCCAATCCTCAGGGTTTGCCACAATCCCTGGAGAACCATGAGGAGCCTGGAAATAAATCAGCCCCAGCCAACCAGGGGCGACTTTGCTCTCACAGACAGATTGAATCCCCGAGTGACTGAGCCCCTGAAAAATGGTATCTTGCCACTCCTTCATCTGTTACAGGGCTCCTGGCATGGCAATCCAGGTGCTCCCCAAGACATATGCATTACCAGTTGCTTCTCATCTCCTCCTCCAAGAGGCTGACGTCTTGACCACCAGCATGCAATGAAGATGGAAGATGCAGTCTTGGCACAACCATGGGTTAAACCTTTCAGCAGCTTATTTTGGCTGATTTAACTGCAACCTTGTCCCTGAGACACCAGTTTTATCACTGGGAGCTGTGTGCAGGGTTATAGATGACTCCTCAGCGCCCTGACCAGACGGTCTCGCCGTGCCATCTGTCAGTTCAATGGCCCAGCCCCTGACACCGGCATGGGCCCCCGCATAGCTGTGCTCCACAGCTGCCAATGCTCAGATTGTTCTCTCCCCCATGAAGGACCACGACATCCAGAGACAATTCTTCTGCCTGCTCTAACACTGGTGGCAGACAGCGAAAAATCCTCCTCCTACGGAAAGCTCCTTCCATCCAGTAGCTGTCTTTTCCAACAGGCACTGACATAGCCTGAAACTACCTGTCCCCTGCATTTAGCAGAACAGTGGTGAGAATCTGAACTGCTCAGGATTTAGGGGAGCTGTGAATTCACCCACAGCGAGTGTGGTCAGGGACCAGAGACTGCAGAGAGCAACACTGATGTCTCTTGCCCCCACAGAGTCATGGTCCTTCCTCATAGAGTGGAGGTCATACAGATCCACTCCTGTGAGCACATCCTGGGGCAGATTGGAAAGCGCTCCTAAAGACAGGAGCAGAGTGCCTGCTCACCTGACCAATGGCTTTGGGCAAGTCTGAAACTCCATTTACTAACTAAAAAACTTCAGCAAATGGCCAACTGCATAAGCTCATCCCAGGATCAAGGCAGATTTCTGCTTCTTCTGACTCATGCACCACTTCCAATGATGAGAGCACCCCATCATGCACAGCACTACCATCTTGCCAGGGAGCGCCAGCACATGGGAACACTGCTCACTGTCCAGATACAGGCAGTCCTGCAGGGCTGATGGGCTCAGCTGTAAACTAGGTTTTGCCTATTCTGGGAGTGCAGCAGACAGCAGGTTTGCCAGGCATGAATGGACTGCACAGCACACCTAAACACCTGGGCACCTTGGCTTTCTGATGATGCAATGAGTCTTCTTTCTGCCAAAATCATGTCTCATGGAACATCTCCTTTAAGAAGTCCCTCTTTCTTCTTCCACAAACTCCCTGTCTGGTATCTCAGAAGACTTCATCCCCAAAACCTTGATACCTCTTTCAAGTACAGACCTAACACGTATTCACAGGGCTAAATCTTAACAAGCGTCACTGGGAAGTATCTCAAAGCACAGCTACCACCTCTCCAACCAGAGCCTCAGGAGACCACAGAGGCAAAGTCTCAGCAAGTCAGTGGGTCCCCAAAAGCTCATCTCCTTTGTGCCACTGCAGAAGCAAGTTGCCGCCTTCTTGCTCATCCGTTCTGGCCAGCAGCCATGCTTGCTCCATGTGCTACTGCAGGCAAAGCCCAGGCTTGTGTCACAGTCAGCAGGAACAGAAAGGGATCCCAAGAAATTCATGTCACCACTGTACCTTCCACCAGAAAAGGAAGATGTGACAGAAGGGACCAGGACAAGCCAAAGCAGGACATGGGATCTGGGACAACACAGCCAGCTCCAGAGGATATTCCCCGCACTTTACAAAACAGCACCCCTGAGCTGGGCCCATACACAAGGGGATGGTTTACTACATGGCTTCTGTCCTCAATCCAACTTGCAAGCAAGCAAGTCACTGAAGTACAGTAGGACTTTAGGCAACTGCTAATGAGTAAACGGAGCAAATAAGCTAATTAGAAGAGAGTCAGTCAAATGAGTGACGTTGGGAAGATGATTCATTCCTACAGTGATAAGCAGGCCACAACAGAGAGACCATTTCAGGAACATGCCTCCTCTCCCTGTGGGGTAGGACTTCCCTCAGAAGAAGCTGTGCTATGCCCAGCTGCAAACATAAAAAGGCAGGTGCCTCACAAGAACTTTTTTTGGTGGTGATAAGCATCTGAGTAAGTGTCCTAAGCTGCAGATGCACCAAACTCGACAATCAGTGAGTGTAAGCAGCGCAAGCCTCCATCGCGGAGACCTGCACAAAAGGTCTCTTGGTCTGGATGGAGACCAAAGGGTTTGCAGAGCTCTCCAGAGCTTTTCCTGCTTCTAAGAGCACGTGTCTGGGTACCAGACAGTGGTCAGTCCCACACCCCTACA
This sequence comes from Psittacula echo, assembly GCF_963264785.1. NCBI lineage: Eukaryota > Metazoa > Chordata > Aves > Psittaciformes > Psittacidae > Psittacula > Psittacula echo. The sequence goes on along the minus strand of NC_137740.1, from coordinate 29,086,997 downwards.
TCATCCTCACTCTTGATTCCTTCTTTGGACTAGTTGGGATACCATGGTGTGAAGAAATGGCACAAACATGAACCACAGAGCCTGCCACAAGTTTTTCACAGAGCAGGCTGGGTCCTTTGTGAGTCTGCCAACATTCTGCATGCAGCTTCAAAGGTGAAACATCCCAGCCAGTAATAACAGAGACACTATGGAGAGTGAGGAAAGACTCAGTCTGACTCCACTATCCAGTGAAGTTCTGTTGCATGGGGGACACCTTCACTGCCAGCTGCATGGGCTGGAGGCACTGGAGGAAGCTGCTGGCAGCCCTGCAGCACCATAATCAGTGACCATTCACTCTCCCTCTACATAACAACCAGCTACAGTAATGCAGAAGGAGGGAGGGTTGAAGATGGAGCCACAGCAGACTGCTACAGCCAGACACATCTGACAGCATAGTGCTGTTCTCACCTGCATGGGCCTAGAGAACATGTTAGTCAGCACTTCTTTCCTGGCTTCGGAATATTTGTCGGCACCAAATGTTTCATTTAAGCTTTTCTGGAAGAGAAAAGAGAGAGAGCATTCAGTGTTGACGAGTTATGGTGCTAAGGAGACCCAGGCAGACCTTACTGGGGCAAACAGCAGCTTCTCAAAGCCAAATTCTTCCTTTTCCTGCAGATCTCCTTGTAAGTCAAAAGTGCATAGCAAATTGGGCTTTGCTAGCAGCTCCGATAGTACTGCACACACAGCCCGTCTGAGCACTGACCCACCTCCTGGCATCAATGGCAGGGAGTACCCAGGGCACAGGGACCACTGGCTCCATCCCTAGGTGTGTAGTGTGTGAGAGCACCCAGAAACCCTCTCCTGATCTGTGCCTGGCTCCCACCCAGCTACTGACAGCTTCATGGCACAACTAATGGGAGTCTGGGGAGACATGGATACAGGAGGTCACTGCCTGGAGCCAGCAGTGAGGAAAGGCTGGAGGGGTCAAAGTGCAGGAGAGGAGCTGAGTGTGCAGCCCAATGTCTGCTGACACAGCCTCAGCACAGCCAGCAAGTGGGGAAAGCAATCCCAGCTGATAAAGGGGCGTGCGGGAGGCCAGTGGGGATGGGATTAACAGAGGATTATCCGCAGTCCAGTTGCAGCAATTAAAGAAAACCCTGGAACCTGCACTGTGCTGGTCAGCTGGAGTTCAGCCTTGGGACATGCTCAGCAGAGACTCGGTCAGACACCTCCCGCACTGGCTGCACCTGACCATTCCCATCACCACTCTGCAGTCCGTCCCAGTCACCCCACTCCCCACCCTACCCTCCCTGAGACTGTCAGCAGAGCAGACAGAAGCATCTCTTTTGCAGAGCTACTTTTCCTGTGGTACAGAGCAAATGCCCTGCCCAAGACCTGCCAAGAGAAGGCAGAGAAAGGAAATCTGGGTGTCCCAGCGAGTACTTCTCCACTGAAATGTCCTTCCCATTGCAGAGAGGGCAGTGCTGGAGTCACTTGCAACCTTGAAAGTGGAAGAGCCACTTTGCACAAAGGGAAGTTGCAAGGCCACCTTTGTCCAGCACTGGTGGGGTCAAGAGCAAGTGAGGGAGGTGTTTTGTTGTGGCATGGGATAATTGTCAGCTCTGCTTGGGCAGAGTGGGAGAGGGAATAAACCACACACTGCCGCAAAGATGCCATCACGTAGCTGCCTACCCTTCACCCCATGTCCCTGCTTCCCACCAAGCCAGTGCACTCACGTGCAGGGTCCCTGCACTGCTGAAGTCAATGTTGAGGCCAACTTGGTTGCAAAACTCCATGAGGTCATTCAGCAGCTTGGTTTGAGGTGGGGGATGGCGGCGAAGCAGGGCCTGACTGGGGAAGGAGCGGTAGATCTGGTGGGCCACAGCCATGTTTGCAAGCAGCATGAACTCTTCCACGAGCCTGCAGCACAAGAAAAACAACCCAGGCCCCAGTTAGAGAGGAGAGCTGCTAAACCAAGTCAGTTCATAGTGATGTGAACTAGTATGACACAGGAGGAACAGAGGACCAGCTTGTAGTTGCTGTTATAAGCACAGATTAGATGTGGGACTTCAGCAAATCTCCCCCCCAGTTCTCACTTTATATCTGAGGTTTCCTCATGGACTCAGAGCAAGCTGTCCTGCTGGCACAGACAAGCAGAAGTCAGTGATAAATCGACAACTTAAATTAGGATAAAATAATCTCCCTTTAGGTCATTTTATCTCCTGAAATGTTTGACAAGCAAAACAAACGCTGTGTGAGAGATAGCATGGAAAACAAACACACATCGCTGTCTTCATGGGCCAGAGAAAACAGCGTCTCGCTTGCTCCCCCATCCCAAGCTCGACATGTGTGGTCAGGCCCAGCCATCGAGCTCTGCTTCACGCCAGGCTTCCACCCAAAGCAAGACGTAAGTGCAGGCCCCGGGCAGGGCAAGCCACAAGTGCAGCTCATTGCAGGGCTGCATCCAGCATCCAGGTGGTGCAAGGACTCTGGGGGCTTCCCCATGCAACCTGCAGACTGCTGGCGGTATCCCAGGTTGGGGTGAGCCCCCCACTTTCCACTTCTGAATGTACATGAATTGAATGGAAATCTCCAGGCCTACATGCTGCAAAGGAAAGCAATCCCAATGCTAGAGATCATCTTTGGAGGATTTATGGGTTGTGCTACCAGCTGTAGGACTGTGCCACAGGAGACTTGTTTAACTGGGTTTAGATAAGCAGAGAGGTGTGCTTAACTGGACCTCCTGCTATTTGCTGCATGTATTCCCAGGGCTCCTAACTGGTGCTAATTGCCAAAAAAAGATAATAGATTTACAGAAGTAACCTCATCCTCTGGGCAATGCCCAAGTGAACTGTCACAGATTATGGCTCAGCCTCATTGCTCCCAGAGGCAAAGCAATGCTTTTGCAGGGCTGGCTGGGGCACCAGGGCTGGGGCTGGTGGTCCTGCAGCTCCTGGTCATGACCATCCGCAGCAGCACGTGCCAGATGAGATGTGCAGGGTGCTGTGCTCCTGTGGTTACTTGCTACAGCAGTGATACATTCCCGACTTAGAAGTACTTGTCAAGAACCGGAAAGGAAATACAGACAAGCCCAGAGGAGGAATAAGCACCTGACAGTTATAACGAGCAGTAGAAATGTTTGTCTTTAATGGGAAGGTGCTACCTTAATAAGAGCCTTGTGGGTTCTCCCACGGCGTGTTGTGCCAGAGGTCAGTATCAGATCCCGTGGGGAGGGCAGGAGGTACACCCTTGCACAGGGGTAGTGCAGGGAGCAGTGGGGAGCAGCACAGCCTAAGTGGGAACAGGCTACCCATCCTGTCCTCTAAAACGCCTGCCAATGATTAGATGCTACTTGAAGGCCAAGGGCTGGGTGAGGGGCTGGGACCCGTAGGAGCCGGGTCCGTACACACCCTGAGGGGCGACTTCCAAGAGGGTTGAGCTAAGCTCCTGCTGCTCTTGTGCAGCTAAGCCAGCAGATGGCAACAGCGGTCCCTCTATGGCCACCGGCACCGGGGGGCTGCAGGACAGCACGCCCCAAGGGTGCCGGGCACCGGGCTGTGCAGCACCAACGGGCGGGAGGCAGGGCAGCGAGTAGCACCCAGCGGGTTATGTATGGCAGTGCCATCCCCATCTCCAAACAGCACATGGGCAGCTGTGGTCTGATGACGTATGAGGCTCTGCCAGCCCATGCTGAGAAGCTCCTTCTGCACAAGCTCGTAGCAAGGCACAGCAAACAGCATGGCCTTTGAAAGGCAGCGCCTCTCCTTCCTACGAAAGGAAAAGGGAGACATTTTCAGTGCTAGCCCAGCAATACAGATGCACACGTGTGCAAAGCTTGACCATGGAATCCCTGTGCCTCTCTTGAAATGTGGCCTCTACAGAGAGAGGAGCAAACCCATTTTTAAAGACAAAGCAATAAACACCTGTGAACAGCATCCTTTGTCACAGGCAAAACGGCTAGAGAGGAACACTGAGTACTTATGCAGCCCCTGCCATTCTTGCTCCCTGTTGAGCACTAGACTGTGAAGCTTTTACCCCTTAACTCCATTGACACTTTGAGCTAGATGCAATTTCCACCTCATCATTAAGTTCTGCATTTTGTTCTACCATTTTAGGGCTTGGGCTTTTATATTTTCATGGAGATATGCTTGTTCTGATGTTGTAAGTAGTACTGAATTGAAGATAATACCTAAGAACCCTCCTGCCAAGGAATGCTTTTACACCCAAAGGAAAACTAACAGCACCCACTTCCTGCTTTGCTCTGCAAGATCCCATCATCTCTCCCTTCAACATGTGGAGCGCCAGGCCCCCACACAGCATCAAAGACAGACCCCATCAAGAAGAGGTACCTGACACGTGGTTGAATGGAATGCATGGGCAGGAAAGTCTTACCAGGAAGCACCTGTGACAGGGTGTGCAAGATGCAACCAGAACGGAAAAGCTACTTGTCTTGCTCACTCACCTAAAGGCAAGGGCAGGCTTTGTGAGATGAAGCTGCAGTTTGGGCTTTCAAGGAGCAGATAACACGAACAAGATCAGACACTGCCCTGTATCTAGGGAGAAGAGAAGCCCCAGGACCCAATGGGTTGGTTTGTATCTCAGGTTAACAAACCACAGTGCCTTGAGAAGGCTGCAATGTCCTGTGGGTTGATGCCAAAACACCCTGCAGGGATGGAGGGTACTTTGCAGCTCTGGATCACCTGGCGGTCATAGAACTGCTCCCCACATGCACCCCACTGCAGCATCCCTGCAAAGGATGGTCAGTGTGGGGCTGCTCCATGTTAACTCCTACACACATTTGGTTTTGAACATCAGGATTTAGTCCCCAGGGAGAGGAAACAACTTCCAGAGGGGACAGGTCACAGCTGGGCTAATGAGGAGCATGTGAGAGCCTGCCACGGTCAGAGGGAATGGCCTGGGAGCAGCAAAGGAGCTAGCACCTGCGCTCAGAGTTAAGCCAGTACTCTGCTCTTCCAGCAGAGCAACAGGATCTGTGGCTCAGGACACCAGGAGGGAGCCAAGATCTGCAACAAACAGCTTTACGTGGTGGTCTCACAGCACCTAAAAGGAAAACCATACTCCCAAGAAGGGTTCACACTGAGACTGCATGGGATGTTGGAGACTGAGGAGGATGAGCCATGGCTGGGACAGTCCATGAAGCTAGCAAGACTTCAAGTGCTGAGAAGCAGGAAGGCACAGTAAAGCTGCTGCCATCCTGCCCTGCACACGTGGCCTTTTAGTGGCGCTTTCAGCTAACGTCCTCACCAGGGCTTCCACTTGGCAAGCTCTATGTCATGGCTTGGATAAAGGCAATGGATGCTGAGGCAAGCAGGCGCAGAGGCTGGCGGGCAGTGGCCAGACCAGCGCCTGGCGCTGCTATTACTGGGAGCTGCACTGAATCCCTGCTAACTCATCGGCAGGTCAAACGACAGGAGTTTTGGGTTTTCTTTTTTTTTCATGAAATGGCCTTGCTGGAGTTTGGCTCAGCGCGGCTGGCAGCCGGGAGTGCAAAGAAAAATATTTCATGGCTAAAAAAATGGAGACAGAAAGACTGGTCCATCTGAATGCGCGCTGAATGAATCCCATGTGAAGTGCATTCTAATGCCATCGCTACAGTTTCCTCTGGATTAGCTGAGCTATCCTTGGCTGCTGGATCCATAAAATCCCATAAACAATCTGATCTGAACTTTTGCCCTTTCTGTGCTGATGTGAGGTTTCCTGCGCTGTCCTGTGGAGAGGGCTGGGGGTTAGCAGGTGGCTGTCCCTCCTGTAGATGCCCGCAGACCCTGGCTGTCCTTCTCACTGGGACTGCAGGAGGAAGCATTTCCAAACCTGTTCAATGCATCATTTAACATGTGCACATGTGAGAGGGAGGAGACGGAGGGTCAGGACGGCTCACAAGCTCTCTAAGAATCTTCTGCCTGCTCTTTCAATACCCAGATTTTGCTTATGAGTTATAGGCTTGGTGGGGAAGTTAGTGGGTGAAACTCCATAGCCTGCCTTATGCAAGAGATCAGCTGGAGTGTACAGATTTCAAAAGCACTCGTTTCTGAGTTTCAAACGTGATCAAGGCATGACAGCTCCTAAATCCCACTGACTGCCAGGGAGATTTCAGGCTCCTGAGATGCTATTAAACACAGGACTTGGTGATTTTAAAGTATCTTAAATGATGGTCACAGCTCCAGTAAGCAAACAGCCACCTATGAAACCATCCAGCTAAAGAGGTTTGACAACATCTCAGTGACAGCCCCAAACCCAAGCTACTGGGCTCAGGTTCTCACACAGCTCCTATCATAGCCAAACATCTGTGGGATCTGTGAAGAGGAGCTGCACATTGAAACTCTGGAATTGCTTTAGTAGCAGCATTACTATTTGCTCTGTAAAAGGTTAGCCAGACCCTTTCCTAATCTCTTGATAGCAACCTGGAAAAACTTCTCACATCCTCAGCAAGTTTGTTGGCTGGTGGCAAATAAAATAGTGGCTTTTTGTGCCAACTCTCTGCACAGTGAAGCAGGGCAAGTGAAATGCCTGTTTGGCTCCTTGTCTCCATGGCAATGTGGCCAGGCTATACAGCAGCCATTGAAGTGCTCACTCTCCCTGATTAACTTGACAAATGACATTAGCTAAGCAAGGTTCGCTGCAAGGGAGAGACAAGGAGTACTTTGTTTGCAATCCAGTAAGTGCAGGAAGGAGGCAGGCAGCTTGGTTAAAGCAAAGCGACACTAAAACATCTGCTGTTCCACCAGTGTAGCAGATCTGTAAGCTTCAGAGCAAACAGCAAGGTACGTCTGAACAAATAAGCACAGCTCTCCCCGCATGCTGTGTCTCCACCTCCATCCCCTTCTGCAAGGTGTAGCGGCTGGGTGTACCCAGGCGTTGGAAGTGTTGTCATAGCTGAGGCACTGCGCAGCTCTCCCATGGCAGGGTTTTGGTTTGGTTTTTTTTGCTTTTCACAGGCTGGAGAAGTCAGTCCTTTCTGCACACGTAGCTCATTGTGGAAACCTGCTCCCAAAGGGAAGAGCTGGAATCTGAGCTGCCCTTGCAACAGTAGTCCCTCTCTCTGGGTGAGCTGCCACTAGGTAAGTCTCAGCATCCTTCCATCATCTCAGGCTTGAGCCAAATGTGAACAAATAATTTATGGAAAGGTTACCAAACTTCTTTCCCCTATCACATTACAAAACGCCATCTGCTCCTCTCCAGCTTGTTTCTCCTTTACAACTATTGCCCTCACTGCACAGGGAACAAGGCTTGTGCTGTTCAAAGTCCTTCCCATCTTCAGATGGGTTTACTATCCTGGCTCAGCATGGTTTTGTGCTTCAACCACCTGTCAAGGCCTCTGGTTTCTCAACTCATACCTACATGTCTGCCTCAGGTGTCCAGCCCCATGCTGGATCCAAACAGGGTTAGAACAGGATTAGGACAGTATAGCTTTGAAAACTTGGTTTGTGTATGAACCAAACAGTGCAATGGAAGGCTAGTGCTGAGAAAAGGAAGCCTAGATCTGTCTGTGTGTGTGTGAGAGGGCTCTAAACACACTGATGAATACAAGTCCCCTTGCTAAGGGCAGTACATTGTTGAGAGCTCTTGCTCTCTGCTGGCTTGAAGGGGATTATCGCTGCAGTGAAATCTTGTAACAAATGAGATCTATAGCCACCTCTTGGGAATGGGACTCTAAATCCTGCTGAATTCACCAAGAGAAAGTCACCTTCCACAAAAAGCTGCAAACAGTCCAGTGCACATCCAACAGCAGCAGTATTATCAGCTGAAGGAAAATGGTAAAGAAATGGCACCACAGTTCAACCAACAAACTCTCTCCAAAGTATTAAGTCCAAAGATGCTGGACGTGGTATGACTTTTTCTTCTTTCCTTTAAATCATGTACATTTATTTTTGATTATAGCTCTTCCATGAAGCAAAGGAACTTCAGAGGTTTCTATAAAAGCACTTCTAAAAGCAAAGTTAGCTAATCCCGCATCTCCTGAGAGTGTAGCCAATGACAGAATCATGCTCTTTGGTGAGTGGCTGGACCGGCACTTACAATGGCTCTTTTCCATGCAAAATCCTGCAGGAACAACGTACTGTCTTCCTGGTGACACTCTGCCTCTCCAATGAACAGGAGCATCTTCAGCCATCCACTCTGGAACAGCACTGCTACTTGGAGAGTTATGAAAATCAAATCCCCTCTTATCCAAAAAAACTGGCCTGCGGTGTTATATATGAGCTTTGCAATGTTGGTGTGCAGCTCCTTTTGCCAATGACGGTTGCCAAAAGACCAAAAGCCCTACTTTCTTTCGAAAGAAAAAGTAGTAAAAGGCAAAAACGCTGGCAGTTCCTGGCTTGATGAAAGTAATTCGTGCTCCTTTCTCAACTAGTGGTGGCCTTAAAGCATAGCTGAATAATGGAATTACTCCACTTTCAGAGATTGCATAATTAGCTCTTGGTTAAAACTGCTAACACTGAAACTTGATGAGAATAGCAGCTCTGAGGCAGTTTTAGATTCATTTCTTACTAAGCTAGAATAGCTTTTCCCTCTAATGAACTCCCCTTCCAGGGTATAAAGAATGGCCTTTTTATTATCTATGGTGCCTTTCCAGTAATAGATGCCTACAACACAAATGCATGGGAGGATTTTTGGAATACAAATGTCACCTACTGGCCGCTCTCACACCTTGAGGCTGGAAATGCCCTGAGACCCCTGCCTTTGCTTTATCTAAATTAACTGTGGTACAGTGGAAAACCATTTTAAGCTCTCAATACTAAAGCTGGGCTACTGAAGGCATTTGGCCTGATTAGGAATTAATTGCTTAAAGCCTGATGTACTAGGTTTGCGCACAGGGATTTAGACTGCCAGAAAAGCCTGAGTTCCTTTGAAATGATCAATGTCACTTTGCAGCCCCATTATATAAAAGAGTTGACTTGACCTGGCATCATGACATCAGGCCAGGCGTCAGGGCACTGAAGATGGCACAAGCAACCTCTGGCACTTCTTGGTGCTCAGCTGCATGGATGACAAACTCTCCCTGCCTGGCCTGGAGCAACTCAGCCTCATCTGTGGATCGTATGGAAGGAATAAAGCTAACACCCACCCAACCCACCACCATCCATCCTGTCTTGATCCAGGTGGTAAAGGAAATGTCACTGAACTGAAGAGCAAGTGCTGCAGAAGATGCGGTCTCTGTAGGCTGCGCCTCTTCATTAAATGTTAATATGACTGCAGTCTGCTCCTTTTCATGCAAATTGGTGGCAACCTTCAGACTCCTGACATGAAGCTGAAGAGCCCCTCTGTGCCAAAACAGCATACAATCATAGAATAGTTAGGGTTGGAAAGGACCTTAAGATCATCAAGTTCCCCCCCTCATACTGAACCATGTCACCCAAGGCCTCATCCAACCTGGCCTTGAACACTGCCAGGGATGGAGCATTCACAACTTCCCTGGGCAACCCATTCCAGTGCCTCACCACCCTAACAGTGAAGAATTTCTTCCTTATATCCAATCTGAACTTCCCCTGTTAAAGTTTGAACCCGTTACCCCTTGTCCTATCACTACAGTCCCTAATGAAGAGTCCCTACCCAACATCCTTGTAGCCCCCCTTCAGATACTGGAAGGCTGCTGTGAGGTCTCCATGCAGCCTTCTCTTCTCCAGGCTGAACAGCCCCAACTTTCTCAGTCTATCTTCATACGGGAGGTGCTCCAGTCCCCTGATCATCCTCGTGGCCCTCCTCTGGACTTGTTCCAACAATTCCATGTCCTTTTTATGTTGAGGACAGCAGAACTGCACACAATACTCCAAGTGAGGCCTCAGGAGAGCAGAGCAGAGGGGCAGGATCACTTCCTTCGACCTGCTGGTCACGCTCCTTTTGATGCAGCATCTTCAGCTGCTGTGGGCCAGTGATGAAAGCTTAGACCTGCGCCCATGTGCTGTGCTGCATGGAACAGGACATGGAAGCACAACTTCAGCAGCCTCCCTCAGTCTCAGCTCCAGCATTCTCTACAGTTTTCTCAGGGCTATCACATTGTTGAGCCCAGGCCAGAGGACTTCACCCTCAGCATCGCAGACAGAGGAAGATCTCCCTCCAGGAATGACCTTCCTGGGTCAAGAAACAACTTTTTCCACTGGCCTCAAAGAAGCCCATAGAAAGCCACTCACTCAGCATGTGCACACAGACTCACATACACCCCTCTCTAATGCCTCCAGTGGCTGGGACCGCCTGGCAGTGCTGCACAGACCTCCCGAGTCAACCATATCCTGGGCTGCATCAAGAGGAGCGTGACCAGCAGGTCGAAGGAGGTGATCCTGCCCCTCTACTCTGCTCTCGTGAGACCTCACTTGGAGTACTGTGTGCAGTTCTGCTGTCCTCAACATAAAAAGGACATGGAGCTGTTGGAACAAGTCCAGAGGAGGGCCACGAGGATGATCAGGGGACTGGAGCACCTCCCGTATGAAGATAGGCTGAGAAAGTTGGGGCTGTTCAGCCTGGAGAAGAGAAGGCTGCGTGGAGACCTCACAGCAGCCTTCCAGTATCTGAAGGGGGGCTACAAGGATGCTGGGGAGGGACTCTTCATTAGGGACTGTAGTGATAGGACAAGGGGTAATGGGTTCAAACTTAAACAGGGGAAGTTTAGATTGGATATAAGGAAGAAATTCTTCACTGTTAGGGTGGTGAGGCACTGGAATGGGTTGCCCAAGGAAGTTGTGAATGCTCCATCCCTGGCAGTGTTCAGGGCCAGGTTGGATGAGGCCTTGGGTGACATGGTTCAGTGTGAGGTGTCTCTGCACATGGCAGGGGGCTGGAACTTGATGATCTTAAGGTCCTTTCCAACCCTAACTATTCTATGATTCTACGGGTGTCAGAACCAAACTGCTTTTTGAAAAACTTCCTTTAAAACACAACCCCTTCACACTGCCCAAGCATTTCTCTGTGGGGAAGATGATGGCAACACTCGAAAGGATTTGCAATCCCTGCTTTTAGTTCCAGGAGCTGTGTGGCTGGGAATCCCAGCCCAGCTTCCCACAGATCTATATCAGATCTGGTTTGTCTTCCCAGGGAGCCATCAGCTCACTGAGATCTCATCTCTCAGAGGGAAGTATGATGGCCAGGGACCTGCTCCCTCTCCACAGAGATGCAGGGGAGGGATGAGCAGTGACCACTCATGCACACAAATCAATGCTGTGTTCAGCTAATGGGTCTCATGAGAGCAATCAGCACCTGGGCTGGCAAACCTTACTTTCAAGAAAGCATTAGGATGCTCCCAAATGGGGTGCGGGTCAGCTGCCCAGGGCCAGAGGAGGGTCCCAAGACAGTTTTCTCCAGCCTATGGGAATTCCTGTTGGGAAAAAGAGTCCAAAGCCAAACTAGGTCTGGGATGGTGCAGAACAGAGGAAAGATACCTCACACCAGCACCCAAAGCCGGACTGGCAGTCCACGTTCCTGAGACGTGCAGTCTGATATGCCACTGGCTCTGAAAGTAGAACTTACGACAAGATGCATAATATTAATGTCATCCAGAGTCTGGCTAAGAGGGGAATGGAAAGAATTCCTGAAGAAATGCAGACAGCCCCTCTCCTGACAGGAAAGCCTCCGGCCCCACACGTCAGGCCAGCACGGCCTGTTATCAGGTTGCATTTCCCACTGAAAGGAGGAAGCAAGAATGAAAGGCACTTTTCCTTGCCATTAAAAGTTTACGCAAGTGATTTACGGGTCAGAAAAATTAGCAAGTCTGTGGCTGAGTGCTCCATACAGCAGCATGTGTTACATGGCTGCTGACCAGAAATGCCAAGACCCATTAGATGAAAGCAAAGGGCAGCATGATAGAAAGTTAAAGATGCTTTTTGCCCATTTAATTAATTAGCCAGGTCTTTTCTGCATCCTCTGCAGCCTTCATTAATGTAACACTGAAGTGAAGGAATATTAACAATTCAGACAACACATTAATATTAACACAACACCTGAAAAATGCAAGTCCATTAGGTAAACAAATGATCTTAAGCCACTGAGGCAGAAATAACATTCTGACATTTCCTAGCATGAGCATCCTGCAGAGATACCGTCCATCACTTATGCTCCATTGTAAAGGCATGGCCCCTTGTACACAGGGGCTGCTCATCTGTTACAGTTCCTGAAAGGATGAGAAAAACTTGCATTTCCATTAAGACATTTGCCAGTTTCACATGGAAAGTGACATACTAAAGCTATGTCATGAACTAGAAAGACCAAAAGGGATTTTTAAAGATTTTATCTCTGCTTGCAAGGGATGGAGATAAAGCCTGAAGCTGATAGCTTGTAAATATTAACCTACACTTGGGATTGCTCCAGAATCTGAGCTTTCTATTATGGTGGTTTAATCTGAGACAAATTTTCAGTAAGGAAGAAACAGTTAATCACCTGGAGAACAGACAGTGCTGTAGGGAGTCACAGACTGCTAGAACCTGCCCTCCTGTACCAAGTTTGCCACCAGCTAATGCTCTCCCAGACATTCCAGTTGAGGAGGCGTTCACATCCTGTGTGTGTTTCTCCCAGGCTTTTTTCCAGCTTACCTAACATTGAAGAGTTGATTACTTCCAAAGCAGGAGACAGGACTAATGGACATGGCAGAAATAAAGAAGGGATGAACATCGAGACTAGAAGCATACCCTGAGATGGCCAATGACTGGAGACAGCATCCATCTACCAACCAGGATGAGACCCAGGAACAAACAAGCAGAAGCCAGCAGAAGCTCAGGAAAAGATGAACAACCAAAGCTAGCTGAAAAAGTTTAAAAGATGAGGAACACGTGAAATAGTCTAAATAATGTGGCAACCAAAGGCAGTAGTAGCACAATAACTCAACATGTACCCCTGATGTTCAGGAAGTGAAAGCCAGGCAGTGACTTGCTAAGCAATGTCCTCTTTTGCTGTAGGTCTCTGGTCCAACCTCCTTCTCAGTGCAGGATAACTTCAAAGTTGGATCAGGCTGACCTTTTCCAGTTGAGTTCCCGCAATCTTCAAAGTCAAGTATCTCACAGCCACTCTGGGTCCCTGTTCCAGTTCTTAACTGTGCTCAAGTGTTGTTCGGGCTCATAGGAAGAGACCTCAGGAGGAGAAGCAATCACCCGGACTAGCCAGCCTTCAGCAAGGGCCTTGCCAGAGGATTGCTCAGGCTGCAGATCAAGAAAACTAGAGCAACAACCAGGACCAGTGGTTCTGAGAAGATCCACGTCAGGAAAATACATTCAATTTAGCAAGGTCCTCAGCAGATAACACCCAAAGGCAGCCACTCCCTGGCTGTAGGATGCTCTGCTGGGGGTGCTGCCTTCCAGGCAGGGCCATGGAACAGGGCTTACAGCACTGCTCCAGTTCAGCCTCAGATTTGCAGTTGTAGCACTGAGTGTGGGCAGGTTAAGGGGAATAGTTGTATCAATATGGACTGAGGGACCCAGCTGGCTCTGGCTGTATTATTCTTGGTCTGAAATGATTGCGAAGCACAACACATGAACCTTCTGGTTACCAGCACTTTCAAAGACATGGAAACCCTAGAGGGAGGGGAGCAAGGTACAGGGGACACCCACAGCAGATCAGGGTTAAAACAACCAATAGAAGTTGGCAAGAAGATGAAAGGGAAATAGGCAACACAAGATTTGGGGATGATGTTCTTCAAATAGGGACTACTGAAATACTCTGGATAGCTTCTGTTTTCAAGTAGCCTCTTGGCAGATTATAACATCCCAGAAGGTTTTATATCCAGCTCCTACGTTCTTAAACTAAATATTAGGTGAGAAAAACATGCTTCTATAGAAAAGTCAGGCATAGCCCTGAGTGAAAAACAATGAGCAGGAGAATGAACGTATCAAGTTTGTTGAATATACAACCAACAACAGTTTTCTTTCCCCAAAAATAAAGCCAAAGGAATGAAATGCAGAGATGAGCAGGATGGAAAAGCTGCAGGAAACTTAGGTAGTCTTCCCCCACCCCACGCCTCCCCAGGCACAACTCTCACCCTGCCTGGCCTCAGTGGGCAGGCTTGGAGCCACGCTGTAAATTCCCGAGAGCCTTACCCCCTCTGCAGTGGAACAGACCCAAGGTGCTATAGGTCTTTTCCATCTGTAACGTCTCCGTCCTGACTTTTATGTGCATCGATTCAAAAGCTATTTGATTTACTGTCATAGGGGTTGTGAAGAGTCTGGCATGGTCTAAGGACAGCCTGAGGTTAAAGGCAGCAATGCAATTTCACCACCCTCTCCATTACAAGAAAATGTTCAGGTCTGGATTTATAGTCACGTTCCAACAAGCCCACATATCACAGCAGGCTGAAATTAGTCTCATTTACGCAATGGGATCAAGAAGAAACTGCTAAACATCCTACCGGAGTTCAGAGCACACGGAGAAAGCCAAGTGGCATGGGAGCGGGTGTTGGAACAGCACGCTTGCTGACAGAGAGGAAAGCACACAGCTCTGGCGACAGAGGGCGTTTTAGCTCCGGCTGGAGCTACTTACACACAGACAGTAGAGGGGGATAGGTGAGGTAGTTTCAATGAGACTGTAAAGGTTGGGTGGCATGGTACCTACTGCTATAAGCAAGGAAGAATCATATCCTTAAAGCCCAGAGATGGATATGACAACTTTCCAGAGCTGGATTAGTAAGAAAGGACTTTGTTTCACAGCACAGTCCCTCTGCTGTGATTGTATAAAAGAGAAAACAAGCTCTGCTCACAGTGAGATCTTCAAAACCTCACAGGCTGCTGGGTGAAGGTAGCAAATGTCTCAGTCCCTGGCTGTCACAGCCAACAAGCTAACCTGGTTACTCTTGCTAGTTCCTCCACTGACTTTCATGGGTCCCTCAGCTGCATCTAAGAGCAGAGGAACACAAGCTACATCCACCATGATATCCTGAAACTGCTCCTTCGGGCCAGGGTTTTACCAGATTAAGGAAAGTTTGATTACAATGAAGAACCAGGTGTGCTGAAGAACAACTCTTGCAATGTTACCTTCCAGGCTCTGAACTGAGTTCAGCAACCAGAGTTCAGCAGCACAGACCAACCTCCTGAAAAAATGTACCATCACCAAAAAGTAGGCACACAGATCTGTCAGCACATTTGTGCTGCTGAAACCAACGGATCTCAGCACTGGATTGTGATAAGATTTGCAACACTGTCATCTTGCAGAGCCTTGGCTTTTAATCCTTGGAAAAGGAACATTTCAGGCATCAGTTCTTGCCTTTGCATATGAATGTTGCAAAGCCAAAACAACAACCTCTTTTGGAGCACAGGGCATATCCTAAGATGCCCCAGAGCCTTCTTGTCCTACAGACATTGAGTTGTAATCTCCAAATGACAGAACAGAAATAAAACCATATATCCTCATGTTTTGGTATGCCTGCAGTCAAGGCCTGACAGATACCTGGCTCTGGGTGCTGCATCTCTCAGACTGCTTAACCATTGAATGAGCAAGGTAGCTCTGTACATTTAGAAGGAAAAACAACATTAAATCTGCCTTTTGTTTCTAAATCACCATCCTGGTTTGGGAAACAATGCCCAGCCAGTCCCCAGTGCCTGAATCTATTACTCCACGTCAGGAATCACCAGGTCAAGTCACCACCTGCAAGGACATTGTGCTGTGTGAAGCGCAATGGTGCTTATACCCTTGGCACTGAAGGACCTCAGTGGTTGGAGCTCTTTTGGTGGTTGGACCCCAACCAGCCATCTTCCTTCCAGCCAACCCAGTCTGTCATGTCTTCATATTCAGCAGTCAAATGTGAATGATGTGAGTCCTAGACCTCTGTTTGGCCACTAGATCTACATGCTGGGTCAACCAGTTTGAAACAGCCCATGTGGCTGGGGTGCACTGCAATCTCCAAGCTCAGACTGAGCAGAGTTCCCTTGCTCTTCCTAAGCTCTGAAAATCATAGAATCACAGAATTGTTTAGGCTGGAGAAGACCTTTCAGATCAACAAGTCCAATCATTAACGGAGCACTCCCAAGTCCACCACTAAACCGTGTCCTTAAGTGCCACATCCACACATCATTTAAATACCTCCAGGGATGGTTACTCCACCACCTCCCTGCACAGCCTGTTCCAGTGCTTGAGAACCCTTTTGGTGAAGGAATTTTTCCGAATATCCAATCTAAACCTTCCCTGGTGCAACTCGAGGCCATTTCCTCATCCTATTGCTTGTTGCTTGGGAGAAGAGACAGACACCTACCTAACTACAATCTCCTGTCATGTCACTGTAGAGAGCGATAAGGTATTCCCTGAGCCTCCTTTTCTCCAGGCTGAACAGCCTCAGTTCCTTCAGCTGCTCCTCATCAGACTTGTTCACCAGATCCTTCACCAGCTTGTTGCCCTTCTTTGGACTGGTCTCCAACACCTCAATGTCTTTCTTGCAGTGAGGGGCCCAGAACTGAACACAGGATTTGAGGTGCAGCCTCACCAGTGCCCAGTGCAGAGGATGATCACTGCCCTGGCCCTGCTGGCCACACTGTTTCTGATACAGGCCAGGATGCCATTGGCCTTCTTGGCTGCCTGGGCACAAGCTGGCTCATGTTCAGCCATTGTCAACTCACATCCTCAGGTCCTTTTCCACTGAGCAGCTTTCCAGCTGCTCTTCCCCAAGCCTGTAGGGCTTAGGCATAACTAGCATAGATGATCTGTTATGCAGGCATAACAGCATGGGGCTGTTATGACCCTAATGCAGGATCTGGTACTTAGCCTTGTTGAACCTTGTATCACCGGCCACAGCCAGCCCAGATCCCTCTGCAGAGCCTTCTTGCCTTCCAGCTGATCAACACTCCCATCCAAGGTAGTGTCATCTGCAAACTTACTGAGGGTGCAGTTGATGCAAATGTCCAGATATTAAACAGAACTGGCCTCAGTACTGAGCCCTGGGGAACACCACCTGTGAATAATGGCCACCAACTGGATTTAACTCCATTCACCACCACTCTTTGGGCTCAGTCGCCAGCTGTTTTTTTACCCAGAGAACAGTACACCCATCCAAGCCATGAGCAGCCAGTTACTTCAGGAGAGTGCTGTGGGAAATGGCATCAAAGGCTTTACTAGAAGACTAGTTTCAGTCTAGTTCTGGAACTCCTAGATTCTTTCCTCTCTACCATACTCTATTTCCAGCAGACACCTGGTAAGTCGAAATCCCCCATGAGAACAAGGGCTAGCAACTGTGAGACTTCTCCCAGCTGCTTATAAAATATTTCATCTGCCTCTTCATCCTGGTTAGGTGATTTATCACAGATTCCCACCATAATATCTGCCTTCTTGGTCTTCCCCTTGATTCTTACTTATAAACACCCAACCCTATTGTCACCATCATGAAGCTCCAGACAGTGAAAACATTCCCCAACATACAGGGCTACTGTACTGTCTCTCCTTCCTTGCCCGTCCCTTCTGAAGAGTTTACAGCCACCCATTGCAGCACCCTAGTTATGCGAGTCATCTGACCAGGTTTTCATGATGCCAACTACACACAGTTTTCCTGCTGCACAATGGCTTCCAGCTCCTCCTGCTTGTTGCCTGTGCTTTGTGCATTGGTGTAGATGCACTTCAGTTGGGGTACTGATCCAGCCACCTTTTTAGAGGGAAAGACCTAATTCCTATGTAACCACTCTCAGGTGCTTCTGTGGTTTCTAAGACATCAATAACCCTTGCGTCTTTGCTGCTGCATGGATCTGAATCCCCTACCTCCACTGAGGTGGCAACCAAAGGAGCTTGCTAGCACATCATCCCTCAAACACCAGCAATTTCTCTGAATGCTTGTGCAAGATGTCTGCCATAGCAGGAGAGGTACCAACCCCATTTTGTCTTGAGCTTGTTCCATAACACACCATGACAGATCTTATATGAAAGAGAAACAGTTCAGGAGCAGTGCATGGATTGCCTATGTATTAAAGCATGGGAAATACAGCTTATGGTACGTGCAATCCAGGCACACTATACCCTTTTTGAAAGCCACTCTCCCATTGTTATTTAACATCCTGCAAGTTTCAGCCAGAGATGCAGTCTCCCATCCACGCCCCGAACTGGCCTGGGAATGGCTGGGAAGAAGAAAGGGAGCTTGTAATGAACTGTGGAAAGATTTAAGTGCTCTAACTGTTGCTTTCCAATACAATTTTCCACTTGGGGCAGGGGAAGGGAAGGAGGAGAGCCTGACAGCAGTTTAAAGCCAGTCACAATTGTGACAGGTTCTTCTTTTCCATTTCCAACCAGCTCACAGGCAGAAGGAGCACTTTAACTTCCATTAATTATCACAGCCTGATTCCAGCCCAGGGTTTCAGAGCAGCAGTGGCAAACTTTTAAGACCAGTTAGGAGCAGGTCCTGCCTCAAATTGTGTTATTCAGCTCAGTGCAGAAAAACTCTGTTGTTCATGGAAACAAGAACCACTGCAACTCTTCCTATAGTACCTTAGTTTGCAGCTAAGAGCAAACTAAGAGCAAGGATGCTGGGGAGGGACTATTCATCAGGGACTGTAGTGACAGGACAAGGGGTAACGGGTTCAAACTTAAACAGGGGAAGTTTAGATTGGATATAAGGAAGAAATTCTTTACTGAGAGGGTGGTGAGGCACTGGAATGGGTTGCCCAGGGAGGTTGTGAATGCTCCATCCTTGGCAGTGTTCAAGGCCACGTTGGATGAGGCCTTGGGTGACATGGTTTAGTGTGGAGTGTCCCTGCCAATGGCAGGGGGTTGGAACTAGATGATCTTAAGGTCCTTTCCAACCCTAACTATTCTATGATTCTATGATCTCCCATAGGCAGCACCACTACTGCCAGAGAAGAGGATCAGACAAACGACTTCCTGTGCTCCAGACTCTGAGAACAGGTTAACAGTCATTAAACAGACAGATCTGTTGCACAGCCAAGACATACACACACATGCAGACAAAAAAGGAGCTTAACAGAGGAGTACATCACTTCTGCCTCCTCTCTGGCTATCAGAGACTCCTGCTGCAACTCTACCACTATGTGAAGCTTACTGCATTTTTCAGTACTGACTGCTGCATATGCAGCTTGGAAGTGTGCTTGTGGTGTTTAGGGAGACATGGACAGCTTGAATAGATGCAGCCCTCATATAATTAGGACAAAATTATTATGAAATGTTGCTATGTGGTTTCTCTCACTGCTTGGCTTCATTACAAACTACTAAAGATCATTATAGAAAAATGGCTGCAACTGGGATGTGCCTGTGCAGAGACTAAGCATGTCCTACCTCGGCATTTCAGCCCACACTATCCCATGTCCCTTCCTGCTCCTCTGCCAACAGGGCTGATTCACCCTCAGCTGGTTTCCCCTGCTGAGAACCAGCCCCTGCTCCAACCTACTCCCAGCATCTGGCTGCAGGTAACATCCCTTCATGCTCAGTGATGACAAGACAGGTCATCCTCCCTTCCCCAGTGACAAAAGATCTTTGCAGAGCTGCACCCTCTGACAGCCATGGCTTGTGAACCACTCACAGGTATTTTTAGAATTACTCTTTGGCACTGAATAATGAAAGGAGGGAGATGCTGCTGCTGGATGCAGTCAGACCTCTTCCCAGCCACCCTGCAGTCATACTGGGACATGCCAGTATGCAGCTGTTTTGGAATTCAGGTGATTTGTGGCTCTGAGCCTAAAACAAGCCCAGCCACAAGCAAGGCAGTAATTTCCCTGCCTTCACCACCTGGAACAGCTGATGGCTCCAACCCTGGCAAATTTACCAGTATGCAGCAGGTGAGGAGCAAGGTGGCGTGCCTGTGTGTTCACAGACATGTTGTAAAGGAGGACTGGCTGTGAATTCAAATTTAGAGTGATTGGGACATATTGTGCTGGGATGCTGAGGTTCACACAGCAGCAGCCCTCTCGAGGTCCACATTCAGCTCTGAGTCACACAGGAACTAGCCTGGGGAGCAATTACTGGTGTACAAATGCTCTTGATCTGCAACAAAAGGATGGCAAGGAGTTTCCCATCAAAACCTCTTGATGTCTTCATCTCTCCCACTTAGGCTGAGAGGATACTTCGTCCTGCCTAGACAAGCAAAGCCTTGGCAGAGCTTCTCTGAGGGGCCTGAGGTGCTGGAATGGAAGTGTCCAGTGACATGAATCAGGGGTGAGCCACAGGCACTGCGGCACAGCAAGTTCACCCTGCCAGCATCACCCTCCTTCCCTGCCAGCACTTGTGACTGCAGGGACTACGCTGCATTACGAACAAGCTGTTCCTCTAATTCAGCCCTCCTGACTCTTCTCCTAAAGAAGATTTTCCTGAAATTGTCTGGGGCTTTGGCTAGCCAAATGCACTTTTACATCTGATTTTAGTTCTCTAGCTGTCACTGCACCACTCCCTGCAACCCCAGCCTGTGCTACTGAGAGCCATGGGGCAGGAGTAAACCACTAACCCAGAAAACCGTGCTCTAAAAACCAGGTCTGTAGCACTAACATGCTCCCTGCACCTCCATCCTTCCCCCTGCTTCCTTGCACACACACAGGCTTTTTATTCTAGCAGTCTGTCATGGTTTAAGCCCAGGCCATAAATCAGAACCACGCAGTCTACTTCCCCCACAACACACCTTTCTTCCCTCCGCTTCTGGAGGGACGGGGAGGAGAATCAAAAGAATGCAACTCTCATGGGTTGAGATAAGAACAGTTTAATAACTAAGGTATAACACAAATCACTACTGCTACCACTAATAGTAATAATGATAAAGGAAATAACAAGGAAGAGAATACAACCGCTCACCAACCGGTACCTCACCCCCACCCTGCCATGATCCAGCCCTTCCGGCCCCCAGTTCTACCTCCTGGGCATGATGTGCTGTGGTATGGAATACCTCTTTGGCTAGTTTGGGTCAGGTGTCCTGTCCCCGCTTCCTCCCAGCTTCTCCTCCTCCCTGGCAGAGCATGAGACTCTCAAAGTCCTTGGTCAGTCTAAACATCTGTGTTATCAGCTCTGTTCCCAAGTGGAAAGTCAAAACACAGCACTGCACCAGTAGAAAAAATGACTGCTACTGCTAAACCAGGACACAGTCCCATGGACTACCCTCAGATTGAAAGGGAAAAACATAACAGGAAGTACACGCCTAGATGTTCATTTTCTATGTGCTGACAGTCTCACTTTAATCCTACTTTCCACATTGAAGGTGTTAATGGGAACCTTGATGCATTTCAGAGGGAACAGGCACGGATAGAAGATAGATGCGTGAGTCTAAAACCCTACTCCCAGATTTCATATCAAGTGCCGGATTTGTTTATATCCATATGATACAATCTCCATAAAAGCAATCAAGCACCACTGAAAGGAGATGTTTGAATATCTGCACAGCCTTCACACAGACTAGGCATTACGTTTGCTTTTATGATGCAGAATAATAGAATGGATTCCTTCCACAAGTTCCCAAATGTTGTTATTAAGTATTGCTTCTCTAATAAAATATGCTGCAGCATACAGTAGTACATGATGTGGCATTTACACAAGTCTTTTCTCTATATAGGATTTGCTGGCTTTTAAACAAGTCTGTCTCTTCCATACACTACAGAAGCACAAGATGAGTAATTATGTTCTCTGCTTAATAATGTTTTTGCACTGGCCAATTTAACAGCTAATCTCCACAAACCTCTGAGATAGTCCCCCAGCAGCTACATTTGCATGTTGTAATCAAGTCTTGCTATTAAATCATACTTTGCAACAATAGTTGAGCTGTCAGCTACAAGCAGAGACTCTCATGCTGGCACCACGCAGGCAAAAGCCCTGGATAAACATGCACAAAGCCACACTGCTCTGCCAGCTAAGAGAGCATCCCTTCACACTATGGGAAGCTCAGGGATGGCTGCACCCACCATGGATCTCAGGACAAGCATCCTTTATCTCTCTCTGTTTTCTGGAGCAGCCAGTGAGCTTGCAGGTTGTTGTCTTCATGCCTGCATGCTGCTCTCTGCAGTGGTGCAAAGCTAAACTGGTTTGGCTGTTGTGCTCTTACTCCTCAGGCTGCTTCCTGTGGGGTCCTTGAAAAATTGAGCTCTCCGGGTGCCAATGAAGGAGAGAGTCCTTCATTGCAAAAGAGTCCCCCCCTTGGCTTTATGGGCAGAACAGCTTGCGGAGACACGGAGTGAATCAGAGCATTGCACCCTTCAGGGTTAACTACCCTCCTTGATAACAGCCTACACAATTTTCTGGTTTCTTTGCTGTCTTTGTTGATCACAGTACAGTATGAAGATGTGGCTGAGAGAGGTGGCAGGGCCAGCACTCTTTCAATTAAGTGTCCCTTTTAGTGTCATCATATTTTGGGTGTGGAGCTGGGAATGGCTGCTGTGACACAGAATCAAGCAGTTTGATCTTCCTCTAGTGGCTTCTGCCAGGGACTCATCCCCTGCTCCTCCCTGTCCCTTTCACCCTTCCAAAAATTCATCTCCAAAGAGGTGTATGGAAACCCCAGCTTAGCTCAGCACCATACTTCTGCTCGTGTGCATTCACTGAAGCAGCATGTCACTTCTCCTCTGCTCTCCCACAAACCCAGTTTTCTCTTGATGGTGACGGGGACTGCAAAGATCTGAGTGACCCAAGTGCATTTGTCAAACAACTGCACCAGGAGGCAATTCCTATGAATTCCCTGCAGCAAACATCATTGCACTGGTCCAGGCTGTTACTGGTGCAGTCTGGAAAACTCTTGCTCTGAAGCAGAGTCTGCCTCTCTGCACTCCCCTGCAACATCTGCAAATGTGCAATAAATAGCAGAGCCCTTGTTGAATCCTGCCTTTTGCAGTACCTCATGGTACACCATGAGGCAGAGTTTCAACACAGCGATGCAGATCAGCTGCTGCCCCGCTGCGCCGATGATGTCTTTCTGTCCTAATGATTCTTTCTACGCATTAGCACATTTATTTCTACCTTGCCATGTTCTTCCCATTTATCCAGAAATACGATAAAGTCTCCTTCCTTTTAACATGGAGACAGAAGGAAAGGATAATTTCTTGCTGGAACTGGGACAGATCAATCTAGATTCAATCTGTCTTGCTAATTGTTGGGGGCTGGAACTGACCCGGGGCTGGCCCAGTGTGTGAGCACAGGCAGCCTGCTCTCAGCCTCTCCTGCTTTACACTGCAAACAATTCACACCAGATCTCTTTAAGTATGGTGGACCCTGCCTGCTCCCCTGTAACCTGGACACTTGTGCCCAGCCCCATGTCATCAGACTAAGTGGCACCACACCAGATGATGCCTGGCTGGCAGCAAGACTGCAAATGAGCACTGAGCTTAAATAAAGCATGAAAAATTCATTAATAAGATGACTTCTTCAACAGGTGTCCTGTTATACTTCAACAGAGCTGCCTCCCCATCTCTCTACATCCTATCTGACTACAAAGTCCTTCCTAGGGGTACTTCCAGTGGGGCCAAGCCAGTGCGTCCTTTCTTGTCTGCCAGGACAACTGCATGTGTAGCTGCTTGCTAACCTGATTGTGTTGAGGTGAGTAGGGTTTGCATCAACTCTTTTACTATATCAGGCTGTTTAAGCTGGACTGTCTGAGCAAAATGAGATCATGCCAGAGATGCAACACGTACAAGAGCTTGTACAAGCTGGCTTTCACCAGTGGAAAGGGGGATGTGATGAGCAGCTGGGATGTTGGTCTCTGCTCAGCTCAGTCTGAGATGTAAAGAAATATCTACTGGCAGCCCAGATGGAGGCAAGAAGTGTGCTGAACAAGCGGCTATCTGATCAGTGAGAGATGTTCAGTAACAGTTAATCACTGCTGTGTTCAAATGTCAAAGTTAACAGAGGAGCTGGAGGGCAGAGAGCAAGGAGAGAGGGAGGGGAAGTAGGGAATACCAAATTGTTTAGTTCACGAGGGCCATGAGTAACATGGCACCACAGAAGCAGTAAAGCTAGACAAGAGCTTACCCAGGCTAAAACACAGGCTGGTCTCTGCCCTACATGTGGGCAGGTAGGCAGGTCTGCTTGTACCAGCCAAATGAAGTGTGGCAGGTAATGGTGCCCAAAGCAGCAGAGATTTGCAGTAACCAAGACTTGAGTGGCAAGAATATAGATTTACTTTCCTCTACTCCCTCCTGTTTGATGATCACAAAGTGCTTTATAAACACTAATAAAAAAATCCCAGAGGAGTCTTGCTCTTTCCTACATTACAGATGGAGGTGGAGCAGAGACAGATGATGTGACTTGTCAGAGACCATGCAAGGGACAGCCTCTGAGTTCGGGGCTGTGCCTGGACCTTCTGCCCTGGTTGTGGTGAGCTGATGAGGGAGGCAGTGGGGTCACCAGAGAACACGGACATTTCCAGACAGATCAACAGAAGAAGAAAAACTTGCAGGACATGGTGGCCAATAACGATGCTGCTCATTTAAGGGTGCTTCTGGTCATCAGCCCCATTTTAGATGAGAGGTGAATGACGAAATTTAAGATGCTCAAAGCTGATCTAAGGAATTTAGAGACATCTTCCATTAAAATTAATGGAAACATTAATGCAAAGTACACTCACATCTTCAAGCAGGTTCTTTCCAAGCAAGATCTCTCCATTAACTTGAAAGGAAATTGTGCCCAAATCCTCTTACATTGCTGGGAATGCCTTAGATGAAATCGGCAAAGTCAGGTTACAGATCCATTAGGCTCCAGATTGACTAATGCATGAGAAATTGGAAGAGGTGAAAATGCTAAGCTGTAACAGGAACCCCACTCAGGTTGACACAGCAAGGGGCTGAGCACACTCAGGTTGACACAGCAAGGGGCTGAGCACATAAAACATGTTTGTGATTTGAAGCTCCTTTTTTCAATGGAGAAGACGAAGGGAGGTGTGGAGAGAACAGTCTGTTGCCAGAGTGATTTAGCTGTCCTGAACTGTGGACAAAAACACTGGAAAGCAGCAAGACCCAGAATAAAGTACAACAACAGCTGGAAAAGTAGAACTGCTCACCGTTGCTGCTTGGAGGGGGTAAGGAGAAATGCTTCCACTCTCACCCTCAGATTTGTGAGGACATAATTTCAAACAATAAGGTACACTGATTACCCAGCTAAGCAGAGTATGTGGAGAAAGGGCAGGACTCAAAGCAAATGTTCTGTTCTTCCAGGCCCAGTAGCTGGCAAAACCCAGCTTTGCAAGAAGTGAGTGGTGTCAGTGCAAAGCTGATCCTTTATGTTAACACAGAGATGTGTGCCAGGAATTTAAGACTAGGAGGATTATCCCAGCAGCTGACTTCCTGTGCCTGGAGGGCTTCAGGTAGCTACTGTTCCATTAAATCCACTGACTTGTAGGGTCTAAAACACCTTCCAGAGGTGCACTGGTTCTTGAGAGACAAAGAATTCCCTGGTCTTCTCTTTGGACATTTTGCCAGTGGTTAATCTACCTTGCCTTTCAATTGTGTGCTTTACTTCAAGTCTGAATGCTTCAGCTTTCAGTCAGTAGCTCTTTATGAGAGAGCAATCCCAAGTGACTGACAGTCCACCTGGGTTACTCCAGTTTACATGGCTGATCCCCTGGAAAACAAACGTACTTAATGCTGAACAAACCATAGAGGTCCTGCCCATGGCAAACTGAAAGCCATTGCTCTCTCCAGGAGGAGAGTGCAGATCAAACAGCACGTTGGCAAGCAGGAGCGGAAGGTCTATCTACAAGCAAAGCATCCTCCACCACCACCACCACAACCCATGCTCCGAGTACTCAGCATCCCCTTCATCACCTTTGGTCTTACTACACTGCCACTGCATGCAACTTTCCACCACTAGTTTGTACCCTAAAGCACATCCTAACAAAGCAAAACAAGGTGGCACATGCACTTGCCCTCTGGTAACATCACAGGGTGGACAGCAAAACCTATACCTGCCAGAGAAGTCACTCTTGCACCATGACTATCCATTCAAGGACACAGAGACTAAGCCAAAACAAGGACTTCTTTTCCATATTTGTTATGAAAAAGTATGTCTAGAAATCCTCCTGGGAGATAGACAGCTACGGGGGTCTGGTGATTTTCTAGCCAGATCTCAGTTCAGGAGAGCGCCTCCCTTGACACAGAATCAATCCAGCAACATGGGTTCAAGATGAAATTGAGAGGTGCTTCCTGTGAAAGGTTGATTATTCATTCTTTCCCATGTCAGATCTGTCCTCTCCCATGTACCTAAGGGCTACTCAGAGACCCATCTGATTCAGGACTACTAAGAAAACCCAGATGCATATATTGGCAATTCTAGTCCATATATAGCCCACTGCCTTGGGCATATGAGGCACATATATAGGCCAGAGAAATGGTGCTGAAATGCTGCTGAGGGCTTCTAACCACATTGTTAAGCAAATGGATATGTAAACAGATCTCCAGTGATGACATATGGAGGCAGCATCTCTGACCCAATTACAATTGCAGCTGATCTTCTCACCTATTTGATTGCCACTGAATGCCAAGATATCTAACACTGACACAGGGAGGTTTTACAGCTCCTCTCCAAGCAAACACTCTGAAACAGGAAAGACAACAAACTCCTCTGGTTAAACCTAGAGAGCAGGGAGGTCCCACACTCACTGGGGTTTAAGAGCTCAGTTCTTTCCCCCCTTGAGGGTGGGAGTACACACTGACTGCTCTGGTACCCTTTTGAAGATGTAGAAAGATGGCCAATGTGGGATACTGTGTATGTCACCAAAGAAAGCTTCAAATGTTCATTTGGAAGGGGTCAAATTATGTTCAAATCCCATTTACTTGTTCAGGGGAAAGGCTGGTTTCCTTGATCACCTTTTCCATTTGCAGTCCCCATATCACACTGACACTCCAAGGAGTTGACAGTTACTATTTCTACAGCACTGCTGGATTGGAAACCTGTTATTAAGCAGCAGGGTGGCAGGAGGAGGCAGGTCTGTGTCACAAAAAGGAGCTAAGTAGTAGCCAGGTAGAGCCTTTTGCATCTTTTACATCTTCATCACCTAGAAGTGGCCATAGGGTCCCTTCAGCAAGAAAGGAACAACTCTCTGCTCCTCAAAGTCTCAAGTGACAAAGGCTATTTTTGCAGCATACATCTCAGCAGACTTGGTTATGACATACAGAAAACTGAGTTCATACCTTAGGCAGGAAGGATTACACATCTTTTTAAGTTTTAAAGGTCAATCTCCAGACAATTAACCCTACACTGAACCAGTGCCATAAGCAGGAATACTGGTTATCTCTGTGTACAGTGACAGAATAATTCACCAGCCTTGCCTGGGCAACTCCAGTGCATACCTTTGGCAGGTGAAAGGTATATATCACTTGATGACCATAGTAAAGATTAGTCAATAAGTCACTAAGTCAAACAGAATAGTATCAGAAGAAAAACTCCAACCTGCTTAGTCTTTGTTTTTGCAGAGTGTATCTTCTGGGCAGTGTGAACTCATACCCTGGCTTGCACTTTGCTTCCAATCCTATTCTCATCCACATGGACAACACTTCCACCAGAGCTCAGTAGTGTTTTAAGCCCAGCAGGGGACAGCTTAGTCTTAAACCCAGGAGGTGGCTACAATCACAGTGGTGGTATTCCTTCTCAGCAATGAAAACACAGGCTTATTTACCCCAACCGCACGTGATGCTTTTCTGTGGCCTCCAAAGACAGCTAAACCCTCACACAGCTTACTACGAGAGTCACAGAGCAGCTCAGCTACCTGCAGTCCATCGAACAGGACTTCGGCAATGCTTGAAGAAAGCTAGTGATGCGTAGAGGTGCACCCAGAGAACCATGGTGCAGCAGGACATACTTTGTCCCAGCTAAGATACCTTGTCCAATTCCTACTAGACAGCATCCACCCCAGCCTGTGATGTCAAGGGTTTACATGTATATGGATTTCCCCCATGAAATCGTAGTCTGCCAGGCAAGACAAACAAGAGAAGATGCCACCTTCAGAGATTTCCCTGGCCATATGGATCAGAGTAGCTCACAGCACGTATCTGCTGATCACCAAGCAGAAGAGCAGATGCCATCAGGGACAAGACCGCTTCCTTTACATCAATACATGTAGTGCTGCTTCGCTGGGATGCATGCATGAAACAAGCATGTAATAAGGCAGGTTAGGCACCCAGTGACTGTGATCTGTGCAGCAGCTCCTTGTACAAACAACCCACTCTGCAAGCCTCCATTTCTCATAAGGAACAAAACACAGCATGGTAAACCCTCCAGCTCACTGCAAAAAAACCCAAGTCCATGATAAAGTCCAACACATGAGCCGTACACTTGGGAAGTACATCTGAAAACACATCAGTTATGCCATATCAACTGCCTTACGCATTTTGCTCCTAGCACACCCAGTCAACAGCTCTCCTTAGCAAAAAAGAATGAACTCCAAACAATTCTGCTTTGCTGTACTCAGAAAAATACTCCTCCCAAATATTCACCCAAGCTTTGTTTACGCCAGACCTGCTGCAGCCTTGAATGGTAGCAATAAATGGAGTGAGCTAATGTGTTAGTGACAAATAACCCATTCAAACAATTCAAGCATAATTATAGGTTGGCTCTCCTAATGTAACGTTGGGTACATCACTGCAGATATTACATTCAACCTTATGAAAAGACTGCACAGAGGAGCTCAGTTGGTAACCCAAACAGCATTATATATCACAAGCCTATCAGCATCAGGAGTGCATGCACCCTGGCATTTGAAGTCCTGGTGTTTTAAGTGATAATCCAATGTACCAGACATCATTGATCTCTACATAAAAAGGGGGCACCATTTTTCCTTTCAACTGGAGCTATTTTTCACTTCTCATGCTAAAGAGCTGTGTGGTGCTGCCTGCAAGTGGCTACACTGCACAGCAGTTTTATCTGTAGCACTCTGGGTCCCCGGAGAGAAAAAATAATCAATACTCCAACACTGCTTTTATAAGAGGTCTCTAAGTGCTTCCATGTGAGATGCTGCTCCTTTGGGTTTAGAAATTACTCTGAAGAGAACATGAAAGCCCCCACTGCAAATTCGTAATCCTGACACAAACCCCAGCTGCAGCAAGGAATTAAAATGAAATTCATTAGTGAGCTGCAAGCTTGTTTATTGGCAAAGGTGGTGTCTGTGATGTGAGGATGGGACCTCAAAAAGAGACCAGCACCTGAAGGCTAAGGGAGCAAGAAAACTGGTAGAGGAGAACCAGCTGTGAGCACTCCAAGTATGGCCCACATAACAGAATGCATCTTGACAGGAATTTGTAGTTCTTCAGGAGGAGTGGGATGGCAGGGTCTCTGAGCACTGCATCAGTAATCACAGAGTATTGGGAGGAAAGACAAAGGCATTTGAAAGGTCTGGCTTGCTGTGGGTAGGTGAGCAGAGTCTAGAAGGTCTCCAGAGAAGCATCTGGATAGCAACAGCACACAGAAAAAATACTGAATCTTCTATTTCTTGGATACAGCCAGAAGATACTATTTCTTCTACAATTAATTTATTTCCGAGGGATCTCAAATTGGCTTTGGCTCTTCCTATATGCAGGATGGAAGAAGTCTTTCATGACCTTTATTAATCTCATCCCTCCATCTGTCTGGCAGCCCACAAGAATAGGACCAGCCACACCAAGCAGGCAGGCTTCAGAGCAGGCAGCTGGCACTTTCTCAGTACAGCCGGTATCATATTCCTAGACTGAGGACTGGTGAATGCACGTTACGAGATTCATGAGCCATGGTGGATGTGAATGCCCTTGACGGTTTTTTACTGTCTAGCCGGGTTTTGCAACTGAATCCTGTGCAGGGCCAGAGAAACCCAGCCTGCGCAGAGGCCGCAGCAGAAAGCCAGTCCCACCTTCAACACTCGATTCGTGCTGCAGTCACACCGCAGGATGGCAGAGCTGTCCTCTCCTGGGTGTCTCTCGTGAGAGCCCACTTGGAGTACTGCATACAGGTCTGGTGTTCCCAACAAAAGAAGGACATGAAGCTGCTGGAACAAGTCCAGAGGAGGGCCACGAGGATGATCAGGGGACTGGAGCACCTCCCCTATGAAGATAGGCTGAGAAAGTTGGGGCTGTTCAGCCTGGAGAAGAGAAGCTACGTGGAGATCTCCCAGCAGCTTTCCAGTATCTGAAGGGGACTACAAGGATGCTGGAGAGAGACTTCATCAGGGACTGTAGTGATAGGACAAGGGGCACTGGGTTCAAACTTAAACAGGGTAGATTTAGGTTAGATATAAGGAGGAAGTTCTTCACCGTGAGATTGGTGAGGCACTGGAACAGGCTGCCCGAGGAAGTTGTGGCTGCCCCATCCCTGTCAGTGTTCAAGGCCAGGTTAGATGGGGCTTGGAGCTACCTGGTTTAGTGGAGGGTGTCCCTGTCTATGGCAGGGGTGCTGGAACTAGATGATCTTAAGGTCCCTTCCAACCCAAACCATTCTATGATTCTATGTGACTGCTCTGGGGCCACACGGAGGCTGACAATATGCTCCTGTTCTGAATGTCACCCAGCGCGTGTCACTGGTCATCTGCGTGTCACAGCACAGTGTTCCCGATGCAGAACAGCGAACCCGCAGCAGCCCTGTGCTCTGTCAATTATACTGACTGAATGACATTAGGAAGAATTTAAGTAACATCGCTTAAAAATGAGAAAGCAGACTGCTTGCTTCTGCATGAGGTCAAGTCATTCCCTCTGGGGCCAGGAAGGACTGAAGGGCTTGGAAGGACTGGTAGCCAAGGGGATGAAAGTGTCTGGATCTGACCAGAGAAAAAGGGGAGAAGTCATGTTCACTGGTCTCACCCCTGAGACTACAGGGGAAGCAAAAGCCTCTCTGCTCCATACAGCTGTAAGTACACCACTTGGATGGCTACTGGGATCATCAAGAACCATCAGATACCAACATATTACAGCAGTGGATGGAAGGGTGAGCGCCTGGGTGCTCAGCACCTCTTCTGCTCTCGGTCCAAGGCACCCAAGGCTACACTGAGTCTGGTATCCCCAAAGTGCCAGGTACCTGGGGGTATAATAGCGGAGCGGGCATCTGATGAGCACTGTGAATGCTGTTGCAGGCAGGCAAGCAACAGGAAGCTGCAAAAATTTCTTGGCAGGGTTTTATCATTTTAAACAGAACAAATTCCAATTGATTGCACTTGTAAGAGCCTGCATAGTACTTGCACTTCTACCCTAAGCAATAGAAATTTTAATTGCTCTGGTAATTACACTTTCAGCAATGCTGCAGTCCTTTGTTCTGCAAGTGGGAGGCCAATATCCGCTGTTCTCCTGTGGCCCTGTCTGGCTGCAGCTTGGAACAGCATTTGCCACTTGGAGGGGAAGGGACACTCTTCCAGTGGCCCGGGTGACACTGAGCCTTGTGACGTAAACTCCTACTCACATAGATCTCTGGGGCATCAGGCACACTCCCTAGGCCAGAACGAGTACCCGTTGACCCGGATCACCTCAGCTTCCTTCTGTTAGAGTTGCTGCTTGGGAGCTTCACACACCTACACTCCCGCCACGAGTCTGTCCCTGGCGTGGGTCCCAGCCCTTACTCTCTGCCAAGGATGCTGGGCTCCAGCATGCACATTTCCAGTCTTTCCCATGCATGAGCTTGCAGTGTATCACCAGCATTTCTTCTCTGGGCTGTAAATGGCTCCAAACATTGTGCAGACACAAGTGTTACATTGCCTTAACTTCTAGATTGAGCTTTAGAAGGATGTGTAAGAGCTATTATCCCCTTGGGTCCTGATGAGTACAGTCAAATTGATAAGAAAAAATTATCACAACAACTGTCATGCTACTTTACGGATATTTAAATTAACCCTGTGAAAGCCCTAATGCTTGAAAAGTGCAGTCTCTGCTCAGCTAAGCAGGACCCATGACTGGTGCTTCACTACACTATTCAAATGCAATGCTCAAATAAAGCTGCAGCGCACATGAGCTCCTTCAAAATCACCCAGGGCACAAACAGAACCGAGCATACGCTTGGCTCAAGGGCACAATACCTGAAAGAATACGTCAGCTTTAGCCCAGACCTTCACACTTCAGTTCACTGGCCAAGGACTGTTGGAGGTGCTGGGCTGCATGCACAGGGTTTAGGAGGATAAGCGTGTGTGCAAAGTTAGTGGGGCTTTCCCTGGGAATTGGGATCCTGCTCCCCCTGGGCTGGTGAAGCAAGCTATAAAATACAAAGCGTGGAGCCCTGCAGGTATAGTTGTAGTCTGGATCATCAGACACATTCAAAGTCCAGGTTTACTTGCAATCCTACTCATCCTGATCACACCATATTCTTCCAGGCTATGATCCTGGCTGGCATGGGTTGGGGTGGCTCAGCTCCCATGCTTGCCAGAAATGCAGGTCACAGCCATACATCTCTAAATCAACAGCTGCCAACATGTCACTACTACTTTGTCACATGCTGAACCACTCACAGTTAACAGCAAGATTTCCAAGTGGAACCGCTATTGGCCTTAGCACTTAAACAAAATAGCTTCACTCCCATACCAAGAGTTTCCTCAAACATGGCATCGAACACCCACTGGAGCCCGGGAAGAGGAGGGTTTGTGGCAGCAAAGACTGCTGCTGATGATCTTTGAGATATACACCACACAATTAGCAACACTGGATCTATAAACATCCTTAACAAATCCCAATAGGTCTGGGGATTTTCTTTTCCTCTCTGTCCATTGTGTGCCGCCCCCTTTAAAAATCTCGAAACCACTCTTCCCTTGTTGACTTTATGCTCTGGTGCTGAACTGCACGTTTCCCTGTTAGGCTGGTGGTGCTGCAGGTATCAGCTCTGCTCATCCATGTCTCTGTGGCCAGGCTAGTCATGATGGGACCATGTAAATTGTGCTAATTGCCCATTCACAGGTGGGAAGGATTCTCCCAGAAATTATCTCCCTTCTTGTTTAAACACTGGGATTTCTTGGCTTAGAAAGGGGTAAATGCTATTTGTGGATGTCCCTCTTCCTCACTGGGACCACTCTCATCAGCATTTCAGAGCAGATCTAATTACAGGCTGTTCCATTCATTGACAACTTCATGTGCCCTCTTTTTTCAGGTTAATCTTCAGTAACTGGCAAGAAGCAGAACTATATGGGTGGAGGTAACAGGCTATGGATTTATGACATTCTGGTATTCAGGCAAAGTATCCCAGAGCGAACACAGAAATATCCAGAACTGTGCTACTGCTGTCAATTTGATAATGACAATGTGATTTGAAATAAAAATATCTTGGGTGCCAATTCACTACAGCAGCTAGTAAAAATAGGCAGAATACCTAGAAACTGAGGACTCTGTTCTCCAAAAAACATCCAAAGCTTGAACATCATACAGTACCTTATAAAAACAGAGCACGTGCCTGCACTGGGGCTACAGTGCAAAAAATGAAAGGCCACTCAGTGAACCCATGCATGAGCTTTAGTGACAAGAATGGGGTGCTGTTTGTCTCTAGCTGAGCAGAGGTGAGGGCTACTCTGCAGCCTTTGGATGTTTACCTCCAGCCTGCACTCTCAGCATGACCTCAGCACAAACCAGTACAGGGTCTGAGTTGCAAACACCCCTGGACAAAGCCTGTGTGAGTTCTGCCAGAGCCTGTGGTACCCAAGAGCTGGCCTTTCAGCCAAATAAAAGCAGCTTTCAAACGCTGCAGAAAAAAAGGGATTGCAGGGCCTCGTGCATTTTTAAGGATATGGCCTTTACTGGAGCTGTTCCTAGTTTCAGGTCAAGCCCTAAGCCTGCTTTAATCTACTTTTAAGTGGTACAAGCAGTTGTGATCCCTCTGCCAGAAGGCAGGGCAGCCTCCTTTGAATGCACCTTTCCCTATCTGCTGTGCGCAATCTTCCGCAGGACTTACTTGTTGCTGTCCCGGTACTGATAGATATAACAGCCTTGAGGCATCCCACTCTCCTGGTCCAAGGTAAACGAGAGCTTCAGCTGCAGAATGAAAAGAGAGAGAGAAGGGGAAAAAAAGGCAACATTTTAGGCTCTCAGTCATCACAGCAACTTCAAGCGAGGCTTGTGGGAGAAAGCTTAACTCACCGAGACTGACACGCAAACACCATGGCCTGGAACATACTGTGGGGTTCCAAACCTCAGGGAAAAGTCACATGCATTGCAGAAACCTCTTGCTTTTTCCACCCTTTGTTACTATAATGTGTTCGTGGTTCTTCTGAAATGCATGGGTCATAACAGTTCACCCCTCCAAACCCACCCACACACACCACCCTTCACCAAAGCAACTGCGGTTCCCCTCAGACACTAAAGAAATGAGTCTTCTCCATCGGCAGCTGTGGTTCCCACGAGTCTTTCTCTGAAACCTTTCCCAGCTCCATCTTGTTCCTCCAGTGCATTAAAACAGAGGAGAAACCACAGAGGGAAAGGTGACAGATTTTTCCTTCTGTGCAGAGTTATTAAAGAGCTGTTAGAAGGGTTTGCAGTTTGGATCTGTGTCCGGCAGGAGGCTATGATGTGACCTGGAAGCTGCTTTCTTTGCAGCTCCAAGAAGGCGTTCGGCAAGGGTTTTCAGATTTCAAACACGGCTCATTTTATTTAAGGGGGAAAAATTAATCCTCTTTCAACAAGCAACAGAACAGTTCTGTGGGGAGACTTTTTGCTGAAAATGTCTCCAGTGATTTTATATGCTGAACTGCCTAGAAAACAGCTCAGGGCTGAGCCCTGCAACAGCCCTGCACACCAAGCAGCCCCTCATTCCCCAGTGGAAGGCTGCTGGTCCCCAGACCAGTGTCCTAATAACTCCCATAGCCATGAGGCGCAGCCCCTGGGCTCTGCAAAATGGCTGCAGATCCTGACCAGGAGCCAGCAGGCTGGGTAAGAAGGGCAGCATCCTTCAGAGGTAGCTACAGTTTTTACGTGCTGAGCACTCTGGCTTTTTAGGGGTCACAGAGATAATTAACAGCAGGGCTGTAACCACTGCTGGATCATGCAGGACTCTTGAAACAGTTTGGGGAGTCCATTGCAAGGGCTAAAAGTCGAAGGAGGTTTGCTATGATGAGCCCAACCTTTTTAAACAGGGAAAGAAGGAGAAAGCAGTGTTAAGCCACTCCATTTGATCACAGAGCCCTTTTCTCTGGACTCCAAGGAAATTGCTAACTTAAATTAATGGCTTATTCAGGAATGAACACAGAACTAAAACATCGTTCTCTTGTAGGATGTTAAGAAACCCCATGTGCTGAATCATTAGATGGTGTGCTGATTTTCTCTTCCCTAAAGGGCAGCAAAATAATACACTGTGCTCTCACTGACCCAAATAAAACCGCATACCATGAAATCCTCAAAAAATTCACCATCTTGGATACAAGTTAAGAATAGAGTACCAGGCTGAGGCCAAATTCAGCTGATCTCCCTTGACTTTTATGCCCCTAACTCTGCAAGCCATTCTGAAACACTCCTGCAACAGCATGTAACACGTGTCCATGGTACATGTATCACAATTCATACTGCTGTTCAGACAGCAACCTCTTACACTCCCCACAACTTCCCCCTTCCTGCAAGCTCTGCTCTTATCACAGCTTAGCAGATTACTCACATCCATTTTGGAGATCGGTGTCTAAGGCAAGACTAGCAGGGCTGAGGACACTTCTGGCTGAGATCCATGAGGCTGGGCAGTTGCTCCAGCCTCTCCAGATGTTATGATGGCACATGGCAGCTACCCCATGGGAGCACGAGGTCAGCAAGAAACAAGTAACCTCCCCAGAGGAGACATGTGATCACCTTGCTGGCCATACGTGGTCCATAAGCAGAGTCCTCCCAAGTGAGCTGCCCTGGTTTGCAGAACTGAAGGAGGAACTAGGAACTACCCAAAGCCATTTTTCTGGGACAGGTTTTCTAAAGTTTTCCTGCTAGAATATCAGGAAGTGCCTCTGAGGTGAAAGGGACAGCAAGTATCGCAGGCACAGCTCTACCTGGTACTGTGCTTTGAGAAATGGGCACCACACTGAAGAACTGCTACAGAAGAAACACAAAAGAAAGTACAAGTTGGACAAAAGTGTGACTTTGGCCACTTTCAGCAATAATTCTGATCAGGACAAACTCAGGAGTGCCTAAGCCTCTTGTTTGCAGCAATCAGCTAAGTGGGCTTTGGGCTTGCAGTAACTGATCATCTTTGCTTACAGCTCACCTGGGCTCAGGGCCACCAGCACCACTCGGGGCTGCACCAGCTGAAGTCCAGGGGAAGGGAAGGAAGGAAAAGGGCTGGGAAGGAAAACAGCCTTGTTTGGACAGGCTGCCAGGGAAAGCTGTGGGGCAATCAGGTATGACAGGGTGACCTTTCCACTATCAGGGGGACAGGGTCCCATGGAACCTGCCTACCCAAAAAAGGAAAGATCACAGTTCTGAAGATAATGGGTTTTCAACTCTCTGTTATTTTAGCCCTTCTTTGTCTGCTTATGGTATTCCAGACAAATAAAGCACACCCTGCTTGGCAGTCTCAGCTGCCTCTGCTACCCAACAGTGCCAGCAAAGCCTGTGTAACAGAAACTATACACAGCTCAACCATATGGGGCAATACTGTCAGGCAAGAGGATGCTATTGTCACTCACAGTGACAAGAGGACCCTACTCAGAGAAATGTCAGGGTCAGGCTGTCACATGGAGAGACATGTAACTAAAGGTCTGTCACAGCAACCACAGCTCAAGGCAAGCCATGCTATTGCAGGTGCACAAAACCATGCTCTTGTGCAGATCTGCCCTGCTGATGTATCATCATGGCCAGGCAGAAGGGAAAGAGGAGACCTGGGATTGTCACCCAGGCCAGGAGTTCCTTCAGACCCTGAATGAACAGCCAAGCTCTGGCTGCGCAACCATTGACTCGGTGGCATTTGGTCGCTGCAGGGAGCGCGGAGCCCCCAGGCAAAACTCAGCACTGAAAGAGAGCAGGTAAGACAGGTAGAGAAGGACTAGCTGAGTGCTGCCAGGAGGCACACTGGGATGCAGAGACTGTAAGCTTCCTACTAAACTTGAAAAGGTTGTGCACACCCGCTCAGTATCATGCAGCTGGGTCCTCTCTGCCACTGGAGCTGCAGGAGGGTTCCACTGACCACTCTCAGGCCGGTGCTCACTTCAGCACAGCCATGCTCAGCTGCAGAGGCACTTACGCTCCCCAGCACCTCAGTGTTTCGGAAGGTCTGCTCCACAGATTTTTCCTGTCATGCCAAAGCTGATCTATGAGGCACCTGTTGCCACAGATCTCAAAGAACAAAACTCAAGTGTCCTTTCCCAGCACATCCTACACTGCTGTTTCTCTCTGGTCTCATCTTCTCCAGCAGCCACCCTTTCCTATTGCTTTTGCTCACTAAGCACAAAACCTCTGGTTACTTCTGAATTTAAGAAGATTGCAGGACAAGGCTGGGGGCAGGAGAGATGTCGGGAGCTGATTGACCACTTCATCATCCCTTCTGACTACTGCTACAGCAATGTCATGAGACATCTGGAGCCTCCCAGATACACAAAGCCCTACAAAACAAGCAGACTTTTGCAATTGTCCCTCTGGCACAGCTTTAACTCCTAACCAATTTGACAACATTGCTCCAACACCACATGCTGCTTTGAAGCTCTTTCTTTTGTGTGTCAGTGCTCCCTGTCAGAATGCAAAGGTTTGCTGCAAAGCCAGCAAACAAACTAATACCAAGACAAAAGGCACCGCTCTTCAAAATACCAGACTTTATGCTTGCAGGGGCAATGGGGGACTGGGTTTCTAACACAAATGCAAGTGCAGGGTGACCCCATCATGAGGAAGGCTCACCAGATGAAGGGATCTTCACCATTGAATATAAGAGATCATTTCATTTTACAAGACACTGCTGGGCTTCTCCGGGAGAGGAGGGGGAGAGGAAATTTCCCAGTGCTGTACCGCAGTGCGATTTGGCTTGCACTGCCCCCTTCAGCTGTGTAGCCCTGGAGCTCACACGCTAATAAAGATCCCTTTCCACTTCAATAGCTTTGCACATAAAGAAACGTTCAGCACGGTGTGTGTGTGAACTCAATGGGAAAGGGAGCTGGAACATAGCCACGTTGAGAACAGAGTGCTGCCTACCAGGCAAGCCCCATCAATAATTGAGATGTCAGAGGTACAGGGAGGTGCATGAATAGGAGCTGTCAAAAGGAGTAATTGGGATTTGTGTGGATACAGCGACAGATAGGCTTGCTTGCTGCCCGACGCAATTGCAATACACCCAAACAGAAGAGGAGCAGGGCACAGAAATTCAGACGGGTTGGGGCATGCTGTTTGATGGGCAGGACATCATTGCCTCCATGGAGGGCAGT
The DNA here is from genome assembly GCF_963264785.1 of Psittacula echo. NCBI lineage: Eukaryota > Metazoa > Chordata > Aves > Psittaciformes > Psittacidae > Psittacula > Psittacula echo. The sequence continues at coordinate 29,048,905 of NC_137740.1, read as the reverse complement.
ATCACACCAAAGGTACCAAGCAGGTGTGGGTACGCTATGCCATGACTGGTCAAGAGAGCAAAAGAATGTACTCACATGGAGTGGTATATAATGCCACCTCCTTGAGGAAAGTAATTTCCTGCCTACAGTGGTCACTGGGCACTGAGGACTGTGCACACATAACATTTGTTTGTGCAGTGGCTCCACTCTTCGGATTAGGGACATCCTCCCACTTCCTACATCTTTAAATCCAGCAGAGGATGCAGCTGGCTGACAGTGGGATGCTCCTTGCTCCTCCTTGTTCCTCCATCCATCAGACACCGACATGCTTCATCTGCACCAAAGGGTTCCCACACACCCCCCTGACAGTGGTGAGCAGACACCAAACCAGCACACACAGACATGAGACGAGCCAAAGCAGAAGGGATCAGGCAGCTGCCCTCCAGAGCACCAACAGCTCTGTGCTGCCTGATCCCTGCAGGCATCCAATGCCCTGCTCAGGCAGATAGGCCTTGGTGGGGGGTGTTGGGGAAGCTGCCTACACCTGGGGCTTCCTTCACCAAGGGCAGCAAGAGGATTTTCAGAAAGGGGGAGCGGTGCTTAACACTGTCATAGACCTCCAGGCTTGCCTGGGCTTCAGAGCAGCCAGCAGCTGTCTTCATTTTAAAGAAAGTTTCAGACCTGCAGCAATTAGGGGCTCAGTCATAGAATCATAGAATAGTTAGGGTTGGAAAGGACCTTAAGATCATCAAGTACCAACCCCCCTGCCATGGGCAGGGACACCCCACACTAAACCATGCCACCCAAGGCCTCATCCAACCTGGCCTTGAACACCGCCAAGGATGGAGCATTCACAACCTCCCTGGGCAACCCATTCCAGTGCCTCACCACCCCAACAGTAAAGAATTTCTCCCTTATATCCAATCTAAACTTCCCCTGTTTAAGTTTGAACCCATTACCCCTTGTCCTGTCACTACAGTCCCTGATGAATAGTCCATCCCCAGCATCCTTGTAGGCCCCCTGCAGATACTGGAAGGCTGCTATGAGGTCTCCACGCAGCCTTCTCTTCTCCAGGCTGAACAGCCCCAACTTTCTCAGCCTGTCTTCATATGGGAGGTGCTCCAGTCCCCTGATCATCCTTGTGGCCCTCCTCTGGACTTGTTCCAACAGCTCCATGTCCTTTTTATGTTGAGGACACCAGAACTGCACACAATACTCCAAGTGAGGCCCCATGAGAGCAGGGCAGAGGGGCAGGATCACCTCCTTCAACCTGCTGGACATGCTCCTTCTGATGCAGCCCCGGATACGGTTGGCTTTCCGGGTTGCCAGCGCACACTGCCGGCTCATGTTCATTTTCTCATCCACTAACACCCCCAAGTCTGGTAGCTCCAACAAGGAGAGAGCCTGAGGAGCAGGCTTCTGGCTGCTGAAATGCTGCCAGTACCTATACTGACTTGACTGGGCAAATTCTGCATGCCCCTTGAGTAAATGGCTTGGCTTGGATCCCGCCATTCCCAGCCTTGGCTTCAAGCTGCAAACCTCCGTCATCAGACAAAATGTTTTCTCTACACATGCATTATGTCAGAGGTATTATCGGTTCAGCTGAGTAACCAGGTCAAAGATTTCAGATGTCCCAATTCTGGGGCAATGTAAGGGCATGCTTCGGCCAGCTTTAGTTATAACCCTTCAAGGTAATTACAGCAATGTGGTGGGGTATTCAAGCAGAAAGAGTTCACCCAGGGCAAGGAGGAGATGCAAAACATGAGCCTCCAAGACAAAAAACAGAGTACTGGATTGAAAGATTACACTGAAAACAGTGTCCTGAAAGGCAGGGGCTCTTTTCTACCCTTGGTACTCATTCAGTTTTAACCCCATTTGCATGGAAGTCCAAAAAGACTGGTATCAGCTCCCTCTTGGAATAAAGGCTCCTCTCTCCAGCAAGCTCTAGAAAGCTTTTTAAGAATAAACTTAGTCATCAAGCAGATTTTTATGCCTTGACCAAGCTTTGGGTTTGACCTGAAAAAAAGAATTGCCCTGAAGTCCTGACACTCACTTTTAAAACCACAAAAAACGAGCCATGCTCCAGTAACGTAACCACAGAGTTTTCTGGCACCTCGTCCCTTAAAAATACATCCATCTGCCTCCACACAGGCCATCAAACTCAATCTTGTTCACAATGGATTTCCCAATTCCTGCGTGCTGGAAGGACTGCAGCAGTGCTGGCTGCGTCGGCTGGATGAGCCCTTACAGAAGCACAGGCTGCAAACCTCACAGCTGTGTTTTCACTTAAAGAAGCTGCTCTTGAGACCGAAGCACTTCTTCCACGAGCTTTTCTATTTGTGCTGCATTTCAAAATTGCTGGAGAAAGACTCTGGGTAGAGGCTGAAGAACATGTGGTAAGGACAGGATGGGGATAATAAAGGAGAGACCAAAAGTCCTACAGTGGAAAAAGAGGAAAGACAAGGAAATTTGCTACCAGCTCAACTAGTTACCTCTCACACTGGGTTGGGGTGGTCCCTCCCTTTTGGCTTTCCAGATGGTGAATGTTTGGCCAATCTCAGCACCTGGTTACAGACTGCTGTTGCTACTGCTCAAAAGTCCTGAACTGGTCTTACACTGGCACCATCTCACCCATTGCCTCCTCAGTTGAACTCCTTCTCCTTATCCTTAAACACACATTTTCCAGATGAAGATTTAAATTCTCTAGGAGGCTCCTGAAGCTGTCTCTGCTGCTCTGTGTCCCTCAGCACGGCTAATCCTCATGAGACAGACAAAAGCAGAGAGGTAAAATCAGCTGTCCCATAAGCCTGCTCTTCAGGGAAGGGGTGCTTGGAAGGGGACATCACTGACAGCTGCTCTTTTACCCTTCCACTGTCACCACTCCTGAGACATCTCTGCCCCCAAACTGAAATACAGAGCAGGCACAGGAAGGAAACAGCAAGGAACATGCTGGGCAGCCAGTATGCCCCACCACCAGCTAACCTGCATATCCTGGAGCTTCTGGGTGTGAGACGATGTTGTATTATTAGTCTTATTTATTTATCATTATTATTATTATTACTAATGCTACTATTATTACCATTATAATATTTTACTTCAGTTATTAAATTGTTCTTCCCTCAACCCACAGGTTTTACCTTTTTCTGATTCTCCTCCCCATCCCACCAGAGCAGGGGAAAGGGAATGAGCAGGTACTTGGAACTTAGTTGTCAGCTGAGGTTAAACCATGACAGACCTCCTCTCCATTCCTGCTTTACTTTCCAGTTTAAGAGTTCTCCTGTGCGGAAGGGTTCTCTCTTACTTGGAACAATACAACATATCACCTTGAGTTTTACTTATTCTGCACCACCCAAGCTGCACACCTCTCTTATGCCTCTTCCCTCTCAGGACATTCGCCAGCAAACTACCTCTGTTAACAGGCTACAAGATCCATGCATGTGGCTAAAGAACAATGCCAACTCAAAACTCAACCCAGCTTAAGAACAGCTGAAACTCATTTGGGGTATTACTCTGCTCCCACTGTACATTTCCAACTTACAATCCCATAGTTTACTCTGATGTTATTCCTCTGCTGCTGCTTGCACTATACAACTGCATACAATGCATGCAAATCCAGTGAATCCCCAGCACGGGAAGATGGAAGATAGCAGATAGCTCTTTCCCCTTCTTAAACTAATCTCCCAAGTCAGAGGTTCCCAGCCTGGTTCCCAAAGACATAATAGGCTATTACTAAATTATCCCACAGGCTGCAGCAGGTCTTGCTCTTCAGATTTCTCCTCTAGGATACAACAAGGACCCTGGGGTCCTCCCATGACAGGAGTGAAGTTCCCTAGCACACACAAAGGCTGCTCTGTTGCTGTCTAGTGGCCCCCAACCTCTGCTACAGGTGGTTGGGCACTACAGCGAACCCAGGAAGAAGCATGGCTGGATCCTTTTCAAAGACATGCAGATCCTGTCACCAAAATGACAAGCTGGCATCATACCCATGGCTTTTATTTCACTGCTGCAAGTCAAAGCTGAAGAGCCTTTCGGGAAAGATGGGGCAGGAGACAACTTTCACCACTTGGCAAAAATATAAACTGCAAATGAGTTTATTTTTAAGCATTCACATTTGCCTGCACTGGACCTTTCGAACACAATCCATGAAGAAATGGATCCAGATTTATGTAGAAGGAAGAGCTGAATATTTGCATTCACTTTATAACTTACAGACTGGATGAGCTCATTCTCTAGATGCATCATTAGGAAACCACAGGACTAAAATACAGATTATACAATTGCAAAGGGTTTATATTGGTGGATTGAAAGTACCTTCTTCAGAAGCCAATGAATTGTGACACTGCACTGCATGCTCTAGACCACTAGGGAACTGTCAATGAAGTCACAAGTATTTTCTAAACATACATCAATTTTAAAATAAAAGCAAAATATCCCTAGGAAATGCCACATAACAAACTGTGACACTAACAAGATACATGCCAAATTTCACTGCTTAGCCATTTTCTGTCACTCAGAGCCTGCCTCCCAGCCTCTTTTTAAAGCACTCCAGGCTCTTGTGCTTCTCCCAGCCCTGGCAGTGCTCTTACAAAAGACAACTTCCCTGATTCCATCTTCTACAATATCAAAGCCTTCACAGGCTGGGTTTTACCAGCCTCAATAGGGATGAGAGGTTTCGTGCTGCAGAAAATTCTTGCATTTTGAAGACTGATGATGACTACAGGCTTTACAGGAAATGGGGGAACAGTTGGATCCTGCCCAGTCCCAAAGGCCTCTTCTTCATGTGGGAGATATGGAAATTCACTTGGGAAAGCAGGATTTTGGGAGAGGAGGCTGATCAAGTAGGCTGTTAAGAGGCTAGATTGCCATCAGGAATTTGAAACAACCCCAGAAACAACTAGGGAGGCAGGACTGACACTTCTCAAAGCAATTAGAGCTGCTGGAAAGTGAAGTTTCCCTTTCCAGGAAGAAGTTGATGGCTAGAGGGCAGCACTCAGACATCACATACCTTATCATAGCTAAAATTCTCCAGGAGAGACCAGAGGCCAATAGCCAGAGGCCAAAGGAGCAGCACAGGGACCTGTAACTGGTGTGAAGAGAAACACGCAAGACCAGGGTCTGCTGCATGAGAAGAGAAATGTGAAAAGCAGATGCTGACACTGCACTGCCAAAGCCTATGGGCACCAGCAGCTTGTGCAGAGCCCAGAGAAGGGGAGCATGACAATGACACCAGCAGCACCTGCCACAGACACCCAGGACTGAGAGAGACCTGGGACCAGCCAGAAAGCTCACTGTACACAGGGGCTGGCAAAGCAGCAAATACATCAACCTCTCTGAAAACCCTAGAGCAAACAGACCAAGTGACTTAAAGTAACCATGAAAAAAAGAAAATATTTCTCACTACTAACAAGGAGAGAAACTTTAAGGGTACAGCTGATGTAAAACTTTCCCTAAGATAACAAGTGTCAGCAGCCAAACAGACAGGGATTTCTGTGCAGCTGCAGTGCCTGAAGCCTGCTGGTTGGTCCTACCCAGGACCTGACAGGTTCTACAGGACCAACATCAGCTTTTGTGCAGCTTAGGTGGTATGGAAGTCCATATATATGCCATCTTGATCCGATGAACAAAAACAAAGCCTGATCAGAAAGGGATCACTAAGGCATTTCTGCCCCAAAATGGTATGCAAGTAGACTTAAGCAAGTGGTGTGTTCCACATCTGCTTTAGAAGAAAAGTGACACAACCAAGTTGAAACCCTCTCTAAACTCACTGCATGGTATGTTGTTATTAGAGGGTACTACAGGTAACAGGTCACTATCCCCACCTGCTGCTATTTCAGACACCTGCAGTCATGTCTGAAAACAGGTCTCAACTTACTGACCCTAGGTTTAAGCAGACTGAAGTTTAGCTTCACGCTTGGCCCTACTGTTTTGTGAGAGCCTGCAGTCAGTAGAGAACAGCAACGCAAAAGTCGGTGGCTCCCAAAGAGAAGGCAGATCCACCACTGATGGATGCACAGCTCTGCTAAGGAACACAGCAGCACAAAGAGAACACAGCATGCGGTTTGAAAGCAGTTTCTTCAATGGAAAGGAGAATGAGAACACCAACAATGGTAAACGTTCATTTGATGAAAAGGGGACAAACAGCCCTTCACAAAGTGCTGGATGGATTCTGAGAGCTGCCCCAGTCTCACACCAGAGACGGAGCACAGGGCAGTGGTTACCTGTAGGAGGATGGGACACCACACTGTCTTCAAATGGCTCAAGTCACAGGAAAGCCAAGGTAAGAGCTGTGGGTGTAGAAGTGTCTGTGCATGTGGCAAGAGGAAAAAATGGTTTGGTACCTTTTACTGCACCTGACTATAGCACAACTTTCCCTCCACCCCCATGAACCTTGGAGGATGCTGATACACAGTTTACAAATCAGCCTAATTTGTGTCTCTCCTATGACTATTTTGAGTTTTCCTGTAATATGTCCAGTCTTTGTCATTGCTGTTGGGAGGATACAAGGAGCCGAGGGCAGATCAAACAGAGCAAATCCTATTTTCTTAAGTTTGTTAATGCTAACTGCTTCCCCTGCTAAGCCATTAATGGAGCTTTGAGAACCCAGAAGCACACATTAATTCAGCACCCAGGTACTGCCTCATGCCTGGAGGGATTTCTGTAGAGCTGCACTGGAGACAGATGAAAGCTTGTAATACCCTCCATACAAGAGATAAACCTATTAAAATATGAACAGCCCCTGTGCTGAAGTGATAAGAGCTCTGCCAGGTAACAAGGGAGATCACAACAGTATTTCTAGGTTTAGTTATATCTGCAAGCCATTAAACTAGAGCTGGGACTATGAAGATGCAGAATACCATGATCATACCACACTGATCTCAGTTTGACAGCCATGCCATTCTCCTCCACTCTTTGGGGTACTGCTACAAAGTACCTGTCAGTCCCAAAGTCCAGCTAACTTGAGCTTTGCTCGTTCTCTGGGGACAATCTGGATTCTCTTGCAGCTTGTTACAACCTGCCAGAACTGCAAGCAGCTCAGCTGTGTCCTTCACCAAATCTCCACCAGACACTGTTAGCAGCATGGGATGGAAAAGCACCTCCTGCCACATGCACTCAGCCCCCTGCCTTCCACAGAGCATCTTCTCCACACCATAAAATGCCACCCAGCATCCTGCCATGGCAATGCCAGCTACCTCCTCCCCAGGCAGATGTGGGCTTTGTGCCCACACCTCCTCTCCTTTACTTAACCAAATCTTGTGGCATGTCTAAGCACAGTTGTTTGGCACACGAGCAGGAGATCCAAAGCTTTCCAAGGACATCCCTGCCCCTTCCCATGAACAGTAAGAGCTCCTGTTGATACCACAACTGCCAGGCTCCCCTGGGAAGGGGCTGGCTGTGGCTCGGTTGAATTCCTTTGGCAGCAACCTGCTCCCGCTCACACTTTCCCAGGGACCTTGCAGCTCCTCTGTCACAGAAAAAGAAGGAAGAAGGAGCGGACGGGGGCCAGGAGACTTGTCCCAGCGAGCCCAGAGCCCACTGGCAGTGGGATGGGCACCCTGCCCTCAGGCTAACCCATGGCCAGCTGTCTTTCTCTGGCTCTGACATAGCTGCATTTCAGTGGGGAAGCAATTTATGCATGTAGATGCTTCAGAAAGGGCTCTGGCAAGGTTCACTCTGAGAAAGTGAGGTGTAACATGTAAAGTACTTTTCTAGGGCAAAGTTGATGTTGGAGCCCGTGGCACTGCTGTCGATCCCCAGGTTGGAGTGCAGGGGGTAGGGTCAGTGATCTCCTTCCAGCATTTTAACAGCAGTCTGTTTATAACCCTCTATTCCACACAGTTATTCAACACATGTAAGGGGCTTGATATGGTTTATGTTTGGTAGTTGTGGTTTCCAAGCAGTACTGCATTTCTTCAAGATGAAGATACATAATATTTAAAACAATTTTTAAAACCAGTCACAAATCTGCAATCTTTTACGTCACTCCTCCTTCCTCCTATCAAACCCAAACCATAACACACAGTCACAGAAGATCAGCAAGCTCATGTGCGAGAACTCGGCTGCAAGAAACTTGTGTGTGTGATGGAAACCTAAAGCTGTAATTCAGTTAAATTGGTACAAGCTATGTTTAAGGTTTCAAAGACATCCGGGAGGTAGTCCACTGTTTACAGTTGTGGGTACCAGCACGCTGTACACAGAGAAGGAGAATCTAAGAGCTGAACCAAAGCATGAGGTATTCATTTAACAATCTGTCTCAGCAAGTGCAAGGAAATTAAAAGGTTTCCTGCCCCTGGGAGTTCAGCATACTAGCAACCTGATCACGTATCATCCTAAAATCTCATCACTGCCTTGCTAGGGATGACCCCATCCACTCCTAAAGCAAGTCACAACACAACTGAATCTCTGTTTCCCATTTTTAACATATGCCTCCATGTGGCAGAGTCAGCTGGGGCAGGGAAGTCTTAGAAAAATCTTTAGAAACCATCCTTAAAAGAGAGTCTGTAAAGCACTGCTCCCTAGAAATGCCTGCCTTCTGTGGAGCATGGCAGCTCTTGCAGTGCTTTCTGGTTTTGCAGTAGTTCTACATAAATCACACTTTCCAGACTTGGGGCTTTGTTGGATTAATTTTGTCCAGTCAGTCCTGGAACTGGAGTTGTCTGTACCAAAGCAGTAAGTTTTAAAGAAAACCAACACCATGTTTTACAGAGACAGTCAAGTTCTTAAAATTAGTTATTTATTCCAACAATATTAAAAGGAGACACACCACTTTCTCAGTCATTTTTCCATTCGTAGTATTTTGGTTTAGGTTTTTTAGACCCATGAGCCTAATCCTTAAATTATGGAAAAGCTGGAAGAAAAAGATGACAGGGACAAAGGATCAGCCCCTTTAGAACACCTACTGCGTTCACTCACCCTTTGGAGAGGGTGCAGCTCTTGTTGTTGAGATCTTTATTTTAAATATACTCTGAAAGTAAATAAATAAATAAAAGTATCTCCAGGCATCGGTATTAGGTTGTGAAGGAGACCCACACAATGCATGGGAGGCTAGAAAGGAGCCAGTAAATTCTAAGGATGTAGAACAGGAGAGGGGATTAAGCCTGGTGATTAAATTAGGCGATGCATGAATACATTCCAATGCACAACATCACTCAAACACTGGACAAAACATATGGCAACAATGGAAAGTGCTGCCCATGAGGTCACCTTTAATATGATTAGCCATGGACGCCTGAAAGGAGATCTCCCAAGTACTGGCGTACTAACCCTCCTTTGTGCAGGGTGCAGAAGCACCTCTGAAAGCCTTTGAGGCTCTGTTATCCTCACACAAATGGCTGCTGTGTGTTAAGGGATGTGCCCAAGTCCATTGAAAGCAGGAAAGACAAGAAAAAAATAGCCTTGAGGCCCGGTGAGCACACTGAGAGTGGCTTTTGTTCCCACTTGAAGGGCACTGGTGGGAGCCATCCCCAGGGTGTCTTGCCTGACAGCTGGGTCACCTCAGGGGCTCTCCTGTTCTGCTTGGACTTTTCAACTCTGCTGGCCTGCATTCACCAGCACGGTTTGCCTTTTTGAAGGGGGAGAAAGCGCCTCATCCATCACTTTCGCGAAGGCAGTTAATTCACTTCTTTACAACTGGAAAGGCTTTTGCTGTAAGCAGGAGGGAGTGCAGGAAGAGTAATGAAATCCAAAAGGGAGCCAAATGATGCTTTCCTCTGCTAGACGCCAGCACTGGCAGTGCTTGCTGCTGGCATGGCCCGTGGTGGATGAAAGGAGACTCTTGTGGTATGCCATTAGCTATTTCCAAGGCCTCAGTTCATGTTTACCACAGCCACTGTGTTACTTCACTTGGTATTTTTTTCCAGTCCTGTTGATTGCACTGCAGAACTGACCAACCTCATTTGGAAGCCTTAATCACAGAAAGCAGAAACAAATTGCTTTTCAAAAGGACTATTTTTTTTTATTCTTGCCTAAACCAAACCTCATGCTGCTTTCCATAAACCCAACCTGAGGATGAAATCACCACTTATAGCTGAAAAGCAAAGGTCCCTGCTAGGCTTTGCTTACTCTGCTTATCGCCCAGTTGTGCCACCTGCCCCCAGCATGGCAGTGACGCCACTATCACCAGCCGTGGGAGCACCGAGCCATGCTGCCTGGACTGCACTAGAGGGCATCTTGTTTCCCAGCACTTCTCTGTACCTCACAACACTGCAGCCACGTAAAGTAAAACCGTGTTACAACAGCGGCCAGCAGGTTATCTTGTCAACTGTAACGAGAAGAAGCACTCAACGACATTAAAGATAATCTTGTGTGGGTGACTTTGCATGACTACCTTGCTGTAATCAGGCTAGCTCTTCAGGCTGCTGAACTCTACCCCAGAGGACCTTGGCACACTTGGCCAAGCTCCTCCCAAGGTTTCTGCAGGTCTTTAGTACTTCAGATTGGCAGTGACCAATAAGGGACATTTGAGGGACAGGCTCAATGGCAAACTTCGTCCACACACTTTGTATCTGCATGGCTGGGTGGGTGAAAGTCACAGAGACAATTCCCAGAGGAACTGGCTCTGGCTACATAGGTCCCAGTAGCTACAAAGGCTCAGTAGCAACACAACAACAAGCATGGCACAGGATTGCTACTGGCTGGCATCCTGCTATTGCCAGGAAATGGAAAGGTTCATTTCCTAAAGCCCCTTCCAGCTTTACATTTCCAGGATGCCATAACTGCCAGCAGCTCAAACCTTGACAGAGCACACCCCAAGCACTGCACTGTCACAGGTGACATTTAGCAAGCTGTGAAATGCCTACCCTCTCATACCAAAGAATCACCTTAGACCCTTCTAATAGATCTCACAGACTCTCAACTGGATCTGCCAAGACAGAAGACCAAGCCAGTTTCTAACAAGACAAGGTAGACTGGGCAGCTGCACACTAGTTCTAAAAGAAGGAGGGTAGGATTTTTTTTTTTTTTAATTTTAGACAAACAAACAAAAAACAACCTTCCCCAAACATAACTCTCTCAAAATGAAAATCAGTGAGGGTTAGGAGAAATGCCTGTGGTGGCACCCATTTCCTGGCTGTTCAAGCTCTTTTCAGCAAGTCTTCCTCCTTTGAATTGTACCTTGTACCCATCGCTATGCTAGCATTGTTACAAAGGCTATTTATAGCAAAACTACTGATCCTCAGTGCTGAGTCTGAAGTAAGCTACAGCAAGAGTAAGGATGAACCAGGCCTGGCAGTGTACCAAGTGAAAGCTGTACAAGAAACCCATCAGTCCAAAAAGTCAGTTGTAGAAGCTGTCTGCCTTTCAACAGTTTTCCTGAAACGGTGAAGCCCAGATGATGTTACTTTGCCTAACTGCTTATGGGTTAGGACAAGTCCTCTCTTTCCTGCAAAGCTCAGCTGCTGACACTAGCTTTGAACTCAAAAGAAAGAATGTCATTAAGCTCACCCTGAGGAATAGCTGTTTCTCCCTACAAGATGGGCACACAGGGGCAGGTTTAACACACCTTTATCTGCTGGATATCCTCATCCCAACAAGCATATTGTTGGTCCTGGCATGTAGAGACCAACTGGCTTCTGCTCTGGGCCTGACCATGGTATCCATTTAGATATCATAGTTCTACCTGACCTCTCTCTGTATTCATTGTCTGCTGTAGACTTTCTTAAAACTCCTGGGACACTGAGCAATAGCATTCCTTCAGCATGGAGAACCTCGAAGGGTTTAATACTGCTTTGCACTGTGTAAGAAAAGACACACTTGTCTGCTATCTCAGCTGACTGCAACAGCACCATATTCATGGTCTTTAAACTGATTCCAAGGAACTGTACAAATGCTTGAGAATTTGAAGAGATGACCACACTGCAAAAGGATCTCAAGCTTGGTCCCCTGTGTAAAGGCTATTTGACAGCAGCATTCCTTGGCACCATGTTATGGATCCACCAAATACACCAACCTCTTACTCCTACCTAAACAGGAGAAATTAGTAACTTCCCAGCTCCTTTAAATACCTGTATGTTGCTCACTGGTTTATTTAAAAAACCACCAAAAACTAAAGAGCAAGGCAATGTGAGCACAGTATTAAAGACTATCAACCATCACTCTCAGTAATGTTTGAAAATAATAAAAAACAGAAAGCTGAAGTGAAAATTCAAAACCTCAAAGTAATTTCCACCATACATACATGAGAAGGGAAAAGTTTATACATGATGCAACAGAAAAAATGACTCACTTTCTGAAATGCCAAAGCCTGTTTTAGTTCATTCTGTCTTCTATACCTGCTAAACACATCACTGACAGGGCAATCATTTAATAAATTTCTTTTTTTTTTTTAATCCCATTTTAGCTTTTTAAGCATTTTATTTCCTACTGTTGAGGGTCAGATTCTACGCTTACATGCTAATCAGAAGTAAAGGGCTAGCTGGACCAATGGGGTTTCTTCTCAGAAAAACAAGGAGAGTCTTGAGATTAAAACAGAGACCTTGAAATTGAGGTGAAACTGAAGCCTTAAAGTTATTAACTGCTGTTGATTCATGGGACTGAGAATTTCTCAGTCAGAGGTTCTGATCTCAGCATTGGCATTAGACACCAACAAGCTACAGCTCTGCAGTCCCTCAAGGTCAGCCTGATGAGAGCGATCGAACCCATGAGGTGGCCAGTTTCCTTCAATTGTTGAGGAAGGCACAAATTAAATTTTGTTGTATTCAGGATAGACTGCTTTTTTGAAAAACCAAACAACAGTGACTGCTTGGTTAGTCTGTGTTTCTGTGACAGAAACAAGTTTTTCAAGGCCAGTTAAAGAAATTATCCACAAACCCCCTTCACAGTGATTCTGCATGGCTGGTTTCTTCCAGGTATCTGAAGTCTCTCAAACCACTCTAGTCCAACAAGCTCTTGAGACTACGTTCTCACTGCCTCTTTGCTTAGTTTTCAAGTGACCATCAATTTAATGATAGCCCACCACAGATGGGTAACGGACTGTAGCCAGCTTGGTTGGTAACTAGTATAAATGCAATCTGCTACCAGCCTAGATCCAAATAGGAGAATGCATTTCCTTCAGAGGACAAAGTTGAATAGTCAGGTTTTAAGGTGTTAACAATGCAACAACTTGAGAATATGTATTTCTGGGAGAGATGAGTATTTGTGCCTTAAGATGGAAGCAGGAAGCAAGAGGGAATGACAGTGTTTCGCACCAGTGAACACAGTGCTGCACAAAGGAGCATATGCACGGAGAACGTCCTTCCCAAATCTCAGGTATGAACAAATCTTAGAAACAAGTGCAATGTGGACCAACAACCTTATCTAATATGTCATGCTTCATGCTCCCACTTTACGCAATTACATATTCAAGGGAAACCTGCAGTCTGAATATGCTCATATGCTTGAACAACTTCCTTATTACCATATGAAGACAGAGAGAAGGGCAAGATAAATTATCTAGACTACCGAAGACAGATTCAAAGCTTGCAAAACAAAACCAAGAAGGTGCTCAACAAAATGTACTGCCAATGTATCACTGCAAACTTTAGCAGGGCATCTAATTTCAGTAGACATGGGCTTGGACTTGGAATGTTTAAAGATAAGCCCAAAAGCGGACTTCAGGAGGTGCTGGATTCCTCAGATGAGGCAAGATCAGCTTCATCCTCAGCTCAGCTAGATGGAATCTTGGCTAAGACTCTTGTATCCTCATTTCAGAGGAAAGGAAACCACAGGTGCTTTCTGAGCTTCTTTGTCCTTCACCATCCATATGCTATGGATGAGAAAAGATAAAACATTCTAGGACTCAGAAGGAGCGATCATGCCCAGAGACACCTGATAAAATGAGTTGTGGCCATGGTAGGCAAGAATTTTTTCCCCTCTCACTTTGGAACTGAAATGAGAAATCACAAAACTGCAATGTCTGAATCTTTCATCTCCTTCCAAATGTTGTCTTTTGTCATTATACAATTAGCCTTTTTTCCATTTAATATCAGGTGAAACAGAACTGGCTCTGACAAAGAACTGCTACAACTTCACCTATGGCAGACTGATCACATTTGAAGTCACATCACTCAACACCCAGTGACTCCATCTAACGAAAATGATGGATTAGCCATGCAGTCAGCTATAATTAATACCTGAAAAAAACCTCTTGTCAAGTCTCTGCTCAAATACGTGATAAACGGAATCTGAAACAAGAGACTTTCTGATGACGTCTGTTCATTGCTGGGGAAGAAAAACACCATCAGCTGTAGGGCAAGACTCTCAGAGCAAGGACTACTGCCTCAGCAGAAAATGTAAAATAAGAATTTCCTCCCAGTGGTCACCCCCCATGTACCTCTACACAAATGCATGTTTTCCTGGGTTTTATCTGTATTGCTGTCAGAGACACTGAAGAACCAGTTTGTTTCTGCTTCATTGAGAACCAGTTTTTCCATCCTGAATATCTCTCAATGTAGCCAGCAGAAGCCACTACTCTTTCTACAACCCCAAAAATACCAGTCTGCAGCTTGCTCAGCTGGATCAAGCACTGAATTCTCTGTTTGCCTTAGCTATCAGCTTCACGTTTGAGACACATTCTATCACTAAGCCACCACCCGCCACAGATGCCCTCCCTTTCCCTTACAGATGCTATTTGTATGAGGTCCCTATGAGCCAGTGATCTCAGGCTGCCTATCACACTAGCACAGGCAAGACCTAGTACAAAAAAACAAGAGGTGTCTACTTCATGTGTGAATGTGGAGTACCTGTAAACACCTTCAACTCTACTTGCAGGTCAGCGTGCGATGGCTGCCAACTCACCCCCTTCTACAACGGCTGATCATCAAGTGGATTCAATTAATAGAAAAAGCTAAGCAATTCATAATGTATGATGAAGTACTGCCCACTACAACTTTGTCCTGTGCAAACAAGAGAGACTTCCATGGGACAGCAGCACACTGGCTTGGTCCTGGCACATGGAGGCAAAAGCCTGAGAACTGAAAGGACTGGGGAGAGAGACCACTCATGAAATACACTGATAGCTTCTGCATTGCAGAGAGGTGCTGGCCACAGTTCAGCCCTTTGTGCTGATGTGGCTTGCTTCTCTGCTTTGCACCATGAGAGAGAACTGGGATAAAAAACCTCTGATCTTAACTGGGCCAGCAATAAATGGTAGAAACAAAAAAGCACCAGTTCCTATTCAACAACTGTCAGTAATAAATGTGAGGAAGAGAATGGTCATCATTGACCTAAGGCATTGGATTTGCCCTGGCAATAAGAAAAAGGCTGTGCTGCCAGCTCTGCCACCAACTCACCATGTAAGCTCAGGCAACTTCTTCACCTCTTCTTGCCATTCCCATTGCCTGGAAAGATGAAGCCATTCTTCCCTCTGATACTTGCTCTGAGGCTGGCAGACAAAAGAAGCTGTTGCTGTGTCAAACAGCAACTCAAAATTAAAGCATAAGACCCCTTTTCTTTTGAGAAGTTTCTAAGCTTGCAAATTGGTGGTAGATTTAATAAAACTCAAGGGTTAAGCTGTATTTGTTTAGAAGGAAAATGCTCATGCATCACCATAAAACATGAATATCTGAGCTGGTGGCTGGAATACTTACCCTGGGAAGAATAAAGTCATAACCCACTCTTGCACTACTCATGGTAAATTAATGCCAGAGCACCACTGTGTGGGGAGCTCCTTCTCAGCCGTGCTTGCCCAGACATCTGGCTGTGGTGGCTCCCAGCACAACACTCTACAGCAGAGCCCTGTGCTCCAGCATCTGACTCCCCCCTCCTGTTGGAGCCAGCTCGACCACTTCACCACCTGCCCCTGCTGGGACACATCTGCTCAGCTGTAAAAGAACCATGGGGGAACAGTGGGACATGTGTGAGGACATCAATCCTACTCACACCTCTGGGAGGACTTCATTAAAATCCCAGGGCAAACGGTTAGATTCTTTACACTCAAAATCCTAATTTAATCAAAATATTTTAAAAGCTACTGGCAATATAAACATCTCCATGCAAGCACGCAGATGCTCAGCCAACACAGATCCCCACTATAACATGACCCCACAATACCTCCTTCCTGCGTGCAACCTTGGTGTGTGCAAACTGCTTGACCTGAGCCATTACCTGTTCCTGACGACAATGATGACATTTCATATTTGCCCTGCAAAGTACGTGTTCTCCTGTGGTACTGTAGGAAAGACATTTTGAAAAACCATTCTTAGTTTGCTAACGCACCTTTGCAGATGCATTTCAATTACTCCTGCAGGAAAGGGTGGTATCCCCCAGCAGAAAGCTGCAGCCTTAGATGCTCATTTTGACATATTAACTGGGGCTACACAAAAAGACAAAATCCCCAAAGGAAATTAACCTCTAAGTACATCCAACATCCCCCCAGCTGCCTTATGTATTACACAGTATAAACAACTGTCCATAATGATCATATAGCACCTGCTGTCCCCATTCTGGGTATCAGTGATGTCTCTTTAACCAGACATCAAAGAGAAGGAGCAGACAATGGCGGAATTGTGATAGGAAGTGAATAGTGAATGCTCCTTGTCAGTCTGCATTTCCATTTAGCTTGCAGTACCATAGTACAGCTGACCCTGTGTCTGCTGTCACGTTCATGTACTGCTGCTGTAACGACTTCTTAAGGGAGGTATCATGGAGTTTGCAGGATTTCATAAAAGGATCTGTTGGATTTTCTTTTGGGCCAAAGCAAATGGCAAAGCAGGTACACAACTCAACCTACCCTGAAAATTAATCTCAGAACCAAATCCGAGATTAATTTGGTACCAATGTGACATTCTGGGTGATGAGCACCAGGACTTTCTCTTTGAGACTGGCCAAAAACTCAACAAAGCAACACTCCCCAAAGAGATGCAGCCAGAGTCAGGGGCTGGAGCAAAGCCATTTACTCCTCCCCAGAAAGGTGCATGAAAGAGAGTGTGCAGGGGCAGCACGTACAACAGCCATGGCTAGACAACCCAGGCATCACACCAGGGAGTACTCAAGACAGGATGGTCTTCCTGTCCCAGCAGCATTTTAAGACATAAATTCAGATCATACTATTAGGGAAAACATAGGTACATTCAGTTAACTGAGGTCTATACCATGTTACAGCCCTTTGCTGTCTTATCGAAACAGTTCTTCCAACTCATAGTGTCTTCCATTCATATACTACCATATTGTATTTTGCACACAGTGACTGCTTAACCAGGGTAAAAATATTTATTATTTTCATGTAGCAAGAAGAAAAGACCTGACTGTTTATTATACAGATATGAGGCAGGAAATACAACAAAACAATTTCCCATAATTATTTCCAGCAGTCATTCATATTGGAAAATTTTAATGGTGATAGTAATTAATCTGTAGCTCGAGACTCCCAATTAAACAGCATTAGCAGGAGCAATTGTCTAAAAATATGTTTCTGCCCTATCCCATTAGCCACAACTACATATGAAATTTCCCATCAGAGTGTCACGTACAATGTTTTTCTTCCTCCTCATTTTACATGTGTGAATGGCTTGAGTCAAATTCTCAAAGCTGTCTTCATCAACTAGGCAGAGTCAGTTCTGAGAGCTTCAAAAACTACACAGAGCTGCTTAATGTACTCAGTATGCCATATACCTGGGTGGTTTTGAGCTGGTATTCTGCACACAACCTAGTGTTGGAGATCTTTGTGCTTGTTTCCCTCTATTTCCTGCAGCAGAAATACTCTAATACTTCAGGAGTCTTAATTAAACAAAGTTTTTCTCAAATATTGCTTATTTCCTCATTCCCAGCAGCCATGGGACAGAACCATAGGTAAGGTCTCCACTATGGTACAGAGCTATAACAATACAATTTTTACTACCTTTACGACCTTATTCAAAACAATTGAGACCCCCAGGGAAAAGCAACCTTTGCTCAGTCAACAAGACTGAGCACAGTACACAGTGACAGTGGCACAACACACATGCTGTGAGCAAGGAGAAGTGAGGCCATTTCATTAGCAATTTAAACCTTAAATTTGTGTAGCTTTCCCATCTTTACCATTTTTATCCATTTTTTTTTTTCTTTTTAACACACACCTGCAAAGCTGAATGTCTGTTGCACAGAAAACAAGGAGAAAAGCTATTCTAGCAAACAGTTCAATGCCATTAACTGGTCTAAGGTAAATGCAGCTTGGGTTGTTCTCACAATGAACTTCGGTCAACGCCAATGTTTTGAGCACCCACGTATAAGTGCACGGGCAAAGGCAGAATCACCGGCACAACAAAAGCCACCCCTCAGCTCACAGACAGTTGTCATAGAGACAGATAAGCATCCTGCGGTATTCCCATCTTAAATATGCACAGAAATCCTTTTTAATCTGCCTCCTTGTAGGCATCTTTCCTTGTGATTCATTTATAAGCTGTTTAGGCCAAACAGAGAACCACTTATTGGCAGGTCTCCTTTAGGCAGGCTAAGAGCTAAGGAGCTTTTCTGCAAACTTGATGGGTTTTGTTAAAAGCAAGTTTCTATCTGATTCTCTCACTAGCATTTCTAAAAGTTGTGGTTTGGGGAAGTAGTCCAGCTTCAAAGTAACCTGGCCAGGGAGAGAAAGGAAAGTTGTGGGTTGTGCTCACTTTGGTTTTCAAACCAGGTCAAATCCCTGCTCCAGTTTATAGTGTGGATGCACTACGAGCTGTGAACGGACAGCATAGGGGTGGCATTTCATGGTCCTGGGCAGGAAGGAAGCGGGGGGAATACAGTACTGTAAATATCTGAACATTTTTTTCTCAAAGTCACAGCAAAGATACCTCTTGCCTTTACATCTAAAGCTGCAGCTCCAAATGAGAAGGAAAAGAAATACATTAATCTCTCCCTGTGTGGACAAAGTTTCATAAGCTCCTTAGCTGCTTAAGGTGCAAAGACTTTAAACCTCTATAAAACTCAGTGCTCAGCTGCCTTTTGGAGCCAGGAAGCTGGCAGGCAGCAGAGGAAACCATATACTAGGGAAACCGTCCCAGAAGAGGCCTATGGGGACAGCAAGATCCCACGGAGTGACATATGTGTGGCTCTGGTTGCAAAGAAGGTCCTCAGACCCAAGATACAGTGCAGTAGGATTCCTCTACAGACCTCTGCAGAGTCATGAAAGGAACTGGAGGGGGGCCTGTGAGGGGAAGAGTGACAGGTTGCCAAGGACCGAACCAAGGCAGGAATTCAAAATTACACAGCCCCCAAAAGACACATATATACTGACATGGAACCCATAAATTTTAAGCTTTCAAGACTGTGTGCTACCTCTGTAATTTGTCTCAAGATCTTCTGTGTGACTCAGATATGTAATTTCCAAGCTATTAAAAAAAAAACCAAACCAAAATCCAAAAAAATATTCTTCATCTGATGAGCTACAGAGATTTCTGCTTCTAAAATTAGTGATAAAAGATTCAAACATGGGCAAGCAGATGCTGCTCTCACACTAGGTCATAAAAAGTCAGCAGCAACATTCAAATAGGAAACATTCCGCTCGCCATGGCCTGGCCAGTCTGACTCTGCTGCATCTTACTGGGGCCATCCTAGGTCAGGTGCAAGGAGTTCCCTGGTCAACCAGTATTTTTGCTATTACAAAGATATGCCCATGAATGGCTTTAGCTGAGAGATATTCTTAGGTTTTGGGAATAAATCCTAAATTATACACATATTGTGGGGGAGATCAGTATCATTCCAAAAAGAAAACTGACGCAGACAGGGAGAGCACCAGCCCAAGGCATCACAACCAGTAGCAAAGAAGGACAAGAGATTCTTCCCCCAATGATTTTCTTAATACCAACAGGAAACACAAAAGCACATCAACCTGAAAAATGGCAGGGTGGATGTAAGAAAAAAAACCCACCCAAAACATCACTCTTCAATCAGGACTGACCCCAAGGTAGAAGATCTCAAACATAATGCAATGTATAGGAAGAGGGCTCATATCCCTTGGAAAAAAACCCCACAGGAGTCATCCATGCCCTGCCACCCCCTCCCTTAAGATGTGGGACGATCATTTCCTTCGTTCACATATTTATTTGGAATCTGATAATTCATTGCCCATAGTTTCCTGCTGGAGTTTGTCTTCCATTGTTCAGGATTTACATTACTCAACAGGAAATCAGTGAGAGGTCCAGTGATTAGAAAGGTGTGTTTCCCATTCAGACCTACCCTTGCTCACTTGCTCAGGGCTGGAAATCAGACCTAGTACACAACTGCATCCATGGGAACTCAGGGAAGTGAGGGAGCAAAGGCAGAGGGACTCATCTCCTATTAAAAGCTACAGATTGCTGTGTCCTGTGTCCAGCCTAGGACACGACTGGACATGTGCAAACACCCACCCCTCACATACTGTTTGTACTTGGGCCTTACAGTAAATGCTTTCTCCATGTGCTGGGGAGGATGTAGTTTATCGAAATACAACTATCAAGGCAATACTTGAAAAGAGTAAGTATGGTGACAGTGTCCCTTGAACTAAAATACTCTTCATTCTCAAAGACCATTACTTTCACTCTGAGACTCAACAGCGGGTGAGATTCTGTGCAACATCAAGTGCCACTTGTGAGATACAACTCAGTTGATCATGTTGGTTATAAACTAAGCTAAGTAGGAATCAGCCCTCTCTGATGCCCTTAGCAGTGGCTTTTAAGCTTGATCTCACAAACGATGCTCCAATATGTTCTCTTTAACAGCTTCTCCGTAACAGCACAAAGCAAAACAAAACACTGCTAATCTTTTATTGGGTATCACCAGAACAGGATGCTTCCCTGGCCAAATCCTCCCACTGAAAATGTCACAGCTGTTTTAAAACATATTTTCCCTGAGGTTAGTTTGATAACAGGTACTCAGCTCAGACACATAGAGTGACTGTGAAGCACTACACTGTAAGTGTGACTTGTGGAATGCAGCTGGTGACCTTTCTGGGCCACGGCTCCCAGGCACTGTGGACTCTAGTTCCAACTCAAACATCTCCAAGGCTTCCCAGTTGGCTCATCAAGTGCAAAGGCATTTTTATGTTTCTTAAGCATTCAGAGTGTGCTTGTGAACAAAAGCCCAGCTTATTAGCCATTGAATGATAACCTCAAAAAGGGAAGCTTCTCTTCCTGAAGAGGTTTAAGAAAACTGCATGACTTCGAAGTGGGAATCTGATTTCCAAAAATTAATTTAATACAACTTTAATAATTATTATTTCCTTTGAGCAAGGAGGGACCCTGAGCAAATGCCTCCAGGCTCGCTTACATGTACCTAACCTGTCTTCCAAGTTCTCCTACAGCAGATGTAGGCAAGATAGCTTCAGACACCACAATACTTATACCTACAGCCATATACCTATAAGCATACACCCATACCAATGCTCATAGAAAGTTTATCCTAAAATACAACCCAATCTCCTCTACTGAAACTCAGGATACAAATGTGTCATCCTGTCCATCATAGACATGGGGGAAAGCACACTGTCTCCTTTCTGCAGCAGCTTCGCCAGACTAAGCCACATGCTATGCTGGGGAAGGTCAGACATTTCTTATGTCTGACTTCAGACACTCCTTGATCTTGTTGTTCTGCAACAATTTTGTTAAAATTAAGAATCTCCTGCAACTAGAGACAACACTACAATACTGAGTAAAATGGAAGGGTTACAACATATCTCTTACATACAATAGTCCAGTTTACATATCTTGGTACACTAGCTTCTTTCTCAGCAATATCCTTATATTGACTCATGCTCATTTTGCAAAATGAAACAATAGTGTTTCCTTACATTAAGAGATTATTTTGTCTCCTGCTCAGGAAGGCCACTGGGTTCTGTAAGTTACTGGAACTTCCTATCCACAAAAACTGTCAGAAGCCACCCCAGGGCAGCAGAACTTCAAATGCAAAAATATTTTTGCTGTGATAGTCTAAAATAACTGGACCTACTTGTAAAATAGAAATGACACATACCACAACTGATACAAGATTATTTAAATCACCCCAGGCACAAAATCTCCTCACTAGCATCTCTTTCTCTGAAACACACCCAGCTCTTGTAAGTATCAGCTTAGATAACATTTAGTGATTTTCCCTGCCCAGAGTACTTCTATGAAAACTGTGGAAAACATGAGGATTGCAAGCACAGAAATAAATGTGGAGGGTGAGCCTTTTACAGTGAAATGTGCACTAAGGATATCTGAACTGCTTGATAATGAATGACACCATCATGATTTGTTTTACTGTATGTTACTTACCCAGTCCAGCAGGGTTTTAGGATTTTGAAAAATGTTGAAAAATTCACCCCTCCTTAGAATTGGAACCTTTTTCTTTTCATCCTGCTTAGTGCTTTTGATACGCAATTTGATGCTGCTCTTAGAAAGACATGGTACACAAACCTGCCTTTCTTTTCCAGTCTTGACTTTCCCCTTGAGGTTCTATTTGATCAGAAAATTCTTAGGGAGTACAAAATGAAATTGTTTCAGTGGAGCAGAAGCCCCTTTCAGGAGCTGGGCTTACCTGGTCTAAGCGCAGAGCACCATCAATGAAGCGCTGTTTGCGGAGGTGCTGGGCAATTCGATGCAGGTTCAGCACAGCTTGCTGGATCTCAGCTATTGAGTGCTGAATGGAGACAGGGGGGAGTTCTTCAGGTGAGAACACCTTCTCAGGGCTTTCAATCATACTCTGTGCATGGTCGTAGCTTAGCTTCATGCAGGAGCAGATGACTGTCCGCCCAAACCATTCATCAACAATCTGCAAAATTGGAAAGTGTAAATTGATGTAAGGACTTATTCTTCCACTGCACAAAATCTTGGGAAGTTGTATAAACACTGGAAGGAATGTCATCAGACCTCACCACTGACTGTGATCTTCAAGTGAGGATCTCATACTGAGACCATCAGGCCTTTTGCCCACATAGAGTCTCTAGTGTCTAGAAACATGTATATGCACAATATATTTTGCATATAGGGAACTGCTTAGATCTCCCTCCTCTACCTGATTTCCCTCTTTAATAGAGCTCAAAGAACTACAGCCCATTATGAGTGAAAATCAATCAGCTGACTCAAAGATTACTAGCTGCAGGAGTGGCAACAGGCAGATGCATATAGAATCATAGAATAGTTAGGGTTGGAAAGGACCTTGAGATCATCTAGTTCCAAACCCCATGTGCAAGAACATGCAAGAACATTGGGCAATGGAGCTGGTGATGGGCCTCGACCCATCTTATGAGGATGGGTCTTATGAGGATGACATGTCTTATGAGGAATGGCTGAGGGAACTGCGATTGTTTAGTCTGGAGAAGAGAGGTTCAAGGGGGACCTTACTGCTCTCTACAACTACCTGAAAGGAAGATGGACAGAGAAGGTGGCTGGTCTCTTTTCTCACGTAACAAATGATAGGAAAAGAGAAAATGGCCTCAAGCTGCACCAGGGGAGGTTTAGATTGGATATTAGGAAAAATTTCTTCACTGAAAGGGTGGTACATCATTGGAACAGGCTGCCCAGGAAAGTGGTGGACTCACCATCCCTGGAAGTGTTCAAAAAACATGTAGATGAGGCCCTCAGTGACATAGTTAGCAGTTGACTTGGCAGTCCTGGGGTAAAGGTTGGACTGGGTGATCTTAAAGGTCTTTTCCAATCTGGCTGATTCTAAGATTCTAAGAAAGACTCTCCTAGCTAAAACACAGCAGATTATATTCCACCTCTTTGATTAAAGTGTGACCAGCAGGGAATGAGGGGCTGGCCTTAAAATACTCTGATTTCAGGAGTATTGCAGGAATCCCAGTGTTTGACTAGAACCTGTGAAAGTGTCTGAGTAGGACTTCGGTGAGTCTGGAGTAGAGATGGCCAGTCGCAGATTTTGGAATCTAGAGGAAAATAATCTATAAATCACCTATAAAATTCTTCTATATTAAACCAGAAGCCACTCCTATTTAAAACTCTGTAACAGAATGTAGAAGTAGAAATTCAGAGTTTTTTCTTAAACTAGAAAGGAAAATCTGTCTTCAGCTGAGATATGTATGAGTCCAAAAGCTCATCAAGCCAGTGAGAAAGTGCAGAAGGACAAAGGGTCAAAGGCTCTTCAGAAAAGTCCAAAGCATTGGCATGAGGGCTCTGGAGAGAGATGCAGTCTGCAATAAACCATTCAATGCACAAGTGCTCAGAGAATGAATGGAGAATTGTAATTCTGCCTTACCTACCAAGTGCCACCTTACTCATTCAGCAGCACAACAGGACAAGGTAAATTCTGCAAGTGACAGTGTCCAGGGAGAACAGCCAGCTCTCTCTCTGACAGACTCATCAAGGACATTGCTTCAGAAAGGCAAACTCTCTTCTTAACAGAAAAGGATTGATCCCCAAGATACCTTTGCTGTCTCCCTCCCTTATGGCCCACAGAACATATGGGCAGTAAAACTCAGTGGCTCAGAGCTCTGAAAGTCACAGAGCATTTAAGCTCATTTCTAATTCTGAAGAGTCCGAACAGTGAAGGTGCAGCAAATGATGTCTTGCAATGTGAAATGCTCTGACCCTTGGCTCATGGTTATTCTGTGTGTGCCCCTTTCTCTAGGCCAAAGAAAAAGAAAGGTAGAGAAAGTGCCAAAGCTGGAAAGAGATGCTGCGACACTCCTGGCAGCACCTGCTCTGCACTCTGATGCATCCCATTAAACATGGTTCAGCTTCTTGTGGTGACGTCCAGTAAGTCAGCAACATCTGATGAAATCTGCTGAACCCAAAAAACCTCCTGATATTAAGCAAGCACAATCTCTCGTATGGAAGAGGCTGCACTGCTCTTTAAATTATCCACTTCCAGCAAGTTTCAGACTATTAACCAGCTGGCAATAGAGATACTTCAGACTTCAGTCAGACATGGATGGTACTCAGGCACCAAAAAGATGGTGTTCCTTGTTGAGATGATCTGGGAACAAGGCTTAGCAGCCTTCACTTCAGTTGAGAACTCCTACAGACCCTCCAGTTGTAATAGGCAGCTCTTTCAACTTGCTGTTCAAACATTTTCAGGCAGTACTTCCACTTCCCTGCTAGTTCTTCCATCTCCAGTTATTAATTTCTTCATCAAAGGTCATTATCAATTCTGGTCCTCTCTGTTATTATCTCACATAAAATATTTTGTACTTGGAAAGCACTCTTATTTTGCTTTATAAAGTAGGTGAGTACATTTGTATTGAAAAGGGTTAAGGACAGGGCACAAAGCAGAAGGGTAATTTTGAAGAGAAGCACTTTCCCCAATCCCCAACTTATCGCTTAAAGCCAGCTACATGAGTTACATGAAGCTACATGTTGCTTTCTGACACTGGCTTCCAAGGGCTCTCTCTGTCTCTTGAGGGAGGCAACAGACCGGATTTCCCCTTTGCTGTTTGAACTTGAAGCTTTCAGCAAAACCTTGTTTTTGTGCTTGCTTAGAAGAGGCCAAATATTTCAGAGCTCCAATAACTTCCTTGTAAGATGAGAGATACAGCATATTGGGCCCCCAGAATTTAACCAGAACTTCAAATCTGCAGGCTACATTCTGCAAAGCTTCGGGACAAGCAGTCCATTACTAACAGATATTAAACTTCTTATATTTCTCTGTTTCCTCAATTCCTTTTCTGTTCTTGATCTTTCAAAGGCAACCAAGCAGCATGATACAGAGTGCCCAATTTTCATTCCTGCAATGGCTCTAACAGGTACAAACTGAACTGGACAGTGACAACCCTGAGAGATCTCTTATTGACAAAAATACCTTCTCACCAGGATTGCCTGGATGCATTAAACACGTCATGTAGGCAAGGAATGGAGTTCAGATGCATTTTGCCCTGTGCAGTCCAGTAATCCCTGTGTGTAGTGAGCAGAGCTGCCAGACTCAGTCTTGGTGTGGCAGGCTAATTTAACATACCCATCATCCAAGCATTTCCTGGAAATGCCCTCCATCTCTGCCTTCAGTGGCTATCCAAGCAGACTTTGGGTAACCACAGCCTTGCGTCCCTTGTTTGGAAACCCCACCAGAGGAATGGGGTAGCTCTGCTTCTACTGGGAAAACACAAGGTTGGCTCATGTCTTGTACCAGCAGCTGATGGATGGGCAAAGCAGCGCAAGGAGCAACATTTGGGGGTTATAAACTGGGCACTGGAGATTACAAGTAGCCCACAAGTCTGGTCTGCAAGGTCTCTCCCATCACAGGATGCCTGGTGCACCCAGACTCCAGATAGTATCAGTATCTGAGACATTTCTAGGGTTAGGTTAAGGCTTCCCTCAGCTCTGGCTGCTTTTGAGAAAAAGCTGTAGTCCCCAGCATATCATGTGACGGCAGTCAGTGTGGCTCAGCCAAAACTCTCCTGTTAGCACAGTTCCTGGTAATGCAGGTCTCTTTGAGGATTTGACATAGCTCTGCAGGAGGCCAAGGACTTTGTCCACACAAGGCAGCATCTGTATCAAGTCCTGGCTGATGACAACAGTTTTAAGCCTGGAAGACATGTTGTTTGTATAGGTTGTTTCAAAGTGAAGCAATCTTTCTTCCTCACTGGTAGAAGGAACCAGCAGGGCTGTGCTTCAAACATCAGCAGGCAATAACTTAAAAAGAAGAGTTGCATCGTTTGTTTTCAAATATCTTTCTGTTGACTGCATCCAAACAAGAATGTGCTGTGTTGTTCCTATGAACGCCTAGCTCTGCTTCTGAAGAACAGCACAGATGCAACAATACGGTTAACACCTCTGCCCTTGGAAAGTCATTTCAGATACATCATGCCACACTATCCCACTGGAGTCCATGGAGCTATGTGGAGTGCTGCTCAGGCAACATTACAGTTAATGAACACTAGAAGAGAAAAACTCCAGAACCCAAAAGCAACAGCAACAAGTGTGTACCTGTCTCCCAGAAAGGGTTAAACCTGGCATTATTTTTCTAGAATAAACAAGAATGAAAAATACAACAAACTTATCAAGACCCACATTCAATGAGGAATTTACATGACTCTTCTTTAGGAAATGTATTAACTGTAGACTTACTTGTTTCAGAACAGTAACAGTGGGAACTCAGAGCGGCTCTCACCTCCAGTAGTGCTGCTTGGCTTGGCTTTGACAACTCAAGGCTGTGATACTACTGTGCACATGGGGTGCAATGAAGTGTTTTTTGGCCTCGTGTCCCTCACTGAGGAATGCTCTGTCCCCAGTGTCAATGTGCTCACGGCTCTTCACCACCAGCTAAGTTTCAAACACCATTTTGAAGCCTTTGATTCACCTCCCTTTCACCGAGCAGAGCCTGGGAGAGCATGTGATCCTGTTTACACTGAGATTGGGCTATAGTAATATATAGTAAGATCTAGAAATACAGGAGACACATTCTGTCCCAACTCAGAGATAAGCTCTTACAAGAATGCCCTGCCAGGCAAAAGCCCTACAACCACTTTTCCTCTTGGAAGGAGTAAATTCTTCTCCAGCCTTCACCTGATGTTCAAATCAAGTGACCTCAATTAAGACTGTAGTCCTCAAAGGCCTCCTAGGAGAAACCAGTTTGCCAAGATGGCTGCAGGGAGTCTGGTTTCCAAGGGGCAGCATGGTCACAGTCCAGACCACTGCTCCTCCAAAGATCAGCTCCCTGAACAGGTGTAGGGCAGATGCTGCAGTTCCTCTGTTTTCTAATTAGTCACAGAGGGTTGGTCTGAACACTGTTTGAAAAGCAAATAATGTATATATTGCAGGGGACAAGAGGTAAGATTGAATTAAAGACTTATTTTAATTAAGACTTGACTATTAGCTGTTCAAAGACCACTCAGAGCCAATAAAAGGCCTACCAAGTAGCTATCATTAGAAGGCCTCATGACTAATCATGCTGTCACTATGGGAAGTGGAATGCTCTTCACAATTAACAAATAAAACCCATCTCAGTGCCGCAGCAGGACTCACTGGAGAAATACGGATATAGGACTGCAACTATATTTTGCTAGAGCACAAAACAAGATTCAATATCCTTCTGAGCAGCATGGACAATTATAAGGAAGTAAAGTTAATCTTTGTGAAGAGTTACCAAATTGGCAAAAGAAATACTCTCCACAGAAAGAGTTGTGCATAAGCACAAGTCATAGTTTTTCGTTAAAAAAAAAATAATTCTGACTACAAAAAGTGCACTTGACATAGAGTGGAGAGTCCTCTGGTAGTGGCAGTCATTAGCCCTCCTCGATTAGTGAGGGGACCCTGTGATCGCCAAAGAGGAGATTACTAGGATTAGCAACAGAGTGTGTGAGAGGATCAAGGTAAGAAATGAAGGCTTGGGGAGATCTGGCAGGCAGCTGAAGGTAGCTCGCTGCACTGATGGACAGCCTCCACTGCTGCCTGGAAATAACACATGCAGAGGATGGAGCTGTGCCTTTGCTGAAGAGCTATCATGCTTTATTTGGTTTTATGTAATTTGCAGCTATGAAGGAGAATGATACAGTCTGTTTACCAGAGAGGCCACAAAGGGATACTGCCCACATCCACTGCATTGCACAACTATCTATGTGCACAAGGCAGGGCTGCAGTCAAGGGGGGGAATATCTTGTCCCACCCAAAGCATTAGCTTTGACTTGCTGCTGGAGGTAAATCATTAAATGGATAGGTGACCTGGAAAGGAGCAGAAAATTCTCAGTTCCTGAAATTCATACAAATACTCTTCCTTTCTCACCCTGTTGTGAGGTTATTCCAGTTGAAGTCCCATGGTATCTCATCAGTAAGACAAGATACAGGGACAGTCCTACATCCTCCAGTATTGTTCACCAATAAGTCCTTTCCTGTCCACCTGGGTGTTAAGGAATGGCATTTTACCACTCTGACTGGAAGACTAAGGGCTGGCCACCAAGGGAGGACTGATTAGCAGGATGACTGCCTGTTACTTGAGGTACCTTGCCTTCTGGAGTCAACTTCCACATCACAGAGAACGTCAGTCTATCTTGCATGGGATTGAGGCTGCATAACTCCTCACAGAGCAGCTTGGGAAGCATTGGGACCACCTGCAAAAGAAGAGTCTTGGTGAGATGCGGGCTTTTAGTACAGACTTTTCTGTGGCCACGCTTCCCTGACCAGTTGATAAAATGCAGGCCCAACAACGCACAAAAGGAGAAAATGCATTAAACCTTCAGAACCACGTTCTCTGTGCCAGGAGTGGCTATGTCATAGCTTCAGGATGCATCATGCATGCCAGAGCCACATCACATAATGAATGGCATGCTGGCTTGGAATAAGTAAACCAAATCCTCTGAAATGAGAGGAAATCAGGCAAGGCTAAGGCCACCAACACTCACATCAGCCCCACCCCTCAACGAGACCAGAAGGAGCTGTCAGTCTCCAAGCTGGGAATTATTCCCAGTCCTTCCCTTCAAGGAATGGAATAAGCACCCTAGAGCATCCTGCATCCTCAATTATACAAACAGTTCACTCTGCAGCTTTTAAGGTCACAAAGTTTGCTCAGTTTTCCACTTTTTTCCCATTGCTATTTTGCCAGTAGGAAGAATGAGGAAGGCTCAACATGTCAGGAGACTTGATGCCGAAGCATGGTCCTCGCAGTTAGGAGCTGAAAAGCTTGGATTTGGGAACTGTGTTTCTTGCTTTGCCACTGAATATTGTGTAACGAAGCAAATAATGCAAGTCTGTTCCCTGCAAAACATAAATGAAGCTCCTCCCATGCATCACAAGAGTGGTGCATGGCTCTAATAAAGATTGAGCCATGCTTTGCAGCACATACAGGAACATGTAGATGTTAGTGAGATAAACAAAAGCACCTGTTTTATGACTATTTAACATGGTGTTTGCAAATGGAGGGACTAACAATTCTTATTTTACTATACTCAACTGTTTGAACAAAATGGCAGCCAACAGAAATTTCTGGCAGGGATTTTTTTTTAACCTGTGTCCTAGCTCCTTTCAACTAATCAATATTTCTGCTGCTGAACAGTGAATTATCAAACCTGACTACAGCAACAAAGCAAAGGCTTTGGAGCATATTCACACTAGACCAAACCTGAGCAGCTCCAAGTGTTTCTACCATCCCCGAGTTATTTCCCAAGTGAAGTCTGCAGAAAAGATAATATTTAACAGCTGCTTAATGAAGCAAATCTAATTATTAGAGTTTCATATTTTTATTTCCCATCTCATTATTTACCTTTGTGAAGAATCAGTAACTGCCCTCATAGAAGAACCACACTATTCCTCTTTTACTTTGAGTGGCAATGCGTGCTGGTGCATTCCAGAAAAATACAGAGAAATGCTCTACTTGGTTGCCATAAAATATTTTAGCTATTTAATTTAGTTTCCAGTTTGATTGCTCTGTGTGTCACCTTATAAATATAGGACCAGCAGGAAGCGACTGACACGCAAACCCCAGGTCTTTCAAGCTCTGTGACACCTATTTGGTGATTTCAGAGATAACTTCTTCTACCTGGATGCCAGGGGAACAAATGTTCTTCGAAACAGTAAGAAAAAAGTCTTAAGTGTCCATTTTCTTCTCAAGTGCATACACTTCGTATTTACCTTTTGCTTTGAAGGAAAGACACTCAAACATTTAAACCCATTTGTGGTTTGGCAGCAGACGACAGGTATAAATACATTCTAATTGCAGTGCATATTAATGCCAAAAGGTCAACTGTAGGGTCTGTGACTGTCAAGGAGTCACTTGCAACATGAATCAGCAGCACTGGTTCAGATGGAAGGTCACAAGGGCACACATTATGATAAACTGTTTCCTGCAACACAAAGGCCATCAACTCTGTTATTCCAGTTGTTAACAGTACGTTAACAATACTGGTACATTCATAACTCACAGATCCAGTACGTGAGCTCTGCCATGCTGCCTGGAAGGACCCATGTCACAAGGTTATAAATTTAGCATGAGTGGTACCAACCCATACCAGAAATGAGAGAAAATAGCTTTATAGACTATCGGAAATCCCTGCCTGCCTAAGGCTGCCCATGACCACCATGAGACACTGAAGTTCGGGTCACAGTGAACAAAGTGCTTGTAATTTAATAACAGCTCCCATGCCCTCTTCCACCCAAATTAAAAGCTGCATTTACAGCTTTCTCTCTCCCCTTCTCTCTGATCATTTGATAATGATCTGTACTTACTGAATATTTCTGTGGCTTGGCACATCTTCTTTCCCTTCACAACTCCTGCAGCAATAACATTCTGCTAGAGAAATGCTTACATGATACATGAAAGCCCATCCACAAAGAACAGCAAAACAACAGGATGCTTGTTTTAAGTATACTTGAACAGGATTAATATTTGATTCAAGAGGCTATAATTCTATGGAAGGACTTTCCATGATGTGAAACACAAGCAAAGCTTTAACTCAGATCATAATTACAGAACTAAACACCCACCAAGCAATTAGCTGTAACAAACCTACTGTCAAATACGGAAGCATCAACCTGTGTTACCCTTGTTTTACAGGAGAGAAACTTTAGGCAAAGTAACTTAACCCAAACCATGGAGGAATTCTCACCGGGGAGCAACCTTTTCCTGGGCTCAGCAAATACACACATAACATAAGACAATGTGACCTTGCATTGAAGGTATTTCAATTTTATCTACCTTACTGAATTAAAAGAAGAAACCTGTTTTCAACATTATGACAGTCTGGGCTAACTACCTCCCCTCAGCTTTAACATCACAATTCCTCTTCACGGTCTACGTGGAGAATTAGCCAACTGTCACAAAGCACAGAAGTTTAAATTACACATTTTCTTTTTCCTTAACATGATATGGTCACGGGCTGAAAGGATTCTTAGTAGTTGCAAGCCCAGCATTTGACATACAAAGATGTCACAACTGTGTCACATTCAGAGAGTGAGATGTTTTAGGAGTTATCTCAGGGGCTGCCCAGAAAGAACTTTTGCAACAGGATTATCTCCATCTCTTTCTGAAAGAGACACAGGATGAGAGGAAATTTCCTTAAGTAAATCTTTAGTGCCCAGATTTGCAAAATATCAGGGTTGCATAGCATTGCCTCAAATACCCAGAGGTTGCCCTGCATCTTTTAAATGCTTTGCCGTTCCTGTGACTGCCAAGAGACAGCAGCGTCTGCCAGCTGCCCAGTGGAGTGCCACAGCATACAGAAATCCAGCTAGCTGAAACACTGCCAGGGATATCACCTCCAGTGTGAAGCGGTTTCCTTAGCAAATTGCTAAGGATGTGCCTATGTTGGGGATCACATCATTCAGTTTGGTTTTACTGCAGGTGGAAATAAAAGTCACCCAGGCTTATACAGGGATCATAAAGCAGGAACAAAGGCATGTATAAATGGAGTTGAATCTAAAAATGCAGTTGGAGAGATGCAGTAGGGCTGGGAAAAAAAACTTCCACAATGAAAAAAAGGACCTACATTCCCAGGAAATCCTTTCTAATTAATGTATCATAGAAAACAGGGCTGAAGAAAGGCTTGTGTCCCGAAAGCTTGTCTGGTTTTCATCTCTGTCTATCAAGTCAGACTAATAAAAGACATCATCGCTCCCCACAAGGGTAGCAGGGCCCAAGAGATACTGGAAAGGGCATTTCTTTGAGTGAAAGGCTGATATCCACAATGTTCACAGCTGTGGGTCTGCATTTCAAATCAAATCACAGACAGGATTTCTCTCTCCCTATTTCCAAGTCCTACACATGAAATCTCCAGTGCTACAATATGCAGCTTGAGACTTAGTGTTCCAGCACTGCCTGACAGCCCCACTCCACACTATCGGCTCTCCCCACAGGCAGCCACATGTCCCAGCATGTCAAAGTGGTTGGCAGCAATGGAAATCCAAAGCAAAAGAGGGCACCACTGGGGCTGAGGGGTTCCCTTCACATTGCCATCCCAGCATTATAGAACACATGGACTTGTAACCATGGCTGGCCACACTGCTTAGCTCCTCTGCATGGTGATTTGCTTTGGACACAGGAAAATCTAACCTCCTGCTTGTGAGAGCCATTGGTTTGGTTTATTTTGCCTCTTTGGCCAATAAATTGCTTCTGGAAACCAAATGCGACTTTCCACTATCAGACTCATTCCTAGGGAGCTGGGCAGTGGGAGGGAGAACGCACACACTGGGATGATAAAACTCCCTGTTCCCTTTAAAATCAGAAACATCTGCTGCAGCCAGGACTAACTCACTGGCCAGGTTCAGAGTGGGTTAGCCAGAGCAGCTCTCATCAATGGACTTGCTATAGGAGCTTTTCAAGGAACAAAAGGAGAAAACTGATCAGTAAAGCAAAGGGAAAAGGGAACAAATTCTGGTTAAGAATAAACCCTTATTTTCACAAAGTCACATGGGTACTTTTGCTCCCTTCAAACAATCCTGTGCTGTTGGCATCCTGCTCTGGCTGCCCATTCATGCTTGGTTTGGCTTGGTTACAATGACCCCTGACTTCCAGGGTGATCCCTTCTCCCACTGCCAGTCCACTGGGGAGGGACTGTATCAACTGAGTTCCTATCAGTTGCTTGCTCTCCCCAGAGATGGGAGGAGGATGCAGAGGTCCAGCAATGGGGTGCGCTCAGCAAGCCTCTTGCTTATGCACTAAAAGACACTCAAAGGAAATAGGCAATTTGTTTATGAGCCAGGATTTCTGCTCAAGAATTGTATCAACACTTCCATGAATTCAGACTTCGAGCAACTCTTTGTTATTCAGCCTGAGATTATCAAAATATCAACACCCTGACAACCTGCTGGTGTCAAAAGTGAAGTCCTTGGACTCAACATGAAGATAGGCTTACAGTTCCAATCTTTGATCTCCAGTATAAAATAGAACCAATAAAACATTATGGGGATTTATGGCTGACCTCTCACTCGAGCTGCTTCACACCTAAAATAACACTGTAAGATGTGCCAAAAAAGAGGAAACTGTTTAGGTTTTCTTGCTTCTTAAAACCTGATACACTCTTATTTCAAAAACTTTTTGACTTCTATTAAATAGACCACTAGCAATTGCACAATAACTCCCCTTCTGGTTACAGAGTTCAGGAAAATTAAATATGTGGCTTTATTTAACTTCTTTGGGAGGATTAGCATGGTGCTAACCTCTAGCAGAATCACAGCTGTCTAAGGAAACAGCTTCATCAAAGGAAAGCATATTTTCTACAGGAGTCATGCTACCATCTTGTTTCAGATATCCTGGCTGCTTTCCTTTGTCCATCCCCTCTCTCCTTTTCCTCTCTTGCAATTAAAATACTGACCATTTCATCACGTAACCTAGTTTGCACTCCTAAAACATATTTTCTGCAGGGCAGAAGCATGGGTAAAACACTAATTCTGACTGCTGGGCCATGTAGGTACAGAGCTATTGAAGATTACAGACAACAGATAATTTATGTTGGCATCACATGTGACTGTCTGGTAGCGTTGGAGGGGAAAGCACTTCGAAAGAAAAATGTAATTAGCTTTTGTATTCAACTAGATTTTCATGGAAAATGCCTCCTTTCTACATGAAGATCTTCCTTCTCCCTCAAAAAAAAAAAATAACATGCATTCAAATCACAGTATTTTGACTTGGAAATACTGCCACAACATCTTCCTGGACTACAGCTTTGCTGCCTTGCAGTGATATCCCCCTTGGACCAGCCCACACCTCCCATAGTGACCTATGGCCACTGAGACATCCATCAGAGAGAGAAGCAGAGCACTGCCGAAGCCAAAGGTTTATCACTGGAGACACTAAGATTGGGAAGATTCTGGTGTCAGAAACGCTGTTTCCATGACATACACATTGCTTCTCACTCCTGCAGACAGCAAGCCACTGGTAACTGGTGTTTCCCAGCATGGCAATTCCTTGATCCCATGCTGCAGCACCTGTGTGCTATTGGTCTCACTACCACCGACATAGCTTGGGCATTTCTTCATTGCTATAATGGTTAATCCATGCAACCCATACCCACAAAGACATAAAGTCCACCAGACTCACTGAGACCTCCTGAAGCTGTCCCTAGATACTTCTACTCAAGGAAAGTTACAAGACAGCTACTAAAGGTTAACAGCTTGATATCAAATCACTAATTTGATTTCATTAGTAAAATAAATAATTTTATCATCTGGGAAGCATGGAGAAGACACAGTAAGCTACTGTAATGTTCAAGTATCATTACAAGACCCTCCCTGGATAGCAACTCTCAGAACATTCAGGAAGGGATGGGAAGAATCACTCCTAATCCTAAGTAGCAAGCAGGATATGTTTATACATTTTACAAAAGATGTCCTGTCATCCCGGAAAGGGCTGTGGAGACAAGGACTTCAGTCTGACTGAATGGGAGTGTGAGGAGAGACAGATTAATCTGCTCCTATGAGATTGCCTCAACACTTCTCTTCACGCAGCTGATGCCTGAAGCTGACACAGGATGCTAACAGTGAAGTTTCCTGGCTTCCCTGCATGCACAGTGCTGGTGTAATCTGATGAGCTAGGAAATGTTTCTGCACGTTCAACTGAAAATGAGACAGCCACAGACAAAACCTCACTGTTTCCTTTCTGATAATGTTAAATTTTAACTTGTTCATTTTTAAAGTTTAGAAGTCAACTTTGAACTTGAGTTTAACATTTGATCCTGTTACACTAAAATCTGTACAATTGCAACTATCTTTTCACTGCATGATGAAAGAACACTATTTCTCCAGTATTTGGGACACACAGATTAAGTAAGAGTGTGAAACTTCCATTGTACCTCAGGATGTCAGACTGTACAGGGTATTTTATATCTTATTCTGCTACACATCCACTTCTGGAGGGATTAGCTAGTACTACTGAGCTGAAGACAAAGACAAAACTCTCCACAACCACCACTACCAAATCTGCACATTTCAAGCTCCCAACAGCAAAACAGATGAACCAGATTAGGTCTGTCAGGCGTATCTCAGGGCAGCACCGTGCAAACATATTTATGCAGCTCTGGGCCCTTAATATGCTCCAGAGCAGCAGAGTCCTCACGTGGCAAGCCCTGGCACACTCGGGTCTTTGCCCACAGACATGGGGTCACAAGCTGCTGCTTCATCCTGTGCTTCCTCTGCAAGCTCTGAGGTAGTCAACAGCTACATTAGCTCTTGTGTTTGCATCAATTTAGGTTTTTTTGTAGGTTTGCAATAACAGCCAGATTTTTATTGTGGGCATCTGCAAATGAACCTTTAAAATGAATTTACAGTAAACGGAAGACACAGTTGTCAGATGAAAAAAAGAAATGTTGCTCTTACCTTTTGCACTAGATAGACACTAGTTGCTCTTTCACTCGCTACTTTATCCAGTGCAGTTTCTTCCAATACAAAGTAGCTTACATCCGCAATGTGAACACCCACTTCAAAGTTCCCTGAAATAGCACAAGAAAGTCAGCAGGCTTCAGGTAGAAGAAATGAACTTCTGACATATGTAACTCTGACCTTTTTCCCCCTTCTCCCGGTGCTATTGTAATGTTTTTGTCTTATGCCAGAGCTCAAAAAAAAGGATACTTCTTTCCGCTTTTTCCATCTGAGATGAAAACTGTGGTCTCCTGGGACACTACCAAATTCACAGCCACTGTGGCTACAACATATGAGTGAATTCACATATGAATGAATCCTCAAGCAGAGCAGTGTATATGTGAAAAACCTTAAATACCATGCAGATAAGTCTTTCCAAGAAAGAGCTTGTAAAAGTGAGCCCAGTTCCCATCTCTTTGCTGTCAGGCAACAGTAAGCAAAAATATGGTACCCCACCTTGAAAGACACAGGCAATGCAGGAAACCATTTCCCAGGTATGGTGCAGCTGGCCACACACGTTTTTGGGTTCTCAGAGCTGCACTTGTTTCCAGTTCACCATGGTTGAACTCGTATTGCTGCTGGTGACCCAGGAAGTCTTCAAAGACTTTGGATCAAGCTATGCAGAAGTGCAGCTTTCCACAAGCAGAATACTTCCACTGTTCTCCTGCCTTCCGTTCAGATTAGGCTTTTTATCCTCTGATTACAGTCCAGGATAGAAGTATCTTAATTCAAAAGTTAGGCTAGAGAGGAGTACTACTGAGCTTTATCATGAGGTTTTAGTAATAATTTGGATTTGGAAGTAGTGATCATCTTGGCTTTGGAAATAATTAGTACCTTGGTCCAAGAAATTCTGGTTGGCTAATCCTCAAAGAAGCCTATTGACCTTTGTTTTCTGTGGAAGGACTAGGCTAGATTTGAGGTGCTTATTTGTAGAATAGTTCTAAGTGCAGTGAGCTCCTAATTATAACATTTAGTTCTTTAAAAGAATTTACTAACTTCTTGGTATCTATAAATATTTTTTCTTTTCTTATTTTTTTTTATAAAGACAACATAATAAGATACTACACTGGTGAAAATCTGTTTGTTTAGACACCTTGCAAAGAATATTACCAAAGCCCTTCTCCAACGCATCACAGTTTTTAATGGTTCATAGCTGCCATCATTACACAGTATATCTGCCTGTGTGCCCTTCTGATGCGTACCAGTGCTAGATTTCAGCAGCGTGGGAATGGAAACGAATACAGGCAAAGAGGAAGCATGAGAAGGTTCAAAACCACATTAGGAGAGCCACCCAGCCCACTGTGCTCCCATCTGGGAGTTCAGGTAAGCAAGCACCAACCCTCCCTGTGTGACTGTTTGAATTCATAACAATTTTAACTTAACTTTATTAAGCCATGTTTGCACAGCACTTAGAGTACGTAAAGTAATATCTTGATTTTTGAGCTGCTTTGTACACTCGACAGAGCACAGATGTAAAGGCAGCAGAAACACACATGGAAGACAGGAGCACCGGGGTTTAGATTTGGCCACATAACTTAAAGTCACTGGAAGGTCCTGCAAAGAGTAAATATAGTGGCAGCAGGGAAAGAGGGCAGTAATTTCACTGCACACTAAGGGCCAAATTTTACCACTTGTTAGGAAGCTGAGAGAAAAGACTGCAGATTAAACGGTTCACCTCAGAAAGCTGCCTACAGCTGTGTTGTCATAGATATTATGACATGCCTTGAAAGCTGCTCTACATGGATTAGGCATCCAGGCCTGAAACTACTTAGACAGTAAGTCTTAGACCAACAGTTCAACCAACAGATTTAATATTACACACACTCAAAGCCAACACACGCAGAAGGTAAAAAAATATTGAACAGTATAATGTATGGATCCTGCAGGCAAATATTGACTAAAGGAAAAGGAGAGGGGGTCATTACATCATGTCTTTAATCATACTTTAATTCAATATGTGCACTGTTACATACATGAACTTTTTGTCCTCAACAGAAAATCGACAAACCAAGATCTCATTGCATGAGATAATAAAACATGGAGTCAGCCAATGAAAACACATTGAGCAGAGTTAAATTTCATTCAAGTTTCCCACCAGAGCTTCTAAAAGCTGGGGTCAGCATGAGCCCCCTGCTTTTGAACTTTTAATGGAAATTCTATCTAAATATTTTCTTACATACATTGACATAATGCAAACTGGCAGCTCTTAGGTTTGTCTTGCTCAAGTATGAATCACCCTATTTCCTTCATCCCCAAAAAATCCAAGACCAAGAGAACTTGAAGATACAACACAGCGATCAATCAATCAGATTTCTCTCAAATCACTGCTTCTGAATATTTTAGACAAAATACCAAGCTAAGCCTGCACAGAAATACTTCCTTACTGCTCTCTCCCAGTTTATTTGCTAATTAAAATGAAAGAGCTTTGTGGATAAAGAAATACTATTCACAAAGATTCTCTTCCAGGTCCACAGTTTTTCTAGTCTCATTAGTTTTTATGACAAAATCACAAAAGGAACATTTCACATTGTAAGTCTTGTGTTATTTCCCACAGAAAAAAAGAAAATGTGGCCCAAATAAAAGGAAAAGAGAGTTAAACTGGCACTCATTTATTGAAGAAGTATTGTCAGAGAGTTCAGAAAAAAGGGGGAAAGGGAAGACAGCACACAGCACAGGCTGACATAGTCTACTCCACCTTCATTTTGAAGAAATCTAATTTTCCAGCAAACAGAAGCCTCAAATCTTGGCATGTAGCTCTCCATCGTGATGGACCTTGTACCCTAAATTTCTCACAGAAACAAGTCCTTTACAACCACAGACTTGCTTCACCCCAAATTTACAGTGAAGCTAAAGCTGCACAACAACCCCTAAAGCTACATACATACTAACAGATTAAGGGTTTACTTTTTTAAAGAATTTACATAAGAATGTAGAGGAGATTAAGCCAGACACTTCATATGCTGATATTAAAGCAAGAGTTGAATCACAGAATGGTTTGGGTGTGAAGGGACCTTAAAGATCATCCAGTTCCAATCTCCGCCATGGGCAGGGACACCTCCCACTAGACCAGGTTGCTCAAAGCCCCTTTCAACCTGGCCTTGAAAACTGCTAGGGATGGGGCAGTCACAGCTTCTCTGGGCAACCTCATGCCAGTGCCTCATGTCCACTCTAAGAAGGAAGAACTTCTTCCTAATGTCTAAACTAAATCTTCCCTCTTTCAGTTTAAAGTCATTCTCCTTTGTCCCACCCCTATATGCCCTTGTAAAAAGTCCCTCTTCAGATTTCTTGTCAGCCCCTTTAGGCACTGGAAGCTGCTCTAAGATCTCCCTGGAGCCTTCTGTTCTCCAAGTTGAAAAACCCAAACTCTCTCAAGCCTGTCTCCATGGGAGACATGCTCCAGCCCTCTGAAAATTTTCATGGCCCTCCTCAGGACTCCAACAGTTCCACATCTCTCTTGCATTGGGGGCCCCAGAGCTGTACAAAGTACTCCAGGTGGGGTCTCATGAGAGTGTAGTAGAGGAATAGAATTGCCTCCCTCAACCTACTGGTCACACTCCTTTTGATGCAGCCTGATACATGGATGGCTTTCTGGGCTGCGAGTGCACAATGCGATTTCATGTGGAGCTTCTCAGCAACCAACACCCCAACAAGTTTTTCTCCTCAGAAATGCTCTCAATCCAGTCTCTGCCCAGCCTGCATTTCTGCTTGGGATTGCCTCAACCCGGGTGTAGGACCTTGCACTTGGCCTTGTTGAACTTCATGAGGTGCACATGGGACCATATCTCTAGCCTGTCAAAGTCCCTCTGGGAGGCATCCCTTCCCTTTAGTGTGTTGACCATACCACAAAGCTTGGTGTTGTCACCAAACTTGCTGAGGGTGCTCGATCCCACTGTCCATATCACCAGCAAAGATGTTAAATAGCACCAATCCCAATAACGACCCCTGAGAAATGAATGCCTCTCTTCACTGGTCTCCACAAGAAGGGAGTATTTATTGAAATGAAACATGCTGAACGCACTTGGATGGCTTCTTTCAGTCAGGATCTCTGGGATTTTTTTCATTTAAAAACCCCTCTGAAAGTGGGTGAAAAACTGCCACCCATTCAAACTCTACCATTACAAAGCTGCCACGTGGAAAGACATTTAGCAACAAGGAATGCAGTTTAGAGTCAAGCAATGAGTGTTTTATTAACCAGCTGTACCCTATTAGCTCCTCTCTCCAACTACCAAAATGTGGCAACAGAGATGGATGGGAGGCAGGAGTACTATTTGAAATTACACTATGGCATTGCAAAACCTAACAATGAGGCCCTGTGGAAAAAAGAGTTCCCCTCCTGAGATCTGCAAGTAGAAACAGGGAAAAGGCTGGGCACTCAGCCACCAAAGCTTCTCTTGGGCCAATGCTCTGTGCAAGAGGGACAGGATTTGTTGCTACTGTACTCCAAACAACACAGTTCTGATGCCCTTGAGGCACTGCACACAAAGACAATTTCCTTTTCTGTTTACCATCACATAGGCTGCTAGAATGGCAGAATATAATGGACCTGCATTTCTCCAGCTTTCTAGAAGCCTGGATCCCCTCTTGAAGTTTACCAGGTGGTAGAGCTATGAAAAGGCAGGTCTCCCCAGGCACAGTGCTGCACTAGACACACAGCAGTTTTGGAGAAGGTTTGGCTCCTTGATCTGAGAATATGATCTAAAGCCATGATCCATCCAAGTGCCTTCAGATTCACTCCAAATCACTTCAAAACCTTGTGTGTGTAATCCTGATATGATGCTACAATCAAAGGAGAATGAGAAGACCAAACCCAAGATGTTCCTTTTATTTTTTCACTGATGATCTCACTCTCTACAACAAAACAGTTCAAAGAACTTTTTTTCTTCGTTTTTGAGGAAAACTATAAACAAAAAAGGATCAGCAAGAAAGAGCCGGAAGAAAAGGAAAAGGTCCTTTCAGCTTGTAGATGCTCCATAATAACCTTCCAACCTAGCAAATTGTATTAAGTATATGCCCCAGGAATTAGAAAGTTGAATTGAATGTATTTGAACAGTATGCAATGGAACACAGTGACAGCAAATCCCTCTTCTCTGTCTTCAGCAACCCTAGTCAGTCCTAATACAATGCAGAGAGGACATATCAAGCAAGTTCACTTCATACCTTAACCTTAAAGTTTGCCTAATAGGCGAATTTTAGGACCATCCAACTTAGAAATGCAGCTCTTCAAGGATAAAACACCAGAAGGTAATTCTCTAGCTTGCATATACACTCCCATTTATTCCCATTTCACTTTCAAGCATCATGATCTCAGGAGAGAAGACAAACAATAGCAAAAGTGTTAAGCCAACTTTTTTTGTGTTGTCGTGGTTTAAGCCCCGGCTGTAAATTAGAACCACGCAGTCTACTTCCCCCCCACACCCCCAGAGGGATGGGGAGGAGAATCGAAAGAATGCAACTCCCACGGGTTGAGATAAGAACAGTTTAGTAACTAAGGTATAACACAAATCACTACTGCTACCACCAATAATAATAATGATAAAGGAAATAACAAGCAAGAGAATACAACCGCTCACCAACCGGTACCTCACCCCCACCCCGCCATGATCCAGCCCTTCCGGGAACTCTCAGTTCTACCTCCTGGGCATGACGTGCTGTGATATGGAATACCTCTTTGGCTAGCCTGGGTCAGGTGTCCTGTCCCCGCTTCCTCCCGGCCCCCCCTCCTCCCTGGCAGAGCATGAGACTCACAAAGTCCTTGGTCAGGGTAAACATTCTGACCAGCAACTGAAAACATCACAGTATCACAGTATCACAGTATGTTAGAGATTGGAAGGGACTTCAAAAGATCATCTAGTCCAATCCCCCTGCCAGAGCAGGAACACCTAGATAAGGTTACATAGGAATGTGTCCAGGCGGGTTTTGAATGTCTCCAGAGAAGGAGACTCCACAACCTCCCTGGGCAGCCTGTTCCAATGTTCTGTCACCCTCACTGAGAAGAATCTTCTTCTCAAGTTTAAGTGGAACCTCTTGTGTTCCAATTTATACCCATTACCCCTTGTCCTATCATTGTTTGCCATTGAGAAGAGCCTGGCTCCATCCTCGTGACACTCCCCCTTTATATATTTATATACACTAATAAGGTCACCCCGCAGTCTCCTCTTCTCCAAACTATAGAGACCCAGCTCCCTCAGCCTTTCCTCATAAGGGAGATGCTCCACTCCCTTAATCATCTTAGTTGCCCTGCGCTGGACTCTCTCCAGCAGGTCCCTGTCCTTCTTGAACTGAGGGGCCCAGAACTGGACACAATATTCCAGATGCGGTCTCACCAGGGCAGAGTAGAGGGGAAGGAGGACCTCTCTCGACCTACTGACCACCCCTCTTCTAATACACCCCAGGATGCCATTGGCCTTCTTGGCCACAAGGGCACAGTGTTGGCTCATGGTGCCATCCACTAGGACCCCCAGGTCCCTCTCCCCTACACTACTCTCTAACAGGTCGTTCCCCAACCTATATTGGAACCTGGGGTTGTTCCTGCCCAGATGCAGGACTCTACACTTTCCCTTGTTATATTTCATCAAGTTTCTCCCTGCCCAACTCTCCAGCCTGTCCAGGTCCCGCTGGATGGCAGCACAGCCTTCTGGCGTGTCAGCCACTCCTCCCAGCTTAGTGTCATCAGCAAACTTGCTGATAGTACACTCAATTCCCTCATCTAAATCACTGATGAATATATTAAATAATACTGGTCCCAGTACTGACCCTTGAGGCACTCCACTAGATACAGGCCTCCAACTAGACTCCGCCCCATAGACTACAACTCTCTGGTTTCTGTCCTTCAGCCAGTTTGCAGTCCACCTCACTACCTGATCATCCAGACCACACTTCCTCAGTTTAGCTATGAGGATGCTGTGGGAGACTGTGTCAAATGCTTTGCTGAAGTCAAGGTAGACCACATCCACCGCTCTGCCATCATCCATCCACAATGTTATTTCCTCATAAAAGGCTATGAGGTTGGTCAAGCATGACTTCCCCTTGGTAAAGCCATGTTGACTGCCCCTCATAACCCTCTTATCCTTGACATGCCTTAAGATGGCACCAAGGATAAGGTGTTCCATCACTTTCCCAGGGATGGAGGTGAGGCTGACCGGTCTATAGTTACCCGGGTCCTCCTTCTTGCCCTTTTTGAAGACTGGAGTGACATTTGCTTTCCTCCAGTCCTTAGGCACCTCTCCCATTTCCCAAGACTTGGTAAAGATGATGGAGAGTGGTCTAGCAATGACTTCCGCCAGTTCCCTCAGCACCCGCGGGTGCATCCCATCTGGACCCATGGATTTATGGATGTCCAGATTGCTCAACTGGTCCCTAACCCATTCCTCGTCGACTAAGGCAAACCGCTCCAGTGACCTGACTTCATCTGAGGTCTCAGGAGTACAGGGCTCTTCAGGACTGCCTCCGGCAGAGTAGACAGAGACAAAGAAGGCATTCAATAACTCTGCCATCTCTGTATCTTCTGTCACCAGGGCACCCATCCCGTTCACCAGTGGGCCAACCTTGCCTCTGGTGTTAGTTTTATCAGCTATGTATTTGAAAAAGCTCTTTCTGCTGTCCTTGACCCCTCTTGCGAGATTTAATTCTAAGGAGGCCTTAGCCATCCTAGCTGCCTTCCTACATCCTCTAGCAGCAGCCTTATATTCCTTCCGAGTGGCCAGCCCCTCCTTCCATGACCTGTAAACTCTCCTCTTCCACTTGAGCATACCCAGCAGTTCCTTATTTAGCCACGCAGGTCTCCTGGCCCTCTTCCTTGACTTCCTACGTGTCGGGATGCTCTGCTCTTGAGCTTGGAATAAGCAATTCTTGAATGTCAACCAACTATCTTGGGCCCCTTTACCTTCAAGCAGCCTTGCCCATGGGATTTCCCCTAGCAATTGCTTG
This sequence comes from Psittacula echo, assembly GCF_963264785.1. Classification (NCBI taxonomy): domain Eukaryota; kingdom Metazoa; phylum Chordata; class Aves; order Psittaciformes; family Psittacidae; genus Psittacula; species Psittacula echo. Next base: position 29,004,869 of record NC_137740.1, on the reverse strand, counting down.
AAAAGGCCAAAGGTTGCCCTGCTAAAGTCCAGGGTTGCAATTCTACTTGCTATTGTACTGGTCCTACCACACAAGATCCTGAATTCCACCATCTCATGGTCGCTGCAACCAAGACAGCCCTCAACCTTTACTGCTTCGACCAGACCCTCCTTGTTAGTGAGGATGAGATCCAGCAGCGCTCCTCTCCTGGTTGGCTCACCCACCATTTGGATGAGGAAGTTATCATCCATACACTGGAGGAACCTCCTGGACTGTGGCTGGGTTGCCGAGTAGTCCTTCCAGCAAACATCAGGGAAGTTAAAATCCCCCACGACAACCACGTCCTGTGACTGTGAGGCCGCTCTCAGCTGCCTGTAGAAGGCCTCGTCAACTTCCTCACCCTGATCTGGTGGCCTGTAACAGACACCCACAACAGTATCACCCCTGCCAGCCTGCCCCTTAATTCTCACCCACAGACTCTCAACTCGCTCGTCCTCTGTCCCTGGACAGAACTCAGTACATTGCAGCTGCTCTCGCACATAAAGAGCAACCCCACCACCCCACCTGGCTGGCCTGTCTTTCCTGAAAAGGACATAGCCCTTCATGACTATATTCCAGTCATGTGAGCTGTCCCACCACGTCTCTGTAATTGCCACCAGATCATAATCTCCTGACTTAACACAGGTCTCTAACTCCTCCTGCTTATTTCCCATGCTGCACGCATTGGTGTATAGGCATTTCAAGGAGGGAGCTGAGCTCACCAATTTCACCCTAGGATTATAGGAGGCCTCCCAGTCTTCATCAATCCTAGAGTGCTGCCCCACTGGGGCAAGCCCAGTTACAACCCCATCCCCCTTCGAATCTAGTTTAAAGCTCTCCAAATGAGCCCTGTTAATTCATGCCCCAGCATCCTTTTGCCTCTGTGAGTTAAACCTTTCCCACGTGCCATCATTCGGACTGGAGCCTTATAAAACCAGCCGTTATCAAAGAACCCAAAGCCCTGCCTAAAGCACCAGTCTCGTAGCCAATTGTTTATGGACTGAATTTTCCCATTCAGTCCCACATCATCACCGGAAGATGGAAGAACTGAGGAGAAGATCACTTGAGCCCCAGACTCTTTCACCTCGGCTTTATCAGTATTATTCCCAGGCCAAAAGTCAAAACACAGCACTGCACCAGTAGAAAAAATGACTGCTACTGCTAAACCAGGACATGTGTTAACCAGTTTCTCACATTGTCTTCACCCCTCAGGGAGATAGTTCAAAGTAAGTGCAAACTGTTTGCTCTAGCCAGAAAACAGCCAACTACTTACCTGCTGCCAGCAGTTCAAGGTAGTTGGCTGTTCCCTGGCTAGACCAAACTCTTGCAGCAAGTAATTACAGCACCTTCCCATTCCCCTGGGCTGAGGTACCACGCTCCTGCTCTTATCTGCAAAGCAGGATTTAACACCTTGCGAAAAGTATGAAAAACTTGCATAAAGAGAAAGAAATTAAGCCTTTAACCTACATGCATGTTTTGTTGCTATTAACAGTGCTACAATAACACATGGGTCTTCATCAATGCTGAAGTTCTCACGTGTGATTGTGCACAAATGGGCAAGGACAATGTCTGCAGTGGAAGATCTCAGTTACAGAAGGGACAGAGGAGCTGCAGACAGTAACAGAGGTGTACACAAAACAAACACAAACTGCACCAAGGCAAAAAATGGCACTGAGCCTTGGGGAAGCTGCTGGAAGTAGCTAGAGGCTATCACAGATCTTTAATACATGCCTTTAAACAAAGGACCAGATCCAAGCCCAAACATTTCTGTTTCCCTTTGGCATGTGTATGTGTATCTACAGCTCGAGTGTTACAGAAGTATCCCTCTTGGGAGGGAGAGAGAAGAAAAGAGAAAGAGAAAAGAAAATGACTGTGTGGGAGAAAAGAGCAAGTGGGGAAGCAAAAAAAGGAGCAAGATGAAGAAGAGGAGGAGAAGAGTTTAATATAAAAATAAAAGTGGAACTATGGAAAAAGGCAGTTATTTGTCTGCTTTGGAGCCTGAAGACAAAGGTGGGTGGCTGTAATTCTCAGCTGAGGTTACTTTTCCACTGCATGAAGCCAAGCTATTGTTCAGAAAATCAGACAGTGTATTTAATTTTACTTATTTAAAAAAATAAGGAAAGTGCTTAAATTTTACTTCTGCACCCTGGAGCCATTTTGCTTTTTGAATGCGTAGCGCAACCGAGCATAAATCCATTAACTTGTTTACCAGGAAACCAAGTTTTTTAAATTATCACATGATGGTCCATTAGCCAACTGAAATGCAACTAATTATACCTTTTTTAAAGCAAATAATAGCTTTTTCCTTCACTGAAGGTCTCTTCCTTGACATAACCTCATGAAAAGACTCAGGCAAAAGGAATCAGAATTCTGTATCTCAAGAGACAGGACAAGTCCCTCAGGTGCAGAGCAGCAACTTTTCCATCCAAGCATAAATAAGACTTCAGTAAATGCGGCAACAACTCCAAAAGAGGAAAAACTGCCTGGCCAAGCAAACACCACACACTTCTAAAGAGTAATGACCCACAAAATACTACATACCATCAGGCATCACCTCTAGTAGACGTCTGCATCCTTGCCCCTCTTGCCACTGGTTGACATGAAAAACATCCCACAGAAACAGCCCTTTTTACACACCAGCCACAGAGACTTTGAGACCATCAGGAACTTCCTGACCAAGGTTTCAAGCTATTTGAACTTTTCTTTGAACTATGCTTAGTCACTTTTTTCTAGGTTTGTAGCACCTGGAGAGACTGCCAAGGTCAGGCCCTGACTTCCATGGGGCAAAGAGAGAGAGAGCTGGCACATCAGTACAGTTGCTCCAAGTGCCTGCACCTGACTGCAAACAGCAAAAAGGCTGGGGGGGGGGGGGGCAGGTTTCTGTTACTTTCCTTCTCAAATAAGAATTAAAACCGTTGCTTCCTTTCGACTTTTTAACTCTTCAGCCTTTTCAGATCACATCCACATCCTTTCGTTCAGGAGTTGGGCTGATGTAAGGACAATAAAAGCTTTGACTTTATCCATTTAACTGCACAAACTCAAGGGCTGTGAGATGGATCAAATCCTCAATGTCAGCAGAACCAAGATTGGCCCCGGTTATTCCAAAGTGAGTAACAGGGTGACATCACAGGGGATAGGGAAAAAAAATATAAATAAAACCATCTTCAAATGTTAACTCTTCTCATACTGAAAGTCTTGGCGCTTCCTCAATTTCTGGTAGTATCTGAGAAACCACTGATAGGAATGATGACGTTGCAAAGTGATGCCTTCAGCCATTCTGAGAGTATCAGGAAATATTTAAAACATTTCATAAAGAATAACAGGGTTTTTGTAGGTCGGCTTTTGGCGTTTGTTTTTGGTTTTGGTTTTTTTTTTTCCTTTTTCTTTTAAAATCCAGAATAACTCCTATGTGCTTTGTAGTGACTTCAAAATCACTGGTTTATAAGGTCTCAACTCAGGGAGATAGTTCGCTGACCTTTGGCCGTTTTATCTCTGGCATCAACTGAATATTATGGAGACAACTACGATTTTACAAACCAGTTTGGGACTGGATCCAGGTAAAGCAGAAAAAACTCATGTTGTCATTAAGTGCAATGAAGGACAAGTGAAGAGAAAAAGCAGAATTATTTTCCAGATTTTTCCATGAGCCATCAGCAATAATTTAAATAGTTTCAGAATTATGAGGAGTCTCTATCTATTACTAAATTAAATGCTGGAAGCAGGTCTTCCACATGTATTGCATAAAGTTTTTATCTGTAGCACTTAATAAATTCAGCAATGCCCAAAAGCCACTTAATAGAATTCAAAAGCTACCTTTTATATTTCAAACCAAAGCCAGGACATCTCCATAAAGTGGCACTTCACACGTGGTACATTACAATCCCCAAATTTTACACACAAACCAGCACAAGCCAAATCAGTTAAGCACTGTTTCAGACACTTTGACTAAGGTTAGTATTTAAAGACCCCACAAGGAAGGTGCTTCTCCTGCCACTGCCTAACTCTGAAGGGTATGCTCAGAGATGGCTCTTGGTGGGCACCAGGCATTCCCAGGCTCTTAGGAGAGAGACGGGATCTATCCTCCCACAGGAACACAGGGCAAATCTTCACACTGGTGGTGTTCTCCCAGCTTCCAGCTCCCATAAGTTGGAAACTTCTAAGCTGGTGATCAATCAAAAGTCAGGTCTCCAGACCTCGCAAGTTATATCATGTTACTGAGGCAGAGAACTATAACACAAGAGTGTCCCGTCTCATGGGATGCCAATGAATCCATGTCAGCTCTTCAGCACCTTGTGACAGGAGATGCTGCCATCCAGAACACAGCTACTGCCTACACCATTCCTGAAAAACTACCTTCAAACCTGATGTAATAGCTCCAGAGAAGAATGAAAAAGCTCTTCTGTGCAAGTAGTAACATTGCACCATTAAGCTGGATACTTACACAGAGAAGGAATTCTCCTGAGGGAAAACCTTTGAATACACAGAAGGACAGAACTTACGCAGCATGCACAAGATAAAACATTTAATTGCAGACTGAAGGACAGGGGAATGCTATCCAACAGAATAAGCACACTGCATGAAGATTTATTCATGCTGCTGAGCAAGATACAAGCAGGAAAACACAGATGACAGTGTGGTATGAATATTTTAAAAGTCAGACCAGAGAACAGGACACCTGGAGACAGACAGTATAATGTTATATCAAACGTGTCCAGCATTGGCAGACTGAGACCAGACACAAGGGTTCCTTATGCAGCAGTGCCTTATGTCCCACCTTCTTCTCATGTAGGTTTTCTCCCCATACCTATGCAGAGGGTATCCATTACACTGTAGAGGATAAACTGGCTTCCTCTGTGCCTGCACAAGAGCCTAGTAGACTTGGTGCCAAAATAGCAAGTTCCACTTAGAGGTTTTGTAAACTTCATTAATTCCTTTGCAAGATTCAAGCGTAAGGAGCAAAGTGGAGTGACAAATCTCTAATACACCAGATTTATCCACTGAATGACAGTATTTGCTGTATGGTCATCTCTGAGAGAACCTCTAGATGACAGCTTATGACTTAGATCCAACATGAACCTTTGCTACTTCCAAGCTCTTGGCAGATGGATCTTCAACCCTTCACCAAGACAAGATGTCAGGCAGGATACTGAGACAATGACTGTGCTGCTGTGAACTCAGATTCCCAGCTCAGAAGCACTCTTTGCTGGTAGAGAGAAGTTACCAAGGCAGACTGTGCTTAGCTCTTTCAAGCAGTCTTTTAACAGCGAGGTTTCCCACCAGTGTGATGAAGGTAAAAGGACAATTTCTGGTATTCACATCATCAATTGTTTTTATCGCTATTCGAAGACCCATTCAAGTGGCTAACTCTACCAGGAAATCAGCAGTCTTTGAATTTAAAGAGATGGGAAGTAGCACCCAGCAACTTTCAAGATGAATTACAATAATTTTGGGTGTAGGATGTCATCCTGTTCCTGCAATGAAGACTTGGAGTGGGGAGGGACCAGCCTTTCTCTACTGTTAGGTCAGTCCCCTTTGTGATATCTTTACTGTACACAGTAATCTAAGGCTGATCAAGTGTTCCCAGGCATTCAAAGAGACCTTATGTGGTAGGCCAAACACACACAAGGTACTTCAACTGAACAGCCTTGACATTTCAACTTCTTTGAGAACAGAAGGCAGTGGCTGAAATTTCACTTTTAGTCATCCTACTTTTTTGTTTACTTTTTGAAAGATTTCCACAATATTTCCATCTGCACTTTGTTTTATTCTTTCTGTGTAACTAGCATAATAATCAACACTAAGAAATACTGTAGTGAATTGCACTGTAAGATGTTTTTCCTGTTCAGATGGGTTCTGAAACCCTGCCTGGAAACAAATTAAAAGTTAAAACAATAGCCCAGTGATTCGGAGGGATCCTGCCATTTAAGAAAATTGATAATAAAGAAGATACACAGCAGTAAGTTCTTTGCCGCCTGCATGCAACAGAACAGATGACCCAAGTTAACCATGTGAGATGTATTCCTAGCTATTTGTACCCTTCTAAAGTTTACCTTCCTCACACATCTTCTGATTCTTATCTGTAAATTTGTTTAAAAAAAAAATAAAAATCCTGTTTTGTCTAGGTCTGCCTGGTCTTTACCTATCATTTGCGGTTCTTCTCTAAAGACTCTTCTGGTCCCAGAGGTCCTAAAAAGGGAACAAAACTCCTAGGCAAAAAGTGTTGTTAGATCTGTTTGTATAGGAATTTCTGGATCTTCTTCCAATTACCCGCTCCTTAAAGGCATTTGGGTTTGCGTTTTTTCTTCAATATACAATCTGACACTGTAATTTTTAAGTCTCTGTCCACAAATATTTGTGAGATCCAATGGGACACAAAATTTCACGCCTCTGAATCTTTGGGGAATTGTCCCAGGTCCTGAATTTATGAACTGAAATGATCTGGAAGGGAACATCACCGAGAACATCCCTCCTCCCTGCATGAAAGTAAATTCACTTCTATGAGTGATTCTACTGGCATTTACACATCTGTTTCCATGCTCTGTAGCCATGGTCTTAATTAGGTTAGACCTTCATAGGCAATCTACCTTTTATTTTGTTTTAATTCTGTGCTTTTTCCCCCTAAAATGTCTTGGGTTTGTGGGGTTTTTTTGTGTACTGAAAAAAAAAAAAAAAAAAAAAAAAGGAAAAGCTTTTGAGATAGAATCTTTATAAGATCTCTATCCTTGATACAAAAGAACAATGCAATACATATGAATTATCAATAACAAATCCTGCCCGTTTTTGCTTAAGCAATCTTTTAACCAATCTTCTCAGCAGTAGCTTTCAAATATACGCAAAAAAATGCTTTAAAAAAACATATTCCAGCAATCAATGCTCCAAGCAAATCCAAACTTTCTTAAATTCTACCCCAATACTTTATCACCCATTTAAATGCACTTGTCTGGGCATTAGGCTCAGTCTATTTCCATTTCAACCACTACTAGTTTGGAGCAAGCTGCCCTATTTCCACTCAAGATGAGGGGAGTCCTATGTTGTGAACTTGCCTCACTGATTTCAGGAGAGATGTTAGGTGGAGGAAAGGTGATGCAATCCAGCCCTCTGATTCCATTCACCCCTGCACCTGGAAATTGGAAGTGATGTGTGCCTCCGCACACAACCCCACGTTATTTTAAAACAAGAGACAAAAAAATATCCTGCACATGCTGCAGTTCCCCAGTGTTACACAGGAGCACACTGCAGGACACAGCAGGGATCTGGATTTGGCACAGACCTAAGTTTATTTTGCATATTTCAAAGAACCTGCAGCCGCAAACCCTCAATAGAAAGAAAGTGTTTCTAATCACCACAACGTGTCTTTTTCACTTTCCTAGTGACAAAAAAAACCCTACCAGGCTAATCAGCAGGTAACAAAAAAGCTGAGCTAAATATTTTTGATACCAAAGGAAAAACTGACCAAACATTATGTACAATTCTACTCCTTGTAAGTCGTCTTCATTTTTCCCCTATTCGACTCCTGCAATAAATTCAGATAAATTGCAGTTTATGGGAATCTTACATTTGACTTACATATCAATGTGGAGTTTCTGCTATTTTCTCTCCAAGTCTGGTTCATCTTAAACATCTTACAAAGAAGGAAGCATAGTAATTTCATAATGTAACTTTTGATGCAACACTAGTCCATTCTTCAGTGTTTATCTTAAGCAAGTCACCCTGGCATGACTCCAGTTACAGACTCTTTCTGTACTCTGCACTGCAGGAACAAAACAGATTAGCTGAAAGGTCCTGTACCATGTGCTGGTAGAGCAAATTTCAACCTACAGAAGAATATTTATGTCTTAAAAACCAAAATATAAGTGCACACAATTTTGCAAAATTAAAACACCACCAGCGTTTGCAACCTACGTCAGGAAAGAACAAGGACGGAAGGAGAGGAAATCTGGGCGGTCATCTGAGATGCCAGAAAAGATCTTGTGGCTACCAGGGCTCTACAGGCGTTATTCAAGCACAAAATACTGGAACTCATGCACTAGGGGATGTCTACTAAGGAGGTCCACAAGGTCTAAGTAAAGCAGCCTCAGTGCCTGTAGACCTGCAGTAGACAAGGAATAATTCTACCAAAATTTGGCAGAATGTGTGAAATTGGCTCCTTGAAAAGAGATGTAAGTCCTCACTCTCTGCAGATCTGTTTCCAAAAACTGCAGTTCACAGTGGACTAACTGGTGCCTGCTAATGCAAAAGATCTTACTGCACTCTTCCCAGATTTGGGTCACTAAGAGAAGCTCTCTTTGCTTATACCCCATTTTCATGACACTTATAGAAACACCAAGTGTTTGAGGTTTTTATTCCATTCCCCTTAGGCATATTTGATTTAAATTCACCAAGAGGTTGAACAGATTTTAAGGGAAGGAAAAAAACAGGGAGCAGCACACTGCGGTAGTCTCATTTGCTTAGGTCATCAGGTAAACACTGACCTGATTCAATGAATGTATCTCTATATGACCTCGCTCCAAAATGTAGACAAACAATGTCACTAAGGACACAAAAAACGGGGCAAACAGCCTGTAGAATATATTTCTGTTCTACAGTACAATTCCTCATAGAGAAAGATTTAAATTACTTAAACTTGAATTACTTTGTTGAAACTTATGCAGATACAGGAATGAAAGAACAACAGCGAGAACCATGTTAGTCATCAATATATACACATAAGTGGATGTACAGAAGCTCTGGCTTCTGTATGGCCCAAAGTCCTGCTTAGGAATCAGCACTGAAAGACCTGCACAAGGGTAAGACAGCCCCTCAGAAATGCACCCCAATCATTTCTGCTGCTTCCTTTCTCATCACAGCCTGACATATCACTAGATGGAAGTCCCTGCCTTTAAATATATCAAATTTCCTTTCCTACCAGTAAGCAGCTTTCAAACACAATGGCATCAGTTGTGTACATTACCAGAAATACGAACACCACTTGCAGATAATTCCCAGAAGACATTTGGCAAGTGTGGGAAACTGCCTGGTGCCACTGGGACACACAGGTCACCTGGCATGCTCTCACATGATGAGATTGGAATAAATCTTTAAATATCTGCACCCTGGGTGAAAACATTCAGGCTTGAATGCGGTACAGCTGTTTTCTGCAAAAGTCTGTGACATCTGTACAAACCGAGAACAGCTCTGTTGCATGTTCCTGGCTGCAGTCATCTGCTAAAAGACGTGCAGAAAGGATCACAAAAGAGCATTGACTGAAATGAACTTGCTTAAAACCTCAAGCTACCCTGAAACAGCTCTACAAAGGCTGTTGAAACAAGGTGCAGTCCAGATCTATCTTTTACTCTAAGATTATGTAGAGTCATCTAAAAGCAGTACAGTTTGTTCATATTTTTCTGAAGCTGTTACATAAATAACCCTTCTTTCCTTCTTTATTGGAGTTGATCTCTTTTAAAATATACACTTACAAATGTGAACAGCAAGCTTACCTCCCTACTGCTATCATTAAACAATAACGAGGAGCGCAACCGTTAATCAAAAGCAGACTCCAATACAAAATCCTCTCAAAACCAGACTGGCCCACTTAAGACATATATCCCTGAAATGTTTCCAACTGCTGCAATATCCTACTGCAAGCTCCACTAAAAATACTGCTATTCCCACAACCATTCCATGCTTCTTTTGCTAGTGACACTGTGCTACTGGCTAGTTCTTTATGACAGATTTGTGCACTACTTCTGCAAAAAATTCCTTTCTAGCTTTTACTGAGGACATAGCATGGGTGAGTCCTCCATCCAGCAACTAGAACTGATAAGAGTTAAAATGAGAAGTTTTAAAACTAAGCAAAGGTGCAAAGACAGTCCATTATCCCTTTGTGCTTGTTGTTTGAGACACTTCAAGACAAAGGAACTGTCAGTCTTGAATAAATTAGCAATGAATCCTTAAGGACAAAGACAATTTAATCCTCAAAAATCTTCTGAAATGCACTGATTTAGCTGTCTGATAGCAGAAGTGTGGACAACAAGCAGTTTCTTTCTTCTTGTAGTTATTACGGGTGCTATACACCAACAGAGACATTTTCTGAATTGAGTTCTGCATACTTTGTTGATTTTTGGAGATCTGACATCATTAGCATGCCAGATATGTGGTTTGCTCATGTTGGGTATTTTCGGTGGGGTTTTTTTTAAGCATTTACATATGGGCAAAACAAGATGGGAAAAAAAAAAAATTCTTGTAACTACATTTACATTTGGAATAAAAGCTGTGTTAACTCTTAGCATAACTTTGCCCTCATGACAGATGCAGCCTTGCCAGCCCTGGATAAGCTCTTAACCTCTAAACCAACTCTTTGTCATAATAACTGCAACTAGCATAGCAACTTTTAAAGCCAAAAAACCTCAGGGTACCTCCAAAAATATATAAAGAGGCTCTATAACGCACAAGATTGAGGTTCCCATAGGGGCTGTCCTTAACACTGAAGTGTTGGGAATGGCCATAGCTTTGCAAGCAAGTGAACAGAAAGAAATGAACCCACATGACTCCCAGCACTGGCTCTGGACCTTTCTAAATTCACAAATTCTTGAAAAAAATTAATTCAGAGAACAGATATAAAAAATTTCAGATATGCTGATAGATTTATACCTCTGCTTTTGCCAGCCATATATCATGGCCCTGTAAACAGTAATCTAAGTAGTGCTATAGCAGAGGTTTTCCCTTCCCTATAGTAAGTGGGCCACACCTGAAAATCACTGTGTAAGGCTATCAGCTCACAGTGGGCTAAAAAAGTAATGACTCCACAGAGATTTTCTTGCATGAAAGAAAATGTGCCAAAAATTTGTGACACAAGATGGACCCAAATGTCTCCTGCCAACTGCAAAGAACAGGTCTCAGGGCTGAAGTCCCCAGTGCTAGAAGCTGAAGAGTCTCCCCAGCTAGACAAAGCCCAGTCCTGCCCAGGAACAGGTTGATGGAACTATCTCTAAATGCTAATCTGGATGTAAAATAAGGACTGCAATGTAGAGCACATATGTCAAGTAATATAAATACACACATTTCTGCTACTTTATCCTGCTAGGAACAGACACTATGTGATACTCATACCCTGGTTGAGGATCTAGCACCTTGCCTCTTGGGCAAGAAGCTTTGCAGCTGTATTCCCGAGGTGACACCTTAGAAAGAGGCACATGATACAGCTTATATTACCAACTGCATGTGAAACAGATATCCTTTATAGGAGGCTCACAAAATAATGTTTTGATTGGGTTCTTCAGATCAGCAAGTATTTGAAAAATTTAACATCTGGAATTTGATATTTCAATACGGAACCACCAGTGGCAGTGGAAAAGGTGCATGAAATGCTGGATCAAGTTTGTGCCTCAAACGGCAGCACACTGGGAAGACAATGGACAAGAATCCATCAGTACTGTTCTCAGTTGCTTAGACTAATCAAATCATTCTGCAAGCATCTCCTTGCAAGACATGAGGAGCCTTAAAAATGGAGATGATTCCAGCTACCAGAGTGGACATTGCTGCTTCAGAGTTATCTCATGTTTTAAACACTACAGCACAGATAAAATGCCAAGATTTCCTTCCCCTGCCTGCTTGGGGACCCACACTGAGCTGGCCAGCCAGCTGCCAGGCCTGCTTGAAGGATGCAGAGGGATTTCCTGCAGTCTTTTTATGCTGCTTGCTCCCACTCAGCTCCTCAGCTCCCTCCCTGACTGATCATAACTGCATTGAAGACAATCAGGACCTGGTTTCCTATCTGTACTTCCTTCTGAGTCAAAAGGTCTCCTCAGAATAAAGACCATGGATTTCAAAATAAAAGAAAGGGTGTTTCCATGCTGATTCTTTCCACACTGATTTAAAACCCAGTCCCTGTGACATTCACCACCATCAAAACTGGCTTTTCCAGGGACGACTCTCTTTGGCTTAAAGACAATGCTGTGACGGAGTGCAGGCATCACTCTCATGGCAGACAGGAGGCTGAAAGGAGACGCAGACTGCATGATGCCCAGGACAGGCACATATAAGATCACTCTGAAGGAAGGCTCCAGCTGAGAGCATCTTCTCATTGAGTAGAGTCCAGGGTGGAACAAGCCCATTGGAGGATGCACAGCTCTAGCCAAAAGGCAGAGATCCAGCACACAAAGGGCTGCTGAGAGCAGGTTCCCACTTAATGGTTCATGGAAAATGATATATGGGGGTGAACAAAAGCCTTTGGACTGGGAGTGCCACCAGCAGGTTCATTCACTCATCTGCCTCTTGGATCTTCTCCTCTAAGGCTTGTCTTGAGGAAAGGGGAGTGTGCACAATGACCTGTGAAGGACGTGAAACTTTCAAAAGTACTAAATCCACACTGGATTGCCCATCCTCTAAATTTTAGATCCAAGCCAAGCAAATCTTTGTTTTTATTCTCAGGAAGACAGCTGTGCCTTGCCCCCTACTCTTTCCTAGTTTTTTCATGTCTCTTCTAAAACACACTGGTGAAGTTTATTTTGGGGAACTGAAAGAGGAGAAAGCATCCTGCATCTTCCACTTTTGTTTTATTTGAAAAACTGAGCTTTGCAAACCTCCTCTATGCAGTGACCCTGTAATCTGATTAATTTTACCTTTCTTTCCCAGCTGCCTGGTTTTCTCGGGAAAGGGAAGTGTTACCTTTGACCACAGAAGAATCCTCTGTCCACTCTTTTAAGTGCTGCAGAGATCACTTTTGAAATAACAGGATATGTTGGGAGACAGAACTGCACCAGCTCCTCTATTAAATACAGGTAGAGACAATCCCTAAAAGCACTCCTTTTACATGATCCTTTCATATATTCCTTAGAAGACCAGGGAAGGGCAGGGAAAAGCCTTCATCTGGAGGCTCCAGGAAGCTAGCACAGGCCTAACACAGCCCCTGGGAGAAGGATGAGTCAGAAATAACCAGGCCAAGAAAGCTTGGGTGTTTGCTTTCTCCCCTGAATGCAGTCAGCTCCCTCTGCCTCATGACTGTACAAAGAAGAGCAAAAAAAAAGCAAAAGCAACAAAGCAGGGAAGACTGGCAAAGCACATGAATGAAGTCCACTCAGAAGGCAACTTTTAAAAAAAATTTATATTTTTTTCTCCTTCAGGTGGATTGCACAAGAAGGATGTGATACAAAGAGAGAGACTTGATCAGAGCATAGGACAGTGCTGCATCCACACACCTCTGCATCACAAGGGGATTTAGCAGTCATGCTACAGAGCTCCCTTAATCAAGTATCTCCCTAGTAACGCTTGGAACCCTCTTGGCTGTACAAGTAGAGGATCCCTTCTGCACTAGTACATCCCCTTCCTTATACATTGGCTCAAGAGGCCTCATACAGCATTTTCTGCAGTTGGGGTTGGAGAGACAAGGCAGACTTCAAAGTGCAGCCACACCCCTGATCAGCAGATATATCAAGTACCAAGTATGACAGACTGGCAAAGGCTTTGCAGACTTTCTGGGAAAGAAAAATTCTTGTTCAAACAGATATTTTCCTTGAACACTTTCTCCCAGTGGCTTATGGATAAGAGAAAATTGTGGACATATGCACAAAAACCATGGTTTCCTGATGGCAGGATCTAAAACCCAGGCGTACGTGAGCAGTAAAGGCTCAGAAGCCAGAGTTTCAACACCTTAGATCTGAGGGGCTGTGGGATCACAACACTGTCATAAATCTACAGTTATTCAGATGACAAAGTGGAAAGAGAGAGAACAGAGTTCAGTTTAGGATGTCTCAAAAAGACTGTTTAAATTTTCTGTGAAATAGAACAGCAATTTCTCCTTAATCTTGTCTCAAAACTGCTATTGTACAGTATAATTTTATTGGCCTCAAATTTTCTTTCATCTCCGATTTTATCAGTTTTATAGCCCTGTAATAGTATTCTGTACCTGGGTCTAAATGACATGACAATTAATTGGCCACATTGCACAGAAAGAAATCAACAAAGAAAAGGGAATGATGTCTTTGGTATCAATATATTGTGATGATTCAGAACAGCAAGAAAAACTAGAATTAAAATCACTTTATCTTCTTTATTAGTGGTGGATAGACTAATCAAATCATGCAGTATTTCTAACCAAGCCTGTTACTGAATCTCATCAAACTAAATGAGCAGAACTTGGATGGCAAAGTAAGCTTACAAGAGGGAAGTTCCTTAAGTCAGAATCATCAAGATTTGGCTTCTGGAGCTTTACTTTCTCTTCTGTTGGCTTACGGCATAGCAGAAGTACAAATAAGGCAGAACAGAAAGCTTAAAAGGCAATGAGAAGAGTATTGCAACTTATAAGGCACACTCTGCTCATCTGACAATTCTCAGCATCCTATAAACACCAAAAAGCAATTCAGCTAGTGACCTTCGAAACCTGGACTCCTTTATACAGGGACTGTGTATGCAATGTCAAAGTTTCACTAGACTTCAGTCTCCAAGAGTGGCAGATCAGCCATTCAGCTGTAACTCTCATAATGACAGGAGACAGACAAGATCTGCTCAAATCAAACTACAGCTCTGATAACGCAAAGCACTATGGTTCTGCACTTCCTGACACTGAGACTACTTTAGAGTGCAGCTTGAAGATACCTAAGATTTCTGAAAACAGGCAATTAAAACAAGAGGAAAACTAGTTTATTACTCTACTCATATTTCGTAAAGAATACTTCATGACAAATTAAATACACAAACATGCCAAGGGCTGAACATAAACACTGAGAAGTATTTTGTAAAATATATCTCATACCGTCAGGGAGTTGTTTACAGGACAAAGCATCATCAAGATCTTTGGCAGTTGACGGGTCAATGGTGAAAATGCATTCCTTCCTATCCAGGGGAGAAAGAAAAAAAAGGAAAATTTATCTTTCAGTCCTGACGAAGGTACCAAAACACAGAGACCCTCAGAGACATCCCGACAACAACAACTATGTTTTCAAAAGACTCTGTCTGTTGAAACATCTTCCAATCTCACCTGAAAGTCTAAATCTAATAAACTAAAAAAAAACCCACCCAAACAAACCCCAAACAAAAACCAACCAAACAAACACAACCAAACCAAACCAAAACAAACAAAAAAAAAGGTTTAAACAAGTGAATCTCCTTGGGGTTTTGGGCGGTTTGTTTTTTTGTTTGGTTTGGGTTTTTGGGTGGGTTTTGTTTGCTTGTTTGTTTGGTTGGGGGTGGGTTGTTTGGGTTTTTTTCTAATTTTTCTAAGCTTTCATCCCGTTACTGATCTTCTTTTTCTTCCACAAAAACTAAACATTTTAGCCCATGAAGTTCACTCCAAAGAAGCAGGTGGGGAAAAAGTCTTGGTGCCTTGTAGCTAGAGTAAAAATAGATTGTTCTTCATTGCAAAGTTAAATGGAACACAAATAACCTCCACCTTCATGCGTAAGAGTAGATATCGCAGCATCTGAAACTTCACAAGCACAGCTAGCACAGAGCAGAGGCAGTGAAACATTTACAAACCAAACTGAATTATAGCAGAATTGAGGGTGAGTTTTTGGCTCAGTAAAGACACCCAAGAGGTGCAGTACTTTATAACATCTACATTGCCTATTGTGCACCAAAGGGAAAAACCAGTTCAATAGGAAACACTTGAAAGTTATAGAAAGCAAGCTCCAAATCAGCTAAATAGATCTAGCAAACCAACTCAGTGCTTAGGAAAAGCTGAACAACCTTTCACGTATGCTGTGCTGGTACTACTGATACAAGTAGTACCTAGAAGATTCAGCCCTGTCCTGGAAGGCTTATTTACATACATCCCACAGCAACAGGTGGCAGGAACACCAGGAACATACCAAGACAGACCACGGATATGCTCTGAGGCCACTCACATGACACAAAACAGAGCATCTGACTCAAGAATCACCATTTTTAATAGAGCACAGCCTGGCATCAGAGAGACCCAAAACCTAGAGCATGCAACAAAACTTCCTAATCTCCTGTTAAAGGCCTGCCTTTCATCCTAGGCTGCCCTGCAGCAACTTCTTGCCCAGGTCCCTGGACTACAGCAGCGGTCACCCAAGCAATGTGTGGAATGTGGGGCTGGAGCTGAAGAGCAGTGAAGACAGTAAAGGAATGGTTTTGCTGGTTTATCTTGCTTTTATCTTAATCTTTTGAATAAGTTCAACCCTCCCTAGTTAAAAGATTCCCAAGCACAATGGTATAGGCTGAGGCTGCCAAGGAAGAGAGCAGACCACTTCTTTTCTTCTATTCTCACTGCCACAGAAAACCTGTGTCAATTCCCTTCTAGAGATGTACAGTGAAAACACACATTATTTTTCTTACAGCGTAAAGATCGGTATACTCCTGGGGTAGAAGAGGTAAGAGGGGAAAAATTACTGCGAACTTTTAAAGGAGCAAGTATCATGTGGGATTAGCAAGTCATAGTCTTTTCGCATGGGTGTTCGCACAGTGAGATCAATGTCTCCATCTTCGCAGGCCTTCCACTTCAGTACTTTGATGCTCTGGGTGGTATCTGTTAGTGTCAGACAGCTGGCAGCATGTATTTATATAATTCCACCAGGCACACTAAATAGAGATTTTCAAAGACATAAAAATCAGTAAAGCACTCCACTACCTTCCAAGACTTTGAAAATCTTTTAGAATATGCTACCTTTCAGATTGGATGGCAAAGCTGCCTTAATCCCCAGACACACGTTAGTTCCTGATCCTTCCCATGCATCTAAACAAATTAGGGACTATGACACTGAAAGATATAAAATCTTTTCAGCTATGCCAGGACTTTGATCTGTTATGCCTAGCTATTCAGTACTGGGAATCAACCACTTTTTAAATGCTTGCAAGCAACCCTACTTCCATAAATATCTAATCCTTAACATTCTACCTAAGGATGGAATTCCAGGATACTATCACTCCAACTTTAGGGAGCTGTGTGCATGCAGGTACAGAGACACCTATACTACACACAGTATGGGGACATGCATATGTGCCAATTTGCATACACCAGATCCTGCTAATGTGCAGGGTTAACAGCATCTTGGCATTGTGACTCCCACCCCACTGGCCACATAAAGTAAATATTCCTTTAAGTTCCTTAATTTAAAAGAGCAAACAGCACTGAATGGACACTTATAGCTTGCTTTACCTGACAAGCAAGAAAAAGGTTTAAAAGCTTCTTCAAAGAGAATGTGGGTTCCTGTGTCTGGGGAATAGATAGCTTATCCCAGGTGTTCAGGGCCTGCAATCACAAGCATCTGCCACCCATTCTGAATCATAGCTCCTGGCAGTTTAAAAATCAGCAGATTGGTTTCAACAAAGTGCATATTTGCAGTCTGCCCTGGAAAGAAGTGAGTATAAATACATGGGAGCCAAATTCTGAACACATTTATACAATGGTAGCAACCAACAGGCCGCTTTGGTGAGATGTATTTGGCCAGTCAAATCTACTGCAGAGGTCAGCAGTGGCCCCAGCTGCTGTGGAGCTGGCAGGGCAGCCCCAGCCTCCCCAGGAAATGTGTTGTGCACAGCCTGCTGCCCTTCGGGACCTGCTGGCCAGGCTCCGAGCAGCCTCTTAGCATGCAAACTGCAGACACAGACACAGCTTGCCATCTGAGATACTTAAAACTCACAGATGCAAAGCTGAAGAGGGGTCCAGAAAAATACTGATTTAGCATTTCTCACCAGCATTTCTATGTGCAGCACAGCTGGAATATGTTTTACCACTAGGCTCAGATCCGCTTCTCCTTTGAAACTACTCAGGGGACTTGGACTTGTAACTTGTCACAGGCAGTTTATTCTGGGCACAGACAGCAAGGTGAGGTAAGAAAGTCACTGAGCAAGTAACACAAGGAATGATACTCCCTGGCATAAGGACTCCGCAGAAGTGTTGCAGAGCCGATGGCCAGGTAGTCAATGGGACAAGAGAAGCCGATCTGCAAACAGAGCTCAAAGTTCATAGCAGTGAGGTAATCCTGGCACACAGGACTGCACATCGCTGAAGTTTTGCAAGCAAATTCCACTCACCAGTAACTGTGTTATTAAGTGTGATGAATTATATTTCTAGTTTTCAGGTTTATTACTGGAGAAGTTTCAGATGGCTATAGGAAGCAGAGCTGGCACGTGGGAAAGAAAACAATCCACCGAGTGATGTGACTGCAGCACCAAGCCTGAGGGCAGCACCCCACACGTGCTCCTTCAGGGCAAGGTCTTCAAGGAAGGCATGTTGTCGTCTGTCTCCTTCTGCTTTTCCTCCAGCCCCACCAGTGTCACCTTTTATCTCCCACACGCTGCAGAGAGCCACCTCTCATCCCAGAGAGAATCAGCACAAGACAATGACAAGAATGACAAGCAAGGGGAGGAAAGGCTGGGTGTGGGCAAACCATTCCTTCCCCTCCCTTGGCACCTACACCAGCCATTCCTGTACAGATCCCCAGAGAGGACCCTGAAGGCAGCTGACAAAAACCATCTGGGTGAAGAAATAACATTGCTTCAAGCTATGTGGCAAGTATACCCTGTCAAGAAAAAGGAGCCATTCAAATTCCTCCCCTGACCATACTGTCTGGCAGCACAATACCCCAAAGGCTCTGGCACATGGAATCTCAGAGAGATCAGACCACATTTCTGACCATACCTGTATTGGGTAACCGATAACAAAACTAACCTGCAGTGGGTTGCATGACTAAACCTCAAGGCAACAGTACTTTTTATGCACCTGCTAACAAAGACATTGCTTACTCACAAGCAAATAGCCCAACTACATGCACATTTGCATTGACCACAGATAAATACAAATTGGCAGCTGTCTCCAGCTTCTGCAGGGCTGCCAAAGTGACCTTGTGGGCTAAAGAGCTTCATCATTCTGCTCTCCCCCTTCTTTAAAAGCCCCAAAGGAGCCATCTCTCATTGTCATTACACCTAATAAAAACCTATTTTATTCATTTCAAATTGTCAAAACACACTTTGTAAAAGTAATGAGATGTTCCAGGTCCACTTGTTCCAACATACACGCAACTTGGTTAAAGGAAAATGGTTTAGGAGATAGACAAACACACAGAGTTAAGAGTTTTTCTCGTCTTCATGCTGGGAAGGACTAGAGATAAACATGTTCTTTTAAGAAACCCCCAGCACTGATCAAAACCAAACATTTTGTTGTGGAAACTTGCACTTTTTACGAGAGCCTCTTAGTCCAAAACATATGTTTAATGCAGGTTTGCAGAGGTAGGCTTGCTCTGGCATGGAGTTGCTGTCATAGGAGAAAAAAATCTTTCCTCCTTCCTTCTCATGGCCAGAGGTTTCATGCACTGGAGCGAGGCAATGCCTGCAAGAGCTTTGGAGGGTCAGGGGAACAAAGCATGGTGGATCTGCAAACAAGAGTCATGAAAGTATGTGTCACAGACTGCCCATACCCTGTCAGGAGCACTGACCCAGCCACCTCTAGCCCCGAGGCCCTGACAAGAGCACTAACTGAAGCCAAAGCTCGCACACTGGCTCTTGCCTGCCACCTTGTAAATCAACCACCTAGGGAAAAAACTGCAGGATAAAGCACTTAGTTTATTAGACAGTAACAGCAGTGTCAACATATACAGGCTGGTATATCAATCCTAATTTAAGGAAAGCTAATTAAGTGTAGTTTCTTGTTGCACAGCTTACAGAAGACTAATTAAAGCAGACAAGCATATCTGCAGAGCAGTTAGTCTTTTTACCTTTAACAGGACCTAGAATTAATGGTTAGTGCAGCAGTAGAGTTAAGATAAGTAGTCTGCTGGTGAGCTGGAATTACCAACATGGTAATTAAAACGCTTGCAGACCACAGGACTGCAACAGCAGTTTGTTTTTCTTTGTGCAAATATGTAACGCAAGAACCAACAGAGAAAATACTGTACAGTTGGTGCTGCAAAGTGAGGTACAATATATCCATTTTAGCCAGATAAACTGTTCAGCATTCAATATCAGTTAGTTTAGCCATAAATTATAAACACCTACGAAACAAGATTACAAGTTCCTGTGGTCAGGGCTCCATCTTCACTCAAGTGGAAAGCTACTTGGATCAAGATGAAGCATTGCATTTTTAAACCATGGGCTCAGGCTGTATTAGAGGCAAGGCTGCTGCCGTGGGCAGTTGCTGGGCAAAATTTGGGTGCTACCACTGCGATTGTCTGTAAAAGCAGCATGGTGCTACTACTGGAGAAAAGCACCAGTGTGTACACAGCAGACAAAGCAGCACCCTGCAGCCATGCAGATCCTCCTAACACAACTGGATATCCTTCCCAGTCAGCAGCACGCAGTCAAGCAACTTGCCAGTGGAGACACGGAGCCCAGATTTTCACCACTCTTAACAAACACCATCAACTGTGAAAGAACAGTTCAGTGAACTGCATGTACCCAGTAGAGCATCAGAAAACCCTCAGTGAAGCAAGACATAGTCTTTACAGCTAAAGTGACCGTTTGTAAGAGGCAGAGTTCTGAAGAACAAGTATGAACAAGCTATTCAGGAACCAGGCCCAGGAAGTCCTGACTTTCTCCGAAGAGCAACTTTCAGACTACAAGAGAGAAGAAAGAACACACAGGAAACCACAGCACCCACTAGCCTGAAAAAGGTGGCTGAAACCTTCTGCCTGTGAATTCCCAGCACACAAACACTACACAACTGCAGATTCAAGCAGCAGAATGGTTACCCACATGCTGACCATCCTACCCTGTCCCAGGCTCAGTGCTCACAGCCCACAGTCCGTCTAGTCATCCAGCAGCTCTTGAAGCATCAAACTAAATGTTTTGCAGAAGCATTAGCATATTTCCAAAGATCAGACTGCTGCAGCTAGAGGTGTGACAGTAATGAACATAATTTTGTCTATTAAAGTTTAGGCAGTGCAAGCCTTCTTTTAAACTTGAGTATGTCAGTGCTAAGACACTTACAGTATGACTGACTGCATGTCTAGACACTTGCAATGCATTTACATTCCCTAGGGACTCCCTAGATTGTCCTGTTCTCTCCACTTTGTGAGTACATACAATAGCCTAGTGGGAGTGAAAGCTCAGCCTCCAAGCTTACCTTTATTAACTCCTGCTCAAAGCTGGCATTTTAAAATTAAGCACACCAAAGGCACTACAGAATCTTAAAGCTCTTCAGGTCATTTCTAAGACCCTGCTGAGTGCCATCCTGCAAAAGTTACAGGCATCATTTCTCAGAGCTAGAAACAGTTGTTTTAATTTGGGAACAGGCATCCTAGAGCAGTCAGCTCACTCCAGTGAATGCTACTAACATGTTTTCACACAACAGCCCAATTGTTATGGCAACCACAAAAATCAATCTCGTTCTTCAATCACAAGTAAACCCAGCTCAACCACAGTGTCTGTGCAGGTTTGTTATAAAGTGCCAGTAAGCACGGGACCAATTCCACTGATGTTCATCACTCAAACAGGGATGAAGTACTCTTTCTGTGAGAGAAATTTCAGAGAACAATCAGTGCCTGAACATTCTTGAGACTTCAACATCCCACCCTAGAGACATCTATTACATGTAGTGTCTACCACATTTGTCACACTTGACACTGGCAGATTTTAGTTACAAACCCAGAGTGGCTGCTTCCAAAACAGATTCTTAAAAGGAATATATTTTTAAAATATGCCTGCAATAGAAGTACCCTGACAAATCTCTAACAGCACTCCAAATGCCCTGTAACACGCCAACAAACATACTTGATACATCAGAAATCTCCTCTTTCATGGTGCGTGAACTTCAAAATGAACCAAAATTATAAAATAATTGGAAGCAAAAACTGCCCCCTCCACAAAAATCCAGTATTCATTGAAAACCCAACATTCTACATCAAGCCAGTACTGTTCTCTTTAATTTCTCTGTGTTTATGTTTTAGCTAATGTCCTGTTCTGGTTCAGAAAACAGACCTCGGTCCAAGAGAGCATCTTACAATGACTCCTGAAGTATTACACATCTACAACAAAAAACATTTACATTTTCACCAAGGACTGCTCACTGGGTTGTCGAACCAGAATCAATTATTCCTTCTATATGTTTATGACCTCCGAGTAAGAAGAAAGATGGGGGAGAGGGGGGGGTGGGGAAGAGCACTGCAGCCTTGTAACATACCTAAATGACCTGAAAAGCCAGTATATATATAAACAAGATCAGAGTCCCTGAGAGACCAAGTACCAGCAGTATTTCCTACAAGTCATGCTGTAATAGTGCCACAAATATAATGAGGTCTCTGCACCACCATCCCACACTAAAAGGTGGAGTGTAATTGAAAATGTGCTTCCATTGTATAAACTATTTTAATCATAGATGCACAGAGCTAGAAATAGAAGAGACATTGGGTCATCCAACCTGCATAGGTCAAGGCCGAACTACTCATGAAAATACATTTGCAAGGACTTTCTTCAGGATAGTATTAAGCATCTCTTTAGTGATGGAGTTTCCAGTACTTACTTTAGCAGTCTAAGTTACAGTCTATCTAGGTTGGACAAGAAGGTTACCTCTTTGTTTTACCTTATTTGCCCTCATAACGCCCCCTTGTATCCTCCCATCACCTTAGATGATTCTCATTTTTTTCGTTTTGGTCCACATAGTTTAACTATCAACTACTATCTCACAAACTTCTAGTTTCAGTGTTGGCAAATTCACATTGAACAGTTAATCCTTCCTTGTAAATCAATCCCTCACCTCCCAGAATTATTTGTATTATTTTTTTCCAGATCACCCCACTTCTAATCCATGGTGTAATACCTCCAGTACAGCCCTGCCTCATACACCTGCATGTGTGCTATCTATATTATGGTGGGTTTTTTAATTTTTAGAGAGTGAGGATGTGAGAATAACCTGGGACAAAGATCCAATCATCAAAAAACATCAGGGCAGATGGAGAGGGTCAAAGCATGCTTCAGACCACTTCATCAGACTGAAGCCACATGGAAAATGTTTTTCCTTGCAACAACCAGCCCAACCTAGTGATCAGCCCTGAAATTCACCAGTGGGGATATACTGCATTACCTACTGTATTGGATTTGTGTGGCAAGGTTTCGGGGTGTATGGACAGGACAACACACTACAGGGGTAGTGTTGAGAAACTGCCAGTTGGCTCCAAGACGGACCCGCTGCTGGCCAAGGTCGAGTCAGTGACAGTGGTAGCGCCTCTGTGATAAAATCTTTAAGAAGGGTGGGACATTCCTGTGCAGGAGCAATTGCAGCTGGAGGGAAGAGTGACAATACGTAAAAGAAACAGCCCTGCAGATACTAAGGTCAGTGCAGGACGGGAGGAGGTGCTTCAAGCGCTATAGCAGATATTCCTCTGCAGTTCACAGTGCAGACCATGGTGAGGAAGGCTGTCCCATGGAGGACCCCACAGTGGAGCAGGGGGATGCCCAAAGGAGGCTGTGATCCTGTGGAAATCCCACGCTGGAGCAGGCTCCTGACATGACCTATGGCCCCATTGAGCCCACACTGGAGCAGGTTTGCTGCAGGACTTGTGACCTCATAGGGGACCCACACTGAGGCAGTCTGTTCCTGAAGGACACACACACTGGAGCAGTTCGTAAAGAACTGCAGCTCGTGGGAAGGACTCACATTGGAGAAGCTTGTGAAGAACTGTCTGCCATGGGAGAGACCCCCCTCTGAGCAGGGGAAGAGTGTGAGGAGCCCAACTCTGAGGAGGAAGGAGCAGCAGAGACAACACATGGTGAACTGACTGCAACCAGCATTCCTGTTCCCATGTGCCACTGGAGGGTAGGAGGTAGAGAAAATCAGGTGTAAAGTTGAGCCTGGAAAGAAGGAAGGGATGGGTAGAAGGTGCATTTAAGACTCGCATTTAAGACTTTATTTCTCATTATCCTACTCTGATTTGATTGGTAATAAACTAATTTACCCAAGTTTTGCCAACATTTACCTGTTTTGCCTATGACAGTAATTGCTGAGTGATCTCTCCCTGGCCTTATCCTGACCCATGAGCCTTTTGTTATATTTTCTATCCCCCACCCAGCTGAGGAAGAGAGTGATAGAGTGTCTTTGGTGGGCACTGGTGACTAGCCAGGGTCAGCCCATCGCACCTACTGAAGAAGCTATAGGTTTCTTCATCTACAATATCAGAGACAGATACCTGGGTTGACACCAGGACTTGGATCCTTCATCTCCCATCTACCACCCTGTTTCTCTAGCAAGAAAGGAGCACCAGCAAAGTACTGTGATATTAAGGCAAGAGGCAGTATTTGGCACACCTGAACTGGGCCCGCTTAACATACATAAACATGAGATGATCAGGCATTTTCTTCTGCTCATCAAAAGCCACTTTGTGACCTAGTGGAATCCAGGGAGAAACGGACTTGTTCTCAAATTGATTTAAGATTTTATCTTCATCTCCCTCTGTTATGTTTCTCCTAAAATAGGAAGCCAGACAGGAAAAAGACTGTATGTATAACAAACTAGTCACAAAAATTATTACTGTTTTCCACAACTAAAGAGATTCTTAAGTAAGCAAGCCTACAAGATCTGAGCGCAATAATCCTGTCCAACTACATACTACCAATTCCACTTGAAGCTTCACTTCCAACGACCACATGTGCCTTCCTGTAAGGAAAAACATTAGTGAAGTTGCCAGGGTGTCTATGTACACCAGCCACTGACAACAACAGCATCTGGGAGCAAAGACCATGCATCATTTTGTACAAATGTCACCACAACTGCTGTAGCTATAGTGTAGTAGAAAATGTTATGAAAACAGAGAGCAGGACCTGAAGAAGCCAACCAGAAGCAAGGAGCTGAACCACATCACTCTGACAGCAGCACCATATTTATTCAGAATTTTACTTACTCAGCTAATGGGTGAGGATGGAGCTAACGCAAAATTCTCCTCACCAAGAAGAGTACCATTCCCCAGACTGTCTGGACAGCAGAAGGACTCAGAGCAGATACAGCCACCATCACCATCTTCTGGAACCAATTCTGTTAGAGAGGGACTTGATCTGATATCCTTACACACCACTGAGTAATCCTTTGTATGCCTTGTATCTCCCTATGGAGAACATTAAATTAGTCACAGAACAGCTCAGTGAGAGGGCAGAGATCATAATCTGGCTCTGTTTGTGCCTCCACTCCACGCCAAGACAACAGTCAGGTCTGTAGCAATGTTGCTTATACATTTGCTAAACAAGTAATTTCTCAGTTTCCATCAGAAACCAGAGCATTTTTACATATCCTATTATAGCTGAGTAAGTCTTGCTCTACTTAACACCAGCTTTTTGTAGTGGAAAATCTCCAGGAAACAAGCTATTTAATGATGTTTTATCTGACTTGCACTCATTTCTAACTGAAGCTGTCCACCTGCCTTGAAAAGACATCTGCTTCAGAGGCTGTTTTCCTCCAACACCCCTTGCACAGCTCAAAGTTGCCATTTTTACCATCACCTCTAATTTTATCAGCCAATAATGCCCTCAGGCATCTACAGGAAAGAGCATGCTGTCAAACCTTTACTGTAAACACTGCTAATCCCCGTTACCAGCTGTAAAACTTCTCAAGAAAGTTACAGCTGAACTGTGGGCAGAACTGCAGTGCAGGTACTGCCCTGCTGCCAGTGCTTTCTACTCACAGACAGTGCTACAGAGCTTACGTCCACAGTGGACACAAAGACACAGCACCTCCATTCTTTCTCCCTTATCAACCAAAGGAAGGATGCTACATTTTCAAATGGGCAGCCAAAATTACAATTTAGCCTTCAACAACTTGGATAGCTTTAGGTCAGCTGCAATTGAGGTCACATGCTGAAATATCAAGATGCAATTAGAGCTTTCTGCCTGCAAGAACAAAGTGCATTAACTCTGCCCTGCGAGGGAAGCAAGTGAGCATTAATTGTCTCCTGCCAATGCAGTGGATCCTCACTGTCTGCCATTCTGATGCCCTCCAGGCCTTCTAGCCTCATGGGAGCATTGAACAGTTACGCTGCCATTCAGAAGGCCTTCAGCAGAGAAATGGGCTAATGGGAATCTCATGAAGCTCAAAGGGAAAAGCAAAGTCCTGCATATGGGGAGGAATTACCCCATGCCACCAGTACAGCCTGGAGACCAGCTAGCTGGAAAGCAGCTGGACAAGTTGAATATGAACCAACAACATGCCATGGTAGCA
The DNA here is from genome assembly GCF_963264785.1 of Psittacula echo. Lineage (NCBI taxonomy): Eukaryota > Metazoa > Chordata > Aves > Psittaciformes > Psittacidae > Psittacula > Psittacula echo. The sequence goes on along the minus strand of NC_137740.1, from coordinate 28,978,780 downwards.
AAGGTGGTCAACAGCCTCCTGGGCTGCATTAGGAAGAGTGTTGCGAGCAGGTCAAGAAATGCAGTACTTCAGTCCTTCTCCTTTACTTGGCACTAGTGAGACCACAGCTGGAGTCCTGCGTCCCATTCTGGGCTGCCTAGTAGCAGGAAGACATCAACATACTAGTGCAAGTTTGCTGAAGGGCCTCAATTATGATTAAGGAATTGGAGCATCCACCTACAGGAGAGGCAGAGAGAGCTGTGGCAGAGTAGCTTTGAGAACAGAAGGCTCAGGCAGACAGATCTTATCAATATGAAAATATACCTTATGATAGGGAGCAAAGAAGACAGGAAAAACTTCTTTACTGTGAGAGTGACAGAGCACTGGAACAGGTTGCCCAGGGGGGTTGTGGAGTCTCCTACTTTGAAGATATTCAAGGCCTGGCTGGACAAGTTCCTGTGTGATGTACTCTAGGTTACCCTGCTCTTGCAGGGGGGTTGGACTAGATGATATTTTGAGGTCCCTTCCAACCCTTGGGATTCTGTGATTCTGTGATCCATCAACAGGAGAATCCATTTAAACGTAAAAAACACCCATGTTTCTACTGTAAGGGTAACTGAACCCCAGAATGCATTCCTAAGAAGGGTTGTGGAATCCCCCATCTTTAGAGCTATCCAAACCCCAAATGGACACAGACCTCAGCAGCCTGCTCTAGCTGACCCTGCTTTGAGCAAGGGGATCCAGAGGTGCCTTGCAACCCGAACCATTTGGTGATTCTCAGGAGTTCAGAGCTGCTCAGCTGAAGTCAGTCAGTTTCTGCTCCTCAGACCACATCCATCTTGTATACATTTCAGAGTTTCTTGCTGCAGCACCCTTTCTCTGCTCAGTATTTTTAGCTCATTGTTTTGTATTTTGCCAGCTGAGAAACTACAGTTTGTAATTTTACCTTCAGCTTCATATTTCTTCTTAAAAGTGAATACAATGTCCTGTTTATAATAATAAAATTACTAGTTGGCAGGATGACATCAAATGGAAAAAGAGAAAGCAACTGGAAAATTTAGAGCAAGCAATTTTGAGTGCCAAGTTTCACATTTGTAATAGTCCAGCAGAGGTCAACAGGCTCACTTATTATTAGTAAAAATGGTAAAGAAATAGATATCCTCAAGTTCTTCCATATTAGACTATATAAACCATCTCTGTTTGAACAGGTTCTAGTGCTTTCCAAAAGAGTGATGTTATACATTTTCCACAGTAACACCAACAATGGGAGACAAGCAAAAGGCAGAACTGCTTTGCAAAGAACATCCTTTTTTCTCTCTCCAATATTTAGGGTTTTGTTTCCCACTATAATCGGACTTTCCTGGCTTTAGTTTCTTGTCCCAGTTAAGCAGTAAAGGAAACAAAAAGATATGAATGAAATTAGAAACATTTGAAATGAGTCTTAGAAATAGTTTTTGGGTTTCTTAGATTCCTGGCTACACCTCTTCAAATAGCCTCCTCTTCCAGCCCATGTCTCCTGCACCTATCTCTGAAATTTACATGTCCTTCTTTGCCCTGATCCCTCTTCTGCTCAAGGGCTATATTTTGTCCCACACCATTGAAATAATAAGTGCAAAGCAAACAAGGAAGTGAAAATTACATGTTGAAACACTGGAAAAGACAGAAAACAGTTTGAACTTTGCACCCATCAAAATTTGTCTCTCTGACACTAATGCTCCAGTGTTTCTCTAAAAGCAGAAACCAAACATTTTTTAAACTTCTAATGAAAAAATGCCAATTCCAGTCAACCTGAATAATAAAATGAGAACTCTGGTCCTATCTGTATTATCACATTTAAAGTCTCAGGAAGGGAAGTTTCCTTAACCACACTATTGTGATACCTTATGAAATTTCATACACTCTATAAAATACAACTGCAGTATGCAATGCCAACACCTAATACTTGCCTAATACTTTTCATTAAAAGTTTCTGGTGCTCTTTACAAACAAGTAAGCTGGGAGTACCCATGAAATACTTGCCTAATTTTACAAATAGATAAACCCAGGAAGCTAAAAAGCAGGTGTCCATGGCAAAACTGGGCTCTAGTGGCAGAGTGGAGACTTATCAGCTTAAAGATTTCAAAGCGATCCGCAAAGTTTGAATATTTTCTGCCCTAAGTAATATTAAAATATTATGTAAACCTTTCCTTGTGATATTATTGGAGAAATGAGAAAAAAAAGAAAGATGTCTTGGAAGCAATTCTGCAGAGGCTCCGTAGGTGAGATCACAGTTACTATCCAAACAGACTATGCATGGCAAGAACAGGCTTCCTGTAAAACTGAAAGACTTGCAGGAAGATCAAGGAACATATTTACATGACGGCATGGACAAAATATCTTTCCCTCCTCTTGCCCAGCCTCAGCAGCTTGGTGAAACACTGTCTCACTTTCATCTAAAACCGCACTCAACAAATGCCTCCAGTGTAGAACCTCTGCCTCCATGCTCTACACACAAACAGACCTGACCACACTCAGGACACTGGTTAGCAGAACACAGAGGAGGAAACGGTCATCTACCATGATGAAAGGAAACAAGGAAAAGTTATCTCAGGGAGAGGAAATGCCCCAAAACCCAAGACTTTTCTTATGTCTTGGTTTCAAATCTCAAAAGCTAATGTGTGACACTAGAAAATTTAGAGCACGGTGCTAACAGAACTAGAGAGGATTTACTAGAGATGAAAGTATTATAAGCCAGACTCTTAGTATGTGTTTGACAGGTGGGCAATGTGTAAACTGAATTAGGATGAGCTGTTTAGAAGTGCTAACATAGCAATTTCAGGAGAAAAGGTGAGTTTTTATTTCACTGTAATTTACCTTAGTATACTCTGAGACTACTGGGCTCTCTGGGGAGCCTGAGGGATCAACACGCACAAAGTATAGCAAAGACAGGCACTCACAGAGGCAGGTGTCACTGAACATAGTGCAAGTTCCCTTGGAAAACAAGACACAACTCCCATGTGCAACCAGACCAGATACTCGGGTTCAGGTTTCTTCCTCCAGATGCCAGGCTGGGCCAGTGTGTACCAGCCATTTGTACAACACTGCAGACCACAACACACTTATTGCCAACTATATGAAAGCTATTATTTAATATCAAAATAAAGCTGAGCTACCCTGGGACATGTCACTCTCAAGATCTGATGGGTAAGAAGACCAGGAGAGATGGCAGCCAGGCCTCCAACTGCAGGACTCCACTCATCTATGAGTCACACTATCTGTATTAATAAAACTCATCTTTTTCTGGGTAGACAAACCTCTCACTGTCAGGAAACAGAAAAGAAGACTCATCTGTATTTTACTTTCCATAACTAGAAGTCTCATGCTATCTCCATATGTGTTTAGACCACAAACTAGTTAGCGATGTGGCAGTTGACATTAAAAGGATTAGTAAATTAAGCCCAAATAATTGTCTTAAAAACTCTGACTGTTAAATGTTTATATTTGAGAGGATCAAAAGGAAATCTACTTTGTAGTGTGGTCAGGAAGGGGCAGAGAAGGATTTAAATAGCTTAACTGAGCAAGTGTTATCACCTTGGTAAGTCCCAGTGTAATAATTCAGCAATAAAACAAGAAATGCACTTGGAATTTTGTTTCCAAAACTAATTGTCTGACTGGAGACAAGTCAAGCTCTTTATTTGCTTGAAAGAACTTGGGTCAGAAGAAACAGAGAATGCTACTGAAATGTAGTCAAGACTATAAAAATAAGCACTTTCCAGTGATTTCTGAACTGCAGCATTCAGGATCTTTAGAATTTTTATTCTAAAGATAGAATAAAATAAAATACAGGTATTACAGAATAAAGATAAAATAAAATACAGTTTGGATCTGGCATCTGAGGGTTACCGCTAGTCAATCAGGATTGTGATCCTCCCTGAATTATTCCATTGTAAGCAAATGGAAATCCAGTGAAGCTGAAGCAGTAAGGAAGTTGCAGGCTACAGTGCAGGATTACATGCTTGTACCAGTGCAGTGTCTTGAAGAATCAGGCTCATAGGCCTGTTTTAGCACAGCAATATCCAAGAAAGCAATGAATCTTCCAACTGAGACAGGATGCTCTAGCACAAGCAAAGGTGGAAGTTGAACACACCATTATCATATTAATAATTTATTGTTTTGCTTTCTTGCACCTTCCTTTATTGCAAAGTGAGGTTCTAAACAAATTATTTTAATTTTGTCTTTATATCTTTTCTAGTAAAGACATATCTGAAACATGACTTTCTGAAGTGTAGCAAGTCCACTAGTTTTGAGTAGTCTGGCAATGTCAGAGTGTCTATCACCCAACAGACTGTGGAGTTCCCAAAAGCTGGCAGGAGTACCACTAAGTTGCAGGGATGGCTAATATGAGGTGGGGGACAGCACAGATTTGCCAGGCTGCAGGGAGGGACGGCATTTGCCAGCTGCTAATCTGATTAAGAGCTGTCATAAACTGCACACAACATCAGTTCTTCAGAACAGAAAAACATTGAGACTAGACAGGAAAACACAGGACAGTCTCTACCTGTGCTTAAGTTTCAAAGTAACAATGCCCAAGATCATTTGATCTGCCAGGCATTCAGAAAATCTCTGCTATAAAACTACCACTAAAATCGTAATACATTCCAGACAAAAACATAAAGCTTTCAGATTAGGTGCCAAACACCAAATTTTCGGTTTTCAATAGTTCTTTTGAGAAAAAGCCCCTTCGCCTTACAAAATATTTTTCCAAATAACTGGAGTTTGTAGACAGTTTCAAAAGCCGTTTCTTTACACACAGGCACAGGTAACATGTAATATGGTGCACATAATAAAGTCAGTGCCTCTTCAAAGCGTGATGAATGCAAAACAAAATAGCACAACTCTGTACCAACCCAAGAAAGAGTGTCAGACCACACTTTTTGTTGTTACCTTAAATCTCTTCTTTTGGCAAGCTCTCCTGGTGAGATAACCCAGGGCAGGTTCTGCGGAAGGCACTCCAGGGCTTCAGAGGGAAAGTCAGAGAAATCCACACCATACTCCATCAGGATCCCTTCCGTTTCTGGCTCAATCTCCCCGGCCTGACCAAGACTTTTGGCCAATTGCCTGCAGAGAGAAAAACAGGGATGCTTTTCTTAAGTGTATAATTACTACTGTCATGTTACTGCTGTCTCCTGAGAGAGGATGCTGAGCCCTCAAACATACTCTTTCACCCATTCACTTCTCCCTCAGTTTTGGCAGAGGACTCGGCAGGAATTCAGACTACACCATGACTTATGTCTGCTGGAGATGCAAAACACTAGACAGACAGTACTCTGGGCTGTTTCATGCATCTCATTTTAACTAGATGTTTCATATTATTAGGTTTTTGCAGAGCTAAGAAAGTGTCAAATTTTAGAAAAAAAATACATCCAACAGGGATAGACAAGCATAGCCCACCCCACCAGCAGCTCTTGCTTTACACATTGTTGGCTCCCTTGAGATTCTCCTTCCTTTCCTCACCACTGAAAAAGGTGACTCACTCCTACTATCCAAAATGGAGAACAGATTCCCAGCAGATCCCAGACAGCTCTGCTGAAGACAGCTCCCAGGGAGCTCAACACACTGCTCTCCATCTCAAAGGATGCACTTTGGATCCTTGCCTGGGCAAACTGACGCCCTATGAAGACAGAGGTGTGAAGAACCTTACTGCCTTCCTTACAGAAGTAGCACACGCAGACATGCCCACAGATCGTCTTTCCAACTCTTTCCCATGCTCCTTCCAGGACTTGAATATTCCCAGTAGTTTGTCCCTTCTCTCTTAGCTACATAGACGCCTCTGAACCAGGAGCTAACTGGAGAGGAGCCCACAATCTAGAAGTGAGTCACAGAGGAAACTGTCCCCCACATGCTAATAGTCTTTGATGAAGTATTGTGGACATGTGTGGATGAGGTTGCTGCTCTGTTATGCTTAGAGAAAGTTTCCATCTGCTCCAGTGTGAACCCCAGTACGCATCTGGCTGTGAGCTCTCGTGTTAAACAAGCATTTGGCTCTGGACACAGCGTGCAAACTGGTACTCCAAAGGAATGGGACATTTGTTCCCTCCCTAGCTAGTTACAAATACCACATGAGAACCTATGTCCATGGTGGCTCACCTTGTCCCCCTTCTCAGCCCCACATTGCTCTGCAGTACAAAGAGATAAATGATTTTTTAATTTTTAATATACTGCCATTAGAGCGAATAGCACGTTACAGCCAGTAGAGATAATGCTTCTGACCCAAGAAAATTACAACTGAAATTAAGGCAAATCCATCAAAATATGACACAAAAGAGAGGGGTAATAACACAGTGCAAAATCAGCCACTCTAATAAGTGTTTTTCCACTGCATAAAATACACAATCATTATATTGATCTTTCTGCTTTAATTCCAATGAGTGAGAACAGGCACTAATTACTTTCCTAAATTGGGGCCAAAACAGTGCACTTGTCATTTGGACACACAAGATGCTTTCAGGGCTTCAAATGTGCCATAAACCCACAGAACAAACCCCATCCAAGCAGCACAAGCAAGCCCATCTTCTTTATGAGAGCAAAGCTTGCTCTCTTCACAATGGGAAGGGCTGTGCAATAAACCTGTCACATTGTGTAATATGCTGGAAAGGATTCCGCGCTTCATGGTGGGGCAAATTGTAGAGTTCACATTGCCTAGCTTTAAAATAAAAATGAAAACAAGGATAAAAGATATTTCCTACCATTGTTGCAACTTTATGAACAAACTGCATGGCAGAAATATGCGCACGTTTGGCACCAAGGCTGAGTTCTCTGTTCCTGCAGCTGAGTCCCTGTCTGATCCTTATTTTAATGTAAATAAATGAAACATCAGTTTTATCTCCTTCTCTCTCAGCAGTAACAATAAACCAAAGAAATCATCACTTAATTTCCAATGTCTAGTGCAGAGCTTGGAGACTGAGCAAGGATGAGCCCGCGAGTCCGCAGGCCCACCAGCATCACTGAGGATGGATTAAAAAAATACAAGAGGAAAAGAGAGAACAAGTTGCCCTGTCAAAAAGAAATGGTAAGGGCTTGAAGGTGCTCCTTCTGTTGGAAGGGCAGAGCTGGGAAGTGCACCAGGAGGGCAGCTGGATGTCTGCACGACAAGTCATGGAAAGCACCTCTGAATGCCAGAGTGCTTTCCAGCTCAGTCTTGAAACCCATGTTCTCTTGATCCGTTTACTGAAATTAGATTACAAATCAAAAGGGGTTTACCCAGAGGTTTGATATAGGACTAATATTTTTTAAATAGTAATTAACATTTGATTTACAGTGTTCCAGGGAACATTTCCCAAGTACCTTGAAATAAAAAGTGTACAACTGACTCTAATTGGGGCCATGCAGGCATGATGACTTGCATCATAGCAAAATCTGACAGGACAGCATGTGATCAAAGGTAACGCATATAGGATCACCAATGGCCCTGAAGTAACAGCCAGGCTGTAAAATCACTCATGGGGCTCTGCGGCCACCAAGGGTAGCAAGAATAGTTCAAGAGGCTTATAAACAACAACAGGCACAGGGCCCAGCAGCAGTCAGACATTCACTCCCAGGGAGTTACAGTGTCTGACACCACAGGCTTGCGTGTTGATCTGGTTTTTTAAATGTTAAAAGCAAAAATATTATAAAGGTTACAGATGTAAACACTTCTTTTCTGTGGCAGTGATGGGGAAGCATTACCTTGAATACCCTTGGACTGATGTCAGACATGGTAGTAGCAGGCACCAACAGGAATGTGTCATGGTTGGAGCATTGGGCAGCACAGGGTAGCTCTCCAATAAGTCATAGCTGCAAGCAAAATGAACTGCCCCAAGTTGCCAACCCACTGGAGCTTGCCCTCCCATACATGTGCACCTGGGGCAGAGCCACACTCATGCTGCCACTTCCCCTTCACGGCGACACTGATCCATCTATTCAGCCACCCATTTCTACAAACATTTGAGCTCTCTCCATTTCCCCAACCCAGCTGAAACTGGCCAACCTGTTCAAATGTTACATGATAAGAACTCTCCAAAAAGACAAAGCATAATTACATAAGCCTTGTTTCCTCTGGAAAGCTGGGCAGGCTCCCAGATGAGAGTGAATAACTTCCACAGGGACTTAACAACCTTATTCAGTCTCTCCTGGAGCAGACTTGTCCACAGTCATCCTACATGGAAGGTTTCTTCCAGCATCAGGAGGACATCCTACACATCAATAAACCACCACTCCTAGAGGAAGCCTGTGCAACAGCAGGAGAGGGGAGAGCAAGCAAGGCCACATGGCTGCTCCCAAGGGCCAAAGGCCCCCAGGCAGAGTTGCACAGGCTTAATAAAGGTCCCAGGAGAGACAGCTGCAGGGCTGAGCATCACAGACAGAGAGCTGTGTCATGGGAATCCCCCAGCACCCAAGAACACAGCCCAGCCCAACTCCACACCACAGAGCTGCCTCCCTTCAGCTACCTGCCATTGAAGCATAGGAGCAGCACGGTGCTCCTCATGCAGATGGGGCCATCCCACACTTTAAGAGTGGTGAGGCTGAGGGAACATGCTTCACTGAGAGATAGTCTGCAAGAACATGTTTTTCAACATAGTACACTGCTCAGGGATCAGACCTTTCCTCGAGCCTTACACTGAGCTCCCAAGGTACACCTGCTCATTTCCCTTCACTCCAAATACATTTGTGAATTAAAAAAAAAGCCCAGAATAGAATTCCAGAGATTAAAGGAATTCAAGATACTTTGATGGTTTTGGAAAGAGGATCAAGTACAAAAACATCCTGTAACATTTAATTTTATTGCAAATGCTGTGACAAATCTTGTCACGTCGACACACCAATATCAAAGGCCCTGAGTTAGAACAGCCACAAGCCCCATGCAAAACAGATTGGGTCACTGCTTCAACATTTGACTATTACTTTTTTTTTTTTTTTTTAACTGTCTCATCCATCATCATACATGGAGGCGAAGAGATTACATCTTTACCATATCCAAAAGTGCAGAGATATCTGGACTAATGCTCCAAACAGCCCTGGACTCCATCACTGAAATAAGGTCCCCAGACAATAACTGTACACCGCAGTACTCATACAATTTATCTGGAAAAGGGGAATATTTTGAAGCTATTTACCTGCTACCTAAAGCAGGTACAGTTAATTGCCATTTCACTACCACAGTAAATTCACTTCACATGCAGGAGACAATACAGTGACACACACTCAGGGCATTGCCAGCGGGACATGGAGCCATTAGTTCCTACCTGCTTCTCCCCAGCATGGCTGGGTGACAGGGTGGCCTTCAGAGGGGACAGTGCCTCACTGCTGACCACCAGGTGGCAATCACGACACAGAAACGCACCCCCCTCCCCAAAAGGACCTCCAGGGAATGTCAGGTTGTCCCTGTGCAGGTGACCACCCTGGGTGGCCACTGCCCCTACCAAATTCTTGGCCATGGCATCTCACTGCTCCACCCACACTGGTCGCTGGAAGACAGATTACGTGATCAGACTAAATGTGTTAGGAAACCTGGCACTGAACTTTCTAACAGAAAAGGAAATATGAGGAAGGTGCATAACATGCCTGTGGGAATTCAGCTGCAGGATGGAGAGTACCTAGAAACACACAAGACATCCAGACAAAATGACTGGATGTAAATAAAAGGATGTTTCCTTGTCGGACTTCCAGCAGACTTAAACAGTGAACAGTGATGACCTACAGGTTCTTTAGTCCAGGCACCTTCAAAACCATGGTGATGCTGTCAAAGGGGTATCATGAAGTCTGCAGGCAGAACTAGGGGTGCACATGGAAGTTCAAAAAAACCAAGCATGCAATAAGGTGCACATCACCTGCTCACCTCTCCTTCAGGTGGGCCATAGCTAGCAACACAGCTTAGAAACAAGCTTAGAAACCAGCCCAAAAGCAAACAGGAATTTTGGGCACCTTCAAGAGGTTTCCTTGTCTTTCAGTGTTTAAACAGGCATGTAGTTAGAGTTAAAAACAAAATGGGTCACTGAGGCTTTATGCTTCCTATCTCCACAAGGCACTTACGGAAGTGCAACAAACTACCAGAGGAAACAGTTATGTATGAAGACAATCATGGACATTTTCTTTCCTGACAACACCCTTTACTTCTTGGAAATTACCAAAACACCCAGAAGAGAATATACAATGTTGTCAGAAGCACAGATTAAAGACACACATATTAGCCAATGAAAAAAGACATTATCCCATCCTCCTAATTTCTCTCATTTCTGCTGAAAAGGGGGGTTGTGCATGACAAGAAGCCAGACAGTAAAATCACCCTCCAGTCTTTTCTCCATTGGAGTCAAAGAAGACAAAGAAAATCTCTGCCAGTAAGAAACTTAGTCACAGTGAATTTCACAGCACAGCCAGCCCCTAGTTAAGTGGGGCTCAAAGGGAGTCCACTTCAGTTCATGCACTGCAGTTTAGCTAGGAAATAACTGAGTGACTTAATGGTTCATGTGGCTTTCAGAGTACATGTGAAACTTGCTATTACTAGGAACACAAACCAGTCACAACTGGTAGCAAACTTAAAGACAGGGAATCACTGACTTCAGTATAGTTTGCTTTTAGCTCTACAGCTGTTAGATCTGTGCTAACACACTTACTCTGAGGGAAAAAAAAAAAAAAACCAAAAAAAAAAAACCACCAAAATTTTATGCAAGTTTTAAGCTTTACCAAGAGTTTGAGTAAAGCTTAAAGACCACGGAGCTGATGCTGTACATCAGCTGTACTACCCTATCAGAACAGCTTTGCAAGGAGAAGAGAAAAGTTGAGATTTATGCTCAACTGCCATTACTGCATGTGCTCCAGATTACATCTAGATCCCCATCACCTGTAGAATTTGAGCACAGCATTGCCATAGGTCAGAGTTACTTACTCTGGATCATCAACTACTCAGGACTGCTCAGGTTTTCCCACAATAACTGAACAGATTTATCAATATCCACAGTTCCTTACAGAGATCCACTCAATAGGAAACCGTGTGGCTACTCCAGGCGAGAGCTTGGCACACTGCAACTGTTCCCAAGAAAAAATTGAAAATGCTGAAAACTACAGCGTCTTCCTCGTGGAGAGGCAAAATGAACGTACAATCCAAACCCAGCCCAGCATAGGTCATTTCTGTAGCCCTGGCTTAAAATCTCCTCCTTTGTGACAATGCCTTCAACTTGAACTCCGGACAGCAACGGCTTTACAGTGCCTCCTGAAATGCACAGAATGCAACACCTTCCTTGAAGCAGCGCAAATTTAAAACCACAAAAATCTGTGATTTCCTTCTACTTCTTATCAGTAAAAGCTTAAAAACCAAAGAGTCTCACAGCTACTGATATTCTCCCTCATGCAGAAGTGAAAAGCCTACACAATGTGTAGTACTCTTACACAAAGGGAGGCAACACTGAAAGGCTGTCAGCACCCCACGGTGCTTGTGCTGGTCAGGCTAAGTACCTGTGTCTGTTCCCTCTAGACTACAAGCTTTTCTGAGCAAAGCCCATATGCTCATTAATGCTGTGATGTGCCAGCACACTGAAACAAGTACCAAAAGAAACTAACATTATGTAGCCATGAGGTTAACTAGTGATGAGCTACCCTTAGCCTCATCACAGTTTATCCACCAAATACCAGAGAAATACAAGACAAGCATCTTGTTAACAGATTCCTGTCTCTATTGCATGCATCAAATTAAGTGAAGCCAAGCACTTTGACTAGGAATCTCAGTCATCTCCACTTCCAATAGCAGCCACATACCCTGTTGCAAAGTTGCTGTCTTCTTTCCAGTCCACTATGCGACAGATGAAGAGTATATTTGAATAGTCCTCAGGCCTGGTCACAAAGTCTGGAGGGCAATCAGCCAAGGACACATAGATCCTGGGCACTCTGTGGTCCACAGGTGAGAACATGGCACACCTCTTGAAGAGTTCACTGTTCTTGTCTGCCAGAAGCTTGATGAAACCTGTAGCTGCTCGGGAATGCTTCTTTTCCAAAATATAGACCACCTGGAAGAGGCAAAGATTTCTACAGCTATTTTTATATAGCTATATTTTTATAGCTATTTTTTGAAGCTATTTTTAGCTTCAGAGAAACTTATTTTCTTTAACAGAATAGGGATACGCAGAGGATCAGCAAAGTATCTGGAAAAATCACAATGCCTATATCATGCTTTCCCTCTGTGTGTATATGTATGCATGTGCATTTTTTAACTGAGTACCTATTTACAGTGTATTTTCCTTGCCATCTTGCTCATGGCTATAGAATAGCTAAGTGCCTTCCAAGTGCTAGCTCTCTACAGCAATTTTCTTGATTACAGAACAAAATCAGACAAGAAGCAGATGCTTCCAAATGCAGGGAATCAGCCACAAAATACAAGCAACTCCTGTAAAATCTTTCATTTGCATCCTCAGCCTGTGATTCTGACATTCTGCCCAAAACAGGCCAGTCCAAAAACGGTGCCACTGGCAGATCCAATGCTAACCACAGGAAAGGATGTGCTGTGGGGAATTTGGCAGTTCTCTCCTTCTCTCTGTTCTTTCTGAAGTTAGGGGTTATTTTACCTTTATACAACATGGCTTTGAAAAGAATAATAAACTACAATATCACTAAATAATTGTTCCAGAGAGGTGTTCATCCAGGCTATATTTTTGTAGACCATAATAAATCACTGGATAGCAGAAATATTATAGCCAATTTTCTAAGCTTATACAGAAGAGTCCTTCCAGAAGATTTCAGAAGCTGCACCTCTGTTTGATTCTGAGCACTGGAATTGGCATACTGGATGAGACCAGAGGGCAGCCCAGTCCACAACAGGGACCAGAACCTAAACGCTGCAAGGGAAAGTGCAAGTCATGGAAGAGACCTGACCCAGGTGACCCAGTAGACCTTTTCTGGTCTCTTAACATTCAGAGATTGACTTAGATCTTGAACCAATAGCACTAGCAGCCTTTCCAAAGTCTGTAAGAATTAATTCTGACAACTTTGGATATCTTGACACTCATATGAGTAACTAATCTTTTCCTGAATCTTGCTACGTAACTCTGCGTAACAAAGAAAGGGAATTTAAACTAGTATAATCGATAAAAATAACATGAGTTTTGATTTTTATCAGATCAGACAATTACTCTTTTTGAAATGAAGAATGAGATTCAAAGCTCAACAGATGGAGACTATAGGGGGGTCAGAGCTGATCTCCTTCATCCTTTGGGAGCACACATGTACTCGCTTGTCAGTCGCCATGGAGTTACCTTGGCTGTCCTTTGAAGACACTTATCTGGGAGGAGCCTGGGATCATTCACCTTGGGTCTATCATCTTGCTTTGTTCTGTGCACAGCACCGATCCCAACAGCCTTTGCTGCACCAAACAAACACAACAGTTACTGTAGCATATTTCCATGACAAATGCATATTGCTGTAAACTACAATACAAGCTGCATCTAGTACTTATGTGAAAGAAAATAGATCCCTCAAGTGTCAGAATATCCAAGCATGAAGCAATTAGTATTTCTCCAGGCTACCAAAAAGAGCAGAGATACGTTCACTTACCATGCAGATCTGCTGAAAAACAACAAAAATCAAAATAAATCCCAACTTTACAAGTAGAACTATACCAGACATAATAAACAAAATGGTGTGAAAGACATTGTTTATCCAACACTAACAACTACATGAATTTCCTGTCATTTCTTAAAGTCATTAACATTGTATAAGTAGCCCTTTAAGTACATATGATCACTTAATATTTAATTTCCTTTAAAAAAGCATTATGTACAGTTAGAAATTGTATGTTTATCTGTGAAACAGAAACCATATCTACTAAGCTGACCCTCTTTGGCTATAGACCAGGATTATGAAAAAGTTCTATGAAAGTAATTGCTACATATGACAAACAGCTCCCTCCCCCTGAAATCTCTTGACCAGACACTGATAATATTTGAATCAACTGTCAACTAATTCCTAGTTTGCAATTTTAAAGTATTCAAGTATCTGAGTTTGAAAGTACAGAATCACAGAATGGTTTGGGTTGGAAGGGACCTTAAGGATCATCCAGTTCCAATCTCCCTTGCCAAGGGCAGGGACACCTTCCATTAGACCAGATTGCTCAAAGCCCTGTCCAACCTGGCCTTGAACGCCGCCAGGGATGGAGCAGCCACAGCTTCTCTGGGCAACCTGTGCCAGTGTCTCACCACTCTCAGAGAGAAGAACTTCTTCCTAAAATCTAACCTAAGGGGTTAAAACTTAAACAGGGGAAGTTTAGATTAGATATAAGGAAGAAGTTCTTTACCGTGAGGGTGGTGAGGCACTGCAATGGGTTGCCCAGGGAAGTTGTGAATGCTCCATCCCTGGCGGTGTTCAAAGCCAGGTTGGACAGGGCCTTGGGTGGCATGGTTTAGTGTGGGGTGTCCCTGCCCATGGCAGTGGGGTTGGAACTAGATGATCTTAAGGTCCTTTCCAACCCTAACTATTCTATGATTCTCCTTTGTCCTACCCCTAAGTACCCTTGTAAAAAGCCTCTCTCCAGCTTTCTTGTTGGCCCCTTTAGGTACTGGAAGGCTGCTATAAGTCTCCCTGGAGCGTTCTTCAGGCTGAATATCTGCAATAGATGGCTGGCACACTGAATGCATATAGTGTTTACAAATATCCAAAGCAATCTTCATTATGGAGAAGGCTGGGACCGATCCCTTCTTAAGCTGCATCTCTGCTGAGAGCCTGTGTTTACTGCTCTGACAACATTTTTCTGATGAAAGCATCCATGTGCTCTTGTCTGGAAGGCTTCTCAAAGATGGCTGCCTTTTTCCACTTGTACAGCACCACATCCATCTCAAACACATGTGCTAAAATCAGTCCTTGAGTGTTCAAAAGGAATTTTGCTTCCTTAAAGAAAGACTGTGGCACCAAGTGCAAATTTCAAGGGATGAAGCTGCCACTGTTTTCCTTGGAAGACATGAGATAAAGCAATCTTTTGCTGAAAGCTGTGCTCCAGCAGGCCAACAGTGCTCACGAATGTGAGAAAGCCTCAAGGAGAAGCGTGGTGTCTCCCAGACCCTGGTCCCCAGATGACACCCATCTGTCCTGCAGAGACCCTTGATGGAGGCTGCTGGTGACATGATGGATGGAGGGGGCTGGGCTGCGGGAGGGGCAGCTGCAGCTGCTGGCAGCATCAAGCATGCTTGGGTGCTGAGGAAGGGTGCCTGGGGGAAGCCGGGGGGGGGGGGAGGGGGGGGTGCTGTGGAGGGGCAGCAGCTTGTCCTGAGGGGAACGGCTGTGCACCACCATCACCAGGGCACATTCACAGATGGTCCTGCCACTGTGGGTGGCCTTGGGTGCCTTCAGGCAAAGTTACCCCAGCAGTCAATGACAGCCATCGCTCTAATGACAAATGCTGGTTCTCATACGGCGCTAATTATCCACAGCTTTGCCTTCTGATAGAAAGATCTTCAGACTCTGCCTCTCCCCTGAGATTATATTTTTCAGAAGAATCTAAGTGACTTTGATTTTATCTTTACTGACTTGTTAGCAGCAATGCTGGGAGGAGAAAGGACAGATATTCAGTGGTTTAATCTACTTTCCTAAAAAAAAGCAGCAGTAGTAGCAGCAGCAAGCCCATTTCTTTTTTTACTTCCCCTACTGATATGAACACAGATTTGCTACAAACAGGGTTACTAAGGGATAAAATAACCAGTTTTATGGCAACAAAATGGGGAAAAAAGTTGCTCTAATAATTATAAAGTTTTAATAGTGGGGATATCCAAGTTATCTCATTTCTTTACCTCCTCTAAGGTCTTTGCTGGCTAAAGGTCATACCAGGCAAGTAAAGAATAAAAGCAAGGAGCCATTCTGTTTTCTTACAAATTTTAAAGCCATCATTTAATAGTCATAGGTTTACAGTGTGCCAACCATAAAGACAGCTAGGACAAAGAAGATGACAATCTAGTACAAAGAAACACTGGCAGGGGCAGAGGGCAAGGGGAGGGACAGTGGTAGCCTTTCAAAGACCATGCCTTTAAGCACACCTGCCTCAAGCCCAGAGCTTTACTGGAGTGAACCTTCCTCACTGCACGACACACTGGATAGAAATCAGATCTAAACATGTTTGGGGAAAAAAAACAAGAGCTGCATTTGCTGCTTTCTCCAACATAGCAAAACAACAGCAGTGACTCAAGGTCCAGCAGGTGAGAATGAGAAAAGCACCAGGAGCCATGTGAGGAACACGCTTGTTAGCACTGCTTTCTTTCCACTTATCCTTCCAACTCCCATTTCTCCAAAAAGTCATTTTCATTTTTACACTGAAGCAGCTTTTCCTGTCAAAAAAAGGAGCCAGCAGTGATGTCCTCAGGAGGTATGGCATACACTCATGTGAAAACACAGAAGCACAGGAGGGAGCCATCACAGGGAGCACAATAAATGGGTGACCAGGACTTCCTTTGTCTGGGATGAAGAACATGCAGGGCTGGAGCATTTTCCCCCATCCTGCTGAAGCTGAGCCCCATGTGAACCCAATACAGGTACCAGAAAACATCTAAATTCTCACTGTGGGATGTGGTAGAACTTGCTTTTTTCCTTCACAGCCAACGCAAACCAGGAGCTTTTGGCTAGCTGGAGAGCATCTTCTTCAGGGGTTTCTCCAATTCCAGCATTACTGGAATTCTATTCTATTAGAAAGTCCAACTTATAGACCCTGGGATCTACAACTATACCAT
The DNA here is from genome assembly GCF_963264785.1 of Psittacula echo. Taxonomy (NCBI): domain Eukaryota; kingdom Metazoa; phylum Chordata; class Aves; order Psittaciformes; family Psittacidae; genus Psittacula; species Psittacula echo. The sequence continues at coordinate 28,962,092 of NC_137740.1, read as the reverse complement.
CAACAGAAAGAAAAAAGGAAGGAAATCCTAGCCATCTGCTTATTTTTACCTGTCTTTCTTAATCAACATCAGTACCTAAAAGGTCACTTACTAATGTGGAACTCTCCTGAAACAAGGGACAGGGAAGAAGACACACAAGGAACTCTACTCCTGGGTCCAAGAGATGTGGACTTCTCTATAGCTTGTAGCTGCTCCTTTTGAAGTCTAAATTTTTTCAGTACTGGGATTGTATCTAATGCTTGGAGGTGTACAATAGCAGAGCACCAGCAATGAGGGGTCCCTGTGAGAAATCCCCCTGCTCAGAAAGGACAACAAAGCATATAATGTCCACCTGGCTCAATTGTCACATTATTGCACAGAAACCTCAGTCTCAAGAGCAACAATATGCCACGAGAGTCTGGTACCCAAGTCCCCCAGATACACTTCTGGCAGTCCCTCTCCTCCATTGCACGTCCCCCTTCCCTCCAAAGAAGTTGAATCTTGGTGTGTGGACAAAAAGAGAAGGTATCAGGGTCCCACCAGTGACTGGCTGTCTAGAAGATCCCAGCCGGAAGGAAAACATCTCCTACAACAGGGCAGAGCCACAGAGGCAATCCTAAAGGAGAGTTAACATGAGAGAGGAGCAGGGTTTTGAGCAGGAGAGGTGAGAAGAAACTCCCTGTATTATGCCAAACTAAAAATGAATTATTCTGACCCCTTTACTGCAGTTGTTATCCAATGACCATTCAATATTTCCACCCTGGGCAAAGACATGTTTTCTGAGAAAGATTTACTATGTTAGCTTGGGCAGTACTTCATCAGCTTATCTTACAGTGAAAACACACTTCAGCAACTAGGATCCAGTGAAACTGCATTAAAATCTCCGTGTTTTCCTTTCAGCAATTATCTGACAAACCAAAACTTTAAGTCTTACTTTAAAAAAGAAAAACAAAATAAAATTAGGCACTAGATACAAAAAGCAATTCAAATTAGTTATGTTATTAGCAACAAAGTAGATCCAGGACACTTGGAATCTGCATCCGTCTGTAACAGATCAATTTAGGCAGGTTCAATATACACTTAGATTTGCCTGATGGGCATTCCTAAGTCAAACTTTTTTTTTTAAAGCCCCCCAAATTTCTTTTTACAATTACATTACCATGACATTAAAAGGTGGCCAAAGTGGACCACAAGTCATCATACTAGAGTTCTGATTACTTGTGACAGATCCAAAATTATTTTCACTGCGTTTGCATTGGTCACTGTGGAAATTTGCAATCCTGTCCAAAAGGAATACAATTAAAGATGCAATATCCACTAGCAAATGAAAATATATCGCAGTTTCAGATCTCAGAAACAACTCACTGGAAAAAAAATCTCCCTCCCTGGATGGAAAAAACCAAGGTTTTTTAAAAAATACGTTCAATGTTTGCTACTTCAGCTAGGAAAAAGAAAAACTACTTGAGAAGTTAGCCGGCACATCTAAGAATCCCATCAGAAGGCATTATTGATATTAAGCTTTTAAAACAGAAAATATGGCTCTTAAGCTTAGTGCTCAGATACCAACACACCTATAAACCTTTCAATAGCAAACTCTCCTACTTACTACTGAAGTAAGCAACACTTAGGTTTTCTTACGTCTACTTCAAATAAACAGTTTTCAGCATATTACATTTTAGTACCAAATACATACGGAAAGTGGTGTAAAACAAACCAATTTATTATATGCATCTCAAGGATTGTGTCACATTCAAAAAGAATGTGTTTCTGGAAGTTCTGTTTATATTAATACAAGAAACATATGGAAATGAAAACTCCCTTCAACCAAAAAGTGATACATTCAGATGCATGCACAGATTTACCCTGGACTATTACACTATCCTACTACAGCCTTCATTTTTAGGGACAATGAGAAGGAAACATGTTGCTGTTTAGAAGACAGTACAAGGGCTCTTCATATTCAGCTACCAATGATTATTGGCACAGAATAGATTTTTTCTCCAGAACACAAACTGTTGGTAGGAACCATTAGTTCACATCATACGTGGTCCTCCCTTCAATAAGCAAAGCAAAACTAACTTTCTGAGGATCAAAGCAAAGGGATCTGATTTCTTAGAAACACCTGTCCTTACATGGATGATCTCAGTTCCTACAAAGTTATTTCAGTGCCTACAGAGGTAGAAGCTTCTCCTGATCTTGACAGATTTCTCTGCCCTGGAATCAGAAGTACAGAGGTCCAAGTGAACTCTCTGAAGTCTCACCTAGCAGAGTAAAGAGCCTCTCCTCCTTACCCAAGAGAGTAGGGAAAAAGTGCCATTTCACTTGGTACCAGGCACTATGCAAAATTGAAATTTATTTTAAATGGGCTACAAGAAGGCTTGCTCAGCAAAATATCATGCAAGAAACAGTACTTTGTGAGTATTAATATCTTCACACACAGAGCTTTCCACCTGCGATGGAGGGAAGACAAGTAGTTCACTGTGATGAGACTGTTTAAGCCAACAGTTTTGGAATTTAACACATGCAGGCAGCCTGTCCAAACTCAGCCTGACAGATTCCATGTGCAATGCAAGAGGACTCAGCAAGTAAGAAGCAAAGCTGTTCCAAACCATGCAGCAATGAGACAACAACCTGAGTTGTCTCATTGCAGAGCTGTGTGTCTATTGAACAGGATTAACTTCATTATAGAAGTTTATTTTGAATACTCATTTAAGCAGACTTGCCATGCCACAGCTGCTCATGTCTGAACACCTGAACTCACACACCTGTGTGCCCAACAGCACACTGAAGATGAGGACCAGGAGACTCAGATAATAAGCAAGAAGATTTTTGAAGATGCACAGGTGGGAGGAGTCCCTCAGAGAGGGAGAGAAAAAGCATAATAAAGGATTCATACAGCACAGAGACAAGCACAAGCAATAACAAACAGCAAAGACAATGTGAAGAGGTGAGTATACCTGGCTTCCTTACACATGTAACGTAGCCAAGCATCTAAATCATTTACTTACATTTAGCCACCTCCACAACCAAGGATATGGCAGAATGATGAGACAGAAGTGCCACTTTTCCTTTAGAACCCTTCAAGGCTGTTCCACAACAAAGATTGAACACCATTTGGGGAAGCTGACATCTAGTCCAACAGATCAAACTGTAGCTGTCTCAGTAGCCACATAACATTACCACAAACAGAGCACAGGTATTCAGGCTTCCTGACGCTCTCGTGTGCTCGAGAAGCTGCCAATCAACAGGGCAGTGGAAGCTTTATTGCAATAGAATTAAACTTCAAAAAAATCAGGTAATGTTGCAGTCTATATAAATACAGTTTTATCATATTAATGGCAAGTAAAATTAAATGTTACCATTTTTTTTTCCATTGAGTATTTTGCCTATTTAATGTTCTTCCTTCCTGTCCATGCATTTGTTCCTAAAGTGTGTGTGTGTCCAATTTTACTATTGCATGGAAAATATGTTAGCTGAATGAATCCTAGTCTGATTCATCCTGGAAACTCTGCTGCTAACAATGACCATACTCCAATATGTTTGTCTTCACACCCACCATTCATTCCCAGTATCATGCCCTCTCACTTACTTGACCTAAACTTGTAACTCAAAGGAGAAACACAGGTGAATTCAGGAACAGATGGTAATATGCTGAACTTAATCTAGTTCCTGTTACCTAATGGCATAAGTTGTTTGGTTTTTTTCTTTTTTGCCTTACTCAATAAGTCATTTGAGGGTAAAGATAACTTACTAGGGAAGAACAGCGTAAGAAGCTTTCCCAGTGTTAACTTCCACTGCAGACTTCTGCTGTGGAACAACAGAATAACTGGAGCTTATTCAGCCTGTAGCATTTAATCAATACAACCATAAAGCCCAATTTGTTCAATACCAGTAGAACATATTTCTCAAGTTGCTGTACTGTTTATTCTTCTAGAAATCCGTGCTCTCATTTAAGAAGAGTTATAGCAACAACCAAAAGAACTAGATTCAGAGACAAACATGAACTTAGGATAAACTAATACAGAGCTGTCTCAAGCAGCTGAAACAGCTCCAGCTTCTCTGCTGCTTTTCCAGGCTTCAGCAAAGTGAAACCGATCTGATTTTTGACAGTTCCACCTCAAGGATTTCTATTAAAAGCTGTGTAACTGAGAAGATTTCCTGGTGAGCTTTCACTCTGCTGTGGCCTAGAAATGTTAATAGCTATGCAGTGGAGTCGATCCATCTCCAGAAGGCTTCAGGCTAGGAAAGAAGCGTGAAGACTCCTTAAAAGCACTCAGAGTAAATGAGAGCCTCTGAAGAGGACAGAGAAGAACATTTATTCCTTACAGCAGTCAGTGACGTTGGTGGGCTCCAAATTTGTCAGAGATTTCACAGCAGCTAAACTGAAAGAAGGGGAAGCCTGAGCAGAGCAGAGGGACAGCACAAGGTCCAGATTCTTGTCACCATCATCCCTTCCCTACCAGCCTTGGCCAAGGAATAGTAGTAATATCTCTCTGAATTGCATATGCCAATGTGAGACACTGCTAGCTGCAGAAGGACTCCAGGTGCCAGAGGAAGACAGGCAGGCGATTTGTCAAGCTTAAAAGGAGAGAGAGAAGACACAGAAGCACAAGAGGGGTCATGAAAGTACATGAGAATGTGCAGAAGTGCAAAACAGAGACTAAAATTTAGATTATAAATTAATTCTTATACTCTGCTAGAAGGATTCAAAAGCCTTTCTAAGCACTACTGCAGAGCATTATCTTGAGAAAAGAATGGCTTAATGCATTATCACACAACTGCAGTGAAGTTATCAAACGCCACCACTTCCGTTGAGGCAAGCAATCCCAATATAGTCAACAAAAGACTCCAGTCAGTAGCAGTGTGGACACCAAGCAATTCTAGATTGTAATTTCTGACCTTATCAGGGTTACTAGACAGACAGTATCATTTGACTTGACAAGAGATTGACCAGCATGCACCTGGCCAGTGCTGAACAGACAGCGAGACAGGAACAAGTTCTACAGCAGCTCCAACCTAAATTCTGTTGAGTCTACCTATTAAACATCAGCTATTCAATTCAATTTCCCAGCACACAATTGGCTGAGTTAGCTGTCGGTTTACTCTGTCTGTGAGCTATTTCTAGCCAAATATCATTAAGTCAAGGCAGTGAGCAAGCCTCGGACATTCACATATTCAAACTCTGATTTGCAGAAGTGTAGGTGTAAGTGGAAATCCTGAACAAACACAACTATCTGATTGCTGCCAGGGCAAACAGTCCACCAACTTCTTGACTTCTGTGAGCCACTTGGTGGGAAGCAGGATATTTTGTGTAACTGGTAAAGTAAGATCTCTTGTGAGAAGAGTTGAAAAAAGCTGAGCAAACTAGTTTGAAAACGATAGCTTTCAGCACAGTGACACAGTTTTACAAACTTTTATTTGGCTACCCTTTTGCTAAGAAAGGCTGAGGCACTTTTATGAGCACAGCTGCCATCCTCAAGTGTACAAGTAGCTTCTACTGTCCAATTGCCAATGTTTCTTTACCAGAGTAATCTGATGGCAATATTTAACAACAAACTGCTCGCATTTGCATGAAACCCATGCGACATGCAAGTCTGTATAGAGAAACAGCATTGTAAAGTGTTCTGTACAGAACATTTTGCACTTTTACTAGGTTGAGAGGATACAGAGAAGTTTTTATTACATATTGAAACGGAGTATAAAGAAAATCCTTCTACTGAATTGACAACTTACAGAAATACGGTATCCCAGCTCAGTACTAAGTGATAAGATAAAAGTTACACTACTTCTGTTGCAGTAGTCAATCTGAATGAGGATTAAGGAAAAGAATTTCAGACCTGGCAAAGGTCATGTTGACTGGTGGATGATTTTCATGGATAGCAGTGACACAGAATAAGTTGAGAGTTCAGGGTAAACGACAGAGGACTTGCCTGGCAGTACCAAGCACTACAGAGAATTAATCTTTCTGTGTACACAGTATTGTTAAGCCAGTGCCAGGATGCTACTGCTGTGTTCTTTGCCTGGATTTCAACAGAGCATAGAAACCCCAGAGAGGGTTTGAAGAATGCGAGTAGGAGAGCTGAGAAACTTTCTTCAGGGTGCTCATTCTTATTGTCTTTGTGAAGAAACAAAAACCTGAGAAAGTTTGTTTAGCATGTAGAGATATTTACACCTTGGAAATACAGCTGAAAATGCAAGAGGGAGGAGTTTTCCAACTTTGGTAAAAAAGACCTACCTCCAGTGACCAAAACTTAACATAAACACAATCTAACTTTGGAACAGGACAATACTGATCTTCGTGTAGAACAGCATGTTGGAATGGAAAATGGCTCATGGCTTCCTAGGTCAGAGACTTTTCTGAAGATAATCTTTAACCCAACTTCTCTGCGATAAAAGTTCAAAAAAGCAGAGCAAACTCATTTGACCAGGGCAGCTTCTGGCAGAGTGACATCAGTTATGAACTTTTATTTAAATATCCTTGAGCAAAGGAAGGCTGACGCACTTTTACAAGCACAAGATCTTTCAGAAGTTTCATGGGTTGAGAATTAGGCTGAATGTGATGGTTTCTCCACTTCTACCGACTTCCCTTTTGTTTATCCCATCCCTTCTGGGATCTTAGGTAGAGAAAGGCAGGAAGCACAGCTCTCAACTGCAGCACTTAGTGAAGACAGGTCTAACAACAGAGTCTCAGCCTGCAGCCCCATGCATAACAATTTCAACCAGTTTGCTTTAAGCCCCACAGAGGCATAGGAAGCCCAAATTACAATGACTTCAGGGAAATTCAGTCCACCCGAAACTGGACCATAATTAGTGAACACAATGTTTCATAATTCAGAGCTTCTGACAGCAAGGGCCAACTTCAAATTCTTTGTCCCAGCATGTAAACAGAGATGGAGAGGGCAACTGTGCTCTGAAGAGGAACAGAGCCACAACAAGAGATGGCTTGGACACAGACCAGGGTAGAAAAGACATCAAAACAGCCAGAGCTCCCAGCATGACCCAGAGTGCTCTTATTTGAATGACACATCTACTTTTGTTCTTCATGGTTCATTCTAATCATCATCAGCAGAACAAATGAGCCAGTAACAGAGATATTGCATAATTCTACTCCTCTGTTAGAAAGGACAAAAGCCATCTTGCAACAGAAAGGCAGCCATCTGCAGAGCTTGTGTACATGCACAAAGATTTGAGCACCATCTCAACATGACTTTGTTATTTTGCCCCAGAATTAGTAAAATTTACATCTGATTCTATTAGAACAGCTATGGATATTTTTTACTCCCAGAAATCTGGTGGGGTTTTTGTTTAGTTTGGATTTTGTGTAGGTCTCTTATATATATATATATATGGATGGATCTTTTTATACATATGCACATATACCTGTATGCATATACATACATACATAAAGTGCCCATTAGAACATGATAGGCTATTTCTTGATTTTATTTTATTAAATATGGTACCCTTTGGCATCTTTGTCCAGCTTGAAACATTCAGTCATCTCAGCATTAGGAAAAAAAAGAAGAAAGCCAATCACAAGTGTTTATTCATGTTGCACTGGCCACAAATTATTTCTTCTGCTCCCTTCTGTGCATGAGGCCATGCAATAAGTCTGTGTAATAAAACCCCCAAAGCCATGCTCTCAGGGAAAGTAACTACAACACTGGTTTTGGTGGGTCAGCAAGAAATCCTCCCATGTGATTTCATCTCCCATCAACCTCTCTGTGTTTTGTTGCAATAGTTATTCCCAGCAGAAAGGATGTGACATGAAAAAAGACTCATATACAGTTAGCTTGAAAGGAAAATTCAACAGGCAGCATCAGCCAAAGCAGCCCTCCCAGGGAATGCCCACATTACACACAGGGAAGGGCATATCAGCTCACCAACCCTGCAAAGCACTCTTCCTCCTGATGCTGCTACCACATTAAAGTGGATGGCCTTAGGAAGTCCAGTGGATATTATCCTCTAAGGCTAAGGTTTGTCTTGAAAAAGTGTATGTTTGGTCCTTTTAAAAGCATTTTGAGCCACACATGTGGAGGCTGAATTTGGCTGGAACTTTTCTTTTTTCATGAGTTATCACTGATGCTAGAATAACTATAGCAAGACTTAAAATCTGGATAAGTGACAATATGAAAAATTGCATGAAAGACAGGAAACAATCCAAAGCAATCATCAACTGCTCAAAAGCACCTTCAGAAAAAGAAGCATCATAAACTTCATATGTATTAAAAATGAAGTGCATTAAAAAGCAGAGCAAGAAGAAACCAGAGAAAAGTCCGTGTGGGTTATATAGCTAAAGAAACTGAAGCAACAATTAAAAGAGGTGATAGCAAAGTTCAAACTCAGCAGAAATCTAACTGCCACATCCACACCAGCCACAAGGCTTATTAAGGATGAACACAGAAAGGCCTTGAAAACAAAAGAAAACAGCTGGTTTAGGCAACTGCAATGAAAAGCAGGTTGGATTTCAACTGTGCAGACAACAAGCTGATCTAAAATTTGTCCTACAAATATTCTCCAAAGATATACTTAAATGGCAAAAACCACTTAGATGGCATAGACTTTAAGAGATAACTAGATAAACTCTCAACACAGGTCACTCCAGAGCATCTCGAGGAACTACAATGCACCAAGTAACTCTCATCAAGCCTTTAACACTAAAGCACAGTCATACAAGTAAAGTACTGGCTCAAGACTCCATTTATTTTAAATGTTGGTGTCAAACTAGAATGTATTTCTCAGACTTTTAATCTGGCACTGCTATCAGACACAACATGTAACTAGGAGCATTTTAGGAGAACTGTCGAGTCAAAGTGGCAGCTCAGCAGTGTGCAGCAGTAACAGTGCAAAAAGATGAGGTTAATTTTGCAACACTGCAAAAAAGATGAGGTTAATAACTAGCTGTGCAAAACAAATGGGTAACTGCCAACTCAAGCCCCATGCTGGAAAGCAATGGACTAAGATCTCTTTGGGCAGAGAAGAGACTCAGAGCAGCCCTGCAGAGAAGGACTTGGGGGTGTTGGTCGATGGAAAACTGAACATGAGCCAGCAGTGTACACTCACAGCCCAGAAAGCCAGCCGTATCCTGGGCTGCATCAAAAGGAGTGTGACCAGCAGGTCGAAGGAGGTGATCCTGACCCTCTAACTCTACTCTTGTGAGACCTCACTTGGAGTATTGTGTGCAGTTCTGGTGTCCTCAACATAAAAAGGACATGGAACTGTTGGAACAAGTCCAGAGGAGGGCCACGAGGATGATCAGGGGACTGGAGCACCTCCCGTATGAAGATTGGCTGAGAAAGTTGGGGCTGTTCAGCCTGGAGAAGAGAAGGCTGCATGGAGACCTCATAGCAGCCTTCCAGTATCTGAAGGGGGCCTACAAGGATGTTGGGGAGGGACTATTCATTAGGGACTGTAGTGATAGGACAAGGGGTAATGGGTTAAAACTTACACAGGAGAAGTTTAGATTGGATATAAGGAAGAAATTCTTTACTGTTGGGGTGGTGAGGCACTGGAATGGGTTGCCCAGGGAGGTTGTGAATGCTCCATCCTTGGCAGTGTTCAAGGCCAGGTTGGACAGAGCCTTGAGTGACGTGGTTTAGTGTGAGGTGTCCCTGCCCATGGCAGGGGGATTGGAACTAGATGATCTTAAGGTCCTTTCCAACCCTAACTATTCTATGATTCTAAGACAGAAGTTGATTCACATACATCGGCAGTAACTCAAAGTCAGTGGAGGTACCCAGAAGGAAATAGCATCACAAGCTGGTGAGGTGGCAGCTGCATTCATAAGCTGAAACCAATGTTTTGTCGTAAAACCTACACCACTTCCACTCAAATTTTATTTCCAGTTTTATCAATGATAGGTGTGAAAAATGGAAGTCTAGCATCAGTATGAACAGAGATCTGTGCATCTTCAAAACCAATCTCAGGAAAACACAAGGAATTTATAGAACAGCTTTACAAACACCACCAAGACTTGTCAGAGATCAACAACTACTTCTGTCCCAAGTTACTGCCACCTTTTTTGGACAACTAGGGCAGACATCAAGAATGCACCAGAATATCTGTCCTGGCAGATTTTTCACCAGCAGCTCAAGGCACATGTTAAATGTGCCAGCTGTCAGAATCCTTTCAACATACAGCTCTTCAGGAAGGGATTTAGTACTAGAAAGGACATGCAAAAAGCAGCATAAGCACAGTTTGGGACAAGGAAGCCTATTTTATTTTGCCCTAAGCAACACTTGATGGTTTGGATGAAATTCAGATTCAGAATAAAATAGGTTTGCCTTCAAAACAGATTGCATAATTGGCTTTAGGTTTTAGTGCAATTTTCTTTATAAATGGACCAAATCTTCAAGTTGCTCATAACTCAACTGTTTGAAAACAGCAACAAATCTAACTGCCCCCAAGGAAATATATTCTTATCCCCAGACTGAGACATACAGATTGGCCAGCCAAGATGCAATGAAGGAAACTGCCAGAGCAGCATCTTGAATTAAACAGCAACCAGCAGTCCCCAGACAGCCCTGAGAACTGCAAAATCTAAAGGTGTGACTTCTGTTTCACAGATTAACTTTGCTTCAATCAAAATTACATAAAACACAGACCTTAATACCCATTTAAAACTATGAAGGCAGTTTAGCAGAAAGGGATAGGAGTGATAAGGCATTAAGCTTTTATGCCTGTATTTTGTATCCTGCAGCAAAGCAAGACAACAAAGTAATACTTCAATAGTTTGCTCAAACAAAGGTTTAAATCAGCAATCTGATCTACTCACCCTTTTCACCAGTATCCAGGAAAAGTTTCTTAATGTCATCTGTCAACATATTCTGCAAGTGGTCTTGTCCATGCTCTGCATCATTATCATCAAACTGAGCTTCTATAATGACATCCGGACTTCTAGCATAGCCTTTCGCTGCCTCTTGAGGAATGCAAGTGCCCAACATATCCTCAGGGACATTTGATTCATGTGTAGCTTCTGTTTCTTTGTCACAACCATCTGGCTTTATTACCTGAAGGAGCAGAGGATTAAAAACAAAAAGAGGCAAGCTAAATCACCGGACTGAAGAAAGAAAATACTATCTTTCCTTTTTCATCTGCATCCCCAAGGAGGTGACAATGAATTGTGGGTGGCTGGTGACACACTGCAATTGCCATGTAATTAACCATAGATACTGCACAGTGGAAAAAGGTACCTTACTAGGATAAAGATGGGAACGGCATGGCTTTTACAGTACCTCAAATGTGACAGTAATGTATCCAAAGCATATCTAGAGCATAAACATACAATTCCTGCCAAGCCTCTAATCAGCTCTCCAGAAGCTGGGAGTAAGCACAGAGAGGGAGGAGGATACACTACAATGTAATGACTTGCTTAGCCCATTGCTCACCAAGATACACTAATCATCCAGGGCAGTCCCAAAACTCAAGTAGTTCCAGTGAATGCTGAGATCATGTCAAAACACATCTCTGGGAGAGCTCTCCAACACATAGGTAGGAACAGACTGAGTAAGTACAGACCAGAGAACATTGCTACCTGCAGAGGAACTGGACTGTGGCAGCTTGGTATGGCACCAAGCTTTACATTTATTTTAGGCTCCAGTCTTTTTGTTAAAGGCACTCAATCATTGCTGATACTTATACAAATCTCATAATTAAATTACCAAGAGGAATGAACTCAAAGTACAAATTACTTAACCATTAACTAACTGATAATTTGGATAAGCAACTCTGACCATTGCTACAGATTTGTCCCCATTTTAGTGCAGCAATGGTACAGGGAAAGGAAAAACCATATGCGTAATTGCACCATATAAAATCATGAAGAACCCATGTACCAGTAGACACCAGACCTGGATGGCACACTTCATTTCATGTAACAAGAGGCAGAAACTGCTCCATCTCAGGATATAATGATCAAAATGGTTGACAACTTGGACAAGTATGCCTTTACTAGTGGTTCATGCAACCAACAGCAAGTTGCAAGTACCTACCTCACCCTGGAACCATGATCCAGGTTTTAGTTTCAGAAGTGTTTAAGTTTCACTCAAGCTGTGGTACTCCAGTGCAAGATTCAAACCAGCATGGAATAAGAAACAGCCTACTAATTACTAAAATCGCAAAGAAACTGAGTGATCCCATTCCAATGCTCCTCTCCTGCTGCTGCTGGTATTCACCAGGCAGGCAGCTCCCCAGAGATCCTCCTCTAAGGTACCCCCGTCCTCAGCATCACTAACCCAGTACATGAAAGCAGCAACTCATGCCACTAGCAAGGCAAGTGAAGGGCCCATTTAAAAGATGCAATAACAGTAAGGAAAAAACTTCCTGGTAACATATTTTATATGATCAATATAGTCACTAGAAATAAGCATAAATAGACTGAACAGGTCCTAGCTCAAACAGTCCAAGCATTCCAAGTAAGAAAAATACAATCCAGAAAGCTCCACAAATTAGTGTTTAGTAACCAAAAAGCAAACAGATCAAAATCAGACCTGTATAAGGGAAGACTTTCACAATTTTACATATGCAGAGCCACAGTCTTGGTAATCTTTTCACAATACATAACAGAAGTAAAATCAATTTTAAAACAGGGCTGAATTGAAGTCTTTAAAAAAACTCAGATGACATTACTTTGAACTCTCGTTACCTTCTGTGACTCTGCTTTCCATCTTTATTTTCATTTTTTAATATGTATATAATTTGTTACCATAGCAGATTTTGACTCAAACATTAGAGTGTGACAAAAAGGAAAAAAGTTTGGCAGAAGACAGGAAAATGGCTGATTATTAAAGCTGGCTACATTTGGTACACAAAATACTGACACACAATGGTCTGGGCAAGAACAGTCTGATTAGAGAGCTGACAAGGCTCCACACGCTAGTGACTCTGCCAGTTTGCCTATCCAAAAGAAAACCAGTGTCAACACTAATGTTTGGACTGTACTATGGTCAGATGTGGACATACTCAGCTCTTAAATTTCAATTGCACCAGATGTGTGCAAGTGTGCAGCTGCAGCAGGAGTCCATTTTCTTAAACCCCTTCAGGCTTTGCCTGAATTTCTTTCTTTCCAAGTTGCTCCTTGGAGAGTGAGAGATGTGTTTCAGGTGCTGAATTACAAAGCTTTCTAGACATAATGCAGTGAAAAACATCAAATATATCTGAAGGTTAGGAAACGCTTCTCTAAAGATGCAGCACTGAAAAACTTATGCTTGAAGAGTTTATGTTGCATTAAAGAAGGCAACAGATACGGATTACTTTTTAAACACTATGTGCTAAAATCACCATGCTTCCCCCCAAGCCAGAGGATGCACACTGCTGCCACTAGCTAGCATGAAACTCCAGCTGCGACTACCCAGGTCCCCAGTTACACATTTCCTTATGGATTTGCAAATGGATTTTTGAGTAAAGTTTTCCAGAGTCCACAAAATCACGACTTCCACACAGCAGAGCATCAAAATGTCCAGATGCTGGCAAGCATGGGCAACAGAATTTGTTTTCTTTTTAAGGCCAAGACAGATCATTTAGGCTGACCTCATACATAACAGAGCCGGGAATTTCACCCAAGATTTCTTACATCACACAAAAAATTTAGGGAAGCTGTACATCACAAGACCGGAAAACTGCATCAGACTTTACAAAATCAGGAGCTCAGTGGATACAATTACTCAATTTAAGATGATCAGAATTTGCTGGCCAACATGAGCTCATCACACAGATTCCAAACAGCAGATCCTTCTGCATACTAGCAGCAGCAAATTTGACTGTGACAGAATAAGCATTTCTTACATGCAGCATCTTTGACAACTGGAAAAAGGAAAATATAACCCCATTTTCAAAAAGGGGAAAATGGATGACCCTTGGAATTACAGACCAGTCAGTCTCACCTCCGTGCCTGGCAAAATCTTGGAGCAGATTCTCCTTGAAGGCATGCTAAGGCACATGAAAAACAAGGAGATGGTTGGTGACAGCCAGCATGGCTTCACTAAGGGGAAATCCTGCCTGACCAATTTGGTGGCCTTCTATGATGGGGCTACAGAACTGAAGGACAGAGGCAAAGCAGCTGACATCATCTACCTGGACTTGTGCAAAGCATTTGACACTGTCCCACACAACATCCTTGTCTCTAAATTGGAGAGACACCAATTTGATGGGTGGACCACTCGGTGGGTAAAGAACTGGCTGGATGGCCGCACGCAAAGAGTTGTGGTCAATGGCTCAGTGTCCGGCTGGAGACCAGTAACGAGTGGTGTCCCTCAGGGATCGGTGTTGGGACCGGTCTTGTTCAACATCTTTGTTGGTGACATGGACAGTGGGATTGAGTGCGCCCTCAGCAAGTTTGCCGATGACACCAAGCTGTGTGGTTCGGTTGATACGCAGGAGGGAAGGGATGCCATCCAGAGGGACCTTGACACGCTTGTGAGGTGGGCTGATGCCAGCCTTATGAAGTTTAACCATGCCAAGTGCAAGGTCCTACACCTGGGTCGGAGCAATTCCAGGCACAGCTACAGGTTGGGGAAAGAAGAGACTCAGAGCAGCCCTGAGGAGAAGGACTTGGGGGTGTTGGTTGATGAGAAACCGAACATGAGCCGGCTTCAGTGTGCACTCGCAGCCCAGAAAGCCAACCGTATCCTGGGCTGCATCAAAAGCAGCGTGACCAGCAGGTCGAAGGAGGTGATCCTGCCCCTCTACTCTGCTCTGCTCTTGTGAGACCTCACTTGGAGTATTGTGTGCAGTTCTGGTGTCCTCAACATAAAAAGGACATGGAATTGTTGGAACAAGTCCAGAGGAGGGCCACGAGGATGATCAGGGGACTGGAGCACCTCCTGTATGAAGACAGGCTGAGAAAGTTGGGGCTGTTCAGCCTGGAGAAGAGAAGGCTGCGTGGAGACCTCATAGCAGCCTTCCAGTATCTGAAGGGGGGCTACAAGGATGCTGGGGAGGGACTATTCATTAGGGACTGTAGTGATAGGAAAAGGGGTAACAGGTTCAAACTTAAACAGGGGAAGTTTAGATTGGATATAAGGAGGAAGTTCTTTACTGTAAGGGTGGTGAGGCACTGGAATGGGTTGCCCAGGGAAGTTGTGAATGCTCCATCCCTGGCGGTGTTCAAGGCCAGGTTGGACAGAGCCTTGGGTGACGTGGTTTAGTGTGAGGTGTCCCTGCCCATGGCAGGGCAGTTGGAACTAGATGATCTTAAGGTCTTTTCCAACCTGAACTATTCTATGATTCTATGATCTTGGAAACAGAAACTGATGATAGTGCACCCTCCTATTTCTTATTATCCTTACTGAATTTTGCATACAGCTTGAACATATCAGTACCTATCAGAGATGCAGGGAAATTAAACATACAATTGGCTAAGTCTATCATGTAGTCATATGTGCACTAAAAAGCATCATTCTCTACCAAAGCAGTTAAGTCTGCAAGGACCTAAGAGGAGGGGATTCCCCCTTGCTGCATATGCATGAAACGTATGACCAGCCAAACATCCCAGGATGCACGGTTAAAGCCCCCTAAAAGACCTTAACTACCTGGCCTGGGAAGTTGAATGTCTACCGTATGGTTCTATTACTTTCATATGCTCTTCAATAACTTTTTTTTTTTTAAGTTTTAATAAGCATTTTTATGCAAGTCAATTGCTTACTTGAATCCCTGATCCCTACGATAGTGGATGAATAGGTTGTCTTCCAGCTTTAAACAAACTTCTACTACTGAACAAAGCATCAGGTTTCTGCCCCACAGTGATTGCTTTGTAAAGTCATAGCTGACTGAACACAAGATCTTTGACTGAAAATCCCATTTCAACCAAAAATATAATAAAAAACAGCTAATGGGCAACAACATCCTGGCATGGACACATACATTCTGGACAGCTGAGTGACTATCTTGCCGTATTCAGCCCCATTTTGAAGTAGCCATCAAACGAACAATTGTCCTTACTTGGGAGGAATTTGTTCCAACAGAAAACTGAACCTGGAATCTGTGCATCTGCAAGCATAAGGATTACCTCTTGAGCTGCAGGAGAAACTGTTTTCTCTGTCAGAAGCAATCTTACATCTGCCCTATTAGTTCCAAGCTTTTCATTGACTTTCCACCTAAGCCTGACATCCACATGTGGATAAAGCCCAGGCTTGTTCACTCTAAGATCACATATGGGGTTTTTGTTGCTGCCTCTTCAATGGTAATAGCCAGCAATTTATATATTAGTCTATAATCTCAAGCTGCTGAACCAGACCAGTGATTTTCAATCATAATTAAGCTATCATGCCCCAGGCTTTTTCCAATAAATGCACCAAGGCCCCAAAGTGCTTAAGCCTAACACTAATAGGTTTGCTTTCCTTCCTCAGTCATCTATGATCCAAGCAATTCATGAATCCTCATAGATCTGAAGATGTGACATGGATGTCTGCTGGGCTAGACACAGCTGGACAGATACACCCTGCAGGATCATCTTCACTACAGCTGTTTTGGACAGACACTCAATAAAAATTAAATTCTTCATCTCACTCAAAACGTTAATATTAAAAGAAGTATTTTCCTAAGGATAGTGGACAAGAATGGAGATGATACAGAACAATACCTCTTCTCTGTAAGTCAGTCAAACCCCAACAAAATTCCTCTTAACAAGAAATCAATCCCCAAATCTGTAACTTATCTAAAAGGTTTTAGAAGTGACAAACCATTAATAACTCTTTTCACTGGGGCACACAAATAATGCACAAAGAGGCTTCTCATGCTGCTACAGAAAGGTGCAGTAGATTCACCAGTGAATACAAGCTGAAGATGGATTCATAGCAGGTAGGGAGCTCACACTAAACGGGAACAGCTATAAAGACAACAGCCCAAGACTACTTCTGAGGTTTACAAACCAAGGTTAAAACACCTTTCAGCTATGGACAAGTTATTACGCTCAATACTGAGTACGGAGACAAAGCTTAGGTGAGAGTCATTGGTTCTCTCTACAGTTGAGCCCTAGTTAGGCAACAAGTTTGAGAAACAGAAACAGGTTGAAAGCAATTATTTCAAAAGACTGCTAAAAACAGGGGCTTTGGACCAAATTACCATCTCACCATTAAAAAGACCGTTGCTACCACAACACTAATACAAACATCACATTTCATATCAATACTGTGAACACCTGCCCCTATTAGTCTCCCAGCTTTTGCCATATTAAACAGGCTTTGCTTAAAAGCTGGTTCCCTAATGTTCACTCATGAGGGAGTAGGAACGGAGCCTGGCTAACATGAGGATGCTGTCACAGCTCATACATACATGCTACAGCCAAGTTACCATAAATACTGCAAGGAAGGGCTTTGTTTTTCTGAAAAGAGCAACCAAACAAAGGCTGGCTTACTCTAGCTCCTTCTTGGATAAAGAAAGGATGGCACTTCCAGTAAGAGAAAAAACACCTGTCCTAATCACTCTTCCTTCTCTTTATAATGCCACATACACCAAACAGCTCTGGCAAAGACAACAACCCAGTAAAGGTGACTAGTCTTAGCAGCAGCAGTTACAGCAGTACTTTCAAAATAACAATAAAGTTAGACTGGGTGGGGTTTTTTGTTGTGGTTTGGGGTTGGTTTGTTGGGGTTTTTAACAATCTATTTTAATTCTAAATCACTAGGAACACTAGCAGCCCACAGGATAGCTATTTTATATTAAACAGCACATTACAGTTTACATTCCAGGCATCACACTGGATGTGATAATCATACAAACATCCAAACTAAAACCTCTCCCTCTTGATTAAGAAATAGCTACTTACTTCTCCCTAGTGGGTTCTGTTATTCCCAGATATCATACACAGTTTTGTCACAGCAGTTGCTACAATACGCCCACCCAATCTATTGTACCCCTGAAGTGATCTACCCCGCTTTCACCAGCATCCTGCATTCTCTCTGCTCAGACTAACCTGCAAGGTGAGTTTTTACTGCAGAGTTAATTCAAGTAATCAGACTGATCATCCAGTTTTGGTCCAACCCAAGCAGACATCCCTATACCCAGACTTGTCAGGGCAGCTGCACAAGTACTGGAATTAATGGCCGAAAAACAAACAAACAAACAAACAAACCAACCACAACAAACCACACACACACACAAAAATAATAATAAAAAATACCAAGCACAAAACCAAACAAAAACCAACACCAAACCCCACCAAAACCGTATCTCACTACTTCATCCTGTTTCCACCAATAAACCTGATTCCTGAACTGTTCACTCATCTTCAGGCTTTACCTAAACATCACAGGTTAGAGTGGATTCTCTCCAAGTCCTTTTCCTAGCACCTTGCACAAATAACCAGAGTAACAAGTAGAAAAGCATCAACAGGGAAAATTCTCAAGACTGACCTTTCTGAATGCTAAAGCCAAAACACGAACTGTCTCCTTACCATGTATCTCCCCTCCCTATCTGGCCTCTGACCTATCATTTGCCTCTGAAAGCTCCTCACTCACCTTGCCCTGGCCCTCATCCCACGCCTACGGTCTGCTTCCAAACACGTTTATCAACACTTCATTATCACTGAGCAGGAGACAGTTGCCTCTTCCCCCATCCCTCCTCAAGAAGTACTCCTGCCTTCATCCCCTTCCTGCCACTTCTTTGTGGTCTCCCCAGACCCATCTCTCCCAAGTCTGGCCATTGAACCACTGCCTAGGGTCAGGACCATGTTCCCTTGGGCTCATTTCACCTGGTTCTCCTAAAAGGATAAATTGAACAGCTCCTTCTGTACACTCCTGCCTTTGGTACCCTCTAAGAATTGCTGAGAAGCAGGAAAAGAAAAGAAGCTGTCAGAAGCAGCTTCTCCCTGCTCAGCAGAGGTACACCATATGTGCCATGGCATCAGTGGCATGGATCACATCACTCCAAAACTCCAAAAAGAAGCCACTCTGCAGTCTGCAGAGGAAATATCTGAGCTCCAAGTGGATCCCTTGCCCCAAGTTGCTTTGAAAGCAGAGCTGGTAAAGGCTCATAACAGGCTACTGGTAGGTTTATACAACTTTTCCCAAGGATTATTTGGGAATATCTCCAAGAGATCTCTCTCTTGGCTTGAGGGGATTCACACTTCAGATATTTCTGTGATACTTAGACATGCTGAGGGTAACAGTGTTAAGAAGACACCGGCAAGGACAGTTTCCCCAGGCAGGCAGGTGCCTGCTTGTAGGAAATACTGTACAATCTCCTTTGTAGACAAGCCAACCTGATAAAGACTCCCAACAGTGTTACAAAGAGCTGTATATGATTATAGCCAGATCAACAAACTTTGTTCCACACTTTCCACTTTTGCTGCCACCCCTGGGATTTGATTTGGTGCTGAAAAACAGCCTCTATTTTCAGAATACCTACTGCTATTGCACTGACCTTCCCACACACATTCCCCAAAACACAGGAGTCCCTAGAGCAGAAGTGACACAGCCAACACCTTGTCTCCCAACCACAGCTTCCTAACCCACACACTATTCTTTTACACATCACTTAAAGCAGTGATGAATACTTAGCTACAGCCCATGCACTGTACAGCAAATGTCTCTAGTGAGAAAAACTTTGACCCTGGAGAGGGGAAAAAGGTCTAGTTCAGCATCCAACCTTTATCGACACCCAAGAACCAACTTTCTCCTACATACTCATAAAAACTGATGAGGCACACACAGCTACAAACAAACCCTTTTCAAAAAAGAGGCCCTTAAAACTGGCAGCCTCCCTGCTGGACCCCAGTGAAATGTTCCTTGTACCCTGGGTCTTTGTATTGCCTGCTCCGTGCAAGACCTCCCACTTTGGTTCATCTCATGAGCTGTGTGTTGTACTCCAGGCCACAGTGAACTGGAAATAAAGAGTGTAATGCACAGGGCCCAGCTACGAGGTTGCCAGAACATACTGGTTTGAAACATCACAGAAAATATTCAGCTTCATATTTTCAACAGTAGCCAGAAAGAAAATGCATGGAACAATTTTGAGAACTGTTTTTCAAAAGTCATTTAAATCAAATTATGCCCCATGCACATTGGCAGCAAAACTCTCTCTACTAACTGGAACTGGTTTTCTTTGTGTGTGAGTTCTTTTCTTTTTGGTTTAACTTTTTTCTTTTTCAGTTGTCTCCCAGCCATCTTTTTCTGGTAATGTGGACAGGCACCGCAACACTACAGGAACGGATGCCAGGACAAAACCTATGATGCACAGTCCCTAGAATAAATCACTCAAGAAGGGTGGATTAGAGGAAGAGAGCAATGTAAGGTTACATCTTCAAATGTATGATTCTCTGAAATCACTGGATTTTCAGAAAAGTACTGCAGAATGATATCCAGTTTGTATGAGATGTAAAGAAGGCAGACTAGCATTTGGATTCTTAACAACTTCAAGACAACACTGTGAATCAATATATACTTTAAAAGATGTAATTATTACACAGTGCTTTCATGTAATCAGAACAGAATCCACTTGTGCTGAGTGCATATCATTTGAAAGCTGCAATGCCAAGCAAATCCACACCGCTGGCTCACACAAACCCAAAGTATTATCCATTACTGCCTTTTTCTTTTTTTAACAATACAAGTATGTATGAAAAACATATTTCCTGGAAACAATGGTACTCTTTGAAGACTTATTCAACATTTCATAAACCAAACATGCCTGCACCTGCACGTGTCTAAGAGGAAAGTGGGTTGACAATGCAAACTAATCAAAATGTACTGGAAGGGCTATCCAAGATATTTGCATACCTGTATCTCCCAAGGCTATATAAGTTTGAAGCTTTGTTCAGAACCGTGCAGAAATTATTTCCCATGTGTCTAAGAAAACCTTCTGTCAGTGATTACCACTTTAACTTATCAAGGCAGGAAACAAACCAAGAGTTAACATGTTGGGGCTCATGCCTTAAGCCCCCACTTTTTTTTGATCATTTTGATCTGCTCCTCTGAGTGCCATCTTCCAGGGGTCCCAGCCCTGCCCATGTTTTGACACACATTTAAAGCCCAGAATGGCACACCTGGGAAAAAGCACACACTGTTCAGGAAGTGCAGAGAGGCCAAGAAAAGCAATAGAAATTTCCACAGTTAACTTGCATTACCGGTTGCCAGTAAGCCTCTTATTATGAAAACTCATAATTGGGAACTGTCATATTACAGAACAATTTATGGAAGTTTTGAGAGTATATATGTCCCGGTGGGAGCCTCCTTTGACTGGGGTGTTCCATCAGCCCAGGTCTGCTTATTTATTAGCACAGGGAGAAAAGCATCAGGAACCTAAACAAGTGCAGAAGCGTCACTGAGACTCCCACTTTAGAAATGCTTCAGATAGTTCTTAGATCCTTAGTATTTCCAGTCATCCATCTTTATGGCTGCATTCAGTCAACATCTGGACTGCCCTATTTTTATTTCATTTTATTTTCCACAAGAATATTCTTGCACTTATACTGTTATCAACTGCTCCTTTGAGGACACAGAAGGTAAAATGCAGCTGCTCCGGGCTGAGCGCATCCTGCTTTGCCTGCCTCAATTTGCCATCAAACGAGCTTGGCAAAATTAGATCCTACTCTGGCAGTCTCTACACTGTCACACTAGGGAAACTGGCACGTACATTCTTTCCTAAATTAGATTTCAATTGTATTAAAATATGGCTCCAAGAGCAAAAGCCTCGCCCAATGCCAGCATGATACTATTAAAGTAAACCACACAAAACCAGCCAGTGCTTCTTTTGCAGGTAGTCATGTTTTGGTGTGAAAGTAAAGAGAGTTCATAACAGTTGCTAGAGACTGCATCCCAGAAAACTTAAGAGACTTTTAGCAACAGAAAACCAGAATTCCATTTTAACACTACATTTTGCATACAGAAGCCAGCACACACCATCTGCCAGAGTGGTTTTACACTATGAGCAGCTCCATTCTGTAGGAAATGGGTTGAGACATCAACTGACGATCAGGTTGACTGCACTTTGGCATGCTGCACTGCTGGCAATTCCAGTCATGCACACCAAGACCACTGTGAATTCAGTACCTTCCCCCCATCACCCTGGGACAGGTATTGAAGAGGTTCTGTGCTCAGGAGAATCTGTGGCAGAACTGGGACAGCCACAGCTGAAAAGGACCACCCAGAGAACAAAAGAATTGAAGGAGATAATTCTTGCAAGCATGGTAAACAGGGGGAAAGAAAATCAGGTGATTAACTGTGGATAAAAGGTAACAGCTTCCCCTACTGTTGGGAGCTATCTGTGTCCCCTAAAGTAATTTCTTAAGAGAAGACAAGCTGTGAGTCGAATTTATGCCTTCACACTTGATATCAATAAATTCTGACCCCAGACAGAATCTCCCTGCAACATACAGCACCAAGAACCTGTGGAGAAGAGATGACAGCAGCACGCTTCGCTCAAAGATCCCTGCAAATACACAGGCTGGGTTATCAAGGTTCCCCACCTGTAGCCTACACTGGCTATAAATCCGTTTATTTGGGCTTCCTGACTTACAGACTGTTTTACTCAAATGCACAAACAAGTCCTTGAATGCCCAGTTAGAAAGTGCAGGTGGGACTGCCTTCATATTACATCGCTATTGCAGCCACGAAATCCCAGACTTCCATATCTGTCTTACACTCAACAGGTTCCTTACAAAGTGAATAAGGAAAGTAATCCTGCTGTCAACCACCTGTGACTTTTGCTAAGTCATTCAAACCATCTTGCCTAGTTTGCACTACTTGACTTCGAGACATCATTCAGTTGTATCACATCTGGGAATATCATTAGAACAGCAATACAGAAGCAAAATCATGAATGACCCCAAAGTTATAACCACAGCATAGCTACCTATTCACAAGTTTCAGGCATTTACTAATAAGAATTTTTGACAATTTGGTTATCTATGCCTATCCAAAATTATTTCATACACGGGTCAAAACATTTAAAACCTACATTTCAATTAGTTTAGAACCAAATATCTGATTCTGAAATGTCTACATAGTTGTCTGTTATAACAAGATAAAACTAAAGTTTTAATAAAAACATCTTCACTGAACTTACCTCCAGCAGCATAACTAGTTCACAAAGTTGCTCTCCATAACTACCTTTTGCTGTGACCTTTTCTTGTTATGTAGCTCCATCTATATACGTGCAACAGCAAGTGTACTGAAGAACTAATCTCCTTTAAAAGTGAGTCATAAACCTGCCACAACAGAAAACATGCTAGAAGGAAAGGCACAAGAGCATGGTAACTGGTCTGTCTTCAGGGGAGTTGGTACATCTGTCTTTTCCTGCTGGAAGGCAAGGAAATGCCCATTGAAGGCACAGGTTCCACGCACTGCTGTCTCTGACAAAATGCATCCCTTTCCAAGGTTATTTGTTTTTTAGTTATGCTCAGTTGCCTCTGTCAGAATCAGGGATACATCATGATGAGTGCTTCACCAAAACACATACAACATTGTTAATGCTCAACAAAACTTTTAGGAAGTTTTTATTACGGGCAAAACACATCATAAGGAGGAACTAGATGAGAACAAGGTTACATACAGACTACCTTTGACAGGACCCCATCTTAATGGAAGTTAAAGCAAATAAGGGGCCCAAAGTGTAGGAAATATGCTTCTTGAAAAAGATGAGTGATGCTCAGCATTTTGCTTAGGACTTATATTGCTGCAGTGTTTTCTCTCCTTCTAGTGAAAACAATCAGTATCACCAGGTTTCCTCTTGAAATGGTGGCAGGGAAACGACTACTGGCATTTGCGTCATATGGATCTGCTCACATTACATAGTGACGAATCTTATTAAAAGCAAGCACCTCAAGCAAAATGTCTATAGCTCAGTTTGCTTGCATTTATCTTTAGCAACATGGCATGCCTCATTGAATTTTGAAGCAGTGTTTATTAAAAGAGTAAAATGAATCAGCATCCTCCACCAGGCTTTTCAGCTCATTTTCATGACATCAATATTCAGGTTTATTTAATCCAGTTAAAATATACATCAATTAAACAAGGTCTCAGAGCATCTCCTGCAGCACTGAAAAATGCAGTAAATAGGAGTAACATAGTTTTACCTCTTTCCTTCAGAATAAGATATTCCATTACTATAAACAGGGTATATCTCACCTTTGCAACCAGCAATTTAAAAAACCTCTCCCTTCAGTGAGCACTGGGAAGGTCCGGCCACCACAGAGTTCCTTGCTTCCTGATGCCATGTACCTACTAGTCTGTTTTTCCTGCCTGGCAATGACTGCTCTTCTATCAAAAGCTTTTTCACAGAATGAACAAAAGTTAAGCTCAATTGTCATAACTCAGTTTAAAATTTAATGCAGCACAAGGGACTAACACTGGGGGGGGGGGGGGGGGGGGTTCTGTTGTACTAGTTCTCTATAAGCTAAGTATCACTAACAAGAGATTCCAGTGAACACTTCTCCTCTGTGACCTCAACTTACACAGCAGTTCAGGTTTTCCTTTCCCTCTCTCAAAATTCATTAAAAAGCTTTATTCAAGCTCAGATTTTTGTACACAAGTTCTCTGCCAAGACCAAATTTTTACAACTGTGTTTTAAGCTCCTTTAAAAAAAAAAAAAAAAATCCATAAAATTATAATGGAAATACTGACAGTGCCCATAAACACAAGTACAGAAACATTATTGCGATAGGTAGCTCCTATCCCATCCAAAAAGAAAAAGTTGGTTTCTAAACCAAATTCCATGTTCATTCTGTAAGAATGGCCAGCTATGAGATGAGTCAAGCGAGGTGCAAACAAAAAATCCTGGGGATTTAAGCACTGATGATGGCAGCATAAAGCCATCACCTTGGTCATTAAACTCTGATTGTGCAAGATTTTTCCTTTTATTTTTTTTTTTAGAAGTCTTGAATAACTTTATAACTCATTTCTCCTGGGCAATCTCTTCTCCCAGCAGTCATCACACGCTAAATTGGCAAATTTTTGAGTCGTGTTTCCGATCCTGATACATTGGCCACTCCTAGAAATTATTAATATAATGATTTACATTTGGTTTTGTCAATTTTATCTCTTGGTTCAGTCTGATGAAGCCCACCACTACACATGTGCAGCTCAGTCACACAAAAACCAGCTATTCCTTGCTGACAGACTAAAACTCTGCCCTATGACTTCCCATGAGTTCTCCCTTTTGCCTCAGGATAAACTTTGTATTCAAGTAAGAAATGGAGGCTGTACACTGTAACAAACTGAATCTCACAAGCTATACAAAAGCATCATTGTCTGGAAGAGTTATACCTCAAACAGAAAGTGTCCACCCACAGTGATATATTCCTCTTAATATTGTGGAACACACTTCCAATTTTCTTAACAAATATGTGGTGAACATCACATTGCAAAGTAGAAATACAAGAAAAATTATGTGCTTGGTTGTGCTAAGGAGGTACAAATTCAAGATGCTAATGGGATACACAGGGAAGCACCACAGCTTCAAGTTTTAACCCTATTCAACACTCTTCAAAATGAATCAGAGAATGGCAAAATCCAGCAGCACAGCTCAAAAACATGTGACTGAGAACTAGCCTTGACATGTGCTTATGTCATTAATAAAATATTTAATATATCTGAAGAACATTGGGTCTTCTAAAGTGCCTTAACCAGTGCTGAAATGTGTTATTCATCCAACAAGAACTCTCACTTCAACACTGGAAATTACAGAACAAGGAAATCAAATCAACCCTTTTACAAGGTAGCCAGCTCAAATGCAAAATCTGGACAGTGCTACCTGCAAACATCCATTACTAAAAATTACAGACTGGTAGTCCTTTTTACCAGAAAGGGACTATCTCTTCCTTGTAGTACACTGTATACAATTACGGAACACTGACACAGGCAGCTACGCCGACTGGGCTTTCAGTACGGTCATTAAACAAGTCCAGTAAATTCAAAACTGCTTCATACAGATCTGCTGAACTCAAAGCAATCTTCACTCATCCAACCTTCCCCTCTGGGTAAAAGTAAGTATGGGATGACATTTAATAATTTTCCTTACCTGAAAAAGGTTATTTCAAGAACATCTACAGAGGTAAACTGTAATACAGTAAATGTGTTAATGATAAATTAAGCAACTTTACAAAAGAAAAAAGGCAAATTCTCACCCAGAAAAACGCAGGCTATTCCAGAAAACTGAGAAGGTGAATTTGAGCTCATTGCAATTATTTATGTATCATTTAATTAAGCTGTTTCTGTAAAAGATCAAGAGATCTTGAGAAGCATATTCTTGAAACTCCACAAGTTACAGAACTAAATCTCAGCTCCATTTCTTCACAGCGAAATTTGGAAAGGAGCCTCCGGAAACAGTACCACTGCTCTGCAACTTACTAACTGAGTTTATCTTGTAAAAAAAAAAAAAAAAAAAAGTTAGTCCTTTCGTATACACACACTTTTAAGATAACAGGATTTTCTTCACAGCTTCAAGTTAAGCACTGAAGTAGTTTGTTATGATTAGTTTTATCACACTGAATCCAAGTGCTCTGGATTATTAATCAACTCTTCTGACAGCTCTCTAATAACGAAACATGCTATGCAGCTAACTCTGACTCACTATGCACCTTAAGCTGATAAAACAGAAAAGGAACATGGGGAAGTTCTCAGATCCTACCCAGGCAGCCCACAGCTTTAGGAAAGCCTTTCCATTTGCTTTCTCACCATCAAGACCAGTGCATTTGTTGGCTTGGACATGGCAAACTTCCCACTTGCCTGCTCCCATTCTACCAGCTGATGACAGCTACCACATCAAAGGCTATTAGTACACAAAGCATTTATGTTGTCTCAACAGCTGAGGACATGTGAAAAGCAAGTTAATGCCCTCTCAAGTAAAACATTAAGTTCTCCACTTCCTTTCTGCTTAATACTTCCTTACATTCTCTGCCCCGTTTTGAAATGTCTGTTCACCCTTCAAGTTAAGTTGCTCTTTTACCATGTACTATCCTTTCCAACCCTAACTATCCTATGATTCTATGATTCTATGCTACGCCTGTGCCACAACACCATTATCAGAAGAAGAAACCACACAGCAGTCTTCTCCTGGGCTGTTGGAAATCCAAATCCAGATCCCCCTTCCCCATTTGTGACCCAAAGTCATCACTTCCACCTTCACAGTTTGGCTAGGTTGGGCCTGGCGCTGGGTGATGGAGGATGTGAAGAGAGAAAGTAAATGAAGGAGGTAAGATATGGGTAGAGATTGGCCATGTAAAGTGTTGCAGCATGCACATGCTCTCCCCACCTCAGTCTATCCATTCTCACCCAGACTACTGAATAATGTACTTCATAACTCTTACCCCCACAATTACACAGCACTGAGAGAAGTCAAATAACACCAAGAGGTTGCACATTAAGCACTGGGAATAACTGCAGTTCCTGCTTAAGCAATTACAACAAGCTGGGGAATACTTGCTCTGTGCTCTGCAACACCCCCCTGCACACATATGGTGCCTGATGGCATCAGCAGCTCCACAGAGACTCTGATAGGGAAGCACCCCCCAGAAACCCTGGCCTCCCTTCACTGCTCTTTTCTTTCAAAGATAAAAAAAAGAAAAAAATAAAAAAGGAAAAAAAAAAAAAAAAGAAAAAAATAAAAAAGCAAAAAATAAAAAAAGCAAAAATAAAAAAGCAAAAATAAAAAAGCAAAAATAAAAAGGCAAAAATAAAAAAAGCAAAAATATAAAATCAAAAATAAAAAATCAAAAATAAAAAAGCAAAAATAAAAAAGCAAAAATAAAAAATGCAAAAATAAAAAAATGCAGCTTTTGCTGCATGCTGTAGATGATTAAATGGCTTTTACAGTCCTCAATCCAAAACAAATTAAAAGGGATACAAGTCCAAAAACATCTGGTGATAAGTGTTTGTTCTCAGTGAAACAAACGGAAAGATTTCTCTATTAAGCACACAAAAGGTTATCAATAACCTACCAGTTCACACCATGTCTGCCAGCTCCAGGGAGGGATCAGTTCCCACTCCGTAACAAAGCACCTGTGCTGCCAGCCATGAGCAGACTCATCCAGTCACCTTCACCAAAGGCATCCTTCCTCTAAGGAGCACATTCAAACCAACTGAGAAAGGCTTCTGAAGAACAAAGGTCTATCTGCAATGCAAACTTGACTCCAAATAAAGTACATGATCAAACCTGCTTCCTTGTAAAATCTTAATAGGACTCCACCACAATAAAACTAAGAAAGTTATTCAATTCCTAACTAATAATTTTCTAATTTCACCACATAGCAAAGAGGTATCAGAACCTCCCAGAAATTATTTTACCGCACTATGCACAGTCCTATGAATACAATTAAAATGTTCCAACCAAGCTCTACAATATGAACGCTGTTCATAATTTCTTAAGAGAATATTGCTTTCTTTGCCCAGCACAGTCCATTCAACCTCAAATTATCAAACCCTTAATTTAGGCTAGTTAAAAATAAAGCCAATATTCAAAACCTGGATGAAAACCGCTTTCACTTCTCACACCGTTCACCTGTATGCCTCTTATTTTATGCTCTAATCATGACTTTATGAGCTGCTCTCACCAAATTCCACTTCAAATGACACTGAAGAACGCTATGAATTTGTAATTGAATGATGCAACTTAAACATTTAATAGCTTCAAAGCTACCAACAATATAAAACAATGAGCCAGGAGCAGCAAGCTCTGAAAGCACTGAGACCTGACCTAAAAAAAACCAAAGTTGCTATGGTGCTTTGAAATTAGGGGTCAAGGTAAATTAATAAACAAATCAGTCTCACTATAGCCACTGTTCTCACCTGTATAAATATTTTGCAGCAAGTCATATATAAGATATGGATATTGCCAAAGAAGTACAGTGAAACATGCATGCTACAGCCCCCCAATACAAAAAGCAGTCTGTCTTATTTTTCTTTAATGATAAAACACAGAACTTTTAGAAGTAGAAATTACTCCAGCATAACCCTTGCAAGCTACAGTTCATGTAACTATGCATTACTTCAGAATTTAAACCGCTCTTGTTCCTTTTGAACAGTCAGAAATTGCCACACAAATACCAATGTACTCTTGACCTCTATAGGGAGCGGCTCATTCCTGTCTAACATGCCAACAACTGCTTAAGACAAAGTTTCTCCATCACTGGCCTAACACGTTCATCTATAACATCAAAACCGTCACACTTGTATAATTTAGTAGATTCTAAACATATTCACTTTTAATGAATATTAGCTTTTCCAAAGCAACACCCAAAAGTTGAAACACATCCTAAGGATTCTGGGTCTTTCATCCCTCCAGCCAAGTGAAAGCACACATGTCAAGTTCTCATCCTGGAGTCACCAGCTACAAAGCTTCATCCTTTTCAGGTAAGTCCTTCCAAAGGTACAACAACATGAAATGAAACCATTTCTAACACACATCATTTTACTTTAATTTGAGAAGGCTCACTGAATAGACTTAGCAAATTTAGTCCATAAAACACTGACTTCAAAAGAATCCTCTAAAGTCAGTTTCCTGCACTCAATTCTCTAAGCTTGTAACACAGAAAAGTTGACTAACTTCAGCTTTAACTATAGTGTTGTCCTGTAATGTGTAATGCATTAAGGCATGATTTAAACCTTCCTCAGTGAAAATTTAAAAAAATCATCTCCGTCTGTATTCACTTGTATATGACAAAGACACATGAGCTGGATTCTCTATTCTCAACTCACTCATTTATTCTGTATTTACTTCCGCACAGTGAGAATATCAGGAAGACTGTGCTGGAAAAATCTGTTAGGTAGAAGTTTTTTACAAGTATGTATCAGACAATTAATGCTGGGGGGGAACAATATTTTTATTGCAAATAAAAGGTTATGTATACCTGGTAAAGAGATAAAGCAAGCTTCCTCTCGTACATCCTGTGAAAGAGCAGAGCTTTCAGTAAGCCCACATTATTTTTCCTTTCAGAGCTGAGAAGATGTAACACATGCAGGAAGATACTTACTGGAATGCTGTTCTGACTAACCCTAGAAAATAAAGACTTGAGAATTTATTTTAAAAGTGGCAACAATTAATAAAATAGCATCTGTGGCAAATTTTAAAATTCAACATTGATGTTTTTCTCTTATTTTTTTTAATATCATAATCCTATAATGTAGGGTACATCCTGCCATGGACTCAGCTGGAGAAACATTTTACACTAAAACTGATGAACACAGTTTAAACAAAGAGCATTTCCTTGGGTTTCTTGCTAGCAGGACGCAAGAACCATGCTATACACCTCCTCACATCTGCAAAGGGTAAGAGATTTTCTTTAACAGACACAAGGCCATAGAGCTGCTCGCTAGAGGCAAGTATTTGCTCTTGTCCTGGCCCCTCACCTCGCTCAAGTGACATGGATCAACCTATGCAACCAGCTACTTTCATATAAGAAGTTAAGGCGGGGGCAAGGTGCAGAGCATGGCATTCAGGCCATGAGGAGGGGTAGGAGGGAGCATGCCCAGCCTGCAGACCAGCAGAGGTGTTGAGGCAAGTCAATGAAGACAAAAGGATCCAGATGTGAAATATCTGAAGGAAGAGTATTTGACAAATACTTAGTGCTTTCTTAAGTAATCGATCCTTAGCTAGGAAAACCACAGTGTTTAATCAGAGAGGGTGATACACCAATGTTGGTAACTCTACTTCCTCATACCACAAAAACCCTGCACAAAGTTCTGTATATTTTGTTGTCTGTCATTTTGTACAACACCCTTCCCTCAAGCACTGGTCCTCAGAACACATTACACATTGTTAGAGGAGATTAATTTAACTGCAGATTTTGATTTTTTTTTTTTCTTTCACAAAGCACTTAACAGAAATCACTGCTTGGGAACTGGAGCTCAGAAGCACAGTCTAACAATTTATTTACAATCATAGCAACTAATTGCTCAAAGACAAGCTTCAGGCCCATTCCCATGTCACTGAAGTTGGCTGCTGCAGTGATGTGCCACTCATCTCAAGAAACCAGCATTGTTAACTTGCGTAAGTGGTTTTGCTGGCACAAGAGGGTGGGCAGTGGAGTAAATGGCCACTGGATAATGCTGACTCCTCCAGTGACAGTAAGACAATAGCAAAAAAAAAAGAAAAAAAAGAAAAAAAATAATAAATTGATGTGTGGTACTGGTTTTGTTAGAAAAAGGTTTGCTCAAGGTCTCAGCCAGCTCATAGGAAATTACTGTACAGATGGAGACAGTGCCCTGACAAGGCCAGCCTTCCCCTCCCAGCCTTTCCTTTATTCCACAGTGACAGCTGCCACCACACCTAATCTTTGGACTCCGTTATATCTTAGCCACTGATAGGAGTCACCCCATGGGAAAGTAGGACCCTGGGACTAAAATGATGTCAGGTACCATGAAGAACATTTTCCTTTTTTCCTTTACAAACTCTTGAACTTGCAGGAGGGGAGCCATCCGCTTCTGTGCTTTTTTTTTTCCCCTCTACAAACGAATTTTAACAATGCATATCCTGCCAGGAAATGTTACCATGCATTAGTGATAAAGTGTTATATAAAAAGGTAAATTAAGTTTCCAAGACACAAATCTGAGCTGATAAACATATCACATCCACAGTTCAACAACTGTGCGGAGAAGAAAAAAGAGTAAACAGTTTTAGAGAAAGCTTCGGGAATATGGGAATAAAACCAGTAAGGGTAGATAAAGTTAGGTCATGCTGTCAGAACGCTGCTCGGGCTATGAATGAAGCATAGCTACTGAACTAAATCAGATTTAACTAATGGTCATCCATTAAACTTGGGTACATCTACATGGCACAATACAGACCAGAAAAGGTGAGCTCAAGCACCAGATGGCTTACCAACACAACACTCAACCATGGCATTAGACCCCCTGCTCAGCTAGATAAACAAACTAGGGCCAGATGAGCCATTTAGTCTCACCCAGGGGTAGCAATAGTGGTGATGCTGCACAGCGCTTCAGTACAGGAGGCAGTAACTCTGCTCCCAGCCAGGTGATACACCTGGGCACAGTCACTGGAAAGGACCACTGCTAGTTTCCTCTGGATAGTGCTCTAATACAAAGATACTGAAAGAAATGAACAGGGAGGCCATACACTGCCTCTCTAACACCAGCAAGCCCATTATAATTTAAGGGACAACTGCAAGACAATGGCTTAATGGAAAGGCATTTGGAAAGCTCCACAGTTGCCAGACTGCTTTGCCAAGAGCATGAGTCTAAAGGTCAGGGAACAGGACTTGGTTAGAAAGAGATCACACTGAAACAGGCAATGAGCTGTTCCTAAGGCAATGGGGCACGGCATGGGTCCCATAGCATCACACTGTCAGACATAGCTAGGCTCTGCCCAGATTTGCTGTGGATGGGACCCTTTAGAGAGGATTCTTGTCACTCAACAAGCTCTCATCCTTGCACCAAAGGGAGAAGAGCTATGGGTCCAAACCTAAGCCAGACCATCAAAGCATCTGTAGTTTTTACAAGGGGCTACAGCTGCAGACCTGATCTGCCCAGAAAATAAAAAAATCAGGCAATCTGACATCAAAATGCATGGTAAAACCCTACAGGAAATTTACTGGGGAAATCAAGTAGGGCTTAGAGGTGAGTTTAGGTACTTAGCTCTCTACTTAAGGCTTTTACCAGAACTCCCCACCCCTCTGAACAGTCACAGGGTCAGGAATAAAGCGAAACTGCTGAGATAACCCTCCCACTTCACACAGTTCCTTGGGACTT
Source organism: Psittacula echo (assembly GCF_963264785.1). Taxonomy (NCBI): domain Eukaryota; kingdom Metazoa; phylum Chordata; class Aves; order Psittaciformes; family Psittacidae; genus Psittacula; species Psittacula echo. The sequence continues at coordinate 28,929,480 of NC_137740.1, read as the reverse complement.
TCCCCAGACAGCATGAACCTGGAAAACACAATGCCATGGGGGATTTCAACAGACCACAGGAAGAGACGCAAATTTCTATAGAGCTTACAGACAAAAGTAGCTGAGACTCATTTTCTCAACATCAAGGAAGAACTTCTTTACATTGAGGGTGGCAGAGCACTGGAACAGGCTGCCCAGGGAGGTTCTGGAGTCTCTCTCTCTGTAGGCATTCAAAACCCGCCTGGATGCATTCCTGTGTAACCTGCTCTAGGCAGGGGGGCTGGACAAGATGATATCCAGAGGTCCCTTCCAACCCTAATGATTCTGTGATTTCAACAAACAGCAGCAAAAAGCAAGGAGAACAAGAACAGAGGGATGTCCTGGCAGCTAGTTAATTAGCAAAAACATTACGGTCAGGACTTTCAAGCACCAACAGGAACTAAGAAGAATATACACCTTTATGTAGGACTTTTTTCAGACAGAACAGAGATTGATGTCTGGGGAATTATTCACCAGTCACTTTTTGCAAATAAAATAAACAAGTGCTAATTAGATCATGCAAGTCTTCATTTTCACACTTGCAAAGCTGCTCAATTAAAAATATGTGTTTCGGCACTGCTCTCTGTTTCAAAATAATTTAGACAAAGCTAAAACCAAATACTTCAACCCCAGGAGGTGATACAGCTGAAGACGGATGAATCATTAGTATACTGGAAACCTAAAAAAAAAAAAAAAACCCAACTAAAAACAAAAATAAAACCTGTACAGACAGACCTACTTTCATGAAACCCATTATTGCCTGACATAGAACACAGAAAACAAAAATAAACCAACAGAAACAAATGGAAAGCAAGGAAACATACAAATGTGACTGCCGTTTTTGGCAGTTACTAGATCAGCACTCTACCTGCAGTATTTTCCTCCCATTGTTACCAACACTGTTTAAAAAGCCTCCAGGTAGTTAAGGCTGGGACAAAAACTGGGAAGTACAGAGAGAATCTGGGACCTTCAAAAAGCCACACCAGTTGTCTTATCAGTAAGCTCTGAGAAATTATGTCAAGTACACAACTACTGAAGCAGTGAGGAATTTGTGGGAACAACAATCAGGAGGAATTATAATTTGACTTTCAGTGTTTTAAGTGACACTTCTCACACAAGAAATTTGATCGAAAGCATCATTTGCAATTCTTGAAGATGTTTCAGAAAAAAGATGCTACCGCAGTTACACATTTCAGGGCATTGACTTGTATGTTAATTGGGTCAAGGAAAATAACATGTAGCAAGCAAGTAAGGCTTCCTATGTTAGCAGTGTTAAGAAAACTGCTATTGATGTATATAATATCGCTGGCCAGCTCCCACTGTGCGATAGTGCACCAAGAATACACTCATTCCTAGTTCTTGCGATATGCCTACCAGTTAGGACATAAGCTTCAGAAATCTGACAAGAAGCGAATCCCCTCAGGGTAAATAATGCCACAAAGCCAGGACAGGACGGAGTGGGAGGCCAGGAGATCTCCTTGACCCAGCTATATTTTGCCTTGTCTAGAGAAGGAGACAGGAACAGTGTTAGGGAGAAAGCACAATCATCCCAGCCCTTTGAAGCTAGTGGCATGCTGATTCAAAACCTAGCTATTACACTTCAGACACCTTTATCTTAGGTAATTACAAATTACCTTGTGACATCAACAAAATTGAGGCATCCTATCCCTGCTGAGAAATATCTCCCTTATCTTCAGGAGCCATGTGGTTATAAATGAGGTCCCAAAACTTGCCCCAAAGAACCTGTTGTAGAAAAATCCCTGTCACTCCTCCAGCTGCTGCAATTCTTCATTTACATAAACCACCACTATTTTAGATTCCTTTTCCCTCTGATTTAGGGCTTTAAGAAAAATAAACATGAGTTAGGGAAATAAAGAAAGAGAGGTAATGAGCCAACCTTAGTAGCTTTGACCACATGTAAATCCTGCAGCCAGTTATTGTTTCTCTACCAGCCAATAACAAGAACAAACATGTAAATAGATATGTAGCACTCTTCCTTTTCAACAGAACTTAGGATATGATCCAAAACCATCTCACCTAGCAACTTTAAATATTAGCAGTATTTTAGTGTCATAATAGCTCTTTGTTTCTCCACCTATCAAGCCAAATTAGGGGTACAATGCCCCTAAAAAAAAAAGCAAAAAAAAAAAAAAAGCATACTATTAGCTGCACAAATTTTAGGCCAGATGAGACTTATTATCAGTGCACTTTATTTCAACTTATTTCTAATTACATGGGTCTGAAAAAAAAAAAAAAAAAAAAAGCACAAAAACCCCAGACTAGTGAAAATCTGGACAATCGCTCAAGAAAGCAAATATAAAGAGTTTATATGACTTTAATGTGCATGATGTTCCAAAAACTAATCCCATCACAACAACAGGTATCCCAACACTCTCTTATAAGGTGTGGGCTCCAAATACTCATATGATATCACCAAATAAGTCTCCAAACTGGCAAACACCAAACAGTTCTAAGAAACACTAATTCCACAGAAACCAAGAACTAAGGAGAGTCCAAAATGATAATGATTATGTAAGAGACTGGATTAAGAGTGATCTACTGTGATATGTCCATATTTATAGAAGACTTGGACGAATAGCGTTTAAAGCAATCACTTGAAGAAAAGTTAGTTGTTAAAGGAAACAATGTGCTGTTCCAGATTATATTCATGTGATCAAGGAAAAAAAAGTGATCAGGAACAGAGATCAGGTATTAAATGTTGGCTTGACTCCTATTCTAAAGTAAGATCAGATGCCCTCACAAGCACTTCCTTCCATCCAAGATGAAGCTCTTCTAACACTGAAATTTAGTGGTATTGCACACAACCTGAAGTCACCCTCATTACAGGGGCTTATCTGCCATTATTCCACTGGGGATATAACAACTGACAATGTATGAGATGTTTATTCAATGCTTGACTGTTCACCTAGGGGCAATGTTTATATCTTTTTCTGCATCTGTGCAGCCAAACCATATCTGCAATGTAATTCTGCATTGGTAGGCCAAGATGCAGGCAGTCAATAAAAGTAAGTTTGCCTTCCTTCCTAACTAAACAATTTGCCTTTTAATATCACTTTTATTCAGCACAGGAGGAAGAATAAAAAGGATATCAGATTGTTCAGAAACTCTGTACCTTTCTTGTGATTTTATTATCTGGGATCGTGGTTCTGGCTTTTCCATCAAAGAAACCGAGGCAGGTATTGACATGAAAGGTCCTTCTCAGGAAGGCAAGGCTGCTTGCAACATCCAAAAATCTGGTATTTCTGCCTCCTTGTTTTACACATTGAGGAGGAGGCAAGGGCTGAACACAGCACGAGGTCATGGCAATCTCACATAGCCCAGATCATTATAGTAATTTTATCATTATATACCTTAAAAAGAGTGCCAGGTCTTGTTACTAAAATTCACCATGTTAAGACATTGGTTGGTACATTTCAAGTGATACTTGATTAACAAAATCTGAAAATATCATCTGCAAAAGGAGCAAATTTAATGCCACATATGCCTAGGTGAGCAACACTTCTCATTTTCTCAGCTTTTTTGCTACCAATCTACTCTTATTGCTATTCCATACCCATCTGGTTTGGAGCTAAGCAAAGTCTGGAAAGAGCCATAGCAGCAAACAGCAAAGGTCCATCAGGCCCAGCAGTGTGGAACAGTACATGGCCATTCAGAAAACGGCACAATCAGAAAGTAACCATGTAATGAAGCTTCTCCAGATTCCACCAACTTGTGGTTTGGAGATTTGCCAAGATGGGGAGAGGTATGGCATGCACATGTGTGATCAACTTACAGCCCTCACTGTAAAGTCAACAGCAAAACATAAAAAAAACCAACTACCCTTCCTCCCTACAGCATCCATCAACCTTTCAGATTTGCTAAAACTCTGCTTTTCTGGACATCTTCCTAGCTGGCTTCTTAGGCTTCCCACTTTACTCTTGGATATCATGAATTACACTTGAACGCTTTTAGCATGCCAGAACACTTACTATTTCAATAATGACTTCTCCAGAACATTTTTTTTATTATTATGAATGTAATGTTTCCAAACAACATTCTTGATTGTTAGACTCAAACAGTATTGCTGTGATAACCCTCTAAGAACCCCATCTCCTCCTGAGCTGCTGTTATCCTTACATTAGCTGGAAGATTTTGAGAAGAAACTGACTCAGACGGATTTAGTTTAAATGAATCATTATTCACCAGGGCAAATCCAAAGCTAGCATCCCCTCTGGTTCATAGGTTTTCACCAACAGCTGGAACCAGCGACTTGCCACGATATGTAGCTCTGTTCAAAATATACATGGTGATATTTGTGATGCCTGCTTGAAATTAATTGTTCCTTCTTTGCATTTGTTTGCAATTATGCTAACAGCAGTCAAAGCTGGGAAAAGTGAATTGTAGTTTATATATTCTGTACAGAAAGTGCTTAAATATTTATCTCTGTTGTTTGGCTTTAGAAGAGGCAACTCCAAGATCTCCTGCTGTACAGTATTGTATCTGACACCTCAATGTTGAACAGAACACATATTTTCATAAGCCATAAAGGTTTACTATTTCTATCACTTTTGGACATTCCATGACTAAAATGCTGGATCCATTATTCCTATTATCCAGCAACACACACTGTACATAAATGAACAGTTCTACATGCTTGGCCTTGGAGACCTCCTGACAATATCAAAAGAACTGAAAATAGTGCAAAGGAGCACTTTAAGCTGAAAAGTAAATGATTCATGGAACAACAACAAAAGATGGCACTTGCAGGCACAGATTTCTAAGGAACTAGCAGGTTAATCAGTCATCATTTTATGTACATTATTTTATGTACATATATAGTATATGTTATTATCATTTTTATATACCACTGCTGCAAGCAGACACAGAACCAGAGATCTCTCACAGAATCACAGAATCCCAAGGGTTGGAAGGGACCTCAAAAGATCATCTAATCCAACCCCTCTGCAAGAGCAGGGTAACCTAGAGTACATCACACAGGAACTTGTCCAGCCTGGCCTTGAATATCTCCAACGTAGGAGACTCCACAACCCCCCTGCATATTGTAGCCAGCAACTGGGTGTTGGACCCCAAAATTCTTTTCAGGCAGTTTTGAGCAGTTAAAAGTCATTGTCTGGGTACTATTTTCAGACTAAGACTCTAAAATTTCAGCCATAGCATGCAATGCGTGAGATGAAAAACATTCCACATTATAAACTACTACTCTAAAAGCACCAGAGATTGGGCCAGGAATCCAAGCCCCAAGTGATATCAAATTACTTACTATGCTATTTTCTTCCACCAAGGAAATTACATCTTGCAAGAAAAACCAAAACAGATATCTAAAATTAAACAAATTCTGTCTGGCAATTAAGCAGACAGTAAAGAGCAAAAAGAGGCTGTGAGGAAAGATGAGTTAGGTTTATCTTTTAAACTGACATGCTGCTTCCCTCCTTCATGAGCTGGAGAAGTATTGCTGCAATCATCATATCACCATTTTTTTCCTTTCAGTAATTATGCCACTGTACAATTGAAGCTCCTGAAACTGATATAAGCGCAGCTTCATAAAATATAACAAAAACCCACAAGTGGAAGTTAAAACAGCGAAAATCAGTCAAGACATAAAATACCATTTTTCTTCTTTATCAGAAGAATTGACAAGGACTGAGGTAAATCCTCTGTCACTGGCTACCTTTTATCATGGTGTTCTACCAGAAGATAAAGGCACAGATTCATGGAAGCCCTTCACTGTTTGAACTAAGTTTGAAGTAAGAATGGGACAGTCTAGCTAATTGCAATGATACTCTGACTTCATTTGCTGAGAGTAGGTTAAGTACCTGGAAAAACATTCTAAGTCAAATACCTTACTTTGCAAAAGCTAAATATTTGAAAGTTACCATAGCACCTCAATATTCCCAAGATGTAACACAAGAGGATAGGAGAGGAACTTCTGAAATACAGCTTCCAAATACAATCACCACAATGTACACCACTCAACCCTGGCAGGAAGCAGCCAGCCACCTTCTTCAGGAGCACAAGATAACAGATTTCGGGGACAAAATGTCTCTCCCTCAAGCTGGTGGGGCCACAATGAAATTTCTGGCTCTTAAACAGAACTAATAGTAAGCACAGAAATATGAACTGACACATTGATCATCGCTAAACAGCAAGCAGCTCTCCCAGAGGATGTATGAACAAACAGAGCTGTAAGATCAGACAGAGTAAGCACAGGGAGGATGGGGGTAGCTCATTAAAGCACTTGATGCACATGCAGGGAAGGACATGCTGTTGAGAAATTCAAGGCTGATAAATTCCCCACCACTGAGCCAGGAAGCAGACAGCTGGAGGAAGAAAATCTTGCTGTCCCTCTGAAGAATGTATTACATAAAGTAGAACCATGCACTTAGAATATTTCACCATCCCCTTACATTTCACTGTGGCATTTATATCTGTAAGGTATCACCATTACAAGCTCAGCAGAACACAGTATATCCCTGGAGAAACTGCTCTCAGACAATGCTTTATTCTCACAGGCACTTGACCCACAGAGACTGACTCATTGGATACAAGTCAGTTCCTAACTTCCTCAACTCAAGCAAACACACAGATTTTCCTACCCAAAATCCATAGTTTCACTTGTCACAGGTTTTCCCCCTTCCTCCCATTTACACACATAAATTGAACCTAGGTTCCAGCTAAGACCTGCCACTACTGGGATACAGCACACTGTGACTTCGTACAAAGTGATCTACAGCAGGAATCACCTTCACTAGCAACAGGAAGATCTTCCCCAGAGCATCCAGAGGTCATCCAGAGTGCTGGCAACTCAGAAAGCACAGACTCACCATGCTGCTGTAACAGCAACCTTACCTTGTGCAAGACTCTGGTTTACCAGCAAAATAAAAAAAAAAAAAACAAACAAACAGTTCATTTCTCAGTGGAGCACCAACTAATGGGTCAGGAATAGGGAACCATACAAACAGCCAGCATGCACATCTCAATCCTAACAAATCAACATGTACAGAGCCTGTAAAGTCTCCTCTGAGAGCATCACTTATACCTTATATCTGATTTACATTTTAATAATTGAAGCTGCTCATCTTGTTCCAAAGGCCCAATGGGAAGGAAAAAATCCTTGAGACACCTATGTGGCAGCTTTGCAGCAGCATCAGACTAAACAAATGGAAAAACCTAAAATAGGTTGCGACAGTTTATCATTAATCAGTATGAATTACTTGGCAAAATGCAGTATCTTTCAGTGCAACTTAGTGGCACCTTTCCCAAAGAACTAATACAAACATGAGCACATAGCAAGAGATTCAGGGAGCCGGGGAAAAGGGGTGTCATCGCTGATTGAGTTGCTGATGGCAAGAAACAAAAGATGAGACTACATAGGGCAGCACCTGTGTGGCTGAAAAACATAACTGGCATGTTCCAGCTAATCATTTGGCAGGGTTAAATTTACCAGGGAAGAATCATAATCATACTCCAGAACACTGAAGTCTTCTGAATTGCCTCCTTGCAGTTGGGCACCACTTCCCCACCAGTTCTGTTTATTCTAGCGTTTTCCCAGGACATGAAGAATATCCTGAACCCTTCCTCTTATATTCATAGAAGAACATTACTGTTGAAGACATGAAGGTATGAGGATATAAGAGAGAGAGGTGTTATCTTTATTTAGAGCCAGATATAAATGGAAAACTGCAGACAAAGCTTCCAGCTCAGGCAGCCTCTATCAAGCCTACAAAGAAGTCTTTGTGCTGGCAGGTCCTGGCAAAGGATCTAAGCACCCAAACTATTCCATTTTTCCAACTCTATGAAATAGTCTAAAACAAAAGAGAATTTACGTATATGGATTTGGTGATCCAAACATATAGTAATCATCACAGATTTAGTGAACTCTGATTTGGGCTTTTGAATAGCTATCAAAGAAATTTCGCTTTGACCCTCAAAATTGGCTTTCAGAGGTTACGTAGGTAACAGCAGACCTCTTTCCTACATTTGCATATGGATATACCTGCAGTATCTTATATCTCACTTATGATTGCCTTTTGCATAAGGTAGTTTAGCATTTACATGTGTCAATAAATACTTAGGTGGTTTACTCATATTATGCATACTTAAAAGGAAGAGACAAGTTCTAGTATGTTCCAAACCATTGTTTCAATTACTATTAGATTTAAACAGAGAAGGCAGAAGGTTCAGCAAATGACCAGACTGAAGACTTTGCATTTGCAAGCCTAAAAACATGTAACTTCAAAGGCAGCCAAAAAAGGTAGCTGGAACAAGTAAAAAGTCCCTACCCTGCTGGAATCACCTTCACTATTACTTCTGTCCAAAAGATATACAATAGTCTTTACATTCTCAAGAAGAGTTCAAAAACCATGTCTGGAAAATAATTATCCAGATGTTTGAAAGGACTTTGTGTTCGATCACTGAAGGGAAAAAAAGAATGGTCTTAGTGAAATTTTCAGATGTGAAAATGAATGAAGGATTGTCCCACATTTGCATTGTGCCAGTCAGTTCACACATTCTTCATTCACGTAAAGAAGAGTATTACCACAAAATCTGGAGCTGTGACAAGATAAGCTTTCCATAAGCTGAGGACCCACAAATCAGAGTTAATTGTTACTAAAGCTTTGTGAACAGCACTTGTCAATAGATGAGCAACTGCAAACACCTACACAGAACTGTCCAATGCCACAGCAGGAAGACAGCTAAATAACAGATGATAAAAGTCACTTCTGACAAGCATGCTTTGAACCAGCCTTGCTGTTAGACTTCTCCATACAGTAATAAAAAAGGCCATTCTATGCAAACAGTAAGGTTTCAACTCTTTAGATATCACTTCTTCTAAACTTTATAATGGATAAAGTGTTTTAATCTACAGCACCATAATCCGCAATTTAACTAATCTGATTTGTAGAAAATTCTCTGTTCACTGTCTCAGGCCCTAAGCTTAGTGAAGAAAACAGTAATAAGCTCTTTCTGTCAGATTACAGAAGAATATACTGAACTGACCTTCCATTGCTCCTTGGGAAGCAGTTTCACCACCACAATGTCACTGTTCAGGGCTCTGTTGCGAGCAACCACACCATCAATAAAGATGTCACGAGTCCCATCCTAGTCAAAGAGGAAGAAAAATAAATGCCAGACCAAAACATATTTAACTACAGTTGTTATGAGATTTAAAACACTATCATCAAAAAAAGACACACACCCTGGTGAGACAAACATCCTGCAGTTGTGCATGGAAATTAAATGGATTCACCATATATATGCCCTTCAACATGCAATCTTTCAGCAAATAAGCTCCTTTGTATGTATGTGCCAGTACAGTAGTTCTACACTATTTATTTAAGACAGAGCCAAGCCCTCAAGATGTATAGTTTGCAAGCTCTGCTCAGTTCCTCTACAGTTACTCCTGGGAATGGGTAGAGAGTTTTCTGTAGTCACAGCTCTTCACACATTAAATTCCCAACTCAAGCACTCAAAGCCATTATTAAGAACATGTTTACAAGACCATCCACAAAGTGCCCCACATGCAGATCTGTCTGCTGCTCCGAGATGGGGAAGCAAGGACATGCAGCTCTGGGATCAGCAGGTCAGTCTGTGAGGGTGGCCTGGAGAGTGGCTGAGGATGCAGTCTCTTTTCTTTTAAATGAGCTAACACAATATATTCTGCATTTGGCACAAGTAACGCTCGAAGAGATTCCCAAAAAATTATGACTACAGATGCCAACTGAAAGCCAGAAAATCTTTTACTGTAACAGACATGTTAGGACACCTTCTCCCAATACTCTCGGTTAACATCCTTGCATAAGAGCCTCTAGTAATTGTACGCACTCCAGACATGTTTGGCATTCAGCTAATCTAGATTTAGCTTGGAAGGTTTTCTACATGGGGTGAATAAAGATGAAGTTTCCTGAAGATGCCAACACAAAGTTTTTAGTTTTTAAAGGATTGCCAGTTTTGTCCTTTCTGTTGGCTAATTATTGATAGTGCTCTTGCTGCTTTCATTACTGTTTCCCCATAATTCAGTATATGAAAAGTTCTACATGTATGTTTATAGTGACATAAATGTGTCAAACAATGTATTTAGTATTGAAATGAACAGTCAGCATAGTTTTTCTAGAAAGAGCTATCTTTGAATAGTTTTGAGGTAAAAAAAAAAGTTTAATTGGATTAGTACTTCATTGTCTTTCAAAGAAAAAAACAACCTCACAAAAATTAAAATCTTCATCACAACTTTAGTCACTTCTCAAATACACACTCCTGAGTCTCATACGCTTGTGTAAATCCAACCAGAACTACCAGTATGCTCAGTCTCCAATAAAAACTTTTTATAACCTGAAAACATGCAACCCTAGTATCACACAAATATCTTACTCTGCTTAGATACCAAAACAATAAAACGGCAGAACCCTGCCATGATGTGAAACTAAGGCTGTCCTCCAAGAGACCAAATTACTCTTAGAAAGAAAAGCAGCAGCAACTCAACAGCTGTGTGAAAGCTGCCTCCCATGACAAGATGCAGAAAAATTGCAAAGCTTCTTGGACCAACATAATTCAAATTGGAAATTGTTCTTTTAAACAAGCCAGAGGTTTTTTTTTTTAAACATGATCTTATTCCTCATTTCTCCCCACCCTCTCCCTTCTGCCCCAGTTCTTTACTTAAATCCACCACACACATAAAAGAAAAGTTCAAAGTCACTTTTTTAGGAAAATGCCTGTTTGGGTTTTGGGGTTTTTTGGTTGGTTTTTTTTTTTGTCTGTATCTGTAGCTACTCTGCACTGCAGGACACAGGCTGGCATTCATAATCATTTGTTTGTTCTACACATTTTTCCTTCTCTCTTGTGCCCAAGAAAATGCAAGGCAGAGCCCTTCCCCCATAATAGATGCCTGATGTGTCAATACCACCTAGTTAAAGCTGCATCTCCATACTCTTTGCAAGAGTCTTATCTTGAACTGCAGCCATTCTCATCCCAAACAGTACACCCTTATACATACATATATAAGAACACTTACATATGTGTATGCACACCTATTTTACAGCAGTTAATTTCAATGCCTGCAACAAAGTTGTCATTAGGAAACTGCTGTCAGTTTTGAGTTCTCCTACAAAAAGAAACATTTCTGTATCTCAAACTCCAGGCTCATGATTGTTGGACAAACACACGTCCAATAACACTTGTGCATCCCACTTTTTCCTTCAGCATCCCCTACTCTGCACAGCTGGCACTTCAGTTCATAGAATCATAGAAAAGTTAGGGTTAGAAAGGACCTTGAGATCATCTAGTTCCAAACCCCCTGCCATGGGCAGGGACACCTCACTCTAAACCACGTCACCCAAGGCTCTGTCCAACCTGGCCTTGAACATCGTCAGGGATGGAGCATTCACAACTTCCCTGGGCAACCCATTCCAGTGCCTCACCACCTTCACAGTAAAGAACTTCCTCCTTATATCCAATCTAAACTTCCCCTGTTTAAGTTTAAACCCGTTACCCTTGTCCTGTCACTGCAGTCTCTAATGAAGAGTCCCTACCCAACATCCTTATAGGCCCCCTTCAGATACTGGAAGGCTGCTATGAGGTCTCCACGCAGCCTTCTCTTCTCCAGGCTGAACAGCCCCAACTTTCTCAGCCTATCTTCATACGGGAAGTGCTCCAGTCCCCTGATCATCCTTGTGGCCCTCCTCTGGACTTGTTCCAACAGTTCCATGTCCTTTTTATGTTGAGGACAGCAGAACTGCACACAATACTCCAAGTGAGGTCTCACAAGAGCAGAGTAGAGGGGCAGGATCACCTCCTTTGACCTGCTGGTCACGCTGCTTTTGATGCAGCCCAGGATACGGTTGGCTTTCTGGGCTGCGAGTGCATACTGAAACCGGTTCATGTTCGGTTTCTCATCAACCAACACCCCCAAGTCCTTCTCTGCAGGGCTGCTCTGAGTCTCTTCTTTCCCCAACCTGTAGCTGTGCCTGGGATTGCTCCGACCCAGGTGTAGGACCTTGCACTTGGCATGGTTAAACTTCATAAGGCTGGCATCAGCCCACCTCACAAGCGTGTCAAGGTCCCTCTGGATGGCATCCCTTCCCTCCTGCGTATCAACCGAACCACACAGCTTGGTTTCATTGGCAAACTTGCTGAGGGCGCACTCAATCCCACTGTTCATGTCACCGACAAAGATGTTGAACAAGACCGGTCCCAATACCGATCCCTGAGGGACACCACTCGTTACCGATCTCCAGCTGGACATTGAGCCATTGACCACAACTCTTTGCGTTGTGGCCATCCAGCCAGTTCTTTATCCACCGAGTGGTCTACCCTTCAAATTGATGTCTCTCCAATTTAGAGACAAGGATGTTGTGTGGGACAGTGTAGAACGCTTTGCACAAGTCCAGGTAGATGACGTCAACTGCTCTGCCCCTCTCTATCAGTTCCGTAGCTCCATCATAGAAGGCCACCAAATTGGTCAGGCAGGATTTCCCCTTAGTGAAGCCATGCTGGCTGTCACCAACCACCTCCTTGTTTTTCATGTGCCTTAGCATGCCTTCAAGGAGAATCTGCTCCAAGATTTTGCCAGGCACAGAGGTGAGACTGACTGGTCTGTAGTTCCCTGGATCATCCATTTTCTCCTTCTTGAAAATGGGGGTTATATTTCCCTTTTTCCAGTCATTGGGATCATTAGATTACTAATACAATTAAAGTGGCAGTGAACCACAACAGAACACAATCACTTGAAAAGTCTCAGCTGTCCCTGGGGTGCATATAGTGTATAGGTCACAAAGGCTTCAAGACTTCTGCAGCCCTCTCCAAGGAGTACCAGGCTCTTACTGCTCCATGGCCACCTGTGTTTCTCAGTGGTAGCGCTCTCTATCCCTCTCTGACAAGATGGAGATCTGCAATGCTTTCATCTGCTCTGGAAGTGTCTTTCACAAGCACAGCACCACCACAGTCACTCCATCACTCGTGCTCAGCAGTGTCATTCTTCACATTGACAATGCCATGATTTCATATCCCACTACTGTGTACAGAGAAGAGACGAGATGTGTGGCAGAGATTTAAATGCTTGGATCTATTCTCCGGGTAGCTTTCAACAGAAAGGCCCTTGGTCATCCCCTCAAACTCTTCATGCAACAATGAGACAAGCAGAAAGAGCACATGTGCAGCAACAAATATTCTGGGATTTCTGATGTTAGAAGATGAACAGCTGTTGCATTTGAACTCCATAAAGCCATAGCCAAGTCAGAACTGAAGAGAAACGGATACAGTGCCCTAGTCAGCAGCAGGAAAGAAAGGGTGATTTTTCACAGCTCCAGCTCTTGCAGCATCTGGCAAAGATGGGAAATCCTGCAGAACATGACAGGCTGCGAACCCTCCATTATGCCAAATAATGTTATACGAAGGATAAGCTTCCTAAAACATGTCTTAAAAGGACTGTGTCCACACCAGCCACAGTCATCCTCATCCAGGTGTTGATTCTGCTTGTTATAAGAAACAAAGCTGGTTCTGGCATTCAGCTCCACAAAGGGCAGAAAAGTAGAAAGACAGCTAACAGCCTCACTTCATTCTCCTTAATGTGTGTGTTCCTGCATCCAGACAGCAACTGACTGTAGAAGGCAACAGATGGATACTAGGTGTGATTAGGGGTAAAGCTTCACATCCAATGTGAAGCTACACAACTCGTGTGTAGCTGTATTTCTCATCTAACCTTGCATTTTGTAATTTCAGATAATATGTTTAACAGCTTACACTTACACACTTGCGAGGACACCTGTGAAGGAAGGATCACAGTTCCTTTCACACACAGCGCTGGTCTCCTGATCTACCAGAGAGCTGCTCGGTACTTCTTCCTCTAGTTAATCTACTTCGTGCATCCCCTACCTTCCTCCACTCCTGCAATGTCAGCGTTCCCTAACAAACTGTGCTCCGAAACATTATCCCAAATCAACAACATGAAATGACAATGCCACAAATTTCAAGCCTTTCAATCCAAGCCCCAAAACAATAGCACTGTCAGTAGCAGGAACAACAACAGAGTCAGCATTTCACTGTTTGAGGGCAGGCTCTGCCTTCTCTCCCCCACACCAGAGAACATCTCAATATGAAACTCTCTCTTTCTGATGGCAACATTTTGACCAAGTCAGTTCCAGATAAAAAGCCCTGGCTGTGCCAGCTGTGAGGTCACCTTCCCAACTGAAAGTCCCTGAAATTGCAAGAGCCCTTCTTTTCTGTAAAAATAAGGAAAGAAGAGGTACAAGCCAGTTCCTTGTGACAGAAGTATATCACAAGCCAACAGAGAGAGAATCTGTGCAAAAGCGGGCACATGAAAAGGAATCATGCATATTATTTCTGGAATGACTTTTCAAATTAGCTCATGCAGCAGGTCGAAAATGGAGAGCATATTTGTTTAGGGAAGATTAACCTAAATCAGTGGAAAATCTATAAAACCTCTACAGCTATAAACCAAGGGTTTCCAATTACACTATCTGGTGGTCCTCAAACCTGACTTCAGCTGGCTTCTATGGAACCCAGCAGTATCCCAAATTTCAGCACAAGCTAAGTAAGTAGTTCTGTGAGGTATGAAAAAGCTGGATTTGTTTGGGAATATCTGATTAAAAAGAAAATTCAGATCACGTTCATTTATTCTAACTCATTCACCTCTGAGTGACCTCTTGTGCACAGCATAACTCTTATCCTAATGCACCTTTACTTACGAACTTTAAAGCATTACAAAATTACACTTACTGGAGATGGAATGAAGGCTTCATGGTACTTCTTAGGATTTATTCTCAAGGGTCCCTTAAAAAAAAAAAGAGAAGAAGGAGAAAGATTATGCCTGAATCTTATTAATTTTATATAGCATCACTTAAATTAGAGAGCTGTGAGTAATATATCTACTGTGAAACATGAGAGATACATCTAAATTTCCATTGTATATCTCAAGACTTGACAATGTAGCATCAGAGTAATTTCAAGCCAAAAGGCAGTTTTGTGATAGGCTTAGGCTGATCTACTGCAGTTTGTCACTGAAGAGATGTTGAATCACTAGCTGTTGCTGCTACTGGGTAAACTGAGGATCCAAGCCCTTCTGCTCCCTTCATACATTTTCTGATGAGCATCCACCAACTTCATTAAACAGAAACCAGAAACACTTTGTTTTGCTCTGTTTTGGAAAAGCAGAATGGTGGTCTTGCTTATTTTGGAAGACAGAAGGAAATAGGAAAAGCTGTCCTGGTGAGCTTGCATGGCAGCTACTATCAGCCTTATGGGGCTCTGGCTGCTTAGGCTGTTCCTGCAAACAGACAGTAGCAGTAATTCTGTGATAAAGAATATTTCCAAAGAAGAATCAAAAGGCTTTTCCAAAACCAAATATTTAACGTCTACAGGATTAAATTCTGTTTAAACATGTTTAAAGTGAAACTATCTTAAATACATTTGAAACTCCATGGTCTATCTATTTCTGCTTTGTTATCTGCCAAGTCAATGCTCAAGTCACCTGCCACAAATTCATATCAGCTCTTCAAAGTGAACCAACCAGAAAGGAAGAGCGAACCAAGGACTCACAGGCTACACACCAGTGCCACCCCCATCCCAAGAAGGTCCTGGGAATTGTGATCCAGGTGACTGTAGCTGGATTGTAGCTGGACTGTAGCTGTAACTGACAGCACTGGATTCTTATGGAAATACAACTAGGTATCTGCCTTCAGACAGGCTTCTCTTTTGGGCTGAAGCTTCAAAACTTTCTCCACTTGTGTATTTGAAATAATGTTGGCCAATTTGTTACACGAACAGATTGCATCTGTTTGTACTTCTGTGTCAAACAATCATAGGAACCTCTCACAGGAATTGCTTCCTTAAAAATTTACTGCAGCACTTAATTTTTTTATGTATTCTGGGAAGCACTCAAGATGATAGGAAAATAAAGCTGATTACATGTGAAAGTTTTGCCACCTTTAGAAATCTGCAGATTTATGAAGGTTTTCCATTGGTTTTATTTGCTTAAGTTTGGAAATACCAGCACCATATATTGTATATTCTTTAGGCACTATTTGAATACTTTACTGTGATGTCTTATTTCATGCCTTATGTAACTAGCATTAACTAGCTACATGGCAGGCACAACTCAGGACAACAGCACAAAAACAATGATAACTCACTGGGAGCAACCCTGAGGATATTTTATGCTTAGGCAAAGTGAGAGCTAACTCCTGTCATCAACCTCTATTAACACTGGTACCCATTGATGGAAAAATTTCAATGGTCTTTCTTCTCCTCTTATTTCCCAGAATCAGCCATCAAAAACAATATGCTGTTAGTAAAGGAAGATGCTATGGAAAGGAAAAAGAGATGGTTGTTCTGCTTGACAGCAAGTCAACCAACTCCCATACCAGCATCTACCCACCATCTCAAAGCAGATGAGTGGATATCCTGTGTTACTCTGCAGAATTCCCTCAAATAGTTCGGTACAGCTGTCAATCAGCCAGGTGCAAACGTCCACTATGTGCGTGAAAAATCAGGTTTTGTGTCCGTAGCACAGAAGGCGCCAGAGTGGCTACACACACATGGATGCCCAGCTCCAGCAAATACACAGAGGAGCAAAGTGTTACCATATTTACTATGCAGCGAGTTTCCCTACATTTTATATGCACTACCTAATTATGATCAGATTAGAATTCTTACGTCTAGTAACATTAAAATACTTCTGCTCTTTCCTTTAAGCAAGGAACTCCCAAGAAATATCTTAGAAAGCAGATGGGCCCTATTATCTGTGCCTATGAAAATCCTATTTACAATGTTGTACATTTCACGCTGTGATATCATATCTGGAACCAGTCACTCACCCCATCTGCAATGAACAACTGTTCTCATATGTGTATTAGGGGGTGAGGATCTGGCTGCAGAGTCTCATGATGTCACACTGATATTGTATTATTTTACAATAGCTTGCAAATAATAGCTGCTATATTTATCAGTGGTTTTATGTCAGTAGGGCTTTTGTTTTGAAAGGGAAGAGAAAGGTTTGCAGGAAGGTTTCTGAAACATTTTCTGATGACTCAAGTCAGCTTCCCACATACTTTCAAAACAGTTTCTAACCTTATTGAGCTTCCACAGCGAGATAAAAAAGGGTCATGATTTCTCAAGTTGCTCTGCTAGAACCAGGGCAGGCAATACTCAGACTAAATTTCAAGCATCTCAAACCAAGCAGTAGTATGTAACAGCTATCACAACACATTTGACTAGATTTTTTTGTATGTACAAAACACCAAAAAAGGCCAGGGTTCAAAAATCTGCTTCCTACCAAGGTCACCTTTGAAAAAACAATCCATGAAAATGAGGGAAATCCCAGCCTTCACACCCACAAAAGAACAGTTTTATGAGGAAAAACACTCTCTTAACAGCAGAGCAGGCTCTGCACCTCTGTAAGCTGCTCACTCGTGCTCCACCTGACCCCAGCAGCCCTGCAGGGAGGGTCTGTGAGACACTGGAGGCGTGGAGCAGACATGAGTTTCTGGCTGGTGCTTCACAGGATGATTATGGTCCTTTGGGTCAATGCTCCTTACTACATAACCTGACTAAATCTGTTGTGTGTAGCCAACATCATCCACTTCCATAGCTATGCAAAAGTTATTCAATCTTGTTTGCCTTCAGACCGTCTAATGTGACTCCATGCAATGTGGTAACGCTTGGTATTTGCTCACTGCAGACAGTTTTACAGGCAGGGAAGTTGGAAGCCTATGCACTCTTAATCACTTAATCTCAGATCCCCTTTCTTTCAGAAGGACACTTCCACACACGTCACATGATTAAATGAATTCAGGAATCCTGCAGGGCACAATTCTCCGTGTTACTTATCAAAAGCTGAGTTATGTCAGATACAGTACCAGAAGCTATTAAGACTGTTATTACCGACAAACGGCAGCACCCATAAAGATAAGACTGTTGTTCTTCCTGACCTAGAACTACTTAATCTTCATGGCACTCATGTTTTATCTGAGTGATCTCTACATCTGCCAGTAGTTTTTCCATAGGTTGGGCTTTCAGGAGCATTTAGTTGAGCAGCTGCATTGCCAGTGTCCTGCAACATCCTCAGAGTTCATGGTAGGGTCTTTTCCCTCCAAGAAATCTCTCAAGTTCTCACACAAATATATGCAGATCCACTGTTTCCAGGATGCTCCAGGGGACAGTCCCTGCTTAAGGTCATGCTGCTGTCTCACTAGCACTCAACTTTGCTCAGGACCACCAGATTCAGACCAACAGGTTTGTCTTCCTCTTCCATAGGATCTTGTGGAGCATTTTTGCAGTTTACCATGCCAGATCAATTCCCTGCTTTTGGGTTTTAAAACAACAGGTATTTGTTCATTATGTCTCTTGCCGTTGCACAGAACAGTGCTGAGTATTTGTCTATTCACTGAAGTTGCTTTCAGGATCTCACCTATGCTGGTTGAGACTGCAATTATGAATGGTCTTGATGAGATCATAAGGATGAATGAGCTGAAGATGAAAGATGCTGAGCCAGGATTCTCATGATCTGACACTCAGCCCAACGTGATTATACCCAGCTTTTACAGCCTCAACTGTTCCTGAGATGTGGAAGTGGATGAAAAGAAAATAGATACAGCTTCAGAAATATGTATGGAAGAGTATGACTCTCCTAGTTATGCAACACACAACCTGAAGTAGACGCTACGTATTTACAAGAATTTAGGATTCTTTAGCCAGAGAGCATGCAATCACAGGTCCCTTGGAACTCAGCTCTTCAATGGGATTCTCAGGTAGCAGTCATAGTCTGATGTGCCTCATCTGCAGCTGCAGCTGCACCTGACCTCATAGGCAGTCTACACATACTGCACTTAATGCTATCAGGCTGCATGGTCAAAAACACTTCTGAAGTTTAAATCAGAAGCTTAAGTTGCTGCCATATGCCACTGCAGCCATGGTGAGAAGTCATAGCTTGAAGCTCCCATTTCTTCCCTCACCATTTGCTTCCTACTGTGGATGTCTATGACAGTCTTTAAAAAGGCACTGATCTAAGGTCTGAGCAGCCCAGTGGACCACTCCAGTCATCAGCAGAGATATGCCACATAGTAATTTTTCTGAAAATTAAGAGCTCATCAGATGGGTCTTCAGGACAGAATCAGGCAATCTTACATGCGGAACCTTCATCACACCTCTGGAACTTACACCATTGTATTATTATACAAGAACTACTATGCAATTATAACAAGAAATTAGACAAAAAGTGAAGTGATGCCATTTGCAACTTCAGTGTATTGATGAAAGTATCATATCTCACTGACATTACAACATAATGCACCAGGGTGGTTTTGGGTAAACTATACCCCAGAATGAGCGTCTGTCATGACCTCACTGACTTTCATGTGCCTTTTTTCCCCGAACAGTCTGATTTCACTGGGACACCAAGTGTGTCCTGAAGAACGCTACACCATGTTGAGGACTGTACCACAACGGTGGTTCTAGGATGCTATCCTCTTCTCCTTCTCTTCAGTGAACCTCAGCCCTGCCTGCCTCTATGCAAAACCCTTTCTGAGATCCAGCTACCCACACATATGGCGGACCCTCCCCCACATTTTACTAGACATTCAGAGAACAATTGCTGCCTAATTATGGCTGCAGTTTCGCTGCTCCAAATGGAAGCACAAAGTCCAATCTTTGATCTTTAGAATCTGTAAATGAGAACATGCTTATTGCTAGATGTTTAAGGCAAAGGACCGCACGCACACATGCAAATGATCTTCTGTATCTTGATGGGCTCTTCAGTTCCATCTACTATCTGTGCCTTACTCCAGTAAACCATACACTGTCATCAGTGGCTGCATCAGCCCTATGGCCTTAGTGGGGTGCAAAGAAAATTACGCAAGCAAATCAAGGGTGTGTACCTTTGCCTGGCCATTTGATACCAATTTAACAAGTTACATCATAGTTTATAACTAGTTATTGCAATGCCCTAGTAGACACCAGGGCATTGAGACTCCAGGGACCAGAGCACTACCTGCACCGTCACTCTCTCTTTTTGTAAACATCTTTATGAGGAATTTCAGCAAGAACTCTTGCTAAGGGCATTTATTTTTACTTACACTGAAAAAGACAGAGGCTGACAGCACCTCCTGTGTTTGTGGGCATCATTTGTAAAAGCAAGTGTCTCCACAACAATGACTGGCAGACCATTCAACCAGAACTCTGCAATTCATCATGAGTGTGCATCAGGAACTTTCTGGAATTGTAAAATCAGTGCAATCGAACAAAAAAACTACACTTCAGCTTAGCATAAAAAATTTTGTTTCACTTCTAGGACCTTCTGAAAAAGGAAAAAAAAAAATAATCTTCCTCTAGCATCTACAAGTGGTACATCACTTCCCTGTCATGCAAACAACTGACACTGATTCCCAACAACTGCCTGTGATTTTCACAGACTTATCACAAGAAATGGACATTTTATGTTCCAGGCACCTGAATTAGCTCTCCCCTTTTCAGTCCTGCTGATACATCTTCTTTTGACATGTAGGCTTCAAATACACTCTTCTTCCTCCCTCGGGTGAGCTTGTTTAGATTCTTTCTATCACCTGATGTTGGGACAGCAGCATAGGTTCCTCCTGCAAACAAAAATGTGTAAGCGTTATCTTACTCATCAAACTCATCTATATATCTTAAGAGCAGCTGTACAGAGGCTTTGTATTCAAAGTTGAGCTTCTGAGAACAGTTTACATAGAAATACTTCAGAGCACCAAAAGCCTGGAATAACCATATTTTACAAATAATCAACAGTAATTTTACAGCTCATTTTAGAGTTAAGAGCACTCATCCCAGCCCATCTTTTAATAGTGCCGAGCACATGCTTCAGGGCAGCTTATTCCTGAAGCCTGTACACACTCTGCTTTAATACCTCTGGGAGTTCCCAGTTGTCTAGGATTTATTCTGCCGTCTGAATTGTTCATTGTTTCTGTCTGCGATTCAGAGAGTTGCCTCTTCCTATCGGAGTTCTGGGGAGTTCTTGCAGATTCAGAGTTGTTTCTGGTCCTTGAATACCCTCTCTTTTCTGCACCTGAAATCAAATACAGGTTTGAAATAGCAGGGGATGTAAGAGGAACCCCATTGACAGTTTGGTCCTAGTGAAACTCATGGTCAGCAGTACATAAATACAAGTCACAACTGTGAGTCATGCTCTTCATCCAAAAGAAACAATGTCTTCATTAGTTCATTTGTAATCTGTTGGCTTTTTGTGCCTCTTAATCCACTGCTAACTTATTTCAGAATAAATAAAACTCTGGAAATTATGGTACTAAAGTTGGATACAACCTTTCCAAAATCCTGGGAAATTCATTAGAGCACATAAAATGTGAAATTGTTAAACTGTTTCCAAAGCCTCCACCCCATTAAGCCCCCAAGTAGTGAGAAAATATAGCTTCCCTACGACTTAATTAACTAGTTCAGGAATCAAGAGGAATTAAAAATTCTCAACAATCCACTCTGGAGTAATTAACTGTTGTGCTACCAGAGGCAGCACAGTACACAAAGACACCACAAAGACATGCCAAGGCTCCAAATGTCTCGCCTGCTCAGAATAGGCCACGATCATACAAAAATATTCTGCAAAGACTCACCTCTTCCTTTACTGCTATCACCCCAGCCCCTTCCCTACAGCCAGGAGAGCAAGCAGCAGCTTCCAAAGCATATGCCAACACTGTTCCACAGATCAGCACATTGGAATGCAACCCAGCGCCGTGCAGCTGCCCTCTTGGCCCTCCACCTGGATACTGAACATGTCATCACTGCTTTGCCTTCCAGCCCCTCCTGGCTACACTCCCTGTGTCCAAGCTTGTACCTGCAAGTCAGAAAATGTGTAATGCCAACTTATTCGCAATGGGGCTATCCAAGTTACAAGGCAAGTTTTTTACATATGGTATCCTTCACAAACACAATCACAAATTGTTTCACGGAATTAAACAGAAGCAGTGAGAAAAAAAAAGTGTTTAAAAAGCTGTATATAAGCAGAGATCTTTAAAAACTTGGTACAAGAGAAAAAGCTGTGTGGGTGTGGTGTGGTTGACACACTGGAGGGAAAGGATGCCATCCAGAAGGATCTTGACAAGCTGGAGAGGTGGGCCCATGTGAACCTCATGAAGTCTAACAAGGCCAAATGAGAGGTCCTGCACCTGGGTCAGGCAATCCCAAGAACAAATACAGGCTGGGTGGAAAATGGATTGAGAGCTGCCCTGAGTAGGACTTGGGGATAGTGGTTGATGAGAAGCTCAACATTAGCTGACACCCTGCACTGACAGCCCAGAAAGGCAACTGTATGCAAGGCTGCATCAAAAGGAGGGTGACCAGCAAGTCAAGATTGGTGATTTTCCCCCTCTATTCTGCTCTTGAAAGACCCCACCTAGAGTACTGCATTCAGCTCTGGATCCCTAATATAAGAATGATGTGGACCTGTTGGAGTGAGTCCAGAGGAGGCCATGAAAACACTCAGAGGGCTGGAGCAGCTCTCCTATGAAGACAGGCTGAGAGAGTTGGGTTGTTGAGGTCTTCAGGGAGACCTCAGAGCAGCCTTTCATTACCTAAAGGGACTGACAAGAACTCTGCAGAGGGATTTTTTACAAGGGTGTGTGGTAACAGGACAAGGAGGAATGGCTTTAAACTGAAAGAAGGTACATTTAGAGTAGATATTAGGAACAAATTCTTCACAATAAGAGTGGTGAGACACTGGAACAGGTTGCCCAGAGAAGTTGTGGATGCTCCATCCCTGGCAGTGTTCAAGGCCAGCCTGGGCAGGGCTTTGAGCAACATGGTCTAGTGGAAGGAGTCCCTGCACATGCCAGAAGAGCTTGAACTAAATGACCTTTAAGGTCCCTTCCCACCCAAATCAAATTCTATGATTCTATTAAAACTGCTACTTTACCCACCAAAGACAAAAAGCAATTTCCATATATAACAACAGGCAAATGAACAGGAGGAGGGAGGGATCCTCCAAATTCAGAAGAGGATACACCAGGACAGGCAGAGGGACAAGTCAAGGTGCCAGTTCAGACCAGCCAAGGAAGAGATTAAAGGCCACAAGGAGTGTCTCCAAACAGGACACTGAAATGAAGAGGCAGTCTCTGTGTTCAGTGATGATAAGGGCAATGTAGTTCAGGCTCTTTCTATATGATCAAGCTTTTTATAATCTGCACATGCTTTCAGGGAGGAGACTGTCCGAGGGAAGTTGCAGCTGTTAACATGTCAACAGCGCAACTACACATTTAGTGTTCAGCCAATGCAAACAAGGCATTACTACCTGCAGGGACCACAAGACGAGATGGCACTAAAATTAACTGATCTGCAAATGCCCTAAGAGTCAAGAGAGTAAGTTCAAAAACAGACACCAAAAGTAAAAGGTCTAGAGAGATATGAGCAGAATAGCTTTGAACTGGCAACACAGTTTTCAGAGACATTCTGGTGAAGGAATCTCACTTAAACTGCAACAGTCAGGATCTTAGGAATATTATTAAAAAAGCAAGGCACTCGGTTGATCACCCAGAGAGGTCACGCAATCCGCTTCGCTGGAGGTTCTTAAAAATAGGTGAGACGGATATCTGCCAGAGTTGGTCTAAAAAGAGTAGTTTTTTCCTTGAGGTAGTGAAATGGATTACATGAGCTCGTAAGGTCTTCTAAAGCCCTTGTTTCTATGACAGCGAGTCACAGAAAATACTACAAATTAAAGAACTTAGGATAAAAAGGAAGCTAAATCAACATGTAATTAAGAAGGAGCTGGGGAAAAAAAAAAAAAAAAGAGCCAAAAACTAAAATGCAGAAAAGAAAAAAAAAAAGTTTAGTGAGGGAAGTGAGGTGAGAGCCAGAATTAGGCACTGCAGAGCAGCGCTGCCCCAGCACTTGCCATGGCCATCAGTTCAGAAACTTCAGGGGCACTGCTGCCAAAAATAATGCACAGTAACAGCAAAGGGTGGAGAAGCACCTTTCCATGCCGAAAGGTAGACACGCAGAGAGGTACTTGCTCATTTCCAACACTTAAGCCTTTGGCTTGCTCTTTGGTGGGATTTTTCATCAGCTCAGATTCAGACAAAGTCAAAGAAAAAAATTACTCAAATGAACAAACTCTGCTTCGACATAGCTGGCTTGCAAGCCACTTTACACACAGCCACTTTGGATAAGTATTTGACCCCGCTGGCCATGGCATTTATGGCTAAACAAAACCACCCCTGTTACAAAGCCACAGACAACTGTCACAATTAGCATTCAACCGGAACACATCAAGTTCTGCATGACTGTAATTTCTTGTGTCTCTCCTTTTAAAAGAAAAATAGCTAACTAGAGGTTGCCATCTGTTTCAACTAGATTCAGTATTTGCTTCTGTAATGCACCTGTCTCTTAAAACTGGAAGTTAGAAATATGTATAGAAATAGTTCTCATGATGAGCTTTCCTCCTGTCTGCTGCCCAGCATTAATATTCTACTGGATAAAACAGACATCATTCCAAAAAGCAAACTGTTAACTTGACTACTCTACAACTCTATAGACAACATAGGATCTATTCAGACTATCCTTTCTGAAATAACTGCTATCACAAACTTAGTTAAACTGTCTTCCAGCAACAGGTATGTCAGAAGTCTTACTTCTCTTGTGGTATTGCACTCATGTTATTTGTAAGATACAGCAAAATCTCTTAGGGTAAAAAGAAGCACAAAGTACATTCTAAGCACTAAAATAATCAATGACTAAATACATTAAGCAAATTAATATAATAAAAAAAATAACTTCAACAGAAGGAAGACTAAAGTGCAGTGACAGAGAGCTGAGGGTGGTTGATGCATCTTAAGAAGGGGCCTGAAGCAACCACAATCCACCAAGCACATGTGCATATGCAGAACCATCCAAGCTTGAATGCAGAGCAATTTACGTAAGTATTCACAACACATAGCAAATGAACTTGTTTGGGTATGTTTATCTGGCGGCACAGATCATAGAACCATAGAATGGTTTGGGTTGGAAGGGACCTTAAGGATAACACAGTTCTAATCCCCCTGACACGGGCAGGGACACCTTCCACTAGACCAGGTTGCTCAAAGCCCTGTCCAACCTGGCTTTGAACACTGCCAGGGATGGGGCAGCCACAGCTTCTCTGGGCAACCTGTGCCAGTGTCTCACCACCCTCAAAGGGAAGAACTTCCTGATATCTAACCTAAATCTCCCATCTTTCAGTTCAATGCCATTCCCCCTTGTCCTGTCCCTACAGGATCTTGTAAAACGTCCCTCTCCAGATTTCTTGTCAGCCCCTTTAGGTATTGGAAGATGATGTAGAGCTGACCTCCATGGATGCAGCCATCACTTGTCTGGGATTCCTAGATGTTCTGTCATTTCCAATGGAAAATAATACAGAAGTAACAATTTGAGGAAAGGTGACTGTTCGTTACTTGAAGTCTTCTGGAGGGAGATGTGGGTTTAAACAATCCCAACACTGTATCAGGCAAGGAGACATCCAAACAGCGCCAGCAATTCCACACACAGAGCAGGGAACCCCTTCAAATTAGCTAAGGGGAAGCACTTGTGGGAAGTAGAAACACACAACTCCCACCTCCACAGCTAGAGAAATGAAAAGTAGGTAGCATTTGTGGGCTTTCAGAACAGTCCACAATCAGCACCTCCTTTTACTCTCAACATGGGTTCCAGGAAAAGGAGTAGAAAGGATGGCGCTGGAGGCTGGCTCCAACCCAGAAAGTCCAGCAACCAACACACAGGCAGCAGCGGCTGGTTGAGCTCTGCTGAAGGGACAGCACTGGAACTTCATCGAGAATCCAAACCATCACACTTCATCACTGTCACAACAACAGTGACATCACGCAATGGCACATTTTGATCTTTAAACCTAAGTACCTATTAATCTTTTCTTACTTTGAGGGGAAAAAAAAAAAAAATGCATGCAGGCAGTTTCCCAGAATAATTGATCTGCCTTACAGTAAGAGAGGAGGCTGGATGTTTTAAATCAGCTTATTTTGACATACTTTATACAAAATCACTCTATAGTTCAGGTTTTGAGAAGTACTGCATTTAATTAAATTTACATCTATTAGTCAGTTGATCAACTAGATGGCCAACTAAATCAACTAAAATGTTCAACTAAAAATGAAGTTAGCAAGGCCAGAAAGTCTTTAATTTTACATTAAAACTTGCATATTGCTTTACACACGGAAGAACCAAGACTCTCAATTTTATTTACCAAAAATAAAACATTTCCAACTGCCCTCTAAGACCTGACAAACTATTTGATTACTACTAGCACAGAAAGAAAGTATTCCTCACTGAACTTTCATCAGCACATCCATGACTCCTTGGATACCTCCAATCCAGGATCCAGCAAGAACTAGTTTTACTTGAGAGATCTAAGTGAATTCCAAGATACAGATATCTTGGTATAGCTTTCCCCTTTCCTGTTAAATGGCGCCTACCTTGTTACTAGGCATTTTAATTCTGATTAAACGTCCAGTTTTGTTACCATGTACATTATTTATGTTTAATCCAGCTCCCCATGGTGTGCAGTACTCCGAGAACATCACAACTGTGCAGGTAACACCTCTACAGGTTTAGGACTCTGCACTGACAGCCATTATGACATGTAATGATTCCTTCTAAGTGTAAAAATGAAAAAGGAATTATGTTGAAAGCACTGGACAGAACAATATTGTTACAAACTTTTCCAACACAAAATACTTTCATCTACTACTTACCTTTATCAGACTACGATGGCATCAACACCTCTGCTAACTCTGCTATTGCAAAGAGGATTTTCCATTGATTCCCAGCATTAGATCATGATCTAGATATGCAAAGGAATCTTTCAAATAACCCTGCTTTACAGTTAACATAAATGTGAGAATAAAGAGAAGCATATCTCCAGAACTGATAACATGTGATAGGATTTCTATTTGTTATCAGTTAATGAGACACTCACAACACATGGTTACTAAATATTTGTCCATATTTCTACAATGTTTAATTTCATTGCTGACACATTTCAATGACTTAAAACAATTTCCTTCAGACTTTCCAAGAAGTTCCCTGACATTTAATTCTTCAAGACAACCTATCTATGCACTTAGTAAAACATTGTAAGGATACACCCATGAGCTAGAAGGCATGGCAGCTACTAAACGAATGGTGACCCAACACTGCCTTATCTCCAAAGGCAGGAATTAACCAACTAAAGGCAACAAGAACTACTCAGATGCTAGACCCTGCTTAGTCCAACACTCCCATTTAAGTCAGACTGGGTTAAGCACAGCAAGAAAGCTAAGTAAAGCATGCTCCTGCTTATCCTTACTAGAGACTTAATGAATTAGAGTCAACCACATGGCAGCCCAAGGCATCACCTCACAGATCTACAAGTTCAAGTTGGCCCTTGGCCCAGATGGCAAAGCAAATTCTAGAAAACATCAAATTTGGTCTTCTGGCAAATGAATACTCTCCACAACCTGCCAGGCAGTCCTGTCTATAACATTATGAGCCACCGTAGATGCTGATGTGTAAGACAGTTTGTTAATAGCCTCAGTACAAGTGTTCAGCCAACGGAAATTGCCCTGTTCTAGAAAGATATCTGGGACCCAAAAAATCCCAAATCCTACATAGCCCCTGAAAAACCCATCCCAGGTACTTTTGTGAATATAACTCTGCCAGCTTTGATAGTTTGGGGGGATGCATTTCCTGCCTGGTAGCTCTGGACAGGCACAGACCTAGTCTTAACACTGCTGTACCAGGCAACTAGTCCTTTCATTCTCCAAAGTCAAATAAACTCTATTAGCAAAAGCATGCTTTGCCAGTACAAACTGCATTAACATCAGGGTGGTTTTGCTAGGATCCCCATGTCTTCTCCTTTCATATGCTTAGACAGCCATTTAAACACTATTTGATATTTTCTGCTGCTTAAAGCCTCTAAAATAATTCCCTCTCAAATTTTAACAGCCAAAAAATGTTTGTTAGTTTGCTTTTAATTTCTAATGCACCAGTGACATCTCATATACGCCATATTATATAAATTACTTAGTCACAAACTCCAAGCACTTAAATGACTACTACAATATCTGGGATCAAATTACCACACACAGGCAAAAAACCCAGGCAAAACCAACAAACACCACTGAAGTGATCTCAAATGCAAGTTATGTCAACAAAAATGCTGGTCACAGACAGGCCAGAAGTAACTATATATTTCTGTTTTGCAAAATATTTTGCAGATTTAAGAGATTAAATGTCTCTCTCTAGCAGTAACAGCCAAATACTTTTTTGTTCTATTTTGTTTTAAAAGGAAAAACAATGACAGCTGTTGGTATAGCTGCTCCGGGAAAGAGTTCTGTACCACGAAGAAAAAAGACACTCCTTGGAAGATATCTCAAGCAAAACTCTGTGCTAGAGCCCAAATAATACAAAACCAGACCAAAATCCATCCATCAGACTCCCTGTGAGCCGAGCTCCACTCTAGCCTGTGCTAGGAACAGCCATGTTTCAACATTGCTCTCAACAGGAATTACATGAATTCAGAGTTCTCCAATAGCCTTGGAACAGAACCACCACCATGCATTTTACAGTATCTTGAAGCAAAGAGGTTAAATAAAGTAGATGGCTCAAGATTAAAGACAAAGCAATAGAGAGAAATGAGGATGTCATAGGAAAGAATTCATTAGAGATGTAGGAGTGGAAAGGCAAGACTTTTGAGATACGCTATCAGTTCAGTGAGGTTTCATTGCAGCAAAGAGACTTTCAGGAGATAAACCTGGAAGGCAGCATTTCAGATGCTCAATCTATGGTCTAAGAGAAAGTCTGACAGCACATTCTCCTTATCACAAGCTATTAAAAAAAGGATCTTTCTTCTCTGATGAAATGTAAACCAAACTGGAGGTTCTGCAGCACACTCCTGTGCTTAGTCCAAGCCTGACCACAGAGCCAAAGGGAGTTCCTACAATGTTGCTGTAGGTCCTTCTCAAAAACAACCAAGGATATGAATGACCTGAATCTTCAGGATTTAAAAGTAGGGCAAACTTCCGCGAAAGGGAATGTCTTGGCGGAAGTGAAAAAGGATGGCGATGTGACAGCACTGTAGGGATTTACACAGATGGTAGACTGCATAATTAAGTTTAAAGTTAATTAAACAGTCATTCAAAGAAGAGAAACAACGCAGACCTACATTTACATGCAGGGGCTCAGCCAAAATGTCCTGAAGTGAGTGGATGATATATTGAAACCCAGCTGCCAGAACTAGCTCCCATGCCCACCAGTGTCCACTAACTGACCCATTTCATGGGCCACCAGGGCCCAGCCTCAGCATAAATCTGAGCTGTAACTTTCCACCATCAAGACAAATCAATGTAACATAAGGAGACAGACCCTAAAAATGAAGGCCTGTCTACACAGCTCTTAAATGGGATTTCAGGAGTGATTCCAAGCAACCAGTCCTTCCAGCAACAGCCCAACCAGTTACCAACAGCCCTGTTCAACTTAACACAACTCCCTCTGTGCCAGCCAGCAGTTTATCTACCTGCACAACCATGTTTGTGTACCAGGACACAGCCTAGCTGGGAGCCATTTGTGCACCCAGGAACAAAACTGCAGCTCTCTCACTCTGCCTCTTTGAGGACGGTGATTCTCTAAACATTTTTGGCAGAAAGTCTGCCAAAACCTGCACAGAGAGTTGAATGTCCAAGAAAAAAAAAAGAAAACACACAGGGAATCCTTGCATCAATGGGGAACAAGCTGCCTGTGGGAAGACAGCCTGCCCCGCCAGTGGTGACTCCCAGATGGGGAAATACAGGCTCTTACGGTTTATGAATGAGTTCATAGGGCCATGAGCTGCTTTTGGAGGTGACCATGCCACTGCACTGATTATAAAAGATTCAGACCTTCACTATTCTTACAACAAGCCGCTGAGGAAGAAACATTCCTACTTAGGGATGGAGGCAGCAAAAAAAGTGGCATGTCCATGGATACTCAGGGACGTCTCAGGAGTAGAGACTTCATTTCCAGACCCATGAAAATTAAGTGGAAAATACATGTTGCCACTGCTCTTTTACTTTAAGCTGAATATAATTATTTAAAACTCTAGTGCTGCATGCCCCTAGATTGCAATAGGGAACTAGGGAAAATGAAAAGGTTTTGCTGACTTTGGCTTTCTGAAAGGGACTATGCTTTGAAAAACTGAAATGAAGAAAAATGCAAAATGGATTCTTTCTGCTGCACAAAACAATGCTGTGGAAACTGCTCCCGACCACCAAGATCATGTGCCCACGACACTATGCTTCCGCTTCAAAAACACTTCCAAGCATCCTCATGCTTACATGGTTTTGACTTCAGTAATTCAGACAGTAATTGCAGTTTTATTCAATTCCTCAGCAGGGTTTGTGTTGTAGGAATACTACATGAGTGCAAAAGCCAAAGATACCATTCCAAGCTCTGAACTAAGGGTTGGTGATAAAACTCACTTAGTAGCAATAGACTAAAAGTTTATCAAAACAGTTACTGTGCTCCAGCTGCGTGCAGCAGCACAGTGGCGTTGTCAGGGAGGGGATACAGCTCTTCTGATTTTCAGGACTCTCTGTGAACCTGCTCCACCCTGCTCATGACCTCCTAACTACCTACTCCGCCTGGTGACTGCACCCCTCCAGGCTTCCACTCCTGCCTTGGGGATGTGGGTCAGGGCTGCTTCAACTGCCCTCTCGTCCTTAACATCATCCCAAAGCATCCTCCACAATACCTTTTGCTTTTTGTTTTATCTAGTAACTACACTGTGGAAAGGCTTCTTCAAGACTTCAAGAAAAACACCTTAAAAACATAATACTGGGGAAGTTCTCTCTGATTTCTCTGGGCTTCAGTAGTTTGAGGGAAGCAAGCTGCTCAAAGATCAGAAGAACTCAAGAGGCTTTGAAAGGCAAAATACCTGATAGGAGGTGCTAATGTATCGAAGACATTAATAGCTGAAGAAATGAAAGAACTGCTTTCAGATTCATACATACCCTGAGGTTACCCCATGTGCTGCAGAATAAGACAACTTGCTCATGAACCATTCCCCACACTGCCTACTCAGTGTAGCAGGTACTTTATTCAGAACGCTTAGTACTGTGGAGGAAAAATGCCCAAAAACATACAAATTGAACAAAACCACATTATTGCTGCAGGCTTGTATCTGTAGAGCTCCTGAAATATTCTACAAGTCATTACTTACCCCACACATCTGTGGGCTGCAGCTGCTAGTGCTGACATTTTCCTTCAGCACCCTGGAAATTTTTATTTTTGTCACAGAAAAACTTATTTTCTGCAACAGATCCCAACATTTTGTTTTCCATCCTGTCCCAGCCAAGTTTCAACTCTCCATAGGTTGGATTTCCCCACAAGAGGGAGTTAGGGACATGCACCCCGTATCACTTCATGGCACTAGTTAGCAAGGTGCTTGAGGTGGGAACACAAGAGACGGACACAAGCACTCCAGGGGTGTTGGTGCGCTCTCCATAGGACAGGAGAGGCAGAAGCAGAGGCTGAAAAGCAAGGCAGCGGTGAAAGCCCTGCAGCAGCCACAGCCTGGAGAGGAATCCCCATTAGCCACTGAAGCTAGCTGTAAAGTGCCTGTCCTACCTACCTGGGTACCCATGGCAAAGGAGACACTTGAGAGATTATGTGAACAACAGGCCAGACCTGATCAGGGCATGTGGGCTGCCTGACCTTGTGGACTGCAGAAGACTGAAGGCTTTTACAAATCAAATCCTGTTAGAAGTACAGCATATTCCAAGGGTAGAATTTGTTATAAGGGCCTCTAAATCTGTCAGTGACAACCCACACACCACAAGCCTTAGTAAAACTGTTCCAATGGTCATTCACCCTCATTACTAAATTGTTCTGTATTTCAAGCCTGGATTTGTTTAGCCTCAAATGCACTATACCATAATCTGTTCAACTGAGTAGCCTATTATTGAACATCTGTTCCCCATGTAGGTAATTTACTGAAAGCTCCCTTCCCCCAAGCATCTCTTTGATAAGTAAAGCAAGGTTCCTCAAATCATTCTCTGTGAACCCAGTGTTTTCATCCTCCTTGTGGCTATCCTCTGAGTATTCACCAATTTAACACTATCCACTCCGAACAGAGGGCATCACCACAGGATACAACACTCCATAAGCTGCTGCTGACATGCCAAAGACACATGCAGTCCATACTCCATCTTCCAGTTCCCGTGCTCACACATTACCCTTTTGGCTACATTGCATAGGAAGGGGATGTTCAGTTAATTAATCCATCAGAAGTGTAAAACTTTTTTCCAAGCTGATGCTTCCCACGCTGGTCTCCTCCTCACTACTAGCATGGTTCTATGCTGGCCCACTAATGGATTTTGTTTTGCCTGCTCCCTGTCCACCAAGTGATCCAGATAGCTGCCAGCAACTGTCTCCATTATTCAATACTCTCTGCAGTCTCCAAGTTGCCAAAAAAAACTTTCAATCCTACTTGTATGTTTTCTTCCTGATGATTGACAGAAGTATTAAACAGCAGAGTCAGAAAATGACACTGCAAGAAACAGACATCTGTCAGTAACAAGTCTCAATTTATTGCTGCATTTAATTAGTTTGGCTAAACAGCTTTTACACCATTACACATACGCTGCGATTTTATTATACTAACAGACTGGCATCCATACTCGCACCTTTATCATTAAACTCCTAATCTCATAAGAAACTGACACTGAGGGATCTCAACAGGACCTTTGTTGCGTAAACTGATGACAAGTTATGTTGAAGAGAAGATTAAAAGCTACTTAAATTAATTCTGTTCTTTAAGATATTATATTCCTAGGACCAGCACCACACTGGCAGGCATAGTTATCTGAGCTACATAATGGTGGCTAAAGAGAAAAGACATAGTTTAAAAAAAATAAATAAATAGCATGTTAACAGCAACATGTGTTCCCACTGATGAACATTTTCACATGAGTACTAGTAAGTGAATGAAATCACAGAGGTGAAAGCTTTGCTGCCAAATGCAAGGGTTCCTGATGCAGAACTCAGTCCCACTGCAGCATGATGTGCTCAGGACTCTGGTAAAGGGCATGGAAGACAGTTATTAGAACACACACAAAAACAGTCCCTGCAAGGAGAGGATCTCATCTCCCCAAGAGAGGGTACCTCAGATATTAATTCACATACTATAGCTGATGTTAGCCAAAAACATTAGTTGCACAAGAATAAGGAATGCAACATTTTTTTTTCTATCAGAAGCAAGAAAGAAATTTATGTTTGTGATGACGTTGCTAAACCATTAAAAAAAAAAAAAAAAAACACCATTCTATTTTTCATGTGTTTCTTAGATAGGGCCATACAGTAAATCCAGTTTTCCCTCCTCTCCCATATCTTATTACTACGATTAATGTCATCTAAGGAATGCTACATTGGACCTGGCAGGATCAGCTACATTTTAAAGATTTCCACAGCAACCACATTCTCCATTTGTTGAGCTGATTCTGTGGCCTTTACTTAGATCACTAGCTTATATTTAATGGTGCCAAATAGGGAGATAACAGCATTCTTAAGTACTGAATTTCACCTGACAAGAACTGAAAGACTCACTGCTAAAAACAAGAATTATCTTACATTGAATTATCTTACACTACTAAATGTAAGAATTATCTTACATTCGCCTTACTGAAGAGAAAAGCAGAAGCTGTGGTGGTTCTTCCAAAGTTTCCCCAAAGAAACAATGACAAATACAAAATTTAGTGCAGTGTACTATGGAAAAACAAAACCCCTAAGATGTTGCCATCTTGTTAAGGCTTGTATTTCTTGACCAGCTGTGCCCATTAAACATGAAAGAAAACCATTCCAGGATAGTTCCTTTGCCTATGCTGAACCTTTTAAATGCCAGCCTTGCAGCTACAAGCACAACACCACCATCCAACAGCAACAATTGTTTTTAAAGCTACGATACTAAACACCAGCCTGCTTGCCAGCGACACTCCTCCATGGAAGCTGCCCAAGTCGGTTAAGTACCACAGGCTGGGCAAATAAATGCCAAGTGTCAGACAGAGATGATAAATCAGAAAGGGCCATGGAAATCTTACACCATTTCAGAAAAGGTATTTGTTACCCAGGAATTGTCTGTTTCCACTCACGGGGCATGCTGACCCTGACTGATGGGCAAGATATTTCCAATACATCATAAACCCATGAAGCTTTTAGTAAGAGGAGCCTCTGGATGCTACCTAGCAAAGCTGGTGGTGTTATTCTTCCCAAGGAAGGTGTCTTCAGGTACAGAGATCATGTAACCAGCCCTGCACAAATCTAAACCTGTTTCAAAGCAACCAGCCTTCAAGAGCATCCTGCTCCACCCAAGCTTTCAGCATCAATAAGGCCACCTCTCACTCCCAAGTACTCTAGCTCCAAAGATCCTCTGAAATCAAGTATGTCTGGGAGATGGTGTTCCCAAGAGTGTGCTGCACTCCACATGCAGAACTGTTTGGAGGACAGTTCTCTTCTGCAGATGTCTGGTTTTAAGGCTTTCCATCAAACAAGAATGTGCCATCAAACAGCAACACTCCCTCAAAAACAGGCTATGAAGTGCATGTACTCAAAACGCAACTGAAACCTTGCTGTTCCAAATAAAACACACAGGTTGGTCTAAACTACTTACTGATAAAGCAAAGCATAACAGATATTGAAGTTCCACTTAGCAGCCATGCAAATCTCAACTACTAGCATGTAGACATCTGACTGACAGATGCCACAGAAAGTCAGTATTTCTGCCTCCAAGCAAAAGAGGATTTAAGTCCTTCTATTACAGAAACTTCAGTCAAGTCTGAAAAGAGATTTTGATTACTAACTCTGGATTTAAGTGGGAAAACCTTTACAGTCTTTGATCAAACCCAGAAAATAACCCAGGGACTTCATGGGAGGCTGTTAACTAAATTTAACCAAATTTTAGCACCCAAAGAACTTAGAGGATTGGAGATTTAGGGGGAAATGCCAGCAGGAAAATTGTGTTAGAAGAAAAACTATAAGCATCACGATTTAAAGTGGCATTTTAGAATTATTTTCTGTTTTATTGAGATTTGTTTGAGAAGAAACTTCAGAACAGGAGGCTTTATGGCAGACATTCTAGCTGCACAAAAAGGAACAACAATCTGTGGAATGAGTCTATATGCAGCTTCATCTTCACAAATCCAGGAGTGCTGATACCGTAGAGTGAATTCAACCTGCAGTTTCATGACTAAGTCACATGCTTCAGACAAGGGACAACAGAGTTTTCTTCAAACTCAACTCTCTTAACTGCAAAGATTCCCATACTTAGGAAAAGCAGTTACTATAGGGAATAGCAGAAGAGATTGCCAAGGTCAGTCTCCAAATTATCTGCTATGGAATTACTCCTATCCCCCAAGCCTCATCTTGGGACCTTACAGTACAGAATGACAAAGGCAATCTCCAGTGCTTCTCAGGAACAGCAAAACATAAATAGTGAGCTCCAGGGCTCAGTGACACCTGCCTGGGGCTCCAAAAACCACCTTGCTTTCCCCCAAGGCTACAGGAGCTGCTGCATCACTGGAAGAACATTAACAAGGATTAACCCCTCTCTGCCCACAGCCTGCCCTAGGGCACTCAAAGGGTTTTCTCAGACCTCCCTGATTGCCTTCAATTTTAGTACTGTCAGTTTTAGAGTCATTGCAAACCTGACATCAGCTAAGCCTGAGCTGAAGAGCTGTTAAGAAGTGGACAATGAAATGAAGCAATATAAAGAGGCATGCCTGGCTTTAAGATTAGCTCAAAGAGCCTTCTGAAAAGCCTACAACAAGCTGAAGAGAGTTAATTTGTAAGGAAATGTCATTACTGAAAAGATGATATGCCTCACTGCTATGACAGAAGCAATTCTTGCCATCACAGTTTCATAAGCCTTGATTTAAACCAATCAAACCAGGCACTTGCCTATGAAAAGTAATATGACTTATATCAGCATCAAGACAGAAAGACAAGCTTTGAAATGAGAAAATATTAATCTGGTGCTGTGTCCTGGCTTCCTGTGATGTGTGAGTTCTTATACCTAAGCACTTGCATACTGTAAAATCCTCATTTCACTTAACAAGACTGCTAAAATATACGCAAACTGAATAGCAGAAGAGATGTTTCTCTGAATCAAATGACTTTATTTTTTTCTTGTTTCTTTCCTTCCCAAGAAACTGTTTTTACATCCCTGCAAGCATTCTGGTGTAAACCACTCTCAGCTACACAGGAGGGTGGCTGAGGGAGATACACAGATGGAAGAAAAGGAAGAGTTAAGTAAATAATTTTGCAATAGTCTTCCCCAAAGTGTGAGTTTTCCACTTGGGAGGTCTACCATGAGGGTCAACATTTTCTGCTCCAGGTCTTTAAACTAAACAAACAAGTATTTTTCAAAGGGTTTGTGCAACCCCACTCCCAAGTAGGGAACTGCAGGTGCTTGCTTTTGATAAAATCCATGCAGGAACCTTTTGTTTTCATGGCTACGAAGTGTAAGCCTTGTAGACTCTCCATCTGTTAGCTGCTCTTCCCTACTTTCCAAAAGCTGCAGGGTGAAAGGCAGCAAAGTCTGTAACAGGCTAGCATAGTAAATAGTCTTATAATAAAGCATGGGGGAGAAAAACCCTCCCAAAAAGTCATGCTCATAAACAAATCTTAGCATAATCTGCTTGTGTTAAATCTTTAACTATGATCTTGTCTTGCAAGAACTCATGAAAGTTTACCAACTTTAGCACATGATCTACTGTCACAAGCTCAAAAATATCACAAACCCTGAAAAAGCACATTACTTGCAACTCTCAAGAGACAGGACATAGTTTTATAAGATTGGTTTAATTAACATTTACTTATTTTCAATCCAAAAGTGGTGATAGGCCTCATGCCCATCTTATCCAGCTGAGAAATTGATGTCTTTTCTACTTTTTAAAGAGATTTTAATACAGTGACATTTATGACTTCCTTCAGTAGCAGCTCATAATATCTGCCTATCCAAGTATTTCACCATAAATAAGAGTCAGAGGAAGTTTTAACCCATTAAACTGAGAGATCAAATTTAAACTTCCTGGCTTTGGTTGCTTGTTGATACTGCATTTTGTTTTTTGTTTGTGTTTGTTTAAATCATTCATCTCCATAAGTGGGCTTTTTGTCATTTAAGAGACATTCAATTTCTATGGCAAGATGTGGTTTCTTTGGTACTAACAACAAAATTTACTGGAGAACACTGTGTATCAGATATTATACAGGCATCTTAGCCCCATAAGTACTAGATGAACTTGAACTCTTCACAAAGGCAAACCAGCACTTCAGATCCAGCGAGGCAATGCAGAGAAAAGCATCATTCTGCCCTGAGTCAGCTCTGATCCAGCAGTCTTACTCATTTGGACTCTACACCACAGAAACCGGGCTCTCTTAGCCTTGAACTGATCCTGAAAGAAGCACAGCCACATTCACAGAGCTTAGGCCAGGGGATTAGGCCCTGCCAGCACCAAGCTGGCTCCACATGAAGCCATTTGCACATGCTGGATGGCTTACAAGTAAACTAGGACAAAGCCACCCACAGGTAACTAAGGACTGGCTAACTTGGACAGAGTAGAACTGGCTCATGTTAACTCACTCATGACTAAAACATCATATTCAATTCCACAGTAATTGTAGCAAATAGACCAAATAACTCATTAGTGTGAACTCACCTTGGACTTGACCTGGAGACAAGTGACTGTTTTTCCTGGCATTTATTGCCAGCACATCCTCACTAAACTGCTCAGTCAACAAGTGTCCAGATGCTGTATCTGTGCTGGCAGGATATTTGCCTCGTTTCTTATGTTTCTTCCTCCACATGTCCTCCTCATCCTTTTCATCAGATCCAGAGGACTTCAGCAGAGCTGCACAGTGTCTCAGGCTGTTTGATACTCTCCCACCCAGGTCATCACTCATATTTAACAAGTCACATGCAGCTCCACGCTGATGTACACAATAATCATCCTCCATCTCAGAGTCTCCTTCTAGACTAACAAAGGCATTTTTTTCATGAGGACATCTGTTCTGAGCTATCTGGGGTTTATCATCCTCAAATCCTCCAGGTATGCTCTGTTCCAGGTGAGATGTTCTGACTGGTGAATAGCTGTGCACATTCAACCCATTCCTGGCTGGATTATCCCCATCCAGGCATCTCCTGAGGGGTGGATCCAGATCTGAGCTGGGGTCATCTTCCAGCTGCATCGTCTGCGAAATCTGATTCAAATATGACCGGAACCGGCCACTGTGGTGCTTTTGCACAAGCCTTGTGTAAGCGTTCTTCTGGGGAGCAGCAGGCTTGTTCAATCCCTCCTTGGCACCTTGGGCAGTAGCGGTATTTCTCACATTCCCCAGCTGATCCATAGCGCAGTAAAAGGCCCAAACTTCAGAGTTACAAATAGACAGAGGGGAAAAAAGGGTTATTTTCTTGAAACAAATGTCAAATAATTGATTACGCCAAAAGAGGTAAAAATGTACTAAATAAGAATGTATTGACCTTTACAAAAATTCTGGGTTGGTAAGTCACTCCACTGGGGGGTAGGGGCTTCATGATGTACCTGCACCAAATCCCTGTCGGTGACCTAGAAGTGACCACAGCCCATAAGCCATACCTGCCCATATGCCACACAAAACAGCAATTCCTGTTCTGAGGGTGACACCCCAAATATAAGGGATTCCTTCAATCTGCAATTCCTTGCCTTTGAAAAAGCCAGGTAAATTACAGCAGTGACTGACAGATTGTATCAGATGCATCAGTTTAGCAGTTATCAGAAGTAAAATCTTGTCATGTCCAACCTGGAGTCTTCAAAAATAACTGCATCCTTACTGAAGTGTTTCAATACTGCTGTAAAAAGCATGCATTGCCTGTCAGCTCCCTCTCACAGTGGCTGACACTTCCAGATTATATAGGACATTTGCTTCAAATACCAAGAATAACCATTACACCTCGTTTTTCTAGCCTTAAATGCACTCCCAGTGTAAATTCCCTAGCACAAGTACCTACCTTGCAAGAGCTCGTAATTCTTAGTGGCTGAGATACACTGGCTTACCGCTCCATCCAGTGCCAGTTTCCGTAGATGGTACTATGCCTCTACCTTTGCTGCACAAGTGTGGAACTTAAGTAGATGAAGCATCTTTCAATTCTTTTTCAGCTGCTCTACCTTTTAAGTTTTTGCAGCAAAACAATCTAGTAAGTTGTCCTCAGCTACTATTAAGGTAAATTATAGGTATAGACAGGACATAGCAATGATTTTTGATGTATGCAATATCAAAGAAGAATGTAAAAATACATTGATAATGGAGCCCAGTGCAAATGCTATCTTCTGTGGGTTTTCATGAAAATGCCTCTTTTTTCCTTCAAGACATGTCTGAAGCAGAAGAGCTGACTTTCACCCCAGCTGGTATGCTGAGAACTTCAGGGCTCGCTGGCATTTCTTCTATGCCAGAACTGAGGGGCACTGGACTCAAAGCTAAACTAAAGGATACTGTCCTTTCTCTTCAATTCTGTAAGCACAGGGATATTGGCAGGACAGAATACAAAGCTCAGCAGAAGTGAAATTTACATTCCCTTGCCTACTCCCAGCACGCTTGGAATTTCTCATCATCCTTCCCAACTCCCTTCTCCCTTTTGCTGCAGTTGCACAGAGGATAAGGACACAGGCAGTCTCTTCTGAGCACATACTCCCAGGGAACAGGGCACCATCCGGCAGGGACCAAGGACTGCAGAACCAACTCCTCCCCAGAGTGCCTGCTGCGGCCCTTTCAGAGAAACAACTTGCGTTGCAGCAAGACTTACTTAAGTAATTGAGCAGGAATGTGAACAGGCTTCACAATATAAAGCGAAAATTAAAAATCCCTGAATAATAGGAAAAATACTTTGTGTGGTTTGTGATACTTGTTCCTAAGATTTTCCATTGGTGCTGGCCAATAACAACTTTTCTAATAGACTGACCTGCCATAGATCTATTACAAAGCCCTCACATGGGTAGCTCTACAGTAAGCTTTAACATCATCTTCTCCCACTGCCAATTCAATAAAAGTAGATAGCATTTATAAAAGCCAGCAGGACTACTCCAAACACTGCTTCCAGGATACAGGACTTTGCCATTTTTACTTACAAGTAAGGAGTAAACATTCACACCTCGCCTACACTATAATTTCTACAACTTAAATCACATTAGCAGTTGACAACTGTAGCACAGACAAAAACCAGAGACTTACAAGCCCCCATGCATTACAATTTCATCATTAGTCTTCCATGGACAGCCAGGATTTGACAGCTTCATAACAGTGGGGAGCAGAGGGAAGGCAGAAGTGAGTGTAAGGTTAGGTGCAAGGTACATCCGCCCTGCCTGGCTCCCGTTGACGGGACAGCACTGTGGGCGAGTGAAAGCCAAGAAGGAGGCACTGAGGGAAGACGCTGGCATAGCTGGGCCCAGAATTAAAGCTGCCCGTCATTTCCACTCAGCTGTTTACGCAGAGCGGCACCGGCCATCCTCACCCCCTGTCACCGCCAGAGACACAACGCTCGCGGGTAGCCAAGCGCCCCAGCCAGCGCTCAGCAGCGAGAAGCCCGAGGAGCAGGACCGGAAGCGGGACTTCAGGCTCCAGAGGCAGTCCCGGGGCCGCCCCGCGCCCGCCGCCTCCCCTGCCAGGCGCGAGCGCTCTCGCCCGGAGCCCCTCCGACCCCCTCAGGGACGCAGCCAGGGCTACTGCCGCCCTCCTGCGGGGCCCGACGCAGGAGCTGACTCCCGCGCCCCCCGGACGAGCCACCGAACGGCCAGACCCGGCCCCCCGTCACGGCGCGGGCGCTGCCATGGGTTTGACAGACCCCCAGCACCACCGGGCCCGACTAAGGAGCTGTTCTCCTCCCTCTGCCCCTCACTCGGGTGCCAGCCCGCAAAGGGGGCACCGCGCCTGGCCGCAGCACTCACCGGCCAAGCCGCTCCCCGCGCCGCTCCGTGCCGTTTAAATGTCCCAGGGCCCCCAAAGGCCACTTCCGGGTCGGAGGCGGCCTACGGGCCGCGGCACGGCCCAGAAGGCCTCGCGCGCGAAGCGCTCTCTCCCCATTCAACTCTGGCAGGGCGCCCCCTGTGCTGGGGCAGGAGCCCCGGGCGGCCTCTAATGACCTGGGGCGGGCCGACAGCCTGGGGGTGCCGGGCATGCAGTGCCTGGCGCAGCCGGGGTCTGGAAACCCACATCGGAAAAGGCCTTGTGAGGGTGGCACGGTGTTAGGGTGCCCCAGCCCGCCCTCTGCGGAGAAGGGGGCTCCCCACTGGCAGCGCCCCAGTGCCCTAGGCTGGGGCTTCTCCTGCGGGAGGATGAGCAGGGGCGTCCAACGGGGTCCCCCCGGGGGTGGGGGACAGGAGGTGCTGTCACCACAGCAGGGACCCAACCCACGCAGACACCTTGCTGTCTGAAGTTTGCAGACCACCTCTTCCAGTCAGGGCCACCTGAGACCTCTGTGATGGTTCGGTTGAGCTCGGTGCCAGCATGCTGCTCCAGCCAAAGTTTCTAGCCAGATAGGTGAAAAAAGCATAGTTTGGCTGATTTAATACTGTAAATTGCTGAGGCTGGTATTGTCTCAATGGAAACTCAGAGCTTTGCAGGCACCCGTACCTCCAAAAGCCATGCAGGGAAGCCCCCTTCAAGATGTATGTGGTCTCACTTTCACTGCCGAGGAGAGCAGGTTCCTGGGCTCCTGCTCCCTGAGGTCTTTGTGCTTCCCTAGCACTGGAGGTTGGTCACCAGGCAACTTGCAGGTCATCAGCCCACCCATGCCACAGCACACAAATAGTGACCAACTCATGGTGCCCAGTGGCAGTGGCCTGATCTCCAGAAGGATAAGTCAGCCTTTGAATCAGAGGGTGACATTAAAGCATGAGACCAAGGTCAGGAGCTGGGACTTTTACTCCCTGCTCTTCTGTGACTGCAGACCTCTCACGGGGCTTTATAGCAAAGTCAGATCCAGGGTCTGGCTAACTGGGAGTTAGTTTTAGTCACCCTGGTGTTACCTGCAAATTAAGGCTGGGTTTGCCGAAGAACTTCAGCCCAAATTAAAACTGAAGAGGAATAAACTAGCCTCATGGCGCCCCCAGTCATCCCTGTTTGAGCTGCCTGTCTGGAGTAGCCCCTCAGGGATTGGAGGGTGGGTCCAAAGGAACCAGAGCTGGTGTCCCCAAGGGGGCTTTGGTGGGGAAATGCTGTGTTCAGTCCTCAGTTCTGCCAGAACATGAGTCTGAGCAGGCCATCCTGCTGCCCTTAGGCAGCCCTTAGGATGGTGAAGACACCTGCTCCATGGTGCTTGTTCCTCATCCTGCAGGTTGGTACCCACAATGCCTGGCATCAGTCACCTCTAAAGACCATGAGACCATGTCTGCTCAGTGTGTAGCAATACCTTTGGTTGCCAGCCCCTCCCAGGCTCAAATCGGCCCCACAGACATGCTTCCAGCCAGTGCTGCTGGGCCTCCATGAAGTCTGCTCACCTCTGTGGTGAGCCCTCTGAGATAGAGCGGCTGAAGGTGAAGCACCCCACGGCAGTCATGGCAGGCATAGGCTGCTCCAACTCTGGCCCTCAGGTCGGTACAGGGAGCTGCCCTGAGAAAGCACAGGGCTTTGCTGTGGGACCAAGGGTGTCAAGCACAGACCTTCCTGCACAAGGACAGTCACACCTGTCTGGGTGTCGGGATGCCACCAGCAAAGGGAGTGTTTCATTGACATGAACCACACCGAACCAACAGGCTCTGCCTGTGATCTGCTGGCACTGCTGCCCCCACCCTGGCACCTCTGGCCAGCTCAGGGAGGAGAGAGAGGACTCAGCTCTGCCATGGCATGGCTGGGAGGCATCGTAGAATCATAGAATAGTTAGGGTTGGAAAGGATCTTCAGATCATCTAGTTCCAACTCCTCCGCCATGGGCAGGGACACCTCACACTAAACCATGTCACCCAAGGCCTCATCCAACCTGGCCTTGAACACCGCCAGGGATGGAGCATTCACAACCTCCCTGGGCAACTCATTCCAGTGTCTCACCACCCCAAGAGTAAAGAATTTCTTCCTTATATCCAATCTAAACTTCCCCTGTTTAAGTTTTAACCCATTACACCTTGTCCTAGCACTATAGTCCTTAATGAATAGTCCCTCCCCAACATCCTTGTAGGCCCCCTTCAGATACTGGAAGGCTGCTATGAGGTCTCCACGCAGCCTTCTCTTCTCCAGGCTGAACAGCCCCAACTTTCTCAGCCTGTCTCCATACGGGAGGTGCTCCAGTCCCCTGATCATCCTCGTGGCCCTCCTCTGGACTTGTTCCAACAGTTCCATGTCCTTTTTATGTTGAGGACACCAGAACTGCACACAATACTCCAAGTGAGGTCTCATGAGAGCAGAGTAGAGGGGCAGGATCACCTCCCTCGACCTGCTGGTCACGCTCCTCTTGATGCAGCCCAGGATACGGTTGGCTTTCTGGGCTGCGAGTGCACACTGAAGCCGGCTCATGTTCATTTTCTCATCGACCAACACCCCCAAGTCCTTCTTTGCAGGGCTGCTCTGAATCTCTTCTCAAGCTGCCCCATGCCAGCCACACAGCTGCTGCACACCCTGGGTGGCAAGAAAGGAAGCAGCCCTTCCCTGTGCAAGCAGAGACCACTCAGCAGCCGGTCCCCCAAAGACGGAGTGTAGATGCAGTTCCCACTGGTGCTTGCTGCAGGAAGCATGGCCGTGTGGAACCACTCTTTCAGTGGAAGGGTGTGTACTCCCCTGCTCCCTCCTGCTCTCCTAGCTGCTGTTAAAGTGAAGTGGTTGGCATCTGCTCTGCTAAGGCGCAGTGGT
The DNA here is from genome assembly GCF_963264785.1 of Psittacula echo. Classification (NCBI taxonomy): domain Eukaryota; kingdom Metazoa; phylum Chordata; class Aves; order Psittaciformes; family Psittacidae; genus Psittacula; species Psittacula echo. Next base: position 28,885,600 of record NC_137740.1, on the reverse strand, counting down.
GGCACGTTCCCAGCTGTGCAAGGCTGGCCTGTGCCATCCTTCCCCCTGCTCTTGCTGTGTGGAGCAGTGAGGAGCTCACGCACCTGGAAGAGCCAGAGATGGGGCAGGGGGGACCCCAAATTCCCCAGCCCCACTGCCCCCCCTCCCTGTGCCAGCCAGGTGGGAGCAGCAGCTCCTGTCTGTGCCACTGAGTCATGCCATGTCCCTGCTCTTCTTCATCCCTTTAGTGATGAAGCTGAGCCCGGAGCTTGGCCAGGCTCCCTCCTGCACCAGGTGGTGCCACCAGCTGCGGCAGCTTCAGCATTCCCTGTTCCTTCCACAGGAGACTACAGATGTGGGGAGGAGGAAATGGGGAGGATTCAGTGTTTGTTAGCACCACTGCTGGCACTGGGACCTGTAGTTTTGCAGTGATATCATGTGTGGCAAGAGGGATATGGCTCCACAGCTGGACACCTCCATCATCCTTGACTCCTGCCTCCAGCTAGATCCCGACTTCACAAGGGACCGTGAGCACCAGCAGACTGGCAAAGCATTCTTCAGTCCTCTCCTGGTGGTGTATGGAAATCTGGAAACATGGTCTGGTCCATGGGGCGAAGCCTGCATTTACCCTCCCTTTTTCTCTGCCCCATCACTGGCTAAGACAAACGAGACACAACAAAGGCATGTCAACAGCATGTTGCCCCGCAGGCACGCAGCAGATCCCTGTGTGGCTAGGACTAGCTGTGTGCCCATTCTTCACACCCTTTCAAAGAGGCCATGTGCAAATGTGGCAGCAAGCTGGTGCTTCATGCAGGATCTCACCAAATGCAATCCCTCCTAGGGAAGGAATGGACTGCTTCAGTCATGCCTTTGGCTCCATGTTCCATCTACACCATTCTCACAGCTGCCAAGCAGAAAGGAGCAGTTGCCTTGCTGCTGCTTCTGTGCCTCTCCATGGCAACTCATGGGCTTTCTGAAAGGGAGCAGGTCCATGGGCAGATTTTTCCCCTGCACTCTCATTTCCTGGGGTCCTGTAGCAGCAAGCCCAGCCCGGTGTCCTGGCTTGCTTTCCCACAGCGCAGGATTATCTCACCATCTTCCTCCGGGCACTAACTGGTAGCTGCTCCCCAATGCTGGAGGCTGGAACGTGTTGTGGCACCTCAGCTGAGGTGAGAGCACTGCATGGCTCCTTGGCTGGGAGTGCCCCACTTACGAAGGCTTTGGCGACTCTGCTTGTGGTTTCAGTGAGGAGTAAGGGCCCGCCCAGCTCTCCTTTACATCAGTGTTAATCAGGAGTGACTGGCCAAAGACCTGGAGCCGCCCCAAGATGACTCAATGGGGGGATCCCTGGACGGGAGCGGAGCGGTTCTTCCAACGCCTCTGTCTGCTTCCCGCAGCCCACCTGGCGTAAACTGACAACTGCTCATGGAAATGTCACCCCTGCCAACCCGAATATCACCTCTTACTGATACGGACTATTTCAGGTTGCAGGCCATGGCAGGCGGATGGAGGGCAGTGGGGTGCTCTGCCTCCCAGCTGTTGTCCAGAGGGTAGAGCCACGTGACACAGGGATATGCTTAAAGGCAGAGAGGGGCCACAGGTTTGCTCTGGAGCCTCTGAGCACCCTTGGAAATGTCTCAGTTGCAGCAACAGCATCCAGAGTTAGGCCAGAGTCTCACTTGCTTTGACATCACCCAGGCACTGAGAGCCGTCTGGGCACTTGGCCTGAGGACATAAGCCATGCTCAGGGGTGGAGGGAAGGAGACAGTTTTATTACCATAAATAAGCTAAAAACCATCTTTCTCCACAGTAGATACCCATCTGATAACTGTGTCCCAACACATATGGTCTTGCCCCACTCGCCCTTCAGCTTCTCCAGTCTTCTCCTGTGCCCTCCATACCTCTGGTTGGGAAACACGCCACCCAAGATCAGGACTGGTGGGTTCCCATATCCCTCAGACACAGCAGCGCCTGGAGGAGCACCTGCAGCTTGCCCCAGGCAGGGGCAAAGGTCTGGTTTGGCTGTGTTTGTCCACCAAAGGAAAATGAGAACCAGACCCTAGCAAAGAGGGAAAGACAGCTAAGAAAGAGGTGAAGGAGGCAGCAGAGGAAAGAGGTGGGGTGCCAGGGTATGATGTTGAAGCAACAGGGTTAGTACCTTGCTTCTGATTTAGCTAGGGTCTCACGATTTCTCTCACGGATACCTTTAAGTCTCTCACATAGTAATAGTAATTTTACCTGGTTATAATGGCTAAATCTCTTCTAAACCCCAGCCTGCATTTTCCCTGCACCCTCCTGCCCAGCCAGTGGCAGGACTGAGCCTCTCAAAAGTGTTCAAAGCGGATAACACCAAAGCTCCATGGGTCCCATCGGGAGGGAGCTGCCCTGCACCTGCTGAGCCTGTGGGAAGCTGGGACAGGGCATTGGGGAGGTGGGGTGAGAGGGACAGAGTGCACAGGGCAGGGGATGTGCAGTGAGTTGAAGCACCATCTGATGCTCCCAGGGAAGTGGAAAACGTGCCTTCGAGGCAGTCAGGGACTAACAAACCATGCTGCTCTGCAACCCCAGGGACTCAGCCCAGAACCCCCTGTTCCTGCCACTCTGTCCTCACTCCACGCATGCAGGGTGGGATGCAAACAGCCTTCACCAGGCCCATTTTGGAGCTGCAAGCTCAATGGGAACAGCACACCAAGAGCAAGCGAGGGCAATGCTCCGAGTGGAGACTGCAGGGCTGAGGGGCTGGTGGGCACATCCCCACAGCTCAGTGAAGGCAAGCAGGGGCCACCGCCGGCTCTGCTGCGACTGGCAGGCGGAGTGGTGAATGAGAGCCTAACTTATCAGTATTACCTCATGTGAAAGCCCTGTGCCTTTGTATCTCAAGCAAACATCGGCCATTATACCCCAGCGGGCCGGCATTGTTATTCTGTCTGGTTGCAAAAGGTTAGGGCTGTGGAGCCCCGCACGTCCACACCGGCTGCCCACGGGGTGGCAGCGAGGCCACCAGGATGCTCCACAGCCAGCGGTGCTCCCTGGCCATGAAAGCAGTGGCCCCGGCTGGTCCCAGGCGCAGCCAAGCCCTGGCCAGACTGTTATTTGCTCTGCAAAGCTGCCTCACTACCCGTGGCACTGAAATCTGCCCCTTCCCTCGCCAGCCCCCTGCCCTGGCCAGGGCCACCCAGCGCTGCTCAGCCTGACACCTGTAGAAATCTTTCCATGAGAGACAGCCAGACTCCCTCCCAAAAAGACAAAAACAGGGGCAGAAAGCCCAAATTTGGCTTCAGCGGGATCACAGCCCTGGCAGGAAGTCAAGGGCTTGACCACCAGCATTCCTGAGACCAGCAGGGATTCAGCTCCTGGCGTCTCAGTGCTCCCCTGAGATTTTTCACATACAGGATGCTCCATAGAAAGGCCCAGGAAGCTCAACAGCCTTGTCCTGAAGGACCAATGCCAAAAGGAGCTTCCCACTGCCTGGTGCTGGGTTCCCAGGAAGCCAGCTCAGAGGGACTTGAGGGCATTCAGTGAGGCAGGGGGCTGCAAGGAAGCTGCTGATGGCATCTCTGAGGGTGGCAGGGTTTCACCCAGCCCAAACGGGCAGAAGAGGCTCCTATCAAGCTCGGACGTGCGCTGCTACCAGAGCTGTGGGGCCAGTGAAGGCAAGCTCAGCTGGCCTGCATGCACAGGTAGCACGTTAGGGCACAGACACCTGCTCGAGGCTGTGGCAGGGTGACACGGTGACATTCAGCTCCAGCACTGTGATGGGGTCCCCCATGGACACAGGCTGGGGGCCCATCCCCGCTGGCCTGCCAGATCCCTGCCCAGAATCTGCACAATTCACAGCTCCTTATGGGGTGACGATAACTCACCTTTTGGCCTTTCCAGGCCGTCACTTCTTTGGGCAGTACATCTTCCCAAAGGGATGCTCAGTGCCAAAACTGACAAGGCTGATGTTGAGACCTCCAGACTGCATATGTGAAATGCTGGCAGACCCCCATTTCTGGGGGGAAGGTATCTGAGAAAAGAAGGACAAAAGCAATTGTAGTGTTTCACTTGGAAAATCCCAGCAACCTGCCCCTATGTTAGCTGTGGAGCCAAGGCTGCTGGCAGCTGGAGGCAATACAATTCATGTCCTCAGAGGACTGACACAGAGGAAGGCTCATGGCATGGACTCATCTGTGTGTTAGAATTGCTTCATTTTCTCAATGTTCAACAAAAATCTTGAGACGTGGTGTTCCCGCTCCCACCAGCCCAGCCCTGGAGCATGGCCATCCCAGCACAACCCTGGGGAAAACATCCAGAAACTCCAGAGGAGAGCAGAGCATCCTGGGGAGCACAGGGAAAATGGCAAACCCTAAAAGGCAAACCCCAAAGCAAGTCCCTGGGGGGAAAGCACACTGTGCCTCCCAGGATACCAGCAAAGACACAGGAGTCTCTGCCTGGAGCTTTCCCTTGTCTTCTTGTCCTCTCCAGTCTGTGAGGTTTGGGAAGGGACAGAGATGGCCTCTCCATTTCCATGCCCTTGCTGCATTTGCAGCTCTGTTCTCATCTGTCCCATCAGGGTGGCTCTGCAGGGCCTCTTCCCATCATGGTCCTGGCTTGGGAAGAGGGGATGTTGGCCATGCATGTGTGCTGGGCCAGAGCCCTCTTCCAGACCCAAAGGAGACAAGGGAAAATGTAAAATCATGTAGTGTTTCCTATAGTGCCTCACTCAGCAGCAGCATCCAAAATAAACACCAGGCATGTTCAAACAGCATTTCAGACACAGAGACCTGGAGGTGAAGCAGGTGCTGGTGCTGCCACAGCACTTCAGGAGCATCGCACCCCCATGTGCAAAGCCACCCCATCCCCATGATGGCCTAGTGGCTGCCCAGGCCCAGGGACTATTGGTGGCCAAGTCTGAGCCTTCAGACAGTGCTCCTGTCTCAGGGGCTATATGGTTATTCCCCAGAAAAGCTTGCTTCAGAGCATCTCAAGGAGGCATAGTGCCTGCTGTGTCCTGCTACAGCTGTGGGACCAGATGGTCCCCTGCCACTACATGCACTGGTGGCTGCTCATATATCCCTGCAGCCAAAATTGAATTCCCCCCCAAACTGCTTCTCACTGAGCCTGCTATCTAGACCCCTAGAGAAGTACTCTAAACCTGAAAAAAAAAACCCTCATAAACTGAAAAACTCCTGCTGTGGTACATCAAACCCTCAGTGGCGTTCTCTTGGAGAGCATCAGCACACATCTTACTCCTGGGGACTAGCATTTGTTGACTGTGCTGGAGGAGAAGTAGCTCCTCCATCTTCACACCTCTTCCACTCTGCCCCAGGCAGGTAGAGAGCAACTGGGCACAACATGACCAGGACAAGCAGAGAGCAGCAATGTGCTGGGGCTTGTTCCAAACCCATCAATGGACTTCGGGATGGTGCTTAACCAACAGCTCCTTGGTTTGGCCACTGGTTGCAGGAAAATATTGGCCACTCCATCATCTCCATCATATGCCTGCAGCCTTCTGATGTTTCTTTTTGCAAAGGGGCAACCAGCCCTTGCATGACATCAGCTGGAAAGCCTCACGCTAGAGTTATCTATCGCTCTGTCAGGAAATGTTCCCTGGCCCATGGCAGCAGCAGAGACATAAATCTGGGCAACGATTTCCCCAAATCAATACAGAAACTCCCTAATGAAGAGCAAGTGGGAGAAAAAGGGGATTGATAGCTGGCTGCTCATTGCTGCAGTGGCACAGCTTACTTCAGGCTAGAGTCCACGTTTCTGTCCTTGTAAACCTTCCTGGGGTCACCCTCTGGAAGGTGCCCAAAACATGGCTATTGACTTCAGCCAAGGAGCCGGGGCCCAGCACTGCCTGGCAATGAGGATCCAGCCTCACCCACAGGCATCGCTCACCCCTTCCTTGTGATGGGGCCAAAACACCCGGTGCTGTGTCACACATACCCCCATGACCCATCTCCTCCCATCCTCCCAGTGATGCTGGCACCAGTCACACTTTGATGAATCCCTTTCCATCCTTGTGCGTGGGAACCCGTGTACCCTCTCACACATGCACCCATCCCGCTCCCTACACCAGCAGTCCCCTCGAGTCCTCCTTCTTCAGGGGTCATCCCCACTTTGCTAAGGCTCAGCAGTATCTCCCCATTTTTAACCCCAGAGCAGTGATGTTCTCTGCTTTTGAGCAGTTCCCGGCACATGCACCCTCCCACCTGACTCCAGGAGTGGGGCTTTCTTGAGGGCACGATACATCCTTGGCTTTGGGTGATGCCCAGCAGAACCCAAAGGGGCGGGAGGCTCAAATCTGGACTGAATGGAGCCAGCACCACTGCCACTGGACGGACACCTCTGAACAACCCTCAGTCAGCTGTCACACAGGAAAGCATGCTGGGGACATTGTGTTATATGAACAGCAGTCAGACATGGATTTTCACACCTTTCTTAGGTGACTCCAAGCCACCTCTCACCAGACACACCACAGGCCATCTCCCTGTATCCCCTGGTCCAACACTGGTGTTCCGCAGGGGCAGACTAGCCCTGGAGCCCCTCTCTGGGTGCAATGAGGAGGGATGTCACCCCCTCCAGCCCATCCCATGAGTCTCCATCCCTCCTCCTCCGGCCGTGCAGGATCCCTTTGCACTCCAGTGGCCGGGGGAGGCCCCCAGTGAGCACATCTCTCTCCACCCCACTCTCTCAGTTTCCACTCGTGCTCTGAGTCTGCCAGGTTTTAGCCTGGGCGAGCATCCTGAAGGGCCGTGGGCTAACACAGGCACACCCCTTTAAGGGTCAAAAACTTTCAGGCCCCCATCCCAAGAAGCAAAAGGGCTTCATGCCCTTCCTGCCCACCTCTTCTTTCCCCTTGGAGCTTTTGCCACCCCCCTCCCCACCCCCACCCCCCCGCCCCCCCGGTGTATCCGATCTTTTTTGAGTTAAGGGAAAGGCTTTGTGTGCACCGGGCTCCTACTCCAGCGACTTTCAGCAGAAAAGGCAGGGTAATTTGAATAACAAGACTAATTGGATTTATAAAGCACAGCCCCTCCCCCCAAACCCGAGGCTCTGCGCAGTGTGACAATGAAAACATGCTAATGAAAACCACACTGGTGAAAGCTTGAGGGCACTGACGAGCCTCCTGCGGGCAGGAGCTGGCTGAGACCTGACCGCATTGTGGTGTTTGTGGCAATGCTGGAATACTCCGGGGTAAGGGACTGTTGGAGAAGCTCGGATGCAACTGCCGACCCCACTTCCCCAGTGTGCAGGGGGCTGGTAGCAAGCAAGTCAGCCCTTCCTCCCCACACTGTGACATTGCCCCGAGCCATCCACCCGATTTCCTTCCCCATATGGGTCCCCCTAGGAGAAGCCATAGCATCCGGGCAGGTGCTAGCATAGCCAGGACACTGATGGCAGGACTCTTGTGTCCGCTGCCGTGCTGCTGGTGACCTCAGGCACCCCAACAACCCCAGGCTGTGGAGCTCAGCTTTCTGCTGCTCCCCTTTCCCCTGCACAAGCCCTGCTGAAGGGGGTAGTGCTGCAGAACCCTCCTCCTTGAACCCCAGAGAGGCTGGATGTCACACTATGCGTTGGGTGGGACGAGAGCTGAACCTCAAGAGTAGGAGCCTCTCTCTGCTCCTTGCCTGCACCCACAGCTCCCTGGCACCCGGGGCTGGCTCTAATCCTGACTCCCATTGTCTCTCTCTGCCTGCACGCAGACGAATGCCCAAGCACAACTTTACACTCCAGAAAGTCCAAGTTGTATCCACCTGGCAGGCACAATGGAAAAACCACCGAGACCTTCTCTTTCCAGCTCCTGTTCACATGGAGCTGGAAAGCCAATCGCCTTTGAAGTGTCCCGTGCCGGTAGCCTGGGCTGTGGAGGAGGAAACATCTCCCTGTTCCAGAGTGGGGACAATATGGACCCCCCAAAAGCCACGGCTCCCCAGCAAAGGCAGCTCCAAGGGTTAGGTCTGGGGAGCAGCAGAGCCCAGAAAGACCAAGAAAAGGAGCAAGAGGAAGGGAACAGCCTGAAGCTAACCCCAGGGAGAGGGGAAAGAGCAGAGAGTGTTTCCCTGGTCCCAGGGAAGGGATTTGGGGTGCAAATCCAGCCTGGTGCAATCCAGCATTGCATGATTCTGCAGAGGAGGGTGTCTTTCCTCTGGCCTGATCCCAGTATGAGCATCACCCCCCAGCCAAGATACCAGAGATGGTGCCCAGCTCCATCAGCAAAAAGCAACGGGAGCCCCAGAGCTGGCTAGTGCCAGGCACAGCAGCAGCAGCAACGCAAACTGTGCTCTTCCAACCGCTGAAGGGGAAGGGTCAGTGCAGGAGGGAGTCCCCCCCCTTTGTCCCCAAAGCTTCTGCAAGACCCTGGGGTTAATCCCGGGATTACATCCTTCTCCCACACCCTCCAGCTCCGGGAGCAGAATGGAGGAGGCCAGGCTGCACAGCCCTTGGAGTCCTGTCCCCAGGAGGGACCCTGTGCCCCGCGGAGGACATCTCCAGGGTGTATTATAAGCTTCATCCCCGGAACCAGGGAGACCACCAGCCTCCCCAGGGAGAGCAGAGGGAGCAGGTCATCCCCGCCAAGCCCAGGGACCCACCCTGGTGCTCTCAAGCAGTGCCACTGCCCCCTGTGTACCCCTGTGTCCCCAGGTGCCCCCAGCATCCCTGCCAGGGAGGGCAGTGTGTCCCCTCCTGCCGAGCAGGGACCTGTGAAGGAAGCTGGGGGACAGGCAGGTTCTAATCTAACCCTGGATGTGGAAAAAAAAAGTGCTTTTTGTGCCCATTACTCTCATTTGGGCTTAACACACCCCCCCCGGGACCCTCCCCCCAGCCTGTGACAGCTGCCCCAGGCTGGCCCGTGTTCTTCAGCAGGGTTTCACCAGGGAAGTGGGGGGGAGCGGAAGGGCCGGGGACAGCCAGGCAAGGGGTGAACAGACAGCTTGCAGGGGGTCCAGGGGTGGTTGAGGTGTGTGACACCAAATGTCCCCCACTTCCCTTTTCTGCTCTCCAACTCCCTGAGCCAGTTGCCTTCAGCTGATGTGTCATTTATTCCTGCCAGGGGAGAAGGGACACCCCCCCCCACCCCCCCTCCTTTAAATTCCTGCTATTGTGGAGTGGGAGGCCGGGTTGGACCTGGTTGTTTAGATGACATCACCAAGCAGGTTGGGTTATAAAATGAATGAAGCAGAAAGCCCAAGTTCACTAGCTCGGCACTTCGCAGGCGGCAGGAGGGACCTCGGGGCTGCGCTCTGAACTTTGACTCTCGTCGGTCCCGGCCTCTCCCGGGGGCTCCCCTTGCCTCCCAGCTGCCCCCCCCTCCCCCTCCCCCGGCCCCCTCTCGCTCGGCCTCGCAGGATGCAGATCTCACCCTTGCTGGCTGGTGGACTTTTACTCGCTCTGCTCTCCGTCAGGCTGGAGGCGAAGCCGGCGTCTCAGCTCCCACAGAAGGTACGGCCGGAGGAGCACCCCGGCGCTCCCTCTTCTCCCCGTCCCGCTGAGGGTGCTAGTGGCACAGGGGGGACATGTGGGGTGACTTTGGGGCTGCTGTCAGAGCAAAGCGGGGTCCTCCTACCCCATTTCAGCTTTTTGACTGGTAGGCAAGCTCCAGCTTCTCCAGCCTGTCCCGAGTGCGCGTGTCCCAGAGACGTCAGCTCCAAACCAGGGGCTGGAGGGGGATGCTCTGTGTGTGCCGTGAATCTTGCGGGATCAGGGCCGGGGAGGGTGTCAGTCCTGTCCCCAGTGTCACTCACCCTGGGACCCCCTTGGTGCCAGGCACTGAGGAAGGGGATCAGACCCAGAGGGGAGCAGGATGGGCAGCAGGTGCACAGTGGCAGAGTGCGAGGCCAGAGCCCTCCCCAAATGGGACAGGCAGGTGCAGCCCACAGGGAAGGAGTGCCCCAAATGAGGGTGTCCCGGGGACCTCGGGTCCTGCGGTGCTGAGAAGGGGGGATGCACTGGAGGCTGCCAACACTGGGTGGGCTGGGCACAAAGACAGTGACACGGAGGGAGGGGTGCCTCAGGACAGTGGTAGGACAGCACTGGCTGTGTCCCTGTAAGGAACTGGGTGGGGGCTGCGGAGAGAGGGGTGGTACGGGGGAGTCAGTGAGGAACCCCAGTGCTTGATGAGCAGCAGCCCCATGCAGGAAGAGAGAAGAGGGAGGGCTTGGGAACTGGGAGGGGGCAGTAAGGAAGGAGAGCACTGGTCTTCACATCAATGCAGGGGATACTCTGTAAGGCAGGGGTGCAGGGAGGGCTGTGCAGAGTAGTGTCACTCCCCCGGAGCTGGGCTGGGGGCAGGAACACACCCCCCAATAATCTGAAGGGACCTGAAAGCTGGCAGGGGTCGCAGTGACTGCACTGGGTCACATATACCCCCCACTGCGGGGTCCTTGCTTCTCCTGCTAGCTTCCAGGCCCCTTCAGGTTACTGGGGCACTGGGGGGGATGCAGTGACAGCAGCACAGCTGCGGGGTGCAGCACCACCAGCCCTTTTAGGGGGATGTAGTGACCTCAGCCAGGAGTGCATGCAGTGATCACGGCAGCGTCGGGGGCTCGCGAAGACACCGCTATGGTGTGGGATCAAGGGATGCTCTGAGTCTAGGGCAGGAAGCATAGATTTGGGGAGGGGGGAGAATGCCCTGGGCACGGTAGCGGGGTGCCCAACGGCGGGGTCCCCAACTCTGATGCGGGGGGGGGGGGGGGGGGGCTGTCCCGAGCGGGGCTGCGGGGCTTGCTGAGAGGCGGGGGCTCGCTGACCCTCTACCCCCCCCCCACAGGCCTCCCGCGGCTCGGCGGCGGCGGCAGCGGGTCCGCCCGAGGCGGCGGCGGTGGAGCGGGAGAAAGAGCGGGAGAAGGAGCGCAGCGGCGGCGGTGGCGGCTCGGGCCCGCGGGAGGCGCGGGAGGCGAGGGGCGAGGCTCGGCCGCGGGCGGGCTGGGCGCGGCTGCTGCAGGACCCGCCGGGCCGCCGGCACAAGGGCCTGCACAAGAAGGGCCTGGGCAAGGGCTGTTTCGGCCTCAAGCTGGACCGCATCGGCGCCATGAGCGGCCTCGGCTGCTGAGGGACCCCTGGCGGTGAGTGCGTGACGGGTTCGCTCCGGCACCGGGCGGCCGCGGGGTGCTCGGGGGGATGCGCTGGGCTCCCTTCTCTGTACGCGAGATGCCGGAGGGCGGGACTGCAAGGAGTTAAGAGCGGTGAGGCACCTGCACACCCCGGCGTTGCTGGTGGGTTAAGAGGAGGAGCCCAAAGTTGGCCTCAGTTGCACTCGCCCTCTCTTAACAACCCTCCCGCTGCCCGGCTGCTTCTGTGGGAGGAGCAGAGACCCCAGCCTTGGCTCACCTCTCCCGCAGCAGCTCAGGGTAGATGCCCACATGTGTGAGCCAGACCCGTAGGCTCCGGAAAGGATGCAGTGTGTTCCCCTATGCTTGACACACACACACAGGTGACCTACAGACATGTTAGGACTGGGTACCTCCTAAAGTGCTTGTAATGGGAGAATTAGTGAGGCACCTGTCTCAGCCATACTGCAGTCCTTTAAATTGAAGGAAAAGCAGTACACAAGTGCCTCGAGTGCCTTCTAGTTATGGTGAAAGCCAAAGATAGCGCTTTCTTAAGTCAGGCCTTGCAGCTGAGCAAGTTACAGGAAGCCGGGAGAAGTTCTTCTCACAGCACTCCACGGCTGCTGTGCTCAGAGAACCAATGGGCAAGAGAAGCGTGTCCCCACAGTGATGATTCAGGGGGAAACATGGCAGCTCCTCCACTGCCAACTCTCGCCAGGGGTGGTGGAGGGGAGTGAGGCACCAGTCTGGCCCGGTCCCTGCCAACAGGTCACATGCAGATGGATTCACACCTGGGGAAGCACTTGCCCATTGGAGCCCCGGCCACTCACTCTTCTTCGCATTATACTGCTCTGCCCCGCTCACAGGGACCTGCCTTGGCCCCACGTTAATACAATCAGGCATGGAGGGGATCAGATTCAGGCATCCTGTTGCTTTCAGGACAACGGGAAGAGCCAGGCCCAACAGTGCCCACAGGACACCAGCACTGGTCCATAGTCCTGCCTGGAGGGATGGGTCCTGCTCCTCTGCTCCCTTGAGCTTTTCAGTACTCCCAAGGAATCGCCCAGAAGCACACATGCTGTGTGGCCAGCTCACAGCCATCCTTTCCTGTTGAGTTCTCATCAGGATTAAAAAAGATTTCTGCTAGACCCAGGGGGGCTAGGAAAAGCAGCATGCTCCCCTTGGCCTCTCTCCTAAATACCAAACAACCAGAAAGCAAAGGGTGAGCTGCTTCCTTGTTTTAGCATGAGCAAAAAAACCTCAGAGAGGTCTTCTGCTGACTTCAGTACCCTCCATCCCATGCCAGGATTATTGTCACAGGGGTTTCAGGTTGGGTCAGATAAGGGGTGTTGTATGTCAAGTAACTAACAGGCACTTTGTTCTCATTCTTCACAGGGTTTTGAATTCTTAAATCCATTTTCTCCTATCATGGCCAGGCACAACCATCCCCCAGGCAACACCTAGAAAAGCAGAGACCCCCCAGAATGGACAAAAGATGTGTCTGTGTTTTTCTCTTTGGTACGAGGAGTCATGGCACCAGCTGTTTTGGTTTTGTTATTTTTTAAAAAAGTGCTCTCTATCTTATATATATTATATATACAAACACTCACCAAGACAAGGGACAGCGCTTTTCCAAGAGACTGATGAAGCCAGCTGTATAACATTGCTGTTTGTAAATTCATGTCATGCATAAATGTATTTATGTTGTAAAGCTATTTATATATTGTTTATAAAGAGATATTTATAAGAAATTATTTATGTAACTAAATGAAAAGTCAAGCATTGTAACATTTTTTTGTCCTAAAAGTAGTTGAAAAACTTAAAAAAAAAATCATTCCATGTGGCATTTTGTTACCTGTCTTTATTTATCAAATTCATGTACAATTTAAATGTCAGATTGATTGATTTTAACTGAGTTAAAGAAGAAATTGTTCAGATGTTTTAGGAAAGTCAGAAGTGAGAGAAAGGCCAGCTGATATTTTAAGCTTTGATCCCATATGCAAAAGTAAACTTGTGCCCAATCCTGTGATGCTCTGATGGACCAAATCCTGCACAGCGCTGCACAGCCACAAGCTTCTGAGAACCCAGCCAAGCTCCCTGTGAGAGCACATGGCCTCGAGCAGCTCATCAGTGCCCACATCCTGAATGGTACCCCTGGAAATAAGCCCACCGTGTTCAACAGCCTGGACTCGGATTTTTAGCAGTGTGACAAGAGCAACGTTTGGCCTAGACATATTTTAACCACTTCCAGTCTGCAGGTTTGGGTCCAAATTTCCTCTTGTAACCATCGCTTTATCACTGGGCACTGCATGGAGATGCAGCTCCTGCTGACAGCAACAAAGAGACCACGTTGGATCTGGCCCCCAGTTGTGCTAGTGGGAATAGAGCTTTATGCCCAAAGCACTGTTAATCTAGGATCCAGCAGCTCACTAAGTATCTTGCTGATATTCCCACTCACCAAACCTTTATAAAGTCCCTTCTGCCTACACAGATTTATTTAACTGTGCCTAGGACAATACATAGACAGACCAAAATATACGGAGGGCTGCCTGGTAAAGATTCACGGACCCAGCTGTTGCTACAGCTTCTTGCTATGTAAAGCGCATGAAATAAATTGTCAAAATGACTCAGAGCTCTAAAGGAAACAGCAAGCGAGGGGGTGGGGAGTGCAGCAAAAGCACAAACTCCTGCATGAAGGCTCTTTGCTCTCATTCTTCAAAGAGGCCTTAGAAATTAAAAATAAAAGAGTGGCAGGTGCCCAGCTCAGCCGTGACAGGAGTCCCAAATTGCGCCCTGACCATTGTAGTGGGCTGTGAAACAACGAGCATTATGTTCTGCTGGGCTTCAGCGCCTAGGACAGGGCAAAAAGAAAGTCACCAAGACCTAGAGGCAGAGAGATCCTTTTCCTTAGCAACCACCAGGAAACCATAGAAACCTCCAGCCAGACTCTCTCCAACTATTAGAGAACATTAAGTTTAGAGAACAAGAGGATTCATCCAGACACCCGACAGCTCAATCATCAGGTTAGATGCACGCATGACGTTTCTAGCCTTGTGCAAGAAAAAAATCTATCAGAGACAGGTACCCACCTCTGGTGCTCAGAGTCCAGCTGGATGGGGAGCAGCAGCCTATGACGCTGCCTATGGGGAACAAAATCAAGACCCCGGAAGGGAGGGAGGCAGGAAAGGCAGCTGGCAGCTCAGTGCCTTGCCTGAGAGTCAGCTAGAGCCCTCCAGAGATGCTGGTAGGTAATGACAACCCTCCGTCGAGGCTCTGCAAGGCAAATACAACACTTGTGACGGTCACCCTACTTGCTCCACGTATCTTCTAAGGGAAGGGGCTGTAACAGCAGATGCCCATCAGAAGGGACTGTCCACTGTCACCCTGCAAACCTACAGGACAATAAGTATTCACATACTTTGCAGACCTTGCACACCAGATCTGAACAGTGGTGTTACTGCAGGTCCCTCTCAGGGTCCTGGTTCTTGAGCATGGAGCCAGACAAGTTACCACAACAGGTACCAGGCTGGGAACAAAGTGGGGCCAATCCCCCTTCCAGTTCTGTGTCTGCTGCAAAGCCAGAGCTGGAATGAAACCATCTGCCTGGTGACAGCCAGCCTCTCCTCAACAGAACAAGACTCAGGAATTCAGTCCACAAAATCTGGTCACCTAAGCGAGGCACAACCTGAGATCGGGCTTGGAGAGATCCCAGAGATCACAGCCTGGGGTCATGTACAGTCTGGATCACTGTTACTCCTCTGCAGCACAGTCCCACAGCAGAATCCTTCCATCAACTGGGCTTCCTGGAAAAGAGCAAGCCCAAGGAAAAGGACAAAGCTGCACTGCAAAAGGACACTAATTTGGCAGAAGGAGAGTGATCAGAGTGAGAGTTCCCTGTGCAGATGGAGGGGGTAACAGTTTGGCTCCTCACTTTGCTGCTTCCACTCTGAGCAGGGTAAGTCACCCTCAGCATGCTGGTTTCCCACCTGCAGGACAGGAACATTGTGCCCACACAAGGGTGTGGGCTGATGTGCAAGAGAGAAGGCAGCGCTCTGGTGAAAGAGCACTTGGGAAAACTTTTGGATCCATTCAATAGTAGCACCCATATGGCACAGCCAGACTGGTGTGTTTGACAGGCAGAGTGACATTGAGAACACTGGTCATTTTCAGAGCACTAACAAGCATCTTCCTCAGTTCAGAAGGTAGGCCAGAATGGGAAACAGAAACAGCTCCTTAGAGCACAACAAGCATCTGATAAGGCCACAATTGGGTCTCCCAGACTAGGGCTCCGTGGGAAACAAGGCCGGCACGAAATAGGGGCCACAGGAATCTAATTAAGAGGGGACGAGGCATCACATGCAGCAGAAACAAACTGATCTCACATCACTGCCTTCTTTGTGGGCCACCTAGGTCAAACTCTCATGACATCCAGTAAAGGATCCAGGGCCAGCACTGTAAAACTCCCTTGCCACATCCCAGACCAAAGACAGCATAACTGAACAGGAAGAGCAGTCCTGGATGCAAGCTGCAACCTCAGAGGGCTGGCATGTGACATCTTCACAGCAAGCTCAGGGAATGGCATTTAGCAGGGGTGTTTACACACACCTGGAAGTGATGGTGGCAAGAGTCCCAGGCTCCTCTGTTCATGCTCAGGTCAGACTAACATGGGACCTACACATTTCCTGCACTACCACCTGAATAAGCAGTAGCCACATTCAGCTTCAAAGCGGGAGTACTTGTGACATGACACAGGGGTAGCCCCAATTTCCCCTTTCCAGGAGCTATTCATAGCATTAGATGAGCCATAGACCTCCAGCCAGAAAAAGCACACTGCTCTCTAGTTAAACTGAAAGAACTTTCTCTAGCACTGTTCTAACAAGTGCCATGCAAAGCCCGAACAAGCAGGAGCAGACCTTAAAGCTTCCACAACAAGGACACAGATGCCCTCAAATGTGTGGGAAGTCAGTTCTCTTCCGCCAGCCCACACTGCATGTGTTTCCTTGGTACCATTAGTGCAACTTTTCCAAGGTATTTATTGCTGAAGGGTTGCAAAGCCCAGCTCAGGTGACAGCAAATCCCAAATCAATGAAGAAAAAGAAAAGCTCAGAGCAGTACAGCAGTGGAATTTTCCAGCTGGAAAGGGCACACATGCCCCTGCAACTTGCTCTAGGACTTCTCCAAGCATAGGCTGCTTCCTGCAGAATGTAGAAAAACAAACAGAAGGAATCACAAGGCAGCTTCCAGAGGGAGCCTGTGCTTGACACAAGCACAAGTCACAAACAAGAAGGGAATTGAACTCAGGCCCACTCCTGTCAGTCAGCAACCACCCTTGTCAGAAGGGATGGCAGCACTAACCAAACCAGGCAATTCATTAGGTTGGGGCACATAGCAAAAAGCCCATGCTCTCTGGAGCAGAACTACAGTGAAAATCCAGGGTAATGAGTTGCAAACTGCTTTTGTAAATGACACTTCTGCAGTGACTTTGGCAGGCTGGGAAAAGAGCTAATAGGAAAATCATTAGGTAGTATCCCTTTGATATTGTTGAAAGGCACAGGCTATTTTTCCTGCCCCCTGCATAATTAACCTGGCATATTACCCATAATACTGCAAGCTGACAGTCCCATGGTGGATCACCTTAGCTGCATCGGGGAAAAGAAGGGTATGGTACATAGGAGGAAGATTATTTCTTTAAGCTTAGAAGCTTTGAGAATCCCCCCTCCCATATACACACATCTTCAATTCCATCAGCAATGAGCTCCTGCCCCACCAGGAGAGCAAAGCACTCTATAAACCTCTGCCACAAAGTCAGCACACAAGAGAGAGGCTGTCCTGGGAAATGCATCTGCAGAGGAGCTGATGTGCTCAAGGTTGCTTTCTGCAGCTGTAGCAGAGCTGGGATAGGACACAGCTCTCTGCTTTGCCCCTTATTTACAACACTGCCCTTGTCCTTGATTTCCATTATGCTAAACCAGGCAATAGTCTGCACCTCCCTAAGTGAAGAACAGCTCTGAGGAGTAATGCCTACCCACCTGGCTTGTCTGCCAGCAAGGAGAGGTGTCATCTCAGTCGTGATGTAAAAGGTATAGCATCACAGCTGGCAGCTGATCCTGTAGGAACTGGTGCTCTCTAACAGCTGTGAAGGTGACAATGAAACACCAAGATGTTACTTATTGCATCAGCGCAAATCAGCCTTAGGACTGTTAATCATAAGACAGTGACTGAAACATTAGGGCTCAGATAAACAGCATTTCCTGAGAGAGTCTGGAGGGCAAGACAGCACCACTTCCAAACTTCATACCCATGAAGCTGCAGCCCTACAGCCTCCTAGCCAGCCAAGCTCAAAATACTCACAAAAAGGCTTATCCCTGATGGAGCACAGCTTCACTTACCACCACCATCAGCCCTTCTGGAAACAGAGGTATCATGTGTGCACAAATATTAAAAAAAATGCCTAACAATACAGAGCCTCTTCAGGAGGCCCAGACCTGTGGAAAGGTGTCCTATCTTCCACTAAAATTACACCAAGCAAGGACTGTTTGCACAGAGCCTTTTGCGCTCTGTGAGGAAATACACATTTCAGGACTGTTAAATGACCTTGTGGCACCCCACTACCGTCTGGAATCTCCAGTGTGTATATTCATTCACTAGAGCAGGGACATCTTTCCTTCTTCTTGACAAGAAAAAGCCATGGTCACAGCTATCACACTCATGCAATTCGCAACCTGTAGCATCTCACAAGATGGAAGTACCACCACAGAGCCACTAAGAAGCAGGGTGCAGCTTAGCCTAGAGGGTAAATAAGCATTCTCCTTACAATACACCTCTCTAGCTTCAATCACTTACCTCTGGTACCTCTGTAGTAGGGCCAAACTTGATGAAATATCAGCAAAATGTCAGCAGTCCCTGAGAGACACAGACCTTCACCATGGAGCAGAGTGAAACCATGACATACTTCTAAAAACTCTGCTGAGAAATTCAGTTGGACTGTCAGATTAAAATTCCATAATAAAAATACAAGGTTAAGGTTACAAGTACTAACTGAGATCACTCTAAACTTTAATTTACCTATCTCAAAGCAGCTGGGTTTCTCTCAGATTACACAAAAAATAAGATAGACAGATTTGGGGTTTAGTTCCTTTGCATTAGATCAACGCTATACAGGACTTTGGGGCAGTGGGTACCATAGGAGAAAACTTTGCATGGGACTAGGTGCCAGAGGTCTGGCTAGCTGGTACCTGTGGGGCAGATTCTTTCATTTCTCCCTTCCCCATTACTCAGAATGGACAGCAACCTTGTTTCTCTCCATTGCAAAGCCTGCACCAGGCTCAGACACTGAAGCAACAAACAGCAGCACCAACAGGCCTACAAATGCATCAGCTTTGACTGTTGAACCCCGACAGGAGATGGGCTTTATGTGGTTCTCAAAACGAAAGACCTCTCTAAACAGCTTAGATGCACTTGTATAAACCTGTACAAACTGAAAGTTTAGGAAAAGTGTGGTTTACCCATGCAATTTGTTACGTTTCAATACATTATCAAAATTCACGGCACTCTCCCTTCTGCCTTCACTGCAATGAGTAAGCCCAACTCCCTTTCTATGCACATTTATGCACATTTTATGCGCGTTTGTTTCCCCCCCACAGGATAAGCAGAACACTAAAACCAAAACCACTCACTGGGTTTTGTGTAATTTTCCATTCCTCCAGCAACAGGAAGCTGTTCAGCAAAATTCACTTTGCAGGGCTGGTGGGAAAACGGCCATCTCTTACCACCACTCTCTTCTATGGAAACAAAAGGTTCCCTTTCCCCAGCCTCACTTTGGAGAGCAGCTCTGCAGGTCCTACTCCTGTATGTGAGCCATAAAGAGGAGCTGCAAGCCTGCGTGCAGCTCCACAAGCACCCATGGGATTTTCAGAAGTCTGCACAAGGCTGATTGCAGGATGGGTCTCCAATCTGAACATCAGCATCACTGATTTTCCCTCCTGCTTTCAACGGAAGACTAAGCTAACACTCCTCTTACTAAACAAGGTGAGGAGGGAAGTAAAAGAAGGATAGATTTGGAGCCAAAACTTTTTTATTATTATTACTATTTTCTGTAAAAAGACTGACATCAGCATTGCTTTATCGTGTTCCAAAATTGCCTGATGTTAGCTGGTATCAACTGAGTCACAGCAGGAATGCCAGGGACATTTGTTAGCATGAGGCACAGCTTTTAGGGCTAGGGCAGTCTACCAGCACTGCAATCAGCCGAGATCCTCTCTTCCATTTTCCAGCTCAGTGCTCAATTCCATATTAAACAAGCACTAGTACAAGTGGAGCTGCAGAACATGAAGCCAGACAATAAAGCCCTGAAGAGCAGAGGGAAGGCAGCTCCCTCTACTTTGTCTCCCTCCGGGTGGAGCAGGCAAACAGAAGTTCAATAGCTCAAGCTCTGTCCTGCTGCAATATTGAAGCGAGCTGCAGCTGGAGCGGCCCACTGCTGCCATAAAACAAAGTAGGGCAAGATGCTCTCCCCACATCAGGGAGCAGTGTCCAGCAGCGCACAGACAAGCTGTGTTAGCTGCCTCCCACAGGCACATGCAGTACATGGGAGTTTGCATTAAATCTACCTCTGCTTCCACCTCCCTCTTGTCCCCACAGCACAATAAAGCTCCCTAGGCACTCCCCACTCAAAACTGTCCGCAATTCAGCCCTCACCAGCCCCCAATTCACACAACTCTGCTCTGAGTTGCTGCACTCCCCGTAAGTCACAGCGGCAATGCAGTCTTTATCTGCTGTCCTTCTCAAACAGCATAGCACCTCCTGCATCCTTCCCTGTTAACAACTATGCCTTCTGCTTCATTCCTGGAATAGCTTCTAACTGTTTCGTTCAAGCCAGATTCATTAACCAGCTGCTGCAGAGCTGTTTGCCTCCCCCAGGTACTCTGGGCATGCCATTTGTTAATGACTCATCTCAGACTGGGCTCATTGCAAAGACACCCCCACTCCTTTTGCAGCACCAAGCACGTTGTTGGCACACCAGGAAAGCCAAACATGCGAACAGCTCAGTTCCCTCCAATATCTTGTTCCATTCTCTGTCTTCTATCACCATCAAACACGGGACAGCTCTTTATTCGAAGTGCTATTTTCTCTCTTGCTTCTTTGCTGACCAAAGGCAGTGTGTACTGAAGCATAAACAAGTTCTTCACCTCCAGCCAGGCTTTGAGAACAGCAAAACTATACAAACTTGAAAACTTCCAACACACTAAAGAAGCTTCAGCAAACTAACGCGACTCCTGTAACTGGCAGGGAATAAACACCAAGGATGCCAAATTCACATCTATTTCCTCAGCAGACTGTGGCTTGCCGAGGAGCTGATGTGATTTCCAAAGGCATTTGTATTCCTTCTGCCTCTCTGCAGGACTGATATTAGAAATGGGAAGGCAAGAGAACAGCTAGTGAGGACTACAGAACCTCTCCTCACTATTCAAACCCAGAGAGGAACTGGATGACCAGTACACTGGAGCTCTCCACACAGGAAGCCAGAAACAGACTCAATCCATCTCCATCACACAGATCTATTACAGTTGGGTACACAAAGTCCCAAGATCCACCTACACCTACTGAGAAGCTGTCAGCTAAACACTGCAAGAAGCTAGTACAGAAATTAGTACTGCCACTGCTTGGGAAGCAGTTCCATGAAAATATAGGGGAAAGCTTCTTTCTGGCCTTACTCACTTAACATTCTTCCCTGGCAAATTTCTGACTAACATTTCTAGGGGAGAGAGAGCTGGCGAAGAATCAGAAACAAAGCGACTTGACCCAGAGGATGCTAGATGGGAGGTATTTAGATCCACCTCTCAAGATTAAAAGCTGGTGTGCCTGCACTGCAGGAGAGGAAAAGGAGAGGAATTTACTTTCCCGAGTGTACAACAGATCCTGTGACTGAGGACTGAAAACACGCAGACAGCAAAGAAGTCTGGTAGCAACAAGAAGGCACAAGCACATGCAGGTGAAAGCTGACTGCAGGACTGGAGCACTGTCACAGTCTTAAACAGTGCTTAAACAGCTTCCCTGCCCACTCACAGGAAGCCCTTCTCTTTACAGCATAGTGAAATGTAGTGAAATGCAGGGGCCAAACTGCAAAGCAGTCCTCTGCCAGACCCAGAGGAAGGTATCAACTGGCCTAAGACAGAGCACAGATATAAACCACCCACAATCAGGCATTAAAGGTGTTTAGGCTCAGTACTCTGGGCTCAGCTCCTGGCTTTGCTACAGATCCTTCTGCACAAATTTGGACAAAGATGAACTACTGACAAAATGGGAAGAGCACTTCCCTGCCTCCCAGATTCATCAGGGACACTAGTCAGACCTTCTGATAATGTAACATCAAGTAAATGCTCAAGTGAACAAGTGCTGTTGGATTACAAGCCTAAAGCAGCCTCAAAGCCAAGACTCCAGACTCTGACATTAAATCAGATTTTTAATTTTTTTCTAAAATGTGCTTTTTTATGAATTGCTGTTTCAATGCCAACCCCACCCTCACCCTTAAAAAAAACCCCACACCTTGCCAAACTAGGTGCAAATCACCTGAAGTTAGTCTGTAACAAATAAAAAACACAAAACAAAGGCTGAAATGCTTTAAAATCACAACAATGTACAGAAAAAGGGAGGAAAATACAACCTGAAAGTGTTCAAAATTCAGAAAAACTAGTCAAGTCCATTGCTTCAGCAAGGGATGCTGCTGCGACCCCTGCCAGTGGGTCTTAGGCCACCAGCCTGGCACAATGCTAAACAGGCTCTTCTCCCATGCAGACCACTGTCGCTAGCATCCAAGAAGAGCGAATGCATTACCCTTTGAAGGTATCAGTGGGTTGAAACAACTCACAAGCAGCTCTGGGAGGTCACATCACATTCAAAAGAAACAGTTTCTAGTATGCCCCTAACCACCTGCAATAAGGAAGTCTTGAAAGAGCATCCTGCTTCCTGCTTATTGTATTGATGCCTCAGAGATGCAGAACAGTGCTTTAAATCTGTGAGAGATTAAAGGGCTTAGTAAGGGCAGTAAACAGACAGCTAAGTAAACAGCCCAGCACTAGATCTCATCTTCACAGAGCGAGGCAGTGTGAATTTCACCCTAGTTTAAAATACACAGGGGTAGCAAAAATGCTGGAGACTTCAATGTAAAGCAATTCCTGGCCTAGAAACCTTTTGCGCTCCCTTTGGGAATGAAAAGATCTGTGTTGATGGCTTCCTCGCTCCCAGCCTGGCTTTGGTAGCCACACTTCAACCCTGGGATTCAGACACTTCCTACAGAAGTTCTCCCAAGACCCGATTTAGTACAGCAGCTTCCTCAAGGTTAAGCAGCAATGAGACTGGCTGGGAAGGAGCAAAACTGCCCACAGACTTTATTTTTTCTTCTGTCCTGCCCCTTTTGGTTAGTCCCTTTCTTTAGAAGTCCCTCTTTACAGGGCAAGAAGAGGGACACCCTGAAAATTAATAGGGACTGCACAGAGTAACTTAGCCAGGTGCTGCTAACTGGAAGCTGTTTCAAGGAGAGCTTTTATTTGCCAGCGTGGAAAGGACTGGCCCAGAACCCACTGAAAAAGGAGACGCAGGCCCTTGTTTGCTCCTCCTGTTGTCATTCATAGCTGAATGACACTTAGATGGTATGTTCTAGTGACGGCTGGAAACCAGCCCTTTGACTTTGGATATCTTCTTTGTGGGCTGCCTTTGTTCTGTGTGTGGAGGGCACTCTCGCTCTACCAGCTGCTGTTCCATCTCCTGTGCCGACGACGAGGCTGTAGCTTTTAATGTTTTCTTTATGTTTGTGACCTGGCCAAGAAGAGACAATGAATCAGCACCTGCTTCTTCCTCCCCTGGCAGCAGAAACTCTGTTCATAAGCATACTGAAAAATCCTTGGAGTACAGAATGAAGATTATAAAATAAACTCTCCCACCAGAAATACGCTCTGCACTTGAGTTTATTAAAGGTAATGTTTCATCCTCACAGCCAGAGTTGTTAATATTTCCAGTCTGGGTCCAATACGGAATAACTAGAAGTTACTTATTTTTTTTTTCCTAGGAGACAACAGCACAATATTGTACCACCTTTCTGGCTGGCAGACCAACCTGCTACTGCTACTCCTTCTACAGGTGTAGAAGGCTGCCATTCTGTTGACCAGAAACAGGAAGGACAAAGGAGACTGTGAAAAAAACCCCAAACTTACACATAGGACAGCACTTGAAATTGGAAAATGCCATCTGGCCTAGCTGGTTGTGTGAGCTACAGATATTTGCTAGAAGCAGGAACAGGAATTGGTCTGGTGGGAGGCAGCAGTAGTGCTTCTGTTACTCTTGCTGAAAGGAAGAGATCCAGCACCAGACACCATATTCTGTCCCCTGGAGCCCTGTAGGGCTCATCAGAAGTACAATGAGCAATGCTTAAAAAAACCCCATGGGCCAAAACAAGTTTGGGAGTCAGGTGGCCAACTCCAGGTGAAAGGCATCTGCCAATCCAAATGCACTATGGATGCCAATCAAGCCGCCAAACATACGCTGCTCCAGAAGGCAAACGTAAACCTGCAGGGACACAACTCTCCAAGAAATAAAGCCTGAGAAAGTGTCTCCGGAGGACCATTTTCACCTTTACAGCTGTATTAGCCAAGATTTGTTCTCGCAAGGAAATACATATCAGCAGTGACTAAAATCGCGTGCCCGTGCTGCCATCTACCGCCTAGATGTGCATGGAACAGAGGCAAAGAGCTCCCGGGTCACACTGCTGAAGAGTGTGTCAGAGAGCCCTATCTGGGTGCTCAACCTGATCCCCCAAAGCAAGGTGCTGAGGACATTTTTGCAAAAGCAATGAGACTCGAGAGATTTTTATTACACTTTCAGGTTTAAAAGAAAGAACTGTTTTTCCTTCCTTCCTGCCTTGTACAAAAGGAACAGAATTGCATCAAAGCTCTGTTAAAAGCACACTTTTCCTAATAAAGCAATTCAGGAAACCACAGCTAGTGCAGTCACCTAGCCTAAATTTATAACAATTTTAAAAGAAAAGTTCCAACCTGCTAAAAGTGGACAGATTCGGTATTTGTGTTGTTACCAGCACATGGAAGCGGATGTGTTTTCTCCCTACCCCAAACCAGCACATCTGATTTGCATGATTGCTAGCCTATTTCAGAGAAGTCATGACCATTAACCAGGTGTTATCAGATTATTGTCTTCCGTAAATAAACATTCATCAAAAGCATAGAGCAGTTTGAAGTGACTCTGTACCCACCTCGATCTCTACCTGCTGCTGAGTTCGGTGATGGTTCTCTTTGTATTGGTTGGCTCTAAGTACTTGCTGCTCAATTCCTAAAAGAACCGCTTCACAACCATCACACCTGCAAGATACAAACAATATCAGTGTTTATGAGTTCCCTTTGGAGCAGCTCAATCAGGCAATCTGAAAAATCATGCTCGCCTAGAAGTTTAGGAGATTATTGAATTTATACACCCTGCTTAAAGAGGGGGTATAAAAGCTGGCAAGAGAAAGCCTTACTGCTTACTCAATGTATTTCACAGTATTTTTCAGAGTCCATGTTACTGTTACCATCAAAAAGTGCAGGTTCAATGCACTTTCAACTTCCTTTTCAGTCAGAATTATGGCTTAAATGGGGATGCAAAACATTTTTCAGAAGTAAAATTTTAAAATTAAAGAGAAAAGTCATATTAAGGTAACCCCCCGACTATTAAGTGTTCAAAAGGCGAGCACTCAACACAACTTGTAACTGGAGAGGACAGAAAGCGAATTGGCAGTGGGTTCATTGTTACCTTCCAAACAATGCTGTAAGGGCCTGGAAGCTGCCAGAGCCTTCCTGCATGTAGGGATTGACGGAGTTGAAGTAGAGAAGCAAAAAACCTGCCCCAATCTCAGGACACCATATTTGCCCAGAAGTTTAATTACTTTTCATGCACTCGTTACCATAGTAACTAGGAAGGAATTCCCAGCCAGCTCAGAACCTGCCACAGGCTCCACAGTCTATGGGGGAATTTTTCTGGGTGGGAAGGGAATCCTACAAAAAGAAGAGAAGCAGCTTCCTGGCAAAGGTACAAAAAGATAGTACCACAGTCTCAATATGGTTGCACGTAGCCTGTATTTCCAGGAACAAAAAGATGGCAAACAAAAGCATCTGAAACTTCAAACTTGAAGAGGCATCCCCTCGAAAGAACTGTGCTTCTCTAGAACTTGCCCATACAGTTCTCATCACAGTGAAAAAGGCTGAAAAGTAATGGACCATTCTGTTTTTTGACACCGAGTGTAACAGCAGAAAGGGGAGTAGCTCCCACTTATAAGACCAGGAGTCCGGTTTGGCATGTCTGTTTGAAAATGCCTTGACTTCTAGCTAGGGTTCTGCCAGGTAAAAGCTCTGGTAAGAGCAGAATCTCAAGACCTAGTATACTCTGGCTTGATACATAAGACAAATTGAATCCTAGATGGGATCCTGGAAAACTTGCCCTATAGACTCCTCCTCTAATGTTGCCTATTTACAGCATAAAAGTCCTGATTAATGGAACATGGTGAAATTGAGCCAGCACTTGAAACTTTGAGGCAATTAAAAAACAAGACAAGTTATGTACAAGAACAAGGAAGGTGGAGAGGCTGCCTCACCATTCCTGCAGTGTTTTGACAATGTTACTGATGTCCTTCTTCTGAATGTCTCTGCCGATACAAAAGTCCACCTCTAGCACCTGGTTTCGCTGATCCAGCTTCCCCTGGATAATATCTGTATAAACTGCTTCAATAATCAGATCTTCCAACTCCCTCAGATTTTTCATATCCAGATCCTTCAGCAATACAGAATAGGGAATGCACTAAAAACAGCAAGTCCAAGAGTAAGTTAACAGTCCTGGAGCCAAAATGAACAGTTAAGTGTCAGAAGGTCAAGACCCAAATGTTTACTGTATCCTACACTTTAACCTGCAAGTACATCATTGATTGATCGTGGCAGAGCAAACACCTGCTACTAGGCTACATGATATTCTGACTCAACTTTGGTAATTTCTGAAGCTTTGGCATAACACATTCTAGAGGGAAAAATGAGATTGCAGATGATTTTAAGAGTGCTGCTTTGTTTTCTCTAGAACTAAAAGTCAGGTTTTTTAAGAATCTCAAGACCTAGTATTTCTTGCAACATTGCTGTTTCTTCAACTGCAGCAGTTAAAGAAGCCATGCAAAGTTTCCCAGCCTTACCTGACCAGTTTACATGGCAGTCCTGATACCTACATCTCATCCATGGAAATCCACTAAATCATAGACTAGTTAGGGTTGGAAAGGACCTTCAGAACATCTAGTTCCAACCCCCCTGCCATTGGCAGGGACACCCCACACTAAACCATGTCACCCAAGGCCTCATCCAACCTGGCCTTGAACACTGCCAGGGATGGAGCATTCACAACTTCCTTGGGCAACCCATTCCAGTGCCTCACCACCCTCTCAGTAAAGAATTTCTTCCTTATATCCAATCTAAACTTCCCCTGTTTAAGTTTTAACCCATTACCCTATCACTATTGTCCTATCACTACAGTCCCTAGCAAAGAGTCCATCTTCAGCATCCTTGTAGGCCCCCTTCAGATACTGGAAGGCTGCTATGAGGTCTCCACGCAGCCTTCTCTTCTCCAGGCTGAACAGCCCCAACTTTCTCAGCCTGTCTCCATACAGGAGGTGCTCCAGTCCCCTGATCATCCTCGCGGCTCTCCTCTGGACTTGTTCCAACAGCTCCATGTCCTTTTTATGTTGAGGACACCAGAACTGCACACAATACTCCAAGTGAGGTCTCACGAGAGCAGAGCAGAGTAGAGGGGCAGGATCACCTCCCTCGACCTGCTGGTCACGCTGCTTTTGATGCAGCCCAGGATACGGTTGGCTTTCTGGGCTGCGAGTGCACACTGAAGCCAGCTCATGTTCGGTTTCTCATCAACCAACACCCCCAAGTCCTTCTCTGCAGGGCTGCTCTGAGTCTCTTCTTTCCCCAACCTGTAGCTGTGCCTGGGATTGCTCCGACCCAGGTGTAGGACCTTGCACTTGGCATGGTTAAACTTCATAAGGTTGGCATCAGCCCACCTCACAAGCGTGTCGAGGTCCCTCTGGATGGCATCCCTTCCCTTTGGTGTATCAACTGAACCACACAGCTTGGTGTCAGTGGTAAACTTGCTGAGGGCGCACTCAATCCCACTGTCCATGTCACCGACAAAGATGTTGAACAAGACCAGTCCAACACCGATCCCTGAGGGACACCACTCGTTACCGGTCTCCAGCCGGACATTGAGCCATTGACCACAACTCTTTGAGTGCGGTCATCCAGCCAGTTCTTTATCCACCGAGTGGTCCACCCATCAAATTGATGTCTCTCCAATTTAGAGACAAGGATGTCATGTGGGACAGTGTTGAAGGCTTTGCACAAGTCCAGATAGATGACATCAAGTGCTCTGCCCCTGTCCATCAGTTTTGTAGCTCCATCATAGAAGGCCACCAAATTGGTCAGGCAGGATTTCCCCTTAGTGAAGCCATGCTGGCTGTCACCAACCATCTCCTTGTTTTTCATGTGCCTTAGCATGTCTTCCAGGAGAATCTGCTCCAAGAGTTTGCCAGGCACAGAGGTGAGACTGACTGGTCTGTAATTCCCCGAGTCATCCATTTTCCCCTTCTTGAAAATGGGGGTTATATTTCCCTTTTTCCAGTCGTCGGGAACTTCACCTGACTGCCATGATTTTTCAAATATGACGGACAGTGGCTTAGCAACTTCATTTGCCAGCTCCCTCAGGACCCGCGGATGGATTTTGTCAGGTCCCATGGACTTGTGTACGTTTAAGTTTTTAAGATGGTCTCAAACCAGATCCCCTCCTACAGTGGGCCTAGGGTCCTCATTCTCACAGTCCCTGCGTTCGCCTTCCAAGACTTGGGTGGTGCAGTCAGAGACTTTGCCAGTGAAGACTGAGGCAAAGAAGTCATTAAGAACCTCAGCCTTCTCCAAATCCTGGGTAGCCAGTTCTCCCAATATCTTCCGAAGGGGGCCTACGTTGTTCCTAGTCTGTCTTTTACTTGCTACGTACCTATAGAATCCCTTCCTGTTATCCTTAACATCCCTAGCCAAGTTCAATTCTAACTGGGCCTTAGCCTTCCTCACCTGGTCCCTAGCTTCCCGAAATCAACGTATCAAACGCACCACGAGAGAATACTACACATTACAGATACTTTCCTAGTTGCAGGATTTTTTGTGAGTATTCATGAAGTCCAATACAACTTCAATATTAAAGAATTGATGTAATTTTCAAAACCAAAACCACATCTCTATCATAAACAGTGTACTTTACCTTCATTCTGGATGCCAGGCTTACAATCGTCAAGTGTTTCAGCTTGTTTTTCTGAGTCACTGTTAATTCAGGCAGGTTATCTTTGTTTGCTGTTAATGTTAAAAAGATGAGATTCAGCGCTTGGCTTCAAGGATTATACAGTCCAGGCTGTAGAACTTCAGGATGGTTACACTAAACCCTGAAAAGCTAAACTCTTCCAGCTGCTGTGGGTGTTGATGAGCAGAGAGAGCTGATGCTGACAGATTAGCACACACAGGGAGAAGGGAAAGTTAAAAAACAATTTGGCAATTCCATTCTTCTCTGCTTCTTTAGTAATTCTGGTTTTGGAATGAGTGTAATTCACACCTACACAAGCGCTGTCCTGTCAAAACAGTTGGTCAATGCCTTGTTTGTACCACCAAGTAACTTTTGTTTAATTAATAAGCTGACGGAATAAAATCTTCCTCCTTTGCTGATCTGGTTGTAAATACAGTTGGTTTTATTTCTCTGAAAAGCTGAAGAATTTAGGGTTGAAAGTGTAAAGTACCAGACTGAGGAAGGGAGGAGAAATTGTTAATCTAGATGGCCTTACTGTCATTGCATTATAGACATGTGCTTCATGAATATTTAAAACCAGAAGGGAAACTGGCAGCTTTCCAAAGCAAAGAAACTCTTTAAAATATCCACTTTAATGGAAATTAGTGTTTCAGGACTACTGAAGTTCTCCCTCCCATCCCACCTCATTCAATGCTCTTCATTTTGACCACTTTTCCCCCTTTCTCTTTCTTCATTAGAAAAGGAACAAACTGTGCTGTCGCATGCTGGGACACAAGGTCCACACGCAGCAAACAATCCACTAATCAGTCACAGAACTCATAAGGCTCGTGTTGCTCCACAGCCACTGGAATTTCCAGTCCTTGTACTTACAGATGCCACCTCTCCTTACAGAACTAGAGATCTCATCCACCACAGTGACAGGCAGCATCATGACAGAATTATTTGTCACACTCTGTAATGGTCTGGATAAGGCTGCTACCCACAAATGAAGTATTAAATTGCAGCAGAACAGAAGCATAGACACCAGAGATAAAAGCACATCTCAACAGATACTAAGATGATTCACACATAGTCCTTCTGAAGCCATATAAAAGTCATTATTTCTATTTGTAGTCTAGCTAAGAAATTCTTCATTTTGTTTAGCAATGCTGTCACAGAATTAAAGGTTATCCCACAAACCATATAGGTTTTTATGAATAATGCAGAACAATTTTACTTAAGTTTTCTGCAGCTTCCGTAACTGGTGTCATCTAAATTTCAAAACAGATGTCTAAAATTGCACTCCACAGAGGTAAGTGGCCTGTGAACAACAATGAATACTGCTACAGGCCAATTCAATCTAGTGCTGCAGTCCCATCCAAACTAGTGTCTAGGCTTTCCTTCACATTTTAGCAATTAAAAAGCACACATGATCCAAAGACCCTCTACGAACAATTCTCCTCGTAAGCAAATTTCTTCTTAGACACTTTCACTCAGACACACTACGCCAGGTACCACAGAAAGCGAAGGACAACCCACTCCCACACTCTGCAAACAAACAGCAGTCTCTTACCTACGTAGTCTGGGTATGTTCCATATGCGAACAGGTTCAGCAACTGGAAATAAGCAGCATTAGACCCTTCAGCAAGCTGGATGGTAAGAAAACAAAATAAATTCCATGTAACACATTAACAGTCAACACAACCTTTCGCAGGTATTTTCACCAGGGAACGTTTTAAGTCTACACAGGACAATCAGTAAACAGAAAAGCAATTATGTCATGATCTTAAAGAGCTGGCCTTTTCTAAGGCCTCATGAGCAGCAGCAAAGTTCAGCAGTTTTAGAGTCAAGACGATCCAGCCATTTCTACGCACCAGAACTGAACTACAGTTTAGACTGCCAACTGCTTTGTGTAGTGCCTTAGGAGGTAAAATGAAAATGGTGACAATTTCAGCTGTCAACCTATAGGGCCAGGTCTTATCTTCATGTAACAAGCAAGCAGGCAATGGTGTCAGTTGGTTAAGCATTTATTACCAGGAAAGCTAAGACAGCTTGCCTGCGGAGCCACAAAAACTTCAAAGCAAAGCAAGCTTAAGCATTTTAAGTTGAGTGCATTTGAAAGTAATAGCACTCCTCTCGAATGCAAACACATCACTAGAATAACTGCAACACCAAGCAGTGACTATTATTGAGTAGGGTTTTTCTAATACCATTTGCTGCAAATGGATCCAGGAAAAAAAATGTACTTGCAATTTGATGCTGAATAACCATAGAGGCATTTTTCAGCATATCCAAGAGCCTGTTTGGAAAGCCAAACTTGCTGTACACCACATTACCCCAGCTGCAGAGATACTCAACTTAGATTCCCTCATTATAGTAGAGGAGGGTGCTGGTAAGGCATTCTCAATAAAAACTCTGTAGCTTTTTTTCTACTTTGGTTTGAAATGGCTTGGATTTGGTTACTACCCAGGCCTGATACACTAGACATCTGTTCACAAGGACTTTCAGAGAGCACTGAAATTATTTCCAGGACAATAAAGAAGAAGAAAGGGATTTTTTGGTTTTGTTTTTGGCTGGCTTCTTAAAATTGTTACTGTGCTACTGCCTGGTGTTTGCTGTATTAGCAATGGCATTAAAGTAGCAAAGCTTTACATAGGTGTTTTTTTAACATCTAATATATCCAGGAAAAAATTACTATCTCTCAGATGCAAACATCTCAGAACCAAGGTAAGTCACACCAGGGCCTTACTGGCACAGAAATTTCATGCAAAGGCTGTCTGTGGAAACTTCTGGGGATCCTTTATACTAGGAGTGCAGAAGGGGCATTAGGATAGATGCTTATCTCTTACCTCTTGCACATTCGTTAACTCCAATAGCTCTCCAAAGACATAAACCCCAGGAGCTTCCAGCACTTGATTTATAAGAGCAGTCAGAGCTGAGCCACTTGTACCTTTTGCTAGTAAAATAAACTGCTCTAGAAGATTGCAGGATGGCTTCTGTTCTCCTGCCATTCTAGGTTTTCAATCTGTCAATAAAAGAACATAGTATTAACGCATCCTCACTCCTCTGCTGAATTCTGTCTGGTCGTGGATCAGAAGATGTGTAACATTTCCGTGTCAGCATAGCCAAGTTTTTCTTCAGAGTTCAGAGGCCAGGTCAGGAACCCAGCAGGTTCAACTGATGATTTATCTGGGGAGCAAAAATGATTCACACAATATCTGAACAAAAATTCTGCAGACTGTCTGGTCAGTTCTCTAAAAGGATTTATTCCTGTTAGTTAGAAAGGAATTTCAATTCCATGCTGTTTTCAGTCTTTTCCTTCTACTGATGCTGCCAAATAATGCCAACTGCAAAGATGTTTATTATCACATCTATTAGAGGCCAGATATGACATCCTCCTTCATTAAGTCACAGCCTCAAAACAGAAACAAATTTAATTCTCTGTGCAGACTGAATCCACCTTGTATGACCACACACAGTCCTTTGACACTGGCTATGAATAAAATGTGCATACACAATTCCTATGGCTTTCTGAGTCTAAAAGGCAAAAAGATCTGTGGCCTGTAAGTAGCTTACCAGTCTACACTGTACAGCTGAAGTGTTTTGTGTTACCAGGAAAGCTTAAGTGATAAAAATACCCTTTCTACGAAGGCTCTATTTAAGTCCCCATAAAGAGAGGTCTTTGTCTTCAGCCACTACCCGACTTTTCTGCTGTGCACCATTGTCTCCCAGCACCAACACGTTGCTTTTGAAACATGAAACACTCTTTATTAACAAGTTCAAAAATAAGTTGTTTGCTTACCAACCACTAAGAAAAAACTTCCCAGGCATGTTATTCAGGCACTAGACAAAGAATAGATAAGGGTTTTTTTGTGTTATGTGTGCTTCAGATAATTATCAAGTATAGCATGTAACCTTTACTCTGTGGAAATTAAACAAGCAGCAGAGAACCCATCTTGTTTTGTGTGACCAATGGGACCACATCTGCCCTTGTGGAGGCTGTACAGTCACACAGCTGTTTGCACCGTTTCACCATGCCTAACCAAATTAAGACAACACAGCCAGCTTCCTTTATTAGTCAACTTCTAAAAATACACTTTGCTCCATTCCATTAGACCTGCAGGTACAAATAGTCTCAACCTAGGCAGGCAATCTTCTGTACTCTCCACACAAAGATTTCTCAGCGCTCTGTGTAAAGTCTCTCTAGGATTCTTTTCATCAGAGGCATACATGCAGCCTGACTGAAGAGTACCTCAGTTTTGACTTAGAAATCCCTGCAATACAGTAACACCCAATGTGGCTTTTTAATGCATCTGAGGGTACATCAGTACTATTCTCCAAGCTCACAGAGAAGGAACACGGGACAGACAATTTTCTCAAGAGAGTGCACGAACTGACTGAGCTGGGAATGAGATCCAGATTTCACAGTTCCTAAGCTATTGTCCTTCCTCACAAGTAATCGAAGCACACGCTGATGTATGAGGTTACAAAAAGCCTGGCTAGCTTTATCCGTGCCTTGCTAGAAAAGGCATGCCAGTTCTTTGCCCCTTTCCAAATTAATGTTCAGACACCCGCGTTGCTATTGCAATCTGTTTGCACCAGCGTGACGCCGGGAGCACCTCGCTGCTCTTTCCATAGCCGACCTCCCCTACAGAGCAGTGACTGAAATACCAATGGAAAGCACTTCAGTGGAGCTTGCCCAAGGGCTACAACCCATGCACGGTGATCAACTAGGCTTTTCCCCCCAGCCACGACTTGCTGCAGTCTTTCCAAGGGGTTTCGCGACATGAGGCGGAAAGCAGACCCCGCGGCAGGCAGGCAGGCAGGCAGGCAGGCCGCCCCCCAGACCCACCCACCGCGGGGCTGAGAGTCGTGCCCCGCCGAGGGGGCCGAGCCCTGCTGCAGGGGGTGATTTACCCTGGGTCCCACAGCGAGGCCACCTCGCCCCTCACCGCCACCCCAGTGCCCGCTCGTTTTTCAGGGCTCGGAGAGCCGCTCGCCCAGCAATGCCGAGACGCGGCTGCGGAGCTGGGAAGAGAAAGGGCCGGTGCGCTGACGGGCGAGCGAGAAGCTCCTCCCTTCCCCAGCGTTACCTCTCCGCTCACGGCCTCCCGCCCCGCGGCTCCCAGCGCCGTGCCTGCCGCGCCGTGCCTCAGGCCGCCATGATGGCGGTGCCGGTGTCCCGCGCGCGACTTCTTCCCCCGGAACGCTCGGCCGCGCGAGGAACGTTCCGGCCCCGGGAGGATGCCGGACCCCATCGGCGCGGCCCAGCCCGGGATCCCGCGACCACCGGTGAGGGCAGCGGGACCCCGGAGCCGGGGACGGCGGGCTGGGCGGACGGGACAGGAGTGGCGGCAGCTTCCCAGCTAACGCCGGCTCCACCGAGTCCCCAGCAGCCGTTTAACGACAAGGAAGCGAAGTTTCTGCCTCTCTTTTGGAGACTTGAGGTGCTGTGGCAGCATCGCGGGGCTTTTGCACCTCGAAATAACCTGTGTGAAGGGCCACCACTGTAAAGTCCACGCTATAGCATGTTCATTGTTCTGGCAGCTTGGCAGCGCGGGTCTCTTTCACCAAGTCCCGTTCCTCTTCCGAGACCTTGAGTACGGACAGCTTTCAAGAGAGGATTAAATCTTCCACTTTATGGCAAGAACTGGGCAATGCCCGAGAGGCTGAAGCCGTTGTTAGATGGTACGGTTGTGCAGGGCAGGACGATGGAAGCTGCTTGGGCCAGCCCTCCTGGGGTGTGAACAGAAAAATACCGAGAGATGGGGTAAAAGATCACAAGGTGCTAGAAGTGATTTTAAACTCCACCGGAAAATGGCCCATACGAATGCCAAGCCAAAGAGCAGATCTCGGTCTGTGTTAGGGAGATGCAGGGATGGAGCTGGAGGGGTTGAGATCCTCTCCAGAACACAGATCAGGAGCCAAAAGACACTTGGGGGGTAGAACAGCACGGGTGGAAACCAGAAGGCTTTTGGGGTTGCTACCCTCCTTGAGGTCTGCACACACACCTGTGCCATGCTGTGAATAAAGTGTGCTTCTGCTAAAAATGCTTCAGCTGAGAGCAAAGTCCTTGTGGC
This sequence comes from Psittacula echo, assembly GCF_963264785.1. Lineage (NCBI taxonomy): Eukaryota > Metazoa > Chordata > Aves > Psittaciformes > Psittacidae > Psittacula > Psittacula echo. The sequence goes on along the minus strand of NC_137740.1, from coordinate 28,851,153 downwards.
TTTCAATCAGCTGCTCCCTGAAGATCAAACTATGGACCAGCACAGTCAGGAGTGGGGAGCTTTCAGGGAGTGAACATCAGAAACTATTAGGAAAACTGACAGGGCTTAGCCTGTGCCTCAGAGCCAGCCACAGCCAGTCCCAGGGGTCCTGTCTTCCAGACAAGCAGTGTCAGACAAGCACAGAGAAGCAGGCGCTGGGTTGCTGTTTTGAAGCTCTGGGCTTCAAAGCAAACTGGATGTAAGAAACAGGCCTTGTTGCAGAAGGGAACTTAGCCAGGACTACAACAAGCCATTCAGTAATTTACTTAAGCCACGCTTAGATCTCATCTGCACAGGAAGGGAGAATTATCTCTTTAATCACATCCTCAACAGGCCCTCCACCATGGTTTGTGTCACCCTACAGACATGATGGAACTGTTGCCTTGGGAAGGCAGTGCATGTTCTTGTCTCAAGACTTGTCACTGGATTTTGTGAGTCATTTTTGCAACCTCCTGTTGGAGTCTGCAGGTAGAAATCAGTTGTTAGCCCTGTGCAGGTCTGCCAGCGGGGTCTTGTAGTCAGGCTATCCCAACACTTCACAACTGCTGACAGCCAGGCTGACTGGCTGACATGGACTTTGGAGGATAGCATCAGCTAAGCTCAGCTTTGGGATAAATTTATCTCCCTTTTTTTTTTTTTTGTTCTTTTTATTAAATATGTGGATGCTCAGCTGGCTCATCCCCTTTTAAACAGCTATTGCAAACTCTTGCTTCACCCACACAGCTTTCCATGTGCAGAAAGATGTTAATCTGTTTTATCTTTTAATGTTGGCATTATCTCTTGACTCGCCCCATCCGTTCCCTTTGTAACTCTGCAGTCCAGGTCCCTTTTAGTCAGCAGCCACCTTATTTTTCTGCATTGCCTGAGAAAAGGACCAAAAATCCAAAGTAATCTTCGCAAACACTGGGGTCATGGAGCCCCAGAGACTGACTTTGAGAACGTGGTTTCTCAGTCAGAAGCCAAGACATGAGGCTGCAAAGTCACCTGCAAGGGACAGAGTCTAGAAAGGTATGATTAACAGCAGAGAGTGACACCCCTCTGTCCTGCAGCTTCCATCTCTGAGTTCAGCATCTTCAGGTTCTTCAGGCTCCTTAGCACCCTGTGCCCCCAGCGCCTCATCCTGCCTGTGTCTGCCTCCCACATGCCGGACCAGTGGCACCAGCTTCACCCCGTGTAGGTGTGCACCTCCTGGTGCCCCGGGACACAATTCTGAAGTCTGTTCTTCCTCTCCTAAAGTCCCAGTTCTGATATGTCACTGGAGAGAAAATTAGAACCTGGCCTCACCAAGGAGAGAGCCGACAGTGAAAGTGGGTACTTTTTGTTTTTATCTTTTTCCTTATCTTTCATAGGTAAGCCAGTTTAAATCAAAAACTCTTGGGAAAAGAGGTACATTAAGACAACACAGGACCTTACCAATAACCCACATAATATGCATTATAGTCAAAAATCATACACTAGGCTAGATTTAGCCACCAGGATTAGGATCTGGTCCCTAAAGTGTCTGTAATAATTTTACTTCCCAGTAACTTGAAGCAAAATAAAATCAACTGTTGGCACCATGGCTATGTTAGAGCAGAAGCATCTGAATATGACTGAATGGCCTAGGGGTAAGCTAGGCAGTGTAAATGCTAATGTGGTCCTGGATGCAGTTTCATTCTTGATCTGTGTGTGCTTTCATCATGCTTCATCCATTTATCCTCTCACCTTCCAGGCTTGTGACCCCTGCAGCTGCCAGCATGCATCTCTGGAGCATGGAGTGATGGGAGCACTGAGGCCCTGCTGAAGATGCTGCCAAGCTGTCCACACTTCCCCGGATCCAGAGACTAAGCTACTCACTGGACTCTGATCTTGCACCTCGGCCAGGCAAGGAGAGATGTGTGTGTCTTGGTGGTTGCAGATAGACAGTTGTACAACACCTTCCATCAAGCATGGGGTGGGATGAAGCCGAGGCTTATGAAACCATCTCCCAGTTATGCTGATCTGCAGAAACACTAGCTTTCTTATTTAAACCTTAAGAGAATAGCTTCTAGGAAGGCAGAAAGTAGGCTGGAGGCATCTCCTCACTTTCACTTCTCTGTCGCACCTGCCAGAGATGTGAATGCAAAGGTGAAGTTTTCGGTACCAATTGGCTCCAAGGGATAGTGAGGCTTGCAGCAACTTTCTTGCAAGTACTTTGGAAAGACAATGTATTCCAGGGTGTCATTTGTGTTAATGCAGCCAAAGGAGTTTTGAGAGGAGATCTCAGGGTTTTGGTCACTCTCCAAGTTACGATCTCACACTTTCCACTGCTGCTTGTGCCTGGAGCAGTCACAAGAACTTCATGCTTCAGCTATTTTTTGTGATTTTTCATAAGTTAAGAAATGAGAGACCTGTGCTTCCCTGCACACTAGGGTGAATTTGGGAATTCTGAGATTTGGCCAGAAAAATACAAAGGTCCCCACTCTAAATTCTGGAAACACTCCTACCCCTGTGCTAGAGAAGCCCTTCAATGCTGCAGGAGTTCCCCGCTACAATATCCATTTGATCTCTGTCTCTTTCCTCTCTGAGGAGCCTGAACAGAGGCAGGATTGAGTTTCTTAAGTCTATTGTAAACCAGCATGTCACACTTCCACCTGGCAGGCTCTTCTCCCACACACAGCCATTTGTTTCTGCCTTTTTCAGATTGGCTTTTTTTCTTGCTTGCCTTTTCTCCCATCAGTCTTCTTTAGTTCCTCTTCCTTGGATAGCATGCAATTACACAGCCTATCTAAAACCCAGGAAAGGCTCTTAATAAAAGATAGATATATATTAGCATAGCGTATCCCTGGCAGTCTGCCCAGATTCAGAATTATCTGTTCATGCACTTTCAGACTGATGGTGTGGAACCAAGCATGGATCACATATATCAGGGAAAGAAATACCACCTATTTTTATTATTAAGATCTCTTATTGGTTATACTGGCAGTGGTCTTGTCCTTATGCATTAAGCACAACCTTTATTAATGTTTATGTTCTCCTCGTTTGTACAGCAGCTAGTTTGGAGGCAAGTGGAGCCATGAAGGTACTGATGGCACCTTGCTCATTCACTGGTCCTGTTGAGCCTGGATTATAACTGCTGCCTTTGTTTTTCCTCATGACTTATTAACGCTTTGTATTAGCTGCGCTCAGATTGTTAATAGAGGAGTTAATTTGTCATGCTCTTATGAAATAGCCTGGCTTCTGGGATATGCTAATGAACCAGGGACTTTCCCCCCCAATCTACTTTGCTATACAAAAGTCAAATTTCTGCAGTGCAAAGGTTTTGTTCCTGGAAAAGCACAGTATTTATTTTAAACGTTCTCCTGTTAGCCCAGCACCCTGGTCTCCACCACCCGAATTCACGGCTCATTTTCACGAATCCACGAATTCACAGCTCAGCTGGGCTCCCTCCAAGCAGCCGAGGGATGAATGCTCTGCCAGACTTGCCCAACACCCGAGGGGAAGCGCCGGCCGAGAGCAGAGACAGGGCACAGTCTCGGCGGCATTCACCCAGTCGGCACCGACCCGTGAAGGTTGTCGTCGGGCGGGTGCTGAGCGGGCCTGTAGCGGCTTCTCGCCCCCTAGACTGCACCTCTGGAGCCTCCACTCGCCCGCGCCCCCCAGCGGCCCAGCCTCACAACTGCGGAGCCCAGCGGCCTGGGAAGGTTTGTCCCCCGGCGACTCCCATCCCGCGGCGACGTCAGGCCCGGCTGCAGCGTACGCCTTAACGACCGCTGCGCACCCACCCTTGACTGGGGGGGGGGGGGGGGGGGGGGCGGTGCCTGCGCGGATGTTCTGACTGATTGGCCAGACGCTCTGTCTTTCCTGCTCTGGAAGAGGCAGAGGCGAGCCGGCTGCAGCAGGTGATTGGCCAGAGCGGCGGGCCGGGGGGCGGGGCAGCGGGAGGCTGCTCAGGTTGGTTGCGCCGGCCTGTGGCGGGTGCGAGAGAGTGAGGGGGGAGGGGTGGGGGGGTCCTGAGGCGCCGCTGTCACTGCCGTCTTCCCGCCCAGGCCCGCGCAGCCAGGCCAGACCGGCTCAGCCCTGTCCGCCCGCGGCGCGGCGCGGCAGGACCATGTCGGCCACGGACGAGCGGGCCAAGGAGATCCTCCGGGGCTTCAAGCTGTATCCTCCCGGCGGGGCCGTGAGGCGGGCGGGAGGGACCCGGACGGGAAGGTGGGGGGGGAGGGTTACGGGGATCATCGCCCCCCTGTGGCGAGGGCGGGTGCAGGAACCCCGGGGCGGGAATGAGGTTGCCATGGAAACGCCTCCCTATGGCGTCCTCCCCTCCGGTGACGGGAGGAGGGGAGCGTCCTTCCCGCCGGGCTGGCACCGGCCCGGAGAGCGGAGGAGGGGACGGAGCCCCCTTAGCGCTGGGGCCTAGCTCTCGGCGGTGCTCCGCTGTGAGGTTCCAGGGGGGGTGTCCCTATCGCGGCGGTGGCAGGGGGCCAAAGCCTCCATCAGCGTTGCGACCGCTGCCGCCTCCCCGGCCCCTACCCCGGCTTGGCGGAGCTGTCCGTCGGGCGGCTGCTGACGGGCAGCCCGTGGAGAGGGGCAGGGTGGGAAGGCGGTGGCCGCGGAGCGGAGGGGCTCTCTTGCCTCGGCGGCGAGGACGGCTTTAGAGAGGGCAGGTGAAGTAGCTCGGCGGCCGGTGCCTTCGGTCCCAGGAGGATCTGATCCCTTCCCTTCTGGCCTACACTACCTCTGCTCTGAAAGGAAATACCTGGTCTTCAGGTCCGGAGGCAACTAAATACCTTGTTCCTTTTCATACTGCTAGGTACTGGCACATGTCATGTAGGTCGGACAATGTCTTTTATCACTAATGCTTACATACGCTAGGTGTTAATGCCTTTCTGTACAAGTAATTTCAAAACTCCATTTTGTGGCTTTCAAAAAACACTCATTTCTTGTCTGCATTGTCTGAATATAATTTAATGCTGATGGAATGAGAGAGCTGAGTTTGGAAGAGAAGCAAGATCTGTGTGTACCCTTCTAACCCAGGATTTCAGCAAAGTAGAGAAAGGCTTAAGCCAAAAGTCCATGTTCAAACTGTGGGTGGGAGAAATATAAAGCTTCTATATTTCACTGTAGTTGATTCTTCTAAACTTGGAAGACAAATGTGAGCTTGCTAGTTTGACCTTTAGATGCCAAAAGATTGTTGTTGGTTTGTTTTTTAACTTTTTTACAATGAAGAGGACAGAAGTGAGCAGAATACCTTCTTCATCTAATACTGCTATTTCTAAACATCTTTTTTCCCCAGAAAGATGTTCAGAATCTCTATGCCAGATGTAGCAGGATCTAATTTTCTAAGTTGGATTTAGACAGATAGCTACTATCACAATATAAGCAGATGCTTTTCTTGACTTTTGAATCATTGTTCTCTCTGACAGCTGTTAGTACCACATCTGGTTCCTTTGCTTCTGTACTAGTGTTATTGACAGTTCTTTTTATCTACGAAGATTAGTATTTTAGCTGTCAAAACATGATTTAAAATGTTTTATACTGGCAATTAGAAGAATAAGCTTCTGACAAGACCAGACATGGCTGTTGGTTGAAGTGAGAAGTGCCTGGCAAGTTAAGCCTAGAAAACAAACTTCTAAGTGCTTATTGCATGTGTTTGTGTATAGTCTTTACTGGATAGCAGAATTTACATTAAGGCCTTTGTCCACCTTTGGATTAAATGACCCATTTTGTTGTTTGTTGGCTTAAGCAGAAAATGCTTTTTTAGCTCGTTGAGAGGCAAGGATGTTAGACAAACCTAAGGTAAACTTCTGTTATCTCAAGCAGCCATAGCATGGACAAAAAGCCATAATAGAAATACCCTGCAGTTCCGTGTTGAAGTACCTCAAGTATAGTCTTCCTTTGCTTGTTATTGGGGAAACAAACAAAACCCCAAAAGAAAAAAATACTGATTTTATTTCTGACAGGACAGTTTTAAGTAAAACCTTACTGTGCTTCTCCACAAACATGCTACAATACTTTGATAGTTGCCACAGGGGCCAGGTAGTATGAAGTCTAAGAAACAGGAATCTGCATTCCTTCAATAAGCCAGAAGAGCAGCTGAGCAGATATTCCTCATTTATGAGAGGAAGCCTTTAGACACTGCACCATCCACACAGGAAGCTACTCATGCCCAGATGTGACCATTCTCTGTACAAGGCAGCCATCAGCTCAGACTTCCACTTCTTTTTCTGAGAGCGAGCATGTATTCTAAAAAGCATTACATTTTAAAGAGATGCTTTATCTTCCACCCACTCTGCTGCTGTATGTGCTGATTTAATTTGCTTACTAGTAAGAAAAACATATTCTAAAAGGCCATTAAGTTTATACTTTGAGTACTTAAAGTTTTCCTTCTGCTCCCAGGAGGAAGTGAGTTCAACTCCACCAGCTTAAGCACACCCTGCAAACTTGGCACTTCAAACTGAACTTGCTTTTAGCGCAAGAAACTAACACAGTATTACACCTAGGGTCTGCATGTATTAGATTCCTTGCGTGGCAAGATCAGTTGATGAGGCAGAAAGCCTTGTTGAGGAAGCAGACTTTCAAAATGCTTGCTTTAACATAGGAACACACACTTTAGCTGGAAATCCAGCTCACATTGAATTATCAAAGTTTCCTCAAACAAATTCTGTTTACTTGTGGTTCCCGAGAAGAGGTTAATTGCAAGCTTTCCAACTGATTGGGATATGCTGCTGTGGAAATTAAATTACAACCCAAATCCACCCTCTAACTTTAATGCAGAGATACACTTTCCTTCCTCTGTGACACTAGTGCAGAAATATGCCATGGCTAGTGTCCCAAAACTCAAGCCAGAAACATTTACTCCCCCCTTTCATGGACTTTGCTGTTTTAAAAGGCTGAAACCAAAGGAAAAGTGTTTGATGCTTGCTGGCAAATGAGGATATTCATTATACCTTATTACACTTGTCCAAAGAATTTTTATGGCACCAGTTAAAAATTGAAGATTGACAGTCCAGTAAGTATAGTGTAGCAAAAGATTGAAAGCAGCCAGCAAAAGCTTCTATAACTTGTCATTTCTTCAGAGACAATAGTTGTTAACAGAGCTTGTATGTTCATCAACTTGCTGTTTTGAAGGCACTCATCTAGATAGTAGTTGTTATACTTAATATCTAAAGGTAGTTGAGCACTAAGGAAATGGAAATTTGTTGTTTGACTGATAAGCAATATCAGTTCAGTTGAAACTGAAGATTATTTTCTTTGGAAAATTAGCAGTCTTATTTCTGCAAGTATTTATGCACAGCTGGTCCTATAATCTCAAATGCATGAAATCTGATTATGCCTGTTTCTCCAGAAGATGGGACAGTTACTCTGTCAAGCCACAGAACAGCATTTTACTTGACCCTGACTTAACCTTTCAAGACATTCTTCAGACTTCATTCTGTCATTATCTTTAGAGTTAGTGTGTACTATTAAATGTATTTTGCATTCTTCTCCAGATTAAGGTAACACTGATAACCTGTTTCCCTAACAGTCAAAATTCAGTGGGGTTTTCTTGATGGCTTCTCCCACCATCCCCCATGATAATTTGTGGGTTGCTTGTTTATCTTTGTTCCAATATGAACCAGCACAGGTTTAGGCTTTTTTTAATTAACTATGTTCACTAGAATGAGGACACTGTAGACACTTACCCTATTTAGTTTAGTTTGCCAGCATTTAGAAAGCATATATGCTTTGATTTCTTACATAGCATACATGCTGTAGATTAGAAATATAGTCATAGTTTGCAACAGCAGATTCACGTCCAGCTTGAGGGACAACAGTTTAGCTTCTTTATGCAGTTCCTTGTATAATGTTTCAGCCAGAACAGCAAGGAAGAAAAAACCCAAACAAGTCAGTTGGGTCTCATAGCATAGTTAAGGTGCTAAGTCTCACCTCTTAACATATGAGTAAGCACATCTGTTTTCCACTTAAAATCTTACAAGTCAAACAAGGTATCACTTATTTTATTTGCTTTAGTACAGAGGAGGCTCATCAGAATTGTATCTCCTTAGTGTTAATTGCCTTATTGCCTTATAGTTGTACTGGGTCATTAAGTAAGTGTCACTGTGGTCAAGATACCTTTACTATATCAGTGTTTCCAGCATTATGGAAGTTCTGCAGTATATGATAATCTATATAGGTCTAGTATGCCAAACAGACTCATCACATCTCTTACACATAAGTCACAAGCCATATACCTGCAAACAAAACAGGAACAATTTTACCAGGTTAGGTTTTACCTGCCTGGTTCTTCAGTGAGAACTAAAAACTTCATGTCCTCTACTTGTGAACTTTAATTGAAAAAAGTTTAAGTATTTTGTTATGCTTAAACAGTTATTTGCATCATATATACGAATAATATATATATGACTGAATGAGCTACAGTCAGTTTTCTGCATTTCAAGTTTAATGCAGTCCCCTGGCAGTGTTGGAAATGGTGCTGAGTGCCCTTGGCAGTGAAAAGGGAATCAAGGACTCCACCATCACAGGAAACAAGTGAGCTTCCAGGTGCTGTAGAAAATACATCGAACTAACACCAATTTAAAAGTGTAAGTTCACATTGAAGTTTTGGTTTTTCATTTTAGTCAGCAGTATTACCATAGCACCTTGTGGTTAGAGTTTTATTCTAAGACTTATCCTTTCATCTCTCCAATGCTTACCCATCCAGCATTTCACTAGAATTACAGTTTCAGTATTTTTAATTGCTTGCTTAGTGCTGACCTAATAAGGTACATAAAATAATGTAGTTATCATTAGCAAAATTAGTTCCCTTTATTTCCTTTATAACATATTAAAATAATGCAAGTTACTCTTTGAATCCTTGGAAGTCATTGGTGCCTTATGCCTCAGCTGTTGGGACAGAATTTGAATTTCCACACAGCAGAAGATAGTAACTTAATCCATCAAGTGAGAATTGACAGGGCTTCTTCCCCACCATGTATCTTCACAGCCAACATGTAGGAAAAAGCCAAGTTTACACAGATGTAGACGAGCTGAGAAGGCATCTAAAAAACCTCAAAGATACTGTTCTGAATAGTTTTTTCTTTTCCTTATACAGACATCTGATGTGTCTCTTGTGTCTCTGAAAAAACAATATTCTGTTAGCTAAAGCAGTCTCAGCATGCAAGCTGATTCAACTTGCTCTTTCATGTTTATCCCTGAATTTGAGCTGATCCAGAAAGAATGTAGAATCAAAATTTTACAAGACAGCAGGCCACTGTACTCTGACTTCTGCAATTTATGCAGTATAAGCCTCTTCTATTTCCCCATCTTTAAGCTGGGAAATTAAGGCAGCTTCAAATTTGAGTACAGACACTCCATTAAAGATAAACCAATGCTTTGTTTACATCTAGATAGTCAAAGTTTGTATAGAAATACAAGCTATGTCAGGTTCCCAGATACAGACCAGTAAGCAGAAATTACCATGATTTATTAAGGTCCACCTGGCAATATTTTGTCTTTTTCTGCATACTAGTATAGCAGGATTTATCACAAGTTAGTTTGTAAGCACATGGAAGGTGACTTTGTTGCTCACACATCTTAAGGAGCAGATCATATGTCTACATTTGATGTGAAAGAAACTACAGTAGTGAGCACTGAATACAAAAACTCCATACCACCATTCTCAGGGCTGCTTTTCTATCCTGAGCCTGCATCAGGAGCACCCACAGAAACAAGAGCTTTGGCATCTGTGTAGCATCACTCCCAGGTCAGTGGTAAGAACGGATGATTTTTTTGAGGGAACACTTATTGGGCCTTAGTATGTAGTTTCCAAAGCCATTGCATTTGACATCATGTCCAAGTACATACTGTAAACTCTTGGGAGGCTCTGTCCAGAAAACACACAACATTAACTGAGTTTCATGTGAACAGTAGAAACCACTTCTCAGCTGCATATTGCTAAGTCCTAATTGACAGCCAGGATTTTCAGTTGCAATTATGAACTTGAGAGTCCATTGTCAGATTTCACCTGAACAGAGTTCTCCCTCTGACAGAAATGTTAAGTATAGAAGAGAGACTTAAGGGAAACAGTATCAGATTAATTCAGCCGTGAGTGAACCTTTGAGTTGATTATGTTCATGACTAGAGTATCAGGCAGCATCCTTCTGGAAGAATGGCAGGCTTAGGTAAAAAGCAAGAAAAATTTATTTTTTTTTTAATTTCCAGTCAGCCTTTGGGATAACAGTGCACAAAACCATCATGTTAAATTCATCCACTTGTATACTGAAAGGTTTGCCTGCCTAACTAGGAGCAATATTGTCTTCCATTAGAGAAAATGAGAGTGCGGGGAATTTTACTTCTTAGCAATTCTATAGAGGAGTATTTATATGGATCAGTTTGTATGCTACACTGTGTACATAAATTTCATCTGCTCTGCAGCAAGTCAGAAGCTCATCTGGTTCTTGGGACCACTGATTATATCCATCTTTCCCTAATTATTGTATCAAGAAAATTGGGAGGATCTTGCACTGTAGTCACCAATGAATGTATACCCGACCTAAGCAGATTGCCTGCCGTCATGCCTCTTTCCTCCTCACTTCAGATGACTTGATCTCAGCCCTTCCAAAAGGCAAAGATCTAAAAAGCCAGAACTTCTAATCAGGGACAGTCTGCTGGGCAAGCAGAGAGTTACCATCAAGTCACTTCTGTTTGGAAAGTCAAATGAAATTCTGGTTTTAGGAGACAGTGAAAAAGTGGCTATTTGCATTGCTTTAACTAAAAATTATTTCTGTGTATAGGAAAACTCTTAGAGACCCTCACTAAAGACAAACTATTTTCCATACATCTGTTGGCATGGACTGCTGCTGCTAGCTTGTACTTAAAGACAGTTCTGCAACACCTCCAATTCATTTTGAAGAAAGAGGCTTGCAGAGAGAGGGTAGAACTACCACTGTCCCCGTTAGTGTAGCACCACATGGTAAAACAGACCAACCCATCTGGAGATTGCACACCAAGAAATGCGTACTGACCTTTAATACAGAAGGATCTTCTGGAGATAGGTATTTGGCTTCCAATTTAAAGTCTTTAGGATAGACTCTAGTGCATTAGAATGCTTAGCTATCTGACTTCACTCTGGTAAAGTTACTTTCTTGTCTATACCACTGAAAAAAAAAGTCCTTCTGATTGTTTTTTCTTTCTTACTTGAACTTTATTAGCCCTTAAGTGACATTTAAAAAGCCCCACACCCTCAGTCTATGAAGTGGTATGGGTTTATTGCTTTTGAGGAGAGGGGACACCTGAAAAAGATCTGCCATTACATTCTTCTTGATGCATGTTTCTGTCACAGCAGCTGTGCAGAGCACAGATTGCCATCCCCAGCTGCTTATTACCTCATTTTCAGATTTACTAGCTGAGCTGCTCAAATGAGCACTGCAAACCTCCTGTTTCCCTCAGAATGAACCATACTAGCTTGAACAACTTAAGCAATAGGTTAAGGAGCAGAGACCTGTGATGATCAAGTAGATCAGATTAGCAGTTTTACAAACAGCTCAGCTTTTAGATTTGAGGGAGAAAGTAACAAGCAGCTGGAGAGGGCTGTGAACAGCAGTCCAATCCAACAATGCCATGCCCATAACCTCTGCTCAAGTCAGATGAGCTTGTTCTAAGCATACTCTCACACTGTGTTCTCCAATATTCAGCTGTAACTCATGTGAGGAGGCTTCTCACATTACCATGCTTAATTACCCTTGCAGCACCAATTCTAAAATCCTAGCTTAGTATTATTAGTTGAGCATTTAAGCTTCACATTGTTAAGTCTGTGGTCACATATCTTCTTTAAAATAAGAGTAAATGCATTTAAGATGATTTTGGTACAGTAATCATCTTTTCTTCCCCTTGTTCTTTACAAGGGGTCTTTAGTGTTATTTTCGTGTGTGACTTGCCCAGTCACCAGTATGGACCATGTATTAAATGCCATTAGAGACTATTCTCCTGCAGCTCCCATTATGAGCTAGATATAGGAAATCAGAGGCTGAAAATCCCATGCAGCCTTGGAGAACAAATCCATGTTAATTTTAGAATACCTTTTCCAGAAGAAGGGAGGGAAGCCAAGTCCCTCAATGCAGTTTGAGCTGTTCATTTATGGCACCCTCATTAATCCACAAGGAATCATTACAATGACACTGTTGCCATAAAAATGCAGTATTTTAACAGCTCCAGGAAGGAATTATTTTATATGCTTCACCCTATAATTTCTTCAAAGGGAACTGCATTATATTAGTGTAACACTGACCTTAAAGCTTAGCTTCTACAGAGAAATATTTAGCTGCATACAAAGAAAGAAAGAAAAACAAGCAGTTCCCTGGTTCTCCTAGCACTCTCCACTCTGTCATTAGAATAAGTTCATTAGGGTTTTAAACAAAACAAAAGAACAACAAAACACTCACAAAGGCATTTTAAAGTAGCCTGAACTAAAGTACTACTTGCAAAATCAAAACAGATTCCCCAAGGAAAGTTGCTAGCTTACCACTTCAAGCCTCTTGATGTCACTGAGAGAAGAGAATCAAAACTCCCTTCTCACCACATAAATAACTGCCTTCTCCCGCTCTAGTAAAGTAGAGATGAGGCGTTAGCCAGGCAGCTATAGAGCAAACCTCTGCCCCTCCAAGACCTCAAACTATAGTGCCCTCATTAAGGCCCTCTTTCTTATTTAAATAGAGCCCTGCCAGTGGCCAGGTGAAAATGTTTCACAGTTCATGATGGTCTCTTGCATTTATTTCACTGAAAAAGATTAGTTCCTGGTTTTCCTAATTAATGTTGTTTGCACAAGTCCCAGTTTTGCAGGCTCTGAAATAGCAAATGCAGTTACTAGGGCAGAGAAATGCTTGAAAAGGTGCAAATTCAAATGAATATAAAGACTATGGTTTAATGTAGGTGCACTGGTAAATGGTGCAGGTATTGCTAATTATGTAATTTTTGATCTTTTTATGTATAGCTTCACAACATTGGCATTGGTTTATGAAGTTAACACTTAGAAATACCATAATAATATGTTTAAACTGTAGTATTTGTGTTAGCTGTGGGAAAGTCTAGCTTTTCAATAACTAAATTTCTGTTATTTTGTTATTATTAACTAAATTGAAAGAAACCCAACAAGTTGTGAGCTACACCTAATTGTATTATTTATACATGCTGTTGTTTTCACAGGAGAAACAAGATATTCCATTGCTTCAGCTGAAAAATATATTAATAGATTTTTCTATTATAAAAAATAGAAATTTTTTTTTTCTATTTTTTAGAAATAAAATCTTACAATAATAAACATAAAACTTAGTATAAACATAGCTGTAGATTTTATTGACAATGAAAGATATAGGAGCTGCTTGGAAGTAATAGAGGCCATTACTTTTTTTGTCATTTCAGTGGGGATTTCATTATTGTATCCCCACAGTAATGTTCCTCATCTGAATTCCAATGTGCGCTAAAGCAAAGAGGTGCTGGCTTGGGCACAGACCCCCATCTTCAGGAGATCCCCTGGTGACATGCTCAGAGGTTCACATCAGTATAGTTCACATTAGTGTATGTGTAGAGGTTGATTAACATACAGCATTCAGAATAAAATACTAGTATTTTACCTATTCTAAACTCATTTCGAACTGATTTTTTTACTTTTCATTTCCATCTTTTGCTGTAGTGCTTTTCCAAACAACTTACTCTCTTTCAGACTGCTATACTGTCTAACACTGTATAAAATGTTGGGATGGGACTGTCAAATCACAAATCCACACTGCAAATTTAAGCACTTCTTATGTTCTAGTAGACTTCTAAAAGAAGCATAGTAATTCTGATATGGAGTCCTTGTTTTTTTGAGAGTTCTGCCTCAATCTGTGTAAATCCCCTTTTACTCCTCTGCCTCTGCTTTCAGCAGCCTCTTGTCCATTTACAAGATTAGTTTCCTCACGCAACTGCCAGTCATTCCCTCCTGACTGTGTTTTCAGTTTTGTTTTGATTCTCCACTTGGTCTGCATGCTTTAAGTTTTCCTCCCTTCCTCAGAAAAGAGCAGATACTGAACTTGTTTTCCTTGAATAATCTTGGTCCTGTCAGTTTTAAATGGAAAACCAAAAACAGTTTGTTGCAGCATGTGGTCCTGCCTGCACAGTGCTCCGGAGATATAACTACTTTAGTGGCTCAGATCCATGACCCTTTTTTGTCTTGTCCCTTTGAGAACTACCTCTGACTCTCACTGTGGTTTTGTTCTTTGAATTGAAAGAAACATTGACATTCACCTAAATGTTCACATCCTTGCTTAGTCCCTCAGTTTGGTGGTGTGTTCGTAATCAGGTTTTGCCAGTTCATCCCTGGAAAACAGGGTAGCTGGCAGTAAAGGTGCTTTTCATGTTTAGTCATAGAGGTCCTGGCTGTAAGGGTTGTATTGTAGCTCCAGTGAAATTCACACCAGTACTGTCTACATGGAGTGTATATCCAAGGTTCCATTTAAGCTAATGCCAGGAAAGGGTGGCCTGTTTCTGTGCTGTGCCACATCAGCAAATAGGACGCTGGCATTTGTCATTGTGGACTTGATGAAAGTGCTTGTCATAGCTGTTTCTCTGGGTGATTTGAATTTTTATTTTGTTTATTAGGTGAAGAGTGTTACCACCAGAGCTAAATACTGTTCTACTATAAAATCTCAGTAAGATTATATCCCCTTGTGATTCTCTAATTACATTTCAAAGATACTTAGTTGCTTTCCCAGAGAACCTGTAGTGAGCTCTAGATGTATCCCTGGTTACAGGGCAGCGCGGGGTTGAAACAGCAGGAGATACCCGGCAGGTGAGATACTGTGTGGCAGTTAAATGTACAGAGGTTCAAAAGAGCCTGAAGTGCTTTGAATAAACCACCTTTAGTAGAACTCAGTGACTTCTGCCCTAGTAACTCACTCAAGTGGCATGTTTATGCTGGTGCAGATATGCCAACTATTGCTATGAGACTGAACAAAACATTAGAACTGTGTTCGGCTGGTATTAATTTTGCTGCAGTAGTTAGTTTTCACTTTTGTCATAAACACAAATCTCCTTGTAGACTAATTAACAGATGTACTGCAGCAGCAGCAACACTTGTTTCACCTTTTCCCTGAAGGCTGCAATTGGCATTTGGTTTCAAAGCTAGGTAAAGAGTATCTTTCACAATTTCATGCATTTTTGTCATTTTTTAGCATTACTTGTGAGCAAGGGCATACGAGCACACCTGGAAAAGGAAGTTCTGTTGTCTGGCCTGTTTTCCTGAAGAGCACACAGAGCTGTAATCGCACCCTGAGGGAATACACACCATCTTTATGCCAGCTGGCTTGGGCAGTATGGAACTTGTTGGTGCCAGGCGTGTTTGAATGGGTGTAGCTGCACTGTGTAAATGTACTGCATTGACACAAACCAGTATCTACACTTTTCTTCCCCAGTGCCAAAGTTGAGGTTGCTCTGCTGTTGCAAGTAGCTCTAATCAATATAAAACTCTATGATTTATATACTTAAAATCTACTCCAGTTTAACTATTTCTGCTTGATTTTGCATTGTGTGTACTTTTATCCCAGGATGAGTGGGCCCAGTTCCAAATCATAGAAGTCACTTTAGAGCTTTGGAATTTGACTCTCTTGATGCAGAATAAGAACAGACAGGCAAGGGTTAAATAAGGCATAGTTAGCTCAGCTCTTAAATTCACTCTGTGCCTTAATCTGGATTGGCTCCTATGCATTGACAAACTCCTAATTAATTCAATTGCTGGTGAAAGGTACTGTTTAAAAATTAGCATTGTGTTGATAAGGTATGGAGGAACAAATTCTCTTCTGGTAGAGCAAGAGGGGTTTAAACAGAGCCAGTGTGAGAATGCACGAGGAATTCAGTGCTTGACCTTTATTCACACCTTCTCTGAGACTGCCGACAAGAATCTCTAAGTGCTCCCCTTGCTGTTGATTGTGGTGCTGTGAACACCTGCCTAGTAACAATTAGAATAAAGCTCACATGCTCATTTCCTGGAAGGTAGGAGCTATCAGGTATAATGACTGTAGACTTTATTGATCTGATGGGGATCTGGTATGCTAACAGTCTAAAGTTTCCACAGCCAAATAAAAATCCTGGAATCCCTCAAACCCTTTGCAAAAATGAGTTCTTCCTGTTCTACAGACCTCTCCAGAATCAAAATGTGAAGACTGAGCTACAGATTTTCCCTAAAAGTTTTTACAAATAGTCTTTTTCAGTAGTAACATTTTGCTTTGTTCTGTGTAGTCTCACTTGACAATAACTCTCAAATCTCCCCGGCCTACTTCCTGTTCTCAGCAGCACAAGTTAAAATATGCTCTTGAAGACAGTTTTATTTCTGCTCTTCCCTGACTCCCCTGAAGAGCAAGAGGCTAATCAACATCAACTTTATCAGAAATATAAAAATTTAAGGGCAGGACTTTCTGTCTCTCATTCAAAAGAGGTGGGCGAACTGCTCTAGATGTGAAAGAACCCTACTTTCGTATACCAAACACTCACCAACTATATAGGATTGCTGGAGAACAACAATTTACCACTTAAGAATAAAGTTATGGCTCTTGAAGACTTCCGTGGTAGCTGCTGTTGCTTCTATATCCAGACTTAAGGATATCTGCCTTCCTGTGCATGGAGGAGTGTTTTTAGGGCCAGCTCAGAACAGGATCTCACCCCAGTGATAATGCAGTGGCATGGAATATGTATTTGTTCTGTGTGGAACATTTTAAGTAAAGAGTATCCATCTGAGAGAAGTAACCAAGTTAGCAGGACTATTTCGTTTGTGAACTCTCTAATCACCTCCTTAATGTTAATTTATGGCAGTACAGGAATGATTAACAGGAGGCTTTATAATCATAGATGCCTACATAGTACATGCATCGTGTATGTGTACATGGTGATGATCTTTGACATGGGCAGCAGTCCAAAGTATGAAGAACCAGGTGTTGTTGAACTGCTGACATTCAGTGATGCTACCATTCTGTGGCTTTTTATCCTTGGAAATGGAATAAATAAAAGTTCTCTAAAGAGAGGAAGCCCAGTTGAGCTGCTTGGCATACAGGCACAAAGAATCCAGAAGAATTTTTGCACTGTTGGGGATGGCAGCATAGTAAAATAATGGGGTTTGGAATTAGAGCTCTTTTGGATTAATAAGGAAAGCCTTTATGCAAAATATTACTGTGATTGCAAGCTCATGTTCTGATTGCCTTATCAGGGAGATGTATCCTCAATGGCATCTTTGTTTGTCTTGCAATGGAAAAGGATAGAAAATAATCAATTAAAGCAGACTTGTTTAAATGAAAGACTGTTCAGATGCCACAAATCTGAGCATTCAGCTATGCACTTCTAGCAAAGATTGTTAGTTTTTCTATTAAAAACCCCCTAATTTAATGCTGCTGTGTGTATTTGCTTTGTAGTGAGGCCAGACTACTGACAAGAGATAAATTTTCTCTTTTCGTTTTAACTGTGATCTTATTTTTTTCTTTCCACTTCTCACCCAAAAGCAGTATCTTATGAATGTGAGTATAGAAATGAGAGGTTAATTACTTCTTTTATGTTCTTGGGTATACCAATTAATTTGTAAAGAAATAATATAAAATCTGGTACTGGTCATTTCAATAGTAGATGGACTTCACCCTGAACGTATATCAATTGACATTGCTGCAGTATGCCGTAGTTTATTTATCGAGCTTTATGGAAATAAAAAACAAATCCCTTGCTCCCTAGCTCATGGTCTAAGTGCCAGCAAGGTGGGCAAGTCCACCATTAAATCCGTATCTCCCAGGAACAGAAGATCCCCAGGGAAAATCAGCAGACATCTCTTATATAGTGATAATATAATATTCAAAAGGAAATTGTTTGGATTTATCCTGTAATATCTACTCATAACAGCCATCTAATGTTAGTGGCAGATTAACATTATTCAGTCGTTTAAATCTCAAATAATCTTTATGGCAAACTACCAGAGATTTTGAGTTAAATCTCAAATACTCTTGCTTTTTCGTTGTGTGTGTATGTGTGTGTGTTGCGTAATCTCCCTGGCCAGTATGGAGGATGTTGTGATCTCCTCGTTAAAGACGTCACACTGAGAAGATTGTAGTAGAGGAATAAATAGAACAAATGTTAGGAAGCAGGCAGCTCATCTTGGTTGAACTATAATGCACTCCACACAAGCCGCCTTCCCCATAGGTTTGTTTCTTCTAACTTTAAGCAAGATTCAATTACCATTTTGCAAAGTATCTAGCTAGGTCACATGAGGCTCTTCTAAGTACACTTGCATCCTTTTCTGAAATGTTGTTTTACTATTTGTGCAACTAAGTAGCTGGTAGGTTTTACAAGAAGTTATTCCTATTTTGGAGAGAGCAGACAAGGGCAGTGTCTCCCAAAGTGCGAAGAAGCTCAAAATTTCACATGTGAGGTTCAGTAGGGAGCTTGAACACTCAAAATTCTGCTCTAACTGGGCTACTGTGTGTAGGCCCATCTTGTTATCATTAGCCTCTGTTCCTTGCCTATGCTGCAGAGGTGTGCAGTGCTGAAACACTGGAGTTGTTCTGGGAAGGGACTGCCATATCTGCCCAGGCTGATTCTTTCTGGGTGCCAGCTTTATAGTCACAGTGTGCATCTTTGATAACAGGTCTGCTGTTACTCCTTCTAATTGGCCTGTGTGGAGCAATGTGATGGGATAGGTCTATCAAATGTTTAGACATCCTTCACAAATGGAGATCCATAAAAAAAAAAAAAAAAAAAAAAAATTATGTTTCTGCATGGCATTTTGTGAAAGAAAAAATGGTAGCCCCATGCTTAAAAGCTCAACTATATTAGATACCTAAGATTTAAAAGATTTCCCACGAAAATGTTGAACTGTATGTGTTAATAGACTGCATAAAAACAATACCAAAATGAGCAAAAAAAGAGTCCTTGCCCATTCTCAGCTGCATCTGGTGAGGCTGGAACTACTACAAACTTTTTCAAGTTAAGCTAGGAAAAGCTTGCTGCTGGAACTTAATACTTTTCTCCAGAAGTTTTGTTTGTTTTATTCCGTGACTATGCTCAGACATTGTTCTGCTCTGATCCCAACAGATTCTGAAAGAATGCAATGAAAAAAGGAAAGAAGGCAAGATGCAACAGGGTGGATGCTTCCCACAGTGGCTGCCTGCTTGCTGTCCAACTCTGGGAAGCTTCAATGGATATGGAAAAAGCTAATCCCAAAATACAGTTCCATTACAGTATAGGTCTATTCATGGATCCTTGTAATAGAGCTGGTTGAGTGGCATTCATTTTGGAAGCATAGCTTTGCTGGGCACGGAGAGTTTATTTTTAGTATTTTAACCAAACAGCATCAAGACTTGGCATTTTCTGTAAGATTTAGACTAATGGCTCCGCCACTGACTGCCCATGTTCAAGGAGTCTGACTCTGAGGGTGCTGATGGAGTGTTTGGACTTACTTAAGCAAAGTGTGTTTATATTGGTTCAGCTCTTCAGAGTTCTTTAGCAGTAATCTCTGAATGTCATTCTGTACAAAGTGCATGGTCACTTTGTACAAGATGGTGCCTGCCTGTCCCTGCCAGCAGTGAGCAGCCCTAGGATTCATCCTGAGACTTTGTGCTTTCAGATTAACTCTGACTCTGTTTTGCAAAATTATTACTACAGTTCTGAGAGATGGCAATTTTGAGGACAATTTGAATACATGAAAAACCAGTTTTTCATTGGGCTTCCTTTTGCACCTAATGAACTTCTGTGCAAGGAAACCTTGTATATTAAAGGGATGTTAGAAACTGTATCAAGGGTATCTCAAACTTTCAGAGTGGGGGAGATTTTTTAACTTAGCTCGCTACTTGTCATAAGGGAACAAAGAAACAACCTGTAGTATTAAGCATGACCCACATATGGGCTTGACTGAAGCACTTTGAGCTCAAAATATGCTTGAGTGTCTGGGAAAAAAAAAAAAAAATGGAAATTAAGCATTTTCACAGGAACTCTGTTTGAATTAGTATGAATCAGGAAAGGAACAAATGTGGTATTTTCCCTCATGACTCTCCTATTTTATATTTCTGGTGGGTTTAAGTTGTCTTAATGAATAAGAATATTATTGATAAGTTTCAGAGGTTTATTCATTTTCCTACCTAGAAGCATTTTGCTTCTATTGTCAGAGCCAATACATCTTTTTTTTTTTTTGTCCTGCTTAATATGCCATTTTAGACACTAAAAAATACTTATAATTCTGCAAGCAGTCATCTTTATTTCCTTCCTGCCCCCCAACTTCCATTAGTAATGTTTGGCAGTGACTCAGAACCACCCTGCTTTTTAGTTAGGGTGAATGAGAAATCACCAAAAGCAAGAAAAACATGGAATGAAGGGAACCACTGGCACCAGCTCCATAGCATGATTGCGTCAATCTGTGCTACTGCACAGTCACTCCAAGTTTCCATTAGCCTTAGAGCACAGGTCCTGGCTGTCTGAAGAGAGAGGCAGTACTGTCTATTGAAGCACAAGACTTGAAGCCAAACACCTCCTAAGGTATCTTTCCTTTTCTCTTACCAGTTCATTGTATGGCTGTGGGCAAATCTTCATGCTTATTTCACAGTCTGTACAATTTGCAGTTATTAAAAAGCTACTTTGAGAACATTATTTGTAGTTTTTGATGTGCAGTGTAGTACTAGGAATTGTGTAAGTTATTACTCAGTTGTAGCGTACTGCCTATTCAGTGAGACATCCTGTCTTTCTAGTTCATTTATAGGATTTGTCTCCTGTCTGGGGTAGCCCAAGGTGAATGATATTGACAGTATGAAGCTGTACAAACTGGTAACACAATGAATCAGTTTGTGCCAAAGCCCCATCTCCCATCAATTTCCAATCTGTAGATCTGTTCTTAGCAGTACATGATATATTAATACCTCCGGTAAATTACATATTCTTCTAAAATACATGAATCTGATAAACCTGTGGATTATCAGAAGTAGTCTTTGGAGCTCAATAGGCTGGTGTGCTAGAGAGCTCTGTAAGAAGAGACGTGAAGTGAAGGAATAAAAAAAATTAAACATTATTGGGGGAGGGAAGCACATAGTCACAACATAAGCTCTGGCAGTTGGAAGTCATTTAGGCTTTTTGTACTGTCAGTTGCTTATTTTACCAGAGGGACACTTTCAGATGAGATGTTACTTGGAGTTCAGAGGATAGATAATCTGAACAGCAGGGGAACCTGCTGATGCTCAGCGATGCCATTTTCAATAAACATCGCCGTGCACAATAGAGAAATTACTGCAGAGGCCTTCAAGGAACAAAGGCATCGACTGGCCACAAACAGTGCTGTATAAAACTGCCTTTTAAAAGCCTTTTAGGTTGGGGTTTTTTTCACTCTTCACACAAGGCTACAGGTTATTCAAGTGAAACTATATGAAAATGCCAACTAAGCAGCTATGTTTATCCCATTAGAAAATTTGGTCAAAGAAGTCTTTGTTCTTCTGCTCAGGTCTGTGCCCTGTCAGTATGGGGAAGTGTGAAAGTCCTTTTAGACGTGTAAAAAAATTCCACTCCTACAGTGTTGCAAAAATGAAATGAAATCAAGCCAAGCTTTCTTTTATAAGCAAGCCAGTATAATGCATATTTTAAATTTGAATAATGGTGTAACATAAAGAGGCATATCAAGGTTCAAAATACCTCATTCTGTTAAAGCTAATTTTGCTGCATGACTGTGGTGACATACTGCATTTCAACTCTGTAAAGAACAATAGGCTGCAATGATTTACAGGAAGGTAAATTCCTCTGAGGGCTTCTGGTTGCAACCTCATCTATGAAAATGAAGTTATTCACCAGAACCCCTTGACAGATTATTTCCATGAAACTCCCGCTAGTTCACATATTGAAGAGAACCTTGAAATATTATCATAATAGTTCAGCTGTGTTGAAATGATTGAATGTTTTGAAGTAGTTAAGACAAAATGAAGTTGTTTCAATCACTGAATCACTTTCAGTATTCACTTACAGAAGGGAAAATTGTTTGATGTGCTGAATTTAAAAGTGGGCAAACTTATTCCAAATTGTTTGGGGTTTAAAGCATTTAACTTAATTTTAAGCATTCTGGATAAAAAAATCTATTCAGCCATAATTGAATTGCAGTATTGTTCTTTTAATTGCCTATCACTTATCATAGGGTTCCTGGGAGTGGCTTCTCCAGGTGTCCTACAAGCTGCCTCACCTTTTGTTATAGGTGAGGCACCTTCTGTAAGGAGGTCCAGTGTTTTATGTTTCAATTGTACTTTTAATTTCCCTTGGGTATGTGGTGTCTCTCCTTAGTTGCATTCAGTTTTGTTCTTTCCATGAGCTACAAGCAGCCCACTTTAAAATTATGTTCTGATAAAGCCCTATGGATTTTAAAGGTCACATTCTTTTCTTGTGTGAATACATCATTGCCATCTATTCACCTGCTGTTTCTGCAAACTCAGATATTACTGATGACATTAATTATCTTAATACTGGAAGGGTTCTTAGCATGAGCTCAAAACATGCTAATTTTTGAGATCTATTTGAAATGCAGGGACAGTGGGGAGGAGTTGAGTTTCACACTGGAAAAGAGAAAATAATTTTCTTTGTGCAACTCATGCTTCTGAAATGGTTCTGCAAGCAATGATGAGTTTTTCTAAGTTACTGATTGTTTTACTACCTGGGATGTAAAGCAATCTCCAGATGTGATTGCATGTTGTTTTTCCTGCTGAGGCATTGGTATAAAGGAATTCTGCCAAGCCTATTCAGAGAAGCCAAAGAAAGCCTAAAACACAGGCATCAGAAAGCAGTGTAAAACCACTACATTGCTTAGGCTTTCTTTTATTTGGCACTGTTACCTGGATCTAGGAACCATTTTAAAATCTGTTTCTAGAGGAAAGAAAACTCATTTCTAATAGTAGCAAAAAAAGTACTTCCACAGATCTGGCACAGAAAGCAGATTGCTCACTGACAGGAGAACCTGTCTCATAATTTGATGATTTGTGTGTAGATTTGATTTGGAGCTTATTCCCACTTAGAACAACATTGTGTTCTATGTGTCACAAGTGCATTTTGATTTTTGCTTTAACTTCCATTGTTAGGGATCTCAAATCTTTGTTGTTGGTTTCTTTCTTTGGTTTTTTTGTTTGTTTTTTTTTTTCTTTCCCCAGAGTTTAGAAGTGGTTAGTCTTTTAGGTGGATCTTGGTTCCTGCAGAAGTGCCTAGCATGCCCTTAGGAAGCGTTGTCTATGTGGCCTTTGCTGGTGCTTCAGGATAACAGGGCAGTCTTCTCATCTGCTGCAGGCAGGAGCTGCTGAGGAATGTTGCATACTGTTGCTTTTGTCTGAAAAAATCAAAGGTTGCCTGAAAATGCCTAAATTGATTCCTATTGCTCAGCAGTGACAAAAATTCTAAGAGAGTTAACCTTCTACACAACTAGACTCACCTGGACAGAGACATAAACCCTGTAACAACAGTGTCTACATTCCTAGTTCAGCTGTTTGCAAACCACTGTAATTTATTCTATTTATTCTCTTTTACCTTTTTCCCTCCTGATGACCCTTAGCTTCATCTAAATATGTCTGTAACTCTTTCCTTCAAAATGTACACCCATTTGTTTCTTGCTACTTTTGTTTGAGGAAGAGAAGTCAGTGAAATGGAGGCCTGGCTTAGTTTGCAATATTACTGGGTATTACTGAAGAACCAAAACACTTTCTCCCACCCTGCCTGCCTATGCTGGACACTTCTCTTTCCAGAGTCTAGGAGCTCTCCATCCTCATTGTTTTCATACAAATACCTGCTTTTGCTAAGCCTGGTGTCACCAATTCTGATGCAAATATTTAAGATCTGAAGATACGTCACACTTAGTGTTTCTATACAAGAAATTGAAAAGAGTGAAAATTAAATGTAAACTAACTGAAAGTAAACCCTGTGCCTTATTCTGCTACATGATGTCACTAGGATGCTATGCAGTTGAGATGTACGTTAGTTGTTCATCTTGATGAAAACAGTAAATAATAATTGTATTATTCAACCTAAACTGTTTGAAAGGCACAGAAGATGTTGAACTGGATAGTTTGCATAAAATTTTTATTAGCAAACATTGGATGTGGTTTTATAGCATTTCCAAATTATACAGAGTTAAAGGACTTCTGTATTTCTCTATTTAATAAATAAGAATCTCTTTGCAGCTGATCTGACTATGAATAGACCTATGTTGCATTTTTATTGTAGACTTTTGCAGTGTGCCTGAAAAAGAGCCCTGCTAAGATAATATGTATTCAGAGGTTCAAGCAGAAAATACTTACACGATGAGAATATAGCTCATCTTCAAAATGGTTTCCCAAGGTGGAGGGAGAGTGTGGCACATAGCAATGAAATACTGTAGTTTTAACAACAGGACCAGCCTTACTGCATAGCAGGAATTATCTGAGGTCTACTTAATATAATGTAGAAATACTAATTTCTGCCCTACTAGTACATTTTTCTATTACAGTGAAGGTAAGGTTGAAATGTTACTCAGTAACATGTCTGACTGTCTTTCCAATATGGGCCAAGAACAGCTTAATCCAGGACTGTCTGATGGATGTTAGATGAAAATGTGTTGTGGTGATACAAGATCCATATAGACAGCATTTGCAAGCAAAGATGTAAGGTGGAGAGTAAAAAGGCAAGCACACAGTATGCAAGTATATGAGTGTGGATTTTTTCCTATGATGGTATAGCTGTCAAATATATCCATCTGATTACATGATTTGGTGTGAAATGATTTGTTGGTTGCTGAGGATTTTTGCTGTGTTTCGTCATATGGTTCACATTAATCTGTGTATCTCTCCAGCTTCTGTTGCTCAGCAATTTGTTCTGTGCAGGAGACTTTAAAAGCTTTACAGTGAGTATAGGAGTGTCAGGAGTACTTTGAAGGGATAATTGGCTTCCTTCCATTTGAGGATTTAATTAAGCACCCTTCCAGTCCCCAGCACCTCCTGTCATTTGGAGAAACACAGTAACCTATATCTTGTGTGTCACCACAGGAAAGCTGATTTGTAATAGTGAAGTTCTAAAAAATACCTGCTCCTTTAAGAGCTGTTATATCATGATTTCTGGCTAATCTGGAACACGAGAGAATGTGCTCCTGTCTGAAAGCAGAAGTTGACAGTGCTATAGCCAAAGTCTCCAATAACGTTTGGGGAATAGCTTCCAGTTTGTATTTTTTTTTGGTACTTCTGTTACTAGACAGAGTGGATGGATGCTCATTCAGTTCCTTCAGATACGATTTTGCACTGAATTTCAGCCTTAGGCTAGGAGGAAAGGCTCCATGTCTCTTAACACACTGCCAACATGTATACCTGTGGTTTATTAAACACCAAACACAGCAGCATTTCTCTTGAGTGTGAACAGAGTGAACCACAAGGACCTGATTCAGCAGAATGTGCATATGCTTAAATTTAAGCACACAATTAAGAGTTCTGTGGAAGAGGGATTTGGGAGCTGTAATAAAAAGTAAGATCAGAGACTGGGAGATCAGAGGATGAATGGTATGAATGCAGTAAAAGCCTAAGGCTGTTTGGGCAGTCTAGTTTGTAATCCTGTAGTTTGGTAGTTATTTTGCATAACTTATTTTTGGTCCTTACTTCGCCAACTAGATTGAAGCAACTGAGATGCAAATATTCTCCTGGGAAAATATGTCTGATAAAAATATAATCCCTAAAGGTTAATTTTTACTTATCTGTAACATTCTTAAAAGCAACATGCTCACCCATGTCATGAGTGCCTGGTTGTGTCTGCTTTTCATGACAGACACTGTAAAATCAGGAGTGAAAGTTGGGCAATCCAAATCAGAAGCTTTTCTGAGCCTGCCACAGAGTGTAAGTCTGAATTGTTCAGGGCTTTCAGCTCCAGTTTCTCCACCTTCTCTCTGTCATTTGTTTCACAGGACAATTCTCATTGGCACTTAATTGTTGAGATCCTGTTTGCATCTGGCATGTAGTAGTGAGCTGGTCTTAATGTTGCATTTATGTACAAAAAAGGAAAAAAAAAGTCAGAGATGATGAAAGACCTTCCCTTCCAGGAGTGGTTATGAAATTAAGTGTGCCTTTATTATGAAGAATACAGCAGTTCCTAAGCTTTTAGAATGGTGTAGACAGCAAGGAATAAAACAAAAAAACGGACTAGTTTAATGGAAGAAATGGCACCTACTGTTTGCTGCAGCCTTTGAGACACTCAAGAAGTGCTAAAATTACAACATACAAAATTATCAGGGAGATTGGGACAGAACTTCTTTAACTCTGTGCTACTTTGATGATTATTTTTGTTTGTACTCATTCTGTTCCTTCAGGGTTATTCTTAATTACCAGTGTGGCAATATGTGGGAATCTTTTGCAATGCTAAAGCACTTAAAGTATGTATATTTTGATTTGTTTGAACAAAGTGATCTCTATGACAGATAAAAAAAAGAAAGAATTTCTGTTCTGAGATCAGAGGTATTCAAGACAACAAAACTTGGATTTAGAACTGCACAAACCATTTCCCTTCATCAGGCTAAGCAAAGTAGGTCTGAGAGAAGCTAATTCATGTCATGTATATAAAGCAAGTCAAATTCCAGCTACTACAAAGCTTTTATGTAAGACTTTGCTGACCCAATAGGTGGTGGAATATAAATAGATCAACAGTACACCCTTCCTTCTGCTGTTCTGCCTAATCCTTCCTTGCCTTCAGCATTGAAGAGTGTTTGATCTATTGAGTCTTAAATCAGACATTGTTTCCTACAAAAAAAAAAAAAAAAATCCAGGAGAATAAAAATTGAATAGTCTAAGAAAGTTCTTGTGATTTTGGAATGTTAGAGTGAGGAGCTGAATTAGGAATATACTACTGTTCTTTTTTTTTTTTTTTCTGTATATATTAACTTCACAAAACTGTAACTGGCTGGCTCTGCTTGCTCTCCTTAGCTACCCCTGCCAGGTGGCTTGACAAGCCTCTTCAAAGAGTAATTGTATTAAACCTATATTAATTTACTTTCTCCTTTTCAATAATACTTAAAATGCCCTCTTCTGCCTGCAGGTCTCCACTGCTGCTCGGGAGACGGAGCACTTTTTATTTTTAGTAACAATATCTCTCATGCTGGGATGGAAGAATCTTAAACCAATTAAACACATTAGAAGATAACTCTGTGTGTGGGTTTGGTTCAAGATCTCCATTTTCCTCACTCTGGGGTATGTCCTAGTACCAGCCTTTCTATCCAAGATGACAGAAATAGTGAGATAAGCTGATAACTAGGTAAGCAGTACAGCTGCTGCTTTTGTCAGGTGTTCCTTTGCCAAAACATCACTTGTAATGGGTTTTGCCTTTTTTTTTTTTTTTTTTTTAATTCCATTACAGTTAAGTCTTATAAATTTTCTTGATTTTGACTGAGGATTTTTTTCAGATGTCTTTTTCCTTTTAAATGTTTATTAAAAAAAATATGAAGAATGAATCTCTTGAACGTGAAGTGTTTTTTCCAGTAGAAGATAATTGTGTGTTTGCACTTTCAAGATTTGATAATTTGCTCTTCCTTTTTAATGCTTACTTACTAGGAAGAAACTTGTGGGCTGGCTAGAATATTTCATCCCTTCAGATATTTTAACTGTGTGGATACACTCTGAAAAGCAGATTGATTTCAATTTTTTCATTCGCACAAGCTGGAACAGCATGTCCTGAACCTCCACATGCATTTATCTAGGTAGCAAAGCCTTTGGCTACCCTGATATTAAACTTTTTTTTCATTTTATAAGGGATTTACGTGGGTTAGCAATGCCCAGATTGTTTAAATACAAGATATTTTCTGGGAACTGTGGCATGCATTGCTGACCTGTATGCTCTGGTGAGCAGGGATATAGTCTTGAGCTTTTTATTTATTCTTCATCTTTAATTTGACAGTCAGAGTGCAAAGCCCAGGGCAGGTTGTCCTGCATGGGTTTATTCTTACAGTGGAAAGTCAATACCAAATAAAGTCTGGCAGCATTTTACAAAATGTTGTAAAATGTTATTTTTATAATGTTAGCAGATCTAGCTTTGTTCAGTATGGCAGTATAACTTGTATCATCTCTCTCGAACTGGACTGAGGAGAAGTGACACTAGGGAGAAGTCACAGAGATCAGTAGCCTGCAGTAGTGTTTTCTCTCACCAGAAATAGCAGGTGACTATCAGTCTATAACTATGCATTTCAACTAAGGATAATAATTAAGCTGTGAGGCTGTATGAACTCTTTGAAAGGCAGTTCTAATGTAATACTTTTGAAAATGGTAAATGTGATTTCAGAGTACTTTAAATGTTATTAGAGAAGAGGGACAAGAAGGCAAAGCATGGCAAGGAAAAAGGAAGACTGTCCATTAGCTAGAGTACTGATACGGCATTTGGGAGGCTGGATCAGTTCCATTGCTAGGTTTGCTACTCTGGTTAGTGTTTCATCTCCAGTTCAGAGGAACTTGTCTACTGCTCAGTTTGGCATTACACAGCCTATGGCTAGGCCTGTGAGCTCAGAACTCTCACTGATAATCAATAGTGAACAAATAGTAAATAAATTTCTGAGGGGGATAATTTTTTAAAGGTAATACAGGTTTTGATAATCAAGTGCCCAATTTACTGAATTACCATGCAGCTAATAGTGAAGAGTGTTTGCATCACGGCGTGTTGTAAAGATAAATGAATTTGTCAGTGAGATGCTCAGATTGTCTCATCTGTTATTTTTCCCTTGTACATGGCATTTGATAGATTGCACTCTGCTTTAAATGCAAAAAGCTTCACCCTGGCTGGTTTGTATGTGTGTCTTTTTAAAATACCTGTCATTTTAAAATACAGTTGGGGCAGTTCCATCCTGCAGGTTGCATTGGCTGCGGACTTCAAGTTTGCCAGCCAGCACCATGTGAAATGCCCAGCCCTGCTGCAGGTTCTTCTTGCCATGCTGCTGCTCATCATCTCTCTCTGACTTGCCTGCCCACAGCCCCTGCTGGGGCCCACAGCTTTCTGCTGGGATATGGAGGTTGCATATGGGGCCTTCCGAGAATGATGCTTTCCATCTTCTCCCCCTTTCACTTTTGCCTTAATCTGAGAAGCAATGGTAGATATTATGTGTTTCAGAACAAGTCTAGAAGGACTTGAGCAGACTGCCTGATGCTCCCTCTTCCTGTTGTTGCTAAGTTTCGGAAGCTGCAATGCCATGGCTGTGTCAGCAGACCCTGTGCACATATTCCCAGCTTTCTTCCCTCTCTTGCCCTTTCAGTGGGACACGGAAAGTCTGGCCAGCCTTCAGGAAGGAAAAGGCTGCTCACATCTGCACTGAAGCAGGCACCTTCCCTTCCCTCCTCCACACACATAATTTTAAAACAAATGTTACTCTGTAATGTAAAATTTGCTAAAGCATCTGTTTCTTCCTTGGAGCTCTGGAAAAATTTGATCCATGTGATGAGTTTGCATGAGTCTGCTTGGAAACTATGTTATGTTAGAGGATGAGTTCAATATGCATATCTCTGACAGCTCCTATTCATACCTACATCAAGGTCCGTATTGTCACTCTTCTGTTTCTCTACCTCCCCAGTCAGTTCCTTCAGCAGCTGGCCTCTCCCCTTCTCCCAGATAGTCTCCAGTCTCTTGTCTAGGAAGTACTGAGTACAAAGGTTGCACTAAACCAGCAAAAGGAAACACCTGGAAAGGCACTGGTTTGCATAGCCATAACTCACAGATCCTGCTGTATTCAGGCTGTTTGTGTTTGTGCCAGTGACTCCTTGGAGCCACCCTGATGAGCAGCGGAGCAGGAGGCAGCTGTGGGACCTTGGACTGTATTCCAATTCAAAATGGCATGGGGCAGGTATGCAGGCTCCTTGTCCTGATGTGTCGATGTCTGAATTATGTGATGGGAGAGATTTTTCAAAGGTATGCTTAAGATAATTATTAATTGTCCCTTTGAAAATACTAGTATTTCATGCTTGCCTCTAACTTTAATGACTATTTCACTGGTCTGGGTTTTTTGAAAGCTGGCACTTGCTGAGAGTGAAAAGAGAGTATCTCACTTTGCTTAGCACTCAGCAGCTGAAGAATTCCCATGAGTGGCAGTTACCAGGTCAACAGCAATAGAACAACCCTTGATATTAATACTTTGTAAGCTAGGAAAACAAACTCAATTGAGTGTTACTCTTTTTCTAATGCTGTATAGGAAGCATTTCTTTACCTAGCATTTTTCAAATGCCAGAGAACAGCAGCTGTTTGTGTAGAATTATCTGTTGTTGTTAGCAATGTTCTTGCTTCTCTGCAGGACAATGACTTTATCCTTTAGAAGCAATGGAAAATGATAAATGAGGTTAACAAGCTTCAGTTGAAAGTGAAAACTAGATCTATGACTGCCCAACTCTTGTTGAATTCATTCTGGTCAAGGATTGGTTTGTTCATTTATTTTCAGGGAAAAAAGCATCTCTTTTTCTTGGCCTCCTGAGAATCAGAAAACATGATTGAAACTCTGCTGGAGCAGCTTATTTCAGGGCTTAGCAAAGAATACTAGGCACAGCATTTAGGGAATGTAGATAGCTTCTTTTCCTTAATGGCTTCCCAATCAGAAACTGGATGAACCTTCGGGATGCAGAAACAGGGAAGATCCTCTGGCAAGGAACAGAAGATCTGTCTGTACCTGGAGTGGAGCATGAAGGTACTGTGTGCCCTTATTGCGCATTTGGGGCTGGGTGGTGCTGCATGTCTAGGTCAGCAGAGTTGTGAGCATATCCCTGCTTTGAAGGACCAGATGTCCTGACTTTGTCCTCACACCTTCAGAGGCTTCCACCACAAAAATCTGGGGACACACTCCACAAAAAAGGGTGGGGGTGAATCAGGGGCTGGCAAAGTGGACAAGTTGAAGAATGCTAAGCAGTGAACCAAGCTGGGTAAGGAGTAACTGGCTGACCTTTGCTAGGTTAAGTGTTAGATCTAAAATGGAAGGTATAAAAATATAGTAACTTTTCTCAGTATAACAACAGGATTTAGTCGAGGTAGAGGTCAAATGGAGAACCAGGGGGGAAGAAGCATGCACAGTTACTATCCTGCCTGGCCACACACTATATTTGACCTGTGCTTTAAAGTGGTGCACACGGTACATTTGCTCTGCTCTCCTGTCCTTCTACCACTGCTAGAAGGCCTGTTGTCCTTCTACTCTGTCCTTGCTGATTAGCAGAGGACTTCACAGTCCCTTACTCTTCCCTATTTTTTTGTGACAAAGCACTGTGATAGGTAGTGTCCCTTGCCAAGAGCTTTGCTTTGGCTCTGGGAAGAGTCTGACCTCACTGAATTAATTTTGAAGACTTTCCTATTATGTGAGTACTGTAGCTGATCTCCAGTAAGTGGATTGAACTTGATCATTCAATTATGCTAGTGACATTGATTTATTTTTGGTTAAACATCAAGGACTGAGTTCTGCCTGTCACTACTAGGACTTACCTTTCCCATAATTTGGAAAATCTGCTGTATCTGAAGGAGGCAGCCAGAATATAAAGATCTTCCTCTGCCCAGAGAGCATACAGAAGATCTGTGGCAAAACTCTGTGAGTCCAGTAGTCTTCCAGCAATATACCTGGTTACAAAGCCCACTTAAGGCACAAGAGAAACAAGTTACCTTCTCATTTGGTCCCCAGCCAACATTCATCCGCTTTATGACAACAGTTCATTAATAGGACCAGTAGTATATCTCAGTTTAAGAGGGACCTGATGCAAGGGGTAGAAGATGCAGGTCAGAGCTAAAGGAAAGCAGAGCTGTGACTCAGTGATTACTAAAAGCATTTTCCAAGCTGTGTTTCTTTCAGCCTTGCTAACCTGTACTTCCATTCTCCTACCAGCACTAACAGCAAACAGTTCTGCTAATAGACCTTAGCAGATACTTACTTATGCCTATTGTATAAGATATCTATATTAAAGAAAAACATTCCAACACCTACAACTGTAGGAAAGCAATTGAAATACATCTTTTAAAAGAAATGTGGTAATTCATCATCTTAATACGGAATTTCTTAGACTGCAGGTTAGTGGTGTTTTGCCTTCTAGAAATAACTGTGTAATAGGAGACCTAGGAGAAATGAGGAAACAGGCTCTAGAAAGCAGAAGAAAATTAGTTAAAAATATTCCCAGTCTTGCCAGCCTTTGTCTGTAAAAGCTTCTTCTTGGATGCATGGCTAGTCTTTGAATCCTCTTAGCTCTGTCTTGACAGAGCACTGAGCTGCTGCGGTTCAATGCAAACTACAGGAAGGTGTGCTTTGGGGCAGGAAGGACAGCTGGAGCTGTGTATCAGGAGGGGTTTTTGCTTTGCCTCATTTCCCTTCTGCCATCTTTCTCACTTTGGCAGATCATATCACCTCACTGTGTCTCAGATTTTCTTCACACATAAAACAGGAACCCTCACCTCCATTAGAGTAGCTTGGGGAATTAATTAAAACATACTCTGGCATGAGATTAATGCCCATGGTAGAAGGAATTGTTAAGACCTGACATGGTGTGCAGTTCACTCATCCATTTAGAAGATGGATGACTGCAAACTGGAACAGGTGCAGAGAAGAGCCATTAGGAGAAGCCACTGAAAAGATTACAAATGGGAGAACAGTCTTCCTTAGGAGAAGAGAGGAAAAAAGATGTTCTTGTATGACTTAGTGAGAAAAGAAGGCTGAGATGGATAGATTATTCTCAATAAATAGGCTAAGAGCTGAGAAAAGGGAGAGGTGTCCGACAAAGGAGGATTACCTGACTATGAATTAAAAGAAGCTATAGGGAAATGTGATTCTGGTATAGTCCTGCAACAGAAACAGTGAGGACAAACAGAATCATAATATCACAGAATGGCTTGTGTTGGAAGGGACCTTAAATTTCCATTCCTCTGCTATGGGAAGAGACACCTTCCACTAGACCAGGTTGCTCAAAGCCCCATCCAGCCTGGCCTTGAACATTTCCAGGGATAGGGCAGCCACAGCTTCTCAGGACAGCCTGTGCCAGTATCTCACCCCCATCACAGGGAAGAACTTCCTAATGTCTAATCTAAATCTCCTCTCTAATGTTGGCCATGTGTGTCTCAAAGTCATTATATAATACTTGTGTGTGTGTGTTCTGTGGCCATTCAGGGCAAATCACAGTCTAGACATCACAAGGAATCAAATGTATAGCAGAATGAATAAATTGCATTGCCCTGAAATGGGACTTCTGATTGTTTTTTGAACAGGACTTCTATTTGATTTAAGTACAAGTTTCTTTAAAAAATGAACCTTTAAGTTTTGAATCATGATACTGTATTGCTACATAAAACTTACCAGTTAGATTAAATAAAAAGAATATTAACATGGTATTGGATTGCTGCTGAAGTCTGAACATTAAACTACTACAAATAGTGGAAATCACTGCCTGAGCACCTGAAACTGGTATTAACCTTCTAAACCAGCTTCTGACAGCAGGAGTTTTTCAATGTACCCAGTCAGCTCAATTCACTGACAGTGCATTCAAAAGTGGGAGGCAATCTGGGAGATGCAAATCTATAAAGTTTGTTTTCAAGCACATAATGGAGTAAGCTGCTGAGGTCTAGCACTAGTTGAATTGCCAGTGTCGTTCCCAGTCACCGGAGCCAGCTTTCATTCAGAAAATACAACTAATCCTTTCATTATGTAAGAAAAGATGTAGTTTGAAATATAAAATAAATTTGGCTAAGATAGCTTGCTTTCTTATATGTCCCAAATATTTAAGGTAGTTTCATTAAACTACATGAAAACATGATACAGATACTTTAATTGAATTTCAGTTTCTAAGTAAAAGTGGTTGTACCCAAAATTATTTGCTTAGTAAATAAGAAATGTGTCATTCATCACTTTCTAACCAGAATTAAGTATCTGACTGAATGTGTTTTAGCTTAAATAAATGTGCAGGTATAAGTATATACTCAAGTTAGAAAAAAAGCAGTAGTAAATTTTGGATAAATTTGATGCTTACCTGCATTTCAGCATAGTTTAGTATGAACCTAACTGATGAGAATCAAACTGCTTTCTCTTCTTCTATCTTTTTAATGGAAAAAGAAAAGATATGAAAAAAATGAGTTTTACATAAATAATTTCAATTATCATTTTCTGCTTGATGGTATAAATACAAAATAAAATCTCTTAGACCAGATGTTTAAAGACTACACAGTCCCACTTTTATTAAAAGTAACCATTTATTTTGTAGTTTTACATTATTAAAACAAACATTCCGAGCAGTCTGTCTTGAGGATGAAAGAAATGTAATTACTAAATTGCAGAATAGTTTTAACAAGTTATTTTACCCTTAACTGCAAAGGGATATTTATTCACAACAGGCTGTAGTCTGTACTTGTGAGGGCAATAAAGGATGGTGCCATGCAGATTTCTGTGCTAAAAAAAAAACAACAAAAAGGATTAAAAATAATTAGAGACCTTTTATATTTCAAACTCTTCTCTTACACTTCTAATTTTCTTTTTACCTCTTTTTTTTGTTTGATTTGTTTTTAACAGACCATGGGCTGTGTACTTCTCCATGGGATAGGATGGTAGCTTACATTCCCTAAGCCTCCAGCTCTCTAAATTGGTTTCTTATCAAAGTCCTACTCTACATCAGATGGATTTGACTGGGGTTTGGTAGACTCTTCCTTTAATTAAACAGCAGCCTGCTTACAGATGTTTTGATATGCTTTCCCTTTAAGAACAGTTTGGCTCATAAAGCACATGCCAGCTGTATTCCCTCCCCTCTTTATTCCTAATAAATTTACATGAAACATTTTCTAATATGCAGGAAGGAATATGTACCATCACACCACTGAAGCATGACAGGCTCGGGATATTTTTAGTATATTGACTCCCTCCTTTATTCTCTCGATTAGGACCTTGCAGCATATTAATCAGTGCTCCCAAACCATCCCTTCTCTTACTCCTCCACTTGTAAAAAAAGCCTTATGAAATATCTACCAGGTGCAGTTTGCCACTTGCTGTTGGTGGCTCACCAATTGCAAGAGCCCAGAAATCCTAGATTGCCAAATTACTCTCTTAAGCTCTAGTTTGGTACTGACTTTACTGCTTGTATGGGTCTCAGTGTTTGAGGAACAGGTATTCTGCACACTTGTACAGGACAACTTCCCAGAGCTGTGTGCGGTGGCTGAAACGGTGCTGTCGAGCTCAGAAATAGCCCTTTGTGGTTTGCAGGGGATATACAGTCTGAAAGGGAAGAAGTGAGGGGGGCTAACACACTGGGGGTACTACGCAGCCCTTCGGCTGCTTGTGATCTTCAGCACACTTCCTGAAGAAAAAATTCAAGTTGCATCTCATATTTCAACTTGAAGAGTTGTGAGGTTGAGTAATAAACACCTTAGAACCAGGAATCTGAGAGATCAGTGGTGTTCTGTCACAAATTTCATCCCTGGCTGTAGGCAAGGTGCTTAATCTATTTGCATCTTGGATTTCACTCCTGCAAATCTAAAAACGAAGTCATTTGTGAGAGGAGATCATGAGGGGTGAGCAGGGGCGGCCATGAGGGAAGATCATGAGGAGAGAGGCGGGAAGGTTGTGAGGGGAGAGCAGGGGCGGCCATGAGGGGTGAGGGAAGATTGTGAGGGGAGAGCAAGGGTGGCCATGACGGAAGGTCATGAGGGGAGAGTTGGGGCGGTCATGAGGGGAGATCATGAGGGGACAGGAGGGGTGGCCATGAGGGGTGAAGGGAGAACTTGAGGAGAGAGCAGCGGCAGCCATGGGCCATGAGGAGCGGTGGACTGTGAGGTGTGGCCATGAGGGGAGATCTTGAGGGAAGATGAGGGGTGGCCATGAGGGGTAGAGGCAGCAGCTATACAGTGTGGGCCGTTGTGGGGTGGCAGATGAGGAGTGGCTGTGACTGGAGATCATGAGAGGGGGTCAGTTTGCCCTTAGTGACATGGTTTAGTGGTGGGCTTGACAGTCCTGGGGTAACAGTTGGACTTGATGATCTTAAAGATCTTTTCCAGCCTAGCTGATTCTATGATTCTATGATTCTGTTGTGTCCAAATAATGCTTCTTTATCTGTTTCACAGCTCGAGTTCCTAAAAAAATCCTGAAATGCAAAGCAGTGTCTCGGGAGTTAAACTTTTCCTCAGCAGAACAAATGGAAAAATTCCGACTGGAACAGAAAGTTTATTTCAAAGGGCAGTGTCTAGAAGGTACGCATGTGCTCTGAGCAGTCCTGCTGCAGCACAGGGAGGGACCCCCAGCGCGGTGGGGATTAACGAAACTGAAACTGGTTGAACGTGGTGATTTTAATTTTTCAGAGTAGCACTGAAGCACTCATCTTGTCAGGTCTAATGGGGCACAGCATTAGGGATAGCATTTCATAAGTGTATTAACACTTCGTTATGTAAGAAAAAAATCTGGGTAATCATGCTTCAGGGCATAAATCCACCGCAGGCTGCCTGAGGCAAGGGAACAGGTTATTTTAGAGTCACCCGTTCATTACGAGGGTTCATGCGTCTTCCTCAGAAGCACCTAGTGCTGGCCACTGCCAGACTGGAGGCTGGACTAAAGGAGCCTCTGGTTTACTTTGGTTACAACAGTGCCACCAAGTATTGTCTGTGTGACTCCCTAGCTGCACCTCTGACCTCCCTCACTGTAGTATTACTCTTGATCTGGGGTGGAGGAGGGGGAGATAAAACATTGAGCTCCTTGTCTTTGGGCAGCCAGTTGTACACTTAATCTCAACTGGATCACAGGGATGTCTGCAAGAGTGGGAGTGTGGTTTCCCTGCTCACAATTAGGTGTGATGTAGTTTCCACTGAATGCTAAGGAAGTGGTGTGAGTTTATCTGTACCATCAGCTATTTCAGAGAGGGAGTATCTGCTCTAAGAGGAGGGCAGGGTTCAGTGCAGTTTAAGCTGTACAAATTAATATAAGTGTAAAATATTGGCAGCACAGCAGGACAGTCTAGGGACTTCCTCAGCCTCTCAGGTGAAAAGCAGAAGAGTCATTTGTGGATTTTATCTTCCTTCAAATACCTCTGGATCTTCTTTTTACTTTGCAGAATGGTTCTTTGAATTCGGTTTTGTGATTCCTAACTCCACAAACACTTGGCAGTCCTTGATAGAGGCAGCACCTGAATCACAGATGATGCCAGCTAATGTTTTAACGTGAGTGCCTTGGGAATACAGAATCTGAGAGCAGGCAGAGAAAAAGCAGTGTGTGGCATTTCCTTGGGGGGCTACAGTGGGAATGAAGTGAGGGAGCTGCTACCAACTCTGGATCACCCTCACTACTGTTAGCTGTTGAGAGATAAATGGGGCTAAGCCAACCTCATTACCTTCTTTCCCATAGGTCCAATTTGCATTAATATAGTAATAAAAGTTTGAAGAAAGTGGAACTGATCCTTTATTAGAGTTGCTTTATTTTTTTGAAAGGTGAACCGTGAAAGGATTTTACAATGCTTTGCAGCTTAATACCCAGGAAAACCAGAACAACGAGATATCTGGGCCATTTTCAAATCTAGCTGTTCATCACTGACTTGTGTCCAAGGTGGCAGTTTTTCATGCAATATATCACCCATAGGAGCTGCTCTAGCGTTTCGTTTCAGCTCCCTACCATTTTGCCAAGCTTTGTGTCTTTTACATTGGCTTATAAACCATACATTTAGTCACACAGAGCTGTATCTGGGGATAAAATGTCCTTAACAGATAGCAAGTAGTCATTTTACAGTCACCTGTAATGGTATTCATGCATCTTCCGCAGAAACATCTGGTCCTGGCCACTGTTTGCCCATTGAGTTGTCAGCAAGCCAGCAATCCTGTGGGCTTGTGTCAGAGTGGCACATGCTGGGCACCACTGAGTGTGGACAGCCAGGCACAAGGGGACAAACAGAAAAGGCTCCTTGAGGGAGGCCCCTGGGAAGCTATAATGACTGACAAAAAGCCACCTTCCCTGCAGTGCTAGATGGGTGCTGGCAAGCACATGAGGAACACGTTGCCAGCAGAGACAGAAGGGTATTGGAATCCTGCTGCCAACAAGAGGCAGACAGGAGCAGCCAGTCTCACCGCAAGGTTGCTGAGTCCTCTGGAAGACCTCCCTCTCCAGCATTTTCCCTCTCATTCCCTGTCTGGAAGAAAGCCAGTTGCATAGAGAAGGCACCGGGATAGGAACTACCATCACTGATTTCTAGTCACAGCACATTTCAAAGAGAGAGTGGTCTCAGAAGAGGGCATCAGTGTTCAAATAGTGCTCCCTGGCACAATCCCTGGCACAATACCTGCTCAGAACCTCACAGGTGCTACACATGTCCTCAGCTACCAGAGCTGGTGTCTCTCAGTCAGTACAGGAGAAGCCAGATTTGGGAATCAGAGTAAAGAAACAAAGACATCTGACAAGTTGGTTTTGACCATCTCAGGAAATCAAGGCATTTTCAGGACTGGGAGTCATGAGAGTCCAGTTCTCACTCAACTGACCTTGAGGATTTTCCAGTGTCCCATTCTCTCCCTGGAGCATGGACTTGTAGTGGGCAGCCAAGATCTATCTCCTATACATGGAGGTGTCCTAAAGTCATTCTTGAGACTTTTCAGTAGAATCACCAGCCCAAAGAAATCCAAAAGGGGTTTTGTGACCCAAAGAAATCAGCTTTTTTCAGCTGCCAAGACTTGGAGAGCCTCTCACCTTCTGATATTTCTGAAAACCTTGTGTTTGTCTCAGTGTCTCCATAACAGGAAAGAATGGAGATGTGATACTTAGCGCGCAGGATTCCTGAATATCAATCAGACTGAGAACATACCCCAACATTTGAGTTCAAACTTTGTCCACGCCACAGCAAAAAACTTACACTCTTGCCAGGTACAGCTTTGCCAGTGGTACAGATACTAAGAGCCATAGTGGAGATGGTACTGCTGCGTTGATTTTCAAGAGCCATGTTATTAGACACAGTCAGATCACACTGCTCAGGTGTCCAGGTGCTGTAATGGCCTCAGAGTTCTTACTTTTAGCCACCAAAACCTCAGAGTCAGCAAGTTAAACCACCAGAGCTTTTGTCACACCCAACACTGCACTTCCATTGCAGTATAAAATATGCTTTTGCATTTGCACTTAAGTGCTTCTTGAGGGAAATTACACACTAAGTTAGTTGAAGTACCTTGCCAAGCACTACAGGACAGAGTTGGGGAATAAAATAAGAATTCCCATTGGTTTTCACTATTGACTGCAGGAGAGAGGGGCCTGAAGGTGCTGGGACTGCTACTTTATTTTTAGCAGTAGAAGTGAGCAGATGTTTGCTGTGAGCCCTCTGCAGCCTGTGGGGTACTTTGCCCAGAGTGGGAGTGACGAGAGAGGGAGGGATGGGAAGAACTGCTCCCTGTAGGAATGCAGTGGGGAGCTCCTTCGGCCCCAGCCACCTCTGGATCAAGACACAATGCTCATTGCATGTGGCTCCGAACCAAAGCTCCTGTTACGGGGGATCAGGTGGCAGCCCAGGCTTGTGAGAGCACTGAGAGGAGCAGTCATTTCTACTGTCATGCAATCTTCTAATACCTCTTCTCTCTCCTCTTTTCCTTCCACAGTGGTAATGTTATTATAGAAACCAAATTCTATGATGACGATCTTCTCGTAAGCACTTCCAGAGTGAGACTTTTCTACGTTTGAGATGGGGCTTTTTGGAGCTGTTTTAGTTTTCCTCCATACAGTTCTTGGTGCAAAACCCCCTGACTATCCAGTGGAAGACACTCCTGTAGGCGGTGACCCCTGGGGACCAGCTCAACGTGGGTTGTGACCTTTGCCCATCAGTTATTTTGCTTTCTCCTCTGACAAGACCAGACCAAACCCTCAGAGACAGGACCAGCTGCTCAGCAATGCACTGGGGAAAAGAGGCTGTCTCTGAACACGGGCAAACGATGGTCATGGAGAACCAATACTGTAAATTATGTTAGTCTCATTCTTTGTACTTCTCTGGATCCTGGTATAATCTCCCATTTCCACTCACACCAAACTCTCAATGCGTTTCATTTTTGCGGGATTAAGTTAACCTTTTCATTTTTCTCATGTTGTAGGTTTTTAACCTTTTACTGGATTCCTGTGTAATTGGTCCACACATCCTCTTAACTGAACTTGTAAAATAGACTGTGATATCACCTAATGTAACTAAAACAACTTTCTCAATTAAAACATTCCTACCGTCCAAAGAAGGGAAGAAATGTTAGCTCTCTGCGTTTTCCTTTCTATTACAAAAATGACTCACAGCAGCCACAAACTGCTATTGCTTAAGCCAGCAGCAGAACAGGACTTCCCGTGCCCCTCTGATCCTTGTTACATTTCTCCTCCTCCAGCCGCCCATGTTGAAAAGGTTTCCTGACTGCTCTGAGCGAGCCTTTTCCTCATCCTCATTTCTGTCCGCCAGTCCCATAGGGCAGTTTGTGCTGTTCGCTATCACTTGTTTCTTGAGCAGCACTGCACACTGTTCTGCTTTCCCAACTTTCTAGGAACCCCTGCAGAAAACCTATGTTCCCTGAGCCCACCAGCACCAGCCCTGTGTAGGGCCAAGCAAACTGAGGCACAGCTGAGGCTGCAGTGGCTGAGCCAAACAATCCCCACATGTTGTGCAGCTTTAATGATACATGGCATCAGTTTAGCTACCAAAAGCAGCGTCCTCGAGCCCTACTGCTACTCTTTCCCCCCTGTTGTTCGTAGTTCTAGCACATGCCAATCTTGGGAAGAAGGCATTTCCAGCTTCTGCTCTTAAACATCACGGACAGCTTTATGTTCGTTTGACACCATGGGTAGCCTGGGCTTGCGATTCTCAGGCACCACAGAGAAATGAAATGCATCACCTCAGATCCTGAGTTCAGCCACTGGGTGTACATGGGAGGAATACAGCATAAAAATTTTTGTAGGTGAATTGAAGCTGGACCATTAATCCCCATGAGGAAAGTGTTAGCCATTGTAGCGGCTTATGCACGAGACCTTACTGATGGGTTTCAGCCTGCTGGACTCATGGGGCAGAGACTTCTCAGTAGCATGGCCCATGTTAGGCCAGCCTTTACACAGAGATCAGCTGAAACTGCCTTCTGCACCCAGCGTGAACGACACCCTGTGATGGTATCTCCATCACAGAGGGGAGACAGAAGGTATCCAAAAAGGGAAAGTATAAAAGGTGGGTGGCCTGGAGAGAGGTAGCTCAATTCCATGCGAGATGTTCCAATAGATGTTCCCAGGACAGATCCGGCTGCCCTGGGAGAGGGCCCCGGTGGGACGCGAATCCTGAGGAAGCCTGGGGTGGCACCGAAGCCCCCTCCCTGCCCGCTCGCACCCTCCTGGTCTGGGCTGTCCCAGTTCGTCTGTCTCGCCCAGTTGGATGCGGCCGGACCCGCGTCGGCGGCTCTGCGG
Organism: Psittacula echo; assembly: GCF_963264785.1. Classification (NCBI taxonomy): domain Eukaryota; kingdom Metazoa; phylum Chordata; class Aves; order Psittaciformes; family Psittacidae; genus Psittacula; species Psittacula echo. Next base: position 28,809,824 of record NC_137740.1, on the reverse strand, counting down.
CGGGTCACTGCCGCCCTCAAGTGGCTCCCTGGGAAATAGCTGGCAGCTCAGCGGCTCGTGCCCCGGGACCAGCATCCCCCAGCGCGAGGCTAAGCCTCCCTTTACGAACCGTCGGAGCAAACGCCAGGGCCCGATCTGACGGCAGAAAGGCCCCGGTAGGGCAGAGCTCAGCGTGCTCTGACCTGACACCACCCAAATCCGGGTGAAGGACCCCCGGGTGCTGGGAGCAGGAACTTCCCGCAGGGCTAAGGGGCATTTGTGAGCGCTGAGAGAAGGGGCAGGAGACACTGTTAATGGGCTGCTCTTAGCGTGCCCCTACCCAGGGGCTGAGTGTGGTGCTGGCAGCTTACAGTTCCCTTGCATGGGGCCATTGACATCGGGCCAGCAAAGGCACCAGCCAAGGGAAAAGTAGTGCTGGAAGGGGCAGGAGAGGAGCAGGAGGTCAGAACCTGTGTGCCACCAACTGCCCATGTGTCCAGGGTTGTTCTCTCCACAGTGTGAGGGCAGCCCCCTGCCATCCTTTGTGCAAAGGCTGGTGGGGGGAGAAGTGGGTGCGAGGAGCAACACAGCAGTTACTCCTTTTATTTACCAAAAAAGTCCCCACCCAGAAACCTGCAGCCTCAGCAGGCATCTCTGGGCAGGGGAACTTCCCCCAGCAGCGTCCACGTGCCAGGCTCTGCACAAGGGGAGGGCCACATGGTGGCAAAAGGGGCAATTCTGGGGGGTAGAACCTGGCTGGGGCAGATGAGGAGCCTCTCGCCAGGCAGGGCCACTCCCAGTGCCCAGCCACTCACACAAACCCTGGCTCACCTGAAGATGCTGCTTCCCAGAACATGCTGGAGCTGCTGGCATCAGACTGGCCAAGCAGTTCTGGGAAGAGGGAACCAGCCTAATTCAGCAGGAGCAGCAGCAGCCATTGTGAGTGAATCCCAGCCAAGAGCCGCAGCTTCCTCTGCTCACTGTTCACAGCCGGGGTGTTTTGGGCTCAGCAGCTCTCATGGTGGGTGCAAGAGCCTTCAGCCACTAGCATGCAGCAGGCATTTGTTTTTGCAACAGCCTTGAGCAGGGAACATGCCTGGGAGGCTGCTCTCTGCCACAGGGGGCTCACCCCCCACACTGGGAGGGAACCTGGCAGCAACAGCAGGGTGGCCCCGTGGAGCCCAGATACACAGCCAGAGGCAACAGAGGCACATTGGGAAATGGAGGAAGGATGGAAAAGCAAGTGGAAGCTGGGGCTGTGCACAGAATGGGGGACTGGCACAGACAGATTCAGGGTGAAGCTTGTCCAAAGCAAGCTTGATCCTCATTGCCCTTCAGCCAAGTCTTCACCTGGGAGCCCTCCCAGCTCTTGGGTTTGGCACAGCTGCTGTGCAAAAGCAGCGAGGCAGCATGGAAGGAGGGTGATGCACAACAGGCTTTTGGCTTTAGGGGAGCTCTCTACATGGTTTTGGGGTCCATCACACCACAGGGGCTCCCTGAAGCATAGGCATGGCTTATGGCGATGAACAACACCAGTAGGTCTGGCTGCAAAGCAGGACCCTGACCCTGGGCATGTTGGGGTCTTGCCTGTGTGCTGCAGTGGGGGAACAGGGCAGCTCCTCCACACCACACAGCAAGCACTAGGCTCTTACATCCTCGCTGCCGACAGTCAGCACCATCAGTGTGTTACCTACCCCGGCTGCCACCGGGGAATCTCGGCTGCCTGAGCGCCCAGCGAAGTGGAGCAGGGCTCACGCTGGCACGCTGCCCCAGATCTGCCCTGCCCGATAACGCTCAGGCGGGAAGCAGAGCCCTCCTAATGCCGTTAATGAGCTGATTCACGAGAAAGTTACTGGTGAACAAAGGGCGCACAAACAGCCCAGGGCCACGTTATGTTCGGTGCCTGCTTTGCTACTCTTACCTTCCCGCGGGTGCAGGCAGCACAGGCAGGCGGCAGACAGTGCGTGGCAGCAGGCAGCCAGCAGCAGCAGGCAGCCAGCAGGGCCAGCACCGTCGTGTTCCAACTCATCCAGCTCCATCCTCCCCCAGCAGCACTGGGAGGGCGACAGGAGGGCTGGGAAGATTCAAGTCCCTCTGTCCCTTTTGGGGGGTAGAGATCCTGCTCCTGGGTCACTAGGACAGCGCAGCCAGGCATCGAACTGCTTGGACAAAGGGACTTCAGGGCTGTCGGGTCACTTGGGCACAGCCCCTTCCATCCTCAAAGGCAGGAAGGCAGCCAGGGCAGAGGCTGCCAAAGGGCCCCTTTTCAGCCTGAGGTGCTAAACTCCTCCTGCCCTAGGGAGCCTCAGGCCACCAGCCCATCGGTGCTATGGGATTTGGGTGCAATCTCTATTGGGACTCAGCACTCACCTCACTCCACTGCACACCCGACATTCACACCAGTGCTCCCCAGCAGTACCCCACACTGTGGGAGGGGAGTAGGGCAAGCCATCACCACAGCCCCTCTTGCAGAGCTTCCCATTCTTATGGTACCCAGCTCTGTGTCAAACCGCAGCCTGCTCTCACAGTGCCAGGCAAGGCAGGGAGTGTGGCAGGCACCCAAGAGGGGTGAAGAGCTGGGAGGGGATGAGCTGGGATGCAGAGGCAGGGAAGGAGAGCACAGTAGGACTGTGCTGCAGAAAGCTCTCCAGGTGTCCCAAAAGCCAGGCTGGAAAGGGTTGGCACTGCCTCAGGTGTGTAAAAAGGGAACGGTGACAAGCTGTGGGAAGGGGTCACGCTAACACCAGCTATGGAAGATGGGCACCAGGAAACTGTGGGAGATGCTATCAGAATGAAGACCTTGACAATGAGGGACTCACAGAGCTAGGGTCATCCAGTTGATAGAGAAGCAAAAGTGGCACGAGGAGAGGGCAGAGACCTTATATGCATTGGAGGAAGTGGCAAAACCAAGAGCTGAGGCCAGATACATTAGGCTGAGGAACCGGGAACATCTGCACCTCTTGATGCTTCCTGGGATCGTCGCAGGAAATTCCCTAACATAGAGCAGGGCATGGGGAAACAGAGGCGAGTTCTGGCTGCCCCAGGCCAGGGGACACGCTGTGCCACCCATCCGTCCTCATCACCAACAGCATGTTTGGGTCTCCTGGCAGGCTGGCCTTGGCCTGTCACCGCGGTTCTGCCGTAGCTCTCGGGGCGGATGCTGGGGTGCTTGGCTTCCTCATCCCACAGCACTAGATGGTGCTGCAATACAGCGATATGGCCTGGACCGCACAGCGCCGGCACAGCGCCGGCGGCCGAGGGGGAAGGACTCTGGCTTTAGGCCACCGCGTCAGCCACGACCTCAAGGGAGCCACGGAGGGGCAGCTCTGGCCGATCAGCCCATGGCAGGCAGGCTGCAGGGCCAGCTGGGATGGGACATGCCACCAGCTCTATCCCAGGAGAGGAGTAGCCCTTGTGCTGGACCAGATACACTGAGCCCTCTGCCAGCTCAGAGCCCCAGGGTTACTGACAGGCACAAACTAAGGGCCAGGGTGAGATGTGCCAGCATCTCCCACAAGACTGACACCCCCATGCCTTGCTCCTGCCTTTCGTTCCTCTTTTGTCCCTACTTCGAGAAGCCTTGAGAGCCCAAGGCCACAGCTAACAGCACTATGGGGCTCCCACAGCTGAATGTAGCCCCCAGCCTTTGCTGGGAGCAGCCCTCACTGTAGGATGCTCCACAGCCCCCCCGTGGGGCAGCAGCTCCAGTAGGTGCTTCTTGTTCACCCCTTCCCATAGCAAAGTTGTGCTCCCTGCTCCTGCCTGCTGCTCACCCCCCCAGGGAGGTCATAATTCTAGGGACCAGCCTTTGCGCTGAGAGTTGTCCCCAGGGAAACAGCATCCTCACCGTCAGCGGATAAGCAGGGCTGGGAGGGGATGTGCCGCTACAATGGCTGTGGTTTGACTTGGAGGGCTCGAGGCTGCTGCCTCTGAACCCCACAGCAGCTAGGGGCCACTCCAGGGCCTCATGCTGCCTTTGGGGCCACACTTCGTGGTGTAGCAAACCCTGGGCAGCCTCCACAGGCTCCCCAGACCCATGCAGGACCACACTGCCTGCCAGGCAATTTGGAGCCACATTCCTTCTCTGCCTGTGGACCCAGGGTCTGGCAGTGAATCGGCTGCTTGCCGCAGAGGGGACAGCTCATACCTGCTGTGGGTTGTCCCCCTCAGCAGTGCCCACAGGTCTCACACCAACTGAGCATCCATCCAGGTCTCCAGCTTTGTACACAAGCTGCATCATCCCTTGCACCTCCCGCCCTAAGTCATGAAAGAGGGGTGCTGTTTTCCAGCTCCCTGAAAGACCAGGGCCAAAAGCCTGCTCTGCCTGCAGCAAAGGAGAGATTGGTGCTTACAGAGCTTGGAGCACCCTATGCCCAAAGGGAGCTGGACGACTCACATCCTCACCTAACACCCAACTGGTATGCAGGGAGAGGCAGAGCCCCTCACCTTCAGGCCTCCCTCCTGGGTGGGAAAGGATGCATGCAAATACCCTATTCCTCTGGATTTACAGCCTGAGGTCCCCATCCCTGTGGATTCTCTAAGGGTTAATTGGGTTGGACTTTCTCACCCCCCCAGCTGTCTCCTTTGCATTGTGCTTCCCTACAAAAGGGGTGCAAGAGCTTCTCCAGATCCACACTCTGCTCTGAAGCACAGCACTCACCACTTCCTCCCAGGTCTATTCCTGGCCTCCAAGCCCACTGCCACTGGCTGCTCCCCACCCCTCCCACCAGGGCACTCCATCTGGCTGTGACAAGACAGACAAGATGGAGCAGCCATTGGCACAGGGGAGGATGGAGGATTCCCAGTGTCTGTGTAGGAGCCACTGGCAGCCCAGCGCTGCTCCCCCTTTCGAGGCTCTCACCCCAGAGCATGGAAGAACCGGGGTGGTGGTCCCAGTGAGATCTGGCGGCAGCTGTTAGCATCCAGCTGGGTTTCAGAGCTTGAGGACCTCCACTGGGCTGGGAACTGCCAGTTTTTTCCAACTGCTGGCAGTTACAGTACCAGAGCTGCTCTGGCTCACTGAGGGGGACATGGCAGCCAGGGACAGGACAGGAACTAGATATCTCACATCCACCCTTCAGCATGGGCTAGATTTTCCTGCTGCTATGTGGGATGAGACAAGATTGATCAATGGCCCTGGGCTTCCCCAGCCTGCTCCTGAGGGATCTTCTCCCCTGGGACACCTCATACCCTGAGCCTGGTGGATTGTTCTGCCAGAGGAACAGCTCTTCATGATTATTTTCAACAGCTATGCCCCAAAAGCACTTCTGTGTTTGTGATCTTGAGGATTTGTGCCTGGAAGGCAGTTTCACTCATTAGACTCTAAAGTAGATGCCAATTATTTGCTCAGACACAAACTGCACTAGTAACCCTGGCCATATCTAATTCAGAGTCCAAGTCCTTCATTCCCTACAGACAAGTTCTCCACCAAGCCCTCAAGGTGATCCAAATTTCATGAAAGTCGTCAAGATGCAACAAGAAGAGTTTTGGATGAGGCTAACAAAGTTACAGCTGGAGCAGTTACAAGCTTGAGCTGATGAAACAGGCTCTAACCTAATATGGGCAGGAAGTCAGAACTGAAGGTAGGTCCAGACCCAGTTCAGTTGCCTGCAGGGCATGAGCTCAGCCCTACTAGTTACACTGGCTATGATCTTTCTTTGTGCAGCTCTGCTCGTGCATCATATTTTGGGCCAATCACATGGATGTTCTCTCAATTCACCTGGACACACACTGGACATTGTTGCTCCATTAAAGGGCCAGCCACAGCAGTCTTGGGAAGGGCTGTCCTTGGTCAAAGTAATCGCTTCTACACATCACACAGCCTAAGACCTTCCGGGCTTGTATGAGCCAGCCTGCAGCTCTCCTGACAGCTACCTTTGGGAGCTACTCGGGCTATCTTCAGTGCTCAGCAGCCAGCTAGCACACCTCAGAACAGCTTCAGTCATTCTTATCCATGATCTCCAGGACCAGTGTCATCAGCAGTCCAACGAGGATTCCAACCACCTATGACACACAGGTCACATCTGCAGGCGAAGGACAGCACAAGAAGTTTTTCTGCTCCACAGGTTACAGCTGAATGTGCAACCTGTGAAGCTCTAGGTCAGAGACCCAGCATCACAGCACCATGCCTAAAGGCACACAATGGCCACATGCTCTTCACCTCTAGTCCCATGGCTTCAGCACCCTGCAGAGCCTGACTCTGGTAACCAGGCAGTGGTGGAGATCATCTTCTGCACACCAGAAGCAGGTGGGAAGCCCTAGGTCCCAGCAGACACCCTCCAGCATAAGGCTGGCTCACCAGGAAGGCCATTTCTCAGATCCTCAGGGATATCTTCAGCAGGAACAACTCCTGCAAACCTTCCCCTGTGGAGGGGTACCTGCTCCTAGTTCCAGCCCAAGACATCATCCAGGCAAGCAATCCCTGCAGCATTTTGGAATCTCCCAGAAGGCCCCATGTGGCATCAGGCACCAAATGAGATGCAGAGACACCTTCAAGCCCCTCTAGGACCTCACAGCCAGGAAGCTTTCAAACACACAGCACTCCTCTACCTCATAACAGCCTCAAACACAGGCAGAGGCCAACCACTGAGGGACTTTTATACCCCTCAGAGGGGTGTGGCTGTCCCTGATTAGCTGGCACAGCTTACAGATGGCAGCTCCAGACTGGCTCAGTGCAGTCCCCTTCACACTGCGATTGGTGAGCTGCTGCTGTGAAGGGTGAGGCAGCAGCAAAGACATGTGGAGGCACATGGTTGGCTGAGGGGAAAAGCCAGGTGGCACGCTGGGATTGGTCAGGCCTTGGTGCTGCTTGACTGTGGTTGGTGGAGACAGCATGAAGGGGGGGAGGGAAGTGTGGGGGTGAAGGGGATGAACAGGTGGCAGCATGGGATTGGCTGCTAGGCTGTGCTGGAGCGTGGGGTTGGCTGGGGTTTGGTGACCAAGCAGTGGGGCTGAGGGATCCTTCAGTGGCCCATGCACTGGGCAGTACTGGGACCAGCCTGTCACCCTTCTCTGCTTTGCAGCCGGGGAGCTTCTGCCCTCTGCACTGAAGACATGGAAGCACATCCAGAGGGCTGCTGGACCTCCCTGACACCCAGCCACGATGGGATAGAGACAGGGTACAGAAACACCAAGGCTGCCCTGCACAGCTGGAGGCGAGGGAGACAGCCTTGCCCTCTCCATCAGCAGTGGCCATAGGGCTCATGGCAGCTGGGCAAGGATGAGGAGCTGTGGAGCCGAGGGACTCCCCAGCCTGCTCTTGCCTCACCCCCCACTGCGCCATGCTCTACCCACTGCCAGTCTGTCTGGCTGCAAGGCTGCAGGCAGCCACAGGTTTTACCCACATGCCAGACCCAAGAAGACCCTACTACCGAAGACCCCCAGGTTTTGGGAGGCTGCAGGCTGTAGATCAGGTCCTGCTCTGCAGTGGGGGCAAGTAAGGCCACTGGTCCCCCAACCACCACCCCGTACAGGGGCCTCCCCACCGGCTGTGTGCACAGGGTCCCTATGTGTCAGTGACACAGCTGGTTCTCACCAGCTCCTCAGCTACAGAAACTTATTTGAATAATTTGCCTCACAAATCTGCGAGCACCACCTCAAATCGCACATCACCATAGCCCCTCACGGTGCACAAGCCATGCACCACGCAGCCACGACAAGACAGCACAGCTCCCGGTGCTGCACAACAAAGCAGCACCCAGCAGTATGGCAACATTCAGCAATGCTGTTTCCTACTCCTGTGTTGTCACATCGCATCAGCGACATCAGAGCACCTGCTAATTAAACCTAGTGCTGGCCTCCAGAGTGCCAAGAGCATCTCATCACCCAGGCACGTGACAGGCAGGGCTGGACACTGCCTATGAACTGAAGCAGTAAATCTGATAAGCTATCAGCTAGCACCACAATTAGTCAGATAATTAGGGACAAGGAGTGAGTTTTTGAGCTTGTTTGCCACCGGTGCAAATACAGAGTAAGTGACCTGGCTGCTGCTAGGGATCAGGAGGAGCTGCGACCAGCACACTTGAATGCACAACAGTTCCTCTTGGGGGTTTTGAAGGGTTTCTTCTTTAAGTAAAATAAAAATCGCCCCCCAGCATCTTAATGTTAACTGCCAGGAACTGCACCGTGAGAGAAGGAAGCAAGAGCATCTGGCAAGGCTTCGGCACAAACCCAAGTCAGCAGGGCAAGGGCAGTCACCGGGGTGAGGGTCTGGGAGGCACAGATACAAGGCAGGTTCCATTCAAACAGCCTTCACACACCTGGCAGAGCCAGCTGAGCTTTTCAGAGCTCCAGTGCCCTAGAGAGAGGAATGATGAGTTGAAGGAATATTAGGAGCTAAGCAGCAGAGGTCTAGGTGAAGTTACAGCACCTACGGTTTGGTTAAAGCGGACAAATCCCAGCCTGCCTCCCAGGATCCCACCACCAAACCTCTGCTAACTTGGCACCCCAGATATAGCTGGGCATCCAGTGCAGGCTGAAGCAGCTCTCAGAGGCCAGCTCTGACCAAATTCAACCCATGCTGAATGCTGCCTCTTCCAGCACACATCCTACCCTGCTACCAATGATGCTGTAAACAATCCTGTGCTGCCTCACACAGCCCAGAAGGGGATGCATTTCATAGAATGGGTTGGAAGGGACCTTAAAGATCATGCAGTTACAACCCCCTGCCATTGGCAGGGACACCTTCCACTAAACCAGTGGCTCAAAGCCCCATCAATCTGGCCTTGAACACAGCCTGGGATGAGGCAGTCTCATGCAACATTCCACTGCTCTCTCAGGGTCTTCCTGGTATCACCCACTATCCAACTAGAGCATAACTCACCCACAGCAGACACTGAAAAGATTTTGGGGATGGGTTTCTTGTGCCCACTGCTCCAGCCCAACACAATCCCCAAGTCCAGTTGTAGATGGACAGCAGGATTACTGAGCATCCCATATCCACGCACCCCAGCTCACCTTTATAGAGTCTGCATCTGCAGTGGTTGCCTGGCCTGACCTGTCCCTACCACTCCTCAAGACCAGCCAGACCCTTCGGAGATCATGCTGGGGCACAGCTGCAGCACCCCACAGAGCACAGCTATGAGAACACGCTGCCCCAGGGATAGCACAGCCCTGTGCTGCAGACACCAGCTGGGCCCAGAGCCCCCAGACCCACCCCATCAGCACTCTGCACGCCTCTACTCTTACTCAACCTAACTTCTCAGCCCGAGTCCAAAGCAAAGAAAGGAAGGCAGGCAAGAAACAAATAAAACCAAAACCAAATGAAAACTAAACCAAAAAGCAGCAGTTGGGAGGCAGCCTTGTTAGGACAACTCAGCAAAATAAAATTCCGGTTTATTGTTGGACAACATTGTTTCACACATACATCAAACAGGCCAAAAAAAAAAAAACAAAACCAAAAAACAAAAACAGCAACTTCATAGACAGAAAAAAAAACCAAAAAAAACCAACCAAAAAAAGAAAAAAAAAAAAAAACCCACCAAAACAAAAAAACACCTTTTTATCTTTGGCCTTGCCACCTCATACAAACCACAATCTATGGTACAGCTAAAGTACAATACACAAAAAAAGTTACTGGAATGCTCAGATAAGATTGTAAATTTTTTTTTTTTGCATTTTTGTCTCTTTTTTAATTTTTTTTTTTTTACAAGGTTTTGTTTTATTCTCCTTTGAGATAATGGTTTGGGCCTGGTCACACCACAAGTAAAGTCAGAGATAGGTAACAAGAGAGATATACACTTCAAAGCCCCCCTTTTGGTCAATCCGAGATCACTTAAAAATGGCGGACCTCCTAACAATATGTACAAAAATATAAAATGTAAATAAAAAATACAAACAAATTCTCCTTTAAAGTACTTTTAAGAAAGAAAGCAGGGCCTTGAAGTTTTGGTGCTTGGGGGGAGGGGGTCTGTGGGAAAGGGGGTTCTCTCCCCGCTCACGGGCAAATCGTTTCATATGGTCATTGAGTGGCAGCGCCGCGCCGGGGGGGCTGGGGCTGGGGTTCACTCTACTTGATGAGGATGACCACGGCAGAGGGAGGAAGAAGGGCTGTGTGTGTGTCGGAGAGGGGGAAAAGGGCTGTAACGGGAGGGAAGGGGGTCCCAAGGGTGAAGAGGATGCGCTGGCCTTTTTTTGTTGGTTTGTTTTCCTCCTTATTTAAAAAAAAAAAAAATCATAATAAATTTGCTGCCTAGTCATCTTCATCGGTTTTCTGCTTCTTAGGATCGACGTCATCATCCTGGAGAGAAAGCAAAGCCATCAGGAGAGGGGAAAGGGAGCAGGGCTGGGAGCCCTCTGGCATTAGCCACAGCAGGGTAGGCAGCCTGGTTTCAGGTCCCTCCCTCACCACAGGGACAGGGAAATACAAGAGTACTTTCCTTGTGCAAAATCCCTGTTCTTAGCCAGCTCAGGAGCCCCTGAGCACTGTGGGATTCCCCAACCAGAGCCAGCAGCTCAGCACAGCCAGAGCTGACACCCCCACTAACCAGGCCAGTGTATAAAGAGAACTGGGCCACACCCTTGGAGAGGCACCCGAGCACACAAGCAGGTGTTCCAGCCCCATAGCTCAGCCTGGCCCCTGGCACCACTGAAGCTCCCCTCCAACCCTCTGAAGATACAGGTGGCTCCAGGCAGCCAGGTGCTTTTCCTACCTCATCATCCTCAGCTGCCCGTTTGCCTGTGGCTCCCTCAGCTTCATCATCTTCATCACCATCCTCTTCCTCACCTGCATGGAGAAAGGGAGGAATAAGACCCTCTTGAAAGACCCCCTTGAGACCTTCCTCTTGGAAGGTTACAGGACCACACACCTTCCCAGTGAGTTTAATTCTGCCTCAGCCCCACAGTGATGCCCAGCATTCCATCTTCCCAGTTGGCACAGAGAGCAGAGCCTGAAGACACAGGGGATTTCAGGGCATCCCCCACTGACGTGACCCACCCAAGAGGAAATAAGGATTAACAGTGTCAAGTCTGGCTCACATTGTGCTTGTAGCGCAAGCAATAGGACAGCAAAACCAGCACCTGCCACAAGCACCAAGATCACACATGCACGCTAAAAAAGTATAAAACGCTTTCTAGTGGCTGCTCCTCACAACTGCTCCAGATTACTTCTGCTTCCCTTCGCAACTATTAGTCCATCTTTAATGAGTTAAGAGAGCCAGAACGCATTAGTTCTGAGTCAGAACACTTTCTAATTATCAGAACAGCAGACAAATGTTACCGACTTATCTTGCAGCCAGAAAAGAGAATGAGCAGAGCTATGGGCTTTGACCCACTTCGAGCTCAAATAGGCCAGTGGATCAGAACAACCAAGTCTACCACCTTTGTGCAGTTTTGTGGGGTTGGGGACAAGACCAAAGGCTACAGAGGAACAACCTCTTGGCTGCTAAGATGAGTCTCTTGTGTAACAGGAGACCCTACTAAAACTTAGAGCATCAAGGCCAGTAAGCTGGCTTTAAACCACGGCCATGAGCCACATGTACAGACAGCTGGGGGGATTAAGGTCAGCCCATCCTCCCTTCCCCTCTCCTCTCCCCGGCATGTGCCCAGTGGCAGCATGGCCCATGCAGGCGGAAGGACCAAGATTAGCTACCAGCAATGGATCAACACCCCGGCAGCCATCACATGCAGTGCGCCAGTGGGCAGGTCAGGTGACAGTGCCAAGCTGATTGGGAGCATTTTTAGTTCTTTGAGCTGCTTTAAGCAAAGCAAATAATGAGATGGGATAGGGACAAGGGTGAGAAAAAACACACCCTCAAGCTCCCCTCTGCTGTCAAATTCCAGAATGGAGTTTGGCTGCAAGTGTTGGATCGAAAAAAAAAAAAAACCTCAAACAAAACACAACAACCTGATACGAGCTGCAGTCACTGCCCTGGAATCTCTTTCCTACAGCATTCAGCAGCTCAAGTGCAGCTCTCAGGCAGGGATCACCCAAGGGCAGCAGGCATGGACAGACGAGAGCCCATGCAGGATCCCAGCAAGGTGTTAACACCTCCAAGCACTGTGTGCCAAATTGTGCTTGTGCTGGGAACAGCAGGCCTGGCACCGTGGGACTGAAGCTCCCCAGGCTTGTCACAGCAGTATCCAAGCAACACTTCCACCCCACACACACGCCTGTGGCATGCACATCCCCCCTCCTGTCCAAGGGCAGGTAAGGAGAGGCAAGTATTCCCCCCCCCCAGGGCAGAAATGGCGGTAGATGGGCTCAGGACAGCACATGGCAACACTGTGCTATGTCCCCAAGCGTTAAAATCCCAAGTATGAAGAGGACCGACCACAATTCCCATTTTTTTCCTACTGAATCAGCAGACAGAAGGCTGCTGAGAGCAAAGTGCTACCCCAGAGGCAGCAGCTTTCCCTGCTTACACTGTCTGAATAGGTGCTGGCCTAACAGTCATTACATTTCCAGCCCTATCCCTGTCTTCCAAAACCAATCAAAAGGTTAGTAGGTCAGCACATAGACCGAAAACTTAGAGGAGATTAACCCACTAATAGCTAATCAAGGGCCCCAAGTTCATTTTGGCATAAGAATGGTTTTCTCTCAGCCCTAATGAGTGATAAAAATAAACATTATTCATCAAAGCAGATCTTGGGGGGGGGAGGGTGGGACAGGAATAATAGCAGGGAGAGCAAGAAGCGATTCGGCAAATCACTGCTGGTTGCTGCTGCCAAAACCCACTTCCGGGCTGGGTCAGGTCAGGAAGCAGGGGAGGGCAGGGAGATGCAGGACACCACAGACAGGGAAGGTTCAAAGCAAGCCTGTCAGCTCCTGTTGAAGGGAGAAGAAAGAGCCACAAGTTCCTCCACCAGCTTTCACATGGCATCCAGCCCAAGAAATGGCTGGGAGAGCAGATCACATCAGCTCCTCAGCATGTTACTCCGCAGCTCCGTGCACAAGGACAGCGATATCTGTCCTCTGTGCCTGGACCAAGACATAACCACCACGGCTGTCCCCATCCCACTGGCCAGCACTTGCTTGTGCAGCAGTCTTTGTGATCACAGGAGTTAAGGGCAGGTTTTGCTACTCGCACGGAAGGGCTAATGTGCTTATTCAGCACCACAGTACGGTGCCGTCTGGCTGGAGGAGGGAGGAAGGAAGGAATCTGCCCTCAACCTGCTGGAAGGGATTCAAGACTGACTTCACTCCCAGCACTGGTGGTTCGGGCAAGTGAGGAAGGAGTGAGCCCGGCTGCAGCCGCGAGGGGGAGATGCTGCCTTCGGCTCTCCTCTGCTTCCCAGGAGTCGGCTGTGCAGGGCAGGAGGCAGCCGTGTGATGGGGGCAGGGGAAACAAAGAAAAGTTACCATCACCCTCTTCCTCCTCGTCCTCTTCCTCACCACCTTCCTCTTCCTCTTCATCTACTTCGTTGTCAGCCTCCTGCTCTCCATTTTCCTCGTTCTCCTTGGCAAGACAAAACATCACTTAAAAAAAATGCACTGGGGAAGGGAGAAGGGGGAAGAGATGCTCAGCACAAGTGTGCGTCCCCACCTTTCCTGCCTAAAGCAAAGCACCAGCCCATCAGAGCCCCAGGCACGCGTCCCGCTTCCTGCCTTCCTCCACATGAGGCAGACAGCCCAGGCATGAAGAATCAAGTCTAGAGCAACTTGGGGCTGCAGCTTCGAGGCCAAGCAAAGGCTCTTGTGACACACGAAAATGCAGCAGAGTGAATTTCCCCAGCATGTTAAAAATAGGAAACCAACTCGTTACTTGTACCCAATGTGTTTCCCCACTCAACTAATTGTAACACTGTAAATCTCAGGTTTGGGTTGGCTTTTTTTCATCTCCCAGTGCCTAGGAAGAACGTGGTACTGGACATGGCCTCACCCAGCTGTTGGGGAGGGGGATCCAAGACCAGCCCTTCCTTTCTGCACACAGGAACTGCCCACAGGAGGTTCAGGAGTGTCTGTTGACCCTGAAGCACCAAATGCTCAAGGGCTCTACACAGTCCTGCCATTTGGAAGGGTCCCCTCTCAGCAAGGCTGGGGACAATCTCAAAGAAAAAAAAGTGAGAAGAGAGAGGAAAATAAAAAGAAGTATTGGTGTAAGGGCTGCCTCTCCCTGCAGACTGTAGCCATACTCACAGCATTGCCATTGGCCGGTGCATCTCTGCCATTTTCTGTTTCTTCAACAACTTCCTTCTTCTCTTTTAGATCCTGGAAGATGCAGAAATAGCACAAGTCACTCTGATTCTAGCTGCCTGGGTCAGAAAAGCTGCAGACCAGGTGTGAAAAACAGTCTAAGAGGGCAGGAGCTGGTTTCCTTTCACACCCATTTGTTCTGCAATTTGGTCACTGCATTCTGACTCTTTCTTGGGAATGGGAAAGCATGGGGATGAATCTCAATCCAAGTCAGGCTTGCCACAAAGCAGCTATCTAAAAAAGAGACAGCTCTGTTTCACCTCTGAGCTCCCAAACACACAGCACTGGCCACCTGCATATGCTCAACAGCAGCACAGCTGGCTGACTGCTCATCTTCACACAGTGCACGAAAGCTCCTGCCATGCAAAGGAGAGCCAGCAGCCCCCTCCAACACAGGGGTTCAGCCACCCCAGGGCCACGGATGTCCACAGCTGCTCAGTACCTTCACAGCAGGAACAAATCCCAGGGACTTGTTATCTGACTGTGGTCTCTGCCTTGCCTGGGGAAATTCAGACGGCAAATATTACACGCCTGGTCTTCCTTGCAGCAGCAGAAAGGAGACTCCAGGATCCAGCTCGCAGCTGTAAGTGTAACAGGATGGGGTGGGGGAAAAGTCTATTTTTACACTGAACCACGAGCCGTGCCTGGCTGGTTTGGTTCAAATCACCATGAGCAAAGCGAGAGGAGAGCTTGTGTGTTTTTGCTGTTGAGCACTGTCAAAATGTCATGCCAAGTCGCTCAGCAAACAGGCTGAGGATCCAACTTTATGTTCCTGCATAAAGAACACTTGGATTTAACACTGGCATCTCTGCTCACATCCTCCTCCCCTTCTGTTCCTCCATCAGCTGGAGCAAGATCCTTCAGCACAAGGAACATTCCCTCAGCCAAGGAAAGCAGAGAGGCCCTTCCCCAAGGCTAGCCATACAGCCGGCTTCTGCAGCAACCATGGTGTTTAACACACCTCGCTGCCCTGCTGCAGCATGAGCAGCTTTGACCCCCTCCTCTCGCCCGCCCTTCCCAGCTGCCTTGCAGTGTTGCAGGCACTTTCACTCCTACTAAGCCACTATCACTTCCTTGTGGAAACACTGTGGGTAACAGCACGGCCCTGGCCCTGCTGGCATGACTCTCAGTCTGTTTTGGTAGGGTTTCTACTACCCAAAAGGCTGCTTAGGTGGGACAGGCAGGAGTTACTTAAGCCCCTTGGAACAAGAGGGGCACACAGAATGTTGCCATTGGTGCCTAGGCTGCCAGCACACTGAGGACACCCTAAGCTCTGGGGTGACTCCACCTGTTGATCAAGCCTCACCTAATCACACCAGCACCCCAGGAATCTGGAGTAGAACAAAACACCCAAGCTCCCTCCTCACATTCAAAACCCAGGCCACTTCCTTCACAATTCCACCCTAGTCTTACACAATCAGTAGCTCCCCTATTTCCTGAAGACTGATGACAACCCTGTAACTTCTCGCACACTGTTGCACTGATGCATTCTGCAGTCATGGCCTCACATCAGGCACACGGGCATAAGGGCAACAAAGCATTTCCCAACTTACACACAGCACAAAGCAAGCAGTCAGTTTCCATATCTCACTATGCCCAGTGGTTCTGTTCACAAAACATAAGCAATTCTCCCAGTGAAGGAACAGCTCATTCTGGGGGATACCAGCTGAACAAGTCTCCAGCAATGACCTTTCCCACACCACTGAAGACGCTCTCAGTTTAACGACTATGAGGGTGCCAGTTCATGAAGTTTGTTCTAGCAATAGGGCTGCTGAGAGAGCCACAGCTTCTCTCTCTCCCCTGGTCCAGTCCAACACAAATAGGCAGATGTGTGCAGCAGCCTCCAAACAGAAGGCTGTGCTGCTGCAGCTCCAGAGCTTTGACAGAGCTCTAATTATAGGTGTGGTGAAGCTGTTTGTTCACAATTCTCGTTTAGTCATGCACCAACCGTTTGGGCAGCCTGCCCCTGCTCTGCTCCCGGGGCGTGAGGACCAGCAGCCCCCCGCGCAGCCGCGATAGAAGGCGGGATCCCGACAGGAAGGCCTGAGTGTGCAGCTGCCCCAGCAAGGAGCCGCAGCCATCCCTCTGGCACACACATACGTCCCTCCGGGACGGCTGAGTAGCCACTGCCGCTCGCGCCTCCCGCCGGCAGGGGGCCCCCCCGCGCTGCCACGCGCCCGGCCGCCGTTCAAACCGCGCGCCACTCTGCGCGCCCCTCTCATTGGCCGCCCGCCAGGCCGCCGGCCCGGCGCCCGCGGAATGACGGGAAGTGTAGTCCTGGCGGGGGCGTTGGACTCCCGCTCCCAGGGGGCGGCGCGGGCAGGGCCGCACGTGGTGGGCGCCCGGCGGCGGACGGGGGCGGTGCTCGGCGCGGAGCCACCGCCCGAGCGGGGCGGGACCCCCCTCCCCGTCTCCCGGGAGGGCTCCGGCCGGCAAGGAGGGACGAAGGCGAACGGCCTCGGTGCCTCCGCGCTTCCCCACCGACATCGGTATTGGTAGGGAGAAAGGCGGGTCACCTTGTCGCTGTGCGCGCCTCCGCCCGCCTAGCAGCGTGGATACTCGTACCCCTCCTCTGAGGGCGAGCCAGGGACGAGGCCCCCTTCCCCCACGCTGTAAAGGGCAGGGGAAGGTTAACGGCAGACTTGGCCCAGTTCCCCCGGGGAGGGATGGGGATTGACCCGCCTCACTGCTTCCCGGCGCCGGGGGAGCCGAAGGCAGCGAGAGCCGAGCAGCGGTCCCGGAGCGGAGGGGGGGAGAGTGTACGGCTGCGGGAGCGGGAAACAGAAATGAAATCGAAATCTTTAAGAAACGGTGTTTTGTTGGCGTTTTTCGCAAATCCCCTACCCGTGAGGGTTTTTTTCCGCCAACCCCGCTTCCCCGATAGCGGCACGGACCAGTGCCGGACGGGGCTCAGGGCCAGGACGAGGCCCCCAGGCACAACCACTCTATCTCCCGCCGTCTTCCCACGCACACGCATGGGCCGAGTCAGGATCGCCCGCAACTTTCCCGGCCTCGGCCCCGGGGCTCGACGGAGCGCATCACCGCCTGGGGCCCGACGGGAACGCAGCCCGCCTGGGAGACCGGCGCCCCCGGGGGACGCTCCGCGGCGGCTCGCAGACAAAGACGGGCACCGGGAGCCGCAGCGGGGACTCCGGGGAGAGCCTCTCCCGACCGGCACCAGCGCTCCCTAACCGCTCACCATCACCCCCAGCACTGACTCGCAAAGTTATCCCTCTGCGAGGAGTTCAGCCGGGGCCCGAGCCCCCAGCGCCATGGGGGCTGCGCCCGACGGGGCAGCTCCGAAAATAGCAACTGTCCACCACCCCCTAACCCCCCCACCCCGGGCAGCACTGGTGCAGCCCCTTGCTTTACCCCC
Source organism: Psittacula echo (assembly GCF_963264785.1). Lineage (NCBI taxonomy): Eukaryota > Metazoa > Chordata > Aves > Psittaciformes > Psittacidae > Psittacula > Psittacula echo. Next base: position 28,792,338 of record NC_137740.1, on the reverse strand, counting down.
GCCTCCGGGGGAGACTCTGAAATAACAAACAAACACACACCCCAACCGGGGCAGCTCCGACACAGCTACTGCCTTCCCCTCCTCTTCCGGGGGGGCAATTCCGAAATAGCGACTAGTCCCCATCCCTCCGGGGACAACAGCGACCCAGCGATTAACCTCCCCGCATCAATCGGGTGCAACTCTAAAATAGCAACCGCCCCCCACCCCCATTTTCGGCAACAACTCCACAGCAGTCACTGCCTCTCCCCCTCAATCCCTCCGGCGCACACCCCCCACGCCCGCGCAGGGATCGGGACCGAGAGGGACCCAAGTTTGACGGGGCTGTCAAGCTCCCGCAGTGGATTGAATGAGACGAGCGCCGCCACCATCCCCCGCCGCACACGGGTGCCGAGCCACAGCCGTGCCCCCCCACCCACCCGCACACACACGCACTCCCCGAGCTCTATCGCGGCGGGACGGCCCCGCGGCCGCCCTTGGGAAGGTGGGAGGGAGCGGGCCGCGGACCCGGGCGCGTCTGGCGACACCGGCGAGGGCAGCGAGCACGTTTCCCGCACGCTCTAGACAAAGAAACGGCGCAAGGGGCTCCGCGCGGCGGCCCCGCGCGGAGCGCGCCGCGAACTTCCACCGGGGGCGGGGGACGAGAAAAAGGGGGAAGAAGAGGTAGGGGGAAAGCGAGGCGTAAAAGACAATTTAAAAAAAAAAAAAACCCAAAATATTTAAATATCCGAAAAAACACCCAAAAACGTTTGGGGAAGAAAAACCCTCGCAGCCGGTGGCGCGGCGCGGGGCGGCGGCGCGCGGGGGGCGGCTCACCTTGGCGGAGATCTCGGCGCTGGTGTCCACGGCCGCGTCGGACATGGCGGGGGCGCGCGGGGCTGTGGCGGGGCTGTGGCGGCGCGGGCAGAACAATGCCAAGATGGCTTTGCGCGAGTCAGTGGGGACTCACGCGGCTCCACGGGCCCTCTTATAGACGGGGGGGGCGGCGCGCGCGCTGCCCCGCGCCGCGCCCATTGGCCGCGCGCGCCGCGGCCGCCGGCTCCCATTGGCCGCGGCTCAAACAATGGGCAAGGCCGCTTAAAGCGGCAGGAGCCGGCGCCCGACGACACTGCGGCGATGAGTTCGGGTCCGGTCTCAGCGTTATGCTGAAGACCGGGTCGGTGGGCGGGAGAGCCACGCCCCCTCCATCCCCACCCCTCCGCGCTGCCGTGTCTCCACCGCCTCCGCCACGCCCCGCCGTGTGAGGCGGCGGGCGGGGAGGCAGGAGGGAATTCATTCCCCCCCAACGTGTGTGTGTCTCTGTCCCGCGCCGCAGTCGCTCCGCATGCTTGCGGAGGGGCGGGAGGCGTGCGCGCTCGCCCGCCCATGAAGCGGAGGAAAATAATAAGAGTTAATAATAATAATAGCAATGCGGGAGAAGCGGTGCTGCCCCCCACCGCCTCCCTGCACCCCGCAGTGCAGGAGCGGGCGGGTGGTACCGGAGAACCGTCGAGGGGTTGCTGCCGAGGGGGTTACCCGTGTGTGTGTGTGTGTGTGTGTGTCCCCGCAACCCGCGCCGTGTTTTTAGCGGCGCGGAAAGTTTCACCACAACAGCCGCCCGCGGGAGAACGGTGGGAGGGGGCGGCCAGCCGAGCTCGCAGGGGGTGCCGGCCGCTGCCACTCGGAAACGCGGGATTCCCACCCGTACGTTTATGTTACAGTTAATAAAAACGCGCTCGGGCCACCCCACCGCCCTTTTCCGACACACCACACCTTTATGCACCCGGAGTTTCCCCTCACTCCTCCCTCCGCACACCAACACACCTTCACCCCCCTTACCCCCGCGGGCACCGGGGCCACCCCACACCCCGCAATCAGTGGGGTAACGGGGCACCGACACCGCGAGTGAGGGGGCTCTGCCACACTCAAGATGGCGCCGAGAGCCCTTCGTAAGGTAACCACGCGCTTTTTCCCCACCTCGGGAACCGCTTCGCTGCCTGGAACGGCCCCGCGGGCGAGGCGGCGCCGCGCGTAAGCGCCCCCCGATGCGGAAGGTACAGAGAAAGGGGCGAAAAGATGAGAAAAAGCACCTCTAGTCGGAGCTGCACCTCTGCCACACTCAAGATGGCCGCCGGGACGGGGCAATAGTCGGCAGAGCCTGCTCTCGGAGGGCGGGATATAGGTATCGAGCGATGTGGATTGGCAGACAGCACAGAGCGAACGCTGTGCTGACGCTTTGCGGCTTCTTACTGGCTGGAGCTCCTATCTGTCTAAAGCGAAGTGGTTTCGAAAACCCGGAGCGGGGGCGGAGCGCTGGAGCGGAGCAGGAACCGCCTGGTTTCGGGTATGGGGGTACCCCACAGGGGCGCGACCCCTGGCGGGACTGCCGCGGGGGGAGTGTGCGTTTCTCCTCGTTGCCGGGAGCCGAGCTACCACCGAGTTGCCTCCCACAGTTTCAGGAGACCTGCGGAGAATCCATGGCAGCCCCGTACCGCCTGGCACCAGGCGTCGCGGCACGAGGCATCATGGCGCCGGTCTCCCTCATTGCAGCCCGTCATGTTCCCGGGCGGCTGGGCACCGGGGGAACAGGGCAGCGTTTCTAGGACAAAATATCCCTTCCACAAAGCATAGTAGCACTGAAAACAGGCTGGTCCGTGCCTCGTGGCACCACGGAGCATTTTTCTCCTCAGCGTCCTGACCCTCGTGGGAACAGCCGTGAGGTGCCAATGGGGGGTATCGGGGCCTCTGGGACGAGGCAGGAGCGGGAGCCCGTGAGCAGAGCCCTGACACGAGAAACTCGCTTTGCGTCAGAGATGCTTTCTGCACAACGGTGCCCCGATCGCGGCTTTCAGGCGCTGCCGTTGAACGGGTGTTTAGTCAGGAGGGGCCCTTTGGGGACAGCAGTTTCTCACGTCTGGGTGTCCCGCTCTGACCTGGTGGCGGAGCTGGGCAGGAGTGGGGCGAGAGCCTTTCCACACGCCACGGGGAAGGACAGGGCAGAGGAATCCGGATCCCTGGTCGCTGCTGGCTGCTTCTCTCGCTCGGTGGCAGCTGTTCTCTACTCCCGCAGACGGCACTCGACAGCGGCTGTGGGTTTGGGGCAGGTTGGAAACACGGCTGGAGGCAGGAGCGCCCTCTGCCACGGTCGAGCGTGGGGCTGGCGGGCTGCGAGTCTCTGCCTCCGAAAGAGGAAATCAGAAACCCACCCAAGCCTAGCTCTAAAATAAAGCACTCCTGCTGCAACTTGGCTTTAGTGCGTGCCTTTTCAAACCAGGGATGTTCCTTTGGGCTTGGGGTTCCCACGTTTCATGAGCAGTTAAAAAAAGAAAAAGAGATGTGGGATATTTGGGAAGAAAATTAGGAAGTCTCAAGGGATGGTCACAGCAGGATCCCACTAACGACGACGGGGGGAGGGGAGGAACGAGCCCAGAGTGGAAGCAAAACTGCTGTAAACCACTCAGCTTCAGAAACCCTTGTATAGCCCTGCTGCTGTCCCTCTGTGCGGCGGGATAACCCAGTTGCTTCGTGCTCCTGTGCGTAAGGCAGAGAAAAATAGGCTCAGTCCCGCGTTTTACGCTTCAGTAGTCCAAAAAGAAACAACAACAAAAAAACCTGTTGCCTGTAAAAGGCAGCTGCTGCTCTACCTCTTCTCCACCCATCTCAGCGGCTGGGGCTGGGGAGCGGCTCCACAGGGAGCAACGAGAGGAGGAGAAGGAGGGTGGAAAGAGACTTTTCTAAAGTGCCCGAGCATCAAGGACAGAAGTTTCCAGGGCTGAGCTCTGCCTGGGACCTCACTCCATCTGCGGCAGCGATAACTTTGGCAAAGTAGGTGCAAGAGGAGGCGGTAGGAGTTTTCCCTCATCATCGGCTGTTTCCCTGGCTCAGCAAGTAGCAGCCTCTCTAATCCCCGGCGAAGATCCTGCTGCTTGGGTGATTATTTCATCGTGGCAAGCTGCTCCTCGGAGGAAATTCTCATTACACTCTTCGGAGAGGCAGGGGAGGGGCGACTGTCACTCAACTGCTCTGAAAAAAACAGAGGGATGAGCCTGCAGCATCCCCGAGCTCCGGTGCACGAGATACGGTGGTGTTTCTAGGTCAGGCTGGTGATGCGGCATGTGAAGCTGGCAGAGATGACATCCTCACTGTGTCACCTTCTGTTCCTTGATGGGCAAGGGTTGCACACTGGGGCCATGGCTTTGTGGACGTTTGCTCTTGTGAGGCCTGAAGGAGCATTGCCAGGAGGGCTAGAGGGCAATGGGGAGGTGGTAAGGGGCTTTATGGGTGCTTACAGGAGGGAGTGGAGGTGTGTAGAGCCGTGGGGCTGGCTCACGGGCACAGAAAGCTTATTTGTGAGACCACGAGGCCAAGGCTGAGACTTCACTATAGAAGACAGATTGTGCTTGGACAGCACCAGCCACGACAGCCCAGAGAAGGGCTGATGAGGCTGCCCTCCTCCTCACATCCCGGGCTGCCACTGCTCCATCCATCCCTGTGAGCCATGTAAACAGGAGGGAGCTGGTCCCTGTGGCACACTTTAATTAAGGGATGGAAACATCGACTTCACCTTTCCCCGGATGATTGCAAAAGGCCCAGGCGGGCGCCACACTTCAGCTCACGGCCATCCCTGCTCCAACACGCGCTGTGCCCCCTGTGTTACAAAACAGGACTGACTCACCGGCCTTTCCCAGGCCATTGCTCACCGAGCCTGGAGACATTTGCAGGGATCCCTCAGAGGAAGGTAGGAGTCTGGCTGCTCTGCACTCTGCTGATGGCACCCAGGGTGGGACACTGCGTCCCTCCAGCAGTCCCCTTGGGCCTCTGTGTGGAGCCCGGGGTGAGGACAGCTTTCTAGGGGGTTATCCCCTGAGACTGGGGGACATGGGAAAGTGAGTGTGACCTCTCCAGCTCCCCTGATCCTCAGCAGGCAGTAACACCATGGTTCCTTGATGTCTAAGATGTTTGCTGCCTTTTCCACTGCTCTGTGAAGGCACTGCCCCAGCTAGTAGGGAGGTGGTGACAAGGGGGCACCTTCTGGCTCCCTCAGCTGGGTGCTGGCAGGAGCCAGAGCCAGGTTGAGGGCAGCAGTACACCCCAGTGCTGCTACTAATCCTGCTCCTGCCTATGGGCAGGCAGGGACGCAATGGGGAGACAAGGGAAGCCTCCAGTTTGGAATGATGGCTTTTCCAGGGTGCCCACAACAGCAGGAGAAGACCCAGCATCACCTCCCTCGCTGCCAGGGACCAGTGCCAGTGATGCCATGGCCCAGGAGCTAAGCCTGTCCTTCCCTGCCTGCATGCCAGGATGACTGCAGCTCAGCCCTGGCAGGCTGCTGGGGGCCCACAGCCTGGTTTGAAGGCAGCAAAGCTGATTGTTGCCTTTCTCAAAAGTGAAGGGGGAGGAGGGCATCAGGGCAACCTGACCCAGAGGCAAGGGGAAGAGACCTTAGGCCCCAGGATGTGGGCTTGGGGAAGCTGGAAAAAAATTGTTTCCATCTTAATGAGTTTTCTGGTTTGAGTTGTTCGGGTTTTTTCCCCCCTGGTTTGAAGGCTGGTTGTGACTATGAGCCCAAGTGAACAATGCCATGGATCAGACTCAGGGCAAGGGCCTATCACACACAGATTACACCCACACCCTGCCCCAGGTCTGGGCCTTGGGCCAGAGACATGGTTTCGCTCCTTGGGGCTCCCGTCCCATTGCTAAAAGTGATGTGTGGAAGAGAGAGCAAGAAGGTGGGAGGGAGGAGGCAAGGCCAGGTTCCCTTCCCTCCCTGCCTCTCCCAGTGCTTTGCAAACACAATGTCTTTACTGTGTCCTCAGGAGGACAGAAAACACCCCCTGCACGTGCTTGAGGCTGGATGCATGTTGGGGCAGGGATCGCTGCATGGTTTAGCCAGCCCAGGCACATGACCCCAATCGTGCCCTGCTCTCCATCTCCCTTCCTCTTGCTGTCCCCAGGAGAACACCTACCAGGGCCACTCCATGGGAGTCTCCACCCGAGCAGGGCCACCCTCCTGCCCCAAGCCGACTATGAGGCGCTGATGGCCATCATGCTGCAGGGGCATCTGTGAGGAGAGACACTACTCCTTTGTCCTCATCCTTCCTTGCCACATTTGCACACCTCGGAGAAGACGGACACAACATGCACACACACACTCACAAAACCAACCCCAAATCTGGATCAGTATCAGAGAGAATTAATTACTGGCTCATGCATAGTCAGATGAGAAACTCGGCTGAACCTGGCGGCAGTTCGGCGCCTGGGGCGGCCCTGGAAAGGAGAATTCCTCTGGAGAGATATAAATCAGTGCTCCCCTCTATTGCTTCCCCCATGGAGTGCTACCTCCTGGGGAAGACTGAACCTTGATTTGCTTTTTTCCTCCGTCTTCATTTTCAATCTGCGCGGGCCCCCTGTAATTACAATGAGCTGCTTTAGGGCTTGAGTTATTTATTGGGTAACAGCGACACACCCACCCCGCTCCAGCCGCCTGCCTGCCTGTCACAGCTTGTCCTGCCTACCCAGCGGCACCCACCACGCCATGCCATGCCGTGCTGTGCCATTTTGCGCTGTTATAGCTTGAGACAGCAGAGGTAGCAGCAGCAAACACAGACCACCGGCCTTAAGTGATCCACTAAAGATGTCCCTAGTGGTGTAGCCCCTGCGAGCAGGAGCAAGAGGCACCTTCTTGTTTTGTTGCAAAACACCATCTCACACATATTTCTGTGCTGGTACGGCAAGTGGTGGAAGCCTCCTAAGCTCACACCAGTTGTGAAATCTTCAGCCCCATTTTACCCTTGGGGAAAGAGAGGCACAGAGTGGGGAGGCGATTTGCCTGCGATTATCTCAGGATGTCGAAAAAGAACTCATGCGGCCAGCTGATGTGTGGCTGGGTAAGAAGATGCTGGCTGAAGCACTCAGCTCAGTGCTTCGGCTGGAGGGACCCGTCTCCCTGCCTCTGCTTTCCCAGCAGCGGTTCTCTGCCCAGCCTTTGCTCCACATCCCCCTGCTCAACCCCACTCTTCCCCCACCAGGCTAGTGTGTTCCAAGGAGATGAGCACCCGGGGCTGGAGACCACATGGCTGGAGGGAATTAAATAATTGATGGGCCAGAAGTCTCGAGCAGCTACCAAACCTCCAGAGGCACATTGCATTCAAGACCAAAGGAGAGCCCAGGACAAGCCCCTTCTCTCTGATACAATGCCAACGTGTCTCACTCCTTCCTGGAGCTCCTGGTAGGCAGAAGATGGAGTGCCGGGGATGGGAGTGCTCCTCCGCTCATCTGGCCTCCCAGCTTCCCACCCCCCCCGCGCTGCAGGAGCACTGGAGGGACTGGCCGCCTTCCAGCCAGGCAGGGAGGAGCCAGGGGAAAGGAGACTGCTGCTTCCAGGCTAAAACCCTCCTGCATGGGATGGTTCCCACAGAGCAGCAGCCTCGGAAAGAGCAAGCTGAGCAGTGAGGGGAAAAAAAGCCTGCTGGGTGCCCAGCTCTTCCTTGTACAAGAGCGGGGGGCCACCAGAAAGCAGCAAGCACCACACCAGCGAAAGGGATAGCTTTTCTGCCATAGCCATGGCCTCCTTGCTGTGGAAGGATGGAGAATGGCTTAAAAAATTACAGGCAAAAATCAACTGGATAAATTCAGCATAGAAACTGGAAAGAGTTAAATCCAATGACTTCCCATTCCAGAGGTCCCTCAGCTCCAAAGCCTCAGCAGCTAGAAGAGGGTTGCAGTCCGATAGCCCTCTTTCTGCTTCCTGCTCTGAGTGTCACAACAGTGGTGCCGGTCACTCACTGTTGGCACAGCTACAATGGGCATTCGTGGGTCACAAGGTGAAAGGGGCAGCTCCTGTGTAATGGATGCAGCTGCATGGGTCCCAGAAATCAGCCCTGCAGGGTCTCAGTGGTGAGACGAAGAGGTTTTCCCACCTGAAGTGCTGATCCAGCGCTGCCATGGGATTTGTCAGGCTGCAGCATGAAGCATCTCCCTACCTAAACATATTTGTCAATGTTTAATCCACCAATAAAAGCAGTGCGTGATCAAATTGAATATTAAATTTGCTATACGCTAACCAGGAGCTGGTTTGGCATTTCACCAAATGGGGAATGTTTGCTGCTCTTTCTCCCTTTCTAACACATTTTTTTCATGAGAAGTTGTTGATTTATTTATTTATTTATTATCACTATTTTTTTTTTCTTTTAGCTGATAATGTTATTATCTGAAAATGACAACTTTCATTTCCCGGCTCAGGAGTTTAATGAATGAGCTATTTCAGTAACCATTTGGACAAGTATTTTTAAAAAAAGAAAGCAGAATCCGTTTCAGATCCTCAGAAACAGCCCCCCCTCCACCAACTTCAGTAATTTGCAGAAGAGCAGTTTCTTCTATTTTTTTCTCCAGCATACTACATGAAACAGTTGAAAGTGTTTGAAGCTGGCAAGAAATGCATTTCTAGCTACTGATGTCATGAAAATATAAATTGGCAGATTTTTCACGCTGGGTCAACGTGTAGCGATAAGCACAATGCCATACCTTTAAGGAGCAGTTTTTGTTGGTAAACAGATGGAAGCAGCCTATAATGTCCGTAGTCAATAATGCATAGCCAATGTGCATTGGCAGGATTGCTGTCAGGCAATAAATTGTGCATCTTCGTGGCGGAGCCTGGATCATCCTGTGTGCAGACACTGTTGAGCCTGTTGTGGACAAAACACACACCGTGTAGAATCACAATGAATAATTTAGAGAGCACCCTTGTTCATCTCTCTTAAACTGCCCATTGAGTCATTTTTGCTGCTCCCATTTCAAGCGGCTGGAGGAATCCTTCCTATTTTCCATGCCAAATATAGCATTTATTCCAGAAATGCTGAAACACACAAGCCAGGAAATTTCCCTTCTCTGTGTGAGTCAGTGGAAGTTCAGGCTGCAGTTTCACGATTGCTTCAAGCTGATCAAATCTGTGCCGCTGCCAAAAGGAGATGTCCAGCCCTGCCCGGTGAGCGGCCTCACTCTCTCCTTGTGCAAGTTTTGGTTTAGGGAATGGATCAGGCTGAAAAAAAATCCTGCTGGGGTTTTTCTTTATAGAGGGAGGTTGGTTTTTAAGCAGATCATTTGCCCAACTCATCTCATGGCTGTGAAGACTCCAGAGGAGGCTTGTCTGATCTCAGAGGTGTGTTACAAAGATGCTCCTTACATCAGTGACTGAAGGCAGAGGCGAAGGGATATGAGGGGAAGTGCCCATGGGCAGCAGATGGGTGTGTGTCCTCTGTGGCACACAGCTCAGCTGCAGAGGTAGTGCAAGCTGTGTTCACACCCCTAACCCCAGGATGGGAACACAGGGAAGATCCCTGCCTGGGAGAGAATTTCTTGGGTGCTGTTTCTCAGATCCAGGACAAGGATGTGCCATTGGGACCAATCTGGATCTTAGGACTGTCGCCTCTGGGGCAGGATGCTCACACATCCTACTTCAGTGGAGACACCCGAAGTAGTGGTGTCTCCACACCTGCTTCAGGGTTTGTGAAGTAGGTGTGGATCATCCCTGTGGATCTGCAGGGTTTTATAGAGGAGGGATATTTCAGCCTCCTGAGCTTGCTCCTAGAAGCGATACGTCTCTCTGCTTCTTTCCCTTCCACCCTCCCACATCCCCCAGCATTTTTTCTAGCTACTTTACACATTGGTCTCCAAAAAAAGAGAGCCTTCATCCCAGTTTTGCTGCCCATTCCCTTCTAATTGTTGCAAACTTATGGGGCCAATTTAAACTAATTTGATGGGAAGCTGAAGGGGAGACCCTAGTTCTTCTTGCAAGTGAGCTGGAAACAAGTGGCAAAGCAGAGGGGGGATGCTCACTGCCAGACCTGGGGTTCTGGTTGCAATCCACTCCACGGGTTTCCACATGGGTAAACCAGCCTGGTTAGTTACGTATTTCCAGCTTTCATAGCTGGGAGATCCCTGTGGCTCCATGGACTGCTTTTAAGGAAGAGTAACTGAGGCCAGCAAGTGTCTTGCCAGGTGGTGTGGACAAAGGAACTCACATCTCTGGTGGGATATTTTTGGAGATCAGCAAAGTAGATCAGGTTGAAACCCCTGCTCTAGAAACCTGTGTTAATTTTTTCCTCCTCCCGTTGTTTGTTCTGGTATTTTTCAGAGACACTGCTTGCCTCTTTGTGGAGAAGCCTTGCTTATGGGCAATTTCTCTGCCTCCTTTGGAAAGGCATCCCCACTCACCTCCAGTCTCTCCTTTTTTCCTCCAAGGGAGCCTCATGGCCAGAGTTTGCTCCCGCTGGCTCCGATCCAGGCAGGCACTTAAGCAGGTCACTGCTCCAACTTGGAAGTTGGTGGATCACTCCCAGAGTGCCCCAGGGACTAACAGGTTCTCCTGCTTCATCTCCTGGAGAAGCTGTGTAAGGGCAGGGGGTTCCAAGCTAGGGCCAGAGCTCTCTCTGGTGCTCTGGGTGAGGTGTTGGAGGTGCTAGAGTAGTTTTTCCATAGCATATGTAGCACTGCTGTGCCCAGGTGGTGGCACTGCAGGGTGGCAGAGCCACCAGCGTGGGACATGGCACCTCCTGGGCAGTCTGGGCTTGAAAGATGCCCGCAGGAAGCTGAGCAGCTCCAGTGCCAGGTGGGACAGCCCTGTCACGAACTGCTGGCTGCCACCAAGGAAAATTCCTCTTTCCAAGGACTTTGCTTCCTATCTCTGCATTTTCCATCTGCCAGCAGAGACCAGAGCCAGGACTCACCCTTGCTATGGAACCCTCTAAGCAGGACGTGCCACCATCCCTGCTTATCCTCCTTCTCCCCAGGGTCCCTGGATATGGTAAGGAGCAGACACACTCAAACTGCAGTTCCCTTAGGACCCCACAGCTCTTGGCCAGCCATGGGTGCAGCTCCCCATGCAGGGAGCTAGCAGGCATTGGGATACTGATGGTCCCTCCCCAGATCCAGGTGATTAACAATATGGGGATGCAGTTTGAGTGGGACACCCCACAGTGCTCCCATCTCCACTGCTTGCCTGCAGCAAGACCCAGCAGTTTAGCTTGGGCAGGCACCCTGGCTGCCCTGGTGCAGTGAGGACCAGCTCTTTTGTGTCCACCTGTGATGCGGACCTGGGGAAGACTCAGGCTAGACACCTTGCAATGTCAGTCTGGGCTGAGCAGTGGGTGCCACAGGACAGAGCAGAAATGAGGTAGCCAAGGCCCTGCAGATCTGTTTATCTCCACACCACTCACACACCCTCAGTCAGCCTCCAGAATCACCCTGGCCTTCCCCAGCCATGCCATTTACACCCCGGCTGGGACAACAAGGTCCTCACCAGTGCTTCCTGCACCCCACACATCCCACAGCCAGCAAGGCTGGGCTGAGATCTGCTCCCTTAGCATAGCCGGGACTCCTCTCCTGTTCCTGGCTAAGCTGCATAGGCTTTGCCTCAGGATGTGAATTTGGGTGCTGGAATTTATCCGCGGCTGTTTTGGCTGTGGCTGAACTCCACCTCCGGGCAATGACATGTTGTTTCCATAGTAGCTAATGGACTGGAGATGGAAGGGGGGAAACACATACCCGCACTAAAAAGGGACTTGTGAGTAATGTGGTTGCTCCCAGCGCAGAGTAGGAACAACTTTCTAGCACTCGACCGAGCCCCTCCTTTGCCAGGCGCCTGTGAAGCATCAAGAGGAGAGTGTGTGTGTGGAGAGCTCTGCAGGAGCTGCACGGGGCAGGAGGACAAGGGGGTCCCTCTGGGTCCTGGGGTGGCTTGGGGATGCACGGCACTGGGGTGGGGTGTGTGGAGGCTGTGCAGGGGCAGCCTGTGCAAGGAGAGGGGGGACATAGCAAGCATGAGAGCTTATGGGGAGATGTTGGGGACACACAATGGGTGGCACGTGTCTGCAGGGGTGTCCACATCCTTTTGCATATAGAGGGCTGTTTTGGAGGGAGGAGGGAGCAGCCCTGGGCAGAGTCACACCATGGTGGTCCCTCAGTGCAGAGACTGTCACAGGCAGCAGTGTGGCTGGGACAAGGCAGGCCAGAGGTAACCAAGGGCTGCACTCACCCATGGGACAAAAGAGTGACAAGGACGAATTCTGGAAAGTACAAAGAGACAATGGGAAGGGGTGTGTGTCAGAACCCTTTGTCCCTGCTGGCCCCCTATGCAGGCACTGGCTGGGTCTCAGTGTGAGAGTAGGGGGACAGCCCCAGCTCCACTGCCGAGCTGCTCACTTGCAGCCTCCCACCATCCTCAAGACCCATGGCTTTCCACAAACAGGGAGAACTGGATGTTCCTCTTATTCCAATTCAGCCCTGGGGTCCTCCCTGGCCAGCTGGGCACAGCACCGCTGTGCCACCACCTTTGGACATTTCCATCACACTCTGCTGCACCACAGACCAAGTCTGTCCTTGAGGGAGAACAGCTCTGTTACTCCATGTGGAAATGGAGAACAGCTCCTGGGGTCATCCTCATGCCCATCTCTGGCTGCTGGCCCTGGCCAGATCCCTGCACCCTAGCTGCTGTTACAGAATTTTTCTTCCAGTTGTACGTTCCCCCAGCTTGTTTGGTTGTGTAGCTCCCGCCGTGTCCGGCTCTTTGTGTTGTTTGCTGTTAAGTAAATCACTGGCAGCTCCCCAGAGCGCTGGGTAATGGCAGGATAATTCCCAGCAAGACCCTCGTAATTCACTTGAAGGAAAGCAGAGCAGAGGAAAACAGCACTATTAGCCATTATCCTGGCCTCTCAAAGGCCTCCTTGCCTGCAGAAACGCCGTGTGGTGCAGCAGGCATGCCTGCCACAGCTCCCAGACACTGTGGGTCATGAGAGGGCTGCAAGCAGCAGAGGAGGCCAGGTTTCAGGCTTCGCTTGCCAGCCTGGACCAGCAGACAAAATGTGGCTGAATGCCTCTGGCTGCTGTGGGCACAAGGAGGTTGGTGTTAGTCCCAGGAAAAGAACCTTGAGGACAGGAGTCGGGCAAGGGGAAAGTGCCCATCAGGCCTTACAGACCCACAGGATGCTCCAGCTTTGGGTCTTCCACAACAGCACCGAATTCATGGCAGGGCTGAGGTCTCAAGCTACATGTGTGACCCTTTAACCAAGAGCTGCCAGGAGCTTGCCCTGCTCCTCACCGGGGTTGATAGCCCAGGTGGGGAGGAGGACAGACATGATGCTGGGGCTGCCATGGGCTGCTGGCAGCTCCTCTGCACCTGGGGGAGCTTTGCCACCTGCATCAGCAAAGATAACATCATCAGCTTCCAGAGATCCTCAGCACCTCTCACACCTCCCTGTTGTGGGGACACTCAAGTGCATGGCCTGGCGTGGGACACCAGGAGGGCAGACCCTCCAAAGAGCTTGGAGGTGGTCTCAAGGTGACATGCTGTCTGCAGAAGCTGCCTGCTTCCTTCCAGCTCTGCAGTGGGGCACGGAGCTCCTTTGCAAACCCGCCCATGAAGTGGCTGCCGACGTCTGTAAGAGAGGCCTCTGTTTGCAGAAGTGCTGAACTTTCCCCCCAGAGCCTCCTGGCAGCGGGAGGGCGCCTGCAGCCAGCGGCAGCCCCCTGCCTGGCTCCCCACGCCGGCACCTGGGGCAGGCGAGGTGCACTCCCGCTCCACCCAAACCCCTGCTCACACCCCTTGGCACGCTCACACGCACCCACATGGGCACCCACACATGGAGGAATGCATACACACACAAAGGTGCGCACATGCTTATAGGTACTGGCACAGGTTTTCTGATGCTTCCCATTGGTTGGCTTTAGAGCAAAGTCCTGGCTGTGTTGGGAGCAATAAAGGCTTCCAGGCCAGGCTAGTAGTAAAAGCAGTAAACTTCAAGGGGAAAAGGGTTCTTTGACTGTTTCCACAGCGGCAGTCACCATTGCCTCACAAAGGCTTTCCCTCTGTTCACTTTATGCATGTGCACATTTGGTGCTGATTAAGTGTGCGAGACTGCAGCTCCAAGCACATGGGGCAGCTTTGCTCCCAGGCACCCACAGAGCCACCCACACTCACCCACATCTGTTCCCATCCAGGTTCCCCTTCCTAGCAGCCAAATGGGGTCTGCGGGGCCCTTCCCAAATTGCCATGGCTTTGGTTGATATCTCAAGTGTTCCCTGGCAGCGTAAATCCATGGAACAGCATCGTGTTGTGATAGTCAACACCTGCACATGTGTCAAAGCAGGGGCCTTTGCTCTGTACTCATGCAGCAAGAAATGAACAGCCCAGGAAACCGGGGGTTGCAGGGAGGCTGGGAGCAGCCTCTCCCTTTTGGACAAGTGGGTTCCACTGTTTTGGGCTGACTCCTGAGGCAGTCCTAGGAGCATTATTGTTGCCTTTCAAATGTTTTCTGTCAAAGGAACAAATGATGGCCCTAACCTTGGCTTTCAGGCTGTACCACAGCCTCACACCATGGAGCACCCAAAGACAAGGAGAGTTTGAACTCACTAAGGATGTCAAAAGTCCATCCTTTCAGAAACCAAGGTCTCTCTTCCATTTCAAAAATGCAACAAAGATTTCTGTAACAGACTCAAGGGCAAAGTATTCATCCTCATTAGATCCTGTGGTCTCCAACACTGGACCACTCCAACACTTTCCACTGGCATGGAAAGCATAGGACAAGTTTGAAACACTTTACGTGTGCCACTGGAGATAAATGTGGCAACGCTGCATGCTCACTGCTAGTCTCCTCAGGGAAAAGTCTTCATATCCAGGGATAGTATGGAGTCTGCCAGCAGAAGTCTGGAGCAAAGCTTGACTGAGCGATGCTTCAAGGTGATAGCTGAAGGTGAGATTTTACTACCCCTAATATAACTATCTAATACTGGGATACCCATTACCATCAAGCAGGACCGAGAGCCACCTTCAGTGCACAGATCATCCTCCCACTTTTCACCCATCCCATTATGCCTTCCACCACAGATCAAACATTGTGTCCTGAGGTACTTCTCAGTTAATAAGCCATCACAAGACAACATTTTGGGTCACTTGTGAGAAGATAATGCTGGCATAGCTGCCGTAAGGTATGTAAGCAGCTCTGATCTAACGGGACTTCCCTCGAGCACCATGACCTGTGGGCTCAACCTCAGGGTGGGAGCTAGGATTATTGAAAAGGAACAAGTTCCCCAAGCTGAGACCTCAGAGGAAGGCTCTGTTCAGCCTTTCAGGTTGGCTGAAGTTCTAGACACACACCGAAGATTTACACATCAGAGAGGCTCACAGGCCTTTCCTGACTCTGGGCTGGGGTTAGCCACGCTTTGGCTCTCTGCTCCTGACTGTTTTACACTGCATATTAAGGGATCCCTTGAAGGCAGGCTGGATTAAGAGCTGTCTCCCCAACTGTGATTTCACGGAGCCCATTTGCTCACCTCCAGGTCTTGGTGAAGCAGGTGGAGGTGCTGTATGTTTGGGAAGATCAGACTAGAAAGAATGGCTACCCCTCCCATGTGGCTTCTTTTATACCACAGGCCACTGTATTTTGCCCACTTCTGCAATGGATGCCAAATCAAGCACCACTTCCAGAAGGTAACCAAGTCTTGACCTGGAGATAAAGCCATAGATTTTAAACTCAGCCTCTCATTAGCTGTTTGGTTCCGATGATTAATCATGCTTCTCATTGAAGAAGCCTGATCATTTCTAATGTGGGTTTACCCTGGCTTTGGAATTTAACCATTGGTTTGTTGCCTATAGTAAAGAATTTAGCATTGAAATGGAGGCAATTAGGCTCCTGAGAGCATTTTAACTTAAAAAACTTTAACTGTTAGTTAAGTGTTTTGTCAGTTAGTATAAAGAAAAGAGTCGTAGGACCTCAGACAAAGACTAAAGTAGATGATTTTGTTAATGGAGTGATAAAACAATAGACCTCTCTATGTGTAAAGGTGCTAGATTAAAATGGGTGTAGACAGAGCCGTAAGGGCATCAGCTATCCTCATAAGACATTAACAAGGTCAAGCTGTATGAACACCACCTTCTCTAAGACACTTGTGAGATCAAGCACCAATAATAATACATTAAGTGGTCCTAATGCTTCAACTAACGCAGAACTGATATGAATGTAGTTGTTAGCCAGCAGTGGTAGGTATCCCAGGTATGTGCTGTGGGATACCTGCTTGGGGTATGTTGAGATGAATATGTACGTTTGGATTGCTGTAGGGGATTGAAGGGCGTGTCTGAGGGTTTTGTTTCTCAGGGTGAGGTCGCCGACACCTGTGGTGCATCTTCCTTCTGCCAAGCCAGAGAGATTGGAAACACGATGAGAAACGGATGGAGGTTTTACTTTGTCAGAACGCGTCCTTTGTGTTGGCAGCAGGCTGTAGAGTTTGTGTCTTGTTGGTTTCTTCTCTGTAAATGTTCGGTGTTATCTACAACAACTGAAATTAGCTTTCCTGGCTTTAAGAAATCACTCATATACCTCTTAATCTCTGTTTCATTTAGATAACCAGACTAGGCATGCATGCTCTCGTTCTCTCTCATGCTTGGCTTTCTTGCAGTGATTCTTTTCTACATCTTCTCCCACATTTCAGCCCCATGAAAAACAAAGCAAGACAAACAAACCAAAACTGAAAAGCATAGGCAGGACTTCTGCATCAGCCATGTTAACTGCTATTTGAACATCCAAAAATTTTGCTGCTCCTTTTACTCCCATATCATAGTGGGAGCTCTGGCTGAGTTTGTTCATCTGAACCTTTCAAGACTCCCACTTGATACCTGAAGTCCACAATCTGTTCCATGCTTATTGCATTTGACTTGCGAAGATGTTTGGTTTGAATGGATTGAGTTCACGAAAGGAGCAAACCACTGAGCAGGACTGTGATGCCCTTATCTCATTACCCATCCTTTTGCCATGTGCCAGCATTATCAGTGGTAAGAAGGATACAGGAACATCCATCTTCCAAGGGAAAACTCCCCTGTGTCAACAGAAATCAATTATTTCTAAGGCCCACCCTGCAGGGAATACTTTATCATGTTGTATCACAGAGTTCTCAGTCAAAAAGTTCACAAAAATAATGTGGTCATTCAGTGACCTTCACTTACCAAAACCAGGATTGCTTTTAGGTACCAACCAAATCTTGTTGCCACAAAACCAGGGCAATTTATTATTTATGTTCTTGCCTGTTAATTCTGTGTTGGTTAAAGCTCAGATTTTCTTCCGCTCTTTTGCATGATGCCAGGTTAACAGGTCTGATTTATCCAGTGATCTCATTTGCCTTCTTTGGAAATTATGGCAAAACATTAGCATTTCTCTAATCTTCTTGCAAATAAAGATTAGTAACACAGGACACCTCTGCCAGCTCTCTAAGGACTCTTCTGGGCTTGTGAGTTTGCTCTTGTATATGCTCTAATATCATTCCAAGATTCCAGTGGTCTGTATGATATCTCATCTGATACAAGTATATCCCCTCCTGCTCTCCAAATACTTACTGAGCACAACAACTTTGAAATATCATTGTTAGTTTTATCATCTCCATGGTGTTAGGTGAAGACTGTACCAGTGCTATCACTTCTTTTGCTCTCCATCTACCTGCGAGTCTCTCCTGTTGTCCTCACCCCTGCCCAACATGGATTTTTTTTCCTTGTTCTTTAGCTTTCCCAATCAATATCTTAAGTTTCCACTTTATTGACTGATTTTTAATGTCTTCTCTCCTCTCCAGTTCTGATGTGTAGCTCTTTGGTTTCCAATTTGCCACGGAATCAGAATGGGCCTATAGCCAAACCCATTTCCTCTCCATTTGCACTGTGACCTGTCAGCTATCAAAAATTCTT
Organism: Psittacula echo; assembly: GCF_963264785.1. Classification (NCBI taxonomy): domain Eukaryota; kingdom Metazoa; phylum Chordata; class Aves; order Psittaciformes; family Psittacidae; genus Psittacula; species Psittacula echo. The sequence goes on along the minus strand of NC_137740.1, from coordinate 28,774,643 downwards.
TCTGAAGAGCTCACAGTATTTTCTCACATTTTTTCTAAATTATTCCTCCCATCCAGTTTCTTTCCTACTTTCTCTCAGCTTTGGAAAAATTAGCCCTATGGAATATCACATGTAAATGAGCCAGAACTGCCCCTTTTCACCCAGAACAAGAGGAATCAGGTCATGCTGACTAGTCCCCAGGCAACCACTGCCTTCCAGCCCAGAGATTAATTCATCTGTATCTGTCATAACAAGGTCTGGAGTCAGGTTATTTTGTGTCCTGTGTGGTTCCTTTCATGTCAGATTATTGCCTACAGTTCTGGCAACCTCCATTCTTTGTTTTTTAACTAGTGGATGTGTCAGGCCTTCAGGATGGTCTTCACCCAGGTGTAGTTTCTCCGAACAACCCAGTGTTTTATCCCAGTTTCCTCAATGGCAGGGCAAGGAATAATGAAGTGCTTCTGCTCTCTGGTTCAGCTGCCTGGTGTGGAGCCTGGCAGGCAGGACTGCTCTTCGGTGTTGGCATTAGCACATCACTCCATGTGCGGTCCAGATCTCGTACTTCACAGTTATCAATAATTCTAAATGGAGGAAGCAGCCCGTTCATAAAGCACTCCCTCCCACACAGCTCTCACACAGGCTGTCCTTAAACAGTTCCTCTCACGTGAACCATACCAGTGGCTTTTATTCCTACCAGTGGCATCAAGTTGTTCCTCATCAGGGAGGGCTTCCCATTCCTTTGGCTTGGTAAGCACACATCTAACCCCAGCAAATATGTGAACAAGATCTCTTCCAGCCCTGTCCTCTCCCACATGGGCTCGTTCTGTTGATAATACATTGTGTTTCAACTGCTTTTACCTCCTCAGCATCTGTGCCTTGCACTGTCAGCCCAATCCTTTCCCAGACTGTCACCAGCTCATCTCAAAGCCATAGCAGTAGCCAACAGAGCCCCAGTCCATGTGTAGCTCTGCTCCCTGCACAGCCCAGGGTTTCAACTGACAAAACCAACTCACACCTAACACTTTCTTCTTTTTCTTTTGGGGCTGGAAGAGGCTTTACAAATCCCCTTTGGACTTTTTCCCATAGGACGTCAACCATACTGGTATGTGTTAACACCAACAAAGACTTGTCAGATGACTTGAAACTCCTACCCAGCCTCACCGCTACATCTCCCATCCTTTCTTCTAGGAGAAAGCACAGCATGTCCGATATCTCCTGCGCTATTTAAAAATCTCAATTTGCTTTTCACCTCTCAGCCCCAGACATCTTCACACCATGATAGTGTATAATCCTTCTCCTCCAAATGCCTGAGGCACCACTTGTCCCTGAAGTTGGGCTAGGGCAATTACCTCCTGATCTGGAGCTTTTCCCCCTTCTCCTGGGCTGTTTGTGGGATCCTCAAATTCATGAGCTCCCTGGGGTGTCTCAGTACCATCATGGGCACATCGTGACATAGCAAGCACAGAGAGCATGTGGTATTTAACCATCTGGCCAAACTATGGAGCAAGAAAATGGGCAAGTAAAGGTGGGAGTATCATTTCCAGAAGAAATCACAAAGCCCCAAGGAAACGTCTGCACTCTGCAGCCGAGAGGTCAAGGTGATGAGCTCTCGCTTGGAGCTGCAGGCAGTCAGCTGGGGACGGAAAGACGAAGGAGAGGAAAAACCCAGAACAACTCCTGGCAGCTCAGAGAGAGAAGGAGAGCAGAGAGAGCAGCACAGCAGCATCCTCCACTCTCCCTGTGTGCACAGGAAGATGGGAGGCTGTTGTGATTCAGATCACAGCCTGGCCAGACTCTGTGTGCCTTGGCTTGCTGGGAAAGACCAGGAGCCCCAGGGCTGCTGCCCCTGGTTGTCTTCTGGAAACGAGATGGCAGCATGGGGCACCAGAGACCACACACAGGTCATTCCGCTTGTCCTTCTGTGGGCTCCTTCCTCTTCAGCATGAAACAGCCCCTGAGAGGGATGCCCCTCATTGCTCCCTGCTCCTCTGGTGTGTTTCCCAAGGGCTTTTGCAAAGTTTCCTGCCCAGCAAAATTTTTTTGCCAGCAGTCCTGCTAGAAAAACTGCAATGAATCTTCTCTGTATCCCATCCCCAATAGGGGGGACAGGAGGACAAAGGGGGTGTCAGAGAGAGAGGGCTCTTGCTCAGAGGGGACACACAGACCATGTTTGGGTCTGCCCACTCCCTTGCTGGGACACCAGCCATTGTCCTCCCAAGCTCTGCCTTCAGCAAAGTGGCTATTCCCATGGTGTCCTCTGTTACTCCAGTCCTGTCCCCAGGGGACCTTTCTCACTCCTGCGCAATGCTGGTAACTCCTGGCCTTCAGACAGCCAGCCAAAGTCTTGCCAGGGTGCCTGGACAGCACGGGCTGGCAAGGGATGGTGGCTTAGCACAAAGCTTTCTCTCTCCCTGCTCTGTGCACTTCATTGCTGGGGTAGGTGAGAAACAAAACATACAGCCAGAAAAGGTAAGCTGGAAGAAACTGCATCCATAAAAGCAGGCATCCGGGTGCACCGGCTCTCCCTGGGCAGCCCTGTGTGGGCACCAGGCTGTGGACTTGGAGGAGAGATCAAGCTGCTGGTAATCAGCTCAGCTCGGGCCATTGGGATCTGGCCAATGACCGAGGACTTGGTGCCAGTTCCTTGTCTGCTTGTTTTGGTTTCTTCCCTAGCTTTTCCTTCCCTTAAGCAGCAGGGACCGATCGCATCGCATAGGACCAGCAGCAGCTATGATGGGCTGCTGAAGGGTACCGTGCCAGGATGCCAATCCATCTCACTACAATCTGGAGCTAATTCTTAATCTGGCGATGAGCTTTGGGGATTTCCCAGCGCTGACACACTCTGCAATTGCAAAAGCATCTGAATTATCGCTCCGATCCTCCCTCTGCATGAACATGGGCCTCTGTCCCTGCAGCGAAAAGGGGTTTTATAGTCTAGATCCTACGACACCGGCTTCCCCTAAAGCCACCTCCTTTGTGTATCCCAGCTTCCCAGAGGGGTTCAGCTGCAGGCAGTAATTTTTATGGTCTATTTCTTGGTCCTTTGCTAGTGCAATGAAACAAGTGACCCAGAAGCCAGATGGGACAGGTATTCTCGGGTAGGAGCAACTCACCTCTTTTAGGGGCAAAAATAAAAAGCCCAGAAAATCAATTAGATTTTAAGGTGGAATGAGGCTTGGTAGGACATACTGCAGCATGAAGTCCAGATTGTATAAGAAGGAAAGAGAGATAGAGCGGGCCAGCCAGAGGTCTCTCTCCACCGCAGCCAGCCTGGAGGTTTCCCAGATGAGCAGAGAGCAGTGCTGGAGCAGGAACCACAGGATGGGATTGACCAGGTGGTTCTCTATCCTCTGGCCAGCAGCAGCACAGGGATGTTGGAGCATTTATATCTAACAGACTTCCGTGCTTTTCTCTTCCATAATTTTGTCCACTTGTTTATCAGCCCTGTGTGAACCTCTGAGCACCCAGGGCCTCCTGCAGCGGGGCGGCCTCATGTGACCTACACTGCCTGTTTTGCATCTCCACTTTCAGTCTCCATGTGCTGCCACAATCTTCTGTTGGAGATGTCAGGAACAGTCACCCTTCCTCACCTTTTCGTTGCCTCTTGGGATATTTTAACCTTCTATCATCTCCCCATGGTGTTTCTTCATCCCTGTGGGCATCGCAGCTGTTTCCTACACAGAACATCCTTGAAGTGCCTTTCTGAGCCTGATCCAGCTCTAGGCAATCCTTAGTAAACGGGAAGACCGGAGCGGTAGGGACAGGTGTGGCATAAGCAGGGATGCAGGCTGCAAACCACTTTGCCCTCCATGGGGCAGGGCTGCAGAGCTGCAGCGCTGCAGGGCTGCAGGCTGTAAACCACCTTGCTCTCTCCATGGTGCATGGATGCAAGGATGCAGGTTGCAAACCACCTTGCCCTCTGGAATAGGGTGCAGGGCTGCAGAGCTGCAGGGCTGCAGGCTGCAAACTACCTGGCACTCCGAGGGGCCGGGGTCCCTGTTTCGGGGCAGTGTGTTTCGCTCGGGGCTTTAGGAACCGGCCACCCCAAACCCGAACGCCTTCGCTGCGCCGCGCCTCGCAAGCGTGGAGCAGGGCGCCCTCTGCCGTGGGAGAGTGGGACTGCCGGGAACTGGGACCCGCCCCCCCCACCGCCCAAAACCGCTCGCCCTGTTCCCGGCAGCCCCGTTACCCCGGAGGTGGGCAGAGAGACAGCGCCTCCTTTCCATCCACCGCAGCAACAACTTGGAAGGGCTGGCCCCCACTTACCCCCTTCCTCACGCTCCTCCCCCGGTCCCCTATTCCGCACTAAGGATGCTATTACAAGCCCTCACGAGTGTCCTCCTCCACGTGGGGTGCAGCATCCTGCCGTGGAGCAGGAGCTTCCCCCAGGGGAAGGAGGAGAAACGTGTTTGTGCTCCCCGGCTTTTCCTCAAAGGCTCTTTTCAAGCGGCGGCTCCTAGTGAGAGGTACTTTGCGGCATGTCTGGGCTAGTGAGTTTGGCTGCCAAGGACTTTTTTGAGTGCTTTTTGTCTCATGTGGCTCCTTCCCTCACACCCTGCCATCTCCTGACCCTCCCTGCACACCCGTCTCTCTCGGATCCCTCCTTAGAGGGAGCTGTGTATCCTCCCGAGTATCCCCCAAGCTGCTTGATATACCCTGGTCTAGCAAACCGGCTCCAGCAAAGCTGGCAGCAGTGAGCTGAGAAATCTCAGAGTCCAGCTGGCTCCTCTCCTCCACTGCCGGAGGGCCATGTGTGTCTCTTGCGTGTCCCCAGTCCCTCTTTTGAACCTGAACGTGGCCGTGGATTTGTACTCAGGCCCCAAGCTGCAAACTCAGGCTTGGAGAAACATCCCCTGCGGCTGCCTCTGCTTCCCCAGGGGAACGTCTGGCACAGCCCGACACCAGCCACGGGCTGATTTATGCTGCCGCCTGAAATAAAGCGTTGCCCGTCCTGCTCTTCACGCTGGGTGAGCCGAGCCTGTTCGAAAACCAGTTTCAGGAGGAAACGTCTGTGATCCCTTGGTGTGAACCAGGCCTACGCAGACAGGTATGGGGGCATACTGCACCCCCCGGGCAGGGCATGGGAAGGGTGTTCACAGCAGGGATGCAGGCAGCTGCAGGGCAGCTGCCCCAATTCTATGAGGGACCACCGGTAGGGGCTCCCTGTGGCTGGCTTAGAAGAAAGGAAGCAAAGAGGCTTTTACTAAGTCTGCAAATCCCCTCCATCTAGGCAGATAGGTGTTATGGCTGTCAGGGTCCAGCGTCCCACAGCACTCAGTGGGAAGCAGCGCAGGGCATGGGGCAGCACCTCCCCTCCTCATGCCATCCACTGGGTGCTTGGGACAGGGACCTGGCTGGCCCCAAATTGCAGCTGGGACATGCGACTCTCCCCTTCATGCTCATGTCCTCAGTGATTTCCACTGGCCTCCCCTCAGCAGTGTCCTGCTCCCTCGCCAGCTCCAAAACTGCCCTTTGGGGAAGGAGGCGGTGGTCTTTGTGCGCCTTTAAGATGTGAGGATGCTTTGCCAATGCCAGCTGCTCCCCAGCCACACACACTCCCCTACAATGCCCTTTTCATGCACAGAGAGTGTCTGAGCAGTGAAATGCCCCTTCAGAGCAGCGCTGTGCCCGTGCCAGCTGTGACTCTCACAATGCGGGTGCTCTCTCAGCATGGCACAACATCCTTGCCAGCTCCGCCATGAGTGATGCCAGTGAATACCCTCGGACCACAGGAGCCTGCTCTCACTCGGTGCAAACATGGCATCAGCAAAGGTCGCTGGGCATTGTAGCTGCCTCGTTGTCCCGGAATCCCCAGGGATACGAATCCTGGTCTCTTTTACTTTGCATTACATGTCTGTCTCTACTCCAAGTCACACGACAGCACTGCAGTCATAAATCCTGGCCACCTGCCCTCAAGGGCTGGCACAAATGCTGCCTCGTTAGGTTTAGCTAATAAAGCAACAACAACAACAGAAAAGGAGCTAATCCCCCAGCACTGGTGCTGGGCAGTGTGGTGCCATATTGCACCAGGGAGGAGCTGCGAGGCAGCCAGGCCAGGCAGGCTGCAAGCAGCATGGAGGGGAGCCCATGGCCATATGGAACTGACCTCGGCTCTGCCGGGAATTGCAGTACTGATGTTTCCAGGGAGGAAGCTAGTGTCCCAGGCCCGGCAGGCTCATTTGCAGCCTCCAGAGAGGCAGCATATCCCCAGGGGTCAGGAAGAGAAGCAGCTTCACAGAGGATGCTCGTAGAGTTGGAAGGGTGGATATCAATCCTCCCCCCCCCCCAGCCCCATGGAGCTGCTGCTGTGGACAGAGGGGTATAAAACACAGAGCCAGGAATCTCTAAGGCCTCCCCTCAAAATGTAGAGTGTGGCTGTCAGCCCAGTTTTGCCCTCATTAGAACCCCCCTCAGCCCCAACACCAAAGCACTTTCACCCCAATATGCCCCAGCCCAATGTCTCTTCCCAGCCCTGGTGCCTCCACAGTGTGGTGGCATCATGCCAAGTGCCACAGCAAGTGGATGTCCCATGGGTCGCACAGGTACCTCCTGTCCCAAGGGATACCTGCAGCAGTGGGGAGCAGGTCCCATGGGTGATGCTGCTGTCGCATCATTGCCCCTCGCTGCCCTGCTCACAGCTCCCTGGAGAACTGGGTTGAAGTCGGTGTGAAACTCGCACCCCACTGTAGGGGATCTGGCTCTCAGGGAGACTCCAGCTGCCCAAGGATAGGGTCTCAGTGTGGTTTGGTTGCTTGGACGTTTTGGGAGCAAGGTCCTTTCTTAGGATCCTTCCGAAAGTCTTCCAGATGTGATCAGCCCAGAGGACTGCATCCATCTTGGGCTGTGACTCCTATACTGACTTAAGCCTGATATGAAGCTATGCAGATGTCCTCATTGTGTGCCCCTATCTTCCTCACTGCCACCCTTCCCTTCTCTTGGGAAAGTCCAACGTGGCCCACCTCCCTTGCTGCTGAGCTTTGTGCTCATGTCCAGGCTGGGAAGCAGAGCAACCTTAACTTGCTGGTCAAGGTGGAGCACTGCATTCAAATGAGCCATGTGTGCTTGTGACAAGGACTGGAGTGTCCCAGCAAGTAGAAAATGCTCTTAGAAAGATCAATGTTGAATAGAAACACTCCCTAGTGCAACATGCCATTGGATGTTGGGACTCATCAGCCAGTTTTAGGTGCCTTGAGTATCAGTGGATTTGGGCATGAAAAGCCATAAGGAAGCTGGTACATCATGTCTGCCTATTAGGGTGTCTGATGAGCCGAAGCCTATTAGGGAGTCTGATGAGTCTGATGAGCATTTGGCTGCAATGCTTTGCAGCGCTGAGGCTATCTCCCCTTCCTTGCCATGGACAGACCTGGCCACTACACTCCATCCGTGGCTCACCACAGGCAGCCAGCCTGAGGCAGTGTTGCAGAGGAGTGAGACATTCAGCATCTTGGCTTCTCCCTCCAAATGCTGCCAGCCTCACACAGGGGCTCTTCAGCTCTTGCAGGCACATTTCCCAAGAAGTGCATGCTCACCACTTTCTCCTGAGCTGCAGCCCAGGTTGGCCATGAATAATGTATTGAATGCCTCTGATCAATGTGCCTCACCCGGACAAACTCAATTCCTCTCCACCAGCCTCCCCACAGTGCCTTTCTCATTCTGCACAGCTGGACCCACTGACACTCGTTTGCTGGTGGCATCGTGTAAGGACAGCCGGGGCTCACACCTGGTGGATGAGTGAAGTCAAAGGTATCAGCAGCCACTTGCAAGCAGGGGTCTGGCTCTGTGGATCATTTCATATCCTGTTTCCAAGGAGAAATTTGGCAGATCCAGAATCTTCCACTCCACCAAGGGTTTCCCTGCAAGGCAGAGCTCAGCAGCAGCAATAGGTAACTCTTCCCTCCACAGCAGCAGGGATGGGAGATTCATATCCAGTGGCCTCAGCTGGAGGAGAACATGAACCTGGGGATGCAGGACCAACTCCATGAGGAGAGAGAAAAGGCAGGATCAGCCCCAGAGGAGCTGCATGTTCTTCATGGATGGGAGACCACCCTCTTGCCACCACCAGGCTATTTGCTGTGCGGACAAATGGGTGACTTTTATTATACACCCCCCTTGGATGCTATGCCACCAGGCACAGCTGCCCAGGTGAGGGGGAATAGGACACAACCCTTCTGTAAAGATCTCTGAGAGGACACCACTGAAGCCTAATGGGATTTAAAGCTAAGGGATCTGAGGCAGGAGCAGGACCAAGTGCTGAGACAACCTCGAGTGAAGGGGTATCAGCAGGGATGGATGCAGATAAGGAATGGCCCCTCCTGGGGGCGCATGTCTGAGCACACGCACAGCCACTTGCCCCGGGTTTGCAAATCCAGACTGATTTATCCTGCCTCCAGGACTTTAGCCAAATAATGTCTTGGCAGGAATTTCTTGGCCAGACACAGAGTCAGCTCTGGCCTTGGCAAAGCCAATGCTGAACATTTCAGAGAGGCCAGGATCAAGAATGTCTCAAACTGCCTTAGACTTCCAGTGGGATGCAGGTACCAGGGCTCCAATCATCCCCGTTAACTGTCCAAGCATCTTCCTCCTCTGCAGCAGCCTGTTGATGGAACTCCCACAGCACCTCTCAGATAGCTCCCAGCCAGTGAGGAGAGCAGAGGTATGCTCCCGAGTGTGCCAGCCTTGAAATGCTGTGCTTCAGCTGGTTCCCACATGGCATTTCCAAAACAACCCACAGGTTGTTTTGTGTCAGGATCACCTCTATCACCGACCCAGTCACCACCTTCACCAGCTAAACTGCAGCCTCCAGTCTCATCTGAATGCAGTCAGACCCCTGCCTCCCACTGTGTTCTCCAGGAGCTGTCTGTCTCAGAATCTCAAGTTCTGTGTTCCTAGAATGTTTTGGGATCACACCATTACCAGCAGGGCCAAAACCTGATCTCTTGGCAATTCTGGAGATTATCGCCAAGGCCTTGAGTTGGCAACAGAAAGAGAGGCAGAGGCTGCTTGGGGCTGTTTCCAACTGGGCCAGGCACACAGTCAGCAGTGGAGGTAATCCCTCCCCAGGGATGCCCTGATCCTGCAGCCACAGGGATGGTGACTGCCGACGATCACAGAACAGTTATGGATGGAAAAACCGCACAATCTCTGAAGATGAGACCTTGTGGTCTCCAGACATCACACCCATGTAAGGTGGCCATGTCGGCAGGCAGGGACCACAGAGCCAAGCTCAGGCAGCCATGCTAGCTTCTGAGCGCTTCCCAGGGTATCGATCCTGTGTGAGGATGTACCTCCATCCAGGTGATACTGTCCAGTGATGGTCTCACAGCCCCACCAATTCAGAGCCAGGAGTAAACCTCATGGGCTCACCCCTTCCCAGGGAATTAACCTGCCTTGTCCCACTGTGCCTGCACAATTTAACCCATTGCCTGATTCTCCCTACTGACACTGCTTCACTCTGTCTTTCCGAGAGCCTTGGCTCCCTGCCTCTCATTCTCCTGTCTCAGGAGAAAGTGGTTCCCAAGGTGCTCAGAGCAGCGAGGCCAGAAAACCAGGGCACTTCTCCAGCTCACCTAATTGCTGGTTACTGCCCCTCTCCCTCAGTGCCTAATTAAATAGAGCAGGAGGAAAGCCCAGGAGAAGCTCCTGAAGGCACAGGAACATGTGTGCACATTATGAGGAGGCTGGTGAAGGGCCTCATCCAGACAGGCTGCTCCAGAAACAGCAGGAGCCAAGTGATGCTGGGAAGAAGCTGAAGCAGAGACCAGACTTGGTGTTCAGACCTGGATGCACACATACAACACTTCATACATGCTTCCTCCTAACTGATCTGCAAGACAGCTGTTAGGTTAACAAAAGCAGAGAAAAGAGCTCATCCTGCAGGCAATGTGGTAGGAATGAGCATGTCCAGGGTTGGTGGTCATGCTCCCAGCTCTTAGGGCTCCCAGCTCTCAGCTGGAGCATCACCTTCCTTGTCTCCTACCCCAGACTTTAAGCGAACCCTTTTCTATTGAATTTTCATCATGGCTGGCTTAAACCCAGCAGTAGGAGAGCACAAGACATGAAGGACCATCTCCAAACTGACTTTCTGGCTGCCTCAGCCTTGTAATCCCTCAGAATTGTGGGTGGGTGTATTTGGGCACTGGCCCAGGGTCAGGCTGAAAATCCCTGAGCAGACCTGACTCCTTGCCCCATTGCTTTGAAAGGATTTCAAAAGACCCATTTCAGCTTTGAATGCTTGACTCAAATTTGCTGCAAGCCAGAGCTGCCAGGCCCAGCTATGGTGTGTTGAAGGGAAGGAATCCCTCTCCATCAGTGCAATAGCTGCAAAGCTGAAATCCCTGTGAAGATGTCGTTGCAGGCAGAGGAAGAGCCAAACCGCTATTACAGAGGAGTCTGTCCCAGACATGATGCTGGTCCCAGCTCCTTGCTGGATCACTGCGTTCCCATGGCCAAACCAGCTCAGGTCTAGTTCCCGCTCTCAGCTGGAGATAAGCAGCCAGACTGCAGAGTTCACCCACGGTGTCCCAAAGGAGATGCTGCACAAGTGTGCATGTCACTGCGTGCAGGCAGAGACACCCAATACACACCCAAGCTGCACAAGAGCAGTGAAGGCAGTAGCAGGCAGCACACGGTGCTGGAGTCCTGCCTGCACTCCTGCCTGCCAGCAAGCGTGGGACTAGCTGCCTCATGCTTTACTACAGCCTTTGGCTCTCCTGCTGCTTCCTGCCAGCGACATCATGTGCATTTGTCATGGTGACAAATAGCCCCTTGATGTCACCGAGGGTCATGATGCTGTTACATTTCTTGCTGAAAGAAGCAATAAGGTCCTTGGTGGGGTCAGGCCTTTCTGGCTCTGTATCTTCATCCCGCAGCCAGCCTGATACCACAGGGCTGCTCTGATGGGTGGTGAAGCAAACTCACCAGGACCTCTTTCATAAAAAAGAGGGGCTTCACACAAAAGGTGGAAGAGATGCTAGCAAGAGTATTTACTTTGCCAGGGTGCTGTAGCCAGCTCCAGCCGAACCTTCCTGCTCAGTATTTGTGTTTGTTTTCTCCCCATTGCCTGGGTTGTGGGAGATTTATCTTCAGGAGAAAAGGTGGCTGGGCTTGGTGGCATCCCTCTCCTTCAGGATCCAGCCCACTTGGGCCATTTCCAGATGAGGGAAACTTAGTATGTGTGGCCTGGGCTAGGCAGCAACTTCCATCAGCCTCGGGAGGGCTCAAGCAGCAAGGTGAGCCTCAGGAATGGTCAGGCATCCCAAAGCACCCTGTCACCCTTCCCCACCTGCATCTCTACCTGAGCAAAGCCCAGGACCCTTCAAACCACGAGTATCCGCCATGTCCTGCTTGTGCCATTGCCAGCAGCTTGGAGATGGAGACTTGCCGTAGCCACGGAGGAGGTTTTCAGATGTGCTTCAGAGCAGGTCTGGTTTCACACACAGGTGCTGCAACAGGGCTGAATGGTTTTATACACATGGCAATCTAATTAAAGTCTGGGTTTTAACGAGTCTTGAGGGTGATGCTGTGTCATCATTAGAGCTGTCTGTAGGGGAGCCCCAAGCACTGGTTCAGATGATTCATCTTCAGGGTTAATTCCTGTCCCCAAGAAAACAGCCTGATCAAAATCCCTCTATGGTTTTACCTACCTGCGGAGCAGCAGCAGCAGAAATCAAAAGCCAGGTCAGGTTCCCTATAGGAAAAGAAATAAAGGGATCAAAGAAACAGAGCCTGGATACAGCCTGTGTATGATGTGGCCTTATTTGTTTTCTATACACCCGCTGATCTCCAAGGTGGACTTGCCACAGATGGGGCTGCCCCTGTATCAGCAATTGCAGGAAACAGTTTGCCCTTAATGTGGGTCTCACACAGTGTGGGCATAAGCCTTGCTTTGGGAACTGGTACAGGGGTTGGACAGGAAGAACAGTGCTGAGGGTTCCTGGGTCACTGCTTTGAACTAAAATCTGGGGGATTTTAGGTAGCTAAGCAGGCTCAACACGGGTTGACTGCTGCCTGCCTGGCTTCTGTCCCTCAGTTTGTCCACTGAAGGATATCAGCTGCTCAGGCAGAGCTACCCACAAGTCCGACAGGAGATGCACAGAGAGGGGAATGACCACAGCATCCAACTCCATCTCCGTTGACACTGCCCGGAGGAATTCCTTATGAGGGCATGAGATGACAGCCACACAGCACAGTATCGAGAGAGGAGTCACTGAGTTAATTTGGCTGCCCCGTTAACAACAAGGGGAGTTTGAATGGCTCATGGCTCTCTGTTCAGGCAGAGAAAAGCTTGGCAGCCATGCAAAGAGGATAGGTCGGGGGCCCCAACGAGGCACTTGCCCACTGCCCTATGAACAAAGCCCGGTGCAAGCACCTCTGTTGCAGAAATTCAAAGCAAAAGAGGGGCCTGGGGTTGGCGTTCTCTGCGGCTCCCACCCTCCTGCCTGCTCCAGACCCCTCGCTTCCGCAGCGAGCCCTCCCCTTCCTGCAGCCATTCCAGAGCATCCATTCTGCCTGAGTAGGGCCTCAGAATTTCTCTGCCCTGCAGGCACCTGTGTGTGCACATGCTTCCCAGCCACACATGGACACCGTTTGGTGCTTCCTGCTTCTCCTGTAGCTTTACTCCTACCAGAAGTTGCCCAGCACCAAGGGGTGATGCTTCACATGTAAACCCCATAAATTACTAAAAACCAGGTCATGAACACTTTAAACTCAAGCCTGGGACACTTTTTAAAGCACCCAGGCTGAAGCACAATAGGGATGGAAACTTTTCCCATCAGGGTGGGATTTTGTAAGGTTTTGGACACCGTAAAAGACCCATTTGTTTTCCCACTACTGCTCTTTGTCTCTGCACAGTCACAGCTCAGGGCCCAGGGGACAGAAGAGGTGAAAATGTCCCCAACCCTGCTGCTGGGATGAACACCCCAGAACTCTTTGGTGCATCTCAAGGCTGGCAGCCAGGACTACTGGGGCCTGGATGTGTGCTTGTCCTGGAGGCTCTAAAATAAGAATCATAGAATCCCAGTTTGGAAGTGACCTGAAGGATCATCTGGTCCAACCTTTCTAGGCAGAGCATGACCCGAACTATACATCCCACCACCTTGTCCAGCCTAATCTTAAAAGTGTCCAATGTTGGGGAGCCCACCACTTCTCTGGGCAGATTATTCCAATGGTCAATTGTTCTCAATGGCCGATTGAAAAATTTTCCTCTTGTGTCCAGTAGGAATCTCCCTGGGTTGATTAAAGTGGGGACACAGCATCAGAGGTCTGTGAGGGGTACAGCTCTGCTCCAAGCACTTCAGGCTGGGAGAGGCATGCCAGCAGGGACCTAGTGCTGTTCTTGGCTCTCTCTGTGTAAAATTTTCCCTGTGCCTCAGTTTCCCTCTCTGTAGCTGGGTCATGTGCCCAGAGCCTGTGACAGCAAAATAACCCTTGGCCACACACACAGAGCTACTGAGAAGATGTGAGACATCAGCACAAGCAGCCTTGACTGTACCCAGTGCAGCCCGGGACTATGCTCTGCCTCTGTGCAGGGCTCTCCTGTGACCCCAAGCCATAAATGTGCTCTGCCCAGGCCACTCAGCCCCAAAACACCCCCCTTCTGCCCAGTGCCCTTTGCAGCAGCACAGGCGGGCTCGAAGGCGCTTTCCCAGGGGTGGGACGGAGTGAAGAGGATCGCGCTGCTCGCCCGTCACCCGCGGGGCGCACCCAGTAGCACCTCAGCTCAGTCGTGGGGTGCCGGTGTCTCCCGGGCTCTGCCTGCCCCGAGGACAAGGGATGGGACCAGGGATGGGACAAAAGGGCTGGATTATTCGGTACAAGCATACCCCCTGCCGACGAGCTGGAAAAGCACAGCTCCTCGGACACCCCCCGCAAAAAACCCCAAACAACAAACTAACCCCGGGGGATACCGGCTGGAGACCGGTAACGAGTGGTGTCCCTCAGGGATGGGTGTTGGGGCCGGTCTTGTTCAACATCTTTGTCGGTGACATGGACAGTGGGATTGAGTGCGCCCTCAGCAAGTTTGCCGATGACACCAAGCTGTGTGGTTCGGTTGATATGCCGGAGGGAAGGGATGCCATCCAGAGGGACCTCAACACGCTTGTGAGGTGGGCTGATGCCAACCTTATGAAGTTTAACCATGCCAAGTGCAAGGTCCTACACCTGGGTCAGAGCAATCCCAGGCACAGCTACAGGTTGGGCAGAGAAGAGATTCAGAGCAGCCCTGAGGAGAAGGACTTGGGGGTGTTGGTCAGTGAGAAAATGAACATGAGCCGGCTTCAGTGTGCGCTCACAGCCCAGAAAGCCAACCGTATCCTGGGCTGCATCAAGAGGAGCGTGACCAGCAGGTCGAGGGAGGTGATCCTGCCCCTCTACTCTGCTCTGCTCTTGTGAGACCTCACTTGGAGTATTGTGTGCAGTTCTGGTGTCCTCAACATAAAAAGGACATGGAGCTGTTGGAACAAGTCCAGAGGAGGGCCACGAGGATGATCAGGGGACTGGAGCACCTCCCGTATGAAGAGAGGCTGAGAAAGTTGGGGCTGTTCAGCCTGGAGAAGAGAAGGCTGCGTGGAGACCTCATAGCAGCCTTCCAGTATCTGAAGGGGGCCTATAGGGATGCTGGGGAGGGACTCTTCATCAGGGACTGTAGTGCTAGGACAAGGGGTAACGGGTTCAAACTTGAACAGGGGAAGTTTAGATTGGATATAAGGAAGAAATTCTTTACTGTTAGTGTGGTGAGGCACTGGAATGGGTTGCCCAGGGAGGTTGTGAATGCTCCATCCTTGGCAGTGTTCAAGGCCAGGTTGGATGAGGCCTTGGGTGGCATGGTTTGGTGGGAGGTGTCCCTGCCCATGGCAGGGGGGTTGGAACTAGATGATCTGAAGGTCCTTTCCAACCCTAACTGTTCTATGATTTTGTGATAACAGCGGGGGCCCAGGCAAAACCCAGCGGCTGAAGAGGAGCCGAGCGCAGGCAAAGGGCTGGAGCCGGCCGCTGCCGGGAACACGCGTGAGCACCCGGCACCCGCCCATCCGCGTCTCGCCAGGCCCGGCAGTGCCGAGTGTTTTCCACAAGAGTTTCGCGATTTCCAGCCTTTCCCGCCCGGCCCCTCCGCGCCGCTCACGGGGACCCTGTGGACCCTCGCCAGGCCCGCGGGCAGCGGGTGTCCGGACCGGGGCACCCCGGGGTTGGGCTTTCCGGTGCTTGAGGTCGGTTTGCACCTTCCCCTCGGCGTGTGGCTTTTTTTTTTTTTTTTCTTTCTTTTTTTCTTTCTTGTTTTTTTAATTCCCTCCCTCCGGCAGCGCTGCCCCGGCCCGACCAATCAGGGCCCTGTGGGGTTGGGGGAACCGGGCTGTGGGCTTTAAAAGCGGAGCCCTTTGTGTACCGGAGCCGGGTGGGGGCTCGCACCGGCTGCTGTCGGGTAAGGGATGTGCCGCCGCTGCCGCCGGGAGGAGCCCTGGACCGCGCTGCACCGGTGGGCTCAGGAGCCCACCACCCCGCGGCAGGTATTGCCTCCCCTTCTCCGGCATCCAAATAAACGTGTGGTGGCAGCCCAGCTTGCACTGCTCGCCGTTTGCCAGGTCTGGGGTGGCTGGGGTTTTGTTTGTTTGCTTTGTTTTTGTTTACCTATGTTGTTTGCTCCCTCCTTTGCACCTTTTGGTGTGTTATGGCAGGCCCTATCGTACCCTACGGTAGGGCTGTGTATGTTGTGATGTTGGTGTGGTGGACAGAGCAGGCTGGGAAGATGGGGCTGTAAGTGGAGATGGAGGTGCTGCCCACCGGTGTTGACACTTGGCATCAGGCTGCTTGTGGGGATG
This sequence comes from Psittacula echo, assembly GCF_963264785.1. Lineage (NCBI taxonomy): Eukaryota > Metazoa > Chordata > Aves > Psittaciformes > Psittacidae > Psittacula > Psittacula echo. The sequence goes on along the minus strand of NC_137740.1, from coordinate 28,758,852 downwards.
GGGTGAGCATAGAGTGGGTCCCTGGGGCCTGTTACAGTAAGGTCACTTGAGGGGGTGGGATCAGTGCTGCCTATCACTGCTGCTCCAGTCCGGGTGCTGTATATGCACCTCCAGGCTCTCCTCCCAGTGACATGGGCAGACCTACTCCCTTTGAAACCCTTTGAAATTTGGCCCTCAACAGACTTGCAACCCAGCTGTGCCTCTTCTCAGGTACCAGCTGGAGCGAGGCTCTAACCTGGCCTGGGACATCCTTGCAGCTGCCTTGTCACCAGGTTGTGCCACAGGTGGTGGCCCTGGGCAGCGGTAGCAGCCCTGCTCTGTCCCCAGTCAGCCCTGCTGCAGTAGGACCTGTCTGCATCCCCTTTAGCCCCATTTTGCATTTTGTCTAAAGCCCTGCTGCAGTCCCAGAGCTGTGCCATGTCCTTGACAGCAGGAAAGCTTCCTCCTGGGTTGAGCAGTGATGATTGGAGCTGGCCAACAGCATCACAGGCACTGAACCTGGGCTGTCACTCTTTGTGTCATGTCCCCAGCATCCGGGCTGGGAGGGGACATGCTGGTGGCCCAGGCTGAAGCTAGGAGATGGAAGGGTTGGGTAGGTAGTGATCAGCCATTGCACCGGGTTTGCTCTTTGCTCCTGATGGAGACCCAAGAGTGATGGAGAATCGGCACACTCAGCTTGGGAGCATGAAGAGCCTCAACCTTTGCATTGTGGAGTTACCCAGTCAACTGCCAACGAACTTGGATGCTTAAAGCAGTGCTTCTGTGCCAAAGCCAATGGCTTTGCATGAGCAGAGGATGGAAGAGACGTCAGTCACAGCCACCCCATGGAGCCACCTCTCCTCACCCATGTTGTTACATGGATGCAACTGCCCTGATTGCTGAATCGAGCGTGGGTAAGCACCCATGCAGTGTGATGCACTCCACAGGGCTTGTAGTCTCCCCTGCAGCACTCGGGATGGGGATGAGCCCTGGCTGGGGACCAAGGGCAGGCACTCACAAGCCCCCCAGGCAGCCGTTGGTGAAGCTGTTTACATGAGCAAGAGCTGGGTCTGACCACAGGAGCCTGCAGCTGCAGAGAGGGCCTTGTGGCCCCAGGAAGCAGCTCAGGGGCTGTTATGCAAATTGAGAGGAGCCAGGAAACTGGTCAGAGGGCACAAGACTGAGCCTGAATTTCTCTTCTCTCATCTGTGTCACCAGCATTTACTCCCCTGGCTCTGAAATGCTGTGGCAGTGCCTGCTGAGAGCCTTTCCTGAGCTCCTTCAAGCATGGCATCTTGTACCTGGGCACCAGCTGGTGCTTGTCCCTGTGGCTGAGCAGAGCTGGGCACTGAGGGTCCCCCTGCTCCCAGGCTTGGTCCCCATGTATGGCTCAGCCCCATGTTCTCCACACTGGCGCTGTGGCTGCTGCAACCATGGGCAGGACATAGTTTTGGGAAGGAGCTGGGAGCAGTGTGGAGGGGTGTCTGGCTGGAGGCTGGTGGTGGGACAGAGTGAGGCTGTTTTCAGCAAAATCATTGTTCCTGGAGTCCTTCCATGCATAGCCTCACAACAGTGTCTGGGACAGTGGGACTGCTGCAGAGCCTTGATGGAGGGAAACTCTACTATGGGATATGGAAGGGAAGATAAGCCTTTTGGCAATAGAGAGACTAGAAAAGGGGCACTGGTGGCTGAAGTATGAAATGTCCAAGGATTTGGTCCTTGTACAGTATCCTGAAAGTCATTCTGATTCCTTCCTTGTGTCATGTCCCTGGGGATGTCCTGTAATGGCTGTTCTCTGCAGGGGAAATGCCCTGTAATTATCCTGAAAGCACCTTTAGGTGATGGAGGCTGAGCACTGCGTGGCTCTGTGACACTGCCTGCAGACTGGCAGTGCTGCTCCAGTGGGATGGGGTGACTGCTTTTGCTGCCCTGAAGTGGGGTGCTCTCTGGGCTTGGGCTCCTTCTGCAGTCATTTGTCCCTGTGCCCTCCTTCCCTCCTGCCTTCCTGTGCTGCAGGGAGGCAGAGCACAGCTGAAAATACACCCTCTGGGTCCCCCTCTTCCTGCCTGTTTGCTTCCTCCCCTCCTGGCCTGGCTTTTCAGAGTGGCTTCCTAAGAAAACAAAGGTTGTGCTGTCACAGTTGGCCTATATATACACACAAACACACACACGTGTATGTGTGGCTGGTGCCCTGCTAATAAACTTTGACCACATTTCCAACCCAGTGGACAGAGGGGCGGTGATCTGCAAACATGCTTAGGTTAACGGGGCTGGCAAGAATGAGCAACTGGGGGAGGGAGAGAGAGGCTTTCCTTTCCTTTAGTACGGACAGGGGCTGCTCTTCGGCTCAATCCCTTGTTAGATGGTGGAAAAGCCACACATGGGGCACCCAGCACACCCCACCTGCAGGGAGGTCTTTGATCTGGGTTTGCATCTGAGCTGCGTTGCTGTGGGGGCTCCCTGGGGACTGATGCATGACTGCCAGCCCACTCATCTGGCTGAGCCCCAGCACATTCATCCCACAGCTGGGGAGGAACTGAGGTGCTGGATATAGGTGTAAAAAAGATGGGTTTTTGTCTGAGGGGCATCTGCTGGTATTTAAAAATGCTGGCTTTCTTTTGGGCAGAATGGGAATATGTCTGTCCTTGCTCCCCAGCCACCACATGAGCCCCTCCTGCCTGCACCAAGAGCCTGTCCTCTTCTTGCATCCCCTCGGATATGTTTTAAGCACTGGCAGGGCAAAAGCACTGGGAGGCCATGCCCCTGCCCAACCTGATACAGAAAATCTCCATGTTGAGCTCTGGAACAAGTCAAGGGGACTCCAGCTCTGAGCCAAGTGCTAGTGCCACAGCCTGGCTCCCAAACCCCCTGGCAGCCCCAGCCTTCACCACGTGCACCCCAGCGATGCAGCTGGGGGCCACCAAGCTCCATCAACTCTGTGTCAGTAAACTGCCATCAAACGCAGTCATCCCACAGCTCCCTGCTCCATCCATCTTCCGTCCAAAAAAAAACCGACTGCCAAAACCCACTGCAAAATCCACCCATCTCTATTCAGGCTGTGAGCGCAGGGCTTGCACTGACTTATCTGCTGTTGTTTTCTAGAAACTTCACCTCTGGACTTGGCGTTTCCGTGCTGTCTCAGCAGCAGGGTGCCAGCAGGGCCAGCAGAGCTCAGGGCAGCGCCTGAGCTGCCCACAGGCTGTGTGCAACAACTGAGTAACCTGTGGTGCCCTGCGGGCCATGCTTCCTTAGCCCCGTTCAGTCAAAAAGTAGTTTGATTATTAAAATACACTGTGGGAAGAGCCTTAGGTTGAGCAGGCAAAGACAAAACCCTCCCAGGCTCTATGGCAATGCTGAGTCTGGAGGATCAGCGATCTGTGGAGGTGTGACACCTGGGGGTGACTCGGGGCAAGTGTCCCTTTCTGTCCCCAGGCTGCAGCTGGTGCTCAGGGGAGGGCAATGGACAGAGGCCAGGATCCTTTTCCCTGGATGCAGCTCCTCCGGGGCTGTGCCCCTCACTCCTGGGCAAGCAAAGGCTGCGAGGCGCAGGGAGATGGGGCATCTATCTGTACCTAGCCCTGGCCCCCAAAAGCTGCACTCCACACTGCAGGCCACAGCCGTGTTGCCCACACCTTCCTGCATGCAGGGCTGCCACACGCACAGCCCACAGCTCAGCATGCCAGCACCCGCACCATGCAGCAGCTGCCTGGCGCAAGCCAGCCATCCCTCCGCCCTTCCTGCCATCACACGGGCTCCAAATGGGGTTTTAGTGCATCTTATTTTGCAACAGCATGGGGATGAGCCCATTGCGGGGCTCTGTCAGGCCATGTCCCCCAGTCCCAGCAGGACGGGCTGAGCTGGGGCAGGAGGAGAGGCTGAAGCTATGCTGGCTTCCAGCTTTGGCTGCTGACCGTTAACGCTGCTTTTTTTACACTCAGTATCACCAGGACGTGGGTTATTCCCAGGAAGGAAGCCAGGCAAAACCATGCTCTTAAAACGCTCCGGTGGCCTTTGCAGCAGGAAGCCCTCAGGCTTTGCTAAGCAGCTGCCTGAAATTAGGGTAAGGGAATGCAAGGAAGCGACCTTTGAGCACTACAAGGCTGCCCCTATGCCCCCCATCGCCTTGTTCCCCTCACCCCAGCCTGGAGGGTTCTCTGGGCTGAGCAGTAGGGCTCGGTGCCCCCTTCCACTGTGTGAAGGCAGAAGGGGCCAGACCGAGTTCCCTCTTCTACTGGGGGGGCTGCTGGTGGGTGCTGCTTTGGCACCCAGCCCAGCAGCAATTACTCCAGCAGCACCACGCACAGCGATGATGCCATGCTGCAGGAATGGCAGGGGTGGCTTGCCTCTGCTCCCACTGCTCACGGGAGCTGCCGGGCTGGGATTAGGCTCATCTGGCCATGTCCTGTGTCAGGTCCCCCCATCCTCGTGAAGGGTCCTTAAATATCCCAGCTGTGACCCCCCCCCTCCCCAGCATGGTGCTGCCCTGGGTGTTTCTCCTCCTGGTTGCAAATGAGGAACTTATGCTTTGCAGTAAGCAGGCTCATGGGGTGCGCCCCGTGCAGACGCTCCCATGACCTGGAGTCCTGGTCCCCTGCGTGGTTTGGGCCCGTGAGCAGGATCTCATTTGGTAACACACAGCACATTCCTGGTCTTTGGGGTCACAGAGGGAGGCTTGAAAATGGACCTGAAGGCAAAAAGAAAAGGAGCCCCTTCATCTGATGCTTTCTCCCAGCGGTTTGAAGACAGCCATGGTGGTGGGATCTGGCATGGTGCCTTCCAGCCTCTCCTCAACCAGAATTCATTCCTCTTTCTCCAGCTATAACACTTATTTCTCCCTGAAAAACACCCCTGCTGCTGTTGTCGCCCTTGGCCCCATTGTGTACCCAGGCAGCAGAACACGGTGACTGCCCCACTGCAACAGCTGCTGCTTCCCATCACCCTCCCTCCATCCCTGCTCACCACTGATGCCCTGGGCTCCCAGTTGCACCGGCGGATATTGGGATTGTGGCACTTGGCCTTTTGGCCCTCCCTCTCAGCCTGTGGTGTTAGCTTGGGCTCCCAAATTTGGGGGTGTTCACACCCGATCTTCCTCCATCCATGGGCACTCTGTTCCTGTTTCTTTCTCCAGCCTTCGTTCTAGGTAGAGTTTGTGGCTACTCTGCCTCAGAGAAGGGGACCACAAGCCCCGGCACTTGTCTAGTACTCAGAGCTAATATCCCCCAAATAATATTTCTTTCCTCACAGACCCCCATTAGCTCTGCTCCCAGCGCCTGCTGGCCATCCCACAGGATCTCAGCAGGGGGACTGTCATCCACCACCCAGCCTGCTCCTGCTGCGGCACACAGGGAGCCCTCCTCCCCACCATGTGACCTTGTTTGGGACCCAGTGTTTATTAATCTGAGCTCAACAGGCAAGTCCTCTTGGTGAATGCACCAGCTGGTACTTGAGGGAAGGAGGGTAGGGAAGAGGGAGCAGCTCCTTGACAAAGCCAAACCTAGGAGAGAGATGCAGGGAGAGCTGGACCCTGTGTTGCATTAAGTGCATGCACAGGAGAGCAGCTGGCAAGGAGGAAAGTGACCCTGGTCCCCAGGGCATCATTTGGCTGCATGCTGGGGGATGTGGCTCTCCTCTGCTGCCAGCCACTTCTGCAGGAGGCTGGCACAAACCATCCACCCAGACACATCCCACCAAAGCAGGGCACAGGCAGACCAGCAGGTTCATTGCTATGTTGAACTCTTTCACAAGGAGGGGATGGAGAAGGGAACTGAATATTTAATGCCAGCAAACTGCCTTGATGCTGGTGTCTGGAAGACACTGGGGAGGGGATGGGAGTTGTGATTAGAGTACTGCTCACCACAGGTAGCTCGTGGGGCAGCCACCCCAGGGCAGGGTGGCACCTGTACACACATTGTGTCTTCTGCCCTAGCTTTTTAGCCCCTTTGCTGATGAAGGCATGAGTCACCAGCCCTTGCTTGTCACCCAGCAAGGGCACCATGGGGTAGAGGAGAGGGGGCACACCAAGATCTAGGGGCATGTGCGTGTAAGAGCAGGGCCTGAGTATGGCCCACACCTGTTTGCAGGTGAGCTGTGGCCTGCTGATGCTTGGGTTGATTTCTCCTTGGAGGGCTATGGGGGAAATGGGAAGGGGGAAAATATAAGCCCCGCGGGATGTAGATGTTTTTAAGCACATCCAGCTTAAAGTTTAAAAACTTAAGCCAAAAGCCAGGGAGAGCTGGGAAAGACTCCTGTGCCCTGGGAGGTAAAAGAGACAAGGCTGTCATTGCCAGGACCAGATAAACCTGAAAGGGGGAATGGAATAAAAAGCAGGTGGAAGACGAGCAAAGGAGCCAGCACTACCGCCCGCAGCACGGTTTCGGGCGACAGGATCAGACCCTCGCAGGCGGGCAAGGCTGGCCAGGGGCTGGGAGCAGGATCCCACCCACCTCCCATCATTCCCCTCGCACGCCCTCCAGTGCCGCTGCTCCCTCCTCTTCCATTTCGCGGCAGCCGCTTTTAGGCCAGTCGCGCTGCCCGGTGTCTCCCCGCGACATCGGAGAGCAGGACGGGGTTGGGAATCCCGCCGGTTGCTCTCCCGCCCCGGTCTTGATACTCGTTTCTGTGGGATCAGCAACTGGGAGCACGGTGGAATCGAGCTCTCCCTCCTGCCACCAGGGGAGGACGGCAGCGAGAGCACCCCACTCTGCCCGGTGACCCCAGGATCTGTACCCCCGGGCCGTTCTCGTGTGCACCTTCCCCTCCAGTGGAGCACAGCTTCCCCCTCTGGTTGCCCATCCCAACAGCGCCTCTCTCTGGTTGCCCCCAACAAAACAGCGGCCCCCATTGGTTGCCCCGTCCCAACAGCGCCCCCTTCTGGTTGCCCCTCTCAAACAGCATCACCCTCTGGTTGTCCCCCTCCAAAATAGCGCCCCCTACTGGTTGCTCCTCTAGCAGAGTGCCCCTGCTGGCTGTCCCCGGGACAGCACTGCAGGGACAGACATCCTTGAGAGTCAGGGCTGCTACCCTGAGAAGGCATGTGCACATGTTCCCACGCATGCACACACATACACACATGCTCACCAGTGTCCTCACACTGAGCCCTCCCTCGCACACTGGGGAGGAAACGAGGGGCACACACTGGACATTCAGCGTGGGTGCCACACGTGGCACAGACTCACACAGACCCCATGTACAGCACCCTCACTGCTCATGAGCATGCACGTGCACACTTGCACACACTCTTGCTGGCACACCCCCACAGCCTAGCACACACATGCAGGCACAGCCACGTGAGCACACGCAGTGTCATGTGTGCAGGCTGTCATGTGTCTGTCACGTCAGCAGTGTGTCATGTGTGCAATGTGTGCACACCATTTCACACATGTGCAAACACGGTGTCATATGTATGCAATGTGTGCTCAGTCATGTGTCTGCAGTGTCGCATGTGCAGACTGCCACGTGTGCAGATGCATGTGCACAGCCACAAGAGCACATGGTAGTGTGTGATGTCACATCAAAACACGCCCATACACCCGATTCACATGTGCACACAATTCCCCATGCAAACTGTCGCACGAGTACCCAAGTCACATGCACACACAACCATGCGTGCAGCATCACCACTGCAGCTCTTTCCTGTGCACATGCAGCACCTCTCCATGCCTGCCTTCCACACCCGCCATGTCCCTCAGGGACCACCATGACGCTGGGGCAGTGCCCTGTGCTGGGCTGCGGTGCCGAGGCAGGATGAGACGGGGGGGGTTGACGACGGGTCAGCCGGCGGGACGAGAGCACGGCCCCGATGTTGCTTCCACCCAGCTGAGGCCGGGACAAACTCATCACACACGTGTGCGAGCCAGGTGTGAAATAACACCTCTCGAACACAGCTCGGCCACGGCGGGGCCTGGCGGTGGCACGGGAGGGGGTCGGGAGAAGACACGTGTCCCCCGTCCGCGGGGCACGGTGCGAGTGGGGTTCTTTGTTCCTCCCGCAGCTGGTCCTCCATGATGTGGAGAGGGCGCGAGCGAGGCCGGCTCTGCGAAATGGCGGCCGGCGGAGGCGGGGATCGGCAGGAGGAGGAGGAGGGAACGCCGGGCGCCCTCCCCGCGCACGCCGCCGCGCACACAAAAGGCTGCAGGGAAAACACGGAGGGTAGTGGGGTGTCGTGCGGAGCGGCCTCCCCGGTGCTGCACCCGCCCCTCTTCGGTACGGGACTGCCCCCCCAAGACCCGGTGCCGCAGAGGTCGCAGCATGCAGATCCGGGGGGGGTAAGGGTGGGGTGGGCTCCGGCCACCCCGCCGGGACAGCCCCGAGTAAGGGATGTGGTGGCAATCTGGGGGTCGGTGGGGGTGTTGGGGCTGGGGCCGGGCGCCTCGCGGAGGGGGCGGGCCGGGATCGAACTGAAGGGCTCTATTGCCTCAGTCGGTGCTGGCGAAGTGCCGCCCCCCATGCCCCATCTCTGGGCACGTCCCTTGGCCCCCCAAGGGAGAAGGATGGGTGCCCGGCTAGTTGGTGTCCCACAGGCCGAGCGCCGCCGGGAGGAGGATGTGGCAGCCGCTGTCGCTCCTGCACCCCGGCCCAGAGGGCACCGCCGTTCCTGTGCTCAGCACAGCATCTGCGTGATGCCCCCGGGCCCGTTCCGCTGGGGAAGAGCGAGCTGCGGGCCTAGCACCGGTGCATCGTGACGGCGCAGCCGTTGAGTGGGCTCCGCCGGGCACCGGGACATGCTCGTGCCTGTGCATGCCGCGGCCTCTCCCGGGACAAAGCCGTGCTCCAGCAGGCAGGGAGAACTCGGCAAGCCCGGGCACAACGCAGCTTTGTGCAGGGCTCTTTGCTTGAAGGGGTGCAATGGCTCCTTCCGGGTGCCCCCTCGCAGTCCCGGGCATTGCTGCAGCGGCTGGGCCCTTTTTGGGATGGGGCGCTTCCTGGGGGGAGGCTGGCGGTGTGGAGGTAAGGGAGTACCATGCTGGGAAGCCTGAGTATCAAGGCAGGTCTGGCCTCCTCAGCAGGTCGGGCTGGTTTCGAGGAGCCGTGGGGCCAGGGTGGCTCCTGGGCAGTCCTGAGCCTCCCACCCAAACTGGTGGCAGTTACCCAAAGGGGAGCTGGTGGGGTGGTTGGGAGCGACCCACATGCTTGGGGCAGACTGGCAGTGGGGATGAAAGCGCATGGAGCTGGGATGGGGATGGACCAGAAACTGTGACTCCCAGCTCTCCTTAGTCTCTACTTCATCTCTGCTGTGCCCACATGTGATGAGTCTGTTTCGGTCTTAGCCTCATGAAAATGAGTATTGGGGCCAGGCTGCAGACCCCACCCCGTGCATGTGGTGTAAGTTGAGCATCTCTTCCTCTGCATGGGTCTGAAGTCATTGCAGGCTTGGGGCAGTGACACCCAAAAATGCTACGTGTGTCTAAGCCACCGGTGAGGCTGGACACGGTAGGTGAGGGGGGAGCTGCCCACCCAGCCAAACCACGGGCAGACCCTGCAGTTCCCAAGCTCTGCTCTCTTCCCTGCCACAAGGACACCACCCCGCAGCAAAGCCCCCTCCTCCACTGCCACGAAGGGTCTGGGCCAGCACTCTAATCACCTCTGTAGACAGCACTGGCACTGGCAGGTGTCCCCATGGATGTCACCCTCCCCTAACTGTGGTGGGTGTTCTGACTAGCTGGAGAGGCAAAGCACCCATGGGCCAGTGCCAGGCAGTGTTATCACCCCATGGAAGGCAGTGTCCCCCCCATGTCCCTCCACAGGGTGCAGGTTTGGGTCCCCAAGAGGTGACATGGAGGTGACATGGAGGCAGGGCACCACCTGGTGGTGCCTGGGCACAGCACACGCCAGTCCACACATGTACTGCCCACCCACATGCTCTCATGCACGTGTGCACACACATGTACTGAGCAGACACATGTACAGCCAACCCCACATGTAAACACACACCTCTGTGTTTGCACACCCAGCTGTGCACACCCACAGTGCACACATGTTCACACATGTGGGTGAGTGCACAGGTAAGGCCATGGTGGCACACACAGGCATGGGGTGAGTATGAGGCTCAGTGGGACACCTGAATCCCTGCATGGGCCATGTGTGTGAGCATGCACAGACATGTGGGGCGATGGTGCATGCACGAAGCAAAATGGTGCCATGTGCTCTGATTTTCAGCCAGCCAGGCAGCATAGATGGGGTAAGCATGTGTGCACGGCATGCCTGCCGAATTCGCTGCTTGGAATTTGCTGCTCCGTCAGGAAAGCAGAGCTGGACCAGGCTGGGATTTCCCTACTTGAGCCTGGGGTAATTATCAGCTCTGCCAGTTTCCCTGGAGGCACCTTGGGCATGTCAAGTACCCATGACCTCCCGCTCGCCTAGGGCAAGGGCTGGGGTAGCCACAGGTGTGGGGCATCACAGTGCTGGGGGGGGAGCCATGGAGAGCAAGGCCAAGGCATGGGTCCTTCCTGGCACCCTGCAGACACCCAGGGCTGGCAGCCTCTCTCCAAGGGGTGCGCAGGGCTGCAGAAGTTTTGGCTGCCAGCCTGGCTCGCACAACTAGAGACAGAAGAAGAGCTAAATTTAAAGGTGTCAGGGCTGGCAGGGGGGAACTGGAGGAGGCTGCCTGGCTCAGGGCTTCTCTTTGGCTGCCTGTGCACCGGGCTTGGGGCACGGGCATGTTTTTGGCACCACACCCTTTTTTTCACTGGGGAGTTACAGGGTTGGCAGGGAGAAGTGCCCATTTCATCAGCAGGAAATGATGCCGGGGCTGAGCTCGAGTGGTGCCTCGTGCCACAGTGGGGATGTCCCTTCCCCTGTGTGACCCCAACCTGCGCACAGCAAGCACCCATAGACGCCTGCACTGTCTAGCAGCCCCACTGCATGTACACGGCTGTGCTCTCACACAGCCAGGCATGCAGGCACATACACATGTGGACACATGCACACAGCTGGACATGCACTCGCACCTCACAGATCTCCTCAGCTGGGGCCAGCCCCCCCGCCCATCACATGCCTCAGGTGCACACACGCCCTGCTGTGCATGCCACAGCCCTGGTCCTTCACCACCCCCCCAGCGCTCTGGGGTAAGTAATAAAAGTACCATTTGAAGGTGCTTACAACTTTTATTTAAAATCCACTTTCCCAGATAATTTTCAGGGCTGTGAGCGAGGCACAAAGTGCATGTGTGACTCTCTTGCAGGCAGGGTGGGGAGTTAAAAACACCTCACAGCTGAAAAGCGGGGCCTACATTGAGCCCTGAAAGCTGCGTTTGGCTGCACTAGTCCGCAGAGCCAGCAAGGGTCAGCAGGAGCACCCACATTTTGGGGAGCAGGGAGCCATCAAGCTGGTGGGATGCCTGTGATGCCACCCCAGCACTCACAAGCAGCTACATGGGTGCTTCTTCCCCCTCCCCCCCCCTCCCCCCCCCGCAGTCTCAGGACCCATCAGATGCAGGCAGGCCTGGAGCTGGCTAAAATGAAAATAGAAAAAAAATCCAACCCTGGGACAGCATCCAGAGCTGCTCAGTGTTAATGAATTCGTACTCGCAACGTGAGCTGCCCTCAGTCCCAGAACATCCTAACATAGTCACGGCCGTTGTGCCACCCCAACCCGCCTGCTGGCCACTGCCTTGCTTTAGGGAGGAGACGGTGGGAACACTTTGCTACTCCTTGTGCACCACTGTGTGCCAGAGGCTTTGGGCTGCGGGTGGTGGAGGGAGGGCAGCTGTACCAGTACTAGGGTACGCAGCCTCTGCTGTGGGGCTACAGCCCCATTTGCCCGATGGCAGCCTGCCAGCTCCCTTGAAAACCACCCCAAAACCCCTGTGGGGGCTGGGGCAGCACAGCAGCGGTGCCACAGTGAGACACCCCATCACCTGCAGGAGGTGGGATAGGGTCCCTTGTGCATCCCTTTCTCCCCCTATGAGGTGGGATGAAGGCATCGTTGTGCTGAGTCTGGCGGGTGTCTGGCACTGACACTCCCTTGGGAGGCAGAGCAGAGCTGCCTTGTTTCCCCATGTCCCACCACTGCTATTACCCCAAAATCCCCTTCCTTGCTCATACCCCCTGCTCAGTGGGATGAGGGGGCCAGGCACAGCACCCCAGCCTGGCCCTCACATGGGGTGTGAAGCAGCTCTTTCTGTCTCTGCCTGCTCCTGCCTCGCTATTTTTGTCCCTGGCAGTGGGCAAGGACCCCGCTGGAGCTGCAGCCACCAGTGGGGCTGAGAGCAGGGCTGGGGCCATGCTGGCAAATCACGCACCTCTTGGAGTCAGGCTCTCTGGAGTGGGGAAGCAAGGGAACATCCCAGTGTCATGAGGTTGGGGACAGCCATGCCACCATGAAGTTTGCTCCATAAATCCCCAGCTACTGGAGTCCCAGGATGGGGGAAAGTGAAGCCAACCCCGAGTCAGGCTCTGGAAGAGGCAGTGCCCCATAAATGGGAGCAGGGCTGGCTCCGGGGACACCAGCTATTGGGTTTTGGGGCCAGAGGTGGGAGGGAGGGGGAGACAGGGGCGAGAGGAGCAGGCAGCGCCATGACTCAGCCGGGGGTGGCAGCCCGTGAGGTGTTTGTGTTGTTTCTAACGTTACGGTTTCCACAGCACCGGGAAGCAGCCCCAGGGGGCGGTGGGGGGGCCGGCAGCACCGAGGGCGGGATGGGGCAGCAGCGGGAACGGAGGAGCCGCTCTGCCGCTAGCGCCACAACAGCTAAAAATAGTGCGGGCTATTGTCGCCGGCAACAAAGCCTCTGGCGTATTTTTAGCGTTATCTTCACCACCATCAGCTCTGCTGCCCTCCCAGGGAGCGCTGTGCCCGCTCCACCCGGGCACTGCCCCCAGGAGAGCCAGGCAGAGCCTCCTCCCTAACCCCGGGCACAGCCCCTACAGCCGCCGTGCCTCAGTTTTCCTCCTGCGCACTGTGCTATGTTTCCCTTCCCATCCCACCACTGTCATCCAACTCCACCCCACAAACGGCCCAAAGCTGCCACACTCGTCCCCTGCATGTCCACTATGTCCCCTACCCCAAAGGAGTGCTTGAGAACTCATGGCATGTAGGGCAGCCATCTCCATCCAGGCAGCTCCAGTCCAGCCCAGACAGCTGGAAAAGGAGGGCAGAGACCGGATGCAATGAGTTGGCCAAGTGTCACCGGGAGACTGATGATGGTCCCTCCTCTCTATCGGGGCGCCAGCCCTTCTCCTCTGCTCATTCCAACAGGCAAAGCCAATCAGGCTGTTAAGCCGCCCTGTCCAGCCCCACTCAGAGGGGAGCTGTCATTGCTCACCCTGGGTGAAATGAGTTGGCGTGGTCTCAGCACAGCAGGCAGGTGCCAGGGGGGCAGCAGGGATGGCTGTGCCAGGCTGTGCAGGCTCTGCCAGCAGCTGGGCACAGCCCAAGCCCCAAAGCGCCAGGATAACACTGGGTTTGTGCAAATTTCCCTACAAAAACAGGGAGGGAGGTTTAACTTGCCTTTTCCCTGCCAGAGCAGCTCCACTTTCTGTCCTTCCGGCATGTCCTCCGTCACAGAGAGAGCAGATCAGAGTACCTTGTCCGCAGCAGCTCTGGAGCAAGGATGACGTGGTGGCGATGACCCAGAGCTGGGCTTGGGAGGTGTGTGGCTGGAGACAAGTTGGATCCACAGGTGGGCTGCAGCTGCCAGCACGGTCACTTTTGCCAGGCAGGGGGCATAGCCAAGGCAAGCAATGAGTCCGTCTGTCTGGTCGTGCTTGGATTTCACAGCGCAGCCCTAAGCTGAGGGTGCTGTGGCCCCGCAGTGATCCCTCCCCCGCCAGCCGGCTGCATCCCACCATCACTCGTGTAGGAAGCTGGGACAAGGGGACTGCTGTCACAGAGCCATAGGGCAATTAATAACTCACCCAATGACAAGCAGGAGGAACTGGTCACCCCTTCCCTCTGCTGCTCAAGTACCTGCTGCTCCTGACTGTCCTGGAGACAGCCCTAGCATGTCCTTTCCTACACACTGTTTCACACAGGGGGTTTTACTCTGTGCCCCTCTTCCCTGCTCAGTGCTCTCTTGGCACCCTGCCCGACTCTTAGCTTGGGGTCCTGCCTGGTCTAGCTGCAAAGCCCCGGGCAGAACAACCTCTCCCCTCAGCACAGATGATCCGAGGGTTCCCTATTACTAGGGAAAAGGGAGGTGAAACCTACTTGGGAGGGGCAGGGAGTCCCCCTTCCCGTGGAGGGGGAATGGGGCTGTATCTCTGAGGTGCGACTGAATGCTGCTGCTGGGGCATTTATGGCGGGGTGTGTGTGTGTCATCTACATCTCGGGGAGGGGAGAGCTGGTGGGACACGCTGTCAACAGCACCCCTGGAAGCAGAGACTGAAGGGCAGGTGGAAGAAATGGGTCTGGTAAGAGCAAAGCTGTGCATTGTAGGTGGAGGGGGGTGCTGGGGAGCGGATACCAGGGGTACAGGAGACAGCAGCACCAGGAGCGGGAGAGGGGAAGAGCAAACCTTACAGGAGCAGAGCTTTGGGGTGGGTGGGGGAGTATTGCAGCGAGGGGGTATGAGACCCGATCTCCCAACTGCAGCAGGGATTGAGGACCGGGGGATCGGGGTCCTCCTCCAGCCGCAGTCCTAGTCCGTGTCCCCCAGCAGCGGGGCGGGGTGCACGCAGCCCCCCCCGGCCGGGCCCCGCGGTGGCGGCCCGGGGGAGCTGGAGGCATCGGCGCAGGGCGGGGAGAAGCGGAGAGTGGCGGCGCCGAGACCGGCTCCGGCAGCCCTGCGGTGGATGAGTACCCGGCGGGCTCCGGCCGCTCCCTCACCGCGGAAGCTCCAGTACCTTTGAGCGGCTCCGCACCCGTGCAGCACAGCACCTCTGGTACCGCATGGCGGCTCCGCAGCCCAGGCGCCGAGCAGAGGCTAAGGAGGCAGCGGCCGCAGCCAGGCAAGCAGTGGGGCGGCCGGCCAGGGGCTCAGCTCCCCTCCGGCACCCCCTGCTCGCGACCCCGCAGAGGACGAGGGAGCACCCCGTAGGGATTTAGGCGGGAGGGTGGTTCCCCCGGGTGGCAGGGAAATGCATGCGACCCCCTTGCCAGGAAGGGGCCGGATCCGGGATTTGCAACGAACAAAGGACGGGGATGGTGGTGGAAAAATACCGGCTGGAGGGGAGGGCTGTTCGGCTGCAAACCGGGCTGGGGGTAGCCGTGCGTCGTGCGAGGTTTGTGGGGGTGCCAGGGCACCCTGCCCGCAGCACCCCTCCGTGCTGGAGTGGCTGCTCGAAGTTGGGGCTATGAAGGGGCTTTCAGCCATCCCGGCTGGGTGGGGGGGTGAGTGGGCTCTGCCCCCCCCCAGCCATCCTGCCGCAAGTTGTGGGGTTCAGAGGTGCTAAAGGATTTGCACATGGGTTAGGGGGTGCAGAGTGTCTGGAGTGCAGCAGAGAGGGGTGAATGTGTTTTGGCATGCAGGGGCTTTGCGGGTCTGTATGGGGTGGATTTAGGGGTGTAGTGCTTGTAAAGGCAGGTGGGGGTGACAGTGGGAAAAAGGGTGGCTGGGGGGCAAGCGGGACATTCGTGGAGCTGGCATTACCCCTTCTATGTGCTGGTGGCAGAAATGATGCCGATGCTTGCCTGCACGACCCACACACCACTCTGCCAACCACGTCTTGACACTGTACCCTAGTGCCCTCGCCGTGAACCTGCAGATGGGGGGACTCTGGAGAGCGGGCTGTGCTGCGCAGGCACCCATACTGCAGAGGACCTGCACGAAGGCAGCGCTTCCTCTTGCGTGATCTCTTCTGCATGACCGAGTCTAGCAAAAGGAGATACAGTGCTGCTCTGCTAGCCCGAGGTTTGCATGGCCCGAAACAGGACTGGGAGTTGCCACCCTGCATCCAGAATCCTCTGGATGCAGCTGAGCCATTTCCCCAGCGGGGCTGGGGTGGGTGAGAGCCTGCAGTGTTAGACGGGTTGCATGCAACACGCTGGGGCATGCTGCCAGACTACAAGTCCCGGTGTGCTCTTCTGCCTGCATGCTGGTGCTGCAGAGTCCTCACAGGGAAGATGCAGGGAGCAGCTTTTCCTTTAGCCTGGGCCAGGCAAAGAAGCACAGTGCCATGCAAAGAAGCACAGTGCCATGCAAAGAAGCACAGTGCCATGCAAGGATGGGGATAAGGGGGAGAGGCCATGCTTTGGCTTTGCTGTGAGATACAGATTGGCCAGAGCTATTGCAGGCTGAGGGAGAGGTGAGTAGACAGTCTGGGCTACATGTCTGGGAGTGTTTGCCACATGCTTTGTCTCTGTGGCTCCAACCACCACGTGTCCCCAGGTCCTAGCAAAGGGAAATGGGAGGTCTGAAAACTGCCCCGAGTCAATCTGTGCCACTGCATGCTCCATGTCTGGAACAGCCTTCTTTTAGGTGCTCCCTGAGCCACCCTCATGCGGGTATGGCCAGAGCTGGAGCCATGCTCCTTCTTTGTGTCAGATGGTCCTACAGATGTGGTCTTCTTCTGACGGGGCATCTGCTCTGCTGATGTCTGCAAGCTCTTCCCTCCCCTGGCACAATGCCCTGCATTATGTGGGGACGCCTCTGTGCGTGCCCCGGCTCCTATCCCAGCCCCCCGATCTGCACAGTTCACACGTGCCAGCCAGATGCCATCGCTGTGCTGCTGTTGCTGCCCCATCCCGGCCCCCCTTCCCTCTTTTTTACCCCCTCCACCCTGGAAAGGCTGGCACCGAGCTGGCAGCTGTTTTCTGCCCTCCTGATGTGCTTGCCAGGTGGGTGGCATCTGCTCGCCCTTGGGTGGGGGGAAGGATTGGGGCAGGGCGAGGTGGGAGCGGGAGATCAGGGAGAGGGATAAAGCCAGGCCTATTTTTATACTGCAAAGTAATTACCAGAGCTTTCCAGTCCTTAATCTGCCGAGAGCACCCCAGTGCGATTGGATCCCTCTCTCAGCCTGGCAACAATTCTCGCATCACACGTCTCCTGCGTCAAAGCCCCGTAAACTCCTACACTTGGGCTCACACTGAGATGCGTGTGCTGTGGAGCTGCCAGCATGTCTGCTTCCACCCCCAGCATTCCTCAGCTCAGGAACAGGAATGAGGACCCCATTTTGGACCCTGGTTTGCAGCTGGGAGGGGATGTGTCTCACTGCCAACCCCAATGTGATGTGATGTAGCCTTGGTCACCTTGCTCAGGTGCTGTGAACATCTCTGTCCCTACACCTTGCCTGGAGCTGCTGGGTAGATTTGGGCCCCAATCCTGTGAATGCACTAAACTTCTGTTTTCCCCTGCACCTGCTTCCCAGGGGATTTTGGCTGTGGTTAGTGGCCCCACGCAGCACCCATCCAGCTTGGTTTCCTGCTGGCAGAGCCAGGGTCTGCAGTGCTCCTCTCCCAGCCATGTGTGGGGCGGCTCTGACCGGCAGTGCCAAGTCTCGACTGGCACCTTTCCCAGCCTCTCCCCATCCTGTCATCGTGCCAGGGGGTTGCTGAAGAACCTGTTCCATAGCTCCTGCCATGTGGGAGGAAATGGCAGGTGGTGGTTGCGGCAACACCTTTCATCTTGGGTCTGGGGACTGCTTCATCTCTGCCTGCCTGCAGCCAGCTCTGGGGTGGAGCATGGGAACTTGTCAGCCTGGGGATGGAGGTGAGGGCTTGGGATGGGTCTCACCTTCCTCCACCCACCCCATCCCTGGTGCCCACCAGCTCCCCGGCACCTCCCCCCAGAGCCAGGCTGGGGTGTTCAGCCATGCTCCATGGTGGAGAGGCTTTTTGTGCCACAATCCCTCCACTCAGACCTTGTGGAGGTCACAACACCCTTGTCAAATATTTGGGAGTATCCCTCAATCCATCTATCTCAGGGCACAGCAGCAGGCACAAAGTAAACTTCGCAGTGTGCCAAACGTGGTGTCCCCAAAATGCTGCTGTTCCATGGCATGTGGAGGGTAAGCTGCACCCGGGGCATCCCCAAGTGACCCCACCAGTGTCCCTTCCCCTTGC
The DNA here is from genome assembly GCF_963264785.1 of Psittacula echo. NCBI lineage: Eukaryota > Metazoa > Chordata > Aves > Psittaciformes > Psittacidae > Psittacula > Psittacula echo. The sequence continues at coordinate 28,740,939 of NC_137740.1, read as the reverse complement.
CTGGGAGGACCCAGCGGGATAGAAAGCCACCCTGGCTGCAGTCCTGCCTGAGCCAATGGCCATAAAAGGCCCTGAAATGGAGGAGCTGGATGGGGGGGCTGGGCTGTTCCTTAAGCCCAAGCAGGATTGTCCCATCTGCCCATGCAGGCAAACATTTCCAGAATGAGGGAATGGGAGGCTGGATGGGGGAAACCAGCCCTGGCAGTCCAGAGCAAGGTCAGGAGGCTGGGGCACACGAAGCTCCCCTCTCCCTGTTTCCTGGGGTGGTACGTTTGTGCTCTGCCCTGAGATGCTGGGGATCTGCATCACTTCTCACTGGGGTTTGGGCGGGGATAAAACTGCCTTTTCATCGGGTACCTGAGCTGTGGGGCAGCAGGGGCTGGGAAGGGCTAGGGGCATGCAGTGGGCTCCCCCGCTGTCCCCCTGCTGCCTCTCCCCAGACAATGGCCACCCTTTGTTGGGGTTTTATGTGCCTAGCCCCCTTCCCCGGGGCCCAGCTGGTGACATTTTACCACCTCCACATTCACATGGGAATTCAAAGGGCATAGATGCACTGTGAAACCACAAAGTGCAGCCTCCCCCCCACACCCCTCCCCAGCGACTCAGCAACCCCAGGGAGGTAGGGCCAGGATGCAGGGAGGGGATGCACCCGCTGGGAACCTCCCTCTGGGGCTGTTTCAAGGGCAACCTGCCAGTTCCTTGGGGCTCTTTCTACCCTCCTGCTCTTCTCCTGCCATCAGCCTTCTATCCCTTTGCGACCCTCCTGAGGTCCTTCCCCCCATCCCTGGCCCAAGCAGGGCTGGCATGTTGGACATCCACTGATGGGAGAAAGGAGGCAGAGTAGACACCGTTTCCAGGCTGGTGATGGTTGACCTTTTGGAGCTGGAGCCGTGTGGGTGGTACGCACCTCTGCCCCACAGGCATCTGGCTGCCAGTGATGCCCAGCAGGGTGGTGGTGCTAGCCCTGGCATTGCCCCATGCTCCTGGGTGTAGCCACTCTGTGAGATACGCAGCAGCCTCTATTCCTTCAGAAGGGTTCCAGCATGCAGGCGTCCCTTCCTTGCCCCTTCCTTCACGCTCCCAGGCCTCTGGGGGCTTTTCCTCAAGGACCTGGACAAGCAGCCCACTTTCTCCTAACCGGTCATTGCTTCCACAGGAACATTGGGAATACAGCCTGTAAACAGGCAGGCAGAGAGCATGAGTCACAGTGACCGAGAGGGAAATAAATGCGTGAGGGGAATTTGCAGCATGTTGGGTCATGGGGATGAATCCAGCCTGTCCCAGCAATGGTGTGTGACTGGCACGTAGGTGCTTTCCTGTGGAGCCGGCTGTCCCAGGAAGGTGTGGTTATCCCATTGACAGGACTGTGTCCAGGAGAGCAGCAAAATGAAGATCCAGCTCTCTTCTCCCACCAAAAGCATATCCTGATCCTTGCTGCTCTCATTCCAAGGGATGAGCGGTCACTGTTCCAGGGGCAGCTGTGTTTCAGCGAGCAGCACCCTACCCATAGAGCCATACAGATTGTATCCCTGCTGAAAGTCACCCTGCCATGGCTATTTTTGGCTGGTGGCGGGGCCGGAGGAGCTAGATCTTTCCCAGCCGCTGCAGTGCACCCGTTTGGGATTACGTCCTTGGTGGTGGATAGTGCTTGGGTGAACAGGCTGCCTTCAGCATCTGCTCTCCTTGCTGCCAAGTACCTGCCAGCTCTCATGCCCGTGTGCAAAGCAAGAGTGCTATCTAGTGGCTAATCCCACTCGGGGATATCACTGACGCTGGGAATTGACTTCTGCAAAGGCCTCCGGAAACACGGGGCACTTCTATGAGTGTAGCCTTATCATCCCAGTTTGTGAGCTGGTAGCCCAAGGTGGTGAAAAGTCTATCCATGGTACAGAAAACCTCCTCTTTACCTTGGCTGCACTTGAGGCTGGAGGGACATCCAGGGCTCAGAGCCATGGAGGAGGGAGTGTGTTTGCTAGGGTGAGGGGTGCCCACATGAGGTGGAGAAAGGATGCACCTTATGGGGGATGAAGGGTGCGCACAGTTTGCTTGGGGGGACAGGAAGCACCTCATGCCAGATGCTTCGTCCAGGACACGCTCCCATCCGGGTGCACCCCGAGGAGCCCCTGGCCTAAATCATTTTGTGCTTCTCGTTCAAGAGCTGCTGCTGCGGTGTCCCCCACGGCGCATCAACCTCCTCCAGCAGGGCGGGGGGGGGCCGTGCCGGGGTTAGTGCCCCCCGTCTAGGCAGAGCTGGAGTGTGCTTGAGCGATGCTTTGGGGGGTCATGGGTGATGAACTGCCCCGTTTTACCCCCCAAACCGCCGTGGGGGCCAGCCGGGCTCATTCCTCATAGGACCCTCCCCCATGCGGTTGGCCCGCGGCTGACGTCACTAAGTTATGCAGATTTATGCGCGTTAACCCTTTCGCCGCGGGTCTCAGGGGGATGTGGGGGGGTCCCGCCTCCCGCCCTGCCCCGCGGGTTGCCGTGGGAACCGGACAGGGCTTCTGATGTCACCAGGACGGTTGCTACGCGACCGGTCCGCTCGCCCGTTCCCGCATGAGGTCACTGTCGCCATGGCGATCGGTCGGTGAGGCGGGGGGGCTGGGCGGAATGCGGGGCCACACGGAGGGCGGCGGGAGGGCGGCCCCCGGGGCCGGAGCCGGGGAGACCCTCTGCCCCTCTCCCAATCCCCCGGCAGAGACCGGGGCGCTGCCTCCACCCCGAGCGAGGGGCTGGGGGTAGGGGGTGTCCTCCCGCGGGAGCAGCTTCCCTTTAAAACAGTGAAATAAAGGAAAATAAAGCTTTTTTTGGCTCGGCCTGAGTTACTATTTTCAGAAATCCTGGCGGAAAAGCTACCCTTGCCGGGAATAACCTTCCAGGGGAAACGCACTTCCCCTGTAGAAACAGGCAGCAGGGGGGCTGTGCTCCATGGGGAGCAGGGCCAGGGTGGGGGGTCGGCCGGGTCGGGTGCTGAAGCTGAATGCCAGTTTCTGCTCTAGTCCCAGTCCCCGTGGATTCGACGTGTAAAGCCTTGGGTGTTACATTTCCCCCAGCTTGCATTCCTGCTGGAGGCAATTTATTCCTAAACCCTGACATCCGCTTCGTGGAAAGGAATTGAGCTGTTCCTTCCGAGGCACAAATTCCTGCTTCCCTTCTGCCACCGGCTCTAGGACCCTGGCTGGGCCAGGCAGCACGACAGCCGGGTGGCTTTGCTCGGCTGGGTGGGCATGTTCCCTCACTGCTCCTTTTCCCTGAGAACATGTCCTGCCCCTCCATTGTGCCACCCCTGACCCTGCTGCCCGATCCGGCGCTGCCGGCGATCCTGCTGTCCACAAAGCCATGGAGATTAGCAGCTTCCTCCGGCTGGGGATTTAGCTAAAGCTACTTAGAGCCACAGAGAGTGGGCAGCAGCCAGCTTGGTTGGATAGAGGAAGACAGAGAAAGCTGGGATATGCGGCCTGAGCTCTCTTAAGGATGCTGAGAGGGAAAAGGGTTGCCTGCGGCTAATAGCTGAGCATCTCTTTGTGAAACCCTGGGTCTGGCCAAGCCGGGTATCCTGCAGTGTCTTACCCCCAGCCTCCGTGTTATTTCCAAAGTCCTGTGGAGACCTTTGAGCCAAATCTCTGTTCTGTGCAGCCGAGGCAGAGTGACGGGACAAGGGCAGTCCCTGCTCGCAGGGCGCTGCCAGTCGAGATGTAGGACAGGAGCTGGCAGATGGAGGTGGGCAGACGGAGGAGCGTGAGGCTGCTCCGAGACGCTCTTTGCTGTGACGGGATCTTGGCTTGCTGCTGGTTAAACAGCTGCTGAGTTTAGTGGGGCTGGGGGGTGCTGTGGGGCTGCTGGGGGTGGAAGGAGGTGTGGATGGGATTGGAACAGGGATGGGGAGCTTGAGTGACTCCCCAGTGTGGGAGGGAAGCTAGAGAGAGAGCAGGGAAGGGCTTATCTGCTAAAATCAGAGAGATGAGGGGGTTGGCTGGAGCTGTGGCTGGGGATGGAGTAGGGGGCAGAGGAGGCTCACAGCCTTTTCTGCGGTACATGCTTGTCCTGCCAATGGCATGTGGAGCACTGTTGAAACATGCTGGAGCCCCTGAACTGCTGTGGAGACCAAAAAGGAAAACTCCCTACCAAGCCTACACAAACATCGCAGCAGGTAAAGCTGCAAGCAGCAGAAAGCCCCTACCCTGATAAAGCACATGGGACAAGAGGGAACTCCATTAGAGGGACCCTAAACCCACTCTGGACTCCCCAAAGTCCTCTCTGGAGGCCAAATCCTCTACTAATGCACATTGCCTTATGGGGAGGGTCACAAGGGAAAATCTGGCTGCAATGGGGGGAGAGGAAGAACCCCATACCCTTTGGGAAGAGTTCAGCGGGGGGGGGGGGGAGGGGGGAGCCTGTGGTCAACAGCTCAATGTCCAAGTGGAGACCAGGGAAGAAATGCATTCCTCAGGAGTCAGTATTGGGACTGGTGCTATTCAACATCTTTGCTGGCAAAACAGACAGTGGGATCCAGCACCCTCAGTAAGTTTGGTGGCAACACCAAACTCTGTGGTGTGGTAAACAAACTGGAGGGAAGGGATGCCAGTCAGAGAGACCTAAACAGGCTGGACAGATGGTCCCATGTGAACCTCATGAAGTTCAACAAGGCCAAGTGCAAAGTCCTACACCTGGGTCGGGGCAATCCCAAGCAGAAGTGCAGGCTGGGCAGAGACTGGATTGAGACCAGCCCTGACGAGAAAGATTTGGGGTATTGGTTGACAAGAAGCTCAACATGAGCCAACAGTATATGCTTGCAGCCCAGAAAGCCAGCCATGTGCTGGGCTGCATCAAAAGGAGTGTGACCAGCAGGTTGAGTGAGGTGATTCTCCTTCTCTACTCTGCTCTCATAAGACCCCACCTGAAGTACAGCATTCAACTCTGGTGTCCACATGAAGGATGTGGAGCTGTTGGAGCAAGCCCAGAAGAGATCAGGAAGATGATCTGAGGGCTGGAACAGCTTTCCTATGAAGGCAGGCTGGAAAAGAGAAGGCACTGGGGAGACCTTAGAGCAACTTCCAGTACCTAAAGGGGCCAACAAGAAATCTGAAGAGGGACTTTTTATAAGGGCTCGTAGTGACAGGAAAAGTGGGAATGGCTTTAAACTGAAAGAGAGTAGATCTGGATTAGATATTAGGAAGAAGTTCTTCATTATGATAGTGGTGAGACACTGGCACAGGTTGCCCAGAGAAGTTGTGGCTGCCTCATCCCTGACAGTGTTGAAGGCCAGGTTGGATGGGGCTTTGAACAACCTGGTCTAGTGGAAGATGTCCCTATCTGTGGCAGGGGAGATGGAAGTGGATGATCCTTAAGGTCCCTTCCAACCCAAACCATTCTATGATGCTATGATACCCCTTGGAAAGAGTTCAGCAGATGAGAGAGAGGGGATCTTGGTCTGCAGCCACCAGCACAGGGCTGTCCTCGAGATGAATGGGAGCCTGGTTGCCTGGGGAGAGGTTTGGGGTCCAATAATGCTGGTGCTGAGCGTGTGCAGGATCAGCTGGAATCAGCATGTGGTTTAACCCAGGTGATTTACAGGGATGTCATTATCACAGTCATTATGATCTCAAGCCCTCTATGGTAGCCTCCAGCCTGGCCCCTTTTCACACAGGCTATTGGGATGGGACAGGATGGGCAAAGCCCTCACCTGCCAGATCCTGAGCAACAAATCCTGGTCCACACTGAGCCACCCCAATGTGTCCTGCCAGCAGTCCGAGGACCAGGCAGGATCCATCCCTCTGCCCCCTGCTCCCTTGTATCCACCTCACCTGCCACTTCCTCCCTGCTTTCTGGGGGAGCGGGCTGGGGTTTGTTTGGTGAAGAGGTGGGAGGTTCTGCCCTGTGGCAGGGAGGTGTGTGCCAGGCAGGGTGGCTCTGTGCACACCTGAGCCAGGTGGGGGTGGTGCAGAGAGGTGGCAGAAGGTGAGAGCAGGGGATGAAGCAGAGAAACAAGCATCAGGTTTGACACCTCTGTCTTGTTTTGCACCCAGAGCAAAAGCAGGAGCATCCGAAGCTGGAGGGATGCTGAGAGGAGCTGCTGTCAGGGAGCTGTTGCACAGCCCTTACCCTAAACTCCCGCCACGAATGGAGCACTGCCGAAAAAGCCTTCGTCTCTTCTAGGCACAGGGTCACACAGCCATGGCACCCTGGCTGGGGCCACCGCTCCGGGTGTGGTGCCATCGTGTGGACACACGACGCTTCCACAAATCACTTGTCCCCATCCCTGCGCTTCACAGCCTTCCCCGGCTGCAGGGCCCGGGCTTGGCACCGCTGCTTTCCCAGGCTGTCCTGAATATCGGGAGAATTTCTGTCCCCCTCCCACCACCCCATGTCCACCAAAACTTTCTTTTTCACACTCGGTTACCAGTAGCGCTCCCTCCCTCTGTTGTACCCCCACTGTTGTACCCCACCTGATCTGGCCACCCCCAAATTGTGACTGTATTAAGGAGCCAAGCTCCTACTGACCCGGTGAGGACTCCCCCCCAAAAGTCCCCTGGGCAAGGGAAAGGGGGCAGTAAATGGCACAAGTGGCCATACATGGAAGGATATGATGGGGCTGGGAGGAACTGCTCTGCCCCCTCAGCCCTGAAAGAGGCTTTTCCCTGCATGCAAACTGTCCCCTCTCCCCCTTTTTACACCCCTTATCCCCCCATTTCGTGTTCCTTCTTCCCTGTTTTCCAGCAACCCCCCACACCTCTCCACGGACAAGACCAAACCTGCTCCAGGCCCCCCTTCGCCTAGGGGGGCAGGATGACAGTATGTCCCCAGGGCGCCCCACTGCTGGCTGCACCGCTGCCTACCTGTGGGCATCGCTGCCCCGGTCCCTGAGGACTGCAGCGAGCAGTCACAGCCTGACTCCCCCAGCCCAGTCCCGCAGTGAAACGAGGGTGCAGGCAAGTGCCTGCCCTGCCCGGGAGCCTCGCAGCGTCGTGGCCAGCTGGTGACTGGTGATAGCCCGTGGCTGTGGGACATGCAGAGCTCCCACGTGTTCCCACCAGAGGGAGCCAAACGGCCACGAATCGTGGCCACTGCCGTACATCATTGAGGAGTCGGGTCGCCGGGCCACGCCTCAACCCTTGGATCAAACCGGGACTGTCACCTCTCCATGACTGATCCCTCCTTGCAAAGCCAACCTGGAAAACCAGGAAACCCCCTTCCAGCTGCCGCACAGCTGGGGTGAAAACCTTAATGTCAGTCCCTCTGTGGGCCGGCTGAGGAGCTCACAGTCCCTGGGTTGGGGGGCTGTACCCCGCTGCCAGTGCTTTTCTCCAGCCCAGCTGCCTGTGCAATAAATTTGAGGGCAATTGTGTCTGGAAACAGCAACTGCAGCAGCAAAGAGGATGTTCCCCACACCCTGGGGGAGCCCCAAACCAGAGTCCAAACAGAGTCCAAACTCCTTGGGGCAGTCCAAACCCAGTGCAGGAATGAAGAAACTCTGCTCATATCACTTTAGGGTGGATGTAATTAACCTAAATTAATGCAGATGTAAAGTACCAGAAAGGGAGGGTTTGAAACGAAGCTCCTGGTGCTCTTGGAACAGCAACTCATGGCGCCACACCAGAAGCTCTTTCCCATTCACACCTCACCATTTCCTGGGTTTGAGTAGTGTCAGACACATTATTGGTGGGAAAAAGGAGCAGGATGGAAATAACCTGCCAGATGGGGATGGGAAGTGTGTGGAGGCAGAACTGGAGAAGAAATATTTGCAGGCAATGCTGCATGGTGCCAGGGGAAAATCTCTCCCATTTGCCCAGCATTTGCTCGTTTTTTTTAAAGCCCATCATTAGTGGCAGCCGTGTGGGATGGAATTCGCACCAGTACTGGACAAATCAGATACCATGTTATGGCCACGTGTCTAATCCACCAAAGTACTCTCCAAATTCCTGTTTTCCACTGAAAACTGGTGCTTTCTGCAGCAGCCAGGGGGTCTGGGAGTCCCAGCCCCTCACCTGCCTGAGGGAGATTCTGGGCACATCAGTGGCTGGAGCTGAGAGCAGGGGCCTGCCATAGTGTTGGCAAGAAGGAGAGGCTGTGGGCCAGGGCAAATCATGCATAAATGGGCTGCAGGCCAAATCCAGGCAGGTAGCACCAGGGTGCCAATCAGCATTGCTGCCAGAACAGCCTGGTGTGGCTGGGGAGAGGAAATCCCAGCCAGATTTGGCATTTAATCCTGTCTTCCCAGTGGAGCAGCTGGAAATGCCCAGCTCTTGTGGACTCTGGGGCATGGGAAGCAACCAGAGGCCAAGACACTTCTGTGAGGCCACCAAGGCTGGCTGAGAAGCCCCATTCAACAGCTGCAGGGCCAGCAGGACGGAAACTCTTTCATGGACTGAGTTTGTGCCCCAGACACATCCCACCAGCCCCAGAGGTGCTGGAAACAGGGTGTGTGTGCCCCAGGTCTTGTGGTGGGATGGGAAAATAGGAAAATATGCCTGCGTGTCTGAGAAACACCTCATGGAGGGAAAAGAGGAGAGTGCAGGAATTTCCTTAGAACCACAGCGGCAGGTGGGGACACAGAGGGAAACTGAGGCATGGGAATGTGGACTGGTGAGATGGAATGTGACAGGGCAGCTGAAATGTGTGGATGCACAGCTGTCCTCAACCCTCTCCTCTAGAGCTGCTGGTGAAGGTGGTGTTAGGTTAGTGGCTGGTGAATAGAGGGTTAACTTAGCCAGCAAACCTGGCCCAGCTTGGCCCAGCTGCTGGTGCTTCCCAGGGCTATAAAGGAGCAGAGCTGGGGATTGGATCCCTGATTGGCTTGGGGAGAGGTTGCAGGAAGGTCTAGTAGGGTGGGAAGGGACTCCTCCAGACTTGGTAAGGGGGTGGTAGTGGGGCTGTGCTGGGGTTTGGGCAGAAGTGGAGGTGCAGTCAATCATCCCAGAGCCTGTTTCCTAGTTTGGGAGAATGTTGTATTGGACAGCACTGGGAGTTTTGCTGTGATAAGACTGTGCCAGCCTGATGGCTTTTACTCACTGTCCTGCTGTAGAGGGGAACTGGATGGGCTAGATCTGCTGTGATTGTGAGATATAGATTTGGGGTTATTCTCAGTGCTTGCAGGTGAGATGTTTAATTATGCATTCTGGTTTCTTTTTGAGTGTGAATATCAGGCTGAGAGTCTCTCATCTCTATCCACTTAGAGGGAATGATCATCCCTAATCTTTTTCCATCCCCTGGGTGTCCCCAAGGTCTCCACTAATAGCAGGGTGACTTTGGTGCCTTGCTGTGGTCCCCCAGGATGGGTGTCATCTGGGTGTGCCATCCTGCGTGTGTCTACTTAACCTGTTAGTGCCTGTGTCCTCACCTCTGGCTTCACTCCATGACTGTACGTGTCACAGCATTAGCCTTAGCCAAAAAAAACTAAAAGCCAACTAAAAACTAAAAAGCAAAAAAACTAGCATTAGCCAAAGGCAATTTCATCTTGGAGGGTTGATTAGCTGGCCTGAAGTGTAGTGAGCTGTCACCCTTGTGGGCTATTGACAGAGGCAATTCCTGCCTGTCCACCTTGGTGACCGCTGCGCACTGCTGGAGAAGGCAAGGTGATGCCGACAGCTCTGAGAAGTGCAGGTGAGCCCTCTGCAAAGCCCAGGCCATGGCATTTCTGCTTCTTGCCCATCCTGGTGTGATAAACTTCATCCATCCTAGAGCAGAAATCAGATTGCCTGGATGCTTCAGTCTTCCCAGCCCCTGCAATGATCCCTTCTACCTCAAACAAAAGGGCAGTCACGCAGGCTATTCAAGGAACTGGGAGCTCACCCCAGAACTCTCCTCTTATCCGAGTCCACTTTGCTGTAGCAAAACACTACAAGTTTCTCAAGGGGTTGAGTCTGCCTCCCTCCTTGGTGCAGCCCGAGCATCCCCTGCTCTGTAGCACAGCAGCACTTGCAAAATTGTCTTGCAAAATTGTGCCTGTGCTCAGAGATGCATCCTGCCAGCTCCACCAGTTCCCTTGATCTCTTCTGCTCAGCAGGCAGGAGATTTCAGGCTGTTTGCTCACATTTGGTTTTGGTTTTTTTTTCCTCCTGGGGATCAGGCCACTTTCATTCATGCTTAAGTTGCTGCATTGGCATCCCTGAGAGTTCATGGTGTGCTCTGAGCTTTCATTCTACCTAGCTGAAGCACACGCTTTCTGCTGGAAAAAAATGAAAGTGTGTGCATGGTTCCACTTTTCTGTTTTGTTTTAGTTTAATTTATCTTTTGGATGAAGAACAAACCTGAAAAAGTCCAACTCTGAAGTTTATCAGTGCCTGGAAAGCGAGGCTTAGTGTAAAAATCTGTCCCAGGACCTGCAGCAGAGCATGGTATGTCTTGCATAGAGAAGATGCAGGGAAAGCACCTTGTCCCATGCCTGGCAGCTGAGCTCTGTGACTGTGTGAAAAGGGCTTTGAATGTGGCATGGGCGTCACGTGAGTCTGTATGGAGGATTGGCAGCACCCTTGGCTGCCAGCTGGGTAAGGAGGTGCTGGGGCCTTACCAGGCTCTCTGAGCCCACCTCTGCCAGGAGATCCCCCCACTTTACCATCCTAGGGTCCATACTTGGTTGATTGAAATGCTGTGTCTGGGGTGGCTGTGGACATTTCAGGTGACTGGGTGGCCTGGTTGGTGTGATCCTCTCCAAAGCCTTCTCCCCTCTCTCACCTGCCCCATGCAACTTTTCCTGTGCCCTGAGAGAGGATGCTGCAGATGTGGGGAGGGCTCCCTGCTCTTGTCCCTGAAGAAGCCACTCTTCTTATCCCCAGCCCTTTTTTCTCCCAGTGAAAAAGTGAAGGTGCCAGCAACCAGTGTATGATACTTCCACCCTCCTCAGTTGCCAACCACCATGCTGCAAAAGCATGCAGCAATAACAAAAATAATGGTGCTGTTAAGGTGACAGTTAAGTTGGTGTCTGGTGGTGATGGCATGAAGAATGAGGTGGTTGCAGCAGCCCCTGTACTTGCCACCCCTATGGCCCTGTCCCTGCTCTGTGCTGGACCGGGGAGATGTTCATTTGCAAATAACTTAAGGGCAAGCGCTGCAGACCCTGTTATGAGTTTCCCTCTTTCTAGCCTACATCTCAGTTTGCTACCATGTTTGTGTTTCACTGGGATGTTGTAGCTGGTTGGGGTTTTTTATGGCTGGAAAATCTGATCTTGACTTAGAGAGTGTGTCGCTATATGACAAATAGGATCCCACCACAGAGATGTTATTTCCTTGCCTGGTGTTCTTTGCAGACAAGGTTTTGTAGAACTTGAGCAGCAGTTTTTCCTTCCAGCTGAAAGCCTCTTTCCAGTCCCATTTAGAGGCTTATGAATTGGGTTCTGAGAGACGCGTGTAGGCAGGGAATGAATACCTACCATGGGCTGAGTGGGAAAGGTAATAAGAGTTCTGGTAATCAATCCTCAGAGTCCTAGGGAGCACCTTAAATCAACCTGTGAATGCAAAGTGGCTCTGAACCAAGGGTAGGGGAGAGAGGCTGTCCCTGTGCTATGACACATTTTTCTTGATAACTCACAAAGGAGGAAGCTTGGAAAGGAAGAAATAGAGCACATAAAGTGACTTCTTGATGCTTGGGAAGATGTCCTGTGTCCATACTTCATTCTTTTAGAGAAGGTCTTAGAATCATAGAATAGTTAGGGTTGAAACGGACCTTAAGATCGTCTAGTTCCAGCCCCCCTGCCATGGGCAGGGACACCTCACACTAAACCCGAGGCCTCATCCAACCTGGCCTTGAACATCGCCAGGGATGAAGCATTCACAGCTTCCTTGGGCAACCCGTTCCAGTGCCTCATCACCCTTACAGTAAAGAATTTCTTCCTTATATCCAATCTATACTTCCCCTGTTTAAGTTTTAACCCGTTACCCCTTGTCCTATCACTACAGTCCCTAGCAAAGAGTCCATCTTCAGCATCCTTGTAGGCCCCCTTCAGATACTGGAAGGCTGCTATGAGGTCTCCATGCAGCCTTCTCTTCTCCAGGCTGAACAGCCCCAACTTTCTCAGCCTGTCTCCATACGGGAGGTGCTCCAGTCCCCTGATCATCCTCGTGGCCCTCCTCTGGACTTGTTCCAACAGCTCCATGTCCTTTTTATGTTGAGGACACCAGAACTGCACACAATACTCCAAGTGAGGTCTCATGAGAGCAGAGTAGAGGGGCAGGATCACCTCCTTCGACCTGCTGGTCACGCTCCTTTTGATGCAGCCCAGGATACGGTTGGCTTTCTGGGCTGTGAGCGCACACTGCTGGCTGATGTTAAGTTTGTTGCTGTGGCTGAGGTGATCCCAAGCTCATCATGGGTAGCTGGGATATTTTCAGCTGGTGAAATGCTCCTTTGGGTGCCCCCTGGCTTGGCCGTGTTGCTGAGCAAACGCAGAGCTGGTTTGACCAGGTGCTAAGTCCCTGCTGTCCATCAAGAGGGGCACCCTTTGCCATGGAGCAGATTTCAGCCAGAACAAGGTAGTTCCATCATGGCTTGTACGCTGCCCCTTGGGCCCACAGAGCGCTCTGCTACGGCCCTGGACCTGCTGTGGGCTGCTTCTTGTTCTCTCCAAGCTGGGATTTTACAGGCAAAGAAAGATGTTGTGGTAGCTGTGTCCTGAGTGTGGGGCTGGGGTCTGCAAGACACACACACACACACCTTCTTCTTGCAGCTGCATCTCTCCTGTTCAGGTATAAAATGCCATCTCCATCGCTGGTGACAGTATCTGCTCTGCTGACGCTACACGGAACCATGGAGCAGTGTCAGACAGGAGCTGAAAGAGGTGGTGAGGGGGAGGCAGGAAAATGGAATGTTACTAGCAAAGCCCTGGCTGACAGACACATCTGCAGCATCAGCAGCATCTTCTGCATCTTATGCTTTTTCACTGTTGGGTGATTCGTCCTGACCTTGGTAGAAACACAGGTTGTTCAGCCCTGCGCTGCAGGGGGGATGCAGTGCGGGGGCTGTGTGGCTTCTCATTGGGATGCTCTGGCTGCAGCCAGCCCCCATCCTCCTCCATCACTGTGGGGGGCATAGCCAAAGCAGCACCCCTGGGCAATGTGGCCTGATGGGAACCTGCAAAAGCCCAGTGCTCCTGCCAGCTGAAAAAGCATTTCAAGTCTGTGCTAGCCCTGATTAGCAAAATTATGGTTGCCATGGTGCCTGAATACCGCTTAGAGAGTGCCTGCCTTCCTTGGACCCCCAGCAGACCTGGGGGGGACACGCTGTGGAGCAGAGGCCAATTTTGCTGTTCCCTAGAAAACTGATTGCTTTTATCCCAAAGAACATTGAAGTGTGGTGGTGTGGGGTTTGGTTTTGTTCTCCCAACCCCACCCTTCCTTCTTTCTCCTTTCAGCCCAGTTTGTGGTGAAGGAAAAACGCCCCTTCCCACCTACTTCTCAGATGAGCTGTGGGGCTTTAGGTGCAGCAGTTGCTGCAGGGAGAAACCCCGGGCTGTGAGCGGGGTGCCCAGGGTACCAGCCCTGCATCACATAGGGATACAATTAGCTGTCCTAAGGGAGCAAAGGCTCTTGCTGGCTCCTTTGCTGGGTACCTGCACCCAGGAAAGTGTGCTGGCAAGTTATGACCAGCTTAGAAAAAGGGACCTGGAGATGTAGAAAGAGCTGACACTACTGGGAGAGGTTAAGATGTCACCTGCTTGGGCTGTGCGAGCGGGGATAACAATGCTGACATGAGATTTTGGAATGAGTACAGCTTTTATGCAGTGGAAAAAGGCCTCTTGGGAGTCAGTGAATGGAAAAGCACAGGGTAGCAATGGCCAGAAAAAATTACTGGAGGAGGGTGTCCCTCACCAGACAAGGATGAGTGGGTAGGCTCTGCTGCATAAATGACAACAGCACTGCTTTGGGAAGACCACTCCGCTGGCCTGCATTCACCTCTGGCTATGTTACTGCAAAATAACCCAGATCCAGATCCGAGTGGCCCTTCCTTGCCTTGGGGACTGAAATGAGCATCCTCCTAATCCAGGATGCATCTCTGGACATGTTACCCCCAGGCGACCAAAGAGGGACACCTTTAAGTTGGCAGCTCCCAACAGAGACAGAAGCTACTTCCCAGCTAAACCTAGCTGGGAAGATTTGCCATACTCTGTGAAGGGGCTGCTCATGTTTGCTTCAGTGACAGAGAGGGATGCAGCCTGGGGGCTCTGCTGTAAGATGGTATGGAGAGAACAAGTGACTGTGGCTCAGTTTCCCCTCAGATGCCATCACTCTGTGGCTTGGTGGTTTTTTGTGCTCAGGACCAGAGGGTGTTAATTAAAACGGCAAAGCAGGGAAAGGAATGAGGGGCTGGGGCACAGGCAGCTCTGTAAAAGGCTGTGCTGGTCTGCCCTGCAATTACCGTGAGTGATGTGCCCTTGAAAAGAGCTGGGAGTGGATGCAGTTGGCTATTAGGGCTGCAGCTCTCAAGCTTCAAAGCCTCTGTTTTTTTTTTTTTTTTTTTTTTTTCTTTTGGCTTCTTAATTCTCCTGGCAATGCTGCAGAGCCAGCCTTGCTCAGCTGCTGTGTTCCAGCCTTAACCCACATGGCAGGGACCTCTGCACTGGCTGGCTTGCTGGGAGGGATGGCTGCACAGCAGGGAGTGGAATATTGGAGACATCCTTCAGGCTGGTGTTGTGCAGGGAACCTTGTGTGTGCCCCTGGCTTGCCTACCTACTGCTAAAGTTTCCAGCCCAGAGAACCCTGCGGCCACCCTGGGCAGAGTTAATGTAATAAAGTACCTGGTAAGGGGAATAGGCTAAAGAATCATGCTCTCATGTGCAGTTCATCCTCTTTAAACAGTGGAGGAGCAGTAGCAGAAGAGGGGTTGCCACCTCGTGGTTATTTGGTTTATTAGAAAATTGAAAACCAGATAGCACTGAAGCACTATCAGGCCTGCAGAGCGCTGGGGGAAGGGGCTGTAGCAAGAAACAGATGCTGAGGAAAAAATGTGATGTGCAGTTTCTGAGAGCTATCAACTTTCCAAAGAGTTATGACAGCAGGTAGTGTGGGAACAGTGATTGAGGCTCAAGTTATGTGGGATACTCCAGCAGGCTGATGTGAATTGTGAAGGAAAAGGGGAGGCAAAGGGAGAAGGACTCCCAGTCTAGCGGTTCTGGTGTCCCAGCAAAGCGGAGGCTGGGAAAGCTGGACCTTGGGCAAGCAGGACAGAGACATCTCTGGCTACCTGACAGCCAGGATCTGGCAACCCGGGGGGACGGATGGACCCATGGTCCATCTCTGAGAGAACCAAGCTCTGTTTGGTCCTTGCTCTTTGCGGACCAGGGTGGCCAGAAAACAAAGGGAGGCAGATGAGAGATGGAAGAGAAAAGATGGCAATTGAGAGATTTCCAGGAATGCTTAATCCTCTGATGCAGTCCCTCAAGTGAGCTTTTGCTCAGCCTCCTGGTGCCTCAGCAGTACAGCAGCACAATACCAACCTGCCTCTGCACTAACACGGATGCCCCTGCTTTGGGCATCCCCTGGGGAAAAAGCAACCTGTGTGCAATGTGGAGGCAGGGGCAGAAATCCGTGCCCATCAGCTACTGTTTCTGGCTCTGCAACCCAGGGGCTGTGGCCTGCAATGTGCTGGCTCCCTGGCACTGTTGCCCACCCCAGCATCTGCTGAGCCACCCTCCTGAGCCCCTGCCAGCATTGCCCAGCTGCTGTGGCTGTGTCCTGTCCCTGTGTTTTAGCTTGTGTCCATCCCCAGAGCAGATGAGGTTTCATTACCTTTTTCACTCCCATAGCAGCATGCAGCACCTCTTCTCCCTCCCAGTTTCAGATTCTATTTCCAGCTTGTTGGTTTCAAGTACGGTGTGCAGAGGCCAGGCCAGGTACTCTTAAGTCTTTCAGGATCTCTGTGTCTTATCAAAATTGGTAGGAAAAATATCTCCAGGGCTTCGGGGGATCAATTCCCACTGTGTGCATCACCCGTTTGGGCTGCTCCAAGGCACACTGTCCCCATCTGCCAGTCCCCTTCCCTTGTTGCTCTTCTTTGGTTCTATTTCATAAGCCAGTGGGGAAATGGGGTGCTGCATCCCCCCCAGCATGCAACTGGAACCCTGCAGCCCAAGGGTGCTCTGGAGCAGTATGTGCTGTTGACATGGGTGGCTCCCAAGTAGGGGCTGTGATGGGTGCCCTACTGGAGCTGTGCCCAGTGGCCCTAGGGACATTTGCACCCAGACGTGTTGGCAACCATCTCTGCTTGCAAGCAGGCTCTATTTGCTTCCTTCTGCAACAGCAGTGACGCAGGGATACTCCAGCAGGCACCCAGTTTCCTGGGAAGGAGGGCACCAGTGGGAACTTGGTGCCTCAGTTTCCTCCTCGGGCTGTGGAAGGGAAGAGGAGTGACTGAGTAGTACCGCTCCCATCTGCTGTGTGCCCCAGCATCAGGAAGGGGATCTGGATGTGCAGGACCTCAGTGGCAGCTGAAGGTCATCAAATCCAAGCAGCTCTTGGCAGTGCACTGCTGGGCTTAGCGATGCAGTGAGTTGTGCTGAGCCTGGGTGGGAGCGGAGAGCACAGGGCTCTTTCTCTAAGATCCCTGTCCCACCAGCTCAAATGCAGCCCCAACAGAGGCTCTTCCAGCTCCATCCTGCCTGGCTCAACCAAAAACCTCCGAGGACGGCGCTGGGACAGCCCGAATGGAGGAGAGTCCTCGGGAGGGCTCTGGCATCCCTGGGGGGATGAAAGGACCGCTGCGTGTACCTGTACCCGCAGTGCTGCCCGTGCCGCGGGGCGGCAATGCCCCCTGTCGCTGCTCTGAGTGGTGCGCAGCCGCCTCCCCGGTGTCACCCCCTTACCCTGACCCCCACCCGCCGCTCTTCCCCACCTCTGAGGGGCCGGGGCGGGCCACAGCGCCCGGTCGCGGCGGAGCCGGAGAGCCCCCGCACCGCAGCCGCCAGCCCGTCTGCTCGGCAGGCAGGGGACACGCAGCCCTGCAGCTCGTCGTAGGGTGCAGCCACGCGTGAGTTTGTGCATGCATGTATGTGTGCATGTGTGTATGTGTGCATGTGTATATGTGTGCATGGATTTGTGTGCATGTGTGTGTGCACGCATGTGTTTGTGCATGCATGCATGGGTCTGCATGCTGCTACAGAGCAGGAGTGTTGCCCTGTGACCAAGGTGTATCAGCAGGATGGGGTGCCAGCACAGAGGATGGGCAGGAGTGCAGACAGACTGACAAACAGTGGGCACAGGGAGGGAGCAGACCCCAGTGCAGAGTGAGGGGTAGCAATGTGAGTGGAGCAGCTTACTTGCATGAAAGTGTGACAGAAGCTGGCTGGAGCCACCTATTCCACAGGGGAGTGATTCGGGTGACCCAGGGTTGCACATCTGCATCTCCCTTGGATGAATCTGGACAACTGGGCACTGTGCGGGCCACGATTCCTGGCAGTGAGGCTGACCCATGCATTACTCACCACGGAGGCCACACAAATGGCAAATACCTGTGTTGCAAAGGCTGCTGGTGGGGCTTGAGATGGCTGCACCACCCTCCCCCGGGACTGTCTTGGAATCAATGGAGTTTATTACATTAACGTTATTTCCTCCCTCTTTCTGAAGAGCATCTTCTTGCCAGTGCTGCTTTGCGAGTGACGAGTGAGCCCCCCGCAGGGATAGGATCTCAGCACCAGGCTTTGCTTGCCTAGTAGTGGAAGAGGAAGTACCCAGCACCCCTGTGGCTTCCCTGCCAGCCTGTCGGCTGACTGAGGACGAGAGGCAGAAGGTGGGTAAGGGCAGGCGGCTGAGCTCTGAGGGGAGAGCAGCGGCAGGATTTCATTAGCCTGCCTCTTAAGGCAGTGAAGTCTCCATCCCCTCCCACACTCCCTCCCCAGCCCAACCTCATCCGGCGCACGGGTGGTGGGATCTGAGCCTTCATCTAGAGCTTCCCAACAAGCCGTAAGTCCTTCTTGGATTGGAAAATCGGTTTTTCCTTCTTGCAGTTTTATGGTTGCACTGTCAGCCCCTTTGCACGGCTGGTAGAGTTGGAGCTGGGATTGACTTTTGGGGTTGGCTTTGGGGCTGTGTCGTGCACTGCTTCAGGAGCAGGGAGAGAGGACAGCCCTGCTGACGTCCCTCCAGCAACAGGGGAAAGGGGCCAAGGTGGGCTGGGGAGCTGCTAGTGTTACTTGTGCATGAGAAATGGGACAAAGAGTGTTTGGGAACCCTGGAGGCAGGTTGCAGGGAGATTTTGGGTTATTTTCCAAGGAAAGGCTGAGGTTGGGGCAGGATGGGAGTGAGGGTGCAGCAGGATGGGAGTGAGAGTGAAGAGCTGTGGTGATCAGCAGCATCCTGACACCAGTGGGGAGAGTGGCAGAGGGAGCTGGGGCAGCAGAGGGGTTGGGAAAGCATCCCGCAGACCTCCCTGTCTCTCTTCAGCAATGAATCCCTACGTCAACTGCTCTGGCCCCGAGTTTTCCCTGCCCCAGCAAGACTTTCCCATGGAGCCTGTCAGCCCTGATCTCTGCAACAGGACTCACCCAGAGACCTTGTTTGACCCCAAGGATGCCAACCTGACAGAGGAGCAGCTGCGGGACAAGTACCTGGGACCTCGACGGTCCAGCTTCTTTGTCCCAGTGTGTGTTATCTACCTGTTGATCTTTGTGGTGGGGGCTCTGGGCAACACGCTCACCTGCATTGTCATCGTCCGGCACCGGTTCATGAGGACACCCACCAACTACTACCTCTTCAGCCTGGCCATGTCTGACCTGCTGGTGCTGCTGCTGGGGATGCCACTGGAACTGTACGACATGTGGAGCAACTACCCCTTCCTGCTGGGCACCAGTGGCTGCTATTTCAAGACACTGCTCTTTGAGTCTGTCTGCTTCGCCTCCATCCTCAATGTCACGGCCCTAAGTGTGGAGCGCTACATCGCTGTGGTGCACCCGCTCAAGGCCAAGTACGTGGTGACCAGGAACCATGCCAAGAGGGTCATCATCACCATCTGGGTCTTGTCTGTCATCTGCTCCATCCCCAACACCAGCCTCCATGGGCTGCAGCCTCTCTATGTGCCAGGACGGGGGCGAGTGCCTGAATCGGAGATCTGCACCCTGGTGAAGCCGCGCTTGACCTACAACCTCATCATCCAGATTACCACCATCGTCTTCTTCTTCCTGCCCATGGGGACCATCAGCATCCTCTACCTGCTCATTGGCCTGCAGCTCAAGAAAGAAAAGATGCTGGAGGCCTTGGGAGCCAAGTCTGGCGGCAGCCATGACTACCACAACACCCAGGGACAGAAGAAAGTCAAGAGGAGGCAGGTCACAAAGATGCTGTGTGAGTCTGACACTGGGGAATTGAATTCTGGGGATGGGAAGAGTCAGGGGATATCTCCCAAAGCTGTGCTGGGAGGAGATGCTGAGGGGAAACTGAGGCACGGCCAGTCCAGAGCACTGAGGCTGGGTCATCCCAGAGGAAGGCTGCAGGGCTCACTTGTGGGGTGTTGGCGCAAAGGCAGATCTGTTGGCTCCAGTCCAGTGGTGAGGATTGCTCATGCCAGCTACCTCCCAGCCATAAGAGCTCCCTTCCTTAAGGACAATGCTGAGTGGGAAAGGAGGTGGGTTGGGATGGGGGAACCTGCTCCCTGTCCTCCAGCCCAGACCTTGCATGCTGGTGGTGGTGGTGGTATTTCCCAGAGGGGCACGATTCCTACCCAGCCCTGCAGCAATATCCCAGGGCCATGATGCAGTGACCCATCGCTGGACTGGTGCATCCCTCCATCCCACTGCTCTGCACTCTTGCTCCCCTCCCCAGCACCATTCCCGCAGCCTCTGGCCCTCTTCCCAGCAGTGAGAGCTGCTGCTCATGGGTAGTTTTCTCTCCCTGGCACGCTGACCTCTGTATGCTCCCACCCCCGTGATGGCACAGCGATGGCAGGTTGCCTGACCCAGTCCATTGGCAGGGTCAGGGCTGCTTCTCTGCTGTACCTCAGACAAGTGGTGACTCCACTTCTCCCGGTACCACGTCTGGGAAAGGGACAAAGGAGGACCTGGCCCCACTGTGGCGTGGAGGTGCTGTGTGGCATGGGTATGGCAGGACAGGGGAACCAGAGACCACCCTACATCACCCCCTTTCCTCTCCACTGGGAAAACTGGGTTATTAAAACAAACCAAAACCAGAGCACAAGGGAAAGGCACAAATAGCTCTTGCTCCTTGGACTTTGCCAGTGAAGGTGGCAGGGTTCCTGGAGACTGAATGCCCACAGGGGCATCCCTGAGCTGTGCTGCATGTCCCCAGGACTATGGCAGGGCCAGCCACCTGTGACAGGGAGCAGAGACCCACGGCACAGCAGTGCCTGGAGCAGCCCTGGCAGGGATAGAGAGCAGATCCTGTCCAGAACTCCAGCCCCTCCACAGGAAGTCAAAAAGACACTGAAGAAGCCCTTCCCCTCTCCCCATTCCTTTCTCCTATGCTTTTTTGGATGTTCTTTGCTTTGGCCAAAGCTGAAACAGGGCAGTGCTTGCCAGGGACTGGAGATCCCTGGGGGAGGAACTCCACTCTTCCAGTAACACTGGCTCCTTGGCTCCCCACAGTTGTGCTCGTGGTGGTGTTTGGGATCTGCTGGGCCCCATTCCACACTGACCGCCTTGTCTGGAGCTTCGTCTCCACCTGGACCAGCCATATGCTCCATATGTTCCAGTACGTCCACATCATCTCTGGTGTCTTCTTCTACCTGAGCTCAGCTGCCAACCCCATCCTCTACAACCTGATGTCCACCCGCTTCCGGGAGATGTTCAAGGAGGTGATGTGCCACCCCAGCCACCCTGCGCTGTGGTCACGGAAATACTCTCCCAGCATCACCCATGCCACCACCCGCAGCACCGAATGCGAGCCCATGCCAAGCGCCAACGGCCTGCCCTTCTCTGATGCTGAGGAGTATGAGCTGGAGGAGGTGGAGAGAGGCCAGCCTGCCACCCATGCAATGTCCCTCTGCTGAAGAGTGTAAGGATGTAGGAGAGCTATGACCAGCTTTCCTCTGCACCAGCATCCATCTGACTGTGGCACCCATCCGGTGGTGTGGAGCAGGGTAGGAGCTATGCAGGGGTCCCCACCTCTCTGTGCCATCCTCCTGGTATGTGAAGGCTGGTCTTCTAGGCAGTGCTGCTTCAGGACATGGCAGTGGTGGCTATGCTGTGCCCTGCATGTGTTGCACCCGCTGTGTTCAGCACTGAGGCTGGTTAAAGCCAGGTATCACTGGTGGTGTGGGAATGACTGGCTTCTACAACAGAGATATGCAAGCAATCCCCAAAACATCCCATCCCTCTCAGCCCAGTGAGGTGAGCCCATGGGTGCAGGTGTTGAGGGTATCAGGCACCCCAGGCTGTTTTGGGACACCATGCTGGATAGGATCCCCAAGAGGCACTTGTGCTCAGGCTGACACTCATGGAGGTGGGAGGGGTTCGCATGGGAGAGAGTGGGTTAAAAATTGCCTGTGGGTACTTTCTCCCCCCAAGCCTACCCCGGGCCCTCTGGCACTGATATGCCCCTGATTTTCTTGCACTTTAGTGGTGCCAACCGGTGTCTGACTGCAGGGTGCCAGTACAGCTCCCCGCTCCCAGCCTTCCTCCGGCCTCTCATCTACAGCCCCAGAGGGCAAGAGAAGCAGCACAGCTGCTCCCTCCAGAGCTGGAGCCTGCAGGGGAAAAGACTGGACAAGAGGAGCCCCAGGCTGCCTGCAGTGCCCAGGCACATCTCCATGCCTGTCCCCCTGCCCCATGAATACACCCTGCACTCTCCTTTCTGACCTGCATCTGGTGGGTGCCCCTTTCCTCTTCCTCAGCCTGCTATGGCCCCCTGCACCCCTGGGGAATGCAGGGAGCCCTCCTCCATCCCTGCCCTGCATGGGCCTCATTGAGAATTAAAAAAAGCTGTTGGCCTGATTTGTGCTCTGGTTGTATCCCTCAGGACCCAGCTTTGCTCCCAGAATGGGACCGAACCTGAGCCATCCTTCTGGGGGGTGATGGGCAGGCCATGTTACAGGGCTTTCTCACTGGCTCTGCCTGTGGGCTCTGCTGTCACAGTATGTCTACAAAGCTGGGTGGGCTTGGGACACGGCAGGGAAGGTGTGAGTGAGATCCATGCACCCTTCCCCATTTCCAGGATGCTCAGGCTGAGCTGGGACTGAGGCCATTGCAGAGTGGGAGCTGCCTCTGAAGCAGTGGTCATCACTGTCCCCAGACATGTGGCTCAGAAAATGTCACAAAAATGCCAGGGAGTGCAGGCTGGCTGCTCACGCTCTCCCAGGCTGGAAGGACCCATTGATTTACTGTCTGAAATCGATGTCACTGGCTTCCTAGCATATGCAAGGTCCTCCCACAGGATCAAATATTGAGTCTCTGAAATGCCGCCTGAGGGGCTGTCCAAACAGCTTGGGATCTTGCCTTGTACAGCTTCCCCAGCTCCAGTTCCAGCCAGCTGGGGAAGCTGCCCCAGGCTTGACATCCCATGGCTGTGCCTCTGGGCAGCATGGATGTAACCAGTGGGACTTGCCCAGGGACCTGAGCAGAAATACTGGGGGAACAAGCTGTGGGCAGAGTGCTGGCAGCTGCTGCTCTGCTTCCGGCCCCTCCAAAGCACATCACACAGGGCCACAGCCGGGCCAGCGACCACGAACAGGCAGGATCTGGGGCTTGCAAACTCCTTCTTACCCCCATTGACCCAGTCCCTGCCTCAGGGCCAGTTTGACCAGCTCCTCCACTCCCCATCCCCACAACAGGGTCTGCCATGGGCAAAGCCGTGTCAGCTCTTGTGGGGTCCTGCTGGGTGCTGCTGGGTGAGGGTGGGTGTGGGGCTGCAGTAACTCTGTCCTTCAGGGTCCTGCAAGCTGCTCACAGTCTCTCTCTGGAGGATGTCAGTGTGGCCAAGGGCGTTAAATCCATCTATTTCCTTCCCTCTCCAGCTCCCAGCATTGATGGTCCTGGCAGGGGACAGTCGTGCGCGGCCCCTGATCACTGCTGCACGGCTGGACATGACTGATGCCTTCTTGGTGGCCATTATTGCCCCATCTCACTTCACCCAGACACTTCCCCGACTGCAAATCTCCAGGGAATGGCTTTTTAATAGGAGGTCGATAGCATTTTATTATGTAGTGACAGCCACCTGCATGGAGCTTCAGGGTCCCTTGTGCTGCGAGTTGGGAGGATGCATCCCCCTGCTCATGAGTATCTGGGCTGTGTGAGGATACAGCTGTAGCTGCTGTGGCTTGAGCTGTTTGGTCAGTGCCAGAGAAAAGTGTGTGTGTCCACAGGTGTGGGGTTGTGTTTTTTTTGGGGGGGGGAGGATCCTGGGGCTCAGCACAACTGGGGTGGAGTTCAGAACATCCAGAAAGGGGAGGCACTGGCTTTGTCTTTACCCAGCCTTATGTCCCCCACTGCCATTCCAGGATCTGGGACTCCCTATCCTCCTTGGCTACCCCAAATCCTCCTCCCTGAGATGCAGGAGGGGAGTGTGCAGCAGAGGCCCCAGAGTGTCGGATGGTGATGCTGGGCCAGGGATCACCCTGAAAAGCACCCCAAAGTCTTGCCAAAGCCACATCCAGTGATGCAGCATGGACAGTGGCCCCTCCTGGGTGGAGATGTGCAGGCAAACTACTCCCCTGCCTGGGGTTCTGCAAAGGCGTGTGAAGAAAACCGAAGTCCCCTGGTACCGCATGCCAGCTGAATTCATGAGAGATGCTGCAATCAAAGGCTCCCAAGCAAGTCCTTTAATCCCACAATTAATTTTAGTAACAGCTGCAGCCAGGGCACGAAACCTAGTGAAAAGGGAACTGATCTCCCAGGGGACAGTGGGTTCATTGAAAGAGTCTGACACCTCTGCCTTGCCAGGAAGGCAGTGGATGCTGGCTCCTGCCTGCCTCAGGGTCGTTACAGCCCCCAGGAAGGGCATTACAGAGCCTGTTTGCTCCAATGCTCCCCACTGCTCTGCACCCCTGTGGTCAACCTTGTCCCCTGCCACCTTCCCGGTATCAATTAAGAGGGATTACTCCTGCCTGGGAGGTGGTACAGAAGCAAAAAGCCCTGCAGGGGGGAGGCAGCAGCACCCAGGGATGGAGTGAGTTTTTCCTGCTCCTCCAACCCATGTAACTGGCTGGGGTGATCAACCAGCACTCCAGGGTGGCTGTGGGGGAAGAAAGATCCCAAAACACTGTCTGGGCATTCTCACCAACTAAATGATTCTTTCAGGACTCAAGAGAGCCCAGAGGGGACAGAGCAGAGGGACATATTGGAGCTGGGAGCTGGGGAGTGCCATTGCTCAGAGCCTTCATTCAGAGCTGGATGAAGCATCTCTCTGTCCCTGCAATTTGGAGCATATGACAGGCTCGGGCTCCACGGCACCATCTCCTCTCCAAACACTTAATTTCCAAAGAGCCATTCCCCAAAAGCTGTCCATCTGTCCTCCCAGATTTATAGCAGTGTCTGTCTAACAGCCAGTTCCTGCCTAACTATCCGCTCCTGACACCCAGGGGAGCCCTCCTGCCCCCTGTCCCCACTCAGCACCCCCACGGTGAGCACCTATCTCTCCTCCATCACCTCCAGCCCCACTACTGGAAGACTTCCCCTCTCCCAGCAGCTCCTGGAGCTGTTTTTCACCCTGCTGAATGCCCTGAGTGACACAGTAACTCTGGAGCTTCCAATGAAAAGATTTATCACTGTAGCTTTGAGGATTAAAAAGCAATCCATCTATGAGGCTGCTCCAGCCTTGTAAGGCACTTTTTTGTGTGTGCTGTGGTTGTTTGCAACAGGCATGGGATGTTGGGTTTTTTCCTCCTTTACTGAGCCAAACTCAAGTTTTACAGCAATCGCCTTGTGTATTTGGAGTCATGACAGATGGCTCCAGAAAGCGCCAGAGGATTTTTTGCTGCCCCTCTTCAATAAGCCAAGGGAAGGGTTGTTTTTCGTGTCCTTTGCACAGCCATGGTATGGGGCAAACTCATAAAGCATAAATTTGTCAAAGCCCTTGAGTGCCTGGGAGCAAGCGGTCCCTGTCTGGGTCCAGGTGGTGGTGTGAGTTTGGGCTGCCTGGCCATGGATGTGGCACAGCAGCCTTTCCCACCAACGTCCCAGCCTTTGTGAGGGGAGCAGGGAAGCAGGAAAATGTAAATGTCAGGAAACTGCAGGGATGAGCTGGGTTTGAGCTCGGCAGTGATTTAGGCTGCTTTTGGAACCATATTTCAATTTTTCCTCTTATTCCAGGATAGTGGTGGCAGTGAAAAGCCAACACCCAGTGCCTACTGGTGATGGGCAGCATGGAGGTAGCCAGGAGCAGAAATGGACAGCAAGAAAAATATAGTTATGATTTTATTCTGCTCCTCAGGGATACCTGTGGGCTCAGGTTTTAGCCCAGTGCCAAAGATAGCCCATATTCCCGGCTGGCTCCTCAGTGGCTTCCCAAAGAGGCAGGGCTCACATAAGAACCAGCTTTCCAGGCAGCCAGGGAGGGGAGGAAGAGGTGTTGTGGGGAGCACAGCCCACCCCAAGGGTTTGGATGGAGTACCTCAGCCGTGGCTCCAGCGCTTGGGCTGACTTGTCCATGGTGCAGTGTGACTGTCACCTACACTTGGGATGGTCTTCTCCACATCACAGCAAACCCAACAGACCTGGAGGGGCCAGGCCATGTACAGGGAAGGGATGATCTCCCCATATCCCACCTCTCCCCATAGTAGGGTACTCAAGGAAGGGACACACTGGGTTACAGGGGTAAAGGGCATCTCCAAGAAGTGAAGATCTGTGTGTTATTTAAGGACCTCCCTGCCTGAAATCCCACTGTTCTTATGGCAGGGTAATGGGAAGGACAGATGTGCGATGCACAGTGCCCTTCCCTACAGCCTAGCAGGAATACGCAGGGACAATTTCAGGAGCAAAGTGGCCCATTGAAGCCACTGGGCACTTCCACAAGCATCACCTGGGGCAGGGTTAAAACTCCACTGCAATGGGTTAGAAGAGACAGACTGCCTGGTTAGCTCATGCCTTCTGTCCTGATGTGTTGTTGCTACAGATGACAGAATTGACATCAGAGGAGCCTGTGTGACACTTAATTTGGTTCATGGGGACACTTTGGTTAAGAATAAAAGTGATGCATAATTAGCACAGCAATAAGTGAATTAAAGCTGGATGGGTAAAGCTCAGGGCAGGTAGGGACTACTAACAACTGTCTGTGATTGCTGGTGAGGCTGGGGGATAGGGCTCAGCCCAGGAGTCCCACATGATCACTGAGCAGGTCCCTAGGGCTTGGGGAGGGCAGTGGAGGATCCTCAGAGTAACCTGGAGGACAATAGTCTGCAAAGGGCTTCCCCACTGCCCACAGCAGCCATGCTTACCATCCCTAGCACACATGTCCTATGGGTCTGCCCTGGTCCTGTGTGTCTGATGTGGAGGATGAGGAGGCACCAGCTCTCCAGTCCTCACTGGGGTGGAACAAATTCCAGCATGAAGAGGAAAGCTAGGATGCCCAGACTGGAAAAAGCTAACTTTTATCTAGTTTTTAGGACCAGTGAAACATCAGCACAAGTTCCCAAGGGCAGTGGTGGAGTCCTTTGAGGGAAAATGCCTCCCCACAGATGGAGCACTTTTCCATAAGGTCAGCTGCTCTTCAAATGTGCTTTTGAGAGCATTTGCTTCTGCTAAGTACCTGGTCTGTGTTACAGAGTCAGGAAGGGACCAGCCCTTGCTCCTCCACTCCACTGTGCCGAGATGGCATCTTCCCCTCCCTGGCACACAAAGCATCCAGCAGTACCTGCACTGACCCCCTCCAAAATGAGTTTGCAATGAAAACAAGTAAAGACTCAAGACACGGACCAGTGCTCAAGGCTAGACCCCAGCTGTCTCTGCTGCAACATTATTATAGTGGCAGGCTTTAATTACAGGGGTTTATCACTCTTTGTGCTTATCACAGCAACCGGGACAAGTTTGTCTTCTCAGTTCAGGACTATTTAATGTGGCACATTGGAGAAAGCTGTTTGAGAGGCATCTGGAGGCCAAACACATCTTTCTTGTTATATTTCTGGGGTAGGTAGAGTGACTGCCTCACATTAACAACCATCTCACACTGATAAGGCTGAGACCAAGCATGAGACATCCCCTCCCGCCCCCAGAGCTCATGCGCAAGATGTTTGCAGCTGGCCCTGGGAATAAAAGCCAGGCCAAAAGCTGTATTTCATACAGGCATCAGCCTGGGGCTGCCAGGATGGGATGACACAGGGTCCCAGCGGGTATTTGGCAGAGGCAGGGTTGAGTGGCTTCTCCAAGCAAGCCCCTCTACATGCCCTGGCAGAGAGGCAGGCACCTGCAGGCACAGGAGCTGCCAAGAGGCAGCAGAAAATAAAGACATGGAAATAAATCTGGTTTTCTTCAGCTCCTGTGCCTGACCTCTACAGGGACAGCTGACGGAAACCCATTGCTGCCTGACAGTTGCCTGCACAGGCTGGGAAAGAAGCTCAGCAGCACTGCCCTCCTTCATCCACCAGCCAGATCCCAGCCCAGGAATGCTCCCAGGAGGGGGAAATCCCCAGGGAGCTACTGGTTTATGGCAAG
Organism: Psittacula echo; assembly: GCF_963264785.1. Classification (NCBI taxonomy): domain Eukaryota; kingdom Metazoa; phylum Chordata; class Aves; order Psittaciformes; family Psittacidae; genus Psittacula; species Psittacula echo. Next base: position 28,713,424 of record NC_137740.1, on the reverse strand, counting down.
TGGGGGACAAGATCTTGCTTTCCTCAGGGCTTTTGACTTGTTAGTCAAAATTGCTTTCAGGCATCTTTAACCCCAAAAAAATACCCCAAAAAACCCTGTCTCTCTTGGCTGAGCCAGACCCTTCAACTCATCAGTCTTCATGTGTCCTCTCCCATGGCAGTAGCCTCAGCAAACACATGAGTGTCTGCTTCCCCACCAGACCCCACTGTGGCAAGCATGGGCTTTTTAGTGTCCTGCTTACAGGTAGAAGTGTAAGCCCTGACTCCACTATCCCATCACTGCAGCCCTCAGGTTACCACTAGTCCAAAACACACCCCTCCCCTGCACACCAACTCTTAGCTTGGTTTAATTCCTTTTTATTTCTCATCCCATACTCAGAACAGCTGGGATTAATTTGCTGCTACTGTCACCAGAAAGAAATCAAGTTAATGACAAGAAAGTCATTATCATTTAGGAGACCCATCAAGCCACGCTGCTGTAGTAATGAGGAACAGGGGAAGGTATTGCTGCTGCCTGCCCTGCTCTTCTCTCCCGCACCTACAGTTCTTAGTCATCCTAGGAGCCCATTAGCAATGCTAGGCTCAAGCTGCCTTTCTCCAGGTACTGCCTTATATTTGTACCATGATCTGGGTCCCTCTGTTTAAAAGCCCTTTGCTCCTCATAGTGTTTCCAGAGATTTCTGCTCTGGTTAAAGGAAGATTCACATCTCTCTCCAGCTCTTCAGTTGACAAACTCGTCCTGGTTTCAACTCCAAACCTCTCTGCCTGGGCTGATTTAAACAACCGCCTTGCACAGATGGAGAAGCAAATGGTTTGAGCTGGGTTTCATTTCTATTTTTCTGTGGCAATCCCACTCACAGGCAGTGAGTCCATCTGGCAGGAGCCTGAAACTCTACAGCAGCAAGTGCCATGCAAAAGCATCGTCTGTGTGAGCTGGGAGCCCCACAAGATGAGGGGTGGGTGAGGACTTCTTCAGCCCGCTGCCACAGAAGAAGGAATATAGATGAAAGGGATTTCTACTGACTGTGTGGTGGATAGTTGAATTAGATATACAGCAGAAAAAAAGCTAAAGGAAAGAAAACACAGTAAATTGTGATAATGGGACTGAAAAGCACCTGTTTGCACTCAGTCAGGCTGGGTAAGTGTGGCAATTGAAAGGTTTAAAGGGGATTTGTGTCTCTCTGCTGATCATGTAACTGGTAGATGTAATGGAATTTAATCATATTCCAGAAGCCATGAGTTGCAGTAGGAAACCACACACCCTTGGAGCCGAGATTGGTCTGATGGGTCGTATCTGCAAACATCTCCTCCCTTGCTTGGAGCACCAGCCTTCGAGAGGTGTCTGCATCCTCTTGCTATTCCTCCCAGCTCCTGGCCTGCTTCCTTGCCCCAGAAGTTTAATATCCCTGCAGTGGAAAAGGGCCAGAGCTGAACAGGACCTTTGACTGACGCTTGTGCTATTTTACTCTGCATGTGTAGACTGGGAGAGGATGGGGTCAGCAGTGAGACACCCTGGGCATCACTCATGATCTTCCCTCAGAACCTACTTGAAACACATCTGGGGATCTGCAGTCCCAGTCAGGAGGTCCCAACACCCAGCTTTTCTGTCTCAGTGATAACTTTGGTCACAAAGCCTGACCGCGCTCAAGGAATTGGGAGAACAATTTAAAACAATAGGAAAGACCAAGCCAAGCAATCTGATATCCTTTCAATTTAGCACACAGAGGGAGCTGGAGCATTTCCAAGTACAAGCTGTGGTCCCACCACAGCCCTGCTCTTGTCAAAGGACTTGCTTCAGCCATGTCCCCTCCTTGCTGGTGAGGCCAGGTCCACTCCTGTGCCACATGTGAATTCACAGGTCACCGCAGGGTAACTGGTTTTGGCAGCTGGGATGCTCTTGGGTGTGATGTGGCCAATGGGCACTTGCCGGCATCTTCAGGACCTTCTGGTCTGATTTTCCCCCATCCAAGAAGCTGCTCTGTGCCTGGTGCCAGCCCTGCAAAAACAGACTCAACCCCCAAGAAAAGGATTTAATCGTTTACTGCAGAAAAAAGACGGGCACTTTGCTGTGAACCATCACATTGCGGCTGGTGGCAGCAACTTTGCTCATTGCTGGCACAAGGAGTATCTCCTTTCCGCAGGTGACAGCAAGGGCAGAAAGGTAGAAAAACAGATCCTGATTTTGTGCAACACCCCGCCCCCCCCCCCGGGTCTGAGGCAGTGGGAGGAAAGAGAGAGAACTGAATATCAGTGAGCAAAGTGGGACTCTCCCTGCTTGGTGCATTTTTGCAACCCTAATCCTTTCAGTGCTAAATGCACCTTTTAATACCTAGAAGGTGAAGGTTTAGGCTACACAGCACTGCACAAATCCTGCATTAATGACAGTGTGAGTACAGCTTAGTGCTCTTTTAGACTCATTAAGGTCTGCCTTTAGCTAGTTTTCAGCAAGGCTGGTGTCTGGGGCAGGGACCTGGGATGCACTTGTCTCTGCTGCCTTTGCCAGGAGTCGGAGCAGCTCTTAGCCCCCCATGCTTGGTCAATCCACAGGATCATTTCATTAGTCCCAGTGCAATTTTTGGCCAAGGCCTTGGCAGAAGGTGGATGGTGATACCAGGCTCCATGTTAACCCCTGTGCTGCCACTGCCCCGGTGTGTGGGAGGGTTTGGGCCAGTCACATACAGAATCCACCTGTCTTCTCTCTGTGCACAGGCAGCCTTCACCCGCAATGTGATGGAGCTGCTTGAAAACTGAAGGCCAAGGAACACTCATTTAAATAAAGAAACCTGGCACCACTGTTGCTAGAGACATGTGGGCTTTCCCTGAAATTTCCCCTTTTCCTTCTGGACCTTTCTCCCAACACGCTCTCCTTCTGCAAATGGATTTGCCCCCTCCCAAGCTATTGCTCATCCACCAGCATCAGGATTGGTTCAGCTTCTCCTCAGTCAAAAGGCATGGGGCAATGCAGAAGTGTCAGTCAATTACAGCAAGTTTAGGCACAAGGCTACAAGGCTCATGGCCCAGAGAGTGCTGTTCGGCACCCATACCAGTGATGATTCATTTTGCTCCTGAAACAGGGTGCAGAGCAAGCACAGCTCCATGGCACAGACCCTGGCCTCTGCCCATTGCTGTATGGGCACATCCTGAAGCTTCAGAGCAAAGGGGTGTGGAGACCTAGCAACACACTTCCCTTACCCTCGCAGCATCCTCAGGAAACACATTTCGCTTCTAATATCCCAACAAACCCTTAACAAAGCTGTTATATGCACATACATACCGACATAGGTATGTATTTAGGCTAACCTCGGTTCCAGAAAGGCTTTTCTAGACGAGATGTGGCAGCTCACCCAGTCAGGGCTGCCTTATCTGGTCAGTTAGGAGACTGGGAGCACCAGGCACTCCTCCTTCCCTGACTCAGTTTCCACTTCAGCTATTTCCAAAGAGCTGGAAGCACCTTCTTCCTTTCTGTGAGGGCTGTAGGAAAGCCTCTTTCCTCTCTTTCTTTCCACTTTTTAAGGCTCTGTAAAGAAATACACTTAAAGAGGCTCAATTTCAAGCTGTGAATTCTTTGGTAGAGCTGCAACTTCACAAAGTTAAATCAGGCTATAAACAGTGCTCAGAGGTTACTTATACCACTCAGACTAGTCATAAAAAAACCCTTTTCAAAGCAACGGGGTACCCAGGAAGCCCAATTTCCCAGGCCAGGCAGAAAGTGCCAACTCCTTGTAAATTATATTAATGGATCTTTTATTGGGCAGATGCTATGTTAGCAAACTATGGCATGGGGCAGAGAAAGTAACAAAGGCAAATGGTGCACAGCCACCAGAGAAACAAATCAAATAAGGGTTTGACAGCATGATCTGCACTTGTATTTGCTCAGAGAAAATTGCAAGTGCTTTTGGTCTTTGTGCTGGAGCCCTGGAAGGGCTGTGTAGTCTCCCATTGTCCTTGGGTAGGGGGCTGCTGAACATAGATTTGAGAGCTTAGACAGAAATTGCGCTCTGGTGGCTTTTTAGGCTATGTCTGCTCTGTCCCTTGAAGTGGCTGCAGGTGAGCTGCTGGGTTAACGCAGCCTGCAATGGCTGGAGGGGCAATGCCTCACTCATGGGGAGGTGGGAAAAAACTCAGTAGAGGATAGAATTAAGGAGGATCCTTTCTCCCCATGCTGCTGCAGGTCCTTCCTTCCTCCCCCTTCTGTAAATAGGCCTTATCCAGCCTGCCTGGACATGGGACTCCTGCCATACTCCTGGCTCTCAAGTCCCCACAGGTGGGAAGCAGCCACGACAGCAACCTCCAGCCATACTGGGTGAGACCCCTTGGGCAGTGCACAGTACCTGTGGGCATACCATGCTCAACACCACCTTTCCCAGTGAGGAAAGAACCCTCTCCAGCTTGGAACAGTGCTCACTCAGCCTTGTTTTGATGCAGTTAATTCCAGGCAATATGCAGGCTCTGCCCTGTGCTCCACATCATCTGCATAATAAATATGCTAAAGCAGCCAGCTAATTTTTGAGAATATAGAGCCCAGAAGGAGGCGGGCAGGCCCTGCTCATGCCTGCACCATGGCTTGTTATAAAAGGGTTGTTCTGCTCAGATTTATGTTCTTCCTGACCTCATGGCTGACAACATCCCAGACCTGTGCTAAAGGGCAGCTCTGAGGCTCAGAGCCCAGACTCCCATTCCCATTGCCCATCCATTGTGTGGCCAAGGGGATTTCCCTAGGGTAGGAGCTGCCTGCTCTCTCCACGGTCCTTCTGGTCCTTCACTGCTCCCTGGGAGAGGCTCTTCCTCCTGCAGGTTGTCACAGCACTAATTCAGGCCCTAAGGGTTTTCACTGCTAGCTCCCATCCCACATACCTATTATGTTCCTCGGGAGCAGCTCGCGTCCCTTCCTTGCCATGATATAAGTGATTATTAATGCATTAGTGTTGGGCTGCTGAACCATAATGTCTTCATAGGCAATTGCATTAGACATTTAATTACCCAGCGGGATGAATCGATGGGCTTCTTTCTTTGCTCTACAATTAAAACTGAGCAGGAGAGATGCAGTGTAATTTCCAGTCTGCTTTAAGCTTCCTCTGCACGGGGAGAGGAGCTGCTGGCTTGTAAAGGATGGGAAGGAGAGGACTTTTCTCTAAAAAACCATGTTCTCGTCGCCCTCCCAGGATGCAGACGTCACGATCACACCATCATCCAGTTTAATGAGACACCGCTGAATTGTTCAGAACCAGGTTTCAGGTCTGACAACACCAACAGTAGGAAAATTATTGCCCCAAGTCTTATATTTAACTACAGTCATAGGAGGTTTGAAAACAGTGGGTTTAATTTGCACCCTGCCAGTGGAAATTTCTGTGGCGAGAGTTGGCAACTGACACAGCCTGATGTGCTGCTGGGACAAGGCACAAACAGCCCAAAAGTGGTCTATGCTGGGGATATACTTTCACCCCTTACTTTTAACCTCCTTTTGATGGAGCATGCCGTGGAGGGGAGACTAGGGCAGAGAGAGGATGAAAATAGGGTTGGCTCAGCATCTCTGGCACTGCACTGGTGACTTGTGAGCTCTCGCCTTCCTTGGGCTCTTGGGTGGTCTATACAGCTCAATGCCAGCCCAGGTCACTTGAGCTCTGCAGTCAAGTGGAAAGTGGACCTTTCCACAGCTTGGCTCATGGCTGGACCTCCCAATGCAACCATGGTGGTTGCACCAGGGTGGCTGGTCCCTCTTGCTGGCAAGTGGGGACAGAAGCTTTGCAGGCCTCCTGCATGGGGCTCAGTGGCAACTTTAGTTGGGACAATGCAACACAGCAGCTCCCTGAGGAAATGGCAGACCATTTCTCACTAAGCTAAAGAAGCCACAAGGCACACTTTGTACCACCACCAGTGCCTGTTTCCTAGGGCAGTTTAGACTTGGCTCTGCTGGATGGGACCCGCCAGCTCCCCATCAGAGGCTGTGACATCTTATATCAGGGAAAGGTTGGAGTGGGGACACGTGCCTGTGTGCTGGGGGCTGCAAGGGGGCCTTGGGATCAGCAGCACACTGGCTTTGCTCTCCCTGGTGGCATTTGGCTCTGTTCTGGGTTTGAGGTAAGGACATGGGAAAGCTCTGGGTTCACCATGGCCATGCTGCTCACTGCCTTCACTGAGTGGATTCAAAGGCAGGGCTGAGCTCAACCCTCTCTTGGATACAAATAGAAGAATAGGGGGAAGGGGGAGTAGAGGGAGACTCCTGCTTTTCCAGGTTGGACTCAACGAAGATTCTTTTTTTTTTTTTTTTTCTGATTGATAGTGAGAAAGAAGAAAAAAAGGTCTGCCTGGTTTGGGTTTGTTCCAGGCTGAGCATTTGCCTTCTGCTGGCCCCCTGCCTAGGAGCTGCCATGGAATGGAAATAGCTCAACACAAGCCTGTGAGCAGAGGGAGCTTCCAACAGGTAAAATGTGAGCAAGCTGAGGCAAAGCTCCTGGTCATTGCATCGTAGGCCTGTGCCAAGGGGTGGTGTGCTGAGCCACAAGCAGTTTGCAGATGTTTTACTTGAGTCTCTGGACAGTTATCCTCAGGGACCTGGTGCTTGTCTGGATCCTGTTATCTATTGCCCCAGTTCTGGGAGGTGAATAGGATGCACAGAAATGCCTGGTGCAAAGAGGTGCTTCCCCCTGTGGGCTGTCCCCACAGAAGTCCTGCAAAACCTTCCTGAGCACTGTGGGGCAGTGCAGGGACATGTGCAGTTGTGTGGGGCTGTGACGTGCTGGCTGCTGGCCTCGGATCACTGAACTGGGATCACCTGTAACTTGTCCTCAGGCTGATTTTCCTGTGGGTTATAAAGGCACTTGCATGTATTGCTTTGAAATGCCTCCCTGTTCCCATCTCACCAATTTTCTCCATCCCAATGGAGAGAGGAAAGTGCTCCCAAGCTCCCCTCTCATCACCTCAATTGTGCCATGTTTCCCTAGTCTGGTTTCTCTTATTTCTCTCACACTTAATACAAGCCCTCTTTGTCCCAGTCCCACTTCACTCCTTTGGACCATTTTTTTCAGGGCTGCACTTGTTCCTCCTGCTGAGCAGAGCCAGAGGGGAGTCTCGCCTGGCCTGGAAGAGGCTCACAGGCAGGCAGCAAGGTCCTGCTGCCAGCTCCAGGCAAGCGGTGTAAGGGAGAACTGTATTGCCAGAAGGGATATCTCAGGGAAATTGGCTACTTTTGGAAATAGAAAAGCTCTTTTGCTCTACAGATACCAGGAATGATCACCTCGAGGAATACTCAAAGTCATGGGGAGATTAAATGCTACATGTACAAAACTCCCCATGTGAGTCACTGGTACTTTTCCTTGTCATGAACCCCAGGAAATTGCACAGACTTATCCAGAAGGGATATTCTGGGTTATCACCAGTCAGCACTGCAAAGGCTGTATATGACTCCAGGGGTCCATGCCGATCCCTGCAGCATCCCACCTCAAGAACGGATGCTCCCCAGAGAAGAAATCATGTACTCTGCCAGGCATCTTTGACACCCATCCCTGCAGTCCACTGTGTCCTGAGCTGCCTGCTTCAAGGCATGGGACATGGGCTGGTGGGTGGCTGCTTGAATTAAATGCTGTTTTTCAGTCCTCAATCATTTCATGCTCATCGTCTTCAAGGTCTCTCCTCTCAGCATGGCCACGTAATTAAAAAAATTACTTATTTAGGGTGCCACACGTCCATCTCATTTTATGCTTTGCATTAATTAAGGGTTTGGGGAGAGTTTTCTCCATGCGTCAGGTATTAGAAGAGAGCTGTGTGGTTGTGAGAGTCCTGTGCGCCTGAACCCGCTACAAGGGGGTGCTCAAGAGGTTTTAAGCAGTGCTTGGGTCTGCGATGGGTAAATTTGTGTGTTGTTTTGCTGTTGGGGTTTTGTGTGTGTGTGTTGGTTGTTTGGGTGTTTTGATTTTTTTTTTTGCTATCGCCTTTGCATGCCATGCCCACACTGGGCTCTGCTCGGACCATGTAGCAGATGAACTGGGATGCCAGGGAAGCAAGGGGGGGGAAGTTGGACCACATTTGATGGCTTTTCTAGTTTGATTTCCCTTCTCTGAACACCCACTGAGTGTTTGTTTGAAGGTCCCTGATGGTCTTCTGACAGCAGATGCCTGCACAAGCCACAGGTAAAACTTTCCCTCTCTTTACTGTGCCTGGCTGCTGCTTGTATCTGGTGGGTACCAAAGGTGGGGCTCGGCTCAGACCCTCCGCTGTGTCCCGAGCTCACCTGGGTGGGCTGTAGCAGGCAGGGCGGAGTGTCCCGCTCAGGCGTGTTTCGGGGAGCCAGGTACCCCCGCGGGCTCCCACTCGGGACGGGCATTGCGGCCTTTTGTCACCATCTAGTGGAAACACACGGCCGTGACCAGGCACAGCCAGACGAGGACGCTTGGGAACACTCGCTCTCCTTCACCTACAGTCCCTATAGGGGTGTCCCCCCTGGGCTGGGCACCCACCTTGCCTGGCTTTTGGGGAGCCACATCTGCTTTGCAGCCCAGCTCCCTGCCAGCCGTGGGCAGTGCAGCGAGCAAGGTGTCCCCAGCTAAATTGCCCTTAACTGTGGAGTTACATTAATGCTCCCAAGCTGCAGACATGCTACAACAAGAGACAGTCATAAAAGCACCTAAAATACCTTTACTCCACAAATAGAGCTGTTATACCTGCTCCTTTGGCCAAATTATTCCTCACTGATGCTGCTCTGCAGACCTCCCTCTGTACCTGCAGAGAAGCAGGGCTGTTCTGTGTCACTAGGATAGCCTTGCAATGTGTTGCATCCTCAGAAAAACGCTGGCCTTGCTGCTGCTCTGGCATCCTCCTGCACACTGCTAGGGCTGCACAGAGGTCCTGACCACAGGTGGGATACAAAGAACAGCCTAGCCTAAATTTCAGTACCTGCAGTACCACAGATACCTTCCTCCCCCCAGCATCCCTGGTCCCTTATGGCCACAGGAGCAACTGGCAGGGTTGGGATGCATCCAAACCTGCGCAGCAGTGCATGGATTAATGCAGCACTGCAGGAATCATTGGTTCTTGCTCCTCCACACATCGGTGCTGTGCTCCTTCCTGCAAACGCTGGGTCTTGATGCAGCCTCAGATGTGCCATGGCCAAGTACAACCTGCCAGCGCTGAGCACACTGCTGGGAGAAGAGATGGAGCGCAATCTATACCAAAGTGTCCCCTGCCAGGGCTGGGAACCAAGACTGGCCAACTGCCAGTGCAACCCTTTGCTGTTCTCACCACTGGCACTATGTTATTACACCCATGTGGTGTCCTGGCTGCCAAAACTGCCTCTGGCTGAAGCAACAGTTGTCCCTTTCCCATGGAAAACCAGCCCTCCTGCAGCACAGAGAGAAATGAAGGCCAGCCCCAGCACTGGCTGCAGAGCTGTACAAGCAATGATAATCATACAGGATTTTGTTGTACCATGTGCAGGCACGGTAAGGAGGGTGCAATCAGCTCTTCAGACAGTTAAAAATTCCTGCCAGGCCTCTACTTCTTCTGTCTCCATCACCCTGCATGATCACAGGGCACCCCAGGTCTGTAACACTGCTTCTAGGCACATGGGGACAGCTCTTGCAGCATGCAGTGGGACATGAGCCATATGTTGCTATTTCACATGCAGAGTCCACCTGCCCAGGTTTCCCCAGGTGAGATCCCCATCTGCCTGCATCTGTGACCAGGGGTAGGAAGTTGGCTGTGTCCCTCTGTTCCAGCTATCGCCCTGTACTGGCTGATGGTAGTCTCTCCACATGCTGGCTTACTCCTGGAGAGGCTGACAGATCCCATCACCTCCCCATAATCGGGTGCCCTCAGCTATGGCTCTGCCTGTCTGGAAACTGCCTCTCCTTACCCAGCAGAGGTGAAAGAGACATTAGGACGGTCTAAGAGCCAGCCACAGTGTTCTGCTTGCTTTCAGCTGGCACTGAGCCATCCAGGGGTGTGCCCTCAAGGCCATCAGGGCCTTGCAGGACTGCATTCATTGAGAGTCTTTGGTGGTTTATATTCTTTAGGGCTCCCTAGAATCTTGTGTTTCCCAAGTTAGGGACTCCCCTCAAGCAGGCCTTAGAACGGCAAACTGCTATATGTGAGTCAAGAGCCCCCAGGAGCTGGCTGGATGCTCCTGGGATAGATGTAAGGCAGTGGGGAAACCCCACTAACAGAGGCCACTCAAGTCTTTGGGGAACAGGGGCAAGGGAACAAGTGCAGGGGCAAGGCAGCACTCGGCCCTGCTAGCACACCAGCAGGTTAAACAGTGGTGCTGCATTCTACCCTGGCGTCATCCCTACCTCAACATTATAGCCACTGAGGCAAAATTCCACAGGGGGGAAAGCTGGTGTTTTCTTTCAATGACTAAATACAGAAGCAATCACAGGTTTATTTTTGCCCCAGCATTAGGCCTTTCTTCCCCACTGGCAGCCCGTGAAGGGTGGAAGCTGCAGGATGCTCTTGTGTCAACTGTCCAACAACCAGCTCCTGAGGATGCTTCTTCAGGCTGTCCAAGGGGGCTTTTGCCTCCCGAGGGTGGGGGAGGGGATGACAGCGGGAGCAGAAAGGGGTGACCAAGGCAGCGCTGTGGAGGCCCCAGCCCTGTCCCTTTGCCAAGGCCAAAGAATGAGGCAGAGGCGTGCTCAGGAGTTCCACCCCAGAGCCGAGCTGCCGCAGTACTAGCGTTTAGAGCCAGCCCCGGGGCTGCTCACAGCGACTGCCGCCCGCGCTCCAGGCGCCAGAACCCCCCGTAAACCCCTACCCGCCCGCGCCTACCTCCACCACGTGGCCCGCCGATCACCACGTGCTCTCCCGCGATCCCGGTCACGCCCACCCACCGCTAAGCCCCGCCGCCCAATCAATGCGCAGGCGCCGAGCTGCCGCCGTCTCAATGGCTAACGCCGATCCCTCCCGGGCGGCAACGCGTCCCCGCGCTCTCGGCCCCAACCTCACGCACTCGCTCTCTGCAGCGGCTGTAACGCGCTTTCCCGTTGGCCGATCGCAAAGTGCCGCAGATTGGCGGAGGGGGCTCGAGGGGCGTGGGCGGCGATTGGCGGCGCGGCGCGCACGGCGATTGGCTGGAGCGGGGGCGGAGGGGGCGTGGCGTGGCGGAGGGCTAGGCAAGCGAGCGGAAGGGGCCTGCGTTCGCTCTTTCGTTTCAGTCCCCGATCCGGGTCGCCAGCGCTTCGCCGCAGCTCCCGCCGACCGCCTGGGTCCCGCTCCGCTCCTTGCCGGTTCCCGCCGGACGTGCCCACCCTTACACTGAGACAACTCGGCCGCCGCCCCTGCGCCGCCAAGCACCGCCGCCATCATGGTGAAGATCACCAAGGTGAGGATGGCGGGCGGGGCTGTGCTCAGCCGTCGGGCGGGAAGAGGGCGGCCGCCGCCATGTCGAGGTGGACGAATGGTGATGGGGAGGGGGAAAAGAAAGAGGGAGACGGGCCACTTTCCCGCCAGCGTCTCCCTGGGTCGCGCGACGGTTTCCAGGCCTCCCATCCCTCAGCCCGAAGATGGCGGCGAGGGGAGGGGCCTTGTGCCCAGTGGGAACGGTTTCAAGCCCTGTCCGGTCCTGTTCTTCTCCATGTTGTCGCGCGCGGAGGCCCGGTAGTGGGAGGGGGAAACGGGCTGCAAAAGAAGGGGATATGGAGGGGGAGAAGGGGGGGAGGGGGCGCACATCAGCGCGCGCCCGCACAAGGCCGAGGAGGGGCGGGGCCACACCCCTTCGGACACGTGGTCCGCCGGGACGGAGCGAGCACGTGGGAGCGCGGGCTCCCCCCCGCCTGTCCTGTCGGGACCCTGTGCCCCCGGGTGTCCTCGTTACATGGCTCCGCGGCGGGGCAGCCACGTGGTTGGGACAATTGTCCGCCTAGGCTGCCCCGGAGTGTAAACGTGGTATTCGGTGCCGGGAGGAGAAACAAACGCCGCCTAAGAGCTCGTTGTCTCTTTCAGACCCCAAAGAATCAGATCAAACAGAAAAAAATGGCTCCTCCCCCGAAAAAGGTCGAGGAAAGCGAAGAAGAGGAGTCCTCTGAGCTAGAGGAAAGCAGTGGAGAAGAGGTGATTAATCTAGAAATGGAGTCGAAAGGATGCACGTGTTAATGTTAAAGTGTCATGAGGGTGGAGGGGTGCATAGTGTGTGGCAGAGAATCGACATTAATGAACAGTTGGTGTCTGTCAGCTGGATGTGGCTAAAGAACAAGCTGTATGTCAAAAGAGAAAAGTGATGTTGGAGGAAGTAGCTTTGCTGCTCAGTCTGTATTTCCAGCCTCTGGGAAGGGCTGTTGGGATCTGAAAGCTGTCCTGGGTTGGATAAGCAAGTAGGCAGTTAATTACCCTAGTAGATAGACAATTGGCAATGATAGGATTGTCACACATAAATAATATGCAAGACTAAAAATTTCAAGCTCCTTAATCCTACCAGGGATATCACTGGTCTTGGTTCAGTACCGCAAAATTTAGAAATGCGTTAATGTTCCATAAACAGTCTGTTAAAAAATAATTAAAAAGTTGGTTTTGAGTTTTATTAATTCCATAGAATAGGCAGTTATGGTCATTCAGCAGAAACATTTAAGTTTGTTTTTAAATGCTTTAAATTGTACTTGCTATATATTTGTCTGACAGTGATGTCATAACAAGTTTAAAGGGTCAGTGTAAGAGTCTCGCACTGATTTGTATTTCAGATGATCCCTCTGAAGAAACCGCAAAAAGTAGCAGTTACACCAGCCAAGAAGGCTGCTACCCCTGCAAAGAAGGCTGCAACTCCTGCAAAAAAGGCAGTCACGCCTGCCAAAAAGCCTGTGGCTACTCCAGCTAAAAAGGCTGTTGCTCCATCACCAAAAAAGGCTGCTGTCCTAACCAAGGGAGCAAAAAATGGCAAGAATGCTAAGAAGGATGAGAGCGAGGATGAAGATGAAGATGATGAGGAAGATGATGATGAGGAGGAGGAAGATGATGAGGAGGATGATGAGGAATCTGGTACTTTTGAAATACATGTTCATCCTTGCATAAGTTGACTAAAACTGGTCCAATTGATTTGCTGAATTTCAGTACTATTAGGATTGAAAGTTTAGCATTAATACTTATGAGAGAGGGTTCATTAGTTAAAAGGTGGAAAAGAAGGAAAGGTGGGGAATTAGTGAAGTTTGCAGGAAGGAGAATTGGGCACTTGCATTTGAAGCATCTTCTAGTTTTCTGATCATTCTTCCCTGAACTTTGCCAAAACCTTGTGCAAGTACTTTACTAGCAAAGTCTGAATGCTGGGTGGTGTGGGTTGAGACTTGCTGTGCTGTTGGTGCAGATGAGGAAGAGGAACCAGCAATGCCTGTGAAGCCTACAGCCAAGAAGCCTGCAGCAGTACCAGCCAAAAAGCCTGCAGTTGTGCCAGCAAAACAAGAATCTGAAGATGATGAGGAGGAGGAGGATGATGATGAGGAAGATGATGATGGTATGTGGGATTTTGGAAAACTGACTCAAAGCAAAAAGGGGAAAGAGCTTTTAAATATGTTAAACTAATAAGCACTTATAGGGGAGCTAGAGGGATTGTGTGTAACTCAATGTATTAGTGGGAGTGATGGTGAGTGTTACTCAACTCCTTTCCTGAGAACCTACAAACTTAAGGAAGCACAAAAGACGCTATTTTACTTTACAAGATTGTCTTAGTCTCAGAAGGGCTTTAATCTTGAACAGGTCTGAAATCTTGTGCTGAAATTGTTTCAGAGTCTGAAGATGAAGCCATGGACACAACCCCTGTTCAAGTGAAGAAGCCTGCTCCAGCAAAGACTGCACCAGTGAAGTCCAAGGCAGACTCTGAAGATGAGGAAGATGAAGAGGATGATGAGGAAGAAGAGGATGAAGAGGAGGATGAAGAGGAGGATGAGGAGGAAAGTGAGGATGAAAGTGAGTTTAAATGTTTTTTGAGGCTGTAACTCTTAACAAGAATGATGCTTGAGTGACTTTTTTGTCCTGTCATAGTCTTCTGGGCAGAGGAACAGTTGCTGTAGTGACAAGACAAGGCCTTGTGCATGATGTTTGTACAGATTAATGCTTCAGTATCAGTCCAGTATAGGAAAAGTTGTTTTGTACTTACCAGTGGTGGTGTTTGTTTTCTTATCACAGAACCTGTCAAAGAAGCACCTGGAAAGAGGAAGAAAGAAATGGCCAATAAAAGTGCACCAGAGGCCAAGAAAAAGAAAACAGACGGTAGGTGTTACAGGCTAGTCAAATAATGCTTGCTGGTGGGTGAGGCCTATAACTGTGAAGTGCTGAGTGAGGCTTTTTTTCAGCACAGGTGATGATAATAAGGGACTTAATACTGAAGTATGATGTCAACTTTTGAGCAGAAACTGATGTGCTAAAACTGTCTGTTTTAGTTCTTAACAAAAAAAAAACCCCAGCCTGATACATCTTTTCCTTTAAAGGGCCCACTTCAGCATTCTCCATCTTTGTGGGAAATTTGGTCCCCACCAAGGACTATGATGAACTGAAGGCTGGCCTCAAAGAATTCTTCGGAAAGAAGAATATTGAAGTTTTAGATGTCAGAATTGGTGCTTCCAAGTGAGTTCATCAGTAGAATTTTGGTGCTGATTTCTTACTGGCAGTAAATTGCTTGGAGAGGTATCTCCCTAAAGGGAGAGTTACCACTTCAGTACAGAGCTGCTGTTCTGCACTGCTGTTAGTTATGTGGATCAGTTAGCATTTATTTATTGACAGTCTAACTTGACCATTGGGGACCTCTTGTTCTGTGTGTCTGTGTTCTCTGCTACTAGAGGTAGATCAGCTTAAATAGTAAGGTTTCTTCTTTCAGGCGATTTGGCTATGTTGATTTTTCATCTGCTGAAGATCTGGATAAAGCTCTCCAACTGAATGGAAAGAAGTTAATGGGTTCAGAAGTCAAACTGGAAAAAGCGAAGAGCAAGGAAACTATGAAAGAAAATAAGAAAGGTACAGCCTATAACTCCAGATACCTGTGCACATAAAGAAAAGTTGTCACCAGGTCTTGGAGCAGGCTTACAGTGTTACTGGTGGCCACTGTTCCACTCTTTTAAGGCAGATCTTCCTGGTTTGGGCTCATCATAAACAGTTCTCTAATGCTAACATATGGCTAGGCAAGTTCAGACTGGAATATCTGGAAATGTGATCACTAGAAATACACTGTGTACTGGAGGGGGCTGAGGAAGAAGAGTGGCCCTTTCTGATCTTGATGCCCTTAACAGAAGTACAGTGGCGGCCTAATTTCCATCATAGTTGCTTTTTCAGTTATGAAAGTGTGTATGCTTATAGTGGTTTTTCTGCTAGGTCAACTCACTGATTCTCACTAAACTGGCAGTGTAAATGAGAAGGGATTTTTTTAGCTGATAATGTGAAAGCAACTTTTCTTTCTTTGCAGAGAGAGATGCCAGAACACTGTTTGTGAAGAATCTGCCCTACCGCTTAACTGAAGATGAAATGAGAGAGGTGTTTGAAAACGCACAAGAAATCCGAATAGTAATGAACAAGGAGGGGAACAGCAAAGGGTGTGTAGCTGTTGGATATTTGATGTTCCTTTGCATTAGGAGTATAATTTTTGAAGCATTTTTCTTCCACATCCTTCCTTGCATTCACAAACTTTAATCATTCCTGGAAGGAGGATTTGCTTATGTGCTTTTCTGTGCTGCAGGATGGCCTACATTGAATTTAAAACAGAAGCTGAGGCAAACAAAGCTCTGGAGGAGAAGCAGGGCACAGAGATTGATGGTCGTGCCATGGTTATTGATTTCACTGGTGAGAAGAGTCATCAAGACCATCAGAAAGGTACTTTTCCAAACCAAAAATGTTCATACGTATGACACTTAGGGTTTAATTTCACTTGTTTAAAGAAGTTTGCTAGAATAGAGCAACTTGAAGCACTGCAGGAAAACTGTAAGATAGCAGGGAGAGACCTTTTGCCTGTCTTGTACTCTGCATCCTGTCTTTGCTGCATGTTTTAGACAGGGGGGAACAACTAGTCTAGATGACCAAAACAGTGCTGCACTTTGCCTTGTGCCTCACTTTGAGGTGAGAAGGGGGCAGCAACTGCTTTCATTCTAGAGAGGGTCTTGTGACTAGAAGTAGAGCTCTCTTCTCCAAACTTGCACACTTATAGCACTGAATTTTCTCCATAGGAGGTGGAGAGAGAGAGTCAAAAACCTTAATTGTGAACAACCTCTCATATGCTGCTTCAGAAGAGACTCTTCAGGAACTGTTCAAGAAAGCTTCTTCCATCAAGATGCCACAGACCAACCAGGGCAGGCCGAAAGGGTGTGTTGTGCTGTTCTCCTGCTTTGGCATTATAAATGACTTGGCTCTCTGGATCCCTTGTGCTCCCAGGCTGACCTGAATCTTTCTCTCCAAATAGGTACGCGTTTGTAGAATTCCCCACCACTGAGGATGCCAAAGAGGCATTGAATTCCTGTAACAACACAGAGATTGAAGGCAGAACAATCAGACTGGAATTCAGTTCACCAGGATGGCAGAAAGGGAACACAAACGCAAGAGGAGGATTTAATCGTAAGTGTTCAGGTTTTATCTTGAGACAGCTGTGGCAGGAGTGTACCATTCCTGTGAACGTAGGGCTCCATGTCTGTGGAGTGAAAGGCTTGCATCAAGAGAGAGTGTGCTGGATATGATGACTGACTGTCTGAAATGCTGATGAAACTACTGCCTAAGTCCTCTAGATAGTCAAGTGCTGATCCAGCAGCATCTGTCCAGTCAGTATTCCTGTTGGTGAGATGCAAGCATCTATTTAAAAAAGAAAAAGGCGGGGAAAAAGGGGGGGGGGGGAGAATATATATACATATATATTTTGACAGTACCAGGTTGGCTGATGGAGATACTTTTGATGTCAGGCCCTAATTACGGTCCTGAAAAGTTTTCTGGGACTACTTTAAATGCCTGAGCTGTTCCTTCAAAACCAACCCCTCAGCCTTGCCAGCTGTTGTAGGAGCCTACAATGTAAGTTGGCTGCTATGTTAAGTGGTGGCTACCTTGCTAGGGTTTAGTGATCTCTGAATGTATTCTCTTTCCATAGAACAAAGCAAAACATTGTTTGTCAGAGGCCTTTCGGAGGACACCACGGAGGAGACGCTAAGAGAATCATTTGAAGGCTCTATAAGCGCTAGAATAGTCACAGATAGAGACACAGGATCATCTAAAGGGTATGTTAAAACACTACGATGAATTAGCTGGGTTGTTGCGAAGTCTCACTTCAACTGGTAACTGCAGTGCAGGGCAATACCCATGCTCATGTGGGTGATGTTTGAAGCTAGTAAGGTGGAGAGAACCGCAAAACAAGCTAGCATATGTCTTTGGGTCTGTTCACAAACTCACTTCTCAGTGAGCTCCTTCCTGCCAACAAAAATGGCAGCCTAGGGATTCGCAAGAGAAGAATATTAACTGTTCAGTACTGGCAAACTCACAACGGGACTCCATCCGTTGTGATCAGCCACTGCTGTTCCACAAGTAATGCAGCTGCAGCAGTGCAGGCATTTATTTCCAAAGGGATTGCTATCATGTACCTGTAGGTGGTGCTACAGCTGACAGAGTTTGATTGTCTTGTCTTAACACTTTTCCTAGGTTTGGGTTTGTGGACTTCAGCTCCCCAGAAGATGCCAAAGCAGCTAAAGAAGCCATGGAGGATGGAGAGATAGATGGAAACAAAGTGATCCTTGATTTTGCCAAGCCAAAGGGTGAATTTCAGCGGGGTGGTGGATTTGGTGGTCGTGGCGGCAGAGGAGGAGGTCGAGGAGGAAGAGGTGGATTTGGTGGCAGAGGTGGTGGCAGAGGATTTGGAGGTAAGAAGAGGCAACCAACTGCTAAATGAAAGCTGTTCTTGGGATTGTGGTGTGGTGCCACCAGCGAGCATTTGATGTGAATTTATTTCCTGTCCTGTGCCAAGGTGGGTTAGGCAACCTATAACTCTGCTTCTTGTCTTAACTTACTTTCTAGGTAGAGGAGGTGGCTTCCGAGGAGGCAGAGGAGGAGGTGGTGGAGAACACAAGCCACAAGGGAAGAAGATAAAGTTTGAATAAACTTCCCCTTTCCTTTCCCTTCTCCTGCTCTCTGAGACTATCTGAAAGGACTCCGGGGGTTTTTATTTTCCTTTGATCTTGGCGGAGCCTTCGGAGGACATTCCAAGATGCGAAGCAGTACTGTGAGCCACTTGGAAGATACAGTTTTCATTTCAAGGAAGAGAGAGCAAGCCATTTTGACTGCTTGCTTATTCAAACGAACTTTTTAAAAAAATGAGCGCTAGATGTGGGAATTTACCCCTTGTCTGTGAGTTGTCTTGAATTTATAATGTTTTACCCATGTACAAAAGGTTTGGATTTTTTTTTTCCTATAAACTTCTGTAGCATTTTTGCTGTAAAAATGCAAAATGTTTTATCATTTGTGCTTCAGCACCCTGTCTTGGACAGATTAAAGGACCTAAACTGGTTCGTGTTACTTCTGTGCCGCTAAATGAAACGGGGCAGTGGGAAGTTCTGTCTTGGACCTTCTCTCTCAAGTTCAGATCATTGCCGTCAGAGGCAGGAGCTCCTGCCCCGCTTTCCTGTAGCCTACGTCAGCTCCCTGCAGTGTATGTGTGCAGGGAGGAGTAGGAGAGAGGAAGGTGATGGCTGAGGGAACTCAGTGGCTGTAACCACACTTCTTTTTTTACTGAAGATGTATGTAATGTTGCATGCTAGCCAATTACATTTTTACTCTCTTTTTAAATGAGTAAAACAATCTTCTACCAAGGCCCTGCAGTTCAGTCACACTGATGTGCATTGCCTCTTGTCCTTCATTCTAGATTATTTTTTTTATCTTGACTTGTCCTGTTGTAAGAAGCAAATAGATTAAAACATGGGCTTGGGCAGTATTAACCCTTGCAACCCTTGGTGCAGGTGATTGTCATCACCAGAGTGGGGATGAAGGTGCTGGGTCCTGGCCCACTCCCTCTGTCAGTGCATTACTGGCCTTCTTTTTCCAGCCAGGCACTTGGCTGGTGTTCTGCGATGGTGGCTGTTGGAGCAGTGCTGCTCTTGGGTGCAGAATCCCCAAGGGGCACAGAAGGCCCCGGAGCAGCTACTATTCTGGCTGCAGGGTTTGTGTAGTTGTCAGCTGAAACCCTACCTTGAACACGCAGACTTGCCTGTGTCCTGCCCTAGGCTTGTGCTTGCAGGCAGGTGCTGACCTTGAGCCTCAGCCCTGTCAGGCAGCTTCACCCCGTTTGTGTACTGTAGCAACGCTGAGAGCTTGCAATGCAAAATCCTCGAAGGCCCTCCAGTGCTCATGTGCTGGTCTCTTTTTCCATATGGATTCCCAAGACACAGCCCATGGAGGTAAAAGGGTTTCTTTAAGGACAGAAGGTTTGACAGAACGTTAAACAGCAGTGGGGGTATTACTTTTAGCTTGGAGTTTCTGCTCCTATTGAGGGCTGAGGGGGGGGGTCTGTGTTTTCCTCGTTCCTTGAGCCAGGGGTGCTGCTTTCCCGCTGTTTGGGCATCAGCCATTTTAGAGCCGCCACACGGGACCCGGCGGCAAATGGTCGAGGGCGGCGGCACGGCCGGCCGCCAGGGGCAGCACCTGCCCGCGCTGGGGCTGGAGCCGCTGCTACCCGGGTGTGCTCAACGCCGTTCCACCGCCATCCCCGCGGGGCCGGGCAGGGCCCGGAGTGCTTCTCACCCGCCGTGGGGTGAGCGAACAGGGAGCGGAGGCCATCCCCGCTTCCATGTGAAGCGGTCAGCAAATTGGGTTGGGGGCTGCTGCACCCTTCCCACCCCCTATGTCCCTGCCCTAACTTGTCTCTTGGCCTGCATTTGACCTCAGCCCTGCCCCATGGGGCCCAGCCCCACTTTCACACCAGAATCTGGACCTTGCAGGCACTGGGGGACCCTGGATCCCTGCTGGTACCCTGCAGAGGAGTCCTGGAGTGGGAGGACACAGCCCTGGGTCATGCTGGAGAGGAAAAGGGGGAGAGCATCCACAAGTGCATCCACTTTAGTATTTTGCCATTTGTCCCCAGCTGGGAAATTTTTGGTGCCACTGGGAAGTTGGCCCTGGTGGTTGATGGCCCAGCCTGCCAAGTGCAGAATGTCCTGGTGGCCTTTGCTGGCCTCTCCACTCCCCATCAACTTGCTGAGCCCTGGAAACTAAGCCCTCAGTTCCCCAGCACTGAGGTGAGTCCGCAGGACCACCTATGGCTTTCCTCTGCTTGACCCCAGCCAGGCTCAGACCTGATGAGAGCTTGACCCTGTAGCTGTGTCTCACTCTGCTCTGGGGTTACTGCTGGTGCATGGCACATGTATGCCATTATGCTACGGCCAGGGCATGTGTCAGCCTTTGGTAGCACTTTGGTTCAGGAAAAACCAGTGAGCAAGGTCCTGCCACAGAGGGGGGGATAGGGACACCATAGTCCTTCAGGGTGAGCGGAGGGTGATAGACAAACCTGCCAAAGCAGCTCTTCCCATGGAGGGTGATGTGAGAAGTTCCTCACTGCATGGTGCCAGGATGATCTAAAGTTTACCTGGGTTTGAAATGCAGCTGGAGGCTGCATTGGAAGAGAGAAAATATCTACCAGCCCTTGTTAAACACATACCAGGTTCCATAAAGAAGCTGTGCCAATCTGGAACAGGGCAGCCACAGCCCCCAGATCCCACTCCAAGCAGTGGTTTTGCCTCTGTAGTCCCTTACCAAGTTTTGTTCCCCACCAGCCAAGGTGTTTTGGTCAGCAGAGCCCCACCAGCAATGACAAGAGGCAAGGGCTTGGGGATGGTTTTTTCCTTCTCTTATAACCTTTATTTAGAAACTACATTATTCACGAAAGTCTACAAGGTTTCTCTGTACGGGTCCCACCAGGTGAAGAGCAACACTGAGAGATTTCTGCATGCAGCCCTGGCTCCCTGTATGCATTGCTGCAGAGACCAAGAGCTATCCCTGCACATAGGATAAATATACAGCCCAATGTACTGTACCTGACATAAGTTACGGAGGTGTCAATTTGGAAAGTATTTCTGAACTCACTCCTGTTGGAAGGAGGGAGGGATGGGAAAGTGAAGGAGTGTTATGTACTGCCTAAGCCCAGCGGGCACAGAAGGTGCCCTCCGGGCTCCGCTCCGTGCTGCTGGCACTTGCCGCAGGGACACGGTGCGGCTTGGTGCATCATAAATCAAATTTCACAGTATCACTGCCAGCCCCAGTACCAACAGTTGAGCTCTGGCAGCAACGGGCTCTTTCCCTTCTCTTTGTCAAATTTGCATCTCATCCGAGCAGACGAAGGACATTTGCCGAGAAGTGACGTAGTTTGGCGTGAAGGTGCCTTTTTTGGCTGGTTTATGCCCTTTTTTGTTTGTTCTTAGACCTGGGGAACATACAGACTTGGAGTAAATGAAACGGGCCCATTTCCAAAGCACATTAAGAAAAGGAAAGAAGAGAGAAAAAAAAAAAAGGCACTGCACAGGGGGACGTTTGAGGTAGTCTAAATTTTTTCCTTTCAATGTCTGGCACCAGGGAGGGAGAGGGTGAGTACACATGTGCCCATGTTTTGCTGTGCGTGCTCAGGGCCATGGATGTGGCTCTGTGTGCCCCCCCATGGCGCGCAGGGACATCTGGGCACTCAAGTCGTAAGCATGGGGACATCCGTGTGTGCAGAGCCTGTGTCTGGAGCTGGCACACGAGGGCCCAGGCACACATGTGGCTTTGCACATGTCTGTGTCTTTGCTCACACCTGCAGTCGGTGGCTGGAGAGCATCCATGGGCCCTGTGTGGCCAAGTGTCCCTCTGTGTTGGGAGGGTTTCCACCACAGCAGCTGGCTTGCGGCTCCCCTTGACAGCTCCAGTGGCCCTTTCAGCCCAAAGAAAAAGGGCCATGTCCTGTGATACCACTCCATCATGCTCCTGGGCCTCATCCTTCAGAACAAACACTGCAACACCTCTGAGAGTAGCAACTGTGGTGCAAAACACCAGCCCCCCTTCACCTTATCCCGTTGGACCCCACTCCACATTCCAGGGCAGGACGGATGCTCTCCGACCTGCCCTGGAGCACAGAGCTTGCTGTAAAACCAGGGCTGAGCCCAGGCAGCCACACATGGGGTCTTTGAGAGCTCTCATTCCTATCTGAGGCAACCCCAATGTCTCCCTCCAGCAAGTCCCCAGGATGCCTGCACCGGAGCTGGGGTACCAGGTGAGATAAGCCCCTGCACTGCTTCAGCTGGGGCTAAGTTTCTCTGCCACTTCCTTGGCCGGGGGCAAGGGCAGCCTGCCTCGTCCCTTGCCTTTCCTGCCAGGAGGAACAAATCCCTGAGAAATTTTGGCTGGGTACATTCCTCCAGAGTGCACGAACAGCAAGGCTGCCAGCAGAGGGGCTAGGGAGCAGAGCACAACCCGGGCTGGTGCTGGGAGCCAGCATCATGTGGGACCCTCTACTGAGGACAAAGACCCCAATCCCCTGACCACCTGGCCGAAACCCTAATGGGGGCTCGGGGCTGGTGAGGTCCGGCCTCAGAAGAGAGCCCCCTTCCGCAGCTGCACAGTGGGGGCACAAGAGAGGACTTCAGCAGGGGGGAACCCACTGGTCACAGGGTCAGTGTCACTAAAACCTTGCATGGAGGAGAAATTTGAGATAATAAATAAAATCCCCTTGACTTTTGAGCCATAGGGGGCTCACGCACTTGTAAACCACTCAACTCCCTTGGAGCAGCTTCCCTGGATAGCCAGACCCTGAACATCTCCAAAAAATACCTGTGCCACATCCATCCCTGCCTCCCCCCACCCCACAGTGCATCATGCTCCAGTGGAGGTGGTACCTAAACCAGAGCACAAACCCCTCTGCCATTTCCCTCTCTTTCTTAACTTTGTGCTAGATTTGTTGTGTTGTTTTTTTTTTTTATCTCTTCTTTTTCAGCAACCCCCAATCCAGCTGGAGATAAGTGAACCACATTACAGTACAGGAGCAAACACTATTGCAAACCCTGCCTGCGAGCACAGTGTCTCTGCCCTCCTTGCCCCAGAGGGAGATGCCCCTGAAGGATTTGTGTGCCACCAGCAGACATCCTCCCCATCCCAGAGCAGGGATCGGTTGTCCCAGCCCTTCCAGTCCCAGCTCTCCAGAAAGACTGAGCTAAAGGACATTGAGTTTTCTTGAGCATGTCAAGTTACTGTGGACCAAGTCCCACATTTGGAGCAACTCTGGAGGCAGCAGTTTATGAACCACCAGCACACTCCGGAAAAAACATGGCTCCTTGTTCATCTTGCTGTTCTTGTTCTTCACAATGCCAAAAGTTTTAAAGCCCTCATGCCCAACAGGTGCTACATTAAGGACCTGCAAGCACATCCCTAGGAAGACATCGTCGATAGGGTACAGCTCCAGCGTCTCTGAGGTTTTGTGTAGCCTCTTGGCCAGGGGTCCATCCATGATGAAGCCCCCACCTCCTACATAGGGTGGGTAGTTGCTTTTGTTGTAGAGAGCGCTGGGGATGTAGTACTTGTTCTCCTTCTTCCGAATCGGCTTGGCCTTGTAGAGGACATCCCCCACAAAGAGGTCCTCTCCCTCTTTCTTGTCCTCCAGGAACTCCAGGATGTTGCTGGGATTCACAAACACATCATCATCACCTTTGAAGATGAAGTGGACGTTGTCACAGTAGATGTTCAGCCACTTCAGGAAATGGACCTCTTTGAGGGTGAGGTTGAAAAAGGTGTCTAGGAAATCCCACTGCAATATGTCCCCATAGATGAGGTTCTCATAATCCAGCAGTTTCTGGTAGTTGGCTCTCTCCTCCTCCTTGGAAGCCGTGCCCAGCAAGAACAGTGTCTTGATCCTCTTGCCATCCACGTCCTTCTCCTGTCCCCAGGTTCTGCGGATGGCCTCACGGCGGTCGTGCTGTGTGATAATAGACTTTACCACAATGAGCAGGTAGACATCCTCGCTGCATTTTTCAGGGTGGTTGATCAGCATGGGAAAGTAGCGGCAATGCCGATAGAGCAGGAACTGCTGGAAGTTGGGCTCCAGCCCTTTGAACCAGTCCACCTTGCTTAAGTTCTGATTGGCTGAGCAGTTGGTAGTGGTGACATCCCAGGATTTTGCTTGCTCTGCAGTTATGGTCTCCTCCTTCCCAGGAGCTTTCTCCTTGCTGTTCCAGAAAGTGCTGGTGATGGAGAAGGTGTTGTCTCTCTTCTGTGTTTTAAGGGGCTCCAGCAGGGGCAGCTCTTTCTGCTGCTGGCCCTGTGTGAAATGGCTGGGTGCCATTCCCCGCTGCAGCACTGTCACTGTGATCACCAGCAAGAAGGAGAGGCAAATGGTTTTGTAGATGGTCTTCTTCCTAAAGGGACAAGACAGGGGGATTAAGGAGAGGAAACCGGAGGCTGCAAGAGGCCTGTCTGCAAAAGCACTTCCTGGAGAGGTCATGGGATGCTCATAATCTGTGTCCCATCACCCTTTGACAGGCAGCAGTCTTGTGGGAAGAGTTGCAGGACACTTCCATGTGTGCTTTTCCCACCTGCAACCCGCTTGTGGGGTGGCTCTGGAGGACTGCAGGGACAGGCACAAGGCACATGGCAGGTGGCTGCAGAGTCATCTGGTAACCCTACAACTGCACAAAGAACTGGGAAGGATTCATGGGAAAGAAGTTAATGGGTTGAGAGAGAGAGAAGACAGGCTGAGAGCTTCGGCAAAGCAGCCATTTTGGAGGAAAGGCCCAAGGGAAACCCCTGTTTCAGCCATCTGAAAACTGCAGTTTAGTACAAGAGAAGAAGGGATTTATCGTAGCTCCAAAACACAGACATACTGCCTGTGGCCCTAGACTGGCATCACAGGTTACACAACACTGGGGAACCGGAGCAGGGAAGACTACAGGAGTAGGCATGAAACACGCATTGCAGTTTCATTTCAAAATGGTAGATCAGGAGCTAAAAGAATGCCATTTGAGACAAATTTAAAAGTTCAGTGTGGAAAACACATCCCTGATCCTGCAACCACCTCGAGATCCAGCGTTTCTGGGGGTACTGTTGCGTGTTCTGGCCATCTTTCGGGACCCGTTACTTCACTTTGCAGTGATAATAAGGAACAGTGGACACACTGCAGTTTGGGGGCAGATTTCTCAGCCTGCAGCAAACCAGGTATCTGCATGTGCAGGATGGGTGGGGGACTAGCGGTGGTAAATCAAACAGACTTGTGGGATCGTGCTGCTGCTCTCAATTGCTGCAGGCCCATCTATCACCCAGGGAAGCTGCTGGCTCAGGCGACAAACCCTCAAGCTCACTGGGGGCTTGAGCAGGATTATCCTGTGGTCTTTGAGACAGTGGGAATGCTGCACTCAGGGATTACTGATGCACCAGATATACACCTCTCCCCCCCCGGCAACCTGCTTTTCACACAGTTAAAGGTGGGTTTCTCGCTCTGCTGCTGTGGAGGAGACAAAATGCTTGTTCCATCCATCTGCACTGTGCTGCCCTGCAGTGCCCTACTCCCCTCCACAGCTGGCATATCTGCACTGATTTCTTCCTGCCACAGCTGAGCTCCACATGCCCACTGGGGTCCCGATGGCTTCCCAAGGGCAGCCCCATCTCTGGCTGCTCCTACGTGGACAAGACACATGAGGTGCTTGACAGTCCCTAGAGTGCCTTTCGTGAGTGAAAGGGACATCAGCTGGGAAGTCAAAGGAGACACATGTGGCACCAGCCACCTGGCTCCCCTGTGCCTGTCCTCTTGGTGACAGAACCATGTCCCAGCCCTGGTGCCCTGTTAGGAGCCAGAAAGATCCAAGATTGTCTCTACTAGGCAGATGGCACCTTCATTTTGGGGTAGTCCAGGGAAGAAGCTTGGGGCTGAAATCTGAAACATTTAACCAATGTAATTTCCAGGTAGCCGGAAAAACAAACAAACAAACAAACAAACAAACATTGAAATGCTCTTGGCTCTGGGGACTGGATTGTGATCTGCTGGGACACTGGGAAGCTGCTGGGGTTTTGGGACACAGGCTTCCCCAAAGCACCTGCTTTATGGGACACCCCATATGTAGTCACAGGGCTCCCCAGGGAGGCAACAGCACTGCTCCTGGGGACTCTGGCCACCCTGAAATGCAGGAGCCTCAAGTGGGAGCCAGGGAAACCAGGAGTTTTGAGGGCTCCTGTTTCTGTGTGTAAAAGCTGTGATCACTAGTGTGGACTGAGAGAGCAAGCATGGAAATAAGTAATTACGAGTAAATGGATAAATATTCCCCATCTGGTTTTATATGTGGCCACTCATCTGAGACTGATGAGGGAGCAGTTCTGATTAGATCTCACCATTCCCTTAACCCTCTCCAGCCCTGGCCAAACACCTCTGAGCTTATTCTTAGAAACCCTTCTGTCCCAATGGAACTGTAACCCTGCATAGCCAAGCAATGTTTAAAACTTCAGAATAATAGCAGAAATAACCCTAGTCACCCCAGCGGCACCAATCCCATCCTGACACCCCAGCCTTGCTCCCATCCCATCCCATCCTTACCCACCCCCCTGCCCCAAGGACAACCCATGATGAGGTACCCAGCCCAAAGGAGAGCCGGTGTTTCCCCACAAGCCATGGGCAGGGAATTACTGATATAATTTCAAAAAATTTACATAGGTAGGGCTGTTGCTCACTTGCACGTATGAGTCCTGCCCTTGGGAGGCGCTGCATGGAGCCACTCACCCCATCACCATCCTTGGGCCACTGCTTTTTATTTCAGCCAGGCAGAAAACACTGCCCTGGGGCTGACGGAAGAGCTCTGTCTTTCCGTAAGAGGTAGAGGGCTGGGGTTGCCTGGGTACACCTGGGTATATCAGTGAGGTGTTGCATAACAGCACAGAAACTTACTCCTCTTCAGCAGACACCATTTCCCAGTTCTCACCGGTTCAACGTGCAATTTTTGCTCTGTTATAAAAACCTGTTTGGGGTTTTTCCTATAGGTCTGACTCTGGAAACTACAGAGGCATCACCGGGTCCAACAGGAACCAGGAGCCTAGCGGCTGCCTTCTGCCTCACAGAAACCCTGGCCCTGCACTGGCAGAAAAGTGATGGGGGCTGGGAGGACCCTGAGCCACAACTGCAGGTGACTCCCACATCAAACCAAGGATTTGAGAGGCAAAAGATGTGTGCAACTTTTCTGATCTCGAGTATCTCTGTTTTGTGGCGTCCTCAGCTGGGAAGTACTTTAGGAGGGAGAAACTATGTCGTGCTCTCCAGAGACCCCAGGAACCACTGCTTTGCAGGAGGTGAGGGTGAGGGAGGTGCTTAAGGTTTGCTGCCATCAGAGAAATCACCCTGCTGAGCCCCAGCACCCTCCTATGGGCACAACCCTGGCAGTGTCCTCAATATTCGACGGCACTGGGCACTGCGGAGCCCAAGGTCGCAGCAACCCGCGCCCATCACGTCTTGGCTCCCACCAGCGCCAGCCAGGACTGGCCGCTCCAACTGCCGGTGTCAGTGCCATCAAGAGAGCTTTGAAAGGGTCCCAACCTGCTCCTCCTCTTCCTTTTCTCCACCAGGAAAAGCTCAAAAGCCACCCTGTGAGACAGCCAGGCCACCGCTGGCTGTGCCCCGGCAGTTAAACATAAATCCCCAAATTAGAGGTGGGCAGTTTCCCAGGTGATGTTTTTCAAGTGGTGATGCTGTAGAGCAGCGAGGCCCCAGGAGACTGGGGCTCTCCATCCCCCGTCCCCAGAGAGGCACACAGCGGCTTTTGATCCTCATGAAAACCTCTTTGATCAGCCAGGGCTATCTATTTATTTGGATTTTTCTGGCCCTCAATTAGACCCAGTCACTGAGCCGGCAGAGGCATTGCCAGCATAGAGCCCTTTCTGTTGGTGGTGCCAACGGCTGGGGAGAGGGGATCTTGTCTAGAAGTAGATGCTAGGCAGAAAGCACCCAAATGTCTCCAAAAGCAACTGGGTACAAGCGCCAAGTGGGGCCCCAGCTCACGAGGGTTCTCCCCAGTCCCGGGGTATCCAGGGATTATGAAATATGTCTGGTTTAAAGTATAAAAGATATCTGGTTTAAAGTAAAACCAGTAACAGTAAAAAGAGCGGGCTGGGTAAGAGGCAAGAGCCAAACCGCTGGATGATTCCTCCCGCCGTGGGAATCTGCCCCCAGTTTGGCGCGGCCGTGGGACAGGGACCCATGGGCAGGTCTGGCTGTCTCCACGGCCCCGCTGTCCCCGGCCACGCCACGCAAACCAGCGCTTTGCAGAGAAAGTCTCGGAAAGGCAAACCCGGGCAAGGGGGGGGACTGACCACCAGCGCCTGCCCGGTGACCCCGTCCCGGCTCCCGCCGGAGCTCCGGTGCGCCGCGATGGGACGAGGCTTGCGCCAGGACCGGACACCCCAGAAAGCCTTTCCCGGGGTACTCCGGTCAGGAAGGGAACAAGGGGGAATGGGACCCCCGCCTCGAAGCTCTCTGAAGAGCCCAGCGGGATGGGGGGACGTCCCTTCTGGAACGGGGACAAACGGACAGGGGACAAAGGGCAGACGCGTCCTTTGCCCATTCCCATGAGCATCCTCCTCATCAAAGCTGCCCCTTCCCCCGTCAGCCGCCCCTGCGACACCCCTGGGAATGGACCCGGTGGGAACGGGACCTCGCAGTCCTCAGGCTTCGGGCAGGACGCAGCGCCGGGGCGGCGGAGGGCAGCAGGGACCACAGGGTTCCAAAGGGTGCCGGAGCGGGGCTCGGGCTCCCCGTAGTCACTCACCACTGGAACATGCTGGGAATGGGACAGGACGGCCGCTCCGCTGCTGGCCGGGGCTGCCCGCGGTCCGGGCGCTTCTCTCTGTCCTCTTCCTCTTCCTCCTCCTCTTTTTTTCTCTTCCCCCCTCCTCTACTTTTTCGCTTTTCCCTCCCCTCCCTCTCCGAGGTGGAGCCAAGAGGGATGGCAGAGCAGGTAGGTTAACTCTTGCCCTGCCCCTCTGTCGCCCCCAGCTCTTCAGCAGTCAGAGCTGCCACGGGAAGGGGTTTAAGGGAAACACTCCACGATTCGCCCTGGAGACCCTCCCCGCTGCTGATGGGACACCCATCAGGAGCTGGGAGCTCAGGGTAGGGAATGTCCAACCCTGGCACCCCGCAGGGTCTTTTGCAGCCCGGGCACAGTGCTCTCTCTGGGGTGCTTATCCCTGCCCCACAGCCGTAAATTGCAAAAGATCCCAGCTATGGGAAGGGGATCTCAGTGGTAACCAGGAGAGGTGCTTTTGGCAGCTGGGATTTGATCTCTGGAAAAGGAACGTGTGTCTTTTCTGTTCCCCTCTGCTTCTCCCAACACAGGCAGGTTACTTTGGGATGAATCCCAAAAGGGAGCTGAGGCCCAACCGCAGTTTCCCATGGGGGCACTGAGATCTGAGATCCCAGCTTTGCCTCTGTACAAAGCATGGTTGGGGATCCCTAGAGCAATGGAGCCCCACATCTCCTGGGACCCACTTCTTACCCAGGATTCCCACCTCTCCTTGGACACCCATCTCTCCTGCGACCCCATTTCTCCTAGGACCCACATCTCACTCAAGATCCACACCTTGTCAGGGAACAACACTCTGCCCAGGCCTCTCACCTCACCGGGCACCCATGCTCCTTCCAGGACCCAGACATCTGCTGGGCCCACACTGCACCTGGGAGGACAGAGAGTCAAGATGAAGGGTTGCTACAGCAGGAAGATGCCTGCTTGGCATGCCAGGACCTGTCTCATGGGTCAAATTCCACCAGCACCACAGACAGGTGATGTGTCCTTCATACTCCTCTTTCAGCCCTGGTTTGAAGCAGTGTTTCACCAGCTACTGCAACCATATCAACATGGGACATCTGATTGTCCGTTGAGAAGGTGAGTTCAGACCTTCCTTTCCTGTAAAGTGTAGCATTTCAGTTGAGGGTCTTTTTCAGCCGTGAAAATAAGTCTCCATCATTTCTGTGATTTCTTTCTTTTTGCCAGCTTCCCATCCCCACCAGCCACCCATGTCAACCACGAAGCTGGGCTGGGAAGACTCCAGGAAATCCTTTGGATATTTCCTTTCCTGGCCAGCAGAGATATCCCAGTCCCTTTCCCTGCAACCCCTCTGCGTTTTACACTAGTCAGGCTCTTCCACAGCTCTCACAACCCCTGGGACACACTGTGCTTGTCATGGGAAAGGCTCTTCTGTTCCGAGGCTGAACACACAGTGGGACCCACACAACCTTCGCTACTCAAGCAGCATTTGGTCCTGCTCCAAGAAAACCCCAAGTGCAGCTCAGTTTGTGGAGGAAAGTTGCATAGCTTTCTCCAGACCTGCTTCTCAACCCTATCTCAGCTTATCACTTTCCCAGATGCCCTGCAGCTCTGTGTCCTGGGGGCTGTGAAGGCTCCCCAGAAAACACTGCCCAAACAGGCTGCACCAGCTCTGCAGCACCCCACAACCTTGTCACCACCAAAGGCCCCTACACACCTTCCCTGATTCCTTTGTAGTCTGTTCCTGTTGCCCACGGAGAAGTCTGTATCTGTGAACTCATGGCCACAAGAAAATCATGGCTGTGAGAGGCGCAGAGAAAGGCTGTCAGGGCTATGCTGAAAAGCCCTGACACTGATATCCGCTTGACAAGAGTGGGATGTGAGAGGAACACATCTCATCCCTGTAACACAGGGGTTGTAGGTGCACACTGGCCCATTTCTGGGAACTCATCCCACTCTGCAAAGAGGGCCTCCTCGTGGAGGGGGACTGCATTGGAGAACCTCCCCTTCACAGTCACAAAGGGATGTGAGGCGAAGCACCAAAAGCACAGCCACCATCTCCTCCTTGCAACATGCCCTGGGACCACGATGGGGACAGGGATGGCAGCAGCATCCTCACCAGGGGGAGCACAGACTGGAGCACATGCTGCAGCTGCAGGGGACACCCAGATACTGTTGGTGTACAACAGGCTCCTAGGGCTATCTGATCCCCCAGCATCAGCATGTACAGCCGGCAAGGCCAGCGCCAGCCATGGTGCAGTGTGCCTGATGAGCCCTGCTCTCCCTGCAGCAGAGCCACTTCCATGCCTGGTGCAGGGCTCATGGCAGCCTGTGGCAGGGAGTTCTGGCAGCCATGCTCCCAGGCTCCCACCTTTCTGACAGCTGCTTCCCTGCAGGAAAGTGGCCTGAGCGCGAGGACTTCCCGGACGTTCCTGTGATGAGGCACAGAGTTTCAGCTCAAATAATTCTCTCTGTGCAGGCAGGCCCTGCTCCCACCTCTCTCTGTGTGGAGAGATGCACGTCCCACTGAGTGAGAGCACTGCAGACCCGGGGCGTGCTGCCTGTGCAAAACCTTACTTCTGATAGTCATTAAAGACTCAGATAGTGTCAGGTCTGTAGCTACTCATGACAGAGATAAGCACTGTCCTAGGCACCTCTGGCACCACCAGCTCCTGTTTCAAGGCTGACTCTTAAGATGAAGCAGCATTTTGCACATTTGTTTCATCATTAGATAGAAAAGTTTTGGACAAACCTGTGTTTTCATGCTCCCCAGATTCACCCTGGGAAAGCAGAAAGGCAGCAGGAAGGTTAAAACCAGACTGAAAGTGGTGTTCTTTTTGAAAAAAATGAAAAAAGTCCTCCTCCACAGACCTTCCCCTTGCCTCTTTTCAGCACTTGGCCAGAACAGGTTTTATCTGAGCAGCTGCAACCCTCTGCTGAGAGTGAAACCTGAAAAAGAGAAACCTGAATTTTGTTGTTAGACCAAAATCAGAGCCAGAGGCAGCAGCACTTCACCAGGAGCCAACCCAGCCACCAGCAGACCTCTGCTGTTTCTGCCCTTCCCTGAATCCATCACCCTACCCCTCCTTTGCTGCAGCAACCAGCACCCTTATTCCTTAGGTCTAAGCCATTAGACTGAAATTTGGAAGCACCAGGTGCCTTTCTGGCACTGCTGGCAGAGCTGCAGGTGTCTGGAGAAAGGCTTTTGGGTGGCAGGTTCTGGTCGGGCATGGAAAAGCTGAGCTCCTTTGCCTGGAGCAATGCCGGTGACACCATGATCCTGTAAAAGCTGGCAGGGGACCTGCAAGAAATAACACTCAGGCACAACATCATTGCATTGCATGGGGATGCAGAAGGGAAAGTGATGCACAGATTCCATCATCAGATGATGACATCAGCTTCTGCTGGCACCAGCCACCTCTGCGGCCGCCAGCCCCAGGACCCATTTGGAGACAGTACTAGTGACATACACTCATCTCCCACCTGAGCATCACTCCCCGTGCCACCACCGGAGATGGAGGCAAGCAACCTGTGGGAATGCGAGGCTTTGGAGCTGGCATCTAACAGGGCTACAGGGCACCATTTGGGCAAAGGAAAAGGGTGAGGACTGGGGTGATGCCAAACCATCTCATTTAGATGTTCTCAAAGCAAGCCACAATCCTTTTTTTCTTGCAAGAAGCCTCTTTCCATTTCAAAGAGGACCTGAACTATAATGTTACATATATATATATATTAAAAAAAAAAAAAAAAAGGAAGTACAAAGAAAGCAGCGAGCTTTTTTTAGGAAGTTTATGTAATCCCAGAGGACTGGCTAGTGGCAGGTTGACCCAGCCAGTATTTTCCCACTGATGGTTTGGGTTTTGTTTCACTGGGAAAAGCTGTCCTGGTTTCTTTGCTATGGGGGGGTTTTGTGTTGTTTTCTGATTTCTTTCCGTTCCAGCAAATTACATGTACACAGAAAAAGGCTCATCTCTTCTCCTGGCAACTCTCATATATCCTGGCCCCTTGTGCCAGTGCCACAGTCCCCAGGCTGGGTTTCCCACACAAGCCAAGGTCCTGTTGCCCCGTGACCTGTGGGGACACCCAGATGAGCCCTCTCCTCCCAGACCTTTGAGTGCCTGGAGCAGGACCAAGGTCTCGGCCTGACCCAAGACTGACAGCAAGGAGTGGTCACACATTTAGGTTTTAATTTGTTAAACCGCTCACCTGTGACGTACTCCGTGGTGGGGAGAGAGGACAAGGCTGCTGTTTGTTTAGCTGAGCCAGATTCAGGGCATGTCACTTGCAGGCAAACATCCTGGATGTGATAGGACATGGAAACTTGCTTTATTCCTGCACAGTTGTTTTCTAAGCACCTTTTCTGATGCTGCTTGGGCTGTGCCAGCAGGTAGAGAATAAACCTGGGAGACTCACCCGTTCTTGCCACGTGGAATGCCAGGGAACACAAACAGGGACCAGCACTGCCTCTGTCCCAGCCCTTGTTCCCCTGGGCAAATTAGGATTAATTATTATCCTGGTTTATTGCTGAGTGAACACCACCAGCTTGGGAGCTGGGGCAGATGACATTTACTGGCCAGATCTGACGTGGGAGGCCAAGAAAGACAGCCACCCCACAGAAGGCTCCTTGGGCGTCCCCATCCTTTACAGGGCCATAAACTAGACCCTGAGCACAGGGTGGGTTATTTTACCCAATAACCCAGGGCCCTGCAGCCATTTCCATCCCAGCAACTCTGCCAGATGGGGACTGTGCTGGCTCTTGGGTGGAGGCAGGAGGAGGTTTTCTGCCCTCCCAAAACGGGGGTCTCCCACCTGCTCCATTGGCCTTGTCAGCTGTCACAGTGACAGTGGAGGCTGCTGAAACACCTCGAGCCATAGCTGAAAGCAACGTCTGCTGCCCTGCTTGGAATCACCCCTGTGGGATTTACACGATTTCTTTGCTTTGCAGGGCAATGGCAGGGCCAGACGCCCCTGCTAGGCGGTACCCAAGCCATTGTTGCCCTCTGCAGTCCCGCCCTGCCTCTGGGCCACCCCATGAGAGCACAATGCTCAGGGAAGGGGATGCAGACCCCACAGCTGCAGTGCTGGGGTATAGGAGGATGAGGTGAGACCCGAGTGACACAGGCTCAGGGAAAGGCAGGGGACAGGGTAGTGGCATGGAGCTGGTGGAGCTGATGCTGTTGCAGCCATGTCCGCAGGTGGGATGTGAGCTGGGGTTGGCAGGGAAGTGCTGCCCTGGCCTTTCTGCCGGGAGCTGCAGGAGCAGGGCAGGGGGGTGCACTCAACACACCTGGGTGAGCAAAACCCTGGGGCTGTGTCCAGTCAAGGGTTCGCCCGCTTGGGCTGCCCCTTCCTCAGTTTCCCCTGCAAAAAAGCCACCCTGCAGCTTCGGGGCTGCTGCCCGGAATGGATGCTGCCTCCTCTCCCTGGAGGATTTGCTCCCCTGGGATGCCTGGGTCTCTTGGGGAGCCCGGTGTGGCTGTGCTGTTGCTTTAAATCAGCAGCTGGATCCAGCTGTGACTGCAAGTAACCCTCACCGCAGCCTTGCCCAGGCTTTTTATGCGTTTTCCAGTGGTTCCAGAGGCACTTGGCGGCAGCACGCAGGGGAAATCAGACTCACACTGGCGAGCAGGGAAGGGAGGGGAAAGGGAAAACATTTCCCTTCCCAAAGGAACAGGGGGAGCCCAATACTGTAGCTCTGTCAGCGGGCAGGGAGAAGACAGCTTGTGGTGCTGCCTCTGTGGAGTGATGTGAACAGTCTTGTGGTTGGGCACAAGAGGCCCTGGTTTGCCTTTCCCTGCCAGTGTGCGCTGTGAGCAGTGCTTACCCCAGTGTATCTCAGTTTCCCTATCTCTGCTCACCCAATTCAGCCTCACACAGAAAGCATCAAGGTCTGGGTTTGTCCCATGAACCTGTGGCAGTGAAGAAAACAAGCCCATGAAGACACAGGATGGAGAAATCCTAGAGGAATGGGAATGTGGGGCTAAGAAAGGAGATGCGTTTGTGCTGCCCAGATTCAGGAAGGTGGGAGGATGTTGGTGTGCTTGGCCTTGGGAGGGGAAGGGAAGGACCTGTCCTGCTGTCTGCATCCAGAACCCTCCCAAAGAGCAAAGATAAAAGACAGGGAACCAGGAGGGAGACATCCTCAGGTTGCAGGGTTGGAAAAGCAATGATGTCATGCCAATGCTGAACCTGACTGCAGGAGTGCTCCTGCCCATTGCAGGGCCCATGGGCCTATCCTGCTCAGCCTTACCACCCTGACCATCCTGCAAATCCAGACACAGACACAAGCGCTGGTTGGGCATCAGCCCACAGAAACTGCTCTCCTAGCTCCAGCCCGGGCTGGGCTCAGGGTGCTGGCACGCTGCGCTCACAGCCCTGGGAAGCCCTGCTACCTGGCACAGACCCAAGAGCCACGAGCTGCAAGCGACGTGTTTTCCATCGGGTAGGAGAGTGCTCACCATGTCTCCCATGAGTCAGATGAAAAGGGCGGCTCAGGAGTCACCTGAGCTCAGTGGCTCCCTGCCCACAGCCCCTCTCCAGTCCAAGTGGAAAAACATGCGGCCCCAGTGCAGCGCCTGCCGAGACCCTGCGCTGTGTCCATGCCCCCTCCTGGGCCGGCAGACACAGAAATGCTCACATCAGCCTCTTTTGGCCAAATTGGTTCAGGAGGGAGGCAGGGG
Organism: Psittacula echo; assembly: GCF_963264785.1. NCBI lineage: Eukaryota > Metazoa > Chordata > Aves > Psittaciformes > Psittacidae > Psittacula > Psittacula echo. The sequence goes on along the minus strand of NC_137740.1, from coordinate 28,678,075 downwards.
CGACTCACACATCCCTGGCCTGTGCAACTGCTCGTCATTAATCATCACTTGGCTGCTGCTTACTGCCTGTGCCAAACCTGGCCTCTGCTACAGCCACTGGTGGGTCCATGTCCAGCAAGAGAAAGAGGGCATGCAGAATACAAATTTCCCCTTATTTGGCTGGGGCTACTGGATGGAGGCCATGGCAAAGCTCCCTGCTTCTGCCTGTGCAAGAAAGGAGGGAAGCACCCACAGTGCCAGCCCCAGGCGGGCACCCACCCTGTACAGCAATGACCCTTGCATGGACGTTGCTTCCCAGCCCAGCTCAGGGAGCTGGTGGCAATAGCAGTTTGCTAGCCTGGGAGTATTTTAGCCATGCAAGAGCCCTCAGGAGAGAAGAAGAGAGCCGGCACACCCAGCTGCATTCCTGAGGTTTGGTTTCCATGGTGGGATGTTCACCCGACGGTGAAGTCATGCTGTGGGCTGAGATGGCCAGTGAGTTAATGCATGGATCCAGGTCCTTCCCTTATTCACAGCAAGAGCAGCTACAGCCCTGTGCCATCCGCTGAGATAATGGTTCTGCTGTGGCTCTGGTGTTTCTAGCATTTTGATCCAGGGAGGCTTCAGACACTGCTGCTGGGTTGATCCCTGCCTCACCATGGGAAATTGGCTCCTGCTGCAGGGTGGAGGAACAAAGTGATGGCTCTCAGGGGTACTTCCAGCCCATTTGTGTCATCACACTGTGCTCCCCATAGTGTTTTACTTTCCTTCATCCTACTGCTGCCACTGGTGACAACAGAACAGAAAAGCACCACCCTAAGAGGTTACTCATGTAGGGCCAAAGCCTTGAAGATCTGCCCAGCGTTAAGGAGAGGTGGGTAAGGATGGGGAGTTGGACAACATGGAAATAGGAAGATGGAAAGGTCCTCGGGGTGAGGTGGCAGGGACAATCCCTGGCACCAGCAGCTCACAGCGTCAGCATGGGGCATGTGGCTGTGGAGTTTGGCTCTGAGGCCCCGCAGATCAATGAACCAGAGTTGTGGTGGAGAAACTGCCTCTGGGACAGCAGCCAACAAGCCAATAAGATTAATCCCAGCTCCTGGAGTGATTTTCTGCCGATCTAGAGGCACAGGAGATCTCTCTCCGCTGCCTGGAGCAATCAGCCGCCCTCCCCATTTGCTCAGCTGGTGAGACCCTGTGCTTTTGGGCTGTGGTTACTTGTGCTAGCAGGAAATTTCTTAGTGTGACTTTTCAGCAAAGGTCAGCTCCTTTGCAGTTCAGCCAGATAAAACCCCATTAAAAAGGCATCTCTGCTTTGGATGCACCTCTTCTCCAGCCATCACCAGATCGCCTTCTGCACTCACACTTTCTGCACTAGTCCCAGCTTCCTGCTGTCCCCAGTGGCTTGAGGACTGGGGCAAGCTGAACCCCACAGGGCCTCTACTCTTTTGCGCACATGCTGGTGTCTTGCATGAGCACATGATGCCTCTTGAAGACAGCTAAACCTTGGACACATCATGAGGGACCTCTTTGGGTGCTGGTACCCCCATGCACAAGGCTGTTTGTTTGCTTTCAAGATGGACCCCAACCTTCCCATGCATGCTTGTGTTCAATCCAAACGAAAAAAAACATCCCTACTTCACATGCAGCCAGATAAGGAGGTCCTAACTGGGATGTCACCAAGAAGCCACCTTCCCTTTAGGGGAGGGCACTGAATCACCAGCAATGTCAGATGCAGGAGACGGGACAGGCTACCTGCAGGGTCTGTTACAGCAGGTGACATACCCGGGGACTGGGAGATGATGCTGAGGAACCATAAAGGGCTGGCATATCCTGGCAGCTGCCCAGGTGTGTATCAGCCAGACCGGGAAGCACACAGCCAAACTGAGCCTGAGCTACAGCCAAAGAAAACTAGTGGCTTCAGGGCTGCTTTGCAACAGCCAGGGTGGAACACCAGCCTTGCAAACCAGTGCTTGGGGCACCAGAGGCTGACACAAGGCAGTTCCCCATCTTGAAGACCTCACAAAGCTTTCCCGGGCTTACCCAGCCCTTCCCCAGGTTTTGTTTGCTTGGCACATGAAGGTTAGGCGATGTACCTGGGACGCAGGTGAGCCCAGCCTTCGCTGCCCCCCCCCAACCCCATGTACGCACACAGGTTTTGTCAGTCAAATCCCTCTGCCCCAACCTCCCTCTTTCCTCAGGGCCTTCTGCCTCCACTCCACACTAATGATATTCATTTCACCACCTTTCCGTGGGATGCTGGCCCCTCCTGCAGCAGCTCCAGCTGCCCTCCAGCCCGGGTGACTCACGCTCAGCACACACTGAGCCCTTTCAGCAGCCCTCGGCCCCAAACACTGCCCCAGTCTTCCCAGCGCCGGTGTGCCGAGCTCCCCCCCAGCGCCCGCTGCCGGCACAGGCTCCTGGCCAAGGGGAGACATCCACACCCTCGCTAAGAGAGCTGCTTTCATGGCCGAGGAGCCGAAACTCTCACCAGCATGATCAGGCCAGGATGAGGCACAAGCAAGCAGTCAACCAGTTGGGATGGACTCAGCCTGGGTCCTTCTGAGCAAGGGCCAGCAGTCTGAAAAAATAAATAGATGTATTTGAAAAGAAAAACCAGGATCACAAGTTCCTAACAGGACCGGTCCTGGCTCTGAGAGACAAAACCTGCCAGGAGCGTTTTCCTCCCTTCTGCCCTCACCAAACTTCCTCTGACCAACAGTGGGGCTCTGTCTGCTGCGCAGGGACAGGGGCAGAGAAGAGGCTCTTCTGTTCTGTTCCCTGGCTGGCAGTGGGATGGGCATCACTGTACTAACCACCCCTTCACCTGGAAACGCTGCAAAATCCTCCCTCAGAGGAGCCACTGTAAAAACAGTGTTCATGAGTTCCCTGGGGCCAGGGCTGCACAGAAAGCTGTCTGGAAGCATGCTGCTGGCGGGACAGCACAATTGCCTGCACTGCACCGGGTCCTGCTTGTGCAAGGGGACGTGTCTTATGGCCTGGGGTGAAGCACTGGAGCCTGCGCAAGTCCACGCATGTTGCTGCAGACTCAGGTGGGGCTCAGATATACCCCAGAAAGAGCCTTACCCACCTTCCACAGCCTAACACCATGGCTTTTCACTGGCACAGCCTCTCCAGCGAGGTATGTAACACTCCGAGGGACACAAACTAAAAGATGAACTCTTGTGACCGTGGGTGACACAGCAGGGATGTGCACAAACTCAGGGGAAACCCCGTGCATGAGATTGCACAAGTACCTCCTGCTTCTCTTTCCTTCCCGCCTCTCGCAGCCTTTTCCGCTTCTGATTTTCTACTCAGTTTGCCACAATACCTGAACTACCTGAAAAAATGTCACAAACTCCTCTACAGCAGAGGCTGAAATGTGTGTGCGTGTGTCCATCTGCCCAGAGAAGTCATTGTTGTCACAGCTCTCAGCACAGACCAGACAAGGCAGTTGATCCTCACACCCTGAGCAGTATTGGAGGGTATCTGAAGTTGCTGAAGCTGCATTGATTTACACCTGTGGAGCACATGGACCTCATCAAACCCACCTCTGGGCCAGGGGACGGGGCTAAGAAAAGGAGAACAACTCTGACTGAAAAACTGTAAGATGCAGGTGTCCAGGCTGCAAGGGAATCCCTGCCCAGGATTTGCTACCGATTCTGACAAGCCTCTACTCTTGCAGGCATCTCTTCTGGCAGGAGACAGCAGAGGGATGCTGCCCCAGGGGCAGGCTTGTTTGTTGTCTTCCAGAAGTAGGGACAGGGATGTGAAGACTGGAAATCTTGGGAGGAATGCAGTGTCTGAAGAGCTGAGATGTGCATCGAAGCCACCCTCCCCTTTGGGTGTTTGCCAGGTTTCAGTAGCAGTGAAGTCCCTCTTCAGCTCCCTACTCCAGTGAAACTTCCACAACAAAGTTGAGTTTTATAAGCCTAGAGCGAGCCATGAGTGTTTTGCAAGCTGTGCTTAACATGGGAAAGGTCACCCAAAAGCTGTGTTCCTGGCCATTACATCAAGCCACAGGTGTGTGGACACCACCACCAGTTACCAGCAGCTACAGAGAGCCTTGTAACCAGTGGAAATGGTCCCACAGCCCCAGTGCAGAAGGACATGGCTCATCACCAGCCCCCTGAATGGTGCAGCGACCACAGGGCCAAGCTGCCTTGGAGCAGGGATCAAGTGCTGCTGCATCAGGCTGTGGCAGAAACAACACCTGGAACACTTTTTTCCACTGCCTCCCTCCATCCCTGGTAGTCCTTGCACTATTGCCTGGTTTTGTTCAGGAGTTGGGGGGGTGAATCCTATCACCCCCTTAGCAAAGCCCAGGGAGCGTTTGAGGAGGAGGAGACCCATTGTTGGGCGGTAATGGCAGCTCAGGCAGGCTGTTATGATGCTGAAGGAGGGTGATAGCAGCCACAAGGGAACAGCTGATGGATAAGGCTTAAATATACACAGACTCGTAGGCATCCCAGAGCTCAGAGGGAGCCAGTACCCAGGCCCAGTGTTGCAGAAGTAGGGGAGGGGCCAGTGCACATTTCCCATTCTTGCAGGCAGTGGGTGCTGGGGTGGACAGGGGAGGAGGGAAGCCCTGCCACTGCAGGCAGCTCCATCCTGGGCTGGTCCTGAATCCCAGGCAGGTTCCAGGCCACTGGAGCAAGCTGGAGGCACCCACCATCCACTTACAGGGCTGAGGCCAGTATCTCCACAGCTACTGTTGGCCTTGGGAATCAACCATTCAGCAGCAAGCCTTAGGCTGAGCTGCAGCGCTGCCAGCAAAATTATCTTCTTCATTGCTTGCAAAGGGAGAACCAACGCACTTCAGATCCAGTTGCTTTTCTCAATAATCCGGAAAAGCAACTGATACATGTGTGGAGGAAGGGCAGAAGAATGTACACTGTACTTAAGGAGCTTTTATTTGTCACTGGTTCCTCCACCACCAGGCCAGACAACTCTAACCTGCTCCCTCCCTTGTGCTGGAATAAGATACTTGAGTAGTGCTCAGGAAATGCACTGAAGCAACAGAAAACTGACCAGATGCTGCCTGCAGAAGTGTGGCAGGAAAAAACAAAATTCAGGCTGCAAGCAAAAAGTAGATTCATTGGTCTGTGCAAGGAGCAGACATGCTGCACTTTTACTTTGCCCCCCATTAGCTGTGGGTTGAAAGACCTGGGCTGGGTTTACACAGCCCCTACCTTCAGCATGGGCTGCATGTTCAGTGGATGCAGAGGAAAAGCCAGGTGCCATGTAACAGCTCTTGGCTGATGCAGGTGCAGCATGGGCCAAGCTTATATAGATGCAGGATCAGAAGTTTTGCAATGTCACTGTGAGCCTAATAGGATGTAGGAGCTATCCCTCCCTGAACCACATGAGTGGGGGAGACATGAGGTTGTCCTGACAAACAAAATCTATTTCTGTCCTTCAGGGTCACAAACAGTAACTTCAAACTGTGCCTGAAGAAGAAAATAAACTACTATGGATCATGTTAACATTTTAAGTTTCCAGGCAATCTGCAGCTGCAGCTCCCCAAGCACAGCACTGCAGGTCTCCCACTGCACCCTCCCCGTGCATAGAGCAACCCTTTGGGCCTCCATCCTGCACAAACCACTTTACCTTGCTGTAAGAACACATGTGACAACACTAACAGACCACAAGTCACTCCTACCATCAACAAATGGGAACCTCAGATTAAATAACATGGATTGAATTACAAGCAGGACTATCCCTATAACTCATTATCCACATTTTTGCAGTGTTCCTACCAGTCCCAATCTCAGCTGCTGCACTCCAGCGAGGCTCAGAGGCAGCCCCCATCTCCTCTGCTCTGTCTCTTGCAATCTCCCTGTCTATGCTGAAGCAGGTGCAAAGCTCTCTCCAGGTTGGAAGGAGTTAAAACAAGGAGACAGTAAAGCTGGTATATTTGCATTTGGGAAAACCATCCCGAACTGAAGCCATGGAGATGTTTCTCAACATCTTTGTGATGTTCAAGGTCTGAAAGTGGGTGTGGTGGTGTAGTTTCCATTCCTGGTTCTTACCTTAACTGGAACAACCTCAATTTCACATTGAGCATAATAGAAACTGAATGGTGCCAATACAATTAAAGGTGTGCAGGTCAAACTGAAGATTTGAGTTTCTGTAAGAGAATCTGTGCATACAAATCACACTGGGTAATAAACCAGGCTGAAATGCAACTTTCTTGTCTATCTGATGTTACATTAGCAAACCAGAGATGTTAACATCTTTGCTTTCCCCTTCCTTCTGTTTTAGAGCACAAGTCTGCACAGAAAGCCAGGCATAGCAACAGTGCATTCATGATTAAAAACACTGATAATCCTGCTTGGCCTATGAAAGGAGCCTGCAACAGCTCAGGCAGTCAGGCAGTGGCAGTCTGATTTGGAACTGCTGCTGCGGTAGCAAGAACCTTTGCTGAACCAGTGCAGTTTTGCTGTCTTTGATCCATCACAGTGTACAAGGGAATGACCAAAACAGCGAAGATGTTGGGGGAAAATCCTTCTCAGGAGTCCCTCACAGCTGGAAGCACAAAGACCCCCACCCCTGGTACCCGGTACTTCAGGGCTTTTGTGTAACCTTCCCTCCCGTCTGAACTGAGGGTTTAAAGGTGCCTGCCAGGAACCCCCTGGAGATGCAGCAGACAATCAACAGCCCTCACTCCTGTCAGGGTTGTATGCCCCATCCTCTCAGATCCTCCCCCCACCAAGTGTTCAGGAACCCCCAGTTTCTAATCTAATGGGTCTGTGTCCAGTAGCTGTGTGCCAGCCCTACAGCAGCCCCTTCCACCATCTACCCAGTTCCTCTGGCGCACAGCTGGAGTCAGAATAGCTATCACCTCTCCTGAGTCTCACTGTCCTTCTGTTCATAGCAGGCTATGGCCAATTCTGTGCAAAGCATAACAAACAGCCATGCACCCTGTCCTAGTTGTGGCAGGCACAGAATTAATTTTCTCCATAGAGGCTGGTAAGACACTATGTTTTGGATTTAGAACCAAAACAATGCCGATAAGGCAAGGGATGCTTTAGCTGTTGGTTACACAGTGTGAAGGCTGTCTCTGTTTCTCACGCTGCCCGGCGTGTGAGTGAGCTAGGGGTGCACAAGGAGCTAGGAGGAGACAGAGCTGGGACAGATGATCCCAACTGACAAAGCGGATATCCCAGACAATGTGCCATCACACTAAGCAATAAAAACTGGGAGAAACAAGGAGTCATGTTGTCTTTCTTTGCAAGTAACAGTTATGCATGATGTAACTGTTCCTGCTTTCCTGGAAATGGCTAAACACCTGTCTGTTTGGTGAGAAGCAGTGACTGAACTCCGTGTTTTGCTTTGCTGGTGCAAACAGCTTTTGCTTTACCTATTAAACTGCCTTTCTCTCAATTCACAAGTTTTCTCACTTTTACCCTTCTGCTTCTCTCCCCATCCCACCTGAGGGGGTGTGTGGTGGTTCATCCCCCTCACTCTCTCCTGGACCCATCTGCTTCCCTAAGAATTCCTGTTAGCTTTTGCATACATGCATGGGCTTGGATGGCTGGGTGCCCCCCTGACCATTAACTGTACTTGCCTAACAAAGGAAGGGAGGACCACAGATAACAGGAAAGCCTGGATACTCCCTTATCACATCAGGAGTTCTTTTGAGATGGTAAATCACTTGCTCCTCACAAAGATATGACACCAGGATGAAAATTTACACTGACTAAAGCCAATCATTTATTATTACCCTATAAATAGTGGTCCCAAGAGAGAGCCCCTATGAGATCTCTGGACTGCAGCATGCTGTGACCCAGTGATCTCCTCCTGAGTGGGAAGCTCCTTGGAATCTGTAAACTCTCGGAGTTTATGAAATAGGGAGATCATCTGCCTGGGCCGTTGCAGTTGTTCACTGACTCTTAACCCTTTGCCCCTTGAGGAGTGCTGAGAAAGCTGATGTGAGGATATTATTATAAATATTAGTTTCCATTGCATCTGAGGGAAATTTTTGACATACGTATGTGTATATATGTAAATACATCTATATATCCATATATCCCCATCTTACTGTGTTGTGTGAGTTTAAATACTTAATTGTAAGTGTATATATACTATTAGCTTCAATAATCAAGTGTCTTATAAATCTTGTGATTCATTGTAACAATACAAATTACTGTTAAATTGCATTTGTCGTCCTTAGACATAAACCATTGACCAAGTCTGAGACTAAGTCTAGATCCAGACAAAGCAAGGGGTCTAGACTGAACTCCTTGACTCAGCAGGAGGATTTCCTTATTCCCTATATGTCTTTAGTTAAACATAAACCATTGACCAGGTCTGAGACTAAGATTGGATTCAGCTGCACCTAGACTCTTCCCTGATGTGAAGTTTAAAGAGCAAGGGGACCTGCTCTGAATCTTGTGACTCAACAGATTAATTTTCCCTTACCCTTTAACCCCTTTACACAACTTTCTTTTAAGGAATTTCAAGTTTATATTTAAAGTTGATTTCCATTAGACATAAACTGTTGTCCAAGTCTGAGACTAGGACTAGGTCCAACCTTATCAAGGCTCTGCCAGGAGTTTAGGAAGCGAGGGGATCTAGTCTGAGGCTTGTGACTCAACGGGAGGGTCCCCCTTATTCCTGTTTACCTTCGGTTTCTGTAGGCATTATTTCAACTCTGTATAAATCACTTAAATCCAATCCTATATAAATCATTACCAATACAGACACGATCTCTGTTTGTATGTAAGAGTGAACCTTGCCATCGAATTCTGTTGAATCACACATTTATATCTTTCCATTAAAATCACTCTTATTAGTATCCCTGACAGCGATTCTTTTAGTAATCCTAAACAGTTTCACAACAGGTGGGAATGACCAAGTGGTTGTGCAGGGCTGAGTTAACCCACAACACACCCCTAAGGCCATAGCAATAACACCCCCTCCACCATCTCAGATGTGCCTAAGCAAGGACATATTTCCCCAGGAGCTGATTTTCAGGTAAGGACAGGGTACTCCTGGTACAAACCACACTCACAGCCCAGAGGAAGGTCATGCAAAGAAACACGTGGGCAACACCAGTAACTATGCCAAGCCGCAGGACCAGGCAGCTCCACAGAAGATAAGGCAGCTTTGCCCAGAGCAACTGCTGATGTTGGAAGAAAGAAGCAAAATATTCTTACAGTTCATCTAGCAACACACTGTCCCATTCCCATTGCCCAAGGATGGTTTGAGAGGCCTCTAGTGAAGCCCAGAAATCTCACTGTTGGCAATGAAGCACTTCAGCAGCTGACTTGCCCAAAACTGTTCTCATTAGGAAATGAGTTTTGCATAAAGCATCAGGGTCAGAAGTCAGAAAGTAAAGCTAATGAGAGATTTGAATCAGACCCAGCACAAAAAGAAGCAGATTCCTGCAAAATACAGAGACAGAAAAGCTCTCCTTTGGGATCTGGTCTGCTGCAGCAAGACACAAGTACAGGTGAAAGGAAAGAGGCTACAATGAAGCAAGCACCAAACATCAGGCCAATTTTCAGAGGATTCCAGCCTGGGATGAGTGCATTTCAAAGCCTCTTTCACCTCTGTAATGCACAAACACAATCCAGCCTACTGGAATAATTCCCCTTGCAGGAAGAAACACAAACAGAACAAAACAAAACATTAGAGCGAGGGAAGGAAGCAGAGACAGGAAACTACAAGGACACTCTTCAGAGAGGTCACTGCTGCAGGATAAAGGGACAGATTTTTATGCATGTGAAACTCATTTAAGGCACCTGAACAAAACTATCAGCTTTCTACGAAGGTTCAAACCATTCCCTGCTGCCAGCAAGGAGAAAGTGCTTGCAGAAAGCTAGCTGCCTCCTCGCAGCTGTGCAGGGGAAGCTATCGATCTCACCAGTAACAAGTAGTGCAAACAATGAGACATACAGAAAAGATATTTCTTTTTTAGATTGGACTCTACAGATGTAAATGCATTATTGTCACCAGAAAGGTGTAACATCACCTGGGCTGTGTTTGGTTCAAAAGCCTTGACCTGCACATGACAAGGACCCAGGAGCCAGAACACCCTGCTGGGACTTGATGAAATTGGTTCTCATTGCTGCCATTTCTGGGTGACCTGGGAAGTGACATACAATTAATGTCACTGTCTTCTGCTTTAGCTGCCGTAAGTGTGGCTTCAGAGAACCTTGGAAGCCCCAACAAGATTTGTGGAAGTTCACAGCTGCTTAGACCCACCTTCCTGCAATGCTCAGCATGGCTTTGTGAAAACCTGCATCCTCACCACCTGCATCTTCATAGCCAGGAGGACAACAAGGGTTAGAGAGAAATACAGTCTTAGAATGCTCGCTCGTTGTACCTACCCACAGCACACTCAGGTTGTAACATACAGTACAGGAAACAGTCATTTAGCTACTCAAAGTTTTTCATCCATGTGGAAAATGAATCAAAAGTAAATTATTTCTCTCCCATCCTGCATAAATTGGGAGCCATGCTCTGCAATGGTCAGGTCCTGAATTTGAGTAAGATGACGACACTAAACTTCAGGTCAGCTCCCCACGTACATGTGACTGGAACTCAACCTGACCAATTTTGAAGTTCCGGGAGAAGCAAGCGAAATTCTTCTTGCTGTTACTGTGTACCATGGTAGGGCCTAAAAGCCTTAGTTACGGGCTAAGCTGATCATGTCTTCATGTCATGTAAGCACTGAGGATGACTATGAGCCATGGGACCAGTTGTGCTGGCTCATAATCCATGATTTTCCCCCGGTTACAGCATGGCTACACTGGTGCAGTCACTCTGGACAATCCCAGTCCCTGGATCTGTGCAGACAGGACAGCAATGGCTGCTGTAGCCAGTATTGCTGGGGCATGGGGCGATGTGTCTCTTGAGAACGGCTGTTGTGCTTTGCCAGTGGACCTCTCCCTAGGTGGTGGCTCATGACTAGGAGCTCCCTGGCATGGAGCTTTCAGTACAGTTAGTCAGGATGGAAATTCTGGCTGTTTCAAACACCCCACTTTTCATCCAGGGCTTGAGGATGGAGAGGACTTAATCAAAGCAACTGTTTTCCTCAAGTCCTAGAGCTGCCTCATGTCAGTTCTCAGCTGCTCACTAGGAAAAGGAGGAAAAAAGAAAGGAGTCAGTTTTGTGGAAAATCATGGTAGGCCACAATCTACCAAGTTAACAACAACAAAACCAATAAACAAGTCAGCTGCTTAGTAGGAGCCAGTCCATTAGGACACTGCAAATTCAATCCAGAGGAAAGCAGTTGGAGAAAAGGGCAAAACTTTCAGTGAGACACACGGCTTGACAAACAATTCACTTGGTGTTGACTGGCCCTGCTTCTTGCTACCAACACGAAACATGCTCCCAAAAGGCAGTGCATGAGCAAACATGAACAATAAAGTGATTTGTTCTCAGGAAGCATTCAACCTCTGCCAACAGTCAACCGGATCCAGACAACGGCTAGGGCAGTCAGACCGGCACATGGCAGACCAAATGAGGAACTGTATCACTTGGCACAAAGCTGCTATTTTCAGCACTTACATCCCATCCTCACACTAGCTCAACTTTCTCACTCTTCAGAGAAGAACGACTATGCATTTGTAATGAAATCTGGACCTACAAAAGCCAGATTTTTTAGCTCGAAATCAGTAGAGGGAGGTCCTCACCTCCTAAAATCCCCTAGTAGATGGTCTGATTCTCAGACGGCCTTGGCATTCATAGCTGTGCACTGCAGCTTAATATATAGGGTATGTTAAACATCTGCAGGACAAACTTTAATGTTAAAGGTATACATCAAGTTTTATTTGTCCTGTTTATTCTTTTACTCAGCAGAATTAGTTCTCAACATCATTAAAAGAAAAAGCAAATAAAATGAAGTAACACTTTGAAGACTTTCAAGATGAAAACCAGCAAAGCATACTGGAAACCATTTTTTAAATTAAATGCAGTGCTCCGTTTCTCACACTCAGAGTGAACAGAACAACTGACACTCCCAAAATCCGTGGACTTCAAATCATATCACAGCAGCATTTTCCATATTTGAAGAAGATAAGCACAAAACAAACTTAAAGCTGTCACCTGTATTTCTTACTGTTCATGTGAAGTGTTTTCACTTTCACTGCAATAAATTACTACCTTAGTTTCTTGGAAACAGACCATATGCCAAGCACTGCGGAGAGAACTTGAAACAAAAGGCCATGCTCTAGAAAGTTGTTAGATGCCATAAGGTGTGCCACTCAGCCTGTTGTGTGGAGAGCATCAGATCCTTAGGGAGTGGAAATTTGGATCATGATCCTGTAACGGAATACAATGCCCTTCCACTGCAGGGTAGAAAGCAGCCTGGAGTTGGGTAGAAACTTGCTTTGAAACATCAGATCCCAATCACTAACCAGGTGTCAGGCCAGAAGAATTACTGGTCTGATAATGTAGTAGGACAGTGTTCTACGTTCTGCACCCAGAAGCTGGCTTCTTTTTAAAATCTATTAGCAGCAGATTCCCATGCAGCTTGGCCAGAACAGTCTGGTCTTAAAGGCTGTTTTGTTTGCCTTGAAACATCTTGCTGTTTCTTACCCACCAATAAAATATCCAAAGTCCCACTTTTATAATTCATACTAATAGCAGAGGTTAGGAAAGTGCAGCATAGCCTGGAGAAGCCCGCATGGCTTAGTCACAGAGGTATTTTGGTACTTAGTTGCCACCAGTGGAGCTTTGTAAGGCTGCCTCTACATCCTCTATGTCAGCCATGCCCACATACCTACTTGCGCTCAGTGATCCCACAGGGCTCACCTGCTCCTCGGTTAGATTAAGCTCACTGAGCAAGGTGCACCTCCCAGCTTTCCAACATTTCCTCTCCTGGAAAAGGCTTGTTCCATTACTGAGACAGACTGCCAGCAAGTGTGAGGTGGTCCAAACTGCCAGGAAGCTGTGGTTCAAAGATTAATTCATGCCCGAAGCTAAAAGGTAAGTCTGGATGTAGGTAATAACCTGGGAGGAAGGTAGCCTGTTTGCTTTTCTGCTACCACTACTCAAAGATGCATATGAATGCAATGCATCACTTTTTATCTCTACACTGTAACCTCCACCATGATTTATAAAGACTAGTGGAACTTTGTTTAAAGGAAACAACTCAAAGCCAAACCAAGGAACCACTGTCCCTCCACATCACAGAAATGTTTTTCCTCCAGAGCACTTCATTGCTTGTCTTCCCTAGACACTTAAATCCTCCAACAAATATTTCCGACACCAAGCCAGTGTCACTGGTGGCATCCCACTTGCCTGGGCTCTCCTTGTGAGAGACCACAAACAATGAGTGGTTCATGCCTGCTTTGCAACACTGAGTAAACATGCTACCTCTGTAGAGACAGGCTAGGCTGAACAGAAGGGAGCTGTGTTTTCAACTCAGGTGGAGACAAGACTGTTGGGGACAGAATTTATTAACAATAAACCAGAGTGAAATGTAAACAAATGCACACCCTAAAAGTTCATGAAACCCCAAACTAACCTATCAAAAAGGAGAAAAAGAAAATCTCTTTAGAAGCATTTTCACTCAGTCACTGCCAGACAATTTTAAAGCACTTGTACAGAATGAGCCCTCCACATAAAATTAAATCGATTTATGCATTTTGTGTCTCATACAACACTGTATAAACAAAATTACACTGAATATAAAGAAGTTATATCCAAAAGGCACGCTAGCACCACACAGCACTTTGGTCTCAGAAAAACTTCCCTTGCTGATCTGTGTCGTATGCAATAACCTTATTTGCTCATTGTAAACAAAATCACAGCCACTTTAAGCAAAATCACTTCCCTCTCATTCGGGCAGGCAATTTCCACTGCCCCCATTATGAATTTACCAGGGCAGTGGTGCATCTAGCAGCAACCTCTACATGGCATACACAAAAAAACCCCTAACACCTTCTAGGAGTGAGGTGCAGAATTTGCTATGTATGTGTTACCGACCTCCATCTGGGGACCTTTCAACCCTGAATACTGGAGTCCTACTAACAAAGGCAGAATCAACATTTTTCATTAGCTTCAAAACCTTCCAGCTGGCATCACAGGTTTTTTTTGTGAACAAGACAGAGAAAAGGAGGACACATTACTTTGCTGGCCTCTCAAATTACTGCTCAGCTGAGAATTTATTTCTAAGCATATCCATAGTTCTTCTCTGTATTTGGAAAACGAAGTTTCTCAAGCATTACTATTTCAAACTCTATATTCACACTCCAAAACATCTAGGATTAGAATATGGAAAAACGTACATATAAAGTTCTGCATTGCAATAGGCCTGAGTAAGAAACAAACACACAAGTACGTAAACTTCAGCTTGCTCCTTTCAGTCCAGTTCTACAAGATGTATTTTGTTTTTCATGAACCTGTATCTGCTGGAACAGTTGTAGCCATACCTATCAACCACCTTCAGCTGACTTGGAAGGAGTGAAGTGATTTAGATCTCAACTAATGGTAAAGCCAGTGAGGTTTGGTATTGTGTCCTTCCAAATAAAGAAAATCAGTCTGCAATCAACACTTTTCAAGAGCTGCTGCTCTGCATCTCAGAGAATCACATTTGCTCCAACATGAAATTCAGCATTGCTCTAAAATAAATAAAACTCAACTACTGGATCATTATGTGTTATCTGTGCATGCAAATGAATGTGCTTAGCACGTCAGTGTTAACGACCTGACCACTGCTATTACAATGTTAGAAAACAGACAGCATTTCAGAGGAAAAAGAAAAGCTGCCTACACTGGAAAACCACCAGGTGAGTTTCAATGGCTGCTTTCCATTACTGCCCTTTTGTGAATCATTTTTCCATTATTGTGTTTATCAGCTCTGAGAGGAAGTGGATTAATTGAAGCACAGGTCAGAGATTTTCTGTGATTTCTTTGTCGTGCATGGAGATCTATGCATCGGGAACTATCAAGTGTCTATAATCACTTTATGTCCTACGTAGTCTGGGAGTTAAAGCAGCATTGCCTGCTTTGTTTTAGGACCCTGAAGTTACTGAGCAGTAAATCGCCCCTGCCACATTAATAAGACTAGATTTTAAACTGGGAGGTGTCTTCTCCTCCAGAATATCCTGATTTCAGTTTAAAGTCTATTATCCAAAGGGGTTACCTGAATTTGCACATGGAAGCCCTTTCTGCAAACATCTGACACAGTTCAGTGACCTTGGTGGGTCTCATGGCAACCACATCACACAAGGAAATGGCCTTGGCTCTTCAGTTGCCACCACATACCAAGAGGCACAATGCAAGGTCTCATCAGAAGCATAAAGCTTTCTTCTGGTGCTATGGAAATGGTTGGTGGTTTTACGTATCTTTACCCTAGGGGAAGGTAGCATCACTACCGGAGTTGCTATACCTTTCAGGCTGTGTCCACTTGTTTGTTTCTCAAGGTGGAACTCCAAAACAAAAGCCTTACCTTCTCTGTTTTTGGACGTATTAAAGTATTTGCTTTTGAAGTCTGCCCATGGCAAATACACTGCCTGTGTTATGTGCATGTCTGCCTCAGCAGCAGCCAACTTCCAAGGCAAACCACAGTTCTGGAAAGTTGTTGCTGTTGTCCTAACAGCTCTGTCACATGAGGCGATGTTACTGAAAAGCCAATCCCCAGTGAAGAATTTAGTGTTTTCTGGTCACTGTTACTTTTGAGAGAAAGAATAACAAACAGCGCTAGCTTTGTAATTCACTAGAAGAACTAACTGCTCTTTTTTTTTATTTAGTGGAAGGCTTTCTGATCTCTCTTGCCTATTCAGCACTTCATATTCACAGAAGACTAGCACAAATTCCATGAAGTCATAACCAGTTATCACTCAGAAGTGAAGAACATAAAAAAAGGCAACAAAGACCAAAGAAGATTGTCCATAGCCATGTGTAAAGAGGAAGTTACTTCTGATGTGTTCACATTCTCACAGTTTCTTTGAATGAAGAAAGCCAGTTCTTCACTTCAGTGGAAAAGAAAAAAAAAAAAAAAAAAAAAAGGATTATTCATGCCACAAAAGTTTAACAGTAGAATTAAGAAAAAAACAGGAAAAAATAGTAGGAGTGACTGCTGCAGATAAAGCTGCTGATCATGGTGGTGTGCATGGATGCTGCCTTGGGCACTGGCAGTTTTTTTCAACTGCCACAGGTCAATCAGAAGTTGATGAAACACTTTCTCTCCAGTTTCTGGTAGCCAAACACAGAACTCGCTCCACACAAGACTGCTCCAGGCAGTAAGGCTCTGCACACATGGCGTACATTTTCCCTCCTAGTTCAGATCCTTTGAACACAGGTATCTCCCAACTAATTCACAAAGGCATAATAAGTTCAGTGAGCAGTATGTAAAAAAGACCGTTGTTTGGTCAGTCTCTGCTGAGCATTACATACTGCCTCCAAAGGCCATTTACTCTGACACAGAAGGCAGAGAGCAAGAGTTTCTTCTCAAGGTAGCAATGTCACTTTAAAGTAAGCTATCGGAGATATTGGGACTATATGCATCTTCCATATCAGTCCTGGGCTGCTGCCAAGACCTTGAATTGTAATAACAAGGCCCTTGTCTTAGCCAGGTTTAGAGATGACAACAGATGCATCCCATCAGATAATCCCTGAATCACTGTGCAAGGCATACGCCATGCAATGTCAATAACCTCACTCTCCTCTTAGTAGGTTGTCAGTAAAGTTCATTACGGGAAGCTGGCTCTGTCCTTCAACAATGTGACAGGTGATTCTTGAGGAAAGGAACTGTTCTCACTTCCTGTATGACTGGCTGCCTGCAGAAAAACAGCAAGAAAGGATCTGTCAGCTGAAAGCAGGATTTATTACAACACAGGAGCTGCCTGAGGGAACACTTATTCAACCTGTACAGTGACACAAACACCACAAAGAATATACAGAAAGGCACCTTAACCACTGATGTTGCAACTTAAAAAATGCAGAATGTATTTATGGCAACCATTTGGCAGGGGACACTGAAAGAACTCGTGAAGGAACAGGGGGTTACCAGGGCCCAGTGACACACCTGATAAAAATCATTCCTCATTCCTCTGGTAGAGATTTTTGTACTACTCTGGCTCCACTGTGCCCTAGACAGAACTTGGTACACTGCGAACAGCTTCAACATGCCCACACGGAATTGCTTGGAACAGATGCAGAGTAAGGAACACAGTAGATTAAACCATTCAACTATGTCCACATGGGGCACATAAGCACAGTTGAAAAAGTCTAAATGCTCTAGCCATGCTGCCAGTGTTGTCCCTGCACCAGCTAGGAAGTAGAATCCGCAGAAAACCCCAGCATGGCTGATTTAATTTGGAGGAGCTTGATTTTGCTTTAACGTACAACTTTAGAGCTCAGCTAACAGCAGCAGGCTACATCTCAGGCAGGAATCTCGCCTCAGGACTGCAGCTCCACTTGTACCTGTGCTTCCTCTGCATTCCTCAGGCATTCCACACACACCAAGTGCCAAGAGGAACAGTCCAGCTAGGTTTATGTAAGAACAACTTATTTCCAGAAAACACACCCATAATAAATATTAAAAGCAAGCTAAACGTGTGTCTCTAAGGTAAGTGAGCACATCAAGTAAGTACAATCAGAACAAATCCTTTTCCATCATGTCTATCTACTATAAAAACTTGTATTTCTGGAGAAATACCAAGAAATCCACAAACTAAAGACAAGCTTCACTAGGATGGAATCTCTTGATATGTAAAAACCTACATACCTATGCAGCAGGCAAACGGGAGGCATCAACTGCTGAAATCTACTGATTGCTGATATCTATGCATCAGATACAATTTTGACTTACAGATGAGTCAGCTAGGAAATTAAAGGAACAGTTGCACAGAGCTTTACTAGGGAAACATCATTAGGGGCTCACCTGCTTCAGATGCTTTCCCTGCATCTTTAAGTAACAGCTCAGAATTACCTTTGAGAACCTCAAGTGCTTAAAGCCCTTTTTAGTCCTTTGAAATCTGGCCCTTATCACCTTCCTCTCACTTTTCCCAATCAAAAAGCCTGTGAAAGCCTGCGCAAGATGTATGGTAACTAACAGGTGCTCTGTGACAGCAGAGAGCAATGCAGGACACATACACAGCGTGAACTGCAGATGACTTTTTTTGCAAAATCATTTCTTTGCTATTTTTAGCAGGAAGATAAGAGTTTAACATTCAATTGCTGACACCAAGTCTGTCTCATGGCATCTGTGGGCAGATAGTAAACAATTACCTGGAACCCCAATAGGAAACTCAGGAGAAAAGCTAAATGGACACATAGTAAGATGTGATGCCCATTATACATTCAGCTTTAGGATGCACAGATACAGCTAAGAGGTGTGTTGTAGGCCAAATCCTACCCAGTAAAAGTCAGAAGAGCCAAAGAGTCCGGACTTATATACTGAATTAGCAGAGAAACCTAAGCGATACACAACTCTGATCATGCTCTGCTTTGATGCCATTTCAAGATAAAATACATTAAACACTGTGCAAATCGAAAAGGAACTTTCTCCAGAGCCCTCTGAGAGCAACATATGTATGTCACATCTTCCATAGGACACCAGCACCCAGGAGTGTTAAGCTGTCCTGGAGAAACTAGAACATGCGGAGGAGTATTTATGTGCACACACACACTATGCTTTTCCCTTCTTCAGCAGAGCTTTCTCCTTTTCAATTGGCCAGTGCTTTTGTAAATGAACTGAAAGAGGAAACAGGGACACTCTCGGGTGTTAACACCACATTCAATCAGGGCAGAACCGTGCTGCTATCACAGGAAACAGAAATGTCAGAGGTAAAGCACACAGCATATGCAGCATAAGTAAATCCAAAAAAGCTGGCAATATTACCTAAGCATAGGACTGTTTAAGCAAGTACCCTCTAGGTCAAAACCTCCCTTCTCCGCCAAGGACATTCCCTACCATTGCCTCACCTGTACTCCCTGAATGTAAACCACCCCATCTCCCCATACATGCAACTGTATGGAACAACAATTACTGAATAACACAGAAGACTTAGGAAGCTCTTTCCAGTTCTATTGCTTATTTACTAGGTTATTTTAATTCTCTGTGATTCATTTTCCCTGCCTGTAATGAGGAGCTAAGGATATACACATACCTCAAATTTTTTGCAAAGGTTTGTAAGGTACTATGAGTTACTATGTGTTTGTGAAATGTTTAAAGATAAGTTACACCTAAAGAATAGAGCTGATGTTGCATTATGATCAAATAATCATCACTAAACCTCTTCAAATATGTTTGGAATGAGAATATACAGCACATAGCTCCTCCCATTTTCATTGATGAATCCAGCTAGTCCTACCCACACTCCAGGGAAAAATCATGCTAATTACTGAAGAACGCATCTTTCTTCTCTCTTCTTCCAAACCTCCCCCCAGCTTATATACCATACACGTTGTAAGAGCATCTGAGATAACATTTCTGCTTTCTTGGGCAGGTGTTGGCTGGCTTAAAGCAAGCGTCCATCCTTTCCCTCCGACCTCAAGTTACAGACCTCTTCTGAGCCCACTGGAAACTAGTACTGCTTAAACCTCTTCAGGCAATGAGACATCCATGTGGTTCTTAAATACGAGTCTTCAGCAGAATGATGACTGTCACAGGCAGCACACCAAGTTTTGGCTGTCTCCTTACGAGGCTGCCCTGCGCCTGTCTTCCGAACTGCCTGACATCTGGTCTACATTCAGTTGCAGTGCAGACACACCCAGGGATCCAAACTGAAGAACATTAAACACTTTACAAGAGTGGAGCAAACGTGTCTAATGATAAGGAAAAGGTCTAATGAAATCCAGAGGAAGTCTGAGACTAGAAGCTTCCCCCCAAACTTCTGAGAATTCACAGAATTGTAGAAGCATAGAATTTGGGTCACTTTTCTCCACCCAGATACAGGAAAAAGCATGTCTCTTTAACTGCTCACACAGCCTGGAAATAGGAGCAGTGTTCAGCAGGATATAATTACATGGTTGTATATCCTGCAGATGACAAGTACAATGTCATATACTCCTGGCACATTTGTAGCATACAACTTCATTCCTGGAGAACTACTACAGTGCTCCCTCCATTCCCACCCCAAGGTCTGACACACAGAATGATGACTTTTTCCACTTACTCTGTCTGCTCCTTGTGGATGATCCTGAGGAGCTGGAACGGCTTGTGTGTTGGGGCCCAGACTGAGAGAACTGGGGAGCAATGGCTGGGACCTTTCCCTTTCTAGGGCTGGCACTCTGCACTTCGGGAGTGCGAGGGATCTTAGGTTTGCTGGTGAAGGCTGAGGGAAACTCACTGTAGGAGGAGATGGAAAGGGTTAGCAATGCATGGAGAATTATGTATGTATAATAAGTCTGCAATCAAGTGAAACCTGCAGTACATGCTGTGACAGCATGACAGACTGATCAAAATTCAGGGAGACTGCAAATGGAAAGGAACAGTGGCACTACAGGTACTGCCCTGGGGCATGTATTCAGGGAGCTGCTTCTAAACTTGGCTCTATCGACCTGTCTATCCTACTCAAACACGGTTCTTTGGACAACAGGATTAAACAGGTTCAGTTAAGTCCCTTGCAAATAAGTAACAGATCTTTAGCTTGTTTTCCATTGTATTTATCACACACAGAGACTCAATCTGAGGCACAAACAGGTATGCTACAGCACAGGAATGCATCCTTTTATGGCACTAGCTATTATTTGTCCCAGGTATAGGTCACAATCTTGGCAGAGACAGGCAGCCTCCCTGGCTCCCAGCTGTGGTAAGATTTGTAGAACACCCTGAAGGCTTTGTCAAAAGAGCAAAAAAGCTGTGATGGCATCTATGAAATATATTCCCTAAGCACACAGGTCCTTTGTTCACACTGAGAACATAAAACAGCTGCTGCTATTTCACAGTCTACTTGTGCAGCAAGAATACCATTCTTTAAAATGTAGTCCATGACTGTGTGAAGATACTTTGCTCTTCCCTGCCCCCAGCATCAGTACTCTTTCCCAGGTACAAAAATTGAGGCTACCAGGAAACAGCAAGTCTCTAACGTAATTCAGAATCTATACTCATGTTTGCTCTAGGGAGTCAATTTTCTCTCAGAAGGAGAAAAGGTTAAACGGAAATAACAGCTACACGAAAAAAACTCACCATATTTAAAAAGAAAATAGAAGAGCCAAAGGCAGGAGATGGAAAAAGGTGCCATCTAAAGATGAGATTAAAATGGAAAGTCCCCGTGTTATTAGCGCCATCAAAAGAACCCTTTGTGACCATCAGAAAGGGTGATTAGGAGGATTTTCAAGACATTTAATCTTGCCTCCTCCCTTGGGAATGCTGCTTAGTCAGGGCTGATTAGCCCTTTCAAACCCCTGCTTCACCTTGCAGGGAGATCTGAGCAAGTGTTCCTTTTGTATTTTAAATGAAACAAATTGTCTTATTTTACATTTGTACATGCTAACTATTAAGGACAGAGACATGCTAACTGGCATGTCTGCTAAGAGCCATCTCAGCAGTCCTCGACCTGTCTCTGAGTATTGCAAGTATTACATTTGTCTCATTTCAAAGGAGGTACTAGCAAAACAAAACCAAAAACCTAAGATTGGCTAGATAAAACCCCAAGCCGTGGGCCACAGACATATTTAAATATCTCGCACCATAAACCAGTCTCATTGTTACTGTTTTTTTGTCATTTTATTCACTTTAGTTCAAGAGCTGGGTTTTCAATTCACTTTTGCTTGTCATGGTAATCATTATATGTACTATAATATGCTAACACAGATAAAAAAGGAAGAACCAACAGCTTCACCACCACAGTTTTTGAGTGATAAATAAGCTTTCTTTCCCTCTTTATTCAGCAATAGGTAACAAAGGTCTGGATCTGTATTCCCATACACTAAGAAGTGTTTTTATAGCCATCAGTAATCTTCACAGAGTTCCACTGCAGTAACCTGGCCAGATGGACTGTAAGCACTCCAGGCATAAAGTAATGCAACCAGTCACCTATACCAAAGAGTAGTCACTGTGCCAAAGGGTCACACAGTGGTCACACAGATGGCTCACACCTTTGCAAACTCTTCAGGAAAGGATTATATAAAATAAGCTGGTACCAAACACTATAAAATTGAAAAAAAAAAAAAACAAACCAAACCACAAACCCAAACCCCAGAGCAAAACAAAACTGCTGCTTTTCTAGCAAGGCGCAGAGCAGATCTTGGTCTCGATGTGCCCAGGTGCCACAGAACCACCTCATCTTTTACTATACCAATAAACAGGCCGAGATCAACAGAAAAGAACTAATCCTCAGAATAACACAGAAAACTGCTATTTGGCATCCCTTAGAAACTGATGAGATGAAGAAAGAAGCAGCAAAATCTAACTGTGAGAAAATGCTCCACAGTATTTCGTAAAGGAGTCCTTTACAGCAAGGTGTGGTAATTTGAGAACAAGTGCTCAAACAAACTAAAAAAAAACCCCAAAAACGAACCAAATAAAAAAGCTCAATCTGCAACAAACTCACATAGAAACCTACATTTGCATTGAGAAGAAAGAAAACTGTTCACTTGCAAAACCAGAAATAACTGTGTAAAAAAGCACACGACAGACTGACACTGGGAATATTCAACCGGGAGACATGACAGGACTTGAACATACAAAGATGACTTGGACCATTTTCTCCAATTGAAACACATTTGGACTTTTTACCAGATTAGCAGAAAATCAGATTTTTACCAGATTAGCAGAAAACCAAGACCATTAGAGACCTAAGAAGGCCTTGTAGAGTTTAAGCCCTTTATGTAAAAATAAAAAGATACAGGCTTTTTCAGCCAGCCACAATTGTAAACTCAAGTCTATTACAAATTCAGTCTTGATTAGCTAAAAAGCACAACAAATTTATATTCTTACATTATTAAAATGCAGCAGAGAATAGCAATTCAGGGGCAGCTGCCAGTCTGACATGTATCAGCTATAACAATCATTTCTGCCTGTGGAAAGAACCACAATAAACATGCCACTACTAGGGTCTCATTCTTCTCTCAGACTGACTTAGCGTAATTTCACTGATCTCTGTGCAGTTAAATTCCCAGTCTATACTGCTAAGGAAGAGGGGATATAGCAGTGACCATAATTCATCCCTCTTTTTCTCATACATACCTCTTCTAGGAAGGTCTTGGTATTTGCCTAGTAGGAAGGACACACCTCTTACAGCGGTCAAAACTATGACCAAAGCAGAGATATATTTGCTCTGTTTGTTTTGCAAACAAATTAAAGTATGCTTCCATGAATGAAAGAATGAAAAGGCACGTCCAGCTATTTCAACACCAACATATTAACAAAAGACCTTGACACAGGAACCCCTGTGCTTGGACTGTGAATGGCTGCATTCCCATATCCGTAACTTGAGGCTGCATTTGTAAATACAAATTACTGTATGCATGCTAAGAAAGCACGCAATGAAAAGACACTATCTTCTCTTGCAGGATACTGTGCCTGTTTCTTCAGTTAGAGATCTATCTATTAGTGAGATTTAGACATACATTTATGAAGAAAAATTAAAAATTACGGAAGACATATCTTTTTAATAATAGATTATGACTGTATAGAAGCAAAGCCTCTCACCAAGGTGGGGGAAAGATGCTACCAATTTAGCTTGCTTCTTGCAAGCCAAGGCCTGAAAAATAATCTCTCCATCACAAAGCAAGCAATTTGACCATAAAATTCTCATTTGTAATATGTGCTTGGCTACTGTTAGGACAGGCAACAGAAACAAAACCATAATGCTGGGATGGGGCCATGACTACTAGGCATTTCAGCTGCTAATCAGTGATGATTAGTTGACAACATATAACGACTCAGATGTCACCATGGAAACAGCACAACTGGGGGTAAAAAAAAAAAAAAAACAAAAAAACCAAACAAAAAAAACCCCAAACCAAACCAACCAACCAACCAAAAAAACCAACACACAACCAAAACCCAAATGAAACCACACCAACCCCCCCAAAACAAAACACCCCAAAACCACACACAGGCATCTGTAGGCCAGAAGGAAACAAAACTCTAAGCAGAGAGTCCAATTTTCAGAAGTGCTAAACACAAATAGCTAAGCACTTTGAAAAATTAGGTCCATAAAGAATTGGTAAAACCTTTCCTTAAACACATCTCCACCCGTTCTGTGTTTTATTTCTGGAATGTACGTGCTTTTATAATTTCTCTACACTCACTGTTTAAAAGTTGGCCCAATCAAATTAGCTATAGGAAAAAGCTGTTAATGTCTGAAGGATACATGCAAGCCCTGAAAAACTTTGGTAAACCTTGGGCCAATTGCTAATGAATTCCTAGTTCCCATCCAAGATATAACATCACAGTCCTACATATGACAAAGGCTTCACAGAGGGGTCAAGGTATGAACAGGAGAAGGAGAGGAAGGATCTTTCATCTTCTTTTGACAGAAATTGTTTCAAAGAAGAGTTGAAACCCATTGCTGAGAGAACTCATAATATTGCTCCCTTGCTATACCTGTCTAGAGGATAAACTGGGGATTCTGGTCAGCCATGCTAGTAACTCAGCATGTTTAAACTCTCTGAATCCACTTAAATGCTTAATTTTTCTTCCTCCTGCAAGTTAATTCCTGCCCTGTTCCCACAATCCTACCTGTTTCTTTACTAATAAATGATTTTTCATGGGTTAGAGTCAAGTCATCTAAGGAAGCAATCAGGAAGTTTTATTTGCAGAACACTGCATTGTGCATACATGTGAAGTTCATTAATAATGTCTTGCTTGAAATTTCTCCCATTTTGGACCAGATGCTTAGGAATTGAACAGCTGCCTCTGGCACAATTAAGGGTATTTTGTTTGGCAAGCACCATCACAGCTGTCTCAGACCAGACTACATCATACATCAAATGACTTAACAGATTGTCTTTACAGCAGCACGGAATTAGCTGGTAAGTCCTTTCAGACTCCTCTTGCACTTTTAGATACTCCTCTGCATAAATCATACCTATGTGATTGGCCATTTACTTCATCCTGGGCAAAGTCAGTAGATCGGGAAGACAAGATATTGTCACCATCTGAGATGCTTCGGTCCACTCTATGGCCTGAAGAGAATTCTCTAGATGACTTAATTTCAACTGCTACTAAAAAAAAAAAAAAACACAAAACAAAAAACAAACAAAACACAGTTCAGTGAGGAGTTGTCTCTTTACAAATTTACTAAAGACACAGTTCCTGCTATATGAAGGAAACCTTGAGATAATAGCAGGCTACTGCATTAGCATGGCAGAGTGCATTATAGCTCATGAGCTGAGCCAAGCCAGCTGCAAGTGTGCACATTTCCAGCCCTTTGCAGTTGGAAAGTAAAACACACTTGGATCATTTTCAAAGCATTCACAATAGGCTAGTAGCATGCAGACCATCAGTTAACGTATATCAGCTAATGACCTCCTAATCCTAATATCTCATTAAAGCCACAGGAATGTAACCACTTGCAGTTGTATGTACATATACATAGTAGGATAGGCAGCCACTGTGAACAAAAACCAGCATTTTACACTTCTGTCAGACTTCAGGTCTATTACATTTGTTCAAGATGCCTCACTTTCTGCCTTGCACTAATGGAGACGGGAAGGACGGTCAGTCTGCCAAGAGACGAAAGGCTACCAAGACGTGCAAGTTCAGTAAAAGTTTAGGGAAAATTCCTAGCTCCATTCCTCCCATGCTCAGGACAGGCTGACATCCTATCTGGTCTCACATGCTGATATGGATACAAATCAGGTTACTTTCAGACAGGCATTTGGCTGCCCAGTGCGTGTTCTGTCTGATATTCAGCATAGTAAGTATAGTAAGATGACCAGGGTTCATCTTTAGTCCACAAGTTTTCTGCTCACAGGATACAAAACAGAAAGAGCCAGAATTATTGATTCTTTACCAAAGTGATGAAAATCAGACAAAATCAGACTGACTCAAGAACAGCTGAATATATCCAGCTATGGAGGACATTAAGAACTGCTCTCATTTTTATAAAACAAAAGAAGATCAAAGCTTCTTGAGGCTAAACTTATCTTCCTTGAGATGACCTCGATGATACTAACTGTTCACACAAAGCTTTTATTCTGTTTTCCACTCTTGGTCTGTTATTATTCATTTCACGATGTGACTGCATGAAACTCTGAATCCCAAAGTATTCACGTGATGCTAGATAACACATATTCTGAAGTGAGCAGGTTCCTAGTACTGCATAATCACCATCAGACTAAGATCAGAACTCAATAAACTGCATATTTATTGCACAGCAAATATGTTCGGCAGAGCATGATGACAATCCCTTGATACAGCACAATTATTTTTACACCTTTTTGTTATGTACTGTTCCCTGCCATATCTTAAAAAGGCACTAGAAGAGAAAGGGCTCATTTTCAATTGTCTTAAATTAAAGCCTTTCCAATTTAAAAATTACAAAACCCACCACCTTTTGGAAAACAGGGGATGTCCAAAGATTCATTCCAATTATCATTATACAGAATGAAAGCACTGTCACTGACATGAACAACCAGGGATCCAGCAGTGCAGTCTCTCTTTTCTCTTCTCTTCTCCTACTCCAGATTTCTAAATCCCAAAAGGTAAGAAAGACAAGCATGTAGTTCACTGGCTACTTGCAAAAACCTAAAACAAGCCTATGGCAATCTTTCAAGTAGCCTACTGTTGCCTTATAGCCTGGATTAGTGCTAGGAAGAATTGTCTCTGCCACACTCGCAAATTATTTGTCTTTTTACATGTATAATGCATATAAATTTGCAATATGCTGTATATATATTCTATTTTTTTTTTCTACTGGAGTATAATCTAGTACTCTGATTAGTACCTATCTGCACATAATTTTGACTGAAAACAGGTAACATGCTGTTTTCCCCCTGCCTTCTATATAGGAAAACTGTCAAGTCAGCATGCTTTTGATTAGTTTGCAACCTCTCCTGTTCCAAGTTGCTGACCCTGGCCAGTTAACCTCCCCGTAAAATGGGCTCAGCTATACTCGAGGTGCTACTGTGCAAAGGGAGGCTTGAGGAGAGGACCGCAGCTCTCATTCCCACACAACAGTGAGAAACCAAGTGCCCATCTTGAACAAGAGGTTCACCTGCTTCTATCATATGGCTTTCATTCAGCATGTTATATTTATCAGCTCTAGGCATTACACAAGCAAATTCCTGCCTGTAAGACCTTGGTTACTTTTCTCAGAATCCTTTTCATTTCCTCTAGGAAATTTAAAAAAATGAAAGAGAGAGCGAAAAGTATGCTATTCCTTTACTGCTTCAAAGCATGTTTTTCACCAAAGTAAAGGCATGCTTTGTCTGAACTTATTAATAATTCTGTACCGGATATACTGCAAGATCCTTTATCTAAGACTGCAGAACATTTTGCCTTAAATCCCTAATTGGAAATGTTAATGAGTCCCTGCAAGAAGGCTGAAACTCCTACATCTGAAGTTCCATGTTCCTGTGGATATCAGAAGTTCAAAAATAAAGTATTTCAGAAGGCTATAACCTTGTAAATTCCATCATATTTCTGAGTTCTCAGGTCCAGCTGAGTTTCTATTCATTTCAGTTTAAGTTGCAAGGACAGAAGCTTTAGAAGCACCACCCACAACATAGCTATACAGCACAGGGCTTCACATCCTCCACAACCTTTAATGGTTTGAATGTAGTTGCAAATCTAAGCAGATAACTGCAGCTGCCTTCAACTTTAATACAGAGGTCTAGCCAACAGAGCCTGCAGGTGCCAGCAGACAGTGATTCATTTAGATCCAAACAAGGGTATATTTGATCAAGGAAGGGGCTTTGCCTGTTGGGAAGTGCACTGTCTCTGGGCTGCAGCTCTTTCCCTAGGCAGAGGGCATCACGGAGATACAGTATACTTTGCATATTGGAAGCCCTGGGTAGGATAGTTGGCACTTCCGCAGGAAGCAAGATGGAGTGAGGCAAGTCAGACTATTGGTCTCTGTTGACCACACATTATCTTCTGTAGCCATTTATTTAGCTCAAGCCAAAATCCAACTGTGTGCCCAAGGTCTTGCAGAACGCCTCAGGGTCGACAAATGGAAGGCCGGTTCCAAGGCTGCATTTAAAAAAACAACAAATCTACAGCACATAAGCTAAGCCGCAAATGCCTGTCCCAGTCAAGAAAGACAGCCACAGTTAACAGCAGCATCCACAGAATATCCTTACATGAAGGGGAAACGCAGAGGTCAGAAATGCTGGACGTGCTCCCACAAGTGGAAGAATGATCACTTGGCAGGGATTGCAGCTTCTCATCCCTATCATGATAAGAATTGGTATAATTCTCTGGCCTAGAGGAGAAAGGAGAATGCAGAGTGAAAAATGCTTGCAGCACAAAAAGTTGCATGACAGTAAATTCTAATTTTTTCTAATTGTCTGCAATGACATAGAAGATATTGACATTATTTTGTATTTCATGTTGCGAACTAGTACTAAGGACATAACTGCATGACTGCAGCTCCCCCAAACCAGGTGATACAAACATATTTGAAATTAATACTTTTTTCTGCTGCAATAAAAGAGTCAAGGAAAGGAAACCGTAACTCCTTGCAGCCTGAAGACCCAAAATGCAGCAGGACTTAAAAGAAAAAGCCTGTAGCAGTGCGGCTGAGAGGTCTTCAATACTCAGCTTTTTCAAGGATTTAAGATTTGCTTCTGAATATTACAAGGATTTTGCTTTACAGAGCAGTATGTAATACAGATTTAAAACAAGTAGATAAGAAATAGAACTGTTGATTTCCCAAGTGAGGTTGACCAATGAAAAACTGAAGTAGCGGAAGGACAGAACAGGGTCAAGACTGCTTAGTAATACGAAATAAAACACAGCAAGAGAGGTGTGAAAAGTGTGTGAAAATAAGTCGGCAGACGCAGAAAGTCTCCCTGTCCAATATCAGGTTAGGGTAACTAGATTATATCTCTAGTTAGAAAGGACACAGTCCAACGAGGCAGTTAATGATTTCAGAGCTAAATCAGTTTCTAAGGAAACAGCTTGCAGAATATTAAGTAGTTCAGTCCCCCTTGAGTGATCTCAGTCAGTGAGTCTTTACAGAGAAGGGGAAAAAAAAAAAAAGAGGAGAGAGAAAAAAAAAAAAAGAAAAAAAAGGCAATTTTCCAGTATTTCCATACAGCAAGAGCGTGTCTATATTGGGATCTCATGACAATTCATTTGAAGTAACTAGAGCCTTTTCTGCACTGGGAAGTCATAGAAAAATTAGCATGGAATATCTGCTACATGTGCAGTAGCTATTCTGCATTAATTTTCTGTGTGAATACTTCTATTCAGCACTAGATATTCACTCTACCCCTTTCCTCCCCTTCTTTTGGAGGTATGAACCAACAGCTCAAAGAATTACATTATAGTATCTCCATCAACTGTTTCCTCTTTCACGATGTTTTTAAAATGCAGTATGTTACATCAAGTCTCACAAGAAGAACTTCAAACAAGTTCTATTCTCTTCAATTCTGAATGCAAGCATTTACACAAATTTTCAATGTAGTTTACTCTGCTGAGTCCAAAACTTCAGATAATTCGGATCAACTGTCCTGGATTATCCCCGGGTAGATAAGCTGCATATGAGGCAAAAGTCTGTCATTTTTCATGCCATTTCATCCAATACAAACACAAACCACTTAAATTATTTAGAATATGAAATACATTTAGTTCAGATACTGCTTTCAAACTAAGGCAGCTAAGATTTGGTCAGTTTTATTGTTCTCCTCTTGCATGGCTTTCTACAACAGTATTTCCTCATTTTAGTAAATGAATTCACACTAAAATTAGAACAGCATAAAAGCCATCAAAGCTTGTCCTTTTCTGTTGTAAAATTTAGTTCAAGAATGTCTTCATCTATTTACTGTAGTATTCTTGCACACAAATTAGACACAAACTACAAACTTCTCATTCAGGGTGATATCTCATGATTCCTTACAACATGGGAGCCCCAAACAGTCACATTATTTCTACCATTAGGCCAGAGTAGGAAGGAAATTAATTTTCACATATTTTCACTATGTTGGATTTCTGCTGTTTGCATTTTTCCTCCCTAGTGAAGCAATCTGTAAAGACTGTTTTATATCATCAAACTAACAAGTCTTTTAGACACAAAGCTACCAGAACCAGCATGGTTCTGCAGGAGGATAGGGAATTCTGATGTATACCTCAAGGGGACTTGACTTTAGGGTGAGAATAGCCAATGAATTAAATTGTATGACATTAATTGCTGAATATCATCACTTTTGTGGTGGCTATATGCACATCACTGCACTGGACACCTTGTAGCACTCTGGATTCAGGGACCTGAACCTGACTCTATTTTGATTGCTGTATCAAGGGTATTACAGTAAAAACCACCCAGATTAGTGAAGAATACATTTTGATGAAACTGGATCAGAGTAGCAGTGATAGAATCAGAATTGGCTTCAGCATGCAACAATCCAAAACCACACACCATCTTTCTGCCCTGAAAGACTGTTATGAAAGATGGAGACCAACTCATGGACTAAATGAACTCAACAGATGCTTTATAGGGACGGCCCACAGACTGACGGAACAGTATCTGCATATCTATATCAAAAGACCAGGAAAGGGGGTGGTGTATTGGAATGTGTGGGACCTGGGCATGGTGGGTATGGAATAAGGGGTGGATACTACCCTGGTTTCAGTGGGATAGAGTTAATTTTCTTCCCAGTACCTGGTACAGTGCTGTGGTTTTGGATTTACTCTGAGAATAATGCTGGTAACACACTGATGTTTTAGTTGCTGCTGAGCAGGGCTTACTCTAATCAAGGACTTTTCAGTTTCCCATGCTCTGCCAGCACTGAGGGACGCAAGAAGCTGGGAGGGAGCTGAGACAAGACTCCAGACCTGAGCTAGCCAAAGGACTATTCCATACCATAGAACCTCATGCTCAGTATAGGAACTGCAGGGAATGAGTGAGTGGCTGTGTGGTACTTAGTTGCTGGCTGGAGTTATGACAGTCCAGCAGTGACCTGAAGCCATCTTGCAGACGCATGAACTGCACAGTTGCTCGTAAGGAGATTCAAGTTTTGACAAAATATGGAACTAGCATCACTTGGTATCTCAGGATACTGTTAAGTAAATGTACTGCCTGGGTAGACGGTGGTAGTAGAGATGCACACAATCACTTCTAGAGATTATTTCTGATGCATAAATAGCAGTGTGCTACGTGGCACCAGGAAAATAATAGCAAGCCTGGGGAAGTGGCTTTTATTTTTTTGACTTCCTGCATGTGAGTCACTTCATTTTCACAAGCTTGTTTTTCCCTCCACTTATAGAGCAGGAATGTAATGGTTAGACACTGTGATGGTAACTAAGATTTGCTTCTGAAAAATGCTTTCTAAATAGTCCTAAGGCTACCCCAACAGCCAATTCCACAGAATTGGCCCAGGTCTCCTAACCCACCATGGGCAAAATACTGGCAGGTAAAGTGGGACTTGAACTTGGTAATGTTGACCCTGCAGAAAAGTGGCACTGTATGTTTAGTCATGTATCAGCCTCTTTTTTTTTTTTTTTTTTTTTAAGGCTTGCAGTTCTTTTGGAGGACTGGAGGACTAGCAGTGATTAGATAATCACTGTGCTACTAATGTAAGCTTATATTAATTAGTTGTTGTTTTCTTCTTACACAAAAACAGACGCATTTAATATATTGGGAGAGGCTTGCAAAAGCAGTGAATATTATAACAGTGCAAAAGTTGACCACTGTGAGGAAGGACACAAAGTAAAAACTCCAAATGTGCCCTGGTTTAGCCAAATGCTCTTTTCTGAAGAAAGAAAGGAGAGAGAGAGAGAGAGAGATCTTCCACACTAAAATGAGGAACAAATGTATTTTAAGAAGTAGAAAATATGAATATGAAAGCAAGGAGTGGCAGAGGGGATGACATGGGACAGTCTTCAGGACTAATACATTCTTCTAAGAAATGCCTCTACATTCTAACTTCATTACAATGTTGTATTTCAGGTTACCCATTCATTTTAACGTACTTGGCTATACCAATACCATGACTTTGGAGTACTATTATCTATACTTGGTTAGAGTGGCTTGTAGTCTCTCAGCTTAAATGTCTGCGGAAATGAAAACATTAAAATCTCATGATAAACTGCTGCCTGTTTTGTAGCTGCCTGGATTTGATCAAATCCAAAACTGTATGCAACTGAAAGTAAAAACTAAATAAATTTAAATTTGAGCTCTCATTGGTATTTTATTTCCTCATTCAGGACAGTGAAAAGGAGAAGCCTCATTTCAAAAATTAAGCTATATTTGTTGTAACAGAAGGCAGAGCATATTCAAGGCTCTATACTGTAAGATTTCTTTATTCCATTTTCAATCCAACCTTCTATCTCTGACCCAAATCACACCAAGAGCAAGGTGTCACACACCCTCTTGCTGGAAAATATATTTCTCCCAAAGCAGAAAATCCAACATAACAAGATTTTTGCCTTCCCATTTTCTTTTTAATCTGTCCTCTTATGAGTGGCTAGCAACTCTCCCCAGAGATATATACTTTCTTGCTTATAAAGTGGAAGATCACAGGCGGTTTAGACACTTCATGCAATTTACCAGTAGAATACATTATCAGAAGATGAAAGGACTGTGAACACACAGGATATAACGCAAATCTAAATAAAACTGATCAGTAAACATAAAAAAAATAGTTAACTATTTTAAGTATCAACCTCAGCCAATGGACCTTTCTCTGCTTACAGTATTCCTCTCCTTTCTTTTTTTGAAGATATCTTTAAGGAATGACAATGGCAATGCACTTTTAGGTAGGGAAAGTGGATTGTGTATTTATCAGGCTTTTTTTGTTGTTGTTTTTTTGTTTTGTTTTGGTTTTTTTTTTTAAGTCGCTCTAAAAGAATCCAACTTGGTCTCATTTGTTTGGACTTACAGTGGGTATACAGTTCTGTGATAACTAGGCGTCACAGGTCTCTGAAGAGGCTCATCTATACTTTGATGGACACCAGGAAACAGCTTCTTCTTGGTTTTTGGAGTATGAGTCATTATCTGATACACAGAAAATAAAGAAATGAGATGGGAAAGGGGGACCAAGAAGAGAATGCAGTTGAAAAACAGATAAATGGAGCCTTAGAGAAAATTCTATCGGAGTATTGCATCAGAAACTTAAGCTGCATTTTAATGTCACTAGTTAAAGTGCTGCCCAGAATCACTGTAGGCCTTTCCATGACATCTCATCTTGGGTCACATTTCCATCATCAGCATTGGCAGACCTGTGGATTCTGAGGTCCAGAAGACATACAGTCACATTTGCCAGAGCATCATAAAATGGTTTCGGTTGGAAGGGACCTTAAAGATCATCTAGTTCCACCCCGCCTGCACAGGCAGGTTGCTCAAAACCCCATCCAACATGTCACTGAACACTGTCAGATATGGGGCATCCACAACTGCTTGGGGCAACTTGTTTTCTAGTGTCTCACCACCCTCACAGTAAAGAATTTCTTCCTAATAGCTAATCTAAATGAACCCTCTTTCAGTTTAAAGCCATTCTCCCTTGTCCTATCCCCACATGCCCATGTAAAAAACTCCTTCTCCAGATTTCTTTCAGCCCCTTCAGGCACTGGAAGCTGCTCTAAGGTATCCCTGGAGCCTTCTCTTCTCCAGGCTGAACAACCTCAGTTTTCTCAGCCTGTCTTCATAGGAGAGGTGCTCCATCCCTCTGAACATCTCAAATTAGTCACAGCACACTAAATGGCATTCATGCAAACTTTATGCTTTTTTACTTAATGGCTCTTTGCTGCTTGAGGTAAGACATAAAATACTTGATCTGGAATAACACCTCCAGGAGCAGTTAACTTTTCAACTTTTCTTTTCCCCAAGTTTTTGTCAAAATCATTTTAGACCAGTAGAGTGTTCCACTATTACCTTGCTCAGCACGTTGCTTTGTGTGCTCACAGCATCACTGATGTAGCACTAGAACCCTAAGGCTGCCTTTAGCTTATTATTAAGCCACAGACTTACCACCTTCTGTGAACCTTTCTCAAGCTTATTCTACTTCATCTAAACAGCATGTGTAAAAAGACCTGGACTGCTATGCAGGTAGAACCCAGCTCTTTCAGCAACAGATCGAAGAAATTATTTTAGAAAGTGATGAAATGACTGAAATTGAACACTTAATCCAGCAAAATAATTTATTTGAAGATCCTAATGAGTGGTACTCACTCCCAAGTACTCAGTTGTTAGCAGCTTCTCTCCTGTAAGCTCTCCCAGTTGAGGTTGCAAAACCTCGTCTTTGTCCAGATCAGCCTCCATGATGTCATGATCCTCCTGCCAGAGCAACATGCATGTTATTTGAGCCAGTTTACAGGAGGTTTTTAGTTCAAATTTAGTTCTCACTTCAGTAGTAATTTTGATGATATGCACTGCTCATATAAGTGGTAATGTACAAGCATTTTACACCAAAAAAGCAGACATCTAAAGACACACTCACCTAAATTTTTTATATAACCAGAAATGACGGAATCCTGGGAGAAGAAAAAAAACCCACCACTTTTTCCACTCAGGCTATGCCAAAATGTACAGTATGCATTTTAGAAGTTGTTCTTCAAATTTCTGCTTCAGACAACTATTCCTTGCTTGACCTAATAGAGGCTCAGGAAAAATCTCAGTCATTAGTATCTCTATAGAAAATTGCACGTAGTCTGAAGAGACACAACACTCTGTCCTTAACAAGCAGCTGATATGAAATTTGAAGTTTTAGGTTTTGCAGATCTGCCCAAGTCACAGCCAAAAAAAAAAAAAAAAAAGTCACAAGAAAGTTTTAAGTTATCTCTCAAGCAAAAAGGAAACTTGATAGAAAACTTATCTGGATCTTGTTATGTGTCAGTACCCTAGAGGGTATTTTTACTTAGAAGTAATAAAAGCATAAGTTCAAGTTAGACTGTAACAACTAGCAGTAAAAATAAAATAAGTGCACCTTAATACAATTCATAAACATTCCTGAACATAATGCTAGCATTCCATGAGATCAAAATGTCCATATGGATATTCAGCACTTTGTGGTATATCCCTCTCCCTTGACAAAAACACTGAAATTATTTATTGCCTTTTGTTCCCCAAGAAGGAAAAAACAAAATAAGAACATCCCCCTCAAAAAAACCCCTCAAAACCCAAACCAAAAAATACCAAAAAACCCCAAACCCTGAACATTTTTACTCATTTTCAAGAAATAGACACATAATACTTAATCACCTGAGACAAAAAAAATCCTTACTGAGGTGCATTCAGAATCACTCCTCAAGCAGTGGTTCCTGTAAGGTGAGACCATGGGTGTCCAACAGGAATTTTTCTAGAGCAATGTGAAGCAGCAGCAGCACCACCTACTCAGATTTTCAAGGGAGCTTTAAAGCTGACTATATCGGGTTGGTACAAAATTCTTGGAATCAGTACTTTAGTATACATATACTCTACAAGAAGGCAATAATCTCTGTTGACTTTATTCCATAAAAAACAAATGTAATTCTCAAGTGAAAAGTACCAAGAATTCACTCTCTTGTGCCTATTTCTAGTTTAACTATGGGTGATTCATCTTTCATGGAATTAATGTAGAGAGTCTGGCATAAGCTCCATTAAAAACAATGGCCACTGAACTTTGATGAGCTCTGAACCACAAACAAAATCAAAAGCACTTTCACTTTAGTGAGATTCAGACTTAAATACTTTTAAATAGCCAAATTAAGAAATGCCTTCTGCCACAAAGATTAGCCAATAATATGGATGCTTGGACAGTGCTCTACAAAAACAGCACGAGGAAAAAAGACATTGGAAATGTGTACAGGGAAGGTTTTTCCTACAATGGCAATGCCTGACTGATTCCAGTCTTTGTCTGGTGTAATATAACAGGACTGCCATCGCTCAGACGAAGTAGCTGTTGGCTTCCACACAGCTATAGAGGCTTGCCTTTTTTCAAGTTTAATGATCTCTGTAACAAATGGCTTAAAACCATAGTTTTTGTTTTGATGTAGTTATTCTCATTGCTCATCACCTCCTTATTCACAGGTGTCAAGCAGAGATAAAAAGTACAGGCACAAGGGTCTCAATTCAGTAGCCCACACCACCATCCAATTCTTCTTTGAAATATCCTGCCTAGTCCTCCGCTGTGGCTCTGACAGGGCACAAGCCTCCCAGAGGTCCCAAGTCACATCCGTCAGCCTTGAGCAGGTGCTTCTGATGCTGCAGTTAAATTTAAGAGTCATCAGATGCCTGTGTGTGAACAACTGAAGCAGTTACAGAAACACTGCCGATAATCCACAGTGTTCTATGGGTTAGAGTAAATTTTTTCCGTAATTGTTTGTTCATGTACCTTTTTAATAAAAGTCTAGTTCTTCCGTCAGTGCCTTGAAGATACCAGATTGTTAATCCTCTGCATCCTCCTAAATATGTATTCTTTCAGTGCTCAACTATACACGATGAGGCTGTATAGGACCTCAGGAAGATGTTCAATCTGCCTTTCTCTCCAAGACAAGTTACAATCAGCTCCTAATTATCTGGGAAGCTGGGTAGGTGTGAAAAATAACTCAGATAATAGAAAACCACAGATAAACACTTGTAAACTGGTCAATAATCATCTGCATCAAGCACAACAAAACCACTCTCCAAGCTCCAGAATATACTGTATTTAAAAAAAAAATAAATTAAAAACTGCAAAGATGAGTTTTATAAATAGTCTGGTAGATTATTATTATTTTTTTTAATATGGTATGTTAACACAGCATCCAAAGGTAACAGTTTTGTTTAAGGATGCTTTACAGAGACTGCCTACACTGTGCCTGGAGAGAGTGTTACACATCACAGCCAGAATATCACCCTGTTCTTTCATCCAGCTCTTTGCATGCATGAGGTATTTAACTTCTCCTCACAGTTCACCTTGATTTCCCCAGGTTCCACCTCTTCCAGTATTTTGGTTGACACATCTTGTCAGATAGAGAACACCAGTTTCTAGTTTCTGGGAAGTACCTCCCACTGCAACCTTGCTCCCTGATGTTATTTAACATGCCAGGTAACTGAGCCTAAATGTGTCCCTCCTCTGCCTCTCTGTACTGAAAAAGGGCTTTGACACATGCCATCATTCCACTGCTGAAATAACACAGTTGGTGCCCTGTTCACCATTGCTCATCGACTGCAGCAGATGTTGGCAGCAAAGTTCTTTAATGTAATGGCTTGAAGTCCTGTGACTAGGTTCATGATTAAGTTCTCTTTCTTTTGAGGTACTCTCTAGCTGAAGTGTATTTTCACACCACCATTTACTGATTTTATTGCCAGGTGCTGAATGATGTGGAATCACAGGGTGTCTGATGAATTGTCACTGTACGATTACCTAACACAGCTCAAGTTTGTAACTAAACTTCTGAATTACAGCTATGATATAACACATACCCTTTTACAAGCAGCTTTTAAAGATGGCATAAGTCAAATAAAAAGCAAATGTAAAGATTGAATACTGAAGACAAATTAAGTTAGTATTTAACAGAACAGTCAAGAGAATATTAAGCACCAGAAAATATGCACTTTGACTGACTGACTTTGACTTTTGACGTACCAAAGGTGGGTATGTACTCCAGAAGCTGGTGCATCCTGAGCTCTACACTAGTTCATGCAAAGTTCAGCACACAAACCCAAAAATTAACTTATTTCTGAATAATGTATATGGAAAACATAGCCATTTTTTATTCAGTTTAATTGCACCAGTGTCACACATCACAGAATATTAAATTTCTGAGTGTATAATGCCCTTGGAAATCCCAGAATTATCCTTCAACAAGCTCAACCACATCTTGATAGCAGTGTTTAGGAGAAAGTAGTCATTACCACACAATCTACTCAAAAGCAAGACAGAACTGAACAACTCTAAATTAAACAAAAATAACAAAAAATAACCCATGAAAGGTAATAGTAATAGCATGGGGATCTTTGCATGGTCTTGGAAACAATAAAACCTGGGGCAAAAGCAGCAAACTAAGTCTGAATAAGAGTGTCTTTTTGTTGCTTTTTAAATTGTGAAGGTACAAATACTGGTACTGAGTGGATAAGCAACAAATTATAATATCAGTAAGCAGTCTAATTGCATGTCACTAAATTGGCAATATATGGCCATATTCTGAAATACATTCAGTCTGTAGTAGTTTAAAAGTTACATAAAGGCAAGACTTTTGATAATGTTTTCCAAAACTTTCTGTTGCCAGATCACATCAGATGTTATCACAGAACCCCATCAAACAATAAACTCACTGCATTTCCAAAACACAAAAGGGCTCCAAGCCTTGAGGCAGTAAGTTAACAAATCCTTGCTTATTTAACAAAGTAACAATATTATGCATTTTGCTGCCATTTTGTTTGTAAATTATATTTTCTAAGCTGAGGAACCAAGAAACCAGGCATTCTTGCAGCAGAACAGAATTACAGTTCTCAGCAGCAGTAAGGATTTATAATGTGCCACAATTAATGTTACACTGGAAACAATTTTAAAATTGGCTAAATGAGACTTTTTCTTACAATGGCAAAGCTAATGAAAACTGGAATCAGACACCTCTCTGTTTCTAAATTTGAGTCAAGTAACAAGAAGCTGCAGAACTTCGTTTCAATCACATAATGGTTCAGTGGTAAAAATGCATTCCAAAATGACATGATCTAGAGCCTTGGCTGGGATTGGAAGCAGCAGCAACTTGTGCAGGTGGTATGATTGAATAGGAGAATTCACCTTCCTTTAATTCCCAAGAGCAGGTAAATTAATGAAAATGTTCAACACTATCATACAATTTAATGCCACACCTTTAACAAAGGAGTTCCTTATCTATGTGCTTTGCCAACAGAACACTGTATGCTTCAAAAAAGTATACTATAGTACAAGCGAAAACACCACCACCTTGGATTCTCATGACACACCTAAGACACTTCAACCCTTGGAACATGAGTTAAAGGGTGTTAAGCAACATATTAAACAAAGTTATGTAATAATGATTAATCCCCAGAAAGCCCATCTTGCATATCAAGCATTGATTTTGGGTGTGACGAGTGGAAAAGAGTACTGAAAACTCACTACAGGACTGCATGAGGTGGAAGAAGTACACTAATCTAATCCTATTAGGAAAAAATAAAAACGCAACCAAAATTGTTTAATGTACCCCCCTGGAACAAAATGGGAAGAGCCAATTACTAAAAAACCTTTCCTTGTAGCTTCAAACTTAAGAATTTCCACACAGCTCTAAATTTAGGCAGTCACAAAGGTAATTATAATTAGTTCACGTGTTCACCACTTATTGTGCCACAACACAGAAACTGGGTAAATAATGCAAACAGTGCAAAACTTCCCAGGACGCTGCCAGGCAAAGGCTAGATCCTGCAAGGTGCTGCACCCCATGGCAGCTGAGAGCATACTGCACGTATTACAACTGGGATATTCACATTTTTCTCTGCTTTCAAAACAAAAGACTCAACACGCACTTGAAAATGCATTCAGTCACTCTGCAGTAACAGTCAAGTTTTAGACTGTAGCATGGTTGTCACTGTTCACTAGCATGTTCATGTGCAACAAGCTAGTACAATGTGGATGCAACTGACTTGGTAAGTTTTATGTGTCTTATTCTTCGCTGGTTCAGGACAAAATCTTCCATTTTGTCTGAAAACTTGTTTTTCAGTAAATATTTCTAATACAAATAGGTTTTGCAGAGATCATTAACTCTCAATGTCATTGACTTCTTCAGGGCAAATACATGATATATATAGATACACATACATGTGCACCTATACACCCACCTATGTTCAAACACTGCTTCAAGGACATATAGCTCCTCTTTCAAATTTCTCATATAGGACTTTCCAATAAAAGAAAAACGGTATGTGGCAGACTTCTTTCAGTTAAAACTCCCATGTTAACTGCCTATACAGTATATTTTCTACCCCCTCGCTGCCCCTCCATGCACTTTGGGTAATGTAGCAATGGTCAACATCACCAGTGAAGACTGGGTTTAACATTTCCCTTATGTAATTTACACCTTGCTTTGCTTGTTAACTCAGATGATCGAATATGCTGTGCTGTCTACACCTGGGAACCCATTACTCTATGAAGACAGCTTCTTAAAAAATGTTGCAGTATTGGTATAAAATGCACTTATTAGTACAGTTGGAAATAGGTAGCTAACCAGTTTATATTTATTACTAGATAGTTTCTCATGCTTGCTTTCTCAAATTTTAAAATTTCATTTTCTTATGGGACTTATTTTTCAATTTGTAATTACTCTTTTCCTTCATTACATATAGACAATTTTTTAAATACATTTCAAAGTTTCTAAACAGCAAAAGAAGTCATCACACCCCAAACGGATTATGATACATTTAAAAGCAGTGACAACCTGCTTATAAACTATTTCCATAATATACTGGTTCATTTGCTTCCTTTCTTTTTAATTTTTGAAATGGGTGTACTTGAAAGCAAGATTTCTACTGCTACAGTAACTCATCTCTTCACTTATTTCAAGCTATAATCCTTTAGTTATCCACAGTTATCAACAGGTGATTTGCCAAAATAAAAGAGTAGGGCTTCATGAAGAAAAGATAATGGAAACAGATCCAATTTTCTTGTTAATGCAAGAATAATTAAAGTAAAAAACAAAATCAAAACCCACCAAAATAAAAAAGTCTGATTTACTGAGACAAATATTTTCTGTTCAGAAGGCTAAGGATTTTTCTAAAAGGTGCCAGAAAGCCTTTATACTTACTTCCTTATTGTTCTCTTCCTCTTCATCATCAGACACAATTCCATCATTTAACGGCTCCTCTAGAAAGAAGCAAAACAAAATGTTTTAAGAGTACATGT
Source organism: Psittacula echo (assembly GCF_963264785.1). Taxonomy (NCBI): domain Eukaryota; kingdom Metazoa; phylum Chordata; class Aves; order Psittaciformes; family Psittacidae; genus Psittacula; species Psittacula echo. The sequence continues at coordinate 28,637,260 of NC_137740.1, read as the reverse complement.
ACAACTTAACAGAATCTCTAGTTATTACCCCTCTTTTAAAAGGGTAAGATTCAGCTTGCTTCTTATATAGACATCCTGTTCTATTCAAGACAACTATTGAAATTATTTGCTCCTATAAAGCATTCTAGAAATCACTGAAATCAATTCATATTTGGGAAAATGACAGAAACAGAAACACTGTGGAATAGCTCTTTCCTCATAAATCCCACTATGGCGTCTCAGTGTATTTACTGACAAGGCATGAATGAAAGTGTGTGTCTATTTCTCAACTAATTTTTAATAAAAGACTCTACTTCTCCCTACAAACTCTTCAGTATTATACTGCTTTTAGACATAAAAAGATAGCAGTCACATAGAATACTTCGTAACTTTTGGAAAAATTCATTTCTTTAGAAAAAAGCAGCCAGGCTTAAGCTGGAAATCTGTACACTCAACTTTAACTCACCGATCAGACAAAACCTTTTAAAAATAGCATTCACACGTAGAAGAGGAGCAATTCTAAAAACTTCATGAACAACTTCACGTACAGTGGCAATACAGTGCTTAACAAGCATTTTTAAGAAGAAATTGTATCACCTGCTTATTTTTGCAGTTGACAGAAATCTCTCATTACTGTGAGGCCACTGGCAAGAAAGCAAACAGTCAAGGTCATTCTATTTAGAGTCCCAAAACTTCGGAATTGGACTTACTCATCCTTTTATTTCTTCGTTGTAATTGTAGCAGAAAAGGATATTTTAAAATACATCTGACATTCACTATTCATCCTCTCTCAGATCATCACACTATTATTATTCCTTGAGAGTTTCAATGTCAAGTAAAAACATGAGCTTTCTTATGGCTTTTGTGAAAGATTTACAGCTCAGATCTGTTCTTCTGACCTGAATTGAGCTGCTTGATAATAAATTCAGTCTGTCGGATCATCTCTGCATTTCCTTCCTTGACAAAGCAGCGCAGAATTTCTTCCATTCCCTGGATATAGTGGAAAACATTGCTAGTTTAGCATTTCATGTGATCACAGCGAGAGTGTTTTGTTAGCTAAAATGTTTCTTTTTTTGTTAAATAAAAACAGAGGCAGTGTGAAACAAACCAATGTGTCCAGCTCTAAGCTCTCCATTTTGTCCACACCCTTCCCAAAGAAATATGCTGTCTGGATTGCTTCTAGGTATAATTGCAGAAGTACCCACAATGAACAGCAAATTTTTTTCCAATAGATCTGCTGCTTCTGACTTATGAACTCAGCACACGGTAGTCAAGAGAAAATTTGCATTGACAGAGATAACAGTGCAAGGTTCAGAGAAGGAAAGCAAAAAGCAGGACAAACTTTGACCCTCTCTTAAATCCAGTTTCTCTCTTTATGGCCTCTTACAGGTTTGATGTTGCATCTTTAATCATTTAAGATGACTTCCAATCCTCTGTGCTTTGTGAGGTAACGCATCTGACAACAATTATGTTTGCATAGCTCCCTAGGTTATTTCTTAAGATAAAAATATACACCGCTATCCTAAGAACAGCTTCCTTAAATCCAGAAGTTAAAACACATTCATTACCATTAGACTAACTTTCACAGGAGATAAGTTCCCAGTTTTGCTTAAACCTCCCTCCTGCTGCCTTCACCATCTAACTATGTTTATTACCAGGCAGAAAGAAAAGCAGCAAGAGGAACTCATCCTCTTAGTGATTATTTGCTGGTGCAGAATGAGTTAAATAAAGGGAAGAATAGCAGGTCACATGAAAGCATCTCCTAAGCCAGTCTATGAAATGCTAGATGGACAAGACTATTCTGAAAATAACACCTTTAATTTATAATTTAGGCAGAATCCTTCACACTGTCGGGGCTCCACTTCTGGGAAAAGACCAGCAAACAGAGCAAAAGTGTTTGTGACCTACATTCATAAATGCCTGAATACTAGGTATGAAAAGTGGAGAGCCTCTTGGGGATTCCTTTCTCAAAATGCCATGGCTCCTACCTCACAACCCTGCTGCACACTGTGCAACAGGCACCTGTATACATGCCATCTAGCACATGCATTGATGTTTGTGTTATGCAAAGCAGCACTTCTTACCATTGCTCTGGCTTCTTCTCGGACAGAAGGGATGGCAAGAATGCTATAGAGTGCTCCATTCACATATGGTTGTATCTAAGAGGAAGAAATATCATACCATAAGAAAAACTCTTATGTTCACCCCAGTTGTCTATAACCAAAATTTAAGGGAGAAGTGCAGAACTACTTTCAAAGAACGTAATCAGGCTAGCCTGCCTTGCAAAATTTCCCATTTGGGAAGCAGTGAACTTTTAGGATGTAAATATACCGTCATATATTTGATTTAAATCAGTACTGCTGCATGCCGATTTCCTCCATACACCTTCTGAAGCTGTATTCTTGTAAACTAACCTAGCCTTACAAAACAAAAAAAGAAAAAATGAAAAAATGAAATGGAGAAGGAGGTTAGTTTCTGACAAACACTAGTGGCAGTACAAAAAAAGAGAGGGCAAAGAACAGGGACAAGACTGTCAGCATGAACTCAAAACAGGCTTCAAGCATTGTAGCCTTAGGTAGAATAAAAGCTGTTACAGGTTCAAACATCCTCTCACTCTGCTGCCTGTATACCGTCCCTCAGTACAGGCAGAAAAAGAGCCAGTATGAAAGCTCTGTATTATGGCTAGTTAAAGCCACCAGATCTGTCAAACTAGTTTTATCAGCACTTATGTGATCTTTTGTATTGGCCAGTTACTTTTGGAGCACTAAAATTTCCAGTCATCCTCTGTCTACATCCTTGGGAAACAAAGAATAAGCTAGGCTGGGAGCAGGGGAAGCAAGGAAAGATAAGTGATTTATACAGGGATTCCACAACTTCGCAGAAAGCTCTCTGGACAGCCTTCTACCCTTGACTTCGATAAAACTTCTATCAGCTGTGCTGGTGCAAACTAGGTTGTAAGAATTTCTCTGAGAGAAATTTCAAGGTCATTCTAAGGCACAGACTTCAACAGTACGATAACTTTCCAAGTACTTCAGTCTAGAGACTGGGATGTTATTTTGTGTTAGCATGTATTGTATTAAACTTTCATCAGTCATAAAAACAAAGCTAGTGGAAGAGTCCAATAAAGGTATGCCAAGTTTCATCTTATTCAAAACAGCACTAGTAAAGAACTGGTCTACATCATCTAATGATTTCATAAAACATGGACTAAACACTTGACTGTAATTCATTCTGTATTTTCAAAATAAAAAACCTGATGATACAATCATTGAATTATAAACATAAGACACATAAGTTTACATTCTTTTTATTCAAGTCCCCAGATACCTTGCACATTCATCGTAGAATACCCTGGTAAAAATACTGCCTCCCTGATTTCATCTTCATACAATATTTGCCTGCATTTTCTCCTGCCCTGAATTTTACTCCATGGTCAAAGCAGTGCCCCTCTGCAGAGACAGCCGAAGCAATGCTTTATATAGCAGACAGCAGATATCATAGTGATGTGCTGAAAAGTGTTAGGTAGAAATAAGTAATCTGTTTCAGTTTTTTCCTCTCTGGTAGTTTAATTTAGCTTCTAAGATGCAAGTGTGTCTGGAGACAGAAAAGAAACCTCAAAGCAGTTAAGTGGCAGGTTAAATGAAGTGGCAGATAAAAATATATTAGGGCTTGAATGTCACAAGTGTACCATCTTATAATATTCCTTAAAACTACTAAAATATTTGCTTCTTTGCACCTGATGTTTTGCATAATGGGCTTGCACCACACATTGTTCATCACGTGAACTAGTTAAGCTTGAGATGATTGGTGTGAGACAACATGTAAACAGCATCAGAAACTGTGATCAAGAAGGCACATGGATTGCATGTTAACTATGCATTTAAAAGAATCATTCTTAGCTGCCAACATTTGCTAAAGGAAAACATAACCATGTCTAGAAAGACCAGTACCCAACGAAATAAAATTCACATAATTGTGAATTTTAGGAAAATTTCATGCAACTTAATTTCATGAGGGTCTGACAAGGGAAGCAAAACCAATTTACTTTCCTGCATTTCTTCCTTAATGTTTTCTTTCCACCTTTGCATTAACCCAAATGTAGTCATACAAATACCTCATGATTCTCGTGGCCAAGAAGATCAGAGAGAACTCTGAGCACATGGTTTGCAATCCCTGCACACATATTCTTTCCTGCAAAGTGAGAAAACAAATATGCTTGAAAAAATACAAGACATCAGACCAAACTCCTTTCATGTTTCTTAAAATCAGTACTAAGTATAACTTACATAGAGCAATACTATTCCTTGTTCCTGCCAAATGCTGCTCAGCACAACTGAGGTGAAATCAGTGGAGCTACTCTGGACTTATACACTTGTAACCCCGGTCAGGAAGCAACACCAAGGGATTCAAAAAATTTTAACAGAGGCATTATTTTTGCTTATGGCAAGCAGTTAATCTTTCACCCTTAAATTACCTTCCTTTATAAAAGAAAACTTACTTTAAGCTCCTTTCAAGTCTCTTGGACATAGGCAGGACCTTATTTTCATAGGGGGAACAGAGTGTTGTAGAAGTGAAGCATGCAAGTATTTCACTCTACAAGGTGAAGCTTAAGCTTCTTGCCACTGCTCATCAACTCAGTTCTGACTTTCATTCTGACACACAAGTATCTTACACAAGTATAAAGTGTCCTTTGAAAAGTGTGCCTGGAATATAGAAATGGCTCACATATGAATAAAAACCAAGAATTGAATCTTAGAGGTTTCTGGTGATTAATCAATTTCTTAATTTTTTAGATTTTGGTGAAGCTGCTCTCCATAGTTTGGGATTCTTGGGAAAAAAGATCTGCTCCAAAGCATTGGTTATAACACTCAAATATCTCTGGTCACGTGAATCCTTGCAACTAATTATAGTCACTTGAAAGAAACCAGGTATATCATAAACACAGATTCAAAACCTTCCCTTTCCATTTCTTGGAATTAGCTTGTAATACAAAATGTAAGACACCTGCACTCCGCAGACAAAGATTCATGAGCAAGGCAACAGAATACGCCAGGGTGTAATCAGACAGGCAATCTGTATCCGTGAGAACATCAACCAGCCAGAAAATGAGCCCATCTTTGATCATTGCTGACTGCAGTGCACGCCTAGGATTAAAAAACCAAAACAAACAACAAACAAAACCCACAAAAATCAGACAACATAAATAGCTTTCAAATACATTTATAGCTAATATAAGCACATTAAAACTGTACTTCATCTACCTGCCATACACTAGCCTGCCAACAAAAAAAACACAACCCACAACTACCCATTTTGGTAGAATCATTAAACTAAGGAATTAACAAAGCCTAAACAAATTGAACATACAGATTCCCAAAGGTATAGAGGACTAAAACATTATTGTGTGGGTGCAGTTTTTTGTATTTCGCTTTTTTAAATGTGCTAACTGCTAAGGTCAGTTTCTACATTGTTTTGTAAGGCTTCTAAGTCCTAAATTTGCATTTTCAATTGTCTTAAAATTGGTAAAAAAAAGAAGTCAGTTATACACAACAGACCCATAAAACAAATTAATTACTGTTTCTGCTATAGGTAACCTAGCACTATAGCATTTTTATACTGTTTATTTGAAAAATGAGATTTTTTTTGCTTAAATCTATTTGCTCTTTTCTCTGAAGATTCTTAAATCACAGATTCTCTTAACTCCTGACTGCACCAAAAGGAGCATGACCAGCAGGTCAAAGGAGGTGGGTTTCCCCAGCATAAGAAGGACATGGAGCTGTTGGAGGAAGTCCAGAGGATTATAAGGGCCAAGTATCTGGAATGAATGATCTGTAAGATGAAAAGATTAACTGTTATTTTTTAAAAAGTAAAAAACTTTCGATTTTCAGTAGCTTAGTGCCTAGCCCCCAAAATTCAACTAACTTGTACTATTGACCACTGCTTTAACAGAAAAAAACAATTTTCTCTAAGATTGGGTTAGGATTTCAAGCAGTTGGATATGAAGATTTATTCTCTTTTATTACAAAGATGTATAACATATCATGTCAGGAAGCAGTGCAGAATATTACCCACAGCACATATAAATGTGCTTCATCTACACAATTTCAATGTGAGGCAAATCCAAAAGCAGCCCTCATTCCTCAACAAGCACAAACAAACAAACAAAAACCCCAATCCCTCCCAAACCCAACATAGTCTTAATTTAGACAAAACATGAATGAAAATAACAAGAACTAAACACATCCATCCACCTCCTTACATTTAGTTAACTATTCAGGGCTGAATATTCCTCCTAAGTATTGTGGAAACAGAGTTCCTAGATCGTATCTATTTGATAAATGAAAGCAACATCATGCCCTTGACTGCTTTTGCATGACATTTATTTTATGATGGGCATTTAAATTAGGCTTCTAATGCAAAAATAAGACAAAAGACAGCCCATGCATAGACAGTTCGAGGAAAGAGGATCAACAGGATGAAGATGAAATCCCTGAAAAATGTTTGCAGAAAGAATAATGAAAACCTTATGCTTTGGAATGTAATGCAACTCTTTTTTTCTATGTAGAATCTTCAGAACATTCTACATTAAGATTCTCACTTTGTTCAGCTAAGGAATACATATAAAGCACACAAGGCTATAGCAGGAGATGCAAATTTACTTGATCCTTGACAGGAAGTCAAGGTTAATTCAGTCAGCAAAATTATGTTCTCCCTAATAAGTGACTCTGCTTTCAACAGTCACCAGAGGTTCTGGTGATTGTTATAAGAAAATCAAGTGCTCTTCTTTCCTCCCTGAACAGAGCCTAGCTAGCCTGGATTTCCTCTCCAGCTGTCACCACTGTGTGCTGCACTTTCATCACCTGAGGCTGAATTTCTGCAGAGCCCCAAGAACATTCTCCCATGTAAGGGAGTCCTTGTCTTCAGCTTTCAGTCTCTCCTCCAGCATTTCCAGCAACGTTGGGTTCTGAGAAAGGTAGACACGACCTGGTGCAAAAAGTGATGAAAGAACAGATGCTATCAGCTTATGACAGAAAAGTTCCTTCTCCTTGGAAAAGTAAGCATATTGATCTCAGTTTCTTCTTGACAAACCACAATCTTGTGCCAAGACCCAAACAAACCTTCACAAATGAGTTGTCTAGCAGAGCAGTTGTATTTAATCTAGGTACCTGGGGCATCAGAAGCTCACACTGAATGCACTGCTCTTCTTTCAGTGCATGCTATCACAGTTTTGTACATTCTTGGAAAAGAAAAGATATGTCCAAATTGCTCAGGAAACTTAGGTGCCCTCCTGGTATTGACTGAAATGGCATTTCAGTTTCTGAGCAATAGTTAGCTCCTTAAGTAGCACCAAATCTCGGGCTAATTTGCGTCAGGCAGAGATATGAAGCTGCATACGTATGCAATCAAACAGTTAGCAGTGATGCACAAAATTTATTCAGGTGAGGACCAGGAAGATGAAAGAGCAGCTGCACTAACTATTGGTACACAGCCTGGTAGCAGCTCTGCCTACAGGACCTTTAATTAATGGGGAATTATCTTTTTTTTCTTTAACTCTCATGAAGAGACTGAGGACTATATCAAAAGCAGACCCTGGATAAGTTCCCACATAGACCACAAATCATCAAAAGAAGTCATAAATGCTGAACATACAGTGTCAAAATTAAAACTTTCCAGATACTGAAAAACTGCTTGTAACAAAAGACAGTGAATCCCTAGAAAAATGGTGCAAATAAGGCTCTAAATTTCCACATGCAGTGACACACACTTGTGAAGTACCTATAAGCCAGCGTTACATGATTTTTTTAAGCAAATCTTTACCTTCTGACAGTGAAGCAAAAGCATTGATGAGCCTTGCCATATACTGCCTGACTACCACACTTGTAGAATGTAATAATTTGAGGACGCTTCTCTGAAAAATGAAACAAGCATTAATAACAAAAGTCACCAAAGGAGGAAAAAACCCTAAGCAAGTCTTCTATGTTTTAAAAGCTTTCTTAAATTTTCACAACAATCTTTGTATACATATTGATACCTTAAATACTCTCAGTATGATTTAAAATTTCCCAGTTTCCTTTTTTATTGATAGGGGCTGAGAGAAAAATGCAAAATGAAGAAATAAGAAAATTATAGCTCCTCAGCTCAATCTATTCAAACATCATTGAGGTGTAGGAAGGGAATTAAAATGAACCAACACTGTAATCAGTTAAAGCTGATATCAAAAACGAGTATTTAGTCAGTGACAAGAAAAGTCAACAAACTCCTAATTTTACTCATGAACGTAAATTCAGTAATGTTACCTGAATGCTTTTGTTTGACTACTAAGAGTGTGGGAAAGCAGCTCAGCAACTTACCAAGAATACCCCGTTGCAAGCTATTTTTAATCTGTTTTACTGCAGGCATTACTTATACATAACTCCCCTCTTATAGAAATTCACAGGGAGAAAACCAGATCATTCATTAAATAATCCTTTAAGTAATAGTACAAGTGACTGTTGCAATGACAATGGAGGCTACAACATAACAAGCAGGCCCATTGCTGCCAACAACTGAAGAATTCAACCATGAACAAAATTCATTATTACAAGAGAAAAAAAGCCACACTTTTGCTAGCAATAGCATTGGTTTATCAGTGCCTGAAACAACCTTTCAAAATCAACAGGCCAGCAATTCCCCTTCCTAAAGAAAGGTAACAATCCAGTCTAAATTCATGGAAATACTGCTGAACATGTTATTACAAGTGCATAATCAGATATTCTATAGAGGCATTGAGACTGAAGTCCTAATTTAGTTCTTATCCTAGATCAGTGAAATGGATTGAGTGCATTATCTAACAATACATAATCACTCAAAAACAGACATAGCATCTGATAAGCAAGAGCTAACTCCTAAATAAGGACCTGGGTAGGCATCTGCTCAACCCACAGACTTTAAGCAGCAGGAGAGGTAACAAATTTCTGCTTGTCTGTAAGAACTGTGTCTACATTGAGAGCTCTTGTAACGCAAAGCTTTGTCCATCAACCTTGAAAGGCTGAGATGCTGAAGTTAAAAGTATCACATGATTTTGGCACTTTTTTTAATCCCCTTCCCCCTTCCAGAGGGTGATAAAATTTTCTGTTCAGTTCATAGAAACAAATGAGCAGTATCACACAGGAGTTGGAAGAAAACCCTTTCCAGCTGACCTGACAGTTGCTGTGGCAATCTAGGAGGTCATTACTGATGTATGCTTGCAAGACAGTGTCTCTCTGTTCTCCAGGATACGATTTTGTCAAGCGCTAAAATAAATAACAACATAAATAAGCCAGTCAAATAAATGGTAACGTGAATGATGACCACTGAAGATTTTAAATGTGATGATACCCCATACCTGAGAAACCTCTTCTCATGGGGAGAAGGAATTCAACCTCAATGACCTAAGAGACAAAGAGATGAACTGACCTGACCTCAGCTCAGTGATCCATTAAAAAACTGTTATGTGGGAGCTGTCACCACTGTGACAGGAAGGATACAGCATTACTTCCCATAAATTTAAAAAGCCCCTCTAACAGCTACAGATGTGGTGCTTTTCTAAAACACATGAGACAGGGTACTGGGGAAGAAGAATCATTGCTCTAGACCCAATGGATGTATTTTTAGTGAAAAACTGAAGCTTGATCACAATTCCTCTATTGCAGTCTTTCATGTCTGTCATTTTGAACCCATGAGCTTCCTTTTCAGCAGAAAAACGTAACTTCCTGTTGTCACCTTTATTTTTTCTGAAACATCATTACATGATCCAAGTCAATCAAAAGGCAGGATCTTGTAGAATATCTTGATTATAAAGGAAAACTGGTGATTAGAGTCAAGTATTTCTTAGATATAGCAATATTTATATAAACCTAAACCAGGGCAATACATGTTAAAAAGGAGCTGCCTAAAACAACTAAAATTTCTTTGAAAACACATCAGAAATTACTTTCACCGAAGATCCCAGAAATTCCCATCTGGCTTTCCTTGAATGAGGATGACACAGATACAAGTAGATACCTACTGCCTGGGTTTTCTTCATCATCTCAAGAACCTTAGCAAGCTTCACTGACAAAGAGACAAGTTGCCTATGATGACAATCATCTTGCTTGCAAAACAGATTTCAATTCTGGATTCCTACAGAAAGGACCTATTTCTTTTCTACAGAAGCCTTCTCCCTTACCCAGCGCAGAGCCTGCAGTAAGAAGGCCTTGAGACGATCATTCCCTGTAATCAAATCTTTCTTCACCTTCTCATAATCCAAAGAGGGCAACAAAGGCACATCCTGCATTCTCCTACAATGCAACACGGAAAGACATTCATCAACACTCTCTCCTTATTCAGTACAGCTGATGTTACTGAGGTGAGAAGAGCCAAAACAGGAAGTCTGCTTCAGGAAAAGAGCTTTCACATTTTTACACCTTTGTTCCTTTTATTACCATTACCACTTTGGAACAACAGACTTTTTAAAACTTGGACTTATTTTTTCACCATGCATGCAGCTTATTTACTGTCATAACTTGCAGACACCAAACGCTGACAATTGATGATCTGAGCTTTTTCGCAGCACAAAACAGTACAATAACATTTTTTTCCTTCTCTCTGCAGACCACAAGGGCATGAGGGCAGCTGCTTATGGCTGTTAGTGTAGTTATAAACAGACACAGTAACAGGCTGCATCTACAACTTCACCTCTAAGCCCTCAAGCACACAGAAATGTCTTCTCCAAGGCAAAGGAGGGAGGCTGAATAGATTTTTTACAGGTTGAACTATGCTGGCTTAACATAAGACTTAACACAGGACCTATTTCCATTCACCAGTACTATCTTGCTATTTTGAGTTTTTACACTGTAATAGAAGTTTCCCTAAACAAAACTGTTTCCAGTAAATGCTTTAATTTTAGTATTTATATACCACTAAAAAATTTTTACTCCTAGCTTCCTGTCCTACAACTTCTAAAAGCAAATTTTGTGTTATATGTGTAATTGTCCCTTTAATTATCTTGTAAACAATAAAAGCACCAAAACAGCATATAAAAAATTTAGTAAAACCTTTAGCTCAGATATACCATCTCTATTCAATCTTATAAGTCAAAATGTATTAAGTTACAAAAAAATTAAACTAGAAGTAACCCAAAATCCACATTACCAATTCCCCCTTTTCCTGGATTTGTGGATTTGCAAACCAATAACAACAACAGGACTGTAATGTGTAGAAACATTAAAGAAAACACAGCAACCAACTCACAGATGTGGAGTGGCAGATTTGCTGGATTAGCAACATCCTGCTGAAATTAGGACATTACTGAACCTGCTCTACAGAAGAATACAGACCACATATTTGCATTTACTGTTCACTGAGATCAGAGGAAGCACACAGAGGTGAGTGGTTCCCATTTGCAGACAACTGGCAGTGCACTTCAGTTTACAAACAACTCCTCCTCTTCTCTATAGATATAAATGAAGCTCAGCAATAAATACTTACACAGGGGCTATAGATGCTCTTAACATAGTGGAAGCCTGGATCAGAAAAAGAAATAAAAAGGAAACAGTAACAGATTAGTCCAAATTTCACACCGGCAGTGTTACTAATGAACTTCATGCAGAGAATTCTTTCACTGAGGTTCTGCAGTTCTTTTTCTATAAAACTCATTTTGCAAAATAGAAACACAGCTGAAGAAAGAGAGGACTTCAGTGTTTATCTTTCTTTCTCTTACAGGTAAATACCACTTTTGCTATGATCTGGCTATGTTATCTTCACTGTCGTACTCTAAAAATTACCTACACTTGAAGGATTAAAAAAAAAAAGTAAAAGGAAAAAAGCGAGTAGGAACTACCACCTGAAGCCCACTGAGTAAACTGAGGAAGGTGAAGCACTTGTTAAACACATTTATTGACTTCAAAAATGTTCATACCTTAAAGTTTCAGTGATTTCACTGGAGACCTATTACTGCATCCAAATTTGCTATAATTCTTTGTTTCAACACTAATGTTATCAGAGTACCTGTTACTACTAATATATACCCCATATATAAATATTAATATGTAGAGAAAATATTATATATTTTCGTATGGATAAAACCAATACAGAATAGCATACTATTTCTCAGTGGTTCTGCCTAGGATAAGTTCAATGTAAGCCTGGATATTTCCTTTCTGATGCAGTGTGACACAGAGCATATGCAGGTATCACTGCTGAATAAACCAAAATTTAAGAATATCACACCATATAAAAGTTCCATATAAAAGTTGTCTGATTCAGTAACATTCTTTTTCTAGAGCTAATTGTAGGTGAGCCAAGAAGCAGCAATACTGGCACAAGAGTGCTTCATATCATATTTGCAAAATATTCAGTGTCATCTCTTTGTGTTGATATTCCTACTCACCTTCTAAAAAATCTCTCATTACCACTTACGCCTTTAAAACTGGTCTTCTCTTCTAACTTAGCCTCTTTCAGTGGGAGCTATATAATCGATGTCTATTGTCAGATTTAAAACTGAGAGATTTAGGAGACAAAAAGCATGAAATACCATAGAGAATATTGAATTACACCAGCTGACATATTCTTGAACACGCTACCTCATGGGTATCCTTTGTAACACAAGGAACTGCTCTCTTAGATGTGAAACAAGCTTATACACACATTGGAAAGCATATTATGTTTAAGTCAATGAATTACTTGTACACAATAGACAACAGGTCATACACACCAAAATCAACCTGTCTTGACAGCAGTTCTCAAACCATAGTTTATTTTACATAATAGAAATGCCTTTCAAAGTATCATACCTAAACTGCTTTCCCCTTATTTACTTGTATTAATTTTCCTTAGCCTTTTTGATGAATATAAAAAGTTAAAGTTTTAATAAGTTTAAGCAAACTGCTTTCCCAGTCAAAACCTTTCATCTTGTACTGGAGTGCCTTCCTCAGCACCCTTCTTCATTAAAGGAAATAGGAAGAAAGCGACTAAAGTCCATTAATGCAAAAGAGAGAGCCCTTTTAGATGAGAAGGTGAGACAAAGAACAGTACTGAGAAAATAAATAGGCAGGTCACTAAGAGTAAACAGATGTATATAAAAGCTCTCTGCTTCTCAACAAAGTCCTTTTTATCCACCACTTCTTTGCTGCCTTGCAAAGAAAAACATGGTCCAACTAAAATGAACTAAAAGATATATAATTAGTAGATATTTAGTAGATCTATAATTAGTACATGGATCACCCTTCCACACAAAACTTTTGGGCAAGTGTAAGAGTTCACAAGATCTTACAAATTTCAAACTACAGAAACTTCAATTAGAAAAACTTTTTTTTAAATTCAGATTTAAAAAAAAAGTATCGGATCAAGCAGGACAAAGTCCTATTAATTTCCAAGTTACTTTGTAAGTTGGCAGATGAAGCATAGCAAACCATTTAGTACTGTTTGGCTCTGTGGTCTACCTGCACCGAAAAGGCACCACAGTGAGGCAGACCCTACACCAGAGTTCTGAGGGCAGGACTACCAACAGAAAGAGCCTTCTTGTCCAGCATTTTTTCCTGATTGGACCCAAGTTTATCAGTCTAGAACCTGCACAGGGAGAAGGAAGCACTCTCAGGCTTTTGGCGTTTCTGAGAAAACAACAAGGAAACACTTCGTATTATGTCAGAGTCAATGAGGCAAAACAGAAATGGGATCATTTTTTCAGGGTTAGTTTATCTTTCACTGCACTTTCATTTCTGAATCTGATTGACTATGGGCAGCATCACTGATAAGCAGAAAGAATGCAACCACATTACAGGCAGAGATTTCGTTTCTTCATTTTTATGGTTGCAATTAGTCATTAGTAGCTAATCTGTATCCATCTAGTATGGCATACTGAGTGAGACATCAGTTTGGGTCTCAGGAGATCTGCTTCTAGGCCTGATCCAGCTATCGACTGCAGACAGAATTGAAACATGTCATGTCACATCTTTGGGACTCAACTTTTCTCATCTGGAAAGCAAACAGAGGCATAAATTTCTTGAATAAGCTGGGGTTTGAGGTCTACCAATGAACGGCAGTATGCAAAAGCTAAAAATTATTATTTTGCAATCAAAAAATCAAACGCTTATGGCACAACCACCGCACACAGAAAACCAACATATTTAACATTTGATCATGGCAATATGATACAGCAAAACAAGCTAACAGTAGCTGATACAGTATAGTAACAACTCTGGTTCAAATATTTTCCTGTTTTGGAATTTATCTAGGCCTCTATTTTAAGAATTCTATGAGAATAAGAGTTGCAGTAAAATATTGCTAGAGAATTGTATCTCTGAGGTTTTTTGTTGGTTTGGTTTGGTTTTTTTTTAACACAATCCAGCAGCTCTCCTGTGTCTTGTAGGGCTACAATTTCAGGGCCTGCACTACTGTGGGTCAGTCAGCTGAGGCACCCCTGTGAAGCACACAGCCATGCAGCATGCTGAGAGACACCCTCCATCTGTTGCTAAATGGGTCTGAAAAGACTTTCCATCAGTTTAATTTTCAAACAAGTGATCAAAGCGCAGTACCACCAGGTGCTGATCATTCAATTCAACACCCAGGCTACCTCTCACCATAAACTCTCAACTCTTCATCTTTTTATTCTTGTTTTTAAAGAGGGAAGACATGTGGCACTCCAGACCCTCAGAGTCCTGCTACCATGCCAGTCTTTCTCCTCCTCATACCACGGCCTTTTCAGCTCTTGCTCCTAGAGTACTGCCAGTCTGGCTGGCACCACCTCTGCACCTATTCCTTTGCTGCTTTTACCACCTCCTGCAGCAGTATCAAGGGGTGCCCATTCCAGCTCAGAGCTTGAGCCAATACCCCCAAAAGGCTGTAACAGTTAGTACTGAGCCCCATGCGTAATTTTTAATTCTGGCATATTTTACAGTTGGAAGCAGCAGTCTCAGCAATAGGAAACACTGTGTTATGGAAGGGAGTGGAAATTAAGCCTGGGTAATACAACCCATATTTTGCTGAAAAGTTCATTGCTTCCTTCACATTAACATTTCTAATTAGAACACCAAAATACAGACCCAACCAAACATTTCATTTTATCTTGGTTTGATACTCTTATTCCTTAAGCAGGGTGCTCTTCTCCACCTCACAAAGTGCCTTGCCCCACACAAGCATGAAAGAGTAAATGCGCATTATGGATTCTACTAACAGGCAGCCCACCAAAGCAAATACACTGGCCTCAACACCTCCTTTGACATTTCACTAGGTAGTATCTGTTTGTTTGTTTCTGTTTCTCCTCTTTGCTATGGAACTGAGATGTCCTAATCTCAGGTTATTTACAGAGTTAAATATCTTTACAGAACCTAACTCCCAAAAGCTGTGTTAAGCTCTAGTTCTTGACTTGCGCATTAGCTTTAACAAAAGGAAAACCACGCCTTAAATATAGCTGAGTGCTACAAGTCAGCTTTAGGACTTACTTACATCAGCACACCTCATTTAAGATATATATAATATAATTTAAGATATATAAGATATAATTTAATAATAATATCATTTAAGATATATATAATCAAGCCAGTGGAAAAACATCATTGTCTTCACCACTATCTTTGTATACAGAAGATCCAAAGCCAAGCTTCCACACCCATTACTTCTGGTGAGACTGACAGCTGAACCAATATTCACCCCTCTCACACATTTCTACCACAGAAGGCAAAAGCAAGAGATTCTCAGGAACAAAAACCTGCCCTATCACCAAATTAGTAACAAAACTCTTAAAGTTCTTCGCAAAACTTTAGCTATATGCTTTTATGAATGGACTTCTATGTTGCAGATACACATAAAAAGATGAAGCCTTTGAAATTATTTTTAGGAACAAAGGGATACATTTAACTGATGAAAAGGTTAATATTGAAGTCTGGAAGTGGGCAGAACAGAGCTCATTTGGGCCTTCTGGGTTTTTTTTGACCATCATAGACCTGTTCTCTTTCCTGGTGTTCACTCTCAAACCTAAGTGCTGAACTCTGGTAACTTCTTGTTCCTGTGGCAATAATGCAAAAACTCCATGTGTACTGTGCTTTTCAGAAAGTATTTGGATGCTGGAAATTTGGGACTTAAACAGCTGCATTCAAACAATTGGATAAGAGAAAGTAAAACCATCAGCACTGTGCATTCACAGCCCTCAAAGCTCTCTATAGAAAGTAAATTCTTCACATTCTTATAAGGATAGTAGAAACATTACGATCTTCATCTCCAGGTGATGAATCCAAGCCCACAGGCTGAAGGCAGTCAAAGGCACTGCTGATAGGCAACTTCCTTATTGCACATCCATCACATCAACTACCAGACTGATGCCTCAATCAGCCAAGTTTACATAGCTCCTCTTTACTGCCAGATTTCTTAGACTAAAAAGAATTTATTTCCTTAGCATTTTCTCCCAAGCCTTTTCCCTGATCTTACCTTTCCTGGAACACATTAAATATTAATTCAATGTTTTGAGTAACAGGATTCCTTAAATTGCCAGGGAATGAAAGAGTGTGAAAAACATGGGGTATACATGACTCATCTGCAATAGATGACTCCCAGCATTCACAGACTTAATCTTGAACAGAATACTTTTCATGCAAAGCCCATGTTCAGACAGAATTGTTTGTTATAATTGAAACACATGCAGAAATTAGGTATATTAAGGAAAGGAAGACAGACAAACACAAGAAAACAACAGCCCAGGCATAGCTCATTCTGGTAGGATCATGAGGTATGACTTATGTTTCTGTTGGTTCTTGCCAAAGCCAAACCAGGTGCCATATTAAGTCCAGTAATTCTGTCACAATGCAGATTAGCCACAGATGGCAGCCCTTCATTTTTGAATGAAGCCAGGCATGAATACGAACAGCGTAGAATAAAACAAAGAAGTTCAAAGGGAATAAAAATAAAAACAATATTTATAAAATAAAACAGATGCATTTCATGTGTAAGCCAAAACCACAACTGATTTTATCAAATACTGTAGCCCGGTATCCAAACCAACTCCACTTTGCTACTTAATGTATATATTCATAATATGCTGAATAAAGCTGAAAGCCAGATTCTGTCCTCAGTTACCAGTCTGAAAATGTACTATAAAAATCCAGTGTAAATTCAATGCAGATTCAGAAGTAATAATCAAAGATACATGATGAATATGTGAAGAATAAAACCAGAGTTTGAGCAAATTTGTACATATCATTAGAACTCAAATTTCTGCTGAGCTCATTTGTTATATCTAATGATAAGGCTGCTACATGTGGCCTATGATGGATTAGGCTCTGAGCTTGTGTAAGCTGGCAGGCCTATGCAAACTTATTTCATAAGATCTGCAAACGTTTTTAAACTTTTTTACTTACACTTCGGATACGCTGTTATGAAAACTTCCCACTTGCCATATAAAACAGATTTATGTACAGATTTCTGTACACAGAAAGAGTCACAATAATACTATGTGATCATGTAATGACAAGAAAAACTGTCAGAAAAAAGTATAAAGTACCATATATAAATAGTGAAGGGTGGCTGAAGGCTATCTGTCTTCAAGAAATACCACAGAATTAGAGTCAGTTAGCTTTACAGAAACTTTATAAACTCTGTGCTGTAAGTTGCTACATTTTACATCATATAAAGTTACATTTAAGTAAGGCTACCTGTATAAGTAAAAAACTTTCCTTCAGCAAGGACAATTTAATAAACAATTTGCATCTGTAATAAACTTTTCTGTATCTCAAAACAGACCATTATTAAAGGTAACAAAATGCTAAATGTCAAGCAAAAGGCATCTGTTACGAACATTCACAACATCAAATGGAATGGATTGATTGATACAGGTGATATTTTTAACATAGGTGAATAGGGTTAGTGTTCCCTACATAAAGATAAAAAGGAATAGCCCATTGCATTAAATAATTCTGGAAACATTTCTCGAAACAAATGTTGTTGTAAGCAGGATGTTGTGTGCCCACAGGGATCACTTAATTCAAGATGACAAATAAATTTGAAAAAGAGTAGCTGTTCTTGAAAGATTAAATCTTGTTTTAACCAAAGAAAGAGACAAAAAAATATAAATATAGATTATTTTGAGTAGAATACTCACTGACATTTTTCAGAATTGGTGTCAATCACCTTTATGAATTGACTACATACTGAATTACTTAGAAGTAGACTCATTTCCTCTCTTTGCAAAGAATGCACTGACTATGGACAAAATTAGATACTTATGGTGTACTTGTAATATTGCCAGAGTACAAACTCCCATCTGGGTTACAGAAGTCACAGGCCATACACAGAATCCCATTTTGCTTGTCCAGTTTTCAATGGAGGAAGATAGATTTTTAATTCTATAAAAAGGTTTCATAATCTTTACTACAAAAGTTTCACTTTAGAAATTAAAAATGCAAACATGCAAAACATGACACATCTCTCAAGAGCACAACTCAATTTGCTCTATTATGCTAAGCAATGATGTTTATTTGCTTTGTCAAAGGTGTTGTGGGATCAGCTAGTGTTGGGCATATTTCAGAGACTGTACGCTATAGACCCTGATGTTCACATGGAAGAAACAATTGCTTTCTGCATGCTATAAGCAGTTGTGTTTCATGTAGAAGTTGTAAACAAAGCTACTCTTTTGTTGACATGCTGTGTTACGTGTATTATGAAGCAGTAAGGTTACTCAGAAGTTCTATTCTGCTCATGCAGAAATTCCAAGCCTTCCACATTTTCTGGCTCTTCATAAACCATACAATTAATATCATGACAAGTTAAAATGCACAGAAAATTGTTACACATTGTGAAATGAGGAGAAATATAGACTGTGATAGACTGAGCAGGCATGTGAAAGGATTTAAAGATATAGACACTTACATATCCGTCATCACAAGGGCTCATAGAGTAATATCCCTTTACGGGCAAACAGGCACACATTAAAATAAAGAAGATTAAAAAAAATAAGTTAACAGAAATTAATCACAGAGAAATACACAGTTCTTAAAAATAATAATCTAACAACTCAAAATTAGCTAAAAATTAACAAACTATTAGCTTTGAAAACTATAAGCATCATTTCCCAACCCACGTAACTGTATGTTTTCAGACTGAAATCAGTGCCTCTCTCATGATATATTTACATTATAAGTTCTCCTTTCAACACCTCACAAACATACCTAGTCTGCACAATATTCCATTATAACTGTCAGCTAGAATAGCTACATACAAGGCACTGACACGTTTATGTGAATATATGACTTCTACTGTTCACTACACTGACACAGCTAAGACAGAGATCATAGAATATGATTCCAACAAACAGATCAATCAGAAGACCTCAGCTTCTGAGCAAGCAGCTGCAAGTATTCTCCATAACTGTGTTGACTGGGAGTTTCTCACCAGTACATAATGAAAGCTGAGACAATTTAAGGTGTTTCAGCAATGTTAACAATTCCTGGTCCTGAAAGGCTCCAAGGATAAGAGAAAAAAGAGCCTGAAAGGCTCCAAAAAAGTCTCTGGAAGGAAACCTAAGATTTAGTTACTAAAATAAAAAATTGTGGTAATTCATGATTTGAAGAGTTTAGTACAAAATATGCTATGTTCTCTTTAATTAGACTAAAATATTTAACTTAGAAAGCTTTGTATCTAAATAAAAGTGCACAGTTCAACACAATGGAATAAGACCAACTTTAATTATTCTGCTTTTAATATTTTTGTGCAAACCTGCCAATACTTACTTCAGAGGCATATAAACACTTAAACACTGTGAAGAGCAGGTTTCTCTTTAACAGACATATACAGCTTTATACAGAAGGTATAAGAAACTTGAGACTCTTTACTGTGAGGAGAAAATAAAGTTGTTTCTATTCTTTAACCAGTTTTAAAAATCTGATATTATTATTTCTACTACAATCACATTCAGAATTCCCTGATGTTAATGAGTATTTTAACTTTCACAGTGCTATAAACGCACATAGACAGTTCTTGTCAAAGTAATTTTAAGATTAAAAAGAACAACATCAATAGAGAGCAATAAGTGAGCAAAAGAAACCAGTATCATGATGAGAGGTCATTTCAACACACGCATGACCTGAGCCACTGAAAATGTACATAGGCATCGAGACAAAAATGACATTAAAGGAAAGTTTTAACATTACAAGAAACCAGATGGACCAGATGACCTGCAAGGTCCCTTTTAAGCTGGGCTGTTCTATGATTTGACAACATTAAGAGGATGTTTGTGGAAACCACTACTGATGGCAACACTACCTTTAGAGATGAGGAATTTATGCAACTTGTGCAAAAAACATCATATACCACAGCAGCAGAAGAAAAAAGTGCTTCTGTTTGTTTACATAAACAGGTAGGTTTGTTTCTTCCCATGGACAGGGATGGAGAAGACCGATACATTTCATCCTAAGAAATGTTTACTTAGGGTAAATGCTGTTTGCTGGATATTATTTTTAAATGAAAGAGCACACATCCAGATGACACTTGGTGAATCCACTCTGAATGGTTCAGAGAGATAAAAAAACAAACAAAAAAACTTGTTACCCTTCCTCCTGGGTTTCATGTGGCCTCCTGGTGTAGAAAACACTTTCACAAGTGAAAAATAGAATATTTGCCAACTATTACAGTTTGATGGCATGTTCACATCTGCAGTAAAAGGCAAGTTTGAGTAAAAAAAGCACAGAGCACAAGAGAAGCGGGGGGGGGGGGGGGGGGAAGAGACCATGCCAGCCTCTCCAGGTATCCCAGAACATTTAAAAGATTTTTAAAATTCCTGCTTGTTCACAGTTTGTAAATGACAGCTTGTCCTGGGTTCAGCAGCAGCAGTCACTTTTTCTCCTTCTTAGTAGCTGGTGCAGTGCTGTGGTTTTGACTTTCAGCCTGGGAATAGTACTGATAAAACTGATGTTTTCAGTTACTGGTCAGAATGTTTACTCTGACCAAGGACTTTGTGAGTCTCATGCTCTGCCAGGGAGGGGGGAAGCCGGGAGGAAGCAGGGACAGGACACCTGACCCAAACTAGCCAAAGAGGTATTCCATACCACAGCACGTCATGCCCGGGGAGGTAACTGGGAGTTACCCGGAAGGGCACATGCTGCTCAGTCGGACTCATTTTCGGTGGGTGGTATCATATTCTCTTCCCTTGTTATTTCCCTTATCATTATTATTATTGGTGGCAGCAGCAGTGATTTGTGTTATACCTTAGTTACTGGACTGTTTTTATCTCAACCCGTGGGAGTTATATTCTTTCGATTCTCCTCTCCATCCCTCCGGGGGGTGGGGGAGTAGAAACTGCGTGGCTGACCTGCCGACTGGCTTAAACCATGACACAGCTTCACTTTATAGAAGAGCTTCTGTCCAGTGACAGAACTTAAGGGGGAAAAAAAAAATAAAAAATGATTGCACTTCAAAGCTTCAGGAATTGTGCCAAAAAAAGACCTAAAACTTGCAAGGGACATTAATGCACTTAATTGTAGCTACAGGTAAATATAATCAGACTGAATAGTAGTAACAACATAATGGACATTTATTCAATTACACAGGAACAATATATGCAAACTACTATACAGCTTTCTAGTCAGAGAAAGATTCTCCAGTGGTTAACACACATCTTGGCTATTGTCAGAAACTGCACACCTGAAGAAGCAGTTCCTGTTTTCCCTTTAATCCAAAGTTTAGAGACTCTTACTAGATTATGCCTAATGCAAAGAAATTCCAGGAAGGTGTATATCTTACTCGAGTTAGAAAAATCTATTTGTGGGTTTTCGACTTGAGCCTATGCTACTTTTGATGGGGAGTGAATGTACAACACTTCAGTGATAAAAATCCAGAATCCTCTTGGCTTCACAATGTGCATTAAACATAAAATTGCAGGCATCAAAAAACTACAACCAGTGCTTCTTACCCACCAGACAAATCACTGTTAGAAATAAAGACAACATACACACAGAAAGAAACTAAACCCCCTAAGTTACCTCAAGATATTAAAGATGTAAAGGACTATGACAGATCACTGTATTTAAAAATATTCAAATTTACCATTACCCACCATCAGTTCCCTGTCTAAATGAACATTAGAAAGTCAGGAATCTGATTAAATCCTCAAATGAATGTTTCCTCAGCTTGTCAGAGCTGGTATTCTCACCTCCTATTCTTGGATCCAGACCTTTTGCTCTAACAGTTCTCTCAGGTTTCTCATCTCCCAGTTTAGGACCACACATGTCAAATTAAAAGATGGAAGACAGCAATAACATTTAATTGGACATAGGAAAAAAGCCGTATGGTAAAACACGTCTTTAGAGAAGCCTTGGAAACATCTCCCAACTGTAACACAGTAGTGTAGCCTCTCTCCCACTACATGCAGCAGATGCATCCTGTTAATGGATTGTAGATCAAGCTCACAAGCTGACCCAGGAGGTTAGAGAGCTGCCAAGAGGCATGAAGTTATTCTGCAAAAGGAGGAGATCCAAGCCATCTTACAAGAGAGCACAAAACAACAGCCAAAACCAGAAGCCCATGCTAAGTCAGATTTTGTGGGTATGATTACACAGGGAAAGTCTCTTGGTTAAAAGACGTCAATGCCACAGGTGTTAAAGCCAGTTTGGTAAGAAAGACTTGTTCTGGGATTTATTGCCTCAATACAAATTTATTCCAGTATGAAAGGACAGGCCTTCAGCTGTGGAGCAGCAAACCAGGAAGCTGATGTTTGTACAAAACCAGCACACGTTAGTAAGGGATACACATAACCTTTATTGTAATTTCAAAGTCTGAGACCTCAAGGCTTTATATTACACAATACTACTTCCCTGACATTAAAAATTGAGCAGAGAGTACAATGCATTGGGAACAAAATCAAGTTTGCATATAAATAATGCTACCAAGGATATAATCCAAGGCATACTCTTTAATTTCTTTGGGCAATACTTCATTTTGGTTACAGCACTAGCACAATGCTCCTTCCCAGTGGTACAGTGCTCCTTCCCAGTATAACTTAAGACTACCAATGTAGTGTAGTTGATTTAACACAATATACTGTAGAGCTCAAGCAAACATCTCTGAGCATGATGCAGCTTTAACATTTCCTGCTCTTAGAACCTACTTCAGAACCTGGATTGTCCCAAGTTGCGCCAGTATAGCTGACTGTGAACTCAAGCACCTCCTCTTTCCAAACTATGTAATACACATCCACTCATTCCCTAAGTAAAAGTGGTAGAAATTTAAGGCTGCATGTCAGTACAACAGAAAGTAACTTCTTTGCTAACGATTTTCTTTTCTGCTCATCTACTTAGTGATATCAATCCAACAAAACTAGTTTATTTCACAGTTTGGTCCTGGCATCAGTGACGTCAGTGAGACAGAGTCAAATCCTGAACACTCAAGGCAAAATGGGGGAAAACACCCCACTAAGTCACCATACTTAATGCCTGCCAAAACTCTTTAGACATTGGCCTTTTTTTTTTTTTTTTAAAACCTCTCACCTTGCCTACACAGTGACCAAATGGTAAGGATGAGCAAAGGAGCTGCCCTCCCCCACTAGCCTCTTCCCTCTGCAACTCTACAGGTGACTGCCCCTATGGCGGAGGAGTTTTGTTAAAGGGAGTAGCTGAAAAAAACCACACTCTAGTGTCTCTAATCAGATATGAGTAAAAAAGTGAAGGGATCTTCCAACACAAATCCAGCACAGATGCTGCAAGCTTATGCTGCTACTTAGACCAGGTCACAATGCCTCCAGCTTTATTCCAAAACTTATGCAAAAACCTGAAACCACTTAAGGATAGAACAAAAACATCTAAGTGTATGACAATGAGGTATTTGGAATCCTTAAAGTAATGGGATGCCTTAGTGGCCTAGTGCAAACAGTCAGAATTTTGGTTTTAGTCCATCTTATCTGGCTTCTTGGATCAACAGAGTTAAGGAGTGGTTAGAAGTACTTTGAGATGATTAGGAAGGAGTCTCATTTTTCTTCTCAGAAGATGGGCTACATATATATTTTCTTCTTCCACTTACTTGTGTTTCTGTGTGTTTGCTATTCATGTATAAAACCAGAATGCTCTACATGGGAAACAAACAAGAAAATATGATGAACCAAGTGTGGACAAAAGCATAAGATGAAGAAACCTGGTTATGATGCAGCAAACGTCTGCAAGCAAAAACTGCCATTATCCCTCCAAAACCTGGTTAACGCCTCAGACAGCCTGAGTGTGTGGGTCTGCTTATAGAAACATCAGATTTCAACCACAGTAGCTACTATAACCTCACTGTCAAGGAGCAACTTAAAGTAGTTGAGAAACCCTTAATCCAAACAGTCTCAGAGGGTTCTTGCTGTTCTGGTCCTTTACTAGAGAACTTGGCTGGCACAGCAACTACTACAAATAGTATGGGCAAAGGAGACAAAGTCACACAGAAATAGTTAGGCTAGTAAAGCCTAGTATAAAAATAGATACAACTCTGCCAGAAGAAAATAGCTTTACTCATCTTAAACTGGCTAATTTGGGATAGAAAGGAGGCAAAAATTTAATTGTAGGAGGGGAAAAAAATCCACAACTACGAAATCCTCTTTCTCTGACCTACCTACATTGCTGGAGACTGAGCTAAACTGGCCACAGGGGCATAAGTATGGTGGTAAAGGTGCTTCTGAAGCAGAAATACTTTTAAAAATACTTTTAGAAAAGCAGCAGTAAATAAACATGATGCATAAGACCAACAATCATTTCCCAGTTGAGCATCTTTACTGGAAGGAAAATGAAGAAGTATGGCTGCAAGAGATTTTGGTCTGTCCTGGAGGAAGAATCAAGCATCAGCCACAAGTGGTCCATTTGTCTACCTTGTTCGTAAAAACCCCCAGTGACCGAGATTCTGGCTGAAATACTGTGCTTATACACTGCTGCTAATCCACTTCTTCAATGATCACTTATTGTTCTTAAAACTCTTAAAAGTCTTTATTTCATAGAGAAGGAAACAGATGCCTATACCTAAAGGCTAAACCACACAAGGACAGATGTTTATGCTGAAATTGCATCTGTGACAGGGGCATAGCAAGCCATATGCAGTCTAGCAATAATCCACCCAGTTTTTATCAGTGAAGACACAGCTTCAGCCACTTCTACACTTCCTGGAGAGTGGATAAAGAAAACAATCAGCACCTGGCATAAGGAGGACACTTTGCCCAAAAGGGCTTCAAGAGATCAGAGGATCAACTCATGATAGAAAGAAAAGAAATAATAAGAGTGGGCAAATTAAGTATCTTCAAATCACAGGAGAAAATGTAAAGCCTTGATGCAAGCAAAGAGCATGAACAGATAGAAGAGGGAATGTGGCTGCACAGAACGAATGACCTCAGTACAGGGAAGGGGAGCTAGGACGCACACGCAACCACAACATCAGATGGTAAAAATACAGAAGACTACTGGGATACATACAGCATGACCTTAGAAAGCCATTGGCAGGGAAAGAGGTAAAACCCCTGAGAACTGTTGATCAGAAGAAAGATGGGGCAGGAAGTACATTAGAGGGTGGGACATGGCATAACCATGCACTACAGACAGGGTGTAAATCTGAAGAGAGAAGAGTTACGAGTAGACCCTACTGCTGAGGTAGCAGATAAGCAGATATCCTGGTTGCTTCCCAAAACCTTGGGATATGCAGCCTGCAATAGCTGCTAAGAGTACACCTCTCAAATACACAGCAGGTCAGAGAAAGAAGATCTGACCATTAACAAGGAAGTGAAGGCATTTAAAACAGCTTAAACAGAGCAATGAGGAATAATATTTATCACTGAAAATATCAGAACATAAAGAGGGAGCATTTTTATTATCTCCTCATATTTCTGTAATAATTTTCAAGAGGAACAAAATGTACCCATAGCATCATTGTTATTAAAAATGTTGGCTAGAATAATGAGCAAGAATCTTCTTTTCTTCTGCTTTTCCTTTGATACTTCACAAAGCTCTCCTACTACAAAGTTCAGTATACATGAAAGTCTGCTGTGGCAAAAATAATAAGCATAGTTCATGACTTCATTTTGTAAAGCACTGGCACACAATATTTTAATACTAAAATGTTTTAATGCAGTTTTAATGTCAATGCATATTTGAAAAATTTGAACAAACTAGGTATTAAAAAGGGTTGTACCACTGAACAGCTCTTACACTACCATTAAGTCATTCAAAATTTCACACCCCCAGGCACAGTTTCACAGACACTAGAAACTATCCTAAGATGGTTCAGATGGTTCTGCCATCAGGACAAAAAGCTCCCTTTCCATTCAGGCAGAAGAGATTGAGCAGAACACTAATGGGCACAAGCAGTTCGGTATACTGCAGTCATCTGAAAAGGAATTAAGAGGCTGGTGAAGTAAGAAGAAAAAACCTAGGGAGTGTAGCTGCTTATCAGTAAGATCAAAGATCCTCAGATATGGAATTAAAGCTCATCATGTAAATCAACAACCTGGCTTGGGTGTATCATCTAAATGCCCATCTAACAACTAGCTTTTACACATAAGGGAAGTTCTCTCTTCTTCTTTTCCTCTTATGTTCCCATGATCCTATCTGATGCTGCTCCTTTAGCTGGCTAAGCCAAATCACTCTGGGTTTTAAGAGCATCACTGACAGCAGAAAGAAACAGAACATGTGTCCAGAGCTGAACAACAGCACCACCCTTTTCAGCTAAATTATTAAATTGGCTAAGTAATGTGCATCAAACCACACTCAGGATATTAGTTTTAGGTTTGTTTCAGTTTTTCAAATGTTCAGTTAGCATTTAAACAGATACACAGCTTACCACTATCATAACAACAGAATTAATCATACTTATGCAGCTATGACCATGTAACCATGTCATTTCACCAGCATTTGAGATCAACAAAACCTTCTGCATTGTTATATTCTTATACAAGCTTGGACACATGACACATGATGTTTTGCCTTTACTATCTCACATTTATTGTTCAAATGTACAGTTTAAGTGGTATTGTCTCCAGAGATAGTTGCTGTAAGAAAACCAAATATGAATACTTACAGTTCCAGGCCTTGTGAAGTCAATACTATGTGCTACCTTTTGTCTCATCTGGTTGTTAAACAAGCGAACACAAACACTTTGAAGATACCCTGGTGTGATCTAAAATTAGGAAACAGAGAGAACAGGATTATAATAAAACTTACACTTTCTACCAGACAAGTGTTTCTATACTAAAGGTTGCTTGTTGTTTTGCTTTGTTTTTCTCCAGAGGGCAAAAAATCACACACCTGAGACTCATTGATGCAACTACACTTCTATTCAGAAATTCAGGACAGAACTAAAGTTCCATAAATCATTTGACACTGTCCTGCATGACATCCTTATTACTAAACTGGAGAGACATGGATTTGATGGATGGACAGCTTGGTGGATAAGGAATTGGCCCGATGGTTGCACACAAGTGGTGTTCCTCAGGGTTGGTATTGGGACTGGCGCTGTCTAACGTCTTTGCCGGTGAAATGAGCAGTGGGATCAAGCACTCTCAGCAAGCTTGGTGACAACACCAAGATGTGTGGTGTGGCCAACACACTGTTGATCCTGACAGGGACAGAGAGGTGTGCCAGCACAAACCTCATGAAGTTCAACAAGTCCAAGTGCAAGGTCCCGCACCTGGGTCAGGGCAATTCCAAGCACAGCTATAAGCAGGGTAGATACTGGACTGAGAGCATCCCTGAGGAGAAGGACTTGGGGATGTTCATTAATGAGAAGCTCCACATGAGCTGACAGTGTGCTGTCAGCAGTTTTGCAGCCCAGAAAGCCAACTGTATGTCAGGCTCTGTCAAAAGGAATGTGACCAGCAGGTTGAAGGAGGTGATACTCCTCCTCTACTCTGGTGAGACCACACCTGCAGTGCTGCATCCAGCTCTGAAGCCTCCAACATAAGAAGGACATGAATCTATTGTAGTGAGTCCAGAGGAGGCCATGCAGATGTTGAGAGGGCTGGAGCACCTCTCCTGTGAAGACAGGCTGAGGGAGCTGGGGTTCTTCAGCCTGAAGAAGGCTCCAGAGAAACATTACAGTAGCTTCCAGTATCTGAAAGGGGCCTACAAGAAATCTGGAGTGGGCCTTGTGAAAAGGCCCTGTAGGGATAGGACAAGGGGGAATGGCCTTAAGATGAAAGAGGGTAAATTTAGATATTAGGAATAAATTCTCCACTGTGAAGGTGGTGAGCCACTGGAACAGGTTGCCCAGGAAAGTTGTGGATGCCCCATTCCTGGCAGTGTTCAAGGCCAGGTTGGATGGGGCTCTGAGCTACCTGGTCTAGTGCAAGGTGTTCCTGCCTGTGGCAGGGTGGTTGGAACTAGATGATCTCTAAGGTCCTTCCCAACCCTAATCATTCTGTGATTCTACAAAATTAAGAAAAACGTAAACACTCTTCATCTGGGAGTAGTTACAGTATTCATGATACTAACACTAAACACTTTCAGAGAATCTAGAAGAAAACCAGAATTTGTCACATCTATGCTTGCATACAGGTTTTCCTCAATCAAAAGGTAAGTTGTCCAACAGTAAGTAGCAAGCAGTTTTGAGCTTTAGACTTATGATATGCTGATGTGCTGTCTAGTTAAAAAGCAGAACCTACAAGACTGTCTTGCACAGCAGAAAGAATAAATATGAGTTACACAGTACAGCACTTTATGATTCAATGCAAAACATCTCAGCAGGTTTCGGGTTTTTGTTTTGGGAAATCTATACTTCTTGATTTCAGAACAGTTATTAACTTCCCCAGAACAACTGAGAGGACCTAAATTATTGAAACGCGAATGGGGCACTTCTGATATTCTCAGACCTATGGCGAGATAATAAAACCCTTCAAATTCAGAATGCTGTAACTTCAACATTATTTTATTCAGTACTCAACTCCACTCTGGATTCAGAAACGACAGAAACCAAGATTCCCAACGAAAGAATACCCTCTGCTGGACACACTTGGGAAGGAGCAAATGACTGCCCAGCACAAGGCTTACAAAGGAAACGAAACAAGCATTCACAACAAAAGATAAGTGCCTGGCTCCTCCAGAACATAAGGGTGTATCACCTTGGAAAGCACTGAAGTGTGAAATGCGAGGCAGCAAATTAATTACTACGTACTTCTCCTTGTTACCAGAGCTCATGTGAGCATATACCTTTCCTAATCTGCTCTAAAGCAAAGCTCACACCTACAGGCAAATTCTTTTAATGAAATATAAGACTTTCATGCTGATGACTAAAGGAAGGTACATACTGACTCTTCAGCAATTCCTAGGTCATTCTCCCTGTTAATAATTCACAGCTCCTTTAAAAGCATCTAGAGGCCACAAACATCTGCCTAAGAGTAATTCTCAGGTTATACAGAAGTTATAGTACTTCTTGCATGCTTGAAGAGAAGATGGCACAAAAGACGAAGCATAAAATCATCTTTGTATAAAAAATACTCATAAGAAAGTTGTACTTTCCACAGTCACGTGCGTGGTTCATTTCCCACATTGTGCAACTCATCCACTACTCCTACCCCAGCTCCCTAAGTTGAGCTCAGTAGAACAGAGAGCAAAGCTTTTGCTCACCAATATTTTGGATGAGACAATTGTTTCCACCAGACTGTAACTTAAAACAGACCTGGCAGCAGTTTTAAACATACAACAACCTCTGATAGGCTGGATTGCAGGCAGTAGTCACAGAAATGCCCTCTAATCACTGCTGATGCCAAAGCTCAAAAGGGGACTCTCAGAAGAGATCTGTCTTGTGAGACAGTGGTAATTTCTTGAAGATTTCTGAGCCAGAACAATTCAACCCATATTCTGCACTAATTTTATCCTAGTACACAGAGGCAACAGAAGACATCTCTCATCCAAAGTGCTGTGTTTCATTAGCAAAAAGACGTAGTACTTAAGAAATGCTCTTAACTACAAAGCTCAATTCACATTTTAGTGGCATTTTTTTGCCATTTTCCATGGGATGAGGAAGCAATTACACATCTGAGTCACCTCTTACCATCTTGCCATTGACTGTGGCCTCTAAGGAATCCACCAGCTCTGCAGCGACTCCAATAAGGTTACGGTAGTCTGCCTGCATTTTGCTAAATCGTTTCAGGTAGGTCATGGCTCTGCCCTCAGATTCCACTAACTGTTGCTGAAGATGTTGCAACTTTTCTGTCAAGAGAATAATAAAAAGAGAAATAACATCACCTTTTCAACCACAAGGACAAAAAACCCACAAGCATTTTTACTGTTCTAAAGGGAAAACTTCAACTGCTGCTATGGAATTATTTTTATCCAAGGTGTGGAATTACACTGCAAGGATAATTCCATACTACTAGTGTGATTTCAGTTTGCCATGACAAACTTTATTTTGCCTTAATTGCCTAAAGAAACAACTGCTTCACACTTATAGCAGTAATACAACTATTAAACAGTAAACACCACCGAATACATTTGTGAAGAGAATACCCTTTCAAATGTCTGTTAATACAAAAAGTTCTATGCTATCGGAGACAAAACAAAGACAGTAGGCATCAAATCAGAAGAATATATGACAAAATGCAGCTCAGACTTGCTATCTTCAGATAAGACTCGTGCATTGTCTGGTACATTCATTTAAGTACCAGTGGGTAAAAACCAGTATCACACTGAGCAACACTTCAAAGCTAAAGCAACAAAATGGGAGAATGACAGTACCCAGATGTTCATGCCCGTACTTGACAGATTACACTATGAGGCTGGGTGTTTTCTCCAGTTATTTTATAGAAAGAAACCACTGATATTTAGGTTATGTACTGCTTCACTTATTTTAAAGTAAATACTAAGTCTGCTATCTTTTAACGAAAACAACTTCAGACCTAGTCAAATTAACATTCTGCGTGGAAGGCAGGCACAGAATCTGGAGGTGTGTATTGCAGTGCAGATCTTCGTAACTGGATAACTATGAGGAGAGGAACAATATCTCTATTGTTACTGCTGATGTCTATGTAATTTGCTAGAACATTATGTTTTAAATTAGTTTGCTGAGAAGCCAGTATCGCTCTAGTGTCGCAAAAACGGCATCACGCCCATCTGCAAACAGACTCAATATTTACCATAGGACTTTCTATTAAGCAATAAGCAGGAAGCAGCTTGACAACAAAGTTTCAGACAGAAGTAGGATTATTTTTCACAGATTTTAAAAAATTTCGGGGTTATAGTAGAGCATTCCTAACAGCCCAATATGACCAAAACAGTTTGGGTCCAAACAGACCCAAAGGGAAGAAAAATAGAGGAAGGAGCTAAAATACAGAATTAGAAACTAGAAAAACTATTTCCTGTTCCTGCCTTTGAACAGACTTTGCTCATAATCTTTAAGGAAACCATGATCCTCTTTCATGATTCACTATCTCTTTCCATAAAGATGGAGATCATATGTTCCTGTAACATAGAAGCATTGGGAAACACAGCCAATATCAGTGGAAATCTTCTGGATCTTCATTTGGAGAATGCTAAGCAGCACAAAGTTTCACTGCACTGTTATCCTCTGTGTTTAAAAAAAATCCCAGCATATATCTTACAGCTGCAATAAGCTCTGGAGAATTTAGGTGTACTTATTCAGAAACTGCTCCTTGACATTTGCTCCCTTGCTCTCTGAATACAGGCAAGAACCTCTTCTGAACCAAGGTGAATGGCACAGGGGGTGGTAATCTTCAGAGGGAAAAATGAGGAGAGGAAGTCCTGTATTAACACCATGGCTTATCTGGTAGTCTTCACAAGTTCACAAGCATTCGACACTGTCCCACATGACATCCTTGTCTCTAAATTGGAGAGACATCAATTTGATGGGTGGACCACTCGGTGGATAAAGAACTGGCTGGATGGCCGCACCCAAAGAGTTGTGGTCAATGGCTCAATGTCTGGCTGGAGACCGATAACAAGGGGTGTCCCTCAGGGATCGGTGTTGGGACCGGTCTTGTTCAACATCTTTGTCGGTGACATGGACAGTGGGATTGAGTGCGCCCTCAGCAAGTTTGCCGATGACACCAAGCTGTGTGGTTTGGTTGATACGCCAGAGGGAAGGGATGCCATCCAGAGGGACCTCAACACGCTTGTGAGGTGGGCTGATGCCAACCTTATGAAGTTTAACCATGCCAAGTGCAAGGTCCTACACCTGGGTCAGAGCAATCCCAGGCACAGCTACAGGTTGGGCAGAGAAGAGATTCAGAGCAGCCCTGAGGAGAAGGACTTGGGGGTGTTGGTCGATGAGAAAATGAACATGAGCCGGCTTCAGTGTGCGCTCACAGCCCAGAAAGCCAACCGTATCCTGGGCTGCATCAAAAGGAGCGTGACCAGCAGGTCGAAGGAGGTGATCCTGCCCCTCTGCTCTGCTCTCATGGGGCCTCACTTGGAGTATTGTGTGCAGGTCTGTTGTCCTCAACATAAAAAGGACATGGAACTGTTGGAACAAGTCCAGAGGAGCGCCATGAGGATGATCAGGGGACTGGAGCACCTCCCGTATGAAGATAGGCTGAGAAAGTTGGGTCTGTTCAGCCTGGAGAAGAGAAGGCTGCGTGGAGATCTCATAGCAGCCTTCCAGTATCTGAAGGGGGCCTACAAGGATGCTGGGGAGGGACTATTCATCAGGGACTGTAGTGACAGGACAACGGGTAATGGGTTCAAACTTGAACAGGGGAAGTTTAGATTGGATATAAGGAAGAAATTCTTTGCTGAGAGGGTGGTGAGGCACTGGAATGGGTTGCCCAGGGAGGTTGTGAATGCTCCATCCTTGGCAGTGTTCAAGGCCAGGTTGGATGAGGCCTTGGGTGACATGGTTTAGTGTGGGGTGTCCCTGCCCATGGCAGGGGTGTTGGAACTAGATGATCTTAAGGTCCTTTCCAACCCTAACTATTCTATGATTCTATGATTCTAAGTTCTCTTCTACAGTGGTGATCAAGTTATATTGCAGGTAGTGATGTACTACTGATGCACAAATATCTGTCAAACAACTTCCAACAAAACACTTCAAAAAAAGCAATAAACACATGGACATAAGAGACACAGAACTGTCAGAAACATACTATTCAAACAGAACTGTTTATAAAGCTTTCACTACAAATAAACAAGATCAAAGTCATCAGATAGTTCTATGATTTCAGATGTTGGAAACTGCTTTAAAAACTTGTCATATCATATGGATTTTAGGGTTTCTGAAATAGGCTTTTAGGGTTTCTGAAATAGGCTTTTATCCCATTTATGTTAAAAGCAGTAGATGTCAGAACATCTTATTTTTACTTTCAGAAAACTTAGCAAAATCATCTTTTTAATTGGATTTTTAGAGAAAATGTGCATTAACAGACTTCAGCTATAAAAATTAGCTATAAATTGACAGTCCTAAAGCATGAAATACAAAGAAGATACATCTTATTTCTAATCCATGTTTTTTCAAAAATCTGAGTTAATAAAAAAAAGACAAACACCCAGACAGTTATTTTACTCTCACAGCTTTCTCCCCTCTAAGAATGGCCATCTTCTGAAAACTATTCAAGAATCACAGCATTTTGCACCTGCAGGATTTGTGACTGATACTCGAGATCCAACTGCAAATTAAGCCATCCTAATAATATTTTTCTTACACTTTCTAGGAGGAAGCACAAACCAAGGTGAAATAACAACAGAAGCTGTGACAAGCCACAGATCCTGTTCAAATCCAGCAAAATGCACTTGGAAAGGAAACCACAAAGAACACTTGAACAGCTCCCAGTAGTATCAAGCAACCTTGCTTAGAGCACCAAACTTTTTACAATTCTTTAAGCTGTTAAAACCATCTCAACAGCAATCAATATTCATCAACTTACAAATCAAAAGAGCTAAGATAACTTCCAAATACAACCCAAATTATTCTCCTTTGATAATAATCATTCAACTTGAATTTTATTTTTATTCCACAACCATCACTGCCAAACTGCTGCCACAGCTTTAATGATACAGCTCCAAAACAACAGTATTTTTCTAAACTAAAAGATCCTGAGCAACCATTGCACAAAACTAGCCACTCTTCAATGTTTTATTCCTTTGTCTAGATAAGCAATTGGAATACATTTTTATTTAACTGTGATAAAACACATTTGATTCAGAAATTTTCAGTGGATGTACCTAGAGCATGACCTTACCCAGGAAATGGTTGGAAGCACCAAGCTACAAAATATAAACCTACTCATAATTTGCTTGCTTTTCACAGCCCAGTGGGGAAAGTTTCCAGTGATGAAAATCCATCTTTCAACTACAGTCAGCAGGAAAAACTACATAAACAGAACTTCATGCAGTTCATGAACGCTAGTCTTGGCAATCAAAAAAACAGGGTCCAAATTACCCTTTGCATGTTAAATTTAGGGATTATCAATTACAAATATTGGTCTTTACTGATAAAGGGGAGTCAAAGAGAGGAATCGCAGAGCCTTGACATATTGGGTTGTTTGGGGTTTTTTTATCACTATCTTCTCACACATAAGTAATTTTACTGAAAAAGGAAAAGTATTTCATTAAAGTTTCTTACTAAGAGAGCAGGAAGCTTTCATCATTCACATGTAGCTGACTCAGAGAGAGCAGCTGGAAGTGCTGGTCCTGTGCTACCTCATTTCCCTCCTGCATTCCAGCCACATCCCCACAACCAATAACACCATTTGTGCAGACAGATGAGGGAGCTACCAGTCCAGACAAAAATCAGTATTTAGTTGCTTGTTTAAAGTCATTGCCATCTTAGTCAGGATTGGTGAAAAGGAAACTGCCTTTCAGAAGCAGTTCACATTTATGTCACCTTGCAGAAGTGATCAAACTGCACCTGTAACAGGAACCAGAGAGTAACACAACACATTTCACTTCTTTCTTTCCCTCCTCCAGAACACAACTCCTATATGCTTTCTGCATATGATAAGTTTAGAAAGGGGTGGGGGGAAGCTCTGGACACAATATCTGCCAGACCATTATTCATATGTGGAGGAAAAGAGGGGGAAAATAAAGGACAAAGAACTAATCTCCTGGTTTAGGAGGATGCAGCATACAGTAAAGCTTGCTACTCTGCCAAATGAAGATGCTGGCAGTAGGTATCATCTGAACTACTGCAAGTTTCTACCAATATTCTTGCCTGCTCTCTCATGTATGTAATTATCAAGCCTTTTTAATGTTTTGACTCCAGTTCCTACTAACAGCCAAGGAGTTACACATACGCACATACACATAATTCCACAATAAGCTTTTCTCTTTAAGAGAGAGACTAGTTGTTACCCTTTATGACAACCTACCTACACCTCAAACACACTTCCTGAACTTGTGCTTGCTCTCCCTGTCTCTCTAGCCTCAGTCCACTCCCACACACTTTGCTAGAAGCACTTAATCCAGCCAGGCTGACTTCCTGCATACAATGCAGGAGAGCTCTCAGCAGAGGAGCTGCAGGTCCCAAGAGCTGCTGTCAGACACCAGAACTCCTTAGGTGACATCGAAACCTTGCACTTAGGATAGGCAGCAGTTGTCTTGTCTCCTTCTTGCTAACCTCATTTCCACAAAAATTACTATCGATATTTTAAACTGACATCTTTCCACATTAATAGTAATTCAGACTATAGCAACTCTTGACAGACAGACAGGTCACACTTCACCTTCTCTTGTGCAGCAGCCTGACACACTTCCCTACTCTCCCCTTTCCTGACACCGAATCATAGAATAGTTAGGGTTGGAAAGGACCTTAAGATCATCTAGTTCCAACCCTGTTCCTGCCATGGGCAGGGACACCTCACACTAAACCATGTCACCCAAGGCTCTGTCCAACCTGGCCTTGAACACCGCCAGGGATGGAGCATTCACAGCTTCCCTGGGCAACCCATTCCAGTGCCTCACCACCCTTACAATAAAGAATTTCTTCCTTATATCCAATCTTAACTTCCCCTGTTTAAGTTTTAACCCGTTACCCCTTGTCCTATCACTACAGTTCCTAATGAAGAGTCCCTCCTCAGCATCCTTATAGGCCCCCTTCAGATACTGGAAGGCTGCTATGAGGACATGGTGGAAGAATAGCTGTGAACTCATCCACAGATTTATAGGAGGCAGTGAAGGGGACAGTAGCTGAACCCAGTTCCAAATACTTCATTCCCTCCACTCCTGCTAGCCTGAGGACACACAGAAGGTCTGAAGCTCTCTGTGCAAGATGCCAACCATTCTGCCAAACTGAAAACATATGAGAGAGTTGCAAGTCAAGCACAACTGCCACACAGGTAGCTTTGAAATGCATACACACATTGATCCTTTTTTTTTTTTTTTTTTTTTTTAAAAAATGCGTAAAAAGCCAGACTGTGGCAGCTTAATCAGGCAAGGTAAACACACTGAACTCTGCAGGACATTCTCAAGAGCATATGCACCACCCCACCTAAATTTCAAGTGCTTCAGTATGTCAGACTAATGACTGGCAACTATGCACAGAAGGCTGCTTCCAGGACTCTCTGCCATGCTTCTCTTTCTCCAAGTGTTGCCTATTAATTTTCTCTGCTTTTCTCCTTCACTGATAAAGTAAACATTCTCCAACAGCAAGTATGTACTGTGGATCCCATGTGATCTGAGCAGCATACTGCAAAAATAACATCTCAGATGCAAAACTTCCATATGAGACAGCCCTCAAGTAACAGTTATGAAAAATCCAAACCAACTCAATCTCCAAGGCACATAACAGATCTACAAATTAAAGCTGACCTGCCTGGATTCAATACAATGACATTCCCTGTACTTGTACAAAGCACAGAACCTACGCAAATAAGAAGCAATTAGACCCAAAATAATTCAGGCCCAATCATGTAGTAACTTCTTTTTAATCAGAGTATTGAATTATTGCCATGAGAAAAAAGTAACTTCTGGAAAATAAACATCTACAATGATCTTTCTACTATTCAATGAAAGTCTAATGCACGACAAATAACAAAGAAAATACCTGGAACTCACCCCGGGAGATAAGCCTAACTTTCCCCTTAATTCAATCTACAAGTTGTAAATCCTCAGTTTAAAATTACAGATTAAAATAATTCAAGGGGAGAAGTCATCTAAAGAACCCAGCTGGGCTCCTACAAATCCCTACTAATAAAGTGAACACAGTCAGGTGAAAAAATGAATGCAAGATAGTTGGGAACCTTAGTTCTATTTATTGAACTGATTTTTAAAAGGCACATATTTCAAATGCCATCAGTATCTAACAGAATTCAGTGATAAAATTTTTATTTTTTTTTTAAAGATCCCCAAGTCACTTACACACTTAGGTGTGCATGAACAGCTTACCTAAAAATGCAAAACACCAGAGTCATACTTAAACAAACTCATTCTTATTCAGAGGATACCAGTATGTGCTATTTTAGGAGTTTAAACAGGATAAGTGAATAGGAACAAAAATCAAGTTTGTCTAAAATCATCAGACAGTGATCCAAATAACTGAATGAGATTTGAAATCTGGCAGATGCAGGTAGGCATAAGCAAGTATGGGAAAGAAATCTGAGAAAGCTTACTTTCATCATAACTAAAAATGGAGAGCTAGTAGGCACTTTGTACAGAGTTCTCCATCTATTTTTACCATATTTCGGGACAGAACAGAATTAAAATACAAACCCTATGACTAAGCCCTTTCCCATTTATAGTATGTCTATGTTCAGTCCTACTGACCTCAATCGGTCTAGCAATGACTATTAACAAGACAGGGGTCTGGATTTCAGAGGACTTTTTGCCATGCATCACTAGTTTCCCTGTCATTGCAGGTATACTTTCTACTACTATTATAGCCCCCAATAATCTTACCACATCTCAGCACTTACCTTTGCTGCACTGTCCATTCTCCTTCTGTTGTTTGAGCAGGAGCAGTTCAGGAAAATATGCATTCTTTCAGTAGATGTTTGTTCCAGAGACATAGAATGAGAAATTCAACCAACTGGCAAACCTAGCCAAGTCAAATATTCCTACTGTCCCAGGCAACAGCCAATGCCTAATGCTTCACAGGGAAGCAATAAAGGAATCAATAATAAATACATAAAAATCTTGTGTACAATGTATGACGTTGCAAAGACTTTAGACCTTTAAAGATACTAAATCCAGCCCTGAAGTAGAAAATACAGTAACTCCAGTCTAAATGTATTAACACCAAAATCAAAAGTCAAGCCACTGATTTTACATAACATCAACATACAAATATGCAACTGTTTAAGGGTAAGTGACGTTTTATACCTAAGAAATATTCAGGGCTCAATAACGATCTGGTCAATTACTCCATAAAGAGAAATAAGCAGAGAGACAATTTTCTTTAGCTGTTTTATGCCAGACTCCCACAAAAACATCCTTAAGATGGAAGTGAAAGCACTGTTTTGACCACTGCTCTCCATCCTGGCTAACAGGCAAGAATGGGATAGAAGGAATATATTCCCAGCTCATCATTCAGTACCACCATGGCAACATGCTGCTTCAAAATAAAATAAGATACAGCAGGAAAAGGACTTCTAACTTCTCCTGTTAAAAAAAAACCAACAAAACAACAAACAAAAAACCCAACAAACAAACAAACAAAAACACCCTCAAAAAAACCAAAACCTTAGAAA
Source organism: Psittacula echo (assembly GCF_963264785.1). Classification (NCBI taxonomy): domain Eukaryota; kingdom Metazoa; phylum Chordata; class Aves; order Psittaciformes; family Psittacidae; genus Psittacula; species Psittacula echo. Next base: position 28,598,730 of record NC_137740.1, on the reverse strand, counting down.
CAAAGACTCCAGGTTTTTCTACCCTGTGTGTAACTGCACTGACAAAATACAGGGAAGAGAATTTGTCATATAGCTAGTTAGTTTGCAAATCAGGCGTGACAACACAGCTTAAACAATACTGTTAGAAAAACAATCTGGATCACAAGCCATTTAGTAAAGCAATAATTTCTGGAACCCTTAAAAGCCCTGGAAAACTTTCAGCTAGAAAAGACTAAAAGCTTTTAGTTAGTTAATGCTGACACAGAAGTCAGCTCAGGTCGGTGTCTTCAGGTATCCTGTACTTTCTATATGGAAGCAAAGAATGGTCATACAATAAATATGCAAGTCCATATGCATCTATCTATTGTCTTTACATAACTTTTTCAAAAGATTATAAACAAAGTTTCCTATCCTAAAAACACTGAACTGCAACGTTACTGCAATTCTACTGTAAATCTCAGCAGCACACTCTTCCAGTAAATTATACTGCCTCTTTGCAGTAATTCTAATTATCTTCAAAGTGTTTTCTCAAAAGGATACAAATAAAGTGAGTAGCCGAGGAATGTCTTTGAGGGTCAGAGATAAGAACTTTTCCAGTCTTGTCCTTAAATCCGATGTCCAAGAATCCTTGAAAAGAAAACCAAATGATGACAGTTTTCCACCAAATACATACACTCTGCTGAAAGTATTGTTTTGATCATAGCCACCTTCCACTTACTACTAAACAAGGCAGTCAGCATCATACTGAAATGTTTTTCCCTTCACTGTTATTGAAGTGAATGTGTTTGCTAGATACGCATAACAGTATACAAAAGATAGAAGAGAGTTCAGTATTATCCCTAAATGAGTGTTCTAGAAACACAATGTAGCTTTATTTAAAGTGTTAAAGTACCATATAATATTAGTACCTCATATGACATGTAACAACTGCCCCTAAATTAGAAGTACTTAAAAAATATAAGCATCTTGAAAAAAAAGATAAAAATATTAAAGTGAATTTGATATTTATGAAATAGAGTATGAAATTAATAATTTGCCACCACTCAGCTTTCTAAAAGTAATCACTAGACATCTTTCACTCCTAACAACATCTGGGAAATTTAAATTTTGTCAATAACTACTGCAAGAGTCATGATATGACATCAGTGATTAGGGTACAACAGTTCTAAAACAAGGATTTGGAGAAAAATAGCTCATATACAAAAAACCAGACCAACATATCAGCCATTAACTGGAATGCTGTCTTCTGCCTGACATAGTATCTCATAAGCACAAGAAAATGACATTTAAGGAAGAAAGCCAAACTACAGCTAAGAATTCACTGAATACTCATTTATTCTATTTCAAACCTTCAGTTAAGCTCCTCTCTGCTTGACGAAAAGCAAGCCAGCGAATGAAAAAGCAGTATCTTCCAACAAATAACAGGAGCTTCCTAAATTTACTGCTGTGTACGTATATGCTACAAGCTGTTCTCACAGCTCAGATCTGCCCTTATTTCACTGTGCTAGAGAGCATACAGATTTTACTTGCTGCATTTACCAATTCAGTATCCAGACAGTGGTGCATAGCAGTATGCTGTATATTACCAAAGGAAACATGTCTCCTACAGAAAGGAGTGTATATGATTTTTCAAGACATATTACACAAACAGACAGGAACTCAGCTATATAAATCATCAGACGCCTGAGAAAAAAAAAATGCTAAGAACACTGCTTAGCAGCCTAGTGACTCACTGCTGTTCTTTCTCAAACATAAAACAATCTGTATTTCAACACTAACATGGAATAAGCTGTGCAATTCCCACAAGAAAAGATGAATGACTGGACTAAGAGCTTGGACACTGGGTTACTGTGAATAAACCTGAGGATCTCATCTCAGATAAGGCATTCAGGGGAAAAAGAGGGGAAAAAAATAAATAAATAAAAGCTGCTAATTAAAAAAAGAGTAGTCACATCCCACCTCTGAGGTCAAACAGTACATTTCAGTATTTATAGCTAGTCCCAAAGGAAAACTGCTGTATATGCCTCTTTTTGGTGTTAAACTGGAGCTCGTCATCAGCTGGTACATCCAAAGTCAGCCCAAGGGCAAATATCACTTAAGCTTTGATGCAATATCAAAAAATGTGTGGCAGCAAAGCAGGCTGAAGATATCTCCTTCCACCACAATAACTGCCTGCAGCTGCTTATAAAAGCCAGCACAAATGTCCATGAGGTAGGATGGGGAAGCATTTCAAGCATATATAACCCTGCAAAATACCGTACATATTTTACAAACAAATTCTTGTACCTGTGTGTGTGTACATGGGAGCAGTATATACACACATACATATTCACAGGCAATAAAGCAGACCAGGTCCTTGATCCAGTCCAACCACATAACCAGCTGCTCCCAGCATAACCAAGAAGTTAAGGCACAGTTTTTCACCACAGGGGAAATGGTGGCTGTACCTGTGGGGAAGGTACACCACTGCTTTGGAACATCAAACTGTCATCTCCTAATCATCTACCTGCATGGTGCCCAGAAAGCAGTCAATGTCAGGGTGTTTTGTTACACTTTCATCAATAGAATAACTGTAGATCATCATCACATTGAAAGTGCACCTGCAAACATGTTCAAGTTCAAACACATTAACTTTTACACTTTCTTCTCACCTTGCACATGCAAACCTAAGAACTCAAATCTGAAACAGTCAAAGCAAAGGCTGAAACATATTTAGCCAAAAAATGTTACCAGGAAAAATGCCTGTGGTAAGAGTCACCAAACCACTAAGCACAGCTGTGCTCTTCCAGCACTTCTTTTTGGGGGGAGTGGAGGTGCAGGCAACACTGCATCTTTTTTTGTTACAGGAGGATTACCTACAAACTTGACTTCCTCTTTTCCACATTAAATGAAACTGCTTCAGTCTCCTCATGCTTAGCTATCATGTTTTAAACCGAGCTATATTTACACACAGATAGTGGGGCTGTACAACAACCTCAAAACAAGTTAGGGAGACTTAAACTACTAAATAGTGATTCCCAGAAGCATGTGTATTTCAGGGTTGTGTGGAAAGGAAGGACAGGCAGCAATTCTTATTTATGGACACAAAGTTGGCGTACCATTTAGAACAAATGGAAAATACATACTTAAGATGGTACTTTGTTACTGACAGTACTCTCACAACCCTTCCTCCACCAAATATTTGATTTTTTTATGATTGCAGAGTTTCTTTTAAAGGAAACAATAAAAATTATTACCAAATTAAACATCATTCAATATCTATTACCCCATGAGAAAAAACATTATAAATACCATCTTTGCAGAACAGATACTTACCTGGAAAAGTTCTTTAAATGAAGGATGTACCACGGGGTTTGGAACAAAAGGCAAAGCATAGAATGGAAGAAACTCTGTAGTCTGGCTCAGTGCAGCTCCTTTTGTTTCCAGGTATCCCTTAAAATAAGAAATCCTTTCCTCAAGTTCAGCTTTGTCCTAGGAAATAAAGTAGCATATTTATCTAGAAAACTAGCACTCTGAACACACTGTAATGCTGGCAAACACAGAGGCCTAAACACATTAGATTTGAAATGCCAGAATATCTGTTCTCTAAAAAGCAAGATTTATTTTCACTAGGGAGCATTATATCTTGCTTTCGCCACTCAATAAAGAAAATTTAAACCAATGTTGTCTCTGTCCCCCAGGTCCAACAAAAGTGAGGGACAGTTCCTTTTTGAACGTAAATTATTCCTCCCTCTTCAGGCTAGATTTCTAAAGCAGAGTGCATTTCCATACTCAGGGCAGAGAGGAAACACCTACTTTAAACATGCTTCATTTCAATGATAAGTGCAGAACCACAAAATCCACTCATACAGCACCAAGAAGGGGAGCTGGCACACAGAACAAAAGCTCCTTAGAGGCTGGAAAACAAACTGAAGGCATCCAAATACTCCTGTAGCAGCTGACAGGTGTAAGGCAGGAGCTATTAAGCCCTGGCTGACTCCAGGCTACTTAAATTTCTCTTCATCATAAATGTCCCATGTAGGAGAGATTTTACTTTATGACAGCTTGGTATTAGTTTTCAATATGATATCTTGAGGTGGTCAAGATTCAGCTTTCTCATTTTATCAGAAATATTTATATTTCAACAGACAGCTTCAGTCCAAACTGGAAGCAAAATAAGTGTTTTAAGTATCAACATGCTGGTGCTTTCCAACTTAAAATACTTCAGGAGCTTCAGGAGAAAGAAACCTCCAACTTCCATCTCTACACTTCACAATACAAGGGGTCTGGTTCAACTAAAATGCAGGCTGCGGCCCAAAGACTGGGAATTCTTCTTAGTAAATATCCCATCCTCACCCACATAGAAGACAAACAAATGAAGCAAACCAAGCAAAAGCCATTTCAAGTTTGAATTGTGAACTATACTTACAGGCTTTCCAATATTGTGTTTCAAGAGGTAGGTGGCAAAGTGTATGTGAAGATAAAACTCCAGCTTCTGAGCAGCCGGTTCATCGTCCAGGACTGAAGAAGAAATATGTTCCTCCCAGAGCTGGAAGAAAACTTTCTGTTCACCATTTTCAAATGCTGTAAGCAGATCTTTCTGCAAAGGCGAAAAGCATTCAGTGGAAAAAAAACAGACACAGAAGCATTACATTTTTTTCAACAGTGAATGAAGACTTTGAGTGCCATCTGAACGCTCAGAGGAAAAATAAATGCCTACAATGTGCAAAAATCAGTCTTACCAAAGTATGGCAAGCTAAAAAACTAAAATAGTCAGAATCAAAACTACTGTCTCAGGTTCAAAAGGACTGGAGTCCTGAAAAAAACAACCAAAACCAACCAACCAACCAAAACAAACCAACCAAAAAATCCAAAGTTGAAGGTTCCTGCACTGGAAGACAACTGCTGGCAGACTTCTTCAAATAATCAAGAATCTCTTCAGATAGCTCAGAGATGCTGTAATCTCACACAATGATTAGTAGCCTTTAACTGCTTTTAGTATTACTGAAAGTAGTGTAAACTATGCATTACCTGAACAGCCAAAGCTTTTGAATCCCTAGAGGAAACACCTGCTGGTTTAGGTAGTGTCTTCCCTTTTATTTGACATTCATTTGTAAATACTTTCACTGTTTCTTCAAATTCAGCAAAATCCAAATACTGCAAGACAAAAACATACAAGCATATACGTTTTTAGATTATTAATGCTCCAGTGAGTGACCCATGAATTCCCAAAGTCCTTTAAAGTTTTTCTGTAGCAGGGTCAATAAATGCCAAAGACTGCACAGCAACAAACCAAGACTTTATGGTAGGGAAATACTGTCTCAGAACTAAATTTCCTCCTGCATCCTGGAGAACAGTACTGACAACCAAGCACATCCTCTCTGAAAAAATGATGCTCCTCCATTTAGCCAGTAATTTCATTCAACCAAACAAGAAAGAGAACTGAAATTCATTAATGCTATACCTTGGTTGAAGAAACAAGTGGGTAACTTCCTTGCAAACAGCATTCTTGGAAGGCAGAATTCTCAAGCATGACTCTTATCTCCACAGCAGTAGACAGCTTGAATTCTAAGCTAGGTCACTCATTTGAAGCTATGCAAGCCAAATTAATAACCATCTAATGAAGCACTATTCTTCTGAGAAAGAAATAAATAGCCCTACTTCTTCCTCCTACAATGCACAGTTATATCTCACAGAACTTTTCCCTTCTTCTCCCATCTCAGAAGTCTTAGTTATTGGTTGCTGAGGCAAGACATCACACTTCATTTTGATCTATTCAAATCTATAGCAAATCTATTATTTTTTATTTGCTACAGAGAATTGTTTAGTTTCTCCACTGTTAACATGAACAGTAATATAGCAATGATTAAGTACTTAAGCCTCTTTTTAGATTTGTTTTCCAAGATTCACAAAAATTATTTAGGTTGTGTATAACTTTGCCATTTGGTAGACTCTCTGTCCAGGCTTTCAACAGACAGCCTAGTGAAACTGGGCACTGAATGCCACTCCTGGTTGCCCCTCTGCCAACACTGGCATCTGTGGAACACTGCAATAGATTGATCACACAAGGCAGGGGGTCTAGGTTTTGTTGGTTTGGTGCTCATTCAGAGCCCTAAACTAGTCTACCAGCACAGTATCGATTAAAGGAATAGAGCAGTAGCAAGCAGCAGAGATCACAATTTGTGTTCTTGTTCCAAATCATAAATGTCCCGTTTTAGCCAATTTATCCAGAAGCCTGAGGCACTTGCTCTTGAAAGCTGGCCTCTCTTTCACAGGACCATTCCACACTTTAGAATACATTCTGATTACCTCTACCCATACGGCCTGTAAGAGGAGTGACTCGCTGGAAAATCCTGATTAGGCATTAAACCACAGAGATCAGCAGCCTCAGGACTTCAGCCTGGGCTTTGTCAGCTGTAGGGTTTTTACATGCCACTGTGGTTTTTACACACATATGGGAACAAGGTGGTAGCTAAACAATGTTTTAAAGATCTCACTATTATCACGCCCTAAAACTGCCTGTGGATCTAATCAACTTAACTGTTCCTTTAATGAAAGCCTAATTTGCAATGAAGAACAGATAATTCTAGACTGATTTTATGTTTGATTCCTGGCATTTAATGGACTTTAAGCCCTTTGAATCTACAGAGCTTGACAGGAGTCAATATGATTTCAGGGTGTAGCAAACACTTGCCCAGATAAATAACTCCAGGATTCAGACCACAGTTATAATGCCTGGCTCTGAACACAAGCATTATGAAATTTTGCCTTGCTCATGTCAACCAAAAAGAAAAAAGAGAGAAAACCAACCTCTCTCACTAGTCCAAGTAACTCGAGGTCACAAACTTGACCGTTACTCATGGTTAAGTGTTAACTGCTGTGGGTCATTGTTGATAAACCTAAAAAATCGTAAAGAAGGAAGGGGTTATCAGACAGCACAGCGGTTCAAACAACCCCAGCCACGCACAGCCCATCAGCTATTTCATCCCAAACCAACCGCATGAGGGAGACACCCACCTCCCGTAAGGCACCTCCAAGGAAGCTCCGAGGCCGGTCCTCGCCGACCAGAATCGTTGTTCTCGCCAGGCCGCGGGGCCGTCACATCGGCTCCTCACCCAGCAAACCGCCAGCGCGGCCCGCCGCACCCGCACCCCCACCCGGACCGGGGTACTGCGGCCGCACCCTCAAGGACCGCGAGCGTGCGGCCCTACCAGCCCCTGAGCGAACCGAGCACCACCGCGGCACGGCCTACCCGCAACCCCGCGCCGCCGCCTCCTGTCGCCTTGGCAACCGCGACCTCTCACTAGGCCACGCCCCCTCCCGCTGCACATGATCCCTCTCAGCCAATACCGTGCTGGGAACTGTGTATTACGTGATTGGGGGGCTTCACGATGGCGGAGGTCGTGCGAGCGCGGCGTGGGGAGTCGTCTGTTGCTGGTTCACTCTCTCTGACCGCCCTGAGGCGAGTTTGGGGTTAAGTTCATTTGTTTAATTACCTACTGTCTTAACTTATGTTTCTGTATCCTCTTGTCATCCTGGGCAGGCAGCAGCCTTCTAAAGGCGCAGCCTATGGTGTGCCTACCTGTAGGCCCATAGCTTTCTGCTGTTCAGTTACATGCTTTTTTAATCATCCAGCACTATTTGCCCCCGCCACATTAGCTACTGAGCGTTGCGTGCTCTGAGGGCATGGAATCATAGAATAGCACTGGAAAAGACCTCAAGATCATCCAGTTCTAGCCCCCCTGCCATGGGCAGGAACACCTCACACTAAACCATGTCACCCAAGACTCCGTTCAACCTGGCCTTGAACACAGCCAGGGATGAAGCATTCACAACTTCCCTGGGCCACAAAGGCCGGAAGTAATTCCCTCTGTGGTTAGTACAGCCTGTGGCCATGGTCACCTGCCTTACCTAACTGCCTGGAAGGTTCCTTTGGAAACAATGTCAGAAGAAAAAGTGAGAGCCCTGCCGAGGCTGAGCACTGCACAATAAACCCGAATCGCAGCCCCAGCACCGTCAGGGTGAGGGACACCGAGACCAGCCCCATGGGTCGTGCACGTATTGCACCAGCAGGCACACACCTGATGTGTCATTACCTCATAGAATCATGACCAAAATAAACAGGGGGATTGGCCAAGCCACCTCAAGGTTTTGTCCCATTTTTAATTAACACTGGTGTTAATGAACCTCTTGCCATTAACAGCAAATTTCTAGCAAGCATTTGCAAGACACAGCACAATGACATTGTAGCACCAGTGATGTCCTGTGGGGTTTTGGTCTCACCCCAAAACCACAGTTTTGTTTTCCATCATTAACACCTAAGAAGACCCATGTCCTCTGCACATCCTACAACCAGACACAGCACAGCACCATCTTTCTTCATTTAAAAGGCTCACAAGTGGACAGCTGAAACAGAATGCAGAGATTTGCATCTGACACACACACTCAGATTTTGACCCTCAGTAATCTCACAAAACCCAAAAGCTAATCTGACCAGCCAGCTCAGGGGCACTGCTCTCCAAAGAGATCATTTCCCAGTCAAACTTTAACTTTCCAGCACCAGTGTGGCTGAATAAAGTTCAGGCTACCATCCTCCCTTGGCCGTGATCTAAGGGTGGTGTTCTCCTTATCTAATTAAAACAAACAAACAAACAACCCCCTCCAAAAAAAAACCAAAACCACAAACCCCTCCCCCAAACACCCCCCCTCTCCCCCCCGACCAAGAACAACAAATATTTAAGGAATAGGAAAAAAAAATAAAATATCACCCTTGAACATTTTTGCAAGGTCTAAAATTACCGTCTTGACTGGTGAAATGTTTGGAAAGGGTGAGGTGATGGGAAGCAGAGTTATGATGGATGGTGAACAGGAACTAGCACTCCATCCGTAACCCGTGGGAGTTATTTCACCTCTGGTTTGGTATTTGTGAATAAAATACTGAGGCAGACTGCTGCTCTTTGGGAAAGAGAGACGTTAAATATCTTATGAGGGTCAGAGGGAGCTTTGACAAATCTATGTCCTCTCCCATGCTTTGCTTCTTCAAGTTATGCTTGTCTCGATAAGGGACAGAGCAATTGTTTGAGCCAGAGTTGTGCCTAACTGCCCAGTTTTTACTTACTTGTGTTTCATGTGATGGGTGAAAAGGCACCAGAAACAGGTCACTTCATCACCTCTGCCTTTGCCAGAGGCCCTTGAAAACATCTCATTCCCTAACTCAGTGTGCCTGTGAGATGTTCTCAGTTAAAGAAATCCTGCTAGGGAAGGAGCTTCCCCAGCAAATCGGGAGAAACCTCACCTGTTTTCTTCAGGCTTCCTCCTTCCTCCACAGTCCCAGCAAGCACATCATAACATGCAAGGGCAAAGGGACAGAAGAGCAGATTCCTGAAACCCCAGTGAAGACCACACCACTCTGCAGGTCCCAGACTGGATTGTACCCTTTTGCTGGATTAAAAACATGGAAGGCCATTCTCTGTGCCCAAGTGGAAAGTTTTGCAGGAAATGTCTTCTCGCAGAAGCTTTTCCAAGTGGCTGCATTAAAACTAAAAGCAAGCAGGCAAGAGACGAACACTTTTTGAAGCTTTAACATCCTGTAATTTTTGGAGTAAAACTTCAGCTTTTAGTTGCAAAAAAAGATTTTGGTTTGGGTTTTCAGTGAATACTTTGAAGGAGTAATAAATAAATAAATACAGTTTTTAGCTGATGACACATTATTGTTGATTGGGTTGGAGCATGGACTGCCTCCTACTGGAACTGGCTGGGAAACAGAGGGGTTTGCTTGGACTAATGTCCTGCACTCAGGCAGGGCACTTGCCCAGTAGTTCAGGCACAGCTCTTATACTGAATTATACAGCAGTGCTTCCCCAGGGCCCTCTGCAATGAAAACCAGTGCAATGGAATTGCAAAACCTCTCTGCTCTCTCCTGCTTCAGTCTATCATAAAGCTGCTCTTGTCTTCCACGAATGGGGTTCGTTTAGCTGCTGCCAAGCCTCAAGTTTCACCTCTCCCCACCTCTCCCCAGAAGGACGTGGTCAACCCGTGCCAGGCTATTTATATGCAGCCCTTTTTTCAGTAATTTCCTGTAACCAAAGTCCCTGACCAGGGAGAGGCACAATGGAGACTTTGATTTTGTGCCATGGGATGCATGAAGGAGGCAACAGGGTGAACTCAGCTCTCCTTGAGATCCAGAAGCTTCTTGACCTGCTCACTGCAAAGCAGGGAAGAAGGAGGGACTGGCTGATGCATCCCCAAAATGCTCATTTCTGCTCAATTGCAAAATGGTGAAGGAGGCTTAAAACAGATCAGCCCATGGCACCTTTTCAGCTGTGGCAGAGATCATCCTTCAGAGATCCTTACAAGGACAGAGCTGACACCAGGAGAGACTGACCAACTGCCTTGGCAGGGCTGGGGGTGCCTCCATGGGGAATGATGGCAGCTCAGTGCCCTGAGCCCAAAGGGGGCCCAGCAGGGCTTTCTGGCATGTGCTCATTTGGGGCATGGGTCATTAAGCCCCCAATCAAGGTGAACACCAATGTGGGAGAGGGCTTGGCTTGCAGTAACAGCAAGGATTTCCAGCCAAAAATGGCAGGGGGCTGGGAGGAGGTAATTGCTGCAGATGCTCCATTAAAAAAAAGTAGTATGTCAAAAATAGTCTGGGAGACCGGGTGCACAGAAACAGCAGGACAGAGAGCTTCATCAGCAGCAGAAACAACCCCAGTCCCAGCACTAGCAAGCCTCACTGCCTTCATTGCATGGGCACAGCTTTGACGCTGCCCCCAGCACAGAGCAATGGCTACCACCCCATCACCTGGAGACAAATCACAAAACCTCTGGGCCTGCAAGAGAAGGGAGCAGCAGGTTTCATCTGTGAATGAGCCCATGAACAAACTAGATGTTTCTAGCAAATTATTTTCAGGTGCTTCTTGTTCATCCCTGAACCCCAGAGTTCGTGCTTAAACTAAAAATAAAAAAAAACCTCTGTGTGAACTTAAAGTAAACAGAGAATTTGCCCAGCCCTACAGAAGCTATCTCAGCTTCTCCTCTGGGAGGACACTGGGAGGGAACAAAAAGTTAATCCATCTTTGTTCTCACTGACACGGAATGAAGAAAACAATTAAAGGGGAGAGCCAACCTAAAGCTAAGAACAAAGACACTGCACCAATATTTCAGGTCTTTTTCCTTCACTCTGAAGGGGAAAAATTTGCTCCGTGCTTCACCTTTTGCAGGTTATCTTTGGAGGAACAATGTCCCCATAATTTCTGCTGATAATTAACTTTGCCTTTGCAGCAATTGTTCCCTGGCTCACCAGAGCAGCTATTTACATCCTTTGCCAGGGATGCTGTTGCCGCCAAATGACTGCCCTTCCCCTTGACCAGCTTTGCACCAAGGCAGTGGGCAGCAAGCCCTAGGGTGTCCCCTCATGCTCACCAGGACCTGCCTCACCTGGACCCTTACAGTATAGACTCTTCACTGTCCATTTTCTGCATACGCTTTGCAAACACACAGAAAAAAACCCAGACATACATGCTGCTTAAACACACATGCACAGGGTTGTCAGGCAGCAGGGTCCATCACACCAAGTGCACAAGGCTCGGCCATCAGGGGTTATGGGCTTTAGAACCTCTCATTAGCCGATCTCCAGTGGACTTGGGCAGAAGCAGGATTTGCCTCGAGTCACTTCTCTGCAGTGCTGATTCTCCCCTGCTGGAGGAGACTCCGATGGCTCACCTGAGTATCTGCACAGTCCTTCTGAGAGAAACCAGAGCTTTGGTTGTGCAGCCAATGCCAGGAACTGCAGTACAGACCTCACAACAAAACTCCAGATCTGGGCTGACGACAGCTGGACCATTTGCCCACACAGAACAGAACTTCAGAGGCTGAGTGAAGCCAGACCTGAGCTGGAGACCAGCAGCAGGGGCTGGGGCAGCTTCTCCTCCCAAGACACAGAGCAAGGGCCAGCTCAGTCACATCAGTGCTGGAGAAACACATTGAACCAGGTCTGCTAATACCAGTTATCTTCACTGAGGAAGCAAAGACCTTTGCTCCCATGTGAAGTCACACTGGGGAAGATCAGCACCCATGGGGGAAGGCCTTCACACCCACTGGTCTCATCAGAGGTTGCAAGTAAACACAAGCCTTGCACAGTCCTGCACTGTCTGTGCTCCCCATCTCTCTCATCCTGCTACTACTGCAGGGTTAAGGTGGGCTAAAAAACCAACCTGTCCCCAGCATTGAGAGCAGCAGGCAGGGGAGGCACCGGGGCAGGCTGGGGCCTGGCAGGGGCAAGGGTGTGGGATGTTCCAGCCTCCAGGATACAGGGAGATAAATGGTCAGTGTCATCATCATTATCAGCAGTGCCCAACCTTTGTGTTGAACTGGGAGGAGCAAGACTTTCACCTGTCCCTGGAAAGAAAGGGAGAGATGGGGACGGTGGCACTGTTGTAATGGGGAAGAGGTGGGAGGACGAAACCTACTGAGTGCCTGCTGGGGCAAAGGAGCAATGGGGCCTGTTGTCCCCCTCCTTAAAGACCCCTTGCCCTGGGAGCTTTACCTCCAACATACTCATCTCCCCAGCACAGCGCCAAGCAAGGGGCTTGTAGCCAAGTTAATGAGTACAAAGGGGAGACTGAGGGCATGTCCAGGGCCTCCTGGAGGGACTTTGGGATCTGTCAGAAGCAGCATGCTTTTGAAGTGATTTATTTCTCCCCAGGGTTAAGGGGGATGAGGTCCATTAGTCAGGATGGACAGAAGCATGCTTCCTGCCACCTCAGCCTCCCCTGCTCCCCTGGCAAACCCAGAAGCATTAGGTCTAATTAGCCCCTGGCAAACAGCCCAAGGGTGGGTCCCTCCGCAGCATCCCCAGGCAGGCCCAGGAGGGCAGCACCTCTGAAGAAATCAGCACTCATGAGTCACTGGGGCTAAATGACATTATTTAAAGCAGCACCAAAGCTTTCCAGGCTCCCACCATGCATCCTTGAAACTAGAGATCAAACAGCCAGCAGTGACCTCCATCCCCCAAGCACAGCAATGTCCTGCAGTTGCTGGCCACGTCTGTCCCCAGGGAAACTGGTCAGATGCCTTAGCATGGGGGCAGGATCCAGCCCCCGGGCAGCTTTCCGGAGCCTTTTCAGAGGTTTTCCAGCACCTTTCCAGAAGATTTATGGAGGTTTCCTGGCCATCCTCTAGAATTTTCTCTTTCTAGGGGTTTTCTGCTGTATCTTCAGAACATTTCTAGAGGAAAACACAGCGAGCGGCAGAGCCGGGGAAGTGAGGACAACTCCCAGATGTCCCTCCTGGTGTCCCCAGCCTGGCATGCATGGCCTTTTTCCTTCACAGACATCAAAAGCTCCTCTAAAAATCTGACTGCCCAAGTGTAACCTTAGTGCCTGGCTCCAGAGTAGCAGCTCAGAAATCAGTTTGGGGCTATGTGAGGTTTCTACGTTTGTTTGTGCCAAGGGCGCTCTGGGAAACATCATTGCCAGAGGCAGGAGTGATCTTACAGGGACAAGAAAATCATTTAGCAGAAGAATTAAGTCTTCTGGATGGTGCCCCAGGCAGTACATGGCTCAGTGGGAACTGCCCTGTGCGTACAGATTTACACACCCACACAGAACTAAACCTGTAGCAAGCATCAGGAATACACTGGCTAATCTGAAAACGTCTGTTCTAGTATCAAAGGCTCAGCAAAAGGTCCACTAAATAGAAGCAAACTGTTCACAGCTTGGCCAAGTCACCAGTATAGGACTTCAGGTCTTTCTGAGCCAGCTATTCCCAGCATTTCCACTCAGACTCTAGAGATCTCCCAGCGATAACTGGCAGGTTGTTGAGTGACCTGAAGTGAGGATTTTTTTCTCCTCCCAACGCCCTCCCCCCTACACAGTATTTTTTAAGAAGACACAAGGCATTACTAACAAATTACCTGAAAAACTCCACGTACCACACCATTTGGTACCAGTAGAATGTGCAGGAATAAGGGATCCAGTTACCCATTCAGAAGGAAGGGATTACAGCACCTGAAAGGCTTACACAATGTACATTAATCCAGTTTCCATTTCTTGCCCCACAATAACAGGTCTCACTTTGAACGTCCATGGGATTGAAGCAGTGATCCCCCCTTTGTTTCCAGTTTTACTGACAGTAACATTGTCTGTAGCCATTTCAGGTTCATTCTTGGCTCTGCTCCGTGGGAGAACAGATCTGGACCCTTACTGAGACATTTCAACTTAAGGGACTTCTGATTAAAGCCTAAGACTCAAAATAGGCTTTTGGCCTCACACCTCTGCTCTGTATTGCTTAAGCTTTTCAGAGAACAATAGCAGACTATTCTATTGCTACAGTAACATTCGCCAAAATAAACCATCGGCTGGAAAAGCTCCCAGGCACTACATGCAAGATTTGTCTTCCATTATTACTGATGCACATGAGCTTGTGGTATGTTCACATGGGGCAAAATATTCCCAACATACATACAATAAGCCCCTCATTCTGTTTAAGTGCTGTTTCAACTGATGGAGCTTTGTCCAGCATTTGGCTTACAGCTGACCATGGCTGCAGGCTCTGGCTTGCTAGTGCGCATCCTTTGAAGCATTCCAGCTCACCAGGTGAAGGGCTGGCTGCCCAGCGAATGGTGGAGCAGCATTCCTTTCTTCTGACTGCTGCTCATTCCATACCCCTGACTGTAAATCCCCCCTTGGCTAATGATGCACATCCGTGTAACATCCTGCATGTCCAGATTCACATCATCTAGGCCTGTAATGTTTTCTAGCTGTGCTCACATGGGCTCATATTTGGTGAAAGCACACAGGACAAAGAAAAGGGAGTCTGTGAAACAAAGAGAAACATGGCCTCATTTCCCCATCACTAACACCCACAACCCTTCTGTCAGCCCCACACCATCACATGAATACCAGGATGAACAAGGGGGAAAATCAGTGCAAAGTTAGTATCATAGAGGTAATTTGGATGCAGACCTCATCTGGACAGCTGCTGTCAAGTAGAGACCTGCCCTCTCTGTAGCAGCAGTGCTACGGCTGGGCCAGACCAGAGTTGGTGACCTTGCCTAGCCTATGTGAGTGCTCAAGAAAGTAGAGATCTGCACAGATCCTAACAACTCTACAGAAGAGCAGAGTCAGCCCAGCTTTGCTGGAGGAAGATGCACAGCTTGGGTCTAGTTTTTAACATTTGGAGTGAGCGGAAGAGAAGGCTGTTAGGCTTCTTTTTTCTTTTTTTAAAGCAGCAACTTTCTGTCAAGAATTTTTAATATATTTATTTGAAAACAAGGTTTTGTGAAAGAGTACACTAAATAGCATATATCTGTTCTTCAGCCATAAAACACGGACTATCAGTTTTAGCTCAGCACAGATTGGGGCTGCATGCACTGAACAGCAGATCTTGATAGGAAGGTCTTCATGTCTGTCTTTCTGATATCAAGCATAGTGTCTTCTTTAGAGGCCATGACCCTGGAGGAGGGGGAAAGAGAAACCAGAAAAACAAATGTATTTAACTAAGGCTTCTTGTGGTTGACCCCAAACACTCACCTGAGCCTGCCACTGATGCAACATTTACAGTTTTTAACAAGAAGTTTATTTTCCTGCTCATCCACCAATTCAAGTGCATAATCTCTGCTCTTGGGAGCACTGAGACATGCCAGCCCCTGTTTGGAAATAAAGCAACTGGGTTTCTGCCTCTCACTGAGAAACTTGCACACCAGTTCAGGCACTTTAGCCAAGGAACCTGAGAACCACACCATTCACTGCCTGGAACAGATCTACAAGTCAGGTTTAGAGAGCATCACAGAGCCCATGACTGGAGTGTCTTTAAATTCTTCTAAGAACTGTTGGGAAAACAAGACAACCCCAGAAAGGGGACTAGTAGCTCGCTTTCAACCAATCCTGCCACACTGAGGTCAAGTAGATGACAACTTTGTTACATAAACCACTTGCCCCTCTGGGATTGTTTTCATGAGCTGATTATTCCCAGCTCAACTGTTGCCTGTAAACCCATGCACGGCTCTAACTCTGCCTGGCAAGGCTCTACCCAAGAGCAGCCAGACCTGCGAGATTAGAGACCAGATCCAGTACAACCAGGTCAGGCATGACCCAGAAGAGTGGATTTCTCTTTTATTACTGCCAAACTCTTCAAATCAGGATAAAGCATGTTTCTGAACCTGGCGCAGAAGCTATCAAAGAGCTAAAACAAGAGTGCTAGGTGTTGGTAATTGCTTTAGTTGATCCAAAGAGGCTTTTCCTTCATTGGGACTAATAAAGGTGACTCTTCACAATACACTGTACCTCAGGTCTTAATCATCAATGTACTCAAAGGGTTCTGGTGGTTCAGGTTCCTGCTCCTCTTCCTCAATCTTCGGACCATGAGCTGCCACAGGTTCAACCAGCTCCTCCATATCCTCACTGGTGTCCTTCAGAATGATGATGCCTCCGATGGAAAGCTGCAAGACAAACACAGTGAGCATTAGCACTGCTTGCCTCTACCTCATGATGGAGTGTTTGTGGCCACAGCATTTATCCTTGGTGTTGTGGTTTAAGCCCAGCTGGCAACTAAGTACCACGCAGCTGCTTGCTCAATTACTCCTGCCCCCAGTGGGATGGGGAGGAGAACTGGAAAAAACACAAAACCTGTGGGTTGAGATAAGAATAGTTTAAAAATTAAAATAAGTTATACTACTACTACTAATAAAAAAAAGGAAACAACAAAAAGAGAGAGAGAGATAAAATGAAAAATACCAAACCAACAAACAACAGTGATGCACAATAATCACCACCTGCTGATTGATACCTAGCTCGTCCCTGAGCAGCAACCGGCCCCTTCTGGCCAACTCTCCCCAGTTTATATACCAAACATGATGATCTGCGGTATGATATGTCCCTTTGGCTACTGCAGGTCAGCTGTCCTGTCTCTACTTCCTCCCAGCTTCTTGTGCCCCTCCTCACTGGCAGAGCATGAGAGACTGAAAAGTCCTTCATCAGGGTAAGCCCTACTTAGCAACAACTAAACACACTTGTGTGTTATCAACATAATTCTCAAACTAAAGCCAAACCACAGCATTATACTAGCTACTAGGAAGAAAATTAACTCTATCCCAGCCAAAACTGGGACAGTAGGCCATATGAAACACCTCAGCATCAATGAGTTTCAGAGAGCAAAGCATCTGACACTCACCTGGATCCCTGCCTGGTAAGGGGATGGCACAGAGTCTATCCAGGCCACCTTTTGTATTTCCGCTATCTAAGTCTCAGATCAATAGAAAATAGCATCTGGATTCACAGCTTTACTCCAGTCCCAGTCTGGGGCTTTCCACGTGTAAACTAATTGAACCATAATTGCTTTATAAGGCTCATCTTTTCAGGGCAACAAAGCATAGTGAAGCCTCTATGTGTAGCTGCCTCCCAAGAGGCTATCTGAAACAGAGCATAATCTGATCACCAGCTTCCACCAACTGAGGAATCCTATTTAGCAGAACCTCATAAAAAAAAAAAAAGGAAATTAATTGCAAAGATAACAACCAAACATCCTGGCAGGCTGAAGCAAATTTGTGTATCTCCAGAACTGGAATACAAGGTGCAAAGAGGCAGTGCTGTGTCATGCCTGTCTGGAATCAGGGCTTTGACTACAGCAGGATTCCAGGCTACAAACAGCATTTAAAAGAGGCCTTTTACTCTGGCATTCCCCAAAGCACAGCAAAGGTCTGGAACAGCTCCATTTCAAATCCCTCCTTGGTTACACACCCTAATCCCAGCAAAACCCCACACTGTTGTGTTCTCTTCAAAACCTATTTATAGGAGTTTAAGGCTGGAAACTGTACTCCCCTCACCAAGGACTTGACTTCTTTTGAAACTGAAGCAAATAGCTAGGTGACCTCCGTATTTCAGCTGCATGAGTGGACAATTACTGGACCACGTAACAGATCTTCCCAATCCAAATATCACTTGGGTCACCTCCTCTTTTTCAAGGGTAGAAACTAAAATATCCTTCCACAACTTTGCTAAAGGGGATGATGCACAGAGAATTCCAATGTGCTGATATTATTCCAATAAATCAATTTATTAAAAACATTACTATTTTCCTGGAAAAAATATTACTTCTTCTGAACACCATTTTCCCCATGCATAATCCTGCAAAAGGAAAAAGTCCAGGGTGTTATTTCTTGAACAAAAATAAAGGCCAGAAGAATTTGACTCAGGAGATTTTGAGGTCAGGAGCAAGCTTGTTAGCTTTGCAATATATTTGAGCATCTCACATAAAAGTTAGTTATCCCTTAGGCTTAATGTTAAAAAGATCTTTTCCATCATCCACCTGACAACCACATGCTACCTCTTCTGTGTTAAGCAGAGATAAAGGCACTTTTTCTAAGGTTAGACGTAACTGAATATGAAATCTGTTTAATGGAAAAGCCCTTCCATTTAGGTATAAATCCCACTGCAGGATAACATAGCCCCAGAAGAAGTTGCAGTGTATTTCACTGCTTTGGCAATAAGCCTGTACAACTTCTCACTCCGTTGTAAAAATCACGGCTCAGTCTTTATGTCCCCAGCAATGTCATTAGAACAGAGTACGTCCGATTGGTTTCTATGTCATAGCATGTGATATGTAGAAGAAGAAAGAAAAATAAAGCAGCATTAGCCTGGTGAAAAGGTCTGCAGCAGCTCTGGCTTTAATACAACTAGAACTGCATGTGACCATTTGGAGAGAGACACTAAAAAGCAGGTATGACAACAGTGCAGTTGCAAATCTCTGTCAGACATTACAGTGATACCAGCTGAGAGTGGCACTCTCATGGACACACAGAACTTCTGGGTCCTGGCACAAGCCCAGCCCTGGGAACACTCTGTCAAACACATGGATTCGGAAGATGACACTTACTGGTTTGAAAGGCTGGTATCGGCAGCTCTCTGTCATAGTGAGAACTTTGAGCTGAGCAGGCATGACTCTTGCTGGGTTGTCCAGAAGCTGGAAGTTGGGTTCAGGCTCTTTTTTCTTTTCTTTTTCATCCTTCTTTTCTGTCTCATCCTGCAAAGGCGGGGGGAGAACATCAACATTATTTTAACAGTAATATCCAACCCTTTCATAGTTCAGGAGGGTAAAGGACAACCAGGCAGCAAATCCCAGACTGTGGTGAGAAACTGTTCTGCTGAGGAACAAGCTAACACCTATCTATCAGCTGGCACACGCAATGCCAGCATGGATCAAAGTGTTCTCATCAGGCAATGCCTCACTCTCAACTACAGGTGAAAGTAAGTTCAGCAAGAGGTGGCAGTGGAACAGTTTACCTCTGGGTTCCCTTTCTAATACTTTTTCTGCAAGCTCACTCACCACTTTTTGGTCACAACTGAAGATTCTTCAATATCGTTACTGAGCACATGAAAATTGCTAAAAGCAGTCCTTGTATTTTTGCAGTTATAAAGCTATCACTGACATGTCACATTACTGGTAGAGACGGGAACTCAACCAAAATGATCTGAGCTAAGTGACTCCCCTAAGGTACTGCAATTAACCCCTCCTTTACAAATGACGCAGCAGCTAGAGGGAAAAGCTCATAAGGAAGAAACACAGCATCCTTCATGTACTTAAGAACATGGATAGTGTTTTCTCCCTTGTTCAGGAACATCTGAGTGCAAACAAAAAGGCTACAGAAAAGATGGAAACAAACAATAGGAAATAATCAGGAGCCCCACTACATGCATGGCACGTCCTGCAAAACAGACAGGACTTTCTCTGTCACTGTGACTGCTCATTGCTGTGCAGATCTCTTGGAAGCTATGGATTACTTGTCATATAACAGGCATAAGAGAAAAACCAGGAAAGCAATTATACTTCTAAAACATTAGGACAATGGCAAAACTCTCAACTCAAACACAGCAGGTGGCAGCACGCTCCCTTTTTACTATCTTCATTTTTCTGCTTCGTTCAACCAACAAAACTTTTCAGACATCTGGAGTGTACAGACACAGACACAACACATGAACCTTGTAATGTATTGCTTCCTCTCAACACCTGTACTTAACTATATGTTGTAGTAATTTTATAGAAAATATGCACCTGTTCAGCGCATTTTGATTAGCATATAGTGCTGCAAGAATAATTCAAAGGAAAGGAAATGTTTGGTGACAAGGAAACTTTGATAAAGGAGCAAAATGAAAAAAACCCAGAGGTTCAACCTTGCATGCATGAGATGATTCATTTTCTGAGCCAACTGGATAAAGTTCAGTGCCTACAACATGGCCACACTTAGCAGGTCTAGGAAGGTTATTTTATACATACACCTTTGATCTTATGCCACACTCCCTTTACATACTGTTTGTGTATTTCTTTTTAAAATTAAAGGGGCCAAAAATTCTCTGACCATTCTGCTTTTCTCACATAGATATTAAAGTGGAATCAGAAAAGTTTCTACTGAGCTTATCAGTTTTGGTAAAGCCTTTGACACCATTTCCACTGGAAACACTGGCTGATTATGGCTTGGGCAGGTGTACCGTTCTCAGCATAAAATCTGCCTGGGTAGCCAAGCCCAAAGAGTGGTGGTGAATGAAGTCAAATCCAGTTGGTGGCAAATCACAAGTGGTGTTCCCAAAGGCTCACTACTGGGGCCACTTCTGTTTAATATCCGTATTGGTCTGGATGAGGGGATCAATGACACTACATTGGCTGGGAGTGTTGATCAGATGGAAGGTAGGAAGGCTCTGCAGAGGGATCAGGACAGGCTGGATCAATGGGCCAAAGCCAACTGCATGAGGTGCAAGCAGGCAAAGTGCTGGGTCCTGTATTTGGGCCACCACAACCCCATGCAATGCTACAGGCTTGGGCAAGAGTGGCTGGAAAGCTGCTCAATGGAAAGGACCTGCGTGTGTTGGTTGAGAGCTGCTGAACACGAGCCAGCTTGTGCCCGGGCAGCCAAGAAGGCCAATGACATCCTGGCCTGTATCAGAAATAATGAGGCCAGCATGGCCAGGGCAGTGATCATCCCCTGTACTGGGCACTGGTGAGGCTGCACCTCGAATACTGTGTTCAGTTCTGGGGCCCTCACTACAGGAGAGATATTGAGGTGCTGGAGCAGGTCCAGAGACAGCCAACAAAGCAGGTGAGGGGCCTAGAGCACAAGCCTTATGAGGAAAAGGTGAGGAAACTGGGGTTGTGAAGCCTGGAGTAAAGGAGTCTCAGGAGACACCTTATCACTCTCTACAACTACCTGACAGCAGGTTGTAGTGAGACGGAAGTCAGTCTCTTCCCTCTAGTAACAAGAAATAGGACAAGAGAAAATGGCCTTGAGTTGTACCATGTGAGTTTTAGAATGGACATGAGGAAAAATTCCTTCACCAAAAGGGTTCTCAAGCACTGGAACAGGCTGTGCAGGCAGGTGGCGGAGTCACCATCCCTGGAGGTATTTAAAAGATGTGCAGATGAGGCACTGAGGGACATGGTTTAGTGGTGGACTTGGCAGTGCTAGGTTAATGGTTGGACTTGATCTCAGAGGTCTTTTCCAACCTAAACGATTCTATGATTCTGTAACACATTTTCAGCTTACAATTATTCTTGGCATATTTGCATCTGTTTCAAGAGCACAAAACGAAGGGTCCTTTGTTAGGGTACAGCAAGAATTTTAGCTACCATATGTTTTCCAAATTACAGCAACCACCAAGAATTCATTAACCAGCCATTTCTCTATCCCTCAGCTTGCTGCAGGATGACACATTACTGACAGATGAGGATGACAAGTTCTAGTGTCAGGTCTATAAGTTGAAAGAAATCATCAGAGAACTGAAGCAATCACCATAATTACTGAGCAGCATATGGATTCTATGCTCAAAGCTCAGCTGGTTCTGAGTTGGGTGTGAATAAATGTTTGGCATTTTGATAAATGGGCAAAGCACATAAGAGATTGCTGCCAAAAAGGTGAACATTTCAGAACAGGGAGTTAAGCACGTGAAAACCAGAAAGTTTAAAACTCTTCAGTGTTCTCAAATGACTTAGACATCACCAAGCAACTGCTACAACACTGAGTCCCAAGAACATAAAATTCTTAAGTCTTTTTCCACATCAATAACAAAAGTACACGGATAAGAGATAAAATTCCCTTGGTCTACAAACAGTTGGCAATGAAATAATGCACAAAAGGTTCATGCAGTTAAAGGTACATAAATTTGTCAAAATAAGCTTCTGCCTTTAAGGAATTCAGTTACTTAACAATACTGAGGAAGATTTATTTTTCAGAAATACCACCACCTCTTGCTTGGAAAGCATGGAAAGATGCTAACCTGTGTATGCAGTACACTGAAAAGCATGTTAATGCTTTGCTCAGAACTAACACAGGTGTAGGGGGGACTGTTCTGTGGTTGCCAGCTTTCATGACACACCTTCCAAATCTATAAGGATACATTTAAATTTCAATGTTTGCACTTACCACTTCCATCTTCTCCTCTTCCTTCTTCTCTTTCTCCTTCTCCTTTTCCTTCTTCTTGGCTTTTGCAGTGATGGACAGCACAGCAGTGGAAACCTGGATATTTCAACAGAGGAGGTATTCAGCATAACTGCAACACCATGCCCTATGCTTCAGCTTCCCAAACAGGGGAACAAAAGGAGATCAATGTTGGGTTAGTTCTGTTAGGTCAGTACAGATGTCAATGAGATCAATTCCACTTCCTACCCACTGCTCTTTTTAAAAGACAAATACACCAAAACAAATAAATGGCACATATGGGAGAGAAAAAAAAAATTGACATGAATGCAGACAGGCTGCAGCCACATAGGAAGGAGAACAAACTTCCTAATTTTGAGAATAATCACTGCTGGTTTTGGTGTCTATATGAGAGGTTTTGTTATTTAACAGAGCAACAAACTGAACTTTTATTGCAGGAAAACCTATTGCTGGAGTTTCCAATATAAAGAAACATGCACATAATACTCTTTAGAAATGACCTAAAGCTGTTCCACTGTCCTAATCAGACAGCTGTGTTTCTCACTGATCTAAAGAAGTGGATATACAAAACGCCCTATGGAGGAGTCCTCAGGAGGCTTTGGGACTCCTGAGCCAGAAAGTACACAGAAGCAATAATCAAATACAAGAATTCAGCTTGTCTCTCTATCCACAGTAACCGTCTATGTAAGGCAGTAACTTCCTGAGAGAGACACGAAGCAACCACATTAGCCACGTTGCTGGTAAAGCTTTTTAGGCTGTGGGCTCTTCACACATTTTAATTTTGGCCAGGAAAGTTTAAAAGAGAAAGGATTTGTCAAATTCTCAGCCTGTTCTAAAGGTCAGAAAACAGCTTTTGCTTTCTCAGAGCAGTGAGGTTTGCCTTTCATCAGAGTTCGTTTCTGTCCTGCCCTGCATTCAATTCTGGCAAACTGCTTTACAGTTTTCACACAATGTCATCCCTCAGCATGACATACCTTAGGGCTCCACTGCTGCAATTGCTCCCTAAGGGCTGCTCTGCCTGCTGCTGTGGTCTGCTCAATAGCTTTTACCATCCTGCGCCAGGAGACAAACTGCTTCCACTATTATGCCGCTTGTTACTCCACAGGTCTCATCTCTTCCTTTTCAATACCTATTCTCAGTTCCATGTTCACCATTTTGCAGTCCATGGTCCTGACAGCTACTATTCTAGCACATGAGCCCACTCCTCTGAGACCAGGTACACTTCTGCCCTTCCATCTGGGACTATTTGAGAAGTGTCACGCCTAATATTCTTGATGTTTGTACTACAGTAGCACTTTGGAGCCCAACTCATCAACAAGAACCCTGCTGTGCTAGGCACTGTGCCAAGATGATACACACATACAAATCAGTAGGGCATGGAAAGCAGTTTTGTTTTGTTTTGTTTTAATCAACACTTCTGGCTTGATCACTGGAGACAAGTGAGGTCCCAGCAACTGAGTAGCAAAGTACTTTATGCCATGATCAGAAACAGTCCCAGCCACAGCAGGAAAAAATAACTAGAATTCTCTTTCAGAGACAACAGTGCCTGCCAATTCTTCTTTCGCTCTTTAGATTCCATGTTAGTGCCACTAAAGTCAATGTTTATACTAGGAGAGGAGGAGTCTTTACCACACAGAAAGCTAGCCCACATACCTTTTCTTTCTCCTTTTCCTTTGGTACCTCAAGAGGTGGGGGATATGCAAATGTGGACGGCTTACAGTTGGACTTGTACTGGACTTTTGGCATCTAAGACAAACAGTTAAAAACATCATTAGAGATGAGAAAAGCAGGGAAAAATAATCGACAGCAGAATAATTACTTTAGCTTCATTTTCCTTCCAGCAGAGACAAACACAGATCCTCTAAAGAATACAAGCTTCCCCTTCTCCTCCTCCGGAAGCTGAGAAACTGTTATCAGTGGCAACAGTTCAACTAGAACAATGTTATTTAATTATTCTATAATTCGACTCTGGCAAGCTCTCCTAGCCTTCTCCATACACGCTTCTCCACTCTATTCACACCATGCCTTGTTTTCACTGTTTCAAAGCTTTTGTGGTTTTAATGTTATTGCTGTGCCTGCTTGTATGAACACAAAATTAGTTTAAGATCTAAGACCTGCTTTGTCAGTGCACGCTAGAGCAAAACAATCACTGCCTGACATTCACCTCTTGCAAACGGACAGTATGTTTTGGGGGTGGGTTACCAATGTCACATATTCTTTTACTCTCAGCTATTTAAGTAAGCATCTTCTGACAGCCAATCCAAATTCTTAAACTGGATTAATTTCTTCAGTATCTCAACTCTCTTCCTTTGCAAAACATCAAGAAGCAACAACAGAACAGAGACTGCTCTGAGGAAGCAAGGTGGGTATGGTGCAGACCATAAGGTACATCCAGCCTTGTAACTGGCTTCACTGTGCAAGCAAAGTTCTAGAACATCACCTTACCTACAGCCATTTGGGCTCCCTGGAAACTCTAAGGAATGGGGAGAAGGAGTCAAAATGGCAGTTCAGCTTAACAGCCAAAAAAGGTGCCGAGCCCGTTACCACTGGGGAGGTGCAGCAATGCAAACACAGGGAAGTGTTCAGGACAGGGAGGGAAAGAAAAAACAACCCTCTCTCTTTAAACAGCAAGAATTGAGAGTGGTGTGTAATTTGACTTCATGCTCGGCCTGAGACAGTTGAAGAAGATCAACCTAGAACCCTGAGGTTTTGGTCCAGGGGCTGCAAGCTTGCCCAGTCCCACGGAGGGACTCTGAGAGCAGCCCAGCCCTACACATGCTCTGTGCATCACAGAATAAGGCTGCAGCAATGACATGAGGGTGCTGCACACCCCTGTGCCGCCACATTCACAAGTTTTTTTTGTGGAAGTTGCTAGCTCAGCTTTTCAGCACAGAAGACCCTGGATGTTACACAGCTTGCAGCAGCCATAACACAGCTCATCAGCCGGAAAAGCAGATGCATAAGAAAAGTGCAGTACCAATGGCTGCTTGGTTTAGTATTTATTCCCCAAGGAATCCAAACAAATCCTGGTTTCCCACTGCTAGCTTTCCTAAAGGAGAATATAACATAATGTACTTGGGGGGCAGCAGGGCAACACACTATTTTTTATTTAAATAACCTTGACCTTCTGGAGTGATGATGAGGTAGTCTCTGCCCACATACACTGACTAGAGTTCCTTTCTTTGTAAGCTATTTCGAAATAAAGAGGTCAAAGTCTACTCTCTACATTTTTCTTGTCCCTATTCCCACCACCAACTCTGCAATTTAAACCTGCTTTTCAGACTTCTTCCAGTTAGAGCCTTTTCTGACACAAACAAGCTGGAAACATGCAAAGAAAACTATGCACACCCCTCTCAGACCACTCGAATCTTCCAAGCAGCTATTAGCACCTTTTCTCCTCTCTGCTCGTTACATACCTTAAGATCCTTGTTAAGGCCAATGACACAGGTTGGGGTGAAAGCCAACGACAAGAAGTGTGACAGGGGGAACCAGAACCAGAACTGGGTGAAGACCAGAACCCCCACCACAGAAGGCATGTGAGTATGGCCTGTCCTCGACTGCAGTGAAATAGTTACGTTATGGCCCCCTGTAAGGAATCATAAATGAAGTAAGTTAACGAATGCATTCCTGCATACTCCACGAAGACACCTGAGCAATACATCTCTAAAATAGCTGCTGTGAAGGGGTTGTTCACAGCGCAAGCCAGGCCACAGTGCTGTCAGCTTTGTCCTCTGGAACACACCTCCCTCCATTACCGTGATTTCAGCTTACAGAGCAAAACAGGTGGGCAGCTCTATCTGCTAGGTATGACCTAAACACAATCAATACAGCCTGTGCACACTTACTTTGCCAGGATACAGGTTAAACAGAATTACAATGCAAAAAGCAACGAGAGAGGAAGAAAAAGGCAAACCTTTGCTGTAAGCAGTTTTAAAACATAGCATATAGATGATCCACAAGACTAGATTCACAAGGAAAATAGTGCATATGAGGCAGTGCATACAGAAACTTTTCTTTCTGTGGCTGCCTCCCTGATCTGTCAGTTATTCAGAACAAATATGCCTAGGTTTTTATCCTACACCATCTCACTAGAAAAAAATGTAAACAGCAGCAGCTTCAGAAGTTGTTTCTAGAGGTTATCAATCTAAGCAGCAGAGACAAGCTCCTGCAGTCTTTGCAGCAAAATTACATCTCTGCCAGACTACCAAGTCCGAGCTTTGTACTTTCAAAGCAGAGATCAAAACAGCTCCATATGTTGATGTAGTGCAGAAACATCCAGCTAGAAACCAAACTGAAAGATTGGGTTTGCAGAGTGAGAAAGTGTTAATATGATCTTCAGTCTCCTGATGAACACAGTGACTTGGGTTGCAGAGAGCACCAGGCATGTCCATTACTGCTGACAAGACCAGGTGTAGGGAGGTTAACTTTGTTAAAATACAAACACTCACTCCTTACAAAGTCAGGGCATCTTGCAGCTGAAAATCCCCAGCTGGAGTAACACTGCCCAGCCTCACACAGCTGTATCTATCTCGACAGGGACAGGCAGCAATGGAGCTGACTTTTAAAGACAAGCAAAATTAATTTTTGCTGCCAAAACTAATGAAAGCCCTGAATGAAGCAGTAATCTCATCTTGGGTATCTGGCAGTGTTAATCCCAGGAGAAGCAATGGAGGATGGAGGATTCTGATGCTCTCCTGTAGGATACTCTGCATACATACTACCTCCTTGCTTTTCCTTTTGTGGTAGCAATAATCTCCTGCTGTTTGACTAGATAACTCCTTCCCACCACCTCTTTGAAGAAAGACAATGATACGGTCTCATCTCTTACTACTGCTAGGTCTGCTCTGCTTCTCATTATTTTCTCTGATAACAGTCTCTTGCCCTTATACTTGACTTTGCCATAGCATTAAGGAGAGACTGCCTCAGGTCTTGTGCTATCCTTTAACATGAACATGTCAAACACTCTGCACTCAAATTACTGGTCTTCTCCCCCATCTTTACTTTGAACTTTTCTTCACTGCATTGCTGTATGTGGGCCAGGTCAGTATCTGCAGATACTCTGGATCAAGCAGACCAGTGAATGTTGCACAAGCAGTTTAACTAGATTTTATCAAACTTTTGGACTTTAATTTTCAGAATTTATGTTAACCTTCAGAATTATATTATCTAATCTCTGGAATTTCCTGGATGAGTAACAGATTTCATATTCAAAAGATACTGTCATGCTACTTCTTTCTGCTGTTTTACATCCACACAGCCCACCCTCTCTCCCTGGGTTTTGCAGGGAGCAGGAAAGGTGGGGAGATATGATATTGCACAACTGTGATTTATCTTCACAATTAAGTAGCAGCCCTGACAGCCTGGAAGAGAACACATTCCAGGCCTTTGCCTAGATGGATGAAAGCTGTGACATGATGCCTGTAAAAAAAATTTCAAAAACCAAGAAAAATTTTCAGGGCTCCTTGGGTAATACTACAAAGTTCATCTCCCAGAATTTACACTGCAACTGTGGCAAGGTCTGATGAATTAAAGTGGCTGTTCTAAAGACTATGAAGATTTGCTGGCTCAAGTTTAATGTCAGTTTACAAGAGGGGGAGTACAGCAAGCAGACTGCACTCATCCCCACTGATGAAAAGTGAGCTCATCAAAGATGATTTATATACTTTGATGAACTCACTTTCTACATAGTCATGGTGGCACTCGGTAATACTCTGGCAGTGTAGCCCAGACAACAGAGCAGCATGACAGCCATTAATATGTGACTTTGTGGACTTTGGAAATTAGTTTCCAAACCTGGCCTAGGCAGCATCCCATTTTCAAACAGTATCATACTGTTTCTTTCTCTAGCAGCAAACACAATCCTATTCACACCTATCTAGTGAACGAAGACAACCAGGACTATTAGCAGCAGCACCGAGAAGTCAAAATCTCACAGGACCAGCCATCAAAACACTGGCAGAGCTGATTGCAGCATGCGTCAGCAACCTGATTCATATGGCCAATGAAACGCAAGGTAGCTCTAATCTAATGGACAAAAACATTAGCATGGGATAATGGGGTTTTTTCCTAACTACCAGAGACTTAGACCCAACTTTATATGAACAGCTCTTGAACAAGGGAAGGCAGCAGAAAGGTAGGAAATTCAAACCAAATTCAACACATGGGAAAGCAGACCTTATGCGTCAGTTTATATTTTGCAATAAAGTTTTTAACAGCCAAAATATAACATGTCATGCAAGATGCATATTTGGAGAGCCAGCAATGAGGAGACAGGCAACTCTTTCCTCTGTAATTTGGATGACACTTTCATCACTCATTAAAAATGTCTCCAAACTGTGGAAAATCCAGTACATTCCCCATCAGGTTGTCAGCACCTTCTCTGGCTTCAGTCTGCACTACCCAATGCCACACTCTGTCCGCAAGCCATCGCACTGCTGAAACCACCCAAACCTTTCCTAAACATGAAGAAAAGATTTTCTAGATATACTACGTA
The DNA here is from genome assembly GCF_963264785.1 of Psittacula echo. Classification (NCBI taxonomy): domain Eukaryota; kingdom Metazoa; phylum Chordata; class Aves; order Psittaciformes; family Psittacidae; genus Psittacula; species Psittacula echo. Next base: position 28,569,856 of record NC_137740.1, on the reverse strand, counting down.
GGTATTTGTGTAATGACTGCTGCTCCTTCTTTTTTCTCACTGATTGAGAAATGTGGCATTAAGAACTAGAGAAGATACCTAGAGTCCAGAGGGCAATATAGTTTTCAAGCAGGTAAAATGCTGCTATCTATTTAAGATAAGTATATCCTTTCTATAGCTCACATTTACAAATACATAGTCCAGAAAATAAAGCATAATGATTTTGCAAAGAACAGATAGGGATTAATCAGCTTGGAACAGAAGAGAATGTTTGTACACAAAGAGGATCATTATAAAAGTTCAGGTTTTTTGGGAGGAAAAAAAAAACCAAAAAAACCCCTTAAGTTAAATTTAGAGTATCTACATTTTTCTTATTTTATTAAAGAAGCAAAAATGTAGCTGCTGGGCCTAGCAATTACACAATAACCAAATTCTTAATTTTTACTTCAGTGCTCCCAAGGTACCCTGCTCTACTACTAAAACCACTGGTCTAATGACTGCCTCATTGTCCGAGCAAAAACCTCACCTCCTGTGCATCATTTCCCAATTGTGCACTGGAAATCTTGCACTTCTTATCAAAACCTGTCACTGGAAAAGAATTAGACTTTTCTCCTTTCCACCCCAAAAAAAAAAAAAAAAAAAAAAGAAAAACCAAGACAAAAAAACCCCTAAACTCAATTGCCTCCACTATGGCAGATGACACACAGAACCTTTTCTTCCTCGTAGTGATAATTAAATTCTATAGCTCATTGTTTCAGATAAGCACTTATATGGGAGAGATAAGAAGAATTTATCATTTCAGGAGGCTCCAATGAAAGTGGCAATAGGTTAAGAAAGGGTAGCTCACAGCCTTCCCTCAGCAAGAAATAAAGAGGTTAAAGTTGGCACAAATTCACACGTAGTTTATTAAAATTGAATGCTTCTGGTTTCCAAGTCATCATACAATACATGAGTGACACAGGAAGCAAGTAAGGTTTTAGCTGCATTTTGATGATTTAATCTTAAAGGTTGGAATTTGAAACAGGTCTGTACTGCTGAGAAAAAAATCTAAGCCAGCTGGGCTTTGGTTTCCCAGCAACACAGTATGAGTATGGGCATGACCAAAATTCTATTATTTATTTATTCTAAGAGTTAATTATTAATTTATTCTAACAGTCTTATGCCAAGAATATTGCTCAGTCTGAGCTCCAGGAGGGGTATCTGACAGGCAAGAAAGACAAAAAAGGAGGTTCCTATTGACTTCTTCTCTAAGTAGCCGTAGCCATAGGGCCCAGAGCAGCCTGACTGACACATGGCCACCAGGAAAAAAAATTTTTAAGCATGCTTCCTTGCTGTATGGCTTGGAGACGTAGTAATTTCATACAGACACTGTGTAACCACAACTCATGGTGCTGTGCTTAAGCCATGCACAAAGACAAGCGTATTGAGACTCCTTCACTTATGTGACTTCATGATTAACCTTGGTCTCAAAGTACAGGGAAAACCAGCTTGTTTCTATCTACCACAAGGAATAAGGAGATGCATGGCAAGAAAAGCTCAGAGCACGAGACACCAGAAGGGAAAACCAGCGTTTGGAATCTTGGAAAGGGGGTGCTATTGACAGGCACAGCACTGCACAAGTCTTGACTCTAGCAGGAAGAGAAATTTAAAGCAAAACACTGCCTGTCCTTTCTGCTTAAAGAAACCTTCCTCAATAGGTCTTGCAATTCAGTCCTTGTGAAAAGCTAATTCCTTTAGAGAATCCTATCCCTCGCTCAACATTTAGTCATGAAATAGATGTTTCCTCCCTAGAAGAAGGTGGCAGTCTGTGAAACTAACTGCATCTTCTGAAGTAACAGAAGCAGCTAACTAAGCTTCCCTCTTTGTGCAACGCCTCTCAATCAGGAAAGAGGCAAAACCTAGTTATTAAAAACATATTTAATACATACATATATATTTAAAAAAAAATGGCTATATCAAGTTTTAACAGAAAAAGCAAAATATGAGTACTGGATACCACAAGGTTTCCAAACTTCTGGAGCAGGTGCTTACTTAGAAAAATAAAGGAGCAACCTATCAAGGTATACATCCATGTTCAGGGTTACAACAAACTTCGAGCAAAAAGATCATACTTGTCCAGACTTATGGACATGAATTCTGCCCCCATGACTGGGTTAAGTCTCTCCTAACAGAAGCATGCTGATACAAGCTGAAACTATAAAATAGGGTTTATTTAATTAGCTAAATGACTTGAAAGTTGAGATGTCTTCTGCTATTACATGACAGGCATAAATCCAGCACTTCATTTCCCAAATGGAATTTGCAATTACAGCTATTGTAGCCAAATAAGTTTAAGAAATTTTGACTGCTTTAAATGTTTGGGGAATTACCTGCATCCAAAATGCCTTGAGCCAGGATTGCTCCAAACTTTGCCATAACATCATCATGCTTATCATTGATCACTTTGGAATAGAGTTGTCTGAACTGGCTGACCTGGGTAAAAACGAGAGAAAAAGAAAGATTATAAAACTGACTGCATGGGTCAAACATTCTGTCTTTAGTGGAAGCATTCTAGATTTGTGCATGCTAGAACAACATTTTTTTTCCAACAGCCTCAGTCACTGGTGTTACAAGTCATCCCACTAATAATTAATTATTTTATAATTTATTTTAATTGATAATAATACATCATTAAGTTGTTTTCCCCACTTGAAGATATCCACACACCAGTTTTAAAATAGTCAGGATGAACACGCATATCCAAACCACATTTTGTACGCCTTACAGGAATAGCCTGAGAACCTCTGGAGTACCACTGGAAGACCAACTGGTAAGTTTATAGCAAGAATGTTCTTAGGTGCATGACATTGCAACTGTATTCAATCTCCTTCAACTCTTACTGCTGAAAATCTCAAATGTATTCCATTTTTCCTGTACAATATTTCTGCTGTATTGATAATGCTCCTATGGTGAGTCATCAGCAAACTATGTTACTTTTAAGTGAAAATCATTAATGAAAATATTTAATAAATTAACAGTTTATTCATTGGTATGTTCACCACAATATCTTAAGTACACATTAGTAAGGGAAATTGCTAAACCTTTGCTCATACTATTATTATCATAGCTTCATCTTTCACTAGTTCGCTAAGTGTTGAGGAGACAGAACAGTATCATATCCAGCAATATCTAAGGCTTTATCTCAAATTAATAACTTATTCTCTTAATATATACTGTGAAGCAACAATATAGCTCAAATAACTTCTATAGCTGAAAAATCAGACCAGAAAATCCCAATCAGCCAAAACGTGGGAAGCTGCATGACATTCACAGCATGTCTGGAAGAATCTTTATACCTCTTCCCTAAATTAATTTTAATCGAAATACCATTTGACTTTCTGTTCTCTTTTTTTCTGTTTTAATAATAAGCCTTCACTTGACATGCTCAAAAGTAAAGGACATCTTCCAAAAAGGCTTGAACAAGCTTCTCCCCATTACTCGTCTACTTTGATGCTGGTATTCCAAGTCCTTTTCCTACATTTGCAGCCATAGATGAGAGGACAAATTTCTAGCTTAAGGCAGTAAGGCCAGACATAGAGCAGTTCCTAGTACTGAAAACGTAGTTAAAGTTTCCAAGTATAAAACTCTAACACCACACAACCCCCCAGGTGCTTTTCACATCCAAAGAGCATGTGCCTCTCCAGGGACACCAGTGGTATTTGCTAAGTGACAGGCGTCTAAAGAAAGGTCCTACTTTTCAGCTGCGAAACATGCTTGGTGTCTGCTGTAGGTAAAGGGGCCAAGCTCCAACGCTATCATTAGGAATGTTCTCCTGCACAGCCTCTGATGCTCCTAGTGAAGGGAGGCTGAAACATTGACTACAGTACCTGGGAGGTCCTTCTGGCTGATAACAGCACCCAGCAAAGAGGTGGTACACCTCCATGCAGGACACCACAAGCTCCAGACCTGTGCTAAGGTTGAGCAGCACTGAGCACCAGGAGCAGCCTTCAGGCATCATTCCAGCACATGTGGCCTGTCTTGAGTTGCACTGGGGAACCTCAAACTACTCAGAGAAAGAGTTTTCACACCCATGGAAAACACTTTCATACAACTGAATCAATGACATGAGAACTGTGTTGGGAATAACATTTTGTTACACTGGAATTAATCAAGGTCAACAACAACAATAAAAAAAAGATCAAAACAGAAGAAAGATCTTACTGAGGGCATAAATTAGACTGCAGAGGTTTCTCAGCAAAGCATGAGATCAAGTTCCCAAGTAAAAGCACATTAGAGCCATGAGATAATCCTGCAGCTGAGGTAATGCTAGCAATAAATTTCACCACATTTTATGTGTGAATTTTTTGACCACAGGCAGTCTGAAGTTGAGACCATACCTTTGAGAGATTATGTCCAATGTCTGGGATGGAAAGAAGACAGAGGTTGCCTCTTGAACCTACCAGCTGCTTGGCTGTTCTACATACTTAGTGAACAGTTCAGATGAAAACTGCATATTTTCTGCAAAATAATTCTCAATTCTTGTTAACTCACCACACTGCCTAAAACACAAGCAGTCTTAAAAGAACAAACACTCTCCGGTTAATAACTTTTCTGCCTTCACTCTTTCAACCACTATAACCCAGCTGTAGTGTTACCTCAACTCATTCAGCCCCGATGGCATCTAACCTGATGAAATTTAAACCAGTCTGTAATAGCAGAAGGCACTAACATTCATATATCGTGACCTGCTAAACATGACTGTATTAAAATTACTTTGTTTCACACAAATGGACAGTCTCACAACCATGAAGCATCACAGCAGTCAGCCACTTTTAAACAGGGGCAGTAAAGCTTAACAAAACAACACTTCTCCAGTAGAGTACAAGACATTTATTAAAACCTACAAGGAGAAAACAGCACGTGTTTCCATTTTTCAGGCTAAGTCCAACAATTTGTGTGCTATCAATGGTTCTCTGTTCACCCATTTCCCTTTGCTTTAAAAAGATCTTAGTTACTAGTTCATGTCCCCAGAAGGAGCTGACTTAAAAATCTCTTTGTATTTATTAAAGCTAAGAAAAAGGACCAATGTACATTTTCAGGGCAGCCACAGACAAATGTGTGGAAGGGAGATACTGCATGCACGATAAGGGTTTATTCTGGATATACTGACCATGCTCTGCTCCTGTTTCACTCCATTTATGCTTTTTCATGCTCTCCCGATTTTTATTTATAAAAGCTTACTCTGAGGTTTACACGTTTGATATAAACAGTTTGTTTCTTACGCCTGACCTCATGTACATTGCAAAAATACCTTAGTTTGCATTTGCAACCTGGAACAGGGCCTCATCCAGTATCAACGGCAACCACATGCAGACTAGGTAAACCAAAGCCTTCAGATATCATTTGTGACAGACACAGAGACACTAAAACAACATGTAAAACTCTGGGTGAGCTGAGCAGTACGATTCCAGTGCCTCTGTTTGTATCACATCATTCCTGAGACTCTGGGCTCAGCTTCTCGATTTGTAGTATTTATAAAAACAGAGAGATGTTACAAAGCTCGTTTAGTGGACAGTAATCTGTAATTTACACTGTAATCAAATCTTCAGACTTCTTGCTGGGTGAAGCAAGAAGACATCCAGCAGAACTGCTAATGTTCACGCTGCCATCTAAAATCTGATAGAGCAGCACCTGGAAACAGGGCAGAAACGCCTTGCTCAGGAATGGCAAGACAGGTCTAGCAGAGGAAGTCATCTACCTCCCCTGGTCATGGTATGCTCCCCTGTGAGCACCCTTTCCTAATATGCCTTCCACAGCTCTTACTCACATGTACATTAGTCCAGAGCAGATGAACAAAACACTTGAGCAACAAGTCCATCAGGAACACCAGTGGAAGCAAAATAGTTCTATGAAAGGCTGGGAGACTACCCCTCCTGGACTTACACAGACCAAGCAAACCCAGACTGAAGGACTGCCTCAACACTCCAATGCACAGCAGACCTGCAGATTTATTCAGGCTGTTCCTATAAAGCAAATGCTTCACAGGGATGGGATTTTTGACTGGATCAGATCCCAGCTGAAAAACTTCTTTGCTGCTGGGGAAAGCCTGCTTTGGCAGCTCTAGCTGCAGTGATTCAGGAAGGTATTATCCTCACATGGAGTCACTGCTCCATTTCTTTGGAGAAAGCAAGAGCAGTAGAGATAAGCTCAGTTCTGCCTTTGCTGTTGGGGCACTCACCTCATACAGAAAGGAGCAAGATGTCAACAGACAGTAATTTCTTAAGCTGTTGAAGCAAAATCTGCCTGAGTTTGTCTAGTACAGCCCTTTAATCTATTATTTTTCCTTCAGACCACAGCAACAAGCACATCCCAAACTACTGAATGAGTTTACTTAATAAGTTACGAAATCCACAAACTCTGTTTCTCCCTTGAAATCTTCAAGCACTTTAAAAGTTTTATAGCATTTGGAAATGCTACCAAGAAATTTATTTTGGTGACTTCTACAAGGAACATTAAAACATAGGCAGTGACTCATTTTGTCTTTACTAACAATACATACACACCATTCTGGTAATCAGTGCTGGCCAAAACAACACACCACTGATTTCAGATGAAGCCACATGTGCAACCTTGGAAACACTGAGGAAACAACACAGGCTTTAAGATGTGAGAATGGTACAACACCATTTCCTACCACAGGCCTGAGGGGCTGTCATTTATCAGGTTATTTAGCACTTCTCTCTCCACTAGTCAACATTCATGCATATGAAGCCCATGATATTATGAAGACCTAGTAAACAGCTAAGGAAAACAGTGACAGGTGTTGTGCCCAATGTGCTTTTTGCAAATGCAAGTTCTTAAGAACAAGAGTATTTAGGAATCTGTTATTAATAAAACAGGTTTTAAACTGCCTGCATGTTCTGTCTATTTTCTTCAAAAGTTGAAGTTATTCTGCATACGTTTGCTCTCTTGAAAGAGTATACAGTATGCAGGAGCATCTAACAGTAACAAGCTTACAAGAAGAAATGTGAAGGTGCTACTAGTACATAGCAAAAAAATCATTCTTGCATCCTAGCAAAACCTAGTATTTAATCTAAATGAAAGCAAAAAAATAAAAGGCAATCTGGTTCTGGTTTCTTTACATCTTAAAGATAATAGGGCAAGATGATCAAAGAGGATGGAGGAAAAGCCTTGACCCTGCTTATTATCTTCTCATTTTGCCGATGACTATCCTAACACAAAACCAGGAAAAAGTAAATTAAATTCAAGATGTCAGACATGTAATTTGTCTCCGAAATTGCTGTCTTAATTGCTCTGCAAGTCACAAATACATAATGAAGTTGTCATTGATTTTTGTTACAATGACCTCATCACATCTGTAATTTAGGATTCCGTTTCACAAAATAAACCTGTTATTGTTCTGTATCCTGCACTATTATGGTTCTTAAATGTATCAAGAGGTCAGGAAAAATCATGCTGGCTGCACATGGAGGAATTGTGTTTCCACTCCAAAGAGTCCAAATCAGCTTTACACAAGATTTGCTGCCCCTTTTGACACTTCAGCAACTTGCAAATTCGAGGGACCTCCAGACAATGATAATTCTTGAAACTCTTAACTGAAACTGTTTAAGTTGTTTTGTGAAATACAAAGTGAATAATACCACAAAGAGGAAGATGAATACAAAGGAAATCACAGCAAAGGTGATTCAAAGGCATACACCTACATTCTCTCACAACAAAAATGTTTTATTTTAAACCAAATTACTTAGATTCTTTAATCTCTGTTTATTGATGGCACTTCAGTACCGCAACACTCAGCTCTCTAAACTCTGAAGCTATTTTGCTCCCGAAAAATCTAAATCTATTCAAGGAAGATTGTTTGCTACCATCTTCATCCCAAATTATCCCCAGAGAATTTAAAGTCTTTCTAAATCAAAGATCACAAACAACAAGTTAAGAAAAAAATAAATTTAAAAAATCCCAGAACAGACAAAACAGAAAAGTCATGACAGGAGGCTGGTCAAACTATATATCACAGTCTTGATAAAAATCACCCTCTCACATGCAAAGCATCATGAAGTATTTAGCAGCAGTGAGATGATGACATGTAAAATTCAGCACCTCTGTATCCCCACCAAGATCACAAGTACAGACTGTGGGATATGAAACCATCCTGCTCCTCTTACTAGCTGCTTATCCAGCAGTGCAAATACTCACATACATAAGGTTAGACACTTTGGCACACAGTGCACCAGCATGCCACTTAGGAATCTAATCAGATCAAAATATGTCACTGTAATCCAAAAATGGCTGGGTTTCTGAATTCATCCTTTCATATCAGAGTAAAATAATTTTTCTTCAGACTGGCAGAGCACTCCGAAAAAAGCTTCCCATGGATAATAAATAACTTAATTGGCAGCAGAGTCTTCAAAATATTCCTCTTACTTTTGAGCAAGAAGCTATGATGTTTATAACTAACTTCTGGGGTGTTCAAAACAAGTAAAACATCTATATGCTATGCTTCGTTCCTAAATTGTCAGAATATTTTCAGGATTACTTGTTACTTTGTAATAATAAAATAATTGGGGGGGGGGTGGTTCGTTTTTTAATATCTGCAGTGTTTCTATGACTGGGTAATGAATTGCCTTTTCTATTATATAAAAAATTTTGGCTGAAACAAGGCTTTGGCATAAAGCTTTTTCAGGTACTCTCCCCATTTTTGAACAAGTCACTGAACCCCACACTATACATCTCATCCCATACTTGTGGTTTCTTTCCATAGAAAGACAATTTAGCTTCACATGACTAAGACTTTGTATCTTGGAAGATGAGGGGATCCAACATAACTGATGTTCTCCACTGGCTTATCCAGTTGAACAACAATTCTGACAATATAAGCAATGCTCCCAGATTCTGATCAGTAAAAAGTAACTGGCTGGTTTTTAACTTTTAACTTAAAAAAAAAAAAAAAAAAAAAAGGAACAAACTGTCTGCCAGCAAATCTTCATCTTCCATGACGTGGAAATACCCAAACACCTCTATTTGCAGATTTCCTTCACTGAATTTCCCAAGTAACATCTTCCACAAGAAAAAAAGAGGTTTTTTTCTTTCTCCCTACCCAAATGCAGTAAAAAAGTGGCTGTTTTTATCACAGTTCAGTTTCTAAAATGACATTAATAAAAGCAACCCATATATGACAGATGAGTAGCAAAGTACGAGCTACTGCTCTGCCCCAGCACTCACCAGAGCCTATGAAATGTGGAACCTCAGAGCTTCTATTAATGCGGACTTTTAGTCTGTACAAATGTTTGCATATCATCATCTGTCATATATTCACATGGCAATCTATTTTTAAAAGCTAAACACAGCATATTCAAACCTTTTTGCCTTCTGAGCTGAAAGAAAAACTCCATTAAAAACTAGGAGTATTTGCTATTAAGCCACTAAGCCAGTTCTGACAGCAGAAACTGTTTCTCCTGAAGAGCCTAAAGAAACTGTTTCACTTGAAGGCTACAAAAGAAACATAAGAGGACTTCCTGGCTTGGTGACCACATCCAAGTTTACTGTTATCAAAAACCATTTCTTTACTAAGTAATCGCTTTCACATAAACCATGAGGGTACAGGCCTCAGTGCATGTTAGTGGATGACAGTCATTTTAATATCGTTACAAGATGCTTTTAGACCTTGTAAAAACGAGCATTTATTCTTGTAACACCTAGAGTTAAAATGAGGTCATCTATCAGGTGTTTTGATCACCATGCATCACTCCCCCATTCAAAAGTGCATGCTCTGCACCATGCAAGAGCATCCTGCTGTGAATTCAGCTCTGGCTCTTTACCAGGCACATGCACTCTTTCGACAATGCTTACTTGGACTGCAAAGCACTAAAGAGTCACATCCGAGACCATTTTTCCACCTAACAAGCCGGTATGTAAAGCATGCCACGCTACCTTTGGGCAGGTAATCTCAGTCTGCTGGATCATGATAAGGGCAGATGCAATCAGAGCTCCTTGACGTACATAGTTCACAGGATCATTTGTCATTGGCTCAAGCAAATTAATTGCTTCCTAGAAAAATAAACAAATAAGCAGTTGCAAAGTTAATACTATTCTTTTCAGTATCCTAGGATTCAGTACTCTAATGGAAGGTTACGAGATTGATGCCATCAGATATATTTTTAATATATTTTGCCTGTTCTTAGTAAACGAAGCAGAAAAAATTATTTCTGTGGACTTTAATCTAAAAATTGAGAAGAAAAAATCCCACCAAAATCAAGTGATGGGTGATACAAGACCTACCTGCAGAAATAGGGCAACAGATAAACAACAGTTGTCGTAAGCAACAGGGGCATTCATTACATTAAAACTACTGACATGCCTTAAACAGGACACATAAATCATTTGTACACTGTCTTTGCCATTCTTCCCTACAAAATGTATCAGCATTACCTTCATTTTCTACATAAGAACAAGTGAACCAGAGATATCAATAACATGCTGGAGGTTAGAAAATGAGATGGTAAAACAATCCAGATCCCAAATTCTTGGCCATTCACTTTATTGTTACAACCTGTAACTTTAAGCATCACATGAATGCATTCATTTCAAATCTAGGTGAGGCTGCCTCTGAGCCTCAAATAGTAAATCTAGGATTTTAAAATATTTCAAAATGTTCTACTGCTTCTTCAAATTCAGTAACTTCCCAGCTAGGCACAACAGCAACATGATCCATAATGATCTATCAGTAAGTATTCCTTTCGATTTAGTCATTGATTATGAAAAGCTTTAAGAGAATCCTTTGAAACAAATGCTGCTCAGAAGTACCCAAGACCAGAATGGGGAATTTACAGACACCTCTGACTAAATCATCTCTGTAGGCACATTTTTTGATCTCCATTTACAGTTCTGCAACTTTGCTAGCCATGACTTAAATATATATAGAATTACTACAGACACAAATTTATTTCTAAATATGTAAGGTCCTCAGTGCACATTATTCTGGACAAGTGAGCTCATCTTAACTCACTGTCATCAAAATGAGATCCCGCTCCTTCGTCAGTTTCCTTCCAGCTATCCAGCTCTTCCCCTTTCCCTGTGCTAGCTGCAGCCCTTTTCTCACCTCTCTGTGAGCTTTTCCAACTTGATAATTCAAGGGAGAAACGTTCTCTTTTTTGCTGTTGCTATCTGGGTCAGCTTTCTGTGAGCTTGCATCTTAATCAGCTCACCAGGGAGCTGGACATGAGACAGAACAAACTATGGCAGGAGGGACCAAGACCACCAGTTTTAACAGCAGCAAGCTGTTAGTGGGCTCAGCCAGCCTTCAGCAATCATGCTTTTCAGATCTAAGCAGAATAAAACTAAGATAGTCGCTTGTACAGCAATAGGCTGCACAGATAAATTTGTTCTGTGGCAAAACGGGCTTTCTAAAAGCACTCTGAAATGGTATGTGAAGCAAGCTATTACATACTCTTTGGAACAGGAGAGGTAACAGTCAGACATCTACCCTAAGAAGCTCAAAGAGTTCTTTTAATCTGTTATATGATCTTCTGATTTACAGAAGTCAGACAGAATCACTTGGCAATCCCTTTTATGGAGCTCTCTCCTGTCCATACTTAAACTGAGGACATGAGCAAATGAGCTGAGTGCATTAGCCTCCCACCACAGAGCTCTCCCAGTGTTACTTCTGTCAGAGCAAGGCCTTTAAGGAGAAGCTGATTTCACACAAAACACTATTTCTAAGAACCAATTCCATAATAATATCATGCCTTCACTTAGACTGCTTTTACCAACTGAGCTATCTTGGAGACTGTGCTTCTCCACCTGAAGGTGACTCATTCATTCTTTGGCAAATATTCAATACCACATATGGAACATTCTTTATGACAAAAAGCTGAATTTTCCAATCTCCAAAGTTGAATATATCTGGGCCTTCAAAACATATTAATATAAGCTCTGGAAGACATTTTTGCATGTAATCAGATGTTTTATGTCTTTATCACACAATGTCTCTGGAAATAAAACAGACTTATTTGTGCGACTAAAAAGCATTTCCACTTAAATTAAACTGTCAGATGCAGCAGGTTAAAAATAATTAGCTCTTTGATTCCACCTTCCACTTGAGAAAGCAACCTGGATAAAAAAATAGCACTTCCAATTTGCTGTCAAGTCTGCATGATTTAGATACTAAAGATGGCAGGCAGAGCATGTCATCCCGTGCATTTCACAACACAAGTGACATGCCAGGGAATGCTCACTTTCAAGAGCGACAGACCAAGTGTTTAATACTAGCTGAGGAAGGGATGATACAGATGAGCATGAGATTTATCAAATACTACATGGATGTTCCATGAACTGTGTATCACAGGACAGAATAAAGGAGCTAGAAATTATGCAAAACACCTGCTGTTTTTCTGACACTGGGACCTCCTTGTTCCCCATAAAGCAGTCTCTAAAAGATCAACTCCAAGGGCAAAGAAGTATTGATTTTGAAGTACTGAACATACATTTAAAGCCCAGTAGCATCTTGACAGTACGAAAACTCTAAGGAAAGTCTTGAAGACAAAATTCCAAGAATCTGGCAATAACGTATAAAAACATTCTTCTACTTTATCTATTCTGTACAAGCAGGAAAAGAATCTCTATGCCCAGGACAGTTAAAGAAGTACTGCTCTACTCCAGCTGGCTAACAGCGTACATGTGTGAGAAATCTGCATGTGTGCATGACATTTCCACACAAATGTATCAGGAGGGAGCAGAAACAGTATTGTCAATGGATACTTCTAGACCTCACCTTGTTTCCAGTGCCCGCACAGCAGATACCCAAAGCCATGGCAGCTCCATAACGGACATGGGGATTGTAGCTCTCTGACAGCAAAGAAACCACACTCGGACACTGCTCAGGAGTCCTAGAGAAACGGGGAAAAAAAAAGGTTATTATTATTGTTCTTCAAAATATGGAGACTTCACTCTGTTCACACTGGAAAATTTAAAATTGTCCTTCTACACTATATATTTTTCATTTCTCAAAACCAGTGGAGTGGAACAAATGGATTAAGAGGAGAACAGGAAAGTGCACAAATGAATAAACTTCTCTATCACTGCAGATATCACACACAGCTCTCATTACTAAAGTCTTCCTTTTGAGTGCATATTTTCTGCCTTTAAAAGATGATCCAACATAATGATGTATCTATTGAGATTGAGGTCTTTATCTCTAGAAAACATGCTGTTGTAAGACCGTCCACTAGCAGAGATTTACACTGAATGAGACACACAGTACTAAACCTCCCATCAGCAGACACAAACCTCAACTCCAGTATTCAACCAGCCTTCAAGGTTGATGAGTCCCAAAATCCTTTCCACAGTCACTGCTTTTGCTATCTCCTCCTCACCCAGCCTACTGCTATAAATCTAAGCATGTGAAGAAATGGTGGTATAACACACACTTCTGATCAGTTTATCGTGATGTCTACTGTTGCCTCCTTACAACATCATGCTGTGATGTTGCTGCCTTTTAAGAGATCTTCATTCCTTGCCAGCTGGGAACTGGTGTGCTATTTGGTCTTTATAGCAACAGAACTTCTAGCCCAGAGCTGGGGGAGATGAAAGGAACCCTTAATTTCCTACAACAAGAAGCACATGTCGCTAATGTAAACAAGTCTTGTGAATACTGAGTATTTCTGAAGTTGGGCAGAACTCATTTACAGGTGTGAATATATTTATTTCCCTCCTGTCTTTGTAGTCATATTTATCACTCCACTAATTTTGATGCCACACAAACCACTTTATAATATTGTACGCTACCAATTTCAGCATTTCTAATGCAGCAAAAGCAAAATTGTTTGTAAAATAAGCATCTTTGCATGAGACAAGTCTGCATTCTGAACTCTGTCACAGCTAATCAGTTAAATTTACCCAATCTCATGACATCATGAACACAAGGGCAATGCAGGAATGAGGCTGGCAAGTACATGCTCATGAAAAAGAAATATGAGAAACTATAAATCACGAGGGATATAATTACATCTGTTTTCAAAGTGCACATCATCTGGTTATCCTGTCCATCTCACTGTGTGTTGCAGCCCAGACTAGCTTTTTAATTGCCATAGTCACAATCCTAAAAGCGGCCTTGCAAGCCATTTTCTTTGACTACAAACTGATTTCAGACTGAAATGTACAAAGGAAAGCCAAGAACACCTTCTTATGTTTGCTATACTGAAAGACAGAGGTTGGAGGGTGGCAGCAGTACCTGTTGTACACAGGAATTACAGCACCATGTAGAATCATTAAGTGTCTATTAAAGCACTCAACAACTCAAAAGGTCAAAAACCCGTTATAGAGTATGTCCCAGTACTGGTTTTACTTAAATGAATACCTGAATCATAGAAAACAGAAACAAAGAAGACCTTAAGCAATAATCTATTTAATTTTCTTCATTCATTGTGCCTAGGGACAGAAGACATGCTCACACACACTCCTACTTCAGTTTTACTCTACACAGAAAATCAGTTAACTCCTACTCAAGCTATTATCTCTTCCCATAGTCTCATCTGACAACTAGTCCTAAACTCCTCTCCCCTGCTCCAGTTGATTGCAGACAGGCAGCATCACACAGGCTCCAGTCCTCCTTGCAAATTGCTGAAGGGAACCAAAGGCACACAGGTTTCAGAAGTTACTCAACCCCTCAGCAGTAATGGCAGCAAATACCCAGATCTCTGCCCTCACCCCTGCTTCCAACAGTCTGTTTCTTCATGAGTTTTCCTAAAACATCTATACATTTTAGATAAAGAATCCCGTCTACTAACACTACCAACTTACGAAAAAACCCCCGAGGACAAAGGCAGAAAAGAACTCCAACAGATAAAAGAAAAAAGGAACAAACACAAATTTCCTAGAAACTCCTGCCTCTAAGATGCAGCTGTGATAACAAATATTAAGGGGAAAGAGCTGAGAAACAGAACAATTCTGTCTTGCAAGCAAGCAGAAGTGAAGACTATAAACTAAAAGACACATTTAAAACTACCTGTCAGCCTCTTGCTCAAATAACATCTTGGATGCTGACAATGTGGTGGGTGTTTTGTATTGTTTTGGTTTTCTTTTAATGAGCTGATGTGAAGACCAGAAGTCACAAATCCTGTAATAAATAAGCCCAAGCATTCAACTGCACAGAAGACTTTCAGCACTTGCACAAAGATTTTTAACACCTTTGTGTTTGCTTTACTTCAGCAAATGTTAAACAGGCAGACTATGACCCAAAGAAGAGGAAAAACATTTTCTGGCAAAGATGTGGTTATGCACTTTGAAGCATGAGTCATTAAATTCCTGTTCAGAAAACTGGCTTTTATAGAATCACCAACTTGGACACATCCTTGTGTCTGCAGGCTCAGACGTTCCAAAACAGTTTTTATTATAAAATCAGGATTAATGTACACTAACAGATTCGGGAATTCTTAGCCAGGTTTAAATTATTTGTGGCCATTATTTTTAAACGCTTTTATCTCAAATATACCCATAAAACAGTCCAGTATTTTGACAGGGAACCTTCTGTAAATCCACTCTGGGAGTTAAAGCTACTTAAGGGGGCCTCACCACTTTCCTCAGAAAGTGTCTTCCCACGTAATAGAGAACTAGAAGGCAGAAACTCAGGTGGGTTGAGGAAGCAAGAGTCTTGTAAAAATGCTTACTATAGGAACAAAACTTCAGTACACAAGAGCACTCTTGGCATCAATGCTTAAGCAATAACATTTCCTTGCTCGCTTTATTGCTGAAAGCTTTACAAAGTCCTACACACTGTTGCCAAAGGTTAGCCCATAAAAACCCCAACCCACAATTAATAAAATTAATAAAATGCAAAACAATCTTGTTAAGTGATCAAATGGACACAGAATGTGGTCAGTTTTCCTTTCTATCCATAATGTGGACCATGGGAGGGTTCTCCATACTTTGCAGAGAACCCTGAAACTGTATGTCCTTTTCACCACAAAACATTTCACACAGCAGCATTATTAGATATCTGCAAGGAACCTGAGCAGTTTTGTTTTTCTGAAGGTAATTATAACTGCACTTATAATTGCACTTGACTTCTTAGATCACAGCCCCGTTAGAATCACATCCAAATACCTTTGTGCAGTTTATCTCCAACTTTGTAAGTTGCACATCTTGAAGGTCCAACAGAGGACTATTGCCATTTCTCTATTTCAGCAGTATTTAAACATGAAACCCTGTATAAGTATATAAGGTAGTGTCAATAAGTAAATAAACAGAATACTGAAAATGAACCACCATACTAGTCTTGTGATTGAGACTAAAAATGGAAGCATCTGAAGCATCACTAACAATCACTTATTTTTTAATCTAAATATTTAAGGCCTTAACAACTCATTGAAAAATGAAATGTCAGAGATTTAAAGAACAATGCCAAATATATCTTTTAAAATTCTCATGAAGTCTCCCCAGTCATATTTCAAAAGATTCTAAATATTTATGACTTTCTAAACTATTGGTCATGAATTAATCATTTGGTACACAACTATTTCCACAAGTTGCAGTGGTAGTGCAGTGACAGATAAAAAAAACCAAAACAAAACACAAACTTAACACAAGTTTCATTTCATCTATGAATGAGTTAACAAAGGAGGAATGCAGATACCTAACTACACAATTTGCAGTCATTTCTGAAAGGGGTGTGTGTAGCAGAGCAGGGAAAACGAAGGTGGAAAACCTGCAGAGAAAAATGCATCAAACTGACATATTTTGGTGTAGACTAAGCTCGGGTGTAAACCGCATCTCTTTCCCTCTCAACAAAAAGACTCTAAGCTGTTCCCATGCCAGGAATTTCCTGCAAATATCTCATGTGCAACACAGCCTCCTCCACAGTATTCTTCTCTGAAATACCTCCTGGTTGTCTAAGCCAGACTTGCTAAAGAATGAGAACTCCTAGGAGGCCTCCTACTGTCGGGAGGATGAGTTTGAGTACTGCCAACCAGCAAAGGTGAACTTGAAGGATACACATTGGCTGAACAGTATTGTCACCAGTGTCAGCTCACATCCAATGTCAACTTGGCTGCATTCAAATAAAACAGTATTGGCAATTTGAAAGCAGAAATAACAGCAAGGGGTGGGAAAAAAATAATATCTATGCGTGGTTCAAATATTCCGGTTACAGAGGACCAGGAGTGGGGTCTAGCATGGTTTAAGGTTTATCATCATTATCACAGAAGAGGAGCTGAATATGAGGGCAGGACAGATACCTGAACAAAACGCCTGGCCAGAAGCATGAAGTAAAGAACCTGCTGCAGATCTGTAATAGATATAAGGGAGGATGTGTTTCTTAGAAATGATTAAAATCTGAGAAAGTTCAGAAAACATCACAAAAGGTAAATAAGTTTTCTAGTCATGTGAAGTGAAAAAAAATGCCCCAAGCAGGTCCATATGCCTTGCAAGCCTACATGCGACTAAACCTGTACCACCTTCTTCTGCAAGTTTCTAAAAAAACTTTTCATCTGTATTAAAAAAAACCCACAACTCTTTTCAATTAGATATGAATGTATTTTTACAGCTTTTATCAGAGCAATCTGCAGGCAACAGTACATCCTTTGGCTGGTGCTTCATCAAGGTACCTCCCCCTTCTCACTTTACCAGATTTAGTCATTCTAGCAACTAAAGGTATTATTTTGTCATAGAAATGACATTGTAACATCCACTGCAGCATTCCAGAAGTGGGAACACTTGATTTTCACTTTGACCAAAACAACTCTCTACTGCAATAGCTGACAGTGATGCTTCTCAGATAAGATCTGTGAAGAAAATTTATAAACAGCTAATACAGAACTCATGTCAACAAAATTACACTCTAGAACTCTGACAATTGCCCCACACTGAAGTGACTGAGGGATAATGTCTATCATGCTGTGAAAAAATAAAAATTAAAAACAAAAAAACCCCCCACAAAACCTCTTTCAAAAATAATGCTTCAGCTCCAACACAGGCTTGCATGAGTGACTGATGCTGATGAGTAGCAGATGGTTCTGATAGATGCACTGCCTACTTTTTTCCCTAGAAGTTTTAATTCTGTTCTTTAAATACAGAGATGTGACATGAAGATCTGAATGTGACACATACCCACAAGTAAACCACTGAAGTTAAAGTATTAATTTATCTTTTACTATACTTCAGAGGTTTGACTTCAGAACATTATTTTTCCATTTATGATGCAGCCATACTGACAATAGCTCCATCTCCAGAAAGTGGTAATAATTCCAGCCACCTTTCAACAAGGAAAAAGAAACAGTGTTAATGATGAAGGAAAATAAGCTTCAGAAAGAGTGAACACTGTTTAATCCAATGGAAATTTTGGTACAGACTTAAAGCACACCTAGATTAATGCCAGAAGAGCCTTCAAGATTTATTTTATAAACCAGAAGTTGATTAGACATAGTTGAGCTTAAGGAAATCTGAATCCAAATGCTCACTGGCCCAATACAGCATTGTCCTGTCTTGATTTCTGCTTTTTGTATGTTTTCATGTGCTTTATTCTCAGTACTGTCAGGGGTGACAATGGGGAGGTGGTCAGATAAGGAAACAGAAATACCACAGCTGGATTAACCTTTATTTCCTAATACTTACTTTTCTGAAGAATAAAGATATCAAAAGTCAATTGCAAATGAATATGACATGGAATCTTACCGAAGGAAAGGAAAAATAAGGAACAAATGAAAACTACTTTGCTGGAAATTCTATTGTATCTGACCATACTTTAAGTCAAGCATTTCTATTAATTACTGGCAGCAGCTTTCCCTCTTCGGCCACAAAGTGGCTGTATTATAAAGATATGAATGTTTGTGTTTCAGGGGTTTTTGTTTGTTCTTTGGTTTGATTTTTTTTTTTAATTAACAAATATAAATTGATCCACAGTTCACCAAGGACCTGATTCCCATCTCAAGCGTGGTAAGCACCAGCAATTCATGGAATGTAATGGCCAGTGACGTACAGGGGGTCAGTCCATGATCTCATGGTCTCTTCTGGCCCTAAGCTCAAGGTCTCTATTACACACTTGTCCTGCTAATGTCCTTGGAAGTGAACTTTATTTCCATTTTAAAGCAGAACTACAAGATCTTGTTAGAGACCATACACACATCTGACAAAGCTGGAAGGTAACGAAAGAGAACACTCATCATAATAAAACGCAGCTGCATGAAGAAATATTTAAACAGTGCGCACTGTTAAAATAGTGTGGTAGACAATCTTTTTATTAAATTAGTCAAGAAAAAAACTGGAGCCTTTACAAGGCAGCAGAACATTTTAGGGTTAATCTTATTTCCGTCCAGAGAGAGAGCAAGAGCAAGCATGTGCGCAGGCATACACACGCTATGGTGCATACAGCTACAATACTGTATCATGAAGGGTCATTTACAAGATCTGCACATCCTGATGCAGATACAAGGAGCACACATTACAGTACTGGAGCACTGAATCAATTAACCCTCTCTAGCTACTTTCCAGCCAAGCCCCCTCTCATTTATTTCCCTGCTTTTCAAGCGCTGGAGCTGAAAACACTGAAATGAGTCAATCAGCAAACAAGGGTAGCAGCAGACCGGGAGCTTCGCTAATGAAAAGAGAAAACTGCACACAGACTCTGCTAATCACTTCAGTAAAATCATCAAAATGATGGAAGAGAAAGGACAGCAAAAAAAGAACACAACCTTATTTCTATCTTTTTTAAATGTGGCAAGATTTACTATTCTCCTCCATTCAAGAGCTGGAGAAAATACCTGGGTAAGAAATACAGTTTTACCAAAATAGAAATTCTTCATCTTGGTATTAGAAGAAACAAGTGCTAAACAAAAGTACACAAAAAGACAAGTTTTAGAAAAATTATAAAAAAAACCAAAACCAAATCAACAACTTGTTTTCCAGAAAGTAATGGAAAATCTCATCTTAAAATCCACCAAGTGATGAAAAGGATTACAAAGGATCTTCCTGGATGCAAAGTGAATTCTACTAAAATGCAAAAGAAAGAGGTAAGGCTTTCTTCACCTGAAAATTGCAACGCATGACATCTTCTCACTAATTGAGCTTAACGCTGTGACAGCTGTTGTAGTCTCAACTCTTCAGCAGAGTTGAGAGAGAGAGAGAGAGAGGGAGAGAAAAGGCTGTACTTAATAAAAGCCCTGCTCAGACTACAAAAACAAGTGGTTTACTCACTTCCCCCCTTCAAGTAATGGGTAAATTTAGATGTCTCAGTTCCACAAATCTTCACGGTCCCCTTGAGACTGTCACCAGTGTTTTATTGTCTACGGCTTCCTGACCCTCATCTGATAAATCAGGAACCACAGAGATTAAAACGGAAATCTCATACATAATTTCTGAAGATATCTTTGAGGTGACCCTCTGTGGAGAAACAGGATTCTTAATAAGGGGAAATATGGGAACTGCTGTCTGCCTACGCACACGCTGCTGGAGAGTAGACACTCAGGAGAGGAGGAGTTGCATATACACAATGTGAGCATCTGCCTTTGAATCAGTTTGTACTTACAAAGAGCAGATCTACGTGCACTGTACCTAAAGGGAACCATTTGGCATCCAAATTAATCTATTACTTCTTACTGCTGTAGAAAGAAAAGAAAAGGGCGGGGGGGGGGGGGAGGGGGGTAGCTAATGGACAGCTTGCTTTTCACAGCTACTGAATTTTCTCCTATAATCTGAAACCTGAACCTGGGAGACCAGACCACTGAACCCTGCCAAGCAGAGATGGACATAAAACAAGACTTTCATTTTTAAGACTTAATTGGACCTAGCAAGGCACATGATAAAAAAGTTGGAAACCAGCTCAGAGATGGTTACAGTATCTCAAAACAGCATATGACCAGTTTACCATACTGACCATGCTGGCCTTTCTGCAGGATCATCCTGGACCAGAGAGGAACACTGAACTCCTACACCGTACACAATTCCTTTGCAAAACACAGCTCCTGAATACGTTCTGCTGGACACAAAAATGTCCTATCCTTCACATTTCCTGAATGGGTCTGGAGCTGGCAATGAATCTTTGTCGCCTCTCTCAGTAACGGGAGAACCCAAGCAGGACTACCCAAGTGAGGAACAAGGAAACAAAGTGCGTTGGGCAGCTTTACTGATCCTCCTGGTGATAATCCCCACGATCGGGGGGAACATACTCGTCATACTGGCGGTATCTCTGGAGAAGAAGTTACAATATGCTACCAACTACTTTTTGACGTCCTTGGCAGTGGCAGATTTGCTCGTGGGTCTGTTTGTGATGCCGATTGCCCTTCTCATGGTCTTATTTGGTAAGTACAGCATGTTTATTTCATCAGGCTAGCATATGGGGTACAGTTTGGGGAGGTCTAATTTAAACAGAAAAACTGTTTGCTTTCCACTGTTACCATTTTTAAAATCCCTTGAATGAGGGCTGCTAAATCTTCTCTTCTGCCCAACTTCATATAGCTTAATGTCTTTATGGGAAGTATAGCCACTCTGGATATTCTTTCCTTTGAAACAAACAATTCAAAAATCACCTGAGACTTAGAACTGATGCTAAATTGGAGCTGGACATGGGAGATCACATTGTGTACAGTGTAATATTATTTTTAGCAACATCAGCACAATGTTGGCATCTGTTCTATTCAATATTACATCAATTGCAGGCAGTTTTCGCTTAAAAAAATGCTAAATGAAAACTAGATACCTGTTCAGTACACTGAACAGGTTTTGAACTTCTGATGAGTCAGGCACCTGATTTTACCTTAGTATTGACTCCAAGCTCCATGAGCAGTCAGAGATGGCTCCTGGCAGCATCAGTGACAACAAACTTTACCCGTACCGCTTTCAGGTAAATCGATTTTCTCCCACCCTGGGGAAAGTGGCAAGCTCATAAAGCATTCCAAAGAATTAACTCATCTGTCAAGCCAAGGAAGCGTCAGTCTGTGAACCTAATGTTTCAGACTTAAATTTATCATTTAGTCTGGCTCATATGGAATAAAATAAGTATTTTTTTAATATGAGCATATATCATCTGTGACATTTTCTTTCTGGTTAGTCATTACAGAACAAGCATGACTTTTCATATTCTCTCATATCCAGCTTTATTTCAGACATTGCTTCTGATAACTAACCAGAGGCAGCTCCATGAGAAAGTCTCTCTCTTTTACTCTTAAACTTCCTTTAAGAATACACTTTCAGTGGTCTATTTTCATACCATACAACTAAACAAAAAAATCAACTAGACTGTTTTTTTAATAAACTTGAGGATTTACACTATTATCTTTAAGGTATAGATAGCACTGAACTCTAAATAATGAAAGGCTGCAGCAGTTCATTTTTAATATGCTGGATCTCTAAGAGTTACCCAAGTAACAAGCAAACACAATAAGAAACTTTATTTGAGAAAGGCTTCTGTGTGCTGCAGAAGACTTGTATAACTTTATTAACAAATGTGATTATTCACTAAATGACTTGAGACTGAACTTCTTTATATTACAGACTGCTCTTCCTTAAACAGAAGTATGAATTGGAGGTCAGAATTCAGTGTTGAAATAAAAAAATAGTCTTCTTTCAAGCAACAGTTTCTAAAAAGAAAAATTAACATACATGACCAGGACAGTGATTTATAACTTGAAAAAAAACAGTCACTTAAAGAAAACCTTGCTATGTCATGTATGTGTATGTGTGTGTAGAGGCAAGAAACAGATATGGATAGACATACACACTGATAGTGTAACTGCTTAGCTCCTGCCAAAGGCCTCATTAATAATAAAATTACTAACTATAAAAAGTACTAGTATTGGACTAGCAATCAATACAAAGAGAAGGCAAGTTCCAGATTTTTCTGGAGTTGATTTTTGGTGGTGGTGGAGGTTTTTGGTTTGGATTTTTAAAACTATTTTCTTTTTGCTAGACTAATGAATCTTTTCTTTTTAACTTTATAAAGGGGCTATTGCTCCTTAATCTCCCAATTAATCCCATGTTAAACCCTGGTTACAACAATTTAAAGCATGGTAGGAATCTTAATTTAAAAGTCAAACAAAGGTATCTTCCATCTTGCAGGAAATTTACTGGAGTAGCAAAATTAGTTATAACTAAGACTGCAACCAGCTTTTCACAGAGCAGTGGTTAAAACTGAAATTTCTTGCATACAAGTCTCTTTTTGGCAGCCAACCAAAGAAACTGCTTTGCTTCTTCACCGACTGGGAGAAGATGCTGAGGTGTTTATAGAAGTTCAAAGCATGAGCAAAACATGAGGATTTACTGGAATGAAGCTAAAACAGATATTTAAATACATAACAGGTCTAAATCTTGAAGCTACATTAGCCGGCTAACTACTTGAATGCAAAAAAATCACTGATACCCAGAGAGCAAACTAAACCCAGCCTCCTGGCACTTCCACACAGGAATGTCTCCTTAATAATGAAATAGCTGGATGCAGCTTCCAGATACAGAATACAAATATTATGCTTCTGATTTAGGACTGATATCTAATTATGTGGAGAATATTTGAGGGAAAAGGTGTGAACCAAAGTGCAGTCACATTAAATGATCTTAACTGTTAAAACTAAGCACAACATGTTCAAATTCAAAGCAGATACTGGCTCCATGCCCTCATGGTACGCTTGAAGAAAAATCTTCAAAAATAGTCAGACTGTCTCTGTAATAAAGAGCTGCCCCTTTTAAAGATAAATAAACAAACCTGTAACTCACACTCACAGGTATTATACCATGAGCAGATTATTTATTTTCAGCAGAGTGATCGAAATGTACTCTGGCACAAATATACACTGAAATTTTCATTTATGAGTGTGAGTGTCAGGATACACAAACAGTCCATTGCTTTTATTCCTTGCTAAATTCTCATTTCTTCAAAAAAAAAAAAAAAAAAAAAAAAAGAGGGCATGTTAGGAAATAATTGCATCCTCTGAGACCTAGCTTTCAAGAGTCACCCACAATTCTAACACTAAGAACTACTGAAGAAAAGCAAAAGTGTTGCTACTGATTGCATAGCAAAATTAGCAAATAAATTGGAGAGACCCTCTCATTTGCAAAGCCTGCAGCAGGAAGAAGTCTGTTGTCCACAGCTTGGTGGACAATGGGTTCCTTGGACACAGTGCATGTACCATATTTTAAAATAGAATTTTTTAAAATATAAAATATTCCTGATATTCATCCACTTAAAAATCAGGAGGTGATGCTAATCATCCTAGGTTGCAAAACGTCATTTTAAAAATCTATCACATGCAATCAGCATCTTAATCTTCACCCATTACTGATGATGAACCATAGCAAACCTTCCCTTCTTGCTTGAGCAAACTACCAGAGAAAACTTCCTTACTGAGGGCTACTTTCCAAAAATCTCAAATCTAAAGATAACTAAGAAAATAAAGGTTGGTTTGTCACAAAGCAACTCTAATAAAAAAAAAAAAAAAGAAAATAAAAAAAAGAAAATACTTCAGCTAAATTTAAAAACCCACATGACAGTGAACAACTGTTGAAACTGTAATGGTAACAGAGAAGTAAAGGCAGGCAGCCACAGTGGTGAAACAAGACAACAGCCTGGAAACACCAGGCCTGCGCAGTCCACAAAGCAGAATAATGACCCGAGAATGAACACCACACATGCATGATGTAGACACACCCTCCCCAATCTGAAGACTGAAGCTTAGGCTTAAGTCAGCTAGTGATTAAAAATATCCAATTTCAGTAAAAGCATTATTATCTAACAGCAACAAAATCCTATAGAAGGAACATGTTTCAGCAGCCTATAACAAAATCATAGAATGGTTGGGTTGGAAGGGACATTTAAGATCATATAGCCCTGTGAGGATATGAGGCAACATTTGTAGGAAGGAGGAGTATCTTTCTACGTGACAGTTGGAGAAACCAGACAAGCTTTCAGGCAGGCACATTTGTCAGGTAACTATGACATTTAAAAAAAATTTACTAAACCCCCCCAAAATTCCAACCCACTAGCCTGCTTAAATCAGCATTTCAATTCTGAAGGAAAAAGGTGGAGAATCTCAGCCCAGTAAATGTTCTGGTCTGCTCCAACCGTGTGGATCTATACTATGAGAATCAGAACTTGTAACTATCCAAACTAAGCATGACCTGCTAATGGCTTCCTATTGCCACCTGGCAGGACATACTCATTTTACCTTCCATCCGAATTATAAAGCAAGACAACAAACAAGCAGGTCACTATCATGTTCAAGGATCAGAGATGCTTTGAGTTCTGAGAGTGGAAATCAATATTCTAACTACCAAAGTAACAGAAGAGGCTAACAGTGATACACACCACTATCGCCAGGAAAGCACAAAATCTCAGCCCAGAGCAGTCCCTCAAACACTAGGCACAGAGCTAACACAGGTTTAACCAACCTGTGTAAAATCAAAATAAGTAAAAAAAAGTAAGTAAAATCAAAATAAGTAAAAGCAAAATACACCACAGTATGAATCCTAAATAACTATGTGGCTTTTTGGACTTTAAGGTACCAGTTTCACAATATTTAGTTGAAATAATAACTGTATTCTTCAATTCTTATTAGCTACTGCATTTAAAGTCTACTCTCATTTTGTATGGACAAAAAACATGATCGCAGACACAAGTATAATAGTACAGAATGCTATAATCATGAATGTGATAATCTACTGCCTTCTGCACCCTGTACAAAACAATACAAAAATAAAGACAAAACTTTCTCTCTTCAGTTGCACTTACCAACTAATGAAAACTCTTAAAACTCATAAAAACATACAAGGTTGCTTTGCACCAGATTGTTGTTTACATGCATCTATATTTAAAAGAAGGAAAAGAGCTTTTTGTTGCAAAATATTTGAGGGTTTTCTTCTGCAAAGAGTAAATTAACTGGGAAAAAAATTTAAAAAAAGAATTTATCACTGCAATTCACCGAGAAACAAAGCACTTATAATCCAGGGAGCAGCATATAAGTACTCTCCAACAGAAGTACTGGCTGCTTATTTGAAATCCAGCTGTTATCCTGCCATATTATTAAATATGAGTAGGGGTTTCATAATGTACTAATTACAACTTCCTCCTACCTGTCTGACACAACAATTTTTTGAAGTACAATTTCAACCATGATAGCTATTTTGGGAAATATGCAGCTACAACTAAAATTTACTGGTTAATGGTTTGAATATAGAATGCTTCTTTCCCTTCTGCCTCACTGCTTATGCCATCCTCCCCTGCTTGGGGGTGGATGAGGTTTGGTTCAGGGCTCCATCCATCTATTTTCTTTGTTTCTACAGATGAGGTTTCTCAACATAGGGAAGAATGCAGACAAGCATGTGCTATGTCTGACTTCATAAAATTTTCCATTCTCTGGAGTTTTTAATTCAAGTCAAAGCAGCATCATTACAATTTTCACCTATCAGTTACACCATGTTTTAATCTCAAACTACTGCAACATTACCACATTGATAAAGCTGGGCATTAAACAGTCCAGCTCATTTCGCGCTCTCAGCATGCAGATCTATTTATTCAGAGTAAGATTAAAAATTATCAGATTTGTTAAAAATGTTGGTTGTTTTTTTGGTTTGGCTTTTTTTTCTTCATCCTTTAATCATCATTCAGCTAAGAAATGATTTCTCTGGTAATATTATTACTGTGCCTACTGATGGAGTACAGCTGAATTTTAGCAGGAAGGAGTATACAGTACATCAACTTCTACCATTAGAAACACAAAAAACTTCTATGTTTATACTTTCTTCCCTAGGACTACAGGACATTCTTACAGACACACAACACTAACGTGCATCTCAAACTGAACACTGCTAGCACTGGACTGCAATAAAAACTACTGGTGAATTAATATAAAGCAGTTAAAAAAAACCAAACCAGAGTTTCATTAAAGTTCACTTGGTTTGGTATTGTAAACTCTCATAGGGGAGACCCAGCTCCCAAAACTATGAGGTTTTTGAAAAGTTTAACACTACAAAACAATAATGCAGTTGACAGATGCTAGGTTCATTATAGATTAACATTAAGGACAGATAACTACTATAAGAAGCAGTATGCCATACTGAAA
Organism: Psittacula echo; assembly: GCF_963264785.1. Taxonomy (NCBI): domain Eukaryota; kingdom Metazoa; phylum Chordata; class Aves; order Psittaciformes; family Psittacidae; genus Psittacula; species Psittacula echo. The sequence goes on along the minus strand of NC_137740.1, from coordinate 28,542,845 downwards.
ATCCAAGCCATCAATTTGGCAAGGGGAAGGGGGAAGATGCATAAGAAAGCCCTTCAGTTTTTATAAAATCATTACTGGGACAGAATAGCCCTGCTTTGGCACATTAGTGCTCAACTGCAGCTGGTCAAGGGACACAGCAAACTCATTTTAAAACTATGTGAACTAGATTCTCCAAGATCACCAACTAAGATTCAACCAAGTTTCTACAATGATTGAGTAATACATTGGTCATGACCCATTACCTCCTCCATCTAATACAACCCTGAATCATAGGACTGTCAAAGAGACATAGCTGAAAATAATAACTTAACAGCAGGGCACAAGGACCAAGCACAGTCATAACCCACTTTTTAAATACTTTTTTATCCAAAGTCCTTGCCACAAATACCTTATGATCTAAAAAGGACAAAAAGACAGGAAAAGGCTTAACACACAAGCAGCCTGATTAATATGATGGCAGCAATCATGCCAGTTAGGAGCCAACTAAAATGTAAGACAGAATCCAGCCGAGGCAGTGGCAAAGCTCAGCTCCTGTAGTATTGTGAACTTCTCAAAACCACTAATGGCCAAGGGAAAACCACACACTGAAAACTCTCAAAAGGCTTAGATTCTAATGAGTTTTCTGTTTTCTTTCAGACAACGCCTGGCCTTTACCAACTGCCTTGTGTCCTATCTGGCTGTTCCTTGACGTCCTCTTTTCCACAGCTTCCATCATGCACCTCTGTGCCATCTCACTTGACCGCTATATTGCAATTAAAAAGCCAATCCAGGCTAGTCAGTACAATTCATGGGCTACAACAATCACCAAAATCGTCGTGGTTTGGCTCATTTCAATAGGTGAGACTTGGAAACTGGAAAAGGAATGCAGAAGCTTTTCACATCCAGAACAACGGGTGGCTGCTGGTCAAAATGGAAACTCTGGCCAAATACTATTGACTAGCAGACCCTAACACCTGGGCTGGCCTAAGTCCACCTCTTAGATCATGCATAGCTACACCATGAGAATCTGCCTCAGCCACCGCTCCTTATCAGGCTTACCCTACTCAAACATACCTTTTCTTCATGGTCTTAAAAGTCAAAAAATCAGAAGACAGTAACCGCATGCTTCGCTTGTCTTCTGGGAAAACAAGAGTTTATGTTCCTGTGGTAGTATATTCTGTCCCAAACACAGTTTAAAGACTTGAGTAGATGCTGCTAAAATCTGTACTTTACAATTTTCCTATGAAGCAAGTAAAAAAAGGTTAATTACTTATATCAAAGACTGAAAGATAAATGAGTGGCTGGTAACATTCACATTGAAGACTGACATGCACTGGCAATACAGCATATAGAAAGGCTAACTTTTAAGCAAAAAAAAACAACCAAGAAAACCAAAACCAAACACACGCTGAAGAGTTTATATAAAGGAAGCCAATGAATAAACTTTTAAATTAGCACCTCTGTGATGTGCACCTGCCTTTAAGGATTGAAAATAAAAAAAATAATCTGTTGAATGAGCTATAAGGAGGTGAAAACATTTAATTCAAATAACATAACGTACACTGCAGGCAGCCATAGGCACAGTGCTATATGCTCTATGTGCAAGAGAAAGAACAAAATTATTCTGTGTTATTAAGGCAAATGATTCATGGTAGAATGGGTACATCCGCCATCTTGGCCAAGGTATACATGCCTAAACCCAAAAAGTCAAACTTCAAAAAAAATTCAGGAAGAACTGTGATGATACGAGAAAAGATGCTACCTTTATTTTATAAAAAAATCCCAAACAAACAAAAAAACCTGTTAGCATGACAAGACACAAATTGACCTTTTAATGCCTGGTTTGTTGTTAGTAATCAGTGCTGAACTTTTTCATTTCCTTTTTATCTGACAAAAAAGCATTCTGCAGCTGAGACAGGGTTCTCCAAATCAAAGGTTAATTTGGTTCAATCCTCACTTTAAGTCTTTGCTGTATCTGAAGGTGTGCCTCTTATTAAGAAAGGGATCAAGTGGGTGAAGGGTTTTTTTGCTCTTGCTGCCTTCAACCAACTTCAGTAAGCAGAGCAGCAGAGGAATACAGTAAATGCCTACATCTCATTAAGCGGTATTATAATTAATTACTATTATAATTATAATTATATTTATAATTTATAATATAATAATATAATTATTATAATATATAATAATATAAATAAAATAAATATAATATAAAATTATATATAATATAAAATAAAACCAAAATAATATAATTATTATAATATATATAATATAATTATAATTATTATTATAATTATATATTAAGGAAATATAGCACAAGAACCTTCACCAGGCAGTAAGGAACCTGTTGTTTTTGTTGCAATGTCAGACTGCTGGCAAAAGAAGTGCTGACTGCAATTTAGTGATTATAAAAAATTCATTTAAAAGACAGGACTGATAACTTTTTTAATATTTTTTTAAAGAGTGGTGAAGTACAGGGCTAGCTGGTCTCATTTAAACACTCTTAAATATGCAAGAGACTTTAAACAACAAATCCATCTTAAACACACACTGCATAATTCTGGCAACTATTTAACTACTTGTATATATGAAAGAGTCAAGGCAGGGTAAAAAAAAAAAAAAAAAAATCAGCTGTGTCCAGTAACTTGATGGGGTTAAGATAAGAACCAAAGACAAGATTCATGTATTTACCAAACTGCCCTTCAAAAAGTGCAAAGGTTACCCCCGGGGGAAGGGAGGTGTAAGCAGGTGGCATTAGGGAAACACATTTCACTGGAGGAAAAGCCATACTAATTCTAACAACTACAGTCAAAACAATTAATGTTTTTTACACTTGAGAAGTTGGCAACTTTATACTGCTTCCTCAATCAGTAAAGGTTAGGCCCAATCTCCTTAGAAAAGGCATTCTGTTATAGCTGAGCTTGCCAAGTCTTAAAGAGTACTATTTGCCCAACTACACACGATGCTCTCAATTCTCTGTCACTCTGTGCCAGCTCCAGAGCTCAGGAACTACCTTTCTTTAGAGACCCTGAGGCTTCAGGCCCAAAAAAGATTGCAAGCAATTACCATATGCTGAAGTACTTTGTTCTTCTCCTGTAGGAATTGCTATTCCGGTCCCTATCAGAGGCATTGAAGATGGAAATGGCAACTCTACAAACATCACGTGTGCCCTGATGCCTGGTCGTTTTCATGACTTCATTCTGTACGGATCAGTGGCTTCATTCTTCATTCCCCTCGCTATCATGATAGTCACTTATTTTCTGACAATCCAAGTGCTACGCAAGAAGGCCTACTTGATCAACAAGTCACCTCACCGTTTCACTTGGTCAACAGTGTCCACAGTATTTCAGCGTGACACAACATCTGCCTCCTCACCAGAAAAGGTGGCCATGCTAAACAGCTCCAGAAAAGACAAGACTTTGTCCAATGACATGCCAATCTGCAGAACATCCACAATCGGGAGGAAGTCCATGCAAACAATAACCAATGAACAAAGGGCGTCAAAAGTTCTGGGGATTGTATTTTTTCTTTTCTTGTTGATGTGGTGCCCATTCTTCATAACAAACATAAGTTCGGTTCTGTGCAATTCCTGCAACCAAGAGATTTTTCAAAAGCTTATGGAGATATTTGTTTGGATAGGATACGTATCCTCAGGAGTGAACCCTCTTGTCTATACACTATTCAACAAAACATTTAGGGAGGCTTTCAGCAGGTATATCACTTGCAACTATCGGACCACAAAGCCTATCAAGGCCCTTAGAAAACACTCCAGCAGGATCTCTTTCAGAAGCTCTGTGACAGAAAATTCCAGGTTCTTTGTCATGCATGGGATGAAAAATGGGATTAACCCCATTATATACCAGAGCCCAATGAGGCTGAGGAGCTCACCCATTCAAGCATCATCAGCCATTCTGCTGGATACATTGCTGCTCACAGAGAATGAAGTTGATAAAACAGAAGAACAAGTCAGCTACGTATAGTGGAATGGCAGCTATCTCTATATCATAGTGTTACTGTATGTATTCTTCTAGGTAACAACACAATTATGCTGTAAGACGGTATAAATACTATTGTTTTCTGTTATTTATGCAAGCAGCACCTTACAAATTTATATTAATTCCTCTCCTCCAAAGTCTCCCCTATTTTAACCCCAACCCCATGGTGGCACCCACAGCTTCATTCCATGATAAATGACTGATGCAGAACTGCAGCCAACAGGAAAAGGGAAATAAATAAAAGCTAAGCCAATTTGCACATCTGACTTCAGTTCTCACCACCCCCAGTCTCTTCAAAGTACATTTTTATAAGAAAAGCATCTCTGTGCAAACACTAACGTTTACTCTGGAAAGAAGACAGAACATTCTGTAGGTTGATGCTTTATGATGAAATTAGCAAGGGGATACAAGCATGCTTGTTTCAATTTAAACCCACCTTTACTCTGTGTAAACAGAACAGCACATACACTCACTGCGTTGCCTCCTACAGATACATTCCTTTGCTGAGACTGTGTACCCAAGTATGAGCTTTTCTTCTTCTCTATGGGTATGCATATCAGAAGCAGAATCACTTCCTCCAAAGACCAAAAGGTGTCCATTCCACAACAGGTGAAACTGTTTCTTAGCAGGGTGAGTAAAAATGCCATGTGCTGAAACTGTCCCTTTGTTGTTTTACTGTAGGGGTATGTAGAATCTTTTATCCACCTGAATTTCATCTCCATTACTCTTGCATACAAACATGTCTGGTATTGTTAGATTTGTCAGATGTTCTTTTCGTACTAAGAAAGTGAGAGCATTTAACCAAATTAGGACAATTCCACATCAGTGATCATGAGTAAACCATGGAACTCATGGAAGTGCCTGGAACTTCCCTTTAATTTAGAGGGACAAGCTTCCTTTTTTGCAACCATTGAAACTTCAGTGAAAGCCTTCCCTTATCTTATATAGTTCACACAAAGTAGAAAAATCACAGAATAGCTATTGCACTTGAACATAAGAGCAAGCGTTTAAGAGACAGTAGAGATGCCAGTACTATCCAGACCTGCACACATCTGCAGTTTAGCTTAGCTCACAATAATTTCACTGGACTAATGGCATACGATTGTAGGTCCCAATCTGCACTCTCTCAGACATGCTCAAGCCTTTCATCAGAGCATAAAATTCATACAAAGAATCGCTCATCACAATCCATAAAAGTTACCAGAGTCTAGCATCTGTGAAACGAGGAGCTTCTGACAGTTCCAGAACATCTTTCTTTAGGAAGGGAAATCGGATTTCCCCAAAGTACTGGAGTTCTCACAGTAAGCAGCCAGCTCACCATTTTTTCCCCAACAGTTCCCATTTACAGTAACATTTTTAGCTGGGGCTTTGTTTTCATTTTTAGTGTTTTCAGAACCCTCTAGTTACACACTAAAATTATGTGCAGAAAAAGGTTTAGTTTTTTTCCTCCTCAGAACAGAAAGTACGAAAGATAACATGTCCTTCCAACATTTATTTGCATATATTTAATTTAGAACATACGCACATCTGAAATGGAGCCTAATGTAAAAACTGCCATGGAGTCCCAGAAGAAATTATTAAAAATACTTCTGTGTTATTTACTGTAAGTTGTCTTCTTCCTACCCTTTTTGGTGATAGTCACTTAAGTTAGAAAAAGCTCTAACTGCTGTTACTCCTCTTTTTGTTAAAATTTGTTTAAGGGGATCCTGTAGTTAAAGCCAGAATTGATGGACTGCTACCCTCGTAAAAGATACCTACATCTAAAAATATTTGAAAATCAAAAGCCTTATTAAGACCTAGACTACTTTGAAGCTCAAGGGGTGAGAGAGCAGGAATAAAATGAACCCCCCCAAAGCAAGGCCTCTTAGTAATCAAGGGTTAGACTACATTAACAGGAAACGACCCTTGAAAAAGTCTCACTTGGCAAAGATCTATTTTGTCAAGCTCGCATATAGATTTCTCAGTTTTAGTAACCATACAAAGAAACATGTTTCAGTTATTGAATATAGTCAGCAATAATAAACCTCAATCAAAAGGACTAGTGACTCATCAAAAATCCAGTCTTCCTACAAAGAGAGGAAATTTCTCCATAGACAGAAAAACATGCACATTCCATTTAACATGCCAAGTGTAAAAAGAAATTGCTTGTCCACTGAGAAAGCAAACAAGTGAAGAATTCAGGTAACAGCCTTGGAAAGCATAAGGACAGAGGGAGAAGAAAGATGAAGAGAAGATGCAGACAATGTAACAGACAGCAGAGATCTTGTTTTAGCAACTGTATCTACAAGAACGGATTTGAGCAAAGACATTACCTTCATTAGCAAGACATGATTGAAAATAAGAGAGTCACTGCAAGCTACTGTAAGAAAGCACAAGTTTGTTGTACAGTAACTAAGGACAACACTGCTAGTGTGGTACTGACAAGCAAGATGGGAAGCTCAGGACCACATCCACAGGCATCATCTTTAAGCAACACAAATTTATAAGTCATTCCTTTCTCTGAAGTAAGATGCTCTCAGAACCTGGCCCATGACAAAACCAATCACATGGCCAGCTCTGTGGCCTCTATGTGCTACATAAAAAAAATAACGTACACAGTTACCTCGTTTAACTTTCCTCATTATCACGTAAGCTTTTATCTGGCATATTTCATTCTGTTTAAACTACTAGAGAAGCAAGACAGACGAGTAAAAGCTGATCTGCAACATACAAGCACTATGGGAAGAAATACATTTTAGAAGAACAACGGACAAGTATGAGGTTTTGTTGTTGTTGTTATTTGTTTCATTAATACATTAGGAGATATTTAGTTAATGTTCTGGCTGCCTATCTAATGAAAAATTACAGCACAGACATGGACACAAGGACTACTTATAAATATATCCACCTTAGCAGCCTTGAAGAGAGGAAAACAATGGAGTTTGAAGCCTAACAGAATAAGTGCCTTGAAATGCAAATAAAGGGAATATCAAAAAGAGAAAAAAAAACCCAAAACAAACCAAACAAAACCAACCACCCAAAAAACCAACCCAGACAAAACCAAGCAAAACCAAACAAAATCCCAACCTTTAAACCACTCTACGAAACAGAGAAGCAAGAAATTCAGCTAATCTCAACTGTGCTGATACAAAACACATTTTGTGGAGCCAGTCCCAAATCATCTGGGGGATTAAGCTGCAAGTCCCTTGGGTGACACAGTTTAGTGTGAGGTGTCCCTGCCCATGGCAGGGGGGCTGGAACTAGATGATCTTAAGGTCCTTTCCAACTCGTAACTATTCTATGATTCTAAGAAAATTTTCAGGCAGCCAGAAAAATGTATTCATCACTTATCTTGCATTCTCCAAGTGTAAAACTTTCCTAATCACATCACATCTGGCTATACTCATATCGATTTCAAATGCATCAAAATACAGTTAAAAAATCCAGTGTTAAGCAAAGGACAAGGCACTAAGAAGAGAGATTGATGCTATAAAGCTGTTCACTAGCACACAAGGGGCATGCTGATTTTTTCATGCTGCTTCACAGAAAAGGTAATTTTCCTACACCATTTTCTTACTGTGGAAAAATCCACAGCTCTGCAGGCTGGTATGAGAAAGCAAAAGGATTACGCCCCTAAATCTTTTTCTAGGCTGTCATACATAACTTCAGCCTTAAAAGGTAAAGTAATGCAAGCACAGTAAACCTGGTGAATGCATACTGAACAACCTGGTACTCTGGAGCCAAAAGAGACAGGACATACACCAGAGCTCCTCTGGCTCTTTGCATTGGAAGCTGGAGGCAGGGGTCCCAGAGTTCTGGCCAGTTCTCAGCACTGACTTAATACTACCATGAAGCACTAGATTTCTTTCATGACATTGATAAAAATGCCTCCGTACAACTGCTAAGAAGCACTTCTTCATTTCACTTCCCCTTTGGCTTTCTAGGTAACTATCAACATGGTAAAAACAGCAATCAGGAGAGAAGTAGCTTCCATATTTCTGCTTTGTCATTTGACACCATGTTGTTTACTGTCACTGTCCATTCCCCTGGGACACACTGTTTTCTCCAGTAGCAAAGGAAGGCTTTCCCGTCGCAGGAGAGGAAGCTTTTTAGTTTTTAAATGGGAAGCCAGCTACAAAATAGGCAAGATGGCTTGCTGGAATGTCCATATTTACTCTTTTTAAAAATAAGTTATGTCAAACCCTATTTGTCTAGCCACACCTAAGATTCCTTGCATCCAGGTACTGAGATCCTTTCCAACCTCTGAAAAACAGTATCATGCTCTTAAAAATTAGGAGTTTTTTGCTTTCTGAAGGATCCTCTTCACAAATGCTCTAGACAGTTGACAGCAACTCATTTTCAAATTCATTAAACACTGAACAACAAATAAATCTTTTGTTCTGCAAGATGCACATCATATACCCTAATAAAATCCAACAGGAGTTTTTGCCATTAAAAAAAAAAAAAATCATTAACTTACTTTAATGGCTCAAAGAATCTCAGCATTTTTTTATGACTTAATTTGAAACTTCAGCTGCTGAACAGTAGTTTTAAAGCAAATTCAAGGATTTGGTCAGACAACCAAATTAGTTATAAATGGCACTGCTTAAAATGTTTAGTTACTAAGTTAAAAAGCTTTAGTGTGTATAATCTGGGAATCTGAAAATATTTTTCTAGAATGAGAGGTGGGGAGGAATATTAGATTGGTTTCTGTCACTCTTCTCACGCACGCTGTGATTTAGTGATATGAAAATCTTTATAGATAAGCTGATAGGCTTATTATGGGCACTATAGGCAGTGCTTATAAGCCTATCGTTTTTACGATGTAAGGACCAAGTGACTAATTGAAGGAATACTCTGGAGATTTCAGCAGGTTTCTTCAGCCTAGCTTGCTCAGATTTAAACCCAATCATATTGCTTATCTGTGCAGACACTCTACAGTAGGAAGTTAAAACACTTGCAGAGGTTTTCAAACACTCTCAAGCAACATAAGGCTCTGAGCTCTATTTCCTGAAGAATCTCATGAATACAAAGTGGTCTAGAATAATGATAAAACAATAGCAAGGAAGAATTAATAGAAGATGTCATAGTGTACTGATTGCACAAATGCATTCATTGTTTCAATCTGATTGTACAGCTACAATTTTCATTAGAATTTAGATTAGTTTTGCCAGAAATGCCAAGGGAATTCTCCGGTGCACAATACTTTGGTCAGTGAAGACGCACAGCTCTGTTTCCAGTTTCAAACCTACAGATAAAAGCACTTTCAAAGCTAAAAATACTTCCGTGAAAGTCTGAAGTTTCTTCTGGTTATAATAAGATTTCTGTTACTATTAACCTTTCACTGAAAGGGACCCTCAACCTCCCCCCCCAGGAGGACTGAATAAGACAAAAATGGGTTGGAGGTAAACAAAACCCTTTCACCTTTCCCATGCAAGAATCAACAAGCAGGTATGTTTCACTAAATTCCTCTTCTTCACAGTTAATGAACTGAAAAAGTGACCCGTACAGATCACATTAGAGTGACTGTTAGCCTATTACTCAATTACCCAGAAGATCTGCCATCTGCCTACTGGATAAAGGTAGGTTGTAGGGGTTAAAACAAATTGTCCAAGTATTCCTGGAACAAAATCTAAGTATCTGACCTATGTTTGCCTCAAAACAAATATATAGTGTTAAAATATCAAAGACTATGTAAACACAAAGAATACAAAAGCAGGAAACATTACTATCGAACTTGCCTAATCCTAAAATGAAGAACTGAACATAAGCCATGCAGAGTTCTCTGGTTTTGGGTAGCCTACACTTATCAGCCAAGACTACATCTGTCTTTTGAGACTCTCTAGAGGCTGCATTGTTCCCTCTCCTGCCCTTAGCCTTTTCCCAACAATACTGCACCAAGGCAGAAGCCCATCTCACAACTTAAGTCCTTCTTCCCCATGGCTCTCAACACTGCTATGAGAGTATTAAACCCTTTTATTTCACAGTCTCAAGCATTGCTGCCTCCCACATTGAAGCCTTCTCCCCAACCAAATTTGTTGTATCTATAAAACATCTACCTGCTCATTTTTGTACATAAACTACAGTGTTTAGATATACTGCACCATTGCTCTAATATATAGCCATATTAAAAAAAGCTGACTATATAAACCAATTACATCTCACTTTGCAATATAAACAAAGATCAATTCCTGATCTGAATTGGTAAAAATGAAGATAAAAATATTTCTTTCCAATTTTAAAAAGTAAAGCACTTTAAATTTATTGTGTTTTCCATTTTAGCATAAGTCTTAAAAACCAAAAAGGCTTTATTTGCATTAAACAAACTTATTCTCTTATTTGAATCCTGACTTCATAGTTCTCTTTCTGCAACCACATGCAGAGAATTCAACAACATCTCTTCTCACAGGAGCTTCAGTCACGTTCTTCCACCTAAGACAAGATTAATTTCTGGGGCTTAGCCCACAGTGTTAGAGACCTGCTCAGCTCCCATCACAAAACACTTTATTGAAAAGCTCTGTATACCTAGCAGCTGACAGATTAATGACTCTTGCCAGCATTCAATGCTGTATTAGGGGCTTTTAACACAAGTAAATCTAGATAGACTTCAACAAGCAACAGTCCTAAGAGATGTCATTTTACGCATGAAATCTGACAAACGCATAGCCCACTTGTTCTTTATGGGCTATAGAACACAATTAGCTCTAACTAGCAGTTTCAGCAAACAGGAAATGTAAATGTAAAACCTCCTTTTAGATCACTACAGTGATGTACCTTATTTATTTCCAGAAACTGAAACACAGCTTTTGGGTTATAATTAGAGAGAATAATGCGGGGGGTAACCTGTGAGGCCTACTTACCAGAAAATCCCTTTCATTGCTGCATGTGAATGCAGGAGTCTGGACTAGACAAACCAAGGGCTCCCTCCAGAACTGTGTCTTAAAGCAAAACAACTGATCATGTACTTTATGAAAGTTATCAAGTGAAAAATGCTAGCAGTTACAACAGCTTGACACAAGCCTTCAGTCTCCAGAAGCCAATGATAATGAGGTAAAAAGTTTTAGTCCTTTGCTACCAAGTCAGGTGGACACTGGAATTTACAGGTTCCTCCTTGCTGTGCAAGCAGGTTTTGGACTGTATCCCTTCAGAAGAAGAGGCAGGATAAGATACGAACCACTGCAGAGCAGGTGAAAGAGTCAAAGGTGATGTTACTCATTTCCCTTATTGCTGGATATGGAGAGAACAGGCCCAGAAGTACCTTGCTCCAATAAGATGCAAGCACATGGTAAATGGTTTAGCTCAGAGCCTTCAAAGCTTCTCATTTTGGCAGAAGATACTGATGTCCAATTACATTTTTCATTTACTGAGAAGAAAAATCACATTGAAATCAGAGATCGAAAGTGATTTGTCACAACCTGTTTGGAAAAAAGATGCCTGAAAATACGGAAGGCCTGCATGGAATTTTCCTTCTGTACACAGATGCAGAAGCCAGTTAAACAGACCCTTTTGACTTCAGGAGACTATTGCTATGCAGCAAGAAACAATGCAACAGAGCAGAAGCTCTTGAGAGACACCTGCTGCTCACCTAGAAAATTCGTTCATTAATGACCAACTTGACTCATCATCAGCAACCTATTTTTTTAATACCACCGTTAAGCACCTCTTATCCAGCTTTTAAGGATGACTTTACAAACTGCCACTATCCAGGGAAGATGCGAACAAAGATTTTTACATTACAAGTGCTGGACCTATGTACACACTACCTCCTCTCAGACACACCCAAAGGCTGCAGCTTAACTCAGTGCTAAAATTACACATACTACTGTATTAACAGATGAAGGGGAGACCTTTAATTCCCCAATCTAATAAAAAAAAAAAACCAACCAAGCAGAAAACCAACAACCACCAAACAAACAAACACACACCAACCAAGCCCAGCACCTCTTACCTAGGGAACTATCCATAGAGCACTAGAAAATACCAGATCAGAAACTGATTTCACTTCAGAGAACCAAAGCAAACATCATGACTATTTTGTGGTGGGCTACATCTACATTACCACAATGTAACCCGAGTAACCTGTCAGGGTTTAGCAGTGGATACTTAAAAACAAAGATTATTTCAACATTCTTCTTCAGATTATTTTTGCTAAAGTCATGACCTCCAAGAACATTGTAGATAGCAATCAGGCAGACATATTTGTCTGAGTACTGCTGCCTTTAAGAGGCCTGGCATAAGCACCTTATATTTAATTTTTCATTAAGTCTCAATCCTGCAAATATTGATTTTTCATTCTATTTGTCAACTTCATCTAACTCTGTTCAGACAATTAAGCCATAAGTCCGGAAACCAACAGAAAGGCTCATTAAGCATCTGCTGAACATTAAAGAAGGCTTCTAATTCTGCATGAAGTTTTATTTTCTCTCAGTTTTTTGACATTTCAAATCCACTCAGTTAGCAATTACGTAATTTTGTGAAAGCACTAGCATACACAATTCCTGAAAATGCAATGGACATCAAATTGAAGGCTGCAGAAGTGACCAAGTAAGATACTGTACCTGAACAGAATGAAACCAAGCGACTCAACAGCTGCCCGCCTCACATCATCATTCACATCACTCACCTACAAAAGGGAAAACAGGACATCCAGAATGTAGTTAAAACACTTGAGGACTTTGCAACATTTCAAGCCAAGTTAAACATTTCAAGCTAGGTTAATCAGGAAGATACAATAATTAACAAGTTAATCATGAAGACACAACAATGGAGAGTGTTAAAAATCATGTTCAGCCTTAGCTGAAATGGCCTCACCCTTGTTCATACGCTGTAGCTGCAAGCCGATCAAGGAGCAGACAGACCTCATCTTCTATAGCTTAAGTTGCTTTTTCCCAGCCCATTGTTACACAGACTATTCACTACAAAGCCATTACCAACTATTTTGGGATTGTGTTATTTTTAAATAGGTTCCTTTTTTGTGGTATCAGGCTGAATATTCTCTTGCTGAAAGTCTAGTTATCCTAGTGTCAGAAGACCCTGTTATTTCTACTCATAGTATTAAGGAAAGTTTTCATCATTTTACAATCTCTGATTTAGACTAGAACATTAACACCACAGAACCAAAACCTGTCAGTGATGTGCTTACTCTCACACCACATACTTCTTGCTGTGTGCTTCTAAGCCCACAGTACTTACAGCCACATGCAGTAAGCGCCTGATAGCCTTGTTGTTCCCTGAGCCACAGTATGCCATAGCAACAGTGTACATGCCAGAACGACGGAGAATTGGATCCTGGAAGAGAAAACAGCAATATTTAACATTCACCCAAAGAGTGACTTACTAATTCTGATTTTAAATCTGCTCCACTTTTGGGCCTGGAATCTGCAAAAAGGTAGCCTTGTTGCTTAATTGTTTATTAGGGATGAGTGACAAGACAATCACCAAAGCAGGGATGTCATTACCAATTTCAGGGGGACAGAAAGTTGCCACACCACAGGCTCCCAAAGACAGTATCTGGCAGATGTGTTATTTTGCTTCTTATTCAATATCTGCTATTGAACCACTACTAGATCGTCAAGAACAAACCACCTACAGCAAACCTCATCCATTTTTAATCATTACAACCTGTTCTGCTCCTTGTTGAGGCTCACAGAACTACGGACAGTAAGTATGAGACTAAAAAATACACAACTAAGCACTTTTGTTCTTGTACTGTTGATCAGAGTTAATGAAGCAAGCTGTGAAAGTTCCTCACTTGAGACTTATTGTCGTGGTTTAAGCCCCGGCTGTAAATTAGAACCACGCAGTCTACTTCCCCCCCCCCCACTCCCCAGAGGGATGGGGAGGAGAATCGAAAGAATGTAACTCCCACGGGTTGAGATAAAAACAGTCCAGTAACTAAGGTATAACACAAATCACTGCTGCTGCCACCAATAATAATAATGATAAGAGAAATAACAAGAGAAGAGAATACGATACTGCTCGCCGGAAAAGAGAGCCCGACCGAAAAAGAGGACCTGCCCTTCCGGGTAGCTCCCAGTTACATCCCCGGGCATGACGTGCTGTGGTATGGAATACTTCTTTGGCTAGTTTGGGTCAGGCGTCCTGTCCCCGCTTCCTCCCGGCCCCTCCTCCTCCCTGGCAGAGCATGAGACTCACAAAGTCCTTGGTCAGTCTAAACATCAGTGTTATCAGCTTTGTTCCCAGGCCAAAAGTCAAAAACACAGTGCTGCAACAGCTACTAAGGAGAAAAACTGACTGCTACTGCTGAACCCAGGACACTTATGTAAGAACTTCCCTGGCTCGAAACATCCAACTTACCATAGATTTCACAAGAGAACAGGAAGGTCATATGTGTAACAAAAGGGCCAGGGATTAATTCACAATTAAACTTACCTTATCTCTGCAGAGACTCTCAATGAGAGCATCTGCCTCCTCCATTCTCCCATACATGACCAGAGCAATTCCAACTGCAAGGCCTCGCAAAATCTTCTCATGCTGGGTTTCCTGCGCATAGCCAACCATGTCCTCAATAGCTTGAGCATTTTTAGATCCCAACATAACCAGTCCCAGTGCCAAACCAGCTGCCTCACCTGCGCAGCACAGAAAAGCAAAAAGTCAAGCAAACTCTGTTCCCAAAAGCTGTAAATATTCTATCTAGAAAATCACACAAGAAGTAGGACAACAGATCAAATAGGAGATTGTTTAAAGACATAGCATGTCTTACCAATATTTGGCATAATGCCACAGACCAGCCCTGACAGGACCTCTGAATATTACTGCCATATAACTCAAGAACCATGCTGATCAGGAAAAGGTCAGTAAATAAAACACAGCTAAGGTAACCCATGCTGCTAATAGAAAACCAGAAAAAAAAAAACCACACCAAAAAACCCCAGATGCCTGATAAGGCCTCAGATGGTTATTTGCTTTGAAAGCAGAACATTTACCTGTCACTGCATCATCCTGGTATAGATTTGTTTTCAGCAAATCGTACACATCTTGACGTGCTGTCCCCATGGCAGCCAGACCCAAACCCAGGCTGCCACCATGTCGGACAATCTAGAGAAGCATATGCAAGTTTAGTCATCATAAAACCGGGAAAAATACAGCTTCAGCTGAAGTAGACATTTTTCCATCAACATAAAGCTGCAAACTTTCAGTCTCAAACAACCCAAAATTAGAAATACCTGTTAGAAATACCACTTTGACCATCTCAGGCAGTAATTCTGATGAAAGAGGCAGAAAACTATAGAAATAGTGGTTCAAAAGCCTATAAACAATGAGTATCAGAAGCTTTACACGTAGCACAAGATACTTTCTAGTATCTTTAAAGTCTTTTTGCCCACTGAGTGATTTATGTAAAACCATAAAACTGTGTCATGTCTAAAAACTGCTGCTCAGTAATATTTTTTAAGTAGAAAGGTAAATCAGTAACCCACTTGAACTGTCTACATCCTCTTTTGTCTTAACAATGGATACAGGAAAAACAATACATCTGCAATAAGATGAGTGGAATCCCTTCACAGAATTTTTAAGCAGTGTGAAATTCCCCAAAGAGATGAAGGGAACATGCTGGGAAAATACTGATCTGTTCCTAACTTGAAAATGAGACTTTTTGTAGAGGTTTACAAACAGTGAGTGGTGAAGTAAAATAGGGGGTTTTTTTATTAAGTTGCATTATATATATATTTATATTTAGATATGATATATATTTATATATATATATTATATATATTTTTTTTATATATATATATTATATATATATACACATATATACCTATAGGGCAGCAGAAGCATTTTGTGGCTTATTCTTTTGACAGCTAAGCCATAAGCAGTAACAGTCCCTGAATATTGCAGGTCTACTAACAAAAGTAAGTAGATACACAAGGAGTAAGGAAGATGAAGCTAGATTTACTGTCAACTGTTTCCTAAATTCAAAGAATTTCCTAAAAATCTTACCTAAACCTTGAGCAATAGGTTGTTAAAACCAAACTTTATATTTAAGGCCCAAAGAAAGTGTAAATACCACACTACTGCCATGGTCTTAGTCACCTCTAACCCTAAACAAGCTAGCACTCTTTCTGGATACTCCCAACAAAACAAAGGCTCATCACTGAACCCAGTACATACATCATTACTGGCATTCTTCAGCTGGTTCAGCAAATAGTCAATGATGTCCCCACCATGGTTAGCATGAATGAGACCCAAGGCATAGAGGCCTCCGCCTTCCTGGTATGCTGACCCTGGCGAGGTGTCCTTGGGTAGGTAAGTTGCCATTAGCTGCAATGCTTCTTTCTCATGACCCTGTATGTCCAAAGTCCAGCAGGAAAAGAAGACAGTGGGAAGTGAAAGGTGAAAAAACAGCATATGCACATACTTCACAATGATATTAAAACATGTCAGGAGAAAGCAAGTTATAGCCATTACTTTCTCCACAAAAATTAGCCTTTCAGTGCTGTACAATCAGAAAAGAATCCTTCTGTACTGGGGTTTTATTAACCACAGTACACAAGTATTCATCAATCACTTGGTCACTGATTCATGACAAATTTGGCCTGAAGCTACACTAGTTCATTCACTAGACCACCTGAACGAGGGCTGAGACACGCAACACAATTACAAAGACTTCTTGCTATTTCAAAACAGCTCTAAACATGCCCTTTTTGTGCATGAATTTGAAGAAAATGACTATTCAGGTCACCATTCAAACTTATTGAAGCTTACTACAGTAAGGACAGTACTGTCCTAAAACCACTTAAGAAATGTACACCTGCAGTTTTAATAGCTAGAAATTATTGACTCTGTTCAACTCACAAAGGAAGAGAAGATCTAGGAAGAAAACTCCTTGAGCTGTGTTACACTACCACCTTTTTGATGCTCAATAAAACATGCCATAAACTACATCGGGTATCAGACAAGATAGACTTGATAAAGCACAGCTGTTCCTTTAGTGCAAAGACACCAGCTTTGTTACAGCTGTGCCTTGCAATAGACTAGGTAAACTGGAGTGCAGGCATTTTTCAGAATCTCTATTTCAATGTTTTAAGTGCTCATAAGTCAAGCATTTATATTGAACAGAGGGCAATGAACACGTTACCTTGTGTATAACACCCAAGCTGGCAGTAGCAGTAAACTTAGCCCAGTTAGTGGCCCTGGCCAGCCACTCCAAATTGTCTCTGGAAGACAAAAAGAGAAAGGTTATACAAAGTTTTTCATACAGCCTGTTCCTCATCTTGCAAGCAAGGTTTCGCAGCACTAAAGACCACTTTCAAACGAGAAAAGCAGCTCCAGAAGGCAAGAAGACTAACCACATTTCCACTTTACACCTCTCTTCCCTTCACCAGCCTAGAGTTTTGGGTGGTCATAATCAGTCTCCTTGGTACTGGTCATCTCAGTGAAAGATGAGAACAACTGACCAACATGCAGCCCATCAGCTCTCTGGAAGAAACTCTAGCAGTTTCTGAAGCTTTCCTCAAGTCACTGGTAAGGTCAACCCTGACATCTGCCTTCCAAGAGTCATTCAGCATTGTCGGTCTCTACCAAAAAAAGATACATCACCTCAGAAATTCTCCAACTGGCAAACAGAACAAACATTCCAGATCTCTACCCTCCAAACTGCTCACACGGTTAGCAGTCAAATCAAGTCAGTTTGTGAAGAGAGAGAAAAGGAAACAATTCCAGCTTCTTCTTTCTGCCTGCACATTAATTTTCAGACCTTTTGTGTATTCTTCTGTAAGCCTAGAGTTTTGCAGACACCTTTTAACAGTATCAAGTTAAGCAGGGCAACAACGTTCTTCAAAGACCTTTAAATGACATTAGAGCTTCCTTGCCTAAATTTACCTAAGGAACTGGTCGCTGGTCGTACCACAATGCATAAAGGAGTTTGCTATAACCGTTGCTGTATGACACACAGAATTCCGAACTGCATCCTGAAAGAACAAAAACAGTATCACCAGTCAGCAAAAAGTATGCCCTAGGTCACTTAGCATGCTTGCCAGTACACCAGAAAAATGGATTGCAATTGTGCTTAACTTAACTGGCAATTTACCTTTAATCAAACTAATAGCTTGTTAATACATTTTATTATATTCTCAACCCATTTATCTAGTGCAAACCAATCCTTTTCATGAGTTTCTGTTAGAGATGAAGTTGCTAAGCCACTGGCCATCATATTTGAAAAATCATGGCAGTCAGCTGAAGTTCCCGACGACTGGAAAAAGGGAAACATAACCCCCATTTTCAAGAAGGGGAAAATGGGATGACCCAGGGAATTACAGACCAGTCAGCCTCACCTCTGTGCCTGGCAAAATCTTGGAGCAGATTCTCCTGGAAGACGTGCTAAGGCACATGAAAAACAAGGAGGTGGTTGGTGACAGCCAGCATGGCTTCACTAAGGGGAAATCCTGCCTGACCAATTTGGTGGCCTTCTATGATGGGGCTACGAAACTGATGGACAGGCGCAGAGCAGCTGACGTCATCTATCTGGACTTGTGCAAAGCCTTTGACACTGTCCCACATGACATCCTTGTCTCTAAACTGGAGAGACATCAATTTGATGGGTGGACCACTCGGTGGATAAAGAACTGGCTGGATGGCCACAACGCAAAGAGTTGGGGTCAATGGCTCAATGTCCAGTTGGAGACCGGTAACGAGTGGTGTCCCTCAGGGATGGGTGTTGGGACCGGTCTTGTTCAACATCTTTGTCGGTGACATGGACAGTGGGATTGAGTGCGCCCTCAGCAAGTTTGCTGATGACACCAAGCTGTGTGGTTCGGTTGATATGCCAGAGGGAAGGGATGCCATCCAGAGGGACCTCAACACGCTTGTGAAGTGGGCTGATGCCAACCTTATGAAGTTTAACCATGTCAAGTGCAAGGTCCTACACCTGGGTCAGAGCAATCCCAGGCACAGCTACAGGTTGGGCAGAGAAGAGATTCAGAGCAGCCCTGAGGAGAAGGACTTGGGGGTGTTGGTCAATGAGAAAAGGAACATGAGCTGGCTTCAGTGTGCACTCACAGCCCAGAAAGCCAACTGTATCCTGGGCTGCATCAAGAGGAGCGTGACCAGCAGGTCGAAGGAGGTGATCCTGCCCCTCTACTCTGCTCTTGTGAGACCTCACTTGGAGTATTGTGTGCAGTTCTGGTGTCCTCAACATAAAAAGGACATGGAGCTGTTGGAACAAGTCCAGAGGAGGGCCACGAGGATGATCAGGGGACTGGAGCACCTCCCGTATGAAGACAGGCTGAGAAAGTTGGGGCTGTTCAGCCTGGAGAAGAGAAGGCTGCGTGGAGACCTCATAGCAGCCTTCCAGTATCTGAAGGGGGCCTACAAGGATGCTGGGGATGGGCTATTCATCAGGGACTGTAGTGACAGGACAAGGGGTAACGGGTTCAAACTTAAACAGGGGAAGTTTAGATTGGATATAAGGAAGAAATTCTTTACTGAAAGGGTGGTGAGGCACTGGAATGGGTTGCCCAGGGAGGTTGTGAATGCTCCATCCTTGGTGGTGTTCAAGGCCAGGTTGGATGAGGCCTTGGGTGACATGGTTTAGTGTGGGGTGTCCCTGCCCATGGCAGGGGGGTTGGAACTAGATGATCTCAAGGTCCTTTCCAACCCTAACATATGATTCTATGACTTCAATTGCAGCTTAACTGGAAAATCCCTTCTTCTGGTTCCCACAACTGAGCACTACAGTGTGCGTGCTGCTGACGTTTTCAAGCCACCCCTGGAACACCATGCAGGATCATTCCCAAGACTTAACCAGTAGATGCAAAATGATTTTCCAATACATTTGAAGTGCCTCCTGAAATAGATGAACCTGTTGACAAGCACCCCCTACCATTTTTGCTGACAATGTGCATCTCATTTCACACATAAAAAACTTCTCCTATGGTTTCTAATAATCATTTAGCTTAAGAGAGTTTAATTTACCTCTAAGTTTTCATTTAGCCACCCTTGAGTAACACCTTCCAAAACAAAACAAGTTACCCAGTTCACTAGCACTGCCTACAGTAGTTGATCAGTTCTGTCTTCAATGAGAAGTATTAGTCTCTCAGCATGTATCAGGATTTCTTTAGCTAAGCTGAAAGTATGGTCTCATGAACACCTCAATAAAGATACCAACGTACTGTAACCTACAGTCCTGGCTGACTCCATCACTCCCCAACCAGCAGCATTTGCAACGGATCAGTTGCGGACCTGGAGGGTGAGCTCATCCATCTTACTGACCAGATGAAAATAAACCCATCAAAAAAAAAAAAGGGGGAGGACTGTGAAGAAAACAATTAGTTTCTATACCAATTGGAAAAAAAAAAAAAACAAACCAAAGCAACATGCTAACAGCAGCCTGTTACAAGATCATGCTAGCTGTCAGTTCAAGCAATGATTATATGGCCTTTGGGTGCAATCAGCTCTTCTTCAGCCTCACATGTTCAAGTTTTACATGTACCCAGGGAGCTCATGCTAAAACGTAAGATGATGATGTAAAAATAGCAACATGGTCAAAACACAGGATGAAACAGATGAATCCAAGACAACCATATCCAAAAAGCCTCTTACCTTTGTGTTTTTGAGAATCATGAGGTCTGTATTGTTGTTGCGTATTAAAAACTGCAGATGTAACTCAATGGCCATTTCCCCACTTAAAATTTTAATCATTTTTGAGATCTGGTCCTTAGGCTCTGGGTTCTTCACATACAAGCAGAAAGAAGAAAAAGCATGAGAAACCAACTATGGCTCCGTTACAATTCAGTTCATGAGAAGCCACTCTGATATGTTCCCATCACCATATTCCAAAATCTATCACGTTTTAGGACTAAAAGGACATTGTTTCTGCCCTTGCTGCCCAAGCCCAAACCTCCCAAGTCCCTTTGTGCACAACAGTGCAGGTGGGAGAAGAGAGTCTTTGAAGTAAATGTATTGTTTCATTGAAAGTAAAAGGATATGAGTGACATCTGATGTTCTGCAGGCTGCTGTTTGGCCCTATAGATACAGCGAGTCTCCTGCAAGACGCAATCACTTTTGAAGATGTGAACCTGTGTTTCCACGGAAGTTTTAATGGAGAGGACCACAAAGTCACAACACTTTACATGACCCTGCTGAGCTGCAGCACCGTTCTTGTGAGCTACAGGCTTTATTTAAAACAACACCTAGTAGAACTAGGAATCTCCAATACATTGACTTTCAAAGCTCTTTGAGAAGGCCTCCTTCTTCTTCATGATGGAACAGTTTCCACAGATTAAGTTCCAACTTAAGTCCCTTCTGAGCAGGGTGAAAAGTACACTATAGCATTTTGTACTGACACTGTTAGCTGGTCAGAGACCAGCCAAGCATGAGTAGCTCAGCCCTTAAATCAATCCCCTCAATTATTTCTTTATAGTCAGCATTCTGAATTGTGGAAGATTAAGCTCAAGAATATTTCTGGTCACATAACTGTTTTTATGTACTGGTCCTTTGGCACAGTCAGCAATGCCAGTACAGCAGAAACTGATTTGACACCTTTCCTGTACAAAACCACTGTTTACAGGTTCCTTAATGGGGCAAGAAATTCAATCCCTTTTGTTTTCCTTGTGGAATATAATTTCAAGAAAACACTTCTGTTTGTCCTTGATAAATTTTTAAATGATCTGGAAGAATTGCTCAAAGATTCCCAAGTCTAGTTTGTAAACATGCACCATGAGGAAACAACAAAAAACCCCACACTCATCTTGGGTTTTGCTTTCCTCCCGAGAAACATTACCGTTCTTCAGCATTAGAAATGTCAGAATTGCAGTAGTCATTCTACATGCTGAAATGCAATTTTATGTGCATGTTAGAAACAAACTCACTGTCTCCGCTACTTCGGGAAAGAAACTAAACAAAAAGATCCTAACCAGCTGGACCAGCAATATAGCCACCATTCTAGCTCAAAACAAACTATGTTACATCAGCATCCCCTCCTGCCATTCCTGCGGAACAGCATCAGTTCCATACAGCCAGAACTAGAGCTGGATTTCAGAAGTAGAAGAAAAAATTTTAAAAAGTTAAAAACTGCGTTAAGCTAATTCATCAGCTTAGGTTCACAGCAGCAAATTTCAGGCCCTTTCTTCTAGAATGAGTTATTTTAATATGAACAAAAAGCAAACACACGAGCCAGATCCCTCTGATCCCTTCTTCAGTGACTGAGCACTGCAATTCCTGCTGAAATCTACCCACTTGCCACTCTCTCCCAGCTTTCAGTATCTGAACTGCTGGACTTCCAGACTGTCAGATATTTGGTCCTCAGAGATCATCTGGCACCTTGGACACAAGTAAGATAGAAGGGGAATTCCATTCTTTGTTAGCCAAACCAGTTCAGAAAACCCAGAAATTCAAAGAGAACATGTAAGAAAAACTAAGCAAGGCATACATTGGAAAGGGCACTCACAATTTCTGCAGATTTCCCTGCACAAGTGCTTCCTGGTTTCTCTTCCGCTTCCATAGCATCACTGAAATAAAATGAAAATTAAAAATGCAACCTAGTTCACCACTCCTAACTAATCAAGCACTGAAATTATGGCTGAACACTGTCCCAAAAAGCAGTCTGTGATATGGAGATGATGACTGGGAACAGGACTCTGACAGGACAAGGGCTGACTATCTGGAGGTCACTGCTGAGAAGGAAACTCCTCCCAATTTAATTTTCAGGGAACTTGAAGAAAAAGGCCTAGAAAACCCCACACTCTTATTCCATCTATAGAGACAACAAAAACAGAGATCCTTGTAGGGAAGGAACAAGCAGAGACTGGTGAGAAAACAAGGTCAACAAACAAGTCAGCAAGGGTAATTATATCCTCACCCAGAAGCACTGAGCTCATCACTATTAGGATGGATGTTAAGAGTGTTGAAATGGAAATGAAACATATTAAGCTGTTGTTAGCACCTTGTCCTAATGCTTCACAGGCTGACTTATAATTTATTCTGTGCCTTTCCTTTTATTTCACTGGAAAAGGAGAGGAAAATGCTTGCTATGCCTGTATCACTTAAGCATTTAGATGCAGCTCCTTACAGCTGTGCAAGCCCTTATAGTTAATCAGTCTTAATCCAGGCAGCATTCTCCATCACACACTATCAAATACAGTGCAGGCATCAGGTTCTGTACAGGCACGACAGCTGTAGTGATTAAAGAGCTGATGGGGCACAAACTTCCTCCATGCTGCCCTTGAGCTGGACAGCAGCCTTCGCATGGGTTGGTCAATCCTCTAAGAACAGAAGTTTGAAACAAAACTATCTGCTAATTACCTTAAAGCCATCAAAACAAGAAATAAAGAAGATGGAATGGCTAGTGACAACTTTGGTTTTCTTAACAGCTGCTTCCTGCAGCTATGATCCAGTGATGTAGGGTAGATTTAGAATAGATATAAGGAGGAAGTTCATTTACTGTACAGTGGCGAGACACTTGAACAAACCACCCAGAGAAGTTGTGGCTGCCCCATCCCTGAAGTGCTCAAAGCCAGGTTGTCCTCTGTGACAGGAGGGTAGGAACCAGATGATCTCTACGGTCCCTTCCAACCCAAGCCATTCTATGATTCTATGTCAACCACTAAAGTTTTAAATGTCAGGACTTTAACAAAACTCAGACTAGATTTGAACTAGCTCTTTTTAACTGCAAGTATAAAAGGGTCTACAACATTACAGTATCATCTGAGCTCATTCTTCCAACAAGCTATGATGTGAAACCAAACTTGCATATAGCTGCGATAAGCTTTTTACTTAAACTCTCCCCTTCCTCAGCTTTATAAGATGCTGCAAAGACCACACAACATCAGAGTGTTCCCAAGCATTTCACACTATGGCTTAATGAATTATTGCTCACTAGCTGAGCCACACTAACTGCATCATGCTTACCTCAGCTGCAGTGGAAAATGCATTCTACCAAACAGCAAGTTCTAGTAATATGCAATTTTGCCCTGAGCAAACAGCATGTCTTGTCTATTGCCCTGACTTAAATGAAGGGGAGCAACATGATTGCTTGTAATGAGCATCTATACACAGAACAGGAAGCTCCATCAGAGCAAGACTGTAACCAATTACACCCCTTCTCAAGCCAACCTCCTCACCTGTCTTTCTCTGACCCAGGGACGGTGCCAGTGTTGGTGGATCCAGGCACGGATGCAATGGGAGTGCCAACTGTGCGGAGATTCTGGATCACAGAAGACAGGAACTGCTGGCTAGCACTTTCATACAGATCAAAGCAAATTTGGTAGGCCATGAGAAGGTTATCTTCCTTCACCAGTTTTTCCAAGATGTCACTTACAGCCTGTGGATCATCCAGGAATATCAGGCACTGAGTGGGAAGAACAGGAAGAAGACAAAAAAAAAAAGACATTACACACTTCAGAATGAAAAAGCAACACTACATACTCCATTTTCACCATTCCTTCATCTGCTGCTTCCACAGAACATCCTTTCAAAGAAAGAAAAATTCTGTCTCTCTCACAGACGGTAACAGAAATCTTTGAAGTTTTCATAGGTCAGTTTTAAAACAAGACCAAGTATTACAAATTCAAGACACCTCTTTCTGCAGTTTGGATACTGACCACATTGTCTTACTAAGCACATAAATTTCAAAAGCAGATTAAAGAAGAATCAGTCATTTTGTAGAGATATCTCGGCTAAAACAGAACAGGTATAACAGTTCTGAGTCACATTTACCTGGCACACCAAGTATGGCAGAGGTCTGAGAACATCTGAGTAACTTCATAACTGATTGCCTAAACACTTTCAGACAATGGCTCACCAAAAAAACAAAGCACTGTCAATGTTCCTTGGAGAAATAAATTAATTCAAAGCTGTGAACCTTCCATCTGATACTGCATACATAGGCTTGAAATATTCTGTCAGAGTTGTCTAAATCCTCAAACTGCCTTTGAACATGTTTCTTTCTCTATAAATTGATCAATGTGCAATATTTACATCTCCTTTTCAATTTGATCTAATTTTGATATATATTTGAAGGACACAAGCAGGAAAAGATAAGAAAGAGATCAAGTAGATATCAAGTCAAATACATCTAAAGAAGAGTAACTTTTGATTGATCACTCTGAGAAGCTTACCTGGCACACATTGATGAAATCTGGTTTCTCCAGATTCATGTAGATTTTAACTAGAACTCTCAAGACTTTATTACGGAACTGTTTATTCTGCATCAAAGACATACAGAGCTTCAAGCTGTAGGCTAGCATCCCAGGAACATCATTCTGAAATAAAATTCAGGGATATCAATTCTGAGTTTGGATTAACAAATAGAATTTCGAAATTAAAACAAAGCTACCTCCTTTCTATTTTAAAAAGCAGAGCGAAAGATGTGGACACATAAATCTTCACAGTTTCCTTTCAGATTTTCAGAAAGGCTTATACTTATTATAAAATACTACCAAAAATGTACAGGATTAACATTTAGTTCAATAGTTAAAACATGCAACAGATTAATTTAAAAGTTCACTAGCTATTTCCCCTTCTCCACATCCCTTGTTCAAACAATCATTCTTGACTGTAGTGAAAGTCACTGTACTAACATAAAATATGTCAACAAAACAAACCATGTGCCAAGAAAAGATCCCAAACATGCCTATTTCTTTCTAGAGATCAAGAAACAGATTTGGTTACTAAACTTCAGATTTGAGATGAGAAATGTATAATGGACAATTAAGTTAGTAAATGCATAGGGCAGAAAACAGAACACAGAAAGCAAAATGAATGCCTTATGATTCTCATTCCTCTATACAAAACCAGGAGGCATTCAAAAATATGGGAAAGCTGTAAACTGAAAGGGCTAAAATTTAAGATTTAAACCATGTGTCTGGCATATGACTGAGATACTACAGAATAATCAGATTACACACAACTGTTGAGCTGCTACAAATGACTACAGCTATGCTTCTCTAAGTGCTACAACTAGGTAATATGACTTACCTTAAACCCTCAGTGAAAGATGTTAAGGTCAGTCTGTACCTACCATCTTGCAGTCAGGGCAGGCTAATACTGCACACAGCCACTTACTGAAAATTAGAGCCACTCACACAGTTACTGGATTATTTTCTTTTGCCTGCCATAAATAAATCACCTAGCCCTAACAATCCC
The DNA here is from genome assembly GCF_963264785.1 of Psittacula echo. Lineage (NCBI taxonomy): Eukaryota > Metazoa > Chordata > Aves > Psittaciformes > Psittacidae > Psittacula > Psittacula echo. The sequence continues at coordinate 28,516,797 of NC_137740.1, read as the reverse complement.
CTCCAAGAGAGTTAGAGCAGATGACAAGCACACCAAAATAAAACACAGCAGATCTCAAGTCTGCCTAGTCCAGCATTGTATCTCTGCTAATAGCTGACAGGGAATACCTTAAGAAGAGGGTACATGGTCAAGCTTCCTGGGAATACTCTCCCAGGAACTTGCAGCTTGGGGATTTCTTAAAGTTAGGGGTCCCTCTATACTCAACAGCCCTGAGTGGCTCTGCCTTCCATGAACATGATGAATCAAACACCTTGATTTTCATCTTTTATTCTGTTCATACAAAGCAGCATGAGTTTCATAGCAACACGGATCGTGCACTTCACTTCTGAATCCACACCTGGAAAAGACCAGCTACCTGCCCCTCCTGGCTCTTGCACATACCGATTCAAGGATGGTTTTCTCAAAGATGTCCAGCCTGCGTGTCTCTAGAGCTATGCCGATGGCCTGCTTGTACTTGTGGTCATCCAAGCACCGCTGGAACATTTTGTTCACTATCCCTTCTAGCCTTTCATCAACAGGCTTCTTCTCCCCTTCTGGCAGCTCTGCATTCTCCACACACTGCTTGGTATAGTGGTCGATACATTTTGCTGAGAAGATATTGAATAAATATGGAGGGGAGTCAACTTCCAAGATGTTTGCTGATGAAAAGACCAGTATGTGCACATAGATGTCCTACCAGCAAATACAGCATATGGGAAACTAACAAAGGTGAGGCACAAGAACTATTTGTGTACTCCTATACATATAGTAGTGGAAGATCCTAATACTCTCTCTTAATAAACTCTAATGTTAGTGCTCAAACCAAGCAGGTATTTTTAAAATGGAAGCAAGGACATAATCTTTGTTCAAGTGGAATATTTTAAATAAATAAGGAAACAGCAGTAACGGATTACTTCCTCCTCACAGCTCTACTATAAGCACTAGCTGGGGAAACTGAAAGCCAGTCCTGGTCCATAATGTCCTGTACAAAGTAAATGACACCAGCAGACAAGACTTTCAAAAGATACTCAAATTATACATGCATTCAGCATCTGACTTGCTATCTTAGTAAAGATGGATAAAAAAAAGCTGTATTCCTCAGTCAGGTCTGCAGCTACACTTATTAGCCGATTATTTCCAAAGTTATGCTGAAATTTATAACATTAGCACACAAATGAGAGAAAGGACAATAAACAACCAAAGTGATTTTCCTATTAGGAACTTGCAATAGAATAAGGGTTAAGAATAGGAAAAAAATGCCAGAACTCCCAAGTCAGTTCCATTACAGAATCCCAAAGCAGAAGAAAGCAAGCACAAATAAAATTGGTAAAATTAGCTGCAACATCACTTTAAATGAATACAAGGGGAGAAAAAGGAATATGGAGAAAAGCAGCTAAATCAAGTAAAATCTCAAAGGCACAAGAGCTTTTCTTTTGCAGCAACTGTTTTTTACCAATGATCGTCTCCACATATTCCGAGTTGTCGTTGACATTGAAGAGGTCACCTGCTCCCAGGGCATAGTTCAGCGATTCCTCAAAAGCTCCCAGGTGGTAAAAAACTTTAGAAGCAACTAAAGCAGCAAACTGCCGACTCCGAAAGCCCTCATCTTCATAGAGAACTTCGCTGCAAAGGAGAGAGAGAAGAGCATCAGCTCTGTGTGCTCAGTTCTCTTTAAGGCCACATGACAGCTTGATCGAACTTGCAAGTCTGGGACTATAGCTCCAACCCCACATCCTCTTATATTAGCGCTTTCCAGAAAATATGGAGCCAGATGCTGTACTAGCCAGTATCAAGCAACCGGAACTACATTTACTTCATATCTCATGTTCTTTTTAAGCAGCACACCCTCAAGTAATAAGTGGCTTACATTTTGTCCACTGACTCAGAGATTTCTGCCCAGAAGTCATTGACAACAGCATTCAACTTGTGAAGAGCAAACTCCTACAAAAAATAATAAAATGCTACATTACATAAAAAATGCATTTATTATCTTTCCTCAGTAAAAATGAAGTACCACCTAAGACCGATATCATAAACACTGATCCATTTCAACAGCAAATTCTACTTTAAAAGACCTTAGCAAGCATTCATCAAAGTTTCCAAGTCCTTTGCAAATAAAGGGCTGTTCATTTAACAGGCAAGACAACCTTGACGGTCCTTCCCAAAGCCTCTTTCTGTGATGAACGACTGGCTACAATTTCTTAAAATAAAGAGTTTTTAAGGAATACTTAATCCTTAAAATACAAAGTTTTCAAATCTTTGTGGCAGCCCTCACATAGCACATAGAATTGGCCTGTGGTCTACACAAGCCAACTGTATGTATTTATTTGGACACAGTACTTTAGCAGATGAACAATATCCAGACTAGAATCAGCCCACGTGTAATCAGTATAGAGCAAAAGCAGGCCTCACTCCAATCCACCACCACCTATGTCTGTTTCCAAGCAAAACATTTAGGGGATTACCAGTACTACAAGATACACATCCCCCTCCTAAAAGGGACTATGTTAACTGTTCAAGTAACTAGTAAGCATCATCAATACACCACCACTTTGAGTGTTTCATGATATCCTATGGATTCATACAGTCTGTGAACTGTAAAGTTTCTGTTGCTATTTTTTTCCTCCTACTATTATTGTGATTCCACCCCCATCCCCAGTGAAAACTGTAACTGTGATTTTGTTTTACATCACTTAAATTATGTTAAAAACTTGAGATGTTCTTCAGCTTTGATTTTTTTGTAGTCAAAATGCAGTCTCTGGAACACTTAATTAACAAAGCCCCATTATCATCAGACAGCTAGAAGCTTTGATGACTAGAGATCTTTGCATGCAAAGCTCCATTTTGATCCTTGTTCAAAACAAGGAATTTGGACATGTTATCATGTTATCTAAACCCTTTCTTTCCGCTTTTGGGCTAGATATGATTTAGGGTCCACCTGTTGCTGTCCAACCATTAATTACTGAGATCTACTTATTTCAAGCTCTCAACATAATGCATTTGATGTTATTTTCTCCCAGATGTAACAGCTTACCTTGAGTTGTGGCTCTTCTTCATCCAGAAGAGAGATAATTCCAGCTGCAAAACAAGATCATGGTCAGTTTTGGACTCACTCTGTTTTAAAAGTGAACACGTTATGTAGTTCAAAACCAACAGAACAGGGAGGAAGACCGTCTCTGGAATGCAGGTTTAAAAATCTTTAGTTTTAAAATTCAGTGATCAGATCCAAGTTTGTATTAAACATGATATAAAATAGTTCAAAATTTATAACTGAAAAGGTACACTGTTTATTAAAGATGATCTTTCTTAGAGGAAAATATATTAGACAGGAACTCAGAGAATCTGGGATGTACTTCCAGCTTCGTCACTGGTTTGCTGACTGCTTTCTAGCAAGCCACTCCCCACTTCCCCAAGGGGTGTAAAGATCATGTCAAATCATCTGGGATGCTGTCCCAGAACATTGTACACACAGCTACAGAAATATTGTTTATCTGACATAAGTGGAAGAGAGGTTATCTGGGGAGCACAATCTGAAGACGGTTTTACCATCAGAATGCAAGGTTGCAACTGAAAACATTGGAATAGCATCTGATTGAAGTCCAACACAATTCACTGCTTTTAATCTTTCATCTGTTGTAAATATTAAATCTAACCTTTTAAATCTAAATAAGACATCATATTGTAAAGGCCAGCAAGCCTATTGGAGGGCTAAACTTGCCTTTCAAAAGATCTTGACAAATCTAAAAGGAGAGTGTGCAGGTCTAAACTAAAATGTACAAAACCAGAAAAGAATCTGAACAGCACAGTGGATTGAGATGAAACATGATCAATAGTATCATATGGCTGCAGCGGAAGGAAGAGAACACAAACTCCACAGAGAGGTGTGTAACTGAGAGTGTTTCTTGGCAGGTATATGAGGGAATCCTTCATTTTGCTAGGCACTGACACACTTGTGTCAGACCACTGTGTCCAGTGCTGGGCACCACATTTTAAGAGTGACGAGCAAACCTGGGTGTTCAGAACTGAGCAATAAGAACAAAAAGGTCGAACAATCAGGACTTAGGCAGGCTAACTGGTCAGCCTATGGAAATCACGTAAGGTTACAGAGGTCACACATGTACAGGGCAGCTGCCAGCAGGAAGGGAATAATCTGATCTTTGTGCCAGATACAAAAAGGAACAGCAAAACAAAGCTTTATTTGGAGCTTCAAAGATTGGGGTTTGATAGTAAGTTTTCTGACAGTAAGAGAGTTACTCACTTTGCCTAACAAGGTTGTAGAACCTCCAGTATCAGATACTTTTAAAACCAGGCTAGACACATGTCTGTAACAACAACTGAGGAAGCGCTGATGTAGCCCTTCAGCAAGGAAGGCCCAGCCCACATCACTCCATTCAGCAACTCTCCACTCCAAACACACGATTTCATTTATTTACTTAAAAAAGCTCCTGTGCTTATCTGATCTATCAGGAAGAAGAAATCTTACTTCTATTCAACATATTTTATTTAGCTTTTTTAAGCCCTTTTGAAATTAATTCCTACTTCTCAATTAAAATAAGACTGAAACATACAGCAAAGAGTTCAGAAAGATAAAGCTTTTTGCAGACTATTACCCTCTGCACTCTTTCTCTCACAAAGCCACACCAGTTACACATTAGTTTCTGGCCTGAGTACTTTTAGAAATACCTCTCCTGTTTTCTTAGTGTTTAACATCTAGCTCCTCACACATTTCATTAGCCTGGACTCTTTAAGCTGGCTTTTCCCCTGCTAGGCATTTGAATTTCTGACCTCCTGTAAAGTTCAAGTCTGCCTTTTCCCCTTTTCTCATTTCCTGCTGCACTCCTACAGAACCCACTGCCCAGGTGTGATACCTCCTATGGGTTATCCGCTTTAAGCAGGTGAGGCCCTTCAACTCACTGCTGCGGCACACCACGGTCTGCCAGGGGGCCCGCGAAGCCACCACGCTGCCCTCAACAAGTACCTACAGGAAGAGGACGAGGCACCGAGGCGGGCAGCACCCACCTCTGCCTCCCGCGAATCCCAACTAAGCCCGAAGGAGGGCCGGCCCGCTCCGGACGCTGCAGCACCGGAGCGGCCGAGAAGCCGCTCCAGGGCAAGGACGGGCACCGGGCACGGCGAACCTCGGGGCACCTGAGCAGCCTCCAGCTCCCGCTGAGGAGCACGGCGGCGACCAGCCAGGGGTGCCCAGGGCGGGGGGAGGCCCCGGTGATGGGTGGCCCGACGAAGCGCCGCGGCCGGAACCCCCGCGGCCTGCGGCGGTGCCCAGTCACAGCCCTGACTCAGCGAAACCCCATAGGGCAACGCTACCCCACGCCGCTCCCTCACCGGCCGAGGTGATCATGGTGCCGCCCGCCCGGCCCAGGTACGGAGGGAGGTGGGGTCCACTCCGGCCCAGGTGCGGTGGTATTGCCGCCGCCGCCCGGGGTCCGCGCCGCTGAAGCTTCGCCGCCGCCGCCCGGCCCGGAAGTGCCGCGAAGGGCCCTTTCCGGAAGGAGTCCGCTGCTCCCGGGAAGGGTGCCTCCGGCGATCGCCTGCGCCGTGCGGTGAAAAAGCAGCCAGGCGCGAGCGGGACAGCTCTGCTTCCCGGGGCTTCGCAGCTTGCGTTAGCCCGCTCGGGGGCGTGTTGCTCACGGGCACCTCGCGGATCCTACACATCTCGCGGGAGACTTCACAGTCTTCCGCCAAGGGCTGTTGGATCCCCACGGGTGACCCCGTGAATGCCCACGTTTGCGTTGTGATTAGACAGATGGCTGCCCCTGTCTGACCCATACAGATGGCATCTCCCACATGCTCGCAATGGGGTGGCATGTTTTGGGGCACAGGCATTGCCCACCTCTTGCAGGCTGCCTCTCTGGGCTCTGACTCCTCTCACATACCTTGCAGCGTTGGAGAAACGTCTCACCCAAACCCATTCCCCCTTGCAAAGGAAAGCACATGTACGGAAGCACCTGACAAGCCCTAACCGGAACCTTTTCCCTGTCCATCACTTGGCAGCACAGGGCGGTGTTCAGATTTCCCACACACAGGTGTACCTGAAGGTTCCCCCAGTTGTGGAGGAACATAGAGTTATTTCAGCTCTTGTTTTGGTTCCAGTACAGGCAGATGGGAAAAATTAGGCTTGTGGAGTTTTCCTTTCACCAAGGAAAACCCAGCTCAGCAGCAGTGGTGCTGCACAAGAGATCAAAGCACTCAGGCTTCAGCAGCATTGATTTCTACCTGTTTCTGCTAAATAGGAAAAAATACTTTATGAAGGACTTGAATTCCTCAAGGAAACCTTATGGCCTCAGTTAGTGAATGTTATTAATGACATAACAAATGACAAAGCCCTACTCACAATGCCGAGGGGGTCAGCTCTGCTCTTCTCAGACAACTGAGAAGATCTCTAGCCTTCCCCGCTGCCCACAGGTGAGCAGCCTACTTGAGCTCCACACAGACCAATTCTGATGATCTTCTGGATCCATATACTGGGGCCACTTCCAGTCCCTCCCAATATACCTTTTATTTAAATCAAGAGAAATATTAGTCAAACCACACATAATGCTGCTTTACAGGTAACACCATAGCAAACAAAAAACAAACTGAAGCATGTTCCAGTTCAGAAATTAAATGTCTTTATTTTTACAGCAATCCTGTAAGATCACAGTGACCTTCAATTATTAAATCAATTAAACATGAAAGACCATCTGCTGCACCTCCACATGCAAAGAAAAAAAAAGAAAAAAAAAATTAAAAATTCAAGTCACTTTTATTACTCAGTCAAAGGAAAACAATACTTTTGATCAACTGTATTCTCACACCTTCTAAACCCCACGCAGTTCATCCACTTCCGCAAAAGTCTCACTGCAAGGGTAAACTTGCATGATTTACTTAAAAATTACCAATAAATAAATCCATTGGATTTGTAGCACTAAGATAGGTTTAACTGCAAGTCTCTTAGCCAACCTCTTCACTCAAATTCTAGCTGGCAAAGGCCAAATACTGCAAGAAAACAAAGATCCACTTGATCATACTGTGAAGTCCTACTGGACTCACCTAACCAAGGAAAGTATGTAACTGTGCAGCAACCTGGGCTCTACTGTGCATACAAGCAGAGGGAATCTATCACACAGCACACATACGTGCTCATGCCAGCGACAGAGCAGGAGGATACCTTCATCTTGCTAAGATGCACTCACTATTAGGTGCTGAAGCCCAGCGTCAGAAACACAGCCACCCACACCACGTGACTTTATTGAGTCACTTGGTTACATTTCTATTTTCCACCTGGTTGTAAGCAAAGAAATCCTACAGAAATCCTGCAGGCTGGAAGGAGAACTGGTTTTGGTGCCATTTCTGCTGACAACAGCTGCCTCCTAGGTTCGCTCTCCCCAGCCCACACCCACACAGGAAAGTGTTTCTGCTGTGAAGAGATGTGACACACACTTCCCCAAATGCTTGGCATCCACCTACCCCTTTCCATCACCTTATGGCAGCAACAGCATGTTACAGCTGCATTTCAGGTGAAGCTTTCCTACGTAGACCAAGTTTTCCTATGTAACCAATCCTAACTATCACAACACATTCAAACAAGCAGCATGATAATGCAGAGACTTGCTGAGCACACCTGGAAATGCTCCCTATCTCTCCCAGTCGACGCTACCAACATGTTCCAGGCACCATTCATTGCTCTTTCCCAGCCAAAAGGGCAAAGCAGCACCATCACTAAAGGGACCAACTCTAAACGCAAGAGCTGCTAAGCTCTGCTCCAGCATCACCATCGTAACGCCAGAGAGGTAGGTAGGCACTGCTGTCCCCATCCTACTGGTGGGGAAACTGAGGCATGGAAAAATGGTTTATTGAAAAATGTTGATGATCATGGTGATAGGCAGAGCTGGGTACAAAACCCATCCCCTGCTCCAGGCAGAGCTAGGGAGATGCCAAAGGCACACTGCTGGCCAGAGCTGGCAGGACTGCAGACACTTCAGTTGCCACTGTGAAAAAAGGAGCCAAAGAGAGAACAGACATGTAATGAGAATGTACTGAAGTAATTCAGCAGCTAACTCAGAGGAGAGGTAGGCAAGAGGTGACAGGTTGAAGTTTCTGGTCTGAGCTAGATGAAACGCCGAAAGGACAGCTAGGCTCAAACAAAACCGAGGGTTTGTGCTAAAAATAATACAAGACCCATTTTATGTTTCATTAAAGTAAGAATAAAAAAGGTATTCTTAGCATTATAGTAATACTCCTCATAAACCAAGGATTTGTAATTAATTGTGTTGCCCCACAGGCTACAAGCAGCCTTTTGGAACAACTTAAATAGATTATTTTTCTATTTTTATATTTATTTATGAAGCAGCCACAGCTTCTTGTGCTTCAGGCCACCTCCAAGACCTGCTACCACATGGCTGTGGAGATGTCCAAAGTAAGATGGGCCTCTTCCATAACCCCATCTAGCATCAGCCACACCTTAGTGTCCATCTGCCACCCGCTCCAACCCAGGCAAACCATCAGTCAGTCTGTGAGCACCTAGCACAAGCCAGAGGGATGATCCTGCTTCCAAATCACAGTTTGCTCCATCTGCCCTTACTATCAGGATCTTCTGAGTTATTCTTACTGCCCAGTGGGCTGTTACTGCATTCTTCATATTATACAGTCACATTCAAGACTTTTCTGTAGCCATCGCAGTCTCCACACCACCAAGCTATTTGTCTTCACTTTTTTTTTTTTTTTTTCCTGATCAGAGAAAGGGTGGGAACTTCCAGCAGCAGCTCCAGGCATTCCCTGGCAGCAGGTGTTGGCTCTCTGGCATAGACATCAGGCTGTCAGCAGCTACAAAAGACCCTGGGAGCTAAGCCGAGCAGCTTCTCTCATTAGCGGTGGGTCCTCAGAGGAGAAGGTGAGTGGGCATGCACCAGCTCCTCCTCCCACTGCTCCAAATCCACTGGGCAGTTCAGGGACATGGACTATGTTAAGCACACAGCAGTTCTAAGTGCCTGTGCATCCAGCACCTTCTTCGTAGTTTCCATTGGGGGACAGGCTGGTCAGAGCCACTTCTTCCTCAGGGTCCTGCAGGTCATCTGCAGAGAGCAGAGTGAGGTCAAGGGAGATCTAAACGGGAAACCTTTATTAATGCAAAATGCAACTTAAGATGAAAAGAACACATGGGACAAAGCCATTGATATATACTCACAACCTAAGCACAGCTGATTTTTTTCATAACTGATTTTCATTTTGGTTTACAAACTCCACATTTCTTCAACAAATGGGTTATCTATGAGCAAAGGAGCTCACTGCCTAGCTCCCTGGCCTCTTGCTGTCTCAGAAATCTCAGAATAAACTGCACTGCCAGCTGCCGGGCAGGCAAGATCAGGCACTAAATTTTCTGACCCTAGAGGACAAGTCTCAGAGCTTGTTTCTCAGTTGTTTTCTCCAAGCCTTATGGTTTTTAAGCATTTAATGTGTTTAAGAGGCATTTGGACAATGCCCTTAATAACGTGCTTTAACTTTTGGTCAGCCCAGAAGTGGTCAGGCAGTTGGCCTAGGTGATTATCATAGATTCCTTCCAACTGAAAACATTCTATTCTATTCCAGTCTATTCTGTTCTAGTCTAGTCTAGACTAGGCTAGCCTAGCCTAGCCTGTTCTATTTACAGTGAAGGCACTTCCTCTCCTCTATGTGCTCTGTGAAGCAGTTTGGACATCTGTACCACACACCTTACAGCTTCCTGTTTGGAGGCATTTCTGCAAGAAGAAAATCACTGCTGGGAAAGGCAAGCAGCAGTGCCAGTGGTACAGCAAAGGCTATTTGCTACATGAAAAATCTCCTTTAGAATCAGGGAACCCAAGCCTAACTGCTCTCCTCCTCTTCACAGCCAGCCTCGAATGCAAGTGGTTTGGGAACACTCCTTCCAGCCATGTTTGCAGAAAACATCACGTAAGATAAGGGTGATGCTTCCAATTAATTGTTTAGACAGACAGCAGCTCTGCTGCCAGAAACTCTGGTAAAACACATCTGAGTTCAGCACTGCTCCCAGGGGTGTAGTTTGGCACTGGACCTCACATGATTTCATTTAGACACGCAAAAGGCCAGAAAACAGGGAGACGGCAACACAGCAGCCAGATTTGCACAAGTTGTCTTCAGTTTCTGGCCAAACTACAGCCAGGGAAGAGACATCAGCTGCAGACCTGGAAATAGTTCCAGGAGGTCACCAGCAAGGGGTTTGGCCATCAGAACAATCAAGGAGTCAATGAGGAACCTCTGACAGTCACAGCAGGAGTACAAGTGAGGGAGCTGGGCATACCTTCATGAATGTTGTTTGCAGCTTTTGCTTTGTGATCTTTTCTCCAACTCCTCCGGCTCCAAGAAACACATCGCAGGAAGGATGGGAGCCTCCACCTCTCCCTGTCTTTCACCTCTTCTGAGTAAATGAGAGAAGATGAGTTCAGACCAGCGTGGGTCAGCCCTACTGCTTCTCCACCTCCCTGGTGCAGACTCACAACATCTCCCCTCCACAAGCCCAATGCTTCATGGCAAAACCAGATGCACTCCACAGAGCCCACCCCTAGAAAGCAGCTGCTGGCAATCCTTATTTCAGGCAGACACCTCTCTGCTACCATTGAAATTTGTCCCCAGTGTCAGTTTCTACTTTGCTACCTCACTGCCAAAAACATCCTGAATGTAGCAGCCCAGAGCAAAAACCTGTCAGGAGCTCAGCAGGCACACGCTGGGGACTGACACAGTTAGGGCACTCCTGCAGAAGGAAGTTTTTCTTTTGTATTATCACACACCTTTTGCCACATCAGCCTATTCACTGCTCCCTGCCTTATTAAGCAATTCCTCCCTCCTAGGGAGACCTACTGGACATGCAGACTTGCAACACACTGAAAACTACTGCTGTAACTGCTTGCAAAATGCAAAGAGCATGTAGCCTCTATCGATGTATTTATTCTGGAGAACAATGAAGATCACAAGTTACTACAAGTTTTCACGCCATTACAGTAAAACACTACAGCAGCTTGTAAAACACTACACCAGGTCTCCAACAGCAGCAGTTTCCATTGAAATATGATAGCAGCCTTTCATCTCCTAATCAGATAACAAATTATAAACCACTTCAGTGTCCTTCAGCTTACCAAACCGTTGCGACATGAGAGGGTTCACAGTGGCAGTCTTTCCTGCCAGTCAATAAACCAAAACCTCCAGCTGCAAAGACATCCTCTCCTCACGGTGTATGGGGACTCTGGCCACCACTGAAACACGGCAGGAGAGCAGCCCAACACACTCCTGCTTAGACCCAAGAGATACAGGAACCCACTGCCATTCCTGTCCCAGATCCACTGCACAAATAACAGCGTCTGGGACATTCCCAGCACAGGGAGGAGGGCTGCAGCTCCAGAGCAACTGTCTTAGGCAGAGCTGAGCAGCAATGTGGGTAGAAGAGGAAGCTGGGCTGAAATAAAACAGGCATAAGCACAGGTACACAGAGCCTTACATTCTGTACACCTCCCAGCATCCTTATCCAGATGCATCTGAATAAGCCCTTTTTTCAGCTTAGCACAAGCCCTTTTGAAAGTCAAGAGGGAAAAAAGACAAGCTCAGCACTGACTGAGGACATCCTTAAGGTGGCATCCCTAGAACCTGCCTTGAAGCGTGCTCTGGAGCCCACGCCCATCTCTTCCACAGTCCTCCCTCACATTACATTAAATATATTATTCCCCTTGTGCCTTGCTTGTGGGGAAAGCCACAGGTGGAAGGAGACCAGGTTGCAATGAAGCTGGTGCCTGGTACTGCCAGGTATCCACCTCCCTGGAGGCCACATTTGAGATCCCTCTGGCCATATGGAGATTTTGGAAGATAGGGCTCACAGGGGCATGGAAAGAAGCTACCCTTGCCTAAGGCTGAACCCTACAGCTGATGAGTGTCCTCATTACACATGCAAGTCCTGAGACACTTACATGACCAGGCAGAGCATCGGTGGTGAACTAAAGCAACACACTGAGTCCTTCTACCCACCACACTTACAAAGCACACACAAACAGGATCCAAAACCTGCTCCAGCTCCTGTTCCTCTTTCCCTACAGGTGACTGCTGTGCTGCTTCCATGTCTGTCTGAAGGACAAATCCACAGGTAGCCACAAAAATACATGTTCTGAGCCAAGCAACAGCAATGTACAGAAGTAGAGAAAGGTCACATACGCAGGGATGTTTTTCTGCCTCTGCAGCTGCTGTTCCACCAGGCTGCTGTGACCAGAACTGAAGGGCTCACTGGCATCTGGGAGCACACCAGAAATTCTTGCAGTGGGACCAATGTTAGGAAGACAAAAGCATGTGAAAAAAGATGGAAAGGGGATCATACATACTTCTGTAGAAAGAGTTGGCAGAAGACAACCCTGAACCCTCGCAGTGAGTCCCAAACACTTCAAAGCTACTCAACATTCAGATCCAGGATTCTGGACTGAGCTGATGGAAAGAAGCACCTGAGCTGCTGCTGACCATCCCCATGCCCCAGGCATCCCAGAGGACCCGGTCAATGTGGTGCTGCAGGCAAGTGCCAGGATTCCTTGGGGTAAAGGCATCGAGACAGCAAAGCACCTAGAAATGATGGGGAGCAAGGGAAAACTGGGGAAAAAAGTGAAGGAAGGAAGAAAGAAAGAGAAGCAGTCCAAGACAAGCAGTGCCAAAGACTAAAGTGAGCCCAGGCAAGTTTGTGTGGCTGCTATGACAGCAGAGCTTGCCCAGCTGCCCATCACCCTGAGTTTGCACACAAACATGACTCACCTTTCACCCCAGGGCAAGTGCTGTTCCTCAAAGCCCTGCTTAACACCAGCTTTCATCCTGCCATGCTCACCTTGCTTAAACTGACCACCAACAGATGCAAACACCCACTTACTGTTCTTATTAATTATGTAAAGTCAGCACAAGCATCTTCCCTCCTGCAGGAAGGTCAGGACCTGCCTGCACCCTACAGCAAGGGCCACACCCCAATCCTGTATCCCCAGGAACACACATCCATAAGCATGTGTCACAGCCATCAGCTGTCACATCCCTGCTATCTGTGATGCCTGCTATCTGCTCTAGTGCTTCCCAACCTGCTGGGAAGTTTGCCCTCCCCAGCTGCCAGGGCTGGGAAGTCAACCAGAAAGAGACAGAATCCATTGGGAAGGCTCTGATCCCACCAGCATGAAAGAGAATTCACTAGGAAAAGCAGATCTGACTGAGTGGGTGGAAGATCCTATCAGGGCTGATTAGATTCCAATGGGAAAAGCCAGATCCCATTGTGGGAAAGGAAGATCCCATCAGGAGTAGGAAGATCCCATCAGGATGGAGTAGATCCCACCGGAAAATCCAGCTGTAGAAGCCCCCGGCCCCAGCGTAAGGCCACCTGCTGTTCCCCGTTCGGTCCCCTTCAAGTACCTGCGGGGTGCTGCAGGGCGGCCCGCAGGGCGCGGCAGGCGGCGGCGCGGCAGTCGCGCAGGTCTGAGGGGCTGCTGGGGCTGTACCGGGCTGCCTGCACCGTGCCGGGCGCCGGGAAGTGCCGCCGCAGCGTGGCGTCCAGCACCGCCGCGTCCTCCGCGTCTCCGCCGGCCAGAACAACACCGACGACGGCGGGCGGCGGCGCTAGGGGCAGGCGGCCGCGCACATCCCGCACCACCTCCCGCAGGCGGACCCGAGCCCCTTGGCTCCGCGCCGCCCCGCCGCGGCACAGCACCAGCAGCAGCCGCGCTCCCAGCGCCCGCCGCCCGCCGACAACCCGCCGCCGCGACCGGCAGCCCGGCCCCGGCGGCGCCTCCTCCCCCAGGAGGTCGTGGGCGAAGGCGGTCAACGTGGCTGCCGCCGGGGCCCCCTCCGCCACCTCGGCCACCAGAAGCACGACCCGCCGGCCACCCGCCAGCTCCACCAGCGCCCGCAGCTCCTGAAGCTCCTCCGCTGCCATCCCCACCGCTGCAGCGCACCCTGCCCGGTCCCGCACTGTCCCCGGGACCGCAACGCCCCCGGCCCCGCCCCCCGGCTCCGCTCACCACTCCCTCGCACCCTGCATCACTCCCGGCCCCGTGCTCGGGCACCAGCTCTGCACCCCCAGCGCCAGGCACCACGCCGTGGATATCGCCCCTCCCCCCCTCCATGAGAAGCGTCCCACAGCATCTCCGGCCGCGTCCCGGGACCGGCACACCCCCTCCACTGAACAGCCCCTGCCTGCTGCCGGAAGGGCACAGCAGGGAGGATACTAGAGGGGACCTGGGGCCCTCATATCTGCCACGCAACCAGCCTCAGAGCCCTTGCACAGGCCTCTTGCAAGGCTGGTCTTGTGTCCAATGGGGAGGTGATAAACTTCAGGCAAAAAACGTGCTGTGGAGAGGCTGGGAAGCTGAGAGAGGGATGAGCAGAGGCTGTGGTGACTGCAAAGTGCGGTACACATAAGGCCACAATAGAGGAGCAGCTGATTGTGCACCCCCGAAGGTATAACGTGCTCCCCAGGGTATAACAGGCCTTACCCCAGAGCAGTGCTGGAGTGGCCTCCCTGGTGTCATGTGCCATTATGCTGCTGCACAGCCTGGCCAGGCTATAGCCACATTTGGGAAACAATTTCACTTTGGGAAACAATTACCCCTTCACAGACCATACCCACCCCACTGGTCACAAGTTCCTCAATTTGTGCACAAGTGCACAGCTGAGCTGCAGCCCTCACCCCACACTCTGCACCTCCAAGTCCCTTCCTAAGCCAGCCCACTTTGGCTTCCCCTCTGCAAACACCACATCTATGCCTCTCCATGCAAAACACAGTCCATAGTCACAGCCACCAGCACTGGCAGCCCTCCACAGTGACACACACATCCCATCAAAGCATATAATGCTTGCAGGAAGCTATAATCAGGGCTTGGGTGCTGGCATGTGTTACACAGCCTCAGCACAGAGAAGGGCCCATATTCCATGAGCTGGCTCTGCTAGCCAACAGTGAATGACAACCACGTCACAGCAGTGTCCACCTCTGACACTTGTGTGGTGTTGATGTGTCTCTCATATGAACCAGGAAGGTCCAATCTATGGCACCTGGTAAATACTTCCCCTGTGCATATCAGAACAGGATCCATCAAGCAGCTCATGTCCCATCACAAGAACCCAGGAAGGGATAAACAGCTCAAAGGAGTCGCCTTGGGCAGTTGTTCTTTGAGGCCATTTGGAGCCAAACCATCTCTGTGGGATGGGCAGAGTTGGCTCTAAGAGCATGGTGGGCAAAAGTAAAGCTGAAATCCATGTGCCTGCCCTGTATCAGTGGTTCCCAGCAGCGCACTGGGGCACACTCATGCCACAAAGGCAGCTGAGCCAGCATGCCTGCTTCCTGCCCATACTCATGGCCACTCTTCCCCAGAGCCCAGTAGATCAGCAGGCACTATGTGCGGGATGTGCCACAGGCTGGTGCTCAGGAACAGTAGAGGTGTGGCAGGTTGGGAAGGTCGCTGTTTGCTACCAATTTTCAGCCAGGAAAACATTTTCCCCAGCTATGACAGACAGGCTTAGCAAACACTGCCCCATGCCAGCATCACTGGCGCCAGACAGCACAGGCAAGGGCTTTAGAGAGACTTTCTGTCCTGGGTCCTTGCAAAAGCAACTTACTCATTGACAAGTGCTGATAAGCAAATCGGGGAGATAAAATAGAAGGATTAGGCCTCTCTTCCAAAGATCAGGGTCTATTGTTGCAAGAGACCATGCTACCATGCCAGGTAGCACTGAGAGCAGCTGTCAATATGGCAGGACTACAAAGTCAGACATAATTCAACAGCCAGGTCTGGCTATAGTGTTGCGCAGATTTTGTATTTATGAGGAATTTTTTAACTCACCTGTTGAGAGTCCTGCTCCTGTGGAGAAAAACCCTGGGTGTAATCAGCACCATGAGCAGCATCTGGAGGGGACAGGAGCAGGTGCTGGTCCACTGGGAGCCCTCACCTTGGGGTTTCTTTGCTGATACTTTCCCTCACTACAGAACTGTGGCTACAGACAGACTGGATCATAACAGAGTCGCAACCAGAAAGTCTCTGGGAAGAGGGACCAGCAGCTTTGGCTGCTCCCTGCAAGGAACAAACCAAAGACAGACACTTGCTTTGGCCAGTTTGACTGCAAAAGGCCAGGTCTCTTGAAGTTTGCTCTAAGGAGGCAGGATGTCCCCTGCAAACTTCCACAAGATGACCCGCATATTTAAATTCCACATGAGCTGCCAGCACAGCCTGGCGTGTGATGGTGCCTGCTATACCCTGCCTGATGTGCCAAGACCATTACAGCATGGGTCTCACAGGGCTCTTTTCAAGCAGTGCCAGTGACTAGCACAGAAACCCTGAACTGCATCAGAAAGTGGGCTCTCAAGCAGGAGATTCCCCAAATGAATGAAGATTATTCCTACAGAGAAGGTATAGAAAAAGCTTAAATTATCTTCCTAACTCAGCTCAGAAAGAGCACCACTGGCTATTTCTCTGCAGTGGCCCCAATGTTTGAACTGCCAGCACACCCTCTAAAAACTAATATTTGGGACCAGATAGAGCTGTTCTTCATGGCCACTGCAATTCTTTAGTTAATTTTTGGGTACACACATACCATTGCCAGCAGCAGCTGACTGGAATGGTGAATGTCACCCACAATACCCAAATAGCCTTGTTTACATTTCTTTACTCATTAACAGAGGTAAGATCTAATAACATATACAACTTTATCTTCCTTTGTGTTACTTAAAGGGGTACAGCTCAAACAGTTCAGAGGGTGTCAGGAGCTCAGCAAGATTTGTGGTCCCTGACAAAGTGACTTCAGAGCTCTGGCAGGCATCTGAGCAAAACACAGATGTATTTACAAGGCCTGACACTCCTTCAAACACCCACCTGACAGTCACATTTGTAGAAAACCTCTACAGATAGTCCCAAATGAGGGTAATCACATCTCCTACATATGGCTGTTCAGAGCAAACACAACATCTGCTCATTCTGGACTTCAGAGGAGGAGAGGATGCTTTGTTCAGAGAAATAAATTTATAATGTGTAGTAGTAGTGCCTTGAAGTCTAAACAAAATCGAAAGCCCATTGGATTAGGCCCCTTAAGAGATGTGTTTACCAAGATTGACCTCTCTTCTGAAGAGAGTAGAAAGAGGATAGGGAAAGGATTCTCATGCCAATTTTGATGATAGGACTGCAGAGAAGCTAAACAGGAGGGAATCTGTGAGAGCAGTTTTGAGTCTCTGTGTGCAGTGATGCAGCCCAGCTTTTTAAACTCTTCTGTTCAGCAGCCTTGGTGCTTGTGGGGGCACTTTGAAAAGCCTCTGAGCCAGCAAGGAGCTGAGCTGGTGGCTGAGAAGTGCTCTTTCACACACCTGTTCTCCAAACCTGCTTCCACTTACTGCTTTGGAAAAACACATGATTACAAGATGCTGGTAAGAAAGCATCTGCTTTACTTGTGCATCGCTCCTGACTGTCACCAGGGGCATTGCTGTGCTGCACCAGCACGTGCTGAGCTCTCCACCCATGGACAGATCTTGGGTGCCCCAAAGCAGTAGCAGAGGTAATGTCAAGTGAAGAAATCCCACCTATCCCCTTGCCCTGAACATCCCAATTGCACTGATCCCCTTCTAGCCCCTGTCTCCTGTTCAGTCTTCCCATCTCCTCTATTGACCTTCTTCAGAACTCCTTTTAAACCCTTCTAGTCCCTGAACTCCACACTTTTTACGCGCTGAAGCGTACAAAACCTGACACAGATTCTTCCTGTGGCAAGTTCAATCACCACTGAATTCAAAAACGGGATGGTCACTTTGTTCTGTCTCAGCAACCCACACCCAGATACCTCCAGGGATTGCTGAGACAGTCCCAACTTTGGTCCCCTGGCACCCTGTGCTGACTCAGCCCTGGCCTGGATCCATCCAAGTCACCGTACCCCTCTGAGCTCCACTGAACATAGGTTACACCCTATAAACAAATCATAGAAGCATGGAATAGTTAGGGTTGGAAAGGAACCATCCAGTTCCACACCCCATCCCCCCCACGGGCAGGGGCACAGAACACTAAACCATGTCACCCAAGACTCCTTCCATTTGGCCTTGAACACTGCCAGGGATGGAGCATTCACGACTTCTTTGAGCAACCTGTTCCAGTGCCTTACCACCCTCACAGTGAAGAACCTCTTCTTTGTATCTAACATAAACTTCCCCTGCTTAAGTTTGAACCCGTTACCCTTGTCCTATCACTACAGTTCCTAATGAAGAGTCCCTCTCCAGCATCCTTGTAGCCCCCCTTCAGATACTGGAAGGCTGCTATGAGGTCTCCACGCAGCCTTCTCTTCTCCAGGCTGAACAGCCCCAGCTTTCTCAGCCTGCCTTCATACAGGAGGTGCTCCAGCTCCATAATCATCCTCGTGGCCTCCTCTAGACTTGCTCCAACAGCTCCATGTCCTTGTTATATTGTGGCCCCACAACTGTACACAGTGCTCCAAATGAAGTCTCACGAGAGCAGAGGGGCAGGACCACCTCCTTCACCTGCTGGTAATGCCTCTTTCGATGCAGCCCAGGATACAGTTGACTTTCTGGGCTACAAGCGCACACTGCTGGCTCATGTTCATTTTCTCATCAACCAACACCCCCAAGTCCTTCTCTGCAGCATTGCTCTGAATCTCTTCTCCACTCAACCTGTAGCTGTGCCTGGGATTCCCCCGACCCAGGTGTAGAACCTTGCATTTGGCTTGGTTGAACTTCACACAGGGGAATTTCTGCTTCAGCGCCTGGCACACCTTCTCCTTCCTGCACTGACCTTAGTGTCTGCAGGGCTGTTTATCCCACATATTGTCACTCCTCCCTCCAGCTGCAATTGCTCCTGTACAGTAACTTGCCCCTCCTTCTTAAAGATGTTGTCCCAGAGACACTACCACTGTCACTGGCTTGACCTTGGCCAGCAGTGGGTCCATCTTAGAGCCAACTGGCATTTGCATTATCAGACCCAGGGGAAGCTTCTGGCAGCTTCTCACAAAAACATTCCTGTAGCCCACCCACTACCAAAACCTTGCCAAGCAAACTCTATACAATAAGGAATCCCAAACCTTTCCTTGCCTCTGTTCTCCAAAACCCTGTTCTCTTTGAAAGCTGTGCCTCGCTCTGCCCATCTTGGCAGTTGTCCTAAGTCTCCTTATGTTTCCTTAAGTCACCATCCCTTTCTGGATGGCAAAGGGGCATAGGAAAGTATGCATGAAGAGGAAGATGGGGACCTGGCACAGTCTGATGTAAAGAGCTTCACCACTGTCCACTATACACTGCGATAAGTCCAACCAAGAGACCAGCAATTATTAACACTGGGGCACTAGAGTTTCATGACGAGAAAAAAGCCTTCACCGTCCCTGGCAGTGTTCAAGGCCAGGTTGGACGGGGCTTTGAGCAACCTGGTCTAGTGGAAGGTGTCCCTGCCCAAAGCAGAGGGCTGGAACGAGATGATCTTTAAGGTCGCTTCCAACCCAAACCATTCTGTGATTCGATGAAAACCTGTCTAAATAAACTGCACAGAGCAGACAAGAGGCATACACGCTGCCCACATGCATATGGCCTCATTCTCTGTGATTCTACCAGAACCATTATTTTTAGATGCGAGCTAGGATTTACACCTGCTAGGATTTGGTGTCCTGTCACACAGTTTTGTCTCAACAGCAGTCATCACTCAGCACACAAGAAACAGGAACAAGGAATTTCCCTCTACTAGGTAGGCAAGGAAATACTTGTCATGTCCTAGGTAAAGTTTCTGTGTACAGTTATGGGGTTGTGAACATTTATTGTTTAGCCTTGCAAACAATTCAGATTCCAGAGACAGGTCACAGTAAAGACTGCCAGTTACTTGTCTTTAGAATGTAGTCTGGTCTGCAAGCTCCTTGCCAAGCACAGTGAACCTCCATTTCACTGTCTAGCTTAGAATCACCATTCCATCCCTGTGCTGTGAACTCTGGTACACTACTGAAAAAGAGTGAAGTCCCTCAAAACAGGTGGAGGGGACAAAACCAGAAATGTACAATAATTAAACAGATTCTCCATTTTATTTCCAATAAAAATTTTAGATCCTAGACGGATACAGCATCTGCAAAACACAAGAACAGATACAATCATGTTAGAAATCTTATTACTGGACTGTACCATTTTAAACACAAGTTTTGCAGTTGCATCTGGATTCTCCATCTCTTCAACTACTATAAAAGCAACACCCTTTCCCCCATTTACAAAGAGGTGCAAGAATTGAAAAGTGCAACAACTAGTTCAGCGACTTGAAGTAGCACTTTGCTGAAGGTATAGAGTGCCCCAGCAGTCAGGCCTTTTGCTCACAGTCAGCAGGAGTCTTCATGGGTCTAGTTTCAGGATAACTGTGCCACTCATACTCCTAAGGCACAGGAAAGAGTCAGAACGGAAGGATGGAAGAATTGCATCCTTTGACAACATCACTAGAAAAATATTCCATCAAAACTCAGTGAGGGGCCTAAAGGGACAGTCTCACCAAAGCCTTGTGGCTAAAACACCAACTGTGGAGCAGGTACCAGTGGACACGCCAGGACAGCATCCCCTAAGTTCAAATATTGGGGAGGTAGGAGAAAACAAATCTATCAATGGGTAGAAATCAGAGTAGAAGGGTGCAAAAGTTCACAATCCAGGGAAAAGAAATCAAGATAGCTTTAGAAGGGAGCAGAGGAAGAGTCCTGAAGTTGAAAAGCCTTTCCAGACAAGCTGAGCCAGCACACAAAACCCTTGACAATGACACAAATCCCCTCAGCCCAAGAAGCCACCAATAAACCCCTCCTAGCTCCAAAAGGAGCATTTACAGAAGAGCCATGCTGAATGCACAACAGCAACAGAACAAAACCATAGTTCAAGTTTTCTCTCATATTAAGTGGGATTAAAAGGCTCCCTGAAATTTGTCACTAAATATCTTGTTGCTGAAATAAATCCACTTACCACTCGGATTCTGTGTCCAATGGCCTTGGCAGGAAGGTTGGAGCGGAACTTGGCACGAACCATGCCACTGTTCCCATGGGCGCGGGTTACCTTCCCCCAGATCACTCGTGTCCTGTTGGGCTTCCCACCGGGGGTTACGGTGTTGCTAAGGAAAGAGAGGAAAAGCTCTGCTGAGCAGGCCAGCCACAGCCCCCTATTGGGCTCTGCAGTGACAGGGAAGACAATGTGGCCCCTTTAATCCATGCACTTCAGTGACTTTATTCCACAACCATTTTTAAAAAGACCACATGCCACTTTTATTCGCCTGTGAAATTTGCCAAGCCTGGGAATTTCACTATACTTTCCAAACAGCTACATACTGCAGCTTGTAATTTATTAGAAGCTCCACTGGAGAACTATTAAGTTATAAAGCTTAAGAATTTGTAAAATGCTGATGCCAACATGATCAAACCAAAAAGTCAAGAGTTTTCCAAAGAAAATGCAACATCTTATTTGTACTATTTATCCAGACACACCAAAGGCAGGAGAGGCCTAAGCCACTGGAACACACTGCAAAAAACTGGTTTAAAGAAGGCATACGCCATCTTGGAAACGATGGTGGTCAGGTTAACACTTCAATAAATTTTATTCAAGGCTATTCTGAACTCCCATATCTGAACTCCAACAAATACACTCCCAAGAAAAAATCAAGTGGAAAATATTAAGTAACTGTTCTTATAGGCTTCCACCAATGCTAGCACAGCAGTGACAGTACTCTGATATGGGCACACAAATGCCATGATACAAATTCCTCCAGGCTTCACAAAATAATTCTGCCATTTAATTAAGAGCTCACAGCACCCACCTCAAACTCACCTCACTTCAATCTACTTCATCAACCTACCTGCAGTATTTGCCAGTCTTGAGCAAAATTTATTTTTCATAATTTCATTATCTGAATTAAGCCACATAAGCAAAACCAACCCCAGACATTAAAAAACAAAACCAACTCAGGAAACTGCTCTACACAGTACTCCATGAACACTCTACTGACAAACTGAACTCAATTTATTTTTGTTCTGACAAAAACTCTGTAAGCAGATTGCTCACATGCTGGCATTTCCAAAAGCTGATACAGCAGCTAGCTAATTTAGCACAACAATAAAAAGCAACTTACTTTTTAGCTTTGTATACATAGGCACATCTCTTGCCCAAGTAGAAGTCTGTCTCCTGACGGGCATAAACACCTTCAATTTTCAGCAAGGCAGTGTGCTCCCGCTGGTTTCGGAGGCCACGTTTGTAGCCAGCAAAGATGGCCTTGCACCACAGCCTAGAGACATTGAAAGAATTTTCAAATTAGAATTCACACCAAAGTATCAAATACAAAAATAAATCATGTGCTGCTTCAGTAGAAGCTATTTCTACACCAATAAAAATTTAGTCAAGGAAAAACCCTACTACTTTTACATATTATTGCAGATCCCTACATTCAGTCATGAGAGAAAACTCAAGTAAATGAGACATGAAGTATTTCTGAAAACTGTCTGCTTGTTACAAATTTCTGGCACTACAGGCTGCATGTTAAACCCACAGTGCTTCAACATCAGTAGGTGTTATGTTTTCAAATGTCTACAAACACTCTGTGGTGAGTAAATTTTACTTTTATACACCACAAACTGTGTTTCCTGTGTTGCAATAACTGCTACAGAAAATAGTAACTGCTGATAATTTGTAGCCTCAAAGGACCTAACTGCAGTTTATCAGGACAGCTCCACATGCTCTGGACCAGTGACATTACACAAACTCCTCAGCAATTCTTCATGACAAAGGTATGTCTGTACAGTGCAGGTAAAGCAATTACAAGGCTCATTCTACACATCATGTACACAGTGTGACTGTCTCAACTGCATCCAGCAACTGTCCCATAACACAGTAGTAGTAAATCAAGCTACCCAGTTTGACCTTCTACACATGCATAAGAGATGAACTCTACAGATAAATATTAAGACAAAAAGTTACGATTCAGACTCAATCCCTACATCCATGAGAAAACTCGACAGCAAGTAGAATTAAACTTGGCTAGGGATGTTAAGGATGACAGGAAGGGATTCTATAGGTACATAGCAAATAAAAGACAGACTAGTGACAATGTAGGCCCCCTCCGGAAGATATCTGGAGAACTGGCTACCCGGGATTTGGAGAAGGCTGAGGTTCTTAATGACTTCCTTGCCTCTGTCTTCACTGGCAAAGTCTGTGACTGCACCACCCAAGTCCTGGAAGGCGAACGCAGGGACTGTAAGAATGAAGACCCTAGGGCCACTGTAGGAGAGGATCTGGCTCGAGATCATCTTAAAAACCTGAACGTACACAAGTCCATGGGACCTGATGAAATCCATCCGCGGGTCCTGAAGAAGCTGGCAAATGAAGTTGCTAAGCCACTGTCCATCATATTTGAAAAATCATGGCAGTCAGGTGAATGACTGGTCATTCACTGGTCAGGCAATGACTGGAAAAAGGGAAATATAACCCCCATTTTTAACAAGGGAAAAATGGATGACCCAGGGAATTACAGACCAGTCAGTCTCACCTCTGTGCCTGGCAAAATCTTGGAGCAGATTCTCCTGGAAGGCATGCTAAGGCACATGAAAAACAAGGAAGTGGTTGGTGACAGCCAGCATGGCTTCACTAAGGGGAAATCCTGCCTGACCAATTTGGTGGCCTTCTATGATGGGGATACGAAACTGATGGACAGGCGCAGAGCAGCTGACGTCATCTATCTGGACTTGTGCAAAGCCTTTGACACTGTCCCACATGACATCCTTGTCTCTAAACTGGAGAGACATCAATTTGATGGGTGGACCACTCGGTGGATAAAGAACTGGCTGGATGGCCACAACGCAAAGAGTTGGGGTCAATGGCTCAATGTCCAGCTGGAGACCGGTAACGAGTGGTGTCCCTCAGGGATCGGTGTTGGGACCGGTCTTGTTCAACATCTTTGTCGGTGACATGGACAGTGGGATTGAGTGCGCCCTCAGCAAGTTTGCCGATGACACCAAGCTGTGTGGCTCGGTTGATACGCCAGAGGGAAGGGATGCCATCCAGAGGGACCTCAACACGCTTGTGAGGTGGGCAGGTGCCAACCTTATGAAGTTTAACCATGCCAAGTGCAAGGCCCTACACCTGGGTCAGAGCAATCCCAGGCACAGCTACAGGTTGGACAGAGAAGAGATTCAGAGCAGCCCTGAGGAGAAGGACTTGGGGGTGTTGGTCGATGAGAAAATGAACATGAGCCGGCTTCAGTGTGCGCTCACAGCCCAGAAAGCCAACCGTATCCTGGGCTGCATCAAGAGGAGCGTGACCAGCAGGTCAAAGGAGGTGATCCTGCCCCCCTACTCTGCTCTTGTGAGACCTCACTTGGAGTATTGTGTGCAGTTCTGGTGTCCTCAACAGAAAAAGGACATGGAATTGTTGGAGCAAGTCCAGAGGAGGGCCACGAGGATGATTAGAGGACTGGAGCACCTCCCATATGAAGACAGGCTGAGAAAGTTGGGGCTGTTTAGCCTGGAGAAGAGAAGGCTGTGTGGAGACCTCAGAGCAGCCTTCCAGTAACTGAAGGGGGCCTACAAGGATGCTGGGGATGGGCTATTCATCAGGGACTGTAGTGACAGGACAAGGGGTAACGGGTTCAAACTTAAACAGGGGAAGTTTAGATTGGATAGAACGAAGAAATTCTTTACTGAAAGGGTGGTGAGGCACTGGAATGGGTTGCCCAGGGAGGCTGTGAGTGCTCCATCCTTGGCAGTGTTCAAGGCCAGGTTGGATGAGGCCTTGGGTGACATGGTTTAGTGTGAGGTGTCCCTGCCCATGGCAGGGGGGTTGGAACTAGATGATCTTAAGGTCCTTTCCAACCCTAACTATTCTATGATTCTAAGTAGCGTAGTTAAGCAAGGAAGCAATATGCCAAAGCCTCCACTGTACACTGGAGGATTACAAACACTGTGCTAACAAAGCCACCATTAGTACTACACATCTATTGACACGCCAGGAAAGTGTGGCAAAACATATGAACAGCTAGAACTACATATGAACTCCGACAACTAGCTTAAGGCAGAGACTTCAAAACAGGGAGGCACAATCGTGGGTGTTTAAGAGGGCTCAGCAAGATACTGGGCAGAGGAGCTGCCGCAGTAAACGGATCCTTGCCCACAGCTTTAACACTCTCGGAAATGCTCAGTTTGCAAGACTTATCACAAGTACAATGTATAGCGAGCCAAAAGCCATTTCGGGGTAGCTAACTCACCTCCCGGTCATGGTGTCCTCCTGAAGCCCTGGTCCCAGCGGGCCTAGAAACGACACACAAGACATCAGCCTTCCAGGCCGGCAGCTCTGTCCCGCCGAGTGAGCGGGAGCTGCCGCAGGCCCGGTCCAGGGCTAGAACATCCCGATAGCCGGGAGCCACCCAGAACAAAGCGACAACGGCTGCCAGAGCACCCAGTTCGGGCTCCGCCTCGCGAAGGAGGGAAGGAGACCCCTCCGCCTCCCCATAGAACGGGACTTTCCAGGCGCCCCAGCCCGTTTCATCTACGAGCCCCAAACCTACGGCCGGGACCATCCGCCGCACATCGGCGCCATCCCACCCTCTACCCGCTCCGCACGGCGCCAGCCGCAACGTCCCTGGAATCCGGCGCCCGCCGGCGGTACCATGGCGGGGACACCTCCCCTGCACCTTTCACCCCCCGCCACCACTCATCAACTCACCCCCACTGCGACGAACCAATATGGCGGCGAAAGAGAGAGCTGCCGCACTGCCTTCCGGGATGTGGTCTGGGAAGGACCCTCCTCGGGCGCCCGCGAGCACTGCCTGAGAGGGCGAAACAGAGGCGACCCAGCGGGGTGAGTACATTACACCTCAGCGCCATCCCTCGCAGCATCCCCCTCTGTCCCCTTTCTCCTCCGGCGAGGATTCGGGGAGGGGCGGCCCCACCCCCGTTGCGCAGGCATCCGCCTGGACAACACGTCGAGGCCCCCGGAGTGTGGTGGTTGTCATGGAGACGGGCGCCGCAGAGGGTCGGGGTTGGCCCCAGCACTGGCAGCGGGTGGTTGCCTGTGGTAGGAGCGAAGCGGGGAGTATATCGCGACGCGGGGAGTATATCGCGACGCGGAGGTTGAGGGGAGGCTTAGGAGGACGCACGGGGCCGCAGCTCGGCTGTGACAACCGCCTGCGGCGGTAGAACAAGCCGAGGAGCCCTGCGAGAGGGCAGCGAGGAGGTGAAGTTGGAGTGCTTGGTGCTTTCGAGATGACCAGGGCTCTGGGGCCCTTTTGTGATGGCTGCTTTTCGGGCCCTGCCTATCTTCCTCCCTGCTCACCTTGAACTGAATCATCTCAACATTCATTTCACTCCCGGTATCACCTTGGTGATGGAAAACATGTATTTATACACTCGGAACCCTGTAGAAATACATGTTTTCTCTTACCCATTTTCCCATGTTAGGGCCATTCACTCCTGATCTCTGTCACTTCTCTCACGTAGCCAGAAATGTGAGGGAAATGTGCCTGGCTGGTTAGACTTTCACTGTAACTTTGCTCCTAAGTGTCTTAAGCTGCATCTGACCATGTGTCTAGACTGCTTTTAGGGGGAAAAAGGATCTCCGGAATCTCAGGAGCAAAGTCTACTGTTGTCTTGTCACCGGGTGAGCTTAGAGAGCTTGAACCTGGACTGAGGAATTAAATCCTGATCCAGGAGGAGAATCAAGTCTATTTGTACATTGTTGGGCCAGGGCAGAAGCACACAATGCCTTTCAAGCAGGTATAAGCAGAGGTTTTTTTTAGAGAGATTAAATTGTTAGGAAGTAGGAGCAGAGAAGGGATAGAATATTATGCATTCTCCAAATTACTCTGTTGGCTTCTACTTTAAGGAAGAGGTAGAAAGCAAAGCAGTGCCCAGTATTCTATCTAGTTACCAGTATCAAATGTGTGCTAGGCACCTCTGCTTAGAGAAAGAACACAATCCCTGCTTTGAGGAGAATGAACTATCTGTCAAAACACTGTTTTCCAGCAGTACACGTCCACAGTCAATAAATGCTCCCTAAATCTTATCTTTTCCTGTCCCACACAGATCTAGTCCCATATGGGACATACAGCTAAAAGTAGCACCACATCTTTCATTCCTGCACTCAGTTCTCCAGGGTTCTCATCAGTGCAGCCTCAGAGAGCAGGAGTGGAAATTCTTTACAGTCAGGATGAAAACTAAATTGCATCTCTAAGCCAAATCCAAGATATGTTCTAACATTTATAGTGGTAGGCAGGGTTTTGAAAGACCACAACTATGTTACTTGCCTAAGAGACATTTTTTTTTTTTTTTGTAAAAACTAAGGTATTTCTGATTTATGGCCCAGCTGCTGCCACTATGGATATTCAAACCTCTCTTTGCCAATCATTTGCAAAACAGAGCTGAAGGAGATGTAACATTCTCAGCTTCAAATTATCCCACTGGGATCCTTAATTGACTAAAAGAAATCCTGCCTTTGAAGCCATTTTAGTCTATCAGGCAGCAGGATGGGAGAAACGTGCATCCAGGACTCTCACACAGCAGAGGGAGTTGCAATCCCCAAAGGAACAGAAGGCCAGACTTTTTATACAGTTGTTTTAAAAAATATTTCCTGACATGTTTTTCTTTCCCTTTAGATCAGCAGGGAAAGAATTTCAACCTAAACTCTTGGGGAAAACTGAATCCTTCACATACCTCCTCTTTTCTTTTATTAGAGTTTAATGAACAAGTTCGGCAAAGCACAATGATTAAAGCCAATGCCAATGGCTACATCAGGATGGTCTGTGAGACTGCATTAATGGTAAAATCCTGGGAAAGCAGCTCACTATTTGTACTGTTTCTTAATGCTCCAGACAGTGGTTTCCTTCTCATTTCCAAGTCAACATAAGTCCAGAGCGTACTGGCTTGGTACATGCATCTTCTGAGGGAGTATATGGTTATAAGAGGAGATACATAGGAGGAGCAAACCAGCAGGCTTTAGAGAGACATTCCAGCCATGAGTTTTTTTAACACATATTAATATCTTGAGTAAATTCTGTCCTGGACAGAAGCTGTTGATGGGATAGAGGAAAAGCTATTGTATCCTCCTTTGTTTCCAATTAAGTCACTTCTTCCTATAAAAGCTGTGAGCATTACTTCTTCTTTCAAGAATGCTGTCGTAATCATCTCTCACAACTATCTCACAACAATTTTTTTTTTGTTTTTACCATATATTTAGCGTTAGGACTCCACATGTAATAGATTATTTTTGTGTTGTTTAGACTCAAAACATGGATTGTAGATTTCTTATAAAGATAAAATCAAGTTAAACATTTAAAAATATTTTATGAGTGCCTGCTGACTGGAAAAAAACATCGTTTGATTTTCTCTATGTAAAGATACTTAATTTGCGCATCTCCACTTCTATCATTGAATCCAAGGTTGAAGAAAAAGGAAAAGTGATGTTTTGGGTTTGGAGGAACTCTCTAATGGCTTACCAAAATATTAAAAATCTCAAAATTTCTCCATTGTTTATGCAGGTGTTTTCTTATACATTTTTCTAAATGGGCCAATTTTGCCTGGACTAATAGTGGATTTCCACCATTCCTAGAAGCACTCTCACAATATTCCATGTGTAAGCAAGGCATAGGGATGCTAAAACATACATCACAGCAGTTTCACATTTGAAGTGCAACTTAAAACAACACAGAATGTTAAAGATAGTTTACTTAGTCCAGATATTGGTTCTTGTTTGACTTTCAAGACCTTAAGTTGATGACGGTTCCTGCTGAGGTGATTTGCATCGAAAGTGTTAAAAGCTACACAGTAATATTGAGCAAAGATTAGAGCATGCAGGTTCATCATTTGAGATCTTGTAAGACGTGGATTTATTTTTCTGCCTTTTAAAAAGGCACCTTCATTCCATTGTTTTGCAAAGAATAAAGTCCATCATGAAACACTGCTCCCCCCTTGAACTGAATGGTGAGGCCACCTCACCCAGTTTGTGCCTCCCATATCCATTCCCTTCTCAGCCTATCTATCCAGATCTACTGTAGGAGGGACTAGGCCCTACTTTGTTTTGTGAAAGCTAAACATTCCCACTGTCCCTGAATGCAGCCATTAGCAGAGCATAGCTCCTTTTATAAACAGGGTATGAAAGAGTATAAACAAAGCTAAGGAAGTATATGAAAGGCTGCAAATAAGGCTATTTCAGGTCTACCTTTAAAGTACTGTTGCTAACACCATAGCCTTTCTCATTAGTATCTTTTGTCTTTATTCCTCTTAGCAAGAACACGGAGACTAAAGAAATGGAAAAACTCACTCATCTGGAAGCTCTGCTGTTTACTGCTGTGCTGGAGACTTGTGTTGATCAGCTCTCAATTCTTGGATATATTATACCGGTTTCATATGAGGGCCAGACAGACCTCAGCCATGTATGTGCCTCTATCCTTCCTGCTTAAAAAACTACCTTTTTTTTCCTCTTTTTTTTTTTTCTTGTCTTAGTGTTATGTCTTCTACCAGCATTTAAAAAAAAAAAAAATTCAACTCAGATATTTTCTCTGCTGAGTGTTCCATGATCCTTAGGTGAAGAAACACATTAAAAATGCATGGATGACCAATTTAATATTTATACTGCAGCATCACTGAGAAGCCGTTGTCCAGACTTGGTGCAAAGGACTTCACTGACCTAAGATTAGGTTCCTGGGCAGATGACAAGCAAAGGGCTAAGGAAAAGGAGGCAAAATGTAACTATGTTGTTATGTAGATACACAAGTATCTTAAAAATACAAACTAATAGCACATTTGAAAGTACTCAAACCCAGGCTAATTCTGTTCCTCACTAAATCCACACCAAAGTCCCTCTACTCCCCACAGACAGTGAATTAAGAAAGATTGTACTCCAAATTATGTTAGTAACTATCCATTCTCAATGACCATTTTTAACTAGCTGATTTCTAATAGGCATCATAACTAAGAAGGTTTGGGCAGAGAGATAAGGATCAGAAAAGAAGTTCTAATGCTCAGGCACAAGTTTGTTGCTTGTGGAGGAAGGGGTTGTGATATTTCTGGTAGCTGATAGACATAGGAAACAGGATAGAACCATCTGGAGGGGTAAATGGTTCTAAGTTCTGTTGTCGTATATTTGAAGTGACATTGCTGGCTGTTTACAATTTAAGTAGTTTCAAACCCTTTCTTTGAAGAGCAACTCAGAAAAGAGTGGGTGACCAGGATAGAAATAAAAACTGGGATCTGAGTTTTCAGATCTAATGCTATTCACTCTTTCTAATTTACCAGTTAAGAATGCAAGAGGAAGGTAAGTCAATATGTCGTTTTCTACGTGTTTCCTTTCCATATTACCTTCTCTTTAAAAAAATCCATTGCGGGGCTGCAGAAGCTGGTGTTACATTGTATTTCAGGGAGTGAACGTGCTTATACTGTGCAATAGAGGGCACTCCTCCCTTTAAAAGAGTCCTGTGACCCATCCCCACCTGTGTCCAGAGGAGAAGCATCCAGAGGATGTTCGGTAACATCGGTCGGGTGTGTAACTTCTTCTGTGCCAGCAGCAAAACCACAGAGACAGAGTGTATCTCTAGAACAATAGTTGTTGTTCTTCCTCAGACACACAGACTGAGGCTGACAGAACTACTAAAGGTACACAATTATAGAGAAAACACCTTAGCTTTTTTCTTCAGTCACAAATGCTCATTTTTATCAAGTCACTTCTTAAAAAATAATTTTCTCACAGACTATAAACCCTACTTGTGTTCTGAAAGACGCTAAAACAAATTGAAAGGGAAACAAGAAAATGACTTAGGGAAGCTACTCACTAACTTTGGTGCTCCGTAATTTGCTACTCCTCCCTGTTTCTCAGTTTATATTTGGCTGTTATCATTGTATTTGTACAAGACTCATATTTGCAAAGCACCCTGAAGCTCTGTCAGTCAAACAAATCAATGACATTTTCAAAGACTGACATCTAAATTTCAGTTGATGACATTTTTGAGAGGATTAATCACCATGTTGGCCAGCACCTCATTGAATTTCCAACCTGGGAACTCTTGTACATTGCATCATGCAGTGTACCCACTCAGGAAGGCAGCCTTTCTATTTGCTGAATTTTGAGCAAAAGACTAGCAAAACATAAACAGCTAGGACACTACACAGTTGATAACACATGCAGTTTACAAATTCCTTGTCTTACATAGTTATTTGGTAATTATTAGCATGTTTACAGACAATCCAGTTAAAGCCTTTCTTGAACTTTCCCAGACATAAAAGTCATCTATGAGAACATTCATAAAATCTACATTATATTAAGCAGTTTGTTTGCCAAAATTAGTTCTTTCTGAAGCACAGTCATCACCAGCAAATTATTTAAACCCTTTTTTTCTAATTAACTATGTAATTTTCATTGGTCTGTGCATATTTTGCATGCAATTCATTTAATGTAAATTTAACTGTCTAAATTAAGCATATAGACACCTAGACTCCTTCTGTAGTCAGTGGTGAGTCAGGCACTACCAGAGACTTACTCGTTCAATCTGGAGATGTCCACAATATTCAGAACGAAGCAGCCCCTTGCAGTGCCCTGTGCACTGCCCTCAGACTACACAGTGTTGCAGATCACTAATGGAGCCTTGGCTGACAAGTAACTTCTTGGAAGTAGAACTGACATACACAGTTGCTGCCTTGACCCCTTCTGTCCTCTGTGTTGCATTGGCACAAATGCGTGTATGGTTGTGGGGGGATCTGGACTGAGAACTGGTGCTGCTAAAAATAAACTTACTTTTTTTTTTTCCCCCTTTTTTTTTTTGCTGGAAAATGTTTCAGCTCAGTGAGTTCTCTCATCAGTTTTCTCAAGCAGCCAGGGCAGGAGTAGGCAGCTCTGGACTGGGCTGGGGCTGGCAGTGGCTGTGTTAGCTGGCTTGAGTGGTACTGCTAGTAAGTGTTCAGCCACAGAGGTGGTGGTAGGCAGGCAACAAAAATTTTAATGTCCCAGTGTATACACTTGCATTCTTACCATAGCACTTAAAGCAGAGAAATTCCTAGAACCAAGGCCTCACCTGGCTTTGTAGTGTGCTTTTGCTTTTCTGGAGCTTTTTCCTTTTCAATAAAATTGTACACAGCCACAAGATACAGACAGGCAGAGGGAAATGGCTAAGGAGAGAAGGCAGAGAGAAAGCAGGCTAACAGTCTTCCAGTACAAGCTGCTGCAAAAGATGGAATGATTTGTCCTCTTTGCCTATGGAAATGAGGACAAGAAGCTGGTGGCTTGACTTCAGCTGAGGAGGCAAGAAACTTATGGTAAAGATTGTGAAATGCTAGCACTGGCAGCATTGTCTCCATTGCTGGAGGTCATTAAGAACATGCCAGCAATAGCAAGTCTGAACCATCATCTCTTGGGGCAAATGTTTTCACCCTCTGAGGCTTTTTCTAGTCCTGCCACTTTAGGACTTTTGATCCCATAAACTTTAACAGGCCTACATTGTGTGCTCAGAGCTAACCAAGACAAATGCTTCTGCTCTTCTCTTAGCAGAATGTAACATGGACTATCAACCGCTTTTAGTATAGCTCCACTTTATTATTAATTTTTCTTCCTCTCATATAATGTTGCAGGTTTACTTCCACTGCCCAATGTGCAAGCAGGTCTCTCTTATTCCCTTTCAGTCTGGCATTCAAGAAATGAAAGAAGTCGTAGAGGCTCTGAAGGAGCTGGACAGTAACTACCAAGAGTCAGCAAAGCAAGGGAGTAGGGAAACAGTTACCTCCATGTCTCTGAAAAGCATCGAACACAAGCAGCAGCTGGGGAAAACTGAAGAGCTAAAAAGTACCCATCATCTCTCCAATAGGGCTGCGAAAAACAGTGCTCTGTCCATAGAAAGTCTCAGAAAAATTCAAGCTGACAGGTGAGTAAAGCACAAATATGATGACTGTGGGGGATGCTCTGAGCTGTAAAGTTCTCAATTTATCTCCTGAAAGCAAAAATACAAGCTCCCCACTCTCCCACTGCTGGTGTACCTCAGTCTTGGCCCGGAAGGCATACCTCTAAAGAGAGCAGTGGGGTCTAGCTTCATAGGTAATTTAGTTCTGGCCTTTGCTTGTCTCTAGATGCCAAGTAATGACAATCAGTTTATTTTGAATGGAGTTGCAAAATATTACCCAGTTGATAATTGTTGCTGAGGTTGAATTCATGCCAGGTACTAGCCAGTGCTGATGTTCTGCTATCTGTAGTCAGGTTCCCCTAGCAGAGGTGTACAAGCCAAGAGGGGTCTGAGCATTGTCCCATTAACTCAGCTATTCAGCAGGGCACACAGAGCCTCCATGGCAGCTACAGACATTTTCCTTTATAGAACAGATAAGGTATATAAAAAACAAAGAGTGCCTTTCTTTTTTAAAATATTTTTTATTCCTGCACCTAATCCAGTGGCTTGATTTACAAAAATACCAACAGCCTTTGGTTTAAAAGACAGAATGGGGAGCTGAGCATTCAGGATGCATTTTACTGCATTCTGGCTTTAATGTTATATCAACAAAGGGCTTAAAGAAGACCCTAACACAAATGAGAAAAATGCAGCTAAAATATAAATATCATATGCACCATGAAATTCAATAAACTGGGCAAGCCCATGTATTTGCTAAGATCAGCTTAGGGCTGTACTGGGATATTTTGGCACCTGAAATATCTGTCTCTTCACAGACACATTTGTCTGCCTCCTCAGGTCTCATTTTCCAAGGTCCACCTATCTGTCATCACTACTACAGGCCAGCAGACTTCTTCCTAATGGCATCACAGCCTGGCACAGACTGGATATGTTTGTGCCTCTTTTCTATTTCCCAGAGTAACATTCAGAGCAGCATTTTTAAATTGTAAACTTCCATGAACTCCTAATACAGAGTTCTCCAGACACACAAGAAGCAGATACCATGGGAGAAACACCTCTGGCTTTGATAGGACACAAGAACACAAATGGGACCTTGTATTTCCTTACCTTTTTATCTGAAAATAATAATGGATAAAGGTGCCTCACACTATAGTACCAGCACCTATAGATTGCTGTTGTATTCCTTTCCTTCCTGGCAGGCAGTATGCAAGTGATGTAATTACAGCCACTATGAAAAGGATGCAGGAATCAGGAACATTCAATAGCCTAACAGAAACTAATGAGAGAGAGGAGGCAAAAAAGAGCAAGTTTCATGATGTCCTCATCAGGTCAGTGTTGTGTTCAGTACTTCCCTGCTTAACTGCTGAAAGCCAAAGCCCATTCTTGCTTAGTATATGCTAAAAAGTTTAACACCCCCCCCCCCCAATCTACACCCAAAATACAGAAAGGATTCCAGTTTGTCAGCTTGAATCATTCTGTCTGCTTCACAACCTGCACTTCTTTCCCTCTCAGAAAGAAATAACTGATAGTTATGATACTGATCTGAGCTAGGAATTGCCTGAGCTTTGACTGCAGTGGACACCAGTATCTGCATTAATGTGAACAGTGCCTCATTACAATCATATTAATATCAAATTAAAACATAATGTGATGTAGGAGCTCCCTGATCTTTAACTCCTATCCCCAGTGAAAGCCAGAGCAGCACAGAATCTGTTCAAACCAGGGCCAGCAATATATGGTCTTTAGGTTATGTGATGCTGGGGAGTATCTTGACCCATGCTAATGCTGATATGCTCCATTTTCCCAGGAGCAATGAGGGGCTAGCAGAGATCGTGACAGAGGCAGTTCTTATTTACAGCTAATCCACCAGCCACTGCACTGCAGATCCTCTTCTGTCGCAAATCTTACAGGGCACAGATTTGTTATAATCTCAACTCAAACTGGTGACTCCTTAGCACAAACTCCTGGGCACTAGAGATTTGGAGGTTTTTTAGCATGGGAAGCTCTGGTTCAATCCCAAGCCTGTCAGAGAGAATAGCAGTCATCAGAAAAGTATTTGACTGTTTTAAAGTTACTCTGTTCTGTGTAGCAGCTCAGGCCCATCATTTAGGGTAGACAGCAAAGCTGCCGTAAGTCATGATTTGTCATGAGTCCAACCTACTGGATCAGCTAGCTCCAGTGGTGGCTCAGTGGTCTGCCTCTGGGGCAAGCTCTCAGCTTCCAGTGAAATGGATGATTTCAGTCACAAACTCCAACTCTTCCACTGTCTAAACACAAGGGATTTATTGTTTATCCATGAAAGGGACAGAAAGCAAAAGTAAAAGCAGCAATTGCTTGTGGAATAGCTATCCAATAGTGGAAGGTATAAAGGAGCAAACAAATTATAATCAGAAAGAACATAATCCTTTTTATTCCACTTCCTCAATCATATCTAGCCACTGTGATGTCTGTTCTACTATATATTCTTTTAATGGAATAAAATTGATCTGTCTTTCAATATAATGCATACTTGCCTTGAATTGTGTCAATATACTAGTCTGAGAGCAGCCTGCAGTAAGACTAGAACTTTGTATCAGAAGCTTGTGTTCTGATCAGTCACCCAGCTAAGGACTGAAAATTAAATGCATGTTTGATTGTAAGGTTGGGATAGAGTATGAAGTCTCAAGTACTAACTGTAGTATTTACTGCCTTTGTAACAAACCATAAGCATAAAAATTTAGAAAAGCACTCCAAGTGAAATAAGATAGTAACACCTAGAACCTTATTGCATCTGTTTTGTTTTAGGCAGGTTAACACCTCTCTAGCATTTGCCTTCACTCATATCCCTTCATAGATCTTAGAACCTGAAGCAGTGTTTTTTGAAAGATTTTAAGTCTGATCCAAAAAAACATGTTCAATACATATACTGAAACTTACTCAATTTGGCACTGTCTGCTGGTGAGGCATGCTTCTGCACAGAATCAGAGAGGTTTTTGCCTGAAATGCAGAAACTGACTCAATGGTAGGCATCCTCCCTCTCTGCTATAGGATTTGCATCATCTTCAAGTACCCTCCATGCTTTCAAGACCATCCCCTATTTTTTGGCTCATTCACCCATTCATTCCCATCCTCCTTGCTCAGTCTGTGCACTTCTTTCAGAATTTACTTATCAAGACACTAGCTTTAGCGAGAAGTCTCTGTCGCAGATGTGCTGCCTCCTCAAGACTCAGATGAAGAGATGAATGCCTTTTTTTGCTACTTAGCCACAGGAAGCAGCTTGTCTTCTACTGGTCTGAAGAAGCTGGCCAAGCATTTGCGTGCACTTCTTTTAGTTCAGCTGTTAGAAACTCAGTGAGTGAGCAGGATAAGCAGGGCAGTGTTCAGCAAGGTGCCACAATGTACCAAGACAGGAAGTTCCCCTTCAAGGTAAACAGCTCTTGTCTTTTTTATATATATTCAAGTGATTGTATTTTCACGTTTTTCTTCAGGGAGCAGGAAGGAAAGAAGCAGATAAAGTCACTTAAGAAACAGCTGCAAGATGTCAAGAAACAAACTGAAACAGAACTTAAGGTGAGATCACTTAGCACTGGGCATCATGCTAGGGGGGAAGCCCATTAAGCAAGGTTGCCCCTGCTGCACAGGAACTTGCACTCAGCTGGGAGGACATGTGGCATATATAATGATCCATAATTTAGGAATATAGAAGCAGTATAATTGCAATAAAGATTTGTATTCTGAATAAGCCTGTTAATGACTTGAAGAGCAGTGTCCAATGGTTTTCAAATGGGAGTTCGAAATTCTTATAAGCTTGAGAGACTATGATCAAATTTGAATACCCCAAAACACTGTTGGGAGTGGCAAAGCACAGACATCTGCAATCAGTAGGAAAGAGGTTGTCTGCAGATAGCAGTATTTAAGGTTCTGTTGTACTTACTCATGCAGAAAAAAGTGTCACAATGAGGGAGTGAGAGACACCTGGCATAGGGGCATATAATTTTTTTTTACCTACATTTTTGTCTGGGGAAAATTTCATTATTTTATCTATTTTTCTAGGCTTCCAGATATTAGAAAATCCCAAACCTGAGAGTCCTAAACAAAGGCAGATCAACGTTATTGCACATACACTGTCAGCTTGATCTTTCATGCTCAGTATTTCCACTGTTCTGTCTGCAGCATAAAAATGGTGTGTGCATGCACAGTAAATCTGAGGCATTCTGGAAATGTCAAACTGGCTACACAAGTGCAGGTCATTTGAATGCCATATCACTGGTCACTTTGATGCTCACCAGACAGCTCAGACTTGATGCTTGGGCGTGCTTGAGCACAAAAGCAAACACAGTTCTGTAGAGAAACATGGAAAAGTAGCATAGCCCTGATGAGGTAGGAAGAGTGTTATAGAAAACAAGAAAAAGGAAGGCAGATTCAGAGCTATACAAGGAGTGGAAGAAGGAACAAGAATCTGATGCTTCATTCAGTACTGAGCAAGAGGACAGCAGGGCATCAGAAGAAAGAGTCAATATCACTGAATTTTGTCTTTGGACAAAAGTGTGGACAGTATTCAAACCAGATATAGCTGGCTACAGAGAGGAATTTTAAGCCACTGACATGCTGGTGAAGTACAGTTTATAGAACATGAGGGTTTTGTGCTGACAGTCTGGTTGTACAGTGGAAATTTTAATTGTAAATAGAGGATGGTTGTAACAACATGAAGGATCTATTGGCACTGGTAGTGCATGCAGCTATCTATAACTGATGAAAACACCAGAAGTCCAGGAAGATATTGGAACAGCAGAGGAGAAAGCAGGAATATACAAGATGGGAAAATTCATTTAGGTCAATGCTCATCTACCAGCAGAGATCCTGGAAATGCATAACATTTCATAACATAAATTGGGAAGTGTCCCTGTGGGTCAACCCAAAAGTTCCTTGACATCTGTGTGGCAGTTCAATGAAATAAGCTAGATGGTTTGGCAGGCTCAAGAGACTGTATGTTGTCTGTTTGCTTCTGCATATTGTCCCTTCTCAGTCAGAATCTGATGGCTCCTGGTAAGCCCCTATTCTCCCACCTCCGAAGCTAGTGAATATGATGGCATAGTTCTATTGTGTAGTGCTTCTCAAAACTCACAGTGTCTGTGCATGCAATATATGCATCTGGTTCTGGTTTAATGCCTTCCCAGGGACTGATGTATAGGGAGCTGGAATCATCCTGTCTCACACTAGCAGCAATGTCCTGCACTGTGCAGTCAGGCTGGGCACTTCTCTGTGTCCTGCCCTACATCTCTCCTACCTCTTGCAGCATAAGGTGGGTAGCTCCCATGCTGAGAGAGTGCTCTTCTCTGTATTCTTTCAGTGCCTTCTGCTAATCTTATCCATGCTTTTTGCCACATGAAGTGGGATCTGAATTCATCTGAGATTTTGTTTTTATATTTCCAGCTTAAAAGTCCTTTGCTCAGCTTCCTTACAGTTTCAGCTTTGATAACAAATCAAAGACAAGACTACTTTCAAGTACTCCTTTCCTCCTGTGCCAAAAATAATGGTGTCTCACTGTGTCTCCCAAGGGAGAATAATTTCTATTTGCTTCATATGGGATTTTCCCTTAGGCAATTTTACAGCCACTTGCATGACTTGTCACCTTGCCAGCTAATTAAAACCAAAAATACAGCTTGCGGATTTTGGAGTACTTTGAACAATAATAATGCACAGACCTGTGGACAAAAGCCTACATGATTGTCTCCAGTCTAGTGGATGAGAAAACAGAAGAGGGCAAATCTAATAATGGAACCAGAAAAACATTATCTTTGTTTCACGCATGTTGCCTATGTGCTTGTATTTTCAGCTTTGCTACCTCTTAATGAGATGCTAATTAGTGCAGTGTTAGCCTGCTCAGCTCATTTTTCTTTCTAATGGAACACAAATCAAATGCTGAATGTTCTTTTTTTGAATCTTGTTTGTCTTCTTGGAAAGCACTGGTGTCTCTAAAGGAGCTGAAGTGATCACTCTGGTTTTGCTCTTATCCGCCATGCAGGAGCATCACCAATAGCTCTAGTTTGGCTTCAGGAGTTTCGTTTGCTGCTGCAGTGTTTATTTTCTAGCTTGTATAAAAATACTCACTTTCTCTAGTTTCCTGGACAAGTGATAGCAGTCTGTACAGCAGCTTTTGTAACAAGTTCACATCATATAGTATTATATAGTTTAACATAAAAATGTACACAATTTAAACTTTAGAATTCCTGCATTGCTATTCATCTGAAGACTCTTTATGTCCTGTAGGTTTTGTGGTATAATCATGTCATACATGTGTGCAAGTCATGGTATAATTTTATAACAAGCAGTAATACTGCAGGCTACCTCCCAGACAGAAAACCATGTTGTTGCACTACAGTACCAATGAAAACAGATCCGTAACTTTTACTATGTAGGCTCTCATAACACACCCAGGGCCACTGTGTCAGTGTACCACTTGGTAGTGCATTTAGTAGTGCAACTAAAATCCATCATGTTTCCTCCCTTACCCTCTCCCAAAATCGAAAGATGAAGTGTTCTGGGGGAATGTTTTAAACACAAACACACACACACACACGTGCACTGGTGCATGTTCCTATTGCAGAAATGCACCAGGTGATTCCAGCAGAAAGCACAAGGGCTGTGATGGTCCTGAGCTCCTGGGTGACTGCTGGCAGAGCCCCAAGGCAGCTCAGCAGGACCCGGAGCTGGCGGAGTAGATCCAAATCCGGCTCCAGAGGGACAGGACTTTGGACAAGAGTGCAGCTGCTAACAGGTCTCCTCCCTCTGCCAGCAAACTGCCCCTCGCACAGTTTGCTCCTGCAGCTGCTGTGATCGGGGGTGAGCTAGCGCAAGGCTGCAGAAGCTGTTATGTCGAAGCTGGGTGACCTTCCAGTCCTGGTGTCCTTTCGGCTGAGGCATTTCTTGGGGTGTGCAGCATGTGGATGTTCTGGCAGCTGGGACAGAGCCTTACTGAAGTGTCTGTAGGGCTTCATGCTGTGGTTTCGGGGGGAGCAAGTCCAGGCTGCAGCAGGTGTGTAGATCTAAGCATATCTTCAGGCTTTGCAAGCTGAGATATTGCAGCTGCCAGTGGAGAGACTCGAGCTCATACACACTCAGCGTGGAAGCAAGAAGGCAGGCAGCAGGGCTTTGCCGGCATGCCTCCTGCCTGCACATAGCACAGCACCCGTTTCCCTGCCCCCTCCCAGTGCCTGCCAAATGGTGGGCTCTGGGTGTGCTGCTGACCGCAGGAATTCCTCGGACTCTTTCTTTACTCCTGTTGGCTATTTTTGTAACCAGTGACTGTAAATACTAATTGCTGTGGAAGAGCTGAGAAATCTAGGCGGCACTTGTAAGAGAAACAAATCGAAGTAAATTAAGACACAGGAGTGTGCATAGCCTCTCCAGCTAAGTGCAGTTCCTTTTGCAGCCAAACAGCATTTGTGGAGCAGACTGCTATGGCATTGGGTAACAGCAGCAGACAGGACTCCGAGCTTATGTCTGCAAGCTGAGAGATCAGAGAAAATCAGCTTGTTTACCTGCTTGTGAAGCAGACTGGCTCTTTGCAACTATTTCCTGGGTTTTGATCTTGCTCTCTCCCAGTTTTGTGATAGTTTTGGACACACAAGGTATGATTTTGCATCTTTGGTTTGGCAGATTCAAGGCTGAAGTCATC
Source organism: Psittacula echo (assembly GCF_963264785.1). NCBI lineage: Eukaryota > Metazoa > Chordata > Aves > Psittaciformes > Psittacidae > Psittacula > Psittacula echo. Next base: position 28,476,333 of record NC_137740.1, on the reverse strand, counting down.
CCAAATAAGCAGCCCAGAGGTTTACTGCATTAACTATGGCAGTGCTCAGTGTCCTGGCTGGGAACTTTGCTATGATAAACAAGAATGCATAAATATGAACTCATTTGCCAGGTGTCGTTTAAGTTCAGGGAACAGCATACTCTACAGGTGGTGACCATAGCTTGTGCGCGTCTACTGCTGTATTTAAGGCCTGCAATCTAACACCAAATATGCCCCAATTCCGCAGCACCAGGTCCATCAGCGGGGCTGCAGTAGTTGCCCACACGCCTCCAGCTGACTTTCCCTCTCCAAGCAAATGCCTTGCTGTAAACCACCAGTGGGGTTTTGCATTTCACTTCCCCTCTGCTTTGGATTGTGTAACTAAGCCCCCAGATTCCTCACCCCTGACAAAGATGTTTTACAACACTGCAGACCAAATCGAAACCACAGACAAGCCACACAACAAAGAAAACAAACGGCACAGTCAGGCCCCCATCCCAGCCGAGGCCTGGGGCGCTGGAATCAAAAGCACTTTTTCCTCTGCTTTACTAAAATGTGAAATAAAAAGGAAAACATGATAAAGTGGTCATGCTCTGCCTCACCTCTGTAATACCTGAGTACTTTGTAACCTAGGCTGAACCCTTCTTTTCTGACCTGTTTGCAGATACTTAGCAGACAGCAGTAACATTGACAGCCGCAGCACTTGGCTTTGTGGAGTCTCAGCACCAAAAAAACCCAGCATCCTTCATCAGCATCTCCCCAGTCCCTCTGCCAGCCCCTCAATTTAGACATGATTCCACAATGAGACAGGAAGGCAATCTCTAAATGAAGTGTTTTGGTCACCTCGCATATCTAGTGACTGAGAACATGAGCCCTCCCAGTGCCCACCAAAATTTCATACCAGGGAAAATAAAGGCACAGAAAGGTACTGTCTGTAGCTGTCTGCAGCCATATGATGCTATGGCTGTAAAATAGCACCTGATGTTGCAAACCTTCAAAAAATAAAAATAAGTGAACACATGATGTTCAAACCCACAAAACAGCATCAGCCAAGGGCCCAAACTGTTCTGAGCCTTACAGGCGCACTTTACTCTTCCTAACTATGTCCCACAAGGGGTGCAGAGGGAAGGATTTTTCTTTTAACTGTTCCAAACTCTTCTTATAAGGAAACATTTTCCAAATGAGTCATGCTGCAGAGACTCGTAAACACAGCACTATTGAGCTGGCTTCTTCCTATGGCATTTTTCCATATTTACACATGTAAGGAATGCGAGGGTGCTTCAGAGACAAGACTTCAGAACATTTAAATGCCAGCACTTTGGTATTTCATCTTCAGCTGCATGGTTTGGCTGATGAATGTCAAACCCATCACAGGACGTCAAGAAAGCAAAGAGAAAGGCTGTAGTGGAGCAGTCGGGCACCAAACCCAAGACATTGATTGATCTTGCATAATTGCATAGGAGATGTTGATGAAACCGTTTAACTCTTGATGCAGTAGTTCAGAGTTTTTCATTTTACAGGCGGTTCTTCCAAGTGCCAACCCCAGATTAATGAACATTTATCTGTTACTCAAAGAAATCCATTAAAAACGAGTAAACAAATCAACAATCCCATGTCAAGCAAATGCACTTTGCTTCCTGAGCATGCTCCAAAAACTGAACAAATGGCTCAGGATTCTTGCCCATAGCGAGTTCCCCAGGGGCGGAATTCCCTCAGGAAAGCTCAGCCCCATTGCAAAACAAAGCATGGGGAGAGGGTGGGAGCTCATAGCAAGCTTGCCTCAGCATTTCCTTGCCCTGGGTGTATGCTTTTATAACAAAGTGGACACCATCTACCTGGTAAGATTTGAAGAAAGAACTGTTTAAACATAAGCATCACACAGATAAGATTTTCACCTGATCCTAAGGCTGCATTTATAGAGTTGCTGCATAACTAGGAAAAAATGAATCCAAGGAATAGAGTATGCTTTAGGAAATCAACCTTTGGCTTACGTGGGGCTAAGGTATTATCTTCCTCTTACAGACGCTCACTCACTGAGACAGCCTAATTCAGGAGTTTGGTAAAGCCTAACTTTAGGCAGTTGAAATTGTTTGTCTTCTTTCACACTTACAATAAGCATGACTGAATCCCTTCCTGGATCAGAGACCAAAAAGCTTGGTTTCTTGTCTAACTCTTCATTACTCCACCCTCTCCAGAGGTAATCAGTCCTTGCCATGGGTTTATTGCCATCTTTATGGGTCACAAATCAAACTTCCCTTTGAAGTTGAGGTTGAAATAGAGCAACATTCAGGGAAAGTGTGAAGCCTATAGCCTTGTCTCTCCTGAGTTTATCAGGGACTGGAGAGATTAAGAGACAGTGAGCTGATCTCAGACTCTAGGCTTGCTTTTGGGCTTCTCTCTCCTCCACTAGAGCCGAGATGCTATGATTCTTAACCTCAAAGACGAGCTCCAAGAGATAAAAGCCAAAGTGAACATGGAGAGCTCCTATGTGAAGAAAAGCACTGACCTCCAAGTCCACGAAGCCCAGAAGAGGTGTAACAATGCAGAGAATATCCTGGACAAGGAAATTCAGGTAAGCCCTTCCCCATGACCCCTACTGGAAGGCATATCCAGCTAGTAAGGAAAGAGTCCTCCCTTGCTCCCCAGATGCCCTTTGTGTTCTCCATCACAGTCACCAATACAACTATTTGAACTGGATCAGAAAACTCATCCAGGTTAGAAATCTTTCACTCTTCCACTGCTTCTCTGTATGGTCCTGCAAACAGCAACAGCATGGATGGCATGGCTGCAGGAGACAATGGCTGGAGGCAGGGACTGCTTAAAGTAATGACACTATCAGAGAAACAGACTCATAACTACATCCAAAGGGTGTCGTTGCAAGGCTGTTTAGCAACATAAGCAGCCTGAACTCTCAGCACTGGCCGCAGCACATGGTGTTGATAAAACTGTTCATGTGGCCCTAAGGTGAATTGGGCTAGAAAATTGTTCTGGTTTTGCAAGCTTCCCCTTCCCCCCTCTTTCCCCCAAAAAAAAGTCTGATCTAGTTGTCCCTTCTTTATGGATGGCCCAAGGTCAAGGACTGCCTCGGTTAATTTTATCACTGGGAAAAAATGGCTTTGGCTACACAAATTGCTCCTGCACTCTTGCTCACAGCTCAGCTTTCAGCAGCGAGTGTGTGCACACACATGCACTGACGTTGTCTCTTGTTTTCTGTCTGTGCTGATCACAGAAGTTGAAGAGCAAAATTGATGAGGAGATTAGAGTCCACATGGAGATTGAAGATTTCCTCAGGCAAAACCATAAGGTATGTGTGACTGTTTGCTAATGCTTAAAGTAGCAACTGATAAACACTGTATCCTCAATTAGTGCCTGAACAAAGCCAGTTATTGCTCTATCAAATTCATCAGATTCTTTATTGCTGCTGTTTGAATGACTGTTTATTCTCAAGTCATAATTAACCCAGCTCACCCAGACTTGGGATTTGCTACATTTCCTTAAAATGAGAGTTCGTGTAATGATTGTCATTGTTTGTTCAGGTGTTACAGGATTGTTACAGGATTGTTCCTCCCTCAGAGAGTTGTATTCAGCTAATTGGAATTTTATTTAGACCTTCCTTGGCAGTAGCTGGGGCTCCCAGTGCCTCAGTGAAGGGTGCTACTATGCAGAGTGGGGGCCAAGTGTTGCACACAGGAGGCACCAAGGAGGAAATGACACAAACTGCCAGCCCAGTTTTGCCTTACCTTAATCTGAGGAAGTATCAGGGTTGAATAATTGCTAATTCACAATTATTGTACCTATTTTCAGCAGCAAACAACCATGAATGTTCTTGTGCTGTTGATCCAGGGGTTCAGGGCTCTCCTATTATCAACAGTGTGCCCATTACAGTGAGTAACACTGGAAAGCATCTCAAACCACACAACTGGAAGAAAACCTGTACTACTGCAGGGTGCCTAACATCTCTGCTAGTATAAAATTTATCAGAAGATACTAAATTAAAAAGAAAAATTGAGTGCAAAAGGCGTGCTGTATTGTGTGAGCAATTGGTGTCCTCTGTATCCCAGAGCCTTAGGCTGATCAGCGCTTCATAGTGAGGGGGCTTTCCAAGTACAAGCTGCAGCCTATTTGACCTCTACCATATGGCAAAGTACAAGCCTCTCTGTACTCAGACAGCAGCTGGTGGCTTTATAGAGGCCCACAGAGAAGAGAATGACCATGGCCTCCTTCTCCCTTGTGTGTCCAGCTGTGATGCCATAATGAGATTGATGCTTTCCCTCAGATTATTTTTCCATGCAAGCCATCATGGTTGTTGCCATGGAGAAGTTGTTCATGAATGGAAGGAAGTCATCTGGGTGACTGTTTCAGAAACACCTGCCCTTCTATTCACAAGTGAGACAAAGCCAAGTTCACAACCTGAAATAGCGTGAAGTGCTCTTATGGGACCTTATTCCTGGTGTGCTGAGCTTAATACAGAAAGTGGGTAGGGAGTCAGGCAGAGGATAAAAGCTTTCTCACTGACAAATTCTGTTTCTTAACCCCCTCCCTCCCTCTGTGTACACACAAAGAATGGCTTCTAATTGTCACCTACTTCACCAGGACTGACTGTGTACAAAACTAACCCGCAGTGCTGCTCCATTCTTCATGCACCCCTGAAAGCCTCTCTTCATCCCCAGTCCAGTGCTGCAGCTTCCGTGGTGAACTCCCAGTGAGGGACCTGCAGGCCACCAATAATTTATCGCTAGTCCTAGGCGTTTGGCCGTTTCAAGACGAGAAGAAAACACCGAGCATGCAAAATTTAGGGGACTCTTACCACCATTCTGACAGCAGGCCATATAATAGAAGCAAACCTTTCCCCTATACACACATTTTATGATGCTGAGCACCACTCTATCCCCCTGCAGAAGGTGGAAGAGAAGCTGGAATTCTGGGTGGACAAATATGAAAACGACACAGATGCTAAAGACAAAGAACTGGATGCCCTAAAAGCATTAAAGGCAAATAACTTGGAAACACTGCAGGGACTTGCCAAGGAGGTAAGACATCAGCAGCATCTCTGCTCAGCCATGCAAAACTGCATCCTGGCGTTTTCTTACCCACATTCAGGTAAGGAACCAGGACCATGGGAAATAAAAATCAGTAATCTTGAGGTGTAGGGTGAGACAGTTCTAGGAAGGCAGAGATCGAGTAGTCATCTTCTATTTGCCACCTGTGACATTGAAGGATGATGATGTTTCCCCTACAGCAGTTGTCAAATACCAGCAAGTAATCAGAGAGCTACTGACAGCCTTTGAGAGGGGCAAAACCACTGTCCCATCACATCAGTATGCCTCACCTTCATTTGCTGCCTTATTCTGAACATATCTGCTCCTTCTAGCCACACTGGGGTAAGGCTGAGACTGGAAGAGGCAGTTCATCCCTCCCTGCAGATGCATATTTACAGCTGCACAGTGCTCTAAGGGACTGATTCTGGTTAAAACTATTCCTGCCTCACACTAGTTTCTTGGTTAACTGCCATGCTCTGAACACAGCTATGTAGGCGCAGTAGAGCAGGCAGCACAGGGTGGAGAGAAGTGTCTAGAAAAAGGGGTTTTCTAAAGCCAGAAGGAATTAATTTGTAATCATTCCTTACTGTCACTGGGTCTGAGATGATGGGACTGAGTTAGATGTTTCCCTGTGGACTCATATTTTTTACTCTGTACACTGTCATCTCCATGTCCCAAGTGTGCTTGTACATCATCTGCTGCCTACCCTGGGGGAGCACAGGTCTTTCCTACCACCATCTGTTGCCTGAGACACCATCAGACAGCCATTTTACAGCACAGGATAAGAGCGTTAATTATACCCAGGCCATGAGAGGCTTCACTTTGGCGGCAGGTCCCAGTGCCTTTGGACTGATGGTGGTAATGAGCAACATTTGCCATCTGGATTCAGGAAAGATCAAATAAAGGAGATGGGGGAGGAAGGCTCATGCTTACACATTGCCCTTGGGCTGCCATGGAGCTCCCTGGTGCATAGGGTAGAGACCTGCACTGTGGCCCAGTAGACAGCCAGAGGAGAAGAATCCTTGCACTAGAGTCTGGATAAGCCCTGGTCTGGCAGGCTGCTGGGCAGGGTGAGGCTTGAAGGACAGCCCTGCACTTTAGGGAAAGTGTTTTTCATGCTGCTATTGCCACCCTTGTGCGATCTTGCAGTGCCAGACATTCGAGAAAACCATCATCACTGACCGGGCAGAAAAGGATGCTAAAAGAAAACAAATAGAGCAGGATGCCTTGGAGCTGAAGAGCACCCTGAAGGTAAAGGGGAGCAAAGCTGAGGCACTGCTGCTCCATCAGCAGATGGGAGCTAATAATTTGTGCCATTTGTTTAGGCAGAAAATGCCCAAGAAAGCTGGCAGGTGTGGGGCAGCACAAGGAAAGGACAGACAAAGCCTGTCCCTTCCTACTGGGGCAGACACAAAGCCAGCAGTCAGCTGCAGGTTTGAGAAAGGAGCAAAAGGGGAGAAGCTGGTCCCATCAAATGATCTGGGGCTGTGCCTATCACACCAGCCCCACCGCACGGGTGATAGAGGGAGGGTCGTGGAGCTGTCCCATGCTCATCCCCTTGCCACCAGCAACAGATGCCCTTGGCCCAGATATAGATTCCTTCAGCATGACCAGCAAAGGCCCAACCGCTGCTCTGCAGGCCAGAGGTTCCCTCTTGCAGCTGGGGAGCACAAGAGAGACTCTCTGCCCATTGAGTTGTACCAAGTATTCCAGCAAGTGGCTTCTCCTAAGACACCTCTCTCTCTCTTCCAGCTGCAGTCCTGGTGGAGAGGTACAATGGTCCGCAAGAACCTTGGCCCCTACCAGGGCCTCAAGAAGAAGATGGAGAAAAAGAAATCAGACCACAAAGAAAAAGAGAAAAAGGAAGAAGCTGGGGCAAAGAAAAAAAAGTGATAAGTAAAGAAAGTGGCCACAGAAATGCTCCAGGGGTGTTGCTGGGCATGGCACTGCGGTCGGTCTGTCTGACAGAATGAAATAAACCAAGTTCTTGAGCTATTCGGGAGAACACAATCATGTCAGGCACAGTTGGTGAAGCTACAGTAACTCTTATGATCTTGAAGCTGCCCTTGCACAGCAGAGACATTTCCTCCAGCAGAAAGGGGATTTGCATCAGAGCAGTGAGAAACACTATGTCCCCCAAAGTGCTGTATGGAAACAAGACAGCTAGCAGGAGTTAACCCTGTTAACAGCCCAGCATCTTGCCTGCATGGGATACTCTGCACTGAGAATGTCCTCTGCAGACCCCAAAGCTCTGGCCATGGCTGAGGCACTGGTGTTTGCTGCAGCGCAAAGTGAGGCAGGGAGGCCAAGTCACCCACACCTGGGCTCAAGGAGCACCCTCCAGGCTGTGAGTGCCAGCATCAGGCCAGCAGGGGAAAAACTGCTGACAGCTTGCAGTGTAAACACAAGGGCAGTCAACACACGCAGGTTTCCATTTCCCCAGTCCTGCAAAATGTCAGTGCACAGCATAGCTCCAAATGCCTTCCCACCAAGGGAAGGCACATCGAAAAAAGACAGCTGGATGCACTGCCTGCAGGAGCTGCCCTGGCCTCATCGGTGTGCAGCAAGATGAGGCAGCAGAGAGTGAGTGAAGCTGCTGGACAGCAGTGTGCTGCTTTTCTAACAAGAGGGGAGCCCCTTCTCCTGACACGATTGTCAGTCACATACAGGTCTGTGCACAAAGCAAAATTAGCCCTGTGGTTGAGCTGGCTGGTGTCTGACACTCCCTCAACAGGAGAGAGAGCTCAAACCACACAAAACCTGCTGTGCTCTTTGTGACCAGCTGATGCTGGCCCCATCCAAACGTCCTCATGTCCAAGCTGAACTGTGCCAAAAGATCTAAAGGTGGAGATGACTGAAATCATAAGCAGAGAGCCTTTGGCTCATGGCTGGCTGAACAGCAGAGAAGGGGCTGGTGCCCAAGTATCAGGCAGAATGGATCATCAAGGGAACACAGAAGTTTCAGATGCAGGTTCCCCTCCCAGCACTGGTACCAAAGCCATTTTGCTCACTTTCCATGGTCCCATGCAGTGTTAAGAGCAGGTGTCATAAGCCAGGACTGTGCTTGCACCCATATCCACACTACATATCCACACTCCTCACTGTACGAAGCACCTCAGAGCAACTGGGGGACTTGGGTTCCAAATCTTAACTCTCCTTTCTCATGCACTGCTGACTTACGTTTTCCGTATGTGGTGGGTGTTAAGAGGTGACCTGTTCAGGTGGAAGAAATGAAGTCTGATAATAAACTCTTCAGAGGGCTTGAGCGAAGGAAAAAGCAGGATAAGTGGAGGGGTGGCAGACCTTATATCAAACTCTAGGCACACATTAGCAATACAACCAAACAACTGAAATCTGAAATGGGGCATTTGCTGGGCTCTGACTGCTTTTCAGCAGAGAGCAAAACAGAATTCTGGTCGCAAAGAAAAAGCCAGCAGTAGAACGGGGTCTGTTATTCCACTAAGGTGGGGGGTGCTGAAATCTCAAGTCCAACACAAGTGTCCCAGCCATTGGTGGTAGTGCAATGGGAGTGAAGCCATTGAACTTGACCTTGCACCTCCCAGGGAAGGACAGCATGCTCCTCCATGGGGACTGTGGCCTGGCTGCCACCCATCCTGCTCCTCCCAGCCTCCTCCCGCCAGCAGCCCATCCCAGAAGTGCTGCTCCCCTTACAAGCCTTACCTTGCTTAGCAAAAACCGCAGTGGCGCTCCATTCCTTGGCTGTGCAGCGGGCAAGTAAACTGGCTGAGTGCATCTGGTGGTGGAAGCAGAGAGCAGTGTCCCCAAACCTGGCAGCGTTGAGGAACTCTGTCAGGGTTGGTACTCTGTGTTTTCTCCAGCTATGGAAAGAGGGGATCAAAGCACACATCCATATTTCTTGCAGGGAAAACCAGAAATCACAAGCCCTTTGGAGGAACTGGGTTCCTGGGAGGTAAATGGAGAAGAAAGGCTGGAGATCGGGAAGCTGGTTAGGAGGTGGCTTTGGAAAGAGTGGGAAGGATGAACACCTGGAGAGAACTGGGCAGCCCTCACAAAGAAAGCAGCTTGGTGAGCAGTGAAGAGGGGCACGCAGCGGGAAGTCTGTGGATGTCTGGCAATTTCTAGGCCTTTACTTATTTATTTTTCTAAATAATAAAAACTAGCTATGAGGAGGGAAGAAAAGAGGAGCAGACATTTTGGTTAGTAAAAACAAACCCTTCAAATGCTGCAGGGCATGAAGCTGGGTGCAAGTTTTACAGATTAGACCCGAGGTAGGATAAAACAAAGCAAGTGACAAGAGCCACAAGGAGCAGAAGCACCAGCAAAGTCCCCAAACCCAGAATGTACATTCTATTTTGAGGAGGAAGAGAAAACCCAGGGCATGGGGAGAGAGGAGCAAAGGATTCTGAACAAAATCACTGCTTCTCTGTGTCTGGGGAAGGTAAAATATCCCTAAGAAAAAGCTTCTGATGTGGCTGCAGAACATATGCAAAGACAGTGGAGTTGTCCTGTCCTAGTTAACTATGAAAATGAGGGGAACAAATAAGTCCATTAACTGGAACCTGTAAGGATGAGGAAGGGGAATAAACACCCGACACAGAGGATGTGACATTCATTGATGGAACAGAAAAACAGCAGGAAGAAATAACGTAACTCATGTAAGTTTGAAAACTTTATTTCAAATTACCCATGGTTTCCTTTTATATTACCGGTGTGCTAGAAGTTCACACTACTGGCAGAATACAGGCAATGTAAAATATACAATACTCAGACACATTTATGTGTAACAGACTTAGAAATTATGGAATGTATTTACAGACATACAGCATGGGATGGAGCTTTAAAATCCTTTACTCTATTAATTACACGTTTACACTGTTTTCAGAAATAACAAAATTAGATCACTTTGTAAAACATCACCATATCTATACAAAAGCATTTTTTAATGTCCAAATTCACCTTAGAAGTCCTCTGTTCCTAAAACATTTTTTCAAACATTTATAGGCATAAAGGGATAAAAATACCATTTGCCATCATGTCACAACCAAGAACAAGAGGCGTTCTTGGCGCTGTAAGAAGCTGTCTCCGATTCATTTTAAGCAGGCTGCTACGCTGGGGCTGTTACAAAAGCCTCCCCTTCAGCAGGGAAAGACCCAAACCCTGGGGGGGTCTTGCTGCCAGGGCTCCCATGTGCCTGCACTGCTCCGCCTTGAGCACGTAACCCTGCTGAGCATCAAACGCTGCTCAGCACCTGACATGGCTCAAGGAAAGACAACGGCGCAGGGGAGTCAGTGCGTAAACAATGACAAGCATGACACAGTCAGGTGGATTCCTCCTCCAACACAAATGCCCCAGAGAAAGACAATTGCCTCTTTGCTTTGTCACACAAAATAGGATTTTATACATGTTCTCTTTAAAATATTCTTTTCACGGGATACAACAAAAATTGCACATAAATACACCAAAAAATCTGCACCCATTTTGCAAACAAGAACTGAAGTTGGGATTGGTATAATACTTTAAATTAACTGTACAATGAAACTTCAGGTTTGGATTTTGTTCCTAAACATCTGGTCAAGATTTAGTGTTTGCCAGGATGAACACGCAGGATCATTAATGTCAAACTGATATGGTCACATACACTGAAACTGCCAGAGGGAACCAGGGCTTAGCACAAAGCAAGTGATGGTGGAGGTAGCCCCTACCCAGCCAGGCCACCACTGCTCCTCACCCAAATTCTGCTGCTGCACACACACTGCTCGGACAGAAGAGGAGCTGCATTCACCAGGCACGAGGGGAAATGGCCTTTTCTTGCTGTCCAGACTCAACCCACCACCCCATTAACTCCTGAAAACTAGGATTAATGAAACGCCAAACTTCCACCAACCTGAACACTGTTAGGTTTCACCTCCCCTAAGTGCTGGAAGCTGGACCAGAGCAAAGAGCACACCCACACCATTCCATGAAGGGAAGGGTTTTCTTAAAACAGGAGTGTTTAAAGAGCCCACAAAGGGTGTGCTACTAAAAGCAACTCAGCCCTGTAACAACACAAGTGACCTGATGCTGGAAACTGATGAAGCCCTCCTCTTTCAAATTCTGTGCAGTGACAAACACACACAGAACGTTTGTGGTCCCTACTGTTTGCTTGTGAGTGGCAGAACCTTCCACTCAACAAACCACAGCAGAGACTTCAGACACTTTGATGTAATCCTGTAAGAATTACCAGCACTCCTTGCAAGCGACATTAAGTTGAAATACAAAATCTAACTGAGGATGAAAGTGTCTGTGTGGGCTGCTCTTTTCCTACACATGGCATTTTCATTTCCTGCCAGGCCCAGGGCAGCGCATGTACCCAGTGTGAAAAGTTTCTCTTAAACTGCGCAGTTTGAAATACCCTTCAGGTGTTCTTCTCCACTCACAACGTGATCAACCATCTACAGATGCCAGTAAGGAGCAACTGGAATAATTACGCGAAATAAGGGATTCAACAGTCACCACAATGGACCTTGAAAGAAATATGCAAAGCAAAATGGAGTGGAAACAAAACTGCAAATAAAAGGGGGAAAATCCAGCTAAGCCCAGTCCTTAGCAGTGCTCCCATGGCAGGTTTACTCCACAAGAATGCCTATTAGCCAGCCTGCTCCCATTTCTTCTGTTATTATCCCTATGAAATCCTCCTGGTATATTCTGCTTCAAATATATTCCCAGATGGAATACCTCCAGTGCCTGAGGCTGGTTTCAGACCCCATGCACCACGTATTTATTAGTAGCATAACATTCTGGGATGCTTTAAATGGGCCAAAGCGAACCAAAGGAAATGCATGGGTGAGAACTAGATTTTGCAAGGTGGTTTTTTTTGGGGGGGAAGAAAATACTGTAGGTGATGTGGTTGTGAGCTTGGCCTCAGCACTAGGACCAGAGCACATGGAGCTAGTCTTTGTTTTGCCAGGATCATCTGTCCAGAAAAATGTGAAACCTGTTGGCTACCTCTCCCATTCCTGTATATTGAATTTCCATTTTCATATTAAGGAAAAAGGAAGGAAGTAATGGTAGCTCTGTAATACCAGTGAGGCTCTCTACATAAACTCTCAATGATAAAATACTTATTTAAAGCCCTGTCGAACCCACAAAGAGAAGCTACATTTTGTAACAGACACTGTTTCGACAACACACAGCCCAGTGTGGAAATTCAGTAACTGTGTTCTTAAAATGATGAATTTCTCAGTGGCTGGGAGACTCACCAGTGCTGGCATGGCTGCAGGGGATGCTCCGGCCCCTAATAAACCATTTGTTGCCAAGGATTATCACAGCAGGCTGTGATTCTTTGCACTGCAGTGAAAACAGAGACACGGCTGCTAATGACATCTAGTCATCATTCACTACTTGACCAGAAGGGCAGGTGAGAGGACAGATGTGATCTCCCTCCGCTGGTGTTGGGAAAATCGTCAGATAAAGACATGTTAAAAACCCAAACAGAAAGTGAACCCAGCAAGAATGCTGATGTGATTAACAGAATTTGAACAGTTCTGATTTAGTATCTTTTACCAAGGTGTTTTCCTGCAGAGAAAACACGCAGTATTTCTCCCCCTTGAGAAAAAAAAATAATCATTTTTTTTTTTTCTTCAAATTTTAAGCGATGAGGACATGCCAAAGCAAGCTACAGCAGCAGGAGGTTCGACCCTGTCACCAAACACTGCAGGTAAGATTGTGTGTTGCAATTTTTTAATATATATAATAGAAATAGCTGTTCTTTGGAGGCAGAGAAATTCTCCTTCTTTGAACCCTGTGAGGAAGGAAAGAAATTTCCCCATGTGCCCACTGCAGCAACATCCTTTTTTAACAATGAATTCCCCTAGGAATCTCTTTCCAAGCTACACCCATGTCAGCAAGGAATTCCCTACCCTCCTCCCAATGAACTCTGTTTTCTTTAAATAAGGGGCAAAATACTGATAATAAAAATGTTACTGGAAACTGTTGTGATCTCCAAAAAAAATGGAGAAATGAAGTAAAACATTCCTGTCAGGAATCATGGAAACTCGTTTCCTTAAAACAGAGCTCTGTGTGTTTGGATGCACTGCACGGGCAGTAAAGTCTTCACGTCCTTCTGCTTAGCCAAGGTAACCCCAAAGGTCCTGGAGGTCTTTACACAGCAGACAAGTGGTGAAGTTGCTGCTGCTTTGGGGGTGCCAGCTCCAGGAGCGCCTGGACAGTCACAGCTACCTGTGTCAAACCCTTCTCTTCTAAAATATGTAGAGGCAAACATAATTGCTCCTGAATGGGGAACAAAACAAAGACAAAAACAAAATGGATGAAAAACACTCAACTGAAAAGAAAAAAAAAATTAAGCAAAAGGTGACTGAAATATGAAATGTCATGGACAGCGAGCACACACACACACAGGTACGACACGAAACTGCTGCTTGTGGCTAAAGAACCATGAACTTGACTCTCAAAGAAGGTGGCCTCAGGCTAATCCTTGTGTTCATTTATTAGAAAACTGTACAAATGAGAACCTGAAGAGGACTGTGGGAGGCGTGGGGAACAGCAGATTGCTCTATCTCTGCCCACACTGAAATGGCAGCAGCTTATGAAACCAAGAGAAAATGAACTTCAGGAGGGAGAAAGCTTTCCCTCAGTGTGAAGAACCCACCACCACAAGGAGCAGGAAAGGAACCATGGCCTCCTTTCCAGAACAACACTGCCTTTTTGAGGGAGTCCTCCTGTTTAGCTATCAAACGTGAGGAGAGACATGCTTTAAAGCAGAGAATAAACCACTACCACTTATCGACCTCCCAGAAGTACACCTGCCTAGCAGGTTACCTCCAAAATCATCCTGAGGAATAAGAGTAACACGCAAAATGCCAGAGAGGTTTAAAAGTGTTTATTAATAATTGTGCTGTTCTCAGCCTAAGATGTATTTAAAGTCTCATCCTACATAAGTCCTTGGCACATCCTGGCCATCCTCACTCCACAACAGTCAGGATACATGTCCTGTATTTGTAGAAAATAACCAAAGTGTGTCCTTCTTACAGAACTACATTTCACGTGTTATTTCCCCAGCAACCTGCCTTCCTTCACTTTTTGACCCTTTACTGATTTTGGATGTTAAAGAAATCCTTCAGCATAAACAGCAGCAGCCAGAACTCCTCCCACAAAGCTCAGGGTGGAGAGAGAACAAACGAAACCAGGCTGAAATTCTCACAGTAAACCATATGACCAGGCTGAAATATGTTTTTCTTCCAGCAAATTTGTGTTATTTTGAAAAGAGTGTGCTTTTTGTGAAAATACCTCTAAACTTGAGCAAACATGCCTTTTTTTATTCTATATGCAAGCAGATAAGAGGAAAAGCTTTGGAATGACTCCATACCACAGTCAGTCATGACAAGCAAAATTTAAAAACTGGAAGGCACTGTTAGTGTAAAACCCTTTGCAGCTTTTATCACAGTGTTCATTAGAAGAAGTTAAAGGACATAGGAACTGAGTTCATTTTAGTTCATACCAGTAAGCAGTGCAAAAATAGCTCATTTAAAAATAAAACAATCTCCCCCTGCCAGAGGTCCCCTCTTTGCTCACAAATGCTTTGCTTGGACAGAACGCTTTGTGTGATTTGGAAAGAGGGCATCGACTCCTCTACTTGCTTCTTTGTTAAATACTCACTCTGTGTTACAAGGGCTTGCGAGATCCATGTACACTTAACACATTCTTACTGGTAGCAACTGCAAGTGCAACTGAACTCCTGTGTATCTTAAACTGTGCTTCAGAGCTGTTGCCAGGTTAACGTCGGAATGCTAACACCACTTACGCTGAGCTTACAAGCCATTTACTGTCTTTTCAGATCTAACAGAAATATATTGAAAACACATTTGCCATTAAGCCATTTTATTTAACACTTACCTGGTCACTGATCTCTGAACAGAGTTCCCTGAATCAATCTACACTCTGAGGAGACATGGTCTTTTACACATCACATGGGGAGTGCCCTGAAGTTCTGAGGTGTCCCTGAGACATTAAAGCATTAAAGCACCAGGATGCTTTTCCTGGGGAGGGAAAAGCTTTGAAGCTTTATGGAAGACTACCTGAGTTTTGTATAACAGTGAAGAGTCATTGTGCAACTGCGACCTGCATTTCTGCAACTGTATGATACAAAGGTTTCTGAAAATTACAGGATAGGAGGAAGATGCATGGAACAAGCATGGGTTGGGCTGCTCACAATCAAGTGGAAACTCAAGAAGTTTTTATTAAGTTTTATCCAGAGCACAGTAAAATGCTATGGCATTCTGTGGCATCCAACAGAATTTCAAGGGATTTTTCCTTCTGTGACAGAAAAAAATTTATTTCAAAGTTGTTAAAGAGTGCAATTTCTCTGAAAATTTCCTCCTTGATCTGTTACAAAGCTCAAGTAGCTCAGGATTCACTGACAGTTATTGTGCAAATCCTGACTCAGAGTAATACACAGTCTACAAATACAAGAAAGCAAATGCTCTCAGAAGCAGCATAAGGGTAAGGAAAAAGAAAAATCAGCTACAAAGTCCTGTGGATAAAACTTACCAGACCATGTCTCCTAAGACTGTGAGATCTCATCAAGAACATTGATGTCGGGGAAAAAAAAAAACAACTTTGCCTTCTTTAACATTTTTCATCAGATAAATTCTCAAGCAATTTACCAGGGTGGGTGCAATTCCCATTATACAGGTGGGAAAACTGAGGCACAAACCAACAACACAGTTTTCCCAGTACTACGTCACCTGTCGGCAGACTATAGCATGCACCCACACGTCCTAACCTCTGTGCCTCACTCTAGCTCCCAGACAGCACTTCCTCCCTTGTCACCTGCTAAATATGACACGGCAAATACAAATGTGGATTATGACACAGACGGTCGTGTGGGTGCACCAATGTGTTCACACATTATACTTGTCACCTCTGTCCCATCAGTGGGAAGTAAAGCACTTCATACACACAGTCTTGACAAAAAACAAAATCCTTTCCCAAGCACTGGAGTGACAGAGGGAGGAAGCGGCGACACCATCCTTCAGCTAGAGAAAAAAGACCCAGCGATAGAACATACAGAGCGTTAGCATTAGAGTACAGTAAAACACCACAAAGCCCCAGAGCTGAATGGAAAGGGAAACAAGACTGGATTCTTCTGAATCTGTCCCCAGGGAAAGAAGAGTCTCAACTGTTCTTTTAACGCTGAGGTTTAGCTGAAGAATGTCAGAAGGGGAACAAAGATTGTCCTGTCCAGAGTGTGTGAGCAAGAAGGGAAAACAGACAGAAAAAAAAAGGTCAGTCAGTTAGCCATAGCAACATCCACAAAGCAGTCAGTTATCAGACATCTCAGATACAGCCTACATAGTGGAGAAGCATATCACAGCTGGTTAATTCGCACAAAGGAATCCACAAGACTCCATTGCAAAGAACAGACCTAACGCAAATATTTAGTGTTCGCTGAGGTGCCTGTCACCTGTGTACAGCTTAAACATGTAACGATTCCTTGTTGTTAAAAACAGCAGTTTACACATGCCTTAGTGAAAACCATTTTTCTCCAGGGGAGGTTTCTAAGACACTGCTGGCACTGAGCACTCACCAACACTAAATTTCCATATGTATCTTAGTAAACGAAAACAGTAGGACAAGGGTAGCCTGCAGAAATCTATTACTAATTAGGGTTTAAGTGTTCTGCAACTATTCCCAATGTGTATCTTTTCCCTCCCTTTTACCCAGGCAATAAGTGTAAATCAGTGAAATCTAGATGCACAGATCAATCTGTTCAACTGTCGGACTCTTTTGATGCAAGGGCTTTAACTAGCAAAGTTCTATAGAGAGCTGCTCCACTGCAGAGCCTGTAATTACCATTTTCTAAAAGTAGTCTTCCTCTTAGTGTTTCTACATAGATCCATATTTCAGAAAGCCTTTTATTTTTGTAATTAGATGTTAAATGAAAGGAAATACCTGCAGGCATCTTTTCAAAAAAACATGCTAGGCTGTCAGGCCATTCTTGCATACAGATATCTTACATTCACATCTCAGCAGATATGTAATGTAGACATGTGAGAGCAACTTCAGAGTTCAGGTGGGGCTATTTCAGTAAGCTTCCTCAGAGACACTCTCCTTGAACTCTTCCACATTAAAGCAAGAAATATGAGAAAACCAGGAGGGTCCTGGACCGTAGGTGCAGCAGATGTAGCAGGCTGTGTCTATAAGGGCCTTTTTCTTGACTGGCTTGTTTGTTTGTTTTTAAATGTGGGTCATTTCAGCGATCTGCTCCGTATTGCAACCTCATAAAAATCGCATCTGCATGTTTGAGGGAGCTGTAATTACGGAAGCTGGGATGGAATTGAACAGTTTTGCCCCAGACAAATTTATATTGTGTAGTTCTGCTTGGAGTAAAAGTCTGAAGTTTCCTAGGGTACCAAAACAGTGCAGGATCTCAAAGTACTAATGATCACTTACAACTCCCTACCACGTTCCAAAGCAGCTCACCACTGAGTCATGTGGAATTCCCAGGCATTTGATAAATATGATATCCTAAAAGCCCAATGGTTCAAATGCCTGCAAGTGACTATCTAAACACACCAAAAAATACTGCATGACTGACTTGAGAACAGTGGTTTTAGAAGTAACTGGGAAATGAGCCACTGGGTCTACTTTTCCCTTTCACAATACAAAAGAAAGAAAACAGCACCTACAATAGAAACACTAATGCTTAGCAATATAAGAACAAAATTAATTAATGCACTAGAAGAAAAATTAAGAAAAGCATGATGTATCAAAGTTATTTGTGCCGACATAGCTGATAAGACAAAGTGGAAAGGACAGTATAGCATAAAACAGGATAAATGGAGTCAGATGGACTATTTTATGTTCCCATCTCCTAGAACTTCCAAGTTTCAGAAGGTGACAAGGAGTATCTGAAGATGGATTTCTACCACTGGTATATAACGAAAGAATTAGGATCTATGCAAAGATAGCTACCATCAGAGAAAGGCCAGGAATACCGTGACTTGTTGGTGAGACAGTAAAAGTATTTGTGTAAGAGAATTATTCTGAAGGAATGTGAAAAGCTTTGGGAAAAATAAAATATACAAAACATCACCAAAATTTTATCCCACCTTTAAGCTGTCAAATATCTAATCTTGAGAAGATGTAAGTGTAGTTATAGAAACACCTTGCAGTTCTAAAGGCAGACTTGAACTGCATCAGCTATTATGAATTTGAGGGACAGCAGTAAGTGAATAAGACCTCTGATATACTAAATCTGACATCATTGAGCTCTGGAAGATAATGCAAGCTAAGTCCTGATCTATACCACAAGACATAGCTTATACCTGAACCTTCTAAGCTTTTAGTAATTTTGTTTTCATCCAATCTTTCAAAGAAAGTTTTATTTTCCGAAGCATCATACAAAACTGCACCTGAAACATTATATTAGGATAGCAGAAATACGTACCTGAGGCACTCCAATCCTCCTGCAAGCTTCCAAGAAATTCTCCACATTTCGTCTGCATTTTGCCATTGTAAGTTTAGGCTGCAAAGAAGGAGGCAGCACAGTGTTCGTCATTGGCAGGATTTAAAAAGATCTTAATTTTTTATTTAAATAAAACTCCTAATAAATCTCTTTGCCAAAAACTTCCTGCACTGACCTAAGCTTGTCAAAATCAAAGCAGGCTCTGTTTAAGTTTGCTTTTCTTTAGAATTTCAAAGCCATTTTATGAAAAGCTAATTTATGAATTTTGGATGTTTTTTAAAAAAGACAATTTTAAGCTGTGCACTATTTAGAAACAAGGCGTTATGAAACTGGCCAACACCCTTAGTGACCACAGGATAGCAATTTTAAAAATATACTTTGAATGAAACACATGCATGGCTTCCATGCTGTGACTTCAGAGCAATTTCATGATATGAAGCAATCTGGAGTCTGTTCTGAATAACTACAATACAAAAACATATAAATACCACACCGTGTTTCAAATAACAAAGACATTTTTAAAAAAAAGGAAGGCTGTTAGATGTAACCAGAACATAACGGGAGAAAAGTGGAACTAAAGCTTGCTGCTTCTAAGCCTCTTGTTAGACGTGTTTGATGTAGCTGTTTGAACTGCACTCACCAGCATTTTTTCAAGCAAGCTTTTTTCTACAGTTAGCTTTCACACCTCTACACATACAGACCATGGCACAGCCTCTGTCTCGTTTCTATTTGTGAAGTTTATTCTTTTCTGGTCAAAGAGACACAAGCTTCCTGCTCCTTTGAACAAGCTACCCACAGTCTACATAGCAGCAGGCAGCAGCCTGTGTGGGTTCAATCCTTTTCCACAAATGGCAGGGATTCTGCTCTATCCCCTCAATGTGCCATATTTCTCCATCAAGAAAGCAGGTTAAAGGCTAGTGCTGACTTCCTTCACCCCAAAAGACGAAGGGAATACAAAGATTACGTTGTAACTGAGTAATGACATGATGCTTCTTCGGCTTCTGGAGCCACGCAGCTAACGGCTGCTTCTTCTTTGGGATTAGTATGACAAAGCCATGATTTAATTCCTAACACAGAATATTCAACAGCACATAAAACCAGGCCATTGAAGAGATACTCTCAATGACGTAAGTCTTCTGAATAGCGGCTGTATGCCTTTTCTCTTAATGATTCCACAATCTGCCTAAAATGTTGGCATGTCCAGTTCAATTGTTCTCAAAGTAATGAAGACATCTGCTTGTTCACATTAAGTCCAAGAGAGAGGAACCACAATGATACAGTAGGCAGCCTTGTAAGTGCCAGTTCAAATTCCAGCCAACACAATGACAGACTCCAAAATAAGAAAAAGCAAACACAACATGCATGTTTCAACCTCTTCGCACAGAAACAATCTCTACAGGTGCAGAACAAGCAGCCTGCCTGTTCCTAATACTTTTAAGTAGCTGACCCTAAGTATTTTCACTGAACTTTCCAACTTCCACAAATACAGAGTAGGTAAATCATAGAATCATAGAATAGTTAGGGTTGGAAAGGACCTTAAGATCATCTAGTTCCAACCCCCCTGCCATGGGCAGGGACACCTCACACTAAACCCAAGGCTCTGTCCAACCTGGCCTTGAACACCGCCAAGGATGGAGCATTCACAACTTCCCTGGGCAACCCATTCCCAGTGCCTCACCACCCTTACAGTAAAGAACTTCTTTCTTATATCCAATCTAAACTTCCCCTGTTTAAGTTTTAACCCATTACCCCTTGTCCTATCACTACAGTCTCTAACGAAAAGTCCCTCCCCAGCACCCTTATAAGCCCCCTTCAAATACTGCTACTATTTTCCAGTTCTCGACCTTTCTCTAATTCTGTGCTTTCCCTACGTGATACACAGTGACCTGCATCCAGAAGTCTGTTATCATCACTGCTTTCCCAAAGCACTGCAGATAGGCAGGGTCAGAGAAACAACTTCAGACACTTCCAAACTTCTCTGTTTGCAGTGCGTCTGCATTTCCTTCCTTGCTCTCAACAGGAAAAAAGGTTCTATCTGGGGACTATTATCATAGAATCATAGAATAGTTAGGGTTGGAAAGGACCTTGAGATCATCTAGTTCCAACCCCCCTGCCATGGGCAGGGACACCCCACACTAAACCATGTCACCCAAGGCCTCATCCAACCTGGCCTTATGACTGGATTTGTTTTGTTCCAGGAGATGCTGTTCTCCTAGTATCTTGAGTGTGCTCTGCTGAAATTCCTAAGCAGAGGAATTTGTAGTGCTGTGAAGTGGACACAGGAATAAACTTGGTTTCTCTGCCTGTTTTTACTGTCTTATGTACTGGGATCCTAAATGTGGTAGAGAATGTTCTATTTCCCTACTATCTGCTTTTCTTAACTTCTCAGACCTTTTGATCTTTTGAAATATCCTATTTCAAGTTTTCATGCTGAACTGACTCTTATTTCACTAATTTTCAAGTTGATGGATGGAGGACTTGAAAATGTTAACATTTTCTTATAATCTATGCTAGAAGTAACTTCATTTAAATGAAGCAAACCCAAATACAGTTTCTTTTGATGATGCTATGGACCTTTTTTAGACAGAACAGATGGTTATTGTTTGTCATGTACATTCACAGAGAAGAATGCCGAATTTAGCATTGGTCTAGGTTATGGGACTTTGTTGGATGTTATTTTGGATACCTATAAAATACTATCACTATTACATACTTACAACAGCAGGTGAGGGGACATGAATGCTGGGAACAGATCGGGGACGCACGTGATTAGCTAAATGGCACAGAACAACACCATCAGTGAGAGCTGCTCCAAGATCACTGGGTAACGACACTTTCAACCGTGATTCTATATTCTGCAGAAAGATGAACATGGATACACAGAAAGTAAGAGCTGGTTTCCTCCAGCTGTTTCATTCTACAGAACATTTTATATGAGGCAGAGTGCTTGCACTACAACTCTGTCTGTCCTCATGACATTTCCAAACAGCCTTCTGAATCACATCAAGGAAAGCTCTGCACACTACTGTGGCCCAGAGCTGACCATAATCTGGGAGCAATTGAGTTCAATGATGAACAGTTTTCATTGTATAGCATGAGAGACTAATACAACCATTAACCAAAATAATGGAAACCAGGGTCTAGAAATAGTATTCCTGATCTTACGTAGTCTCAGATAATGGTTCTGTCAAGGGAAGTGAAAATCATTGTCGTTGTGGGCTGGAAAACAACAGTTAAGTCAAGACAACATTTTTGCCTTTAAATAAAAACCTGAACTACTTGACATAAATAGTTAGCATTTGTGTAAGGAAATGAACACAAATTCTGTTCAGCCATTTAATCTTATTTTAAACATTGTGTGAATTTCACTGAGTTGGTATGCTGTATCTACTTTAAGTATTGAGAAAGATTTAAGCGTATCTGGCAAGCAGAACAAGACAGACATTCTGAGATAAGAGGGGCTTTGCAAACAGCACCAAGTTTTGTTTTGCTTTAAGATAACTTTCTCCTTTTAGACAGACTGTCCTTACTTCAAATGTTACAAAGAGAAAGAATTCTCTGTCCATCTGGGATGCTTATAGCCTTAACAAGTAGGAATTCTTACTTCTTGGGAAAGTTAAAAAAATTGACACGTCAAGGAATCCCTTCATGCTCTCCAGAAAGAAGTCTGGGGTAAAGCAGAGTAGTACCTTAATGCCATGTGGCATTTTCAATATTCACGTATGTGCAGTATGTACCTGGGTATAAGCCACAAGTGTGGTGGCCCTAAACAGACAAAAAGCATGACTACAACGAATATCTGTGCCTCTGATGTTCTGCACTTAACTAAGGATAAAGCACAAATCAAAAGATGGATCCAGAGCACAGAAGGAAACCATACTGTCAGCATGACTGGCAGTAGTCTGCACACCACGAGCTTTTCTGTGGGATTTACAGCAAAGGGGAGTTTAAAACAAGAGATTGAAAGGAAACAGTGAGGTAACTTTCCAGTGAAGTGTGAAGGCTTCACCCTAACAAGTGTGAGGGCTGATAAAGAAGAAAGCAAGCACACATTCATTTTAAAAGCAGAGATCACCAGACACCCAGAAACCGAAGTATTTATTTTACAGAATTTGAAGCTGACTTTATTCACAAAGAACACCACTGCATCCATCTGAAAGAACCACTTAAACTGTACAACACCATTTAATTTTGGTTAATTGTGCACCACACTGGTTCAGTGAAATTGATCCAAAACACACTGACAGATTTAACAGGCTGCGCACAATGCACTTACTAAGATGCCCACATACTGGCTCTGGGCAGCACCTACCTTGCGTAGCTGTTCTATTAGCTCCAGCTCCTCCTCTCGCTGTTTGGAGTTTTGTCTTACTCTAGGGTCTACAGCATCATTAGCAGGAGACAAGGCACAGGCAGAAGATGAAGCAACAGCTAAAAAAGCAGCATGAAGGAAAGAAAAATCACTAAGCATGGTTTGGCTGATTGTCCTTCACTGCTGTACTATACATGCACACACAAGGTTCCAGAAAGGCTACAGTACATTCCCTTTCACCACCTGCTTCTTTCATTTTATTATGAATCAAACTAATGATCTCCTAATCTAAATGAGGCATTCTTTAACACATTTTCCTTTCTGTTTAGATTCTGTTCATTCTGTTGGGTAACAGTAATTCACAAAGGAGAGAACAAAGTTCTGCCGGATGGAGTATGTTGAAACAGTTCAGTTTTTCTACAGAAATTGCAACTTTATTATGTGCGACTGCGCAATGCTAAATTTATCAAGCTGCCTTCATCAGCTGCTGAAGACTCTTGTGGCATTTCCTTGGTATCTCTCGGGTGTAAGCACAGACCAGGAAGAACAAATCCCCACATTTCTACAAATATGGCGAAAGAATATTTGACAGCTCTAAATAAGAAATTTCTTATTCAAAAAGTATGTAATGCCACGTGTCTAGAAATGAAAGTCAAAAAGTAGTTTAATGGTAATGACCTGAAGTAACAGAACTCTACAAAACTTCAGTAAATGCAGATGTTAATACAGGGTAGCAAAGCTAGCTGATTTCTGAGCTATTTAACCTACCTTTCTTTGCTTCATCCCTGACAGCTGCTTGGTAAAGGAAACTCTCTGGTCGCAGGGCAGGGTTTCTATAGGAAGGCGGGGCTGCATGGCCAGGATATGGAGGGGAAAGGTGGACTAAACAAATGGGGAAAGGCACAGGAATGGAGGAAGAAGGAAACGGTTAGAATTTAAATAGGAAATGGGTTCAGCAATGTGGTAATTAAAGGAACAAAACAAAAATTTTAATATAATAATGACAAAATAAATTACAGCCATGCATGGTAAAAGCACAAAGCAGGAAAAGGCACTTCCAAGGACACTTGCATGCAAAGCACATTCCACATATCAATACCAACAACTGTTCTGGCTGGTGCTGAATGCATCTGCTTTAGACCTGTATGAGGGCCTAAAGCAGCCAAACCCTACACTCTGCCTGAGGACATGCTTCACTCCTGTTGAATCTTCCCTGGTGTGTTTCTAAGGAGACCCAAGTAACTGCATAAATTCTCTAACAGCACCGCCACATAGAGAGGTGGGAACAAATGCTCCCATCTCTTCATAGTACAAATAAGCAGAGCAGGCATTTTGATCCTTTTTCAGAAATTTTTGTTCCTTTCCCTATTACCTGTCTGAGGGGTAGGTGAGCCAGGGGAGACGGTAGATCTGTCATCACTCTGTGGATAAAGAGAGCAGAACAATATGAATGGTCCTAATCTGGAAAAGCTGTGACTACATTTTAATTTTTCTGTGTTTTTAAAAAAGGCTCCATCCATCTAAATGCATATCAGAAAAAAAACCCAAACCAAAGAACCCCAACAAAACCCAGAAATGTGACAAACCACAGTACGCTGTTCCCCAAGTCTCATCTCTGCAGAAAGGGACAAAGTTTTGTCTTTTGCAGAAATGACACATTTGCTTTTTTCTAAGGAGAAAGAATAATGAAACAATACTGACAATGCAATGATGGGTCTTTGTTTACTCTTCCTTCAAACCAAAACTTTCAAAGTATTCTTTGCAAAGCGGACACAGAAAAAGAGATCATTAAATAACATGCAAAACTTGCACTGCAGCAGCACCGATAAGGATACACTTTTTCCTTTGCTAATGCAAGCCTGGTATTTACTTAACATCACTCTCCACAGTGAAACACCCTGTGTTTTATTACAGTGCCTAGACAGACTGATTTCTTGTGATTAATGCATTCATTACAGCAGTTTTCACAGAGGAGAAAGAAATACAGTGTGTCTGTATTCAGAAGTAAGCTGGTGAAGAATACAAAAAGAGTACTTTTGATGAACTCAACTTAGTCAAGCGCAAATAAACTTGCACAGAAAAAGCAACATCAAACACAGCTAAGAACCCCTCGGAGCAGAGACTGGTTACCAGGTTTTTATAGCTTAGGCATCCTGTAGACACAGCCTAAAGCTAAGATGAGGTAATATCTACTACAGTTTAATCAGGAAAATAGGATTCATACCCTACCTGAACTTTTGATTAGAAGCTGACAGACTAACACCTGTTAAAACAGATGTGTGGATCCAAGGGTTTTTTGTTGGTGAATGATAATAGCAAGAGATACCTTGACAGGACTGAAGGTAGAAGCATTAGGCAGGGTAGTAGCATGGCTTTCTTGATTCAACCCTGAAAGTGACTGAATGCAGAAAGAAAGAGAAGGCAGTAGCAGTGTTAGCAAAAGGCTGATAGGTCACACACAAAGGTGGAATGCAGTAGACAAGGTAAAAAACAAGAGATGAGCGTGATCACATTCTCAGAAACACCCAACAGGCAACAAATACGTACTTGCTGAACTGCAGGTAAAGCCTGCCTATCCTCCTAAACTTTTTGGCCTGTAAGCTTGGGAGATGTGATGTTTCTTTTACACACCACACAGTGATATCAAAAGCAGAACTAGTAGAACAGTGAGTTACTAAGAACGGTGAGGCAAAAGCTTCTTTAATAACACCTAATCTATCCCCTATGCCATCAGCCAAAAGGAAATTTTACCCTAAACAATTCATTCTGAGCCACTATTCAGAAAAAAGCTTTTTTTTTTTTTTTTAAATATTTGGAGTATGTTGTGCATTTTTAGTTAGTTATTTTCCTGTCAACTTAGTAAAGATCAGAGAAACCCACATCTCACCAGTTTAGGAATACACACTTTGTGTCTGCCACAAACACCTAATGCAGATCCTTGTGAGCTACACACAAAGTAAGTAAGATTCCATGGGTGGAATCTAGCTCTCAGGGAAGATATCAGTGTGAAGATTCATAGTGCTGCCACAAATAAAGCACAGCCAGATTTCAATTACAGACAATCTTAAACCCAACCAAATAAACAACTTCTCATGTTTACAGAACAGGAGCTCCAGCATCCCAATCTATCACTGACAGATGGACCTAGAAGGCCAAATTCCATGCCTTATTGAAAGCACAATCGAAACATTTGAGGACTGAATGGCTCAAGAATGAAACTATACTTTCTGAAACAGCATTCAAATAGGAAAGTGGCAGTTCAGGACAGGAAAAGAACACCAAATGACACCTAGAGACTCCATGATGTGAATGAGACACTTGAGAGTGTTAGTATTTGAAATGATTTGCAACTACTCTGCCGCTTCAGAAGAACAGTACAGCCAGGAAGGACTAGGAGGAGAGGTTATGCTGAGGGCAAGCCTTAAATACAAACATCTTTAGGCCTTATGCAGATTTAACCGCTGATTCTCAGTGCAGACTCTCTCCACAGCAGCACAGAGCAAAATTTTTCTTGTTTGTTTGGTTATTTTTTTTTGGTAAGAATTTCAAAATATCACTTGACTTAAGCAAAACATCAGCTATTATATGAGAACAGTAAAATAAAACAGAAGTAGGTGATCTGTAGCATTAACATAACTGTTTATTCCTAGATGAAAAGACCAAGACAACCTTGATGCAGACTAATTGAGAATTCATCACAAATCCATGTACCCAGCAGTGGGGGAAGGGAAGGGGAACACAGCGCACGACAGGGTAGGACAATCACAACAGCAACACACTGCATGCTCTTCACCTGTTTGCAAGTCCCTGGCCTTCTTTTAATGGTATTGGTGTTACTGTCAATCTCAAACACAAAGAAAGGCTCAAAGCCATTCTGCCAGGGGCAGCAACGAAAGAAAGAGAGGAAAGAAAGGAGGAAGTGAGGCAAAGAACAACTGTAAGAGAAGGCAGCTGCAATATGAAAGGAACCAAGGTGCTGGAATTCAGATTTACAACACCTTACTGCACACGCGACACTTGGCCTCTAGGTCTAGCACTGAAGACAGATAAATCTCCCTGTGCCAGAAACAACTGTAGATACAGAGACTGACAAAACAGAGCCCAACTAGAACTCTGCTTGAACCAAATAAGGATATTTTAAGAGAATTTGATTATTAAACTTCTGAAAACACAAATGGATGCCAACGGTCTAAGAGAAAACTCCAGGGTAGAAGTTACCATAACTCAAGTCCTGCTTACTTTACCCATACCATTATTATTTGTAACACACTGGTGCCTAAAAGCCTTAAAGTGTCAAAGTGTTTCAGACATCCCATGTGCTAACAGCAACATGATGGCCTCAGGCAATGTTTGAGACCACAACAAGAAAACAGATCACAAGGCAGCAATGACACAAACGTTATGAAAAGAAGAAGTCACACCAGCTGCCTGATGCTTATCAAGTATGTCACAGGCTTCACAACAAGAGAAATTGTGCAGCAGTTTGAGAGGATGTTTTGGACTATTTTTCCTTCCACAGTATTCACCTTTTAAGAGACAGTATGGGAGGAAACAAGGTATTTGGGGAAAAATGAGATCCATAAGCAATCAAAGCTGAAATCACTAGCCAAGTCTGAAGCCTTGATACTATCTCAACAAGTAATCTCAATTGCAACGAACAGGACTACCCTCGTGAGAACAGCAGCCGGGAAAGGACTAATACAAAACTTTGAAGTATACAGCACCAGAGGCCAGTGATTACATTTCTTCAGCAACATTTTAGTTAGTCTGGCTATCACCAGTCAACAAAAAGAAAGCACCCACAGTGTGCAATGAACTGCTACAGTCAAACTCCACTTCTAATCACAGGTATGTAGAACAAACATACAACTCAACTATTAACACTCACAGAAAAGTATGGGTAGTTTTTCATGAGTTCAAACAGACTGTGCTGAAAATGTTTACAAACAGAAGGAAACAATCAGAGCACACCCTGTGCAATGTGAATACATTTTAATTTAATTAGTGATGAAAGACAACAAGGAGAAAAAACATGATGTAAGATTTAAAAAAGGAAGTTCACAACTTAAATTTTGGTTACTGCTAAAGCAGTAACAAAACCATAAGACAGAAGAGGTAAAATAAAAGAAAGCTCACTTGCATTCTAACTACATATTAGACTTACAACTTGTTTAATCTTTTCCTTACATCTGAGCCAAAAACATTGTTTGAAGCAAAAGAAAAGCAACTGCTCAGTTTGGAGAGCTCTGATGTAACAAGGGAAATGCTGAACAAAAGATCTTTTACTGCACTTCTGTGTAATATTCTCTCCTTTTGCCATGAAGAGTTATTCCCACACTACAAAGCAAGAACAAACAGTGGAAAAACCAGCAGAACTATTTTTTTTTTTAAACTAACCTATCTGCAAGTTGCAAAGTCCTAATGTTTGGTACAGTAAAGTTCACACTGCTGCATGCAGTCTTTATGGAGAGAAAAAGTCAGAGAGGAAACTATATGAATGAAAAATGAGTACTGAAAACTGCCATTAGTGAACAGAACTTTGATATCAAAAACTCTGGTGAAGGAAAAAGCCATCCTCAGAAATTAGACCCAGATAAATTTCAAATCCATAAGGGCAGGGAGAATGTCGAACGAAATACAACAGAATAGAAAAAAGCAGAAGTAATTTCAACTCTTATGACAGACTTTTTTTTTTTTTCCGAAAGCAATCTAATGAACATTTCATAGGATCATAGAATAGTTAGGGTTGGAAAGGACCTTAAGATCATCTAGTTCCAACCCCCCTGCCATGGGCAGGGACACCCCACACTAAACCATGTCACCCAAGGCCTCATCCAACCTGGCCTTGAACACTGCCAAGGATGGAGCATTCACAACCTCCCTGGGCAACCCATTCCAGTGCCTCACCACCCCAAGAGTAAAGAATTTCTTCCTTATATCCAATCTAAACTTCCCCTGTTTAAGTTTGAACCCGTTACCCCTTGTCCTGTCACTACAGTCCCTGATGAACAGTCCCTCCCCAGCATCCTTGTAGGCCCCTCAGATACTGGAAGGCTGTAAGAGGTCTCCACACAGCCTTCTCTTCTCCAGGCTGAACAGCCCCAACTTTCTCAGCCTCTCTTCATACAGGAGGTGCTCCAGTCCCCTGATCATCCTCGTGGCCCTCCTCTGGACTTGTTCCAACAGCTCCATGTCCTTTTTATGTTGAGGACACCAGAACTGCACACAATACTCCAAGTGAGGTCTCACGAGAGCAGAGCAGAGGGGCAGGATCACCTCCCTCGACCTGCTGGTCACGCTCCTTTTGATGCAGCCCAGGATACGGTTGGCTTTCTGGGCTGCGAGCGCACACTGAAGCCGGCTCATGTTCATTTTCTCATCGACCAATACCCCCAAGTCCTTCTCTGCAGGGCTGCTCTGAATCTCTTCTCTGTCCAACCTGTAGCTGTGCCTGGGATTGCTCCGACCCAGGTGTAGGACCTTGCACTTGGCATGGTTAAACTTCATAAGGTTGGCATCAGCCCACCTCACAAGCGTGTCAAGGTCCCTCTGGATGGCATCCCTTCCCTCTGGCGTATCAACTGAACCACACAGCTTGGTGTCATCAGCAAACTTGCTGAGGGCGCACTCAATCCCACTGTCCATGTCACCGACAAAGATGTTGAACAAGACCGGTCCCAACACCGATCCCTGAGGGACACCACTCGTTACCGGTCTCCAGCTGGACATTGAGCCATTGACCCCAACTCTTTGCGTTGTGGCCATCCAGCCAGTTCTTTATTCACTGACTGGTCCACCCATCAAATTGATGTCTCTCTAATTTAGAGACAAGGATGTCATGTGGGACAGTGTCGAACACTTTGCACAAGTCCAGGTAGATGACGTCAACTGCTCTGCCCCTGTCCATCAGTTTCGTAGCCCCATCATAGAAGGCCACCAAATTGGTCAGGCAGGATTTCCCCTTAGTGAAGCCATGCTGGCTGTCACCAACCACCTCCTTGTTTTTCATGTGCCTTTAGCATGCCTTCCAGGAGAATCTGCTCCAAGAGTTTGCCAGGCACAGAGGCGAGACTGACTGGTCTGTAATTCCCTGAGTCATCCATTTTCCCCTTCTTGAAAATGGGGGTTATATTTCCCTTTTTCCAGTCATTGGGAACTTCACCTGACTGCCATGATTTTTCAAATATGATGACCAGTGGCTTAGCAACTTCATTCGCCAGCTCCTTCAGGACCCGCGGATGGATTTCGTCAGGTCCCATGGACTTGTGTACGTTCAGGTTTTTAAGATGGTCTCGAACCAGATCCTCTCCTACAGTGGGCCTAGGGTCTTCATTCTCACAGTCCCTGCGTTTGCCTTCCAAGACTTGGGTGGTGCAGTCAGAGACTTTGCCAGTGAAGACCGAGGCAAAGAAGTCATTAAGAACCTCAGCCTTCTCCAAATCCTGGGTAGCCAGTTCTCCCGATATCTTCCGGAGGGGGCCTACGTTGTTCCTAGTCTGTCTTTTACTTGCTACGTACCTATAGAATCCCTTCCTATTATCCTTAACATCCCTAGCCAAGTTCAATTCTAACTGGGCCTTAGCCTTCCTCACCTGGTCCCTAGCTTCCCAGACAGCATCCCTGTATTCTTCCCAGGCCGCCTGTCCCTGCTTCCACCTTCTATAAGCCTCTTTTTTCCTTTGAATTTTCCTGAGCAGCTCCTTATCCATCCAAGGAGGTCTCCTGGCCCTCCTGCTGCACTTCCTTCTATTTGGGATGCAACACTCCTGAGCTTGGAGCAGGTGATCCTTGAATAACAACCAAGAGTCTTGGGCCCCCCTGCCCTCTAGGGCTATATCCCATGGAACCTTACTAAGCAGGCTCCTGAAGAGGCCAAAGTCTGCTCTCTTGAAGTCCAGGGCAGTGAGCTTGCTGCACGCTCTTCTCACTGTCCCAAGGATCTCGAATTCGATCATCTCGTGGTCACGGCAACCAAGGCTGCCCTGGAGTGTCACATTTCCAACGAGCCCTTCCCTGCTGGTGAGCACGAGGTCAAGCATGGCACCTCTCCTTGTGGGCTCCTCTATTACTTGCAGAAGGAAGTTGTCTTCCACACAATCAAGGAATCTCCTGGCTTGCTTGTGCCGGGCCGTACCTTCACTCCAACAGATATCAGGGTGGTTGAAGTCTCCCATGAGAACAAGGGCCTGTGAGCTTGAGGCTGTTCCTATCTGCCTATAGAGCACTTCATCCACAGATTCCTCTTGATCAGGCGGTCTGTAAGAGATCCCCACAATAATGTCCCCCATCGCTGCTCTCCCTTTAACCTTGACCCACAAACTCTCTGTCGACTGCTCACCCGTCCCCAGACAGAGTTCCATGCTCTCCAGCCTATCCCTAACATAAATAGCAACTCCCCCTCCCCGCCTGCCAGGCCTGTCTTTTCTAAAGAGCCTGTAACCTTCCATTCCAACACTCCAGTCGTAGAAGCCATCCCACCATGTTTCTGTGATGCCTACTATATCATACTCCCATAGTCGTGCACACATCTCTAATTCCTCTTGTTTGTTTCCCATGCTACGGGCGTTTGTACAGAGACATCTGAGCCAAGCTCCAAATGAAGCCGGCTCATTGGCTGGAGTGGCTGGAATATCTCTGCATCACTCCGAGCATTTATTGTAGGTGCTGGCAACTGACTGGGTGTGTTAGGATGGAATGATGCCCCCCTCCCCCAACACATCTAGTTTAAAGAAACCGTGACCAGCCTGGCAAGCCTCCTATCAAAACCACTCTTCCTCTTCTTTGTCAGATCAGCTCCACCAGCCCCCAGTAGACCTGGCCTACTAACTTGGGTTCCGTATTCAAAACACCCAAACCCCTGACTATGGCAGGATCCTTTTAACCGTTCATTAACTTGGCCAATCCTCCTAGCTTTTTTAAGGTCTCCCCCTGTATCCTGGAGAATTGATGAAAAGACAATCTGAGCTCCAGAGCCCCTAACCATCTCCTTGGTTTTGAACATGTTTTTACCATACAGAATACATTTGTCGAAATAAAACTGCTACAAATTCATGAGCTTGCATGGGCTTAATGTTCCAGTTTATAACAATTGCCAGAAACAGCTGCCCTGGCATATGTCATCATTTAGACACACTGTGTATTTATTTCCACTACAAAATAGAGCTGCAGATCATACTTCAGCAGTTTAGAAAACTGAGTATTTCATATACTATTACAGTTCAGTGCTGCTGAAAAGAGCAAGGAATCAAAAGAAAAAATGAACAGAGAAATGACTGCTTGGAAATCTGGTTCAATCTTTCCCTACCAGCCTGGCCACTTTTCTGTGAAGTGCAAGGATGTAACTTGGTTAAAATACAAAAGAAACAAACAGTGACGGAAGACAGTTTCAAATTAATTTCTGAAAAGTCCAAGTCATGTAATGTAAAATTCTACATATTAATTTACAACAAAAGTCATGGAGTCACACAATCAAATAGTCCCTAAAGGTATCTTTAAAATACATTCAATTCACTGACAATAGATTCTTAACACTTAAACCAGGCCACTGCTATTCTTCTGTTTCTTATTATCTAAATATGAGAGCACATTTTTATATGCTAATTGATTGTGATTTCTATCAGCAGGCACATGCATGATCACTACATCTCTCTCTAATATTACAAGCTTTCTTTCTTTCCTGCACTGTGCTGATTGTTTAAAAGCAGGAAAACAAAAACATCTGAATAAAGAGATAGTAAATATCTTGCGCTATGTGTTCTAGAGAAGGATACTCTAACTGAAACCACTGCCTAAAGAAAATTTAGGCTGATAATGGAAGCACATGAATGAGGAAAATAAATCCCAGGCATGCAGTCATGCAACAGCAGGCAAATCAAGTGTATTTTTCTTTTATAGACATGGATTATGGCATTAATTATATTCTTTATTATGCTACATTGCTAAGATGCTACAAAAGGAGAAATAGCATAAAACATGAATTAGGTACATAAATGCTTTTATTTTTGTTAAGTGTTCATAATAGATTATTTTTACGACATCTCAATCGATAAACATTAAAAAGGTATGGGGAATATTTATATGATTTGTAGCATATGTAAACAGTTTTTCCTTGCCAAGATACTAAGTATTTCTAACCACTGTGTGCAAGATGCAGACGAGTTAAAGTAGAAGGCTGTGCCTGAAGTATTAAAACTGCGTACTTGATACTGCAGAGCGCATCAATGGGGAAGCAAGCTAAACGGAGAAGAAATCAAACCAGAACGACTAGAGATTAATTTTTAATTGTAGAAGCTGTTCTTTATTACTGTTCTATCAGTAATTTTCTTCTGCTGTCAGCAAAAGATAAGTTTCAATTATTTTGTGGGAAAACATCACTATATTACTAACAAATGGCTGCCAGTACAAGTATCAATATAATATTAAAGTTCACAGATAAGCTACTTTTTGAAGATGATGATCATGTTTTATGCTATTTAGATTAGCTCTAAAATAGTTGGTCTGACAAAATCATAACATGTTGTTATTTTTATGCTCTAGAATCTGCCACATAAAAAGGCCATTACGTGCAGGATCTTACCACTAACAAGGCACTATCATCAGTATGCTGAGACCTTCTGGATGGAAAAGGACACTGGGAGTTGGGAGAGATGGAGTAATGTCAGAAACACACAGAATGTCAGAAACACATGGTATGTGAACAGACAGACATTTTGGAACATGTACTGCTTGTTTATAGCACTGTGAGGCTTTTTTAAAATTCATGAAGTATATGTAACTCTGCAGTAATATACAGCCACATAACCCAGGAATTACAGTGTACTCATATTACTTAAGGAATCAATTACTCTGCTTTCTGTGTTGTCTCAAGTACATATAGCTAATATGTATTCACAGTTCTTACTGTGGTAGAACAAAAGACCCTTCAAAAGAATAAATTAAGAACAGAAGAACATTAAGAAGGCAAAGGAGCAAAATCTATTTCAATTACCCCATGTTTCGGTAATTTTCTAACAAAAAAGTTAGTTGAAAATGCTGCTGAAGAACTATTTATACTCATTATATTATTAAAAGTTTTGATCTGATTAACACTGCCAAGTGAATTACTGTCCTCTGGAGGAAAGTGGAGATGGCAAGCAGTGGAACATGTAGAAATCTGATGCAGAGAGTGAACAGATGTTATTGGCTCAGCTCTAGAAGACTGAGCCTTGTATGATTTGTGTTCCCCGCTGACTTACTGGTTTTGTTTGTGAAACTACACAAGAATAAAACTTTTAAAAATTTTATTTATTTTTCTGATAGCCCTCAAAATTCTAATGCTTAAACTTTTTGGCATAACTGTTGATCTAATGGCAGGAAACTGGGAGAAAACTGATCAATAAAGGATGACAACAACACAGTAACTTGTCTCAATACTCCCGTTAGAAAGTAAACTGTAGGGCTCGCAAGGAGCAACTTAAAATGATATATGAAATGTGTTTTCTGTACAGAACATAGAAAACATGCAACAAACAACAAAACAACACACTTGGACAGGCATTTACATGAACAAAAGCAAATACTAGGATGGTCCCATAAGCAAAAAAACCCATTCCAAAGATTAATATTAAGTGTCAAAACAACTGCTATAACCCAGTCCTGAAGAGTTCTCCATCATCAGAAAAATACCTCTGATGGAGAGAGCTAAGAATTGAGGCGCTGACATCCCTTGTAATACTCCTATTGGACTCTTACCTCACTATCCAGAGGACTTTGCTTCTGAGGACTTAAGGATGCTTTTTGCTATAGAGAAAAAGGAAAAATGAATGACAATTTAAAAAATGTGACAGAGAAATAAAACTTCAGAACAAAACAGTATAATTTAGAAGTGTTTTAAAAAACAACAAGTCTTAGTTTTTAAATGAAACAAGCACTGGGAAAATTGCAAGTTTCCGCTGAGGTGAAGCTTCACTGATGCCATCAGTAGAAAACCAGCCTTTATTCCAAGTGAAACCAAACAAAATTAAAGTTGCTTTTGCATATTAAAGATGTATAATAAATACAAAATATAACCCAAGGGAGGAATTTAACTGCTGGGAATAAAGTGCTCATGCATAACAAAGACAACAGAAATAAAAAACCAACCAAACCCAAAAACCCCAAAAGGCTCATCAATGAACAAACTGCTTCCTAAACATTTAATGTCTTTAACTGAAAGACTGAGCTGAATCTTTAATAAAAACAGCTTTTCTAAAAAACACTGCCAGAGGCCTGAGCGTAGTTGGTGTTAATGAAGAGCCTACTTTCTGGCAGCTAAAAATCTTTTTCTAAACTAAATTTACACATTACATAAATGCAATAAAACATTCTTTTCCTCTCTGCAGACCACCCTAAGCCCAAAATACTAGATTTGTAATAGCAAGATTTGGGTAGGTCACCAGACCAGTAAACAGTAAAATAAATTTAACTAACATATAAACAAATTTGCATGTTAAGCAGCAGACTACTTCATACTGATTATAGTGAAAGAGAACACAAAGATGCAGTATCCATGGAGGATCTGAGGTACCATAAATTTGCATCTGCGCTTTACCTGGAAGTAACTAACTTACACACCATAAAGCACCAAAACAGATCAGCCAATGTCAACTTGTGTGTATGATTGCTTTCTTCCTGCCAAACTTGTCTTCAAAATTAAATTGCCTCTATGCCTTCTGAAATAAAGACCCCTTCTTTCTTTTACCAACCCTGTCACTTCCATATGAATGAAAAATTGAGAGAATGAGGTGGACTATGTAAAAATATAGTCCTCTGCAAAAACTGTATGTGGGCAGATCTCTCTGTCTTCCTCTCCAGTTCTAGCTTTGTCTATGTTAAGCTACAGCACCAACACTAAATGGACTTAAGCACTATTTCTCCATTTTCTTTAAAAATGGCATGCATGCCCAGGAGTGTAATGTACAAGTATTATGATCTTGACAATTAATTTTCAGTCAGGGATTCGGAAATGATAAAGTATCAAGTAGGTACTAAAAGGAGGTACCTTAACAAAGTCAAGGACAGCTTCTCTCTGAATCTGTTTTGTTCTCATCCTCTCCTCCTCATACTGAAGAGCTGCTAGCTGAGCCTCCCGACGGGTACGCTCTATGTGCCTGCGGTGCAGCTCAGGATCTGTATTAGGCACCTGGAACAAAACAGTGCACCAGGCTGTAAAGACAGAGCTACATAGGGTAAAACAGATGGAGAAACAGTTCATATCTTATGGCTAACATGAGTTTGGTTTTGCATCAAATTCATCCAAAAGAATAAAATAGTAGGTAGAGTTCAATGTGTTACCTGACTGTGGTGACTTGACAGAAAGCAAGGTGAATCAGCCGTGGGTCTGACAAATGGAAAAACAGAGTAAGTATACTTTTTATCTTAAATCTAAACAAATTTTCATACATGAGTTGTCAGCAACACACAAGTATCTCATCAAATCAGAAGAGTAACTGTTTAGTAAGCAAAGCTGTTAAACCAACTGCTGTGATAACAATTTAACTCACTGTGCATGACAGATTTTGAGCAGTCATTTCTAGCTCTCCTCCAGAATTTTTCTACAGCTAAAGATGTACCCATTGGATTGTACGTTTGGCCTATTACACAGAAATATTCAGTACTTCTTACTGATTATCTACGAGCTGCTTAAGTAACCAATCCAGGACCTTTTCAGATGATCCTTGTTTAGAGGACCAACTGGCTACTGCAGTTACTGGGGGGAGAGGGGTGTATGTGTGGAATAAAACTAGTCAGTAGAAACTATATGTTTCTTTTCCCTACCTTGCTGTCCTGTCCCCATCACTCCTTAGTACTTGGTGATGCTCTCTGTCCTGCATCAAATTTAGAGTTTCAAGTCTGTAATTTATCAGTATCCCTGCAGGTAAACACCAGGTGGAAGGGGGATCGGCCACTAATGCTTATAAACTACTATCAGATTAATTCCTCTCTAGATTATAGCTTTCCAAATAGATTTTCTAGATTACGTTTTTTCCGAGAGCAACGGCCTAGACAATTAGCTTCGGATAACCACAAAGCTGAGGATGACTAAAGAAATCATGTTGTGATATGTAGTCAGATCACAGCTAAGGCAGCTCATAATTAAACAAACACACCTTGCTTAATTAACAGTGATTTCAAAATACACAAAACCAATCTCTCTTTTAAGACTATATTCTGGTTATTGTAGGCCTTTTTGTGCTCTGAAAAGAACAGTTTTAAACATTAGCACCCTCTGATATTTTCAGAACCTGCTCACTTTACCAATCAAGTAATGACTTCATAACTGTCTGTGAATCAACCCATCAAAGTCACAAGGTACACAATAACTCATCTGTGTCTTACCCATCATATCAACAATAAAAGAAAACTTGCAGTCAGTTCTTTTCTAGAAGGCAGTTGCTAGCACTGCAACAATTCCCAAGGCCCACAGTCTACAGCACATTCCCTGCCATGTTGCTGCCTAGAAAGTTGATGGAAATCTAGCAGCTTACTCTTGACAGCCCCAACTCTGCAACCTTCACTCCTGGGGCAACTGTGGAACAGAGACACATTTGCCAATTTCCAAAAAATGTCAGTCCTGCAGCCTGTGTGTAGACTTATTACCTATCCTGCATGGAAAATCTTTAGAGATGTGGAAGACCCATACGCTACAGGTCTCCTCTGTTACTTAAATTAGCACTGATTCACATGACAAATCCATTACTGTGCTGTTTCAAATGGATGGGACTGGATTCAACTGAGTGCGAAGAAACGTATTCAGACCAGAGTACACAGAGCTTTGTTGCGTCAGGAATGCACCACAGTCTGTCCAGAGACACAAACTGTAGTTACTGAGTTGAATAAACTAATGTAAGTACTCTTGAGATGGAGTCTGCCTTACATCCAACTCTAAGAGTTTTAATGGCTCCAGCATGCTGAGGGAAAAACAAAGAGGCTGCCTGCCAAGGCATTTGTACAGAATTATTGTGGAAGCAGTTTACAGCTTGTGGTGGCCACAAATGAAATATTTGTCTAATACAGGCTTAAAATACAAAAAATTACTCATTGTCATATGGCTGTTTTCACACAATTTTGAAGGCATTAAGAGTATGACCTGTTTTTAGTCTCTCATTAAGAATTTCACTCCACTGCAGCATAATATGAATAAACTACAATTCATTTAGATCATAGATCAACTACTTCTGCATGAAGGTCTGCTGCCATCCTTAAGCTGAATTAGAAAACACTGGATACCATCCTGAAATACAATTTCCTTTATCTTCAAAATATGTCTATGTAAACAGCAGCTCTCTCCTAGCTAATGAGCCTTCTTTTACTTCACATGCATCATAGAATCCAGTGTTTGTAAAGTCTAAATATTTCCATGTTGACCACCAATGTACAAATAGGAAAGTAAATAAGCAAACAAGCAACAAAATCAGTCTTTCAAACCACTTTATTTGGGGAGGACATATCAGACTGCTGTATTATTTTATGCCTTACCTGTAGACACTACAGGATAAGGAATGCTGATACATGCTGAATGAGTTACTCTCCTTTGAAACCTTACCTGCACATCTGCTGACATTTTGAAATGCTTATTAAAATGTTGCCATGACTCTGGAAAAATGTACACACTATTCTTGATTTCATTTTCTCTTTCAATGCCATTTTAGCATGCCATTAAAATTTAATTTTCACTGACAGCAAAAGTAATGACATAATTATAGCTAGCAGTTCTTTTCTTAACATTCCTAGTACAACTGAGCTGGCGTTCTGCTGTGTCCTTGCACATTCACATTCACCCCAAAGAATACTGAAATATGAAGGGTTCCAACAATTTTTATTCAAGTTCCATTAGCAAGAAGCTAAACATTTGCTTATCTTGTTCTCTTAACTAGACACCCAAATGTCTTTTCTCAAACCCAACCACCTCATTTATATTCTGTTCAACTCAGACCAGTTTTTACAGACAAGCATTCCCTTCAATAAGCCAACAGTCATTAGAGTATGAACGTAATTCAAAAAGTCTTCTTCATTAAACTAAGCAACCTGTTTTCAGCACTGACTTCCATCCTATCCCTTCTTCCCCTCATGTAAGCTCATGATTATGACACATAAAAGCACATTTTAAATTAAATTAAAACCCTACAGCTACCAAGAGTCAACCAGGTAGCACATCAGACACTCCATAGTAACTCTCTTTGTGCTTCCCCTAAACCTGCAATACAAGTTTGCTTATCCCTTCTGTCCTTTATGTAACATAGTCAGCTATTTAATCAAAGTCAGCTATTTAACTGAAGCACAAATTAAATCATGAAATGCAGATACTAAATCAGTTTAAAATATACACTTTAATATGGCAGACTTCTTTAACCAACTGATTCAAAGCTGAGCCTTGGTTTAGAAAGCCATGCCTTTTGGTCACTGCCATTATTAGAATACAAATTCCTAATCTGGAGCAATAATTTACAAGTCAACTGCTATGCATGTTTCTTGTGAAGCATCAGAGAACAGTGCCATTTTTAAAACACATTCAGTAAATATGCACTCTGCATTCATCATAAAACTCTGGATAGAATTACTGTTATCACATATTCTTACCTGTTTTGATGTAAGTATCGTCTTGTATCCTCTGTTCTCTGAAATTCTCTGATGGATACAGGCTTTACTGGTGAGCCCTAAGCAAAATAACATAGACTAAGTTAGCAAGTTATTCAGAAAACTGTACATTAATGTCAAAGAAACTCTTTGTAGAGCAACATCCATAATTACTCGTATTCAAAACACTTGACAAAGAACCACAAATCACAACTCAAGGATGTTCATTTACAGCTAGGCAAGCTCACTTTCATTTTTTCCCCCAATTTAAATGATTTTAAATAAATTCAAGCGTTTAAAAACCATCACTATTAAGAATTGTGCAGAAAAGTACATGTAGGTAGAAAATAATTCATGTCACTTAGACGAAATGTAGCATGAAGCCTGACAAACATCTATTCTAGTGTACAGCAATGCAGTCTGGATTCTCAGAAATACAGGATACAATAGCTGAGGATCTTTTATGACACATCACCTAAAGACACATCACAGAGGGACTAAGAAAGCAAAACATGGGATGAGTGAGAACACATTAGGCTTAATCTGAGATTTGAAATCATTTAACTCATTGGGAATTTTATTTTAAAACTTCTGCTGATACCCATTAATGTAGGAAAATAGAAACTTTTCAAGATTAACTTGCCAATTTCCAGTCATGCCTCTTGTATGCATGTTGTTATATTGCATACAGCTTGTTTTCCTAAGCAGAATTTTGGATTGTCTTTTAAGAGAAACTACTACTTCAGTTAAAAGCAAACAAATTTTTATGAAAAAATATGAACAGTTTTTTGATATTAACAATGCCTTTTCTCTATCCACAGCAAGGAGTCCTTGGGTTGCATTGCCAATGGTTGCTTTTTCTGAGTTTTGTTTTTATATCTATGCTTCAAGTGACATCAGCTTTTGTGATCTGATACTGGATTTATGAGATTTGCAAAATGAGTGCACCTCTGGTATCTCTGTCACTGATTTTGAACACAGCAAACAGTAATATAAAGAGGGCAAACTGGGGACCAGGCTCCTACATGAATGCTGAAAATCTGTTCCTATTGGTTAGATTTCTGAGGGCAGTCTCCAGAAATGTACCATCCAAATGACTTACAGGGAACAGTTTTCTCTGTGTGTTTCACAGCAGGAGCTGCTACAACTGGAACAAAGGCACTTCCCAGTTTTGGCAATTCATACAATTTTAAAGCAATTCCAGTGAATTTCATTATAGTGTGCACCAATTCTTGTGCAGCTATAAAGCAGTAAAAGACATGAGCTAAAGAAACCTTACTGGAATCATTGCCCTTGTCTACGCCAGAAAGTCATTTGGATAGAGTAAGCAATCAATAAAACCAGCTGCTATTAGGATAGTATATGCTAAGTTTGCCTTTTTTTTTAAAAATTACTATTATTATTAGTTGTATTTTTTTTTTTCTGTGAGAGAAAGCAGGGCAGTGTTCAGAGTTGCTCACAGCTGTTCCTAGACATTTCTAAAAAGCTGGCTGGAGAACTTTTGCACCTATCTAGCAATAATTTTACTTATTGTTCATTCACCTGTATACTTTCACTGACTGAGAACAGTTTTGTGTCAGGTTTATCTAAAACTACAGATGCTGGTTTTTGTTCAGAAAGGCGACCATACACATAACCAAGTCTGTATCTGTGGTTCAGAGCTTTCCTCAATAGTAAAGTGAGAAAGAAATCATTTTCTGCAAAGAGAAGGCTCTCTGAAAAGTCTGAATATTTAAGTTAGTCTAAACTTAAAACTGGATGCTCAAGACACTGAGTTTACTGGCAAGTAACTTACAATCAACTTGAACAGCCAAATTAATGGAGTTGCAAAATTCCTGTATTAAATCTTTATGCTGGTAACAATCAACATTTTCCCCCTGAGAAAGCCAGTATATATTCACTACTCCCAAGTAAATGTTCACAGTTTTCTAGATCTCATAAATTATCAGCTGGAAGCATCAACTTACATGTTTTTTGAAGACAGCACTCCTTTGTAAAAAACACTTACTTCACATACGCCTAAAGCATAAGCTTGCAAGAAGCAAGTCTAGTGGAAGGTGTCGCTGCCCACGGCAGGAGGGTTGGAACTAGATGATCTTAAGTCTTTAGATCTTAGAGTCCTTAAGACTCTACCAACCCAAACCATTCTATGATTCCATGAATCCACATGACAGGAAAACAGTATGGCTGCATTGGACTTATTCCACATATCCCAAAAGGCACTTGGGAGCAGCTTAAAACTCCAGCTCTGGCCTTCCACAAAGCCCAACGCTGTGCTCTTCCTCCAGATCAGACCAGATTTTATTATTTAAATAAATAAAAACAAACAAACAAATGACCCAAAGAAAACCTCTGAGGACAAGAAGCATTAATACCATCACAGAGGCTTTCCTGGGGCATATGAATTTAACTGATTTAAGTAAAAGCACCACCTCATTAGAGATTCGCCGCTGGTCAATATATGCCATGAATTGTGAGCTGAGGCTGTCTGAGTCCATGCACTTGGGTTGCCTCACCTCTTCCTCCTCCTCTTCTGTGGCACAGCTGTCAATATAGTCGATCTGATCGAGATCATGTTCCACTTGACATACATACACAAAGAAAACACCCACGATTAGATAAGCAACAGGAGGGGAAAAATACCAACAAAAAAGCAATGACAGGAACTAAGGCCCTACTGTTTTTCTTCCGTCTGGAAAAACTCAGCCTAAAAGCTCTTGGACTTTGCCAGGTCCACTAACATTTGTTAAACATCAAATTTTGAAATAATGAGAAAATTTATGCTTTTTAAAGAGCAATGAGAAATATGTATCAAGCATGTAGTTTTATGGCAGCAGATACTTTTGCAGTGACTGAAAAAGTAAAGTAAGTAGTGATTTTTTTTCAAAACCCAAAACTATCTATCAGAATCTGTCACCTAACACCAAGACTGTACAATGATTTGTGTACACTTTGAATCATTTCTCTTGGTTCTAATTCATCTCTGTCACAAAAATTAGAATGGATATGACATACTTCTACTGATTTTACTACAACAACAAGAACACAGAACGCAGCGTGTCTACGTTATCTAGATACAAATCCAAGAAACATAAGAAGCATGTGTGGAAATAACGGCCAACACAGAAAGCAACAAAATCCCTATAAACCAACATAAAATCATCTACAGTTTTATTTTAAAAGGAGGAATGGAAAAGGGATTAGGAACCACTGAAATGAGAGCAAGAAACAGCACAGCTTGGCTAGTATTGATTTTCCCTTGTGTGGGTGATATTATGTAGGGCAATTTTTTCACTTGTCACTGCTTTTATACATTCTGCCCAGGGAGC
The DNA here is from genome assembly GCF_963264785.1 of Psittacula echo. Classification (NCBI taxonomy): domain Eukaryota; kingdom Metazoa; phylum Chordata; class Aves; order Psittaciformes; family Psittacidae; genus Psittacula; species Psittacula echo. The sequence continues at coordinate 28,433,634 of NC_137740.1, read as the reverse complement.
CTGAGAGTCATGACATTGAGCAAACTACGCTGGTGAAAAATACTGTGCTGGGGATGCAGCACAAGGCATGAGCTCCCTTTCTGAGCACTAGAGCTTGCTTTCTCTTAAAACTCTCCCCAAACTTGCTGCAAACTCCCTTGCAGACATTCTTTTTCTACTCCCCCGCCCCTTTCCTGCTTGTCTAAAACAGACTTCTCTTTGCCTCATCACACAATCTAGCAACTGTTACTGCCAAAGCCACCTCCTCTGCTACTACAACCCTCCAGAACAGCATTCCTGTATACTTTGGATTCATTAAGTCTCCATCACAGTTTCAAATCTTAAAAAAATCCTCAACAAATCAAACCAAAACAAAAAAGCCCCTCTTTCCAGCCTTGCGTATTAAAGTTAAATAACAATAACACTACAGTAAAAGGTGAAAGACACTAGTGTCTGTGTCAGAAACACAAAATTGGAAAGCATCTCCTGGATCATTGACAGCTATGTGCTACGGCTTGTGCCCCTCTCAAAATACTCCTAATCATGAACTGACCCTGCTCCATCTTAAAAGACTAGTGAGACATTTTGAAATCCCTAGTGTACAAAACCCAAAGAACAAAATAAAGTTAGTCTTGGAGGCAGAGCTGGCAGTACTACCTGTTGTTAAGGCTGCCCAGAGCTTCTCATGATGCCATGTCTTCAATTCTTCTAACTTTGAGAGAATCTAAGTGTTTGAATTGATATTTATTGTCTGTCATCATGTGAAAGAGTGAGTCAACCAAAATAATGCAGGTATTTCTAGCAGATGGCAAAACCCCCAAAGTACTGTGGAGAAGAGTAAGACCAAGAAAAGAAGATGGCAAAAGATGATGAGGAGAAGGAAGGAAGAGAGAAGAAAAAGTGGGAGTTGGGCACAGAAGATTAAAAGTAGTTGGGAAGAGCGTCACTCAGACAGGGAATATGAATTGTAACCATTAGGGGAAATGGAAAGCAGGGAGCAGCTAAGAAAGAAATAAAATTAATCAAGGTATATGGGATGAGATCTAATAATAAGTATTCCAGAAAAATGGAGAAGATGGAACGACTGGAAAACAAAAAAGCCAAAAAAAACCCCCAAAACCTGGAAGAATGCTAAAACTGAGACATATAATCAAAACAAGAGAGTGGTAGCAGCAGATTATTGGAAGTTAAAATGGAGAAGGCCTCCAGAGATCAAGTAACATGTAAAGTGCTGTCACCTCTTGAACAAATATGAGAGTGCTACTGTAAGACTGCAGAGCAACCAATTGAGAAGGTGCAAAAAAGCAACATCACTAAGAAATACCAGTCCCTCACAGATGCCTTGTGTGTTTGGGTTAAAACCTGAGACTGCTGAACGAGGCACTTTTGCTACTTGGAAATTTGACATTCCCTGACAAAATTGCTCACCCCGTTCTGACAGCAGTCAGCACGAAGCACTGACAATTTACTCCTGCTGTAAATTTTCCCCTGTAGCTCAAGCAGCAAAACTCCATTTCCAAAACACTGTTCGAAGCAACTGGAGACTTTACACAGCACATAAGCAGAAGCTGACGCAATCCTAATTCTGATTCTATTTGATTTTGCCTCATAGCAACCTTAATACAAGTGTTTTTCTGTTTACATATCAGTGGTTGTAGACAATTACACCTGGATTTTTAAATTATTTTCCTCTTTAGACAACCTACTATTTATAGCAAATATCCTTGAGCTTTCATAATGATGACAACAAATATTGTTAACCAAAATCACTATTTACCTCCACCATTAGTTACAACTGTGCTCCCTCGGTTTTCTTGATACTGACTTTCTCTTCGCAGCCTCTGTTCTTTAGTGATCTCTGCCACTCGCAAAGGGAGATCCGAGAATTCATCTGTTGGCTTCAGAAAACAAAGAGTGAAGTCAAGAAACACTTTTCTCCAGAAAACATCATCTTGAAACTGTTACTTTTCGATTTGTGTTTTTACTTCAACTCTCCTGTCTGGTACCTACAAAATACAGCTGTAGTGCAATGGGTTTTTCAACCACGTATTTAAATTTTCTTAAAAAAACCCAAACAAAAAAAAAACCCAAACAAAAAACCCCTCAACTCCCCCTCCCAAAACTCTCAACCAAAACAAAAAAAGCCCACCAACAACAAAAAAAAAACCAAAACCCCAACTGAACCAAAAAGCCAAACCCCAAAAACAACCCCAAAAAACAAAAATACAAACAGCTTGCCTATGGAGTTGTGGGGTTTTTTGGGTTTGGGTTTTGGGGGGTTTTTTTGTTTGTTTTGTTGGGTTTTTTTTTTAATCTGTAAGTGCTTGGAAACGTTCCAGGATGGAAACTCCTAGAACCGTCTCAAAAAACATGCCAGGAGCGCAAGCAGGTGTACAGAGTGTATCTCACTGCAGCTCTTAAGGTCTTGGCTACAGCCTTTTCTAGTTGTCCCAGGAGAAAAAGGGAGCTTTTCCCTGGGAAAAGTAATTGACAGCCTCCTTGCTAAGAGATGCCATTTTCCTGCTTCTAAATGGCAAACAGATTTTAATATTTGAAACAAGCTTCAAAGAAAGAAGAAAAAATTTCCATTTGATTTTGGAAGCTTGATTTTCATGTTCAGATTTATTTTGTTGAAACAACTCCTCATAAGTAATTGTAGGTAACTCAACATTGTAATATGATACAGTTAAGAGCTTTTTTAAAATGAAGCCTCCCATTTTTCTCATGTTTTGTACTCCAGTAAATTAATCTGTCATGCACTGTTTTATACATTTCCAACTTTGTGTTTGTCCCATATAAAATTACACTTGTTTTTCTCCAATAAAACAACAAATACTTTTGGCTCAAGGGCATCTGCACACTAGCATATAGGTTACATATTGAATATGCTTCCAGATGTATACTTAACAGTTTTCTTTCCTATACAATACTGCACCAAACAAAAATAAAGCTGCAACTTACTTCATTCCCTGACCATCTTTTGTCTCCACTGTCCACACTATTGAAGCCAGAATCAAGTGCTCCATACGGACGACTGGAATAGAGTTCCTCATGGCTGTTAAACACACAGTTTTGGTTACTGTAATATAAATACCACTAAAAGCTTCTCAGCTACTGCAGAACCAAAGCAGAATGAGCTACGAAGCAGTTGCAGTGTGTTCAGAAGCTCAGCATATTAGAAAGCATCATAGCGCATTTGCCACTTAGAACAAGAGGGCACGTACTCACAGCTGCAAGCATACTTATCAGTCAGGTGTCCACCTGCCACTGCCTAGCGTTTTAAGAGCTAATCTGATCCAAGAGATCCATACTTTAAACATTTTCCAAGCAGAAATTATGACAAAGAAAACTGCAAAGGGGCATCTTATTTCACTGCTTAACAACTCAAGCTTCCATTTTCTTATGTTTCCACTGATAAACACTGTCCCAGAAACTTTTTCAAAAGTAAGCATAAATTACTGAAAATTAAAAGACATGCAAACTTACTAAAAATTCAGAGCATACTACTTCTACACAAAAGTACACAGAATGTATTACATAATTATCTCCTGTATCATAATAACCTACCTAAGAAACTGTAGCAATCTCAACAGTATTTCAAATGCTTTGTAATATACTATAGAAGTACAGTTTTCATCTACAGAGCCTGACTTTGACTAGACAAAGGCATCAGACATGTGTCTAGTATAACTACACATAACCAAACAGCCATGCAGTTCTCAACTTCTGGGCTTAGAAACTACGTAATTCAGCAGTACAGCCATCACAGATGTCAACTCTGGCAACTGCTGCAGATAGCTACAGTAAAAGAGACAATGGGACTTGTCTGATCCATTGCAGATGGCATTTCACAATGGCTCAACTGTCCTACTGGCACTGGATGCCTCAGGGAGCGCTGCAGCAATAATTACTATACAATACACAAGGAAGAACAAATTTCAGGAAGCTAATTGCTTCACCCCATCATAACTAAATTGCAGGTCATTTTCTCTCTGGTATTGCTCTCAAGTTGTCGCTCCCTCTGAAATTCCTCTTTCAGGAAACACTTATTTTCAAATGACTCATTATTGTTGTTGTTATTATTAATGCAGTGCTGTATGTGTGCATGGGACTTTGTATAATAGCAACAGATGATTATCCTGAGCTATTTTAATTTTCAAATAAACATAAAGCAGCAAAAAAGTAAGAGGAGGGATGACAAAGTTAAGCTATACATCTACTTCTATGCTGATACGTACCAAAACCCAAACTTGTATAGGCATGGAGTTTTGTTTAAATAAAAAGAGTTCACCTTTATGGCCCTGTATTTGAACAATATTATTTGCATAATAAACCCCTACAAAGAAAAAAGGGGAAAAAAACCCCAATTCCCTTCTTTTGTGTGGGGAAGCAAAAAGAATGACCATAAAATTATCCAGTGCAGTTAAAGAACTATTTACTTGAATAACTGACAATAGAACTATACTTATGTGAACAGGTGACAGTACTTAAATACTGGATTTAAAACATGGGTCAGAGAAAAGAAAAATCCATCTGTAGTGTAATTCCATTATAAATGCATCAATATTTTCAGAATCTCCCAAGTATGCTGTTGTAAGGTTGAACAATTACTGCAAATTGAAGAGCATCAAAATGACTATTTGGCTACATTTCAAAAATGGGGAAGCTCAAGAATTCAAAATCACTGTTTCCAGGACCTTCTTCCTTTTTAACATGAAAGCTGCTTTCTGTCTCTCCAACTTTCACATCTAAAACCAGCTGCACACTTTACATGTTTATAATCATACCGCAGCCATCCTGAAATCAGTTGAGACTTATGATTTTTATTCCTCTCTGACCAACAAGCTACAAGTAACAATGACTAAGCATTTGGACAGATCAGAGCATTCTGGGGCAAGTAATCCAGAAGACTATGTAAGAAGGCCACGTAAGGCTTGAAATCAAAGGATGAGAAACTAAATGCCTGGTAAAGCCAACAGCCAAAGACAATACTTGCCAACACTTCAAAGACACCACTCCAAAGCCACACTAAAACATGTATTTTTAAGAAAGAACAGTTGTCCAAGTCCCAGAATATCCAAGACACTGGGTCACGCATGAGTACTTCACATTTTAAACTATCCAACTCCAGCCTATACCAGTCTGCCTCAGTGCCAAAAGAACTGCTACACAGCTTGAACAGTCCTGCCTCCTCTCAATCACATTCATTCCAGCACCAACCTGAGCTGCTCTGAACTTCAGTCTTACAAATGAGAGACTGGCTGCAGCAGATCAAAACTTGCTGCAACATAAATTTCACCTATCTTATGTTTAAAAAAGGACTGTAACATACAAGATTTCACTCTGGTAAAACAGTTTGATAATCAGCAGCACTAGAACTTCGAAATACCACTTTCTACCCTAATGTTTCACAGCATCTTGCTTTATTAGCAGTATTAACAACTTTGTTATTAAACAATGTTTGATGAAGAGTGAACTGACAGTATGACTCAAACTTTCTTAAACTTTTAAAAATCTCAACCACTCAGTTTCAGATCCTTAACCTTCAGATCCATGGTATTTCACCTAGCTTATCAGATAAAACAGCAACAAAGTCTAGGTGTACAGACTGATACCTTTTTTCTATTGGCCACCTTTGAAGATAACAAACATAAAGCTCTTATGACTTGCCTGGAAATATTAACTATATTGTAGCAGAATGCTTTTATTTCTCTCATCCCAAGTTCCAGAAGAATATAGTAATTTGAGATCCTCTCTTCCACTAGATCATTCTACCGTTTCCTCCTAGTACGTACTCTTAACTGTGGACAGTTAAGAGTAGGTACATGAAGACAGGAATAATCACCTGTAAAACTAAATGCCCTAAACAGCATGGTAATGACAAACGATTCTACCACCAACTCTTATATCCTATTGGGGATGGAAATACAGCTAAAGGAATGCCAGCTGAAGCTCATTTCATATGCTTCAGTCTGGAGGCAAATCCAAAGAAAGCATAATCAAATAGCTCTGCACTTGTTTTTACATTCATAATTCCAAGTTATGATTATAATACATTAAATCTTCTAATTTCACAAAAGCAATTAATGAAAATTTCCATAGTAATATACAACTACAAACAACATAAATCAGTAAGCACATAGTCCACTGATATTTTTAGAATTCCTCTTAAAAAAATACACAAACTATGCTAGAGATAAACAGATCATGACACTTTATCATTTAGATAAAATACCATGATTTAGTAACAGGGCAGAATCCTCAGTATTATGCAGAAAACATCTGCAACAGCTTATACTCTAGGAAACTGAGTAACACTCAAAATGCTTATATGTTGACCTCACCTAAAAAATTAATAATTTAAGACACTCTGTGCTGATGAGGAATCATTCTGTCATCCCCTATGCAAATCCTTCTTCACAAATCTGTCTCATGATTTATTGTAACGTGCTCTGATTTCTGTTTTATTGCTGCTAAAACAGCAGTACATCCTTCCAGGCAACTCACTCCTCCACACCTTATTACCACCTTCCAAGATGACTGAGTAATTTTTCTATATATTAAGTTTCATATTTCACTGACTCCCTTTCTTCTATATCATATAACAGAAATAAATCTTAACTCCTGCTTTTCTCTAGACATCTTAATTTAGCAGCTGATACAACTGACTGTTCCAACATTTGTGTTACAATGCTAAGCAACAGTGCCAAGTGAAAGCTTGCCAAAAATAGCAGTATACTAATAGGGTAGAGATCAGCATTTACACCTGTGGTTTGAGCACAGCAGTTATAAAATTCTGTACAAAAGGCTCGAAATCACAGCAGGGATGTACTTCAGGAAGTATGTGGAAAATATTAAGATCTTATAAACTGAACACATGTGTTAACAACACAAGAGCAGGCACCAATTGTTAAAGTGCACCATGAGATAACATAAATTACATTCTTCAAAGCCACCTCCATCAATGCACTTACTGAAGAATGATCTTTGGATCTAGTCTCTTTAAAAACTCAAGGCAACTGATAAAATTTTCCTGAATGTCAAAACTAGGAACCTGGATTGTGCCAGACTTACCAAGATCCAAATCCCATGGGTCTCCTATCATAATCAGGCAAGTCTGGAGCTATCTTGCATGCTTCTATGTTCAGGTATTTAAATATGTGGATTTTTCCTTTTATACATATCTTGAAAAAAAAAAAAAAAAAAGGAAAAAATGACATAGGTATAATTTGACATTACATTTTCAAAGTACTCTACAGACATTTAACCCGTAGTTGAGAAGAATAAATGAGCACATTTACATCAACCAATGTATCTTTTCTTCTAATCTCACTGCATTTTAGAGAAACAGATATAGTGGAGCATGACAGGATGCACACAACAGACAAAAGGAAGCTGCCCTCCAAGTACTCTGGTCTGTATGCAACTTTGTCAGCTGGATGCTGAAATTTCAACATGCAAACAACACATAAGCATTTACAAGTACCAGCATTTATATTCTTGGCATCAGAACGACGCATCCCACCCATGCCCAGCTCTGAATGGCAGTAGCAGACTGCCAAAGCAAGCTCAAATTTAAAGTGAATGAAGCCAGTAACAGCTGTTTTTTGCTTTCAAAAGGGAGGCAAAACCCTACTGAAGCTACAGGTCTTAGCAAGTGCCCTCCTGACTCAGAAGCAGCAGCTCACAGTAGAACCTGTAATACTCAAGGGCTTATATACCACATTAAAAAAATCAAATTAGTCACCAACCATATTGCAGCTTCTAGCTCAAAGGCCAATTTGAGCACTCTGCTGCAAAGTGAACCAGCACATAGCAGCACCGAGGCCTCAGTCAAAATTTTGACATTTGAGTGGCACAAAATCAGTCTTGCCTAACAGAGCTTCCTCTCTCTTACACCAAAAGCAGAAGTGTTCTGCTAACATTAACAGCAGTACAATGCTAACAGGGGAATTCTCAGTAATAACCCATCGATGAGACTACTAATACAGTAAAGTAAAAGAAGAAAAGGGACTTCTCAAGCTGTGCTGTGTATTTAACACTATTAATTAATACAATTTATTTAAAGTCCTCTTGTTCTTAAATAAAGCTTGTAATATAATCCTTCAGCATCCAACTTTGTTCTGCCCTTTTTCGTTGACCTAGTCCATCTGAATTCCTAGCTGCGGTTTACCTGTGCAGGGGGTGACTGGAGAGGGTTGTTCTCTAACATGATGGTCTGCAGATGTCTGAGGTTCCTATAACAAACTGGTATTGTTGTTATCTTATTGCAGGAGAAATCTAATCGGATCAAAGGCAACTCAGCAAGCTCTGGATATAGAAAATAAACATAAAATTCAGCAGATTAAAAAGTATTAAAAAAAAAATACCAAAGTATAAAACTGCGTGTTTTACAAAATAATTAAATATGCTGCTTCTAGCCCCCAAGGAAAGAAAACAGCATCGAAAATACAGAAGTGCTTCAGGTTTCTGCTGTTACAACTGACAGCCTTTATCTCACCTTCAGGTAAATGCACCAAATTATTTCTTCTGACATTTAGGTCCCGCAAGGATTCCAAATTTCCAATCTGTGGAGGTATTGTCTGTATTTCATTACAGCTCACATCCTGGAAAACAAGAGTAAGGAATGAGTTATCATTGACTGGTAGGCTTCTGTTAAGTAAAATATGTAGCACTTTATTTAAGGACTGAAAAAGACAACTATTTACATAACATCTCAGATCCCTATATTACTTTATCTCATTGCTGATGTGAAGCAATATTCTCATTTTAAATACATGGGGAAATAAAAGTTTTACAAAGATTTAAGCATTCAGATGTAGAGGGTTATTTCAAGTTATCGCATTCAAGTTATTCCATATTATCTGAGAGAGCACAACTTGCTACATAAAAGCTTTTTGCCAAAAACAAATGCATGAAGAGCTCTAATTCCATCCAGCCTTCCTTTAAAAATTAAGGAAGACTTTTAGTTAAATTGACATGGATCATTTGCTCTCCAGTGCAAGGCATCTCTCCCTCACATAAATTTTTTAAGACCTCAGAGTATTTCAAACTCTATCCAAAGTCAAAGCATAGTTGGAGATACTATGGCAGACATAAATCCTCCTTAGGCTAAGAGCAGATGCAAGTAACTTATCGTTGCATGCAAGTGACTGGTTTAGAATCACAAATTCTCAGCAGAATGAGAAACAGGATTCTGATCTTGTATATGCCCAGACAGCATCCTAGTTACTGTGTTATTCTGATCAGTTTAAAAGAAGTTACTTCTTCTGAAGCATGTCTGAACTTACTAAACACATCAATTACAAATTCAAGACGGAATAGTAATAGTTTAAAAATAACTGTGTACTCACAAGCTCTGTCAGCTGTCTGAGCTGTCCAATTTCTTCAGGTATTGAAACCAACTTATTATTACTTGCTATCAAGACTTTTAGTGGTAGACTACAGAGGTGTACTGGCAATGTGGAAAGCTGGTTTCGACTTTTTGGACAGAAAGAAAACAAAATCATCACAACTCTAATGAACTTATACTCTAATGCAACAAAAGACACATACAAAAAGCACATTCCAATTATATAAAATCTGAGTTGATCATCTAATTACTGTAAAAGCAGTTCCATTAAGTCATTCTTCATTACTTGCTTTATCCAGTTACATGTGAACAAACTCTGAATATCAAGTACCAAACCTGATCAGATGTTTTTGACCTCAGTGCTGGGGAATATATTATTTCAGGTGCTTCTGATGAGGAGCCACCCTCTGTCACAAATGACTATGAACAGAGTGCAAAAGCCCTTCTGATAGGTACTACTGCAGGTGGGCACATACAAAATGCCACAGAGAAAGTCACTACCTACTGAATATTTAAAGTATATTTCTAATTGAGCAAGTCATGTGGATCAAAAATCATGGTGTGCTGGATTTCACTATTACAAAATGCAACCTTGAACATTTCAGAATAAACTACTATTAACGCAAATATGAGGTCATATGACTGGACTGTAACCTCACATGAGAAACAGAAAGGATGAGAATGGACTGTAAAAAACAAAAATTTCTTTTAAAAATAAAACATAGAAAGGAGCAGTGACTGGATGATTAGAATTTTATTAGGATCTTAATTAAGGCTTTGATCAGATGTTGACATTTAGCAAAATATGCTGCTGTATTTTTTCATACTTGAAATCCAGTTTTCCCTGCTATTAAAGAAAAAAAGTTCTGAGCAGTAGTAGGTGAACCAACAGCAACTTTTAAAAGGATAATAATCGGACTGCACCTACTAGAGATCATAGCAATAGGAAACCCATACCTGATTCATGTCCTATTCCTACAATTCTCACCATCAATAAAGAAAATAAAGAAACATAAGTATACTAAATTGGCAAAAGTGTAGCACCAGAAAAAAATAGCCTGAAGTTTTTCCTGATATCACTGCCAATTTGTGATGAGGCACTTTCCATGCCTCTTAAAAGGCCTTCTACAAACGGAAGATGCTGTACACAGTTAAATTAAATCAACAGCCTGAGTTGCACCGATTAGCTTTTGCACCAATTAGCTTTTTAGCAATGCTGCCAGAGTCGTATTCATGCTTAAGAAAGATCTTTAAAAACCATCAATGCAGTGAAAGTAAAGGGAAACTGCATAAGCCTTGCTCAGCTGCTGAGAGCTGAAATGTAAAGACCATCTAAAAGCTCTATCATCTCTTTCCAGTCTGCATGCCTGTATTTCACATGAAAACTACTGGAATTCATTTGGCTATTCCTTTAAGCTGGAATTAGCTTTCTTCTTCATACTCAGTTCCACAAGCTGCTAGTTAATCCTCATGTTCCTTGATCCACCTGAGTGGGTAAGACTGGTTCAGGTTGCTTTGATCCAGTGACATACAATAAAACAAAGAGATGATCACACACCATGTTAGCACTACTTACAGATGCATTAAAATTTATGAACCTAGATTACTGATGCTAAAGCAAAATTTCTAAAACAATTGTTACCTGATATTTAGAAATGTTAAAGACTGTAAGTTCAAAATAGCCTCTGGGATATATCGAATGCAGTTCTGGTACAAATTAAGACTCTCGAGGGAGACAAAGTGACATGCTTCTGCTGGAAGCTCTGACAGTCTGTTCCGTGACAAATCTGAAGGGAGGGAAAAAAAAAATCATTCAGTAAAGCTATCTTAAAATTTCACGCGGACAAGTATTGTCTGTGTATTCGCTGTCACAGAGTTAGACAGGAATTAGTTTCCCTGTCCTGCCTGCAAGAGTTTCAAAGTTATGAAGTGACTCACTTCATACATGAAATACATCAACATCTTTTAAAATCTTACAGCCACAATGAGAGAAAGAGAGCCTGATGCAACATTCCTTTCATAGTCAGACTTCCATATCCCAAAATGCCTTATGCTTAGAGGAAGATACTTTAAGATGCTGAAAGCCCAGCTTCATATCTTTGTACCAAGACCATCTTTAGATAATGGAATTGGTACTGGGTGGCCAGTGCTGTAATGAAAAGGATCAGAAAGTACTTTTCTCCCAGCCCCCTACTAAGGTACTCAATGCTACGTTAAAATCTCAGATTTTTAGTCTAAAATACGTACTTCATATAGATATATGCATATTCATGTGTAACAGTTCCAACAGGGGAAACATGAGGCACACACTTCAGACAAGCCTATACTCTAGCCAGAGCATTCCCTCCTTCAGAGAGATACAGTTCAAGCCTGTAATCTCAACCAGGCAAAGGAACGATTTACAATAAAGGGTCTTCCCAGCTGCAGAGAAATGCTCTGCTTGCTGCTAGCAGTCAAGTTTACTGTTATCTTTGTGATCATATATTCCTCACTTGGCAAAAGACAAAAAGTTTCACCAAAACTCCTACCAAATTCTGTATATGAAGAATCAGTATTTTTTCTTAGCCAGTTCCAATTACCAGTCTATTTGTATAAAATACCCATTGGTAATACTCTCCTTCAAAAGTAATGATGCACAGACCACTTGGTGGATAAGGAATTGGCTCACAACTCAGAGTTGTGGCCAATAGACCAATGTCCAATTGGAGACCAATGACAAGTGGTGTTTCTCAGGGAACAGTATTGGGACTGGTGCTGTATAACACCTTCGTCAGTGACATGGGCAGTGGGATTGAGTGCACCCTCAGCAAGTTTGCCAATGACACCAAGCTGTGTGTCGACACTCCACCTCGAGTACTGCTAAGGACTAAGGTCTCTTCCAACGCTAACCATTCCATGATTCTATGATAAAAGCTGCATTGTGATAAATAATGCAGCTGCAAAGGGCTCTTGTTTTTAAAGGTTAAAGCAAGCTTTTGCTTATAATGCCAGCTCCTGCTTCCTAACACACCCAGCTCTTAATTCTGACAGGAGTTATGCTCACATCAAGAGCACCTTGTGTCAGCAGGGAGTTCCTACAGACATACTTCTTGTTTAATAAACTAACTCTTCACCTTAATATTTTTAAGGGACGGCAGATGTTCATTATAAGAACCCATCTAATCTGAATCAGTGTTATAAATGATTAAAAAAAAAATAATCCAAGTTTAACTGCTACTTTGTTTTGAATTTCGAATTTTCCTCAACAGCATAATAGGATGAAGAAACCATCCAAGACGGATTATTTTTTTTAAGACTGCCAATGCAGTCTTAGAGAACGGAACAAAACTCTTTGTCCATTCAGCAATGAGTATTTAACAAAAAATCACACCAAGTGCTTCTTTCCAGCTTGTATCAGACTCAAACATGACCTCAATTTAAACTTGTCCATACTTGATTCTGAAAAATCAACACTTTTAAATGAACGTTTCCAACCAGCTCTAACAGTGGGAGCCAAAACTACAAAATAATAGAAGCCATCAATATTAAGTGTGCATCAAATGTCTAGAATTATTTAGTTGCCTTACGACAGGAAACAATTTGAGATCTTTGCCCCTTTTTCTTTGTGTGAAAAAGACCTTTTTTTCCACTTTTCTTTGAAGAGTGAAGAAAAAACTGCTCTTACAATTGCTAAAGGCAGCTTCCATAAACATCCCAATCTTACCATATGCCAGTTCAGATAAAACATCAGAAAAATGCATCAAATGCGAAGAAAGGCCACTGTGATAAGTCCTGCTTCCTACTACTTGCCAAACCCAAAATTTTCTTACTTCTGTTGCTCATCCCAAGCCCTTGTATTGTCAGAGTTTGTGGGAAATTCTGTCAGAATTAAATACAATGTTTTTATTTCTGAGCCCCTCAGCACCCAGCCCCACAAACCCTATGCCAGCACCAGGGAAAAACAACAGTCCAGGCAACAGAGTCCCTTGCTCCGGTGGCATGGATTATTTTTGCTGATTTAAAGCACTCGCCAAACTCCAGCTTAAGTGGAAACAGAAAATGAACCTGGCTGATCAGAATCTGCTTAAGAATCTGTAGATAGTAAAGGAGTCAATAAAGCAATTGTCTATATCCTGCTTGTTTCACACAGTATACACTTTAAAGGGAATTTCTGCAATGGATACTAATTTTGCACAAGCCATTTCCCTTAATATACTAGCCTGACCTAGGGTTTCTTCTGCTTTACTTCCATAATTAAATTTTTATTAATGTTTCAGTGAGAATGACAGCAAACTCCAACCCTCCCCTCCTCCATGTTGTACAGCTGCAGTAAATTCAAAGCAGAGTAAATAGCGCTAAAACTATGCAACAATGCAATGTCCAAAATGGCAACATTCCCAAACATATCTCTCCTGTGCCAACACTGTTGTAATACATAACAGAACAGCCACTTCCAAACAAACATATTGTCCCAACACATAAAAATGATGTGCCCTCAATGAAATGAAGTTACTCTTAAGTGCAGCCAGTCATAGTATTTGGAATTACTGAAATTATCTGTGACACAGACAACTCGCCATTAACGTTTCACTGCACAGTTGTATGTTGCCATGGAAGAAAGGGAGAAGAATGCAAATTATTTCAGAGATGTCAAGAAACAAGCAAAGGCAATTTAGAAAGAATACTTAGCTTCCACACTGACTAGATGTTTAAGCACCTACTTAAAGAATTACAACATTGGCTCACTATAAGGTGCGTTTTTCTTAGGGACTCTGGAGGATGGAACAGAATTCCACCAGTTATCTCACAATGTAACAACATCCTTCAGTACACAGTTTTATCCCTCCTTCACACAGCTGTGCTGGCAAAGTCTGTTTTAATACTACCCATTTTAACAATGAAATAGGCTTCCCAAGTAATGAGCCATGTTTTCTGGCAGAAGAGTTGCAAAGAAAGAATTTCTTTCAACTCTGTTTCGGAAAGGGTTTAACCACAAACATGAGAATTCACAACTGCTTTTTGTTTCACTTTATCCTAACAAAGAATATTTAAATTCTAGTGTTTACATATTGTGCAGCCCATGGGGCGTGAACTAGTCAAGAATTTAATATATTCTGAGCTATGATTTAGAATTTCTATAGAAATAACTCCCTACAAAATAACACTGGGTGTGAAGAAGTGAAAATATACTTTTTTAAACAACAAATGAGCTCATTGCATGATAGAAGAGAGACACCAAAGCCGGTTAGCCACAACAACTAAGTTTTTCCAGACTTCTCTCAATCTACAGTGATTTTTAAAACTTGGCACTTCTGTTTAGCAGTAGAAATTTGGTGGAAAGCAGATTAAATCGAAGCTGAATTTTGACGCTGCAGTGTAGTCTCTTACATCATTCAAAGCAGGTCTAACCAATTACAAGCTTGGTAAAGAAGTCTGCAGCATTTTTACCCAGATGATGGCCATGAGAATGCTAACTCATACACAGCATCCATGATTTCATATGCTTGAATGGGGAGCTAAGAGGGAATGTCTGCCAGGACCATAAAAAAAGCCAAGTGCTAGAAAAAACACAGACTAAGTGACAGAGTCAAACAATATATGATAAAATACAGTGTGAATTCCAAATCTGCAAATGAAGAACTGCTTTTGGTCATTTGCAATCGCTGCCTTGCCCCCTTGCAAACCTCCAACAAGTATTTCAATTTCCCTAAGTCCAGAATACACTATCCCTAAGACTCAGTGACATTTTTGATTTTGGCCAATTTCTCTGGAACCCTCCTCCGCTCCAGAAAGTGGACCTTAAATGGACCCAGAAATGGGGCAGAGACTGCAGCAGTCATTGTATGAAATGATTCAACAACTCCATCCTCTTCCCCACCTTCTTCCTAAAAATATGGGAATGAAAGGAACAGCTCTAACAAAACCAGGAGAGAAATAAAGACAAAAGCACACCAGTGATCGGTTAGATATTTACATATAAGCTAGCCTGTAGTATGGCAGTAGCTCATGCTTTTCCAAAACAGAAAGTAGGAGTGAGTTGAAGGAACAGAACTTAAGGTATTTTATTGAAAATACCTTGTCAATTAAGGTAACAATCACTTGTTTTAGTGATATTTTTCTGATACTGTATGCATAAAATAACTTCAACTACAACCAGAAAACCAAAAGGTGCTACAGTATAAATTACTAAACTAAAATTACAAGCTATAAGTTGTGCAAAGATTTCTCTCAACTTCTTGGAAGAACATTGTGGTGAATTCTTATTTAAAATTTAGTTTTTTCTTTTTTTTTAACAAATACTACAGCATGAATTAAGAACCAATTGTTAACTGTCAAATCAAGCAAGGAGTAATCAGCATGATGCAGATTATTTGCTTTAATACGTGTGTACACACCCTTGCTGCTTGACATACCATGAACTCCAAAGAGCAAATGACTAATTCTCCCCCAAAAGCACAAATGCTGAATTTCAGTACGAGTAAGGGTACGAGTGGAATATAGCTAATATAATTTGAAGTAGGATTCACTTGTGGTCACATTTCATAGGCTAAAATTGCTGTTACCAGAAATCTGCTTTAAAAAAGGTTCTCGTAGCCTGCTAAAAATGGACATGTTTCCTTGAAGGCAAGATTATGTGGAATTTTGGCAAAGGAGAAGCATTCTTTGGAACTAAGCTCTTTGTGAAAGATAATAAAGCCAAGAGTACAAACACAAAATGAAACCTCAGAGTGGAGTCAGATCACCGACCTTTTCCATCTTAATTGGGATTCCGTTCAGAAAGCCAGTAAATCCAACGTTAAATGCGAGTAGAGAATACAGTACGTTTAAAATTGCATCATTTGGCTCTAAACTTAAACTGTTCCTGCTCAAAGAAGAATGTTCCTCTGACACCAAATATTAGCAGGGCTGTGTTCACACATCTTTAACTTAAGCTGTAACACTAATTTTGTCTCCAAAGTAAAATCACTGATGCACAAGGATGCACTGTTTAAGGTATCATGTACTTTAACCCACTCCATACTCTAGAAAGAAAGGGAGCTGCAGCTCAACTGCTGCTGGCACTCAAAACTAGCTGGGTGGTGCTGAATTCCAGTTCATCACAAGATGTCAATGTGATCAGTCCACTAATCCTGTTGCAATGGGAATATGGCTTCTGCTCTCATTCCAATTAATTATGACAATGAAGGCCAGTTCTAGGCCTGGGTTGTGCTACATCATTTCGTTGATAAAAATCTGCCTTTTGTCACCAGGGATCTGCATGTGCTCCCCATGCACTTTTTTTTTTTTTTTTTTTAATTTAAACCAGCTAAGCCTACATTTTTGGCCATTTATTCAAAACCAAATGTCAGCAACCACCATGACACCCCGCTGGCAAAACGCTAATGTAAGAGAAATTGCGACTTTATGTCAGCAGCTGTAAACTGTGAGCTCCCACTCATGATGTATCACATCTTCTACAATAACGCAGTTGCAGCTGTGTGACATCAGCCATGAATGTGCTGCAGTGATGCAATAACAACACTGGTATCCATGAATTGATTTGAATCCTGATGGTGACACTGGCTACTATATACTGCTCTCAACTAGGATGACTTCATTTGAAGCGTAAGAAAATGTTTTGTTTTCCCTAAAACTATGAAAACAGTTGTAACTTAAAAGCACGCCACAGTTTTCCTTTTCTAACAGACAAATCTAAGATATATTAGCTTGCCGCTTACAGACAAAAACATATTTTCATATAAATAATTAGAGAAGCCAATCAATGACAGGAGGCTGACAGCCAGAACAGTGACAGAAGGCAAAAGGCAGAATGAACTGCTGTATGAGGACAAAGCACAGCTGTTCAAGAAGAAGTAAGTTCAAAATCTGGAACTGTGTAAACAGACATTTTTTTTCTCCCCCTATACACAACTTAAAAGACCAGAAGCGAACTCCACAGTTTCACAATGATAACAACAAAACCACAATCACACTGAAGAATATCCTTGAAGTAGCTGATGTAATCTCACAGATATGGAAAGCAGCTCACCTGAACAACTCATCTGCAACCTACTGTTCCGGAAGAGTTGGTCTGCTTCCTGGAAATTAACTGCTTAGGTTACAGGCATCTTTCAGATAATGTCACTCAACAGATCTTTTGAGGAACTTGATGCCATCTGATTGCTCAATTATGATGTTTAGAATCAAATCTATTAGAATGATTACTCACAATTCCAAATGCATTATATAAACTTTAACTCCATCTCGTTTGTCACTCATTCTATCGGTCAAACAAATTCATGCATATTCATCCTGGTTTTATGAAATGATTTGTTTTACCTTGCAAACATTTCAGAACTTGAAATGTTCTCAGGTTACACTGAGAAGAGCAATGCTTATGATTCTGATGATTTTTAGGAAATATTCCCATAAAGCTACTGAAAGAAAACAAATAAAAAGCAAGCATAGTCCTAAGCGATGAGCTGCTGGTATTATTGTCCTGACTTGCACAAGAAAATCAGAAATCATCATTAAATAATACCTCTGTGTATAATTCTGATGCTGTTGGTCTCTGGACTCAGTATCTGGGAATGTTTTCCTCTCTGAGCACTGAAAATGTTGTCATCCTTAGAGCTGCATTTCACACCTGGAGGATTTCCTGACACAAAAGGGATGATTTTACCTCTTCCTGCCTGCTGTGATACAACACTACCACTTTTGTCATACCCTAATTTAAAACTAACCTCAGAAATGTCATCTCCTGACTCACCTTCCACCTGCCAGTCCTGTCAAACCTGAACTTTTCCCAACTATTCTCCCACGTATCTGAGATATACTTCTTGTAAACCTGTTAAGGTGAAAGAAGGTGAGCCAAAATGAAACACTTCCTTCTTTGCTTTACCTCAGTAATGTACAATGATGACATAATAGCACCACTGCCCAAGCCGGAATACCCAAGTATCAGGCATAATGAAGACTCTTTTCACCTACGTTATTTCTGTAGCCCTGTAATGAAATACATCCCCTAATTTCTAGTTTCAATTTCCAGTATTTCATGAAGGAAAATTAGATTCAGACATGTGATCCATCCCTGATACACTTACCACATTTCAGTTCTCAGCAGATCCATTCTTGATATGTACGATCACATTCCTACTTAGCCACAATACTAGCAGCATTGAACTGTGTTTTAACCATTTCCATAGACCAAGATTTTGTAACCAGGAATCTCCAACCTGCTGGGTTTTGCAAAGTGAACAGGCTATTATTTCTGCAGTTAGAGAAAACAAGGCAAAGGATGGTGGTTTCTTCCAAATGTCAACTTGGTGGTACGATGCCTGGAATGCAGAGGTGCTCACCACCAAAGCCTGCTTCACCAACCTGAGAATATACTGCATAACTCACAAAATGAATTGAAAGATTATACTTCACACTGAAATCACTGCTCTGTATTTCCTGTCTTGTGTGCTAAAGACAAGGTTTGTGGCATGCTTTTAATCAGAGGTGCTTAACACTGTCCTTTATAAACCATGCTTCAAATCATTGCCAAATCATTGTCAAGTGTCAGATGCATGGATCAAAGTTTCACAGACGCCATTTCCTCTGACCACGCTTTTATTTTGGAACACTCTATACAAATAACAAGGCTTCTTGCCAAAGGTTTAAAAAACCAAGAAAACCCAAAGAACTCTCACAAATCCCTTGCTTGAGGCAATTTTAGTGATGCAGAACTATGGCCTAAGCATTTACCTTCAACACACAGTTTGCCACATGAAACCTGGCTAGCTTTTGTTTTGTTTTGTTTTGTTTTAACTCAGGAACATCTTAAGAATAGTCACACAAGGGAGTATTGCTGAATCTGCCTTCCAACTCACCTGAACTACCCTAGGGATTTTTTAGCAGTGTCGCCCCTTCAACTCTTCTCCATTAGAACACAACACATAAACCCAAGAAATTAATCAGCTGAAACTCTCTTACTGAGCCTGGTCTCTGCAACATCCTCTGTTAGGGCTAGAAAAATCCACATACAAAGATCTGCAAGAACTTTAATTATACTAAATAAGAAAACTCAGTCATGACTGGGATCAAAGAGGCAAACAAGATTCTAAGCACCAACTCCCATTCTCCCTCCCTTTTTTCTTTCCACATGATTTTAAGGCATATTTGCTGTAGTTTAGCTTTCTCTTTTACACATGAATGAAAACTTCACAGGCATCACCATAAAACATGCTGACTAAACACAAACACATATTTTACAGTCCTGCACTTACTGTCAGCTGCTGTACATCATCTGACAAGAAAGCACATTCCCAAAGAAAGCATGATTTTCTCACAGGAGCAGACTGTATAACTACTGCAAGAATAGATAAACACTGTAATCAGAGTAACAACTTGGAATACAATGCCACTTCCTCTGTAAAATAATTTCATTTTCCTTTTGCAAGGACTAATATTGCTTTTTCACTAAAAATAAAAACAAACAACCAAAACCCAGTGGAAACTATGGAACACCATTACACAGTTGTTGTGTGGTTACCGGAGAACAGGAAGAGTGACAAGTTCCAGTCCCTGTAAGGAACAGAGAACTCCTAATACTCCATTGACTCCAGTTGCTTTTCCTCTAGTTGGCTCTGGAGCAGGAAAATCAGTAGTGTCAATGAATCAAACTGTTATGTCAAGTATTATTTATTAATTTTTCAATGGAGATGCTGGCTTCACAGTCAGTCACCCTAAGCCAGTGAAGGGAACAATTCCTTTCTGGCCGTGTGTTATCATGCTGTCCTCTTGCACCAGCACTTCCAACTGTGCAGCCACACAGCCAGTTGGGGCTCATTACTAAGAACAAATCCTGCAAAAAACCACCACCATGAGTAGTTTTCAGCCCTTCTAAGGCATGATTTGATTCATGCTGCAGCTGTGCAATCTCTGACATCAGTATGAAAGAAAGGACAAGAATGTGCATGGGAAGAAAGGGACCATGATTTTTGGCAGTAGCTGGGATTTGGACTAGCTGGTGCATGAAACTGCACTTTTTTTGTTCCTTAACACACACACACACACACACACACACACTTTAATAAAACACAGAGTTCTTCTCAGAGTAGCAAATACATTGTGATCAGGGATTTATTCCCAAGTTTTGCTCATTACAGATATTTACAGATATGTACCTGTGTATGCAACATGACATTAAGGATGGCACATGGTGGAGCAAAGCAAACACTTTGGGAATGAGATGCAACCACTTTTCAGATGAGCAGGGAGCAGAATTCAGTGGCTTTAGAATGGAGGCAGATAAAGGAAGTCAGATGACCTACCAGCTGGGCCTTATGACTGGTCAGTAAACAAGAGGACAGATTACCCACAGAATGCAAACTGCAACTCATATACTGTCACAGCAGAGATGATGCAAAGTGGAACTATTCAGCTATGGTTGAAAACAGAGATTAATTCTAACCCCCTCCTATAGGGTTTGGGGTTAAAGAAGTATTTACATACACTTTACTTCCAACTTCTGCTACAAACCCCACCACTCCCCCGATCTCTTTCAGCAATTTCATTCCCTTTCCTCACTAAACTTGGGCATCCAGCCAACAGCACAATCATGCTTCTCTTTCAAACCACCCTAAAACATAAAACCAAACAAACTAAAATAAGTGAAAGTTGGGGAAGCAATGTCGCAATAGATCCAACACGGAGGAAATGAACCAGAATCTCCAGCTCACCAAGTCCAGTTAAACTGAGGAAGTTCAGTTCCTCCCTGACCAGCAGCATTGCAAGAATCTCTGGGGTTTTGTGCAAAACATACATACAGTATTTATCTCCAAGGGAAAACAGCCTTTGGACTGTACATGCATAGCTGGTAAGGCAGCATACACCCCTTCATTAATAAACGCGTTTTAAAGAAGGCTGTTTTGGTTTGACCCAAACCTACTCCTTGTTGACTTTCAACTAAAAAGAAAAACGAACAAAAACCCACAACCAACCAACCAACCAAAAAAAAAAAAAAAAAAAAAGTCAAATCATAGCATAAAACCTGTGAGTCTAGCCTTTTAGCCTTTTATACTAGTTTAACCAAGACAGTTTAAAATGGCATTTGAAAAACTTGGAGATACACCTCTGGAATCCAACTATACTGGTGTCAAATTATTGCCTCTATTGGATACTCCTTACCAGCCCTTTGCTGCAAGTTACTGATTCTGCAACACTTGTGCATTTCTCAATTTACATCAGGCAGAGAAGCAGTCAAGTTAGCCCACGTGATCTTTAAAGTTGTTTAAACTACTCTTGCAAATTTTGCCTGAAGCTAACTTGGGGAAGACTTACATGAACTGTCTTTCTAGTGGATACGTAAGGGGAGTGACTTCCTTTGGTAGTACAACCTCCTTAAAGTAGATGTTATCTGCACACTGGCAAACAAGTTGAGGCCTCACCTTTACAAGAAGGTTAAAGAAACCCCAAATCCCAAAACCAAACAACTGACCAAAACAAAACCCAATCCAGGAGGGAAGAAAGAAAAAAAAAAACTTATAAAAGAAAAATCTTTAATCAGGATTTTCAAAGCAGACATTACTTGGACTTGAATCAGATCAAAGTGCTCATTACTTAAGCATTTTATTTTCTTCTAGCATTAAGCAACCATCTCACCTAAAACAAAGGAGACTAAGCTCATTTTGTAAATATTTTGCTGCAACACCATTACTTAGAATCATTACACAGTTCAGATTTGCTCCTTTGATTCAGGACTTCAATCCCAGCCTATACAACAGGAAATTTCTCTCTCCTGTATTTCTTCCTCATCTATTTTTATTTAAGACATCTGCTTTTCTCAGTTCTCACACTCAGGATCATGGAGAATGAATACCAATAAATGGACATACTTCCACCGAAAGTATCAGCACTTCCCACAATGTTTGCTTCCATCATATGCCTGAGCTGGCCTTGTCCCATATTATTTAGGAAGGAAATACCCTCCTCCTACGGACTCTTCCATAATCAGGACAGAATTTCTCATTTTCTGTTACATTCCCATTTAATACCTCAAGAAAACCAACTATTAAAGACTTGAGTATAGCTTCTCACTTTCACAGGAGCAGAACTAACCCAGTTGTCACTTCATAACTTAAAACAACTTGATCTTAGTGATCTGGTTAGAGCCCAGAGGAGAGAGGAACTGCTGCACAGAAACAGGAATGAATGTGGCAAAGGGCTGCAACTTCTTCAACCTGCTGTGACACTGAAACTATACTCAAGCTTTATAAACTTCAGCTGAAGACATTCTTTTGTTGGGTTGTGTTGAACTGCTGAGTCTAAAAGTCAAGTCACTTAATAATACATTTCTTTTTATCTTGTTTTTAATTAAAAAGCTTCTGTTGTTATGAAACTTGTCCTCACATCATGGTAAGTTGTATTCATAATTTACTGTAATTAATTACAATTATTATTTAATAAAAATTAATTCATCTTTACTTTTAATTCTCCATCTACAAGCATTTTCACATATACATAAGTCAGTTAATGTGACAGCTGCAATTCACCTACTATCCCATTAGTTTTGCATATTTCCCTATTTTCCCTATATATTTCACTGATCAGTTCAAAATACATTACCTTATTCCCTTTTTTCCACAGACAGTTTAAGTAGAATGATATATTAAAGTCAGTAATAGATGGACAGACCATAAAGAAAAACATTTCAGCTGTGAATACATTTCAGAATGTCTTAAGTGGAGAGTTAGAAACAAACAAGCTCAAACCAGAACTGGAAATTCAAAGGTCCTAAAACGCAAAGTGAGTAATTTCACATAAAAAGGCCAATTACTTTCACAGAAAGGCAAGCATTTCTATAAAATTTTACGCCTGTTATTACCGCATTTCTCTGAAGCTCTTAATAGAGTGCCTCCATATTTACAGCACTTAGATGCAGCTTCATCAGACTATACAGTAAGGTCATCAAGTATGTCTCACAGCATTGCAGACACTAATCTGTCTTTAGCAGGATGGTATTTTATTGAGGAGAAAAGTCAATAAAGTCCAACAGTCAAAAGTCCTATGTTCTTTTAATGACTCCTTGAGGCCATCTCTCATGCTGACATCATCCCTAACAAAAAAAGCCTGTTACACTTTACACCAGCAGTGCTGCAATTTTCAATTGGACAATTACTGCCAGAGTTCTAGAAAAAGAGTTGGAGCCTTACCAAGTCGTCTGTGCAGTACAAGCCATTTTAGTGTCAAGAAATAAAACAACAGTATAGAATAAGTATGGAAAATACCCCCTATCAAACAGAGAGGACAGCCAAATGAAGAGATAAATGACAGCAATTGCCAAAACATATTTTCATCATATGAAATAAATTTTGAATCTGGAAACCATAAAAGTCACCTTCAGTCAAAAGCACACCATGCTGATGTTAGCAGGGATCAAGAACTACAGAACTGGTGGTCACAATTACATGCATCTTCACTTTTTTAAAAGCTCAGCTTGCTAAGAGCTAGTAGCAAGGCTATCAAAAGGATTGTTACATTCTCAAACCAGTATTTGAGGTGATCTCTACACATCTTTTTAAAAAAGTATCTCTGGCAGCAAACACACAACACAAAATCTAACCTGATCTCACTACAATTTAAAATAGAATTCTTTCAAAACCAAACCCATCCCTGTTCAGGAAAATGCTGCAGTTGAGGTTTAACAGTAAACATTGCTCTGAAGAGGCCATGATGGAAGTTAATCTCAAACTGCAGCACTCACTTTGAAAATTCTTGGCTGACTGGTTCTATCCCTCCAGCTCCTCTGAGAAACATCAGTTTTGGGCATGTGACAACTCCATCTATACCGTCTCAGTACCAACTGTAACAGGAGAAAAAGGAGAACAAAAGTTTTTTTGCATTGTTAGAAGAATTCCTGACGAACACTGAGCTGTGTGGCAACTGCCCACACTACACAACAGTAAGAGTTCCACTCTCAGAAATCTCTGCTACTCCATTTTCATAATGACTTTTAACCACTGGTATTTTTAGAGCTCTCTCTATAAAACCTTATTTCACAAAGTGGTCATTCACAAACTGTAAAAAATACAAATGTAAAAATCTCAAAGGTTCAGATAAACTACTTCATACATGCTCACACATGGGCACAAGCATGACGTGTATGAAAGCACACTACTGCTCCTCAGCAACATGACACCCTGCCTCCTGACCACTGCTTATGAAATACTTGACTGTGTTCCAGGAGAGCAGGGTTTCATTTTACACCACTGCCTCACAGAGTTAGCAGTGAGGGGAAGTGGGCAGCAAGTGAACTCTTCCCCTCCCAACCCCCCTGACAAAGTTTCTTCAGGTACAAAAGGAACTGCCCAACTAAAATCGACTTTAAAAACTCATTTTCAAGCAAAACACATAACAAAGCTTTGAAAATGGAGCTAGAACTATTGCCAGATTGTAAGTCTATGCACAAAGCTCTGGATCCATCCGTATTTTTTCCTATTAAAAATTACAAGCATTGTTAAAAGCATACATTAATATTTATTCAATCCATTTATCTTTCGCAAAACCTCGCTAGGATAACAGGCTTGGGTAAAAAGAGGAAAAACAATCTTCAGCTTGGGTGAAACTGCAGGTAAACTTGTAGTTTCAGCACTGCAAAAAAATCCCAAACAAATCCAACCCCACACCATGGAAAATAGTCCCACTGCAACAATCACTCCATGAATTTTAATCAAGAGACTTAATGGAAACAATTCAACTTTAGCAACTTTCAGAAGCCTGCAGAGAGTTATGGGGAGATCGGAGAGAAGGACTTTGATGCAGCAAAGATACTGGATAGCTTAAGAGTCCCGAAATTACACATCTGATTTTCAGATTTCAGCATAGAATAAGCCAATGAATCACCCACAGCAAAATGGAAAGGTTATACATGGAAAATAATTGGCTCTGATATGCAGTTTTAAAAAGACACTATAAAAAAGGCACTGCATTAAAAGATTAATTTAGCTTTGGTCTAAATATGGAAGTGATCAGCAAAAAGAAAGCAGTAAGGGTAGGAAAATGTGAGTCAAGCAGGATATTTGAAGTTTATACAAAAAGAAAAATTATGATAAAGCACTAACAATAGTGATGGCACGAAGTATTTCTTTTGCCCTGAAAGTAATATTGATCTCATTACAGTAAGTACAAGATGAGGAAGGAAAATTCACTGAGGAAGGAAATTTCACTGGCAAAGGCTCTGACCGCACCACCCAAGTCTTGGAAGGCAAACGCAGGGACTGTGAGAATGAGGACCCTAGGCCCACTGTAGGAGAGGATCTGGTTCGAGACCATCTTAAAAACCTGAACGTACACAAGTCCATGGGACCTGATGAAATCCATCCGCGGGTCCTGAAGGAGCTGGCGAATGAAGTTGCTAAGCCACTGGCCATCATGTTTGAAAAATCATGGCAGTCAGGTGAAGTTCCCAATGACTGGAAAAAGGGAAATATAACCCCCATTTTCAAGAAGGGGAAAATGGATGACTCAGGGAATTACAGACCAGTCAGCCTCACCTCTGTGCCTGGCAAACTCTTGGAGCAGATTCTCCTGGAAGGCATGCTAAAGGCACATGAAAAACAAGGAGGTGGTTGGTGACAGCCAGCATGGCTTCACTAAGGGGAAATCCTGCCTGACCAATTTGGTGGCCTTCTATGATGGGGCTACGAAACTGATGGACAGGCGCAGAGCAGTTGACGTCATCTATCTGGACTTGTGCAAAGCGTTCAACACTGTCCCACATGACATCCTTGTCTCTAAATTGGAGAGACATCAATTTGAAGGGTAGACCACTCGGTGGATAAAGAACTGGCTGGATGGCCACAACGCAAAGAGTTGTGGTCAATGGCTCAATGTCCAGCTGGAGACCGGTAACGAGTGGTGTCCCTCAGGGATCGGTGTTGGGACCAGTCTTGTTCAACATCTTTGTCGGTGACATGGACAGTGGGATTGAGTGCGCCCTCAGTAAGTTTGCTGATGACACCAAGCTGTGTGGTTCAGTTGATACGCCAGAGGGAAGGGATGCCATCCAGAGGGACCTTGACACGCTTGTGAGGTGGGCTGATGCCAACCTTATGAAGTTTAACCATGCCAAGTGCAAGGTCCTACACCTGGGTCGGAGCAATCCCAGGCACAGCTACAGGTTGGACAGAGAAGAGATTCAGAGCAGCCCTGCAGAGAAGGACTTGGGGGTGTTGGTCGATGAGAAAATGAACATGAGCTGGCTTCAGTGTGCGCTCACAGCCCAGAAAGCCAACCATATCCTGGGCTGCATCAAAAGGAGCGTGACCAGCAGGTCAAAGGAGGTGATCCTGCCCCTCTACTCTGCTCTGCTCTCGTGAGACCTCACTTGGAGTATTGTGTGCAGTTCTGGTGTCCTCAACATAAAAAGGACATGGAGCTGTTGG
This sequence comes from Psittacula echo, assembly GCF_963264785.1. NCBI lineage: Eukaryota > Metazoa > Chordata > Aves > Psittaciformes > Psittacidae > Psittacula > Psittacula echo. The sequence goes on along the minus strand of NC_137740.1, from coordinate 28,406,916 downwards.
AACAAGTCCAGAGGAGGGCCACGAGGATGATCAGGGGACTGGAGCACCTCCCATATGGAGACAGGCTGAGAAAGTTGGGGCTGTTGAGCCTGGAGAAGAGAAGGCTGCGTGGAGACCTCATAGCAGCCTTCCAGTATCTGAAGGGGGCCTACAAGGATGCTGGGGAGAGACTGTTCATCAGGGACTGTAGTGACAGGACAAGGGGTAACGGGTTAAAACTTAAACAGGGGAAGTTTATATTGGATATAAGGAAGAAATTCTTTACTGAGAGGGTGGTGAGGCACTGGAATGGGTTGCCCAGGGAGGTTGTGAATGCGCCATCCTTGGCGGTGTTCAAGGCCAAATGGATGAGGCCTTGGGTGGCATGGTTTAGTGTGGGGTGTTCCTGCCCATGGCAGGGGGGTTGGAACTAGATGATCTCAAGGTCCTTTCCAACCCTAACTATTCTATGATTCTATGAAATCTATCCTGGGATCTCTAGAAGCACATCTGTACTTCTAACAGAAGTAAAATAAAACTCTTCAGGCTATTATAAAGCAAGAATGAGAAACCTGTGAAAAGTCCCACCATAAAATATATTTGAAAATAAACCCATTTTAGTTTCTACTTCACCTGCTAATATTTGTAAAGACAAACCAGAATTTCCCTATCACTATTAACGTGCAACTACAGCCAAAGAAGAAACAGCTGTTACAATTGTGAGAATACTACATAAAAGAAATAGAGTGCTGCATTTCATTGATACAGAGTAAGAAAGCAAGAGTGGCAGTGATCACAAGACAGGATGCCATAAACCAATTAAAACCTTGGTAAATGAGAATTTGCCACTGGAGTTTGACATCCCATGAAAAAGTTAGCATCAACAATACAGCAGGAATGACCTTTCTGCCACAAAAGCTACATGGAAAAGCTGTCACATGGGAAGTAACATGAAGAAAACACTTGAACAGCTGGAGTGAAATGAAGTTTCTGACAGTGAAATTGTGCTATAGGTGTGAAGCAACATTAAGGTTACATTTACAATTTCATATGTACATGTATTAAAGTCTTGTTCATTAATCTTCTCTCCCCTCATGGAAGATGCTACCTGCCAGAGGCAGGCTCTTTTATCAGTCAGTGACACCAGTACACCAACCAACTCCATAACACCACATACTCATTTTGCTTATTGAAAAGGATGCAATCAGCTTTACAGATATTAACATCCCCAGTTCCTCTTAAGTACTGTCATCCCAGCACAACAGGCTGTTTTATGATTCTATGATTACATGATGTAGTAATATAGTTTCAAATCAAATGGCATGGAAGCAAAATACAAAGGCATATTAAAAAACTCTTTAAACAACTTTAGTCTATGTGCAATATAAACCTTTAAATGAAATCAAATTCAAGCCCCCCAAGTAAGATGCATGGCTTATGATTTTCTTTTTTTTTTTTTTTTTTCTCTTCATGGGACATAGACTGTTTTCTTTGATTTGTTTAAAACTGCAAGATTTTGCCTGAGAAGTAAAACAGTACACCAAACAAGTTGTTCTACAAGTATCTCTGACATAAGTCTGTATCACCATGCAAAGAGCAAGGAAGCAGGATGTACCACACAAATTAGAGAAAGCAAGATGCAAAGAGATAGGAAACACAGAGATAGAAGATTATTTAAGGTCAAAACCAGAGAATGAAAATTGAACAGGCAAATCTAAAAGGCATAATTTTTTTAAGTATGAACACATTTTCTTCTAATATTACGAAAAAACAGACACTGTGTTGAGCAGACTGAAATACTCCCAACTGAGAATCAGAGAAGTATAAACTGCTTCTTCGAGAGTGAAGCAGGGAGCCAGAACAGATCCTCTCTGCCTTTTGCACTCCATCACATCAGTCCACTGTAAGAGCAAAGAGAAATTCTCTTAGTTCTACTCAGTTCTTGTTGTTTGTTTCCTTTTGTAATCCCCAGCAATTGTCAGGTATCAGATACATTTCCCATTACTATACCGAGAAAGCCCCAGAGACACCTGTTGTAGTCATTCATTAGAAGAGGAAACCCATTCCCCAAAACAAAGGGGACAACAACTCATTCAAGTTATTCCAGAATCTGCTCACACAGCTTGCCATGTATGCTTCTAGAAACCCTTCTATTTCCATTTATTACATACTCAACACAGTCAAAAGTTGAGAACTGCTTCATATGGGAATACAGTCACATTTAAAAAATAAAAAATAAATCACATTTCTGTCTGAAAACCTAATTAGATTGAAATAATAGCAGAGGTTATTAAAAAGGTAAAAGTATTTTTTTCCACTTAAATACTGCAAATCTGGCAGCATCGTGCCAACAATTACATTATTGATGAAAATAGGTATTTCTGCATTTCGTTTTACATATTCAAAAAGAATAATGTGTTTTAAGGAAAAGGAATATGAACTGAGAATTTTAAAAAAGCTATTTAAATGGTCTGGTTTCAAACTGGCAACACATTGTTGAAATGGAACTTCCAGAGACTTATTTCTTAACCGCTTTCTATAGCAGCACTATAGAATTGTGAATAGAAATTACACTGCAGTAACACTGACAAAAAGAATTTACCAGATTAACAGATGCACTTCTCATTTTAGCATGTATTTGTGGAAGGAGAAATGGCAGATATCTAAAAGTTTACAGCTGTTACTCAGTTACATAATTCACACCCAAATCACATACACTAGAAATATGTGAGGGAGAAAAGTACCACTTCCGTTGTGCCTTCCCTCTTCAAAGCGCTGTATGCTTCTTAACAGCAATAAAACATAACTCTCTTACCTATTCCCAAATTGAATTCCCCATTTGAATGGAATGTTATGGTTCAGAGAAAGTTATACTCAAGAAATACATATGAAGCATGTTAATTTCATAAGGAATAGAAATTTCTGGCAAGGAAAGCCACGTTTAAAGATTTATTTTATTACGACTTTAATACCTTGGTCTAGATGAAATTCTATGAAATAGAACAGTTTCTTAAATTAAGTAATAAAAATGCTCTTTTGAAAAAAGCAGGAAGAGCAATCAAGCTTTGCAACCTGCACTACAGCATTGCCAAGGTATTTTCAATATCTGAAAGAATAAGTTTTTAGAAAACATGGTATGCAGAGGTGTTCGTAGCCACCAAAGTATCCTCAGAAACAAAATAGAAACATCAGATCTAGGACACAAATAGTTTATACCATGCTCTTTATTCATACTCATCATTTTTCATATTTATTCAACATGATCATAACCATCTGCACACGCTTGAACTTGTGATGAATGTAATGATACGGAAAAAGCACTGCAAGTTAATTCTGTGAAAAATATGTTCTATCACAAAAAAGTTCTCAAAATAATTACAATACAGGTGTGTTTTTGTAACCCCTCACATTCTTCATACCTTACAGCATAGCCCTGGGAAAAAGTTCTTCAAATTATAACAAGCCAAATTGGAAAGAAACTACAGCTTTTTTGTCATATTAAGGTTTGTTGAGGTTTTTTTTTTAATATGTGTTTAATATTAACACTCCCATAGAAGTATAGTTCTAGTAGTATTGATGAACCTTCACGTAAACAGTAACAGATCGTAAAAGAATGCTTTTGAATAGAAAGCTAGCCTCCTCCTCACCCTACTTGAAGAGAGAATAAAACTCTCACTCAACACCATTTGTTAACATTGACCATATCAATTAACCAACAGAAAGAAGGATGTAATATTTCAGAAAGATTTTGAATAGTTGCAGTGCACTTGGGCACTAACAAAATAAACCCAAATCTTCTACCTCTTATTTCAAATAACAAGTTAATGCTCCTTTCCCTTCAGAAAAAACAAAAAAACAGCAGGAATAAAAAAAAAAGTGAGTATCTTGAACAAAAAAGAAAAATATGTTAAGTTGATCATAGTCAGAAATCTGCAGTTAAATACCAGCTCATGATAAACGCTATGACAGCACCTTTAAACTGAAAATTCAAATAGAAAAGCTGATTTTAAAAAACGTGTTCAAGAGAACAGGAACTACAAAACAGATTGAAGGTTATCAGTTATGGGGGGGGGTATTCTCCACGAAAACTTCCTTCACCTTGCTCAGAAGCTAAAGTTTTTATCACCAGTAAAGCTTCCAGACTTGCCTTTTTACACTGTAGCTTTTAGCAGTAATAAAGATAACAATCTTTTGACACACAGGCCTCCCTGAATGATAGGATGATTTGCATGGCAGCAGAACAGAACCATGCCATATAGAATACTCAAATATTCTGCAACACATTTACAGCTCAAACAATCTGCTGGTTTAGCATAGATGGGTTCCAAAGATAATTTTTTGACCCTGCTAAGCACAAATCTACCCACCCCTTGACAAGCCAGCAGAATAAAAGGAAGTAGCAGATATTTTATAGTTCATAACCACATTCAGCGGTGGCCCTCTAAAAAAAGCATTTATTCCATAGCTGAAGCTTGGAATCAATGTAATGACAAGCACCTAATTGTCCTGCTATTACTGTGCTCACCGACTCTCACTCCTAGAGAACAGCATGTATAACACCAATTCAAAGACCAGTAAAAGCCTTGGTCTATGACTGAACTAAGTAGTAACATATACGGCCATAAATAAAGGCAATAATGAATTAAACATGTTTAAATTACTACTTATCTCATCAGCACCCTAAAATTAATGTTCTGCTCAGATTTAAAAGGGATTTTCTACCAAGCATTAAGATACTGACTATTCCTCTCTTTATCATGCTAACAACTTAGATGAGAAGATTTGAGTTGGCAACAAGAGAAGCATTTGAGACAGAGGGCAAGATTAGTGAGGAAAGACGAAAAGGTTAAGATGTGGAAGTCTGGATGAAGGAGATGAAAAAGGATTGAAGGCAGAGGAGACAGATAACATCATATTGCTGGGAACATGTGACGCGAACACTTTGGAGGAATCCCAACCCAGTAGAGCACAATCCCCTCCAGTACACCAAGCACAGTACTGAAGACCTACACATACCATCATTCCTCTGCTTTCAAACATCTGTACAATTTGGAGGCAGAGCATTCCACTCTACAAACTGGTCCCAGGGAATGGCAACCTACTGCTGTCTCATTGGCATTGGTAAGAGAGACCTGATGGGCATAAAGGTTTGAACTGTCATGATGCCAGCATGATTCCACTTAACTGCATCTAGAGAAAATCTGCCTGAATTCAGAATTCAGTCTTAGGAAAGTAACCTGAAAAAAGCACTGGAGTCTTATACAGAGAAAACTCAGTTAAAAACTTACGTAACACTGATAAATCAAGCACACAGACAGTATACTCTATAATCAAAGATGCTCACGTAACTGTAATTGCCCATTTCCTGTGTATATCTAGTGTCCGGAGGTCTTTAATTAGCAATCACACACCACTTTTCATTCCTCTTCAAGATCTTTCTGTTCAAGTGGATTTCTTCAGATGACAGAACTACTGTAAGAATCAGGACTGATCACAGCAACTGTGATCAACAACTGCTGTTGAAAAATCATTAGGAAAAAAGCAGGGAATTGCAATCAGAAAAAAGGGATGATAACCTGAAAGCTGGTGAATGCTGCTTTGAAAATACAGATTGCATCTGTCATTGCCATCTAGTTCCTCTATCATAATAAGCAAACCTTCTGAACTAATTTTTCCAAAGGCAGTAACTAATCACATATTCCCATTTTTCCAAATGTCAGGCTTGATTTCCAGTAGTCCTGAGGAGTCACCAAGGTAACTGAAGTTATGAAGAACCGCATTTAAAAAATAAAACCATGATTTATCTGTAATGGTTTTGTTGCCTAAAAGTTCAGGCACTAAGTGCTTTGAATCTGGCACCCCAAATCAGCATATGCTATCAAACTTTGTATGAATCCAAGCTTCATATATACAAAATACAGTTACATTACCTTGCTTCACTTCACAGAGATTACCTGAAAAATAGTGTCTGGAACCTTTTCAAAAGTAGGGAGCACTACCCAAATGCCCAAGGCAATAATAACACAATTCTGTACTCAGAGCTAAGTTTCAACAATAAGCAGAACAGACTAAAATTCACACGGGTTGCTGAACAACTGGGGGGCAGAGGGGGAGGGAACTGAATAGATGCTCACTAATCCTACTGTACTCTGCACAGAGCAGACTATGGTTAAAAAAAAATGTGTTCCTCCAGCCAACACCTGGGCTGCACAGCAAGTTGGGATTTTTTAGGCATATCCTCATTTTGGAGTGCTTGAACTACATTTAGAGAAGACTATTAAATACTTTCAAATCGGTAACACTACCAGCTAGAAAAGAACAAAGCCTCTCCTCACTCTAAAGAGACTTCTGGGCTCTGTCAGTGAAGACAGCAGTTTGTAGTGTAGAACCATACGTGAGGCTGAAGTAAGGGACTGTCAGGACAGTTTTGGGGACTTCAAAGTGAAAAATAAAGCCCCCTTCCTGCGTATATACAAAAGTACTAACTTACACAAAACACTCCTATAAAGAAAAGACCAGAATGTATTACCTTTTCTCTAAATAGCTGTAATTCAGAGAACTAAAGCAATATTTTAACTCTAATGCACTGATAAAGTCTAACCCCAAGACACTTTTAACATGAACGGGTTTTCACACCCCCCACACTTTGGAGAGGGGGACGTAGTAGATAAAGAAAGCACACTGCACAGCCCATGACTTCAGCTAAATACACAACTGCAATTCATTCAAGCTGTTTGGCTAACATTGGAAACCGTGAGATCCAAGCCTGATTAGTTATTAAAGAGAGAAGAACCCTTGAATTGAGTTACAGCCTTTTCGTTAGCTACCATGTAATTTTATTTTTAACACACATTATATAATTTGCAGTGTTTGTTGTAATTAATTCTTCACTGCTGGTTCTTCTACTGAAGAAACTAATTCCATCTACTGCATTCTAAAGCTAAACCATCAGTGTAAAATTACTTCCATAAAATAATGTATTTTGCCAAATGAATGCATGAGATCAAAATCTGTCAGCAGTAAAGTTTCAATTAATGCGACTCAGCTCTATAAGCCATACTCTGAAAGAAAAAGTTCCTATGCTCACTGACTCAAAGGCTAGCACATCGTTTTACAGAAAGAAATGTTCAAATTTACAACAGCTCAGTGGTAAAAGGTTACAAAATAGAGTTAAGGTGTGATTTCACAACTGATGCAAGTCAATTTAAGCTCACACATCTTCCAAAACAGACCCCCTCATTCTCATATCACCCAATAGGGTCTTTCCATCTTTTCTGTTTGCTGGCACTCAAACACACATGAAAATGCCGCAAGCTGTCCAAGGATTTGATTCAGCTCGTTACGGGCTGAGTTTTCAGCCAGGTAAGTACAAGAAAGCTTGCTGGAAGGCAATATGATTGCTGGCGTTGACTGTGCAGCAAGAGATGAAGACAGAACCTCCCTTTCTGGCATCAGCATAGAACTTGGACCACATTAGACTGTGTATTTATGACTGACTTCAGGGAGTACTTACCCAATATAAATTTGCTACCTCCAAGCACAGGTATAGCCAGAGGAGAAGAGGTCTGGAAATACCACGAGAGAAAAGAAGACATTTCCTATTTTCCTAAACTCTAATTTGTCCTTGGTGTGACTGCAGGATTCAATATATTTACCTACCAATCCCTCTCCTCTTTACTTTTTATATAGTTACAATTATCTTTAAAATTACAGCTAAGAGTGTGTATGCATACAAGACAAAAATACAAAAAAAAGCCTGACCATGATGGAGGCAGGGAAGTGGAAGTAACCAGTGAAGTAAGCAGAAACACATGCCATCCCAAACACCACTTAGAAGAGTTTACTGGTAGCAAAAGTTTGATTGTGTGACTACTTTTTCCATTTTAAAAGATCAGCTCACTAAACAAAGGCATTCTGAATGTCACGTGTTACTTTTACTGACACAAGGATTAGAAGCTACAAGCTCCGACTCCATTTCCCCAGCTGCTATAAAACATGAGGCAAAAAGACTGCCTGTGTGCCGAGAACCACTGAGCATTAGTGCAAGCCTCAGCTCTCCATCAAAACCCAACCCAACCCATTCAACAAAACCAAACCATAAACTACAACAGTCTACTGCTCTACACATTTTGAGGGTAACAAAGAAAGAGAACTGACCACAATTTACCCATTCACCAAAGCAACACTCTCAGATAATCCCATTAGCCTAGACTAAGAATTGTCAGTATTTACGCACACAACACGCATGACAGCAAGACTTTATAATAACAGAAACACAACTTGAAAGGAAATAAGATAGACCAATAGTCAAATTATAAAGGGACTGACACAAGAAGGAGGTAAGATCAAAAAAATGCAACAAGCTAGACTATCATCTATAGTTTGGGGAAAGATTGCCATCCTCCCTCCTTGTTTCCCATATAGCTACCAGAACCTTGGGACAGTGTATTTCTGTTTGGGTTTTGATAAGGGTAGGTATAAATATAGAAATCTGAGCACAAAACTCTGGACTACCCTAATGAAATGTTAGGTTTCGATTTTTAATACTGAAACTTCAGATAATCTAAGTAGAAACACTGTAAACTCCTCTGACAAATAGCCTGTGACTTGAACACAGAACAATCCCATATCCTTGCAAGTTATCTTAAAGATCATAATAAAATCATATTCTAGATACAGTAACTCAAAGAGGTTTTGTTGGGGTTTTTTTCCAAACAGTTATTTAATTTTAGGCTGGTTTAGATTCCACTGTTGTGGCTTTGAGTACAAATGTCGGGGACATAACAGCCACTGCTCTGTGTGCCAGAGTGTACTTCTCAACCTGTTTTTACATTTCATCAGGCAATATCAACTCAATCTCTGGCAGGAAAGAAAAGTATCAGTGAGAGCTCTTTCTGCAGAACACTCATATAGTCACTGTAACCTTTCTAAATGCAAGCAAGCACTCTGCACGTAGAAATTTTATTGACACTATGGTCAGATTTTACTGTTTCTGTGAGGAGCTGCTAAGACCAAAACTACAGAGATACCTTACTGGCAAAGGCATGCAAAAAGGTAGCAGCAGACAATGTTTTCCTTAATTTTCAGAGTCTTGCTATCTTTTTTCACTATTAATATATTCGAGAAACAAGATGTAGCACACTGCATATAATGATCTCACTAGCTGATTCCCACACTACAGCCATTTCTTTTATTCTTTTATTGTATAAACCCCCATATTCCCATCTTCCCCTTTAAAAATGGAAACAGTGAGTGGTTTAGGTAATTACAGCTGTCACGAAGGGCTTGAAAAATAACTTTTCTACTCAATATATGCTTTAGGACACTGGGAAAGCTGTCAAATAATGACATCAGAATCTACATTAACACTGGCAAAATGCAACTGTACTTCCTTTCAGATGGTTTATAGCCCTTCCTTTTCCTATTCCCTGGTTGAGCATAAGAGTGGGATGAACAAATGGGTTGTAATTCAACCCAGATAAAATGGGGAGAGATAATGCAGATTAAAGGAAAGAGTATGAAAGAAAGAGAGAAGCACATCCTTGCTTTGTTAATGATGAAGCTTGCTCATTCTTCATCATCAATGAATGCTGAAAACTTGAGTCACTTCCTAAAATTCCAATTAAGTTGTAAGGGATGAGCATACAGAACAGCTGCTCTCCCCTCTTTCAGCATCTAAGTTGTTATTGCAGTGCATTTCTTCTACATGGGCCACTCCACATGTACAAGAACATTAGATGGACTACTGCCTCACACATTGTGGGGAGCTACCTTCCCGCTAATCCATTCCAAAGCTCTCAAGCGCAGACCTTCCCATCTTCAATCTGATTTTATATTACATGATCTTAATTCCAGTCAATGTACAAGCAAACCAGAAATTCACTATTACTTCAATGCCTGCTGAGTTCACCTGCTCTGTTCTGAGAGCAACCTTGAGCACTGATCTCGATTTTAAAAGCTGCTTGTGGGTATTCCCCACGTGGAAGATGGCAGTGCCCAGAAGCAGCTGAGGCTCTGACACTATTAGACAATTCACTTTCCAGTGAACAGTTTAGTGACTATGAGGAACTTAGTATTTCTGTTAGGCATCAGCGGAAAAAACATATTTATTTCCAAAATAAAAATGCAGCAAACCTGATCTGGTCATGTGATTTGGTTTTAGGCAGCTCTGGAGGCAGCAAGTTGGACTCAAGGATCCTTATGGGTCCCTTCCAACTGATTCTGTGATCTGTTTGTCAAGTATTTTTCCAGAGTTAATTTACACCCGCCACAAACTGGGCTCTGATGATTGTTTAGCGCGTCATTAAGAATGCTACTTTGAAGGTATTACAGCTTGAGCACCAGGGTTAGTATCACTGCCAACTCTGAAGCCATAAAGGATCCAAAGAAATATGATCTTCCCATTGATTTAATGTTTTGAAGATGTACCTTACAGGTGACATCTATTTAAGGGGATTTTCCCCTCACCCATCATCAACTTCAGAATCGTCACAGAGCACCCAACTAAACTTGATCAAGCATCTAACCTCTAACATCCTGTTCCTGCTGACCCACTGTGCTGGTTCATCTGCATTAACAGCTTCCAGGCGAGGCCAGTGATTCTGTTATCGCTTAAGGCTATGCTAGACTCTGGTTTTCTACCAGTGTAGTTACATTAATGAGAGATGTGATTCATCCCCACCTCTTTAGCATCGATGCAGTTAGTGACATGCAATTACTTTTATTACTACAAGAATGGGAATGAGCTATACCAGCATAACATGATCAACACTAGAGAGGTGTCACGTAAAAAGAAATAAGGTTTGCATATACATTGTTTTGTCTTTTTACAGTTTGAGAGTAATTCCACTGATTTTTATGAAACTCCACACACACATACCCCACCTGAGTATTTGCAGCGCAGCATGCAGGAAGGCACTTGGAGTATACAATCTAGGGGGTTAGTTAAAATGTTCCAGTGTTTGTAACACCTAGCACACATATACATTATACCATACTATTCGTGGCTGCTCCCATAGAAAAGAGTTGGAGGTTTTACAAGAATGGAACTGATGTGGGGTAAGAAGTAGATTAAATCGTAGCTGAGCACTCAACTGAAAAGTGGGGGTCAGAAACACTTGCATGGACTCTTCCCCACTGCCCAGCCTTACTCAAAACAAAAGTCATAGACCACACTAAAAAAGGGCACAAGACGAAGTTATTCACAGCGGCCTTCAAAACAAGAGAATTTAAACAGAATGTGTCTCTCCCTCCCTCCCACACACATCTCAATAAGATTTGCTCCCTACAACTTCAGAACAGTTCTAGCTTTTTTTTCTAAGGTTCATTGTGATGATAAATGCACAAAAGTGTATGGTATGCACGGCCGCTTATTAGCATTTAATGCTTCTTGAACAACTACAATGCAAATACTCATCACAATAGATGGGAACATCGGTGGAAACAAGAATTCCCACAAATTGTTTAAGAGTACAGTAAATGAATAGGATCACAAACAAAAGGCCCAAATCCCTCACAAATCTGTATGCTGCATTTGCTTACAGATTAGCCCACTACACATCCGTTGTGCAACTGCATTTGTAGAACACCCTTTGAACAACAACAAAAAAAAATTACACCCCCAACAAGAAGTGTTTTCTATTTATGGATGTGTTCACCTCAAACAAACCACAGTTATCTCAAGGTTTGGTTTCCTGGGATTTTTTGTTTATTTTTATTAGTGACATATTTTTGCATAAGTAGGGTGTGACAGGATAGACTATAAAGTCAGACAATTTTAAAGAAGGCTCTATTTTGAAGTACTTAGCTGACAGTGTATCAATACACTTACTAACAGACATAGTAACTTTCAAAAAGTGATGTCTGGAGTTTATTTCCAAGCTCCTAAGCTACAACTCCACATAAACCACTAAAAAATCTAAATGACAGCACAGGAAGTAATCAAAGCTACAAATGGCATGCTGACACTCTTTAAAACTCCTTTTACTTCACTTCAGTTGTACACTTCACATATACAACCAGACTATCAAAATAAACATAAACTAAATTTGCTTTATAGAATGCATTATGAAAACTCCTACATCCTGCACAAACTCTCGCCGACTCCCAAGTCTCATCTCTCTATTCAATACAGTAATACGCAAACACACTTCACACACATGTTTTTTGTTTATGATCAAGGTGCTTTCAGGGAAAGTATATTAGTTTTTAGTCTATTCCTATGACTACACTGAGGAGCAGAGAGAAAAAAACAGCCCTATTGCTTACTGTACCTTGTTAATTATTTCTTAAAAATCCGTAATATTTTTATCCATATAAGGCAGGAGAAAAAAAAAAAGGGACGTGATTCTGTCCACAGCATCTTTCATATCTTGCTTATGGCTGTCAGAAATTACGATAACAGAAGCATAAGAGCACAAGAAACAGTTGTTTTTAGCATACACACACGTGACAGCCCTTCTTGGAAAGTTGGTTTCCCCTGTCAACAGCACAAGACGAGATGGGTAGGGTGCATAGATGTGTGTACATATGCACACACATTCACATGTAGATACATCAGAACAAGAACATGTGTGGCTAAAACCACATCAGTGATCAGCAGTACTGAGAAAAGCCTCATAACTCTTTTAAAAACAGCCTCCAACAAGGGGAACACCTCTAAAGTGGAGACGACAAAGGAAAAAAGCCCCAACAAATCAAGACATCTCATCGGCCAGACCGACGGCGGGCAGAGGAAGGAGGAGTACCCTGCAACAGCTCCTCCATCCTGCCCCAGCCGAGGAGAGGAAGGGCGGAGGGCGAAGGGAGGAAGCTAAGGGGTGAAGGAGAAACGGCCCAAATTAAGAAACATGCCAAGCATCGCTCCGCTGGGGGAATCCCCCTCCGCACACACACACGCACTTTCCAAGAGAAACTCGCGGCGCGGGGGGGAACACCTCCAAACATCCACTGACGACATTCCTCCTCCTCATGCACCCAGCTTTAATTTACTGGAGAGACAGCGAACTGACCAACTCAGCTACATTTCTGGCGGGGGACTGGCTGTCTCTCTCCCACCCCAGCACCCTTCTTGGAACGCGGCGGGACAAGCAGCCCTCCCGAGCCCTCTCTCACGGGGAGCCGCTAGACCCCCTACACCGGCTGCCCCCAGCCCTGAGGTGCTTGCGGAGGCAGGGCAAGGCGTTTCCCCGACTCCTCGTCCCCGCCGTCTCGCTCCCTGCAGCGCCGCGTCCCTCACCAGCCTGGGTGGTGTCGCTGAGGTCGTGGTTGGCGGCGCTGGCCCGCGGGTAGTCACGGAGTTTCCTGCCGCTCAGACTGAGGGTACCGCTGGCCGCCGCTTCTTCTAAGGCTCGGTCCAAAGAACGGTTCCACGAACCGGGACCCGAGGGACCTGGTGGCGGAGTACAAGCCGCCGCGTTCCCCGCCTGCATCACGGCGGAACCACCCTCCGGCGCCGCCAGCACCGTGGCCGCCATTTCCCCCCCTCCGCCACCGCCGCCGCCGCCGCTGCTGCTGCTACTGCTCCAGCTTTGCGCGCCGCTGCGCAGGCGCGGGGAAGGCCGGGGACCGGCTGGGAGGGCTCGGGGTATGCGCATGCGCAGCCAACCGCTGGCGCGCACAGAAACGACAGCTCTTGAAAATAACGCGGCACATCCGCTTTTTTGGGTCCGATTCGGGATAATGTGCGAGGGCGCGCACCGCCCCTCGGCCACGGCTGCAGTGTCCGGACCCCTTCCTGTGCAGGCCCGTTCCAGCGGCAAACCAAGCGGAGAGGGCACGGACTGAACTAGGTGGGAAGAAGAGTACCAACTGGATCGTGTTCAACTTGATGTCATCAATCCCTAAAAGGCTTCACTCTTTGCAACTTCCAAATAAACGTCAGTCTTGGTCTGGGCAAGCACTGATACGCTCGCATGCTGGAACTGCTGCGGGAAGCTGGCAAGTGTGCAGGCTTGAGCTGGTAATGAAGAGCAAAGGCTGTGGACACTCTTCCTTCTCAACACCTTGTCAAACATATTTACAGGCAGCATTTTCTTCCTGCACCTTCAATAAGCAGCAGCACTTCCAGTGCTAACACAAGCCTGCACTCAGAACCACAGTGGTGGTTGTTTTCTCAGGGTGTTGACACCAATCGTGTAACCCGAGGTTCAGGTGACAGTCACTTCTCACTAGCAAGGTGCATCACAGCAACATGAAACCAGTGCTTGGTCTGACCGATTAAGGGATCTGGTTCTAAAAATCACACCAAACCACTACAGTAGATGGTGTTACTGAAAAAATACATAAATACACATTTAAATGAAAGTGAGTTTGTACAGTGCCACTCCAAGAAGTGTTTCATTTGCAGGATATTAAGCTGGGCAATGAATGTGAGCCCTCTTCAAATGAGCCTCCTTTCTGGTATGTTCTTCAGAACATTTAATAAGAATCTAATTATTAAGAACTTCCTGAAAGATATCACAAAATTCACATAACCAATACACTGCTCAGGTAGTTATAACAGGAACAAGACAATATGAAACCTGTAACTTTTTATTAAAAAAAAAAAAAAAAAGAAAAAAAAAAAGAAAAAGATTAACAGCTTCAGAATAGATCCAATGTAGTAACTTCTCTGAAAAGTACCAAAAGGTATAGTGTAACACATCTTCTCATTAAATACAAACTAGCACTTTTTGATGCATTGCATCAGTGTTTTGCATCTATGTTGATGCAAAAGAATGTTATTTTCGTTGCATCCTGGCACATTGAAGAATGTATACACTGAAACAGGGTGACTGACAACACTTTATCTACTCCAATTCTAACAGTGGGACATTTTTTCCAAAAAACCCAATTTCCTACTAGTAATTAAGAGAAAAAAAAACCAACCAACCTTTAATGTCATTATGATTAGTTTGCTTCTGCTAAGGTATATTTTTCAACATTAAAAATAAGGGTTTAAGTACTATATAGTATCAGGATGCACTCTTGACTTTAAAATTGCTATACAAAAGCCCTTCTAATGTCAAACGTTCTTCAATATTGAAGTCCTGGTAAATGCCAGTTAACTTGGAATTTGAGACAAAAATGCAAGGAAACCAACTCTAAAAAGGCAAATGTAAGTTCCTGAAGAACAATAAAAGGAATTAAACCCACTTCAAACACTAAACATTTCTGGATGCAGCAAGCCAGTTGTTCTTTTGCCTGACTGTACCTAAATCTCATTGCTATAGAACACTGTTAAGTTCCTGATCTGGAAGCAATTCTGAACAGGTGCCTCAGTTTTATGGATCATACAAATTCAGACTGAGGATGCCCCAGTTGTTACCATCCTGCAGATCATGATGCACAAAGCTAAACTTAAAGCAATGACTACATGCTCCTGGCTTAACACCTTGCATGGGCTGGCAAAGCGAAGGCTTTCTTCCAGCAACATTCCCCAGTTCCAGACAATTTTAAGATGTCTGACCACTTCTGATCAGCTTCGGATCTTTCCTCTCTTTGGTATACACAAACAAGTGCCATTAGGCTGCTTGCCTCTGGCTATTTCCGAGAGCCAGAGAAAACCCTCTGGGGCAAGGAAGGCAAAATGAGAATCCTGTGTCTGGGGAGGATAAGGAATTCTACCATATCAGTGGCTTTCTGGTGCACAGTTGCATTTATTCCTATGGAATTATTCAAAATTGCAAAGTTATTGCATTAAGTTTGTGAAAAAGCTTACAAAAAGAAACAGCAAAAGTTTAAGAAAAAATAGGAGACAGACATACTCCATTTACAGAGGAGGATAATGAGCTTGAGCTATTTGTAATATAAATTACTCTCACACTGCCTGTGGAGTATTCCTCCACTGCAATCTGGACCACTTTTAAGGATAAGAGTAGAATAGTCTCCATCCCAATTTCATATTTTGGATATCTCAACTAACAGCTTTATTTGTGAAAGTGAGGATGCAAAACATGTAGTTTTCAAGAAAGAAAAAAACCTGAACTTCAAAACCACAAAGAAATCCAACCAATGCTCCCATAAAAAATGCCACTACATCACTACCAAAATATTCATGGACTGAGGCTCTGTGCCAAAGTGCAGCCCACAAGAAAGTTTATAGGCAGTCCCTAAAAAACCCTAAAATGGGGTTCGCAATGAAACATAAAATCTTTCTTGTGACAGAGGAGTCAAAGAATAGATGCTGAGCACACCTAAATAAAAAAACAAACAAAAAAACCCAAACAAAACCAGCAACAATAACAACAAAAAAACAAACCCCACAACCCAAAACAAATAAACAAAAAACAAAACAAAACAAAAAGCTTTTAAGATTTGTGTATTTTGGTTACAAGAACCAAAATCAGTGTTTGTTATCAGCTGGGCAACAGAATCTTTTCCAGCCAGGTGATGGTGCCACTCCAGCAGATCGGATTCCCCACTTTCCCCCTCTCAGGACAGCATGTCTTTTACCATTCAAAGTAATAAAGAGAGAAAGCTCTTGCCACCATCTCAGCATGAAGTCCAGAGAATTTCAGTGATGTGTGCTGCATTCTTCTGCCCACTTTTATCTCAGTTTCTTAGGTAGGTGAGATCAGTGCTCAAGTCCATCTGTCAGGTTAGCCCACTGTTACAAAACGGCTCCCTTTGTTCTGAGACAGTGCTGTTCTTTGTTCCTTCAGGATCCCAAAACGTTCGTTCAACGTCATCCCTGTCTGAGAAATAAAGTAATTTAACTATAGTCTTAAAAAACCTCAGGTTAATTTAATCAAAGTAAGAGAGGCAACAATACTTTTTTTCCCCTCATTCTGTATCATCACATGATTTCTTAATAGCCTCACTTGGATGAAAAAAATGGTTTAATTTGATTTCATCATTTCCCACACCATTTAAAAATAAGATTGGACTATACATCAAGAGCTGCCATTTCTCATTTCTCAGAATTCATTAAAACCACATGGTACACAATGTCAAGACAACGTCTACTCAAAATACTGCAATTGAGGACAGACAGACTGAAAGAGGGAACTTTCACTTAACTAATTTTCCCACATAGTTTCCATGCAACTTCAACAAATGCAGCATTTTAACTACATTAATGCAGGGTTGCTTTCCAGTCCATCCAGCTGATGCAGTAGACTGGAGTCTAGTCCAAAAGTTCAGTTAATGTTACAGTATAGTAGTAGACTTTTTTTACCATACTGCTTATTTATGGAAGGAAAAAATCCAGTCTGATGCCCTGAGCCCATGTATTTTTCTACAGCCGTCAAGAAGGAGCCAATTACAAAAGCAGCATCTGTCACCCTGTAAGAATTCTTTCAATGACAGAACGAAGATTTCTGCACAAAATCATCTGTCTTCATGAAACTTTTGAAAAACTTTTCATCTGTAAGCATTTACATCATTACATTTGATTATTTTCCCCCCAGATGCGTAGCAAAAATTGCCTTATAAATTCAGCTGTTGGGGTTCTATGCAAGTTACACAACTGAGAACAACTCATCCCTGAATTACGCACAGTTGCTGATTCAAGCACTGCAGGAACACAAGAAGGCCTTTAGAAATATGCAACATTTTAAATCCCATTTAAAGCATGTGAGCATGCAAGACATGAACTAGACAAACAGGAACAGTGAGTTTAGTTACTTGTATGAAGTTATATAGCAAGTTAGTGAAAGAACTGGAAGTGGAAACAAGAAGTCATTAGTTCCCTCTTCCTGTCACTAGTGAGTCTAGGTGGAAAGTCTTGAAACTATTTCCACAGTTAAGCAACAAAAATGCATTTACCTGTTTTCCAACACTATTAATATCAAACTGCAATGGAACCCCTTTGGGAATCTTCTTCTCTTCAGATTGGCCCCTCTTCACCAGAAATGGTGGCACAGGAGTACGAGTTAATTGCAATTTTGGGGAACTGTGAAAGAAGAATGGTACAAAGCACACAGTGAATATATGTTTTATGTAGTAAAACCTTAATGCTGATGGAGGTATAAATTTTTCATCAAGCCATTCAATCAGAGTGGCTGAATAGCTGAAGAGCACAAATTCAAGAAGGTAAAAGTCATGCAGAACTATAAAAAGGTACCATTTGTTACTGTAATCAGATAGCAAGTGTCATGACAGGAAGTAATCTTTTACCTCTCACTCCTTCTGACAAACACATAATTTGGAGTTAATGATTCCCATAAATACAAAAAATTAAAACTTATAGTCTTCCTTACAGATAAAATGCTACTAATGAAAAAGGCTACTTAAGATTAAAATAAAACACCTCATGAAACAACAGTACCATCAACTTCCTAAAGACAAAGACAGTAATGCCTTCCTTAAGCACAACGCCAGAATTATTTTTATGAATCATGAAGGAACTATCATCACCCATCAACTAGATGCTCATTCCTTTTCACACAGAACAGCTGCAATACAATCTGATTGAGAAGAGACAGACTAGGTGAAAATTTACCAGCTCACCACTCTTTGACTCTATACACAACATGAAGCTCCTAACTGGGACACATCTTGTGAAATCCCGCTGTGGTATTATTCAAACATTGCTCAGAAACACTCGGAGGGGAACCAGACTTAAAGTCTTCTCAAGAAGCTGTGACCTTGAGGTCATCTGAAATACTACCTGCAAGGAACTTGCTGAATGGCTCAGACCAGCAATTTTAGTTAAGCTAAGAACATTTCAGAACTTTTTTGAAAACTCACATTGGGGTTATGATGGCTCCTGGGTTGTCAATAGACACAGTCAGAATCCCTCCAGTTGTGGTAGAAGTTCGCCATCTAGATGGAAAACACAGAAGTCACTCACAAAAATATACAGGAATTTAACTCCGAATATCTTTAAATGTGCATCCAAAACACTGGGCTAGCAAAGAACGTACAAGCTTTCCAAATATAGTGCAGGGCAAAGACCACGTGCAGTCAAACAATCTACAAGAAGTTTGGCTATTGATTCTTTCATCTTTTACACTATCTAAACCTATTCAGGTGAGTGCTACATCACACACTGGCAAGGTGTACTAGAACTGCAGCAATGACTGAAATGTTCTTTTTTTTTTTTATTTTTTATTTTTTAAACATTCCATTTCCTTGCCACAGATGGGACTAAAATGGTGCTCACAGCAAATCAAAAAGGTGACAGATTCAGGTCTGTGGCATACACTGCTTACTCAGACTGTTGTGTTACCAATAAAGTTGTGAAGAGCCTAGCAAGCATGGAACAATATGGGAAGAATATGTGCGGGGAGAGCTGAGTGTCCACCTGTGACCTGCTTTGTTTATTTCCAAACTGTTTCATAGGCTTATACGTGTATTCAATAAAATGGAAATTACATTAAGAGCTCAGGAGAACACTAAGATTTGATTTTTTTCTTCCAGCCTATGCATTATTCACGAGTGGCAGAGATTAGTCTGATCCTCTGAAGCTACCTCTTTCCCCCTTATTCCTGCAAATGTCTTAAGCAAAACCAAACTCCTCCTAGTTAAATTAGAATATAATTTAGGAAATAACTGAGAATAGGGGAAGGATCACTGTCACTTAGTTGATATGCATACAGGGCAAAAGACAAACCATTCAATTATCATAACCCGGAAGCCAGAGCTAAAATGAGAATCATATCAGTAAACTAAGCTGAAGTTTTACAAATTGCATACTTACTGACGAGTTCTCTTTACTGTTTGATTATCAAGATCATCTGTTGACTGCACTTGGGCTTGTACCTGAAAACACATCAACAGACACTGGATTTGAATACTGTTTGAATTCCTATTGTAGCAGCTGGAAATAGAGAAGTTCAAAACCAGTTTAAAGCTGTTTGTACAGTCTGCACAAGACCAGCTGCACTTTCACAGGCACTTTAAAGATCTATCCTATCTATCCTAAAAAATAACTATCCTATTACCCTTGCAAGACATTGGAAAGAACTTAAGAACACAATGATTTTATACAAAACTGTCAATGACAGTAACTTAACCAATAAAGAGATGGAAACACTTCAGAAGACTATGTCAGCAAACAGATGCTTTATCAAGATACACCAAAACCCTACCAGGCCAGCGAGAAAAACCTGGTTAGCTCCTAATCTGATGTTACCATACATAATATCTGATACACACTCACAGCTGTTTTAAAGGACTTTGGTTTTATTTTTCTTCCTCCTGACCCTGTCCGTAATTCTACAACCTGTGTGGCTGGAATACAGCAGCCACTTACAGTCACAACAATGGCAGATATAGAATGAGGGCAAACTGAAAACACCACTTATTCACTGCACACTCTCTGTTCTCTTTATCTTATTCAAAATAACTAAAAAAAAAAAAAAAAAAAAAAAAAAAATCCTTAAGTAACTAACAACTTAAATAATTAAAATAAATAACCTCATATAACTAACCTTCCCCCAACCATAATCAGATTCTAAAATATGCTTCTCCTCTATTCACCTGAAAGCAACTTTTGAAAGCTGCAAAGTGCTAACATTGACCTTTTAAAAGGAAGAATTAATACTCTGCAACCATCCTCAAACACTAATGAGTTCCATGCCCCTCTGAACAATCCAGCTACACTGGAACAGGAAGCAATACTCAGTAGATTACAGTAACTAAAGGCAACAAGTACACTTCCCTAGAAGAACCCATAGCTATTTCCCAATCCACCTGAAGTTTCTACTCAGATCTAACATTCAAAGTTAGTTCATTAATATCACTGTTATAGGTTAGCTTAGAACCTGTGGCACTTTTCTGTTATTGTCATTTTCAGTAATTTTTATTACCTTCAGGCCCCTTCTAAACAGGAAAGTTGCTTGACGAGTCTCTTTCTGTTGATTTAGTTTGTTTCCAATTCTGGCAAAAGCTGACAACGCATTATTCCTGTAATATTTATTAAAATACAGTTATTAAAGGCTCCACAGATAACATCTTGGAGCAACTACAGTGCATGACAGGAAAGCATCCAATACATCCTTAAGGACACCTGCAATGCTGCCTCTTTGAGGTGCAACATTTCAGTTGCAGCAAGCTTTGCCTCTACCAGGAACAAAACACAGTACTCATACAGGGGAAAAAAAATACCTCTGCTACACAGCAGCCTAGTAGTATGTCACAGGACAGTATGGTTATTAGTTCAGTTTTGTACTTCACTAGGTATCCTCCAGCACTTCAAAGATTGCTGATTAGATGAAAACAAGGAGCAACCTGATTTGTATAAAGAAAGTTTGTTTACAGTTTCTGCAATAAAGTCACTCCGTGAAAATTTTCATCATGGACACCAGTTAAAATGCAGTTTATAACAGACATGTTAATTCCAGCACAAGCAAAACACGCAATAGCTTCTATGAAACTGAAGATGGCACCAGCTTCCAAAGGTATTTTCTTTAGAAAGTTCACTAAACCACAGCTATCACTTCAAAGCTACTAAAATCCATACTGGCCATTACAGTATAGGCTGCCTATGACTTCAATGAAGGCAGCATGCTAGGTGTTCACAAACACACGTATTCTTGAGTGCTCTACGTGGTAATAAAATATCTGGCTTTGTATTGGGATGATGTTTGTTCCATGCTTGGCTTCTAGATTTGTAGAACTTCATATACACAGCAGTCTTGACCGTATTATTACTGCTAGTTCCTACCATCTTCTCTTCGACTCAGTCCTATCAAGCAAGACTCCCTGCGGGAAGTTGTCAAGGAGAATTCAGAAAGCAGACTTGCTATTTTACCTTCTGTTTAGCAGGGCATGCCTCCTCAGGGCTGGAGCTTGTTTTCTCTGCATTTCAGATTGTCTCTGCAGGTTTGTTTTCTTTTTCAAAACTGGATAATACCGCTGTGCATTCTTAAAAACCAACAAATATATATAGCATGTACGTACTGTATACACACAAACACTTCTCCTTCAATTTCCATTTACAAACTGCATATAGAATACATTTAGCCTTTCCTACCTTTTGCAGGCTAGTGCAATTTGAAAACACCTTCTACACTTTCATGAATTCTATATTCCACTCATTACTGGGGGGGTGAGGGGGGCTGGAGGAATCAACACAAAAACCCCAAAGCTCAGTTACTTTTTGATTCCTGTATTTCCCCAAACTGACAAAGTACACACTTCACACATCCTTAAAATTATTTTTCTTCACAAATGCAAAAGCAGTCCCTGTTCTACAATACTGAATGAGATGGAGCAGGAACCAATGCACTGGAGGAGTGCAGAAGAGGCAGCCCACTGATGGAGTGACGTATTTTGCAAAAGCTTCCATTTTTGTAACAGGCACATGCTTAACACCTGCATTTTGGCTGAATCACTGCAATGCAAAGGCAAGAAATCCTATTAAGTGAGCTTTTCTCACAAAAATGCAGTAACTACCTCCATACTTGCACAGAATATACATCTGTACTTCAATTTTAATGACTTCCAACCTAGTTAAGAGTTAAAATTTTCAAACCTAGTCATTAACCACTCCCTTTAAAACAAGCAAGAACTCAGCTAACACATCCCCAATTTAATAAAAGTCTGCACCAGATTGTCTCCATTTTCTATTCAGTAGCACTCTTTTGAAGCCACTGTGCTTCGTGTTTTAATGTTCTTAAATGAACCACTAGAATTGCATTAATTACCTTCTCACTAAGTGGCTGTCTGTTCAGAGGACTAATTCCTTTGCGTGAACCCATTGCTTTCTTGGCTGCCAAGCCAGTTACAACTCCATAAGAACGCTTCTTCCCTGCTATCTTCTTTCTCCGTCCCAAACGATTTATACCATAACCTGCAAAAAAATGGAGAGTTCAACAATCCTTATTGAAAGAAAAAGCTTATTGCTTTACGATGCTACACCGGCAATGCAAGTTATTTGGCTGCACACTTGAAGCCCTTAGAGCAGAAGCTATCACTACACTTGAAGACAATTTGGTCACTCAGTTATTCTAGCAGGTTTGGCCCAAGCTCTAGCACAACAATAATCAGCTTCTCATACAGATCCTAGTGTTGCTTTAGTTCATTTCATTAATTTCTGCTGAAAATCTGTTACTTGACATGCTTACAGGGACGACTTAGTCATTCTGACATAGAAAATACCAAAATACTGCAAAATGGAATTTCATTAAGCGCTGAATAACACAAAAGCAAACCAAAACAAAACACTAGCTGCCTACCCATTTAGCGAACTTTAAATTACCAGTTTAATTTAAAAGGGAAAAAAAAAAAGCAACTTCAAAGCTTATTTATTTAGATCAGTGGTTCCCAAGACATTACTTGAGAAAAAAAGAACATAGCAATTGGCCCACAAAACCATATCAAGCAGTGTATGAATTACATCACATTTAAAGTGTTTTCAATTAGAAGTCTGCACAGCAGTCCAGATGAAACTGAGAATTAAACCAGCCTTTGAATATAAAAGGCTTGTAAGTTTGAGGTCTGTAGTATAAACACCTCAAATCTTCAGTTACAAGGCTTTGGTTAACTGTCTGGAGCCATTTAACTTCACATTATGAATATAGACCATGCTTTAGTTTTATCCCCAAGTATCATCCCCTCTAGAACCTCAGACCTCAAAATAAAGTAAGACTAAGGTGTCAGCTTAACAGCAATAGACACATCTAGGTTTGACATATCTGACTTCATAGCATCGATAATAAATCTGTGCTTCTCCATGAGACATGAGCTGTCACATGAGGTAAGCCATTGATCAGAAACCAGCTTTGATAAGTCTGCCATGGTGAGGCTGCTATGTACCTGCATTTTGTGGATGGTTAGCAAATGTTTTTCTTTTCAAATAGAAAAACTGAGAAACAGGGTTACTTTGGCTAAAAAGGACCTTATAAACTCTCTGGACCAAACTCTGCTCAAATGAATGACAACCTCAATGTTAGCTCAGGCTGCACAGGGTTTTGTGCACTTGCATTCTCTGTATCACCAACGACAACTTTTATCTAAATGAACAATGTTCCCCTCTCTGTTTCTTCCACAAAAAGCTGAAAAGACTCCCAGCTCAAGTTCCTCGCTTCTTTCCAGGGAGTTTGGCAAACGCTTCTAAAACCACAAGAAATTGAATGCTGCTGATCATTTGTGGTTTCCGTAGCCGTCCACAAACAACAGAGGATTTGCTACTTATCAGAATAGCTTCAGTGGCAATGGAGCAGCAACAAATCTATTGGTCATAAGCTACTAATAACTACACTGCTTAAAAGAACTATTTAATTATACTTTCTGCTCAAGAAACAACATAAAAGAGGTTTGCTTTCAAATGAAAATGTATGGAGCTGTACAGGGGGGAGAAGTTAAAGAAGTTCACGGTGTTTCAGCATGTCATGAAACTGGCAATTTAAGGGAAAAAGAAAAAGAAAAGAAAAAAAAAAAAAAGTCATTTTTTTCCTAGAAAAAGGGCAGGCAAGGGCAGGCTAGGAGAGAAGGTTCCAAGAGAGAAAAGTAACTGGCAAGACAGTTGTATTTAGTTTCATATCTGCAGCTCAAGTTCCTCCTAAAATTCCAAATTCTAGTACTTGCTTCTTTTGTGACCTTCAGATCATAAACAATTGCTTTTAACAACTGCAGCCATAAATAGAAGCCTCCACATTTGATAATCTGCAACTTAAATTCATTTACATGCTTCACCTACAGAAATAATTTTACACTCAGGCTGACAGATGCAAAATATTTTGCTACAGTCACCAATTTACTAAAGACGCACAAGTAACACTGCCATGTTGACCTGTATAAAAACCAAACTTCCTCTGAGCCCTGAGCAACACAACACTGCACTGATCCCCAAAGATATTTGTGTCTAAGATGCTAGCTACAAGCTGTTGTTTCAACAAACATTAAGCAAGCCAACGATAAAATGGGGATCACTGAATACACTAGACAGATGTGTATTTGTTTTAAATGAATGTTACTGAACAAGAAATCACATCTATTAACACTTAATTAGCTCGTATTGAGGTGGTCAGCTTTCTGATTAGACAGTACTCTTCCATATTTTGATAACCCAGAGCTATACAGGTACTTTAAAATATTAAATATAAGCAAAACCAGTCTATACTTCAAGCAAGTTCTGGGCATGTTCGGACTAAAACCTGGGAATCATTATAGAATATGACTTCTGTTTATCTGTTACTCAGGTAATCTACAGTAAAGCTATTATTGTGCATTTTTCCTCTTCTCACTCCCTGCCTATTTGTATTTCTATATTCCATTATAAAAACATTGGCTTAAGAAGGCTGACATGGTTCTTCCCCTCCATCCCAAACTCTTGACAAAGCCAATTTAGACAGTTTGTGTAGTGCAGTTTTAGGGAGACCTGCTAGGAGAATTCTTCTTAGCAAATATAAATATGCTGGCTCTGTTGCACAAAGCTTTGAGCTCTGGCAAGTCCACCATATTTCTTAATATGAAGACACTGGCATAAGCACTCTTTCTATTCATTTCTGAAAAGGGACAAAGTATCAACACGATTTCCAAAATTAAAATAAATAAATAAATAAATAATAAAAAAGAAAGCCAATCCTTCCTCGAGTCAAACACAGTCTCTCAAGCACCTAAGTTCTCTGTTGGCCAAACATGTCAATGACTTTCCCACACTGAACCAAACCCAAACATAAATGGATCACAAAGAAGTGAATTATAATCAAAATTGCATATAACAGTACTTGAAAGACACCTGAATTGACCATGGCAATCCCTACATTTCATTAGGTTGCATTTCACCTCAAAAACCGCATTGTGCATCTAGATTATGTTTGGCATACACACCTTTCTGCTGTTGGATTCCCCACTTAGAGCCTGGTGTCCTGAACTGTCGAGTTTGATTCTGCTGAAGTCCTCTTTTCATTTTGGGAGAATATTGCTTTCTCTCTTCTTTCTTGTTCAGTTTAATTATATCATCTGTAAGAAGAAAATAAAAATTTGACATATTGCAGACATGTTCCAGTTCTGAAGAAAAAATCCTCGCAGCCTGGAGCCACGGGAAACAGACCAGTTAATCCTTCAAAGCCAGCACATATAAGTTATGGTTCCAGAAACATTATCACTAGAAAACACCCAGTCCCTGTTAGTCTTATTATAAGACTTGCTTTATAATGTAATGCCCTAGCAAAAGAGAAGCAGTTGCATACCTCCAGAAAATCCAATAGGTTTGAAAGATGATGGCATTCAGCCCATCATTAAATTTTAAACTGAATGACTCCATTAGTTTTTGCATACCATTAAAGAAAAGATAATTCCATCTCACTCCCAGACTTTGAAGAGTCCATACAAACTGTCAGTTCAAGCCTTAGTTCTTCCATACAAAGTTAGTTAAGAAAAACGACATAAGAGAGAACTCAGTCTATCAGTTATCTTCCTATGTTCACCTAGGTTAAGATGAAGCGGAAAAAAGCAAGCAAGATTTCTCTCTCCCCAGGTATCTGCAATGCAAAGCAATCATCAACCTACTGTCCAGGGAAACAATGTTGAGCAAATTATTAATCTGTTTCAGAATAACTGTAAGATAATACACAGATGAAAAGTGAATAGCAGGTCTGTCAACTGCAAATCATGCCACACCAACTGGATTTTCTTTGCTGATCTGGTAGCTGGCTCAGGAGATAAGAGTAAAGCAACAGATGTAGCATGCTTCTATTTGATTGTTAGCTTGTTTACAGAAATACCATAAAGGAAAACATCAATTACATTTATTGCATCTAGATCATGGGAGCAGCACAACTGATGAACATATTGTTTCAACAGACAGCTACCACAAACATGTGGACATCCTTTTTTGAGCCAGGGAGAGATGGGAACAGGGTTACTGTGCTTAACAGAGTTTAAATGGACTTGGACAGGGTAAAATAGATCACAACATAGTTATCCACTGGTTTATATCCTGCTGAAGTAAAGCTAAGAGGAAATTAGCTTACTTTGCTGCAAAAATGACTGAGTGTTCAGAAAAGTCCTAGTAGGACAGGAAAAACCAATACAGGTCACTCAGGGTTTGATTGCTACAAAATCTTTTTTACCAAAGGGACCATCCCTGCAGCAAGGATTACCAAACTACCCTCTTCATATGACAAAGGAAACCAAAGCCACTTCAAAATGGCAGAAACTGTTACTGCCAAAAGCAGTACTCAACCAGGAGCATTAGTTGAACACAGCACCATTAACAAAGTGATGTTAAACAAAAACTAAAACTTCCAAAACTGTTAGAGCAGAGTATGTACCTGAGATACAAAACCTCCATGTTCAGAGAGCATGGATCCTTGCTTCAGCTTCTCTGCTCCATCTTAAATGCCTTTTTTGCAAGTTAGCTATTGCTGCACACAGGATTACAAGTTTTTTTAAAACTTTAGAACTTAAATTTCAGCTACTCTCTTATTTGGGAAAACAAAGGATATCTGAGAAATGTATCAAACCAGAAGGTTAGCTTCAGATGAGTTGCACATAACACATTCCCAACAAAACCAGTTTTAATCTTTACTGCTACATGAGAATATCAATGTTACATCTAGATCTTAAGATTTCACAGATTAATGTGGCATTTTCCTATTCCGTATCACAGACAGAGAGGCGGGACAGCCTCTCATCTTTCCTTACACCAGCCCACGCAGCTTTGACCTGCGAAAAGTTGTGATAGATGTCACAGTTCTCATGCAAGCTACTCTTGCATCTAAACAAGTGAAGGGTCATACCCACTCACAACAAAACATCACCATAACACCACAACAGTCCGTTGTGATCTGCTATTAATCAGTGTCCAGGACACACAGCCGTAGCTAAGCAAAAGGTTAACTTGGCCAAGAAACATTAGAATGTATGAAAACACAACCAGCCACTCAGAATCAGTAACTCTATTAATCTTGGTAACTTTGAAAATAAAGACTCAGTGTGCTATAAGTAAAACTAGATTTATATGAACACTGTAATGCTACTCCAGTCAGACAAACTCAAAATATCACTTCACAAGTCATCTCTACTGCCAAAGCAAAGAATTGCACTGGGTTCTCCACATAAGGAAAAATTATACAAAACTTATTTTAAGCTGGTTCACAAAGGCTAAGTCTACCATTAACATTCTAGTTCACACCATGTCTTCTGTTTGAAGTGAGTCTCCTGAGAGTATCCACCACCCAACACACTCCAGTAGCATCACGGAGAAGTCTTGTAGTGTATAAAATCAGTTTTCTTTTCCTTTTTAATAAAACTAAACTGGAACAAGTACTCCAGGGACACACCAAATGTGTCTCCAGCTGTTAAGGGAACTCAGTGCACAAGACCAGACTAGAACTGCTCTGAGATACCTCTCTCAAATACATACAGTGAGGATGTCAGTTTCTCACAGACACAGCTCTGCAGATCTCTTAAGGAGGCTGTGCCACTTCCTAGTACACACAACCAATGGGAGGACAGGGGAGAAAGGAGCAGATTGTCACAGGAAACTACGTGGTAAAGACGACATCACACTTGATCTGACTGGTAAAGTACTGCAAAGGAGAGCTGCCATTACCGACTTCTACACCTGAGGAGAAAAAAGAGGCACAGCCAGCTGAGAGGTAACCAAACCACCCCACCCCTGCAATTACGAACGCTAGATGAGGTCCTGGAACGCTCCCCAAGGGCCACCCAGCAAATTGCCCAAGCACCGCAGGCCTGGCTAGTGCCATACGCACGCAGCACCCCGGGTATTAGGCCTGCTTCGGACACCCAGACGGAACAAAGAGAACCCACCCCGCCGAACCCAGTGCCTTCATAGCAACGCTCAGCCCGGAACCCTGCTGCTCCCAGGGACACAACCTGGTCTCGCCTCCCGTTCCCGCAGCAGCCTCACAGCCGGTCCCCCGCCGTGCTGTAGGTGTGGTAGGGTCCTGCGCCCCGGCCCGACTTGGCTCCAGCCGCCTCCCTTTGGTCCCACCCCCGCCGGTGCCCGACAGAGCCCGTCGGTTTGTGCCGTCCAAACGGGCCGGGGCGGTCGGTTCAGCCCGCGCCCCTCCACCTTCTCCCCACAGCAGCGCTCTCCTTACCGAGCGACATGTCGATCTTCTCCAGGCTGTCGCTGCTGCCCTTTCGGCCACCCGCCGCAGCCGAGGACCCGAGAAGCGGCGCTACTGCCCCGAACCCACTCATGGCTGCCCGCAGGACCACCGCTGCCTCCCCAAACCGCCTCGGCAGCGCGCTCCACGCATGCGCAGGGTGTGGCCACGCATGCGCCCTTCTCACCCGGGCTCTAGTAGCTCACGCGTGCGCAGTAATCTCCCCTCCGCCCTGAGAGCAGACGCCTGCGCCGGGGACAGCAGCTGCCTCCCCTCTTGCTGGGAATTGGCGTGCCGCCCCCTGCCGGTCGGAAGGAGCAGGTACAGCGGAAGAAGGGGATTCGGGCGGGGCTCAGATCCCCGCCTAGCCTGTGGAGCTGCTGCCGTCGGCAGCCCACTCTGCGACTGCCGAGGTGACACTGGCCGCAGGTCGGATGGTCCGGAGGCCGCTTGCGAGAGGGCTTCCTCAGGGGCAGCGGGTGGCCCCCTTGCCACAGCGCGGGCCGGGGACGCCGCAAGGCTGGTGTCGGGGTGGGTTTGGTGCGACCGGGACCCAGGGCAGATGTACCACAAAGCATAAAGTCGCGGGCTGGCCTAGGGGAGGGAAAGCTCCCATATCACTGCAATTAAGAGAAATACCCTTTGCAGTAAACAGCAAAACCAACATAGGCCAGTTTCTAGTAGAATTATGTTTTTAAACGGCAGGGTTCAAAACATGTTCCCATTTCAAAATATCATGTAAGGCGTAAAATTACTACTTAAACCCAGAACAGCATGGCTACTGACCTTTTGTTTTCTTCGGGTTCTTTTCAGGGTTATCTTCTCCCACATTTGGTCAGAATCACGATTCAGAAACTCAGAAAAAATAACAATTTGGTATTTTTTAGCAAGGAATCTAGTGAAACCTTTCCCTCCTCCCCTATATATCTGCATTCTTTGGCACTGAACGTGTTGCTGGGTCCACAGTATACACATACCTAGTGGTCAGTTGGGAGCTGCTTAATAAGCTGCAACAGGGCTGAGTTCTACCTCTTTTACACAGTAGCTCTTTCCTCCTGCAACACTCTCTTTGCTAAATTTAAGGGATGGCAATTAGCTTTGCAATCTCTACATCTCGCTCATAGCTGGTTGAAATTGGGCAGTGGGTTCCAGAGGAAGTAAAGGAAAGAGCAGGTGTGCAAACCACATGATTTCAGAGACTGCCTTTGGAAGACAGACAGTAAATGCTGAGAGGAGGATCTGTACTGATTTCCCCCACTTGCAGTAGTCACCTGGCATCTCTGCCTGCATCTCCCCGAGTTTTCATCCTGGAGCTGTGCTGAGGCTGCCGTCCAAAAGCTGATTGCCTTTGTCCTTCAGCTGGTTTTGCAACATGACCGAAGGACAGCTTGTTTTAGGGCTTGACTGACTGCCTCCAGTGCTGTAACTCCAGGAACTATATTGCAAATACCCTTGGGCAGGAATAAATATTTCCATAAGCATGACTCCGTGCAGTAGGAACACTGCTGCATTTTATTAACTGCCCATGTACTCCACATGCTCATTTGATAGAACAAATACTCTGTGGCAAATGAGAGTACCCACAAGCAGCTCCCTGTGTGTGCAGTCTCTGGCACAGTTCTGTCCCATGCTGGGAGGCACCTGTGCCTAAATACCTAAATAATACTAATACCTAATACCTAGTATAAATACCTAATAATACTAAATGCAGGGCTTTGCTCCTGACTGCAGAACTGGACATCCTTCTTGGAGTACCATCAGGAAAAGTGAGAATGAGAGGAGAGCTGAGGCTTTCTGGCCACTGCTCTGTGCTGTGCAACACTGTTGACAAAGCTTTGCTCTCTCTGCTTATGCTCTTTATGCATCTCTTCTCTTTTAAACAATGCCAATAACAACTCTGGATGCTCCTCTTGCTGCTTTCTACTATGTAGAAGTGAATGGCTCAGTTACTGTCACAGGGCATCTTCAGCTCTTGAGACTGAGCTTCAGCTAGTGAGAGGTTTTCCCTTTTGAGCAAGAGCAGCTCGTGACCACAGTGCTGGAGGCACCCTGTTTTCTTCTTTGTGTTCTCCATGTGCAGCATAAGTTCAGACATGGAGTCCTGGAGCCACAGATTTGGTAATTTATGCATTTTCTTCCAGATGACGAGTGGGATTTGATGACAAGTGACTGATGACAAGTGGGACTTGAGGTTCTTAAAGTCAGGCCTCATTTCTAAAGCAAAGATGCTATCACCAGATTACCAATAAATACTAATAATAGAGCTGTCACAAGAGGTATTATTTTAAAAAGATCAAATCAAATTCCTGTGATGCTCTAGGGTACAGCTCCATCTGGTGACTGTGTCACACTGATAAGCAAATACTCTGTTTACCCAAAACAAATATGCTAACTGCAAAGGTGGCAGATGCTGCCTGCCCTCATGACAGGTGGAAATCAGACAAAATCCAGATTGTACCATATCCATGAGTCCCATTTATTACCCAGACAGGACACCAGCTGTCTGCTTCTGTCCTGGGTTCAGCAGCAGCAGACACTTTTTCTCCGTCTTAGGAGAAAGGGGGGGGGGGGGGAGTAGAAACTGCGTGGCTGACTTGCTGACTGGCTTAAACCACGACAGCTTCTCAGCACAACAGAAAAAAAGACAGAAGTTCTGATCCTGAAGAGTGTTTTCTTCTGTATTGAAAATGGCTGAAATACTGTGGGGATCATAATGGCAACTGTACAAACATCAGCTCATGATTTTCTGTCTGGCTCTCAGGACTGTTTCAACATCCAGCCAAGCAACAAAGATTCCATGTGGCACTGACAGTTATTGTCTCCTCAGAAAAATGAGACTTCATGACTTGGCTGCCCAGTAACCCCTGTTGTTATGACACATCATGGGGGAATTGCAGACCAGATGTTACCTGCTGTACATCCTGGCTTAAATTCCTAGGAGGAGGCGATAAAATTACCAAGCAGAAACCATGCCCAAAGAATCAGGTACTAAATGCACACGTAGATTTAAAGCCAGAGGGGACTGTCTAGTCCAATCTGTATGTCCTCAGCTGTGGAACACCTGCATTGATCCCAGTCTGTGCTGCCCTAGGGGCATGGGCATTACCCCTCTGAAAAACAGCTTCTCATTCCTAACATGAAATTGTCTGGCAACTACCAATAACTTCCAATTCTGCCTTCCCTGTGAGGTTCTTTTAATGAGTAAAGAAATTACATTGAGTTGATAACTGACTTTATGTCACCCAAATCTTCTCTGAACAGCAGTCATGTCTGCGAGATTCCAAATTTTGCTGCTGTTGAGCAAAAGGATATATACATGCTTTCATACATTTACAGCTGTTGACCTCTATAGGCACTCCTCAAATTTTACACTGGAGGGTGACTCCTCAGTTGAACCTCATCACAGTCCCGGAAGCTTACACATCCCTGTGTGACTACAGGCTCTTTGTGACCGGGCTTATTCTTGACAGAATTATTTCTTATATGTTCTCTAAATTGTCAAAGGTATTGACAATAGTTAAGCAAGAAGTGTCTATAAGTAACTTGCAAAACAATAATGAAGCAGGGGAAAAGAAGAGATTTTCCTGAAGAAAGAGAATTTGAAAATTGCTGTTAAGCAACATCCGTGCTATTTCTAACTTGTGGAGCCAGAAGAATCTTGTAATTTCTGATTTAGAAGCTAAATGAGATCTGTCAGCAGCTTTATCTACATGCTTCACTTCACCAGGTGTGATCATCTAACAATGATCACAATAGTCTTGATGACTTGATTTCCTCCACTATTTTTACTGTGAGAGTTAATGCATAGCCCGATGCCCCGACACCAGACATGGCACATACAGCCAGTGCTTTCCACTCGTCTAATCAGTGCATGAAAACTTCTGCACAACGAAGAACCAGCTGGAAGTTGTTGTTCCACACTTGTACACAGTTACTATGGTTGGGGAGTCCTAGGCTCTTAATTAAGCACCCACTGTATTTTTTTTTGTTGTTGTTACTGCTTTTAGAATAGCAGTATAGAGCCCTATTCTTCCCAAATGCTGCTGAAGTGCTGTACTGGTAAAACACAGAGAAAATTTCAGGTGAAGTGGGGTGTTTTCACGTATGCAGCACCAGTAAGCAGCATGTATTTGTTAGAAGTAACAGTTATAGGATGTTCCCACTGTACTAATGACTGCCTTTGGTTTCCGAGTCATCAAACATACCTGGAGACATATTTGGGTTTTGTCTCCTATAATTTGTCACTGACTGTTCTCAGACTAGTGACGGCAGCATCATTTTTTCCTTTTCCAAGTTTCATGTCAATCTTCCTTGAGGAAAGTACATATAATTCTGCAATATTTTTCAAATACTCTTTATTGTGTGTGATAGAACAGAAACCTCTGTCTCCACTGGCATGTTCAGTGCATGAGCTGTCTCTCAGGGACATCTTGCTTGTTTTTCTCGGCATCACAATTTCCTCATCACCTCTGATGCAGGGTTTGTCAAGCAGTTACCTCAGCAGTTACTGTGGGTTTACGCTGGGGTGCAGCTACACCCCAGTGCAAATGCTTTACTCGGAGGGATGTCAATAACCCGACTGGCAACTCAACATTTGCACGTTGACACAGTGAATCGCTATAGGGACCTAGAGCAGCCGTAGATTCACCGTGGGCGCATGAACCTGTATCTTTAGGGGTGGAGGACGCCGGGGGCCCGCCCCGCTCAGCGCCAGCGGCCGTGCCTGACAGGAACCCGTAGTGTCCACTGCTCCCTCCTTACCTAGTCACACAGGGCGCTGGCTCATGGGGGCATACTGTCTCTGAAACCGGCGACAGCGCTTTCGCGGAGGATACCGAGGGCACCTCAGAGCTCCGGGCGGTAAACTGAAGTAACCCTCCCGCCACGGCATTCTTCCGCCTCCTCAGCGCAGCCGCGCGCCGTGCATGCCGGGAGCCATGGTTTTCCAGCCGCGCGGAGGTTGGCGGGCGGCCGCGGTGCATGCCGGGGGATGTAGTTCGCCACCGGTGGGGCTGGCTCAGGCCCCCACGTGACGGCGGCGCGGCGGCGGGCGGCGGTGCCGCGCGCCCGGGATGGAGGTCGGTCCCCGCGAGGGGCGCGCGGAGAGCAGGTGTGTCCGCGGCGGGAGGGCGGCACGTGTGTGTGCGTGCGTGACACGGCGCGGGGCGCGAGCGGGACGGGGACGGGGCCTGCGGCAACCCACGGGGCGGGGGTAGGGTGGGCCGGCTGCAGGGCGTGCCGCTGCCCCCGCTCGGCCCCTCCTGTGTCAGAGCCACGCGTTGCGCTGACAGCCCGGCCCAGCTGCCCTGTGCTTCACATCGCGCCCCGGGACCAGCGCACTGCTCTGCCCTCGGCACCGGGCGGGTGTCTTGCTGATGGATGAAGGATGGTCAGCGGGTCGAGGGAGGTGATCCTGCCCGTCTGCTGTGCTCTCGTGAGACCCCAGCTAGAGTACGGTGTCCAGCTCTGGAGCCCCCAACATAAGGAGGGTGTGGAGCTGTTGGAGTGAGTCCCAGAGGAGGCCACTGAGATGATGAGAGGGTTGGAGCACCTCTCCTATGGAGACAGGCTGAGAAAGCTGGGTTGTTCAGCCTGGAGAAGAGGATGCTCTGCGGAGACCTTACAGAGGCTTCCAGTGCCTAAGGGGGCTGACAAGAAATCTGGAGAGGGGCTTTTTAGAAGAGCATGTAGAGATAGGACAAGGGGAATGGCTTTAAACTGAAAGAGGGTAGACTTCAATTAGACATTAGGGAAAAATTCTTCACAGTGAGGGTGCTGAGACACTGGCACAGGTTGCCCAGAGGAGCTGTGGCTGCCCCATCCCTGGCAGTGTTCAAGGCCAGGTTGGACAGGGCTTTGAGCAACCTGGTCTAGTGGAAGGTGTCCCTGCCTGTGGCAGGAGGATTGGAACTGGATGAGCTTTAAGGTCCCTTCCAACTCAAACCATTCTGTGATTCTATGATTCTGTTGGCAGTGACAGCCACAGATGTACACCCTCAGTACCTTGTGCTCTGTCTCCAATATGGTGGAGACAGCCACTCTCCATCAGACATGGCCAAGGCGGCAACTGCCAAGTCTCTGCTTCCCATGCCTTGTTTTAAGGGCGACGCCATTCCGCCCTGACGCTGTGCTGCCGTTCTGGCAGCTCTGCAGCTTGCTGCTTTTGGATCATGTCTCCTTACCCTCGTGGCAGGCGGCTGCATTGCCCCTTCTGGGTACTGAAAAGAAATCCCCTGGCTTCTCTCTGTTTCTGAAGGCGAGGCCCTGCACCTGCACATGGCTGGCTGCAGGAGTGGCTGTGCTGCGGTATCCTTGTCTGTGTGGTCTTCTTTCATGCTTTAGGCATGGTTTTTCTTGTTGGCATCTATAAAAGCAGCAGAGGTTGTTCCCTGGAGGTGTTTTGATGACAAGTCCTGTTTACTTCAGGTTTTTGCATGTCTTCAGCCTTTGCTTTGTGCTTCGGTTTTGCCCCGGTGCTCACAGGCATGGTGTGGATGTTGGATGGAAAAGGGTGTGTTGGCTGGGGAGGAGAGAGCCACTGAAACTTGATATGAGAAACAAGCATTCCTTATCTGAGGGGCTCAGCTAGCCTCTCTATTTCTGCTGGAAAAATGCTGCTGTAGCTTTTAAAGCTACAGCACAGGTTTGGGGCAAACCTTTTGATTTGCATGGTTCAAGCTATTCTCCCTCTTTAGCTAACGCTTCAGACCCAGCAGGTTCAGAAAGGTGAAAGGAGTTGACTGCATTCACTTCTTTTTCTTTCCAGAATCGTCTTTGTGCATTTTCTTGCCTTTACAAGTGCAAGTCCTGCACTACCAGACTATCATTGTGTTGTTAATAGGGCTGAGATGGTGCCACCCCCAGCACTCCCCCAGGGACACAGCAGGCATCATCCGCTCTGGTGCTGGCACATGAGGGGGCCTACTTGTGCTCCTGGCTATCACTGATGCGCTGGAGAGGATCCTGGCATGGGCCGTGCACAGCCTCATTGTCCTTTGTGCAAATGGTTCAGCAGTTTAATTCCCTGTGAGTTGCCATTTCACTATAGATTGTGGCTGTGACTGACAGCAGTAGGGTAGAGCTCACTGGATCCATCTTCCTATGTATCACAGGAAATGCAGAAGCAGATATTATTTTGCTGACGTCCATCCTTCTGCCAGCGCAGGAGAGAAGAGCAAGGACTTTGCACTGGGTTTTGCTGTCTCTCCTGCTATGCAGCAGATCTGACGTGCATCAGGGAGCAGGGACTGTAACAGCGATGTCCATCAAGGTACAGCAGGAAGGTTAGCTGGGCAGAGAGCAGGGCTTTCGGTGCCTCGGGCAGGTGGTGTGGAGGACACAGCAGTGCTGGGGGGGAGCAGGGGGGCCATTGTCAGCTGGGCAGGTTGGCAGAGAGCTGCTGCCTTCAGCTCCCAGGATCAGCAGGGCCTGAGGAGAAGGTCCTTAAAGGGAGCCTTGCTGGGAGCATTGGAGGAAGGTGAGTGGCTGGTCCCAGGGAGGTGGGCTGCGGTGGGGGTCTGCTCTGCCTGTTGCTGCCTCTGGCTTCCTGTGTGCAAGTTACAGGCAGGTCCCATGCAGATCAAAGCTTGATGGAAAGTATCCTGGGTTTACAGTTTTGTGGTCATCTGCCTGTGGGAGGTTTCACCAGGACAAGCAGGTGAAACTGCCGGTATGCTGTGCTGAGAGAAGGCTAAACCCCACCTTTAATCCCTGTTTTCTTCCCCCATCGTTTGCCAGTGCAGAGCAAGAGTGCTCCAGCGAGCAGCAGCTCTGGGCTGCATTTGCTGGGGGAGCCTTTTGTGGTTGTGCCCCCTGTTTTATACTGATGAATGCTTTTAGCACCGTTGCAAACCACTCTGTTTTGTTTCCCTGCCAGCCTGCTCGGCTGTTCCCACTCGGGCGCTGCAGGGCTGGTCTGCCGGGCTGGCAGGGCTCTCCTGGCTTCCTCTGCCTTGTCAGCCACTCCCCATAGCTGCAGATGAATTGCACGAAACCTGCCTTTCTTTTAATGCCCTTCCCCAGCAGCGCTGAGCCTGCTGGAGGAGCAGTGGGAGAGCCCAGGGAAGGGGCTGCTGGTTGTCTGGGAGACCCGGGAATGGTGAGAACGGGAGCAGGCTGTGCGCAGCAGTGGGTTGCGCAGCGCCTGCGGGATCTGCAGGAGGAGCTGACAGTCAGCATGGGAATGTCCTTGGAGATCTGGTGGAAGTCCCTCCGTGACCTCACCATCCTCAGCCCGACCTTTTTAGTGTGCTAAGAAGGATTGAAAGCCTTCTCTAGGTAGAGGACAGGGTTCAAGCAGCCTGTTAGGTGCCTCCTGCAGGACACAGACACACGCAGCACATGTTGACTGCTTTCTTATTTTATTTTCATATTTTTAATACTAGCTAGTTGTGTGATTCTGTTTTGGAAAGTAACCAGGGATTGGTTTTGGTTTAAATGAAGAAGTTCACCTCAGTCAACAGCATGGCTCCCTGCCTCTGCTCTGAGTCACCTTTGCTGCCTTGGAGCTTCTCTTGGTGGCATGGAGGGGCTGAGAAAGCCTTGGGAGAGCAAGCAACGTTTCTCTCTTGTTGTCATCAGCAGAGGCATTAAGTCATTTCTTGCTCCAAGGCTGTATTCTGTCTTCTGTCACTCCAGTGCAAAAGGTTCAGTTATGCTGAACACAGTTCTTGATGGCAGGTTGATGTTGCTGTACCTGAAGGTGAAGTTTGTGGAGGTAAAGCAAGGAGACCCAGTGCCAAGTTTACAGAGCTGGTGGTTAAAATTAGAGGCTGGATCAGAGGTTGTCATCTTTAAGAAAAGAGAGGGATGCAGCTGAGGTCTCAGCAATGGCCCCTGCAAGCACGGTCAGCCATTTTAGCTGGGGGAGCCAGGCTCTGGTAGAGCAGGAGAGGAGAAACATATGTAGGGGAAGCTCTGCTCGTGTACTGTGACCTCTCTGAAACACAAAACCCCACTCACCTTGCCCTTCTGAAAGTTTTCATGATGTGATTACGAATTGGCCTTACCTTTCTTTAGCACTACCGAAGGGGAATTCTCTTTATTCAGGGAAGACCAAGCAGATTTCTTAATATTGCTCTGAACACCTGCTGAAATGGGGAACTCGTGGGCAGCTGGGCTCAGGCTTCCTCCATCCCTCCTGGCAGCCCAAACTCAGGCTCTGTCAATGGTAAGGCAGCAAACCCTGCCGCTAATTTGGGGTTAACCCACGAGTCCAGTCAGAGCTGAAATGTGGTTTCCCTGCCACCTGCAGCCAGCTATACGGGTCTTCATTTCTTCAACCTTATGTCACTGTATGATTTTTAGCATGCACAGTGTTCCGGCCCAGAAACAGATGGGTTTTCAGCATCCGTAGGATCTCGTGCATCCAACTTGTGAACTGCTTTGCACCAGCAAGTCCCATGGGATCCATACTGTCTTACAGGGGTTTGATTCACTTTTGGTAGCTTCTGCATCACCTCTGCAAAGTTGCTTTCATTGTGCTGCTCATTTCCTATGTGCCTCTGAGTTAAATGTTTTAATATTTTGAGGTTATTTTGTTTGAGGGTCGCTTAACCTTAGTTTCCCTGTGCTAGGAGGGAGCTGTGACTCCAGCCTGTTGGACCCTGGTTTCCTACCTCTGGGGAGATGCACAACTCCTTTAATGAGAAGAGTTCATTTGGAAAGGCACGTCTCGGCATGCCCTACCCCCACATCCTTGTGTGCATTGCCTGCATGAAATAGCATGGGAGGGAGTTCCTCTGACTCACTTACTTGGAAGACCAACAGCGTGGCTGAGCTTTCACTTGCATTTCCTAACTCTTGAGTGTTAGAAATATCCTGGAGAGGAGCTGGTGAAGTTTTGAGCTCAGTGGCTGCAGGTGCTCTTTGACTGGGGACTGACGATGCTGCTCTTGGTGCCCACAGTCCCCAGTCAAAGAGCATCTGCACCCCTCAGGGCAGGGATGGGAACAGCCCATAAATTTAGAAGAGCTGGATCAGTTTTCTGTGTCTCCCCAAGTTGGATCTCCTTCAGGATAAGGAGATAAAATCTCCTGAGATAAAGCCCTGTCAGTGCTTGTTAGTCTAAGTACATCATAAACATATACATACTTCCATATGCATTGCAGCTCAGCTTTGGAGGTCCTGTGTTGTCAGGGTGACAGGCTTTGCTGGTGGGATGGGTTGGCTTCTGTGTGGTTTAAGTTCAGGTGGGCACTGAAAGTGATGAAGTTTCACTGGGGAGACCTTGTGAAGGGAGTGAATGGATAGCCTGAAGTAGACCCAATATTTGATTATCTGCTTGTTCACTTAATCAGTTTAGCAGTAGTGAACAAGTCTCAAAAAGATAATATTGGCAAGGAAAGGTTGGTTTTAAATACCAGGATTATGTTACTTTTTTGTATCGCTCTCTGTGCTGCAGAAGTGTGCAGCCAACACTTTCATCTACAACGAGAGCAGTTTTAAATAATGTTATTTTTTATTTTATGTTTTTCCCCTTTTGCTTTGGAAGTTGAGTTTGGTTTTGGCTGTGGGAGGGATTAACAGCTGAAAGACTGGCTTGTTTCTTGCAAGATGAAAGGTTGGACTTTCATTGTAAGCTATCACCTTGGGTGCTTTTGTTACGAACCCTGCAGAGGCAGTTTTTTTGGTATTTACACCCCCATATAGACATTGCAACATTCCTGTTGCTTCTGAAAGAGTGGCTTCTATCTGAATATATGTTTCTTACAGCTGCTGTTCCTCTGGCAACCCAGTCACGGAGCTTGAGCAGGGACCTCAGTTGTCCAAAGCTTCCTTCCCCAAAGTAGCTTTTGCATAGGCAAATGATATTACCTCTCTGCACTGTCACTCCTCCTTTATGGCCAATCATGGTGATTTCTTACTGTATGGAGGGTAGCTGAGGTGGGTTGTACCAATGAGAAATGCTGTGCAAGCTCTTGAGTACAGCTGTAGTTTGCAGTTTGTTAATCTCTGTCCAGAACATGATGAATGCTTTTGCGAGAAAGTCAGCTTGTACCTATGGGAGCTCAGGAGCCAGAGGGCAGCTGTTCAGATGGAGATCAGGTGAAGAGTTACCAGCCTTGGAGTGGAGCACCTCTGCATCATGATGGTGCTGGAGTGCTTGGTGCAGTACATATTGATCAGGGAGTGCTGCTCTCTGTAAATGTGGCTGCAGCATGGCCAGGATCTGCTATATAGAATCATAGCATCAACTAGGTTGAATGGGGTAGACATCATGATTTTGCCTTACAAATGCTGTACTCCTGATGGGCTGCTGCTCTGAACAGTTTCTGATAGAGCTTGTGAATGAAACAAGCAAGAGGCTGGCTGGAAAAACATCCTTCAGCTTTGCTGGTGCGTACCAGGCAAGCAGCATACTGCAGGAACCATGAGTCTTTGTTCTGGTTGCCTTCTAAGACCGCATTGGTGGTGACTACCAGTCATCACAAGAATCATAACAATATGGCCTCTTGTCCACAAAGCATGCATGGGAGACCACAAGGAGTTGTAGAGTGTTAGCTCACATTTGCTAGCTTCTGGACCACCAAAGGTTTCAGCCTAACCAGAGTCTCCTTGGAGATACCAGTACCATGGTCCTGTTGTGAAGCTCCTCTTGCTGTATATCTGATGCAACTTGCTGTGTTCCTCTGCAGGAAGGAGCACTGGAAGCTACTAGGCAACCTGAAGACCACAGTGGAAGGTTTGGTGTCCACCAGCAACCCAAATGTCTGGTCCAAGTATGGTGGCTTGGAACGGCTCTGCAGAGATATGCATAGCATCCTCTATCATGGGCTCATCCATGACAAGGTAGGGTTCTGTCCTGCCAGCACTGCTGTCTGTCTGTAGAAGCTTTGATGCCTGTCATGAGCAAGTGGGGCTGTCCTGACTGCTGCAGCTCACTTCAGTGCTCCTAGCATGGAGTGGATACAATGCTTGTAGCAGTGTGGGAAATGCTTGAAGCTGGAACTGAGCTTGCCTGGCAAGTGCTGTGGTTGTCAGAGGGACC
Source organism: Psittacula echo (assembly GCF_963264785.1). NCBI lineage: Eukaryota > Metazoa > Chordata > Aves > Psittaciformes > Psittacidae > Psittacula > Psittacula echo. The sequence continues at coordinate 28,365,996 of NC_137740.1, read as the reverse complement.
TGAGTGCGTGTTCTTTCTATCTCATCCACCTTTGACATAGTTTTTCTAAGTACCTGTGCCCCCTGCACTGAGGTCAGCCCCTCTCTCCTTTCCTCCTGCTGCAGCCAAGTGATAAAGTTGCATTTGTGATGAGTTGGCCCCATATTGTCTGCACTTGGACAACTCTGCAGCGAAGTCTGGCAAGAGAAACCTTGCATCTTTACTGTTTCTGGTTAGCTGTGTTAGTAGCAGGAACTAACTGGCAGCCAAATCCTCTCTTCATGTGAATGGGATCTCTTTCCAGGCTCTTGTGCCTTGCAGTTACTCACCCAGCCGTTCCCCCTTTCATGGCTGCTTGGAAGAACTTCTCTTTCCCACTTGTGTGCAGAGGCCTGAAGATCTCCCTTTCAGCTTAAAATTACCAGCACAATTAATTTACAATGGAGGGTTGAAGCAAGTCTGCAGGGCATGCCCGGGGGCAGGCTTCTCATCGTGGCTCTGGAGCCCAGAGAGCAATGCAGGCGAGAGAGGGATGCAGAGGAGCCCCAGGCAGCTTGCATGGGCCAGGAGCAGGAAAACCACACCTCTGCAGTGCTGCACCCAAGCTAATAAGCCTCCGGGAAGAGCCAGACTGGCATGTCATCCCAGCAGAGTGCTTTCCTCCCTGGATTCATTAAGTTTGCAGTCAGCATTCTTTACAGTGCCTCTCTGATCCCGTTAGTCCCCAGGGAATAGGAGCTTCTTTGAGAGATCCACAGAGAGAGAGGCTACTTTTCACGTCTGAGGCGTGCAGTGCTCCCTTCTGATAGATGTGCTATTAATAGGCTTCAGGAAGTGAGACTTAAATTATTTGTACTTGTCTGACTATTGGTAACAGTTCATGCCAGACCTGCAAAGCAGGATGGTGGTGTCTTCTTCAATCCTTTTCAGGTAAGCAAAGGCAGCTCTTTCTCTTAGAAATGTCTCCCCTGTCTGGACACCTGCAGCACCAGTCAAGCTATATAAGCTGCAAAGGGAGGCACATAAATACAGCTTCCTAACAGCAGTTTGCTCATAGTTGCTCCAGCAAAACAATTCATTTTGCTTATTATTTCATCAGCTTTTTTGGAAAAACCCATATGTACGTGCTGAGAGAATGCAAGAGTTTTTAAACTTTTAAGTGAATTTTACCTACCTGTTAAAAAAAAAAAACAAACAACACCCTATTCAATCTAGAGGACTAAAATTGCCATATTAGTTCTCTAGTCTTAAAAAACCAAACCAACATCTCTCCCCCCAGCCAAATAAACCACAAAACAGAGCCCATTCCTCTGCTGCTTGTGAAAGAGGAAATGAAGATGGAAGAAAAAAAATTCAGTCTTTTGGTGAACAGAGATATTTTGGGGGTGTGTTTACACCCTATGGGGTGGTGAGGGAAACAGCAACTCTGCTGCAGTTCCTCTTTGATGGTGAGAATAACTAAGAACAAAATAATCCATCGTTTGAATAAAGCTGAGGCAAGCAGAAGCAGAGAGTTGATAGAAGTGCAAATTTCCTACCTGGGATGCTCAGCTGTGCTGGTGTCCTCAGTGGAGGTTTGCATCTGAAAACAGCAATGGTTGCTGGTTTTGCTGGGATGTGTTTGCCTATTTTCTGACTCATCTTGCCAGGTTTAGGGGCTGTCCTCTGTGGCAAGGGGCTAATGGGAGATGTTGTCATTTAAGTGGGACTTGGCTGGTGGTATCTAACTGTGCCTGTCCTGCGCAGGTGTGCTGCAGACAGGATTACTGGCAGTTTGTGAAGGACATTCGCTGGCTGAGTCCTGGCTCTGCTCATCACCTGGAGAAGGTGGGTTCTGGTGGGGTGGCTTTGTGTGCCCAGCAGGGGTGGGATTGGGTAGCTGTGCTGCAACCCTCACTGCTGGGATAGCAGCGCCTTAGCTGCTGGCCTGCTGGGAGTAAAGCAGTCCCATGGTTTGTGGAGGCTGAGGCAGCCTTGTGTTTGTGTACAAGCCACGTCCCAGGAACTCGACATGGCTTGGACTGAGACAATTGGCTGCTTATTTCTCCCGAGCCAATCTCCAGCTCGGTTTGGCCGGGTACAGTAGGCATCGCCAAGGGAACCAGCACAAGCGGCACTTGTGTGTACGCAGGGGTGATTCGTGTGTCTGTGCAGATCTCTTACAGTCTAGCTCTTCAAGCTGCAGCAGCTCAGGCATTGCCATAACCTTCCACAGTTAATGTGTCAGCAAGAGCATAACCATCACCACTGGGGTCAGGTTGGATTTGGGAGTGTGGGGTCCCTTTAGGTCAGGGACGAGGCACATGTGTGGGAAAACATGCAAGAGAAATTTATATTGCTGGTGGCTGTCAGAGGACTTTGGTCGCTGGCTGACCTTTGAAGCGTTGCTCCTGCCTGGTGCTTTGCCGCCCTGGTGGCAGAGGAGCTGCTGGGATGTGTCCTCCTTCCCGCTGACAGTGACCAGTGCTGCTCCAGTGCTTATCTTAACCTGTGCCTGGTGTCCCTTTCCAGTTCATCAGCCTGCAGGAGAGCAGCCAGCCTGGCCCTGAGGGCCCGGGGGAGCAGGCCATCGCACAGCTGTGGCTGCAGCACAGCCTGCAGTGCCACTGCCTGTCAGCACAGCTGAGACCGCTCCTGGGGAACCGGCAGTACATCAGGAAATTCTATGCAGGTAAAGAGAAATGGGCCTTTTCCTTCTTATTAGGAAAATATCTAGCTTGTGGTATTTCCAAGCCACATTGGAGTGAGTGGGATGGCAGAAAAGCTGGTTTGAATGTGAGGAACTGACACTATCAAACCACACAGATGAGAGGGACCTCTCCAAGCAGCAGTTTTCTCTCCTCAGACACTGCCTTCCTGCTCAGTGACGCACATGTCACGGCCATGCTGCAGTGCCTGGAGGCTGTCGAGCAGAACAACCCCAGGCTTCTAGCTCAGATCGACACCTCCATGGTGAGTTGAGGTCCTGTCTTTTACATCCGGTTTTCCCCAGATGCTGGCTGGCTGTGGCTGCTTGTGCGAGGTCTTATTTGGGACACATGTAGCCCTTGGACAAGGGGCTGGACTTGGAAATAGCCGAAGTTGCTCCAAAAGGGGAGGAGAGCAGTGATCTTATCCCTGCACTGCCTGTGTGAGCCTGGCAGGGGTTGGGGTGGTGGAGGTGACTTTGTGGAGCCTGTGTAGTGGGGCACCTTGGTTCTGGCTGGCATCGAGGATTTGAGTATTAGGACCTGAGGACTGGTTCCTTCTAAGAGGCACTTCTGAAGCCCTCTCCAATAGTCCCAGGCTTCAGGGCCAGTGACAGAGCTGCCTGGTTGTGAGGGACAGCCACCGTCCGAGGCACAAGCAGCAGTCCAGGACACCTGGGTGCCCATTCCTGCTGGTGATGCCAGTCACCCCCTGTGCAGCCCCACACCATCTTACTCCTCCCCAGACAATGGGAACAACAGCTGCTTTCTTTGCACAGAGCTCCCCACAGGAGAGCACTTAATGAGGCTCCATTAAATGGGAGCTGTGTTCTTTCAGCTGGCCGGCACGTCACTGCCATCCCTGTGCGCATCAGGTCCTTCTGCTGGTACAAGAGAGATGTGTGACCACAACTCTGAAGAACATGAGAGCCGCCTGTCTGGGGCGCTGGGCTGCCTGGATCATTTCGCTGAGAGCCTGGTAATTTCCCAAAGGGAGCCTGCCATGTAACTGCAAACAAAGAGCCGCTTCCCTTCTACACTTCTGTTTTTCCCTCCCCATCCTCCTGCCCTCAGGGCTTCCACATCCTTGCTGGCTGATGACCACTAGCAAGTTGATTCCTTTCCCTTACTGCTTTGATGTGTAAATGCCCTGTAAATGCTAATTTATTAATGATGCCACCTCTCTTCAGCTTACCAGGAAGAGTGATGGTCCACCTCCAGTGACCAAGAGTCAGAGCCTGACTGCCCTTCCCGCATCCCCATACATCCCGGTTGCAGGCTGCATGCAGCAGCGCTGCTTTGGGTCTGCCTCCAGCCTCTACTCTCCAGCCTCCTCTGGCCTCTCAGGTAACGAGGGTGGGCTGGGAAGCTCAGGATAGACCCAGAAAAGACTTTACTTTTTATTTCTGCTCTTGGATTCATTGTGGTGGATGGGTGCAAGAAGATGTCTGCCTGCAATGAGAGGGAGATCCCTGGTGAGAATGGGCTCATGGTGTGTGGATATGCTGGCGTGAAGCCATAGGGTGGTCTGCTTGTGCCAGGGTATGTGACATCCTGCTCCTGATTCTGTCCAGACAGGAAATCAGTGAGCAACTCCATCAGCTCCAGTGCCAGCCAGCCCCAGGAATGCTGCCCATCCACCCGGTCTTCCTCCTTCAGTGAGGGCAGGTCCCCTCTGGAGCAGCCCAGCTCTGTCACCCACTTCAATGTACCCTCACCCAAAGACCCCTTCTCTCCAGCCAGTGAGATGAGCTCCAGCACCACCAGCCAGAGTGAGGACACTTGGATGGGGAGTCAGGATGATCCTCAGAGCGATGTTAATGATGGGCCAGAGTACCTGGCCATTGGAAACTCGGGGCGCCAGGGCCGAGCATGCAGCAGTGCTAGCACCAACAGCACCAAGAGCAGTAGCTCCAAACTCTTCTCCTCCAGCAGCTCCCAGAAGCTGGACTCGGTCTCATCCCTGGGGGAGCAGGGGGCAAGCGGAGGTGGAAGCAGGGGCTTGAGCCTGTTGCGCCGGTCCAGCTTCTCAGAAGGACAGTCGTCAGCTACACAGGGCATCCTCAAGAAGAGCCACGTGCGCTCACACTCTGACACCAATGTGGCTTCGGGGAAGTTGCACGGTAATGGGGGAGCTTTTCTGGGACTGCTTTGGGGTATGGGAGTCCCTTTTACTGGGAGGCTCATGCTGGCCACCCCTTTGACACCATGGATCTGGTTGGTGAGGGGAACAGTGTGCAAGTGGTTGGTAAATTGGTCTTTGCCCTTACTTTCCTGCACTGCACTGGAATGATGGGCTGACCTTTTGATCCCCAGAATGCCCTGGGGTAGTCTGTTATTGGTATTAGCAGCTTTTACCAAAAGCTTAGAAAATGCCAGCAATGCCATGGCATTAACTGTCCTGTTTCCCCACTGGCCTTGCCTGACTGGGGCATGGGGCCATGGTTGGCAGGGCACTGAGCTGGGGCTTGGGCTCATCCTTCTGGTAACGTGCTGGGTCCTCCTGTGCTCTTGAGTGGATGAATGCATGGTGGGGGTGGAAAGGATGTGAGAGGACAACCAGTTTGTGGGAGTCTGCCCCACTGGTGCTGCCTTCATGGGAGAAGTGCAGGTCCTTGCTGAGTAGTAACCAGTCTGTCTCTGTTTTTTCTCCCTTAATGCTGCCCTCCTCCTTCTCTGTCTGCCCAGGAGGCCTCAGGGATATCACCATTATAATAGAAGATCCAGTGGCAGGTTTGGGAGCCAGTGTAACAGCCCTTCATTAGTGATCATTGCATCAAGTTCAGGATTTCCATCAATCCATTAGTGCTCATTTAGAAAACAAAAAAAAAAATCTTTCTTTTCTGTGTCCCAGCTGATGCTTTGAAGCACAGTCAGGTTTATGCATGTGACCTGACTAAAGATCCTAGCTTGGATTTTGGGAGCAGTGGGCCAGACTCAGAAGGGCGCCCAGCTCCCCTGCATGGTGTAACAGAGTGCTGGCCACTAAGTCCCTGAGATGCATCCCCTGCCCTTCCCTCTATCCTATTGCCTTGGGAGCCAGGAGAGGTTTCATCTCTCACTTGGCAAGTAAGGGCTGGCAGCTAAGGAGGCCTGAACATCTTATTTTTCTTTTCATTTAGTGGGTCTGTGGTATGGGGAGCTTTGATGTTGGCTGAGGTCAGCCACATACCAGTCAACTGTGTTTGCACCCTCAGCCAGGACAGGACTCCAGCTGATCTGCTGAGCTTGGGGCAGGTTTTCCACCAAGCAGAGTTGCTGGGGTACTGCCATCCCTTTGCCCCACATGCAGAGTCAGGAGCTCCAGAAAATGGGCTGTTTTCTTTTGTACTCTGCTGAACAGCAGCATTGGGTTTGTCAAGCTCACAGCTGGTGCTGAGTGCTCTTGCAGCTGCAAAGGCTCCTTCTTGGCAGTGGTGGGCATTCAGACACATGTCCAGCCCTGTGTCCTGCTCCAGCAGAGGATTCTGAGCACTGCATCACTTTACCCTTCAGCAGTAGGCTCTGTTGTACGTGGCATCCCCCAGGCTGGTGATCACGAGGTGGTTTCTGTGCTGGTTTTCAGCAAGGTTGAGGTGACAGCAGGATACTCTGCCAGGGCTGCAGTGATTAGCTATGGGACCCTCCCACGCCAGCAGGCTTCCTTTGTCACCCAGCCTGTCCAGTGGGTTAGTCCCAGGGCGATCCTGATGGCTGCTTCATGGTCTTTGCAGATGCTGGTGTTGGTGGGCTCAGGAGCCTGCAGCCACATCAGGGTTATGGAACAAAGCTGGGAACAAAGAGCAGTAGGAGGCTGAGAGGATGGGATTGCCCTTCTGTTTTGCTCAGCATTTCAGGATATCAGCCAGCACCTACCCTTGTGTCCACACCCGCGTGCTCCTGTCCTGCTCCAGTCAGGGTGTTTTCAGTCTCCTTCAGCAGTCCTTTGTCATCCAGCTGCTCTATCCAGGTGCTCCCTGGGACTGTGGGTCTCCATAGAGTACCATCCATTGCTGGTCTCTGGTCACGCCAGCTCGTGACAGTCCCTACCAGCTCAGCCTGGCAGGGAGTTGCACCACGAGTGTGTGCATGGGGCAGTGCCCTGCACACAGCCTGTGCAGGTCACCTGGAGGACTACAGGTGACCAGGGAACCCTGGCTTCTAGTTGGGCAAGAGCATGTCCTTCAGATGCCTCCTTTTAGTTGTTTGGGCTGTTTTGCAGGGCTGGGAGCCCCACAGATCTCTCAGCTCCTCAGGTTTCCCCTTTCTCGTGACTCAGTACCCTGGGGATAGCTCTTTTCTTAAAGGTGCTCCATCAGAAAGAAAGGGCTTGCAAGAGGCACTTGCAAGTGTGTTGTGTCCCCCAGCTCTGCTAGGGAGTAAAGAGAAGGCTGCTCCAGACTTTACTGCTCTGTGGCATCTCATGAGCATCTCACCTTCTTTCTATCCCTCCTCTTCTCCTACTTGAAATGCCTTCTAGTTTTGTCCCCTCCTGGGCTTGCCCATGGCATGGAGCAGAAAGATGTCCCTCTGTGCTTTCCATTCATTTATGCCTGCCCATGAAATGCTGAGCCCCTTTCATTTCACCCTGTGCAGTGGCTGAGCACCTCTGGGATACTGATATGTGCTTGGTGTCTTCTCTTCCAGAGTCCCACGATGATCCAAGTGGAGGGAGAAGGCCGATCTCTGCTTCTACCCAGAGCAGTGAACTGAGCACACCCAGCTCGCTGTACATGGAATACGGTGAGTACAGTCAACCTCATCAGGGGTGCATGCTCCTGGTCAGGCTGCGGTGGCCTCTGCTTTAGGCACTTGCTTATGGGATGCTGGTTGGGCACTGGCAGGGCTCATTAGCAAGGGGATAACAGCAGGTCCCTCCCTAATATGTTTGTCTTTTGCTTTTGTAGACTCTGGACAGTACCTGAGCTCAGGGGAAGGGATGTTCAGAAGACCCTCAGAAGGGCAGTCCCTCATCAGCTACCTCTCTGAGCAGGACTTTGGAAGCTGTGCAGACCTGGAGAAGGTGAGGGAGGCAGCAGCAGTCTGTGCATTGCAGAATGTATCTTACTGCAGGTTCGGTGATACTTTCCTCCGTGGGGAAGATAATGCCATAGTATTTCCTGTTACAGATGTGTGCACAGAACTTCAAGGTTGAGTTCTGTGATGGTGTCTGGCAGCCAGGATCTGCCCATCCAGCATATACACAGCAGCTTTTCAACATGTTAGGGCTCCTCCACGACATATGCTGACTGCCCAGAGTGGATTTATTACACAACCTCTTTGTAGGAGTATTCTGGTGCCCAAGAAGACTTTAGTTTCTAGGTCCTCCTAGAAGAGTCAGGTTTTGTGTGGTTGACAGGGATTAAGGTCTTTCTACCACTCTCCATGAGTAGTAAGTTCTTTGCTGTCATAGGTGGAGACAGGATTTTTACCATGTCTTCCTAGTTTCTCTATGCTACAGCCTTGAATGCTTTTGCTCTTGCCTTGCAGGAGAATGCCCACTTCAGCATCTCAGAGTCCCTGATTGCTGCCATTGAGCTGATGAAATGCAACATGATGAGCCGACAGCTGGAGGAGGAGGAGGAGGAAGACAGCGACAAGGAAATCCAGGAGCTTAAACAAAAGATTCGCATTCGGCGCCAGCAGATCCGCACCAGGCACCTGTACCCTACCTGCCAGGGGATGGGCTCTGACAGTGGGTGATGTGTTTTGGGCTCATCAGTTAGTGGGATGTGGGGTTTCTGTCTGTTGCCTGACCTTATAGCATCCTGCTTTCCTGCCCTTTTGTGGGAAACAGTCATGATTGTGAAGGTGCTGCAGAGATTTGTGAAACTCTGCTGCTATTGAAGAATATAATAGGACTAATAATGTAACACTTGTGTGATGCTGTCACTGAGTTATGGAATGTAATTTGATTTTGAACCCATAGTGTTTTCCAGCCTTGACCTCTGTCCCTCCCTGCCCTGGCCATACCTGGCTATCAACTTGTCACTTAGCTGTCAATGACCCTTCAGACCACTTCCATTGATGGCCTGGCTGTGTTGCATTTCTCCCAGGTCTTGTGGTGACAGATAGCGGGTCCCAGTTCAGCTCCCATGGCTCCATGCGACTCTCTGACTCTGGCTCCGCTGAGGATGTGGAAGAGTACGAGATTCGAGGTAGGAGGGAATGGCTGCTTTGTTCCTTCCATAGGGACAGCTTTCCGCTTGATGTGGTTGTGCTGAGGTCAGCCCTGCTGAAGAATAGCGAATCCCTCTCACTTCAGGATGACTTTTCCCAAACAAGTGGCTGAATTCTCAGCATGAGAAGAGCAACCAGTTTCCCTCATGTGGTGGCATGACTTTCCTTCAAAATCCTCTGTAACCCTCTAGCCTTCAGTGCCTCTGGCTGGTAGGTTTCTGTTTCATTGCCTGGTCCACATAGCGGCTGTCACAGCTAGAGAGAGTTGGGAGAGCTGCCATCCTGCTCCCCTCATCCCCAGGCAGAGAAAGAGCTGTAGCTCTGACTGCGTACCTCTTGGGTGGCAGTAGTGGGTGTTGGTCACATCCTGACCTACAATACCTCAGCTCTGCTCCTGGCAGCTTGGGTGGCTGAGCTTATTGCCCACAGGAGACCTGTTGGGGTCCCTGGGTGTTCCTTTTCTTCAGAGCCTTGTTCATCCTCTGAGGTGGATGACTGACTTCTCAGCAGTACTTTCATCTTACTGACTTTAAAAAGGAGATAAAATCATAGAAGACAGAGCAGTCCACTCTCCAGCTTAAATTTCTTGTCTCTTAACTGTGGATATAGCAAAGCTCTCCATTCAGTCACTAGGGGCTAGATTTTTGTCCTGGTTTTGAAGCCCAAGGAGAGGTGTGTGAATTTAGTTCTGGGCTTCTTGTGTGAGTGCTGCTCTTCTATTTGCCCTTTCTCTTTGGCCTGGCTGAAGCACTGAAGTCAACTATTTTGTCATCACCATGTTATACAGATGGTAATGATGGATCTAACCTGATTCAAATGTCCAAGAACGGCCTCTCAGTGTCAATGGCTTCCTTGTTCTCAGGTAGTACACCGCAGTGCTCCCCTGCAGCACGTGTGTGTTTGTGTGCAAGTTGTGTGTGTGTGCATGTGCACACTGCTCAGAAATCTGCCTGATTTGACTGCAGTGGGGATTGTGAACAGTATCATCCAGATATCACCAAGAGAATCTATGACAGGATGATACAGCAGCATGGAGCAGAGAAGAGGCAGAGGAGCTGTGCTGTGGGCTCCATCCCCCAGCGTGTTTTGCCATACAGTATTTCAGATATACCGAACAAGCCGGCTGTGGTGAAGACCTGTCTTGAGTGGGGTAGGGCTTGGCAGGGAGGTGGTTCTGTAGCTGCTGAAGGCTGAGCCTAGGCTGAACAAGAACAGAGACCTCTGCAGGTGCCTTGGGGAGCATTATCCTGTTTGTCCTGGCAGGGCTGCTGTCCTGTAGCTCTGATCTGAACCACAGCCAAACCTTGCCATCCTGCTCAGATTTGACTTGGAGAAGAATCCTTCCAGAAAGTCCTGGAGAGAGAAGTGGTGAGAGCAGACAGGGCACAGGCAGTTTGTTCACACTGGAGACCTGGACACCGGGATCATGTGCAGCCGGATCTTGCTTACTGTTTTTATTTTTTACAGTACTACATAATCCTTCCAGTATTCTGGCTGCATTTGAATAACCTTCATGTGTCCCCTGTTTGCTTTAGCAAGGGAGCAGCCTACATGAGCTGCTGCTGAACCCTCCTGTCAGTTTATTGGCGCCAACCTGTAGCTCAAGCTGGAGATGCTGGTGCTCAGAGCTTCCCCACCAGCTGTACTGTGTCCTGTGTTTACAGCCCAGGGATTGATCCGTGGGGGGCTCATCCTGGCCTGAAGCTGGCATACAGGGACTAGGGTAATGTCCTTGGGTTTGGGTTTGTTCACGAGCCTTCTGGAGACTATCCCACCTGGTGATAACATTGGCAGTGGAAGCATTTCAGGCAGCTAGCTGGAGGCTTTTGAGGAGTGTCTGCAGTTAAGGTTGGGAAGTGAGTGGTGGCAGCATCCCAGTGAGGTCCCCCATGGGAGCCTGGGGTCAGATTTGGCTCCCTCTGCCATCCCTGAGATGATGCCAGTGCCAAAGTGTGCTGGCTCTTCCTCTCCATAACACTTGGCCCACACTGTGCTGCATGTGCTCCGCTGTTTGCTCATGTTCATCTTAGTCCAGGGCAACACAGCACCTTCTTATGCAGAGCCAAAGGCACCAGGGCATGGCAGGTATGTCTAGCCACTGCCCTACATAGTCAGGAGGCTACGTTTGCCTGAATTCCGTTTTGTGCAGCTAGAAGTCTGTTTGCATGATGTAGATATGTGGACTCCTTAGCATTAGGATGCTTTACTATTCTGTTCTAGCAATGGATGTCAAACGAGGAGGGTCAAGCATCCATGCTGGACTCCTCTAGTGTGAGTCTGTAAATTTATGGGCAGGAGTGGAACTTGCTCCCCTTACTGCCAGGGCAGCCCCACTCTTCCTAAGGGAGCAAATGGCTCTGAGGTGGCACTCTTCAGTCAGCCAGACTGTGATTCCCTTGGCCACAGTGTGTGGTTGGTGCCTGGCCAGGATCAGATGGACTCTGTGTTGGACCATGTACTGGCACTGGTTCATTGGGGTAGGAAAGCTGTGAGCCTGTGTTTGGGGGTGGTAGGGTCACTGCAGACCCCAATGCTAGAGCTCCTTAGAGGTACAAAACAGGAGACCTACTGGGCTGAAGGTGGTGGCATTGGTCTCTGTACTGTCTGACCTATAGTACTTTCCCCTTGCATGTCCTTCTTTCCTTTTCTGTGAGTCCATCTGCAATGAAGCAGTGTTTCTGCCTGCTTCTGCCTACCTTGTACTGCTGGAAAAGTCTCCTGTCCCAGGGTCCTTCCACCATTGAGATAAATTCCCTGTCAGGGTTTAACCTGCCAGAATGAAAGAAAGGATGAGTGATTAAGGTACCTTTGGGTACTGCCTGGCACCCGAGGCTGGCACTGAGGAGGAGTGTGGGGCAGCCCAGGGCTATTGGGGAGCTGCTGGAGGGATGGAGGCAGCAGGACCTCAGGGTCCTCCTGCACCTTACCTTGGACTCCCCTTCCTTGGGAGATGGGTCTGTGGCCTGTGCAGAGCATGTGGCACCCATGGGGCCAGCCCGCTCTCTGCATAGATGCTGACATGTCTCTGGAGTGCTGGATGAGGCTACCAGCCCTGGCTGTGCAGCCACTGAAAAGCTGAGACATGGCCACCATCTGATCTTACAGGTTGCAGTCAAGTAGAGAGAAGTGCTCTGCGTCCAATTCCTAATCCCCTGCAGCATCTATACTGTGTTTAGAGAGCTACTAAACCTTCTTGCTAACCTTGCTGTCCTGCCCTCCTAGCTCCTGTGTGTGTACTGTTTCAGGCCATGTCACTGCTGGGACTTAGGGTGTGACCTGTACCACTCAACTCCCCCAAGCCCCAGGCTCACTGTTTTCACAGCATCTTACCGTGTCTTTCCCTTGAAACTCCCGACAGGTGACTGATTAGACTACACCTCCCCTTGCTGCTCACTGGTAGAAGTTGATGCTGTAGTTATTTCACATGCTCTTGAACAGCTTGATGAGTTTTACAATGAAGCTTTGGTTTGAAATGAGTGTATCACCCTGCCCTGCCCCATCTGCTCCACTTCGTCTGTTTGTGATTCAGGTGCAGACATCAAGAGGAACCCAGACTCCAGCAGGAAGTCCTTTCTCTCCTCAGAGTCCATGTACGTTTGCGGCTTGTGGTGAGACATCTTGGTACCAAGTCCCCTTTCCTGCCCGACTCTGCTCTTCCAAGTGCATCAGCTGCTGTTTTGCACTGGAGTGGGCATTCTTCCTTTCCTCCCTTCTTCCCTCCCTCCCTCCTTTCTTCCCCCCTTCCCTCCCTCTCTCCCTCTCTTTACTTAGCAATGAGGCACTAGGTTCTAGTCTTAAATTTGGTAAGCAGCACCTGGGATGATCAGGATACTCATGAGGTAAGTATGATATGGAGCAGTGTCAGGAGACAGGCCCACACCTCCTAGTAGGTAAGAGGCTGGGGAGAGGACCTGGCATAACCTGGAGCATCTGGACTGGCTGCTGGCTTGCTGCTGGCTCTGAGCCTCCTCTGCCTCTCCCCTTTCAACCGGGATAGCCTGATAGACTACATGGTGCTGACACCTTCTCTCCAACCCTTGTTGCTGTGCTGTGACCCAGAGGTGGAACTGCTGGCACACAGCAGTGCTCACAGACACTGTGCAGTGTGGCAGCAGCTTAAACTTGAAGTGCTCAGTCCTTTCCTGGTACTGCCGTGGGTTGGAGAGGTGGGCGCTATGGGGAGGGGAATCACCACCTGTTCTAAGCACTGCTGCTGTGTTAATGCTCTGAAAGCAAAACCCTAATGGAATGCAGGGACCCCTTTGCTAGCTGGGTAAGATACAAAGCCGTGCCTGTGGTTGGAAGGTTCTTGGGTAGGTTATTACTGGGAGAGCAGTTCTGGCTCTCACTTTGCAGCTTCCCCTGCAAACAGGCACAGATTTTATTAAGTAAGATATGTTTTGCTTGCCTTTCTAAATAATTGTTGTGCCATTAGCCAGCTTCACTCGGGGGCAGCTGCAAAGACAGGAATCAATAACGTATCTCAATTGCAGGCCTGTGTTGCAGTGCAGAAATCAGGTACCGAAGTTGAAGGGAGCATCTTCAGCTTGAGATGGGACTGGCATCAGGGGTTTTGAGGAGGGCACAGCTGTGAGACCCTATCCTAACCACTCCCTTCACTGTCTAGATCCCATTCCTTCCTCAATTCCAACTCGGCGGAGGCTGTGGCCATGGGCTTGCTGAAGCAGTTCGAGGGCATGCAGCTCCCAGCTGCCTCTGAATTGGAGTGGCTGGTCGCCGAGCATGATGCTCCACAGAAGGTAGGGTTGTGAGTATTTGATCTTCCTCAAATCCCTGGCTTCAGCCTACTGCTGAGGGGCTTTGCTAGTGATGCCTTTGTGGAGCTGGAAGAGGGATTTTGTCCAGGCTCTGGGGTTCAGCTTAGTGGGGCTCTGCCACCACAGCCTCCAACAGCAGAGTGCTCACATCCTTGGGGACATCCCTCCTCCAGCCGCTATTCAGCTGGAGCAGCAGCTCGATGCCTGGCAGTTTTCCAGAGGTTTCTGGCAAGCCAGCCAGGTGCATTGCGTTTGCTGTACCTGGCAGGAATCTACCCTCTTCCCTGCTTCTTCCAGCTTCTACCCATCCCCGACTCTCTGCCCATCTCTCCTGATGATGGAGAACATGCTGACATCTACAAGCTGAGGATTCGGGTGCGCGGAAACCTGGAGTGGGCCCCTCCACGACCACAGATCATCTTCAATGTTCACCCAGCCCCAACGTAAGGACCTGTGTGGCCGATGGCTTTCCAGGGTCCTCTGCTTTCCAACCCTTTTCCATTAACATCAAGGTTGATTATCCTCTCCTTCCTACTTGACCATCAGGACTTCCCTGTTCTTAGCCTGATAAATCCACGTTGATCACTACCAGCAGCTGATGCTATGAGGTGGAGCCAGTGCCAGTGGTCAGCGCCTTTGGTGTGCACCAGGGCACAACAGGGCTTTTCCCCTTGGATTTGTTGTCCACATTGGAGTGGCAAAGCATGTGGCCATCTCCTGTCCACCCCTGTGCCAGTGCCCATCCTCTGGTGCCATGTGCCATTAGGGCTGGACTCATGCATGTTGTCTTCTGTCTCTGGGCAGGAGGAAGGTGGCTGTAGCCAAGCAGAATTACCGATGTGCAGGCTGTGGCATCCGAACTGATCCTGGTGAGTGCTGGGACCATGAGCTGTAGTTGGGGAATGGGGAATACTGTAAACAAGTGGGAAGACACACAGTGGGTGTGTGGTGGCAGAGCTCAGGACAAGGACACTGGGGAAATGATATGGTGGTTTTATCAGCTTTGCCTGCATATTGGTGTGCACCATCCACAGAGGAGCTTCCTTCTTCAGAAGGTCACTGGGCTGGTAGAGACAAAGAGCAGCCAGCCTGTCCTTTGGGGAGGGCATTTCAGATGTTGACTCTTCTGAGGCAAAGTCATCTTTTGGGGTCCTGTGGCTCCCAGCAGGTTCCTTGCTTGTTGGAAATGCTGGGCAATGTTGGGAGTCCAGTATGTGGTTGTGCAGAGCCTGTGCCTCAGCTGATCTCCCTGTCTGCCTGGGTTTGGCCAGATTACATCAAGCGACTGCGGTACTGTGAGTACCTGGGGAAGTATTTCTGCCAGTGCTGCCATGAGAATGCCCAGATGGTCATCCCCAGCCGCATCCTGCGCAAGTGGGACTTCAGCAAGTACTACGTGAGCAACTTCTCAAAGGACCTACTGAGTAAGATCTGGAGTGACCCGCTCTTCAATGTGCAGGATATCAATCCTGCCCTGTACCGGAAAGTGAAGTCTCTCAACCAAGTGTGGGTAAGATGCTTTCCACACCTTCCTGAGTGGGGTTTGGGTGAGGTGAGTTGCTGCTCATTGTAAACTGTGTTCCAGGGAAGCTGGGGAGAAGCAGATATTTCAGGTTTTGAGGCTTAAAAGCTCAGCACCATGGATTTCCATTCACCTATTGTTTTTTGTCCAGTAACAGAGGAATTTCAAAAGGAATTTCTGCCTGGTGTCCAGCTGGGCTTCAGTTTATCTCCTGGAGCATGTGGTTGTTGTGCTCACTTTGTCCTGTGTGGTGTAAACACTGGTAGCAGGAGAGCAGCAGCTGAGGAGCAGCGGTTGTTTCACCAGCACAGGAAATGGGGCAGACCTGCTTGGCCAAGGACTGTACTCTGTTCACTGATTTTTGTGTTCCGTCTTCCTCTCCAGCTGCTGCGAATCCAGCTTTTCCACATGAAGAACATGTTTAAGACATGCCGGCTAGCTAAAGAGTGAGTCCCAGGCTGTGAGATGAAGCTGTTTTGCTGTTCTGATTCTGTTCCATGACAATTTGCACTGGGGATTGTGCAGCCTGTGCAATGAGCAATGGGGAGAGAAGGGAGGGGAGGGAGGAAGAAAGCAGAAGCAGTGGAAAGGAGCTTAATGGATTTGCTTTGCTCTGAGTTCTGGTTTCTCTGTCCTTGCAGCCTCCTTGACTCCTTTGATATGGTGCCTGGCCACTTGACAGAGGATTTACACCTCTACTCGCTCAGTGACCTCAGTGCCACAAAGAAAGGGGAGCTGGTGCCTCGCCTGACTGAGCTCCTGAAGGCAGGCAGTCTGCACGTTGAGAAGTGCATGGTAAGGCCTCCCTCTCCTGCCTCCTGCATGGCTCCATACCATCAGGAACACCCTTGGGAGCACCTTGCTGCAAAGATAACTGATGGGGAGGCCTTTGATGTGCAGGACAGCCACCAAATTACTGATTCAATGCTAACTGTTCCTGCCTGCCCCACAGAGTTCCTACTGAGTCATGTATGGGATGTTTGTTTCTCCATTTTGGCTCCCCCCCCACCCCTAACACATGTTGATTCTGTCTTGCTATGCTCCATGCTGAGGAAGGGCTGTCCTGCATGCTTAGAGCAGGGCACCATGTCCTCCTGTCCAGCTCTGCTCTACCTCCTGCCCTGCTTGCCAGGGAGATGAGAAGCATTCAGCTGCTTTTTCCTCACCTTTTCCACTTCCAGCTGTGCCAAGCCAAAGGTTTCATCTGTGAGTTCTGCCAGAATGAGAGTGACATCATCTTCCCTTTTGAGCTCAACAAGTGCAGCACATGTGAAGGTGAGATGGTGGGGAGAAACAGGAAGGGGACAGACCCTGAGGCCACCAAGGTCTGCCTCCAGTTTCAGTGGCATTTGTGCTAGCGAGAGGTATAAAGCCAGAGCCAGCCAGACTGGGGTGCCTCTGTGCATGGCCTGTGTCTCTGCACTACGTTATCACAGCAGTAGATCAGCATTATAATGATGTCTGGCCAGAGCTGCTGGTGTGGTGGAGCGTGTAGGTCCCTTCCTGGTCGTGCTGTGTGCTCCCTACCCAGGTGGCAGCGTGCAGTCAGGTTGTGACTGCAGCAAGCAGGTGCCTAGGCTTTCCTTCTCTGTGGCTGTGGGACACGCTGTGCCTGCACACAGCTCCCCTGCCCTTGCTTGCATGGCTGGAGCCGACCTTGTAGAGCAGAGAGAGCCTGAAGGCTTTGTCTCTGTGCACTTCCTGCCTGCCAGGAAATCCACAGGTCCCTTCAGGTGTAATCCTTGATAATGCCCAGTATTAGTGGCCAAGCAGAGCTTGTTGCTGCAGCTTGGAACCAGCCTCTGAACTGGCTTGAAATGACTCCTGACAACATGCAGACACAGTGCCAGAGAAACCTTGGGGCAAAGTTACTGTTTCCTTGGAGAATCATGAAATTTTGGGGAAGGACCTTGTGTGGAGGAGGCAGCCTCCTGCCTGTGCTCCCAAAGTCTTCACAAGCCAGTTCAGGGGCCCTGCAGCCTGTCCTCTTGCTGCTTCCAGAGCAGTGCTGGACCCCTGCTTTTAGTGCTAGTTCTGCCATGGCTTTGGTTTGAAAAGTTCTCCTGGACAAGTCTGGAGCATCCCTCTCTGGGGGTGCCAAGTGTCGGGCAGTCTGTGTCAGCCTCTGCCAGCTCTCAGTCATGCTTTCCTTGCAGAGTGCAAAGCCTGCTACCACAAATCCTGCTTCAGATCCACCCGCTGTCCCCGCTGTGAGCGGCTTCAAGCTCGGAAAGAGCTGCTGGCCAAGCAGAGCATGGAGTCCTACGTCTCAGACTACGAAGAGGAGCTGGAGCAGTCGGAGGTGGTGGCAGCCACATGAATGTTGCAGCAGAGGAGCAGAACGTGGGTTTATGTGCATGGCCTTCATCACCAAAGACTGAGCCACACAGACTGGCGATGAGGAGAACTGTCAGGAGACTGGAGCTCTGCCTTGAAGGGATCTGTTTTCCTCCCATGCAGTAGTGCTGGGCTGGGGAAGGGACATCTTCCGTTATCCAGGTCTGCTCAAGGTTCTGCTCACAGGTTTACTTGGGGAAGTTCAACTGCTCCTGCCTGTGCTGCAGGCAGAACAGGGGCCTTTTCTGAGCAGTTATTCATGCTGAACCAGGCAGGGCTGTGCTGCTGGTCCCTGTGCCCTGCTCTCCAACAGGGTCCCTGGAGGATCAGCACTTTCTGCTCATCAGCTGTATATTAGGAATCTCTGGCCACATCTGCTCCTTGGAGGTGGGAATCAGCTCTCCAAGTCTTCTGATCCTGTATCTTGCTGCTGGGGGTTGTGTTTATGGAGGGACAGTGGGGATTCGGGGTTGATGTGCATATAACAGCTGCCTCAAATGTGGCTTGCGACACTGCCAGAGAGCAGTTGCTCTCACTCCAGGATCAGAGCAGAGGATGTGGCAGTGGTGAAAATGCCAGATTCCTGCTTTGCCTCTTTGTGCCATCTGTGCTGAGCTGCTTTCCCTGCCCTCCACATGCAACCTGTGCTGTAGAGGGGCATTGCCCCTGGAGAAGCTGCACAAGGGCACTGGTGCTGCCAGGTTTTCGTAGAGGCAGATCCCCACGGCTGGAGAATGCAGTAAGCCCCACTTCCTCATTCTGCCTGCCTGTCCTCCTGGGGGGTACATCCTTCTCTAAGGGTGATATGGGGCCTCACTGGTGGCACCAGGACCTGCCTTGTATGCAGCTGCCTTCTGTTGGGATGCAAGTGAAGGCTCAGCCTTCCAGCCACATCCCCTGAGCCCCTGTCTCAGTTTGTTCTTTCAGGTTGGGTTTTTGGTTTTAAATCTGCTGGATTTGGTTTTATTTTTTAATGTGGTTGTTTGTATTTTTAACTGTGTGTTCCCCCCAGGGAGGTGCTGCTTGAAATGCTTCTTTAGGGGACATGCGATCTGCTTGGGACTCACCGGTATAAAACTTCCAAGCCTGTCCTGCTCCTGGTTCCTCACCCCTGGAGGGGGCTGTTGTTTGCCAGGAGTCCCCTCTCCCAGCACATCTCCTGTTCCCCTTGGGAGAGGTGTCCCTGAGCCAAGCAAAGCCTCGAGGCTTCCCAGGTGCAGTGCAGTGGGGTGGCCAGGCAGCCTGCTTGCAGTGGGGGGTGCGCGGGGGAGAAGGTTTGGCACTGAGGTGCTTCAAAGGGCTGGTCCCTTGCTGATGCAGAGCTGCCTGCCACGACCAATAGCTCCGCAGGGTTGGACCCAGCAGTACAAGATGCTCTGGGGCTAGCAGTCAGCCGAAGAGGTGCCTGCATTGCAGGGGGATGCTTTACATGGCACTGGTGAGTGTCCCATGGGTGGGACATGGCATGTTCAGAAGGATGGTGTGGCCTGTGTATGTGTAAGAAGGGTGTTGAAGAACTGCGGAGCAATACGCTGGCAGAAGGCATCTAGAGGCAATGGCTTTTGCAGCACAAGCACTGGCTTGAGGCTGGGATTTGACCCCTCATGGGCTATCCCTGTAGGGTTGGCAGGGTCAGGGAGAGAGGCTGAGACTAGGAGAGGTGGATGCAGGACTTGGTGAAGGAGGGTGGCTGCGAGTGTTGCTGCAGAGCAGCATGTCTCCCCGACTCGCAGCATCCTGGCAAAGCCGGGAAAGGGGGTTCAGCTCCCCACGCACTCCCTGGAGTGTTTGCTGCCTCCTGTCTTGCTTCTGCTCTGTTTTTTGCCAGGGGAGCCACTGCTTCCCACTCACTGTCTCTGCACACCATGGGGCTGCCAGATGCTGGTCCACCTCTGTCTTGTCTGTCCTCAACAGCCAAGCCCTCACACTGCTGCCCAGAGTTGGCACCCCATTCCCTGGAGCTGGCTCAGCAGCACACCTCCATCCCCCCTGTTTTGTTTGAAGCACTTTAATGTCATGGGACAGCAGCTGAGAGGCTGTCCACGTCCCCTTGTAGAAGCACTGAGTACATTTAAAGAAGAGGGAAGGGATTTTGGATTATTTGTGGTTTCCACCCTCCACTGTGGACTTTGGAAGCAGTGGGATTCGCAAACTTGATGGAAGGCTCCAGGGCAGGATTATACCCAGCAGTCACCACAACAAGGAACACTGGAACTGGCCAAGGCAGTCAGCTTTTTGTAAGAGAGAGGAAGGGAATGCCCTGGCCATTACCTGGGGCCCTCCCCATGGGACTGTTGCACAAAGAGGCAATGAAAATGCCATCCCTAATAAACTAAGTTAATGAGGGGCCTGGTTGTGTTGTGGCATCAGTTCAGCTGTTGTAGCAGTGTGTATTGCCCTTGAGGTCAGTGCTGCAGTGCCTGTTGGCCCCTGGGGTAGGGAGGGAGTGGGCAGAGGGCAGTGGGGGGACAACTTGTGCAACTGGTGACGCGTTGCCAGATGTCACTGGGACTAATCCGTGTGGTTTGTGGCCTCCCCTTGCAAACTGCCCACTGGACTCAGGGCAGGAAGTACAAAACACTGAGTAAGGGGCTCCCCTGTCCCTCCCTGGGTTGGCCTTTGCTGCTGGCATTGGAGCCCAAGGGCATGGCCTTGGCTGTCCCATCCTTGTTGGATCTCTGTCCCTTGCAGCAGTGTTGTGCATCACCGCATAAACACCACACACACAGGAGACAGATACAAACTGTAAACTTTAAAAAAACTGTTGACCGATGCTTGTGCAAGCACAGCGCTGGCTTTCCATGGAGCAAAGCAAGGCTTCCCTGCCTTGCAGCGCACCAGGAGGAGCCGCTTTCTAGGAGCTTTTCCCGAGAAAAGCCCTGCTCAGCCTGAATCTAAGCTGTGACTAGCAGCAGCAACAGCGACTTGGGCTCACGCCCAAGGACAGTGGTTGTAGAAGAGGTTTTGGGCAGGCACAGGCACACTGAGGATATGGCAGCAGGAGGGCCCTGGAGAGCCCCATGGGGCTCCAGCAGCTCGAGCAGGGGGTGAGAGACTTGCAAAACCCCAGGGCTTGCCACCATCACAGTGAGCCCTCCAACAGCATTCATGGTGATCCCCGGCTGCGGTGTAAGGTGTGAGCTCATACCTTGGCACTGGCACATCTGCCCCCAGCGCAGAGGGGCACAAGCAGTCTGGAGGCTGCTGTGCCTGTCACTGGGCGAGTGTGCAGGGGGCATAGCGACGCTCGAACTGCCCCACGTTGAACTTGCGCTTGCAGCCAGCATAGTTCATGTAGCGGATCTTCCCAAAGACGGCACGCTCTGTCCAGCCGTGGTCATGTATGCCGCAGATGGACCAGAGGCAGCCTGCAGGGTGTGGGCACAGAGCGTCAGCATTGCCCCTGCTAGGAGGCATCTAGAGAGTAGTGAGATGTGGGTGCAAAGCAGGATGGCCTGGGTAGCCTGCAGAGAGCCTTCCCCCTGCCACAGCCCTTGGCCATCAGAGATAAGACACCCCCCCCCGTGCCCCCATCCTGCTGCTTGCCTACATAGCCGTTGGGGTCTCTCCCATCCAGCTCGTAGCGGTCATTGAGGTAAATGGCGAACTGCAGGGCCTCCTCGGGGGAGCGGGTCCATTCCAGGATCTTCTTGGCCCAGTACATCCGCAGGAAGCCATGCATCTTGCCCTCCCAGACCATTTGGAGCTGGGGGGAAAGGGACAGATGGACAGGTCAGTCTGTGCCACCTCGCCTCTGCCTCCAGGAAAAGACTCAGCTTTTTGTGGGGGAGATGTGGGGCAGTACCTGGGCAGCGTTCCAGAGCGGGTCATGTGTGGTCCCCTGCTCCAGCTCCTGCAGCTTGTAGAGAAAAGGCCTCTCATCTTTGGCGTGGAGCTTCAGGGTGGTTTGTGCCCATGGATAGGCACCTGTGAGCAAGAGAGATGAGGAGCAATGATGAGCAGCCAGCTCCTGCAGGGCCCTGGCGAAGAGATGAAGAATTGAGCTACTGAAGAGCACTATGCCCAGGGGACATCAACCTTGAAAAGGGCATCTACCAGCTCCTGTCCTACCTCCAGAAGGACTGAATGACAGCATATTAGTGCCCTCACAGCCCCTCTCCAAGTCAGCCTTGCAATTGCCAAGTTGGGGTGGCCATTGGGTACCCGCCCAGCCCAAGTGCTGCCCACCCAAACCAGAAAGCTACCTTGCACACTGTCATAGTTCTCATTGTAGTAGCAAAAGTTCTCAGCCAGCTCTCGCCGCACCATGGCCTCCTCCACAAACATGTCTACTGACTCCTTGTACTTGTGCTGGTGCTTCTGCACCTCCAGGATGGCTCGCTGGGTGGAAACCTGGCCTGGGGACATGGGGAGGGAGGAAGTCAGGCTGCCGGTCTCAGCCACCGTGCTCAGCCATGCTGCCGACTGCAAAGCCAGGGATACTCACCGAAGTGGAACCATGGGGACAGGTTGCTGAGCGCCGCCTTGTTGGGGTCATTCCGGTGGGAGCCGAAGTATTTCAGTCGCTTTCTGATGAAGGACTGCAGCACAGCCAGCCCTGCAGCCGTCCCGGGGGTCGCCCACTCCACCTCCTTCACCGTACGGTCCACCTCCAAGCTGGAATAACAGGCCTCCCAAGCAATGGGCTGGGCGGTGACCAAGCAGCATGAGTGCATGTACAGATGCTCTTCAGCCAGGGCTGCCCTGACTGTTACGTCCCCTAGGTTTCCCCAGCCAGCAAGTCCCAAGCTCATGCCAGCCTTCTACTCTTAACTAGGCCTGCCCTGAATGAATGAGATGTGAACCAACCTCCCCAAGGGCACTGCCATCTCCACACCACCTGCACACTTCAGGCAGGTCACTGTCCCCATTCCCTGCCAGCCTCTCCCAGGATCACAAAGCAGCTGTAAAACCCTCTAGAACTGGCCTTGAGTGCAGAAGTGTCTGCTGCTGGTACCTCTGCTGGGCAGGAGGGGGAATATGGGTGATGAACAACAGGGGGGAACTCCGTGAGGAACTCAGGGAGCTGAGCCTGGATCTTTCTTCGGATGGTATAGGCACTGTACTCCTGTTTGGCGGAGGCAACCCAGCAGGGCACAATGTTGTGAGCATCAACCTGGAAAGCAAAGCCATGGAGGAGGGTGTGAGCAGGAGAAGCAAATGTTCCCGAAGACGTGACACACACACTCCCTG
The DNA here is from genome assembly GCF_963264785.1 of Psittacula echo. Classification (NCBI taxonomy): domain Eukaryota; kingdom Metazoa; phylum Chordata; class Aves; order Psittaciformes; family Psittacidae; genus Psittacula; species Psittacula echo. Next base: position 28,343,341 of record NC_137740.1, on the reverse strand, counting down.
CTCAGGTCACTCCAGTTCACCTCTGCAGGCACAGAATGCAGGAAACAAGTTTCTCTCACATTTCTCCAGCCAGTTTTCCCCTCGCAGAGTGCAGGCACCCACCTGTGCAAATGGCACATCCTCCGGCAACCGCTTCCTGACGTCCTGCACCCACTGCTGGGGGAGGCGGAGGGGACTGAAGTCCGTCACCAGCCCACCAACACCATGCTCCACCACGAACGCAGGCAGCACATCCTTGGCGTAGCCCCGCAGCAAGTGGAAGGCAATGTTCAGCTCTGCGCACTCCTGCAGTGAGGGGGAAAAGGCTATGGGATGATTCACACCCCTGCAGACCACATCCCACGACCATCCACTGAAGGGATGAGTCTTCCTCCCCCCTCCCCCAGGAGCCCTGTCCCACTCAGCATGGACAGCCCTGCAGTGGCCATACCTCGGCCACCTCTTGCAGACCCCTTAGCATAAAACCATAGTGGCGGATGGTGGCCTCCAGGAATTTGGGCACCAGGCAGAAGCAGACGCACAAAGGCAGCTCCTGTTTGAGGGCCAAGCGCTGGGCATAGAGGAAAGCCCAGTTATCTGGGGAGAAAGCACATGGGGCAGTGTCAGGGAGGACTGCGGGAACGGAGATGGGGTTTCACAAGAGGAATGCCACCAGTCTCCCCTGCAGAGGGGAGACCAGCTCCAAGGCCTACTGTGGGAAGGGACTGTGGATTTTGCCGCCCGTGGGAGCTCCACTTCCCAGCTTCCTCCATCAGCTGATTCACACCTTGCAGCCGCTGGTCCCGGGACATCCAGTAGAGGATGCACCGACCATCATCCTTCAGATCCGAGCCCTGCGAGATAAGGCGCACCCGCTTTTTGTTGAACCTGAACTCTCGCACGGAGGGGGCCGCCCTCCGCCGGGCTTCCTGCAGCTCCTCCTCTTTTTCCGTCCTCCTCCGAGACACCCGTGGAACCTCCTCCGGGGCCGAGGCCTTTCGCTTCCGTTGCCGCCGCCGCATCCTTAGGGCTACCCGGGCCGGCAGCGAGAGCAGCGTGGTTCCGTGCGGCAGCTGCGAAGGGAAAAGGAACCGTACTCGTACTGAGCTCTCGCTGCCTTACCCATCCCGGTTCATAAGCCCGGCGGATGCTGATACCCTGCCCTTCCCGGTCCTTACCTGGCAGCCACGCTGTCCTCCGGGTGTTATACAACGCGAGGGGGTGGTCAAAGGCGTGGAAATGGGCAGGGATTCGGGGGTAAGGGGCGGGACTCCATCATCTGGTACCGCCCCCCCAGCACACGGGAGCTGGTGCTGCCCGTGGGTGCGCCGAGGACATCGGTGCAGCACCTACCCCCGGGAAAGGGGGGTAGTGCCCGCCTGTGCCTCCCCTCCCTGCCCGCGGGAATGAGGAAGCGGCTCCTGCCACCTTCAAACGTCACTGGGCAGCGTAGTTCCCCCACTGGCACCATTCACTGGCCCTGTATCCAAGGGTGCAGGAACTCTGTCCCCACTTAGGGAGTAGGGGTGCTGGCTCTGGACATGGCTGGGCAGAGAGGAGGGCTGCCCCTACTGCTGTTGAGCCTTGCCGTGCTGGACCTCATGCTGGGTAAGGGCTGAGCGGGATGTGGTGCTATCAACTGGGTGGGTGCTGAGGTGGGAGCATCATTCCCCAGGGTGGTGGTGGCAGCTTCGGCATGGCTTCACCAACACAGGTAGAACACTGTGGGTGCTGTTTGCTTTCTGATATCTCAGCCCCATTCCAGTGGGTGAAAGGGCTGTGCTCTGCAACACAGAAGCAACAAGCTTGGCTTCACTTCTTTTGCCTCTCATGTGGGTTTCCATCCAGGCAGAGAAGACCTTGGTCACAGCTTGACTTCCTTGCTGAACATTGGTCACTGCTGGGCTCACTGCCTTTGATATGACCTGCCCAGTAGCACCAAATGGCCCTGCCTGGATGGCAGCATCACCAGGATGTTGTGGGCCTGGAAAACTCCAAATGCCATCCTGATATGTTTGCACTTGACACAAAGCAAGAGCAGTGTTGAGTCAAACACAGCGAATAAACTTGAGGCTTGTACCTCCTGCATGCTGCAGACTCACAAAGCTTGGATAGGTCTTATCCTACTGCATCCTTCACCCCCTCGCAGAGAATGACTTGCCCTGAGCTGCAAGCCGGGATTTGTTCCTCTGTGGGGCTGGTTCCCCCCTTGCCACTATTTACACCCGGCGCTATCAGTTCCTGACTATCTGCAGTAGGGAGCTTTGTGTAAACTACTGCTGCTGCTGCAGTTCCAGCCTGTCTCACGGTCACCAGTTCCTGCACGGCTCTTCCCGTCAGACGGGTTTGTTTGACTTCCTCCAGGGGTGGGTGAAGGTGGTGGAACGGGTCTCAGTGCTGGTGCCTACAGGAGTTTCTGTCCTGAGCCCAACAATGGCCATGTCTTGTTCCTGCTTTGTTGGGCTTGGATTTACCTGGCCTGCCTTGCTGACAATCATGTTGCTGTTCAGGGCATCCACATGCTGGATCAATGCAGGGCAGTGAATGTCCCACTCCTGATGATCCATTGCTCATGCATAGCTTGTAGAGCTCGTGGTGGTGGTGATGCTGCACAGCCATGGTCTCAGCCTTTCACCACCAGCCCTTGTACATCTCATTCTCCCACCTCTTTGCAGCGACTACCGTCACAGATGTGACAGGAACCGTGTCCACAAGTGTCTCTACCTCTCCGACACCTCTGGAGACCTCAGCACTGCTGTCCACCACTGACCCCACCACTGCAGCCACTCTCCCTCCCTCCAGCTCTGAATCCTCTACCCTGGAGAGGTCCAGCACATTGCTGGGGACCAGCAGCTTCTCACCATCCACCATGCCTACTGTTACTGCAGCTGCTTCTTCTCCCTCTAGCCCCAAAATCTCTACTCTGGAGAGGTCCAGCACATGGCTAGAGACCAGCAGTTTCTCACCATCTACCATGCCTACTGTCACTGCAGCCAACCTCCCTCCCTCCAGCACTGACACCTCCACCACGGGTGCTTTCACAGCCAGTGCTGTGCCCCTGGAGAGCAGCTCGGCAGCCTCCAGCATCACCACACCACAGGTATCTGGTAGCACAGCCCTCAGCACTCCTGATGGCACCTCGGTGCTGCCTGAGCCCACCCAAACAGGGCTGGGGCTCACCGTCAGCACCCTGACACCAGCTCCCGTGGCTATGACATCCAATGGTACTGATTCAACCATTGTCACGTCTGTGGGAACCAGTACGGCATTGGCTGTCATATCGTTTGGAGTCGAAAAGAGCACACTGCCTCCCTCCACCTCTGCTCTTCTCTCCTCCAACGGAGCGGGCACCACGTTTTTTATCAGCACCCGCCAAGAGCCAGCCGTGACCACACTGCTTGGCAGCAGATCGCTAGAGACCGGCAGAGCCTCCTTCCCCACCGCAGCAGCACCGACAGTCGCTTCGGACGAGCCCCATTGGACCACGTCGGACACCACGGCCACCGCCGTTACCAGCACGGGGGGTCCCGGGAGCACCCCCACCCAACTGGCCGAGTCCACGGCCGGGACCACCGCTGGCGCCTCCTCCGAGACAACCAGCGCCGCTGCGGGTGAGTGCAGCTCCGCAGCACCCGGGGGCAGCGCCTCGGGGGCAGCGCCTCGGGGGCAACTCCCGCCCGCCCGCCCCCTACCGCGGGAAGGGGCGGGTAAAGCGCGGGAAAAGCGCGGAGGGCCACGGCCTGTGGGAGGACCGCGCGTTGTGTAAGTACCGGGAAGGGGCGTGGCCCCTGTAGAGGGCGTGGCTTCGGGGGGCGGGGCATCCTCTGTCGTGCTCTGGCGCGCCAGCTGGGCGGTGATGAGGCGGTACCCCGGCTGTACCCCAGGAATGCTGCTGTACACTGGCTGTTCCCCCTAAACAGCTGTACACTGGCAGTGCCCCATCGTAGGCACCTGTGTCCCAGCAGTGTGATCGTATCCCGGTGGCTCTCCCAGGGTATAATCTTCACCCCGGGGCTACAGCTGTATCCTGGTGACACCCCTCTCCATGCACCTCTACCTGGCAGGGAGGCTGGACCCTGCCTCTGTGCCCCTAGCTGTGCGGTGACCCCCTGCATCCCTGTACCAAGGTAGAGCAACTGAATCCTGACCAAGTGCTTGTACCCTGACCTAATGGCTACAGTGTGACAGCACCCTGGCAGAGTGCCTGTACCACTGTACCCTGGTCATGCCTCAGTGGGTCTGTACAGCAGCAGGGTGGCTGTGCCCTGACAGTCCTCCAGCATGCCTGTACCTTCCAGGAGTGCCTGTACCCTGGCCCAGTGCCTTCAGGCTCCTCCAACTGGTCTTGTCTCTGACCCTGCGAAAAAGGAAGTGACTGGCTATCAGCGAAGCGCTTCAGCTCTGACATGCTGTAACATAGGGAAGTGATGCCTGTACAGACAGCCCAGGGGACAAACCGTCAGCCTGAAGCACGCCCTTCCTGAGCACCTCCTGTTTTCTCAGCCAGTTCCTCCAGCTCAGACAAGGCTGTCGTCTCCCAAGTGGTGCTGGTGTCAGGAGCCACTACCAAACATCACCCCTGTGGTGGAGCACAGGGACGGTCCGTGGCAGCCTGGTGCTTCCCTGGGCTTTTTTCTGTTGTCGCTGTCTCCTCAGGAGGCAAGGACGGCACGGTCCCTGGCCGCAGTGGTGGCCCTGCTGGCCTGCCCTGCCTGCTGCTCGTGGCTCCTCTGGGTCCAGCTGTGCAGCTGATGTCCGCTCGGCATCACTCCGCTCCCTAGGAGTATCCATGTTGGGTGGAAACCCCCCCATTGCTGCTGACACCTAGGGAGTGAAAGAACCCACCTGGATGCTTCTCCTCTATTGGGCAAAGGAGACCAGGAAACCCCAGTGCTGGGAACATAGGGAGCTCTTGGACTGGTGCCTGCAGGGTCCCATCGGCTCCCACCCACCCAGACATGGCTGGGCAAAGCAGGAGGTCATCCCTGCTGCTGCTGCTGCTGCTGAGCCTTGCCCACCTCGCCATGCTGCACCTCGTACTGGGTAAGGGCTGAGTGGGATGCGATGGTCTCCATGGGGCGGGTGGCAAGCATGGAGCATCATTCCTTGGGGCGGTGTGGTGCCTTGTGGGGTGAGGGAGTGAAACACTGCAAGTGTTGTTTGCTAAATGGGAAACAGAGGTGAACTTACAGCTCCTCCTTTGTATGTGAGCATGTGGGTCTATAGTGCAGATACCCAGCATGGGTTCGGATCAGACCATTGCCCTTCTCCACATTATTATTTAACCAGTTGCAGCCAGCACCAGCTCACGGAGCGAATGGCTGCCAAGGGCTCTGCGAATTTTTGGTGGGGCTGACTGAAATGCCATGGCTTGTTTCCCCAACCCCATGCGAGCAGAGCCACAGACTCATTGGGTTTGTGCTGGGATCATGGTGGAATCCAGCCTGGCACCTCAAAGCCACTAACTCGCAGGCTTACCCTGATGGAGGCTGGGGCAGCCAGGCTGTTTTGTGCATCCTTTTGGAAGGGGTTACAGATGCCTGGGCTTTCTCAGGGGTAGCACACTGCCCCAGTACAGCGTCGGTGCAGGCAGAGAGGAAGGCCCTCCTGCATCCTTCATCACACCCCCCACAGAGCTTTCATGGGTTGCTGCACGTCTCTAACGACTTGCCCTGAGCTGCAAGCCGGGATTTGTTCCTCTGTGGGGCTGGTTCCCCCCTTGCCACTATTTACACCCGGCGCTATCAGTTCCTGACTATCTGCAGTAGGGAGCTTTGTGTAAACTACTGCTGCTGCTGCAGTTCCAGCCTGTCTCACGGTCACCAGTTCCTGCACGGCTCTTCCCGTCAAACGGGTTTGTTTGACTTCCTCCAGGGGTGGGTGAAGGTGGTGGAACGGGTCTCAGTGCTGGTGCCTACAGGAGTTTCTGTCCTGAGCCCAACAATGGCCATGTCTTGTTCCTGCTTTGTTGGGCTTGGATTTACCTGGCCTGCCTTGCTGACAATCATGTTGCTGTTCAGGGCATCCACATGCTGGATCAATGCAGGGCAGTGAATGTCCCACTCCTGATGATCCATTGCTCATGCATAGCTTGTAGAGCTCATGGTGGTGGTGATGCTGCACAGCCATGGTCTCAGCCTTTCACCACCAGCCCTTGTACATCTCATTCTCCCACCTCTTTGCAGCGACTACCGTCACAGATGTGACAGGAACCGTGCCCACAAGTGTCTCTACCTCTCCGACACCTCTGGAGACCTCAGCACTGCTGTCCACCACTGACCCCACCACTGCAGCCACTCTCCCTCCCTCCAGCTCTGAATCCTCTACCCTGGAGAGGTCCAGCACATTGCTGGGGACCAGCAGCTCCTCACCATCTACTATGCCTCCTGTCACCGCACCAGCACTGACAGCCGCTTCAGCTGAGCCCTTGACAACCCTGGCAGACAGCACAGCCATCCCCTTTACCAGCACAGACATGTCCAGCAGCAATCCCACATCCAGGGCTACCCCTGGCAACTCCAACTCACCCTTGGGGTCGACCCTGTGCACATCAACAGTATCTGGGACCCTCAGTGCAGCCACGGGTAGGTGCAGCCGTGGGGTGCCTGGAAAGCAAGGGGCATAGTCAGGACAAATCCCCACGGGGATGCTGGGCATGTACTTGGGTGTCTTCATGGAGGTGGTTCCATTTAGTCTCGGTCTGTCCCCAGCTGTAGGAGCATCCTGCACCTCTCTGCAGACAGCGCTAACATAACATTACTTTGCCCAGGCATGGAGCCCTCTTCCCCTGCTGCCAGCTCAACGCAGACCACAGAGGTTGCCCTCAGCACCTCTGCAGACCTGCCAACAATGCCGCCTGTCTGCCCCACCACCACAGCCAACACCAGTAAGTGCAGTGCCCCATGGGCATCACCACCCTCAGTGCTGGTGGCTTTAGGCTTCAAGGGGCAAGTGCAGGGGGTCCTGGAGCCCCATTCTTTTGCCATGCTTTCAATACAAGGGTGTTGATGCTCTGTGGGACGTGTGGTTTGCTGTACAGGTGGAGCGTTATTCTCCTGACAGTGAAAGGTGTCCATGACATGACTAACCTGAGAGGAGGGTCTGTGTCTCTGCCAAAGGTCTGTGTCTTCGGCAAAGGCCGATATTTAAGGGCTATAGCCAGACCCATGTTTTTCATCCCTAGGTGCATCTCACCTCTTTCTGTCACTGCGGCTAACCGTCCCCCTGGACCTGGGCAACACCACAGTGCAGGAGCTGCTGTTGTCCAAGGTGAGGTGTGTTGGGAGGGGGGTGCCACTTTGCATTTGCCAGCCATGGTGCGGCCAGCTAGGGAGCAGGTTGGACAGCCAGCAGGAGAGGAATGTCTGAATCTTACACTGAATGTCATCTGGAGTATTTTCAGATGAAGGGGAGACCCTCATCTGGGATCAGGCCCCTCCTAGGTTGGAGCAGGGGTAGGGCACCCCTTTGGCATGGTTTGACGGCTGTTCTTTCCCCACAGCTCCGCGGGGACTTACAGACAGCATTCCCGTGTGCCGGCCTGGTGGTGGAGTGGCGAGGGAAGAGGAGGACCTGACCGCTGCTCCTCGCCCAGCCAGCACCCACGTGGACTGGCAAGCCTTCTGCTGCCAGCTCCTAACTCATGGTGGTGCAGCCTTTTGGAGTAACCTGTACAGCTCCCCTTGAACCTGGGATCCCCCTTCCTTCACTGCGCATCCCCACAGGACCCCCAGTGCCTCTCTGTGGGCTGGGGTGACCCTGCTCCCTTCCCTCAGCCTGTCTGTAGAGCCTGAGCCCTCCCACCACCCTGCACCAGACCTGGCTCCTGTGATGAAACTCCCCCTACCAGTACTGCCAGGGGACCAAGAAGAGAGGACCCTCTGGGGATGGGCTTTTACAGCTGGGACAGAGCTGGCTCAGCCATGAAAACCACCCTGGAGACCAACGGATGAGAGAAACGAGACCTAGAACCCCCAGTGCTGCTGTGCCTAGAGCACGCGGGGGCTTGGTGATGGTGGTCTCTAAGGATTTGCAACCCAGGGAGGCTGCAGTGCCTGAGGTCTTCAGGAGATGCTTCATGGCTGCTTTACATCCAGAGTGGGCCAAGGTGGAGCCTGGGGTGGTTCTGGGAAGGAGGCAGGAGAGGAAAAGAGCCCCCATCCCACACCAGGGCCCTGCCCCATGGCCAGCTGAGCTCCTGAGCCCTGCAGTGCAATGGGCAAGTGAAGCCAGAGCCTGGCACAGCAGCAATCCCCAGCTCACCTGTGGTATTGCTGACAGGAGCACACCCATGCTAACCAGGCTGGGCAGTACAGGGAAATCCCATGTTTTCTGTGACAAAGATGACGACTTCTTTTTTTTCCAAGCTGCCTTCCCTGTTTTCAGCTTCTCCATCTAGCATAGGTACCAGCAAGAAAAACTGTCTCAAAAGCTTCACAGCAGAGAGATGAGCTGAGGGCTGTTCCCCCTGGCAGGGGCTGCTGCAAACACTCCGAGGATGGCTCAGTACGCTGGCAGGCTGGGGGTCCCTGCTTGGGTGTTCTCTGCCCCATGCCACCCATGTGCACCATCTGGCTGTGGAAATCCTGTGGGCTGTTCTCCTTCCCTGTTTTTTTCCAGTCCCCAGCTAAGGAGACAGCCGCAACATCTATCCCCCTGCAGCAAAGTCACTTATTAACTGATTAATTAGCCAGATAAAATCCAACTGAAGCAATTATTAGCCTAAACAAGTCACCTCGCCAGGAGATTTAAAACTGAAATAATTAACAAAATAGCCGTGTTGCTTCTCAGGGGTTGTTTTCGGCTGATCTCTGCTCCTTGCTGGCAGCCTGTGCCACACCAGTGTGCGGAAGGCTGGGAGGGGGCACATGGGGCTCTGGGATGCTAAACCTTGGGATATATTGTTCCGGGGCTGGATGGGGACAGAATGGGGAGAGGCACCCTGGGATCACCCATCTGTCTTCCATTTTTCAGGCCCGGGAGAGACTGGGCTGGGGATGGAGGCTGAGCCCAGGCAGCTTTTCAGGATGCTCCTGTTTGGAATGCCCCTTGCATTCCAATGTTGCCCCTCTGCTCTCTAGGATGCTGCCTGGCTTTGGGGGACTTGTTGTAGCTGTTGGCACCAAGAGAGGTCCTTAGTACCTGTTCAGGGAGCTGGGGAGCAGGGCAAAGCCTGCCGGAAGGGGTCCCTGCAGTGGATGGCTGGTGGGGTGCTGGGAAAGAAGTCCTCGTGCTCTGCCTACACCGTGGAGCTGGGCCAAGAGTCCTCCCACACCGTGTCCCATTGGGCTGCTTTCTCCGGCTGTTGAATCCATAACTTCAGACCCCGGGACATGGCCATGGGCCAAGGCTGGGATAATGGAGCCAAACTGCGTCACAAAGGGAGGAAAAGGTCCTGAAATGCCGGGATGAAAAGGTGACCGGGGCACTCGCTGTCCCCTGCCAGCACGGATGCCTTCTGTTGTCATGGTTGGGGCGTGGCAGGAGGAAGAGATGCTCCGGTCCCACTGAGCACCTCTGGACCCCAGTCTGGGAGGAAGAAGTGGGGCATGGTGGGGGGACATTGTTCCCATTGGTATGGTGGGCCCTACCTGGGCGTTGAGGACATTGATCTCTGACAAGCTCCTGATGCTGCCCATGCTCTCCATGCCTGCCATCCTTGAGGATTCTGGCTGCCACTTTTACCACGGCCACTTGCCTGTCATGGACCCCTGTCCAGAAGGGCTTGGGAGGTTGGATCCAAGTCCCGTTCCTTTCTGATCCCATAAATCATTTCTCAGCCTGTTCGCTATAACCAGCTCCCATCTATCACCATTGTCCCAAGAAGCAAACTCTGTGCCAGCAGAACTGTCACTTCAGAACACACAGCAGCATCATGGGGCATTGTGTCTCAACTCCCTTGTGACTCAAATGTCCCTTCCAGTGTCCCCCTCCCCTTCACCTGTACCGGAGGCTATAGCCTGTCTCCGCAGGATGCCAAATCATGCAGAACCCATGGAGTTGATGGATAACCTGGTGTCCCCCCCCCCACTCCTGAGCCCTCTCCAAATGCCCTTGATAGGAGGCAGGACCAATGCTGGTAGGAGATGCCAGCATCTCCGCAGGGCTGGAACAACCAGCCCATTAATGCCAGGAAGGCTGATAAGGCACTATGCTGGGCCATGCCATGCCATGCTGGATGGTGCAGAACCCATGGATGCTGGGATTTGTGGTTCTGCCCCCTGGATATGGGCTCCTTGATAACTGTGGATGTTGGTTGGCCTTCCAGGAGCCAGCAGCTTGCTGGGACCTTGGTTTCAGGTGTAGCAGAAGGATCAATGAAAAGCCCTTTCCCAGGGTGGGAACAGGGCACCATCCTTGAGATGAGGGATGACCCAGAGTGGCTGCAGGCCTTCTTGGGAGGGTGTGCCAATGCCAGAGCAGAAGGACAAGCTTGGTTTGTCACCCCCGTGACTGCTGGAGGAGCATCAGGGAATTGGGCTATTTGGGCAGGTGGTGTAAGCATGAGGGTCTCTGGATAGTGCCAGTCCCAGCACAGCATGGGGAGGAGCTTGCAGGAGGGCTGAGGCTGAGGTGTGCTGGAAGCACCTTGCTTCATCTGAGTTGTTTTCCCCTATGCTGAGCAGTACATTTTCAACAATCCCTGTGGTTCCCACCACATTTTACACCTCAAACACCACCTGGAGCAACTCTCTCCAACGTCAGCACATATTGCCCATCAGAGTGGCTTTCCAGAGTGATACGGCATTGTCAGCACAGCCAGCAATGACTCTCCCACAGTGGGTTTGCATCCCTCTAATCCTCCATCAGCCCAGGTGTGGCAGCTGCTGGGGTGGTCACTGGCTGAGCGGTCACAGTGATCTGCAGTGCTGGTTGCAGGGGCCCCCAGTGCACCGTCCTCCCCCCAGCTTCGTCCCCGTGCTGGCGTTCTCGGTTCCGGGCAAGTGGTGCTCCCCCCTTATTTACCACCTATGCCCTGTTCCCAGTGCCAGGGTTAATGAGTGGGTCTACAGGATGGGGATCCATCAGCCGTGACTTGGCCTCCCCTGGACTTCCCCCACCTGCGTTGCCTGGCTGGGATCAGGATGTCGCTCCATGTGCCCTGCAGTTGCCTCATGCCTGGTGAAGGGGTGGGACACTGTGTACTGCCTAACACCCCTAATAGCACTTTGCAGGAGTTGCCTGGGGGCAGTTCTGGTTAAAAAGCATTTAATTGATTACAAAACCATGTAGCAGTGGGGGGGGGGGTTTGCATAATGCTCTTAGTGGGGGAGCTGGCAGCAGCTTTCAAGGGGGGGGAACTGGGAATTGCTTCTCCAGGGGCAGGGGAGACATAGGGGCGAAGTGACCCAGGGGATCCCCGTAGCAGGGTAGGGGATCCTGGGCTGCACCTTTTCCTGCTTCAGCCTCTGGGGAGGCTGGTCCCACCTTGCAGAAGAGTTTCCCTGACCCGTTCACCCCATCTCAGCACCCCATACCGCTGTGCACATACTGAGGTGCAGGTTTAAAACCCTGATGGGGCATGCTGGGCTCTGGATGAGAATCCCCAGTGATCTCAGTTATAGCTGGGTGCTGGGGAGCTCGGCTGACATCCCAGGGCCTGCTCCCAGCCCTACCTCTCTCTGCTTTATAATCTGCCTCTGCTCTGGGGGAAGCTTTGAGCCAAGGGGGAACATGGCTCAGCTGCTGATTTCAGTGTCTATGGTGTCCTCACAGGCATGGTGGCACCACCTGGCATTGCCCCATCACCACCACAGCCCACTGCTCCGTGTCCCTCTTCCCTGCATGGGGAGCAGGTCTTGTGGGGCCTCTGGAGTGTCTGGATACCACTGTGGGCAGTGTCACGCACTGCTCTGGGCTCAGCTTCTCCAGCTGGTGCTGATGGCCCAGAGAGCTGCACTGGGCTGTGCTCAGGTCCTTGGGAGACTGGGTTCCTATAGGCTAACCCCCAACCCATGCACCACTTGAACATCCAGCTTTTGGGAAGGGAGGCAGCTCAGCAGGAAGGGAATGATGACAGGGGCATTGGAGAGAAAGCACTGGGGGCGGGAGGGGACGGCAGCTGTAACCTGCCTCCTTCTGCCATCCCTATAAATGGGAGGGAGCAGGAGCAGGGTTGCACCTGCGGGACTCCAGCTCTGCAGGACAGACAGACAGGTGGGTGGGCGGACGGACAGACGGACGGAGCTGCTCTCACCTCCCTTTGAGCTTCCCAGTGCTCTGCCTGCGTGGAGGCCTGAGGCATGCAGACCAGGGGATGGCCACTTTCTACCTTCGTGGGATGCTGCATATGGATTCTGCACGGTATGTCCTATATTTTAATGCTAACACACGTCCTGTATGAGCCCTTGCAGGGCATAGCAGGTACACTTGTGAGATGTTTTTCTCTCCTGGTTGCACTGGAACCTCCTCTTATGACCAAGTCCTCACAATACATTGCAGCCAAAGAGCTAGGAAAAGTGTTTTATGAGGCAGGCATCACCCTGAGGGGCTGGTTGCAGGAATGGACCCATGGGAGAGGTGAGAGCCCAGCCCTGGAGCCTACGTACAGCCCCTCCAGCAAGGGATCCAAGGAAAGCCAGCGGGGCTCCAGAGACACTCCCATCCCTCCCACGTCCTGGGAAAGAGCAAACTCCGTGCTCCATCCTGGGGCCCCTCTACACATGCTTCCCACGACGGGGTGGCGTGGGGTAGGTGGCGTTTCCTGCTCTGCATGGAAGAATTAAGATAAAACACGGATTTACTGGGGTAGAGTGTGCACAGCTAACCTGGGGGACTTGACGGATGAGCTTTGTTTTCTCTGAGATGGGGAGGGAAGCTGCTGAGCTCCTCTGGCTGAAGGAGGTTGCTGCAAAGAGCCGGTGAACATGGCAAGGAAGCAGCCTGACAGGAGGGGGAATAGGGGGTTGGGGGAGGACAGACCCCTCAAGGACTGGTCTGGCATAGTCATTAATGACTCCGGTACAAGCTATCCACAAGTTAATGATCTGAGCCAGTGGTGAGGTCGGAGGCACCTCTGCTGCAGGGGAATCTGGTTGTCTGGCAGGGGAACCTGATGAACCGGAGCACCGGGATGGGGAACAGGCTCAGGCTGTCATGCTGAAGTGAAACTCTGCTGGGGCTCACCCTCGGGGTGCCCTTTGTCTCCCCTAATTGCAGCCGCCTAAAGCCAAGCGTCAGCAGATCTGCCCAGCTCCTCCTGAAGCCAACGGCAGCAGATTGGCCTCCCCAGAGCCTACATCCCTGTCCTAAAAATAAGACTGGGTGGAATGTCACCCATGGGTGCCAGAGGGTGCTGGGATGTGGGGTAGTGTCTCTTCCTTTGTGTAAAGCTCCTGGATGTGGGGCAGGACTTCGACAGCAAGAGGAGGGAGCTGTAAGCAGGGCTAGGTCCTCGGAGTTAATATTCCCTCCACAGGAAGGGAGCTCCTGATGCCTGCACCCAGCTGGAGGAGAGGGGTGGTCCACTTTGCTGTATCTGCAGCAGGAGAGAGGGATTTGCCATCAGGGAATATTTCACTAAGCCCTGGCTGTCCTATCTGCCAAAGGGCTTTGGGTAAACTGTATTTAAATGTCCCTCAGGCACCCAAAAGGTGAAAAAATGGAAGAATTACACACACACCCCCCCACACCAGCTCTGCAGAAGCAATTGTGCTCAGGTTTGTCCCTGCAGCAAGGTAAAGAGGGCTGAGAGGTGTCCTCAGGTGGCAGAGCTCCACAGACACCCTTGGGGCTATGAACTAGACTTACTGGGCTCCAGCTCTTCTCAGCAGCAGGCAATACCATCTGCTGTGCCCTGGCTGTAGTGTCTGTCTTTGTCCTGGTTGCAGCCTCTGCCTTTGCCTCTAGGCTTGCACCAGACCTGTGATGAGCTGTGTCCTGTCTCAGCTGGCAGCAGCTGATGCTGGGGCTGGAAAAGGCGCTGTGCAGTGCTGTGCCTAAGGCAGCCCAGGCTGCGCTCCTTATCTGTTAAATCAGAGACTTGTAAGGCCGCAGGCTGAAGCAGTAGGGTTTAAGAAGGGGTGGGATCTTCCTGATGCTCAGCTGACAGAGACACATGGCTGATCCTGACAGGCTGCCGGCTCCAGTGCCCAGCGTAATGCTCCACTTTGGGTCTCTCTGCAGGGCTTGGGGCTGCTGCTGCAGTCCCTGTTACTACCGAGGGGCCATTTGCTACCGGGACAGCTTCTCCCATCACAGCAGAGAGCGAGGGGCCCGGTGCCCTGGTGAGGGGCACTGTGGAGACAAACACCTTGGCGGCTGATGTTGAGACAGTAGAGACGATCCTCACAGAGAGCCCACCAGGCCCATCCTTTCCTCCCGGGGCTGAGCCGAATGCTTTGGTGACAGCGGCGAGTGAATACGGCTCTACACCACCAGCTTTGACAAACGTGACCAAGCCCTTTAACACACCTCAGGATTCTGAGAGGGGTTTGGCTGCTCCTACTGCAGCCACGACTGCTGCCGCCATCTCTGCACAGCACCCTGCTGTCACCCCAGAAGCAGAGCTTGATGTAACACTGGCCAATCCCGACACCCCCCTCGGGACCACCCCTCTCCTTCCAGATATGAAGGAGAACATTTCGGCTGTGACCAGAGAAGGAGGAGAAGATCTAAACCCCATCACTGAGTCCCTCCCCACCACACCTTCACCAGCACAGCCAACTGCTGGCAGCCCTGTGGGTACCGGTGTCACCGTGCTGCCAAGCCAGGGGCTGACCACAGCCATGGGAGTGGTTGAGGAAGGTGTTACCCTTCCTCTGGATATCCAAAGTGAAGACAATGCCAACTTCTCGAGCCCCAGGCCCAGCACTGCGGGGCCGCTTACGGCCCAGCAGGACAGAGCGGTGAGTGGAGCTGTGGGCATCACCCCAGAGCCAGTGGGAGAAATGACCCCGGCTGCTGAAGAAAGTCTCTCAGCTTCAGTGCCTGGAGATGCAGGAGATGCAGTAAATGGTGAATTCAGCCCAGCTGCCTCAACCTTCCTGCCCCTGGAGAGCCCAACAGTGTCAGGAACAGTGGGAAACCTATGGGAGCCCTCCCTCCTCCCTGGCCAGGCAGTGCTGAGCCCAACTACTTCACTGGCACCAGCTGGCAGTGAGGATGGGGATGGGCAGGGAACCCCCAGGGTGTCATTGGAGGCTCCTGGTTCAACCCTGCCACCTGCAGCCAGCAAGGCACCCAAGGCAACAGAGGACACTGCCGTCTCACTGCTAGCCCCAAGGGTTCCCACAGATGTACTGAGCAGCATAAATTCCCCAGTCTTGGCCACTGCGCTACCCAAAGGGGACATGGGGGCTGTGCATCTAGCCAAACCATCCCTGCAACCTGCTCCATGGCAAATCCTCACTGGAGAACAGCCACCACTGCCTGCTGCTGCTCTGCCATTCCCCAGAGCTCCTGGGGCTGCTTACCCACCCCCAGGGACTGGGTCTGGCGCCCTACCTGCAGCTGATGATGGGACAGAGACACCAGCAAGCCCCAACCTCACTGCTGACCAAGGAGCACCCACGTCTTCTTCTCTCGGAGGGTCACAGCCATGGGAGGTGGCAGCTGGTGGTCCCCAGGATGCTGATGGCACTGGTTTGAATTCAGCTCCAGATACTGCCAATCCAGCATCTTTTGTACCTGATGGACTGGCATGGCCCGCTGCTGGGGTCCAGGGTCAGGGGGCCGAGGGTGCAGGGGACACAGCACAGTCAGGAGGTCCAGGAAATGGAAGTCCTTATGCAGATACCCAGCGTGACATGAATCCTTCAGCCTTCAGCACTCAGCAGGACCTTGTTACCACTGGAGAGCTACCAGCAGGACTAACAGAAGCTTTGGCGAATGCTGAACTGTCCCCTCTGTCAGGTCCTGAGGACAGAGCAGCGGCAGGAGCAGTGCCAC
The DNA here is from genome assembly GCF_963264785.1 of Psittacula echo. Lineage (NCBI taxonomy): Eukaryota > Metazoa > Chordata > Aves > Psittaciformes > Psittacidae > Psittacula > Psittacula echo. The sequence goes on along the minus strand of NC_137740.1, from coordinate 28,327,474 downwards.
CATTGCGACAAGGGCCCCTGCCTGGTCCTGCACCTCCTGGCAGTGCTGGCCTGGAGCCTGGTATCTTGGGGGCTGAAGGACCAGGACACCTGCCTGGTGAACCTGCCAGTGCTCCCGGGGCTGCTTACCCACCCCTGGGGGGTGCAGCCGGCCCCGTGTCTGGGGCAGAGACACCAGTGAGCCCTGACCTCGGTGCTGCCCAGGGAGCTCCCGTGCCTCCATCCTTCGGGGAGCCACAGCCACTGGGGATGGCACCTGGTGCTCCCCAGGGACCAGGTCTCCCTGGAGCCAATGGACCCAGCACCGGCTTGACTTTGACATGGGACGGCCCCACTTCAGCAGCTTTTGGACCAGCAGGACCCCCATCACCTGCCCTTAGGGTCCAGCTTGGCACAAATGTGGGGCTGCCAGCAGCAGGGGAGCATGGAGCTGGCCCAGCAGAGCAGGCACTGGGAGGAGCAGGCAGTGGGACTGGGTTTGAGCCACCCCTGCTCCCTGCTGCAGGCAGTGGGACAGTGGCTGGGATGGGTCACCTGCCTGGGGCAGGTTCCTCATTTGGTCCTGCCACTCCCGCTGGTGCGGTTTTAGCATCCTCCATTTCGGATCCATCCAGCCTGAGTGCTTCTGGAGCTCTGCCACCTTCCCTGGGTGCTGGGCCTGAGGTCCCTTCTGCTTCAGAAGGAGCAGGTGAAGCGGCTGGTGATGGAGGGTCTCTGGGGCAGTCCCAGGCCCCTGCTGGAGAGGGACCAGCTGGTTCAGGAGCCCCTGATGGAGAAATGAGAGCAGTGCTGCAGTCTGCATCTTCTTCCCCATCTGCAGAGGAGTCTTCATCACCTGGGACAGCTGTCGAGGCTGCTAACGGAGCAAGCCTTCCTGCAGCTGGCGGTGGCTTGAGCACAGACTTGGAGGCTGCTGGCCCTGAGGAACACCTTGTCCCTGCTTCTGGCATTCAGAGCAGTGCCAGTCTTGGACTTCCTGATGCAAAACTGAGCCAAGCCAATGTGGTGGAGCTGCCTGGAGGATCCTCGGTGAACGGTGGACCTTCCCCTGGTGCCAACCTTGGGGAAGGAGCAGGAGCCATCACGCAGAGGACATCAGGAGCACTGGCCCCATCTGCCCTCACCTCCCCTTCGGAGGTGCAGCCCCTGGTCCCAGTGGCTCCTGCCAGCAGTGGCATTTCCAATGACATGGCCACCTCTACGACTGCTTCTGTGCCTCTTTCCGGGCATGGTCTGAGCTCAGGGTTGGCACCCAATGGGAACACCAACTCTGCCCCTGGCACCCAGAGAGGGAGCAGACCCTTGATGCCAGGGGCACAGGGTGGGCTGGCAGGTGATGCTGGAGGTGCTCAGACATGGTCTCTTGAAGATGAGACGGCCTCAGGGGTGCCAGCACCATTGGGAGAGGTGTCCCCCCGTGCTCCTGCATCCCCTGGTGCTGCCCTGGCGCTGCCTTCTGCTCCACAGACAGAAGGTGCTGCAGAGGGAGAATCCACCAGCTCCAGGCTTTCTGCTCCGCTTCCAGCATGTGAGTCAGCAGTGGGGTCCTCTGCAGGGAGAAGGGAAGACCTGGGGGCTGCAGCACCGGGGGGGCCTGCCCTGCTCCTGCCTGCCCGCCAGACAAAAAGCCCTGGAGTCCCCTCTGGGGATGCTGACACCCCCGTGCCTGGGGAAACAAGTGCCATGCTCCCTGGAGAGATTGCAGAACGAGGGGATATGGCTCGGCTCCTGCCCAGCACAACTGGAGCCAGGGTAGATATGGAGACCACTGCTCATTCCCCGCTGGGAGGGAGCCCAGGGCTCCCTGGTCTTCCTTCCACTGGGATCACTGCTGGCAGCCCCACATCAAAGACCCTGGGGCCGGGACCTCTCAGTGATTCATCCTCAGCTGCTGTACAGCCCTTCCTGGGCAGTGAGCTGACAACCAGCCTAGTGAACCGAGCCCCTGCCACTGGTGGGTCGAGCCTTCCCACAGCCTTCCCAGGCCAAGGGGGAGCCCGGGCGGCGTCCCCAGCCACCACACGCACAGCCACCACGAGCCTGGCCCCACCAGTCCCCATCCCGGGGGACAGGGAGGCACTCCCTGGGCCAGAAGCAGCCACTGTTATCTCCCGAGCATCATCCCCAGTGTTTCCAGCTCCACCAAAAGGGCCGGCGGCTGCCCCAACCCCATTTCCTGGCCCTGCAGGTATGTGATGTATCCTGACTGACCATCCTGGGGGACATTTGGTATCCAAAGGCCAAGGGGGCTATCTGGGACCAGGACCCCTGGGTGAGAAACACCACGAGGATCTCCTGCACATGAGCTTGCATTTTTGACAGGCTGAGCCTGCCTTCAAGTATGGTCCAATCAGCTCGAAAACCCATTCCCCCCAAATGCTTTGTTTTATTTAGCAGACACAAATATGGGACTGGAGACTGTGGACATCTCTAGAAACTGCTGTGAGTGCTTAATTCCCTGCTGTCCCCCTACCACAGCCCCACACAATATTTTTCCACTCCTAACAGCAGTCCTTCAGCACAGTGCCCCAGCAGGGCTGGAGAAGGAGGGGACAGTGACCACAAGGGCCATCACAGTGGGTTTAGGAGAGCTGTGTACATATAAGGCACTGGAAGGTGTGGGAGCAAGCTCCTGTAAGGGAAGGTGACACACAGGGTGTCCAGGTGGCTATTGGCCACTTCCCCACAACCTCCTGCTGCCCAGTCTGTGTCCCTTTGGAAGCAAAATCATTTCAGTCCTTTGAATTTTTGGCACACACCAAAGGCTTTGCTGTAAGTGTGCTTTGGGGGTTGTTTTTTGCTTGTTTTCTTTTTCAGTTGCAGCTGTGCCCCTCTACAAGTACGGAGTGAGGGAAAACGATCAGCAGTATGTGGAGAGGAGAGTGGATTTTAATTCTCCGCTTTTCAAGCCCGAGACTGGATTCCCGTTTGGGAAAACCCTGCGCGACTCTCTCTACGTGAGTCTACCTTGGCTACCTGGTCTACCCTTGCTGCAGGGCAAGCTGCCATCTCCCAGGAACCTGGGTAGGCCCCAGGGGGCAGGTGCCTGGGATGGAAGCGTGTCGGGGGCAAATCAATTGGGATGCTGCTAGGGTCTGTTTATAGCAGGAGGTGACTTTGTGGCCACATCGGTGGTGACCTTCCTTGGCCTTGCTCAAAGTGGGCTTGGAAATGGGAGGGCTGCTGCTCCTGTGTTATAGGGGATCCTCAACCTGATGGAGGGATCCCTCTGCTCAGTTTACAGACAATGGACAGATCATTTTCCCAGCCTCGGACAACAGCATCTTCACATACCCCAACCCTCCTCCCAGCGGCTTTAATGGCCACGAAGAGGTTCCCATGATTGCTGTGTTTTGGGACAACGCCGACTTCTCCAAAGGGGTTGGCACCACCTATTACCAGGTAAGTGAAGCCACTGGGGTGCATGTTTGCATGAAACACCTTTTGATGATAAACTCCTCACCTATTCTGTGGATGTCCCTTGAAATGTGTAATTGATGGAGCCCATGAGCAGCATTTCCCTTTTCTGGTCCAAATCTAAGAGCTCTCGGTCCTGTGTGTGTCATGTCTTGAGCCATCCAAATCTCATCCAGAGCCTCAGTCGTAGTGCTCCATGGCATGACCCCAGTCTAGACCTGTCTTTGCCCTGCTGGGAGCTAACACAGACATGGGTGTACCCAACCCGCAGGAGTACACCACCCTCAACACGGTCAAGCCTCCATTTGTCCGTGATGTGGAAGCAAAGGTTCAGCGGTACCTGAGGTCCTCCTACTCTGCAGCCTGGACCCTGAAGATCACCTGGGAGAGGGCACCTGCCTACACAGCATGGACTGACAGCCGCAGGGTAAGGGGCTGATGGAGCTCAAGAGCTCACTGAGTTGTCAAAAAAACCAAGACTCATGGTTGTCTGTGCCTAAAAATAAGAACCAGTTTTGTGAAAAAGGTCAGTCTTGAAGATTTTTGCCAGAAGAACTGGGCTGTGCCCATGTTTTGGTGTTTCTCAGGTTTTCTGGGGGACATCTTTAGTTGAACTTCCCCTGCTCTGTAAGATTTTCCTATTTAATGTGGTAGGAGTTTACTGTGCACCAGAAACACTGTTCTTCAGGAGCATAAAACTGGGTGAATATGAGGCTTCTCCTGGAACATCAAAGTAAATGGAGCATCGAAGTAAAACCATCATGTTTTCCAAGCAAAATGCAAACCAGCGCAGGCTTCCTTTGTCTTGCACATCAGGACCTTAGCCCTGCTGTTCCGCAGCGAGCGCTGACCCACAGCCCTGATTTTAAATCCAATAGCTTTGCTCACTTTCTTACCCGTCTGCAACACTTCTCCCCAGACGATCACGTACCAAGCTATTCTGACCACTGATGGCTTCAGGTCCTACATCCTGATGCTGTACCAAGACGGAGGCATGCAATGGGATTACACCAAGCTCGCTGCCACCAATGTGCTCATCGGTTACACCAGGTACAGCAGGATCAGCACGCTACCCCTGTCTCCTCTAAGCACCAGGCTGTGTCCCAACACTAGCTCTGTTTGGTTTAATCCTTTTCCCTGTGTCCCATTAAGGATGAGGGACAGCGCAGATGGGGTCTCCATGCCCATATAGCCTAACATACGGGGGTCTCACAACCACATTTGCCCCATTAGTGGCTGTATCATGCTGCAGCACACTGACTTGCTGGGCTGTGCTTGTGATAAAAACCACACATCCCTCTGGGGGCCGGGGCCCACAGCATTCTGGTGGTTTGAGTAGAAGGAGTGGGGAGCAGGGGATGTTTGCTGAGCTTTGCACCACTCAAGGGAAGGGATTTCCGCTGCTTGGCTGGAGCAGTCGCTTCCTGCCTCCTCGCATTACGTCTCACCCCATGCACGCTGTCTCCAGGGTTTCCTCATTGCTGCAGCTGGGTAAGGAAAAGGTGGCTGGGACAGGAAGCGTGGGCAGCACAGGCGTGTGTGTGTGCACGTTTGCCTGTGCATGACTGCTGGTGGTTTCTGCTCCATATCACCCTGCAAGACGCTGGAAACCATGGCAGCTGCTGCTCACAGAGGTCTTGAGATATCTGTGGGTTCAGCCATGATGCAGTAGCTGCATTCGCAGCACCCAAAATTAACTGCATCCCGTAGAGAGGAGGCAGCGGGCTGGGGTAGCTAGTACCTTTGCCCTTGTGTCCTCAGAGCTGTGATTTGGGTGCTGCAGGGTCCCACTGGTTCAGGATCAGAGCAGCTGAAGGGCAGGCTGGGGCTGTGATAACCTCGCACAGGAAGAGCAGCCCCTGATTCTTCCTCTTTCCTCTGCATGCAGCGGGGATGGTTTTTACCACAATGATGACCTGACTCAGAGACCTCCAGCTGCTAAATATCGCCCTGACCAGTTCAGGGGCTACAACACAGGTAGTGCTGCACAGCCAGGGGGGTTCACACAGCTCCTCAGGGAGCTGGGAAAGAGCTGTGTGGGGAGGGAGATGTCCCCAGGGGATGAAATCCAGCCTAACACTGTGGCAAGGCTCCCACTGAGTTCATCGAGACCAGGCTTTCCCCCCCAAGCATATAGAACCATAGAAGCAACCAGGTTGGAAATGTCCTTTAAGATCACCAAGTCCAGTCATTATCCCGGGGTTGCCAAGACCACCACTAAACCATGTCACTGACAGCCTCATCTACAGGGCTTCTGAACGCTTCCAGGGACAATGATTCCACCACTGTTCCAATACCTGAGTGCCCTCTCTGTGAAGAAATGTTTCCTAATATCCAATCTAAACCTCCCCTGGCACAGCTTGAGGAGGAAACTCTTGTCCTATTGCTTGTTACATGGGAGAAGAGACTGACCCCCACCTCACTACAACTTCCTGTCAGGTTGCAGTACAGACTGATAAGGTCTCCCCTGAGCTTTCTTCTCTCCAGACTAAACCCTCCAGGGCCCTCAGCCATTCCTCATCACACTCGTGCTCCAGACCCTTCACCAGCTTCGTTGCCGTTCTCTGGGCCTGCTCCAGCACCTCAATGTGTCTCTTGTAATGAGGGGCCCAGAACTGAACACAGGATTTGAGGTGCAACCTCACCAGTGCCCAGTACAGGGGATGATCACTGCCCTGGCCCTGCTGGCCACACTGTTTCTGATACAGGCCAGGATGCCATTGGCCTTCTTGGCTGCCTGGGCACAAGCTGGCTCATATTCAGCTCCATCAATCAGCCAGGCCCATTTCCATTGAGCAACTTTCCAGCCACTCTTCCCCAAGCCTGTAGCATTGCCTGGGGCTGTTGTGACCCAAATGCATAAAACGCTTCCAGTGGGTACCAGCTAATAAGCGCCCTAGAGACAAAAGGTACCACTAGGTACCCTGAGGCTGAAATATTCTTGATGTGTCCATGGACCCTTTTTGTTGTAATGGCTCTGACCCAAGGCTTTCTTCTTTGACAAGAGCCTTTCCCCATTTTCCTGCAGTTGGGTGGCTGTTAAACATGAAGTCCCAAGGCTAGGGACAATGTGGGCTTAGCTTCTAGCATCAGCATCACTCAACTCTTGCCTCAAGCCAAAGCTGCCCCTGTGGTCCTTTGGCCGGAGGTGACAACTCATGGCTTCTGTCCCTGCTCAGACCTCCGCGGGCTGTGGATTTACAAGCTGGGGAGCCTAGTGGGTATCAACTACCGGCTGAAGTGCCTGGCGTGGACGGGGCGGCAGCAGGAGCCGCGGGCATGGAGCCAGGGCCTGCCCACCTGCCCCTGCTCCCTGCAGCAAGGGCAGCAGGACCCCCGCTTCAAGAGCAGCCGTGGAGGTAAGCGGGCACACCACTTCCCTCCGTTCTCATGTCCAAACTGTCCCTTCCCACCTCCCCTGCGAGGGTGGCTGGGGTACCGCTAGCAGGGTGGACAGGTGATCCCAGGGAAAATGGGAAGAGAGGGGCTGCCCTTCCCTGCAGAGACAGGGAAACAGAGGAGGAACATGGGCTGACCTGCCTCTGTCTTACTAGACTGGATGGAGCTGGTCTAAGCTGCATGGGGACAGGGGGGATGGACCCTCCACAGCACCCAGATCTCACCCTGGGGGACTACTTGGATGGTCTCTGTCAGTCCCTCTAAACCCCCATAGCACCACGGGTGGTGCAGTGGGAGTGACGGATAAGAAGGAGTAAGCCCCAGACCTGCTCCTTGTCCTGAGGCAAAGATGCTGGCTGGGAAGAGCTGTGGTCTAAGGCTCATTGCCACCCCATTGCAGGCTGGTGGGCTGCCCGTGTCTCCATGCTGCATTCCGCCTCTCCCAACCAGCATGGTGCTGGCATCCGCTGCCTGTACGACAGTCAGAACCAGCTCATTGAGGGGCGGCAGGAGAGGTACTGGAGGCCCTTCAGGCAGGCGTCCCCCTACCGTGGTAAGCACAGCCACCCCTGGCATCCCCCGGCTGAGGCTGGCATCGCTGTAGCCTCTAAATCACTTTAATCTCCATGTGAACCTCTTTCCTGACATGCTGTTGCCCTTGGAGGGAGTGTGGACCTCCCAAAAGCTGAGGCGAGCGCCCTGCCTGCCCAGAGACATCCCATCTCCCTCTCCTCTCTCCTTCAGCCCCTTACTCTCCTTTTTGCCTCCAGACCAGGAGCTGAAGCTGTATGACTGGTGCTGTAACCAGGCTGGAAGTGCCCATCTCTGCAACCGCTACAGTGAGAAGAGACCAAAGATTGGCTGTGATGGATACCAGTTACCTGGCACGGGTGGGTTTGCAGCCTGTGTGTGCTGGGGTGATGCTGTCTTGGTGCCCAGGGCTGCAGAGGGGAAAGTCTCAGCCACCCCATTGTTAAGGCAGCAAGAGCCCCACACAGATGAGGGATGGGTTTTGGGATGTCCACATGCAGGCTCTGCTGTGCTCTGGGCTGTATGGGGTTGTGAGGAGCATCTCTGCATCCCCCTTAGCACACAACCACCAGCGTAGTCTGGGGGTGACAGCACTGGGAGGGGACGAGGATTGCAGCTAATGTTGTTATTGGTGTAAGCTGATGTGGGGCTTTATTGCAACCCCAGCAGGTTCCTCAGAGGAGTCAGAGAGCTACTCAGAAGAGCAGAGAGGTGAGCGGGATTGGGGGTCTCATGTCTGCTGGCCACTTTCCTTTGTCCCTGTCCCTCTATGTGGAAGCTCCTCCAGGGTTCCCAGCTTACCTTAGGCCCTCAGGGTGGAGGTGGATGAGCAATTCTCATTTCTTTTTCTTTGCAGGCGGAGAGGATGAATAACTGTGGGACTGCACACTAACAGCATGGTCTGGGCCACAGCTGATCCTCTGAGTCCTCTGCTCCTGCTCATCCACTGTGTCCCTGCGCTATCTCCAGCACTCATCACCCTGCCCACCACACAAGGCAGCTCACTTGGCCAGTGCCTGCTCCACTGGCACAAGTTCATGTTTCTAACCCAGACTTGTCCCAAGAACCAGTAGCTTTAGTTGCCCTTCCCCAGCTGCAGCTGAGTGGGTGCTCATGGGCACCTCCTTGCTGGCAGGAGATGGGCAGGTACCCCTTGCCACATACACCACCTCTTTCTTCTACTACATCCCACCGTGTCTCCCATGGAACTGGGAGAGGTTGGACCCTTGGCACCTGGGGAAGGGATTTTTGCATCTTGCATGGGTTGACTGTGTCCAAGCCCCTGCATGCCATGGTGTGCCAGGCTCACCCCATGAGCTGGTCCTCTCTTGTTCCCCATACCCTTGCTGGGTATGTGAGGGTAAAATGCAATCTCATGATCAGAAATTGGGAGAAAAATAATTATTTTGTGCATAAAAGAGCATCTGCCTTTCTTAAAAAAGGAAAAAAAAAATAAACCCTTTTCAATCTTGTTTGTTCAATAAAGTCTCCTAGGGGTCTGAACATCACTATGCTGCAGCAGTTGTGTCCTCTGCTGAGCCAGAGGGAGACAGCGGTGGGGGCAGGTTTGGAGCAGCAGGATTGTAGGATTCTTCTGCCCTTGGAGCTGGTGCTGGGGATGTGAGTGTCCAGGCTGAGGCCAAGCCAGGCTCTAGGGATGTGGGGCTGGAAGCAGGGTCTACTAGGGTCTGATACACCCACCTTAGGCATCTTCCCTCAGCAGTGGCATTTGTGGAGACCATAGCCCAACCTGCATGATCTGAGCCACTGAGTGGTGCCTGGCGAGAAGACTGACGGGAAACTTACAGCTCTGCAGGGAGAATGAGGGAATGGAGCAATCAAAGAAGCTACATCCATCTTGTCTTTGGTCCTGCAAATGGAACCAGCAGAAAGCAGGAACTTGAGAGCTTGGTGACAAGGAAGGAGGGCTGGTGCATGGGCACCATGGGGTGCAGACAACTTAGCAGCATGCCATCATTATTGTTTTATTCTATTTTGTTCCTAATGGGTTATAATCACTGTATTGTCCCACCTGACCATATCAGTGGCTCTGCTAGGTCTGGTTATGTTGCACTAGAGCATAGCCCAGTGCAGACACACTCAAGGATTATCCTGGTTGCCTCTGCAGGTCCTCAGTGGAAGGTAAAATCCTCTTGCTTTGGCCACCCACTGTAAAAGCATATTTTTGATTCAATGAAACCACCTCCTCCAGAGTGAGTCCTCCCACAAACACCAGGCTCCAAAGGACAGCCGCCAGTCCCCTGCCTCCATGCAGGTGCTGTCACTGGAGACCTTGACAGCAGGTGGTGGGGCTGGAAGCAGGAGCCGGCTTCTCTGTGAGCCCGGAGGTGCTGGGGCAGGACCAGTGGCAAGCTAAGGCTGCTGGGGGGGCTGGCTTGGGGGCCTGATGTGGGGTCTCTGGATCCTCATCTGTAAAGAAGGGACAAGCCACACTTTCTGTTGGTGCTATTTTTTGTGATGAGCTCAACAGCACTGACACCAACGCCAGCCAAAGCATTCATGATGCCCTGGCACGAGGCATAGCTCCTCAGCATCTTGGAGGCATAGCACTAGGACATCTGTCCCCATCCCACAGCCCCCCTTTCCGACCCACCATGGGGACAATAACCCCTGGGCATACCTGGACTAGGGGGTCAATGGGCTGGAGCTGCAGTTCCCAAAGGCTTTCCATGGAGTGAGAGTGGGTGGGCTCTGCTTGCTCTCCTGCCATTGTCAGAGCTGGAGTGGGGAAGATGATCAGAGGTCAAGGAAGACTGGGGTGAAGCAGAGCTGGTGTGAGGAGGTGTTGCAGGGATGTACTCACAGGAGAAGGGCCGTGGCATCCAGAAGGTGTCCCTGGCCCTGGGAGGGGAGAAAAGAAAGGGGATGACATGTCAGGGGAGGCTGGGAAAGCCCCTGCCTGACCTTGGCTCCTGACCAGCTCTTTCTAGATCAATGTGAATGGCAGTGGAAATTATTTGTATGGCATTCAAATTAAAACTAAATAGAAAGCCTGCCTGTGATTGAGCACTAGGTGGGATGAGGAAGAAATGCAAATATTCCCTGACACAGGGAAAAAAGGGAAGCTAATGTTCAACCCACTGATGTTATCATACCTCTGAGCAGCAGATGACTGGGAAGAAGCTACAAGATCACCCAGCCCAGCCTCTTCCCCATGGCAGGCTCCCTCAGCCCAGGCCAGATGGGTCCCACCAGTGGTGGGTCTTCCAGAGATGGATTTTCCACCAGCTTTCGCTGCTGACACCCAACCTCCTTTCCCTGCTGCACCCACAGCACCCCCACCGTGGTCCAGCCTATGGCTCACCCCTCATGCAGGCGGCGCTGCTGGTGGCAAAGGTGTGAGGCCAGGCAGACAATGGTGAGTGAGAGGCAGAGCAGAGCCAGGATTACCAGCAAGATGCTGAGGAAGGCAGTGGAGCTGATGGCCAGCTGCTCGCACCGGGCACCGGATGGGAAGAACATGGAGAAGGGCAGGCAGCTGCAGATAGGGAAAGATGAGAGGTGATGCTGTGGGGAGAAGCAGCAGAGCCAGACGGCTTTGCACATCCCAGAGCTGCTGCTACCTGCAGGTGGGACCCTCGGGCAGGTGCTGGCACTGGCCACCATGCTGGCAGTAGCCCTTCTTGCAAGGGGAAATGCAGATGAAGCCGGCGGTCCGCATATAGTGGAGCTGGTATCCTTTGTAGCCGTACAGATTGCAGGGGAAATAGTGCCTCAGCTCAGCCACTGTCACTGAGGAAGGAAGGCGTGGATTCATCACCTCCCTGACCTGGATCCATGCCTCGGGACTGCTGCCCACCCGCCTCCCCTGTGGTTGTTACATGAAGCCCGGGGCACACAGGGTGATGAGGACAATGGGAACAGTGGGGTGCTCCTCCTGGGCTCCCCCACAACTCACGCTTCACCAGGTCAGTGATGTTGTCCCGGTGCAGGCGCTGGAAGAGGAGGCGGGTGCCTGCCTCCCGCTGTCCCCAGTGCCTGTTGAAGGCACTGGTGATGGCCCCCAGCAGCTCCTCGTTCAGGAATTGGATGACGGTTCTGCGGCTGTCATAGGCGAACTCAGACACCACTGTGAAGGTGAAGCCATCACCGTCTGTCCTGCAGGGAAAAGATGGTGCTGCTGGCAGAGGTGTTGCTGCATCACAGAGTGACCGAGCCTCACTGTGCCTCAGTTTCCTCATTTGGTGTGTGGTAAAGAAGGGATGAGGAAGGAGACGGAGGTGCCTTGGGGCTTGCATCTCCAAGGGTTTATCAGTATTAGGGCTGGTGGGTGGAACTTCCCTTTTTGTCCCAAACCCCATGGCCCCATGACCAGCCTTGCTCTGCTGGCTCGCTGGGGTGGGCATGGGACTGCTCCACAGCTGACTCACATTTGGGTGATGTTGGTGTTGCACTGGAAAGCTTTTACCTCCAGGGAGCCCAGGGTGGCTGAGACCTGTGGTGGAGGGAATGGAAAGGCATTAGGGAGAGGCTGAAGAGCAGCATGGGCACTGTGGCCAAGCCCCAAGGGCTGTTCTGGCCTTCCATTCGCACACTGGGGACCTGGCACATGGCTGTAGCCAGCATCATGCGGCTGGCACTGCCTCCCTCCAGCCCGGTGGATCCACTGGACCCCTGTGAATCTCACAGGAGGGGAGCGCATGGGTGCATGGGCACCCCAAGCTGCCGGGCTGCCTGGTGTGCCGGTGCATCCCCCTCCCCGAGCCCATCCCCTCTGGTGACATACAGTGCCATTGACTTCCTCGGCAGTGGCGTTTTGCAGCGTCCTGACCCGCAGTTGGATGCTCCTCCGGGGCAGACCTGCCAGGGGAAGCACAGCAGCGGCTCTGCATCCCTGCACCAGCGTGAGCGGGGTTGGGGCTCACACTCACCGGGCACAGGCACCCACCTGCGCTGGGCAATGGCCGAAAATCCCCCCCTGCCACCAGGCAACGCTGATCGGTGAAGGCCGGGGGGCAGGTGCAGCCAGGGGTGCAGGTGATGGGGTGCAGGCGGCAGTGTCCCCCGTTACTGCAGTATCCCATGGGGCAGGAGAGGGAGCCGCAGGCTGAGCCACAGCCTGGCCCCTCACCTGCAGGATGGGGAGCCCGGGTCAGGTTGAGGCACGAGCCTGGCTGCAGAGGCAGAGAGCCTCAGCCCGCTGAGCCATCCCCAGCTGCTCTGTAGCACCTTTCTTACAAGTTTCTTTTTTTTTTTTTTTTTTGTTTTGTTTTTTTTTAACACCTTGGGACTTTTAGTATACATTCAGGTTCTCAAGGAAAAGCCCTGCACCTCCTCCTCAGAGCTGAAGCCTTTCATCCTTGGGAAATCCCAGCTCGTTGCATTAGAATAAGAGCAAAAACCATCACTCACCCACCCCACCCCTCCCCCCCCACAGCCACCCGAAAAAAAGATTTTATTTTATCCCCCCCAACCTCTGCATGTGCATTTGAACTTTGATGGGATGAGATTTTCTTTTTTTTTTTTTTTTCCAAAGAGAGAAATTGCATGGGAAAATTTTCCCTTCCCAGAGGAATACTGAGACCTGCAGCCTAGGAGCATGAGCAGTGGCTAGATTCCAATTCCTTCTGTTGAAGACAGCAAGGGCTTGTGTACAGAGCTCAGCCAGCTCCCCCTGCTCTCTCTCAGTTTGAGTTCCATGGGAGCCGTCTTCCACCGAGGCCCAGGGGTAGTGGGGATGAGAACAGTGCCCGTACTTACCCTCCTCGCCAGCTGGGCAGGAGCAGTCGTAGCTGCCCACCGTGTTGGTGCACGTGGTGTTCCCTGGGCACGGCGCCCCCTGCGCGCACTCGTCGATATCTGCCGAGGCAAAGCAGCATGGCACCGGGAGGAGCACCTTGGTGGGGATCCCACGGGTGCCCCGGTGGCCATGGCAAGCCCTTGTCACCTGAGCAGTGCCGCCCGTCACCAGTCAGGCCGGCCGGGCAGGGGCCACAGCCAGCAAGGGAGTCACAGCGCACCCCAGGGAAGCATCCCTGGGCACAGGGGTCCGGAGGGTCCTGGCAGAAGGGACCCGAGTAGCCGCCCTCACACCTGCAGGCTGCCAACTGGAAGGAGACAGCGACCCTGGCTTAGAGGACATGAGGAGGATGGATGGACAGAGAAGAGAGCTGTGGGGACAGGCACAATGTGGCACTGGCTTTCCAGCACACTACCTGCAGGGAGGACCCCCGAACAGTGACGGTGTTACTGTAATCGCACTCCTGGATCCTGCTGCAGCTGCAAAGTGTGAAGTGGAGCTGGAGAAGGGCAGAGAGGTTGTTGGACCCAACAGCCTCCAGGTCGATGGTGAGCGGGGCTGTCCCACGGGGCTCCCATGTCAAGGTGCCACTCTCTGCCAGGGGAGAGGTGGGAGTTAGAGGAGGTGGCAGTGGGCTGGTGGCCAGTATCCCCCCCATCCCATCCCTGCTGCCTCATCGCTCCTTCCTTACCTGATATGTTGAGCTCTGGTGAGAGGTGGGGGACAAAGTGTGCACCCAGCCCCATGGCACGGTACTGCCTCCTGACCCTTTCTGTCCTGAAGGCTGTGAGTGACGGATCACCAGTGATGATGGGAGGGAAGGCATCTGAGGAAAGAGCAGCCCAGCACACAGCAGGTTGGTAGCTACACAGCTTTGGCACACATTGGCTCTGAGTCCCTTGTGGTGAGGACAGGACCCCAGGCGGATGCTGCCATGACTGCCCACCAACAAGGCCCTCATGTTGCACAGCATGGTAGCATCTCCCAGGCTTTGAGACCAGCCAGCCAGGCAATGCAACTCCAAGACCTTGGTGACTTCTCTCCTGACTCACATGAAGCAAGAGAGGACAGCGTGGGAGCAGGGCACTGCCCAGTTACCAAAGCTATGACCTCTTAGAGGTCCACTTACTGAGTACTGTCTTCTTCTGCTGGAAGTTGGCTGTGAAGCTCTGGGTGGCCAGACCCAGGGCCATGTCCCCTGTGCTCAGTGAATCATAGATGCATTCCTTGCTGCCACGGCACTGTGAGGCTGCCAGCTGGTACTGGCTTTCATCCTCCTGCCGCAGCTGAGACAAGAAGATGGGTGTGAAGTTTATTGCCGGTAAGTCCAGAGGCTGAGTAAACAGGCTGTGCCCTCCAACAGCCCCTGCAAGAGAGTACACCATGGGTATGGCCTTGGGTTTTTAAGGTTTCTTGTATTTTAAGTATCATTTCCACAGAGCAGTGAGGAGACCAAAGGGCTTCCCTGGCATCACTTCTGCTCAGGCAAGTGTCAAAATGCCTCCAGCCAAAGTGTAGCCAGGAGGTACAGAAACAGGGGAATCATCAAGGTAAATCCTGAGCCTGAACATACAGGTCAAACCATAGCTGTAGATCTCCTCCTCACTGCTGTTCACAGGGATGCTGGTACCATTTGGCATCTGGAAGTCGTCCGCGGGGTCATGGTCCCACACACCTGGTGAAGCATCACCAGAGGACTGAAGTCTCCCCAGGGTAGACCTACTCTCTGGTGCTGGCCTGTGTTTAGTTTAGACTCAGGGGTCCCTGCCTTCAAAATATGTCGTCCACACCCTCCCCCCCCCAGTGTTTTCTAGTCTGCTTTAGGGTGGGAAGGGGACTTTACACCCTGGCTCTGCAGCAGTGCCACAAGTCCTCACCCAGGAGGCCCTTGGTGCTGTTGCGGTATTGATCAGGAAGGCTGCAGACCACGGTGAGGATCCTGGAGATGGCTGAGATGGTGATGGCAATGGCCCCGTCGAAAACAGCCGTGATAGAAGAGGCATTGACCAGCAGGACACCAGGGCTGTAGTACACCTCAGCACCCATGTCTGCAAGGGAAGGAGAGCACAGAGGGAGAGTCCATGCAAGGCTGGGGCCTGAAATGATGCCCCAGAATCTGAGGAGGTGAATGCTCTCCATACACCCTGGCTGGGTGGGGATGGAGACAGTCATCACTCCTGCAGATACCCTTAACATTTAACAGCACAACCTGCTCACCTTGGGAATAGGAAAACTGGATGGTTTCATGGTTCAGGAGGACTTGGATATCACCCTGGCTCCCCAAGGTCCACTCAACCTGCAAATCACAGCAGATGTCCTGGTCAGCCTCTCTGCTCATCCCTTCCTGCCATCCCCCCATGCTGGAGACACTTGAGCTAAGCTGTGTCCTCCTCCAGCACTGGCAGAGAGGCTCAGTGCCAGGTACCATTCACCAGGGCTGGATGTGCTCTTCGTTCCCTTTAGAAGCTCAAACTGATACCCAGATTTCCTTTACTCACTGTTGTTGTGGTGGTGGAGATGTACTGGGCAGCAAAGGCCACAAAATTGGTGGCCTGGGCCATGCCAGTCTGGACTGTGCGGCCGTGCAGCACAAAGCTGGTCTGGGCATCGCTAGCCAGCAGCAGGGCAAAGTCCCCAAGGCCATTGAAGGTGTAGGTGAGTCCATCCATAGTGGTGATGTGGGGGTCCCCAAAGGCGCCAGCTGTGGTCCAAAAGACATGGAGCCATTTTGGGGAAAGGAAAATAAGCCTGGTGTCAGGCAGGAAATGATGGTGTCATTTCATGGAGGACAGCAGCCCCTGTATGCTCTCCAGAGGGGATCTGTATATGGACATGCCACCCATCCAGTACCCTGGCACAGAGGAGGTAGAGCCCTGGGGACTCACCAGGGGTGGGTGGCACATATCCCTTGCAGCCAACCCTTGGTCTCTTCTCAGCAAACCTTGCACAGAACAGGGGCTTCCCAACACGTCGGCAGCACCAGTCAAATGCCTCCAGCTCCCCATCTGAGGGATAAGACAGCTGGGCACCGGGGGTGTCGGGGTCCCCACTGTGCTTACAGAGTGCTCAGTGTTTGGTGTGTAAAGTGTAAAGGCAGTGCTGATGCTCACTTACCAGTGGCAGGGTGAATGGGGAGGCTCCATGCTCTCTCCTGCCAGCCTTCAAGCAAGCTCCCATCTCGGTACAGACACCGCACCCCGGCTCCGGCCGGGCTGGGGGATGCAGCGCGCAGCATCCTCACAGAGGTGTCTTCTGGGCCTGAAATGGTGCGGGAGAATGACTGCCACCCCAGAGCAGAGGGGACCACATACCCGTGGCTGGCCCTGGGGGTGCTGCGCTTGGCACCTGCGCTGCGGAGGAAGCGGGGGTCCAGCTCTGCCTGGGGCCAGGAACAGGGGCATGATGGCAGCTGAGCGTTCCAGGTGGCTGGTGATGGCTCTGCATCCAGCCACGCCAGGCACCGCAGCCTGTAGTTCACCCGGGAGCGGCTGTCCAGCTGGTAGATCCACAAACCACGCACATCTGGGAGCAACCAGAGAACAGCCCCAGTGGGATCTCACCTTGTTCTGAGGGGGATCCTGTGGGACAACCGTCGCTGGCCGTTGACCTCACACAAAGTCTCCAGGCTCCCTCTAGAGCTGGCTTGGCTGTAGCAAGCCACAGCAGGACACAGGACACCCATGTTCTGCTCTCAGTGGCCAGGTGTGGCTCAATGGCTTTGCTGGCCCATCACCTCACAGGGACAGGTGCTGGGAACATGCTCCCAGCACAGAGCACATGGATCCCTCCATCCTGACCTGCCTCAAGGACTCCCCCCCTTGTCATACCGGTGCTGGCGCTGCTGTGCTGGTCAGGTCGGTACTTGACAGCCGCTGGCTTTTGAGTCAGCTCGTTGTTTTGGGCATAGCCATTGCCGCTGTGTGGAGACAGAAGGTTTGGGGGTCACTCTCCAAACACAACCCTCCTCCTCTCCCTGTAGAGCAGCTTGAATAGGAATTGCTATGGGAGAAGGGTTTAAATGGGACAGGGTTGCTTTAGGGGTGGAGCTGGGCTTTCCTGGGGTAAGGTCTCAGATGGTCCCAACATAATGCTGGAGAAATCCCCGCTCCCTCAAAACACAGCCACATATGTGCACAGCACCTGGAGAAGCCAATCAGCACATTGTCTGCAGCCAGCTTGGTGTAGTCCCACCGCATCCTGCCGTCCTGGTACAGCAGCAGGGTGAAGGAACGGTTCCCATCGGTGGTGAGGATTGCCTGGTAGGTGCTTGTCTGGGGAAACACAAGGCACCCCCTTAGCACCACCAAAGCCTCCCCTGCTCTTCCTGCAGTGCAGACTGAGGTGGTGAGACCTGAAACACCTGCATCAAGGTACAGGAGACCAGCAGCCCAGCTCTGCCCTGGCCATCGCTGGTGACAGTCCCCTCTGTCACCTGAGTCCCACACTGCTCACCTGAGTGTCATTCCTCTGGGACGGGTACGCTGGAGCCTTCTCCCATGTCACCTTCAAGGTCCATTTTGCTACGTAGGGGATTTTCAGGTATTTCGTGATCTTTGCTTCCACATCATGAACAAGGGGGTCTCGGATAGAGCTGAGTGTGAAGTACTCCTGGTTGGCAAGAAAGAGAGTAAAAATGGGCAAGCTGGGAGCTGGGGTCTCCCAGGAGAACACCTTTGGTGGCCCTGACCTGGTACCAAGTAGTGCCGACACCCTGGGAGAAATCTGCGTCGTCCCAGAAGGCAGCCACCATTGGCAAACCCTCCTGGCCACTGAAGCCATGGGGAGGTGGGTTGGGATTGGAGGGGACGTAGTTGTCCGTGGGTGGGAAAATGATCTGTCCATTATCTGTAAACTAACCAGAATAACTTGTTCATTGCTGACATCCCAGGCAGCTCCTGGGGAGGCTTTTAGCCCTCATGAGTGAACAGAAAACAGGCATTTTTAATTGCAAAAAAATTATATTCAATGAAATTCAGTTTCTGCTTCATTTCTGTGTGATTTTTTTCTGCCAAAGAGGCTGCACATCCCTGACATGCTCAGCGAGGTGGCAACTCACGTAGAGAGCATCCTGCAGTGAATTCCCGAAGGGGAATCCGATCTCTGGCTTGAACAGCGGAGAGTTAAAATCCACTGCCCTCTGGACACACTCCTGGTCCCCTTCCTTTGTGCCAAAAGGGTAGAGCAAGGCTGCCGGCACTGAGACAGAAAGGAGAAAAAATATTAATGTCTGCTTCATCCTTCCTATGGCCAGCCCACACTCACCTGCTTGCTTCCTAGGTGCTACACCTGTGCTCCCCCTGGACAGACCACTGCTCGGGTGGTGTAACCCAACTTTTAAACCAGTTTTTAACTTGTAACAGGCTCCCAGAAGTCCTATTTCATCTTTCCCCATGAATCTGGCTGATTGACATGCATTGTGGATGAGCTGCCCTGGGCTTGGCCATAGGTACCCTCAGCCATCACGATGTTTCATCAGCTGATTAACTCCTTCCTGCTGTATGCTTTCGGATGAAGAAAATCTACTTACTTGTAATCCCACTGGTGGATCCGAGCTCAGGGGCAGGATTTCTGTGAACAGTGGTGGAGTGGGCAGACCTGCTTGATGTTGTGGCCAGTCCCCTCTGTGTCTCAAAGGCAGGAGCTGGGGCAGTGGTAGGTCTGGCGGTAGCAGCTGGTCTCAAAGATATAGTAGTGCCTGCAGCCAAGATATCTGCCTTCTTGGCTGGACTTACTGGGAATGTGGGTGCAACAACTGCAGTGCTCCCTACAGGGATGGTTTTAGACCTGTCTGCAGTGATGGCTGTGGTTGTGTCTGCAGTGGTGGCTGTGGTTGTATCTGCAGGGGTGCCTGTGGTTATGTCCGCAGTGGTGGCTCTGGTTGTGTCCGCAGTGGTGGCTGTGGTTGTGACTGCAGTGATGCCTGTGGGTCTGTCTGCAGTGATGGCTGTGGTTGTGTCCGCAGTGGTGGCTGTGGGTCTCTCTGCAGTGATGGCTGTGGTTGTGTCTGCAGTGATGGTTGTGGTTGTGTCCGCAGTGGTGGCTGTGGGTCTGTCTGCAGTGATGGCTGTGGTTGTGTCTGCAGTGATGGATGCGGTTGTGTCCTCAGTGGTGGCTGCGGCTGTGTCTGCAGTGGTGGCTGCGGCTGTGTCTGCAGTGGTGGCTGTGGGTGTGTCTGCAGTGATGGCTGAGGTTGTGTCTGCAGTGATGGCTGTGGTTGTGTCTGCAGTGATGGATGCGGTTGTGTCCTCAGTGGTGGCTGCGGCTGTGTCCGCAGTGATGGCTGCGGCTGTGCCTGCAGTGGTGGCTGCGGCTGTGTCTGCAGTGGTGGCTGTGGGTGTGTCTGCAGTGATGCCTCTGGGTGTGTCTGCAGTGATGCCTCTGGGTGTGTCTGCAGTGATGGCTGTGGTTGTGTCTGCAGTGATGGCTGTGGGTGTGTCTGCAGTGATGCCTCTGGGTGTGTCTGCAGTGATGGCTCTGGTTGTGTCCGCAGTGGTGGCTGTGGCTATGTCTGCAGTGATGGTTGTGGTTGTGTCCGCAGTGGTGGCTGTGGGTCTGTCTGCAGTGATGGCTGTGGTTGTGTCTGCAGTGATGGAGGCGGTTGTGTCCTCAGTGGTGGCTGCGGCTGTGTCTGCAGTGATGCCTCTGGGTGTGTCTGCAGTGATGGCTGTGGTTGTGTCTGCAGTGATGGCTGTGGTTGTGTCTGCAGTGATGGCTGTGGTTGTGTCTGCAGTGATGCCTCTGGGGGTGTCTGCAGTGATGCCTCTGGGTGTGTCTGCAGTGATGCCTCTGGGTGTGTCTGCAGTGATGGCTGTGGTTGTGTCTGCAGTGATGGCTGTGGGTGTGTCTGCAGTGATGCCTCTGGGTGTGTCTGCAGTGATGGCTCTGGTTGTGTCTGCAGTGGTGGCTGTGGCTATGTCTGCAGTGATGGTTGTGGTTGTGTCCGCAGTGGTGGCTGTGGGTCTGTCTGCAGTGATGGCTGTGGTTGTGTCTGCAGTGATGGAGGCGGTTGTGTCCTCAGTGGTGGCTGCGGCTGTGTCTGCAGTGATGGTTGTGGTTGTGTCCGCAGTGATGCCTCTGGGTGTGTCTGCAGTGATGGCTGTGGTTGTGTCTGCAGTGATGGCTGTGGTTGTGTCTGCAGTGATGCCTCTGGGGGTGTCTGCAGTGATGCCTCTGGGTGTGTCTGCAGTGATGGCTGTGGTTGTGTCTGCAGTGATGGCTGTGGTTGTGTCTGCAGTGATGGTTGTGGTTGTGTCCGCAGTGGTGGCTGTGGGTCTGTCTGCAGTGATGGCTGTGGTTGTGTCTGCAGTGATGGATGCGGTTGTGTCTGCAGTGGTGGCTGCGGCTGTGTCCGCAGTGATGGCTGCGGCTGTGTCCGCAGTGATGCCTCTGGGTGTGTCTGCAGTGATGCCTCTGGGTGTGTCTGCAGTGATGGCTGTGGTTGTGTCTGCAGTGATGCCTCTGGGTGTGTCTGCAGTGATGCCTCTGGGTGTGTCTGCAGTGGTGGCTCTGGGTCTGTCTGCAGTGATGGCTGTGGTTGTGTCTGCAGTGATGGATGCGGTTGTGTCCGCAGTGGTGGCTGCGGCTGTGTCCGCAGTGATGGCTGTGGTTGTGTCTGCAGTGATGGCTGTGGTTGTGTCTGCAGTGATGGCTGTGGTTGTGTCTGCAGTGATGCCTCTGGGTGTGTCTGCAGTGATGGCTGTGGTTGTGTCTGCAGTGATGGCTGTGGTTGTGTCCACAGTGATTGCTGTGGTTGTGTCTGCAGTGATGCCTCTGGGTGTGTCTGCAGTGATGGCTGTGGTTGTGTCTGCAGTGGTGGCTGTGTTTGTGTCCGCGGTGGTGCCTGTGGTTGTGTCTGCAGTGATGGCTGTGGTTGTGTCTGCAGTGATGCCTCTGGGTGTGTCTGCAGTGATGCCTCTGGGTGTGTCTGCAGTGATGGCTGTGGTTGTGTCTGCAGTGATGCCTCTGGGTGTGACTGCAGTGATGCCTCTGGGTGTGACTGCAGTGATGCCTGTGGTTGTGTCTGCAGTGATGCCTCTGGGTGTGTCTGCAGTGATGGCTGTGGTTGTGTCTGCAGTGATGCCTCTGGGTGTGACTGCAGTGATGCCTCTGGGTGTGACTGCAGTGATGGCTGTGGTTGTGTCTGCAGTGATGGATGCGGTTGTGTCCGCAGTGGTGGCTGTGGGTGTGTCCGCAGTGATGGCTGTGGTTGTGTCTGCAGTGATGCCTGTGGTTGTGTCTGCAGTGATGCCTCTGGGTGTGTCTGCAGTGACGTCTGTGGTTGTGTCTGCAGTGATGGCTGTGGTTGTGTCCGCAGTGATTGCTGTGGTTGTGTCTGCAGTGATGCCTGTGGGTGTGTCTGCAGTGATGCCTCTGGGTGTGTCTGCAGTGATGGCTGTGGTTGTGTCTGCAGTGATGCCTCTGGGTGTGTCTGCAGTGATGGCTGTGGTTGTGTCTGCAGTGGTGCCTGTGGTTGTGTCTGCAGTGATGGCTGTGGGTGTGTCTGCAGTATTGGCTGTGGTTGTGTCTGCAGTGATGCCTGTGGTTGTGTCTGCAGTGATGGCTCTGGGTGTGTCTGCAGTGATGCCTCTGGGTGTGTCTGCAGTGATGCCTCTGGGTGTGTCTGCAGTGATGGCTGTGGGTGTGTCTGCAGTGATGCCTCTGGGTGTGTCTGCAGCGATGCCTCTGGGTGTGTCTGCAGTGGTGGCTGTGGGTGTGTCTGCAGTGATGGCTGTGGTTGTGTCTGCAGTGATGCCTCTGGGTGTGTCTGCAGTGATGGCTGTGGTTGTGTCTGCAGTGATGCCTCTGGGTGTGACTGCAGTGATGCCTCTGGGTGTGTCTGCAGTGATGGCTGTGGTTGTGTCTGCAGTGATGGCTGTGGGTGTGTCTGCAGTGATGCCTCTGGGTGTGTCTGCAGTGATGGCTGTGGTTGTGTCTGCAGTGATGGCTCTGGGTGTGTCTGCAGTGATGCCTCTGGGTGTGTCTGCAGCGATGCCTCTGGGTGTGTCTGCAGTGGTGGCTGTGGGTGTGTCTGCAGTGATGGCTGTGGTTGTGTCTGCAGTGATGCCTCTGGGTGTGTCTGCAGTGATGGCTGTGGTTGTGTCTGCAGTGATGGCTGTGGTTGTGTCTGCAGTATTGGCTGTGGTTGTGTCTGCAGTGGTGGCTGTGGGTGTGTCTGCAGTGATGGCTGTGGTTGTGTCTGCAGTGGTGGCTGTGGGTGTGTCTGCAGTGATACCTGTGGTTGTGTCTGCAGTGATGCCTCTGGGTGTGACTGCAGTGATGCCTCTGGGTGTGACTGCAGTGATGCCTGTGGTTGTGTCTGCAGTGATGCCTCTGGGTGTGTCTGCAGTGATGGCTGTGGTTGTGTCTGCAGTGGTGCCTGTGGTTGTGTCTGCAGTGATGGCTGTTGGTGTGTCTGCAGTATTGGCTGTGGTTGTGTCTGCAGTGATGGCTGTGGTTGTGTCTGCAGTGATGCCTCTGGGTGTGTCTGCAGTGATGCCTCTGGGTGTGTCTGCAGTGATGGCTGTGGGTGTGTCTGCAGTGATGGCTGTGGGTGTGTCTGCAGTGATGCCTCTGGGTGTGTCTGCAGTGATGCCTCTGGGTGTGTCTGCAGTGATGGCTGTGGTTGTGTCTGCAGTGATGCCTCTGGGTGTGACTGCAGTGATGCCTCTGGGTGTGTCTGCAGTGATGGCTGTGGTTGTGTCTGCAGTGGTGCCTGTGGTTGTGTCTGCAGTGATGGCTGTTGGTGTGTCTGCAGTATTGGCTGTGGTTGTGTCTGCAGTGATGGCTGTGGTTGTGACTGCAGTGATGGCTGTGGTTGTGTCTGCAGTGATGCCTCTGGGTGTGTCTGCAGTGATGCCTCTGGGTGTGTCTGCAGTGGTGGCTGTGGTTGTGTCTGCAGTGATGCCTCTGGGTGTGTCTGCAGTGATGGCTGTGGTTGTGTCCACAGTGATGCCTCTGGGTGTGTCTGCAGTGATGGCTGTGGTTGTGTCTGCAGTGATGGCTGTGGTTGTGTCTGCAGTGATGCCTCTGGGTGTGTCCGCAGTGATGGCTGTGGTTGTGTCCACAGTGATGCCTCTGGGTGTGTCTGCAGTGATGGCTGTGGTTGTGTCTGCAGTGTTCGCTCTGGCTGTGTCTGCAGTGATGCCTCTGGGTGTGTCTGCAGTGATGGCTGTGGTTCTGTCTGCAGTGGTGGCTGTGGTTGTGTCTGCAGTGATCGCTCTGGGTGTGTCTGCAGTGGTGCCTGTGGTTGTGTCTGCAGTGATCGCTCTGGGTGTGTCCGCAGTGGTACCTGTGGTTGTGTCTGTAGTGATGGCTGTGGCACTCCCCGCAGTGATGTCCGTGGTGCTGTTTGCAGTGATGGCTCTGTGTCTATCTGCAGTGATGGTTGTTTTCTTCCCCCAGGCAGATATCGAAGGTGATGTCCAGAAGCCAGGAGCTGATGTGCTCTCTGCCTGTCTCATGGCATGGTTGCTGACAGCTCCGGCCAAAGTTGTGCCTGTTTCCACCTCTGAGAGAGCCTCTCTGGCTTTTGCCTCCCCAGTTGCATGAAATCCAAGCAGAGATGAGGGTACTGTTGCTGGCTCTTCTGCTGGTCTGTGTGGGCTTGAGAGAGGTGAACCAGCCACCATGATGGCAGGGCTGGTACTGAGCGCACCCCAGGTCCTTGAGGCTGTCTCCACCAAGGGGCTTTGTGCTGCTTGGTGCAGGACAGGTTGCCCACCTCCACCTTCCTTTATGTGCATTACAGCGAGGGATGGGGCACTGTTGGTGGTGGTGGCCTTTGCTGTGGCAGATATCACTGCTGTGGTGGCCCCAGTCACCACAGAGTTTTCCCATCCATCTGAGGTGCCTTGTAGGATGCTGTTGCTAGGGAACATGCTGGCAGATGGTGTGATGCCTGGGCTTGTGCCACCATTATTGGAAACAGGCACACAGGTGCTGTCGGTGCTGGCTGGTGGTGCTGCACCCTTGTCATCACTCTCCAAAGTAGCCGTGTCCACCTGAGCAGTGGCAACCCCAGCACCTGACCAGGATGCAGCTGTAGTCTCCCACACGTGTGTGTCGCCGACAGCCAGTGAGGAGCCCCCAGCTGTGGGCTCATCCTCAGTGACTGGGCTGAGAAATCTCAAGGCTGGGTCTTCTCTACTATTGGTGGCCTCATGGAATGGCCTTGGGGTGACAGTGGAGGTACCACTGGGGACAGCAGAAGGTGGTGTTGTGACCCTGTCCAGCCTAGCATCACCTGCTCCTGCTGTTGGACGAGTGATGGTGATGCTGGGGGTGATGGAGGGTGCTACCACCACCAGATGGGTGCTCCTGGGGACAGGAGAGGACACACTGACCTCTGGCTCAGCAGGATTGTGAGTGAGACCAGGAACCAGCTCCGGAGCTGTAGGTGACACTGTGCCCATGATTGCCACTGCTGTAGGGCTTTTGCTGCCTGGGCCAGAGTGTGCCAACAAGGTGGCATCACCAGTGCCTGGCTCAGCCACCCCAGCCATGGGAGTGGACAACCCCAGGGGCAGCCCCATAGCCCTGTTCCCTGTGGTGGGAGAAGCTGTGTCCATGTCTAAGTCCATGCCCATGGTGGGCTCAGCAGTGTGATAGTTGCGGTCCCAAGCAGCGACATGGTCTGTGGCAGAGGGTGATGCCAGCAGGGCAGTCTCCAGGGTGGAGCTACCACTGAGAGGGGTGCCTGCCACAGCACCCACCCTTGTATTTTCAGCCAGGGTTGAGCTTGGAACTGCCTTCGTGGTGCTGCCATCTTCTTTCAGCTGGGACTTGTCCCTGCCTCCCTCCGCAGCTGTGTTTTTGGGGGGTGGCTGGGGTGTCTTGCCGGTGGTGGCACTGGGGAGGGGACTGGCTGTGGCCAGTGCTGGGCTTGGGTTAGCCATGGCTGATGGAGCAGAGTGACCACCCCTGGGAGGCAGGACACGCAGATCCATGGTGGGGCTGGTTTCAGGAGCCTCAGTACTTTTGGCAGGTGTCTCTGGTGATGGTTTGGCACTGATAATCACATGGCTGGAAGCCGGCCCTTCTGCTCTACCAGCGCCCCTGAGGAACAAGGTCATGGCCATGCTGGGTCCATCTGGAAGGGATCCACCTGCAGCCACCTCTGCCGTGGTGGCCCCAGGGCCTGCTGAGAGCACATGGGGCAACAGAGACCCTGTGGAGTGCAGAAAGGGCCCTGGAGAGGGACCACCAGGGCTATCGGAAGCTGCATGAGAGGACAGCTTCATGCTGAGCCCCACCAGGGTGGCCTTGGTCTCCAGGGAAGACGTACCTCTTGTGGCTCTGGGTTCACTCCTGAGGGATGCCAGCTCAGTGCCAGTGCTTCCCAGAGCTGCAAACGATGGAGTGGGGACTTGCTCTGCAGTGGTGATGTCCATCACCATAGCTGGTGTGCCTGGAGCTACTGCAGTGGCCTGGGGGTAGGTGACAGCATTGGATCCAGCAGTGCCAAGGGCTTCGCTGTGGCTGGAAGAGAGTATCTCTCCTGTGCCTGGTACAGCACCATGAGGAAGCAGAGGCAAAAGGGCTGGAGGTGGCTGAGTGGAGGTTAAAGGGGAGTCCTGCAGGGCACTGTGGCCAACACTGGATAAGAAACGTGTCCCTGGCTCTGTAGCCTCGCTGGTGGCAGTTGTGGCAGAAGAAAAGTTGACCTTTGCTGAGGATGTACTTGGGTTGTCTGCAGATGGTGGGGCTGCCATTCTAGCTCTCTCTGTGGCTGCATGGGTTGGGGCTCTGTGGAGGCCAGTAGCAGGGCTGACTGGGGCTGCTGCCAGCTTCATGATGTTGCCTGTGTCCTGGGAGATGCTGGTTGCTGTGGCCAGAGGTGAGGTGGCCTTGTCCAGCCCTAGCACATCCTCCTGGGATGGGAGAACGGAGATTGCATGTGGCTCAGCAGAGCTCTCGCTGATGCTGTGGACTAACATCCACATCCTGCGCTTATCCTGGTGGAGCGATGGCATTGCAGTCCATGCTGTCCCCGGCATCCCCTCTGCAGTGATACCATTGCCCAGCTGCACCAACTCATGAGCATCAGTCAATTTGCCAGTTACTGAAGAAGATGGCACTGAATGAGCAGCTGGAACGTGTGCCACTGGTGGGGACAGACCTCCACCTGGAGCTGGGGGAGAACCTTTCAGTGCACCAGCAGCATCCACGGGTGGCTTGGCCACAGTGCCTTTTTGCATGGGAACAGTTGTTCCCAGGACTGATTCTCCAGGGGTGCTGTCCAGAGCCACTCTGGAACCTTCCACAGTTTGCGTGGGAGCGGCACTGCTCTTTGATAATGGTTTGCTCATCCCCATTACAGTGGGGACATGTGGAGCTGGGGACGATGTGGCTGTAGCTGGCCCAGCAATGCCACCACCTGTGGCAAGACCCACTGCATGCCCTGTAGGCACGGGGGACAGAAGCTGCTCATGCCAAGGGGTGGTGGGAGCTGGATGGACGCTGGTCGAGGGGCTGGCAGCACCTGGAGAAGAGACCCCAGCCCGTTCCTGGAGGCTGCCTTGTGTTGACGGATCCCTGGGGAGGGCTGCCACAGTGGGAGACCCCTGCTGCTCACCACTGGTCCTGCCTGGGACCAGCCCTCCCTCCACCACCTCCGGCACCAGGCTGCCTGCGGGGCGAGATAAGGCAGCCCCAGCTGGATCAACCCCACCGCGGCCCCAGCAGGCAGGAGCCCGCCCGCAGGCAGCTGCCCGCCGGCCTTACCTGCGCCCACGGAGGTGGTGGTGGTGGTGCTCCTGCCCGCGGGAGAGGGGTGCTCTGGCCAGGCAACTGCGGGGCTGGGGAACGCCTGGCACATGCCCAGGTCTGGAGGCTGCTCGGCACTGGTGCCGAGGGACGTGCTGCCCGGCTCTACCGGGGCAAGGGGCTGCTGCCCCATCCCCTTGGCTTGCGCTGGAGGCGAAGCGGGTTGGTAAGGGCAGGATGAGTTAAAAAACCAGCCTGGGGTCCCCATCATCCCCATCCCTCCTCCCTGCTGCAGGAGGAAGGTTCTCCCACCCCCTGGGGCTGGTCCCCACCGCAGCACCCACCGCCGGACCAACATCAAGAGCAAGGTAGGTACAAGTGAGAGACCCCATCTGACCTACAACCGACCCTCTGTTACCGTGCTAACGGTCAGGGAACCATACTGAGACTGTCAGCAGCTGGCAGAGGTGGGGCAAACCCCAGCCGGGCATGGGCTCACAGCATTCGAGCAGTCAGAGAGTTGTTTGTAGCCCATCACCCGTCGCCCAGATGGTATCAGCCACCTCGTCTGTCCTGCAGTAGTGTGGGCACCCCGGCACTTACCTGGCAACACCCAGAAACCCCACAGCACGCAGCTCCAGAGTGGCCACTGGCCCCAGCAACCCGTCATGCTTTCTCGACGACAGGGACAGGACTGCAGCTCTCTCTGTCCCAGCAGAGCAACGCAAGGAGGTGGCTCCACCAGTGAGCACTCCCTCAGGTGGGGGGACAGGACGCCACGTACCCTGCCTTCGGCACTGACTTACCCTGCCTGGAGCACTGATGGTTTGTGTCCTCACTGCCTGCCACAGCTATGTCCATGTCCTGGGGACCCACTGATGTTGGGGAACACCCACTGTGCCATGGGAAATTCCAAGGTCCTTGATCCCATGGTTGACACCCCAAGATTGAGGTCTCCAGAACCCGGAAAGCACCCCATGGGTTGCCAAGTCACCTGGGCCAAGGACCCTGGGATGGCAAGTGGTGACAGGGGTCCCCAGCACCTCTGGGCGGGGGGTGGGTCAGCCCTGGGCTCTTCATCCTCTCATCAACCCTCCTGCTTATTGCTGGGTCCCTGCCACGCTTGGCCGCGGCTGATAACCCCCGGCAGGAGTTGGTTTGCAGCCAAGGAGGAAGAAGGAAGGAGCAGCCTCCTGCTGCACCCTCGGGGTCTTGCGTGTGAGCCCTGCCCTGGTCCCCTCCTGGTGCTGCCAGCACCGCTGCCCAGGGACCTGCGTGCAAGGGTTATCAGTGCCATCACGGCAAACAGCCACGTAAGCCTGGCCAGGAGGGCCTGATCCCACATGGGCAGGAGGGCTGGGCCTTGTCCTGGGTTGCAGGTCACCTCTCACCAGGGACACAGGCAATCTCACAGTGCAAAGGGAACCAGTGGGGCCACTTCAGCAAACACAGGTTTGCTTCTTCACAGAGCCTAGCCTAGATCAGCTTGGGGATCATTTAAAGATGAGAAGTAAGTTGGTGAAGCTGTTGTGCCTTCCTCTCTTGACAGCCATCCTCCCCCAGCTGCCACGCCATGGTAGCTGCACCTTAGATGGGGAAACTGAGGCCCAGAGGGTCCAAAGCACCTATGCATGACAGCTTCCATGGCAGCACCAGCAAACCTCCCCATTCCCATGCTTAGGGAGGACCAGGGTGCACATAGCATATAGGTGGTGGAGCCAGACACCACTGCCACAGGGAAGGACACACAAGCATTTTGAGACAGCCCTTCCTGCCAGGCGATTCACCATGCATGGTGGGGTCACTCCTCTGAAGCCATGAGCTCTGGAGCAGAAGGCATCCTGTGGACCAGGCACTGCCAAAGCCCAGGGACTGTTTGGTTTTGGGCACTGAGGTCCACCATGCTCCACATTGGTTTCTCCTCCACCTTCAGAGACCCTTCCTGCTGCTGCCACCTCAGGGAAGCCAGCTGAGGGGCTCTGACGCTGACTGGGGGGCCTGGGACACCACAGGCGCCATTCCCCCCTCCTCCAACACCCGGCTCCAGCTGCGCGGTGGCATCTGGTTGCACAACGCCCCTCGCGTGGGCCGGGGTGCAAGGCAGGTCCCGGCACTCCCTGCCTGGGCATGAGTCAGGCGTCACCAGGATCCAAATCCCTGGGGCACCGGGAAAGGGGGGCCCTGCTGCAGGACATCACTGGGGGCAATACTGCCCGCTCACGGTGGGAGAAACCTACCCAGCCTTCCAGCTTTGCACCTGGGACAGCATGTGACTAACTCCAGCACCCCAGATGGGGAGACCTGTGCACCCTGGAACAGCCTGGGAGCCATCACCGGTGTGTTTTACACGTCACACAGCTCCCTAGAGATCCCCAGCACCTGCTGGGCATCACAGCACATGTCCATCCCCTCCCTGGCACTCTGCGCCTGAGTTCCATCCCTGTGGCAGGTCTCATGGGTCACAGCCACAGCTGCCTGCACAGGGAGGAACCAACACCCATGGAGACATGGCCTGTCCCTGTGCATTGTCAGGGATGAACCTGGGAGATGGCCACAGGCATCCTCCTCCTCTCCATAGAATAGTTTTTTATATATACATAATATATATATATTAAAATTACATTTCTCTTTACAAAAACAATTCAACAAGGGGCATGGGGATGGAGCTCATCACTGAAGCCAAGGCGCAGGCACCCTGACAAGTCACGAGTGCTGAACAGGCTCCCTTTCGGCATGTCCCCATGCCCCAAGTGGGGGCTCAGTCCAGAGTCCAGCAGCAGGTTGTGTAGGTGAGGGTGGGCACCAGGGGATGGCCCCACGGTGAGAAGCCTGCTCCGGATCCAACACAGCTTGCCCCATCCCCACTGTCACCGCCTGTAAGGAGAGAACATAAGCTCAGGAGGGGTGATGGTGCCACCCGGCCAAGAGCAGCATGGCGTGGACACCCCCCACCCCAAAAAACCATCCGTGCCCCTACTTCTGGCGGGTGGTGCTGTAGGGATCAAGGAGGTGGGAGCTGGCCTGGGCCAGGTTCCAGTCGAACATCTCCAGCACCCGATGGCACTCAACGCGGGACTTCAGCCCGAGGCAGAAAAGCTGCTCCACCTGCAAGCGGACAGGGCATGGCAAGGGAGGTGACAGGGGTGCCAACACTCCCACAGGAGCCGGGGTGGGTGGACAGGGGTGTGTGGTACCTTCAGGTACTGGATGGCCCGCTGGACGCTCCAGCCATGGTTCTGCAGGGCTGCCTGGCACTCCTCGGTGGTCACACCGTGCACTGTGTCCTGCACCTAAGGAGAGGTTGTAGTCAGTGTCTGTCACCTGACCTGAGCAGTGACGAGGCAGTGGCTGGAGCAGGACACCAGGGCTGCTCTCCACCCTGGCTCTGTACCTGCAGAGCACCGTCAGCTTGGAGCTGGGACCATCCTCATCCCGGGGATCTTCAGCCTCTCCTGGGCTTGGGTGCAGACCTCTGGCCACCACGGACCAGCCAAGAGAGCCCAAAGGGACCACAGTGTCAGCCACCTTCCTCCCCGCTCCCTGCGGCCATGGATGGGGCTAATTTGGGTTAAAAGGGCCTGTGATCCCCATTTTGGAGTTGCAGCGACACTTATGTCCCACAGCACATCTGGGGACCACTTGCAGCCAACCCCCCAGGGTTGAACTTGGGGAAACCAGGGTGGGGATGGCTCTTGCTCCAGTGAGCCCACGGCCACTGTGTCCCCTCTTGCTCACGGATGCCACTTACCAGCCGGATCTTGTCAGCAGGGCGGCAGCCATCCGGCCCATCGTAGATGATCTTCTGGAGGCTGCAGGAGGCTTTCATCAGGCACTTGGGCCCAGGGTTGCTGTTGTTGGAGGAGAAGTTGGCTTTGCAGTCTGTTGGCGGCTGCTGCACCATGGGACGAACGGTGGCTGTGGTGACCAGGCGGGACGCCTGCACCTCCTCGGGGCTTTTGGCCTCCTTGAAAAACTTCTCATACTTGTCCAGATAGGCAGGGCGCTCAGGCAACAGGTAGTAGTGGGTGCTGCTGACCTTCTGCCCATCCTTCACGATGGGCAGGATGCAGGGTCCCTTGGAACAGTCCTTGCCCTGTGCCTGGATGACCTTGGGGGTGGCGTACTTGGGGTCCAGGGCAAAGCTCTGCGTGGTGGGCATGGGCTTCCCTGGCGAGGTGGAGAGGCAAGAGCAGAGGGCGGCACGTTGCTGGGGGGACCCCACCTGCAGGGCCATGGGGCTGGGTGTCCGGGACGTGGGCTGCGACAGTGGGTCCCGGGGTGGGATCTGGGGCGGCCGGTCCTCCTCACCCCCCGACGCTGGGGAGAGCTCCCCGGACCAGCGCCCGGGCTCGTTACGGCGTACGGGCCGGGGCGGGATAGGGATACGGGGTGGGATTTGAGGCTTGTCGTCTGTGGGGGCAGCTGGTCCCAGGGGGACATTAAGCCTCTTCATGCACTCCTGCTGCAGCTCCTCAAAGAGCTCTGTGGTCTGCGTTATGCTGGGCTGCTTCATCTCCTTGGGGGGCAGGAAGAGGTTGTCCTCCAGCGCTGGTCCCCGCTCGCCCTCGTCCACAAAGCCATAGTTGGTCTTGCCCCGCCGGCTTGGAGGGCTGGTGATGGAGCAGACCTCGAAGTCGTCCTCATCCTGTGCCACGTCATCATAGGCAGGCGGTGGGGGCAAGGGGCGGGCATCCCAGTCCACCACTGGCGTAGGGTGGAGGGGCCGGGGTAGAGCCCGCGTGGGGCTCTGTGGTGGGGTCTTGTCCAGCAAGGAGAAGGCCTCCATGGCCAGCTTGGCCAGCGACGGGGCTGTCAGCTCCCCCAGTGGCGAGGGGCTACCTTGGGGCACCTCCTCCCCAAAATCGATGAGGGTCACCTCGCCGCCTGCCGGCCCCTCACTGGTCAGCCGGCTGGGCTGCCGCTCGCCCACCTTGGTGCCTGGAACCCGTGCTGACGGCTTGACTGGTCGCAGACCCTTGCCTGGGCCTGGCTTCTTCAGGCAGAGCTTCCGGAGACCCCCTGGCAGACCTTCCTCCTCCTCACTGACTGGGTCGTAGCAGGGCTCTAGGAGGTAGACATAGAGGGATGGTGAGGTTCCTGGCACCCATCCCGAGGGTGCAAGGAGGGGCACTTGCATCCCTAACCCCCAAACTGCCTGACAGCTTCAGCCACCTTTCCTCTCCACCTTGGATGTAGTGATGCACCAGGGCAGGCAGAAGGGTGCTGGGGGCCTGAGGGGTACCCTGCCCTTCCTCACCCTGCAGACCCCAGCATCTGGCTCCTTATCTCTGTCCCCACGACAGATGCCATCGCCCATGTTGGTACCCGGGAGGCAGAGATCGGAAAAGGAGCTAAGAGAGAAGAGAAGGAAGGCACAAGGGGGGAGAGAAGCACCCAAAAAAGCCCAACTTACTGGTGAGCAGGACAGTAGGCTGAGGCGGACGCGGAGGCGGCTGCCCTGCAGGAGAAGAGAGAGCCCGAGAGGAGGCGAGGCGTGGGGTGAGTGCGCGAAGCAAGCGGCAGTCAGGGTGCTCGTTAGCAGGGTGCATGCTTCATCATGTCCTGCATCACCGCTGGGGTGCAGGGAGGATGCCGGTGGGAAGCCCCACCAAGGGAAAACTGCAGGATTAGGGGATCTGTGGCACCCGCACAGCGTGCGAGCTCCCTCCACGTGGCAGCTCCACCGAGATCCCCCGTACTGGGGAGCTTGGCCGCGGGAGGCTGGGAGTGGACGAGGGACCTGGACGAAGGGCAGCGGGGCAGAGTCCAGCCGGGCAGAGCCACAGGCCACCCACGCTGCTGGCGGTGGCATTTGGCCAGGTGACAACACGCCCTGTCACCCCAGCTCCCCCTGGGTCTGTAAATAGCAAGTGGCAGCAGAGACAGAAAGGAGAGGGTCCACAGCCCATCACCCTGGCAGCAGGGCACAAGGACTTTGCGCAGCTGACGAGGAGGGTGAAGGAGAAAAGCGACTCACTTTTAGCCCTGCCAGGAAGCTGTGTGGGTCTGGCAGCACTCGGGTCCACACCTAAAATGTCAGGAGGGTCCATGGGATTTCCCAGGTACAGCCTGTGGGGAGAAAGGAGAGTGCCTGGAGGTCAGCAGGGGCCTCGAGGGACTCCTTGCACCCTGAGCTTGTGCCCTGTCCCTTGGTACACCCCACCTCCACCATGCACCATGCCCCAGTGAGTACCATCCCAGTGAGCGTTGGGGCACCACACCCCAGAGGCTTTTAGTGCTACAGCACAGAGCCTGGTGCCATCCCACCACCACGTGTATGATGTGCTGTAACGCAGGGGATTGCAAGCAGGGTGCCGTGCCCAGTGTACTTGTACGGGGTGTGGTACCCGGGACACACCGTAGCACCAGGGTGTCCCGGCACGACGCTGCGCGCAGGGCAGGGCGCCCCGGTACGGCACAGCACGGCACGCTGGTGGGGTGCCGGGAGGCGCGGGCGAGCCGTCGCAAGCTGGGCGCGGCGGGGCAGGAGCCGGTGGGAGCCGGTGCAGCCCCAAGGCCTGGGTGTGTGCCCAGCCCGGTGCGTTCTCGGCAGCGCGGCAGCACGTACCCAGCGCCGTGCCCACGCAGCGGGAGCCTGCCGGGGCACGAGCAGGGCTGTGCGCACGGCGCCCCGGTCCAGCCCCCCGAGGTTCAGCCCACCGGGTGGCCTGGGGGAGTCAGGCTGGGGCAGAGGGCACCGGCAGAACTGTCCCGGGGGTGGGAAGCTGAGCAGCAGTGGGGATCACAATCCCAGGGGATGTCCTTAGCCAGGCACAGGAGCTGGCTCTACCCAGCTGTACCTTTCCAGGCTTTGAAATCCTATCCTGCCCCCCACACACAGCCCTCCCACATCCCCCCAACCCAGTGCTGGCAAAGACCCCCCATGCCCTCTGCCCTGAGCCAAGCAACCCTGCCCACCATCCCCCAGCACCACACTAAGCGTGCCAGTCCCACGTGGCAAAGAGGCACAGGCACTCGACCCCCTCATCAGAACAACCTGGGTCTGTCCTGATGGAACAGGCAGTGGAAAAAGCATTTTGGTGGATTTCTTTCATGGTGTGCTGTTTTAACTCATGCTGTTAAAAGCAGGGGGTCAGGCTACACCCCCATCACAGCTTCCCTCCATGCAGGCACAGAAAGGCGCAGGTTTAGCAGCCCTGGGACATCCCAAAAGCATTGTGGTAACATGGCCACATCCAGGGTGGTGCTTACTGATGTCCCTCCAGCCCGGGACAGCATGAGGGGCTGCAGGGCTAGGAGAAGATGCTCCCTCCCCGCCCCAGACAGCCCCCCCACAAGCACAGCCGCCCTCCCTGCCCTTGACCCCATTAGTAAGAAGAGAGAGAGTTAGTCCAGCCACAAGAACCCTTCCCGGAGCCACCATCCTCAGAATAGCAGGGGAGCGGAAGAGATGCTTCACTGGCAAGGGGGACACAGGATGGCCAAACCATGGCTCACTCCATGCCCAGCGGGCAGCAGGAAAAGCAAAGAGCAGGCAGGGGATGCAGAGAAGACAAAAGATTTTCTTACTCATCAATTTTATCGGGAAACCCCCAGCAGTGCTGGGGGTTGGTGTCTCCATGGCCCGTGTGGATGAAGCTGTTTTTAAGTGGCTGGCTGATGTCGTGCGCCGACAACCCTGCCACCGAGGTCACCGTGTTTCGGGGAAACTGGCCCACTTTTAGGGTCCGCTTATTCTGACCCCGCCACCAGTAATTCTCGGCCCTAAAGAATAAAAAGGACCTCGTTACCAACAAGGGTATGAGAGGTGGACACACGCCTGCCCCGGTGACGGGGGAGGAGGCGAGGTGACTCGTCCAAGTCCATGCAAGCAAGCAGTGGCACAGCCGGGAAGGGAGCCCAGGTGCTCAGGATCCCAACCCTGTGCTGACAGTGCCCTCTGCCTCCCACCCTGTGGGCCCCTGCACCCGGTGGTGCTGGGGATGCAGGGGGTAGGGAACAAAGCTCCCTGCTTGTGCCCACAGAGATGTGCCCCTTCCTCCTCCCAGCTGCCCCAAATTATGCAGGAGCCTTGGGGTGATGCCTGCACGGACCTCCTGACCCCTGGTCCTTCTGTGCCCTACGCAGCCAAGGATGGTGCAAGGAACATGGCTGGGGTCCGATGATGAACCTTCAAATATTAATTGGGAGGTCTTCCTCGCTCCCTTCCTATGTTATCAGTGAGCCTTATGCAGGCTGGTGTGGGCAAGGGAAGATGGGCAGGCAGGCAGTGGTCAATGCCACCTTGGGGTTCTGGTCCCCAGTGTGCCCTAGAAGCTGCCTGCTCCAAGGGAAGAAGAGGGGGATCACCTAGCCCGCGTGGGAAGTGGGACAGGAGAAGGACAGGTAGGGGGCAGGAAAGGGTACCCCAGGCACTGTGCCAGATGAATGTGGGGGGACTCCGACCCTAGCCCGCCCCCCGCCTGCCGGGTCCCCCGCTCCCCGCGGGTAGGGCGTGCTCCGGGCAGGGGGCGGTGGCGGTGCCAGCCTGGCGAGGCTGGCACTGCCCCACAGTTTCCTGGAGTCACCTGTGAGTCACCCCCAGCCACCAGCTCAGCCCTTTTCCTGTTTACCTTCCCCGCTCCCCGCCAGCCACCCGCCATACTCACCGCCGGGACCCCTCGGCGTGGCCGCGGCAGAGCCCAACCGGTACCGGGCACCATCCCTCACCCGCACCGGGACGGGCAGGAGCCGTCTTCCCCTCCCCGGAGGTCCTCTCCACCCGCCCTCCCCGCGCCGCGACACCACCGCATCCCACCGGAGGGATGCTGCCGCTGAGCCGGCCCTTCTGCTCTCCACCTCTCCCAGCATCGTCCCACTGGATCCGGGCGCGGACCCCCGGCACGATCCCGCTGCGGCTTTTCCCTGGCTTCCCTCCGAGAGCCCTCTCCCGCGACCGCCTGGGTCCCCGGGGGGCTTTCAGGTAGGTCCCTGCCCCTGCCCACACACACGTACGCACGCCCAGCGCCCGCCGAACGACAGGCAGGGGCTTGAAAAGGGGTGGGGGGTGTTTACGGTGCCCCGGGCGGCCTCGGCGGGGCCGGATGCGGCCCCCGGGAGGAGCCCCCAACCCCCTCCGCCAGCCCTCCCCTCCCTGCCCGGGCATCCGCGCCCCAGCGCAGTGGGGGGCAGGCGCCCCGGAGGGGAAACTGAGGCACGGTGATGGGGATCCGGTCCGGGAGCAGCAGCACACCCCGGCTGCAGAGCTCACCGCGGCTGCTCGGACCCAGCACCCCAAAACGTGCCCACCGCGGGCCACCGAGCACCGGCGTCCCCCAGGGAAACTGAGGCAGGGGAGGCTGCGCTCACGGCCCTCCCCGACTCATTGCAGCGCAACCACGTCCCCCCGTCCCGCTCCTACCAACCTCTCGCTCCCCTCGCCGCTCCCCGTGGTTCACCTGGGGCCGACGGCGGGGCTGGGGGCGCGGGAGCAGGATCCCCAGCCCGTGATGCGGAGCCGGGGACGATGTAGGCTCACTGGCGCGGCCGCGCCGCCCTCCGCCCCTCCTTCCCTCCTTCCCTCCCTCCCTCCCTTCTTCCCTTCTTCCCTCCCTCCGCCGACGCCGCGTCCCTCCCCTCCCCTCCCTGCAATTAAACCGCCAGACCCTGAGCAAGAGTCATCCCTGGCGGCGGCGGCCGGAGAGAAAGCCGGTCCCTGAAGACACACAAATCCGGCCTGATTCACCTCCGGGCCGTGACTAACGGCGGGGAGCTGGCCCCGGGAAGGGGGAGCAGGAAGGGGAGGAGGACAGAGCCTTTCTCCTCACCCCCTGGGGCTGGAGGCGGGAGCAGCCTCCCATGTGCCAGCGGGGCAAAGGGACATGGAGCTCTTCCCAGGGGTCTCCACTGTCTGCACGCTGGAGTGGGACAGCCACACACTAGGATGGGAATGCAGGGACCAAAGGTCCCTCCAATCCGCAGGTCACCGAGGCAGTGGAAGGGGATGGCTGTGCCCTGGCGTGGCTAGCAGCGACCAAGGAGCAGAGCTGACAGCGCAGGGCGTGACAGGTCATGCCACCGTGGTACTGAGCTCCCCAGCATCTCTCCTGGCCCCGCGGCAGGTCCCCACCGCTATCAGTGGGGAGCAGCTCTGGGGCACCCGGTTTCCAGGGACAAGGCCAGGGCAAACCCAGAGGCAGAGTGAGTGAGTCAGAGGGTGGATGGTGCGGGCAGTGCAGGTAGAGCTGTGCTGCCCATAGGCATTGCTGCCTCCTAACACTGCAATGGCCTCACATCGCTGTGCTGCCTGGGGCACTGCACACTTCTCAGGGCACTGGGGCAGCTCACCTGTGGGCTACACAATCGGGTGTGCTGGGGGGGGCAGAGCTCATCCTCCCCATCCCTGCTCCACAGCTCTGCCAGCGCCCCCAGTCTTCCCATTTCCCCTGTGCCCACGCAAACTGGCAGCCCTGAAGCTGGCAGCTGGTCCATGCTCCTCTAGTGCAATACCTGGCACTGCTCCCATGCAGTATATGTGCCCTCCCACCCTGAGCAGTACCTGCCCTCGATGACTGTGATGATGTCGTTCATCTGGATGTGCAGCTTGTCGGGCTCCTCGAAGTCCTGCAGTGCTCTCATGTCAGTGGGCTGGGCCTGGGGGAAAAGAGAATGAAAACAAGGGGATGCAGACCCCCACCATCCATCCCTGCCCTGTTTTGAGATTAGCTGCAGCCCCACGTAGAGGAAGGCACGGGAGCCTCAAAAGTGAGCAAGAGACAGCATCACCACTCCCAGCCCCTACTCAGCTGTAACACCCCTCGGCTGGACAAGAGCCAGGTGGTACCCAGGAACCCCCTGCTGTGACCACATCACTGCCCCTCACCTCCCAGCCTGCAGGGCTGCCTGGGCTGAATCCCCCAATGTCACCTCCTGCCTGGGCGATACCCTGAACTCTGCCTACACTTAAGCAGAGCAGAGGGGAAGGGGGTGCTGGAGCCCCTGTCCCCCCTCCCTGCACACCCACCTCCACCAAGAAGTCCCGCAGGGCCACGAAGGTGGGTCGGTCCTCAGGCTTGTGTGCCCAGCACTGCAGCATGACATTGTAGATGTCCTGGGGACAGTCCTCAGGCCGCGGCAGCCGCTCACCCTCTTTGTCTATCTTGTGCAGGATCTGCAGAGCAGTGAGTACTGTCAAGGGTTCCCAGGTCCCCCTAAACCACTGCCAGGGTGAGGCAGGGGGTCAGGTCCCAGCTGTGCACTCACCTGGCTGCCGTTGAGGCCGATCCAAGGCTCCTGCCCGTAGGTGAACATCTCCCAGAGAGTCACCCCAAACATCCAGGTGTCGCTGGCATGGGAGAAGGTGCGTGTCTTCAGGCTCTCAGGAGCACACCTGTGTGGGGAAGGATGTGAGCATCAGAAGGCAATGGGTGCTGCATCCCCAGGTCCCCCCCTCCCCAGGGCTCACCAGGCGAAGGGGACCTTGCGATGCTCCTGCATCACGTAGTGGTCATCATTTTTGGGCAGGGCCCGCATCAGTCCAAAGTCCCCAATCTTGACCAGCTCGTTGGAAGCCAGCAGGATGTTGCGGGCAGCCAGGTCACGGTGGATGAAGCGCTTGGACTCCAGGTAAGCCATGCCCTTGGCCACTTGGATGGCATACTGGCAGAGGGTGGAGATGAGGAAATGGCCCTGGTTCTTCCGCAGGCGATCCAGTAGGGAGCCCAGTGGGGCCAGCTCTGTCACCTGGGCCATGGGGTAGGAACAGCAGGTTGGTCAGGCCAGAGGCACCCTTGCTGGGCTGGTTTCCAGCCTTTTTGTGCCCCACTGGAGATGCCTGTGGAGCACTGGGGTATGGATCCAACCTGGCTTTGCTCACCCCACCACACAGAACCCTCAAAGGGCACCACGGAGGTCAGCCCCATCCTCCCACACTCACCATCTTCATGGGGTGGGAGAGCACCACACCATAGAGACGGATAAGGTTCCTGTGGTCCAGAGAGTGCATGGCATTCACCTCCCGGATAAAGTCATCCAGTGCCTCTGGCTGGCTCAGTACATCCGTCTTGAGACACTTCACTGCCACATCCAGCTACGGCCAAAGCAGGGATGAGCCCCAAAGCATCTTCCCCCCCAGGTGGTGCCGCTGCCCGGCTCACCCCACCATGAACAGCCCCTCACCGTCTTGCCGGCAGGCGTGCACCACTCGCCACGACGCACGACGCCGAAGGAGCCGTCGCCCAACTTCTCAAAGATGGAGAGGTCCCGCTCCCGTACGAGGCAGGTAAGGGAGTGCTGGCCCCCGGCTTCGGGGGGGGGTGGTGTGGGGGGCTTGCGGAAAGTGCTCTGGGGCTGGGGAGGCAGCTCTGACTCGGGGCGCTTCCCGCTGAACACCTGCAGGACATGGAGGTAGGTGAGATGCAGCTGCAGAGATGCCCCAAGCTATTGTGTTTGTGAGTGCTAGGATGACACCCTGTCTGGCCTGTACACTCTGGAACCTAATGATAACCCCTAACTCATGATTACCCAGGGTAGGCTGGCGCAGCAGCAGGCTCTGCTCTCCTAGCTGA
The DNA here is from genome assembly GCF_963264785.1 of Psittacula echo. Classification (NCBI taxonomy): domain Eukaryota; kingdom Metazoa; phylum Chordata; class Aves; order Psittaciformes; family Psittacidae; genus Psittacula; species Psittacula echo. Next base: position 28,288,157 of record NC_137740.1, on the reverse strand, counting down.
GCTGCGACTTGTGTGGATTCGTAGAATCATAGAAAGGTTTGAGTTGGAAAGGACCTCAAGATCATTTAGTTCCAACTCCCTGCCATGTGCAGGGACACCACACACTAAGCCATGTCACCTAAGATTCTGTCCAACCTGGCCTTGAACACTGCCAGGGATGGAGCATTCACAACTTCCCTGGGCAACCCATTCCAGTGCCTCACCAACCTCACAATAAAGGGCTTCTTAAGTCTAACCTGAATTTTCCCTGTTTATGTTTAAACCCATTGCACCTTGTCCTGCCACTAAAGTCCCTGAGGAAGAGTCCCTCTCCGGTATCCTTGCAGACCCCCCTTCAGATACTGGAAGGCTGCTATGAGGTCTTCATGCAGCCTTTTCTCCAGGCTGAACAGCCTCAGCTTTCCCAGCCTCTCACAGCAGCCCCACAGCAGCACTCCAGCAGCCTCGGCAAACCAGGCTGGCAGTTGGAGGGCCCTGGGCATTCCTTGGCCAGGCTGCGACTACACGATGTGCCTGGGCATAAGGCCAAGAGAAACCTCCAGCTTGGGCCGAGTGTGGTGACACATCCCTGCAGCAACATGGGCCTTGCAACATGTGCTGCTGCCACCGCCAGCCCAGAGGGAACGTGGACAGGCTGTCCCGCCATCTCCCCCAGCTGGGACTGATGATGTGCCAGCACCAGTGATGTGCCCCATGGGATAGGGTCCATCCCAGCCTCAGAAGCTAGGGCCCGTGTGGGGTTAGCAGCGGCTGGGCCCAGCATGTGGCTGGGGTGGGAGGTGGCATTTCTGTGCCCAGTGCGAGGCTGAGTAGCCTTCTATTAAAAGCTATCCTGTCTCCATCCCATCCCAAATGAGTCACACAGGGAAGAGGCCACAAACCAGAGCCCAGCTGGCAATTACCCTGCTCTTTTGGGGGTGCAAGGTGCCAGGCTGGCAGCAGCATCAGCCTTGGACACAGTGGCATCAGGGGCATACACGAGCAATGTGGGGTCCCCTGCCCTGGCACAGCCCCAGCCTGGTGGGCATGGGGCCAGGCAGCACTGGTGCCCATAGAGCTGCCTGGGGCGAGATGCAGAGGTTCTGTGGCTCATTAGCTGCAAATTAGTTTCCTGGCAAAGAGGCAAATAATGCAAGAGGAATGAATTTCCCAAGTGCTGGGGCGGTAGGGACATCCATCACCAGGAATTAACCCAGAAGCCTGCACAGGATGGGAGCACACTGCAGGCAGCTCATGCCTCACAGGGTTTTCTGCCCCCCTCCCTGCCAGCCTCCCTGCCAGGCACTGGTGACATGGGGAAGAGCCAGGCACTGTGGAAGAGCATGTGGAGAGGTCCGGCTCCTCCTGCATGCCTGTTTCCCTGCCACACCTGCCCCTCTCCCATCCCTACCTTGCTCATCCAGGATTTCCGCTTGCACATGGCTTTCCTCCGCTTCACTGCCTCCCACAGCCGCCGCTGGCCTGCAGGACACAGTGGCTGTCACCAACCCAGCATGGGATGGGGGTCCCTCCAGCCCATAGACTGCATGTTCCTCTGGGATCCCCAGAAGATGCTGTGCAGCCAGCCAGAGATATGGGGGGAGGTTTGGGGGGGCGTACGCACCGGGGCGCCCCATGCCGATCTTCTCCAGATCCTCATTTTTGACGTACTCGAAGTGGGAGAGGCGGGTGACATTGAGCTCGTCCCGGATGCGAAGGAAGTACTGCTGCAGCTGCAGCTCAGTGAGCAGCTCCAGCAGCCAGTCCGTGCCCTCCTCCGCCTGCATGCTACAGCTCAGCCTCTGCAGGGACACCGAACATGTGGGGTTAGGGGGAGAACCCTGTTCCACTCCCCTCTGCCCTGCCCTCACACTGGGGACGTCACCCAGAGAGGCTGAGAGCCAGGGCTGGGGTGCTGCCTGGGCAGGGTGTGAGGGATGCTAGCAGGACTCATCTCCTGAGCCTGCCTCCAGCTCCCCTGAGAAGCTGGGAAAGGTACTCCATCAAGCAGGATGGGACCCTCATACTGCCCCAGGGTGCCCACAGAAACACCAGCCCACCCTTCTACTCCAGCACAAGCTGTCCCCAGGCAGCAGTGCCAGGGACACAGGAGAGGGCAGAGCCTCCTGGACGGATGTGCCTGGCACCGGCCCCCAGCTGAGGGACACCCCATGCCTGCCAGACTCCCTTTGCCCAGCTGGAGGGGCTGACTGGGGAGGGGGCAGCCACCTCGGCACTGCCACTTGGCCCCCTGCCATCCCCACACACGCAGCTGGGCTGCGGCACAGACCCACAGCAGGTCTCCTCTGCCACGAGTGGTGGCACCTTGCCTGGCAGCCACAGGGACGGGACACACAGGGACATCACAGCTTTCGGGTGGTCCTGGTGCCTGGGCTGAGGCACAAGGCAATCCAGCGCTGCTGGTGTCAGCTCCACAGCTGGGCCGGGGAATGGGGCCAGGTCTCACCCACGGTTCCCCACATCTCCCACAACATGTCCCCCTCCGCTCCCTATCCCTGCCCGCTTTCCCAGCTTTCCTCCTCTTTCATTGCCGCCTTCCTGGGAAGAGGCATGTCTTTGCCCCTCACTGATGTGAGCTGGGCGGGAGGTGGGATCCTCATCCCGGTCCCACAGCAGCACAGCCCACTCCATCCTCTCCTCTTCCCCGGGTCCTCGCTGTCTTCATCCCCTGCAGTCGACTCTCTCGGTGCGTCACCACAATTACAGCCCTCGGCATTGGGCTAAAAATACGGCGGGTGCGGCAAGCAGCTGGGCACGGGGGCACACGGGGGCACACGGGGGGCATGCGGGGCGAAAGCAGCCGTTGGCCTTTGGTGTGCGCCCGCGGGTGGCCAGGGACGGCTGGTCCCTTGCCCACAGGCAATGGGGACAGGGCTGGGTGACAGCCAGTATAGGGTCTGCCGGGGCGAGGGTCGGCACTTACTCGGTAGAGGCGGAAGCGGGTGAGGAAAGGGAAGGATCGGCGCAAAGCCTGGAAGCGTCGCATCCTGCCTGGCTGCCCGTCACCGGCTCCTGGCACCACCGATGTCCCTTCCCCGGCGCCGGCGTCCCGCGGCAGAGCCCGCTCAGCGCAGCAGGGGCACCCGCAGCCCTGCCATTCTGGCTGCAGGCATGCCTCTCGGGCTCGGCCGCCCCGTATATGCCCCCGGAGCAGGCAGGGGTCCTCGGGGCGTCCGTCAGCCGGACGCGGGCTGTGGCTCTCCCTCTTCTTCCGTCCGGCTCTCGATCCTCCTGGCCGGCCCTCCCCTTCCCCAACGCAACAGGGCCGGGGCGGGGGGTGGCGGCAGGCAGCGCTGGGGTCACCCCCTGGCTGGAGCCACTTCCTGGGACCCCTGTCCGGCCGCGGGGCTCGGTCCCGGCCGGCTGCCCAAGCAGCGCTCCGGGGAGGGGTTATTTTCAGCCGGGACTGGGACGCGCGCCCAGGGGGCCGGGCTCCCATCAATGTCCCGCTTTCTCCGTTGTTCAGCAGCGGGCACCCGCGCCGGCAGCTGGGAGCCTGGACCCCCGCTCCCATTTCCATGGAAACTCGTCCCGGCCTTGGGAAACGCTCCCAGGCCTCAGTTTCCCCCCTCAGGAAGCAGGGAAGGAGGGAGGGAGAGGAGACATCCGGCTCCCCACTCCCCAGCCGAGGCCACAGGCAGGATGCCAGGGCGATGGGCACTGCGGGGGGAGCTTCTGGCTCGGCAAACGCACCCGCTGCCCAGCTACTAGTCCCCGCGGGCTCTGCTGTGGGGTGCCGTCAGCACCCTGGGGCTCACTCCCCTTCCCTGGCAGAGCTGGCACCCAACCCCAGCACTGCTGTCCGGGGCGGGCTCCCCGGAGAGAACATCTGGCCGCACCCGCAGCCACGGCGTGAGAGAGGACAGACCCACAGCAACCTCTTGCCGCAGCCCCGGCCTGTCTGATCCCCCGCCACTGTGGCCATGGCTGCGACGGGGGGGGGAGGGGGGGGGCAGCTGGGAGAGGGTTAAGCGCATCCCCAGGTGCGGACGAGCCTCTGCTGCGGCTTCCACCACCGCCGGAATCCCAGCTGGCACAGGCGCCCGACACAAGAAGCCCATTGACCAGGGACACCCAGGCACGGTGCACTCGGCACCAACCTCTGCCACGCGCCAGCTGCCCCCTCCCTGGCTCTGGGGACTCTGTGATGCAGGGGGTTCCCGGCTCTGAATAGGGCATCACCTCCATCAGCCGGAGATGGCACCCACTGGGATCGGCACTCACTGAGACTGGCACCCACAGGGGCCAGTGCGCTTGCCTCCTGCACCCCCAAACCTCAGGTGAGGCTGCCCATTTCAGAGCCCACACTGGGAGTACTGGTCTCCAGAAGGGAGTCGGGGGAGGAGAGAGAAGGACACCCAGCCTTGCCCACTGTGCTGGGTAGGCTCCGTGCCTCAGTTTCCCCATCCACCACAGACTCACGGACACAGAACCTGATGCCACAGCCTTAATGCTGAGACAGGCAAGCAAAGTCCATCCAGCAAACCCCTAGGGGGGTTCATAGATGCCCATCTCACTCCCATGACCTGGCAGGCGGCAAAGCCCCCTGGCAGTGGTGCTACCTGGCCCTCCATGCCCTGCACACACACCATGCTGCGCACACCCACCTCTGCAGCCTCAAGGGTGCACCCTGCATGCACCCAGGCGCACGCATGAGTGGTGATGACCATCACGCACACCCTGGGACCACACACGCACGACCCCCGGCACCTGCACAACCGCAGCCCCCCCCAGCGCATCACCCCCGCAGACCCCCCAGCCATGGCCCTGCCCGGCCGCACGTGCGCCAACACCCCGGCGCCTCACAGCCGGCGGCAGCACACCCGCCCCCGCCTGACGCACACCTGGAGCCGCCTGCGCCCCTGTGCACCCATGGGTGCCTGCCCCAGTGTGGCACACTCCTTGCCTCTGCGCTTGCCCGGCATCATGCTCAGCAGCACATGGGTGGCCAAAGCACCTCGAAATGCTCTTACCCACCGTGACACCCCAACACCTGCCCTACACCCGAAGGCAGCTTCACCTATGCGTGCTCCCTAGCCGCCCCCTTCCAGACACAGCCCAACACCCCCCTCCATGAGGATGGCAGCCTGTGATGGACACCGTTCCCCTCCATTTCCTCCTACTGTGCCACCATTCCTCCACACCTCAGTTTCCCCAGCAAGAAGCAGCAGGCAGCCCTGCTCCCGTGTGTCAGGATGGGAGCACAGCCAGGAAGGGGGATGCCATGCCCACACCACCCCAGATGCTGCGGAGTACCACGACTGCTGGAGAGGGGAGATGCCATGCAGGAACCCCCCATGCCCCGTGCCAGATGCTGTCCTGTGCCCCACAGCAGGACCCTGCCCTCATGGGGGACACCCAGCCTGCCCGGGTGCCCCCCGCCGCTCCCCCCACACTGACCCGCCGGCACGGCATGCCCAGGGTGATGTCCTGCCGCGGGGACCGTGCGGGGCGCCTGCTGCCTGGCCGCAGGGCCTGCTGCCCAGTGCTGTCCGAGAGGCTGTGGGGCAGGGAGCCGAGCATCTCCTCCTCCTCCTCGGCGCTGCTCAGGCGCTGGTAGTCGCATCTCTCGCCCATGACTGGGGCGGCTGCGGTGGTTGCGGCGCGTCGGCGAGCGGGGGGCTCTGCGGAGACACCCGCGCCTGGCTGGGGGTGGCGAGGGCTGGAGCCGGGCTCGGGATCACATGGCAGAAAGTTGCTGCAGTTCCGGAAAACAGCGAGAGGGTGAAGGTGACCGCGAATGTGATGGAGGGGAAGGAGGGTGGATGGAGGGATGCAGAGATGGGGGAAAAGAGAAGCGGGGACAGCCCGCCAAGCTCCCGTCCTCACCCCGATCCCAACCTGGCAACGGGATCTTCCTCCCGTCTCGGCAGCCCCACTGTCCGCCTGCTGTCCCCACTCCAGCACCCGAGCAGAAAGGTGGTGGCATCGATGCCATCCCCAGTGCCGCGCTCACAGCCACCTTCTCCCCCCACCCGGACACGGTGCAGCCCGCCAGCGGGGATGCGGTGCAGGCAGGCGGGAGGAGGAGGATGAGGATGAGCAGGGATCATCGTTCGGCAGGCGGGGATCGGCGGCAAGCTGGGTGGGTGAGAAGGCACCCCGCTGGGCACCTGCAGAGGGGTTGTGGGGGCTCTGGAACTGGCAGCATCCCCAGCATCCCTCCCACTTCCCTGCGCCGGCAGAGGGGGATGGGATGTGCTGGGAAGATGGCTGCTCCACAGCGACCGGCAGCATTGGCGCAAGCACGGCAGTGCCGGGAGAGCAGCCAGGCCCCGCGGGCGCTGCGAGGATGGGCTCCGGAGGGCATGCGGGGAGGATTGCTCCCAGGATCAATCCTCTCTCCCCACCCTATCGCAGCGCGCTGGGGGTCTCCCAGACCTGTGCCAAGCGCTGCACCAGGCACAGCCCCCAGCAGGGGCAGGTGGCACTGGGTGGCCACCCCCGTCCATGGGGTACCCCCAACCTGCACATCGGGGCCGGCTCACAGGCCAGCACTGTCTGGCCACAGCCACTGTATGAGGCCCCTTGGGCCAGAGCTGAAGCAGAGGGAAGCCCCTTCAGCCCCTACCCTGTCCCCCAGGACCCACCTGTCCTCTGGGGCATGGCACAGCCCTAGGGAGAAATCTGCTTCTTATGTCAGAGCCACGGGAGCATGATGCCCACCCCACGACCCCCCACATCCCCCAAGACCCGGTGTCGCCAGAGGAGTGGGAGCAAGCATCCATCATGCCCTCCCCAGGGGAAACACCCTCAGTGCCGGGGGGGGCACCTGCCCCGGGAGGGGGACACCCCGCGGCGGCTCCTCCTGCCCCGCCATACCAAGGAGGTGAGCTCAGCCGTGCAGCCGAGGCGGGCCGGGCCCGCGGCGTGGGAGCAGTGAGCCACCCCCATGCACGGCCGCCGGCGTCACCGCGCTGGCACGCCATGGCCGTGACTGACGCACGTGCCGTGACACCTTCCCTCTGGCCCCAGCTGCCCCAAAACCCTCGCCAGCCTGCCCAACCACAGCGATGCTGCAGGGCACCAAGCCACGAGGGGACAACCCCCGTCTTCACAGCCTCCACAGTGGATGTGGTTCACCCCTCCATGCCTTGGGTCCTCCGGGCTTGCCCAGGCTCAGCTGAAACCCAAACGAGAGGTCCCCTGTAAGAGGATGGATGGCATCACCCCATGCCACCCCTGACCCACCAGCCTGTAATTCCCACCCCGGAGGGGCCCCAGCACAAGGACAACTTCCCAATGGGGTGTGCTGTCCCTGCCCCACAGGGAACTGACCACAGGAGGTCCCTCCCCTTGCAGACACTGGACCTTCCCAGCACTCTGGAATACCACGTTTGGCCCCACATCCCTTCCTGCAACCCTGGACACTGGGGCCACAGCATCCCCGTGCCCACCACCCCTCACAGAGGACTCCGGGAAGCGGCGGGTCCCCATGCAAGCTCCCAGAGGGAGACGGCCTCCTCCACTCACCTCTGGCACATCACCCCGCTTGCTGCCACCACAGTCTGCCACCTTCCTGGCAGCTCCGTCACCTGGAAGTGATCTCACCGGCTGTGGCGGCAGCAAGGCGGCCGCGGCAGCAACCCAGGTCTGGCTCAGCCCTGGCGGGGCCCCGGGGGCGGCCCCAAATTGTGGTGACACACTCCCCGGCCCGGTGGCCCGGCACAGGCATGCGGGCACGCACATACCCACGCATACAAACGCACCCTGCTCCCACCAAAACCAGGGCTGCCAGACACATCCTGCCCACCCCAGGGTGCTGCTGCCACCCAGCTCCCCCGGTTCTGTCCCCACCCCACGTCCCCCCTGTGGGATCCCCTACCTGTGGGTGCTTTGGCTCCCTCGGTGCTGGTACCCGATGCTGCTTGCTCAGGCAAGCAGGAGTTCCTGGGGGGCCAGCACGGAGGGCTGGTGACCCCTGTGGTGGTGCTGGCCGTGGAGGCCGGGGTGCCTGGTTCCCCCTCACTGCCATCTCTGGGCTCCCAGAGCTCAGCCCCATTGCCTGATCCTAACCACTGGCACAGCGCATCCCCCACTCTGAGCCCCTGCCTGCAGCAGTGCCTGCCTGGGGAGAAGAGACGCAGCCGGGTGGGGAGCCCCCCCAACCCGACAGAGCCCAGCGCAATTCCAATTCCCTTCATAAGCCTCTTTCCTCCACTAAATCCCTCCTGCAGGTCGAGGCAGGGCGAGTTGAGCCCATCTTGCACCTCCCATCTCCTCACTGCAGGCAGGAATCACTGACCCTGTAGCTGATGCCCACCCCAGCCTCAAGACCCTCCAACCAAGACAGAAACACAGCACGGTGTTTTGGGGGACAAGCAGGCAAAGCAACACCCCCGGCACAGCACACTGCTCACAGTCAGCTTCGTGCCCACAGGCAATGCAGGGAGGGGGAGAGGGCAGCAGGCTTGGCATCACTGAGCCTTGGCATCACCGTCCCCAAAGGACACTGCCATGGTGGGGATGCTGCCACCCTGCCCTGTGCAACGCTGGTTTGTGCCCGCCGCACTCATCTCACCTGGGCTGCAGCGGTGGCACTGTGGGGGTCCCTCGGCAGCACCAGCCCCAGTGTTGCAGTGAGCCAGGCAGTGTGCGAGGGGACACGGTGTCAGGGCTCAGCCGTGGGGCTGGCAGGGCTGTCGTGACGCTGGCCGTAGGGTCCCCCTGGGGCACAGCAGGAGGGAGATGTCAGGATGGGTCCTCCCCCAGCCTGGCACACCCATATGCCCACCCCAGACCCTCCCTGGATGGTAAAAGGTGGGAACATCTCCCTCAATCCAGAGCCACTGCCTGCCCAGGCAGCTGAAAGAGCCTTTGTGGAGCTGCTCCCCCTCTACCCCAGGGTCATGGGTGGTCTTTGCCCCTGGTCCTGCCATGGAAAGGGGGGGACCAGGACAGTCCCTGAGCCCAGGGTGAAACCTCTGCCCCAGGGGTGCTGCCAGCAGTACCCCCATCTCCATGCCGCTGCGTGACCTGCCCTTGGGGCAGGCTGTAGCTGGCATAAAATGAAATTGCCAGGTCTTAGGCCAGATGGGCATAAAGCCACATCCACCACACAGCATCTCCCCTCCATGATGGGTGCTGGGAGCAGGGGAGGTGGGAGCCCCAGAGCTGGGGGGACAAAGGCTAAATCCCATCACTTCCCCAGCACCAGAGCAGAGCACTGTCTTGGCAAGATCATTCAGCATCTGCTGGTCATTATCACTAATTGATGTCAGCCTAATTAGCCAGGCTGCAGTGTGAGCAGTGCCCCCTCCCCGCCTTGGGGCTGCTCAACAGAGAGCTGGAGCAAGACTTTCTCCTTAAAGCCTTCCTGTTCCAGCAGGGGATGCATGCGGGGCAGAGCTCCCTCCTGCCCCCAAAAACCCACATGAGTGGGCAATGTCCCCCGGGATCCTTTGCTCCAGCCGGCTACCATCCCTCGTGGGCATGACTGAAGTGAGAACCCCAGTGCTTCAGTGGCAGGATGGGGCCTCTTGGGGGGAAACTGAGGCATGGATCGAGGCCTGGTTTGCAAGGTGGGACAGGGCTTTGCTACAAGCCTGCACCAGTTTCTGGTCCTGTGGCAGCTGCTCCTCTGCCCGTGAAGGACCCCCATGCCCCGGGTGTACGCTGAGTCAAGGCCAGGACAGCAGGGTGGTAGTTGCCGGAGGAGGAGGAAGAGCAGGAGAAGGAAGGCATCCCCAGCCCCCCAGCCATACCCACATAGCCCACACCCTGCACTAACGAATTCTGGGCTAAAGAGGCCCGGGTAGCTCCAGGGGCTGGTAGGAGGTTGGACAGCCTGCACAGGCCCCAGCCGGGTCTCAGCCCGGCGGGACCAAGGGTGCAGAGCCTACTTTGGCCCCGCTCCCTACAGGGAGCATCAGACTGCAGCACCCCGGGCCCATCCTGGACCCTCTCCCTTAAAGAAGGGCCTGTTAGAGAGCAGACCAGAGATCCCCCCCCTCCCAGGCAGGTCGTGGTTTTAGCAAAGCCCAGCATTGACAAACTTTGTTCAAGGGCTCTGCCCTGAGTCAGGTCAGCAAAAGGCTGAGAAATGGAGGGGATGCACGACACCCAGAGCATGCAGCAACTGATGAGGGAGACCCACTGTATGGGGTGGTGAGCTGACACCAGCACTGGGGCACCCCAGAATGATGCACCGAGGCGGCTCCAGGGAGGTGAGCGCGTGGGGAAGCACCAGCGCCGGGCTCTGCCCCAGCCTGCCCTGCCCAGACAGCCCAGCCCTGCCCAGTCTCTGGCCCATGACAGCAGCGCTGCGGCAAAGACACTGTCCCTGCCTTGGCTCCTCCGGTCACCTGCAAACCCCATCCCCGGATACTTGCAGCAGAGTGGGCAAGGGGTCTGGCAGTGCCGGGAGAGCAGAGCGGGGCTCTCCTGACGAGGTGGGACCCTCGCTGGGCTGTCGGCACCACCTTTCCAGGTTTAACTTAAAGGCTTTATTAAAAAAAGCAAAACCAACAAAGAACAAAAGCACCCAAAAGGTCCCGAATGTGTAGAGAAAAACCCGCTACAGTGTGGCTGGACACAGACACGGTGTTGCCCACCAAGCCAGTGGGTAGAGGCTCCCTGCACCTCATCGCTGCTTCGGGTTCCAGCAGCAGCACAACACCCCAAGGCGCAGGGCCGGCCCGGGAGGACAAGGATCCTCTGTTCAGCGCTGGAGCTCCCACGAGCCCGGCGAAGAGGAAGAGCAGAGCAAAGCCGCCTTTTCTCCAGGAAAAAAAAACCTTCCCCCAGCTTCCGCTGCGGTTTGGGAGGGTTCAAGAGCACCGGGCACCCACTCCAGACCCACTGCCTGCTCCGTCCTGGCAGGCAGCAGCAGGAGGGTCGGGCATACTGCCACCTGGGCACGACAGCAGCACCGGCAGCCCGCAGCACCGCGGGGCACGGTGCCAGCCGTGCCCGGTGAGGCACATCACGGCCGGGCAGTGCCGCAGTGCTACACACCGACACCTCCCACCCCTTGCAAGGGGTCGCGCCTCGCTCTTACCTCCGTGCTCACCGCCACTGCCACCGCATCCTGCGCCGGGTCCACAGCGTCACCGCAGGCAGAGGACCGGCACAGCCGCTCTCCGCGCAGCCCGCATGCCAGGCGGGATGCGTCTGCCCGCCTGTCGGGCCGTGGTACGCAGATCGACGCCGGCGGCAGCCCGGTCTCCGGGGGGACCCCCCGCGGGGCGGCCAGCAGCGGGTGCCGGGTCCGGCCTCACACCCGGGCGGCCCGCCTGCGGCTCGGGCGGTGTGCGGGGTTCCTTGTGCCGGGGATGCCGCCGGGGTGCTCCTGCTCTCCCGAGTATAACTCGCCCTCCTCCTGCACCCCGCCCCTGGCCTCCCCTTCCTCCTGCCGGCCCCGCCGCACCCACCAGCGGGCACGGCCCGGGGGACTCACCTCCCGCCGCCCCCCGCCCCGCTCCTGTTGCGCCCGCCGGCTTAGGCCCTGCTCCTGCCCGACTTTGGGGCCGTGCTCCTGCACGCCCCTCACAGCGCACCGCGCTCTCCGCGGCGGCTGCGCCCCGGGGCTGCCCCCCTCTTCCCCCGCCGCCGCTTCCTCCGCGTCCCGCACCCGCCGCCGCGCCCGGGCTGTCCCCCGCTCCCGGGGCCGCCGCGGCTCCGCGCCCGGCTTGGGGCTGCCGCCGGCGGCGGTAACTAGCGCGGGCCGCTCGCCCCACTCCTGCAAGCCCGTCCGCTCCCCCAGCGGCACCCAGTGCCACCGGCCCTGGCCCCCGCCGCGTCCCGGCCCCCCGCCGCCCGCGGCCACCAGCTCCTGGCCGCGGGGCAGCGCCCCCAGCCCCGCCTCCTGCACGCCCTGGGAGAAGCCCCCCTCCTCCTGCACCCCCGGGGCCACTCCGCCGCCCTCCGGTACCCCCGGGCTCAGCCCCCCGCCCTCCGGCACCCCGCTCGCGCCCTGACCCCGGATGGTGCACGAGGCCCCAGCCCCGGCCCCGCTCACCGGGGGGGCCCCCCCCGGGGCCGCCCCCTGCCGCGCCCCCCCCGCGCCGCGCTGCTGGAGTCCCGGCGCCGCCGCCGCTCCTCCCTACCCCGCCGCTGCCGCTGCCGCCGCCACCGCCCCCTCCTGCCGCCGCCGGCGAGAGCTGCCGGGGCGGTGCGCGCCCGGCCGGCCCTGCTCTTAAAGGCGCCGCGTCGCCGCTTTACGTAACAGCGGGGAGGGGATGGCGGCGGGGTGGGGAGGGACGGACGGACCGAGCGAGCGGGGACGGGCGGGCACGCAGACAGGGGGAAGAGTGGGGCGCGGGGGGCAGACTCACCAGGAACAGCACCAAACCCAGGACCGCTCCGGTACAGGGACTGGAGGTGTGAGATGGGGCGCAGGGCACGGGTAGCCCGGCACTGCCACGGAGCAGTCCTGATTCCTGCTCCCAGGCGGCTGCAGCCCTGTCCCCCGCTGCCCCGGCGGGGCTGGCCCCGCCCGGCGGCTGCAGAGGCCCCGCCACTGCAGGGAGAGAACCCTGCCAGGTTTGGGCAAGGAGATGCAGGAGACAGCGTGTTCCCAAGAAGTAAATCATCCCTGCTTGGAAGAGGAGGGACAGCCCGTAAGGAACAAGCAGCCTCCCCCTCCAAAACGGTGCATTTTCACGGGATGCAGTGTTTCTTAAGGAGGAGAGACTAGCACCAGGGAAGGAAAGCTAAGCATATTTAAAATGCAAAGCCCCGAACCAGCACGGTCTCCCACGAGAAGGTTCTTAGTCTGGGGAAGCAGCTCCAGCCCTGCCAGAGCTCTCCGGGGCAATATGAGCAACCACATGCCAGGGGAAAGTCTGACATTGCATACTTCCACCATCTACCCCAGTGCCGCAGGTGCTTTAGGATCAATGCGGTGACCAAGAGGCGGCTGCTCTTCCACCTCAGTGCCAGAATCCTCATGCCAGCTGTCGGCCTTAGGCAGGACGCACTGTCGAGGAGCACACTGAGGTTTGAACTTGCTATTGCACATCAACACAGGCCAATGCAGCAGGAGAGCTTCCTCCCTCCAGCCGCCCCCATCTCATGCACTACCACACCAGCATCACAGCTGGTAAAGAACCCACGAGAGGAGGTGAGTGTTGAAGCTTTAAAACTTTATTCAAGCAGACAGCAGGTAACCCAGAAACAGTTGAAGACCCCACACCACTCCGATGCCAGCGCTGCACCAGGCATCCCAACATCCCAGCAGTCACTGTTGTGCTGCCCAGCCAGGAGACAGGCTTTGTCTTTCTCCGCCCGCTACAAAGCACGTGATTACCTCTGACATCAAGATGCATGCAAACACTACAGTGAGGACTCCCAGACAGCAGCTCCTAAATGCCATCCAGAGAAGTGTCACTAGGAAACAGTAACACAGGGCTGCTCACAGGCCTCGGATAGCAGGGTAGTTAAGAGTAGCACGGAGTCACACAAGCCTGGGCATCGGGCTTTGAGAGAGGTGAAAAAACTTGCCTTCAACACTGGTGAGCTCAGGGACCAGGCTGGGGGCTCATCCTTGCCTGTTCCTTGCAGAGGCCAGGCCTCTGTTTCAGCTGAACACTGTTCTTTCCCTCAAGGACTACTGCTGGGGCTCAGGTCACTCCCTTGGTTTAGGTTTAAATGCCAGAACTGTTTGCAGAGCACAGTGCTGGCAGCAACAAGCCGGTTGCTTTCTGGGAACAGGCAGCAGAGTTCAGCAGGTGTCACACAGCAGCAGTGTTCAGCTTCAGGGCAGGCAGCAGAAGGGCACCATGAGAGGTGCCACTCCACACACACCCAGGAAACAACACTGCAGTTTCCAGCAGGACCTGGGGAGCAAGCGGCTTGCCCTGCACACACAGCAGCATCCCCCAGCCTTCAGGTACCATGAATGCCTACCTAGAGCGGTGACCAGACCCCTCCAGACAGCATTAGCCCCAGGCCCTAGATTCACCTTTAACTCCCTAACTCCTTGTAATAGATCTGAAGGAAGTTTACTAAATCACAGAGCACACAGTCTAACTAGCCTAGTTTCCGCAAAACATTCAAGCACCAGCCCCATGAATGGAGGCAGGAAGCCACTTCAAGACAGCACAGCTATTTGAAACAGTTCAGCCTACAGAGAAGGTAGAATATAGGGAAGCACACAACAGACCAAAGTTTGTATTTGCATTACCACAGGAGAGTGGAAAAAATAGAACTGCAGGAAACTGATCCATGTTAGATACTAACCATCAAGCTTCGCAGATGACATTGCATGATAAGCATAGAACAATTATGGGAAACACTGTCCCCGATAATTACGTACACCCATAGTGCAACATATGGAGGTCACTGCCTCCGATATAACACTGTGGTAGGCAAAAACTACCTTGTTCTTTACACATTATGGAAGACACTGCCCCCGATAATGTCAGTTAGGTTTCATGATACATAAGGTACTGGAAGTTTGCAAGAAGTTGCCATTTAAATATTGGGCCAATACCTAATCTGAAGTACAAGTAGTTTGTGTGTTGCACAGGTGGAGCAAGGGCTACACATCAAACTCCGCCACTGCGGCCACGGGGAAAGCTGTGCTCCCTGTGAGAGCACACTGCATCCAGAAAGAGATGCAAAGAGGGGTCCGAAACCCACAGAGAGGCACAGACATCACAGGGCAGCCAGATTTCTAGTATTTCCAATTTTCAGCATTTCAAGAATCACTTTAGAGCACAACCTGGAGACTTGCTACCAGGTTTGCACATTCAGGTTTCTTCCAGAGGGGTGTTTTTGCCACAGAAAGTTTAATTGCTAGTTTTCCAAAACTTTTTGGTTTTTGAGGGACCTGTTTAGGTTATTTTAAATGCAAAGTTCCAGTATCATGTTTGATTGTAATAGCAGATGCTGCTTTATTCAAAAACGACAGTATAACTGTCATAATTATGGAAGGCACTGCTTCCGATAATTATCTTCTATAAAAAAACCACAACATTTATAGTGAACGCTGTCACTGATAAATAAATAAACAAATAAATATCTCAGTGCCAAACAAGAGCCATCCTGCAAAATGGCACCAGTCAGACAGGGTTTGGCCAGCAAGAGACTCGATTTCACAAAAGGCCCCACAGCAGCAAAGTCTGAAGTGCCAGTCTAGAGCCATTCCTCAATGCCGCAGGAGTTGCTGAGGTGCCAGTTAAGGATCTAAAGGGGGCATTAGATAATCTTTGGGTCATTTTCCCTGGGTATCGAGACCTGCCTTGGCAAAAGCTAGTCTGTAAGATATTGGGACTCTCCCGCTGAGTAAAGGCAGGCTGGGCACTTCAGAGCTTGCTGATAATCCAGCACTTGCGGGCTACTACTAGGTTGGTTTATTTTTGAGCTACAGGTTGATGTCTGCAGCTCCCTGCCAGAAAAGGGATCCTCATTACAAGAGTTAAGAGGAATCCATTCCCCATTTTATCACTAGGTTTAGGAGGCCAACAATTAAAACCCTAAATAGATGAGGTACCTCCCCACTCAAGGTACCAGTTCAGGAGTCACCTGAACTGTTGGTTCTCAAGTACACTGGAAAGTAAAGCCCCGCAAGCAGCTCTACATGACTGGTTTGTCAGATGGGAGCCTGGTCAGAGCAGATTTCATGATAACCCTAGTACCTGCTTTAAAGCTGCCTCCTGTGAATTTGTCAAGGTGAGATTTAAATTTTATGCTCCACTTTGGTCAAAAAGTATTTGTTGCCAGAGAATCTACAGAAAAATGTTAGGGAGTGGGTATCCCTAATCCTGTACCTTACCCAGGTGTTTGCCATGTCTAGAATTCGTTGTCTGTATCCCAGATATCACCCACTAAGGCATTGGCAGCTCCTTTAATGGTCCAGGTCGCCAGGGCCAGCTGCTCTTTCAGCATGTTCACATCCACGCTGTCCCTGCTGGCTCTCAGCAGCTGCAGGTTCTCCAGCAGACTCTGCAGGGTGTGGGAGCCTCTGCCAAAGAAGATGTGGCGAAAGGGAGCATCTTTTGGCGAGAGGTACGGGGAGAGGAAGTCGTATTCCACCTGAAGTAGAGGTGCAAATTTAGGGTTATACCCTTACCTTCCAAGTTTTCTTTCCTGATCTGCCACAGAGCTCCTGACCTCTGGTCCCCACCCAGCCCTTTCTCACTGCATCTCTGTGCTGTGCCAGACTCTCTCTCAATAGCCAGTGCAGAAGTCAGTCACGCTGAAACTAAGCAAGCAAAGAGATACCAGTCTGCACATTGCCCGTGGCGCACCTGAGGAAGAGGCCCATCCCAACCTTTCTTTCCTTCATGAAAAAAGGAAAACCAGTTGTACCCACCTTCATGATCCTGTCATTCAGGGCCCTGCGGACAATCTTGTTTTCCCTGTCACTGTTCGCAATGTCTCGTCTCAGTGTATCTGTAGCTCGCTGGAAGTCACCACGGGCAAAAAACAGCCAGTTCAAGGTCAGCCCCAGAGCCTGTGAGGGAGGAACTGTTAGCAAACCTGATTTTCTTCTTTTGCTGCTTTCTTACCAAGAGAAAGTGTTGGGTTTGTTGTTGTCTCTCCCCCACCCCCCCACCCCGTGTTTAACCAAGTAGCAGAGCGAGTTCCTGGCAGGCTCCTCTGAGGTCACTGAGCCCAGTGACGTCTCTCCCCACCCACAGCTTCTTGTGAGCTCTCAGCAGAGGTGCAAATGAGATGCAGAGCTGCACTGTACTGCAAATGGTAACCAGACAAGAAACCATCCGTGTCCATTTCCTCAAGAGCTCATCACAGCCGGATTAGCTAAATCTGTCTGACAGAGTGACTCTGCCTGCACTGCTCTAATAAAGAGCATTAATTCCTGTCACATCTTGGTACACTCTGGTGCCCAAAGGAGAAAGATGTCCACCCTGCTGTATCCAATGGCAGCAGAGCCCCATTAGCACATGGCCCCATAGCAGGGATTCAATGGACTCGGAGCCTTTCTTACCTTCACATCCCGATCGTAGAGAAAAAACTTCTCCTGGAACGCTAGCAATTCTTCACTGTATCTCTCAAAGTCCAGGTAAAGCTCATGATCATGGGTCAACCTAAGAGCTATCTGTCCAGCAACTTCTGCAGCAGCACGCATAAGATCATACAACTTGTCAGTCATCTTCAGGTTCTCCACAGTGTCCTCAGTAGTTCCCAAGAAGGAATATTCCTCATCTTTCTGCAAGAAGGCAGGCATTGCAGTTAGGCAAGACTGCTTCTCCAGCTAGCATTTCTTACCTCCCACTGCAGCTCGCTTGCAACTTCTACCACATCCCATCTCCTTGTGCTGCTAAGTAGCGAGACTTGGGCAAAACTTCAAAAGCACAGAAGGGAATGGAGCTCCTGCATCTCATCCCTCACAGTTTCCAGCAATCAGCAGGATGCTCTACTACTTTGTTGGACGCAAAGATATATAGAGCTTTTCCCCTACCAGAGTTGAATGCAGAAGTGCAGGCAGGCAAACCCCATCACTCAGTCTGGTATGTGCTGGCAGCACATACCTTTCTTGGCAGGATAACTCAAGGTTTTTGTGGAATAAGTCTGACACTAACAAAATCATTCATAAGCAGAGGAAGCTGTTATCAGAAAGGCTCCCAGCTACACACCTTGCAGTAACAGAGCAGGCTGCCTGTCTGATGCCACTTTTTCCAGCCCCAAGCTGCAGTACCCCACCTGAACAGTCTGAATTAGTACTTGCTTTAACCAACAGTACTGCTTCCCCAATGCACTTTGCTTGCTGACTAGCAGGCCACAGCAGAGTCTTTCACTGAAGCAGCAACAGCATGACATTATTTAATACTTTTACCTTCTGAAACATCGACATCTGCGCCTTCAGAAGAGCAAGTGCCCCCTCTCCCAACAAAACATGAGGGTTCAGGACTCTGGAACAGAGACCGCAGGCCAACCATGCCCCAGATGCTGCCTTTGCAGCAAGTATTGACACAACCACGAGGCTGTGTCAGATGTAGGTCCAGAGGCTACCTACCTCTCCTTCCCTAGAAAGGCTCTTGTATGGACAAGGAGCTTAGGATAGCACCTTGTGTTCTGCCACCCTGAAGAGCAGATATCCTTACAACACTCTGCACAGAATGAGTACACCAGGCAGGTGGACGGCACTTACATTGCAGAAACCAAAGGAAACCACAGGGATTCCCGAGAAGGCCAGGAAAGGGAATGCTGCATTATCCAGACCAAGGGGAACACTGCAAAAGACAAGCACTGAGTAGTTACCAACTGGTTTGGATACACCAGGAGAAAAGCTACAAGCTCTAGAGTTGAAGCTGTAAGCCAACTGGACTACCCTGTCTAGATAAGGCTGGTTTTGGCAATGAATCTAGCCAAGCACTGAGGGCTCTCATTCATTTCTGGCCACCTGTCTTTGGACAAGGCTGTTCTTGCTCTACAAAAAGGTATCCGGGCTGCCTACAGGCAGACTGGGACAGCATTAAGTGTAACAAGCATACTGTTCACGCTTGCCTGATCCCACTGCAGCAGGTAGAGCCTGCTGCAGACAGCAGTATGACACTCCAGTACAAAGAGCAGAGGCCATTTAGTTTGCTCCTTTATGGAGATTTGCTTTTCCAAAGAACAGGATGACACTACTTACACTGTTTTTACCCAGTCAGAGCCAACTCTGTCATACAGGTTTCCTGAATCCTTTGTTGGGTCCTTCACCTGCACAGAGATTAACAGTCACTGCACTTATTCTGACCTCTGCCGGGGCTTCCAGGTCCATCCTGGAGCTTGCATTGCTGTACAGATGCCAGTCAGGCATCTCCTTTCTCCATACAGTTCATGCAGAACAAGCATTCACCTCCCACTGAACTGTGGCATTTGCCAGTTTTAGATTCTACATGTGTGAACTGCAATTCCCAGAGCCCAGCTGGCTTCAGACTGGGCCCTCTGGAGTATCTCAGCCCTTTCTCCTATTCAGGGCTTTCTCCTCAGAAAGTGCCTACTGAGAAAAATGAGCCAGCACAGGCTGTGGCTGCTTTCCTTAAAACCAGTCACCTTGACTAGCCCAAGACCCTTCAACTCACCCCCTTCATAGTTCTTTCCAGTAATGTGTACAGCAGTGGGCTAGCAGATATCTTCATGTGGTTGAAGCCTGCAAAAAGACAAGGACATTTGACATGCTGGCACAATTAGCCACTGCTGTTAGAGCTGCTCAGCCTTGTGACCCAGCAACAACTTATCTACAGGTTGCTGCCAAAGGATCTTCAGCAGACACAGTACAGTCTACTGGGACCTAGTAGAGCTGCCTCCATTTGGCTCAGGCTCTGCATACCTTTGGCACAGCCCCCATTCCTGGAGGTTAAGGGATATCAGGCAAGCTATTCTAGTCCCGCTCAGTTTCGAGAAACTTCAGAGTAGGAGGTTACCTAGAACTGCAGCATCCAAGTTAATGTAAGTGAAGGCTTTGGCATGCAGCGTTGCAGAGTACCCCTAGAACAAAACAAGTATTTTAAGATGAGCAGCAGCAGTACAACACCAGGAAATCACAACTGGGCAGTCATCAAGCAGAAGTCCACCAAAGAAACAATACCTCCAGCCATTCAGTAGCACCCACAGCTCCGTACTCTCCTGCACTCCAGCTAGCAAAGATGATGCTGCGCCTTGGTTTGTAGCCACCTGCAAAGAGAGGAAGACTGAGATGTCTGCCCTTCCCCCATAGAGATGTAGGTCAGCACCGAGGGCCTGGGGTGATGAATCTCCTGCTCCTTAGAGCTGAAGCGTTCTGGCTGCTGCAAACATGCACACTAGCAGACACATGGACACTTCCCCCTGACCCTCATGCTGCAGAAATGTGTCAGAAAACCATACTGTCTGCATTTCCCTCCTTTTCTGTTTAGCTGCCTGAGCCCAAAATTAACCCTGGAGACAGGAGCACTCACACTAAGTGCCACCATGCAGCCTCCACTGCTCTAGCTGGTCAGCCACGTCAGTCTTTTCCCACCTTCAGGTCTGGCTGCCCAACAAACAGCTCAAGTTTGAGGTTTGCACTGCATATTATCCAAGGACATTTCTGCATTCAAGGAATACCAGATGCAAGCACGCAGTGGATGCAAGTGCTCACTGCAGGTAAGTTAGCTGTTGCTTTTCCAACACAGACTTCCAGGAAGCTTAGTCAGATTCCCTGTTGCCTTCCCTTAGGATTATTTTGCTGGACTCCCCAGTATTAACACATAGAGAACTAAACCTCCATCACACCTCCCACTCCCGTGCTTTTGCACAAGTATTTACCATTCTTCACTATGTCTGAGATCACACGGGCAAGTTCCAACAATATGGCAGTTCCAACACCAGCCTTGGCTGCTCCTGGGCCCCAGGAGTCTCTCTGAGCTCCGATCACAACATATCGATCTATAAAGGAGACAAAATCTGAGCTGCAAGGTTCAGGTTGTAAACACCACTTATCAAAAGAGCAGCTTTGAGCCTTTGCTAGAAACACAATATGGAGTCTGACTCCTAAATCTGGCACACTGCTTGCTATCATTTAGCCTTTCTCTGGCAGTATGGTTCAGCCCTTTCCTTGACCCTTCGGGAAGGATCTTAGTTCTGCTGAGGAAGTTGTTGTCTTTGTAGGAACAGCTGTCATCTGGTGATCACAGAAGAGGAAGGGTTCCCTTTAAGACTAAGCCACAAGGCAGTTGCTGTTACCTGGTTCTTCAAATCCCTTGATAGCACCAAAGATGTTCAGAATCTTCTGGTCCACCATAACATTGTTCACACTCAATTTTACTGTCACATTGGTTGTGCTGCTCATCATCTTGCATCCCATGACCCCAGATTTCCACTCCAGAAGGCATCTGTCTCCATCCATTTTGCTGAAGGGAAAAAGAGAGGTTCTTTGAACCCATTATACAGCTCTGACCTCATCTAGTTATCCTGTGAAGAAAGCAAGCCCACAGCTGCAGATGCAGCTTTGCTCGGGACCTGCTCAGGAGATAGCCTGCAGTCCTGTACCACTAATTATGCAGGGAGAGATCAGATGCAGAAGCCAAGAGAAATCCCAACACTAGCTTAAGTTCAGTCTTTAAGACATAAGACATGGACACAAGCAACATTTCTCCAGCCAGTTCCAGTAAGTGCTCACTGCGATACACAGCAGGAACCAGCAGAGAGCTCCCTGGGCTCACAGCACATCAACACCATTCTCAGTTCTCCACGAGGGCCACAGCAGCCTAGCCTGCAAGCCAGGACAAACTATTACCTGTACAGTTTGCCTGCTGCTTGGCTAGAGATGGTCTGAACAGGGATGCGAGGCAGTCCAGAAGATTCCACTGGTGGGAACTGGGTGTGGTTGAAAGAAGGGAAGCCTGGGGTAAAAGGGTCTCCAGTTCCAAGGTGGGCCTGTGAAAAGCAAGAGGAGCCCTCAAGTCTCAGAGAAGCCCAACAGCTTTCATCCACACAAAGGTATGAAGCACTGCTGAGCCAGAGGCCTGCAGAAGGACTGCTGCAGTCCACAGCAAAAAAAGTTAACAAGAACACGAGCAGGGGAACCAGCTGCATACTCACATGTCCAAAGGGGACAAGTGCATCCGTGTTCTTGTAATCGTAGGGATCCAGGTAGATCAGGACACCAACTGCTCCTGCATCTTGGGCATTTGCAACCTAAAGCAAACAGGAACATTTACTGCACATCTGCACTGCAAGCAAGGGGAATTAAGGCCTGCCTCTGATATGCCACCAGCACAAACACTCTTGCAAGGTTAGATACCAGCTTGAAAAGTGGGAAGGGACTGAAGAACCAGTAAACACTCCTTGTGGAAGCACTTTTCAGCTGTGTCTTACATGCAGTCAGACTGTGCCTGCTTGCAGAGTCCCGTGCCCCAGCCTCCCCAGAAGCACCCATCTGAGGGACAGCTCCGGGTCAGACACATATAACAAGTTTGTGTACAGGACTTGGATCCTTTAGGCTGCTTGCCTATTTGGTTCTACTTGCTACACAGAGAGCATTACAGCAACACGCAAGGCAGCTGACTGGGCATGCAGTGCCACCACCTTCACTCAGACCAAGTGAGACACTGCAGCCAAGATTTAAAAGTATCTGGCTGCAGCAACACAAGGTGTTCTGAAGGCAAGGCTGTTCTG
The DNA here is from genome assembly GCF_963264785.1 of Psittacula echo. NCBI lineage: Eukaryota > Metazoa > Chordata > Aves > Psittaciformes > Psittacidae > Psittacula > Psittacula echo. Next base: position 28,266,125 of record NC_137740.1, on the reverse strand, counting down.
CTTCTAGCAGCTCTATTGCTGCATCTAGCAATACCATATAGCCCGGAGGCTGCCTCCATCACTCTAGATGCTTGGCTGTCCCAGCAAGACTGCCAGAGGACAAGAATGCCATGATGAATGGTAACCAGCTCTGTTCAGTCCTGGTGTCCAGATCTGCACGTGGAAGCTTAGTGCATACACACAAGACCAGACCTGCAGGGACAAGCCTACAAACACAAGTTCTAGAGACCTGGACACACACCTCTAAACCTAAAAGAGGAGGAAACATGGCTTCCTGGTGCCACATTTCGCCAGGCTTTGGGGCATGGACTGCTTACCTTCTCAGCAAGGGTTATCTTTCCAGCTCTGAAGATGAGTATAGCTCCATTCAGTGCAACATCCAGCTTCTCTAACTTCTGAAAATCAGCTTTCAGTCCATAGTTCACATAAACTGGTTTGCCCTGGGACAGAAACACTGGTTATAAATGCAACAGTCTTATGTCAGTAAGGTACTTGATACAGCCTACAGAGTCACAGTACCAGTGACGCCTGCTAACAGTGGGGAGTTCAAGCTCAATCATGTAAACTGATCACATGCAACATGCCTGCTTGAACAACACTTCTGATGACTTTCCTGTCTGGATCCCAGCACATAAGTGTAAACAGTTATTTTCACTGCTTGCTGAAAACATGGGCCTGCTCCTCACTGAATTCTCCCCACCACCACCCCAGGTCTCTAACTGGAGATGGCTTATACACTTCATATCTCAAAGGGACATATTTTGAACATTGCCACCTGGTAAGCATGCAAGCACATTTCCCAAATCTTCCTGGAGTCACTTACAACAACTGAGCCAGTCTTGCTGTATGCTACGTATGCACTGGGACTCTCCAGTTCCTCCTCTTCACCATTTTGCAGAATAGACACTCTGTTGTTGCTACTGTTAAAAGTAAAGAGACAGTGTTATGTTCTTTCATACATAAACTCCATATTTAACTAGATCCCATATTTCAGCAATTACAATCAAGTCAACGTAGAACCTGAAGCAGGCAGACTCATCTCAGTACTTCCATGCAAGAATCTCTAGGGTTGTTCAGAGACATTAATGAAGGCTAATTTCTAAGACAAGGCAGAAAGAATCTGCGCTTCCAGGTCTCTTAGTCATCTCCTAAGAGAACCTAAGCAAATTCGTTTCCCCCCAACACAAAGAGGGCAAGTAAGACAAAGGTGTGAGCTGTCAGCCAACACAGTGCCTGTTGATACTCTCCTGAGCTACAACAGAAGCCACTGCCAGGTCCACAACACTCATCTGGGTGACAAGATAGCACCCACATCCACAGTTTTACTCACAAGCAATATGCCCTTCAGCCTAGTCTTCACTCAAGTTTGTTTTCTCTCTACTTCCTAAGCATGCTTTGAGGAACCAGCTGCCCCAGGAAAAATCCACAGGGCTGCTACCAGACCCTCTGGATTTTGGAATCTTGAGAAGAGACAGAAGCAGCTACTGCTTGGCTAGCTTGAGGCCTTCTTTGGAGAGCAGTAACTGGCTCACAATTTTAGTACTGCTTTCAGCAGAAATCATGTGTTTGCTCAAGACTACAGATACCTATGCTGCAAGGAAGAGATCTGCACCTCTTCATTAACGTACCTGCCTTTGACCTGCAGCTTAATGTAGTGCTCATCATTCCAGACTTCATCCAAGTGGAAGCTGTTAAACTGGTCATGAATGTAGCTGGCAGCTTTCTCATCTTCAATCTGTCCAGCTTCAAAAGAGTCCTTGTTTGCTCTTTGCCTGTAGGTAACAGATAATAGCTTATACTACAGCACTGGGTTGCACTGCAGTGCTGCAGCCTGCAAACCCAAGCTGGATGGGCCATTTAAGCCCATATTTAACCACAATACTACCCCACACCATCTTTAAGGCCCTTGCTCTCCAAAAGAGCTTGAGGAGTTCTGCTCACAGGATGTGCCTCTTATAGCTGTAGTTAAGCTTTCTGGACCTGTTACCTCAAGCTGTCCTCAAGACGTATGGCTGACAGCTTTTCTGACAACAGGGTTCTGAGGTCAGGCCAGTATAAGACAGGCGGTCCAGGAACCTCTTCTTCCTCAGTTTCATCCTCTGTTAAGTAAGATGCAGTAGGAGTCATCTCACACTTGCCACTTCCATCCAGACACCTGCTAGCCTTCTGCATTCGTCCACGATAACTCAAGTAGCCAAGCAGAAACCCTACAGACAGAAGAGACATTTTTTTGTGCTGCAGATGACTAAATCAGCCCCACACAAGCGCATACAAAGCAGCTTCAGGGTTGAGATGCATCTCTGCTCTTACACCATTTTTGACAAGCTAGCATGGCTAAGGACAGACAGGACTATGCAGCCTGACATTGTGCCCGAGCTGGCATGTTTTAAGGTACACTGCAAATCTGAACTTGTGCTTGGCAGAGTCCATCCAGCACCACTTTGGAAGAAGAATGCTTACTTTAGTCCAGAGGCAGGGTTAAAACTCTTGACACAAGCACCAGAGGCTTTACTGACATGTTGAGCCATATCACTAGAAAAGTGTTAAGAGTTAATCAAGGGAAAACCAGTACACTTGCCAAATGGATCAGTTTACCCTTCAGCTAAGACACAGTTCCACTGCCAAATTTCACACTTCTTTGTGCCAATTCTGTACCATAAGTCTGAGACAGACATACTTAGTGACAAGAGGCTGCAGCCTGGATTCAGGCTCTTTAATTATCTCATGAACCAATACAGAGCCAAATGTTAATGGCCTCAGATATGCTCAATACCAGAATCCACTTCATGCAGTTGTCTCCCACCCTTCCTTACCAATCAAAAGGAGGAGGAGAGCTGCAATGACTAGGAAGCAGAGGTTCTTGACACTCCTCCGTGGAGGCATGCTGGCATGCATATGCTCTTGTCTCCCAATTTCCCCTCCTTCCTCATCATCAGCAGACAGTTTCATCTCCACATGGCTGTTGTCTCCATCCATTTGCCGGGCAATGCTGAAGCGCGTATATGACATTGGCTCGCCACCAAACTGTATTGAAAGACAGTCATGCGATAGAAGAGTGTTACATCAGTCTACATACAGTCCCTGCAGCCAGCTGCACCCATGCCCAAAATCAAATACAGCTTGTTCACCTGAAACTGCTCCAGCACAGCCTGAGCATTTGGGTTTCAGTAAATCAGGCTGGCTCCTTTGAACAGTTAGACTTAGACCCAACACGGGGTCTCCAGGGCCTATTCAGCATCTGTTTGCCCTACACAAGTTCAAAGCTACACTGGTCAAAGTCTGGCTTGGAGTCTATTTCAGCTATGACACAGTCAATGGCATCAGCATTTCCCACATTACCCCATGGCACAGGCTGACTCAAGCAGAAACTCCTGGTCTTAATCAGGAGCACATCGATCTGACTTGAACATATGCAGTTTGCACAGAAGGGAACTTTGATCAGCACAGAGGAAAGGGAAGGCAACTCCTGCGTGGTTGTGCCTTTGAGCCACATCCGCTTTCATGTCAATACTCTAATGCAACATCTAGATGGTCTTGTGTTTAACGGCCCAGGCTACTCTTAAATTACACTATTGACGAGTATTATGAAGCTGCTACACTGAAGAGAGATGACCCATGGGAACCCTGCTACCTCAGCTAACATGAAAGCTGAGGCCACACCTCCTGCATCTACCAGCAACTGGCACCATTCAGCAAGTGTTTATCAGTGCCTGAGCAGAGCAGCTTCCAGGCTGGAGCCCACTTTTCTGAACAGCTGCAACACACAGTCCAACTGCCCACAGAACAGCAGCCCAAGCACAAGGCAGTTGCTCAGATTAACAGACAGTTAAACTAAATTCCAGTTAAACTCAATTCCAGGCATAGCCACGCACTGTGCAGAACCACTCAGCTCCCATTAGAGCTGCTGAACTTGCCTGCGGCCATGGCTGTGTTGGGGACAGGCAGGAGACTGGCTAAAAGGCCAGAGGAATAATTTTGGGAGCAACAGTCCTGCAGGCCCTCTCCACAGTACTGGAGAAGTGGCTGGTTGCAAGCACCCAAGCCCTGTTACAGTATCTATACCTCTTTCACAGTTCTCAGTTTGCTCTCTAACTGCAAGTGAGGGGCTGAAGGTGCAGACACCATACATCAGCTTGGCTGGTAAAAACGATACCATGTAATTTCAGACCTGCGGTTCCATCTTGGCCCATGTTACCAGTGATGAAGTGGCTGGCTGCTCACGTTTCAGAAAGCACAACGCAGCAGCCTGTCCTACAATGCCCCTGCTCAGCTGCTTGATAGCTCAGCTTCCCTCACCCTTTGCAGATGACATGCTTCAACCCCACATATCCTTCACACTTGGGCAGAGGCCAAACCATCACATTTGCAGGCCTAGCCTAGGGTCATCTCACAGTCCAAGCTCTCTAGGATCTGCAGGCTTGTCTGAGCACATTTGGTTCAAAGCACATTACATTCAAAAGCTGGACTTGTGGTTGAATTCCCACCCCCAAAGTAACACAATACAACACATGTTGATTGTCCCGATAGGCATTTATCAGCTTCCTCAGCAGCACTTCCTCCTGGAACATTGTTCAAGGATCACCCCCCCTCCTTATCAGCTTCCTGAGAGACCCAAGACACTATAGCAGTTAACCGATAACCAAACAGCACTGAACTGCATAAGCCACCCCCTTATCAGGGCCAGCTAGTTACGGTGACATCTGGCTCACAACCCACACAGTAGCACCCAACACTGCTGTGGATTTCTCATTTTCCCCAGTGCTGACACACATGTGGTTGAACCTTTCTTCTTGCAGTACCAGCAGCCCACCAAGAGACAAATGGCACAGGGAGATGTGTCTTACCAAGTTAGAGATTGCTGCTCTGGCATGGTCCATTGCCTTCTGGAGGAGTACCCACCAACTTGATCAAAGCCCTGGAAGTGCAGAACACAAGCAGTCAAGTCACACTGTTCCTCTGCCATTACATAAGATATCCAAGGTCACTGTCACCAGTACAACACTTGCCCATGGACTTTACATGCATGCTTCTAAGTAAGTCACAATGGTACAAGCTCACATACTCCCACTGCAAATATCAGTTCTGATGAACAAACTGACTCCTTCTATTGAACTCTGGGGATTGAGACTGTATAAATGAGGAATACAGCCTCAAATGGCTGATTTCAGCCAAGAGTCTTATTAATGGTAGGGGCACCTCCACTCAGGGAATGTTAGCAAGAGGCACTGCTCAGCTGTGACAACACACACTACATATCTAAGGCTCCTGGAGTCTGTCTCACTGACAGGATGGAGACGAGTCCGACTGTTAGCCAGAAGTGGCACAATGCTGTAACTCAAAGCAGGACAAAACCTAACACTGCCAAAACACTTTCAATTGCAAAGTCTCTTCTAGATGGCTATATTCTTTACCACCTTATGAAGGCAGTATGAGTTCTGCGCAATATCCCAGAGTAGCCAAGAGCAACTCTTCAAAAAGCATTTCAATCATATGGGTTTCTCTAAACAGTAAACTTATCTGCTGCAACTCAATTACTTCAGCATTTCTTCCTAAAAAGAGGCTGGAAAAAGCTTTGTAAGTCAGTGACGAGACAGCTTGGGCTGGGGCAGGTGTTTATGTTGTAGGCATGCAGTTTGAGTATGCCCTCAAGCAGTGCTGCTCAGAAATAACTTTGAACTGGTCTTTGGGTGCATGTGGATTAGCTTTACACCTGGGAGCTCTGAAATATAAGCAGGCTTTATTTGGAGATCAAAGGTTAAAAGTGACCATCCGCTCATCTCACGTTCACCTTTCACTCAGGGCACGAGTACACAGAGTTGAATCCCCAGCAGCTTTTCCAAGTGACAGTCTGAGGCCTAGGCTCCCAGCTGGCAGGTGGGGAACAACATGCATATGGAGGGTCTTCGGAAAGACAGACGAGCTAACCGAGGGGAAGTCAGGGAAGCACAATGGCCAGGGGCCATCACACCTGGCAAGGACGCTCCCTACTCCCCCAGGAACACAGGGTCCCCCCGAGCCCCTCATGGCCCAAACCCCTTCAGCCAGGCCGGGCAGAGAGCCAGCACTCCGGGCACCTAACGGGGAAGGGACGCTCCCTCCTCCCTCCACGCAGCCCGGGAGGTGGCCAACAACCGCAATCCCTCAAAAATAAGGAGAGCAGGAGGAAAAAACAATAAATAAAAGCATAGGAGTAGGCTCCCGCGAGGGGCTGGGCGGCCCCGGTATCGCGGGCAGGGCCCGGCTGCGTGCTGCCCGATAAGCGAGCCGGGCGATACGCCTCCCGCCGAGGGCACGTCTCCCCTCCGCAGCGGGGCCCTGCCCGCCTTGAAGGTCAGGCGGTTATGGCAGACTGCGCCGCGGCCACGTGCTTGCGCGCACGCCCCGCCGCCAACGGGACTGCTGCTGCTGCTGCCACTGCACCGCCAGCGCGGGCCCTGCAGCCCCCGCGCCCCGCCGCCCTCTGGCCGCGCCGCGCTACCTCTCCCCGCCTCGCTTCAGAGCGGCCACCACCCCTTCCCCCCGTCTACCTGCCCCCCTCCCGCCCAGCGCGCCCCCAGGCTCACCACCGCCCCTCTCACTCGCCGCGCCGAGACCCAACTGCTGCACCGGGCGCCGCGACGCGGCCCTACCCCTGCTCTGCGCGCCCCGCCCCTGCGCGCCGCGGGGCCAATCAGCGCGCCCGCCGCAGCCACAGGCGCGCGCGGCAGGGTTCGCCCCGCCTCGGGGTCCTTGCGGGCTGTTCTCGGCGTATGCCCGTGGCCCGGGCGCAGAGGGCGGGAATGGTTCATGGCCGGGCAGGGGCCGCTCTGGTGTGCTTAGGTCCCGCAGCGGCGGAGGGGAACCTCCATGGCGCGGTGGGCCGTTGCTGCTGCGCTGACTGAGCCGCCCCCGCTGCGGGGAAGGGGTATAAGGAAGCAGCGTTCTGTCAGAATTGTTTCTGGGTGCCCCACGGTTAGGGCTGGAAGCAGCACGGACAGCAGCCTCGCATAGGGAAGGCGGTAGAACACCTCTTTAGGTATTCTAGCACCTCTTAGGTGTTCATGCTGTGGACGGGTGTGCGCTCACCACAGTATGCGGCGGCCAAAAGAAGGAGCAGGTCACTGATTCGGCATTCCCACCCTCTCTGCTTTGAAGGAAGAGAGCAGGAAGAATATTTTTCTCCCTGGGTGATACAAACCAAACACAGGGCTTGCTCTGGCTTGGGAGGTGCTCAGCATCTTCAGGTCCCAGCAAGTCATGCATGCTCAGGGCTGCCTTTTTTGACCTGAGCAAGCAGAGGCACCCGGGGTGCCTTTCCTTCATGTTGTGCTACTTGAGGTTTCTGTTTTGTTTGCATGATGAGAAGCATGCCAAGCCTTGACGAGATCCAGCTGCAGTAGTGCACAGAAGCACAGACAGCCCATCTGGTCTTCACCCCAGCCCTCTCCCTGGGGCAGGCAGAGTGCTCCCATTCCATGGTGGGAACTCCTCTGTGTGCAGAGCTTGGTTTCTAATAGCCAGCACGTGCAGACTGGTGAGGTCCCCTGGTTTGTTTCTGAGGAACTTGAAGGAGAAGTAGAATGCATTGGTCATTTGACAGAATGAAGTTCTAGCATGCCATCTTTCAGTAGGCTTCATAAGGTGGAGCAATGGGTGAAGAGGCAGCCCAGTGTTAGAGTGATGGTGGTAAATAATATAATGGGGAGTATTTAGGAAACCCATAAACCACCCGTGCCCTTTGCAAGTAAGTCTATCTCCAGCTGTGAGTGTGATGCTGGGCTGAGGCTTGCAGCTCGGCAAGGCGCTGAATGGGGCTGTGAAAAGGAGCTCCCCCTGCCAGGGGCTCTCTCTGCCATAGCTTCCCGAGGACTACCAGGGCTGTGATATTTGCTCTGCTTCCTTTCAGCTGATGGCTAATCTCATACAGACCCCAACTAAATGGAACCTGCAGAACATCTTGCCCTCCTCAAACACCCACTGATGTTTGCTGCCTCAAGCATTGCCCACGGTCATTAGTGGTCCTTGGCTGTGGTTACAGCTGCCTCTGCCCTGTCTGTCTGGGCTCCGGCATGACCAGAGGTCACTGTTTCCACCCTCGGTTCTTCAGCTCAGGGCATCCCTCAAAGGCATGACAGAAGCAGGGACCGCTTCAAAGTTTGAGTGTGTGTGTGTTCTGCAATGCTGTGCTGATTTGTCCCTTGCTCATTAAAGAAAATAAATTGGTAGGCCTGGATTATTGCCTCAAATCCTCTCCCAGGAAAGAAGGACGGGAGCATAAAGTTTGTAGTTTGGCAGAGCACATGACTGCAAAGAGGATTATGCTTTGTGAAAAGCATTACATTCCTGCGCTGATAAAGGTGGGATTAGCTAGACCTGAAATTCGATGCATCTGTCTAGAGACAAACCTCCTGCAAAGCAGCTCTCAGGCAAGACCTGCTGGTGGACATGCCAAGAGGTTTGAGCCAGGTTCCAGTGCTGAGGCGCTTTCCCCTCCAGGCCATCCATCAACGTGTGTGGTGATGCCAGTCATGGCGGAACACTGCTGTCACTGCAGCAGAGCCCACACTCAGGGGGCTCCCAGGAGTAATGCTGAAATATAAGCCAGAAAGGGGCAGTCTGATTAGTTTCTCTCCATAGCATCTGTCTATTGTATCTCCTTTTCTGCTGCCAGAGGAGCTGCTGTGTGCCCCACTGTTCCAGCCTCGACCTGCCCTGACAGATACTAGCTGCAGGTGTTTTCTCTTCCCTCTCACAATATGTTTGACTGTGTGCTGAGCAGTTCCCCATTTCTATACCTGCCAGGAAAAAGAGAAGAGAGCTGTCATTCTGGAAACTCGGATGGTTTTGCACCAGTCAGCACTGGCAGTGAAATACCTTAAAATGAGAGCTCGTCAGATGCAACATGGTACCTGAGAGCAGCTGAGCACCCTCTACCTTGTGTTGGCTGCAGGCTTGGCGTGAGAGTGGCTGATGCCACCTCTTTTTGGCCTAGCACCTGTGTTGTTTGCAGAGCGGTGCCTGTGCTGCAGATGATGCCTAGCTCTGTGCTCACACTGCCCAGCTCGGCCAAAAGTTTTTGCAAGGAAGAGAGATAGCTAGAGCTGGGAAATGACCAAAGAGGGAGGGCGGTGTAGGACTGATGGCTGCTGACCTCTGATCCCTCATCCCAGGAAGATGCATCGTCTCTGTGTGCTTGACTTTAGCATGGCTCAGGCCCATAAAAATCAGGAGACATCGCTCTCCACCTGGAGGTTTCTGCTTCCCAAAGACCATGAGCATTTAAACTCTGAACTGGCTGCAGCAGACTTTTGTTTGAGCCCTGCTGCACCACGCCATAGGTGTCTGCGGCTTGCACCAAGCTCCTACGTGCTTCTGCCTGCTCTGCTCCCTGCTTGGCCTGGCTCCTGCCTGCTGTTCAGTGCAGGAGCCTCCATGCTTGTCCTGACACCTCATTGTAGCCCAGCTTCCATCAGGGCATTCCTCTTCCTTGCGTCTTGGCCCTGGTATGTTTGTCCCTCTTTCCTCTGAGCTTCTGATGGGCTTGTGAGTGCCTTGACTCAGACTCAAATGGCTCCACATTTCTTTGTGCAATATCCCATGATGTGACAGTGTCCCTCCTGCAGGATTAATGCTGAAACATGAGACCAAAATGTGGGAAGGAAAACACAGTTTCACTTCGGTTTTGCGTGGCTGACCCTCGTGTGACCAGCTGTCCTACACTTTGGAAAGGCATTTGAAAAGCAGAAGGAAAACAAGAGCATCAGAAATAAACAGGCTGGAAAGGATGACCAGTGCTTTGTGAGCATCTTATCAAAAACAACACTGGGAGATGACTTGAGCACTTTATGGCAAGAAATGCAGGGACTAACATGGCTTTTCAATCTGGAAGGGTTGGAAAAGCCAAGATCCAAGTGCTGGAGCGTGGTGCCAAGTTGTGGGAGATACGATGGCCCATGGGATGGGAGACAGCCAAAAAGCTCCTATGGGCTTTGTGTTCTGCAAAACAGGGGCACCCCAGGGTGCAGGGCCAAGCAGACAACAGGCACCTGGGGACAAATGAAAGGCTTTGATCTTCTGCACTGTGTGTCAGCTGCTTCCTCTGCATCAGAGCCACTGGGAGAAGTGGCAGTGCCAGCTTCCTCCTTCCTGGTGCAGATCTGAGCAACACATTGGCTGTGCTTTCTGCTCAACTCATGGGCTGCACCAGCTCCTGAAAGGGAGCTGGGACACCCAGGTTTTTGCAACCTTGGAATCACGCTGCAAACCCACTCCATGCCAGGGCTGGCAGGCATGGTTCCTGGGAAAGCCTGCCCTCCCTGCTACTGTCTACCCCAGCCACCAGTGCAATATCCAGTTATTTCACAATGCCATGAGTATCCCCTTGCTTGTGTTTTTGGCATTTGCTGCTGCCTTTCTCAACTGCCCTGACTTAAACAGGGGTGAGATATTTGGATCTGACCCTTGTAGGAAAAGCTGTTGTGCTACCTTGAAAGAGGTCACACCATCCTGCTCACTTCTGGCAATCCAGGCATGCAAAGCCATGCTTGGGAGCTCGGTTCTTCAGCTGCAGTCCCAGCATGTGCTGCCATGCTGCCTGAAGGAGGGGATCACGGCAGGCACTGGTACCTGGGAAAGGATCTGCTGCCTCTCCTGTAGCAAAGGGGCTGTGGGGGAGGCAAGGATGGGCCACGTGCAGCCAGGAAAATGTGCTTGAGAGAGTGGAAACATGCATGTAATTCTGAAAGCTGGCCACAGCTCCGTCTTCTCTTCAAAATAGCACCCTTGTTTGCTTCCTTCCTGAGGAAGCACCTGCATCTGGCCTGGCTCTCCGCATTGTCCGCATCTGCCAGATGGACAGGAGCCAGAAAGCACCGAGTACCTGGGGGAGAGACATGGGGTGAAGACGGTGCAGTCCCTTCTTCCTTGGAATGTGCAGACCTGGGGTATCCTGTGGTATCTCCTCTTTGGAGTCCTCCAGGGGTTGTTTTGCCTTCCTGCAGTGAGGAGGCTCATCTCTCCATCTCTCCAACCACACAAGGAGGGAAGTGAACGTGGTGATGCTCATTACCACTGCTCTGCTTGCCAGGGGTTGGACACAGAGGGCCAACAGAGATGTTCATGCTTGGACATTGTCACACTGAGATTAAAACAGGCTGGCTCTTCTAATGGGGCTTCCTTATTTGCAAAGACTGGGTTTCACCGGGATTTTAACCCCCAGGCCTCTGGGGACTCCTCTGTGCTCCTTGCACTACTGACCCTGCCTACAGGGAGCAGGGCTGGCAGTTATCCCTGCTTTATCCTTGCTCAGAGGAAGCAGGGAGATGAAGCGATTAGCAAAGAGCAAGGCTTCAGCATTGCTTCCTGCCTGACAGTTACATCTTTTGGCAAGATGCTGTCCGTCCCAGGTGCAGCCGAGGGGGACAGCAGCACCGCAAAAGGACAAGCCCTTGGCGTGCGCTGGGCTGATACGGCTCCTGCCAACAGGCAAAGCACTCAGGCAGCCCTGCGGCAGGCAGCTGGGGCTGATGGAGACGGAGCAGGGGCTGCTGTTGACCTGGAGCCTTCAGCGGCGCAGGGTCAGCCCGACAAAGCTCCTCTATATCAGCGGCTGCACCGCGGGACTGTGCTGCTTGTCGCTGCGCTGATAGCAGCTCTGCCCGGCGAGCCCGGCTGCTTTTATCTGGCGGTCAGGGCGGCTGCCGCTGCGGCAGGGGGGCTGCAGGGCTGGGGGCCGCAGACGGGTGTACAAACAAGCTCAGGATGTGAGCACAATAGCCAAAGACGGGCCTTTGGAAAGCAGGAGGACGCAGCGCGGCCACCCTGGGGCACATCAAAGGTCTGTCTTGCTCTGCACCGCCAAAAAAGTCTGTGGCGTTTGATGGCTACCTGCGGACCTGGCCCCGGCATCGGGTCACACAAGGGGAAGAGGGTTTGAGCAGTGGGAAGCGGAAAGGGAGAAGACAGCAGTGTGGAGAGGGACGACATAGGAGCTGCAACACAGTCCGGGGAGGTTCTGCCTCCAGATCGTGGGTCGCTCACAAGTTTCCTCCATCCCACTTTGTTCTGGTCCTTGCTGATCTGTATCTGCACAGTATACAGCCCCTCTCTTTCCTCCTTCAGTCCACCTCCAGGCAGGCATTTCAGGTCACTTTTGCAAAGTGCTTTGTGTGCAATTTTGTGAACACTTTTCTTGAATCAGCAATTCACACAGCTGGGGGCTGTTGGGGTTTTTGTCTTCCAGACTTGGTTTGAATTCTAATCAGCCAGGGATGCCATCCAAAATTTGTGGTGTTTTGTTTAGAAGCCCACATAGCCAGAAGGAAAGTGACTGTTGCCCAAAAGCCTTAGAAAGCTGAGCTCTGAATGATGCCTGGATGGAGTTGTGGAAGGACATGAAGACACTGTGAGATGGGCCTGCTTTCTAAGCTGGACATGTGCCTGCCCTGCGGGGACCTGCAGTACCTGCTGAACCTCACTAGCAGGATCAGTGGGAAGGCCTGGGAAGGGGCTGGAAAGTTTTGCCTCCGATTTGCTCCGCATTGCATGCACGTGCTGCCTTATCCTTTGGATAAAGGACAGCCCAAGCCTTCTCAGTGGGAACCACCCTCTGCGATAAGGGCACATGTTGGCTCAGATTAGGCTTGTCCACTGCTTTGTGTTTTTATAAAGTGCATTTATGGGCAAAAGAGCAGCCCAAAGCACAAAGGAAAAGAACAACATAAAGAAGAAGCCAGCACCATGCGCAGCATTGAAGGCTCTGCTTGGAAAAAGTATCCCCAAGGGGGCTGCATGATGGTTCTGCTCTTGGGAAGTGGCTGTACTCTGAAGGAGGTGGCCCCAGGCATCCTGGAGCAGCAGGCTAAGCCAGTACCTCCTCTCTGGGTTTCTGATTGCAGGGCTCTCCTGGTCTCGGTGGCTTTTCTGCTTTTGAAGCCATTGTCAGGGTAATTAAACCCTCCCAGGCAGATGCTGGAGCCATTGGCAAGCTGAGGCTTGGCTTTGTCCTGTCCACCTGCTGAAAATGCCTTGGTTTAGGGCAGATTAATGCCTCACAGCAATATATGAAGGCAATAAGGGGTCTTTAATTGGGGTGGGATTAGCACAGCAGGGCTGGACAGGGAGAGCAAGAGCTTTCTCTCTACCTACTAATTGTCCCTTTTCTGCACTTGGCAGCAGTTGTGGCACCTGCCCATGGCTGCCTGCGTGCCAGCTTTGTGCTACTGCGGCCCAGGCGATGCCATGTGCCTTGTAGGTTTATTTACGGAGCAGAGGGTGAGATGCAGTGTGCAAACCAGGGGACCTCTGGCAGCCAGAGGGCTGGGGATGCTTTTGGCACTCAGGTGCCTGGCATAGCCCTAAGCAGCTCGTGCCTTTCCCTTGGGCTGTTGTGGGGTCCCAGGGGCTGAGCTGAATTCCAGGGGCTGCAATTTGCAGCCAGACCCTTCCCTGGACACAGACAGGCAGCAGGCATGGGTAATTTAAATGTGAGCCTGGGTATCCTTTTCCCTGGGGCATGTGAAGCAGGGCAGCGCCTCAAGGGCAGATCTCCTGGGAGGTATGTGGCTGGAGAAAGGCCATGACTCTCCCAGCTCTGGGAATCAAGAGATAAGCAGCCTTGGCCAAGCTGCTGACCTTCCCATCCCTGCTGGTCTGCCCCATGACAGCCTTCTGCCCCAGGCAGGCACTTGTCCCCCCATGTCCCCTTCTGAGGGACAGGGTGCCAAAGGCAAATGTCCATGGTGGGCTATGCAGAGGCACAACCTTGCCTACCCCCTCCCTGTTTTGGCAGGCATCCTTTGGGATACACACATGGCAGAGCCAGGCCACTGCTCAGCTGGAAAAGCTGACTTTAAAAATGTCTGTGGTTTTGTCTCAATGTGGCCTGAAAGTTTAAGTCTTTCCTGTAGCTAAAAGAACTCCCTGGTCAAGTCAATGGAAACAATCTCTGCTCCTCCCTTACCCGCTTCCCCAGTGGAGAGCTGGCTGGTATTTGTTCTTAACTTCTGACTTTTAGTCATCCTTGGCTTGTATGGGAATGGCCAGCAGGGGCAGTTTCCAGCACCAGCCTTTCCTTTACCTCTGCTTGGCTCAATCTGTCCACAAGAACTGCCCTGGGAGCTGCAGCACCCGCCGTGCTGGTGCAGGCATCCGCCCTGGCTCCCTTCTCAGCTGGGTGCAGTTGTGGGTTGTGCTGGGTGTGATTACTCCTCTTTGGAGAAAGCGCTTTTCTTCGTCTGTGCACGACCCAGCATCTTTTACAGCTTCCTCCAGATGTGAATTCAGAGGTTTTATTTACTACCCCGTGATGCAAAACGGGCAAAGCAACATGTGGTTATGTGCACCTCTCTGGAGGAACTAGAGCTGCCACAGCCCTCCCTCCCCTCTTCCTCCTTGTTAATGGGATCCTGGGGGTAAAACTCCTTGTCCCTTCGATTTGTGCCCTAGCAGGGACTTGGGGGAAAAAGTGAGACCCAGGAGAGAGGTTTGTCCAGGGCTGTCAGCAAGCAAGAGCCGGTGATGCTGGGCCCCTGCCACCCAGCAGGGTGCTGTGCTTACAGGCGTGGATGCCAGCCAGGTGGGCAAAACCACATGCACCCACGCATTTATGTCTCAAGTATGGGCACACACACACATGTACATCCACATGTATGCCCCTGTCCATGCACACCCGACAGAGACTCTCACATGTCTGCCCACAGCTCCTGGGTATACCCACCCCTTCCCACCACACTGCCTGCTTGCCTACCAAAGCAAGAGGGAGTGGGCAGCTGAGCTGGAGCACTTGATTCAGCACCAGGGGAAGTGATGAGGGAAAAGGAGGAACTGTTTTTCTTGGTTCCGCTGAACTGCACTTTGGATGTTTTCCACCTCCCACCTGCGATGGGAGGCGGCATCACTGGGGGACAGCCTTGACCTGCTGAAGAAGACCATCAACGGCCGAAGGCTTTCCCGTGGCAATTGGGACCACTCACTGTGCCTCACCCACAGCCATTGTGGGTGTTCCTGTGGGGTGGCTGGAGGGTGTTGTGTAGCTGTGAGGGCTCAGGGCCATCAGGGAATGAGCACCCCCATTCCATAAACATACTGTGTCTCTACTGGCTTTCTGGGAAAATATTTGTAGTCTGAGGCAGGGCTTTTAAAAATCTCAGCATTTTCACCTGCGAGCTTCTTGCAGGAGGCAGACAAGTATGAAAATAAAGATCCCAACCAAAGCAAACGCCTGCAGCCCACACTTTACCTCGTCATTCCCCAAAAGCAAACATCAGCAGTGATGTGCAGCATTTTAGGTGGCCGCAGCAGAGAAGGCCCCTCTGTTTTTCAAACAAGGTGCCTTTTCATTCAGAGGTTGGCGGCGGCCCTCAGAAACCAGCGGCGTCTCACCGGGGCGCCTGCTGGAAATGCAGATGTTGCCTTACGGCAGCAAAACACCTCTTTGCATCCGAAGCCTGGGAGTGGGGAGGAAGCAGCGCCCGAGGGTGTTGACTACGGCATTTCCGCAGGATCCCCCAGCGGGGTTGGGGACCGCCGGCCGTTTGTTCATGCTCTTTGAAGGAGACAAAGCCCCCACCATGGCTTGGTCGTTTCCGCTCCGGCCAAGCGCGGCACCATCGGACGTGGGGCTGCTGGGAGGAAAAGCAAACAGAAGGGAGGCCAGAAGGACCGGGCAGAAGGAGGGGATGTTATCAGGTGCCCCATCTGCGAGACGCTGTTCAAAAGGGAGGAGAATGCTAGAGCCATCAAAGCTGTTCTGATGGCCTCGGTCCAGATGGAGAAGGGTTTGATGCAGATGCTGCCAGGCTTCTTCCCACTCACAGTGGGCTCCCCTTCCTCTCACATCAGGGGAGAGCACCCCTGCTCTCCTCTACTCTGGAAGACAGACCCTTGGAATGACAGCTATGGGCTCCTGGGCATTGCGAAAGGCAGCAGACTGCCCTGTGCATCCCCTTCAGTCACCTTTGGGGCTGGGGAGACCCTTGGGCAGGAGAAGCAGGGTCAGTCCCTTGGGAGCACTGGTTTGGAAGCGTGATTGAAGCTATAGCTCAGGCGATAAGGGTGAGCTGTCCCACTCGAGGGCACACCCATCCCAGCTCACTGCAGTTCATATAAGACCCTATACAGTGTATAAGGTCATATACATATTTATAGATGTGCGAGTATACATTATGTAAGGCTTTTCCATGAATATATGGTCAGTCTCAGAAATTTTGGGAAGGGGCATTTTGCTGACATAAATTGCGGAGTTGGGCTGCCTTGCAAGCAGGTTCCCTGAGGGATGGCCCCTCTAGACGCTCTAAAACAGATATGGTGATGCCCCTCATTGTGCCAACATCCCACTTCTATCCCCAGCCTGGCCCTGCAGCACAGGAGCCTGGTTAGGGTGGCAGCACCTGTGGGGACACCCAGACCTGCCTGGGGAACAGAGACAGGAGGGTCCCTGGGGCTATCACCAGGGCTGTGCACAGGAGCTGGCCCCATGGCCATGGCCGGGCAGAGTTTCTGAGAGTGGAGCTGTTGGGGAGCGGGGAATAGGGAGATTTTGGCCACTCACCCTCTGCACCACTTCTGCTTCTCATGAAGGTGGGAAGGGGGATGATGAAACATCCCAGACATGGCTTTTCCACGAAGTAGCGTGCTGTTCTGGTTAGTGAAAATCCCCAGCTCTCCCTCACACTCCCTCATGTGATGCATGCCTCTGTTCTCACCCCAACATCACTGCCATTAGTGCATCCCATTACCCATGGCTGGGAAGAGAGATGCAGTGGGAATGATCCTTGCCCCCTTGTGCTAGGAGAACGGGGATTCTTTCTGCCCAGGATGGGAGGCTGAGGCCAGCAGGACTCCAACCCCACTGAGCCCCTCCGAGGCTGGCTGTTCTCCTGGTGACCCTGCAGCAGGGGCTGGAGGCAGCCATGTGGCTCCAAGGGCAGCGTGTCCTCATCTGAAATGCCAGCTGGGTCTGTAAATAACACCTGGCATGAGGCTCTCCTGGCACCGGACTGAGGAGGCTGAGCCCTCTCTGCTGTTGTGCCCCGGGCTCCTTCCCCATTGTACAGATGGGGAAACTGAGGCACGGTGGGGTCCTTGACCCTGCCTTGCAGCGAGCCTGTGATGCAGCCCTATGGGTTTGCAGGGCTCTGGAAGGTGTTTTCCACTGGCAGACGGACTTCTCCCTGCTGGGAAGGGGAGGGTTTGAGGGTGGCTATTGTTGCCAGGGAGTCCACACATTTTGCCACCCTCTCGGGGGAACCAGGGCACCTTCCCCTGCCCATAGAAGAGGAGCTGCAGGGGCCTGGTGTCTTGCACCCCTGCAGTAGCCCCCCCACCCTCCTCACCCCCTGCTCCCTTCTGGCCATATCTCCCAGGGATGGTGGCTCCCACCTCCCCGGTTGCCTCCTGGGGCAATCTGTGGGGACCACGAGAGCCTTATCTGTGAGCCAGTCATGGGCAGGGCTTCCTGCCACCCCTATCAGTGGGGCAGCTCCTGAGCTGGGGCTGGGGGGAACCAGCCCCATCCTGGCTGTGTTGAGGCCAGGGCTGGAGGCATTGCATGGCCCTACACTGACTGCTGCAGGGGAGTGCTCAGGGTGCCTAGGACCCCTCTCTGACACTGCTGGATTTGGAAGGTTCTAGCCGAGGCTGTCGCACTGTGTGGCTGTGGGTAGTGGTGGGACATGTGCAAGTGGATGGTGCAGCAGCCTTGTGTGACCACCAAACTCTCAGCAGCAGTTTCCTCATTGTGATGATGCTTGCAGGAGTGGGGGGAAGAGCCCTGGGAAAGGCTTTCCTATCCCTGTCACAAGTCTAGTTGACCTCAATGTTTTGTTTATTTCTCTTGAGTAGTGCTCACCCTCCTGCTTCTAGCAGCTCGGTGGAGTGCTATTGGGATGCTAGCTGGGTGGGGATGCTGCCTCTCCCCTGAGCCCTTGGGGTGCGGGGTAGCAGGGTCATCTGTGGTTTTGCAGACTGTGGGCATCCCTGTGATGCCAAGCATCCCCCCTGCACCTCAGGGTCCCATTGCTTTCTGGCTGCTGGTGCAGCCTGGCACAGAGACCAAGCAGAGTGAAGGATGTCCCTTGGGAGAGGGAGCTCTCCATCCCACTGAGCAGGGTCTGTCCATCTGTGCGCTGGGACAGCAGTGACCACAGATCACCAAAAGCTCAGGGTGAAGATATTTATTGTTCAGTTGTTCGATGGACCAGAACCTGAGCTGGGTGTGAAGTTCTCACTCCTTGGCATTCCCGCTGTCTGCTGCAGCCCCAGGATCTGGGTGGGAAAGGAGAGCATAAGGAGGAACATATTTTGACTTCCTATTAGGGCTTTGAATGAGGGTTTTGCATCCCTGCCATGTCCTGTCTATAAGGAAAATGGTAATGGTCAGCTGGGAGCTCACTGTGCCTGCTGGAGTCAGCCCATCTGGCTATAACCGCAGGGAATTAGACATGGGTGGAAAACTGTCTAAAAACCACTCAAATATTTGCATTTCAAGCACTTTTCCAAGTTTTGGGGAACGCTGACGAAGCAGCAGTGTGGGCGATGCAGGCTGGCCAGGGGGATCCGTGTGGGGTTTTTGGGGCAGGATTTTAATGGTCAAACAGCTTTGGTTAAACTAAAACGGCAACTGAGCAAACAGGGAGATTCGGCAGTGCTGCCACTGCCCCTCTGCCGGCTCCTCAGGGCAAAACTGCCGCCCCACTGCCGAGGAGCCTTCAGACCACCCTTGCCCTGAGACGGGGAGTACATGGCTCTGGCCTCAGCACTCCCTTTTTCTTCTCAGTTGATGGTGTTTTGGGCATGAAAAGGGCATCTCATGCCTGGAACATCTCAGGGGTCTGGGGCTGGGGCTGAGGCTGAGGTTGAGCTGGTGGGGCTTGCCCGGAGTCTTTGTGGCTGTCCCATCCTATCCATGGGAGGGGATGCTTACCTGCTGTTTGGCTCCTGCCCATCCTGCCAGCTTTTGGCTGTAGTAGCAGCTGTGTGGAGAAAGGTGACTGGGGAAGGAGGGACTGCCCACCCTAAGCATGGACCGGGGCTGGAACAGGGGAGAAGGTGGGGGGACCTGGGGCTACCGCATCCCGCTGCATTTCCCCTCTCCACACCCAACTCTGACAGCTCCTGGGGCAGGTCAGAGCAAGCAAGTTGCAGGCACGTCCTGTCCTGCTGCTTCAGGGAGGATGCAAGGCCGTGGGCTGCAGGGGTGAGAGCCCAGTGTGTCCCTGGGGGACAGCTCTGTGCTGGTGACACCAGAGGGATGGTGACAGATGTGTCCTGGGCCCATATGGGGTGGGGCTGGGTGGGCTTGGGTACAGTGATGGGGCTGGGGGCTCGGTGCAGGTGGAGGGGGGTCGGTGCTGCCAGCTGCCACTGCTGCATCCAGCACCAAGGGGGGATGGAGAGGGGAGTGTGTGCAGTGCTGGAGGCCCCTGTGCATGTGTGTGCACGCATGGTGGGACCAACTCATGCAGAGCATTGATCTGTTGGGCTCTTCCCCACAGCTTGGGGTCCAGCCACGTCTTGTATCTCCTCCTGTGCTGGCGGGGTGCTCCATGCCCCGCAGCTGTACCTGGCATCTCAGTCTGTGCTGTGCTTGGGGGAAGCAGGAGACCCAGAGCTCAATCAGGTAGACAGTGATGAGGAGGGTCATCATCATGCTGGAGCAGTGAGTCAGGGACAACAGACGCAGGTATGCTGGGCAAGGGGACTACAGTGTCCCCCCATGCAGTGGGCACCCATGGGTGGTGCTGGCCCCAGGGCTATGTCCAGGGAGGGGAATAGGTTCCTGCACGTGACAGCCTGGGTGGTGCAGCACATGTACATACGTGCTAGGGCATGGCTCTGCCTCCCTGGGGCAAGGATACGTGCAGATCATTGCTGTGGCGATGGACCACAGGGCGATGAGCACCAAGCAGATGAGGCAGAACAGCAGGACTGCCGTGGTGTAGCCCACGGTGACCATCACAAACAGGCAGATGCAGCCAATACCGCAGGAGCTAACATGTTTCTTCAGCCATAGGCAATGCTGGTGAAACTGGTGCGGCACAGGGGTGTTAGCGGAGGTGGGGGGGGCCCATAGGCTCTGTGCACCCCACAGCTCTGGCTGCTCTCTGCACTGTGGTGCACGCGGGGGCTGTGTGTGCATGGAGGGGGTGTTGTGCTTGTGCAAGGCAGGGGTGAGCGTGTTTGTGTGTGCAAGGGATGTCTGAGGGCACAAGGCTGGGTGTGCAGCATGCAGGATGTATGGACAGGGGTATAGGGGAAACATGGAGAGCTGTGCGTGCTGTGCACATGGTGTAAGACTAGATGTAGGGTGCAGTGTGTAAGGGCTGCAGGGAGTAGGGCTGGGTGTGCAAGGTGTAATGTATAGGGATGGGTGTAGGGCTGAGCATGCAAGCTACAGGTAGGGTTTAGAGCATGCAGTGTGTCAGGTTAGGTGTGGGGACACAGTATATAGGGCAGGATGGGGTGGTATGTGGTGTGTAGGAACAGGTGTACAGGGTTTAGTTGTTAGGTTGAGGGATGGGGTGGGTAGAACCTGGTGTCCGCGGCACTTCAGGCATACACAGAGCCCCCAGGCTCCATGTCCCTCACCTCCATGGAGCAGTTGCAGTAGGGATAGCAGAGGATGTGTGGCCAGCAGTGCCGGTGGCACCCATGCAGACAGTGCTGTCTCGCTGTGCTGCAGAGCCCCTGCTTCAGCCTGTCCTCCCATTGCTGCAGGACACACATGGGGAGACTGTGTCCCCATGGGGCGACCCTGCCATGAGGCAGCCCCTGCTCCCCTGCCACCCCACCAGGCTGAAGGAGTCCTAGGTTGACTACGTGGGGCAGGACCAAGCTAGTGAGAAACAGGAGGAAGAGGATGGAAGTGTGATGTGCAGAGCCAGCTGTGGCACCTGCAAGAAAGAGTACATGGGGGCTGGGGCTAAGCCCTGGGGCTGCAGTGGCAGAGGTGGAGAAAGGGCAGAGTCTTGGGGTGCTCAGCCCCAGGGGCTGCTGGACAAGGGGTAGTGGGGAAGAGGATGCAGATCCAGGCTGTTTGAGCTGATGCCTGGTTCTAGCATCTTGAGGACACTGGAGTCAAACAGCAGCTCTGCTGCTCCACGTCCCCAGGAGGGTGTGGGATGACTTACAGGAGGAAGGCCAGTGAGCTCAGGTAGATGAGGGGTGCTGAATCAAAGCGGGGTGAGAAACTCCATGATGGGATGGGCAGCTGTGGAGCCCTGGCCTCACAGGATGCATGGCAACCACAGCAAAACATCACCCCATTCCATTCCCATGGCAACCACAGGATCCTCCTCCTCCCCCCACCCCATTCCCATGGCAACTGCAGCATCTCATGCCAGGGCACAGGGGACCCATTTGGGGTGCAGCTGCTACTCTGGCTTCATCAGGAGCTCACTGTCAGAAGGGCAAAGGGTTGGGGCTCTAAGGTCCGTGGGGGCCTAGTATAAACCAGCCCTCATTTTCCTTGGGGTGCTGGGAGGACATCAGGAGCCATGGACACCCCTGAGACCCATGAGGATGCAGGGATCCATCTAGGGCAAAGATACACTGCTCCCCAAGCCTCACGCCCCAGCTCCCCACGCAGTGTGCTCCCTCCGTCCTACATTGCCCTCCCAGACCCGGCCTGCTCCTGTCCCAGGGCCTGGGCGCTGATCCGGGCCAGCCCTGCCCTCTAGTGCCGTGGGACTGCTCTAAGCAGGGCTCAGCGCTGCAGAGCGCTGGGAGCTGAGCCATTGCCAACTGCTCACACCGACACAGGGCTGTGCGGGGCCCGGCAGGCTCCACCGCCCCGCACCATCACCTCCCGTCCGGCCACTGCTGCTGAGCGGACAGGCGGTGCATCCCGGATCCCATGTGGCACCATGAGCCCCTGTCCATGCGGACCGAGGGGGTGCACAGGCAGGGTCACCACAGCACGGGTGCCCGGTGTCCCGGGAACGCGCAGGCGCGCTGCCATGGGTGATGTCCGCGGGCCGCGGCACGCCGGGTCGATAACCGAGCGGCCGAGGGCACGGCAATGGGCGCGGGCAGCGGCGGAGGCAGCTGGTTAAACTGGAACGAGGCGCGGCGTCCTCCCCGCGGTCCCTGCCCTGGGACTCTGACCCCGAGGCAGGCGGTGCTGGGACGGAGCCGCGGAGGAGCAGAGCAGGATGGACACCGCCATGGAGCTGGCAGACGACCCGAGGTGGGTGCCGGGACCCCCGCGCCGCTTTGCGGCCTCACAAATCCAGCTTTTTTGGGGAGGATTTGGGTTATTCCCTCTATAAAGGAAGGGAGGTGCTTGTGGTGAGGCGGGCCAGCCAGGGGACCGCGGGGACCCCGCGGGGCTGGGTCCATGCAGCTCTCCCCTTTCTCCCCGCAGGTTCCCCCGCCCACTGGTGGAGATGCTGATGAGGAACTTCAGCGTGCCGGCAGCATGCTTCTCCCTGCCTCCCACCTCCCGGCACCTGCTGCAGCGTGGGTCTGGGGATGGGGGGGAACCCTCCTTTTGCCACTGGCAGAGCAGGGCAGGGAAGAAGGAAACAGGGTGGATGTGGACAGTGCAGGGAGGGAGCAGCCCTGAGGAAGGGGGAGGCAGCAGGGTGCTGCCAGGGCCTCAGCCTCCCACCCCATAGCCCTGCCTGCAAGGATGGGGGCAGCGCCAGGGCAGGAGACGTGGGAGCAGTGGGGCAGAAGCACCAGCTCCAGCATGGCCAGAAGGATGCAGCAAGGGGTTTCCCAAACCTGGTCATGTGGCAGTGGTGACCCCAGGGGGGACTGGAGGGGACAGAGCTGATTTCTCATCCCTCCCCTGCAGAGCTGGACATGGCCCAACTCGCCATCATGGGTCTTGCCACCATCATGACACTGCTGTCAGTCGCGATCTTTGTGGAAGAGGTTTTCTACCTCATCCGCAAGATCCGCTGCCCCATCAAGATGAAGACCCTCTGCTGGAGCAGCTCAGCCCCTACGGTGAGCTGAGGAGCGAGAGCAGTGGGGACATCACTCAGGGGGCCAGGGCCACCCAAGGGCTGCCGGCCCACAGGAGTGGGGAGCAGCAGTGTGCCAAGCTTGTGTCTGCCCCAGGTTGTGTCTGTGGTCAGCTGCTTCGGGTTGTGGATCCCACGCTCCATGATGGTGGTGGAGATGGCTACCACAGCGTGAGTATCACCTATCCCAGAGCTACTTGGCCTCCCCACGGGGCTTGACCTGCCTTCCTCCTCCTCCTTCACAGGTACTTTGCTGTCTGCTTCTACCTCCTGATGCTGGTCATGGTCGAGGGCTTCGGGGGGAAGGAGGCAGTGCTCAGCACCCTGAAGGATGTGCCCATGGTTGTCAGCACTGGGCCCTGCTGCTGCTGCTGCCCCTGCCTGCCCCGAATCACCATGAGCAGGTGAGGGAGAGCTGGGGTAACCCCCTGCCCCTGGGGAGGGCTGTCACACCCCTCTACTGCTGGGGTGAAAGAGAAGCCCCTGGGCCAGGGCTTGGGGACCTCAGGGTGCTAATGGTCTCTCTTGCTGTGCCAGGAGAAAGCTTAAGCTGCTGATGCTGGGGACTTTCCAGTATGCCTTCTGCAGGGCAGTTGGTGTCTTCCTGGGGCTGGTGCTGGCCACGGATGGGAACTACAACCCTGCTGATGTGAGTGCCAGGGCACAGAGGCAGGCAGGGTGACACACTGATGGAGAGCCTCCACCAGCCCTTGCCTTGCCCAGCAGCTCTTTCAGCCCACGTGTGTTTCTGTGTGTCTCCTCCTAGATCTCAGCGGAGAGCGTGGCCCTCTGGATCAACACCGTGGTCGGTGCCTCCACACTCTTCGGGCTGTGGGCCCTGGGCATCCTCTTCCGGCAGGCCCGGCTGCACCTTACTGAGCAGAACATCAAGGCCAAGTTTGCCTGCTTCCAGGTAAGCTCCCATCCTGCCTGGCTCCACGCAAGCATGAAGGGGTTAGGGCGGAGATGGGGCAGGCTGTTGGAGAGTGGGGAAGGTGAAGGGCAGCAGCCTTGCAGTGGTGCAGCCTGCACCACCTCATGTGTTGGTGGTTGTAGATCCTCCTCCTCCTGACGGCACTGCAGCCCGCCATCTTCAGCATCCTGGCCAACAATGGCAGCATTGCCTGCTCGCCGCCCTTCTCCTCCAAGGCCAGATCGCAGCGTAAGTTGGGAGATTGGGGAGCAGTGGTACGTGCTCCTGGTTGAGCCCCTCCATTGCACATGGGGAATGGACATGGTGGATGAAGGCAGCTTCAAACAACCCTTCTCCTTTTCCAGAGATGAACGCGCAGCTGCTGATCCCGCAAACCTTCATCTTGGCAGTGGTGACGCGGATATACTACCGCAAACAGGATGACAAGCCGGGCTATCAGCCTGTCAGCTTCACACCCACAGGCACCAGCACCAAGGCGTGAGCAGGAGGGAGCAACTGGGGTGCCAAGGGGCAGAATGAGGCAAGGGGCTGTTCTGCCTGTACAACCATCTCCTCCTCCTCCAACTTTGGGGAGCTACTACCAGCATAGGAGGCAGAGGGGAGAAGAACATCTTGGCATGGGATGAAACGGTTCAAAACCTGAAAGCCATGAGCCAAAGGGATCTGTGAAGCCACCTCCAGCCTGGGGGTCTCTTATCTGGCACTGAATAAAGATAAGTTTGTACCCGAGGCTTGTGCTGGTGACTGGGCTCAGATTGTCTCCTGCCCAGCCTGGGTGGGAGATGACTCCACACAGAGAGAAGACAATGGAGCCCAGACCAGCACAGTCATGGCACAGGGCTGTCACAGTGTGCTCAACACCTGTCTGTAACACTGACCTCTGGGTGCTGCTCGCTGGGGTCCAAGGCAATGCCAGGGCAGCAACATTTTCTCCTGAGACCTCTAGTTGGGTCTGGCCTGTTCCTTGAGAGCACAGTGGAAGCATCCACATCTGCCAGCCTGGGGCCAGGCAAAAGGAAGAAGCCTTGAAGCACCTTTGTAATACAGGCTATTAGTTAATGCTACCTTAACCAGCCTTGTCCAGGATGTGCTTCGGTAGCCGTAACTGCTCTACACTTAGAACAGAGGTGGAGGTGGACATCAGGAGGAATGATGGCTCGCAGAAACCACTAGGTAATCTTTTGACCTGCAATGAAGAACCTTCTCACTCAAACCATTGCTTAACATGGCAGGTGAGGAGGTCACAACAGGAGCTGGCCGTGTTAGGATGGCAGAAGGGATCTAGCACACAGTGAGTAAAATGACTTGGCATTTATTTGGCTAAACATAAAAGCCAAACGCCCAACTCAAGAACAAGACAGTAAGATACATAGTGTGCACAGAGGTCCATACAGAGAAACCACCACAGCAAACACTGACTGGGAAGAACCAGCTTAAAGCAACTGCTGCTGCGAGGCTGAGGTGACAGCAGGACTGGGTGATGCAGCATGGTCAGAGGTGACAGCGGGACTTGGTCAAGCAGCATAGCTGGAAGTGGGCAGCAGATGCCAGATCATCTGTACTAAGACCAGAGCCTGCTGCAAGGCACCACCAAAGCTTCCCCTGAATTGCATCCTGGTGTCCTCCCACTGTAATACCTCTGGCCAGAGCAACCCCTTGGGGAAGCAGTCAAAAAGCCCAAGCTCTCAACTTTTTATTTAATCGATTCATTTTGGGGAAAAAGCAGGTTTTGTGTGCCATGAAAAGGGGGGAAAAGTTACTCAGAGCTTTTCGCAGGTGGCTGTGTTCAATGGAAAACTGCTCAGCTGTAAGATGCGCTGGTGTTTTGTTACAAGATTGCCAAATTTGACAGTCTTCAGGCAACAGTACATGGCCTTTACCAACACAGCTTTCTAGGCATCAGAAGCACTGGGACCAAGCAATCTCATGGCTTTGCCAAGAAGCAACACATAGGGAAGAGCAAAATATGGGACTCGTTTCCCTCGATCAGACAACCAGACCCAGCTCCTTACCTGAGGCAGGTAGGAAACCCAGCCCACACCTTTAAACCAGGGAGTCCTTGGCAGCAAGAAGCTCACCCTGAGGCCCAGGGGCAAAACATGGGGTCAGTCCCACTAAAGTCACCACTACTGCCAGGTGTACCTGGTGCTCTAGCACCTGCCTCTGGTTACAAGAGCCAGACTGCACAATAAAGTCCTCCATAAAATGCGCAAAATCATTTCAGTACAGGTGTGTTTCATACTTTCCTGAGAGGTTAAAGACCTTCTACAACTCTAAGCATTATGCTGTTAAAGTGCCATGCTCTTCATTTCTTGCTTCTACCAGCATCCTTGGCACCTTCCAGCTTTGCCCTGCTGCTGCCACTATTCTTTGCCATCAGAAAATCCTCTCCCAGGGGCTGGCTGCTGGTGCCAACAGCCTCACGCCCAGATCTGTACAGGAACTGAGGCAGGGCTGTCTTGCAGAAGTTAACGCCTCTGGATTTAGCAGCATCAAACTCAACACATTCTTCAATGCAGGATAGTAAAGATTTATTTTTCCACTCTACCTCTTGACTCCAAATTCAATTCCATCATGCCTCTTCTGGGTGCTTCTTCTGAGGAGTGGGATGAGTTAAGGGTGTGCAGGACAGCCCTGGGAAGCAGCACTGGGTACATCTGTGGATACCAAGATATTCTGGAGAACTTGGCTCATGTGTTTTGCCCAAAGATCAAGCTCTGTCGTGTTCCTCAGAAGACAAGGCAGTGCTGGAGATGAGGCTGGTCCAGCAATCCATAAGCAAACAAAAAATACAAAGGGAAAAAAAAAAAAAAGAGACTAATCTGGGATTTGAGGTTCAAATTTAATTTAAGTGCAAGGAGGAAGCAGGGATTATTGGTTACAAGAAACAGCTCTGTTATTCCAAGCTACATGTAAAACCATAGCTGGCTTCTTACCAAGTACCCCGGGTTTTGCAGAGAGACTGAGAAATACATTAAGGTCTCTGCAGAACAAATCATCATCCAAAACACCATTGTTATCTGAATTTACAGAACACTGTTGCATAACTTGTGTTTAAAACAGTAGTAAGGCTCTAAAGCAGCCTGGCCTTTGTGATCTGGCTTGGGAAAGCAACACAACACCCATACTGAGGGAATGGTAAGGAAGGGAAGGTGGGGAAGATGAGGGAAGAGAGAATGTAGGTGATACAAAGTAAGTGCTCTACCACTCATAAACTAGGGGATTCACAACTGGCTTGTACCAAGTGGCAATTATTTGCTCCTTAATAGCAAAAAAAAAAAAATCCATAGCAGCCAACCACGCTCACAGAGCCATGCACATCCCTGCTGAGAGAGGTCCGAAGTGGCAGATAAGAATCCCCAAAATACCCTTCCAGATACCAGCTCTGGCCTCAACAGAAGCACAGAGTCTCTGTCAAGCCCTCTGGGCAGCATGACAAAGGATCAGCAAGATGAAAGCTGGAAAGAAGCAGCAGCCTGCTCCCACCACAGTGTCACTGCGTCCCTGGAAGCATCGCATTGTGGAGAGCTTGTGGCAGCACTTGACAATTTGCCTCCTTGCACCCACTGCTTTGCAAGTGCCAAATCCCACTTGAAAAACTTCCCTGCAGTGTCCCTGACCAGCTCTGAGCTGTCCTGTACTCCCAGCATTGCAGTATACAGGCAACTCTGCCCAGCAGCTCCACCCAGAGACAATGGATATCACAGGCAAACCTGAACAGAAAAGGAAGCAGGAGCTTTGCAGCTACGTGACAGCAAGTCCAGTTCCTCCAGTGCTTGCCTCAAGGACAGAGGACACTGACCTGCTCTGTGCACAGGCATGCAGCATGGGCAGGGCAACTGCCCGCAAGGAGTCGCAGGCCACAAAGCTCAGTGTTTATTAGACAGGACAGCAGGCACAACCTGCACCACGGTTTCAAACAAGCAGATTACATATTTAAAGTGTTAAAAAGCTGCAGCTCTCTGATGCTTTTTCTGGCCTTCCCCCAGGAGAGGAGTAAGCAGGCACTGATTTGTGCATTTATTAAGCAAGCCAGGTAACCACCACACAGGACTGCGACCCTTCGCTGGGGTAAAACATGCCCTTCATCTGTCCAGCTGCACACGCCAACATGGGCAGCAAACTGGCTGTACGAATTCACGTTCTGTCCTCATAGCAGCGACTTCACGGCACCAGTGTAAAGGACTGCTCCAGCCCTTAGAGCACAGCAACTGAAACACAAACACGCACAGAGCACAGTCTTGAGGTGCCGTTTGGACAGACAGTAAAACTTATTACACACCAGAGACCAGGGACAAGGAACTTTTCAAAGGAGTACACACATTCGTTTCCTACCTGGGCTCTCACACACTTGAGGAAATGCGCAGACAGCAAGTGCCCTGAAGCAAAGATTCATTCTCTTCTCTCCAACAGCAACTGAGGGCTGAATTTTAGCTCAAGAGTTAGCAGTCTTGTTAAGACTAGCTGGAAAGGCCTTTCCCCTGCAGCCCCTGTACAATTTGAAGCTGCGAATGCTGTGTGCTTATGAGGTGTGCGACTCTACAGTGCTGCGAGTTCCTCCAGGGTGTAACTCCTGTGTGTTAAGCTGGTAGCCCCCTACTCAGCACATCCTCAATATGACATTCTGGGAAGCTCAGCTAAGGGGCACATGAGCACTACAGCATCTGCTGGATAGATTCCTATGGGCTCCAGTGGAGCAGAGATGTCTCTATTTCCTAGAGGCCTCTTTACACCATCACCTCCTGCATGCTCTCAAGGTCATGCTGATTGAGGAACTGAGGGGTCTTTCATTTGGCAGTGGCACAGATACTGCCTGGGGGTGGGGGGGAATAAGACAGAGGAACTGAAGCAAAGAAGAGACACATGGGTCTTCCCATTCTCCCTCTTGCCTGGAGGTTTAACAAGGGAAAAGAAACCAAAACAAAAGCCATGCTTGAGTGCTATTCTTTGCGCTTTAAAAGTATTTTCTAAAATATAAAACCGATCTTCCCCCTGGAAACTACTAGAATGTAAACAATAAAAAGGGGATCTGGGGAGGAGAAGGGAGAGGAGGTTAGAATGTGCTTCCAGGCAGCAGCCCTTGCTAAGAGCAACAGGTGTCTCCAATGCCCTGTGCTCACCATCAGCCCTGTTCCTATGGCTCTCTCACTCATTTAGAGTTCCCCAGTGGGTTCAGACTTAGGATGCAGCGGTTAGCGGTTCGCAGCAAATCCCGGCTGGTAGCTTAATCCTCTTCATCCTCACTGATGTCATAGGTGACTGCAGATTCATTCCTGGAGCGGTTGGCTGGCGAGGAGGGAGGAGTCTTGGTTGAAAAAGGCCAGCGGAAGGAGGGAGATGGGGAGCGGTCGTGAGTGGGGCTACTGCTGGGACTCTGCTTTGGGCTGATGGCCTGCAGCATACGGCCCTTGCCCTCCTTCAGCATGTGTTTCTAGTGACAGAAGCAGGGAGGTAGTTAGCATGGCTCAAACAGCAATGGAAATGGATGCTACCTACAGCTTGTGCAGCATTTTGGGTTGCTGCATCCCTTCAATGCTTCATACAAGGGCAGAAAAAGCCCAAGCATTGCTCCAGACTTTGGAAACCACATACAGTGTAATCATCACCAATCTTCTAGCACTTCTAACATGAAGTGCCTGTAATATTTACTCAGCTGTAAAGGAGAGTCTGGCATAAAAAAGTAGCTTTAGACTAATCCTAGACCAATGACAAAGTGACCACCAAATCTCTTGGCTGCTCAGTGGCCTGTAGGACACAAGCTGAAGTTTACAGGCTAGCTTATGGGATACAGAGACTTTTTGTACTACAATCATAACTGGCATTATCCAGTTGGAAAAGGTGAAGGCTCCCTGTAAACAGGCTGCCAAAGCCTGGGACAAGATGTCTGCAGACTGGCAGCACACTGAGCACTGCAACAAACTGTGAACCTTTGTCTGGAGACCCTGGGCTCCAGAAGCCCTATTAACAACTGCCAAGCTCTCAAAAATCCCCTTTTCCCAGAGCAGCTCCTTACCAATGCACCTTCTGGACCAAACATCTCCAGGAAATTGCCAATGAACTCCCGGGACTTCTCTTCCCACTTCTGAATGAGATCAATACTCTTCTCCTCCACTTTCTGGACAAATTCCTTTGACTTCTCTTCTACGTCCTTCACCCTCTTTTTCACCTTATCCACACGCTCCTGGAGGTGATACTTCTTCTCCTGTACAGTAAGCATTGGATCAGAATACAGCTCAGCAAATCTGAGTGGTGACCACCTCTGCTCTGTGTTACTACACTGAACTGCTGCTTAAGACTCAGCATCTCCATTAGTCTTGTGACACTTTTTCCCTAGACTAAATGGCAAACATAGTGGGGCTGTGAGATGCTTTGTGACAGGCACTGGCACAGCACACAGTGTGAGACTAAACCCAGAGATTAGCACTATCTAACAGGAGTGCATGGAAGAGGGAAATGTTTATACAATATACTGATTAGACTCAAGTGACCTGCTGTAGGTCTTTCTGCATATCATGATAGCACAAGTCTGGGTGTTTTTAAACAGAGGTAGAGTTACATGCCACAGAGAGGCCAAGCAGCCATTATCTCTCCTGTTTTGTTTTTGTATATGATTGTATTTAAAAAAAAATAGGCATAGTATCTGAGTGATAAAAATAAAACCCAAAAAACATTTACTACTTTACATCCAACATCAGAGTGCCTTCTGCTTTGTATTCTGCTTGTGGGCTAGAGCTGCTCAGCACAAGATCAGAGGATATCCTTCTCTCCTACCCAAGCACTGCAGCTCCTGAAAGAGTTCCAGGAAGGGAATAGTACAGCTAGAATGGGACCAGATTTCATCCTAATAAATGACTCTACCTTAGTAAGGTGGAAAAAGAGAAAGATGACACACAGCAGCTGCTGCCAAGAACAACGCACACTTCATTTAACTCAAGAAAACGCACATTTCACCACGCACCGTCTCCAGCTCTTTCAACAGGTAAAACATCACCCAGACATTTCTGACAATGGAGTAGTATTAGCAAAACCCCAGCTCCTCTGGGTGGGTCCCTGACGCAGTTTCAGGGGCAGGAGTCATCTTAATTTCTACTCCACAGACAATGGTTTGGTGCATCTGTTTAGCTCTGCAGATTGTCCTTTTACTGGCATGTGTCAGGATTGTGCTACCACTAGACAGATTCTACATCTCCACACTCTCTAAGATTCTGCTTCACACAGCTTGTGGTGAGAGATGCTGCAACTCACGTTTATGAAGCTGACATTGAGCTCTTTAGCTGTGTAACCTCGCTGCAGGTTCCGTCTGGCATAAACATCATAGTCCCGCACGATCCTGGTGATGATATCAGATGTTGAGATCCCCTCAGTCCTCTGAGTTGGCGCAAACATGCCTAAAGTTGGGGAACAGGACCCAGGACAGCTGTAGCAAGACACATGGCAAAAGAGCTGCTGCCACCTCTATTAGAGAATAATCTCTCCTGTCAAGAGCTCACTTCCT
This sequence comes from Psittacula echo, assembly GCF_963264785.1. Classification (NCBI taxonomy): domain Eukaryota; kingdom Metazoa; phylum Chordata; class Aves; order Psittaciformes; family Psittacidae; genus Psittacula; species Psittacula echo. Next base: position 28,234,747 of record NC_137740.1, on the reverse strand, counting down.
AACTGTTCTCAGACCACCGTATCTTTGCCCTTGAATGCACAATACTAGGGTCCTCCTTTCTGGGACTATGAGGAAGACCTAAGTAAGACCAAAGCATCTCAAAACCCTGTCAAAATACCATGTCTTCTAATGAAAGGCTTTTCACATTAGCTGGTTTAAAAACTCCTAACTAAGATCCACGGCATATAGAATAGCGTGACTACAAGGACAAGACAAAGAATCCTACAATTTTGAGGGTGAAAATATAACAAGCTCTGATGGCTGGGTTTGGATAGATTTAAATAAACTGCACCCCCTCAGAGTTTTACAGCAAACAGCTAGAGGAGCCACTTTGCTGAGTTCATGAGATTCCCCATTTGTGAGAATCTGTAAGCCAAACTTTAGTATTTTTTCAGAAGGTGTCTGTTAATTCAATCACAGTAACTAGACTGGAAGTAGGAATTAATGCTGGGCAATGCTCGGCCATGGACATGGGACATGGAACAGTCACCTATGAAGTAGGGCCCAAAGCTGGGCTTCTTCCCACCCTCCTGGGCAGACTTTGTTCTCAGGAGAGCACTGCCACTTCCCCAGGCATAATCCTGCCACATAGGGGCACAGAAGAAACTACAGCAGACCTTTGACAGGAAGCCCTGGAGAATCTGGCCCAGACCCACCTGCTTCTTTTATATGCTTATAAACATCATCACTGCCAGCAGAAGAATAGGGGATGTCATCGTGTGCAACAAAGTCGATCTGAAAATTAAGAAAGCAATGAGACTCAGTATTTTATCCTACTTTCTGCCAAAGGATGGTAACTTTTTGCTCAACACCTCAATGCACGGGTGTGACAGAGACTAGCAAGATGCTTTCCTCCGTTAAAAAGCAACACAGAGCAGTCCCAAGCTCTCAATGGTAATTGCATACCAATTATAAGCACACACCAGAGAGGAAAGGCTGGGACTAAGGACACAGCTGTTTTAAGCTCCACAGAGAAATGGCTTGTTAATGCTAAGAAGGTTAAAAAACTAAGCAAACTTCCCTGGAGACTCCTTCATGTCCCAGAGCAGTTCAACAGATGTTACAGACTCTTTTCACTTTATCTTACTGACTGATAAAAGACTCTCAAGACAGCTTGCCTGGTTTCCTGCTGCAGGGAAGCTGATGTAAATCTGAGTTGCTCCTGCTGTAAGGAGAGTTGGACCAGACACACTCCAGAAATCCCTTCCAACCCATGTTATCCTCTCCCTGCTGTGCTTCACACCAATCTATAACCAGCATCAACTTCTCCTGGAACAGCGAGAACCCTCTCAGGCTTTTTCACCATGTCACAATCTCTACCTTATTTTAACATTACCTGTCAGCTCAGCAGATGCTTCTATGCTTTCAAGAAGCCCACTTGATTCCCATAACCCCGTAAGTTCCCTATTTAAGGAGTTTCAACAGAAACAGGTTGCTCAGGCAGAGGTCACCCCCATGGATAAATTCTTGCTATAAACAGCCAGCACAGAGGCTAATCAAAATGCAGAACAGATCAGATGTCACAAATTACCCTGTGCTCTGCCAGAAACTCGGGGGTAAGCGTCCATGGCGCATTTCTCACCACTTCATCCACATAGCGACAATGCTGCACAGCGTCATACCGCTCATTTTCATTCATTACTGTGAAGCCCTTGAAGTTATGGGTTAGCTCGTCACTGCAGACTGAAGAAACAGGCAGAGAAGAGTGAGCCTGAAGTACTTACCCCAATGCTTTACTGTAAAAAGACCTTGCACACACTCCCGCTACACCAGGCAACGCCAGCCTGGTTTTGACAGATTGATGGAGTGTGCTGGCAGTTTCAAACCCAGCCACAAAGCACCAAAAACAGTGAGCTTTGTGACAGGCACTGGCACAGTGCAGGGAACTTAGCTCCTGAGCAATTCCAGAAAGGCTGTTTGGGGAATTTCTGCCCAAGCTGGGTACTTACATGCCAAGCCCTCAAGGTCTGTAGAACTCTTAGCTAATATAGAAAACTCTCCTGTATGAAATGGCACCTGGGGGCCTATTGGGCAGAAATCTGCTTTTTAACCTGTGGATGTCTCAGGCTTGGAAACTGAAGCCCATGAATAAAGCCCACTGCCAAAACTTCCAATTTCATAAAATGCCATACCACAGTCTAGGTCTTGGAAAGCTGTATTAAAACAAATGGTGAGTTCACAGCAAATCAAGTTAGCTTACTTATGTTCTATGAGAAATTAAAAGTTAAAACTCTTCAAAATCTGCAACGTAAGACATTGAGGAGGGAGTTTTATTTGGTTATCAGACTCAAAAGTAAACAAGGCATTAGCAGTCTCACTGGCATTGGATGTATTCATGCTCTGGACAAACAGATGATAAAGAGTGGGTGAGATTGCTCCCAGCTTGGAGCTAACGTTCACTGGGCTGTTGCCTCTTGTCTCAGTTCCTGGTTCAAAGGGAGCAGTTCACTGCCCTCCACCTCTTCACCAGTCTCCCAAAGGTAGAGAACATGGTTACATACCTTGCTACATCAGAATATTAATAGTTTGACCCTGTTTGAAGTACAACACTTATGTACATGGGGATATCTTTCCACCTGCAAGATTTCTAAGCTCAACGCATTTTGTAGGTTGCATCAACTATTTTAGCTCTGCTCCCTCCCTTCCCCTTCCAAACACTACTATAGCACACACAAAAATGCAGAGGTACCACTATAAAAATGCCCTCAGCGGCAAGTGGTAAGGAAACAAACCACACAAAGACGTTATGATCGCACTATTGTGGGATCAGGGTTTCAATCTGCTTCAGGAAGCTAATAGTTGTTGAGAAAAGCAGTTAAAGGTATTCTCAACGCTGATACTTTAACATCATTATGCATCCTGACCAGAGGTCACCTTCTGATATACAACACACAGTCTTTAAGGTGGGTGAAGTCATGGGCACAGAGGCCAGTATACTACAGCAGCCAGAAAAAAGGGTTTCTTTTTTCCCTGTTATATTCCTGAAGGAGGCCTGGCTGAAACACCTCTTCCAGATCCCCTCAGGCAGTCAAGCAGTATATTCCTGGCAGCATCTAAAGACCTTTGAACCTAACAGACAAAACAGGGAACTTTTATTTGGAGAAATGGGGCCTCACTGACTTCCATGGCCATGTGCCCAGAAAACCATGATCTCCACACTCCGAGTGGGACCTGTTAGGGTTTAGCCACAAAAATCCCCAGCAAAAAGTTGGAGTGGGGAAGTGACATACACCATGATACAGGCGACACAAAGCTCAACCAGCCACGGAGGGACTGCTACTCATTCTTCAGCAGATGTTCAATTCAAGAGGCAGATGTTCAATTGTACCTAATGTATTTTGATACTCAGATGTGCAACTCACCAGTATCTGTCACAGTGTGATCAAAAAAAAAAAAATCTTTTCCTTACGTACCCATTTTGTACAGGATATCTTTCTGCAGACATACGCAACTCTCAACATATTGGAGTAAGACTCCAACAACATGGCTGCACTGAGAGCTGCTTTATGGCCAGTGAGGCCATAAAGACAAAAACCCTACTATGCCATCTGCATGCATAACCACAGATGGAGGTAAACTGTACTCCTATGACAGCCAAAGTCAACAAGGTCGCTCCTTACCTCCAACAATGAGGTATGTGTTTGGGAAGAGGTTCTTTGCTTGCATCAAGGCTCGGGCATGTCCAGAGTGAAACAAATCAAATATTCCATCGGCATAAACTCTGACAGGGCGATCCACTGTGCCAAAGGGACAGAGAAACATTTGTGAAGATTCCTTCCTGCAGAAGCAGCTGCTGCTCATTGCCACATTTGGGGACCTTCTAAAACTCCTGGGGATGTTGCAGAAAAGTGGCAGAATGCAGAGCTGTGGCCAGGAAAAGTTTGTAAAGAGCAATGGCTGGCACTCTGCCTTTCCACATGTAAACAAACACAGCTCAGCTGAAATACAACCATATTCACAGACAGACTCAAAGCCTAACACGTATTGACTGAACCAAGTTGAAGGGAGACCAAGGGAAAGCAAACCCTGAACATCTCCCTCCTATGGAAATTTAAGCACAGCACTAATTTTTTGCACAGCAGGGAGCTATCAGAGAGGAACTGGCCCAAATGTTCCCCCCTGCCAGTCAGGATAACATCTCAAGACATTTCAGCTTCCTTCTCTGCAGCCACTGCCACAGCTACCAGTCTGGCTGGGGGACCAGGCTGTTCTAATTCCCCACCACTATCATCAGCTTCCTCAGACCATCAAGTGTAAGCTCGACCAAAAAACTCAGCCTGACTACTTAAGGAAAACACAGAGGTAAGGTTGTTAAGCCCAAGCTAAACAGAGGAGTCACTCTGAGGACAGCCTCTTTCAATCCCTTTCCAGCAAATCCACCTCACTAAAGATGCCAGGAGGCTTTGGAGAGCCAAGGATCTGGAGATCTGAGACTGCAAAAGCCTTCCGTATGCCAGGAGAAGGCTGGTCCTGGCAGGCCTTTATGAAAGTACAATAATGTTCTGGAAAATGGCAGGAGCATACTGGTCTGTTCCTCCATACCTGCAGCAGCTACAGTTCCTGAGCACAGGCATAAACAGCAACAAGGAAGCATGCAGTGTATTTTAGTCTTAGCAGGCAGGAAAGCCACCACTACTGAAATCAGAGACCTTAGGCAGGCTCCCAGATTTTCAGCTGGGAAATAAATGTGCATTGGATTTCCAGAACCTCTGCAGGAAACCACTGCCAGGTCTCATCAGCAGTCAGGTAGGTAGAAGTACAGCATTTTTATTGTCTCTGTAGACACAACAGAGGCCAAATAACACAGCACTGTCTGCACACTCTGACAAGAGGGCAGCCATCCTTCAGGAGTCAGCCCTGCCTCTGCCTTCCTTTTAGACTTGCAAAGAGAACAGTTGCTCCTAGCCTGGTTTAGAGAATAAAAGGATATGTTCTTGTTCTGGGGCTGACCTACTGTGTTTAAAGACACTAACTTTAAAGCCAGGCTACAATGGGACATTCTCGAAAAAAGATGTATGTTAGTTTTGTCTGCCCTTTTCAAGTTTCAGAAAAGATGAGTTTTAAAGTGCTTAACTTTAAGCTGCTTCAAAGTAATACAGAGAAGTGTTCAGCTCTGATACTATTCTGTAGCTGCCAGTGGCACAGAAGAGCTAAACCACAAAAACCTGTTTGCATCAAACAGTCTCACTGGTGAAGGTATGGCTCCTCACACACACGAGGTCCAGTTTCAACAGTACTGGCAGACTAATTTCACATAGGGACAGCCACCTCATCACCAAAGCATTAACTAAATCACTGACCACAAACCTGGTCTGACACACCAGTTGGTTTGATCTCAAGAGATATCACAATCATACCCGCATCCCACCCCAACATTTGTACAATTCCCTTCCAGTCTGCTTTTGTTTTTTTACTTACAAGGCGTCCCTCTCACTGCTTCTTCATATGTTACTCTGATGTATGGCTTGCTGTAATCGATTTCCACTTCATCTGAGAACGGAGCTGGTTCCCTCAGTCCCTAAATAGCCAGAGAAGGTTATATGTGAGAATGCAAAGGTGAATGCTGTATGTAGCAGCAGCACTGCCACTGCAGTGTCCTAGTCACCAAGTGACTTGCTATGTCTCACCGTGCACAATTCAAACACAGGTACTAAAAGACTATTGGTGCTAAACCTCAAAACACCCCTGCAGGGTGGTTAGCCTGAGTTTAGAGAGAAACAGAGAGAGAGAAAAGTGGAGTTAAGATGGCAGTCACACTGGATTCAAGAAAACAGAAGGCTCAGATCTGCAGCTGGTAAACCAGACTTTTGACAAACAGCAGTTCACAGCAGCAGAAGCCAAGCTTCATCAAACCTCACTGTAGCAGTGCCAGCTATGCCAACCCAGGCAAGACCATCACTTTGCTGTGCCTGAGTGCTTGTGCTGTGAGGTACAAATTGTAACAGCTCCTCGATTTGATTATATGAACAAGCAGACGAGCAATACCAACAGCAGCACTAATTCCCAGGGAACATATGTATCATCACCCATTTCTGAGCCATACACAGTGAGAGACTGGCCTCGATCTGTGGCATCTAAAACTGCTGCAGGCATCTACAACTGTAGATACTACAACTGAGTATCTACAACTGATGCAGAAAAACCCTTTTAATCTGCTAGCTTGTTTTATCAGCAGCTGAAGTCCAGGCATAATTTCTGATCTCCTCCGAAGGAAAACAAAACATCTGCCCCTCCCATAACAGAACAGTCCTATTTCCTGCTAGCCGGAAGGTATGGGGCAGCAATGGATGTCTTTTTCTCAAGCCAGAAGACTAGGAAACTAGCTTGCAGATCATTAGAATAACACCTTTAAGCTGCAAAAAGCTAACGAGCCATTTCCTCTCCAACCTCCTGTCCCATTGCAGCATCCTGCCATGGTGCCCAGCACCACTGCAACCAGAAAGACCGCTGCTATTATTGCTAATGTCATTCCTTACTAGAGAGCTCAAAGTGAAGCTCACAGGAAGCGACCACTGACCACTACATTCAAGCAAATTGATACTGCTGAAAATCTCCTGTAATTTACTGAGGCTCTAGTACCTGCATTTCACACACCACCTCCTCTACCAGGATCCTTACTGTTAGGTAATGCCTGCATGTGTCTGCTTTCATCACTACCATCATATCTGGGACTTGTGAATAAAACAGATTCTTTGCATTTGGTTGGCACATACCTGATATGAAACTAGGAATAAAAGCATAAAACCCCAAAAACCCTCTGAAAATTATCAGATGATCACACAGAAATGTCTTCAAAAGGTCCTGCCAGAGTCTTGCCTTCCTCCACAGCGCCTACAAGGGTCAGGACTCGACATGCACAATAGGACAGGCTTATGCATCAGCAGGCTTGCTACCACCATCTGCTGCTGAGCCCCGTTGCTCCAGGGGAACACTCTACTAGCCAGCTGTTCAGCTGGGAGTGGTAAAAGCTTCAAGGTAATGTCACAGTTAGGTGACACCATTACTCTTGCTATGATAAATAAATCTTTCTTGACAGAAAGAAGAAAAAAAGACTTTCCTCGTGAGGTCTGCGCTAGCCCTCTAACTAAAAAACAGCCGGAAAGTTTAAAGAGTGGCTAGATACTATTTATTGTGTGCTGTTCATAGACAGATGCTTTCTTTCTAACACAGGACAAACACCAACTTGAAGAACAAGTAATTCCCACGGAATAACCTGCACACTTCTCCTTCCTTATGCAAATACATGCACTGGGTTCTGACAACAGTCAAGGCCCTGAGGGATAAGTCATGCAACAGCTCGAGCCTCCTTTCCCAATGCTTGCCTCCCTAGTTCTCAATGTTGGTGCTGCTCTTGCTTTGCTTCCATCTGTCAAAAGCTTTGGGACAGGACTGAAGTACTGAGAAGAGCAAAACATTGTTATCAAAGAGGAAAGCTGGAACACATCACCCTATTTCGCCAAGGACTACGACCCCAGTGTGACGTGTCAGGGATGGTAGCTGGCTTTTGACACAGATAAGGAAAGAGCAATTGGAGCACACATGATACACAGGACAGATCCAGGAAGAGGGCAGAGAAGAGCTGTAAAAAGTCTATCATCACAATATTGTGGCAAGCACAAGTTAGAGTCAGCCCTTTACACTAGTGTTAACTGGCATAGACCCCTTCTAGAAGAGACCCCAGTGCCTTTAGCTTGCTAAAGCTGTCCCAAGGTTGATCTAGATAGAGAAATTTTCCTGAATGCTCTCAAAGTACCAGAAACATAAATGCAGTCTCCTGCCAGACCAAGAGAATCAAAGGAGCAGTTATCTTCTGGGTGTTTCAGAGCGTGAACTCAATAGACTGCTTCTGCAGGTGCTTACAGACCCTCCTGCAGTTCCCTGACTTGAAAATGACTGCTTTCTGCGAGGTGCATGGGTTGTTACATGCTTGTTTGGAGTATTTCTCCCTCCTGCTGTGTCACTTAAGAAAACTGACTTGTGAGAAATGAATGTTCTTCTCCATGAATATCTATATTGATAGCCTGTTCAGGTTCAGCTTAAGTGACTATAAACAAGCTAGACACACCTCAAAAGCAGCTTAGTGACACTTTCCTTAGGCCTAATTTAAGCCCACATTGTAAGTATGTTGTTAGTATGAATAAAGGAAGATTTTAAACTGGCTTTGCAAGAAGGACAGCTACTATCATTTGCTTCTCTCTTACCCCCCGCAGAAAAACCATCACATTTATCTTTCTGCTGTTACAGGGCAATGTCCTAATCGTGCAGGCATCTAAAGCTCCTATCTCTGCTTACTTACGAGTGAGCGCCGGGACATTTTTGGAGGGATTCCATCCACTTCTGCTGCCCCATTGGGGCCAGATCCATCTTTTCTTCTCTTACGGGAATTCAGCCTGGAGGAGGTTGGCGGCTCCATGTTGCCAAGCACGGCCAGTAAGAACTGGAACAAAATGAAGGAGAGAGGGAGAAAAAACAGTAAAAATATTTCTCAGCTCTTCCAAAACGGAATCAGTCAACAGCAGGCACAGCGTACAGAAGGTCAGCACAAAGACACAGCCACCTAACAAGGGGCTCAGCCAGTTGCATTTGGCATCAGCTGCCAAGGCTTGACAAACAGTGCCTGGTGGGAATACTGAATCATTTAATGCAACTTGGAGCTGTTCTGCAGAGAGAAGTGTGCAGCAGCCAGCTGGCTGGAGAGAAACTCGAACAAGAGTTGCAATGCAAGTTATAAATCATTATTACAGGGCTAATTATACTATTTTAGCATCTCAAAAGCAACCTAAGGATTAAGGCATGCCTAGTCTGTATTCAGCCCTCCCCTAGCTCTCATTTTGATGAATGTAAACACTCTTCTAACCCTAACCCCTACCCACCCATCAAGACGGTGGGTGTGCTGCATCCCTGTACAATCCTGATGGGAAGAAGCAGCAGGTTTAAGCAGCAGGGTAAGGGTGAGGGAAGGGGTGCAACCCATGGTCATAACTGCAGTAACTACCCAGCTTGCTGTTTGCTTTTTTGCTTGTGTAAGATCAAGCTGCAGCTCCCCAGTGCCGATGGCTCACCTTGGGATGGCTGCCACTGTGCTGCCCTCTTGTCCCCTGTCCCCACTGCAGTGGTGACTCAGCTGATGGTGAAGCAGCTGCTGATACCACATTAGGGGCACACATACTGCTAGCACTTTATGTACCAGGTTGTAATTAGCAGTGGTTCAGCTGAACTGCTTCTGTGATGAACTGACAGACAGACCACCAGTTTGGGACAGAAATCATGACAGCTATCTGTGTTTCTGAGCTGGAGTCATTGCACCTTCCCAAAAGGGCCCTGGAGCATTAGGAAGCCCAGCACTCCATGCAGCTGAAGCAAAACTAAGGATTTATAGAAAGACATGGCAGCAAGCATTCCCTTTTCAGCTGCTGCAGGAGTTAGAAATGCGTGCTACATTTGCAAAGTCTATAACTAAAGAGCAGCATTATCTTTCTGGCTCACTTGAAGTATGGAGCTCTCCGTGCAGCAGCTGGCAGTTCTGACCTGTTCCTGAGAGCAGCATGACCACTTTGCCCAGGAATGATGCTTACATGTGTGCCTCAACACCCTAATAATAAGAGCCGTGTGGAATTTAAAACTTCTCCCCACCCATATGCAGTGGGTGTGCTTGAAAACACTAGGTGGGGCAAGTAGGAGGTATGAGACAGGGCAGATGTCCCTCTGAACACCACCCCTCTCCTCAGCAGAGGGTTAGTACTGAGCATTCCTGCTTGGGACAAGCTGGAACTGTCCTCAGTTAAGGTCAACTGAGCAAAGCTCTACTGTTCAGCAAACAAGAAGGGTGGGCTTTGTGAAAGTGAGCTGTTAAGCAGATTTAGTGATCAGACTTACTCAAGTGCAAATGACTCCAGATTAAGGAATGTTCCTAAGTATGGAGTCAAATGCAGTTTAGTAATATGTGAACATACCAATCTCCCCACCTAGCATCAAGTAGATGATACCTTAGGAACAGTGTTAGGACCAGACACAACTGAACTAGTTTTGGGGTAAATACATCTAAGTATCCCAGACAGCTCTGCTAGACCTAGCACAATGCACTGAGAACAGAAAAAGAGAATCTTAGGTGAGTGGGCAGCCAAAACAATATTGGGGAGAAGACAAAAATACTTCATAAATGTTTAACTTTCAGGCAAGACTTGTCCTATAAATGCAGCAGCTTCCAGAGTGCCTCTGTGAAAACAAAGGGTATGAAACAAGCAATTCCTAGGTTTTGCAAAGTGCCATCTTGCAAGCACACTCTGTATCAGTTGTTTACTTCACCACTATGGTCCTAGCAGAAACCATCTAGCTCACAAAAAGCAGCAGGCCTCTGCCTCTGGTTCAAGTAACCCTAACGTTTGTGGAAACAGTGGGTAGAAACAACAGCAGATTTTCTTGTTATTTGGTCAAAATAATTTCACTGTGCTTCAAGTCACCTTTTGGTCTCTGAACACCTGCTTTCCTTTCCTTTGGAGAGAATTAAAAGGTCTATTAAAGTGCTGAACACAGTCAATCAGAACCACTGTCCATCAAAACACTAAAAAGCCCTGGCAGAGGCTCTGGTGCTGAAGTACAGACATAGCAGCCTCCATGCACAAACAGGTGAAGCTCTTCCTGGATTAGCTTGGCATGTCAGAGCAACCAGACCTCTCCACACACAACTACATTGTATTGAGTTATCACCAGCATCTTGCTGCTGGGTGCAGAGCTCACAGTCAGCCAAAGCAAGTTACAACACAGGGCAACACCATGCTTTATGCTGATGTACAGCACCACTGTCTGAGCCCAGGAAAGATCTCCAACAGCTTCTTCCCAAACCCAACTAGTTTCCCTCCACCCTAATTCACCTTTGCAGTTCTCAGGGTATACCTAGTCAAATGATGACAAGCAATAGCTTACGTGAATGGATTTTCTTTGCATCAAATAAACAGCAGTGGTCAGACAGCACTAGCCACTCAGCACCAGCAACACCTGATGCATCACAGGAGAAACCTGCTTCGAGGATGGAGTAAATATGCTCTATCTGCTCTGATCTTACAGGCTAGATGCTGCTGAAGGAGCCTCTGCAGCTTCTGGAAAGCTGGTCTGGGCATCTCATGAGTGACACAGTTCTGCTAATTGCTCAAATTAATGCAGAAATTAAACAATTTTATCACTCCTCTTTAAATGACAGCTTTAAAACTTCTATCCTGTGGTTAGCACGTTAGCCCTCCCAGCACCAAACCTGTCTTCATTAAAAACTGGGAACACATTGTTTTTAAAAATAAACCATACCTTACTGCTACAAAGCTATTAATCTTAGAATGTTTCATTTTGGCCAAGAGACTAAAATAGCAGCCCAAACACTTACTAACAATGGGATGCAACATCTGTAGCTGAGCATAACACCTGAGCACACAGCTTTGCTTCCTTAAATGCACAAAACACTGACTGTTCTAAAACTAATTACATTTACAGCAGATGGGGAAGGGGGAAGAGAAGATAACTCTCAAAGCTCATTCTGAAAAAAAGCCAAGATAAACCCCAGGCATAACCAGAAGAAAGAGCCCTGCTATAAAATATTAACATTGTTCTATTTTAAGGCATCACCCTCCTGCATTACTGAGTCTGTGCTGAATACCAGGAACTACTTGTGAGGAGCAAGGCTGGAAGGGCTCCACTCAGGAAAGCCATAAGCAAATCTCTGCAGCACTTGACAAAACATGGAGGTTTGCTTCTGAAACTTCTTTGGTGCATATCCTGTACCAAAGCAGTGCCTTGCACCACCTCAAGATGCCAGCTAGCTCACCTCAAGAGAGTTGTACCAGCTCCGTGAGGCCCAGCCGACTGCCAGATGGGAGGAGCTGTTCTCCTTGTCAAGGAATCGCTGAGTCCCACTGAAATGCAGCCACTTCTGTGAGGAAAAAAAGGACAAGCATTGGTTACCACAAAGGAAAAAAAAAATAAGGAAAGTAGGGAAAGAATTTACAGCTCCTCTAGGGTTAGTTAACTACACCATCATCCGAGCTGGAATTTAACAACACTGCAATTAACACCTCTGGCAGATGGAAAAGGTCAGAGTAGGTGTGGCAAACCTTCTTGTCAGCCAAAGCCTTATCTCGCTGTCTGCATCTTCATGGACAGTACCGACGTTTTGTTCAGCTTTGGAGGCATCAGAGAACTGTGTGCCTGGCACTACACTGGAGAAGCAGATAATTTCTGCATATTTCTGCACCCTAACCATACTGATGGTGTGAGGACCCAGCCCATCTGCATTCTTTGTGTTCTCAGGTCCCAAGGAATTTATTGAAGAATATTATCTGCAAATCTACATGCAGTAGTAAGATTTCTTCTGCCACTTCCACTGCTTTTCACTTGCAGATTTACATGCCAAGGCAAAAACAATCCTGCTACTTAAATTCTAAAGCCTGTACAAAACAAGACCTGGCTGCAACAATTCCGTAAATGCTCTGGCTCAAGGCTGCTGCATTTCCCACCCCAATCCAAATCAGCCCAAGACTGGCAGGCTGGACCAGCAAGGCCCCTTGACACCCACAGTTCCCAGGCTCTCCTATCGTCCCTCTGAAATTGGAAGGTGTTAGCACATCAGATGTGACTGTCATGTGCTGCTTTGCCTACAAGATCACTCCACTTTACAAGAGCAAGCTATTTCACTTCTGCTGACTCATCTGCAGGCAAATACTACTAAACTTTGCACTCTGCCAGCTGTCTGCAGAGAATTGCCTTGACACATGGGCAGCACAAAAGTGAGAGCTTCAGGGAAAAGGAGCAAGTCCTGTCACTTCAGGCAATTCCCCTGACAGGCTGTATAGTACCAAAATGACCCTGCAGTCCTCCATCAAGAGGAGAAGAGAATCCCTTTCCCCTTGTTCTCCCCCACCTCCAACCCCAAGTTTTCGATTAACTTCCTGGTGTGTATCCCTGTAGAGGTCTGTTGTAGACAGAAAGACTCAGAAGAGGTTAATGATAGAAGACTCATCACAGATTTCTCTTCAACCTGTGCTTAAAAATCTTGCCCAACCTCCAAGGCAACTTCATTCCCAGCCCAAGCTTGCCTGGCCCAGCTCTGCCCCAATCTTCAGAGTAGAAGTATCTGCTTAAAAACTGAGTGCTAATGGCTGCGTCCCAGCCTGCATCTGCTCTATCTACATGGCCTAAGCCCTCAAGCCCCTTTTAAAGGTTACTGCAGGATTTGGTAGGCAGAGTCCTGTCTACACTTGTAACATAGGCTGCTTCAGCTACTCTGGCTGAAAAAAAGCAGCTATCCTGCAGCATATTAATAGCCACATGAACATATAAAAGGGATTCTAGTTCGGCCAGTGCCTTACACTAGTACAATGGCATCCAGATGCAGACCTTTGCTATACTTGCTAAAACAAACCCCCAAGCCTTGCATCCTCTACTGATGCAGGCAGGTTGATAATATCTTTTCAAGCAGAGAGATCTGGTACCTATGTCCTGCCATTGGTGAAAAGATGTTGCTGTTCACCAACAAAGTCCCAAATGGCTTAAGACAATTCTAACACCACAACTGAAAACAGTGCAGCATGATCACCTAGGCAGAGCTGCTATGAAATACGCACACAAAAGAGAACCTGGTGGCAAGACCCTCTCCATGAATTTGCAGCCATTCTGGGTATACGATAACCTGAGGCACTGAGTGTCCCAGCATGTGACAAAGCCTCTGCTGTGGCTAGCAAAGAAGCAAGAGAGCTTATGCAGAGTATCAGAAGGGATTCAGAGCCTACCCAGGGACAATAAAGTACAGGGATGAGTGGTCATTCTGTCCTGACTTTTGTGTCAGAAGTTTTTTGTGTTGAGTTGCATGTATGGTGTGTTTTTAGGGTTTAATGGAGCCTTTTGTGACTTCAGGAGGCAACCTCCTTTAGTAGACTTACATATCAACACCAAGCCCTCACTCCAACAATTATTTTTTGTGGCTCACCCTACAGTAATTCAAGATAATTGTAATCTAGATCTTGAACCAGGAAACTTCCAAGTCATAAACTTAAATAATTCTGTAAGTACAGCAAATTCCTTCAGGAAATAAAGCACAGGTGTTTGTCATCTGAATTTCAAAGCAAATACAGTGGCTGTGCTCAGGTTCAGGAGTCCTGCAGATGGAAACCCCGCAGTACCTGCTTCTGACCACACACTAGCCTCACACTATGGACCTAGTGCTGCAAATGCACAGGGTGGGGACCGAGGGGAGACCACCTGCAGCATCCTGCTCCTCCCTCCACAGCGAGCAAAGGCCACCGAGGAGCATGACAGCTCTCAGAATTCCAGCAGACTTTAATTACAAAACGATTAACCAGTGCAGCCAGGACTTTGGTGGACACAAAAAAGCGGGTTAGAGAAGACATGTGCCTGCGCAGCAGCTAGGTCACACCTTCCCTCTCCGCAGCCAGGGCCACCTCTTTGTCATTCTGCTCCTCCCTCCCCAGCCCACCCCTTGGCTTCATCCCCTGGGCAGGGGATGTCCCCCACAGTCCCCATGCTCCAACCCCTGGGGGAATACTCCCAAAGTTTCCTCCAGCATCTGCTGCTGCCTCCTCTTGCTTACCCCCACCGCAGCCCATCCTGCCGCCCCCCGAGCATTGTGTCCGGGCTCCAGCCTCTCCCTAAGCTCCCTCCAACAAGAACCAGCGCACCACGACCCTCCCCAGCAGACGTGCCCCCTTATCCAAAGCCAAGCACCCCACGTCCCTACCAAGCAGCACCTCCCAGAGTCCCCTTGCCCCACAGCGAGCCCAGGCAGGGCTGCCCCATGCCTGGCCACTCTGCTGGAAAGAGGTCCCCACTGGCCCCGCAGGGCACAGAGAGGAGCCCCCACCTCCCTCCAGCCCCCATGACGGGCACTCCTCTGGTCCCACAGCAAGCAACCTGTCCCCTGCCCCCCCCAGCGACAGACCCTGCAGCCACCCCAGAGCCCCCACGTCCCCGCAGTAACAGACCCCAGAGCCTCCCGGCCCGCTACAAGCCACCGGCACATACAGTGCCGGCCGCCGCTCCCCTACCAGCGAGCCGCCATCCGCACGCTCCGCCGCCGTACAGCCCGGCCCGGCTCGGCTCGGCCCCGCTCCCGGCGCCGGCCCCGCCCAGCTCCCGCCAACGCCAACGGGGCTGCGGGTGGAGCCGCTGCGTGTCGGCCCGGGGCGGGAGGAAGGGACCGGCCGCGCTCCGGGAAGCCGCACCCGGGGAAACCGCGCCTAGAATCTCCGTTCCGGCTCACAACAACGCCCCCCCGCTCAGCCCTGCGCAGACGCCCGAGGCTCGGACCGGAGGCCATCAGCGGAAGAAGGGCCAGCGGAGGTTTGCTGCTACCACCCACAACCTCGACCCGCGGCCCTTCATGTGCCCAATGTAAATTTAGGGGATTGTGAAAGGAGGGAGCCAAGCACCCCTAGAGCAGCCCGGGCTGCTCTGGGCCATGGTGGTGTCGTGTAAGCACCCTCTATTTCCCACCAGAGAAAAAGGAGAGGAAGCCACGTTCAAACAAACGTAATCGAGAAACAGGACTATGCTGCCTCCAGTGTTGTAGTGAAAGAGTGGTTCTAAAAGATGCATCGTAATTTGTTACTTCCCTGCTTCCCAAGCTGCATGGGTAGAGTGCATTCTGGTCCCAACAGTCAGTAAGGGTAGGGTTCAGGATTCACCTCATCCCATCTTCCAACAGGCACTTGAGATGTGCTCTGGTTGCACCTGCTCTCAGGAACTGACATGGTCCTCTAACATTTGAAGAGATTAGAGGCTGCAGCGCTCCTTTTTAGGTATACAACAGCTGTTTCTACTCCTCTTTTCTGGAGTTCTAACAAATTGCACCAAACCAATGAGGAGTTACAACAGGGAGGAGTTTAGTAGTCGTGAGGTATGCAGGCTGGTGCCTGACCTGATGTCCTAAATACCTTGTCTCCCTATCAGTTAATACCATCTCATGTGACACAGCTGGGATTCACAGCCCAATTGTTATAAGAGTCACAGGAACAAATCTGGATAACCAGAATAAGAGGTCAGCTTTATGGGTTAATTTACAGAGAATCCTCAGAAAATGCTCATCTGAGAAGCACAGACAAATCATCCAGGCTAGTGCATCTTTTAGAATGGAAGGAGAGATAATGGAAATGGCAAGGGTCAACCCAAGGAGAGGAAATACTAAATACATAGATTTTATTATCTTACATTTCTTATAAATATTTAATCCATTTCAGAAAATTAACAAACATAAAAGAAACAGAACCCTTTCAGGATGAAAGTTGAGTTTGCCTTAAAAACAACGGCTACTGGCAGTACAGTTCTAGGACAAACCCAACACACTATATAAAATTGAAGGGTGATTTAAAGAAAGGACATAATAATACTGTGCTTAAAGCTATATTGATATCCACAAGGAAGAAAGAATGTTGTAGTGTGTAGAACAGGCGTGAGGCATGCTTTGTAGAGCTGTTATTTTGTTATGCTTTTGTGCACTTGAACAAAAAATGCCCTAAGGCATTCTTCCCCACCTCTGTCCTTCTGTGTAACATTTACCATCTTCAGTAGTAGAAGCAGCCAAATGCAGCCACTACACAAAACAGGCTGTCCTGGGGAAAACAGAAAGGCTCTGCGTTAGTGCAGGCAAGCTCTTTGCTAGCCTAGCTGAAAAGGCTGAGCTAAGACAACACTTAGACCAGAGCATAACCCTGTCCTGGGATAGATCACACATTTCTGTCTCTTAATTAGTTCCTTACCTCACTTGTGGTGTAACTTAGGATGGTGTGTCTAAATGTCAGAAGTGCCTCAGTTTACTCCCTCCACACACCCACAGGTGTCTAGGTGTCAGTTTAAAATAGTAAGAAAAAAAAATAATAATGATAATAAAACCTTGGCTTTTGCTCAGTCCTGGGTTCCAGCCATACTCCACAACAGCAGTTCAGCAAACCATGCAAGAAAAGACTTTCTCGCCATTGATTCCTCTCCCCAACTGTAAAATGGTGTGGCTATAATGACTTTTGCACAGCAATATATGACCTACTCAAGAAATAAGTTCTACTATGTTGGATATGATATCTCAGTAAGTTTTGTGAATGAGGACGTAAATCATACTGTTTCAATAGTCTTGGTTCCTTCCTTTGAGTGGCTGTTTTTTTCTGCTCCATATTTAAGTTTGCTCTACCTCTCACACAAAAGCAAGTAGCTTTACACTTTCCCATGGTAAAACAGTTGATACTTACATTCATGAACACATCATGAGCACAGCTGTCATTGTCAGCATCCCAGAAACATCGCGCAGCCATGCTAGACAAAAGACACAGAGTTGAGCCATCACCCACAAGGTTCACATATAAGGACCTTAGTGATCAAACTGAGATTCTTTCAAAGATAGAGGAAACAGGAAGAATTCTCCTGAATCGTAAGCCTAGATCCCCACTGCTAAATTCCACCACATGCTGTAACCCCTTCTGTATGTGGATCAAGCTTCATCTTGAAACTCCTCAGCTATCAACCCTGCCACCTCCACAGCAGGGCTTGAAATCTCTTTGCTATGGTGCTTAAGAATCTTTGACTTCTGGCCTGTGCATATCAGTGGCTAATATAGCTTATTTGTTCTTGTCCTTCACCTCCTGTACCCTCATAGTACATATCCCCAACTTATTTATAGGGAGCTATCGTATTCCTTGGCAGATGTTGTGTTACTAGACCATGAGCTAAGCTCTTCTAGTCCTCATGTATCTATACTCTATTCCGTGACCATCCTGCTGGCCTTTTCCTACACCTGCTTCAGTCCAAGCCTTACCTTGAAGACAAGCAACTAAACCGTAACAGGATATTACAGATGAGACCTCAGTGCTGCCTTGTCTAGGGTCATTGACACTCCCCTTTCCCTGCTGCAAATGCCCACCTCCCTGCTTGCCCCAGTCAGTCTCAGCTGACAGGGTCAATGTCTGTAGCACAGCATGTTGTTCCTAGTCCCTAGACATGCAACTCATTGTTAGAAGGCTATTGAATTTAATCCTTTTTTCCCCCTTCTCTCTTTTATTTATTTAGTTTTCCCCTATTACCATAGCTCTGTTAATTCTAATACTAATATGCAGTCCAATATTCCACTCTGCCTCTGGAATACCCTGGTTTCCCAGTATTTTGCATTAAGGATGTTAGCAATCATGCTTCAGTCTCACCTCCTGCCTACTGCAAACCAGAAAATTTCCCCAATTGCTCTATCAGCCTGTGTTGCTGGGCTTCACTTTTCAAATCAGACCACTTCATCGAACCATTCACTGCTTCTGAAGCAGTCTGCCTGCAGACAGACATTCCTAACAAAAGCCTGAGCAGCAGGTATAGATATTCTTTCCTGACCTCCAGAACACTGAGGCAGCAGACCTGATTACAGCTCTGCTGCACTTATCTTCTGCTGCTGGAGCACCGGGCACAATAGTAAAGATAAGCCCAGTAGATAAAGCACATAAACCTTGTAGGCTGTTCTCTTTCATTTTCTCCCTACTCACTAGTAATGGAAAACTACAGCCCACGACTGCAGCCGAAGAGGAATTCTTTTGTGCAACTGCAGTTATCTGGAGCTAAACTAGAACTTCGTCTAGGCTTGGTTCCCATTACAGTATTGTATAGGGATTATAGAAATGTAAACTTCTTAAATGCATACCTGGGGGGATTAAATGCAAAGCAAGAATTTATGGAAATCTGGCTTTAGACAGAAGTGAGTTACCATGGCTCTTGTGCTCCAGCCAGAACTTGAGAATGGACTGGGTGTGTGCTCTAGTTCATTGTGAATACAACTTAAAATGCCTTTCTGCAACACTCATCACAAATGCTTTTCAACATTTCTGCTTGCTAAGAACCCCTGTGCAGCCAATTATCATGAGGTAATTCAAGGAGGCACAATCCAAGCTCTCACTTGCCACTTAAAGAGAAAAGAAAGTGCTTTACACTTTATCATCTGCAGAGAGAACTTTTTACCCAGGAAATTTGGAAACAGCTTCCAAATGAGAAAAAACCAAGAAATTAACCAACCAAAAAAAACCCACCCCAACCTGAACCCAAACCCAACAACACCCAAACCCGACAAAATTTATAGAAATACAATTAGAAGACTCAAAACTTACTTCACTCCTTCTCCTCTCTGCTCTCCAATCACAACCTGCACCACCATTTTGTACCTGTTAAATCCCACCTCTGGAGAGAGAGAAAAAATCATAGCGAGCAACTACTTGTTTAAAATAGGACCCCAAAACAGGGCCCACAAAGCTAAAGATTTCTACAAAGCAAGTGTCTTGTACAAGCCTATACATTGGCAAAGTGGACAGACTACCTTGCAGCTTCATCTTCCTAGGTACAGAGTACCATGATTTTATTGGAGTTAAAGAGTGAACAGGGTATTAAGCATCCGTCAGAAGATGCATCTAAGGCAGAAGACACCCCTGAACAGCCACACAACTTGTTGGCGTTCTACCTTAACAACTTTCAGGAACTGAACACATAAAAAGAATGGTGGACAAAATCCAGTTTGAAGAAAGTTGGCTTATTTTAAAACTGTTCTTATGCAAAAGCATTGTAGAGATTCTTCTGCCACATAGGTGTTTCCTTTACTTCTCACCTGGGATAAAAGGCCATATAAAAGCATATGTGGGTGTATGTTATGTATCTGCGAAGATATGCAGTTGTTTTACAATAGTAAAGAAACAGTTCTGGGGCACAGGACAGATCCAGTCAGGCCATGGCAATGTTCCAGAAGCCAAATGAGAACAAGCATGTTTAAAATAAAATATAGATCCTAATGCCTGTCTTCAACAAATCAGTGTCCTGGGAAGATTCTGGTGCACTGTTTCCACTGGAGGACTGAACACTACATGCTGGGTTTGGTAACATCCACCCTGTCAATGCTTATAAGAATAAGAAATGCCAGCTAATACACTGGGCCAGTCTCACTTCAGGCTATTGTGACTGTGTTTACAGATTCCTGAAGCCAATCCCTGTGCATGTTAGCTCAGCATCAACTCGTGTTGGGACTACAGCTGCTGCTGGCTTTAAACAGATGTGTAACTCTGGGAGAAATGTAAATTCAGGGTTCCTGTCGAGGGTGACAGTAGCTCTGTGCCACCGTGTCAGGCCAGCCCAGCAGATGGAGCACCAGCCTGTTCCCAGGAAGAAGACCAAAAAAAAAGTGACTGTGCCAACACATGTCTATGGACTTATTCCAGCAGCAAACACAGGAAACACCTGATGGAACCTGAAGTTTAATTCTTGAGCTCAAAAATGGTGGAGGGCATCCTGTGCAGCACCACCACAACCCTTCCCAGTGCTGTAAGGCTGTAGTCACACCCCTCCTTGGAGAACGCTCCTCATTCTCTCCCCCTTTGCTGCTCCCATTGAGCCTTGTTCTGATCTCCCTGCTATTCCACTCTGACCTAACTCTGATCTAACTTGCAGCAGGAAAATAGGAAGAATGGTTCTGCTTATTGAAGCAAGAAGCAATGAAGCATCACTTCTTCCTTTTCTCTAATGCAGCTTCTTTCCTCCTCTGAGGCTGACATCCCACACCAGCCAGTCTATATGAAAACAAATCATGTCTGCTTGAATTAGCCTTCTAGTGCTGCAGGCAAGGAACATATGTGCATATAATAGATTGTTTCATAACAGTAGCCTTGAGTCAGTCAGCAGGGAAGGAATAGGTTTCAAGAATAAAGGAAGGTTCTCTGTTAAAAGGGAGAGGATACAGTACGAAAGAAACAAACCTCCTTACCTTTCAGTCTGTCTTTTATTGTCTCTGATAAAGACATCGTAAGCTGAGGCATGTCGTTTGGAATGTACTGTACATTGGCCAGTTTCTCCTTCAGTATTGCACGGATGCATTCCTTTACTGTGGATGCTTTAAATCTATCAGGGCAACAAAACAGCAACAGAAAACCCAGAAAGTTCACACTATGTGTAGAAATATGTGTAACTTCCACATATTAAAGAAAAATGAGAAATTAAAAACCACGGGGGAAGAAAGCCCAGCTGAGATGGAGATACTTAACCAGCCCTGCCACAAGCTGTACAAACATAGGTGTGAAACCAGCCCCTCCAGCAGCATCCCCTCCCTGTGCTCCCCTCCTCACACACCCCCCCCCTTTGTCTGGTGTCAAAGTTAGTCTGGGTCCTCATAGCCCCAGGGCTTCCCCATTCCTACCACCAAGCGCACACAGCCCCATACAAGCCCCCGAGGCCCAGGGACACCCTTCCCGACAGCCCCACCGCAGCTCCCACCACCCCCGCGCCCCGACCAAAGGCCGCCCGGGCGTCTCTCCGTTCCCGGCGCACCCGCGGCTCACCGGTGCTGGACGCTGGCCCTCAGGCTGTACATGTTCCCAGACCCGTCGTCCAAGCCCGGGTCGTCCATGGCCGCGGTACTCCGCGGCTCTCCCCAGCGTTGGTTACTGTGGCAACCGCACCACTTCCGCCTGACGCGCGTCACGCTGTACGTCACGCCGCACGTCAGGGCGCTCGGCGTGGGGGAGCTCGCATGTGTCCGCGGGTCCGGGAGGTATGGGCACTGGGGGAGAGATGGGCGCCCCGGGGGCGTGAGCGTGGCAGGAGGTCACAGCGGGAGAGGCAGCGGCGGGGAAGGTGGCCGCGCATCGCTGGGTGCCTCCGCGCTGCCTTCCTGCCGCCAAAACCGCTGCGGCCGCAGCCCGTGCCTGCTGCCTCGCCCGGGCTTCGGTGTGAAGAAGAAGTTGTGGATAGACTCCACAACTCGTTAAAGTTGTAAACTAGGTATGCTTTATTCAGCGCTGAGGCGCATGGGGGATCGCTCCTCCGAAGGCATGCACACCTCAGCGTTGTTCTCCTTCATATTTATCCTCTAAACTATTACATATTCGTGGGGTTACACAACACACTTATACATATTCATGACCTATCCCCTCTCGTATTATAATGAGGAAAAAGGTCCTTGCTTGCGTAGTGTCTCCTGGTGGTCGTGGGTGAGGGTCTCAAGATGAAGTAAACGAGTCTTCCTTGAACTTTTCACCTCTAGTCGTCGCGCATGTTCACTAGTGATTTAGTCACTGTCCAAACTGCAAAGCTGATTTCAGCCGGTTTAGGGTTCCAGAGAACAGGAACCGAGTTACTGTTCCTTCCTCTTATCAATAGCCTTGGTCCTCCCACCCTGTTCCAGCAAGCACGATAAGTGTTGAGCGCGCATTTGTTGAGTAAGCATGAATAAGCGGTAACATTGTTAAGCAAGAAGCTTAACCCTAACCCCCCCGGTACATCGACTAACCTTTCGCATCAGGTGGGCTGCGGTGGCTGTGAGCTTGGTGCCGAGTGCTCCGGGTGCCATCAGGGCAGGGGCCCCGTACCCAGAGATGTACAGGGGCTGCGGTGGTGTCCCGGCCCCAAGAGCCTTGCTGGGGTAGTCCTGGTGCCGGCGAAGGAGGGAGCCGCCTGAAGTCGTTGCTGTTAAGAAGCCTGTTCCCAATTCCTGCCTGTATGTTGCTGCTGCACCCTGTGCTCCCCTCCTGTCTCTGATCCATACTTCCAAACCATCAGTACAGAGACACCAGTCTTGCTCCTTTCTTCCAGGAACTTCTTAAATCTTCCAGAAAGGCTTAAAAGTGTCACTCCCCAATATCCCCCCCATCCAATCACATCGTTGTGCCCTTTTCCCTGCCCACAGCTGCTGACTGTCTCAAGGAAGGCTGTTGAGAGGTGGCCACCTCCTGAGAAGCTGACTGACATCCTGCTTCCTTTGCTGTTTATCTTGGTGCAGCAATTTCCATGATGATTCTTCCTACTTGCAGTGGGTGATGCTGCTAAGAAAGGTCCCCGGGTGCGTCACTCAGCTTAACATGGAAACACTGTGAAGGTGCAGCTGGTGCCAGTGTGGAGCATGCTGCTGCTGGGATGATGCCAGCGTGTGTGGCAAGCCTGGGGGCACTGGGCCTCTGCGGGCAGGGTGCTGCCTGGCCTTGCCACTTGGAAAGCAGGAGATTTTGAGTTTCGCTTGGGATGCACAGATGCCTCTCAACTCGTGCTAGGTTCTGCCCCAACCTGCTGTGAGCACAGCTGGGTTGCTGGGACCCTGAGCAGCAGCAGCATCTCCTGATTTCCACACGCTTTAGCAGCACCATTTGCTAGAGATGGTCCATGGTAGCCCTTAGTACCCTTACTGGCTGGGCATGAGTTTTGCCCACCAGCAGAACAGGAACATCACCCCGCTGCCATGCTGAAAGTGGTAGGGGCCCCAAGCCATACTTGTGTGGCACCCTTGCATTGCAGTCACCATTGCCCTGCCCAGGCCCTGCAGATTTCCGCTTGCTAAAAGAACAGTTCTGTGCCTCCACTCCTTTCATCCGCTTACTCGCTGCTTACTCACCACCTCAGGGCTGCTGCCTTTCTCCTCCGTGTCAGCTGCTGGTGCTCATGCAAATTGTTTGCACGGGCCTTCCTAATTTCTGAGAAGTATCTGAAAGACCTCACCTCTCTCCTTGTTTATTTGCAAACACTATTAACCGTTTCCTCTTCCTGTTCCAGGCTGCTCCTCTCCTGCCTGGGTCAGACCAACAGATGTGAATTCAGTTAAACCAACAGGGGAGGGATTTTTGGAACCTGTAGGTCTCTCTTCTTCAGCCTCTTTTGATGGTAAATTGTGTTCCCCACCTCATTTGGGAAGCTTTGCTTTCCCTGGGCTTTGAGGACATTCAGCTCTGGCCTTCAGCTGTCTCCATCCCAATTGTTCAATCATTGCTTGCTTTTTCATCTTCCAAATTTTTAGTGCATGTTATATACCCCAGATGCTTTAAAGCCATTTTGGAACTGACCCTTGATCCTTTGAGCTGGCTCTGTGCCCCAACAGTGAGGGCTGCAGGAGACCAGGGTCTTGTCCAGGTCTCAACTGTGTCAGTGGGACCCTTGCCAACACATTGGGCAAGCTTCTTGTTGGGAGGAAAAAGGACATTGTGCATCAGAAAAGTGGTGTGATGTACTCACTGAAGTTCCTGTCTCTTAGTTTTGAAGAACAAACTGTTTTCTCCTCCTTCTTCCTCCTCTCCCATCCCTTCCTGGTGGGAGCGGGCTGCCAATAGGCAGCCCATGGCTGCTCAGACCCTGCCTGGCTGGCCAATGCCATGGGTTTCCCCAGCACCACACTGCCATGGGCACTTCATGTGAGCACCCATGGATGCCTGTGAACCCAAAACTGCCCTTTTACTTATGAGCCAGGCTGGAGCTAAGTGTGTCCCCTGTGGTCCCTGCCTGCTCCATCCCTGGAAGCTTTCCCCCAGAAGTGCCTGTCCCCTGTGCTTGGCGGCTGTGTGCCTATGTGGGAGCACATGGGAGGGGAAGAGGCCAGGACTGGCTCACCTGATCCCTGCCTCTGTGGGGAGGAAGCTGGGGGTGGGAGGCAGATGGGTTTCCCTCTGCGGCAGAGATGGGCACGTTTCATTTCCACCCCAGCTCCTGCTGTGCACGTCAGAAAACAAGCCACCGCTGTGGGGAAGGAAGCACAGAGAAGAGCTGGGGTGGCACAGCACATTTGCCTGGGCAGAGGACTGGCTGGCTCGCCGTGGCTCTGGTTACCTTGAAGACAATGTGGGGCAGCATGGAGGTGGCCGTGACCAGGCTCTGCACTGTCCTGCTCTGCTGTGGCCCTATGCTGGCTGGCTGCCGCCGGGGTAGGTACCGGAGCGTGGTGTGCTTGTGACGTGGCCTGTGTCATTCACAGCCGGTGGAAAATGTCTATGGGCTGGGAGCTTTGTAGTTAAAAATAGCTCTGGCATCAAGGAGGCAGAAACCCCAAATCTTTTGGGTACGTGTGGCTGAAGTAAGCAGAATGAGGATGCTTGGGGTAGAAACAGGGTTAAAGGATAGAGAAGGGGACAGGATGCCAGCCCATGATGCCAGCACTGGGGATGTTCTATGGGCACAATTGTCTGTGTCTGGGGTTTGATGTTGAGCCAGGTTTTGGGTTTGCCAGTGCCATGCCAGATCTGGGGTTTTCTGCTCTGGGTCTCACATTTTCAGGCTGGGCCTCCTAGTTTAGACTTGACACTGAGGGAGCCAGGGTCCTGCATGTGCTTTTGCTCAGGGTGAAGTCTGAGGAGGAAAGGGTGCCAGAGGGGAAGGAGTGAGTCTGGGCAGACTGAGCAAGAGCATGGTTTCATCAAACCATGTCCCCACTTCCTCCCAGCCCATCTTTTTCTATGGTCACTTCGGGTGTTCTCTGCCCCAAGGGTGAGTGCAGGTCTGGGTGTCCCTTGGAGCAGATGTTGCCTCTGGTGCTGAGAGGATGCAGGGAAACATGTAAATCTAACCTCTGCTTTCAGAAGTCCTCTAAGTGCTTCACTCGTTGCTGGCAATGGCACTGGTTAGGAAGAAAAGATTCGAGCCTGCAGAATATTTTCTGTTAAACGCAAGAAACCCAAAACACTGCAAAAACTACATCTCTCAGTGTGGGTACCTACCTTTCAGTGGCTGTTTCTGAAAAGAGAAGATAAACTTCTTAACGGCAGGAACTTTTCAAACCACTGGCAGTTTGAATTGCTTGGTCAGATAACCCATGTGAAAAATGCTTCTTGTTTTTTATTGCTCCAAACCAAAGCTAATGCAGCAGCTGCCTTATCCTGCTGGATGGAGCTGGCTGAGCTGGGACGTTGTGAGCCTGGCCTGTGTTAGCGGCATCCTCGCTGCCTGGGTGGGGTGAACCCACTGGGTTCACAAACAGGGAAGTGTGGCTTAGCAACAGGGCTGGTGTTAAGGGCCAAGGAGATGGCCAACTACCCTCTGTGCTGGGAACAGCCTGCAAGCCTGGCCAGGACCCCCTGGTGTGGTTGGCTGGCTGCTCCTGTACATGGGAGGAGCTGGAAAGGGATGGTTACTGTAAGCTCCAGGTTCCTCTGCCCTTTCAGATTGTCTCAGGCTGGAGATGGCAAATACAGTGCCCTGGTTAACCCCTGCCCATGCTGTGTCCCAGCACAGAGAAGTGGGCAGACCTGGAGCACCCCACAGCAGCTGGGCATGCAATGGTCTGCACTGCAGGGTACTGCCCTGGTCCAGGACTGAGTACCGGCGATCCGTCTGCTCACTGTCAGAAGCAGCATCAGCTGGAGGAAGAATGACTCAGACATTAACACACAGTATAGATTTTAAAATAATACAACACCCTAAGTCTGTTTTCCCTGGTACAGGTGTTAGGGGTTAATTTTAGGTAGCCCAGAGCACAATTTGCTCTGCTGAAACCAATTCTCGGTATAGTTACTACCCAAGGATCTCCCTCCAGCTGTCAGGCACAGACTTAGGAGGGGAGAGACAAGGGCTGATGTCCCTGAGATGCAGAATGATGCCGCAGACTGGCCTTGCATCCCTGGTTCCCAGCAGAGAGTACAGCTGTTTCTGAGACCTGTGCCTGCTGTAACCATGTCTGTGCCTTGTTTCCTCTCTCTCAAACAGTGACCTTCTTCCCAGCAATGTTAACTCTCCCTGCAGGTGGCTCAGCCACCTTCTTCTGCAATATCTCCATGGAGAACGAGTCCAGATTGGAGTACAGCCTCAATTGGTACAAGGAGACCAACCACAGCCAAGCCCAAAAAATCGCTGAGATCAACGGCCAGGTGAAGACAGAGAAGTACCTGCTCACCAACCACACTCCTGCCTTCAAGCTTGAGATCCTGAACCTCCACCAGAACGACTCAGGCTTCTACTTCTGTGGTCTGATCACCTTCTTTGAACCCAATAAAGTGATGGAGAGCAATAGATCCCAGCTGGTGGTCACAGGTCAGCCTGGGGACTGAGCTGATGGGGACACATGGTGCTCTCAAGCATGCTATAGCCCCAGGGCACAAGGCAGATGCTACCCTGCTGGGGGAGGACCTGCTGTGGATCAGGGGAGCAGAGCTCTGTCCTTTCCCCTTGCCTTTGCATGCAGGGTTGAGGGCACGGGGAGACAGGCTATCCTCCCATATCCACACTGTGGCTGGATCTGGTCCTGAGGACAGAGAGCTCCATCCCGCTAGAGTTGTTCTGCTAGTGACGTTGTAGAGAGGAGCGAGTCCTGACTCACAGATGGTGGCAAGAGACCAGCATAGGGAGCTGCTTTCACCCACACATGGAGGCAGGAAACAAGTGTAGGGAACTGCCTTCACCCTGAACAGCCCCTCTGGGGACAGGGATTGTGTTTGGGATGGTGACCAGACCTAAGATCCCTTAAACAGCCAGTGTTGGTGTAGATAGTGTTGTTGCAAAACCATGCCCTGGGAGGGTGCCATAGTCCCATGGCGTGGGAGACTGAGATCTTGCAGCAAGATCTGCCATGCTCTTGCCTGGCAATGTGGGGGCTTTGTGGGGCTGAAGGTGACCTTTTATAAAAAGGAAAAACACTGCAGAAGTCACTGTCTTTCACAACATCTCTTCACAAAGTGAACTGATGCTGTGCTGGCCTGAGCACATGGTATCAGTGGGGAGGCTTGTGAAAGCTGTGTCCTCCATGGGCTCTGCCTGGCAGGGAGTCATGCTGCAGGACTGCCTGTGGGTGCAGAGCAGTGCCCTGGCCCCCTGCACCCCAGCTCTCAGTGGTGTGGGACCATCATCACCTGTAATGAGAAGGAATAGGACATGGCCAAAACATCCCCTATGTCAACCCAAAGTCAGGGCCCCTGCAGGGATGGCAGGGCTGTAGCAGCCTGCCTGGAACCAAGCCCTTTCAGGGGACAGCCCCCATGTTCCCTGGTTGCCTTTCACAAGGACTATAGAGCCCATTTTACACTCCTGACTTGCTGTCTTGTTCTCACTTTTCTGGATGGCTATTGCAGCAGCCCCTGAGAAAATGAATGCTACTGATGAGCCTGACATGGAGGAAAGCAACCCCCCAGACTATATCAAGGCCATGCTCCTGGGAATCCTGCTGCTGTTTGGGGTGGTTGTGCTGCTGATCTTCGGCTACCTCACCATCACGTACAGGAGAGGAGGTATGATCCCCCGCAGAGGCCATGCTGTGGTAGGGCGTGGGTTCTGCCAGGGAACCAGCTGGGACCTCAGGGCAGCCAGATGCCTGCAACTTGCTGGGGTACATGGGCTGGTTCAGTGTGCTAAACTCAGCTTTAGCATGCCCCCGTGGGACAGGTATCTCCATGCCCAAGGGAGAAGAGTGATTTTGGGCCCTGCTTGCCCTTCATAGAGACCCCAGACCATATGGTGTGCCTCTGCACTACTCATTAGTGTTGTGTGTTAATGCTGTAGGAGCCCCTTCCATACGCCTTGTATGGGCACCTCGGCACTCTCATCACCTTCCTGCTGTGGGCACCTGTGGGGCTTTCCCAGAGGTGACCCCTGAAGAATTGCACTCCACTAATCCTAATTAAACCCTGGGTTGGTATCACACTTGTCTTTGTAATGCTCAGTGTGTTAGACCCCAAGGGGAGAAGGAGGAAGTGTGGTGCAATGGTTGTGATGTCCTGTGCTCTCGCAGGACATGGGGACTGGGTCAGACCCAGATGCTCACGCTGTCTTGGCATGCAAGCATCTTCTAACCAAATGTGTTACTTTGCAGATGTACAGAAACCACAAAGTGAAAACACGCCAATGGTGAGTTTTCTGTCTCGGATGCCCTGCCGTGCTTCAAGGGAGCATTGTGGCATCGCTGGGGTGCAGGGCCTCCCTTTATCAGCCTTTTACAGGCTATTTGCTTCTTCTGTCTTCTCTGATGCTGCTTGATCTTTTCTGCACAACTACAATTGCTTTTCTGCACCTGCAGCACAGCCCATCACAAAATTAAAGTAACTGGGATAGGATGGGACCTCTCTAGTTCAACCCTTGCTTGAAGCGGGCTTATCTTTAACAGTGGATTGTGTTGCTGTAGAAAATGGGAGAAAATGTGTGCTGCCCCCTCCCTCTCCCCAATATATTAAGCTAAAATTTATTTTGCTGCAGCTAGTGTCTGTCTCCTCTCTTCCTTTTGCCAGGCACCTCCAGGAGGAGTTTTGCTCCATCTCCTCTGCAATCCTATTAAGTAGCTGAAGGCAGCGAGTAGGTCCCCTTTGCTCCCTGTCTCTCTGAGCCGAGCAAACTCAGCCCTGTGCTCTTCTCATGCACCCCACGCCAGCTCAGACAGGTGGGAAAGGGGCTCCTAGCACCACCCTGCCTTCTATGACTGGGTAAGCAGGGACCTCAACCTGCCTGCAAAGGCAGAGATCATATGGCTTCAGCAGTGACCCCAAGGCTCACAGTCCGGTTTCTGTTGGCAAATGGTATCCCAGGTCTGTGTGTCTTTCTGCTTTGTATTGCTCTTGCCCTTGCACTCCTGGAATGCTTCAGAGCTGGTTTTGGCACTTCCTGTAAAAACAGGGTTTGCACTGGGGATGGCAGGTACCTCTGGATGATGAATCATCCCAATGGAATTTCCTTGCAGGAGGAAGAGAAGCCCCCTGTGGTGTCCGTGTCCACTGTGGACTATGGCGTGCTGGAGTTACAGTGTGACCAGCACATCCAGGTCCCCCCTGAGACCTCACCAGTTGACCAGACTGAATACGCCACCATCATCTTCCCAGAGGAGAAACCTGTCACACCAGAGCGGGGGAAGAAACACCCGGATGAGAGGATGTGGCAGCTGCAGTTCCAGCCCTGCTGAGGGCTGGGGTCTCTCCTTGCTTGAGGGGTGCAGGCAGGGACAGGCTGCCCTGGCCCCTCGCTCCCACCACAGGTTGCAAATGGGAAAAGTCCGGTGTGCCAGGACTGGAGCAAAAGGTGCTGCTGCTGAACTTGACACTGGACAGTCCTGGCTGTGGTGGGACCATGCCCGTGGGGTGGGTGCCAAGAGACAATGAAGGTCCCTGCAGGGCTTCTCATGCTGCCTCTTCACTCAGGGCAGGGAGGAGGGGCTGTGGCAGAGCAGCGATGCCAACAGGTCTGTCCCAAAGGTGACTCACACCATGCCTCAATTTTCTGCCTTCACCTGGGGTTCTCTGGAGTGGACATGCTCCTTCCCTCACCCAGGTCTGACCCAATGGGAGGAAATGCTGGAGGCCAAAGCGGGAGTGGATCCTGGGAGATGCTGCTCAGAGGAGCCTGGGGCTGAGGGATTCTCCTTGCCCAGAGCAGACACTGCTTTGTGTAGGGCTATTTAAAGAAGCCCCTGGGAAGAGGGCAGCTGATTCTCCTCCTGCCTCCAGGCACTTCCCTCCTCTGCAAGGGGGGAAAAATACCCCCTTGTCCCTCCCCCCAGTAGGTGGGAGGTGGGTTTGGCTCAGGGGGTGAATAAAGGGTTTCAAGCAGGGGGAGTCTGTTGCCTTGTGATGGCAAGCGTGTGGGCAGCCGAATAACATCTCTTTGGCAGCATGCAGCCGAGAGCTGAGAGGCAGCAGCACCTATTGTGGTTTCTGGGCCTCTGCGTGCCATACACAAGCTGCTCTTACATGAAGCTGGTCTTTATAATGCAGAGAGGCTGCCACTCTTTTTCTTCTCCCCACTGTGTGATCTGGTTACTGGGGTGCAGCTGCAAACCAAGTCCCCTCCTTACCAGGCTCATCTCTGGGCACTTGCACAGCCCATTAGGGATGAACATCCCTTGCGTGACCACGGGCCTGGCTGCCGTAAGCCAGGGCAAAGCTTACAACATGGTGCTCCGTGCAGGTTTCTGGCTCCAAACGTCCATTATCCCTCTTGAAAGCAATGCTGGGGCCATGCTGCCTGCCAGAAACCAGAACAGAAAGAAGTGACACCACTTGAGAGGGGAAGAACCCTGGTAAGGAGTGGTTTTGGAGGCAGCAGAGACCTTCGCCAAGACCACAAAACCCAGAGAACAGTCACTTGCATCTCACATTTTAGCAGCACTGTCAATAGGTTTTATTTCCTTTTATCGCCCATAAAACCAGTGCAGCCTTGTGGGTGCCAGCCTGGCTGCTGGGGGAAGTGGCGAGGCATAACAGGCACTGCAGTATGTCCCATGCAGGGGGCTGGAAAGTCCCCAAGAAACCTCCAGAGGGGACCATACGGGATGAACATTAGTGTAGGAGGGCTTTCACCCTTCCTCAGGGCAAGACAGTGGTTACAGTGGCCCCCCTTGGTCACCAGTGTCACTGAAGGCTCCCAGTAGCTACCACAGGCAGTAACTCCCACATCATTCATTCACACCAATGCATAGCTCAGCCTGTCAGGGCTTTCTGCAAGCAGCAGCCCCACTCCTTGCCCTGATGGCTCTGGCAGAGAGCTGCAGCCGGCCGGGCTCAGGTTGCCCGGAAAGCCAAGGAAGGAGGTGGCTGCAGCGGGCGAGAAGCAGGAGCTCAGTCAGCAGTTTTGCTTTTGGCTTTCCCATCAGAGGTGACACCAGCGAAAGGGTGGGTCTGCTTCACATTTTCCATCCTGCTTCTCAGGCAGCGGAGATGCTGGGTCTGCAGCCCATCCTGCTCCCTCCAGCTGCCGGACCTGGAGGAGGCTGTTTTACCTCTCACCTAACCGAGAGGACCCCAGTTCTGGCTTTCCTAGTTCTCTCATTTCACATCCCTCCTTCCCCTGCCCTTCACTCTGTATCAGAGCCCTTCTGCTTTTGCCTACCACTGCACCCACACCAGTTGGCTGCCTGCTATTTGTGCTAATTGGAAGGTTTATGCCCCTTCACTCCAAATTAAGCAGAGACCAGAACTCGTTTACACTTAGGATGCTAAAATTTGTGTCAGGTTTTCTGGGGGAGCTGAACTGACACCCTTACGTCACAGAATCCTAGAATGGTTTGGGTTGGAAAAGACCTCAAGACCATCCAGTTCCAATACCGCTGCCTCGAGTAGGGACACCTTCCACTAGACCAGGTTGCTCCAAGCCCAGTCCAGTCTGGCCTTGAACACTGCCAGGGATGGAGCAGCCACAACTCCTCTGGGCAACCTGTGCCAGGGCCTCATCACCCTCACTGTCCTTTGGCTTTCTGTGGCTGCATCAATAAGAGGCTGAGCTTTGATGGGCCTGGTATGGCTTTGCGGTACATCCAGCTGCTTTGCTGGCTGTGGAGGGGCATGGGTGGCAGGGTTTCAATGGTCTTTGCTTTAGACTGTGGAGAGGAGGTTTGCTGCAGAGCAGATAGGCAGACCCTACCACCTGGCTGTCTTGTTCGACCTCCCTCCCTGCAGAATTGCGGCTGCTGGGGCTAACCCCTGTGTCCCAGGGCCCCAGCCTTGTCCTCAGCATCCCATTTTGGGAAAACTGAGGCTTACAGCAGTGCAAGCAGGAGAAGAACAAGGCCCTGTAAAATTAAATAGCACCTGGATCCAACTCTTCTGTGGTCTCAGAATGTGTCATCACTGGGAATGACTCCTGAAAGGCCAGAAGGGAGAGGGTATAGGTTTGGATCTGCTCACCTCATTCCTACCAGTGTGAGTGACAGAGGATGCGTGTGATAGAGGATGCACGTGACAGCCTCTTACCCTGTGCTTCGTGCTCACACGCACACAGCAGCCAAACTGAAGGGTTCCAATTGTATTTCTGTCTGTATCAACCCAGAGCAAGCATCCCCAGCCTGGCCATGGACACTGATGTGAAAGCACAAACAAATGAACACAAAAGTGCATGCACAACTCCCCGTGCAAATCTGTGTGCACACCCCTAAATCTGTACAGTTACTGTGTGCCAAATAATGCACACCTCTGCAGACACACTGCACCCAAACCACCCCATCCATGCACAGCACCTTTTCCCATCCCAGGACCTGGGTGCAGCTGAGCGGGTGACTGCAGGCACCAAAGCAGCTGTGTTTCCTGCATGCCTTGTTCTGGCAGAGCAGCTGCTTCCAACTGTGGGCACCCAGCATTGCCACCACAGCCAGTACCAAAATGCTTTGCCAGCTCCCTGACATCATACCTGGGCTCATCCCCCAGCCCATGTTGGGGTCGTAGTGATGAGGAAGGGCCAAACCCTGGTGGAAGATCTCAGGGAGCTGATCGCCGTCATCATTTGCAGGAAACTGGATATGTGACTTCAACACACCCAAACTACTATACCTAAGTAGCAGATGCTGAAAGCCAGCCTGATTCCTTGTATACCCCAGCCTTAATTAAAGGTGATTGGGAACAACATGTGAGCAAGCATCCCTTAAAGAAACTTGAGCCCAAAAGCCAGGTCTCAAGGAAATTGGTGAGCTGCTTGCAGCAGTGTCTTCAAGGAGAGCTATGCCATGGGGGAGCAAAAGCACCCTTCCTACAGAATGAGACATTGCAGATGCTGGGGTCAGGGGGAGAAGGGGCAGGCAGGTTATGTGGCAGTAAGATCACTTACAAGTAAACACTCTCCTGGTCACTGGGAGGTCTCAGCTGTGTTTCAGCTTTGGAGAGGTTGGGCTGGATGTACTGCAGTATTTGGCCCCTGGGTTAAGGATCTGTGGGCTACTGGACAGGTTGCCTGGACCCCTAACCACGGCAGCTTGCACAGCCCTGGTGTGTCTGTCCTTAAGGGTCCAGGCCCACTGCATCTCCCCTGTCCTGTCCCACTAACAGCCTTGCTCTGTTGCCGAGCCTGCTGCAGGCTTGCAGAACATCTGCATTTCCTCCTACCACCCTCATTTTGCTTTCTTTGGTTTTGCTTTGAATCAGCTCCAGGGTTTCTCCTTCTTTCTATTCTTCTCTTTGGTGGGATATGCTGCTCTGTTTGGTGGGATATGCTGCTCCCTTTGGTGGGATGTGCTGGTGCCAGCAGGCCAGATCCTGGTGTGGGGGGATTCAAAGGGCTGGGAAGGAGCCCTGGCCCTGCCCATCCCACTGCCCCAAAGACCAAACCGTGGCACTGAGCCAGAGCTTTGTTGGAGGGGGCTGAGCTCTCTCCTGATGCCTGGAGGGACCATTGTGAGGCTCAAGAGGCCGTGTGGGGTAATACCTGCCCACATCTTCACATCTACCCCTTTCCTTAAATCTCTCCCCATTCCCCAGCATCCCTCTCCATCCCAGAAGTCCAGGGCAATGGGGCAATGACTCCTCTCTACAGTTCAGCTTGAGCATATCCCTATTTCCAAAGGACCTGATCTCCCTTGCCTAAAATCCAGCCTGAGAAAAGTGGGAACCCACTTGTCCAAGGGCTTGACTATGAAGACAGTCCAGCCTGGAAGGGAACCTACAGCCATAGCTTGTCCCTAGAGGCAGTGGGTTTCACTTCGATGGGGTGACCACCATTCACCATCAACAGTGGCAAGGTTGGAGGGGGACAGGAATGCAGAGAGCTGTCATGGAGCTGTGTCCCAGGAGGATACAGATGCCCAATTCACCATCTGCTTCAAAGAAGGGGAAAAAAGAGGACCTGAGAAACTCTAGATGAGTCAGCCTGCCTCAGTACCCAGAAAACCACTGGAACAAATTAGTAAGGCCACGAAGCGGTAAACACCGAGAGGGCAGTGCTGGGGCTGAGAACATAGGTTGAGCAGGAACATGTTGTGTCAAACCAATCTCATTTTCTCTTCATTAGGGCTGGGTACTGCAGGGAAAGCAGGAGCGATGCTATCTCTGTGCTGCCTTACGTGACATTCTCATAAGCAAATAGGGGAAATGGGAAATTCTACCATTGTGGGTAGATGGCTACCCAAGAAGCTGTAGCCCATGAGCAGTCACTAATAGCGTGTGACAGCAGACACATCCAACAGGGGTTTTCTGGGCAAGCATGGCTCAAATGAAGGCAACAGGCTATTGAGGGAGGGTGCAGGGGCTGTCTGGGAGGAGGGTTAGAAATCGTGTTCACCCTGATGATCTGGAGAAAAGAGTAAAAATGCCCTGAAAGAATGACTGATGGGAAAGCATTGAGCATGCTTAGTGCAGGAAGAGATGAGGGAGGTCTTCAGAAAGGGAGAAAAGCCCTGGTAGGGAGCAAGCAGTGAAAGGCAGAGAAGTGTTTAGAGTTATGCCCTGCTGCTCGGACAGCAGAAAGAGCTTTGGGAAACCTTCCTCCGCTCACACAGGCAGCACACCCTGGGGTGGGAACTGCGCTCAAAAATAATCTCGGGCAGCATGAAAGCTGCAGGGAAATTACTCCCTGGGCTGCACCTTGTGTTTGCCTCCTGCAGGCATCCTGCGGAGCAGCCACAACCAGCATGCAGGTATGGAGAGGATCTGTCCCTGGCTGGGTCTGTCCAACCCAGTGTCAGTGTGCTGGGGCCATGACATGTCTTGTCTCTAGTCCATGCCGGGCTGTGGGGGCACTGGCAGGAGCAGCTTTTGTTGCCAGGTGGGTGCCATTAGGCAGCAAGGTGCTTGGGCAGTGCCGGGAGGTGTGTGCGAAGTGGAACAGGACCTAAAAGCACTTTCAGCTCCGTGGGTGGTTCTGGGAAAGTCCCTTTAGTAAAAGCGAGTCAAACACTTTAACAGTGGGACCAGCACTAGGCTCTGTCTCAGAGATGACTGCAAGGGCTTTGTACATTGTGAGTCAAGATCTGAGCTGTGTTGCCATGATGTAACGGGGGACTGGTTTCCATCACAGCCGGAATGGAGGCAGGGGCCTGTCCCCACACTAGGGATGCCATCGGATCTCTGTTGAGGAGTGTGCCTGAGGGGCAGCATATAGCCCCCTGGGGTGGGCAATGTGGGGAGCCGTGCCTGCACCATAGGGAGCATCCCTTTGCCCTGTGGCAGCAGCTGGAAGGAAGACCTAGGCTGAACCCACAGATTCCCTGGGTGAAGTGATTGGTTTCTTTAGGTGAGTATGAGAGTGCCAGGAGAGAGGACTGCTCCTCCTTGAGGTTTAGGTGTTCAACACACTTGTGGCTGCCC
This sequence comes from Psittacula echo, assembly GCF_963264785.1. Classification (NCBI taxonomy): domain Eukaryota; kingdom Metazoa; phylum Chordata; class Aves; order Psittaciformes; family Psittacidae; genus Psittacula; species Psittacula echo. The sequence continues at coordinate 28,199,027 of NC_137740.1, read as the reverse complement.
TAGAAATAAAGGGGAGATGTCAAAATGCTTAACTTTTTCCTGCATTTGACCCGCCCTGCCCAGGGTAAATCTCAGCCCCTAACACAGAGGAGTTCTAGGGGATGTACAGATGCTGCAGGGTTTTCCCTTCCAGCAGCAATAACCAGAGGCTCCCTGTGGTTGCTGGGACCTATGTTCATCGCCTGCCTCCCTTCTGGGATCTGGAGGGTGAACCTGATGTGCTGGTGCCTCTCAAGACCTCACAATCACTGTCACCTACTGCTGGCAGTCACCATGCCACTCTCATGTGGACACAGGTGCTGTCACCTACATCCTCAGCAACCCCAGCTCCTCAGCCAGCTCCAGGGCAGGGCCAGCCACTGCCCCTGCTGTTTGGGGCACCCAAGCTTTTCAGATGTTAAGCCAGAAGAGTTGCCACAGGGACAGACTTCATTTGAAGGCAATGTGGAGTATTTTAAGCCTGATTCATAGATTCTTATGGCCATTTTTAAACAGAGATTTGTCCTGCTGCAGACTTTGCTACAGTCTTCGCTTTAAACCCTCCCTGTTTGTGAGAGCCTGAGTGCTGCTTTGAGCACTCAACATGAGGGCCTGCCATAACTTTCCATGGTGGCTTCATCCTCAGCAGCCACTCAGCACATTTTTTCCAAGGCTGGGCATTTTCTTGAGTTTTGTGCCCTTTCTGTGCATAGGATGCTCTCCTCTGAAAGCTGCATGCTAGGTGACATGGCTTTATAGAATCACAGAATCATGGAGCAGTCTGGGTTGGAAGGGGCCTTTAAAGGTCATTTATTCCACTCCCACTGCGGTGAGAAGGGACATCTTCAACTAGATCAGCTTCTTCAGAGCCCCATCCAGCCTGACCTTGAATGTTTCCAGGGATGGGGCATTTACCACCTCTCTGAGCAACCTGTGGCAGTGCTTCACTACCATAGAATCATAGAACAGTTAGGGTTGGAAAGGACCTTAAGATCCCCTAGTTCCAACCCTGGTTGCCTTTCTGGGCTGTGAGTGCACACTGTCAGTTCATGTCTAGCTTCTTATCCACCAGTTCCCCAGGTCCTTCTCTGCAGGGCTGCTCTCAATTTCTATGGCAGGCTGAGATTACCTTATCAAGCTGCAGATCTTCCTCCAACTCAACAGCAGTAATCATTTGGCCTTTTATCTAACCTGCTCCCTGTCCTGCATTGCTCTCCATGGGATGTCCTGGGAGACCTGCATACCTGAAGAGAGGTAAGCTGGAGCGCAAAGGGTTACAGAGAGCTCTAGTGCTCCCAGTTCAGAGCACACCTCACCTTTTTCGGTTTTACATGCGGTACCAGCCTCCCCAGCTTTCCACCCTACGGTTTCATGTCAGGCCTTTTTCTGCTGGAGTTGGCTGAAAGGTGTTAGAAACAGCCTGTATTTGGTGGCAGCTATTGAGAGAGGTAAAGCTGCCGAGTCCTGTGTTTTTGTGGTGGGTTTCACTTTTTTTATTCCTACGCTGGGCACAATCTCTGCTGGTTCACCTCTGCTCCCGTGATGGTGATAGGCACAGGCAGCCTGGCAGGGGGTTTCCTTTCAACCTCAGTGCCTACCTACGGATGGAGTAGCATCATGAGAACACGGCTTCAGTGGGGTTGGGAGTTCATGTGTGGGGCTTCGTGAAACACTCCTTTGTCCTTGCTTTGGAGGACATTCCACCTGGTCAAGATGTCGTGTAGCATCAGCAGAGCCTGTTGGCACACGGATTAGGACGGAGCGTTGCTGCTCATGCGGGAGCAAAGGTTCCCCTCTCCAAGCACAAATACGATGTGCAAAGAGGATATGTTTGGAGAAAAGACTGTTGTACACATGTCTTAGCACTCAGAATCTACAAGCTTGAACTGCAGGCTTGGTCACTGCTTCTTGCCCAGCTCCAGGTGAGACCATGAGGATCTGGCAGGACATTTTTGCAGAGAAGATTGCAGATATGCATTTAACAGAGTCGTGGATGCTTCAGAAGGATGATACCCTGCAGGTGCACGTCCTTGAGCCTGGCTGGAAGGAGCCTGTGCAGCGCCATGCTCTTGGGAGGTGAGGGGCTGCTAGCACAGTCCGTGTTGGAGCAGGACCAGGGACAATGGGCTGCCATGGCAGACCTTTCCCTTTCTCAAAGTTTGCTTGTAGGAAACAGCTTTTGACACAAAAGGGGCAGTTTGCAGGTGGGTGAGGCTGGAAGGGTTGTCCCATTTTGTTCCAAGCTTGGTGGGTTATTGCCAAACTAGAAAAAATCATGGTAATTGGAAGGGAGGAGAGAGCGGAAGCTCCACAGGGCCAAAGGGCAGCTGATATTTGGCCAGAGTTTCTCCGTGCTGGTGTCAAGACACAAAGATCTCCTCCAGTGAGCAGAGGTAGTTATACCACACTCAAAACAAATCTGGGTTTGCACCCAGAGGATGAGGATGGGGAAAGCCTCTGCCTGCTGAGACATGGGGCAATGCCTCAGCAGTCCCTGCACCAGGCTGCAAGGTCGCACAGCAGAGAGATCTGCATTGCAGATGAGAGGCTCCACCCCAGCCATTTGTACCCCAGGCAGGACCCTGGGCATCAACCAGCCACCCTGACCAGGTGGCAGCAAACAGAGACCTGGTCTGCAGCTCCCACACAGATTGTGCAAGACAAAGAGTTGCAGGTTGCACACCTTTTGATTCCTCGAGACATCTCCTCACCTGCCCTGCAGCCTCCACCCACACCTTCCTTCTATTTGTCGTCTTTTTTTTACTTCCCCAGCCGTGAGATTATGCTGGCTTTCCGCTGAGCTGTGCTGAGCCGGTATGGGTGAGGGGATGGAGCACCAAACAGACCAGGGGCCTGGTGCTTCCCACCCCAAGGACCCCTGCTCCTGGGAGTGTGGCCAGGATGGGCTAAAAAAGGGGACCAGCATGGTGCTGGCAGTCAGCTTGGCTCCTAAGATCTTTAATGCTTGGGCCAGTCATGAGCTCACACCTGTGTTGAACTCCCTAGACACTGGCATCATGCTGTTAGGGGGAGGGCAGTTCAGTGTGAAGTTTGCTTGAGTGAAATGAATCCATTAGACCTGGCTGCCCTGGTCCCTGCTGGCTGCATGGGAAGCCGCTGGCTCAGCACAGGGAACCTAGCATTAGCTGATCTTCTCTGTGCCCTGGCAGGTTTCAGTGCTCCCAGTGCTTTCATGAGTGGTCTTCGGCCAAAGTGCACATCCTGTTCCACATGCATCAGTGCCATGGCTGGGGCATGGTGTGGATGTGAACCTTCCACTATGCTTGCAGGAGGTGCCCAGACCCCTGGCTGGAGGAGCCTGAATTCAGCCTGGAGACTGTGGAGAGGCTTCTGCACAACGTGGTGCTAAAGATCCTCAAGTACTTCTACCGAGTGCATGTTCAGCCCTCTGACCTCCTGGAAGTTGTGCTGGATGCGCTGGCAACAGAGCAGCACAACAATGCCTGCTGTGAGGGCTGCCAGCTCGGCATTTGCAGTGAGACGTGGCTGGATCTGGCGTCAAATGCCTGGAATCCCTTGATGAATGTGGACAAGGCCAGGATCCATTACACCCTTATGAGGCCTTATGCAATCCCAACCCACCACCCCTCACACTTCAACAGCAGCTTCCCTTGGAAATGCTGCTGCTTCATTGGCAGCTACTTGCTCTGTATTCTGGCAGTACTCCTCTTTGTCCTGTTTTATTTCACCTAGAAGTAGTGGGAGCTTGCAAAGAGGAACTGGGGTGATGGCTAGGGACCTGTTGGAGTGCCTGGAAAGTTGGGTACCCAAGGTCAACTTCCCCAGCTCCTGAAGACATGGAGGCAGAGTGGAGTGCCTCAGCCAGGCACCTCATCCCACAGCCTGAGGGAGCCTGGTGGATCTGATGGTTTCTCATGAGACCCTTTGCATAAGGATGACCCTCAGCTGCCCAATGCAAAGGACAAATGTACTTGCAAGAATAAAACAAGCCCTTTCTCCTCAGTTCAAAGATGCATTTGTGCTTTTAATTTCTCCAAAGCCCTTTTTAGGTACATGTGAGCAGCTTGGAGGGAAGCTGAGGGCTGACTTCACTTACCATCTGGGCTTAGCTTCCAGGGAAGCACATTCCCATTCTCCCCTGCCTTAGGAGCTTATGGGCACCTAGAGCTGGAGGTCTGCAGCAAAGCCATGGGGAGCTGGTGCCTGTGGTCACTGGTAGTGCCTCCTGTGAGCTGTGTACAGCAGCATCTGCCCTGGCCCCGTGCACCTGGTGTCATCAGGGGTCAGGAGATTGCTTCATCCTCCAGAAACATCTGGGTATTGAGCTTTTACAAGGGGACTCCTTATTAGGGAGTATCATGATAGGACTGGGGGTAATGCTTCTAAACTGAAAAAGGGCAGATTTACATTAGCTATTACTGTAAGGGTGGTGAGACACTGGAACAAGTTGCCCAGAGAAGTTGTGAATGCCTGACTTTGAAAATTATTTCATGCTGAAGATGGACATGGTAGAAAAGATTTCATGACTGAATTAACGGAAAAAAAAAATGGGCTGAAGGAAAGGCAACAACCAAACCCAGCATCACCTGTGCAGCTTGCATAGCATCAAGCCTTTACAGTGCTCGCTGTGGGTTTGCTTTTTTGCTGGTGTAAGTTTCTCCTGTATTTTCATATATGCAACCTGCAGGCTATTTGTTAAAAAGATAAAAGCAACAATAAAACCCTGTGTGATCCAGGGGCCGTGTGGGTTTTGTTTCTTAAGCGCTCTGTCCTACTTATTCCACCAATTCTCCCCTTCCCCAGCGCCTTACCTTCTCTGCAGCCTCTGCAGCCTTGGCCATGAAGCCAGCAGATGGAGCTGCGAGATCTCCGGCATTGCAGTAAAAGCGCTGGACGGCCAGCGCTGGAATTCGACAGCATTTCCCAGATGGGGGATACCCTCCCTGCCATCCCTATGCCCAGCTGTTTGCCTGTAGCTTGGTCCCCCCAAACCATTTGCTACGTGGGTACAGTCCTGGTCTGTGGATGAATTGGTCTCTCACTGTGATTTTCGAGTCTCACAGCACTGGAGATGCACACATGATGCAAAGCACGGGGTCTCAAACCTTTACAGATCCCCAGCTCTTGCTGTGGGAAAGTGGTGCCACAGCAGCAGGGCTGGGGACCAGCTTGGTGCCACCAGCAGGGGCTTCCCCAGGAAGGAGAGTCAGCATGACCTGTCCCCTTTGGAGTGAGTATCAGTGATGCCCGGACCATTTTAGGCATAGGAACAGTAGCTGAGGAAGAGCTTGGGACCCAGAGGGTCTCGTGTCTAAATGGACCTGTCTTTCTGTCTCTCCTTGCTTTGGGTGGCTGTGTCTGAATGGCTTTGCTGTGGAAGGAGGAGGCTGATCCTGCAGCCTGGACCAACTCCCTTCCCTCCTGTGTGGCTCTCTGCGCTGGGAGCAGCCCACCCTCTCCTCGCTGGCGTTATGTCATGAAGCAGAGACACAGCCAAGTTTCTTGCTGCCATTGCCCATGGCCCTCTCCTTTCCATGCTGAGGTTTTCCCATCCCCAGTCATCATGTCTTGCTGGCTGCAGCCTCTCCATCCACCCAGCTGCTGAGGGGGAACTCCCTTGCCTCCGCCTGGGAAGCCAGCTGTAATGGAGACCACATCTCTGTAGGGGTCCTTATTTTCTTGCTTGGGTCTCTCTGCTCTTTTACAATGGCAGAGCCATTCCCTGTTCCCCTGCAATGCCCTCTGCTCACACCCTGTGCTCTCCCACCCACGGCTTTGCGTGTATATGCTGCTTTTTCCCTGGACCCCTCCCTGCTGCTGCCGGCTTGCCTGCTTATTTCTTCATGCTGTGCATGCAGTCCCCTCCATCATGCAGTCTTCATCCTCTCCTGTGCATGCATTGGCTTCTCAACCACACCTTCATTTTTGGAGTCCTTCCAGGATACCCCACTCTGACATGCAGTTGTGCCCATCTCCCGCTTGTTTCTTAGTAAAATGCTCTCCCTCAAAGTGCTGCTTTTTGTGGCTCTTGGCACTTTTGGAGGCCAGAGCAAGCCCTGATGGCTCAGCCTCTTAGGATGCTGAGTGGTCACCAGCCCCTCAGCTGGAGTGGAGACAGTAAGCCCATTCCTGGGGCTGAAGGATGAAGGATGCTCTCTCTCTCTACCCACAGATCCTGGGCCTGTCCCTCAGCTGTCTCCCCCTGGTCCATCTGAGGTTGAGCTGTGCTGCAGCCAACTCTCAGCTCAAGCCTGGCCTTCAAATGCAGCCAGGGACAGGCAGACCTCACCAAGGGATGTTTTGCTGACCCTTCACTGGAGCCAGCTTGATAAATGGCTTTCTCCATGCCTATCTCCCTAGGGAGAAGCTCTCACCACTCCTGCAGGTCATGAGGTGCCAGCAAATGCAAATGGTGGTTGCTGCTCTTGCTTCTCTCCTCTGCTGCCCTTTCCCAGTGCTGCCTGCAGCCAGCCACAGGGGCCACAGGGCAGGAGGGATTTGCACTTGCAGCACAGCAGCTTGATGAGCTGGGGATGAGGGCTGGGCTGCATCGGGGATTTCCCAGCAGAGCTATTGATGGGAAGCGCGGGAGAGTCTGCATTATGACTGATCTATTATGGTGCAGCAATATTTTTTAGCTTGCCTTGGAGCTGTCTAGGCTCAGATCCTACAGTTGGTGGTCTCAGGGAAACATGCCCAGATCTCAATGTTTCTCTCTCCTCCCTTTCATCCCTTGGATGTCTCTGGACATGTTAGCAGACTGTGAGAAAGTGGGCCAGACCCACCACTCTCCTCCCTGCTGTCAACTCAGAGGAGCCCAGTGCTGCTATTTCAGTTCTGTGCTGTAGGAAAATAGGGATCAATAACCCATCTCCCAGCCCTGTATCCAGACACATGGTATGAAACAGTGCCCATGATTTCAAGCTGGATTTTCTCAGCCTGTGATGCAGAGAAGAGATGCTGGGCAGAGCATCCTACCTCAGCTCCCATCTGCCTGCTGTGGAGTCTCTGCTATGAAGATGCGCTCTCTCAATCCAACATCTAGTGGGGAAGGGCTGATTCTCCACCCTTTTTAAAGCAAAAGTAACATATCTGTTATTCTTTCTGTATGCCAGTTGAACCCAGATTTAATTGTTATTCCCAGTGAACAGGTTGCTGCACTCTCCTGCTGCCACCACCCCTATCTTCAGTGAAGTGCTAAGGTTATAAATAATTGAAGAGCAGAATCTCATCTTCTTCCATATTTTTCAATTTGTATTCCTGGATGGTCGGGGTCTGTCTCAGCCCGTGAAGCTCTGCAGGCCATGGCTGAGCAGCCGCTGGGGTGAGGGACAGTGTGAGAATTCCCCCGGGAGCACAAGCGCGTGTGGCAGGGACTAGCAAACAACGCAATGTTCCTCTCAGAATAAAAGCCTCAGGGCACAAGCTCAGTATGTATCAAAGTTTTATTTTGTTTCAGGAAGAAGGTTACACAGAACCATCCTTACGTGACATCGGATATTTTACAGAATGTAGTATCAAAAAAGAAATATATATATGTATGTATATATAAAAATACCTTGCAGCTACATGGCATAGCCAAGAGTACAGTTCTTAGTGTGTCTGCAAGTTTAACCTTCCTTAGGCCTTGTGCTCCTCTGCATGCTCTACAAATGGCTTTTTGGGTTATACCAAAATGGCTGAGTGGTTCATTCACTGTTGACTCCTTCTTTGCATGGCAAAACCAAAGGAGGAGGAGGAGGAGAGGTCCAAAAAAGGCTACAGCCATGCAGAGAGGACAGCAGGCAATTTTCGCATGTGGCTTACAGCTATAGGAGAGCTTTGCTGGCAAGTGAAAGAGACTTTCCTTACTGAAGGAAGGCCAGGTCGCCTGACCTTGTTCCTTGGTGGGGTTTACTTCTCTGTGTGGACCATGGAGAATGGCTGGGGAGGTATGAATACTTCTGGTGTGATAAATGAGCTAGGGTCAGTCTAGAATGGCTCGGACATCTGCAATGGCCAGTGGATCCTATTAGAACAAACACTGAACACCATCAATAACCTGTAAATCAGTGCCAAACCAATGGCCTTAAAAGCAGTTAGAAGGGATGAGGTTCTTGAAAGGATGAATGCACTGCCATGCAGGACTACCCAGTCCCCTAAAATGAGGTGAAAACACAGGAAGGACATTTTGTCTGAAATGATTCTGCTGAAAATAAGTATTGCTTAGCTATAGCAGGTGTGATGCTGTCTCATGTGTTGGAAAACTTTCCTTGGGAGGACTGCTGTGGATGGAAACATTCCAAGTGCTAGGAGGAAGACTGGACAGGGCTTGAGGTGATAGAGGGTTGGAGAAGTTCTAGTGGCTGCAGGTGAATGTGACAGTGGGTCCAAACCCTGCTCTCTTGTCTTTGTGTTTCCTGTGGGGCATCCATCCCACATGGTGGGATAAGAGTAGCCCATTTGAGCTGGTGCTGTCTTGGCAGCCATGGCTGAAGTTAGGGCTAATGTGGATACCTCCTCACATCCCTGGGGCCAGGTTGACATCACCTGAGATGCCATCGGGCAGGGATGTTTGTTTGCAAACAAAAACAATAGCAAACCCTCAGGGCTGTCTCACTACTCCTACCTTGCACAGAAGAGGTGTTACACAGAGGGGGGGCTGTGAGATCCAGGCCTGCCCAGTTGGATTTTCTGCACTGTCTGTAGCCTCTGCAGCTCCTGCAGTTGTGTCTGATGGGAAGATCTGGCTGGAGAGCACTGGTATGGGGACAGTTCTCTGCACAGCCCAAAGCTTTGGTGGCAGGGAAATGCTGCCTCCATCGCTGTGCCTTTGTCCTGGCTTGGAGGGAGGGTCCCCAGGAGTGTGGGTGAGGTTTGCAGATGGGCAGCACAAGCTGAGGATGCCAGCTGAGATCTTGCCCTTCGCATCCTTCCTCCAGCTCCCTAGCAAGCATTTCCTAGGAGTGCAAGAAAAGGGATGCGGGACCAAGCAAAACAAATGATGTGGAGGGCTGGCAAAGGTCTGGCGTGCACTGAGCGTCGTGGCTTCTGCTTGCGAAAGACCAGAGTCTGGAGCACATTAAACAACAACAACAAAAGAAAGGGAGCTGTGGCAGCAGGCTGCCTAGTCACTCATCTCTCCAGCTCCGGGTCTAGAAATGTCCACCTCTCTGAGGAGCCTGTTTTCTTCTCCACCCAGTCCACATAGTTGGAGACTTTAGTATACACACCATAGACCTGCTTGCTCCCGCACTCCTCCGGGCCACCCCATGAGACCAGCCCTTGGGCCACCCACCTCCGGGTTCCTGGGTCCTGGATGACGAAGGCTCCTCCGCTGTCTCCCAAGCAAGTGTCCTTCCCACCTTCATAGTAGCCAGCACAGAACATGTTCTCAGTCACACTGTAGTTCCCTGACCGTGACTCATAGCTGGTCTTGCACTCTGCATGCAGCACCACCGGCAGCTTGACATACTGCAGGATGTCGGACAGTGTCCTCATGCCCGAGCTGATGATCTCATCCACCGTGATGTTGGGGTTGGAGATACCCCAACCAGCCACCAGCCCCAGCGTGTTGGGGTGAGGCCCCTCCAGCTCATGCTCAAACTGGGGCAGGCAGACAGGCATGACATAGTTCCCCATGGTCACCTTCTCCTTCAGTTTGACCAGAGCAATGTCATGGTTGTAGTTCTGGATATCAAATTCCTCGTGGAGGATGATCCTTTCAACTGTCCGGTTGACAGCCTCCATCTTGTTCCTCACATCATGAAGGGCCAGGTAGACAGTGACGTGCTCCTTGGAGACAGGGATGACAGTCTTGTCTCGGCGCTGGGAGCGCAGCACGTGGGCAGCTGTCAGCACCCAGGAGTCCGAGAGCAGGGCCCCGCTGCCAAACCATTTGTCATTGGGCACCCGGGACATGTCCTCCACCACAATCAGGGCCTGCCAGGGGAAGAAGCCAGGCTCTGCATTCCGCCCACCAATGATGCGCTTGATGATCCCTGGCAGAGGACGAGCCGGCCGGCCGCACACTGCGGGCAAAAGGGACAGGGCAGTTACCGCCAGCACTTCGGAGCTTCGAGCAGGCTGGACATTGCACCTCACTCCCTACACTAACAGGTCTTTGGAGTTAGTCTGGAAAAGGAACACATCTGTCCTCCTGAAGGGCTTTGCTTCCTAAGTCAACCCCAGCTTCATTTGTGTCTTCCTTTGCCTGATGGAACCATTTCTAGTGGCAGTGGTTTGCCTTCCTGGAAAAGGGGTGGAAAAGGGGAGTGAGCTGTTGCTCACTGGGCATGAATATGGACAGTCAGAACTGTGTATAGCACGCTACGGAGCCTTGGAGGCTTTCATCCAGGGTTAGCTATACCAGAGCTGTACCAGATCTCTGAACACTGAAGTCAAGCATGGATTCAGCGAAACATGTGAGCCAGGGTGGGATTTCAGGCATGTTAAGAGGTATCAGACCATAGTCTTGGTTCACATCTATTTGATCTCTGCTCCAGATGAGGACATGGTGCTACTAGCTTCCTTAAGAAAGGGCAAGTGGAGGAATCATTCTGCTATCTCAAAGACCTGGCGATGCTATGATTTCTGCCAAACTGGATTGAAGTAAAACAGGGCTGTACTTAAGAGTTGTACAGTTGAACTGGTAGGTGGGACAAGGAGATGGCTTGAAGGCTAGCCTGTACTTTGCAATTCCTCACTTTGCAGTTCAGTTTCTGGAGGGATTTGGCTGGATACACACCACTTCAGAAGCAGAAAGGCCAAATGAGTAATCCTGCATCCTCAGTATGCTCTTCCCAGACCATTCAGCCCCTTGCGTGGCTCCATGTGCCAAGAAACCCAGGGGAGCACCGTTTGGAGGCATTTGGAAAAGGACTGAAGCCTGACATCAGCCCCGCCTCACCCCTTGCTCTGAGACCTCTCATGAGATCTGTGGTCTCATGGCCATGGCATTTGCCCTCCCAGAGAAGCTGTGGCTGGGGAAGGCTCTGCTGTGGGATGTTGCCTAGCACCATGAGGTTTACTCTTGCATCTCAAGTCCTCACAGTTCTGGCAGCCAAACCAGCATCCCTCTGCTCAGCTCCTCAACAGATCTAGAATCAATATCTGAAGAGCCCTGACAGGCTGCCTCCAGCAGCTTTATCCAGCTTACCCTTCTACGGCTGGGAGAGTCCTGTGCTGCAGCAGCTCATGTCCTGGTCTCATCCCTCCACGTCTGCAAGGGGAACCCACATCCTCTATGGAAAGTGCCAGGACTCTGCCCCAATGCCCCTTGTCCTTCAAGGTGGGGATGCAAAGCCCCACAGGAAGATGGAATTTGGGCTAAAAGTCAACTCTGCAACCAGGGCAGGAACACCAGGAGCTGCTAACATGGGTTTGTTGTGGCTGGGGTCTGCTGCTAGGAAAACTGTGACTCCTGCAGGGAGGGGAGGGAGCATGGTGAGTGTCTCTGCATGTGCTCCACTCCTCTGCCTTTCCCAGTGCAGCAAGGAATAGAAAATGTGCTCAGGCAAATAATTCCTGTGTCCCAGCCCAGCTGGTCTGCTGCACTGAAGCTTATGGCTGTCCCAGGAAGATGGTTTTAGAGGAAGTGCATCCAGCCAAATATTTATTCTGTTAAATTATATATCAGAAGTGCTGACCAGGCTGCAAATGCTCCCACTAATGGCAGAGGCAGGCACAGAGTGGCCTGGAAGAAGAGTTCCTATTGATGGGGAGGTGGCGTGAGACACGGGGAAGATCTGAAGAGCAGCTGGCCAGCTGCAGCCTGCAGATCCCAATCTCAGGAGAGCATCACCCTCTCTCTGGGATTTTCCATTTTCCCGAAGTCTCTTTGACTTCTGTCACTAATCAGGAGGCCTGGAAGTGGCCCATGAAAGCAGCTATGGCCCCAAAAGATGTCCCCGCATGCTCCCATCTCAAATTAGTTCAGGCTGAAACATCAAGGAGAGATGCAAGGAGCAGCCACCACAACAAAAGCAGCCACAGCCCTGGTCTCAGACCTCCATGAGATGTAGGGAATCTGAGGGGGTCCCTCCTCTGGCCTTGCAGTCGTGCGGTGTGGCCGAGAGCAGATACCTTCCCTGGGGCTGAGCCACCTCCCCAACCCCGCGGTGGTTGTGGCTGCAGGAGCTCCACGGCAGCTGGGTCCCTGCACCTCTGTGTAGAGCTGTTCCTGCACACCAGACCACAGCCGCACCCAGGGCTGCCTCCAGCCTGCCCCCCGCTTGGCAGCCGGAGCTGGCCCCATGCTTGGCTATGGCCAGCCAACATCCCAGGGGCTTTTGTTTAATCCCGAATGGGCGCCTGGCCTGGAAACTTGCTGGCTGCAAACATTTCTGCTACTGCTCAAAGGCTTGGGATTTTTCCTTCCCTGCAAAGCGGCTGGGTTTTTGTGCAAGGCTTGGAGAGGTGCTAATTGCTTCTGCATGTGGACACACTGCTAATGGGAGCTGACAGCCAGCGGTGCTGGGCAGGTAACGCTCTGCCCTTGGCTGAAGCCATCTCCAGTGATACTAAGGGTTGAACACGGCCAATGGCTCTGCCCTGGGCTCCTGGTTTCCTTGACTGTTGGAGTGGGGAGCTTGAGGAGCCCCGACATGAGGTGGCTATGACCCACTGCTGCCATATACTGACAGAGAGACATGCCGTCATCACTGCTGCCCAGTGCCACCACTGCACCCTGACCTTCTGTACCAGCTGGGATAGCAGGAGGCCTCTGACCCCACCACCTTCCTGTCCATACTTTGGAGCAGTTGTATATATATATACCTAAGGCATATTGCATTGTCACCAGGGAGCAAGGTCCCTGCCTAGAGAAACAATACGTCACATCAGACGGGAAGGCATTCTCTGATGGCACATCCCTGCCTTGCACCCCTTGCCGTGGGAACCGGCCACCCCAGCACTAGTACCTGGTCGGCAGGATGGCAGCTTGGTCCCCAGCTCTTCACTTCTCCATACCCCTGATGCATCACACGTGTAAGTGGCTGGAAGAAACCAAAGCATTAGCTGGGCTGTGGTTCTGGCATGAGGGGGTGTCTTCTGCAACGAGGAGATGTTGGCCAGCTCCCAGGTACTCTCCTTTTTACACCCTCTGTGCTCCATTCCCTGGGGGGGGGCCTGGCAGCCCTGCATCCATGGACATGCCACATCCTCAGTTTCATTGCCTCGAGTTGTCTGGAGGGCTGTGCTGTGCCCTCAGCCTTGGCTGGCAGTGCTGCTCCAGTAATGCTGCCAGTGCCTGTTCTGCTAATGCATTGCAGGATGCTGGGACCAGACACATGGGGCCAGCAGGTATGCAGGGGGGATATAAGCAGGGAGACAGGAATGTGAGGAAATCCTTTGGCTTTGCATGCTGAGGGAGGAATAAGAGCTAGCTCTGAAAAATGTGGACACCTGGGGTGCTTGGCAATGCACCTTATGGTGTCTCTGTGGTTGTGGACCAGGGGTTAAGGGGGAAACTCTGCCATGATCCTACTGCTATCTCTTTGGCTTTGACTATGCTGGATGGTTGGGTGCTGGGGTGAGGAGCCTTCTGGAGGAGCCCTTTCTGAGACTGTTGGCCCTGCTGCTCTCTGCTGAAAGCATCTCCTTTCACAGACACACAGAAAATTCCATATGCTGCAGGAAGCAGAAGGCAGAGTGCAGAAGAACAATCACACTGCTCTGCCGAGGCTGTGAAAAACGCAAAGCACCAGGCAGTGCTAACTCCCATCCTACCTCATTGCAGAGCAGGATGTGACCAGTCTCACCATCCAGGCAGTGCAGATGCAGGGTACGATGTGTGTAGGCTACATCCACAGCCTGCTGCTTGCAGAGCATCCCGGAGAGGCCATCCCACACTTCCCCCACTTGCAAACACACACACGCATGGCCACGCGCCCACCCACACCGTGCCATGGGGACACGGCCCAGTTCCACTGCTCACCGGTGCTGTTGGGGGCCATGTGGTAGTAGGGATGCTGGCAGTGGTACTGGACGGTTGCTCGGTAGGTGGTCAGGTTGTTCCTTGAGGAGAAGGCGACAAAGCCATGCTCCAGCTCTGGCGGCGCTTTGCAGTCAGCAACTGAAAGCCAACACAGAAGGGGGGTTGAGCCCTGTGCTGTGTTTTGGGTGCCCATCCAGCCAGTGGGCAGTAATGCTGGGCTCTGGCATGTGATGGTGGTCCTATGGGGCAGAATGAGGGCCTGTATAGTCCTGTATCCCATTTCTCTAGGGCACTATAGGGGGCACAGCCTGACATGGTCTCAGATGGCAGCAGGAGGCTATCCCCAGCCAGAGCAGCCTGGCCTCCTGAGCACCCAACACAGCCACCCTGCAGACAGGGCATGCAGGCAGTAGTACTGAATACCAACAGCACATCTCACTCACAGGCTGTATGGAGAACACCACTTATGATTGTGGAGAGCCCAGCTCTGGGAGCCCCTCCTGTGCACTTCATTTAGTGCAACATCTATGCTATACCGCTGAAAGTGGAAGAAACCTGCTCTGGCAGGTGAGATCCATTGAGAGGTGGTCCCAAAGTATATCATTGCATCTGATATGGGCAATGGTTGGCAGGGAAAAGCAGGCAATGATTCACTAACTTATGCCATGCATAGGGGAGCTCCTTTATGCACAAGGCTTTGCTGAGTGCATGGCCCCATCCCTCCTGCTCTGGGTCTTGCTCACCATTCAGTGCTGATAAGCATCTGCAGATCAGGCTAAGCAACCCGTGGTCCCGGCTGCCTGCAATGGCAGGGGATGAAGGACATTGAGAGTGTGGCTGAGCTGGTCTGGGAGGCCAGCAGATGTTGGTGAGACCTCACCTGCTCCATCCCCCAGGACATGGGCAAGGTTGGCTCTGCTTCACCCATCTCTGGTGTGGGCTCAGGGTATGATGGAGAAGGTTGCCATTGCCCTTCCCCATAGCCTGTCCATGGTCCCCTTTCTCCCCCAGATCCCTCACAGTGCCCTGCCCTGCCCAGCCTCTACTCCCAGCTTGTCCCCTGAACTGGGCTTGCGCCACCCACCCCAGGAAGGAACCAAGGCTGAGAGGTGGCTCATCCACCAGAGCCATGGAAACTGCAGCTCCCTGCCTTGTGGGCAGTTCACAGCACATCCAGGTGATGCTGTGCAACCTCCTTCTGCCCTGTCCAGAAACTGGGGTCTGATCCTGCTGGGAGATGTGGTGCTGTGGTGCTGAGTTCTGCCACATTTAAGATGAGAGGTTGAGTAGGGGATGGGTGACTTTGCACAAAGCAGGCCCTGTGGATCAGGGATGATGTGAGCTCTGTGGGTCTCCATGTGCTCCAGGATGCAAAGGGGGTGGGACAGGAGACAGAACTCCTTACACAGTGATCCAGGCTAACTAAGAGAGAATTCACTAGGAGTGGTACCTGGACCAGGGACATGTACTGGTGCTCAGGATTGCCTAATTGCTTGGATAAAACAAAACTCTGGAGCTCACTGTTCACCAGGGTCCCCTCCACCCACTGTAAGGACAGCAGGGGTACGTGGGTGCAGCCAGGTTGAATAGAGGCTCTGGGCACTTGTGCCTTGGAGAGGAGGGGACAAAGACCTCTCTCCAGACCCAGGGGTCCTTGACTGAGCTTTCCTGCTCAATTCCCGGGGTGCTTGGGTGCACTGTGCTCCTGTGCCATGGTACCAGAAACCATGGGGCATTTGTAAGGAACTGGGGGATGCTGGGGTTTGCAGGAAGGAGGGAATGGATATTGGGGACCAGCCTGGCTTGCACATCTGCTCTGGGGTCGTTTATAGCTGCAGGGCAGCATCCACTGGCCTGCACAGTGCATCCCTTTGTGTCCCTCAGGCCTGCAGGAGGCCTGATGCCTGGAGAATGGGCTCTTGCACAGAGGTGTTACTCCAGCAGTGTCCTGGTTCCTGCTGAAAGGGTGAGCACAGGGAGTTTGTGCCGTGCACTTTTCCAGACTTTTCCCTCAGGAAAGTGGTCATTTAGTATTGGTGTCATTGTAGTAACAGGGAACACATCCCAGCATCCTCCCAGTGAAGCCTCTGGTGCCTTGGGGAGTCAGGGGTGCACGCCCATGGCTCTCGGGGACATAAGTGGGACCAGACACAAAGCTCTGACCTCTCTCAGCTGCAATCAGCTTGAGGCCAGACTGTCTTCACCTCTGCTGGGCCAGCATTGCAAAGGGAAGCAGAGGAGCATCCATTCCCCTGTGCTGGAGCCAGGGCTTGATGCTTGCAGGGAAGGGTTGGTGATGCCAACCCATCCTCCAGACCTCCTTGCCCGGAGGGCTTGAAAGGCACCAGGACTCTCAGAGAGAAAAAAGGAAGGAGTGTTTCTTATTTGTGACGCTGGGCCAGGGAGGAAGGGCAGCCAGGGAGGAAGGGCAGCGGGAGGCTGAATCCAAACAAGCAACCAACCAACCAGGCGGCCATGCCGCGCTCCTTTTGCAACTGCTGCCTTGAGGGGGGAGCCAGGCTGGCTGAGGCATCTGAGTGGAGAGGGAGGGATACAGAGGACGTGCTGGGAGGTGGTGGCAGCACATGGTCCCCAGGCAATGGTGCTGGGGCTGGGCAGACACCCTTCCCATGGAGCAGTGTGACAGCAGGGAAAGGGGATTGACTCCAAATTTCCTTCCCCTTCTCGAGATGGAGTTAATAAAGCACCAGACGCAGGAGGTTAAGAGCGCCATGCCAGTTAGACAAGCCACAGAGATGGGTTTGGCAACCGGACCAGGGGCAAAGGGGACATGCCCTGGGTACCGGATAGATCAGAGGGACATTGAGACAGGCTGCCCGTCGGGGCGGCGCAGCCGGCACCAGCCTCACGCGGCCACTTGCTCCGAGCCGGCTCTTCCCTCTGTCTGGTTGTCGGCTCTATCTGCAGCTGCACCGAAAGCAGAGGGGAAGGAGGAAAGCAGAGAGAAAGCCCAATTAGTAGATGAGCAGAGAGAGGCATGCAGGAAACCCAGCCCCCAAAATACCAGCAATCATTAACGAGAGCCCAGCAAGCCGTGCCAGCGTGCTGCGGGTGCCGGCGGAGCCAGGGCTGTGCCGGGGACCTACTTGCTCTGCTTGCCCAGGGCAACCTGGGGACAGGGGCTGTGAGAGGCTGTCACGGGTTTGTGTTCAGACTCGCCAGGCCACGGAGCTGGATTTTATCCACCTTGGCTGAGAAGTTTTCTATTTTCTGCGCTGCGTTCTAAAACTGTTTTTGCTTGTGCCCTGCCTCTCCCACGCATCCTGGGGAGGTGGGAGGCATTGCACTTTGGAGGCCTGAACTGCCCATTTAGGGGCTTCTTGGCTTTCCCCAAAAAGTCCTAGAAATTTAGTGTAGTGAGTCATACTGCACAAGAAGGGATCAGTTCCAGCCCGTCTCGAATAACGTAGGTAATCATTTTAAAAAAATAATACTTCCTGGGATTAAAAATATTTGTTCTTTTTTTCTGGTCAATGCCAATTTTCATCTGGTCACTGTTCAAGCTGGGTAAAATCAATGGGAGACTGGTAGTGAGAGTTGTAGGAGTGGGGCATCTCTGACCTCACAATTTCTAAGGAGCCCTTTCAGATACAAATCGATTTAGCAGGTCTGAGAGCCTCAAAATTTTCATTTTGAATGAGAAAACATGAATTAAAGCTCCAGAAACGCTCTTCTAAGGTAAGATCCACAATCATTAAAAGAGAAAGGATCTGCCCGGATGAGGAGAGCCTGGATCCCAACATCCCCTTAGAGCATCTCATCCTGCCTCTCCTGGAAGGTCTTGGGACCTTCTCTGAGTGTGTTTGCTGCTTTTCTCCTCTCTGGGACAGCCTCACAGCAGGCTGAGCAGCAGCGATCACCTTCCTGAGGGCTGGGGGTGTTTGGGGGCAAAGGAGAAATGTTTTATCGGGTCCATCTGCCAAGCTTGAGCGGAGAGAGGAGCTGGGTTAGATGAAAGAAGAGGTGATGCAAATCATCACCTGTCCTTTCAAATGGCATCTTCTTTCTTCTCCCCTTTTCTCCTGTTTTTAAAGTTTGCAAATATTTGGGCAACTTCTCCCTTTCACTTGGCTGAGCAGCACCCAGTTTAGACTAGTGCCTGGGACCTCTCTAATACCCTGGGTCCTAGTAGCCTCCACTGGGAAGGAAATTTGTACCAGGAATTAGATTACCTCAAGTTATGTCAGATTTATCTAACAGACCCGGCTCGCCAGAGCCAGGCTTGCTCTTTCTTTGAGAGGGAGACAGCCAAGCGGCTCGCAAATCAAGTTATACGAGTAATCTAAATAAAAGCACCAACCTCCTGCTTGTGGCATTTGGAGCTAGCCCCGCTGTTATCCAAGAATGAGCCAAAAGAGCTGTGCAGAGTTACGTAGCCTCTCTGGCTGGGTTTGAGTCTCTGAGTAAGGAACTCCACTCTGGCAAGGCAGCTCCCTTTAGCATGAAATTATTTCAGCAGGAGAAGGACGTTGGCAGGGTGGGGAAGGGTGTTCTTACTTTTACATATAGGGATCTTGTTACTCCATGTCCCGTCCTTTAGACACTCGATCTGGAAGGAGTCGCTTTCCAGGTTATCCTGTGCAGAAGATGCCAGCAAAAAAATTACCATCAATGTACAAGGCAAGAAAATCAATCTCTCCGTAAAAAGTCAATTTCTTGGTGATTAAGTCAAGCTATATCCAGACCCTCCTGGAGGAGGACTTTTCTAGCTAAATATTGCAATATAATCATAATGAAAATCTTGAAAAGTTTTATTGTTGCCCGCATCTCAGTGACATGCTGAATGCAAAAAAACCTGGAGTCATTTATTCCTACTCTAGGTGCTGGGATGGGTCAGGAGGCAGCTCTGCATGAAGGATGAGGCTGGGAAGAGATCAGAGAAATACCCAGCTCCATGTTGGAAGTCAAAGCAGGCTACTGGTTTGGAGGGAAGACAGCCACCCTGTGAATCACCCACACTCCCTGTGGCTCTCAGCTGTTTCCCAGAGAGGGCTTGCCAAAATCCCAGTCCCCTTGACTAGCTGAAGCTGTTCCAAATCCCAGAGAACCTCCTGGTCTCCAGGGTTGCCCAGGAAGCTGAGCCAGAGCCTGCCTAGGTGGGGAGCAGGCATGGTCCTGGCAGCTCCCCTGGGGCTTTTACTGACTTCTTCTCTGGCAGAGGTGCCAAGCCTGGCATCCTGTGAGACTGGCGGCTCTGGAGGGATGCTGGAGGGTGGCTTGGGAAGAAGCCATCTCCACTTTTCCGCTGGAAAGCAAAGTTGGTGGCTCTCAGAGGAGGCTTATTCCTTGCCCCTGGGAATTGGGTAATTGTATGTGGGTGACATTCACTTTTCCAGAGATGCAATGGCTTTGGGAGGAAGGATCCCACCCTTTCCTACCCAGGTGCCCAGCTCCACATGGTCACCCCATACCTTCAGTACTTTGTATCCGGTGTTGCAGCTGATGACAACCTGGTCTTTGAAGGTATACTTGGCTTGGGAAGGCTCGATTTTCCCATTGATTGGTGGTTGCACCTGTGGGCATGGGTTTCCTTTGAATAAAAAGCAAATGAAGCAAAATAAAACTCAGCTGAATCAATGACAGAAGTGGAGTCCCAGCTCTGCTGCCCAGTTCATGTAGCACAGTCCGAGCATCCCTGCCCTGCTCTTGCTGTTAGCCTACACTGGCTTCGCTTAGCCAGACTCTTCTCCTGGAAGGAGTGGAGGCTCCAAGTCTTTCCTCTAGTATGTAATACCCTGGCTTTGAGCAAAACCCAAATTATTAGCCCAAATATTAGCTGGGAGCTAATAACAGTAGCTTGTGCAATTATCCTGGCCAAATATGCTCTGCTTTGCAATGTGGTCTTGTTTCAGGGCTCATCTTGAGTAGGGAAAAAAAATATAAAGGAGGTTCCTTGTTATTTTATTCCTTTCCTCATGTGATTTCTGGAACAGACCCTTTCTGGAGATGGGATCATGGACCACCAAATTCATGTTCTCCACCTGCAGGGTTTATAAAGCCCTTCCCATTGCCCAAGCCCAGCAAAGAGAGGAAAGCATCAGCAGTTACCAATTGCTGTGTATGACAGCTTCCAGCCCCTGTTCTCTCCAGAGTTGTCACTGTGGAAGAGGATCTGAACGCTATTGGTTTGGGTTTCAATGCGTCCTGGGGACTTCTCTCCACAGAAAGGGCCAAACTCCCTATTTCCAGCTTTGATCTGCCAAGGCAAAGAAGAGTGGGTGGTTTGAGGGGGATCTTTGATCCCTGAGGACTGCTTCACCCTGAGGCTGGCTAACGGATGGGGCTGTGGTGGGGTCAGTGGGGCTTAAGCACCATGTGTTGGGGTCATGTGAACTGAAAGAGGGTCACCATTGGCTGAAAGGGTCAAAATCAGATGTGGTAAGAGACATGGGGTCAATTGAGCACTACTGTTTAGACAAGGGTGATTTTGGTCCCATCACCAGGACACTAGGGAAGTGACAGGAGTGTGGGATGAAAGGAGTGTGCAGAGCCCAGCTCACCTTGATGTAGTCATAAGGACAGGTCACCTCGGGGTGGTCTTCCACATCGAAGCTGTCCTCGAAACTGAGGGTAATGAAGAAACCCTCCTCCAGCTCGATACGGTACAGGCAGTCAGAGCTCTTGGGGTAGGGGCTGGGGAAGTCGGCGCTGGTGACCACCCCGCTCCTCTGGGTGTACAGGTTGTCGCTGCACTCCACTGAAACACAGCCATGGCTCTCTCAGGACCCTGCCAGCCACATCCCAGCCCTGACCACTCTCATCAGCCCCTGCAGTTGACTGGGGTCTGCTGGACCCAAATATGGGACTATGCAAGGGGGACCTCACACAGCCAATTTCCAGATATGCCTGCAGCATAGAAGTCCTGGGCTGTGAGCTAATCCCAGGTAATCTACAAGATGCAGATTCAGAGCTAAGACTAAACCTTTTAATGTCTCTGACTTGAGAAGCACAGCCCGTAGGAGAAACCACATCTCTTTCCCACGCAAGAGAACTGGAGGCCTTAGGCACTCTCCAGTCCCATGCTATTGGTGTGTAGGGGATGAGGCAACCTGTCGGCTCTGGCAGTGAAAGAAGGCAGTTTTGCCTGTGTTTGGTAGGTCTGTTGCCTGCTCAGGGACCCCTCTGTGTGACCATCTCCACGTCCGAGCTGTGCCTAGGTAGTACCTTTGCAGGTCCTGTTGTCAGAATGGAGGATGTAGCCAAACCTGCAGGAGCAGTAGTACCCGCCAATGTAGTTGTGGCAGTAGTGGTCACATGCCAGCTCCTCATCGCTTTTCTCCAGGCACTCATCCACATCTAGGATGGAGATAACAAGGAAGGGAGGGGAGGTCACCCTGCAGCCCTCCACATGTCACTCCTTGTGGGGACATTTGCCACAAAAAATGAGAAGCTAGTTGTCCCATATGGTGGCTCACATTAGCACCCGATGAGTCCCATATTGCCCAAGGGCTGCATACAAGGACCTCTCTTGCTAGGGTCCCCAAGGCTAGCCTGGGATATGATCCTAGCAAATTTATTTTGCCACCTTAGCAAACTGGTCCTGCAAGCTGAACTGCTTCTTACCCACAGCAGTGTAATGGGCATCAAAGCCAGTGAAGCGTTCCTCGTTGGAGAAGTCAGACCTGAAAGTGAGCCCCATGTAGGGCCCCGGGGACAGGATCACTTGCTGGCCAGGAGTCTGCTCTGTGTCTGTGGTCTCCCTGCCGCAGAAGGTTGCCAGCTCCTGGTCCTCAGCTTCAATCTGTTAGCAGAAAGAATGGGTGAGTGCTTTGCAGGGCTTGGATGTCTGCAAGCCAGAGAGCTTTCCTGCAGGAGGTCAGGCTTGGAGTCATGCTCTGCACCTCAGAGCTCACATCTCTGCCTGTGCTTCCCCAGCCTGTTCTCTGCCAGGGCTCTGCAGTATCTCTGTGGGGCAGGCTGCCCATCCAGCAGCTTCTGACAGCCACAGCCTAAGGATGCAGCTCTGGGCCCCTGGGTGCCTTGTCCTGCTCAGCCTTGTGCTGCCTTGGCCCTTCCCAGACCACCTTCGGAACAGCAATTTCCAACCATTCCTGCTGCATCCGCCTCACCTTCTGCAGGCAATCAGGGACTCTGCCTGCTCTGCCCAGAGCTTCTGAAGCAGATGATGAGAGCAGGCAGCATCTGGGATGTAAGGAAGAGCTGGCAGGTGTAAGGGGAGGATGCAGGGAGGGAGCCTGTTTGGGAAGTGGGATGAGGACGTAGGCAGGTGGTGGGAAGAAGGGGTGTGAAAATCAGCCCTGAGTGTCATTCCCATTCAGAGCTATTGGCATCTGAGACACTCCCCCTCTCCTCCTCCCTTGGCCCAAATGCTGATCTGTGCAGCAGCGTCTGCATGAGGGCTCTGCTGCTGGGAGTGTGCTGGGACCCCAGAGAAGCCCCTGCCATTGGTTCTGCATCAGCTCAAAAGCAGGAGCTGTAATCTGGATGGTGCTTCTGTCCCCTGGGCTGGCTTGGATCAGCTGGGTCTTGTCCCTGCCACCCAGGGTCCCTGTCTGGCTCCAGACCTCCTCTGGACTCTGAGCCATGCACTCAAGAGGGCTACAGGAGGGCATCAATGGGCCAGTGTGTCATGTTGTCACATCAGCATGCTCATTAGTGTCTATGTGCATTCCTCTAAAGCACAGCCTCACCTGTGCCTTAAAGCACTGTAATCCCTGCAGAAAACCCTCCAGTTTTCCCTGGAAACCCCCTTTCCTCTTTTTTCCTTGCCATTTTCTCCAGGACCATTTCAGCATTGACCCCAACTCATTCTGTACATCTCATCCCCACCCCCTGTCCCAACCATAAGCTCTCCCAGCTGGTTCCCAGCATCCCGCCTGCTTTCCCCCAGGAGATATGAATATGAATAACCCCTCGTCTGAGGAATGCTATGAACACCACCACGGCAGCCTGCTGCTTCTGGTGCCAAGCCAATGCTATTGAGGCCATTATGAAGCGTGCAGTCCCCCAGCACATGCCTGGGGAAAACAGCCGCCTGCTCTGGGACCCATGGCATCCCAGAAGTGTTGAAACACCATCCCCAGCTTGCATGGCGTCAGAGGCAAGACTCTCCTCTGGCTTCATCCCTGTCTCCTGGAGACCCTCGGGATGCGCTGGCTGGGGAGGGTCTGGGGCTGAAAGGGAAATTTCCCAGGGCTGAACAAGCAGGCGGAAACTCGCTCACACCAGGGAAAGCCAACATGGAAATGGCAACTCAGCATGCCTTGACATTGCCTCCAGATATTTTCCATCCTCTCATACAAGCTGCAGCTGGCCAGAAAAGAGAGAGACTTTCCGATGATAAATTTTGAGAATTTGGAGAAAAAACATGTGCCTGCATTGGGACAAAAACCCAACTGAATTTTAGATTTTTTGTGTGAAACAGTGTTCTGGAAAAAAAAAAAAAGGAAAACAAGTAATTTGGGATCCATCTGGTTTCAATCCCTTTGAAATATACTGTGGTGCTTTACAATCTCTTTCAAATTTGAAAGAAAGCTGGTTTTAAAATGAAATAGTGTTTCAGACTGACAAACGGGAGCACCATCACTAAAAGCAAAGGAAAACGGCATTTGGCCCCATCATGCAGTCTTGGCTGCACAAGCACGCGGCATGCAGCCTTTTGTGCAGGAACTGCTTTTTCTTAAGGGAAGCTGTGGGAAGGAGCAATTTCCAGCCAGCTCCTCTGTGCAGGGCTGGTGGCTGTCACCTCTGCAGGGACACATGGACCATCATGTGGGCTCCCATCCCTCTTCTCCAGCCCTGGTTGGTGCAGGACCTGCAGTGCAGCATCACCGAGGCACGGCAAAACCTGCCCTGGTGCCCCATGTCTTGGCCTAAGGATGCTCCTGCCATGGGGCCAGCCCCAACGCTGCCACCAGCATCTCTGGATACAGCCCCAGATTGGCAGGATGAGGCCCTGGAGCTGTGGTCTCCTTGATGAAGGTATCTAAGGCCTCTTATCTGTGATGGGTCCCATGCCCCGAGCCACAGGGAGCAGAGACAGCCCTCCAGCAGTAAACTAAACAGAGAGGTCATCATCCCTGGTTAATATTTGGTGCTGCTGCTGAGGACTGTATACTTTTTTGTAGATCATTTACATCCAGCAAGCAGGCTGGTAATTAAATCCTGGTTGTTTGTTTGGAGTTTCTCCCTCTCGGGTCACGATGTCGACGTTTTCACTAGAGAAGATGTGTCCCTGAGGGAAATATCAATTGCCGCAGAGAAGTTCCCCATAAAAATATGCTGAAAGAATCCTCCTTTGAAAAATAAAGTATAGTGACACTCTCGTGCCTTAAATTTACCCTTGCCACTGCCTCTTGCCATCTGCCCTGTTTCTGCCTACCTCCTTATTCTCTTGTTAAGATTTCTGCCCCTCTGGATGGAGGCAGATGGAGGTCCCTCCCCGGCTGTGGCCCTGTCCCTCTGCATTGTGGCTTGGGTTGTGTCTAAGAGATATGGTGACCCAAGCCATGTGTCCCCCTCTGTCCCATATTCATTTTCCCCTTTGGGGTAGAAGCTGGGGTGCTGCCTCGGGGTATGAGTGATGCTCCAGAGATGCCTCCTGCAGCGGGTGGGTTAACACAACACCAGGAACACCAAGGGGAATTTGGCCCTGCAGTTCAGTGTCTGCTGCTGGAGAGGAGCAGGCAGCCGGCAATACGGAAACGCAGCCGCCACCCCCCCCCGGCTCCAGTCCTCCAGGAATGCACTAATTGGACTGATGAAGGCCAAACATACCACTTGTAATATATATAAATGGCTCATTAGGCAGAGAAATCACAGCGCTGGGCTGAAGACACTGGGAACGTGACATGGGGAGGATACACTCAGAGATGGGGAAGAGCGTGAAACGGCCTGTCTCACTGCCTCACAGTTAGAGTGCACACAAGAAGCCAGCACCCAGATGAATGGGGTGTTTTTGCAAAATGACTAATGCTGCTGCTGACTGTTGGAAATGAAGCAGGGATGAGACAGGAGCCTCCATCTATGTCTCCTAAAGACCCTCTCCCCAACACGCATGCATCCTCCTCCTGATAGACATTAAGGGTCCTTTTGTGTGCAAACATGCACCCGAATTTCCACAGGAACATACATGGCAGCAGTGCCATGGGGGAAAGCGGAGGATGCTGGTTTCTCCTGCTGTGGACTTGGCTCAGTGTCTGGAGACCATCCCCTCCCATGGGCTGCTGCACTCACATAACCCAGTTTCTTTCATTCCTGGGGAGGTACAACAAGAGCTCAGGCAGAATGGTGCGGTGCTGATGGAGCTGCTGGTCCACAGCTGTGCAGGAGGTGGCGGGTGCCACCACACTGTCTGCGCAGAGCCAAAAGGATGGGAAAAGTGAGCAGCAAAGCCCTAGATCCTCCCAGCTGCCTCTCAGGATTTGATATGCTCCTTTTGGGACTCCATTCCCCTGGAGCATGGATTACCCCCTGAGGCCCATCAGAAGATGCTCTTCTCCTGACCCTCCCCCAGTTCATGCTAACTCCCCATTTGTGCCCTTTCCCCCTTGTTTGAGCAGAGGAAGGTGTAAATGGGTCCTGTGCCCTCTTCTCAGAGCCCCAGGCTGGGCATGCACTGCTCTGAATGCAGCATCGATCTCCTTCCCTGTCCCTGCATGGCCCCTGCCAGTGCTGTATTGAGCATCGAGTGCTGCTGAGTGCTCAGAACATCATGGCACACAGCCCTGCCCCATGGGAATCACCCGTGGCAGGGGATGGCACACTGTGAAC
This sequence comes from Psittacula echo, assembly GCF_963264785.1. Taxonomy (NCBI): domain Eukaryota; kingdom Metazoa; phylum Chordata; class Aves; order Psittaciformes; family Psittacidae; genus Psittacula; species Psittacula echo. The sequence goes on along the minus strand of NC_137740.1, from coordinate 28,173,397 downwards.
TCAGGACACTGCATGCAAAGCTGGTCTGCTATGCATCCTAAACGTTGTGCCAAACCTTGGGGGGATGCGGCTCCATCACATCACAGAATCCCGCTCTCCTTCTCGAGCACTGGTTCCTGGCGTGGTGGCACTAGCTGATGCTCTGCCTGCGGTCCTGCCTTCCCAGCTTGGCTCAGACCCCTGTTTTCCTCTCACCAGCCCCTCACTGGGGTTGGCAAAAACTGCCTCCTGTGCTCAGCTGGGCCTCTGGCCACCAGCAAATTTATTGCAGCCACTGGTTTTGCCTAAGATGCCTGGCCAGCTCCTTGGCATCCACACATGGGGTTAGTAGGAGTCCTGTCTGTGTGAGCACCGGATGGCACAGATTCTCCCTGGGACACGATCAGGTCTTAAGCATGTGCTTCCCTGAGTCAGGACTCAGTGATAGGGATCGGGGTGAAGAGATGTAACCCCATGAGTACTGTGGGCCATCAAGGACTTGCGATGGTCTGACATGGGGAAAACCTCTCACTATAGATCCCACCTTCACTTCAACCAAGGAGCTGGTCTCAAGCCGGCTGCCAAGTCCTCAGGGGTTGATTTCGTTCCAGGGCTTGACCGAGTAATGTGCACAACCTCATGGACAGGACCCTAGGCTCAGATCTCCCTAATAAACCTGGGGATTTACTCGTGAAGGTCCCTCAGAGTCAGAATTTCATCTGCCATCTCTGATGCTCCACTGTGACTTCATCTCCCAGCGCCCTGCCCCAGCGCTCCTCAGTGGCGCTAGTCAGGTCACTTAACCCAATGCCCAGTCACGGCTGTGACTTTTGGTGTGCTCTGGGCCAGTGCTGGAGAATTGGGCACAAAGCACTCAGTGCTGGGTGACACCAGAAAGGAGCTGGGCAAACCACAGTGAGGCCCACCGCAAATGAGGAACCGTCAAATCAGCTCTTTGGGGACAGCAATGAGCTGGGCAGAGCCTACCAAGGAGCATGGCAGAGGGCAGGAGCCAAAAACCCAGCACAGATGACAGCTCCTTCTCCATCCCCAGGACCTGGCATGTGGCTAAGGGCAGCCATTCACAGCCTGGGGAGAGGCTGTTTCCAACTGGCTTCCGAAGGCAGTCTGTGGCTGGTGTTTCCTACCTGCATGGGGCATCTTCGGGTGGATATTTTGGGGTGGCTGTTTCTTCTGGCTCACTTCCTTAATGAAGTACCCCTCTCTGCCATCCCCGTTTGCACAAACAAGCTTCCTGACCTATAAGCATTTCTTTATGAGCCATGATCTTTTTATATATATATACACACAGCCACGCATACGTGTGTATATATATATATATAAATAAACAGCTATTGTTTTAATTAGCCATTGTTTCAGTGCTCTGGAAACTGTTCCCTTCTGAAGACCACCCCGAAGGCTGTGGGTTTACAGCTCAGCTCGCCTTGAGCTTGCCACTCAGGATGACTTTCTACGCTGCTTGAGAACTTGGGCGTATAGGCAACCAAGGAGATATGGAAAGCAAAGGCCAGGGCATAGCAGCTTTCTGCCTACCTTGAGCTGGACCCCCACCTTGCATTGGAGCTGTTCAGCCCTTATTTTGACTTCCTTCTTATGGCAGACAAGATGAAGACCCTGGTGGAGACCTCAGTCAGACCCATGATCAGAACAAAAAAGGTGTTTCTTCACACACACATAGAGGCATATAATCATATATTTAACCTGTGCTGCTCTCCCCTAGAGGATGCTGCAGAGATTAAAGTCACCCATGAGTTCAGAAAACAATGGTAAAAGTTCATGGAGGGGAATCCATTGAGCACCATCTAACAGAGTGATGTGTTCTGTGGCTTTCTGAGCATCTTCACTGGGACTGACAGAGTATTACAGAGAAGCCCCTATGTGTATTGGCTCTATACTTATGTTCTATAGCCATGCACTGTTGGCCTCAGTCAAAGAGCAGGATGACACTTTTTGTGTCTTGCACTGATGCAGACAGAGGCTGGGCACACAAACACAGGGAAGAAAATAGCCATGGAATCATTTGCTGCCCTCCTTAACATTTTCTAAGCTGGTGGTTTAGCAGCATCAAGATTGGACCCCTACCCAGCAGAGTAGCCTATGGGTCTCCCAAAATCCATCCATTTTCAGGACTTTCCAAATGTAATTCTGTGGTGAAGGCTCCACAAGCTGAGTTATAGCCCCAAGCAATTTTATACAGCTCAGATCTAAACTCCTGTGAAAAATACCGCCTTCCTATGGAAATCCAGCGGCAGGGAGAGCTATGGTGCCAAGTTGGCACCATGGCCGAATAACAGGGAGCATTGTGAAAAAGTTAAAAAGAGCAGGGGGTGAAGGGTGGGAGGAGGGGTAAAGCTTGGAATGGGGAAAGTTTCCAAGAAATCTGCTCCTTGAGCTTATTGGGTTTTTAAAGCAATATATCTCTATATATGTCCCTGGCCCTTGTGCTTGGAAAAGATCCAGGAGAAGCAGAAAGAACTAATCAAACCTCAATGAGAGCTGTTAGTAGCAGAATGAGTGCCAGCACAAAGGGGAAATTAAAGCAGCGAACAACAGATTCTAGAGGGGAAAAAAAAAATACAAATGTTTGCTTTGTTTTACTAGGGCAAGAATAAAATAATAATTTCAATTAGCTGGCAGCTAGCACCAGGGCTGAGTTCTGTGGTTCCAGACCTGGCTGCAACCTCCACCTGCCTCTCTGCGGAGGAGCAGGGTGAGGCTTGTGCCGGGCAATGGGGTAAGGCATGTTCAGCCAGGCAAACCTAGAAAGCACCTGCTTGCTATGCTGGTCTGCTAGAAAGCACCAGACCTGACCAAGTTCAAAGGTATGGAGAACTCAGGATTGTCCTGGATACAAACAAGGGCTTTGTTTGGAAAGACCTATGGTGCAAGAGGCAAGGGTGCTCTGTGGCACTACAGTGTGTGGCCCACCACAGTTTCTGATGGGTTTCTGCCCAGCAATGAAGCAGACTGAAATCTTCTGTGGTTTGGCCTTGAGAGGTCCCTGGGAGCCTCCCCAGCTTGTTTGTGCTGCAAGTATTTGCCAGTAGTGGCCCTGAAATTTGTATCTCAGCTCTGAAATGGGTTTGCATTAAACCCAAGGGAGCCTTTGGGTCTATGCCCTGCAGCTTGTGGGAGGCTCTGCGTGCAGGAGAGCAGCCTCAAGCTCAGGTCTAACCTTTACCTTTGGCATCCCTGGGGCCTGGAAAGGGTGTCTCAGGAGCCTGCAAGCTGCAGCCAGAGATGCAGGCTGGCTGCAAGGTGCACCCATGGCCATGGCCTGGCAAAGAGTGCCCAACTCAAGGATCCTCCTTGCGTGTGGCTGGTACCAAAGTGGCACAGGCTGGGGGTTTAGCCACAGGAGTTCATCAACCATGGGTGTGTAAATCCCTTTGGGTCCAATGAGAATGAGGTGCCCAAATGTTTTCAGAAATCTTGTCCTCTGTAAGTTCTGAATCTGGTGTCCCATTCACTGTTAGCTCAGTGGTATGTTGTCAGCTTGCACGTGCTCTCCCTGTTGTCCCCTGGACTGACAACTCCTGTGTCCAGTATATGGGAAAAACTGGCTTGTTCCCAGCTTTTCCAGCACTACCCTCTCTTAGCTGGCCAAACAGGTCTGCTGTCTACCCCACCATCTGCTCATGATATCACAGCTCACCTTCACATAGTCGTATTCACAGAGGTAGGAGGACTCCAAGTCAAAATGCATGAAGTACAGCTTGATTTTAAATCCATCGGGCACAGAGATGTTCCATGTCACTTCTGAGTCACTGGGATAGGAATCTGGGAAGTTGGGAGACTGGATCTCCCCAAACATGTCTGTCAGCTCAATGGCATCCACTGTGTAGAGCAGCAAGGCACAAAAGGCCCATGTCATAAGGTACCTGGAAAACATATGTGAGGAGATGAAATGAAACTCTGGAAATGCCAAAACCTCTTGAGGTCTCAAGCAGGTTGTGTAAGGTCACACACTCCAAACGTCTGGGAGACGAGTTGCAGCACTCTGCCACCAGGAGCAACCCCTCTGCCAAGAAGCAGGGAGGTGGAGGTGAGGGTGGGAGCTACACGTGGCCCCTTTGAAAGGTGGATGATGCAGGTGCCACACTGGATGCAAAGGCACCTCCACAGTTCTCAGCTCCAGGCACCATCATGAGCTTGGTATTTTTCATGCTTCTGGGAGCAGCAGCCACTGGCAACACATCCTTTAATTAATGGGGCTCTGATGGGCAAATCTTCATTTAATGGAAGAATAAACATAAGGATGCTTAATAAAATAATGATGCCTTCTAAATCAGTTTAATGAAAGTATCATTGCAATAACTGCTAAGTATCATTATTATCACTGCCTCATCCTGACAAATTGAGATTGCTGGCTCTCAATAAACAGCACATATCTTTGCAGCTGGGCAAGGATGGACTGGGTCCCCAGCAGTGCAACCCAGCATGTCATGCTCCACTATCCTCTTCTCTTCTCTTCCCTTCCCTCCGCTTCGCTTTGCTTCCCCTCCCCTCCCCTTCCCTCTCCTCCCCTCTCCTCTCATCTTCTTCTCTCTTCTCCTTTTCTCTTCTCTTCTCTTCTCTTCTCTTCTCTTCTCTTCTCTTCTCTTCTCTTCTCTTCTCTTCTCTTCTCTTTTTTCTCTTCTCTCCTTTTTTTTCTTTTCTTTCTCTTCAGTTCTTAGGGTACCACTCACCCCATATGGAGAAGCACACAGAGGCTGAGGTCCTTAGAGATCTTTTGTGATCAAACTCAGCTTTTAAAAAATCTCAGCCTGAAGAGTGTCCCAACTTTACCAACTTTCTTGTCCCAGAGGAGGGCAGAAAGGACAGGTAAATCAGTGGCAGTCCACCTGACTTTGCACCACCCTCGAGCTCCAATTTGAGCATGAAAGTGAGCATAAACCACATATTTCTCTGTGCAAGGTGAGAACACTGCCTGTGCTGGAGGTCCAGGCACCAAAGCCGGTGCCATTGCATGGGATTCAGAAAGAGGAGCAGACCTCTGGCACTTTACACCCAGTGGAGTGCAGAAAGGAAAAGAAACATGCAGGAAATTAGAGCCATTAAAGATGGAAAGTTATGCTTTCTAAAAAGGTACTAAGGCCTGGCAAAAACTTGTAGGTGTGTATTACAGGCACTGGAACTGCTCACATGTACGTGTACCCCTGGTTTCAAAATTAGGCTTGATTTGCGTATGCTGGTGAGGAAACTGAAGCACTGTTAGTGGATTATTTTTAACCTGTGTTCTTTCAAAACCAGGGCAGTAGATTTCTGGGACTCATTTGTGTAGTTCCATCACTTTTCTTTAATAGAAGCTGAGAAATTTGAATTGATTTTTCTTTCAAGCACAGTGAGGTTGAACATGCCTTTTTCTGACAGCTTGTCTGAAACCACAAAAATGTGTGAAGGGAAAATCTGTTTCTCCTCTGGACAGGGTACATGCATGGGGCTGGATGCTCGGCTGGTGAAAATGGGCATCACCTCCTCAACTTGAATGGGCCGTTTGCTGGTGCAACTCACTGCTTTCTCTTTAAACAGGGGAAGCAAAACATCAAACTACTTTCCCATGTCAGGAAAATCTTAACCTCACCTAAAAGTGATAAATGACCATGGTGTGCACAGAAACCTGAAGCCCTTGCAGCGTGTCCAGCCTCACTCACACCTTTCGCCCATGGACCGTGGCAGAGCAGTATGCCCCTGCTGCATGCCCATCACCCGAGGATTCCTTGAGCTCTGCCGGGATGCTGGCACACAAACCGGGCTACAGCACGAAGCCGAGGCATGAGCAACGCCTGGTTAGCTTGCAGATGTGGAAACCAAAGCCACGGTCATCAGAGGGAAACCTTCCCCAGAGGGACGGCCCCCCTGCTCGGCCGTGCCCGAAACCACGGCATGCGGGACGCCGGGGTCAGCCCGTTGCGGAGGTACTCACCTCATTTTGCTGCTGGGAGGGTTTGCTGGTGGGTTTGGTGTGGAGGATTGCCGGTTGGTTTGCAGGGGAAGGCTTTGCCTCCTTCCGAGTGCTCCGCTGTCCGCCTTATCTCTGTCCGGAGATTTGTGAGCGTGTGTGCGCCTATGTGTGTGTGCGTCTGGAGTTGTCTGGCATTTTCCATGCAGGTCACGCCTTCCCCTGCCTGCAACCGTTCCCCACATCCCCACAGGCACGCAGGCAGACCTGCCTGCATTGGAACCGTCCTCCCCGCCCGCCCGCTGCTCCCTCCTCTCCCGCCGCCCGTGCGCTCCAGCAAAAGCCGCGGCGTTCAGTGAAGTTTTTGTGTTCCCTAATCTCCAGAGTTTTGTGTGTGTGTTTGTGCTCATGCACATTGTGTTTTCTCTCTCCTCTTTTTTAACTTTCCCCCCTATAGCCTGCTTTGCCAGATGGCTAAAATTTGCCTCTCAATAGGGTCGGAGGCTCCAGCAAAAACAGAAGGCAAGAACGTGTGAAACAAAACCTGTGCGGGGACAAATAGCTTTAGTGGTGGTGCTGCAGCTGGGATTGGTGCTCGGGACTTGCTTTCAGCTTCCCACTCAGTGCCGTCCAGCCTTTGGGATGGGAATCTGGTTTCCAAGAAACTTCTGAGTTGTGACAGTCTGAATAAAATCAAGACCTAGTTTGCAGCCTCCTGCAGGACTGAGGAGTCGCTGGATTCAGCGTTTTGTCCCAGGGCAAAAGAACAGCTTTAGATGTGGACTCTGCTTAGGAGTGAGAACTTTAAACACTAAAGTTACAGGTTTTGAGTCTGACTCCCTTTTGTCGAGGAAACAGGTAAAAACATGAACACTCCTCACTAAGCCTCGGGAGATTCATTTCCCTTCTCTGTGCCAGGCACAAACCAACTCAAACCCCTCGTGTCTGCATAGCTAAGTGGGAAGATCCTCTTGGGATGCAAACAAGGGAATAGCCTGTAAGAACTCAAAGGATGCAAGTGACTCCCTTGTCCAGAAATGACACCCTTGGAGGCATGAAGAGCAAAGCTTTAATAGCTGTTTACCAACTTCAGCTTGAGCTGGTTAATGTAAACCCTGCAGACATCCACTGGCAAGCACGGATACATATGCGGCATGTTAAAAGGCACACACAAACAAGAGCGGGGAAGAGGCAGGGAAACAGGGATGTGTTGGCACCACTCCTGGAGCAGCAGCTCCCAGCCCTCCCTGGACTCCCCAGCTCGCTCATGTCAGGCTGTGGCGCTGCCGTTAAAGGGGCGATGTTAACTCCAGCCTCTGCGGTGGCTGTGCCCCTCCAGCGATCCCAGAGAAGCTGGGAAGGAAGGGGATGGTGTGAAGGGAATAGTTTTACTCTTTTTCCATTTCTTGTCTTTGTGTTTGAGGAGTGACAGTTCCTGGGCTTCCCATGCAGAAGCCACTTCTCTTGCTCCTGTGGGTCTCTGGTTCTGCACTGGGGAAGAAATGGTACCTAGGAGACACAGTGAAGTAAAATAGAAAAATATGAGTGGAAAAGCACTAGAAAACCAGCAGGAAGGCTCCGGGCAAAGGGAAGATCTCAGCCTGACATTATTTGTAGCTCTATTTTGGATGTTTTAACAGCTCATCACTGAACAGACACAAGCTCTCACTCATGTTAACACACCCAGGCAAGCTGATCAAACTAATTAATATGTAAGCAATGTGTCAAATGCAATGCTTTATTTTTGCAAGCAAGTGTGGTCTTGTCTGAGCCCTGACTACATTGTGATCTATTTTTTCCCTGCCTGTTCTGCAGGGTGGGTCCTTCACACATTCATTTTTCCATCAGGATAGCTTTTCGAAACAGCTCCTCTAATTCAGGGGCAACTTAATTCTGAAGTGTCATATTCTTTGCTTGCTGATGCCTCTTTCAAGCCAGATCACCAACGGTCAAAGTCTGTGATAACACTGTGAGGCTGGACAGGGACCCGTGAAGTAGCAACAGAAGCTCCATGTGGTTTTGGATCGCATTGCTGGGTGTAGAGAGGGCTTAAAGTATCCATGCTGACCCCCTAGGCTCTGGAGAGCAGGAGACAATGCCCAAGAGGCATGTCACTGTAGACACTATCAGCAGACCTCTGGGCTGATTTACCTGCTAAACTGCTATACCCTGGGTGGTTCCCTTGTCCCAGTGCTTGTCCCTGTCTATCAGCCTACCAAACCCCTTGGTGTGCAGAGCCATAGGTCCCTGCAGGCTCATGCCAACCAGCTCAGGGGTCAGGGTTTTCTGGCCAAATCTGACCTGTTATAGTGTGGGCTCCTAAAGAAAGTTGAAAGGCAATGACTGAGTGGTCTTAACTGCATTTCTGCCATCCCCAGGTGGCTAAAGCTACCTGCAGCCTCATGCATCCCTATTCGTTCCTGCTCCAAATCCCATCTCCAACACCTCCAGTGTCCCAGTCCTCCACTAAGGTCAGGTCTCCAAACAAGTCTTATTGGAATCCTAATTAGCTGGCTTGCGTAATTGCACTGTCTCCATCAGTTACAGTAGATCAGCCCAAATGGACTCTGCACCCCACTGCTGCTGTGGGTCTAGAGTTGCAGTGCACGGCTTTTCCATGCTGAACCATAGTGCCAGCCAGCAGCCATGTGGACTTGGCACTCCAGGTTGCCCCCAGCCTCCATGTCAATATAAACCCTATCCTGCAGAGTCTGCTGGTGGGGAGATGGTTGCAGGCCTGCAAAGGGAAGGAAGGTGGTGGAGAATCTGCTCTGGCTGCAACGTCATCTTCAGTGTTATTTCCACCTGAGAGGATGGTCTGCTGTGGCCAGGCTTGGACACTCACATGGCTGCATGAAGTGTCCAAGAGTAAAGCAAAAAAAGTTCACTGAGAGGAAGATGTGGTGCTGGCCAGGCAGGGTGCCAGGTGAGGGTCACCTTGTCGCATGTACACTGTTGCTGTCCTTTACCTAAAAGATCCAGCTAACACGTAGCTATCTCAGTGATGCCAGGGCTGCTGAGTCTTGTCCCCACCTTACTGGGCGACTTCACCTCACCATGCTGTAACAGCAGTGGGCATGCTGAGTCTTTAACTCAAAAGGAGTGTTTTCTTCCCCCAGTGCTGATGGGGCAGTGAAGTTAGACTGTGACAAACTTGTAGACAGACTTGGACCTGCTCTCTCACCAATGTCTCCCATACTTGAAAAGGTCACCCTTGGAGTGACTTCTGCGTGTCCAGGATGCTTGCCAAGGAGTGAGCTCAGCAGTGTTATCCAAAGCATTTCTTTAGTGCTGGGGTCAAATTTACCTCTTGGAAATAATACCCCTACACTCAGTGGAGTTAGACAGGGATAAAACAGCTGTGAGGGATAAATGTGGACCTGCAGGAATAACACCGTGGGATGAATCCGCAGCTGGTGTAAATTATCATACACTGAACACCAGTATCCTGCAAGAGCTTGTGGCCCTGCTGTCCCCTGGCTTGGCCCAGCACAGCCCACACCACAGCTTCTTTCAGGCTCTGTGTCGGGCACACTGTGACATGTGCACTGCTCCTTGTCATGATGTATGTGACAGGGACAAAAGTTCTGGCAAATCCTCGACAGAGCTTTGTCATCTCTCCTGCTCCCCTCCACCCTGAATGATGGATGAGACCCCATCTTTCAGGAGATGTGAGCTCAGCTCCTAGCATCTCTCCTCCATCCTCCAGGAAAAGCAAGCTCTGTTCCTGGCATCTTTGCTCCAGCTCAGATGGGTTCCTGGAGCCCCCTCGTGGATCTTTCCGCTGAATCCATCCTCGGGGAGCTGCTGGTGGGCCCACAGCGCTCTGCTGCGGGTTCTCTTTGCAGGTCCAGTGGTAGGGAGGCAGCAAGACCCACCTTGGAGATGTCACTGAAGGACAGGGCATGGAGGTGACAACAAAGACACCCATCTGACACTGACAATCAGAGAGGGCAGAGAGTTGCAAAGCCATCTTCCTGCTTTGTGAGTTTGGGAGGAGCATCTTTGCAGTCCCTTGCCCTTGGAGTGTGCTGCATGGTGCACGATACATGATGCAAGTCCCAGGTGGATGTGGCCACAGCCCAGACATGGAATGCAGGAGAGGGAGGATGTACAGGCATGGGAAAAGGGAGATATATGACAATGAGCCAAAGAAGGAGAAGATGGGGAAAGGAGACTACACAGAGGCGGGAATAAGAGGCTTGAGGGGTGCTGGCAAAGGCAGGTTTTGTGGAGAAGAGTGAGGAGCAGCTTGGAGGCAGTGTGCACAGAGGTGATGAGCAGAGGAAGAAGGCTTGCTGCCTGGAGTAGGGGTGTCTGTGTGTCCCACTGGCCCTGTGTGCCACTAGACAGTACTCGAACCTCTGCCTGTGGTGGCTGGTGGGGACAGTGGCCAAGCACACTGTGCTCCGCGAGGCTTTCAGATCTGCTCCTTGCAGGCAGCTCCCACAGATAATTCTGCCGCATGGGCTGAGTAAGTAGAAATTGTAGAGGTGTGATGGCTTTTAGGGACAGTGCCCTCCTCTGGCATTTGCCCTGTGGTAAGGCTCATGCTACAGCCCTTGGCAGAGGTAACTTGCTGAGGTACATACAGCATTGACAAGAAGGTACCTGAAAAGATAATCTATTGCACTATCAACACAGCCCAGTGGCTATTTGCAATAAATCAATGCTTCATTTGACTGCAAGAGAAAATCAGATCCATAACGCTGTGGATGGAAATATTGAGCCCTCTTTTCCCCCCGTCAGCCCCATCCTCTGCCTTTGCATGCACACCGTGAGACACAGATCATGGGGTGTACCCTGGCTGCCAGAGCATGCTTATGACTGATATGGAATGATTTGGATTGTTTCAGCAACCTGGCATTCCCTCCTCTGCTGAGACAAGGCTTGGGGGAGCCCAAAAGGATACAGAGAGGGAAAAATGCATATAACATTGAGACAGAATCAGAGAAATGAGAATGCTGTGTCACATATTTGCCCAGTCAAATGGATCTCCTACTGCTGCGTTCCAGCCACTGCATCACTGACTCTTGACAGAGCTGTGACTTTGTGCTGGTATTTAACCATGTATGCTGGTGCTGACTTTGATGGGTGTTTTGGCACCCTTTGTGTTTCACTGTGTCGTGGTTTAAGCCCAGGCCGTAAATTAGAACCACTCAGTCTACTTCCCCCCCACTTTCTTCCCCCCACTCCTGGAGGGACGGGGAGGAGAATCGAAAGAATGCAACTCCCATGGGTTGAGATAAGAACAGTTTAGTAACTAAGGTATAACACAAATCACTACTGCTACCACCAATAATAATAATGATAAAGGAAATAACAAGAGAAGAGAATACAACACCTTACCACCCGCCGACCGATAACTCACCCCCACCCAGCAGTGAACTAGCCCTTCCGGGGACTCTCAGTTCTACATCCTGGGCATGACGTGATGTGCTATCGAATACCTCTTTGGCTAGTTTGGGTCAGGTGTCCTGTCCCTGCTTCCTCCCGGCTTCCCCTCCTCCCTGGCAGAGCATGAGACTCACAAAGTCCTTGGTCAGGGTAAACATTCTGACCAGCAACTGAAAACATCGGTTTTATCAGTATTATCCCCAGGACGAAAGTCAAAAACACAGCATTGCACCAGCTACTAAGAAGGAGAAAAAATGACTGCTACTGCTGAACCCAGGACACACTGGAAGGGAAGCCCCTAAATACTTTTGAGAGTGTGAGACTGAGGTGCTGAAGCATCATCCACCATGACAGGATATAGGCTTGGCTGTGCCTACACCCACAGTTGAAGGACAGACACAGCCTTGTGAAGGGTTTAGGCACTTAGTACATACAGAGGCTGGCAGCAGAGCATCCATTGCACCCCTTTGAGAGAAAAAGACCTCTGAAACTTTTTTTGAGCAGTCTGGAGGAAAGCTGGGGCAGGAACAGACTTTGAAGCCTACATTTCTGCCTCACAGCCTGATGCTCCATACCCTCCCCAGCCCGGGGTAGCTCTTGGCATGGAAAGTGGTCTGTTTTCATCCCCAAGCACTCAGACCCAGCACCCTTTGTCCAAAAACCACTTGTCTAAGCACTTTTCCTGGTGGCAAGTGGTTCACTGGGGAGTTCTGGACCCTGCGAGGGTCCCTCCATAGCCAATCCGTCTCTGTTCAAACCAGTGTCCTTTTAAGAGGCAGCACGCAGTTGTAATGCTTCCAGACGAGCCCAAATCACTGCGATTTCCCCCTGACTGAGCGGCTGTGAAATTGCAGCGGGGGAGAGTGTGGCGTGACCAAAGTGATTATGCGGGTGGCAGGGGATGATAGCAAATCTGAGGCGTTGGAGGGGACTGCATGCTGCGCCGTGCTCCCGAGCGCAGATAACATGAGCCGCCTGAGCGCAATCAACAGTTTGTTGGCAGGACCTTGCTTCCCTGTGGGAAAAAGAGAAGAAAGAAAAGACCCAGAGAAATCTCAGAGTATTGTTGCATTCTCTTTTTAGTTTCTGAAAGCTGGGCCTCACTGAAGCTGGTGGGTGCTGAACCATGATGTGTCATTGCTGGCTCTGACAGCACCTACCACTGCTCACATGCCCGGGGTTCGCTGTGATTCCCTGTAGCTTGTAGCTCCCGGCATTTGGGTCTGCAGCCCCTGTTCTGGGTATGTAACCCTCTGCTCTAAATGCAGCTTCGTTCTTCACTTGGGGAGCCTGAAAACTCAACGGCCTGGGGAAGCTAAAGCTTCCTGCTACTGGAGGAGATAGATGTTTGTGTTGTGTTAGGACCAGTAGACCCTTCAAAGCTCCCTCAGGGAGAAGCCCTCTCTACTGGGCTGCTGCAATCATTTCTAGACATGGTGGTGGTGAGGCTGTGACAGATATAGAAGCCTGCTGATCTTCGCTAGCAGCAGTGATGAGCAATCCTGTCCCTGCAGGTGATGCATTGGGTCTGCCTGATTGCTAAGATCTAGGTTATCCATCCACCATGGATGGTGGTTCCTGGTGGTGTCATTTGGTTCTTAGTGGAGCTGGGGCAGGCAGGCAATTTGCTGTGTCTCACTGGGGCTGGGGACACTGCCCATGTGTGCCATCACCAACGGATATTTAAGCTTCAAACTGTCCCCTTGGTAGGAAGCATTTTCAAGGCTGGTAGTGTTGTCCTCATGATGTTGGCTATCTCAAGCAACACAGACTGGAAAGGACCCAAGGAAGATCTCGTGTATGAAGAAATGCCAATGTGACATCCAGCACTTCTGGAGCTGGTGAGGCCAACACTGATGGCAAACCCCTGGTGCCTGACTGCTTCAGAGATGAGGCAGTTCTTCCTATACGGACACCAGTGCCAAATGATTCATTTGCTCCTGGCCAGGAGTGGAAACATCCCCTGCTGCCGCCATCATGGAAACCCACATGTTTGCAGGGCCTTTCAGTCAGTTCAGGAATCATCCCATATGCTTTTGACATGTGGCCATCTCTGGAGTGGGACATGGCAGCTGGGTTGCTGTAGAGCTGCTAAGGCTAGAAGGTAATACAGATGTATGGGGAAGGTTGCAAGAAGGTATCTTGACAAGTCCTTTGACTTTTAGTGCTAGTGCACACCGTGCTACTGCTGAAGAGACCCCCAGGTCCCCACAGCCACAGCTGGATGTGTGTCTTGCCTGAGAAGCTGCACCTCACACACAGCATGGCATCCATGGCAGCAGCACAATGTCCCCTGCCTCAGTTTCCCTTGGTGTCACTTTCTTACGGTGAGGATTACTGTTAAGACATGTGAGATGCGCTGGCGTTGGAAGGGCTGAGCCATTAGTCATAATAGCAATACAAATGATGAAGTCATTGCTCCCCTAACTGATAAAAATACTTCCCAGAGCCTTTAATGTGGCCAGCTGAAGGGCCAGCTCTCTGAGCACTCGCATCCAAGGGCGATCTGGATGTTTAACCCTTCCGCTGAACATCCCTTGGAACAACAATATGAAGACTGGAAACTCCTGGCAATGCAGACGGGTTAGGAGAGGACTCAGCAAAGGAGGGATGCAAGCTGTTTGCTTGCCTCTGAGCATTACTTCAAACCAGCAGTCGTTCTTCATGTGGACTGCATGGGTCTTGCTGTGGATTATTATTGACAAACACCAGCTCTGCCCTCATTAACAACCTGTTAATCAGCTGCGACCTGTCATTAGGAGGTGTGCAGAGACACATTGACTGTTATGGCAGGCAATGCATAACATGTTCTGTAGGCTGGAGGGGGAACATAGCTTATAGATCACATAGATGAAGACTGGAATGCTGGGTGGATTTTAACAACCCACCTGGATTTATGAGACCCAGGAGTGGGCCATTAGTTATCTTCAAAATCTGCTGTGGCTTGTACTTTTATGAACAACCGCATTTATAATGTCATTCAAGTCACATTTTAGTTCTTATTCATGCCCCAGCCAACCCGCCCAAGACAACACCTCAGCTGATGACAAGCCATAGGTTTGGGAGAAGCAGAAGATGATTAGTTTTGAGGGTGGCAGAGGGCAGAGAGGGATGGTGCCCTGGGCTGTATTTGTGGAGAGCGATTTCTGCATTATTCATGAGTGAGTGAGCAGTTTGGGGGTGTATTTGAGCACAAAAATTGATACTGAATGTTTCTAGCATCACAAAATGATTTGCACATGGGTGATTTCACTCACTATTAGGATGTGGCCACTTCTAGGGCAGACTACTTCTACTAAGAGCACATTACCTGTGCAGAAATAAAGCAGGGGCAGGCTGATGAAGGCAGAAGTCTGAAGCCAGTGTCTATCTGAGACACCATTGGGCAGTGACCCAGACACACATGTGCCCTTACTTGCAGATAGAAGAAATTTAAACATCAGTTTTACACCACAAAAGCTCTGCAGCCTCAGGACATGACTCAGGACTGCATTTCCGTCTCAGATCCAGGGGCTGAGGGTGGCTGTAACCTTGAGGTTAGCACTGCTCACTGCTCTGACTCAGGTGCCCTGCATTTGCCTGAGGACCAGTTAGAGGGAGCCTGGAAATGGCATAAATACCTACAGAGCAGCTGGGGATGGTGTTGTGATACTGAGCCGTGGAAACATTTTCTTTCTCCTCTTTTCATTGGTGTTGGGCTCAGGCCATGCAGGAGTGTGAGTAGTAGCATAGTTACTGTATAAGGGATGCAGTCTGGGTGAGGCATGGTGGGCCTGGTCCTTAGGAAAGCCTGGTGCTGTGGGTGGGGATGCCTTGACCTGCTGAAGAAGGATGTAGGCTTGTCTTGCCATAGAGGATTCTCTTGCAAGCCAGCTGCATCCTTTTTCTCCTTAAAGGTATCTTTATAGTGCTTCTGGGGCTGAGCTGGGACACACAAAACTGCTCAGCTCCCAGCCTGGGCTCCCTGGGGAAAGCTGGCTGGATGGTGCAGTGTGCATGGGATGAGCTGTATCTATAGCTAGTGCGGATGGGTGAAGCTACTGTGTGTTGCTGTGCTATATAACAGGTCACTGCTGAGATTCCAGCAGCTCTAACAAGAGACTGAAGGACCATCAGCCCTGTGGCTTGCACAAACTGCTAGTGGTGAGTTATGCTTTTTGTGCTGAGGAGCTAATGCTGGTGGAGTGTTGGAGAAAAGAAGCAAAAGGTGAAACCAGGGATGGAGACGGAGAAAATGGACAGAAAATGTGACTTGGATCTCTTTCCTAGTGAGAAAGTCTTGAACGGATTACACGATGGGGTTGGCTTGCTCAGCAGGCTTTGGGTCACTCCACAGCAGCACTGAGGCATGATAGACTGTTGGTGCAGTCAGTGATAGCATCCAGTTTGAACTGCACATTTATGGAGTGACTACCAAACACTTGTGCATCAGTGCTGTGCGCAAAGGTGAGATGAATCCCAGTTCGTAGGCCACTGAGTACTGGAACTATCAACCTGGGCATGTCCTGTACCCTTCCTCTGATGCAGCTAACTTTGGGGATGAGGTGATGAGGAAGGACGTGGCATGGGGTGACTATCAATTCCAGCTTGTCCCTGCTGCTTTGTGCCAAGGTCCTTACTGTTTTCTAGGTCTTCTTTTTGTTTGTTTGGTTTTTTTGTTTCCCCTCCCCCCGGCTGTGTTATTTCATTTATAAAATTCTGAAGCGTCAGCTGGGATCAAGTCCTGCCTTTCTTTTTCCGTTTCTGCTTAAATGAATATTGATGTAGTGTTTATCTTCCTTTAATATTCATGATAATAAAGGACTTAGAGCCATTCACTTTTAATTACACCCTTCTCCTGCAAACAGTCTAGTGCAATTAGAGAGCTTCCAGTGCACGAAAGGAAAACAAACAAACTTTTTGCCTCCTCTCCCAGAAGTGCCAAGTGGGATTCCCAGCAGTGTCCCCTTTCCTTCTGCTGCAGTGGCCTGGGAGTGGGAACTTCTGTCCAGGACTCCCGAGCTGTGGCATCTCCCTGCTGTGCTGTTGGGGAGGCCACAAAACTTGGTGACTGTTTGCAGCCCCTGCAATGTGGGGCAGTGGCCTGGAGGGGTGGGAACGAGGCAAATTCGCGTCTCCACTGTTTCCCAGATGGGGGCTGTAAAATGGGAGTTCCATTTCTACCCTAGCAGCACCTTCCCTGTGTGACCATAAGCTCGGTGCTGTCTCTCCACGCCTCAGTTTCCCCAGCAGTGAGGAGGAATTGGACCACTTGTGCTGCCTGCCCTCCCTCTTGACTGGACACAGTCTTCCTGCCCTTGTGAGGCTCAGAGTGTCTCTGTTCTCCTGCAGCAGTGATTAGCTGTTTAAATTGCATTTGGCAAAACGATCACGGAGTGATGTCTTGATGACAGAGCAACGACCAGCTCTCCCTTTCAGCACTCAGTCAGCACTGCTTCTCCCTCCCCTAGCATTATCCACGAGCAAATTGTTATATTGAACTGTGCAAATTGCTGAGGAGCTTCTGTTGGGAGCCTGAACCTTCTCTGACACATAATGCCAATCTGTCTGAGCATGCCTGATGGTCAAACGTCAATCTGATGTGGGGATGAGCAATTCCCTAGCAGCATCTGTTTTGGCAGTAGGGGCAGTGGTGGCTTTTACTCTTGGTGTAGTTGGTGACAGAAGGCAGCAAGCCTGGAGACTTCCTGTGGACCAGAACAATTCTGCTGCTGTCTCAAAGCTGGGTTTTCACAAGTCGTTGAAAATCAGAGCCCTTAAGTGGTGTATGTCAGCACTCAACGTGGAAAGCATCCTATGTTACAATTATGTTTGGAAACTCCTGTGTCAGAAAGCTTTCTGTTCTCGAGCTGCCTTTTGATGAACAATCAGACATTATTGGTCACATAATGTTCAAAACAAGCTGAGTGCTATATGAGGCTTTCTCACATATAGTGGTTGTTTTCAGCAGCAATGTCCTTTGGCTGAGACAAAACCTTAAGAGATGCTCTTTTAATGTATCTGTTCTGTCACATACGGGTAGGGCTAAATAGTGCAACAGGCGGATCATTTTCATCCTGTAAAATATGCATAATTCTATTTTATATAGGGGATAATCATTGCAGAACTGACTCTTTTTTTCATCCTTTTCCTGCTCTAATTACTATCCACTTGCTGATGTCTGCACCAATGTCTGTGCATGATGAAATGAGTGAGAATTTAAACTGCCCTGGGTGATGGGACATAGACCTTGCTGAAAAATTTAAATGTCTCCTAGCCAGAGGAGGCTGGCCCATAAATAAAGAATGAAATCCCCCCTGCAGGAGTGAAGAGCTAGTGCAGCTCCAGAATTAACACCTTCCAGCCCACTTCCAGACATGCCTAGAGCTGTGGTACCTGCAGCATGTGTAGGAGCCCCTGGGCTAGAGGGCTTGGCTGTGCCCCTGTGTGTCAGAAGGAAGCCTTGAAATTAGGAATAAATTGAAAGCACCATCCTGAGCTTAAGTGGCATGTTGATCCATTTAGCCTAAGAGCTAAGGCTACTGGCACCTGTGGAGCAGAGAGCCTTAGCTGGAGCAGAAGAAATAGGCAGTTTTTCTCCATTGGAAAATGAGAGAAGCAAGGAATTAATCTCCTTGCAACATGGAGGGGGTACCAGGGGAAGAGCATCTTTCACATGCTATGGCTGGTAGCACAACTAAACCACTATCCTTTAAAAGGTCAGTGATTTTTAGTTTTCCAGTGGAGAACTGTTTCCATTCCCACATCTCTTTGAAGATATTTTACAGCCGTCTTTTGCAGATCAGCCCAGAGGGTCACAGATGAAATGACAGTTTGGTGAAAAATCTCTCCCTGAAGTAAGTTGTTATTTCTGTCCATTACTGACTGTGCTGCTGAGCTCACTGTGGAGCACAGGGGTTAGAGACCTACAGCATCATCAGCTCTGACTCCTTTCTGTCACATGCAGAATATCAGGGATCCCTTCTTCATCTTTTGCTGCTCGCAAGGGCTCATCTAGCATGCAAACATGAGGCTCAGTCTGCTTCTGATTTAAGAAGTCCACGCTGATTTAAGCAGTTGCATGGAGGATGAAATTGTGTGGAATGGACCAGTGTCTTGGCAGGAGGCCATGCCACTTCTTGTTTCCTAGGTGGTAATTTGCTTGGGATGTGAAATCCTTTATTTTCCATATTCATGTCACAGGAATGAGATGAGGAGCTTGGCTCCCTATCTCTCACCCTAGCCCCAGGTACAAGAGCCAATTGCCCCATTTCAGCCAAAGCTGTCACAGGCAGGAGTCTCAAAGATGTTAAGTTCCTCCAGTTCAGTGAAAGGGGGGAAGAAATATTCAAATTGGTGGCTCCAAGGGAAAGGTAGTTTCCAAGGGGCAAACTCACCAGTATCAGACATGTGAGAATCCATTCAGGAAAGTCCCTGAAAAATCACCTTTGTGGGCTCTGCTGCCTGTGGATGAATGGGTGTGATCAGGTGGGATGCAGATGAAGGTGGGTTGCAAGCTTTACTTAGATGGCTCCATTGCACCTTTCTGCCACCAGCTCTCAGGGGTGGGATTACAGCAGCAAGATAGGCAATATGAATATCTGCTTCCATTAACGTGGGTAATTGCTTTGTGATTTCCTTCTCAGAGCTGGGTCCAGTGAGCTGTGCAGAGCAGATGGAAATTGCATCGGTGTAATTTGGGGGATGATGTAGAAATTAGCCAAGGTGCCAGAGCATCCTTTGCTGGGGTCCCATGGAGGTGGGTGCCCTCCACTGCAAGAGCTAACAAACCCTCTGGGGGTTGCAGAGGATGTTGTGGGGTAGGGGAGAGCTCATTCCCTGGCCTTGATCCTTAGGGACGTCTGTGTGGATTCTTCCAATTAACCCATTGTGCTTAATTAGCAGGAGTTCTCTGTGGAGGCAGATAACTAGGTAACTGACTTGAGGGTTGGTCCTTACTAACTCCTAGTTAGGATATGGGGAAGTGCAGGATGCTCTGGGATCTGCTGCCTGAAGCCTGGAGAAACTCAACCCCCATCTCCTGAGTGTTCCTGTTCCCAAAGTGGACAGTGTCATGCAGTCCCTGTGAGCACTGTCTTCTCTGCAATGTGTTTCCATGAGGTGGCCCATTGGCTCCCCAGGATAACCTCTTGAGCCACAGATGCCTGTGTGCAGGGTTTCTTTAGAGGGAAGATGCCAGAGGTGGAGTGTTGCCCTCAGAGCGCAACCAGCAAAGCCCATGTTGGTGACCTGGGGCCTCATATAAGGAAGCCTGTGCTAATAGCCTGGTGCGGACGACCCCACACCTCTGCCTGTCGCATCTTCCTGCATTCCAGGTATTGCCGGTGCTGGAGACTTTGAAGGGAGGTTTGCTTAAGGCCAGAGGAGTCTATCCAGCTCTGTTCAGGCTGTGTTCTGCGTGTGGTAAGTAGTTTGCTATAGCTGTTGCCTCTAACAGCATCTAATGCCTGTTCCCACCTCCCTTAGGGTGGCCCATCCTCCCTCATCACTGTGTGGCAGCCCTTTCATTTTGAAGCTGCACCATGGAGGAACAAGGGGCTCTGGGTTTTTACTAATTTTGAAGAAACAGATATTTTGATTCTCAAGTCAATC
Source organism: Psittacula echo (assembly GCF_963264785.1). Lineage (NCBI taxonomy): Eukaryota > Metazoa > Chordata > Aves > Psittaciformes > Psittacidae > Psittacula > Psittacula echo. The sequence continues at coordinate 28,153,506 of NC_137740.1, read as the reverse complement.
CTGGATTATTTTGGGCAAATGCAGTTTGACAGACCATTATTTTGAAGGGACACGGATCATCTAACCAAGCCTAATTGCCTCTGTGTCACAATTAGTCACTCAGGCTGAGAAGGAATTGGTGTCACCATCATTTTGTATCGGGAGCCAGTGACTGAATCTAATGAAAGTGTTTGAATCAGAACTTTTATGTACATACATTCATTATACTTCTAAATTGATCTTATCTCCTTGTAAGACTGGAGAGGACTTTGTGTGAGAGTGTGCTTTGGTGAGATGAAGTGCTGAGGGTTTAGGAGAGGCAGGAGGGGAGACTGCGATTTTGAGGTGCCTCCTTGGCTGGACCAATGCAGGGCTGCTTCCACAGTCATGGAGAGTGGTGCTGAGTACGAGTTTTGGGGATGCCCTCTGAGATAGGATTAATCTTCTGGCAAGGGTGATAGGCCTCTGTCTGCAGGACAGACCTAGGGGATGGAGGAAAATATCAAAGGGGCTGGAGAAAGGAAAGGTTCAACAATCCTTGAACTGCTCCATCACCTGGTGGGGTCACCTTGAAAAGCAAGTCAAGGGTTTTCACATCAAGGATGCAAGTCTTTTCTTCAGGATGGGGTGAAAGGGTCTGTCCCCCTTCTTTTCTGGGGGTAAATGATGCTCTGTGGTTGTGTCCCAGCAATGGTTAGTGTTACACAGCAGGAGGAAGGGCTTGCAAGCTTCCACTTCCACCACCATAGCACAGGCTCATGTGATGCTGAAGGTGGTTCATTTGCTATTTACATTTTAAATGTGCCAGGTCAATCTTGCCAAACTGTGAGAAGGCTGTGAGAAGGAAAGCTGTGAGCCTTGTGGAAAGCCAGGAAAACACTCTTGTGCTGCAGGTACCACAGGCACTGGATGCCACTGCAAAACTGGAGGGGGCAGGAGGATGCTGGGACCTCACCCTCCCTATCCACAAAGCCCAAAGTTTCCAAGGCTGTCAGTTCTTCAGAAAGCATGCAGACTGTCAGCCAAATGTCATGAGCGAGCAAAGGAGCCAGGAAATTAACTTCTCCATGAAACAAAAATCAAACTGACTCATTTGTTTTCAAGGTTCTCTACTCCAGCAAAATGAAAGACATAATCATACAGGGGAAATAGGAGGATAAATTGGGTGTTATTTCAAGTATTGCTGGCTCACATAATTTTATTGTGATGTTTGCAAGAATGGGCATTTGTTCTAAAGCTTCAGATTCTGGATTCGAATGGGTTCTTGCGACTGTAAGCTTTTAGTACAGAAAAGGACATTCTGTGCTTCATAATCATGGAAAACAGCTTGAAAATTGTGGTCTGAGATCAAAGTTGGAAGTTTAGCAACCAGAAAGTAAGTAAGGAGAATTCAGAGGGCACACTTCATCTGATTTGGGCCATGAGGTCTTGTCTTTGAATGCTTCCACCCACAGTGCAGTAGAGATAATGAACAAGGAGCCAAATATGCTGTGTCTGAATGTCTGGAGATATCTAGGTGTTGGATAAGTGAGCTGATAATGACTGAACCAGCCTACTGAGAAGCTAATTTTTCTGCAACATTTCTGTACGTTGAGTGGGGAACAGCTGCTTGGGTAATTTGTCCTACTGAGTGGGGGAAGGAGTTGGCACTGATGGCAGGGGAAGACGCTGTGGGAGCTGACAGACCCTGTGACCACCGGCTTTCTGACTTTATTCTGCCCCGATGCTGTCATCGGGTGAACGGGGGGAGTTGGATGCAGCTCCTGCTCCTCCTGTGAACGGTTTGACAACCTCTCTGATGGAAACAAAACTGTGTTGGCCCCTTTCCTGTTTCGCTCAAGACAAATTTCTCTGTAGTTTTGAACAGCCAAACACACAGCTTTGGAAGGAGAGCAAATTTTGGGAACACATCAGGTAATCCGTCTGTGACTTGGAAAGCTGTGCAACATAAGGGAAGATGTGGGTTCAACACGAAATTTTGCCATGCTCTTGAGAAACCAAATACCTGGACTCAACTGTGGCTTTGGGGAAAGGGAATGAAGGGAGACAGGATCAGTTTGATACAGTTAAGGAAAGATTAGCACAGGCTCTCTCACATATCCATCCCACTACCAATAGATGGGTCCCCGTCACAAGAGGACCCTTTCGTAATCATCCCAGGTGAATGGAGCCCTGAATGACACTAATGTGCCTTGAGGAGCTGTCCCCCCGCTTTCATTATTAATGTTTAAATCCCTTTCAGAAGCACAGCCATTAATTTTGCCGTTGCCTCAGTGTCAAAGAGCCAGCACAGGCAATGTCAAGTGTTCCTGGTGGCAGAGCAGAGGTCTGGATGAAAACAGCCTCCCCCTTTGCTTAGCTGCCTTTGACATCAAAACCATCCAGGCGGAGATAGGCTTGGGTTGTTTGCTGCAGGTTCTTTTGGAGAAGGTCTGCTTCACTGAAGAAGGGACAAACATCTCAGTGAATGCAGAGGATAAAAGGTTGTATCTTGTCCCTGTCTTCCTCTTATCTCATCCCATATAACCCAGCCAGCTTGGTCAGTGGCTTGTTTGGCCATTGTCCTGCCTTATCTTGCCCACGATACAGTTTCTGGGGAATGCAGCTGTAGTCTGTCATTCTAAAGTGTCATACCTTTGAAATAATGAATTATTTCAGAAAAGAATAGTTACAGAGTAGCTATATTTATATATATAAGAGAAGTATCTAGGGTTTTAAGAAATAATCCCACAAGGCTTTTGTACAGTTACAGCTTTTATTTTCCCTAGACAAAAGGGAGAGACTGTCAAAAGGAGCAAGGTGATATTCAACAAGGGGAAGCAAAAATTTCTCTGGTATGTCTGTGCTCCCTGGCTGGTTTTGGCCAAGTGATTCATGTTACACAGATGCAGCCCAACCTGTCTGGACTCTAAGCCTCTAAGAGAGGATTTTCTGAGCCCCATAACAATCCATGTCCTAACTGATAATCACCTTCACCCTCTTATCAGTATTTCAAACCTGAACTTGACTGGCTCCTGTTCCTAGCTAGGAGATGCTGTGCTTTCTCCCACTGCAAGGTTAGGGTCTCCTCTGTAGTTAGGGAATGACAATACACATAAAAATATGTAGAATGGAAACTGTTCATCCCATGACATAAATGTCAAGTGTCCGGGAGCTACACAGCCTGGATCTGCTGCAGCTAAGGACTTTCTGTGTGATGTCCAGAGCAACATAAAAGTCTCTGATGCTCTGCATGGCTGCCTGTGGTCCAGCGCTGCTTAGCTAGTGGACTGCATCTCCTACTGAGATGGTCAAAGACAAGGGTGGGGAGGAAAACCTTGCATTCACGAAGAGGATTGATATGCCATATTGCCGGTCCCCAAGGCATTTCCTTGTTTCTACTTTTGGATGTACCCTTGCCCTGTCCTTTAATCTTACACTACAATCTGAGCTCTCCCAATAAAATGTGGTGGGGCAGGTTGATGGCAGACATGGATCTCCAGCAGCTGCAGTGGGAGCACAGCAGGAGGATGGTGCTAGGTCCCTGGGTGCATGCAACTTAAGATGCATGTGAGTCTCTTTGCTACAGAGAGACCTCTTTGCTTGATTTCTCTCTCCAGCCCTTTTTCATTTTAGGAAGTTCTAAAAGTAAAACTGCTGCCTGAATTTTTGACATAAACTGCATTTAAACTGCTTCTTGCATAATTGGTGAATCAGCAGCCAGCAGTTAAGCAGCCTGTTGTGCTGATGCTGTGCCATGTTACTGGTCATCACCCTGAAACATGGGGCAGGAAAACATTCTGTCCAACTTGTGGCAAGTAACCGTCCCACACTGATGTGTTAAAGAGCATCTCTTCTGTTTTATCCACTCTCCAATTGATTTATATGTCTGTCTGTCTAGGTGTCTGTCCTCTGATATGTCCCACAGACAGCCTGGTCCCTGCTTGCCTTTCTTATCTCACCCCCACTGTGATGCTCAACCGTTAGATGGAGAGCTCTGACTCACCAGTAAAACTGGGATGAGGCAGGGAGCGGGGATGTGCTGAGGTGAAGCCAAATGGTTTTTGGAGGCAGCCAGGAGGATTTTTTTCCCACCTGGCTTGTTCTACTCCTTTTCATGTCCTGTGTGAGGGGAAGCTGAAGGGCTTATGATGGAGCTGTGGGATGATTGCAGAGCATGCACCTTCCGCCTGAAAGACAAAGTTTTGTCAGCAGAGGTGGGTCAAGACAGCAAAAGGGGCACTGGAAGTTCTGGCCATAGGTGCAATGTTAGGAATAGGACAGGTCTTTCCGTTCCTGAGCTTCCCTTCCTAGGACACGCCAGGAGAGCCTTGTTCCCCAAACAATGGAGGCCAGCGTGCATCCCTTAGGGCCAGAGCACCCTGCAGCAGAAAAGGCTGTGCTTTTCCAGATGGGGCATTAATGAATTTGGATGGGTCTCCTATCAACAGTCAGCTCCAGCAATCAGAGACTGTACCGCAGATCCAGCAGCTAACCACAGTCAGCTGCGTGGCCAAATCTGCACTGGGGCTGGAGCTATTTCCAGTGATGCTAATGAACCCTGTGGACATGTCGTGTGGCACATTCATGAGATCTGGGACACATTTGTTTTTGGTACCTGTGGCTGCATGGGCAGAGCAGAAGCCCATGGGATTGGAGGCTTTTGGAGGAGAAAACGGGAGCAGTGTGTGAGAGATGGCTGCAGCAGCAAGGAGGCAAAGATGTAAACCAGGGACAAGGAGCCCGAGGACTAATATTTCTTGGCTCTGGGGCAATGTAGCAGCACAGGCTGTGATTTATTCAGGCCAGCAAACATCCCCTAAACACGGGTTTGGGGATCGGTATTTCCTGGCGTGCAGCCACTAGAGGCTGCCCTGCTCCAGCTCCTGAGCCGTTGCTCGTTGGGGCTAACAGCAGCACTGCTGCCTGTGTTTTAGGCGCTGAGAGAAGGCGGTAGGAAAGGCCACGAAGTCTTTTTTATACTTCTGTGAGTGGACTGAGCAGGTGCCACAGCAAACCTGGGCCCTCAGGGGTGTCACTTTGGTCCCTGTTTATAGACGGAGAAACTAAGGCACAAAGAGATGCATGGAAATGGCTTGCCAGCTCTGCATCTCTGAGGCCAGGGGGGTGTTAACACACGCAAAGCCCAGTGTCTGGTCCTGGCTGCTGCCACACGAGGGGGTAGGAGCAAACCCTGTGTGTGTGGAGCAGCTGCAGAATCCACAGACCTTCTGAAAGAGCACAGAGACCCGATTCTGTACAGCTGGGCAGACCTGATGGCTGGAACTGCCCTGAAGCAGCAGAGTTTCTCTGAGGGAGCTGTGGTGCCTCCTGGTGCACCCTCGATCCTGCACTTGCACACCTATGCAAACCCAACGCCTGTGCTGATGTTTGCTGAGCGCCCCAGTGGGAGCTTGGCCTCTTCTTAACTCCTTGCTGGGCAGCCACTGTCAGCATACCAGCTGCAATGTCCTGGTCAATGGAAATCCTGCCTGAACACTGCCCACTGTTTGTTCCCCACATGGTGGCAGATGTAGATACAGATGTAGACAAGTAAGACCTGAGCTTGCTAAGCAGGTTGAATATGTCCCTGAGACAGTCCTGCTGCCTGGAGAGCAAGTCATGGTGATGAAGCCACGGACTGCAGGCAGGATGCATGAGCTGATCCCACGGGCTTGCTGGATGCCAGAACAGATGACCCTGATGCTCCCTCACAGCCCTCAGACGTATCCAGTGCTTCTGGGCTGATATCACCAAATGCACCAGACCTTCCTGTTTACACCCTTAGGGTGTTTGGGCGTCTCAGCTCTGCTTGCCAAACCTGCTTTGCATGGTGCTAGTTTGGCTCATGGGCCAGATCTAGTCTTCTTAAGTTTGCCATGTTTGCTAACCCAGCCAGCCCCAGCAGCAGCTGTCTTCAGACAAGGACCCATGTGCTCCACCGTGTGGCAGCAGGCAAGGCAGCGCTGGGGTAATTCCCAGGGGTCAGGCAGGTTTGGGGGTGTTCATGAATCACAGCCCCTGTTTCTCCTCTCTTTCTCCTTTGATCCCACTCATGGCTGCTCTTCCCTTTTGTCCCTGCCCTACAGAGGTTGTCATAAATCTCTGCTTCTGCCCTTCTGCTAATGGGCTGCTTTGTCCAAAGTGAGCAGGATCCTCAGACAATGTAAATCAGTGTAGCTGCCCTGTGATTGGAGCCCTGGCACTGAATTAACCCAGGTGAGAATCTGCTCCATAATCTCTATTTTACTGTTATCAAAGCCCAGGCATTGCTTTTAGTGCCTGAAAATCGCTGCCTTCTATCACACTTGGTCTTTGGCAGACCAGTGTGTTGGCAAAGATGTCTTCGTTTATCTTCTCAATGCATCTGTTGCAGCTGGATGCTTCTCTGACCCTCACGTTTTCAATAATCTTTTCCCTTCTTCCCTCTGGCATTACAGAGCCTCTTATTCATTTGAGAGATAAGTATTTACATATGTGTTGGTGAGGAAAACTTAATCAATAATGCCCGTGAATAACATTTCTTTGTGTTTTAGATCCACCAAATCTGCCTCCCTCCCTTTGTTCTGCTGGGGGTTGTGGGTTTTTTTTTTCCTTTCTAGGCAGGATTCACATTCTGTTCTGGCTCTTTTTGTCAAAGTTCAATTGTCAGAGAGAGAAAGTGAACTCCAAGCAAGCTGTCATTTTGGAGAGACATCAGTCTTATCAGTCCCCTCCACCCACACTGTGCCTGTCCAGAAGGGCTGCCCATCCTGCTGCCCCCAGCCTCTTCCTGGGGGACAGAATCATCTCTCCCTGCAAATTCAGGGTTGCAGCTTCTGGGCACAGACTTTGCCCCTGGGAAGCGGCTCCCTAATTCCACAAGTTTCAGAACTGACCAGCATAATGCAGCTGCAAAGTCCTCATGCACAGATTTGTTTCTTTTTTCCACCAGATGATTTAAAAATAAGTGAAAGATTTTGCCTTGGGTTCCAGTGCAGCAGTCTTACGTGAGGCTTTAGCTGCGTTCTTTGCAAGGGCAGGATGTTGTGAGCACTGCGACCTGTAGGCTGCTTGGGATGAGCTGCTGTGAGCTGGGGCTGGTTGTATGTTGCTCTGCCTGTGGAGTGTGATGGGATGCTCCTGCTCTAGCTGAGGGGCTGGCTGGTGGAGAATGCACCCTCTGCTTCCTCTGCTGTGCTTTCCCTACCATATTTTCTACATTGTGCCTCTGCCAGATGGGTGTCATGCAAACCATGCTGTGCTGGGGCATGGGCAATCTGGGCCAGTTCTCACCCAGTAGTTCAGCTCAGTGCTTGCACATCTGCATTTCACGTGTACCAACTGCAGTGGACATCAGCATCCTCTGCATTGCACTGAATGCAGGTGAGACACTTTTTCTATGCCCCCAGAGCAGGCGTGACCACTACATGTATAATTTGCCCTGTCCCTGTGCTAGCGAGGAGACTTACACACCACAGTGATGTGTGTGTGTTTTTGCAGGGAGCAGCTACAGGAAATTAATGGACCATGAAATTATCCAAGGAAATATAAAAAAAAGGGTACTGTTAGAGCAAACTGCACTGCATCCATAGCCCTGCTCCCTTCTCAGCCACCTTAATGTGCTAGCAAATAAGATTTAGTAGCTTTATGTTGAAGACAGGAGGGACTGGCAAATGGCTCTTTCCAGGTTATCTGAGTGACCCAGTGTGAAGCTACACTGGAAACAGCAATTACCTGGGGAAAGCTACAAGGAAGTGTTATTGCATTAAAAAAATCAAAGAGGCTTTGGAAAGTCTAGGCTGGCTTTTAGGGGGTAGTAGGATACTCATCAACATCCTCATAATAGTAAAGTGCACTGATCCAGCAAGCTTTATCCCAAGGGATCCCAAAGTGTGTTGCTAAACTACGTATACAGCAATTCCTTCCTGTTTTCCTGAAGCTCACTTCGGTGGGGGAAGCACACACAGGGCAGAAATGTTATTGTGGGTTGCAGGAAGAAATTGAGAGACACGATACAGACACTTAGAGCAGAATTCAGCAATGGGGCAGCATCCCTGGTGAGAGGGAAGGAAGTCACTAATGGTCCCAAATGGGTGCAGGGACAGCAGCAGCAGCAGCTTTTCATCACCAGGCTCCCTATCTAACCTAATGTAGTCTAATCAATTCTCCTTTCTAGATTTCTGCCATAGCAGTGTCTGAGATGGGAAATGAAGTTGTCTGCAGTAACTAGAGCTGTTTGGGAAATGTGTTATTTACTTTTGTCAAGAAAAGCCTGGTGAGAACATGTGTTTTTGTGGAAGCAAGGGAAAACCCCTCTGATTTTAATTTTTTTTTTTTTTTTTTCCTGTCTGTTCAAAGTCTGAAGCTCAGGGTTTCAGGTTCCTGGAGTGTCTACTGGTATTAATGCATTTCTCAACTCACAAAGAAGAATTGGCTGGGGAAATGGGTTGATTTGATCAAAAAGCAATGTCATTTTTGTGTTGTTTCAGGAGTAGAGGATGACCAGCCTGACTCTGCCAAAGAAACAGTAAGAGATTATTTATTCACCTCACTGCAAGCAGTTTGTGCTATGATGGCCTGTTATAGCTGCACCTTTCTCAGCATCTTCATAGAATCATAGAACATCAGGTTGGAAAGGACCTCAAGTATCATCTGGTCCAACCTTTCTTGGCAAAAGCCCTGTCTAGACAAGATGGCCCAGCACTCTGTCCAGCTGAATCTTAAGTGTTCATTGCTGGGGAATCCACCACTTTCCTGGGGAAATTATTCCAATAGCTGATTGTTCTCATTGTGAAGAATTTTCTTCTTGTGTACAATAACCTTATTCCTCCTCAGGTTTTGCATCCTCCAAAATGCTGCGTGTGGCAAGGACCCAGCCCCAGGATCAGCATCAAGCCCCAACCCTGCTGCAATTCCTTGTTGCCAGGTCTGAAAGGATTTACCTGCTCAGGGGCTTCTTTTTATCCTGATAGAAATAACTGGCAAGGGAATTTTGACAGGTAAGAGACAGTTGGGAGATCAAGAGGAACCTCTGGGGCTGTTCATACTGCTTGAATCTGTGTGGTAATTTGATTTCTTCACTGTAATGTTTGTTAGTTTTATACCGGCTGAGGATCTGAAATGTGCTTGCTGAGTTAATTTGCTTGCAAACACGAGATAATTGAAACCAGTGCTGCAGCTTAAATGCTCCATGAGAGAATGTAAGCACATGTGAAAGGGTACCCCCTCCCCCCCCCCCCCCCCATAAAGCATGGTCACCGTGTGCTCTGCTAAATACAGCCCCAGCTGGGATGCAGAAAGAGGAAAACGTAAATAAGAAAGAGGTGGAATTGCCTAATGCAGCTGCTTTGAGTCATGCACAAAGGCAGCTGTGGGAGGTGGATGGGCAACCAGCACACGTAGGCTTTCCTCCACCTCTTCTGCGTTTTTCTTTTGCAAAGTGTTTTGTGACAAGAACACAAAAAAGCCCATGGCAAGTGAAGGTGTGCTGGGTGCCTCTGGTCCTGCAGTGGGATGAAGCTCTCCCAGACCTCTTCTCACTGAGGTCCTCTGCTCTTGCCCGGCCAGGAGGGCCAGTCTGTCTCAGCAGTGCTGATCTCTTCTGCCGGCAGCAAAACCAGCTCAAATTCTCCCAGGCATAAGTGATGTCCTCGGCCACTGCCTCCACCTCCTAACCCTAGCCCTATCCACATCCCAGCCCAAGTCATGTGTTCACAGCTAATCGGTCTGAGGGCAGTGATGCTTTCCAGCTCCCTGCTGTAGCCATGTTCCTGGGGTGTAGACGAGAGCTCTTCTCCTCATGGGTCTGCCTAAGATTGCTCCTTTCGAATTTGAATAAGCAGTAGGTTGCACTGTGCCACCACACTGGAAGCAGCCTGAAGCAATGCTGGGTTACACCAGTACGGCACCGCTCAGGTGAGTGTGGAGGCCTGCTCTCTGCTGATGAAAAGAAAGTTACATTAGAAAGGCCTTTTACCCAGATACTTAATTAAAATAATATTGAAACAGGCAAGGCACACTGTGTGCTGAGCGCACGGTCACAGCTTCCCACAGCTCATTTGCAAGAGTGCTCAATAATGGCTGCGGGTAATTATTTTTTAATCAGCCAGTGTAAAGAACAATTGGCATGTTAACAAATGGTACTTATTTTCTCGTGCTCCAATGGGGCGAGATCACAGATGATATGGTGCCAGCCAACAAATATCCCCTGGCACAGCAAAATCCTCCAGCTTGCTGTGGCGGAATCTTGTGTTTGGAGACACAAAGCAGTAGCTGTCATTAGGGATAGCTGGAGGCAGTCAGGAGCAGGAGATGGGCTCGGGGCAGCCCAAAAGCACTGAGATGCTTGGGAATGAGGCTGTTTGTGCAAAGACAGATGGAGAAGAGCTAGGTGGAGATGCCTTTGTGGCTATTTGGCTCCTATCCTCCCTCCTGTGTTAGCCAGGATATAATTCAGGATAGTTTAGGGGTACTGGTTTATGTCTGTCCAGAACTAATACTTCAGTCTGGGAGACTTGGGCTGGTTTTCTCATTAATTAGCTGAGATGTCACCAAAGCTCCGATGTGATTTCAAGGGCAAGAGCATCATTGCCAGCCACCAGCAAGTTCTACCCCTTGTGAATATTTAGCCCTTCCTAATTGCCTCTCCCTAGAAGCCGAGGGTGGCTCAGAATCAGGGCAGCCCTGAACTAGTGCATTTAGACAGTTCTTCCCCCTTTTAAAAGCTAAATGTCTGTGCTATTTTTTCCCTTCCAGACAGCAGAGCCATCAACGGGGCACGGGGCATTTTCTCCAGGGTTTCTGCTTTTCCCCCTCTGCCTGCCTCCGAGGGCAAGCCCAGCTGGGCCCTGAAGGATGTACCTGCTCAATTCTGGCTTTTACTTCCCCAGTTTTTCAGCCGCACTTTGACTCTTGGAGGGCCTTGTGTTCCCAACACCGCTCAAGTAACTTTGAACATTAATAATTGCGCTTGTTCTAAAACCACACTGTGGGTGCCATGAAAATTAATGAGAGAGCCTCTGGAAATCAATTTTCTGCTGTAAAATCTCCATTCTGCAGAGATGGGTGCTATGAGCATTTGGGGGTTATCGTAGCAAGCAGTGTTATGTATCCTTGGCTAAATGGGTCTGTCTCGGGCTCCAGCTGTGGAAAGCTCCTTCTTTACCTGCCATACACTTGCTGCCTCCTTTATGTGACAAGGGAGCAGAAGCCAAACCTTGCTCCGATTCTTCTGCTCTAGGTTTACTCAGTCTGCTTAGACTTCAGTGAGTGCCAGCATTGTCTCCTCATCTTCGCAGGGTTAGGCCATGGCGTTTCTCCCAGCCTTTCTGCACTGCTTTTTCTTTCTTTCTGCTGCTGCTCTCCACTCGTCCTACAGGTATCAGCCTCCTAAGTTTTCCAGTTTTGCTTCATTTAGGAGACACATCTCAACAGGATGCTCAGGAAGAGCAGGACTCCATTCAGAGTCCCCTGAGGTTGCTGCTCAGCTGACCAAGAAATTGTCTTTTTGTAGCTCAGTGGCCATGTGTTCCTGAAACCTCAGCCCCAGAGGCTGGAGAAAGTTCAAAGATGCTTCCCCACTCGGGGAATTTGTTGTTGTCACCCCAAAGGTGGCTTTGATGTCTTCCAGACAAGATGCTTGCTCACTAGCAGCTGGCTTCTTGTGGATTCGTATTCCCACAAGACTGTGTGGGTTCATCCTCATCTCTTCTTTTTATCTGGTTGATTTATTTCATTAAGTGGCAAAATTGCAACTGACACATTCCTCCCACTATTGAGTTGTTTTTCGGGGTGCAAAAAAATTACTTGTCATACCACCAAAGCAGTAACTGTAATTTTCCCATCTGTGCAGATGTGCGTGGTGCCGCTGGAGTGTCTATGATCTTGTTGTGATAGATAGTTTAACATCACCCTCTGTCTCCAGCATCACCATTGCAGAGTGCTGTCCAGAGGTTGGGAATGGAGATTTCCCATTCTTTTGGTGCATGTTTAATTTATTTTCACTAATGTTGCTAATTATTTTGTCTGGTTCCTCAGGTGTAGTGAGTTCCTATGTTCTTCCTTCCTTGAAGAGTCTCCTAAACAAATAAACCAAGCACAGAGTATGGTCACAGCAGGGAGCTGGCTAAGGAGATGCTGAAGTCCAGCTGAAAACTGCTCCCACTGGGCATGACTTATGGGTCCTGTTTGGAGCCATCATGCATTGGGATGAGTTTGAATCCAGCTCCCCTATCCAGCAGATGATCTGCCTGTCCTCTTCCCTCCTTTATTTTCCACTCCCCAAATAAGACTTTGTTTCCACCTTTTTTTCTGTAATCTAAGAGAGTATATCACACAGGTTGTGCCCGTATCTTTGAGGTGCCCAAGGGTCAGACTTACCAGAGAGTTTTTTACTTTCTGCTTTCTAAGAGCTATTTGGTTAAAACAGGTTGCTAAGCCATGCCCCTGCCCAGGCCCAGGAGACAGATCCAGCACTCTTCTTCTTGCAAGTCAATTTTCCCTCTTGGTCAGTGCATTAAAACCCTTTCCCATGCTGGAGCTGTTCTGGGTGAAAGCACTCGATTTAATTAACATGGACATGTTTGCTTGGGAATTGGAATAGGGGGGTTTCTAAGTGGATTTCATCCTTTGAAACAATTCAGTGGTTCTGGCTGTATGCAGGGGTTTTTTTCCTGCAGTGGAAATGAGACAGTTTTCTGTGGAACTGACCCATTAGGACTCTGCTTAACTGGCTGAGAGGAGATGCTCAGGGAAGTAAAATGCCAGCAGTTGGTCCCAGCCTGGTCCCAGCCATACCCACTCCATCCAAATTGCATGGATTAGACCTTGAAAGGTGTCCAGGCTGCCTCTGTGCAGAAATGGGTTCACTTACATGTCTTTTAGCAAATTTGCATTGCAGGGAAAGGGTAAGCTAGGTTTTGACCCATACCAGATAGAGCGTGCCAACAGAGACATGTTGAGGGGTGCTGTGTGCTCACCTGGCTCATGGGGTGGTTGCTGAAGTGGAAATTCTTTGTCTGTACGACACATAGCATACCCTGATCAGCGTTTGCATCTGTCAGCTAGATGAAAAGCTTGCTCTGAGATCTGAGATAAACTGCCATTCAAATAACAGAAGATTCCACATGTACATTACATTTTCTATTTAGAGTCACAATTACCTGGAGAATCAACTCTGTTGGAGGAGACAGTTAAGATACACCCGCATTGATATTCAGAGTTAATCTTGCAGTCACCTTCAGCCAGTTCCAGTAAGAGAAGCTACCCTTCCTTCATCAGAATAGAGGTGCAAAGGGGGATTAAGATACGAGATTAAGGTTGCCCAGAAAAGGTCTTTCTGGGGTAGCGGCTAAATACATGGACCAAGCACAATCACACACATCTTGGCACACACAGGGATGCGTGTGCACATGCACCATCCCAGCCTTGCTCTAAAGATCACATGCTGATGGGCAGAGTAAGCTCCTGCTGCCCAGCCAGCACTCAGGCTCTCTGCAACATCTAATCTCTTCCTGTTGTTAGTGATGATTGGCATAAATACCCAGAACACGAATGTAACTTCAGCCAGGCAGTTAAGTTCTGTTTGTTTTCCCATGATTTAAATCCCACCAACCTTGACTGTGTTAAAAACCGTAATTGTTCTGTCTTTCCCCACCGCCCTCTGCTCTTCTCCGTAAGGAGATTATGATCTGGAGGAAAGTAAATGCCTTATTTGAAGTAAAAAAGAAAGCTAATGTTGAAATAACTGCTGTCAGAGGAAGAGACGTTTTTCAAACACGTCCCCTCTGCTCAGCGTGAGGCAGCGGCTGCCTGTGTTTCAGAGCATTACGGTACATTAGCCTCCGCAAGCAGTGCTGCTTGCTTTGTTTATTATTTTAATTTCCAAGTCCCTAGCAGGGGTAGATAGTGCTGGGGTGACAGCATGGGAGGAATGAAAGCCTCTCCCTTGCCGTGCTGTGGGGATGGGGACAGCAGAGGCATGGCTCCCCAGGCAGCCGGCTCAGTGGGGATAGTGGGGAGCAGGGCACCGCCACCCCAGCAGTGAACTTGACAACTCCTTCTCTTTTCCTGAAAAACTTATGGACTGGAACCTCCAAACTGTGCCTGTATGGACACCCTGAAGGCCTAGCAATAGGACTCTTTGATGGGACATTATCCCAGCTACTCCATCCTTATCTGCTCTAGAGGAGTTGTTGGCTCACTAACAGAGTTGCAGGATAAGGGTCTGGCTGTGGAGAATGATTTGGGTGAGGTAAAAAGGAGGGTTTTCCTCTTTATGAGAGCAGCCTCCTTCTTCCTGAGCTCCCTGTGCTCCCCAAGTGAAAACAAAAATAGGAAAATATGGGTTTCAGTCAGCCCCCATCTTCTGCTCGATCCTGTGCCCATGAATTTGTTTGTCTGTGTTTTGTTTTAGTGTCTCCAGAAAATTAGGGCAATTTCTGAAGAAAAAAAAAAAATTAATTGCTTTGCAACAGGGGGAAAAAAAGAAAGAAAGAAAATGTTTTGACATCTCTCTCAAAACGCCCTCCTTTCATCTCCACCAAGGCTCCTTGCTGCATTTGACCTGAATTCTCAAATAGCTCCAGCCCTCCTGAAAGTCTGGTGTTCAGCAAAAACAGCCCTCTCAATTTACAAAAAAACCACGGCCCAGCTCTGCTCAGGAGACCACCTATAGAATGGCCCCTGGGTGCTCTGAGGTACCAGGACCTCATAGGGCTGCTGGCATCCCCATGGGTGAATTAGCCTGAATATTTGTGATCCTGCCTCTGCCCCTGTTCCCGGACTGTGCTAGCAGCTGATGGCTGCATCTATCCCCCTTCATCGCCTGGAGAACCCCAGAAGATGAGAAGCTTGAGAGTTATCATTCTCCTCTGAGAAACTATCTGCAAATATTAACATAAAGCCTATTTGTATGCATTCAAGGCCAAGAACGGTTAGGCTGAGTTCCTCTTATCTGATACACGATTAAAAGCATCTCCCAAGCCCTGGTAGCTCAGTGGGGAGCAAACAGCATCACATGGTGGGTGGACAGGGATGAAATGTTGTATTCATTAATGGCACTTCTCACTTTCTGTCCTGGTTCTGGTACCGGCACAGATTTACAAGGGAATGCCATCAGAGATGCTCGGAAATGTCATCTGTTTGCCTTTGCAAACATGGGAAGGAAGTATAAATCAAAGCAAGCCAATCCTAACAGCTTTAGAAACAGGTTTTAGTTCTGATAACAAAATGAAACTGGAATTAAAAATTCTCTTCAAAGCCAAGTGGTTTGACAGAAAAGGGCTGAGCAGCTCTAGCAGCTGGGTAAGCAGCCACTGACCAAGCAGCCTTGCACAAAAAGACTGATGGCCCTGGTGAGCTGCTGTGGCCATTCCCCATGAGCACCAGCTGCCCAGGGACATGGCTGTGGTCACTCAGCCTGACCCCTCGGTGTCACAGTCAGCAGGGCTTTCCAGTGTGGTTGCACTGGGCTGTGCCTTATGAAACCTCAGAGGATCCCAGGCAGGATTCAGCTCTCTTGAGCTTATTCAGCCCCTAACAACAAGGAGTCAGATCTGAGCTAGTCGTGTAGGAGATGATGGGATAAAGTGGCCACCTGTCACACTTATTGTCCCACCTGCCTTAAATTCCCTTTCTGGAGTGGAGCAGAGCATCTTCTGTAAATGCCTCTCTCCCCTCCAACTGCTAGGTCACAGAGAAAACATGCTCAATTCCAAGGTAGCCAGATTTTGGGGAGCAGAGTCTCCGTGTAGTAGCTTTTGTGTATTCCAAGAGAATGGCTGGGAAAGGGACATAAGGATCCCAATGTGAAAGATGCAAGATCCATCCTGCAGCACAGGGCTGAGATGCCTGCATATTGGTACTGCCGGCTGCTGAATGCTGGTTCATATCAACTGCTGCAGGTGGAGAGATAAAGAAAAGGGCAAGACGATCGTTGTGAACATGCAGCACATGGAAACGCTTGTGAACAAAGAGTGCTATTGATCTACTTTACTGCCTGCTCACATCAACTGTAATGGGGTAAGCAACTGCTCAATCCCACTTTGTAAGAAAAGCCTGCTGTGATTATTAGTTTCAGCTCATCTAAAAGAACCTGACACTAAATATAAATCACAATCAGAGACGGATGAAATGATAAGTGTGTATATGTCCTTTCTGCAGTGTTATTATATGGCCCAAATACTTCAAGTTCAGACACGAAACTTCTAGTCTAACCTCACCGTAACACTTCTGAATTGAGCTGTCATTTCAAACCCAGAAGGGATGACTCCGTCCAGTCTTTATTTTTGGTAGGACTGAAATTTGGAAAGATGAAATGAAATCACGTGGCCTTGCCAGACAGCTGACACTCAAAAATAAAATCTGTCTTTCCGTGAAGAAAAGGGAGAATTTTGAGCAAATATATTAAGGTTTGCAAATCTCAAGCCTGTGTTTCTCTTTCTTTACAAAGCCATATAATTGCAGAGAGGATCTGGAGGAGTTGCAGCCACTTTAGATGAGTGATTTGTAAGTAGAAACTAGTTTGAATTTCAGTTTTTGGAACTGATGGCAAAGGGGCAGTGTTTGCTGGTTTCTAATGCAGTGTTTTCCAGGCACATTGTATAACATTTTTTTCTTCTAAATCTCTTGAGTGGTCCATAATAAGCTATTAAGGAAGGCTAATCTCATTAAAAGCAAAATCTCCTAATTCATTTAATTCTTAAAACTCTTTCTGTTGGGAGGGGAATATTTAAATGAGCTTCCTCCCATTATAAAGTTACTTCATGGTCTGTTTTCCATCACAGTTAAATCAGAGCAGGGGCATGAGGTGCTTTTACTTTAATCTGTTTTTAATCTGATTCTCTTGAATGAAGTTGGATCATTTCTGGTGCAGAGTCCTAGAAACCAGGAAGACAATGACTAGCAAGAGGTCATTTACTCTGTTCCATGGTCTCAACAGGGACACTAAAGTTTCATTGATGATCATTGCAGTCATAAAAGAACCCATTGGCTCATAAATTTTACCTATCGGCCAATAAATGCTCTATGGTATTTTGTTTTAAGATGAGGAGGATAAGAGCCCTTTGTAGATCCCAGAACTGGCCTGAGGAGGGCTGTCAGCAGGGAGGAATGCTGTTTGAACATCATGTGGTGGCTGGAGAGAGGGACCCGGAGCCCTAGCAGCATTTTAGCATCCCCCAGAAGCCGTGTCTGGGAATGGGGATGCTGGGAAGCGACAGAAGGGTCAGCAGCATTCTGAGATCACAAGGGAGGTGATCGCTAACCATGGCACTTTGTTATCTTGGCTGCACACTCTAAGGCTGCCAGCCTGCATGCCTGGATAGCGCTTCATTGTCAAGGCCAGGTTTGTCATTGGGCCTTTCTTCTCCTCCCCTCCCATCCCTTATCAGACAGTCCCGCACCTCATTCCTCACAGGTGCTTTTGGGAGACAAGGCTGTGCCTTCACGGCTGCCCTCTCCCACCCCAGCTGAGGACTTGGCCTCTCTGGCCGCTCAGCAGGGAAAGGTAGAGCTCAACAGGACAAAAATCAATCCTAAGAATAAAATAACAAACCGCTGCAGGAGAAGGAGAGTATCTGGAATTACTTTTAATTCGGAAGTCAGCCTGAGATAAGGCGCCAGCCCAAATGCCAATATGCTAATGCAGTTCCTTTAGCAATGTGCACCACCAGTATCTCTGCCTGGCTTGTTCCACATCTGTGACAACCTGTCTCTCCTCAGCACCAGAGATACATATTTTATTTAGAAATTAGAGCAAATCATGCCAATATTTCAATGTGAAAGATTAAGAAAGACCAACCCCCTTACTACATCCTCTTACATGTCCTCTCTCTTCCCACGACCCCCGTCCTGCTGAGTTTACCATCACATTGTCTTTGAAGGCGACCCCATGGTGTTGGGTTTGATCCCCGCCTTCCACTCTGTCCACTCCCCAGTGTTTCATTTTTGTATCAGTGGGGGGCCACTCTTGAAACAGTAACAGTAATCAGAAAATGTCCATGGTGAAACAGAATTTTTCTTTCCACAGATAAACTCCCTGTGTATAATTTGGAGTCCGAAAATGCTGTCTTTAGTTTGGAAAGCATTGGAAAATGCTTTTGTTTCTTTTCCTCTGAAAATGGAGACTTTAATGAAAAAAACCCCAACAAAACAACAAAACACCCAAACCAAAACACTCCCTCCCCCGCACACTAAAAGAAAAAATCAATTGAAAAGTGCAGAAAACATTTTGAGTGAAAATTACCCAGTAGTATATATGTTCTGACCAAAACTGTAAATGTCACTTCCATTTTTGAATGGAAAGATGTGATTTATTTGTGAGGAATACTGCAACTTTCTAAAATATTCTAGTGGTACATAATCAAACTGCCTGACTCCCAGCAAAGTATTCCCACTGGGAAACTTCTGCCATGCTTGGAAAAGCCAAAACTCTCCAGTCTTGTCCAGCCTAACTCCCACTGGCACACACATCAGCGAAAGGACCCTGGGCAAACCCTTCTTCAGCTCTCCAAATCAAGACAGGGATATACTGTAGTCTAACCTATTCCTAAAATCTTCAAGGTTGGAGGGAAGGATAAGTGGATGAATGTGGATGGATGGATGGATGGATGGATGGATGGATGCTCAGTCTCTGCAAACAGTAACTCTTTTCCCTGCTTGGCCAGTGATGTTCCGGCTGTATGTTGTCAGAATACAGGGCAGCTCCTCAGTTTCAGTCACCAGGAATGCCCAGCAATCAGACAGAAAAACAAGTGCAGCCTTGCCCTGAAGTCAGAGCCTTTGTTAAATGCCAGCCTAAGTGTCTCCTGCAGGATAAAAGCTACATTCAAGGAGAAAACTTTGCTTCTTTCCACTCAGGGCCCCTGACCAGAGGTAAGCCTGGGAGAATATAGGAAATATGTTGGTGAGACAACATCGGAGAAGCAGGACGAGGATGGCAGAGCTAATTCTGCCCGTCAGTTCTCTCTAATCCTGAGGCTGCAGAGACATCTGGCTCTGCTGCTTAGAGTCCTTTCTTCTGAGAGCAAGAGTGCTCACAAAGACGTGTATTTTTTCTAAGCGCACAGCTTTCTGGCTGCTATTTTTGCTTCTCCCATAGCAGGAAGATATTTCTGATCTTCCCTTTGCAGCATCTTCCCTGATAGGGTGCACAATGCCTTGCAAATATCCATAGACACATAGAATAGACGAGATAGACGAGGTAGAAGAGGGAAACTGAGGCTGGGGGAAGAACTGTCACTCAGCTGCTGTTACTTAGGGAAAGCAAGAGGCCTCAGGAGCTTAGCTCTGGGTTCAGTGATTTAACATCAAGGCTGTTCTTCCCCTATGAACTGGGCCACTTTGAGTTGCCTTTGCTGTTTATTATGTACAGGATTTTCGTCAGACGTGCAAAGTAAATTAGCACCGTATTCACAGCTATAATCACCTACCAATGATCTCATACATGTGGCACAAAGGGAAAGGATCTGCATGGGATTCTGTTCTGCAAGTATAATCCGCCCATAGCCTCCTTGTTAATTAGCTCCTCTCAAGCATCCAATCTGTGGCAATTATAGCAATCAAAAATGCATTCAGCCCCCCCACCCCTCCTGCTCCCCATCAGCACCTGACAAGCCTGCAGGCACATTATCCCAAACCACAACCACGGCAAGCACACACTGATAGGACACAAACCTCTCCGCCGCCTGACTCAGGATTCATCACCCACAATACCAGCCCCAGCACAAGGCCTTGCATACCAGGAATTATTAATTAAAAAAGAAAAAAGGAAATAAAAGGAGACACAAGGAGACAGATTTCAATTTTCTCCCATAGTTTTGGGAGCTCATAGAAAACCAAGTGAAAGGCGCTATTTAGCCCCTTGGGTTCAATTGGCATCTTCTCTTTCTATCTTTTCTGCTGATGCCAATGGAAGAGTGAATCTCTCTTATTTTTAATGTCGCCTGATTGAAAGCGTCACTCCCCACATCGCGCTGAGAGGCCCAGGTGGGATGAATGCCCGTGGTGATTGATGCATTGTGCCGTCCTTCTCACTCTCAGAGGAGCACTTTGTGAGAGCAGCAGCGAGATTGCGCTGGGGAATTTGGGCAGCCCTGAGTGGAGCCCTGCTACAAAGAGCTGCCAGATAAATGCAGCTCCTTCCTGCTCCTGCTGCTTCCCAGTGCTTCTTCCTCCAAGATCTCTGCAGCATGTGTTCAAAAACAGCTGCTGGTGGGGACCCCAGTTTGAAGATGGCTCTATGGGCACCCCTTGCTCCCCAGGAATCAATAGCAATGTACTTCCTGGCAAAATCTTATTTTCACCAGTACCTACTACCTCAGTAACCCCAGAGGTAAATTTGCTCCTTAGCTTCCTGAATGGAGTTTTTTATTTGCTGTTCAAGTGTGCTGATAAAATGACATTCTAGGGCTGTGTAAAGGATGCCCTAGACTTGACATTCTTCCTGTCTTCCTTGGGGCCTGGGCTGGACCTTGCTAAGAAAGCTGTGAAAGCAGTGGTATGGGGTGCTGTTCCATCCTGTTATGTATCTGGCTGCAAACTCACTCCAGAGATATTTTACTTCTCCTGCCCGCTATTGCTGTCTCTCCATCATACTGGTAGGGGTGCTTCGGGGCAGCATTAAGGCTTGGTGTGGGCAGAGAAATGGCTTTTGCTGCCAGGTCCTTGGTATGATCCGAGAAACCAGCCATTCCACAGGGACAGTTTAGCAGGGATGAGGTGGGAGGGAAGAGGGGAAGAAGCTGTATGAGCAGCAGGTCAGTTGCTGCTGCATCTAGTCAGGAGAGCTTTTCCATTCTTGCCTAACCAAGGTAGTCTGGAAAAGTGTCCTTAGGCAGAACCAACCCTGCAGGCAGGATCCAGCAGGATTTCCACCTCCCTGGCATTGACAAGCCATTTTTTATCGCCCCAGCAACCCTCATCACCTTGCTGGGCATCCCTTTCTCGACTTTATAGTCCATTTCTCTCTAATCACTGGACTTGTCACAGAGCCATCAGATTCTGTTGTCCCGGAGTCTTTCCTGCCCTCTGGCAAACCAGCACTGGGCAAAGGGCAACGAATTAAGCCCCAGACACTCGCTCTGGCCGTCTGCCATCAGCAATGCCATTTCCCTTTGATTGCCTAATAAATAAAGACCTTGCACCAGTAGCTCCATCACTGGAGGGTACTCACACTGCTGAACATCATGGGAAGGGTTTATCAGTCATGAAATAACTTCCCAGGACAGTGTGGTTACCTTGAATCTCTTGCTAATCTCCATGTGTTTAGGGATTCATGGGGGAAGTTCTTTCCTTCAAGCACAAACCCTGTTTGCTCTTTCCATTCCTCCCATACATTCATGATGAGGGAGAAAACAGACTCACATGCAGGAATGTGAACACCTGAAGGGCGAGGGTTGGTGGGATTAAAACACAGTTGCCTGCATCCTCCCTGAGATGGATGCTGAGCTGCGGTCAGGGGGTGTCACTGCATGGAGGTGTAGGCACCTCTGCAGAGGGTACAAGCCTATGCAACAGTATGGAAATGGTTGGAGAAGGAGAACTAATTAGTATATGTGGAGATAACAGGAATATTAGCTGAATTAGTTGAGCTGTGGCTCAGCTTCCCTTTTTCCTTCCTGCTTTCATTCCTTCCCAAGCCAAAAAAAGCTGGTTTACATTCTAATGGCTTTAATTACTTCACGAAAATGTGAGCGGATGGGGAAGCGTTACCACCAACAATGTTTTAATGGTCGACTGAACGCAATTTGAATTAATTTGGTTGAGATGGCTATTAGCACTAATACTCCAGGGCCTGTCTCCCTGGTGGTGTTGTAACTTCCTGTGCCCCTGAAGGAGCAGAGGCTTCCAGGCACTTGCTCAGTCGCCCACCCACTGAGGCACCTCGAGTTAGGAATTACCCCATCTCCTTATTGTCTCCCTCAGTCCTTACTTTATTTCATTTGGTTATGTGTGTCCTTATTTTGGAAATGACCCAGAGCTGCCTCAGAGCCTGTATCAATCTGCAGAGCCATCTTTCCTGTGCCTCCATCTCTCATGATTGCACTCTCTGGCATCCAGATCTGCCCAAGGTGCATCCCAGCTTGGCTTTGTGTCTGTGTGTAGGCATCTGTGTGCATGTATGTGTGTATTCTCTGTTGTATACCATGGGGTTGAGCTCCAGCTGCTGTGCCTCTGTGGAGAACAGGATCCCCCTCTTCTGTTTAATCATCTACACCCACATCCATTCGCTTACAGCATTTGAAGGGACTTCTCTCTAGATCTCTGCCTCTCTGTAAAAATGGCCTGAAGGTTTAAAAGCTTCAGGGGTCAGGGCTGGCAGTCCTTCAGACTGCATGGTGCTCCTACATTCAGCAGGTCCGTATAAGCCTCATCTCTTTAGGAAGCCAATGGGGAAGCAGCAGCTCTGACAGCATCATGGCAATAGTTCCACATCTGAGAGCTGTAACTCTTCTCTTTTCCACACCACAAGATCCTCTTTTCTAGAGCCCCAGGATAGACTTAAACCCCAGTACCGGCCACAGCTGCTTTCTTCTCCCTCCCTGCCTGTGTAACCTGCTGAAGATAAGTCCACGAGTGCCACCTTGCAGGCAAGCCTTGAAGGCAAGCAGCTGCTTGACTGGCACAGCCATGTTGCCAGTAGGTTTGATTGATTGATTGATTGATGGCTTGGCTTCGCGAATGAAGATTTGGGAAGGGCATTACCCACACTCACTACAAGCACGATGACCAAGGGCAAGTGGAATAAGCAAAACTGTTTGGAGAAAATCTGCATAGGCAATCAGGAAGATTCCGCACGAGACTGTCATCTCCTGGATCAAGCTTGAGCGACCAAAGGCCTGAACCGCCCGCAGGCAAGGTTGGACCTGCAGCTTCCAGTGCACCTTGTCCCCTGCCGTTTCGACCCTCGCCTGTCGCTACAGGGCTTTGCAAGTGTGAGTAAACCCTTCCAGCCTGCGCAATGGATTTTTTAGGTGAGGCGCAGTGTGCGCAGAACTGGCCTCACCCTTTACACCTGAGGTTTATCTGCCACGGCCTAGATAGCTAGGACAGTGACAGCAAAGTCCTCAGGTCGTAGGTTTTGTAAGAGTGTCCTTCTCTTAGATGGAAGACCTTACAAGGCTAGCCCCGGTTTGAAGATAGGAGTTTTCCTTTTCCTATGAGGATGGCATGTCTTCGCTAATGAAGATTTAGAAAGGGTTTTACCCTTGCACTCTGAACAAGACTGTCATCTCCTGGGTCAATCTCAAGCGACCAATGACGCAATAACACAACATCAAGCGTCTAGGCGGGATACTGACTTAGAGGCGTTCAGTCATAAGCCCGCAGATGGTAGCCTCGCGCCAGTGGCTCCTCAGCCAAGCCCAACGCACCAGGGGTCTGAACCTGCGGTTCCTCTCGTACTGAGCAGGATTACTATTGCAACATCATCGTAGGGTAAAACTAACCTGTCTCATGACGGTCTAATCCCAGCTCACATTCCCTATTAGTGAGTGAACAACCCAACGCTTGGTGAATTCTGTTTCACAATGATAGGAAGAGCCGACATCGAAGGATCAAAAAGCGACATCGCTATGAATGCTTGGCCGCCACAAGCCAGTTATCCATGTGGTAACTTTTCTGACACCTCCTGCTTAAAACCCAAAAAGCCAGAGCAGGTGTGGATTGACCAGGATATTTCAACTTCTCCTATTAGCACCTTTCAGGGTTGCATTTGCAGCAGGTCACCTGATGAGGCACAAGAAACAGGAGCTGTCACCGGTCCCTTATTCCATCCCCTTCCCTGGCATGTTCCCTTTATCTCCTCTCTGCTCTCAGGGCTGTCATGAGTGATGTGGAATATGTAGATGCCTTAGTCTCTCTTGCCCCTGATTTGCACCAAACTGCCATCACATTTAGCCTGGCCCCACCATCACTGCAAGAGCCAGGGAGAGGGATCTGGCAGGGTGTTAATAAAGAGCCTGAAGGAGAAGGAAATTCAAATAATCATCTGCTTTGTGTCCTTTCCTCTACCCCCACTGTGCTCCCTCCTCCCCATCTCACACAGATTCCGCTTCTCATTGCAAATGTTGTCTCATGGGACTGATTTTCTTTGATCCATCTGCAACCATATCGCCCCAAATGCCATCAGCTTCACTGACGTACAAATCTGTCACACTGGAATGGGCTGAGAAGCCTGACAGTGCTTTGGATTTCATGTCCCTTTCATGAACTCCAGGTGGAAAGAGCGAGCACTGAGACTATCTCAGCCTTTGCTGGAATTGGTGTTGCATATTGTCCCCTGCTTTATCTGGAGTGGCTGTTGTCTTTTTTTTTGCTGTGTGGAGGTGGGACCAGCTCATGATGCTGGTGAGTCCTGCCCCAGTGAGAGCTGAGAGAGACTGGGGTTACTCTTACGGGACTTTGTGCTGGGTAGTTTTGAGGTTGGGGCATCACCCTGAATGCTTGGTCATACTTGTTTTCAGGCAATGCTTCCCCAGACTCTTTGGCCACTTGCCTGGCGCAGCCTATCATCTCCATCTGGCTCCACTCTCTTCCACTGCATCTGCAGTAGCCAGGCCATTAGCAGTGACTCCAGCTGCATCATAAGTACAGACCTGTCTCACCCAGCAACTGCAGGCTTCTGTCCCCTCATCTTTTGCCCTGTTTATGAAAATCTGATTGCAGCCCAAGAGCATTAAACTGAGGCACCTTTCTGCCTCAACACTGATGTGGTGGGAGAGGGCAGCAGTGGTTATCCTCACTGGCATAGACTACCTTACCTGAAGAAGGGCAGCCTTCTCTCCAAACTCTCTCTTTGTCTTGGCTCTATGCCCCCATCAGATTAAAGCTGTTGCCTTTGCCTGGCTCCCAGGCTGTCCTGGAGCAGCTGGGGAAGGATGAGTGTCCTTAAAGGGGTGCACAGCCCTGTTCAGCTCTAGCATCCTTATCAAGGTATGAGCTCCCTGGGACAAGCTGAATAGACAGATACAGGGTCTTAGCAGCATCATGGATTAGCAGATTAAAAATCTGATACATCTTAGCGCTGAGGAGTGCAGCGGATCTTTGGATACCCCACTGCTTTGTGTGAGGCACCTTTTTGGACTCCAGACTAAACCTGAGGCTGGGCAGGTTGCAGGCTGCAGTGGAAGTCAGTCTGGTTCCAGCCCTGCACTGGACGTGCCGGAACACAAAGAGAACAATCAAACATTAATATTCATCCTTGAGTGCTGGTGATGGACTGATTGCAGTCTGCAAGGAAGCTATCACACTGCTCACGGCAGGGATGGCTTTCTGAGGTATAAAAAGTATTATTGTATATCTAAAATACAGATTTCGAGAAATGTTTTCTTGGCTCCAAGAAGAAAAGCTTCGTTATTTGTGGAGTTAATTTGCATTTACTGTAGCTTGCATTAAAGTTACCCGTTTCCTTTCATTCAAGGGACTTCTCTTTTGTTCACATGAAAGCAGGCAGATTAACCATCTGCAATGCACGTGTTCCTCCTGCTAATTGCTTATGGGATGTTCCACTTTACACTCCCCAGAACAACTTCCCAAAGACTAAGCCAAAGTCACCACAACTTGCCAACAAGATTACCTAGGAGGGGAGGCTCTGCCACCACAACATGAAAATTATGAGTAATACAGGCATGACAGGCACTAAGAGATGGATTTAGTGCCCAATTCTGCTAATATTCTCTATATTACAATAGTAATCAAAGGCTGTGCCTGTCAGACATCGCTTCCCTGCTGGCCCCGTTAGCATCATGCAAGGAGATCACAGGGGAATGTCAGGCAGCTTTGAAAGGAGCTTGTGACTTCTTGGGTGCATACACAGCATGTCACGAAGTGTGGCAGTTCTTCTGGCATCCCTGCCTGGCTTGCTAATGAGAACTGCTTTGATTCAGCATCCACCTTTGCCCTTGGTGGTACATAGCAAGGCTTTTAATAACAATATCAATTGGGCTCTGTGGTGCTAGGTGCTGTACATAACAAAAGAGATGCTTGCTAAAAAGCATTTACAGTCTGAAAAGACTATACAAAAGACAGAGACTGAAAACCCAGGTAAATGAAGACTCAACTTCAGAAAGGTATTTAAATACCTCAGACACCCACCAATGCTAAGAAACTCCCCTGAGACCATAGCAAAACTGGCACAGCTCCCAGTTGGGTATCCCATTGACGAAAGGGGCATTTTTTCCTCTTCTGATCAACACTTGGAAAAAAATGGGCAGGGAAATGACTCACCACAGTACCTGCTCTATGGGAACACGGCTTTGTGCCTTGCTCCTGAGTCTGAGTTTTCCTCTGGAGATGTCCTGTTCCCCTAAAGCACACCTGCAATTCCTAGTAGCTGACATTTTTGCAGGTGTAAATCGTTATCTGCCCCTCCATACAGAACACTCTGCCCCTGGGTCTTACAGGGTTTGAGGATGTGTGAGGTGTGGATGTGTATCATTGCTGTGCCCTGCTCCTTGGGCAGAGCAGATGAGCGGAGCCAGTTGCTTTCTAAAGTGCTTGGTCTGGGAGGGTTGCCCAGCTGGTATCCTTGCTGCTTCAGTAGGCCTGTACATCTGTGCACCATCTAAAAAATATCCTGAAGACTCCCCTCAGATGTTCTTCTTAGGGGACACCTGGTCATGCTTTTCCCAGGGGAGTTTAGCTTACAGGCATTCAACACTAAGATTTACATATGTTTTAGCTAAGTGGTGCTGATTGCCAACCATTAAAACAAGTTAAAATAAAAGCAAGTGAAGCTGCTAAACAAAGGCTTTCAGAGGAGCCAACGTCTGTAAGCAGTTAGAGGGAATTCGTTTCCTGTCCTCCATTTCAAGTGAAAGTTTGCTTATTTTTATGTTTCTAGCATTAAGAATGAGGATTTCTGCCTCCTTCTGCAGGGCTAAAGAGCCACAGCTTCTTGGGCTCAGAGGAGGAAAAGCAGCAATCATGGGAACTAAAGCATCACGGATCCCCTCAGATGATGCAGTACCAATTTTCAACATCCAATGACATTAAGTCCTTTGTGGGAAAGGACTGCATCTCTAATCTGAGAATCCCGGGATGAAGATTTCATCTAAAGCATCGCCTTTGTCTTTGCACAAGGGGATTTGTAAAGAGCAAGATCTTCAAATAATCCTCCTCATCTTAACAAAAGCATAAGACAAAGTTACAAGTGGTCTGGAGACAGTCTAGTTAGGTTCCAAATTTGGACAGTCAGCTTAAGCCAGGGAGATTAAACAATTTGACAGACACAAGTATTTGTGCCTTCCTGAATTGTTTTGACAGAGGACAGCATTTTAGGTTCTTAGATGCTCCTGGCACTGTGCTGGGAAAAGCAGTCCAAATTCCTTGGTTTCCTTCCTGTGAGCAAATACTGGTTCAGACCGTTGGCTGGCACAGGCAGGCTTTTCCTTTCTGAGGGCAGGGGAACCCAGCCAATTTCAGCTTGCTGAGCGCCTGTTTCGCTTTCTGAGCTCCAGCGTGGAGGATAAGCGTGCCGGGAGAGTCTTCAGTGAATGAGCCTGTGTGCTCAAGAGACACCATCTGGTTTTACTGGAAACACTGCAGATTAAAGGTCTCCTAATGGTATTTAATTTAGATTCCATGAGACCTCCAGCGGATAGCTAACAAAGGATCAAAAACATGTTTTTAAAAACATCTCCACTGAGAGGTAGCAAAGCTGCTGAAGCTTAGTGGATGTAAGTGTGTAAACACTGCTCAGCAAGCTCCTAAGCACACGCTTGGTTCCTGGATGCACAGCAAAAGCCAGCAAAAAGCTCTTAAGCTTTTTGTCTCATCTCAAGGCTTCCCAGAGGGTTATGATTATGAGATGGGTGCTGGAAGCTGGTGGTAGGACTGCAGGCTGCTGGCAGGGTTTGCCCTTTGCCTGGAGCACAGTGGCAGCATAGGCATATTCTTGATTTAATCTTGGTGAATTTAGACCACACAGGGAAAAAATCTGAATGCGTTTCTAGGGAAGAAACCGGGTACCTCTTTGTGGATGCTCAATATTTCACAGATCAAGCCTTAGACTGGTGAGAAGTGGGTTTTGGATGCATCCTTTGGGGTTTTCTCTGCTTTCAGAGTTGTGTCTGTGGATCTTTGACCTTGCTGAATCTCAGGCACGTTCACAAGGAGATTGCAATTGCTTGTTTCATGCAGCATTTACCTGACTTCTTTCTGAGTGCAGTCCTCACTTTTTCTATTTGCTGCAATCAAGGAGTCATTGCTGGGATGCCATGAGTGGTGCTGGACCATCATCAGGCTGTCTAACTCTGGATTTCACCACAGCGAAACCTTCTGGCGAGATACTGCCCTGGAGAACATACCCAGGCTTCACTGCTGTTACTGCACCCCCTGCCAGCAGCAAGATTCCTGCTGTAGACGTGCTGTATAACCTACTCTGAGTCCTCTACTGCAATGGTACCATAAATCCTCATCTCGATGCTCCAATTATCCCTCTCAGTGCACGTCTGACTTCAGAATCCCATCAGACAACTTCACTTAAATTCTACTAGCGACAGAGTCATTAAGTGCAGTCTGGTCACCCTAATTCGCTTAATAACTTGACATGGACATTTTTCCACCTTTTTTATGCCCATACAGGGAGGTCATTATAATCAGGGAAGTGACTTGGTTCAAATGACATAATTGGTTTTCATATTTATTCCCCCTCACTGATCTCAGTTCAAATGTGCTCAGCTCACAAGTCAAAAAGATGATTTCTTCTAATTATCAGTTCTGCAGAGCTCATCTTCGGCTCTGCACATCCAGCTGTATCCTTTGTGCCTCTACCATGCTGTCACCAAGAATAAAGTGTTTGCAATCAGGACGCAGTCAGTCATGTTTTGTTGCTAATGTGCAAGGCAGAACGGAAGCTCATTTGCCCCTCCACCCTGCTACTGGCTCTGTTGAGTCAATAGTATAAAAATGCATGTTTCCAGCTGGGGCATGACTGCAGAAGGGAAATGCAGGGGTCTGTGTAGGGGGAACAACGCAAAAGGGTGTTCCAGGCTGCAGGAAGAGCAGATGATGAGGTGTAGCTGATGAAAAACATGGTGGATGAAATTACTCATGAGTCAGTGTCCTTGCATAAAGGGTGAGTGGAAGAGCCATGTTGCCTTGCTTGAAAGCTTCCTGCTCCATGGGCTGAAAGTTTTAAAGCAGGCTCCCACAGCCTTTGCTGACTCCTCCTGCAGTCAGGAGTTTCGGTCACACAGTCATATTTATAGGACTGTGACACAATCCCAGAACTGAGGCCGTACTTGTATCAATTGACATTCAGTGATGCCATGGACCTTCATCACTGAAGCTGTTGTTTCTGCCAATTGAGTTCCTTCTGAACTTTCAGACCTTGCTTTTGTAGGCTAAGATAAGATCGTGGCTCTTAATGAGAACTTGGAGTTGGGCCACTCTTGCTGTGGGAGTGGGAAGGGACACGTGAAGGTAAAAAGCAGGAGAGAGAGCACAGCTTTTTCTCCCTGAAGCTGCTGGGTGAAGCCACTTTTTCCGTATGGATGGAGCCACCATGGCCACAGTTTGACCATCCTCCTGGCAGTAGTCACAGTGAGTCTGACTCTGTAAAGTGTTGCTCTTGCCAAAGGAAGCAATGGGTCCTCAGCTTTTATGCCATTCTCATCAGTGTTTTGGCTTAGCAATGACTTAATTTGCTTGTGCATAGAGCTGGCCCTGCTAATGGGTTTGGTAGACAGCTCATCAAAACCCAGGGCTTGAATGGGCCTTTGCTCAGGACCTCTATTTGTTGTGTCCATCTGTTGCTTGGAGGACACAGATGGCAAAAGCCATGTTTCAGCAAGACCTCTGCACATCTCATTGCCCAGCAGCCTGGGGGGTGAGCTGATGGCAGGGCAAAGGGGAGAAGCAGTAAGTGCTGGAAGTCTTTGTGGGCAGATGGAAAAGAGACTGAGGATCAGGTAGCTGGGAAGTGAAGGCAGATCATTGGATGAGTCACACATTTTTAACAAAGTGGCTTCTACCTGGAATAGGCAGCCAAGGAGCACAGTGTCATCCCCCAGCACTTTCTGACCCAGGAGGCAGGTCCGGCTACAGCAAAACCCTGTCAAATATAAGTGGGCTTTGCACAGAGCAGCTGAGCAAAATCCTATGGGCTATGATAGCTGCGGATACAGAGGTCCAGCAACTCAATCTCATGTCCTGATCTCTGAATTTCCCCAAGCAAACCCACTGCCATTTCAGACTTCTAGTGACACATTTGCTACCTCTCCTCCCCTTTCGCTGCGCTATCTGATAGTTCTGGTTTTGTTTTCTGATGCAGTTCCAACATCTCATGGGATTTTGGGGTGTTGTGTGTGTGGGGTGTGGATGAGATGCTCTGGGGGCATTTCTGAATCACATGGCTGCCCTGGGCTGTGATTGCTGGAGGTGCAGCTTGAAGACCCTTTTCTTCCCTTCCAGTCTTGTGTGCCTAATTCCTCTGAAACAATCCCAAAAGGGCAGTCAAACATTTCCATAATAAGGAGCATTTTGAATAAGCAGTTTCTGTCTCTGCCTCATCTGTAGGCTTTTCTTAAGACAGCAAGAGTTACTTTTGAAAGTAAGAACAAAAGCCCAAAGAAACTGAATTGGGTTTATTTCCTTCAAACTATTGTAGAAAATGTTAATTATGAAGATGAGCGCATCATGCTCTGTGTTTCTTTCAGTGCTTCGATCTAGAAGGAATGGGTAAATTCTACCTACACTTAAAGTATGAACAATTTGATACACTTACACATTTTTACATATATACATCTATATGCATATATTATTAAGCTTTCCTAATCTTGCCTACAGCCTTTTTGGAGAAAGTCTGTGTTAGTCTTGCAGATGTGGAAGGAGAATACACCACTAAACTTGGTGAATGATGCAATGGTTCTGCGCCTGAAATAAAGATAAGAGGAACAATTCCCCAGCTCTATTAATAATTTTCCCAGCAGGAACAATAATACTCATCCTCCCCTCCAGATTGGTCACTTTCTGCAGTGTTATGAAATATCAGTCACACATCAAAAATCCTCCTACAATGAAGGGCTGCTTTTCTCTAAGTTGAAACTTGGATTAACACAGAATACAAATGTAAAGCTGATGGATAGATAATGAGATTTCTTTCTAAAGCTCCTGTTGCTTTCATATTTCTAATCATCTGATGGATATGTTCACCTCAAGTCAGAAGAGCAGGTGATACCATTTGTTTACCCCTTTAGCATGATGAAGGAGATTTATAAAAGCTTTTCCCTTTTCTCTGAGTTTGAGATCGACAAAGCAGACAGTCACAGTGAATTCAGATCAGACACTGCCAAGAGTTTTCAAATATCTTGTTTCTGAGGATTTGGCTTATTTTGCTGCTTAGTAAATCCATCTGTCCATGAGTCCATCCATCTGCATTGAACCTTGCAGTTATCTATGCACTGATGTACGAACACTAAGTTTGCACAAACACACCAACCCACCCATCCACCCTCATATTTCATCATAGAATAGTTTGAGTTGGAAGGGACCTTAGAGATCCTCTAGTTCCAACCTCCCTGCCATGGGCAGGGACACCTCACACTAGACCAGATTGCTCAAAGCCCCATCTAACCTGGCCTTGAGCATTTCCAGGGATAGGAAGCACCCACACATGGCTACTACTGTAACCCCTGCAAAAAAAAAAAAAGGAGTCTTTGCCCATCCTAGGCATGAATCATGTCATCAGGTGCAGAGTGAGAAACTGCTGTGAGGTGATTGGAGCTGGTCCTTTGGGCCAGGCAGTAGAGATTTGTGCTATTCCCCCTTGAGCTGGTGCACAGCTCAGACGTCAGTGAAGCTCTCATTAAATGCACATTAATCAGAAGCTTTTTAGAGCCTATTTTTTCCCTAGGTTTTGTTATCAGTTCTCCTTGCAGTACTTCAGACTCTGCAACCAGGCTCACTGGTTGCAAAGGGACCCAATGAAATTTGTGTAGGACTTGGCACTTCCACAAGGTCCTTTCTAGGAGAACCTGGGCAGGAAGCTAGGCTTGTCCAACCCTGTGGTGACATGGACATGGCCCCTCTGGGGACTCTGTGTCATGCCTGTGCCATCCTTGCAGGGGAACAAGAGTCACTCAGGCCCCAAAACCCAGAGCGTAGGTGTGCTGGGGTTGGTAATGCAGTGGGAGCTCCCAGAGTGGGACCTTATGGTCCTTATCAAGACAGAAACATCTTTTCTTCAGCAAATTTTACACTCCTCCTCCGAAGGTCGCCTTTCTGATAAATCAGACACAAATGGTTACCTTGGATTATATCTAACAGACTCTGAACAGGATATTGCATCCCAGCATGGCAGGAGCTATCACACTGTGAATGAAAGAAGCACCTTGGAATATTCACATGGGGGTATGCGGTTACAAGCCAGTTCCCAGCAGTGTTCTGAGCACAGGGGCAAACAGGGAGGTTGGGCA
The DNA here is from genome assembly GCF_963264785.1 of Psittacula echo. NCBI lineage: Eukaryota > Metazoa > Chordata > Aves > Psittaciformes > Psittacidae > Psittacula > Psittacula echo. The sequence continues at coordinate 28,121,149 of NC_137740.1, read as the reverse complement.
TGACAGACCAGGAGCTTCTGCCTTGCATTCATCCTCTACCCCTGCACATCTCACATGTCCTGCTCCCATCTCATCTTGCCACTACTATTGTCTCCCAGGCCAGGCTGGTGGGAAGCAGATAGTCTCCTTGCTGCTCCCTTCCTTGGATGGGGAATGATGCTGCCCTCATCCTCATTGGCTCTTGTGTGGGACAAAGAAGTAGTCTGTGAGGCAGAGAACAGGGGAAGAGGACAGCAGTTGGGAAGAGAAAGGTGCTGGGACAGCTGATTCATGGCTCACAGCCGAGGAGGAGGGATGGGAATCTACACCCATTCAGAGGTACCAGCCTGGGGGGAAAAACTGCTGAGTGAGCATCACTGCCCGGCAGAAAGTACCAGGGGAGGCTTTTTCCATTGCCCATGAGAGAGACCTCTCCTCTGTGTCACTATCATAGTATCACCCTTGTGAAGCCCCCTTTTGCCTTCTCAAGGGCTTAGAGAACTCAAAGGGCAGCCCCAGCCTTGCATGATCAAGGTTTGGCTCCATCATCTGTGTCTGAGCCCTCAGTCCTGCCCATACTAATGTGCAGCAACAGCCAGCTCTCACCAGCAACACAAGCTGGGAGGGCTGTGAAGGATAAACCACTGGATTTTCCCTACTGCAAGTGGCAGCAACTCAAGCTGCTCAGGCTCATCTGGCAGCTTTCCTAGGAGCAAGCATACTGAGAGGACTGTCTGTAGAGCAATTTTCCATGGGTGCTCAGCTTTGGTGCTTTGGTGCATGGGAGCACAGAGAGGCGCAGTACTCGGGCAATGGAAAGCCCAACTCACAGTCAGGCTCATCTGGGAGTCCTGGCGGTGTGATTGGACATGCTGGCTACAATCTGCTCCATGTCCTTATCAAGGTCATCCAACATCTATCGACCACACAACAGCAGCTGATGTGCAAAGCCGTCTGCCTGTCCTCAGTACCGAGACAGGAGCGGGACCCCAGAGAGCCTCCAATGGCTGATGTGCACCTCTAGTAGCCCTCAGCCTCCCAGGCCAATTAAAATCCTCTTCAAAGGATGTGTCGCATCTACAGACCCCTCTGGGGAACTTGCGCACTTCATTAGTGTAATTGGGTGATGTTTTCACTGGCAGAGCACACTCAGCCACTGAACTACTCTGACTATTGTGTAAGAAGGTCCCATAACTTGAGACATGGTAGGGTGAAGGGGCCCATCAGCTCTGACATCTCAAGAGGACCTTCCATAGCCACTGCTTGTGGGGTTCAGCAAACAATGCAACAGCACTTTTTAAATAGCATTTCTTGTTTCTGTGATGCCTGTGTTGAAACACCTCTGCCCCTCCACTCACTTCATAAAAGCATGCCACAGGGTCTAAGTACCCACTGGGTGTCTACAGCTGTGAAAACCTCCCAATTTATCCTCAGACCAGCAGGTAATTATCTAAGCCCTCTGTCACAGATGGGGAAACCGAGGCAGAGAGCTGTGAATTATAGCACGAATAGTGTGGTCTCTGTGCCCCTGGAAGGTGAGGGGAGGTTAGCACAAGCAGATGTGAGGAGCCCTCCCTCCCTCTTCTAAGGCTGTTTCTAGAGAAACAGAGGCAGGGAGGAGCAGTTTCTGGATTTCCTAAGGCGTTCCTTCCTCCTGGGACAGTCTGGATGTGGCTGCTCACCTTCTACAGGACTCTGCCCTACCAGCTATTGTGTGGGGCAAAAGATTTCTTTCTCTCAGTGTGGGCCAAACTGGTGTAAATAAGGCTGGTGCTGGAGTGAAGAGCTGGGGAGGCAGCGGGTGCAGATCTGCAGCCTAATCCTATAGACACAGACTGGGACAAAGTAAATTCACCGACAGCATAAGGATGGAAAGTTTTGATAGAACCTGGCTCAATGAAAAACAAATTTGTGTGGCATTTAAGAGGTCTTCTGCCTCCTCTAAGTACTGTCTCCGAACTGATACAGAGCAGGACTTGTATGGCAGGATTCTCCTCTTCCTGTCTTAAAAGTATTATGAAAGATTAGTGCCTGCTGTCATCATGGTTTGCAGGCATGTTATTGTTATTAATTACGGTTGTTACTGTAGTGCAGATCTACCCGGCATCTGGCCGACAGGCTGCCTGCAGAACCGGGACTGCCAGCCGCGGAGAGGCAGCCCCTGCTGTCTGGTCAGCTTGGTAGCCAAAACCCCGGCAGCTGCCCGAGCAGCAGAAGCTTACCCGTGCCGTGGCCAGCTGGCTCGGCAGCAGGAGCACAGTGCCAGCCAGCCCGGCTGCAAGCGGCAGCGTGGCTGCCTTCACACCATGCCTGCCGCAAAGGTGGGACACTGAAGAGCGTGGGGAAGGGAAAAACCTGTTTGGAGGAGAGCAGCCGCGCCGGGGTGTGGGGCAAAGCTGGGCATAAAATAGGAAAGGGGTTTTGTGAGCGTTCTGAAGCAGTGGATTTAGCCCTAGAAATTTTGTGGAGATCTGCCCTTTCATCAGCTTGAAATGCTTGGCAACGCTAGAAGGCTTTTATGTGGCATTTCTGGGGGTGGGGAAGGACTTTGGTATTTTTAGAGGCTCTCCTTCATCTCTCCTCTGTTGTCTCTTCTTTCTCTCTTTGAAGAAAAGTGGAGAGAGGAAAAGGAAAAAGGAAACACTCAAAATTGGAACAGGAGGGCTTGAAGCTTTGCTGGAAAGCAAAAGAGAAGAAAGATTCCCTGGTGGCCCTTCCCTGGGGGAAGAATGAGAGGAAATGAGGTGAAATCAAAGTATTTGTGGAAATGTAAATTTCTAGTAAATACCATAGGGAAAGGAGACTGTGAATATTTAAGTAATTCTACTTATTTGTATCAATGGCAGCTCAGTCCTGGTGGGGTGGCTGCCACCTCTCAGAGCCCTGTGATATGGGACCCCTGTATGCCCCACAGCAAGTGATTCAGCCCAGGGAACTAATCAGTGTTGCAGCAGAGAGGTACTTCTTGCTCCTTGGGAGTTTCTGTTTTTGCCGTGACTTACAGTCATCGCTGTCTAATGGTAATAGTCGGGTGTTAATGAGCATCCCCAGATGGGCTGTCTTGGCTTGCTGTGCTTGACAGCAGGATGCACGAGCCCCAGACAGTTTTGTCACCCCTGGAGGTGGCTGATAGGATTCAGCAGGACCTTGTATGTGACTCGGACAGGAGAATTAACAAAGGTGTTCACTTCATTCAGAGGGGGAGAAGGTTATTTGCTGAGAAAACTGTTGCAAGAGGGGAAAAGAACAGCCCATGATGCTACCTGCCTTTTGTAGAAAAAGTCCATGCAGGTTCATGCCTGGAAGTCTGGGGTCCTGGCAGAGAGGGCTTAGCAGATAAAGTGCTTTTTGGCAGCATGTAACTTTACCAGGTGATTGCTCATCAGTGGCTTGTTTGTATTGCACAGGAAAAAGCTTCCTGTGAGGATCTCTTGGTAGTGAGCATCACAGTTGCACATGCTCAGGGGGCAGTCCTGTCCCAGACACCCGGGGGGGGGACGGACGGGGGACAGGCAGGGACTTGAAGAACCCCGAAGGGTGAGCAGGCTGTGCCGTAAGACTGATGCATTGGGAGCTATGTACTGACATGGACATAGAGCCTGAAAGACTCAGGGCTCATCCTCGCTTGTCTCCTCAAGGTGATTCCTAGCCACTCTGCTTAAACCCAGAGCAGGTGAAGCCCTTGACTTGGTGTTACATGTCTGTGCCCAGAGATCCCCTTCCCATTAAGTCTTTGAGCAGGAAAATGAGAAAAGGCCAAACCATGGGATAATGGGATAAAAAATCAGGACAGAGCCTTTGAATCATTTAGTTTTAGCATCCTGATGACTTCTTCCCGATGTCCTGGCCTTGCTATGACCATGGGAGCTTGGAGCATGGACAGAGCTCTGTTCTGTCAGAAAAGCATGTTTGCAAAAGCTGGGAAGTGCTATGTGGATCCAGGAGTTGCCAAAGGTGCCCAAGATGCTCCATGAGACTTCTCCTAGCAGGAGCACATGAGATTTTTGCTGGACTGGGTATGCTTGTCCCACATCTTTTCCAAAGATGGGGATGGAGAATTGTGACAGGGAAGGAAAATGTAATTAGGAGCTCTTCAAATCTGCCAAATTAGTGTGGACCTGGTCGATAGCAGAGGCAGGAGAGAGTAGGCTTTCTTCTGAGTTTTCAGCAGCATGGAAATGCGGATGCAGCTCAAGAGTCTGTTAAAGAGCCAAGACACACACAGACTATATTAGCCACATGTCAGAAAGCACTTTCTAGAGTAAATCCTACTTAAAAGCCATATGCTAGGAGAAAACTAAATGCTTTTTAGCTTTCAGACAGTTATGTAAACTTGAGAAAGCAGAAAAAAAGGATAACAAATATCAGCAGAGGAACCTTCAGTACATACCAGTTATTAATGTGTTTATCTAGGCCATTTATTTATTGAAGATGTATTTTTTTTTTCTGGGACACACTTATTAATTCAGACAGCTTAATCGACACCCAATGGGGAAAATGCCATTTTACAAAGAAGCCGAACTCCCATTGATTTCAATATAAACTCCATTTTTTATTTTTGTATTTTTTTCCCCAGCCATCACAGTCTGTTTGACAGACTCATTAACAAGATATTAAGCTGCCCCACTCTTTTCTCGAGGACAATAAATTACTATGGAGAAAGATGCTGTTGTCTTAACAGATGCCTTTCACAGTGTAAACATCCCTTGACTGATAAGCAAAGAGGGAAAAAGCGTGCAAACTAGCCTTTAAATGCTACATAAATAACAGAACTGGAAAACTGGTGCTGCAACCAATGCTGTTTTGCCCTGTGAAGAATGCCATACTGCAGGACAGGATGGTTTAGGAGATGGATAATGGGATACAGAATTTTTTGCTTGGTTGTGGTTTGCCATGTTAATCCATCCTGGCTGTGAAAGAGAGGAGCTCTGCAGCTGTCTGGGAGACTCATGCGGGGATGTGGCTGGTGAGGGCTGCGGTGTGGGGCTGGATGGCCCCATCTTGCTCTGCATGGATGTTGGTCACAGCGGGTTCTTCCCCTGTCAGGTCCCTTTATCTGGGTGACGGGCACAGCATGGCTTGAAGCAGGAGCTGGCTGTCCTGGAGCTCAGAGGGGTGAAGGGACTATTCAGAGGTGACAATGGGTTGGTGGCCCACAGACCAAAGCGGGCCCATGATGCCACATCATTTGGCACAGGGGAACCCTTGTCAATCACTGCACTGTCTGTATGTGGGCATTTGCAAGGGCATGTATTTAGGTAATGGCATGATGGCAGTACTTTGCTAGCAGGTGGATGAGAAACTCACCCCTCTGCAAGGAGCAGGAGGATGTGGGCTGCAGAGTTCATCAGCAAGGGACAGAGCCAACATGCCAGCACTGAGCAGAATTTACTGGATATCCTCTCCAGGTGGAATGGGGAAGACAGATTTGCAGGTGTCTCTGCAGGGGTATCAGCTTCCCGTGTGCAGGGAGGCTAGGTAATGGCCAAGTACCTGGTGCTGCTGGTGTTGGCTCAGCATCATCTAGCATATTTAAAATCCTGTCTGAGATCTCTCCATGATAGGCATTTTAGGTTGGGTTCCTCCTTATACAGTAGCAGCTCCACCCAACGTGGTGTCATGAGACGTCATTCCCCAGGATGGCAGCACCTTCTCTCACAAGGAACAAATAAATGTCTGTGGTCAGGCACACCAACATGAGTTATCTCTCAGGGGCTGGGTCTCAGCCAAGCCACCTGCAAGTCACTATTCAAGTTCCCAGTGCACCCCACCTCTACACTGAGTGCTGCTGGGCTGTGTTGGTGACTCTTCCATTGCAACTGTAAGTAAAGGGTCTGAGTTCTTTGTTTTGTAGCTGAGATTTGTGGCAGGCAAAGCAGCAGCTCTGAGAGGGGAGGTTCTGGGTCTCACTGTGGGGCACAGGCAAGCTGCTCAGGACAGCTTCATCCCTGGCCTAAAAAGATGATCCTGGCTGCTGTCACCCCCACACTATTTGGCACTGGCCATGCTCAAAGCCCTGGTGATCATCACACTGGGGCAGCAAGGAGGAAATGACAGAGATAATATTTTGTGCATTTAACCTTAATACTTGCATTTGACCCTGCTCAGGATCCCTTTCTTATAACTATTACATCCAGTTTTTTTCCTGTGGGTGCTTTCCCAACACCCTTACTAACTGCTGCATTGAGTCAAAAAGTTCCTGGCTTTTCTGGCATCTCTTTTCTCTCTCCCACCCAAACCAGCCCTCCCCATCCAACGTGCTCCCAGCTCAGAGCACTGCATTAATGCTCTGTTTTATTGCACTCGCTTAATGACGCATCTGCAGATACTTCCCTTCTCTAACTGAGCAAATTCTTGCTGGGATGGAAATTTTAAAATGAGAGTCAGATTGTTTCCACATCACAGGGCACAGCCAGGCTTTAAATACAACAGAATTCCTGAAATCTGTTATCCTGTCACCTAAGCATTTAAATAATTAACTACAGAAACATCCAACAGGCTGGGTAGGAAGGTGAGAGTGTTTGCATTTTAATTGATCACTAAATGCAAAGCAAACAGCTCATGGATCTGTCAATAATTACTTTGGAAGAGGCAGCTGTGGTCACTAAGATGAACTTAATCTACTCAAAGACTCAACAGTATTTACAGGTGTAAGCACTGGGTCTGGCTGTTCAATCTAATGACTTTATTATTCCAATATCATTAGTCCTGTTCCTCTCTTAGTTTTGCTAATGGGCATGCACATAACCAGTCTTTGCTACTGAATCATTCTCCCACTCCTTTATTTATTCCTTTCACTCTGTGGGGGCTGCAATTGCTTGCTATATCGATGCACATACACATATGGAACTTCTCCTTTTTTTTTTTTTTTTTAATTAGAACTGAAAGGGCAATTTTCTTGCTGAAGGTGGCAATCAGAGGGGAGCGCAGTTCATTTCTGAGGGGCTCCCACCTCCGGATCCCCAGCACATGCTGTGCATCCCAGGCTCCCTTACGTAAAGACACATCAGAACAAGGCAATGAGCCCGGCTGCTGTTAACTGTTGGGATGCTACTGCAGCTCCTCTCTAGCAGCCTGGGAGGCTGAAACAAAGCTGGAGCACCTTCTGAGTGTGTCGCTTCCTGAATCCATCATGACCTGGCTCCTGGTCCCTTCCTGCACCTCTCTCCAGCAGCTGGGCCGAACCAGCCCCAAGCACACTTACTCTCTCTGTTCAGCCTCTCTCCACTGTCCCTATCCTTCCCCGCTGCCCCAGAGACCCTACACCATCTTGGTTTCATAATGTTGTACTGAAAACCTTGGATCTGCTCTGGGGAGGCCAGCTGCCTCCACTTGGTTCCCCGTAGCTCCTCCCTATGGAGCCTGCCGCTGTGTTGGGGGCTTGGTGGAGGCTCTGTTAATGAGGAGTGGTGCAGAGGACTCTGAAGCTGCCTTAGTAAAAATCTCTCTGGGACTGACCCAAATCTGTTTCAGTACTCCAGGGACAGTTATTTTTCAGGATTTTCCACGAAATGACATGTCAGCAGCTGCATTTCCACCAGTCCCAGCTGAGAGATGGCTGCGGGGGGCAGTGACTGCAGAGAGACAGATAATTTTGCACTTTCTGGATGGTCCTTGAAGTAAAAGAAGGGTAGAGGTGAACAAAAGGAGGTGTTGGAGAACAGGGAGCTTTGCAGACTCACTGAGGATTGCTGAGCACCAGTAATGCCCCTCACTATACACCCATACATGCATAAACACAGTGCTGCATTTGGAGCAGCACTGATTAAGCCTTTCACAGACCATTACCATCATTAAGAATATGAAGTCCACCTGTGTCTCTCTTCAAAAACCACTTTCATCTGTCCTTCCCTTTCCTGGAGCAAGCCAAACTGGTCTGCCATCATAGTCTCCCCATTAGTTGACACACCTCCAGCCTGTCATTGTTTGCAGTGACAGCCCTTAGGAAAGCTCTTTTGTAGAATTTTGGGTTGGAAGAAGCAATCACTCCACATTGAAATATATGTTGGCACTGAAAAGCATCTCCAGCCCTGGCTTTCTGCAAATTGCCATCCTTCAGAAGAATAAGTGTCAATATATGCTGCTGCATGTCCCAAGCAGTGGGTTTCAAGAGGAAAAGCTCTGCCTCCCAGCCCTGGAGGAGACACAGACCAAAGGCACAGGGGATGGTGGTGACAGCAGGGTACAGGACAGAGCCATGGAATGTCACCACACACTGGTTTGCACTTCTGCACTCAGGAGCAGCGGGCAGCCTGGGGGATGCCCAATCTTAGGCTTCGGTGCTCTCCTCTGTCTTGGGCTATCCATAGGACCTCAGGCAGGACAACATGTCTTGAAGAATTCCCAACAGATTTAGCCAGGAATGGCTTTAGAGGCTATGGGACTTGTTTTTTCTCAGTTTCTTAGCAAGGTAGCATGGATGGGAGGGCATCCCCTCGCTCTTTCTTTCTGTATATCCCAGAGCGAGGAGGAGTACAGGCACACTGCTACTGCTTCAAGCCCAGATTTCTCTGCACCCCATGGCCAGGTGGACATGCCCCCTTTCCTTTTTGTCTGCTGGGACAGGGCCTCTTTCAAACAACCACCACCGCATTTATGCAGCACATAAGACTCCTGAGGCAGTGCAGGGCAGAGGGGGAAGTTCACTGCATGGTTCCTTTAAAAGCATTAGTATTTTTTCATTCAGCAATGGGCCAAAACTGCCTGCTTTCAAATCAAACCTCTTGTTTAGTCCAAAATCCAGCAGGACACAGGACTAGACTAGGACTAGGACTAGGACTAGACTAAACTTTTCAAAACCAGTTAGGTAAAAGAAGGGAAGAAACCTCCCCTGCAGGCATCCCGCCTTTGCCGGGAGGTGGTGGTGATGTTTATTTGAAATCACACCACTCTGGGTTCAGGGCACGCGCCACAGCCAGCTCTGACTTTGCCATCCCCAGCCCTCCCAAGGATGAAGCAGTGATGGGGGCTGCTGCTTTTAACCCTGAGCACGGAGCTTCTTGCGGGAGTGTGAAAAAGTGCTTCGTAGGTGGATTATTTGCCTTGGCATTAAGCTTGAATAAACAGGCAGAGGACACTTGGGTGAGGGATGGAGGGCGCTGAGCACAGAAACAAGCTAATGAATGTAGCATCCTTGAGTATGCGAAGGAAGGGAAGGCAGACAGAGCTGTCTGTGTGGGAGGCCTCAGCACTGACAATACACTAATCAGTACAGCTTCTACCTCAGCTCTGCTATGGCTCATGCATTAGTTGAGCTATTATCATAAAGCTTTCCCTTTGCCTACCCTTTAGGTGGTTCTGGCTCACAACGAAAAACAACCTTTGGTCTTCTTGGGAGTACAGAATTCATGAGATCACCTGTGACCAACAAAGGGCTGGGGAGCCTTGTACTGGTCCCACATCCACCGTCTGCTTTCTACACCTTTGCTGTCCATATTGCAGCCTGATGGAGGCAGTCTCCTTTTCCCAAGTTGTGTGGTGCAAGTATTTATTCAGCTACCCTGCTCAGGGCATCTTTGTGAGAGACAGAAGTATTTTCTAAAATCAAATCCCCTTTATTTTTGGGGCAGAAGGATGATGCTAGGAAGATGTTTGTACCGCTGCCACAAGCTCCACCGCTGTCCATGGTCAGCAATGTCCCAGCCCCCCTGTTCATTGTGCACATGAGGACCCCTGTGCTGTGTGCACTGGGTTGCAGCCTTTTTTCCCCCTTTGTTCCATTGATCAGTGAGATGGGAACAAGCCTGGGCTATTCGGCTGTGTCTTCCCTGAAGCAACACAGGATAAATAACTCCCTTGGGTAGTCTTTGGGAGAGCTCCCTAGAAAATGGAAAAGGCTGAAAACAGCTTTTTTAACAATCCCTGCCACAGCTCCGCCACCAGCCTCTTTGACTTCATGATTTATTTCTTTTCAGGAGTGAGCCAGACCGTAAAATCACTTTGAAGTTTTGCTCTTGAGATGAAACATCAAGAAAGTATTAATACAACCAATTTTTTTTTTTTGTGATAGGGGAAAAAGAGAGAGCCAAGCAGAAATAAGCAGAGCTCCTGCAGAGTTGTTTACTCTAGATTAAACTGTCCCAGACTCTCCAGATCTTAACAGCTTTAGCAGAGGAACAGCCTGAAAGTGATTAATTTATAAGGTGACAAATATCACTTGCAGGCAAAAGGCAATTCAACTGTTTGGCTGAAAGTGAAGAGACTGTAAACAGGTTGTTTCACCTTGTGAACAATACATTTGCTTTCAAGTTGGGGGTTAGATTTAGTGGTTGGGATACCTTGGGTTTTGATATGGGACCCAGAGCCTTCCCACCACAGCTTTGCTGGTGTTGCCGTTGGTCTTTTACCAAGTGATGGCCATTCACAGCTATGCAGGACCTGAAGGTCACAAAACCCCCCTGAGAGCTGCCCCAGCGAGTGACTCAACCAGACCTCTGCTGGGTTGCTCTGTTCAGGCACAGGGGTTTTTAGAGAGACGGTGCAACTGTGATGCTCATCCCGGGGGGGATGCAGCAATGCAAATGGGTGGGGGCTGGAGCCACTTCCTGGGTGCAGGCAGAGTGACCTGTCTCATGAGTTATCCCCAGAAAGCCAGATCATGTATCAGGACGAGTGACATTAATTGTGCCTGGATGAAAGCAGACACACGCCGCTTAATTTATTCTTCCTGTATTGCGGTTGATTGCTTGTTATTCTATTACCCTCCCCACTGGATAGATCTTGTACTCAATTATTACACTGACAACCTGCCTTTGCTGTTAATGTGACACTCTTGTTTCCTCTTCACTACAACAACCTCTGAAATAACATAATGCATCAGTTCCGTGCAGCAGCACACGGGGCCGGGCGTTGTGCAGTTCCAACGAGTGGATGCAGAGCAATTCTGGCAGCATGAGACACGATCCTTTTGTGATATTGGTTTAATGAAACATTTCGAGAGTTGTAGTTGTCTCTGCTGCTGTCCCTAGGCTCTGTGTTTCAACCAGGCACTGGAGGCTTGAGAATTATTGATCTGGGTAAGTCAGGAAGTTGTGAACAAGGTTGTTCCCTCCAACAGAAGGACTGATCTTGCAGGAGATATATGAAGGCACGGACTCACTCCTTGTATCTACTGCAGCTTTCCCATATATCTTCATGGTAAAATATTCTCTGGCTCAACTAAGATAATAATTTGAGGGAGGCTGAGGGCTCAAGGAAACACAAATAGTTGGCTTCCCACAACCAGGATGTGGGAAGCGTTTGTAGCCTAACAGATTATATGACAGGATGCAATACAAACCAAGACTTGAGCTGTCTTCTTCCCAATCATGCTGACTTGGAAAATCACTCCTTGCCCCTGCAGCTGTGACATGGTGCTTTTTGTGTAGTGAGAGTACCAGTTTGCCACTCTGAGCCCCAGTTTTAACCTTCTGGGTGGTCTGCAAAGCTCAGAAGGGAAGTGGGTCACAATCACAGAGACTGAGTGAGACCCTGGAGGAGGCCTGTCTGCAGAGAAAAAGATGCTCTTCCTGCCACAGCAATTTGCTTTCAGAGGTCACCTGTCTTGAGCTCTCCACCAAAGTTCTTGGGCCCAGGATGGTTTCCTCCCTTCTTGTACTCTCTGAAGAGGTTTGTCTCCAATGTCTGCAGTGTCTGGTAGCTCTCTTGCATCTTCTGTGTTGCTGTGCCCATGCTGCATAAGGATCATGCTAGAAATGATCTGATTCCCCATAAACTGTGGCTGGGACCATTTAGGACAAACAGCTATGGAAAAGTGAGAGTCTGGTCCTCTGCAGAAGGGTGTAGGGTGACTCCAACGGTGCTCCAAGCAGATTCACACTCCCTCTCCCCAGGCTGAATGAAGCCCTGTTGCTCCGCAATACAGTGTGTGAAGAGCCTGGGTGGGTTTTCCTTCCTCAGTACATCCTCCAGAACTGATGTGTTTCAAAACAAGAGTTTTCCCAGTTCTTTTCTACCCGTTAGAGAGAAAGCACCTTCCACAAGACAGCTATTCTCTGACTCTTATTTCTTTGTTTATATTACTGGCTGCAAACAGGCTTTGTCCTTCCAATAAAGTCTCAAAAAAAGCTGGTTTGAAGGAGGTTCCTGAAGGATACCACATCTCCAGGTCTCAGCAATGTTCATCTGCTTACTGCTGAAGGCAGTGCTTCAGGTGGTTTTAGGGAGCTGCGACCATTGTAGGGCTATTGGACAGACCCCATGCAGGGGCGAGGAATGTCTGCTTCTCTTCACTGGAAAACATAGAAGCAGATTATCCTCAAAACTCAGCCACTTAATGGCAGTTAAAAGCTGTACTGGGGCAGGTCCTTCCAAACCATGGCCAAAACCCGTTAACTGAGCCTCCTTCTCCTGCCATCAGTGCTTCATCTGTTCCATGAATTCATGGTCAAGGGCTTGATCTTGGTCTCTGGTGATGACCCCTCTGGCTGGCTGTTCAGCCCCTGGGGGCATGCCTGCTTGTGCCAAACTTTCTCCTGTTGAACAGCAGATAAAACATTCCTGGCACAAACAACTGATCTTGGAGGTGTTTTATTCTCTCTTCACACAGTGTCCTAGTTTCTCATAAATGCAGGAAGATGCAGCCTCCAGTTCTGCGTGGTATAGAAGTGCCATTAGGGCAGTCAGCGCGAGCCTGAGCAGGAGGCAATTCAGAATGATAGCGTGCTAAAACAGTTGAGCAACCCACTGTCAATTCAAAAGCTTTCTGGCAGCTCTCTCTTCTTAACAGACCTGTAAAGGAGCGCATTAGTAGAGATAAATTGGATAGCAACTTGGCCAAAAGTGTAAGCAAAGCTAGATTATGACTCTCTGATGCTATGTAATGCTTGGTAATGCTGTCAGAGGTTTCTCTCACATCTTGGAAGAAGCTTTTGTGGGACTTTGCAGAGAGCACAGGGGCAAGAAGGGAGCAGGCAGTGCCCTGTGCTGAGTTTCATGCTGGTGGTTTGAGGCTGTTTTGCACTCAGCTACTGTCCTGTCCATATCTGGCTATGCTGGCTGCCTGTACCCCAAACTTCTCCATGGGCACTGGAAAGAGGAAGGGTGTCTGTCAGAGCACAAGGACTTCAGGCTTGATGCCATCTTCAACTTGTTGCTTGTATATGTCATTCCTCCTCCCTGGCTGCATGTAAAGCTGAGGGAGGACTCCCTGTGAATTGATGCCATTTGAAGTCCTGAGCAGCGGCAAGCCTTCCAGTGCAGGTGAACCCGCCTTGGCACTTGTACAATTCTCTGTGATGCTTACCCTCCTCTCTGATCTTGTCCAGATGCCACCACCACTTGTTAAATACAGCAGATTTTGCATCTTTGCATGCAGCTGCTTAGCATCATCCAGCTTTGATACAAAGAGCTTCACAGTGGAGGATATCTGTGAGCACGTTCCTTTCTGCCCATAAATTCAGATCTTCTTTCTTTTAAATCCTGACTATATGAACTCCATTCTATTTAGTCCATTACCCGCAGGCAAATTGTAAATTGATAGCCCTGTACTTCGTTTGTGAGGCTGTGCTTTGAGCAGCCACTGCAGCTCAGAAACTCCTAATAATTAATAATGCTCTGCTATGAAGGGGAGGGTTGGGGACCAAGGGAGCCCCTAATTACTCAAGATAAAAATGATAGGAAATACTCCAAGACAAATGTACTGAAAAGGCTCCCCAGTCTATTAACCACTGAGATGGTACTGAAGCCACTCAGTTTAAACCTTATTTGCACTCTTTCCTCATTTAATCCACTTACTTTTGTAAGCAGATAGACAGATGGAGACGGACTGATCCTTCTCTCACTCCTCACCATGCCATCTGCTGACTTCCCTCTGCCTGATACCATCATTTAGTGGCCTCTGTCTGCATTTCTTTAAGGTGTTCAAAGTTGTTCTTTGATAGATAAATCCTCCTGCAGCTTAAACTGCCAAATCTGAAATAGTTCTGGCTAGAACAGGGATTAAGCAGCAAACCCTTATTTATTTAGTACTTGATACTCAAAACAGACTGTTCCTGCCATTCCTATGAGGCACTGCCTGTTCTGCCCCTGCAGGCTCATGATGTGCAGAGGAGCACATCTGGTACTGACCTGCCCTGGGAACTGAGGGAGAATCCCCTGACTGAGCAGGAGTTGAGGGGGAAGGGGGAGGAATGCCCTGAGGAATGGCTGGGGACCACAGGAGATGCAGGAAGTAAAACAGCCTCATCTGTCCACAGAATTTCCTATCATAGTGCTTTTCATCTACTTGCTCTAAAAGCGCTTGCAAATCTGGATGGAAACATCCTTGGGCATAGTTATTTTATTAATATGCTGGTTTTTTAGAAAAAATGCACTGAATTTAAACATTAAGTTGTGTTCACTGCACGTCTGGAGATGTTTTGGAAACTACCTAGCAGTAATTTGGCTTCTGACCCTAGTCAAAATGGGAATCCTCAGAAAAATCTATGAAAGATGGTATCTGGGGTTCAAACTGGCAGGTAATGTAGTCTTCAAAGCTAATCACTTCATGCCCTTTTGTTGACTGGCAGCTTCAAAATTGAATGTCTCTGGTTGTTGCTCTTGGGAGCAGAGCTTCCTGTGGCTGTTCCTCAGCAAACAGTGATTAAACTGCAGCTTTATGCTACCAGGGGAAAAAAAAAGGGGGGGAAAAAGCAGCTTTGTAAACAAGCTCTCAGGAGAAGCCCTCCAGCTCGCCCTGCTCACCTTCTGCAGTCAGAATGTGAATACCAGCTTCCTCCTTCCAAATTCTGAGGTTCACTCAAACATTGCCAGACGGAACTGCTTTATTTTTTATTTTAAATACAGTTGGGAAACTCAGTTGTAGTTTTGATTCTGCCACTGCTCAGCTTCTGATTTTTCTGGCTTGACTGTGAGGTGCACTTGCAGAGGAGAAGAGAGACAGGGTACCTGGAGCCCTCACTGCACAGGGCAAAGTCTTGGAAATCATCCATTACCCAGGCAGAGCTCTCTGCTGGCTCGTTCCTTCTCTGTAGGTTGCTCAGAGACTCTGCACCCCAAATGAGAGCTGCCTTGGCCAGACCTTAGGGTGCTAATGTATAGCAGGGTTGTGTGGTATCATTCCTGACATGTGGAATTACTGGAGAATACAGCCAATCCAACGCTCTTGGCATGTTGCTTCCTCATATTTACTCGCTGAGAAACTCTTCTGGAAGAACATTTGGGAATGAGACACCCAAGCACACCATAAATAAGCAATCACATTTTTGTTCATTTTGCTATCCTCTGACTTTTTTATCCTCTATTCTCTATTTTCACTTAGAGGTACTCAGGACCAGACATGGCTGCAATGGATGCCACACAAGCCACCTGCACCTGCCCCATCCTCGTGCCAGGGCTCTGGAGCAAACACTGGCTGAGAGGTTAGAGCAGATGCTGATAACAGTAAATGCTGAGATTAAACCCAGAAGAATCAGTAATTTTCTTTATGCCTTCCAAATAAATCCTATTCCCATTGAACAGGGGCTCATTATTACTGCATCATGAGAGGAGGGATGTTGCCGTATAACTAATGTGATGATTTCAGGTACAGTTGCTGATGCATGATTAAACATTTCTGGGATCAAGCAGACTGCTTGGATTGAACAGGCCATTATTCTATCCTGCTAATAGCAGACTCACAGAAGCACATTATAATTAAACCCAGGATAAATGTCATCGCTAAACTTTGATGAGAAGAGCTTGTGGCTTTATGCACATCCAGGCACATTGAGTGAAAGGCAGAGAACAGATTCTGCAGCATCCTTCATATTGGCACATGGCAGCATGTTGTAGTTGTGCTGTATTGGGGGAGCTGGGGATATAAAATATAAGGTAATTCCAGAGACCTGAAGGAGTAGACTAGATCTATTCCTACTGCCTGAACTGATGATAATGCCTGCAATGGCCTGGGTTCACAGAAGCTGGTATGTCAGGTGGGTAATGGTACCCTGAGTCCCAAGCCCTGATGTGGGTTTGGGGATGCACTTGAGCACTGTGGGCAGCACTGGTCTCTGCACTGATGTAGGATGAAGGGGTTTAGAGGGGTTTCAGAGAAGAGTGGAGTGATGCAGGGGATGGGAGAGCTGCCTCATGAGAAGAGAATGAGAAAGCTGGGACTCTTAGAAGAGAGAGGATAAGGCTTGAGAGGGATGAAATCATGCAGGCTTAGGTAAAGGTGACTTGACTTGTTCACCACATCCCACATCCCACTCACTGGAGCTAGCAGGATACCTATTTAAACCAGATACAAGGTGCCAGGTTTTTTCACAGAGGTAGCACATTTCTGAAACACAGCACCTGGAGATTGTGGAAGCTGACAGTGTTAACAGGGTCAGTGTTGCTGTTCAATGCAAGAGCTAGTGTTGCTGTGGGTGCCCTTCAATCTACGGCACGGGGCAGAAACAGCATCAGCACAGCACTACCCCACTGCTCAGTGCTTGGCAAACTTTCCTTGTTTCTCAGTGTAAGCTATCCAAGTAAAGGCTGAAAAATTCCAGGGGTTGCTTTACAAGTGGAATGTTTGTCATTATCAGCATGGGGCGCCACTTAAAACCTGATTCATCTGGATCCCCCTGGAATGACATGTTTAATATGAATTGTTTCTTATCCTACAGCAATTTTCTGACTGCTCCTTGCTATAGATCTGCAACATACAGAAAATGGTACATATCTCCTTTCATGCAGCTGGTGTGGAAATTAAACGACTTGGTTCCTCAAGGGACTTTTTCACCCCTGAGCAGGAGCCCAGGCAGCAGAGCTGGCAGGCTGGTTTATCACTTTTGTTTGCAGAGACACAGCCCTAGTCAAAGCCCTTTGGGGACACACTGTTTGTGTCCAGCAGCCCACCCCAGGTAGCATCTCTCATGTTCAGTGCAGCTGGCTTCCACCTCTCTTTCCCTGAGATAAAAGGATGCTCCTGTGAAGGTGAAGCCTTGTAAGGGTAAAACCCCCAAAACTGTTCAGATGAGGCATAAGAAAAGGGGTTCATTTGCTCATTCCACCAGAACCTCCGTGCACCACCTAGCATAAGTCATTTCCCAGAGCTTTTCCTCTTGGAAGTGTTTTCCGTCATTTCTCTGAGGTTCTCCTCCAGCCCTCACCCTGGCTTAGTACCATCTTGCTGGTCCTACTCAAGTTTCCTTCTTTGAGCTGGAGGTGCTGGCCCAGCCCCTGAGAATCAGGGGGGCTACTGTGCCCCCAAAGTTCAGCAGAGAAAGCAGCCCTGTGGCTGGAGAGTCCCTGGCCTGTTTGTAGACTGAGGTAGCCATGCACAGATGAAGACCTGAGCAGGACCAAGGTTTACGGGCTGGGCAATGCATAGGTCTGAGTCTGAAAGAGGACCATTGTCTGCCCTGCAGGGCTCAGCCTCTGCTCCTGCATGGGCAGTTCAGGGTACACCAGACACACGTGACAGCAGTGTGTAATGAGTGTGTGTGAGCCTCTGCATGTGTCCACCCCATTTGCTTGCCTCTGAGAGTACATATGTTTGCAAGCACACGTGTGAGCCTGCATGTCCAGACTCGTAACCCCATTTCTCTGCGAAGAAGCCACTCAAGAGCTCTTTCCAAGTAACATTTCCAATAAAGAAACCTGCGTAAATGGTGCGTAAACCTTTTATGAATCAAGCCCTTAATCACAACGTCGGGTTTCCGAGCACATCCTTCAGGCCTAACAGCCCTTTAATGCATTCATCACATTAAGAGTTAATTTACAACACGCGGTTTGAGACGAGCTCTCGGCCCTTTGGTGAGGATCTGCCTGAAGTGTGAGCCATGCTTTAACAACCCAAATGTATTCCACTCTCAGGGAAAAAAAATTACCCCTGATATTTTTGCCCTTCAAGGGAGACTCTGGGCCATGGAACAACATAGCAATGGTCTGACAGGACCACCACTGCGTTCATGAATTTTAGATGCCTGTGAGAAATTATCTATTTTGCCGGACCCTTGCTGGGCTCAATCAGTTCCTCCGTGGTTGGTGATAATTAAGAGCCAGTATGATGCAAAGAGGATATTTTAGAAACTGCTTGACAACAAGGCTCCCATCCCACTAGCTTTGGTCTCTTCTCTACCTCCCAGGACATGTCCCTTCTCTCTCTTTCCCCCAAAAGGTTTCAGTATGTTTGATGTGTTCCCGGTTTCCAGGAAATCAGCTTTCGTGTCCAAAGGTTGTGTATTTCTATGCAGAAATGATAATTATATTAGGAAAGAAAGAAGTTCATTGACTAACGTCATCTGCCCATGCAGGATGTTGGGAAGTCTTGGAGCTGGACAGCAGAGCCCTGTGGTTGATGCACAGCTACTATCAGAAAGGCAAATTTTCCCCTACTTCTCACTTTTCTTCATCTCTCTGTTTTCTAAGATGACAATTTACAGACCATTTTATTCTTTTGTGACGGTATTATTATGGAGCATAGCCACAAATTTGCTACTGAGATAAAAAGGCCATGTAAAATGCTTTGTTAAGCAGCATCTTACCAGGGGTAGCAAAGCTTTGCAGATCCAGAAGGTCCCATTGTAACACTTACCGCATTGTTCGTCCCATATCCTCTTTCGTTTTCATTCTCACAGTAACAGGTCAAAACCTGAGACACAGGAGACATGAAGGGAGATTACAAAGCCATCTACCCCTTCCTCAACCACTCCATCCTGCTTGCTGCACCAGTATTGCTGTATGACACAGCTACCTGTCTCAGCCTGTCACAGCCCAGCTGCAGACATGGGCTCCACTGTATCCTATAGAGTCATACCAGGAGAAGAGAGATGAGAATCAGCTGTTCCCCTCATTGAGATGGCCAGAAAAGCTTTACAGTTTTGGATGAAAAAAGGCTATTTTAATTTAAATGAAAATCTTTTTCAAACCATACCAATTTCAGCATAATATTATCTAGGAAAAAGAGGCTTAAATTATCCTGTATTCATATGCTGGCATTGGATGATTTCCAGTTTTCATCTGTTTTGATTCAAAACCAAACCCACAGTTTATAATACATATATATTCACAATTTATAATACATATATATTCACAATTTATAATATATATATCTCATATAGTCTTAAAGGTCAAAGCAAAATGAAGTTGAAATTCACTAAAACTAAACATTTAAATTGAAACAGATTTTGCAAGTTAGTAACATTGGAAAGATTTAAAACTTCGGGGTTTTCTACTTCAGAACTGGAAAAGAAAGAGAAGAATTTGTGGAATTTTAATTAAAAGACCATGGTGCTCCCACCCTGCTCTTCTAGTGATGGACTGACATGACGAATACAAGAAACATGGGTTCACATCCCTCACCTGCTTGACTTGGACTGGAGATTTGGATGTGCTTCTTCTACAAAAAAACACCTTATTTATCTGTCATGGGATTCTCTTGTTGCTCCCAATCAAATTGTTCCACTTTTCCACAAGGTAAATAGAATATATCTGTTAAGCTTTGCCAAGACCCTGCTTAGACCAGCATCCCTCCATCGATAAGTTTTCCTTGGCCTGACTCATTTTAAACAGCTGGCAATGAAGATGGCATTGCTTTTGTGAGAAGTTTGCTCAATTTTCTCTCCAAAATGGCCACTATTCCTTGACATGTGGTTTCCTTCGCAGTCTCTGCTCATTCTTTCTGTTGTGTCTGCTGTGGTCCCCTTTGCTCAGCATAAAGTGTCTGCCCACAAGCATGTTTCCTACACTGCAAAGCCTGGCTCACAACTGGGGGCATCTGCTCTCTTTTCTTTTGTACAAGGATCTCAGATAGCTTAATGCCAGCTACTGAGTTTTTCCTGTGTTTATACAAGATGGTGAAAGCTGTATGGTGTTATTGACAAGGCTTCAGTTTCTCAGCCCAGGCAAATACTCTGTTGACTTTTGCAACAGAGCAGAGACAAGTTCTCCGCTGCACAACAGGCAGTCAAATAATCCTCACACAATTTATCACAAATCTCTTGATCCAGCCTTTGAATTTGGGAGCGTTATATCATGTCAATACATATGAAAGCCTATTAGGTCCTTTAATCATATTAACTTGCTGCTGTGCACAATTAGTTTGAAATCTTTGTCTGAAAAGTTCTATATTAGTGCAAGAAGAGACACAGGGGAGAGCTTCAGCCCATCAGAAGAAAATGACTTTTGAGAAGATGAGTATTTTGTACAATTATCTGATTCAAACATAATTCTTACTAGTCTAACATGGAAACCAAGTCCAACTGTATGATAAAGAGCTCTAGGACACCTTTGAGCCCTCTGCTAGGCGTATCTCGAGGCAGGCACTGTCCATGGCTGTAGGTGGACACAGTATATTAAGTATATATAGGGGGGTGAGAAATGGTGGCAGAATGGAAGAGAAGACAATGTCAAAACCTTAATATTAAAGAATTTACAATCTAAATAGACACAGTGTTTCAGGAAACAAGCATGATGTTGTTCCTGTTTTAAAGATCTTATCAGTGGCCGGTATAGAAAAATTTCTGGATTAAATACTGAGTTTCCAGTCCTGTATCTTCTTTTATCAATAGGATGGTCACTCCCTTTCCAAAAGGATCCAGTTTTGTGTTCTTTGAGAATGTGTTGAACAACTCAGGATTTTATATGAACTGCAGTTTCACCTTCGCTGTTGACCGGATCAATTTTATTGCCTTCAATATGCTCGTCTGAAAGGGATCTTTACCCTGTTTTCACCAAACTCTGCCTAACATCACATCATCTTTGAGTAAGCTATTCAGGAAGCTCACTATCTTTGTGAGATCATCCTGGCCTCTGCTGAGACTGATCCTATCTCCTGTCTCCCACATGGACCATTCACCTGACAATTTATCATTCTTAACCTCTGCAATTAGGTGAAAGGATCAAGACAATGATAACGTTGCTTCTCCTATATAATGCATGGGAATTACTGCTTCTACTCATAGATTTCTGCCTCTGCCTTGGTCTTACTACTCGAGGAGGCTGGAGCTGCAGCTTCCCAAAGGAGATATAAATCTCCTCAAAGCCACTTCTCCACTTGTACAATAACAGCAGTGTCTCTTATCTGCAAAGACAGCATAAGCAGTAAAACACTCCAACTAAGCTGGGCTCAGGCAGGTTTCCAGTGTAATTAAATATAAGGATCAGTTATGGGAGGGAGGGAAGAAATCTAACCCTGTTCAACAAGGGTATTCTAGAGAGAGCTGGTTAAAATAATCCATAATGCTAATTAGACATGTTATTTTCTTGTTTCTAGGTCCTCTGCATGGTGTTAGATGTTAGATAGTGGCTCTTCCACTAATCACCAGCAAAAGTAAAAAAAGAGCATCCTCTGAACACTGTGCTGGTATAAAGTTCATTATACCACATCTTCATATGTGCAAGACCCAGTGAGCTCAGTGCCTCTATATAGGCCTTTGGTCTGTTGGTGCTATCAAAATACAGTGGTTCTTCCTTGTTTCATGTGTCTGGCAGTGCTGATATGCTCTGCTCTTCCTGCAAAAAACACATGGCACACTGCCTGAAAAATCTGCTAAGCTGCTCACTCTGCAGCTCTCACTGCTGCCATACCCTTAGCTGACCGTCATTCTACACAATTAGAGTCAAGTGCTTTGTTTTTCAAGAAAGAGACAGAGGTAGAGATGGAAGAGTTACACATGCCACATGTTTTGCATTTGTACACGAGCTGATTTAGCCTCTTGAAAAAGGTTTAAGCAGAGCAGCAGAGAGTCTTCTGGCCTTCTGGCCACCCTAAAGGACCTTTTTGGCAAAGGGATCCAAGTCTTGACATTGCCTCACTGAGCCCTCTGTATTTTATGTGGCAGGAGTGCACCAAGGTGGTTAGAGGAGACTGTAAGTCCTCTTGCAAACCTAACTAAAGTTTGGGAAAGGTTTGCCCTGGATATGGCATCCTGGTTTATGTCAGACAGCAAACTGTTGGTTTATACCCCAGCAAAATGTTTTGGTGCACAGACCTGAACCTTCAGAAGTGGGAGGGATCAGGCATACAGGAGACTCAATGGTCATCAGTTACTTGGCATTGGCTCTTCCAAAGGATGTGAGACCTCAGGCAGAAAACATGCACATTACAGATTAAGCCCAACTTCAGACCTGACCTTGTCCCTCTAGACACAAACAGTATCACAAGAGGCAACAAGCAGCAGTGGGTAGACAGGGGGATTGCTTCTCT
Source organism: Psittacula echo (assembly GCF_963264785.1). Lineage (NCBI taxonomy): Eukaryota > Metazoa > Chordata > Aves > Psittaciformes > Psittacidae > Psittacula > Psittacula echo. The sequence continues at coordinate 28,099,053 of NC_137740.1, read as the reverse complement.
CTTAACTGAGCTAATAAGTGACCCATATGCTTTTTTGGCATTGTGGAAGACTCTTTGCTAAATGAAACAACAGCTAGGTATTTCCAGGCTTGTGATAATTTGGGGAATTGCAGAGAAATTAATTGTTTACCAGTTGAATAGAAGAAAGAGAAGAAAATAACAGGAAATGCAACATAAGATCTCTTTTCTCTGCTCCCCTGTTAGTAACGGTTCTCTGAGCAGAGATAATCCAGGAGCAGCCCTTTACCTTCACAGATCATAGAATCATAGAATAGTTAGGGTTGGAAAGGACCTTAAGATCATTTAGTTCCAACCCCCCTGCCATGATGACTGAGACAATTTTGCAATTAGCCTAACTTTCATGTTTCCTCTCATGAGCTCTGTGGAGAGCTCACTGATGTATTAATACAGCCTTGCTTGTCATTTCTACCCTTTCAACTCACCTTGCTGGCTGTTCCTCCTTGTGAAGACCACAGGAGCCAGGCAAAGGTTCATACCTGGACATGTCTTGTACCCAGGAAAATGCCACAGCACTGCTTTGTAATGTTTGTGGCAATGAGGAAAAAATGAAGGTAAAGGGAGCTCTGCTCCACTGTCTGGGGCTTGCACTGGGTGTTGAACCCCTGCAAATTCTACTGCATCAATGCCAGTCTCAGGGACCAGTGCAGCAAAAGTGTTGGGCTCTGGGAGAAGATCTGCGGGTCCCCAAGCAAGGAGGCACCCAAGAAGCTTAGCAGGCCCTTTAGCTCAATCAGGTCCTGCAGGGTCACAAAGAAACCTGACTGTCCAGGTGAAAACTAAAGAAACACATTGCCTCATTTACAGCAGTGATTCCCTGCTGATGGATGAAAATCACCATAGCTTCACAGGTGGATCTTATCTTAGAATCACAGCATCACAGAATGGTTTCGGTTGGAAGGGACCTTAAAGCTCATCTAATTCCAACCCCTTGTCACGGGTAGGGATACTTCCCACTAGACCAGGTTTCTCAAAGCCCTGTCCAACCTGGCCTTGAACACTTCCAGGACCTTACTCTGAGCAGACCTGGTCTGCGAATGCCAGCTTATTTACTACATTCTCTTCACTGAATCTGCATTCTTCCTTGGGGTCTGCAGGGATGCTCACTCGAGTGACCTGCCTGGGCAGAGGAGCGTGCTGGGGACAGGATAAGAAATAAGGAGGAGGCAAGTGTTAGCCTATATAAAATTGGATTCTCTGTTCTGCTAACCTTTAACTTTCAAATTAACAACATCTTTTGCATCTAGTGGCAGGTGACCCACAGCCAGTGTAGTCTGTCTGTGTGATGAACTCAGGGGGCTAGAAGAGCGATACTCGCCAGACATGTGAGCACAGAGCCAGGACGTCACTTGTGTGTGTCTGCTTTCATCACTGCTGAGTGCTGACACATGCTACTGACACAGAGGGGAATCTCTCAGGAGTGCCTGCCCCTGAGCATCAGCACTTGTTCTTGGGCAAAGACGCAGACATTCAAAGTGGCCTCTCAGCATGAGGCACATACCCGTTACTGGAGCACTTTGAAGCAAGCTAAGGTCCTCATTATTTTCTGAGCCTGGCAACAGTGCTGTTGCTTCATCTGAGACTGTTTCTTGTGCTCCTGTGGAGCTGATGGGAGTCCACCCACTCCCAGTCAGTGCACTCCTGCAGGGTGCAGATTGATTCCTGAATTGCTTTACAGACCAGGCCTGTATTCACGCTACCAATAATAAGGCAAGTAAGGAGGATCTGGAGAATATCCCAGACACTTAATCCTGGCTAGATCTTTGCCAAAGATGAACTTACCGACCATGGTAGCATCTCTAGCCCAGGCAGCCTTTTCTAAATGTATACGGGAAGGCAAATAAAGGTGGCAGAGAGCAGCTGGAAGCAGGGAAAGATCTCAAGTATATGATCAGAGCTATCTTGGTTTTCTTTTAAGTATGAAAAATTTTAATTAAACTTTTCTCCTCATCCCTCAGCGGGTTTTACTTCAAGCCCTGCAGGTCACTTTGATGAAGAGACAGTGCTGCACTGCAGACCCCAGAGAGTAAATGATTTCTCTGCTGGACTGTTTGCTGAGGTGGCATTTAGTCACGTTTCTCACACTGGCAGCAGCTTCAGCCTGACTCTGTAGGAAACCCATTGTGAAAAGCATCACTAAAAATCCTGTGAATCACATTGACCTCAGCAATGGGACTTGCAGGGATAGGTGTGTGCTGTGGAAGGGCACAGTCTGGGAGAGGCATTGGAAAGCCAGGCTTCAGGTTGCTGGTTTGCTAAAAGTCTGAAGACTACCTGAGTTTCTTGGGCATAATGGCATGCTTCCCAATCACGATGGCTTCTTTCCATGGATTTCCAGAGTTCTGAGCCATGCCAGTTCTGAGCCAATACCTCAAATGCTCTCAGATCTGCGTATTGAAGTTTCTCAGAGATGAATTACCATGTGTAATTGCTGTGATGGATAACGTGGCAAGGTATTGAACCTGGCCCTGGAGTCATTCAGGACCTACATTCGCCCCTTTTGCTCAGATGGAAAATTAAATTATTCTTAAAATAATAAATGTTGCACCCTGGAGAGAAATGCTCAGCTGCTCCCTCAAGAGGTGCTGTGCTGTTCTTGTGTTGAGCAAGGAATAATGAAGGTAATTGAAAAGTTATTACTTTAGGGGCAAATTTATCTTGGATTGTATAGCCTTGCAAACACATTTGGCTGGCAAAGAAGTCCTTGTGCTGCAGCAGGGAGAAGAGCCGTACTTTAGAAAACCAGGCCATCGGATCTGGGGTCAGATTCTGCACTTCTGTGTTCCTCGTCTGCTCACAAAGATTTAGAGCTAATCCCATGCTAACTGGTTACATGGTACTGCCTGACCCAGCCAGGATGAAAGTGCACAAGGTAATGTGTATCACTGCAGCTGGGGCAGGCTAAGGCCTCCACTGGCCAGGCTGTGGAGGAGAACTTGCTAAGGTGCAGACAACTGGTCAGGGAAACAGTGTACTTGGATATAAACAGCAGCCTAAGTGCTGTATGGGAGATGTTGGCCGTAGTCACATCAAGGAAGACTGCAACGATTTGGCCACGCTTCCTCTTGCTGGTATCAGCCATTCAGTCTCTTCCATGTAATTTTGTCTTTGTGGCTGTAGCCAAATGGTGGAGATGGAAGTGGGATGGGGGAACCAGCAAGCGCAGAAGAACTGTATTGAAGCACAGTGAGCTGTACTTCAGATATGGTGCAGGAGGATCTGCATAAACATCCAGCATGAAAGTGGTCCCCCCTGCCCTGCACACCATGACGAGGGGAAAGCAAGATAAATATGAAAGGGAAGATTTGTTCCTCAGTGTCTGCCTGGGACATGGCCTGGCTGCAGGGAATTTCAAAGCAATGCTTCGAAACGAGGGGTTTTTTTTTGTTTATTTCTTCCCTCCCCCCCATTTGTTTTTAAAAATTAATTCAAATAAAATGAAAATTTTCACATGTTTGGTACGTTTTTTTTTAGAAAAGCTCTTAAATAATTAGTGTACTCAAAGTAAACAGGCTCTTCATGCTTTATTACCTGATGTATATTATGGCTCCATTAATGTACTGTGGCACTTCTGCCATTTTCCATATTTCAAAATGTTTTAAAGATGGGACTCAAATCATCAACATTAATTGCCAGCGAAACAGAAATGAACCTTCTAAAAGGGAAATCATTTTACAGCTCTAATTTGATTAAGTAGTAAAACTCATTGTTTCCATCTTAGGTGGACAGCAAAAACACAAGGAAAGTTAATATTTATTAATCTTAATGTGTAGGCCAGGTAATTACATTGCCCACTGCAGCAGTGAGGACTGCATGACTCTCACTTGCTCTCTTGCTGTGCATTTGCACTCCCTTTGGGTAAACAGGAAAGGGAGGAGGGTTTGTTACTAATTAGAGAGATGAAATTCTCTTTTCAAAGGGCTCCTGATTTCAATCATGTGCTCAGGACGATGAGTGCATGTAGGTAATTATGTTGGGTGACAATGGGCAAAAATCAGGAGTGGGTGAGCAGCTTTGGAAGGAGCTGTGACTTATGCACACAGAAGTACATGTGTAGGCATGTGCACACACAAACACACAGTCACACATATGCTCTCCCCATGTGGTGTTCATTTCCCACACAGAAATCTTTCCACACTTTCAAAATTATTTTTCTCCCCTCATATTTTTTTTTCTTCTTTCCCCTTTCCTTGCAGCCTTTAAGCAAATTCAGCTGAGACATGAAGCATCCTAATGCTGTAAGCAGGACCAGCACCACACTCTCACCAGCATGAGCAGTGGGACAGACATGTCAGGGGCATTGCTGGAAGCTGAGTCTTGAGATTAGGAACTTTTAGGGCTGCTGTGCCTCTCCCTATGCAGAGCACGACAAGGAGACAGAGCAGAGCAAAGTGTGCTGGCTGGCAGGGAGGAGGCTGCAGACCACGAGAGCTCTTGCAGCCTGTGGAGAATTGCCTTTCCTTGGCCTCTGGTTCGAGCCCACCTCAGGACAGCCATGTCTGGAATGCTTTGCCTTTAACAGCCTTACTTGCTATGTGTCTGTAAATTTGCTCACTTCCATCACTGCACTGCGTACTTGTCAGCATCTTGGCTGACAGACGCTAGGCTCTTCTGTAGGAAAGATGATTTTACAGAGCAGGAGTAGATCGGTAAGATGCATATGTTGGGGAAAGACAGTTGTGCAGGGCGGTTAAGACCCATCACTGGCAAGTCAGAACCGTGCCGGACGCAGGGAGCTTTCCTGCCTGGTTTGCCTGTGTTTGTGTTGAGCCCACTTTAACTGCAGGGGCTTCAAGTGGTGAGCAGAGCACTGCCTTCAGCCACACCATGTCTGTTTGAATGGCAAGCCTGGCTGGCACCTGCAGAGCCAAGGCAAGTTTGTCCCCACAGCTCCACGGACCAGGCTAGCTGGTGGTGAGCAGATACTAAGCCTGTGACATCTGGATCAGCACTGACCCAAATTAACACAAGCTACTTCCAAGAGCATTCGGGCTGGCCATGAGCAAATTTAGACATTTTTTAGCCTCCTCTCAATCAACCCAGTGAAGAAGAAAAGAGCCCCTGAGCATCACAAGTCTACCATTTGATTTCCCCACCAAGCCTGCTCAGCATCTTGCAGGATTGGCCCTCCTGCATCCTGCCTTTTAATTGCTGGCTGATTGTAATATAGGATTTTATTTTCCCTACAATGATTCTCGGGGCCCCCAGATGTTCTCCTTGAGTGTGGTTGCGTCAGCACTAGAGACTGAATGACTGATACCAGCAATTTTTACAGCTTGAAAGAGGAGAAATATGTGAAGGGGATTTAATTTAGCTCCAATATTGTGTCTTCATCTTCAAGACTCTACAAGAAAAAAGACACCAAAGGTTATTTTACAACGAGAGGAGGGAGGATTAGCCTGAGAGAGGGAGAGATCACCAAGCTGGCTTTCTAATATCAGTTCATTACAGAGAACACATTTGCACAGCCACTTTGCTGCTGCTGTTAATTTAAGCCTGGATGATTAAAAGCTGTAATTGCACCATTTTAAATAAATGTCCGCTATCTGGATTATTATATTTTTAATTAGTGTGGCTCTGTCAGATGTTTTTATCCCTCTGATTGATTTGTTTATACTGTATTTATTTATAATTCATTGATCTCCCTGACCCTGCTATCTCCCGAGCATGCAGTTTGGTCATGATTCCAGCAAATGGAAGAGGGCTGAACCGGGAAAGAGCAAAAGGTACCAGGTCAGCTCTCCCTTATGAGTTCTTTGCAGCTGTTCTTCTTCACCTCCTGACCATGGTGCTCTTTCGCTCTTTGCTCTTCCCCAAGGCTGTGGGGGAGGATAAACAGCCTGAAGGACTGGCTGTCTGGGAGGCAGGACGAATTGCTGTCCAGCAAACCTCAGCACATGGTGCTGGCTGGAGCATCTCAGCACCTCAAGGTTTCATCCTGTGTGTTAGGACCTGTTCCGTAACCATTGCTTCACAGGCAGAAACCTGCTCCTCTGTCTCCAGGAATGTAAGATTTCCCTGGCAGAAGGCATGATTTCTGGGCAGGCTGGGTTACATGTGCTAGAAATCGTTCTTTCAAGGCACAGGCCTCCACTGTCCAGAGCTGAGCGCAAAGTTCTGCTCTCTTTCTTAACATGTGCCTGTTGTGCAAAATCCAGAGCAAGCACCCAGACCCATGCTGGACCATGAGACCCCACTGTGTGCTGTTTGCTGTCAGAGTCAAGCAAGAATAACTTGCAGATCATCATCTTGTTGTTCAGGGCACTCCTGACTGTTGCTAAGGGGCACATGTGAGAACGTGCTGAGAATATTCAAGAGGCTGCTTACTCCTGAATAATTCCAGGACTCTGCTGAAGAACTTATCTCCTATCATATGTCTGCAGGACAGGGACTGTCACTTGTTCTGAATTTGTGCTGCACCCACTATGAGAGGTTTCTAACTTCTGAAAGGAGCCCTGAGGCACTCTGATAATGTGAAGCATCATTAATAGTCTGCCTGCATGGCAAATATTGCAAGGCTTCCAAACACTTGACTTTTCCTCATTTTCTACAGCCTTTGGAAACCTTACAAATGGTTCAGTGCTGCCTGCTGGTTAACAGTTTTTCCTCTAGCAGTGTGACAGATGCAGCACTGCAGTTGCAGTATGGGTTAGGAAGACAGCCTGGTGACAGCATACTGCCAGAGAGGCTTTTGCAAGGGGAACGCCATTACTGGACAAGTTTCATTGTGGACTGACAGGGCAGTGGGTGTACAGACGGAATGACGTCTGTGCATCTCTACAGAGCATTTCCAGAACATGGTAGAGAGGAAGCTGTAGAAGCAGGTGCTTGAGGGGCACTGGCTACCAGCAGAAAGAGAGCACAGCACTGAAAGAAACCTCTTGGAACAGCATGTCCAGTTGCCCGACCCCACAATTTACTTTTGGAAAGCCACATGAAGAGCACCCACTTGTGTTGCATGTAAGCTACAAAACCCCAATCCAGCCTCAAAGCTTATATCCTTTAGCACAAAAAGAGAAGGTGTCCCAAAGACAAAGTGGAAAGGAATCAAAGAATAGGAACTGTAGAGGCATCAGTCATGTTCTCTTGGTGAATCCTTCAGCTACCCAGCCAGAAAAGAAGGCAGAAAGTGAATACAGATATACCAGAGCCTGATTTCATGGGTACTGGAGCAGCCCCTGGGCAGGTACAGCACTGGATGAATGGATGTCCATGAATTTGTATCAGCATTAGAGAGAGTTTTCAGCAAACAAGTTATTCTGGCCATTCAGAAAGGGTAATTACACTTTGAGATCTCTGGGGCATTTTTTCTTGTTGGCCAATAATCAGACTGTGTATTTCTTTTTTCACATTTTAATTGAAGATATAGTTTAGCTATGTTCACTGGGCAGCTAGCTCACTCTGCCTGAGTACAAATGCTTAATAGTATTTTGTAATTGGCTGGATTATCTATTAATAAATAAGCCTTGTAATTTAGTGAGCATCCTCGAAGTGCTTACTGTTATATCTGGCACAAAGCTGAGGACTCCTACCTTCAGGAACTCACAGGCGAGAGGGCTGTTAAAGACAAATTGTTTTACATAAGAATAGCAGTGTGCCTCTTGGGAAATGTGGGAAGGATGGGCTGGGATGAGGCAGTCTTTCTGCAGTTGTATATAGCACCTCTGCTCTCTTGAACCCTTTCAGTTTGACAAGTGGAAGTGGTTTTGAAAGCCTAAGTCTTAATTGACTTTACTTAATAAAAAAACCCCAGAAACTTGTACAGATCACTTTCCCCAATGAACTTCATATTGCAGCCTTTGCCTTTGGTAGGCTTATTGTGCAGCTGGTAGTAAGGCAGAGATGCTGTTTGAAAGCCCTGATCTATTCAGGCAGCCCCCAGCTTGGAACCAGGGCACTTTTAGTCTGATACTTTAATAATCAAGAATGTTTCAACAGCTAGAAAATCCCATGTCAGAAGTGCCCCTGCGGAGGTTGTCCTGGCAGGATCAGCACCCTGATTGGTTCTCTACCCTGTGCTCTGGACAGATTTGCGTGCTCCGGGTTCAACCTTGCCCCAAGACATCAGTCTCATGCACTTTATTTTTTTAAAGGTTAAAATGTTGTGCTGTGACATGGAAATACAAAGACTTTGACCTATGGAAACAAGCAAACCCTATACCTGTTCTCTGCAGTGCCGAGGGAACCTGGGAGACCCTAGTCCATTTGCCTAAGGGAATCTCCTGGTCTTCAGACTTATCTCCTCTCTGGCTTTAGGAAAAACAGCAATTTGCTCTTCTTTCTATTTACCTGCACCGCCTGGGGAAGGGATCAGTCTTTGCTTACTCACCCAAGGAGCCCAGCCTGAGCTGGAGTGACACCTCCCTAGGTACACACATGCTTTTAATGCTCCCCTCACCTGTGCCCCAGCACTACCTGCCCTGTTCTTTGCTCTTCTGAGCCATCATGGAAAAACATCAACCAGAAACTGGGGCTGGCTCCTGGGTGCTGCAGCCGTGGAGTGCCAGCTCACAGTTAACTTGCCCGGTATTCATGCTGGAGTTTTTTCTTTATTGGTTTGTGGTTCATGTCATCTGTCCGTTGATGTGTGTATGGAGGAGGGCTAGCTAGTTCTGAGGTCCTGATGCTATTTCTGCTGGTGGTTTTTCATGCCACCATGGACACCCCTATGTGCAGTCCTGGAAAGGAGGGAGAAGCTGGCATTGCCATTCTTCAAGGGAAGCTAACTGGAAGGGAGCCTGCCATGGGCTGTCTTGCTCTCAAGGCTGTGTTGCTACTGAAGGTGAATGGCAGGTTTTCCAGGTGGTAGGAATGGCATCACCTCCTTCCCCTTTATGGTCCCTCCTGGGATCCTGGTTGACCTAAGGAGAGATGCTTCCACCTCAGGGGACATCCCCAAGGGAGGAGGAGGAAGATGCTCTCTGTGTCTTATTATGTCTGGATGTTGGCCAGGCTTTGCTGCACATAGCTCTGCAAGAGGAGGGGGAGGTTTTCTAAGAAAGACTCCATCTTGGGCCACTTTTTCTTACATTCACATAACCCCTCTTGACCCTCCCTCAGACTCTCCTAGGAACAAATTTTCTAGAAGATGCTCTCTCTGGCACATCACCTGCTTTGTCCTTTGCAACCCTGCGACCTGCCCAGGGGTTCTCCTTCCTTGCTTGTACAGCTGGTTTTTTTGCCTCCTGTTTGATAACAGGACTGACTGTCTTTCGGAGGTAAGCTTCCACCTCTGAGCCAGCTGCATCATCAATCAGGGTGAGGTGGTCCAGGATCTTCACTCCTTTCAGCTTGCACAAGTGATGCAACAGAGTTTTCAGGGCCCACAGAGGGAGATTGTTTGTGTGCTGCCTCAGTTTTTCATTTGGGATTGCCTTCATCATCAGCATGTGGGCATCCAGCAGGATTTCATCCAAGTTGATGGTGCTGATGGTGGCTGGGAGAAGCTGTGTGGTCTTCAACAGGCACTGGGCTAGCAGGTCAGAAAACTTCCCTGGGATGCCCTTAACAGTCAGGCTGTCTTGAAGCAGCTTCAGCAAGGCACAAACAATTCTTGTCTGGTCAGATTTTTCCAATACCCTTTTCATGAGGACTTTAATAGACTGTATGAGCTTCTGATCTTTCTCTAGGTGTCCATCCAGGAAGTCTAGCATTAAGGTAGAGAGGCTGCTCATTACATCCTTAAGCACTTCCACTGAGGCCTCCTGAGCCAGCTTATTCTCCCGGAAGACACAGGTACAGGCCTGAATGACACAGTTACATTGCAGAATGATTTGTTCCTTACCCAATTTCTTGCCTGCTTCCTGTTGCTGGTTGATAAACTTGAGTGATTGAAAGCTGGCTGCAAGGAACTCATTAATGTGCCCAGACATGGCTTCTATGTTGTTCTGTCTCAGGATCATCTCAATTGCTTTCATTGCCTGGATGCTGGTGTCAGTGTCGTCACTGCTAATGCGACAAATAAGGGAATTAATGGTGGAGGTGATGTTATGACATGTGTCATCAGTGTCTGAGGAGATAGGCAGGGTTTGGAATTCAGGGATTGTTTCTAACTGTATAATACCCTTCAGTCTAAAGAGACTGTATTTTCTGGAGACCAGCCTGCTCACTTGCTCACCTACCTTTGGAGGTAGTGCCCGGGGACGTACCATATTGAAATTTCCTCCTTGAGAGGTAGTGGGTTCTGGCTTTGAGGGTGTATCTCCCGCATGCTTACAGGTGACTTCAGATCTTGTGTTTGAATCATGCTGAGATTTCTCACTGAAATGCTTTGCTGAGGAAACTCTTGGCCTGTCAGGTTCCTGTTTTGCAGTCTGCCCCAGTATCCTCATATGTTCTTCGGGAAGATCCCCAATCATTTTATACAGGGCTTCCCCATGAGTTTTGCAAGCTGTAGCCATAATGTTTAGAGCAGCTTTATGAACAGCACTATGCTGATCTCCAAGGAAAGCAGCTATCCTCTTCAATGCTTTTCTAGGGCTTGGCTCGCATACATCCAAGCCATAGGTTTCAAGGAGATAGCCCATCTCCACCAGGCAGCCTTCCTTCTGCTTAGTGTTACTGGACTTGATGCCTTCCATGAGGAAGCCAAACACCTTCTTAGGTGGATATATCAGGCACATCCTCTTCAGTATGGCATGCACCAATCTGAGAACAGTTTGCCTTGGCTCCCCCATCTTCAGGATCAGGTATGGCAGAAATGAAACGGCCTCGTTGTCCATCAGCTGGTACTTCTCTTGGATCAGCAAGGTTAGCAGCAGATTGAGGTAATCTAGGCTCTTGATAAGGACCCATGTGTTGGTGTCAAAAAAACGCAGGGTGAGCCATTTCAAGATCAGATCCAGACAGCTGATGACTCCTTCCTTCTCTGTCTTTAAGTGCTTGGCCATGATGGCCAAGGCTTTGACGTGGTGTGGGAAGCTAGAGTGGAACAATTCCACCTGGAAGCTGCTGGACACACAGTCGTTCATCTGAGCTTTCAGCTGCTTAACATACCTGTCACTGGGAGCTGTGAAGTTCCACTGCAGCACTTTGCTGCTTTTCTCATCTCTCATTCTCTGCTCTTTCCCGTTGGGGACAATGATAAAGATAGGTGCCAGTTTGCTGACCCCATCCTTCTTAGTGGAATTCGTTTCAGCTTTTTTGTTGGCTAAACCTGTGCCTTTCAGGACTGTTTCCCTAGACTCCAGCTCCTTGGGACCCCGGTTCTCCTCTCTGCTGGTATTGGATGCTGGCTCTTTAGTTGGTTCTTGTGAAGACAAAGTTGTTGCTGCTGGTGGTGTGGTTAGAACAGAGGGGACAGTGATTGTGGTGGTGACTCTAGGGTGTTTGGGAAGTGACTTAGCAGAAGCAGTGGACTGGGCTGTCAGACTGTCATTGACATTCTCCAGTATTGCAAGCACATGCTCCTTTGCAGCTGCCTTCAGCCCACTGGTGGCTTCAGCCATCTTCTTAAAGCCAAGGTGCATTATGAAGAAAGGCAGGGCTGCCTGCGAGGCTCTCTGCACATCCCTGTTGTTGTCCTGCAGGGAAGAGTAGAGGTGAGGTACACACTGAAGCAGGTCTGAGGGAGCTGACTTGAGCGTTGGCAGCTGTTCAGCCAGCCACTGCATCAGCTCTTGCTTCTGTAAAGGCATTTCTTCACCTGGATCTTCGGAAATGTCCCACCCATCCAGCCACTCCAATATGTTCATCTGTGCAGCCCAGGCATTCACGGCAGCCAGGGCAGCAGCTCTCACATTGCGCTTGCTTTCCGTAAACAGAGTAATGAGGGAAAAGCCCAAGTCCTTCATGTGCTGTTTGACATTTGAACCCGTGGCTGTGGAGAGTTGCTGGAGGACCCTTAGGGTCATCTGTACTTGGGTGGGGTTTGGGTTGCACAGACAAGCCCTCAGGGCTCTTGCGAGCTCTCCTGTGTTTGGCTGGGTGAATCTGGCATTCTGAAGGATCGCTGCAACCTCTTCCAGGCCCTCCCTCTGGATGGTCCACTTCTTCTTAAGCAGCTTTGACACCAATTCTGGTGTGATCCTGTCACTAATGTCTATGGCTTTAGTCCTTCTGTGATTCCCTGGGTCCTCCTGGACCCTGTCATCTGGGCATAACTTGGGGTTGGCACGACTGGGAATTGGTGGGATCTGTCCATGCAGCTTTTTCAGCTCAGCATCTACCTGAGGAAGAAGGGGCAGCTCTTCACTCTCAATCAGTGCTCTTAGGGAGTCTCCCATATACAGGTAAATAACACCCAGCAAGGTGATGGCTGATCTCTGCACACCTAAGTGAAGAGCAGCAAGAGCGATCTTCAGGGTCTTGACCAGTGCCTTGGCCTCCATCCCTTCAAAGCCAAACTCCAGAATTGCTTTTGACATCCAGTCCAAGATCTTAGAATGGATCCTGGAGTTATTCTGTGAGAAGGCCAATGATATAGCTGTCTTTGCGGTCCAAGGCAGTGAACATGCCTCTGCTATAGCTGTTAGGGTTCCTTGAGCATTGCTGCTGCATAGCACATCACCCACCATTTCCACCACACTTTGCAATGCAATTTGAGCAGATGTTCTGGAGAAGTCTCCTTTCTGGGCTAGCAAAGTGATGATGTGAAGCTTCTTCTGCATCACCTGGAGCTTTGTTTCCTCGTGTCCTTGTAACAGCAGTCTCACCAGGGCTTGGCATGGTATCTCACTTGTCTTCGTCTCCCTGACAATCTTCTGAATGGTATCCATGCTGGAAATCCTCTCTTTCCAATTGTTGCTTTCCAAATGTTGTATGCAGGTTTCAGGGAGAATAGCTGCTGCCTTTTCCCTACACTCTTCTGCTGAGAGCTCCGGTTCAAACATGTTGCTTGAGCTCAGTACTCCTGTTTCCTATTGCTTCTGTCTTTCCAGGGACAGAGGAGTTTCCTTCCAAGGAACCTAAACCAGGAGAAAGAGAGTACTACTGGGTATCCCTGCCATTCTCATGCTGATGGAGATGTTAGGGCAGCAGCTTTGGGCAGCATGTAGCCATGGAGCAGCCCTGGAGAGCACCATCCATTGTGAGGTTGGTGCGACCCTAGCTGTGCTGAGGTACAGCCCACAGGAAGCCGCACTGGTGTGGTGGTGTCCCATTGCCACAAGCAGCTACCACTCTTCCCATAGTGGAGTCTGAGACTGTAAGATCCAGGTCCACTTCTTGCAGCTGGGAGAAGACATCAGCACAGGTAACATCACCTATGGCCCCCATTGCCTCCAGGGGCTGTTTATTCAAACCACGGACGATGCAGTGTCTTGCAGCCTAGAGCTCTTGTGTCTGGGCAACAGTGGCACACATTGTGCCGAAATGCCACCATCACAGGCTATCTGGTCCCCATAGCCCTTCTTACCTCTGCACTGGCTGTTGCTGCTTAGACTGTGAAGTTTGAGGAGAGCTGAGTGAATAAGGAGTTGTTTTGGATGCTGAACAACAAAAAATGCCAGGGGAAAAAGATTTGCATGGAAGCAATTTCTTACAGGTTGCTGTTATTGAAATTCCGCTTTACTCAACCCTAGATAGAGTAGTTCACTTATTTTCATCTTACTTAACTTTCTTCTGACCCTTAAAAAATTGACAACTCTTGACATGAGAAATGAACAGCAGGCACTTACTTCCGGGGAAAATTTTTGTCGGTGCAGAACTCTGTCTCCAGCCCATCTTCTGTGGTGAGGTTGTAGCCAGAGCTCAGATAGCCCCTGGCACACAGGACATCCATCCTCTGCTTTTAGATACAGATCATAAATAGGGCAATCTGTGCTCTTTGGCTCTCTCTGCTGGCTGCAGTGCACCCCATTCCAAGGCTTGTGCTCAGCAAATGTTCCCCCACATTGCACCCTTTGGGGAACAGGCTAACAGAGATGAGCAGAGATGCAGGGAAAGAAATATTGTATTTGAGCCTCTGGGAAGAATCACAAACTCTGACAAGCACAAGAAATAAAATAGGGGGAAAAAAGAGGTGGCAGCAAAGATTTACAACAAAGCCTTGCAAATGTGACAGCCAATTTCCAGGGGCATCCTTTTTCTTCCTTAAACCTCAGTCCTGAGCAAAAGGAGAGATTTTTCTTGAAGGCAGAACACAGATGTGTGTAAAGAAGCAAACAGTCTACTTCAGGGCACAGCAGCACACACTGATTACTGCTCCAAGAGGGATTCACTGACTTCTGCTCTGTGCCCAGGAGATCTCCTAACAAGGGTTGAGGGACGAGCAAGGGAGGGTCCGGGGGCATCTCTCGGCACATCTCTTGGGAATGCTTTGCCAAGGCTGGAGGCCAGGAACGCTTTCCCTCCCCACACCACAGAGCACTCCAGGCTGCTGGCGGCAAGAGCCAGCTGCATAGGAGGGAGAGGCAGGCAGTGGAGAGAATCAAGAGGGATGCTCTGGTGTTGTGTGTGAGACCAATTCCATCTTTCTGTGGTCCAGCAGCCAACACAGATGATAAACAGACTCTGGATTTGGGTGCACCATTTTATACTTTATCAGGAGGAAATACTGTTTACCTTTACTAAATTCATTTTGTTAGTTGAATTACCAGGTGGGTTTCTTTGTCGGATGATGCTGGAAATATTATTTTATGGCACAAACTGGCATTTGTACTATACATATGAGAAAAACTGAACCATATTTGTGAGCTTATTAATTTTTTTCTTGTGTTCTACAAGTTGTTTATGGGGTAAATCTCCTAAGACTGGGATTTAAAAAGATCTTCTGAGGTACATAATAACCAGTCATTCTCGGAAGTGCAATTACATGTTTGCAAAAGGTAACAAATAATTCCCTAATAAAACAAAGACAAAGGACAAGGAGCTGCTCAGTGTAAGTGAGTTTTATTGCATTATTCTGGTGAGAAGCTGTCAGAGTCAGAAGGTGTTCAGAGAGAGCAGAGAGTACAGTCTGTTCTTTTATCATAATAACTTTTATTGCCTAGGTATAGCTTTTTTCACCCTGGTCTATAAACATCCTGCTGCTTTCCTTTCAGAGAATTAGGACTTGGTCGCAGCAGCAAGTGCTCTTTCTAAATGCTTGCTGCTGACCTATACGGGGGCTGCAGGTTGATCCAATGTTCCCCAAAGGTGCTGGGAGTTGGGCAGGATGGAAAGGAGGAAGATTCCTGTGGTGAGAACTGGTCTGGGAATGTGACATGCTCCCACTAGCTGCTGATCAGTGATGGAGTCATGGTGTAATGCTTGTTAGGAGCCACAGAGGCAAAGTAAAGGCAAAGGAAGGGCAGAGCACCTTGCAGGCTGCTCTGGGTGAAGGGTAGCTGTGCCCATGCATCCAGAGGCTTGGTCTTTTCTGCACAACCAAAGGGAGTTGACTGGCCCCAGAGTGGTCCTAGGCAATGAAATCTGGATCCCACAAATATTTCCTCTGCACCACAGTTAGGCTCACTTGAAGTTATCTATCACTAACAGTCCTTCTGGGCCAAGGAAGACTTGTCTTTTTCACCAGTTTGGGCTGCACGTAAAGAAAATCCTGGCCTGCTTGCTAGAACGAATGACACCCCACCACATACCATTAATCAGAGAGCTTGCTGCTGGGGGTGGCTAAGAAGCTTGTCACTGACTTCCCATTGGAGAACATGTGTTTCCAGGTCTTATACAACCTTTTCTGGTTTTCATTAAAAGCATCTTTTCAAACAGCAGTTTCAAGCCCTGTTATGTGGCTCCTCATGGACATTACCCTGCACTGCCTCAGATGAATCACTGGGTTGAAGCTGCCTGCTAGGATGGGGATTGTTCTCAGTCTGCCCTTGACACCGAGTGCAAGAGGGGAGATGAATCAGCCATGTGTGGATCATCATAGCCCATAACCTCCCTCAGACCTGTGCTGAGGCTGTTCCTTTGTGGAGCCTTGGCTCTGAGCTGTGGAGAACATCACTTGAGAACCTCTCACAAAACCTGCTCTCCCTTTGGCATCCTATGGGACCTGAGCACACCTCATCATCAACACACACATCAACAGTACTCATCCTGGGTTCAGCCTTGTCCAGCAAGAGTCTTCCTAACCCAGGACTCTGTTTTGTGGCTGCATTGCCAGGAATTAAATATAGTAGTTTAATCTCTTTAGCCCACAATGCCCACCTATCACAGAGAAACAAGAAATCTGTCTTTGTCTTTCTAGTCTTTTCAGCTTAGCCAGGCGAGACCATCTCTGGCATTGTGTTAGTGCGGCTCCCAGCACCTGGGATTGCTGGTGCTGCCGCAGTGCAATTATGTGTGGTGATACTGTATTTAATGCCCTAGGAATTGTCTCCCCAAACTCCATGAGCTCCTGAGTTGATGGAACGATCAGCTTTGTCTTTCTGCCTCTGAATTGAGGACATTTGCACATATCTCCACCAGTATATCTTCATTAAGCTTTGCAGAAGCTGCCGTGACGTGACGCCAGCTGTATTGCTGAAACAGGCTGGTCTAGTGTGTGAATCACTCTGTCTTTAATTCCTGCTTGTGCTCGAGGATCATCTGCATCCCTATTTGTGCTAAGTTTCACTCGAGCATTTGGAAGGATTAAACTCCCTTCAGAAGCACTGGCTGAGCACTGACCAAGAGGAAAAACCTCAGGCGAGTAGTGGTCTATTTATATCCCATGAAAGATGGACTCAGTGCATAAGAATATTAAAGCCCCTGGCACCTCCACCCCCATTCTGTTCCTGTAGCTGCTGTCTTGAGACTGTCTCAGCATTGAAGAATTAACTGCTTTATGAAAGCTAAGTGGAACCTCAGTCAAGACAGGAGCTAGCAGCCAGGGATGGGGAGGTCTCTGCTTTACTGAATCCCCTAAAATCTGTTTCCTGGATGATGCACAGCAGCCAAGGAATCAGACATGAGCTGGGACTGTTACTTTCCCCTCAGAGAGTCTTCCTCCACTTTCAAACAGTGTCTGCTTTTAGGGCTCATTACCTGTGCTTCTCAAGTGTCTTTTTGGTGGCTTCCCCCCTGACAGTGCCAGCCCTGCGCCTCTCCCAAAGGTGAGTTAATCCTGCATCTTTCACAGCTGCATCAGCCGCAGAAACCCTGGAGTGAAAAAGGGCACCCTGTGTGCTGGGGCTTTCACCCTGCCTCCCCAGAGTGCCTGGAGGATCACCATTCCTGCCCAGTCTACAAAGTACCCAGCTGCAGTAAAGAAGGCAGAGCCCTTTTCCCCACCACAGTGCATGTGGGGTGATGAGAATGAGGGCTGTGCATATCCCTGCGTAACACCGCAAAACCTATCCCTCTGACAAGGGATGGGGAGAGGAGACTCCCAGGAGCTGGGGAGATGCAGGGTAATGTCACAGCAAGGCTTGTCCAGAGGGTGCAGGATCCAGCTTCCCCAACAGCAGGCAGGCAGGGAGCATGCAGCCCTTTCACCCTGCCACCAGCACAGGCAGTAGCCATGGCTGCCCTGCTCCAAGAAAAGAGGGCAGCATCCTGTCCTCCCTCTGGGCTCACAGGGGCCGATGCCAGGAGCTCCCCTCCCCGTGCACGTCCACCTTGCCCTCACCAGTTACCAGCCCAGGAGAGCCCTGCAGTGAGTGAGCATGGCAGGGCTGGGATAGCATGTTGGCACTGCTATAGCTCCCAAAGACAAGGGATTCACCTGTCCCCAGCTAAAACCTAGCAAACCTCTTCCCACAGGGAAGGAGATGCAGACCAAGAGCAAAGGCAATGGCCCATGAGCCATCAACAATGATGCCCCATAGGGAGCTATGCTCAGCACAGACCAGAGGAGACTGAACATACCCTCATTTGGGGAATTCATCTCTATCAGGATCATGCTCAGCCCTCCACTCATGCACATCTCTAAGATCCCCCATTTTTCATCTTTCCTTCACGTATGATGGCTGCAAAATGTTTGTTACCTTTAATCCTGAATAATGAATTTCTTATCAAAGTGACACCTCTCCCTATTCAGAATGATTCTCTATGGCTCCAGCTCACCCACAGCTGCTTGTCACAAACCAGCATGGCCAGAAAGGGAAGAAACTCTGCAAAAGCCCGAAGAATTTCTCTTCATTGAGAGAAACATGTCTTTCTCCAGATGCTACCTCCTACCCTGCTGAACCTTTTAGTATTGCCTTTAATGATGATATACTGGATAGAAAAACTGCTGTAACCAGTTTATTAGACAGAGAGGAGCTAGCCGTATGGGGTTAACATCTCAGCCTTAGAGAGATGCGAAACCTCCCCCTTCAAAGCAGAACAAAGGAAAACTTCCCAAAGGAATCCAGAAGCAGTGTCTGTGGGTATGTTGCAAAGAATAAAATATGCCAGGTAAGAAAACCCTTTAGTTTTTGTGGCTGAGGAGGAAATAAGTTATGTGCAGGGTAAACTTGTACCGTGAACTACTTTTGTGATCCCTATCACTTAGAATACACAGCTATGATTTATTGTGATGCCTCTGGTGATGGATGTAAATCCTCTAGTCTGACTGAAGTGCCAGCAGTGTGGATTTGCCTTAGCCACAATTACAGGGAATTGATATTTAAAGTACCACTGTGTCTCTAGCTCCCTTAGAAAGTTCACAGCAAAAAAAATGATTGTGTGTGTGTGCGCATGTGGATGCTGTTTGCTGCTGCTGCCCTGAGACGGGAGGCATTTCAAAGACAAGCAGCCCAAGAGGTAACTGAGGTTTTCCTCATTGACCACGAAGTCTCAGCATCACCGTTTGAAACATAAACTTTATTGCAACAAAGAATTAAAAATAGTACATCTGAAAGAGTTGCAGAGTGCATGTCATTGAAGAACTATTCAGAAATCACAACTCAAGCAAACTGTGTACAATTGGAACAGAAAGTTTTATTAAAACGACTGGAAATCAAACTCAAATTTTCCTTGTTTCTTTCATTTCACCATAACCGTGGATTGTGTATTTACAGTCTTCGCCTCTGGTGGTGAAGGTTCTGCTCAGAACAGGGGCTAGGAAGAAGGCAGGGATGGATAGGGAGGAGAGGTGGGTTTCAAAAGCTAACAGGATGTGAAAGTTTTCCAGAAGAAGTTCTTGCAGCCCGCTTTGCGTTCCCGGGGCGCCAGAGCAGGGTTTGAGTTAGCTGAGCGCTCCAGCTCCAGTCTCACTTCATCCTGCTCAGCCCCTCGGGACAAGTCCTCAGACTCCAGGGCTTCATTTTCTGTCTGGCTTGGCTCTGAGAGCAGTTCTGCCAAAAAGTACTTGGCCAGTTCCTTGGGAGAGAAGAAAGAGAGAGGAAGGGAGAAAGAGAGACCACAATTACTCCTTGGCTTTCGGGGGCTCACACTCCATCTCTGAGACATTTTTGTGCCCAGATTAGAGAAAAGCAGGACTCTGGAGGAGAAGGAAAGCCTGGCTTCCCAAAGAGCCCAGCCTGACAGCTGCTCTGCAGCAGCTGCGGCTCTGCTTTATATGGAGCAGAAAAGCACTGACGTCTACCTGGTGTGGGAAAGAGACTGCTGTCCTGGCCATGGCAGGGAACAAAGTCATCTGAGCACCACATCACCTTTCCTTGCCACTGCTCCAGCACATCGTGCCAGACTCAGCAAGGATGCTGTGAGGCTGCTGCTAAAGTGACACAGGAAAGATCTTTGGGGGAATCTCACAGGGGAGGTTGAGTTGGGACACACTCTCGTTGGGAGTTATTTCTCCTTTTGTGCCTCCAAGCCCTAGCTTCTCCCTTGCACGGATAAGGACATCCTCCTGCTGCACCAGGAAAGCTGCCTTCTTTCAGTACCTTGGAGAAGCCCTGGAGAGCTTCACCAGAGTCTCTGCCCTCTGCCCTGGCAGCGGCTGCTCCTCATCCCATTGCAGCACCCAGCTGGGCTGGGATAGAGGTGGGGGTATGTCTGTCTCTTCCTGCCCTCAGCTGCTCAGCCTGTCCCTGGCTCAGCCCGTCCCTGGCTCAGCCCTGGGCAGGGAATCAGGAGACCTGTCAGGGAACCGGAATCTGCAGCAAGCAACTGGAGGGGAGAGCTGAAACGGGGACACCGGGGAAGTCTGATGAGGAGCTAGAGATCTGCACTGAGGGTACTGGGGTGCCCGGTGAGGAAGGGGAGGGGTCTGCAGCAGGGAAGCCGAGTACGCAATGGGGCTGCCAGGGTCTCTGCTGAGGAAACGGAGGGTCTGCAGTGGGGAATCAGAGGAGTCTCTGGAGGAGAAGCGGGGATCTGGAGCAGGACCGTTGGGATACCCGAGGGATGCCAGAGGGGAGCCCGGCAGAGGTGGCCGCCCCGTCGCGGGGCTCTCACCTGCTTCCCAGCGGCGGCAGCCAGGGACTTCTGCAGGAACTGCCGGAGTCGCGGGTCCGAGGGAGCGGCCGAGACGGTGCCGACGGCCAGGGCGATGGAGAGCAGGGCCAGGGCGCACTGGAGACGGCACGACAGCATCTCGCCGGCGGGTCGGACGCGGAGAGGCGGCGGCGGGTCGGCGCTGACGGCTCCGCTGCGGCTGGGCTCCGGCGTTGGGGATCTCCTAGCCGCCCGCCGCCTTTATAAACCCTTCTCCTGACGTCAAGGCGGGGGCGCCCCCCTCGCCCCACGCCGCCGGGGGTGGGTCCCTGGCCGGTACCGGGGGGGGGCCTTGACCGGGGATGCTCCGCTCTGCCCGGGGACGGTCAAGCGTCCACGGTGCCCCTCGAGTACCCCCGCTACCGTCGCCCCCCGGCCGCCCCCGGTAAATTTTCTCCCCAGATCAGTGTCCCTGACACTGCTCGTCCACTCCCTCCTCCCCAGACACGCTGCTCCCCCCGGCGCAGCGGTGTGGGGTCCGGGCTGTGCACCGCTCACCCTGCGGGTCTGATCCCCATGCCGGAGGGCTGAGCCCCCCAGCAGACCCGGTGCCAAAGCCCCTCGCCCTAACGTGGCTTCCTGCCCCGTCGGGTAAGAAAAGGATGCAGAGTCAGGGGAGCTGGGAAGTATGACATCAAGAGCGGATTTGTCCTCTGTTCTAGCAGGGAATGCGGGATACTGAGCTGCCCCTGGGGGTCGTTTCTGCCTCCCCGGTCCCCGCGGGGCTCTCAGGAACAGGTCCTTGCCTGCCCGAACCCGGCGAGCTCCCCCGGCCGTCGAGCCAGCTCCGTTGGCAGCCGGCAGCCTCCCGGGAGAGCGCCCCGGCTCCGCCACAGCTCTGCAGCTCGGGGGAGCAGAGACAGATCGGTGAGTGCAGATCTGTGGCTGAGTCTGCAGGAGCCCCTGTCTCCATCTCGGGGTCGCTGGATCCGCTGGCCTCAGGGGGAATGCGCCTGTCCCGCTGTGATACGCAGTCCTCGAGTCCTCCAGCCTGTCTCCGTGAGCTTGCTGATGCTCACACTGGGCAAAGCTACTGCAAGCTCTAGTCACCCAGAAGGATAAGACCCTTCATCTATCTCTACCAGCTGGATGTGCAAGGAAGGGGCTCTACCACCACCCAGAAAAGTTGTACCAGGGTCTTAATTTCCAGCTGACGAAATTTTATCATCTCAGTTTCCATTTGAGGAAAGTCAAAGGCTTGTGGAGCAGGGACCCAAGTACTGCACAAAGGTTTCCAGAAATCTGCAAAAGGATGTTTCATTTCATGAAGAATTAATGTGCCTCCCTTCAATCCTAGTACTGCTGGGTGGGTTTGCTGAGGTGGATATGGGAGCATGGAGTATGAACCAAGGCGTTTCTACTTGCTTTACAATCAGCAAGAGGAACTAGAGCTGGTCGCTGGCTTCAGACCAGACAGAACTCTGGGCTGAACTGGGACTGCCCTACCTGTGTGGTGCCTTTCTTCCTTTATGCGCCTGCAGCCACTCAGCATTTATCCTCTGTGTCCTTCCCAAATCATGATTCAAGATGAATGACACTCATGAGAGAATAAGCCTTCATTTATAGCCTGGGAGACCCTGTGGGTTGGGTTGACTTGGACAAGTGGGAACCAGATGAACTTTAAGGTCCCTTCCAACCCAAACCATTCTGTGATTCTATGGTTCTATGATGCCATGACTTGTGCTGCTTTTATAGCCAGCTTTTCCTTAGCTGCATGGCCTGAACAAGGCCAAGCTCTGCACTCCTTGGACTCTATCTATCTTCTAGCACTGGTGTTGCTCTGGGAGAACTGCTAGAGAGGAGTCAGCCCCTGCTGTGCTGCAGACACATACCCTTGTTTTGGGCACAGGACACAGCCTCCTGCCCAGGTCAACAAGAGTCATTTGAATCCAAAAAGAGCAGATTGGCCATGAGTTCCGTAGCTTCTCTCTCAACCATGTTCCTGTGGTAGCAGCTGGACCAGCATCTCCCTCCTCCTGCAGTCAAAGAATCAGATCCAGTCCTCAAAAGAGTTTCCTAAGCATGGTTTCTCCCAGCAGCAGTACTTTCCTCACTTCTCCCAGCTATACCAGTAGCAGCAGGCTGGGCTCTCCCAGTTTACTTGCATTGGGAACAGACAGCTTTTGTAACCCCCAGGCTATCATCCTCAGCACAGCACAGCTCATGCTACTCTTCAGAGCTAGCCTGGTCTGGCTTTGAAAATAGCCCTAGTTCCCCAGCAGCTCATGCCAGTTCCCACAGCTCAGGGCAGAGCAGCTTGCTCAGGGATGTATCTGGGAGGAGCAGAGATGGAAATAGGAGGCAGCACTGGGTTATTTCAGACTCCACCGCGGCTATGGGAAGCTGTTACCTAATGTCCCCTGACACTTCACATAGCAGGCAACTGTCCAGTCTGGCACCCTTTGGACATTCAGTGACCCTTTGGTCGCGCCAAAAGGAAGGGTACACTGGGAACTCTCATCACTCCTGAGCTGGGAGGAATGGCTACCAGCTTCTTGAGCTGCACAGCAATGCATCTGCACTGATGTGCTAAGGGGCTCAGTTCAGCTTCTTCTGTATGTCACAGGGCATAGAAATGGGCTGGAATGCTATGTTTCAGCACCACTAGGACCCATCTGTACACCAACATGGAGGTGGGAGCTGTAGGAGTGGTAGCAGTTGCCACAGTGCAGGAACAACCTCTTGATGAGTTCCCCATCTTTCTTGTTACCTGTCAGTTTTGTGTGGGGCCAGCAGAGCTCAGACACATTTAATGGGATTACACAGAGGTACAGAGCTCAGTCTGAAGTGGATGAATTCTGGGCAGGCCAGTAGGGCTGTTCTTAAGAAGCTGGTAGGGTCATGCTGGCATAAAATGGGAGAAGATAATCAAAATTAAGTCCTTAAGGAGTTTTGAGAGGCCATTCTTGATATCCTGTCCAAACCCAGACTGTTCATCACCCCACTCTTCTCCAGCTACCTGCAGCACCTCCTAAAACTAAACCACCCTACTAAAGACTTTGAGCCCAGAGCTGTTCCTTGCTAGCCCCTGTCTTCACTCCCCCTTTGTTTTTCATTTTAACATATATCAATCCCAACCCTGCCCTGCGAACACTCCATGGCCATCTGGCAATGCAGGGCATCCGGCTGCAGAGCAATGATACCCAGCAGGGCTTCAGGTTAGGAACAATGTTGTTGCAGTTAGTGCTCCCCACAGACTAGTTCCAGGCAAGCAAAGACCCTCGGTCACATTGGGGGCCCCTGGTTTTGATGGTTACTCTGGCTACTGTGGCTCTTCAGCCACATGGGGACAGGGTTATAAAGACCAGGTTGGCTCTGACTCCTCTTCTGTGGAGCTGAGTGGTTTTGCCCTTGCTTCCCCCTCTGCCGGGGGGAGACTGGAGGAATGACCCCCGTGTCCTGTAGAAACAGGGAAAATCTACTGAGGGAAATGCCTTGGTTTTGTCCCACTGAATTTCAGACACTCACCAGAGGAAAGTGAGGGTGTGCTCATTTTCAGCTCTTTGGTTCTGGGTCCCATCAGGACATGACTTGGCTCCTGAGCCAGAGCAGCCTCAGGAAGGCTCTGATGTTCATCCTGGCTTTTTCCCCTCTTGGGATTCATCTGAGGTTGTGAGGCTGGTGGGGGCAGGACCAGAGCCAGGGTTTTGGTGGGGATGCTCCCTCAGAAACCTCTCAGCCTGCTTAAAGGAGAGAAACTGAGTTTCCGTCGGGTCTGAGCCTTTTTGATGGATACCATGTTGAATGAACCAACGATCTTTGCATTCTCAGGTAGTGTTTGGGAGAATCACTCTGATATTCTCCATCTGAAGAGTTTTTACATTTCAAGGAAAATCTAAAGGAAGAATACCATTTAAACAAGGATGAAAACGTGTGCTTTGGGTCAGAAAACCATATTCTGCTGACCTGAAGGAACCAGCAATGAGCCAGTGGAGAACTTCAGTCCATCTGTTCCATACATCTCCAGACTGTCTCCTACTGAGGGCTCCTGGGGAAGGGGTAAGGGCAGACCTTCAGACATCCTTATGACTCTGGCAGAGGCATGGAGCAGTAAGTAAGTTGCAGATTGATTTACCAGTTCCTTCTCCCCCAGGTCCTCTATGGGATCAGTGTGTTCTGAATCTTTATGCTCATTCCTCAGCCAGATAAATCCATCATCCACTCAGCTGTGGCGAAGGCGATTCTGTTCCCTTCTTTCTGCTGCAGCGCTGCAGGGCATGTGGCTTTGCAGACAATTGAATTGCATTGAATTCCTGTGACTGCTTCCTTATCCTTATGTTTCCAGCTTCCTTCACAGATCCAGAGCAGTCCAGCAATGCCCGGGACTGCGCTCACAGGCTCAGCGCTGTACCAGCAAAGCATGCCCTCTGCTGTCACAACGGCCGCAAGCCGGCTCTCGTCGCACTTCGCTTCCCTCGCTATCACCACGTATAAAATACTCTCCACACTGTCTCTGCTTTCATGAGCAGGACAGTTTTGCCACGTATCACTTCCTTGCCAGGAAGGAAATCCCCTTTTTCTTATCTTCTAGCACTCAATCCATTAGGGCCAAGCAGTGATCTGGGAGCCAGTGCCATGAAATTCCTCATCCCAGCTCTGGACATGCAGCCAGTGCTGCTGCGCAGTGAGGAAGCCACCACTGCCTCACAGCTCTTGCTGCTTGCCAAAAACGCTTGTGGAGGGATCATGCTGCCCCAGGATGTACATGTGAATGGAGGGACAGCCAGTCATAACCGAGTGATAATGAAAACCAAGAGCTCAATAATGGAGAGAAAATCCTGACAAATGGTACCATGTGTCCCTGGGATGGGCCATACGGAGAGTGGTGGTGTTGGAATCATACACAGACTTGCAACAGCCCTGAGAGGTTTCTGGATAAAATGCTGTTTCTATAGTAAAACTTAGGTACAAATCTGAGAGAACTGGACTCTCCATTAATCACAGGCCTCTGGGATTGCTGCTCTAGGTAACAAAGTGGGAGAGGAGCTGGGCTGTGGAGGTTCACCAAAAAGGAATCCTACCTAATTTTAGCAATGTCTGAGAGCCTGAGGTGTGTTCAGGGTTTCTGTTGCTGCTACCTGAGATTAATGCCCAGTCTCAGCCTCCTAGGATGCTGCCATGGCATGTGCAGGGCTGAAAGCAGACACCTTGAAGTCAGACAAGGGAAATATCAGCACAAACTTGTGTAGAAGGAAAGGTGAACAGGATGAACCAGGAGCACTGCCAGGTATTTACCTACACTACTGCAGAAACAACTAGGAGCCATGGATGAGCTGTGTTAGGGACTGTAAAAACAGATGCTGGCCCATGCTGTAAGGAGTTACTAGCATAAGGCAAGAGATGATGGGTGAACACATGAAAACTTGAAATAATACAGGGCTCTAATTTCTCTCTATAACTATAAACACCAGTTCCACAGCAAGAGCTTGTGCCTCCCTTCCCTTGGCTGTGACACTGGCCTCTCTCACAGAGAGGCCAGGAGGCCATGGGCAGTTGTCTCCAGCCCCACAGCCAGCAGCATTCATCCAGGGACACAGGATCCTGCCCTTGGGATCGCAATGGCTCTGAGGCTGCTTGCGGCCAGCTCGGGGTGCAGTGGTTATTCACCACAGCAGATCCACACCGGGGGGGACGAGCTGCAGGCAAGCAAGCACCCTCCTTGTGCCTGCAAACCTTCCCCGGGATTGTATGATCTGCCCCGTCAGGAACAGGTGCCATAGACTTGGCTGCAATACCGTAAGGTTGAGTTTTTTCGAGCCGATGTCTTTATTCCGGGAGCTCTTTCTTTGCTCAAATTCCGTCTTCGCCTGCCCTCCCGTGGAGACCCGGCAGAATACAGCCGGGACACGGGGATTTCAGCACCAGGACCGGACCCACGAACTAGAGAATAAACTGAGTGCATCAAGAGCTGGGGCCCACAGTTCACAGCACTGCTGCGGGCACACAACTCACCAAGCAGTGCTCAGCCGCAGCAAACATGCATCTCCCTTTCTCTGCTGTGTCTTTTTGAAGCCTGTGCTGGGAACTAGAACAGGGAAGGTGTTTGCAGCATGGCAAGTTGGGGTGTTGTTTTTTTTTCAGAGCAAAATAAATCTGGATAAAAGGAAAACTCTACAACACCACTGTCCATTGGGCAGGTCTTTACATAGGAGGAAGGGGAGACGGGTACCAAAAGAGCTGTTCAAACACATTCTGGAAAGCTTCCTGGAAAGCATCCACTTTAACGGTTTGGTGGTGACCCTGAAGCTTGGCAAGAGCCAGATCCTGTATCTGGAGCCTGGCTTTCAAAGGGCCAATAACCCAGCAGTACTGACAAAGGCAGGCCTAACCAGTCCAGTGTTTGTGGGCTCCGCAGCTGTACAACACATGTAGGGCAGCTCTGTGTGTGATGGCTCCCTTGCCTCTGCAAACACTGCGTGCTGAGCAAAGCTTGCCGGCATGGGCAGGCTGTGCCAGATGCCTGCAGACTGCTGCCCCATGGATAGCAAGGGAGCGATTGCTATGGCTTCAGCTGAACTGCCTGGAAAAGCTGTGACATCGTTGTTTAAAAAACCCCAGAACTCTGTCGGGAGGAGGAAACACAGCTGTGGGCAGGGAAAACACAGTGTTTGTTTTGCAAATGCAGCTGAGCAAGTCAATGGGAAATAGAGGTCATGGCTACGCAGTCTGCTTGTCTGGGGCAAGTGGGGCTGTCAGCCCAGCCCAGCCACTTCCGAAAGGGACAACTGCAGGAATCAGAGAGGTAGCAAGCTTACAGACCCGCAGCTCCCAAAAGAGAGGGGAGAAACAGAAGTCCGTGTGTCAAATGACGACAGTTCATGTGTCAAAACCTTGCCATGAGGACAACCAGATTTACTAAATGTTAAAAGCCTACCAGGGAGAGATGGTGAGAAGAAGCAAGGTGGGAAAGCTGGTTTTTGCTATTCTCAATGCTCAGGTGATGCCCCACTTGTTGTTTCCCCCCCGACCCTGTGCCTAGCACAAGGAAGCTAGTGAGGGCTTGTGCTGGGTTCAGCCCTGCCAGGCAGGCAGCAAGTGTTGCCAGCCTGAGTGGTGTGGAATAGGCTTCTGCTCAGAAGGATGCACACCAGAGTCCTCGGCCCATGAAAAGCCTGCCCTGCAACCTGTGGACACTTGCTGCAGGCTGCCTGGCCAAATCAAACAGCAGGAACAGGCAGAGGCTGACTCCAGCTCAGTCAGTTTTTCAGGCTTCTAATGTTCCATCAGATCTGGTCTGCTGGGAGGCAAGCCAGAGGAGCTGGAGGTCCTGCAAAGCAGTTCCTCCTGCCTCCCCTTTCTTGGCATTTCCCTCCCAAGTGGGGCTGCTTTGTTTGCATCATGTCCACCTCTGTTTTACGGTGTATTGAAAAGCCCCATCTACTCTTCACCTCCAGCTCCTGACCCTGGAAACAGTCAGGCCCTCCCCTTCAAGCTGGTGTTTCCAAATCTCCCCACTGGGAATCACGCCCCTACTCCTGCACCAAACTTATCCATGAATTAACTAAAATAAAATGAAACAAGCCCTTTGTGGCTCAGACCCCACCCCAAACCATACTGAGGAACAGCCAGGCTCCACATTAGAACTGGCTGCAGCTGGTCCTGCCTGTGTAATTCAGAGAAGCTGGTTATATGAGGCTCTTTCCTTGGTTTTCTTCAGCTAGTGAGCCATCACCAGTGAGGAGTGGCTGCATTCCAAGAGCACAGGGTCAGGTCACCCCATGGCTTCACCCCCAGCTCTGCACAGCCACCCAAACAGAATGAAGCATCTCTGCTCCCTGCTTGGGAAGAGCAAGGGGACTCCCTCAAGCTGGGCTTTCTCAGTTCTGGCCTGCAGCCAGCATGCAATGGCTGGAAGCCCAGAGATGCTATCAGACAGCAAGCTCTTGGAGGGGATTACAGACCCTGCTCCACTGAGCAATTGAACAAGGCAGCTGAACCGCAGCCCCCCACCGGACCCGGCCCTGGAAAAAGCAAGAGGAGCAGCAGGCAACGTTCTTCCCTGAGCAATTCTGGCAATTGCATCGGTTTCCAGGAAAACTGCACAGCCATCTGGAACCAGCCATGGGCTGGTCAGCAAAAGGCCTCTTCCCAGCATCTGCCCCTATTTCTTTCTGCTAGCTACTCAGTGCAAATGTGGAAAGCATCAAGGAGCTGGCATGGTGGGGCAGTCCCCCAGCACTTGGAGCAGTGAGCTCAAGTCTTGCTCTGCCTTTATGCCAGAGACCATCTTCCCTTGACCTTCAGTGCAGGGCCAGAGCGGCACCCAAGCCTAGAAGCTTGCGCAGGGGCTCGGGATGCTCAGCCCCTTCTCAGGCACTGACTGGCCTTCAAGGTGCTTGGGGACACAGGCAAGAACAGACCCCTCACTCCACCACACTTCACTTTTCTTCATTTTATTTTTATTTGTACAGCTATATTTTACAGAATGCATTAATGCAGTTTAGACACAGCCCAAACCCTGTCTCCCGAGATTGTTTATAACACAAGCATGTAAAATAAGACCAAAAAATAAAACAGAACCAAAAAAAAAAAAACATTCCCCGACAGAGAGTTCCATCAAAACTCCTTTTGCAACATCAGGCTGTACCTTGAAGAAACTGAGCTCAATATAGTCCATACATTGAAAACTTCCATCGAAAAGAAAGGCACCGTGCGAAACCACATTTTACATATATACAGACTGAGAACTAGAACAAAAAAAATTACACTTTATTATTATTTTAAATTCCTTCTGCAGCTTTGTTGGTTTAATACACACTTTTTTGTAAATTGTAAACCTTCACTTGCAAAAAAATACAAATACACTGATGCATTTAGACAAAATATTTTCTTACTTGTACAGATGCAATACTTTAAAATATCTCCTTAAGTGCTCTATCATAATAAAGATTCTCAGTGGCTTCTGCCTGCAGAGTCCAACTGAGCCTTTAATGCATTATATATTTTTAATATAGCTTTTTTTAAAGGTCTATATATATTTATTTTATATATATATTTATATATTTATATCTATATATATTTACAACTCTGCCATAGATTCCTTCACCTTTGGTTAAAAAAGTTAAAGCCCTCTCTTTAATAGCATACTTTCTCTTTAAAAGAACACACATTTTGCATACAAAAGAAAAAATCTGTTCCCATAAATCAACATTACATTCCTCATCTTCAAACGGCAAAGGCTGTGAAGGTTAGACTCCAGAGTTTATCAACACTCCACTGCACAGACATTTAAAATGACTATTTTAATTTTATGTTTTATATACAGTAAGATCTGAATAACTTTAATTTTCTTTCTGCTTCACATAACTGGGAAAAATAAAACCCGTGTATTTGCAATTTCTGTTAGGTTTCTAATGTTTTTCCACCTATCTGTACTATGGGTTTAGAGGCACTCCATCGTGTGATGAATTTTTTTTTCTTTTTTTTTTTTTTTGTTTTGTTTTGTTTTAATTTTACCCCTTTTTCTTTTAAAGTGTAGCCAGTATCCTTTGGACAGCTTCTCCCCATGGCAAGACAACCTCCTCCTGGGAAATCCTCTGCTTTAGCAGGCCTTGGGGAGCTCTGGAGGCACCTCGCTCGCCGAGATGCGATACTGCACCTTGGTGTTGGTGATGGCCCCGTGCTTCTGCCGGAGATGAAGCCGCAGCTGGCTTTTATGGCGGAAATGCAGGTTGCACTTCTCACACTGCAGGGTGAGAGGGAAAGGCAGAGGGTGTGAAACATGATGGTAGGGGACACATCCTTCCCTTTAGGGCAGGCACCCGTCCTGTGGCAAACACCTGTCCTCCACCAGCTACCTCAGGATGCTGAGCCCATTATACTGGTGGATGAGGGAGAAGTGGGAATATGGTGGGAGAAGCAGTACCTGGGGACTCTCCATCCCAGGCTTTCAGCAGCACACGTTTTGGTTTATGGGATGCTCAGAGGCTCGGGTCCCTTAGGGGAGGACCCCAGCTCTGATGGATGTAGCTCCAAGCTCCTTATCTAGATGCTAAAACCAGCTATGGGACTATTTCAGGAGCTGCTTTTGACCCCTGACAAGCTCAATGGCTCCAGAGGGATGTCTGGATGATAACCCCTGCTCCAATTCCCCCTCTAGCAGATGGGGAAAGTCACAAAAGCTTCAGCAAAGAGCAGGGAGCCCCCAGGCTGCAAGGAAGTGCAGGGCAGGTTGCTCACCTGAGGACCCCAAGCCAGGCTTTATGCTCCTTTTCCCCATCTCTGTGGACAGCAGGCAGCTGTGACTTAAGCCACAGCTATTTGGAGAAGTGTGACCTTCTTCCAGATGGGGTAGAAGAAAAGAAGAGCAGCTAAGATGTACCCAGCCTGGGCCACACCTTAGTGTTTCCAACACAGAAGTTCATGACAAAATACCATGCCAGCATCAGTTAATGCATGGGAGGGAGACGAGCACAAGGAGCAGAGATGTGACCTTTGCGTGGGGCTTCACGTGGCTGGTGAAGGGCACTGGGTGCTGCAATCAACCCATGTGAATGCCCTGGTGTCTTCCCAGCCCCCCAGGTTTGGCAGCATTGCTCCCCAGCCATGGTTGAGAATCCCCCACAGACAAAGCTGAGTAACTCACATGATATGGTTTCTCTCCTGTGTGGATTCGAAGGTGACTTTTGAGGGTCTGCAGGTGCCGGAAGCGTGTGCCACAGATCTCACAGGGATACGGCTTCTCCCCAGTGTGAATGAGGACGTGAGCACGGAGGTGGGCCACCTAGAGAGAGCGGTTCCAGGTGAGGACAGCCCCAGGGATTAGGGCATCCCATCCAGAGCAAGAGCATCCCACCAGGAACAGGGGTCTGTCCAGCCACCTTTTTTTGGTGTATTGGGTTCTAGTAGGGAGTCAAAACAACATGTATCTGACGCCCAGTATCTGTAATCCTTAACAGCAAATGGAGGAAAAGAGCTAAAAACAGCAACCGAGCTTCCTTCCCACTAAGCCAAACTGGCCCATACAGACCATAACGTCCCTTTTTATGTCACAAGACCATGGGAAGAGCTGTCCAAGGCAGCCTCATCAGCCTCTCCCCGCCATGAAGTTATCACTAGTCTTGGGCAGGAGATCTGTCTATGTCCCACCTCCCCAGCCACTGCAGGTCCCAGAGGCCATACACACCTGGACAAATCTGGCCCCGCAGGTCTCGCACTTGTATGGTTTCTCTCCGGAGTGGATGCGTGTGTGGGTTTTCAGGTTGGCTGGCCGGTTGAACTGCGCCCCACAGATGTTGCAGCGGTACGGCTTTTCTCCTGCAGAACCCAAAACAATGGGTGAGGGATTAAGTACGGGCATGCTCAGCCCCCATGATCCATGGTGCTTCCCAAAACTAAGTCCCTTCAAGTGCCATACCCCAATGGCATGAAGCACTAGCCCCAACTCCTGTCCGTTTTGGAGATGGCTGTGGACAAGCAACATCACCTCAGGGTGTCCTCAGAGCAGGGTGAGCTCAGGAGGTACCCAGGCACCACCATATTTCTTTTTCAGGCTGGGAGACGCAGCCTTCAGGGAAAGGGAGAAAGTCAGGTAACTCTCCCAGCAAGGATTAACAGCATTGCTCCTCCTGGCCCTGCAACAGTGGCTGGCACATCCCCACAGCCATCATTAACCCACACACTGCCAACCTGGCTCCCTTCAGGCTCCTTGTGGTCCCCAGCCCATCCTGCCTCCACAATTCATCACCTCTTTAGAGGAGCGAAAGGAGCTGATAGAGCAGAAAGCGAAGGTATGCCCAGCAACTTGGCTTCCAAGTCATTATTTTGGCTATGGTCACTGCTGCTGGCCCCATCTTTAGGATGGTTGAAGATGGGCTCAATGGTGAGTGGGAATCAGCCATTGTCTGTCCCCTCCTGCTTTTTTCTTTTGTTTCAAGGCTTTGACCCCATGCACCCTCAAACTCTGCCCTGGCACCTGTGTCATCTCATTTGCCTGCACAGCCCTCCTGGAACTCTGAGACTGCAGGGGTTTGTGTCTAATTCAGTGCAGCAGCACTGAGTTGTCAGCCCAGACTTCCCTTCCCCAGCTAGTTAACTAGTTGTTGACATGTTAAGCATTAATAAAAGCATGGTAAAAAAAATTCCTAGGTTTGTCAGCAAATGACTAAACTCTTAATATCCCCTTCCTTTCTCAGCTTTCAATGTGTTGATTCAGAGTCCATCCATTCACAGATTTTCCCATCAGCATTGTTTCTGCCAGGCTAAGTATGATCTGGATTTCTAGGATGTAGGGGAAAAAAAATCTCCAGACTTCTCCCTAAATGTTCTTTCTAAGTCTATCACAAAGTAACCTGGAGGCCAATGCATCCCAGACATGCATTTTGCAAGATGCCTTTAGAAATGGTGGTGCCCAGTGCTTTACAGCAAAGGAGCTTGAGCTCCATCCTCCTGCTGTGAGAAGAGGCAGCATCTCCCCCATTCCCAGGTTTGATGCTCTGCCCCAGGGATCCCCAGCAATGCCAAGAAAAGCACCTTGCTCTTCACATCATGGACAGTTTGTGACACAGAACAGAGGATGATGCACCTGGGACAAACCCAGCCATAGATGCCCACATGCCCAGCAACTTACACCCTCCCCAGTAGGTCTTCCCCATGGCCAGCACCATACCTGTGTGGACGGTTTTGTGGCTGGCAAGGTTCCCCTTGTAGCGGAAGGAGGCCTGGCAGCGGTCACACTTGTAGGGCTTGTCACTGTGGACTTGCAGAGAATGTCTCTTGAGAGAGGCCTCCTCAGAGAACCGACAGTCACACTCATTGCAGAAGAAGGCTCCGTTCTCTGGAAGAACAGAAAGGAGAGCAATGAGACGGGCAAATGCATGGGCAGCACCTTGATGGGCCACAGGATAGGTTTGGGATTGTGGAGAGAGATAGCGAGTGTTGGAACAAGAAGTCGAGTGCAGGCATTTGTGGTCAGCAGCAAATGCACCATGTCATTACCTCCTGACTTTTTTGTGCATACAGCAACATAATGCATGGTTTGAGAAAGCAAAGTCATCATGAGCTCTCTCTGTCCTTCATTG
Organism: Psittacula echo; assembly: GCF_963264785.1. Classification (NCBI taxonomy): domain Eukaryota; kingdom Metazoa; phylum Chordata; class Aves; order Psittaciformes; family Psittacidae; genus Psittacula; species Psittacula echo. The sequence continues at coordinate 28,065,775 of NC_137740.1, read as the reverse complement.
TGACACAAGCTGCTTCCAAGAAGCCAGCATCTCATCTGAATATTTTTCAGAGGGGTCCACGAAGGCACTCAAGTTATCAAGCGTCCTCTGAGGGAGGGATGCTGAGCTCTGGAGCAACCCCAGCACTTTTAGATGTCTTAAACCTTTAAATGTACAGATGTCTTCCTTGGGCACGGGAAGACCATTATCATCTGAACCACAAGGCAGGTCCTCCCAGTAGGAGGGTGCCTAACTCTTAAGTGCTCTGTATAGCTTTGACCATCACCACAGTCGGATTCCCTCTGTGGATCTCAGCCCACACCCACAGGTGACAATGCTGCACTTACCCTCCCTGAGCTACAGGCAGATGGGTGCACAGATACTTGTCTCTGGGCTTATGGAGTTTTGCAACAGGATTGCAAGCCTCATTATCTGCATTTCTCCAGATGTGCACATTGGACTCCCTGATAATTAAGACATCATGATGGAAGTATGAGACACACCATCTTGCCTAATCTCCATTAGGGTCATTACATCTGCCAAGCTTGTTCTCCTGTGGTTCGGGGGGTGGGGTGCACTTTGTTTCCTGTCCTTAGCTGACAAGTTTGCAGCAGGTGACTAACTCCCCACACAAGATATCTAGATGGTGCTGGGAACGGGAGGAAGGAAGCAATTCCGATGTACGCGTGTCCCTCACATGTGTGCACACAGCTGGTTAGCCACTCAAGAGGGGACTGTAAAGCACCTTGGGATCCACCAGCATCAGGGACAGGTCTGACTGCCTGTTTGGACACGGTCCCCAGACTGCTCAGACCCCTTGCCTGCTGGTTGAAAAGGTGACCAGGGATGCAAGACTCACCGCAGCTGGAATCAGAATATTCAGACTGGGTTTCCCCCATCTCCTCTCCGAAGTTTGAGCCAGGGGTGTGAAGGCACATCTCAGCATGTTGTGGGGACTGGCAACCACAGGAGCTGCACTTTGATGAATGCATGTACAGCGGGGACTGCCCTTCGCTGCTCCGAGGGGACCCATCCCGGGACCTGTGGAAAGAGCAACACAGAGAGCTGTGAGAAGGCTCTTGCTGTGCTTCAACTACTAGGCCCTTGTTTGCACTTTTCCAGGCACAACGAACAGACATGTTTTATGAGAACACTTCTGTGGCAAGATGCACAGCATAGCCGTGATCAACAACAGGTCCCTGAGCCTCAATCCCATCACCAAATGGCCTCAAAGCTCTCTAGGAACATTCAGGTTCAGAGGACAGTGTACTGTTCCCTGGTAATTTGGCTATTCCAATGCTTACAGCCAACCAAAAGCTCAAGGGATTCTGGACCCAGCATTCCTAGTTCCATCACTAGTCCAGGCTGGCACCACTAAAGTGGGGACCGTGGCACACAGCTGATGTCACTGGCAGTGCTCCACCAAAGGCAGAGGTTTCCACCTGCTCATGGCTGGACTGCCCAGCCCAATGTTACAGATATTTCACACATTTCCAAACCCTCACCAACAACACAGTGAGTCCTGTGTCTCCAAGGAGGGCACTGGGGAGGGAGAACTTTCTCACCTGTTAACAATATTGTTGAGTCTGCTTGCTTGTGGGATAGTAGAGTCTTCTCCACTCACGCTCATCTTTGTCGGGGATTGAACGTTGAGATGTTCTGGCTCCATGGACTGCTGGCAAGTGGACATGGGCACATAGGTGCGAGGAGAAAGGGTTCCCATCTCATTCTGGTCAGCATTGTCTTGTTTGGTGTTTTGATTGAGAGAGTTGAGGACGATGAACTTGTACTTCTTCCAGTTGCAGGCTTTGGGGTCTGTGGGACTCTTCGTGAAGAGGGAGTTGGAGTTCTGACTGATACGGGCATTCTTGCTGCTGCTGGACTCAGTTGGTGAGTTGGGCTGACAGTCTGACTTCTGGGGACTCTGGGGGCTGATGAGTCCCTTGCGGTCTAGGGGTGTGTTGGTAGGCTCAAAGTGCTGGCTGATCTCATCTTCTGAAGAGGTTCGCTCCTCCTCTTTGGCCACTTTGTCACAAGAGAAATAGGGATTGTTCCGGATTGAAGGGACAACAGGTTTGGGGCCAGAGGCTACGCTGTAGTGCATGTCACTCCTGGCTTCTTCAGCAGCACCTTCTTTCGGAGCATAGATGGTAGCATGGCACATGTTGGCTGAGATGTCAGTAATGGTTCTCATGTACTCGGTGGGGATTGTCCTGGAGCTGTCGCATGGTAGGATCCTCTCCTTGGGGAAGGCGCCTACTCTCGAGAGTTCAGAGAGGGGCATCCTCATCTCTCTCAACTCATCATCCACAAGGAAGCTATTTAGTGGGAGTGGGCTGTATCCATGGTAGGAAATGGGGGATCCAGACAAACCATTGATCAAGCCAGAGGCAAAGGCCCTCCCATTGCAGAGGGACCCATTTGGGAGAGGCATGCCATTCTCTGAGACTTCTCTGCTCCGATAAGCCATCACCTCTGGGTGACTCAGCATCCGTCCAGCCAAAAACTCTTCCCTTGGGGTCTTCACAGCAGACACCATTTCTGCTTCACTGGAATCAGGCAAGAAGGAGGGAGACACAGTCATTTTCAGCCCGTAAGGATAAGTTTGCTGGTTCTCCCCGTTCCCACCCAAACACACCATCTCAGGCTCTCCAAAGTACACTCACGGTGCTCACCTAGACTTGACAAACCTTCGGCAGGTATCAACCACATGCTCCATCTGCAGGTACAGTGCTGTGGCCATCACAGCCATGATGTTGCTCTCCCTCAAGTTCAGGCGAGATGTATACATGAAGTCCAAGAGGATGCAAAACCCCTCAGGGTTAATTTCAGGGTCCAGATTGATGACATTCAAGTTGCACTTGAGCTGGTCAGTGAAGATGCTGTAGAAGAGGCCACTGCAGAGAGGAGACAGGAGAGATGAGTGTTATGACAATTCAGAGGAAGAAAGGGGAATTTGTCTGAAATCCCTTAGCACAGAGGGGTTCATGAATGGGAAGGGAGGAAGAGACAGCAATTAAAGAATTCCCTGAGCTTTCCCCTTATTATCAAGCTTGGTTTCTCAGCTTAGTAAGCGTCTTCTGCACTGCACTTTTCCCAACTGGAACAGCCTGCTTTTAGACCTCACCCGCTCAACAACTCCCTACTGCCTACATTTAGAAATTCCCTCCTTTTTTTTTGTTGTTGTTGTTCTTACCAACACCCCCTTCCCACTGTGACTCATTTCTTTCAGAAGCCTCTTGGGGCACCCATGCTCACTCTTTAACAAGAAAAAAAAAATAAAAAGAAAAAAAGGAAATGTTGGCAAAACATTTTTCAGATGTCTTCGTAGTCAGACCGTTGCATTTTCAAATCTTTTATATCTCGTCAGCAGGAGACCCTGCAAGGCATTCACCGCAATCCAACTGCATAATTGTGGGATGTTATTTACCGTTCACTAGGAAGCAATTCCAGCAATCCTAGGAGCTGGAAAGGGATTTCAGACCCCACCAGGCTTGGAAAAAGAAATCAGCAAAGGTGGGTGCAGCCAGCAGCCAGGGAGGAATAGCTCTAGAAATAGCAGCTGCAGGGGACACTGCGGTCACAGAGAACTCCCTCACCCCAGCGAGCGTCCAGCCCTCCCTTTCCTTTCCACTCCTGTCCTGCCTTTGCAGAGCATTTGAGCTCTACCTCAGGAATATGCCTCACATCTGCTGTGCTCCTGTTTGTCTCTGTGGGCTGCACGTGGGCAGATGTGGGTGTGCAAGGAAGAGAGAGGGTGTGGGCATTATGCTGGAGGCAAAAAGTCGCAGCTCTAATCCTGTTACAGGTACAAAATTCTTGGCAGCCCCTTTCACTTCTGCTTCTCTCCCTCCATTTCCCTGTTTGTAAACCCCACAAACCTCCCCAGTGCTGCAGCAGTGCTGCTAACAGCCAAAGGCAGAGGGAGCAGGGAAGGGAGGCAGGGAGGGAACCCTGCTCTCACCTGCAGGCCATCAGGACTGTTTTGTGGGCTCTGAACTGCTCCCGGTTCACGATGATGACAACATCAGTCAGGATATCCCGGCTTCTAAGGCGATTGAGATTGAGAAGGACATCGCTCGCATGGCGGGTGAACTGAATGCAGCTGTCTGCTGGCGAGGCCATCTTGAGTCTACTTGAAAGAGAAGCAGGAGGAGGATGGGAATGGAGAAGCAGCCAGGCAAGCACCCTAAACCCAGCGAAGAGACAGCTGCTGCTCTAGGATGTGCTCAGCCAACTGCTGCTGGCAGGGACAGCACTAGATCCTTGGTCCCAAGGCAAACAGCCCTGCACCCCTCCAAGCACCTGCCAGGCTGCTACCAACAGCGAGACCTGGCATGTCTCAGTTCCACCCAGCAAACTGGCAAGCGAAGGCGACCAGACCCTCCTGAAGATTAGCTAACCAGCTCCATTTTCTCCCTGCCTCACCCATGGCAGCTCCACCCCAGCCCACTCCTCCCACCACCACTTGCGTTCATCTCCACGAAGCTCCCAGCACAGTTTCCTAGCCTTCAGATCTTCCTCAGAAGCCATCCCCCTCACTCGCCTGCTGGCTGGCTGAAAATCTAACCACATGAATGAAAACAAGCCATTAGGTTCCAAATGTTGTAGATTTCAACACCTGGAAAATTCAGCCTGCAGTGGATCACCAACCCTCATCCATCAGCAAACTACTTTCTTGCTCCCAAGTGGTGGCCACTCTGGAGAAGATCCGTCCACAGTTTCCCAATGAACTGGTGGTGACAATGAAAAGAAGAACTCATCTAACCTGCTGAGCTGCTACCCACACCGCAGCCCAGTCTCTCCCAATGAGCAAGGCTTGAGCTAATCGAGGAACACGAAGCCTTCCCTCAACACAACACCTGTTGATCCATCTCAGAAGTGTCCTCTCAGCTAGCACCCAGGGAAGCCCACATCTACCTGTGCCTGAAGTCTGGGCTGGAATGTGCATCCTCAGCATCAAATTCCCCTGTGATCAACCCCCTCCCACAACTTCAACTCCTCCTCCTTCCCCAGCAGCATATGAATGTACAGTATTTTCTACAGAGCAGCTGGTCTCCCAGAAACAAATTCCAGCTGGGTCTAATGAAACCTTCATTCAACATGGTAAAGGGAAGGGGGGGGGGGAAGGATGTAAGGGAAAGCACAAAATTAAGATTTACATACCCAATGCCTCAATTCACAGTCCAAAAGTTTCTTTCAAACCTACAAATAAAGCACAAGAAAACAAACGCCACATTAGCTGGCAATCATGAATTGGCCATGGCAGGACACAAGCCTGCTGTTTCGCTCAAGTATCGCTTGGATAAAAGCTAGAGATAACAAACCTTCTACTCTCCAGTAAGGTTAACATTTGTTTCTTCCGGTACAGTACATTCTTATCACAACCACAGGCTTTGAGAATCCAATCATAGCTTCTTCCACACCCTCTAGCCCAAACCATGGGTGTATGCCAAGGAGATTTTCATTTCCATGACTCAGGAACTTAAAGGCAGGTGGGGAAGGGAAGCCAAGTGAGAATTTTCTCACCACTTCTTCCGGAGATAACTCTTCCCCTGCCAAGATCAAATTCCCAGCTGGTGCCACATCCAAGACCAATGCCATATTACCAGCACCTTATTAACAGGTATGACTTACACACAAACATCTGCTGCCACTCTGCTCAGAAACCTGGAAAGAGCGTGAATCCAGCCCTCAGAAACAGCTGCTGTCCTTCTCAGAATACACACTCACTCCAGCCACTGGTAAAAACGCCCTGGCATAGGACTGCTCAACAGGCTCGGGAGGATATGGGCATCAAGTACCAAAGTGACTTGGCTAGGATTGCATAGGAAGCCAGTGGCAGAGAGGGAGGAGGACCCAGAACAAATGCCTTCCTCTGGCTGCTGGAAATGCCTTCTCCTAAACCTCAAGCTTTGTTTCCAGCTGCTGGCTTCACAGGCAATGTGGCTGGGGCAGCATAGCAAGGAAACTCAGGAGTTAAATGCCTTTCAGAACTCACACTATTACTCCCAAACTCACTTAAAACCAGCAAAGACAATTGACCTGGCATCAATGCAGGAAGAAGTTCCTCAGGCAGCCACCCCAGCAGGGAAAAGCACAATATATTAAGTGAACCAACAAACCCCAAGACCTTCACCCCACTATTTTGAGGACTGACCCTCAAAAAAAAATGAACACGACAAGACTGCCAGCAGTTGCAAAGAGCCCATCCAGCTCTGTGAGGAGATGTGCACATGTGGAGCCCAAGTTTCCCTTACATCCCTGGAGACACCGGGGTGGGATGAAGAGGTGATAAATCTCATCACATTCAAAACCTAGAGGGGTGCCTTACAGCCCCATTCCAGCTACCAAATGCAAGTTTTCAGAGCTATTCTGAGCCTGGTTAGCTTAAAACTTTACACACACACAGTGACTCACTTCCCAAACACTGCAGGCTCTGATCTTTCTGTGCATGCTCGCTGCTGACTCGCTACCAACAATCATAAGCCAAGGGAGCCGCGGAGCTCTGCAAGGAATCCAGCATGCAACCATGTGTCCACAGAAGCGCAGATGTACGCATTTGGGGCAGCTGGGTGGCATCCCAACCACATCTGCAGTGGCAGATGCACCCCGCTAGGCTCCCAGGGACTCACCCCAGTGTCAGAGACACAGGGAGGTGACCCATCCAAACACCAACAAGATTACAAACTGTGGTGAACTCTGTGCCTGGGAGCATCATGTGAGAAGCTGCTGCTGTCGCCAAATTCCCTTACCCACAGCGAGGCCGCCGTGCTGCCCCGGGAAACACACAGCTCTTCTCCCAGATCTAGATCCCGGCACAGCTCTCTCCCCCACTCCTAAATTATCCCTCCTCAGGGCAGCGCTGCTGCAACACCCACGGCGCGGGGGGCATTCCAAGCAGCTTCCAGCTGCAGGATGTGGCCATGCAAAAGGGAAAGGGACCTTCCTTCCCCTTGCTATGCCGAGCTGGGTTAACCCTGCCCCTCCCGGTCTCTGCACAGCACCAGCTCTGGACTGCAGCACGGGAAGATGCTCTGACCAGAGACCAGCAGATAGCAATAAGGAGCAGAGACCAGTGATGGGGAGCAGAGCAGACCACTGCAGCCAATCATGGTCTTAACCATCCACCCCCTTCAAAGCCTATGAGGCTTCCCAAAACTCAGCTGGATCCCCAGCACCATTCCAAGCTCACCCCCCTACCGTTTTCCTGCTCAGTACCTTGCAGGTGTGGGCTCTTCGGCAGTGCTTGGGGCTGCACACGGGGGCTTGCTGTGCCCAAAGAGGAAGGTCTGGGCCCATTTCAGGGGTGGCCACATGGGACTGTCACTGCTGCTGCCTTCCAGGAAGGCACTGGTTCTGCCCAGTGGTTCAGGGAACGGCCCTTCCCTGTCGGCACCTCCCCGAGAAAACCCATTCCTGGAAGGGAGCCCAGGGCTGGCTCTACCCTCCCTGCAGCTGGCTCAAAGAGCATGGGGAGGGTGTACCTGTGCGGGGGGGAACCCCTCTCAGCTCCATCCCATGCAAAGGTGAGACCCTCACAGCTCCCACACCCCAAGGCAGAGGGAAGAACCAGGGACTTACCCCCCATCCATCTTTCTGCCATGCACAGGGAAACCCATCCATCCACTCTCTCATTTATAGGGAATCCCTTTTCAAGCATCCTCCTCCCACCCTGTGCAAAGGGGAAGCTTCCTACTCCCCCACCCCACTTTGCATGGGGGATACCCTACTCTTCCCCTCTCTCACCCCTAAATACATAGTCTGGAGGAGGGCGCAGATCAGTCTCCCTCTCTGCACCTCTGCCTCCTACCCCTCCAGAGCCTGCAGCACTGACTCCTTCACATCACCTTGGAGTGTGGCTGGATGAAGTCTCCTTTCCCCACAGCCTCATCTCACAGCGCTCTGAAACTGCCTGCCCTAGGGAAGCTCCAACCTGTCTTCCAGCCCCTTTTCTCCCCCGTCTCAGCCCCATGGGAACATCCCCTTTGACTGTCAGGTCACTGCCTGGTTTATCCTTAACTGGAACCAGGACAACCAAGAAAATGAGGTGAGAAGCCCTGGGCGCAGCCATGGGTGCTACAAGCCACGGTGAAGAGGATGCTTTCAGCCAGGGACATGCAATCACCCAGCTTAGTTTTCCCAATATCATGCAGTCAGGGAGCACTAAGCATCCTTCAGCTGTCACAGCAGAGTTTTATTAATTTAGTAGCTTCTGGTTGGTGTCTAGGCCAAAACGTGGCTGGGTTAATAATAACCCAAGAAGAGACTGGGAGAAGTCCTAGTGCACGGTGTCAGCACAGATCAAAAGCAGCATCACCAGTGCAAGCCCTGTCGTATTTTCCATTGTATCCTTCCGTGAGTGGATTGCACTCGCTCTATCGAGCGGTCTCAATCTGATCCAATTTCCTGCCAGCAAACAAATGTTTCTAGGAAATGCAATACGTTATCTGGACAGGTTTATTATCAGCATTTGGAACCAGGAGAAGTGCATACTTTCTTGAGCGCTGCAGGGAACTTCATAGTTTGTACTTCAAAAGAGGGTTTTAAAAGGACTGCCCTTGAAAGCTGGCCTGGCTCAAGTCTCCACATTGTTTTGGTCTTTGCAGAAGAAAACAGAGGAGGGGGGAAGACACACTGAAACTGCCTCCAATGTTTTCCACTGAGAACTCCCTTGCCCTCTCTGGAGCCAAGCTCTGACTGTGAGGCAGAGGCAGCACATGCCCTTGGGAACCGAGCAGTCAAGCCTTCTTCAGCATTTTGAATGACCCCAAGCAATTTGGCACATTAATTTTTCAAGGAAAGGCAGTAACAGCTCCCCAGCTGAAGTCAAGGAGCTACTCCAGAGAACAAGGGATGGACATCATGCCCTGCCAACACTGAGCTCTGCATCAAGGTGCTGACCCAACAGCCGGATGGAGAGCTGGGCATCCTCAGAAACTGAGCCGGGTCCCTGGCCCACCAGGGCTCAGAAGAGGTGCCTCATCATCTGCACCCTGCACCGGGGCAGTAAATCAGCAACCAGCACAGACCCAACCCTCTCTCTGTCCTCCTGGGGTTGATGGTGGCACAGCTCATTTGGGTAGTAAGAAACCAGTCTGGCATCCTGCCTAGATGGGACTAGACATGTAGGCGCTTTGGGGGTCCCTTTGGGCCAGGCGAAAGATACCCTCTCACCCCTAAATTTAGCCAAACAGCTATAAGGAGACTCATTTCAGAGGGTGCACATTCAGGACATGTTCTTCAGGACCCACAGTCCTGCACTGGGCTCACGCCAAGCTCCCCCCTCCATAAACAGGGGTCTCACATTCCTCATGGATACCTGGCATGCCACCCAAAGACAGCATGCTGACCAAGAGGGTGAGGGTGAAGAAAACAGTATGGAAAAAAACCACAACTTCTTGCTCTTTCTCAATGCCCTGTGTTTTAGATGTGAAGCTCCACAGAGATTACTGGGGCTTTAAAGCAGTCCCAAACACTACACACTTGCTCTGATTTAGGGCTGTGTGTCTTTTGGCTGTCAGCATCCTGCAGCAATGGGAACACACAACATCCAGCATGGATTAAAAAAAAAAAATGTGGGTAGGACTTCATTTGCAGTCTAATTTTGCAGTCTGAAGGAGCCTTCTGGTCAGGTGCTGATTTTTGGATACTCATCTAACCAAATTGCAAACTGTAAACTCCTGAGGTTTGCCAATGCCTGCTGTAAACATGGAAACCAAGTGTCACTTTTTGCCAAACAGAAGAATGGTTTAAAAATAGATCTAGAAAAGAATACAGGCACTCAGCAAACAGGGCTCCTGTTTATAGACTCCCATGCTACTATAAAATGGAACAAGGGGTTATGAGCATGAAGGCAACTCTTAACCAAATTTAGATTTTACAAACTTCTCAGAAACCTGAAAGCAACATTTCAGGCTCCAGCTGAACCAGTAAAAGCTCTTCGTGTGGAGTTTACAGCCCAAATACTACAGCGCATGGACTAAAACTGGTGTGAAATGGTTCTCCAACCTCAACGCCATAAATACATGAAGGTACGTAAGCTGCACACTGAGAAATGCACTTACTGGTTCCTTTTACTCACCTATAGACTTTATAACAAGATTTTCTTTTTAATGGGGTAGTCACATAAAGTGAGAGAGCACCCACCCCTGCCTGTACAATACAGGACTGCCTCACAAAGTTTTACCACCTGTATTTGTAATGGGGTTTTGAGGACAACGTTACTGTTTACTATAAAAAAATCCCTGAAAACCAAAAAACACATAAACCAACAAACAATCCAACCAACCAAAACCAAACAAACACCATTTCTACAAATTAGTACTTGGCTGCTGAAAGCTCACACCTCCTTTCCCCCCCCAACCCTAAAAAAAAAAAAAAAAAAAAAAAAAAAAAAGGCATAAGAAAGCATAGCTTTACAATGCATCCTAAATTAGGCAGAAACTCAAGGGCAGATTAACACCACAACTCGGAAAGATTTTCACATGTGATTTCACGACCAGACCTGCAGAGAACTCCTTATGGAAATGTCAGTGACTTTAATAAGTGCTCGGTTGTTTCCAATTAGTCTCCTTAAGTAAGTTCAGTGGCATCCAGAGTTTCCTCTGCCACTTTCCTCCTAGCTGGCAAGCTTTGATTTTTCTTTTTTTAAACGAGCCGTTAATAAACATGCTCCCACTTTGCGAAGCTGCCGGCTCCCTGGCCGAGAGGAAGGGGAAGAGCTGACACTAGATGGCACCAGTTAGCTTTGCTGCAGGAGCAATTTTTCCCCTTGGAAAATAAAACACCCCAACCAAACCTGGAAAACATATAATTTTGTCGATGTAATTCTGTTTCTCTTAAAACGCGTCTGAGCAACATTACTTTTATGAGCTTTTCCAGCCTTGTTTTGAGAAACTTAATGTTTCTGCTAAGTTTATTTTTGTCTCAGACAGCAGGCTGAAGTCCTCCCCGCGCTGCAAACAGGGATGTCTGAAAAGTATCATAACGACTTTTGACTTTTTTTTTTTTTTTTTTTTTTCCCTTTTCTTGGGGGTGGGATTTGTAAGAATCACTTCTCATTCCGACTTCTTCCTTTGCAATAATAACTAACCAGTTAACCTCCACTTCCTCTCCCAATATTGACTCAGACAGTCAGAACTGAAAGGGATTAGAAATTGGAATTGAAATGCATCCCAAGAGATCTCTAATCTGTTTTGCCAGTCAAAATTGAACGCTGAGATGAAGTCTTTTCTCACTGGAACAATGCAATAACCTACTCCTCTGGAAAACTGCTGGACACCCTTTGAATATTTTTCAGTATATTTGATGATTTGTTTCAGGGAGCAAAATTTGCCATCTACAATGTAAGCTTTTAAGCCTGTGATCCTGTCATTAGAAGAAAACAACAGAACCTCAGGTTCTGCCTCTCCACATATCTATAAAGAGAGGCTTCTCCTCTTAAATATTTTTAAAGTGGTTTTTGAACTGTAAGTTTCCCCCCTACCCCCCTGAGGACTACTGGAAAAAGTCCGTACTTGCTTTTAAAGCACTTATCCTTAAAACATTTGAAACAATACAGCAAATAATAATTTTTAAAGCATTTAAAAGCTCAGGAGAGGAATCAATAAGCGTTTGCAGATTGAAGAAGGGCCTGATCCCACACCCAGCCCTGCTGACACTTTTACTGGCACATGTTTGAATTTGGCCCTGGACAGAGATGCTGGACCAAAGCAGAGCTCCTTGCCGACCCTCATCTGTCCGGCCCCAGCCTTCCTTCGCACTGACCCTGCGCCTACTGAAGTCCGTGGAGAAAACACTGACCGGGGCCGGGTTTGTTGTTGTTTTTGACTCAGGATTTTAAGTTCAGATTTGCCTCTTCCCTGGAAATGCATCAAGGGGTCAAAGGCAGCTTTTTAGGCACATCTGAGAGGCCTCCAAGGATTTTTCTAAACAAACGCCTTGCTTTCTGTTTCCCTTCTTCCCAACAGGCGATTTCATAACACTTCATGCTGTGACTTTGCAAACTAAAGGCGAGGGGGGCCGGGTAGGGGGGCAAGATAGGGGGAGGGGGGCGGCCGGGAGAGGTCGCTGCCGCCCGACCACGAAAGTTTTCATAACAAAGTTGGGCTTTTTCGGTTTTGTTTTGCCTCCCCCCTTTTTATAAGGGGGGTGTGTGCGTTAAAAAAAATAACATATATACACACACGCACAAGCACACAGGTAACAAAAATAAAGCCTTCTTTCTTCCCCCACCGGCTTTTGGGTTCTTCTGGGGGAGCCGGACGCAGGCCGGGGGGAGCAACGGCGCGGTGCGTGGGGGTTGCGCGGCTCTCCGCGCCCGGTCGCGCCGCTCGCTCCAGGAATAGCGTGTGGCCGGAGGCCAGCCCCGCGGCTGCCGGCGGCAGATTTACGAGGGCTGTCGCCGCGCCAAGTCCGCCGCGGTAGTAAACACAGGGGAAGGGCTGGGATGGGGGCACCGGGGGCCTCCCCCCGCGCCGTACCAGGGACCCCATCCTTTGCTCGGCTGCACCTCATTGCCCCTGCCGGCAGCCTTCTTCTCAGCGGAGGACCCCGTCTTCTCCGCCGCGGGGTATTATTATTAATAATATTAACGTTATTATAATTTGAACCCTGCGCATAATATCCGGAGTTACTCCATACACTTTCCCCCCTTCCCGAGCTTTGCCCCGCCGTTTATTTCCCAGCCGACAAAAGCCCGTTGCGGCCGCCCCGGCACACACCGTCGGCGCGAGCGCGCCTCCTTCCCACCCGCACCTCGGGGCCGCCGCTCCGCGGTGTTCCGAGGACGGCAGCCGGCGACTGCCGAGCTTCCCCGCGGGCTCCCCCCTTCCCCAGACAGAGAAATGCCGCAAGTCCTCTCCACCATCGCCCGCTCTTAGCCCGGGGCTTCACAGATCACGACGCAGCTCCGCTACAGGTTGCAAAACGCTCCAGCCATTTCGCAGTTGAGTCGGGGACCGAATAACGATAATAATTATATAATAATAATAATAGTAGTAATAACGATAATAAAATGCGGGGGGGGGGGGGGGAAGATGATGCGGAAGGGCCGAACGGCGGTGCCGGTGCAGCCAAACCCCAGCGCTGCCGCCAGCCCCGCTCCGCGGCGGCGAAACGGCAACAGCGACACAACATGCACCGAAAAGAAAAAGAACAGAAAAAATGGGGGAAACAAAAAGAGGGGGATGCGACGAAAGAAAAATCATACACCCCGGCCGAGAGACCCAACCACTGGGACCCGACCCCGAGTCACGCAAAACGCCCCATCTCGGCGGGCGGTAGCCGCCGTGCTGCGCCCGCGGGGCGGCTGCAGGTGCAGAGCGAGGCCGCCGCCGCCGTCCTGCCTGTCCCCGCCCGGCCGTCACGCGTGCGGGAGCGCCAATAATCCCCGATAACCGATAATCCCCGGGAGAGGACGGCGAGGGGAAACAACCACCCCCCCACCCCGCCCCCATGTTCCCATCGTTAAGACATGCAGCACCCCTGTTTTGCCTCGCCTGACAGAGGGCAAGCGAAGAAGGGGTGCGTGCGTGTGTGAATTAAATAAATAAATAAAGCAGGAAAAGAACATGTTAAAATTTAGGAGAGTGATAATAAATAAAATAATTAAAGGGCTGCCGGGGCACCTGCAGCGGGAAGGGGGAGTAAGGAAACAAGAAGAAGGGAGGGAGGGAAAAAAAGCGGGGGGAAAAAAAAAAAGGATAGAAATATATAGAGGCGGCTCCGCGCCAGGCGCCGGACCGGGGCAGGGAGGGAAAGAGGAGGGAAAAAAAAAATGGAGAGAAAGGAGCGGAGGAGAAGGAAAAAAAAAAAAAAAAAAAAAAAAAAAAAAAAAAAAAAGCGAGCGAGAGAATTAAAGGGTAAAATCGGCCGCGGCAATAGAAGCAGCAATCACCTGGTCTCCGGGCTTTCCTAGAAACTCCTTGCATCACCACTTCTAAGAACCCCAGTTCTAAGAATCAACAGAGCCCAATTCTCGGAATTTGAGCTGCAGACTCTACCATTGTGCTCAGCACGGGGAGGGCCGCGGACCTCCCCTCGCCGCTCCATTGCAGCCACCGCCGCCCCCCAGGAGCGCGGACCCCCTCCGAGACACTCCCGAAAGGAGTGTCTCGGAGGGGGTCCGCGCTCCTGGGGGGCGGCGGCGGCGGCGGGGGTCCCACCGTGTCGCCCACCCTTCTCCACCCCCCCTTTCTCGCTGTGCCCAGTGGTCGCGCCCTAGGCGGTGGGTCACGTGGAGGCGGGTGCTTGTGTGTGACGTGGGGGTGCGGTGGGGTGGCGGCGTGCGGCGGACGGAGGAGCGCTGCGCGGCCCGGAGGAGATCAGCGGTCGGCGGCAGAAGAGGAGGAACGGGGGGTTCCGGGTACATACTCCGGGCGGTGCAAACACACATCCCACCACCCACCCTTTACCCCCATTCTCACATCCCGCCGAGACAGAGAGGGAAGGAAGAGAGCTGAAAAAAGACCCACTTTTTTATTATTATATGGGTTTTTATTATTTATTTTTATACTTAATTTGGGGCCGGGGGGGGGGGGGCACTTTCGCGTTTACTAAGCAACCCTCCCCCCTAAAAACAAAAACCCCAACAAACCAAAAATCAAGCCCAGCGAGCAAAGCCAGGACCCTGCAGCATTGCACTGGATTTTTACTTTTTGTTTTGTTTTGGTTTTAACAATTATTTTTTCCTCCATCAGCTTTTTCACTAATTTTTGCAAATGGCCACGCTCAGCTCATGGCCTCCTGTGGAATTTACTTTTGGGGAAAGGAGCTTTTTCCATAAAGACCCCCCCATATGCTCCGCTTCCCGTGGTCCTTTCTGTTTTCAATTTTTGTTTTATTTTCTTTTTTCATTTCCTTGCCAGGATTCTCCAAACAAACAAAAAATTACGCGGTTTTGGTTTTTTTAATCTTTTTTTTTTATCCGTTCTCTCTTTTTCTTCCCAGGACTCTGGAGTGGTGGGTTAAGTCTTTGTAGCTGTTGTTGTTATTGTTGCAAAATAACCTGTAAGTCTGTAAATAACTCTGCTTGTACGGAAATGTCGGACTGTGCCGGGGATGCAAAACCGCGCTGGCTTTTCTGGAAGGGATTTTGTGTCGGCAGTTCGCTGGGCAAAGGCCTTTGCTGGGAGGCATGGGGTGACTAGGCAGGGGGGAATAGTGCAAAGCCTTTGTAATCTATGTCTCGGGTGGGTTTTGCAGCAGGGCGCAGCGGGAGGGAGCCTGTCACCCCTGCCTTCCGCTGGTCCCGTATGGAAATGTATCGCTCTGTATGTAAATCCGTGGTGATTTCTGCCTCTCTATCCCCTTGCCTTGCGTATTTATTTCAAGTGGGCCTGCTGCGAGGGTTTGTCTCGGGGTAAGGGGGGTGGATCAGCAGATCCCAAGTCTCATTTTCATTTACTCGTCGGTTTTTTGGGCTGCGAGGTGCCGCGGCCGCTCGGGTGGCGGGGAGCAGGGGAGGGCGCGCTCCGGGCTGCGATGGCATTCCCGGCCCGTTGCAATTAATAGAAATTGTTTACAAGAATAACCACCGCAGGTCACGGTGCCCTCGGTCCACTAATGCAATCGCTCACAGCTACTGTTTCAGCCACTGCCGAGCCCCACGGAGCAGCCACCTTGGACGCAAAGTCGCCGGGTGCTGCTGTTATTTTGGTTTCTTAGCTGAGCTCTGGAACCGAAACGCTTTAAAGCAAGGAGGGGAGGGAATAAAAAGAAATTAGGAAGAAAACTCTTCTGCTGATCTGCCTCATCATTAAAAACAGCCTGGTGGCAAGACAGGCATGGTACTCCCGAGATGCTTGAGGTAGTTCAGATGTGCTGGGGAGACGGCTTTCCTGTAGTTAAAAAGCAATATGTAATTCCCAGTGAGTGAGCACACGCAGCTCGAGCTGTGCAACTCTGATCCCGGCCCTGTGCAGGGAGGAGGTCCCCGGGTGTCTGCAGGCGGCTGGGGAAGCAATGGACCCAATAATACAAATTCTGCTCTGGGATTTTGAATTTTCCTTTTTTTTTTTTTTTTTTTTTTTTTGTTCTTTTTCAGCACTGAAATTAAAGGAAGGGGATGGGGGGGGAGGGGGGTGTTGTGGTGATGTAGATCTTTTTTGTTTGTCATTTCTCTGCAGCGTGTGATGCTTTCACTTTATCCGAAGCATGTGCCTGGCAGAGCCCAGTGCCTGTGTTACGATCGGGAGCAGCTTGGGTGTTTCTTTTTTAGTGGAGACCCGAGGTCGAGCACAGCTTCTGTTCAAGTAGCACTTTTACGGGGGAGATTTCTGTCTCTGGCTGGCTGCAGCCAGGCTGAGCTTGCATCAGAGTTTCCATTCTAACCCTCCTCGTTACAGGGACATAGAGAGCAGTCACCATCATCCCCTTTGGGCTGGGAGCCGGGCAGCCTGGGCTGCTTTGTGGGGTTTTTGGCCCTTCTCCTCCAGTTTCGTACCATGTCTTCCCTCCTCTTTGTCACCCAGGGCCTGGCCGCAGCTCCCCAGGGGCTGCTGCCACCCGCCTCCACCTGCTGCTGCTTCTTCCTGCCCCCCAAAAGCTGCAGCTGTCCCTGCGGTGCCTTGCAGGGGGCTTCAGGGTGCTGGGGATGGGGTCATTCCTCTGGGACCTGTACCAGGCGAAGCCTTGCCACCCTCTTCCCTTGCCTGCCCCATCTGAGTCCCAGCTTAGGACCAGCCAGTGGAGATGGCTACCAAGCAGGCAGGGCAGCCATGCCCTGGCAGGGCGGCCTCCATCGCCTCAGTGGGCTGACAGCAAACGCTTCACTTTGGGGGGCAACGTGGGCCCATGGTGGGGAGGGCTGCCAGATGGGGGGGTGTGGGAAGCCACCAGAGGCCCCTGTGTTGGCTGTGGGCTGCTCCCCACCGGCCTTGGCCTTCTTCTGGGTCCTGCAGGCCCATGAGGTGCCTGCGTAGCATACAGCAGCTGGCCCCGTTTGTTGGGGGCTGTGGTAACCCCGCTGTGCAGGGCCAGCCCCACACACCCCCTCTGAAAAACACCCCGCACCCTGCACAGAGCCCTCACCCAGGCAGGGCTTTGAACCCCGATGAGCTGCCCGGCAAACGGGCGGCGATGATGGCAAGGGAGTGACACTGCTGGAAATGGGTCCTCTTGGAGTTGGCCGGGGCATTTCTGGGCACACTGGAGTGGGAGTGGAGGCAGGAGCAGTGCTGGGCATCGCTACAGGTGCCTCAAGACCCCACCGCAGGGTGTCCCGCATCAGCCTCTCCATTCCCCCCCTCCCTGGCAAAGCTCCTTGGATAGAAAGCAGCCCCTCTGCTGTGTGTTGGCATGTGGGGCACAAAGCAGTGGAATTTCTTAGCCCTCCCTGAGAGCTGCAGCTTGGTGTCGAAGGCCTCGGAACTGATGTGCTGCTCGGGGGCGATGAGAGCCCCCAGGATTTGGGTGCCCTGACTGCGGACGCAGAGCGAGTTTTTAAGCAGCATTGCGGCAAGTACGTATTTTTCCCAGGTGAACTGCACCCCTGGAAAGAAGTGCCTTGTCTTTTACAAAATACTGCTTAAATAAACAATGACCCACTATAATTTTTCCTTTTGAAATTAACTCCTTCAGGCCATGAGGCTTACCCGTACCCGTGCAAAATGGTTCTATGGAAACAGCTGCCAGGAATTTCAAAGAAGAAAAAAGAAAACAAAAGTGTCCGGGAGTGAAAAGTTTAGCTTGACAGGAGAGAGCCTGTAAACCTCTCCCGTTCCGCGTGGCAGTCGGAGATGGGTTGTGAGAGCAGCCTACCCATTTCAGAGCTGGGTGCTGCCACACAAGTGTTACTTAAAAGGAGTTTTGTGCATATTGATGCCTGTGCACTGAGGCCAGGCGGCACACTGCACGGGGACAGCTTATTCCCTGGCTCAGTTGGACTATCTTGTTTTCTAATCTAACCTATTTTTTTTTTCTGTTTCTTTTCTTCTTTATTTTTTTCTTTCTTTTTTCTTTCTTTTTCTTTTTTTTTTTATTTTGTCAGAGGTTAGTGCTTTGCAGGAACCTGTTCTTAGTGCAGTCTCGGAGCTTTTTGTGGGTGTCTGATTTCTGTATCATGTTTTGGTTTCCAGTATGAATGTAATGTACAAAGAATATCATGACACTGCTCTAGGTGTATGTGATCTTATCTACCTGACATTTAGGGTTTTTTTAACCGTCCGATTCACCTGATTTGCATAAAAATCACATGATTTTTTTCTTTTTTTCCTCCTTTTTTTCATGCACCATCATAACAAACTACTCCAGTTTACCAGGCTGTTTTCTGTCTGTCAGCATGAATGCAGGGCCCAACTCTCTCCCCCTTGTTCCTCCCTGATGGAGGCTTGGGATGTTAAAGGCAGCACCTGGAGGGGACCTGTGATCCCAGTCAGTCACTGGAATCCTTAATAAGCAAACATGTATGGTTTAACTTCCAAGAAAACAAAGCTGCTGAGCACACATCCCATCCGGTTCTTGTTAATTTAAATAGATGACACTTCTTTTTATTGATGAGGAAACTCCCCCGGAACAGCCCCCCCGATCCCAGAAGGCTCCCCCTGCCGCCGCTGTCCTCATTACAAAACAAGGCCGCAATTAAAATAAACTCCAAGAGCTAAACAAACTGCTGCCTCTCACTGGTCGTGTGTTAACTTTAGCTTTTAACGCAGAACAAAATGTTTTCCCGGGTATCGGAAGAGGCATGGGCTCTGGCTGGGAGGGGAAGAGGGAGCAGCAGCCGGGCGTATGGGAATGGCAGGGAGTGGAGCACTGGGATGCTCATCGGGGCTCCTTTTTCTTGCTTTTTTTTTTTTTTTTCTTTTCTTTGTTGTAATTGAAGTGTTTGTGATCTGGCTTGGTCCTTACTGCGAGGGAAAGCACTGGGAGTGGAAAAACTTGAATGTCGTGGTAAAACTTGGCTGTTCCAGCACGCCCCGGGCACACCTGACCGTACCTCACCCCTGCCCAGCCCAGCTCCAAGTCAGCCCACTGACCATTCGCTCATCCACAAGCCCTTGGCCCAATTTGTGTTGCTCCTATCACGCCTTGTACAGAGGCTTCAGGCAGCCATAGGTACCGCTCCACATCTGCTGGCATCTGAAGCTGGATTGATATGGGATGGGGGACGACACGGGGCATCCCAGAGAGCAGGACCAGAGGGATGGAGCGACAGATGGAGGGAGGGACCGCCAAAGGCTGCAGAGGGGCATATGGCTGGCCGGTCCACAGGTCTTCCATACATTGCTTTGCCTGAGAGCATGCTGTTGCCTCCATGCCATGTGCAGACACCCTGTCTGAGGTTACGAATCGCACATGAGAAGAACCACTCCGATGACAGAGGACTGTGCATCCGCGCCACTCTCAGATAAAACTTCAGGATAATATTCCTGCAAAATTGCCTAAATAACTGGCATATCTGCTTGGCTTTCACTGCCAGGAGACAGTGCAGACTTGCCTGTCAAAAATTACTTTCCTCCCACGTAGGCAAAGGAGTAAGATATCTGCCTGTCTTTTTGCCTAATCTCCCAAACACTGACTGCGAGTAAATATCAGTTACCAGGAGGTGTGCAAGGATCGTTCCTGTAGCACTGAGCACCAACAGCCTTGTGCCATGCCTGCCCCATCTTTGATTTAAAAGGGAAACTTCATCCAGAAGTCTTCCAGCCACAGATAATTAACCTCTCACTCCTCCCTGGTCCCTGTCAGTTTTTAACCAGTTATGGACCAAAGCCCAGCAGTGCCTTGATGGGGCTGTGCTGGTAAGGATTCTCCTGGCAGGGTGCATGGTGAGGGAGCCTTCGCCCAGCCAGTGTCCCCAGCCTACTCCTTTGCTTATCCCAAGATCTTGTCATCCTGGTGCCTATGAAAATATGGAGCGTGTGACCTGTGGAAGCTGAAAATCCCTGGCCCGTGGCTGAGCTGCACCACTGACCTCTTTCCTGTTCAGCAGATCTGTCAACTTTCAGCTGTCAAGATTAAAAAAACCTGACTAACCCCTAAAGATACTTCCCTGATAAGGAGTTATGCTGAAATTGTTCAAACCTAAGAAGTAAGTGGTTGCTTTGTTGGGGAAAAAAAATAAAACAAAAAGAATAAAGGCAGTGCTTGCTTTGGATGGTTAGTAGTATTATTTATTACTCTTATACTCATGCAGCAGAGGATCTTACAGATACCTGATATTAAAAAGCAGAAAACAGTCTAAGAAGAAGGATGATACCTCAAAGTTTTACCAGCACAAGCACACTGAAATTAAAAGAGGGATTTGCATTGGTCCTGATAATTTTTGAATCAGACCTTTAAAGCTCAGGCTAAACTAGCCTGGGTTTTATTTTGGTTTTGTTTGTTTGGGTGTTTTGTTGGTTTATTTTGTTGTTTTTTTTTAATAACTCCTCAGCCATCTCAGCCAGCAGAGTGCTACGTGGATTTCTATTTCTTTCTTCAAATAAAACATCAACGTAAATTTTATATTCTTTGAAATGATCTGTACAATTTTGTTGACTGAAAACATTTGATTTAGACTTAAAGCATTTAGTGGCTGGATGAGAGGGTATCTGGAAGCAATGGTGAAAATGGTAATTATTTGTTTTACTGTCTCTGGAATTCTTATATTTCTCTGTTCTATCTCTAAAAGCATGTCTGGCAATAACAAGCTGTCTCTAAAGAGAATTCAATTAAATGTATTGCCAACAGAATATTTGGTATTTTTTTATACTAGTAGCTACAGTGTTAAATAATATATTAGTAGATTTATAGACTACATTTAGGTATGACTATGAATAGCTGCAGTAAAGCCCAGGAATATTTGTGTAAAAAAAGGGGGGAGAGTGGGTGGTTTGGTTTTGGGGATTTGAGATTTTTTTTCTCCTTGTGCTTCTTATTTGAGTTACAATTTTAGGACTTAAAAAGAATTGTTTTTTCTGATCCGCTATTCTCAGATTACGAGAATAAGTCAGCTATTTCTTTGAGGCAAAAATTCACGTGGGATTTCTCCTTGTTTTAAATAATTAAATATTAAAGGAGAAAGAAAGAAGCAGGCAGATTCTACGATATGGACAGGAATCCAATGGGATGTTTATTTGCATAAGTACATGACAAATAGGGAAAGATTGATCCCAAAACTGTATGAAATTGCCAGTTACTCCATTACAGAGTTACAGATAGATTACTACCCATAAGAAGTAACTCTTAATGTCCTAAAAATAATTTAACTCTATAATTATTTTTATTTAATCTGGTAAATGACAAATATATTTTTAATTGCTATAAAGCAAAAATAAAATGTCTTCCAGGAGCTTGAAACTAAACCAAACTGCTCCCCCCACTCCTCCTATTTTTTTTTTTTTTAATGGACATTTCTTTCTGGTTTTTTTCTTTTTTTTTTTTTCTTTTTTTGCCTTCTTTTCTTTTTTCTGTCTGAAGTCTCATCGGCTCTTCTGAATTTTGCAATTTATTTCTCCTTCCTTCTGTCTCAAGAAAAATACTTTTCATCTGAAAACATGGTACATTTTTTCTTTCGAGCCTCCTTGCAAATTGTCTTGCTCTCTTCAGACAAGTTTCTAGGATCAACAAGTTAACCTTCAGAAAGATTACAAAGGTGCAAGTGGGCTGCTTAAGAGATGAATCATTAAATGTAAGGTGAAGTATACGACTGCAGAAGGTTTCAATTAAAGTGACAGTTCAGGCAGCCTTTGCCTGCCCGGGAAAGGTATGCTTTTATTGTCAGCACCGCGTTGGGAGCTGCGTCCATCCTGGGCAGGAAGGGCTGGTTCCCCGCGGCCGTGTTCTGCAGTGCCAGAGCTGCTGCTGCTGCTGCGGTCCTCACTCAAGCAAACAACTGCATCAGTTTCAGTGTGATAAATTCAACTGTGACAGCATTAAATACGGGAAAGGGGCCAGATCTCCTTTCTATCTCACCCAGGATGGAATGAAGGAGCCTGCTTTGGATGTGCCTTCCCAGAGGCTTCACCCAATGCTGCTCACCACCCTGGCCTGAGGCAAAGCAGGATCAGGCCCACAACTTTCCCCATTACTTCCGCACATCCTGCTTGCTTCTACTTATTGTTATTTTTTAAGGTAGCTTTGTTTTAATATGACAGCATTTTTAATAAGCAGCTCCGGGGTGAAGGGAGGAATGCGAGATCCTGCCTGAGTCGTGGAAATACTGCAGTTGTGCTGCCTCGTCCCAGCATCCCCACGGCTGCTTGGAGTGGGGCTGGCACGTTGGCACCTCTGGTCCCCTTGCCAAATTTCCCATGGGTGCCCAGGGACTTGTCTGCCACCATGCTATGAACAGAGGGTGACACATGTGTAACCAGTCCGCAGGCAGCTGCCTCTGCTGTCTGCCCTGCATGAAGGCATCCTGCATGTTTGGAAGGGGTACCTGCAACCTTGGGCTTGTTTTCCCTGGCTTTAGGGAGTACAGTCAGCATGGTGGTGAGGCAGGAGGTAGAGGCGGTCAGGTCAGCTGTTCTCCTGACCTGGAGCAATGTTGTGACATTTTTTCTGGCACTTTCCTGAGTTAAATTTTAAGTATTTCTGGGATTTGTATTCTGCCCCGACATGTTTCCATATGGCAGCCCTGAGTGTGGATGAGATCCTCTCCACAAGGATGCTCCAGTGATTGGGTTAATTCCCTCCTGCTAATTCCTTACATAATCATGTGGGCTCAGATCCTCAAAAGTATTTGTGTGCCTGCCTCCCTTGGAAATCAGGGAGTTTAATTGTCTGCTAAAATTATTGTATTTTGTTTTGAAAGCAGAACAGGAAATAACAAACTTGGATTTATGAGATTTTTTTGCCTCTTTGTGGCCACAGAGCATTTTATCTACCTTCACGAATAAATTCACGGTTAAATAGTGAGGTGCCCAGGTTACTTATGGATTTTTAGACTGTGACCAGCGATAATTGGGTGCCATCATAGGTTAGGGGAGCTGGGTCTTGGGCTGTTGGTGCTTCTGGTCCCGGCTGGTAAAATGCATATAGGACAATGGCACGCTCTTGCAAAGACGCTGTAGGGAAGAATCCATTAAAGACTGCGAGATGCTGAGATAGGGGGATAATAGAGATCACGTCAGTGAGAGATGCCATCTATTACAGATAACGATTGCACAGCTGACTGCATCTCCCTCTCTGGAAATGGCTCCTTTCTTAGTTTCATTTTTGGCTATATGACCCAAAAGAATTCTTCTCACTCCCTGATGTTTGTCCCCGTCAGATATTTCATGCAACACGGAAGCAGGAGGAATCAAAATACCGTGACATTGAAGTTTATTGCCCATCCTGCTTGTGTCGGTTGAAATCAGTTGCTAAAACCTCAGCCTGCAGGACACCGTGCTCTGTATTTTTCTTGCCTAGGTAATCACGATGGCAGCAGGGGGAGGTAAGTATAAGGGAAAGGACTGATTTTATTAGGTGTTAGAAGAGCTTATTAGAAAACAGGGGGGAAATAGCAATAAAATCATAAAGATGGGAATTAAAACAGTGATGAAATCATGTCCCTGCTGACTGCAATGCAACACTTCTCATGCACCCTTTCTCAGTTTGGAAGATCCCCAAGCGTTGATAAACATTTTAGAAGACCCTGATTCCACAGCAGCAAGCAGTGGTGAATATCAGGAGGAAAAGTTCTTGGGTGCCAGAATCAGCCCGGCAGCTTCAGAGGCAGTGTTTAACCTGCTGCCTTGCAGCCTGTGGGCCCTGTTTGGGTTTGTTGTCAGTGAGCAATTCAGATTCACAGTATACTTGGGTTATATTTAGGCCAATTAAATTAATTGCTGGAACAGACAACCTTTTTTATTCCCAAGGCAGTTTTTGCCCCCCTTCTTGACACTGTAGGGCTGATGTAGTGATTCTGGAGCTTTGGTCTGGCAGTCAGAGCATGTGTGTATTTTACGTTATAAACAGCAGCAGGGATGGATGCTGCTAGACAAATATTCGGTTAGTTTTTGTAATTATTAGTAATAACAATACACTGCTCTCTGAAGCACCTTTCATCTCAGAGCGTTTTCAAAATGCAGGTGAAGCCAAGCCAGGCAACTCTGCTCTAGGGGGCTGTAATTAGCTTTAGTTCCACTTTGTAGATGCGGAAAGTAAGACAGAGGGAGGCAAGAGGATAGGAGGTGAAGCAAAGCCAGGGAGCAGTGCCCTGAGCAGCAGCCAGCAAGGCCTGCCTGAATCAAAGCTCTGGCCACCGCCAGGCTCTTGGTGGACCTGTCCTGTAAGGCAAGCTTGTTTCGCCATGTTGTGCTGATACTCAAGCCGAGCCACAAGCCTGAACTTTCCCTCCC
Source organism: Psittacula echo (assembly GCF_963264785.1). Taxonomy (NCBI): domain Eukaryota; kingdom Metazoa; phylum Chordata; class Aves; order Psittaciformes; family Psittacidae; genus Psittacula; species Psittacula echo. Next base: position 28,041,524 of record NC_137740.1, on the reverse strand, counting down.
GGGAGGTTCAAACACACCTTGGGCAGGAGAAAATCCCTTGGTCAGATGGTTTCAAGCTGTTCTCCTTCGCAGCCCTCCTGGTACCTGGGCTCCACACACAAGAAACCCACAAAATGAGAATGGTTCCTCAGTGACCAAGAACAGGAGGGACCTGGTAGCCTTTGGAGCCTGGTCCTCACAGCTCTGGGCTCTCACATCTTTGGCAACTACAAACCCACCAGGTTGTCTTTTGGCCTCTGGCTGCCTGTTGCAGATCTCTTTCCCCACATGGTCGGCATGCTTCTTCCAATTTCTACCCTATGTTTGTTCATAGGCTTGCCCCCTCCACCATGCTTAGGTGAACTCTGTATGCTCTAGGTCCTTTGGACATCTGTGCCCAGGCTGTGTTTGTTTTGTTTCAAAATGGGTAGAAAGCTCAAAAATTTGGGATTATGTCTGAAGTAATTAAAAATCTTATTCTAGAATCATTTAGTAGATGTCTGCCCATTTCTGACTGACTGATCCCTTTTCCTCTTTTTGATCCTGGAGCAGAGGTAGCAGAATGCACCATGCATCCTGAACACCAGCCTGGCAGCCTGCCCCATGGTCTTATCAATAGCTTCTTCTGCATTTAGTTCTTGGGGCTTTGGTTCATGACCCATGTTGGATACAGCTGTGGTGGCTAAAAAGGTTGCCATTCCACTCATGGATGTGGAGGACACATCTCTCAGGAGATTTAAGCACATGGATAAGGTGATTCACATGGGCTCTTCTGGTCTGCACTTTCCTTTAGCAGGGCCGTGCCATGTTAGCCAGGATCTAGGCCTAAAACTAAAATGGATAAGTAAGTACTAGGTCTAGTTTTGAGGGTAAAAGTAAAAGAAACAGAAAAATGCAATGACTTGAGATAGTCTATTCTATTCTATTCTATTCTATTCTATTCTATTCTATTCTATTCTACTCTACTCTACTCTACTCTACTCTACTCTACTCTACTCTTCTACACTCTATTCTCGTCTCCTCTCCTCTTCTCTCCTCTCCTCTCCTCTCCTCTCCTCTCCTCTCCTCTCCTCTCCTCTCCTCTCCTCTCCTCTCCTCTCCTCTATCCTATTACACTCTGTTCTGTTCTGTCTGTTCTGTTCCATTCTGTTCAGTTCCATTCCGTTCCACTCTATTCCATTATTCTGTTCTGTTCTGTCCTGTTCCATTCTGTTCAGCTCTGTTCTGTCCTGTCTATTCTATTCCGTCTCATTCTCTTCTATTCTATTCCTTTCTGTTCCATTCTGATCCACCATGAATGTGTGTTCCCAGCAAGTTTCCTGGTTTAGGCCCTAAGTGCCAGCACAGAGATCCTGGCTGTTATACTGAAATTAGTTGAGCTCAGCAGATTGTCAGGGCTTCAACCTGACACAAGGATTCAATCACCTAAGTATATTTCAGATCCCAATTGACCTGGTACTTCTCTCTTTTATTATCTGTGCACAGTCTCTCCTGCTGTGCCAAGATTTCTGTGTTCTTCATTTCTCTTCCATCTCTGATGCCACAAAGTCAAGTGAATGTCTTCAAGGAAATCTCAGTAATAAAACCTATTTCCTCCTCTCTGCTGCAAAGAGAAAGCAGAGTAATAGTTTCTTTATCCATCAGGGACTGGTTAATGCCTCACTCCTCATCATCACCAAATGCAGCTAATAAAGGAGTAAAGGAGATTTGGCAGTTTAATGCAGTAGCTAATTTTGTGCCTGCTACCCTGCCAGAAAGTATTTTCACTTTTGGGTGATGCCAGAATAGCAGAGCTGATTAATTAGCCTTGTCTTGAGCAGGAAGAGCTCAGTTAAGATGCCTGCAGCCCCCAGACATCCCAGGCATTGGCCAACCTTGTTAGCAGTCGGCATTCCCAGTATCTCAAGGGTTAATCAGTCTGTCTGGGAAAAACAGAGCTTTCCCTCGGGAGAGAGCAGGTCTATTCTACAGATCAGGTATACCTCTGTCATTGAGAGAACTGGCTAGAGAAAGCTCCTAGTACGTAGGTGCTGGCCAGACACCACCAATGTGGTGGCTCACAGTGGCTCACTACACTCTGCATTTGAGGGAGGCAGTGCAAAAACTTTCAAGTCCCTCTGTGACTCTGCGGATTCAGCTTTGGGAGGGTCAGCACTGTAGCTGTCGCATGCAAGCATGGGGATCTATGGAAGATGGCTCTCAGGAGTAGCAAATGTGTTTGTGCAATGAGTAAAAATGCAAAACAAGGAAACCCCAGCTTTGATGGGAAAGTCTCTCAGCAGAGACATTCAAACACATTCACTGACTGCAGTCAAATACACAGGAGATACCAGCCACACATGAGGGCAGCCCCCCAGAGCACCATGGACCCAACAGGACCATGATAAGCAGAGCCCCTGCGCCTGCTCAGCAATGCTCTCCGTGGTTCATTAACTTCTCAGGAGCTCTACCTACCTTGCCTTTGTCTTCTGCAAGGTGCTTCAGAACATCTTAAGCCTGCGCACAGATTAATTAAACTCAGAGACAAGAACAGACAGTTTCTGTAGGACCCGGTCATCTTCCTTTCTATGTTAATTTCTCTGAGGTTTTATTATAATGCCTGTAAGACTTTGCAAGACCAGGAACTTAGGGAATATATTCATAGGCAGAGAAACTCCCTCCAAGCATGGGATGTGCAGCATCCAGCAAAACAAGTCCTTCGGTCTTGGTTGAGTTCCTCTAGATCATAGAATCATAGAATAGTTAGGGTTGGAAAGGACCTTAAGATCATATAGTTCCAACCCCCCTGCCATGGGCAGAGACACCCCACACTAAACCATGCCACCCAAGGCTCTGTCCAACCTCGTCTTGAACACTGCTAGGGATGGAGCATTCACAACTTCCTTGGGCAACCCATTCCAGTGCCTCACCACCCCAACAGTAAAGAACTTCTTCCTTATATCCAATCTTAACTTCCCCTGTTTAAGTTTTAACCCGTTATCTTTTGTCCTATCACTACAGTCCCTAATAAAGAGTCCCTCCCCAGCATCCTTGTAGGCCCCCTTCAGATACTGGAAGGCTGCTCTGAGGTCTCCACGCAGCCTTCTCTTCTCCAGGCTGAACAGACCCAACTTTCTCAGCCTATCTTCATACAGGAGGTGCTCCAGCCCCCTGATCATTCTTGTGGCCCTCCTCTAGACTTGTTCTAACAGTTCCATGCCCTTTTTATGTTGAGGACACCAGAACTGCACACAATACTCCAAATAAGGTCTCACGAGAGCAGAGTAGAGGAGCAGGACCACCTCCCTCGACCTGCTGGTCATGCTCCTTTTGATGCAGCCCAGGATACAGTTGGTTTCTGGGTTGCGAGCACACTGAAGCTGGCTCATTTTCTCATTGACCAACACCCCCAAATCCTTCTCCGCAGGGCTGCTGAATCTCTTCTTTGCTCTGAATCTCTTCTCTGTCCAACCTGTAGCTGTGCCTGGGATTGCTCCGACCCAGGCGTAGGACCTTGCACTTGCCATGGTTAAACTTCATAAGGTTGGCATCAGCCCACCTGACAAGCGTGTCAATGTCCCTCTGGATGCCATTCCTTCCCTCCGGCGTATCAACCGAATCACACAGCTTGGTGTCATCGGCAGACTTGCTGAGGGCGCACTCAATCCCACTGTCCATGTCACCGACAAAGATGTTGAACAAGACCGATCTCAACACCGATCACTGAGGAACACCACTTGTTACTGGTCTCCAGCCGAACATCGAGCCATTGACCACAACTCTTCGCGTGTGGTCATCCAGCCAGTTCTTTATCCACCGAGTGGTCCACCCATCAAACTGATGTCTCTCCAATTTAGAGACAAGGATGTCATGTGGGACAGTGTCAAGCGCTTTGCACGAGTCCAGGTAGATGACATCAACTGCTCTGCCCCTGTCCATCAGTTCCATAGTCCCATCATAGAAGGAGATGCTGTGACAGTAATAAAAATACTGACAATTTCGGTCTGGAGATTTGAACAACTTCTGCAGAGAGCTGGTGAGGAAACGAGTGGCAGTGAAGAGGGAAGGGGGCAGATGGTATGGTGTGCTTCTCCTCTGGACCTCCTGCTGGGCTGCAGCATGTACCTAGGCAGGTACTCCAGCATGAGCATCTGCACTAGGGCTGGCTAGCTGTGCTGCTTTTGTAAGGGGCACAGAAAAACAGATGCCCCACAGGGGCCCTTCATCTCATTATGAAGGAGCATCTCATGGAAGGCTGGCTATGTCTTACAAGTACTTTTATGGGTCATCCAGATGGCTACATCAGAGAACTTGCTGTTCAAACACAATCTCCATTTGGGGTTCCCTGGGCCCACTGGGCTGGTGCTGAGCAGGTCAGAACCCTGGCTGTGCCCTGGCTTGGAGCCAGGCTGTGCCCATACTGCTCCTGTATGGCCAGGGTTAAAACAAAGGATAGGAAGTCAAGGCAGGCTTTGGGAAATATGGGTCTCCACCTCTTCTCTTTGCAGACCCTACAACAGGAGGTGGATATCTGGTTTTTCATGATACAGGAAGGACAGAAAAGATAACTAATGTCACAGAACCCTCCAGATTTGCATGGTGCTGCTATTATAGTGAATATCACATTAATATCCTTACACGGTGTCATTACTCTATTAGAGATGTTGCTGTGGGGAGCAGTGACTGCACTGTACCATGCAGTAGCAGAACAGAAGACCGTTTTGATCCCACCTACCCAAATCAGCTTTCCTGGGAGCTGCACCCAGGCATAGCCGTGTTTTGCCAGGCTCACTTGGACAGACCTAATTTTTGGTTTGCTGCTGACTGCAGCACATCCTGCTCACCTGGAGTGCAGTGCCAGGGCTTGCTGTCCGTTCTGCTTTGCCTTTGCCTCTCAGATGCCACTGTGTCATTCAGGATGGGGATGCAACCTTGCCACTGTGCCCTTCCGGCTTTGAAGTGGAGAGATTTCTGCCCCAACAAGTGGAAATCACCCCCACCCTGCAAGTAGCATGGGACTCCTGGCTATTCCTGCCTTCTTGGGCTTTCTGAGCACTGCTTCTGCCAGCTCCATGTGTCAAGCTGAATATCTCCACTTGGGCACTTTTACAGGGACACACAGACTTAACTCCATCCGTATCCACCAGGGACCTTGAACACATCCTTAGCTGAAAGCAAGGGCTTGTGCTCCATTGCAGGTAGGTGAGGTTTAAACCAGTCTGTAAAGCAATCATGTCAGAGGGAAACGTGGTGCCTTTTGCAGGGACTCAGGACAGTTGGCAATAGCTGAAACTTGCCATTTCAAAGTGCCAGGCTGCTAAACTGCAACACAGAGAGGGAAGACCTTGATACAGCTAAGGAGATAAGATGTTTCAACTGGTACAAAGTAGCCAGTACAATAGGGGACTAAATAAAAGATTGCATCTACGAGGCAGTGCAGCCTGCTGATGAGGCAGGAGCCTTCAGGCACAGTGTGCTGTGACACAGTGCAAAGATAAGGGACATAAACATGCAGCCAGAAAATGGAAGCAGGATCAGTTTTGCATTTTCTGGAGCAAAACACTTTTCTATATAAAACATACTGTGCAGATGTTTCCATTGCACAATATCCAACTTCATGGTGAGGGGAGAGAAGCTGCTTTTCTTCCACAATCCAGCTTTGATATGACTACTCCAGTCAGGACAAGATGCTCGGGATCACTTAAGGGACCTTACGGCAAAGCAGTTAGGAAGAATGGCCTTGGCCTTTTCCGGGCACAATGGCATGTGTGTGTGATGAGAGCTAGATGAGGCTGTAGCATCCCCCTGACCTTTGCAGAGCAGCCCCTTGTTCCCAGAATGTGGCATGCCTGGGTCTGGCTGTACACGCCAGACATGTGGTGGGATGCTCAATGTGCTGCAAAGGTGCTGTTAGCACACAGTGCAGCCCGAGCTCCGGGAGCAACACACTGACTGCGTGAGGCAGAGTCTGACATATTGACTCACCTTGATTTATCTTCCTCTCCCAGATGATATCTTGAAATGTCTCAATCCCATTGCTCCTGCTCAACCCGCCAGATAAGAGACAGCTTGTGCATTGCTGGGACAGGGTTCAGGCAGCAAGTGAGTCCAGCTGGCAGGGAGCACATTGCCTGCCTTCAAGGGGACAGGTCTTTCTGCTGTGGCAGTCACGAGATCAAGAAATGCTTTTTCTTCAGCAGAACTTGTTGATTTTAAAAATAAAGCAGCCACAGCCTATGCTCCCAGGAATGTCTGGTATCAGGAAAATGGAAAGACATTTTTCCATTCCTAGTGTAATTTGCACTGTAAAACCTAAACAGTAAACAGGCCCTACTCAGCTCCGCACTTCTGTGGCATTTATCAACACAGTGTTTTGGTGAGTGACCTTCCTCTAGATCACTAACGTGGCTGAAGTGACACAGTGATAGTGCCAAATTCCTGGCATCTGACAGCTTCCTCCTTCCTACCCGCAGCCAAGTGAATTCAGGGAGTGCTCTGCTCATGGAGTAAACAGCCTGATCTGAAGGTACCTTTGTATCAAACCAAGGCCCAAACCCATAAAAACTTGTGCACCTGTTCAGCTCTGAGAGCATGAGTAATCACAAAGACTGAACATACTATTTCTGTCATTTATTCATACATGCTATTTCTATGGTTCTCTTTCCCTATTATCTCATGTCTTGTAAACATTAATGAATGGTTCTCAGCTTCCAGCACATTGCTTCATTATTTGGGTTGCAGGTCAGAGGGAATGATTTAAGTGATGGAAAAAAAAAATGCGGGTTGGATTTAAAAATGTCTGGTTTTATAAAACTTCCTTTGCAAAGCTTCTGGAGCATACGAAATTCGGACTACCCTAATGGTGTTCCTTTGGGCCATTTCAGAAAATAGGAACCATTTACAAAGCTGCTCTGTTTCAACATGTTCTGAAAAATTCATGAAAGCTGTTAGGGGTTTCTCCAAACCTTGCTGCCACTAAAGAGTTAATAGGCATGTCTGTAAAACAGACTTTGAGGTCATTTGGATGAAAAAACATTTCCTCTCAACTTACCTCTGAGAAAAATGTTGCTCCTAACCTTGGCTGGCTAATTGTATTAACCACTGTCATTTTCACTGGGATCTCAGAAAGACAGGGCTGGCCAAGGTCCACCCAGGCTGGGCTCTGTGACTGCTTGCCCTTGCGTCCTGGGAGGGTCAACCCTGGGTGCTGAGGCAGGGAAGTGGTTGCCATGTCTCTCATCAGGAGATGAATTTTATCAGGCAGCAAAGCCCAGAAGGGTGGGGTGGGGTTTTTTTTGCAGCTATACAGTCAAGGTGGGGACATCATTTTGGGTTTTTGGGAGTGATAGTTTGTCTCTGGATCCGTGATCTGGTTGAGACAAGCTGTTTCAGTGTGGTGTCAAGACTTGAGCTGGGTTTCTTTGCCTTCAGACTGGACATTTGCCTCATTTCCTCTGGCATTGTGGGGAGGAGAGTGGCCCACATAAACTCAGCTAGGAGTTCATGCGGGTCACTCTCTGTGATCACTCTCTGTGTGACACCACATCACAGGGACACCTTGCCAACTGTTAAAAAGGACAGAGCTGCCCACATACCGTATGCAAAACCTGGTCTGGGATGTATCCTCAGCAGTGAGATGTTGCATGTGTAAGTCCAGTTGAGTTAATTCACACAGTGGCTTGGAGATATCCTCAATTCCCAGGCTCAGAGCTGGGGATGGGTGAAATTCTTTCCCCTGAAACTTCCCCTGTGTGAAAAATGCAAATTTGGTGACAAATAGTTTTGAGCATTAGTGCTGGCTTTACTAAATTGTTTGTCCTGAGAAAAAAATTCCAAGAAAGTGCATTTGCAATGTTTATTTCAGTTTGAAATTCCCCTCCATTTTACTTGTAAATTGCTCCAAATCAAAGTGCAGCATTTTCTCCTCACCCTTCACGTTTGCTATAATTTAAATAAATAGTCTTAGTTGCATTCTGAACTAATTCTCTCCTTCCTGACTTTTCAGAACTACTCATGAAACAAAACAACTCCAAACTAATTTTTTCAGACAGCTCTCCTTAGAACCATTAGACTCATTAGCATCCACCACATAAATGAAACCACAGGCTATCAATGTTTTGAGACAGCTGTATTTCCCACCAGAAATTTGCATGGCATCACCTTTGTAGCACCCTGAACTACTCTACCAATATTTTTTTTGGGAAAATGCAAGTTACTGGTACCAGATCTAGACTTAAGAGTCTAAAATTCCCCAAGCAAAACCCCAGCCATGCTCTTTCTTATCCACCAGTCAGTCCCAGCTCACTTCTCCTGCCTGTGTGCTAACACCGCATGACCTTCATTCCTTATCCCATCTCTCCTCACTGTGTCTGTTCCTGTGAAAGTGGTGTCATCCTGTATCCCTAACCATGTCTTTCTTCTGTGGCAAAGCCAACCTGCTGAAAGACCTGGTCCAGATAAAGGTTTAAAAGCCTTTTCAGAAGCAAAGCATGACCTTTTAGAGGGTTCCAGCAGCTATCTCTGCAAAATTTCCATTTTTGCCACCACTTAAGGCTTTCATCAAACTCACATATAACTAAGTGTACTTCTCAGCAACTGTAAGTAGAAGCAATTCAGCCTCTGGGCAGTGATATTTGTCTGCATCAGGACAGTTCTCTTGATTAGACAGAAAATGGTTATTTTTTTCCCCTGTAATGTAAACTTCTAGTGGAATCCCCCTGCTCAATTCCCCTCCACCCTCTGAAAAATAATAAGAGCAGAAAGAGAAAATAATGAAAAATATATGCTTTTCCTGCAAAAAGCACCATTTCCTGGTGAGCTTTGCCACCAGCATGTTCCTGCTCTGTCTCTTATGAGGTGTGAGCTGAAGAGGTGCAGGAAGGCAGCACCTTGTCCTGGTAGTTGCATGTGGCTCTGGCATGCTCTCTGCCTCCCTTACCACCAGGTGATCAGCCTCGTGGAAACACAGGTTTTGTTTTCCCCATAGTGGGGAACATGAGAAGATGAGACTTATTTTAAGCGATTGGTTTTGCACAGTTAACTGTAGATGAGGACCATTGTAGGGCTGCTCTCCAGAAGAGCTCATTGTTCTCCGGTGAGCCGAGTCATCTCATCAGGGATGCTGATGGAAGTGGCTCAGGTCCCTCCATCTAATGTCATTCTGGGATGTGCAATGGAGGATTATGTCCCTGGGTGGAGGGGCTTGGATTGGACCCTGCAGGCGCTGTACCTCCAGTGGGATGGAGGAGGTTGGCTTTGCATGGCCCAGTGCCACCTGCACCTGAGTGGAAATTAGGCAATCTTTAAGGAGAAAATACGGGGGCGGGAAAAGGGAAATGAGAAAGAAAAAGAAACATGAAGGCGGTGATGATTGAAAGTCTGCCCTGCCTGGAAAACTGCCCTAGCAGGGCAGTGGCAATGCGAACAGCACTGACAAAACACTCTTTGACATTGCCCCAGAAACAGCCTGTGGAAAGATTAGTCAGTTAAGATGGGCTTATTCAGGAGGCCCATGCCCAGAGATGCCAGCTTTAGGAGCCCTGCTAGGAAAATGACAGGGCACTGTCATTATGCAGCTCTTGTGGAGAGGTGCTGCCAGGGCTGGAGGGGAGAAGGAGGAAGAGGGAAGGAAGGTTTGGGGAGTTTCTGTCACACCAATGCATTGGGTCCTGGAAGCCCAGTTCAACTCCCCTTGCCATGGGAAGTTTGAGTCTTGTCTTGCCGGGTTGTGCTGGAGTAACTTGACTGAGTGAAGAAGGTCCTGAGCAAGATTGCCCAGGCTGGACATCCTGCCCTGTTCCATCTCTTCCTCTTGCCTGTGAGTTTGGGGGCTATGGCTGTTCAGCATTTCAACAGTTAACCTCTGACCTACCTCCCTGGGCTTCCCTGCAGGGAATTTGTGCCTTTTTCAGCCTATACACTCTGAAGTGTTGCCCAGGAGAGCTTGGTCCTTGTGGAGCTCATTTACAAACCCTCATGACAGGTTACTTTGCAGAGTAATCCTCTGTAGTGCTCTTTCTTCTGGGAACAAAACTCTTCCTGAGGACAGGTCTCCTGAGAGGGCCCTTGGGCTGGTAACTGCTTGTCGTACTCAAGTAGGGACAATATTTTGCATGGAAAAACTTTGTCTGAGAGGACTCAGACTTTCTCTGTGACTGGAAGCATCTTCCAAAGATGTGCAAGCTCTGGTTTACTATATCTTCTGTGTCAGATGTTTGTAGAGTAGAAGGCTCAATCGAGTCCCCACGCAACACCATAGCAAATCCAGCAGAAATAGCTAGAGAGCGTGTTGGGAAATGTGTCTGTCTCTCTTACAGCAGGAGAGCCGGGAGCTGGAGATGGTTTGGCTGGCCCTGCCAGGCACTGCTTGCTCCCTTCACAGCTGGCAAGTGCTTTGGCACCTGTAGCTCCTCCCCAAGAGAAGCCCAGGAATGGAGGAGCTGTTGCAAAGCCTGGCACAGCAGATTTGTGAAACAAATCAGGTTGAAAGTGCTGCATATGAGTAACTGGGGGTTAGAGATGTCTACCCACCATTGGGTACTGCCTGTTATTGCTTTCCCCAGGCAGTTTGTTTGGCCCCAACATAGATGTGCTGGATACACAGAAACTCTCAAGTTTGGAAACTTTGTACTCATAAAAACCCAGCCCTAGTCATCAGGTTCTCAAATTTAATCACTCTTAAACATGTCAGCTTTAATCCCAGCCCCTGTAAATACTTTATGATATCATCTATGTGTTGACACTCGGAAGTTAGATATTTTTTTTAAGGAATTGTTCAGATCTTTTATAATTAAAAAGATTTAAAAATATAGAAATGCATTATTTTTTTTCTCCTTCTAGTTTTTGAGATAGAACAAGCCAATGAAGTCATAAAAATCAGGTGTAATGGAAAACAAATGCAGAAGTCTCCCTGCTGAGAAGTGCTGTCTAGCAATAGATTCTTTTTTTATTTCAGCAGGAGGAAATGGTGACATCAAAATGATATTGTAACATACTTGGCACTAAACAAGTATAAAGTGCCCTAGATGACAGCCCATCATCTCACTTGCCTTCTATGCTCTAGGTGTTGAAAATAAACCACTTGTCACATAGACCATAAATGTATTTCAGAGACTGAATGAGATCCAGGAACGTCAGATATTGCAGCTATCCTGGATGACTGGTTACACCAAACTTACTTCCCTCTCAGTGTGAGGCATTTCAGAAGCATCCTGGTGGCCCCAGTGGTCAAGAGCCACATCCCATCAAGCATAGTGCACAGCTCAAGATGGGGCAGCAGTCTTGTGTACAGTGTTCTTGGCTTTGTGTTGTCATCTAACCAGAGTTTTGCCTTGGCAATCATAATGCAGCTAGTCCCATGGCCATCTTCACCAGGAAGCAAAGGGTGAGCCTGTGGGCTTGGTGGGCATCCATCTCACTTGTTTGACATCCAGAAGTATCCCATCCATTTCTTAGTGCATCTCCACCTCCCTTTCAGCTACAGCCATGTGCCAGGGTCCCACTCCTGAGCTGTATCTTAAGTTCTGTTACTTGCCTTGGAAGAGATTTTATGAGGCTGTACCATCTCCATAGGACATGGGGAACAAGAGGGAAAATAGAAGCAAGACTTGGAATCTCCTTTGGAAAAGTTTTGGCCAAATGTCTTTGCACTTCTCAGAGCCTTCGTGTGGTACCAGCAGCCTAGTTCCCAGGACACAAAACAGCTGCCTCTGGCCACTGCCCCATGTCAACAGCTCACAGTGGCCACACCAACATCAACAGCACCATCCCACTACTCAGGTGCTGTATTTTGCTCCACCATATTCACTTTACCCAGCCATTCTCTGAGCCTTGCTGTAGTTATAAACTCTCCCTGTCAGAAAGTCTATTCAGCATGGCCAAATATTTGTCTGACTCCTCCAGAGCTTCCAGTGAGACTAGCAAAAGCCATTTCAGCCAGAGGTGGGCATACAGAGATGACAGCAGCATGGGGAGAAGATTCAATAGTAGGGGAGGCCAACTGAGGAATTCACCTTGCATCATGACTGGAACCTGCTTGAAATACCCAGGTCACCTGACATTACATCTGTCCATTCTTCCAACCCTGACCCTCACCTCATTCCTTCCTAGGTCAGAGTTACATTCCTCTTTTCAGCACTTGGCCCCCACTCCCACTTGCTGTTCTGCAGGTCTTCCTCACTGGGTCACCACTTGATTCCTCTGCTTTGCATGGCAAGGACATGGGCTAACCATACTTTCCTCTCCTCCTTCACTCTTGCCCTTAGCAGGTTGGAGGTAACCAGCTGAAAAGGAACAGGGCGAATCCTTCAGCTTAGCAGAGCTAGCTGATCTCCTGCAACGTCCCTCTTTTAGGAAGGGACAGAAGAATCACTTTGCTATGTTTTGCCATTTCCTAGGACAATGTACAGTGTGACAAAGATGTGACAGAGCGTGTTTCACCCATGACCATTTTGTCTGATCTCGAAAGTTAAGCAGAGTCGAGTTTGGGTCTTGTCTAGGGTTAGACGACGATATAGGAGGACCAAGAGATTTTCCCTGAGGCTGGACAGTCATGAGTGGCAGGGTGTGTGGGCTAGTATGGGCAAGTACCTAGGTCAGTGGGCCCCTCCAGTGCTTTGGAACTTCACCACTGAACAAGTGCAAAATCCAGAAAAATTAGTAAAACACTTAAATGAGGTCTGTTGTCATCCTGGTCATACCAGAGAGGGACAAATCATGGCCATGTGCTGGGGCTTGGCTTATGCTTACAGAGCCCTGTTCAACACTATCCAGCACCTTCAAAGGGAAAAAGATGTCTCTGGATCTGATGGCAAAGCAACTGACAATGCAGATACTCCAACTCTAGTGACAAGTACAGCAGCTACTCAAACTTTGACTACAACAGATAGAGGTTGGGAAACCCCAACCACTTATTTGAAGACTCCAGGACCTTCAGGGCTGACTCAATTTGGTCTCCATGTTCAAGTGGGGAATGATTGAGCAAGAATTTGATTTTATCAGAAGGAGGTTGTCCATTCTGTATTCCAGCAGAGATTTCTTTGGTTATTATCTATTCACGCATTTAATTTCTTTAGAAGCAGCATCTGCCCAAAAGCTCTGGGCAGTCTGCCATTCCTCCAATGTACAAAGTGTACTTGTTATTGAACCTGGGAATGCATTAGCTACTGATAAGGCCTTGGTCTTGCAAAGCCTTTTCCATATGCTTAATGCTATATGTACAGGAGATATACAAAGGAACAAAGCTAAGTTTGCCATTTCTCTTTGTGTTGCTGGAGTTATAGTGAGTCACATTCTGACCACTTTTAGATGCTGTATCATTTTTCCCCTTCCCTCAAAGACATAAGATCCCATCCCACTTGGACATGTGAAATGCAATGATCCTTTCCTACTTGTGAAATTATGTCAAGTAACCGGTGTTTTCAGCGTATGTTATTTGCTATTTCATCCTTGAGAAAGATCTCAAGTTGAGCAGTTTTTAGTTGTAGTCGTATGGTCTTCTTGTTGCTTTCAGGATGACTGGATGAGTCCACCAAGTGTCCCAGGCTTGCATCTGGGGACTGATTTCAAACCAGCAACTGCCTCTAACTGTCTATAGACTGCAGGCGAGGATAGGAACTCAAGTACTTTAGGCAGCTCCATTGAAGTGACATACAACCTCATCCTACCATTTCCCACACTAAAGCAAACATTACCCTTTGCACAAGGATTTCTGACAGCAAACGTATCCAGAGGAAAGATGAAACCAGAAGACTCCAAATCTAGAAAAGGACAAGTTCCCTAGAAAATAAGCACGAATTCCTCTCGAAAAATTTTCAGTTGTGGTAATTTACCAATAAAGCCTATTTTATGCCTTTGTGACCAACTGAACTTATGCAATCACTCTGCTTCTTACATAACGCTGGCAACATGCCACCCCCTCCCTGTTCTGGAAGAACCAAACTGACGTGTTAGAAGAACATGATTGGAAAGGCTGGCCTTGGCCATTACTTTGCTGGAGCACTTTAGGACATGTGGAATATACTCAAGATGCCATGAAATAATAGCCCATGTCAAACAAGTTCTAGGTCTCCTAATGCACCTTGATCTGGCCACTGAACACACCTGTTCCCAAACTGGGGTGACATGTTGCTCCTTCCTTGGGAGCTCATGGGTGGACCCAGAAGTGGCCTCTTCTGCCCCACCCAGCTCAAAGGGGTGGGAGAATCCAAAAAGCACCATGGCAGGAATTAAACATGTGGGGAAACTTGCGCTGTTCCCGTCCTCCGCTGCCCTCTCCAGTAGCTCATTTGCAATCAGTCCCTGCTGAGGAGGTAAGTGCAGGCCAATTCCCTGGGTAGTGCCAATTCCTCCTTCGAAGTAGAAAGGAGTTTCCCACTCCTAGTTAGTGATGGGCCAGATTTGTCTGCTTAATCCCACTGCTGCAAGGACACTGCTTGAAGTCACTGCTGCTGAGGATGTTCTTGCTCAGCCCGTATGATTGAACGGAAATCTGGTGGGAAGGGATAGCAGAACTTCTGGTAAAGCCTGAGTTTGACAGGTGTGAGGACTTGCTTTCCTGTGAGTAATGTTCCTTCTAGCTCTGTTGTGGAAGCATAAAGGAATCGTGGAAGTTGATAGGTAAATGAGAAAGTGCAAATGCTACTAAGCATTTTCAATGAATTTTGTAGACATTAAAAAACCCCCACCAACCCTAATCCAGCTTCTTTGGGCCCCAGAAGCAAAACGGAGGCACGAGGACATGCAACTGAAGACCTCCATTCTCTCCATCTGCACTGCAGCTCTTTGCCTTGTGATCACTTGGGTCCAGTGCTGAAGTGAGAAGGACTTTGCAATGTCCAGGGAGGAGTGGGAAGCACTGAGGGGTGCCAGGCCCTGCTGCTGCCCACACCACCAGGGAGCAGAGCATGACAGGGCCCCACTTGGTGCAGGAGCCAGGGGCACAGATTCGGCCTGCACCGAAGCAAGTGCTTCAGCGTAAACAGTGGGGTGGGGAAGGCGTCTGGGCCGGGGCAGGCTCAGACCTGCACAGCGCTGGCAGCCCAGCTCTTTTCGTGGGGTTTCAGATTTCAGGAGCAAAGGCATTCCAAGAAAGCGCCCGCACTGGGACATGGAGACATCACCAGATGCTGCTCAGAGTGTGGTCTTCTTCAGCCCCTTTCTATGCCTCTCTGCAGCAGCTCTTCCCTTGTACAGATGGAGTTATGGGCATGGGCTTTTAATAGAATAAATAGTTTGTGTAAAAAAAGAAAATTATTGTGTGGTTATTGCCCTCTTAAATCTGCTCATAAAAGGACTACAACAGGCGAGAGAGGAAATTACTGCCGACCTACAGCTGATCAGCTTCTGTGAGGGCTCCATCCAAGCTTGGCGTTTCACACTTAGCTTTTCAAGATGTCATCTCATGAAAGTTTACAAGCTTAGTGGGAGCAGGTCAGTGCCTTAATGGGAGAGGAGTGAGGTGACGCTGGGAGCACGTGCACTAGTTCAGCAGGCGGTGCTCTTGCCCATGCCCGCCATGCTGTGCCATGCCGTGCCCTGCTGGGGAAGCCACACTCTGGAGCAGGACTCTGATAATCTCAGTAGTTGCAGATCTTGTGGCATTGGTTTTCAGGAGCACTCAGGTGACAGTCTCAGCAGCCAGGCCACCAAACAGGTTTGAAGGGATGAGGAAACATTTAGGTCATTTTTATCCAGAGCTCGTCTGCTATCTCTAAATCTTGCCAAGTGGGCACGATACCAGGAACAGGAGGTAAAGTGCAGGAAAAAACAATGCCAAGTTTTTATGTTGGTTTTTTTTTTTTTTTTTACTTCTTCACCTCCTTCTCCTCTCCCATCAGTTTCAGTGAGATTACACCAAATGCAACACTTCTGAATGTACGTGGCATGACGGAGATGCAGGTGGTTTTAAGGGAAGAGAGCCAAACTGGTGACCTAGCTAGTCTGGTGGAAACTAAATGCCACTGCTTGGAGATCAGATTGTCTGCACAGAGTAAATGGGTCGTCTGCACTAGCTCCCCATGGGGGTCTGCCCAAGCTGCACTAACAGGGAAGACCACAGGGATGCAGGAAAGGTCTGAACTGGTCTTCACAGGGTAGATCAAGGGCTGCACACAGGTTTTGAAGCGAAAGAGATCCAATTAAACTCCTAGATTCTGTAGAACACTGTGTTTTCGAGGGCAAAGTAGGGCTATTTATTTTTACCCCTCTTCCTTTCTTCTTCTGGCTGTGGAGCAATGTGGGCTGTACACACAGTGTAGGATGTGAGCACATACTGTACGTCTGAGGTGAGATGAAACACAAATATGCCTTTTCATAATAGCATTTACACCTGGAAGAGAAGACTGGTTTATTACCTTGGTAAACAAAAGTTAGAATTCAAGCAAAGTACAAACTTTGCCCCAGGCTATTCTGACAGCACACCTTGTGTTTGTGAAGTGAGCTCGGCTGCTAACATGCAGCATGAAGCAACGGGGCCATTTCCAACCCTCCCCCATCCCCTCATCCATGGCCTAAAGTTTAAAAGTTAATGTTTTTTCTTTGAGGGGGTGCTTTGAGGTGCTGAGATGCACCCGGCCATGCCAGCTGAGGTGGCCGATGTTGGCAGGGGGGGCTGTGCGTGGCATATCTCTTCCGTGCATCATTTTTCTCTGCAGAGAGGGTGAGGATTACAAGGTGTGTAGATTTAGCAATACGTGCTGTGTCGAACTGAGACTTGTGCTGCAGGCATATGCTAATGGGGAAGAAATACCTAGAGTGCTTCTCTGCACATGGCAGCAAGGATAAGTTCCTGCCTAGTACCCAGAAGGACCGTGGACCTGGCTACACACCCCAGAGGGTGACATAGCAGTGACTCTCAGACCTCCAACAGTCCAGCGATGTAAGATCTGAGCTTGGCTCTGGACCACTTGGAAACTGTCTTCTTATGTGGAGATCACATGGCCCTAAACTCAAAAGCCTCCTGGGAACCAAATTGCACTCTGCAGCAATGTGATTAGCTCCCATATTGCACAAAAGAGCAAGCTCTGTCCTGCGCAGAGCAAGCTTCCCAGCTTGCTTTGTTGCAGTCCACACAATCTGCCAGCTGGGCAGGGAGGAGAGGGATCCAGATAGATTCGAAAGGAGCTGGAGCAGCAGGATGTGTCTGGCACCATGCTTCTAACCCATCAATCCTCAGCCATTTTCCTCTATGCCAGAAGATGGTTCCCGGGCCAAGCATAAGGCTGGCTCTGGGCTGGCCTGCTCTGTATCCTCATTAGGCAGTGACGTGCTAAGCACAGAAAACTGCCAGCTTTGCCTGAATAAAAGGATGAACTTGTTGGGGTAAAATTTATAACTGTCCCTAAACTTCTATTTCAAATATTTGACTGGCAAAATCCCCAATATTTTTGCAAGTTTGAGGAGTCCATATAATTTCATTCTGTTTTCACTGACGCTTTTATTTAATTCTCGTAACAACAGGGTAAATAATAGGAGCCAAACAGTGTCAGAAAGGCTTCCAGCTTCAGGATCTGCAGCTCACAGGGAAGACTGGATTTCTGGTGAGACTGTTCTCTTGCAAAGTGTCTGAAGAATTCTTACTCCTGGGTGTTATTTCCACAAATCTAAATTGCCCTCTCTCGATCTCCATGGAGCCGGTGTGCCCAGGGTTGTAGTGAGGATGAATGCATGCCGAGACAGCGAAGCTCTGCCTGCTGCCTGGCAGATGATGGCGTCCCCCTGCACTGGCATCTGCTGACCCAGCTCTGGAGGTCATTAGAAAGATGCTCATTTCTCACCAGGCCATGTATTTTACTGCAGGTCACTGCTTGCTTTTTCTGATGACTTCAACGCTTTCATCACTCTGTGCAGGAGCCGTACCACCAAGGGGACCTGAGCCTTTGAAAAATCTTGCACTTTCCTAGACTGCAGTGTTTTTGCTGGTTGTTTTATTTAGCTCTGTTGACCCCAGAAACCTCCAGGGTTACTTTAAGGAAACAAAACATGTTTGTTGGCTAGATCCAACCAAGCTATGAAACACACCGGGTGTTTGTTCTCAGAGCCCAATGTCTTCAGCAGTACGAACTGACTTCTTGTGACTTGCTTGAGCCCAGCTACTAGAGCATGGCATGCACATTGCAACTTATCTTTGCCGCCATCTCTTTGGGCTGCTCAGTGGGGACCTTGTTGCATTATGCTTTCAAGGGAAGAAAACCAGGACCCTGGATGTTGAAAAAATGATTTCTACAACCACATTTTTTCTGAGTCATTGACTGCTCTCTGTTTGCATGAGATGGAACATCACCCTTTTGAACGCAGTTACTGCTACAAAGGGGCAGGCCCATAAGTAGACCTTAGAAAACAACAGTGAATTAATTTATTAAACCCAGGAGAGACACACAGGAAAGCATCTGCAGGGATATCTTAGCAAGTGCTGTCTGCCAAGGTGAGGGGTTCCTGGATCAAGTGCCCTAAATCAAGGAAGTGGTGGAGATGACAGAGAAGAAATGATCACTCAGCTCTCTGATCATAACTTCTGTTGACCTGCTCCCTTTGCTGGATTCCAAGATAAAGTTACGAAGGTTAAATTTAATCTGAATATAGCAACCCCATTAATACAAGTGTGATTTCAATCTGTTGAATGATAGCTTTGGCTATGTTTATTGCAAAGTCTTAAAAATTCTTGGAAGATGAGTACTTACAGAAATTAAATGCATTTCTGCATAGGATTTGTTTAGCCACATCTAACATGCTGAAGTGCACATTGTACAACTGTGGGACTCATTTCT
The DNA here is from genome assembly GCF_963264785.1 of Psittacula echo. Classification (NCBI taxonomy): domain Eukaryota; kingdom Metazoa; phylum Chordata; class Aves; order Psittaciformes; family Psittacidae; genus Psittacula; species Psittacula echo. The sequence goes on along the minus strand of NC_137740.1, from coordinate 28,022,802 downwards.
GATCAGAGATACAACATTCCCTAGTGCTGCTTCTGCAGCAGTATGACATAACTTTGTTGGCTGTTCTAGTCCCTTTGGTTGAGTGATTAAAACAAGACAAGGCAAAGCAATATAGCCCAGGGAAAAATTCTGCCTGGTCATGGGAGACTGCAAATGGACCTAATAGATCACTTCCATCTCTACCTTCTTTACATTCTGTCATGATTCTCTCAGGCATTTTGCAAAATGTGCGTGACTGAACACATGGATTTGCAATGGGTCCAGAGATGGAGAGAGCTGTATCTAAACTCATTTCAGAAAGGTTGTGTGAACAGTGGGATCTGGTCAGTGTTATATGGGGAAGGCTTGCTGCATCTCCAATTTATACATCTTTAAGCTAGACTAAAACAAGTCTTGTCAGTTATGAATGTCTGCTCCATCTCTTTGCATGTGATACCCACCATGCCCATGTGCTTTACAACTGTTTCCCAGGGGTCTGGGTCTGTTCTGGAAAAGTGCACATTTTCTCAGCGCTTGTGTTTGACCTAAAGTTTGTTCCCACAGCGTCCCTTCAGAAAATCTCCATCTGGAGACCGCACAGTGACTGGAAGACAACCTTGTCTTTGTACGCTGTGGGATATCACTGAATGGTGCAGTTACACCTAGGCTCCAGGCAGGATGGGGCATATTCTACTGGTTGTATTGGCCTATGCAACACTTGCACCAGCACTTCGCTTCAGCTGCAGCTACCTGCACATGGCAACGAGAGCAGCTCCATTCACTTGAATAAACACACCACACCTGTGAAACACTACCAAACAGCTGCCTTGTGCATGGCAGGAGTGTGACATAAATCATGGTGCAAAGCCGCTCTGTCCAGTGTTCCCTGTGATGGATCTCTTCTGACGTTACTCCTCCCTGATACTGATCAAAAAAGAAAAGCTATCCAGGCAGCTCAGAGATTGAACAGTGAGACCCATGGGGGATGTGTCCATGTTATGAGCAAGTCTGGGAACAGCTGCCTGTGCACCAGGCTTCCTCTACATGGGGCTGTCACAAGTTTAACTCTAGCAGCTCAAAACTGCAGCTTAGCCACATGAGAGGCGTCCTCTGCTTAGGAAAAGCTGGCTATGGGTTGCCCACCTGTGGATGGAGTCGTATCATGCTCCAGTATGCGTGGCCCTCCATGAACAAGAGCTTGGCTAACATTATGAACCCAAATAGGTTCAAGCTGTTAAAGAAATAGAGCTCCCAGACTCAAGTGGAGCCAGTATCCTGCTTGAGTCCTGCAACGATTTATGATACGAACTGTACAGGGAGCAGAGTCTGAGATTGTGTAATGGACAAGGCATACACATCTGGAGAGGCTATCTGGGGCAGCGCTCAATAAGAGACAGGGATCTTTGGTTTGCACCTGTAATTGCACCTGCGAACCCTCCGACACAGAGGTGTGAACTTGTAGAGTTGGACTATGGACATGGACTGAAATGGGGTTTATTTACCTGTACATGGATGTCACTCTCAGGTGTGTCTGCTGTGTGCTCCTATGAATGACTGAAACTCAAGGGGCAACCTCATGTGGACACATCCCCTCTGTGCACCGGAGGAAGGCAGGACAACTTTTGGCAATGGGAGGCGAAAGACCTTACTTAGTTCAAAGGCTTGAAATGCTCAGTTCAAAGACATCTTAATGATTCATAGTTACTTTTTCCATGCTGTGCTCTCTGCTCCTTAGCTTTCATACAATTGTCCCACTGCATCCATACTAAACCTATTGTATAGAATATAACTTTCTATTTGTTATGTACTGAATGTGTCAATAGTCAGCTTTGTCCTAAAGTGTAAGACATTCCCAGCAAATGCTTGCTTGCCTAAGCTAATACAGAATGTTGAGTAACTGTTCAGTTTGCAATTCACTAAGCATTCCTGAAATACTGAGGCAACAATAATAGTAAACTTTGTGCTTTCATTTCTTCTCTTATTGAAGATCTCAAAGTGTGTTACAGAAGGTAATCAATAAGGTTTCACAGCAAGAGGGCATTGGTTTGATAAAAGCATTATTTGTTTGAAAATAATTGGAAAACAGCTTTGGAAAAGCTTTGAAAACTTCCCTAGATATCTTAGCAGGCTCTGCTTCTTTACAGGGGCTGTCTCTCCACAAAACATTACTGTCCCCTTTCCCCAAAGTCCCATTAGGATTCTGAGAGATGTCCAGGGGCCTGGCTGCCGCTGTGCTGAACCAGCAGGCCTGGCTGTAACTGTTCCTGTGAGACACAGATAAGCCCTGTCCCACTCTACCCTGAGGTTTTGTTGGGCTTATCAGCCCTGCAGAATGCCCCTCTTTGCTTGCACTCAGCATTGAGGTCCATACCAGGAGAGAGAACAGATGATCTTCAGACAGACAGAAGGATGCTGCAGGGGAAAATGTGGGAGGCCTGTTCTCCACATTTGCTAAGACTCAGCTGCAAGCTATGAGCTTTCACTCTAGCAGGGCAGGAGCTAATTCAGAGACAAAGAAGCAGCAAGGTGAGAGGTGTCCTGGAAGTTGTTGCCTGGGAGAGGTAGCAAATCTGGGTCAGGAGGTACCCAAGGAAAAGTTAGACAGTGCCTTCTTCAGTGGGCTCAGGTAAGGTTCTTCTCAAGCTGGCCATGGGATGCTCTGATTTGGCAACCCCGGCCACTTGGCTGCCCAGCTTTGCATGCAGGAGCACTGCTCATCCAGCGTTATTTATGGTGAATGGCTGAGGGCCCAACCATCTGGAGCACAGCCCCAATAATCATGTCCTCTGCCAAAATAAATTGAAAGTAATTGGTTGGAAAAGGAGGAGGGGGAGAAGCAACAACAGCAGAATCAACAATAACAACAAATACCCAACTCACCCCAACCCAATATTGAAAACAAATCATTAAGTATCATTTAAAGTCAAAGTGTACCAACTGTCTGACTGACGCTTGTCCAAGTTTGGCCTTATCAGCATTCAGCACTGCTGCCCTGGGATGCACAAGAAAACACAGAACACCACTGAACGGTGAGCCAGCGAGAGAGGGCACATGTTCTTGTTCACTCGAAGGCCCTTTATGGCTATGGCACTTATCTTCTGAAAGATAGAAAAATATACATGTAACTGAGAAACAGGTCTATTGATTATCTTTGCTTATCTGGCTAGAATACATCTCTCTCATTTCTGCTTTTCGCAGGCAGTGCTGGAGCTAACACCTCCTGGCATTGGGATGGGTGTAGTGCTCAAGGCTGCCTGGCTGCAGGTTGGCTCTGGTGTTTGCTGCAGCTCTCTGTGAAAAAGCCACCCTGCAGCCCTCCTTCTGGCCATCCCCTTCCTCCATGGAGAAGGTCAGGGCTATCACTTAGAGTCCATCTTGATACCAGGAGATCCACAGGCACTTCCTGTGTGACATGGGTGGTGTCCCTCAGGGATTGGTGTTGGGACCGGTCTTGTTCAACATCTTTGTTGGTGACATGGACAGTGGGATTGAGTGCGCCCTCAGCAAGTCTGCCGATGACACCAAGCTGTGTGGTTCAGTTGATACGCTGCAGAGAACAAATGCCATCCAGAGGGACCTTGACACGCTTGTGAGGTGGGCTGATGCCAACCTTATGAAGTTTAACCATGGCAAGTGCAAGGTCCTACGCCTGGGTTGGAGCAATCCCAGGCACAGCTACAGGTTGGGCAGAGAAGAGATTCAGAGCAAAGAAGAGATTCAGCAGCCCTGTGGAGAAGGATTTGGGGGTGTTGGTCAATGAGAAAATGAACATGAGCCGGCTTCAGTGTGCGCTTGCAGCCCAGAAAGCCAACCGTATCCTGGGCTGCATCAAGGAGCGTGACCAGCAGGTCGAGGGAGGTGATCCTGCCCCTCTACTCTGCTCTCGTGAGACCTCACTTGGAGTATTGTGTGCAGTTCTGGTGTCCTCAACATAAAAAGGACATGGAACTGTTGGAACAAGTCCAGAGGAGGGCCACGAGGATGATCAGGGGACTGGAGCACCTCCCGTATGAAGATAGGCTGAGAAAGTTGGGTCTGTTCAGCCTGGAGAAGAGAAGGCTGCGTGGAGACCTCATAGCAGCCTTCCAGTATCTGAAGGGGGGCTATAGGAGTGCTGGGGAGGGACTCTTTATTAGGGACTGTAGTGATAGGACAAGTGGTAACGGTTTCAAACTTAAACAGGGGCAGTTTAGATTGGATACAAGGAAGAATTTCTTTACTGTAAGGGCGGTGAGCCACTGGAATGGGTTGCCCAGGGAGGCTGCAAATGCTCCATCCCTGGCAGTGTTCAAGGCCAGGCTGGACAAAGCCTTGGGTGGCATGGTTTAGTGTCAGGTGTCCCTGCCCGTGGCAGGGGTGTTGGAACTAGATGATCTTAAGGTCCTTTCCAACCCTAACTATTCTATTCTATGATTCCCCCACCTTGGGGTGATGCCAAGGTGAGATGTGCCTGCACTGTGGGGACCTCTCTGCCTTGGTGGTCTTCTTCTGTCTCAGAGATCTCCAGCTGCCTCTTGCTCTGGTGGGTTCTCACATAACCTTATCACCATAGGATCTGATCTTCCTCCAGCACTAGGCGTGGTGACATGGTTCGCATCTGCTGTTGTTTTTTCTTTCAGCCTTTCCCCAGGGGAGGATGGCGTGCAATGCACTGTTCTGTTTTGTTTTCTCTCTCTGTGTGTATACATATTTTTATATACGCATATGTGGAAACACAGATATAGTTAGAGGCATGGATATCCTGGCTTTTTCCTTCCCTCCCACCCATAGATTAATACCTCTAGTCAAGCTGCTCTCTCCCCAGAAATAAGAGGGAGGATGTTTAGCTGCATAGTCTCCCATCCCCAGTGTATCCTGGTCTATTTTTTAAAGAATGCAAGCATGGAAAAATATGTCAATGTGTCTTACACCTACTAGGTGGGTGACTCGGTCTGGGATAGCACACTGGAACTCTTTCCCTTCCTAGACAGAATATGGTTTCCAAAATGTTATGGTTTACCCTAGAAAATTTTTCCACCAGAGGACCTCTTCTAAGCCATGAAGGAGATGGTACCATTAGGCTAAAGAAGATATGCTGCCACCTATGACCGCTCTCCTTTATGTGGTGCATTTCCTGAAGCAAAACTTTTTATTTCCCATTTCTGAGCTTTGGCTCAGTTGTGATAATAAGGTTGGGTACTGAGAGGTGTGTGCCCACACTTGTCTGTCCCCCGCTGGAAAGCCTCTCTGTTCCCCCCTCTACAAGACTCTCCCTGATCCATGGGTTTATTCTCTGCTGAGAGTTTTATGCTTGTAACTGCGTGGGTACAGAGGGGAAATTCCCAGCTGAAAGCCATCAGACATTATTTTCCCCTAATCTTCCAGCAGTGTCTCAGAGGTATTAGAAATCCTCTAGACTCACCTAGGTGGAACATCTCTTGGGATCTATCTAGATGTTTCAAACAGCATAATGGGAAAACAGAAACATTTTGGATGTTGTGATTTTACTTTTTTCCTACCTACAAGCCAGCACTGCCTTCCTGGCAGGTGGTGCATGGGTAAAGACAGGCCACTTAACCAAACGAACAATTCCCCAGACATGGTTGACAAGGTGAGAGATGTTTCACACATGCTTTCAAACACTTTTGTCCTCTTTTCTCCCTTTTTATTGGGACTTTTCCATTTCCCACCTGGAAATGCTTTCTCCTCTGCTCTCTGTGAGCCTCCTCCACAGAGCTTAGTTCCAGTTTTGCTTTTCTATTTCCTCTGCCATTTCCCTTGTCCTTATTCCAACTATAAAGGACTTCCCTGTCCCCTGCTCATCCAATATTTTATACTCCTCCCCAAAAATGACTCAAGCTTCATCCTCAAACTGGTGCTGTCCCTTGGAGCCCTGGCTCCTTGCAGGTAGCTGATGCCATACTCCATACTCGTTATGAGCCTCCTTCTAATTTTTATCCCTAAGGTTTTCATAAGTAACTGATCCCATATTTGTTCTCATGCCAACAGGGTCTTTTAGCTTGGATAGCTCTTCTCCCACCCCAATGTTCATGCCTCTGGTGTATTTACAGATAACAAAGCTATGCCCTCTCCTCCTTAGTTTTGCTAGACTAAACAAGCCAAACTCTCTTGAATGTGGGTGAGAAAAACATTCCAGAGACCTGCTGAACCTGGGACACTGACAGGAACGGCTGCTGGGGGGGCCTTTTGGGGCCCTGCGGTGCTATTACTCTAAGTCGCTGGGAGCAGGGTGCCTGTCTGACTGCCAGAACAGTTTAAATTCCTCCATCCCCATCCCTGGACAATTTCTCTGCTGTCTCCTGCTGGACAGTTCCCCCACTCCTGCCATCCTCGTCCTCCTCCAGCCCCTAGCTTGCTCTCAGACCTCTCATCTGCTTAACCTCCTGCACTGAATTTTTGTACGGCAAAGCTGTTCATAGGCATAGAAGCTGCATTTCTGTCTAGTTCAATACCACATGGGCATGCAGGCTACAGAGCTGCCTCACCTTCTTTCCTCCTTTCCTTCCTTATTCTTCCCTCCTTCCGGTTGCTGTGGCCATGGTAAAGCCTGGCACAGTTTGTGTTTCATCCTTTCTGCTCTCTGAAGGAAAAGAGCTCTGTCATCAGTGGTGCTGGCCATTCCCTTGCACTTAGGAATTTATTTAACCAGCAGGCAGCAAATGCTTGTTGTCTGGGGAATGGTTGTGCTGCTCTCATGTTTGATAAGGGTATATTGAGCTGTGCCTAAGTTTATCTCAATGCAATCCCTTCCAGAGTGAAAGAGTTTTTATTTAACCATTTTGAAAGGATAAAGTCAAGGGCCAGGGAAGAAAACAGATGTACACTATAGGTGTCTTTCCCTGGTCTCAGAATAGCAGTGCAGATGAAAGGTCTAATTTTCTTTTTGCCCAGCCTGGTCAAGTCACTTGCCTAGCAGGTTTTGCTTTTCAAAAGGCACTTTCCAGCTCTCACAAAGGAGCATGGATCTGGCTGTCTGGGTTTGCAGCAGGGTGGGCGTATGGTAAACATTTCAGTGCATTGGGATTTTAACCAGTGAAAGGATTGCCATCAGATTTTGAGCTGAAATACACCTCACTTGGGGGACCACTGGACTCTGTGTAAAGACGAGGTTTTGGTCAGTTGCAGCTGCAATGGTGCGGGCTGGGGTGCAGGGACCTGCCCAGGTGATGGCTGTCAGGACCACAGAGGAGCGGCTGTGGTCAGCTTTCTCTTTTTGTGATTTCCCCTTTCTCGTTATGACTTCTTGGCCAGGCTGCATCCCAGACCTGCAAGGCTCCTGCAGCAGCCTGCAGGCAGCAGCACACAGAGCAACACATTCATATCATGAAACCATACGGAGTGCTGCAATGTAACAGCCTTCCTGAGGGCTCTGAGTGTATGTGTGTGTCTCTGTGCATATACTTATGCTGGTGTTTCAAAGAGTGATTTAAGAGCAGAATGAGAAGGGTTCAGTGACAAATAAAGAATGGGAAGATAACAGTACAAATATAATGAGTTTCAAATCTAGGACCACCTTACGTCATTTAAAGAAAGCCTTGTGATCAGTGTATTTCAGCTGCAGCTTAATATATATTTTCTGAAGAGTTATACTTCATTTCATACACCACATTGTTCCTACAGAGCACCAAAAGCACTTTACGGAAAGACAGCAGGCTACTGAATCAGATTTGAAGTCTGCAGCCGTATTCTTGAGACACTCTTTTTGGAGACAATCTTGGCCTAGGCTATTTCAAAGTGGCATGAAACTGGGATTGGTGATTTCTCTTCCCTAGCACAAAAGAGCACTCTATAATAAAAGTTGAGCTGTATCTGAGAGAGACAGAGCTCTGCCAGGCAGCTGATCAACAGCTGTAGAATCCCTCAGACTGTGATCCTTCCCCTGAAATCAAGAACTGGACAATGAGCCTAAGACCTCAAGAACCAACTAGAACCAAGCTAGTTCTTTCTCTCCCACAGCCCAGGAGTAATGAAGACAAAGCCATAAATGACTGATATTTGTTGCTCGAGTGAAAAGCACAGAAATAACATGATGAACAGGCTGGTGTGAAAGCCCAGGAGAGAATTAGACACCGTACACTGTTACACATGCTGGGGACTGGCATCCCTGTTGGTCATCCAGCAGCTGGAATCCAGGTTTCATTTGTGAATCAGGCAGCTTTTAGCAGTTTATGAAGAAGACTGTTTTGCTCACAAGGTCTCCAGAGCTGGAAGCCAGAGTCCTTTGCTGCAATGGATTCTTCAATGTAAACTCAATGGGTTTCTGACACTTGCATCTTGCAAAACATGGCAGTTTCAGTTCACAGTGGCTTGGGCAATCACTTTCCATTGCCTTGCCTTTATGCTTCTTTGAGTTTTACTTTCAGTTTAGGGTTAAGGCTCACCCAAATCTTTGAGGTGAAATGAGCTCAATAGAAAGTAGCATGAAAGAGGACACTACCCGGATTTCCTCCAGCCTGGGCCTAGGTTCTCTAGAAATGCACTTGAAACTTTGAAATTGGAGGTTGGTTCATGTTTTTAATAACATTGTTAACAAAAATATGAATCAAAATATTGGCTACCTTCCAACCCATGATACAGGAACTGATTGAATGACTCCCTGCAAATCTTTAAAGCATTTTTTCTCCTTCACTCTAAAGCTCCCTCTGAATACTCTGCATGGGCAGTATTACTGCTGTAACTTTTCTTCTTGAGCTGGAGTTGTTTCCCAATTTCTGCTTTCAGTTTTCAGTGTATCAGCAAATCATCTCTTCCAGTTGGAACCAGATATCACTCTGATAGCCTGAGGGGTGAAGTCTGAATTGAAGTCATAATTCAGCGTCTGTGTGATTTCCTTTTCTTCAGTATTAGTTTTGAGTGGTCCAGCAAACCTCAGGTTTTCTTGCAGGCTTTCCACCTCTTATCTGCTGCAGAAAACTGAAGATCTAGCTTGGTAAGTTTATATCCTTGCCCTTCACATTTTCTCCGCAGCTTCCCAGCTGCCTCTGACCTGCTGTTGCCTGTATGCTTCTTCATGGAGTCCAGGCTGGAGTTCCAAGCAGGAACTCATGTGATCCAACAATGTTGTGTACCCAGCTTTAGCAATACTGCTTCTTGACACGTTCTGCTTTCTAGAAGCATGTTCATACCCTGTGATTGTTACATATATCCTGTATCACAACAATGCGTGCCTAGAGTGATACAGTGGATGGGTGACCTGCTGTGCTGACTCTACAGTTTTAAATGGTCTTTAGTAACTTTCAAGATAATTAAAATCCCTTCTGTGCAACCTTTCCATGTTCTGGGTCATAGAGATTAAAACAGAAGCCCACACACACCCGGGGCAGATTTCTTGTTTTAATACCCTTTCAGCCCAGTGAGACAGTTCTTCTGTACTGACTCAGAAGGAAAAGCACACTCTATTGAATCAGCACCACCACTTCCTTCCTTTGCACTTCTACCATTCACACACTTACCCTGCTCTTCGTGAGAGAGGAAGAAAGGCTAAAGAAGAGGTGCAGCGAAAACGTAACAAGAGAGATAAAGGGTAAAACACACTGGAGGGGAAAGGCAACCTTAATCCTCTGCAGCTGGTATCTGATTACCATGCTCTTTATCAAACAATGTAGCTTGGCTGGAATGGGTGTTGCTGAGCTTAGCATCCTACCAGGAGCTGATGAAATGCACCATGTTACATTGCCAGGGCACGAACAGCGGCTGTGGGGGCTGCTGTGGAGAAAGGGTCTTTGACCCAAGCGAAGGGGAGCAGCTGCTCTTACTAGGCTATGCCATCTGATGACTCTTGCACCAAACACAGCCACTTCAGGATGTTTGTCATGGCCGGTCACAACACCACTATCATGAATAACTGATTTCCCTTCCCTATTGCAAAATCCCTGGGCAGCAAGACCCATCCATCAGATTAGGTCTGCTGGCAGGATAATTGAAAAGTTTCTTTTTTTTTTAAGGCCCACCGTATAGTGACAGTCATAGAATCATTCATGTTTGGCTTTGCTGGCTGAGGGAGAGGTACAATCCCACATGCCAAGGTAGCATACAGGGGTGACAGCAGGGCTGATCTCCCCACCACAGAATGATTGCGCATTTTGGTGATCGAGGGTCCAACTCTGTTGCCTCCCACTGCTTGCAGCTGGGACAAGTGCATGGCCTCAGCTGTGCTGGGAAATCGGGATCTGTAGTTCCAGATGTTCTTAGCCACAGTTGGTACAGGTCATGCCTCCATGTCCCTGGTGCAGTCATTCAATGCTGGATTTCATGCAGCCCAATGGAGAATGGACAAGAAATCATCAGACGTGTGCAAAGTTTCACAAGCCCTTGTTGGGATGTTGCACCTTTCCAGGAACTGTTACGGAAGAAGACGGATTTACAACTGTAGGAATGACTCGAGCAAATATCACCTGACTGTCTTCACTCAGACACAAACTGATGGTGCAGGCACACATGCAGAGTGTCTGCTATTAACATCACTGGCCAGGAAATATGTCAAAGGAGACATGGAAAGAAATCATCTACCCATTTCCCAGGCTAATAGCAGTGGCTGGGATTTACAATGGTGGGCACAGCTGGATTTCAAGCAGTCACTGTGGGCCAGTCCTCAAGCAAGGCAGCTCTCTGCTCACTGAAGAGTCATGCTGTTTTGAGTCCATGCATGACACGAATGCAAACGTAGACATGAGGAGGAATGTTTCCTTTCAAGCTAGAGACATGGTAACAGGATTTGATTTTTAGTTTTCCTAATTCTTTACTATTTTGGCACCATTATGATTTTGTTTTTACTTTATTTTCCCCTCTTTTTGACAAGACTTCACAGAATCGTGTGAACCAGGGAGCTCAAAAGCTGAGTGAAATTTTTGCCACGGGCTCTCAACATGTAAGATGTGTTCTTGTGTGTGAGTATACATGTCTTCATATGCACAAATGAGTCATTCTTACACTTGCTCGTGCTATTTCCGGGAGGGGGAAGTGAGGTGGTTTAATCCAAGGTAGGGGAATGCAACACACAGACCTCCTGGCATAGAGGAGTGGCATTCATGGAGAGGTTTCTGTCTCAGGGGAGGTGGCTGGAGGGGGAACCTGATGCTGTTTTCCTAGTGGAAGGGTGGGCAAAGCAGGCCTGTGCCCCCAGTGCCTCAGCTGGTCAGAAAGTGGCAGGCATGTCTCATCTCCGTTCCTTCACTTTCTGTGTGTCACTGTGGGCAGAGGCAAGACGCAGAGAGGAAACCACAAGTAGTCTGGGCTCCTGGGTCTTAGCAACAGCAGAATGGGCTCCAGGTGCAGCCTGTTTTCTTTCCAAAGAACCTGCTGCATTGCTGTCTGTCCCTCTCCTGGGAAAACATCTCCTCTTGCATGTTTGCTGGGACATGCTGCCTTCCTCCGCCCCATCTCCCCTTCTCCTTCCACCACATAATTGAGTAGAGACTGACCTTTTTATGTCTCCTTGTTGTCCCTTTGTATTAAACTTATTTGATGGCTGGCAGATTTAGGGCTGACAAAAAGGTGCATGCCCAATAAAAACTGACCCAGATTGTCACCCATGATTTGTACTGAACTCAAATGGGACCATTCCTGAGGCTCTCAGTTGTTTAATTCAGTGTAAGATGAATTATTTTTAATCATCTCACTCCTGGATCCTGGCTAGAGAGAGTACTGTCTATATTATCATTTATTAAAATGGGACTGGGGTTGAAAATACACATCAGCAAAGCAAACTGTTTGCAGGATAATTATGGCTTATCCTATAGCATAGAACTGTGAAAATCCTCCAGGAAGGTGTATCCTGCAGAGAAGGTGAGCCTGAGTCTGAAGGATCAGAGTGCAGATAGGATTTGGATAAACTTTTTCGGACAAGATCCATTGGTGCAAGCACTGTGGGAATCAGAGGAGGGAAATCAGACAAGGATCTGGCTCAGATCTTTAGTTGTCACCCATCTTCCATGGCTGGGAGGGAGAAGAGTGGTCCTGGTAGCAGAGCTGGAGGTGGTGTGCCCCACTTCCAGGCACCCACGTTGCACCCCTGGTTTTGTCATGCAAGCTCTCTCTGTGTGATGGGTGCCTCTGTGCCTTCTGCCTGCACTTAGGTTTTATGTCCCCATGTTACATGTTGCTGGTGGAGGCTGCCCTGGCTCCCCGGCTGCACTCCTCTTGCCCCAGAGCATCACCATCGTTACGACACAAGTTACATTTGGAAATGTTTGCTCAGTGTTCAGGGTAGATGTATGCCTTCTGTGGGATCTTTTGGGACTTCTGTCTTTTGTGATGCCTTCCCCAAGAAGACAACACACAGGTCCCCTTGTCTCTTCACTCTGCCCTCCTTGGTCCTATGGTTCAGGATTTTGCAAAAGCCACTGGCAGTTGAATTTTCCTGCATGTTGCTGGGTGTCTATTCAGAAATATCAGAAGCAGAGACATTTCCAAATAGCTTTCAGGCATCAGGAAGAAAGCAAAGTCAGTAAACAGCTCTACTGGACTCTGACTGATATTTAGTGCAACCCTCCTTCTTTCCTCTCCAGGAAGATGAGATTTTCTTTGTAGGCAGCTAGTGGTTGTTTCTGCCTGCTGGGAAGAGGGAGCAGGCTGAAGCTTCCTCTGGGCATCATTATAAGAAGCGTCAATCAGGTGAGTAGTACAAAACTCATTTGTTGAGGTTGCAGCAGGCACCTCAGTCTGAGGACAGACACCCCTGTTGCATCCCCCACTGCAGTAGGGGGGAGCCCTGGGAACCTAATGGTGACACCTAGGACTGCCCAGGGCTGCTCCAGTCAGTCAGGGACTCTGCAGGCCTATGACTAAGAGACCAAACCCTGTCTGGGACATCCCTCCTACATCCTTTCCCAGAGCCCATGTATCTCTGGAGCACTGTCTGGATGCCTTACTAGCAGCACTGGGAGCTGCAGCCTGGGGTAACTAGCTGTGGCGGGACTTGTAGAGATGTACCCAAAATGTAGGAAAGCCATTCGTGTGCCAGATTTGCTGCATGCTATAGGGTGCTTGCCAGAGAGAGTGATGTTTAACCTGAGTTGTAGAGGCTTGGCAGATCACAGTGGGAGGTGCAAAAGCTTTGGTGCAGGATGACCTGGGAAGGCACATAAGGTCAGAACTTCTAAGAAGTTCTGGATTTTTATTTTTTTTCCAGTGACACACTGAAGATTTTCTTTAGTGTGCATGTGGACATTAATGGTGTTGCAGTTTTTTCTGTCATTCTGGAAAGTGCAGTTTACTTTCCCTTAACTAGTGGAGCCTTTTCCAGGCACACAGCACTGATAGGACAAAGGAATTATTTTCACTGAGTTATTTCCACACAGCATTGGAATGTGCCTTCAGAAGATTAAGAGAGGAGATGAAGGACCTTGACGTGGTTGTCTGATGGTGATCGGAGATGTCTTGCTGATGTAGTAAGCCATGGCTGTGACTTTTCTGGTCTTTGTGAGGGTTAAAGGGAGGTTAATGCACGTGAATGTGATAAGGACACTTGTGGTAGATGTTCTGAACAGCCTGAGAGCTTGGGCTGATGCAACTGCACAAAAGCAGGTAGTTGTGGATGCATAGTGTTTCTGCTCTGAGCCTAGGGCCATGGTAAGAAATGCATATGCCTGTGTACAAGGCCTTTATTAAAATGACCCCACCCATATGTATACATTTTAATCATGTTAGTGAATGCCTACTGTGTTTATTTTTAATACAGCTCTCGTTTTAATGTTACAATTGTGATGATGTGGATCTAATAGTGATGACTCTTCATCTCAGGCCTCAAATCCAGAGCTGAAAGTGAAAAGACACTTTACATTACTTTAAAATACAAAAGAGAATGTCCCTGGGCAAATTGGTCCTTCATTTCCATTCTAGACTGTAGTCAGCTGTCTGCTGCCTGGAGTCCACAGTGCACAAGTTGCTCTGGAGGTCACCCGGGGTCCCTTCTCCTGCTGCCTCCTGCAGCCGACCAATAGGTGACGGAAAGGCAAACAGACCTTTAGGGGAAGGTTCACTTATACCCTGAACTTCAGTTTCACCTCGAGGTAAAACACAGTCTTTGCCAGCTCTGACTTTCATCTGAGGTACTATTAATTCTCCCTTTCTTGCATTAAATAGCTCCAAAAAATTCCCCAAGTGGAAGGCATATACCCTAATATCCTGGTACAGCAGGGTTTTCTATCAGAAGTTGGTGTTCTCTATTATGGTATCAGTACCCACCAGCTTTTCACGGAGGAAAGGTGTAAAGAAAAAAGGTGTAAAGTGAAACAAGATTAGCAGAGTTGTTGGCAGGCAGTCTGCGTGATGGAGTCTTAGGAAGACCAGGGATGTCCGACTTCAGCCTTGCCTTCTCTCCTTAAATTGCAGCGTTGTCGCTGGGGCTGCAGAGATCTCGCAGTTTTGTAATGCATGACATGTGCTGGTGGTAGACAGGCAAGCCAATGAGCAGAAGGCAAACTGCCAGCCTTCGCTTCACTTTGAACGCCCTTGGCCGTCCCCAGACTCGTTCCAAAACATTTAAATTGCTTAAGTGTGCAGTGATGTGTTTTAATTAATGCAGAAGAAGGGGCAGTAAAATACAGGTCCCTTCAGTGCTAATTTGGCCTTGTGGTTGAGGCACAGGTGCTAGAAAGCCAGGAGTGCCTGGATCTGCCTCTGCCTCATTGGAGCACGAGCAATGCCACAGTTTCCCCAGCCTCAGTGGAGCTGACAGTGCTGAGCTACCATCACCAGGTGCCTGGGACACAGGGTACCACAGGAAAGGTGAGTGTAGCACACAGGTATTCATGATATCTTGGTGCTCTGTCTAGGAAATGAGCTCCACAAAATAAACAGCAGGTTTATCATTAAACGGCAGGACCTGGAGACTGAAGCCCTCCTGTGGCATGCTTCGTAGAAAGTTTAATAAATGGCAGAGTTTCCTCCAAAGTTCTCTCTCCAATTCAGGGCAAGCGATAGCATCATACAAAGAGGCTGCTGCTCCCATTGTGCAGGTGGGGAGCACAACTGTCACACAGCTCTGTGACTTCCCCAGGAAATGTGGCATAGCATTAAGACTTCACACACACTGCCTGGAGGCTCACACTTGTGATTTACCCCAAGACCATCTTTCATCAAAAAACCTCCCCACAAAACAAACCTTGCTCCTATACCTAGTCCTGGAGAAGGGATATTTCTGGGTCATTTTTTTTCCCTATGAGCACAATTTGGAAAAGCAAAGTGAAAAACTTTATGGTTCATAATTAATATAAAAAGGATCAGATTTTTTTTTTTTTTTTAATTTTCAATGACACCTGGATTATTTGGGATTACACGTTCATTTAAGTGTTCCAGCTTCAAGATCTACATCCTAACCATGACTCTTTAACAGAGGGGGGATATCTTGTCTTGACCATGTGAATATATTGCCAACTGCAATGCCAGTGACTCTTCCTTCTGAGAGACACTGATATTTGAAACAATGGATGAGCCTGCAAACTGATCAGAAGATCTGGTATTAAGTGATCTGGCCAGATTGTGGTTGGAAATAGAAGGTCAAATTCTCAGACAGGCTCCAGTGGACTAGGACGTTTTTGTGAGAGATTTTCCTTTAGAAAGCCACTCTTAAGTTGATTTTCTAAGCTCCTCAGATACCCAGAATTTTAATTGCAGCTTATGAATGGCTTTGATTTTGTAGAAGTCTTCTTGGGGAAATTTAACCAGCACCTGCAATTAGTCAGCGTGAGTCTTACCAGAATGGTCAGTTCCTTAATTTAATGAGCATTAGAAAAGTGATTCATTTCAAAGTGGAACTTCGTTATATTGCTGTAGAAAGAAGAAATGACAGAGAGGAACAAAGAGAATGAGGAAATAGTTGTTTTAGGCTGAAAACAGAGCAATATGTTCCTGGAAGTACACTTTCAGCCCCTATGCAGGCTTCCGTCAGGCCGAGGGAGGAATCTCTGTAAACAGTTGGCTGGTCTTTTTTT
This sequence comes from Psittacula echo, assembly GCF_963264785.1. Classification (NCBI taxonomy): domain Eukaryota; kingdom Metazoa; phylum Chordata; class Aves; order Psittaciformes; family Psittacidae; genus Psittacula; species Psittacula echo. Next base: position 28,006,891 of record NC_137740.1, on the reverse strand, counting down.
AATGAAGTTGGCCTGGCCTCATCATTCCAGGCCAAAGCTCTGCAAGGCTGCAGGTACTGCCTAACACCCCATGCCAGGCTGCTCTGTACTCGAGAGCCATGTAAGGAGCACTTTCTATGCATTTCCTTGTTCCGTGAAAGCACTAACAGGTTAAATGCTTGCATAGAAATGTAATAATAATGATTAATGCATTCCTGCCTAGGTTCTGGACATTCTTCTGGCCTAATCTGTCTTTCTTCAAGACTATATGCACTTTGCTCATACTTATGGGTGTTCAGTCCTGCAATATGAATGAAGCCAGCAGGAGATTAAAGTATTGCACCTCTTGCAAGATGAAATTGCATTCTTGATCAAGAATATGCCTTCCAGAGTAATAAAAGCAATGTAACAACTAGGCCTGTACAAGGAGATGAAGCACAGAAATGAGAAAGCATTCATTGCCTGGGAAAAAGACCTGGCAAAGCTTATGGTGGTGAAACCAAATGGAAATGTTGCAAACTTTCACCTAGAATAAACAATCCGAATCAGCTGGAAGCGCTTTCCATTGCACTAGTTCCCAGGAAAGGCGTTGCATCATTTTCTTAACATAAGGCTGCCAAAATCTGTAGTGACATATTAGAATCCTGCTGATTAGCCAAGCTCTTGGCACACTTTTAGGGCCAGAGATTTTTATTTATTGTTGTTTTCTGGTAAGAACTGCTGGTAGATTAAAAATGGGAGGCAGGCAACACAAATACATATTTATTTGGGTGGAGGAGACTTTGGCTTTAGGGTAGAATAATGTGTTGTGTTACGTGGCAGCTTTCTGTCGGAGGACCTCAGACATGAAATACCATTATTAACCTCCCAGCATTGTCTGTGGCAAATGAGACATGCTCCATTTCTCAGATGGTCAAAAGCTGGCCAGAGATATTAGGCACCGAATGGTTTCAGATCCCCTTGAGTCAAGCATGACTTTCTTCTCCATGGTTCTGAGGACCCCACTCCATGTTTCAATATTAGCTTTTGAAAGCTACCTGTGGCATGTGAGATTAGTAGCGCTCTGGTCGAGGAATTAGTGCCACACTAGGGTCAGAGCTCAGGAGCTCTGGCTTCCTTGCTTTGCTACTTGTCAGGTTACGTTTGGAAGCAGGCACACCATCCTTTGGTGTTTGCACTTCAGAATTATCCTACTGTAAGAAAATCCTCTTTTTCTTTTCTTCACAAATGTCATCTTTCATTTCACGTCTGTTCTTCAAGCACTGCCTAACCCATCTGTTTTGATGTCTGTCTAGTTCTTGCTGCTTGCTGCTCTTAGTGCACACAAACCAGGAGCTGGTGCACCTCTTTCGCCCACCTCATCTTTACTGGTTCTCCCACAGTGCCTACTTCTTCTTTTCACCCTTCACAGCCTGAGCCAGCATCCTCCTCTTTTTCAAGGCAGCCTTTGTACACACTTCCTTTTTCTCTGAAACTCTAGCAACAAAAGAAGAATGAGCTTAGAAAAAAATTAAATAGCAATGGCAAGGTTTTTCTCTCTCTCAGCCCTTTCTTCAGTGCGGCTTCCTTTGGGAATCCTGTTCGTGATTTCTTGCCTTTGCAACAGTATCCCAGGAACCAAGCTGCAACATAGTACATCTGGGACTATGTTTGAACAGGAAGCCAGATGCAGAGAGACATACCGGAGTGGAGGGGAAGGAAACTGGGAAAGTTCAGACATAACTGGACATCCAGCAAGGCCTTGCAAGGCCAACTGGCAGCCCCATCTTCCAGTGGGCTGTCTGAAAGCAGAGATTTGTCTGAATCAGAAACTTCCATCCAAACACACATGAACTTTGAGAAGGGTCAGGTCCAGATTGGTTCCAGCTGGACTCCAGACCCTGATAAGAGACCCTCCCCTGGGCCTCGAGAGCATCTGTATACCCAGGCGGCCCATAGACTGACCTCTCCTTTCCAGGGTCTCCACGATTTTTTACCCAGTTACTAGGTCATGAGCTTGCAGAAGGAGACCAACCCACTTGGGACTGTTTGTTTCACTGTCCAGGGACATTTTTCTTTCTTCAGAGAGCTCTGCAAAACAATTTTTCAGGAGGGGAGGAGGTTCAGCATGACTCAATGGTGTTTAAGGAACAAGGGAGACAAATGAGGAGATCCTAGAGGTACTTCCCTTCTAAATAGCTCAGAGATTAGTAATGCTTTGCCATACCTGTAAATAGTTCATGCACAGACATGAATGCCAGCAAGTGCTCTGGAAAGCTGCACCTCACTACCCCGTGTTTTCAAAGTGCATTTGTGATTTTTCAGCAACCACCTACTGAAGCCAAGAGAAAATAAAAAGATCCCTGACCTTTCACTGCTCTGATTTCCTAATAATTTGAGCACCTTTAATCCTTGCCTCAATCTGCAGGGCATGGTTGTGTAACACAGCCACAGTCCAGGAAGGGCCTGGCATCAGAGAAATGCTGGACCTGGAACATCCTCCATGTGCAAAAAAAGCACGAGGGGTGCAAAGAGGAAAGTATGTTCTGGTGCTCACAACAGCATTCACTGTACTTCTATGGTGTTTGGGGAATCAGAATGCGTGGAGGGTTTTTGCTTGTCGCCAAAACGGCCATGCAGAGTGGTCAGACAAGTTGCACAGTGAACACATGCACATTAATATTTGCTGTCACTGAGGTTGCAAAACAAAAGCAGACAGATCATTTCAGGACTTGGCCTCCTTATCTCCACCTACCACAACCTATAAAGTTGCATAAAAAAACAGGACTTAATAGGAAGAAATCTGAGGTGGAAATCTGAAGAGAAATGAAGCAGATGCAACAACACTGAATGGCAAAGCTCCCCCAGAATGGGATTTTGTGGTAACAGCAAAATAGTTCTGAACTTGTCTCAAACCCTGACTGCAGTTTGAGACCCAACTTAGGCCAAAAGAAGTTAAAATTAAGGAAGCTTCTTTTGTGGTCTGTTGTATACTCTGTGATTATGAACATTCAAAAAGCTCATTCTACCAAAAGACTCGAGGATGTGCACCCTCCTGGAAAACTTCCTTGTTTAACACATGTAATTCAAATATGCAAAAACTTAATGACTGAGAAAAAGAGGAAGATGTTCCTGTTGTGGTTTAGTGGTGACAAAAGGGTTAATCATCTCCCAGTGCTCCTGACAGAGTCACACTAAAGGCCATTTAAGCCCCATCCTTCTTCTAGGGCTGCAAGAGCAGTGGGACAACCCCTGCAGAAACAGGATTGCTGCAGAAACCCAGTGTGCAGCAGAAGGGCCTAAGTGGCTCCAAAGTGGTTTTGACCTGTTTGAAACCCCGATATTATTAAAAAAAAAAAAAAAAAAAAAAAAAAAAAAAAGAGAGAGAGAAGAAAAAGAAAGGTTATTTTTTTTTGTTTGGGACACATGAACATCTGTTTAAGTGACTTCTTGGTGCAGGGGACAAGCAACTCACTGGTGTCTTGCCAGGTAAGCAGCAAACAACATTATGTCATGGCAAACAGTTCTCCTTGGGCTCCATCTGTCAGATAAGGACTGGATCATTGGCAAGATATTTGTAGTGACAAACTCTCGTTTAGTTAAGAAAAGCCAAATGTGAAGCTCGTTAAGGAGAAAACCTGAAATACCCTCCGTAGACCAGCAGCAGCTGATTTGCTGCCATCGGTTAATCTCTCATTAGCTCAGGTCAAAATGAGCTGCGTAAAGAAGTGATGTCTCTGTCACGACATGTCAGACCCATGGAGCCAACTGCGCCCCAAGTGCAGAATCTCCTAGGGGTCACAGGGGTGGTTCTGGCTCCGAATTAGCCACAGCTGATTATGTGTGAGTGACTGCATGCTGTCCAGGCGTGCTCTGCAGCCTTCTCTGGGCTCAGCCTTCAGGGGACAAGCATGTGTTACAGTCTCACCTTCACCGGCTTTGGAGCAGGCCTTACTTAGTGGCCATTCAAATACGGTGCTGTCAAGGAAGAAGTGCTGCACCTAATGGTGGTGTAGATTAAGATGAGATTAAAAGAAAAGCTGTGGTTCAGAGGAATGACGCCATGGAAAACGTCAAGGAAGATGAGATGGAATGCGCAGCCATTAGCAAATTGCTTTATGGCTATTGAACACTGTTGTTTTGCCAAATCTTGAATGTATTGGGTGCTGTGGATTTCTTCATTAAAATAATATTATTGAATTGTTATTTGTTGCACTTTTCAGTGCCTGTCCCCTTAGCTACTTTTACTTTAGCTCTGTGTATGATCCTGCAAAAACCAACCAGTCTGTGGGGAAAAAGCATGTTTTTACTCATGCTTTTCAAATAGCACAGCTGATTTTCTCTGAGTTCATTCCTCTTCTCCATTTTGCTTTCGTGCCTCACCTCGCAGGCTGCACAGCAGTGGCTATAAACCCTTTCCATCCCAGTTATTAATGTTAAGCTGACAAGCTTTAAGCAAGGATTTTCAGGTATCTTTACAAAGCTTGTGTTGGCTGCTAGGTGTTCCCAGGAGGCTGCAGATCCTGGAATCTTCCATCCTGGCAATGTGCCCAGCCCATTGCAACTGCGACCTTACCAAGATCTCAGTACTGGGATTTTGCAGCTGTTCAGAGGTCTCCAGACACCATAGCGAATGGTTTCTGCTCTTCAAGTCAGCCAGTTGCTGCTCTAGATGACATACACCCTAACTCATTCAAGCTTTCTCCACTGTTGCTTACCAGAACCACCTTCAGAGTTGGTATCCTTGAGATGGAGATGGAGCAATGAGTGGAAGTTGGCAACTGCGTTACTTTATAGTTTGCTAAATCTAAGGGTTTTGGCAGCTTGTCTTCAAGGAAGGCACATGGAGATGGCAGGATGGGGGAGAACTGAGATCTCCAGAGCTGGTGATCAGATCAGCAACAAGGTCTGCACATTGGCTGTATCACATCTGCCCTCTTCTCTCACAGTAATGTAACCAGTTATGGGATGCTGTGTGGATCCGAATCGTATTCAAGTAGTTTTATGCTTTACAGACTGCTGGATCACTGTGACAGCTGTGCAAAGCTGACAGCGGCTACCGAAGGACAGAAGCAGCTCACCCCTGAGCCCTGTTCCCTCAAACACTGCTCTCTGATGCATGTTTGTGTGCTGGAGCACTCTAGAACAATGTCTAGAACTCAAGCTCTGGCTTCTCCAGATGTATCAGGTCATCAAGATTTACAGGCTTTCTCTCTTTTCTCACCCGATATGGTCATAGTAAGTGCACCAGTCCTCCCTAAAGAAAGGTAGACATTGCCTTTCAGTGACATGTCCATCATCAATCCCTATAGGAAGATTTTTCAGCTTTGAAGCTTGAAAGTACATCACATAAGGTACAAGTCTGTGTTGCTGTTTTGCATAACACTTGCCAGCCTTTTTAAATGTAGCCCTGGGCTCTTTCAATTCTCCTTCAGGTCTCTTTGGCCTGGGGACAAATCTCTTCTGAGAACTGCAGTATCAGCCTCCTGTGTTGCTCAGTTAAAACAAGCAACAGCAGGCTGGTTACAGTGAGGTTCATTAGTGTGTTTCACATGTTGCATAAAGCAAGACCAAGAGGTTTTCATTTGCTTGCTTTTCTTTCCCCCCTGCACTGTCCTCCCCTGTGATTTAGAGCACTCAGGGAGTAATGTGGCTGCCAAAGCAAGCTGGAACAGGTAGCACTTGGGACAATCAGGGCAGGGGGGAGTGCTGCTAAACCTCAGCAGTTATGACACTGCCCTGACACCATCCCACACCCAACATTTGTAGTCCTTTCTTTTGCTCCAGGACCTCATGAAATGAAAAGCACAAGGGTAGAGAAGGCTTTGTGGTGAAACCTCCCTTGTGCTCACCTCTCCTGCAGGGTTTAGTGGCTGTGTGGGGCAGCAGACTGTGCGGAGGCACTGGATGAGCACTCACCGTGAGTGGCAACTCACAGCTGCTGGAGTCCAGGGTGGAGGATGTTGAAAGGCCTGTCCTTCGTATTTTGGTGCTCCCTTCCTTCATCTTTCTCTGAGCAAAGGACTCTTACCAGGAGCTGCTCCCCACAGTAGTGGAATCTAAATAATCCCTCTAATTATCTTTCTGACTAAATCAGGTTAGTGGCTTCCCTCCCAACACACACACACACCCTGAAGGGTTGGGTGCAGAGGTTTCAGGGGAAGATAAGATGCTGCTCTGTCAATCAGAAACACTGTGAATAGCTTTCACTCTGCTTTTGTGAGGCTGTTTTGTATTTTATGTCCCTTCCCGTGACTCTTCACCAGACCTTTCTGCGGATGGAAGGCACCTGGCTGGTGGCTCTCTAGACTGCCATCCACAGACCAGGAGAAGCACATGCACACACCTGCCTTCAGCCGGATGAAAATTAGATGCATCCTCTACTGCCAAGAAGGTTTCTTCAGTACCACAATAACTAATATTTCCTTAAGATATGCAGGAGTGCTTCCAGATTGCAAAATGAAAATTACTGCCTGGAATCACTGCATTCAAATTAGGGAAATATCCCTTTAAAAAAACCCACTGGCAATATAACTAAAGGCCCTAAGGCCAAGCTGATCTTCGACATAACTTTACTGAGTCAAGAGAAATACACCATGGATTAAGTTGGGCCTGACAGCAAAAACTACAGGCAAGTGAGAAAGATTCCCAGGATCAAGCTGACCTGAAAAATGTAGTAGGATTTTGCCCATAAAAGAATAATTTTCTTTATAATAACAGATACAATGAAATGCTTGTCCAAATTATTACAAGCATATGGATGAGATGATCAACATTGTATGAATTATTTCCTTCCGCAGCTGTATTTTTGTCTCCTCCTTTAGCTGTTCTTCTTTAATTCCAAAGCTCGTAACCTTCCCGTTAGCTTTTCTAGATTTATTACCCGTCCTTGGCTTGCTAGAGCCATGTTTTTGTGCTAATCATAGGCTTGCTACTGAGTTCCTTTGGGATTTTGGTGAGGCTTTTCAGCCCAGTATCCTCCAACTCCATCTCTGCCATCAATACATGAACTGGCCACCAGGCAATGTTAAGGGTAAAATACCTGTTGTTGTCTTCCTGGATTGGACCCTTGGTCTTCAGCTTAATGGCTTGCAAGCATTACCAAGCAAGGATGACAGTTAGCATGAAGAAAAATCTTCCTCAGAAGCAGTGCCTGCATATGGGACTTGCTTCCCGAGAGAGGAGAATGAATGACCACAGAATTAATCTCTTTAAAAAGCTCTGTCTAAAACTCATTTGTTGTGTTTAACTTGTTCTCAGCAAGTCCTAAACACGCTTGGAAACAAAGAGTGGAAAACTCAATTGTAGTTGTTCACAAAAAAAACCAAAGAAACCCAAAATAATATCAACTTGCCAGTGTGCTAAAAAGATCACTACCAACAAACGTCCATAAAATAATCAAGTAATTTCACTCAGAGTATTGAAAAGACAAAGAAGAGAAAGAATGGAAGCTTTTCTTTTTGGTTATTTATCAGTTTGGGAGTGGTTACCAAGAACTACCAGGGTTTTTCATTTGCTTTCTCACCCTCTTGCACCTTCCAAGAGACAACAGGCCTTTTAAATTATGTTTTTATTCCTCAGCTTTGCAGTTTGAGAATTCATGGCTGCAAGGGAGGGTTGGAGAATCCCTCCTGAACCCCAGCACTTCAGGGATCCCCGATTATCACTCCCTCACCTCTGTATTTAACTTGTGTTTGGCAAAGCACAACTTGATCTCAATCAGACCTCTTAGGAGCCAGGTTGGATTTGACAGCATCAGGAAACGTGGATCCAATCCTGTCCCTGGATTTCATCCCAAAGGCTAAGCATCTGCACTGATAAAATACATACTACTTTCTTACTTGAAATTGCCAGGCTGTAGTGTGCTTACTGTGGGCCTTTCCTGGGGTTAAAGACTTTTTTCCTACCACCATTTCTTCCTGAAGGTGCTTACACATTATAATGACACCATCCCTTGGTTAATTTCTGGACAAATTTAGCAGGTTAAATTCTTCAGGTCTCTCAACTCCTTTCTTAAAATGCGGAGACCAGCAAAGGGGAAAATATTTGTCTGGTTGAGACCATCTGTGGAATGAGAACTGGTCCATAATTCATTCTACAGCTTATCTCTTCATCCATCCAGAGCCCCTATGAGGCCCTTTAGCTGCAATATTACACTGCAATATTACACTGCTCGACACACTCAGGTCAGGCTGCTTGTCTGTTCTGACCTCAGCACCCATTCCTGACTCCCTGCTTTGCTTTCTAGGACAGGGTTTCTCCCTTCGTACCAGTATACTGCATCCCTGGCTCCTGAGCCTGCATGAGCCCAATGACCTGGATCTCTCCACACCGTTGCCCTCACCTCTTCATAGCCACTTTCCACCTGCCTGGTGTCATCTGCAGGTTTTGGCAGCAGTTGTGTGCATCACCTTCCAGCTGGTTGATAAAAGCATTGAAAAATAGTGGATGTCCTGTCTGTCCCTAAGGCTCTCCTCTGGCAACATGCCCTGAATGACACCTCAGAGACTGCTCATGAGGAAGAGCTTTAATCTCACTGTTCCCTAAGACACGTACAAAGCCTGCTATTGATATCATATATTCTTATTTATTTTTATTTGATAAGATAATGTGTTAGGTCAACCACCTCAGCAAAATCTATACCATCCACAGAGCCTTTCCAAACTTTCAACCTCTCCAAAGAACATAATAATTCATCTGAAAGGTCTGGTTTTCATTTGAAAAGACTGAGCTGATTGCTGCAAATAATAGTTGCAGCTTTTAACTCCACATAGTTCCCCAAGAGCCTTTCCATTATGTTGTCCACAACTGATTTCACCCTACTGTGTAGCACAGTTTTGCATTAAAACCTTGTCATACCTTTGTGATTTTGAACATGCTGTACCGTGCTGGGATGTCTAGCATGGGGTGCCCAGTGCCTTCAGGAGACAAGAGCCTCTTCAGAAGGTCTCATGGTAGAGTCTGCTCTCCCATCATCTGTAAGTGGGCCATGCATTGGTCTGAAGCTGGTAGAAGTGCTTTAGCGTAATGCAGCTACTGTTTACATACAGAGGTGGGGGAGTCTGTGCTAGGAATAGCATGGGAATTTTTCTTACCCTTCCTCAAGTGCTTTCAGACCTAGCCTCAAGCTTGATTTATTTTTTAAAGTCCATTTTTAGCCACTGTCCCTTAAAGGAACAAAAAACAAAAAAACAAAAAAAACCAACAAAACAAAAAACAACAAAACAAACGTCTATCGAGCTTATTTTTAAAGAAGAAACCACACACTTCAGCGCTCTGTCACAGTTTTTTGCTTCTTGATATTCCACAGGATCCTCCCCACATTGATACCTCTCACCTACAGTTGTATAACAGCACAAGGGTGATGGCTCTTCTGCTTTCTAGGCTGGAACACGAAGAGTAAAAATCTTACAAAATGACCAGAGTCAGGAGCAGACCACTCTGGAGTAACCCACCTGAACCTGCAAGTTGTTGCACTGTTTGGTTGGCTGGGTTTTGTGTTCACAGTGAGTGTGATGAAAGCTAGAGAAATGTATCTTAAGCAGGTATCTGCCAGTGTTCAAACAGCCAGAATTTCTCCCTGGCTCTGAATTGATTCTTGCTGCTAATTTTCTTTTCCAGCTGTCCTAATAATGAGATACTTGGAACTACCAGCCCCTCTTGAATTTCTAAGCATTTACTGAGCAGGGTTTAGTTAAGGGGCCATATAGATAGAAACATACATCAAAGAGGTTGGGATATGGTGAGTTTGTGGCTCTGAATCAGGAAATGATCAGAATCAGCTTTGTGAGATGGGTCCAACCCACAAAGCTTGATTCTGCATCTGGTCCTGCACTGAGCTCTAACTGCCCTGAAGTTAGGCTGAAGTCTGTAACTGCTGTGTGGTGATCACCTCGTCTTTCCTTGGATTTTCACAAAACAAGTGCATATCAGAAGCATTACCAAGTGTGCCAGATTGCAAAGTGGGTTCAACGTAAAATTAACCAACCAATAGCTTCCTGGCAATGAAGGAGTTTGGACCCCGCAGACATCACCTGGCTTGAAGGTGTGATGAGAACTTTCTCAGCTTGTCTCCTGAGAGGTGCTGTGCACACCCAGCCTTAGCTTTTCCGTGAGCTGGAGGGCAGTGGCCGCAGAGCCAATGGTATCCCTCTTCCCTGAACTACCCACGTGCATCAAGCCAGAACGATCTGTGAGGAACAATAACAAATTCCCTCCCCACTGAACAGCACCACAAAAGATGTGCAGTATCTGATTCCCAAGTGGCAATGTTAGAAACAGAAGGCAACACATCTGGGAAAGTACCTGAGGCATACCTGAACAATAGAAATAATAGAGATGTAAGAAGAAGATAGATCATTTCTTTTTATTTCTGACATATGCATGCCTTGTGATCACTCAAAAAACAAACAAACACCTTTTTTTTTGTCAAGCAGGAAACTGACTGAATAGAAACACAGTCAGAGTGCTAGAGTGAAGTAGCTGAAATAGGTGAAAGGTTGGTAGCACAAGCAATGTGCCAGGCTTGTCTGCTCCTGATGTCTGTGCTGTGCGTCACGTGAGCATGTAAATCCTTGGAATCCCTCAACGTTTATTCTGATGCTAGCAGACTGAGTGCATATCTACTTTGCCAGTTACTTGGAGGATTATACTTCAGGGCCAGGGTCCCTTACCTATTTTGCTTGCAGGTTCAGGAACACGAGGCTTGGGATAGGTTTTTATGCATACATTTTATTTTAGGCCCTCTTAGGACAAGGTTTAAAAGGCCAACATGAGGAAGAAGTAGTTGCTTTGTCTCACATGTTCCAGGAGCTAAACATCCTACAGAAACCACAGGCGGGGAATGTTTTCTGAGATACCTGTCTGAACATCAGTGAGATGGAGATACCACCCTGATGAGCAGCAGGCAGCTTCTTGCAAGCATACTGGCTTCTGTCTCTTTAGCCTTGCCCCACCTGCATTTGTTCCTTCTTTGCCTGATGGCACATCTCCCCCACACAATGGCACGTAAAATCTAATCTCTACTGAAAGCTCTGCAGGGCAGGAACTCACACATTCAGATCCAAATAGGCTACTCATGCCTTTTTAATTTCACTGGATCAGAATAACAACAGCAAGGAAATAAAGTAACTGCCAAAGAATCAAAACAGCACAGTGAAACAGGTCCCTTCCCTGTTTTACAAGTTATATCTACACCACCCTAATGGTAGGGAGAAGTCTTCTAGTCACAATTGGCAAATCTTTTCTAGTTAGTGCCTGGTGATGTCTGCTATTCCTACAGCCATGTGGACTAGACCATTCCTGTAAAGCATCCCAGGGCTCAGAGGTGGCCGGAGAGCCCCTCTGTGCCAGCTGAGGGTCTGGGAAGAGCAAGCACTTCCACATGCATCTGCAACCCAGGCTGGCACTGTGCTGATCTCTGCAGCCATCAATCTTGCTGCCATCTGGATGACAGCTCTTGCACAAGACCCATGCCATTACGTAAGGCTGAGGCTGTTTACAACTTCTCGACCAGCTCACACCCGCCGTGTGTTGATCAGGATGGTTCACAGTCAGTTCTGGAGTAAACAAATGCAACTTCACCAGAAAATATGGGAGCCACACCTCTTTACTCCAGGTGTGAATTTCGGCCCACTATCTGTTTCTCCATAGTGATTAGTGACAGGTATCTAAGACAATTTCTTAACAGGAGATGGGATCTGTGGTTTATCTCCTCATTAGCTTGGTAATATCATTAATTAAGGTTATGTCAACGGACATGATGCTACCGAAGATGGGTGTTATCAGTGGCAACAACCTTCCAGGGTCTGGGCTTACAGTCTACCTGCTGCGATGCACCAATTAGTGTCCTGCCCAAGGTGGGGACCTGCCTTTTCCCTGCTCTGCTGATGAGAGCCTGCCCCACAGCAAATGCATTTTGAGGCAGGCTCCAGAAATCCTCTCAAAAGTCCCTGTTCTCTCACAGATCCCTGTATCCCACCTGATGAACCAGTTCAGAGTGGGGAACGAGGAACAAACGTGAAGTTCTGTCAGGACAAAGCAGGAGCATGGGGGCTGTACCCTCTGTTATGCCCACCCTAAGAGCAGTGGTCACTATGGCGTATGTTAGCTCCCTACCTAACATGGCTCTCATTCAGCTGACTCTGTATTTTTATCTGAGAAGATAATCACGTTACAGAGAGATGTGGTGGATGCTGTGCCATGGCATTAACAGCAGGCCAGATAGTTGAGATCAAACAGGCTGGCAGGGTTAGAAGGAATTGAATGATCATGATGTTTTCTCTGAATTTAAACCATGCACATCACTGAGATCCGTGAGCCTGTGAATTTTGAGGCTTCAGAAGAGAAGAGTCCGTACGTTTAGCCTGTCTCGCTCACATGATGCGCTTTGATGTAGTAGGAAAGTGTGAAGACCTTTTAAAAACTTTCTTCTTTCTCCCCTTCTCCTCCAGGAGATGTATAGTTAAGTCAAACACACCCCTGAGTCAAGTCCTTCCCTGGTTCTCTGCAGAAGTCCCAATATATCCCAAAGACCCAGTACACTTGAAATATACATCAACAGTAGCATGTGTTGGCCAGAAAAGATTTTAAAAGCAGTCCTTGAAATGAATACAGTTTTAGTTGTTTTCCTCGGTTGTTTAAGGTCACTGTTCCCCCACCCTTGTTAATAAAGATGGGATTAATGACTTTTGGCAAAGCTGCTGCCTGAAAGAGCCAATGCTTTAGGAAAAGAAAAACCAGTTTTCAGGTATTTTCTTTAAGGTTCATCTCAGAAACACACAAATACATTTCAAAGCATTTACAAAACATACCGACACCCTCTTCGCCAGTCTCCACCCCTCTGCAGACACATCACCATTCATAGACTGCATAATTATATTCCATCTACCTGGAAGAAAGTTCTTGCTGTGCTTTCAGCTGGAAAGGTACCCCTTCTGCACCATATATGGCATGTGAAGCATGGGTGCAGTGAAAAGCACTTAGCACGGAGCTTCCCAGCATGGCTGTGTTGCAGTAATGGCTTCATGATTACCCTCCACAGACTGAGCAGTACCCAAAAGTGAGGCTCCTGAGACCCTCTTTAAATAAATTACAATGATAGGGGAAAAAATAAAAATGAAATATATTCATAAAAAACCATAAATTGTTTTCTCTGACAGTGCTGGGGTCATGTTCTGAAGCCTATTTCTGCAAGCAGGAAACTTGGAAATCCTGGTGGTTAAAAGCAAGGTGGCAGAAGCTGAGATTCTCACAGCCAGGCCCAGGGTGACACAGCAGGGCTTTGGGGGGAAGCATCAAAAATCAGGGTGTTTATGAGAGTGTAGAAGCAAATATATACTTAAGCAGCGCTGCCTCTGCTGAGAGCCCGCTTCTCCCAGACAGGCCCTGTTTTTCACTACAGCTTGATGTGGCTTAGCTTTCCAAATTAGATGGTTTAAGTCTTCATATTGTTGGGCTTAGCTCATATCATGGGGCTTGCACTCCTTTTGAGTGCACCAGGAATTATGTCTGACAGAGGCTAAATCTTGCCTGCTGATGGGGTAGGGATAGGAATAGACACGGAGATAGGGATGCTAATGCCTATACAGATGCTGATACTGAAGCAGATGCAGATGCAAGTGCACTGGGCCAGCAATACTGCATGAGGGCTCATATATGGGGTATCAAATCCACACTGAATTAGGACCAAAGCAGAGGTGTCCATGTCTCAGCCCAGTAGTCATTCATGCTGACTCTTGTCATGCTGGTGCTGAGCTCTTAGGGGTCAGGTCTTGCTCTCATCCTCCATGGCAGCTGGATGGAGAGCGGGGAATGGCTTTTAGGTGCCTCAGTCCGGGGACAGACACATTATGTGCCTCACACAGTGCTCCATGGGGCTGCTTTTGCAAGGGTACAGTTGTGAAGCCTTGCATGGTGGCTGCATTGTGAAATGTGCTGCTCCCCCGGCACACAGCACTTGGCAGATCTGGTGTTTTTCCAGCTGCAGGAAACTGTACTGGGGAGATCCAGCTTGGATGAACCTCTGACATTTTATAATCCAGTGGAAAGAAAGGAGTGAGGGCTCCAGTGTAAGCTTGTCTCCAAAGCTGAAACAAATCCCTTATATTAGGAAGGCTAAGAGCTCATAACAAAATTCCCACGACTGTGTGCTTTCCCTGCAGGCATCAAGGTGGCTTAAAGCACCACTAAAACTCCAGGCAAGCAAGACATGTTTTCTGTGTGTGCCTGCCACTGGGTTTCTAGGCTGGCCCACTCCAAGCAAACAGTGAATTAGCAGCACGTAAAATAAGATCCCAATCCAAGTCCTGAAGTTTCCCCAAAATTGCTGTGGGTGTCTAATTATAACCTGTGTCCTGCCTCCTCCCTGTTCTGCGAGTAAGAAGGAGCTGAGCTTTCTTGTTACTCTAGCTGCCTGCCCCGTTACCAGGTCAAGATTGCTGGTGGGATAAAGCCTTTCCATTTGTTTGTAGTACTGATGTCCTAGTTGGCAACACGTGCCTCATTCCTTTAACCCTACAAATGTAAGAGCCCCAAGCAAAGCAGGTTTGCAGCTGGCTTACCAACACGGCTGCTCTGCATTCCTGTAAATTTCCAGGTTCAAGTGCAGTTTGCTTTTCTTTGTTGCCAAGCCAAGTGGACATCTTGGCTCCCCCCATCCCACTGCTGAGCCTCTGGGAAGGCTGATGGGACCTGAGAGAAGCAGTAGCTCTGGAGGCAGGCATGAGATGGTTCAGTGATGCAGATGAAGGCAACCAAGAGCTGCACCATCCACCCACCTTCAGGTTTCCAAAGCAAAAGGAAAGCTTGTTCTTGAGGTCTGAGGTGAAGAGGTAAGTACAGGTATAGATCCAAGTCCCCAGGGCTAGTCTGATTTATTTGGCAGTCCAGCAGTCAATACTTTCAACCTTGGATGTGACAACTCCTTTCTTTTCAGCATGTGGCTCATTCTTGGGTTCCCTTTATTCCATGTGGGGTTGGTGTTTCTTCATTGTTTTCTCCTGTGCATGATTGACATGAGCAGGAAGGAAATGTCGAAACTATAGAAACTGTTCTCCGTGCTGAGGAAAGGTGCCTCATATTCTTCTGAACCTGACCCCATTGTTTGCTGCTGCGCCTGCAGGCACGTTCTCTGCTGCGTGCTGGAAGGACTAGGGCATCCTCACTCAGATTCAATAACAGTCACCAAGCTATAGTAAAGGGCTGGCCCCATTCCCACTTGAGTCTATAACAGTTTCACCTGTGATTTAGTTGGGGAAGGAATCAGGCCCCAAGTTATGTTATATAAGTAGAAGGATTTGATTTCAAGCAGGTGGATATCAAGTTGCTCTGAATTTTTTCCCAGATTTCATTAGTGAGGTGATTTGTGTTACAAGGAAAACTCGTTCTGAAGCTGTCATTATTTACCTGAAATGCATCTGCACTTTGAAGTAGGCTCTGGAAACACAAGCAGAATGAAATTGCCTGTAAAGCAGAGGTGGAGTGGCTTTTTCTGAGGTTTAAAACTGTTGGGTTCCCTCTACACTAGAATGCAAAATTAATGCCCTAAATTTAAACACTCACTAGGCTTTTTTTTTGCATTCATGACTTGAGAATGAATTCAGTCGTAAAAAGAAATGCAACTGACACATTTGGCATGCAAAACAACCATTGTTTTTGCCAGGGGGTTTCATGTGCACGTGTGTATGTGTTTATCTGTAAAACAGCTTAAGAGCCTTTATCAAAGACTCACATGGCGGAAATATTGGCTTTGGCTGCCCAGGAGAAGTTATCATCTACTTGTGGTCCTCAGTCCTGTTATGGATTATCATGCCCTAAAGATCCACCTGACTGTATCTGGTTACAAAGACTTAACAACATACAAGAAAATCGCAGTCCCAAAACACTAGAAGAAGTAAGTTAACAACTAAATAATTTTCAGTCTGGTAACGTGTGAGCTCAGACAGTGTGCAGCTTTGTGCACTCACCTTGTTTTGCTGCACTGCTTTCTTCCCAAATGAATGGTGTGATAAAAGTAGCAGCAGCAGCAGCTTAGTGCAGAGCGGCTGAAAAAAGGTGTTTGTTTCCATCACAGCTCTTAGCTCATTGTTCCTGCTACTCGTCCTGTTGACTGCCTGCTCAGGAAGGCCATGTTCCTGCCAGCCAGGAGCTCCTGCCTGCTCCCCGCTGCTCTGTCGCCAGGTTCCAAAATTCACACTTTTTATCTCCAGTTCACCCTTCTCCCGCTTTGTTAAAAGAGGTGGTATTTTACTTCTTTCACTGGGATGTCGTGGGGACTCTTAAAACCTTTGAAAGCTGCTGATAGTTCCTCAAATGGCAACAGAGAAATACACACTGGTATAACTGGCAGGAGAAACGGGGATGCTGACTTGTCAGCTCTCACAAATAGGCTTTCCTAAGCTATGCAACAAACCACACCACCCTAAATCTTCTGGCCACTGGAGGGTTAACTGAAATTCCCTTGTATGCTGTACTTGAATGAAAATGCCAGCAAGCTCTGGTATGATAATATTTATATCAGAATGGTTTGGGACAGTCTTGGGATGAATGGGATGTCGCAGAGATGGACATTTTCTTACCACTTCGCTATTTTTCCTTTGTGCTGCTCTTTTCCCCAGAGAAGCAACATATCGGAGGAAACCCCTCTGAGCCCTGGGTGCTGCAGGCTCTCCTGGCAGGGTCCCTCTATACCTCTTATGTCTGCTGTGGTCGAAGGGCAGGGGCTCATATCAAAGGGCAAGAGATGAGTCAGTCTTCATGCTTGGCTTCTGTTCTATGTGGCTTCCTGCAAGCAAGCATTGAATCGCACAGCCTAATTAATTTATTTTTTCATTTTTAGATTGCCCACCAGATCTGCAACTGAAACCATCAATTCCTTTCACTGAAGACCTCGTTCTCAACTCAAATCAGTAATAA
Source organism: Psittacula echo (assembly GCF_963264785.1). Lineage (NCBI taxonomy): Eukaryota > Metazoa > Chordata > Aves > Psittaciformes > Psittacidae > Psittacula > Psittacula echo. Next base: position 27,990,019 of record NC_137740.1, on the reverse strand, counting down.
CTACCTTAGCACCAGGTTTCTACCCACTTAATCAGCTGTCCTGGCTCCTGTGGGAATGAAGGTACTTGTTTTGTGTTGTGGGAGAGCTTTTTTTTAATTCAGAAAACAAGGTGAGAAGCTTCCCTAGCCACTCACTACACGTCTTTATGACCCTTCTTGGAGACACATTAATTGCGCAATCATGTACTGAGGTGGAAAAGGGGAGGGCCAACAGTGGGAAACATGGGGAAATCCACTTGAACTTGAGACTTCCCATGCTGAGCCAGAACATCTGATCAGCAAATGACTCCCATAGTCTCCAACCATGTCAATTTGAGATCTGCTTCCCAGATCATGGTCCCATGTTACTCTCCATTTTTATAACCCCATGTCATGTTGATTGCATTAAGTGCATCAGAAAAAGATGGGGACCACAGGACAATGGCCATGGAAAGGAGCTCTGCTGCATGGCGGTCTTGCTGTGGTGTGTCAGACAGGGACGGTGCTTTCCCAAGCTCCAGAAACTCAAATTCTCAATATCTGTTCTCATATTTTTCAGGGCTGACCCAAAGTCCACTGAGATCAATGGAGTTTTCACACTGGTGACCATGAGTTTCACATTCAGTTTCTTGAGATGAAAGTGTTAGGAGCAAGTAGGAAATTATCCACTAGGAAATCTGTTTCAATCATCTCCTTTTATGGCAGATGCTTTGGAAATGATTATGTGCCGTGTAAAGAAATATGGCCTTCTGAATTTTTTCAAGCTAATTCTGAGTGAACCCAAAGCTCTTTTATACTGTTCAGGCTGTGCAAGGAGTCTTAATGCACACAGAAATTAATTTACAACCAATTTAATTTGCCTTTGTTCTGACTGAACCATAGAAAGCAGAAAAGCCTGGGTCTACATTGCTTTTCGTATTTGTGTGTTAGTTAAAAGTGTGTTTGTCTCTAACTACTGCAGTTAGAGTGATAGAGTGAGCATTAGAGTGATAGACAGACAGAGCAAATCTGTAGGGTGGGTGTAAGCAATGGCTTTATTCAAGTATAATCTATCGCCCTTCTCATAAAGGAATAATCCCCACACATATAAATACCTCTGTAGCATTACAATTCCAAGCACAGTCGTGAAGTTTCCTGCTTTCCCAGACACAGGCTTACAATAAATGTTGAGGCCCAAATCAGGAAGTATCTCCTTGCTCCATGCTGTGGGATGAGTTCAGAAGAAAGTAGTGGGGCAAATGATTCAACTTTGACAAAATTCTCATTCGTGATGGCCTTGTCAAGCTTTTCTGACCTCCTATTTGCTGCAATTTCATGTTATTTGCCACACACCTTGAAAGGTTTTCAACTGACATAGGTGGGCTTGAGGCTATGTTCAACTGCTTCAGAGGGTCATTTTACACAGTCTTCTCATCCCCACCACCAACTCAATCTCTGGAAGTGCCAAGAAAATCCTTAGGCAAAAATAAGTTGTTAAATATAGATTGATCCCAGCCACAGTAATTGCTCACTTGCTCACATACCTGCAAACCTCTTAAAAAGAGCAGTTTTGATGGATATTCCTTTTCTATCCACAAGGATGTTCCCTCTGATATTTTTTCGATTTTGGGCTGATTTTTTCTCTCCCTGATTTAAATTGCAACCCACTTGGAACAAGGAATCTTGACTCTTTTCCCTAAATGCACTAAATCTACCTGGGCTCTGTAAAAATCGTAGTATCAGACAGCCATGAATTTGCTTATTTTTCCTTGCAGGGGAGGTCTGAATGGTAGCTGTTGAAGTTTTCTTTGGTCACTCCATGCTGGACATCACCAAGGTTTTATTAAAAAGCCAGGGTTTCAGTCTGTCTGTACAGGAGGACAATCCAAAGTCCATCCACAAGTTCTCCATGCCAGCTGTAAGCAGCTACACGCTTGGTGCTGATCTCAGGCAATTTCCCATGCTTTTATGAGAAGTCCAAACTCTCCCTGCTGATGGAGCAGTGGAGGGTGACGGCTCACCCCTTTGCAGCCCAGTTTACCAGGAGGTCCAGGAGCTTTTCCAGGTGCTTTTAGCCACATTTAACTCCCAGTGGTGCGGATAGGATGTGGAGGCATGGAAGGAACCATAGGCTCCAGCCTCATCTCTGCCTGGCTTCGCAGGGGTACCTTGAGGGGCTGTGCTCAGGGGGAGGTTGTAAAAAGCCAAATACATCAGCTGGAACCAAGCAAAGCTAGATGCAAACGGAGACCACAGTTCGCTTTCTCCTAGCAGAAGGAGGGCTCTGTTTCACTTTCCCACAGGCCTCACAGTTTCACTGCCTACATGGCTGTTTCACAACAGCCTCCCAAACCTATCCGAGTCTCAGGAAAGGCAATTAAAATGAAGCTCTTGTTTCCCACTGCAGCAGCTCCAGGCTTAGGACAACACTGAGCTCATTACTGCCAAAAGGCTTCTCTATTACTAGATTCTCTATTAGCACGTAGACCGGTAAAATCAACCTCCCTGTGTTTCCTTAGCCTGAGCATGCAGTTATGGCTGGCTTCAGATACGAGGTATCTGGCACATGGTTAAAGTTAGGTGCATGCTCCAGTTCCCAATCAAGAAACAGATATTCACCATGTGAACCGTGGTGCTAATCAGCCGAAACAGCTCAAAATAAAACTGCTGTCTACTAACAGTGAGAGGGATTAGAATGGCATAAATTACTTGGCAAATAATCCCACACCTCAGGTACATTTTAGAAAATTGTGACCTATTTCTGGATGACTTATCACTCCCACATGTGGCAGGATTCCTCCAATAAATCAGTTGTGATGAATTATTTCAATGTTGCTATTATTATTATTATTATTATTATAACCTGCTTTTGCCACCTTAAGTGTTCTGAGACAAGATGAAAGTACTGAAACTTCTAATGCCTCTCTGCAGAGTTGCTATTGTAGGAATGAAAAAGAGAAGAATGGATCAGTTTTTAGTAAAACCCATGGTTTATGTAAAGTGTCTGATTCAAAACCTATTTTCTATGTAGCGTTTTCTTGTGGACTGAAATAGTAGGCTGCATTCAAACTAGACTTTGAGCTCAGTGCAAAAGAAACACTGATGAAAATCATGACTCAAACACCCTTGCATCATTTAATTCTATTTGTTTTATTGGTGAGATACAACCCCGGCCCCATTCCACCACTGTAGAGAGAAATTCGGTGGAGGGCAGAAGGCCAGCCTTAGGCTGAAACAGCCACCGGACCACAGTCCAACTCAATGGGTGGAATTTGGACCAGACCAAAGTCCATGAGGACTTTCCATTAGCATACACAGGGCCAGATTTTACCTTAATGTCCACTTCAAGTGCAGCCCTGCAGAAGGAAATTAATTTACGTTCCTAAAACAGGCATCTGTTGCAGAGTTCAAGTTGTCCCAGGGAGATCCCCTCTTTCCTCATTGCATCTACCCCAAGTGATGGAAAGCAGACATGCACTAGGTTTTGGGCAAAATCCATGCCCCACTTCTCTACACGTGAATGGTGGGGTTCCCCTCTCTTCGAACCACCCATGCAGAATTCATGACACCTTTCTTGGCTGCTCCAGGGGCTTGTGTTTCACTAACCTGATTTTTGGGTCTTGGTATCTCTGCAGCAACTGCACCTTCTGGAAAACATTTCAAACATTCCTGCCCAGGAGGCTTTTGTTTAACAGGCCATCATCCTTTGGGAGAAATGAGGCTACGAGGCAAACTTTATGTGCAGCAACTGTGTGCGTGTGCTTGTACTCACAGAGCTACAGTGGCACAAGCAGACATTACTTCAGAAATCACTGTCCTGCTCTCATTTCTACGATCTCTAAGTAGCTTCCCATTTTCTATATATGAAAAATTATTTATAGGTATTGGAGAAGTGGTGACACAAACTCAAACTAAAATACCTTGCAAAAGGAAAGAGACAAAGTTCCTTGTTGCAGCTGCTGGACAAACCCCATTATTTGATCTGGCTCTGTTCCTCACATGAGCAGTGTCGTGGTACTGGAGTCACCCAGTTCAAGGGAAGTCTGTCACCATGCTACACCATGGAGCAGTGACGTTGAGATGTTGCATCTTAGGAGAAAGGAGCCTGACACTAAGCAGTCACAGCAAAAAGTCTCTCTGAAAAAAACCTGAAGCCAACACATGAGAAGCTACACAGTAGTCATAAAAGATGCTCAGCCTGCAATGCCTGATGAAATATGGATCAGTGTAATTGTTTCTTTGCTGCTGAAGTATATAAAAAAAGCAACACAGAGACTCTAAGCATTGTATTACCACTGCACACTTCAGTGGCTACAGCTAACAGATTATCTTTATTTCCATTTTGACAGCACCAAGCAAGCTGATTTATTTTCTGTGCTGTCTTAAATATCAGAGAAGATATGCATAACCTACAGCCTGTGGCATGGGACACAGCAGATGAGATAAATGCACGCTTAACCAAAGCCTTCTATTGATTCACTTTGACTTACCTGAGTGTTTGCTAAGTGAAGCTCTTCAGAGCATTTGTGAGCCAGCATCCACCAAGGGTCTTTGCATGTGGTAGCAGTGATTTGTTGACGTGGCTCATATAAGCCACAATTGCACCGATCATTTCCTACTCCGCTTTCTTGAACTCTTTTGTCATACACTTAACAAATATTGCTCCCAATCAAGAAATGTGTGTGATTAGCAGATTTAGACAGAAGATTGGTTTCATATTATTTGCCTTTTGGTTCTGAAGCTCTGTGGAGGACATGTTTTCAAGCTTTCTCCTTAAACGCAAGATTTAAAAAACTCTTTTTTTTTTTTTTCAATTAAAGAAAAATAATAATGCAATCACCTGCTTCCAGCAGCTGGGGCTTAAAATACAGGGCCAAATATGGTGTGAAGTGGAAATAATGAATGATCAGCTTTTCTCACATGAGTAGTCCCTTTGAAGGCTAAATGCCTATACTCATGAGCAAAGCTACATGTATATTTGAGATTTTCAGAACCAGAACATGAAAAAAATATATAAAACTTGACTTACTCTTGAACTACAAACCCTGTATAAACTTCTTATTTCATAGTTGGGGGAAATACCCCTTTTTCCTAAACTAAACATATTTTGAAACCTTTTTTTACTTTCCTTTGTAAAAATGCCTACTTGGATACAGATGTCTTGTAAGCCCTACTATTTTAAGTCTTTCCTTAAATATTTCTGTAAATATTAAGAAAGCTTAAGGCAATAACAGAAGTTTATGACTTTTTAAAAGAGCTTGTTCCTTTTCCTCCCACATTATGTTGTTTTTTCTTCTTAAAAAAAATCACATAACCTACATCTTTATCTGCTCCAGTCTGAAGGTTTCTATTTATAGTTTTTGGTTATGAATGTTTTTTCCTATGAAAAGGTCAGACCTCGCACATATACAATGGCGGAAAGCCCTGCTTATTAAAAAGCAGGCAGATGGATTTGTTAAAGAGAAGTCATTTCATAGTGCAGCTGCTGTGAAAGGTGGCCGCTTTAGCAGAAACATCCTCATGCTGCTTTATGAGAAAAACAGGTAAAGGAGTTCTGTTTTGTGGCTAAGTAATTTTTCCTTTCCCAGCCTTCCTCCCCATATACAAGGCACGTTCTTTACCTCTATTTGTGTGCTTTGTCATACACCCACACAGACACACGCATATGCACCACCATACACATACACACTCGCACTCATTTACCCCAATTTTCCCACCCTGTTGCCCTGAAAGTGGCTGAAGGAGCTGATAGTACAATTTCAGCATCTCGTGCATGGACCAGACACCTCAAGACTGCTACCCAGGGCTCACCAGCCACCAGCCACTCTCAGCTTCTCTTGACCAAAGTGGATTGTGAGTGCCTTAGGTCACTGGAGATTTGGGGTAGCTTGGGATGTGGATCCTGGCCTTGGGGCTGGGATCTTCAGGCCAGGACCCCACTTGGCTGAGGCAGCTTCTGCTTAGGGTGACCTGGGAAGGAGTGGGTGTTGACTGACAGATGTCTTTCACAAGCACCCAGAGGAGCTCCATTGCCCAGCACAGGGTGCTGTTTTGAAGGATGGGATCAACCAGGGTTTCAGACCTTGACAACAGAATAACAGCCACCTGCAATCTCCTGCATGACAAATAACCAACAGAGACTTCTTTTATTTGATGATGGTAAAAGGATATCTTAGCTGCTTTCTTCTAGCCCTGAGTGAGGAGCTTTGATTAGCTGAACAAAAACCACTTCATCCCAAAAGCTTTTTTCTCCCTCCTTCCTTTCTGAAGCATCCTAAGCACTCTCCACACCTGCAGCACCCTGGGGTTCTGGAAACAGTGCACATAGACTCACATTTCCTAAACACCTGTGTTATGGAAGCCCTCTCCCGTGTTTTATGAAATCATATGCAAACTCCCCAACTCTTTAAAATTAAATTTTGAAAGTAGCCACTTATCTCTAATTTCTGGCTACTTTGTACAGAATAGACCGCATGCTCTGACCAGTCTCTTCTGCACTGAAGGAGCAGCCTGTGCAGGAGAGGATGGGGTCGCTTCTGAATGCATAGCGTGTTCTCGCCCAGCCGCCAAGGGCACATCCCACTCAGGCTTTAATTTCCAGGGGACCATTGCGGCATGTTCACTCTGAAGGGCTTTGTCTGCACCAGCACCTGCTCAGCAGCATCCCTAGGTAAGTTGTCCCTGGGGTTTTAAACTCAGGGGTCCACCTGTGCAAGAAATAATTTGCCCTGTTAGCATTTCCACCACTGCTACTGTCATGTCACTCCTGTGAGGAAAAAAGAAGATGGATTCACTGAAAAAGTTCTCTTTCTCTACAGTGGACTTGGTGCAGCACCTCTGGGTTTATTCATCAGTTGCTTCTGCTACCATGAAGTAACGCTCTGAGTGCCTCCTCCACAGTGCCCTCCCATGGGATGCCAGCCCTGCTCTCAGTCTTACTAGTTGCATGTGAACTGACAGTGTCAGGGTGTCCAGGACTTTCCTGAAAGGACCAGCCAGGTAGGCAATTGGTCTCATCAGCCCTGGTCAGCACCACTGACCTCCCTGGGGATGATCACAAGTGAAGGCAGCTCCATCCACCCTTCTCTTCACATCTGTTCCTGAATTAATCTCTGAGAGTGGCTCCATACTCAAGGTTTAGATGTTCCTCCATCCACTCATCCCAGATACCTTGGTGGGGGAAATGGGCCACAGCAGAGCTGAGCTCCAGGGGTCGCATACTAAGTGCAGCAAAGCTCTAATTGTTATATGCAAGCAGAACTAAGCAAACCTCCTGGTTGAATGCCATCTCACCTAAGCTTTCAGAAGCAGAACCCAGCAATCTTATCCAATGACAGTCAAGTTCTTGATGGAGAGATATGGCAGCTTCCACTTACCTGCAGCACAGTATTAATATCAGCAGATTATCACCTGTCAGTTTGCCACCTGCTTGCACCAACAGGGAGAAAACACATCTTCTGTAGCAACAAAACTCAAGGGATTCAGAGCTTAGGTGGTGTGTGGATGTTTTGCCCGAGGTTAATCTCACCCATTTTGAAATCTTATCCAACATCAGATGGGATCCGGTAACAATCATCAGTATAGCTGTAAGAATGTCACTGGAGATTGGCAGAATATGCACAAGGAAAGTTGATCTAGTCCAAGAGTCAAAGTGATCCTGGAATTTGGAAATATGGAATGAAACATGGGCCTCCATGACAGACCATGTAGGTGTTGCGTTCATTTCTTTATCTGCAGTGAAAGCAATAAAAAGGTTTAGTAAGACACAAGTGGAAAAACAAGAAGAAACAGTCTTTCCAGCTGACCTGCTGTGCCACTCTCTTGACAGTTGTTTCAGAGATGAGGTTCTGATAGCAAATTCAACCCACTGCAACTTGGCTTTATCTTACCTCACATGCCCTGTCCCACTCCCAACTCCCAGGCTACTGCGGAAGTATTAATTACTGTCTTTGCAAAAGAGAGCACCTAATTGCACCACAGGGCTTGATGCATATGAAAAAGGATACATTAAATTACAAGCCACTGTTCCGCTAAGCTGCAATGTCTGTATGTGCACTAGGCTGCAAGTTACTCTGGCAAGAAAAGGCGTGTTACAGATTTGTAAAGTACTGGGCACAGTAGTCAACACGGCGATTAAAACCAGTATTACAGTTGTGGAGGCAGACATTAAAATGTTCATATCTTTTACGGTAACCATATTAATCTGTGAGGAAATCAATTTATGATGAACCTGATGGTGGCCAGGACTGAGATTGTCAAACTCTCCCTCTCTGCAACACCAAATAAAGCAGTTTTGCAGCCCAGCTCTGCTGTGCCTGGCAAGAAGGGTTCCAAATCTTCCCTTGCTCTGAGCATCCCTGGGGACCTGATCCTCACCTGATGTCCTTCACCATCATTCACATTACCCTGGTGTGGTGTTCCTAGATCTCTCTGAGAATTAAGATGCTGTGACCCACTGAGATGCTGGGGAAAAGTGCCCAGGTCTGTTGGAGAAAGGGCGATGCACCAGGGAGGCTGGGAGATGCCAGAAGGTGTGCAGTCCGGCAGTGCCATACACCTGCCTGCCCAGCTGTGAGTGTGCGAGACAGGGGAAAGTGAAATAGCTGTGCCTACACTGCTGTGTTGCAGGGGGCTGGGGAGCGAGGAGGGCTTAGTAATACTGAGAACAAAGAAGTCTGCCTTAGTCAGATATTTTTAATGATCACTCCCCACACAGCGCAGGAAGTGAAACCAAGGTCCCAGTCAAGCTTCCCCCCCCACTTCACTTTGGCAGGTCCTACTGTGTCAGTGAGTGGCAGCAGGCAAGATGTGCTTTCAGTCAGCATGGTTGGGATGCTGCGAGCTGGGTTCTCACCCTGGCACCAGCCATCCTCCTTAGCCCCACATGGCCCCTTCTGCTCCCATCCACTTGCGCTGCCCACGATGGGGCTGTCTGGGTAAGGCCAGGTTATGGGGCAAGGACCAAGATTGTATTTTTTACCTGCCATCATATAATCCAAGATGATCCATTCCTAACCCTGTTTCCAGCCCAAATGAGTGAACCCCCCAGTGACCAAATGCCCAGATCCTTAGGGGACTGTGTGGCCAAGCTGGGCCTTGGCGATTGCAGTTCCTTGAGAATCTATGGTAGCACTGATTTTATTGTTGCCATACTGAGGTCTGTCCCTCCTTTGGTGTTCTAATCCTGAATAGCATGTGTAAGGCAGATTAGACGGGCATCATCCAATCCCTGTGTGAATACAACCCTTTCTGAAGCAGAGTACAGGTGCGGTGTGATGTTGCACTGCAAGGACACCAAGCAGCTCAGAGCAGATACTGAAAGCAAAGGAGGGTGGAAAGCAGGGAACATTTGCTGCCTGCCAAGGCTCTCAGGTGGCAAAGCAGTCCCAGTGCTCAAGCTTTTACCAGCAGAGTTGCAGATTTGCAGTTTCTTTGGGAAACAACTGTTGTTCTGCCCACTGGGACAGAGCACAGGCTTCATCCAGCCCTGTTCTGTGATTCAGCTTGCAGTTGCTCAGGGTCGGTATCCCAGAAGTTCCATAAAGAGGTTGTGGCTTTGTCACCGTGGGTGCTCTGGAGGGGAGGTTACTGCAAGAAACCTGTGAGTAGTGACATCCCCGTGTGGGAAAGCCCAACTTACATGACTGAGATGAGCCAAAAAGAAAGAATGTGAAAATACTGATGTTTTGAGTATCTGTGAGTGAAGACTATGGAACAGATCCTGACCTCGGATTCCCAGGAAGCCCCTGGAAAAGTGAAATCACTTGAGTGTGACTAGGGTAAGGAGGATGTTACATTGCAAGGGCTTCTTCAGCTGCTTCTTGTTCCTAAGGCAATTGTAGGCAGGAAATGTCTTCACCTCCCATCCCTGTGCTGGGCCCTCAAACAGATGTCCCTAGCCTCCCAGGTGAGGCTGTGCAAGATGCCACTGCCACATTGTTTTCAGGGAACCCTTGGCAAATGGTTCAGTGTTACTGGGTGGTTTTGGGTGGTCAGAGTACACTTCTACTGTGTACAAAGTGGCTGAGCAGAAGAGAGAGCTGGCAAGCAGATTGGGACCTTGGATACATTCCCTCTAACAAGGACAACTCCAGGGAAGTGACTGAACAGCAGCGCAGTCCTTCCTCCTGTTAGCCTGATCTGCATGGCTTGGTCAAAGGTATTTTCATTATTGTTCTCTACTCCAAAACATCCTACTGATTGTGCTTGGCAGACTCCCAACAGCATCCAGAACTAAAACCTGTTAACAGGATACAATTGGCTAGGTTTAGGGCTTGAAGTAAGCCAGAAAGGTAGGGAGCATTTGCCAGCTGCAGTGTGTTAAGTCAAGTCCTATGGTCTGCCCTTTTTAATTTTGGCTGTTAATTGTCTGCAGAAGCACCCACAGGTCCCAGATAAGAACCAGAAGCCAGTGGTCAAAAATGCACATGCCTGGAGCAATGGGAAGTCAAGCTTCAGAGAGCTGCATGGCCCACTTGCACTCGGAGTGTCCCAAGGACCAAGGAAGAGTGGCAGCAGCAGGGTGGTGGCCTGTGCCAGTGGACTTTTGTCAAGCCAGCACAGTGGGCTAAAGGACATAGTGCCCTCCTACCAGACAAACCTTGCTCAGTGTTAGCTAAAGCCCACTGGGCATTTCACACACTCTGGCAGGGTTGCTTGGGCTGACTGGGAATTCAGTCCTTGCAGGAGCTGTTTGTGATACGTCAGCTATTTTCCAAAGATCACCCCATCCCTTACCTGCCTCAGGGAGCAGTGCTTTGCAGAAGGAGTTTCACCAGCAGCAAAGCAACTGAGCAACGTTTCTCTGGAGTGCAAAGGAGGAATTAGAAATAAACAAAGGATACAGTTGCCTCATACACTAAGGAACAGCATCTGAAGTGATGGAAAGAGAGCTGTGCTCATGAATCCCTGAGTGACAATTCAAGCTCAATAATATTCAGAAAAGAGACGTTTCAGAGCCTCTATGGAAGGGGAGAGGGAAAGGGGTCACAGTCCAATTCCCACATTAATTCATTCATGGAGAAAGCATTAACCATAGGGTCCAAGGACCCTTTTGTCAGGTCTTGGGCAGGACCATGGTCCCTTTGCTAAGTGAAGTCTTGGCTGAGGAGATGGAGGTGAGCTGCAACATATTGCTGGAAATGTGAGCACTGTCGTGGGAGAGTAAGAGATAGGGTGAGCAAGGGGTGCTCTGCAAAACTCTGCTCCTGGTGGATCAGCACTGGCTTGCAGCAATGCAAGGGATGGAAAGCAAAAGAAACAAGCAGAATGAAATGACCAGTCTGATTTCCTCATGCAAGCTGAAAGAAATACAAAGAGTGAACCAGCCCATGACGAAAATGAAGAATGATTCACATCAGTCTGGAGGCTGTAGGATCCAGCAATTTTTATTTCCAGCTCAGCTGTAATAACAAGTGAGTTTGACTTTTACAACTCATTCACTTTTAATGACCTATGGCTGTCATTAACGATTGAGCTAAGGACACATCTTTTAGGTAGAAAATTTTTATGTTGACAGGGGGTCTTTGTAATTGCTTCCTGGTATGGTTTTTTTTTTTTTGGTTTAGTTTATTTCATTTCCAAACATACACTTTTTCCTTACTGTTTCTGACACCTGTCAGCAAAAAGCACAGCCTTTTGTGTCTCCTGCCATCCCTGACCAGCGCACAGGGAAACGGCCCTGCATGCCATGTGGGAACTGTGCCAGCAATTCCAAAGATCAAGCAGGGAAAACAGATAATGCAAATAAATCATAGGCACAATGGAGGACTCTCCCTGTAGAAACTGGTGGCCTTAACCTCATCCAGACCAACAAGAGTCAAAGGTTAACACAGGTGTCACTTGAAAGGTAATTTTCTATTGATCTGCAAGTAGGTCCCTGACCTACTGACCTTTGTACTACAGGAAATAGGAGTTCCCCTGGAGCAACATGTATGCAGGCAAATGTATTATTTACTTTGGTAGTCCCTCTAGAATTTATAGGCCCATGCAGGACCAATATAGATAACCTAAAGAATGTGGTAACCCTTGTAAAGATTTGCCTCACACTTAAATACTTGGGCAGCGAAATAGCAACCTTGATCATAATTCGACAGAAGAAAGCCACGAGGGCGCTGTCCAATTTCTACATCCTCTTACAGACAATAAAAACCACCTATAAATAATTTTCACACAGTGCCTCAGGAGCTCCTTGCAAAGGTCAGCTCAAGACTCACTGGACATGATTCATGTTGTGCAGGGGTGTAAATCCAGTCACTTTTGCAGAAGTGTTTTTGGTGTGCACAGTGGGAGTGGCTGGGTGAACTGGATTCAGGAGCATGAAGCAGCATGGTGCTGCTGGTGGGGGCCACATTTTAGGATAGCCTCATGAAGCACCTCCAGAAGCTCAGTTGTGAGGACCAGTCCCTGGCTAGACAAGTTCTTGAGTCTTGTGCCAGGAAGCAACAGCAAATCTTCTGTGGCTTGGCCATGGATAGGGAACTGTGTGTTTGGAAATTTTCCTCCTGTTTCTTCGGTAGGAAATTAGGGATTTTTTTGACGAACAACTGAAAACCTCGAAAGGCTGAGCACAGAGAGGTGGATGCAGTGCTCCCTGGGGACTGAAATAACATCTCACTCTCCCTCTGCTCGTGCATCATGTAGATGTCCATGGTTCGCAGCTGATCAGAGAGGAGATAGCATGCACATGGAACCCCACTCCCAGGAAGCATGAAAGGGTGTAGGGCTTTCAACCTATACAAAAAAAGAGCTGGCAGCAGATTTCTCAACTCAGACAGGTTTACAATTATAAAGTGAGCATTTTCAGTGGCTGGAAGGACAAGAAGGAAAGTGATGGAGAAACAAGGAATACACCATTCTTTTGGCCACATGCAGTGTCATCTGCACATCCTGAGCTCACCTCTCTTACCTTCAGCCAGGCAAGGCAATTAAGCATGTTAGGATCTACCACACTTCTCAGAGCTATGCTCAGCACCCCTTCCACTCTAATCTTTGCTGTACCCACACTGCCCTGGGTACTCCATGTGCTTATCTAGGCTGTTCCTTCCCCTAGTGCCCCATGCAGTGGAAGGGGCCACCATACAGGAACTAGATTTAGGGTTGTACATGGTGAATGGTAATAGAGGTGGGGCTTCTCCTCCACAGGGTTTCATAGCAGCCAAGAGGTGTCGAAGCTTGCAGAGCTATTGCTGTCATTCCCCAGCTCCTCTGGGTACTGCTGAGAACAAGGCTCAGGGGTGGGGATGCTGCAGAAGCCTCCACGGCCTGCCGGGATGCATCTGGATCAGGGCTCAATGGGTCTGCCAGCTCCAGAAGAATCCAAATCTCATCCTCCCACAGAAAGACTCTCAGACGTTTCGTTTCGGCTCTGCTTCCCACACCCCACCCCAGCCCAATTCTCATTCCTGGTTCTTCTCCTTTTCCTTCCCACTCCCAGGGCCTTGATCTCCCTGCCAACCAGGTCTTCTCCAGCAGGCTGCTAGTTGTCATCTTCTACCCAACACAGCCTCCTGCCAGTGATGCATCCAGGCCTGCCTGCCTCAAAATTTGGGGCACAGAACCTGGCAATTGCACCTTGACCCACCCAAGATGGGAGTCTATTGCAGCCTGGGGACACCTTGCCCAGGTATGACTCAAGCTATTCCTTACCTGCCAGGGCTGCCAGGCAGGCAGGGCATTATATACCTTGTGTTATGGGCTGGCTTCCCAGGAGACCCAATTTCACACAAGGATTTTGGGGACGGTCTTGGCACATCCTGGTGGTGGTTGCAGCTTCAATCCAGCCAGGCCTTTCCCTACCCACTGGGAAAGCCAAACATAGCAGCCTGGTGTTCCCATCTCCCTTTTGCAATGCACCGCTTTCCTCCCACCACCATGCACACCTCTGCTCTGCAGAGCAAGTCTTCTTGTGATCTTGCTTTTGATAGAAAGCAGGCCACAGCTGAAGGCACCTTCGTGCTCACTTGCATCGCAATGGTGTCATCCCAAGGATGTCAAACCATGTCGATGGTGCTAGAAGATGGATCTCCAGTGGAGCAGGAGAGACAGGCTTTCAGTGGCTGTGTGACCCAGCAAAACTGGTTTTGATGGGTTCACCCCTTTTGCCATCCATCCAGGGATGTGGGTTATGCGGCAGCCCACCTGCCAGCCGCTGCTGCTCACCTGGCACAAAACCCAGCTTTAAACGGCCTGTGAACCACAGGCAGCCCACAAGCCACAAATTGCGCAGCCTTGGAGGTGTTATCCCATCTGCAAGCCTGAAATCCTACAGCACTAGATTTGGGGAGCCAGGGAACCTGCAAGAAAGCTGTTGAGGGAATGCTGTGCTCCCTGACACCTTCCCCATTCCCATTCCAGCTGTTGCTGCCAGGATCTTTTCTCCCCTTGCTCAGCAGCTCCTATGACTTGCCTATTTCGCTAACCAGTAGGTCAGGAGGGAAACTGCTCACTATTCAGTCCTTGGTCATCCTGGTGTCCACAAGAATAGCAGAGCCAGTTGTTGGATTAAAAAAGGGACAATGAAACTCCTGTGTGGAGCTGAGACAGCCAGGACCAAGGACCAAGTCAAGGACCACAGCCAGGCTGCAATGTTGTCTGCAACCTTGTGGTAGGATTCCCCAACCTTCTGCCAAGAAGTACAGTATAGCACAAACCTGATTTTGCAGAGCAAGAGATGGGGGATTTAACCATACTCTGCTTTTCCAGAGCTGCCCAGCCCCTGCAGACAACCAAAGTGAATCCAGGTGTGAGCAGCTTTGGCCTCTGTTGAGCTTTTCTCCCCTAGATGTACAGCACCTGATCCATATGCTGCTGCTGTTCCTTGGTTGGAAATGCTATTTGCTTCCTGAAAGAAATCTCTGGTTAAAGCTATTTTTGGATTACAAGACAGGAAAAGAAAGCCTATAGAATAAGCAAGTTAAAACAAAGCTGTCGCCAAAGGTGACTCTTCTTTGACTCTGTCAGTCACAGTTGGTCAGTGCCACTGCAGAGAGAGCGGCACAGCTAAAGCCAATGATTGAAAGAAGTGCAAAAATGCATTGGGAAGGGAGTGATCATTACCATCAGCAGTCTTGCTGTTCTGCTACAGCTGGACCCTGCCTGACTCTGCAGCAGGGGAAGGTATTGACTGGTTTCAAAATGTGGTCTCCAGTTGTATTCATAGGGCCAGTCTTCCCAGACTTCCTTTTGCAATGCTGTCACCTTTCCACTGATACAGTGGGCACTTGTGTCTGCTTCTCTGCAAAGGGCAAATGAGGTTTCAAATGCGAAACCAGGGCATCTTTTAATAGGCTAGGTAAGCGGCAGCTGGGTAAGGTAGGAGAAAATTCACAGCATAGCACTGCCTGAGAGAAACCCTTTTAAAAATATTAGCTAGCAGCCTTTGACCCCTTTTCTATGCACAAACCCAGGATACGAAGGAGAGGGATGTTGCTGGGTGGTGTTTGAGGCTGGTGTCTACTCCTCCCTACGCAAACTCCCCAAGATGCTGCCGAGGAATGGAGAAGCAGTTGGTTATTATTTTTAGCCCCCCATTCACGTGGTCTCAGGATCAGATACACATTCCCAGATGCTCATTCCACAAATGCTGAGATCCCTCCAGCCCTCACTGCGTGGATGCGCAGAGCTGGCACAGCGCATTGTAGTGCTGGGGGTAACAGCAGGGGCTGGTGATGCAGCCCATCCTGCAGACCCACACGTAGACGTGCATGTACATGCCACTTGCTTCATTCAGGAAGCCTCCAGTGAAAAATGCTTTCTAGGAAACTCGAATAAATAGGCAGGAAGAAGTCAAACTGAATCAATCCATCAGGGCACATGGGCTGCTGAGCAGCCTGCATCCCCTGAGGACAGCAAGGCAAAGGGCTGTGTTTCCAGGGGAGAAGCCAGACAGAGACAGGGAGAGCAGGAGGCAGGGTCTGCCTGCAAGAGGAGCAGGGTGTTAGGATGGTGATGCAGGACAGAAGGAGCTCACCCTCACTGCCTGGCATCCAAAATGTCAAACGAAAGTCTGAAGCCCTCACCTTTCACTCAGGCAACATTTCTGGGTAGAGAAAAGAGATGACCAGGGTAACCCAGGCCTGGGGAAGTCCTGCTGGGAGGAGATGTTGTATGGGAGTTGAATAGCACAAGTCCTCCCAAGCTATGGGAGGTAAAACAAGATCCAGCGGCCACAGTCTGAAGCCAGAGAAATGCAGATCAGGCATAAGGTGTGTGAGGTGTATCAGAAGGCTTAATTAACCACTGGCACAGCCTTGGAGGGCTGTGGTGGATTCTCTGTTACTGGCAAGGCTCCTGTTTGCATTTGGATGTCTCTCTAAGCACACTGTTCTTGTTCAAGCGCAGATACCATTCTAGTGGCAAAACTCTTCAGGGAAGGGCCCAAGGCCTGGGCTCCCCAGGAAATCACCAGCAGTGGAGCATTTACCAAGACCAGGGTCAGTTTTGGCAGCGGTAAAGATTTGAGCTGGCACCAAAACCAAGAAGAGACACAGCCTTGTAGATAAGACCCAGGATACCAAAACACCTCTGGCCTCAGTGGTGGACGTCAAGTGAAAGTTGCGCTGAGGTGCAAGGCCCGTGGGGGTGTGATGAAGGAAGGTCGTTGTTCTGCTGCAGTGCTGTTCCTGTGAAGTCTCTGCTCATTTGCTCATGGTGGCACTGCAGACAGCAAGGGATGTCTTGGGTGCCCAAGGCCAGATGCAAGCATGCCTTCCCCTGCCCGAGAGCTGCAAGTAGTCTCCAGATCATCCCATTCACTTCTTCCTTTTTGCAGGAAGATTGCACAGCCATGCTCTCTGGGAGAGGCTTGGGGTGGATGTGGGCTCAGGAGGACTGAGCAAGCTACTGGGGTTGCCCCTGGCTTGGGTGCCAGAAGAAAGCTGGTTACCTTGCTTAGGGAAAACTGTTTTATTTCAAGGACTTTTTTTCCTGGCTTCTGTCCCTCAGACATGTTCCTGCCTGCTAGAGAGCTATGGAATGAGTCACTTTTCTTCATGCCTCAGTTTCCCTGACTGCAAACTAGCTGATAGGCTGAGTCTGTTCACATTCATTCAGTCATAGTGCCCCGAGGGAGGAGGAGAGGAGCTCTCAGAAGTAAACCCAGAGCTTTAATGCCCACAACTTCTGAGTGTCGAAGCCTCACCTTTCTTGATACCACACTTATTACCAGCACAGTCACCTTGAGAGAGTTGTGATATCCAGAGAGGCTTCTAGCCCATGGACATCCAGCAACTGTGACCACAGCATGCTACTTCACGCTGTGCATCCACCTCAAGCTCCGTTTCTTTCCAGGGTGCTCCGTGCATCCGATCCCCAGCACTCGCTGGAGCAATCACCCTTGGGGCAGAGTCCCAGGAGTGCTGAGCATACTTCAGCAGCTCTGCATATCCACGCTTGAAGGGAAAGGGGAAGAAAGGAAAAAGAGCTGACCTTCAAGTTTCTGGCATACCAGATCATCTCTGGGAAGCAGGCAAACCTCTCCAGATGCAGCGGGATCTCTGCATGTATAGGTGATCCTGTAATAACCCTCTTCAGGCATGGCAGTCTTCCAATATCAAAAATCGGACATACTCAGATCAGTAAGCAGAGGAAATGTTTGCTGCTTTTATTAATAATCTTAAGAGATTTGTGCCTTCTGTTCTTTAGCAGTAAACTGTCAGCCCCACATGGAGAAGGTTTGCTAATGATCCCTCCACTTTCCACAAGGCACGTTTAAAATATACAGAATCATTTGTATTCCCTTTTCCTTTCTGCTTAAGATCAGTGATTTGTGAATTACTGCAGCAATCCAGCCATGGGCTCTCCCCATCTGCAGGTCTGGAGCACTATCCTCTGCTAAAAAGGATGAAGAGGGGATCAGGCCTTTCTGACTAATCCTGCACAGTAAACAAATCCTACAAATATTGTGAAATAATCTCAGGAAAAAAATCTGGTTACTATTCCAGCCCTTACAAATCATTTTCCTGTGTTCACTGCTGCCCTTTAAACTCCAACCAGCTAAAGCAGGACCTGCTTTCATAGCTGACGATACAATTGATTTCTTCTTTGTTTGTTATTGTGTCTGGTATCCCTCTGTCTGTAAAACCTGTGTAATCACAGACAAATGCACAAACACACACTCATACATAGAGATCTGTCCATGGCAGATCCCTTCTTTCTCTTTAAGGGGAAGCGTGGTCAGGGACTGTTATGTTAGCCTGCGGACGGGACAGCCAGCTTTGAGCCTGGACTCTGTCCTAGAACTGTGGATTGCATCTCTTCAATGCTCTATGCGTCAGTTTCTCTGACTTGAACTGAGAAGGAGTGATTTGGATCTCCTTCACAAGGTGCTTTCAGATCTAGAGACAAGAGCTGCGTTGTGGCCGTGGTATCAGGGCCTCCCAGTCCCATCGTTATTTTGCATTACTTTGATGACCTTGAAATCAAAATATCACACAGTGATTTCATTAGTTTTCGGTGAGGATATCAGCAATCTTTCTCAAGTGTGTGCATGCGTCAGGTGAGGGGCTGAGGGTGGTGGAGGTTACCTGAGATGAGTATTAATGACTAACAGCTTCAAGCTCCAACACCAGAAGTGAGAACATCTAAATCTAGATTGGGGCGCTTAATGAAACCTTTGTTAAACTTCCTTCAACACATGGACAAAATTCTCCCTTGCTTTGTGAAGTCACGAATACAAAAGAAAAAAAGAAAAAGTTGCCCTTTCACACTTAGGAGCATGTTACTTCTACTTTACTTCAGCATTGGTTAATATTAAAGGAGCAAGAGTAGGCAGCGTCCAGCTCTCTCTGGCCCCATTTCGTTGCTCAGGGCAGCAAAATTTAAGCACACAAACAGTGGTGTTTTGGTGTATGAAAGGTCTGATACAATCAGTGTCTTTGCAGGACTAGTGTAGACTGGCCATTTTCAGCTAATTGTTTGAAGATCAGTTGGCTATGCATTAGTATCAGAACTCTTTCCAGCTCAGATCAAGAATGGCTGGACCTTGCTGCCAGCCAAGGTTGAACCCAGCCCAGCCAGGACTTATGTTCCCCAGCATTTTGTCTCTGTTACTTTCGTAATAGATATATAAACCTTCATTTGGCATGGCCCAGGCAGCTGGTCCCCTTGTCTTCCTGTTGCCGTGGCCCTGTTGCAGATAACTCACAGAAATAACGTTAAAAATCCCTAGCATCATTAAGCAGCTATAATGATTAATCCTTAGTACTTAGCCGTACCTTTTACACTTCCAAGTTACAAGATGACATTCCCTGACTGTGTTCACTCACCCTGCTTCTCCTTGGAGAAAACTGTACATCATATGTTCTGTTATAGAGGGAATGAAGGATAACACGTCCATGGGCATCCGTGCATTTCAGTGCACCAGATGGGAATATGGTATTATGGTTTAAACGGTTTGCTGTCCTTGAGTGACAGTCACAGCACTCCCTGTTTCACAGGGCTCTGGAAAGCCACTAGAACAGCAGCAAGACTGCAACCAGGTCTTGCAAGTTTGGGCAGATCAGCCCAAAGGACTCGGGAGATCTAACCACGCTTGGTGTGATTTCTCTGTTTATTTTTGTTTTTAATTGTGCTACGAGTGGAAGACTGGAAGATTCTGGACCTGTAGTAGGACAGTGCCCAAACTGTGATGTCTAGACGGTGCTTGGTGCTTCAGGACAGACCAGACCTCTTCAGAGGCAGGCAGCAAGGCTTGTTGCAATGCCATCAGTCTCACTGCTGGGCAGAAACAGCTGGGATAAACCCGCAGGACCTAGTCCTGCACCCTGGTGCTATGTTCACAGCAGTATGAAATACATGCCTAAACCAGCACAAGTAAGTCTTTAAGTGTGTGCTCAGCTCTAAGCACAGGAGCAACCTCCTGCAAAACAGTGGTGACTTCAAGACTCTTATCTTTGCTTAAAGGTCAGAACATGCTTAAATGCCTCAGTAGCTCAAGACTTAGCACTCTCACAGAGGCAAATTGAGAGCGGTTGTCCTTTTTAGCTAAGCAAACCCTGGAAAACTGGATTCTCCTTTCAGTTCTGGCCAGTCTCTTTTCTGATTTAAACTGGACGTGCTCTGAATTTACGCTGGGGCAAGTGGAACAGGACCCAAGTGCTTTTCTTCACACCAGAGGAATAGTTGGGCAAATGAGGCTGGGCCCAACTTGAATACTGCCTGCACCCTCAGCGGGGTCGCTATACCACCTTTGGCCAAGAGATGCTGGCAGCATCTAATGTGCTCTGATGTTGCGGGGAAGGCACAAAACAATTCTCATCTCCTAAGAGACCACAGCCCCTAGAGACCTGTAGCTCAGAAGCTGGGGAGCCAGGCGGCATGCAGAGGCAACCAGGGGATGGCCAACACTTGCCCACCACCGCCACCCGCAGTATGTCCCTTGGCTGCATCATGGTGTCCACCTCAGACACCCTGTCCTCCTCCCTCCCTGCCCCCAAGAGGTATTTTGAGAGCCTGTTTTGATCTCCTTTGCATGTCAGTTATGCTATTTCTGAGCATATTTATTTTTATTGTTTTCCGGTGGTGAGCTTGTCGCCTTGTACTCTCGCCTTGATCTTTTCCACTTCCTCTCACTTTCATGCCTCTTTCTTTCCCTGATGGGCTGACGGGTCGGGTGTTTTTGTCATAGCTGATGGATGGGCTGCTTCCCACCACGTTGGAAGATCAGGCCACCCCCAGCTGAGACTCCTCAGGGCAATGGGAATGCAGAGTCAGCCCATGGAACTGGAGGCGTCTGTGTGGGTGCCCTCCTCCCTAGCTGGACGCCTTACCTGTTTCCAACCACAGCCAGCCAGTCGCTGTCACATAGAGAAAGAAGTGTTGACTCATTAATTATCACGATGTAGGTTATGGTTAGGCAGATGAGTAAAACATCTTCCAAATTGTGTGACACCATGGAAACAAAGGGTTTGCCCTTTAATTACCCAGTTCCAGAAATGGTAAAACAATCTGGGCACTGCTGGAAGAGGCCTTTGGGTAACAATGTCTGCTCCCTGCTGAGGAAACCTAACTCCCACCTGGGAAGCTTAATTCTGTTTAGTTTTGGCTACTCAAAGCAGACATTCTTCATGCAAAAATGGGTGGGATATGGGGGAAACAACAATATTGGCAGCCGAGAGGAGAGAAAGAGAAGGATGTCTCTTGAACTTTTTTCAGAAAAACCTTCCGCTCTGCAGCATCATTTTTGTTTAATTCGAAGTATAATTTCTCTCCACAAATCATAGAATCACAGAATGGTTTGGTTTGGAAGGGACTTTAAAGATCATCCAGTTCCAACCCCCCTGCCATAGGCAGGGACACCTTCCACTAGATTGGGTTGCTTAAAGCCCTGTCCAACCTGGCCTTGAACTTTTCCAGGGATGGGACGTCCACAGCTTCTCTGGGCAACCTGTGCCAGTGACTTTCTGGGCTGTAAGTACACACTGCCAGGTCATTTTGAGCTTTTTATCAACACCTCCAAATCCTTCTTTTCAGGGCTGCTCCCTCAGTCCATTCTCCACCCATTTGTGTTTGCATTCCTCAGCCCCTCACCTGACCCAGACGCAGGACCTTGCACTTGGCCTTGTTGAACTTCATAAGGTTTACATGGGCCCACCTCTCCAGCCTGTCGAGGTCCCTCTGGATCGCATCCCTTCCCTCCAGCGTGTCAGCTGCACCACACAGCTCAGTGTTGTCACCAAACTTGCTGAGGGCGCACTCAATCCCACTGTCCATGTCACAGACAAATATACTAAACAGTGCCTGTCCCAGTAATTTCGTCAGGGACCTAGAGGAAACCACTCCTCCATTTGGACATTGAGCTGTTGACTGCAACTCTCTACGTGCAGCCATCCAGCCAATTCTTTATCCACCGAGTGGTCCATCCATCATATCTGTGCCTCTCCAGTTTAGAGACAAGGATATCATGCAGGACAGCATCGAATACTTTGCACAAGTCCCTGTGGATGATGTCAGTCACTTTTCACTTTTCTACCAATGTTGAGGCTCTGTCATAGACGGTCACCAAATCTGTCAGGCACGATTTGCCCTTAGTGAAGCCATGCTGGCTGTCACCAATGACTTCTTTATTTTTCATGTGCTTTAGCATAGTTTTCAGGAGGATCTGCTCCATAATCTTGTTGGACACCAAAGTGAGACTGATCTGCCTGTATTTTCCCAGGTCTTCCTTTTTCCCCTTATTAAAAGAGGGTTATGTTTCCCCTTTTCCAGTCAGTGGAAACTTCACTGGCCTTCCATGACTTTTCAAATCTGTTGGACAGTAGCTTAGCCACTTCATTCACCAGTTCCCTTGGGACCTGCAGAGGCACCTCATCAGGTCCCAAGGACTTGTGCACCTTCAGGTTCCTTAGATGTCTCAAACCTGATCTTCTCTTACAGCTTGCCTTCAACAAGACTTTTTTTTTTTTTTTTAATCTGATTTTTAAATACCAAAGACCCTGAATCTAAGCAGGTACTGATGCCAGATCTGTTGTAATCTGAGTCTATGTTCAACATTTGTAGAAGAAATAGACAGCTGTAAACCATCACAGCAAGTGGAGCTCTGCTGTAACAGGGTTTTATTGAAGCAATTCCTGTGGTGAGATATAGGAGAGAATCTGACACATGGACAGGATCAGCATTTGTATTTCTACAGAGATGGGGTAAAAAAACAAGTGAAAAAACCCAAGTGGCATGATTTCAGGGCAAAAAGCCTTGGCCAGCTGAAATTCAGCAAGCAAGCTGTGACCCAGGTGAATGCTGCACAACTCTGGCAGAGCCAGCTTAGATGTATGATAATAAAAGCCCTTGGATTCAGTGCAGCAGAGAGAGTTGCAGTAACAATGATTCATTTATCATTAATATTGTACTATCAGGTGGTTGGTGAGGATTTTCTCTCCAGATAGGCTCTTGCCTTCCCATGGAGCAGCTGGGATCAGCCATCTGGGGAGATGAACAAGTAGCATGCGTGCCTTGAGTATCTGAGTCAGCCTGTCCAGCCTTGGGCTCCTCTGAATAGCCGGCAGCTCCCCACAGAAGGACAGCATTAACAGCACCCTTGAATGCTCTTCCTTGCACTCTTGTTAGCTCAATGCTCTATCTTTCTTCTCTCCTTTTCCATCCTTCCTTCCCTCCCTTCCTCCTGTCCTGTATGCTCTTAGGGGGCTTGATCCCCAGCTGATCTAAGTCAGTGTATAACCAGCAAAATCCCCCTGGGCACATGCTGGGCTGGCAACTAGCCTTTGGCTCTAGCCCAAAGACAGGGCAGCTGGTCAGTGAATAGTCAGGTGGCAAGTCCCCAGTCACTTCAGTTAGGGCCAGTAGTCTAAAAGGTCAATTAGGGATCAGCTGTTTATCCTTCCCAAGGCTCAGTTTCTCATTTATAGATGCATGGAAAAGCAAAGACACCTGCAGCAGGGAAAAGCAATGATAAAAACACAAACGCATCCCATGGTGCTCAGACACAATGATAGTGGTAGTCTTTTGAATGCTGATGCTAGACAGCAGTAGGTAAGGGAGGTTTGGATTTACTCAGGAGTAGTTTGAACTGTCTGACCAGCAAAACTTTTACCTTCTTTAAAAAGAGTATCAGAGTATCAAGCTTTCTGGGGACCACTTTTCTCATGGTCTCCTGGGGCAGCCTTCTCCCCTACTATCCATGTGCTAATCACCCCCATTCCCTTACTCAGCCTGTGCTAGCTCTGCAGAGTTCATCAGGCTTGAAGCCATATGCCAGGAAGAGCCCATAAGAGGGTTTTTAAAAAAAGAAGATGACAATATCTGTTGCAAAGGCAAATCTTGCTGTTTCCCAGAGAGCCCGCTCCCCAGGGCTGGGTTTGGCTGTCAGTTTGCAAGTGTGATAAAACAGACAGGAAATTCAGGGTCTGGCTTCAGTGCACAGGCACTGCCCTTCAGAGATACCTAAGCTTGCTTCAGCACTGCTGACACACAGCCTGGGAGCAGGACAGCCCCACTCATCTCCTGCATGGCCTGAGTTAATAATGCTGTGGGGAAACAAAGTCTGTCGCCTAGCAGGGATTGTGCTGTTACAGATGCTCCACTGCAGGTACCTGAAAGCGTGTGCACAAGGTAGCTCTGGAGAGCATGGTGCAGACGTGCCCAGTGGTGGCAAAACAAAGCAATTCGCTTCTCCTCCTCTCGCCTGCCTGTGTCACCTTTGTTTTGCAGCTTGTTCTAGCTTTTCATGTCCAGTTTATGTCTGAAGTTTAGCGATTCATGCCTGGTACAGCCTTTCCGTGATTGCCTCAGACCTCACTACTGTATCAGATAGAAATATCTCCTGTCCCAGGCCCCTTGCTGCTTTTGCCTCCACTTCCCTGGCAGCCACTGGCCCAAGAAGAAAGTCCCAGGCCAGGTTTGTGCTCCCTTGCCCAAACCCATGCACTACCCAGCCCTGTGGTTTTGGTGCTGTGATTTCCGCTAAATGCAGAAATCCTTCCCACTCACAGCCTCTGTTTGTCCCTTGACCACCTCGTTCTTGATTTTGGTGCTAACATCCCCCATAATTTCGATAGTTTTACTCCTCTTCTGCTGATACAACTGCACAACCACAAATTCACTTTCCAGCCCTGACAGCCCTATTCTCACTATTTTTCCCTCTATGTGCACTGTCCAGTGTTGCCTCTTCTCCTGGACAGAGCCAGGTACAAATCCTAAACCATGTTCCACTCAGTGTGGTTCCCTGTAGCTTATCCCAACCATGGGCAGTGAAAGTGTAGAGAGCCCAGGAGTGGTGGGGAAGTGGGGACACACTCCAGAGGGGCTGAGCAGGGGAGCTCATCCAGTTCCCTCCACCCCACGCAAGCTAATCAGCCTCTTTCTTTTTCCAAGTGTGATATTCCCACACGGAGTGAGAGAGGTTTCAGGAAATTTCTGCTCCTCTCAAAATCACTTCTGATTTTTCTAGTAAAAGCGTCTGCCAGCCTCCTGCAGCCAAGTTCCTTTTTCTTTTTTTTAATACATATACGATTCAAGCTGCGTTGGCTCCACTCCTGAAGTCTGGCAGGTGCTCAGTGACATATGTTCTGTGATAAATGTTTATTACATAAGTTCATTCAAGCTAACAAGGATTTTGAGATATAGTCAGCTCTCATTATACAGCTTGTCTTCAAAGCTCAGTGTCCAGATTATGCTTTTTCTTGTAGGGATGTCTCCCAGGGTTTGTTTGCTCCTTCCTTGATTCAGCCAACTCTTGATTGGTTCATCAAGGTAGTTAACGAAGCGCTCAGACCAACTCAGGGGAGAGGAGGAAAAGGAGCAATTATAACTTCGTCTTGTTCCAGCTCATTATTTTAATCACTGTGTATCGTATTTTGTGAAAACATCTCTCTACAAACATTAAAACTTTGGAGCTGTCATTGCTCAGAAACAAAGGGTTTGATTCCACCAATCCCCAGGCATTGGTTTTGCCTTAGAGGTGAATTGCATCAGGTTGTTATCACTGTGTCTCACTGAGGAGTTGCTCCTGATGCCTGCAGTTTCAGGAGTACGCGTACAACTCACGCTGTCCAACATTTCCAAGTGTGCTCTTTTTCATCCAGGCTGCTCTAAAAACCTCTTATTAATGTTTAATCTTATTTTAATAAATTCCAGTCACTTTCTGGGCTTTTCTTTGATGGATGAAATACAAGTGCTGCAACATGAAATCCTGAGGGTCCTGTGCAAGTCCAGCAGAACACCACTATCAAATTTCACCTTTTAATGTCCATCAGATAGAAAAGCATCAGGATAAATGCTTCATTGTTTTGGACCAGGGGTTTGGGCATGACAGAAGCCACGGCTGCCTTTGGGCTGCCTCCCATGTTCCCAAGCCTGAGCCTCTCTCTGGGCTTCACAGAGTCCCAAGCTCATTTTGCTCACCAGGTTTTGGCAAGGTTCACAGGATACATGCATACACATGTCCAGGAGCAGTATGATGTGCCATTTTGGGGGGAAAACCTTAGCCCTGGCTGTAAAATATTTGTGTGGGGCACAGATCTCCATGTTTGCTCTTAGGGATTGAGCTGATCCTGCATGTTATCACTTTCGATGTGACAAATGCTTGTGCAAACTGAATGATTCGCATACATACATTTTGCAAAGGTCTCGTGACTCAGGGCTTTCTGGTGGGTCCAACCTTGCTGAGGCAGGGCTGGGTTTTGGAGGCTACAGCAGCAGTGAACATGACATTTTCTCATAGGATTCCCTTACTCCCATGAGTTGGGGTGCAAAAATTTTGAGACTGTCTATAGGTGGGTAAAAGAGCAGTGCAGTGCAGGATGGACCCTCTCCAGTGGGGCTTTCAGAGCTCAGAGAAAGGCAAAGCAGACTATGTGTTTTACACTTGATCAGTTAGGGCCAGCAGTAACAATAATCATTTCCTAGTCAACACATGTGTCTTTTCTGGCAAATTCTGAAGCAAACGCAGGGCAATCTGGCTGTTGCTAGTGCCGTCACCTCTTTGGGAATGCAATTCGTGTGTTAGCCTCCTATCTTACATTTGCTGTTTGAGCAATCTTAATCAGAAACAAACCAAACTCTGAAGATGCTGCAGATGGGAGGGTTTACAGTTAAGGGACAGCACTGTGTGTAAGATGTGGTTAGAGTTATAGTGTATGCCTGGGTTATTATGGTTGAAGTGACAGAGGTCTTTTAATACAGCTGCATAGATAGCACGTCAAGCCTTCACTGAATGCACCGGTTTTAGCAAGACGTGTGCACATTATTCAAAGAATCTAAGGTTAAACTTGTTGAGCTGTAAATCTCAGTGACTGGCGGTACTGCAATTCCAGGGTGCCCTGAAGCATGCCTGGTAAAAGGAAAAATGTGGAGGATGTCATCCTTAGAGTGCTTGGGATCAGAAATACAGACTGGCAGAAATCAGCTGTGTCTGCTCAAGCTTTGCCTTGGACTGGACTGATTGTAATCAGTCTCATGTTTTGGAGGTGTGGAAAGGGTAAAATCTGGTGGACAGAAGAAAGAGGATGCAAGAAAGAAAAAAAGGAGCACTTACGGGGAAAGCACTGTCACCAAAGACCCCACACTGGTCTTAGGTTTCTCTTATATCTTTGGGAATGAATTGGGTGTCCTTGCTGCTAAATAATGCATAGTGGAGAGCCCACAGGAAACATCTCCTGCACAAAGCGGAGGAACACAACCAGAACAGCAATCAACATGCTTTTTTAATAGGCATAGGTCAAAACCTCCTCTCCCTGTCTCTTGGAGAGAGCACGGTTGCAATGGCCAGTCATCTCAAATAGACATGGTCAAAGCAAGGGGACAAGAGCTGTGCCCTGCACCATCACTTTTAGAGAATTCCCTCTGGAAAGGTTGTGGAAAACAGAAGATTTATCTGGGTTAAGTCCTAGCTGGAGGAGACTGGCTGAGCTGGAGGGGCAACTTGGCACAGTCAGTCCCAGGGGCCCTGTGGGGCCAGGGTTTCTCTGCTTGGTCTGAGATATTCTGGAAGCAGGGATGGAAGCAGCAGGCAGTGGTGAAGTGAGAGAGGACCCTCTTTGGAGACTGGATGGCTTTGCATAATCTGGGATTGAATAAGAGCACTGAAAGTAATAAATCATCACCCCAGAAATGGCTGGGTGATTAACCTGTCTCTTCTATAAACTTCTTCTGTCAGGCTGCAGCCCTCTTTGTTGTAACTTGTGTCCAGCCCGTAGAGAAGTCAGGAAGCACCTGCAGTGGCATTTGCATGCACTACAAGGTTTCTGAGGCAGGGACCATCCTTTGGTTGCTTGTGCTGGCAATCTTCAGAGCCAGGGGTCCTGGCTGGGGCACACCTGCAAGGCAAACCTTAACAAATGGGTGCCCGTCTCAGCCACTCGGAGATGAAGCATCTTGTCTCTAGCTGCGCAGATGACTCAGACCCAGAGTAAATTAGACTTAGCTTGGGTGGATGTGTGATGTGAGTGTCTAGCCATCACTTGTGGGGTGGGTAAATCACATTGTTGTAACTCCATTAAGAATGACGCAGCCATTCTCCACTGCAGAGAATTTGGCCCAGACCTTTTTAGTCAGCTACTTTTAGTAATTTGATTTCCCTCTGCACTAAAGACATACATATTACAAGTACCTTAGATGCCCATATGACCCATATACAGGTGGAAGTTGTTGGTTTGCATGCTCTGATATCCAGTCCCTCTGAGCAACATCCCAATCACCAAGCTGCTTTTGCAGCATCCTTACCTCAGAAAGAGATGCCACTGTGCTTAAGTTAGAGCTAAGATCATTCTTTCAAGAATCAATTTGCCTGACAACCCTAATCCTCAGGGGAATGACATTAGCGTGGTGACTATCATCAGTCAGTCTGTTGCTGAGAACTTCCTGATCTGCAGGTGTTTGAGTACTCTCCACCCTGGGATGGGCCACTTAAATCATCTGGGATTCTGGGAAACCTAGTCTAAACTGTTTAGGAGGGACAGCGAAGAATAAGACTCAGAAAGATACCACTGGAGATGGATGTGTCTTCAGGGCTTGCAGAACCACTCACCTACAGAGTGCTTCAGTGCTTCGTGATCCTAGGTTAAGTCACAAACCTTCATGTACTGTAAATGAAAAGCATGAGGCTGATTTGATTGGTTTGGTTTTCCAGAGGAGCCAGGATTCAGGCTGTCTTGTTGAATGGACAGCTGTGTTCTCTTTCAGGCATGAAGCAACCCCTTCAACCTTTTTGTTGTCTGTCCCATAAACAAGTTTGGTAAATACCTGGTTGAGCTGCACAGCCTCAGGGTTAAGATTTCCAAAGGAGCCAATTCTTCATTGTACAGCCTCCATTTCTGGGATGCTTGGACAGACCTCACAGGAGCAGCCTCTGCTTTAAGGAGCACTGAGCACCAGATCTCTGACTGCTATATCCTTCAAAGATCCTTCCGGAAAGATGCCCCAGACACAGAGACTTTTAAAAGGCCTGGTCACTCCTGAAAACCATGGATCCCACCACTGCACTGCTGCTGCCTATAAAAACTGCTTGAGGCTTGACCAAAATAAAAACACCCGCCTTGGGAAGAGTTGATATGCAGGGAAGTGATTTTGTCAAGAGCTGTTGCTTAAGCACGTGGAGACAACTGCTCAGGGTCAGCCACGGATAATGAGCCTTGAGATGACAAACGGCAGTCCTTGGATGTACTATAAGGGGTGTATGTTCCCAGCATCCTCTCTGTGAATTATTGCAATGGCAGAACTCACTTCCCTTCTCTGGGAAAGAAACAAGAGCAAAGCAAGCAAGAACTAGCAGCAGATGGTCCCTCCTGTGCCCAGATTGTTCCAGCCAAAACAAATCTACATCCCCAGCTGAAGGGAAGGGTACAGGAATAGAACAGGAGTGTGACTCAGATCCAGTGACTCAGACAGCAAGGCGAGGGGAGAGAGGGAGGGGGAGAGGCAGAACCTGGCGCAAGAGCCCCTTATGGATGACAGTGATTATTGCTATTATTCCAGTGAGTGCTTGCAGGCACTGACAACTCTCACTCATGCTACTGTTCTCTTTTTTTGGATTGTTTTTTTCTTTTTTTGCCATGTCTCTCTTTCTCCCTCTTTCCTCTCTTGGGGAAGCTATGAGCAACCCCCTCTGCATCTTTATCTGTTCATGAGCTGGTAAATAGCAGGCCAAACACTTGTGTGCCAGATATCAGATAGGCTCAGCTGTTTGCATGCCAGCAGAAAATGCCACATGCCCGTCCTCCCTCTGTCAGGGCAGCAGTGTGTGAGATTTCAGACATGGCTCTCAGCTTGCCTCTCCCTTCCCATCCCCATCCCACAGGCCCGTGGCCCTTTTGCCTTGTGCTTCCCCACAGCACTTGTTATGTTGAATGAGGATGATGCTTACCCAACCTTAACAAGCCAGATTTTGACTAATGAGCTCAAGTGCTGAGCTGTTGGTGTTATTCTGTCAGAACTGCCAGGCAGGTCAGATTAGCTACTGCCACTTACTCATGCCTAAGATGTTTTTGTGGCCCTTTGGTTTGCCACAGGAGGATGGATTCACATCTTGATACCCCTTGGTTGCTATGAAAGGCTTTACAAAGCTCCTGAAAAGCACTATCACCAGAAAAACTAGGCCATTGGGTGAGATCATGCATTAAGCACTAGGGGCTGGCTGAACAATCTGTCCCAGAAACCAGATTAGTGCTGTGCTGTGCTCTGGCCCTTGGCACAAGCACAGGTGAGATGAAGGGCCCAAATCCTGCCTGACCATGTCAGAGGAAAATTCCCCTGTGGAGAAGAACATCCTGCCTTGCTGGGTGCCCTGGTCTTGGGCACGGGGTGTCTGGGCAGCAAGCAGAAGGTTGTATGAAAACCCAGGCTCTGTTGTGCACCAGCAGCATTTCTGTTTCTCAATCTCCATCCCAGGTCATATTCTTAATGTCTTCCCCATTCACCACCACCACCAGGCAGAACTTGGAGGCTTTTGATTTGTGTCAGATCCAAGACTGCTCCACACTAACCCCACCAAATGGCATCTATCCCATGGCAGTATGCTTCATAAGCACTGGCACTGTATGTTGATGACCCTTCAGCAAGGACACTAGTGAGGAAGTATGGTTCGTACATGCAGCTCATGTGGTGCAATCATATCAACTGGAACCTTTGGAAAAACCTGAGTGGCTGGGAAGCATTGGTCTCATTGAATTAGCCAAAGAGGTGTCCTAAACTGCATAGACTGTGACTGTAGCAAGTATCACATACACAGTTTGTGTTTCATGGGTGACAAACACCAGAATACCTCTATTTTTAGGATGCAGAAGTGTTTGAATATCCCAGTTGCTCTCCTGAAGTGGGTCCAATGACTAGCATAGTGCCTGTGGACCCACGAGAGCTAGCTGGGGACTTACAGCTTACTCATCATGAATGCAGACACTGGCACCAGAGAGCTAAAACTAAGGCTCCTAAGGGACAGAGCCAAAGAACAGACATGAGCATGTGGCGGTCCACGCACCGCTTACCAGTCAGTGAGAAGTTCAAGAAAGGCCAGTGGTCTCTGGCCCAACCAACACATCTGGGCTGGGGGGGACAAGACTCAAACTTGGAGGGCCCAGTGGGCTTGAAGGATTTTCCTTTTAGGGTAGCAGTGATGGAGGGCAAAGACTGTTAGAGCTTGGATTGTTTGCTGAGGGGCTTCAGACCAAGATATTTGAAGGGAAGAGATAGGTTGAATTTATTTATAAAAATATATAGATGTTTTTGTATAAATTATATAGATATTTTTAACTTTGATACCCACTTTGTGTTCCATTTAACTGAACAGGATACAGGAGGTAAAACATTCTTCATGGCTACATGAACAACTTCCCCCTCTTTTGCATATGTCAGTGCAGCCTTGACCATTATAGACTATAGCAGGGCTATATTTTCACATGTATAATATGTTGGTTTAAAAAAAAAAATTATGAAAAAGTGATTCAGCAGTAATGCAAACTGCACGCACGTGTGAGTAACTCAAGGGGAACTTTAACGTAAAGCCCCTTCTCCCTAGTTACTCCCCCAGCCCTTCTATGAGTATGAAAATATGGCATGTTTTCTTCCCTTTTCGTTCTTGACCACCCTGTGTAGTGCTGTGCAGAACAAACTACCTAAATGATGCAGGAGGAGGGACAGATCACAATTCTCAGGGTCAGCCTATCTAGCTGCTGCTGTCCATGTTGGGAGAGGAGTGAACCTTCCTTTCCCAGCCCAAGCCGATGCCTCGGAGGCATAACATTTACAAGTACATATACTAATGCATGATCTGATGCTGTATCTGCCACACTGTTGTTATACCTAGAGGCTGTTTCTGGGGGAAAGTCTGCATGACTTAGATACAATCTTGTGGTTCTAGCAGGGAAGATAGTGTCTGAAGTCAAGACATTCAGGTGGGAATCAGGAGTTACTCCTGATTAATCAGGAGTTACTGGCCATGCTTCCTGTATGCACTCACTAAACAGGGGTGCTAACTAGGGTAACATAGGACGCTGAGCAGATCAACAAGGCATTTCTACATGCAGAGTGGATTGGTACCAGAGACTGAGAGGATTTAGGTTAAGGGGAACCATGAGACAGTGTAATCTGACTCAGAGAGTGCAGATCGATTGCTTTTACCTTACTACCTCTTACCAGTGCTAGTGACTTGCACTCACCTAAAGCATCTCTTCCAGAAAGAGATGCTTTTTACCTTCCAGAAAGGTGTCTAGTCAGGATCTGAAGATATCAAGAGAAGGAGAAACTGCCCTTCCCTTTGGTCACTTGTTCCAGTGGTTAATCACCTCTTTGTTAACCACGTGTGCCTTGCAGCTTATTTGAATTTGTCTGGTTTCAGCTTCTAGCCAGCGGCGGTTTGTGTTTATGCTATTCTCTACTATATTAAAAAGCCTTGTCTCACTCACTGTTTTCCTCTGATGAAATTACTTACATGCTGAACTCAGGACATGCTTTAATTTTCCCCTCTTTCCTTCTTTGGGTGCATGAAACAGATCGAGCAATTTCAGTATCTTGCTGTAAGGCGTTTTCTCTACTCCTTAACTCATTTCTGGGGCTCTTCCTTGCCCTCACTTTAAGCACCTTTTGAATATTAAAATGTGAGCCCCAGGCCTGGTTGTGTTATCATAATCCACTTCAGTCTCAATGTTTTATATGGAGGAAAATCAACCTCCCTGATCCTTCTTATTACCTTTGCTGTGTGCTCATTCCCAGGCAGCCTTTGCCCCTTTTGTCAGCATGCCAGAGAGGTGTTCACACTGAGACACTCACACACAATAACCTCCAGCCCTTGTTCAGAGCAGTGCTATATGAGGCCATTCCTGCTCGTAAGGAACAACCCACACCCCCTCCTCCTTCCAAGTACCTCTGAGCATTGGCTTCAGGAATAGTCATCAGGTGAGCCCTGCTTACCCAGTGGTCACCATCCCTGGTGTGGCTGCCTCATTAACCACCTTGCCATCAAAGCTGAGTCATCCATGCCCTTCATCAGTGGCCATTTTACTTTATTTTCCAGATCACTGATGAAAAGCATAAGATAAAGCAGGGCTGAGTCCCAATCCTGCTTGGAATGTGTTATTCTGTGATGAATCCTCACTGACAACAACATTTTGAGATCTGTCAGTTATCCAGCTCTCAATCTGTCTCACGTATCCTATGGTTCATACTATTCTGTGCTATTTTTTAAGCAGGATGTCATGATTTTAGCTCAATCCCCTTGTAGAAAATCTATGTATAGTATATCTGCGTAGTTACCTTTATCAGGCAACGTTGTAATCTCCACAAAGAACTAAATCAGGTTTGTTAAGTGCTATTTTCTCTACAACAACACTGAATCACATTCTCAGAAGAGGTGAATGCTAAGATACTATTAAATACATTAGTTTATTTTTATTGCTATTTTTATGGCTGTTTTTGTGGTGGCTGTTACTATATATGTAGTCATCTTCTGTCCTCTCCTAATTGGGAAGATTGATCCTATATTGCTGTTCTCTTAGATGTACCTTACCTTCCAGTAGAGTAACCTAACAAGATCACAAAGTCCCCTAGCTTACCTGAAATGCATGGGATGGCAATGGTTTGGTGAATGCTGTGCACAGCAGTTCGTTATTGCATTGGAGAGAGTGGTTCAAAGAGTTAGGTTGTTATGTAGTACAGGCTAGACTGTGGCTGCTCTTGCAGGGCATCCTTTGGCCATGTACCACTAACCAGGCTTTCCTGAAATACCAGCTCCAACACAGAGGGGCAGGAAAGGGCTCTGTCCCTCTCTTCTCCTTTCAGCCTCCTCCAGTCTTACAGTACCTGATCAGGGGGATAACATGAGTCTGTTGTGACAAAGGTCTGGAGAAGCAAAGAAGGCATGTTCTCAGGTGTTGGACACTGTCTGTCCCGCAGACCTGCCTGAAGATAGCTACGCTCAGGTCCCTCGAGTCAGCTCAGTTTTGTCATGAAACTTTTGGGTCTATAGTCTCACTGATGAACCCAAGCATCCTGCAGGTTTCTAACGTTGCTCCAAGCTGACCTGCTTGGCCGGTTTTCCCCGGTAAGTGTTGCAAAAGTTTGTCTCTTTTCTGGCTAAAAGGGTACACTGCAGGGAGGCACTGGAAGATTGTGCAGCACCTGCATGGAGCTAGTCCACTTCTGTGTGGGATGTGGCCGTGTTAGCAGCTGAAGAGCTGAGCTCCTGCTTTCCTTTATGTGCTCTCCTGACTCAGCCAATCCACGTTAGAAGTGCAGCTGCACTCAAGAGAAGAATATTTTATAGAAGGAGTTCAAACTGGCTTTTCTGCTGTGTTAATGTTTCAGCTACCATCTCTGAAGCACATGGATCCTTCCTGATGGCTATGTCAAATGGTTTTTCAAAAGACTTTCGCAAAGTCTTTTAGACACGCTGTGGACAGGAGGCCCAAGTACACAGTGTTTGATAGCCACTTCTTCAGAAATACAGTCCTCATCACTTCCTCTATCTTTGCATGATTATTAACAATAAAACATGTCTGAGAAATAGACAGAATTAATCAATTAGAGGAGAAACACCCCAGCCCATGCTTTCTGAACACCCCAGTATGTTACTGGCCTTGGGGTCATGGGGGACTGGGAAGTCAGGTTCTGTTTTGCTTGACCTTTGAGTCTTGCCTCAGAAAGATGGGAGCTCTCATGATTTATGTCACAGTAATCAAGCTCTAAAAAATATGCCATGTTTCCACTGCAATTTTCTTTCTCAGATGTGCCAGCTGCTCTTTTTCACACTTTTTGCTGCACATTTACAAGAGTGAGAAGGAATGCACAGACATACATGCACATACACACAGCTGCAGCCATAAGACCAGCCTGGCCTTAGCCCACACAGTACTTTCAAGCCCAGGGATGTATTTAGTTAGAGCAGGAGAAAGGAAAAACAAAATTAAAAAAGAAAAATTGTTGCTGTAACTATGCCTGGGTTCCAAAACACCTGCACGAGGGCTTCCCAATGTTTCTGCAGACATTTTCATCAGAGATAAAACTGCCACAGCACTCACATAATACCTTAGCCTTCATTTGATCATGATTCTATTCTAATTTCATTTTCTCTAACTTAAAACAGAGTTAAAGTCTCATGTGCACCCAGAGCTGCAATGGTTGATGTCCATGCTTGTGAAAAGTATCCAAGGCTACTTATACCAGTTTAACATAATTTAGACAAAGGGCTGCAAAAGGCTGCATGTGTTCTGTCAGTTTAGTTTCATTAGAATATATGAAGAACAGGCTTAAACCACACTAGCTCTAATGGATTTTAAATTAGACTGAAAATTTGTGTGCAAAGAAAGCCTAATTTGATGATGTTGTAGTTTTTGGAAAGGCAGACCTTTCTTGCTATTTTAAGGGACGAGACAAGTTAATTTGTGATAGTTTTTATTCCCTCTGCAATATTTTTGTCTTGATGAGTACATTAATTTATCAGACGCTGGGTACTTAAGTAAGATAACCAGGGCCAAATTCCCACCTGATGAAAACAACAAAACAGGATTTTCTCTGGTGGGTATTCTGAAGCGTTCAATCTTCTTCTGCTGGCTTTCCTGGCGCATGATAATACACACTACTGTGAGTATTTCCCTTACTGAAAACTGCCCAGCTATATCACAGATGCCTTAGACAAGTAGTGACGGGAGTGAGAAATGCAAGTCAGGCAGCTAGCTCATTCATCTTTCTCAACTTAGAAAAAAGAGAATGGGGACTACCACTCAGTGTTTCTATGCAGTTTCACTCTCTGGTCCTCATGAGGTGGCAAATAGCTTCAGATTCTTTAGAGGAAGTCAAGCAAACAATTTCAAGCAGATTTCTTAAAAAAAAAAAAACAAAGAAAAAAATCCCACAACAAAACAAAACAGCAACATTGAAAGGTTTCTCTTTATCTTAGAGATTTTGTAAAAGTCCTTTGCTTAACTAAACCTCGATTTGGGACCTACACCAACCTGACCGTTTCCTTTAATTAAAACCTCATCCACAGCTCAACTTAGAAAAAAACCCACGATGACAACAAAATCAAACCTCAGAAAACAAATGAGATGACATCTGTTCTTCAGGCAAGGCTCCTTTGTCCTGAATTCTAGAGAGCTGGTTATTTAAGGAGAGACTCATGTGAACAAATAAGATTAAACAGAAGCAGCAAAACACCCTGATGTAAGCATGAGGGTGTTGAAATTGCTCTGCTCTTCTCCCCAAAGACATTTCAGATCCTATTTCTTGAACACTGTTTATGTCGAAAGCGCTCACATTCTGATTTCCTCTACAGCCAGTTCGCTGCTCTCTGCAGTCTCTAAAAGCATCATCAAGCATTTCCTCATTAGATAATATCATCACACACCCTAATGATTAGGCTCAATGAGTCACCTTCCTTTTTGGAGCACTGTATTCAATCCAAAATTGTGTATCCTCTCTCCCTTGAAGAGAACTCCCTCCACATACAGATGTCTCAGGAGACCAGCCCAGCTGCAGCAGCAAGTTAATTAGTCAGCCTATTGTGGCAGATACTAAAGCCCCTTTGTGTGATACAGGAGACAATAAGATTGGTGTTAGGGTTAGGGGTGTTGTATGCTGGGAGCAGTGAAGATACTTTAGAAAGGGGAGCCCTTGCCTCAGAGTTCTCTGCCCTCTAAAAAGCAAGAAGCCAGCTAAGCAGTTAGAGAAAGGCTTCGGGGATCAAAAAGATGATAAGCAATCAGTGTAACTGTGGGGGCTTGGGATGGGTAGGGAGGAGGGACCAAATGCAACAAGCATATGGGGAAGGAGAAGAAAGAAGAAACACTGAATGGAGACAATGAAAATTTTACAGGCAATAAAGCAGAGGCTACTAGAAGAGGAAAAGGGATGGGCCCCTCCTGTTTGATTAAAAAGGCCTTTTCCTGTCATCTTGCCTGCAGAACAGGTTTTTTTATTTATCTCCTTTTTTTCATTCAGGTGGTATTAGCAGTAATTATAACGATAATGTCATTTCTATTGCCATATGTGTTATTTGCATTCCCAGGGCCCTTCCCTGGAGGCTGTGGCTAGCAGAGGGGACCAACAGGGCAGGGCAGCATCCCGTGAACCTCTGCACAAGCAGCCAGCTTGGCCAGGACTATAGCCAGGCAGGGAAAGCCTGTTGCTCTCACAAAAGTTTTCATCAAAGGGCTTTCCTGCCCGTCCCCTCCAGCAGTGGTGCATGGTGGACTCTTCAAGACTTCTGCTGGTTTTGTTTATTTTTATAAACATTGCAAAAAGCAAATACTTCCCCTGGGAGATGGCTGTTTGCATCCCCTCGCTCATGGATATTTATAGGGCTTCCCTCCCTGCAACATCTGAATGCCTTGTGTTTTTAACTGGATTTATCTTCATATTTATCACTCCCATGCAGGGAGCTATGTACAGGCTTGCAAGGCTGAAAATGAGGCAACCAAGTCTAAAACTTAAATCTAGTAAGGTTAAATGGCCTATTCAGGTGCCATTTAACCTTAGCCATGCCTCAGTCCAAAGTTTTTTGATAACTTCCAACTCTCAAGGCACCCACATTTCTGCTTATGCCCCTGCACCAAACACAGCAACTCACACTTGGTAGCACAGCCTACACCTCCAACATCCAGAAACTAGGAGGAGAAATGCCTTAATGCCCAGCGGGACACTTTCTAGAAGATGTTTTCTGAGCACATGTAAGACTCACACCTAACAAGCTGCTCTACATTTAGGGATAAGGTTTCCATGTTCCTTCTCACTCCCCTAACCCACTTACAGGATGTGCCACCACATGGGAACACACCCCTACTGCCAAGCTATAGGTTGTCTGGGCTGACTCCCTGGCTCTCCTACTGAAATGATGACTCACTTCAGCCTCCTGGTTAACAAACTCATGTGCATCACCTTCCAGTATCAACTGGGGTATTTCTTGAATGCATAGATAAGGATGTAGAAGCATTTCCTAGCAGTGACAATAAACTGTGTCCACTCCTGCTTTCTCCTTCTGTTCAACCACCATTTGTTTATTCTTCAGGATGACACCTGTTTGGATCCCTTTTCTGAGGCTCCCACATGTTTCCTAGAAAGTCCCAGCTCCATCCCTGAGCTCCAGGGCCCACTGAACTAGGTATCTCCTCTCGGTTCTACACCTGGTACCCAGAAACCCTCCACCAACAGGGAGTTTTACAGCAAAGGATGGAGATGCTGGACCAGCGGCCCTGTATCACAACTACCTGTTCACAAACCAGCCCTCCTCTCTAGAAGGCTGGAGAACAAAGTGGGGTTGGAAAGGCCTCTAAATTGGAAGTCTGAGTGCTGGTCACAGAGAGAAGGACTCTATACCCTCAATATCTGCTTTACCAGCCATTCAAAGTGTGCTTTGAATGAAGGGTTACTACAACCATTTACTGCAAGCTTTTTCTGAGAACAGCAGTTTGCTTATACTCCTCCTCTGTCTTTCTGCCCCTGGGGAAAGGGGACCTTCTTGAGCTGCCTTCCTCATGCTGCTGAGGACTTGTAGTCCACCTGGCTCTTTGGACCCAAGATATTTCTCCCTAAGAAGGTGATTTCTCTTCCACTCCTCCCTTTCTTAAGCACGGCTTAGGTTTCACTGCTCTCATCATCAAAGAAGGACCTCTTCAATACTGTCCCAGTAAGTCCTGCTCAATAGAGGTGGTTTGGTGCCTCGCAAACTGGGGAGAAAGCACAGGTTCTCTGTTTTCCGTCTGTTCTGCCTTGATAATTTGTTGCTCCCAGTCATCCACCTCCTCCTTGGTCTTCTCTGGAGGAGGTACTCTTGTTTCCCTGTCATTGTTTCATAGACACACGCTTAGTGATTTCCCAATGGTAGTATGTGGCAACAATGAATCCCTAGTGCACGGAAATGCACATGAAATTGTATTAGTCACACACAATTAGGCAACACATAGTCACCATGCAATCAGGGGAAACCTAGCACAGATTATTGAGGCACAGAGGTTTTTGATGAACCATGTTGTCACCCCAAAATGCTAATAAATGAGAAATGAAGCATTTTCCCTGAATGGGGTTGTACTGGGCAAATTTTTCAATTTGAATTGTATTTTAAAGGTTGGAAATTGTCCTTTTATTATTTCTGAAATGAAAAATTAATTTGAAATTACCTTGTATTTCACAATTTAAGCTAATGAGGTTTCTTTTTTACATGGCTGAACACAAAACACTTGGAAGTTATCAAAATGAAGCTGTGTTGATTGCCCCCATGGAGCTTTTTTCCACACTTTGTAAAAATGCTCATCATCACCTATATTCGCATTTAAGGAAAACATTTAAACATCGAAAACATTTGCAGGACAGAACAATGATGAGTTTCTCAGCTTTAACGCAACAGCAATTTCACCACCCCCTAGTTACAGAGTTGTGATGCGCAGTCTTGTCTTCTTGACATCTTCCAGAGCACTATTTCTTTCCATAGGAGAGGTACCTGGTTATGCAAGTATTTATAAGCTGAAAATCCACACCTTACCTTTCAGAGCACTTGCTAGACCATGAAGGTCTGATGAGATGGAGGGAATTAATGTGGTTTGATTTGCCTGATTTAGATGTTGTCTCAGTGGGGCTCAAATGGTATTGACTATGGAAAGGGAGATCTTTGCACGGTTTACAGTCTCCAGCTGAGATTTCCAGCGTTGATCTGAGGTTGCCATCAGTATACTACCCATCGTTATAATTCCATTGTAATAACTGGAGACATGTTCAGTAGCGTAACATGTTTCCCATATGTGGAATGTTTGCACACACTGTAGATGCTGCTGGCCAGGATGCTCCCTGAGACATGGGACCTGCAGCCATACATGCCTGGGGGGAGCACCCAGATGAATGGCATCTTGCTAATCTCCATCAAGCCCTCTCTTTGGACAAATTATGGTCAAGGTGCACTCAAACAACTGATAATCACACAAACCAATGTCACCTCTGCGTTCTCTGGACTAGCCCCTTTATCTGCACACCTTGCCATTTGGACTATGGCTACAGTAAGCTCTGGGGCATGCAGTCTTTCTGTCCTGTGTTACAGCATCTCACATAGCAAAGACCCTGGCCCAGAAGAGGCATCCTCAGTACTACAGTAATATAAACACTTTAGTACAAGACATTTCTCTCAAAATACCTACAGCACTGAGAGTTCTACTGATCAAGAAACATCTGAAATTCTGA
Source organism: Psittacula echo (assembly GCF_963264785.1). Taxonomy (NCBI): domain Eukaryota; kingdom Metazoa; phylum Chordata; class Aves; order Psittaciformes; family Psittacidae; genus Psittacula; species Psittacula echo. The sequence continues at coordinate 27,949,963 of NC_137740.1, read as the reverse complement.
CTGGTGCCTTATGAAGTGGACTTACAGCGTTCAGCAGCCAAGGAACCTCCTGCTGCTTGTGTGAAGCCTACAAGATTGAACAGGCTGTGTGTTACCCAACATGTCTGGCTACCGTAGCAAGGCCACCCTGCAGCAGAGCCTGTGACATCTCCCTGGGCACTGCTAGGGTGTCCAACACCATTGCTCTTTGCAGTCCATGGATGTGCTGTGCACTTTCAGGAGCTGTTTTAGTTAGAATCAGCAGCATTAATCAGAGAGCAGCAAAGGGTAGTAGCTGGGATCACCCTTGTAGGTCTTGCTTGCTTTTGAGCTTCAGCCAGTGAAGAGTACTTTAGCAGTCTCAAGGGCTTTGCTGATGGGATGTGCTGGAAACACTGCTGGGTAAACTTTGATAGAATGTGCCTTTCAGTTACCACAAGACAATGGGCTGTCGAGGGGTGTCTGACCTTCATGCAAGTGGTCAGTGTAAGGCATCAACACAGAGACTAACTTCCTCAGTCTGGGAACAGATGCCACAGATTCTGGATCCTGGCCTTTGTCCTATTTAAGCTGTCAGGTTTTCTCCTTCATTGTACAGAACAATTTATAATCTACCAAGAGACATTGCATATGATGCTAACCAGGAGTGTCTATTAAAAAAATCTTGCATACTACAGATGAAACCAAACCTACTGTGTTTACAAACCAAGGTAATCCCAAGTGCAGTGAAGGACTGAAAGACTGTGATTTCCTTAGTACAAATCTTATGTACCCAGGCTTCACAGGATGGGGGTGATGACCAGAAAAGGAGTCTGCAATGTCATAACAGCTATTGAGAATATGACAATTAAAAACTTGGTTTTAATTATCTCACATTCAGTATTTTACAGTAGGAACAACAGAGATCATGAAACAGGAAATGCAGAGTAAAAGCCCGCTAACCACAAGCTTTCCCCATCAAGAATAAAAAAAAATTAAAAACCCAACATCATCGAGCTCCAAAATATCCAGTACATGTTCTCTTTCAATATACTCTTGTTCTAAACTCGAGAGGCAGGGCTGCTCATATGCCCAGCTGGCAGCAGCTCTCCTCTGCTGAAGCAAGAGTAGTATCAGTCATCTGATTCCTACCTTAGATGATAAACAGCTTTGTGTGGCCATGCCATGACCAGACAGGAAAAAACTTTACCGGAGCTTTGCTGAACGCACTTGTCACAGTAATGCTTTAATGTTGGTTCACTGCCATGTTTCCAAAAGGTAAACTTAGGGAAGATACATACACACATGCAGAGATACTTGAGCATAGGTGCGTGTTTTGGAGAGACCACTCCCTGTACCTTGGCTCAGAGAGATCTCCAGAGGGGGCCCAGCCACTACTGGCATGAAGAACAACCCCCCTAGACAGTCTGGGCAGCTGTCATGCCCCAATATCCTTGATCCTCAGAGGCTGAAGGGCAGAGTCAAGATCCATTCTTGGTATAAATGGAAAGCACAAGAAATGTTTGTGGTTTTGGTGTTCCCCAGAGACCTGTACCCTTGCTCAGACAGTCTCCCACACCACTGCCAAGCCCACAGATTGGTTGGATTACAGTCTGGTTAACCATAATTCTCCAAGCATTATGGTTAACAAAGCTGACCTTATCAAGATGAAATGAAGGATGAAATGAATCTGGTCTTCTTTCTTCTCTTTTCTCTTTCCTTTCCTTTTCTTTTTCCTTTCCTTTCCTTTTTCCTTTCCTTTCTTCTCTCTTCTCTTCTCTTCTCTTCTCTTCTCTTCTCTTCTCTTCTCTTCTCTCTCTTTTCTCTTCTTTTCTTTTTTCTCTTTTCTTTTCTTTTCTTTTCTTGTCTTGTCTTGTCTTGTCTTTTCTTTGTTTTCTTTTCTTTTTTCTTTTTTTTTCTTTTCTTTTCTTTTTTCTCTTCTCTTCTCTTTTCTTCTCTTTTCCTTTCTTTTCCTTTCTTTTCTTTTCTTTGTTTTTTTTTTTTCTTTCTTTTTCTTTTGTGTAATCATGCATCTGTCTGTCTTGTTCTGCCATCACAGAGAAGATGTGGTTGCTGGGTCCTGTGGTTGCCTCCCACCATCCTCTGAAGCAGCTGTAGAGAAACGTGCTTAGATAGCATGGAGGAACATCAGGAATTAAAGCCCAGCCAACATGTGGTCTCACAGGCTTCAGATGCTGGTTCCTCAGCGGTCCTTAAGAACCCTTAAAGTAGGTGGAAGTTTGTGAACGCGCTCTGTTTCCATGTTTGTAAGAGTCCTTGTTTGTCTCTCTTTCGGTGGTTTGCAGTGCACAGCATGAGTGCTAAAGGGAAGAACCATAAGCACTTTCTAGTGATTTGAAGTTAACTTGTGAAAAAGAAGCAGCCTGCTATTTTGTAGACTCTGCATAGGAATATCCCACCTCACTCTAGAGATGGTTATTAAATAGGAAAACGTTCCTCAAGAGTAAAGAGAAACACCATTTTTCTCACTCCCATTAGCATCAAGAGTTCAAGAAAATCTTTCTCCCAAGAAAGGAGTAAGAGCTGGGTTTTTTTCCTAAAGCTACCTGTGATGTGCCATTTTTCTCTCACATATAGACATAAATGGCAGCATCTGTACCTGTTGATGTAACCTCAACAAACATATGAGACTCAGGCCAGCATACTTCCCTTTCTACCCTAATTCTCAGATACCTGTCCATATGACAGGAACTAAGCCCTTCCCAGGTCCATTAGCCCTGCACAGGCAGATGCTGCTTAACTTCTGGAGGTCTTCTCCTCTCCTTTTTCAAGTGGAGGAGTTTTTACTTAGGAAGGGTTTGTATATTGAAGGTTAGCAGACTGAAGGGTTTACATTTCAAGGTTTTTTCTCTCCCTGTGACCTCTCTTTAAATATGACAAGGAAGCTCTGTAAATTGTCATAATATGGATAAACCCACTCTCCTGAAAAACTTGTTTCTCCATTGACCTTTTCAATTCATTGAGCTTTTATGTGACTTGGATGCTTTCTTTAGCTAAATATTTATATAGTAAACATTCAGTGGATGGATTGTTGTTAAGACTGCAAGCTCTGCGGGACAGAGGGTGGTTCCCTAATGTGCGCCTTGCACAGCCATAGTTAACACAATGCACAGCTATAGCAGCAACATTCCTATGAGTTTTGAAGGCACAGACTGAGACTGATTTTCTCAGGCACAATGGAGCTGTTATCATCAGTTGCTCTGGAAAAGAAGTTTCTAAATTCACCTTTTCTGCAAAGTCTGAGGAGAATAGAGGGGGTGTTGAATTCTATCACGACAATATTAGAAAGAAGATGAGTCAAATGTGCCACAGGGGTGTCCATCAAAGAGCAGAGATAAAAATAATGAATTCCAGCAGCAAATTGTGCCTGGCAGACACGATGAAATAATGCCGCTTGAAAGGAGTGAGGGGACGTGTCACTGCACTCAGGGTGGTACAAGTGCTCCTGTGAGCACCACAAGAGTGAAGTTGTTTTCACCGCCACGCTGCAGACTTGCTGTCTGACGCTGGGTGAGTCACTGGCGTGTGGCTCATTGCAGAAGTGCGAGTGCCTGACTTCTGTAGAAATCAATGCAGGTCCAGTGCTCAGAAACATTTAAGGATCTGAGCATCTTCGTCCCTGTGACGTACAGATGATATTTCCTCTGTTCCTTTTTACAGTAAGGTCTTTGAGGAATGAAGTGGCTTGTGCTCGAGGCTGCAGCTCCAAGTACTGAGCTCTGGGGATATTTTTCACTGTTATTTTGTCACTACAATAACTGGGGAAGGCCAAAATTTATAACTGGGGAATTGCCAAATAACTGGGGAATTGCCAAAGTTTATAGGCAACGGACAGCCTTTTGACATTGCAGCCACAGCACAAACTCCTCTTGCTTGAGCAGAGCAGCAGGTAAAAGCCCTCACGGGTGTGGATGATGCACAGCAGAACACAACTTGGCACGCTGATGTAGCCCTACCTCTGCATTAGCACTGAGGGAAAGGGTCTGTGCTACACTTCACTGTGTTCAAACAGCATTGCCAGACTCTCAGTGGGGCAGCATTTGGGTTCCCCTGTTGCAAACTAACAGGCAGAACCACACCATCTGGGAGATCCTACCACTGGTGCATCGTCAGTGTCTGCCAGCATGCTATGTGGCCAAGGTCTCACACCTGCCACCCTGGAAGAAGCTGTCTATGCTGTGAAATGATTTCTTTAACTAAGACACAAAGCTTCCTTTCCTGTGGTCCCAGATTTACAAGTCAGCACTTCACACGTCAATGAGCTACAGTAAAATACAAGAAGATTTTGTGGGATGGAGGAAAAGCAAAGAGGAGACATTGCCCACAACACTAAGTTAAATGTGTTCCCTTTCTCTGCTTTCCAGGGCTCCAAGAATTTTTCTTTGTTTTGGTACAGTCTTTTGTGTGTAGCAACTCCAGGCCTAGAAATATATGTTTAGCCTCAAGGTCAATGCAAAGAAAACATATTTTAAAGCTAGGGATACTAGGCACAAATAGCTGAAATAACTTGGCTGTGTCTTTAATTCCCCATATCGGCTATATCATGATCCTACCCAAAAGCAGCGTGTATGCAGTCTCTCCTTAGGAGATGCAAGAATTCAAGTAAGGGTACAAATCCCATTTGTACAATAAGCTTAAAGGCTTTCATTTACGCACCCTTTGGTAATGCATGCTCAGCTCTAGACTGTAAATGAAAATTGCTTTGAGTCACAAGGAAAATCCATGCAACCCACAACCTCAGTGCCTAACAGTGCTAGTGAATACTGGCTGAAGTCATGGAGGCTAATGTGGCTTTTTCTAAGTGACAAAGTGATTGCTAGCTGCCTAATGTCTTTTCCAGCCTCATGGGCCATTTGGCTTCTGCAATGATGTTGTGAGGTGGTGACAAATGATGCAGGAAGTTCTTATAAGGAGGATACTGTGACGAGGAAGCAGACAAAACGAGCTGTTAATGAAAGACAAAAAAAAACCCACCGAAATCACTCAGAATACACGGGGAGTTTTCTGGTGAGTAATACCAACATTTTAGGAGCAGAAAAATGAGTCATTCCTACTCCACATAAACTCCTCTCATCCTGCTGTGATTTACAAACTAGCAAAGTCCTGTGGAGTCACTTACTGAGTGTTGGACTAAATGTCACTTTTCCTGTAGGGAAGACAAAGTTTCAGCATTTTCCCCAGGCACCTGTGTCCTAAGACCTCCCAAGGAAGGCTGTGCTGATGGGAAAAGTCATTAGGGTCCTAAGGGAGAATGTGGAATGCCTGCAGGTGATGCCCAGTGAGAAGACCAGCTATCCTGTGCTTTCACCACCCAGCTGGCATCAATCTGCATGCAAATACACTAGCAGCTAAAAACTATATGAGGGATTAGGTTGCAAGCCTCTTCTCTTTCCCTCCTCCAGCCATTAGTTGTATTGGCAGCATTGGGTGCTGTGGGGTAGACGGGAAACCTGCCTGCCTCATGTTGCTTGGAGTGATGTGGCCAGTTAAAGTAAGTAGGGCGGGTGAAAGTCTTTGTTATGATGAGCTGGCCAGTGGCTCTTGCACACGATACCTCACTGGAGGGATGTGAGTGATATCTGTAAACACATTTCATGCAAACATCGTTATCCTTGGCAGCCGCAGTAAAAAAGCTGCAGCTTAAGTGAGCGTCTGGTTCCTCAGTCTTTCCTGTACTATGATCTAATGTTACAATGTGAGCAAACTTCCTATCTGTGAAGAAGGGAAGCAGAGAAGTCTCTGGGAAGCTGAGGTGGATTTTCCCTTCTTCCCATCAGGTGCTACTTTTAGCGCAGGACTGTGATATATTGAGGAGCCTGAATTGAGGCTGACTGTGTGCTCCCTGCAGCCCTGCTGGTGAGATGCTTCACAGCTCTTGCTGCATTACCATTGTCTCTCTGGGGTCCTGCTGCCCAATGTGGGACCCTATCCTGCTCCAGCACGGCTGGATCCCCTTGGAGAGCAAGGCATGGGAAGATCCATGGAGCTCCAACCTGGTTTCCAAGAAGCAGGTGGTCATAAATAGCAGGGAGCTGGTGCTGCTATGGAGGGGTCATGTCAGGCAAACTGTTCTGGCAAGCTGCTTTGTTCTTGTTTTCTGCTCCAAGATCTGGGACTTCTATTGTGCTTAGCGACACCCTTACAGCAGTCCGGTTATTCAGGGAGAATAGGGGGATCTTGTGTACTTCCATACAGCAAGGATCCTGGGGTACCCATGGTTTGCCCAATTGGGCATGACAAATGTGTAAGTTTAATACCATCCCGGGTCCAGTGCCAGCCATCTATAACAAGAGCCACAGGAACTTGTGCAGATACCTTTGAGATCCAGGTGCTTGTTTTGATAGTGTGGCTATGTTTGGATTTGTGCTTGGATTTTAATTTTTTTAGAGGTATATTGGATTAGTCCTGGCTTGTGCAGTTGTTGCACCGTGTTCTGGTTTTCTTGTGTATGCTCGGCAATGGTGTCAGGAGATGTACTCTTATTAATCTTCATTGTACAAGTTGCACCAATGAAGTACCAGGCATTTCTAGAAATTACTATTGATTGGGCAACTGTGTTTACAAAGCTAATCAATAATATCCCCCCACTGTATATTTATTTGTGATACAACTGCTCTCTTTTTGTGCCTCCTGTGCTTTTCAGAGCTTGTAATTTGTCCAGTGTAAATAGCTGATTTCATTCTTTTCCTGGGGAAAAAATAGCCCTGCTATTATAACACCATGCCTTTTCTGGTTAGGGAGGTGTGTGTCTTCCTGCCTTTAGGGTGGGTAATCTCACCCTTCACAGGAAGAAGATGAAGGGATGGGAAAGAGCCTTGTTGTTTCCTGAACACCAGAGTTACTGAAGTCTCCTGTGGATTTTTGTCCTTTGGCCTTTTCATCCTACTTCTGTTTCTACCATAATAACCTCAGCTCTTTTCACACTGCTCTTCCTGTGACATTACAGCACAGAAGATAACATAATGCTGTAGCTGGGACAGAGCTGTGCAAGCACTAGTTGGCCAGCCAGGACACACGTGCTGTTTGGCTAGGCAGCTGTTTCCTAAGGGCGGTGTACGATGTGCCTTTCCACAGTGGGGAACTCGTCTGGGTCTCTATCTCCACTCCTCCATAGGTTCTCCTGAACCCTGTGGGTATTTCTTGCTGCTGAAATTTCTACTACTCTTTCAAATATGACCAAATTGAGCCAAAAGGTTCAAAAGTTCTTTGAGAAGGATGGCTGGCTGGAGGATCACCTGAGTGTCAGTCCAAAAATAATCATATCTGTGGATGGCTGAATTGCCAAAATATTTAGAGTTCTACTTAGGTTTCAAATTAAGATGACTTGGGATAGCTTCTTTTGTCCTCAAATGAACTTTTTTTTGTTTCTTTTTTTTTTTTTTTTTTTTTTAATTATTTATACGACCCCTGCAGTCCTGGTTTGCTAATGATGAGAATGAGAAAGTGCACAAAGCTCTTTTTCCAAAGGATTTCCCCACAGACTGGAAGCACCAGAATTTTGCAAGAGCTTCTTCTGTAGCATGGGACTATGACTAAAGAAATGTTGTCTTTTCTTGCTCCACTACAGCTGAGAGTGTCCTGTGTGAACTTCGATGTGTGAATGCCCCTACCTCTCTTCTCCTTTAAGGAGAAACAGACCCTCACTTGAGTTTCTAAACCAAATGGATCTGATGTTTCTCTCTGGAATTTCCCACTTCGGTCTGTACAGTCACCACAATTGGCCCTGTTTTGGGTATGTTTAACTTCTTCCTCACATTCAGATTGTCTACTAGATCCAAGATGGGTTTAAATCAACAAGGTTACATGTTGGCAATATTTTTCTGAGATTTTGAGAGACTTTCTTAGGAACTACTTCTCTGACCACAGTTTTAAACAAGGCCAAAAATGCAGTGGTGCAGAATGTGGTGTGTAAAAATGTTGATTGTTGCCAAAAGAGTAATACTGATATCTGTATTGTATTCCTTCAGAAATTTTAGAACCTGTTGACTACCTTCAGCCAATCTAAGCAGAAACCTGAATACTTTTGTTACCAAAAGCTTCTTGAAAAACAATGGTCAGGTAAGTGGGTAAAGTATACAAGACTCTGAATTTTCAAAATTTATAGGTACTATTTGACCAGCTGGATGACTGTCCAGTTGGAGCCTGAAACAAGCCACAGCAAATGCTGCTTTCTTCCCAGTCGATAGTTACTGGACATGGGAAGAAGCTGAGAGTATTGGAAATGGGGGTAGTTTTTTGGATGCCATTAGTATTGCACTGGGAAAGGTGTAGGTCATGGTGACTGTAGAGGGGACCTCAGAGCCTTATATGAAGGGAAATGTGGGGGGCACCAAGGCAGATGTGCTGGAGGAGTCAAAGGATAAAGGGTACAAATTCTGAGATCATGAAAAGAGGATTGGTGAGGACAGGAACAGCTTGGGGAACAGCTTGCATGATAAAATATAGATGTGTGATGGTTTCTCATTCTAAAAGAACTCCTATTGCCCATTTTCATCAAGTTTTTAAACAACATAAAGTGGCTTTCTGTGACATTAGGTTCAGTATAATGGTATGTCCTGAAAATGTCAAATTGACCTGCATATAATTAATGCTTCTGCTTAACATACATGAAGACTAAAGCCAGTGGACCTGAGCTCCTAAAACCTGAACCTCTGTCTTCTGACTTTGCTTGAGATTACTTTAATTCAAGGCTCTAAACAATTGCAATTAGCTCCTGTTCCTTCCTTCTGCTCCTCTGTACGCTCAGTTGCTTGCCCACACCCTCAAATTCTTGGATCATTGACTCAGATGTTTAATGGAAAAGTGCTCAGCACAAGTTTACTGCAGTGACCAGAAGCAAAGAGGGTCTCTGTAAATATCTTGGTTCTTTGTATGCAGCTAGGTTCCCCTTTGTTTACTTGACTTCCCCAGTTACTTTCAATCCACTAAGGTCATTGCTAGTTAATAGTTGGCTAGAAATCAATAGACAGAGAGATGGTTAAAGATAAGCTTTAATAATGGGTGCAATCAAATTCTAGCAACATTTATCTCTGCTGCTGCCAGTGGTGGGTGGGTTTTGTGCAGTGACTCCATTCATCTTCCAGCTGTGCAAACTCCAGGGAGGTTTTTTATCTTTGTAAAATAAAAAGTAAAAGCTATCATAGCTCACCCTGGTTCCTAATGGCTAGTGTCCTGCTGTTGAAGAGCTGAACCTGAATGTGCTCAATGCCTTCCATCAGTTTCAACAGGACTTTCATCCCATGTTCACCAGTGCCCTGAGAAAACAAAGCTCCAAGACATGGAGTCAGCCAGAGACGGAACACTGTCATTTCTTGACTGCTCTCTGAACAGGTGGAACATCTCAAAATCTCAAGGAGCATTGTTAGCAAGTTCAGTTAAGTGTCTTCTGCACCTTTAACTGAGTATTATGTTGAAGTATTATGTTGATCTAAGCTACATCATCTTAGAAAAGAAAACACTGTGTTATGATTTATGCCTTTAAGCTTTGGGTTTGCTTGATTTGAAGTGTATGCAGGGCACTCAAAAGCCTAATAGTTATCTCTTGCCAGCTGGACATTACCACATGCAAAAGAAGATCTCTTGCAAATACATCTTGTGTTGAGTGATCACTTGAACAAGTGTGTTCAAGATGTGCTGGAGACAACGGCTGCTGTTGGGCTTTGAACCAGGTGCTGCATGATACTGCTTGTGCTAGATGTTCCTTGGCTGCCCACAGTTTGCCTGGTGATCCCATGCCTGGCATCAGGTTCTCTTCCTGAGGGTTTTGCAGAATGTTATTGGGAGGTGATGCAATGGCATCCCGTCCTGCTGCAGGAGACTCACTCGAATAAGTATGGCTGGTGCTTCCACGTGTCCTCAAGCAAGTGAAAGTCTTAGACACTCTACCTAAAGCCCTACAATATGCTTTCACAAAGATAACTGGCTATTGGGATGGTCTGAGCTTGGAATTCCTGCCAGGAATTTGATGGATTCATGCTCAATTCTCTGTTCTGCCCCAGACTTCATCTTCTGCTTCAGGCAAGTTACATCAGTGCTGTGACTCAGTTTGCTAGCAGTACAATGGAAATAGAAGCACTTCCCTAACTTGTGGGATTATTGTGATGGTAAACACCTCTAAGACTGCAGGGTACTGTGCTCCTATAATCAGGACAGTCACATCAGCCACTACTGTATAAAAACTGACTTAAGGTCTTGTATCTGCTGAATGCTTCCAGGAATGGTTTGACTTGAGAAAAAGTCTTAAAGAGTGCTGAACCTGCCCCAAGGTGTGGGAAGGGACTATGCAACCATCTGAGTCCTCAGGACCTCCTCCTGTGAAAACATTGGCAAATCCTAAGGTCTTGCTGAACTGGCATGTCACTTGAAAACTTGGACCATAAGCACCAGATGCCTGAGTCTCCCCTGTTGTAAGAGCTCTGTCCAGGATATGAATCAGGGCTACGAATTCATTCTGTGAGTGAGTAAGAGCTGCAGGGCATAATTAACCGGCCAAAACTACCTTCTTAGGAATTACCTAGAGACTGCAAATGTTTGCAATTTCTTCAGGACACAGACACCTAAATAAAATTAGTGCAAGGGTTACTAGAACTTGAATAAGCTACCACTGGCCACACTGCCCTCTGAAAGCTTGCAATGCTTTTCTTAAATGCACCACATCTCTGGAGGAGCTTCCTCTTCTTCCTAATATCTTCAGCCTAGCCACCTTTCTGCAAGAGTTGGTCTGCTAGAAGTAAGAGCTGGCCCCTTGGCCAATGGCACCACTTTTCAATCCGCTACAGGCAAAGAATGGTTAGGCTACTTTAACCAACTGAAGGAACACCTGTTTGGGCAATTGAAGAACAGTAGGACATGTTTTCTAATGATTCAATGGTGGAAGACATGGGAACTCTTCATTAGAAATCCTGCCTGAGATGCATGTTCTGAATGATCCTAGTAGTAACCTCATGAGTTATTAGGTGAAAATGACACAGGAAAGAATGGTAGAAGGTCTTGGGAGTGGGGGGCAGGGAGGGTTGTTGAACATCCAGACAGCATATGGAGTCCATTTTCATTATGAGACATAAATGAAAGCAGTTCGGATGTAGAGTATTTTACATTTCTATGTAAATACAGTATATGGTTTCCAAATTAATAGGTGAAAGCTGAGCTACCAGGTTGCTTTAATACAGGTGTGCAGTAACAGAACACCTCAATGGATTCAAGGTGGCCATGTTTTTATGGGTAGCCTAGGATGCAGCTTGTCTCTGCAGTGGCATTATCTAGCACACCAGCCCATCATCCTGTCTAGGAACTATTTCCTTGTTGGTCCTTCCCTTGTAAATAATTTCCAACCCACTTCAGGAGGTAAAATCTCTGCATTAATGCTCTTGATAATGCAACAGAAGAAGCAAACATCTTGCCCCAGTTCTATCTACACCTTTTCTCTATGGATTTTGTCTATAGAGCAGTGAAATCAAAATACAGCTGATATTCTATTCCTACTTCAGTTGGAAAATCACATATCTTTCAATCAACCTGTTAAATATAAATTAATTCCTCCTGAGCCATCTTCTGGGGTTAGGGGCTGTTTGCTTGCCTGTGAGGATCAGCAGGTGAGAACATCGTTTCCTGGTGCTTGCGATAAAGAAAAGTCTGTAAGCCTATATGGGCTTTGTACCTCTGCCTCTGTGCTGTGTGAATGGTGAGTAGCCTGTCATATCTGGCACAGAGCCACACCTGAAACACAAACCTTTGCTGAGCTGATAAACCAAGCCATGTAATTAGAAAGGAACACTACTTTGCTTTTGAATTCGCTCAAGGACACACACAGTATCAGCTTGTCAAAAGACAGGAAGGATTTGTTTGAGAAAGGGGGTGGGAGTGGGGAATAAAAAAGAAAAACCCTTATTTTTTTAATACTGAGCAAACAAAATGAGGTTTTTGGATGTTTGGGGATTAGGACTTGGAACCTGTAAGCATTAGGTGCCCATTTGTTTTGAATAAGGCCAAGGTCACAAATGACCTGAAGTTGTAGTTGTGTTGCTTTGCGTGAAGACCTGGTTAGAGTTTGTGAATGAACAGCAAATTAGCCCTGTAACTGCTTCTGTAAGGCCCAGTCTATTTGCTCCTTAATGTCAAATGTGATTTGAGTTTTTGTCAAGGGATTAATAGTGATGTTGACATCAAATATTCTCATACAGCTTGCATACAGCATTTTGACTTCTGTTTCAAAAGGGTATTTTCTATGTGCAGAACTTCTGTTTGAAAGTGTGAACAGGAGGAGGGCAAAGTTAAATAACTCTGTCATCAGAATTTTGCTTGTTAAATTAAATGTTTTGGACAGACCCTAAAGTGTATTTCTCGATTATCTTTGTTTTTCTAAAATTGCATGTTTTCTGCCTGGTTGTCAAGGAGTGGAAGAAAGGAAAATCTTCCTTGTAGTCTCAGCTTAAATCAGAGTATCAGATAGGAGATCACATAAAGGTTCTGGGCTCATTACTTTGGGTGCAGCACAGGCAAGTAGCAAAAACAACCTTCTTGATGAATGCCTGAACAGGAATTAGACAGGATGCAACAAGTGGACAAAACGCAAATGGGAGTGTTTGAAGGAGGATAAAATGAGGAGGAAGCTGTGTCTTGCCATGGGAGAGTCTGCTGCAAGCTGGGTGTGAGGGGTAGGCTTGTGGCACAGAGGTGTTTTAAGGAGCTATGTGAAAGATGCTGCTCTGCTTGTTGATGTGAATTTTGAAGCCCACATAGGAAAAAAAAAAAAAAGTAAATCTGCTGGTTTTGGCATTAATGACTAGCAGTTTCATCAACAAGACCTGAATGTGAATGCTGTCATGGGAGTTTCTGCTTTCTTCACTGTCTCAGATAGGGCTGTAAGTCATGCTCAAAGCTTGTTGACATTGTCTGGGCCCACTGCCAAGGCCCATGCAGGAGCTGTCTGAGGGGCAGGGGGCTTTCTCTCCTGGGCAGTCAACCCAAAGGCTTTTCATCTTCAGGAAATGTCAGCTAACAGATCAAAGATGCTCAAAAATGATGTCAAAAAATGTCGACTGCTCCTGGTTCCTGTTGTCTGCAAATTGGAGCTGTGGGTGCTCAGGTCATGACTTAAATAAACATCAGAGTAGGATTCTTAGTAGCAGCCAAACGCTCAAGCACTTTGCAACTCGGCGACTCTCAGACACTCACAAAGATGTTCTTGTTGATCCTTCAGCAGGTCCTGAACTGGAGACATAGATCTGAAATTCTAACTGGAATTCTCAAAGCAGCTCCAGGGAGCTACATGCAAAGTTGACTCCTTTAGAAATGTTTACTCGTGTCTAGCTGAGGCAGAGAACAAGAATGAGACAGAAGGCAGTGCAGCTGCCCCTCTGGGACAACTCAGCTTGTGGTTGCTGGAGCAGTTAGCCCATGAGACCTGTGAAGCCCACTCTGTCTTGGCACTAAATCCTGTTCCTGTTCTGAACAGTAGTGGGACCCCTGTAACAAGTGATAGCCCCCCACCCATAGTCTACTATACGTAGGTTTTCCAGGTCACTGGGGCAAACTACAGCAGAAAGTGCTGCTCTGGGCAGCTGAAGATCAAGTAATGGTTCAGCACCTTTTAGGGTAGCCAACAGCTGATTGATAGGCGTCAACTAAAACAGTGTAGTCATGATGCAGCAGTTTTACATCTGCCTCTCAAGACTAGAACAAATATAATTTGCTTCTTGTTGCCACACAGATCTGGAACCTCTTGGAGGGTTACTCTTAAAGAGATGAGAACAGCTACTGCAGCTAGAAATGAATGCTATTTGCTAACCACAGAGTCTTGGACAGCTAATTAGGAGAAAGTTTCTGACCCTCAGATTTTGAAATTGATTCCCAGTGGGAGCAATGAACGCAAGAAACTCCTGCCTAAGGATGTGGCTTGACAAGCTTCAAAATTGTCACAAGAAGAGAAGGTTTGCAATAGCATGAGTTTAAATGTAATAATCTGTGTGTCTTTCCAAGCTCCTGTTCCAGTTGTGATCTTGCTGGGATACTAGGTTTTGTTTCAAAGCAAACTGGACTAAAACTTCAACTCCTTGGTATCATCTGTAGTCTATTCCCATCCCTAACTGAGCTATTAACTTGCAGAATCAGTTATTAGAGGCACCTGTGACCCCCTACAAACCTCTAGAGACAAATGACTTCCTACTTCTCCTTTCTGATCTGATTTGAGGTCAAGATCTGAATATGCTTCCTCACTCCAGTCCAATTAAAAAAATAATTTTGCGTTAAAAATTTGTTTGGGGGGTCTTCAATTCCCTGGTAGTAGATTCCTCCCCTCTTTGTGAAGTTGTAGGGAAAATCACGTTCAGTGTTATTGAATGACTTGCCAAAGTAGCCTGGTGGCTTAGGGGGCTTATGTGAAGCTTACTGTACGCAATAGAGCATGGTGGGACACCCAGCACTGTCTGCCAGGTCAGGAGTTGAACCAGTGTTGTCTGAGTGATATTATCCAGGATGCCTGGGGACAGAGGAAATTAAAAGTCACTAGCACTTACTGCCCTGAGCCAAGACTCAATTGCAGAAGCACCTGCAGGGTTGGCCTGCACACCTACTCCTTTTCTTTTTCTTCCCTTGGTTGACACTTTAAGTGCTTTTATCTTAAAGCCAGTGGACGGCATAAAGCTGGCTCTGGATGACCAGGGATGAGGTGGAACAGGATTCTACTGATTTGCAAAAAGGTCTTGGAGACACTGTTGGGAGTGAAGGAGAAAAGAGATAGAAAATTAATAGTTCTTTCCCTTTTGACTTGTGATCTCTAGGGCTATGAAATATAGATGTGGGTGATGGCCTTAACAGCATGACTGGAGGGGGGGAAGGAAGGGAGAAGGCAGGCTGAGGCTTTTCCAAAATTTTCATAAAAGGGCTTTGTCCAAGGAAAATCTGGGGTTTCAGCTGACCACAGTTTCCTCTTTATGGTGAGAAATATCTGCTACTGAATCACAGTAGCTGGAAGCTAAACTAATAGAAGTAATTCTGGATCAACTGAAGCATTCCTTTTTCTTGCAGTTTTTTAAAGAGAATGAAAAGTTTCTTTTAAAGAGATTGGAGCAGAAATGTGAAATATCAAGGTGAGCTGAAAGGTCTGAAAGAATTCTTCAGCTTGACTCAAAATAAAACCTTCAGATTATTCTGAACTGCCAGTGAACCGAAAAATCAGTCATTTGCACTGATGATAAGTAACTGGCAGGTTGTTTTGCCTGTCAAATTCTGTGTCTTGTGGAGTGAGCACATTGTTGTCTGCTGACATGATCTACTGAGCTGTTAAAAAATACAGCTCCTCTCTGCTGGTAATAAGGCTCGTTGACAGGTGCAAGGGACTTCTTTTCTCCTCCTGTCTGGACCATGTGGATGAGGAACCCCAAACCTGCTTTTTATTCTCAGAAACTACCATGGCTTAATAAATACTCACACTTTCCTCTGGGTAGTGATGTTCAGAGACAGTCACAGCTGAGTTTCTGAACATCCCTAAACTGATAATCACTGATTATGGCAGTGGCAACTTCAGGCAGCTACCCATGCCAGGGCAGGGCATTATACCATAGTATCACCCTTTCTAACAGGGTGGAAGATAAGATGTTGGGGGGGTAAGGTAGCAACTGTGCTTTCCTCAACCCTCTACTAAGGGTTGGTGTTACCCAACACCACAAAGAAGTGTCAATGACAGAAATCAGCTGGGCCCTTCGTTAAGGTAAAGAAAAATGAGGCAGAAAAAGAGTTACACCTGGGTGTCTCCCAACTGCTCCTCCTATTGGGAGATGGATGTGTGCATTTGGGAAGCAAACTATGTTCTTCTACAAAGGATATGTTATGTACCCCATATGTCTTGGCACTTGCTTCTTGATGCTTGCACTTACTTAGCCTTTGGTGCTTTTCTGAGAACACTGCCAAAACAGAGGGGAATGGGCTACCCAGCAGGTGGGGACCTCTCTTTACTGAGAGATGGGTTAAGAATGGTAAGAGAATAAGGACTGTTAGAGAATAAAATCCTACAAAGCCACAGTCACATTGTGGTAAAAGGGAGGACGGGGCTGAAGCAAATACTTGCAAATCCTTTGTTTAGAAGCTGTGTTGCACACAGCAGTCTTATTTTCTTTTTTTACCCTGAATTAAAAAAATGCCAAGTAACAAATGCCTCAGGCCCTTACTGCCTGTTTGCCCAGACCAGTGAGGTACAAAATCACAGTGCAAATAACACTACCAGTTAATGTCTGATTTTCTTTTTTACCATCCTGGAAAGAGGAATGAAGGCTGCAGGAGTGGTCCTGCTTCCTGCAAAACCCATATGAGGGGTCAGGAGCTAAATTCAACAGCAGTGCTGACTGCCAACTCCTGCCTTTGTGTGCTGGTTGCAAACAGCATTTCCTTATTGGGTGGTGGCTCTTGGTGCCAAGTCCTGCCTGCCTTCTCACACTCTTTCTGCTCTCCTGTAATTCTCAGCAGCCTTTGCCATGAATGTGACCCATGTCATGTGTTTCTTCTCAGTTCTGACCCTCATCATGGGGAGATAAGACAACAAAGAGTTAGCTCTTCATCTTCAGATGTGCTTGGTATTCAAACCCTGGGCGCTACGCCGTGCATGGTAGTTCCCCCCTGCCCTTTTTCCTCCTGTCCCAAGAGAGGCTGGTTGCTCTTTCTTCTGCTGTGCTTCTATTCCACTTGTCCCCATTCCATTTTCTGTTAGAAGGAGTAGTTTCTGGTTTCCGGGTCACACAGGTCATCACAGAACAAAAAAATGCATGTTCTATGCCTCTTTTCTGTTAGTCTCCTAACAGGATCTCATCTCCAAATAACTTTCTAGGCCTGAAGGATCTTACTTGTCTCTCCTGCCCCCTACCCTTGCCAAACACAGTCTTCCCTGCCAAAACTGGGACTGATGGGACTCTACTTTCTTGTTGGAGGATTAGAGCTACAGCCAAAGAGTTACAGTAGAAAGTGCCTGCTGTGCATTGTGGGTCTCTCGGAAATGAAGCTGGGGTAAATTTGTTTTATTTGTGGAAGGGCAATTTCTCTATTGTATTTCTATCTAAAATCAATGCAAAGATTCAGTGTTTAGATGAGGAGTGTATATTAGGTTGTGTAAATCCCTATCCCAAGTTGAGGTCAAAGCTGTCAAAGGTTTCAGTGAGTTTCCTTAGTTACATTGGACAGGATAAACACCCATAGAAAATGGGTGCTCCAGGACTGAAATCAGCTACCCCTGACCAGTGTCAGCTGTGGGTACTGTGTGCATCTGAGTGCTTAACACAGGCAGCTTGCACTATCTTAAGAAGCAGCATCTACTGACCATGCAGGACTTGGGCAGCAATATCCAGGAGGGAAAGGAATAAACTATCTGCAGCAGCTAATCAATTAATGACACCCAGGGCAATGTATGCGTTGGGTCAGAAAAACTTGTAACATCTGTTCTGTGTCCAGACTCTTCAAATAACAGGCTCTGCCTTGGAAGACAGATTATAGGATGTAATTCAGCATCACCAGGCGGAGGATAAAGCAGGATTACTGGGTCTTTTTCACTTCTCGTAACCTGTGCTCTATATCTCCAGAAAGAAGGTGAAGAGGTCAGTCTAGATGGGGTGATAGCTTTTTCCATAAACCTTACTGAACTTGGAAGAAATTGCCTACACAGCAATGGGAAGGAGTTAAACCCTAGCAGAAAGAGGCGCAACATCTCTACTGGACCAAAAAAGAACTCATACACTTTCATTTTTAGCTTTCCTTTATGGAAAGTCACAGGACTTTGTTTACACTGAAAAATACAAAGCCAAACCAGGATCAACATCTTGATTTTGCTTTGCGTGTTAAGCACTGCATATTTACGCCTTGCCACCTAATTTGTGAATTTGCCAGGAATAAAACCATCCATTTAAACTATCTAAGAAGACAGCAAAATATGAGTACAGCAAGATCATTATCTAATGCATGGTTATCGACGGGTGGCTTTGTGAAGTCTGATGAAGTATAAAAATGCAGCTAGACAGAGTAGGTTGAAAAAAAAAATCTACTCCAAACGCTGATTGTTGATAGCATTTAAACTGGAACATTTCAGATGAAAAATATTTTCCCTGTGGAAAAGCAGTAGAGGTTTTCAGGGGATCCAAGGCTGGGTGCTGCAGCCTCCTTTGAGGCAGGATCATGGGTGAATTCCAGTCTTTCTGAAACCCTCTGGCCTCTTCCTAAGGGAAGCAGGGTGCTGCAATGCAACCCTGGGCTGACTGCATTGTATAGTGGGAAACACAGTCCAGCTGGAAACTGGAGGAAAAAACACCCAAATTCTTCAAGGTCCATGCAAGCCAAAGGTTTTTCAGGGACAGAGGAGTGAGTGGTCAGCAGGAGTGAATCACAGTTGCAATGATTCATGAGCTATTGTGTGCGGGCTTCAAGGGCCACCAAAAAGGTGGATGTGGTTGGTCTGATTTGCTGGAGTTGTGTCAGAGGTAGCACAGCCATACATGAAAGAGGATAGTCTTTCTTGCTCAAGTTGTTCTTTGTTTCATTGTTTCACCCCTAGAAACAATTTAGTAACCCATAACAGTTTTTGAAGTTAAATGCAAGTCCTTACGAGAAATGCTGCAGAAAGTGGTTTTTATACAACTTTCAGTTTTAATGATCTATAGCAGGAAATCCATCATTCTCTCCATACTTGCACCTTACTGTTGCTAAAAGCATTATGTTCAACATGGGAAAAAAATGTAGAAGGTAGTCTCTTCACAGATCTCAGACTGTCAGAATTTTGTTCCATTTTTCCCATGTGTCAAGCAATGTGCCTACTGGTACATTAGAACACTAAACTCAGAAAAAAATTAGGATGCCCCTGGTGATTTGTGTGAGTACTGGGATGTCTCATGGACGTTTGATGCCTTGGTTTCCTCATTTGTAGAACAGAAATTGTTGTGGTTTTCTTGTCTTCCAAACATCTTTGAAAGCTGGAGAGTGATGCCCATATGATGTTTTAATAAGCAACCAATGAAAATGCGTATAAATGTAATAATACAAAAATGAAGTAAAGGATACTTTTACTTTCTACCTGGTTTTGCAACCTGTCCTCTGAAGGAAGAGGAAATCTTGCTACAGCTAAGGTTGCAAACTGAGCTTAGCTGCATTATTAGACATCAGAAAATCCAGCCTAGCAGGAGCAAGTGGAAGCCAGCCTTCCTACACATCACTGTCAGGGAGCTATTGTATTCACTCATGTGTAGTGTTAATGAATTAACTCTCGTGCTGTTGGGATTTTTATTTCTGTAGGTTCTCAGAAAAGGGAAGTGCACAGGATTTTCAGGGTTGTTAAGAAAGCAGTGAGTGATGTCAATCTGATTCTTGTATTGTTGTTTACTTAATGAAGAATGGAAGTCAATGAGGTTAACTAGAAATATTAATTGTCCTACACTGCTTGAAGTCTACGTTTGCTCTGGCTCTGGAAAATTCATGCATAGCAGCAGCTGAAATGAAAACTCAGCAAAAAGTGCTTTAACATAGGGAACAGATAACATTTGGCTGAGTAATATCATAATGCAGGTGGCTGAGAAATCACTCAATTATATGCATGAGGGGGACTCCATCTAACAGCAACATTTGGAGCTTTATGGGCAACATAAAAGGAGAGAGAATGAGGTTTTTATAACATTGCACTCAGTTGTAGAAGAAGAGGGATGTTATTTCCCACCCCTTTGCATATGCTTGGACTGCGCAGGGAAAATGTAAATGTCTGCTCAGATTTGGCATGACACCTAGGAAGAATGGGCTTGGACCTATTCCAGAGACCCCCCCTGCACACCCTCTGCTACATCCCCTATTATAGAGGTGATTTCACGTGTTCAGGACTGGGCAATGTCAAAAAAAAAAGCCATACTCTAAAAATAAACACTGTCTCCTTTAATAACAATGAACTCTCAAAGTAAAAAATAGTTTTCAAAAATATGATTATAATTAATTGTTGCTTTTCTTGTCCCTTGGCAGTTGCTAGAGCAAGCAAAGTAAGATTATCTCCTTGTACACACGGCTCCTGCCATTTTTATAATCTCTCTTCTGTCTCCTGTAGGGACCTTGCCCCTGAAATACAGGGAGTAAATCCTTTATTAAGGCTTCTTTCTAGTGCTTATGGTGGTTGAGGGAAACAACACAGTGAGATTACAACACCCTTGATGGGGCAAAGTGTTTGTCTTTTATTTTGAATTTTTGTAGTACCGTAACCCATTATTTTTGTGAGGCTAGTTCTGGCAGTGCTCTGTTTCTTTCACTGAAGTAGATATGTCTGTCCTTCCCTCCAGATGTGCCAGCACCTGAGCTCTCTTCATTCCTCCTTTCTACTACCAATTAGAAGAACCAAAACATTTCTTTTCAGCTGGTATGGATAGTCTTTTTAATCTGTTTAGAGAGGATCCATCTCTGCTCTCTTTGCATTTCTAACAGAAATGCCTATTTTTATTTTGGTATCAAACAAAATACAAACCTAGTACAAATACCTTAATTCTTTTTTTTTTTTTTTTTTTTTTTTTTTTCCTTGCTGTAAAGCTTGACATCTGGGCCTGTAACAGCTCATCAGTGGATCTGTGAGATGAAGCGAATGACATTTCTATGTAGAGCACTGGCTGCTGTAGAAATCAGATGGTGAAATGGGACTGCAAAGAATTTGGTATTGAGTGATGATCTCCATTCAAGGATCTTGGAGTACATCAGTCCCCACTTTGCTGACACAGATGACGAGTGACTTACTTCAGCCTGCACTGCAAAACTGGCCTCACAGCAGATTGCTTCTGGAGACCTGTATATAGAGCACAAACACTCTGGAGCAGGCATCACAGCTCTGAATTTTATAAAGCTCTTTGTTATAATAAGTCTTTGATCCTGGTATGAACAAAAGTGCTTCATGAACTAGCTATACACGAAATGTTCATCCCATCCTTGCTATGCACGCAACCCGCTCAGATGTTTTCTTGCTCCATTCCCTTGGCAGAAGACCTGTTGCTGATTTTCACCTTGCCTGCCTTCACACATGCAGTTGGAGCTGCGTTCTGTATAAACATTGTTTGTGTGTGTTGAAATACAGTGTGGGATCAAGTCAGAATTCCTGTTCTGTTCTGACCTCAGCAGCACTGCTCACAAAAAAGGGCTGGAGAGCGGTTCCTGGCAGAACTAGAGACTACAAAGTCAAACCAAACCCCAATAACTAGAGTAGTCCAAGAAGAACCTACTAAACTCCTAGCATGTGTTCACTTTCTGCAGCAAAAGACTGGCCTCAGGAGCCTGAGTTTCCAGTCCTCTATTTGTTCTGCTGAGAGATGATGGCTGGGTCTCTGCCCCTAGACATGCCTGGTGGAAATCAGGCTGCTTCCTTGCAGCCGCTTCCAGGCTGTGCTTTCCTCTTCCCACTGGTGCTGAATACCTGTCTCTCGCATGGCTTGACTGTTTTCCCAGGATAGCTCCTTGGCTGGATCAGACAGAATCATCCCTGTGTTAAAAGGGAGTTTTATCACTGATTGCAACGCCTTTTTCTGCAGGGG
This sequence comes from Psittacula echo, assembly GCF_963264785.1. NCBI lineage: Eukaryota > Metazoa > Chordata > Aves > Psittaciformes > Psittacidae > Psittacula > Psittacula echo. The sequence continues at coordinate 27,928,469 of NC_137740.1, read as the reverse complement.
GACGGGAAGAAGCTAGGGACCACAGTTCACCTCCTTGTGCTTGTAAGCAAGCTAAGGTCTCAAAGTGTAGTGGCATGTTGCTGTGTTTTCAGCATTCCTCTGTTTAAATTGTTTAGTTCCTCCTCAAGTGCCCAGCAGTGACATTATGCTCTTGCTATTGCCTTTTCCAAAGGATTCACAATGGTAATTTATGGTGTGCCCTTAAGAGTCTGCACAAGCTGTTTTCCAGTGTACTACTGTGTGGATGTCAGGAAGGTTGGAGGGATGGGACACATAATAAAGCATACCTCTTTGTAATGCTAGTGATCATCATATTAAGACATGTGAAGATGTTCTGATTATCACCATTTCCAGCACCTGTGTGGTTCTATTGCTCCTGAATGATGCCTGAATCTCACCATTCTCCTTACAGTCTTTGGAGTAGCTGGGCACTGTCAGGCAAATTCTGTCCATGATGATGTGGCAGGTAATTACTGTGTTTCAGTGAAGGCTGGCAATCTAGTTGTGTGTTCCAGCTAGCATATTCAATAGCAAAGAAATTCAAACCCAGCTGCACCATCTCAAGCCACATCTGATCAAATTTCCCAAGTCAGCAGCAACAACTTGCTGATTCCTAGAAATCCCATGTCTTATAGAAAGGGGGAGTGGTGGTTGTCTGTTAGCCATCAGCACTGTGCTGTACACCCTAGCAGGACATGAGCATGACAAACTAGTGGCCTAATGGGAGCCCCAGATTCTTATGGCTGTCATGAGCTCTGTGATATACTCTTTGTTGGAGAAGAAGCATTTGTATCTTGTCTCCTGCTGCATTATGTTCTGGGGAGTTATACTGGCTTTTTGCACTTCCAGCTGAGCCTTTTGTTGGAAAGAACTGAAAAGCTATAAAAATCATATTGTTACTCCTTGAGATCTCAGTTTTGCTATTATAGAGGAAAAGGTTCTCCCAACATTCAGCTATCGTTATTTTTAATGAAACTTTTCAACTTTGATCGCAACAGCCTGACCTAAAAGCATATGTGTAAATACACATATGTACATATATATATGTTATATATACATATATATGCGAGTTATGTTTAGTAATTAAACATAGATGGTTGGAATTTTCTTTCTGGAGGATACCTAGATGTTATTCCTTTCTGATTGGTAATGATGTCAATCTGTAGCACTTAAAAAGTCTCCCATGGAAGTGAATGCCCCTCTTATACCTACCATAAAGCTCACCTGCGTGTTAAAGAGCTGGATGTGGCTGAAACAGGTTTCTGACTTGAAAAATTACTTTGGAAACTGTTAGTAGCTACGTGTTAATGGAAGCTACCTCAAAAGCTGTGAAGGTGTTTGCTCACTGTTGGACCCTACTCTGTTCTGTTGAACTGAAAGTATCTCAAGCAGAACACCTGGTGCAAACACAAAGTAGAGTCTGCTTCAGCACAGGCACTTGGAAGCAGAAAAATATCTCCGTTCCTGTTCTTGTTGTGTACTTTCCAGTGACTATTGCTTGCTATGTTCTTTCGTAAGAGAATCTGCAGGTAAAGACATGTCCCAAGTTTGGTGCTACAGGATCTTTGCAGCAATGAGAGTAAAACCATGATGAACCCAGAAGAAACTATTGAACATCCACAGGGAAGAGTACAATGAAGCTGCTCTGAAGTAAGACCTTGCGAAGAATAGGGAAAAGCATGTCAACTTTAGTCTATCTGGAGTGGAGCAGAATGATCTGTCAGTAAAAATCTATCTTTATAGAGCTTTCTGTTGAGAGATGTTGTGAGGTGCCCCTGCAATCTAACATCCAGGCACTCTGTGCCTGACAATGCTTCATCACTTCCCCAAGAACAAGGGAGATAAAGGAATAAAAGAATGCCAGAAATAGTTTTATCAATTGGCAACTCTATGCAGGTTTTCGTTAAAACAGTGGAGAGTGGGGCCAGCAGTCTGTAGCTTTGCTTGATAAAGAGATTTCTACACGTACCGAAAGAATTCTTACAAACCCATTACCTTTTATCTCTGTTGTACAATAGCACTAAGTGGATGGTGTTAGTCACTTCTGAAAGAGGGAAAGGAATTTTACAACATAGAACCACATCTTGTTTCTCTTTTTCTTTTTCCAAGATTTTGTCCATCTGTTCCCTTTTCCAAAAACAAACAAACAATTAATGCAGTGCTTTGATGGAGCCTTCTGTTCAAGGCTCTTCAAATGCTGTACAGATATTCATGATTTTATTTGCCAAGAGTCTTTAAGAGCTAAATATTAAATTCCTTGCTTCCTGCAGGGCAGATGCCAGAGGGGCTGTGTGTATTTGTGTGAGTGCATGTGTGTAGGGCTGATACCACAACTGGGGCCTGACTTTGGACGCTGGAGAACTTGCTTGATTCCTCATTCTATCTCAGCATTTCCATCAGATTGGCCACTAACTGCCTATTTTAGGTCTTAGTTCCCTTATTTGTAAACCACAGGTATTTGTTTTCTTTTGCTCTGCCTAGTCCATCTGTGTTCTGTGACCTGACTTCAGCTGATGCACAGGCACACCATGATCAGCCCTTGACTGGGGATTTCTGCCATGCACAGCATGGCATAACCAGAGCTTTTAGCAACAAAGTGCTTGATGCTGGGCGGTCTGGGTTGGGTATCAATATCAGTATAGCCCTGTAAGCAGGACTTAATTCCAGCTACCCTAATGCTTGCTTAGATTCCTAGGAAGGTTTTCCACCTGCACCAAGGCCTTTGCTGTTGCTATGGCAGTGCTGTTGGTCCTAAAGGTAGCTCATAATGGCCTACTAGAGCTGCTGTTGCTCCTCCATCTGCATCACCAGTGAAATCACATAATTCTAAATCCCCTTGGATGTGAGGTGGTGCAACAACATGGAGCAGCTTGTTGGTATAGCTTGTGAAATTAGGGCCTCTGATCCCAAATCTTACAAATTCTACAAAGGCGCTAGTGGCACCTGTAAAGCACTGGAGGAAGTGTGCATGTAGTGAGGACTATAGATTGAGGATCTCCCCTTGAAATTGCTTCCTGAAAATCATCTTATTGCCTGAAACATCAAAGCTAGGGACTGCCAGGCTGGGATAGCAACCCAGTCATGATGTTCTTTCAGTCTTTAGTTTTGGTTTTTTTTTTTGGTCCTTTTGTTGGTGGCTGAGACAAAAGGATAAATTGGATAAAATGCCCCACATGGAAAGCTTTTGTTATCAGGGAAGAAGCAAAGGTATCCAAGAAAGGAAGGAACTAAACGTATCCAGCACTGAAATCTATTCAGAAACATCCCAGTTGCCTCTTAGCAGAAGTCAGAACCTCAGAGCCACAAAAAACCATCTTAAATCCCTTAATAAGAGATCAGCTAATGTAAAATTTGGGCTTTTTAAAATGGAAGCCCTTCTCATTCTGTTTTGAAATAGAGCTCATGATGGTTTTCAAAACATACTCTGAAAGTTTGAGTTGTCTTGAGAGACGTTTCTCCTAAAAACCAGACTCATAAATTTGACTTGACCTGAATAAAAATGGCTTTCCGGCTTTTTCAGCCTGGAGAAGAGAAGGCTCCAGGGAGATCTTAGAGTAGCCTACTGGTACCTAAAGGGTGCCTACAAGAGATCTGGAAAGGGAGTTTTTACAAGGGCATTTAGCGACAGTACAAGGCTTTAAACTGGAAGAGGGGAGATTTAGATTAGATATTAGGAAGAAATTCTTCATTACAAGGGTAGTGAAATATTGGCACAGGTTGCTCAGAGAAGCTGTGGCTGCCTCATCTCTGGCAGTGTTCAAGGCCAGGTTGGATGGAGTTTAGAGCAACCAGGTCTAGTGGAAGGTGACTCTGCCCATGGAATTAGATGATCTTTAAGGTCCCTTCCAACCCAAACCATTCTATGATGCAGCAATGCCAGACAGTCTCTGGGTTCTTCCGCATTGCAATTATGTTACACCTGGGCATAGGTGACAGCTTTTGCTCAGGAGCTCAAAGTGAGATTAGTAACATGGGTAGGGTTTAGGAGCATGGTGGGATTGTAGGATGTGGTAAGTGCAACAGACAGGGCTTGGGTCATAAAGAAGAAATAGGCAGGCATTGCATGTAGGCATAAGTAAGAGGCTGCCTGGATGAGCTGAGGGAGAAAAGCTGGATAATCTAATAGAGGACTGATATCAAGATTTCCCCATCAAGGAGCACTACAAACAGTGGTGGAAGTACTCTACTGTGTGTTTAAATCAGGAGGTGCTCACAGGCAAAACCTCCTGGACAAAAGGACACTTGTCTGATAGGATCAACTCGCCCTTTCACTGTCACAGCAAGAAAATCCTTTGGTTAGTCTTGGGGGAAAGTGTGTTTTCATTGTGTGGTAAGTGAGGGCAGCCAAGGCTTCCTTCCTCCAGAGGAAATCTCAGCCTGCCACAGCTGAGTTGCCTGCATCAACATTCAGAAGGCTGGGATCTACCTTGGGCTTGGGGTTTTTGGCTCATGAATATGCCATGCATGTAGGCAAAGAGGACTGAGCTGCCTTAAAGAGGAATTATGGGTCTTTTTAAGAGTCCAATATAATTCCAGATCAAAAATATTCACTGTTGGAGAGTAATGTAAAGGAACTTCTTGGCAGTGTGTCCAAGCCTCTGGAAGGGTTGGAGGAAAGTGAGACCTCAGAGCTCAGCTGTGTTCTACCGATCTGTTCTCTTACCATCTCTCACCATAGAGCTGTGAAAGCCACTGAGCTTTTGGGTAGAGAAAGTCTCTAAGTTCTCAGGGCTACTTGGTGGCAAGTGACATGGCAAAACAAGATATTTCAGGAGCACAGGTGGGGAACAATAAGAGTTCAGCACAGTGTGTACTGGAGAAATTAGACTGGTTATTGTGCAATTTCTAGTCAGGACTTGGCGTGACCTCCATTATACCCACGAGATCACCTCCAGCGAGTATCAATAGCCTCTTCCCCTATGCCTTAATGTATTTTTAATACCATGTAACTGCCAGAAAATAATATTGTTTCTGGAAGCTGTCACTGCAACATTTAGTTATACATTTATTTTATTGTCTGTGAATTCAGGATCCTTAGTTACCCTGAGCCCAACACCTGCAAAAGGGAAAAGGAGGTTAGGAATATATATATACAATAGTTTTAAAATAACATTGAAAGCCATTGTTACCTCGCCCGATAGAGTCTGATACAAATTGTGAAAAGCAATTCCTAGCACCTGGAGTGGGATATTTTGAATTATTTGAACTTACTGATGAATTAGTCAATTAAAAAGCTATAAACTATGCATACAAACTTTCACACAGCTTTAGCTCCAGCTTTTTACTTTGTTTACCAAATATCACACCTTTTCACAGCACACAGATTCAGTAACATGTGAGTTATATGTTCTCCATCAGATGGAAGTTCTCTTAGTTAGCTTTGCTATCTTAGCTTAGAGAATAGCTTAGGACATAATGTTACCCATCTTGAATCAAAATTGGGTAGGATTTATGAGGCTGTATAAGGGTCTAAAATGTTCCAAGCAGTAAATATGGATTGGTGAGAAGAGTATACGTGAAATGAGTGATGATAAGGATTGTGTCATAAATATGACTAATCATACAACTATTGCCTCTACTTCAATCAACTATATGACAATAACACTTAATGGTCTTGATCAGAGGATCTCTGATCATTCCGTAAGGACTTCTTGTTCTCACTATCCTGGCAGTGAAAATTAGAATCTGGGAGATGCAGTGAACAGCTGAGACTCAAACAAGCCATTACATATGACAGAGGAGTACAAACCTCATTTTCGTATATTTCTAGTGTGATCTCCTACTCATTGGACCATGCTCCTTCCACATTTACATGGCTGGGTGTGGTTATACACACTTGTAAAGCTTCAAAGCAGCACAGAAAAAAAAAACCTCAAAGCTTCAAAGCAGCACAGAAGCACACCGGGTACCACGGCCAGTGCCAGACCTGCCTAGCTGTATGACATGTGAGAGGACTAATGGAGAGTAAAGTGGCCACTTTGAATGGCTTTTCTGGGAAGGGAATGATCTGGCAGATAAATTTGTTGACTCTCTCTGAGGCTAAAATCTCATGAACTTTGGTGTTCTGATCCTACCCTCTCTGCTGGGACAAGAGACAGCAATGTGATATTAGCAGTGGAGCTATGATCTGGGATCCACTTCTGCTTGGGCCTCCTGTGACCTTCCTCAGTCTTCCCCTGTCATAGCTCTCTGGGAAACGGCTGATTCCTGATCCCTCCATACAATTGCTGTGCAACCTGCACTTTGTAACTAGCTCAGCTCAGCAGTGAGCAGATGCTGAAGAGATGAAAAATTCACTGCACCAAGCCCTGAAGTGGTTGGCAAAAATAGGTCGATAGTCTGATTCAGCGGTAACAGCACTCCATCCTTCTTCTCTAGATGCCTCATATCTCCTCCTGCCAGTCATGACAGAAATACAGACATAGCTTTTCTTAGGAAGATCTAAATATTCTGGTTGCTATTTTGTAAGGGGGTTTTCTCCAATTAATTATTAAGTGGAACTCTGGCTGAAGGAAGGATCTGCAGAGACAGGGAGTGTTTTTACCTTTATGAAGGTCTCCCACCTTCAGCAGCAAGTTTGCATTGTGGGGTCCTGGCCAGTTATTGTTCTATAGTACATTGTCAAGTGTGGCCAGCAGAGAATGGCCTCACAGGGATTCTGTCAACTTCCATGGCTCATGGGCCTGTCTTTTCTCTCTCTTTGGCAGCAGAAATATGCTGTAAGAAAACTGGTGCCTATTACACATGGCTTTATCCTGCTCTTATTCTCTTGAGCTGGATGAAGGGTCCTGGCTTCATAGCTATAGGCACTGGGGAAAGCATACTTGGAAGAGCAGTTGCAGGGAAAGTAAGAAGATTAATCAGCTGAGAAGGATCAATGGTAGGAGTAGCATGGTCTACTGGATATAGCATTAGACTGGAACTCCAGAGACCTGGGCTTTCACTGTCCTAGATTACATGGGCAAAAGAGACTGTAGTGATCACCTCATCCCATGCGCTGCCCTCACTCCTTGGTGGCTCCATGACAAAGCTGTGGAGCCTCCAGCGAATCACTACATCAACTTATGCTTACTTCCTCCCATAACTCCTTGACCTGACAACACAGCTCTTCAACAACAACACACCTCCTGCAGAAGGGATAACTGTTAGCCCCAGCTTCGCAGAAAAGCGTCAGGCAGTCCCTGCAGCCTGGTACCTGTAGAGCTGCATCTACTGTCAGAAGGCCTGAAGTTCCTTTTCTGGGGCTGAAGTGGGAAAGGTTCATTGTGCTGTCTTTTCCAGGTAGAATCGCTGAGGGAGACCCTCCACTGATAATGAATCAGCACAGTCTGTAGAGTGCGAAATATTTACTATCAGGCTCAATGTACAGGAGAATCTTGCCTTGACCCTATGCTCTTCTCTTCAAGTGCCTTAATTGTTCTTGCAAAAAAATACAGAGCAAAATATGTGAAACATCTCATCTCCATTAATACCTAGATAACTTCTCAAGCTTGAGATGAGCTAACACTGTAGGTCACCACAGCGCTCACACAGCGCTGTCCACCACTGGGGACCCTCCTATAGTACAGGTGTGATAAACTTACAAGTTGTCTAATGTTGTGTGAAGCTGTGCTGTTCTACTCAATAACGCTGCAATCAATAGATATCTTGAAGCTTTTCTGATTTCTGTCTTACCAGCTGCAAAACAAGAATATACAATTACAGTGGTTTGGTTCTGATGTTCTCAGTGGCACTATGATGAAGATGGTGTGGGAGTTTTCTCACAAGCACAGGGCTAAACTCAACAATCACAAGTCTTAAGTAAAGGAACAAGTAAACCAGGAATAATCTCTAATGCTTCAGAAAAGAGCCTTTCCAAAGGTCCTCTTCAGCTTGCTTGACTGTTACTATTGCCAAGTAGAGCCTTTACAAGTGCTGCCAGCCCTAGCAGGTGCAGCACCTCTCCCTGCTGAGGTCAGTCATCTCACAGCTTAAGTGCATAGCCCAGGGGCCAACTTCATGTTACACTTTGGAAGAGCGCAGGACAAAAGGACAGTCCTTTCTCCACAAGACTTGCTTGGACTATAAGCGTGTGTCAGCCTCTGCTCCTGTTCTGCTCTCTCCCTCCTTTTTCATTTCCACATGCAATGCATGATTTCAGGTCCCAGACACTTTCTGCAGTCTGGATTCCTGGACTTTGTTCATGACCACAGTCATCCCACTGACCTGGCCTGCTCTGCTTTGGGAGATTACTCGAAACACATGAATCAAGCTGTGTCACCAGAGCACATTCATCAGCCTTCCTCTTGTCCTTAGGCATTTGCCTGCAGTCAGCTTAAAAGCCAGGGTCTTCAGGGCAAGACTAAGGCAGCACACTTCAGTGTTTGAGTGAGGAACAGGAGGCTCACGCCTAAATCAGGCCCTGCCACGCTGCCCATCCTGTCTAACTCATGTGACTCTGATTTATTTTTCCCTTTAGCCTGTCTCTCTGCTCTTTTCTCTGTGATTGCCACAAAAAGTCCTAGGACTGCTTCTGATCCTACACACCCTGGTTTCAGGGCTGCAGCCCCCTTTACATGGAAGGCTACCCCAGCACCATCAGGCTCAGTGTAGCTCTAAGTCCTATTCCTGGACTGTGTCACAGATTTTGGGGATGAGTCCTTTGTGTTTGTGTCCTTTGTTGCTCCATTCTGTGCAGGTTGATGACATCTCCAGTTTCTCAGCAGCATCAGCAGAGACATAGTTTGTTGGGGGTTTCAGAGGATGAAAATCAGCTTGGGGTAGGAAAACATCCAACCTGACTTTTACCTCTAAGCTGTCAGCAGGATGTGTTGAGGTGTTTAAATATTGATGCAAACATAGAAGAAATAGTTGCCTTCTTCCGGACCAGGCAAGGGATTTACAGTGTAAACCAACCCAGAGCTCTTTGCTAACACTGCAGAGGTCACAGCTGTTCCTCCCTGGTACTAGCACATGGGAACTGCGGTGGTGAAAAACCCCTCATCTTCTGCCCACCAAGACCCAGAAAGCTGAAAACAAAGTAAGGCAATACTTTGAGTAGCACAGAGAGATGGCTCACAGAGGAAAAGGCTTTCCTGTGCCTGAGGAGGAATCCTCAGCATGTAGGTAAAAATCCAGTGGAAATGTTGAGAGCTGGAAACAGAAACCCTCCTTTGGATCTGGATGTGAAGCGCTCTCCTGGGAGAGGGGACAGAAAGCTGCTGAGCCAGCACTTTGCTGTCCAGGAGATGAATTTTCGTTATTCTAGCATTCCCAACAAAATCAAATATTTGCAAAGGAAGGGAAACTTTACTCCTGGGGATGTTCGCAGTGGACTTCCTGCTGAGCTTTCTGACAGCAGCTTGTAAGTCTGAGCCAGAATCACATGGATGAATGTTTTGGTAATTTTGTACACCTAAATATTCAGTCTACCCCACCTGTGCCCAAGAGAGGTGCAGAGGAAGCTTTGACTTGCCTCTCACCATGTTTCCAGAGTTAAATCCAGGCATGGCTGAGCTCTTCCTCCTGCTGTTTCTCCTAAAACAGATGGGAAAGGGGAACACAGAGGCACTGAAGGGGCTTGAACATGGGGTGAAGGGTGGGTGTGAGCAGAGCCAGGAGGATTAAAACCCTTCACCATTTTCTGGGCACTTTGGACAAAACATCAAACTTCTTTGACAGGATGGAAATGGAAGTCAGGGATTTTTTGCAAACTCCTGATTAAACCTCTACAGCTCTTGGGGCCAGTGCCTGGTTTTGTTGCATGTGAGAATGAGTGCTAACAGCCCTGGCCTGTCTCAGGGACAGACCCCACAGAAGCCTCTCCCGCAGCCATCACCCACATCCAGCTCAAGGCTTTTCTTATACTCAGCTCCCAGCTGGCAGCACTGTGTCGCTCTCCAGCTGCAGCTGCTGCACCACATCTGCACAGATAGGGCTCACCACTGGCTTGTCTTTATTTTCCTAATGCCAATTTTTCTAATTATAGACCTGTGGCCATCAGCCAATCAGGTCCATTTCTGAGGCTCATTATTGGACTTCAGATGTCAGGCTGAATTTTTCCTAACTGTCCGTAATAACAGTAATAGCTTGACTTCCACCATGAGACAATTAACCTTCTTAAAGTTTAGTGCCTCGGGCTGTGCCTCAGAAAGATTCCCTCTACAAAACAGACAATTACCTTTACTTAATAACCTTTTCTTTTCTAATCTGGTAATAGTGCCAAAGTAAATGTAAAGGGCAGCGCTCTATGTCCCCTCTTAAGTACTTTAAATGCCTGTCCATGAGGGCTAATAAGCTGCCATTTTGCTTAATCTAGGTTTGCTGTGGATCTAATGATGCTCTGCAGCATCTTCCTTTTAAAAAAATCCTGAATCCAAGGATATAGCTCTCTTCTAATTTGTATCGATACTTTGTATGTGAAAAAATGAAAACTCATCATGCAAAAAGAAACAAAATGATATCCAAACTAAGAAAAAAGACAAATTGTATTCAGCATTGACCTGATGCTGGTTTACAGCTGGTTTCAGTGAGAAGCGGTGTCAGTATCTGTAGAGCAGGAATTTGTTGCTGGAGCTTTGTGGGTGTAGGGCCAGCCTCTCTTATTAACTCCTGAGCAGATATGGGATGGGGAGACAAGGCTGGGCAGTTTTATAGTTTCCTATGCATCTGTCTGTCCAGTGCATGCATGGTTTGTTGGTCCCTGCCAGCTGGGAGCCCTGACCGCTCCAGTAACGGCTGCAGCAGACCTACAGCATAAGCACAACTGCTCTGCAGATATACTTCCTTCATGGACTGCTGCTCACAGTAATTAATATGTACAACATTAGTAACTGTTGAGACATGAAATGCTTTCTCAGCAAAGAAGTTATTGCTCCGCTGACCCTGTAGTTTGTACTGAGAGTTCTCTAATAATATTGAATTTAACCTTTGGTAAAACCACACCAAAAATTCAGAGATAAATGTAAACCTGTAGGCACTTCTCTATCATGTGAGCAAACTGTGTTTCCAATAATGCCAGTTAAAAACAGCAACAAAAGCAGGCTTAAAACCCAGCAAAAGCAGGGCTATGGCTGCTCTTAGCAAATATGCCCAAGTTCTTTGTGATTCTCAAATCTACATCTTTGGATGCACAGTATTTCTGCACACTGCAGAATATCGGTTTCATTTGTTTTATTATAGTGCCTCTTCTAAGTCCATTGCCTGCTATTGAGCCAACATTTAGTCTCTTCTTGTAAGAGTGCTCTGGTTTCATCATCTCAATATAATGAAGTTCATATCATTTTTTTATTATAATAGAAGCAGCCTCAGGTCCCAATCAAGATATTGGGCTAATTGCTATGGAAACCTAATTAGGCAGACCATGTCTCAAACTCTGTAAATATTTATACATGTACTTAACCATCTGCACGCAAACCAACCCACCCCAACCATGGGAACGAAGCTAAGCACATGCTTAACTGTTGATAGGAATGAGAGTCACCTTTAAGGCAAAGTTTAGCTGTGCCACAAGAAGTAGAGAGGCGCATGTAGTGATAATCAGATTGGGATTGTATATGTTCTGATGAGGATCAGATCAGACAGGGGCTGGTTATGGGTCTGAGTTAAGAGCTGAACAGAACTTTTGATGCATTTTTTTAATTATCTTATAGAATAATAATTAAAAATATGTGAGTCACTGCGCTAGATGCTAACATGAATATAGAAATACAAGGACGTATGAAGTCTACCTGACCAGAATAAACTAACGGGTGTCCTGTGCCATTTCTTAGCATAGCATTTTAAACATTATTTAAAAAAAGTTTTGTAACTCAATTTTAGATCTTGCTTTGCATGCATGAATCAGTTCAGATTTACATGTTTATTGCAGCTGAGAGTAAATTCAGTGTTAGCTTTGGTATAAACACTTTAGACTGAAAAAGGTATTAACTTTAGACTTTAAATGTATTAACTTTAGAAGCTGAATATATGGAACTAGTCACAAGCCTTTCATAAACAGATTAATGAGGAGACAAAAATGCACAAGTCCAAGCTGCTAGGCTTTGAACAGTTGCATCTACAGCACCTTTATTTATTTATTTACTTTAACAAGTATTTTAATTGGTTTTGTTACATGTCAGTTGTGGGTACAGTGAGGTGGGGTGAATTTGTCACGAGCAAAATGCTGCTGGCAGATAGAAATATAAAAATGTAGCTGGAGCTCTCTGCATGAAACCCCCAGGTTCTGTTACTGATCTTTTATTTCTGTTTTTCTCTCTGTCCTCTGTTTGCTGCACCCTCTTGTCTGACCCCTGCTCCCTCATATGCAGCCCTACAATTTTCCATGCAATATTTAGCCTCCAAGTTGGGAACAGAGCTATAAAACAAGGACATTTAGTTTAGCATAACCAGTATGGCAGCATCCAGCCTAGAATAGTACATTCTGTGCCACAAAGGCTGAAGATTTTCTGCTTTCTGCCCAAGTCCATTTAATACCTTTGATTGCTAGTATATAACCTTGTACACAGAAAGCAGTGAAACACTCCAAGAAAAAGAATAAAAAAATAAAAATAAAAATAGGCAAAATTGAAATAAAATAAAATCCCATTACTTGTTTTTAAACCCCGTGCTTGAAGCAGAGGAGGACAGACAGGAGATGGGGCTGCTCAGAACAAACGTTTCCTGTGCTGTCTGAGTCACTGCAAAGTTCAGCAGCGCAGCCCTGACGGGGACGCCTGGCAGACCTTGCTCACCATTCAAAACTGTAAATTTCCTTCCTGAGTTTGTTAGCAGCAAACAATGTGTGTAAAAAAAAACAAAAAAAAAAAACCACCACCACCACCAAACCCCCCCCCCCCCAAAAAAAAAAAAAAAAAAACAACCAAAAAAACCCAACTCAAAATCCAAAACAAACCCAACAAGCCCACTATAGCTGCCAGTATAAGCATAAGCAATCTGCTACCTTTGGAGGAGCCACCACAGAAAGTGGAGCAGCAGCTTTTCCAAACCTGGAGATAAAGAGGGGATCTCAGTGGGCTAGTTGAAAATTTTCCATTAAACACTTTTAACCTGGCTCTTGAGTAACCTTTTTTTTTCCCCCACCAAAGTTACATCATTTCTGTACAAAACATCAACTTCTTACTAAACCAACCAAACGAGAATCTCCTCTCTCTTTGCTAATCTGAATAATTTTGACCCTGGGAAAATGTCACAGGATGTGCCTCAGCAAAATTTTAGCTCAAAGACGTCAAGTCCTCATCAGCCTCCAAGGAGCAGGTTTTCCACCCGCTGTCCTGACCCCAGGAAGTGCTCTCAAAAAAATGGGAATAACGGGCAGAAGTACCAGTGCTGCATGAGCAACCAAGCCTGAGCAGGGCTCTGGGAGAAAATGGGATCAAGCTCCCTGGTGCTCCCACTCCACAGACAGCAACCCTCAATTTCCATTTCCCATCTTTCAGTTTTTCACTGAGATGCCAGGTTTTTTCTTATAGGAAAATTACATTCTTATAGGAAAATTACATTCAGTCACTGCTGAAGTTAAGCCTTAACCTAAGAAAGTTCCAAGTTTTTTTCTAGCTGAAATGTCTCTCCTAAATTTTGCCCAATGCTTCAAGGAGGAAGAAAGAAGCCATGTGATTTAGAGAAACTTGATATTTCTGATGTTTAAAAGGTGAGTTTGTCTTTATAAAATGAGCTTCTTTTTATACGTCAGAAAGGAGAGTAGCAGACGTGACAACAAAGCATGCAGCTATTTTTTGATTTGCGGTTCACTGTGAAGAGTTGTTTTCACCCTCTCCCCCCTCTCCCCTTAGCAAGAAGTGTTAAATTAGCAATGAAAACAGAACATTAGCTGACAGGTTCTGCAAATAATCTAATCATGAGACAGCATTAAAAAAACCCAATTCAGCATGTTGTAGATGTTGGGTTTATTTTCTTAAGCAATTAGATCTTAAGAAAACTCTCCTTAGATACTTAATGGGTTGCATATAAAGAATTTTTAAAGCACATTTCAAAAGTTGCTGGTAATTGAAAAAGATCAAGTACTTCATACTCACCGTTAAGTTTTACAATTGATTATGGCACATCCCAAGTTAAGGTACTTCAGTAGGGAGCAGGCAGCGCCTAATACCAAATGCTGCAAAGGAGAGGTTGTCTAGGCATAAAAGGAGAAGAGATGTTGGAACTAGATGATCTCAAGGTCCTTTCCAACCCTAACTATTCTATGATTCTATGATGGAATGCAATGATGGGCATCTTGAGAGAAAAGCCTTATTCAACCAGGGTCCAAAAGTGACTTTTTTTAATGCTTATTTTTAACTAACTGTGAACTTCTGCAATAAGTACAGAGTGCTACTTGGCTCCTTAAATAGCTGCGATGACGAGCTGGTGCTCACTTCTGTTACTATGTGAATTTATGGAGCTGTTGTCATACGCTTTGTTAAAGGAAATATATGGTGGTTCTGTCATAGGGACTGGACACCTATAATTCTCATTTTCTTTGCCTGCTCATAAATCCCTGCTGCTCAGCTGCACCATTATTACACTTGAGTTGCTGCTATAATCCCATTGCTGGAGCAAGTCTATCACAGCGCCTTGTAAGGGAAATGCTGAGTCACCAGTATCGATCCAGTGGAGATGAAATGCTGCACAGGGCTGGTGACTGCCTGCGTTGCAAAGGAGATTCATGTGCCTACATCTGCTTCAGGGGCACGCTGACAACTAGCTCACTGGTGGATGCTGAGAGGCACTGGGTGCCTTGGAAAGGCTACTTGTTTGTGTGGGTTTTGTCATGATAGAAAATGTTTCATGGGTTTTGGTGCCTGACTGGCACTAAAGCAAAGGGACAAGCTTTGCCTTTTGAGTTCTCATCTGAGGCCCCGCTCTTTCTTCCCATCTCCCTGTTTTTTGCTCAGGTCAATGCACCAGCTAAACAGGACTTGGTTGTACTTCATTTGTGTGCATAAAGTCTTGCCTTACCCTGCAGGCCTCCAAAGGCCAGCACTTGAGAAGCATGAAGTCTTCTGTTGCCCAGATGTCTTCAGTGTAGCTGGGCTCAGGACTGGTTTGATTAAGTTGGCCGCTCTCCTGGACCCTGTGCTTTGCAGTAGTTCTGCTGTGTTTAGTGCTGAAGCTGCTTTGTGCACGGTGGCTGCTGCTGCTCTTGTTCACCAGCTTTGCTTTCATAGTCTGTCCCTTTTCTCCTCTCCTCCAGCCTCCAAACCCTTTTCATCTCACCCTGCCACATGCTGCAATTGGCCGCCTTCTCCTCTCCACTTGTGGAAATGCTCTTTGGAAACTTGCAGTCAGCCTCATCCCAGTCATGCTTTGAGGACTCCCTTTGCAGCAGGGCATGTTGTTGCTGCATCTCATGTGGCAGCGAGCACCTTCTCTCACCCCTTGCTGACCACTGCTCTGCTGCCTGACCTCCAGGAAATTACTGTTCTCCTTTCCTGTGCCACTGTTTCTCTTTCTGGCTTTAATCTGTCTTTTTTGCTCAGGCTGGAGGCTGCTGTGTGTGACAAGCTTGATGGTACAGTGACAGCCTGGTCTCAGCTGGGAACGCTGCTGTAATGCAGGTAATAACCACAGTGTTGTAAGCCATGTCCCTGCTCTGCTACTTGTCTGCACAAGCCACAGTCCGGCCTGTCTCTCATGTCCACTGTTTGGAGATAAACGAGCTCCCCTAGGGAGAAGGTTTGGTTGGTGTGGCCTCTCCCACACCTTTGCAAGAGCTAAAACGTGACTAAAATGTGGCTGTGTTTATTCTGACATTGGGTTGACTGCACTGGGGGCCTTGGCCCCACACTGGTGACAAGAGAGTAAGCTGTGGCTAGATCCACCCGTGACCCTGCTGGAGTAGCAACTGGGTGTTGGGACAGGACTGGGATGCTCCTGGGTGTCCTCCTGTTTCTCCAGGCACCCTCCAGGTACCCAAGGAACTACCCAGCATCTATGACAAACCCCAACACCTTGCGTGTGGCCTGCCTCAAGGGAAGGCGTAGCCAAGAGGAAGGGAAAGCCCTCAAGACAGAGGACCACCACAGTGATGGTCTCATGAAGCTCACAGCTTTCAGGAATGATGCTATATTCCCTTGAGTGGCTCCTGCAGGGACTTTATCCATGGCCTGCTCACCACTACAGTCTTCTAGGACCAAACCCCTGCAGCAGCTGTGTGCTGAGACACCACGCCACTTTGTCAGGCGTTGAGTAACCCCTCACCCCACTAAGGGACTCAGGGATGTCTCCCATCTGTGCTATAAGCAGACTGTTGTGAGAGGCGATGGAGACATGGAGTCTCTCTCCTCTTCCCCCACCGCTGTGTGTGAGCCAGCCTCGCTGGAAAGCAGTCTTTTGATCAGGATCCATTGTCAGCTATTTCCCAGAGAAGCAAAGGGTTGAAGCAAAGCTTGTGCCTCAGACACATACTTTCCTCCCTGGGGTGGTGCACTTATCAGCTGCTCCACCATCAGAACAAGAGGAAAGGGCATAAGCCAGCTCAAGGCAATCATTGTTTTCTAAAAGACAGAGTGACAGAGATGGCCAATGATGGGCACTGACTGGAGGATCTTAATCCCTGCTTGTCCCATTTTGACAATAAAATTTCATGTTTTGATAATGAAAGCTTTCACCTGAAGATCTCAATGAAAAGAACGCGGATGTATTGGTTCCGGGCAGGAATTTGTTATACAATTCTGCTCCTCTGGAGCTTTCCTAAGTAGGTTTCTTTGCTACCACAACAGAAAGAGCACCTCTTTCATAATGAATTGCCTTCAACTACCATGAGCCAAGATTAGGGGATTTTTTTGGTTTTGTTTTTTAAATGTGGGAACATAGAAAATTAAATCTGTTGGATTTTTTCAAGCAAGTATTTTAAGCACTGTGAATAAACAAGGAGTGCCTGACAAACACCTGTTATTTTTCCCATCATGAGTTTGGCTACTGCTGAACAGTCAGAAATGTTGCTCTTTATAGGCTCAAGTGTGTTTATCTGGCAGAGAAGAATAGGGTTTGTTTTCACTGTGGAATAATGCATTGGCTGCTGTATGAAGTGCAGCACCAACTCTTATTGAGTAAGAGGTATGTGTTCTCTGGCTTCCTCCTGTTTGCTGACAGATTGGTGAGACTCAGTTGCTTCCATACCAGAACAGGCACCTTAGACCTGGGCAGAAGGAACTGGGACCATTTCACAAGCCACTTCTCAAAACTTCTGGGTTTGCTGGGAATATGGACCTGCAGCACAAGAACTGATTCAGATCTGGCTCTGTGCCTTCTTTTGAAGAAATGAGGGGGTGCCAAGTCTGGGCTTCTGAACTTCAGTAGGAGTAACATCTATCCCAAAGTCCATATTCCCAACAAGCACTGAAAAGGGGAGGGTTAAAAACCGTTCTGCAAGGTTCTCATGATCAACTGCTTCCTCCTTGCCCCTTTTCTCCATTTCCTGGCTTGAATACTGCAGGCTGACAGGGTGCTCATACAGTAGCATCCAGTGCACAAGTAGAACAGTGCAAGGACCTGGGCCAGAGGGATTATGGAAGCAGTTGGCTAGCTGAACTGACCCGATTGAGCTGACACTTCCTTCTTTTCCAGCCTTAACCTTTGCTGAAGGTTGTCACCTGCCCTTGTCTGTCCTTTCTCTGGGTGTGGGGAGTACTACAGAGCAGCTGAGCAGGAGACCCATGAGCAGGGTACAACCTCAGAGAAGGGAAAGAAGAGGTCAGAGGTGGCTGGGTCTCAGTGGCAGATGAGACAAGGCACAGGGGCTGACAGCAATGGATTTGCAGCATGTACTTGGTATTCCAGGTCAGGCTTGAGGTGACCTGACCAGTGACTTTTCCACAGAGACAGCTTAGATCCTTTGTCCTCCTTCCCTCAGGTAGCAAGCAAACACCAGTGCTATTTTTCAAATGCATGTCTCAAGAGAGCAAGACTCACTCACGAGCTAAGACAAGCATCACATAACCCCTAGCAAGGATGATTTTAGCAGGGACACTTGCAAAGCTAGATTACAGCCAGCCAGCAAGTGCTCTGCCTCCTGGATTTTTCTAGTTGTTGGTATGGGAGGAAGTTTTTTTCTCTATTTGCTTGCTTCTCAAGAATTTCTGATAAACCAGAGCACATTTTGAAGTTCAGTTAAAGCCCAGGAAGAGTGCAGGAGAGAGGTGAATGGGCACTGGGATTAACTCACTTATGTTGGTGCTTGTGCTTTTGAGCAGTTCAGATATCCATGTGGCTGGCTTTTTCCCTTCTACTGTTCTGTTACTGGTTCTGCATGGGACCTGTCCTCTGCCAGTTGAGGTGCCCTGAGCAGGATGTGGTGTGGGGACAGGGGTGGAGGAGAAGGCCAAGTGCAAGGCAGAACAGAGGTTTGCACACCAGACTCGATGGTTTAGCAAAGCACTGCAAGTCAAGCAAAGTTGCCTGGGATCTGAAGAGCTGCGAAGGGAGTAATGAAACTGCACCAGTTTTACTCCTGCTGTTGCTCTTTAAAAGTCTCTAGCTGTTAGCACGTAGGCAGCCAGTCTGTATTGCTTCTTCCGAGCTCCTGCATGGTGAATGGGGATACACAAGAACCTTTGCCAACTGTTGCCTAGTGGCAGAAAGGATGTTTTTAGAGGTTAAGGCGTAAGACAGGTAGCAGAGACCGGGCTTCCATCCTGGGCGTTGTTACCAGTAAACTGTGTATGAACAAATCCCTCAGGCCAAAATTTTCATTGCCCTGCCCTTCTGAAAAACAGGCCATGAGTTGCGTAAAAATGGGTGTAGGTAGCTAGCAGTAGGCAGTCAGGTTGGAACATTTTGGCTTTAATCCCTGTGCCTAAGTTACCTCATTTATAAAATGGGGATAATTCTCTGCTACCTCGAGGGATGCTCTGAAGCACAACTCTATTGATGCTGGTAAGGCATGTCCCAGCTTGCTGGATAGCTATTATTCTACACGTGACAGAAATGGGATATGGCAGAACTGATTAAGAGCTCTTGGTGTAGTTTTCTCTGTTGCCACTGGGCAGCCTTTGAGCCACAATTCCCACCCCCCTTGCAGTGAGGCAGAGAGGACTAGGTACACTTTTAACATTGCCACAGCTCCATGTTGCAGCTTAAAAAAATCCGAGTGCCCCAATAGCTCTGCCCCTGCCTGTCACTGCTCCAGAGTACTCAGGCTGGCCAAAGGACATGCATCTTTTACCCTGGGAAGGGAAGAGTTGCCAGGACACTCTGTAGGGTTACATTGGAAGCTCCTCCTGTCAGAAACAAATTGTATTTATATCTTCTTAAGTTTATGTAGTTTGCTTTCTTATATCATAAACTCAGCATCTTTGCTGTGGGGCCAGCTGCACGTAGAAGCCAATTAAAAGAGCAAATTGATTCAGATTAGCTCTGGATTTGAACACTCCTCTTCCAGGATAAAAGGGTCTCTTCCTCTACTCAGCATGAGCTGTTGATAACAGAAAGCATTCCCATCTATTTCCCATGTAGACAAATCCTGAATTTATCCCATGATTTCCACATCATTTCTGTAGTCAGCAGCAAGACACTCTTTCCAACAGAACTGTGCTCCATCTTCCTTTACCCCAGCAACCTGCCTCAGATGCTCCTAGGAGAAACATGCATCATTTTATCCTAAGAAACATATGCTTATATTAAAAAAAAACCCCAAAACTTTAATGAAACAAGATTCTTATTTGCACAGTGCTGGCAGAACAAATACCTCAAAGTCTTGCGCTTAGAGTCACTTCCAATTTAAACCATCTGATGCAGACAATAAGACTTTTTAATTGAAAATGAACTGTCTGCTTGGTTTTTATCTTCTGTCCTGTTGGGAAACGAAAGCTTAGAGAAAATCTTGAGAGAATTAGGTTATCCCAGGATTCCTTCTTTGGCCTCATCCTCAGGGTGAGGTGATTTTAGTTTGGGTGCCTATCTTCAATTACAGCTGCTCTATCATCTTCTGAGTTTCAGCCCTCACCATAATGACAAATGAACCTCCATGCCCACCTTTGCACTCAACTGGTTTCATATCAGGTAGTTTCACTGCCCACACATCGGTTAGATAAAAGAGGAGTCTCCAGCTCTTTTGCAATCCTCTTACCTCCTCAGAAACCTTCTGCAATCTGCATTGTCTTGAACAAAGGGTGAGCTAAAAGATGAGTGGGATACTTCATTATAACCTCTGGCTGTGCAATGAGTCACACCTGTGATTTCGAAATGCAAAATAATAAATTAAGAGGGCAGTAGTGAGATTGAGCTGACAACCTGATAATAAAAATACTGGGCAACTTGTCAACTTCAGCTGAGTAACTAAAGAACGACACTTTCTGCCAAGCACAGGCAAATGAAAGGATCTCTTTGCTTCACTGTTGTCATGTTGTGGCCAGCAGCAATGTCTAGTGGTTCAATAAAATGTAAACACTGACTATAATTTCTAGAGCCAACTTCTCTTTTTGTCCTCACAGAGAAGGAAGGTTGGCATCTAGGAGTCTGAAGTAAGGAATGAGGGTTGGGACTCTTGCCTTTATCTTATGTTTATGCCAACAGAAATATCTTTTTCACTTACTTTGCCTAAAAGTAGATGACTTTACAAATGGGGTTTAGAAAAGTTAAATTACTGTTAGCCTGATTCTCAGAGGGAAGACACTTATAAATATTCTTGAAGTTTATTTATGTATCATCATATACAATCATTTCACTACAGCTGCCAAACTGTCAAACTCTTTTCTTAATTTACTTCATCCACCCAGTGGTGCAAGACTGTGCGGTATGGGGCAGGCTGGCTATACTGAGCCAACACAGTGTACTCAACGTCACAAAGCCAAGCACGATGTATTGCCAACAACTTAGGATGCAACTTCATGAACTATCTTTGCAGAAGAAGGAAAAGCAAATGCCATCCTCCCACCGTCGTCTGGGTTCAGTAGCAGTTTAATGCCTTTACATGGTGATGCCTTTTTCATAAAAGAAAAAACTAAAAAAAAAACACCCCACCCTAGAATCAGAATTCAGGTAGGAAACAATGCCCTTCCCAATGGAAAGAACAAAAAAACGGAAAAGTCTTGTCACCAACATGTCT
This sequence comes from Psittacula echo, assembly GCF_963264785.1. Taxonomy (NCBI): domain Eukaryota; kingdom Metazoa; phylum Chordata; class Aves; order Psittaciformes; family Psittacidae; genus Psittacula; species Psittacula echo. Next base: position 27,907,447 of record NC_137740.1, on the reverse strand, counting down.
TCTCCTTTGGGTGATTATATGAACAGGTATTTGCTACCAGCAAAGCCAAGCTCCTCTGTTGTTCTGGGCAAAGAGCTTGCTTTCTTTGTCTGTTAGGGGGAGGAATGCTTTCGGTGTTTCCTCAGAGAAAGGTGGGGCTGCAGCTGGGTAACTGAGATGTTCACATGGAGGTTTGGCATGACCCAAAATCATCATGAGGACAAAAACATCCCCAAACAAAACAGGAAACTTCTCAAGAAAAATCCCTACTGAAAGCATGTACAGAAAGCTACTCTAGGTAGTAAGGTGGGAAAGTTCCTACCACAATCACAAAATTTCTGGTGTTAAGAGTCAAAGATGAAGTTAAACAAGCAAACAAAAAAACAAACTAAATCCCAACCTCCAGATTTTTTTCTCTTTTCCTATCATTCCAATAAATATGGTGTTGGGGAACGGACATTCTGGCATGAGGCAGAGCCACTGTTGCTTTAACTGGACAAAATACAGGGTATTTACTTGTTGGATGCCCTATGCAGGAACTCTTGGCTTTTGAGCATTGCTGATACAAAACAAAGCACTGGAGTTTACGCCTATCATGACAATTGCACGTTTAGTTTCATGATGTGACGTTTTGGCTGAGCCTGTGTATACTATAATGCCTGAAATAATCACATCTCCAGCCGATGGGACAACAGTGATTGAACTGCCAAGGATATACCCATTCAGACCAGCTGTGAGCTGGAGGATGGCTCATGGGAGTGGATGGGTGATTTTCTTGCATGTAAAAGCACCTCTGACCCAATCAGCTCTATTCCACTGGTCATTTTCCTGCCTTCATTTTCAGAGTTTGTTAGTATTTGGCTTGCTGGGCAACCAATACTGCAATGACAGAGCCAGGTCAAGGCTGCATCTTGGTGGAAAGTGGAACATGCCATTTTTAGGAGGAAGTCTATCCTTTTATAATTGATGTATTACATTAGATCAACACTGACTTGAGGGATTTAGGGTCATGGGACAGGTTGCACTCCAGTGTCATTCACAACCTCATGTTCATATTACATTCTGCAACAGTACATGCTTTTGTCTGTATTCCACAAAACCAACTCCAGGTCAGGATGCCAAATTGTTCTTGAAGTGAATATATTCGGCACTCAGCAAAGAAAGAGCCTGGGCCATCTTCTTGGCCATACAGATGGAAAGGTGAACAGGAGAGATAGCAGTTGCTATATCAGAGACATTAAACCTTGACTCTGCTTGTCATTTTACCAGTGAAAATCTTAATAGTAGCTTTGAACCCTGCCTGGGTGATCAGCCCTGCTTCCCCAAGCATATACACAGATTTAACCTAGTGGGACCTAGAAAAGCCTTTCAGACACATATGCCTAGTGAACCCCTCAGGAGGTGTCATGACCACTTTTGCAACCTGTTACCTTTACCTTCTTGAACTGAATGACCACATACTTGTTTACAACAGGGGCATCCACCAGCATGCGATCAAGTCAGAGAAAGACTTGAATGCATATTCTTACCTATGCAGTGAGACATGTCTGTTTCTCCACTGCTTCCTATGCTGCGGAAGGCATAGACAAAGCAAGATGCTACCTTCTGTCACCAAGGACAATGTGCTCTTATTAGTCAATAGCTGCTGGCAAGCCCTGAAGGCTGGACATGCTTCTCATTTCAGCAATCTGGAGTGAACATGGAAAGCACCTGGCTACTGTGGCAACAAGGGCTGCAAACAAATAGAGACTTGATTGGGAGTTGCCGCTGCAATCCTGCACATAGCACTTCAGTTTAAATGAGATACAAAGTAAGGCACCTCCTATTACTAAGGAAAACTCAAGCCACTATTTCTCCCTACACAGTTCTGTTTCCAGTGCCAACACACCCAGTCAAAAGATAGTTTGGGACAGAGGATTCGCTGGGCCTGGTGCAATGTTCTCATCCTGGGATCAGATTAGTCCTAACCCAGGATCTTATGCAAATCCAAGGCTGAAGGAAGCTAGAGAATGAAATAGAAAATCCCCATGATCAAGGTTGCTGATAAAAGAAACCGCCTCCAGCCAGTGAGCAGCACCGCCCACAGCCTGGCTTCTGGCATGCCAGGCTGGGCAGAGGCTCAGGTGGCTAATGACAGTCCAGCACAGTGAGTGTGCCCATCAGGTACGAGCATAACAGGATGTTGTCCCATCCCACACACAGAGTAGCTCTATCTGAGCAAGCAGGAGGCCATGCCAAAAACGTGGTCAGATGCAAACACATCTTAAACACCACAGGCGGGGAGTCCTGGCACAGCCATGATAACCTCAGCTGTAATGGCTGTGTGTAGGTACCATGTAAAGCTCTGTTTTCATGGGCTTGCTAGATATCCCCTCTTCAGTGGGATTTGGGAGTTAAGATTTGGGAGTTAATAGCCATGTCTCCTACCTCCTTACAGACAGTGCTCACAGGGTGTTTGTTGTGGTGTTCTTGTAGCGAGAAGGGATCTACTCTAGATATCCCTATTATTAGGAATGGAATAAGGTCCCACAATTTATTCCACCTGAGCTGATAAAAGCCATCCAAATGGCAGCATCTTCTCTCCCCTGCACAGGCTACACACTGCAGAGGGTGCACATAAAAGCACCACAATTGCAGAAACAACTCCTACTAGACATTGTGATCCCTGATAATTACTCTTCCTAACCTTTCCCTGTGCCCTACAGATGCTTGATGGCTGCTCAGCAAAGCTGAGTCCTAGCTGCGCAGAACTCTCGGTATCTGGTATCAACGTGACTAAGATCAGCTTGTAGGTTCTGTCGCTTACCATTCCCAAGAAACTTTCTCCTGAAGGGTGTCAAGATACAGGGTTGCAATTGCAGGTATTTTGCCTAATTAAGCAAGTGAACAGTGCTATGTTGCTGGTTGACATTTAGAGCAGAGCAGAGCAAGACAGATTGGAGGAAGATGGTGCAACCTTGTTTATGTTGGCAGTGGATCGGGTTGCGAAAAAGCCCTAAGAGAAAGTAACAAACAAAGGGTGTGTCTTGAAAGGAGGCTGAGTTCAGAAACCTTTGCACAATGTGTACCAAACACGTGCAAGAGCCGGGTGATTCAGAGCTGCCTTTCCTACGCTCTTGTGACCTAAATCCCCTACAAAGGGACTAGTATGTGCAAATATGACAAGAGCCTCCTGGCCTCTGGACCTGGTTTTCCAGGAAGAGCTCTTCCTCCTGGCCCTGTTGTATGGAATTACCCACTTACGTGCAGCATGGTACATTTTCAGTGTTCTGTTTCAAGCCCCAGAGACCGTTTAAAGATCAGACTCAGGGGTAGTGGCCCAATATTTTAATTTTTGTGTGGCTGTGTTTCTTCTAACATAAAGCTGATCTTTACATTGCCTCTTGTAAGTTGACCCCTGTATGAATACTTTAGATTCTTTCTATTTGTTTTTTGCCAAAATAGTTAACAGCTTTTGTTTGCTTGAGCAGACGGTTAGTACTCCATGCTAAGTGTGACGCTTTAAGAAGTCTTCTCTTGGCTTCAGGCTGCTACAAGAGAACAGCAAGCAGACTCAGCAGTACCTGTTGTTTACAGGGAAAAGGTACTTTGCAGCTTTTTTTGGAGCTCCAGGAATTAAGTGCAGGTGTTCCTCAGTCCTTCATTTCAACCCACAATATTAGTTACTCTTCTGTCTGCTGTGGGAGCTCCTCCATAGCACAGTGCTGTCACTTTACGGAAAAATTTTCTGAGCTCATGATATTTTCTGGAGCAAGTGTTCATGAAATGGCCATGAGTGTTTTAATCCCTTTGGGGACCTCTGCAGAGGTCGGTCACAGCTTTCTACCATTATGGACAGCCTTTCTCCCCATCTTGCATGGCCAAGACAAGATCACACAGTGATATTGACTCAGCGCTGTGAAGAGGAGCTGTATCATGAGGCACGGATGAGGTGAGATGATGCAGTGATATCATGAGGGTGGAATCTTCATATCCTGCTGGGATAAACAAATGTCAAGTTGAGCTCCTCCATTGTCTCCTGCATTCTTAGATCTTTTCACTGTCTTGTTTGTGATTCAGCCTTTTGAGGCACCTGGTATTTGTCTGTTTTTCCTCACTGCTGAATCATGTTCTCATTTGCACATTATTCCTTGCCTGAATTTCCCCAATCAGTGTCTAGACAGGTGTCACTGCTTTGCAAGGAAGACAGGCGACACATTTTTACTCAGGAGGATCTCAGAAGCTTTTCTAAGAGGCAGAAAGTACGCTGTCTTCTTTGAAAAACATACAGATTATCTAAAATCAGACCATGGCATGGGCAGAGATAGGAACACAGTGTGTAGGAAATACAATATTCAGGTAGGGCAGCCAACACAGTGCTTGACTGTGTCTTAGTCTCTATAAATCAACCATCTTGCAGGCAGAACAGTACAAATAAGATCTCGAGAAAGCACTCAAATACAGTGAAAGAATAAATTTTATGAATCAGCTAAGTGTGCACTGAGGACAGTGAGGAGGAAGACAGAAGGACAATAACATACGAAGAGTAATTTATTAAAATTCAGCAGTCCTGAGAAAGAAGAATAGGATCTGTTGATTTTGGAGATCATGTGCAACAACTGCTAGACAGGGGACTTTCCTTCTTCTCTCCTGGAGTAGGACCTCCACTCCTACTTTAGCTGTTCTGTTTTATATCTATATATTGTAGCTCCCAAACCCTCAGAGCTGTGTTCTTCTGCAATATTTTTAAGTAATGCATTTATTTTAACAGCTTCCCTACACGGACTGTGTGCAGTTCTTTGGGGACAAGACCATTTTTCAAAGTTAGTACTTCAGAGACAATAAAAAAGAGTTAAAACAGATTAGAGTTTTGACTCTTACTATATATCAGGGAAATCATACTGGAAACCTCAGACAGATGCACAGTAAAAAGGCTAAGCATGCTGCTTCTGTGATGTATTTGCCTGAAATTGCTAGAAGACTCAAATAACTTTTCCCTGTTTGCACTTCAGAAACAGATTGCTTCACTTCTTGATCCAAAGTTTGAGCTGTTCATGCTTGAAAAACTGCAAACCAAGGGGCATTGGCTGATAAAAATGTAATTGTGCTTTTTGTGTGTGTGCTTCTTTTTTTTTTTTTTAATGTATTTTGACAGCACATAAATCATCATAGCTTTCCAGATAGTTATAGGGGTAGAGCTCTGCTCCCAAGATTTTAAGGCAAAGTCTTGCAATATGAGTACTGAACATCAACTGAGCCATGGTAACTATCACTGTCAGCTTAGCTGACAATAAAAGAAGGAACTAGATGATCTTAAGGTCCTTTCCAACCCTAACTGTTCTATGATTCTATAAGGTTAAACTTAATTACATAGACTGCAGGCCTATGCACCTCAAAGTCACACTGGTTTTGTTTATTTTGGGCTACGAGGGAACACATGGAGAATTACCACAGCTCAGCTGATATATGGTAAATTATTAAGCTTGTAAGTCTTGAGTCCCTATTTTCTGATTTCGATCTGACAAAGGAAATGGAAGACAATAATTAATGAGTGGAAGAGGAGATATGGCTTTACAATAGAGACAGATAGTGAGATAACCTTATTACATATTTCATTGGATCTTTTACCAGACAGATGATAGACTCATTATAAAGGGTGCACAGAACAAAAAGAACATTGACATTTAAAGAGATTCTGCTCCGGAAAGCAGCCACAGGATTGGCATGATGGGTTTCCGTGACTTTTGTGTTTGGTTTTGGGGTGAAGGAATAGCTTTGTGCCTATTAGGCCTGCAAACTGTTGCAATGTGGGAGTTACATTTTGAGTCTGAGGAGATTTTGATCTTGAAGTACATTTCAGTTTCTTTCCTCCCTTTCTTCCCCTCTCCCCCTTTTTATTTTAAACTTTTTAACCATGAAGGCGAGGTAGCAGCCAGCTTTTCCTCCATTGTTTTCTTTGTTTTGTTTTTCTCATTTGTTCACAGGGTAGGGCTGCTTTTCGTGCTATATTGTTGCTGCTTCAGAGCTGCCTACACACAAGCTTATATCAGCTTAGTTCATCCAGTGTGAACTTTTGTATTTGATACTCTTTATTAGCTATAGAATGTCTTATTCTTGTTCATTTAAAACACTTCTAACCAACCAGAACTAAAAAGACAGCTCTATTGATACTTAAGTAAAAGAGTAAGTCTTTTACTTAAGTAAAAGTAATCTGCATAGCCTTGTGCCCTGATTTAGTTAAAACTTCTTAAAGTTGCACTGTTTTATATTACTGTCATTTGATATGCACTCAGTGTGTTGGAAATACCATGCCAGGCTTCTACAACCTGTTATCACTATCCTTAGTGAGATATAGTAAGAGCCTTTGCTTTCAGTGAGGCTGGAAAATAAGCATTTAAATGCTTGCAAGCTTGAAATATGTAAGTGCACTGGTGAAATCAAAGGAGCAACAATAATAGAGTAAGTACCTTGGGCAAGACGACCACATCTTGGTCAGCATCACATCTCCAAACACGTTTCCTCACATCTCTCTGGTGGAACAACAGTGGGTGCTGCCTGGGTGCATTTGGGATCACTTAGAACTTGATGAATTTAAAGCTAGCTTAATTCTCCTATAAAAAGCTGTAGGTAACACCCAAACAAAAGGCTGCTCTTCCTGAAATTACGTTTCTCAGAATTTGGGTTCAAAGGAAATTGCAACTTTCCGGTTTGATTCAGGAAAACATGAAATGTCAGATCTTTCTGTGGAACAGAGATTTCAGCGCTCATTCAGCTCAGCCAGCAGGTGAAGAGAAGCTTAACAGTAGCACATGGAGTTAGTGACCACCGCAGTAATCCCTTGAGCAAAGACTGCATGAGGCTGGAAAGCTCTGAAAGGGAAGTCAGAATGACCCTAGCAGAAAACTTTTCCTAAAGGAAACCACATCTGTTCAATCTGGCATGCAGGACTGTTCTCAGGAGGAGCGAGATGCAAAGTTCAAGGGAACTGCCTGCAAAGACACACCGTGGCTGCACTGGGGTTATATAACGCGCCTTAGCACGAGGAAGCTCTTTGTTCTATTTACAAATCCCTGTATTACTGACAAGGAAACTTCGGTGGCTGCCTTCCAAAGGCAACAATGAAGAAAGAAGGAAAGGAGGAAGGAGGGAAAGGAAGAAAGGAAGAAAGGAAGAAAGGAAGAAAGGAAGAAAGGAAGAAAGAAAGAAAGAAAGAAAGAGAAAGAAAGAAAGGTTTTCCTTTGTCTTGCAGCTCCCATAAATCCCCTCCTATTCTGAAACCTGATTTTTTAAAATTTCCCCCCCTCCATGTGTAATCCCATTGCAGGTTTTACAAGTATAATTACAAAGCAATCAAATGTGTGAGCAATTGCCAAGAGCGCGCCAAGGAAGGCTGAGCCTCTTCGAAAACTCCACAAGTGCTGGTTACAACTTTGAAACACCAACGTTACTGTGTTTGAAGAACATTGTTTGCAGCCACCAAGAGGTCAAATACCAGAGAACATTCTTGGATATTACGTGAGATTTAAGACTTGTTCCTCAAAGGCAATGTTATGAACCAGTTTTTTCCAATACAAAGGCCCCAAACCCTAAGAAAGCTCAGGGTGAGATTGGAACACCAAGGGAGAGGATAGAGCAGAGGTCATAAAATCATTAATAATGCAGAGAAAATGAACAGGGAATGATTAATCATTGTTTGCTATGGCATGAGAACACTGATTTTAATTAAAAAAAAAAATCTCAATCATTTTTCTGAGCAGAAACAAGCTCTTACTAAAGAGATCTGAGTAAGCCAGTTTCTTGGGACTCTACCACTCAGTTTTTTCTGCTCCTCAGTAAATATTTAGAGTGAATGGTGTAGAGCTGTAATGTCCTCTGGGAATTAACCCTTGGTACCTGTTACTAAATCCATTCTGTATATTTACCGGTGAATGATTTGAATGTAGACTAAAGTCAAGCTGCAGTTCTTATGCTGTTCTTCCTACTTAATGAAAAATTTATTCTGTGAGATCCGCTTCTTCATCTTTAGCTATTAACAATTCCAATTTAATTTCCTAGGTATCTTGGGGGGAAAGGCATTCATTTGGTAAAAGGACATCACAAAGAACTACAAGGTAGGGATAGTCCATCTGAGTCTTGTTCAAACTCCATTTCAGCCATGAGGAGTCCTTTATCTCGGCTCTCTATCTAGGAAAATATTTACCCATGATAATGATCTAATCACAGGAAGGGGTCAGGGCCCTATTTTTCTTGTTTGCCTGCCTGTCTCATCATGGGGCGAGGCTTGATGCAGGGTGTGTACCAGTCCCAGATCCTTGTGCAGAGCTTGCAGTTGGTGTTCAACACCAATAGTGTCAACTGGTGCAACACTCTGAGTGGCCACAGCAGAGTTTTGGTACTCTCAAATGCTTCCTTTTGATATTCATTTCCTCTGTCAGTGGCTTGCTACCACGTATGCTGAGTGGCCACCTCATCTAAACATCTCTGACGCAGTACCGACATGGCTAAAGCAAGGCTGAGTAGCTTGCTGCTCCTACTTGAAGGCAAAGAATGCATAAAAGGTCTTACTTGGAAGGCACTAGAACCAGTCTGTTTAGGATAGAGGCAAAGCAGGAGAGTGCCTAGATAAGTTTTGGACATTCAGAGAGTTGAGCTGGCTGGTTCTGCTGTGTTCCCACAAGTGAAGGTGCAAGCTGATCTCTCTGATTGTAATAAGATAGGGTGGGAATGGTTATATTCTTAGGTTGCTTGTTGCCTTAAACCCTCCTTCTCTGTAATGCTAAATAAAACAAATTCTTCAAGGATATAGGTCATTATCTCTGGTCAGCTGCCCAAAGGGAGGGAACAGAGGGTGGCAAACAGCTGACACATGGGTGTAGTCAGCTTTTGATTTAATAGTGGAGAAAAGTGACATTTTTTCAGCCTATGCTTGGGAAGGGTAAGATGTTGAAGCTGTGAGATGGGCCTCCAGAAGTTCTGCGAATGCTGAAACTGTGTGGCTGAAACATAGGCAATATAATGCAAATAACAACTGAAATTATTTTCTTTTTAACCCTGTGGTAGGTGTGGGCCTGGAAAATACAGGTGACACCAAACTGTCAGCTTTCCTGAAGTTTGGAAGCCAGTAGACCCTTTCTAAAAGCTCTGTACAGAACAGGTATTTCTAAGTGTATTGCTTCATGCTCACAAGCTCAGTCCAGAGTGCCAGCCCTTGTTTGTCACTCCTGCAGCTGCAGTGGCTGAGGTGGGTGTACAGCATCAAATTGAAGTAGACATGACCTGCAAGAGGGGAAAGGATACGTGTAGATGACTCTGACATCTTATGCATTGCCAAGGCACCAATGAAATCCTAAGGATTTTCCAGTGCATCCATCTCATAACAGCTGTGCACAAACTCAATGTTCTTGGGTTATTATGCTGAAGAGAGGGGAAATGGTACTCCCAGTGCACGTTTACTCTCAGGTTGTCCGCTAGATTAGAAGCAAGCAATTTGGAAGAGATCTATGAGCAATCTGGTTTAGCTCTCTGCAGACATTCCTCTCCAGCCGCAAGCAGCTCATGAGCAGTTTGAGCCTAGCTCCAGTGCCAGAGTTCTGTCACCTCACTGGCAGCGGGGCTGGGCTGGCTCCTTGGTGATCCAAATTCTTGATGGTGTGAGGAAATGTACATGTGGGGATAGCTGAGCCCAGGGCTGCTGGGATGCCCCGTGTTGCCTCTGCGTTCCTCAGAGGAATGGAACAGATGGAGCAGCCCATGGACAGAGATTGTTCAGCCTGAGAAGAGAAGGCTCCAGTGACACCTTAGAACAGCCTTCCAATACCTTAAGGGGGCCTACAAGAAATCTGGAGAAGTTGTTTTTACAAGGGCACGTAGTGATAGGATTAGGGGACCTTAAGCTTAAGGTCTTTCAGCCTTAAGCTTAAAGACAGTAGATTTAGATTAGATATTAGGAAAAAAATCTTTACTACAATGGGGGTGAGACACTGGCACAGGTTGCCCAGAGAAGTTGTGGCTGTCCCATCCCTGGCAGTGCTCAAGGCTAGGCTGGATGGGGCTTGAAGCAACCTGGTCTAGTGGAAGGTGTCCCTGCCCGTGGCAGAAACGAGATGATCTTTAAGGTCCCTTCCAACCCAAACCATTCTATGATTCTATGATTATATGAAACACATGGGTTATAATGGGCCTATAAAAATTCTTGACTCAGTCTATACTTACATGCTATAAGATATACAGAGCTGTTAGGGTAACCTAATGGAGGTAGCTAGTGATCACTTTATCCAAGTGTTTTCTTCCAGAGGCTGGGAAGGGCTGTTGTCTCTTTTTATAAATGGTGCATGGAGGCACAAAGTTCCAGAGTCAGTAGGGAGGAACATGTTGGATAAATGTTTCTCATTAGAAAATGTTTATTTGTCAGACATGATTCCTTTCATGTTGTGTGTGTGGGAGTGTATCCACTTCAGCAAGACACTCTAGGAAACATTTTCTTGGAAACAACATGGAATTTCTGGCACAAATGGTTTGCCATCATGGCATAGTCATTCCTGGAGTGGCTGGGAGACTGCAGGTCAGGTCTTGAAGCTGAGGCTAGCGAGATGGGGAATTAAAGCAGGCAGAATGGTGCCCTGATCCTCAGTCGGTTCTGGTACTGCAATTAGTTTTTCATTGCGTGCTTTCTGTCCTTTATTACAAGGCAGAAAAATGCTCCAAAAATGTTGAGAAGTCCTGTTTTTGTCACAATAGAGATGGGAAAGATTCCAGACTCTCCAATGTATTGGCAAATGGTGGAAGCTGTTTCCAGCTTAGCTCAATCTGCAACTTTCCCAAGGTCCCACATCTGCTCTGTCGCAGAGCAGCAGACTTAACACCAGTTTCCTACAAAGAAAATGATGATACACAGACAACCTAATCACATGGTACAGAGTGGGCAAAGCTGGCAGCCAAGAACTGGACACCCAGCTGCCATGTCCTCTCCTTTTGTCTGCATTGTCCTCTCTTTACATGCTGGCCTGTCAGATTGGTCATAACCATCAATTATTACTCCTGTACCATCTTAAACTCTTGCTTCTTTAAGGCTTTAAAATATTTAGGACCTCTGTAGGAGGTGGCTAGCGATTTTGAAGCACTCCATGGAAGACACCTCCTGAGCCAGCAAATCCAGACCTTTGCTCTTGCATAGGGCATTATACCATGGGATTTTGATCTACCTAGCTTTCCTAGAAAATCCACCTCAAGTTACTTGTCTTCGGCATTAGCCAAACTGCACAGTTTTTGATTTCTTCGGCTCTTCCCTAAAGTCTGTTCTGTAGTCCTGTAGCTCTTTCCTCATTTGCTCAGATGAAAGCTATCAAGAGAAAGAGTGTACTACCTCTGAGCAGGGAGGCCAGGTCACTGGCTCATTTCGCAGTCTTGTCAAACAACTCCTCTCTGGTCTTTTTTTTCAAAACAGCTCAGATTGTTTTTCATCCAGAACAGCTCTCCAAATTTTAATTTTAGCTTCTTTTGCCCCCTCCCCTCCCCCCACATCCCGCTTTTATGGTTTTGGGTTTTTTTGTGGGTTTTTTGTGGGGGTTTGTTTGTTTGGTTTGGTTTGGTTTGTTTGGTTTTTTTTCTCTGGTGTGTGAATTATTTCTCTCATATTTTGCCAGGGGGAATCTAATTTTCTCTTCTTCTCCCTTCCTAATATTTTGGATCTCTGTAGGTGTCTCTGTACTACTCCCATCTTCCCTGATTGAAGGAGTTACGTGTGAAATTCACGGTTGGCATTTCTATCTTGCAGAGACTATATTTATGTGGCTTTACACATTTTTACGTGCTGTAACTCTATTTACTTGAGAAGAAGAGCCCACAAGATTGATGAGTGAAGCAACATATTTAAAATATACATCTTGTAAATGTGTTAATGACTATATAGGCTGTAGGTCCCTGTGGAAATAAGAAAAGGCATTCTTTTAATAAACAATGGAGCACATCCAGTTTTTCTTCCTACTTCAGTTATTTCCAGCACATTCACTAAAATGCTACCAGATTCAATAATATTTGTCTCTTTCTTGGCTTCTTACATACATAGCTTTCTTCCTTGACAACAAGTCCAAGATTTTTTTGGAGCCAAAGCAGGAACGATGATGTGTTTTTGTTGTTGTTGTTCTTCTAACCAGCTGTCTCTGCTCATCTTGCTGTCACCAGAAGACATCTGCTTAGTACATTCAATATTTTTGCTTTGATTCTTAACAGGGAGGTCAGAGCCTACGCAAAAATATCCCCCAAAATATTTGTTACCACAAACATTTCTTTTAATACTGGGGTACTTCTTCATTTATTCAGTGTAGACTCTGTGAAGAATTTGACCAAATCCCTTCCTGTAAAACAAGGCACTCATGATTTCAGTGCTAAAGTCTGGACAGGAGACATTCACTATTAGAGAGATACTGTACAAGATACCAGGTGGTGTAAAATACAAAGTCTGGTGACTTCTGCTTTCATTATATCACATCATTTTGATGAGATACCATAAACCCTACTTTTTTTCCCTACTAAGCTAAGACACAGAGAGTGAGGATTCTTAATGAAATGGTCAACTTCTTTACCAATTCTATGTGCTAATTTCATCAAAATTGACTAGAAAAACATAACTGCTAGTTATGGCTTGCCTGTGGCCACAGAGCTCTAGGCACTTTCTTCTTCTAGGCACTAGCAACCCTTCTTCCTCATTAACCAAAGGTCCAGTCTAGCAAAACACTTCAATCCTTAAATCCACCCCTGTTCAACAGAACACTTAAACCTAAGCTAAAATCTCTCTGGGCTCAAACTGGATTTAAGTATGTCCTTAAATTAAGTATGCTACACTGGCACGTTGCTCAACTGCACTTCTTAGCATTGGGATTTAGTAGTTTTACAAAGCTTTGCCATTCCTTCTAAGTGTAGCACAGGCAGCTACAGCCTGGATGGTGGACCAAGCAGAACAGGGAGCAGAGCCTGAAATGGGTGCAAGGAGGTTTATACTTCCCTGAGCTACCCAAAATATACCATGTTGAACAGTGAAATGATACAGAATTAGATAGGACTGATCACCAGGTAAAACTGAGCATCTGGTGAACCACATGCAACTTAAAGATTACAGAGAAGCAGGGTTTGATGGTAGTCACTATCTCTGATATACTTGTAGAAAGTTGGGGAGTTGTTGGAAATTGTATTTCTCAACAGTGAATATTCTCATGGGATTCTGGCCCAGACTCGATCACTGTCAGTGATGTGGATTTAGTAATGCCTGGCTGGTACGTGCCTTGCTTTCCTGTCTGGATGCAAACATACCTGCAAAATGGGGAATGACAAAGCTTGGCCCACTGCAGTTCCTAGATTCATTCCACCAGGCAGCAAGCACTTGTTTATCTCTAAATCAGAAACATGCACTCAGATTGGAAATGAATTCAGACTTGCAGGTTGAGTCTTTTCTCTCCTGTCTGCCTAGTATCCATGCTGCTGTTTCCTCATTCCTTCCCCAGTGTTACAGGAATGCTATTGCTCTGGGCTCAGATTTTGCTTGTGCTTCCAAGAATACTCTCTGGAGATTTAAGGGTCAAATGTGCCACTGCAGCATGTGTCTTGATGGAAATGTGTGTCTTTATGGTGAGGTGGGTGAAAAGTGCTGTGTTTTTGGGCAGAGGAGACTCCAGACGATCTAAGGCTAATTCCAGCCGATCTTTGTCTGAAAATTAGGTGGCAACTGTCCTAAGAACACGTGCTTAGTGTGTTTTCCAGCTTGTCTGGCTTTTACCCACAGAACGATTAGTTCACCAGGTGGGCGACCTTCCTGTTGTTCTGGAATTGAGGGAATACGTCAGATCCCCACAACTTCATCTGATTAAGACTTGAATTGCAGCAAAAATGACTTAGGTTTAGAGATAAAGAAAGTTTTTCTAACTGTAAAGCTCTGGAATGGATTCTCTAGATATCCTTATGAGAAGGGTAGGTTAAACTCTGTCAGATAAGGTTTAGGCAATGCTGTTCCTGCTTTACAACCTGAGGGATGGATTTCCATAGTTTACCAAGGCCTTTTCCCATTCTGGTTTTATTTTTGTGACTTCTGCATCTGAAATCTCACTGAAAAGCAAGAGACCCAAACTCCGAAAAGCAAGGTTTCATATGCTGACTTCTGGAAACTTTGTAAGAACCAGGTTGCATACAGTCTGATGGGAGGTCATGATGTGTCGCTCCCCATTCCAGACGTTGCACTGTGGGTTTACAGGGACTCCTCTGGATGCAGGGAGGTGAGCTGACCGGTCTAAAGTCGTACAACAGAGGAAAAGTAGGAAGAGAAGCCAGGTTTCCAGGGTTCTAGTCATGCACCTTAACCCCTAAAAAACTTAATTTCCTTGAATTAATATTGGCCCAGGCTGACTCTTGTGTTACTGCCTCCTGAGTGGCCTATGCAATGTCAAGCATTCCAGTCTTCTGCTGTTTAATTCATTTTGCTGCTATGGTGCAGGGTGCGGTAGGTATTATTGAAGGAATGATTGCATGTTGCCAGTATTTTTGATTCTTTCCAGGCAAAGAGCAGATTTTCACAGCCAGCCTCAACACTTTGAGTTTTCTACTTCCATTTCCAAAGTGTATGATATTGGTAATGATACGAAACTGAAAAAAGCCCCTAGAAAATTTACACTGGGTTTGAAAAGGCAGTGACCATTCTGGGCAGCATGTTACAAGGGTAATGGGCTGCAAATCAAACTTCTTCTGCTGTGCTGCAGAGGATTAGTCACAGTTCATCTACCTGTAAAATGGAGGTAGCAGTAGTTACTATCTCACACTCTGAAGGCTCAAAGCTTGAAACTTTTGGGATCATCTGAAGGAGGCTATTTTGGATGTCAGAGCACTCTCTCTTCTGCTAACATGACTGGAAAATTGCACAAGCTCGATGGATAAAGAAGCAATAATTGTTGGCCATGGGACAAGGAAAATATTTGACCACTGGTTTTCTCTGAAATTCTAAATGGAGAACACTCGTCCCTCATCTTGGGCCAAGGAGTTTCTTTCAGTTTTAGATTCTTCCCCTAGATACCAGTCGACAAACACAGGGGCAGTTGCAGATTTGAAAGAAAGACTGAACAGAGAAGAAGAAATCCCAAGCAACAATCCCTCTGTAAATCTGCTTCTCCAGAGCATTACACACCTGGGCTCTTTGGAGAGCCCCCCACACTGAAGATGACAGACATGAGTACCAGGAAGTCCCTCATGATGACCGCCTGCCTCCTGTGGCAGAAAATGCCATCCTGAGCTGTCCTCTAAGCAGATGAAGAAGGAACCCGACCTTGCAGCCTGGTGGTTGAAGTGCTCAGCTCCTCAGAGAGGAAATACGCGAACTGTAGGTTCTCCAGGGAGGGAACTGAACCCAGGTTTACAGGGCCTCAGGCAAAGGCTTTGGCTGCTCAGCTGGTGCTACAGTTTCATCCACCAATGCTTTAGAAAGCAGTCATGCCCGTGTCTTTCACAACAGGCCATGTTCACAGAACATTATTGGCACTCTAGGTACACCTACGGTATGGGGCCCCGGTGAGTCATGCACTATTCTGCTTCGGTTTTGGATCTCAGCAGGGTTTAAACACAGGGTAGGCGGCTATGACAAGGCAAGGGTATTTCTAGTCATAGTCATAATGCTTAGAAAACGTCTGTGGCTGTGACTGACAGGCTCATGCAGATTCAGCTGCGGTGCTTCTAAGATAGCATCTGGCCCCAGCAGCCCTCTCCATCCCTCAGGAGGGGGGAATTTAGCACCCCTGGTTCAGAGGGCCAATGCAGGACACCAAATCAACCACAAACGGGGGACTTGCACCTGGGGACTGAATTTGGGATATGTCACGCTTCCCCTGCTTGTGGGGCTTGCTGGGGAAGGAGTGGTATCTCCTAGGGTCTCCAATTAGCCAGGGTTCCTGGGACAATGTGGGAGTGCACTTGCTTGTTTTAGACACTTTGGCAGTCAGGGTAGGGAGCCTGAATCACAACTCCATACTCCAGCTTCTAAAGTCTTTTAGGCACTTAATGTCCTTTTTTGGGTCTTTATGGGCAAACTTTCCCTCCTGGGGCTGTCATGCAGTGACCAGGGACATTAAAGCTGGTAATGGGATCAGACTGTAAATATCTCCTGACAGTACACAGCAAAGTCCTTTATTGTCAAAATGAAATAGATTTGAAGTGCCTAAAATCTCATCCAAAAATCTCTTTCCAAATGAGTAAGGCTTGGCAGCTCTCCCCAGCGCCTGAACGCAACATAACCCTCCTGTCTTCCCCTTCTCTTCAGGGCAAATGCAGATACCCAACAGCTACTTGAAGGGTAATATTCCATTAGAAAAACAATCACACTCAAACCCCAAATTATTTTCATAGCAGTCCTTACAAATGGCCACAAAGCAATCAAACAGAAAGGGATCAGAAAAGAGTTCCCTTCCCCCTCTCTTCAGTATGCTAGACAGGTTTTGCTTTGAATTTCTGAGTAGGCAACTGCTTTGTAACTCCGAGCACCTTTTACCTCTCCTCACCTTTTAAGGCACCTCGGTTGGGGAAGGACAGAGAACAAAGTTGCTTGGAAGGGCACCCAAAACGCCATAGGGAGCCCTGGACGAATCTTGGGTGAAAAGCCCAATACTGCAAGGCATGGTGCGCCATTTCTGGGCCCAACACCCCCCCGAAGTCCCCGTGTTTCAGCGCACGAGGGTGATGCTTAGAGGGTCAGGGCTGCCTCCAGCACCGTCGCGTCCCCCGAGGTACCGATAGCTGCCGTACCGCGCTGTGCGCACACAGCAGCCCCCTCCCGTCTCGCGGCCGCCCCGGCCACGGCCCCAACCCTTACATGGACAAATCTGCCTGCAGGGAAAGACAGGAATTTGGGCCCTTGACGTCAGCCCCGGGCAGAGCGCGGCAGCCCGGCGGAGCGGGAGGCAGCGGCCGCCGCTTTCGCTTTTTGTTTCGCGGCCGTCTAGCCAAGCTCGGGGCTGTCGGCCCCCTCTTCCTCCGCCCGACGGGAGGTAGGCGCCGACCGGGGCGCGGAAGGGCAGGAAGGAGGGACGAAGGAGGCGTGAGCATCGCAGCCGGGGGGATGCGGAGGGGTACGGGAGGGGCTTCCTGGGGACCTGAGGGAGGGATGCGAGAAGGCGGAGCGAGGGGGACCCGCCCGGGGGGATGTCGGGTGTGCGGAAGGCCGCAGGATCGGGGGACACGCGCATGGAGCGCAGGAGGGCCTACTGAGGGAGGCAGCTGGGCAGCGGCACACGGCGCGGAAGAGGCCGACGAGCGGAAGGGGCCGGCGGCGGGGCCGAGGGGCGGGCGCGGCGGGGCAGTCCCAGGCTCGGCCGTGGCACCGCCCCCGGCCCCACCTCCCCCCACCGCCTCCTCCCGCCGCCGCCGCCGCGCTCGCCTCCGCTGCCTCCTCCCCCCGAGGTATTGTTGCAGATAATAACTTGCCCCCTTCCTCTTTCTCCCCGGTTCCCCCCCTCCGCCCGCTGAGGCAGCTGTGCAACAGCTGGAGCCCCCGGCCGGGGCGGGAAGCTCTGTCGGCCGCCCGGGGGGAGCCGCGCCTGGCTCCTCCCTCTGCCTGGAGCGCCGCGGCTGTAGGGGCCCGGCCCGGTGAGGTGCGAGCCCGGCCGCGGGGCAGGAGCAGCTCCCGCGTGCGGGGCAGAGGGAAACTTGCCCCGTACTTTAGCGGCTGCACTGCACGCCTTCCCGCTCCGCGCCGGGTTGGGGCTGCCTGCGGGCCGGGGTTCCGTAGGGCTCGGAGGGGCGATGCGGTGCTGCCAGCCGCAGGTGCACCTGGCCCGGGCTGGGGTTGCTTTCAACCATCTATCCATTCATCCTTCCCTCTCGCGGCGGCTGCAGCGCTGCCCCGCCGCACCTGGCGACCTCCGGCCCCTCGCCCGCGGCTCCGTAGTAAATAACAAGTTGAGTAAAGCCCTGGCAGCTTTTTATACGCCAGGGGAGGTCCACCCTCCCCCAGCAGGTAAGGACGTAAAAGTTCTCCGCACCCTTACGTCACCCAGGGCTTTTTTTTGTTTGTTTGTTTTAAATATATATATATTTTTCCCTCCCCCTTCTCTTGCCCTCCCCTTTTGAACAGGCAAATCCTATTCCTGCCATTGTTCGGGAGCACTCTCCACGCCCTGGGGCTGCACTGGGGAGAAGGCAGTGCTCCGGAGTAGGAGGTGTTGATGGAGAAACTCCTGCCGCAATTGCTCTGGCTACTGTACCTCTAGGTACAGTTTGGCCCCGCAGGTGAAACAAACGAACGTGGGATTCTCCTTCTTCGTTTTGATTATTTTTCTTGTTTGTTTCTCTGTTTGTTTTCTGTGCCTCTACCATTTGGTTCTGTGGCCCAGTTGTTTGTTATTTTGTGGTTGGTTTCCTGTGTGGTGGTTTCTTGTTTTGCTAGGTGACTGATACTTGAAAGCTTTAAGAGCTTGGCGGGAGCTACCAGGTTGGCTAGCGTGTCTTCCTGCATGTCCACGACACCTTGGCCCCATGTGTACAAAGTGGTTTTGACCCATCTAAAATGCAGGGTCTCATATAGAAGTGTTCAGTTTTTTGAAACACTCTGGATTTGTGAATTTCTTTATTTCCTCATTTACCTCTTGAGTTTGTTCTTACACATTCCAGGAGTGATTTTTTTCAGGCCAAGATGTGAGAGTGAGTGGGGAGTCCCTGGATATATGGGAGCTGGGTGATACAGCAGGTGCTGGCTCACCAAGTAATTACAGATATGGGATATTAGGAAGGCTGGTAACTACATGGAGCTGGGGAACAGGATGCAGCATGTCAGCTTTATATTAACAGTGCAGCTGTGTTCATGCAGGAAAATGATGATCACTGTCCTGTCTGTAAGCCAGGCTGCTGTGCAGCAGCACAGCTTGGGGGTGTGAGGGACTTTCTGGTTATCCCCATCCTTGCTGCAGCAGGACTGGTGCAGCGAGACTTAATAATGTTCTGGAATATGTGATTTCCTTTGGGAAATATTTCGGTCTACAGATAAAGATTACTGTTGAAAACTTCTTTCTGCCCATTGGCCTGTTCCATTTCCCCCATGCCCACTCCACGACCTTTCATAGTATCGCTCCTCAATTTTTTAGCTATGTTATTCCCCTCTTTCAGTTGTTTAGACTTTGTTGGAGGCCTTTTCCCTTAAGGAAAGACTGGCAGCAGGTGACAGTGAGTGGTGGCCATAGAGGCACGTGGCAGTGATCCTCTACCCTCAGTGTCTAATCCTGCCTGCAGCTGTATTTGAGATGCTGGTGTTGCTAATAAGGGCTTCAGTCCTGCTACCTTCTCATTGAGTTTCATATATGGTTTTTCTTTAATTGTTTTCTTCAGATTTTCTTTTTCTGTCTGAATCAGCTTATGTTGGTTATTTTTGGGAAAGGTTGCCAGGTCAGGGACATCTGACCTGGTGTCCAGGATAGTGGCAGCACTATGTCCCCATTAGTAATGGTGGCGGGGGCTTTCTTGCTGTCGAATGTCCTCTGGACCCTATGGGCTCTTTTCCTAGCCCTGCAGTTGGAGCATATTATAGGTTACTGAATGTTATAGGCTTTTGGGGAGTCTCTTGGCTGAAGAAAGGTGTCTTGTAGTGGATGGGCCCTTTTCCTAGAAGTAAGTCCCACCATGTGCATGCTATGTGGAGGCCATGAACATGTTGGTTGTGCATGTGTCCCATGTTGCCAGCAGTCCCAGTCAGAGTTGTGCAGCCCTTGTATGCCTCTGGATGAACTCTTGGGTGGAAATGAAGGACACATCCAAGAGAATGAAGCTAAACCTGTGTCTCATTGAAGCTCTTGTAGGTACAGCTCCAAACTGCTATGAAATGCTGTTATGCAGTCTCCATGGTGCCTGGGTCAGTGGGCATTACTGCTTTTGTCATTGTGCAGATGTCTCCTTCATGCCTTGATTGCCCACTGTGGTTGGTGCTGGCTGGGCAGAGAGGCTGGTACCAAGCTGGGAGAGAAGCTCCGATTCCTGTTGCACCAAGGTGAGATTTTTCACCTTTGAGAGCATGTTTGAAGATCAGCCTGGATGTTGGGCAGGATGCTGGTGAGCGTGCCTGTCTTGGTGCAGGCTCTAGCTCTGTGAGTCCAGTCCCCTTCTGCAGACACTGCACAAGCAGTTGCTGAGCTTTACGGGGTAAAAGTATTGAATGACATTTGTGATGTGCTGTAGTGAAACCAAGGCAAATCAGCAAAACCTATCTCTAGACTGGTGGGCCAGGAGTGGTTTTCAGATCCTGTATCTGAACAGTCATGGTTAGGATACAGAAGATCCCAGGTTCCCATGCAGTTTAGCTGCCCTGTCTCATGGAAACTTACAGAGCACATCAAATCTCAGAGTTGCATTGCTCTGATATTTTCTTCAGCTGTGCTGTGTTAGTGAGAGGTAGTGGGCTTTGTTTTACCAGATAAGAGACTGGTGCAGTGTGATTCATAGAATCATAGAATAGTTAGGGTTGGGAAGGACCTTAAGATCATCTAGTTCCAACCCCCCCGCCGTGGGCAGGGACACCTAACACTAAACCATGTCACCCAAGGCTTTGTCCAACCTGGCCTTGAACAGTGCCAGGGATGGGGAATTCACAACTTCCTTGGGCAACCCATTCCAGTGCCTCACCACCCTTACAGTAAAGAATTTCTTCCTTATATCCAATCTAAACTTCCCCTGTTTAAGTTTTAACCCGTTACCCCTTGTTCTATCACTACAGTTCCTAATGAAGAGTCCCTCCCCAGCATCCTTATAGGCCCCCTTCAGATACTGGAAGGCTGCTCTGAGGTCTCCACGCAGCCTTCTCTTCTCCAGGCTGAACAGCCCCTAACGTTCTCAGCGTGTCTTCATACGGGAGGTGCTCCAGTCCCCTGATCATCCTTGTGGCCCTCCTCTGGACTTGTTCCAACAGTTCCATGTCCTTTTTATGTTGAGGACACCAGAACTGCACACAATACTCCAAGTGAGGTCTCACGAGAGCAGAGTAGAGAGGCAGGATCACCTCCCTCGACCTGCTGGTCACGCTCCTTTCGATGCAGCCCAGGATACGGTTGGCTTTTTGGGCTGCGAGTGCACACCAAAGCTGACTCATGTTCATTTTCTCCTCGACCAACACCCCCAAGTCCTTCTCTGCAGGGCAGCTCTGAATCTCTTCTCTGCCCAACCTGTAGCTGTGCCTGGGATTGCTCCGACCCAGGTGTAGGACCTTGCACTTGTCATGGTCAAACTTCATAAGGTTGGCATCAGCCCACCTCATTCAAATTTTTCAATAACTCATTCAAGCTTTTAAATAACATAAGGGCAGATTCAGATATGTATCCCTTGCTGAAGCAGTTGTTTCTCTAGAATGTTCAGGGCTGAAGCTCTAGAGCTGGACTAGTGAGTTTTGCAAGGCACCCAGTGGTGTCAGCTAGAGTATCAATGGATCTGGAGAGCTTTTAAATACATATTATGATCATCAGTATGTATTTTTAATTATGACTTGTATAAATTATGGTGTGGGGATTCATGGTCAGAGTGGAGACACCACTCACTTAATTTCAAAGCCAGAATGTTGTTAAAATCCCTGCTCGTGTTCATAGGTATGATGTCTAACTATAAAACTTGAGTGGACTCCATAATGATCAACGAAGCTGGTGTATGCAGTTTTGGAGAAGGATAGTAAAAATGGTGGGAAGCTGAAAAACCTGAGTGAGTTTGACCAGTGGAATAGTTCCTACACAAAGGACACATGTTAGAAGAGTGTCACAGAAACAGCGAGTACTATGGAAAAGAGTTCTCTGTTCCTTTGTACCAATGCAAGCCAAGATGAAAGAGGCTGATTCAAAATTAACTAAATTAAGTGCTTTTTCATGTAACTAAATGGTGGCATTTATCATGCAGAATGTTTCTGAGGACAAGAATTTAGCCAAGTCTGCAAAGGAGATGGGATGGTTGTGTGAATGTCAGGTACATTCAGAGTTATATCAGCTAATGGTGGTGCCTCTTGTATTGTAAACATCTAATTGGAAAGAAGAGACTCTTTTTGTGCAGGTTTCTCTGAAACATCTCTTGCTGACTGTAGCTAAAGGAAAGCACTACCTTGGGTGGATGACAAATTATTTGCAAGAAGACAGTTTCCATGTGTCTGTGGAAACATAGACCCTCAGAGTGCCCACACTGGTTTCTCTATTCGTTTGCCCATCATGGTTGTGTGAGCAATGCATCCTCAGTGGCATTTTGTTGCTTGGCAAACTTCTGAAAGCCTGGCCCACATATCTCTGCCTTTCTCTGAATAAACTCTTCCAGCCCTGATGTGGCTCTGGGCAGCAGGCAGCAGCCCCATGCTCTGCTCCAGCTGGCCCTGGACCGTGCTGGGTTTTGCCTCTGGCTGGTTGTCCTTGGTCTTCCTGGTGCAGTCTGTGGCAGCCCTGGTAATTCCTTCAGGTGTAGGGAAGTCCATGTGGATGCATGGAAAGGCTTTAAAGATGACATTTGGATGATGAAGAAATGTTTGTTTCCTTTATGTACATCTGTACTTTTTTAGGTATGTTACTGTTTTGATGGAGAGAAGCCTTTAGGGAAGCAAGATGAATACCAAGTCTGTGTGGCCAGCCAGAAGTCAGAGATTCAGCATCTGTTTGCTATGTGCTCATGTGAGCAATAGAGAGATGCTTTTGCTTGCTTTCTGTCCTTTGCAGCCTGCTTTCCTACCCTGTTAGCTTCATCATCTGCCCTTGCTCTTGCTCTCGTAGCAGGGTAATTCTGCTAAAAGCTAGAGAGCTTACTGGAACTGTAGCCATGCTTCAAAAGGAGGCAAAAGTGGAGGAGTCGAAAACCATAGTTTATCTGAGGATGTGGGTTATCTGAGGGACAGTTTTGCAAGGAACAATACCTTTAAAGAGTGTGGGTTATAAGCAAGAAAATACAGGATTTCAAATAACTTTATGAACAACAGTGCCGGTGGAGGGATTGGAGGGAAGTTGTAGAGATTGGCTTTCACGTGTGCATTGGGATGCTGGAGGGAGAGCATTAGTAAAGCCTGAAGAGCTCTATGTTTTTTTCTCTTTAATTTAGGGAGCTTTTTGTTTTGTAAAATAGAAACAAGCAGAGAAAAGAAAACAACAAATCAAACTGAAAACCACAGACCAGAAAAACCCCACAAAGTTTAAAAGCTTTTTGAGAGCTTGTGCCTGCCTGAAAATTGGGGGTTAGGAGAGTGTAGGGCTTGGTCCTTTCCGTTCCTCCTGCTTCTGGGCAGGCCAGATAGGGCTCATGATGTTTCCAGTCTAAATGTGAAAAAAACCTCAGACCTGCTACCCACACTTAATTGTTGTGATTAAGGTTACCGGTAGAGATACCTCAGTGGAGATTCTGCTTTCATCTCAAAGAGCTGGTTTTGATCACGTTCTGAACAAGTGTAAGAACTGGTGTAAAAAATATAATTTTTAAGTTGCTGTCAGCAAGTCTTTGTCATTTTAGACTGTCAATATCTGTTGTTGGGATCTGTGGGTGACAGTGACACAGGTGTGAGTCACTCAGAAGCACTCCCAAACTATCGCAATATCCTCAGGAAAGGACAACAAACACTAGTGGAGTTGTGGGTTGCTGATAACTTTTTGTTGGAAAAAAGTTACAGATGTTTGAGTGTTGCAGGCTGTTAGGGAGCATGTTTTCTGTTGCCCTTCATCCTGTAAGGGAACACTGTAACACAGTGATTCTTCAGTAACCCCATAAATTGTTTCATTTAGTTTGGGGGTAGGGACGCTGACAGAAAAGCTGACTTCTACCAGCTTTGTTTCTGTGTGATAGCCTATCAACCCTCTTTGGGGTTTCCAGACCTGGCTGGGAGGGATTCTCTTTTGTGCCTAAGTGGGTTATGCACTTGAGCATCCTCTAAGTAGGTGCCATTCAGAACTTGGCTGCTTTCCTCTTCTTGCTACCACTGCCCAGTGATGCTCCAAAGCAGGCAAACTTCTGCCAAGTCTTAGATGATTGTGCCACCAGTGGAATAGTTAGTTGAGATTTAATATGGCCATTATCTTTAGGTAATAAAGTATCAACTAATGTGCCATAACTGTCTTGTTTAAAGTCTGTTAAAAACCCCACATACTTCATGCACTGGGTGAAATTTAATAAAAGTTCATCTAAGCATTTATTGCTTATGTAGTCTAAAAATAAGTTGATCTCCACAGTTGGTAACAGACACTGAAGATTTAATTAACATTTAGTAAACTACCCTGTTAGCTCTGAGTTACACAGCCAGGTTTTATTTATGCATGAATTTGTAACTTGCCCTCTGCTCCCCTTTTAGGCCAGTGGATATATGGTAGGGAGCTGCAGTCATCTCCTCTTCCCCCTCTGCTCATGCTCCTGATCTCCCCTCGAGCTGGAGAGCCTTTGCCAAGGCTGTGCAACTGTGTGCTGTAATGCTGCTGAGGAACCAGGACCCAGCTGTTTTATTGTGGGACCAGCCTGCCCAGCTGGGTGAAAGCAGGCAGGATGGAGGAGTCTGACAGATCATAATGCAGACCTTGAAGAGGGGGCTGTGGAACACACTGGGATGGTTAGGGATGCGCTGCATGATGGGATAAGAGAGGTCCAGCTCCAAATCTTAAGTATAACACAGCAAATTTAAAATATCTCCTCTAGGGTTTTTTTTATCAATGTGGCTGGCTGTGAGAAGCTCAGGCTGGGGAGGGTTTTCTGTGTGTTTTTGTTCTGTTTTGTTCATTGTTTATTTTTGTTTGGTTTTTTGGTGGTTTTTTTGTTTGTTTGTTTGTTTTTGTTTTTGTTTTTGTTTTTTTTTTTCAAGAGAAACTTGTGGTGATTTACAGGTGACATGCAGGCAGTCCCACAGCAGCTGCTGTGTTCATCCTACCCCAACTGTAGTGGCTGATGTCTCGGTAACATGCACGTGTGTGCATCTTTGCTGTGCTCTATGCATGTACCCTAAGGAGCTCTGTCTCTTTCAGCAGTTTATTACCTCACCCTAACAGACTTGAATTACTCCATTTAATGAGGCAAGCCTGAATGAAAGCGAGGAGTCTCCCAGACAGTGTGTGGCTTGCAGTGTCTGGGTTGGGAGGGTGATTGGATTAGCAGCTGATAAGTGGTTGTAACTCCAGCTGCTGCATCTCCCCTGCCTTGCCTGTGTGGATCTCGGTGGTGTTCCTTTTTCAGCTCAGCCTGAAGGAGATTGGCTGGCTTGAATTTAGCACACCTCATCTCTTGAAGTAGAGACTTGATTTGCTTTTCATGGGTTTGGGCAAATCTTGAGAGATACTTCAAGCTATTACTGTGTCCAAGACAAGCCTTTAATCTGGATTTCCCAAGAGAACCAGATAGTGATTGCAACTGCACACAATACTCCAAGTGAGGTCTCATGAGAGCAGAGTAGAGGGTCAGGATCACCTCCCTCGACCTGCTGGTCACGCTCCTTTCGATGCATCCCAGGATACGGTTGGCTTTCTGGGCTGCGAGCGCACACTGAAGCCGGCTCATGTTCATTTTCTCATCGACCAACACCCCCAAGTCCTTCTCCGCAGGGCTGCTCTGAATCTCTTCTCTGCCCAACCTGTAGCTGTGCCTGGGATTGCTCCGACCCAGGTGGAGGACCTTGCACTTGGCATGGTTAAACTTCATAAGGTTGGCATCAGCCCACCTCACAAGCGTGTCGAGGTCCCTCTGGATGGCATCCCTTCCCTCCTGCATATCAACTGAACCACACAGCTTGGTGTCATCAGCAAGCTTGCTGAGGGCACACTCAATCCCACTGTCTATGTCACCAACAAAGATGTTGAACAAGACTGGTCCCAACACCGATCCCTGAGGGACATCACTCACTTATATAATGTGTGGCCCCAAGCCTTATTTACTGTCTACTATTCAGACTTGGGACTGAAGGCAGAATTATTAATTTCCTTCTGTGCTGTTTTGGAGTGCAATCTGGGAGGGACTGTGCCTTCCCAAGGTGAAGGAAAATTATTCTTGCCTACTTACTGATGGGATTGGAGAGGGTGAGGCTGGGAGTCTTTTTTCATCATTGGCAGTGAAATCTAGGAGAAAAAGACTAGTTATGCAAAGGTTATTCTCTTTAATTTGCAGTCATAATCAGAGAAATTGTAGAACCATAGGAAGGTTAGAGATGAAAGGCACCTTAATGATCATCCAGTTCTGTCCCCCAGCCGTGGGCAGGGACACTTTCCACTAGATCAGGTTGCTCCAAGCTCAGTCCAGCCTGGCCTTGAACACTGCCAGGGATGGGGCAGCCACAGCTTCTCTGGGCAACCTGTGCCAGTGTCTCACCACCCTCATAGTAAAGAATCCAGTACATCCAGTACTTGGACTCAAGTGTTTGTTATCTTCCACTTACATATCCAACTCCCCCTATTATGTGTATATATATATTCCTCTCTTTTAATGAAAAAATGGAATCTTGGGCTACAAATACTAAGACAAACAATTTCAGCAGGAGATAGTCCTATGTTACTCCCTTTGATCTACAAAGATGAGATTTTTCTCAATTTCTTATGAGTGGAACTTGCTTTTCGTATCTTTCATTTAATTATAAATAATAATGTTTTTGGTTATTTTAAAAAACTTTCCAAGTTTTTCAGATTATGTGCACGCTTCTGCAAAGAAAAACAACAAAAAACATTTCGAGCACCTAAATTCTTAGCTGATGCACACAGTAACAAAAGCAACGTGTCAAAACAAGTTGAAATAAAACAAGGAGGCCAACAGAACACTGAAGTCTTCCTGCAAACCCAGCAGAAATCACAAGTTCAGTCTTCGAGACCTTTAAAGCCTTTAGCCTCTTACACAACTTTTAGCCAGATTATGACTTGTTCAAATGGCAATAATGGCATTGATTTCAACCAGTTTATAGCTGTTTATATGTAGCTATATAAACTGAGGATTTGAAGTCTTTAGAGTCTTGTTGGCCTCATTGTTCTTCCACATGAAGCCTCCAGAGCTTCACAATGTGCTTGCTTAACACTATGGCACATGCATGCTCAGTTCATTAACCTGGGAGTGTGCTTTATACCAGCTTGGTTTATACCAGAGATGCTTGAGAAGAATTGTTTGTAATTAGGCTGAATTTAGCATGTTTTCCACCCAACTCTGGCGATTGCTCTGAACTGTTTATTGTAGTTATACCAATCTTTCAGTCCATCTCCCCCGTCTTTTCTGCTTTTACCTGCTTCTTCAGCATTATCATCGTCATCCTTGACTGCGGGGCAAGGCCTGTACTTACCTTGCATGGTTATTGAATTTCCTAGCTTAGTATGGAAGCTGGTCTTTACCTCTGGCATTTAGAAACCAGGGCAGCTTAATGCTGTTGAAACTGGAAAGTGGTAGTGGGGAGGTCCAGGAATGAGCCAGAAAAAATTGAGATTAAGGTCCATGTGGTATTCATGTATAAAAACATATTTCAGTGAGTAGAATAAAGGGTAATGGGTATTTCATATTGTCAGCTGCATAATTCCTAAGTGGCTTGTTTTCCAGTGTACAATAAGACTGCCATTTTTAGGGTAGTTTAAGCGTCCTTTAAAGTTGTGGTGGTTTTCTATCATTTCTGATCCTGCAGGCTATTTTTTGGGAGAATGAGAATTATGCCTTCCTTAGCACAGTTCCACTTCGATGCTTTTTCAGATAATCCATTTCCTTCTTGGGTTCCTTGAGATGCACAGAACCGAGCTTGGAAAACACAGCATTGCGTCTTTGCCATTTAAGGAGGGTTTGGTGAACCTTCTGCATAAGTGTATGAGTAATCCAGCTGAACTCTCTGCAGCTGCTTGTGCCCTAAAGATAAGCAAGTATTTAAGTGCTGTCCTGTACCTAAATCCTGATTTGCTCCCAAGGTAGACAGATGGGGAAAATATTATAGGCAAAAGCGTTAAAGTTACCTGGGAAGATGTCTGGCCTTTTTTGTTCTGAAACAGTGCTGTAGCATGCAGAGTGACTGTGGCCCTGCTGAAATGAAAAGTCAGCCTCATACAGTGCAGAAGATCATACTGTGGGTGAAACAGACAAGTTGCAAGCCTTTAACAGCTCCGTTAGTTGATGAACTGTGGGGCAGAAGCATATTTTGGACATTAAGAATAATGCCTTGGACCTCTATGTTGCTGTGGGATGAGTGCAGCGTTCTTGGCACGTAATGCCTCTTTAAGTGTCTCCCTCTGCATATGAGATGAGGCTAGAGCAGCAGGTGAACTTAAAACAATATAAATGAGCATGGCTTTCCAAGGCACTCCGCCCACCTAGGTACTCAAAGAGTCTGGGTGAAAGGATGGCAGTTTACAGAGTGCCTGTGCTTCTCTTTCCGTGTCTTGGCATAGTGTGTTTTGCTCTGCTGTGTGGGAGAGCTGTGAACTCGGGGTGTGCGGAGGCTGGGGAAGTCAGTGGAGAAGTTTTTAAGGATTGCATCGTAGAGTGGGAGGAGAAAGAGCTACAAGAGCAGAGCTTGTTGCCTTACTACGCACAAGGATCCCTGTAGGTTCATTTGTAAGTTATTTTGCATGAAGTTAGCTCCCATCCCCTCACTGCATACGTGACCTAAGGGCAGTGTTTTGTGGTTACTGTTTTTACAGGTGGGTATTGGATCTTTCTGAGGATGCGGGGCAGATGGGTTGGCACATTTGCACCTCCTGGTGTATTGCCTTGCTGTGATGTACCATGGAGTGAAAAAGAGAGGATTCATACTATGTGAATGAATGATTATCTGTGCTGGTAGAGCAGCACTTTGTCTAGGGTCAGGGCCCTTGCTGGGCTGTCATCCACGCTACCCTGGTTCCCTGGATGCCATAGTCCAGGCCTCCATTCTGCATGCATTTGTGTGCATGAGGTGATGTTTTAGGTCTTTGGTCACGCATTCATTTGCAAGAAGTCCTGGTGAAAGCTCCAGTTTTGTTGTGTTCAGGGCAGCTGTCTGCCTGTGAAGGTGCAGTGAGGCACAAGCAACCTTATGGGTTTTTGCAGTGGCTCTTGATAAATTTCTCATGTCTCACATGATTTGATTCATACCTGATTAAGGGTGTGCCCAATTTCACAGGTGGAGCTGGATGTACAAAGATAACTGTGTGTTACCAGAAAGTCCCACATTGGTTCATCTGCTTTAGTTCCAGGTGTCTTGGTAGATGCACCTGCTTGGATGGGAATATTTTCCATGTGTTTTAGTTATGCACATTCTGCCTGATGTGTAATGGAATTGGTTTTTGGATGCTCTCGATCTCTAGAACAAGACGAGGCCTATCTATCTAAGGAAGTCTGGGTATGGTATTGGTATGCTCCTGGGCTTCTGTTTGTCCTTCTCTTTTTTTTTTTGCTTCCATATCCCATGGGCATTTTCTTGTGTTGTCCATATCTCTATATTTGACCTGTAGCATCGTGGGCTGAGCCTGCCAGTTGTTCCGCTACCCAAAGGGAAGCAGTGAGTCTGCCAAACCATATATGTTGAAGTCCTGTGAACCTGAGCAGAGA
Organism: Psittacula echo; assembly: GCF_963264785.1. Taxonomy (NCBI): domain Eukaryota; kingdom Metazoa; phylum Chordata; class Aves; order Psittaciformes; family Psittacidae; genus Psittacula; species Psittacula echo. The sequence continues at coordinate 27,878,023 of NC_137740.1, read as the reverse complement.
GTGGAGGCTGCACCTGTGAAGCAGCATCTGAGTCTGAGTTGCTCCTGCCTCAGGAGATGAAGATAAAGCAGAGAATGGCAACAGAAGAGCAGAGCAATTGACTTGGGGACATAAAGGCTGATTATAAGGGAAGGTGAAAAGGATATAAAAAGTGTGTGTTAGCAGAATGTGACTAAGATGGAGACCTGATAAGTATTGAAATGTGTCTGTAGAGGAAAGGGGAGCAGTAGCGTCTGGCAGAGCAAAACTGTATGTCTAGGACTTGCAACTTGGTGCAAAGCAATTCTGAGTCACGAGAACATACGGTTCCTGTGGCCCTGCCATCGCAAGCCATTGCCACCTATAATCCCTTTAGCAAAGGTGCTTGGTTCCATCTGAAACCTACTTGGGCTCTTCCCTGTCTTTTCTGGGGAGTTCATCTCCCACATGGCTGGTTATCACTGTTGTTTCTGAGCTGTGCATGCTCGCGGTCTCATTCCTCAGCCCTCACTCACAGGAGGCCTGTGTGGGAGGGAGGGACACCAAAGAGAAATGTGAAACTTGATGCAAAGTCCCTTGCCACAAAGGATTTGGGTGGCTGATCTGCTGCAGATTGGAGTCTGGAAGCCTGCCTGAGATCTGTGGGTTGAGAGTTTGTGACCTGCAGCCCTGGTGGGGCTCCAGGAAGTGGTATGGAGGCTTGAGAGACGGTGGGTTTCTCCCACAAAGATCAACCCATATGGCATTTGGGGGCTCCCAGCAGAGTCGCAGTAGCATAGCTTGTTAACAAGGCTCAGTTGTGCAATTGGATGGGGTAAAGTGAAGGAGGGGAGAGGTATGACTCAAATTAGCAGTGACCAGAAGTGGGCTGTAAGTTATAGGTGACACCTTGTTCTTCCGTCCTAGCTTTACACAGTAAAATCTGGCGGGGGAGATACAGCCATATGTGCAAATACAGTATGTGGGTTTGGGTCTCAGTCCAGCATTCACATCCATAAATAGGTCAGCCCCTTCCTTATGATAGCATTTATGTGGACTTCACAAACATGAACCAACTAATCCCAACAGATGTTTGGCAGCCTCCTGTGCCCACAAGGAAGTTAAATATCATTGCCCTTTGCTAGGGAGATGCCCAGGATTTGGATAACACCTGCTGGAAGAGCCCATCTGTGCTGGCAGGTGTACATGGCTGTGTGGGCCCAGTTCTGAGGAGCACTCGCTGCCACTACACTGGGCTGGTCTGACAACAGTGGCTCATGCTGCCTTCAGCTATGCAAGGGCCAGGCTGTGTTTTTATTGAAATCAAAGATACAATTTCCTTTAGTTTTTGAGGGGGAATGGAATTTAGCTGTGTTTGCATGCTCACACTTTATTAAAATACAATTGAAAGGAGGGAGCTGTGGATTTTGCTTGCTGCTTGCCTTTGTCCACATGCTGACGTGCTCACCTCTTTGTTGATGGAAGGCATGATGCTCCTCCCTGGCCTGAATCCTTTGCTTGTCTCCTTGATTCTCTTTCTCCAAAGTGAACGTTTAGTTGCAAGCTCCATGATACATCTGAGGTCAAGCAAGTTACTTGGATGTGTGTTGCTGAAGTAGCACTTTATTTTGGAGTCGTCTTTAGACTGCATTTTGCAGTTCCTGTCCTGGCTGTTCCTGCTCCATCCCACCTTGGAGTGTAGCCCCAGCCAGCTGCCAGAAAAAACACTGAGGACCAAGGAAATGGCAATAACTTTGCCTGTACAGAGTATTCAGAGATCTTTAGTAATGAGTATATTGCAGCCTTTTTTACTGGGAGAAGTTTTCTCAGTGCTGCATGGATCAAAGCTTTGCTGTTTGGCTAACTTTCCAAAGCGAAATTGAAGCTGATGCACATCACAGGAGAGTGAAGAGGAAGGAAGGCCTTTCTATGTCACTGTAGCCTTTATGTGTCCATATTCATCCTTTCAATGAAATTCAGCTGCGCAAGGGGGTGAAAAACCTGGGGACCAGTTCTATTCGTATGGATCGTTAGTGTCCAGACACCTGGTTTGCAAAGAGCAGCTGTGACCAAAACCAAGCTCCTGCTGCATCTATATATATTTTTTTTTTTTATTTCCTTTGGTGCTGTGAAAGATGATTGAGATGCTTTAGACACTTGGCTTTCTTGTTCCAGAAGGGCTGAGAATTGTACTTTGTTTCTCCTGGCATTGATTTTGTGCTCTGGCTTGATGGTTGTTCTGATTTTTCAGGTAGAGTTTATAAGGCTCCTGAGTGGAAGGAGAGGCAGCAGTAGATTAGTTCTGGATTACTGATGAATCAAGGACTTCTCTAGGTGTTTCCTCACTCAGGTCTTTCTCAGTCTCCATTAAATATGGATGACAGTTACAGGTACCGGGGTGTGCTTCTGCCTTCTCAGTTAAAGCTTCATGAAGTCTCCACAGGGCACAGATCCCACCAGTTTTTTGCCATTCAGCATCTCAAGGAGAAGCCTTGGTGTCTTCTGCAGTGATGGAGGCTGTGGACCACTTCTCCTCTCCCTCATCACTCTGAACCTGCTGTGGTTGCTCTGTGTGCACCTAGTGTGTGCATCTGACTTTGTCTGTGCTGCTGGCTGCTGCTGGCTGGCCTTTTTGTCTGCATTAGTTTAATTGACTGAGGAGCTTGCAGGAGAAGCTATTCATTCCCCTGGTAACGGTGCTTGACAATCAGAAGTTATTCTGGGGGTGAAGGACTGGTACAGATTTGTTTTCCTTGGCTGCAGATCTGTTGCCTGTAATAGTTTCTCACTCATACGAGCTGAGGTTGACTTGGTTTGCCACTAATTAAAAGGCAAAAGGATATGCAGTCCTCTCCAAAATAATTACCATCTTCAGTGAATGGAAGAAAACTCTGCTTGTTTCCCATTTGTTTCCAAACCCTTCCGTTTTGTTGCACTACCCTTGACCTGGCTACAGTGTATGGGAGGGCCTCAGCAGTGCCAGCAGCTCCATCCTGGTGCATGGGGAGTTTGTGCTGGAATCCCTTCTCTGCTTTTGGACCAAAAGGTAAATAGAGGAAAAGCATGGAGTAATGAAAAATTTTATGAACCTAATAGTTGCATTTGGGGAGAGGATGTGTTTTCTCAGTGGGAAGCCACTAAAGGTGACTGAAGTGAGTGTGTGCACCCCACATGTGGGAGCATGTTTTTATCTTGACTTTCTATGGGGTAAAAACCACCACCAACAAAAAAAGGTTTTGGCTACATTTGTGCTCGCTACTGGGAACACTGAATGCAGCAGCTGGAGTTCCTAGATAGCTTGGTTTCTATCAGTAATTGGTTTCAGGTGCACATTTACTTTGATTTGTGTGCTGTTCTGACAGTGGAAGGTGTCTTCTCTCCTCCCTGTTTGCTTGACCTCTGCGTTTGGCACATTTCTGTCACTATTGGGGCTGGGCAGGGAGCTAGAGGAGAACAAAGGGTCTCCTCCTTTCTACTGGTCCTAAGTGGCTCCTGTCTTGCTCCTTATCTCTAGCATGATGTAGTATGGTGGAGTTTTGGCCTCTGAGTACCAGCTAGTGTAGTGGCAGTGCTTACAGGCTGAACAAGACTCCTCTCCAAGTGAGAAGGATAGACAGATAGACAGAAGATTCCCAGGACCAGGTTCAGAGGCTGGGGCAGGATCAATTCCATCCAGGGACGTGCCTAGCCTGCAGTTGGAGAGAGGTCATGGCAGCTGTGCCTGCTCGCCTGTAATCTCCTTTGCTTTGCTATCCTGGGTGTGAAAGCAGGTTGAGTTTGCTTTGCACAGGGAGCATTCCTAGAGTTGCTGTGCTTTGCTGCAGGTCTTGCAAGGAGCAGCAAAAGGGCTGTATTTTCTTAATCTGCCTGTTTCATGAGCCAGTATCTGGCTATGCCCTTAGTAACAGGTTTTTCTAATGCAGATCAAGTCCTGTGTTTTAATTGATTAATAAGAAAGAACTTGAAGAGGGTATGAACCCATGACCTTGAGATAAACGGTTCCTTATTGAGTCCCTGAGCCCCTAAGCCACCCCCTCTTCTGAGAGTAGCATGGTTTAATCAGAAGTCAAGGTTTTGTCATCTTTGAGAGCCCCAGAAGAAGAGGGCAGTGGGAAAGAGCTCTCCTCTGTCCTCCACGACTGCAGTCATTCTTGGCCTGTCAAGTTCCCATTGAGCTCACTGTGCTTGTCCTCAGTTCCTGGGTGATGGCTCTCTTGACCTTTTCTGGTCTCTGTGAATGTTGATAAAGGCCTGGTGATCAAGTCAGCTGTGTAGTAACTAGATACCTGCGTGGCTACAGGCAAATAGCTTATGTGAGGCTGCTGTGAGCCTCTGTGTGCAGTGTGCAGATTTGCAGGCTTGATAAGACATAGTCTTCACTTGCCAGCTCTTCCCACGCAGCCTCCCATGCGAGTCTCCTGTTTCTAGACTGGAGGCCAAATGCGGTATCTCACGCAGCACTGCCTGGTCAGTCTTGGCCAGTGCTGACTTTCACCTGGCCACTGCTGTCTGAGATGTTGCGGTTGCTCACAGAGGTCCCTTCTCATTTTATTGTCTGTTTCCTTCTTGGGTGGTAACCAGGCACGTGGCTGTACCTCTTGTGATAGGTGCAGTACTAGTCTGGCTTCTCTCTCCGCTCCCTTCCATCTTCCTGACTGCAGTCACTAACGCTCCTTGAGCCTGGCTGATGGCTGGCTTCGGAGCTGGTCTTGCTTGCTTGTATGTTGGATGCTGGCTTCCTTGTTACTGTGCCAAATCAGTCTTTGAAAATATCAGCTGGCAAGTCCTGGAGAGATCTTTGTCTCTTAAAGCTTTTGCAGTTCCTTTCTGTTTTCCCCGTCACCAAGTGAAAAAATAAAAACACTTGACTTGGTAACATAAATGCTGGCTTCAGCGCTGGTGGCAAAATTCCTGCTGACAAGTTTAGTATGGTGGGGTAGGAGTAGGTGAGGACAGGTATGATGATGGTGTTACGCTGTTAGGTACGCGTGTGAATCACACCAGCAAGGTGGAAGAAGGTTGAAGAGGCCTTTCTTGGCCTCATGTGTTTTGTAGCCTTCGTGTGGTGTTGCACAAACATATTGTAGCTAAAGTTTCAAATAAATAGGTATGTACGGTTCCAAAATGCAGCACTTGGGTGCAGCAGGTTGGAGGATATCATGTGGCAAACTCTTGGAAGAACAGCCAAGTAAACCTTGTGCTGAGAAACCATCAGGTACATGGGAAGAAGCGTGATCTCTCCCTGTGAGTACTGATGAGATCCAGTGAGGGTGCCGAGAGATGTGTCATTGACAACTTTGCCATTCTGCAAACCAAAAGCCTCTTTCTTTCCACTGAGAAATGGGAGCGCAGTCAAAGTGAACCAAATCATATAGGTCCAGGAGTGCAATTTTAGAGTCATTGTTGGTGCTGCAGGCAAATAATAAAGGAAATATAGTGCAAGCCTAGCATACATATTTCTCCAGGTCAAGATAGAATGGCATGGAGGGGCTAAAGCCTTTTTATCCTTAATTTTTAAGGAGAGGTTTGCCTTTTCTTCCCATTGTCATGTACACTGGGGACCCTTGCTGTCCCCTTTTCTCTAGTTATTAGTGCCCGGTTGGGGCTTACACACCCCAGGGGTGGTGGTGATGATGTTAAGGTGTCCTCTGGGGGAGAAGAAGGGCCGTGGCTTTGTCTGAAGTGAAGGTCTAGTGGCTTTGTGTAATGGTGCAGCATGCGTGTGTTATCTCACAGCAGAGCAAGGGCACCACAGAGCACCCTCACTGTCATTCCTGCCCAGGATCAGGGGTTCCGTGGTGGTGAGCCAGTTTTTCCAGCATAGGGAGGAGAAGTGTAAAGTGTGGCCTGAAACACTGCCTCTGCTGGTTTTTTTTGTGTGGTGTTTTTTTTTTTTTTTTGTGTGTGTGTTTTTTTGTTTTGTTTTGGGTTTTTTTTTGTGTGTTTATTTTTCGTGTGTTTTGTTTGGTTGGTTTTTAATTATTCCCTTGGTGATAAGAGCCAGATTCAATGAGGAGCCTGGCTTCCAGCTGAAGTTGGGTAATTTAGGAACTAAATCGGCTTTTTAATGTATTTTCTGTATGTTTTGGTATCCATCTATGATGGCAGTAATGGTACTTTCTTGTTCCAAAGACAGACACATCCACAGGCATCCGTGGTTCTCCTAGTTTTGAAATGTAGCAAGAGCAGTTATTAAGGCTTGTTGTAATTGCTCCAAATTTTTTTTCTATATTTGGTACAAATGTGTGTGTGGGGGGGGTTGTTTGTTTGTTTTTTGTGTTTGGTTTTTTTTTTTTTTAATGGATATGTTTCCTCAGCCTCTGGATCCAGCTGTTTGGAAAGAGGAGCACTGAGAAACTTTTCCTTTTTTAATAAATGCTCGTCCCACTGAAGGTATTTGTTCTAAGGCTGAAACTGGGGCAGTTTGCTATTAATGAATAAAAATGAAAGAAGATGATTAATGCTTGGTCATCCTTGGAGGTGATGGGGAGGTAGGGGATGGACATTTTTAAACCAGAGAGATATACTGGTCCTGACCAGTTGTGCTGTTTTAAACATTATGATGGACTATAATGCTTTCAAAAATACCAAACTTGACAGAGTAGGCAGAGGAATGGGGAATCTGGTTGACTACCAGTTATTTGTTGCTATTTTCAAATGATCTGGCCAAACCTGGATAAAACAGAAGCCTTGAACACAGAGACTGTCTGGTTATGTAGGCTCTAAGTTCTAAAGGTTTCATTTACATCTGGTTTTAAGAAGAGTGGTAAAAGAGCCTGCCAGGGTGCCAAGTATTTCATTGTGGTGACACCCAAGCAAGCCTGGGGGAAGGCGACCTTTGCATTCAAGTTTTGGCTATTTAAGACCAAAATGGTTAAAAGAGCATCATCCTTTTATAATAGAACTTTATAAAACAACAGAAGCACACGAAAAAAATGCTTTCTCTGCCCTAGCATATTTCATGTGCTCCATTGTGCTCTTGGTCACTGTTGGTCTGTTTCTCTTGTCCAAGCACCTGAAGACATGGGAGGTGTGTTCGGGCAGCATTCTGCTGGTGCTGCCTGATGAGGATGGTTATTCCTTGGGAGGTGACAAGGAGCTGGGGTGATGTAGTGATGGTTTTGGATTACAAAACATTATCCTTGTTTGAAACCCAGGCTCTGATTCTGGGTGAGAACTTGATAATGAAATCAGTTATCCTTCTTTGACCAAGAAGCTGGGGTGCATTCGAGTGAGAAAGTGAAACTACCCCCTTCTTGCTCAAGGTCTGTCTCCAACCAGGCTTAGTGAAACACAGAGAGCAAACGGCGGAGGGAAGTTAAAAAAGAAAATCAGTGAGGCTGTTGTGAAAATCTTCTGTTTCCAGTAGACTGAGGGAATGTGAACAGTGTGAGGCTGGTAATCTGTGCTTGAAAATACAGGTTCCAATCCTGGTGTCGGTTTCAAGCACGTAAATCACAGTCAGTGCTGCTGGCAGCAATGGGGAGCTGCTGAAAAGTTGCTCCAGCAGGTGACCTGCGGGCTTTCTAGATGTGCTGAGTCTTCTCATTCCGTTAGCCACCCTTCTTATCTAGCTGGTTTTGTGCATTTAAAGTAACAGGGGTGCGACATGACTGGTCCTGCTTATGGGTTGGTCTTCAGCCATTGCCCAGTGGCTCTAGCTGGCAGTCAGTGGGGTGGCTGCTGGGATGCTGTACCTACCTACGACTGTGTCACAGCTTTCTCTGCCACTGCTTAATTCTGTCCTGCCCCAAATGATTTTTTCATTTGTTATAATATAGCGGTCTCCATCTGGGAAAGCTGGATCCCATCCCTTTGGTGCTCCTGTGCCACTGGAGTGGTCTCTCCTCCTTTCTTCCCCCTGCTGTCCTGCTGTGTTACCTTCCATCTTATTTTAGTCTCATTTTATGAACCCCAGGACAAACCTGAAAATCAAGTGTGACGGCAAAGATAAAAATTAGAGCCCTGGCCCTCACACCAGGTGTGCCAGTGCTGCAGGACCCTGGGGCTCATGTACGGCAATACTTTAATGCCAGGCTCTGCGTCCTGCAGTGTGCAGGGGCTGCCAGTGAGTTTGCTCGTTTATGGGAGCTGATTTTCCCTATTGGAGTTGACAGTCCATGCCACAGCCAGCATCAGTCTTCCTCCAATGTGAGCGCTGGACCAGGAGTTCGGAAACGATAAGTCCCAGCTAATTTTGACACATGGGGTTGTGGCAGATTTGGAAGCAGCTCCATGCTGAGTATGATACAGGAGGGGTGTGTGCTTCCTTGCAGATCAAAACTTGCCATTCGCATAGTTGCTGCTTTACACCAAAAGGCAGCAGACGTGCGTATTAGCTGTTACTGTTTGTATTGATGGCTTTCTGAGCAGGTGCTGCTGCTGGCAGCAAAGTGGAGGAAATGCGTCTCCAGCTCCAGCTTTTGTTATGTAGTGTGATCTTCTTATTGAATAACTTCAGCGGCATACTTTTGAATTGAGTAGTTTAATTTCAGTAAATAAAACCTGAGAGGCACAGAAGCAAACACAGGAAGCTGTTAGTCAGGGCCAGATCCTGCATGCTCTGGGATAGAAAGATGCATCCATGTCTCTGGGTGGCTGTGTTTTAAAGTGTAAAGCTATCCATGCGTATAAGCTGAACTCTAAGTTAAAATTGGACTCTGAACTGAGGTTTGCATGTAAGGAATCTGATTTTTCCCATGTGTAAGGATGTGGAAATCTCAGAAGCTCCCTCAGTTCTGGTGGTAGCCAGAAAGGCTGAGGATCAGGGCTCTTGAAGCAGAGGAGATAATGTGAAATTTCTGAGTTGGGGACTTTGGCCAGCAAAAACCAGATTTATTCATAGAATTACAGAATCAGCTAGGTTGGAAAAGACCTTTAAGATCATCAAGTCTAACCATTATCCCAGCCCTGCCAAGGCCATCACTACACCATGTCGTGAAGGGCCTCATCTCCGTGGGTTTTGGACAATACCAGGGATGGTGATTCCATCACTTCTCTAGGCAGCCTGTTTCAGTGCCTGACTATCCTTTTGATGAAGAAGTTTTCCCTAATATCCAATCTAAACTTCCCCTGGCGCAGCTTGGGGCCGTTTCCTCTTGTCCCATCACTTGTTGCTTGGGAAAAGAGATCAGCCACCTTCTTGCTCATTGGCACAGTGTGGGAAATGCACAAAAATGCATGTCAGAGCAGGGCAGACTTTTAAGTGTTTTTCATTTAAAATGAAAAGGTCAGATTGAATGGGATTGTCATCTGGGGACCTGTATGTGCACCTGCCAATCATATGGGGGGGGGACCTGTGTCAGTTCATGCTGATGGCTGACTTGCTGGGAGCTTGTCTGCGCTTAAAAATTGATGACTGGAACAGTTAAAATGACAAGTTTCCTTGTGGCAGTCAGGCTGGGCCATCTGCTCCACAAAGGAAAGGGCATGAAGGATCCCGGTGTGAGGCTGCTTTATCCCAGTTTAACTGGTGTTCACGCTTGGGTTTCTACAAGTAAAGCCATACTAATTAAAAAAAAAAAATAATTAAAAAAGTTAAGCTCTGAATACTGGTAACACTTTCGAGTGTAAAGGAGATTTCAAAGTGAATGCAACTTTTGAGTAGTCAGAAAAGCAGATGCCTTTCAGCCAGGCTGTTATGTGAGAAGTGTAATTAGCACTTGACAATATTATTTTCATGGGTAAGATTTTCTTTTAAAGGGACTGGGGAGTCTGGCTATTTCAGTTTCTAAGTGACCGCTGTAAAGTTATGCTAGGGCTGCCTGTTTTAATAAAAGTGCTGACTATGCTTCTTTGAAACTTGTAGTTCTTGCAGAGGTTTTAAACTGTCCATTTCTGAAAAATCTGAACAATATAAGAAAGCTTAAACCATAACAGAGAACTGATGTTTAAATTCAGGTGTGTTAAACTACTGTGTTTAGATTTAAATCTGTAAGGAGGAAACTTTGTTTTCCATACTGTAGTTGTTTGTTAAATACTGTTGATAATACAGCATCAGTATTATCAGCCAATGAATAAACGGATTGTTTCTGATTGCCGTGTCTTTAGAGTTTGTAGCCCTCAGTCTCTCGTCTTATGTACCTGTCAGCTTGGGAAGGCATTTTTAACTTCTGATCACTTTCTCAGCTTTTTATGATCTGTGTATTAAACTAGTTGGAGGAAATAAATGAAGAAAACAATCTTCTGTAAAAGATGTACTCTTTCAGTAAATTCTGGTTCTGGTACTTTGTTCCGAGAATTTACTTAATGCTTTGACTGTGATAGCTGATTCCTGCTGTTTGGGCACTTGCTTTAAATTACTTGTAAATGATAAATTGCCTATTGAAATGGTGCATTAAAATAAGCGGTCTGTATTGTGCTAGGCATAAAAATGAACATGCAGATGTCTACACATAGGTGTATACAGGCTCTGAAGTCTCGGCTGCCGTAGCTGGTGATCGGAAGGCACAAGAGTCATACTGAGTTATGCCAGACAGGAGCTTGGCAGTGTAAAGCTGTGTTACCAAAGAGACTTTTCTGCAATTCTCCTGCACGACTGTGAAGAAAGCTGGGATTTCTTGTTGCAAGATGAAGATCAGAATTAGCTGTGCACAGACTACTGAGCATCTGTTGCGGTGGCTCTAAACTAGGAGGACCTCAGTTTTGTAGAGCTAAAAACATGCCTGCTGTTACTATTTCTGTTGTAAAAGCACCTGGATATTCCCCATAAGGGTTCTTGGGAAATGTATGAAACCCAGAGGTGACTCCTTAGGGACAGTCTTCGCATGTATTTCTCTGGGGACTTCAGTGGGGGAACGACTTATGCTGGAATTGATGGCAGTGATTTGGGTATACCTGTACTGTGCACTCATGTATCTTTCCCTACCTAAGCCAAAGCAGGAATGAACATGACTCTGAGGGACAGACCCTTTTTTGGGACTTGCTGTTGTCTCTCAAGATCTGTATCTTTTGCCTGCTTGCTCAGCAGAGCTGGTGAGGTTAAAGTATCACTTTTCTAATCCTCTGTGTAGCCCTCTCTGGTGTGAGGCTCTCGGGTGCTCCTTGCTGAGGGATGTGTACAGGCAACTCAGAAGAGCGACTTTTGAGAGAGGAGCTTTGCTGATCTTGAGGTTTGGGGGGGTCTAAATCTCAAGAAATGCTCTCCAACTGGAAATGCTTGTTGAGATTATGTCTTGAAGAGGGTGGCATCATGGCTTGACAGGTTATAATGAGCAGCAGCTCTTCTGGTACCTTGAGTCTGTCCTCTACATGTGTCTTCTGGGTATTTCTGCTCTCGAAGACCCAGACTGACTTTTGCAGCCTTATGAAAAAGAAATGGGGTTGTAAATAGAGTGGTTTGATAGACTAGTTCAGGTGGCTATTGCTGTGACCAGACAGGCTGTCCCTGTCCTGCCCAGCTGTGAATGTGTGGCCAGGAAGGAGTGCATTGCTTGGGCATCAGGGGGTTGCTGCCCATCTGGGAACATGCTGAGCACCACTTACTGCTTGGGAGGGTGGTTTCACAGCAGGCTTAAGCTGAGTGCCTCAAGGAGGATGTGTGGGGTCCTGCTTGACTTAATGCAGAAACCCCAGTCACAAGATGATGGGGACAGAGATGTGGAAAGTAAAGCCAGGAAGATGCGGTTCAACTAGCCAAGTCTGCCAGGTCCTGTAACTGATCTTGTAAACATTCTGTGAGTTGAACCTGGTGAAAGACAAGCCTAAGCCAAGATCTTGTAAACACAGGTTGGGTCCCAAGAAATGCTGTCTTACCTGGAGGTCCTGGAGTTGATGTTGTGAGTTGAATTGAAATGGTGTTGGAACCAGAGGGGAATGTTTTTGTCTTCTGCCTTTGCAGATAAGACTGAAGGGCATTTTGCCAGGAGCCTGAAGGATCTAAATTGTATATAACTCTACATCATTTTAAAATGAAAAGTAAACATGCACAACCATAATATTTGCTTGTACTTGTCTCCTCTTTGACGAGTGGAGAGAAATTGTTCTTTGGCTGAGTTTACCAGCAATAAACCCCTGCAGTTACTCATCTTTATCCCAAGCTTGCAGTGAACAGGAGAGGCCATTGTAATCTCTGGTTGAATTTGTCCTCATCACACCTGAGGGAAACATTGATATGTGGGAACTTCTATGCCTGCCCAGGCCTGTGAGAAATCAGGGCTAGATGCTATCACAGGAACCATGGGACTGAGCTGGGAAAGTGCTGCCTGGGTCAGGGTGGACCTCATTGTGCTCATGCAGTGTTGGTGCAAAGGAGATCTACCACTGCTTGGGAGAGGTGAGAGCCCTCCTTCTGTCCTGGCTACTGTAGCACCAAGCATGGTGTGGGGGGCAAGGGGTGCTGGCCGGGGCAGGAAGCCACCATCTCAGGGTGTGACAAAGAGGAGGGGTCTGGACTGTGAGCTGAGCCACCAGCACTCTTCTGCCTTTTGCTGCATGTTGGTTATAAACCTGTGGGCTCACATGCGTGTTCATGAGCAGCCTAGGTGCAGTAAACACAAGTCTGAACTGACTCATTTCCATCATTACAGCAGCAAACAGCAGTGACTTTCTCTGCTTAGTGGTGATGACAAGGCAAGCCTATGCTTGTCATAAGCAAAGACAGGGCCATCAGAGCCACCAGGATGTGGCTAGGATGGGATGCTAGCCGTGGGCTGGCAGGGGCAGGAAGGAGTGTGCGATTCAGATGCTGCCTATCTTGGTAGCATGCCATGTGCAAGACAGCAGTCACGTGGCATGGCTGTCCCCTCTGCTCTACCTTCATCTTCTGCAGAGGGGAAAAACGACACCAAGTCAGTCACTTCAGGAAAGGGTCATGCCTGCTTTGCAGCTACGGGAGAGTGTATCAGTACCCAATGGAAATAGGGCAGAGTTCCTCAGAGAAAAGGCTGTGCTGAAGTGTAGTGCTGGTGAACTGGATTGTGGTGTAGTGGTAGTGGTAAACCCACAAAATGAATTAAGTGATGCCTCCTAGCTCCCTCTCTGTGCCCAAGGTCAGAGATGAGCAATGGATTCACCATGTTCTCTTGTTTTAAGCCTCATTTTACATCTCTTTTTACTTCTCCATTCTCAGGGGCTTTCAGATCAGTAAAGGAGGTATGGACTTGAGGAGATGCAAGTTGTTGGCTGGGCTGTGATATCTGGTGCTGGTTGTTGGCCCAGTTTGAGGTGGTGATGCTTGCTTTTGGGGAGTGCAAGGACTGCAGGAGTATGGAGGCTTCTGTATAAGAAAGTTGGGGAGGAAAATGGTGCAATTCGCAGAAGTTGTGTGGGTTAAACTGCAAGTTCTGGAGACAAGCCGTCAGGAGGCCCCTCCAGTGTGCATCACATGGATATCTCTCTCTCTTTGCAGGGCTGGGAAAGAAACCCGTCGTTGTGACTCCTGTGGAACCCTCTGTGTCTCCAAAAGCCCTGCTCTGAGTTTATCCCACCAGCAAGGCTGTGCAGCGTGAGAACTGGTACGTAAACGTGTTTCATGGGTGTGAGGAGCAAGTTCCCAGAAGGATCTGTGGCTTTGCTGGTGGTGGCACCTTGTTCATGGTTCTCTGCCAAAATGAAAGTCCTCTCCTAATGGAGTGTGGAGAGGGCTGGGTGGATTGGGATCACTGGAAAATGCAAGACAAACTGGTAGTTCTTGGGTGATGCTTGCACCTACAGGCTTTGTTGGGGAATAGCTGAGCAGCGAGAAGCTGCAAGTGTTCAGAAGTCATCCCAGGCTATGGTGCTGAGGCTTTAGACATGCTCTGTCAAGCGATGTGTGGTAGCACACATGGATAGGTGATCTGGGGAGTAATGACATGCACACATGAGAAATGCACACACATACATTATATATATATATACACACACACACGCTGTACAAATCTAGGCACATGGAAACAAAGATGTGCATATACGGTATATACTATATGGTGGCATATGAGAGCTTGGGGGTGTATATACCAAATGTCTGTATGTACTATATATGGCAATAAAAGAATGCATATGCATTCATGTTCTCTTTTTATTTTTTTTTTTTCCTTTTTCTGTCTCTTCTGTATTTCTGAGGAGCTGTTGCAAAACTACCAGATTCAACCTCCTGGGGAGCCTTTCTGGCCAAGGTTTTACAAGACAGCACCTGCTTTGCCTGCCTGACTTCTTTCTATATTTATTTCTCTGCACCCGGTTTTTGCCTTTGCCTGCAAATTGGAACTGTCACAAACATTTGTGCTAACTTTTGGCTGCATAAGACTTCAGCTTGCAAGTCCCAAGTGTGCTCTTGTGTGCACTGGGGGAGGAGGCATATGTGTGTGTAGTTGTGCATGTGTGCATATGAGCATCCCTTGTCTTCACTGTCTGCATTACATGGTCTGCGTTCCTGTGATACTGCAGCAGTCTCTCTATTCTGTATGCCATGCAAATAGTGCTCTCTGCCCCTTCAAGACATTTTTATGAATCAAATATTCTGTCACCCTGCTTATATAATGTCATTTAAGTGGGATTAGGCAAGCTTGACCTGGTGCCTGATTGATAACAATCTGTAGTGCTCTGCAGGAGGCTTGACTAGGATTCCTAGGCCCCCAAGTTTTTACATTCCCAGGTGAGGACTGTGGCAATGACAGGGACTTGTCGTGCCATGTAGCAGGGAGCTCCTGATTAGGCTGCATGTGGCTGGACATGGATGTGTCCATCCCTCTGATTTCTTTCCTCTGTGTCATTTGGGGTAGAAGGTGCTCTAAAGGAGAGGTGTTGAATGCCAGGTCATGCTTAGCCAACATTAATGTGAGCAAAGTAGCAAGGGAGAGGGTATAATGGCATTTCAGCTTGGAAACTGAGGGGAGATCTTAATGCTGTCTCGGGGAACATGAAGCTGGGGACATAGCTGTGTTAAGAGTCTCCCATCAGCAAATGCTGCTCAGAGGAGACACGTGCTTCCCTATCTGATGGGTACGACTTGCACTTATTCAAAAGCAGGGCTGGGCTGTCTGCCAGGAGCTGAGAAATGGCTTGTCCTCATGTGCTCAGGCCCCTGAGCTCCCAGCCCCTCTAGGAACTACATTAGTTTCTGGCACAGGAGTCCCTCTAAGGTCACAAAGACATTATTCCCAGGTTTCAACCCCAAGAGCTGTAAAACATATCCTGCCTGACCCCTGTGCAAAGGCAGAAGCAGCGAGATCAGCACACATTCCCCTGGGTTTAGTTTTCATGTCGCCACTGCGTATGCCACTGCAGCCTGTGTTCCTCTCCTGTTTGGTAAGCCCTTTGCCTCTCAAGCTGACACAGCTAATATTTCCCATGCTGGCAGGGCAGGCAAGGTAGTGTCATTTAACTGTTAAGGAGAAGCTTGATCTGTTCATACTGCAGAACCTCAGAGTAGTAAGGGCTGGTGCATGCCTAGGATTGGGTTTCTGCTGCTCCAGGTGTTTGTCATCCATGTTTTAGTTCCCTCTCTTGACTTACGTTATTCCCTATTTCATCCTGCTGTTTGTCCTTGCAAATTATCAAGCAATACCTTGGTAATTTTTTTCTGGAAGGGGCTGGAAAGCTGAGTTTGTAAAACCTGCACCTACCTGACCCTTCTTACCTTGGTTTTGGAGCATCTTCTGCCATGGTGACTACAGTGCTTAGAATATCTCCCATTTCTGACCACAGAGAATGCTCCTGGTGGTCCTGTTGGCAGTTTGGGGTAGATGGCTCTGAGGGAGGTTTTAGTGGGTTTTTAGAGAAATAACTGATTAACTGCCCACTGAGAGCTGGTCCCAGCCTCCATTGCATTGATGTTGTCCTGGTGTACCACTTAGTGCCACCTGGGCTGTTTGCTCTTTAAAGCTTTTATAATTACCAGTGCAGTGGGCATGTGCTGGTGCTGCCTGGCAAGGTTTATTTTTGTCCTGGGTTCAGCAGTAGCAGTCGTTTTTTCTCCTTAGTAGCTGGTGCAGTGCTGTGGTTTTGACTTTTGGCCTGGGAACAGCGCTGATAACACTGATTTCAGTTACTGATCAAATGTTTAGTCTGACCAAGGACTTTGTGAGTCTCATGCTCTGCCAGGGAGGAGGGGAAGCCGGGAGGAAGCAGAGGCAGGACACCTGACCCAAACTAGCCAAAGAGGTATTCCATACCACAGCACGTCATGCCTGGGGATGTAACTGCGAGTTACCTGGAAGGGCTAGGTCACTGCTGGGTGGGCGGGTTGTGAGCTGTTGTATTCTCTTCTCTTGTTCTTTCCCTTATCATTATTATTATTGGTGGTAGCAGTAGTGATTTGTGTTATACCTTAGTTATTAAACTGTTCTTATCTCAACCCGTGGGAGTTACATTCTTTTGATTCTCCTCCCCATTCCTCCGGGAGTGGGGGGAGGAAGGGGGGGAGTGAGTTAATGAGCTGCATGGCTGGGTTTAAACCATGACAGTTCTTTACAGTGGTAATGATGGATCACAAAGCTAAATGTGGTTCTTACTCTAAAAAGCATAAAAGTGTGGAGGTTTTGTTTGTTTATATTTGGTGGGTTTTTTCTTCTTCTAAAGCAAGCATTTACATGTTTTTCTATCACCTGTGTTACTGGGTGCTCATGCTGCAATGAGCCCCTGACCTCTGCCTATCACTGGATGTAATTGTACAGCCTCTATCACTGCAGGATTTTGGCTCCTCCCAAAGCCTGCGCTTCAGTACCAGCAAAAGCCAGATGTACTATAATGTTGTTTTTTTACAGTTTGTTTTGGCCATACATGGGCAGAGTCAGCTCTGGAATTCCTTCCCTATAAATTCAATAGCATCTTGTGGGTGGTGCTGGGGAATCACTCTGGTCTGGTTGGATCGCCTCAGCAGCCTGTTCCCCTTGAAAATGTCCTGATTTGCACATTCCTGAGAGGCTGCCTGCTTCTGGAGCCATGGCTTCAGCTACCAGGAGGCAGTCATCTCATGCTGTCAGTCATAGCAGTCAGCTTCCTGCTGCCTGCAGGTCGGGAGCGGTGGCATGGATATATTGCTGCTGTGTGCAGGGACAGTTGTGCCCTCTAAGCTTAACTGTTCTGCCTCGTAAATTTGCCATATGGGCTTAAGCATTGATCATCAAGCCCCTCTCCTAGGGATGGGGAGGCTGAGTGCTCTCCTGTTCCTGCCTGCCACGGGATGCTGTGTTGTGTGTCCCAGCAGGGATCGAGGACCTCTCCAGTGGCACTGGCGGCTGAGCCTTGCCTTCTCTGGTGCCAAGCTGGTATCATGATAAACACAGCCTGAATTTGGCTGTGTGCCTTCAAAGAATACTCCAAAAAATAGTTCTAGGAGGTTTTCTGTGGATGAGTGAGGGATGAAAGGATGGTTTGTGGTGAGCAAGGGGTGATGTCTCCTGGAGCTGCCCCTGTTGCATGTCACCAGGCATCCCATGGATGAGACAGAGATGCAGTGTCACCCATAGATCCAGGAGCCTCCAAAGCACAGGTGAAGAAGGTGACATGTAGCCCCCATGTCCAGGCTGTGTGTAGGCCAGTAACAGCAATGTGCTCAGCACAGGCTCCAGAGGGGCATGTCCTCCCTGTGCCAAACCCAGGGAGAGGATGATTTTTTTTTTGACATCCTTTGGAGTTTTGATCTCCATATTTGGAAATGTTTACCCATTGCTCTGATCTATTGCAAGGGAGGGGAGGTGACTCAGGGTCTGGTGGAAGCAGGATTTGAATTCCTGTAGTAAGGTTCTCCCCCCATACCCCCCCGCCCTTTCTTGTTTTGGAAGCTTGTTGTGGTCAGTTCTCAGTTCTCTCCTGCTCCTGGACCTTGTTCCAAATTTGATCTGCTCAGGAGGGAAGCGTGTTAGCGAAGGAGCTTGCCTGGATGCTGGTAAGTGCATCATTGCTGCTTTAGCAAGCAGCTGGGGATTTTTTGTTTTGTTTAGTCAGATGGATTGCATTGAAGTGTGTGCATTGAGGGTGGAGGTAGGCATGTGAATCTCCAGTCAACATCAAGGGACCCTATGAAACCTTCTGTAGCAGGGAAAGTTGGCGTAGCGGATTGGTCTCAAAGGCAAAATGTTTCTTCAGGCCTAGGTGTAAAGATAATTTAAGCCAGCTCTCATTCAGTCATGCTCTTTCTTTTATTTTCAGTGGTTTATGCAGCAAGGCAGCAGAGCAGTGTAGAGTTAAATGAGTATATATGCATTTGGTCAGCAAGTGAAATATAGCTTAAATATCACTTCTGTCTCTTAAGCCAGAGTGTGTGTTTAAAAGGCTGCATAATGTATAGATATATTTCTCTCAAATGTTAATATTTAACTGTTTTGTTAAGGACCTGAAGCAGTTTAGCTGCTGTAACTGGATGAAGGTTCAGTGTCTGTTTTTTCCTGTTATTCGTTATTTTTCCTTAATATGAAGTTTTTAATCTGTCTTGTATTGCAGCTGGCTGCTTCTCTTATTTCCCCCCCACTCCTTTCCTTTCTTTTTCCTGAAAGGAAACTGCAGCTTATCCAGGCAGTCAGGGGTGGCGGGGGAACCTGGAAGATGCTCTGCTTCCTGTTTTATTCCTGGCATCTAAAACCAGGCTGGGGAATCTGGAGTGGAGATCCACCATCCCACATTCCTCTTGTCATTTGGAGCATGTAACATGTACAGAGTGCTTTTAATGGTGCTCAAGGGGGTGCATAGCAGCCAGTTCTGTGCCTCGGATGGAAAGCACTGCACTTTGTCCTTTTACTTGGGAAGGGGTGTTGGTGAAAAACCCGTTAAGTTCCTATTGCTGGTTAGTGATACTTGTATCTTCTCAACTAACTTGTATTTTTAGTCTGATTCAAACCTGTCGTTATCATACTCTCCTTGTTTTAAATTTAAGACCTTTGTTAGTTAAATCTCTTGTTGTTTTTCTTTTGCCCTTTTAAATAGGGATTAATACTTGGTGTGAGGTTTGGTTTTCCAGAGATGTGAATTTGCAGCAGGTCCTTGAGGAGCAAAGCTGGCTTAATTGTTGTGGGCAGGGATAGATACTTGGCTTAGTTTGCACACGGATGGGATGTGAGCTGAAAAGCACTTGGCATCAAAAGATGATGAAGAGACTGCTGGAGCCTATTCCTGCAGGTGGGACATGTTGGGAGCTTGTAGGCTTTAGCTGTGTTTTAATCCTTGTCTTTTCAACAAGCTACTTGTATTACTGCAGCTTTTGGGATCACAGCCCCACTGGAATGGGCTTGGTACTGGCGCAAAGGAAAGAAGTGCTGTCCGAAAGAGTATATGGCCTGAACAGACAGTGAAGGTGATGGGCTGGAAAACAGGATGCTGGGGAGACATATGGAGATGTTGCAACTCCTGAAGCCTCAGCCCAGCAACTCTCAAGGGAGCTGCCCATTCTGTGTCATGTGTGGTGGTGCCAAGCTGTGACAGGCAGTGAGCTGGCAGTCTGTGTCGCTCCTTGTGTGCTAAGCTTTGCTTTTGTGTGTGCACACATGGCCCCACAGGACGGCGATACCTGCTCCTTGCGCAGCACTTCCCCTGCTTGGTTGTGCCCTGGATCAGCCCCTGCTTCTGGTGGTGCATGGATGTGGTGCATCCAGGCTTTGCCAGCTGCTTGTGGCCGAGCTTGGTGTTTCAGAGGCAGCGTGGTGGGACTGGAAATGGTGATGTTCTGTTCCCCTTGCAGTTTTCCCCCTTTCCTGCTTGCCAGGACAGGCTGTTGGAAGACAAGGACAAGCAGTGCCTGACTGCCGTAACACAGGGCTCTGGGCAGTGCTCATCTGGCATGCCTGGGGAAGCACACGGGGGCCATTAATCTTCATGTGCCGATCTTTCTCTGTGCAACGTCTCATTGCTGCAAGGACGTGACTTGAGAGCTGAATGGACTGTGAAGGATGAGCTCCCAAGTGCTGCCTGTGTGTCCCCCCATTGGGTGCAGGCAGGGCTGGGGGAGCTCTTGGAGGATTGAGGATGTCCACAGCTGGGACTGCAGGCTGCCAAGGCTCTCCATCTGGTATTTCTCCAGGACCTGGGGAGATCCAATGATCACTGATGCTAACCAGGATTCACAGTGTATTTTCTTCTGCTCCAGGAACACAGCCATTAAGGGCTGACCTGTAAATTAATACAGCTATCTAAAGATTTTTCCCTCCTGCAGCCTGGCACCTCGTAAATACTCAAGTCTGAGAACCCTTCCGTGGCACTGGACCTCAAGTGTGCTCCATGCCTTCCTTTTTTAAGCTTCTCTCAATCACTTCAAATGATGTAATAAATACAGAGGATTTGCTTTAGCTCTCATGTAAGGAGGATTGGTTCTCAGCCCGTCCTTCATCCCAGCTGTTGTACCAATTGGTCCAAGGCTGGCACTGTATGGGATGTGGCAAATTGGTGACACTGTCACTGTGTGTCTCTGGTGCTTTCAGGAATTTACTTGAGGGCTGGGTGTACATGCCCTGCAGCATGTAAGAGAAGCTGCTGCGGATATGTGCAGCACACATAGGCATGGAAGGGATGAAGGTGAGACAAGGTTGTGAGCTTAGATGGCTCTACACATCTGATACTTCCTATTTCTGCAGGCAAAGCTTTCAGAGCCTTTAAACGCTAAATCGTGCCCACAGGCTGGGGAAAGCTTTATTATCCTGGTGTGCAGGTGTGGAAACTGAGGCACCATGTGGCAAACTTGGGAAGAGTGCAAATCTTTTGATTCCACATGACTGTTCATGCTCAGCTCCCACAGACAAGTGCACACTTCACAGCCTCAAGCCAAGTGGTGCTGTTAAACCCATCTCTCTTACTCTAATAAAGTCATACTTTTCTGAACACAAAATATTTCTGAGTCTGTTGCTTAAAGGAAAACAGGGTCGTATTGGGTATTTCATAAAGTTGATAGATGTTGCTAGTGTGTGACATGATCCCAACACGTATCACCATCATTTCCAGATGGCACCTCACCTAATTGTACTGCTGCTTCTTCCTCAGATCTGAATAGAGTATAGGCTTTTAAGACAGGTCTGTTGTTATTAGCTTTATAATACACATTCTCCTGTACCAGCTGTTGCAAGCAGCAGGAGGTCTCGCTTGCAGCCTAATTCTTCAGTCAACTTAAGGGGGGAATTTGCCCCTGAGAACTAGGTATTTGCATTTGGGATGAGATCTCTCAAATGAGAGAAACTTCTTTGTCTCCAGTGAGTGCGTCTCAGTTCAAGGGCTAGCACGCCCAGGAGGAGGAAAGAAGTTGCTCTTGTTTCTTTACTGCTGTCTTCTAATAGTTAACTGTGCTTATTGCTTGACTTCGTTTTAAAGAAACATCAGCTTTTGAAAGCTGTGCTGCCTGTGGTGGGGAGGAAAAGAGTCCTTGTGCTGTGCTGTCTCACACCCCTGCTGTGAAAATATCACAAGGACAAGTTCGACTGAAGCTGCCCGATTTTGGCAGTCACTTCCCTTCTACATCCTTGTTCTTCAGGTAAATCCCTCTCCAACTCCATTAGTTGTTCCCCTTTCCTCTCCAAAAAAGTCATTACCATCCCTTGAAATTAAGGAAAAGACAGGAGGAGGGAATAAATGGATGTTAAGAAGTAGAAAACAACCAATTAAATAGTACATAGCATGTAATTTTCCTTGGAAACTTACCATGAAATTGAGGAGCACTTTAACAACTAGTAATTTAAATTGCATTTGAACACTGCTAATGGGTTGTTTGCATGGGAATTTCGGTCATTTCACAGCAGGTCGTTGTCTTTAGTACCCCTTCATTCAGTTAAAAAAAAATAAAAAAATAAAAAGACCTCATAGTGAGGAAGATGCTGTAGACAATTGGTCCAACTTTTGCTGGCAAAAGGTGGTACTGTGGAAAATTTGCAAGGTCCTGTTACAATCTGAGCCATTTACGTCCTTAGCATTATCTCTTCCGGTGTTAAATTCTTGGAGTTGGGTGCTCTTTACCTAAAAAAGCTTGTTATTGCTAAAAGGTAGGAAAATAACATTATCCCTGTCATACTCATGAACACGATGGAGGCAGGGTGGCTGAAGAGGCTCTGCCAGGCTCATGTGGTTGGGGTTTGTAGCAGTGGGACTGACCTGGAGCATAGCCTGTGGCTTGTGTCTCTTATCACCTCGAATGATCCATAACAATATTTTGGGATCTCTGTCTCACTCCAGCTGAAGAGGAACAATGGGGAGATGCTGATCAGCTGAAGCTGCAGGGTATTTTTGCTTGTTTTTCCAGTGTTTAATGCTCTCCTCCACCACTGTTTTTCTCAGAAACTGCCAATGATTTTCGGCAAAAGGCAGTATCAGCCCAGTTGTGTGCTATTTTGCTGCGATTATGCTGGGAACAGACTCCATAGGAAGGCAGACGCAAGTTACTTGTTGCCTGTTGCTGAATGAACATCCCGTTTTCAGAGCAGGGTTTTTGCAAATCCGTGGGCATGCTTAGCATATGGAAGGGGGTTCCAGTATCAAAACAAATCTGGCCGTCTGTTTCTGGATGTGTAGGTTGTTTCTTAGAAGATGGAACCTTTAAAATCTGTCCCTGCAAACATGGCTGTTACATCCTGCTATTTCTAGAGACATGAGGCAGCTGTCAGCACTGAGATAAGCTATAAAAAGGCACTATTTTCCAAAAATGGCTTTTTTAGCTATACCTGCCAGACAGCTTGGCCAACGGGAGTTCACCAGGAGTGTCACTGCTGCTGCCCTTTTATGCACAGGGTGCTAAGCAATGTAAAAACTTCTGGGCAAGTCTCCAGGGACAACGTTAAGCACCAGCTCTTCAATCTCTATCTTGTGAAATGCTGCTATGCAGAAAAGTGCATTCAGTGTGTAGGAGGGGATACTTGTTGGTTTGATTGTTCTTACCCGATTTCCTGTTGTTTTCTAGGCGATTGCTTTATCCTCAACTTTTGTTGTGGATTTTCATTGTGCCTGACTTGTTTCTGACTGGGTGACTGTCTCTAGTCACAGGATGGTTGGAATGTTCCCCCCCACCCCCAATCATTTACTTGAAGGTATTCCTGTTTGCTGTGTAGTCTGAGGAGAGCTGGTGAGTTCAAATGAAACCAATAACAAAAACTAATTTTTCCTAAGGGTCTGGATAAGGTTTCTCATAGCGTAACGGTGTTACCGCTTACACTTCCTGATGTATGCGCTACCCACAGTGCTTTGTTAGTTATCAGCTAATTCTCCGCTGAGATATATAAGTGTAAGAAAGCTACATCAGATAATCTCGTAGAGGTTGTTAAGACTTTAGGGACGGGGAAGGACGAGGCTTTTGAGCATGCTCCCAGTGAAGAATTCCTGAAAGCTGAGAGAGCACTGGAAATGGGTGTTTCCAAGTGACGGAGGAAATGTCCTCGTGTAGGTGAGGGGCTGGTGTGTAGGGGGAGGTGGGGGGTGAAGTTCACGTGGTGGAGGAATGCAGGGGGCCAGAGAGCAGCAACTTGAGCTGTTGGGAAACCCCAGACAATTCAGGTTCCTGAGATAACGAACCAGCTGATAGGGTCAACTCTGTGAACTGTCTAACGGGGACTCTTGCCCTCTTTTTTTGTTTGAGTGAGCATTTTTAATCACGTTGATCCCCGAGAAATGCTACTCCTGCTATGCAAATCCCCCCTTGCATACAGGCAACCAGCAGGTTTGATGTATTGGCTCAGCTCTGACATGGATGGTGGGGGGGTGGATTCACAGTTGGTTTTTTTTTTTGTCTTTGGAGCATGGGCTGCCTCTTAGTCACCTCTTGATGCTCTGTGTGTTGTGGGTGACTTCTTCTTACCCCAGTTTTCTATTTCAACAGCCCACTTGCCTCTTTTCCAACCTCCTTCCAACGGCAGATGCACACTCAGCTGGTGGAAGTTGATGTAGATGCTCCCCCAGCAAACAGCTGTGTGTGTTTCCTTGCTCAGAAACCCACTAAAAACTGAATAGAAATGAGGCATGCAGCATTGGAAAGAATCCCATTGAGTAATGTCTGTCCGTGTTCTCCCCTTGTGGTGTTCTCACAAATTCCTCTACATCTTGGGGTTTGAGCTTATGGAAGAGCAGGGCTGGTAAATGCCCTTGGTTTCCCCACTTCCTTTAACTGTTTTTGAACCAATGCTGATGATAACCTTGTAACTGAGAGATAAGGAAGAAAAAGTTTTATGGGTAGATTAGTTTGCAGCAGAGGGAAGGCAAACACCAAGGGAGCTTGGTGGAGGGAGCCCATGCTGGTAACACAGAGACAGCTTATTTATCATTTACTTGCCCTGTAAATGTATGTTGTGCTTTTCAAGTGGGGAAGAAGACAATCCTTGTCCTAAAGAGTTTGCAGTTCAAGGCAGACAAATATGCTCTTGAGGGCTGGGGGAGGAAGGGCATGGGTGATGGCTGGAGATTAAAATACAGATAGAGCAGATTCCTAGAAGAAAAGGACTTCTGAGATGGGAGTTGCTGGTTATGAGAAGGGTGTTTAAGGAACAGATAGACAGAGGAAGGTAAATGGGTATGGAAGGAGGTGAGAAGACCTGAAAGGAAAGGAGGTTGAAGGGGAGAGTAGAAATTGAGAAACGAAGTAGGAGGGAAAAAAAGAGCAGGAAGTCATCTGTGGGAGGGGATACTGTGGGATGCTGTAGATGAGAGTAGAGATGACCTTAACACTATGCTGTAACTCAGCTACTATGATGAGTCATCTCCCAGTGTATGAAGTACCAGTTTCTCCTCTGAATGGAGAGTATTGATCCTGGCTGAAGTCCAGCACTGGAAGAGCTTTTGGAGGGGCTCAAATGTTCCATGTAGCTGGTGGGGTACTAGGTGGTTACGCTTTATGCAATCCTGTGTATGCGCTATTGCTAAACTTTAATAGACAACTGCATAACTTGCCACCTTCTATTTAATGCCATCAAAGTTGGTCTTCTAGAGACTTACACAGTAAATCAGGGATTGACTTGTGTGTGTATACATAGATATATATTTAATATTGATATACATCTCATGGGTAGGTTTTTGAGCGCAGCAGGTTGCACTTCAGTGACATCTGATGGGATATGGGTGGAATCAGTGGTTTATGTTTTGCCATACCCATTCTCCAGTCAAAACATCTTTACACTAACTTCCATGGAACTGAGTTGGAAAACTCACTGGTCATCTGGTTCCTATATATGCATCTTTCAGTTTCCTAAAGAGACACTTGGACTTCCACAGCTTCCTGAGAGGCTTTGTTTCATCCTCAAGGACTGAAGGAGTGAAGGGAGAATTTATTGTTGCCAGCTATATTTCCCTTTCTCTGTATTGCTTTGTTTTGTTTTGTTTTGTTTTTCCCCTCATCTTGCTTATCCTTGATGTTTGGCATTTATATGCTAGCAGGTGCCTGTAGAGTCCACATGAGTTCTCCTGAAGCGGCAGTAGTAGCTTCACCTAGACCTTTTCTCTCCCCACTCTGATCCCCCTCCAGTTTGCTTATTTTTTCTGGGGGCTCATGTCTGATCCCTATCTGTTTTTCTGGGTCTACTTTCACTGCTGGTACTTTCCAGATCTTCCTTCTGATTACTCATTTACTCCTCAGAGTAGTCCCCCATCCTTCTAGTCCTTTCCTAATTGTCTGTTAGTTAGACGCAATTCTTTTGTAGCCGGTAAAAGGCATGTGAAAATGAAGGGCATTTCCTGAGCTCAGTCCATCTACTGTCGTGGCATACTGTTCCAACAGGAGAAAAACCTGAGTTTAGAACATCTGAAATTGCCCATTATCTCAGCTCATTTCTTGCAGTCCGTAATTTGAGGGTGGGGAAACAAGGGGAAGAGGAGGCGAGTCACTCTAAAAATGACTCATTCCACAATAGATCGATACAGAATGTTCCATTACATTTTCATTGCCAAAAATGACTCTCCTCTCCCACTCCCCCCTCCTTTGAGGTGCTGCAGATGCTTACTAGCCGTAGTGGTGGTGTCTCTTGGTGTGTGCAGGTTGGTGGCATAGCCAGCCCAGCAAAAAGGTGTCTGAGTTTTGGTTCAGACCTTACATTCTGGGTGGACTGACACTGAACTTGGTGGAGATGAGCTGTTTTCAGAGAGGGAAAAAGATTCCTGGCTGCTGTCAAATAACTCCATGTCACTGAAGAAGCAGACCTGTTTGATGAGAGGAGTCACTCGCAGTCTTCCTCTTTGGGAGGAAGGCCAATGGATGTGCAAGGCATAAGGCAGTATAAACGGATGTAACAGAAAGTATCGTGGGATATTTGCCAGCAGCCCCTTTGGGCTAGTGCCATTGATTTCTCCCTTGGGCTGACAAGACATTTCAGTGGTTTGTCCTTGATGAAGTTTTTGCTGTTTACAGTTATGGGTGGACTTGGAGAAACTGGGCTTTTTCTTACCTGAGATGTTTACACAGTCCTTAGGTTTTAAACTGTGGTTAGGTCAGTGATACTACCCTTCATTTACCAATCAGTAAGGAAGGGAGGCTAAGGGACTTGTCCAAAGCTACACGGATGGGTGCAGATGTATATGAGCATGTATGTATGCATGTGTGTGTATGGAATTAATCCAAGTTTCCTGACTTCTTTTATCCTGTCCTTCCTGCAATCTTCAGGGGCATCGTTATAGCAGCCCTATTGTAGCAGCTAGCCATAATTGTATCAGTGCACAGGAGAGTGCTCTCCTGGGGCTCTTTCCATCAGGTGGTACCCATCTGCTGCTCTTGCATGGCATGGCAAGTGACACGTGCCTGGGAATGGGATGGGAGATACCACTGGGGTCATATCACTGAGCTGACCTCAGTGACCTCTTCAAAAGGCTGTGAAGTATTTGTGGTTATAGCACATCTTCTGCCTGCTGCAGTTGAGACCTTGATCTGCTGGTAAACTTGCTATGCTGCTTTAATAAATAAACCCCACTACTAACGGATAGGGCTTTGGTGGGAGAAATTCAGCCTGCAAGGGACGTGGCTGAGTTCATGGGCATGCACTCCTGGTAATGTCATCTGCTAGAACAGATGGCACCAACTACATCTTCCACTTCATTCTGCACTGGGAGAAGGTCTTGGAAGGAGGTGGGCAATGTGGGGTTCTGCACTGTGGTGTGCCTTGATGGCAGGGGCAGGATCCAGGATGGTTTGCCATCCCCAGGGAAGCTGTCTAAGTAGCTGCTGCTCTGCTTCAAAGCTGCTATCACAAAACCTGAACATTATGGGATCCAGGGTGTACACAAATGTGTTTACAGAGCAAATAAAGGAGGGAGAGAAAAAAGGAAAAGCCTCAAAGTGGCTTTGGGTGTTTTGTAAGTGGTAAAACTGAGAAATTCCTGAGCATGTGCAATTAATCTCTGTTTAAACAGAAACTTCTTTAATAGCTGAAATATCAGCTTCTACAGAAGAGCTTTCCTGGAGAGTCTCTTTCATCTCTAACTGCCTGCCCCATTGCGGTGTGAAGGGGGATGTCTCCAAAGGTGTGGGGCTTAGTGTTTTCGGTTAGGTTCATTAGGTGTTTGCAAAGGGCGATGCCTGCCTTTGTTCCTGGCTTGCTTCCACCTCCCTGATTGTGTAGGGGTAAAAGTGATAAATTCATAGGAACATTTACCCATTTGGGTCATGAGGGTCCGATGCCTGATGTAATTTGTTTTGGTTGAGTATAATTTGGCATCACTGTGTATGTATATGGCTACATATGTTTACAAATATAAAGCAGTTGAAAGGGACAGGTATAGACACTGCTATTTCTCAGATCTTTGGACAAGATATCAAGATGTTATTTACTCTAATCCCAGAATAATAAGGTGCAGCATGGGCTGAAGTACTGCTCTTCTATTTGTGCTGTACCTGCTATGTCTGCAAGCAGGCTGCTGTCTCTGAGCAGCTATTCAGCTGAAAGCCAGTGAAGTTGTCACAGTAAAAACTGCTGGGAAATGGGGTACAGAGGTGGAGGCAGAACAGGTGGTGATAAAACCTTTGCTGGTATGACTTGCCTGTTAAACCTCACAGGGTCTTACTGGTGGTAGTGATGTTATACCAGCAGCCTGCTGTGGGCACAATGCTTTTTGTGTATAATTAATTTGATTTAAAAAAGAGAGGCATAAGAGTGTTTCAGAGCACTATGCTGAGCAATGATAGCAGGCACCCGTTCAGAAACAGCATTGCTTTGTTTAGAAGGGCACAGCAAACACCTCCATTGCCCTCCTAGTTAGCTACAACAGTGACCTGTGGCTTTCTGCTTATGCCGGAACATGCAAATGTACACTTTCCCCCTTTTCCCTTTAATCTTTTTTTTTAAAAAAAACACAACTTAAGTGCCTCTGCGGTACTTCTGCAGCAGTTTTTTCACCCTGTACTGATTCCCACATGCTTGTCAGAGGCTTCTATGTTATTTTGACAGCACTTTCACAAGAGGACTAGCTATAAAGAATGGCCTGCAGGACCTGCTTCAGTAGGGCTATGCCATGTGTAGCTCAGTGGTGCATGGGGACAGATCCGTAGCAGGTGTGAATGGCAAAGTGTGGTACGTCCAGCCTGCTCTGTCAAGGCTCTCCTCTGAATATAAAGGAACCATGTTGAACTCCTTGCAGTTTATAAGGCTTTGAAAGCTGACATGAGCTGTAGCTGCTGGATCACTCTGCACAGCTCTTTTGTTGTTTCTGTATACTGGAATAAATGCGGAGCAAACTCTGAACTGTTTGAACAAGCTGCACTCTCCTTGTAATATTTCTTTGTCCCTAGAAAAACAGGTGGAGATGTTCAGCCCTCCCTTTCTTTCCTTCCTCCCTCCAGCCTTGAGACTATCCCACTATTGTGGATTGCTTGTGTCGTGCACAAGTGTGTTCCGTTTGTCCCTCGAGAGCACACCAGTCACTGCTGATTTGTCTCCAAATCGTTGTCCTTGCAGTCTTGAATAATGCCCACATTAAGCAGGTGGAGCTGATACAATCATTTCCATTGCAGCTGACAGCAACTAGGTCGGATCCTTTCTCACTGTTTCCTGTCAGAGGACAAAATAAAGCACATGTGAAAGCAAAATACATGAGTTTTCCCCTTTATCTCCCCTCCCTGGCCCCTGAATCATGGTTTTCTCAACGACAAAAAAGAAGTCTCAGCTAGTGCCAGTCTGTTTCACAGAAAAGGCTGAATTTCTTAGAGTCAACATTTCCATTTCCATGTCTGAGAAGGTTTAAAAAAGTAAAAGAAAAAGAAAAAAAGGCAGAGAGGCTGCATGTGGTCTGGCAGACAGCCAGGCAAGGAGTGCTCTTTGGGGTTATTATTAGGCAGATAACTCTATCAAGAACTTTAGCATCAACCTGGTTCTGAAGACTGTGGCACTGTTTGAAATGCTGATGCATGTTTGATGCTAGTGAGAAAATGTATTGGACTATCTGAAGCCACTTTTTTTGCAAAACAATTTTATTCCTTCTTCCCCTACAGTAATTTGGGTGCCAGTAGAGTTCCTGGTAAGGAGTTACAGGTGCTCCACAGGGAGGTATTGCTAGTTTTGAGCTTGCAAGTCCTTTTCTGTACTTACGAGCACCTCTTTGTTCCTGCCTCCAGTGGGAATCATACCTGGAGTTTGCATGTGTCAGATGGAAGTGTCCCTGAGTAAATTAGACTGCCTTGAAGATCATCTCATCCTTTCTTAGGACCTGTGTCAGCAAAGAGGGAGGAAGTTTTGAGGCCCATGGTTCTGGTTCAGAAAGTGGGTACTCAGGGTGGAAGGAAACCCTATCACTGGCACTGCAGTGCCTTGTAACGGAGAGGATGCATGGGGCAGTGGAGGGGCAGAATTCGATGATCCTTGTGAATTTAGATGCAGCACTTTAAACACTTGAGGAGCAAGAGCTGATGGAGAGATGCATGGGGCTGCTGACTGGGAAATTTCTTCTCTCGAGTTCTTTAAGGCCAGCAGCAGAATGTCTGTTGGTAATGCTGCTAGATGCCATGTATCTGTCTGCGTTCCCATCTATAGACAGTATGTGCAAGGCTATATATAAATGCTATGGTGGCTGGTATTTTGGCTGATACACTCACAGTTTTGTGCCACATTGGGAGATTTAAAAATATCTCCCTGTTCCAGGAAGATCTATACCATAGCAGATGTCATCTGGCATGGGGAGTGGCTTCCGAAAAGGGAGCACAATATTATTACTGTGAGCCTTAGTAGTCTATTAGATTATTTATTGCTTCACTGCCACCATAAGACATGTGAGGTGCATTATTTCTGCCTGTCAGAGTTTTTCACACATGCAGGCAGGCAGCATCTGTCACTCCTCCCTGCGAGTCACTAGCTTTCATTCTCAATGAACTTTCTTTCCAGCTGGAAGGAAGGCAAAATACGGGCTTCAGGACTACATGGAGCTGATGAGCAAAATGTTCATTAGCAATTATTGACCTTGGAGTTGTATCTTTGAGGGCTGTCTTGAATTTGGGTGATTCTTGGCCAAAACACAGTCATCTCATGTGCTGGTGTTTTATTTCAAGGCAAGTCAACCTGTTGTATCATGCCCTGCGGAAACTTGTTATGAGTCAGACCAGTCTTGGTTGCACGAGACAGAGTAGGATAGGAAACAAATGAGAAATGACTTGCTCAGGACTTTCTTCTGGGAGTAGCTCTCAGGTTTCCTGGCCCTCAGTTAATCAGCTGAGGACCTGGCAGTGCTGCCTCATCACCAGGGCCTGTCGAAGTGTGGGCAGGTCCCATTTTTGCGCGTCCTTGCAGAACTGTGGGGGTTTTGTTGTGGTTGTGGAGTGCTGCCTGTGCCAGCCACATTATGATGGAAGGCTGCTCAAAGGGTGAACGCTGGCATCACCAGCAAGCTCTGCTTGTACACACAGGGCTAATTCTCCGTTGCTCATGCTTTGAACTAGGTTTGGGTGGAGTCTTTCAGAAGGGCTGTAAAACATGTTGGAGGTTTTACCTCAGTTGCAGAATGTTCCTGGGCTTATAAAGAAAGTAAGGCAGTGAAAAACAAAAAAGCAACAGAGATGGGAAAAGTCACACTGGAACCTTGACCTGGGTCTCTTGTTTCAGGTTATCCTGTGAGGTTATCAGTGCTATGTTCAAAACCTCTTCTGTGTGCTGGGGTGGGATGCTGCTTGTCCTGTAACCGAAAGCAGGGTAGTCGAAACTGGGTGAGGATGTAGGCTTTGGATGTGAATCCATCTCTCATTTCACTGGTGAGAAGGGAAAAAGATGATCACTGGAGCAGCAAAGATGTGGAAAGTGGGATTAGAAGAAGTCACTTCTTAGGAAGATTGACCAGGTAGGAAGAGTGTCTTTGGGGCTTGTTACTTGTCTGAGCCTGGCAGGTGTGCCATGTTCCCTGCCAGGTTTGCCTGTGGCTTGGTAGGGTGTTGTCAACACTGCCTAGGTATCCTTGTCTGCCAGCTCTTTGCAGAATTGTGATGGTATTGGGGGAAGTTTTGCTGTAGGGACTGGAGGCAGCCTGTGGCATCACGGAATTGGCGCAATGAGTGTCCATTGACATGACATTGGTGCCTGGGGAGGTGTTGAATGGCCAGAGGGTTTTTGCTTCCTGTTCAGGGGCAGTCCAGGAGCAGAAGAGTGTTGTGGGTTTATGCTCACAGAAGGTACAAGAAACTGTTGGATCTGTACCAAGGTAAAACCTCGAGTTTTTCTATCACTTTCAGTCCATTGTTAATGTCAGAAGCAGAAGGATGTTTGCAGGGTTTTCGTGTAGGTCTCCCATTTCTTGCATCCTACAGTTCTGGCCTGGACCCACTTACTGTTGCCAGGCAAGGGTATGCAAGTGATAATTCAAATGAGATTAAGCCTGTACTTTCCTCTAACCTGTAGATGGACCTTCAGTGTTTTCCTGACGAGACAAGTGGCAGGGACATGTGTTGGGGCTGTCTCCTCCCTGCTGTAGCTGGAAGTTGGGCTTACAGCAGGGACACCAGATCAGTTCAGACCACCTCCATCCAGCCCAGTGTCCACCTCTGCCTGTGGCTGGGCAGTTGATGCCCAGGGAAGGCTATCAGCTTTCCTGCATTGCTAGCAGAGAAGACATGGCTGCAGTGAGCCCTGACCTTGCACGACGCCCTTACTGCTATGACCGTGCAAAATCCCCGAGCATCCACGGCACAGCCCTGCCAGCAGATGAAAACCAAAATACATAGAAAGCTTTGGCAGTGTGGGTGTGTGTTGGGAGAACAGAGAGGAGGGGGGTGGAAAAACAGCTTCGGTGTCATGTCACCGGGTGCCAGGAAGCAGCCCAGCATCAGTGTGAAAGATGAGCAGGGTCCAGCTGTGGTGGGGTCGGAGGAGCTGGCAGCCCGGCGTGGTGGCACATTCTGTACATTCTGCAGCTCTGTAGCACGTGGGGCCGACCAGCAGCCTTGGGTTGTGCTGCCAGGAATCCAGTTTAGCTAGTATTTCACTATCCTGATACCCGCAGTCTCTCCTCCTGCTTCCCCCACCCTCCACCTCTACTTTTAACTGAGGTGCACTTGTTTATCCATTGGGGCTCTACAGCCTGTAAACAGGATGTCTCTCTGTTTCCTTTCAGCCCAGTAACACTAAACCGCTTTGAGTGCAGATAACGCTTTAGTAACCCTTCTTCTGGCTGAATAAGCCTTGTGTCGGTCATAGTTACCTCCAGCTGAGACAGCATGCGCCTATATGTGTACATATATATGCATATTTATCTAATACATGGATATGGTATGAGATGGCCATGGTGAACAAATTCACATTGCTGAAAAGGAAGTGAGTGCATGTTTTAGGGTGGCTGTAACAAGAAGCCAATTTAAACTGGATCCTGAATATACATTTTTTTTAAAACAAGCTATTATATAAAGCCTGCAAAACCATTTTTTTTTTTTTTTTTAGGGGGAAGTTTCTGCAGTTTATTTTGTTTAAATGTTGCTTCCTAAGATTTTCCCACGGTGCTGGAGACCTGGATACTGAGAGCCTGACAGGGAAACAGAGCATGCAGAAAGGCATTGCATTAACTAGTGATTGTACTGCTGAGTGAAATTTTGAAGGAGAGGAGAAAAGTACTAACGCTATATTTCAACAAATAGTCTCCCTTCAGGAAGGCAGTGTTCAGCCTGTGTGAAGGCAGTGAGAGTGAAGGTCATTCTTCTGAAGTCCTTCTGGATCTGGGACCTTGCAATCACAAGTAATAGTAACAAGCAAACCGGAGTTTTAATTTGAGATGTTCAATGTCTTACCTTCAGTGTTCAAGATGTTCAGTGATTTCTGTTGATTTTGATCTTGTTGTAAGGTCTGCCCTTTATCAAGTCTTTTGTAGACCCTACTCCCTTAAGTCTGTAATTTCTTTTAATATCTTATTTTTCATTTAAAATAAACTAAAGGTTCTAGGTCTCATGGTTGCATAGAAAAGCTTTGGGAAAAGGGCTTTCTATACAGAGTGCTAATAGAGGGAAAACTTTAAACACACTAATTTTTATTGTGTTAGTTTTTAAGCCAGACTTACCAACTTTGAGGCTGGACTGATGGTTTTTGAAGTTGGGAAGCAGGTCTCTAGAAGAAAAGTGAATGATGTCTCATTTTTCCTGGGTCAGCATGCCCTTAGTTCAAGGGAGTTGTCAGCGAGACCTTATACTTTTGTGAAGGCTTTAAGCTTCTACTCACCACTTTAACTGGGTTGTCAGATCAACATAGCATCTCATTTATGGAGACGTACTCTGGATTTGTTACTGAGCTGTGGTTCAGAATAACTGTTGAAGAACAAGTTGTTCTGCCACAGCTCTTATGAGAGCTGTTCGTATGCATGCTGTTTCATTCCAAAATGAACATGCCTTTTTTGACTTAGTTCAGGCTATTTTGGAAGGTAGAGTAAGTTAAAACATGGAGGGAAAAAGCCCTGTTCTTCCTGAAATAAGGTGATCTGCACTGGGCATCTTTTCTGTAAGCTTTTTGTGTTTTGAAGTCACTATGTAACTGGGTGGTAGTACCATGTGGCTGGCCCTAAATTTTTTTGCAATTAATTTTATGGTAACAGGGAGTCTTTAGGAGATCAGCTGTTTTCTATAAAAAGCTGGACGATGCTGATTTTAATAGAGGGGTCAGCATGCTTGCCTTCCATGCCCCGACTTGGCACATTGTCCTTTTGTATGAGCAGGCTGGGTGAGTGACAGGGCATACTTGCACTCGGTTGCATAAGGGGTTGACACAAATGAATTGGGTGATAAAGCTGATGTTCCACCTGCCATACAGATGCCATTTAAATAAAGATGTCCTCCTGATCGCACAAGCATTTACCCATCACAAGGGCTGGCAGCGCTGTGTAATATTTAAGCTGTTTCGCTTAGCTCATGGAAAACAGGAGTAAATTTCAGTGTTGCCTTTCTGGGTGGGCAGTGTGACATTGCGAGCGGTCATGGGCCTCTTGAGCAGTGAGGAAACCCTTGTGGAGCTGGTGGCCAGGGGAGCAGGTGATGCTGGAGTCCTGGCTGATGCTTTTCAGCAGAGCCTGGGCTTTTGAAATGGCCCATCCCTACAGGCTGCTGGGTCAGTGGGGGATGCTGAGATTGAGTTTTGCTTTCCCACGGTGCTGTGTAACCCCTCCAGCTTCACATTTAGTGTGATGTTACCCAACTGCCGTTTCTTCTTTTGCAACATGCTGCATCCTCCCCATCTCACATTTCCTAGGAGAAAACAGAGCCGCATGGCGTGAGATCCCCAACTGACAAAGCTTCCTCTTCCCTTCACCACACCTGGGTGCTGCAGCAGGGCTTGTCTCTCATCTTGCATAAGTGCTGTGGCACCTTCAATCCTTTAGTGTGCTCCACTCCCCCCTGCTTCTTTTTTTTTTTTTTTTTTTTTTTTTTTTTTTTTTGAGGACGGAGCAGGGCTGAAGGGGAAAGGCAAGGATGATTTTCCATGGTGCCCAATGTCAACTGCTTGTCCCCGTTTCCTGTCCCTGCAAGCCCAGTGACCATAATAGGGTACACTGATGGAGATCTGATGGCTTTCCTTGCCATCTCTCTCCTCCTTGTTCCTTTCCTTATGAAAAAGCATTTGCTGGAACAGAAGTGACAGCAAATCCTTGCTTTTGGGGACTGGACCTTGCTCTAGTAGGCAAGGTGCTGGTTAAATAGTAACAGAAACATGGAGGCTGGGTTTCCACTTAGATTGACCATCATGGCAAATTGCCATGAGGCTATATAAAACAGATAAAGTTTTACTTCTCACCTGCAAGCATGAGTCCTCTTTATGTAACTGACCTTGAATATTGTTCCCAGTTTTGGGCCTGTCACTACAAGACAGACATTGAGTGTGTCCACACATGAAGCTGTTGAGGGCACAAGCCTCATAAGGAGTGGCTAAGGGAACAGGGGTTCTTTAGCCTGGAGGAGGCTCAGAGGAGACCTAATCACTCCTTATAACTACCTGAAAGGAGGTTGTAGTGAGGTGGGGGTTTGTCTCTTCTCTCAAGTAACAAGCAATAGGACAAGAGGGAACAGCCTTGAGTTGTACCAGGGGAGATTTATATTGGATATTAGACAAAATTTCATCGCCAAAAGGATTGTCAAGCATTGGAGCAGGCTGCACAGGGGCATGATACAGTCACCATCCATGCAGGTATTTAAATTATGTGCAGATGTGGCACTGAGGGACATGGCAGTACTGGCTGGACTCTGGTCTTAAAGGTCTTTTCCAACCTAAATGATTCTATGATTCTATAGTCACCACAGGTCAGTATTTTGTAGATTTTGGACAGATTATATAGGGAGAAAATTTAGGCTGAATCCCAGCTTGATTTTTTGAGAGGGGGTGGAAGGGAGAGGAGGCAGCAGGAGGGGAGAGAATGAATGGAAAATTGTGTTGGGGAAAGATTTAGAGAAAAAGAAAGTTGGAGTGGAAACTGGTCAGGCTCTTGGTGACTTCTTGTGTTCTAATCCTACCATGTTCTTTTCCTATTCTAAGTAAGTCTCACATTTTAGACTTGAGCTAAATGTAATCACAAAGAACAGCTTTGAGACTGGGAGTGTGAGAGGATCTACCCTTGTTCTCCTGAGGTTGCTCTGACAGCCTCAGCCAATAATCTCCAAGTGCTGCTACCTTTGTGGCTTTGTAGCTGACTTTTGTTGGCAACAAGTGGGACTTTAGAAGTTAAAAACTTTAGTCCTAAACCTTGCACTCCTGATTCCTGTGTATTAGCCTGGAGTGGATTTAGAGGGTTTGTGTGGTGTGTGTTCCTGATGCCTGAGCTGCTCTGCACCTTGTGGCATTTAAAAGCAGGAGGGACATCGTATATGAACTGAAGGAGCTTGGTGAAAGACACAACAAAACAGCTATTTCTAATGCATTCATCAATGCTGATTGAAAAGTGGTAGGAAAGAGAGAATGTATAGGCCAATCATCTTAGCAGATAATTTCTCTGAAGCATTTAAACATTCTGGTGAAAGAAATATATTTGAAAAGTGCTGCTACTGCATGAGAGAGTAAGGCCAGTGTTGCATCAAACTAAAGGAGAAAGATGAACTGATTAGTTTCTTACCATTTTCCCCCCCTACACTCTCTTGTTGACATTTGAAGTGGAAAAAGTTATCTGGGTTGAAAAATGTCACTTGGTTAAAGAAAAAAACAAAACAAAATCAACCAACCAAAAAGTCTAAGCAAACAGTTAATACGTTGTCTAGTGGGTGGGTTTGTAGGACCTTCACAAAAACAGTGCTTGGGAACTGGAGGATGTGGAGGGGAGCATCCTGCTGGGCTGGATATGGCAAAGTCGGTGGTTCTGGTGTGAAAGCAAGGTGGTTTAAATGGTTGCTCCTCCCAAAATTGAGATGTGTTGATTCAGACTGCTAGCTGTAATATATAAAGAGGAGAAGCAATGGTTAATTTGATGGAGAAAAAAAAATTATTCACATGAACAGGGGATTTAATTTGAAGTTTGGAAGGAGCGCATTGCAGATGCTGGGGTAGTGCAAGCCTGTCAGGGTGCTCCCTCTATCAGTGGTGGAATCACAGGATAGTTAGGGTTGGAAAGGACCTTAAACATCATCCAGTTCCAACCCGCTGCTGTGGGCAGGGATACCTCACACTACACCATGTCACCCAAGGCTCTGTCCAACCTGGACACCGGCAGGGATGGAGCATTCACAGCAGCCCATTCCAGTGCCTCACCACCCTTACAGTAAAGAACTTCTTCCTTATATCCAATCTAAACTTCCCCTGTTTAAGTTTGAACCCATTACCCCTTGTCCTATAGCTACAGTCCCTGATGAAGAGTCCCTCCTCAGCATCCTTATAGGCCCCCTTCAGATACTGGAAGACTGCTGGAACAGAGATTGCTGCTGTGGAGGGTTCAAAACTAACGCTTGGGTGGAAAATGGGAAGTGTGTTTGCATGTGTGTCTGTGAAATTAGAAAGAAACAGGAAAAAGCGTGTCCTGTTTTTGACAAAAAATAACTCTTAAACACCTTCCTCCGATAAAACTCACAGACCTCTCCCAAATCTCTTTTTCAAGCTTTGTAGTTCCTCTTTGGTTTGAGAAAAATAGTATGACACAAAGCTCCCTCTCCTCCGAAACACTAAAATTGAGTGAAAATCATGCACAAGTGTTTTTACGTGATGGTGGGAGACAAGCAGAGTTCTCCTGGTGAATAAATTGATGGGAGACCTTTAGGTGCTGCTCAGAGCTCTGCTGCAACACGGCACTGTGTGGATTTGCTGGGAAAAGGTAGATTAAGCTTCTGATGATTTTTTTTTTTTTAATGCTGGTGGATGCTCTAAGTTTTTAGACCTGTATTTTAATGTAATGCCCTTGGTCCATTGTTCCTGTTGTCTGTGCTCTCTGTATTTTGGGAACCTAAGAGTGTTTAGCCTTCCTTAGGATATTCACCCTCCTCCTCCTCTCAGCTATGTAACTGGGGAATTCTATCTAGTTGATAATCCCTGGCCTCAAATTCCTAATTCTTTCCTGCTGATTTGAGGTATCTCCTCCACTTCTCCCTCCCTGATTTCCTCATTGCCTGCACCCTGTGGATGTGCTCTTGAGATGCTGGGTGTGGATTACAAGTTCCTGAGAAAACCTGTGGGTAAATAATAAATGTGTCATAACGCTGAGCTCCCTTATCCTCCCCTCTGCTCTCCTCTCCCCTCCCTGGGACTCACTGGTGACAGTGAATGTTCCCCTTTTAAGCTTGTCCCAAAGAGCAGATCTTCTTCATTGGGTTTTCTCTCTTTCTTTTTATTTTCTTTTGCCTCTTCTTTGTGAGAGTAAATAAAGCACAAACTGCAAACGAGAGGTGGAATTGTAGATGAGGAGCTGATTTAGAAGTTGATCTGGTTACGTCCCTGCTCAGCAGAGAAAACAGCTTCTTGCTTAAAAACAAAGGTATATCATGGACTGGATAAACAGCTCTGCCAATGCTCTGGTTTTAGGCATTCTGTCCGTCTGTGAAGTGATGTGCACGGGTCAGACTCTGTGTGCAGGGGCCCTGGGGAAGTGAGGAGATGTGATGCTGCTGCAGCAGCAGCATTGCTGGGGTCCTGTGTGATCCCAGGATGGGAGCTGGACATGGAGCATGGTCTGTCTATCCTGCCCAGGAGCTCTCCTACCCAGAGGCCTGCTGTTTTCCTACAAAGCTGGGCCCCTTTCTTGCTATCTTTCCTGCTCTTTTTCAAGGTTGAAGGATAGGAGAAGAGATGAAAATTTGTAAGTTTTAATAGGACCGAACTTTGTACCCTGTGCTGTCTCTCCTGGGGCACCAAACCATTAGTACCTGTACTTGGCTCCAGCCAAGGGCTTTTGTTTGTTTGTTTGTTTGACCTGGGTTCCACTTTCTAAAATCCTAGGAATCCTACAAAACAGATGCCTTTGAGAGATGGAGAAATATTTTATAGGTTGGGTTGTGAACCCACGAAATCCAATATTGCTTTTTTCAGCTCTGTCACAGATTCCTTCTGTAATTTTGAGCCCCTTCACTGATTCCCAGAAGGCCTGTTGTGTTTTGGTGAGGTCCATGTGGAAATTTGTAAGTTAAACAGGCCAGGCTCAAGGTTACTATGAGAATCAGTAGTCTCAAGTGAATTGATTCTTGAATTTTGGAACAGCGCCTCTCCTGCTTCTCCGTGCATCAGTTTCCCCTTTTGGTAAGTGGTGCTGTGGAAACCTTCTCCTGGGTGTTGTACAACACTAGCTCAGCCTCAGGCTGACATGTACTGTGGCAAAGATGGCTGTGGAAAGACCAGCTGCCTATGAGACCAAGAGGAAGAAAACTGGAAATACCCCATGTGTCTGCAAAGAAAAGGAACACAACGAGCCCTTTGATCTCAGGCTTTTGTGGGTTTCCTCTTTATTTTGCTTGCTCATAGATTTCTGGAGGAGTTCCAGAATTCAACCTTGGGGAAAGCCACCTTCAGACCTATGGGCCGCTTCCCCAGTGGGGCTGAGTGTTTGTGGGGAAAGCTCTGGCCATGGGGTAGGCAGTGCTGTTTATCTGACTGCCTGGACCAGTTCCCGAAGTGAAGTACTCAAATCACAGCCAGGCAGATTAAGTGTTTCCCCTACCCAGTGGTATTTGTTGTGATGTAAAGCTGG
The DNA here is from genome assembly GCF_963264785.1 of Psittacula echo. NCBI lineage: Eukaryota > Metazoa > Chordata > Aves > Psittaciformes > Psittacidae > Psittacula > Psittacula echo. The sequence goes on along the minus strand of NC_137740.1, from coordinate 27,838,675 downwards.
AACGGTTCCTAGAAAGCATTAAAACACAAATAATATTAACCAGAACCAAGAGAGAGCAGCCAGTCACTCGGAAATGAGAAATATGTTATGGTGAGAATGGGTCAGTAGGAACAAGGCCACCTGGTTTCCACTAGTAAATCCCTCAAGATCCTCAGTGAAGTCTGGTCCAGAAGGACAGGGCATGAGCAGGGCACTTGTCTGCGCTGGGGTGGGATTGTGAGGCTTTGATTGTGAGTGATATGAACTGGAGCGTACTGGGCAAGGCTGGTCCTGTCTGAGGACCCTGAGATGATGGGCTGGGGAGTTGGCCTCTTTGACTCAATAAAAAGTCTGTCAGCTGGGACTGATCCAGCCCACCCACCCAAGATGTAAGGCATTCTGGCATCCTGGGAGCTGTCATGATAATCACATGCAAAATGGTATTAACTGTATGCACCATTTGTTTATTGTTATATTTACCTGGATGGTAACATCTCCTCCCCTTCTCTCCAATATAAAACGTGCTTGATAACTCACGAGCCCTCATAAGGCCAAAGGGACAGTCAGCCCTTTTAATGTGTGGTGTCATGGAATAAATAACCCACAGGGCTAATTCCCTGCAGGCTTGTCCTAATCTCACCTCATCCTCATCTCTGTTCACACACACAAATGAATGCTGTCAGCAGTATGTAATGTGCTTCCCTCTCTTGCAGCTTAAACAAGTAAATCCTACAAGACCAAAGCTTTAGAGATGGAAATTGCATCATGTTGGTGGTCTTGGGCATGTGATTCAGGCAACTGAAGCACAGCTTGAAAGGATGGTGCTGTCTTCAAAGAAAATACCTTTCCTTCTATTGAAATTTCACACTATAATTTGGAGAAAACCATGTTTTTTGGTTTTGCTTTGTGTTTGCATCTCAAAGTAGCTTCTACCATGGTTTGTGCAAGACTTTCCCACAGCAACCAGGAAAGAAACAAACTATGGAAAACCACTTCTTTTTTAATTTTGTTTTGTTTTTTTTTTTTTAAATACCAAAAGGTGGGCAAGGGACTCTGCAGAAGCGTAGGTCCTGAAACTACCTGCATTTTCCTGAAGTCCTACCCTTTATTGGTACTCAATTAAACTTGGTAGTAGAAAGAGTTTGTTGCTTTGAAATGCAAAGTTGCAGCACCCTGCTACTCTCCTTCTCCTGCCATTTTGTCACTCCTGATCTTATTTGTTCTGTTGGCACCTTCGAAGGAAGATATGTTTCTGTGCAGGGGAAGAGGGAGGTAGGCAGGCGTCTTGTGTGTTTCTGTAGGGAAATCCATATTTAAATGACACAGGTAGTAAACTTTTATATTTTCTTTTCACTTTTGGATGGTGCTTGGTTTTATTCTTGTGCGAGGCATGTTGGGATGCTGCACTTCCCTGGGGCAGGCTTGCAGTAATGGCTATCCTTCCTCCTGCAGTCACTATGTGATCTCTAATAGCTTCTGTAATTTGTCTTATCAACAGATATTTTGGCATCTGTGTGTTTTGAAGGGAAGTCAGGCATTTAGCCTTCAGTTGGATCAAGGCTTCACATCACTGTACATTTCGTATTCAACACAAGACTTGCACAGGGACCCTGCAGTTCAAATTCACTTGCCTGTCTGTGTGGGAGTGCTGGTTGAGACTTCGCTCAGGCTCTACAAGCCCCATTGCTACAGGAGATGCAGGATCCCATTGCAGCGGATGAAGGACATCCCAGGGTGGGGATTTTCTCCTTTTCGGCCCTGAAATTTGTGTTGCAGCAGGGAACAATGTTGCTTGGTGCCCTTCACGCAGCAGCCCTGGCAACCAACACCTTTGGTCTTGCATTTGGGCACAGAGCTGATGGATCAGGCAGCTGCGTTGCTCCTGGAGCCTGTTTTGCCATGTGGGGACAAGTAGTTTTAAACAGCCAGTGTGGGTTTAAATCTGACACCAATCCCAGGCACAGTGAAGTTGTAGGTTCACTGGGAGTGTGTGCTTTGCTGTCCTGATGCTTTCCTGCTGCCTGGCAAAAGACTCGGTCTTAAGATCTTGAGATCTTGAATCCACAGAGATTTCTTATAATATTTTCACTGGGTGGCATCCAAAAGAAAGAGAGGGATTTCAAGAGATAAAGCGAAGTCATCTTGCACTGCTGAACAGAGTGTTGAAGTAGAGTTGTTTTTTTTTTTTTCGTCTGGGGCTTCCCGAAATGGAGGGTTATGGGGAGCCTTTGAGTCAGTGGAATCCAAAACCTTGATGAATCATTTGATGTCTTACTGTGAAGCGTTTCTTCTCCCATGCCAACTTCAGCTCTGAAGGATTTATCACCCTTATCCATGTGCTTTGGGAGTGATGATTAATGCAGGGGAAGGGCCAGGGCTTGGAAAGGATAGTGTGCATCACTCTTCTGGGTGAGTAACCCAAGGGGTGGGTGGATGTGGGAGCAACTATACTGTAATGTGGGTCATTGAGGAGTGGGGAAGGGTGAGGCCCTCTAACCTAGAGGGGTTTGGACTCTGCCCCCAGCTAGCAAAATTATCGAATTATCATCAATGTCAACATCTGGCCCATCAATTTTTCCATTAGAAACTCATTTCTTTGTGGGATTTTAGTAACTTGGCTATTTCGGATCACACTGAGAGACAGCATGCCCCTGCGCAGGCACTCAGCATGGGTGCTTTAGTTGTCTGCAAAGCTGACATATATAATAATAATTTATTGCACTGCCTTGAGAATGGGCAAAATGGGAAAAACCAAGCTCCTACTTAGTAGGACTTCTTTTCTATCAGAGAAGCTGTAGGAACAATGTGCTTGCAATTAACTGTAATAGCAAGAGTTTATCTGGTGAGGGGAGGGGTTGGGCAAAGGGTTTTTTTTTAGCTGAGGTTATATTTTGAAACACAAGAGCTCCTTGATGATAAGGCTGGTTCAGATGCCTTTTGATTAGTGCTGTAATCCATCAGCTCACCTTGCTGGGCAAGAGTAAAGAGTGCTTTCTGTCATTGTTGCATCCTTCCTTGCTCTTGGCTCTGTGGTTGCCCATGTGAGACAGTGCTGCCCTAGCAGCACTAGCAGATATGTTGGGTTGCATGGTGATGGCTGCAAATGTAATGTGGGCCAGTAACCGTGGTCCTTTGTGAGCAGTTGGCTGCAGCACCACACCATAACCCTTCTACTCTGTGGCTCAGTGAATTGGGAACATCTGGCCTGGGAATCCTAGAGCTTGCTGGGTTTGGCATGGAGCATCCTGGGAGGAAAGGGATACCAGTGGGGTCCTTGTATAGTGTTTTTTTGTGGTGGAAGACTGGGAGGAAATGGTTTCCTTCATCATGGATAGCATGGAGAGGTGTTGAAATGTGGTGACCCTTTTGAAGCTGTGGGTTTGTACAAAACCCTGTGGTGTTGTGAGCTATAGCCCATACCCCTCCAGTCAAAATGGTGGCTCAGAAGGGACCAGTGGAGGGTCCTTCTGGTACCTGCTGTGTGCACAGCCCAGGGCTGGTCCACAGTGTGTTCCAGAGCAGATGCAACTGGGGGGGCTGTTCTCTTCTTGGACAGATCTGCAACTCAGTTGTGTTGTAGTGTCTCTCATCAGCCTTTGCATCACTTACCCAGCCTAAAACCTAGAGCTGACTCTTCATAAAGTCTCTTTCCCAGTTTAAGCAATTCCAAAACTCAGGGTGGTTATTTAAAGCTGTGGATGAAACACAGTGCCCACCTATGGACCAAAAAATTAAGGCAGTCTAGTTTACAGCTAGGCTGGGGAGCCAGGGCTTTCCTGAGGGCATGAGCTGCATATGTGTGTATGCAGCTTTCCTACAAAACAGGATCTGGTTTAAGAGGGTATTTCTGTACAGGAAAGCACGTAAGCATAGGCTTAAGTCCTGCGGAAGTCAAAGCAACTTAAGGGCATATTAAAGTTAATCAGGTACTTAAGTGATTTTCTGAGTTGGCCTGGATCTGGAATGGAATGTAAGGCTCCCTTGAGTTGGGATTCACAGCCCTGTTTTGTAGTTCCTTCCCAAGGCAGAGGATGATTTATTCATTTTGAATTCTTTCCTTAAAGATGGCCTGTTTTGGCCTTGCTGCTTTGCAAGTTATTGGAAAAGATGATATGAAAAGTTAAAGTGCTATGAGCAACACAGTCCTTTTGAAATGACTATGAGAATTTGTACCATTCATTTCAAAAGGGCTCAGTGTAGAAAGAATAATGCTGTAAAAAGGATGTTTCACTGAAGGATACTGTTGGAGTCAAAATGCCATCTGGTGTGATCAGAATGACAATCTGCTTGAAATTGGTGTGGTGTAATGTGCTACTACTATAGATTACTTTCCTTCCATGTTTTTTGTTGTTCAGTTGGGTTGTTTTTTTTTCTCCCCTTCCTGAAGTCTTTTTGCAATGAGTGGGATGCTTACAACATGGACTTAAATGTGATATTGTGTAATAAGAATAATAAGCAGGTGCATTGTATAGTATTTAAGTGGAAAGCCTTGAAGGTAAAAGTAATGTGGCTGCTGCTCCATCTTTTCCCCATGTGAACATTTTTCCTCAAGCACTTATGGGTTTCCCGGTGTGTGAGGTTTATTTAAGGTAAATTTCTATTCAGGTGGATGGTACAGTGCTTCTGAATTGATATTTCGGTAGAACTTTTTACATTTATAACAATAGACGGTGTTAATATATAGGTTCTTCATGAGAACACTAACGTTTTGCCTGGAAATAGCGGGATCATTTGATGAATGCTTGAGTGTTGCTAATGAAAAGGGGTGGGAGAGGAAATTACCCTTAATAATGAGTTTAAGTGACATTTTTCTTATAGAATGCCACTGTATTTGATTTTCACAGAAACAAGAAACCAAAGGTATTCACGAGGCAGGTGCAGTGCAGCTGGGTGCCTGAAGACTTGCCTTGGCTACTTTTCTCTGTGCCTCAGTACTTTTCCTGTTCTTGCTCTACTGCAGGTTGGTGCCTCCTGGAGCCTGGCAGCCCTGGCCAGCAGCATCCCTTGCTGTCTGAGGACAGCCCAGCGGATGCAGCCCTCCTGGTGCTTCAGCCCATGTTTGCAAAGTGTGTCTGTTCTTGTGTTTCATGTCCCTGCTCTGCCTGGCCAGGAGTGAACCCTTGTCTTGACTTGCCACATCCTCTGGTAGGAAGGCTGTCAAGCAACTTCTAGCTAAAAACACAGTTTGTTAGGAAAGGGAATTAGTTACTTTTTGGCTTGCCTTTTGGACCTCTGGCCTCCAGACTAGGCAGAGCCTCTTTCCTAGTCCTTGCTGTAGTAAATCCAACCTTGTAAGACCAGCAGAGGTGTTGGGTGCTTTTCTGATCAGGTACTCTCTTCAGTGTTGGAGACATGCTAGAATGGGAACAAAACCCAAAGATTGAGGTGTTACTCCAGAAGGGTGGTTGATTCCTCAGTTAGTGAGGAAAGACTTGGGTTCTTGGGAGCATCTGTCTGTGATAGGCTGTAAAATGGGGCAAACCAGAGTTGTTTTTATTTGATTGTAGTATGTTGGCTCTCTGATAACTTTCTGCTGCTATACGTGCCTTGATTTCCTTCTCTGAAAATGCAATAATAATTTATTTTATATGTGTTGTGACATTTGCAGCGAACATATTCTTGCACTGTATAGGTACAAAGTTTCAGTCCTTGGTGGGTTGGATATATTACCATGTCTAACCCTATAAATTCCAGTAACACTAAGGGAAATTCTAGTGCTATTGTAGTTCATGAGAGCTACTGGTCCCGGTGTTGATTTCTACCCTGAACTGCAGCTGGTTATTTCACTGAGACTTTGAAGCTCTGGAAGGAGATACGCTCTGAGAGGAAAACACCCTTCTGCACAGGGTGTCAACAACACCTCAGCTATTAATGGAGAAATATGGACTTACGTCAGAGGAGATCAGGGAGGAGCAGGTTTGAACCAAATACATTTTTGGAGGATTATATGCAGGTGGTCCATCGTGATTTCCCTAAGATGTGTGTTGGTGGAGTCTCTAAGGAAGGCAGCACTCAGCACTTGCCTGATTTTTGCCATTTGGGGTGTCTGGGCTCATGGAAATTCTTCTACTAAAGTTGGAAACAGTTTTATAAGAGAAAGGTCAGTCCAGCTTGATACCAGCCATAGCATTCATCCCCATCTGCCTGTGCAGGGATGGACATTACTTGCACCCAAAAAACTGTGACATAGAGAGTCACAAATTCTGGGGCAAGAGGGGCAGTCTTTCTTGGTGCAGTTGTCCTGTGTAGGATAAAGACTGTAGTATCTCTTTGTAAGAACAGAATCTGAATTGTCCAATTTTTTGCTCTTTTTTTGCCTTATGGCCCCAGCATCTTCCTTGCTGGCTGGCATTTACTAAGCTCCTCTTGGTTTCGTGTGCTTTCTCCAAGCCCTAGCCCGTTTACCTCCTGCCAGGTTGTACCTGGTGCTGCCATCATCTCTCATCCTTCAAACATCCCGTTTTTCTACCCAGGAGTGTGATGTGGCAGCACAGCTGTGAACTTCCTCTCTTTGGCTGGGTGGTTTTGGTTTTTTGTGTGTGTGTGGTTTCTTCTTGAGCTTCCATTTGTCCTGTCTGCAAAATGGGGATAATGCTTCACTTCATGGGCTGTGAGGCTGCAGAGAGGTGGTTTCTCATCACAGCTGAATGTTGACCAAGTTGTGGTGACCGTGTGTGCTTCTTGTCTGCTGCAAATGTGAGGCAAAGCCCTTTGGCTGAAACCACTGAGAAGTCACTTCACCCAAATTTCTTAAGCTATGGTCACAGTCACCTTGGTATTTAGAAAGTGCTCTGGTGTCTGAGAAAGAAAGTGTATTGTGGGGTTTATTAGTTTTAATTTAAATGTTTTTGAAATACCAGAGGCTTGTGCTGGGAAAAAATAAGGAGGTTTTGGTTTTCTTATGCTATCAAGCCAGCCCTGGACATGGTGCAGACAGCTGTGTGGTTGCTGCGGATTTGCCACCTTAGCTGTGATATTTTTGCAGACACGGCTTCAAGTACAATTCTGTTGAAGCCCTTCATAGCCCTACAGTGAAGGGAATTATAAAGGGCTTGCACAGCCTGGCTTGGAGTTTCTGAGCTTACGAAAACGAGCAGTGTGAAATGTTTTTGGCAGGCTTTCGAGAGCAGCTGTCTAGACACATGCATTGTCATATAACGACGGATCTTCTTCATTTGGGTTGTGCATTATCATCCTTCATTACAGCAGCAAGAATTTACCTGAATCCACTGTTCTGTCTCCAGAAATGGCAAAGACTTTTTCTATCAACTAACAGTTACATCCCTATTAAGGGCACTTTGATCCCTTATGGAAAATGATTCTGCATCCCTCCAGATTCTTAATCCAGAACAAGAATGGGGCTAAGATATGTTGGATGATCCCAGCGTTGCTTTTGCTGCTGAGGAGCTGCAGCCATGAAGACCAAATTTGTCCTGTGTGTCCTCATGGGAAACACTGGAGCAATCTGGGTCTCTTTTCTTGGGGGCAGATGACCACTGTTGTGTCGGGAGGTTGTCTCATGAGCATTGCAGCGCTGGGATAGCTGCAGGAATGTGTTGCTCAGCCCTATTATCTCTACTGATGTGCTCTGGTCCTTGTGTTTATGTCCATATAGTGCAAAGAAGGTGGCTTTGGTTGATGGCCCGGGTTTGGGTTGATTTTGAAGGTCAAACCTTCTGCAGTGGTTGAAATGCTGTAGGTGTGGCTGTTTGGCTGAGAGGAAACTCCTGCCTTATGACAGTGCTGTGGCTGCTCTTGCTTTCTTTTGTTGTTTGAAGACAAAAGCAACTGAAATAAAAGAAATCCCAAACTCTGAAGTTTCTGGGCTACAAATCTTTGAGGGCAGAGAAGAAAAACACTGTTGAGAAAAAGCAAGTGCTAGCCTCGTGTGTTATATTTTTGGCCCTTTGGGGACTTGTGGTCCTCCGTGGCTTTGCAGTGAACAGAGGAGATTTCCCTGGAAACATCACCTTTAGTTGTTTTTCCCATCTAGATGGAGATGAAAGGTGCCAGGCTTAAAACCATGGCAATTTTCATGGCAGTCATGGTAAACAGAGTGAAAGATCGTCACTTCCTTGCTGAATATGGACTTCCTGCCTCTGTGGTCCCAAAACCAGAGGGGAGCAGTGAGTCCTGCTGTGTGTGCTGAGATGGTGGGAGGTCCTGTATGGACATCAGGGTGGGCTGCTCCTCGTGGTCCCAGCTGGGAGCTGCTTCCTCTCAGGAATATTGAGCTTGAAGAATCATTCATCCTTGAAGGCCTCGAAAATGAGCTTCAAGTGTCTATTTTGCCTGCTTATTCCGTTTCTTGACTCATGTGCATGCATAGAGGTGGTTCTCTCCTTTTAATTTCATTTTATTTTCTCTTCTGCTCATGCAGAAATTTTGCAAACTACTTCCCAGGGCTTTTGAGGTCCCTGCGTAGCCCCTGGTCCTTGTGTTCCCTGTGGTGGTCTGAGGGTCTCTCCCTTTGGGAAGGGCTGGGCTTACAGCCCAGCTGATTGCCAAACCTGACCCTAGTCAGTGATTCGGCTGCAGAGATTTGTCCCTGTTGGTGAGCTACCAGTGCTTCAAAGAAAAGAAAGAGGGACATGTTCTGTGTCAGGAAGGAGGGAAAGGAGAAGGGAGATAGTTTTCTCCTTTCTTATGAGTGTATTGCTTTTAATTCTTACGAGGAGGAGAAAGTGTTTTCAAATCTCAGTATTAGTGACCAAGCCCTCAAAAGGCAATGACTTTCGTATGGAGACAGTACAAACCAAGGCTTCCCATTAGCTCCTCATCTTGTCCTCATCTTGGCTGAGAGCACCTCTGGGCAGGTGCTGGGGCCAGGCAAGGTAGATTTGCTTTTCGGGAACTGATGGGCAACCAGCTCACTTCCAAGAAAGGCAGGCATGCTTTTGCTCTGTTCTTGTGAGCAGCCGTGTGGGCCTGCTGATCCTCCCACACCTCTCACCCCTCCACCTCCTCTGGCTGCTTGGCAAGGACTGGTGCCTCCTGAGAAGTTCCAGGCATATTAGTTATATACTGCAGGACTGTTTTCCTTTTTTTTTTTTTTTAACCTTAGTGCTGTAGCAGTCAGGCAGTGCGAGTGAGGAAAGTTTCCAAGCCATCTATTTGAAGCAGGGTAGTTGCAGAGCACCTACTCTGGGGCAGGAGGTGACATCCCATGGGGGACTGATGGTGGCTGGTGCTGAGCTGCAGGGCACAAGGTGGCTGCCTGCGGGTAGGGGACATTTGGCAGGGGGCATACATGGCCCTGTTGGCAGTGGGAAAGGAAACATTCACTCCTGCTCCTCATGTCACACAACTCTTTTTTTAATCACTCCAGCCCACAGGAATTTTTTATTTTACTGATTTTTGTTGCTATTGGTTCTTTCTTTTGCCCTTTCTTTTTTTTTTTTTCCCCCTTTTCTCTTTTAATTGTTGGAGCTGTTTTTAATCCCTGACCATAATAAAGCCACACTGTTAACACAAGCAGCGGGGTAGCTGGAGTTGCAGCTGCACTACAAGCTCTGCTTTTAATTTCAGGCTGTTATTAATGAGGCTAGAAATCTTCCCCTCCCCCAGCTGAGTTTCAACTGTGTGTCTCCATGTCACTTCACTGGGCGCTTCGGAATATCCCTGACTCCATTTGAATACAACAGGTGAAGGCTGAAGACTGTATTTGGATGTCATGAAGAGGTTTTTGACCACTGTCCTTCCTGTTCTCTGATGCAGAGAACTCTGCACAGGGAGCAGGCAGTGGCAGGAGGTGGAACTGGACCTCCAGGAAGAAAGCAGCATTGGGGAACTGCAGCCCAGAGGTGTTGGGAAGGGGATGGAACTTGACATTTTGGCAGAGGTGGGAGGACAGGGCAGTGTGGCTGCTCATGAGATGCTGCCTGCTGCTGTGGTCCTGGAGCTAAGCATGGGGGGTTCTGATGGCTGGTAATTCAGAGCATGGGGCTTCTTGCTAGAGGGGACTCTTGAGGCCAGTGACCTAAGATCCAAGGCAGACTGGATGCTTCTGTGTGTGTGAAGAATTATTTCAGTGCTAACAACTACTGGCAAAAGAACAAAGTAAAACTGGGAGCAAGACTAAACCTCCTGCTTCAGGATCAAGTAAATCTTTATATTTTAGACATGGGAATGAGATGGTATCTGGGGCAGAAGACTGCAAACCTGCCTGTTATGGAGGATTTCCATCATCCTTCAGGGTGTTGAGAACCAGCCTGGATCAAAGGCAACACCCTTGGGGAAGTGGGCCAAGTTTCTGCTTTCTTTAAGTTTCCCCATCTTCCTGACCAGCTCTGTCATGGCCTTGCTGGGGACTGTGATGCCTGGCTGAGGAAAGCAGACAAGCAGCACATTTCTCTAATGTAACTGAGGGTTAGGAACACCATAGATGTGCAGATCTTTTCATGTCTTCTGTATGGGAGGAAAAGCCAGGACTGAACTGGAGACAATCTGGACATTGGCAGTGTGTCTGTGGGCTTCCTTCTTTCCTGGAGCTGTTTGCGGTGCTCTGATGGTGATTGATCTCACCATCGTTGTTTCCCTGTCCCTGTAGCTGTTGTCCAGTTCTCCACCACTTTCCTGTGGGATATAATGAGAACTGCTTTACTGATGCCAAACAGGGCTGAAAAGGGGGGAATTGATGTAGAATCTTCCTGGGTATTGATGATCCAGAATTTCCAGCTTTTGGTGAAAGAGTGTGTCTTTCTCTTTTCCTTTTTGCTCCTGAAAAGTCCTGGGTACCTGCAGGAATAGTCTTTTGTTTACAGAAGTAGCAGCAATAGCAAAAAGGTTTAATTTTTTAGATTGTAATATTTTAATTGCATTGGGGGGTATGGAAATCCCAGTCTGCTGTTGAAATGGCTGCAGTACACTTGAACTTAGAGATTGTGAGGACTTCAGGAAAAATTTCCAATGACTGGCTTCCCTAAAGCACAGTCCCACACTGTTGTTTGTAACCTGTACGTGTTAAAGAGGATGTATTTCTCTGCGGCTGAGGGGACATAATCCTCCTGGCCCTAAGTGAATTCAGTGAAGGTCATGTTGCCTTTTATTTCCTGTGGAGGTATGACTTGAGTGCTGCTAACCTGGGAAACAACCCTTTGGGACTGTAGGTGCAATAGCCTCGAACTTTTAGGTTAGTACCCCCCTTTCCTCCAATGTGACTAAGAAAACTATTGCCTCTTCGCATGTGCTTGCATCTCATGTGCTTGCAGCTTTGCAGGAGCACTTGCTGGGCTGGTCTAGTTCAGCTTGCTCCTCTTTTTGTTCTGCATCTCAGGAGCATGATGTCTGAGCCTGATGCTGTGTGCTGCATGCACTAGCCTTTTTCCTAGGTGAATTGATTGGATTTCCAGTAAAGACAAACAAGTCTGACGGTGCTGAGCATGCAGCACTGTGCTCCGCAGCCTGGCCTGCTGTGCTCAGTTCCTTATATGGCCAAAAGAAGTAAGAGGAAAAGAGGGCACAGTGTGAATACCAGACATACGATGCATTCCTCCCAGCTGTGAGCTTGGAATCTGCTTTTTTTCCCTGGAAAGTGGACCCTCTGCACATCCATTAATTCAGGCTCTGTTTTAGAGAGGGAGGGAAGCCAGCATTGAGCTGGCTCTGGGCAACACTTAATTACCTTGTGTAAAGGAATTTCTTTTCTGTGAGGGTTTTTTTTCTTTCTTTGGTGGGGACAGAGGAGGGAAAGGGGCTGGGATGAGGAAGGGGAGGCAAGTCCAGGTTGTCCTCAACCTTGCTGTGACTTGGCAAGCTGCAAGCAGGTAGACTGCAATTACATCTATTTTCTTGTCTTAAAAATCAATCTGCTGCATCATTAGCCTCCGCCTTTAAATTCTATTTTCCCTGAATAGCATCTGCCAGTTAGTGGGAGGTGGAGGGTAGATAAGGGAATCGATCCTGGTTCTTCATTCATAATCTGGCTTCAGCCTTCCCTCTGTGTGCAGCCTTTGTTGTTTGAATAACTGTGGGCATGAATGGCTGGTCATGCTCAGAGCTGCTCTAACTGTAGGTACAAAGTATAGGACTTGTATTTGTTAGATATGGGCCCTGATATCTCCAGGCGTGCCGGGATTTCCAGGTCACTGACTCGTTAGCTTTGGTTTAGCATCTTTTATTAGAGGGTTTGAATGAGGAAAGTCAGACCAGTCCATCACATCTCCTGGTTTGCCACTGACTCATGGTGTGAAAAGGCACCTCCTTCAATGACATAGGAGCTGAACCACCATGGCAGGTGTTGTGGGTTCCTAGATTGTTTGGAAGCCAAATTGTGGACTGGAAGCCATGGTGCTGCTCACACATGGGCATCCTGCCTGCTAGCATGGCTGTGCTAGCAGGGACAACTCCCATTGTTTGCACTCACTCTTGAATTGAGAGCTTTAGACCACAGATGTGACCTGTGCTTCCTGGTGCATCTTTCCATGATGATCTCTCTGTTTTGTGGGGGCCAAACAGGTGGGAGATTTTGGACAATTGTCACTCAGCCAAAAGGCAAATAGGGAAAAAACCAACCTAACAACTTTGAGTCATGTTTTATTGCCCTGGGATCAGAGTGCCTGGAAAGCAGTTCTCTGTTGTCTGTTCACAGGCCTTATGGAGGTGATGATGCTACTTAATTTCACAAGCTCCTTTCATCTGCCTCCTGCACCATGCTTTCCCATCTCGAGGATAGGCTGTGACAGCACTTGACTAAGGCAATCTGTGTAGCTTTGTGAGGATCCCATCTGTTTCTCTACTTGACAGCTGGGTTGTTCCGTGTTACTTGCCTTCTTGCTTTCCTGTAAAACCAAGTACGTTATTAGGACCCGAAATAGTAGCTCCTCTGGGCCATGTTGTAATAGGAGGTTGTTTCATGATGACAAGTTCCAGCACTGCATGAAGGCAAAGCCTTTTTAAACATGTGAGGAAATAGCAACAATCTGCTTACAGGTCATGCGTGGCTCAGCTCTTTGAACTTCTGCATTATCAAGTGTGTGCTGTCTCTGTTCTTGGAGACTGTACTTTACGACAAGCGCTGTAAATTATCCAGCTAGGATAATAGAGGAGTTTGATGGTAGAAGAGAGGGAAATGAATGGCAAATCTATGCTAATGAAAACATCTGTTGAGTATTCTTGTTACTCTCTGTCATCCATCCCCACACACATCCAGAGGTTGTTTAAAGTAGGAGTAGACATTTTTCCCTGTGAGTGGACCTTATAATCTTTTGAATAGATAGGTATGGGTGCTAGGCGAAATATTTGGGTGAAACTGGCGGGTGTTGGGTTTTTTGGCATCAGTTTGTGTAAGTGCATTCTTTTAACACTTTGCAATAAATAAGACTTAATGGTTCTCCTTGCACATTAGCCAGAGCTCCCTGAGAAGTTGAACAGTGGGATTGGTAAGCACTGGATTTAGGGTGCCTTGATGTTTTGACTGACCTCTTTATGATGGCATTGGTGTGGGGGATGGCTACCAGTTGAGAGCAGGATACTGTTAAATGGGAGGATTATGTATGCTCATAGCATCCTGTGGAAGCTGAGGATAGTGAGTGCTTGGGGTACTGGACTTGCAGTTGTGTTACTGTAAGTGTCCCAACCACCCCAGCTCCATAGCCAGCGCTGGATGGAACGCTGGAGGGCAGCCATACTCGCCTGGCTACAAAGCCCTGGCTGCAGGTTGGGCATTGTGACTGCTTATCATTGGAAACCAGTGAGCCTTGTGGGAGAAATGACTCTCAGCACTCCACTCCTGTCTCCAGTGCCTGTATTACTTCCAGAGGGTTTTTGGATGCTGCATATACCTGATCTGTGTGCATGGTTAAGGGCCATCATGAGTTTTGTGGGTGGTGAAAGGTCACAGCCTTTCTCTCTTGCTTCCTTTTCTGCTAGGTTTAAATGGCAGTAAACCTCTCCTGATTCCAACAAAACACTCTTAACTGCTGGGCAAGGAGAAAGAGATAGGTGACTGGTAAATATTTTTGTAAATGTTGTGGTGTTTCTGTTTCCAGAATTATTGCTTGGGGTGGGGGGGGAAGATAATTCAATAAACACAAAGCAGGTGTCATGTTTGCACCCTCTTAAGTGCAGGGGAATGCTGTGCTTCTGTTGTTTTTTTCCTTATTTTCTTTTTTGTGGTACTGCCTTAAGGTGCCTTACCAGAAGTAGGGGCCATCATTAGTAGAGAATCCTGTAAAACAGCTGTAATAGTTGCACAATGTTCTCTATTGCTATCAGTTTTATAATTATTCATAGATTTTTTTAAAGCCATGAGGGACTCTCTCTGCGCACATCATTGGTTCTGCTAATAAAATCTTACATTTTAATGGTACATTTCATTGGAAAAACATCAACTGCTCCATAAAATTAAGACTTATATGATCGTGGGATGGTAATGTTTCCTGTTATCTTCGTGGAGAGATTGATCTAGATGGATTTATTTGATTGCTTAACAGCTATTGGAGAATGGTATAGAATCAGATGCTTCATCTCCTCTTCTCCAGAGGTTTGGAGTTCAGCATACAGCTCTTACCCTTTGTTTTCTCAGTGGGCTGCCATGATGGGCTGATGTCTGTCACTGGAGTCCACCCATGATGCAGAAGGATGCTGCATGGCTGGTGCTGAGCTAAATGTGATGATAGGAACATAACTAACTGTGCAGCTCCAGCCCAGTATCATGCCAGAGGCCATGCCACAGAGAGTGCTAGCACACATGGAGCACAGTCGTCCCTTGCCTGATTTCCGTATTTCGTGGGGGATCAGCTCCTCCCAGCCTTGATATCATTTTCTTATTTCCAACCTGTAAAAAGCTTGGTGCAGCTCCTGGCCAGTGGCTGTGATCTTTGCTAAATGGTAGTTCTGCTTTCTTACATATCTCTCCTAAAGTCCCAGTTCCCCTGGGTCCCAAGGACTACAGGAATTAACATGCCCAGCACAGAGAGGTGGTGAGGCTCCCAGGGCTGCCGTTGCTCCCTGCCCTTCCCACTCCGAGGAGTGTGAGGAGTGGGGGATTTCTGGTTTGCAGAGGGGATCTGTGCTCTAGGCTACTGATGAAGGGTGTGCTGGAGGAGAACATCCCACAGGTGTGGAAGTGATGCAGCCCTGTGCCCATACATCTTTACTTGCTGCAGGAAATGGAGATGGTGCTTAAAACCTGTTAGAAATTATTCCAGTGTGAGGTATGGGGAAAGGACAGCTGTCGAACCATGGCCACTGTGTTGTCCCCAGTGTCTATGTAAGGTTCCTACTTGACTGCTGTGACCACAGGTCAGCTGATCAGCTGGAGGATGTTGTTTCTATTCAGACTATTCAAGGACCAGACAGGTTACACTGCCTGCATCCATTATCATAGAATCACAGAATGGTTTGGGTTGGAAAGGACCTTAAAGATCATCCAGCCCCAACCCCCTGCCACAGGCAGGGACACCTTCCACTACACCAGGTTGCTCAAAGCCCCATTCAGCCTGGCTTTGAACACTGCCAGGGGCAGGGCAGCCATAGCTTCTCTGAGCAACCTGTGCCAGTGCCTCATCACCCTCACGGTGAAGGACTATCTACAACATGCTTGACAAAGCTGGGACAGGATGTGCTTGAAATCCCTAAGCCCTTGCTGGCTTTCTCCGGCCCTTGCTAGCTGAGCCTGGACCGGCAGAACAATTTTTAGATCCTTCAGCAAGCCTAGAGCACATGAAAGGGCCCAGAGCAAAGTGAATCTGGGCACTGCTCTGGTTCCTTTTGCCAAATGCTATCCTGCCATTAAATATCTTTTCCCTGTAAGGCAGTAGTCGGTGTTGAGCTGAAGAATGCCACTGCTGAGCCAAAACTCTAGTCCTGTATTTTGCAATAATTAGCAGGTTTGAGCACATCCTTAGTTCAGCAAAAAAGCTGGGAGATGACACAAGTCTGTATTTTATGGTGTTCATTTATTTGGAGAGTGTGTGTGTTGTATTTCAGGGAATGTTTAGCATTCAGGTTCATAGAACTGAATCCAATTTAGTTTACAGGAGACAGCCCAGTTGTCTGTAGCAACCTGAAATTGACTTTTTTCCCCCCCTGCCTACCAAAAGTTGTTCCCTCTTGAGTCATCCCTTTAGTTTAATACAGTGTTCAGGATGTCCCTGCATATGGAAACTTTCTTTTTTTCCTTTTTATCCTAACAAGTAGCCTAGGTGAAAAAACCTTCTTACTTAAGCAACAGCCCTGACTCCGTCTTATTATTGCTTGAAGTTAGTCCTTTCCATGCCATTTCCTTGTGCTCTGTTTCAAGCACTAGAGGCCATTATTAGTAACAGTTCATCACTGCTGCCACTGCAGGGAGACCTCCCGCTGTACAGTCTGGCTACCTTGGCTGCCTGTTTTCCTCAGCAGTGGGTCCCTCTTTGACATGAAACCCTTTAGGCTGCGCTGCTCTCCCCAGCCTCTGCTGGGTTGACCTGGTGTGGGTGGGCATGCTGAAAAATATATTCCTTGTGGTCTCTGTAGCATCAGTCCTGTACCTTTCTGCTTACTTGCAACAGTGCCCGCATGAGGTACAGTGATGGTGTGCATTGAGGAGCTGGGAGAGCACTTCTGGCCATGATGATGCACTGCACAGCTTTTCATCCTAATGCCACTGTTCAGGGCATTGACATTGCTGTTAAGTGCCCTCTCTACCTTTTGCTAATTAGGGTGCTTGGGGCTGGGGGCTGCTGGTGGCTTTGCTGGAGAGACCCAGCATGGGTGAGGTGGCTGCCTTTGGCATGATGCTGTTGATGAGTCATTTACAGGCCTGGAGATAAGTGTGTTGACCTTGCTGAATATTTTAAACTCAAAAAAACATTATAATACTGCTACTTATGGTGTTCTCTGACTTGTACAAGTTTGGCTCTGTTTTCCTGTGCTAGGTCTCTGCTTCCGTCAAAACCTCTTCTTGCAGGTCTTTCCAGTTAAAGCAGTGAAGCTGCTTCAGAGGAGGCTTGGTTAAAAGGTGTTTGAAAAGAATGGGAAGAACTGCAGTACCACTTTGCTTCTGTTCATAAAAGAAGTCTTTGTCCTTGCTGTCTCTGTGGTGCCTGAGGACTCCAAGGAAGTGACTTGCCATGTCAGAGGAGTGCCGGGGATGAAGGGTTTAGGGCGTTTGTGGTTTTGCTGTCTGGAAGAGCATTTGACTACATTTTGGAAGAGCAACCTTTTTCCATAGTTGCTTGCCCCTGGTTTTTGCACACCATTGAAAGACAGCACAGGCTTTCTCCTGTGCTCTTAGTTCTTGCCTGTTCATTACAAAGCCACTGAGGGAGACGTTGCTGGGCTGGGGCAAGGTGTGCCATGGTAGCAGTTGTCCCACCAGAACTTGTCCCCGTTGACTGTTCTACATGAAGAGAAGCAAGCTGCTGCTTGCATCTATGCTTAGGCCATTAGCACAAATTGCACCAATCTGTGCTGTGAAATGTCTGCCTTTCCCTGGCTTGTTTTCTGAAAAGGAAAAAAAAAATGCATGAAATCAATATGGCAGAGGCTTCAGTGTGTGCTCACCTGCTGTTGCCTTGAGAGGAAACCATGTCACGCAATGTGCCTCGTGGGTTTCTGTGTTGTTTTTTTTTTTTTTTTTTTTTTTTTTGTGGGTTTTTTTTTGTTTTTTTGTTTTGTTTTGTTTTTGTTTTTTTTTTTTTTTTTTTTTTTGTTGTTGTTGTTGGTTGGTTGTTTTTTTTGTTGTGGGTTTTTTTTTTCCCCCCACATCAGTCAAAAATTGGTTTGTTTAATGTGCATTAAATAAACCATCATCTGAACATCTGGCTGAAGAAGGTACCCAAAAAGGTTAATCTCCAATTCAGTATTGCTTTTATTGTTGTGTCCAACTGCTTCAAAGACAGTAATGAGTGCATCTCTAATGATGATTTTCAGATGCAGATGTAGCAAAGGCATCTACTACTTTCAGGTGCCAAAACTGAGACTTACAAGGCCTGTTTTTTCAGAACAGTTTGTGTTTTGTAGTGCTATACGTGGTTACAGTACAAGTTGCAATTAGAGATTGAACGGAGAATCTCAGTTCATTACAGCTAGTTCTTTTCTCCTCTGGACATGGTCTTTCTGTGGTTTTAGTTAGCCAGAAAAGGCACAGCAATAAATATATTGGAAAAATTTGATATATGTGACTTTCCTCTTATTACTCAGGAGGTTTATGGCAGAGGCATGAACAGGACCTAATCAGAGTGACACTCAGCTACCAGACCATGAATCATCCTTTCTGATTTCCTTACCATTGCCTGCCTTTCATGCTCCCCATGTTCTGAAAACTGTATGAAGCTGAGGAGGCCATGACCCATATGGTTGCAAGCTCCTTTTCAGCATGACCTGGCTTTTATAAACCAGTAGCAAGTAGAGTAGATACTGCTCTGGGTCTCAGTGAGCTTCCATCTGTCCTTGTTTGCATTCCTCCCTTTAGCAGGAGCTCTGCCTGCTTGAGAGCTGGGTTTTGAGCTAGGTACAACCTGGCTGGGAGATGTAGAAGTTCTTCAGCTATTGTCTGTAACTTCTGACAGTGGGATATTTGTAAATTTAAATGCTTCCTCCCAGAAGTATCAAAGGAACTAAGGCCATTTTTCAGCATGAACATGAAAGGCTTTCATGCACTAGTGCAGTGAGGATTGCCATGGAGAACAAAGGCTTTTGCTAATCGCTTCTAATGCCTTTCAAGTTTATGCTTCATTTTTTCCCGTTTTTCAGACAGCCTCCCAGAATGCTGAGACTTCAGTGACTGACTCACCAAATAATTAACAGGAGGAGGACTCCATCTCTGAAACTTTTGAACACCTCTTTTAATTTTCTTAAACCAACCAGTACCCTGGCCAGGTTCCAGTTTGTGTAATTACATTTGACCTAACTTAATCCCTTGGTAGTTTCAATTGCATGTGGTAGTCGTCTTGGCTCCCTGTTCTAAGCTGCCATTCAATGCTACTCCATAGTTTTCAACAGCTGTCTTAATTCAGATAGAAAAATGGGTGTGTTTTCTTGGTGGAAGCACTCCTTGTTTCTCTATCCCTTGCTAAACATCCTTATCTCTCTAGTATTTTAGGAGGTAGCTTGTCTGATGCTGCAGATAATCTTGCGGAAGTCCTTGGAGCTACTTTCACTCTTCAAGATGAGCATGCATTTGAACTTTCTTATTAGTTAGCTATCATACATTTTGAGATTACTTTAAGTTCTTCATCTTCAGTAACAGGCATTTATTGCTCAGTCTCCTCAGCTATTGTGTGCTGCTGTAGGGACATTATTGGTGCAGATATTCCTCGTTAGTCTTGAAACATCACTTCTGTTATCAAATCTGTTCTAAATAGGAGCATGTCACCTTCCTGTGCTGACAGCAGTTGGGCTGGCTGTGTTAGCATGGGTAGAAGTGGAAAAGACCAAGGAAAGCAAAAGCCCAGGGCAGCTGAGGATTACAAAGTTAAAAAAAAAGTAGCAAAAGAGGTAGTTGGCTGGTGCATACAAGAGAGAAGACCCTGAGCTGTTGCATTGGCATATCCTTAGATGCGCAACACGCATCTTGTTTTCATAGCAGGTGGCAAGTTGAGTGTTTCTTGGCTTCAGTCCTTGGAAAAGGCACATTTGTAACAAAGCCACTTGATGCTTTGGGGCTAGCAGCAGCCCCTGCCAAGGAGAGACAGGAATTGAGAGGATATGGTGATGCAAAAGGTGATCCACTGGTGAAAGATGCTGTTGTGACAAAATGCCTGTTACCATCTAGTTCTGTTTTTCTGAGAGCCTCCAAAAGTAGGATGGCAAATGTGTTATTGCTCTTCTCCCTTGTTGCTTGTTCTCTCTCATGAAATTTGGGTATGTTTGTTGTTCAGAGCTCTTCTCTGTGTTTCCAAACACTGTTCATGTAAATCCTTTCGTTATTCTTTCCCTATCACCAAACCCTTGGTGATACTCTCGGTTTTGGGAGAAAGATTTCTTTTTGATAGATAAAACATCTTGAAGATCAGGAAGTAAGGCCTATGTTGTGAACACAAAGGTTACTCAGTCTTTCATCAGACCTGACATTTCTCCTCTGGGTCTACCCCATAATTACACACACACAAATTCCACAGTAGACTAGAAGTCTTGCCTCTGTTGGTTTCAGTGACACTGTAAATAAAGTAATCAGTAGCAACATTAAGATTTGCCCTCTGTCTCAGTCAATAAGCTTTGGAGTCAGGGCCATCTGATTTTGATATGTGCTGGGTATTCCTGATACCTTGGCAGAACGTTCTTTGAAGTTAGTGAGCACTTTAA
Source organism: Psittacula echo (assembly GCF_963264785.1). Classification (NCBI taxonomy): domain Eukaryota; kingdom Metazoa; phylum Chordata; class Aves; order Psittaciformes; family Psittacidae; genus Psittacula; species Psittacula echo. Next base: position 27,818,467 of record NC_137740.1, on the reverse strand, counting down.
TTCATAGAACACAGATTTATCAAACCCTTATGGTGGTTGTCAGAGAGATTGTGGCCAAGTTTGAGTGGTGGTGCACAATGTGTCTTAGAGTCATTGATGTTACTTTTGAAGATCTGTTTGAATGTTAAATAATGGTGTGGAAGAAATTGCATTTCAGTGTTGTTGGGTTTTCTTTACTACTGGATCCTCTGCTTACCATCCTAAAGACAAATCTTCTTCTTGTTTCAGAGTACTTTATTACTGGGTGTGCCTGAATGCATCAGCCTTTGGATGTGAACATCTTCTTTTGAAACAGCCTTGTGATATCCTAGCTGCCTGTTCTCTCAGGGTAAGAAAAGAAATACACATGCAGAGACACAAGATTAAGAACATGCTTTGAGCAGAAGCAGCATGGCAAAGAGAGAGGAAACCACACTGGTGCCTCAGCTTGTGAATTTTGAAAATAGTGAGCTTGTCATGGAGAGAGGGAATAAACTGTAAATCTGCCCACTCTAAATAAGACAAATTATGAGCTTAAGTTTGAGGAAGAGAAATTTAGAAGAGACATTAGTAAATTATATTCTGCATTAAAAATAGCTGAGCATTATTAAAAATAGTGGATTGCCTGAGGATCTTAGGCAGTTTCAGTTATTGGAAAGGTTTATGAACAAGATGGAAAAACTCTAGCAGACATGCTTTTAGGAGAACCAGTCCTTCAGTGTGGCGAAGAAATGGACTTGATGACTTCTGGAGAGTCGTCCTTAACTCATCAATGGTTAGAAATGGGAGCACGGGAAATTCTTATCTCAAACTTACTCAAAACTGATAAGGTAAAAGGTAAAGCTCAGTGTGTTTGTGCAGAGGGAGCTGCCTGGTCTGATGATGGCCTGATGCAACAGCAATTAACATTGGTGTTTAGTGTCTTTGTTACCTGAAAGGTGATGTTCTTTTGGAGGGCAGTGTAAGCTCATAGAAAAAGAGGTTAATTCACAGCTGCTGCAATGTAGCTGTATTGGGTTTATGTGGCAAGGTTTTGGTAGCAGGGATACTACAGGGCCTCTTCTCACAGCTTGTGTGAGAAGCTGCTAGAAGTTTCCCCTGTGTCTGATGGAGCCAATGTCAGCTGGCTCCAAGATGGCCCTGCTGCTGGCCAAGACTGGAGCCCATCAGTGATGGTGGTAGTGCCTCTGGGATAATATCTTTAAGAAGGGGGAAAAAGTTACAGTGTGGGAGTAATTACAGCTGGAGGGATGAGAGAAACCAAGGTGAGGGAAGAAGGAGGAAGGGATGTACTCCAGGTGCCAGAGCAGAGATTCCTCTGCAGCCCATGCTGAGGCAGGCTGTGCCCCTGCAGCCCATGAAGGTCCACAATGGAGCAGATATCCACCTGCAGATGATGGAGGACCCCAAGCTGGGGCAGGGGGATGCCTGAAGGAGGCTGTGACCCTGTGAGAAATCTGCACTGAACCAGGGTCCTGGGCAGGACCTGTGGCCCCATTGAGAGAGGAGCCCACACTGGAGCAGGTTGTAAAGAACTATAGCCCATGGGAAGGACTCACATTGGAGAATCATAGAATCATAGAATAGTTAGGGTTGGAAAGGACCTTAAGATCATCTAGTTCCAACCCCCCTGCCATGAGCAGGGACACCCCACACTAAACCATGCCACCCAAGGCCTCATCCAACCTGGCCTTGAACACTGCCAAGGATGGAGCATTCACAACCTCCCTGGGCAACCCATTCCAGTGCCTCGCCACCCTCACAGTAAAGAATTTCTTCCTTATATCCAATCTAAACTTCCCCTGTTTAAGTTTGAACCCGTTACCCCTTGTCCTGTCACTACAGTCCCTCATGAAGAGCCCCTCCCCAGCATCCTTATAGGCCCCCTTCAGATACTGGAAGGCTGCTATGAGGTCTCCACGCAGCCTTCTCTTCTCCAGGCTGAACAGCCCCAACTTTCTCAGCCTATCTTCATACAGGAGGTGCTCCAGTCCCCTGATCATCCCTGTGGCCCTCCTCTGGACTTGTTCCAACAGTTCCATGTCCTTTTTATGTTGAGAACACCAGAACTGCACACAATACTCAAGTGAGGTTTCATGAGAGCAGAGTAGAGGGGCAGGATCACCTCCTTCGACCTGCTGGTCACACTCCTTTTGATGCAGCCCAGGATATGGTTGGCTTTCTGGGCTGCGAGGGCACACTGCAGCTGCCTCATGTTCATTTTCTCATTGACCAACACCCCCAAGTCCTTCTCTGCAGGGCTGCTCTGAATCTCCTCTCTGCCCAACCTGTAGCTGTGCCTGGGATTGCTCCGACCCAGGTGTAGGACCTTGCACTTGGCATGGTTAAACTTCATCAGGTTGGCACCAGCCCACCTCACAAGCGTGTCGAGGTCCCTCTGGATGGCATCCCTTCCCTCCAGCGTATCAACCGAACCACACAGCTTGGTGTCATCGGCAAACTTGCTGAGAGTGCACTCAATCCCACTGTCCATGTCACCGACAAAGATGTTGAACAAGACCGGTCCCAACACCGATCCCTGAGGGACACCACTTGTTACCGGTCTCCAGCCGGACATCGAGCCATTGGCCCCAACTCTTTGCGTGCGGCCATGCAGCCAGTTCTTTATTCACTGACTGGTCCACCCATCAAATTGATGTCTCTCCAATTTAGAGACAAGGATGTCATGTGGGACAGTGTCGAATGCTTTGCACAAGTCCAGGTAGATGACGTCAACTGCTCTGCCCCTGTCCATCAGTTTCATAGCCCCATCATAGAAGGCCACCAAATTGGTCAGGCAGGATTTCCTCTTAGTGAAGCCATGCTGGCTGTCACCAACCACCTCCTTGTTTTTCATGTGCCTTAGCATGCCTTCCAGGAGAATCTGCTCCAAGAGTTTGTCAGGCACAGAGGTGAGACTGACTGGTCTGTAATTCCCCGGGTCATCCATTTTCCCCTTCTTGAAAATGGGGGTTCTATTTCCCTTCTTCCAGTCATTGGGAACTTCAGCTGACTGCTATGATTTTTCAAATATGATGGCCAGTGGCTTAGCAACTTCATTTGCCAGCTCCTTCAGGACCCACGGATGGATTTCATCGGGTCCCATGGACTTGTGTACGTTTAGGTTTTTAAGATGGTCTCTAACCAGATCCTCTCCTACAGTGGGCCTAGGGTCTTCATTCTCACAGTCCCTGCGTCCGCCTTGCAAGACTTGGATGGTGCCATCAGAGACTTTGCCAGTGAAGACCGAGGCAAAGAAGTCATTAAGAACCTCAGCCTTCTCCAAATCCTGGGTAGCCAGTTCTCCCGATATCTTCCGGAGGGGGCCTACGTTGTCCCTAGTCTGTCTTTTACTTGCTACATACCTATAGAATCCCTTCCTGTTATCCTTAACAATCCCTTAACAATCCCTTAACAATCCCTTCCTGTTAGCCTTCAATTCTAACTGGGTCTTAGCCTTCCTCACCTGGTCCCTAGCTTCCCGGACAACATCCCTGTATTCTTCCCAGGCCGCCTGTCCCTGCTTCCACCTTCTATAAGCCTCTTTTTTCCTTCGAATTTTCCTGAGCAGCTCCTTATCCATCCAAGGAGGTCTCCTGGCCCTCCTGCTGCACTTCCTTCTAGTTGGGATGCAACACTCCTGAGCTTGGAGCAGGTGATCCTTGAATAACAACCAAGAGTCTTGGGCCCCCCTGCCCTCTAGGGCTGTATCCCATGGAACTGCCTGTGAAGAGCTGTCTGCCATGGGAGGGACCCCCCTCCGAGCAGGGGAAGAGTGTGAGGAGTCCAGTCCTAAGGAGAAAGGAGTGGCAGTAACAATATGTGATGAACTGACTGCAATCATCATTCCCTGTCCTCCTGTGCTTCTGATGGGGAGGAGGTAGAGAAGATCAGGTGTAAAGTTGAGTCTTGGAAGAAGGGAGGGATGGATGGAAGGTGTTTTTCAGATTTGGGTTTATTTCTCATTATCCTACTCTGATTTGATTGGTAATAAACTAATTTGCCCAAGTTGAGTCTGTTTTGCCCATGACAGTAATTGCTGAGTGATCTCTCCCTGTCCTTATCTCAACCTATGAGCCTTTTGTTATATTTTCTCTTCCCTGTCTAGCTGAGGAGGGGAGTGATAGAGCAGCTTTGGTGAGCAACTGGCGTTTAACCAGGCTCAGCCCACCACCGTAATGTAAACTTGTGATAAAAGCAGGAGGTTGTATCAGTTCTGGATCCTTTGTAACAAGTTCCTGGGAGTTTTTGGGAGTTTTTCTGTGATTCATGTAAGGGCTTTTTACTCTTACTCTCGGGTGGGTAACCCCATCTACTTTATTATGACATGAGAACATAGTGCTACTGATACAGGTATCCTGACCAAAATACAGATAACATGGAACACAGAAAGTAAGCAATGATTATTTTTCCTCTCTGTTTCCAGGGGCCAGTAAAATGGAAGTTCTGTTTTTCTTTTCTTTTTTTTTTTTTTTGTTCTTCTGTTCCTGCTCTCCATTGTGTTTCTTTGTCCTGTCTTGACAGCAAACACAGCAGGCTTTTTCTGTGTTCAAAAATGCTGTCTCACCAGATGGGTCTTGAAATTATGTCCTGAAGATGTCTGCTCATTTATTTCCCTTGCTTCTGCCTCACTGTCCTGGGAGCTGCAGATGACAAACCTATCTTGGGCTCAGGCAGCCTCTGAGCCATCATCATGAGAGGAATGGGGTTCAGATGCTTCATCTTCTGTGGTCCAATTAAGAAGGATAGTGAACACCTGCAATTCAATGGGAAGTTATTCAACCTCCTGTTGGACTTTGAGATTCATTTGGTTTCCCTAATATTTACCTTTCATCCTTAATGTCAGCAAATATTGGTGTCTCCCCTGGAGTTATGCTAGTGTCTTATTGTTCATTATCATCTTCTATTTAGCAGAGATAAACTGTTGTGTCCCAGGGGTACAAGAACATGGAAGAAACTTTCAAACAGCTTTAGGAAATGCAGATGGTGTCAAGAGAGAAGTAAGGGGATGCCGTTTTGAAGTCACTTTTGTACATGTTTATGTGTGGTTTTCTTTCCTGCAAGTATCTGCTCAAATCTTGAAAGCAGAATATGTTCATGGAAAGATACAATTTACTGTGTGCCCCCGATCTTTTGATCTTAATCAATCAAATAAATCCAAAACCTTGCAGTTCACCTCATTGCAAGGACAGTTAATAAGTTGAGGTATAGTGCCAATGGCAGTGATGGTTTTCCAGCCTTGTGCTTTTTTTACTGTTGTTATTTTTTATGATTCTGACCTTTTGGACTGGTCAGGGTAAGATTATTTCCAAAGAATACCCATAAATATACTTGTCAGTATAAACATTCAAGCATTACTATTTAGCAAAAGAAGCCCGTATGCCAAAGGTCCATTTAGATTTCCCTGCGGGATTGAAAATAATGACAAGAATCACTTAACATGGCAGAGATGAGTCCTGCCACCTTCATGAGAGTGGTTACCTTGCTGGCTGCACCTGAAGATTTGGCATCTGACATCTTGTGCTGGAACTAACTTGGAGTCCCGGGTGCATCTGCTGGCTCTCTGAGGTGCAAGCTCAGCCAATTGGCAGTATTCTTTGTGTCCTGCAAAGCAGTCCTGTTTCCATCCTTGCACTCTGAGAGTAAGCCAGCATGCATAGGGACACATTGCTTAAGAAAGTCCTACTGCATCCTGGTTCATTGTGAGCAGTGCCCTGTGGGTTCCTTGTTGTGATCTTTAGGTGTTTTGGGAATCCCACATTTATGGCTCAGTTTTCCTTGCTGTGATTGTTCATCGGAACAGTTCCTAGATGTCTCCCACCTAATGTTTGCCACCAAGGAGGCTTGCAGCATCCAGTGGGAAAAATCTTCCTTGTCTGTCAAAGTGTAATGCTGGTTATCGATGTTTCTGCTATCCTGTCAGCAGAATTGACTTCTGTGAGTGAGGGCAGCATGAGGAGTGAAGCTGGGTGCCAGTAGCTGCTCTTTAAGCATTAATCTGCAATGTTTGAAAACCACATCAGTCTTGTGTAGTAATTATACAATTGGTAGAATTGTCGAATTTCTACAAATTGTTAGAAATGTGTAGAAAAACACATCTTGTGTAGAAATGGTCTTTCTGCAGTGCCTGGTCGTGGATGTAAATATAGTTTGTCACGAGCATGTGGCTCTTCTGAGTTTTGAGGGGTTTTTTTCCTGCTTTCATAAATGAGAAAGGTGTTGAAGACCACTTGCTTTACCCACAGGAAAGTGCATAGCAGTGAAGCCCTGTGGTTAGGTGTGAGACCCATAGGTTTGGCAAAAAAATCCCCAAAACCTAAATGTGATGAAAGGCAGCTTGTTTCCTGAAAAAAAAAAAAAAAAAAAAAAAGAAAGAAAAAATTATCAATTGAGACAGCAAACTGTGACTGGGTGGTGAAATAACAGTGCAAAATGCAATGCGACTTGTGGAAAGTCTTGCGGCACCTCAGTGACTGATCCACTGCAACAGTCCAGCGCTCCGAATCCAACCCTGCAGTGCTATAACTTGCAGTGAAACAGATGGGTCTGGTTATTTGTTAGCATCAGCCAAAAACTTAAAAAAAAAAAAAAAAAAAAAAAAAAATTAATGTTTGGTCCTATCTTAAAATCTAAAAGCATAAAATAACTTAAATAACTTATAAAATAACTTATAAAATAACTGTAAATAACTTAAGTCTTTGCTGGTTGTACCTGGCTTGCACATAAAAAAGAAAAAAGATGACTGACTGAGGGTGGCACATCAGTGCCTTCTCTGTGTGCTGCTGCACTCTGCCAAGCCTAGTGGCCCTGCCATGGGCTGGGGAGAGGTGTCGCCACCTCTATGGATAGCTGCCACCCTTGAGATGCCAAGGGGAAAAGCTCTCCAATATGCAGGAGTTTTTGCATGGCCCAGATGCTGATGTTCGTTTTTCTTATTCCAAAAGGGAATGGCAATTAGCAGCAGGGGTAATCGCCACCTTGAATTAAATTGTATGGAGGCATGAAAAATAGCAGGGTATATTTTGAAATATCTATTGCATATATATATTCCTCTTAAGAAACGTGTTGGAGATGCCATATCCATAAATACTAATAAGGCTGTTTGATTCCAATTTTCAGGTAAGATTAACATTTTATTGAGTATTATATCTGTCACATTCAATGCTTTAGTGTACCATCCTCTCAGGCTTATTAGCATAATTGCAGTGCTTAAGCAACAATAAAAAATTCAACAGTAAAATAGCAGTTAGCACAGGCAATTTGTTATCAAAAGCTTTTACTTAAGGACAGCTTTTGAGCATATTTATTATCAAGTTAGGACTATACATTATTTTTATTTAGAAAAACAAGTCGGTAATGTTGTAGCTTTTTTTTTTTTTTTTTTGGTCTTGTTTTAATGGCTAAAGCAGAAGGCCTGAAAATTGGTCACAGCCTTTTTCTGTTTCTTAAAATCACTCAGAAAATTCACTTGGAGTGGGAAGATGAGGTAATGAAACATCTCAGGTCTGGAGCAGGGTTGTGACTGTAATAACTCAGCAGAACAATTTTGATAAGTCCTGATGCTGTCTTGAGCACACTTTTAAAATCCCCTCATTGCATTACAGGCTCCGAAGACACTGTCCTCCTCCTAAGCAATGGCACTGTCATCCAACCAGTGCAAGGGTAGGAGTGGTCAAGCCTTGTGTCCCAGTGGTGGCTCCAGCCCAGCAGGTGATGCAGCTCTATGTGCCTTGGGTATGATGTGCCCACAGACAAGGAGAGGGGCTGGATGGGACCTGCAAGACTTTTGTGTTGTTGCTGGTTGTTTCTGAGGTTATAGCGGAAGAGCATGGCGTGACTGTGTGACAGTGCTGCACACTCTGTTTCTGCTCTTCCTTTGGGGACACTTAGGGGAACAGTCATTTTCCAGAAAAGTTGTAGCATAGATGTGAATGCAGGTGTGTTTGTGCACATGCACCTCCTTGTGCACATACATGCATGTGTGCACACACACAGAGAAAGTTCCTGTTGCCAGCATGGCAAGATTTCAGGTGTGTATATTACTTTTCAGCAAACTGCATTCTGAAGGCAATTTCTTAATGTGCATTTAAAATACAAAGTTGTACTTTGTAAATGAAGAAGTAAATGAGTTTTAAACACCGTAAGAAGTCCTCAGACTAAGAGGTCCATCAGGAAAAGCACCAGCCTTTGGTGAGAGGAAGACCTGTTGCTGTGACTGCTTGTGATTCCTTTGCTGGTGGAGGCTTTTTTCAGACCTTTCACCTCCACCTGAGTTTGCTCCTCCAACACCCTTCCACTTTTGCTTATGTTCTTCAGATTGTTACCTTCAGTTGTTCTTGTTGTTCCTCAGAGCTGTGCTCACCTCCAGCATCCCTATTCTTCTCCACATCACTGGAAATCTCTCCTCTTACATGTTTTCCTTGTCCTTCCTTGTTCTGGGAGACCTTCTCTGCCTTGTGCTGCTTTTTTAGACGTCATTCTCCCATCTTCTTGATGGATGACTCATGGTTGACCTGTCGCTCTGCCATTTTGGTGGTACCAAGTACTCATGATGAGGAGCTGCCACAGTCCTGAAAATACCTTGTTTGGGATCAAGCCTGAATGAGCAAGAGGGGTAAACTTCTGTGGTTGTTTTGCTCCTGTTTTGATTGTTATCTAAGCTCACCCCATGAGGAGAAGTGAAGCTTGTGTTCATAGTGAAACAGGATGTGCAAGCAGGTTGTAGGAATTGGGAAGGGAGGCATGGAAACAGGTGAAACTAAACTGGGCACGTATTAGAGAAGTGATGTGATTGTGGGGTCCTTCTCACAAACAAACTCTTCTGTGAATATATGAAATTTGAAATTAGCTGGTTGTTTCAGATCCCATTTTTTTGGGATAAAAACCCTATGTTATTCTTCAGAGATGAACTGTATGTTTCAGATTCTTGGGTAGTTGTGATTATTTCATTAATGCACAACTCACTCATGATACTGCCTAGTATTGCACGGTATTTAGACTTTGTCAACCAGAGAGCTTGGTGATACTCCTGGGAAGATGAATACACAGAAACTGACTGTGGAGAGCTAAACTTCCCAGTGGAAGTTCTCACAGCCAGTGGAAATATGGCTGTGATTTGAATTGCAGTTGACATATGTGCTCTCTGCCTCTGTGGTTACCTCCAGGAATGGGGACTGGTTGCTGCTGTCCCAAGAGCAAGCAGGTTCCTTCACAGTCCTGCAGGTCCCCACTGTTGGTCCTCATGGCGCTGCTTGTCTGGCTTTAGTAGCGTTCAATGCATTAGCTACCTGAGCATCTTCTGCTTACATCTGGCCTTATAGCTAGGTAGTCAGGAGCGTCTTCTCCTGCCAAGGAAGTACCATTCTAGGTCCTGTGCACAGGCAGATGGTTCCCAAATCCTTAGGAGGAGCTGGGAGACCAGAGAAGGTGCTTCATTGGGTGTTGATGTGATTGAGGGCATTTTCATGTGGCTCCCACCTGAGATCTATGATTCTCCAACAGTTTAGGTAGAAAGGACCTTGCAGATGTCTTATGCAATCCCCCACTCAAAGCAGGGTTGGGGGATGTTGCTCAGGGCTTGCCATGGCAGTGGTGGGTTGGTGTGATCTAGAGGGATGGTGATGGTTTGTGCCTTGGTCAAGAAGAAGAAACCTTATAGAGGGCTTTGGAGGCTGTAGTCTCGTGTCAAAGTAGGCATGAGCTATTAGAGCTAAAATGAGCTTTCTGGGAAAGGTTCTGTATGAACAGTCAGCTGAGAGCCAGAATCTACATGACACAGGAGGTCCTACACTGAATTCTTCTTGTGAAATGGGGAGCACCATGTCCAGCTCTGCAGGACCGGCAGGCTGGCCGCCACCACAGTTGCTGGGGAAACCACGCAGCTCTTGTTCATGGTGGATGGGGAGGCACGATGGGAAGAGAGGGTCAGTGGCTGGAGCTGAGGCCATGTGTGAACACATCTTCATCAAGGAGGAAAGTGCCTGCATGCCTCTTGCATGGAAAAAAAATTCATTGAAAGAATTTAGCAGTGATAAATGTCATAAAAATGCTTATGCTGGAATTTGTAAAGGCTGCAACATCTGTTCTCAACAGTGCTTTGATCATGTTGTGAGGCTTTTAAAATGATACTTCCATGAAATAAGTGTGATCCTTATGGCTGCAGGATTCCTTTCAGTGCCCTTTTTTTCATGGAGCAAAAAGGCAAATTTCACAGGGAACATTACATGAGTTGAAACACATATTTTAGTGGTTAGTATCAACCAAACAATGTTTTATTAGGTGCTAGAAAAATGTTCCAGTAACATACCCCAGGAAGCAAAGCGCTCCCATTTACTTTTAAGCTTATGGGAGCTGTACTTTAAAAAGAAAAAAAAACAACAAGAATTCATTGCTTGTGTATTACTGTGTTCAAAACCAAAACAAAAAAATGAGCTTTAGACATTTTGAGGTTGTCAGAAAAAGGCCCTTTTGGATTTTGTTTCCAGGCAGAGGTGCAGACTAGCCAGGATCTGTATGTTTTCTGAGGGGCATCCAGTGAACAATTGCAAGATGTGACAATTTGCTTTCCTTGGTGCGCAGCTTTGGATTGAATAACCTTTTAGTCATCCACTTTTCTCCAAGGACTTATCCTTTCCCCTTTCCTCGTCATTTTAGCAGGCTTCTACCTGTTGCCCTTCAATCAGCTGTGTGTTTGTGGCTAAGATGTTGTGATGCCAAGTATCTCTGGTGTTTCAACGAGCATGGTGAGCTCCGATCGCAGAGCTGGCTTCCTTGCAGTGTGATGCCTGACTGGAGGATTTCTGCTCCTCTGCCTTCTCTGCTACCTTTGTATGTTCATACTTAACAAATCCTTTCCTGCTACTGCAGGCAGGGAGTCCAGCAGCTCTCAGCAGGATTCTGGGACAAGGCTTTTCACTTCCATGGCCCTTCCCTCCACTGAGTGGATGAATGGGCCCCGTGCGTTGCCCCAGGGCTCTACCCGGCAAGCAGGAGTTTGGGGCGATTCATGGTGACTTCATTTAAAGACTGCTCAAGGTGTGCAAGGAGGAAAACTTATGGTCATAAGTAACAGAGAAGGAATACAGCTGTGCTTTCTAGTTATGTTCTGGGTGTCAGGGGTTAATTTAGGAAAACTAAATTGTTTAATTAATTTCTACAACACCCAACAGGTGAACAGGTGGCTTATTACTGTGACATATCCATTTATAGCAGTTTCCCTTTGCTAAGACCTGCGACTCTGTTCTGTTACATGCTTATGCTGTCTGTTAATTATTTACAAATGATTTACAAGTACAGACTACAAATAAAATGTGTTTATGCTGAAGACTGCATTGCACACCTCAGATGCCTGGGAATTCTGCCGCTGTGCTACCATGCTACCAGGTACTGTCCCATCATCATCCCTGGGCTTCTGATGGAGGACTCCACTGGAGCTCATAGGCAGAGGGGCTGTGATGTCAGTGAAGGGCTTCCTACACACAGAACTGTGGTCTGTGAGGGGATCTGTGTCCTTTCTTTCCTTACAGATTGATTTGAAGGAGGCCTACAAGGATGCTGGAGAGGGACTCTTCATCAGGGACTGTAGCAATAAAAGAAGGGCTAATGGGTTAAAAAGGGGAAGTTCATGTTAGCTATAAGGAAGAAGTTCTGCACTGCGAGGGTGATGAGGCACTGGAACAGGATGTCCAAGGAAGTGGTAAATGCTGGATCCCTCGCAGTATTCAAGGCCGGGTTGGACAGGGCTTTGAGCAACCTGGTCTAGTGGAAGGTATCCCTGCCCATGGCAGGGAGCTGGAACTAGGTAATCTTAAGGTCCTTTCCAACCCAAATGATTCTATGATTCTATGAATTTTGCCATTTTGAGTGACTTTTTTGCCCCCTGCAAAGGTTCATTTGTCTTCGTAAGTGATGACAGAAGCAAACCCAGTGTGATGTGTGGTTGACTTTTTTTTTTTTTTCTTGGTAAAGAGTAAAATTGTATAAAATTCATGTAGCAGATCGAGTTCTGACTCAACTGGTAACTTATGATCCTGTGCTATTTCTGTTACATTTTTAGCTTATGACCAAATTTTTCTAATATTAGGACACTGCCATAGAAAGTGTGTCAGAGCCCCAGGCTGTCAGAACATATCACTGTGCAGAATATATGCATTTCTGAGCAAGCGTGCAGGAGCAGTCCATTAAGTTCTTTGTTGTGGTTTTAAATTGCTGCAGTTTTTTAATTTCTTTTTTTGTTTGTTTGTTTCACTTAGCAAACAGTGCTGTGCAGACCAACATAGCTGCTTTTTGTTTCTCACGCAGCCATGCACCAAGCTCCTATTCCCAGCTGTGCTTCTTGCAGATTGGAGTTGCTCTACTGGTAGATTTTTCAGCCGGTGTAAACTGCTAGAAGTTGTTTCAAGCTGTTTCAAGCTAACTGTAGGGGTTTTATGGAAGCTGAGAATCCAGTCATACAGTTCCCGGTTGTACTAAGGAAGGAGTTCTGGAGATGGTTGTCCTGTTCTAGGCAGGCAAGAAAGTACATGCAAAGTTTCTCTAAGCTCAAGGAAAGTGTGTGTGAACAAATAAGCGTCTGTGCTGCAGTGCAAGAGAAGGCTATTACTGAGGAAATCCAAGTTTACAAGTGGGATTTTTTTTTTAACAGGTTCAAATCTGCTGTGGTTTCAGAGTACCTAAGGACACTTAAAATAACGAAACTCCAGACAGTCCAGCCCAAACATGCATGACACACAGCAGCAAAGCAGTGGTGTTTAGCGCTACCCATCAGCTAGCTAATGCAACAGCTGCCCTGGGATTTTGCATTTAATATTTGTCTGGATAATAATGAGGGAAGCAGGGTTAATGATCTGTGTCCGTTTTCCCTCCAGAGTGCTTTATTTGCACTTTGTGGCTGCTTTTCATGGTTCTTTGCAACAACCCCATAATGTCAACTGACCTGAAGAAATCGACGATGGATGTTTAAAAAATCCAAAAGAAAGCTAGAAAGGATGCTGCTTTCTAGCTTTTTATGTGAACACCTTGTACATGGATTCCATTTGATTAAGTAACCGGCAAAACCTATTCACATGTAGTCCAATTAAAGTTTAATGAAGCAAGAGGATGTATTCATAAATGCTGACTAATGCAGGAGTAATAGATTCCAGTAACTCAGCTCTGCAAGCTTTGCAATCAGGGCTTGGTTTACTAGAAAGCTCCTCAGTGGCTCTGGGCCTCCTCTGGCATGAGCAACCCTCACAAGTCTGGGCTCTTACAGTTATAGCAAGAGGTGGTGATGGCTTGTACGTGAAATAACGTGGTTCTTTTGTATGGCAGAGCCTTACTGATGGATCCTTGCTTGGCCAATTGTAAGAGGTGTGGCAGGACTTCTGCCCTAATGTGCTCCATTGGAAGAGGACAGGGAGTTGCTGGATGTGTGTGTTACATATTTTCTTGTACCAAAATTCTCATCAAGCAGCAGTTGGATGAGTGGAACAATGTGTAGGAAGATGGAAAGCCTTGTTACCTTTAATTTTTAAGTAGGGAAATTGATGCTTAAGTGAAGGTTGTGTGACAGCTAAACTGGTGTCAGAAAATAGCCAGGCTTTTAGTGCCTTTGCCTCAAGTTCACTGGGTGATTGTTTTGGTACTTGTGTTCCCAAAGGGATACAACCCTGCTTTGCAGAGCATTTTCCTTCTAAAATGTTGCTCCCACCAGCAGGGAACACAAGCACATGTGCATGGACAGTGAAATGATCTGCCAGGAGCGGTGCAGAGACTTGCTTACTGTCACTCTGTCTCTTCCTGAGCGTTTCCACCTCTTGGGCTGCTGCAGAGCTCTCACGTCATCTCATTCCTAAAATGGGGGAAAATGATGTAAAAACAGCTCATCTGCCCTGTTGCTAGAGCTCTGTGCGGGGATTGATATCCCACCTCTAGCGTGGAATGTGGCAGCGGGATGATGCTGCAGATTTATATTAAATGGCATTTTTGGATAAGCGGTGAAAGATCTTGCTGTATCCACTCTTGGCAATGGGTTGGGCGACAGAACGGAAATGCCGTGGTGGAATTTGCCTTTGCCGCTGACCCTTGCACGATACACAAGAGCTCCTCATCACCAGACCTTTGTTTTGCCCCATCCAGAATACAAAGCAGTGCTTTATCGACATGGCTGGCAGTTCTCCTTCTGGCTTGACTTGTGGCAGAACTGCAGCAAACTTTCCTGAGGTATACTGGGTTTTCCAGTTGTCTGCTTCAGTCCCCATTCTGTCTTGCAAAGCCTCTCAGTAGCTCTTTTGCAAGAAAGTGCTGAAGAAGCCTTCAAAGGGAGATGCGACTCTGAAGCTGAGGTCTTGTGCTTCATTTCTAGCCTGGAAAGCTGCTCCTGGAACAGTAAGCATGCAATTTCTCTTGAAACCTTCTTTGTGTGCCCTTCTGAAGAAATAGCTGGAAGGAGAAGACCTGTCAGTTGAGCTCTAGAAGAGAAACCTGTTGGCTCTGAATATACTGGGGACATTATTTAAGGTCAGTTGATCTGTGAGAAGGCATGGCTTATCTAACACAGCCTAAGGTTAGTTATGCAACAGACAGGCTGTTCTTTGTTGTGAAGAACAACTTCAGTGTGTGCCTGTGAAAATCAAAGTTCTTGCTGAAGGCGAGTTGTGTTCTGCCTGGAAGCTATTGGGTGTCCTTCTCTAGTGATTTTCCTTCTATAGTAGATTGTCATCACAGAAAGGTTTCCAGTGGAAAAGGTATTCGGCAGTTGCAGGCTGCAGAAGCTGAGCTGTTAGTAGATGTACACTTTGGTGGGTGGTGGTGCAGGACCATGTGCATATGGTGTTGTTTCAGACTGCACTTTACTCCTTCCTCTATTATATATCTCTCTGTCATATACCAGATTGTCTAGATGCCTACATAGGGCAGCATTTTTAAGTTAATCTCTGAAGAGGGGTGGTTCTTGGCTTCTAAAAAGAGAGATCTAACAATTTTCCATTCATATTGGTTTGAAATATGAGGTATGCATCATGCTGGCTGCATGGCACTGACATTTCCTTTCTTGGAGAGCCTTTCTTCCCTCTGTCATCTCATTAAAACGCTCTGCCAGGCCAAAGTGCCGTTATTCCTCCAGAGAGACTCAGGAAATCAAAGAAAGGGGATTTTTCATTAAAACTAAGATTGGTCTCATGTGCCTTGTGGGGTGGGTATGAGTGAGCAGTTCTGGATAGGCGTTTTTGGTCTGAGCCTTTGTGTACAGTGAAAAATGCTTTTTTGCTGTGCAAAGCTAAGGGTAATATTCAGCAAGAATGTTTGATGGTTTTTGTGGACTGTCGTCTTTCTGTGCCTTTTATTTGTGTGGTGTGTGTTGGGAGGTTTAGTGTGTGCAGGAAGAGTATATTTTAACTACCTTTGCACAAGTACTGGTCTTGCATGGTTTTTCAGCTGTGCACCCATGGGCAGAACTGTGGGATGATGACAATAATCAAATAACTTGAGCTGATTTTGGAGGGCTTTATGTAAGTTATGGAAACAATAAACCTTAAAAGGAAATAACCAATGAGTATAGTAACAAAATTGGGTTTTTTCCCAGAAGTTCAACTTTATATAAAGATGGCTTAATGAAATCCTAATTGTCTGTGGTGGAAGGGTGATGACTGTGATGGGGTATGACAGTGGCGGAGCCGGGGAGCAAGCCTGTCTGGCTACAGTGATCCCTGGCCTGGGTGCCTCAGCAATGCAGATGTTCTGAGCTCAGAGAAGGTGTTCACATCTCCCTCAGAGTAGCTTGGGATTGAAGCATTTTTCCCTAGTTGCCTCTTGCACTGGAAGTCTTCTGACTATCCAGCTCTGTGTTCCTGTAAGCTCCCTTTGAAGTACACTGAGGTGTTACGGTTAATAAGAAATTTCCTCTGCTTTCTAAAATCAGACTCCGCTTTCCCCTTTCTCAGCATCCAAACTGATTAGCAGTTTCTGTAAATCCAGGCCTATGGATTTTACGAAGACCCCTGACAGTCAGGAGTGACCGTGTTCTCTCCAAGTGTTGTTTCCTAAGTAGGAAGAAATCAATTGATCGGAGGGACTGTGCCTGTCATCTATTAATTACACTCTCCCCTTACATCTAGCATACCAGAAAAGGCTCTGAAAGGCAACCCTCTTTGCCCTGGCTAATTGATACAGGAGCAAATTGGCATGAATGAATATCAGCTTGTTCCTAAAAAAAAGAGCATTTTGTTTGGTAGTTGGAATTGGAAGGATCAGTTGCAAACTAGAATAAAACATATGGTAGTGTGAGATAGTTGGCTGCAACAGACCCCTTAAATGGTCCCACCAGCCTCACAGTGCCCCATGCTAAATGCTTGGAAATAAAACACATCCTGCTGTTAATGCTGCATCAAATGAAGGCATTGTGGTGCATGCCCGGGGCGATGGGCTGGGGGATAATTACTGTTTTCTTCCCATATACCATAGATGAGATGATTTTGAAGCTTTACCATCTAGACTTCTGCAATACACATTAAGCTGAATATGACATCAGTGTTAAGAGTTGTGGCACTTGTGGTTATGGCTTTAGATTCCTTATATTTACTTTCTAGGGAACTAAAATTTAAAGCAGCTTTTATGGCTGTCACGAGAATACTGTCAGTTTCGAAAGAGGTGGGTAAATATGTGTTGACCTTTAACTAATACGGCCATATCCTATTTTCTGTGTGTTTCCAATTAAAAGTATGTTAGATTATTTTTTTTTTCAATTGTTAAAATAAGAGAGTTATTTAACTTCAAAACTTCTGCTTTTTCCCAAAATATAGAGTTGTTGTCCAAGTGCAGAAGTTTTCATACAATTACTATTATAAGCTGAAAATCAAGATTTAATAATAGCATGCACCATCTGCCACCAGTGGTGGAAGAACAACACTGAACCCTGGTCTGATGTAAGCAGTTTAATTTGCAACTTGCAGCAATGCCGAAGGGCTTCGCATCCTTCTGTGGAGGAGAGGATGGGATTCTTGGTTGCCACTGCTGATCCTTAACCTGAGCTTTTGGGCTTTTAGCACTGTAAATCCCATATGCGACATTTTGTTATTGCTGATGTGGTGAGTTGTGCTTTTAGAGTAAAATAAAGGAGAGCATTGACTGTGCCAGGCTTGACGCAGGTCCATCTAAAGCCAGCTGCAAAGTCATGGTTATCACTGATGGGAGCTGGACCTGGTCTTTGGGAAGACCATGGCAATTTTTTTCACATGTTTTGGTGATGGTTGGAGGTGATAGGCGCATCTGCCTGAGATGGAGTGCCTCTCACTGTGCTGCTTCTTAAAGGGCACATTCCTCCTCCTTATTTTTCTTCATGTGCATTGCAAAATAATTTTATACCTTTGTTCCTCAGACTTGGGATCCTTTTCATGAGCTGTGGTGGATCTTTTGCTGCCTTAGAAGAAAGAAAACATATTTTTCCACTTTTTAAAATGTACTTTGCTAAGCAGTTATTTTTGTCAAATTGCAGTTTCCTCCAAAACATTTTTCTTTATATAGAAAATGGGATTCCACCTCTCCTAGACCTTTGCTAACAGCTGTTCTGCTACCTAAATGTCACTGAATTAAAAAGAAACAAAAATAAGAATATTAAGGTTTTGGATAAAGATTTTAGTTGACTATTTTGATTCCAGGTAGAAAAAATCCTCCTCTCTTCTGAATGTTGAGCTATTCTGGGGATTGCTACCCTGCTATTCTACCTTGCAGAACATTGTAATACTGCAACATTTCTGGAAAACTGTTATGATGTGTACAAACGTGCTCATGTATATAAGCATGTTCTGTGCTGGCTTTTGCCTTGCTCCCATGCAAAAGGAAGTGCTGGGCACCTCTATAGGACCCTTGGTAACTGAGTGTGCGGCTGGTTTTGGCAACTCAGCTTTTGGAACTGCCCTATAACAAAGCTGGTGCAATGGGATAGTTTCAGGTCAGGGTACGTAGGAAAAGGGGAGCAGTGCCAGCCCTTTGAAGGTTGCTTTGATTTGTTGCTGGGCACATTGAGGACTCCTGGGGTGTTATCTGAGGATTAAGTGCAGCATTAAACATTGGAGCTGGTTTGTCAAAGAAAGGGCAGTTTATCAAAATATAATTTATAACCAGCAGTTTACCACTAGCTACAGTAATTAATATGGAACTTGATGAGGCCCATCATTAATGTGCTTTGTTGTCTCAGCTTGTATTACTGCTGCTGGCAAGGCCAGCTTCTGAGGCTAATGAAGGACAGGGAAGAAAGAAATTTGTGCTCTTTTTAGCTGATGGTAATATTTCTCCGGGTCACGCACTGTACCTTGCATTGCATCTGGTCACAAATCTCAGCCAGACATACCTGTCCAGTAAAAGCTGGTTTTCCTAATTCTTGCTAGGAAAGAAGAGTTATTGTTCACTCCAAGGCCTCTTGGAGCTGATGACAAACTCTGTTAACATTGGGATGGGGAGAGGGTGTGCAAGGTCGTCTGGAGGATGGGGAGAAAAGTTTTCACCTCCTCTAGAGTGGTCTAAATCCTGCTTAGGTTACTGGGGAGGGAAGGCAGTTGGCATCCAGTGGTGGTGGTTAGTGAACTTGTCTGAGGGAGGAGCAAAAAGGAATAGGCTTTTGCAACATTTTCTAACGGCCAAGTGCCCAGATGAGTGCAACGGCTGGTGCTGTGTTGCTGCTGGGTATCTCTGAGGTCAAGGAGCTTGTGGTTGATTTCAGATGTGGCCCACTTCCTGATAGCCCATCTTGGGCTGCTTGAGAACCTTACAACTTCAGCTGAAGTTTTATTATCATGCTAGTTTCCAAAGAGATATTTGGAGCCATTCCCAACATTGGACTTATGCTGCTGCAGCAGCGTGAGCTCTTTTATGGTGTTTTGGTGAGGTATAAGCCAGCCAGTGGCTCTCCTAAGGTGTGAAAGAAGTTCATGTTAAAATAAACAAAACTGTTCCCATGGCCTGTTTGTTGTATCAAGTATGTTTTTGCCTCTGTTCCAAAGAAAGATCCCGCAGTGTCATCAAACTTTGAGAAGTAAATGGTCCTGGAGGAGCTTAGACACAGAGAGTGGTCAGGTCTTCTGCGTGGAGATAGAAGCAGGAAAATCAATTGCCATTGAAATTTGGCACACTTGAGCTCCATGGTCACTGTGATCTACTGTGACATTGATTTAGAAGAGTATTTTCAGTTTAGCACCCACCGTTAATTTAAACATTTTGTCAAACAGCACTTTCTGACCTACAGCTGCCCACAGTGGCAACACCTATCTCTGGTGCTTCTGTAGCGGAGTGTGTTATATGCCAGTTTCATTGAGCACTGCCCAAATGGTTGAGCGAATGTTTTAAAGTGCCTTGTGTTAGTCTAGATTTACCTACTACCATCTCTTGATAGCATAAGGGCTATCTGGAGGGAATCCAAAGGAATGAAACTAGAAAGTTTCAGCAGTTCTTCTCCAGCTAGAACCCAGGAAGCAATGTTCTCACAGTTCTCTCTGTGCATCTCTTCCAAACATGTCCTTTTTGGCATGTTCAATGCTAAAATCAGATAAATTCATTTCATGTTAAGATGACAAGGTAAATGGCACATTTGTCAATTTCATTTCTGTGGCCTTGGTTATAATGTTTTTTTGCTGTGTGCCCTTAGTCATCTTTGTTGTTGGCTGTAAAAGGTGGAGGTATGTGCCTTGTGGGGGATTATGTACACTCGTCATGTCCTTTTTATAGATCGCAGCACTTGACCTCCTTACTTATCCCATAAAGGATAATCCCACCAGGGTTTATGTAGAGTGACTAAAACCCACGTCCTCCCTGAGTGGGTGCAAGATACATCAAGGAGTTTGAAAATTTGTGCCCTGACTTGCCTGAGTTAATCTTAGTCAAAGCAGCTGAATGACTAGGTAATGCAGTGTTATGCCATAGCTGTTAAATTAATGTGAGATAGGGCATGGCAATTATATGCCCGTTAAGACTATTTGTGCTGGTCCAGAGATGCGCAGGACAGGGGAATCGCTGAGAGGTAAAGAGTCCTTAATGTGTGCACTGAGTAGGTTCAGATTCCAGAGCTAACCAGATGACTTGCCACAGAGTTGAAAACCTTGCTGTCGGTGATTTATTTGTCTTCTTCAGAAATATTTAGTATTCTGGTTGTTCTGAGATTTTTATTGTTGGATTGATGTTTGTGTTGTAGCAGCAGGTGAATTCTCTCTTTGGGGCCTTCAGTATATTTGACAAAGACGAATTTCTCTGAAAGTCACTGAGATAACATAGTCAGCATAGTCAAGAATTCTGGAGTAGGGCACATGGACACATTTCTGGCTAAAATGTCAGTGCTCTTGTTGGTTATGGAGAGGGTCACAGTGCTATAAATGCCATGGTTTGGTTTGATGCTCAGGATGCTGGAGCACCTCTCCTATGAGGACAGGCTGAGAGAGTTGGGTTTATTCAGCCTGGAGAAGAGAAGGCGCCAGAGAGATCTTAGAGCAGCTTCCGGTGCCTAAAGGGGGCCTACAAAAAACCAAAATTTGGAGAGGGACGTTTTACAAGGGCATGTAGTGATAGGACAAGGAGTAACAGCTTTAAACTGAAAAAAGGGTAGATTTAGATCGGATAGATATTAGGAAGAAGTTCTTCACTGTGAGGATGAGGAGACACTGGCACAGGTTGCCCAGGGAAGTTGTAGCTGCCCCATCCCTGGGAGTTCAAGGCCATGTTGGACAGGGCTTGGGGCAACCTCGTCTAGTGAAAGGTGTCCCTACCTGTGGCAGGAGGGTTGGAATGAGATGGTATTTAAGGTCCCTTCCAACCCAAACCGTTCTATGATTCTATGCTGGAGCCAGCAGATTACCCATACGCAGTAGTTTCACTGTGTGCTTCCTGTTTGGAGGGTTCTGAAGAAATTCTTGCAAGAATTAGATTCATGCTCTGCAGTAGGGAGGTGGGGGGAAGAGTTCTAAATATTTTGAATACTTTTGTAAATAATAGTAATCTAATCACAATGAATAGCACAATAGTGATGTGTAAACAGTGGTTCAAATGTCACTCAGTAATCTACCCACTGTGGGTAGTCCCTGGGGACCCTCAGATTGCCACTGAGTTCTAGTTGCTTTTCCAAACACAAAGCTGGTTCTTTTCCCCAAAGAAAAGCTTGTGTCTGCTGCTTCATATGTCTGTGTACACAGGCACATGTATAGGTAGATTTGGTAACACTAATACAGTCTTCTGTGATTTCATGTTGCATTAGTGAGGAGGATGTCATCAGCAAGCTTTCCAGTATTTGTAAAACACTGCGGGGGGGGGGGGGGGGGGGGAGGGAGGGAGGGCAGTGGGGGAGAAAAGGGGGTCATAAAATCTTGTTGTTGGGAAAATTGGTCTAATTTTGAGATTGAGAGGTGTGAGAATAAAAAAGTGCTTTACTGTAAATTGTAGGTAGGTAACAACAGAAACTCAAATATTAGAAGAAACCGGGTATCACACAAACCACACACTTTCACATCACTAAAACAAGAGCTGTGCTCACACAGAAACATGAACCTCTTTGCAAACCACAGAAAGTAAAAGGGAGCACTCCTGTTTCATTATTGATCTAATTGCTCTTTTCTTGATATGAGAATAGATATGAAATGCTTTTGAATATTCCAGCATGCACAAAAAAGAGACCATTACTTTTGGAAACTTTTAAAGGCACAGCACATACTGATAAATGGCAAGGCTATTTAATTCTGAGAGTTATGACTACCTATCTAATGTCACCTAATTGTTCTTCTGGAATGGAATGTATTACAGCTTTGATGAGAACTTTCCACTCGGGAGTGATATTGAATGCAGAGAGCCTAGCCCATATTTTCTTGTGACTAATCAGTTTTGGAAGATCAGTCAGTGCTATCTTTTAAGTAAGTCTTGTTTTAAGAGAAAGATCCTGAAGATTGGGTGTTTTGGTGAACCTGTGTGTTGGGTTCCTCCAAAGCGCACTTCCAATCCAGATTGCTCTGCAGTTCTTTGTGGCCATTGCCTTTATCTGTAATATCTTTCCTTTGGTTTACAATCCTGTTTAAGACCAAGTTTCCTGAGTAACCTATAAGTTTGGGCCTGTGGGACATGTACAAAATGTGTGCAGTTAAAACCTTGCCATGTTTGCGTGTGAGAACAAACATGCATACAGATGAGGTTCCTGGATTGAAGCAGCAAAGGCTGGATGTGTTTCAAAGACTCGAGAGTCTAGTGAGGCATGCTTTTCTGTGGGGGAACTGTGAAGGTGAGTGTAAGTCTGTGCTCACCTCCATGTTTTACAACACTCTCCCATTTATGATCTCCACAAGTTTTGCTGCTCTGCCTGCTTCTGCCAGCAATTGCACCTCCTACTCTTCTGCCAGGCTGAGCAGATTCTGGAGTTAGGCATGCTGTCTGTGCTGGCTGCAGGCAATGTCAGCTCCCTGCCTAAGCTCTCCCCAAGGCTGCAGGCAGAGCTGAGGGATGGGGCTCCTTAGTTTCTCCTTAGGTTTTGCTACTGGTTTGTTCTAGTGGCATCAAGCACCTTCTCTCTCCTTTGGTTTCAGTAAATTTTCTCTCTGTTGGCTTCTACAACTTCATAAGCACCTGTATCACCGAATTTGGGACTCTCAGGTAGAACTGCACAGTGGCTGTTTTCTTGTAGTAGGTAGTTCATCCTAAATACCTAAGGGTGAGAGAGAAGCAAGATGCAACCTTTAATAAAATGCTTTTGAAGCAGTTTAGTTCATTTTGAGAACTAATTTTCACTTCCTAAAGTCTCCAGCACTTTAAAATGGTCTCAGAGATTTGCAGAATAGGTCACTTCCAGCAGTAACTAATAAGAGACTGAGAGGAAGAGTGACTTCTCTTGATAGCTTCTTCTTTAGACATCTCAATTACTTGTTTGATGAATCAGCAATGAATTTTTGCCTGAATCCCCTGGCAACTCACTTTACCTGTAAATCATGTTCAGTTCTTTGTAACTTTCCTTTCTTGTTTATTGATTTGTTAATTACTCCCACAGGAAAACCAAATTAATTAGCTCTATTCAAACCAAGATGAGGGTGAGTCTCCAACTGGCAAGAGCATGGCTGCATGGTTGGAGAGAGGTCACTTCTACAGAGAAACGGCTTGGTAGTAGTTGTCCAAACCAATGTTTTACCCTCCATATTCCTTCTAAGGGCATTTTCCCTTGAACTGTCGCTCAGACCCAATGCACTGAAGACAAACTCACACAAACCCATCCAAGAGTCAGCCTCTCAGAAATACTAGGAACTTACTGGCTTTGGATCTCTGTTGCTGAGCCAAGAAGAGAGGAAGTTGGCTTTTGGTTTAGGCAGATCAGGCCAAACACTGATTTGTTTGCATTTGTACACTAAATTTTGTTTTACTTTGTCTCTGGAATTGCAGCTGTATATAGAATATAATGTGGGAAAAGATTAAGTAAGCTCCTTTCAGAAAGCTTTACCAGACAGTTGCCAAAACAAATAAGAAAAATGTGATGATTTTGCTCATTGTTTCCTCAGAGCTCAGAAAATGATTCGAGTCAAGGTGAATTGTTGATGTGTTTGGAGAATTAAATAGCTATTTCCAAGGTGCAAGTAAATGGTTTGCAAGCTTCCAGATGCTGCCAGGAAGAAGAGTAAACATTTAGTTCTGGAAATGTGCAGGTCACTTGCTCAGGGCCTCTTCCTTGAGGGGTTTCTGTATTTGCTGTTTGTTGGTATTTCAGTAGCATGTGAAAGGACTGAGTTTGTATGAAGTCTTCGTTGACCAACACTGTAACAAGAGGTGATGAGTATTTCCAGTGAAGTGACAGCAGGCACAGCAGATGAGTGGGAAGAGTGAAGGGGTAAAGAGAGAGGAGGAAAATGGTGCTTCTGTCAATGTTGCATGAAAGCTGGTGGTAGGCAAGACCTGCTTTCAGTAGCATTGTTGAGTAATAATGCTTTGCTTTCTTCCAGACTATTCCTAATAGTGTATTCCTACTAATATCACTGTGACTTCTGGATGGCAGCTGGGGGTAGGAGAAGTGATTTACCTTAAACTCCATGTGGAGATGGCAGCGGAACCAGAGGCAGGAAATCCTGATCCCTCAGTCCTGTGGATGATAAGAAATTCATTTGTAATCTCAGGCAGGTTCAGAAACTTTAATCGTTGCCACCATTTTCTGTAGCCTTTGGAACTAGAAGCCTTTGGAGAGCACCAGCAGATGTGAGTTTGATTTCCATCCTTTTTACAGCAGGTCACATTTAAGTACAACATCGTGTGCACCTGCTGTTCAGGTGCTCACCTCACATAATGATATTATGAATCATATGAGCCAAAATTAAACTTCCACTTTCTAGGAGAGTGACTGAGTTCCCACTAAAGGGATAATGCCTTCCTAAACTCTCACAGTTCCTGATGTTCTTCCTTCGTCATGAATTGTGCCATGGTGTTGAGCTGAGTACCCAGAGATTGACCATGTTTCAGTAGCAGATGAAATTATTTCTGCCTGTCTGAGTTTGTAAAGCACTTTGGGATCCTCTAGGATGGAAAGTATTGTTGTTTGTTTGTCTGAGCCAGTATTTTCACCATGCTTTACTTCCATTGCTCCTGTTAGATGTGTTGGTTTTCATTATATCTTCAGATAAGGCTCATAAGAAATTGGCTTCTGTTTTGTTTTCTCACCAGAGGAGTGATTCATATTCAGATTGAAATGCTG
Organism: Psittacula echo; assembly: GCF_963264785.1. Classification (NCBI taxonomy): domain Eukaryota; kingdom Metazoa; phylum Chordata; class Aves; order Psittaciformes; family Psittacidae; genus Psittacula; species Psittacula echo. The sequence goes on along the minus strand of NC_137740.1, from coordinate 27,793,824 downwards.
TATTGCTCTAAGCCAACTTTCTCCCTGTGTGCTAATGGGAGGAGAGGGAGATGCAGGCATGGACCGAGCAGGCTTATTTTTCTCCTACTGCATTTGGAAACTTTCCAAATGGCTTTTTAGGAAGGCACGTGGATTTAGCTGTCTGGCATGGGAAAATCCTGGTCTTGCATGTTTTAAGAACATGAGATGAGACTATATCCCATCACTTGTCTGTTTAGGCTGCAGACCCATACACTACCAGCAATGTTGTCCAAAAGAAGAAGAACTTACAGTTTACAATTCCTTTTAAGTTGTTGGGGATCTTTGTTGTTGATGTGTTTCTTTTTTGTTATTTCCTTTTTTTTATATCTTTGTTAATGTGGTCCTATATTTTCTTCTTATTCATAACGCTGTTTTTTAAGAAAGTTGCTTGCACTTGGCTCGAGGCAGTGACTCCGTAGGCACTTTCTACAGCACAGCCAAGACCATCAGCTCAGGTTCTCTGCTGCTGCCTGATACTTTATACAAAAGAGCTGGTTGTCATCTGCAGAAGAGGAGAGCTACTCAGTCTGAGCTTGTTGGAAATGGATGCTGGCTAGTCCAGCCCCAACTTGCTCAAGAAACTTTATCACAGGTACTCTAAACCAGAGAGAACAGATGCTGAGATGCCAGCTGGGGCTTTGTATTCAGAGCTGTGTTGCTCTGTCACCTGCAGCTCAAATTGATTGTCACTGTAGATCTTGTGGAGCCTACTGCCTGTCCCATAAACAGCCAGACTGAGATAATAGTGTATTTCATGGAAATCTATAAAATTTGTCTATCCCCACCTTAATTAAAGTGACCTTAACTGATTGAGCCTATTCAAGAGGAGATTTGCCATGTTGTAAACTTACAGCTCAGTCTGTTTGCTTCCTTGTTCCTTCTGAATTTGACTTGGCTATCTGAAATGATCTTTCACCACTTGCCCTTTTCATTCCCACACTTTCTGTGAAATTGATTGAATATTTTTAAGGTGCCTTGAGTCTTTTAGGTAAATGTGATGCATGAAGAGACACTTTCAAAGTAGCACCTGAGGAGCCACTAAGCCTTGGAGGATCTGTTGACTTTCATGGAATATCGGTGCCATGTCCTTTGTGTTGCTTTGACAGTTCAATTACACCAACAAGCTGAGGGCATTGCATGGATCAAAAAAGTTCTGTATTTTTGCTGGCATAAAATTAGAATTTATATGAAAGTTTTTTGAAGGAGGAATAAACAAAAGAAACATTGACGGGTCTTTATAGCTGATTGTAGGTTGCTTCACTACTAGAGAGCTGGTGAGACAAATGTGAGATCTTGGTTTCATGTCACCTAAATACTTTCTGACTTAAGAGCATTTGAGCTGGAATCACTTGTAATTAACATGGGCTTGGCAGAAACTGGCACTGCTGCTGTTTGCACAGAAACTATCTGCATAGTCCAGTTGTGCCATGGGGAAAACTGCTATTAGCAAGTAGCACAAGTGTAGTCTTGAGTGTGTCTGTGGAGTTACTGCTTTTACAGTAGCTGATGCACTGTAGCAACTCTGAAAGCAAGAACATAGCTGTCTGTCTCCTGTACCTTGTATCTCTCACCTAAATATTATGGTCTTTAACATATTTATCATTATAGTCACATATTTTTTAGGCAGATGTTGGTGTCTGGGAGCTTTTAATTGCATTGCTTATGAGAACCTAGCATGTACATGGTCCAGAGAGATGTAGCCATTGCTCTACTTTTCAGTTTTCTTGGATGAAGCTGTTTCCACTGCAGCTGACTGTGGTCAGGGTGATGCAGAGTGCAACCTGTCTTAGACTCAAATGATCCATCTGGGATCAATTGCCCAATTGACATAATCTAAGGACTTACTAAATTAAGTAAATAATGAGGACCAGAGAGCACCTGCTGTTGCCTGTAACCTCTGCTGCTCAGAGGTTGGGCAAGGTGTCTCCTGCCTGCTTGATGGAGCCTGAGAGCTTGTGAGTGGGTGGCGTGGGAACTGGGGACAGTTGAGGATTTGTACTGGGATGCAGAGTTGCTCCTTGGGGCAGAAACATAAATCTATGATTCTTGGCCCTATAATGAAGAAAACAAGACACTGTGGACTTGTTGCAGCCTGTGCAGTCTGTGAATGCTTTCTCCTTGTCAGATGCTACTGTCACATAAGTAATTTTATTGCCGAAGGGCAGGGAATGAACTAGTGAAGTGGTAGAGGGGACTGTGTGTTGTGAAAATCAGTGCATCAAGTGTACAACCCTTCACTTTTTGCTCCTGTAGTGTTTATTTATCTATATAATTTGCAGGGAGGAGAAGGGGATGGTAGTGTAGGAGGTACATCTGTCTTGTCCAGGAGAGACTGACTGTTCAGATGAGAAGGCATTGTGCATGCAGTGCTTGAAATTAGCCCTTAAAATAGCACACTCCACTTCTTAGTAATGTATTGAATATACCTGAATAAGAAACAGTCTGATTGAAGTATTAAGCTTGTTGTAGTGGGTCTGCTGTGACTCATCAGGAAATTGAAAGTCTTGAGATGAAACTCACCCTCCCTTCAGTCTTTTTGGAAGAGACGGGAATTAGTTGTAGACGGGAAGTAATTAATTGTTCTATGATTGTCATAAATAGGTACCAAACAACAAGCTCATGCTGAAGTATTTATATCCTAAGCCCTGTCTTGTGAGCCCAGCTATCAAGAGTCTCCATCAGACAGTGAAAAATAAAGTTCTCTGGAATGAGCAGCACTTCCACCTACATGCATTTAAGTGAGACAGGATGGAGGTGAGCTGGTAGGCTGCATGCTGTAATAAGCCATTTACTAGGATATAATGGCTGCAGGGTACAAATGCTGTTTCTACTTAGTCTGTATATTCAATGCAAATATTAAAAAAGAAAAAAAGCCCACCCCCCTCAATAAAGTCTATAATACTCTTAATCCCCAGTTTGCTTCATGAATATTAGCTCAGCCAATGTCGCAACACCCCACGGAGGCAGACATGTATGCACAGCCTTCTTCATCTGCCTGAGAAACTGAGGCAGTGGGAAGGACTTTTAATTTAGGTTTCTAGCTCTATACTAGAGCAAATTCCTGGGCAACAGCCTGGTTTGACAGTGGGCAGGATGGAGAAATCGTTTTGTTCTTTGCAGGAGCATGGGAATTGTGACTTTCAGGGACTAATCCCATAAATTTAGGGTTTCCTTTGGAGAGATTTGCTACCTTCTGTTGCAAGTAGAACTGCCCTGTGTATTGGAGTCACAGAGGGTGCGTTGGCATAGCTGGCAGAGGTAGATAATGAAGGGATGAATATGCACAGAAATATCTCTCTAATTTAGGGAGTAGCTATAGCCATTATGTATCTGTCTTACTGTGGGATAATGCTGGAAATGCAGATGCTGGGAAAAGAAGCAAGACAATCAAGATGATCAAATACCTGTTTAAAAAAAAGCAACAACCCCCAAGGAAAAGGAGCTTGATGGCTTTGTGTTTGTCTGCAGTGAAGTCATGGCAACAGAACATTCATTTAGCAAAATTAACTGTTTCTCTATCTTACAAAAAAAAAAAATCAAATGATAATGATGCAAGGGAGCATCCTTTTATCTCAACCAAATGAGTCCATTTGTGCCAAAGCAACGGAGTCATCCTGGGGAGTTTGCTCCAGAGAGCACGTGCTTTATTAGAACAGAATGTAATAGTTGTCCCACAGCCATAGCTGTAAGAGCCTGGTGCCCTAGGCGAGCACTTTCAGTAGCAGAAAAACCAAAGTTAGGTTCCTGTACCTGTATAATGTTGAAACACTTTGGAGCCTGATTTTAAGCTTTCACTTGCTTGGGATTTCAGCTCAGTTAAGTTCTGGATACAGCTTTCAGAAGGGCTATAATCTTTTTAAAGTTCCTCATAGGTAATGCTTAGTTTCAAAATTATTTAGGCATCTAGGGACAAAATGTTGATGGTGCTTCACTTTGGGTGTACCCAAATACTTGTAAAAAACCAGTTGCCTCTAAGTCCCTTTGACTTTGAGACGTAGGCTGCTTTGTGCCCAAGACTCTGTTTTAGCTCCTGAGCATAGCAGTATCTGGAATAATTGTCACACAAATACTGAAAATAACACTCGTGTGCTACTTCTGTTTTGGTGTTTGCTCCCCATCTCCGTGCACAGACTGCTCTGTGGCACAGTATGCAAGGGTGAACCACATGGTGAGTGTATTGGTAGGCACGAAAGCTCTTTTTACATCACCAAGAATCTCATATTTGGAATTCAGAAATTGTTCGTCTTGGTAATAAGTGGGGAAAAGCTCCAGGGAAAATATCACGAACTCAAACATGTTACTTGAGGTGCCTGGAAGGTGGTGTTTCTCTTAAGTAGTATTTTCCAACCAGATCGAATTTTACTTTGTGGCTCTCCTAGAGATGGTTTTAGGCAATGCCTTATGGTTTCCATGAAAGCGTATGACAGCAGAGAGAGAAAGCTTTTATCTTTATGAAGGAGTGAAACAGCTCCAGGGAGATTTCTAAGGGTGATTTGACTTTGATTTGGTTTCTGTCAGAAACATTGGGAAGCTTCAGACTAATTGGAAACTTGACCATTTATTGACATCAGTGCCCACCAGGTGAACATGAATTGTCTTCCACTGCTTTTTCATACCTGGAGGAAACTTGTGCCTTTCTCCTGCAACTTAAATTTTGGTTTAATGAAAGAGAAGTGAGAACTGAGCGTAGGTGGATGAGTTCTGGTTAGTGAAGGAGAGCCACAATTGTTTTATACATAGATGGGTACCTCAGATATTGTTGTGGATGTCTTCTATGTAAAAAGCCAATGTTTGGGGTTTTTTTTTGGAAATCATCTCTTTCAGGAGGGACCTCATGTGAATAGCAGAGCTCTTCATGTCACTTGTCAAACAAGGTGCAGTGCTGGGGGTGCACTTGTCAAACAAGGTGCAGCACTGGGGGTGCATGGTGTTTCCCATTTCAGCCTTAGGCTGGTAAATTCACAGAAGTAGCTGGCTGTTTCTTTCCACTTGTTTCTCTTCTCCAAGACTGGACATAGCCCTTGCTGTAGCTCTTAACAATGTGAGAGCAGAAGGGCCAGGCCGTAGCATCCTCCTGCTGAAGCAATGCCCATGGGCTGCCTGGAGGGAGGAGATGCAGTGAGCTAGAGTGGGAGTGCAAATCCAAGATGGTTACACATTAGATTGTATCAGAGGCTTTTAAGGAATAACAACTCACATCTCAGGCTATTTTGGGTGAGAGGTGAGATCCCCAGACAGGAACGCTTGCAAGTTAGGAAGCTCCAGCCCCATGGGTTGTCCCAGCACACATAGGGTGAATGAGCACTATGGAAAAGCCTGAGCGGCTGCTGCCAAATGACTGGGATGATGCAGCCCACGATGTCTGTTGTGTCTGAGATCTCTGTAAAGTCTCTCGCGTCCTTCCTCAAGTTTAGTTTTCCCGTGGAGGCTGTCGCAGTAATGAGAATGTCTCCCATCTGCTCCTCACATGGCTTGGCACATTTAGCTAGAATATATATATATTTTTATTATGGGGTTAGCCAGTGGTAACCATGACGATTAGACTTACCACGCGGCATTTTTTTCCCTCCTCGAGTCGGTTTGAAATGCTGACAATTAAATAGATACAGTACACTTTAGAGATCCATCAGTCTCTTTGTTGTCTTGACAACCAGAGTATATTTAGAAATGTAACAAGTACATGAAGTTCAATTGCACTTTTGCTAAAACATAGTTTTGTGGCTTGAGAATTTAATCTGGTTTTTTGTAGATCCAGGTGCTGATTTGAGCTGTGCCTGACTTTCGCTTTGGTCTCTCTGGGAAGCTCCTACATAGCAGTGGGGAGACTCAGCTGGTGGAAGGAGGGCCCTTGTCAGGTAGGGAGCAAACCTGCCCTCTGCTTATTGGAGATACTTTGCATGGCGGGGGCTTGGGTGAAGGCCTGGTAGCCCCTGCGTACCTGGGCACCAACAGGCCTGTACCCCTGGGTACTTATGGTGCCCTCTACACCTGGGTGCTTGTGGTTTGGCTATTGATTTACAGTGCAAGAGGAATGTGTGTGATCATTGTCTCACATCTGCTGTTCCTGCAGATCCAGCTCTGGTGCTGGGAAGCTGTAAGCAGTGTGTCTAAGCATCCTCTCCCAGATGAGCTGCTCTCACAGTTCCGTAGCACTTTGGTATGGGAGGATAGTACCATGGAGCATGACATTGGCAGACTGTGACAGCTTTCTTCCTGCACCTGAGTTACCTTTGGTTGCAACCAGGAATAGCTCTCTTCCACTGAAGCAGTAACAGAGACTTCTTCTCTGTATCCCTTCTCCTGTTTTGTCTTCGATTTCCTGGGGACATTTTTGTTTGATTTTAACAAAATACTACTACTATTACCACCACTACTACTTGTTTTTTTTGTCCCTTCCCATTTGACATGAAGAATTGAGCTCATCCTCTCCTCATTGAGCTGGGATAGCAACATGTGGGCTAGATGTCTGGATTTTTAAAGTTGCATCCAGGGCTGGAAAAGCAGAAGGGAAATAAAATAGAGTGCATCTTGTGGGAGCTGTAAATGTCCCTGTCCCCCATCACCCACACTGATGGTTGGTGTGTGTTGTGTGGCTGTGCTGCTCTCTGCCCTTTCCCTTTTGAGCCAGCAGAGAGCTGTGGTCAGTGCAGGCACCTTTGTGGTATCCCAACCTTACCTCTAAGTGTGGTGATGTGCCAGCCCTGAAGAGCAGCTGGGAGGTATGGCTTCCATCTACTGCTGTCCTACAGCCTGAAGGCTAAGAGACACAGGTTGGCGCCACAGTGTCTTCATTATGCTCCTAGCACAGGATCTGTCAGTGGTAGCCCCTTGCTTAATGCAATGGCTTGCAAAGCTGCTTCTGAAGCAAGAGACACCAAAGCACAAGGATCTTGGAGTATTTCCCTGGCTTGACTGACCAATGAATGAAATGGAAGTCAGGTGAGGAAGCAGAACAGTTCACTACCACTCCTCTGTCTGGCTGACCCAGGTTGTGATGCTGGTCAGGCAACCCCTTTGGAAGGCTCACAGGTCGAGGAGCTGCTAAAAAAGCCTTCTTTGTGGAGGGGTGTTAGTGGCCCTTCCTAATCAGCACCTGAACCCTGTGGCAGGCCCTGGGATGCTTGTGGATTTTCTGCAAAATGTCAAGCAAGACTCTTCCACCATTCCTTGTCCAAGATTTGACTTATAATTGATGCTTGGCAGTATGTTGGACAGCTGTGAAAAGAACAAATAAACCAAATAAACCAAGATTCTCTTTCATCAACAAAGCTGTGGCAACACAACAATCTGAACAGGAGCTTGGTTATAGCAAAAGGCCACCCCATCTGCTATTTGCCTAAGGGAACCAGTTCATTTGGTGAGATAGTTTAAACATGACAACCATGGGTCTGTGGTATGGATGTTGTGATGCTCAGTAGCATCCACCCCTGGATAGCAAGCTGTAAAACTAGTCAATAGCATTGCTCTGCTGCTGGGGAGCATAGTCAGCATAAGCTTGTCGCTGGGATGCCTCATTACAGGAGAGCGAGGAAGGCTCAAGGGAGAGGAGCCCTACCTGACATCAGCTGTTTTGGCAAGTGATGTCTGATGAAGTGTATTTCCTGAAGTCATCTTGTCTGTCTGCTATACCTGAAATATAATTTAGTAAGGCTCAAAAAGAGGGGAGGATTGGGTTTTTCTAGCATGATTTTGCTTCCCTTATCTCTGTATTTCTTTTTAATTCATTATCTGTCAAATAATGTGGGTGATTTTTCAGTGTGTGTGCAGAGCTCGGTTTCATTTTTCTGTTTTCTTTGCTCTTTCCATTTTACCAATTTCAAAATGAAAGTTGAAAACCGTAGTTATATCTCTACTTGAGCTTTGTTTGTAAATTGCTAACATGCCTTTTTCAAGTGTTTAATAGCTACTGGGGTTTATTCTTAAAATACAACCACCAAAACCCAATGATGCTAATGAGTCTTTCAAGAGTACTTTAAACAAGTTATCCCAATCAATCTGACAAAGATAATGGTCTTGTATTAGAAGATATTTAGCTGGAGGTTGGATGAGCTGTAATGTTTATGGGTCTGTAGATCCGTAACCAGAAAAAATCAGAATAACGCTTTTGATTTCAGTGGAGCTGTATCTGTTTATTATAACTGAGGCTTAGGCAGCACTTTAGATGCAAATTGCAACCTCTCTGAAGTTAAGTGGGGTTTTGACTTAATTTCTGGAAGCAGTAATGTCAGCAAAATAGTGAAGACCAGGGACCCACATACCCTGAAGTCTGTGACTTTGAGTTGCTCTCTTTCTCTTGCTGTCAAAATCAGATTCCCTGGATTTGGGCTAGTAATTAAAATGCAGCTTCTCTTAAGCATCTCCCAAAGGCAGGCAGAGAGGATGGAAGTGCAGCCTATGCAGATTATATATATATATACACACACTCATACTTTGCAGAAAATGCCAGTAGCTACATTGTCCTCTCTGACTGCCTGTGGCTGGGCTGTTGACCTGAAGTTTGTGCTTTCCAGAATTATCAGGCTGTGATGCAGAGAGAGCTGGAATCTCCTTTCCCCCAGTGTACTTGTGTTCACGCAGCAATTGAGAGACATGGACCACCGCTCATCACCCTCACTGTGTGTGGCATAAGTGATTCACCATGCATTCATTTCTGGTCACATAAGGGGCATTAGTTTAAAGCAGGCTTGAGGTTAGCATTAGCTATTTGAAGTCTTAAGTCTGAAAGCAACATCAAACAGGGAGCAGAAAATGTATCATGCACAAAAAAATCTCTGGGATTTGTTTCCCCCTTTAAAAATTAACAATAATAATAAATTCCAAACTGTTAACATATGCTGTCCCCTCTGGTCAGGACACCTGTCTGCCTCTTTGCTGTTATTTGATACTGGCTTCCAGTGCTTGCAAAAATGTTAACGTGACTTTTTTGTCACGGCGAATATGAAAGGAATATCCAGTGTGTGTGGGCAGGTCCTCAACAAATTTCTCTGTGCTTCCTGGGCTTTGGTGTGGATCTGAAGCAACTGCTGCAGTTCTCCCCTTGCTCCCCTTCCTCCACTGCGGACCGGGAGGGTGAAGATACTGCCCTGCCAGACCCGGTTCTCCGGAGCAAAGACTGTTGATGGATGGGCTAGTCGGTTTCAGCCTGGTTTCCTTAAAAAATAATGTATGTGACTGGCTAGATGTGTCTCTCCTCCTTCTCTTCAATGATGTTTAACTCCTTGGCTAATCTGAGCCATGGTTGTTAAGAGATAATTAGACTTTAGGAAAATATGGTTGAGGATGCAGTTAGGAGGAGCTTGTGGGCCTGGGGTAGCCAGAAACATGGTGGGCTGGAAGAACTGGAGCAGGTGGAGGTGAACTGGACTTTCCACTAATCATTGCTAGTATTTTTTGAGCTTGCTTGTTTCTTCTTCAGGACTGAGATGAAAGGAAACAGGTAACACCAGAGTAGGCTAGATATCAATAAGCTGGAAGTAAGAGAGGTTGCTGGTTGAAAGGAGCTTGTGGTAACAGAAAAACCTGTGGTTTTGTTTTTAGCTGGGCATCCTTGGAGGCACCCAAAAGGAAGCAAGGGCTGAAGCTGTCTCACCCTACCGCTTTTTCCACAGTTGCTGCGTGTTTAATGCATCCCTTCTCAGCTTCAGTTTTTCTTGGTGCTTGCGTGGCAAAGCCAGTGCTGTGGGCATGACTCACCATTGGCCTGAGCAGTGGAGGAGGCCTCTTCTTAGAGGCCATTTAAGCATGAGAAGCAGAAGGATGTTTGGTCAGGCTTTGAAAGAGACTTTGTTACCTGTAGCCCTTACATCAGTACCTTTCACAAGCTCTACAGTGATTTGAAACAAGTAACTTCTCTCCCAAATAAACCTCAGTTTCTCTGCTTGCTCTGATATAATCTGCAAATGAGTGAAAAACACTTATATGGATCAAAAAAGGGACAGACTGACACATAGGTTGTATCAGAGGGGAAAAAAAGCTATGGTCTGCTCCATACAGGAGGGTAACAGGCATTAAGGGCCATTTTGGAGCTGTTTTCTTGGTGAGGTGTTACAACCAGCTTGACTCACTTTCTGCTTTTACAATGAACAAAACATTGATTCTGATCTTTCTGTTTGCACCCACAGAGGTCCCTTGGAAAAGCTTGTCATACATCTGCCTGGGTGCCTGACAGGGCTGCCTTGCTTCCAGGTGAGGAATGGATCAGGTCATGGGGCTTTTGCCAACTGCTGAATGTAGAGGGAGTGGGAAGATCCTGAGACCATGTTCGGTCATTGAGCAAGTGATGGTCATTTCTCCAAAGCTCAGGGTGGCGGAAGGCCAGCCGAAATGGGAGGCTTGAGGTGATTTTACTATTTCTGGTCCAGGTCTGGAAGCAGCAAACATGCAGGCCCTCCTAGGAATGGGCGCGTTGCGTGGGAATGATTGCGTGGTCTTGTGAACCATATTCTTTTGATTTATTTTTGAATGAAACTTTCCTACTTGTGGACCTGAACTCACACTGCATCCATAGCATGCCTCTCTGCAGCCTCGATATACTCCCAGCTGGTGATGGAGAGCTGGCTGTATTACAAGCTTTAATCTAACCATGCTTCAGTGAACAAAAGCGGGAAAAGATATAAGCCTATTAAGAATAACTTGAATAGAAAATTATGTGAGGAGCAAACTAATTCATTCTTTCAGAACTGCCAGTTCCATCAAATTCACTTGGAGATATTTAACTGTGACTTAAGGATCACCCTGATAAACTACCCCAAACTCTTGTAGGAGTCCCTTGCCAGATTATGTTTATGACATGAATTGTGCTTTGTGCCTATCCCATGATACGATGATTCAGTTGCAGCAAGGGTAAGGCTGAAAAAAAAGAACAGTGTCAGAGCAGTAAGTTTGTTCTCAAGCATCTCTCAGATAGGCCATCCTAGGAGGCAAAAGAGGTGCTACAAAGTCAACTGGGGGAAGAAAGCAGTGAGCAGCCCGCTCTGTTGGGAAGTGGATAACGAATGAACAGGGATTGCTGGTAACTGGTTTAGAACAGCTCAACGGCCGTGATGAAGTTCTCTAGGAGATATGCTTTAGGAGGGTGTGGTGGATCTGGGAAGTCTTTGCTGTGGTGATGGCTCCTCGAGCCAAGTGGCAGCACCAGAAGGCCATGCATGGTACAAGTGCTGGGGGCCACATAAGTTTATGATTTTTTTCGTGGGGGTTTGGGGTTTTTTTGGGGGGTGGGTGGGTTTTGCCTTGGTTGTTGATGTGGGGTTTTTTGGGTTTTTTTCCTTTTTTTTTTTAATGTGTAATTTATGGCTAGATGAGGTTTCAGCCGACTGTTTACTGCAAACAGGTGGGAGCATTAATAAATGTTGAAAGACAAAGACAGACCAGGGATTAATGAATAGAAGACAGGAGATTAATAGCGAGATGGGACAATTTGGTTCAAGGCCTGGTCTTCCCAGTTGCTGGGTTATGAAAGATTAATAGCGGCTTTTCTGTGAGTCTCACTCTTTCTGCAGCGGCTTTCCTGGCTAAGTCTAATAAACTGTTCAGTGGGGTTGCTGTAAATATGAAATCTAGGAAGAAGCCCATCCTTACGGACTGTTAACTAGGTGGTACAGTGTTAGTTTTGCTTTCTATTTGAAACTTAAGCAATAACATCAATATATTTGTGAGTTGTGAAGTCAGATGTTCAGGTGCTTACAACTCTTCTCAGGACAAAAATGCATTGTAAAATGTGTCTTGTCAAGCAAGCTGTCTCCAACAAATTATTTCATACTTAGTGTCATAGAATCATAGAATAGTTAGGGCTGGAAAGGATCCCGAGATCATCTAGTTCCAACCCCCCTGCCGTGGGCAGGGACATCTCACACTAAACCATATCACCAAGGCCTCATCCAACCTGGCCTTGAACACCACCAAGGATGGAGCATTCACAACCTCCCTGGGCAACCCATTCCAGTGCCTCACCACCCTTTCAGTAAAGAATTTCTTCCTTGTATCCAATCTAAACTTCCCCTGTTTAAGTTTAAACCCGTTACCCCTTGTCCTGTCACTACAGTCCCTGATGAAGAGCCCCTCCCCAGCATCCTTGTAGGCCCCCTTCAGATACTGGAAGGCTGCTATGAGGTCTCCACGCAGCCTTCTCTTCTCCAGGCTGAACAGCCCCTGTACAAGAGATTGATTTCTCATCTCTTGACTGAGTTTTCAGCTTTGTTTCTGTGGAAAACTGGCCTCTTGACCTATTACATCTGGCCTCTCATTACACTTGTGTGAGATTAGATCACTGTAAGAGAACACTAACTTTACAAAATTTAAATTCCACATTAAATTTGTGGAAGAAGAGTAGAACACAGAAAATCTGTATTCTGGTAGTAGGGTGCATGCTGTTCTGGGTGTCTTACATAGGCAGTCAGCCTCAAACTCCTACCTTAAGGCTGTACCTGCCAATTCAAGCACTGCAGTAGTCCTTGACATATGCCCTTGGTATATTTTTCGTAGTCTTCACAAAGATGATCCCAAGCCCTTCACGCATAGGGTTATAGCAGTATGCAGGTATGTGTATGACCATTTGGGAAGGAAGCAACTGTGTTCCCGTAACAGTGAGCGTGATGAAGACAGGGCTAATATCAGAACTTCATGTAGCAGTAGCTGAATATCTTGAACCGGCAGTGTGCGCTTGCAGCCCAGAAAGCCAGCCATATCCTGGGCTGCATCAAAAGGAGTGTGACCAGCAGGTCGAAGGAGGTGATCCTGCCCCTCTACTCTGCTCTCGTGAGACCTCACTTGGAGTATTGTGTGCAGTTCTGGTGTCCTCAACATAAAAAGTCCTCATGTCCTCAACATGGAACTGTTGGAACAAATCCAGAGGAGGGTCACGAGGATGATCAGGGGACTGGAGCACCTCCCATATGAAGACAGGCTGAGAAAGTTGGGTCTGTTCAGCCTGGATAAGAGAAGGCTGCGTGGAGACCTCATAGCAGCCTTCCAGTATCTGAAGGGGGCCTACAAGGATGCTGGGGAGGGGCTCTTCATCAGGGACTGTAGTGACAGGACAAGGGGTAATGGGTTCAAACTTAAACAGGGGAAGTTTAGATTGGATATAAGGAAGAAATTCTTTACTGAGAGGGTGGTGAGGCACTGGAATGGGTTGCCCAGGGAGGTTGTGAATGCTCCATCCTTGGCAGTGTTCAAAGCCAGGTTGGACAGAGCTTTGGGTGACATGGTTTAGTGTGAGGTGTCCCTGCCCATGGCAGGGGGGTTGGAACTAGATGATCTTAAGGTCCTTTCCAACCCTAACTATTCTATGATTCTGTGATCTTTTCCAGGGAAGAAAGGCTACACACAGTTTCAAGTGTCCTGTAACAAAGCTCTGCCCCTCTCAACTGTTCTTGCATGCAGTGCCCTTGGCTTTTCAAAAGTTAATTGATTTATCTATATTATGAATCTTTCTTTAATTTTGTGTAAAGAAGAACATGCACTAATCTTTCTCCAGATAAATGTTTTACACTTCTCTTTGAATGTTGGCCTCGCATTTCTTGACGCGTCTCTAACTGAACAGCTATGGTTCCCACATGCTCCAGCCTTGACACATGCGTACTTGTACACCCACATGCCTGCTCTCCTCACATGCTCACTGCTTTGGGATTTGCATTAGCAAGGCAGCATCTTCCCGGGAAGCCCTACACATGAGCGGGGGCTTTATACCTGCAAGCATAGATAGATTTGGCATCAAATGAGCTGTCCTGTGAATTGGAAATGCTGTAACCTTTTTATTACACTGTCCCCCCCCTCCACAGGCTTGTTTAACATGCTTCTCCAGGAGCCTGGATTCCTGTGGGCTGCTCTACCCATGGTGAGGACCCAAGCTAATGCTGAGCACAGAGCTGAACACCCGACACTGAATTACTGTCTGGTATGCCAGTGGCTGCCAGATCTTTGATAGCCTGTTTTTAATGAAGATTCCTCCTGTAATTCCTAGAATATCTCGCAGTGCAAAAAATGAGCTGTGTGTGTATTTTGCTGTGGGCTGAATTTTTCCCTGCTTTTCACAGTTCCCTCCATGAACAGAGAGGAAAGGGAGGGGGAAGCAGCTGACTGCTTTTTTTGTTGTTGTTCTTCTACTTGACTTCTGTGAAATATGTGGCGATCAATTGCTCACAACTAACAAAATGTTTTTGTTTCTCTTTGCAAAAGCATATGGGAACTGCAGGAAAAGCATATGGGTGTTTTTAGGAAAACATATTGGTGAATGGACAAATTATAGTGGTGCCAATATGTTTTGGGTGTCTGGCTAGACCACTACTACTACCACACTTTCTGGCATGCAGACACATCCACAAGATTTCCAGCATGTGAGTGGTGTGTAGCTGCTTCTGGGGAACTGCTGGCTCTGCTGGATCAGACCCCTGTTAAAACAGTGTTGTGATCCATCTTTGGTGTGCTTGACTGCTTCACCATGTCCCGAACTAGGCTCCGGGCTTGTGTTTATGGCAGCATATCCATTCTTTCAGTAGACTGAGCCCAGAGCTCCACTTGCAGATGGCTGCAAGTAATGATAATGGTAACCATTCTTCTTTCTAAAGCCCTTGACTGCAGTCCTAATAACACCTGAGCATCTTGAAAACAGGCTAGGCAGCCTCTGTTTTTCCTCTGCTGCTCAGTCAAGGTTTTTTTGTGTCAGCTGGAGCTATTATTTTTAATTTCTCTGTTTTGCGGCTGCTTTTGAGAACATGCAAAACATTTTCATTACTACTTATGGACCCAGTGCCGTTTGCCTTGATGCTGGTGATCCAGGGAAAGGGATCCACAAGCTGGTAGGAACTTGGCAGGGAATGGTAAGGGGATTAAGTGGTCTTGGTTGGTGCATCTGTTCTGGTGGCTCACAGCATCCCTACAGTTTGAGTTGCACTGCTGTGGACCCCTGTGCAGGAAGTCTTTTGACAGCTCTGTCTAGACATCCCTTCCTGGTTGCCCTGGCAGTGAGGGAGTGCTGCCTGCACTATCTCTGCCTGCAATAGGCACGGCTGTGCTGGGTTGCAGGGGTTTGTAGCAGGTCTCTGCCCATGTTTAGGTTCAGAAGGTCTTAGGGGACTGGCTAAAGTCTCCTTGCACAGGCATGCACGTTACCTCCTGTCAGTAAGAACTCATGGTCTAAATAGACAAAACAAAGCTGTGCTGAGAAAGATGTTATGGTCTCCGAGTGTCAGGAAAGACAGGCAACAACTGAACTCAGGAATGGTTTCATGAGCAGGTTCAACCAGTCTGAGTTTGTACCATTGCTAGAAGAGGTGGTCCTGCTGCCCATGTGTCCCCAACCCTCATTTCAGCCCATAAAGTCACTTTTATCCTTTATAGACATAAGCATGAGTTGCAAGGCAGCGGAGGGGGGGAAACGTGGCTAAAGACTGAGGAGATAAGCAAGATGCTCATTTGAGCAGTCATTTGGATGTCACATTGTTTATCTTGGTTATGAACCTGGACTCTCAGATACTCTGAGTGGTAATTCAGCACCTTTTAGTGTTCTTCCTCTTATGCCAACTTCAGGATGATTTGGTAGTGAATAATTTTACATTATTTAATGTAGCCACTTTCCTTATAGCTCTTTTGTTCCGTGAGACATTTCCCTATTTTATTATGCAAACAGTACATTAAGATCCTTGTGGGCCTAAGTTCCCAGCAGTGCTTGAGATTATGGCAGGGAAGTAGGTTATTTCAGAAATAATGATTCTCTCCTCTAGAAGCTTTCTTGGAGTTATGCTTTAACTGCTTTTGATATTATACATGCTTTAAAAAAAATTAAAAAAACCCCAGTACTTCCTAAATGTTATAGAGCTCAAAAAATACACTGTATGCCTTGTCACAATATTTAATACAGAGTGCTATTTACAGTAATGAATCAAAATGTCAGTTTTTAAAATATGAACTGTCAGAGTGTTCCTACTTTGCAAAAAACTTTGATATGACAGTTTTTTAATCATATGACTATTACATCAAATGTGTCTCGGTACTTTTGCTCAACAAAGTCTTTTTTTATTCCTTCCCCCTCCCTTTTCACTGTAGAGTCTGGTAGGGTTGTTTGACTGAATGCACTTTGATTAGAGGTCGAAAGGATGCAGAGCTGAATGCTTTTGTAAATTGACAGATGGGATGTATCAGTGCCTGTGTTTGTGCTGACTGTGGTCACCTGGTCTTAGGTATAGCCTGGTTTGGATCACCTTTACCTTGTGTTCCCAGTATTTGCCCCAAGCCTGCTGTGTGCTGGGGCTCAGGCAGCCGCACTGGTGGATATGAGCCCTGACTAAGCAGCACTGATGCCTCTAGGTATGACTCCACATTTAGGGCAGCTGGGGTAAAACTGTCTCTTTAGTAATAAAAGCTGGCTTGTACAGTAACATTGCCATCCCCTGTAGCTTTAGCATGAAGGGACAAGTAAAATAAAGAACTCGAAGCAAGGGACGCTTGTGCATCCTTAGTGAGCTGAAGGGGTTGCTGTGCAGGGCAGGGTTGATGTTGCTCCTGGAGGAGGAAGCAGGGGGCTGGGGATGCCAAGTGGCTTCCCCAGTGGCTTGGGTTACCCTGGACCCAGGTCAAGGAGTGTGCTTGTTCTCTGAACCCTCTCTGTGAATTTAGACCAGAATATTTTCCCCCCCCCCTTTTTTTTTTTTTGTTCTTTTGTTTGCTTATCTGCATAGTGGGAGTAATTAATTGATATTAGTAAAACTCTCAAGTCTCTCTAAAGCCGATTACTCAAACAACTGCACTTCATGATGAAGACAAGGAAGAGCTTATGTAGGTTTAGAAAACAACTAGGCTTTAGAAAACACCCTCTGGAAGGAAAGGGTTTGGCGTGCTCACATGGAGACTTGGAGGCCAGAGAGGAGTTTAAGGTGTAGCAGAGCCATGTACCTCTGCCCATAACATCTTTGTGCCAGCTTGCCTGGGCCTTCAGGTGGGTTCCTAATGCTTATTAAAACTTGCAGAGTTACCGTTGTGTAGGTCTTACAAGTGCAGTATTTCTGATTTGGAGTTGGCCCAGCACAGCTATGGGAATGGGAGGAGTCAAAAAAGGCAAAAGGTGTGTATCAGCAGTCCAAAAAAGAGGAGTATGGGCAATGCAAGACACTAAATCTTAGAATCATAAAATCAGAAAATGGTTTCGGTTGGAAGGTACTTTAAAGACCATCTAGTCCAACCCCTCTGCCATAGGAAGGGACATCTTTCACTAGACCAGGTTGCTCAAAGTCCAGTCCAGCCTGGCTTTGAACACTTCCAATAATGGGGCATCCACAGCTTCTCTGGACAACCTGTTCTGTTGTGTCATCTTAAAAACTTTCTTCCTTAAGTCAAATCAGATGGTCTTCTTGATTGTGGGTGTTTCTTGGAGCCTGATTAACTTGTCATTTCAGATGGGCATGTCTATTAAATAATAGCCTCAACCTTTCTGCTAACATTATTGAAGAGATCAGAACTTGATTTCAGGGGTGTAATCACATATTTAAGTGCACTTTTGAGTAGCTGTTTAGTTAGAAACTCTTGTATGTGGAAGGCACAGACAAGGGAGCTGAATATGTCTGAAGTTTGGTACACTGAGGCCCACAGGGTCTCACCAGTGGTAAGAGATTTGGGAAGGCAGAATCATTGCTGTAGCATCTCTCACAAGTAATATCCTGATTATAGAGGAGGAGATGAAAAAATAAAGGGAAAGGGAAGGCTGGTGGGTGAGGCAATGGTGGCATGAGAGGCTCTGCTGATGGTGAGGCCTGGTGTGGACCACCAAGAAGCATGAGAGATGCCATCTGGTGAAGCCAGTCCCAAAAAGTCTCTTATACCAACAGGACTGATGACAGAGGGGCTGCCATCAGCAAGGGCCAGTGGCAAGACGGAGTGAAGTTGTCGCTTTTCAAACCATGTGGTTGTCACCTCCATCAAGAGAGTGTTGCTGCTTGCTGCATTCCCTCATGCTGCAGAGGACAATTGATTATTATTCAATTTTCATTTCAGACAAACCACATTGTTAGTGTGATGCTTTTTCTTTTGTTATTGTTACTGCAGTGGATAGAAAAGGAGCTCTAACAGATGTATGATTAGCAGGGCATGAAATTAGAAATGTTTGTGTACAAGGGAAAGGTTGTTTATTATCAAATTCCTCATTTGAAAATTAAGCGATACTAAGATTGGCCATGCGATTCTGCAGCAGGCATGCACCCCCCTTCCCTCCCTCTCTCCCAGCAGCATTGACTGAAAAGTAACAGTATTTTAAATGTTACCTTTATTAAAAAAAGGTCAGTACCTGCCTTTGGAGACAGATTGTCTAAAGAGCTTGTTCTCCCACTCTGGCACTGAAGGTTTCAGTTCAAGAAAATATTTTGACTGATGCTTAAGCCCCATTGATTAGGGCAAATGGAACATTTTCTATCAAAACTCTCTTGGATGGAAAACAAGGTTCTGATTGAATAATTCTGAGTGTGGGTGTCTACCTGGGTGAAAAGTATTTGTTGTCAAAATGCTGAAAAATTTCAATTTGGAGTCACTGCTTCCACATAAGTAGAGTGGTGGGGTTTGGTATGCAGTACCAAAGTATCATTTCCTCCTCTTGGGTCAGTCTTAACAGCCAAACCACATCTCTTCAGTCTGTGCAGCTTGGGAGTTCCCACTGCACTGGGACCGTGGTGCCTGCTAGGTGTGGTCTGCATGGGCGCTTCAGGAAGCAGAAACCAGCTTTTCAAACCTTGAATGCTGTCAGTGCTGGGGTGGTAATTTTGCATGGGAATGCTGTCAGGCTCTGGTAGAAAGCCATCGGCATTTAGATTTTTCTCTTAAAAATGGCGTGGTGGGTTTTTTTTCTCCTGTTGAAGGTATCTGTGCTTTTTTCCTATAGCACCCCTCCTCCCCAGTAATGGAATTTTTAGTTTGAGAAAATGATCTGTTGTTTTATGAGCTCTGCCTGTGATGCACAATTCTCAGGTACAGCTGCTGTTTCCTGATCTTGGAAAATCTGGAAATGAATTTTGAAAGAACCAGGTTAAGAAATGTGCATCAGAAACACTGTTTATCTGTGTTACGCTGTTGAGAGAAGCCTGGTCCTACCTAGGACTGAACATTTCCCAGGTACTTTGACTTTGTCACCTATTTTGTTCTGATCCGGTTTTGTCCTCTAAAACTTTGTGGCCAAGCGCAAGTCTGACTCTGTTTGAAGTTAGTAGGGCTACTCATGTGTGAAGTTTCACGTGGTTGTTTCCAGGATCCAGACCGAGGTGGTGTTGTGATGGATTCTGCCCATTGAGCCTGGATGGTATTGAGCAGAAAATACGAAGAGGGCTAAAAGATTGTTCCTGTGCTCTGGGAACAATTGAGACAGAAAATTGCTTCCAGGATTTCTTCATTTTTCCGCAGAGGGTAATCAGCCTGTGTAATTCTCTGCCACAGGAAATACTGCCTAAATCTGTTACCCAAAGGCAGCCAACAAAGTTTAAAGTAGCAGCCTGAATACCAAAGCAGGGGTTGTCCCTTACTTGGCTTATGTCTTTGTGTATTGACTGCTATGTATGTCACAGGATGCCACAGTGGTGCCACTACCATGACAGGTAATTGAATATTGTCTTAGATACTTGGTGTGTTCCTGGTACACAGTTAGACTTTCATGCCTTAAACGAGGACACAAGTTTTTACATTGAGATTGTAAATGGAGATTTGCTTAGCGTTGTGCTCAATTTGTAAGCCTCTCCATCTTACTGGAGAGCAGTTCCAGTAAGATGATGGGTGCCTGGTAACTTCAGCTGTATTCTTGACTCATCTTTAGTCTTTGCAAATCACTGTTTCTGCACCTTTATTTGCTCATCTGGAGGACAAGACAGCAGTTGGGCTACTTGCAGCGCTTTGCATTAAATTTCAAATAAGGCCTTTCAGCCACATGTTTTATTGCAACTTTTAGGGGAAATTATTTAGATTTTTTTACTTGAGTGAGAATAGTTGTGGCCAAATCACTGTGTGAGCATTATGCCTGCTGGGCATTGAAATTTGATTCCTTGATTTCCATTAGCAGGTCATCCTGGGCCAAAGGATCTTGAGCTGCTAGAATAGAAAAGAACACAACAGAATGAAGTTGGTGTTTGGTTATGGGCTCTGGATGTCATTGTTCCTGGCTGTTCATCTGGCTAATGTTTGCTTTTGTGTAGTATTTGTCTGTGTCTGTGCTTCTGTGCACATGGGGAAAAGGAGGACAAATATCACTGGGGTGGATTAGCATTAAAAAATAGTTAACTAATCAAAGCCATAAAGCTTGTCCAAGTGAATTCTTTAGAGAAATAGCTTTGAATTTCCCAAGCAGCCGCAGGCCATAAAAGCGAATCACTATCATTCAGAGATGCAAAAAATCCCCTTCTGTTGGAGTGTTGGACCTATTTGTTCCTTTTAGGAGGGCATTCAAAATATTTTCTTGATTTTCTACTGAACAGCTCACTGCTATCCATCATGAGCCTTTGCCAGCTGAGGCAGCTCCAACTACCCCTCAGTTTTAGCCCTCCACTGAAATCCGTATATCTGTACTTTGCATTTTGGATGTCTTTCAGCCCTATGCACTGTGCAGTGGGATAGCCCTTACAGAGCACTTTTCGTCCCTGAGCTCAAAAGTGTTGTAAAGAAGGGGCTGAATGTTGTCCCCAGAGCCTGGATGGAGGCAACATGGAAGGGAGGATGCAGATGGAGAGTGATACCTGGAAAGATTTCCTACATAACCCAAAGATATGGTGGGGGAGCCCTGTTCTTTGATCCTGTGTTCTGTCTAGTCCTGCCCCAGCAGATGCACGAACCCCACCAGGTTTGCAGAGCGCGTAGGATGAAGTGGGAGGGAATTTCATTTTACTTCTATGGAGGAAAGAAAGCACATTGTTTGACTGCTGGGAGAAAGTTATTGAAGGCTGACATCGAAGGTTAGCCTTTGGGAATTGGACACGTAAATTCGCTTTATGCTTATGAAAGTCTCTCTTTCACAGTGATTTGCTTTGCTGCTTCTTAAGAGGTACAAAAAAGTGAAGTGCTGGTGTATGGTCTATACACAGATATTCAGATAGCATGGTCATTAGTAGGAATTAAAATTACACTGTGGTAGCTCAGAGCTTACCAAGAAAAAAAGATAGAAAAACTCTTAGAAGACACGAGGTGCTTTGTAGCTGGAAGTGCCTGTCACCCTGCAAGAACTCATCTGTCCTTTTCAGTCCCACTTATTCTCTTTTATTCTATTAGGCAGTAAAAAAATACTGCCTAATACCTACTAACTTTTTAATGTTACTTAATTGTATGCGCACACAACCAAAAGAAAGCCACACATATTTTTTAGCTTTTCACCTTTAGAGCCCCAAGGGAGGGGTGTTAATGGCCTGGGGTGCCTTTTAGGCAGAGAATTCTACTTTTGCTTCCCTTCTGAAACTTGGAGTCTCATTCTCCAGATAGCCAAATTTTAATGTAACCACATTTGAAGTGTTTGTGTACATATGTAACTTTTCTTTTCCTGGTCAGTTAATGAAAGTCCTAAGTAGATTATCCTAAAAACTGAGGTCATTTTTATAACAGGTGGGCAATGCACAGAGGGCAAAGCTGTGACTGAGGGGCTACAGTTTTTCAAAAGGGATTAGATCCTTGCACAGGAGTGGGCATTACATTCATGTGCACCATGTACACATACCCTGTGCATGGTTTCTGTGGTAAAGCAGAGGTGATTTACCCACATAGCAGGGCCATTTGCTGGGATGAAGTCATCAGTGTTCAGTTATGAAAGCAATATAGAGGTACCTCCATATACAGGATAGTGCAAAGTAAGCGTGAAGCTTATCCTTCTTCTCACAGATTGTACTTTGGCCTCTTGGTAGAATAGGCCATATTCTACCCTCAGATGAGAGCAGTGCTCAGCTATTGATAATACAGGCAGAAATTGAATCTGAAGCCTAGGGCCTTTCTGCACAGGGAGAGTATTGTGAAACAAAGTCAGGGTGTGAATTTAAAGTGCAATAGTTGTTCTGAGCGTACTTCTCATGTGGGCAGTCTTATTCTGCTCTCAGAGGGCCTTTGTGCAGTTCTGCTTCATCCATTGCCAAAGGCACTCTCAGTGCAGAAAGAAGAATGCCCACACAGGGAGCAAATAGCTTTTCCAGGCTATTTCACCATGCTGAGGAGTCCCTGGAGATGCACATGGTTTCATGTCCCCATGAATGTTGCAGGAGCTTGCCCTTCTGCTTGCTCTTCCATAGTTCTTGTGTGAGGAGGCATGCTTTGTGATGGGCAGTTGGTGAGGTTGTGTCTTCTGTACCCTGCTAGGTGCAGCATGCATCTCTCATTTGCCTGAAGTTATGGATCTGGCCTCAGGAATCCTAGAGGTCTTGAGCTTCTTTCAGTGCTGCTGGTGTTGCAGTTTGGCATTCTCCATCAGTACAGTCGCTTCTCATGGTGTGTCCTAGCTGCTGAAGAGCTCCTGTGAGATCATGTCTACATTCATGTGTTGTTCTTTTTCATATGAAATCATCAGGCAAACCTGTGTGCTGAGTATGATTGTTACCTGAATATTGTTGAGCATGAAAACAAGAAAAACCCATCTGTTCTACAAAGAGACAGTGTAAAGAACAGGCTCTGTAACTAAATAAATTCACATCTGTTTAGCAGAACCATCAAATGGTGGGCAGAGGGGCCTAATATGAATCACATGTTGAAACCACAAGTATGAGTGAGATGAGCTGCAAAAGAGAGAGCCTGGAAGTGTTGATTCATGTGAGCAGCTGTTGGTTCCTCTCCTTATTCTTTCCCTCTACCAGTTTCCTGAGCAAATTATGTAGAATCAAAAAAGCAGGGATGTGCACATGTGTATGCATACATATGTTTGTATTCCTTGCATGATTAAATAGCCTTTCTGCATCATTATAAGCCATTAGATCATAGCTTCAGTTGGAAAGGCAATGGATTGTAGAGGGGGTTGCATAGCAGGGAGGGCAGAGCTGGCATGAAGAGAGCAGGTGAAGCTGTTCCCTTGTGGTGTTGCTTCACAAAAAATGGCCCTGATGTAGCTTGCATTAAAAAGGGACTTGCCTTGGAATTGATTCTCAGGATGACATCTCCAGCAGTGTCATCTCAAGGAACCTGATGGGAGCAACCTAGAAACTTCAAAGGGTAGGTTATACCTTCATGTGTGCAAGCTAGTTTCAAAACAGGTGTTTGCATACTAGTCCTAACAGACTCCATTTTTCCATGGATCAGTTTAATTTGTTGCTTAGGTTTTCCCCTTAGTCTTTTAAGTCCTGCAGAAACAAAGGGCAGCTCAAGTTTCTGTATTGGTTGCATTTGCAATTTATTTTTTTTTCTGTGCCAAGAACATAATACAATTTCAAAACATAGTATTTTTATGACTTAAGGCAGTAGTTTCTAACTTAAAAACAAGAAAGCTTTGGGGATATACACACAACTCAGGTGCCTCAGTTAATGTTATTTGGCTGGTCTCCATAGCCGCTTAGAGAGTCCATGCAGAGGAGCAAGCATCTTCTCTCCCATGGGATCTCATGAAAAGAAACATGCAATAATTTCAGTCTCAAAGGTGGTTTCTTGTTGCTGTCTTGCCTTTTGTCCTAGATACTTTGCAATAAATGAGGCCAAACTTGTGAGAATGAAGAGTTATGGTAGATAGACTGTTAGACCTGATTTGCGCAGCTTCTGATCTCCTGCAATTCAGTCTGCTTTCTTTAGCTGACAGAGAGCTGTGCCCACACAGCTTACCTGGGATGTAAGCTCTGCAATAGTGCACTGGAGGTAATGAAGCACTTAAGGGGCTGGGGGGCTGAAGGTCCTCATGGAATGATTAAGATGTTGGCAGCTGTGTTACTTTGGAAGAAAAATACGTGCATTGCACAGCAAAGGCATGCTGAAATGCCTAGCAGAGGCTTAGTTGTGTGTGGGGACATGCTTTGCCTTAGACTTGTGAAATAGTGGTAGCAACTATTAGAGGGCATTTGATAAACAGAGCTGCATGTGCAGTTACCAGCTCTGTGGCCCAGCTGCCCTAGTGTAGTTCAAAAACAGAATGCAAGTGTTTGCCAGCAGTGGCTAAAATGCATCAGTGTCACTGTCTCTAGATACATTAAAAATATGGTTCTTCCTTCACTCCAGAAATTCCCTCTGCTGATGATTCGTTTCCTCTCTTCCACCTCCCCACATATTCTTTTGAGAAGGCATAGTGAAGATAGATCAGCATTGTAATGTCTTCCTGGATACTGTCAGATTTGAGCCGTTTCACATCCAGGGAACCGATGTGGCCAGTCTAGTATGGAAACTTTTGTCACAACAAGACTTCATACTGATTTCTGGGAAGGGGAATAAAGGGTTAACTTGGGTAGCCAGAAACAGAAGACACCAGTGTGATAGTGGTGGAGCAACTGGAGTTAGCTTTTTAATGTAATGAGCAAAATTGCAAGACCTGTGTGAATGCCTGGCTGGGTTAATTTCATTGCTGGCATTGTGGTTTGTACCAGCTGAGGAATTTTCTCCCAGAGCTTTGAGTACCACTGTTCCTGAATGAATGGACACTGGTAGAAGGGAAGCACAACAGTTTCCTAGCTGGTGCTTGGTGGTTTTACGAGTTTCAAAGAAGAACTGAAAATTAAATCTCAAGCACTTGTCTTCAATCACACGTTTCTATTTGGAGCAGAACTAATGCCCAATGGTTACTAAAACAGAGCTTTATCTTCATGTGCTCCAGTGTCATGTCATGCTTGCCTTGCTGTTAATATTCTTCTTCACCCATTTCTCTGTGCTTCCAGAACCACCCGTCTTTTAACAGTTGTCTTCTCAATGAGCTAAAAGTTGTCTTGTTGTGTCCATGTGGCCATGGACATTCTGGAGCATTCCCAGCTTAGACACCATCTCAAAATATGTCGTCTTCTTTATTGCTTGAGGAAAGGACCTGGAGTAGGCAGTAAACACCAGGTCACATATGAATCCAATGTGTGCTATTGTTGCCAACAAAACAAGCTAGATATGGGGTTGCTTCAGGAGATGCCTGGACAGTAGACTGAGATTAGTTATTTTTCATATTTACTTCGTGCCGGAGAGGCTGTTATTCAATCCTGAGTTCTCCAGTTGAAGTAGGATGTGGAAGAGCTGAAGAGGGTCCAGAAGATGGGCAGTCAAGAACCTTAGAGCACATGGCCTACAAGAAGAGGCTGAAGGAGCTTTGCTTCCTGTGTCTAATGGAGAGGAGACAAAGGAGTGATAAAGTGGAAGCCTGTGACTACTGCCAGGAGCATTACAAAGATGACAGAGCCAAATGCTTCTGTACAGGTAGCAAAATAAAATGACATGGACATAGTGGATTGGGAGATTCAGCTGGAGTGCTGGAAAAATGTTTTCATTGGGAAATAGCGCAGCACTTGAACAAGTCACCAGATAGCAGGGAGTTCTCTATTTTGGATGTTTTCAAGGACAAAAGTACAGCAAGCCTTATCTAGTGTTGATGATAGTCCAGTCTCCTGCTAAAAGCAGGACTTGGTAATCTGCAGAGATCCTCTTCTCTTTCTTAACAGTACTGAAGGCTTTCAGCTTCTTTAAGGAAGAAGCACTCTAAAGATTTATTTTTGCTTTGTTTTGCAAAAAGGAAGCAAGAATACATTGGGGTGCTCATGTCTTGATGATGTCAAATCACCTGTTGTGAAACTCAGAAATGTGGTCTTTTTTCCTGACTGTTTATAGGTAGGGGTCTGTGTACCTCCTTTTGTACAGTTTTAATACACTCAAATATCTTGCTTCCATTAGCAATCTCTCTGCAGCATCAGTTCCCAGCCATCTGGCAGCAATATCACTCTTCTGTTTGTTAGGATATCGGTTTTATCATAGGAAAAAGGCTGGTTTCCCCAATTATTTGCAAGGTGCCATGGGCTGAGCTGCCACAAAAGGCACAGGTTGGTGCAGTGCTCAGGAAGGGGAAGAAATCATCTAGGGATTTGCCATACTTGAGAGACTGATTTCTAGGACGGCTTGGGAGAAAAAGTTAAGTAGATCAGGTTGGAGGAAAAGAATCAGGGATTAAAGATTTTGAGCCTGGACACAGTTCCTTCCCATTAATTGATTTAATTGCTTGCTTTTTAGTTATTGCAGTTTCAAAGTATGGTTCATACTGCTAGCCCTTTGAGGTGTCACAAGACCATGCTCGTGTCCTTGAGCAGGGCCCATGCTGTGCCTGCACTCTGGGCTGCAGCTTGCTTTCTATTCACAGAAACCCTCTCGGTAGCTTGGGGTTCAGACTGCCAGTAGCAGATATGTTTTCTTCCAGGGGTGGTGGTAGCTGACTCTTCCTGCAACCACAGCTATTTTAGAAGAGGAATGCAGGGAACTCATTGTAAATAAACCCACCTACACCCATGCTAGCCTCACTGGGTAGAACCTCAAGCTCTACACTGTTTCCTTGTTCATTCTCTATCAGTTTCCCACTGAGCTCAGATCCCTGCTGTTTCTCCCCAGGCTGAAACATATACGCACAGCACTCTGCAAAGCTAATACAATTATCTATGTGTCAATGTGCTGCCATGGTCCCATTTGGTCTCACTAGGGTCTTGTTGATATCTAACTGCTGAGCTGAATGTTAGTTCTGCATGGTTCCTTCTTGTTTACAGCCAGCATCAGCATCCAAACAGCCTGTTTTTGCTTTAACATCTGTACCCTTCTAATCTCTTGTTGTCTTGATTTCCTTTGTCGTATGTGGGACTCTCTTGATCAGCCTGATTCCATTATGTCTCCAGCAGCTGAGAAGTCCAGTCCCTTAACCATTTTATTTGATGGGTAAGCTCTATGTTGCTTGGCAGTGCCTTACTGAAGCAGGAAGCCAAGTACTGAGCTGTGTCACAGGCAAGACAATGAATATAGGCACAAAAGAAGAAAGGCAGCTTTTTTTTTTTTTTTTTTTTTTTTTTTTTTTTTTTTTTTTTTTTTTTTTGGCAGAGGGACCTTGAAAATAAATTGTGTGCAGGAAAACAGTGTTTGTGTAATGGAGCTTTAGGTCTGAGAATCCTAAAATAAGCTTTCTGCATCATTCCACCTGTTCTTTTGCTGTCCTTATTATTATATTTTCTCTCTCATTTTATACACAAAAATCTCAAACTTTTCTTTGTGGTGCAGCATCACCCTCAAAAACTGGTATGTCAAGTTATCAGGAGAAGAAGCTTTAAGAATTGGAAGAGCTTTGTTTGGCTCAGAGCTACCTCCTGGCTCAGCTGTCAAGGTTCAGCCACAGACTTTGCTGTATTTGAGTAAGCATTTTGGGCTGGCCACCAGGTCTGCCTTCTCTATTGCAATTGCCCTGGAGTTAGTTGTAACCACAAGTAGTTGAAGCGTTGGATTAATGTTTTATCCCATATGATCCCATGTGAGTGGCTGAGGATTGTCTCATATCACAGAAGTCAAGAATTGGGCTGCTCTCTGGTAAAATTGTAATGTGGTCATTAGAGTTTTATTAGATTAGATAGATCCATCAATCTCCAGGGAGCCAGTATTATGTCATTATTTCAACGCACATGGGCCAGTCAAGTTCAACTTATTGGGATTTTAAAGCCTAGTTTGTCATCCAACACCAGGATGTGACATGGCTGTAAAAGGAAGATTTTGTTTGCCAGCTTTTACACAGCAGCAGTCAAATTCAGATAGTCTGCATCTAATCCCAAAACTACTAATGCAGTTATACTGGGAAGGAAAAGAAGTTTTATGTTTAGTTTGCCCTTCTACCTTTTCACTGTTGAAGCTGATGCAAAAGAAGTGAGCTAAGAATGAAACTTAAGAAAGGGTAATTTTTTTGTTGATACCAGAGTTGTCCCAGCAGCAAAATTTTGGTATAAGAATGAATGCGATACAGGGTTGGTATCTGTTGAACAATATTCATGGTGACATTAACCTGTGAAGCATCTTTGTAGCGGAGAGAAGATGGTTCTTTATGATCATGTTGTTAGAATCTCCACTATGGACTTCATGTTTTCCTATTGTGTCTGAGTAGTACCATACTCAAGCAGTACATAAAAAAAATGTCCCATCCCAAACTGTTGTGGATCTGCTAGCAAAATAATAAAGGGTGCAGCCATGGTGAGGGTGGGGAGGGGATTATTTTCCAGCTATTGGTTATTTAGTTAAAAGAATGGGAACATGCTGTGTTCATTTCAGAAACATTACAACTAGAGAATAAGGAATATAATGTTGCATTGCCAGTAGGTGCCGGCATATCTTAGGTAGGATATAGCTGTATTGCTGCAAACCCTTTTGAGTGCAGATAAAGTCACAGCTGGAAGTCTGGGTTTAAGAGTCATGAAATAATTGATTTTTGGAAGGGGTGTCTAGAGGTCATCTGGCCAGCCCCATTTGCAGGGCAAACTTTGAATTTAAATCAGGTCTTCTGGAGGATCCCATGGAAATTTGAAACTGTTAAAGTCAGAGAGAGATGATACTAGATTATATGCTTTGAGGAATAATTCAGCACAAGCAGTACTCTAACTAGGTTTCTTTCTCCTTTAATTCCTGTGATTACTCTAGTGATGTCCCACAGCAGGAAACTGGTAAATGCTTTTGGCCCTGTTAAACTGAAGAAACTACTTAGATTTTATTTATTTATTTTATTTTGAGGGAATTGAGCTGAAGGTGCAAACTCTGCCTTATCCAGGCAATTGGAAGAAACCCTAGGGGAGAGGGAGAGTTAAACTTGCTCCAGCTGATATCTGCTGTGAAAGACTAAAGCAAAGCATCAAGAAATGTCCATAAACAGCGTAAAATGGGTGCAAGCAAATAAACCGGGTCTGAGGGAGAGATATGCCACAAGGAGTTGGAGACCATATGCAACATTTTGCATATGTTCATGAAAGCAGTCACTGGAGGGTGACAGCATGTTCTGTTCTTCTTCATCATGTCTGGGAGTCATGTGGTGGCTCAGTTGACCCTTGCTGGCTCTCCTCTGCTCTGGCGATGGTGGTCACACAGCCCCACACGCAGGATTCCTAGTGCTTGGAATTGTCCCTGCAGCTGTTTGGTTCTCCTGGCTGCTGATGTGAAGTTTGAAGAGCATGAAAAGCCAGAATCAATTTGCTGCTGGGAGGGTCTGTGGAAGGAGCTTCTTTGGACTGGTTAATATTACAGGACTTAAATTTGGTGAGATGTTGTGCAGATCAGCAACGATTAAGGGAGTTCAAAAGGAATCCCAATTACCCAAATCACATAATTTCACATATGATGTAAAACTGATGAGAATAAGTACTACCATATGGGAAAGACATCGCAGGAGAGCTTGGGCTAAGTTTGTAAGTACCTATGGCACTTCTTATGTTTGGTTAAAGACCTCTAATGAGACCAGAATTTTGGCATTATATCCTCTTTTGGAGGCCACAAGAAGTAGGAAAGCTTCATGGCTAAAGATCGTCAGCCATAAATGGAGAAATAAATTCATTTAACTTTCAAAGGGGAACAGTGCCAAGAGTAACAAGCAGCTTTGGGAGTTTGTAAAAAGCAGATTTCTCTGGTCAGCCTCAATTACTGCTTTTGGCTAATTAGTGGAGTGGAGATGATGCAAAGAACTGTATTTTAGCAGGGCATTTGGGTTTGTGCGTTTGGGAATTTCAAGCAAAAAAAGAAAACAACAAATAAGCTTAGAGTACAAACATCCAGTCTTTTGTATATTGCACCTCTAGCTGAAAGGGGCAGTGTGTGGCATGATTTTGCATCGTGAAGGGTGTCCCCTTTGTTCAGTGCTAGAGCTGATCTTTAAAACGCAGTTGGAAGGTGAAGTAATGTCAAAAGTTTTCTCTTTTGAGTTTTCCACATGGATGGAAGAGAAGGGAGAGTGGGGAGCATGCAGTCTGCCTTTCTGCATATGGCGCATGTAAGACTTTGGAGACAAACCTGTGTTATCCAGGAAGGGGGCGTCTTGATGATGTTCCTGAATAGCATCAGAGAAGCCACAAAAGGGCTTCCAATTGCATTACTGTGAGCAAAGAAGGTCCTGATTCACTGTATCTGGTCAGTCACTTGGACTTAGCAGTGATGGTTAACTGTGCATGGGTGGTACTAAGATAGAACATCATGGACCTACATCAAGCCAGTGGATTTAGGAAGGAGTGGGATGGAAGACAGAGCAGGCTGTCTGGAAGCACAGGCTGTTGTTGCTTGTTTTTTGTTAAACACTGTTGCTACCCTCTGTGAAGCATTAGCTTAATTAACTCAGGGACAAATTCTTCTGTCTTGGCAAAGTCCATCAACATCCAAGGAGTATTTGCTCCATGTTATAAATATGAAAATGAAATGAAGATTTATTTGGGTACAGTCTAATCACAGAAGAGCCAGCCTGTCTCAGAGATGAATGTACTAACAATTTCAAGAGTAGACAAATCGGTACTCTACTCTTCCATTGCTTATCGGATGTGAGGCTAAACTGGCTTGGAACCCTCCTTGTTTTACCTTTGCTTCTCAAAGGTGAATGACATCCTGTAATTAAAATCAAAACCAAACACTTATTGCCACACCCTTAAAAAAAAAAAAAAAAAAAAAAAAAAAAAAGGAAGAAAAAAAAAAAGGCAACTTTGTTTTCCTTATTTATGCAGTAGGATTTCAGTCTTTGCTCTTAATGTTATTTATCATGGTTAGTCTGGTCTTATCCTCTGCCTCCAAAAGCAGGTGATGACTAATGCATCCAAGGAAGGAAGGATAACAGAACCTTGGGCAGCCACAGCTGATTTCAGTCTGTTTTTTGGCTTTGATATTATTCATTATTTTACCCCTTCCATTTTAAGTTACTGTTCTTGAAAACAATGATCTTATGCTAGCTTAGCATCCACCATTTCATAAAAGGTAGCTGAAATATTGAATAGAGTTCAGAGTAAATATACATGAATGAATTGAGAGAACTCTGCTGTTCACAGTGAGTTTAATTGATACTTAATTTAAATGTTTTGATTTAATTTAACCAATGACCTGGCTTTGTTCTGAAAGGATCTGCATAAGGAAGAGAGGCAGGTCTATAATGCAGTGACAGAGCATAACAGAATCCAGTGGTTGGAAGGAGAGCTAGATAATTTAAAGCCAGACACAAAGGAGAAGCTGTAATTATGGTGCTTAATTGCTTGCTCAAACAATTTACCTAGTGCTGTGGTGGATTCTCCAATACTTGCATTCTTTCAGTTGAGGCTACATGTACTTCATAACAAATATTCTTTAGGTCAACATAAGCTTTGTGGTATAATAGTTGGGTAGATTTCTGTGCCTTGCACAGTCCAGAAGGGCTAGAGGCGATGGTCAATGAGAAAAGCTTTCAAAGCAATGACATAAGGAAGATTTATGATATTTTTGTTTGGGGTGGGGCAGTATATTTGGGAAAAGAGGTATTGCCAGAATGGTCAGTGAGTAAAGAGTCACAGGAAAAAGTTTAACAGCCAGATGAGGAATGGAGCTGTTGAGTTGCTGGTGATCAAGGAGGATGGCTGTGTAAGAGTAGCAGAAAGAAATGAAGGTGGCTTCAGCCAAGACACAGAGGGAGATGCGGCACTGATTGAGAGGCAAGAGGTTGCTGTCCCGCTGGGACACAGGTTCTGATGACAAAGGTTGTTCCAGTCTGGCTGTGTTAAATGTTGAGTGGCTAGATTTATTCAGGTTTGCTAGGAAGGGGCTCACTGAATGCACAGCGTGCCTGATGAATGATTTACTTGAAGCAGAAATGTGGGGGCCACTGGAGATTTCACCTACAGTTTAACTTCTCAGTGAGAACTCTGTGGTCTAGCCACTGGGTTGAGCAGCAGAGGGATCAGGCCCTTTGAATTTGGCATCCAAGGAGCTATGAGCTACTTCTGCTGGACAAGTGGCTTGTCCAGGAAAAAGTGAGTGAAATTCACTATTCTTCAATGGAGGGGGCTTGCTTTTGAAGACCAAAGTGATCAAATTGGGTTTGATGGTTTTCACTCCATCTGCTATTACCCTTGAAGGAGGAGCTTGCTATAGTCACCCTTAGAAATGGATAATGCAGCTATTCTAACAGCTCCATCCCTGACAGACAAGGTGAGCAGATGCACTTTACCATATTGCCCCCTGCCAGTGTTCATCCTCCTGGGGTGTTTTTTTCTAGTCCTGCTTCTTGTATTCCCCCAGCCCATCCATCTTGATCCTCCATTTGTTGTGTTTTACCCATTCCTTAGTTCTCTAAAGCCTGCATCATTCAATACAGTTTTTTCTTTTTCTCCTCTCAGTTTCCCAGTGACTTTATCCTTCTTGTGACCACTGACTTCTGCAATCTCGCACCCCACCTGTACGTAGAAACTTCTGAAAACATTACTGTTTGCTGTATAATCAGCAAAAAATAAGTTTTTTTGGAGGGAAACACCTCAAAGACAAAAGTGAAACATGCGTTTGCTGATCATGTTTCCTGGCTAGCCAGAAAAGGACAGCCTTTACCTATTGAAGGTTCTCATCTAAATGCAGGAACCACAATGATGCAGAGGCGGTGACATATGTAAGAATAATTTTAGAATAAGAGCCCAAGTTTCCTTGTGCTGTTTTGATTACTTGTTCGCATCACAAAATGTTCATCTGTTTTTCTCCAAAGAAGCTTCTTATTGAAAACCAGGCAATATTGCAAAGAGTGGTGAGGGAGCACCAGTGGCTTTGTCTGAATTAGCCAGAGTGCTCCACCATAGACAGGTTTGCAGAGAGTGGGACACTCTGCCCATCTACAAGCTACTCCCCTTTATATTTTGCCTTGCTCTTAGCCTTTTGCCAGGTTAAAAAAATGGGGGTGGGGAAGAAAGAGAGAAGGAAATAACAGCAAACCCAGAAGTTTAGCTTCAGCTGTTAAAAAGAGATTAATTTTCCTTTTTTTTTATGATCTCACAAAGTAGTTAGGCTAAATTTAATTGAGGCTAGAGAGCTAGGGCTGGAACAGACGAGGAAAAGGGACCTTGCTGAAAACATTGTCAAGGCACAGATAGCAAAAATGAGTGGCAGCAAATGCATAACAGAAAATGAGAGGAGGAGAAAGAGGAAGAGAAAAGGCTAATGGGGAAACAATTAGAAAATACTACCACCATGAAAACAAATGCATTAGAGGGTAGCTGAGAGGGACCTATGTGCCAGCTTATAGTGAGCAATTAAGCAATTGAGTTATGGCAGTGTGGTCTTCATGCTCCCAAACTGTCCATAAGAAATGTCTGTTTTTTAAACTTATTCCTTGAGATTCACACCATCTTCAGCTGTCACCAGCACTGGGCAACGTGACTACTGAAGCAAATATTCTTGGTTTGTGCATCACTCAGCCCATCCCTGCCATGAACCTGACAGACCATGAGAGCTCAGTGGGACCAAGGCATGTTGCCTGGGAGGTTAAGCAACAACTAGGGAGCTTCCAGAACAGGAATTATGATAATCTGGTCCATACCAGGAATTTTTTGCTTTGAATTGGTATGGAGGTGATGTCCAGGGTCTGATGGTGTTTCATGCAGCAGGATGCTCTTTCATATGAGGTGTCAAGCCAGGGGCTAAAAAACATGTCAGAATAAAGCTCCAAGATGCTTTTTGCAATGGGTAAGGTATAGTCATCTTGAATATAATAACTCTGCAGAGTGCAGAGTTGTCCTATTTAGCTCTTAAGGCTCAGTGCCCTCATTGCTTTCTGCTCTTAAAACCTAGATAGTTGCCTGAGTTTTATTGCCATGTTTTACATTTCTGAAGGATATGGGAGGAGGAGGCAGCAATGTAGGTGAATCTTACTGCTCGAGTGGCAGTGTTTTCTTGGTCCATCAGGGCTGGTGTGAGTGATGGGAAGCACAAGATGATGGGAGCATGGTTTGCTTTTTTGCCTTTTGCCCTCACCTGTTGTGGCTGGCTTCCTCTCCAGCCCTTTGGGGAAGACCTGCATTTCACTTCTTGCTTTCAGAATGATGCTCAGCAGTGTTAATGTAAGGTCAGGCATCAGGCATATAGGAGAAGAAAGTCGTGTCATTGCAGCTCAGTCCTGGATACTTGTCCATCTTCAGGGTACTCCTGCCATGCTCCCATTTACCTCATTAAAGCCAGTCATGATGGCTTCCACTGGTATCTGCTGTCTAGCGCAACAGGCTCACCTTCCAGTGGTAGGAATCACAAAAGTGCTGTGTGCACACTGGAGCGGTCAGACTGCACAGTGAGGAAGAGCCACAAGTGTTAGAACCAATGTTTGGCACTTGCTGGTTCCTCTCCCACACAAGAAGTGATGGAGGTATAAGGTGACCACAGATTGTCTATCTACTAGTGTTGGGTCAGACATTGAGACTTTAAGTAGAAATGACTCAAGTAGGAAATCTGTTACCTGGAGTAAATTTACTGGGCTGGAATAAGCACATACATATACATCAGTTTTAACAGTCATTGCTGTTAGCTGGAGGTACTGTCACCACGTTCCATGTGGAGAGCTTGCTCCTTTCCCCAAGACTGACTCAGCATTGCTAACAGCAAATAGCTAGGACAAGGTTATAAATGCAGGGACCCACAGGACTACTTTTTCTGGTTTATACTCAGGAGTTTTCATTTGCTTCTTTGATAAAGGACTCAACTGAATTTGCTCCACCACAAAGCATGTAAGATGCAGATGTTTTGCCAGTCAGGATGGGTTGGCAAAACAGCTCTGCTCCTAAGTCCCAACAGCTTACTCTTGTAAGCTTTTCTGGTGACCTGTGAGCCCAACTTAGGAGAAAAGGGAAATGAAGTGTGATTTCTGTTTTGTTTTCTCTAGACAGACAGTCTAGACTATCAGGTAGGTAGGCTATCAGATATGCTGCCTTCTTGCCTAAAATGTTCCATATAGTCCTGGGGTCTGATTGAAGAGCTCATTGTTGTTTGTTTCTCTGAGAAATATGTGTACACGGAATTCTTAGCTGTGAGGCACCAAGAATACGCCCAGGTATTGGAGTGGGCCTGTGGGCACCAAGAATACGCCTAGGAGTGGGCCTGTGGCTGCATTCCTACCTGGTATCAATGAGCTGTATGTGGCTTCACTTCTCAGCTTTGGAAGCAATTCAAATAGAAGGCTGTATGCGTGACCACAGAGCTGTGTCAGAATTATAGGATTGTGGACTTTGGCAATGATTTCACTCCAAGTTGGTCTTCACCTTTCTTCTGTCCCCTTTCCTCTTCCCCCTCTTCTGAGCTCAGCAAATTGTTCACACCAGGTAATACAGCCCTTAGGTGCTATGTTCAGCAGAGCTACAGCTCTCTCTTGCATCTCATCCCTGGCATATTGCACTTGCTGCAGTTACAGACAACCTCTTTGCAAATCCAGTTGCCTCTCTGCATTGTCCCGTTGTTCCCAGATGGAAGGGCTTTTCTGCAATGGCGCTCTGCTACTGGCTCCCATGGCCTGGTTCTGTTGCTTGCAGTGACCCTTTTCCACGATCAAAACAAATTTTTCCTGATTGGGTCATAGGTGCCTGCTGTTTTCAGTGGCCTTGAGGAGTCCTAACACCAAACCAGAGCATGGGCAGAAGTGACAGGACAAGGGGCAATGGCTTTAAGCTCAAAGAGGGGAGATTTGGATTAGATATTAGGAAGAAGTTCCTCACTGTGAGGGTGGTGAGACACTGGAACAGATTGTCTGGAGCAGTTGTGGCTGCCCCATCCCTGACAGTGTTCAAGGCTGGACAGGGCTTTGAGCAACCTGGTCTAGTAGAAGCTGTCCCTGCCCATGGCAGGGGTTTGGAATTAGATAAGCTTTAAGGTCCCTTCCAACACAAACCATTCTGGGACAAAGGGTTCAAAAGCTTCATAATTAGCATTGGCTTTTGTCTATGTGGGCTCTTCATCACATCTCAAATCCAGCTCTGTAGGACCATCTTGATAGTACTGTAGGACCATCATCACTGCTACCCAGCAAGTGTGGTTTGTGTGCAGAGAAAAGCACTTGTTTATTGCAATGAACAGGGTGGTTTGTTTTTTTATGAGTTGCATTTTCAGTAGCATCTGAGTCCAGTTCTCAAAAGTGATGTAGGCTTTTAAGAGACCCAAGCCAAGATTTTCATAAATAAGTAATGATTTGGGCTGCCTCCATTTTCTGTTACACAAGCTGAGATGTCTAAAAGGAGCCTGGTTGTCAGCAGTTGTGGGATTCTGGCATTTTTTCAGAATTGACATGCTTTTAAAATATCTTAAGCTGGGCATTCAGAAATGGAGGCATCAAGAACGATTAGCTGCTTTTGAAAACCTTTTTCTTAAAAGTTTGAATGAAAATCACTGTGATCTTCATTCTAAATTACATGTGAAAAAGTGCGAAAGGTGTATTTTGGAAGTGTGTCTGCCTATCTGTGACTACACTTGTCCCCAGAGCATCTGCACTAGTGTATATTAATGCACTCACAAAAGCTGAACAGTGAAAGGCAAATGTATCAGTACTGTGCTGAATGGATGGTGGGATTGATGGGCTTCTCCAAGGTATCAGCCTGTATCCATTTTGGTTTGAAGATGAAAATAGCAATGCTTTTTGCAGGTATCACAAATAACCTGATCAGGAATTCTCACCTACTGGGGAAAAAAAGACAAGTTTATATTTTAATTTCTATACATTAGGACCAATATATTTAAAGATAAGTATGTGCAAGTTAAATATGTTAAATGGTTTTGTAGATTTGATTTTATAAACCCGCAAAGTAAGAGGTTTGCAACTGTATTTCCCCATCCTAAATTTCTAATATACTTGTGACTCTCATCATCTCTCCTCTCAGATCTGAACCATGTCCCACCCGTCCTGGCTGCCACCCAAGAGTACCAATGAGCCTGTTGGTCATGTTACTGCAAGGATGGAGACCACACACACCTTTGGGACTCCCAGCATCTCGGTGTCTACCCAGCAGACACCAAAGAAGTTTGCGCCTGTTGTTGCCCCCAAGCCAAAGTACAACCCATACAAGCAACCAGGAGGTGATGGTATGTATTTATTATTTTTAGGAAGGAACCACAACAGTTTGATTCTGACTGCTAACACAGGCTGTTCTTGATGTGTTCTTTGTTGATCTGTTTGTGGGAGCCTGCTGGTTTGATTCAGTTTTTTTTTTTTATCTTTTCCCTCTACTATGGAACACTCTTAAACATGACCACTCTCCATCATCTTTGGTAAGTCGTGGGAAACAGGAGAGGTGCCTGAGGATTGGAGGATGGCAAATGTCACGCCAGTCTATAAGAAGGGCAAGAAGGAGGACCCGGGTAATTATAGACCGGTCAGCCTTACCTCCATCCCTGGAAACGTGGTGGAACAACTTATTCTTGACACCATCTCTAGACATATCAAGGATGAGGGGGTCATTTAAGAGTAGCCAACACGGTTTTACCAAGGGGAAGTCATGTTTGACCAACCTTATAGCCTTCTATGAGGAAGTAACTAGGTGGATGGATGATGGTAGAGCGGTAGATGTGGTTTTTCTTGATTTCAGTAAGGCATTTGATACTGTCTCCCACAGCATCCTCATAGATAAGCTAAGGAAGTGTGGGCTTGATGATCAGGTAGTGAGGTGGATCAAGAACTGGTTGAAAGGAAGAAGCCAGAGAGTTGTAGTCTATGGGGCGGAGTCCAGTTGGAGGCCTGTATCTAGTGGAGTGCCTCAAGGGTCAGTATTGGGACCAGTATTATTTAATATATTCATCAATGATTTAGATGAGGGAATTGAGTGTACTGTCAGCAAGTTTGCTGATGACACTAAACTGGGAGGAGTGGCTGACACGCCAGAAGGCTGTGTTGCCATTCAGCCAGACCTGGACAGGCTGGAGAGTTGGGCGGGGAGAAACTTGATGAAATTCAACAAGGGCAAGTGTAGAGTCTTGCATCTGGGGAGGAACAACCCCATGTACCAGTACAGGTTGGGGGTAGACCTGCTGGAAAGTAATGAAGGGGAAAGGGACCTGTGGGTCCTGGTGGATGGGAGGATGACCATGAGCCAGCAATGTGCCCTTGTGGCCAAGAAGGCCAATGGCATCCTAGGGTGCATTAGAAAGGGTGTGGTTAGTAGGTCAAGAGAGGTTCTCCTCCCCCTCTACTCTGCCTTGGTGAGGCCGCATCTGGAATATTGTGTCCAGTTCTGGGCCCCTCAGTTCAAGAAGGACAGGGAATTGCTTGAAAGAGTCCACCGCAGAGCCACAAAGATGATTAAGGAAGTGGAACCTTATGAGGAGAGGCTGAGGGAGCTGGGTCTCTTTAGCTTGGAGGAGACTGAGGGGTGACCTCATCAATGTTTACAAGTATGTAAAGGGTGAGCGTCAGGATGATGGAGCTAGGCTTTTCTCAGTGATGTCCAGTGATAGGACAAGGGGTAATGGGTGTAAAGTGGAGCATAAGAGGTTCCATGTGAACATCAGGAAAAACTTCTTTACTGTGAGAGTGACAGAGCACTGGAACAGGTTGCCCAGGGGGGTTGTGGAGTCTCCTACATTGGAGATATTCAAGGCCTGGCTGGACAAGTTCCTGTGTGATGTACTCTAGGTTACCCTGCTCTTGCAGGGGGGTTGGACTAGATGATCTTTTGAGGTCCCTTCCAACCCTTGGGATTCTGCGATTCTGTGAAATAATTCTGAGGATGTTTACATAGCCATCGCAAAAGCCTTTGGAGTGGTTATGTGAAGAGAACAACCACCATGTCTCAGCCTTCCTCGACCTCCTGCTATAGAAATCTTCCTGTCTTCACATAGTCAAGCAACAAGTGTGGGAGTTGGGTTCCTGGCTTGTGGACACATGGAGGGAGGGAGCACAGCTGGGAGTGCCTCTGGGGTTTGCAGCTGGAAACCTGCCAGTTGAATGCCCCTAGCTGAATGTGGAGAGTGTGTGATGGGACCTTCCTGCAGCAAAACGGTGAAAGCCAAGGATTTTAGGAAAATAGTAGCTATCTTAGCAGAGTGGTGACTTTCCTTTTCTTGGTGATTTACTGTGGTTAGAAATCGGTGGAAAACTTTTCTCCTTTCTCCTCTCCCTCTTCCCCCACAAATGAAATCTTGGTTGTATTCAAGAAAATAGCCAAACCTTTTGATTTTTGGTTTTGGATGCTCTACTTCATTCCATCACCACTTTTCCCTACTTAGTGTAGAGTATAGTAAGATAAATATCATCCGGTTTTTTGTTTGGTTTGTTTTTTTTTTTCCCTTTTAAAGCATATGCATTTTCAGGAAGATTGTAGAGTAATGGAAAGGAGAAAGAACAACAAAGCAGCTTATTAAATCTCACACTTAAGCAATCTTCTAAAGTTAAGGACATTTTGTAGGGAAGTTGGAAAAGTCTGACGAGTTCTCTCCTCTGCAGCTCTAACTTTGGAGAAGTCAGAACGAAAAAAGAAAATGTGTTGGAGGGAAAAGCGAAGTCGTATGCACCTGTTCTGTTGCCTTCAGTAACAAACTTAGCGAGTAAAAGGAAGAGAAAGACATTTGGAATTAAAAAGTAAAAAAAATCCATTTCTGAAGTGCAGTGAAAATGTCACTGTCAAGTTAATTGGAATTTCTTATTCTTCTAATTCTCCTAAAATTTAAAATAATAATGGAAAATGACATTAGGGTTGGTTTGTTGTCCTAGGAAAACTGTTGTTGATTAGCCACAATTTTTTTTGGTGAAAGATGTCAGTATGCCTTAGTTGTCGCTGCTTTGATGATTGTAGATCTGATTATATGTGACTTAGGAACATTATCACCGTCTAAAAAATTCTTAGTTTCTTGGCATTTGGGGAAGGAGGCTTTCCTTAAGAGCAGAGCAGGCACTGCAGGCTGAGAAGGGGAGATGCGGCACACATATATTTCTCATGCAGCCCTGACTACCTGGTCCTGCAAGCAGCAGAGCATTGCTAGGTCTTTTATAAACCACAAGACATCAGGAGCTCACAGGGAGACTTTTTCAGTGCTAATCCCTTGCCTTGTCTGATGCTGGGCTTCTGGAGATCTCATCGTTATCTGACAGGACTGGAAGAGCTAAGGGTTGGCCAAGACCTGGTCAGAGACTGGCTTAGTGATGCGACAGCCTGCCTGCAGCTTAAGTTAATCCACTTTCAGAAGGTGACACGCTGCTGGTAGGTGTCAGCAGCCGGTGCAAAGGCATTATCCCAGCCATATATAACCCTGAGAACATGAAGCTTCTGGGATCTGGCAGGCAAGAAGGGGACAGTAAGAAAATATTCAGTCCAGCATGCTTCATTCACTTTCTAAGGCTCCCTTCTCTCCTCCAGGCTCCCTAATTGTTTGGGTTTTTTGTCCATGACCTCCATTGTTTTTGCAGTAACAATTCAGCCTGGGAGACAGCTCCATGCCCCACTGGTTCCCTTCATAAAGGGGCACTGTGACTCATTTTGCCTAAATTTGTTCTCTGTTGGTCACAGGTCTTTCCCATCTGGTTATCTGTGAGTCTGTAGGTGGAAGACCTGCAGCATCCCTTTCTACCTCAGTGTGTTTTCATCCCTCCTGTCCCACCAGAGCTGCTTCACTGGAGGCATGTAGGCTTTCCGCCCAGCATGTGGGTAGCACACAGTGCAGCATCTTTCTGCCAGAGATGAGTGCAAGCAGCAGCACTGCTCCTGGGAAGTGCTATCCCAGGGCTGCAATGGGGCGGAAAGCGTCTGTGCACGTCAGAGCCTGGCGCAGCCTTGCCTGCCCCAGCCATGTCGCTGGAGTTGGTTCATTGCTACCAGAGGCTGCAGGAATGGTGTTGGGAATCTCTCTGGGAGGTCAGCAAGTTCCTTTCCCATTGATCTCTTCAGCTCATTGCTTTTAATGTTTGGGAAAATGCATCCTCTGGCCTTGCATTTCTGTTATTATTATTATTAATAATATTATTATTATTATTTTGTTGCTAGCACATAGCAGATCTGCCCAGCTGATCACATTTTGTGGTTTTATTTCTTGATCACGTTGAAAGCACACTGGAGTGACAGGCTGTGGAGCAGACTCTGTGCATAGGGGAGAATTGGCTGCACACCCCTCTCCTCCTGCCTTCCACCAAAGGCATCTCTTTGGTCTCACCTTGACTTTGATTTTATTTTTTTTTTTTTCCCCTGACATCTGCACAGAAATCAGCCAGAAGGTGCTGATTAAAAGGTACTCAATGGAACTTTAAAAGAAATGGTTAAATGAATGAAAAAAGGTGAAATTGAAACAACCAACAGTTTATAAACCAGCAGCATTTTAATATGACTGGAAGCACTCAAGGCATGCATGGTTTAGACCAGCTAAAAGCAATTTTCATAGTGCTGTGAGCCCCTCTCTTTGCTATTTGCCATGACTTGCTGCAACTTGTTTCAAACTAGATTTCTCAACTTATCAAAGCAGAGATTCCATCTTGCTGTTGCAAGGATCCATTTGGGGGGCCCCAGGTATGACTGCAGTAGTAGTAGTAATGATAATGATAATAATAATAATGATCAGTAAGACCACAGCTCTGATTAACATTCTGCACAGGTCTCTGCCATGCAGCTAGCTGAAGAGGCAGGCACAGCTGTGTTTTTATAGGTCCTACCAACACTGGACCAGACTTCCACGTGCTGTTGTCTGGGCTGGGTTTCTGGAGGATTTAGAGTTAGCATTCCCCACTGTGACAGTTTCTCGGGGATTAACCTTGCCTAATCCCAGGAGGTGTGAACACTGCAGTCCCCAGGACATGCAGGTTTCTGACATCTTACACAGTTCTGTATTCATCACACAGAGGGAGGAGAGCTGTTTGTGCTTGGGGAAGATGGTTTTCTACAAGATAGACAAGTGTGTATGGAGAGGAAGTGTAGTTGCTAGTGAGTTAGGCTGGAAATCAAAATTAGATGTCCAGACATTTGAGCAGTGGCTCTGAAAGTGTAGAACTGGGGCCAGGGATAGTCCTAGGTTGGAGCTGGATGTATTTGACATTTCAGAGCATCTTCTCTTTGTGCTGGGAGGAAAGGGGTCCTGATATATATGTTACATCATCCAGCCATGGGTACTGACAGCCTATTTCTTATAGTTGGCTTTTTTCTCTATGTTCACGCTTTTGGTGCTACCTGCCTCCTCCCTCTGTTCCTCAGCAGACTCTGTCTGACAGTGTGCTTAACAGGTCTTGTCCTCTGTACTCACTGAGCAAAAAATCTTTTAAGCAAATTAATGCCTTTTTCTGAGGAGACAGTATTAATTTTGTTTCCTTTAAAATCATTGGATGCCCCATCATTGGAAGTGCTCAAGGTCAGGTTAGACAGGCTTTGATCAACCTGATCTACTGACAGATGTCCCTGAAAATGGCGTGGGCATTGAATTAGATGATCTTTGAAGGTCCCTTCCAAATTTTTTGTGATTCTATGGTTGCCCTACCTCCTTTCCCTGCCACATATTCCTCTCTGGCTCTCTAGCTTTGACATTTAAATTGGTATTTCAACATCTTCAACAGAACTGGGGTCTTGGGGAAGTGCTGCCACACAGATGTTCCCATCTCT
Organism: Psittacula echo; assembly: GCF_963264785.1. Taxonomy (NCBI): domain Eukaryota; kingdom Metazoa; phylum Chordata; class Aves; order Psittaciformes; family Psittacidae; genus Psittacula; species Psittacula echo. Next base: position 27,751,405 of record NC_137740.1, on the reverse strand, counting down.
GGTGGCCTCAGGAAGATGGAGAGGATTTATGGCTTACAGATGAAGCAAATTTCCTTTTCTTCTTTTCCCCTAGTCCTGGAAAACAGGGTCTCACCCTTCAGGGCAGATTAAGGAGGCATCTGGTACAGAAAGAGGTTGGTGACGGTTGATCCATTGACTTTGTGCACGCTGCCATGGGTCTGGTGATGATGGGGCTGATGTGAGTTTGCAGGCTCTGTGTCACTGGGAGGACAACTGGCAGCTCTGAAACAAATGCTGCTGGGGCAGGGCAGCTGGGGTGGAGTGTGGGGTGTATGCGTTGGGATGGTGCCAGGAGTGAGGCCCTGAGGTGCTCAGAAAAGCCTTAGTTGGGGCTCCTTAGGCCATCAGACGGCTTGAGCATAGTGAGTGGCAAGCTTTGCAGGGGGATTTGCCTTCTGGTTTGGATACCTTTTTAATTTTGAGCTAGTTTTCAGAGCTTCAAAAACTCTTTTCCCCTTGCCTTTCCCCCTGTCCTCCAAATAGAACTCCTCAGATATGAAGCAGTGCAAGTCCAGTAGAAACCACACTGTGCTGATCCAAGTGGAGCCCAACTAGTGAGCCCTGTGAGGCTGCTGCCCAAGCCCTGCTCAGTTGCAGGGTTGGGCTTTCCAGTCCAGCATTCACGGGCTCTGCCACAGCTCCCTGCAGGCTGAATATGCCTCCTCTGCCATCATGTGTGATTATTTGAAGGGTGGCACGGTGGGGAGCACGTCTATCCTCGCTTACTGAGAAGTGCCAGACATTGCTTGGTGACCATAATACCTGCAGAAACAGTTAATATGGATTTAATAATGGAAACTAAATGAAAGGACAGGAATCAAAGCAAGTTCTTGCTTTCTCCTTTCTTTCCTTTGGTGTCTTTCAGATACGGTGAACAACAAGGCTCATGTGAAGGCCTTTGAGGTTTTCATAATGTTGGTTTTTTTGTTGGGTTTTTTTTTTTTTTTTTTTTTCTTTAAACCCATCTCTTTCCATTTACTTTGGTTGGAGGACAAAGCAAGTGACTCGCGAAACAAGGCACAACGGCAGGACCAGGGTGAGGCTACATGGTTGGCATCAGTGTGAATGCTTGAACCCAGCTGATCCAGGCTTCCCAGGGCTTGGCTATCCCTATGCTCCTCCTCTTCATGTGTGTGGAGGCTCTTAAGCTCTGATGAATTATATTCTGCTATGTCTGTAGGGGACTGGGAGTGTGAACGGTCAGGCTGTTTGTTGTTTTCTCTATAGGTAGATATACCGAGTGGGTTTTGTTTACAGCAGCTGCCATCAGTAGCTCAGTCTAATTTTCGAAACCTGGGTATGGATTTATTGTATTAGACACTCCATGTTTTAGCTCTGCTGTTTCCTGCTCTACAGTCTTTGACAGTTCAGAGAAGCTAACCAGGTCCAGAGTCTATTCATTACTTGGATGAGAGCCCTGAAAGAATAAATTCAGGCTGACTTGGGAGATTCTGCAGAGTTTGTGTTTTTCTGTTGGGTTTTTTTGATTGGTTGGTCGGTTTGGGGAGTTTTTTTGTCTTGTTTGTTTTGGTTTGGTTTTTTGGTTTGTTTGGTTGGTTGGTTTTGGTTTTTGTGGTTGTCTGTGTTGGATCTGCACCAAAGCAAAAGAAATCCTTGCTCGTGAGAGGTGTGTTGATTGAAAGGCAGAGAGTTGGCATACCTGCTCCTTGGGGCTTCTCGTGAACTTCTGCAGTGTTGTGCTCATTGTTGGAAGGTGGCTGCAGGAGCAGTGAGCTGTCTCAGCCACACTCCAGTGGTGGTTTGTGTGTATCTTGTCCAACATTAACATGAGATGATGCGTTTTAGTCTTTTATCGTGGCTCACTCTCTTGCATGTGCTGTGAGTTATACACGTGAACCGTTGCTGTAGCCTAGATGAGGCATGGGAATATCTTGTTACTCAGTCGTATTGATGCGGAATTGAATCCTGTGAGTACCGGAGTATTTCCAGTGGGATCTGCTGGTCTCTGCCTCCTGCCTTGCTCCACCAGCTGAAGAAACTCGTCGATGCTCTGCAGAAGAGGCATCAGTGTGTAAGTGATGGGACAAAAAAAAAAATAAGGCTGAGTGCTCTAAGACTTTTCTGGTCCCGTCATTGCCATAGATGCTCTGGTCACGTCCCTCTAAGGACTGAGCTGGTGGAGATCAAAAATGTAGTGGGAAGAAGGAGGTAACTTTACTGTTGTAAATAATCCTGAGTGTGCCTCAGCACAGTCTCCATCTTAGTGCTGTGTTTTAGAGAAAGCTTTTTTAAAGCATATATCAACTTTTAAAGTCCTTCTTAATCCTTGTTCCCATTTTTCATGCATTTCTTGCCCTAAATGAGGTGCAAGAGATTGAGCAGTTGAAGCAATACTTTATTCATTAATGTCAGAACTGCATCATCCACAGGCTCTTACAAACTACAGCCAGTGAAAATGAACTTGAAGCTCCAGGCCTCTTTGTGGTGGCTTTGCTACCTTCTACACAAGAGCATTTAAAGCACAAAGAAAGCCCTCAAATGCTGCAGAACAAGTGGGAAGGCAGGGGTCCCTCATTAAGGGGTAGCTGCAAACCAGTTTGGAGCAGCCTTTTGGAAGTCTCCATTGATTTCTCTCTAATGACATCCTCTTCCCTGTTGGTTAAGAACCAGATGAAACCAGTTGGAAATTAGTGGTGGTTCTCATTTGTCTAATAGCAGATTTAAACTGCCCTAAGCAAGCTGAGCTGTGTTGAAGAGGCATGAGACCAAACTGGTGCCTTTGTGCTTGGGCAGCATCCCTCTACTTGATAATCTATCAGTTATGTGGACAGAGTTTTACCCAGTTGTCCACAGACCAGTGGCCAGTATCAGGACTTGTAATTCTCACCAGTGTAAATAAGCTGGCTCTGGGTGGGTCCTTCTGTTTTGAATGCAGTCATCCCAAAAGGTCTTACTGCTTGTCCTGGATAATAGTGTCTGCATCTGCTTTTCTTGATAGAAACAAATATGTAGGACTCTGCTCTTGGCTTTGCTCTCAGAATGAACATTTTCTTTTTTGAAATACCACCTCAGATAATTGCACCAGGAAAAATGCACATGAAACAGGTGCTTAAAAATTATTATTGAACCAGTATGCTTATCTGTAGTTCGCAAAATGTCAAGTCAGGCCACTAAGTTTTATTAACAATTCTGACCATGTTTTGTTAGAATTACAAATATTAAACTTTCATAGGCTCTGGAACACATTGTCTCTTATTTGGGAACTACTTGAAGTAGTGCCTAGCCTTGTTTTTCATTCTGATGAGCGAGCTCCTATTTTCTCTGTTATTTGTTATGATAAAGCAAATGTTGCACTTCCCAGCAGGTAGGGGCTTTTGGTTTGGTTTTCTGCCATGCGTTTTTTTTTCTCATTTTCTTTTCCTCCCCTCTGCCTGCTCTTCCAAGATACTATATTTAATTTTTCCACTACATTATTTCAAACACTGAATAGTGATTCATCTTTGCATTGGCCTGTGCCGTGAACCCCAACAGTTTGGGTAGAATAAAGAAAAAGGGCAAAAAAAAAAAAAAAGGTGAAGCGCAAAAGAGAAAAAAGAAAAGAAGATGGTTCTGACATACAGTTGAATGGAAAGAATCCATCTTTTTATAATTCGAATTGCAAACGTCTGTCATCGACTATATCAAAACTACTTTAAAAAAGATATTGTTTGTCCTCTATATAGTTTTAAAAGGCTGTGGTGCCCAGTCAAAGCAAGAGAGCAATGTTCATGCAGAAATAGCTTGAATTCAAGCAGGCAGCACTTGTCCCTTTTATTTTAATCTGAAATGTTAACATCCTCCAGATGCTAGTCTGTTAAATAATAACAATTGTTATATGACAGTTAACAGTCGAGTAATATTTTTTTTTTGCCCATGTTCAAACAATGCAGCTCTTCTACACCCTGAAAACTAACTGTTATAATAAAGGATTATAAGTGTATTTTTTCTTTTCTCTGCCTAAAGCTTTTTCACTCTGCCAGAGTGTTGCTAAGTCAGAGAAACCAATAAATGTCTTTTGAATTCTATTACAGGTTGGTCTAATAAAAGGCTAGAAGAATGAATGAGCAATTCTTGAAGCCTCAGAAACTGTACTTGTGGCCAAAGAGAAGGCACTTCTGGCAATGAACACTACACAATTACAAATTGGACTAAACACACAAGGCCCAAAGTGCTTGTTGCTAAGCAAAGTGTGTTGGGATGGACTGGGTGCAAGAGCTGAGGGTCCGTGAGTAGGACTGACAGTCATGTGATTCTGGCTGTCCTGGGGAGGGTGCTTATGCAGAAGCGGATGAGCAGGGATCAGGTCTAGTTCCTAATAAGCAGACATCATTATCTAAAAATTCCCCATTCTGTCATCTTCTTTAACTAGCACACACACTGAAAAGTCATAGCTACGGAAGAACATGCAAGCATGCTCTAGGAGTTTCATTGGGGATTTACCCAAACTGTCTGAGGACCTATGAAGTGCAAAAGACTTAGAAGTCTCTTCCAACTCTGAATTCCTGTGATGACAATGACTAAGGAAGGGTTTTGGTTTAGTCTAGATATGACCAAACCATTAAGCTTGGCATGAAGTGCTGGCTGGTAGAAATCACACTGACATGAGAACTGGCATTTGTTTTGCCAAGCACTGAGTTTATGGGAAATGCCATGGAGGTGAGGAATAAATATAAGATGAAGGACTTGTGCACCTGGGTCACCTCTGTTACAAGATTAATTTGAAAATGTTTAGCAACTGGCTTTTCTAGATATTCTGCAGTGGCATTGGGCTTTGTATAGTCTGGACACCTGTCATGTGAGGGTCTGTCTGCGGGTCCTGCCATCGGAGATGCCCCTGAGCAAGCTGATGGGAGGAGAGGGAGCCCTCAAGAGTAGGAAAACAGTACTAAAACAGTATTAGTAAACACAATCTTTTAAAAGTAGGTTTAATATTAGAAATTACAGAAGTTTGAAATTTATGTTTTAAAAAGTGAATGTGTGATGAGGGTTCAATTCTTATGAAGTGGAAGCTGATGGTCTCTGTGACTGGTGATTCACCCCATCCTGAGCTATACCAGCTGGCAGCAGACCTGTTGATGGTAACAACATCAACAAAATAAACTTACGTTAACTTTTTTGCCCCGGGTACTCCTCAGTGCAAGCTTACAATCTGAGCTCCAAGTTTCCCATCTTCCCTACTGGCCCCATCACCTAGGGCTCTTCTGCCAAGGACACAATGCCAGACTGTGACTGTTTCTGCATGCCCTGGGAGTACATTGGGCATCCCAGTGGCTTCCTTGGGACCACCATGCTCTGCAGTTGAGTGTATTTTCATCTGCTTTCCTCATCCAGAGCAATCCAGCTCAGCACTTTGCAGGACCAGGTTACCTCTCAGCCCCTGAATTGTCAAGATCACCTTTACAATGTGTCACTGTACTCTTCAAGGGAATGTGCTAACCTGAAGCACGTTACATATTTGCAAAGTTTTTTGCAGGAGAGTGGAAAGGGATAATCGTAGTTCCTGGGCCACTTCTCGGGAAAGGTAAAGAAAAGAGAGTTTCTCGATGAGGATCCATTAACATTGCTCCGGCTGGCAGGCAATGAAACACAGGAGGTAAAAGTCCATTCTTCTCCTTTCCCAGTCCTACGATTTAAAATGTTTGAATGTGCACTTCAGAAGCTGGGGAAGTAAAAGCCCCTAGTTGTGCCAGGAGACACTGCAAAGGCCACAGCGAGTGAATGGGCTGCAGAGTGTTAATACAGTCCATCATTTTGTAACGAGCCCAATGTTCTTGTACGAGCTGTGTCAGGCTGTTGTCTGCACGCTGTCTTTGCTGATCACAGTAATCGGGTCATAAGAGAGGGAGAAGTAATAGCGCGTCTCTTAGCAACCAGCCCCAGGAGAAAGAGAGAATTACTCAAACAGACTATCCAGTCAGGGAAGTAGAAAGATGAAATTTTCTGAAAGTCTGCTGGAAAGTGCTCGGGGACATAATTCTTTTATGTGTGAGATCCTTATAGGCTGTATCCAGTGATATCAGACATGTTTTATTTTCTTTTTGTCTTCCTGGTAAACTTTTATTTTTTAATTGGCCTTAGAAAAATGGGGGAGGGGGGAAGGGGCAGAATCCTCTGAAACAGAGACATTTTAAAAAATAAGGGTCAGATTTTTGTATTATCTTTAACAATGCCAGCAAGAAGGGAGGGAGAGAAGGTCAGCATGTCTCAGGCAAGAGATGAAGAGAGCCTCTTATCTCTGCATGAGTGCTTTGAATGCTTCCCATGTCAGTACTAGCCAAAGCACGTTGCTGTATCAGCCGATGCTGCAGTGGCATGTACAAAACAAACTTGTTGGGTCTCCATTGCATTGCACGGGTTGTCACGTCCCATGAGTGTCATGGTACGTGTGCCCTGCTGATTGACAGCTTGACAGAGAGCTGGACCTGATGTGCCCTCCCAGCAGCCATGCCAAGCCAGCCCTGCTAAGAAGTCATATGGGGCAGGTACTGGTCGAGTTCGTGCCAGCAGCCTTTCTCTCATTGCCTTAGTTTTCTGTCCTCTTCCAAGTTACTGGTTTGTGTAAGACATGTAGGGGGACATCTCTGAGGCCTTCTCAAAGACTGTTTGGCCAACACTGGCCCCAGGGCTTCAGGCGGGGCGAGGGGGCAGTCTGGAAGCTGTTCTTTTGCACTTTACATGCGAGATGGGCACAAGCTTGTGTGGTCCTGTCTTGTGCTTCTTAAAGATTTTTATTTTTTTTTTATTCCAGTAAGATGCACTTCTGTGGTCAACCGGTCTATGTCCTTCCCAATGCTGCTTAGGGGAAGGGGGCCATGTCTGGAATAGTCTGCCCACCCTCCATAAGCAAGAAAGAAATGTGTGTTTAGTGGAAAGCACATGCTCCAGAATGCTTGAGCCACCCCCAGATTTGTCTTTGCATCCTTGTAACTATTGCAGGGACAAAATGTTTCTGAAAGCCTGGTTTAGTCCCTGGCTCTGAGGAGACAAAAGGAAACTGTGGAGGGGAGCAGATGCTTTTAATGGATGATCCAGCTAATTTGTGCCCTTCGTCTGGGTTTGTCTGCTCTGTGATGCCAGAGCATGTCCAGGTTGTGCAGAGGGACCAGGCTCACCTCTGTATGGGATAGCTTGACTTCCAGTAATAGACTTACCTGCAGATTCATGTTTAATGAAGGCTGCAACCATTCTCCCAAATCAGGTTACTGGACAGCTGGGTAAAGGGTTCAGACTGACCTCTGGGCTGCTGTGGTTGAGCTGTTGTTTGTACCTGGGTTCGCTTGCTTGTACCTGGAATCTCTGTGAGCATGAACTTGGGTTCAGCCTATGTTAAAACCTAAAGTTTTTGGAGATAAGGCTGACTTCAGCATCTTATCCTGGAAATAATCAGTAGAAGACAGTTGAGAGAAAAAACCCAAAACAACAAAAACCAAACCAAACCAAACCAACAACCTTGCAGCTGTACAGAATTAATAGCTTAGGAGCAACATCTACCACTGTCAGGGAAAAGTGAGATAAGAAACAGTATTAATTGTAACTACTTCCAAGCAAATCATAGAGGCTGCTGCTTTGTTGTCCTCTCAGAAAGAAGAAAGACTTTCTTCCTTAAAAGTTTAGTAATTAAAGAGTTTCCTTGTTATTTTTGTGAGTGCCAGTAAGTGATGTTTCCTGGAAATTTTCCCCCAACTCTATAAATATCACCCCAGGTCTTACAAAAGTGATTCAGTCTGGGAAGTCAACACCATGCACTTCCTCAACACAGTCAGGCAGCCCCCTGGGTGGAGCATGCAGCTTCTGCAAAACCATTAATTGGCTGTTAAATTACAGTACAATTAGGCTCCTTCTTGAAAACTCAATTCCTGTTGCTCAATCTTACCTTCCTGTCGTGTTAGAAATGAAGGCGCAGGGGCAGAGGAGACTGATGCATAGTTTGGGTCTGGAAAGTTGTAATCAGTGTTTCAAGGTGTTACCTTTCTTCTTGGCAGCATGCTCCTCGAATGACCCCAGCTGACAGATAGATGAGATGTTCCTTATTGCCAGCCTTCACTGTCCTGGGACCAAGATTATCTCACACATCTTGCTTTTGTAATTGGCTCCTTTCCTCCTTCCTGTTACGTTTTTGACATCACTTTTTGCATCAACTGGGTACAAACAGAGCCATTTGTAACCTCATGTGATAACCAAGCATAAATAGGACCTAGCTGACTGAATTCATTCTGCAAGTGTAGAAGGAAGATTGCACTGGGAGCTCAGGTCTGACACAGCTGTCTTAACTAAAAAAGAATTTATAAAGATGAGGCAACACATGAAAGAAGTGTTAGCAGGGTAAAATCACAGCTGGACTGCATCTCCTCTGGTATCAGCATGGACATGAGACCACACAGTCATAACCAGTAATGTATGAAGTGTTGCAGTATAATCCTCATCTTCTGCTTAGTCCATTCAATGCCTTAGATTTGGATTAAACTCCAAATGGAAGTTTTCTTATTAACCTGTCCCTGCCAACAGTGGTCCTTCAGAATTTAAGCCTGTAACCCTTTATCTACAGCAGAAAAGGCAGTTGGGTTTGTAACATGAGAATACTTGACCGACTTCTCTTGGTGCATCAAGTGTTCAGCCTGTGTGCGGAAAAAATGGGACATAGGCCCTCAGGAAGGAGAGGTGACCTTGTGACAGCCAGGGGGCGTTGGGCTGGTGGATCTCCAGCTGTCAGATCTCTGTATTTTGTTCAATCATTCACTTCCCTCAGCAGGGACAAGAGTCTTTGAGAGGGCTGCAGGAATGATTGGTTTGGCTGAGCCTGAAAACTCTTGATATTTAAACATTTCTCCATGCCAGTAAATTGCTCTTGTTGGCCAGACAGAGAATACTTTAAATTTAGCAAGTCAATTTAAATTTAGCAAGACAAGAGAGGTGATGCATCATCACAGCTGAGCTCCTTCTCTACAATCATACTTGGACTTCTTAAACAAATTATTGCTGAACCACCCTGTTTCCATTCTGAGTATATGGTGCTTTCCTGAGATATTACTGAGACAAGCTAACGGAGGATCCATTTGCCTTGTTATGCCTTCTCATGTGGGAAGACTATTAATCTTCATGTTTCTGGTGCACATTTAGCACTGCCTGTTTGTGTGTGTGTCCAAAAGTGCTTTTGCTAATGATCCCTTTTGCCCCAGCAAGAATGTGTTGTGTAACTGTGGTAGGGAAACAAATAAAAGAGAAATAAGGTAGCAGGGTAACTATTTTGAGAGATGAGCTTTTGCTTGGCATGTTAATTTTCCCAAGAGATATGGCACGTCCAGTACCTTGTGTAAGTTGACCATCAAGCATGGCGTGGGTCTCTGGAGGGGGAATATTCCATTTTAAGAATCTGTTGGGTAAGACACAGGCTCATGTTTGATGGATGTCCCCAAGTATTTAAAACTCAAAGCGCCATGAATTCCACCTGTGAAACTGGAGGCAGAGGTAACACAAGTTGGGAAATCTGGGCCTAAATGTCAGGGCCTAAAGGTCACTTTTCATCGGTGGAAAGTGCAGTTGTCACCACAAATGTGAGGCTGCAGGAAAGGAGTTGTGAGGCTCCCTATCTATCTGGTCTCCTAGTACCTGACCAAATACGCCCAGTTTATGTAAAGTCCAGAGTTTGGTTTTTTCTAACAAACCTATCCAGCAAATGTGGTTGTGATCTGAAGATTCAGACTCCACTTTTCTTGTTTATTATTTTTCCCTGTGATCTAAGAGTGTTAAAGAAGTTTCTAAGCATTTGGTCAGTGACTGGGATGGAGCTGAAATGGGAGCTTTCTCTTGTAGCTGTTCTGGCTCTGTCATGCCCAGAGTAATGAAAGCTGTATATGAGAGGAGCTGGAAAATTCATGAGGCATCAGAAGGAGCATGAAGACGCGACTTATTTCTATAAGCATTTAATTGAGAAATCTTTTTTTGCAATTAAAAAAATTATTAGAAAAATGATGAGTCAAGTCTGTTGGAAGGCAGCGAATATCTATTTGTGGGGACTAAGGAAGGTTTGATTGTCTCAAATATCTTACCTTCTTGTTTTTCCTTCTTTCTATTGCAAATGGTAAATTATTAAAATGAGGGTGTGTTTTGAAAAGAAGATTTCTAAAGAAGGCTTGGAAGATTCTGTGCTTGTTTGTTAATTATTTCATATGGAATAATTCATCATTTGCAAGTGGCCAAGAAACAAAAAAGCATTTGTTTGTTGATCCCAATGTTTTAGCATGCTGTTTCAGAGTGAAAACTTGATTTTGTCTGGTTGTCCCTCATTGAGCGGTATCGCAGGTCATGTTTCCCTCTGACACTTGTGCAACCCAGTTGCCACTAAGTTAAGCCAGCGATGGATCCTCTGAGCAGATTTACATAAATGCAGCTGTCTGGACCTTGCAAATATGTTTGTTATTTGTGCACAAGGAAGACCTGAAGCCAGATATTTCTTGTAAGGACTGGCCTAGTTGAGCTGAGAAAAGGCACAGCCTGCAAGGAGAAAACACTTTCAGCTTCAGCCAGTAGCTCCAGTTCTTATTGGGAATAGTCTGTAACTGGACACAGATGTGTTTACTGTGAAAATGCCAATTTTATATTGTCATATCTATGTTCCTTTTTTACATTTGTTGGAAAATAAGAGAATGGAGTTTTCTGTCTTTGATTAAATATTTTCCTGTTAGGGTTTGTAGGTTGTTTCCCATCAGGCTTATTCACTTACTGTACTTCAGATGTGGGCTTATCTTAAAGGGGAGGGGGCTTCCTGGCATGTGGAGACTAGGGGCTTGTGAAATCTCAGTTGAAGCTGTGTGTTTATAGCTCTTGTGAGTTAGCAAGTGGAGTAAAGCTATAAACACTGTGTTATCTTGGGGTACACTAATAACTGATGAAAATCACTGGTCACAATTTTGCTGCCTCCTAGTCATCATATGTGAGCTACTAGAGTTAAGAAGGCATATTTAGCCCTAGGGAGGTTCTTACTAAGTGAGCTTCTTAGATTTTATGACCAGTTGCATGGTAGTGCAAATAGGTTGGTGAATTTGTACTGATCAGCTGGCATGTGGTCTTCACTGGGAGTTTGGGACATTGCTTGGAACACAGTAGGGATGCCTGATGCATTTCTCATCAGCTTGACGTGTTCTTCATCGACATCAGTACCTGATAAGCGAAGCGTTGCTTCTCAGACTTCATTGACACATTGTCTGTTGCCTGTCGTCTCATAAATTTCCCTATAAAGCTCTAAGTAAACACCCCTGGGTGGAATCAACAGATCATTTTTGTGGCATTTCTTGTCATCTAAGCAATAATTCATTAAAAATGTAATGACTCTTTTGCTCTGGAGAGGAAGAAGAGAGCTGGCGCCTGCCTTTAAAGTTTTTGTCTTGTATTGTTGGTGATTTTTGTTTTGTTTTGGAGGGTTTTTTTTATTTTATTTTGGAGGAAATCAAGTTGATAAACTGAAAGAAAACCATCTTATTACAAAAAGCTTGAGTGCTTCTGGGAACATTTAAAACAAGCATGACTAGAAATGACCTTTCCATCCTGGAGCGAACTTTGAGTGTATTCTTCCTTTGGCATTTCTAATGATAGACTTTCCATCTGGTCTTTGCTTAAAAGCTAAGATGCAACTTGGGGGTTGGTGTTTGTTTTGGTTTTTTTTTTTTTCACATTAAAACTGTGCATAGTCTAAAATTAATCCTCTTGATCATATCACTTCAGGGATAGGAGTGCAGAAACACTAGGGATATTTACTTATTTTCAGTAACTCCATTCAGTCCTCCTAGCAGCAATTCTTTTTTTCCAAATCAAGTAGTTTCTGATTTAGGGGAGCCCTGGACTTCCCCTTGCTTGAATTTGGGGAGGTTATGCTCCTTAGAGGAGATTTTAAGAGATTGAAGAGATGCCAGTGGCTGTGGTGGGGTGTGTGATCTGGATCAGTAGGAGGGATCTGTGGTTACATTAGCTACCTCTGGTAATATTGTCATCTCTAGTGTTGCACATTCGCTGGTCCCAGTTTCCCATACTGATTCCCCAAAGCTGAATGTGCAAGAGTGAAATCCTAGTAAATGAATGCTTCGGGGAAGAATTGGGGATCTCCTGGGAGGTACCACTGCAACCATTAGCCTTATTTCAGCAAAGTATTGGGGGAAAGTACGTAAACTGATCCTTTTGCTTAGCAAAGCATTTCAACAAATGCCTGATTTGATACATGCTTTCCGAAGGCCCGTGGGATGTAGCATTTAAGCATGCACTTGAACTTAAGTGTGTAACTGAGTCCGGGCTACACGCAAGCATGTGTATGCACTTGGGGAATGTTTCTCAGGATCACGTGTAGGAACATCAGTCACCAGATTTTTTTTAAATACTTTTTTTCCTCCCTGTAGCACTGATCGCTACTGAATGTGTTTTCTCTTTCTTTTCGTCCTTCGTCCTTGTATTCAGTGAAGTTATACAAAAATATGTAGGTGGAAGATTACTGGTGAGCCATTCCTCAAATGTTATGGTGGGAACAGCAGAAAGTAAGTCTATTAGTAAAGTCATGTTTCTGTCAGAACTCCATATGGGGCATGCACAGAAAATACATTTTCCTGACATTGAGAAGGTTCTGCAGAAGAGCGGATGTTGTTCGGGGCTTTTGGCTGGTAGATGATCTGCTGAGGGTATCAGCATTTTTGCTGCAGGTTCTCCTGGTGACGCTCTATTAAAACAATGGGGGGGAGAAAGGATGTTGCCAATAATGGAAGAGAACAATTCTGGCACACGTAGCTTCCTATTCATAAAGCTGCTTTTCCCTTGAGGCAATATATCTTGCATCTTATGGGAAGGAAATCTTACAGCATAAAAGGAAGTCTGAACTGCTTAGCAATGAATTTAGAAGTCTAGAAATTAGATTCCTTTTATGAAGAGATAATATAGGTCCCATTCCAGTATATTAGGGAAGCTTTTCTAAGATGTGTCTCCAAAAATAGGAGAACTATGGGAATCACTTCTTTAGAATAATATTTGTGTGTGGATTATGTTAATGTTCCTGAAACCTTAGGGGATGTATGCTCAGCACAATGAAGGTGTTCAGAGAACAAAAGCAGCGAACAGTATCTTTAGCCTGAACTGCTTGGCAGGACAGAATGTGGGAAGATGGCTTCATGTTCCTGGGGATGCCTGTGACGTGGATTAAAGTGGTCTGAGGGCTGTCCTGGCTTCACTTTCCTGCTATAGCTCCTGAGGGGCTGTTCTGCCTCCAAGGATAGCTAGCACATTGTGGTGCTCTAATTATGCTTGTTTTCCGGTTGCATCTCCTGCACTGGGAACTGGCCTTCTGCAGGCTTTACTACCCAATGGCTGCCTGCCTGCTGGGTTTGCTCGATGGCAGCCCTGCTGCTGCAGATTTGCATCTCTCTATTGTGTATCAGGGTAAAAAGCAGGGTCTGTCCAAAAGTTTTCAACCTTTTAGCTCCTCCCCAGTGCTATTGTCTCTTCCCATTCTCCTCAATTAAAATAAAGGCATCGAGAGAAAGAGGGGAAAAAAGTGGAGCTGATTTTCTGTGAGTAGCCCAAGAGGTGAAGTCCAGACAACTTTGGTGGACATATCCAAGTAAGGGTATTTTATGGAGACCCTAGCAAACTGAAAAACAACAGACAAAAAAGGGGGAAAATGTGGCTGGAATCCTGACGAATTTCTGCATTTTCTGCAGAGTACATAATTAAAGGGGATTTTTTGGATAAAGGCTGAATTGTGTATGGGCATGAAAAATTCAGCAGGGAATTTAAGCCATTTCCAAACCACATGAAACATTAAACGTTTTGCTCAAGAATAGCTTGAGATGGTGTGCGTCATCCCAAGTTTTAAGCAGTCAACTGATTTTTCTCTTGCAAATGTTAAATATATAGTCAAGGAGAGCCAAAGTGGGTTTTATCTTCTTTCCCATGATGAGTGCAGAGCCATTGCCTTGAAAGATTTTGCTGGCTGACCTGACACACACCCTTGTTTACCTATTTTGGCTAGATAATTTAGCTGCAACATGCTGAAGAATGAGGGGAGCAGATATCAGTGCTGCAGCTGCACCATGCCATTCTGTGCTTGTGATCAGCTCTAGTCTTGGGCTCTTGTCTGAGTGGCTTTCAAGTTACCCTTTTAAATCTAGTGGAATTAAAGATTTCTATCAAGCAAGATGCTAATCACCATGACATGATACAATATGTACGCCCCATAAGGATATAGAATAAACTCCCAGTCTCTTGGAAGCAGAGAATCCCATTCTTTAAATGATGTTCAACATCCATACTGAGGTTTTGCCTAGATGTGGTACTGGATTTTAAAGCCAAGTTACATCTGTATTTTTAAATTTAAAATTCTCCCTTTGTGTAGAAGGATGAACAGTGGCTAATTTCAGATCATTTTCATGTGTCTTCTTGATTACTTCTTGTTTTGTTGCCAGCCCAGGTACTCAAACATGCCATGTTTTCTCTTTAAATAAGGTTGTTATTCAGTTGAGTGTCTTTCATCCAGGAAATCTGTGATTGTTTAAGTCCTCTAGGAATGAGCTTTGCTTTTGCATAAAGCAGTCCCCTTGCATGACTGCATGCAGCAAGTCATGCACTGCAAAATTGAAGTGAGTTTTCAAAATCTGCTGTTGTTTGTTTCATTTAGGCAAAGCTGGTCAGTAATCGCCAAAGAAAGATGATTCTCTTCTTCTCTAGGCAGACACTAGGTCCATGACTCTCAAGTTTGTCTCAATGTGCCAAAGATGGTTCTCTAAAAAAACTGCATCCTTAAATATCAACATGTACACACGTACCAGGGCAGATAGCTTTTTGTCAGCCAACACCCCCAAGTCTTTCTCCTCAGGGCTGCTCTCAAGCCGGTATCTGCCCAGCCTGCAGTTGTGCTTGAGATTACCCTAGCCCAGGTGCAGGACCTTGCACTTGGCCATGTTGAACTTCATGAGGTTCACATGGGACCACCTCTCCAGCCTGTTAGGATACCTCTGGATCCCATCCTTTCCCTACAGTGTGTCAACCTCACCACACAGCTTGGTGGTGTCACCAGCCTTGCTTAGGGTGCTCTATCCCACTCCCCATGTCACTGACAAAGATGTTGAACAGCACCAGTCCTGATACTGACCTCTTAGGAGCTCCACTTGTCACTGGTCTCTATTTACAACTTCTTTCCTTGCCATGGTTCATGAAGAAAGTTGAGACATTGGCTGCAAAATCTCAGGGAGACTGGGTCCATAAGCAACTCTGAATGATGTGGCTCCATGATTCATCATAAAGCCTCAGCACATCAGGCATCTCTGTGCATTAAAAATAGTTTCTGAGCAGAGAACCTGCCTGGGGTCTCTCTGCCTGTTTGCACTTGCTGGTAATGTCAAGCTAGAATTTGTTCTCCTTTGTGCAGGATCTTCTGTCTAGTTGATGAAAGGGTCCCCTCTCTCAGTCTCAGTGATGGAAGGATTTTTGTTCAAAAGTGAGATGGACTATCCACTCTCCCCCTGTGCTGCTAAGCACTATCTCCTTCCCATTCACTGCTCCAGTCATGTGCTTGTGCTAGCATGGGGAGATGCATATGTTATTGTGAATAGCCTTTGTATGTCACTGCAGGCATCAGCAGGTCTCAAAGTATGATAGAGGGTTTTTTTTTGTGCTCATAGAAGATTTATCCTCTTCTCTTTCTCCCTGAACACACACTCAAACAATATATCAATTTTAATTGTTTTCTGAGAGGTTATTAATATTGAAGTGGAGATTTAGAATGAAGATCAATCATTAATCTGAGAAGAATGGATTTGCAGTTTCCAGCAGCAAGGCTGGAAAAGAAGTGAAGGATGAAAGAAAATCAAGAGAGATTTCCCACCTAACCAGCTGGGGAATTTTTGGGTTTTTCTTTTCTTTGTTTTTTACCTAAAATTGTCCAAGTGACAGCTCTGAGGAAAAACCAAACCTCAGAGTGAAGATTTCAGAAGTCCAGCCTAGAAACTGTAGCAGTATGTTACTACAATTTGTTACCTTTTTTGTTTCCCCATGACATTTTATTTCAAGAATTAAGTCTCCTGCTTTTCAAACAAAACCACAGTCTTCACAGAAGATTTTTATTTTCTTCTGCATTTTTCCTTTTAACAATATCCACAAATATTTCAGTAATTAATTTTCTATTGGTTAAATAGAAAAGTTTTAATTCAGTCTATAAGAGATCACACCCAGGTTTCCCTACACCAAATAATTGACCTTGCTTTTGATGTGGTATGTTTTACTGCAGGGGCACCCTCTCAGTGACCCTGGGATGGTGCCAGACCCTTAGAGTTCTTTTCTAGAAGGGCAGCACCATATGCTGA
Organism: Psittacula echo; assembly: GCF_963264785.1. Lineage (NCBI taxonomy): Eukaryota > Metazoa > Chordata > Aves > Psittaciformes > Psittacidae > Psittacula > Psittacula echo. The sequence goes on along the minus strand of NC_137740.1, from coordinate 27,735,053 downwards.
GCGGGGTTACGGCAAAACTGTTGATTTGTTCGACTGCTTTCTCAGAATGTTCAAAAGCTGGAAATATGTGCTTGAATAACTACAATATCTTGCTCTTTCCTTTTGCGAATGCAAAATGAGAGCCACATGTCCCCTAAAACCAGCACAGGTACCACGCTGCCACCACTTATCCCTGTTTCTATGCTGAGAATAGGCAGTCTGCCTGTATTAGTTTAGGGGACAAATTCTCAGATCATCAGCGTCCTGAATGAGCATATTATTCCCATCCTTGGAAAGTCCTTTTCGTGCCTCTGTCATTTACCTCTTCTTCGCCCGTTTTAGGATGCTTCTGATGGGAAGTGCTCTCTCTCATTTTGTATTTCCCATCATGGTGCTCTGAGCTCTGACCAGCAAGGAGAAGGATGGGCAATTCTTGGTAGGGGATTTTGTGGAGTATGGAAAACATAAATACAGGTATTTATCTAAAAAAATCAGTTTAGCATGTTGTTTCCTGACCAGTTACATTGTTGAATTATGCAAAAGTGTAATTTTTAAAGCAATTCTGCTTAAAATATGACAATAACATGTAAGTGTGCCTAGTAACTTTGAGGTGTTGGGCAGTGATCCTTGGTACAGAAAGCATTGGTGGTTTAGGGTAAAATTAATTTCAGAAAAAGAAAGTTTGCATAATTTTTTTTTTTTTTTACTTCTCTGCTTTCTGCATTATCCAGAAGCACCTCCAGGTAGAATCTACCCAGGGAAGATATCCTTCCCTCCCTTTTTTTCTCCCTTTTCAATTTTAATCCTGTTTCTCTTCCATGGTCTAGCCAGATCATTTGTGACATTTCTAATAGGTACCAGTGTAAGCAACCAAACTGTATCCACAAAACCACCCACCACCACTCCATATTAATATGTATTTATATAAATTTATACATGGAGATAGAATCAGAATTATTTAAGTTGGAAAAGAACTTTAAGGTCACTGAGTCCAACTGTTAACCTAGCACTGCCAGGTCCACCACTAAACTAGTCCCTACAATAGGGATATAGATCATTAGTTATTTATTTTGAAAGAAGATAAATTCAATTTATCCAACATTTAATTTGATCTTAAATTATGTTCAGGGACTAAGGATGTAATTTATTATTAAACTGTTACACTAGTGAACAAGAAAGTGATTAATCTTATAGCATGAATAAAATGTAGCTGATTTCTGTGCTCCCCAGTAGCATTGACTATTGCAATAGAAGGAAGAAAGCCAGGGCTGTTTGTATTGGTGAAGACAGTGAACTAAGACACATCTGATAAAGACACACATTTTACTTTAATCTTTCCAAGTTTGAATATTCATAAGAGGTACATGGGGAGGTGTGAGGAAGAGGATGTGAGGGACAAAATGAGCCATTTTGACAATCATTTTATGGGGGTTTGCTTGATCAGTTAATGTGAGAGTGCTACGTCATAGAATAACAGAATGGTTTGGGTTGGAAGGGACCTTAAAGCTCATCCAATTCCAACCCCCCTGCCATAGGCAGGGACACCTCCCACTACATGACGTTGCTTAAAGCCCCGTCCAACCTGGTCTTGAACACTGCCAGGGATGGGGAAGCCACAGCTTGTCTGAGCAACCTGTTCCAGTGTCTTACCACCATCATAATGAAGACTTTTTTCCTAATACCTAATCTAAATCTACCCTCTTTGACCTTAAAGCCATCCTCTCTTGTTCCATCTCTGCTTGCCCTTGTAAATAGTACGTCTTCAGATTTCTTATAGGCCCCCTTAGGTACTGTAAGGTTGCTATTTCCTGTGCATTTCCCACTTAGTATTTTTGCTCCAGTCTCTCAAGCCAAAAGCAAAAGACATTGTGAAGAGGGCACCATGCAGGAAGGTTGAGCCCATCACGCGGGGAAGTGGTCTAATTATGGCAATTGTTTTTGTTGTCCATCTCCTTTGCATGCTGGGCAAACAGAATGGATCCAGTGCTTCCAGATGTTCTGCAGCACATCGTGTTTCCTCTGACTGCTCAGACTGCAATTCACCCCCAAAGTGAGAAAACAACACAAAACCAGTTATAGGCCAAGTTAAGTCCGAGATTGCTTAAAAACTATTGGCCGCAGCTTCCAAAACTTGAGGAAGTCCCTTGACAGTAAAGAGCTCTGGGAGATGTTTTTTTGTGATCTGTGCAGTGTTTTGTATTTCATCACTAGACACAAAGAGGGTTTGGTTGGAGATAAGAAAGGATGTATCCAAAGGACATGATCCCCATAATCCCTGGCTGCTTCCTCGGGGGAGAAAGCTGAAAAACCAGATTCATTTTGATTGTGCTACACAACAATAGCCACAGAGAATGAGGTCTTAATCCAGTGGCGTAGCTCATTTTTTTCAACTCCTTCACAACAGTCCTCTTTAGCAAATTAATGCGTGTGTCAACTCTTGTCAGGAGCTCTTAGCAATGAACAAATGAGTTGGACACCATAATCTAATAAACAGATAGATAACCTGTTTCTGTTTTGTTCCAAGTGAGGCAGTGTTTCCCTCAGTGAGTTGTTTCATGGACCTTTTGCTCTGCAGGGAAGAGGGATGGTGTGTGGGAATGCAGCCCACGTTTCCCCTTTGAGGATGAGGTTTGCTCTTCTGACTTAGATGTCCTGATTTCCAGCATATTTCCATATGGTTGCGTTGAAGTCTTTCCATCTCAGCAGGCTGTTTTCTGTTGTCTTTTTTTAATTTTTCAATCATCACTTGGAACTACTTTTGTCCTCATTACTGGACCTGAGCAACCATAACTGAAAGTGAGATTTCATCCAACTAATTGCTGCACAGACCAAGTAAGATGGGCTCTGTCTTACATCTACATCTTACATCTACATCTCTGCTTGCATCTACAAATGAACAAAGGAGAGAAGGCAAGGGAAGGCTTTGTGTGTCCATGGTCTGAGGCACAGTAGGTGACATCCCCAAAGCCCTAAAAGAAGTCTGTGACAAGGAATGGTACTTACAGCTTTTCTGTTAATCTGCTAATCTGTAAATCCTTACAGATTTTAATAGAAGTTTTACAGGGCTGTTTCTTACATTGGCTCAACTTTAGCTCTTCACTAAGTTTTAGTAAAGGACTGATTTATTTTCCATAGAGCTGAGTTCTTATACTAGCAGACCTGTCCTCTAAGCAAGTATCATGATTATGGAGATAACCGTTATGTGAGCAGGAGCAGAACTGTCTTATTTGCATCATGTTAACAAAACATGTTGAGGTGAGCGAAATAAGTCTTCGCTATTGCATAGAGACTGGTGTGGGACATTAGCTTTGCCATACAGTCATATGGAAAAGTAAGTTGAAGAGTCAAAAATGAAGCCTTGTATCGATTCCTTTGTACTTAGTGGCATGTATCATAAGCTGATGATGTGTAGGATGTGCAGCTGATGTGCATAGGGGGAAGCAAGCCAGAATGTGGTTGTACCTGCCTTCCCCTACCCTGCAACTATTGGGGCTGCAGGAACATTGGTTATGTTTTGCTGGGAAGGATGGCATGGCTAGGTGTCTACAGACACAAGCTGAATGAACCCACAGTCTCATTAAAAAAACAAAGCGTTGTTTGCACAATGAGGTGCATCCACTGTGATGAAGTGGCTGAGATTTTGCATAATTTAGGGAACTGAGCCCTTGTTTCCTACTCTTGTGCTAATTACTGCCTTGGGGTTGTTTTGAGAGGGAGGTCAGCAAGTTCTGACATGAACCAGAGGTGGGTGGGATTTTCCATCCTGGTGACCAGAGCTGGAGTGAAAGGTCTGTCTGTGGAACACTAAAGATAGCATCTCTGCTAAATCAAGTTGCTTAATAAAAGCTGCATCACTTGAAATGAGCCTTGGCATGGTGTGCCAATGCCGCTCCTTTTAACAGTCACAAACGTGTAGGCAATGCAAGGGGTCCAGCTCCAGTTCCAGTGAAGCACTTGGCTATGCCTACATGGTGGTAAAACTCAGTTACCTCATGAGACATGGAAAAAAAAAAGGCTTTTGAGCTGCTGCCTCAGCTCAGACCCAAATGTCAAAGCAGCTAGTTTTGGATCTCCTCATTGGCACTCCCCCACGCGGCTCCTCTGTCCCCATCAGAGTCTCATCTGCCACTTCTGAAAGTTTTAGTACCTTATTCTGGCTCTAGTAACACTGGAAGACATCCAGAATGATTCCAGCAGAGCTATTTTGGATTTGCGTTTGCAGGAGGAATTGTACCTAGACATTTTAAATTAATCGCACGGTCATTTTTCTTCTGTATATTTAACCACCAAAGTTAATTAACATTTGAAAGTTTCACAGCTAGCTGTGGTTAAAGGCGGTGTGGCAGGAGGGTGGTAGTCTGGCTGAAGTTGTACTGATAGGAGAAATGCTGGGAATTGTTTCCAACGAATCCCAGGGGTTTGGGTAGTTGGATGGTGGGATGAAGGTGGAGGTAAGGATGCATAAGCTGCTATGGTATGTGTTGGCTATTGACTTTCCATGTAGTAAACAAAATTACCGGATGATTGTTAGCGTGTGTTTTCTTCTGTTTGAAGAGAATATTTTACGCAGTACTGCGATTCATAGTCCTGAACTGTAGGGGACTAATGTTCCTGTTCTCCAGCTGGGAGAAACTAATTCAACAGCATGTGTTGTAAACACTCACTCATTTTAACTGATTACACCTCCAATGTTCCTCAAATCACTAAAATTACTAATTGCTATTCCTTACACATCAGAGAGTGAATCCTGAATAATTAACCCCAAATAAAATTAGATGAATTGGCCCTTTTAATTAGAATCCCTGCTGCTGTTTGTTCTGAGCTTCCTTTTCTTACTGTTAAGAGACTTTTAGAATGATTAAAACTATTTAAGACTTAAACAGCCAGTGACCTTTTAATACAATATAAATCCATAAAAGCAATATTTCAGCTAGCAGGTGGTGAAGTAAATTTTCAGTGCAACTACCTGACAAGACTCAGTATTCCTTTTTTAAATGCTGAGGATGAAATTAGCCAGTGTGGGTTTTTGTTTTGTTTTGGTGGTTTGTTTTTTTCTCCCTCCTGCTTATTAATACAGTAGCTGATTAGCAAAAGTAGTTCAAATGGCAGGATTAGTGATTGGTTAGAGAGTAGTAATTTAAACAGGGTTGGTGGAGCTGCTTCATTTTAGGAATCACAGGCCAATGCGGTATATTTAGGTAGATTGCGGAGCTGGTGTGTAATCGTGCGATGGTTTGCCCCACGCTGGCATGGTGCCAGTGACCCCTCATGACATGGTTTTGACCAGTAATACACTGATATAAAACATGATTTTAATCATGTGCTTTCATTGTCCAGTGATGTGTGTTAAATACAGGAAAATACTCACTTTGGGAAACTTAGTAGGATGTGTGTTCACACCTAAGAGTCACCAAGTCTTATCTAGCCGAAGGTTTCTATAAAAATTCTGTGGTGTTACTTTGGCAGTATGAAGTTTTCCAGACCACTTAGTAACACTGCAATATTTTGCGGGTTTTTGCAGTGGTTATTGTAGTATACAGGCTTATGGTAGCCTCAATGAAAAGGGTTTTAGCCTAGTGCTAAACAAATTAAGGTAAATCTTAGTTGTTTCAGTGTAGATCACCCTCAAATTGCAAACTTTGACTTTCTGCAGTAGAAGGTAAATACTTGACTGGGCAATAGAAAATGCTTATATTGGCTCAGTACTTTACCAAACGGAGTCTGTTTGGACCAGAACAGAAACACATCAGGTTCTGCATCACTGTCCTTAGTCCTGTATTTTTCGGTTGATTCAAACTGATTCTGACCCATCTTCAGAGCTAGAAATTATGAAGATGATGATGAGAAAGGGTTATTTTTGTTTGGAAGGAGAAAAATTAAAACCATCTGGGCATATAGTCTTCAGATGTCTGCCAGTAATTTGGAAAGACCAGTGTGAATCCTGTTTTGTTGGTTGTTAGATTTCATTAAGTTATTGTTTCAGGGAAAAATATGGTGGTTTGCTTTTTTGTGTTTCTGAGGGCTTTTCCCCCAAACAGTCTTTTCTTACTGAACATGTGAGATCTTCTTCGTGTCTAGAAGTTTCAAAGCTGCAAATCTTCATGTCTAAACAACTGTGTCAGTCAAGGGGGGAGGCAATTACTGTGCTGCAATTCATTTGTTGACTGGCAGATATATCTTCCTCAAAACAAAGGCTTGAGACACCAGCCTGATCCTGCGAAAAAGCTGAAGTGCACTTAAAAATTTAAAGATTAGACTGTGAGAAACGTGCTTGTTGCATGAGACAGGATGTTTTTCTCAGCTTGTGCTCCTACCCAGAAGGCATCACGCAGCCAATAGCAAAAATATCATGAGTTTCTATTCAGCCTGACAAGCTCATGCTGATGTAGATGTCTGCTAAGGCTCTGAAAAAAGTTTTATTTGTACATTTGTAAAGTGTAATAATGAAATGCCTAAATCTCCTTGGAAAGAGTAAGAGGGGGAAATTTTGGGGAGGAGAGGGGTAAAACCTTGCAAATGCATCTGCGTGGCACAGGTTTGATTGGAGCCAAAAGTTGGGCTGGGGCTTGGGAGGCACTGCTTCTGCTTATTGTTCTGCTATAGTTTTCCAACATTGCCATGATGAACTGGCTAAATTTCTATCTAATCACTTGTATGTAAATATCGGGGAGAATGTTACTGTGGCTAATGGTGTCATCTCTCATGGTTGCACTGACTGATGCTCCAGCACAGCAGTGGGCATGAGTGCTGAGAGAAGAGTTCAGGGCTATGGTTTCCCAGCAACTTGTGCCATCCTATCTAAAGTAACTCAGCTGGTGCATGTGTCACACTGCGCAGTCCCTTTGTAGGTTGAGTCATGGTCTTCACAGCTGTAAGAAGAAGAAATGACTAGCTAGTGCAATGAAGAGATATTTAGCTCCTTCAAACATATGGTTATGGGTAGTGATTTCTCATTGCAAGAGCTGAAGGCAGGCTATGCCACGGTATGAGAAGGGGCGTGATGCAGTTTCCTGCCTTTAATGTGCCTGCTTGAGGCTGCCTCTGTGAGGGTACTTGCTGTTGGAAGGTGATTTCACCTGCCTTGAAGTATAAATTGCCTTCTGGAGGTGCCTTGATGTCTTTCTGTTGGTGGAGCTCAGTGTAGTCACTCTCATAACTTAAGTACCTCCAAGTGTTCGCCCTAATGCCAGATGAATGTCAACCAAAATGTCAGTCTTGGTGCTGATCAGTGACCAATACTAATAGGCCTTTTGCTCATCTTATCACTTATTCACGGAAGAGCAGCAGAGTTAAATCAGTCAGGAGACTGTGAGTGCTCAGGGTGGGGTGTGTCTTCCACCAGCTCATGGTTAACTCTGGTAACCCCAGAGACCCATTTTCCTCATGGCCACTGGTGCATTCATGCAGACCAAAGGATGGTCCCTTCCCCAGGTGGTTCCCTATGTAGCTGGCTGGCACGGGAAATGCTCAGCAGTGGATGGTATTGATACGATCCACCTTCACAAGGACTTTCCTGCCTCCTCCCATGGCTTGCCCAGCTCTAAGCAAGTGAAATCTGTCTGGTTTGTAAAGCTTTGGGGGTGAGTGAAGGTCCCTGAGGTGCATTTTAGGGAGATCCTGCTTGCTTTCAGCTTTTTATCCTCCTTTGCTCTCTCAAATGTAGATCTAAACCTGTACACTGCTCAGGACACAGATTTTACAGTCTTTGCCTACTTTCCTCTCTGCTGGAAGAAGACTTCCAGCAATGCCAGTAATAATAAGAGTAACAGCTTTCCGTCCTGCATCCAAGGGAATAATCTCCCGTGAGTGCAGTGGGAACAGCATCTGGTCCTATGGCTGTGTGTGGGAAAGAGGAAAGTGCAGTGGCAGAATAAATAACAAAAGCTGTGAAGGAGGAAAGTCCATCTGTTCGCAGAGGACCAGGAAAAGGCCAAACATCTGCAAGGTCCCCCCAGTTCATCAGGCATCTGCTCTCTGCTTCCCGATCTAAAAACCTTCCCATTTGTGGGGAGAGAGGAGCCAGCAGCTTATCTGACACAGAGGACAGAGTTAGCAGAGCTGGGCTGGAATGTGGTAAAGCCAGCTGTCTCCTACTGCAAAGAAAAGTGTTTTCTTCCAAACACCAGAAAAGGGCTCTTCTCTTTTTCTGGCCTTTGCTTCTTTTCTGAAAAATCTTGCCAATGTTTTTTTTCTTTTGGGAGGAACAGATCTTCCAAAGGGGCAAAGCAGTGTTTGTTTTGTTTGTTCTAGCAATCCTTGTTTTCTCCTTCTGTTATAGCAATTGCAACTTTTCCCTTCTGTTTATGTGCAAGCCCTGTGCCTTTCCCTGTCTCATCCCCTTCAACACATTCTGTACCTTGATTTTACTAAGGTATTCTGAAGGGTTGTAATAAAGCAGGAGTGCCTGACTAATGTGGTGTGCAGGGAGATGCATCACCTGTGTAGTCTTTGGGAAGTATATGTCTACTGGAGTTGAATTCATTTGCAAAATTGTGTTGATTGGTTGGTTGGAGGGTCATTTTCACAGCAAAGGAGAAAAGTTTATGTCGCACTCAAACATCCCAGCATTAGAACTAAACACCAAAGTATTAATTTCAGAAAATTTATTTTCTTTGTACTCTGTATTTATTTCATCTGATTTGAATTCAAACAGGAAAGCTTTCCAGGGCTTCATACCCAACTGCTTCCCACAGCAAGTAGCATGAAGGTGCCTTGTTGGCAGTAGGCACCATGTAGGTGTGTAGCTGGCATCCGTGCCGGGGCTGGGCTGAGCCAGGAACTTTGAACCTGGGCACAGGTGGTCCAGAGCACTGTGGATCAGCACCTCTCTGAACATGGTGGTATTTGGGGACGGTGCTCAAGGCCTGTAGGTGGGAGGCAGTGTGGCACTGCAAGGAGATGTTCATAATGATGTGAGTTAAAACTGGTGAGTTAAAATTCTCTCATTCTCTCTCCTAGGGGACTTCCTTCCTCCACCCCCACCTCCTGTGGATGACCTCGGGAACATCACATCATCACAAGGTGCCTTCCCTCCCCCACCCCCTCTGGATGACGTTACTTTCAATGTGCAGGTAAAAGGACAAGAATTTTATTGTTCTTGCAGAACTGATCCAAAAATTGTGGAAATGAATGGATGATAATAAAATGAGATGGCAAAGCGCTGTGGTTAGAAATTATGTGTCAGGAACAACCAAGTCAGCTTTAGCAAGCTGTGTTTCCCAACTAAGGAATATTTCCATTCAAATCTTACTGAGCTATTAAAGGATTTTTCCCATCCGGCTTGAATTAGAAGACTAATTGCCTTATGTCCTTGTGATGGTGGATGGGAGTGAAACCTTCCCAGAATGAATTGTTTTCTGGAAGGGCGATCTCCTTCCATGGGCTGTGGAGAGACTTTAGGGCAGTAATCTGATCCTAGAAGTGCTTTGTTTAGCTGCCTAAAATTAAGTGAAGCAAATAAGCCCTGGCCCAGTCTCTAGTGATGTCACCAAGACCCTTTTCACTCCCTTTTTGCTGGCTTGGATCCTCTAGATTTGCCATCTGAATAAAAGCGCAACTTCTAAGATGCATCAGGTGAAGATGGCATGTTCTGTGTGGATAGGGACAGACCTTGAACACCTTTAAAAGGTATGAACATCTTTATGCAGACATCACCAGCTTGCCTGTAGTGCTGGGTACTGTTGTGTTAGCTCAGGCACATTCATGAGAGATGTATTCAGACTGCGGGGACAGGCTGTCAAGGTGATCAAGGAGTGAGGAGCTTATTTTGCCAGTGGAGACCAGAAGAGTTAGCTTGTTAGCTGAGCAAAAGGAAGGCTGAGAAGGGGGCATGGATGCAAATTTGAAATACATTTTGGGAGTAAGTAGCAGAGAAGAACAATTATTTCAGCTCTGGGTAAGTCTTGGTGGAGGAACAGGAAAGTCTAAGCTTGCCAGGAGTACCTTCGTACCGGTGTTTAGAAAGTTTCTAAGCACTGAGACTGCAAAGGTCTGTAAGAGCCTTCTGGGGGGAGTAGTGAGAGCAAAGCAAGCTTGATCTACAGTTGAGGCTGGTGAGAGTTGTGTAACCACATACCCACAGCCATGGGGCTGCCCTTGATGACCCTGCAAGGCTGTGGCAGTCCTGTGTCCCTGGATGGATTTGAACCTGAGAATAAGCTAGTGAACAGACATTAAACAGGATTCAAGAGACCTGGCTTAGTTCCTGGCCCCATCATAAGCTCTAGAGTCAATTCATCAACATTGTGCCTCTATAAAACGAAAACATTTCCCTCCCTCATGGGCTTCGTGTGATCTCTTGCCTGTGGCAAGATGTTCAGATGCTGTCACAAAGTCTCAGCTGTTCCTGCAGTCGGCTCAGTGTTATAAGCAGCCTTTGAGAGGGAAGGGGTTAATGAGGATTGTTCTCCCTTGCCAGGAAAGGCTGCAGCCGTCAGGGACATCAGCCAAGTGTGGAGCATGGCTTTTCCCAGCCTTGGGGAAATGAAGTAATTCTTCAGCAAGTGTTGTTCTGTCTTTTATCTCTCTGAGAAGAGTGGACCCTGTGGGAGCAAGGGAGCCTCCAGACTGCTCTGGAAAGCAGTGGAGCAGCAGGCTTCTGGCGAGGGCAGGGAGCAGTCTGCATGGCTCCCTGTGCAGAAGCCTGGGCAGCAGGAGGGGGTCACTTCACGTGCTTCTCCTGGGTCAGGCTTCCCCCTTGCTGGATTGCCCAAGGAAGGGACCTCACCGTGGTTATTGGAAGGGGCTCATGTCTTCAGCTCCTCATGCCTCCCTCCTGCAGTGGGTCCAAAGATATGCCTGAGCCACTCAGGGCTGTCACTGGGATGTGCCTCTTGGTAGAACCGCTCTATAGGATTGCTCTTCCCCGCTGAGCTCATGAAATTGCTTTTTGTCTCATCCTTTCTCTCTGGCTTTGGGAAGCTGGGACTGGAGCTGTGTTCACAGCATGGGGCTTTGGCAGGAGTTTGGTTAGAGCAAGGTTCCTTCACTTGGCAATCCTGTTCAGACGAAAGTGGCCCTGCCAGTTGTACCCCAGCACTCCTGCCTGTCACCACGCCCAGATGTACTCTCTGCAGCAAACACGTTTCCTTCTTTAATCTGTGCTCTCTTGTCACCTTTTCCCCTTTTCTTTTCCCTTCCATCCTCTGAAGGAGATCAGGAGTAGACAAAAGCCAGGGCTAAGTCAGGAGTCAGCTGGGTCTCATGTTGCAAAATCAGCTCCTTATCTTGCAGGAGCAACAAAAGTCACAAGATATAAGGCTCAAGACGTAAGGGGAAAAGGCAGGTGGTGGTGGAGAAAGCTGCTTGATGTCTTTGTGCATTGAACACAATCATTTTCACAACTCCAGACAGAGGTTTCCCATCCTTTCCCAGCCCTCAGGACACAGTTGCCTTGAAGGCAGAGATCTCATGAGCATGTGCTGGATCTGGCTCCAACAAACTAAAGCCTTGCCTGATTCTGCTTTCCAATGCTAGGCCATTTAATTTCTATGCCTCAGTTTCTCTGTTGCTAAATCTAAATGCTAGAGCAGATGACCCCTCTCCTTGGCACAGACCAGATCTGAGGCTGCTGCCTGGAGCAGTTCTGCCTCTGCAGACCTGGTGCAAGCCCTCCAGATTTACTCCAGAGTTTGAAATTCATCTGCTCCAGAAAATCAGCCCCTTTACAACAGAAATTTTTCTCTGGATGGCAGAGTCCTGATGATACCTTATGAAATACCTGTGCTGTGTTTCCAGGTAAAGCTTTTTATACTAGGTGTTAAGTTGGTAAGGGAAGCAGGATATATATGTTTAGTTTATTATAATTTTGTGCATTACTGTTAGCAGACAGCTAAACGCTGCACAGATTATTACAGTTTAAGTTATAGCTTAAGAGCAGCAGTTAAAATAATAATAACCAGTTTTTATAGACCTGTTTATCTCTTGAAATCTATTTGGACAGTGGAACTGGCCACTTAGGATCAGATCCAAAAAGGTGCTTTGGTATCTGACTTCCCTTGAGGTGTTTATGCTCTGGTGGAAATCAGAAGACTGGGTCGTGAAATACCTTTGCAGCAGATCTGACAGTTTCTTGTGATTTCTGTTTTCCCATCAAGATCCATCATATTCTGATTCACTGCAGGGCTTGGAAGGAAAACAGAAGGAAATTTAAGCTCTTTTCTTATCAACTGCTTTAAAAAGAAAGAGAAAAGGAAATGTTTATTTTAAAAAAGAGTGCACTGGCGTTGGGGTAGAGTTGTGTTGGGAAGTTCCTCTTTGGCTGAAGTCAGCAGGCAAAGGCAAGGGCTTGTTCCCAGAATGGTGGTGAGGGTGCGGTGATGGCGTGTTTGACAAATAAGGACATGAGCAAAGAGCCTTTTGCCACGTTGGCTTGGGCTCAGTTTAAAAGAGGAAAAAAAAAGTCCTGGACAGGAATAAAAAATGAAATCACTGTTTGTCAAAGGGAAATAGATAGATCTGGGAGGGAGGCAGGGTTTTATTATTTTTTTTTTTTACCTTCTGGTTTCAAAACAGGCATTCTGCCTGGGCCAGGAAAGGAAAAGTGAAAATCTCTTATAAACAACCTCTTGAGTGCCCTGTTTGCTCACAGAGAGGGACCCTTGCTCCTGGCACTGGCAGTTTCTTCCTTCCTTGCCAAGCAGGGTTGCTCAGAGATGAGGACTGTGCACAGTGGTGTGAGAAGCTGGTCCCCACCTCTCATCCCATCCCTGGGAAGGCTGGCTCCTATGGGAGCATCTCAGTAAGCCTTATCACCAAGGATTAGATCTCCACTGGCTTTGAAACAACCAGTTCTACTTCAAGGAGAGGTTCAGAGCCTAGGCTTTTATGTTGGTGCAGGACCTGGGTGACTTGGAGCAGATGTGGCCAGCAGATGTGACCCTCAACTGCAGACCTGCCAAGGGCCACCTGGCAAAAATATGCATTTACTAATCGCCTGTAATTATCTGCAGGTGCTGCATCAGCAGTATGGGTCTGATTTTCATTTGGGACCCTAGATACTACTGCAACACAGAAGGGAGAGGATTGTATTTAGCGGGTGATCACCTCTTTTCCAGCAACCCCTGGCTGTTAGCAGTGTTTTTTATTGACAGGCCACAAAACCCTTTACAAAAGAATTACCAGTCTCTCCCTGATAAGGAAGCTGAAGCAGAGAAAGCACTTTGCCTAGGTCACCAGGCTGACAAATGGTAGGTTAAAAATAGGACCTACATCTCCTGTGTCCCAGAGCAATTCTGTCTGCTACATTAATGTGAGAACTGTAAATGAATGAGAAAGAATTTGGGATATACCTAAGAGTATGTGCAGAAGTAGTTTAGGATGGGGGTTAGAGTGAAGAAACAATGAAGTTTTGAACATTTGCATGAAACGAAATATAAAATAGTTCAGGATAACAGTTCTTGTTAGAACCACCTATGCATAGAGGAGCTGCAGTACTGTGAGCAGGGAACTATTCCCATGTTCAGACCTACTGGATTCACTGGTTGTATTGTCCTGTTGCAATATCCAGCTGAAGGGCTCAAATTCCTATTGCAAAGGAATTTTGGAAGGAGAAATGCTGAAACATGGCCTGAAGAAGTTATGCACCTTTCTCTGCAAGGCTGTTCAAAGGAGACCTGTCTCACTTCTACCCAGTGCTCACGCCTGGGAGAAGGTGGGGACGTGTTGATGGATGCGAGCAGTGAGAGAGCCTCATCCTTGTTACGGAGGAGGTTGCCAGGCTCCCTCCTGGCGAGTGGTGTCGGTCGTGCCTCTCTGTGGGCTGTGACTCACTGCCTAAGGAAACAGCCAGAATGGAGGAATTTTATATCTTTTTATTTCTTTTTATTTAAATTTTGGGTGCGCATATTGACAAATAGTTGGGGAGGAAAGAGCTTGATTTTTGTCTACAGGGGTGCTGCCTTAAATAGCACACCTGCTTCTCAACAGTGGGGCAACTGGGGTCTGCCTTGGGTGCTGGGTTTGCTTTAAATTGCCTGCCCTTTCATGTTTGGAGAAGAAGAAAAGGCCGAAGAGAGCAGAACATGTGTTCAGCCTCCCTCTAGTGCTAGATTTTGTTAATCATCAGGATTATTGGCCTGGGTGTAGGTGCTTGCTGAGGAGGAACACTGGTAATGCAGCGCAGCTCTAGCTGCCAGCAGCGCTGCCTGGCTCCAGGCAAGCAGCAGTAGCTCCCAGTGACTCTGTAAGTAAAGCCATAGTCTGTGTGTATCCCTTGCGATTTGAAATCCAGCTTTTGCAGATTCCTGGGACTCCTAACCTAATTTATTAAAATCCATGTGATAAGCAACTGCCTTTTATCTAAATTGAAGCCGTGTCCAACAGTTTAAATAAATTACCTGGTAATGTTAACCCTTTTATTCAAACATTGACTTTGCAGGAATGCTTTTGATCTGTCTCCCTTCTTCTGCCTTCCTTATATATTTGAGAAACAGGAATGTGTTGCTTTCTGAATTAGACTTGAGCAATAACATGTATGCTCTCTGCATGTTTAGATGCTCACTGGGCGTCGACAGATCAATATCTGTTTATAATAGGGCTTTCTAGGTGCTAAGGTGAGCAAAATCAGTAATACAATGTCTGTATATGTTGATGAATATCTGGATGCATGATAGACTAAATGCATCTTTTTCTTGTGCGCACATATAAATGAACACTATATGTATGTATGAGAAATGCATAATGAGTGGGGATATAGAGCAGACCTCCTTCCTTCCTACTGCTTTTTTATCGCTTTCTGTGGATAGCATGACCAGTAGATCCAGGATCACAAGAGAAAAGGAACACTGAGCACTTCTTTCAGGCAGCTCTTGATGCAACCCATCTTATACGCGTGTTTGTTTTACAATGCCAAACCACATTCTATTTTAAATCTTTAATGAACCTCTGTTCCTATCTATGTAACTTTCCAATCCTTACTCTCTTCAGAATAGACAAAGATGCTTATTATAAACCACAAATTTTACTGAAAGGGTAAACTGGAAAAGTTTTAATTGTACAATGTAAGCCTGCCATTCATCTCTCTGCCTAGCTATTAATATCTTGGCAATGTTATAATGCAGTGCAGCCTTTAATAGCTAAACTCTCGGCAAGCACTACAAAGGAAGCAAGGATCCAAACAGTTAACTGTGCTCATTATTTTCATCATGCTTATTACTGTGTTATTTAATGTATTTGTTATGTTACTGTTTAATATAGTAACACAGCATACAGGATGTGCCAGGACCTGCACTGGTGCACACTTGTGCCTTCTTTGGGAGGAAGGTTGTGACTGAGGCTGGGATGTGCTTTCAGAGATGGAATAGCGTGGCTTTTGATAATCTACCATGCAGCTGGTGATGAGGTGAGGGAGCAGAAGAAAGCAAAAAGCCTAATACAGATCATATGTAAATAAGGGTGACTATCTAAAAAGTTATGAGAGGAAACAAAAAGGTCAGAGATGTTGCTGATTGTGATGTTAAGAGATCATGAAGCTAAAACTATCTCCGATTAAGATACAGGGAAGAACATGTCCGGGCTTGGGTCCTAACAGTGGGCTGTGGTCCCGCAGTGCTGTGCCTGAGGTTACAAGCCCTGGTGGGCACCTCCTGGCTCATGTGGATACATCTTTGTGGGACACTCACACTGCCACTGCTGGAGTTCGGTTCACTGCTGGCACCTGAAGAGAGGTTAATCTCTAACCTGGATTATCCATCTGTGGATAATAGAGACATGAATGTGGGAAGTAATAATGAATGGGAGTCATGGAAAGCAAGCAGAAGAAGCAGGCAATTTTATTCTATCAGAGCTAGTATCAGCCTGTGACAGACAGAAAGGATGCAAAACCATCATTGTATCTAAGATAGAATTATTTAAGCAGAGGGAAAATAAAAAGATAATGAAGATGTAGGAATTCTCCCATCAAAGCAGATGAGCTGAGTGATGGAAGAGTGAGATAACATGATCAGTATTGAAGAAATTCTACTCTTGTAATTTCTGAGTGCTATTGAAATCTTCTGTTGGATTAGCAGGTCCTAGAAAGGATCTCTTGCAGGATAAGTTGTTCTTGTGTCAAATCCTGGGTAGCCTGTGTTGCATTAAGGAACTGTAATGCAGTGATGAGACTAAGACAAACAGACTGTCAGTAGCAAGAAGGAATTCTAAAAATTGCAGCAGACAAATTATTATGCTTTTGCCATGAAGCTGGCTGGAATTGGTAGATGATGGTTTAGAAAGTCAAAGTCTTTCCATGCAGCTTGGGCATGGTGGTAGGCTGGAACATGACAGAGCAAATGAGACAGATTCCCACCTTGGTTTTGGTGCTTCAAATCCTATGATGCTGTGTGGTGCAGAAATAAGCTTTGGTCAAACAAGATGAAAGCAAATACAGCTACAGAGATGGGAGAATCCAGTTGTCTGGCTAAATTCAGTTTTACAGCCCTGGAGTAGTTCAAAGAATATGGCAAACTTCATCCTATTTTTGATGCAAATTTTGCCTGGTGGTAAGAGGACATGGATATGGAGAAGTTGTGAGAGCATCTTGATTTCCAAGAATGGAAGTGGCTGAAATGCAGGTTCCTGTATCTGTTTTTTAGTTTCTATGGCTGGTGAAAAACAGATTCAGCTGCCAGGGTGGTGGTTTTGTTGTCAGAAAATATTGTCTCTGTAAAAAGCATGCGGCACAGTGACCGAGCAAGCTGAAAGGTGGTAGAAATACCAATGAAAAATATTTTTATAGCCAGAAGAATTCTTTCCAGGACAGAAGAGCAGGAATGATTTTAAGTATCTGCTGCCATTGAACTCTCATCTTTGCAGAACCATTCCCAAAATTGTATTTTTTAGTTTTGATTTGCTGATGCAAATGCAGGACACACACAAAGATTAACACACAAAGAACAGGTAAGAAAAAGCATCTGGAAAACATCATACGACATTTTTAGTGTTGGTTTTAGTAGTGTGAGAAGTAAAATAGAAATGTTTGGGAAAGCTGTAGCAATTCCAACTGTTGGTGAAGCCAGTGACAGCTCTGCCTGAGATGCTGTACAAACTCCTCTCATTCAACAAGCTACAGCTCCTTTCCTCTCCGTCTCTTCATTTCCACATCTCTTTTGCCATGGAAACAGCCTCGTGTCTTGTCATGTCCCAGGTCTAGCCTTCCCCTTCAGCTCTGTTACTACACTCACTCCTCAGTCACTCTCCCTGTCCTCCCATTTTCTGCCTCTGTAAATTCCCATGGTTCTGCCCTGCAATGCCGCTTTATGTTTTCCCAAAAGATGCCACTGCTGAGGTCTGTGCAGGCATTTGGGCATCAGCACCTCCCACAGGGAGCAATAGGGCTACCCTCCGCAAGCGGTGTTTGGTCTGTATGAAGGTCAGGTGAACATTTTAAAGACATTTAGGTAAGGAATATACTTTCTGTGCAGAAGTAAATCCCATTTGGCTTTTGTGGCTATGCTGACCCCAAGCAAAAATACAATTAAAAGATATTTTCCTGAGGTCTGTTGTGTACTAGGACGCTACATTTTCTAATGTGTGAATTCTTACTGAAAAACAACTTACATTCATTTATCTGCTTTTTCATTCATTTATATTCATTTATATTCATTTATTTTTATACTCAGTATAAAAATAAACCTTGGAGCCCACCCAGGAGGGATCTGTATGCTGGGGATTCTCTCTGCAAGGTTTTGCAGCAGTCTCTGGCCAGCACAAGTTATTTGCTGTTCAGCTTTCTGTGTGATTCAGGTCCTTTTTCTTCAGCTGAGGTTCTCATTTAGGAAACATGTAGAAGGTAAGATATCCAAATGAGGAGGTGGTTGTTAAAAAAGGAAGAAAACCCATGGTCATCCAGCCGAATCAAATACCAGACACACATCTGGCAGCCTTGAAGGGAAGGTAAAAGTGGGCCTAATGGTTTGGAAAATGAGATTGCGAACTTCTTGAAGGCAAAGATCTTCCTCAGTGAATCAAAACTGCATGGTCTGCCCAGCTGTCTTGCAGCCTGTGGACTGCAGCCATCAACCACCCCAAAAATGTGTGGACTGAAGCAGAGTCCAGATTTTCATCTTCTCAGCTTTGAGAGACATATAGTAGATTTTTAACGTGACTCATTTCTACAGGAGCCAAACCCAAGCCATTGACTTTCATGTAGTTTTATACATTCATTTTTGCTGGCATTTTGCCAGGCTCCCTTGGAGATTCTTGAATCCTTGCAAATGTTGTGGCAGGCACCCCTTCCTGTTACAGCAAAACAAGCAAACAAATTCAGAAGTATGTTGTATGTTTAACTTCTGGACTTGGAGCTTATTCAGGCTGTGAAAATCAACTGGCCAATCTTAATTCTACTTTTTTTTTTTCCTGTGGTGGTTTCCTAATAGCTTCACGACCCATGTTCAGGAATGCTTTCTCAAATTCATAGAAGCTTGACTGTATGCTTAAACTTCATTAAAGTTGATAGAACTTAAGCGCACGTGTAAAATTAAGCATATGCTTATGTTTTATAGAGCCGTTTTGCAGGTGACACAAGCAGCTGCATATGAGTTTCCAACATGTGATTAAATTCCAAAAGGAGTTTTTAAAAACAGTTTTAGTCAACCTTAATTTTCTGAAATTGGTAGCTTTAACAAAACCTATCTTTTTTGATTAAAATTGCCTGAGACATGTCCCTTTTAAAAAGCTCTTCATTTAGCTGTCACAATATACAGTCTTGTGTGGGATAGAGTTTGTTCATGCAAATTTAATTTCCAGTTAAAGTGGTACAAACACGAAGTGATTTCAGTAGATCTTTTTGAATGCAGCAGTGCTGTTGCTTTCTCACCTCTGTCAATGTGGGGGCCAGGCAGTGCTATTAAGTTGTCAGCTGTGCCCTTCTGGGTATTGCAGATCATGAAGTTTTACCTGATCACCCAGGGAGACCAAATGCATCCCGCCTTGATCCACAGACATGAAGTGATGGAGAAATCTCGGAAGTTTGTTCTAGCATTTAATTACCTGCAGTATTACACATAACTGAATATCTCTGTTATTTTAAAATAGAATTTCCCTGCCTCTGGCTTCCCAGCTGCTGCATGCTTTTCTGTTTTGCTGGATTGGACAGTCTTGTGGTATTTGACGTTTTTATTCTGTGAAGCTGTTTAGTTATTGCTATCAAGCTACTCAGTCTCCTTCATAAGTGAAACCAAGTGGGCTCTCTATGTGTCTCCTTGTCAGCTGTTTCTGCTTTTCTGGGTCGTCTCTCAAGTTTTTAAAACTCTGCCTTCCATACTGGCCACGGTATTTCAGTGCCAGACTCATCAGAGTTGTTGAAAGGAGTAAAATCACCTTCAGCTCTATGCTTTCCATGCTCCAGGATGGCGCGGCACTGGGCAGGAGCTGGTGTTTGGTGTGGTTTTCCCGTATAGAATATAAATCCAGAGTTGGGGGTCTGGGTGTGACAGCTTACCCTCTGTGTAGGCATGTATAATTCATGTCTTGTCAGACACGTCCTGTGCCGTTGGAACCATCCTCCTCTTCCCTTTTCCCTTATGGCAGAAAAGGAAAGAGGAAGATCATAATTTAGCCAGAATGTGGGGATGAAGGGAGTCTTTGATCTTGGACATCACCATGAGACTTTTTAGAAGTGTAATGTCCACGTTGTGTGAGTCAGTGGGAAGGTCTTCCTTTAATGCAGTGGACACTTAATGAGCTATTTAGTTTCTACATTGATTAAACTTTGCAACTCTATTTGAGTAATTGGTTACTCTTCAGTTATGGTTCCCCTTGGAGGCAGATGATGAGATACCCAATATCTCCTCTTAGTTCTTGTTTTTTCTGCCAACAGCAATACTCTGTGGGGAACATCAGCTCTTCTTGATGGCTAATTAAACATCAATTTGTGACGATATTGGAGCAGATTTTAAGTTGGTGGGGAGTGGGCAAAAAAGGGGAAATTTTTAACAGTCACCATAATTATCAATAACAACTCCTAATGTAATTGCATTAATTAAAAGAAAAAGGATATATTCCCTGCTGCTGTAAAGTTAGTTAAAGTCAGTGAAAGTCATGCTGGGTCTAAAGGATTTAGTGGCCAGCTGTTCCTGCCCTGTGAACAGAGAGGTAGTGTTGTCCTGTAGAAGGCATAAAAAAGAAATTGATATAATCCACTTTATATTGTATATTCTGCTGATGAAAAGGAATGTTTCACTAATTCATTTTAATTCCCAAAGATCAGTGATTGTAACTCCACCTGGAGAATATTAAACTGCCTTAATGGAAAAATAAACTGGTTTTATTCTCCTCCTTCTTTCCCCATCTTCCCCATTCAGATTTCAAATAACTTTATGTGCCTCCTTAGTTTATTATTACACTTCTCATCTTGCTGCAGATTTTGCATCTGGTAGCACTTAACGCAGACAAGACTCCCAAAGCTTTTGATCAGACATGTTAAGTAAACTATTCAGGACCATCAGGTCTGCAGCTCTAGCAGATGTCAACTCATGGGACTCCTCCTCTTTCTTCATACTCTGACTGTTCCTTATCAAATCCATTCTTTTGCTTTCTGAGGATCATGATGCCTCTTCCCGTTGTACTAGCTGTTCCACACTGCGAAGA
Source organism: Psittacula echo (assembly GCF_963264785.1). NCBI lineage: Eukaryota > Metazoa > Chordata > Aves > Psittaciformes > Psittacidae > Psittacula > Psittacula echo. The sequence goes on along the minus strand of NC_137740.1, from coordinate 27,714,509 downwards.
TCCTCCAGTCAACTAAATGGCATTTGTCAGTTTGCTGGTTTTCAACAGTTTCAAAAGCTCCACTTAGCCAACCTGGACTTCCTTCCATGAGCAAAATGCAGCAGTCAGAAACATGAAAAAGATGCATGCAAGTTTGAATGTCCAAGGTAAATGTGTCAGTCTGTGATGTGGGTAGCAGGGACCTGGATAAAACACCATCCTGAAGTAGAGCAGATGGGAGTTAAGGGGACCAAACGGCACAGGACCTCTATGTTGGCATCTCCAATTTCAGGGCACCTACAAGCGCACCCCTGGGCTGAAAATTAATTAATGAGTGCATTAATTATTTGCTGCATCCTCTTTACTCCTGTAACATAATTGCCTTCTGTTGTCCTCAAGGGTGGCAATGGGACAGAGGTTGTTGCAAATTTCCTATTGTACATGTCCCATCACAGCCACGGAGGTCATCTGCTGCTGGCCTTGTACCCAGTGCTTCAGCATAGCATGCCCCAGGCCACGGAGCCTGTTGGCTAAACTTCTGTGTCGCAGCTTCATTCTTTTTTGTTTCTGCTCACTCAGCTAATATTCGGGGACAAACCCTCTTCTGTGGTCTTGAGAAGACTGAACAAACCATGAGTGTTTGTGGCAAAAGCTTCTCTCCAGTGTTAGGGGCAGGAGATGTTTGGAAGGGAACACAGTCCTAGGCTCTGCCCTGGCATTATCGCTGCCCATCTACAGTGGTGGCATTCAGCTCCCTAAACAGAGCCAAGGTGCTTGTTTTGGGATTGGGGCCCCTCTCTGGGTGTGCAGAGGGCAGTGGCTTATTAAACAGAGATGGTACAAGGGCCACTGTTCCACAGGCCGGTGGTCAGCATGGCCATGGCTTGGATCTAACCTTCTAATTATGTGAAATTGGGGCCATCCTGGAGTGAAATTGCAGCTGGAGCTTGGATAGCTTGGACAGCAGTTTGTTGTCTTCTGGCGTGTTTTGTCAGGGCTGTGACAGCAAATACAAAGAATGAAATGTCCGTTAGGGAGCTGGGTTGATCTAGTGGATTGCTGTCTTCATCTGGTGGCCAGAAGGAGCTTGGTTGTGTATGAGTTGCAGCGCTTCACTCTTACCCTTCTACCTGCTTTCTCTTCCTGGGGCTGGTATCCAATTGACAGTAAGCTCCTTAGGATGAGAATCTTTCCGAACCACTGTATGTGAGCAGTGCCTGTCACGCTGATCTCTAGGGAAATATAAATCCTTATTGTTATACAGATTCATAACTGCAACAAAGTCTTTGCTGTCTTTCATATGTGTCCCAGGAGGCTGAGTGCAATTCGATGTAATTTCTGTTGTCTCAGCTAGAAGGAGAGAAGAAGTGGGTTTCCACTGTTGGTCCAAGCTCTGGCACTAAGGCAAGTTGCAGTTATTAACCTGGAGAGACTGACATGTACCCACTGGCAGAAGTGACTCCTGACTGGTGCCAGCTGGCAGATAGAAAGCACAAGTGGAGGCTTCATGTAAATGTTTATGGAGAGCCAAATCAGATCACAAATGGTCAGTAGTGAACATCCAGAGGAAAATGTAAAAGGAGAAGCACAGAACATTTTTTATTTATTAAGTATCTTGATGGAGTTTTATTCCACATGTTTCTCCAGATGCTTTTGAAATCCATGTGAATTCATAGCAGCCACAGTGTCGTGTAGCAGAAGTAGCTCTGCAGCTTTAATAGCATGTTGTGTGATGAAAAACACACCCTTTTTTATTGTTCTGAGACTGATGCCTTCTAGTTGCATGCTTCCTTCTTGCTATGTGCTTTCTCTGTTGTTGGTTGTTTGGGTTCTTTTTTTGGGGGGAGTTAGTATTTTTATTATTTGCCCTTTTTATAAACCTCCTACACCACAGTGAGTTTATAAATTGGTTATTAAGGTTTTGCAAGACGTCTCCTAGCAGTGCTTAGCAAATAACTTTTCTTCATCTGCTTGTTATCTGCCCCAGCTGTAAGCCCATGCAGGTCTTTACAACATCAGTTGCTTCAGAGATAAGATCAATCAATCTTTAGGATACCCCGTGCTATTTTCATTTTCCATGAGTGGAGAAACTGAATATGAGGCTGTGGCTACCCCAGACCTATGCCATGGGTCTGTGACCAAGTTGAGCTTGGACCTCAGAAGCACAGCCCCCTTTACCCTGCTGTGTTTCATGTGGCTTAAAGTGGCACAGCTGCTGGTGTGAACTTTTCTGAGAGAACGTATTTGGCACATTTATTGGCCCTTTTGGGAGCAGTAAGGTAGGCTAGTGTTTAGTAGATGATTGCCTTCCACACAATTTAAGTCCTGTTCCAGGTAGGCTCACCTGCTTCCTTACTGGGAGATCTTCAAAAGTGGCCAGAGTTGTAGAAATGTTGCTCAGTTAAATGACAGTGGTGTTTCAGAGACACCAAATGATGTCTTTGAACAGCCCACTTAAAACTTTTGAAGTGTTTTCCTTTGGTTCTGTTAATATCAAGCAACACAAACCAGGTAAAACTGTTCCATGCCTGAAAACAGGAAAGGGCAGGGGAAAAAAATAAATCAAAACCTAACTGCCCTTTGGCTTTTATCCTTGATGTCATCAAAAGACTGAAAAGGATATTTCAGGCCTGGCTTCAGCCTGATGGAACAGCAGGGAAGTTCTTTTCTATTAGATCCTTGATACAATCACGTCTGGTGAAATCACTGTGGTTACATCTGCTGAAATCTTCCATCATTTCGGATTTGTTTCAAAAGACTCAATCTTTCTGTTTTTAAAGGGCACAGCTAGTTTTCCTGTCTCTCCTTGGTGCCTGGAACAGTGGTTAGGCATTAGTCAACCTTAGACCCCCCTTGCCCTGAATGCTTCAGCTAGCTCTTGCCTCCATGTGCATGCTTGGTGGGGCAGCCTCTTGGGACTGTTTTAATTTACATTAAGGAATTTGAAAGAAAATGTTTGTACTTGCCTTTTGGCTCAGGGGAGAATAGATAGAGCAGCTCATCTTCAGAGTGCCTCATTTTCCTGATAGAGGATGCATCTTTTTGCCACTGTAGTGCCTTTTGGGGCTTTAGACAGCTTTTGTGACCCTGGAAATAATTCATTGGGAAATCTACAGGAAGAGAGATGGGGTGGCAAAGGTGTGTGTCCAAGAAGGATCTTGCCTCTGGCAGTGGTATTGTTGGAAAAAGTGCGGGGGGTGGGAGGGGAAGGGGAATTAAACATAAACCCCAGCCTGAAGTATATCAAGACTGAATCACTTCTTTTCTTCTTCCTGGTTAACATTTCTCACAATCTCTTGTTGTATATACGGTGGATACCAAAAAAATCAAACATCTTTCCCTCCTCTCCCCAGCCCACCCCCAGCTAAAACAGAAAATAAGAGCCCCATCCTTCTTTGTTTGTGGCTCTGTCTAAGCCCAGCACCTGAGGCCATGCAGTAGAAAGAGATGCTAACTCCCTGTTTGGAGAGCTGTTTTATTTGCTCTTCCTACCTCCTCAGTGCCTACTCAAGGATTTCGACAGCCTGCAGAGCATGGCAGGTGGCTGCTGTGGGTACAACCTTGTCTGTAGTTCAGTCAAATTGACTGGAGGCAAAGACAATAAATTCTTTCAAGGCAAAAGTCTTTATTTACTATATACCTGCTCACAACCGCTGATTTGCCTAAATTTCCTCTTCCTTGCTTCTTTTACTTTCACCCTTCCTTTCCATGACTGCCTTTGCTGCAAAGGGCTTTTCTGCTTGTTGCTTTTCCTTGTTCTTGTATGTGTAAATGCAGACAGTGGTGACCTGTCACAGCCCATAGAGAGCTCCCCAAGCACCTCAGGCTCCTAGTACAATGTACCAGAAGCAGAAGGCACTGGAGGCCCCCAGCCCATTTGTTTTGAGTGATTAGCTATGACCTTTCTTAATATCCATGGTGTTCATCTCCATTCTTCCACTTGTGAGTTAGGAGGTTATCAGTGACTTGTGATAGCAGGATGCGCAGAGCAAGCTGATGCTACAGGGAAGGTTATGTGTCTAGCTGTAGCTCTGCTGTCTTGAACGTGTCTGTACATATATAACAGCACTGCATTTCCCAGTAACGACAGCTCACGTTCCTGGGAGCTGTCAGAGAATGAGCCGGCCACAATGCTAATGAAACGCGCTCAGCTCAACCTACTTTAGAGAAGACTTGAGCAAGGCTAAGGTGGATGGGGAGAAGGTGGATTTTGGTGCTGGAAAGTTGCACTGCAGTGAGAAAAGTCCTGATGCTCTAAAAGCATTCAGGAGTTTGATTGTTGTCTTATGTTAGCAGAAAATATATGCTGGGACTCTGGAGTTACTTTTACTCTGCCGTCCATGTAAGTCAGACAGTCGCTGCTAAAAAGCCACCCTTCATCTTTTTCTGGCACAGCAACACCATGGTATCAATGCGATTTCCTGTAGAGGCTCAGAGGCCAGCCTGGCAGCGCACCTCGCATCTCTCATCCCAGAGACTAATGACTGTCCCAGGCTGCAGCACTGTATGGCAGCAAACAGGGAATGGAGAGAGGGGAAAATGGAGAATAAAAGAGAGGCAGCTGGGTGTGGGTAGGGAAAGGAATTTGGAGCAGGAGCTAGGAAGGACATCTGGGAGCCAGATTCTTCTCTGAGCACATTGCAAGGAGCTGGCTTAGGCAGAAGAGAAGCATTCTTATTTCCTCGCTGTGACCTGCAAAATGTGATAAGACTAGGTGATCTAGGTTGTAGGAAAAGGTGACATCTAGGGAAATTATTGTGCTTTTCATGTCTTCTAGCTTGGTGAGTAATCTTATGTCCTTTCCTAGCCCATTGAGGCGAACTTTGAGGCCATGCATTGCCGTCTACACTGCATGCTCTGTAATGATGCCCCTTGAGGTTTTGTGGGGGAACCTGTGGCACTGACTAGTGTTGGGTGGCAGGATTAGCAAAATTAAAGCCAGTTTTCATTCAGAACAGAGTGGGTTGACAGGGCTCGGGAGTGGATTACCATCACAGCTGCTCTGACTGCAGACCAGGAATTCAGGAGTGGGCAAGCAAGCCAAGCAGTGAAGCTCTCTGCTGTTTTTCTCTCTTTTGCCTCACAGCAGGAACTGGGCCAAGGGATAGGAGTGTAGGCGTTGCAGAAGTTCACGTGAGTGGATAGTCTCTGGCATGAGTAATTTGTTGGACTGGGTTGGCTTATGTTTGCTTCTTGTTGAACTCGCGTTGGCCAGGCCAAGGATAGCGTCCTTTTTCTTTTTAAACCAATTTTTCCATATTCTGCTCACTGAAAGGGAGGGAGCACAAGCAACATGTCTACAACAATGCCATAAATCCAGGCAGAAATAGAATTTGGAGTTCTTTCTGGTTCTGATGTTTGTATCTGTGAGGTCATGAGCTTAACCAGCCTGGGTTCCTCGGAGCAGAGCTATGCCTGCACGAACCTGTTGTGCCTTGGGACCTGGTGCTTGGGGTTTGTTCCAGAGCAATATCATAAAACTTTTATAGCAATGTCATGATGAAGAGCATGAGAAGAGAAGTAGCTTAACCCTCTGTTGCTAAAGTTAGCGTTGCAAATTTTTCTCTTGTTTCTACGTACAGCAAATCCCTTAGTTGGATCTGGAGCACTGTGGGGAGAAATATTAAAGATTTGTGGAGATGAGGAAGAGAGCAAGCAGAAACCTATCTTTGTGAGGATTACCTTTTATTAAATGTACTTAAAAGTCCAGTCAAAAAGGCCCTTACACACATTAGTAGTGTTATTCATTGGACTGTCGTACTGCATTGTACTCCAGCATTGTAGAACTGGACTCTTAATCTATGTTGATTATGTTTTAATTGAATAACTAAATCTTCTACAGAATGCAGAAGCGATAGAGATGTTTCCATGCTATTTTATTTTATTTTTCCATGTTTCCAAAGGACATTTAACTTTTACAATCTTACAACTTCTTCTGCAGCATTTGCTAGTCAGCTGTTGAGTAATTGTTCTGGGGAATGAGAACCGGGGAATAATATGGCCCAGAAATTCTAAGAGGCAGAAATGAAATTGGCTGATCTTCTCATCTGCCACTATCCCTCCTCTCCAGGATCAGAGTACCGAACAGGCCATATGTGGACACTGGTTTTATCTGTGGGCCTGCCATTGACTTGATGTATCACCTCAAATGTTGGAGTCTTGGGTGCCCTTTGCATCTCCCACCCTTTTCCAGGCTGGCTTTTGGCTGCTTGTCTTAAAAATTCTCTGAAGTGGAGCAATCTTATGTTTTGTGTCTTGGAAGCCTGTGGCTGCTGTGTAATTATAGGCCAGCAACTGGAAGGTGAAGAAGAACCAAGCAAGAACTATGAACTGCACTAATAATGGAAAGGAAATTGTAATTTTGCAGATTAAAAAGTCCAGGTGACTACAGCTAGCCAGGAATAATGGTCTGGGATAATTCCTGTGAAAAGTATTTCTTTTTTTGAGCAACAGCTTGGATGGAAAAACTTTGGCCCTATAATAAAAATGGGCAAGAAGAGTTGAGTTTGTAACTAGTTTCTAACCTGACTCTCAGCCTTTTAAGTGACATGTTCTTGCATAAAGCACATTGGAGCGTCCACTTTCTTGTTAGTCAAGCCAAATTTATTGTAATCCAATAAGATTTAATAATCATTAGGAAATAATGAATGCCTCAGCACGTATAAGCTTGGCAGATCAGAGCCTGCTTCCTTTGCATAGTCTGTCTCTCTTTGACCAGCTTGCCATTTATGTGTTGGATTGATGACTGAGGAGTTCTGTAAAACAGGTAATGATCGAATGCTTCTGAAATGAAATTTAAATAAAAATTATGTGTGAGCTAGTGAGACAAAGGAGAAGGTAAATTTTTGGCTTGGAAAATTGAAGTAACTTGGTGAGAGTGAAGGCAAACAGAGCTGGATTGTCTGTGTGGAGGTGCTATTACGGTCTGAACAGGCTTTCCAGCTGAAGTTACGTGAGTTGTTAGGTAATTCTTTAGTGTTTTTATTAATGTAGTAGTCAAGCTGTGAATGAGATCTTCTGCACTAAACTCGTGGTTGCATGTACACCAGAGAGACTCTGTCTGGGGGATTTGCAGATAAGTCAGAAATGGAGGGACAAAAGAAAAATTACTCAGGATTAGAAAAAACTTTCAGTGTGTAGTATTTCACTTGTCTCAAGAACTTTGGTTTTCCCTTCCAAGAGAGCATGCGTATCTTGGGCACAAGTGGGGCTGTGCTGTTTTGAAAACAGAGAGAAAGCAAGATGTTTTGAATCAGAAAGGCTCCTGCCTGTATGTTCATACTTGTTCTGGGCATGGGCTTTCCTGTCTAATAGCCTTTTTCACAAGGACCTTATTTATGTTACTTTGTGATTGCTTATCACAAATCATGCCCTTCGCCTTGAATCTGCTAGAAATGAATCGAACTTTTTCAATCCTCCTTGGAGGAGCTCATTTTTTAGATGAAAATTGTGAAGAAGTTTTGAATCATAAAGGTACAGCTACCGCAAATTGATATGAAATAATAATAGGTGCAGTTGGCCAGTTGCTGGCCACTGTGGCTTGCAGCTGTGCTGTTTTTGCTTTGCCTGGGATGGGGACATGGCAGAAGAGATGCTCTCAGAATCCAGGTGCTTCAAGCCTGTCCCCAGCTTTGGCTGCCCAGCCAGGCATCTTTCTAAAATACATCTTCTCCATCTGTGGGAATGGAGACTGTCCTGCCTCTTCACCTTGGCAGCAGATTGCACACTGAGTTGCATAATCCTTCAAGTCAATTTAACACAATAGGACTGTTGTGGGAATAACATTAAGAAAAAACCCAAAGTAGCCCAAATCGTTAGATTGAGGCTAGCTGCTGGTTCTGGGGGACAGCTACAGCATTTCAGCATGTTTCTCCCTGCAACCCAAGAGTTATTTATTGCTGGGCTTGTAGAAACTCTATTAGGACAATATGAAACCAAGTGGCAGGCCAAGTGGTTTAAATAACTGGAACTCTTCTTTCTTCTTTCAGGTGAATCCTGGTGGCAAGACACTCGAGGAGAGGCGGTCCAGTTTAGATGCAGAAATTGACTCTCTAACGAGCATCCTGGCTGACCTAGAGAGCAGCTCTCCTTACAAACCTCGGACTCAACAGGTTAGTGGCACATTGCGTAAACAGAGAGTGGGAAAGTGTCCAGCATTGACTGCTGGAGTCAATTTGTTAACCACTTGGTATTTGTTGCGAGCAGGCATGCCAGTTCCTCGTGATAGCATCCAGATGTGGCTGTCAATGGAGAGAAGGGCGCAGTCACTCTGAAGGGGGCAGTGGCTCAAAAGCTGCCATACCTCTGAGCAAAGGGCCTCTGATCCTAATTGCTAGATTGCCATGGAGATTGTCAGGAAAATACTTGCAAAAAATGATATTTCATTTGCCTTGACTTTCCACCACCAATAGCTTGTGAATTAAAACCTGCTCAGTTCACAAGTACTGTTAGGCTTTTCTTTTTCTTTTTTGTTGTTTTTCTGTTTTGTTAACTTTTTATGTGTCATACTGCCAGAAAGACCCAGATATCCATGTCTCAAGTTGTTTTCTTTTGTTTTTGTCATCTAATCAGTGGCAATGAAGTGGCTTGGATCGTAGCTCAGCTGTCAGGGTGGCTGTAGCCCAGCAAGGCAGACTGGAATTCGCACTTACTCTGCTGTGTCTAGACAAGGACTGCAGGGGTGACAGCAGCTCAGCTAGTTTTTGTCACTCATCTAGGTAGTGCTTAAGTAGAGCTATTTAAGTTCTGGTGAGATGTGATCTATTTATCAAAGGAAGCATGACACCCCAGTGGCACTTTAAAAAGGGCAATTCTTGAGATCTTGTAAAATCATCCCTGATGTACTTGTGCCCAGTTGTACCCTGCCTTTGCTTCCTAATCTCAGGACTGGTCTCATTTCTTACTTGTATATGGGTCTGTAGGTATGTGTGCAGCTATATGTATGTCATGGTTTTCTTACCAATGTCAGCCCTGAATAAAACCTCAGAAGTAGAAAGTACCAAAGGGGTAGCTGAGTGATGTGGTCACACCCATTACCGAAACAGGCCTTCTCTTTGGTTAGTGGGTTTTTTGGTTCTTTTCATTGTTGCATTTCTTTTAAGCACTTGAGAAGCAGTACGCTTGGAGCAGAACTAAAGTGGCTTTTAGTTCATTTAGATTTGTTCTGTTTAAGCCTGTGAGCTTAGCAAAAGCAGAGTTAAATCGTATTTGTGCACTTTTGAAAGCATCCATCTACACAAAGAGGCTCTGGCATGGTGGCCTATGTGGTTTCCATCCCTTCTGCAGGGACCTCCTGATAAACTCTTCTTTTATCCCAGCAGCACCTGCACAGTTCTTGCATAAACTTACAGACTTGTCCTTGAAGAACAGTCTGATCTGAGTCAGCCAGTCAAAAAGAGCAACAACGTAAACCAGATACAATTTAGTCCTTTTCCCAGTGGGTTTTTGTTGTTGCGATAAATGGGACAGTTGTAACAGTGATAGTGCTCAGGCACAATGTCAAATAACCCATGTTCATTTTGTTTGCGTGGGCCAGACACATAAGAATGCATACTGTTACTGAGAAAGGCTTTATAGTGTCAAAACACTCCAAGAGATTTGTACTTGCCATTTTCCTTCGCAGTGCTGGAGGTCAGCTCCAGCATGTAATTCTGTAACCTTCTGTAACCACTTTGCTGAGCGTTTGCAGTTTGGGGACAGTATTGCTGTCTGTCTCCTGATGCTTCTTCCTTTGGGATCAGATATCCTGTGCATAGGTTGTTTTTTCGCTTTTATTTTGTACCTATAATATTAGAAAAAAATAAATCATAGTGTTAAAATAGAAAGTTCTGCAGGTGTGCTTCATATTCTGGAGGATTGGAAGGCATAGACCAAGTTTTGGACTTGATCTGACTGCTTAAGTTCATCAGCCTTCAAGATGATGTGTGCTGCTCAGTGCACGTACTTGTTCCCATGGCTTCTTGCCCACAGTTCAGGTGGGGGCACTGAAGACTTGTCCTCCTACCCAGGAGTGATGCTGCTGCTCCTTGGTGCATTACAATCACTGTGTGCGATCCAGTGGGCATAAGAAGCCGAATTTCATTTCCTAGATTTTCTACTAAAATCTTTACTTTCTTTGTTCAATTTATCAGACTTTTCAGGATTTATGGGTTAATATAATGACGTCCTGTGAAACATACAGCTACAGCAACTCCTAAGTATAGCTGTTAGAGAAAGAAAATGCTGGAGTTGAATGTATCATCTGCTGTAATTAAAGACTACTCAAGTCCTTGAAAGGTGGAACTAGAATGTGAAGCTTTGATATTTTCCTTTGTTTGATATGTACTAAGTATTAAAACTGGTGAGTCATTTGATGGTCTTATAGTAGGATAATAGATTAGGCTGCAAATTGTGAGGTACTTACTCAGAACATCAGCACGTTTATTGGATTACACCTTACATGACCTTCCCAAATTTATCAGGATAATGGCTGCAAATAGGAAAATAGAGTTACGACTTGTTTTCAGAGAAGATGTTTCCAGTTGTGCTTATGCGGTTAAAGCATTATAATAATTTTATAGGTATACCTTGCCCTTGGGGGTACTCCTGTTCTGCAATAAGAAAAATGTTATTGTTAGGTTTCTTTTTTGTATATTAGCTTCAAGATAGTTTTAAAGCAACATAAACTAACCTGTAACATAGTCCTCTTTCACTGGAGTAGGAGTGATAGCAGAGTAATGGCAAGCAGTTTATTTAACATACCCTACACACTGGCACAAATTCACAGAGAAGGAAGCTCTTTTGTTCCTTGGTTCAGGAGTTCAGAATTGCAATGAGACACACTGCATCAGGAGGTGCCTCTGAAGCAGAGAGATTTGTACCCTCTGCAGAAGATTTGAAAAGGATACTTCTCAGAATGGGTGTGCCAGTGTCAACCCCAGACAATTCCCCTTGGCCAGCAGACCTGCTGTTGAGGACATGGATGAGTATGAATCCCTGCACCATCCATGCATTGCTTACCTGGGCATCACTCTGGTAATATTTTTTTGTGTGCCAGGCAGGTGACAAGGACATTGTAATGAGGTAAAAATGACCACCATTAATAGAGGGCAGGGAGAGAGTTTTGACACCTGTAGTCAGCAGCACCCTCCTTGCACTCAGTGGTTCTGCCTAATTCAAGTCAGCCGAGCTGGAAAAAGAAGGTAGAGAAAGCATCAAAGTCCTGCTGGCTGCTTCCAATTTCATGGGCAGAGGTGGTAGGAAGCTGTCCTGCAGAGCTGTTTCCCTCTCCTCTGAAGTGATGAGTTTGAAAAGCATTTTTGCAACATAGATCCTTTATGGAGCAGAACAGATCTTTCCTCCTCATAGTGGCAGGTTTGGTGGGAGGAGGTCCTTCTGGGAGTGTGGTACCCTGATGTGAGTCAACCCCAGTGTTGCTGAACCTCAAAATGGAAATTCTCTCAGGCTTCATTCCTGGTTAGTTCTTGTCTCTGTCTTGGGGCTGTTGTTGAGAGTCCCCTGAGCAGACATTTTCTAGGCATTGGCAGTTTACTTCATATTCACTATCAGCAACATGTGGGTCAGAAGCAGCTTTTGATCACTATCACCTCAGCCCTGGGAGGAGCCCATAACTTGCAAGTGGAAGTCTCTTTGACTAAATCACAGAAGTCGTCACAAGTGATTAAGATGCTAAGTGGTTTTCGTTCAAAATTGCACCGATTAAAAAGAGCAGAAAATTACAAAATTAAATTATCTTCTTCTGCAACACAACAGCATCTAAGGATGCTTTCTGTCATGTGAGGTGATGTAGGGGAGACTGAGTTAAAGGAATTCAGCCTTAGCTGAACTTTTAGAAAGTACCAAATATCACTTGATCTTGAACTCATTGGAAAGTTCAGAGGCAGGGAACCCCCTATGCCTTTCACTAATAAAAGGAGATTGTATAGACAAGGCATTTAGGTGTATAATTCCCATGGATGGGAGCAGGATGAGCTCCGAATAGGGGAGCTGGTGAATGCTGTGGACATCTGGCTCCTCTATTAAAGGGTATTTTCCTAAATTTGTACCCATTCTGCTTAAATCCTTGCTTAAGAGATGAGTGCAGCAAGGCCTTAAGAAAAAAAAAGAAAAAAAAAAAAAAGGCAAAATTTCAGCCCATGAGATAAATGTTTGCACTTTTTTGAAAAACAAGAAAACTTTGTGACTCTGGAGAGGGGGCTTCCAGCAGAGGCTGTGAAAATGAAATACTGGAAATAGCAGCATACAAAAACTTAGGCTTTTTTTCACTGCGGATTGTCTGTTCGGTAAAATAGGACTTTGTGGGAGGTGTACCAGGTGTACCAGGACTTTGTGGGAGGTGTACAAGATATACCTGGTCCAAGGGTAATTGGTCTTTTTTTAAAAACAAATAGTGGGTGGCCCAAATTTATGGAGTATTTAAGAAGCAAAAAGCCCATAATTTGATGGTCAAGATCAAATCTGCTTGCGTACAGCTTTCAGAGGCAGCTTGATCCAGAGGGGACTGGGCTGGGCTGACACACGGGAGACCTCTGGCATTCCCAGCTACCACCACTGTGCTAAATGACCTTGAATGTGGCATTTCTACTCTGCTTCCTCTCAAAATCTCTTCTGTCCTTGTAGCTTGGCAACCTCTTCTGTGTGATTTGCCACTTACTACCTATGTATGGCATCTAGGAACTTGGAATCTTGGTCTGGATGGAAGGCCTTTAGGTAATGTGGTTGTACAAATAATGAAAAAGAGAAATAAATTTTTTCTTTTATCTAACAGGTGAGGAAAATGAAGGCAAAGTTAGGTGAGGTATCTAGGGATTCACCCCTATGTCCCTGCCTCTGTATCATTACCCCAAGTACTAGACATCTGCTACTATGCAAAACTCTCAGCCTAAGTCAGTAATATTTTCAAGGAAAAGAAGCTCATTCTCAATGTGAGCTGGAGAACAATAAAGGAGTAAAGAAAATTAAATTTTAAAAAGTGATACCTTTTCATTAAATTCCAAACATACTCGGAAATAATGTCTTCTAATGACTGGAATTCAAAAAGGTTTTAAATGTTTGACAGTGTTGGTTGTTATTCCATCACTTCTTTTGACAACCTGTTGGGGATAACAAAAGCAGTGAAAAAGCAACGGACAAATTTTCTTGCAGTGATGGGACAGGATTGAACAGTTTCAGCTGTGGGATGGCAAACAAGAAACAAGGCAAAATGTTGAGTACTGAAGACCCCTAGGGGTGCTCTTCCATGTGCATTTCTAATTATAGTGCCCCACTTACAGGTGCACCAGGAATGCATGGCTAAGAGTTCAGGTGTTTTATCTTTGTTTACACATAGCTGTATCTCCAACCATGAATAAGGCCTCTTGCTCAGCAAAGAGCAGTGCATTCCTCTAACATTGAAAAAGAGCTTTATGATTGCTTTTGGTCTGGGCTGTGGAACTGACATATGGGCTCTGCAAAAAGCAGAGTGCTGAATCTGTGTTCAAAACAATCCATGCAAATTTGCTAGTCCAGGCTCAGAGTATGATTTCCTTGTTCCTTTTATTCCTGAGCTTAAACCTAAGCTAACCTTTCTTAGGTTGGTATGCACCGAAAGGATTTTTCAAGCACAGTCCATGGAGTATTTGCTAACATCCTGTTTCTTTGTCAGGAATGTTTTTCTTTCTTTTGAGAAAGAATGTTTAGGGGTACAAGCAGATTAAGATCAGTGGGTTCTGAATTAATTCCTCACTCCTGTAGTGTTTTAAGAGTTTGTGGTTCCTCAGTTATGGGACTCAGTGGAATTTGGCTGTTTCAGGTGTTCAGAATGGTGCTGAGTCTTCTTTAATGAAATTTGGGCTGAAATTGATAGTTTAGCTTCTGCTGTCTTCAGAGATGATATTTGAAGTAAATAAAAATGCCCAGGCCTCTTTCTGATGGTCTGAGCACATTTAATCTGTGGACATCTGTGCAGCTTTGCCAAAGAGGCTTCTGAGTCCAGCAGCACAGTGTGGTAGCTGGGCAGCACTTTCCCAGTAGCAAGGGGCTCTCTGTATTTGTTCACTTGATGTCTTAGCATTTTGGGTTTTGTGGACGTTTTAATTTCTTTGGTTGTGGGGCAGAAAGGCCCATTGAGAGTAAGCCTATCTGCTGAAACCAGGAAGCATCCCCCATCTATCATAAAGTGGTGATGACCTTTTAGTAGGACTGTCCTGCTACTCCAGAGCTACATGCTCTACACAGTGCTTTTCATGCAGGCTGTAAGTTGCCACCATATCCTCACTGACTTGGATGGCTCTTGTGGACACAGAGGGTCAACAGTGTCTCAGAGGTGTGCCCGACCTGATGAGCTCCAACACTTGTAGCAGCACAGGAGGGCTCACGCAGGCTAACCACAAGGCTGGTGCTGAGGACTGTTCTCAGCAGGCTGTGACAGTTTTCCCATAGTCACAGATACCAGGAATTGCATGGGCTGTTTTAAAGTTTGGGTTACCTCTGAGAGCTGCGCTCCCACTTCTGGCTGCAGTACGCTGGCTTTGTGCTGTCTGGAAAATTCGGTTGGATTACTTGAAGTAGGAAAGGAAGCATCCCGTCTGGAGCAATTTCAGTAGGCTACTCCCAGCACTCGAGAAGCAAAGCCTCAATGTCCAGGAAACTCTTCCTCCTGCGGTTCCCCTCTCCAAAGGCAGAGTGACATTCCCACCCTGCGGGGGTGGTGTTTGAGATGGTTGCAAGGTTGAAGCTTTCTAGGAGTGCCACTGTGGGCATGCTGGCTGCAAGCAGCACACATCTGTCACACCATCCCTGGCATGCCTGCTGGCTGAGGAGCATGCACAGGGCAGAGATGTTCAGCCACATATGTGTGAATTGGGAGGCATAGCCAACATATGATTTCATGTATGTGTGGATTTCTCTACAAGGGGAAACTCTCTTGCGCTCATCAGCCCCAGCCAGTGTGTGTGGCAAACTAACACTGCTCTGATTAGCAGATGCTTGAATTGGTTGCATCTGCTGGTATGTATTAAATCTTAATCCTTTTGATAAGAGCATGTCCATTAAGATTTTTAAAGAAAGTTTTCTGAGATCCCAGATTATCAGCTTGTCACAGATGAACAGGATAAGAGTGACCTTTGCAGGGTATTATTTCTTCCTCTTGTATTATCATCAGAGTGAAAATAAAGCAGCACTACTCCTGCTGTCTCTTTTTTCTGATATATAATCAAGTTCACAGAAATCTCAGTAAGGTTTACTTTTCCCCATTCCCCTTTCTCATTTTTGCGTTCATTTGGGTTTTCTGCCTACATGCTTGGCTACAGTTTGAGATGATGACTACTGCAGGATATATTGGACTTTAAAATCTCTGTAGGCATCTCAAATTTGTGTATGGATAAAGATAAATATTTACTTTGGGAACAGTGATAAAAAGCAAATAGTACCTCACAATTTGGTCTTTTTTTCATTCTGCACTTGTAATTATTTTGTTGTGACTGGTTGAGAGTAGGACTCTTTCTCACTAAAGCTGTTCAAGGCCTTCTACCTATTGTTAGGTTTTGTTTTCCATCTTTTTCCCTGCAACAGGACCAAACTGCTTTATACATTATTTCACGCAGCCTGTCATCATTTCCCCATCCTTGTTTTTTGTCACTCTCTGTGGTTTGGCACTCATCTCAAAGGGACCCAGCGCACTTCACGAACTGTCCATGTGTCCAGCCAGCAAAGAACAGCCACCTCTAGGGCAGAGACTTGTGTTTCATTGAGACGCAGACTCTACTTTCATCCTTGCACGGGTCGATGCATCTGAGTGCTTCAGCAGCATTAGCTTTACCACTATGACAGCAGCCCTGTGAAATACGGAAGTATGCTTGCTGTTTCATGGGTGAGAGAAGAACTGAGCCACTGGGAGATTAGGTGACTTGAGATGTGCATGGGTCACCAGCAAAGCTAAGGCCAGAACATGGGAACCCTTTCGTGGATTTATCCTCCTCCAGTAGCACATGTGAATGGATGAGCAGAATGTACATGAGAACTTCCATTATCAAAAGGATTTGGAGAGGTCTCAGGTGTGGGGAGATGCATCCACTTCTATCTTGGAGTGTGTGATCCAAGAAGAGGAAATGAAAAAAACCTTACTTTTCTTCTGTGGGAAGGTGTTGCTTGATACTCAGCTACAGTTTGGAGATTTACAGCCAGCAGACTTCTTGATGCCTTGACAGTAAACCCTGGAGGATTGAAACCCTCAGGCCCAGAAAGTTGTGGTGTCCTGGACCTGTATCATTGCTCTGATCTACCCAGCATTCTGGAACTGGGAAGTTGTTTTACCACCTGCATATGGCTGGAAATTGAACTTAGTCCTCTGGCACAAAGTGATGATTTTCCCATGTTATGGCAGCCACTCCCCTGCACAGTGCTCACTGAGGAAATAGCTGGTGTATTTTGAAATGAGAGCTTAGTTGATTCATTCTTCTCACCCAGCACCCATTGGTGTCCAGCAGTTGGCTGCTCCCCACATATGGTTTTTCAGTGGCTGCTTTTAAGTGGTTCTAGGAGAGAGGTATATGCGTGCCAAACCCAGTGGCTGGGGAGGAGGGACCCAGACCCATGTCTCTCAGGGAGCTGCAGCGTGGTGCTGGCTGTTCACACCATGGTCCGTGGGCTGGCTCATCTGCACATGTGCACAGCAAGCTCCAAGCCTGTTGTGTGTCTTGCAGGCAACCTGAACTTTTGCTCTTCCAGACTGTGCTGTAACCAGGATCTCTGACCTGAAACATGGATTATTTGGCTGACATACACAGAAAAATGCCAAGGCTAATGGGGAGAAGGGAAGCAGGAGGGGCGGTCAGGAGGGGTAACGGCAGGAACAGGAAGGGTCAGGGTCTGCTCAAGATGCAAGATGTAAGTCCATAGGAAATCAGGCTTCCTTTACTCTGCTCTTTATGCTTTCTGTTCCTTTTGTGTTGAGCGTTTTTCTTCTGTACATGCTAGGAACCAGCTGTGTTTCCCTCCCTGTTAGAGAAAGGAAACAGTTCAGAGCCAAGGGAACAGTACAGCAGCTTAGAGAAACACCTGCATGGCAATGCATCACTTGGCACTGTTCCCACTGTGGCCTGTGCTGGACATCTTCCCCAGGCCTTTCCATCAAAGTGGGAATGATGACTTTGTTATTTGCATTACACTCACAGCAAGGAGAACATTGCCTTGATATGCTTTTGAATTGCCTCTAATCTATCCAGAGACCATTGAAGTGCAGGCATAGATCCTGCTGACATGAGCTGCTGTTGAGTTGTGCTCTTTAAAAGAGGAGGGCAACTAACTTCTTTGGTTGCAGTTTCTAAATACATTTGAAAGGTGAAGGCTAAAACATGCTAGGAAGCCCCATGATTTAAAAATTTCTTGTGGTTACTTACTTGATGACTGTTTGGTTGAACACTTGTAGTTTTTCATGTGTTTATCCTTGTAATGCCCTGAGGAAGGAGAAGTTTTATTCTTTTGTTTTGCAGATGGAGAGCTGAGACACAGAGAAACTGTGCAGCTTGCTCTAAAACAAGGCTTTGGGCCCACAGTGGGGGTGTTCTGGGATGGTGTTGTTATTCACTGGTGTGTCCTGTTTTTCATGGTCACTTTTTACAAGGATCTGTCCTACCAGGAAGAGGGGACCCCTCCCTAGAAGCCTTTGTGGACAGCTCAAAGGCAGAGCAGATCTGTTCCCAGCCCCATTTCAGGTAGAGTTGCCTGGAAGAAACTAGTGCCCTACAGAAAAATGAGAGCTGACCATGCAGTTTCTGCATTACACCCTGCTAGCACTGCATAAATAAACGTGATACATTTATAGCCTGAGCATATTTTGGGATTGTTGCAAGATGTTCCTAGTTCAAAACTGCTAACCATTAAAGTAAGATTAAATTGATTGCCTTTTGCCTTCCTGTCTGGAATCTTTTGAGAGATGACTGTGATGCTGAGATGCGTTGTCTCTTTCTGTGTGTTAAAGCTGCTTAGGCTAAAAAAAACCCCAACCCACACCCAACCCGTATCTGAAAGCTATGAATTGATAGATACTTGCTACAGCTCTTCAAATAACTGTAAATTACTCCAGTCTGTTCCAGTTTCATTGTAAGGAAGTTCCTTCCTTTATTCAGACTTCTTTGTATCACAGTGAAATGCAATTAGGTGACGTACATATTGTGGCTTGGAAGCACTTGCAATTCTCTCAGCCTTATGTTGTCAACTTTTGCTCAATAGCAGGCTTGTGGACTGTGTCACTGCGCCTGTGTTAGCATATATTATCGCCATATGGTGTTTCAATGATGAATAGGAAACTTCTATGAGTAAGTAAAAGAGGATGAAATGGAAAAAATATTACAGCAAGATAAACGTAACATGTTGCTTCACAGCTGAAAGTGAGCACTCTAATGAACTGCTGTTTCTCTGGGAAATCAATAATGCATCGGTCCAATTACTATTACTGTCTTCTCCTACAGATTTAAAAACAAACAATCAAACAAAAAGAAAAAACAGATAAAAAATGGACTTGGCCAGAAAAATGAAATTTTGGTGCCATTGTTATAGCTATTTCTGCCAATGTATGCAGCCTGAGACTGATTCCTCCCTGCCCAAGCAAAATATTCTAAGCCTTACAATGAATCCTTTGCCTCAAAAGAAGTATTTCCATGTGCGTAAGTATAGTGAGCAGAAGGGCAGGCTGTACAGTTTTTATGGCATTATGTTTAGAGACAGATAAAATTGTTGCAATCATTTCACCTGGTTATTAGCATAACCCAGGTCAGAGGCTTCGATATATCGTCATACTGTACTGTACTGCTGTTTATCTCACGGTTAATGAGAGGCCAAAGTGATTGGTAAGAAGCTGATGGGAGCCTATTGCTGTCCCAAGAAGCCATGAGGAATCACCAGCTTTCATACCAGAAATCATTCCAGTTGTCCTGGGGGCTCAGGCAATTTTGATTCCCTCTTTGAAAACCATTAACTCATGATGCAAGGAGAGTTCAAGAAAGATGGGAGGTGCAGTTCTGTTTCCATCCGGCACAAAGCCAAGGAGGCACATGCAGTTTCAAGCTGTGATTATCAAGAGGAAAGATAAGGTGTTGGGCTTGATTACTGTGCTGGTTTGCAGAAAGATCAGCTGTGCATTACATGAGAGATCTGTGCAGTTAGGACTGTTTTTGTAGTCTTAAAAAGTGATGGATAAGCCCCTGTTATTCAGCTGGGATTTTTTGAGCACTGTGAAGTTCAGGAGGGAGATAGTACAAATACTGTATTGAACTCTGTTTAATCTTTTTCTGGAAACATTTTGACTGGAGTCCACATCAGAGGCTAATGTCCAAAGTGCAAAGATGGGGTATCTGGCTGTTGAACAGGGTAGCCGTGAAGGTCACAGTGTTTTATGAGGCCCCAATGACAAAGAGCTGCTACTGTGCTCAAGAACACTCTGCGCATTGCAGCTGTGAAGATACCATGCAGAGGATGCAATCATTAAATGCTTCTTTAGGGTAAATGTTGATCACTGTTAGGTTTTGGAGGTATCTGCAAGAGCCAACACCCCAAAGCAGAACTGTATAATACTGGGAATCATCAGGCTTTTTAGCTTTTTTGGCAAGACTTGCCTTTGACAAGACTTGGCTTTGACACTGTTGAGTAATGCGGTCATTTCTAACTAATGGCAATAAAACTTTAGAGAACACCTGCTGTTTCTATATTGAACATATGTGTGTGTGCTTATGTAAAAATCACAAATGTATGCAGGTCTAAAGAATACAATTTATATTTGGCATCTTTCCTACAAGTTGTATTTTAGAAGACCTTAAATTCTTCCTGTAAATAAAATCATTTCAGTATTGAGCTCATTAATGAAGAGATGTGGTAAGGTACAAAAGCAAAGAAGGAAAAACAGGGTTGGGTTTTGGTTTTTTTTTCTTGTTTGTTTTGTTTTGTGGGCTTTTTAAAGGCAAAACAACCATTTGATGAATTCGATCATTTGCTGAGTGTACTCAGTGATTTCTCAGGAGAATATATGGACAGTCTCAGGAGACTGGCTGCATGATAGGAACTGTGTGGAGCCAAAGATGAAATGATGGGCTGATGGCTTAGAAAATATAAACGGAAGAAACATCTTAGGAACTCTGGCTCTTTAGCTTATGAGACAGTGCTGGATTATCCCCTATAATCAAGTGTTTTCACCAGTCCAGTTTCAAGTAAATTAAATGTAAATATCTCATTACTTTCTTTGGGTGATTATTCCAGACTGAAATGTATACAGCTGCTAAGAGCTATTTGACTTGAGCATTTCCTTGCTTAATTTAATCTCCTTGTTCTCAGTGACACTTCATATATGTGTCCCTGCGTGTGTGCTACTACCATGTGGATGCATACCATGTCTTCACATATAGAGTACAAAGCAGTTGAAGTTCCTCAGTACAAAGCTGTAATAGAAGGACTGACAGGCTGGGTCTGTAATATGCCTGACCTGACAATTAAGCAAACTTATTACTGTGTCAGCCTGCCAGATGGATATCTACTCATGGTATAATGTATATTGCTTTTGAATGTATTGGAGTGCAGTTTCCTATGTTTGTTGAGCTGAGAAAGGGAGAGGGAAGAGACAGTTTTATTTGAACTAAACCCACTTGTTTCGAGTGTGTTTAATGATAGCAATATGTGACAGATAAAATCCTAGGCCTTTGTCCATGTTTATTTTAATTTCAAGCAACTTGGAAAGATGGAAGAGATAAAAATATAGGCTAAAAATATCTTGTTGTAAAACAGCAGCTTGAACCCTGAAGGGGCTTTCCTTGCTGCACTCTATGGGACTCTCAGATATATCCATCAGAGCTTTGCCAGGTAGGAATTTGTGGCTTTGGCCTTGAGAAAGGTCAGGTTTGACTGTTTGGCATTAGCTTTTCTAATTGTGCCTCTAAGCTTACTAAAGATAGTACGGCTATACTGAAAGAGGGGGAAGGAAATACATACTCAGTCTGAAGTATCTGTAGTATCACTGATCTGATTTTTCTTTTAATGTAGTCCGACCCTGAACCTGAGGTGGGTTCTCATACCTGTGTTGTAAATGTGTGCCTGAGACTCCCAGACCTCTTGCCTGCTGTTTTGTAATCTTGGCTGAGCCATCTGGTTTCTCTGGGCTGCACCACTTCTGTTGAATCAGGATAAACCCATTTCTTTGCTCACATGCACAATGTAAGGTGTTTGGATGAGTATTCAGTACCTGGTGTAGTGAGGATGTGTAGGTCATGTTGTGCTATTTGTGACCTGTAGTATTTGCTACTGGACCTCTGGGGCTTTCTTCCACTCTTCTGTGGCTGCAGTCTGAGTGGGTTGGGGTAAATTGTCTCTCTTCAAGGCTTATGTTGAACACTACAAATTTGTTCAGCTGTTTCCCTCTTCTGTATGGCTAAGCTAGCACAGCCAACACCAAAGCAGGTGTCTGCTTGTCTTTGAATTACTTGCCAAGGTACTGTTTGCCATTTTCAAGTTGGTTTTTCGCTTGAGCAGCTAAAAAATGCCATATACATCCAAATCAGATCCCTCAATCAGCTAATGCACCTCCGAGGAGCTGTAAGCTCATGACTCAAGGAAACGTGAAGGAGATCCTCTTGTTCTGCAGAAATGCTTGAACTGGCTTTCCAAGTGGGATATTGTGCCCAATAACAGCTGAGAACTTTTCCTGCAGATAAATGCAGTATGGTATAAGGGAAGCAGTAAGACTTCATGCTCAGATTGCCATCTTCCTTGGATGCACACTGTGCCAGTGTATCCAGCACTAGCTCCATCACATGCTGTCTGTTGGCTGGTCCTCCAGTAATAGGTCTTCTCACATGCAGAAGAAGCAGCACTTTCACTCTGTTGGAAGACTATCCCTTGGGGAACTTTTAATATCTTATTTACCTGCCAAGTTTTCTTGAGTGTCTTAAATGATGGCTGTTGTAAAGCCAGCTCTAGCTTGGCTTGTTTGATGAAAGCATTGGTATCCTGCTTCCTAGACTCAGATAAATGCTTTTTTAACGTTATAGGACCTTGTAATCTTGCAGTTGATCTTGGAGGAAAGTCACGTCTTGTACTCAATCAAGTACCTTTTGTTCCAGCTCCTGTCATTATAGTGTTGGTCTACTCCTGTTTGTTTTTTCTTTATAGGCAGAAGTAGAATGAACCTGGTTTCTAGGAAGAACCCCTAAAACGACACAAAAAACCCAAACAAACCCCCCCAACAACAAAAAACCCCAAGCGAAACAAACAAACAAACAATAAAACAAACAAACCCCCCAAAAAAACCCTGAACAAAACCAAACCAAACCAAACCAAAAAACCAACCCAACAACAAAACCAAACAAAACAACAAAAACCTCCTTGGATCCAGAACTGCAATGTAAGCCTTGTCTTTTCAGTATCTTTCTAGCAAGTGTTGGTGAAGATAGGCCTGAAATTAAGAACCTAAGGTTGTCCGTCCTTCCTCAGATGTTCACTCCACCTCAGTGTTCTTCCCAGTAAATACCAAAGGAAGAAGACAAGAGTACTGCAAATTCATATAAATACTCCCCCAGAATATTTCCCTTTATCTAAGAATTTGGTGTTCACAGAGATTGGCTTGATAAAAATGATGTCTTCCATAATAGTCAGGGATTTTTCCACCATCAGATCATCCAATTGCTTTATGAACTCATATAAATCTCTGGAATGTAAAGCATCCCATGGCAAAGGAGTGCAGTACAGTGCAGTATCTATTTGTTTCTGATCAGGTATTTCTGTCTCATTGCAAACTGGTGAGTTTCAATGCCAAAAATTGGAAGTGGCTCCTGGGCCTGTCTTAGTTTCTTTGTTATTTGCTGTTGACTTACTCTGAAGTAATGGATTTTATTCATTAGAAGTGAAGCTTGTGATTCAGCTGTGGGACTTTCTTTTCAGAGTAACTTCCCTAGTGCCCTGTTTTTTCAGTTGTTGCAGAATTGAACAATTTAACTAGTTTTTGACCTCTTGGCCAAGATTTTTGTATGATAGTTTCCAAAGACAGAATCCATAGTCACTTTGATGCTTGCAAATACGAAGTGGTAGGAGATACACAAGATGACTGATTTGAAAGAGGTCTGATGCAGCCACAGTGCTTTGGAACCAAATGGGATCTCATGTTTTCCCTTTCCTCTCCCTGACATGTCCCTGTATTTTCAGTAACATTTTAAAGTGTTCTAGCATTAAGTTTCCTATCTGTAAAACAGAGATGGTAATAATAATCACATATCCCACCTGGCTGGCTGACTTCAGAAAGGATTTTCAGACCTTCAGCTGAAAATTCTTCTGCAAGCACAAAATATGGTTTTGCTGGCTTATGTAAAAAAATTGTTTCTTACAGTGAAAAATCAGTATATCAAATACTTTTCTGTAAGGAAATTCAACACATTTCCAAATGTGTTAGATAATGTTTCACATTATAGATTGTGTGCTGTTAATTTAATCCCAAATTCTATGCAGAGAAGAAACTGTAGAGTTTACTTTAGTGATTTATACTATGATTTGATCAGTGTGTTAGTAGTCTGTCTAATCTTAAACGTCTGAGAGTCCAATACATTATAGCTGAATAAGATATGTACATGTGTGCTTTTATTGCTAAAGCTAAATTAAAACTTGGGCCCTTTGGGGCTGAAATAACTAGCATTTCTCCAGCTTTTTGAGTCTTCCAAAACTCCTCTGCACAACCAGTTTGAATTTAATGTGCTCTGCATTATTTTGCTGCTTTAACATGGGGACCTGTAGAGACAGTGAAAGCTCTATATAGAAAGTATTGTAAAGTGAGGGAGGAGCCCAACAAAGCTAATTATACAGACACTCCCACTCTATTACCCTTTAGAGAAATTGAGCCTAACATTCTGCTATGAAGCTCGTTAAACTATTCTTTTTGGGTGCAAGGATCTTATTGAGGGAATGAAATAGCTGCACTGTGTAATCAGAATGGGAATTAGAGCAGATCACTATATTTACTCATTTGATTAGCCATAAAATAGCTACAGAAGTCCCCATTTTAAATCTGCTTAGCAATTGTGCAGCAGGGCAAACTGGGTGTTTTAATTAGGAAAGAAAAGAGATTGTGATTTTGTTTTGTAACTAATAAATATATAAACACACGCATATTGTGATCCTGTTTATGTAAATAACCTTTTCCCCATGGGTTTTCTTGCCTCCTAATTTTTCAGGGTCTGTCTGCCTCCAGCTGCAAAGAAAAGGGGAATGAATGGTTCTGCACATCTATTTTAGAAAGTGCAATGTCTGGGACTTAAAATCCAGCTGAAGAGATTTAGATTAGCCATTAGGGTAAAATTGCTATAGGAGGGATAGGTAACCCCAGAAAAAGATGTCACTGAGAAACGGTAGGTCTTTGATTACTGGA
The DNA here is from genome assembly GCF_963264785.1 of Psittacula echo. Taxonomy (NCBI): domain Eukaryota; kingdom Metazoa; phylum Chordata; class Aves; order Psittaciformes; family Psittacidae; genus Psittacula; species Psittacula echo. The sequence goes on along the minus strand of NC_137740.1, from coordinate 27,690,160 downwards.
GGGCCTTTGGGCCATTTTGTGCAAACATCTGTCAAGAACAGTTTAGGCGGGGTCGGTCCTAGCTTAAGGAAGAGGACTGTACTGAAAAAACTCTTGAGGTCTTTGTCAACCTGTAAGATTTGCCTAAATAAAGTGAGGCCATACTATGTCATAGGGGGGTGCCTTTGACCAGCTCCCAGTCCCTGAGGGAGCTGAAGTCTCAGGTGTGCTCAGGCAGGGGCAGCGCGTGGTCTCCCCCAGCACGTCTGGGACCTGCAAGTCCCCAGCTGCCTTACAATCACTGACTTCCTTTGTGCACAGAGAACAGCTAAGGATACCCTGCTTTCTCTCCAAGAATAATTCTGTGTGCTGCCACTGATCTGTCGATAAAGGCTTGGAAATGAGCCATTACCAAAGGTTTCATTTTCTGACTTCCTTTGCAATCCAAGGGACTTGCAAATCAGAGCAGATGTTCCAAAGGGAGTGAGTTCTGTAGCCCCTGGTTTCTCTGTTCGGGATAGTCACTGTCTTAATGTTTCTTAAGCATGTAATATGTATTTAGGAAGCTCAACAGCGGTGAAAATATATTAGCTTTTTATTTATTTATTTGGTTTTGAGACAACCTGAAACATTGAAAAGTGTGGTTACAGAGAGCAGACTTGTTTTGTAAAGGCATTAGACTACATGTTGAGTGTGTATTCTGTTGCTCTACCTTTGTAGGTCACTGAAAAAGTCATGTTACTAATAACAACAACAAAATCATGCTTGTGATGTTGCCTGTGGATGACAAGGCATTTGGGCAGCAGGAAGAGGAACACAGTACTGCTTTAGCATTAGTTATAAGGGGTGAAATAAATATTTGGCTTGTTGACTCTTTTTTCATGGACAAATTCTCCAGTATTTCCTTTTTGGTTGTTGATTTAACTGGCACTCAGATTAGCACCCACTTGCAAATGGCCAGAAATCTTACTATGTTGAGAAAGAAGTCTTCTCCAGAGAGGCTCAGAGCACGCCCTCACAGATATGCTGCAGGGAACTAAACGGAGCCACCTTAGGGAAAGAAATGCCAGCACTGGCTGGTCTGCATCTGCTGAGGAAGACAATAGTGCCTGGGGTTGTTACTGTGGCATTGTTCCACAGCACTAAATTGTGGGAGCAGGATATTGGGCAGGCAAAAAAAAACTCCCCCAAAAGAGCCATTATTAGGCCCAGCATACCATTAGGTATAACTTCACGGCCAAGAGAACAAGCACCTAACTAGAAGGAGGTTAGAATTGCACTATAAATTTTAATAAACACCTAATTATCTTTTTAATGTGGCTGGTGCATGTGCAGTTGGATGGGGCTGTTCAGCACTGGCCTGCATTGCTGTTATGGACCTCAGGGCTCACCTGGCTGGCAGGAGGACCAAGTTCTAAAGGTGAAAAAGGAGGCGGCATGGTTCAGTTTTTGTTTGATTGTGGCAGTGAAGATATTTAAGGGCTTTCTCTGAAGCTGTGCGCCTGTAGCTCCCCTTGAAATTAATGGAACACTCAACATTGATGCCAATTCTTCTCCTTTTCTTTCCATCCATTGGTCTTTGCTCAGATCCTTACTGTGCCACAAGGATGGAGAGAGCTCCAGTCCAGTCTCACAAGCAGAGTATATGCAGAATAACCAGCTGAGTGGCCACCCTGGAGGAATATTTCTAATGTTACATCTCTCCTGCTATGTGGCTTTCCTAAGAAAGAAGCAGCTTTGCACCCAGAGAAGCAGGGTTTGTGTTTAAAGCCTGTCTGTGAATTGTGATTGTTGGACTGCATCAAGCTGTCACTGTGTCGCTTAAATGTTACAATCTCTCAAGCTGTCATGATGACTTTTAAATTGAAGCAAAGGTGATGGCTTCCTTTTCACATCAACAGTCGCGCCATTTCCAGAGCTGTATGTTCTGGCGCTCTGCCGTCTGCCTTTTGGTTTGAGGATTGATTTTTATCACCCCCACCTCCTTTCCTGAGGTTATTTGCGGCTCACCTGCCTGGCTGCCATGAGGACGTGGTTAGATCAGGACACACAACTCTGTACTTTCAGCCAGTTGGGTGTTTCCAACCAAGAGTGTAACTTTTCATAATTGGTGTCATTTGCATAGGATTCTCTCCCTTGCAGGCAAGAGTGTACTCCTGTAATCTGATCTAAAAGGGCTCCTAAAGGAACTATTCAACTATTTTTCTGGAAGTATGTAATAAATTTCCCAGGAGGACTGGTGCTTTTCTGTGTGGTGGAGGAGTGAGAAAGTATTTAGTGAGATTTCTCAAGAGATGAGCCTGAATGTGTCTAGTCTATAGACAAATCTGCTATTATTGCTCATTGCAGGGGCATGCAAAAGTGCATAGAAGCAGTTTTGCCTTTGCTGGTGTTCTCCCACTTCAGAAAGGATTTTCTTTTCTGGAAGAGCTGATCTCACTCATGCTTGTTTTGGGTCCAAACACTTGAGTACCTGTGCTCAGTGAAAAAGTGCTGGGTTACCTTGCTGAGATGGTCTCCCATAGGTGGAACAAGCTGTTCAGGCAATCCCACCAAAACCATACAAATGTTGTGAAAGGAAAGGTAGAGCTGTTTCTGTACATGTCCAGTTGTAAACATTGGGAAGTCTCTGTGGATTTTTTCCAAAGACTGTGTGAGCTGTGTTTTGGCATTTACAAAGCAACAAGATTGATGCCTGTGTTTATGTGACAGGCAATGCAGAATTCATTAGACTCCTGGTGAATCCATCAAAAGTTATTGGTCTCATGCTAATCCCTTACAATCAAGCAATACCCACCAGGAGCCTGATGAGCCTGAGGTTATGGTATGAACTCCTGATCCGGTTGTAGTGTTTGGTGTTTTCAGATGAAGCATTGGTAGGTGAGGAGATGGTGACTTGCAGTAAGGGCAGGTGAAATGCCTGAGCTGCTCTGGCAGCTGAGTGATTAGATGTTTGTGTTTGAGCTCATAATTGCTGAGATTTTGGGAAGGAGGAAAAGAAAATTAAATCTTAAAAGCTGAGTGAAATTTGGTCTTTGGCATCTGAGTAGGAAAACGTGTGGCATTCAGCGCCCATACGGAGCTCTGTTCTCAATTGGGTATAGTTAGAGGAGCTGAAGAGTATCATCTTGTGTCCATTTTAAGGCAGGGATATAGAATCATAGAATAGTTAAGGTTGGAAAGGACCTTAAGATCATCTAGTTCTAACCCCCCTGCCATCACTGTCTTTTAGCCCGTTGAGGCTATTGCTTTGCAGGCTATTTGCTTTCCCAGGCTAAGCTGGGAGGTGAGTAGGCTGCTGGTTTTGCAGTGCTGTCTGAATGCAGGAAAGCCCAGAGCCCCATTTCAGCCCTCCCTGCAAAGGACCAAGTCACCTCCACATCTGGTTTGCTGACCTTGCAGTTGAGTTGCTCCCTGGCCTTTGGGCTGCCCACTTTTGAGTCACCTCCAGTTTCAAATGAGCAGGAGATCGTGTGGAAATGCCCCCCTCCTGGCAGGGGTAGGCAGTGACTAAACTCACTGTTGCGCTCAGCCAGTAAATTATGCTGCATGGTGGTGAGCAACTACTTGTCTGAAGCCCTTTGCAGGCTCTTTGGAGTGTGCCCGTGTGCCATTTTTGTCTATGTGTCCCTCTCCCATTCAGGGTTGGTGGAATGACTAAGTAGTGCTGACGGCATTAGTTGTTGGCCTGTATTAATTATTTCCGCGGGTTCTATTTACTTGCGTGTTCCCTATGGGAATGCTGTGCATGCAGATCACAGCAGCACTTAATTTTATTGCAGTAAGCGGCTGAGGTTGGGAAAGGGAGGGGGAAGAGGAGAGAAAGGGTCGTGTATGCGTCAGCCCTGTCAGGCTTTTCCTTCTGTTTCATTTGTGCTGAGGTTTTTATTATCATTAAGCCGATTGTATCTGTGGCACAAAGGGCTGAGTTACCTCGGTAACCACACTAGCTGGGATGGTAATCCATTTATAGCATCACTGCTCAGGTCTGATTAAATTAGCATGCTGATGACGTAAATGCTTGGCTGGGTGATGCTGACGAGGCTGCTCCTAATAAGAACTCTCGCCCTTACATTTATTCTCATTTATTTCATGAGACCCCTGCAGGAAATGTACAGAAATAAGGCTACAGATGATTGACTCTTGTTTTCAGAACAACTTGTGCTGCTAGCAACAGACAGTGCTTTATCTGAATGCAGACAGCAGCCTGCACATTTTGCCTTGTTTCCTCCCGCAGCAGAATTCCCCACACAGCCCGGCCGAAGCAAAGCCCTAGTCTTGAGCTCTGCTTGCCATCTGCCACAGCAGCAGCAGGAGCAGCTCCTCTGTCTGATAGTTTATTTCCAGACACCGCTACAAAAGAAATAGAAAGGGGAATAATGAAAGAAAAGAAGCACCCTGGTTCTTTACTCCCTCTTGTGAGTTTCCTGCAAACACAGACATCCTTTTACTTATTCGAAACAAGCCAGTTATTTATGTCTGCATTTTCATCATTGAACAATAATGTTCAGTGGTAGCATTTAATACCATGTAGATCAAATGCTTTCAGCATCTTCTGTCCAGCTCCCTTGAGGGAGAACACTGACAACTGCATGATCACATAGCTGTGCCTGTTATTTGATGAAGTGGTGAGAACAAGAGGACTGAGAATTGCTGAAACTCCTGGCTTCCCTTCCCAGCCCTGCGTCTGATTTACTGGATAAGCAGTCTTTGGGGCAAACAGCTTCCTAGTGGGCTGTTCTGGGCTCCCAGGACTTAAGTTTTTCATCTGTGAAAAAAGAATTAAAAAGGATGCTTCTTTTTTGTTTGTTTTTGGAAGAGGTATGGGAGTAATTAAGTGCGTTTAAGTTCCAAAACTGTTTGGAGATCCTCAGGTGGAAACTCTGAGGTTCTGAACAGTTTACCATTTTAATTGTCAAATTTGATTTATCCACTCAGCATAGAAGGATTTAAAAGGAATTTTTGAACAAAAGCAGTTTTGGGATGGAGAACTAAAAATGCAATAAATTTTAAGTAGCAATAAATAGTTTGGCGTTTGCCCTGGAGTGTGAGTAGATGTAGCTGCACAGAAACCACTGGAGGTACACCTGCTTTTAGTCAGATTTAGGCATGGAAATCTGTTATTTGTGAAATAAAGAGCATGATTTTGAGACACAAATGCAAATGGGCCAGTAGTGTTGTTATCTGGGCTTGTAAATTCTTGTCTAGAGCTTGCAGGGCTTTTCCTTGGGAAAAAGGGTGGTGTCTGGGTGCATGGGAGCCCTTTCCCAGCTCTGGTCGCTCTCTTTTGGAAGTATCCAGCACACAGGGGTCCCTGCCCAAAATGTCAAGACATTGCTCTATAAAGGTGAGTGGTACTGAATTCACCTGGCAGCCAGCTGAGTTGGAGCATTTGGACACTGCTCTGTTTGCTCAGTACTCCCTATGCAGCGATGGGGAGCAACTGGGATGGGGATGCTCCTGCCCTCTCCTTGGTCTGTGCAGGATGCACATGTGCTCCAGCCGGGGCCCTGTCAGCACCATGCTGAGACATGGGCTCTGCTCACCAGCCTCCTGCCAGAGCACGTGCACTTTATTAATGAAGGCATTTTGAAGGGTTTGGTTCTTTCTCTGGCTCAGTTCAAAGCATCCCCCCATCAAGAAGTCCCTCACCCATGATCAGGGACGCATTACCCTGGGGCTTTCCTTTAAATTTAAAATGCAATGGCTAATTCCATTGATTTACAATTTCCAGTGTAAAAAAAATGTAAAAGCCGCCAGCAGCAGCCTATTCAGGAGTGACTATGGTACTCCTTGGCTGGACTCTGCTTCTTCCAGAGGTGACGTGCACAAGCAGCATTCTGCTGCTTTATTTACCTAGATTGTTTTCATCTTCTGGTAGAGTAAGCTGCCTCTGAGGGACACGGACTCTTGGTGACCCACACATATGCACATGAGGTGATGGAAGCTCTTAGCAGAAATGTCCATCACTTGGCAGGGGGGACTCTGGGGCTTGGGAAGTCACCTCTTTCCTCCTCAGGTCCATGGAATCTCTACTTAAGTAAATAATCAGCCATCTTTTAGTTACCATCCTTTGATTACTTTTACCTGTGTGCTGGGGCTCACAAGAGTGTATGGACAGGAGGTGGCTGTCTTCTGTTCCATCAGCATTTACAAGCTGACTGGCAATGTTTCTATATCAAGACCATGCCTGTTCATTTCAGGGCCATCATAAGAGCTTAGCTGAGGTCTGAGTCCCTCCTTTTCAGCTTTTGTTTTTTTGGTTTCTGGGTGTTGGGTTGTTTTTTTTTTTAGTATTTGTCAAAAATTAGAGTTAGATTCTGGTCTGAAGGGTCTGTCACTGACTTGGTTTGCTGATGGAGAAGTTAGCCTGCCTCTAATGAGCTCAAGTCAGATAACAACCACAGTGCAGGAGGGAAAGTCCCACTGAAATTCCCTTCCCTTCCTCACAGGTTTCTGTGATTTTTGCCCTGAGTGTGTTGCCTTAGAGTGCCTGGAAATTTTCATTATAGGTGAACGAAGTTTCAACTCATTTGTCTACCAAATTAGATCAAGGCAGGGGATGAACAGTAATAAAATCCCTGTTTGTTGAAACAGACCCATTCTTGCTCATTTGGAGAAAAAATAAAGCCTCTTGTGTTTGCATGTGTTTTGATTTTGATACTGCTTGTGCTTGGCCCCTCTCCTCTTTGAAGTCCTTGGGATATTTGTATCTTATTCCAGTGGGAGGGGGAATCCATTGGCGGAATTTGGTTTAGCAGCATAGGGATTTATTTTTATTTTTTTGTAGGGGAAGCATGGGTTGTTTTTTTAACCATTTTTATTACCATTTTTATTGTTCTAAAGGAAAGTTGCTTATTATCTCACAAACCTTTATCTGCTGCTGAGTCATAGAAGTGAGAGAATGTGTAGGTGTCTTAGCATAAGAGAGAGTAATTCTGTCATTTACATTTACAGACAGTTATGCTTTCCAGAAAATTTTTTTTTGTGGGTTGCAAAAGTGATTAATCTGCTGCTGAAACTGTCAAAGGAGGTTTTCTGTTTAAGAATTTTTGAAAGAGAGAAAAATCTGTTTCTACTTATAGGAAATAATAAGGTAGAAATTGAAATAAAAAAAAAAAGTGTACTGAAAGAACAGACAAGAAAATGTTCCCTTTCATAATGATATTTTTCATTTTTCTATGTATCTATCCATCTGTCTATCAGCCTATATATCTATCTGTATGTCTCATGGAAATGTCGTGTGGACTTTGATAAATACAAAACTAAATATAGTAGAATTATGGCTGAGTTCAGCATTATCAATTCCAGCTGTTAAAAATATCATGGGATCAGTTTAAAATAGTTCGGATTTTGTCTTTTAAAAAAACCTTATTTCAGTTTCTTCTTAGTTTTTCATCAGGCTGTTTAGCTTTTATCATGTTTTGTGCTTTTTGTACAATCTTCAAACCTACTCTTTTTAAAAAATGAGGTCCAAAATCCTTAATTAAATACTTCTCTGCAGTAGTAGTAGGATAAGTTATTTCTTTTTTCTTTATTTCTTCCCTTTTCCTTCTTTAGTTTTTTTTTTTTATCTTTTCTAAAAAAAAAAAAAAAAGCTGGTAGTTTTTTCTTTTATTATAAAAAAAACATCTATTACAGCTGAAGCAAAACCTTTACTACTTAGGTTTATATATTCAGTGGTGAAAACTGTAGCGCTGTTGGAAGGTTAAAGAAAGTTTGCCGGTTTCAACCGGTTCAACAACCGGTTTCAACAGGTTGTACCTGTTCCTAAAGTCAAACTGGACATGAAATATTTAGCCTGTAAATTTAGGGGTTTTTCCTAAGAAACTAGGCACTAGTGTGTTCGAATGATCTTCTGGCAGTGTATGGGTGGGAGTACAAAAACTCAAGCTACTTTCTGCATAGTGTATCCCTTTATGAAGATTATGAAGTTCTGTGTCTGCCCAGCAAAAGCTTTTTGGGGAGCTTCCAGTGTAGCTGATACAGTGTGGTTAGTTAGAGGCAAGGTAGCTAAAGCAGGATGCCGTGCTGCAAGCTGTAGTTGTTGAAAGTAGCCTTAGATTGAGAAAGTGAGTGCTCAGCATCTCGCCTTCCACCGAGGAGACCGTGCAGGGCAGAAGGGATGCCCTCTCAAGTGGAAGCCCTCAGCCCAACCCCAAATGCCATGTCTGCTTGCTTGCTTTGGTTAGAAGGGTTGTTTTGGCATCTCCGTTGGCTCTAGTTAAAATGTCTGCTCTCCTCATCTCCCATTTTTTGCAGGTGCCCTTTCCCCTCTCCCAACTATAGTAGCTTCAACTATGGTCCTTTGGCCTTCAGCAGAGAGTGATTTGTACCATGTAAGATGAATATTGATTTTTATATCACATGGCCCATGAGGCTTTGGAAACCACATTTTTTCCTGTTAGTGTGGTTTATCTCTAGCTTTTAGGAAAAAGTGAGCTTTGGGTCCCGTGAGATTTCCTGTTTGGGGTGAATGGGCTCTGCATTTACATCTTTTCGCTGGAAAGCCACGTGCTGCAGCTGGACTTCTAAATTAAAGAGGGAAAGGGAATTAACCTGGCTTAACCTAAGTTTAGATAATTCCGTTGAGAGGCCAGTGACTCATTTAGAGAATTCAGCAAGTCCACAAGGGCTAGAATGATACTTCTGAAAGCTTATAGAATGTCATTGCTTTGTGTTTTAACAATTGGGTCCTGCAGTGAATTCTTTTGGGTTGTTGTGGAAAAGAGATTTATTGATGACTTGTGATGCCAGAACGTTTGCTCCGTGCATGTTTGTTTTTTCTTAAAATACGAATACATCATGAACCACAAGGGGAAAAAAAAAAACAAACAACAAAAAAAACCCATGCATTGCGGGCTAAAATTGAAATATGATTTAATCCTGCTGTAAATTCAGATCCAGACCTGAATTCTCTCCACTCCCCTCAAGTTCAGGTCTGAAACTTAATTTGACCTGTGACAAACAAGAATGAAAGCCACGACACTCTGTTTTGGATCCAAAATTCCTTGCAGTTTTTTGGGCGTCCACTGCTGAGTTTTGGAGAGCATTGAGCTCTTGTTAGAATGTTGTTGAATCCAAGCTGCTCAGAAGGACTAAATTAATACTCCCTAGTCCAAGGGTTTTTAGCATTTAGCACTCCTGCCCCAGGGTTAGAAAGTCACTGTTTCAAATTCTGAAGTTAAAAATGTCAAAATCAGTTAGGCTATAAATCCCAGTAGCCATCAGTATGCATTTATACATCCACCACAAGGAAGGAAGTGAGGAGAGAGGGAGGATATGTCTGTTTGTTTTGAATTAGCATGCTTGTTTTTAATTCCTAATGCAAAAGTGTTTGTGGATAGGTGCACAGGTCAAGGTGCATGGCTGGTTTAAGAGCTAGACTGATCGATGCTGTTGCTGTTATGTGCCGAGCTGAGTGCCTCGAGGTGCTAAGGTTTAGTCTGATGCAGGTTATGTTTAGCCTCGATTGTAAATTTCATTTGCTTTTGTTCAAGTTGTAGCAGTATGAATTGCCAAGATCTTAGATGTTGAGATTTTTGCAAAGCGAGTGATTATTGCCTGGAGCAGGTTAGATCTGCAGGATTTGTTACAGTTTGCATAGAAACCCTCTGCTGTATTCCCAGTGGGGAGAAAAACCCTCAAAATTCAGAGACAGTCGTAGGCCAAATCCTGATCTGCAATAGCTAGAGTGTTTGGAGTAAATCTGCTGGAGTTAACAGATGTGCTGAAGCTGGCACCAGTATCACTGAGATCAGAATCTGGCTTGATACAAGCACTTTTAAAAAAATGTAATTCAGGCAGCAAGAAGTATTAAAGCATATTCTGTGACTGTGATAACCTTAACCTAATCAGATGGATGTTTGGTCTAAGAACAGCGTAAGCAAAGAGAATTATAAATCATAAGGTAATCAGACTCATTAGGTAATACTTGATGACCTATTCAGCAATATCAGTCGTTAAAAACACAGCTCTTGTGTTCTGGTTAAGAATGAAGAGAAGATATTTTTGTTCTTTGGGGGGGTTTTTTGTGTGCTTTTTATATTAAAACTTAAAATGGCTATTTGTGGTTTTGTTTCCTCAAGGCATATTTATGAAAACTGGATTAATTTATAATGCCATTTGCAACAGAACAAGCCTGGGGAGGCCGTGCATTTGACATTGCTTTACACAGACTTTTTAGAGCAATACTGTTATGATTATAAATTTTTATCAATGTGTCTTTTGAGTAAATATTTTATTAACCATACATTTAATATCATGATATGTTCTCTCTGAAGAGAGGAAAATAGTGAGGAAACTGATAATTCTGAATTAATACTTTAATTTAAAAATACTCTTTCTATATTGTTTTATACTTGAGTATTTCTGTGGTACAGATGGCATTTTTTCTTGTGCTATAAATTAATGTGCTTTCTTTCACTTTCATGACTTGTTACAGTACTGTCCTGGTGTTTTAACAAGACATGTTGCAGTAGGTATGTTATATGTATCTTTGTGTATGTGTTTATATACCTATATAATAATATTTAAAAGCTACAGCAGGTGAAAGAAAACTTTTCCAATCAGATTTCTCAACATCATACTTTGAGTCGTAATATTGTGGAAAGACTAAGGTATTTCAGTCAGCAGTGATAACGCAGGCAGACGGATAAATGAGGGAATGTTCCACTCCATTTCCCAGAAGGAGCCATCTGGGAAAACAGTTAAATTTGACCTGTTGTTGGAGCTTGTCAGCCTTTTGGAAAGGTGTACATTGGACCTAATGGGAAAATAACCTTTCTGTCACATCTGCCTGTCTTTTATGGTTTTTTTTTGGTTGAGCTGTAATTTTTTTGGTGAGGCTGTATAGTTTTTCTCTGCTGCTAACCACTCAAGTTACTAACTTGAATCATTTTGGAGCCCACTAAAAATATTGGCAGATGACGGTGGGTTCTGGACCTCAAGTGAACCATAAGAAAGCAGATGTTGTATGAACACGGAATTGTTCGCTGATGCTTCTGCTCTTCTGTATGACTATTTGCACAGGGTTTAAAACGTGGGGAAAAGAAGAATAAAAACACATGGCTTTCACAGGAAATAGAGACAATACTAACATTTGAAAATGTTTATGCCCTCTGGAAGAATAATTTTTTAAATCTGGTTAAATAGGGTTTTGGAATTTGGAAAAGATAAATAGGTTATAAATGCAAGCAATGCAGCAAATAATTGGAATCATAAACAAATTACGAGTAACACAAACCAAGTAGTGTCTGAGTGCATATGTATTTCATATTATTTTATTTGTGCATATGCACACTCTTTTTATGTTCTCTAGAATTAATAAAGGCAGAAAGCTTGCATACTCTATAAACACTCTAAAACTCCTTCGCGATTTGGTAGAAAATGAGAAGCTTTTATAGAGTTTTTGGACTGTTCTTTAAATCTGTTGTTCAAGACACAATGGAAAATGATACCTTTTCCTTGTAAGCAGCAAAAAACTTCTCCAGAAGACTACATGAATACATGTTCTTTGTCCTGTCACTCACAGGTGCACATCTCTTCCCCTCACACGTCTTACGTTATACCTTTTAAATCCATTTTTTTATAATCATGAGGCACATGCATGGATAGCAGCACAATCTACATAACCCTCTAACCTGCCCGTATTTATCATGCACGTGAGCTTCTTTTTCATTACAAATAGCAATTTATAAAAGGAAGAAAAAAATGTTTTTAAGTCTGTGGACAGTGTAATTATGATACTTCAAGCCTCACTAGCTTAGTAATAGCAAAAGTCATAAAAATATTTGGCTTACCCAACATTCTTATTTATAGGTGTAATGGGGGCTTCCCCATTGTCAAACAGGACAACATTTTGCCTAAATTAAGCAAGGAGACTTGTTCAGCCTGTTAGAAGGGCCCAGTTTGCTGAATGGAAATGCTTTGGACATTCCTGTGTTGCTCAGCCTTAGAGAAGGTGATCATTAAGGAACTTAGTTTCACTGCTCCATGCACATAATGACTTGTCTTCACATGGTTCCACTCTACCCTTTTTGTGGTCTCCTGTTCCAGGACTGTATTCAGTAGTTCTGCGTTTTGATGTAACCAAAGGGCTGTGGTGCACAGCTCCTCACGTAATTTATTGCTAGAGTTGATGTGCCACTGATTAAGCTAGTGCAAGGGGCTGCCATTGCATGCTCCTGAGGTCCAGACTGGTGCAAATTTGTTATTTTAGTGATGAGAGTGGGAAATTACAGAAATATCCCAAGATGAATTGGGATTAAATGTCAGAAAACATTTAACTTCTTATAACTGGCATCTTCTGGAATTTTTGACAGCTATTTCTTGTGCTGATATCAGATATTCTTGTAGATGAAGTTGCTATGGCATTTGAACTGGTCAAGTGGAATTGCTTAAATAGGAGAATTTTAATCATAGCTAGCCCTTTCAATGAATTAAGCTAAAATGGTGGCCTTCGACTGTCCAACAGAGCTAAAAGTATTCAGGTGAATTGTTTGCACGTCTTTTAAAACTGGTCTCTCACATAATCCTCCTCATAAATACGATGATCACTCAACAGAAAGGGAAAAACACATAAAAAAGTTCATAGCAGTCATCGCAGTGATAGTATTGGGGTAAACAAGTAAAAGATTAAATATGAAACTGAAAAGGAAAAGCAAAATTCTTCCTTGGCATAACGCTGTTGTGTTTTGGAGACCAAACTTTTCAGATGTGTTCAGGCTCTTTGGAATTAATGGAGTGTTTGAAAGTGGAAACCCAGATTGCCTAAAACACTTGACACCCATACTGAATGCTGAACCAAGGTGTATGTCTATAACTGCACACATCACTTCTGAAAGGAAAAGTTTTCCCTGAGAAAATATTGGAGGTCAAGTTTTTATCACTTTTTCTTTTGTGCACCACCTTCTCCCTTGTGTTTCAAGCTGGGCCATCACAAGGAGTACAGAAGAGGTTGTGAACAGAAACATTAACAACTCTGTTGACTCCTTTTCCACCTGCGGTAGCAGCTGAAAAACAGATCAAAGCTCAGAAGCAGTTGTGTTCTTGTAATGCTTTATGGCATCTGTAAGGTATTCTCTTCATCTGAGAACCAGAGATGAACACTTTATTAGATTTCTTCTCTTCTTTTGGTAAAACGCTTAGGAGCAATCCGTTTGAATACCTTGATAGCTTCTGGTGATCAAGCCAGCAAGCTAAATGCCATATAAACACGTCTGGGAAGTATGAGTATGACTGCTGACCTGTGCGTAGCCCATGCCTCTGTGACATACATTTGTCAGCTGTAAGCTAGAAAAGAGAGAATTATGAAACTATAAAGAAAAGCTTCATCTGATTATAAGCATGTTTTAGCTGAGGGTTTTAAGGCTTTGGAGCTGACTTCAAAATTTTGGACCAGCTTCTAAGGGCATTTTGACACCTAAAGAAATCTGTGTTTGTAACTGAGCTGTGTGCCCTGCTGCAAGTGCAAAGTGGACCGACGTGTCCTCAGTGTGTTTGGCCTACTATCTGGACGTTATAATAAAGGCCAGAAAATCCTGAATATTGAAAATGCATCAGGTATGCTGAACAGGAGAAGTGCATCTGTCCAGAATCTCTGGACATTCAGCAACCCAGCTGGAGCTCTACAAGGACTCCAGGCATCTGCAAGTCCCAAATGCAAGGCCAGATTTCTCTTTTTCACTTAGATGTTAATTCAGACTGAAGAAGAGGATATGTTCAGGGGAACCTGGCTGTACATTATCACTAGCAAGGCGGCTTGTTCAAATACAGAATTTGAAGTCAGCAGGAGTTAGCTGTGTCTGCGCATCAGGAAACTCCGTAAAATGCCTGTTTACATTTGCAGGTACCTAAAGGCCCAAGTTTCAAAGCACAGTATTTGATTCTTCTCTGAGGTTATCCTTCCCAGATTGAGGGGGAGCTGGGATCTCAGGCAGGAGGGAAGATCAGCCCAGCTGCTGCTCCTGGCAAGGCAGCAGCTCCAGTTCCAGCAGGAGTCACTGCACAGAGGCAGAAAAGGAGGTGGGGAAGGGCAGCCCACCCATGTCATACCTCTTCATACATGAGAAGTGCATTTGCAGCCTAGTTCCTGGGTCTTGCGTTGACTGCATGGTGTGGCAGGGTCCTGACTGATCATCTGAGCTACTGGCACTCAGGAATCTCCTTGGTGCACGTCACTAGGTGAGCTTGAGTGGCAGTGCACTTAATGCAGGGAAAAGATATCTGTGCTTCTTACAGTCACATCAAAATTACCTGCTTATTGTGGAATTTGTCTCTACTAACTTGTGCTGTCTAAATATTCAGTGACTTCTCTTGGCTGTTTTTATGCTTCTTTTACAGTCAGTGAAGTAGATTCCTCCAGTGGATGATTCATCTTCCCTATTTTAGATTTCAATATTAGAATGGGATAAATGACCCTGTAGAGAAGTATTTCACACAGAGAGCTTTAAGCACCTCCAGCTAGCCAAGGTGAATGCCAATCCACTGTGTTAGGAGAAGCCAAGTTAATTTTCCACCCTTCAAAGCCTTTCCCACCCAGGCTTCCAACCACCACCACCACTGAATGATACTTAAAAGTTTTCAGCTGGCACATGCCTGAGCTGTCCCTGTGTTTCAGTCAGGCTTGTGTCAGTGGACCATGAAGAAGAGTGGCCAAGGGAGATGCTGCACTGGCACTGTGAACTGGCAGCCCCCTAAGAATGCTGCACCCTGCGTTCTGCCTGCCGGTAGTTTCTAGCTTTCTGCCTTTCGAGGAAGAAGGGTTGTTTCACTCCTGTCTTGAGTGACTGAAATGCTTGAAAAAGGCGGCCATAGATAGAGCCATGGTTCTCAACCTGTGCTCTGCAAACCCTGACAGTCCATGATCACTCCTGAGGTAACAAAGAAGAATTCAGTGAAAGGTAACTTAAAAACCCGTGTTTATTGTCAGTAGATTAACACTCTCTGTAAAGGAGTTTGTCTCTCCTGAAAAACAGTTGGGGGCTGCCGAGCATAAAGGTTGAAAACCACTGAGTTGGAGTAATGCATCTTTTTATGTGGTAATTTGACAGCTAAAGGGCTAAAGCTATTCAGCTGTACCTTTATGAAAAATGCCTGGAGAATTGAATAGAATGTGATAAACTTTATGTTGGCATTTTTGATCCAGTCTGTGAAACTGAGTAACTGAAGGTATTCTATAGAAAATACAATTGCACAAAATAAAAGGAGAATGAAGTAATTTTCCAAAGAGTTCCACTTGATCTTATAGAATCATGCTCGTGCTGTAGATTATAGCTATTGTGCACTTTTTTTTTCTTAAGATTGAACCCTGACAAAAGGTATATAATTATAGGATAATTTCTGTAGAAGAACAGCTTTAATCCATAGTATGTACATGATGACTTTTTAGTTGTATACACTGAATTTCATAGAATCATAGAATACTTAGGGTTGGAAAGGACCTTAAGATCATCTAGTTCCAACCCCCCTGCCATGGGCAGGGACACCTCACACTAAACCATGTCACCCAAGGCTTTGTCCAACCTAGCCTTGAATTTGATTTAAGATCTTATAAATCATTTCTACAGAATGCAGAATCACACAGTCGGGATCTGGGGTTTTCCCACACAGGGTAACTTTGAATCCAGACACTCAGCTTTGACATTCAGATCCCTAGGATAGCACAGGTTTATCTCAAAACCCTGGACTTCTCATACAAGAAACTCATGCAAATGTTTATAATCTTCCAATGCAAGTAAGAAGGCAGGGCAGGAGTTACCAAGCAAAATGATTCCCCTCATGGTTACACATGGTAACTTTTTTTAGGAGAATTCTTTTAGGTTTTTTTAACTCCCACATTGATTGAATTTTACTTGATTTTGTCAGTATTAGTTCACCTTTATTTGAACTGCTGGGTAATTCATTTGTAGAAGAGGCAGTACGTTTAGATACTTCCATCGGTGTTTAAACAAGGCTCTTGTGCTTTCCCCATTAAAAAAAAAAAAAAAAAAGAAAAAGATTTTGTATTACAATGCTTGTGGTAGATCAGGTTCTGAATTTAACTCCTTCCTACTCTAGTTTCTCTTAACAACTCTGCGTTATCAGCACCTGGGGTTTCTAGTTTACTCTCTTTGCAAATATGAATTTGCAAGAAGGGTTGATGGTAAGTAGCGTGGTTCTAATTTACACTTGTGAAGTGTGTCAGACAGTTTCATGTAGTGCATGGTGAGCAGAGGAAAGCCTGTCTTCCTCTGAAAACAGCCCTTAGAGTGTGTCAGAGAGCGTGTTTGGCTGCAATGGTCACTTGCAAATGCAATACAGTTTTGAAATGAGCTGTCCAGGAGCTGCTGGAGTAAGGGATGCCTGTACTCCTGTGAATCCACTCTTTTTCTCTTTTTTCTTTCTCCTATTTCTACTTGTTTTCATACTTCTGGGTTATCACTTTGAAGTGCTTTTGGATGCATCTACTTCATTACGCTAGTACAAGTTCTGTGAACTCATTTGGATAAAACATCTGTGACAGTCATCTATTTTGCTAGGACTGCACCCAGTGATACAGGTAGCCCTTCCCAGCTTTCTCTTCATTACTCCCTCTCTATCTACCAGGTATCTTTATAGCCTCAACAGTCCCTCCTATCCTCCTAGTGCCTTCCAGACATCTGTTGAAATCACTCTTCCCTGTGGTATCTAAGTACCCTTTTCTCAACCTTCCGCACATGCTTGTCTTCAGAGGAAGAATCTTGTCCATAGCTCATGTGCATTTATAAAGTCTTTCCTTAATGCATTAATAATCTAGAGGTTTAAGCCTGGGGTGATACTTGAGTACATGGCTGGAGCTACAGAAGGCTGGACTGTGGCCATCCTTCTCTTTTGCAGGCAACAGGGCAGCGGATTTATGGTGATACCTCACCTGTGCCCTTGGTCAGGAGCTGCAGCCAGTTTGTGTCCCCATAAATCATAAGTGCTCCAGTAGTGTCAAATTCCCTCTAACCTGTCCCATTTCTCTGCTACACCACATTAACTAGCCTTGCACGCTCTTCCTCTCCCTAAAGCCCAGATTTCATCACACTCTTGCCCAGCACCCTCAGAGGAATTCAGAATGAGTCACAAAGGGTGCCTCTGGGGACTCCTACTGATGCAAACTTCCTCCTCCTCAAGGCAGCCTGTGGTTTGAATGCCACAATGCAGCCAGTACTTGTTAGCTTGAGCCTTTTCTGTAAAGCTGATGGCAAAGCTTGGTTTCTGTCCCAGGCACCCGCAGCTTGCTCTTCCTTCACTGGTGCAGGAGAGGAGACTTTCAGCTCATTCTCTTTGTAGCGTCAAACATGAGAGCTGCTCAGGGCCTTTCAGAGTGGCAGTCAATAGGCAGGCAGGTTTTTGAGACAGGAGTTATCATTCATTCTTAAGTTGTGTTCCAGTCCAGGGGATGCAGGGGACTGGCATCAACACATTAGGTGAAGTGACTTCCATTGCAAGAGCTTTACTAGCGATCTGTCACCTGCTTCCACTGTCTGTGTTCAGAAACATAATATATAAATAGGGCTCATTTATGTTGTTTTGGTTTGGACTTTCCTCCCTCATCCCTGATAGCCCATTGTCTTTAAAACATTATCTATTTTCTCCTTCTTCACATGGAAAAGAAAAATATTTTTCTGGTGGTAATTACACAGTGCCGCATTGTGGACCTTTCATCCCATTACAGTAAGTGGACAAACTACTGTCATTTACAGGAATGAAATAGGTGAGGAAATGGGGAAGTTTCTAGCACTCCCAGGCATAAATGCTAAGGTGACACGTGAGAATAATTCTGACAGAAAGCAAATTTTCTTGCTAGCAATGAGTGCTGCTGCAGTTGTGCACACACAGAGGAATGGACGATTTGCTGTTCCTTACCAGGTGTTTCAGAAATAGAAGAATCGGGCAATATTAATGGAGGGCTACAGACCTTTAACCTGTCTCTGTCTGTGCAGTTCAACTGAGACATACTTCAGCTCTTCCTTGCTCTCAGTTTCAAAATCTCTTCAGTCTGTCCATGTACTGCCTTGTACTACTGGATCTGTTGGCAAAGTCAGGGTTTTAACACATTGAGATGTTTTTCCTCCAGCAAAGGTTTGCTGCCTTATTGTTCCCCACCTCTGTGTACACACCTTTTTTGTCTCTCAAAACAAATTGATGCTCTTATTTGCCTGGGCTTTGTTTTGTTTTGTTTTCTCATTTATAGTGACTCTTTGTGGAAGGTTTACTCTCATGGAAGGTTTGTCCTGAAGGTGTAATTGCAGGGCTAAGGTCTGTAACAATGCATCAACAAAAATGTATTTGGACGCATTAGTGGGAAGAGCTACCAAACAGGTAACAGAGCTTCGTTATTCCTTTGCTAGACTTGCTTGTGGGCTGTGAATTAGAAGTTGAGTGACTTGCACTTACCTCCCTTTTCTTCATATGTGGTGATTGCCAAATGGTTGGGGGTGTCTGCCTTTATCTCACCTTCGGTGGAAGGTGAGTTTGGTACCCTTGGAGGCCCAGAGAAATGGGTGATTAAGTCCCTCCCCAGCCACTGGCCTGGGTTGGTTTGGCAGCAATTTATTGCCGCCACCTGCTGACCAGGCAAAGGATTTCTCTGGTCCTAGGAGAGCCTGTGCTTGAGGGTGTGTGCTTGAGTGAGCCTCTCTCTCTCTCTCCCCTGTCCAGCGATCCCAGCAAGAGGGCGATGGGGATGTAGGGAGAGGTCAGGGTACTTGTGTAAAGCAGGAACACTTGGGAACAAATGCAAGATCAGTCATTTAGGTAAAGGTGACAACCATTGGTGGAGGCTGAGCTGGTCTGACTTTGAGCTGCTTGTAGATTATCAAGCTATGGGTGCTATGGATTACCATGGGTGAGATCAAGCCCAGGAGTTTTCAATGATAGATAACCTCATATAGCTATGTCACTAAGTAAAACGTCAAAGAAATACTGCCAAACTGTCTTCACTTTAATGGATCTCTGGATAGGAAGGCAGGAAATTCAGGTACTTTTTCAGAATAAAGGAAAATAGAGAAGCAATAAATTTTATCTAATCCTGAACTTCAGAAATTCAAGTTTGCTCTTCTTTGATTTACTGAATAGACTTAAGGGTCATCTTCAGTGTTCTTCAGGAACTATTTCACATTGTTAGCTCTTTAACAAAGATGTCCTTTCATGCTGGTGTTTTTGGACGTGGATTTTAAGTAAGAGGCAAGACAGACAAAGAAGTACATTACACAGAAGTATGTACAATACCTATTAGGACAGTGTCACTGCACTAAATCTTTATTTGGTGGCCAAATCACAGGAAGTGGTGGCACTTGTTGTTAGCCTCTTCTCTGGCTGGTGTGCCTGGGGTGCTAGTACAGGGTTGCATAGCTGCTGTGGTGGGAGCTGACTTCTGAAGCTCTCAGGAATCCTGACCCACTTTTTGCCCTTTAATGAGCCATGCGAAACATTTGCCTTCTCTGGGGTCACTCCAGGCTTTCAACCAGCAGTGCTTAGAGCAGGGACAGGGACATCTCCATATTTTGCTTTGATCTATGTTAATTCTTAAGTCTTGGGATCTGGTTTTAGGCCATCCCAGTCTGCTGCCTCCTGCATTGTTAAAGAAGCTCTGGTATTGAGAGCAGTACCCTACAAGCGCTCTAGAGAGCCAAGGATTTTCATGTCTGCGTAGAGACTGTAATCTCATTTTCGCTCTTTTTCTAAATACTCTCATTTTCACAGGAATGAATGGGTTTTCCCCTAATTATTCTCCAGTGAGTCTCCGTTTTTCTTGCGTTTATTAGGGTTTAGTTTGTTTGAAGGTGGAGGGGAAAACTCCAACGAGAAACGAAACGCTGTGCACGACAGTTCTGCTCAGCTGCCACGGCGCCATCCCTGTTCTATCAGAGAAGGGAAAGGTTCCTATTACCATTTTATAACGTGTGGTCTCAGGCACATTCCTGCTTTCCTAAGCAGTTTGAGTCGCTGCACAGATGTTAGTGTAAAACCCCATTTCCACTTAACTCCTCACTGCTCGACCTGACGCCCCTCCTGCTGACGCTGCGGCTCTCTTTTCTTGCTCCCTAGGGCTCCGGCACCTTGAGCAGCTCCGCCGCCACCCCTCCATCTGTGTCCACCCCTGTCACTGGCCACAAGCGGATGATCATCCCCAACCAGCCTCCCCTCACGGCCACCAAGAAGTCCACTGCCAAGGGCCCGGGCCAGCCAGCACCCATCCCGGTCACTCCCGTTGGCACCCTGAAACCACAACCAGTGCCGGCCCCCTATGCCACAGCCTCTACTCCCAGCCGCCCAGCCTTCAATGTCCAGGTGAGGACAGCACAGCCCAGCCCGCACTACCAACCACCTGGCCCGCAGCCCGTGCACTATGGCAGCCTGGGGCCCAGCCAGTCCTACACTCCCCCGTCGACCCGCCTGCCCAGCACCCCACAGTATGGCACTCCACAGCCACACGGGCCTGATTATGGCTATGCCCCACCGCCTGCCCGGCCCTCGGAGCCTGTCTATGGCTATGCACCTCCACAGGGCCGCTACCAAGACCCCTACTATGGGGGATACGGGGGGAGGAACGGCTCCGAAGCACCCTACGTGCCACAGAGCTCCTGGAAGGCTGAGCCAGCGTATCCTGCTAGTAACACCGTGGGCCAGGCTCCTCCTGGGCTCTACCAGCCACCCGGCACGAAGAAGACCTACATCACCGACCCCGTGCTGGCCCCACAGCCACCTGCGCTGCAGCAAAAGGTAGGAGATGCGAGTGTTCACCAGACTTCTTGGAGGAGTGGAGAGCCACAGGGCTGAACATGCCCTTGGGCTGTTCCTGAAAGGCAGCCTGGCGGGGTTCAGTGGCACTTGCAAGGGCTTGGGCAGGTCTCCCTCTGCATGGCTTCTTAAAAGCTGGAAATAGGGAACTCTTGTCTGCTTTGAAATGAGGCTTTTGTGGGAACATAGAAACACTGTCAGCCTTGAAGGATGAGATGGCATCACATGTGGGGGTGTGGCATCACCTGGTGGGCAGAAGCGAGGTTTCATCCCTCTGACATGCTGCTACCATCGGAGTTCACTGGCCATACCTCTGTATGCCATTGTTACACTTGGGTCCTTCCTTCTGGGCATACCCAAGATCAAATGAGAGGCTGGGAACTCCATGTGCTTGTGGATAGCTCTGTTCACCAGACAAATCCTTCCTCTCCTTAGGCAGATAGGAGGTACACAGGAGGCTGGTTTTGATTGTGGTTCACAGCGATTGCAGAGGTTGACCTCTAGTGTGTTGCTGTTCAAAAATCACTTATCGCTGAAACCACATGGAAATGAGTTCCCACAGAGCTCAGCTCTGATTTTCCTCTCAAGTGATGATACGCCGAGGTGGCCTCTATCCACTTGAACCGGTGCCTGATCCTTATAAAGAGAAGCCAACTGAAATAGAAAGCTAAACTGGTCTGCCTGGTTTCTCCACCCAAACTGACACTGGCTGGCTTTTGTCACTTCTGTTGGTGGCTGTCCCTATCACGGCTCTGGGGATACACAGTGCTTTAGCTTTGTGGGATCCTCATAGTGTATGATGAGCTTGGACTCCACCAAAGGGTGAGAACAGCCAAGCCCAGGCAGGAAGGCAGTGAACCCGTCACTGCTCAGGCCCACCCTGTCTCATCTCAGCTGCTCATCAGATTGTGGGTGCTCACAGGGAAGAGGGGAAAAGCTTCTGACACATAGCAAAAAGTCTGTCCTTTTCACATTTCCTTCACTAGCAGCACACAGACTGTTTTGCCTGAATTTGAGATTTCCTGACACTGGGAACTTTTGAAGGCAAAGATGTTTCTTCAGGCAGTTTAGAGAGGGCAGTACGTTACAGAAGTCCTTGAAATATTATCTACTAGCAGCTAAGAAACTGCTTTTTATCTTTTCTTCCCCTTCCTTACCAAGGAGCTAGGAGTGGGAAGAGAAGTAATAGACTCTCGGCTGTGCAGGTACTTGGTATAGAGCTTAGATCGGAAAGTAGTGAAAGGTAAGAAATCTGCACATAGCCTTAACTGGTGTAATTGCTGTGGTTCCAGTGGACTCACTGAGGAAATGCTGAGGTACAGCAGATCCATATTTAGACTTTTATAGATAAAAGTAGGCTTATATATATAAAAAATTGAAAAACTTTAGTTCACTCAGCATCTGTATGGAAATACAAATCATCTCGAACCACAAACAGCACAAGCCTGTTAGTCTCATTTGCATTACAAAGTTATAAGGACAGTTTAATTTAGTTTAAGTTTGGGGTTTCATGTGTATATATATTTTTTTATATATATATATATATATCTGTTTGTATGTATGCACGTGGCATTTCAAATACCATGCAGCATGCAGAAGTGTTTCTTATATATCTCTATAAAAATAATTTCAGTTTTTCTGCAAACCAGGCTCCCTTTCTTTCCCTTTCAGCTTGCTAAATATCTGCATTATTACCTATTTCACTTTTGAACTTACAACTCTTCTCTAACATACTGGTGGCAAACTCTGCTTAATCTCTGCTTCGTAACATACGCAGTGTAATTGGTGAAGAATCAAAGGTGATCTTAACAGGAGATGCTCAATAATAAAACGCTGTATACTTTGCTAGTGATGCAGTGTTGTCCATTTTTCCCACATGCTCTTTTTTTTGCAGAGGAGCTCATTCATAAAATCAACTTTTGGAAATAGTTTATTTAAAGGAGAATAAGAAGGAAGTTTATATTAGAACAGATACCTGATGGGGAGAATTGTCAGTGTAATTTGACTTGTTGGCTACAGTGTGAACTTTGACATATTTCCTACATACTGGCTTCTGCATTTCATTGTGTTTTGCCTTTTCAAGGTTGGTTTGAGGCCTTTCAGTTAAGGAAATTGACTTGAGAGCCAGCGTAAGAAGTGTGCATTAATGCATATCACGTAAAATGCAAGAAGACCTTTAGGAATCTTTCTTCTTGCAAGGGAATCGTCTCAAAATATAAAACAATTTCTAAGTGTATTCAGAAAAGGGCATTCTTACTCTTGAATGCATTCTGTGTTCAAAATACTAAGGATGTTGTAACAAATCCATCTCAGATTAGAAGTTCGTGGTCCTTAATTCTAATGCATACAATGATCTCAATGATCCATCACTGTGAGAGGTAAAATTTTTCATTAAATTTGTTTAGGGCTTTTAAAGGGTAAAATAAAAAAATAAAATAAAAAAGAAAAAGTTTATATTTTGCATTTTGGCTAGGAACTGGTTTGTGGTACCGTGGCTCTGTGTTTTTTGCTGCTTACTAATCATGCTGAAGTTGCTGCTGATCCAAAATCTGGATTGGTATGGGAACAGCAAATAATCTGCACTGGTTCTTAACGCTCACTGAGAACAATGAGTTTTACTCATACATAGTGCAATGTTGTATTCTGGTCTTTGGGCCAGTTATGGAAGTGAGAGTCACGTATGTGAAATCTCTGTGTATTTTAGCCTTTTGTATCACCCTGTCTAGCATTAATGCCCAAGTCCCACTTAGGAAATTAACTGGTGGAGTGCATGTCCTTATTTAAACCTTCATGTGCCTCAAGGGCATTCCTGACCAAAAACCTCAGGAGCTGTCTCCTCAGGGTGGTAGGTGGTGGGGATTTCTGTAGGAACAGCAGCAGAGTTGTCATGAGACCATCACAGAAACATGTGACACGACTGGGTGCTCTCATACTTTTTGCCAGCGATGCTGTGCCAGTTCAGACCAAGTCAAAATCTGAAGCCCCTCCCAAAGGCCAGAGAGCATAAGACCATGGTGACTCATTAGGTACACTGATTTCTGGCACCAAGATGTCCACAGCAGGAAAAACAAAATGGCAAAGCCAGTTTCTGACATAGAGAATTCCTGCAAGTTTGCCCTGTGGCTAAAATAGAGTTGATGAAATTCCCACCACTGACCAGCTCAGCTGTCATCAAATGTTTCTGTGCTGAACTGCTTAGGATACCAAACATCCTTGTCAAGGTCTCATATCTCCAAATAGGTCTAGGTACTTTCACTGTTCTTGGTCATGTTTGAGTGTTTTTGAGACACTATTGTGTGTACCCCAGGTGGCTTTGTGGACCTTTCAGGGACCTCATGTGTCTCCTGGTATATTTGAGGGGTGGCCACTGTCGACAGCTGGGAGGTCTCTTCTTCCTAGATCTGAGATCCTCTGTATTCTCCTTCCTCTTTCTGAATGTACTCAAAGGCCTGGGGAACCACATTCCTTTGTAAAGGGACCTGCACACTTTCAGCATCCAGACTGGATGCCATTGAAATCACTTGAGATAGCTTGCGGGTTTGGTCCAGAATGGTGGAAATCTTAACAAAACCACTCATCTCTTGAGAGCTATCTGCCGATTTGGGGAGGGCAAAAATTTCTTGTAGCTCTGATTTACTGCAACATCCAAATCCATGCTCCTTTGCTGTGGATTTGTTGGAAGGAACAAGGGAGCAGTGTCCCTTTGGTAGCTGTGTCTGTTCTTACTGACATGGTACAAGTCATGTTCCCTGACTCTGGGTGGTAGGTGGTGGGGATTTCTGTAGGAACAGCAGCAGAGTTGTCACCAGAGTTCACACCAGCCATGGGTCACATTGTCCCCATTTACACATATACAAGTATTGGTGCATATATGGAGCATGACCTTCTCTTCAGACAGCCGTTCAGTGTTGTGTACTGTTCTAGGTAAGTGCTGTGGCAATAAAGTAGGAAGACAGCTGGAAATTAGGAGGTAAAATTAACAAGGCAG
Organism: Psittacula echo; assembly: GCF_963264785.1. Taxonomy (NCBI): domain Eukaryota; kingdom Metazoa; phylum Chordata; class Aves; order Psittaciformes; family Psittacidae; genus Psittacula; species Psittacula echo. Next base: position 27,665,442 of record NC_137740.1, on the reverse strand, counting down.
CTTATGCGTTTGGCATGATTTAGGTGGTGGTGGCCACTCATGATTAGCAGACCTCAACCACTGCATTGTTTCAGAACTGCTGGAGGTGGTGTTTCTTTGCAGCCTGCTGCCACCAGCATTGACATGGCATTGACATGGTCTCATGAAACTTGCAGTGCCCAAGAGGGGACTGTGACAGCTTACTTTTTTCTCATTTTACGCAGCTTTTGTCAGCTTTTCCACTGATTTAATACCTGTGATGGAGGCATTCACTTGGAAGTTTCATTTTTGCCTCAGCAACATCTGCTCACCAGTGTCCTTTGCTATGACTGATGCACTTCTCTTGTACTGGTTTAATAATTTTTACAGCCTACCATCACTCACATAAAGTAGATACCTTCGGCACTTGCGTTTGAACTGAGACTAATGCTCTTGCTGTTTGCTGTTAATCTAGCGACTGTTCTCTGCAGATGAATAAATGCAATATGCCAGATTCCCTCCTGCTGTCACAGGGATATATTCTTTCTTAGCATTGCTTTTTGCTTGTGGGGAAAGGCAGGCAACTTGCTGTGCACTGTCTGTCTCCCTTTGTGTGTATTCTCCCCAAAAATCTCATCTCTCCACGCAAGTGTCCTCTTCCCAAAAGTCACTTATTGAAAATTTCCACTGTATGGGGTTCAGAGACTTTGTAAAATGATGGTTGAAGTTGGTTTTCTATCAGTGTGAGACAGTAGCTTCCCATACTTTTAAAATACTAAAATAAAGCAAACCCAAGTAAAATGAAAAAAGCTTACTTGAAATATTCTACTTTGGCATTTAATGAATAAAAAAACCCATAAAGCTAATGTAAAATGAAATAAAAGGTGAAATTCCAAGATTCAGAGTTGAATTTGCGATTTCAACATGACATTTCAAAATTTCCAGATGAATATGCAGTTCCTTTCTACCCTTAGAATAGCAACAAATGTCAAAATGTTGACATTCTTCACAAAACAGTAATTCCAAGTTCTAACCAGCACTAGCTGTATATCAGCTGCTGACTCCGTCGTTGCTTCTGGGTGGATTAAATTAAATACCATTGCTTCTGTTAAAACAAGGAGAAGGGAAGAAGACAAGTAGTAGTGTCTAACAATGAGATGAGAAGCTCAGAGTTAGGACTTGGTAACACTCTGTGGCATTGAGAATCATGTTTTCCTTGTCAAGGTCTATAAAACTTTGCATCAAAATCTTTAGATTTCTTTCAGTATTTTCAGGTGAAAAGTTGCTGCCAAGAGGTGAAAAGAGGTGTTTTCAGAACAGCGTGCTTATCCTGGCAGCAGGAATCTGAGACAATCTGGTTTATACCCTAAACTTTTTAAAAGGCCCATTTTTTGGCTTCTAGTGTGTTTAATATTTTCATTTCAAAACTTTACTGTTTGTTCTTTGTATTATATTTTTAGTATTTCAGTACTCCATATACTAGCAGGAACCAGCTGAAGACAGAACAATTTATCAGATTTGTCTCTTAGGAATCACACATTTGAGTTGCTTTCCTGAAACAGAGAAACAGCAAGTAGCCAAAAAATTACCTTGAAGTTAAAGATAATAGGGAGCCTGCAGTTGCAGGAGTAAGTCAAGTCAGCATATACCAAGAAACCAACTTAAATACATGGCTTCAGGCTGCAGCTTTTGGAGCTTTAGCCTTTAGTCAGTCACAATGGGTTAGTAATATAACAGGAATAATTGAGAAAGAGGCTTTTGGCATAATACCTGGATGTTCTTTCTTGCTCCTTCTTAAAATAAGCTGAGGACAATGCCTGCATACATGGTAAGGCATGGGGCAGCCTTGAAGTTAATTAAGGTGCTGTTAACTCTTGATAACAAAGTGTCTACCTTGGCAGATACTTCCAGATCATGTTACAAATGAGGATTTTGTATCTGAGGCCATAAAATGTAGTCAGCATATATTTACCTATAGGTGGGAAGGAACATCTAATGGGGAGGCTGTCTGGATTTTGAGCAGTGGTGCTTGCCTGAGCCCTGGGGCCAGCTAAGCTCAGGTCTCTAATGGACAGCCTCATCTGTATGTAGCACAGTGAGGCAAGGATGGTTGGCCTTACTACTGGTTTACAGCTTTCAGTTCAAAAAGCAGCACCCATTAAAGTCAGTGACACTTAATTCACAGGCATACTCTGGCTGTTGTGTGTGATGGTGCTGCTGATTACTAGAGGAACTGTTTCCTTCCCTTTTAAAATACAGCAGAGTCCAACCACATCTTAATTCTTCCAAAGCCAAGGCACCAGAGCATGTGGTGAAGCTGTTCTTTTACCAGATAACCTCTGTGTTATTGTCAAGTTTATTGCAATGAGGGTAGGACACAAATGGGTAGGGAAACTTGCCCAAGCTTAGGCAAGTTTGATTAGGAGAGCTGGGAAGAATGAGGAAACGTGGAGCATCTTGGTGTCACTGGATGGCTTCTCTGTTTAAGGTGAGAAAGGCTCTGGCTGCCCAGTTGGTGTGAAACTCTTTGGGCTTATGACCCAGTGGTAGTGCCAGTGTTAAGATAAGGAACTCCTCACATCATAGTGATGCTTTGGGTGATGTGATATTTTGGTCATGTAATTTGGAGTGGATCATCCTGTGTTTGGGGAATTTTCCCACTGACCTCTGTGAAACATATTTGTGGTCTTAATCCGGTTCTTAATGGCACATGTACACATATTATAGTAATAGTTCGTTACTAAAGCACCACTTTGTGTAGGGAGCTGTGCACAGTTTACAAGATGACTCATTTCTCCATTGGTAGGTATGGTTGTCTACAACTAGACTCTTGAGCCTAGTACTTCATTGAGCAGGCAAGTTAGAAAATTATCATGGTGCATAGTGAGCAGTGCAAGCCATATAGGATCCCACCTAAAATGAATATTCAGTTATAAAGAGTCAAAAGTAGTCTATAATGGCTGCTGATATAATACTTTCTTCCTGCAAGAGTAATGCTAAGAAATAGTTAGCAATATATGGTTACATTTACTGATCATAAGTGTTCTGGTACTAAACTAACTTAGGCTACCACATAAGGGTCTTCCTGATAAGATTTACTTCTGAATAACTATAAAGAAACACAATATAGGAAATTAAATAGTAGCCTTTGAGATGGGGAGGAAAAAAAGTTTAAAAACAAGGAGCTTTCCTATCACAAGCTGAAAGAACTCCTGCAAGGCAAACAGAATCTGCAACTGTACTGACAGTTTTGTTCTTAAATGAAAATAATAGTGAATTATAAAGCTATAAAATTGTTTTCACAACAATATTTTGTTTTTACAACTCATACTATTTCACTTAGTAGCTGCCTGGCTCCAGAGCAAGTTACATAATGTGGTATTATGAATATGGTGCCTCAACTTATTGTCTAGGGAATTAATTTAAGGGCTCTAAACTTTCCAATCACATTTTCTTCGTTGTCCCAGATGCAGTGTATTCTCTCTGCTGGAAAATATATCAGATGAATTGTGTGTTTCTTGCAGCAGAGTAGTATTCGTATGCGTCTTTATCCACACTAAAAGGGCAGTGACTTAGTTTTATACGTATCCTCAAAATAGTCCAGGTTGAAATGTGCTGTCTAAAGTCAGCTACATAAAACAAATTAGAATAGCAGAGCTGGTATGTGTTAGCTGATCAATCTAGCATTAGCAAGGATTTTCCATGGTGTAGTTTAGCACCAGGACAGACAGATGCATTATTATTGCTGACAGATTCACTCATCCCCCCCAGTTAAATCTTTTTCTAAACAAACAAACGAAATTTCCTCAAATGAATTAGCAGTAACTTAAACTGACATGTTAGGATTACTTTAGTCATCAGTAAAATGGAGCCACACCTGAGCAACAGATTAGCTATAATAATTTTCACGTAGTTATTGCCTAGTTAGACTCTATTTTACCAATACCTGAAGGATATTTTTTCCAGGAGGTTCCTCCAGCTTTGTGAGAGCTGATCACTCATTAAATCAATCACCTTCTTTTCTGTTGTTGCTGTAAGAGAGCTTGAAGTGAAAACTCATTACTTTTCTGGGAAAATAAAAAAAATGGCAAAGTGGCCAAGGAAGCTCCTGCTGTGTATATGCCCCTGTTGGATTCCTTCTAGGCTGTCACCAGGAAGCCCAGTGGATTTTATTTTTCAGTCTAAGTTGGAGGACAGAAGAAATCTATGTGAAGTGTCCTGCAACATTTGTAAACCTCAGTTTCATGAGTATCTTGCAGACTTAACGTTCCAAGTGACTGTCATGTTCCCCTGGTCTGATGACCAGCATCGGAGAGGTGCCCTGCGCTGCCTTCCACAGCTTGTGTTAAAAGAGGGCTCTTCTTTTATCTTTTCCCCATCGAAGTCTTTTCTCCCTCCTGTTAAAGAACGCTTAATTTGTGACCTCTCTTCCCACAGCCTGCATCCCAAGAACCTGCTTTAGAAACACATCAACTCTTCCACAGCCTCACTTGAATATTTCAGTTAAAACTTTCTCCTGAACCCATGTCATTAACTGCATTTCCCATAATCCACATTTTTCACAATTTCTACGTGTTTCCACATCATTTTCCTTGAGGGTGCTTGTCCCGGCTTAAGCATAAAATTGGGGTTTTTGCTGGTGTTGAATCTCCAAGTGGTTGAATTTCCAAGCAAGTGGTGGATGTGTCTTTCTAATAGATTTTAAGTACAAAGAAGTATCACAGCTGTATTGCAGGCAAATTTGGCCCTGTAGATAACAGAGCATGCTGGAAATGCATGTGCTTGTGTTTGTTTCTTTGTGAGATTGCGCACTAATAATTATGTCCAAATATAATTTTTAAATCTGAATTGAGCTTCCCACCCACCTTTCTTTACCCTTTCACCATCAGGTCACCTTTGTGTGAATAAATACAGTACAGCAATTAAAACCATATGTGTAATTAAAAGAAATTCAGTATAAATTTAAACAGCATGAAGATAAGAAAGGTAAAAGGATAAAGAAAACTAGAAGCTCATTTCTGTGTGACCTGCTTTTGAATAAACAGCATTATATTCCACAGTCAGTTATCCAAAAAGTACAGTGTGTTCTGTTGCCAAAAAAAGGTTGTCAGATAGAAGTGGTTAGTCAAAAGGACACAGGCACTGGAGTGAACATTAGTCTATTGTACTCAGTATAATATTGTACAAACAGGGCTGGTTTGTTGCTGGCTTTTCATTTTTCACTTTTTTTTTTTTTTTATTTTTGACCACAGATGAGATTATGCAGCATTTTATTATTATTTCATGAACATCTAATTGCAGGCTTCAGCAAGAGGTGCAGGCATTGCTTTGCTAGGGAAATCAAATAAGATATGCTCTGTGCAGCCCAATAATAAGGCTTCCAATACAAAAGTGGAAAAACAAGTCATTAGTTACTACCATCGAACAGAAGAGGTCTAATGGGAGCCACAGGATAAACATTCCATTTTATTATGTCTTCGTTATATGTTTTGCAAGACTCCGTGGTTATAAATTAAAATTGCTTTTTGCACAGTGGCTGTAAAAAGTTCCAAATCTGTGAATGTACCTATTATTTTTATTTATATCACAGCAGGCTGCTAGCAAAAATAACTTTTTTTCCTCCTGTGTGTTAGTTAAAAGATGAAAAATGCATACAAACGCATATCTGCAGGCAGCGCTCAAAAATCCCTCCCTCCCCTTTTTTTCAAAAATCAAGATGACTTCAGTTTAAAGCGGGAGAGGACACAAACATCTCAGATAAAATTAACTTCTTCACCATTACGCAAATTGTTAGGGTCTGGTGTTTGTTTAGAAATACAAATTAATGCTAGCTAAAGCATTTAGACTGTGTACTTTGACAGATGAGACAGAGTTTATACTTGAGACCATGTTGCAGAAAAAAATGTCTTCTGCAGACTTTCCAGGGCTCTTCTCCAGTTGAACTGGCAGTCTTGAAGACCCTGCTTTCTAGCAGAAAATGTAGAACAGGATTTTCCCATGCTGTCTCTTGCTATCTGAGCCGGCAGGAGACATGCTGCTGTCTGAAGGAATGTGTTCAACCTCTGACTCTTTTCTGAACCTTCCAGCAGAACAATTAATTTGTTCATTTTTTCATTCAGCTTTCGGAAATCACTGCCCCAAGGTAACAGCCAGAGCAAGAGATTTGTGGAAATGGAGATTTGTGGTGGTTGGAAACATCTGTTTCTCCTTTTAAAAAGAATACGAAGGACATGCAGTCATAAACCCTCGTCAACCCTTCTGCTTCCATTTAAGAGTTAATCATTAACTGGGACTGTAAGCAGATGCTTCTCTTGAGGACAGGCTATCTTGTACGGTAGATTGGTGGTTTTCACCTTGCAAATCCCAAGCGTCAGCAAATTACTACTGAGCTGTACTTCCCCCTGATCTGTGAAAGCCTGATGTTAAAAGCTTAAATTCATTATGTGGGGGCCTCCAGGTCCAAGGGAGGGAAAGAAAAAAAAAAAGGTATGCAAATCAAAGAGGCAGGAAACCACTGTCCTAGGGACTTTCCTACTCTTTCGCATTAGTATTCCCCATGGGCCACTGAGAAGATAAGCCAAGGTGGTCTCACAGGGGCTGGGAATTCCTGCTGTAGGTGGGGACAAGGTTCATGAGCATCTTTCTCCTGGGACTGGGCAGAAAGAGCCTCCAGGCAGGGAGTCATGGCACATTGCTGGGATCGAACAGATCAAAGCAAAAAATGACACATGCTTCTGAGTCTGCACAATGCTGCTGCTGCTCTCTGGTTATCACTGTTATAATTTTGCTAGTGCTACTTAATAATTGTTCTAAATACAAGATAATGCAAAGAAATCAATACCTTGGGACCTAATTGTTTTTCTGTCATTGGGAATTAGAAAAAAAAGAAAATGTATTTAGTGCTGAGGGACCTGTTTCGGAGTAGGAACCTGAATTTTTCTACACAAGCTGATTTCCTTTAGACTTTGCCTCCCATTGTGCTGACAGTTGCTGAGAAATTATTTTATTTCCCATTTTAGATGTTGGACAGTGACTCAGTATGCCCTGGAAATGCTATCATTCTAGCAATTTTCTCATGTGGTAGCTCAGCTTAATGTCAAAGAAATGGGTAGTTATGAGTCCAGACACCGTAACGTCGGACTTATGTTCTAAAAATAAATGTTTGGTTAACTTTTAGTTGTCAACAACTTTTCTATTGCCCCACATGCTAGAAAATGGAATAAGTGGCCTCATGAAATTCCAGACACTGTCTGTGGTCAACAGAAACATCTACAGAAGATTAAATATGCTGGTAATACAGATAAAAGCTATGGCCACACTTACCAGGTAGTATGTACAACCTGCTGTATAGAAGTTTGGGAGCAGAAGAGCTAATTGTTTACTAAGAAGAGCAAGTGAGCAAGTGTGGGTCTAGATAGGCCTTGCTAGCATGCCTGATTTCTCAAATGTCTCCTTCCTGGCTCTAGGCTAGGTAGTTTAACCTTTTTCCCTCTTAGTTTCCTCTGTAAAACGGGTATAATGTTTGCCTCCTGTATCACAGTGGGGGTTTTGAGACTTGATTGTCTGCAAAGTAGTTTTAAAGTCTATAAATGCAAAGTATTATTCCTATTTTCTATGTGAAAGGCAATTGAAATCATGTGCAGAGCCTCTCACAGCAGGCACAGTGGTTATTTGCAATGAAGGATATTTCTGCACCTTTGTATGGAAATGAAGAAAAGGCCTCTTAAATCTGTGGCTATTAAAAACAGTTAACTTTTAGCATTTACATAGTGTTTTATATTTTCAGAGGCCTCTGATGAATCTTAGCTGAATTCTTCACAAAGCCTCCTGAAGGTGTATGGCAATATCCTGCTTCTATGGTCATTTCCCCATATTCACAAATGACGAAAGTAACTGAGCTGGAATCACATGGATAGCAGCCACATGGCTTTCTCCTCCATCAGTCTGTGTCTTGATGCAGTGACAAAGGGATAGCTAGGTATCTGTGCTGAAGAGATATAAAGGTTGCCTCAGAGGTGAAGAATGAATTAATTAACTAAGTCATATGGTTTTAAGGATGAGTTAGCTTTAGGATAGTGAGGTATGTACCTGCTAGCATGAGGAACAAAGCAGCATTCTGACCTTGTCTGCATCTGAGGACTTTGGTGGGATTTAGGATGAACGGGGCCCACTCTCTCATCTGCAGAGTGTGCGCTTAGAGCAAGAATACACAGTGTCTTGCCATGGTGTAAGTAACTGTTTTATTTTGTTGCCAAGGATGGGGAAAGGCCAGTGAGATCAGGCATGACTACTAGCATCCTGGGTTTTTCTGTTACTGAAGCATCTGCATGTTTTATGGTGAACCAGATCCAAAGAATGTGGGAAATGAGGAAGAGGATAAATGTTGTTGCTCCGTGTTCAGGATTGTTCAACCAGTTGCCTTTGGTGTTCAGTCTGGGATGGCTCATCAGACATTTGGTGGCCATGTTATGCTCAATTTGGCCTTAGAAGGCTGTAAAACAAATTTATGAAAGGGAGCTGTTTTGCAGCTGGAGTCAGGCTATCTCTGTACAGTAATTCCAGCTGTTGCAAGTTTATGAGACAAGAAGCAGGAATGGAAACACGCAAACATCCCAAAAAGCTGCAACAGATATGACACCACATACATGAAAGCCATATACAGAATAGGTATAGAATAATATTTTAGCAGTGTTTGATCTCAGCTATGAAGGCACTTAAATTGTAGCATACATGTCACCATTTTGTGCTATGTATATTGGACCAAAGTGATGTTGGTATACTGTATTAACTTTGGAGCAACTATGTTGACTTAGTAACAGCTTGGAGTATAGATCAGAGACTAACAGTGTTTGTCATCTGGGGTTCTCAAACTACAGCTAGGAGGCTGAGTAAATTACAGAGTAGCCTCTTCTGTTCTGTTACTCCCTGCCTGCCTAAAACAATTACATATTGAACCTAATTCCAGTGTTACAGTGACTTTATGGTTAGCTCTATGGGAATGAACACGTTGTACTTGCTGGTGTAGGTGAACTTGGGCTAGTGGATACTAGCCTTAACATTTTTTTATACTTTCTTTCATGAGACATTGATTCTGAGCAAACAGAGAATTTACTTCCCATATGACAAGGTATCCATATGTGGGTTCTTGTAAAGAAGCAGGAAGAGCAATGCAGTAATAGAACAACTCAAGTAAATGACACCCAGCAGTGGATACCTATCCATTTGTGGGAAGGTTTGCTGTAGCTTTTAGAGTGGAATGTGGCTGATTTGGGTTGTTTGTGCGCAGACACCACCAGTGATGTGGGTCTGGTGAGAAGGGACTGTTGGCAACATAGGTAGAGAGCAAAGATAAGTGTCAGGATGGGTTGGTTGTGAATGTGCACCTCACAAGGTGCAAAGCAGAAATAATATTGAAAACTTGGGCCATTTTTACAGATACGTGTTTCTTCCTAAGCTTTCTTTCTAAGCTCCCCACTCCTGATTTTTCCCAGAAGGTTTTCTTTGTATCTCACTTCCTATTTTTCTTGAAAAGAAGTTTTTTCCTGCTTCTCTTAACAGTCTGCACAGGAGGCAGCTGTTTACTGCTCCTCAGTGATGAATGTATACAAAGTCTGCATGCAAAGTTCAATATACAAGGTCCAGAGCACTATGATGACAGTAAGCAAGGCAGCTACACTGAGCTTTTGCTGATGAGTTTATTGCTGATGGTTTCATACCAGCTCATATCTGCCTCAGCTGTTCTGCAGATGCCTTTCTTCCCCAGCACTGATTTTTCACTTGAATTACAGGAGACTGATTCCTCAGCAAAGGTGTGCAGCTTTCTTCAGACCTGTGTGATCACCACTGGATAGATTTAGATTGGCAGGAGCCCAAGAGATTTGAGTGCTGCGAAAACCATGAGGATTCATCAATTAGGAAACTACAAGAATTAATATAAAAGCCTACCTGACAAAAGGAAGCAATCTGGCAAATGCCTGACATATGTTGAGTCTGGGGTTTGCTATGGAATGTTAACGCCCACATGCATGCGCGTGCATGCAGGCAAATATTAGCAGGGTAACTGCACTTGCAGAGCTCTTCCCATGTTCTTGGTTTTGGCTGCCTTTCTGCTGTTCTCATGCCTTCTATCCAGCAAGTTCAAAGTATTAATCCTGAGGACTGCAACTTACAGCCTTCAGCTGAACATGGACAATGACATGCTGTCAACCAAAATGTAGTTTAGTTTAAATGGCCTAATGTCAGCCCTTAGCACACTCTGATCAAAGAATTTGCAAACTTGGTTTGATGGCTTGGACTCTGTATTATCTTCCTTTCCCCTGCGGATTACAGTGGATGAGCTGTTCCACACTGGTTTCCTGCATAACCCTGCTTGCCCAAGGCATCTGCTGTTTAGGTGGCCCATTCTTTTTACTGGTGGGATCTCTAAATCTGCCTGCAAGGGAAAAAGCATGGGAGTTGTGTATGCAACCAGTGAAGTACCATAAGAATGCCTCTGAAGACCTGGCACTCATCATGCAGGTGGGGAAAGCAAACCTTGCTTGGGTTAATTAACTTGCCCAAGGCCAAGTTGGTGCCGAAGTGGGGAAGTGAACCCAGAGGTTTTGACATGCAGTGATCTGTGCTTCCTCCTAAAATGAGAAGTTGTTATGGCACCTGCCAGATCTGAGGGTTTGTTGTCTGAGGCCATTCAAACTGCCAAATCCAAGTTTCAGTGAGTCTTTCAGGTTTTCCTTTGTTCCTGCTGCAGTGGGTTGTCAGAGAAGTACCAAGGGAAATGGTCATGTTTGGATGTCCTCCTGGGAGCTGCTGGGCACCACCAGTGAGGCTAGGCCAGGAGCTGGAGTTGGGATGTTTTTCAAGTGATGCTAAAGAACGACATTGCTTCACTGGCTGGGGTGCATAAACATGGGGCAGCAAGAAGAGCAAACACGGATGGGTTTGTGTGTGTGTGTTTGCACATCAGAGTGCAGCTGTCTTGTCTGCTTGTTTCAGAGCATGAGGGAAAGGTCACAGGCAGCAATCACCAGCTGCCTTTAGTAAAACTTCAATTGATAGTTTGCTAATGTTGTTTATTAGGGGATAGCACAGCATGTAAATCTATCAGTTACCTTGTCTTAGTCCAAAGAGTAGGGCAGCGTGACGATGGAGCAAGCCCAGAATTCCTCCTGTGGATGGCACTGAAAGAATAAACCTCAAGAAAGCCTTTGATTGTAGCTTAAGGCATAGTCAGCCATGCTTGTTTGATCTCTCCCTGTTCTCACTCTTTTGCCACCACAACACGCATTAGTACTTCCTGATTCATGAAAGTACGTATTCCCTTCTCCTCATTCTCGCTGTCTCTAGACTCTTCTAACATATAAGAAGGAATTTGTGCAGCTGGCTGACTTCTGTTGAAAGCATTGGGCACCTTGCTGTTCTTGTTTTACTGTGAACATTTTAACCTAGAGGCGACAGGTCAAGACCATGGCCAGATTTCCATAGTGTTTGATGCTCTGTTGACCCAGCAGTGTTTGCCCTGCTTATTTCTTGGAGCAGTGAGTTCCAGCAGTTCATTGCTATGTCTTTTCCTGTTTCCTCAGCAGCATGATCTGTAATACCAGTAGTCCATTCTTTTTTTTATAGTTTTTTCCCTAACCCAAGAAGTTTTTAGACTCCTCATTTTCTGCAGTCCTATGTTGTGGAAGGCCATTGTGTGCATCCATTGCTGTCTTTATCTGGGTCATTTGCGGATCTGCTGGTGCCACATATACACATGTATAGTTAGCACCTTGGGAGACCTGTTAATTTTCCCATCAGTGCATGAGCTGTTTTGATCCTACTCTTTGCTTAGGAGAGTTTCCCCACTGTCATTTAGTGTCTAGGGAGCTGCTGGCTTTTCTTGAGAACCTTTGTTCTGCTGGGACACTGGCACTTGCACAGCTAGGGCTGTTGATCTGTGCATATTTGCCATATTGTTTGCTCTTGTCATGCTGCATGTCCTCTAATTACACTGTCCTGGATGGGTGCCAGCAGGAGGAGGAAAAGATATACAGTACAATGTGAGATGGCATGGAGAGGTTTTACTCATGCAAGGGAAGACTTCATCCTGCCCTTTGAGCAAATGTTTAATATTCACAGGAATGGCCAAAGTGCTCTTGTTCTCAGTGAGCTAGGGCCTGGCTCTGAGCAGTTGCAAATAGACACTCACAGCCTTGCACATGAGGCTCTGTGTGATGTGAACGTATGCCTATTTTCACGTAGGTCTCCCTCCACACAAGTGGTGTCCTTGATGCCGAAATACCTTTAAGCCATGAGGTGCTTATGATCCCACCAACAGCTCTCTGACCAACTGAGACAAATCCACCTTTGAAAATTGAACTAATGCAAAATGATGACTCAGAAACATCAAGGATTTTTTTTGTTTGTTTGGTTTGAACCACAAATGGTTCTGTTTAAAGTTTGCCTAGGTTCAAGCTACAAGCTATAGAGCCAAATTGTGACTGTGCTGATATTTGGGGCTTAGCTCATTATAAGGAGGCCAGTCTTTAACTGATTTAAGTTTCAACTCAAAGCCAAGAACTGATCTGTAACATCTACAGTTGTGCATTTTGTGTAAAGTGTATATTTAGAGTCAATGTAACACTCATGACTGGTAAACAAGAAAGTCTCAAAAGTAAACACTAGAAATAGGAAAGCGTTGGACAGAATTGTCGTGGTTTAAGCCCTATCAGCAAGTCAGCCACGCAGTTTCTACTCCCTCCCCCCCTCTCCCAGAGGGATGGGAAGGAGAATTGAAAGAATGTAAATCCCCCGGGTTGAGATAAGAACAGTCCAGTAACTAAGGTATATCACAAATCACTACTGCTGCCACCAATAATAATAACGATAAGAGAAATAACAAGGGAAGAGAATACTCTACCACCCGCTGAAAACAAGCCTGGCCGAGCAGAGAGTGCTCTTCCAGGTAACTCCCAGCTACATCCCAGGCATGACCTGCTGTGGTATGGAATACCTCTTTGGCTAGTTCGGGTCAGGTGTCCTGTCTCTGCTTCCTCCCGGCTTCCCGTCCTCCCTGGCAGGGCATGAGACTCACAAAGTCCTTGGTCAGACTAAACATTCTGACCAGCAACTGAAAACATCGGCTTTATCAGTACTGTCCCCAGGCCAAAAGTCAAAACCACAACACTGCACCAGCTACTAAGAAGGAGAAAAAGTGACTGCTACTGCTGAACCCAGGACAAGAATTTACATCATCAAAGTTTCTCTACATATTTTCAATTATTATCTTTTGTCTAATGTTATCATCCTGTTTGTTCATTGATTCGTTTATTGTTTTTCTTAATTAACTACAGATTTCTTTTAATGTGAGCTGCACACCATGTTTTACTGGTATTATGTATCAGGGAGAAATGTGCCTATGATTTGGAAGGAAATCTTGTTCAGGCATGAAAATAAAACAAGGTTTGTGTAGTAGGTGCAAATTAGGTTTGGTTTCATCCTTTGTCTTAGTATGAGTATGTGGGGATAGGTGATGGTGGTTTCTAGTGCAAAACCAGTTGTTGATCCTCCTTAACTGAGTGCTAGTAGCTGAAAATCCCAGGGAAAAGTAAAGAAGGATTTCTGGGGGGCATGTACCACCTCAAGCTAGGGAATATAACTTTGCTTTTTTTATCTTCACATGTGATCTTGCCAAAGTTTCTAGCATGCTCATAGCTCTCTCTCTTCATTGCTGTTTTGCTTTTTTTGACTTGTGATCATCTCAGCTTCATTAATAACAGCTAACCCCTTTCATCACTCTGTCTCTGTTTATTTAGAGATTGACCTTTTGAGTGTTTGTACTAACAGTTTCTCTTTTGTGTTCAACCACCCAAAATAAGTTCCCAAGAAAGGGAATGTTATTTTTCTCTTGCATACTTGCAGCACTCAGAAGACGTGCCTGTGCACCTGCTTTTCAGAAGAAGAGCACCCAGCTGCTCTTGCTGGTTTTGGGATGCCCAGTGCTTAGGAGATAGTGCCTTGTAATTGAATGCTAACAATTGCGATTTGGCGCAGAGGGTAACATTAGGATGTATTGGCGGCAGTGATCATAAGGGGATCAAATACTTTGTTTTGCATCTTCTGTGAAAAATCCACTCTCAGAGATGCATTGCTAAACACAGTTTCTCCAGAGCTAGCTACATGTATGAACAGCATTTTCTGCCATCTGTGGGGCTGGCTATGAGACAGATCTTGCAAAACCTGCAGCATTTAGAAGAACAAAAGAAATACTGTCTTCTTTATTTCCTTGCAGTGCCTAAAATGCAAATAAAAGGCAGAGGGATCTTGCATATAGAAGAGTCTTGCACGTTTCCAATTTTCTGTTAGCCTGAAACAGAGTCAGAAATGTAGATATGTTAACAGGGCAGTAAGATCTTGGTTCAGCAGTCATTCTAGAGGTGAATATGTTGCCCTCTGAACCATTGATAACATTTCCTATATAAAGAAGAGAAGGCAGAAATTTTTAGCAGGAAAAAGCAGAAACTCTGATCTAAGTGGAGGAACAAGCACTGAAAAAGCATAGAAGCCCTGTTCCCCCCAAAGGAAACCAAAACTGAGGAATAGAAGACCCAGAGAAAGCAGGACAGTAAGGATTCACGTCTACCACAAACAAAAGAAGCTTTGAAATGGCTGTTGCATAGGGTAACACTTAGATAGGTGCCCCAGTGCTTGGAATTAGGCTAGACTGACTCTGAAGGGTTTTGACAGAGCTCTAGCTTGTAACTCCTCTGCTAAGTGTGAGAGACCCAAGAAACCCCAGAGAAATGACTGCAAACCCCCTTGTCAAAAGCTTTGAAAAATCTTCCCATCTTTGTCTTTTCCAAGTTTATCATGTCAACCTGAGCCATTGCTATTCCTGAATCTGTTACACTATGAAACACAGCACAATGTGCAAGGTGCTGAGTTGCTGTTTAATGAAGCATAATTTCTTACTGCCTGTGAGACAGTTTTTACAGACTTGAGGTTTGCACTTCAGTTTGGTTACTAGAGCCCAGCCCTGAGCCCAAGAGACTGCGGCATTTTCAAGTAAGGGACTATCCTTCTGTTATTTCTGCACCTCATTTAGCAACCCTGTTGAATTTACTAAGACTGATCAGATGAAAGCCATGGTCAGATTCCGTCTCTTCAGCCCCATAAAGAGCTATGAGAAATTAGTCTTTGTGGTATGTGGTGTCACTGTTGAGCTGCACTGTCACCTGTGCTGTTGTAACCACACAGTCCAGGAAACACTAATGCATTAAATAGAGAAAACATGCTACTCCCATCACAGTCATTTCAGGCTCAAAGCCTCATCTGGCCATGTCCTGGTCTGGCCGTGTCCTCTGGTGCATAACAGCTTTCGCTGGCTGTGGGTTCTGGCACTCGCCTCACACTCAGGTTTCTCAATATTCAATCTGTTAATTAAGAGCCATGTTTTGTCCTGCAGGATTTGCAGCTGGCCAGGTTGCTCATGCTGAAAAATGTGAGTGCTGTGGAGAATCATTTCCTACATGCCACATCATGCAGCAATGGGGAACATGGAACAAATGTGTGACCAACAGTTATAAGGGAAGTAGGGAGCACCTAGTGACTGTGTGGAAAGAGACAGGGAGAAGGAGTAGGGAAACACCCCAGTGACAGTGGAATGTAACTAATAGGTCCCTGTAGCTCTCTTCCCATTCTGGCTACACTTTTTCTCTTGATTTGCAGCATGAAGAGCAGCAGGGAATGCCAAAAGTCTTTCCTGCTGATGGAGAGGAACAATTTGGACATCTCTCTGTCAAAAATGTACATTCTTGAGGAAAGAGCTGGATGCTTTGGTGTCACCCAAGATGCCTCATTTCATTGACTCTCAGAAATGTAAAAGCTGGAGGGATGGAGACTGTGTCATCTCATACCCATCAGCAAAACAAGATTAAGTATATCCCAGGGAGTAACTTCCAGGCGCTTCTCTTGGCAAAGGCTACATCTGGTTGGGAATTCCACTGTTTTTACCAAATATACAGTGGGTTCCTGACCTGAGTTCCTAGGTGTGAGTGTGAGTGGCCTAGGCTGGTGTGAGTGCCACCCAGGCTCTCCTAGAATACATTTGTCAAGCCTGCCCTGTCAAGATATTTCCTCCGTGCAAGACTGATATCAGTAGAGATGTGGGCCTGCCATGGGGGTGGTGAGCTGTGGTGCTTTTAGGACTAGATTTGGGAGGGTTTGAAACCAGTGCTGCCCTGCCTCTGTTCTTAAAAAGAAGGAAATCTGCAGTTCTGTTTCCAAATGTTTTTTTTTTCCTATAATGTAAAATCAAGGCCTAGTTTTGCAAACACAAGTTAGAAGCTGATCTTTTTCATTACAAATAACTGTGCAAGGAGGGAGTGATACTGCAGCTGTAACACATTACAATCTCTCCTCTTTTTCTTTAAGGCCAGTTTTTTCTCTCTGGCACCCAGCATTAAATGTATACATCTATATTTGGCTACTAAAGAAGCAGCCCGAGGTATGATTTTTCATAGCACAATGCATTTGACTTCTGTAGGGGCTGCAGGGACGCAGCAGTTCAGAAAAGCTGACCTCTGTTTGGTATTTACAGATGCATTTCAAAGCTTGACTTAAGGCATGTGAATTTGAAAATGTTTGACCTAAAATCAGTTTCCCTTTGCAGTTTATTGCCAGCTCTTATCTGGCCGTTACTGTAGCAGGTCACCACATTACCCCTTAGCAGCCATCAGTGTCAATTCCCAGCAAATGAATTCAGCAACTTGCCAATTTTTTATTTTTTTTTTAAATGGCTATTTAAAGATTACAAACATCATAAATCTTCCAGGCTTGTCATTGAGAGTTTATACGGAGTTTGTTGATGAAACAACTTTACAGATCAGCTGAAGAGGAACTGCAGGGTTTGAAGAAGCAAAAGGCTTTTGATAGTGTGCAGTAGTCCAAGAAATTGAAGATAAAAAACAACTTGCTGGCATTTTATCCATATTCCTCCTTTCTACTCAGAGTGAGATATTCTCTTCAAACCACTGAGAGAGTCTGAGCATTTCCCAGCCCTATAGAGGCCAATGAGCACATACAGCAAGGGGATGTTTGTAACCCTGGGGGTTAGAGAAGGGGAATTAAGGCCCAGAGGGTGGCAGTGGAGGTGAGCATGACCTCCCTGAGCACAGCAGTGTTTCTCTCCCTCTTCACATCCTGCAGTGGAAAGTTCCATTGCAATGTTGTTGTTTTACAATTGCAAATTTTATTTGCTGAGGAAAGCTTGAATCTTGTGGACATTTTGATAACGGCCAATAAACTCTCTTCCATAAATCTGTTTGGTGAATCCCTTGGTTGCCATTTGCATTCTCATTCTCTGTGTAGGCCAATGGCTCTCATTGACACTTACTTATTTTGCAGTCAATGAACTGACTAGCAAGTTTATGGAGTAATTGCAGCATTATGCAACAAGTGGGAAAGTTTATGGCTTTGGAAGGAAGATATAATTGTAACAACTAGTGTAACTGCTCTAGCAACCACCATAACACCAGGCTGGTCCGTAAAACTCCAAATTAGATTGCAAATAAAGTGTCTAAAAACTGCATTTCAGGAATAAACCTCTATTTAACGGAGACAAATGGATTTTAGCTGTTAAAGTTAATTTAGGTGTCATTCCTTTTTTCTTGAAAAGCAAGGACTTGCTCATCCTCCAAGCTTCATCTGACTGCTGTTTCTGAAAAGTGTGGCACAGTGGTTCTGTGATAGTATATTTAAACAATAGTTATGTATCTTGCATATTCATGCAGTGGAATGGTCACTTTTGTGTTTCTCCCAGAAAAAGCCCCATTCTCCAGAGATAAAATCAGCCTGTGAGAATAAATGCAATACTAGATTGTGCTAACCTCTGAAGAGAAATTACAGTTTAAAACCTGGCCTTTGGCTAAACTGCCTGAGCCAAACTTTCACCTATGATATAGTAAGCACCAATTTTTTTCCCTTAAGTGAAATTGAGTCACATCAAAGACCCTTTAAGTGTCCTTGTATTTTTCAATCTTACTGCCAATTGCATTCTCATACTCGACCAGAGCTGCTATAAAACATGTATGCAGTACATCAAGAAAATAGCAGCACAGGGATGTCTTATGTCTTGGTATAGAGTGCAGAGCCATGCTTTCCTTTTTGCCTTGCTGTATCAGAGGATCACAGCTCCAGTGGTTGGATGCTGTTGTCTTCTGAGATGAGTTTAGAAACACAGACCCAAGGTGAAATTTCCTGCATCTGTATCAGGAACAAAGACAAATGACTCGATGTTCTAAATGCTATTCTGGTAGCACTTCCAGCTTGCTTCACTGAGCTGCGCATATTCATTATTTAGATGTTTTATAGATGACTGTGTGTTTATATAACTATACTGTCAGCTATATGTATATATTGTATGTATTATACACATTTATACTGTATACTTGGGATTATATTCTTGAAAAATCTTGCTCTTGTTTTCCCAGCAACTCTTTTCTGCTGGTACCCGAAACAGAGCATGGAAAGGGTATGTTAAAAAGACTGAGGCTGAGGGAGTGGAAATGTAATGAACCCCTGAACTGACTTGGAGAACATGGCATGCTGACAAGGTGTCATCAACTATGAAGCGAGGCAGGCCCCTTCACCTCTGAAGCCCAGCGATAGGTATCAGAAAGCTATTGTTATCTGAACCATTATCTGTGAAGCCAGCCGTGCGTGGTTGCCCCATTAACATTTCATGTGCTAAGAAATGAGACTGTGAATGCTTAGAAGTCTCCCAGTGGCTAAACTGCAAAGCTTTTATATTTTCTTTAATTGAAGACTTAGCACAAAGGCGTGTGTGTGCACATAATCTTCAGCCTGGAGATTTCAAGCTGTTAGGTAAATGAAATATTTCAAGGAGAACTTTTTGGATTTGTCACTGGATACTGTTAGCCTTAAGTAAATTAGGAATAAATACTTGCAAAGAGAGGTTCATTTTTCTTTAGCACTATTTTCTGATGTCAGCTGGGCAGATAATGCAGCCATGAAGTAGAATTCCTTTATAAAGAAGTACAAGTGCAAGCTCTTCTGAGGCTTGCAGGCAAACCCCTGCAGCTTCACAGAAGTAGCAGTATTTCAAACAGTGAGAAGATAATGGTCACTCTGAAAGGTAAGAAATGGATTTGGATGGTGGGATTTCAAAACCAAGCACTGATCCGACAGCTGTGACCACATCTGGCTGCATCAGTCATGCTGAAGGGAGGCCTGATTCACAGTCGCACTTGAAGGTGTTGTGCATCCCTCTGATTGTTAAAAAAATTGGTTTAGTTGGGGGTTAACTAATCTCTATCTGCCCACTGCAGGAGTTGCTAAAAAGGTGTAGGGCAGATGTGAACCCGGAATCTTGCAGACAGAAGAATCTTTCTATTTATGAGCACTTACAGAACTTTTCCCTTTTGCAATTAAGTGAATGTGGTTGTGTCCAGTATTCTACTGCCTGCCTTGAAAACAGAGTGCTGCTCTGGTTGTCAAAAGGTGTTCGGTAGTTTTTAAAAAAGCACAGTTCTTTTGAGATGTCAGGCAGCCAGATGTGTCAGTGTCTTCGGCAAATGTTGGTTTAGGTTTTTGTATGTGATTTAAGGTACTGTGAGCTGTTAATTAACTTATTTTTTAGTCTGTCCTGCCCTCTTGTGAACCTTGATGTTCTGTGTAAACCCTGAGGAGGTGAAAGTGAACCCAACCAGTGTGTCTGTAGGCAAGAGACTTGCAAAAACAATAGTGCAAACTGCAAAAATAGAGAAGTGCCTGCTGTGTCTTTGGTCTTTCTCATGCATTATTTCAACATGGACAAGTCTTTAAATGCATGTCCTTTCTCAAATGCCCCATTTCCCTTTCCCCCTCTGTAATGATTCTTGCTAGCCACCTCTATCCATTCAGCCCCTGAGTTGAGCTCCAGCTGTTTAGATCCTTTCTACTTTGTGAGTTAATAACAGGGACAAAACCTGTTGAAGGAAGAAAGACGAGGGGATGCAGTCCAAGGAGCTCTGTGGCTCTCACACCACCACCGCTGTGGCTGTTTCAGCATTGGACAGAGCTCTGTGGCGTGGCAAGGGAGAGCAAACATGCCAGACTGCTGTAGGCAGAGGCAGGACTTCCAGAGGCCTGCAGTGTTGGGCTATCCTTGCTGAAGTCTGAGAGGGTTTTGCTACAAGTGCTAGTAGGACCAGCGAAAGGCCATAAGAAGAAATCTCAGTAGCTTTCTTGGGTAAAAGCTTCCATGGAGCTTGGTTTTGGCTGGATGGCAACTACAGGAGCATACTCGTTTGATGGTAATTCAGATAACCTAGTGGAAACTTAAATATTCACTTATAAACCAGTATAAAAATAATACTCCCCATCTGTTTAACTAGTCTTGGTCATCTTGTAACAGTTCACTGACCATCTGTTATCATGGCATAGAGATAGACATTACGAATCTACTTGACTGTATGCATTTCAGACTTCAGTTTATTTTTGGTTGCTAGTACATATGGACTATGTCTGTTGCTCTCCATGTGTTTGTTCACAAGGACTTCTCAGCACAAATTTCCCTGGGAGGGGTGTTTCAGAATGGGGGAAGAAGGGAAGAAAAGCAATTAATTTTCTTCTTCAACAGTCATAAATAGTTTCTAATTTGGATCCTATCTCTCTCTCTTTCCTCCCCAAGCTGTGTGGATGGGGAGGAACCAGGGGAGGGTTGCTACCCAGATGTGAACTATCTGATTAATAAGTCACTGCCAGGCATGCATAGTAAAACTCAGACAAAATGAATCATTTTCAGAGTTCTCGTATCGGTATTTCTCCTCTCTACCCTCTTTCACATGCTGAAAGGTTGGGCAGGGTGTTCAGGCACACAGCCACTACCTCAGTGCTGGTTAGTCTCCATATCCAACTGGTGCTCTAAATTAGAATTGTACTTAGCTAGTTGGATGCATTTGCAGGGACCTGCTTGTGAGACATACTCTTGGGTTTAGCAGCAGAGCTCTTAGTAGCCCAACTTAGAGTAGTACCTGCACCAGACAAAGATCAGGGGAAGTGGCTCTTTTTCAGGAGCAAGCAATGTTATAAAAAAGAAGTTGATATTTGGCTGGGCTTCTTCATGCTGCAGGTTACCATTTGTTGTTGCATCAGTGGTGTGTGGCTGTTTTATTGACTCTAAGTTCAGTCTTGGTGAAGTGCATTGGAAACAAATTTTTCCTAAGACCATGATGTTGTTGCTTGTGGACAGCTTCCAGGAGGGGGTTTGTAGTCCAGCAGAGCTGGAAGGGGTGCTGTATGCCACAGGGTAGCTTTTCTTTCTGCTTCTGTTTTGCAACAGGGTAACTTAAGTCTGTAGTACTCCTGCCTTTGGGTGGCATGAAATAGAAGTAAAACTTATACAGCCTGACTAGGTGTGAGCTAGGCAGCCATGCAGCTGGTAGGTGATTAAGCTAAATGTTGACACGCTTCATTCCTTTGATGGAAGTGTTTTAGAAAGGCTGTGCAGGTGATGCAGGAATGTTATAGGAGTTAGTCTATACTTGTTCATGTTGCTTATAAAATGTTTTGTGCTTCTTTCTAAGTTAGTTTATTTAGATAAGCAACAGCATCCATTCAGGCATCACCTAGCACTCTAAAGGAATTAGCTATAAGCCATCAGCTATCAGCTATAAACCATCATGACTCCTGTCAGGAAACCCTTCTAGCACACACAAATGCTAGGGAGAAAAATACAGACACAGTAAGTGTTGCACTGGGAGGAGTGACATAAATATCTATCTCGAACAGCGCCTCAGTGAACTGCTGTTTCCAGACTGGGGAAGCGTTTCAGGATCCTACCAGGACCCACAGTATTACTGACTGTTGGGCAAAAGGAATGGGTTCCTATGCAGTATGAACCAACTGAATACCTCTCATTGGGAACTGAGAGCACTTTTGTATGTATAACTATACCAGGCATGTAGACCAAACAGGATTATGGTTCTGCATTAATTATCAGCTAATTAGTCCTTTGTTTTTAGACAAGGCCTACTTCATAAAAATCAGGTGAAAGGATTTCTTGCATATATTACTTACTAAAGCTTTGTTAACACCTCATCACCTTTAATCTCTCACCATTCTTATTTGTATTTAGTAATCCCTCTGAATTAGCAGTGGTGTGACCCATTCTCTGCTGAAGGCCAGACTGCCAGTTTATTGAAATTACTGAAACGAGGCGCCAAAGTAACGTAAGGACAAATGCCTCTCTGTACAGATTGGCATGAACACTGGAGGCAGCATTTGAGCGTAATATTGACTAATTATTTAACCATGAGTGGCAGCTTTGAACATTGTGTTCTTTTTGCTTCACTTCCTGCATTTACTCTGAATCTAATTATGAAGGGAACAAGTATTTCTTCTCAGGTCGCTGAAAATGCAGCAGCTAGCTTTGGGAAGTGCATGGGATGCAAAGTGAAGGCAGCCTTGAACTGTGCATCAGCTAGTTCTTATACTAAAGTTAGTACTAGCATGCTAGCACTAGTACTAACTGAGCAGAGAGAGCAGGTGTTGACAGGGATCTAGTCTGAAAACCCAAAGGCTGCTGATAAGAGAAAAGTAGATCTTGGTCTGAAAATACATAGTTTGAAATGAGGTGCTTGGATTTTTAGCAATATGATTTCTCTTCCCCCTCCCCTTTCCTCCCCTCTTTTTTTCCCCCCTTCTGGAAAGCTTGGCTTTTTAATGACAATTCTTTCTGTGGTGTTACCAAGAAGTGTCCCCAGTTTGATGCTTTTCAGTAGGGGTGGTGTATCGAGAGACATGACCCCTGAAAGAGGAACGTAAGCATCTGGCATTTACTTTGGGTGCAAAATCTCTCTGCTATAGACAGAAACTTTTCTGGATTTAAAAGAATATATTTGTACAGTAAACAGCTGGATCCCATGAATGCTAAATCCCTGGCAGTGTTCAAGGCCAGGTTGGACAGAGTCATGGGTGACATGATCCTAGTGTGTGGTGTCCCTTCCCATGGCAGGGGGATTAGAACTAAATGATCTTAAGGTCCTTTGCAACTCTAACTGTTCTATGATTCTGTGAATGATAGGAGACAATTTTCAGTTGTTTGAGAAGGTGAATGTCCATCTTATTCTTTCCCTTGCCCCTTTTGGTATCTTTACCCATGAGGTGAAAAATAATAGACTCCTAAAGAGCTGAACTAATAAACATGGGAGTAAGGTGGGAGTTCCTGTTTAGGTGCTACACTGAACGTTGTGACACCTTGAACAATTAGACATGTATCTAATATGAAATTTGAGTCTCATCCTATTTATTCTGCACTCCTTAGAGAAAAGGACTGTCTCTTCAAGTGGGTTTGTATACAGTCAAGTTAGACACATGACATGGCCCTCACTGGAGACTTGCAATCCCAGAGTTACCCTAGACTAAGCTCTCTCTTAATGCAGAGTGTAGTCTTGACATCTCAGCTTTTACTTGAAAAGTGTGTCCTTGAGATGGCCTTGTGCCTCATCTCAGACCGTTGAAGTAAGCCTTTCTTTACTGTTGGACTTGTCAAAATCAGAGAACATGGGTTTAGCTCAGCTTGGGGATAAGCTGTGAAACTTGAGTCTGTGCATTGTCTCTGGCCATGTGCATATTGCTGGAATCTCCAAGGGCAACTATCTGCCACAGCTCATTGTGCAGCTGCCAGCTCAGCCTTTCTATGGCTTGTTGGGTTTCTCTTCCATAAGCAAAAAGCCACCTTGAAGATTTTGCTTGGCCCTCAGGCTCATTCAGACTTGTGGAGGGCAGCTGAAAGATAAGTGAGCGCCTCAGTGGAACAAAGCTTCCTGGATTGCTAACCGTACTCCAACCTCCCCTCAGCAAGCCTGGCTGCACACACCTATGCTTTTGTGGCAGATCAGCACAGTAGTTGTGGCAGGCTAAGGACACCGCATAAAGACCACGTTGCTACTGCCTTGAGGTGCAGTCCTGGAGGCTAGAGTCATGTGCAGTATAAATATATCCTCTTACTTTTTCACTGGAGTCAGATGATGCCAGGCTATTATATTAAACACGATGTTGCAGTACGTACTCTATGGATGACTTTGTGAATGATACTTTTTTCCATAATAAGTTAGGTGGAAATCCCCTAGCTCTAGACCAGGGTGTTAATGCCAGCCATAGCCCTTGCTTCCTTTCCATGAAGCTTTCTTGAATTATCTAGGTTGCTACTTGATGATTTTCCTCTGTGAGAAATCTACTGGTTGTCTTTCCTGGAAGTGCCCAGTGCGTGATTTTAACTACAAAGGTTATTGAGACATGCCAAGACCAAGATGTCAAGGTTGGCCCTGAGCATTTGTCTCCATACTACAGGAAGATTTATCTGAAGTAAAATGATTGCCAAAAACCCATTAGATAATTTGATGTCCTCTGTTCCTGGTTATGTCCAAAGTCTGCTACAGGGCTCTGATTCCAAAATGCACTTTCAGTAAATTTTCAAGTGCTTTGTTTGTTTTAATTTAAGGTACCATTTCTGTAAACACATAGTTGTACTGCTTTCTCTTTGCCCTTGATGCTGAGTTGGTTGTGCATATTAATTAAGGGCCATTTGCAGAGGAAATACAGAGTGGTGCAAAATGTGACTGAGCACATGTGCTGTGCTGCAGTCTGCAGTGTTCTATGTTGCACCACTTTTTGATGGGACTTGAAAAATTGCAGGTGAAAACATACTCTTCCTTTATTAGTCACTATTATTAGAACCATATGGCTTGAACTGAGGAATAAAGTGGGCCTGGCCTGTATCAACCCAGCATGTCTCTGTAGATGAATATAATCTCTAAAATGGAGATTAAAGGGGAAATGAAGGTGGGATAGTGCTGTCCACACAATTGCTCTAGGAGATGCTGCCACTATTTCTCAGTTTTCAGGTCATGCCACAGGGTTACTGGAGGATGACACAGTGGTGGAGGGCAAGTTCTCTATAGGAATACTGATGTACTGGTGTACACTTGCATTCAACATTCCGTATTCCGTTCTAAAATGAGAATCACCCTTTTTTGTGTAGAGGTTAATATATGATACATAACACGAATCCATGGAAGGTATTTGCATATTGGTGTGCTACTGCTGAGCAAAGTTCCAGATGAGACCTTGACCACCCTTGCCTGGCTTGTCATGAGATAAGAATGCATGTTGTCATACTGTATAAGAGTCTCTGAGAAGAAATTGTCTTATCTCAAAGCAGTCTAATTATGAATTACTTGGAGCTAAGGAGAGATTAGTCTTTTGGCATACTATTTAGCATTTAATTGGTTAGTGCTTCTTGTATGCTTTACCACTTAATCTTCAGGTAATGGTCTTTCTTGAAGACAGAACCCTGCAGTGGGTAGAAACTGCAGATCTGGTCTGCCCTGGAGATTGCATGAGTTTCCCCTTGTCTAGAGACCATTGTGACTACAGGCACTGTGGACACCCCAGATTTGTGTTGTGCTATGACTAAGAAAATGAAATGCTCTCCTGAATTATTGCATCTAATAGGTCCTCAAGCACATACTTTATTTTCCTCCTTCTTGAGATAAGGATGTTTATTAAGTTATCTCTGAAAATTGCTTCCAAATCTGTTTTCTCTTGTTATTTGTTAGAGTTATGCAGGCCTGTTAGGTGTCTCCTTTCTACCATTTTTAGAGTTTAATTAAGTCCTTGTTGGTTCTGAAGGACATTTGACCAGGCCCAAAGCCTCAGTGTGTGATTACAAATCTGGAGAATCAGCCACTACTCCACTCTCACACTGTCTCACTGAGCGGCCAGGGGCTCCAGCAATAGGCAGCATTCTGTGGTATATGAGATACCGCTTCTGATTGCCGTGTCTCACTCAGCTGCCATCATGGGAGAGTCTTATCCATCTGACAGCAGCCACCACCAGCCTAGCATCAACTGGTAGCTAAAAATAACAGAGGGTGGAAAAAAATACTCAACATCTAAATATAAGTTTCTGATACCTCAGTAGGGAGCATTGCATTTCCTAATCATTCAGTCATATGGTTTAGAGATTGATTAATACTGGAAAGCCTCTTGTTTTTGCCTTGGTCACTGGTCTCTCCTTACCCTGGCTCTTTCTTGAGAAGGCAGAAGTTTCCTTTTCCTTCCCTTGCAGTACTCCAGCATCCCTTCGCTTGCTTGTGTGCCCTTTCTCATAAGCCCTGCTGCCCACTGGAGTGGTGGGAGCACCATGCAGTGCCCAGGATGTTTGCAGAGCTGTGCTGGCTCATGCAACAACCTCCCAAAGAAAAGCATGTTAGGGCAAGAGGAGGGTTCCAGAGGGCACAGCGTGACATTCAGGGCACTGTATCTTGCCATCTTCAAGCCAGCACAGCACCCACAAAGTGAACCTGTTGAGCTGCATCACCTGGGCTTGCCACCCACCCTGAATTGTAGCACAGGTTGAATGAAATAACACACAGATGTGGGGAAAATGGCAGAAGTGGGTTTTTTTTTCCCCAACCCATCAGCTGGCTGCCTTTGAAAATCAAAGGCTAGAGAGATTTCTTTCCTTGGGAACACATGCCAAGCAATTGTGCTCCATTGTTGCTGGCAGATTTGTTTTTGCACACTTCAAACAGGAAGAACGGCACTCTCAGGGCAAAGAAGCTGGTATAGCATGAGTGAGGTGGGAAGAGAGGAAAGAGCCAGCAAGGAGCAGCAAAATCTGCAGTGGCTTCGCCACGTTCCCTAGCAACCTGCACCCTGGAGAACCGCTTGCAATGTCTTCTCTTTATCAGCACAGCTGCATGTGATGTACTAGCCTTGCCGTGGTCTGGCTCACACTATTTTAGGTTTAAAAACCAAACCGTGTGATTGCAGTACTGTCACGGGCATAAGGACTTTGGATTGCTTTCTTGCACAGATGGGAGCAATTTACAAGGAGGGTTGGGAAAGTAACTTTCTGTTCTTGCTTGAATGTTGTCTGGTACCAGCTAGTAAATACTGTCTTGTGGCTCAAAGACTTTGTGATGAGTAGATTAGATAGCTCCCCTACCATTTGTTTTCCCCATAAGGTGGTATTGCATGAAGGACTTGCGTCAGTGTTTCTGGAGTAACTTCTTTCCTTCCATCCACTGCAAACACACGTGGATCTTTGTACAGCAGACATGTGAAGCATTTTGCTGTCTGGAGCACCTATGCTGATTGTCTGAATGCTTCCTTGCCTGCCATTTACCTGCTCTGGCCAGACTCACTGCATCCTGTCTCCCTTCTGGGAGGTTTTAGTGAGTGTCAGATGGACATTCATGTAGACCAGGACAAGAGAAGCCCTCTATTTGTCTAACACAAATATTTACAGCCCATACAGTGGGTCTTCTGAATGTGAGCTGCCTCATGCACTTGAAGCCTAAGCTGGAGATACAGCATCTTGGATACAGTCACTGTGCCTGGTTTAGGGCCTGGCTTCTTTGTCATACCATTTCTGAACAAAGTTTCTTTGATTTAGCATTTGGAACAAAACCGTAAAGTAACTTAGTACTGTACAGGAGCTTCCTTTTCCACAGTTGATCCATACGGCCTTCAGCTGGCTTTGCTCAACTCTGTTGCAGAATATGTTACAACTGCTGCAACAATCACAGAAGCATAAACAACAAGTCTGGAACAGACTTGAGGATCTGTCTGCTGCTCAGAGACAGGATCAACTCTGCCTAAGCCATTCTTCACAAATATTTGTTTGTTCCTACTCTGAAAAGCCTCAGTGATGGAAATCACAGTCACTTCCCCAGGCAATCTCTTCCAGCACTTTGCTGGCCTCCTCCATGTAGCAAACCCTCTAAAGTGTGCGAGTGATTGAGATGTATGCCCTACACATGGAGGGGGCCTGAGCCCCCTATTTTATAGTGTAAAACTAATGCAGAGGGGCAGAAAGGAAGCATGGAGAGCAGAAGTCTTCAGGAAAAGAAGAGGAAGGAGTCTGTAAGGTGTTTGATGTTTGATGAAGGAGTCTGTAAAGGTGCCTGATCTGTAAAAAGTTTGATGTAAACTTTTTCTAGGTGTGCGTTTGAAATCTGCTTGGCTCTTAGGAGCAAGGGTAGATAAGAAGGGTCTTGGAGGAGGCATGTTTACTCTGAGTTCCTCTCCAAAAGGAAGTCAGCTCCACAAAAGGAACGAGGAGAAAGGAGGCCCTGGAAAACAAGTTAGTCTGAGCTGAGAGGTGGTAGCAGGAGTCCATGAAAGCCAGACTGAGAGAGGCCCCATAGTTAGGGACAGTGATTTTAATCAAATAAGCTATCTAGGGCTTACTTAAAGTGTCACCTGCAAGGAAGCAGGTTGCAATCACCCATATCCCCAGAGAGTGGGGTCTCTGTCTGCAGTGTTCACTCTTGGTCTGGCAGCCTGGTAGTTGGTTTTCTCCCTGTGTCATATGTTCCTGTGAAAGACAAATGCAGCTGAGGGCTCAAGGGGCTGCAGTTAGTCTGGCCAGGCTTGAACAGCCTTGTTGACTCAACTAGTGCCTCTCAACCAGCCGATGTACACCTGAGTACATTGCTCACTTTGGGACACTGAGCTAGATCCTCTGCTGCTGTGTAAATCAGCGAGTTCCCTGGAGCGACTCTGATTTGCACCATCTGAATGTCTAGCCCCTCCTTTTCAAGTAAATTCTGCAAGCAGAATTATATATATATATATACACACACATATATATATAATTTTTTATATATATATCTCTATATATATATAGAGATATATATATATAGAGATATATATATATATATATCTGTTTTTCCCCTTCAGCCTTTGCTCAGTCAACCTGTGAGATGCTTAATCATTAAAAAACAGAGGGGAGCTGCTGCTGTTGTGATTGAAGAGGACACAAAAATGTTTCATGGACAAAGCAATCTTTTTAATACATCAAATTGGTCCAGGTGCATTGTTATGTCCTGCCATAGCCCTCAACCTCCTCAGTAATAATTGCACATGCCACTGCCTCTTTCAGTTTGCTCCATTCTCCACAAAGTACCGCTTGACCAATTAGCGAGATAAATTCATCTCTAGCCCAGGCGGTATGTGGACAGCCTTCTTTGCTGTGTCTCTGTACATAGAGGAGTGTCTTGACAGCTAAACATGGATCTTGTTGAGCTGTCAGTTCTGCTAACTCTCCCAAGTGTCTCTTATTTATTGAGCCATCAGGCTTTTCCTGACCTCCCCAAAGTCAGTCCTAGCCTCATACAAAAGACAATGCAGAAATACAGCTTGAATGTGGCCTTCTGAGCAGAGTGAGTTTCTTCAAGCATTTGATTCCTTGAACAGCACAAATCATTAGGTCTGTATGTCAGTGCAGTGCCTTTGCCCCCATGCTGGTGGCAGGAGGCTGCAGCTGGGGAAATTCAAATTCACTTCCTTAGTGCACAGTGTGGTTTGGTTGCCAAGATCTTGGGGCTTTTTAAGAGGCTGGTGGCAAAACAGAGGACAAGGGAAAGCAGTAGAATGGCTCTGAATCCAGGCAGCCCTTCATCCCTCTCTGGCTCCAGCGCCAAGCAGGGAATTTCTTCTTGCTCTTTATTCCTAACCTGATCTGGCTTGGAGACCATAGGAACTTCTGCAATACACAGCACAATCTCCACAGAACAAGCACCTATGTGCTTACCATCTGGAGCATCATGATGACAAAGTTGTTTTCTGTTTGGCTGGAAAGCATCCCAGACAGATGTGGGATCACACCCTAAATGCAGCAGGGGAAGCAGAGAGGAGGAGCATGTGATGTTTGAGCCCTATATAATGCTTCCATGTGGGAATCAAGTGAGACTGAGGGTGTTAGTGCTGTGATCTGGATGCCCACCTTCCCTGATGCCCCAGTAAAAACACAGATGCACATGTGTCTGGAAGCATCTGACTAATCTCATAGTCTGAAATTGGTGGGGCTTGGATAACATTGGATAGTTCTTGTACAAGGGAACTGATTCAGTAAAATCAGCTGATACTGATACCTCTCATTTGCTTTTGCTTTCCTGCTTGCTTCCTGCTCTGAGGATGCTGTTAGTCCATCCTTCCATTTCATCCAACTCCTTTGCACATTAGTCTCTCCTAAGCTCGCACTTCTCCCTTGCCTTTGTAGTTCTGCCTTTTTTGTTATATTTGTGTTGCAAAAGGCTAATTTGCTCTTTCCTTTGGTTCTTTCCCTGTGTTGCCAGAGCCCTCATTCCAGATCTGACCTTGACCTGTCTTCTCCTGTGGCTCTTCTCCTCCGAGGGCTATCTCCTGCCCTCTCCACAAGCATGATGAGTAGCATCTGTAACAGCCATGATTAACACAGCAAACTTAGATCTTCACTCCTGTTCCAGCAGATTGCAAGAATAAGGTTGAGGCCCTTTGAATATTGAATAGCCACGGTGAAACTTCCTATAGCAGTTTTCAGTAGCCCATAGTCCCTGCTTCTTTGCTTCCCTGCCATGACGTCGCCACCAGGTGGGACCTTCTGGGTCCTCAGCCTGTAGTTTTCTCTGAGGGAAAATTGTTCCTCATCTCTTCCTGCCCTTTTCTCATTTCTCACCTCCCTGATTGTGGGAAATTCCTGAGCAAAGACAGTGTTTCAAGGGAGACTTGAAGCTTTTATCTGGCTAATACTTAACTGCCCTGGACTGTATTACAGAAGAATTATGACTTTGTTGAGAAATTTCTATTGCTGTAAGCCAAATGAGAGATCATTTTCGTAAGTACATTGGGTGAAATAAATGATAATCTAGATGACAAGCGTTTACCCTGGCGTTTTTCCCCCAAGTGCAGTATAGAATTCGGCAGTGCTTTGTTCTAAAAATATTATTTCTCATTTTCCGGAGGTAATGGATAGTGAAACGTGCGAGTTTCTTCTAAAGCCGCAGTGCATAGGCTATCAAGATCACGTTCACTCGTGGCTGCAGCCCTTCACTCTCTCCTCCTTCTTCTCTTGTGTATTATTCCCTCTGGTCCTGATGGCACTGTTTAATTTCACCACCTTTTTCCTTACTGCCAGTCTGTCGAATACTCTGCCTGATAGTGCCTGGCATCACAGAAGCACCAAGTGCAGGTAATGCCTTGTGGGTGCTGGCTGCACTGTGAGCTTGCTGCCAAACATTTTCCCAGACTCTAATATGGGCAAATAGAATTAGGTCTGCAAGCAAACTGCCCACTTTTGGTGGACAGTTTCACTTGACAAAAGGTGAGAGGGATCTTTCTGTTTTTAATCACGAGTCATTACAATCAACTCCAGTCCAGTAACTTTGTGAGGAGGCAATGTTCTAGCTTGGGCTGGAGAGAGTAGAGATGCAGGGTTTGGTGGTAGAAGTGGTGTATGTGATCTGCTGTGAGCCTCAACACTGATGGTCTGGAAGATTGCTCCTCAGGAATGAAATAACACGTTTTTGCAAATGGTGCTTGACATGATGTTAGATGGCTGAGCTGAAATTCAGGTGACCTAGGGATACCTGCAGAGGGCTCTTCGTGAGGAGAATTAACTGTTTTAAATGCAGTAAAGCTTCAGTCTCTTAAAGGTAATAAAGCAATTTGGCAACAAAACCACCCACATAGATAGAATCATAGAATAGTTAGGGTTGGAAGGGACCTTAAGATCATCTAGTTCCAACCCCCCTGCCATGAGCAGGGACACCCCACACTAAACCATGCCACCCAAGGCTCTGTCCAGCCTGGCCTTGAACGCTGCCAGGGATGGAGCATTCACAACTTCCCTGGGCAACCCATTCCAGTGCCTCACCACCCTCACAGTAAAGAACTTCCTCCTTAATATCCAATCTAAACTTCTCGTGTTTAAGTTTGAACCCATTACCCCTTGTCCTGTCACTACAGTCCCTGATGAACAGTCTCTCCCCAGCATCCTTGTAGGCCCCCTTCAGATACTGGAAGGCTGCTATGAGGTTTCCACACAGCCTTCTCTTTTCCAGGCTGAACAGCCCCAACTTTCTCAGCCTATCTTCATACAGGAGGTGCTCCAGTCCCCTGATCATCCTCGTGGCCTCCTCTGGACTTGTTCCAACAGTTCCATGTCCTTTTTATGTTGAGGACACCAGAACTGCACACAATACTCCAAGTGAGGTCTCATGAGAGCAGAGTAGAGGGGCAGGATCACCTCCTTCGACCTGCTGGTTACACTCCTCTTGATGCAGCCCAGGATATGGTTGGCTTTCTGGGCTGCAAGCACACACTGCAGCTGCCTCATGTTCATTTTTTCATCGACCAACACCCCCAAGTCCTTCTCTGCAGGGCAGCTCTGAATCTCTTCTCTGCCCAACCTGTAGCTGTGCCTGGGATTGGTCCGACCCAGGTGTAGGACCTTGCCCTTGTCATGGTTAAACTTCATCAGGTTGGCACCTGCCCACCTCAGAAGCGTGTCAAGGTCCCTCTGGATGGCATCCCTTCCCTCCAGCGTATCAACGGAACCACACAGTTTGGTGTCATCAGCAAACTTGCTGAGGGCGCACTCAATCCCACTGTCCATGTCACCGACAAAGATGTTGAACAAGACTGGTCCCAACACCGATCCCTGAGGGACACCACTTGTTACTGGTCTCCAGCTGGACATTGAGCCACTGACCATAACTTTGGGTGCGGCCATTCAGTCAGTTCTTTATCCACCGAATGGTCCACCTATCAAACTGATGTCTCTCCAATTGAGAGACAAGGATGTCATGTGGGACAGTGTCGAACGCTTTGCACAAGTCCAGGTACATGACTTCAACTGCTTTACAATCTGCATCTATATAGATGGTATAAAATGTAGAGATGCTCTAACTGAGGCAGAAATTAGAGGATGAACTTTGATCTTCACTGCTTATGTGTTGTCTTGAGCTGTGTAAGTACCCTTTTAATAGTTTTCCCTACAATCTTTCACAAGTCCTTCATGTGCAAGTAAATAAGCTCTCCCTCTGAAGAGTAGCAATCTTCTGATTATTATTTGCAAATTCTCTTTTCTTTTGCATCACTAGAGAAAGTGTCATTTTTAATAGTTTCTGTCAACCTTGAAGCATACCTTGGCTAAGGGGTGAGCACAGTAGATGGCCTGGGCAGAATACAGGTATCTGGATTGTTTGTTAAGTTTCTGCCTCCTTTCCCCTGACTCAGTCACCTGAGACACTGAAAGTCAAGTGAAGTAGCGTACTCAGCATTTATACTCTCTGATGTGTTCGGAGGTGCCCATCCACTTTCCAAAGGAACTTGTACTCATTATGTTAAAAGGGGTTGGGACCCTCCAGTAACCACTTCAAGAAACATGGCTTGTGCAAAGCAAAAAGAAAAACAGCAAAGCTCTTACAGTGAAAGCAGCTACACATGAAGACTAGAGAACAGGTGATTCTGGGTTCAGAACATAAGTAAAATGGAAAAATCTTCCAGTCCTGAGATAAGGAAAAAAATTCTGAGTCCAGCAGGAATATAATTTCCTTTTGCTGCACTACTGTTCTTGCAAATATTATTCTTAATCACTTTTAGTTATACAACAAGACCTTAAAGGGACATATGTTTGTTTTGAAGATTTTATAATCTTAGAAGACAAAACGTAGGCACGAGTGGAAGGAGGCAGAATTCTGGCTACTAAATATGATTAATAATAGTCATAATTTGTACTCATTCAGCATCTTTCATACAAGGATATCAAAGCATTTTGTAATCAAGAGTTCATTGAGACTCTCAAACTCTCTTGAGACAGCCAAGCATTATGAACACCATTTATAACAGCAGGGTGCAGGATCAGACTGGTTAAGAATACTGCTTCGGATAAAACTCAGGAATCCTGCCCTCCAATGCTATGGATGTTAAAGCAAGCACCCACTCCAGTCTAAGAAGCTTTTTCTTTTTCTTCTGTAATTTATTTATATAATCTTTTAATGCTAAGCAAAATATGTAGTCTTCATTTAAGTCAGTGGTGTCCTGGGAAGTGTAATGGCCCATGTCACAGCTGACTAAAAGTGAAACTATAGATAGTGGGTTAAACACATTTGGTTAACCATTTGTTTGCTGTTACGGTTTTCACATGAAAAAAGAATAGATTGAAACCTGTATTGGTGATGGAAAGTGATGTGATTTTAAGTTTCTTTGTGTATTAAAACAGAAACCAAATTTGCATGTTCTAAGTATCTTTTTTAGCATATTCAGGCATCTGGCAAGAAAGCTATATTTAAACTGTTAATACAGTATGAATGCAAGTTTCACGTGCAAAATTAGTGCCATTAAAATTGTGAGGTTTATTTTGCTTTTAAAACAAGTGGTGCCCTGGCACTTCTGTTTTTGTTACCTGACAAGGGACTGCAGCTGGGACAGCCTGTTTTTTCAACAGGCGATGAACCTGAACCACAGGGCAGGTGGTACACATTGCACAAACACCCAGTTCAACCCCCAGCACCACATGGTGAATGGTGGTGAGCTCCCTCGTCGCTGTGGTCCACAGGGAAAGCACTGCACCAGAGGGGTGTGTAAGCCCATTGTGTGGTGTCATTTTTCATTGTCTGAAAAGAACAGTTGCGTTCTGCCTTTATGAAGTGCTTTGCAAATGAAGAACTTAAGAAAGGACAAAGCTCAATTATTTGCTGTGGTTTAGGGCTACTTCTGGAAGGGTAGGTTTTGGAAGTAGGGTACATTTTTTAGATCATTTCATTGTGGCAAAGAATCTTCTGGGCTAGTTGTGTACTGTGTCAGCAAAACCACCTCTTTTCATCAGTATGAATGTTGGAGCATTCCCATTTTTATTAGGTGTGCCCGTGTGCTTGTCCTATAAGATGGGGATATGGCTTGGTCGGTGGGGAAACTGAGTCCCTCTTTGGAATGCCACTTAACTGTGACGAGTCCCCTATGGCTCAATGTCTTTCAGGAGTGCTACCTTGGATTTACACAAGGGAGCTCTGTACAGGTCTTGAGGCTTATCATCTCCCCAGGCAAGAAACCCTAGATGGCACCACGTACCCCAGCATGTAGAGCCAAGGTGACGAGAAGCAAATTCAAACCCTTCCGCAGCATTTCCCTGTGAAGCTTGGGACTAAGCTTTGAGACTGTCATGTCCTATAGATGCTTATGGCTCCTACTCTGAAATGCAGATTTTGACCTGCTGATAGCAGTAAATATAATTCTTAATTAATTAACGCTTTGAAGGGAGTCCTGGAAGCCTGCTGTATTATGACATAAAGAAGAGGGGTGTTGATAAGGGTTTATAGGGCTTTTACTGCTGGTGATGATACATGGAAGTAAGAGAGTGCTTGACTCTGAGCCCAGAAAGATGTGGCAAGGCAAGCAGCTTTAAAGAGAATAATGCCTTCAATCTTGAAATAAACAGACAAATAAGCGTAGGACCTCCTGATGTAATTTTATGAAGCAGACCAAGCTCTTACAGCCAAAATCACAGCTCTAAAATGATCCAGTCTCTTCATCCGTATATTGGTATAATGGCGATACCATTCATTCTCCCTCTCAGTAGTACCATCCAGCCTGTGCCTTACACTCCTGGCTTTTTTAAGTAGTGCCTAAAATATCTGTTACCAAAGTAAGTGGGGTTAATAGGAAAATATAAAACAAAACAGACTGGTCCCCTTTTCATATGAGATAACCCTAAACAAGTAAAGCATTTTTGTGTAATGATAGGGCCAAGAGGCCCCAGGCAGGATCAGACACTGCTGCAGTTGTTTCTGTGTATACATTTAAGCACTGATGGGACATTAAAATGTAGTATTTTATAGGTGTTCTTATCTGAAATACAGTTTGAATCTACTGCTTCCTGAGATAACATGTAAGCGATTTATTACTTGGAGATCTGTTTAGTTTGCTTTTTCTAATGAGAAATGGCCAGTGTTGCTCCATAAAAGTCTAGCTCATCTCCTCTTAACTCTGAATATATAAACAAATCACAGTCTGCAGCAGAAACGTCAACTCTCCATAATAGAAGTGGAAGCTGTCATTTAACACAGCTGGGTTCAATGCAGAAGCAAGCAGCAGATAGCAATGTTTACAGATTATCCAACTTCTGTAATACCTAGCAAAAATAACCAGCCCTTCCAGATTCGAAACATTAGTGAGAATGTGAAGAATAGCAAGAAAAGCTGCTTAGTCTGTTTGCATATAATAGCATACAAACAATCCAAGGACAAAACAGTCCTGCTTGTTTATTACTGTGCTTGATGATTAATAAAACAGTCTCTGTAGTCACTTGCATTGCAGAAGCTTGGGTAGATTTGCAGGTACAATAAAGAGAGAAATATTATTAAACCCATTTTACAGAGTAATTAAGAGTGCATATATGGTGATCATATTGAATTTGCTGTCAATACACAGAGACTAAGATTTTGGTTTCATGACTATGAGCTAAAAGCTGTGGTCTGGAGAGTCAAAATAAACATCTCTATGAGATGGAAGTTCCCAGCTATTTAATGATCTTGCATTTTGGCTCTATTGTCTTGTTTTTTAAACTATCAGCAAAATGCCTCCCCTTCCACCTGTCTGCATCTGAGTTTCACAGTGTAAGAAAAAGAGATGTTTGGGCAAAGTTGCAGGCTGTGAAGTTAAAACAAAGAAAAATAATTTTATTGTTACTATTATTCAGATTCCATGTAACTTAATGACACAAGAGATTGTTGAAACTAAGAGCTTAGCAGGATTAGAATAGGACAGAGAATGTGCATGGATAGCTAAGTAAGGATACGGTTGCAATAATGAAGTCTAAAAATAAAGAAAAATATCCTCTAGAGCTTTGAAGTCTTTACAGAGCTGTCCTATTTCAAAGCAAGCCAGTGTTTAACAAATGAGGGCTCTGCTGCCAGAACTGCCTATTCTGGATTGCTGGTTTGCTGCAGGAAGTGGTGGGAGGGCAGGTAGGTAGCAAGGGAACTGCTGTCTTGTCCCCCTCTGGCATGTCCCAGAGGAGACCTCACTCCTGTCTGCCCAAAGTTTTGTGATTGTGAACTGCTGGTACGGGCAAGAGGTCACTGGCTGTCAGTGAGTATCTCCTCACGCAGGGCAGCTTTTTCAAAGGATCTCAATAAATTATTCTGTGACCAGGAGTAAACCCAGGAATGTGTGTGTCACATGGAATCCAAGCAGAATCGTCTTTTCAGGAATCTGTATGTACTCTGGCAGCTGTAGTTTTTCGCTGGGGGAAATAAATCAAGAAATAAAATATTTTGTTCCAGTGCCTCTCCTCTGAAAGAGAGATCAGTTGGCCTTAATTATAAACTGAATTACAACCACAGGCAATCTTGATATTTCTTGGGAGCGTGACTTATGAGAGATGTCTGGACTTGATGATCTTAAAGGTCTTTTCCAACCTAGTTGATGCTACGATCCTATGTGGCACCACACTGGATATTTTGATCTGAACGTTTGTGATGTTTTTGGACAGTCAATAACTTGAATGAAAAAGTGCAGTCTTTGTGAGGCTTTTGAATAAGAAATGTGCTGTGCTGCTATTTAACTGTTTATTTAACTGATGATCAGTTTTGGTGAGTGAAATGAAAGGAATGTGCTACCTTTCTGGAGATGAACAAGAAATAAAAAATGAAAGGGAAGGTAAGTATCCGTAAAGGATGTTTCTGGCTGCCTTTCAATTCCAAATTGGGCTAATTCTACCTTCTGAAAAGAAGATAATTTCCACATTTCTGTAATGGGGAACATGTAATTGAAGTTATTTTTTCTCAGAGAGAAGCAGCTTCTTCCATGATATTTGCAAATGGACAAGAAAAATGACCACATGCAATGCACTCTGAATCACGATGCATTCGTCACAGGATTTTGGATGACTGTAGATTTTGGGCTGAGGTTTTTACCCATTCGGGTAAATATTTATATGTGGATGGGGAAGATTCATGTTGGTGAATGCATCGCATCAACTGCAGAGCTCCCTTTTTGGGGCAGCCATTACATCTGAGACAGCTGACTACCAGTGAGGTCCAGAGGAGAAAACATGTGCCATAGAAGCCCTGAAACAAGTATCAACTTCATGTACCAAAATAGTTATGCAGTGATTCCACAAGACTGCTTCTTTTGACCTGGCTTTTTAGGAACTGAACTTTAATGAGGAAGACAGCCAGATGTTGCAGTGCTTTGAGATTGGCACAAGCAATTAACATACTTCATTTCATTTGTAGCATGAAGATATTTTCTATCACAGGGTTTAACCCTGGGAATACCTGTATTTTCTTAAACATCCTATTAATTAAGCATGCAAGGACAATGTTTTTTCATGAATGCATTTGCATCTGCATATGTGAGCGCAGTCGTGCTCTTGCCTCGGTTTTTGCTCAGTTTTTGTTGACAGTAGCGAAGATTGGACTCATGTGCTCATGCTCCCAAAGCATGGTCCTTCCTGCTGGGTTTTTGGTGACCAAGGCTTTTTTCTATTTTCATGGGTTAGTTTATCATCCCTGATGTTGTTGTGGTTAGCCAGACAGAGTGGTGCTCAGGGAATTTGGGAGGCCATGTTGCAGTTCGGCACAGACCCAGCTTTTGAGCTGCATCTAGCTAAGGAAGTATATGTTTGTGTGCATTGAGGCATCATGGAGAAAAGAGAATGCATGAAGATAACTGTGATAGATTAGACAGCAAATTGGATTTCTAGACAGCCTTGGTCATTGTACAGATCAGGAAAAAATAGAGGAAGTTTAATAAAAGATAACAACACAACTCTATTTTGTGAGGAAAGCCAGAGTTATATTTTTACCCTGACCTAACAAAGGAGGAGGAAGGAAACTGGTTTGCTGAAACAAGCACTTTAGATTGAACTAAGGATATGCTTTTCTTTCTGTTTGTGTGCGTGTGTGTCCCAGCAAACTCAACAGCATGTTCATATGCATGAAATGCATTTTCCTGGAGGCACATAGTCATCATGTGTCATGTGAAGAGGAAAAAGATGTGCCTAGCACTGCTTAAATGCTGGTCAAAAAGGAACAGCATTTTAGTCAAAAAGTTAAAGTGTCTCATATTGTTGTGGTTGGCATTTGTTATTTTTGCTAACTTTGAGTACTGGATAAGAAATCTCCCTGGTTTGGAAAAGTGCAACGTAGATAAAATATGAAAGCTGACTATTTATTGTGTGTATGAGGCAATGTGGCCTCCAAAACAAATGAGAGTCAGACAGAACTTAAAACCTGCAGATTTTGGTCTTTCATTTTAAGTGTCACAGCCCAAGCCCTTACTGAAGCAGACATGAGCAGGCCTCCCAATCAGGAGGTGTGGGAAGCTGACATGAAAGAAAGGGAGAGGCTTCCCACACCATCTCCCCAGGGTGTCCTGCCAAAGCCTGGCTGGTGGTAGTCTGCAGGTGTGATGGCTTTGGGTCAGAATAGGTCTGCAATGCTAAGTCCAGACCTAGTGGACGGTATGCCAGGCTGAGGACGTGGGTTAGGGTTAGCAGCCTGCATGCAGGTTTTGTTTTTGCCTTAGAGCCCATGTGTGATGATGGGCAAATTGCTTCAGTTCCATGTATCTTGCTTCCATTTTCTGTGAACATACAACAGCTCATGCCTTCAGTTTTGGTTCATTTATAAGGCCCAAGAGTAAAAGCAGTGTTTCAGATTATGTGTTGAGAGAGCCTCACAGAAGAGGCTAGATCGTGACATATCTGTGCACTTGTACCACACTGGTGATTGCTAATGGGGGGGAAATATGGGCATGGAGACCATCAGCAGCTTTGCACCGTACTGTCTTCTCAGTGCAAAATCTAGGGAAGTCGATGAGGTGACAGTGGTCATTCCTTTCTGCATGGAAACTGAAATAAGTACAATAGATGGAATAATATTTTAAGAGGCTCAGTTGCCATATTGATTTTTCAAGCTAGTAAATCCTTGACTGCACTTGCTGCATTAAAATATACATTCAGGCAAGATTCATGATCAGCTCTTAGCAACAACAGAGCAAAGGGAAAAACAGGTTGTTCCAAGAGTAAATGCTTTACATTTGGCACCTTTAATTAGCTTATTAATAAACCTTTTTTCAGGGTTATGCTATTTATTATTTCTAATGAAATAGTTGTCAACTAGCCTTCTAAAAACAGCCACAAAGCGCTTACCAAGGGTGTCTGGGTGTGCTGGGTCAAGTACCTGGCTCTGAAGCTCCTAGTCGTATGAATGGCCTTATCCTCACTAAAATGAGATGTCCCACACAGATGACACTTACATGACACAGAAAGCAAATGCAAGTCCTGTGCACCATGCAGGCTTGTTTTCCCACATGAAAAACGAAGTTGTGATAACCCAAACACATCAATGTGGTTGCATTTGCACGGTAGATTTCCAGATGTTCAACAGCTTCCTCAGAACAACTACTAGGCATTTAGAAATCCTGGACAAATGCACAAAATCTTTGAACATTGCTCAGGAAAAAAAAAAAACAACTGAGCAGAAAAAGAAAAAGAAAACAGCTCTGGGGAAACCTGAATGTGCGGTAGGTCCAATCTATATTCTCAGTCAGGAAGGTTGAGTGTATGGCAAATAGACCTTGCACAGCCCTCCACAGAAATTCATCCAGCCCACAGCTTATTTCAGGTGCCCTTTCTTCCAGGGACTGTGCCATCCATCTCCCTTGTGCACTGCTGCTACTCTTAGAGAGCAGCTGGTGGGCAGACAGCAGGTGAAACTGCTGTGTTGTGTGTACATGGCAAATCCAGCACTTCCAAGGAATATAGTAATCTGCTGCACTCACGGGTGCAGCGCCTGTGAGATAGAGCAGGTCAACAAGTGCAGAGAGGATGGTGTATAGCTTAGCATAGGCCCATGACAAGGTCAGGAATATCCAAGTGTTTGGTTTCTGGGAGTAGATGATTGAAGTATTATTGCTAAGCACCATTCTGAGACCTTCTCTACATTGATTGATGTCTTACTTGAAATCTCCTTGCCTGAAAGAAGAAAGCATAAAAGCATTTAGCTTATTCTCTTTCAGTGCTTTAAAACTGCCGTTCTCTGTTGAACATAACTGTCTCAATAAAGATTCATCATGTCCGATGTAGTCCCTGTAAGCCAGATAGAAGTGGCCAGTGTATTGTTTCCTCAGGAACTTTACATTTTCTTCCCATTTAAGTAGGTATAGAGCATGGGAAAATGTTTCCTTGTAGACTAAGGCTTGTAAGTTTCATACCTAAGGTCCAGTCTTTGATGAAAGCAGCAATTAATTAAATCACTTGCTTTACTGAAATGTTGCATTTCATAAGTTAATTTTCAGGAAAGCAGTGCACACATGGAAAGCTGATGTCAGCATTTTTTGATCTCTAGATGACTGACTTTCTCATTCTGGACACCAAACTTAGCTTCATTTAAGAAACTTCTAGGCATGAGTCTATTTATGTGCTTCTCAAAATATGCCCATACTTCTGCTGTTTTCCAGGGAGGAGACTTACTGTGACAGACTGTAAATACTGTATGCCAGCTGTTAGCATATGAAGGCCAAGAGGTCTCAGTTTCTAAGCACATATTAAAACCTTTGTATCCCTAGTACTAAAAATCTGTGGACTAGCTCCCACTCTCACTAATGTTAACAGCAGGATTTGTGTCAAAACAAACAAGAAGAGACCAGAACTAGCAGATCGGGATTATCTGTCTTTGTCCATATACTCCCAACACTGTAGGGATGGTTGTTCTATCATTTTTTATATTACGTTGTTAAGTGATGGAAGCTTTTGCCAAATCCAAACTGAAATGCTTCCAAGGCCTTTTTTAGTGTTGGAAAATGTTTGTGTCAGGTTATCCTTGGAATAATTGTCTCCTTTGTTTATTATTATGTGCTACCCAGTAGACACCCAATTATGAGGCACAGAATACTTCTCATTCTAGGAGGACATATAGCCCTTCACTGGATGTTTTTAGAAGTCAATTGTCATTACATTAAACAAGATGTTTACTTGCGTGAATCCCTTGGGTTTAAAAAAAAGCCAAAACAAGACAAAGAATGAAGTTCAACACTGAACAGCCAATTGACCCTGGTACCATACTTTTATACCACAACACAGACTGCGCTTTTTTTTTTTCAGAGTGCATATCCAAGCTCTGGACCT
Source organism: Psittacula echo (assembly GCF_963264785.1). Classification (NCBI taxonomy): domain Eukaryota; kingdom Metazoa; phylum Chordata; class Aves; order Psittaciformes; family Psittacidae; genus Psittacula; species Psittacula echo. The sequence goes on along the minus strand of NC_137740.1, from coordinate 27,623,540 downwards.
GCATCAAGCACTCCTGTCTTCAGGCCTGAAGATGAGCTAGAACATCTGACCAAGAAAATGCTGTATGACATGGAGAATCCTCCCTCTGATGAGTACTTTGGTGAGCAGTGCCATAGCCCCTTTCTGTACTTACCAGGTTTGGTAGCAAGGAGGCCTGACAGCTGCACTGTTCATGCAGTGGTATTCATATTGATGGATTTGCTTTCCATGCCTGGGCTGGAAGTGTAATCATCTATGGGAATTCCTCTGTAATTTCAGCATAAATCTCATGCTCACTTGCTGTATGTTTATAGTTTTTCTGGTTATGAAGTTGAATTTTTCAGTGTCTGGTTCAGTTTCACACCATCTGTCCCCAGGTTACCAGGCTAAATTCAGGTGTGGTATCCTGTCTTGCCCACCTGCCCTATCCCTTCTCATTGCAGCTGCGAAAAATCTGGCAGTATAAATATGTTCTGCTACTAAGGCATCAATTTTAATTTTCTGTATGCTGGCATAGATTAAAAGGAAATCCATTTTGAGTCAACCAGGCTGGTTTTACATGAGGACCCGTTAGCCCAGAACTGGATCTAACAAGTACGAGGAAGACAAATCTGAAATGATTGGCTCATAATCATGTTATCTTATTTGCCTGGAAAAAAGATAAGCAAATTTCCTTCTTAAGTGGTATGCACCAGAATTAGGCATCTATAAGTGTAAAGTATGTATTTTTCCTTTATATAAAACACAAGTGATATGGCCTGTGAACTCTACATTAAAGTCAAGGGCCCTGGGCACATTTGATGCATCTTGTGTGTATGCTTATTTTCCTACAGGCTTGAGTGACAGTGTGGTTGGGAAACAAAGGAAACAAACTGCTATAGGTTGCAGAGTTAAAGACTGGGATAGGCAATTCATTTGTGGTCTTTATCTTCCTTTATATCATAATTTCCAGGGGGAAAAAAAAACATTTATATTGCCCCCTAGGTCTGTTTGCAATAGATTTTGGTTATACCAAAACATTTCTGACTTAAAGAAACTTTTGTGGTTTGGTTTAATTGGAAAGTGGGTGGGACCAAGATTTCATTAATAAACACGCCTCTGATTACATGAGAAGTTCAAGATATTCTCATCAAACAAACATTGCCCTTGTAGATGGGGTTGATATCAGTCCTCATTCTCCATCAGTACCTTACCTTCTACCATCTCCACCCTAACAGATGAAATGTCTTGTCTATAAATGTTGATAGTCTTCAGAGTTGATGACTAGCACAGATCTGAGGTGTGAGCGAGAATGACTGAAGAGAAGCTAACCAGAGAGCATTTTCTTGCATTTGACTTCATCTCTGCCTGCGTCCATTTGCGTTAACTCTTCAATGTTTTAAAAACAGAGCAATAACCAGACACACGTGACAGGTATTTAGTCATTAGTGTGGGCAGAGAAGAGGAAGGAACTTTTTCCCCACTCCTTTCAGACAAATGGCTGAAGCCCTGAAGCACGGGGTTTGTTTACAGTCATTTTCTTAATGCAGAGCTGTGAGTGGCAGGAGCTAGTTGATGAACCAAACCCCACCCAGTTCTCCTCATAGCCTGAGAAAGTAGGCAGGTGAAAAAAGAACTTGGAGATTCACAGGCTCAAAGGTCAGAAAGGACTTTGCCATTATACTGCCTAATGTCCTACTCTCAGTTTCTGCTAGAAACATGATTGAATCATGACTCCAAAAAAAAAAAAAACTAATCTCATCTTAAAGACTTCAAGCAATGGTGAGTCAACCACCTACCCTGATAAGATGTTCTAGTGATTAATTTTCCTCACAGCTCAGAAATTGCTTCCTGCAGTGAAGCTTTAGTTCTGTTTAGCACTCGTATTTATGGAGCTGAAATGTTCAGGTTTTGCAGGCTAATACTGTATCACTAAGATGGTTCTGCTCTGTTTTAGAGTGTGGTTGATGAAAGTTTTTCATCCAAAGGGATGCATAGCTCAAAGGGTTGGGACATAAAGTCTATCAGTGTTAGGTCATCAATGTGGCTATCAGATGGAAAGTCAGACCAGTGCCATGCTAGTCATTCTTAATTTAGCAGAAGACAAGAAAATGGGAAGGAGGCTCCAGAGCATTCAGAAATTTTGCCGGTTTTGTTCATATAAGTGGTACCGTGATCAAAGATAGAATAATCATGCATGATGGAAGCTGGAAAATGGAAACCAAACAACAAGCCTAGTCCTACCTTGGGCAGGTAATATTTAATTACAAGCTGCACGTGACTGATCTTCTAATTGCATTGAGTTTATGTCACTGCAGGTCATCTCTGAAGAGGTGTTCAGCCTTGGCGTTCTTGATATGCCAAAGAAATGTGTTGGGCTGAACTCCTTCTCAACAATCTAAGCATGCTGTGCCCCATGCCACCATTTGGGAGACATGGCCACAATGAATTATATACCTACTAAAGAAAACATAAACCCAGAAGTTCTGGAGCACAACTGCTTTTTATGGTTGGATAAAATCAAAGAGGTGAGCTGCCCTCATCCTCCTAGGTCTGCTCTAGCCCAAGCTACTTCCAAGGGAAGATGGTCTCTGGAGTGACAATGGATGCAGTTTTTTGATATGGCAGTGCAGGCCAGGAATTCTGTACTAATTCTGCCTATGTCAGAGCTAAATACCCATCTAGTTGAGCTGTCGGCTAGTGCCTTTCAGTAACTTCATGCTCATGTGGAAAGAACAAATAAAGTGTGGAAGGAAAAAAAGTGTCTTTCAACTTTGGTTAACTGTCTCAATCAATACCTCTGCCTTTGTTCTTTATTCGTTTAGCATGGTAGCATGAATTGTACAAGATTCACATGGCACATTGATCAAAAATCAGAAAAAGGACAAATGGGCAGAGACATTGACTCAGATTTGCTTTAAGTATCTTCTGCCTCAGGTCTAAATGCCATTGTAATTGTACCATACCAGATAGCTGTCAGCTAATCATTTTTATTAGTTTGAATTCAGAAAACTGGATTTCAGCATATTAAAAATTGGTTAAGAGCAGATAGGTTTTGAATTGAGGAATCTAATTAACCTTGCTAGAAAGATGCAAGTGCTGTAGTAAGTCATGAAAATAATTTGTTTGAATAATTACATCAAACCATCTTGATTCTGGAGTCAGTGTGGGCACAGCTGAGGTTCCAGGGGAAGGAAGAGGAGTAGGAGCCACTGAAGTTGTCTCTTTGCCCTGTAAATGCCAGCTGGTACTTCTGGCAGACCAACTGTACTGGGGTTAAACCATGACACCAAGTGAACTGAGTTCAGGAGCAGGTCAGCCAGCACTTCCATCAAGTCTGTGTTCACTGCACCTCACTCCAGCTTCCCCGGGTGGAAATTACTGATGGTGGTTTCAGAGTCCGGGAACTCTTCTAGCCAGTGATAGTCCATGCAAGCAGACAGAGCTGGCAGCATGGCATGGTTCATACTGTGTTCCCAGGGAACCTGGATGCATGGTAAAAGCCAGGAGCAGCATCCTGAAGACACACTTTGTAGCAGCAAGATCACAGTTTGCAGATGTTTGTTGCTTGGGCTTACCACAGCAGCATGACCCAGTCACTGGGAAATCCTCTAGGGGACATTGGCAAGACAGTGCTTAAGCATGGAAATATCAGTAAATATAATAATAGTAATAACAATAATAATAGTAATAATAATGATGATGACAACAAAAAACAAAGAAAAACCAAAAAACCCACTGTGAATGTTTAGGAGTTAAACATACCTGTTGTGGGTATTCTGCCTAACTAGAGTTTTGTGGTAAGGCCACATTACCAAACTAAGTCTGCGCACCCTCATTTTTGGTGCATGTCCCTTCCTACCCTCCTGTAGGGAATGGAGTGACTTATGAAGTGGCTTCTCCTGAAAAGTGCTTGGTAGGTCAGCAAATAGAAGTCTCTTAAGTCTAAGCTACTCTTCCTTCTTTACTGCTGATTCAGTTGATCTGTGGTACTTGGCTGGTCTTAATCAAATCCCCTTTTATTAGAAAGTATTACCAAATGTGTTATGCACTGTGCAGTAGGGATGGTTTCTCTCTGTCATGGCCCTCCCTGTTGATAAATGTGCCATTGTAGATAGGCATAGAATCATAAAATAGTTAGGGTTGGAAAGGATCTCAAGATCATCCAGTTCCAACCCCCTGCCATGGGCAGGGACACCTCACACTAAACCAAGTCACCCAAGGCTTTGTCCAGCCTGGCCTTGAGCACCCCCAGGGATGGAGAATTCACAACTTCCCTGGGCAACCCATTTCCAGTGCCTCACCACCCTCACAGTAAAGAACTTCCTCCTTATATCCAAACTTCCCCTGTTTAAGTTTGAATCCGTTACCCCTTGTCCTATCACTACAGTCCCTAATGAAGAGTCCCTCCCCAGCATCCTAGTAGGCCCCCTTCAGATACTGGAAGGCTGCTATGAGGTTTCCACACAGCCTTCTCTTTTCCAGGCTGAACAGGCCCAACTTTCTCAGCCTATCTTCATACAGGAGGTGCTCCAGTCCCCTGATCATCCTCGTGGCCCTCCTCTGGACTTGTTCCAACAGTTCCATGTCCTTTTTATGTTGAGGACACCAGAACTGCACACAATACTCCAAGTGAGGTCTCATGAGAGCAGAGTAGAGGGGCAGGATCACCTCCTTTCGACCTGCTGGTCACACTCCTTTTGATGCAGCCCAGGATGCGGTTGGCTTTCTGGGCTGCAAGCACACACTGCAGCTGCCTCATGTTCATTTTCTCATTGACCAACACCCCCAAGTCCTTCTCTGCAGGGCAGCTCTGAATCTCTTCTCTGCCCAACCTGTAGATGTGCCTGGGATTGCTCCAACCCAAGTGTAGGACCTTGCCCTTGTCATGGTTAAACTTCATCAGGTTGGCATCAGCCCACCTCAGAAGCGTGTTGAGGTCCCTCTGGATGGCATCCCTTCCCTCCAGTGTATCAACCAAACCACACAGCTTGGTGTCATCGGCAAACTTGCTGAGGGCACACTCAATCCCACTGTCCATGTCACCGACAAAGATGTTGAACAAGACTGGTCCCAACACCGATCCCTGAGGGACACCACTTGTTACTGGTCTCCAGCTGGACATTGAGCCACTGACCATAACTTTGGGTGCGGCCATTCAGCCAGTTCTTTATCCACCGAGTGGTCCACCCATCAAATTGATGTCTCTCCAATTGAGAGACAAGGATGTCATGTGGGACAGTGTCGAATGCTTTGCACAAGTCCAGATAGATGACGTCAACTGCTCTGCCCCTGTCCATCAGTTTCGTAGCCCCATTGTAGAAAGCCACAAATTTGGTCAGGCAGGATTTCCCCTTAGTGAAGCCATGCTGGCTGTCACTAAGCACCTTGTTGTTTTTCATGTCTCTTAGCATGCCTTCCAGGAGAATCTGCTCCAAGATTTTGCCAGGCAGAGGTGAGGCTGACTGGTCTGTAATTCCCTGGGTCATCCATTTTCCCCTTCTTGAAAATGGGGGTTATATTTCCCTTTTTCCAGTCGTCGGGAACTTCACCTGACTGCCATGATTTTTCAAATATGATGGCCAGTGGCTTAGCAACTTCATTCGTCAGCTCCTTCAGGACCCGCAGATGGATTTCATCAGGTCCTATTGACTTGTGCATGCTCAAGTTCTTAAGATGGTCTTGAACCAGATCCTCCCCTATAGTGGGCCTAAGGTCTTCATTCTCAGAGTCCCTGCACTTGCCTTCCAAGACTTGGGTGGTGTGGTCAGAGCCTTTGCCAGTGAAGACTGAGGCAAAGAAGTCATTAAGAACCTCAGCCTTCTCCAAATCCCGGGTAGCCAGTTCTGATAGCTTCCGGAGAGGGCCAACATTATCCCTAGTCTGTCTTTTATGCGCAATGTACCTGCAGAATCCCTTCCTGTTATCTTTCACATCGCTAGTGAAGTTTAATTCTAACTGGGCCTTAGCATGTCTGATTTGTTGGAAAAAAAAGCCTCAAGAAAGGAATACTTTGTGGAGTGGAAATTGGATGGGAGAGGAGAAATGAGTATTTACAGGAGATTAGGATGAAACTATAAAAATTGTTTGTTGGCCACAATGGGAAATTAAAGCCCTTGATTTTTCACTAAAAAAAAAAAAAAATCCAAGAAAAAAACCCACACCAAAAATCCCCAGCAAAATACACACACACAAAGATCACAACAGTTCTTTGTGGACCACTGTTTCAAGTCTCATAGAAAGAAATTACTTCTGACAGCTTATCAGTCTCTATCACCATGCAGACAGGGCTGATTAAGATTGGAAAAGTGCCTTCAGGGCCTCTCATCTCCTGTTGCCTTCTGGACTGTGTCCCAGCTGTGTCACTCCCCACAGCACAGGAGTTTCCCTGACTGGTGGGGAGAAACTTTTGCTGCTATTTTACCATAAGTACTGAAAGCTACCAAAGGAATCACCAGTTTCTTTCACAGCTATTTGCTAGCTTAGAGGTCTCCTTTTGTAATTCCAGTATGCTGTAGCGGGATGCACATGGGGAGAAGAGAGGTACTAAAATGATCCTGTTGAAAATACTCTGCTTGTGTGATAAAAAGACCTTGATTTGTCTCAGAGCTGATAATTCAGGAAATACAGTTTTCTTATGTGTATTTGCTGTATGCCCTGACTTGGGCAGTGGGAAAAGCAGTGCAGAATTATGCTGAGGAGCAAGGCTGACAAGCAGGATGCTTGACTTCCTTTTCTGCTTCTCATCCTGACCTCTTGTGAGATCTGTGGCAGATAATTTTACCTTTCCAAACTTCCTTTTTCCTCTTTTCACCCTATTTGTAGGCTACTTAATCTGTATAGTCCTTCAGACAGGAGCTGATTAACAACAAGAGTTGCATGAGTGCTCCCCACAGAGAAACCTTCTGCAATAGTTCTTTGAGATGCTGTCTCATAGTTGAAACTAAAGAATGATAAGTGGCACCAGTATTGAATCTGTCAAGGCTCTGTCAACCTTTCCACTCACTGGTTTTGTGTCTGCGTTAGGCTTCCATTCGTAAGCTAAAGATCCTTCACTAGGTGCAGAGACCTGGTGTCCAAACACTGTCGAAGGTGTTCCCTAATTTTACTTCTTGAGAGGCAGGACACAGGTTAGCAGATAGCAGTCCACATAAAATATGGGAGACAGTGTGGTAGAGTCATAGAAGCTTCAGATAAGGAGGCACACTAGATTGTCCAGATACAGCTTCCTTCAGCTCATGTTGCCTTTGTTTCCTTTGACTTGGGTCTGTGCACTGAACAGTTCTACTGTCTCTAAACGGAACACGGTCTGCATTGCGTTTCAGTCTTCATCAGGCATTTTTGCAGCCTCTAAGAAGCTCAGGTAGTCTTTTAGTTTCATCTGAATTATCACCAGAAAAAGGAAGTTGTCATATCTTGCCTTTATTCCTAGGTCTCTTCTGAAAAGGTTATCATTAAAAGATGCATGTTATTATTATTATTATTGCAAAAGCATAATTGCATCGTAATTTTGCCATATGATTTGTCATCGTGCCTTTTGTTTAAAAGCAAGTTTTCTGGTGCAAGATAGTGTACATCCTCATCTGAACAACATCTAGGTCAGAAAATAGTAGGTTAGATTTTCAGTGACGGATGTGCCGACCATCATTTTTTGTTATGTAATCGCTCACAAAAGCAGGAAGAACAGACATATAATAGGGACCCTTTTCTCCGTTGTACTTCAAGTTATTATTTTTTATGTTCAAGCTATAGTCCAGCATTCGCGCACAGGCTACAAAGGCTGGGAGCAGCCTGCATTGAGAGAGGTCATAGTGCAGTACCATCAACATCCATCTGCCCTCTTGTGGCCTGCCGCAAGGGGAGTCATCCTCCCTCTACTCCCCAGGGGCTTCAATTACCCTGGTAAATGGCTTTCAGAGCCTATTTCTTCAGTCTCACTTCTGTCAGTGCTTGCCACCCCCTTCTAGCTTTCTTTCATGAAGTCTGTGACTGCCATCATCCTTGTGCAGCAAGTGCAGGTAGAGCTTGCAGAGCAGATTTATAAAGATAGTCCCAATGCAACCTGTGGGGTAAATTTTGGCCTACAGTTCCAAAGTGGGAAAAGAAAATGAAGAGGCCAGTGAGTGGTTGGAGAGCAAAATATACCATGTGTACATGCATTTATCTCCAGCCATCAGAAAGGCAAGAGAAAACAGGGATGCAGAGTCTGTGAGCTGGTTTAAGCTGCTTTTCAACATTTCAAAGACTGTAAAGGGATGCAAAAATTCAATTCTTCCTGCTATTGATGTGACCCACATTCTATTCTGCAATAATTGTGGGAAAGATGTTTTGTGAAGTTAAGCACCTATATCTTATTATGACAGGGGTCTTAGTCTTATAAAGTCTTGAGTGTACATGTCTTAATGAAGATCAAGCAGACGTAGCAGTCAGGATTGAGGGGCGTTTGCACTCCTATAAGCCTGAGTACCTGGTACCCACATGTGCCAGGAAGCAGGAGACTCACATTCCCTTTTGCCTCTTCTTATCCACACAAAAGTGGAGGAGATGTTGGGTCATGAGTGTTTGTGAAGCACAATCTCTTGAGAGACCTATACTGCTTCACAGATATGATCTAACTCTTGCAGCAAACCTAAAATTACCCTTTGTTTTTGTAGATGATAAAATGCCAGCTGGAACAGATAGCAAGCAACACGACTTCCTTGGTGGTTTTAAGTCCCTGGTTTAACTTGAATTGCTGGCAGTCAACCTAGACATCTTTTTACTTTTAGACAGAACTGATTTGATGCAGAAGTCATTTAACAGAGAATAAGTGCAGAATACCAAGGTAGCATTTTAGCAAAGGGATTTCTATGATCCCCTCTGTGCTGTGAAAGAAAGGTGGGTTTCAGGGCATTAGTGGAATTAGGTTTGTCCAACAACCGGTAAATGAAAGCTGACAATTTCCTGCTGTCTTCTAAGGGAAGTTAAATGTGATAATGAAGTATCTAGGATGTGTCTTTCTAAAGTACAGCTGTATTCTACAGGATTCTTCAGCATGTTTAAAAATTAACGTATCCACAGAAAAAAAAAAATGCATAAATGTGGACAATGATGAGGCTACTATCCAACCCCCACCCCCCCAAATTAATAGTCCTACATGAAAACAAAGTAAGTATTTCTACCTTTATTTCAGAAGCAGTTCAAAGAGAATCCAGCTTGCTTAGGTGCCCAAAGTAAACTGTGGACTGAAATGGCAAAAGAATTGATAATGAGCCATCAAGCCTTCGGCTGCCGGTCATTAGGAAGCGAAAGTGTGACCTACCTTTTGGCTGGTTCCTGCCCTGCATGAAATGAGTTGGCTGGTCTCAGGGGGGTTCTCTGTGGTACATCATCACCTCGTTAAAAAACATCAGTTGTGGTACCAGCAGGACCCGTGGTTGGGAATCAACTCGAGGAGGCCAGGAGCTCAAAACAGACTGTTAGTCTAGGGGCATGTGGGATGGGGAAGGTTTGTTTTCCATCTCCCCCATTTGATCTTCTTTATGGAGACAAGTGAAACCAGGCATTTCCATCCAGGATTTCATAAGCACTAGGTTATCACGCACAGGTATTTTAAGATGGGATATATGTATGTGTGTCTATGAATGAGTGAGACTCTTTTTCTGGATTATGGTTTTAAAGAAATAATTTTCACTTCAGATACAGCTTTGGAATATTTTAAGCCTCAAGACATTCTTTCTTGGTCATAACTTATAGCTAAGCTGTGGAGAGAGATGCAGGCAGTCAGTTTTGGAGCTGGAGTTAGAAACCACACTTCCAGCTGTGCAGTCTTGGACAGATCTTTGTCTCAGTGACATGAAAACAGATTAATTTCTCTTTGTTTTGAGTTAGTTATGCACATGACCTGGCTATAAATGAACCCTTTTTTTGCTTTTTAAAACTGAGAACAGTTAACCTATTGTTTGAAGCTAGTTGCATTAAATTTGCCATAGCTTCCATGTTACATTATGGCTTATTTGTACTGCAGTAACATCTAAGGCCTGCTAGCAAGACTGTAGTCATGCTGCACTATGTGCAAATTAAACATGAAGTAGGAAACAGTATGCATCCCTCAGAGCTCCCAAGCTGAAAATACGGAATAATAGAATCAGCTAGGTTCTATATGGCAAGGACCAGGAAAATATTATTGTCCTTAATTTACAATCAAGGGGCTGACTGGCAGAGTTTAGATGACTCACCCAGAGTCATGCAGAGGAACCGTAGCAAGTGGGAATTGAGCCTAGAATTCCTTCAAGTCCCATGCCTTACCCATAGCCGTGGCCATACTCTATTTTATGTGAAAGTCAACAAAATGGACTTGTGAGCCTTGTCTGATGGGAAGCCACAAGCAGTTTGAAGGCTCTTCCCAGCATTTAGATCACAAGTCCTATTTTCCAGGGTTAATAACATGGCTGTGAAACTAAGAAAGGAGGAAAAAAGCACTCCAGGATCACACTTAGTAATTTTAACTGCTGTTAATATAATGTACCCACTAATGCTACAACACTTTGGCATTTAGATAGTTCAAGTCTATTAAGAAAATTGATAATTCATGATAGTAATCTGTTACTTTCCAGTCTATCAATCTCAGTTCCATGGGGGTGGGGGCATGGTGTGGCGTTTGTTATTTCTTCTTCTAGTGTCATTTGTCTGTCTCATGCTGTCTTTTTTGATAAAGTGATTTGTCTCTTGCCAGTAAGTTTTGGGGGTATTTTGAGTGTTATTTGAAGTTTAGTTGGGGGAAAGGCCATATTTTATCTGAGAGTGAAATATGGTAAGAAAAGAGTTAAATGGGGCTGTCTCATTTGCTGAGTGTTCTCCAGCCTGTTCTCTTCTGATGGAAACACATCAAAACTGTTTGGTTTTTTCTTTTCTTTTTCTTTTTTTTTTTTTTCTCTTTTTCTTTAAAGGGATCACTTTGACTCAGAATGTGTGAGATGAATCATAACCCACTTTCTCATCTGAGATGTGAAAAAAAAATAAAATTCCAGCTCTGCTGTCAGTGTCAGCATAATCAATACAGAGTGTTTCTCGGCAGTGCAGAGAGGTAGGGGAAGATTGAAAGAATGAAAAGAATCAAAAGTAGCCAAACTTTCCTGCTGCTTTTAGTGAGCTGCACTGTTTTCATGTCTGCAAATCCACCTTGCTGTTCATCATGTCCTCTTGGACATGTACACAGTGTTCACGTCTCTGGCTTCAACCCGAGGTCACAACTGATGCTCAAAAGTCAGGAGACTGTCATCCCAAACTAGCAGGGAGATCACGAGAAGCCAGCCCTGCCAGACATTTGGGATGCTACCAGCAGTTGAGACTAAACCTGTTTTAACTTGTGAAACTTGCTGTTAAGGTGTCACCTGCCTGGACTGTGCCAGCACAGATTTTGTCAGCTGATTAGGAGAGAGTGACAAAAGCACCATGCCTGTCCTGTGGCCCTGCCTGAGCCAGCCCCATTGAGGGAAATGGTAAACTTCAAGAGCAATAGGATCGATGTGGGTACAAACCAGAGACAAGAGACCACATCTGATACCTCGTCACCAGCTTTCATTTATGAACTTCTCATTTTCTGTTTTTTTTTCTTTCATTTTTCTTGTGTGTCTGCCAAAGCACACACAGAGATGTAGAAATACTTACCTCTGGTACTGTGAACCGACAGTGAGGGCTTAAAAACTATGTTCATAGCACCAGGGTCTAAAGGGGACAGCACAAGTAGGTGTGTAGGTTTTAGCAGTTGACAAAATTAATCTCCTCATTGAGCACAGTGGTTCACTAAAACACCCTAGCAATATCAGGCCCCTTTGTAGACAGCTTAGAGTGTGAGTGCCTGTCCACAGGTAAAGACAGGCAGCTGGACTTGAGATGTGAATTATTTTCTCTTACAGTACCTTCAAATTACTGCCCCAGTCACACTGAACTATTTCTTAAAAGCTGCAAATCAGGCTGTTTTCAGCTAGCAGAAGCGTTCACCTTTAATATACAAATTCCTCAACAAATTCTGGTTCCAGACAATATCTTGAGAGGTTAATAACTACTAAGTGCATGCTTTGATTCTGTCTGTGCTGTCAGGGGCAGACCAGGCAGATGTGCATCATTTTGTGTGAGGGCAGGTTTGAAGAAGGGGAAGTTTCTGGAGGGGGTGTTTAGTGAGTTTTGTTGTCACTTGAAATTACACTCTCAAAAAACCCTAAGCTTTTAAAATCTGTTAGCACTGAAAGGCAAGTGAGCTTCCAAAAAACCTGCAGAAAGCCTGAGGTCTTTTACCTTGACTTTTCTCATGAATGGATGATTGGCTGAGACATGACAATACTGACTTTACACTTCTTTTTAATGCAAGGATTGTTTGTGATCACATGAACTAAAGAACTGTGTCTGACTGAGCTTTTCTGGAGGGAGACATTTGGAAGGGACTCTAATGTGGGTCACTTACACTCTGCAGAAGACTGTCATGTGCAGTCAGCTCTTTAGGACAGGAAAGTCCTAGTGATCATCATTGCCAATGTGGAGTTATTTCTGGTCATGTGTACTTGTTGTCATCTCCACAAGCTGGGCAGCTGCTTCTCATTTCTGTCCCATAGCTAAAATTAATATGTATACGTATGCGTATGTGTCAGTGTGCAAATATATATACAGTGCAGGATGTTACATGGGTCCTGGATTCTGAAGTGTTCCGTTCTTTCCTATTCTCCATCTAAACATCTTGCGTGAGCTGATCCAGCTCACAATGCCTACATGGTCTTGTGAAGTGTGACTGTCTCCAGCACTGGCAAATCTGATGTGTGTGTTTAGAGCAGGGAGGAAGGTGTGGAGGGAGGACAGGACTGTTGGAGGTATGGCTACAGTAAAAGGGGATGTTTGAGTATGAGATTTTTAAATCTATCATCATCTATCTTTATATATATAAAAACACTGGCTTCTCTAAAGATAAAATGTCAAAGCACAGGCTTCAGTGTGTTCCATTAGATGAATACTCATGCTGAAACAACCATAACCTCTTATTTTATGTATACTCAATGTCTATGCAAGGCAACAAAAAGAGGAGGGAAGAAGGAAGGTTGCTTATGGTCAAAAGTATTTCCACTGTTTTTTCACAGGTATAATTCAAAAGGTGAAGAAAGTGGAGCATGTGCGATGCAGATGTGAACAGCTGGTCCATTGCCATCTCTATGGCATCCATCCTTCAGAAGGGTGGCTGAGGAGAGTCAGAAGGGCCAGCTCCAAGTGAAAGCTTGTCATTTAATCTCTTTCAGTCTCTTTCTGCACCTCTGTGTCTATATGGAGTGAAGAATGGAAACTGCTCTGTTTGCTCACACAAGGGAGAGACAGATACTTTTGAGTTCAGAGGGCTTAGGTGAAAAACTGTGCAGGTAACACAAGTTTCAGGAGCCTCAGCAGAAGGGTCAGAGACAGGCATCTAAAAAGAGGCCACCTCCAAGCTTAGGGCAGATGGACATTGCCATTCTGGGGTTACAGATCTGTGCCCTGAGCTAGTCCTGGTCGTGCTATGTTCATGAGTAAAGGGCTTTGTTCGTAAGGCCCATTGATCTAAGTGTGACTTGGTCATTTAAACAAAACCAATGCTTCATAAAGAGCCAATTAGTCTTGGGATCTTGGTGGGATTTCTGTTATTTCTTTGCTCTGATTATAGCAGAGCATTGGGTGAGGACTCATAACTAAGCTGTTTCAGGTCTGCCAGACTCTGTTTCCTTCTGCTTTGCTCAATTGCAAGGTGTTCACACACAATCTCACTGCCTATTGCCCTTTTCAGAGCAACTTCCTTTCATCTAGGAGGGAAGATGGCTGACCTGTGGGCTTGAGTCTCATATAAATTAACAAAGTCCTGAGACTATGAGTAACAGCTGTTAAGCAGCAAGTAGGAATGGTATGCATCCAGCAAATGTCTGATTACCAGAGCTTTTCTGGCCTAGGAAAATTGAAGCTGTTTGGAAGAATAAGTAGCATTTTACAGGGTTGAGTTTTAGAGCATGGTCTAATCGTGATGCGTCGTGGGTCCCATCTCAGTAGGTGTGTGTTGCAAGACATCAGCTTGCTAGGTGGTCTGGCTGACTAAATATAGACTAACTTCTCAGGAGATCAGTGTGTGCAGTGGCTTCATGCTTGTGCTCTGGGGACAGGGGAGAACAAAACAATATGTAGCAGAAATAACACCATGAAATGAGATATTTATATTATTTCCCGCAAGATTTTTTTTTAATTATTAAACTAAATTTATTAAACTAAATAATTAGTTTTACTGATTTTATGTCCCTCTTAGCTAGGAGGTGACCAGTCATATCTCATACGGAGATAATCTGCAGAGAAAAAAGTTCTTAGGTCTTTAGTCTGTGGTTTCCAAAATGCCAGTCTATCTCTTACTTGTTACAGAGGGGTTGCTTTGACTTTCTTGTGAAGCAGTACTGCAATTCAGACTTTTTACAGGTATTCTAATGTTTGGACATGGATCAGAAGCTTAACTCAGGGATGCTAGGGAGGAACTATTCATTAGAGACTGTAGTGACAGGACAAGGGGTAACGGGTTAAAACTTAAACAGGGGAAGTTTAAGTTGGGTATAAGGAAGAAATTCCTTACTATTAGAGTGGTGAGGCACTGGAATGGGTTGCCCAGGGAGGTTGCGAATGCTTCATCCCTGGCGGTGTTCAAGGCCAGGTTGGATGAGGCCTTGGGTGGCATGGTTTAGTGTGAGGTGTCCCTGCCCATGGCAGGGGGGTTGGAACTAGATGATCTTATGGTCCTTTCCAACCCTAACTGTTCTATGATTCTATTCTATGATTCTATGATTTCTGGAGCCATCTGGTCTAGAACATGGCCTGGAGACTTCCCAGGAGCTGCATACTTGCGTGTTACTTCACAAGTCCTCATCTGTGCAGAGGCTGCAAAGAAGATGCTTAGAGAACTTCAAAACAATGAGAGATATTTCCAAAATTTTCATTGAAAACAATGAAAGGTATTTCCAAAATTTTTGAAGACTCAAACATCTGCATTGGGACTCACGTTGCCGGACTTCTCTGTTTTGGATGCTTACTTTTGCAAGCTGTAGCCTTTCACTGGGACAAAAATCTTCCACACGGTTTCCTATGCTACAGTGTGAATAATAGCTTCCCCGTTCTATCCATCATATCTGACTTTGTCAGCGTAACAAAGTTGCATCATTTTAGGTGCAAATGAAAACCAACTGCCTTAAACTAGCATTGGCTTTCTGGGAGTGGTCATATAAATTCAAAAGCTCCTGAAGCTGACTAAGGTTACGTCAATTAAATCAGGCTTGGGATAAACTGAAATGAGTGTCTCTACACATACCTTGGGTCTAAATTTGGAGGTCTAGTGGTTTTCAAGTGATTCTGTCATTGCATATAAACAAGTCCATCAGTTTTCCCTGCTGTCATACCAAAGTGCTTAATGAGGATTAAATATATTTACCGTCTTCACAGTGAAATCCCATGCATGTAGAAAACCAGTTAAGAGCACTCTGAAAATTCAGAGCACAACGATTTGCCAACTTTGTTCATACCGAGGTTGCCGTCACAGGTTCGGGATGTTCTAGATGTTTTTCAACACTGAGTTTTTGGCAAACACTTATAGTCCTTGCTGATGATAGCCTTTGCTAATGACTGCTCAAGGACATTGGACTGGCAGGACTCATCATGACCTCCGGATATCAAATCAGTCTTTTCTAATTGGTTCAGCCCTGTCACGAAGGTGGAAAGTTTTTGGGGTTTCAGTTTCCATCAGTGCAAAATTCTCAGGTCAAGAATTGTGTGAATAATTAAGGAGACAGGGGTTGGTGCCCTTCGTATGGAAGCCAATTTAGAAAGAACCTTCCACCTTAGAAATGTAATACTTTGAAAGCGCCTTTGTAGATGCTGATCAACATCAGAGCCTCCTCATGGAGGGCTTCAGGTTAAATGTCAGGACAATCTATCATGATAAATATGGATCAGAACCCGCATTTCCTATGTCTCCTACTGTCAGTCGGCAGGGCCTAGAGTCCTTAACCACATTAAACAGAGCTATCTGAGGGCCACTGGAGAGCTTGGCTCTATGGTGTTAATGGGTTTTTTAACTTATTATTTTCTAAACCTTGCTAATTATGAATCAAAAGCTGTAGGATGTGTGAGAGTGACACATGCAATTGTGCAGATGGGTTTTCCACATACTTTAAATAAAATAATAATTTTTATAAATAGTCTTGTATTTTACACTAATTTGCTTCTAATGGAGGTGAAGTAAGAAAACTTCTGTCTCCTTTTCCATCAAGCTCTGAGAATGTGACAGGTGGGAATAATGATCTATGTATACTTGATATCATCCTGCTCCATCATGGACTCCAGATAGGCAGTACAGGGAGTTAATTTTGAAAATAGTTTAGAAAAGTTGCCAGTAAAAGCAGGTCCCATCACCCAGAGGATTAGCAGAATTGTAATTATTACATAATTACATTAATATAATTAATATGGTGTCACCGACATCAAATGTAATTTTAAAAGGACTTTTGTTCTCAATACCCACGTCACATTTTAAGGTTATGATATGTGTGGTCATCCTGAGTAGAAACAAATGTTTCACATCCCCTCAGAATGGGAGTGCCTCTCCATTCTAGGTTGTAAAGCTCTTCTTATTTGTCTAAGAGAGTAAACAAATATTGGACCTTACACCTGGTTGGAAAGGTCCCAGATTTTGAGGCAAAGAAGGAAACTTCTGTCCAATAGGTTGCTTTAATGAATAAAAATGGTTAGTTGATTCCAGCTGCTGAGAAATTTGGAGTGCTGGAATTCAGTGCAAGGGATGGTGGATGGTCAGCATTCAGGCCAGGCAGTTTCCAGCGCCTGATGGAGGTGATTTATGGGAGGGTTGCTGTAAACACACAGCGCATGTTTCAGAACAGCAAGGAAGCTTTGGGCTTGTGCTCGATTGTGAAAGGCACAGTTTTCAAAGACCTGAAATAAATGAGGTGCTGTTTGAAATTTGGTGGGACATCTTCTAATGCAGTCAGACACCTTTGAAAACCCCAAACCTCAAAGCTGTTGGGGATATGAGAGCTGCCATTTTTTCAGGACTCTACTCTTTGTGGGATCTAGCCTTTCTCCACCTTTTTTTTTTTTCTTGTTTTCATTTTTAACAGGAGGAGGACAGGTTCTGTCCTTGTTTCTTGTTTTTTGTCAGACATTTTTCACCAGGCAGGCACGCAGGAGGCAAGCCAGGTTGGTAGGCTAGAGCCACTGGCGCAGGAAACATCTCTGACTCAAAACTTCACCATTACTCAGGTGTTTTCAACTTCTCCACTGAACAGAGCCTTTGGTAAAAATCATGTTATGCCACTACCCTCCCAGTGATGCAGCGAGGCAGACAAGCTGCCGAATACCGACTGGACTACAGCCAGGCTATGGAAGAGTGAATTGAGTCATTCATGCCCAACAGCGGATGTGATTTTTGGCTGGTGCCTGTCCTGGGCTTACGAAATGGGTTGGCTGGGCTAGGGGACAGAAGTGGTTTGAAGTGCCCTTGCCCAACATGGAAGCAGTTGGAGGTGAAAGTCATTGGGAAAGGGGGCATTGTTTGCTCTTTGTTCAGCACCTAACACCGAAGCGCCTTGACCCATTGCTTGGGTTCCTTGGGAATGCTTTCATGCTGAAAGTGGCAAGCCTAACTGTAGTACTTTGGGAATGCATAAAGAGACAACTAATTTTCTGACCTGCTGTCTATCAGTATGAATCTTAGCTGGTACCTTCTGACTGTATCCTCAGTTCAGCTCTTCAGAAAGCAAGAGCTAGGGAGAGTTTGATTCTTGCACTGAGCATCAGCATGAGCCTGTGGGCAGCTGGTTGCTGGTCTTCCCCACCTGGAGGAGTGGGTGGGAGGAGATGCACAAACCGTGGTATAATGAACACCAAGCTTCTGAAGAGACCAGCTCGTCTGGCCTCCAGATCTGCTTTGTTTTGCAGCCACTGCTTATGTACAGGGTCGGGTGCAGCAGCCCCTGAAACTACCCTCCACTGCTCTACCAGCAAGTCTAATCTCCTGGGTCAGGGGGAGCAGGCTGGAACAGCATACTCAGAGAGGCAGCTGTGAGGTGATCCAAAGAGGCCCAGGAAAGGTGTCCCCACATAGTTGCTCACTGGGGCTTCTGCCACTGGCTCTCAAAGTAATTGCAAGTTCTTTTTTTTGTGGCTTTCCAAAAGAGGATCCTGAAATCTGGTGCAGCATTACAGAGCAAGCCCAGCGGGCCATGGGATGGCCCAGGAAATCCCCCTCCACCTATCACCCTGATGAGGGTGGGAGGAGTGATTTCTGCCTCTTACTTTGCCTTCCTTTCCTTGCGAGAGATTCTGACAAGGATGATTGCTCACCTGGCACTTCCACTGTCCAGGGGTTATCATGCAACCTGTCTTTGCAAGTCTAAACACAAAGAGGCCTGGCTTAGTGGTTGTTGCTGTTGGGATGACCAGAACTGCAAAAATTTGCCTGATGCACAGCTCTGCTAGCAACAGTTTCCCTCACTAAAGTCTTTCTCAGGAGGGGCAAAACACCTCAGTATAAGCTTTGGGATAACTTGCAAAGAGAAGTTTCCTCCCTGCTCCACTAGGACTTAGCTGATAACCTTACTTTCATTGGGGTTTTAGTGAAGAGCTGCTGAGGTTGTTCCATGGGTGCCATGTAATGGTTAGGTGTCACTAAAAAGTAAGATTTCAATATTAGTGATTTTTTCCAAGGAGAAGAGTCATCTTTGTTTTAAAAACTCTCATGTTCCTGTGAAAGAAAGGAAGACATTTCTCAGCTTTTGAAAGCATGGGAAAGCCTCGCTTTCTCACAGCTTTTATAAATTTTTCCCCATATTTATTTTGGAAAAAAAAAAAAAAGAAAAAAAGAGGTTTTAATGTGTTGTGCTTTTTTAACTTCCTATATGTGATCATTTTCCCCTGAAGGAGAGGAGTGATGGCACAGGAAGGTAGGGGACTTTTGTGAAAGCAGGAATTTTTTTAAACATTATTTTTTTTTCTACCAAATGAAATTATTGCATTCCTTATTTAGTTAAATGTTTGTTGGCTGGGATTTTTAGTGCACATCAGTACTTTGAAAGTCTTGCCCCCAAGCACAAATATATTTTTAATTAGGAAAAAGAAAAAAAAGTTACTTCTTTCCATCCAACTGTATACTTGCAACTTAAAACTACTTTATCATATCCATGCCTAGCATTAAGCGCAGGCTAGGAGCAATAGTGAAGAGAAGCAGGTAGCAAGGAGTGCCCAGGTGGCAGCAGAGGACATGACACTCTGCCTGCAGTGTTGGAGAGCCAGGGGGAGGCAGGGGCTGGAGGAGGAATTGCTGTTGCTTCTAGAGACAAGATCCCGTGCCACGGCTGAGAGTGCCTGGCAAAGCCATGCAAACAACTCATTTCTGTTTCTCGAGCTGGGGCTCTTCAGTGGATATACAACTGTGGTCTCTGTCATCTGGCAACTTTCATCAGCATTAAAGGAAACATTTATAAAGGAAATACAGTGCATAGGAAACATTTATAAAGGAAATACAGTGCATTTTACTCTCTCTCCCTTGCATTTTCTTGATCGATCAGCAAATGGAGGAATGTTTCCTCTCTCACACTCTTTTTTTTCACCCCCTTTCTTTTGTCTCCAGATGTTACTGAGGCTGTATTTAACTGCTTTGCACATGGTAAAACATGTGCCAAAAGTTGACACAGTGCAATGACAATAACAACAACAACAACAAAAAAAAAAAAAAAAAAAAAAAACCAACAAAAAACAAAAACCAAAACAAACCAAACCCCAGCTTGCTGCAAAAAAGTATCTGGGACCTTGAATATTGTAGAGCATCACTGACCCCCACCGGGCTGGGACACTCACTGCAGATCACTCAAGTTGGGGACTGGCACCTCATCGATGTGTTGGACACATGGTCAGATCATCATCTGCCTACCTTGCAAGGTGCCTTGCCTGAGGAAGGAGGGGGGACAACTTTGCCTTAGGTGCCATACAAGTGGTATAGATCAAACCAAGCTTAAATGTGTTCTTTATGCCCATCATAAGCAGAGTAAAAAGATTTAGATTACTGTGCAGGACATTTTGGTTGGATGGAAACAAAGGCTTACTAGTGGTAAGGTTAGGTACTCACTGAAATTTTTTGCCTAAATTGTTGGTGAAACCTCCATTGCTGGAGGTTCTTAGGAACAAGTTAAACAAGTATATGTCAAGAATATTGTAGAGATAGTTGATCCTGCCTTCAAGGCAGTAAGATAGTTTCCATGACCTCTCAGGATCCTGTTCAACTTGAATTTTTATAGCTTTGTGGGAAAATAGGAATGCCCCTCTCTGAACTTTATTTTGTGGCAGTGATGCATTATGGTTGCAATATTTTAGGAAGGTATCTCTACCATTTTGGTAAGCACTCACCATAATCTGCTTTATATCAGAAACAAGCTAAACTGTCTCTTGTGTTCCAGGGGGTTGAGGGAAGGGTGATGTAGATGTGATCATCACCACATGGATGTTGAAAGAAACATAGGCCTTTCTTCCTCTCTTGTTAAACAGAGGATAGTAGCAAAGGCACAAAACTCTTCATATTCAGTGGCTACATAGCTCAGCCAGGCTGCCAGAGAGTGATGGCATGGCCTGCACAGGGAGCCTGTTCCTTCTGCTGGGGAGGGGATTACAGCAGAGCCTGTCTCACCATCAGGCCTTTTCAGAGATGGTCTTGTGGTTAAGGAGACTAGACTGGGATTGAGAAGATGCGTTTTCAGTTCCTGGATCTGTCACAAACTCCTTGTGTGACCCTTGGAAAGTTATTTAATATGTGTGGGTCTCACCTGCATGTTGGGTGTCCTAGGAGTCCTCTACCTTGCTGGGGTGTTGGAAAGATTCACTATGAGGGCTAGTAACTGGCTGGGATAGTAGTCTTGTGGTGAGCAACACAGAGAAGTGTTTGAAAAGGTACAGTAAAGTGTTAGCAGCGTGAGCCTGCACAGTTGCAGTGCATTTGCTGTCTGGAGTGGAATGGGACCTCTGGGGCATACTGAGAATGTGTCAGGTTTGCAGCCAAGAGAAGTGCAAATATGAAGTTGTATTGTGGTCGGAGGAAAGGTATGCAACAACACGAGACTGCAGCTACTGCTGGACAAGCACAGTACAAATGACAAGGAGGTCACTGCAGGGACATGTACATCTGGAGTACAAGTGCAACACAGCTAAAGCAGAATATCCAGGACACAGTAATTAAATCACGGCCTTGGATTTAATTTATGAAGTGTTACAGGCACACATTGCAGCATGAAGCTCTGTTTGCTGTGAAAGACGCTGTTTTCTGAAGGCTGTTGAAGAAGGAGGAATTAAGATTCATCTGTCTCATGTCCAAAGGCAGTGTAAGACAACTGATGCATATAGCCTGCTACTGTCAAATGGTGGAACTTCAAGCTTGGCTCCTGGCACAGTAAGTCACTGACAAGATCTTCCCACTCAGTGAGAAGTCTGAGTTCAAAAACAACAAAAGGCTAGGTAAGGAAGGCAAGGATAAGATGAGAAAAATAACAGTTTCCTACAAAATGCACAAACTACCTTTGGGCTTCCCTTTGTACCATTATTGCAGTGCCCTGAGTGGCCAGACTGTTGGAATAACTCCAACACAAGTGTGATTAATGCATCTTTTGCTAACATAATCACAGTCAGACACATACCCTCCCATGCTTCACAGAAAGGGAATAAACCCTCTCTTTGAATCAGAGATCCTATTTTATTCTTTTTTCAGACAAATCAAGGAACCCAGGACCTGTTGGGTTCTTGTGAGTTGCAGGATCTTTACCGTTGAAACTTAACTCCATTAAAGTATACTAGCAGTTAAGGTCTGCTGTTACGCTGTTAACTTCCTAATGCGTTAACTTCTGTTTCTGTATCCCTTCAAAATGGAATAGTTGTGCCTGTCTGATATAGGTACCCTGAGGAATCCCATGTGGTTGGGAAATGTTTGAAAACTGTTGGATAAAAGTCACTAGGAAAGAAGAGGGAGAGAGGGAAAAATCTTGTTACATTGTTGACTTATGGTCAACGTTGTCCTCGAAATGCTGTTTTGTCATCAATATTTCTTCATTAAGAATAATGATTTTTCCACATTTACTGCCAGCTGATTCAAAGCCATCCAAAAGCAGAGTGTGTCATGAATCTCTAAAATGCATTCACTGGCGAACTCTAAACAGAGATGATTAGAAAAATAACGCAGCGGAAATACTGTGTGTCTTGAGTCTGCCAGGAGAACTTTTAGTGAGATACCATGTTCAATGTATTTATGTATTTTAAAAATGTTCTTTGTACAGTTTTGTAAAGGCAGTTTGCTGTGTTTCTTCACTTCTTTCTTTCATAGTGTATCAGGGCTGCAGTAAGAACCAGGGAATACACTGAGCTGATCCAGGGAAATTGTGTAATTGATAGGCACTGAGCATATGACCTTGTGGTATATTCCCACAGTAGTTAGGTGGAAAACAGTTTTTTCCATCCTGCAGAAGTTTTTGAGATATCAGTGTGGGCTTTTTCCCCACATTTCAGCAAATGCAGAACCTTCCTACTGTGATGCTTTTATCAGAAAATTATCCCCTATCTCCTCTTTACATAGAATGCATGCTTTGAATTAATGAATTTAAACCTTTTGTAGAGAGGTTTGCACATTTTCTCTCTGCTTAATTTGCTTTTAGTATCTCTAGTTGTTGCCTGAATTGTGTGTTAGGCGCTATAGGTCACGTAGCAAAGATGGTTGGTGCCCCAGTGGCTTAGTGTCCAAGTAGGTATGACAGACAAATAATGTTGTAGCCTAAAAAGGGCTAATGCAGTCCTTGGATGTACAAACAGGAGCATCTCAAGCCAGCTGGATGGAGTTACAGTATGTCTGTATTGGACTCCACTGTGATTGCTATCGGAATATTATGCCATAAGCATTAGTATGGATGTTTGTCTGCTTGGCTCACTTTCTTAATCTGACATTTAAAAGTGACTCATGTCCCAGATAAATTTGGACACCCCGTATCTAATTCCTCATCTCCAGATCACGCCCAGACTCTGGCTAAGTCCTAAGAATCTTGCTGTGTAACAGCTCAGATTATGGCCTTTCCTATTCATCTTCACAGATAAAACCTGCATCCAAGCTCCAGTAACCTTGAACCTCTGCAACATCCTTTTGTAAAAATGCAGTTTCTCCCTGTTCATGCTCAGCTAGAATGCAGCTGCAGAAATCACTCTCTAGCTTGTAACTAAGGTCAGATCATTCCTGTCTCTTAATCTCTCTTCTGGTTTCATTTCTGCATCATACCAAACAGAAGCATCTTCCTTTACTTGCATGGCCGGTAATGACCTATTCCCACCCTTTTTTCCTCTAGTATTCTCTAATGACATAGCAACTCATTCTTCCCTTCTGCAGGTGTCTATGTTCAATCTTCAGGCACTTGCATTCCCATTTGTACTGTCTTTGTGCTTTCCTGAGAAGCATCCCATTAAACTTCCCTCAAACTCCCTCTGGATCCTCTTTCAAATTCTTCCTTAACTGTTTCCTTTGCTGGGCTGTCTACAGCCTCGTTGTCAATAATAAAACATTTAGAGTGCTGAGACCACAATTTTCCTTGTTGGCTGGTTTTGTTTGATTCCTTCTTTGTATTTCCTATCTATACCCGGTTATTGCTTGTATTAGATTGTGAGCTCCTGCAGTCAGGCCCTTCTTTGAATTCTGTGTGAATTCCAATACCCAGCACAACATGGCTGTTGTGCAATCTGAGCAGCCAGGATCTGTGGTGGTATAGGCAAATACCATGTAATAATAATAATAAAATAATGAAAAGTTAGAATGTGACATCATGTGCAATATGAGCTCCTCTCCTTCCTTCCCCCTCTTTCTTCAGATTTGCAATGTTTCAATTTTTTATACAACAGAAGACAGTAAATGAGGTTTCAGAATAAAGTATAGTAGCTGATGTTTCCTTCCGGCTGCTGAAGTGTTTCCTTGTGATCCACTCAGTAATGATGACATTTCCAGCAGTTTTAGCAGGGAAGCCTCTGTGGGCACCCCTGTACGTCCCCCCAAGGTAAGACCAACATGTGGCAGACAGGCTAGGCTGAAGGAAGGTCACGGCCAAGGTTAGGAACCTCTTCTGTGCAAAAATAGATGACTCAATCTCCCAGGCTTGCTGCCAGTGTATCACCTTCTAGTTTTGCTGAAGTGATCTTGAAAAAGGACCTAAAAACGGCTGAAGGGGCAAAAGAAGAATGTTGAAATGACATAGTTTCATCTTCTTGCATTTTAGTACTAATTTGTCTTTTGTCTTTAAGCTGCCTTTTAAGTGCTAGCTACTTGTCTCTGTGGGAAGCAAATGGGTCACGTTGTTCTATGTTTCTACTGTAATACGCTGCCTATTTTTCTCTTCGATTATTTGTGTAATCTTTTTTGTGCAATCTGTTTGTTCTTGAATCTTGCAAGCTTTGCCTTTGCTACTTCTTTCCCAATAAGCAGTGCAACTTGTTCTGTATTCACTCATGGGTATTCTGCACACAACAAACCAGGTTATTTCAACTAGTGTGAAAATATTAAAATGGAGAACATGTGTGGGCACTTAATTGTGATGAGACCAGCCACAAATACCTTCGCCATTGGTAACTGGCACGCAGGAAAAGCAAACCTTTGTTTTGTTTTTATCAGACATTATGATAGATACATTGTTTTTAGTGGGTTTTTTTTCTGGTTTTCGAAGGAAATGAGGCTTGTGCAATTGCACTGCTTGTGTGCATGTGCCTGTCTGCTTGTCAATTCCTTCCTCACCAACAACTCTTGAAACTAATTGCCTATTTCAACCAAATTTGAGTGACGTGTTGGGAGAAGTGACCAGCTTTCATGGAAGTTGTGTGAGTTCACAGATTGCACCAAGGTCTGCAGAAGGTGGAGCCTTTAAGGGCTGCATCGTTGTAAGTCATATTGGTTGTGTATTTGCCCACATGCCTTTGCATGGATCCAGCCATCTACAGTGGCTTACAGTTCTAAGCTCCCAAATTTTCATATTTTGGCTTACTTGCTTTTACCCTTCAGGCGAGTGAGTCAGTTGGGGGTGTTGCTAAGCAGAGAGTTTGTTTTGATCCTTACTGGAATGGCCATGTCTCATGAAAAACATGGTTTGCTCAAGGCCACAGTGTTATAATTTGCATATAAATATACAAAAAGGAAACTTTCTTTACTCTTTCCTGTGCAAGAGTTTATAGGAGCATTTTTGTCAGTGTACATAATAGCAAAATTTGGACTTCTCATAAATATACAGAGGTTAAGTCTGTTGCTGCCTAAATGGGAGCCTTCTGTGGAAAAACCCAGAACGAGGAAGTGAAGCCTAAGGAAATACCACCTTCAAGGGGAGAAGTTGGCCAGGACTTCTGTTGTGCTGCTTTTTGGTTTGCACCTGGCCACCAGCAGTGTAGTTGGCCTCAAGGCCATGCAGGAATGTAGTCTAAGGGCATCTTTGGAAGGCAGAGAAGTCTTTGCTCAAAGGGAGCGTGGAGGTACAAAGGTCCCAAGTGATTTGCCAGAGATTACAAGAGTATGTATTTGAGTTCAGAACCAGACCCAGGTCTTCTGACACAAGTACAGCCAGAAATACAGTCTACATATAGATAGCTTCTCCAGAAAAAATGAGAGATGCCTTGGTCAAAGAGGAGGATAAATGCTGAAGTATACAAAAGCTGGCTAAATTATGAATGTGAGAAGAGGAGGAGGGGAAGAAAAGATTCCCACATGTTCTTCTCACATGTTAACAAAGAAAGCTGAGAAGTGTTTGCATAGACACTACATTATTCTGTGTCCAAATGCCTCATAAAAATAATACCGGATGATCACAGAATAGCACACCAGGGAAAATAAATTCTTCAGTGGAATATTCCCTCTGGAAAAACACTGTGTAAAGTAATACACTAATGGCTTTCAATTTCATGTTTTATATATAGAGATATTAACTGCTCCCCAGACATCTCTTCATATTACAGCCCAGCTACACGAGCAGTTTGGAGAAGGGCCTGGAGCACGCTCAGTCTTGTCCACACACAGGGCTGATCAGTACTTTCCTGTTGTACACGCAATGTACAGTCTACAGTAGGTTTCTTCTGACTCCTTCCCAAAGCCTGGAGAAGAGAAGGCTGCATGGAGACCTCATAGCAGCCTTCCAGTATCTGAAGGGGGCCTACAAGGATGCTGGGGATGGACTATTCATCAGGGACTGTAGTGACAGGACAAGGGGTAACGGGTTCAAACTTAAACAGGGGAAGTTTAGATTGGATCTAAGGAAGAAATTCTTTACTGTGAGGGTGGTGAGGCACTGGAATGAGTTGCCCGGGGAGGCTGTGAATGCTCCATCCTTGGCGGTGTTCAAGGCCAGGTTGGATGAGGCCTTGGGTGGCATGGTTTAGTGTGAGGTGTCCCTGCCGATGGCAGGGGGGTTGGAACTGGATGATCTTAAGGTCCTTTCCAACCCTAACTATTCTATGATTCTGTGATTCTCTCCAGCGGGTTGGTTGTTTTCTTCCTAATCCTCATGTTTTTTTCCATTCTCACCACCATGCTGGGAACCCTGCATTCCTTCTCTTCTCGTAAAAGAGTCCTCACAAGAAGCATTTCAGTTGAGTTATTAAAGAGCAGCATTGTCAATCACAATGCTAATAACAAATGCTAAAGAAAGTTGAGTTTAAATACAACATTATTCATTCCTTTTGGGGGGTTTCCAGGCTCGTGTGGATTTATCTGGTGATTTCTTTCTTCACATTGCTCAGACTGGGAACTGTTTGAATCAGGAACTGTCTGTCCTGTATAATGCCAATTACGGTTATGCCGTTCTAGCAAATCATAATGATCTGGGTTCTTTTCCAAGCTTTCCTAATATATCTCAAATGTGTATATATATCATCCTGCCACATCCTGAGGGATCCAAAAGTAGCTTATATGCTTTGTTCCCTGGATGTAGCCTATTGGAGTCTGGGACAGGCAGGGAAGAAGTCGTGAGTGGAGGGACTTCAATGGTACACTGCTCAAGGACAGCAGTCCCGCTGTTGAGATGACGAGACATATCCAGGTCCTTTTAGGAAGTTTTGCAGTATTTGACAAGACCAATAAACACAGACCATGATATTGAGAGAGCATCATATTGTTGCTGGATTATTTAATTATTATATGTATATCCATTTATAAGTAATTCTTACTTTGAACTCGGTCTGCCTTCCTGCTTGCAGGAGGGAAGCTCTCACTTCCCTTCCCCTTCTTCCCACCCTTAGTGACCACACCACACCACCCAAAGAACCTGGAAAAAGAAGTGCCAGGTCCCAAGACTTTGGGCAGCACAATTATTCTCAAACTGCAGAATACCATTTTAAGTGTGACAAAGACCCAGACTGTGGTTGCTCTGTTGCCTTCGGTAGGGCTCTCCTGTGTAGAGTGACTGAGGTTGTCTTAAATACCTCCCAAGACTCTGTGCCTTCCACCCACCCTCTTCCATCATGTCTGCGC
Organism: Psittacula echo; assembly: GCF_963264785.1. Taxonomy (NCBI): domain Eukaryota; kingdom Metazoa; phylum Chordata; class Aves; order Psittaciformes; family Psittacidae; genus Psittacula; species Psittacula echo. The sequence goes on along the minus strand of NC_137740.1, from coordinate 27,596,038 downwards.
CAGTCTTCCCTGAGAAAATGTCTTTTCCATGATCTAAGAAACCATCTTTCTCTGAAATCCTGTCTTCACTTTAGATCTATCTGCCATATAACATCTTCAACAACAATCTGAACAAGGCAGCAAGCCTTTTATATGTCTTGTCTGCATGCAGATTTTTTTGTGTCTTAAATATTTGTGTGCGGCATTAAGGACCTTTTTCAAAAACAGGCAGAGATCTTGTGGCTTGTCTTAGAGTCCTTACTAGTATCTTCTGATACACCTTTCTTGAAGGATGATAAGAATAAAGTAGCCACAAATTAGTTTCTTGAGAAATAGCTTCCGTGCTTTAAATAGGCAAAATATCTTAATCCATATTAATCTTCAAACAGAAAAAAAAGTAATTAGCTCCATTGAGAGAATTGGTTTAAGCTGTACAAGCAAAAGCTCCTATTTAAATAGTAACAATTGCACTGCCACCAGGCAGCTTTATGAGGCATCGTACCACAAAATCTTTTCATGTGGGGGAAGGCTTTAGGCACAGGTTTATCTCATCTGAGGAGCTGAGGATGACTAGATAGCTTGGTTAGATGATAGCTGAATGGTTTGCATTTGGGGCTCAGACTTCATATGATGATCACTGGCTAGCAGCAGAACTGGTATCAATGCAAGTTTGGGAGCCAGTTTCAAGCCTCTCTAGATCTTTCCATGTGGTCCAGCACCAGAGTGACCTTCAGTAGCACTGGATCTTTGCCAGCAGTGGTACAAATTGCTCTTCTGTTGACTGAGCTTCTGTGTCCCACTTACCAATTGAGTGGCACAGGCATGTGTGAGTACCTTCTCTGCGGCTGAGACTGAGAGCTTGTTATGACTTATGTCCTTTCCCTTTGGTGACAGGCCGCTGTGCCCGCTGTGGGGAGAATGTTGTTGGGGAAGGGACTGGCTGCACAGCCATGGACCAGGTCTTCCACGTGGAGTGCTTCACCTGCATGATGTGCAACAGCAAGCTGAGGGGTCAGCCTTTCTATGCAGTGGAGAAGAAAGCCTACTGTGAACCCTGCTATATTGTAAGTATCCATTCTTGTTTGCACCATGATTTTAACACACAGACATTGGAAACATTGATTTCTTTTACTGCCATACTGTTGCCTTACCATTAAAACCTGACAATCCCATGGCAATACCGTTGGCATCAGGTTTTCCATGCTCTTCAGAAGAACGCTGATCTTTTCAGTTCCCTGGGTGAATTTTGTTTCCTTGTCTAGCCTATTTCAGAAATGAAGTGTCCAAAGCAGGGGAAAAAGGTGCATTCTGTAATTGTTTGAGCTCTGTAATAAGGAACAGACTACATAGTGATCTTAAGCATAAGTGTTGCTTTCAGAAGCTTTCTGTATTGAGAAACCTGAAACCAAAATGCTTACAGACTGTGGTGCCCACTAATATTAAGGAGGTGAGATGCAAGATAGCATTGAAACTTCTAAAAATCAAAACTTTTGTGTTGTTTGATGGAAGTCTTTCTACTGAACTAAGGGTCTTCTGATTGGATATATTTTCACGCCTACCTTACCCTCAAATTTCATTTCATGCCTCTGACAAGCTTTTAAAGTGAACAATTAACAGTTTCTCTGAGGAGCTGCACCTTTTAAGAGGCTCCCATAAGAGCTAGTTGGAACCAGTTGCAGAGTTGCAAATTAAAGAAACATCACATAACATGCCTGAGGCCTTACCTTTATGTGACCTTAGCATACGGTATATAGGGATAATAATTGTAATTTAGAATAAGAAAAGCACTGAAACATTCTTAAAGTGTTGATATCTCTTTCTCTAAATCTCCAATTCTCAGTTCTTTTTATAAACACTGGGCCTGAGACAGTTCCAGAATTGGATTTGCACTTCTGAAAGTAAAAATTGCTGCCTTTCTTGACTTTTCTGTCATTCTGATAGTAGCTAAAGCAATAATAGGTATGTCTGAAAATGCCACCAATATCCCATTATTCCTTCTGTTTCTGCAGAGCCTTTGATGAAATATGTACGGTGGCAGTGATACATGGGCTTTGTTAATTGGCTTTTAAAAACTAAATGATCTTTTGATGGAATATGTACCTTTTAAACCAGTTCCATTTTTGTTTGCACTAAAATGATTGCACTATAAAAAATTTAAGGTTAATTTCATAGCAAGTTTGACCATGTGCAAAGCACTGCAGACTTCAGGAAGGTACATTCATAGTATGATTGGAGCAACTTTATATAACTGGAATTAAACATTTCACTGACTTGAGGTTGAAATTGAGTTCGTCTGCTTGCAGATTGATAGTGTCTTTTCCTCTTTTTCTAAATCAGGCACACATTCTTCACCACTCATCTGCTTTAGTTTTGGAAAACATCTGCATTAGCCACTATACTAATGGTTTAAGATTATTTAATCCCATTACTTATACACTTCATTAGCCTGAGTGAATTGTTGGCAAGGGTTCAGTAAACTTCCTACACTGAAAGATAAAAGGATACAAAAAGGAAAGGGAGAAGGATTCTGTTCCTTGTTTTCTTTCAAATTTATCTTCTACCTATTTAAGGGATAAGGAATGGTAATTGCCTGGTTGCATACACGTTTGTACATTCTGTGATACAGCTTTGCAGCTCTAAGTACAGAGGAAAGAGTAAATGTTTAATAGCTTTCTTTTTACATAACCAGAAGGGGCCTTTAAATGTTTATCCATGCAGTCCACAAAAAAACTTACGGTTATGGACTTAACCCAAAACACATCTGGATCCATCTGCTGCTGCACATGCAGGGGAAAGGATGGCAATGCTGGTGGGGCTACACATGTGTAGCTGGACAGCTGATACTGTGAAGGGGATATGGAGAGCAGGAATCTGGCAGTCTCATGCAGCAAAGGGAGGAAAAAAATCCCAACAAAAAACCAAAACCACCACCCAAGCACACATTAAACTCTTAAATGTGGAAGAAACAAGCACTGGGATCCTAAGTCTCAATACCCTTCAGAAAGCTCAGGATCTCTGCTGTGCCGAAAGCCAGATCTACAAGGGATCTAGGCATCTGCCATGCTATTGACTTTAGGCCTGAGGAATTTGTGTCATAGAGCATGTCTCATTGATTTTTTCGATGAAATGAGGTCTGCATTAGCTTCAGTAGGATGATAAGAGCCTAAGTATGCTGAGGGCCTGAACTAGGCTTGCAAGTTTTTCTTGCAAATGGATTGGGGGCCCTTAAATTGCTGAGGCACAATATGAATGCTTTTGCCTTTAGATGTGTGATGCTGTCATACTGAAGTCAATGAGAGTTAATGACCTGCTTAAAATCAAGCCTGTGCTTAAGGATTTTGCTGAATTGCGGCCTCTGAATTTTTAATATTTTTTTTTGAGCTTCCTCAAATCCCATTATCAGAAAGTGACTTGGATGCTTGAAGTCCTAGTTCTGTAGGAAATCAATGAGACTGAAGAACCCAGACGTAGATTCCTGTGGACCTGAATTCCCATGACAGGTGGAGCCTGTGTTGCTAGACCAAGATTGCACAGCTAATCCATGGCTGTGGCCAGCTGAGAAAACAGAATTGTCAGCTGGTATAAGTCTGAATAATTTAATGAAGCTTGTTCACTGGTCTACCTAATTCACACTGATTTCTAGCACACATCCCCATTTCCCCAGGTCCCAAACTCTTGACCTATTATGCAAGCCATTAGGCCAAGCTGCTTCCTTTATATAAGGAAAATGAACTATAATATTTGCCTGGTCATGACATAAATTCATACATAAATTCATGAATACTTTGATGTTGGGTTTTTTTTTTTTTTTTTATGATTCCTTTGTCTGACTTGTGGCCTTATGCACAGAAAAACTATGCACAAAAATAAAAACACACATTTTTCAGCAGTTAGAATTGGCTAATCTTCTCGGTTTATTATGTGGCTCTTCTTAGTTGTGGTGGAGTGAAGCCATAATTAAGATTACTGCAAAGAGCTGTATTTAATTACTGGTTAGTCAATACCAAGTCTAAATAGCCTGCAGAAGGGTTGTTTGCTTTTTCTTTTTTTTTTTTTTTTTTTTTTTTTTGTTTCTGGTTTTATTTATCAGTAACCCAGCTAAGATGAAATTCTCCAAAAGTCTGAATTAACATTTAAGGAGATCAATCACTGGTTAAATATACATATATATTTCATATATATTTTCATATATATATATATGTACATATTTCCTAATGGGAATTTGAGTACCAGCGTTAATTTCTTTCACACAAAATTTCCCCCACCCAAAAGCTAGTCACTATCATTTCCTGTTACATCTTATGAATGTAGTGAGTTCTGTTGCCAGTGTGTTTGCTGGTTTTGCTCTGCATCCAAGGATTCTTTCATTATTGATGTTTTTTCTAAAACAGTACCAGTCTTCTCCATTAAGACACTTCTGCTGAACTAAAAGCAACTGTAAAAAATAAAGTGTTAATAGGATACAGATGTCTCTTAGTCATTACGACAGTCAAGTAACATCTGAAATAAATATGATAGGGTTTCCAGTGTAACCAGTGTACTGCTGTACACGTGATGAATGCTGTGTCTGCAGTATGTTAGCAGTATATTTTTCCCCTCCCTTACAGGGCAAATTACTGACAAAAAAACGTTCGATTTGCTTCCTCTAAGTAGCCAAAGAGATTTTAGTGCTGGACTCGGTGCAGAGAAAAGGTTAAGAGTAATATCTGTAGAACCGTTGTTATGAAAGATTGAAGAGCAAGATGTTAAAGCAGTGCCAGCTGTCTGCTTTCCAAATACTGTATTATCATAAGGACTGAACACAAGGCTAACCAGACACACCAGTCTGGCAAGAGTGATGCTGCTGTTTTGTGAATGGGATGTTCTTTGATGTCCAGATGACTTTCTCTGGGACGTGGAAGTTTTCCTCCCTTCTTTATCCCTTTTCCTGGCAGTCTGGTGGTTGGCAGTTGGAGATAAACTCCCTGAGCTGAGGGCTGATAGGTGCTGACTATCAGCAGTTAGTGCAGAGAGCAGCAAGATCCTGGCCTCTGAGGGTTTCTTCTGTCATGTCCAAATTGATGTGACCCACCTCTGGGCCCTGAGGGTAGGACCATGGTGTGATGGGGAGGGGGATGAGAAAGCAGAAATAACTAACCAAGCAAAGCAGAAATAGCCAGGGATAGATGAAAGATGGTTGGGAGAAGTGGTGGGCTAGATATGATGAGCAATTGAAGGAAAGAAACACTCTGTCTGTCTAGCTAGAGTGGGGGAAGATAGTGGGTATGCTCTGCAGTGCCCTATGGAGACCCAGGGATCGAGGTTTCCTTTTTCTGCTGCACACTGCAAGATACAGAGAACATAACCCCAAAGATTACTCACAAAGATTTTGCAGGATAAGGTCCATCTTTCCATAGTAATAAAGCTGTGGAAGTGCTTGAAGGGGGAAGAATTGTGCTGTTCCCCAGATTTAAATTTCGGGTCATAGTGCTCCATATTTTTCCCTCTGATGATTTGTTTTGTGAGAAAAAAAAAAAAAAATTACCTTCAAGGTTTCTTTCTTTGACTAGCTTCTAACTTTCTGGCCTATCAGAGGCTGTAGTTCTGTAGGAGAAGATAGATCAGACCAGAACACAAGAGGAAGGCTGGTGTTTTAGGAGATGGTACAGCTACAGCCGTTGGTACCATGGTGCACCCTCAGAAAGCTTAAATTTGCTAATAATTCTGAAATGTTGGTGTTAACTCAATTTGTTCTCATTGAAATCTCTGATAAAACTGCTATCAGCTTCATTGCAACTGGTACTGTAAACCTCACCCCGTGTGCGCATGTGAGTATGGTTGTTTGAAAGCTGTGCAAGAGCAGCTACCTCCAGCACATATGGTTTAAAGTGTAAGGTTGATCCCTGCAGTAAAATTACTTCTATTTTTAAAAATAATTCTGCAATTTGTAAGCAGAGATTACAGCACTAATATAGCAACCGTGTAACAACTTAAATTGGACCAGAAAAGAGAAACTATAATTTAAAGATTTTTTTTTTATGATACAAGTTTTCTTCTTTTTAAAGTAAAAAGCCCTTTATTCTTGTTTTTGTCAAGCAATGTATTGAATTTGAGAATAATTTATGGAAAGTGCTGCCAGCATGGTATTGTGAGTGTTCCACAATTTGAATTTAAACTGCTCAATGGGATCATTAAGACTATTATGCCTCCTTTCCAAAGAGTTTGAATTCAAAATGACAACTGGAACAAAAACGTAAAATAAACTAAAGAGAAGTCACGCACTCTTTACGTGGTGGAATTTTTCTGCCCTCGAAATATTTCATTGAGATCAATGCTCTTCCTCAGTGCTCTCCTAGAAAAAAGCTGGTGTTGCTAGTTTTAGTTTGGTGCTCCTGCATGAGTCATCAGCAGCAGGGAGCTGAACCTGTGTGACCCATGGATCTAAAAGCACTAAGTCTCCACTGCCGTAGTGGAGAGATGCAGCAGCAGGCTCCTACCCTGGGTATTTCTTACCTACAACAAAAGGTGTTTGTGTGCATAGCAGACACAAAACAGGTCCAGAATTTTGGTTTGATAAAGGCATGTTTTAATCCTATTCATTACTAGCTGTGGTAATTTTGCTAGTCTAGGAAACTTTGGGGCAAAAAAATCATGGCAAAAAGCCTGTCATTCCTGGTAGAACTTAGAAAAAAATTAATAAATCCCTTAAGAGTGTAACAGCCCTTTCTATTAATAACACCCAGCAACCGTTGATACAAAAAATACAGATGCAAGCTGGAGGAGGAGTGGTAGCCATAAGCTCAGCATTACTGCTTTGAGTGATAAATGGTCTTGTGCAATCAGGGGATAGAACAGAGGAAAATGGGATGCTATTGCATAAGCTGCACCTGGAGCTTCCAGGAGTCCAAGTCTAGGAGGTACAAAAACATGTGTGTGTGAGAGAATATGTCAATGAAGCAGCTTCTGTCAGAACTGGGATGAGCTGAACTCAGCTGACCCTCTTGAAGCCTGCATCTTTTTTCTTCAGTGGCCTACCAGCTGTTACAGGGGGTGGATCATGCCTCCGATTTTGTCACTAGACAGAAGGAAAAGGTTCCTTTGCAGGGGGACTGGGGTCAATAACCTCCTTTCTATATACCGGAATTATAAGGAAAGGGGAGAAAGCATACCATGAGATGATCAACTATGCTATATTGGAACTCCTCTGTGGCAACTCAGAGACTTGTATCAAAAGAGGACAAGGCCAATTCATCTTGCTGTCCAGCGAGAACAGGTCAAGAAGTCTACAAACCAAAGAGCTGGAATTTCTAATCTTGCAGCTTTGAAGACATGAAAGCGTGAGCCCTGCCAAGAGTTGCACTGGAGTCACCTTGACGGAGAATTCTTTGAGACCACACACACATCTGCTGAGGGGGACTTAAGAGGATGAAATTAAGCTTTTCTCAGCGCAGCAGCATGTGCTTGGTTAACTGGCACAAGTCACTTGATGGGATTAAAAGTGTAGGGCACCCTATTTTCAATCTACAGTAGCTATTGGCCTTCATGGTGTTGACTGCTGTGAATGCAGGTGATTGATGTTGAAGTAGGTAGGCAGAGCATCAAGCCACAGTGTAACTGACTTTCTGGAAAGCTGAGCAGGGTGTTGCTTCACAGGAAGACCAGCTATGAACTGTGGAAGTAAAGCATCTTGATGCTGCAATTATAGCAGTGTTATGAGGGAGATGTTTTTGCAAAGGTCGCTGTAGTGTTGGGCAGCATCTTAACAGGTATTTCTGTGTTGGAAAATTGGGCGTGAAGTGCTGATTAACTATTTCAGGGATGTCTTGGCAGCATGGAAGTTTTGCTTGGGATGAATGGATGGATCATTTCCCACTTCTCTCTACTGTCCATCTTTAAGAATGTGTCCTTATTAAATGAAGACTCCTCCCCCACACCTGCACATGCACAAGGCTTTTGTGTTGCTTGCTAGAATCCAGATTTTTCATCCTGCATGTGTTGGCAGCCATAACAAGTTGAATTGTCTTATCTCTGCCTTGCACTTTTATAATTAGATGTGTTTTTCGTATTTGATTATATGCAGTATTGATTTGACATGTATAATCTAGAAAAACTGTACAATGGGAAACTTTGTGGGGGGAATTCTTTGTGTAACTCAACTAAGATGATATTGTGAAGGACCAGCTGAATTTCTTGCCTCAGATGGTAAATTCCACTGACCAACTGTATATTCTTGGTAGAAAATAATCTGCCTTTCTGCAGGACCAGTGGGATTTTAGCTAGGATTTTTTGGGTCCTGGCTATACATCTGCTTATGCATCACACCACAATAGAGGGGATGATGAAGTCATTTAGTGACGACATCAATCTGTGCACTGAGGTTTTCCCTTACAAGATAGCCCAACTCTTGTCTGCCTTTTAAAAACTAGCAAAATCAGCTTGCAAGGAAAGAATGAAGTCTTATGCACCAGCATCTTTGTAGCAGTTGGAAAATCTTCATCACTTGTGGTCAAGTATAGATGGGTATTAGATGTTAAGCCACATCTAGTGTTCGTAGCCATTCATCTTTGCTCTTCTTTCAATTGTACTTCACCACCTTCTCAGCAAACGATTTGCTGCTTTCACCCTTTGCTAACTGATTAGCATACCTGAGAGATCCTACTGTAATAAACTCTTATTGTGGTGTGCCAGTGAATGACAAGCAATAGCTTCTGCCTCTAAAACCTTCCTGGTAAATGGCAGCAAGTAGGAGGAGAAAGGCAGTGGCATTGCCTCCATATTTTGCAGATAGAGAACTGACCCCAAGATGATTAAATGCAGTTTTAGGGCATGGATTTCCATTGCTGGAAGCCTTCAAAGACAGGTGGAGCAAACAACTGTGAAGAACAGTAAAGATCTAGTCAAGCCTTCTGTAAGCAAGGGCAGAGCATTTATAGGGATCTTTTCCAGTCCTGCTTCCTCCTCTTCTGAGCTCAAATGACCTGCCCAGGACCACAAACATAGCCTGCAGTGTACAGCTGAGGTTTTCTACATCCCAATATTCTGCCTAGTTGGAGTTTAGCCTCCAAAGATCTTCAGTAAAGGGGCTACCTTACTTTTCTTTCCCTCCTTGAACCACTGCTGTTTAGGGACTGGGTGTGAATATGAAGAGCACCTGAAACCTAAGGACTTTTGGATATCCTGGAAAGGTGGGAGGTACCATGACTGTTCCCTTCCATGAAGTCCTATTGCTTGCTTGTTAACCCTGCATAGTTATTGGTCAATTCAAACTGCTGAAGACAATTATTTTAGAAAGGCTGTGATTTATTTGAAACAGGGCCTGTAATTTAGGTGTGTGTTTCTGCCAGATCCATGTATATTGGGTTTTCTCTGTCCTATGTAATGCAGTGATGTTAAAGTGCTGCGCAGTGTCCAGAGGTGCAAAAATCAGATCTCACTGAAGTAAATATGGGGTTAATACTCTTAGCAAATCCTTTTGATTACTTTGCACCACTGATCCTATGCTAGCAGAACTGCTGGTAAAGCATAGGCCTTGCAGCCAGGCTATGATACAGGCCAGTAACAAAGTTGAATCTGTTCTGGAAGGGGTGTGTTTGGATTTACCAGGTATCACTTGCCCTTAGCAGCCTTTCAGAGAACAGAAAATCTTGTCTCATTCGCCCTGTGATTCCAGATGCCCTCTTACTTTCGTCCAGAGAGTGATTTGCAAGCCCAAGTGCCAGGGGGCTTTTGCAGCATGCCGCTTCAGCTGTCTCCTTGGTGAAGCCATACTCCAAGGAATTTGAGCTGGCAAAAGCTCAGTCTGTGAGTCGATCCTCCCTCTAGCGTCCTGTCTCTGTTTCTTCGTTTCAGAACAGCCATTTGCGTGCAACGCTTGCTTGCAGTAGAGGAAACTGTTTAACTTGCCACCACACACACGCACAAACCCCACTGGGCTTGGTAGATTTCTGGTCAGAAAAAAAACCAAAATCATGCCAGTTTAGGGAAAGTGGAACAAGCATGAATGATGACAGGAGAAAACATTTATTGATTCTAAGAGTATGGCGAGTGTTTGGTGCTCATGGAGGGTCAAAGCAAATTGCAAGTATGTTGTTTTTTCTCAGCTGTGTTGATAATAAAGCTGTGGGCCAAGTAAAATATTGACAGAAAATGTAAATCATCCACTGGGGTTTTCTGGGCAGAAGGAAAACCAGATTATAGCTCAACTCTGGTACTGTAGCATTTGCTGGGAACAAGAAATTATTGTGCTCCGGTAGCTAGCAGCTTTCACAGGAGCAGAGAGCGTGTTAGTTAATGTTGCCAGCAAGACCTGTGGTCCCTGTGTTTGCTCCCATCCCTGGGGACCATCCATATCATCTGAGGCAGCGATGGCACCATGCACATCAGCGAGCTTAGAGCTGGAGGAATATCTGAGTGGTTTAAAATAAGTGATGAGATTCACACAGCATTGCCCCGGCTTTTCCCTGGCTGCTGTTTCCTGACAATTGTTTGACGTAGAAGCACCATGTGGGTTTTTCACAGCAACCTGATGCTGTAACTCGCAAAGCAGATTTACCATGCAACTCTCTGACGCAGTGCACTAAGTGTAGGGATCAGAAACTGCTGGCAATCTTTGTGCTGCATGCCTATATTTCCAAAGGCTTTTGTTGTTGTAAAAAATGGAGCTTTAGGGGGAGGAAGGGTTGGGGAACAAACCCAGAACCTTCTTGACATCTTTGATTTCAGGTATAAAGCAGGAATTCAGTAGGTTTCTTCAGGCACTGTAGGAATCTGCTTCTGCAGATGCTGAGGACTGGAAAAGATCTTTATATTGTTTTGATTTTTATTGTCTTGCTGAAGTTAATCTGCTAACGTGACAGCTTAATGCTGTGGCTCATTGTATTTACATCCTTGCTTTTGAGTCTAGCACTAAGTGGCCTTCTGTTGTTTTCAGATTCTCATGTTACCTAATGCTCTTCATTTAGGTATTTTTTCAGACTACTCTGAAAATTTAAACAAATAATGGTTATGGTGCCCAAAACCTAAAAGTTGCTACTGTCCAAACCTGGATATTTTCCCTTGCTTGTGAAGGGTAATGTAGATAGGGGGAGGGAAACAGTGTTGAAATGTAAATTAACTTCCAGATATTTATCAGGGATTGGGATTTTAAGTATGAATATTCCATTAGCTCCTGACATGTAGTTTTTTGTTTAAGGACGTGTTTGAACCAATACACCATCTTGGCGTTCCACCAAGAGAGGTATCTGTGTAAATGCAGTCTGTGTTAAAGCCAGACAACACTTTTAGAAATTTATTTAATATTTCCTACAGCAAGCCATCTGTGACTGGTCATATTTTAGGAAGCAAATGAACATTATAGCAATGTTCTCCACTCTATTTGAGTAACTTCTAGACTTTTTAAATTAAATGTGCTGCCAAATATTTATGTTCTGTTGTGAAAAGAAAAATATTTGTTTGACATGCTAATCTCCCTGGCAATTCGCAGTTGGTTGCTCCTCTTAGGAGCTGTGCTTTTCTCATGGGTTGCCTAAGGCAAAAGAAGGATATGGGCATCCCTGCAGCTGCCTTTTGGGCTCACTTCTTAGCAGCAAGTAGTGGCAGCTGTAATACATGATGGGACTTTGTGGGGACGGAGAGAGGCTGAGCCCTGGGTCCTTGCATGAAGGATGTAGTGTGTGGTGGGGGAAGCTTGGGGGCCAGGTTGTCCCTGCTGTTGGCATTGGTGGGTTGGAGCGTCATGGAGTAGCTACTGTGGCAACTGCAACACTCCTGCCAACGCACAAAAGGCTCAAGAGTTCCCAGAAAAGCCAAACCACTTTGCAAGGTGTCTTCCAGTGCATCTGCCGCAGGCACTGCAGCCATCACCAAGGCAACCAAGTTGCCAGCATTTAGCAGCAGCAAGGCAGAAGGAAAAATTAGTGATGGCCTAAGTCATGGTTGGCAAATGCTACTGAGTCTAAACTGCCCTGATGGAGCTGAGCTCTGCTCTAAGTAATATATGCTCTGCTTTTAACAATAGTTTTCACAGTATTTTATCCTCTTCCACAGGTTTATGGCTGTCTTAATCACTCTAAGGTAGTGAAATGCATTTGTTCAAGGGCTCAGAAATGGTTGTGATTCTCTTATTACAGAAAGGTATTAATAAACAACTAAAATATCTGAAATGGTCCTGAAATAGTTAATTCCATTTTGGAAAGGTTGAAATGTTCTCGAGTCCCTGGTGGCATAGCACCAATTGTTGCTCAGTACTCATTTGGTATAGTCCATGTAACTTGCCTGTATTTACAACCTTGGTGTTATCACATTCAACGGAAGTCCAGGTGAATCACCAGCACATAACCTGTACGCATGTGTCTGTTATCTATAGTATCAAAACCATACACAGAATGTACATATTCTCAGTTCTATGCTGGAAAGAGCCTCTCGTGACATAGAAAGAAGAGAAAGCAGTCCTGATTTCCTCTAGTGCTTCTGACAGGTTTACTTTCACTTTGGCACAGCAATAAGATTAAAGTTTTATAGCAATATCACCTCCATCCAGACAATAAAATAAAATTAAAAATCATAAAACCTCTTCTTTGTGCTACTTAGATTTCAAACTCTTTTATAGAGCTTCTGCATCTCTTAATAAAATCCTTAATTCATTTTGAACATTTTATTGTCACTTTGGATAAAAGTTTAATCAGATAGAATTATTGCCCTTCTAATATTCCCTTAACCTTTGCATTTTAGACTTAGGCCATATCAGTTAAATTTTAAAATCACTTTTTTATAGACTTGAATGCCCCCATCTCTGGTTTAGAGGATAGTTTTGTACAGAAATGCTGTAGTCCGTCTTGAGGTCATATGAAAACTTAAAAGGCTCTAAAGTGAGCACTGCTCACTTTCCACTGAAGTCTTGCATGCCCTATTAATTACTTTAATGGTGACATGCTGCTTTAAGGGAGTTCTTTATTAATACCACTAAATCTTTTTTTATTGTTGTTTAAACACTTTTTCTTTCCTTTATGTAGATGTATTTAATCCCTTCTGTCTTTAAAATAAATGAGGGCATAACTCCACATGAGGTGTTTGACATTTCCAGTTTGCCTTCTCAGGAGGGCTACAGGAGTATTTTACTCCCTTGCCTGTAATATCCACATCCCAGCTAAGAAGTGCACATCTGTACTCGGTGTCTGTAATCATGTGTTAAACTACTGGGAGGGAAGCCTGGTATCTATCTTTCCAGGAGTAATATGCAGTGAACTTGCTTTTACTCTTTTAGAGTGTTGAGATTTTAGAGGTCAGTTTAGCTTTCTTACTGGAAAGTGAAGCCCTCCCAGTTCAAGAGAGGACTTACTTATGTTTGAGCTTTTTCCTAGCAAGTAGAACACATTGATTTTCTCTCCTCAATCTGAACTCTTTAAGTAGTAGTATTCTGATATATAGCATTCACTATACCAGTTTATTTACAGAATAGCCCTTTTACTGCACTAGCTACCTGGTAAAGTATTGACATCAGTGCCTGCAGTTGGATTTTAGCCTAGCAAATTTTGGGTTGTGTTTGGTTTTGGGTTTGGGTTTTTTTTTGTGATTTTACAAAATATGTATCTTTCATCCATATTAATTGCAGATTTTCTTGGTCTGGGGAGGGGAAACAAGGTATATATTATATACTTTGTTTATATAACATATTGGATATATTCAGGATCTGAATAAACATCTTCAAAAGCGCATGACTGAGAAACTTGATGATTTTTGGGTTGCTAACCCACTCTTGACAATGAGACTTGAACTCCTATTACTAAGTAATCTTATTCTTTAGTCACTCTTGAAAGTTGCCTCTTCAGTAGCCATTGATGGTGCTTTCTCCATGGGACTCTCACATGTTTGATATCTATAAATGAATTTCACCTTTTTTTAAAGAAAATCAGCATGGATTGTTGAAAAGCTAACTGGGAAGAGGTTTCACCAATAACGACTAGTCTTTTCTTTGGTAAAGGGACAATGGTTTTGGGCTGAGGTTTTTTTCTTTTGTATGGGAGAAGTATGAAAATGCGTGTTATGCTGTGGGATCTGTCTCTCAACTTCTCCTCTCCCAAATGGCTTCTGGCTCCTAAAAGCATCTGGACCCTATTGGCTAAAGGTAGTGGTTTCTGTGCAGCCTTCCATGCCCAATGTGTATCTGTACATACACACAGACTTGCACTGGAAGAATTTGGAAGCCTGAGTTTGGTCTGAAATGATTTGGCATTTGCCTGGGAAAGGTATTTCTTCCTTTCATGGACCTTTCTTCTGGTTTATCCAAATTGCTCTGGAGTTACCAGTACCACACTTCGCACTTAAGTGGGCAAAGCCTTTTGCTCGCAATTACTATTTTGGTTTCGGGAGCAGGCAGTATACTCATGCACTTACATGGTACTGAATGCTGTGTTTTTCATTTTCAATTTTTGCTAAATGGCGCCCTTTGTGTTTTAGAATAAGTAGCTAATTAAATGGCAAGGCTAAGTGCTATTTGGTGGGCCACGGGTGTAGAGTCCCTCTAGATTAGACAAGGAATCTGATCATGTAAATCAAATTAGTCTAACATATGGGGCTGCTCTCACTGATCCTGATTTGAATGTTTTCTGTGGTATTAATGGGAGCTCAATCAGACTTCTGGTACCCAAGACAATGTGGCTAATGAAAGTGTAAGAAGCATAGACTCCATCTCATAAAGTGATCCTCTTGATTATGTGAGGAATCCAGGCTGGCTTCATTAAAAGACTTTTCATGTATTTTAAAGATAAGTAAGGAGGATTCAAATGAATTTGAGTGGAAATTCCGTAAGATAAACTGAAAAGCTAAACCCATGCTTTTTTTCCACCCTTTAAGCTTGTGTTTCCTTCACTTTTCCCTTGTGGATACCTTGTTTATTTTTTAAATAAATAATCATATTCTAAAGCAGTGTAAATAAATTGCGAAGTCTGCTCCAATGGGGTGGATAAATATATTCCATCTGCTGGGGAGTGATTATTGAATAATTCACCAGTGGCAATCCTGGGAGTGGTTATCCATTTTCCCCTCATTCATGGGGAATTTTTTCTACTTCCCGTAGGAGCTCATTATGTTTTCTCTGTACATAATGTTTAATAATTTTTGAAATCTGGCACTAACCCTTCCACCTACGGATTCTTCAATTTTTCCAAAATATTTGTGCATGTGGATGCTTGTATGTGGTGGCAGAGGAAGATATTTGTTTCCTTTCTTCCTTCTTTCTTTTTTTTTTTTCCTTTTTGCTGAGGGAAGGTGAGCATTGGTGTATGAAGTGAGGCAGGGAGTTGGGAAACAAATATCCTTGTGTGCAAGGGAATTTGTTCCTGCGCAAATGGTGAATGGGTCATATTCCTGCTCTCACCCTTGTACTGGAATCAGCATGACTTCAGGGCTGTGACAGCAGTTAAGGTTTAGCTCATACTTCAACATTTATAAACAAAGGAGTAAGAAGCAAGGAGGAGGAGTAGGGCATGCATTTGAAGAGCCCTGTCTTCCTTTCCTCAATGTTAGGAACAATTTCTTATCTTCTAAGGGACCAAGAGTAAGCCCAATGAGCCTGGCTTGTGGAGAAGCAGCAAGCAGTTACCTGATAAAAGGTAGAGCCATATCCCATCACTGGAAGAACTGCCACGGATATGTGGATTGGTGGGTTTTGAGTCTGACTGTAAGGGAAAAATCTCAGTTTCTCCTGGTAGCTAGCAGACCCAAAGCCCTCCCGTGTGGGCTTTAAGCAGGCAGGGAGAATGGCTGGGAGGAGGACTGGATGGGGCTGGCACACAACAGGCAGCTGCACATTCAGCAGCTGGCACCTCCTGATGAATCTCATTTCAGCGATGTTCACGTTCCTTGACTGCATCTGCATCACAAGATAGCAGGTGAGGGACCACCATCGTGTCCGATCACCACTGCCTGATGCCAGTGCCTGAGGTCCTCTGGTCAGAGCTGGGCTCTATCCCAAGGCTGGAGGCAAATGTTTGCAGTTAAAGGACAATCTCTACATTGGTGTTAAAATGTGTAATTAGCCACAGGAAATTCTTTCTTCTGCCGATGAAGATGGGAAGGTAAAAGTGTCCCTTAATGCTTTCACTGTTTTTCTGGAGAGTTGAGCAAATCTGGCTACCCTCACAACAGGGAACAGCATTTCTATTCCCGATCAGGTAATGCTCTCTGCTGTTCTCTTGCACATTGGTGACCTTATTAGTGTATGGTGACCTTATTAGTGTATATAAATATATAAAGGTGGAGTGTCACGAGGATGGAGCCAGGCTCTTCTCAGTGGCAAACAATGATAGGACAAGGGGTAATGGGCACAAACTGGAACACAAGAGGTTCCACTTAAACTTGAGAAGAAACTTCTCAGTGAGGGTGACGGAACACTGGAACAAGCTGCCCAGGGGGGTTGTGGAGTCTTCTTCTCTGGAGACATTCAAAACCCGCCTGGACATGTTCCTGTGTAACCTTATCTAGGTATTCCTGCTCCGGCAGGGGGATTGGACTAGATGATCTTTTGAGGTCCCTTCCAATCTCTAACATACTGTGATACTGTGATACATGTCCAAAGGGCCATGCTGTTAGCCAGAAAGAAACAAAACTCTGTCACTGAGAGGCAGGGAGCTGTTTTTCTTCTCTCTCCCTCTTTTTCACATTCCCTGTAGGCATATGCAGACTGGATTTCTGCATAACAAGAGGCTCTGTACTAAGCAGCCGCAAGCAGCATTTCCCTGGGATAAAGAGCAGCCCCTAACAGTTTGGTTTTGGCTGTAATTTCTCAATGATTCTTGACTGGGAAACTCTTCCTTTTTTGACTCAGTTTTGTCGGGTTTTTTGGGTTTGTTTTTTTTTTGAGGGGAGTGGGGGAATAATAATTAGATGTGAATTAGCAGAACCTTGAACATGTTGCTTGTTTGTGAAGAAAGGCTCTTCTTTCCTTTGCAAGACACTCCCAAGCTCATATGCTGCATGGCTCCATCATAGTCAAAACTATGGTCAGAAAAACGCTTCTTCTGGCTGGTTCCTGTGCAAAAATGAGTTTTGCTGCTCTCAGTGTAGAATTGAAGACTTACAACACTGAGGCTGGTACTGACTCTGGGCTCCCTTCTCCGTTTCATTTCCTGCTCCCGACGGTTGGTAATTTTCACTCCTAGTAATGATTCTCCAGGATGGAAGAGCACAGGGAACCTAATATTTGGATGAAAAAACTATGGCAAGTGACCAGATTGAATATGAAGTCCTAGAGCAAATGAACAGTGTGTTCAGCACTACAGATGTACAAAACAGGAGGTTATACCTTGCAGAGCAAGGGCTGTGAAGGTAAGGTGAGGTGTGCTGGACAGCACACCAGTTGCAGGAAAGATTGTGTGAGCTCAGGATTTGCTGGCCTGCTCTAACTTAAATTTCAAGAAACTGGAAAAAAAAATGGCTGAGGACTGGAAGGGTGTTTGAAGGATATTGGCTGGAGCTGGGGAGTACAAAATTACTGCCATGCTGACTCTTCCATGCCCAAGGTTCATCCCTACATTAGTAGTTCTCCAGCCATACATGATGGGGGTTACCTATGTTCTGCTTGCAGACCTCAGCTGCTGGCAGTTGGGGATGCCATTTAATTCTGTGCTTGTTGATGTCCTTGGGCAGTCCTCAGTCCAGGACTGAATACTGTTGCTTGAAAGTAGCAGGGACAGCAAGCTTAGTTCTCTAGAAACCTGAGCTCAGGATGTAGATAGAGATATTTCCATCACATTCTTTTTTCTTCTTACCCATATGTGTTGCCTCTCCCCCTGGACCTTGCTGTCTTCGGGTCTCTGGGTCCTTCTTTTTGTATGCATTTCCTATTACTGTGATCCAATTGCTGTGTTTGCGATCTCTGTCAAGCACATTCAGAGTAAGAGGAGAAGTGGCTGGGTCAAATGACAGTTTAAGTCCAAGGGCAGAGCTGGGAAGATGGCTAGGCTTCCCTGCACCCTATACCACACAACCTAAGAACCATTTAATGCTGCTTTTTCTGTAGCAGCAATGCTGGCAGCATCTCTGCCTAAATGCACAGTGAAAGCCTCACACAGAAGACTCCCACCGCAGGACACATGCTCTCAGTACCGACACAGAGCCTGTCTGCTGAGCTGTAATGCAGTGTAGCATGTATTACAATGTGCATTTAAGGAACTGTAGTTGCCAAATGTTTCTGTTTTTACATAAAGCTATTCCGCAGAGATTGTTATCTGATTTTTCTCTGGTACTAAGAAGAGTGGTTGAATCAGACAAGAGACCTTGTGGGTGGAATACATTATGTCCAAAAATCAATCACAAGGTAAGGTAGGAATAGAATTGAGTTTATTTACAGTCCGTTGGCTTTTATAGTTAGCACCATTTATTTAGAGAAGATGAAGAAGAAGAAGAAAATTAAGCAGAGGGCAGGGAAATGTTTCTTTGTGATATTTTTGTGCCTGGCAATGAAAAGAGATGTGTGTACGAGCTGACAATTTATCTTCTGCCCTGAAGAGAAATTACTTGTTCTCAAATGGGCATGAAATGAAATAGTGCAGAACACGATAGGAACTTTTCTGAGTAAATGGGTCAATTTTCTGTCATTCTCTCAATAATTGTATGTAGAGCACACTACACTGCAAACGCTGGCAAATGTGTTGTGGGTTTCTTTTTTTTTTTTTTTTCCTCCTGTTATTTTACTCCTCTTGTAAATGGGTGGAAAACATATTCCAGTGCTGGCACTATTATAATCAGCTTTTGCCGGTGGCTAATAGCAGTCCATTTTCAGTGAATGCTTATTACCTCCAAGCAGTCCAAGACAGTACATAATAACCCAGCACTGTGTAGACTGGTACCGATAGGAACAAGATGTAGTTATAGGGACTCTATTGCAAATGCCCCATCACAGCAGGAAATTCACTTGTCCCTTATCTTCTCTTTCCTAATTGCAAAAGAAGCCCCCGTGCTGTAGCTGGAGGAGTCTTGTTTGCCTTCTGAAACTTTCTGGTATAGTTTGGGGCTTTCTGACTTGCTATCTCTTAGCAGACTGATGCATTTTCCTCTGCTTACAGTAGACCTCGCTGTTACTGAGGGGCATGGATTCAAGTCAGACTCACTGAGGACTGAGCTGGTAATTTTACTTTGGCTGTTAATTAAAAAGAAAAGCAGTGCTGTAACAGGGGTTCAGTGGGTGATGATTCGGGCCTCTGTGGCAGACCAGGTAAATCTCATTGCTACAAGTTAATAGTTAGGGAGCTTCATGGGTGCCTTTGAACCTCAGTCTTAGGAAAAGAGGGAAAATGTTACAGGGTTGGCTCCAAGGAGCTGGATTGTGGCTGTGGGAACATCTGTATAAATCCCAAACACTTGATTTTAGTAAGTGTTGTCCCTCACAACCCCAAGCTGAGCAAGACCTAGACTTGTCCAGCCCACCACATCATACATAGTGTTATGCTTTTACTTGGATGTTGTAGGAAAGATAAAAACACAATCACAGCCTGATGAAGACTGCAGATACCTGAGATGTGATGCATTGTCTGATGTTACAACACAGCCCTGTGAGAGCTAAAACCCATCACTACCTCTCCAGTGACTTAGAGACATGTACTCAGTTGTACAAGAAATGCATTTCAGCTGAAGAGGGTTGGAAATTTCTGGTTTCATCCCAGTTATCCCCAAAAGGAAAATCTTAATCGCATTTTGAACGATGGAAACTAAAAGCCTTGAAAGGAAACCCCAAGAACAGATTTTTCTTTTTTTTCCTCACTAATAGAAAGCTGCTTCTCAAAAGTGTGTGAGGATCAGACATTTCCCATGGAAACTTTGCCTTAGGAAGGGAAGTCAGGGGCATTTCTGAAATTTTAAACAAAATATTTTTTTACCAGCCCTAACTACAGCTTTTCAGAGAATACCCCCCAGAGTCAGTGTCGCCTTCATTCCGTGTATGTTGGACAGGTTTCACTCCAATGCAGGTTGGATTGAGTCACAGCTTTAAAAAGCCTATTGAAAGTCCCCTCCCCCCAACACTAGAGTAGGAAAATGGCAGCTTCTAGTAGGTGTCTAGGAACAGAAAGATCTATTTGTCTTTTATGTATACTCTTGATGCAAATGAACTGGAAATAAGGATACCCACAGGACAGATCTTCAATAACTTCTTCTATGAGGAGAAGAGGGGAATTCATGTAGCAAGCCCACTCCATGAATCAGCAGTTGCTAAAGTATGTTTGCAACTGCAGGATGGCATTGGCCCTGCTTGGCTAATGTGGAAGGCTTCAGACTCCACAAGTCATGAGGAGCTGGAAGTAACTGATCTCTGACCTCTGTCAGCAAGGAGCATGGAGGAATGTGTGTTGTTTATTCCACCTGTCTTTAGAAATGTGCAGATCTGAAGGACTGATTCAGAAGACAGTTATGCTCAGTAAGTCTGGAGTAACTCAGCTGCAGGGGATAGGGTCAGCCCACTGTAAAAGCCACTGGGAGAATCAGGTCAGAATTCAGCCGTGCTGCTGTTTCGACCAGAGAATAAGATCTAGTGACTCTTTCTTGGAGCAAAATATGAAAAGATCAAGGGCAGAATTAGTCATTTTCCCAATGTTACATAACAATATTTTAGCAAACATTCTCTCCCTGAATGTTTAAATGCATTGCTTGAATAATCACAGAAGACAATGTGGTAATAATATGTTCCTTATGTGTTGGAAGCAAAGCACTTATTCTGGTTTTACTTTTGCAAAATGTATTAAACTACTTAGTTTTTGTTGATGTTTACACACAGGGTATTGGGGGGGGGTGTGGTTTGTTTTTCACTGCTATTTCTTTAAGGGAGCACTGGGCGGGGGGTTGTCTGATTTGGAGACAACTGAATTTCTGTTAAGTGTGTCTGATGCTTGTGGTGGAATTCATCCCAGATAACTTCATCTAGCTACATGCCGTGTTCTTGGTCTGACGTGCATGTCTCTTGGGAGTGATGGTGGAGACTTGTTGGTACCTTTCAGGGAAGAATATTTTAACCAGCCCTACCTACCACTCTCTTGCAATCACCTTAGTGTCGGTGTCACTTTTGCTCAATGTATTTAAGGCAAGCCACATCTGAGTACCTAGAAAGTAGGTTTTCCTCCACCTATGGCTCCCGCATGGCTTGGTTGTTTAGTCATGCTCTAATTCACTCTTGTTCAGGGCTGGCTCCACCAGAAAAGGCAGTTCTGACTATTTACTTTGACGCAGCCAGGAAAAGAAAGTGGAGGTGCAGTATGCCCAGACTGTTTTATGAAATGTATGTGGTTAGGAAATAGGCCCTGGGGACAAGTGACCCAGGCTCTGAAACCTCTTCAACTGGAGGTCAAAACTGCCCTTTTCTTGAGATGTAGGGGAGACGTGAGTGGAGAGGCTGCTTTGCATGAGGTCTTGTTGCACCTCCAATTAAGACCAGCATGCAGAAAATACCCTGGGATGTGCAAGGCCAGAGAAGGGCATGAAGTGCTCATTAGGAAAGTGTGGGTCAGGACTGTGCCTGTCCTCCCATCCTGGACTCCCAACCTGTTCCAACTGCCCACATGGAAAAGCACAGGGTTAATACTGCTGACTGCAAAAAGGGGGTGGAAAAGGGTCTTGCTCCATGGGAGATGTGTGATGAGCACCACAATGAGTATGGCAATACTGTAAGGGTGCAGCTGTATGGGCTGCAGTACTACCTGAGGGGAGAAAGTGGGTTGAGGTGTGTCATGATTTATTTGGCTGGCCAGCCAGGAGGGGCTCTTATTGTCAGAAATGGATTTTATTGGGCTTGAAACTTGGATTAAAAAAATAAGAGTCTATGTTAGCTCCAGACAGAGATGCATCCTGGAATCTTGGCAACTGTTTCACTGCTGGCTTTGGGAGGAAATCTTGGCTTTCTAAATTACAACATGACTGATAGGTTCTATTTGTTTTTTGAGAATTTTTTTTTTTTTTTATACTCCCATGACTCAAATCCATGTGAATTTTCCCTTTGAACCATGTGTTTGTAAGCTCTGGCTTGCATAGCATTGCATTTGATATTCTGGGATTGGGCAGTGGAGGACAGAGGAGTGTTTTTCCACTGCTACCACAGCAGTCTTTAGATCAGTAGTTGCAAAGCACAACTTTTAGCACAATTCACCACACTCAGGCTCTGACACTTCCCAGGAGGAGCAGGCACAGGAGTTTTGATCCACCAAGACCAGCATTACTGAATAGAAACACTACAAATTGAGGTATAGGCCTTGCCTCTTGTACTGTGGCATCTGTTTCTGGCCTAAAAAGTACCACCTGCATGAGTTTTGCTCGTCTTCTGTGCTTAACCAGGGTCTGTACTTTAATAACACACAGAGGGGAGTCTTCTTGACCCACCTTCAGACCCTTCACACAGTCCCACTGATCAGAGCACTGGCCTGAGATGTAGGATATTTAGGGCTGATTTTGAAGTGAGAGTTGGAAGGCAGCTCCTAGTCTTCCCCCCCTGCACTGCAGGGTGCAGATATTTGGTGTAGGCATCCCTTGCTTTCTCCTAGGCAAGCATTTCTTCTTTGCATAGGTAAATATTTGCTGGGCAAGAGGGAAACAGGTGAAGGAATTGATGCTATCACTGTAAGGTCAAGCTGTTTGCTGGAGGGAGGACACCAACCCCAGGCACGCTCTAAAACACACTGCAGATCCAGCTCTGCAAACAAGATGTACAAGGGCATGTCTCATTTGTGACTTGCCACCATCCCTAATTTTCCAGCCAGCATTGAACATTGACTGCATAAATGGCTGTGTGAATGCCTGGTGATGAAAAATGGAGGCGCCTCAGGGACTGTATTTGAAAACCTGCGTGTTTTCCCTTCCTGCCATCTGCACCAGCTCCCCACAAGCTCCAAGAGCTGAGTCTGCAAGATTATTTCCACCCTTACATGCTGTTAGGGCAATTGGGCAGGCCTAGTGAGGCTCCCCGGGACATCGTCCTAACATGAGGAGCATCCCCACCAGGGTGCTGCCATGGTGCTGGTGCCTGATGAGAACACAGCCAACATATCTCCTAATGCCCCAGAAAGAATTGGAGTCCACTTTGTTTTCTGGGAGCTGGGTTGTTGAAGGGCTAAAAGGGGTAAAAAATTATTTTTGGTTGCTGCTGTCAGCTGACCTGGCTCTGCTGCACTCATATAAGTGGGCAGCATTTTCTCATCCATGCTGTTTCCTTAACATATCAAACAGCTGATATTTTTGCAAGGTTTCCCTAGCTCTTCCCTCCCTCCCCTTTTCTTCTGTCTCCATAAAATAATACTGCTATAATCCAGTTTGACTCAGCAGGATCCCTTTTATGCTGGCTAATCCCCATATATAGGCATCAGTCCAGGGAGGTGCACCAGAATGCTGCAATATTTTCCCTAACATTTTGTTTAACCAGGATGACATTATTCAGACATATTAATTCCTCCAAGACGTAAACTTGTTCTGACTGAGTGCTGCAGCAGGCTCCCTGAGAGCAACAAACCATGATCTGACATCTTAACAGCTCTCCACACAGTCAGAGGGAGTCTTACATAAAAGATCTTCAGCTATGGTTATCTTCAAGGTGTAAATGCCCCTTTCTGTTGATAGATTTCTTTTCCAGCAGGCTTTGGTAAAAAATACCAGAGTTTTTTTTAAGAATTGAATAGGATCTAAAGCACAAGCCCTTTTGGAAAATATACTGGCATATGAAAACAAAGGGTAGAGACTGTCTTATCCTCTGGAACCCTTGCCAAAAATTTAGAAAATGGGGGTCTACGTGTGTCACTGTTCTTCAGTTATTCAGTGGGTTCATCTTGCATGTCTGAGCTAGCATGTACCTACACAGGGTTTACAAAGTTCAGATGTACATGTAGCTGATATGTCAGCTGTATGTGCCAAATGGCAGTGCCTGTCAGAAGGGGAGAGGAAAATCTAACCAACTATTCACATATCTGCCGGAAAGAGGGAACTCCTGTTGTTTCACGGGGAGGAGGTCTCATCATGGGGAAGTGGCCCTTGTGCTGCTTTTACCCCATATAGCGTATGTACGGGCACCTATGCCCCTCTGTGACACCGTCTGTTTGGGGTGGCATGGTTAGGCTGCTAGAGCTGCATTCAACCCTAAGGTTTTCTGTCTACATGCTCCCAAGATGTTTTCCTGGTGCTTGAGTTACTTGTATTCTATAATATAAAATATAAAATATAAATATATTTTATAATTCTTTTCTTATAATACTTTTTCCTCCTCTTACCCAGAGCATTGTTATGTCTGTGTGGGTGCCTTCCTTCCCCTTGGTGCTTTCCTTATCTCCTAGATCCATAATCCAGTAGGTCTGTGTGCTGGCCTCAAATGTGTCAAAACTGCTGAGAATGCCTTAAAGCAGGAGGAAGGAAATGAGAAATCTGGTTCACTTAAAGTAGCTGGGGCTAAGCTATCTGAGCACTGTCGTGGGTCCACTTCTCACAGCCCTTCCTCCTATTCTGAATTCTTCTGCTGCCTTATGTCTATTTTTGTTTTGCTCAGCCTGAGTTGCTTCACTATGCCTCTGTGCCCTCAGAAGTGGGTTGATAATTGTTCATTGAGACTTCCGTGGAGTGACTTCAGAGGGCTTAGCTGACTGGATGGCCACAGTCCTGGGGTGCTGGGAGCTTATCCTAGCTGGATTTCTCTTATACACCTTACCGTCCCCTAGACTAGCCAGAGCAGCTTGGGGAAAACGCGTTTTCTTCTCTACAGAGGTGTACTGTTGCCAGAGGGAATCATTAGAGGCTCTTGGTATTCCACTTTACCGTAACGTAGTACCTTCACCATTGATTGAAACTGAATTAATGTTACAACAAGGAAGTGTAACATTCAAAAGGCACTGAATAATTAAGAAGGTTTATAAAGTCACAGCATACAGAAATTGAGTTAGATGCGTAAAACTCCCTTAAATTAATTTCAGAGGTTCCCCTCACTCTGTATCAGCTATTCCAGTTGCTTCCCAGTTTCTTCTCACATCTTTCTCCTGGTTCTGTTTGTGAAAGGTCTGGCATTGGGAATGTACTTTCTTATATATTGCAGTTTTCTCTTCTGCGGGTTTGTCAGTCTCCAAGCTTAGGATCATCTCTGGTGATTTTTGTGCCCTTTCCTTGTTGCAGAAATTGGCTTGACCAGTAGCTTTGAAAATGTTGTCAGTCAGATGTGCCTAAATGCAACTATTGCCTACACAATAATAACTGGAGTCAGGTTGTTGCTTTCCAGGGGCTTGTCAGAGTGATTGGCATTTTTTTTTTTCCTGCATGTAGAAAGGTAAAATACTTTTTCCTCCTGTTGAAGCAATTTTTAAGTCTTTCTGGAAAACCTTTTATACACTGAAGTGTTTATTTCATATAGATATATGGAGTAACAACCACATATTATACAAACCTGAAATACCATTAAATCAAACAGCTTGTTAATGGCTTTTTCTTAAGACTCTCTGTGATGGTAACCAGGCAGCCTGGGATAGGCCATCTGTCCCTCAGCCACATCTTTGGGACTAGTGAAACTGTCCCTCCAAGAGAAACCATGTCAAACAGCATGGCTGGAATACATTTCTAGTGTGGTACTGCAGAGCTGTTATGTGCAAGAGTATTTGATGCTTATCTGTAATACGTTATTAGCAACAAAGAAAAAAATAACTGTTGATAAAATTAGTGGATTAGTAACGTGAACATGCTGGACTCATTTGAACAAAAATGGCTTAATACACCCAACTGTGAGGCCATCTATCTGTCCAGGAACAAGGCCATCATCTTCTGGAACACCAGCTCTACAGCTGGAGGCTCACCCTGCAAAGTGGCATCCTTAGGAAGGAGCAGAGCTTTCAGCCAGCTAAGGAAGCCTTCCATTGTTGTGGTAAAAAGGGTTGATACGAGCCCTTGCAAAAGATCTCCTTGTAAAGACTGGGGAAGACTAAAGTTGAAGACTGGTTGAAGACTTACCAGTCCAGTGTTGGTGAGAGAGTAGAATCCCCTGTCTAGTATGCTAGTCTCCATCTATTCTCCATTCCTACAAGGACACTGAAAGACTGAAGAAGTTGGAGGAAAGAGCCAAAGGTAAGAGAAAAATACTTTAAAATGAGTTTGGACAGTTTGGTTTCTCGAAGATGGTGTGATGTGATGTATAAGGTGATATACTGGCTAATAACAAACTTATATTGTGGTGAAAGGCAGAACAATGGTGGAAACAGTAGCCAAACACTCACAATAGAAATGAGACAAACAGTTTGACAGTATGACTGGTTACTACAGAAACAAAAGACTAGTAAGCATAAAGTCTGCATCTCTTGATGTCTTCAGATGATGCCTGGACACTGTCATGGAAGTCTTGATTTAGTCAAACCTGTAAAGCACTAAAAATTGTAAGTGAATCAGTTGCCAGGGATTCTGCACAGAAACAATGCTGTGATAGTGCCAAGGACCTCACAAACTGGATTTGGGGTAGGAGTGTTGCCTTGTTTTGGTTTTTGTCACGTTCCTAAAAGAGAGTGGGAGTCCAGGCATGGGAGGGAAGATGGGAAGCATGCATATCATATGCTGGCAAGATCCCTGTGTCCCATGCATGGCACTGGCTAACTTGTTCCTCCTGTTAGGCCCCTGCCATGGTAGGTCCAGATGTCAGTAAATCTAGTTGATACCACTGAAGAATGATGATTTAGGGCCGCTAGAGATTTGTCTGCCTTTGTTCAAGGAGCACAAGAAAAACATTTAGAAGTGGTGCTTCGGATGGTCAGCCATCTAAGTCAGAAGAGGTAAGGGCTAGTGTTTTCAAAACTTGGCCTCCTTTCTAGCCATCCTGTGGTTTGTCCTCTCTGTGAGAGACTGTGGGCTGCTTTGGTTTTGTTTTTCCAAGATGCTGAACATACCCTAACTCAAGCTGCAGGCATGGAGTGTCTTTGAGAAAAGGCGGTTTGAATTAACCACCCTAAAATATAGAACTCCCCATCCCTGAGGATGCTTTGCACTGTGTCTGTAAGCAACTCGTATTTTAAAGGAGGGTTGTACCCAAAGTGAATTAATTCACACATGAGGCCCTCAGAAGATCAGCTCTACATGCAGCTCTAGTCTGAGGAATGCCAGACAAACAGTGGAGTTTAAAGTGCATGGAAGCAGGACAATTAAATTGGAAAGACAGGTCTTTGGTATCCAGGCAGTATTTTCTCACCAGCAGATCTCAAAGCGTTTTCCAAAGCCTGGTAAGAGCAAGAATATGTGGGGTCAGATGAACCCTGTGGTGAGTGCCTGGTTTTCAGTCACGCATTCCAGATCTCAGCTCTAATATTTTTGTGTTGGGTTTCTTTCAGAAAAGTACAGAAAGACCCTGAAGCCAGAAATACTGTATAAAACACACAGGATAATTAGTAAGCTCCTGGAAACATGTGCAACTTTAATAAAATTTAAACTCAAGTTCCTTCCCACAGGTGCAGTCCAGCAGTACTGTAGGCAATATACACAATTAAGCTATTTTTATGCCTCTTCATCTAAAAATGTGAGTGTTAAAACATATGTAGGTAAAGCAAATGGAGCACTTAAACTTGCCTGCGTGCTATGGTCATTTGAGCTTGCTGCATTAGCTCTGCAAAAAGCCTGAATTACTGCTGAACAGTGTACTCCAGCAAAGACTTTGCGAAGTAAAATGTGTTCACCTACAAACCTGGGTTCTTAAAAAGCTCCATGACTTTGCAGCTCCAGAAGATATTGACTTTCCCTGCCAACCACAAAGGGGAATAAATGAGTCGGGAAGGGCTCAAGTAATTATACAAAGTGCCTGGATCAACTTTTCCATGGGGATCCTGTAGCTACTGGTCTGATGGCTTAATAATGTGCTTCTGAAATGGCTGCTTTCCACTGCTTTTTCTCTCTGGGGCCAGATTTCCAGCAAGACTCCTTAGCTGCCCTTGCAGAACTGGCAGGAGGATGCTCGCTGGACTTGCACTGCATGTGAAAGAGCCAACATTAACTTTTCCGTAGGAAAACTTACAGGTAGGGCAGAGTCGGGCTGTGCTGCCCCAGCGACAAACCTGGAAAAAAAGACTCAGACTCAGAAAGTCCTAGATTTTTTCCGCATTTCCCACCCTTCATTGCCCCTCCCTGTCCCTCTGTCCTTCTCCCTTGTCTCTTTGGAGCTGGTGTAGCAGTGTGTGTGGGGAGGGACCACTTTGCACAGTGAGGTAGTATGGTGCCAGCAATAAAATCTGTTTCTTTCATTAAGAGACCACCAGCATTTGCCCATATTGCCTCCATTAGCTTGATCATCAGGTACATGAGCCATGTGTTACTACCATACTCTCTTGTCCTTTTGCACCTGTATCTAGTCCATAGAGCCTGATGAAGAATGGTCCTTCCTTCTGTTGTTCCTAGTAGGTCTGTTAAGTCAGCTTGGAAAGATGTGGCTCATACCAGTTACTTTGTGTGAGCTGCTTAGCAAAAGGTGGGGGTCAGATTACTTTGGATGTTCAGGTGTTCTTGCTGGGGAAATGGCAATTTCTGGCCTTCAGAAAGGAAAGTTGGAAGTAACTTGTATTAGGATGGAGATGAGCAATTCAGCAGTTACGTTAATGAGAAAAAAGCATTGGTACAGGTGATCTCAGACCTTTTAAAATACTGTATGAAGCACCAGAGCGTGGTCTTTTCCACTGTTACAGAAAGAAAATCCCCATAACAGAATGGAACAGTTACAGAACAGAATGGTCCTGGAATAATGTTATTTTTTCCTCTGTATTCCATAACCACTATGATGTCAATCTGAGAGTCCATACACTTACAGGATGTTATTCTGCAGCGGAGAATGGACGTTATATAATACCTATTATACATTCAGTGTGTTTGTATAAATGCACATTTTATATGTATCTTTGTTACCAAGAAAACAAGTTAAACAAGTGAGGTTAGACGAGCTGGTTTCTCTTTCTGTTGCTACTCCAATTTGCTTGTTGAATCTCAAGTGCTGTCACAAGACTGGAGTTTGTGTTACTGCTGTGTGTGCCCAAGTGAATCTCTTCTTTTCAATAGCTCCATTCACATTTGGGTTTTGCTGGTTTTTCTCAACTGTTTTTTCTTTTTTAAAATGTAATATTTGGCTAAAAGCCTTTGGTGTTTCTTTCACAAACTCTGGAGTAATCTGGTTACTATATGTTAGGGACTGACAGTTGACTAGCAGAGTGTTCAGTGCCTGTGCTTTTCATCTTTTAATAACATCTAGGGCAGCCTCCTCAAGTGATGTAAAAGACCTGGTAAAGAAATGCCAACTGTCAGCTTGATTTTCAGTCTGCTCTGCTCTGACATAAACCTTCCCAACAGCTCAGTCCAGTGTCCTTCATATTCCAAATTAATCCAAAATTTCTTGTGGTGATGCAAGGGAAAAAAAAATGACTTTAGAGTGCAAGTTTACTGCTCTGAACATCCTTGACTAACCCTGCTGACACCAGAGAATTACCACCTACTCGGACATGCCCATTTTCATTTGCATTCCAATGGTTTTGCCACCAAGATCTCTGTATCCAAGTCTCCATGTTGTCTGTCCAAAATAAGAAAACTTTTTTTTTTTTTTTACAAGGACCCTTAATTTTTTTCTGTTTTGGGAGCAAAAGAACAGTGCCAAGAGGTTTAGATTGACTAGGTAGGCAATTGTGTTACAAGGAGCCTCCAGCCCAACAGTCCCACCACAGTGTCTTCAACAGAAGAGCAGGCCAAAGCTTCTGATTTACCTTTCACACATCATTCCAGGACAGATCTGATCTATTTTGTGCGTATCAGTTTGTAAGGTTAGAAGGAAGTCTGTGTCATCCTTTTTTTCCCAGCTCTGTTGAGCTGAGTTGTAGCAGAAGCACCTTCAGAGATGGGCTGGAGGTGCAGAGGGGCTGATTTAAATCATCTCTGTCTTCTCTGAGGATGAGATCATCTCACTGTGAAGAAAGGAAGGCAATGGATTGGTTTGCAGGCTGGAACATTAGTCTTCAGCTAAAAAGCAGGTGGATTTTCACTTTTCTTATATCTCACTTGACTTCCCAAAGAAGTTCCCTATCTGTGCCATGCCTTTTCTGGATTCTACTTCTATAGCTGTCTCCATTTTCCCTTTTTGTATTGCTTCCTTCTTTGTCACTCTTATCTCAGCAGGTGGCAGACCAGGGACTGAAGCAAACATGCAGGTCATCTGAATGAAAAGAACAGGGATGTCATTACATCTAAAAATAATCCCAATACCTGCTAGGTATGATATAGCTGGCCTGGACTTACTCACCAGTCTGCATTTATTTCCAATTAGAGTCTGACTCTAGATAGGAATATGGATGTTGCTCCAGGGGATAAATCAGTTCAAGTTTCTGAAGAAATCCTGGCTCCAAAAATATAAAATTCCAGGTCTTAGTGCAAGGGGAAAGAGTATAGAAACGCAGTTCTTGCCTTATGCTGATGCGATAAATCCTGCTTTCTGTTATTATTGACAGTTGCCAGTGCTGGTTGCCTGTGGTGCCTGCCCAGTACTCTTCCAAAGTCTTTAAAAATATGCATTTCACTCATGAGGGTTTCTTTGGGAAATAAGAAACTACCTTTTCCCTTCCCTTGAGAAGGACCTTAGAGTGTCCATGAAGTGTTGATCCCTTGTATTCCAGGCACAGATAAGTCTCCCATTGCCCTAAAGGCTCCAACATACTCTGAATCAGGGACTTACATACATTTGGCAACTCTTTAACAAACACATCAGGGATTTGGGAGAATCTTATTTTCACTGTGAGTTCGGGTAGCAGCAGAATCCAAGTACTATGAGAGTTTTGGGGTTTTTTTCCAAAGCATTCTACTGGATTATGTTATCTATTAAAAGCAGCTATTTTTATGATGAACTGTTGCCATGACGTGTATTTCACAACCTGCACGTATACATTGGAAAATTATTATCTTGCACTGAAAAGGTGTTTCAATGAAAGCTCTATGAAATTCTGTGCGAAATCTCATTAGCTTCTTGGTTTTTGCTTTGGTTTGATTTGGGGAGTTGCCTATTTCTTGGTAGTAGTACATGCCAACTTTGGTGTTCATAATAGGGACATGACTTCTCTCAGAGCATCATAGGCCTCCCAGTAGTTTACTAAACTGACTCCACGGATAATCTGAAGTGGAAAATAATGAAATGAGACTCTCAGAGACACTGGTGAACCCAAGGACAGAAGTCAAGCACCCTTAGTTTCCAGTGCTGTGTCCCTGGCACTAGAAAACACAACTTTCTCTTGTAACTTGTATGAGAGATTCAGGAGAAGCTTTGCATTCTCTTTGCTTGAGCAATTTACGTGGAAAGGAGAGCTGTTAAACTGATATTTATCTGAAATATTTAACCTTTGGTAGCTATTAGAAGCAACCTAGAGGTGCCCTTAACTGTGACTTGAAATAACCAGGGGAAAATGGATAGTGCGCTCTTCCTTGTGACTTAGAAAGATGGGTGGTTTTATTCTGAAGGAGCGAAGGGGAAAGATTCTGCTTTTGTTGTTGTACAGACTTCAGAAGTACCTGGGCTCTCAACTAGTAGCCCTGTCTTTTCCCTTAGTTTCTCCAGAATAACTCTCTTGGAGAGCACAGGAAGCATAAAATGCCAGCTTTAAACAGATGGTTGTTAAAAGGCTGGTGGTGTTCAATCTGTAACCAAAAAAGAAGCTCAGCTTTGCTGGATGCTAGTTTATTGACAAAGTTCACAACTAAAACTTGGTTTCCATGTTAATAACAAGATTCAGTTTTCTTGATGGTTTTTGTCACAAGTTATTGCACTGCTCAGAGAGTCCTTCAGGAAAAAGTGAGAATTCATTTCTAACTTAAAAATACCAAGAAAGGGGAGGGTGAGGAGAACTATAAATAACCACCAAGATGTCACAGAGTCAGTCATTTTTTCCTCCACAAGTCAGCTTTAGCAGTTAAGGTCAAGATAACATTTCCATGTCAATAGTCAGTTGCATCAAAATTCTAAAACAGGAAGATTGAATGGAATTTTGGATTTTTTTAATTTTTTTTTTCTTGT
Source organism: Psittacula echo (assembly GCF_963264785.1). Taxonomy (NCBI): domain Eukaryota; kingdom Metazoa; phylum Chordata; class Aves; order Psittaciformes; family Psittacidae; genus Psittacula; species Psittacula echo. The sequence goes on along the minus strand of NC_137740.1, from coordinate 27,564,081 downwards.
ATTGTGCCCAGATTTCACCAGTTTATAGTCTCTTTGGTCTGTCAGCTATGAGTTCCAGTGTTATTTTGGTTAAGCTCTTTGCCAGAGTGGCAAGCTTGGATTGGAGCATCAGGTTTATTAAAGGCTGTGAAATTAAATTCTCTACCAAAGAAAAGAAAGAAAGCCCACTTCTTGCCGATAGTCACTTCTTTGTATTTCCTTTGATGCGGTTCAGTTTGACTTGAATTGTAGCCCAGTGATTTGCTACACAATTTTGTTTTGTTTTCACAAAGTTCTAATCAGTTTAGACTGCAAGCAGTTTGAAATGTCTCTCCAACAGCTTCCTCGGAGTTGCTAATTAAGCTTGAAATCTCTGTGTTGTCCACAATTGTATCTAAACAAGGAGCAGGGTGTATCTGCTCCCTGTTTGCCACATCTCCCAGCTGCATGTAATTCTGCTGCCTGCGCAGAAAGTAATTGCAACAGGACAAATCCTTCGGTCTTTATTTAGGCAAAACTCCCAAGGTGGCATAGAAGGTCAGGCACATCATGTTTTAAGGGAAGAGATGGATTTGATGAAGAGAACATATAAGGCAAGCAGTGCTACATCTGTAGCATAAAGACTGGAAGTGCTTGGGCATAGGAAACAGCTTTGTTTTATCCTGCAAAGCACTTTGTATCACAGAACCGTGAGTTATGATGATGGTTTGTAGGTGCTCTCACCTGATGTGTGGGTGTTAATAATAGGTAAAAGCACAGGCTATCAAAACCTGCAATGTATTCCCCCTGCCCCTCAGGAGCAAAGCTAATAGAATATCAGAGATTTTAAGGCTACCAAAGTTCACTCCAGTAGAAAAAAGAGTCCTAACAAATCCTTGAACCCATTGGCAAAGCCAGCATGTTATTCCTCTCTAGGTAATGACCCCGGTGGTATGAAGCAATGCTAATATCAGGAGGTATGGCTGCTGTTGTGTGACAGGGTCCAAGGATTTCAGTGGCAGCTGTGTGCCAGTTCGCCTGAGCTGCAGAAGCCTTGAACAAACTGTTTACCTCTGGCATTCTAGGAGGGATTTTGAGGGATTTCCGTCAAATTACAAATCTTTGAAAATCAGCATCTTGCGCCAGGCACTGTATTATGCAACAGTTTGCAATGAGGGCCAAAGGTCTGGTTGTGAGCTCAGGATCAACTTGGATTGAAGAAATCAGAGATGGAAACTGCCTTATCAGATCATCCCTCCCTGCCAAGGCAGGCTTGTCTCCTGTGCTCTGCTAGGGCTGCTGTGCTTTATGGATGCTCATCTCTCCAGTGCTCCAAAATCCTGCCCCAGCTTAGTGGTTGAATGTTTTTTGGTCCATATGTAGTCCTGGTATAATGACTAACTTCGTGTCATTACACTGGGTTTCATACCTAACCCTAGTCAGCGGTGCTAGCAGCAAGCATGAGCTGCGCTCACCAACATGCACAATTCCCTGTTTCAGTTTTGTGAGGAATGTGCAGCTTCTCTGGTGGCAGTAGACAAGATGGGAGAAGGTTTGGAAATGCACCTTCACTCAACTGAAAATTGCTGAAGGAACAGGAGCTCATTACCAAGATATGTAACAATGTTCTTTTGCATTATAGTTGCTAAGGATGCTTTCAGTTGCTTGTCTTACTATATTGCTTGCAACTGTAATTATTGTTGTTGAAAAAATTTCATAAGCGCTGGCTTTTTATTCTCCATGGTTTTTTTTTTTAGGTCAACTGTGAGTTAAAAACATGTCCTCAGAATTAAAATACTTTACTCTCACAAATTGTTGTAGTCACATTGGAGTACTCTAAGTAACATTTCAGATGCTGTTCCCCAGTACTATGCCTCCCCAAGTCGGCCCTGGTTGACTTTTGAGGTATGTGCAATCATTACAGTTTAAAAAAAAAAAAAAAAAAAAAGGTTTTGCTGTTAAGAATACTTTGTTTCCATCAAGTAACCATTTTGGCACACAAACTGCTTGACAAGTATTTGTAAAACATAGCAGCATCCAGTTTCTCACCAGAATATGCGATGTCTACAGCCATTTTATTTACAGGCCAACTGAGGCACAGAACTTGGGAGTGCTTTGCCTTTGACAGTTGAAAAGTCAGAAGCAAAATACAGGCATTTTATCTTCCAGCCCACCAGTTTAGAGAACTATTCCCTGATTTGTTACATTCGTAAGCATTGCTGTTCTAAAGTGACAAAGATCTCTGTGTTGTCAGAGCAAGGAATGTACAGAAGATGGGTAGCTTTGAGTGCCAGAAAGTAGTTAAGTAATTTCCAACATCAGGTTTCTTGTGGATTTTTAGCTGGAAGGAGTCAGTGTGATTGTGGTTGGGTGTTGAGCCTAATGCAGAGCAGATCATTTAACCCTTATGTTCCTTCATCACTCTCAACTAGGTGGTACTACTAAGGACATATATGTGTCTAAACTGGCACTGAGCAACAGAGAAGTTACCCTGCCACTGCCTGTGCTGTTCCAAACATTACTTATGTTAAGTATTGAAAATATGTGCCTTTCTCCAGGTAGTATGGCCAGCTTGTCTGCCTGCCAGATCCAGCAGCCTTCTCCAGATTTCCTCTCAGGCTCTGATATGCTCAGACAATGGCAAAGCCATTCCTTTTATTGATAAGATAACTATCTTGAGGAGGAAATGGAGCTCCTTCCTCCTCTCACCATGGAGCATATTTTGACATCTGCACATCATTTGAGAAGCATTTCTCAAGCCCTGATCCGTTTTCATCGTGACCCTTATGTTACTGCACACTTGTGGACTCAATTGTGTGTCATTGTCATTTTTGCTACTAACATAAGCAAAAAAATACCTCTAGTTTTTCTCTTAATAGTTACAGGGCAAGGGGAAGGGATTCCTTCACCCTGTATGCTGAGAGGACTTTCTGCCAGATTCACCTCCAGCTGCTCTGAGTCCAGAAATACAAAGCTGAATTCAGTTTTCCTGACAAGAAGTGCAAATTCCAGCAGAGGGGAAGCGTGCCAGCTGTGGTATTGCTACTGTGCTGGGAAAGCCACTAAAAGCTGAGCCTAATGGAAGAACTATTTGAAGGCCGCTGAATACAGCAACCTCTAGGGCCTACACTATGCAGCTGGTAGCTGTATGTGTAACTCAGACCCATATCATGCTGGTAAGGTTGCAGGGTTGCCAATGTAATTTATTCCAGTATCTGCCTTCTTCTTTCCCAGCAAAACAAGCTATACTAGCTAGAGAGCATCCTCACTGTTTACCACTGTGTCTGAATTAGGAGATTTTGCCAGGGCATTTTGGGCTGTCAGGGGTCACATCTCTTGCCCCCAGCATACTGGTGCAACTATGGCAATGTGGTCTAAACAACAGAGAATCAGCCAAGATGTTACGCAGGACTCTCCCTTGCTGGACCTAGCTCTCTGGAAGCAGCAGGAAGGGAAGGAGAGTGTCACCCACTGTTAATAATGTGTCCAGCTGGTCAAGCTAAGTGAGAAAGATTAACTCACACATGCCCAAATTCTCTTTTCAAATATGGAGGAAGGAATTTCATGCTGGCCATTAGTGAATTAAATGTTGTGTTTTCCAAGATTTACCCATCTATGGAGATAGAAGTTGGGGATGGCTGGAGATTTTGGGGGGAAATCAGGTCTTGGATTTTCTTTTGCTAGAAATAATGCCAAAAAAAAAAAAAAAAAAAAAAAAAAAAAAGGTTTTGAAAGCGTTGAAATTACATCTTGACACTTAAACCCTCCACCATTGTCTGCTTTATATTTAATTTATAATCCAACTATATTTGCGACCCAAAACCTAAATGAAACCATTTGAAATTATTTGAAGTGCAGTGTTTCAGTTGACCTGATCAAATTTGGGATTTATAAATTCACCAGTCTTCTTGAGATTAAAGTGTTCTGTTTTAAATATGGAAACATTTTCAAGCCTCAAAAATTATCCCACAATGGGGAAAATGTCTACTGCACTGCTCTCCTCAGTTTGAGGAAATGAACGATGGAGTCACAAGATTTAAAGCAATTCACTTACCACACTTTACTAAGTTACAGTTCAGCTACAGAAGTTGACCATGTGCCTGGTTTTAGCAGAACGGTCACTTTTGATTCCGCAGCTAACACCATCTCCTCTGTGCAGTTACTCCAAAAAATTTCTTCTGTGGTGCTCACAGAAAGTAAGTTCATGTCCCTATGCATGAGTTGCCAGTGTAATTTATTCCAGCAGCTTCCCTCCCCTCTCCCAGCAAAATAGGCAGTGCCATGCTCATGTCCCCATGCATGAGCTTGGTCTGTTCAGAGTGCAGGGGAGGTTATACATATTCATTAGAGCTCTTGATGAATTGCCAGGACAGAAGAAACAAGGACTAATCTCTGTGTGGCTTTTCTTCTGCAGTAATCATAGAATCATAGAATCAGCTTGGTTGGAAAAGACCTTTAAGATCATCATGTCCCACCGTTACTCCAGGACTGCCAAGTCTACCACTTTAGTTGTTTATCATCGCATAAACTGCATATCAGATGCCACCATTTTTCTTTTACCCATTTTGCACAGTGCAGAGACTATTGCTAGGTCATTGTGGGAGGGTCCTTGTGCTACACTGTATTGTGAGTTACTGCTGTCACCTAAAATTTGGTTGTGAGAAGTTATGATCCCCAGCATTAGGGAGGCAGGATGAGATGCAGCCTGCAGGCTGTCACTGCAGCTTTACTCCTCAAAGCCATTTGACAGCTTTCCGTCTGGGTTGTGAAGTTACAGGAGGGGATTCAGAGACTTCCCACTTCCAGTCTTCAATGGCTCTTGCATCCCAGAAGTCTTTCCCAGCAGTTTGGATTTTCACTTTGTGGCCCGTGTTTAAACCTAACATCTGCAGAGCTTTGGCTTTCTGTGGTTTCTGAAGGGCCAAGTATTGCTGTAGGGAGGTCCTCAAACAATTCCCACCACCAAATTGGTGCCAGATACTTGTTCTCAAGCAGCTTGTTCCCACTTTGCTGCTGATAGTGCTGTACACATTTGTGTTTCTTAGTTTTTACTTGCAAGCTGATGCTTGATGTCCTAGTCATTTCAGTTATTTGCTTGTGTTTTAGTGTGTCTTTGCTTGAGGTTATTTTTCTTCCTGGTATTAGGGTGTATTATTCTGCTTAGGCAAGATTCTTTTTCTTTGCCATGGATAGTCAGTTCTGCCCTCAAGAGAAAGGGGCTCAGACAATGGTTTCTTCCCCATTCTTTTCAAACCTCAAAAACTAGTTGGATTTGGAGACACAAGTGTGTCCAGAAGAGAAGGGAGCATTCCCTGCCTCTTAGCCAAAAATAAGAGAAAAGGATGGTGAACTTTCTCCTGTGCCCATGCTGGATTTGTGGTCCATATTCTTATGACATGAATTTGACCATAGCCGCTTGGTCTGATGTTTTCTAACTGGTTCTTATCTTTCTTCTCTGTGTCTTGCTTTGGTCCTCTAAGTAACTCATCAGATGCACTCAGCTCTACCTGTTGATTACAGAGAGGACTGGCAGTGGCACTTAGGAGAAAAGAAGGAAAATAGGGCTGTTAAGGGTTTTTTCCTTCATCTTGTTCAGCTTTGTGAAGGTCTGCAAGATCAAGGAGGTGCTAGGAGAGTTAGCTAAACGTGAAAGCAAAATCAAGAAGCCAAACTTACAAACCTACAGGGATGCTATTCCCATAATGTATAGAAATACCTTTGTGCAGGTTGTTAGCTGCTGGGGCAGCACTTAGGCATGTGGGATAACCTGATTAGAGTATCAAAGAAAACCCTGTTAGCTCCGCAGGCCAAATCCTGCCTTAGAGCAACCTGATGTCAAATGGGTGTGAATCAAGGAAGCTTTCCCTTTGGCATCTTCTGGTAACACCTTGAAGGGACTGAGCCAGGGCTCTAGCAGGGAAAGAGACTTAAGTAAATATGCTCCCAGACAGGGAGTGAACTGGAGTCTGAAGCTAATGACTTTGTTTTTCTTCACTGGTAAAGTCTTAGAAGCATGAAAAGAATAAATTTCTTAGGTCTGATTTTCTGGTTGTATGGAAGGCTTAATCAGTAGTTGGTTAATTTAAAATGCTTGTCTCAGCTGCAGGAATGTCAAACAGTACAGCTGAGCTGAGATTTGGGAGCAGAAGACATATGTTTTCTGAAGGCATAATCCAGAAGCATGATTACCTGCTCTCCTCGTCACTGCAAAACTCCCACCAAAGTCAACATTAACACAAGATATCAGACAAGATGATTGTCATGATTCCTTGTGGTCCTAAACTGCATGTCTGAAATGTGTGAGTAGGAGTTGTATCAAATCCTTTGCAGGGTAGATTACAGCTGCAGGTCTCTGCTGTGTTCATGGCACTAGGTAGGCTGTGCTCAGCATTGCTGTCTGCAGCGCTGTTACATGGGCTGCAGTAGCAGGGGGTACCTGCTTAGCAAATCAGCCCCAGCATGCAGGTAAGCCATGAAACTCATGGCCATGTTGAAGGTGCTCAGTGTTTATCAGAATTCAAAAAGCAATTGAGAAAGTTCATGGGAGAAACATTTACTTGAGGCTAAGTATGGAGAAGCCAAGCTCTGGCTCAGGAAGTCCCTAAGCCAGAAATTGTTGGAGGCTGGAAGCATATTCTCAGGAATTGCTGTGTTTTGCTTACCCTGTTCTCATACTTTGGCCTCTGTTGTTGGCAACTGTTGGAAATGAAGCAAGCAGTGACTTGGTGAGGCAAATGCTCCATACCTACACATATTCAGAAGATGTCAATAGCAAATGCCTTACACCATCTTCTATCAGTATCTGCCAGATGCTGCATTTCTTCCTTGGCAATATAGAAAATGGCATGAATGCAGACTGAGATGATGTGATCTGCTTATGCAAAGCAAAATGGTAGATTTGCTAGGTTATTTCTCCAAGGAGAAAATTACTGACCTTGCTTTTCCTGGCATACCAGCTACTGTTATAATGATGATGATGGTGACAGCAACCAGACAGAAAGGCCAGCAATAATTCTTTCCTGCCCATTATTACAAGGCATAAAGCAAAATCCAGTCTGAAACCAGTGCTAGTCTATCTGTGCTCTCTTTCCAAATCTGTGAGGCAGTTCTTAAATGGGTTGATTTTAGGACTTTTCATGCTGACCTTTCCAAAAACAATCCTTTTGATCTTCTGAGATGAACCTATGTATTTTATGTTTGTATCTTACTAGTGATTTGCAGCCTAGAGATAATGTCCGATAGCAAATATGTGAGTGTCGAAGTAACCTCTCTGAGCTCCTGGTGACTCATCTCCTGACAATACATTCTGGCTGCACATGTAAGTTCTGGATCTTGCCCCTGAGAATATTGGCTCAAACAAGCAATAACAATGCGGTCAGTCAAAGCACTACTTTCCCTGGGAATTTTGTTGCATGAGGAAGCAGAAGAACTTTAGCCTTCCTGTGTTTGTCAACATGAGCTGCCTTCCAGCAGCTTTTTATATTTCTGTCCCATTAGATTTTTTTCCTTTCCTTCCCTCCCCCCTCCTTATTTCTGTCTATCTTAATCATAATCAATATTATAATCATGGACTTTCTACCTCATCCAAGATTCAAGCACTGGTTGATAACATTATTTGATAACTCCAGATGCATCAAGCAGGAGTAGCAGGTGAAGTTTGCTTTCCTGAAGTCCAGTGAAATGACTGAAATCATGGCCACAGATTTATTGTTTGCACCTATGTAGGTTGCACCCTCCATTCATTTAATGTGTCTTTAAGGTGCTTTGTTTGAAAGGGTAGATTGCACAGTTGGTGTCAGAAGGGCTGGTGTGGCTCACAGACAACCGTCTGAAGCAGAATTATCTTGGAGTTTCTGTAATTAACTGCAAGGGTGAGTGAGGCTTGAAATTGTATGAATAGTTCAATGGATCCCACTTGAAAGGTGTGGGGATTTTTGGCTTCAGTACTTCAGGAGCAGGCCAGTGTGTAAAACCTGTGCAGCCAGGATCTTGGCCTTAGAGCTGAGATTTCACAGCCATTATCTGTAACATAGTGGCCCAGAGATAAATGATCAGTTTAAGTCATCCTGAACTCCTGTCCTTGTGATGCTTTCATCGCAGACACTGCTTTATTCTCTCTTCAGACTCAACAGTAGTCTCTGTGGTGGGAGAGGAAGATCAAGATTTTCTTACAAGGCAGATAAGGATCCTTTATGGGAGCTGTATTGGCAGAGCAGTTAGGGGGTCTCTGCATAGCTCCAGGAGTTTGGCAGCTTTGCACTGTGGAGGTTGGCTCTAATCAACTTGGCTGCAAAAGGTCATTCAGACTGGGCAGTCCTGAGGCAAAAACCCAGGAGTACCTGCTACATAACTCCTTCAGGTTCTCTTGGCTACAAAAGCTGCAATGGCTTACATACACATACCTGATGGGCCATCTCTGATCAGTTATTGGAGCTGCTGAGAGAAGGCTCTGGTTTCTGTTCTTACACTGTTCTTAAGGTTTGACCCAGTGTCGTGGTTTAAGCCCAGGCCGTAAATCAGAACCACGAAATCCACTTCCCCCCCCCCCCCCCCCCCCCTTTCTTCCCTCCGCTTCTGGAGGGACGGGGAGGAGAATCAAAAGAATGCAGCTCCCACGGGTTGAGATAAGAACAGTTTAATAACTAAGGTATAACACAAATCACTGCTGCTACCACTAATAGTAATAATGATAAAGGAAATAACAAGGGAAGAGAATACAACCGCTCACCAACCGGTACCTCACCCCCACCCCGCAGCGTTCTAGCCCCTCCGGGCCACTCTCAGTTCTACCTCCTGGGCATGACATGCTGTGGTATGGAATACCTCTTTGGCTAGTTTGGGTCAGGTGTCCTGTCCCTGCTTCCTCCCGGCTTCTCCTCCTCCCTGGCAGAGCATGAGACTCACAAAGTCCTTGGTCAGGGTAAACACTCTGACCCACAACTGAAAACATCAGCTTTATCAATATTATTCCCAGGTTGAAAGTCAAAACACAGCACTGCACCAGTAGAAAAAATGACTGCTACTGCTAAACCAGGACACCCAGGCACCATGGTGTTACCATACTCCTTGTTGACTATACTGCACTTATTTAAAAATGAAAAGAAAGTACCTAAAGCTTCCAGGTAGACCAGCAGCAACCTCCAGCTGACCTTTGTAAATGTCGTGCTTAGATGGTGTTCATGTCTGCTGTGTACATTTTGTTTGCAGAACACCCTGGAGCAATGCAGCGTCTGTGCAAAGCCCATCATGGAAAGGATCCTCCGAGCCACTGGGAAGGCCTACCATCCCCACTGCTTCACCTGCGTGATGTGCCATCGCAGCCTGGATGGGATTCCCTTCACCGTGGATGCTGGGGGGAACATCCACTGCATCGAGGATTTCCATAAGTATGGCTTATTGTCTTTCTCTCCCTAAAAATCCTTTTTTTAGTCTGAGTGTCCAAAAAGATCTAAACCCTCTGCCACTTCATCCCAAGGCTCTTAAGTAGTAGGCAGAGCTTTGTTCCAAGCAGGCACACAATGGCATACAAGATTAATTGGTTGGGGTTAGGAATGCTGCTTGATCTCTGTTTTGCTAAGGTCTAAATTTATGGATAACTTCTGTGTTCCTCCATTTCAACTGCTCTACATTCCCCCTGCCATCTCATGCCCTTAGCATGTGCACATTTCTCCTCACGTACCTGCATTTCCACATCGGTGTCTTCTTGCTTCTTCCACCAAGCAATTAAGAGAGGTCCTGTGCTGTTGCACTCTGCAGATGTTTGCTTACTAGCTAGAGGGGTCTAGGTGGCCACAGGATGCTCACAGCTCCTTTTCTTTCCAGTTGCTAATTAGCTTTTTAAAGCTGCTAAAAATACAGCCCTGGTAATAGTTTATAGTGAAACTGTTGTTTAAAGTAAGTTGAAAGGTATAGTTGCAGATAGTTTCTGTCACTGCCATGCTACCACCCCCATCATCACGACTAATCTAGGGAAGACAGGTAGATATAATCAGCACAAATGTTTCCCCTTTATGGAAAAGGCAGACACATTACACCCCTCAATTAAAAAAGGAAATCAATACTGACAAATGTGAGTTTACATCTCAACCATTTATCTCTTAATTTCTAAGGGGGTAGATTTAATTAGAGCCTTATGACATCAATGTGTGGGCCTGAAAGCTCAGAGAAGCAAGCTGACTTGACAGAAAGGGAAGCAGCCACAATCAACTGGCATGTTAAAATCCAACATGAGGATGTTCCCTGTAGCTCACATAGGCTGGGTTAATTGGCAGTTGCTGTGTTGCCTTCTTTTATGTGCCAGCAGTTGTGTGTAAGGTAAAGTTTGGTCCTGAGCACACGCCCAACAGAAGGTTTACACGCCACTCAGGCTCCTGAAAGATTTCCCTCACACCTCTTGAAACTGGGAGACTGCTTCTTCCACAAGTCCCACAGGCCAAGGGCTTACATGCAGGTTGGAAGCAGTTGAATTTGCAGTCTTCTGGCAGTGACTGGATGTGGACCTCAGACCTCTGAGAGTGGGAAGTAGGAGGCTGTCAGTCGAAGGAAAGAACACAAAATTGTTGAGTGAAAGACTGAGGGAAGATACGGGAATAGCACAAGACCTAATGTGACACTCAGAATGTCTTTGGCCAGCCACGTGTTTAGCGGCACTTCATCCAGCCCAGTTTCAATTAATTAGGAATGACACATCCTCCTGATCTGGAGGTTGGGTGCTGTACATCTTGTACATCCTCTTGATAACAAAACTATAGCTGATGCTTACACTGTCACTTAGCTGAGCTAAGGCCCCGCAGTAGCACATCCACATCTCCTGATATCTGCAGGAGTCATCTCTGGGTCCTGGGAATTAATATTTGGCTCATCATTACCCACAGTGGCCTGGACAAAGAAATGTTGAAGCATTTTTAAGCACCATATTTGAGCTAAATGGCAGAAGGAAGCGCCTGCATGAAGCAGCATATAATTAACTGCGATTACAGCTCCAGTCATATATCCATTTAAGTTATTTTTCAGAGTGCTCACTATAGCCACTGTTTAATTCATTTTTTCGTTAGATCGCAGCTACCCAGACATCTTTCATCTGCTGCCAGGGAAATTAATATTTTTCTTTATTCCTAGTACAGATAGATTTTTTTTTCTTTTTCTTTTCTAAGCAGTTAATTCTGAGGTGGTTCATGTGACAGGCTGGGTGGCAGAGTCAATCTTGCCTAGGCATTTCAAAAGAGAAGGGGCTTTGATCTCCTTGTGTTCTGATGTTTGCCATAAGCACTGCCCTCTGTTGCTCCATAGCCCATGACCCCAGCACTCATTACACGGCAGCAGATTCTGTAGGTATGCAGTTCTTCTTTTGTGAGCAGAATTTGCAGCCAGGAGTCGGTACCCTTAGGTCTTGAGCAAGATAATAATTCGCCACAGGCTAAATGTTCCCAAGCATCCCCACCTGCCTAGGAGCAGAGATGACCACTTCTCATGGGCAACCGGGGGGAGAGCGAAACCACAGCTAATATAGAGCATATGTGAATTGCACAGGTCAAATGGTGGGCAGTATAAGGGGGAAAAGTCTGTGATCCCATTGATCTCTGAGTTGACCTCAATTCAAGGTAGTGGATGAGTGTCATTATACAACTCAGGCTGACTGTGGAGGAGAGAGTGTTGGTGTCTGTGTACCCAGACCTGTGCCCTTTAAGGTCTGAGCAACGCACTAATGGATATCTGAGAGCTGGTTTTATCTAGAAAATGCACCTGGTCAGAATTGCCCTAGTGTTTCTTGTTTGAGGGTGAGCACAGCCAGGAGTGTGCTGCTGGGTGCATAAGTGGGTAAAAAGAGCCCTTCCTGTCTTCTTTGCAAATAGGCAGCTGTGCAAAGCTACAAACTGTGACGTATGCTTACACACGTGTGTGTGTTTCTACAAATGTACATGTTTCTGGCTTGCTGGTGCAGTGAAGAAAAACTTCTGCTCTGAGTTTGGGGACGACTGTGACTCATCTTCTTCCTTCAGGAAATTTGCACCGAGATGTTCGGTGTGTAAGGAGCCCATCATGCCAGCCCCAGGACAAGAGGAGACTGTACGCATTGTTGCCTTGGATCGTGACTTCCATGTCCAGTGCTACCGATGTGAGGTTAGTATTCTAATCACATGAAGGACAGAAAGCAAAGGTTGGCTTAATTTCATCACTGCCTCATATTATACACACAACAGGCATTCCCTATTGTAACACTGGCTCTACAATCAAATTACTTCATTGACTTCAGCATGCAAAGAATTTTTCCTCATTTATATCAGCATAAATGAGAAGAAAATCAGGTCCCTTGTTTATAGCAGGTTCATTAGGAGAGCAAGAGAATGTGACTCAGGTAATTAGGGCTTAATATTGGAGAACTTCATAAATTATAGCTTGGACACAAACGTTGCTCTTGTTTAAGTTCTTAAAATGAATGCTAATGCATGTTAGAATTGGAGCAAGATTGTACAGGAAACTCAACATATGGCTCTGGCTTGAAGAATTTTAATGGACACATAAACATGATCATTCTTGTTTTGTGCAATGCTTTTTGTGCTACTTTTCTGTTCAGTTTCATTACGCACTTCATGTAATTTTGATGGTAAGAATCTGAAGACTGAGAATAAGAATCACCTTCAAGCAATTAACATGTGGGAACAGCTGTGTTAGGGAACCTTCAAGAATTCTTCAATGCAAGTATTATTTGTTGGATAATACATCAGCCAGATGGCAGGCTGAGAAAATAAGACCAAATGTATTTCTTATGACAGTTGCAGGTTTTAATAACTAACTAGAAAGAATGATGGACCAAGGCTTAAAAGTCGAGGCTGAAACTTAAGGCACCTGGTTCACTTCTTAGTCTGACCTTGGCTACATGACAGCCCATTACTTAGGCCCAGTTTTTTAATGGCGCTGGGGCATTCCTACGCTGAATTTTATAGAGCCTAACTCATGATACACTGTGTGCCTATGCTTCATGCAAATGAATGTCAGAAGTAAATGCACTGGAGAGCACAGGATACACTCACTTGGTCTTGATCTCCACGTGCCTCAGCTATCTCAAAAGGAATAATAACGCTGTTCCTCTTTCCACCACTTGCTTGCCAGATAGATTTACAAACACAGGTTTATGACGAAAAGTATGGCCTCTAAGCAAGCCATAATCCTGTCACCACAGCTCTGTCAGCAGTCTTGGGTCAAGTGGTTGCCTGATCACACAGTGAGGGATAATTCCCAGCTTTTCTTGTAGCTATACTTAGCCTTATGTACTTAGGGGCTGAGGTCTCTGGAGCAGGTTTTGGATCTTTTAGTGGGGTTTCCATGGCCCAGTGACATCTTTCTTTCAGCCACAACCTTCTGGGACAATTGCAGTACAAACACAGGTGACACTTCTGGTAGGGGAGACAGGCAGGGAGCTTGCTTAGGTGTCACACCTGGAATAGAGGCTATAGGTTTGTGGCATTAACTCTTCCAGGGGAGATTACCTGCAGTCAGGTGTTAGTACCGAACTTCCTTCCCAGTGATGCTTCTTTTTATCCTTTTTTGCATTAATAAACATGTGTTTAAGTTTTGTTTTCTCCAATGCTAAAGACTTTTCCTCCCTCAGCAATGTGAAGGCAATAATCTCCTTTTATTTTCAATGGGATTAAATTCAGAAGAGACCTCAGGAACCCATCTTCTCTGCAGCATTATCTCTTATCATGAAATGGTTTAATCATGAAAGATGTCACGTACCTCAGCTTCGTGCTTTACGCTGACCTCTTACAAGGTGGAGAGTGAGGAGAAACTTTCTTTGAATAATAGATTCCTTGCTTAATGTTGTTCTTCTTACTTATTTACTTCGCTTATTTTACTTTGTTTGCTTATGTCCTAGGACTGTGGTGGCCTTCTGTCTGAAGGGGACAATCAGGGCTGTTATCCTCTGGATGGGCACATCCTTTGCAAGACCTGCAACTCTGCTAGGATCCAAGCTCTGACGGCCAAGGCCAGCACTGATCTCTGAGTATCAACTGTGACCCTCCCCCAGGATGCCTGTTAGGGGATATTGCACAAACTTTGCATGATTTCTTTTCAGCCTAGGGTCTGAATCTCTGTTTAAAAAAAAAAAAAAAATAAAAAAAAAAAAAAAATAAAAAAAGAGTAAAACTGGAAGGCCTTGGAACAAGAGGGCAGTTTGTGAGGCCATGTTCAGACTGCCCATGACAGGCACGTAACTTAGATGTGACTTTTCAGGAGTGAGTCAGAGCACCTGCTGTCTCTGCAGCTGATGGAGATGGGTGGTAACAGCACCTAAGTTATCTGCCTGTAGGAGGACTGAACATGGTCCTAACTTTATTTCTGTATTTGATTCCTGTCTCCTAAGTACGTGAAAGTAGAAGGTGAAAAATGGCTGAGCTAGTTCTTTCTTCCAAGTTATTTGAAAACCTGACCAGCTGTCGTTGAAGTCACGGGTTGACTTTAATAGATCTGGGTCACCTGTGGAAGTAGCTCCTGTGCTCTAGAAGATGTGAGAGCAGACGCGGCAGTCCTCTCATCACAACACAATGTAACTTTAACTGTAATGCACCTAAGAGTGTAGGTGTGACCTTGTATCCTTTGGACACAGATTTGTTACCTGTGTCTGTTTTCTTAGGCCCTTACTTGTCTCCATTCCCTTCCAGTTTGATAGGATTTTTTCTTTTTCTAATGAAATTATATTTTACTATTGCATAAATTTACCCAGTAATGATGCTTCAAATTCATTATGTATGAGCAATCACAGAAAGAAGTGAGCTTGCACACACTACACACCACACACTACACACCACATACACACACCACACACCACGTGCACACACCACACAAACACTTTTAATTTACCAGAGGTGGAAGCCAATCGTGTCTGTTCAGAAAGTATTTTAAGGATGTGGAGCTGGAAACACATTTTTAAATTCCCAGTGGTTTAAAAAAAAAAAACCCAGCACAAAACCTGAAAAAGACTACATAGAACTGCAGTGCAAAGCCTTGCTCAAAAAAATCTCTAAGCCACTCTCACACCCCATTCTAGTGGGGCCACTGGCGGTGTTGGTTTCTAGATAGACATTTAAGCAACAGAGTCTTGTTCCATCTCTTGTTTATTGCAATGAGAAGATTTTCCTTCAACTGTAACAGGTTGGGACATACATTTCTCTAATATTAACACATGATCTAGAGATCTTATTAAAGAAAAAAAAAAATCTTATTTCAACAACAACAAAAAGATTCTCCTAAATACATGCTGTTGTTTAGTTTTTATGTTACAAAAGCTAAAGACAGTATTAAACCCTTCTCTACGCCATTCCAAAAAGCAAGCTTTTTTTTTTATCCTCTTTCATTTTCATCCCAGCCACTTGTAACTTCTCTCTGGTGAAATGTCATTGCATTAGCGTGCTGGGCCAGCAGCAGCATTTTCATCTTCAGAATTAATACATAAGGTAAAGCTGGGCACACATAATCTTTTTTTCTGATATTGGGTTGGTGGTGGTTTTGAGGTGGTTGGTTTTTTTGGGTTGTTTTTTTTTTTAATTAAAAAAAAAATTAGAAATCCACAGCACTCTGAGCAGCTATAATATTCTTGTTCATGAAACCCATAATAACTAAGGTGCAAATTACATAGTGAGGGAGTAATTTTCATATCACTGAATTGACATTAATATCTTATTTGCAGATGTAATCAAAGAAAATACCTTTCTTTGCACTTAACAAATCAAGAAGCAGAACTGAAACAGTTTCAGGCTGATTGACCATATAGGTGACAAACTGGCACTTTTCAAGAGTAAGTTAAAAGTTTTTTCATGCATCTGCTGAAAAACAATAAGAATGTGGTGCTTTTATCTTTATTGTCTATAACAGAAGCCTTATGCAATTATACCCACTAACACTGTAAAGAAAAGTTAGATGAGCCAGACAGATTGGAAACAAAGGGAAAAATTCAGGTACTCACTGCAGCTCATGCAAATGGTGCATTTCCTTTCAGTTTAGTACTAACCTTTATGGAAGAACACTGTGGAATTTAATAGCTTTAGCTGTATACAGTAAATTCAAATACAGAAATGCCAGTCTGAATCCTCTGCTCCTTACATGGTTTATATGTTGGCAAACTCCACCAGTGTCAGAGAAGTTTCCCAAAATTCCCAGCTCAGAATGAATCCTTCTTTGTAGAAGGGTGGCATCGTTAAGAAAAAGAAATTGTTCTCCAACACAGTGGCTGTGCTGAAGCAGTTTTGCCTTTTTATACTACATTTCTGCGTGGCCTTCAACAATTTTACTGCCTCAGACGTAAACAAATTTTTTGGCACCATGACTCCTGCCAGGTTCCATCTGGGCTCCTGCTCCCTGAACCATGGCATGTAAGGTACTTCTGATCTCACTTCTTTCTTTACGTGCAGTCTGCACCACCACCCATCAAAAAAACCTCACAACTATTGAGAAAACCCAGTGTTAACTAACCATACAAAACCACAGGAGGTCAGAGATGGGATTGCTAACACCATTATATATCCTTTGATGATTTTACATCTCTGCAAGCACAGGGGATGACGTGGTGCTCTTTGGTGCAGTATAAGTCATTCATCAGGCAGCAAATGTAGATCTGATCTTCCTTACTCTTGTTAGTGTTAAATCAAGTGGCTGATGAGACTCTCCTGGATAACACTGGGGTAGTTGATGGAAACAAGCTATTGTGCCTTCCTGCAGAATGTGGTTAAGACTAAGGAAGACCAAAGTCCAGAGCCTCAGGGCTTTTTATGGCCCTGCCTTAGGAGGAGCAAGTCATATGGCTTCTTGTCTTCTGCCCTCTGCATGAGAGGGCTTCTTTCCAACTTCCCAGGGATGTTATCGGAATTAATCACAGATTGGCCCAAACTACTGATTTTTTGGAGTTCTGTCTTCTCTTTCCAGAAAAGTTTGCTGGTATGTAGGTTTCGGATTCCAGTCCATTTCAAAGCTAAGAGCTAGCCAGGAGATCCAGATCTGAATCCTCTGTGTTATTAGGGTGCTGAGGTCAGTTGGGCTGGCATGCAGGGAGGTGAGAGCCAGATTTTTCAAGCATTAAATACTTCGTGGATGGAAGGTGCTTGACAAAGATTGAGCAGTGTTGATATTTGAGGTACTGCGGCTAATTTCTAGACCTGACGGATCTGGGCAAAGGTATAATCGTGCTTTTGTTTTCACCCCTGAAACACCAAAGCCTGTTGGATGGAGGGAGTGTCCAAAACACTCCTCTTTATTTTCTGTAATGCATGTGGTTTTGGCTTCTAAAATTGCTATAGATATATTTGGAAGATATTGCATAAATGTATATACATCACAGAGGCTCTCATCACCCACATGTGTATGGAAAACTCCCCTCTGATGCTTCAGGATTTAATTAGGAAATGTTGGTGGACTTATCTCAATTGCACTGCAATTAAGAACCACTGGGATATTGCTTCATCACAATATTTATCACATATTTATAATATGTCCTGTTTTATCTTTTCCAAAGGAGTCTTTTTGCCAAAAAGACCTTACTTCACTGAGGTGAACTTCTTAGCCATGATAAAATTTCTCATCATCTGTGGCTGTAGTAATGTCTGAAGTGTTCCTTTCAGAAAGAATTGGAAGATCACACAGACATTTCTGTTCAAGTCTGCAGTTTTTGCTCATGCTGCTTTGACTTTGTCTAGCATTTACTGGCAAGTAGAGCCTGATCCCATGATTTGTGTGGCCAAACGGGGCCCAGGAGTGTCCAGGATCAGATTCTAATTTAGCAAAATATTTAAGTCCCTGGCGTTTGTTTAAGCACAGGGTTAAAGCCATTGCATGGTGCGACATAAGCCATGGGTCTACAGCCGTTAATACCAGACTGATTCTGTATCACCCAGTCAGACATATTTGACCTGGGTAGGGTGTGGGCACAGTAAAATTTCTGTCAAATTACCCATAATGCATGAAATGGCTTCTGTGTCACTCTTACGCTAACTTCAGGAGGGCACATGGTAGCTGATCCAGCATAACATCTGGACAACAGGAATTATTACAAGATCAATGCTTTGTGTTTGGTGGCTGTGGCACTTTCCATATGTCACAAATAGCCCTACAGCCAGATTTACTGGATCTTTGAACCATGGCTTTAAAACTGTCTACTTAAACTTTCTCCTGAAGATTAGGTTGCCTTGGTTACAGCCCAATCCTTAAGCACATCCCCAAGGCTAATACTAATATTTTGTGAATATGGTGGTTTTATTGTCACTTAGTTTAATCATAGCCTGAACGTTGCTTTTAAAAACAGAAAGCCACACTCATTGCCTTAGTCTATCAGATAATGCACCTTTAATTTTGTTTTGGTGGGGGTTTTCTAAGTATTTTAATTCTTAGATTTTTATCATGGCTGCAAAACACTTGGATAATGACTTAATCATAGGGGTGTGGGAGTACTGAAGTGTTTATCATAGTGAACTCTACATAATACAGTTCATCCTGACAGCAGGAGCGAGACTTTCATGAAACACAGGCCTTAAGTTGACTTTCTGCCTATCAGTAAAATGTGCCTGATGAGAATGAGAAAAAAAGTGTCTTTTAGAGAAATGGTGATTGTTGAAGAGAGTATGCAACAAGTCATACTGAAAGCTCTTTGGGCCTGTTGCAGTTGCTGCCTGGCCATGGTCAGCCAAGCCTACTAGAGGTTTGATAAATGCTAGTTCCTTTTGATTTTGAGAAGGTCCAGCAAACGAGTGATAACAGGACCCAAGAGAAGGTCCTTGAGAGAAATCCTGTCTTTGCTTTCCTTCAGCATCAGAGATAAATGCTAGACACCTTGTGCTTTAACTGAATGTCTCAGAAAGGATTTGAGTTTATAACTGTTTCCTTTTGATATCTAGTTCCTGCAGTTGATTCATCATGTTGATTTGCTATTTGTTCACTGAGTTAGTTTGACTACGCCTTGTATAAACTTCAGTACTGTAAGTCAGGGCTGTCAGAGAGAGATGTGCTGAAGAAACTCACTGTGCTGAAGTTCCCATGAGAAAACACTAGTGATGGTAATTGAGGGCTTGTTGTCAAAAGATAGCAGGAATACTTAGTACTGTCTACAGGTTAGTACAGTGTAAACTAAGAGTGAGCTGTGAGAACACTATTTCCAGATAGAGCTGGTTACAATTTTTACACTAAATTTTGTGATGTCAGAAGGGCCATTTTTTTTTAATAAGAAATTCTCTCATTTTGTAATGTTATTCAAAACAAGTTTTGGTTTGGTTTGGAGGAAGGAAGGGGTTACTATTACAATTAAAACCATATTGAATTTTTATCTAAATAAGTTTCAGAATTGTTAACAAACATTTTCATTTCTCAAAAAACCCATGTCTCCTTTCTCAGCTTTATTTTGTAGTTCTTGGGTTTCTTCTGCTGGTAAATTAAAGTTCCTATGACAATTTTGAAAACTTCTTTGGATAAAAATTCTATTTAAAAACAACCACATGTATTCTTGGGAAATGGTTCAATATTGGACATAGCGAAATAAAAAACCCCAACACAACAGCCTTGAAGCTTTTAACAAAATATTTTTCCCTATTTTTAATGAGTTTTACTAATTTGAAGGCACTGGTTGTTTGTTTTTTGGTTTTTTTTTTTTTTTTTTTTTAGAAAAATCTGAATAATATGACTCTTCTGAAAATAACACTGTTATTTCTATTGGGTTCAGTTTTCTTTCCCACCTTAAAGCCTTAGACTGGCTGGCTATGGGGAGTGCCAGGGTCTTTTTCTGTGGCAATTGCGATTTCTGCTTTGGGTTTCTCCCCTCTGAAATTACTGAAGAATATAAGCACATTATGGCAACTGCCGTGAAGATCAAGAGATACTGATTGACCTTCCTCTCCACATACCTTTCTGGACTTGTCACATTTCTAGAAATACTACCTGGCTTCCTCAGCATTTCACGTTTGAATTTGCAACAGTCAATTGCCCAGCTGGCATTTGAGGAATGAGAGAATGCAGATTTGTGAAATTACAACATTCACCCAGCATCTAAAAATCTAAGAGAAAACCCATAACTTCAGTAGGTTTCCTGGTGAATATTGTGGAACAGCTGTCATTTCAGCCTGAAATTCTCTGATCTGAAAAAAAGCTCAAACACTTGCAGACCACTCTGGCACATACACTCACATGCACACACAAGGTGCTTGTGAGGCTACAACTGAGTGGAAATACAGGCTGTGATATTGAGCACTGCTGTGTATACCCCACTGGGCTTCATTCCTGCTCCCTTTGGCTTCATGATACATGTGGAAGCAACGGGGTTGATCACTGGTATCAAGAGTATTCAGTTCACGCTTGTTTTTTAATTTTGCTGTTTGTCCACATTTCTCATCACATTGAGATAGTTTAGAAAATGAGGAAGGAAACAGAAGCCCCAGGTGGTGGCATTACCTTTACTTTTCCAGGGGTTAGAGTCCCCCATGAGGAACATGGCACTTGGGGTGTCTCTACTTTTTTGCCTCTGCCTCTTTGTCTGCAACCAGCTCTTGTTCCCCCTTTTTCCATTTGCTCAACATGAAGTTAGTCATCTTTGCACTGAAGATGGTACGTTCCTTACTTAACAGAGGTATTGTGAATCTTAGCCAGGAGTTGGAAAATCTTTTCCAGATCTTTAATCAAGCAGTTTTGTGCATCCATAGTATCAGTGGCCTGCCACATGGATAGCAAAGAAAATGATTATAATTGTTGCTTTTAAAACGATTATGAAATTGTGCCTTTTTCAGTCATATTTAACCGTGTAATTTAGAACCACATGATTGCAGGGATTTATCATGAAGAAATGGCTTTGAAGGATAGTTTGGTTTTTAATATTTTTTTTTCTCCAAAACCGAATTTATTAGTTTTACCCCTTTTATTTTTTCCTCCGGTTTTATTCCTTTAATATGTTTGTGTAAAAGGGCAGCCAGAATTTGCATTCGTGAGAGACAGAAGATCTTATTTGGTCTTGTATGTGAAGCTTTCATTTTCTTTTATGTTCCTTCAGGAAAATTCCTCTCTGCTCAGTTGCTCATACTTAGATGTCTTTAAATGCAGGCTGACCAGTAAGAGTTTTTTGTTGTTTAATTTAATGTGTTGCTTGCTTTAGTGGTTGTTGTTTTGTTGGGTTTTTTAATTAACCAGATATTGGGTACTGTGGCGGCATTTCACATTAATGCAGAATGTTAATGCTAATTTTTATAGAAAAGACAAAATTAGAGTCTTTCCCTGTCTCCAGTGCAGTTTTGTTACTGTTCTGTGTGCAACACTAATATTAAGCCAGACTGAAAAGGCAAAATACTCAGTGACCTACTTCCATTCACCAGCAAGAACCCTTTGTCAGCTGACTCCTGTTTGTTTGTTCATTTTTAAATGTCGGATTAGAGAACAAGCATCTCCTAAAGATGAAAGAAAACAGTGTTTTCATGTGCAGGAAATTTGGGGTTGCAGTAACAGAATATTTTCTTTGTGAATTTGGATGTCATGGTGTTTTAAGCTCCTGCCTGGAGCCTAAATCAATTTGGCCTCTCAGCCAGTTCATCTCGCTGGTGCTCCTAAAAGGCTGCAGCCCTGCAAAAGCTCATGCAGCATTTTTGGCTGCTTTCCCTTGCTCCCATTTGGTACATATTTGCACAATTTAACTGAGCTTTTATTTCTGCTGAAGGTCAGATGCAAGCGATACGAAACACTAAACTTTATAAACAAGCAAAGCCATTTCAACCACAGCATTTTGGACTAGAATGGATTTTTAGGTGGCGCACTGTCTGCTGGCCTTTGGAAAGGGGATCCTGAGACTACATTGGACTGGAACAGGATGCAAAGCCACAAGCCTTGGGTTTTTTTAATAAACTACTTACTGTAATCCAGCTACACAGTTTCAGCCTCACACTTCAGAAGCTTCCAGCAGCAATGCATGTACAGGCACTTTCTCTCTTACAGAAAGTGAAACTTTCCCAACCAGTGTAAATTTAACCTATTGCATAAGATGCTGGAAGTTTTTTTTTTCCCTTGGGATTCTCACTATAACCTCTATGTGCACAGGATGAATAGGTTTTCTTCCCTCTCCTCCTCCCCTCTTTTTATTTTTTTTGGACAAGATTAGATGTTGCATATTGATGAGCTAGCATTTCAAAGGTCCATGGGGCTTTGGAACGTATTAAGAATCTCTGAAGTTTAATATTCACCATGTTTTAAATATTCAGAAGGAAAAATCTTCATAAAATGGCTTTTGATAAATACATTCTAAGGATTCTTTCTTCATATCTTACGCAACCATTTTGTGGGGATTGTGGCTGTGCCAGTTTTGTTCCGAAGTGTCCTTTGTTTCTGCGTTGCAGGACCATTTTGATCCCATTTGTATACCCAGTGCTTGTCCTGAAGTCTTTTATAGCTTCTACTGGAACTGTATAGCAAGCAGATGGATGTGACCAAGGCAGAGGCAAAGCTGAGCATCATTAACTCCTGAATGTCTGCTTGATTGCTCCCCCTTTTATGACACCTGGGTATGTCCAGCCTCTCTCTGTGATGCAGTTTGGTATCACCCCAGTGGTCAGGCCTGGCTGAGAACTTTCTGCAAAGGTTCTCCACCACCAGTGGGGATGTGAGAATGGAGAGGACAAGATCCTGGGTGCAGGAGCAAAGCAACGCGACCTTCAGTGCATCTCAGATCTCACACTGCAGTTTTCCCTTCCTTGGATGTCCCTTTTCGGTCTCAGCAGTAAGAGAAGTGTTATTAGGAGAGCCCTTGCTTGGGTATGTCCTGTTACCCGTGCTGTTGAAAATCTGAGAGAGGCTTTAGATAAAGAGGATCAGTTATGGGCTGCAAACACATAGCTATTTTACTGTAACATTAGCTCTCTCGTTTGCCTTACCCTTGATGTCCCATGGTACACACCATGGTGTGCAGGACAGCTTCTTTGTTCCTGTGTACACACAGCCTTGACTTTGTCATGCCAGTCCCTGCTGAATCAGCACCTGGTGCTTGTTCTCAGGACTCCTCTGGCTTGGGCCAAGGGCATCGTATGCTCTTATGCAAAAGGTGGTGCTTTCAGGTTTTGGCTTACAAATAATGCAGCCCTTTCAAACCCACCTTTCCCCTCTCATGGATTCCTGACAGAAGTAGGATTTTAAATATTTCATAGCATTCTTCTTTCTTCTTCCTTTTTGCCAGATGCCTTGAAAACATTGTCAGGTTACGATCTGAGGGAGAGTTTTCAGGATCTATTTCCTCTCCTTCTTGATTGCATGGTGTAGGTTTGCAATGAGGGTTTTATCCTTTTTTTCTTCTTTTTTTCTTTCTTTTTTTTTTTGAGTCTTACAGAACAGATGCCTTCAGTTTATGCAGAGAAAGATTGTCTGTGATTAGCGCTAATCCAGGATGGCAGGATTGGACCCCCACAGTGAAAGCTAGAAAAGTGATTGCAAAAGTATTCTGTTTCTCCTTTATTAATTACACAGGAAGTTTCCACTGAAGGCTCATGTAGCCCAACTAGCCTATGTAATAAGTAGCAGGGCCTGTAATTACAGTCTATCTTCTGATCCTATCTGTGCTCTGACTTTCTAGGCACCACAGTTCTGTTTACATCTGTGTCTTTGTCACCTTTTAAATTTTTGATCGGTCACTAAGGGAAGTAGAGCACAAGGCATGAGCCCTGCGGAGGTACAGCGAGTCTAAACAAGGGAGTCCTTCTCCTTCTCAGGTATCCACCTGATTTGGGACATGGAACAGAGCACAAGGAACATCGGGGGTTTTACCAGCTGTGCAGTGGAGGGAGGAGGCTGCATGCCAGCTGGGTATCTTTCAAGATCTTGGAGTCTTTGTAGGACTGGAAATTTGAACCTTTTACAGGTCTTAACTGATGTGAGGGAGTTTATGTATCAGCATTTCTTTGTTCAGAGCAGTTTCTACAGGATTTGATTTTTATTTTCTGTAAGATTCAGCAGTTTATGATTTATGATTTATGATCAAAGAGATCCTTCCACATATGGCATGAGGAGGGAGATGGCTTTTGGCATCATGCAGAGAAGCTGGGCTAGAAATCCTAGTACTGGTGTGTAAAGAAAGGGTAACTTGAATGGAAAGGAGAAGGCAGTGATTTACATGTGGTTCAGTACCAGGTTTACCAGCTCTGCACACCAGCAAGCACAGCCTTAAGCAGATCGTCTCACCAGGATGCCAATCTTGAGACCTGGTAATAAGTAAATGGCACCTTGTGAAAGTGTTTGGTGCTGGTCACCTTGACAGTAATCTCTTGTCTCTTTGGAAACCTCCACTAAAGTTAGGGTGAAAGTACAGAATGGTGCCCCCTGGTCTTTTTCTTCAAGGCATACTCCCAGTGCTATATTTGATCAAGAGAAACAAAAGCCATTGTGCAAATACTATATGCAATGAAATACTAACAATCCATTATGTATACTTCTAATATCCGTTAAACTGTTATGCTAATTGTCCCTTTTCTGCATCTTGCACTGTTACTTAATTATTTTTGGTCTGACTTCTCAAAAACAAAAACAACCCTCAATCATTTTTGAATTTTTTTTCTAACTATACTTCTAAGAAAGTTGATTCTTTAAAGGAAGAAAACCCTTTAGTTTCAAGCATGTTTTTTTCAGGCTTCAAAATTAATAATTTCTACACCTGACCCAGTTCCTGCAGCTGCCAAAAAAGAAAAGAGAAAGCTATTTAAATTTCTCATAGAACCATTTATCTCTTAAAATATGCCAAGGCAATTTGAGGTGGGGGTGGAGACTCAGCTATTTATCTCAGCAGCTTGATTTTTCTCTTTATGTTTCTAACTGTCAGGGGGGAAAAAAACGGTAGGAAGCTATTCTTGGGCTATTATTGATGTATTGTGTACCATTTTGCAGGATGTCTGCTTTGCTATATACGGAAGGACATTAATAATAGCCATCTCCCCTGCCCCCACCCTCAGTTCCTCTTTGGGAAGATACGGCTTAAACTGGAGCATTTGCCATGTTCAAATTGCTCCTTCCTCCTCCCCTTCCCCCAATTCATTCCCAAACTAGTTTTGGGAACAGGGCTAGGGGAATAAGGAGACAGGTTGTATTTGCCTGCTACCATGGTTGCTCCAGGCAAGTCATTTCCATGCCGTGTACATGTCTACCCTCTTCCTTCCCATGTATTGCCCCTCCTTTTGTTTTAAGTTAATCAGTGCAAAAAAACCCCAGCAACCCCTTTCTCACTTTTTCTCACAGGGGCTGGCTGGCAGAATGGGCTCAGCAACAGACCTCTCATTTGTTATTACCCAGCATTTCATATCCAGAAACATGGGTTTCATTATTTACCATAAGTAGGAAAATGTATTCGTGTTCCCATCCCTCCTACCCCAGGTTTAAAACATTGTTATGAAACTTTAAAGGGTCTGTCCGCTTGTTTAAAGACTCAGATGCTTGGTTTTATTTTTGGAAGCATAGTGTACAGTGAACAGGAATAGTTTGATGTTTAAAAAATAGCCCCACTTCAGCATTCCCCTGAAGTGCGGGAAGTCCTGCATCCACAGGTCTGTGCCAGGAGTGTGACAGCTCAGAGAGCAAAGCCTACTTGAGCAGGAAAAAGAACTGGCCTGCCCCACTTCACCTGTGAGAAGAGAGAGGTGAAAATAGTAAAGGGCAAAAAATAAAGGACATAATTGCTCTGATTTTGTTTTGTTTTTTTTTTTTTTTTTTTAATTACTGTTCCTACATCTCATGCTAATTTAGTTCCATAGAACCTTTGCTTATTCAGGATTTCCGGTAGTCAGGACCATGTGCTTTTTATGGTGTCATTATTTTTACTCGTCTTTTGTTGTGTCCTAGTCTTGTTTTGGTCCCTATGTGGTATGGAGCCATTTAGGTCTGAGCACTGAATTAAAACAATATTAGGAGCTCTGTCTAGGAAAGATCGCCTAGAGTTTAGAACCAGCAAATGCAATCAGAATATTTTCCAGTTCTGGTATAGAGAGGTTTTCCAAATACAAATTCTAGATGGGAGGAATGCCTTTGTTTGGGAAAGTGCTCAGATTTCAAAACAAATTCTGAAATCTTTGAATTTGAGATTTGAATTTTTGAATGGCCATTCAGTATAGTTTCTTGTTGCTTTTATTGTCTTCCTTGGTGGTGGCCAAGGAGAAAAAATGCCACCCTCTGAAGTGTTGCCTTAACTAGAGCCAGAGCCCAGCATGTCCTCTGCAAACATTTGCTCCATCTGCAGCTTGCCACTCTGCTGTGGCATGGGAGCAGGGAAGGCCTGCTAATGAAGCAAGGTCCAATTCACTCTCTCTGTAGTGAGAGCTGTTCCCCATGGTGAGTTTGTGTCCAGACTAGGGTTTGATCCTGTCTTCCTAGTTCAAGTATTTTGCCAGAAACAAATGTTTTCTATTCTGCCATTAGCTATGGGATTGTGTGCAATGATTAGGATTTGCAGGGAGGGAGGAGAAGATCCAATTAAGCTACCTTTGTGCTAATGTTTCATTCAGGGCTGTATGATATAAGAGCAGTTCGCACTGAAATGCACAGCTGGAGATTGTGGTTTTCGTTTCAACTATGTTGAGATGGTACCCATTGAAAATACAGAACTGGGGCACTTTTCTTACATCTGCCAGTGCTTTACTGACAGTTCTGTATGGGTTGGAAACCCATTTTGGTTTGGCAAATGGACATTTTCTGCCTTGTTACCTGAACCTGATTTGTTCTTTGCTTTTTGCCACCTAAAAAGTAGTATTTCTAATGTGCCCAATGCCTAAGTAGCTAAGCACCCTGACAAGCATCTCAGCAGAACAGCCAGCAAGGTGAAGAGTAGGCTATTAACAGAACTGCCTTTATGGAAGTTGTATTCCACTTTCTTCACTATGTGCCTTTTCAGAGACATGCGGTGCTCCTTTATGGGGAGCAAAGAAATAGTGTTAGTGCCAAGCAGTGGTGGGAACTATGAGAATGATGTAGAAGAGAAGCAAGAGGTTAATTTTAAGCATCTGTTCTCCACTGGGATAAGCAAAGCAATGGATTATCCCATCAGCACTGCTTGTCATCTTGCTTAACCCACTTCATTGTCTGGTAGGCAACTGTTCAGTAGTGGAGGTGCTTGGGTATATCTCCTCAAATGTCTGTCTTACCAGAACTACAAAGTCATTCATATATGAAGATTTTATTCACTTACTATTATTTCTTATGAGTTCTGTTACTCATTTTTTATATAAAGTTAGAAGAGAAAATTTGAAGGTGAACCAAAGCCTGGGTGTTTCATTGGTGCTACTGTATTAAAAAGGCTGATGTTCTCTCACTTTCAGTCCCCAAAATCATGTTTTAGGAAACTTTTTCCTGCTGTGGTCAGAGAGGAAACACAAGATTTATTGCAAATGCAGCAAAGGTAGAGGTTTGATGTTTTGATGCTCAGTACTGTACCACTGTGACCTCTGCTGTTACCTCTGGAGAGTAAGGACTGAGTATTGGCAGAGGTATGGGCAGAGCAAAGGTATGCTCGGACTTTCTCACAATCTTGCTAGACAGGATCTGCCTTGGTGAGACTTCAACTTCCTTCAGGGTCCTAGTTTCCTATGCCATGGCTTGTGTTTTGAACTGTCAGAGAGACTGGAGGGCTTCCTCCAGTGCCTTCCCTCCAGTTAGTCAAACAATAGACTAGTAGTTCTTATTCTGCAGTTTCAGTAAGGGCACTTTCCCGCTCAGAGCAAAAAGCAGAAGTTTGCTGTACTTTAGAGCTTAATCTCTAACACTAATTTTACTTGTGGGCTGATGTAATGGGGTCTGAATCACACATGGGTTATTCTATAACAATTCTTATTGGCTAAATGCCCATGGTGAACACCCCTAGGGCTGGGAGATTGGCTTATCTCTTTGAAACTGCAAGGAGGGAGTGCCCTCAAGAATGTATTTGTCCTATGTAGCTGCTATGCTTTGGCCTATCCCTGCCAACTGTGGATCTGTCTGCTCTGGGTTCACCGGTGATGATGTTTATTGGATGTGCAGTAATTCATAGTGGATGACTAGGCCAGGTTTGAGGTGGTATTTCAGTTTTATGGTAGCTGTTGGTTTAGCCCTTGAGATAAGAGAAGGTTTCCATTGTTGCCTTTGTTGCAGTTGGGAGGGAGCATGACTATCCACGGTTCTCCTTGCCCTGCACCAGCAGACAGAGGCTCTCAGTGACGTGGGAAGCCTCTTCCTTTTGAATGTGAATCACTAGCCTAGGTATCTGGGCAAGAAAGGGGCACAAGGACGCATTCCTTACATGAGGCATGCCTTCTGCTGCACAATCCATGCCCTCAGATCCTAATGAAGTAACATTACTTGAGCTTTTAGTACTGATCTCCTATCTGTCAGAGCTTGGGGATACCAGAGTTTTACCCCTTGCTGAGCACAAGAACTACCCAAGTCTGTGAGGGGCCCAATCCTGCTGCCAATGGAGTTTTCCACATCCTGAGAGTTGCTGAATGCGCCTCTGGTGAGCTGCTGAATAGCCTGGCTTGTCACTGAGCCCATCAGGCCACTTGTCTCCGTACTGACTACTTCTGTCGGTCTTTGAGGGCACTCAGGAAATGCAATCAGCACCTTACAGGATCGGTCCGCTGGGTAAAATATGAAGTTTTTTTTCCCTGGTAACTTGTATGCATGAATTGAAAACCATTTATTCCAGTTTATTCTGAGGACAGATGCAGCATATACACATTTTCTATATTTATAAATATATATAGATATACATATTTTGTTCTCAGCTAGTTACCTCTTCTAAACCAAAATTTGCAGAGCAACCAGCATATATTTTTTATTCAACACATAAAATGACTTTTTACAGTAAGAGAATGAAAGCTGTTTTAAGCATGTGTTTTCTGTATTTTTATTACGCATTATCCAATTATATTGAGATGTATTTTCCTCTTTGCTCTACTCTTTCAGCTGTTATCCTTTTTCAGTTATGCTTTTCTAATGTTTTGTAAGGGAAAATAAATATGCAAAATCGCCAGATGCCTTTTTTTTCTTTGCAGAAGAAGTATCACAAATGCTTTTTTATTACATTTTACCAATCCAATAAACTCCATATAAATTTCATTTTTGTTTGCTAGCGTGTGAAATTATTTTTTTTTAGTCGAATGGTATTTACTTTCTCCCAACCTCCACCTGCAATTGTACTTCATATCCTCCATCTCTCTCTCCCAGGTTCAAAATTTCACTATGTGGCTCCTCAACATACTTAATTCGAGAACCTCTTTCACTGTTGGGTGAGCAAGGATGGTAGAAATATGGCACAGGAGAGAGGATATCCCTGCTTGTACTGGACATCTCTTCATGAATCTTGTGCTGTTCTCTAAAAATGTGCGCCTTTGCAGTAGAGAGAGCTCCATCCTTAAACCGTGAGGTAATGTGCAGAGGTGGGTTATACCTGGAGGTTGCCCACAAATATTCTCAAATTTGAGTTGTGACCAGATGACAGCACAGCCAAGCACCTTGCTTTGCAGCTGAAAGGAGGAGCATTATTCAGACTATTATGGGGAGAGAACAGAAAAGTGTGGTTTGCAAAGCCCATCTCTTCTAGGAAGTTGTTTTTAGGCTGTCATTGCAGTAAATAATCAGGATTGTTCCTGGTCAGTCCAATCTGCTTTAAAAATACTACTGACCACCACACAGCCTGACCTTCACCTCTCCAGTCAGAGAAGCTGGCACAGCACCAAACCCTCACCAAATGCCTTCCCTGACTGAAAAGCTTCAAGTGGTGGGGAATCCTGGTATATCCTGGTAATCTTTTACAGTTACCATTTCTTACCTGCTAAATATCTGACCCTGCTTAATAGCCTCTGTTTTTCTACCCTCTCTATCCTTCGACCTTTTTATTAAAAGTCCTTTGCTATCAGAAATATGTGCAGAGCTGCACAGGTTGTCTTCAAGATGGGATTCAATGAACTGAACAGCCTGGAAGACAGCTTTGTTGTCCAAGGTGGCCCTCTAGTTCTGTCATATTTAGGTGAGACAGGCTTGTTTTGTTTGATTTGCCGAGGTAAGTAGCTCCAGAGAGGACGCGTTCAACACCAGAGCATTAATCCAGGAAGCTGGGAGCTAGTAACAAAAAAAAAAAAAAAAAAACCCAACAAAAAAAAAGGAGGAAGAGGACAATTAAAAGCAAGGGACTTCTTCCAAAATCTGACATCCCCACCCAGAACCGCTTCGTAGCTTTGCAGGGGGCTAACGAGGAAACACAAACCTTGCCAAATGAACATCCTGCTGATGCACCAGTAAAGAGGATCACTACTAGTGCTCCAGGAGAAAGCAGCAGGTCATAGTAGTAGGTGGCTCTACTTTGAAAGGCACAGAGGCACCATCTGTCGGCCTGACCCAGTCTCAAGGGAGGTGTGTTGCCTACCAGAGGCTCAGATCAGGTATGTTGCTGAGAGACTGCCTGGTCTAATAAGTCCCACTAACTATTACGCACTTCTTGTGGTCCATGTGGGTGCTAACAATATTCCCTGGCAGTGTCCAAGGGCAGGTTGGACAGAGCCTTGGGTGACATGGTGTAGTGGAAGTTGTCCCTGCCTGTGGCAGGGGGGTTGGAACTAGATGATCTTAAGGTCCTTTCCAATCCTAACTGTTCTATGATTCTATGTTAAGGGTTAAATGAGATGAACACTGTCCTCCATATCAGCAAAAGTAGTTTTCTTAAAACTGTTTTTTACAGAGTTGTAGAAAGATTCCAAGGCATGCAGTACAGCTAAATCCATCCCCTATTTGTCACTACCAACAGAATTTTATATAATGTCCCCATGAAGACATCCTCAGAAGGAGATCCCACAACCTCCCTGGGCAGCACTGTCTTTACCCTTGGACAGTCTTTCCTACTGTCCAGACTAAATATTCTTGGCTGCAAACTGAACCTCGTACTTCTTTTCCCACCTCCAGTAAACATGAAGGACTTCTTTAGTAGGTTATGTATTGTCAGGGGATGCTTTGATAGCCATGGAAAGAAGCATAAGCAGCAGCTTCAGTCCCAGCTCCTCCCCCCTTTTCCCAGGGAATTTTAGGAAGGGCCTGTGTTCTCCCTCAGGAAAGAATGAACTCTGCAGCTTTTTCCTACAGGACACAGGAGTCTGACAGGTTTTGTCTTGGCAGTAAAGGGAGTGTGATGATGTAGGCTTTCAAGTCCATTCAAGCTGCTATATCGTTTTCCAAACTCGATATTACTTCCTTTATAGCACAAGGTATTTTTTCCTAAACTTGTTACAGTGGAAAAGTTCCAAGGATATGTTGTCCACCTGCACATCAAAATGCATTAGCAGGCCAGAGGCCAGAGGCAAGGGCCAAGGGTGGGGGAGCTATTAATTTGATAGTTTGGCGCTGCTTTTCTTGCAATTAAAGGCAACGAGAATCCTTTGAAGACAATGAAAGCTTTGGGAGTGAAGTGTATCTAAACCCCAGGTGCCAAGGCTCTCTGTACTGGTGGTTTAGGGCAGGATGGAGGCTGTGGAGGCTATTTGGCAGCTCCTCAGGTTGCTCTGTTGGTGGCATTCTGGTCAAATGAAGAAGCAGTTGTATAGCTGTGTTCTGATGCAATGGCTATCTCCAATGGTGGCTACTGTAGATTTAACCACATGGTTTTAAACAAAGCTGGGGCTTATGTGTTTATCTTGAGCGTACCTAGGCTAAGTTGCTGTATGACTATCATCTCTGCATCACAAGTGGAGTTCTATTACACAGCAAGGATGACTTGCTTTCAAGTCAATTTTGAGAAGATTTTGGGGGCTTTGTAAGTTTCCTCTGGGGTTTTCAAAGCTGGAAAGAATGTTGGAAAGCTGGAGAATCTGTCCCCAGTGCCTGTCTTAGCAGGCAGCATTGGTTTTCTGGGCAGGGTTCATCCCTTCTGTTTCTAATAGTTTGGGAGAGTATAGTCTGATGTAAGCAAGCTGCAGGGCTTCCTCTGTGAAAGATGGATACGTCCAAAGGGTCATTCCTCCAATGTCTTTTAGACAACTTTTTATGTCAGGATGAACTGTTTTCTGGAAATGCCTCTCTATCTCCATTATCTGGCAAGGGGCTCTTAAAGACCAGCACAGACCAGACCTCTTGCTTTCAGATGGCTGAAATTGGAGAAGATAAATGACCACAATGAGTGGGCTCTTTCACAGCTCTATTCCCCAAAAAATGGCAAGTGGCTGCATAACACAGCACCACCTCTGCTTCAAAAACAAGCAGGGAAAGGGACAAAGAGGAGTTTGAATGGGGCTGTCAGGAGAATTACTTCTGAAGTCAGTGTCACCTGTCACAACCTACCATGGTCGTGGAAGACAAAGTATGATTCCTCCAGTGACATAGAAGAGCTCTTCCCCACGGTACTTTTGGGATGAAGGCTGGGACCTCTCTAGTCTGCTGCACCAGATCCAGGCACTTGTGGTAAAAGTGAGTCACAGTGAGGGAAGCCTACATCTACCTTACTGCTGAGGGGTTTTGGGGGCAGTGTCTTATTGATACCGAATACACTGAAAATACAGGTCAGTCCTGAAGAGGAGCAGAGACAAAGCAACCGCTTTCAAAGTGCTAACTGCACCTCCAGTGAGGTGTCACTGGGAGATGACACTGTTTTCCACAAGGTAAGGAAAAATAAGTATGTCCAAATCACTGCATAGCAGAATGGGCTGCTTTTTTATCTTGCAATATTGTTGATGTTGGACTGAATCTGCTGCCTTAAAGTATAAATATAAAGACGCCGCTAAATCATCACTATTTCAGCAACTAATTAAGGGGTAATGCTCATGGTGCAGCAGCATATGAGGCAATAAATGGCTTTGGCAGCTGATTAAACGCTGGCACTGAGGCATTTAATTACAGCAAAAGCCAATTACCACGCACATATTCTGACACCATGGACATTACT
Organism: Psittacula echo; assembly: GCF_963264785.1. Lineage (NCBI taxonomy): Eukaryota > Metazoa > Chordata > Aves > Psittaciformes > Psittacidae > Psittacula > Psittacula echo. The sequence goes on along the minus strand of NC_137740.1, from coordinate 27,531,248 downwards.
CCTGTTCTATGACAGAACAAGGAAAGGCAATAAACCATGCTATAGAGGCGTATAGTACAAGACTCTCTAGCTTTGCCAGAGCCAGAACCCTTCCTCTCTACTGGCTCTGAGATGGGGGCTCAATTTCCACATGGAAGGCTCAAAACACAGTCCCAGCATAAGAATTGTTTGTAATTTATAGGACTTATTTTAGATCTAGAAACAGAGCCAAATACTGCAGATCCTCCCTGTCCTAAGGTGCTTTTAACCATTTGTAGAAAGTAATATTCCCACACTCCGGTTACACGTGCATTTAAAGCCTCACCTTAACACATTTAGCATCAATGGGCAAGTCAGTGGCACTGATGGAAGAGGTTATGCATAGCCTTTTTTTTTCCTTTAGTTATTGCATTGCAGAAAGCATAATCAGTTGCAAAACACCACATGCCATTCTTCAGCTAATTGATTTAAAAGCTGAAGTCTGATTTTCACAGGCTTTCAGCTCTTGCACCATCCATTTGACTTAACCAGCTCCACACCTCTTCAAATTAAGCCCTCACTCTCTTTAACCAGAAGTGAATTCTTCCTTTTGAAGGAGTTTCCTAGAGAAATTCTCTCTTAGAAAATCCTTGGCAAGAAACCTTAGCCAGCCTTGGCATGCAAACCTGCCTCACGCTGGCATTAACAAGCCTCTTATTTAAATGTTGATGAGCTCTTTGCTGCCAGTTAGCAACGGGAAATGCAGTCTGTGTGTTAAACGAGAGCTGGGAATGACTTCCAAATACCAAAATGTTTGTTAAACTCTCGGCCCACCTCTTCCCTCCGTGGGGGTGGGAAGCTTCCCAGCAAATTGGCCCCATTTTGCACAGAAATTGCCAGGCAGGATCAGACCAAGGATCCCTCTCATTCCATGGCCTGCCTGGAACTGATGCCAGAAGTACCCACCGTACTGCTGGTGTGGCAGTCTGCCCCAGGGGACCTCACCCCGACCCCCATTCATTGGAGATGGTCTCACAATTCAAAGGCAGGCTTCCCCCACCATAGTGCGTTTTTGGATATACTTGTTTGATTTTAACCTTTACTGTTATACAGTGGGTATGGTGGCTGATACCTGTACTGAGAGCTGATGAATCACACCCCTAAACTTTTTTGGAGTCACTTGGTTCTCTACAGTGCTCTATAGAAATGTATTCCACACACTGATTTTGATGACACCCACTAAAATTCCACCTGAGGCTATGGGAACAGCTCCTACTTGCTTGCCATCCCATGGAGACCAAATGCCTTGTTACCTCTAAACCAGAAATATCATATACAGGAGAGTTCTTCTGTCCTTCTGGGACTGCTCTCTTTCACAGTGAGTCTGAGGTGAGTAAAATGGGAGATTCAAATACTAAATACCACGCAAGGGAGTCTCCCCGTATCCTTGTGTTACCTTTGCTGCTTTCTGAAATCAACACATTCCTCAGCCAAGAAACGTGTACATTCTTTTGGCTATCACTCACTTTTGGATGAATCCCAGCTGTGCATATACACAATAGTTGGTTTCCTCAGTGTTTGAATGAACCAGAAAGGCTTTGTCTGCTAAAGATGGGATCTTTCAATCCCATTTATGGTACATTATATCAGTCTGAAATAGCATCTGTGAGGTCCTTAAATTGAACCACCACCAGATTTACAGCCACTGCAGAGGAGTTAGCAGGCTGGGTCCAAACAGCTATAAGCAGTAACCATATTCTCTTGAAATAAATGCTTTCCCAGCAAAGTTGACCTGAGGAAGAATGTGTTGCTCATCTGAAAATCTCAGCTTGTTCATTTATTCAGAGAATGTCTTCACTTCAGAACTTAAAGAGATGAGCTTCAGAGCTGAGAGCCAAAGACATGCTTCTTGTCATTGCAGAGCTGGTGACAGCTTACTCAGACAGGGAGTTTCCCATGTTATGTCCACACATCCACAAGGTAAAATACGGGGGATTTGAGTTGTTTAGCATAGAATGGGCAAGGCAGTTCACTCAAACCTCTGCCCAGATGATGATCGAGACCTCAATGGAAACTCAGCAGAGAGAACAGCAAAAACATGCATGTTCTCAGTTTTTAACCTCTCTGCTGCCTTGAAGAGCACTTGAAACATCTTGGCAAAGCTGCAACTGCAGGGCCAAAATAGGATGCACAAAAAGTCTTTCCCAGAAGCCTATTCTTGGATCACTTCCAGTCTGTTGGTCACCTGTGCTTTCTAATGCTGGCCAGACTCAGGGGAGTTATCACACTTACCATCCTCATTGGAAACAGCTGGGGGAATGGCTGTTTGTTGTCAGTTGTCCTGGGGAAGTGCAGGAAGCCAACTGAGATGGGGAAGGTTTTGCTTGATGCTGTGCAGACATGGCCAGTGACAGCCCAGTCTAAGTAGGCAGGACACATGAAGAGCGGGCAGCGCTGCCAACTCAAGCTGCCAGAGCCCTGTGTTTATGTGAAATCCTTAGCTTTCATTTAAAATAATAATAATCATAATAAAAAAAATCTGACCCACTCAATTGGAAATATGATCCCTGAAGAGTCAGAAACCACAAGGCCATTCAAAAAGGCCCATAATTCATATGTGTATGCTTATAGCTCTTGATTTTTAAGCCAAAATCATGGTGCTTGGAGGCCTAGCTCAAGACTTATGAATTCACAGAGGCTGACAGTACCAAGTGGGGAAAGGGCAAAATTAGCACATGGGAAAAAGGAGAGTTGCCAAAGGTATGACAGCAGGTCAGTGGGAGAGCCAGGCCTCCTGCTTCCTCGCCCCATGTACTAGCCACATTGCCTGGCCTCCTTCCCCAAAGGAAATTAAGAGTCCTTAAAGCACTCCTGGCTATTTTAGTCTTGCGTTTCCATTTTTCTTTTGATGCTTTTTATTTTCAGCAACACAGATATTGCAGCATCCTGCTGCTCCCTATGGGGTATCATTCCATCTATGGGGCTCATGGCCATGGTACTGTGTGCTGATGACAGCTGTGGGAGTTTGCAAGTAACTTAACATTTGCATACCATGAATATGCAGCTGTGAGCATGGCCCAGTTCTCTATGCAGCCAGCCTGTGCATGTATGCCAGGGACAGCAGCATCCTGCATGAGCCTAGATCCCAGGAGACAGCAGTTCCTGGTGCCTTGGGTGACGTTTTTGTGTATGACTGGCTGTTTATAATCACAAACACCTGGATAACCAGCTTTCTGTTCATCACCCTGGGAAAATTGGGCTTACTTTTAATCACAGCAAAAATCAGGGTCTTCCTGGTTGAGTAGCAATCATCTCTACCTGAGCCATTTCCAGGATCTGGTATCTGCCCACAAGCAGAGCATGGAAAACTCCTGGCACAGTGTGCAGTACTGGCCAAGGGCAGAGCCTGCCAGCAGCTCCTCTCCCTGTCATACTGACTTCTAATTTCTGTTTACACCAGCACAATGTCAAACATTGCAGCAGCAGCTCTGGTGGAAGGTGAGTCTCTTAGAATGGAGATGTTGCTTCCTCTGCTGAGGCCTCTCTAATAATGCCAAGATGCTTTTCTAACTAATTAATTACAGGGCTTTGGCTGAGTCTCTTTAATGATTCCCATCTTCCTGCTGCTGCTGTGCAATCAGCACTACTTGCAGCGCTGTTCAGAGCAACACTGATGCCATCAAAGCAGACAGATGAACTATATGGGTCGGGGGGGGATTGTTTTTTATTTTAAGCCAGTTGTACAGTGAGCTTCTTGACTTCTGTTCTCTGGTGTACTTTCCTAGAGAAAGAGGATAAAGGTATGGGAGGCAGGTAGCTCTAGCAGTTCTTTAGCCCTGACCAGGATTACTGTCTCAAGGGAAAAGCTTATGCAAAGTGTAAATAGTTCTCATCTTCCCATTAAAAAGCCATGAGGTCCTCAAGGTCCAGCTTGTGTGTGCATCCAGCTGACTTGGCAGATCAGAAAAAATGTTGAGGCTGCAGTCTGGAAACTTTGTTCCTGTATCCTCATTATTGAGACTGGGTCTAGGTAGAAGGGTCTGGTCAGAGTCAGTGCTCCAGAGCCCAACTCATTTATGCTGTGATAGCACATAGAATCACAGAATCACAGAATCCCAAGGGTTGGAAGGGACCTCAAAAGATCATCTAGTCCAACCCCCCTGCAAGAGCAGGGTAACCTAGTGTACATCACACAGGAACATGTCCAGGTGGGCATAGTTGTAGTGCATAGTCTCTTATGCTTGTACAAAGAAAAAATACGTGTCCAAATACTTGTAGACTCAGTAGACAAAGACTACTGCATGACTTGACTAGGCTAGACCAGATTACATCTATTCTATTTATTATATTATAGCATAATGGTGTGAAAGGGTGATTTTCAGCTGTCAAGCCATAGTAGTTGCTATTGCTACTTACTGACCACTTCATTAACTATCTTTTCATGTTGCAGTATAAGCCACCTGCCCCAGTCTTGCCTAATGCTTTACTGCAATAGCAACCACAATTCTTCACCTAAAAAATATTATAAGCAGAGTAGAAAATGAAAGGCAGCAACAGCAGGCAGCTGGGAGAGCAGCAAGTAAGCACAAAGGCAGCAGCCTCAGGAAACCAGATCTTGAAGGGCTGTGGGCTATTGTAGAGCAAGATATCAGGAAGAAATCAAAGGCAGATGCGGGTGTCCTGTTAGGCCCGTTCCAGGAGATGCACAAAGAAATATTATGGTATTTTTCTAAGATAGATACATGGGACGGAATAGGTACATTAAAATAAACTTTTAGATGTTTTTCTGTAAGTTTCTGGGTTTGAGTTTGTTTTTTTTTACTTTTCAGTACTTCTGAACATCTGTATAGGTACTTCCATTTCAGCTCCTGTGGCATGTTTTTTGACCTCTACAATTAACAACTGGTCCCCTGAGCAGCAGAAGTGATTGAGCTGCTTTTCTGCGGAACTGTGCCATATGTGGGTTCTTTGCTAAGAAGGAGCAAATTCAGTCTCCAATACTTTACTTACAAAAGGCCTTACTGAGGTATTTCTCTCTGACAAAACCGGGATGGAATCTAGTATCTTTAAGACCTATCCACCCCATTCGTTTCCCTCTAGTTCAAGGAAGTGAAATTGGTGAGGGAATTCTGAAGTTATCAGAGGGTATGAAAGATGGCTGGTAGGGAAAAGCTGGCAAACAGATGAAAGCAGATAACGCCATTATGTATAATAAGAAACTCTTTGGAGTGGGGTGTATGTGTAAAAGGACACAAATTAAGGTCAGAGCTCCATTTTCCACTATTCCTTCCTGAGGTGCCTGTAACACCAAATAAATGTCACAGTGGCCTCCAGCACACCAACTCACCAGCTGAAACTCTGCTCCTGGTACGGCTCTTCCAAATACATTCCTGCTGCCAAGCATCCCAAAAGCCACCTCATTGCTATAGCCTCTATCCTAAGAACATCCAGAATGAAGCAAAAGTTCAATCACAAAGTGCTGTGACCTCCCTTCAGTGTAATTGAAAAATATTAGCAGCGCCTTTGTACTCGAAGATGTGTTGAATTTACATCTAATAAGAAGAGGCCTTTTAAGAAGCAAATAAATAAATAAATAAATAAATGGAGGAAACCTTCTCTTTGAGCTAATTTTAGCCACATCCATGCTGACAGCTGCTCTTCCCTGATATATCTCAGCCACATCCTGGAGGGGCCAGGGGGACTAAGCTCCGTTCATGCCACTGCAGCTGAGAAAAGGCCTCTGTTTGTTTTGCTTTTAAGGGACTGATGGCAGCTGGCTCTCCAGAGCCTCCGTTTGTCCTGGTTTCCATTACAATGCAGGTGGGATCAGGGAAAAGGAGTCATGGTATTCTACTGGTGTCCAAGACGTACATAGGCCAGCAAGGGGTTGAAATTACGCATCATAGGGTTATCAGGCTGAGATTTGCACTCAGTGGCCTCTTCCCATGTTTCTAGCTGGAGAAGAAATCCTGGAGTGCTCAGATGTGAACCCTGGAGATATCCCAAACATTCAGTAAACAAGTCTGGCACGCAGGGTCACCTTGGGGGAGAGAAGCCCTGATGGACTACAGATGTGCAAGAAACAACTCGAAGGAGGGGAGCGAGGCAGGACTTGCTTGTGTGAACCTCATGTTCAGCTGTCAGTGACTTGACGGATCTGGCTATACTTCTGGTGAGGTGGAAAGCTGTAGGGAAGGCTTCTTCCTCCTCCAAGCACGAAGTAAGTCAAAACCTGCTCCCAGCATTGCTTTAGTCCCTGGACTAACCCTTTCATCTCTCCACACTCAATCTCACACGGCACTGTGTAGATGCATAAAGCCAAGATAGGAAGAGTTGCAGCCCATATCTGCTTGGAGAGTGAGAGACAACATGGCATAGATATTGCTCTCTGGTCTTCATATGTAGGGTTGGTTTTCTTCCCCTGCTCAAATTAGAAACCCAGGACTTGTCTATCCTGGATGATTGTTTCATTTCCTCGTTGAAAAGGTGATTACTCCTTTAGTTCTCATAATTACCTAATCAGCAAAAATCAAATCAATCAATGTTAATTTCAACCCTAATAAATATTCTCTGGTATTCTATACATTTATGTATATCTCAAAACTCATACAAATTTAAACGAAAATATGATTTCACAAGTCAGACCAATTTGCTCAGCATCAGGTTCAGCAGAGTGCCATGCACCCTGTGAGCACATAGGCAGAGGACTGCATGTAACACAGGGAAGTTGAACAAACACACCTTAAAACCAGGATGGGAATGGCAGATGCATAGCAAGAGGTCACCTGGTCCATACCCTGCCACACGATGGGACCAGCTGGACCCAAACTAGCCTGGACAGATGTTTGCCTCTGTCCTGTTGTTGAAAGCATTTGAGGATACAGACATCCCAGTCTCTCTAGGCAACCTTTTCAGTGGTTAACAGTGCTTTTTAGTTGAGACATTTAGAAATTCTGACAAAGTTAAACCTTCCTTGATGCATTTTAAGCTTATTTTTCCTGCCCTGCCCACACTGGACAAATAAACAGTACTTGACCTGCATGACTTCTTCCTCTGGAGGATGGATCTGGGAATGATGTTGAACAGTGAGAAACTGAGCCTGGACCAGCTGTAGTCATTGCACAAAAACTGCCTGACAGTCTCTGTGAGTTGATACATTCAGGAGCCAGCTGTAATGTGAGCGAGGCTTTCATTAGCCCCCTAAAACCACAAAAACTCTCAGCTTTTGGGATGAGGTTCCCCACTAGGGACAAGTCACACAAGGGAGCCAGCTGGTGCTTGCCTGGCTCGACCTGCTCTATAAATAGGGCTGGAATATTTCTCTGTCTTTATACGTGTTGGCCTTGATGCTTGTTCACTGCTGTGGTTTCTACTCCAGCACAGATCTATGGGGAAAGAGAAGACAGCAGGAACTTAGTAGTCACCCATCCGCTATTATTTATCCCCGTAAGTGCTCAAATGCTTGTACCGGCATGGGTAATAGCAGCAATACTTAAATTGTAATTGTCCCAACTTAAGTATTCCAGATGCTGAGATGCCTCTGGCGATTTCTTCCCCATTTGCACACCATCGTCATCTGTGCCTTCCCTGCTGACTGAAAGTTGCTCCACTTGCAAACAGCTCTGCTGGGCAGCAAAATGGCAGGTGTGTTGGACCAGGGCTCCCGTTTCATGCTGGGTCGTGCAACATCTAACATAGTGCACTGTGACGTGCGTTCATCTCCATAGCAAGGCATCTGCTGTGGAAGGATCTGAGCCAGACAAAGAGGGTAAGGCTAACTGCTGGAAAACTGAGATTTCATGTATGCCTCCACACAGCTTCTCTTGTAAGGGTACTCCTGTGGAGGAGCTGCTCCTTCCTTCCTGCAACCTGTGCCCTCCTCCCAGCTGTCCTATATTGCAGGACTGTGTCTGAACCATCTTATCCTTTGGAGGAGGCTGATGTTTGGCTTAGACACAGGTAGGGCTGCACGTTTGTGTTTTGCCTAGGCTTATGTTTTAGAGGATGATTTGGCCCGATGACTCTCTCTGTAGGGCTGGCCTTGAGGACAGATGCCTAGGAGTGAAGTAGCACAGTGCCAGATTTTTAGATGCCGGCATTTACTGTGGTTTTTGAGGAAGTTCCTCTCCACAGAAACACACTTGGGTTTTTTTCAGGACTTCCCTGAGCAACTCCTGGTGCAGGTAAACCTGACTCTTCTCTTTCTCAGGCTGCAGCTGGTAACAGATCCTCCTAATGCCATGTCTGGCAAACACAGTGAGCAATCGTGGCCTCCCGGCACCCAGCCCCTGCATGGCAGATGGAGCTGAGCAAGAGGCAGTTTTGTGCTGTTTCATGTCTTTCAAGGAAATAATTCCTGAAGAGGAGGGAGGGCTCTGCTCCCAAGAGATAAGCAATCCCATTGACCAGCCGCAAGTGTGCTGGCAGCAAGAGAAGAGACCTCCCTACCTTGGTGCCCTACAACAGCAGGCTGTGCCCTGGAGAAGCCAGGCTGGAGCAGTGAAGGCAACATGGGAGCAGGCAGATATGGCACAAGTAAGACAAGAAAGGGAATGAGTTGAGATTGGGAACATGATGCAGAAGCATGGCTATATCTGAGACAAGCAGCAGAGGAGGAATGGCACTGAATGAGCTGCTACAGCAGTGTGGGGCTGGGGGAGAAGAGTCCAAGGCTGGGATGTCTGCGAGGAATATACTGGGACCAAGTGGAGCTGACAGATTTAGGAGGGTGGGAAGGAAGGAAGCCCAGGCCTTGCAAGGATTGAGGCTGATAAATGGCATGACCATGTGCCAAAGATTGTGCCCCAAGCGGAGAAAGGCTGTGGCAGATCTTCAGGGCAGCGCAAGCAACCCAGGGAGCTGCAGGTCTGGCTTGAAGCAGAGCAGCTGTGAGCAAGGTCCACAGATGAACTAGCAGGAGATACTGCACATAGGTAGGATTGAAAAGCTGTAATGGAGATGCCAGCCTGGGAGAGGAGGGGTTGCAAAGGTTCCTCTCAGGTCAGGACTCCAAACTTCCAACATGTGAGGGTCTCTGGTTCAATGAGCCACCTAGAAAGCAAAGTGGTTTTTATCAGAAACATGGCACAGAATGCCTGGGAGGGAAGGTTTGCAACGGCCAAGGGCATCTCAGTTCGTGTAATGGACAAAGGATCTCATCAGAGCTGCTGAGGAAGACCCCCATGGCTCAGGAGAGGACACCAAACTGTTCAGTGGGCAAAGGCTTTTGGGCACATGTGGAGTGTATGATCCTGTTGGCCTCTAGCAATGGCAGTCACCTGCCATTAGCTTTGGTAGCCCAGCCACTCTGTGAGCTGCATGTTAACCCCTGCTGACAGAGTCTTTCCTGTGGTCTGACATTCCTCCCTTTACTGTGCAAGTGATCAGATCTGGAGTAGTCAAGCTTGCCAAGCACAGTGCATCTAAGCAGCATCTTTTGCCCTGTGTGCAAAAAGATAAATAAAAGACTAGTCAGGAACTTCATACTCTTCTCTCCCCTCACTCCTATTTTCCTGGCTTAGCCCCTGTTCTTCTTGGGGTATTGGACTCTCATCCAGAAAAGCTGCCCCAGTTCCCTAGCAGTATTTGTCCTAGGCACAAGGGCACCAGAAGCAGGAGCTTGACTGTTAGTGGATCCGGGAAGCGCAGGCCTGCACAATCCCTAGGGGGGAATTATTTGCTGATTGCGTCTGTTTCCCAGAAGCATCACTCCAATTTATCCTGGGATTCACTTTTTTATCCAGCAAATAAGCACCTTGGGAGCTTCATTTCCATCTCTAGTGTTAAATTTAGAAATGGTGCTTCCCCTTCTCCCATCCTCTCCCTGCCCCCTTCCAAAGGCTTCTGTATCTCCCCTCCAGTCCCCTCCCTCACCTCCAGCTCTCCCTCTTTGTCGCATTACATAGTAATCTGAGATGCATTGGCTGAGCTCCAGGGAACAGAATGTACTTGGCAGGGAGAAGGGTCTTGATGTCTGCAAAATGTCGGGAAATGCAGCCAAGAGCTGCTAACTGGGTCATTAACCTCTAGAAGAAGAGCAAGTTGTGGAGCTGTGCTCTGTCTCCCTTCATCTCACCAATAAAAACGTCCCAGCAATGAGCAAGGGAAGAAGAGGTTTACAGCTTGATGTCCTGAGCAGTCAATGCAACCACCCCGTCCTGACCCCCCTTCTCTTTACCCTCTCCCACAGCACAGTATTAAAGCTTATAAGTGGCCTTTTAAAAACCCAGGTCCCTGAGCAGCTGTCCCTTGGTGCTTGTAAAGAGGCTACTGGAGCAAACCAGTCACTTCCAGCACTATGCTGCTCCTGTCATTCGTGTTTAGAGGGGCTCAAAGGAAGCTCCTTTTTGCAGCGTTGCAGCCCCTGCAACCTTTGCACAAGCTGGAACTAGGTGCTGCTATTGCCCCAAGGAACTATGTACCCCCCTTTGCCACCTCCAGCATAGCTGTAAATGATGTTCCTGGCTATCCCATCTCCCATGAGTAGTTGTCTTCCTGTGTTTGAAGCACTGGAAACAGGCAGAGCTGGCTAGTTCTCCTCCATGGGAAGGGATGCAGTGCTGCAAAACAGCAACTGAGAGGCCAAGGAGGGTCCTGAGCTAAATGGCGCAGCCCATGTAACTTGGTGCAACTTGAAATAAAGCAAATCTGTTTGCCAGTGGCCGTCAAGGCTCTGCAAGCTGAGAGGGGCTGGGTCCTCCCAAAATAGGGGTCCTGGCCAAAGGCAGTCAAGAGGCAGGGGGAGTGCGCTGCATCTCCAAAAATCCCTGTCTCCCACAACCCTTGGTGACTGTTCAGTGAGCAAATCACAAAGTGGAGGCTAGTGGAGGTAATGGGAAAGGGGAAGAAAGGTGTCACATTGTCAGAGGTACTTTGTTTCCATCCCTCACCTCCTCTGGAGGAGATCCATCCTTAGAAGCCATATAGTTTGGCTGGCCAAGGACCCCACTGCTTACTTCTGTGCCTGGTGCCTTTATGTTGGGACCCCCATGAGATTTTTTACCAAACACACATTTCCTTTGCTCTTAATCCATTCCCCATTTTAAAAGAAGCAGGAGAACTTCTGGGATAGGGAGAAATAGGGGAGAGTGCTGCTTTCAGAAGCTGAGTCTCTCCAGGTGAGCCTGGTTGGCCAAAGTAGAAACGAGCTGCATCCCAGGAGCATACTGGTCAAAGGACAGTACCCTGCCCTGGTGTTTAGGACGTCTGGTGCAATTCCCTCCTCTATCACGGCCAATCCATGTGACACCAAGTACTGGTAGCAATGCCCTGGGAAGGGGAAACTGGAGAAAGAGTGGGATGGTTCCAGGATGCGAGGCTCCGGCAGCCTAGCTCTGGTTGATGGCAGCACCCTGCGCCTTACCTGCACGGCAGAAGCAGCAACCTTCCCCCCTCACAGACAGAGTACCTCGGCTGCCTGCACCACTGCTGGCCCCGGGGCGCACGGCCCGGTCTCTGCAGGACGGCTCCTCGCCGCCACGCCCGCACCGCCGGGCCCGGGCCCTGGCAGGCCGCCTTCCCACGGCAATCCTTCTCCCCGAGTGCCCTCTGCTGACCAGCCGGGGCTGGCGCAGGCGGGCGGAGGGAAGCGGGCCGGGCCTGGAGCGGCGTCGACCTGCTTGGGAGGGACGGGTCTGGGGAACCGGAAACGTGGTGGGGAGCCATGGAGCCTGCACGGAGTGGGGGGTACGCTAGGCTGGGGTCGGGCGTGAAGGGGTGGCGGCAGCGTTCTGGGAGATCGCCACTCTCCCAGGACATGATGGAGTGCTGCTGCACGGGTCTGTTTGGGGAGGTGTAAGCCACTGAGGAACCCCACCTCTAGGAAATCTGTATGTGGTTCAGTTTGGTTTGTTTTAACTTAAAAGTGCTTTTAAGGACAGGGAATATTAATTTCTTCCCTAGCAAGTGCGCAGATTAGCACCTTCTCCTTTACCCAGCAAGGATAACTTTGTTGCCTGCCAAAAATCTTCTAAATTAACGCAACCTCCCCTTCTCCAACACAGAAAGCTCCCCTAGCCCCTCAGTGTCAAAGGCAGCAGCAGTAAAGCTATACTGTACGTCAAGCTACATTCATTCCATCCTCCCTTTCCCACCCTATGCCATAATTGCCAAAGCAAGAACTACTTCAGTTCCTCCCCACTTCCTCAAACGCTTCCTTAGGTTTGCTAGGTGCCTCAAAAACTGCAGAACAAATGCCAAAAATCAAGAAGCTCTTGCTAGGCTCTGTCTTGCCCGCACTATCTCTGGGATGTCCAGCACCTTTACTGGGATTTGCTTAAGAGTAAGGCCAGGCAAAGCCAGGTACTTCTAAGTTAAAGTGATCTCAGGCCTCTACTGATTGCCTGGGTAAGCCTCTTTAGAAGAAATACCACCTTGAAGAGAGGACCTGTGTGAAGGCCCCTTTGAAATCACTGACCCAGCTGTAAGAAGCAGCTAGTGACATCCAAGCCCCCATGCCTATGCAGCAGCCACAGCGACACTGTTCCTCCTTTCAGCAGCATTTCACTCAGAGGAAATGAAAGCATTGGAAAAGGAAACAGGGCTGAAAAGGCTTAGATCCCCAGCGAGAGGGCCTTTGTTTTCCCATTGTGCTAGCCCAGCTGAGCCTGTGTTGGAGCAGAGCCCTCCTGCAGCTGGGCCCAAAAGCAGCAGCCAAAGAGAAACCCCGGCAACCATCTGTGGCAGGAGGAGGAGGGATGTGCAGAGGCTGGAGCACTCATCTGTGCTGGGGAGAAGAGGTGAAGGGCTGGTGGTACCCAGAGCCCACCTTTGCAGTCCTGGCAGCGCAAGGCAGCTGCCCACCCTGGGGCAATGGGACAATCTTGCCCACTCTGAGCAGAAATCACAGAGAAGGAGCCTGTGGGGATAGGAGGGGTCTTGGAGAGAAGGACAGTGGCTTTTAGTTGGCCTTGGAACATAGCAGCATTGGCCAAGGATCCTAAGAGGGCCCCCACTGCGAGCTGATCTCCCAGACCACATCACGGCTGTTTGCCATGACCAACAACTCCATCATCAGCCAGCCCAGAAACATCCCAGGCCATACTCATGTTTTTTGGTACACAGAGAGAGCCTGCTTCTAGACATCCCAAGGGGTGCTGGGACCAAGAGGGGTTTTTGAAAAGCACCGCAACACATTGATGATGCATGTGCTGAGTTCTACATGTGGAGCTGGTGGTAAATCTGACATGTCTGGCAAAATGCTTTCTCTAATGACATGCCCAAAACAACAGGGCATGAGCAAGTATCCTGCAGAGCACAGCCCTGCCAGTGACTTCGGCTGGCTTGGTGTCAGCACGGGAGAGAGCACTGCCTTCTCTTTCAGTAAGCAAGGGGTTAAACCCGGCTCTGTTTCCCCTCTTTGCCCTGTTGAGGAAATAGTCTGTGAATCAGCCATGGTCTCACCTCCACAACAAGCTGAAAAGCTGTGCAAGCTTTCCAGCCTCAACTAATCTCTCTCTGAGGAGACATCAGTGCAGACGTTGGTCTTACCATGATTTGCCCCAAAATGACCAGGTACCTCCTGAAGGGAGGTCATTGCTCAGTGGATGAAACATCAGTGCTGTGCCTGGCGGAGTTGAGCAAGGAGGACAAGACCTGGGAGCACCTGGGTTTAAACACATGATCCTTTCCCTCCCTCTGTGCCACTGATAAACACATACCAAGCCATTCTTTGGAGGTGGCAAGGATTCCTTGTGGCCTTTCAGGCCTTTCTCAGGTAGAAGAGATCTGCAGGAACAATTCAGCAGCTCTGCTCAAGCTGAGGGTGGGGCTGTCCTCAGCAGCCACCAGAGCCTCCTCAGCTGTCCAAGCTGCCCCCAGCTCAGCCAGCAAACCAGAGCTGGCAAAAACCTTTTCCTCTTGTTTAGGTGAAACTGGAGAATGATAACTTGAGAACTGTGCCTTGCAGCAACCCTGTTCAGTCTTTCTTGACCTAGCTCTGAAGAACATGGTATGACCTAAATAAAGCAGCTAGAGACACAGATTTCATGGTGACTTCTTCCTTCCCAGATTATGACTTTTGTCTCTCCTGCATTTGTACTTTAAGGAAGCTGTAATGGAAGGACTCTGCTACTTAACACTGCTGCAGCTGCTAGTGACTCTAAGAGCAGAATGATGTTACTGGTGTCATTGCACTGTCATGCAAACGCTTGGCTGAGTAAGGGTCCCTGAGGTTGCCACTTAACTTTTTCACTCTCATAACATTTGGTGGCTTTTTAAAGCCCTTGTTCCTGGATATGTGCTATTGCATGAATGTTTTTATTTATTTTTGGAGAAAGGGCTTTTAGGCTACATAATTACTGAGAGAAAAAAAAATGCTTGATCCTTAAAGGCTCCCCAAAGTAAATAAATTAAAAGAACCAGCACTTGAAAATTTCTCTTCAAGCTAATGATAGGAGGGTCTGATGACCTGGGGCCTCCGAACTCCTGGAGTCAAAAAAACATTGCTTCTGCTTCCTGAAATATCATTTTTTAAAGGACCTGCATGCTTTTACTTCAGCTGATTAAGGATCTACAATGTTTTATTCATGCACAACCCAGGATTATCAGCAGTGTTTTACATTTCAAACCAACTATTGCCAAGACTTCTCCAGCTCGAGGAAGCTGCACTTCCTGCAGCCTGAGGCTTTTCTTAGAGAAGGTGTCACAGCTATTAATATTTGTTACCCTTATTTGTTAACCTCTGGGACAAACTGTTAATGCTTTTTCTCTGGTGCTGCCTTTGCTGGCTCATTTGCCTTTTTTCCTTTTTTTTATGCACCCAAAACACTATGGCAAGTGATCATCTTTGTATGAGTCAGTGCTGAACCAGTTGTTGCAGTGAAGTGTCAGATTTTATCCAAATAAGGAGCTACACTTCGGCACAGGGTAAAGCGTTTCTTGGACATACATGAATATCTAGACAGCAATATTCAGACATCCACGGCTAGCCAGGATGTCTAGCAGGTATCTCTGCCTGTCCAGGGACCACTTGGAGCTTCACAGTGACCACTTTCTTTTCCAAACCATTACCCCTTTTGTTGGAAATAAAATTCCCTTTTTGTTGTTAATCCTGCAGGGGCTGAAACACACAACGATTTTTGATCACCAGAGAGGAAGTGGTTTTTTTGCATTTTTGCATTTCCATTATTTGTAAATAATAAAGGCCTAACTGCTGAATCTTACTGAAGACAAAGTGGTTGCAACAGCAAATAATTCAGCCATCTGAATACATAGAGAAAACCCCGTGTCTCCTGCTGTATGGTTACTGCACACCAAAGAGGGTTATATATTAAAATTGTGAGACTGTTTAAGCACTCTGTAATTAACTGCTGTCTATTTAACCAGACAGCGAAAGCAAGTTAATTCAGTGTCAGTTAGGAGACTTATTAAGTGTCTGTATTTTTTTAACAATTTACTGGTCCATCATTAACTACCCCTAGATTATCTTGTCAAATTGATAATTAAATGCCTCAAAAATTCATTACAGACTCAATATATTAATAGGAATATAATTAAGTAATGTTTGCTTATGTGATCTGCAGTTTATTACCTGCATGCTTATTTATCTCCAAGGCATTTACTAAACCTTAGCTGTAGCCTATTCAGAATCAATACAGGCCCAGGAGTCAATAAACATCGTATTAGATCCAAATGAGCTGTTTAATTAGGAGAATGCATTGAAGTTGTCTTCTGATCTCCAGTAAGTTTGATGAGGGGAGTGCGATCTTCCAAATACTGAGTGAAGTACCTGCTATTATTGTTTTATGCCTGGGTGAGAGCCCCTCCACCTGAAGCAAAGTTTTTTGGTCTAATTCTGTTGAGTATTTGGTTTGAGTTTTGTAGTCCTTTAGAAACTCCCTAAATTGGTCTTACTGTGCTAGTTGGTGCAGTGATGAATCAGAGGCTCTATTTTGTGTAAAAAGCCAGAGTTAACTCCTCCTGTCCTGCATAAGGAAGATAGATAGTCTAACGATTTCCTTAAATTTGTAACCTTTGGACTTTGTGTGTGATATGGATTTTCCAGAAAATTTGCAAGTTGCTTCAGTAAGTTTGAATAATGAAAGACTTTCAATTTTTTAATTATGAGGGAAAATAAAAGCTTCTTCTGCTCTTAATAACTATAAAGATGGAACAAAACAGCACCTGAGATTTGCTGTACTGCTGAAATTCAGAAAGGCCCTGTGCATAGCTGTGTTTAAAGACATCAGCTTGCTGTTAAGGTATGTTATCACTGTTTACTGTCTTTTAGGATTAACCAGCCTGCAGATAGGCTATTGATTTAGATATATCTGTGGAGGGGCTACGACCATTCTTCCTCTTACATCTGTGTGTGTGAAGTGATGTTATGGTGTTGGTGACTTGATGGGAGGAGGTGGGCTGAGAACGTGCCTGGACCATGGGATGGGCTGTGGCTATAGGTGCCACAGCTGAGTCTAGCTGCAAAGCCTGTGTACTTGCTGGGTTTGTAGGCTAGAGCTCCATGTATGGTTGTGTAGCTTTCTTGGTAATTTTGAAGACTAGGTTATTCTCATTAAGGTGGATTTTATTTTGTGCACGTACATGTATATGAAATGCATGGTTTAAAAATAAATAGTAGGATGGCAGAATTATTCCAAATCACTGCGTCACAAACCCCATGAAGTAGACAGTTATATTTAAAAGAAAATTTAAAAGGTTAAAGTTAAAATAATATCATTGTAGCAGTACTCTCACGGGCTTGAGCTTCCCTCTGCTGTTCAGCAAAGTTATGAAAAGCCTGTGTTGTCATGAAGAAGATATTCAGTGTTGTTTGGCCCAGATTAAGTTAAATTATTTTTTTACATTGCATATCAAAATTTTTGTCATACTATTTTCCATTGTGGCATTATCACAAGCTTGGGGGGGGTGACTGTGTTGTTGCTTTGCTCTTCTACTTTGAGCTATGGTACTTTCTCTGGGTACTTCCTGGGGCAGCAGGAGGGAAGAAACTGATGATGTATCTGATGGTTCCCTTTCCCCAGTGTCAAACTGATGTTAATCACAAACAACCTACAAAGGAGTGAGTGAATACAGAGCCAAGATAGGCTTTGTCATAGAGGTATTTTGCTATCACGTCTGTGGTTTAACTTTTTTTTCTGACTTTAGGCAAATTTAGCTTTGTTTTTCACACTTAAGTATATTTGGAGTATTTTGTTTTCAGAACTGGTATTCTGCTGTTTGATTTATATGAAAAGCTGGCTGGATCCAAGCTGAGCATTCCTGGGGGAGAGTTCCCAGCAAGCATGCTTGTGTGCGTGCAGTGTTTGGTGTCTGCCAGACTCTTCCATGAAGTGATTATATTCCTTCAAAAACAACAACAAAAAAAGGCTAAATTTTGCTCTGAAATACTTATGCAATTCCAGGGAAGTCTGTTGGCTGTGGGAATACTGCTGAGGGCAAAACCTGAGCTGGTATCTACAGGGTGTTTTTCCATGTGTTCTGCATGTGCATTGACCTTCCCATCGTCCATACGTGGAACCTCACAGGTCCTGGCCAGGAATGCAAAACTGTTGTGTAATTTACACTTGCTTGTCTGCTAAGATCCTTTGCATGGGGAATTTGGTTAGGAAATATTTTTCTTCTTCATCCTTCCCTGAGCTTTACTGGAATTAAAGCTGAACCAAATTTCTCTGAAAACTCTGAAATGCTTCAGTAACTTCTGTTTGTTTTCCTCATGCCTCTCTACTTGGCTTCTGGCAAGGACTGAAAGCAGCACTGAGCCACTCAATAAAGAAGTCTATTTTGACAGCAAACCTCTGGCCTAAGCAGGAAGTTCTCAAAGTCTGAAGACTTTGAGAGTTCTGGATCTCACATGGTTAAAGCCAAGATGTGCCAACCCTAAGGGCTTTGGGGAGGTGTTGAAGCTTCTGGAGCTGCTTAGATCATGCAAAACTGGCAGTATGAAGAACATCATCTGTCACTAGACGTTAGCTGAAAAAGTGGCTGCAGCAGAAATCCTTAATCATATAGTAATTTTGAGAAATAGTATAATTCTTTGAAGTTTTGCTACTCTCTGATTATTTTTATTTAAAAAAAAAAAAAAAAAAAGAAAATAAAAGGAAAAAAAAAAAAAGGGAGTGTGTGGGGAGAAAAACATCCATCTTACCAGATCTGCAGCTTGTCTGTATTCTGAGTCATAGCTGCTTGCTGCATTGACAATGGCAAGGGTTTTTAATTTGCTTTCTATCCTCACTAGTAGAGTAAGAGGGGGCACAGCAAAGACAGGGACAGAGCAAGGGATTGTGCAAGCATCAACAAGATGATATATTGGCCCATGGATTTCCTTGCTGGGGATAATACTCAGTGAGGAAGAGCCCAGCTTTAGTCTCAGGCCCCAGTAGGAACTTTGCAAGGTAGAAATTGGGAATAGGAAGTAAGGCTGAGGGGAAGAGGAGGCCAGTAGCCCTTCAGTAAAAGAGATATCCATTTATGAATGTTTGATGTATCGACTAAAAGAAAGCTGTGTTCCTCTGCATGACATCATGTTAGCATTGTGTCTGAACCCAGGACACATTGCTTTGCATAAAAGAGGCACTGAAACAGATTTCTTCTAACGCCAGACTTTAGATTTGGCAAGTGGATGTTTTCCAGCAGTGCAGGTATTTGTCACCTTGCAAAGGAAGTCACTGAGGAGGTCACCCCATGTGAATTCAGCTACCTTCTTTCATCTTTTGGGATACAGAAGGAGAAGATAAAGATGTGAAACGCAAAGAGTTAGGTCTCTTGATATTTGCTAGCTATATGCCTGCCATGAAAAAATGAGTGTTTGTTAACACTTCCTACATGGTGGGATGTGGCACACTACATTCCTCACCCCATACACAGAAGAGGAAATCACTGATAACTGTGACAGTTTGCTGTTGGGGCTACCTCCCTCTAGTTATCTAAACAGTTATAAAATATATCAAGGTGAAGATAGGCCCCTTTTCATTTCAGTTGCATGCTAAATACTGCTCTGCTTCCTGTACCCAAACTATCTGTTGGTACTCTGCACTAGTAAGCTGCCTCTGAGTTCTCATCCTGAAGTAGCTGTATTTTAGTACTGAGTACAGCACTTCGTAACTTGTGAACGGCCACATGCCCTATACTCCAACAGCCAAAAAGCTCCGATAAAGTTTATTTTAAAGCAGTTCCTATCTTTGTGTTTGTAGATGACTCTCAGTACCATCTGGGAAAAATTGTTCTTTTTAAATTCCCCTTTATTCCCCTTGGGATATGTATTTAAGGCAGGAGATGCTGAAAGATGTACTGAGGACTGTAAAAGCAGCTTGAAGTAAAGATGTAGGAGGAAAAGTACTCAAGCTGTTTTTCTGCTTTTGCAATTGAAAGGAAACTCATGATATAGCAAATTTTAAATGGCACAAGAAATTCTGCTATGTACTTCAACATGGCACTATTAGGCCAGCAACAGGGGGAGCAGCTGCTCAGCCATTGTATAATTACGTTGCTGATAATGACCTTGGATTCATAATTAGGGTTCATGAGGATCAGGGGGGGACAAAAAAGTCCTTAAAAAAGGTCACAAAAAACTGTATGAGTGAGCACATTGGAACGTAATGAAGGCGGAAGAAACTCTGCCTGTCTCAGGGCCCTGCAGGGAGGAGATGTGGGTGCTTGAGCTGGGAGAGGTTCCAGCTCTCTCTTGTTGATACTGAGCAGTTGACCAGAAGTGCTGACATTTTAGGAGGAGGCCGGGGAAGTTTAGATTAGAGCACACTGCTGTAAAATATATATTTTTTTCCCTGGGAGTGAATGAGCGGGTTCATGCTGGTAACACCAAATCTGCAGCAAGGCACATGTACCCTGCTGCCTTCAGGTATAATCAGTGATTAAAAAGCCATGATGGCACACATTGTGTGTGGATACCTTCTTTATCATACATATTTGAGAGCTCAGATTTTGCCACCTGCAACTGGGCACTGTGGTTTTCCTTCCCCACTCAGTGGCTCATTTGGTTATGATCTTGTATGTTTTCATGGGGCTCTTCAGGGTCCTGTGTAACCTTTATCCATCTCTCTTTCTAGCAAAAGTATATTTCAGGAAGTTCCATAATTGCACATGTCTATATGGTGAGGTTTGGCATACAAAACCTGATATGAGGTTGACTTCTTTTTCTTCCCTTTAACTTACAATGTTGAAATTGGGTTCCTCCACAGATTCAAAAAACACATTCTGCTGGGTCATGCTGGAGCTTTGAATCAAATAGGAAAGAAAAACACATTGAGCTTTCTGCCGCAAGCTGCCTTTACAGAAAACCCCATGGTATTCTTGCATGTAGGGAACTGGCCATTCAGTTTGCACTGAACTTGTCTTGAGCTGCAAATAGCTACAAACCTGCAGGTGGATGTGGTAGTGCTTGGAGTCCACAGAACTTCCAGGCTCTGGATTTCACTTGGGTTGTGCTCTATTTATACCGAGGACCCACGGGCTGTTCAGGGAGGGGACTCCAATTTCCTTTAATAAATAATGTTTGTGTGTTGGGAAATGCCAGTCATGTTTTGGCAGCTACTGAAACCTAATGCGTAAGAAATGTAAAGCTGGATGAGCACAGTTTTCTTCCAGAACAGTTTGTGTTGTGTTGTGTTCCTGGAGACTTTTTTACTGTGGGGTAGGAGGTCTGAACCTATTCCTGTCAGAGCTGTCTTGAAATCCCATTAAATGGTTGCTTTCATGAGGCTGGTTCTTTATGAGAAGGCCTCTGGTACCTTGTGGAGGATGGATTCTATCGAGCTAAACTTGGGATTATTTGTGATGAAATTAAAAATAAGGCCAATAAAGATACTTGTGGTTTGAGACTCATGAAAAGTAATTGTCTTGGTGCTCATAACACTTAAACTAAAATGATTCAAAATCAATGTGGCAGAGTAAAAGGATTAAACACTGACTTGGAAGCACATCCCAAAACGTCATTGTAAACAGGAAATCAAAACTGAGGGGGAGTATTTCTCATGGGGTCTCCAAGATTGCTTTAGGGCCTAGAATAACCAACTGTTAAAACAGTTGGAGGCCAAACAGAAAACAGCAAGTCAGTGGTTGGCGCGGCACATGGCACAAAGTCTTGCTGGCAACATACAGCGACCTGAGCCATGCTGCGAGCTGGGCAGGTGAAAGGCTGTGCTCTCCAGAGTCACCCAGCACCCAGACAGGAAAGGTTTGGCTACAGCCAACTGCCTTCTGCTGCAGCCATTTGCACATAGCTGCCAGTGCTGTCCAAGAGCACATACTCCTCCAGGGGAAGGAGGAGAAACAGCAGTAAAATATTTGAACTGCAGCTGTCCCTTATGAGAAGCATATTAATTAAACAGAAACCACTGTCAGGGTGCCAGTGTTCCTGTCTGGCTTTCCAGTCTCTATTAGAAGGGCCACTGGTACAAGGATGGGCCTTACCAGTTTTGGGTGAAACTGTACACAGAGAGAAGAAGTTGAAATGCAGAAGAGAAGTTACTCATGACATGAAAAATCAGGCTGCTGTGGGCAGGATGCCTTTAAGTCCCTGACCTCTTAGTTAATGGAGAAAGGTCCCTTCCTTGGCTCCAGTGTATATCTGGGTTCAGACAAAACTTCTAACACCAACCAAACTTCCAGCCATTCTCCCTGCAACCTTTTCCCCGTGCCTTTTGAACTCAGGAAGGAGACTGCTGCTCTTAGAACGCTGCATTTCCCTGCTGCTGAGTTTTCCTGTTTATCTTCTCTGCACAGAGTGTACTGGTGGAGCTGAGACTGAGGCTTGGACAGAGGAGCAGAAGCTGAATGAGGCATCTGAAAGAATAAACAATCAGGATAAAATACTGCACAGGCTGTGGGGCTGAATTAATATCATTCATTGCAAGAAAGTGGTATGCATTTCCAGATCTGGATATAAGTGTAGCTGGAAGAAAAGATAGGGCAGCAAGATCTCCTGCTCTAGATAAGATATAATATTTTATTATCCAGAGCTCCCTGAAATACTCTTCCATCAAAATAAATAAATAGATGAACCTTGCAATCATTCTCTCTCCTGCCAATGCAGAGGACCGGTTTAGCACTAGGGTAGGTAATGCCATCAGTTAAAGCCTGGTCCAACTCTGTTGGAAGGTACACAGGGAGTCACAGCAGAGGGACAGCTTGGGTTTGCTCAGTTTGAGACCTGGAGCAAGACCAAACAGGGTTACTTTGGGGGAGATAATATGCTACATGATCATGTGTATCCAGATGTTGCTCATAAAACCACTGATTAGGCCATCTTGACTATGACAGTGACATCCTGATCATGCCCTCTACCCACTGATGGAGCCTTCTCCTGCCTCACCTCCTGGCACTGGCTGGCTGGAGAGGAGCTGTTGTAGGATCTGCAGGCAGCACCACCCTTTGCCTGTGAATGATGGGGATATTTCAGGAGCAAGGAGGCCAGGCTGGGCTTCTGGGCCCTGTGAGGCTTGTCTTTTTTGTTTTGTTTGTTTTTGGTTTGGTTTTTAAGGGCTTAGTTCTGTTTAGTTTTGCTTTAAAAGGGTGAAGGGGGGAAAAAACAGCTTCCAGAAAAAAACAACAACTCAAGCTCCAGGAGCCAGATCTTACCATGAGAACCCGACCCAGCGTGGGGGAGGGCTGTGTCAGATCACTGCACGCCCGAGGAGCAAGAATTTGCTGTCTGCTGAAAAGCCGCAGAGCTCAGACCCTGTTTGAAAGAGTAACATCTTTGATATAAAAAAAATAAAAACCAAGAAAAAAACCCCAACAACCCAAAACCACCCGGCCAATAAAAAGCCTCAGACATACAGGATCCCATTCATGGTGGGAGGGATTTAGTGGAAGTATTTTCCTTCTTTAAGGTTTGGCAAAGCCTTAAAGGAGTCTCGCTAAAAGCTTCCAGAGCCGATTATATTTTGGATTGTGTTTCAAATCACCCTTCCCCCACCATGTTAGGTGAGTCCTCAAACAAGTTCCCAGAATAAATTAGACATAACGGTAGCAGGATTTCCCCCCCCCCCCCCTTTTCTTGAGGAGGAAGCAGGAATAAATGACACCAAAATCTGTAATGGAAAGAAAAAAGAAAAAAAATAATTGTGTATCGGAAACTGCTGCTGAGTGACTCATGCTGCTGGACAAACGGAACCTCACTCATCACTCCATCTTCATCCTCCTCCTCTGGTGAGAGAAAAAGTCTTGGAAAAATATCAGCTCCCCCCACACCCCGCTTCTTCTCCCGTGGCATCCGTACACAGGGAAGGAGTCCAAGCCACAGCGATGGCTTCATGCACTTCTTGAGGAAGGCGGGGTTTTTTTTTTGTTTTAATAGCCAACTAGGAAAAGCCTCTGAGGTGACCTTGGAAAAATGTATGCACCAAAGGAAAAAGTTGTGGAAGGGGACGGGTGGCAGCATTGGAGTCCTTGTGTGCTTTATGTTTGGAGGCTTTTTTTTTTTTACTTTTTTCCTCATAATGTTTTTGCAAATTTCCACTGAAATAAATTTTAAATTTATTATTTATTTTTTTTTATGAGTGGGAAGAGAAGGGAGGATGTGCTGTGTGAAAGGCAGAATGAGCTGGGCACAATTCTGGCTTAAATAAATGCCGCGTCATAAAAGTATAAAGGGTAGTGCAGGGGGAAGGGTAGGATGAAAAAATTACTCTGATTCTGCTTTGGGAGAGTAATTAGCATTTTTATGAAGCATATAAACTCTATACAAATCAAATATGGTTTTATTACCATAAAAATGGGGGGGGGAGAGTCTTTGTTTTTTTCTTCTCAAAACATCTTCTGCAAATGTTTGGCACTGCCTGCCAGAAAGCCACTTAAAATGCAGCTTTAAGCTGCCAGCTACAGCCAGCCCTGCTGTGGGCATAAGGGCTATTAGACAGCAGCAGCCCCTTCCCGGCAAATGCCTTTTCAGCTGTAGGGCAGTGGGGTTGAGTGGGTAGATACAATGGCTGTGCTCCATCTCACAAAGAATCTTGTCTAAGGAGATGCCATGTTTTTCCAGGCTGTTGGTTCGTGTTTTTCATCAACAGGTTATTTCTGCCTCCACTCTGGCTTTTGAGTTGGACTGTGCATAGTGTGAAAATGGACATGAAGAGCTGTAATATTCTGTTCGCACTTTTTGTGACTGTGGTCAGTCTCTTGTGGTGCAGCCCCTTTTAAAGCTCCCACTTTCCCCTCATATCTTCCCACTGTAACTCTTCCCTTCTTCCGCTGCCATTCACTGTCTCCAGCCCATGTTTGCACATCACACTGTCTGCAGAGCTGAGGATCTCCCAGGATTCTGGATAAGAGCAGTGCCAAGAACAGAGGGTGGCCTGTGGCAGCAGTTTAGAGTGGCCAGAAGCCCTCTGAGGATGCAAGACAACAGCGTTGGGTCACTTTCCCTAAGCAACTCGTATTTGGGACATACAGACATCATAAAAGATGTTGCTGGTGGTAGCATCTGCAAGTCCCTGACCTGTGTCGATCCTATGGCACCCATTCTTTGTGCTCCTTCCCTCACCCTCAGCCCTTCCTTAGGCTTTACAGCCTGTAGCACAGCATTTGAGAGCTGGCCGCTCACCCCATCCCCATGCTGCTCTGCACAGGAAGCCAGGCCTGCTCCTACTTCAAAATAGCTATGGGCAGACTGGGGAGAAGCACCCGGCTGTGTTTCCCAGCTGAGGCTTGTGAGCAATTGCTGGATGAGAAATGACTTTCATCTGGACTGCATTAGCCATGGGTGGTGCTGCCCGGGGAGATGGCTGCAGGGAGCAGCAGCTCTATTTAAGGCAGTCCCTGTCAGCTGCCTCTGGGTTATCAGTAGTGGGAGTCACCGTGTTAAGTTGGGATGTTGAGTGCTCTCCTGGGGGCTTAGGTTTCCTGGGAGAGCTGTGGCTGTGCTGGAAAAGCCTTCCTGACTGTGAGTGCAAGGGTTCACCCACCTTCCCTTCCCCCATGTCTTCCCTTTTCTTCATTCCACAGGAAAGCGATCATAGTATCAAGTGTTTCCTAATAACTTTTTAGGTTGATGACTAAGTTTTCAGCCATGCTGAATGCATGGTAATAGTCAGATATTAAGACCTGCTATGAAATAGGTATCCAAGCGAGAAAAGCATCAGAAAAGCTGTGCAGGAGAGGGAGACTTCTGAAATGTCCCAGTTTCAGGAAAGCCTCCATTCAGAGCTTCTGTGCCTGAGAGGCTAAAACCAAACCATTGCCAGGTAGAAACCTGTAAGAAAATGAGCTTTGGTGGAGTTAATGTCTGTGGCCTTGCGTTGCTGGCTATGGGAAAGAGACCTAAGCGGTTTTCTCTTAAAGCCCTCATCCTACCCTGGGGAATGATATTAGATTTCAATCTAGGCTTTGCAGATGGGCCCCAAATAAACTGGAGGGCTTGTGAAAAAAGCGAAGAAGTCAGATGTGGGTTTGGATCTCAAAGTTCTTGTTCCTAGCAAGGAGCCATCTGAGTGCCGCTTCAGAGGCTTTCAGCCCTGAATTGCTAGATGCTCCCTGCAGCGTCCCTATTTGCGGTGCAGTGCGGGCTCCCAGGCTCTTTATCGGGTGTGACAAGCTCTCTGCTTTGTGCTTATGGTCCTGTTTGGAGATTGTAAACTGCAGGCCTTCCTGTGCTGTGCCTTCCCTGCTCTCCAGCTGTAGTCACCCATGAAGATTTAGGATTGTGGTGGAGGGAGTGAGCACAAACAGGATGAAATCAGCTTTTTGTGTAAATCAGCTGATATGCTCTATAAAATGCAGGTCTAGTTTTCAAACCTAGAATTTTCTTTAATAACAAACCAGGGTCAATGAATGCTATGCCCCATGTGGAGCCTTTCACTGTGTTAGTCATAGCTTGAATCCTTTATGTTCCCTCTTCTAATGGCAAGTATTATCAAGCATGTCTTGTTACAGTGTGGTCTTTGGAGGGTGTGGAAGTTAGTAATGATGGTGCCTGAATGCTGTTCCAGAAATCGCTGCTACAATTCACAGCAGATAATAGGAGCCACAGCCAGACAGATAATAGAACTGACTGAGATCCATTTATTGCTAAGAGACTGTCTGAATATTTGTACATAGCCCTAGTCACTCCACCCTCCTTCATCACATTTCCCAGGAAAGAGGGGGGAAAAGACAAAACAAAACACAAGCCTAGGGCAGAATGAGGAGGGAGAGATTTGCAGAGTCTGATACCTTTTTCTAAATGGCTCTTGACATAACTGAGCCACAACAGTGTAGATTGCTATGTATTTACTGCCTGCGTATACAAGTGGAGGTGTGGGATGACCATGGGAAGCAAGCGGTGGACTGGGATGGGAGCTGAGCCCAGTCTGTCTGAAATCTAAGCTAGCATCTGATCACAAAGACATCTTCCTTCTCAGGCAAAGGAACCGCATGATGGAAAGTTCCAGTGATAGGCTGCAGGCAAAGCCAAAGTCAGGGATAATGGAGATAACAAGGCTAGAAAAGCTTGACCTATTCAGAGCAGCATAGTTAATTGCCACTTGAAATTTTCTTGGCCTTCCTAAGATTTGTAAGCTGCTTAGTCTTTGCAGAAGCTGTGTGGAGAGGCAACCTGTGTGCCAGAATGTTTATCTGTTATTCAAGTTACTAGGAGGGTTTTCGTGTTTTACTGATCCTCCACTCTCCGTAACTGGGAAATGTTGGCCGTTCTTATGGAGCACAAAAAGCTGAGGACTTCTTTTCTCTTTCCAGAGAAATTTCTAGCATGGTGGTTTTGCATGTGGAAAGTAAAATACCTATAGTTTCTATTCCTGATGGTTACACACTGCCTTTCAAGAGGGTCCATGGCTGTGCTAGGCCCTCTCTTATGCAGGTCCTGGCTCTGTTCAGTCATCTGTTTCTAGGACATTCTTGGTGAAGAGCAAGGAATAGGCAACAGCGAAGTTCAACTTTGCAGCAAAGGCAATACTGATGATGACACGTCTCCCTACTTCTATCTGGTTGTCCTCTCTAGCTGTCTTGGATCCCTGGTCCCCTCTGTCAGCATGTCTTTTGATGCTGCCAAAAAGTAAATCCAGCCTTGCCCCACCTTGCCTTTTTCATTGTGCTTTGTTCATGGTGTTGAGTGCATGTCTGGGAGCCCTCGATCAGAGGCACTCATGGCTCCCAGATGTGAGAACTGCTCAACTGGCATAGAGTTCTTGCCAAGATGGTCTTCTGTGACCATTTATTTTTATGCTCCACACCTTTTTTCTCATGTTTTCTTCATCCCAGAGGTGCTAAGGCCTTTTCATTACTGAAAAGACAGCCCATTAGCAGGACTTCTCTTTGCCATGGTTCTTGGGGAGGTCATGGGTTTGTTCTGTTCAGTAGGGATCTAAGTAAGAATTGTGCTAAGGAGGAAAAAGTTAACTCTGTTTTGATGTGCAAACATGTTCAGGTGCAAGTCCATTTTCATCCCCAGTTGGTGATAGCAAGTGTGAAGGGGATGAGGTCTTTGGTTGCAAACTAGGGATCCTGGGCTCTGTTTTTGGCTTTGAACTGGTGTGGGACACTGGGCAACTTGAGTTACCTTTGTCTGTCATTGGGACTGTGAGCTGCTTTGGGCAAGGCCCACCTCTGTGTGCTTGAGAATGACTAATTAGGGCTGGCAGATGCTGCCTGTGATGAATAGTGAGAAAGTAACAAGAACTTTTACCTGCACCACTCTGAATAGAGGACATGTGTATGGACAGTGACAAACCAAGCAGCTGGATTCTCACTCATCCGTGGAGACAGTAGTTCTATAATGCTGGGGAGTCCCAAGCTCCCCTGTGCTACTCTAATTAACGGAGCCAAATGCAAGACCAGCAATTAGAAGTCTCCATTGCAGGCTTCTTCTCCCACCTATCTCTTCTTTCACATTTTCTCTGGAGACCAGTGATCTGTAATATGAGGTATTGCACAAACCTGTAGCATAGCTCAGCAAAATTCCCAGTATTTTGAGTAGATTAATGAAGTTATGTTGTTTTCAAGCTGGTTGGAAGAAATCTTTGTCCTGGACAACCTTTTCTCTTGTAAGACCTCCCCTGGGAGGTTATGTGGAGTAAGGCTTCTGCTAGCAGCAAATACTGGTCTTGAAGAATTTCCCAAAGTTTTTGTGGAAGGTGGAGGGATGGGACTTCTTTCCTACACTGAAATTAAATGCCAGCATTTTACAACCCCTCTTGGCCCTTTCAGCTGAAAGATCCCACCAATGATCTGGGAAGAAAGTGTTTGTTTTTTTCTTTTTGGCAGATGGTGTAGGAAGGGCCCCTTCAGGACAACAGGGTACATGCTAAGAAAACGACTCACTCCAATATTAATATGTTCATCATAAAAGACAGGTAAATTCTTAGGTAGTGGACATTCCCTGACTTCAAGATGAATTTATTATGTTCTTTCACATACAGTTCAGCTCATTTATCAAAAGTCCATCAGAGTTCTCACAGATCTTAACTTTAGGTTGAGCAGGCATACACGTTAAGGGAGAAGGAATGTCTTGAACAGTGCTCAGAAACAATGACTATGTGATTTAAATATCACTTTGGGGAAAATAATTTATATCCCAGAGGAATGAGTTCTAGGAACTCCAGCATTGATGCTGTGCATGACAAAGTATTACTAAGATGTTTTTCAAAGGCCGTACTGAGGCTCTCTGGAGATTTGACCTTTCCTTACCATCTTTCAGAATGATGGTGGACAAAATTTTTCCATACTAGGAGTTGGTCAGTGGTCAGCCTTCACCACAGCATCTGCATGAAATTACTGTGACTTGTGCTCCCAAATCACTGAGGCATTTTGGAAATGTTAGAATTAGGCACTGAAATCTAGGCTCAAGAGGAGTTTTAGGGGAATTAAAAAAGAAAAACCCTATTTTCTTTAAAGTTTAGGAGCTGGCAGAGATTGAGGTTGCCTAACCCTCAAACAGATGGTTAGAGCTCTGACTGTGCTTTCCTAGTGGCCAGGAAGACCTGAATTCTAACTGCAGTTGTGGCTATAAATAAGTTGTGGACCACAGGCAAATTCTTGTTCCTTGCTTCCTCCCTTGCAGAATGGGTGAATTGGTTTAGAAATGCAGCTGGTCCATCCTGCATGGCAGGGATTGTCAGGATGTGTGTATCCTACTGGCTCCTCCTGTGGCAGTCTTTTTCTATCAGTTTCTGATTTCCTCAAAGAAACAGGGAAGAAGGGTGCTGGGGTAATTGAAAGGCATCTTCTTATATTGTTTTTCAGTTCAACCCTGAAGTAGCATGAAACAACCACAAGTTTTGATGCAGATTAAGTTTCCTGGCAAAATAGGCTTTTTTCTTTTTTTTTTTTTTTTTTTTTAACACTGAAGACATGTTTAAATCCTTCTTCATGTACAAGATCCTTTCTTGAACCAAAACCTCAGTTCACTCTTCATAGTCAGTGCATGCTGCTTGAGCGAAGTGAGAGCGTATTGGTATCACCATCACAAAATCCTGTTTGAAATCCAAGACCATGAACTTGCCTGAAGAGATGATCCAAAATGTTGTGTAAAATATGGCTGCCTGGAGAGTTCCATGTGACCACCAGAAACTCCCTGGGGTTTTATGCCCAAGTTCCTAACTACAAAGCTTTTCACTTGCATTGTCTACCAAATGCATGTGTAGCTCAAAACTGAAGTATCTGAGAATCATCTCCACTAATTTTGTTGGCCTGAAAGTAGGGATCTGTATTCCTTTTGTTCTAGATCTGATATGTCTCAAACATGAAGATTAAGCAGAAAGTTATAAGGTATATATGATGAATTCTAAACATCGCTGTGTTCTGCCTTCTGTAATAGCCGTAACTATGGCAAATTAATTTGAATTTGTACTTTCATGTGTCCATAATGACAGAGTCAGTGCATGAGGAATCAAGGCATATAGCCACTGCTTTACCCTCATGTTACAGGTTTAGTGGACAGCTGAGCAACACTTTAGGTCTTTTATCTCTTCTGGCTGTCCATTGAGATCAAGCCGAAGAGAGCAGACTGAAAGTTGTCATGTCCAGTGAGCTGGAGAATGTGATAACTGAAGAGTAAACAGCAAGAAATATTGTCTCTGATCAAAGCCTAACTGAATGGTTCCATGGTGAAGCTCTCTTGTATACCAGTGCTCTGAGATCATGCAAGTTGTCTGTGCAACAAGGTCTAGGGTGACCCACTGAGTTCCTTGTCTCAGCCTCTGGTATTGTTCAGGTTTGCTCCTCATTATGGTCTCTGGTTTTCAGCTCTGACTAGTCTGGGCACTGATGCGCTTTGCTGCTCAAATCCTATTGAACGTCTCTATACTGGAAGAGGCAACTATAATTCCTCTGAACCTACAGCACAGTGAAGATGTAACACCTACCTCTAAAGGACAGATAACTTACTGTATCCTGACTTTGGCCTCTGCTTGAAATCTGGGCTAGGTGTTTTGGTTTGCTATAGTATTGGATAGATCTCTCAGAGGTCTTAAGATGAATCTTACTGATTACTGTGTACAGCTATGAGTAATGAGAACTATTGCCTGAACGGATTAAAATGAAAGATCACAGCCTTGTGCCTAAAAAGCCAATCTACGGGAAGAGGCTTCATGACCCTGCGCAGGAGGTCTAAAACTTACTTTTCCTCTCCTCTGCTGCTTCTAGGGAGGGACACGTTTAAAAGATCATTGCTGTGACCTACTTGGCACTTCTGACTTCTTATGTCTCCGCAGAGAGAGAATTTCAGGTTTGGTTCTCAGCTGAAAAACTAGTGAGGGTCTCTTTTTACAAACTTTAAGATTGGTCAGCTACTAAATATAAAGAAAGTCGAGGCCAAGGAAAATTAGAAGGCTGCTGGCCAGGAAACATCCCTGGATAGGAAAGGAACTTTCCAGAGCATAGTTTCAGATCCTCAACTTGTATTAATGGACCTGATTCCATGTTTTGGAGAACTGTACACTTGAAAATAAGCTCAAGTATAAAGGAGAGAAAGAATTTAGTCATGGTAGCTTAAATTCTCTTCTTTTGAACCATGTGAAAGTCAGAAGAACAGGAAGCTTTCCTGGGGGTAATCCCATCTGAGACTCAAGCTGCCTCTAAATTAACAAAGTCCCCAAGTTGTCTAATACCACAGGATGCAGATGTTCTAGTTCTGGCAAGTAACATGAAACTGCAGGCCAAGATTATGCTAAAATTTTCTTTCTTTTTTTTTTTTTTTCATATGTGTTGCTCTTTAAAAAAAAAAAAAAAAGAGTTAAATGCTCACCCAGACTATAAGCCCTGTTTAGAATTGTTAATGGGTGTATGTTCTCCTGCTGGCTTGGTAATTTGGTAGATGTTAACACAATTTAAATACAGTACAAATACAGTTTGGCATGGTGTTCATAAGGACATATGGGAACTATCATTTTTATGCAACCTAGTATTGGGTTTAGTGCTTCTGAAGGGCTTCCGCTTTGATTGTGCATGTGAGCTAGGCTGTAGTGGGAATTAATTATGAAAAGGAATGAAATGGGCATGTCTTGAACATGGCAATGTTGGAAGACCCAGATAGATGGGTAAATGTAGTTCAAAGCTGATAAAAATAGAGCAAATCTAAGGTCAAATAGTAGGACTGAGTGTTTCTCCTCCTGTTCAAAGGAGGCTTGAGAGTATTGGCCTGTCATGCCATAGGGAGAATAATTATTGATACTGCTTATTAGCCTAGACCTGTTCTGGCCCAGAAGAGAGGCGGGTTTCCAGCTACAGGTCCTACAAAGAGCTTTCATGTTAACTGCTAGCGATTTGCTTGTGCAGCAGAAAGGTTGGACATCTATTGCCAGACACAAAAAAACAAACTAGAAATGTGAGTATGAGATGCACTGCCTGAATCAATGAATCAAAGTTGCTGTAATCTTAATTCACTGCATATGGGATATTTAGACCAGCAGGGTCTTCCTGGCTTTTGCTAATATAAAATGCTGCAGAGCATCTCTCTGTATCCCATGACAAAAGATGAGTGTATATATGCAGGGCAGAATGCCAACAAAGGCTTCCCAGTGCTGCTGTGAGGGTATTTGCCAGGAGAGAATGGTTGGATGACACTGAGGATGTACCAGACCCCAGACTGCAGGGGGTAAGAGAAAAAAAAAGACAAGTTATTTACATAATGGTTGCTGCAGTCTGAGTTGGAGGAGATTCCTTCCTCCCCCGAATCTGGCAATTGGTCTAACTTTGCATGGGTGAGGAAAAACAAACCAACTGAGCATGTGGAGGCTTCTCAGCTCTGGGAGGAATTCTGCCTTTCCTCCTGCCCCTGCTGGCTCATCTGCACTGGAGGTTGAACTCACCTCCTTCTGTCCAAGGTGAAACGCTTTGGCTGCCCAAGCTCATAGGTCAGAAGGAGAAAAACATCTTTCTTCATGGCTCATCCCACAACTGGAGCAAGTCAGGGGGAAGTCCATTATTCCATCTTTTGCCTGCAAGGGACAAGAGAGCCTCATTAAGAAGGGTGACAACACAGGGTTTTCATTAGGCAAAAGGAAGGTTTCATGCAAGGCCAAGTTACTTTCATTGCTATGGAGGCTTCATGGCACTCTACTTCTCGGGTGTGAGCTCAGTTCCCCCCATTGAGACTTGTTTATTCCGTGGCTCAGTAGGTTTCTGGGAAGTGCTGTAATAGCTGGGAGGGGATGCCATAAAGAGGGTGAATTCTCTCGGACACATGCTGTTTAACAATGCCACTGTCTGCAAAGGAACAGAAGATAAACAATGCAAAATCACTGTTGTAAACCATGTAGTGTGCACAAACACCAGAATATGAATAGCCCCTCAGAAGGTGGCTAGTGTCAAACAGCTTTGCTGCTATTGTGGCAGAGGAACTAGAACCACCTCTTCAAAATAGGCCAATATTGCCCATTCATAATGGGTTAATGGTTTGTACAACTGAGACTGGAGTATAATGGTTCCTGGTGAAATGGGGGAAACATCTGTAGCAAGCAAGTTTGGAAGCAGTAAAAACTGCAATGAATTAATTTAATTTTATTCAGACATTTCAAGCAGAGAGAGGTAAGGGCCCTATTTGAATAGGTGCTGCAACTGCATGCAATAAAAGCTGAGGGATTGTCTCTGAGGATGATCATCTAAGCACCAGGCAAAAGAAACAGGTGAAAGCTGTCAGATGGGTGGAAGCAAAGTGTAGCTGGAGTAGCACTGAGGGTGTCACTGAGCTCTGAACTGGAGGCGCTCTGTGGAATAGGTCAGATGGGGGTGAGAATATAACATCAGTGCTATCTGCATTTCCAGCGGGTTTCACTTTAGATTAGCTCTGCTTTGGAGGACCAGCCCTTAGGATTGGATGTTGATGGTTGGAGTGCATTTGATGTGCTCTGCCTCTTCCAGTCTAGCTGATCTTCAAGATCACTCTGCGATGTGAAACAAAATGTAGCAAATGGGAGATCTACTTCTAAAGCACTCTGTTTATCTGAATTCAGATACTTATGTCGATATGCTCTAGGCATGTTAACATATGTCTGAAGATGCAAGGAGCTCCTGGGGCATGCTGGCTGCATATCTTTAAAGCCTAAGAGCATGTGTTTGGGCTGAGAGGGTGCAGAGTGCCTTGATCCTGCCAAATGTCTCTTGAGTATTTATTCTTTGCATGTAGGCCAGTTGAGAGAAGATTGTTTTACACTTCCATCCACAAGTTTTGGGCAACCTCTGGGGAATCTGTGGCTTTTTTTGAAAGCATCTCCTTGAGCCTTTGACATGGCCACTGAGACTTATATGTGGAATCTGGGGGAGGATTCCAGCTCTTTAGTGGTAAGCCTGTGCATACTCAGTGCCTAGGTGGTAGTGATTCTCATTTACCCTGGACTCATCCATCCCAACCATGTTCAAGGTCACTTCATGCCAAGAGCAGAGAAGCAACTGCTGTGTCTTTCTGAGTGAATTGGAGACAAAGGCTTTTCCCAGAGGAGCCAGGTCACTCTAAAATAATATAAATAATGCCTATGCTAATTGCAGTGGAAAACTGAGAGCAGCTTGTGCTGGGTTGCTGTGCCATGTCCCTGACTAGGGATTCAGCAGAGCAGCTGGGTTCCAGGAGGAGTCTGAAAGAAAAGATGTGCAGAAGAGAACAATGTCTTCTGTACTCGGGCAGTTTCAGGTGGGGTTTTTTTTGATACGCATTTTTAGAAGCTGCTGGGAGCAGCAGTGACATTGTGCCCTGAAGCCTGTTTTCTATTCACAAATGCATCCTGTAGTGACTTTCTAATTATTTTTTTCTCCTACATGATAGCCATTCAGGGTCATGTATGAAAAAGACATGGATGTTATGTGATAAAGAGGGGCTACAGTTTGCAGCTGGGTCTCCAGGAGAGTCTGGGTACTCTAACACTCTCAGCTGCAGCATCTTCTGCTCCAGCCCTGTGTGTCAGTGCAGCTGAACACAGCACGGAGTAAGTGGTGTGTCTGGGACACAGATGGATGAAGTCTTGGTGCTGTGTTGTACTGAAGAGGTGGGACATGTTGGATATTCAGCACCTCTTGCCCCAGCTACTGGCATGTTCAGCAAGAATAGTCACTAGGGGATACTTGGCTCTGAATAAAACAAGATGCTTTTTGCTGAATGGCAGTGATGTAGCTCAGCCCTTCTGCAGCAGTGGAAAGCAAATACAGTGGCAGTGACTTTCAGAATATACCCAGCTGGGCCAGGTCCTAAACTTTGGCTATAAGAAGAGCTTAAACCTAGAGCCTTGGAGCTCTTCTGCTTCTTCCTACCAGCAGGCACTGTAGTGACTAAGGTGCTGAGAGTGAAGATATTAAAGCCTGTAGCTGCTGCAGGTGGTGGGAGTTACTCCGTAGGTCAGACATTCACAACCTGGTGCAGGGTTGCACTTCTGCTACTGAGTCCCAGTGAGCATTGTCCCAATGCACACGAATGCTACCCAGTTGCTGCCAGGATTCATGCCATTCCTGCCAAACTATTGGTTCAATTACAAACCAGATCCTGAAATGAAAGAGCAAAAATAGTGAGGACCCTTTTGGACCTGACCTGCGAGCAAGGGAATACACTCTGTCCTGCAAGCTCTCCAGCAATGAAGAAAATAAGTATCAGCCTAGAAATAGCTTGTCTTGACTTCAGTCTTGCTAGAGTACTGACAAATACTGCTTGCCTTGCTGCAGTTGTGCTCTGAGCTTGCTACCAAGGATAGCCATCTGTGTATTTCAAGAAAGGCATGTTAAGTCAGAGTAATACCCCTTTGAAACCATGTTAGACAAGCTTTTGAAAGCTCAAGAACTAAAAAAGTCTGGATGTCTGAGAGAATCAAAAATCCTTGAAGGATTATTTGGCCTCATAGAGCAGACCTCATAGAACATAGACATTTCCAATTTACTCTTTTAGGTACCCGTTTGCTGAGTTATTAGGCATGTCTAACAGTCTGCTGCACAGAGTACCTTGCAGAATTAGGGAAATTTTATCTCTTCTCAAACACCAGGGAGGTTAGACATATAAAGACTAAAACCCACATCCTCAAGGAAAGTAGGTTTGTAATTGGCACTGGAAGCTGGTGAAGATAGCAGGATTTCCCTAAGGTTAGGGTTAAGCTGATTGACTTTTCTGGTATATAGGCATGTAATTGATTGTCTTGGAGGCTCTGAGTCTAAACATTTTCCTTAGATCATGTCTGTAGGGAAGGATGGAAATGAGCTGGTGTCTCCTGAGCTACAGTCTTCCCTTGTCTGAATCACTGCCACTACCCATGATGGTGTTTCTTACCCTTGTCCTAAATCAGCTGATTTAAGCTTTATGGGAGCCAGGTGGGAAAATGCTTCAGTTTTGGTAGAGTTATTACAGACACTCAATACACAGGACCCTTCTCTTAGTTTTCCTGTTATCGTCTCCTTTTCAGCTGTGGAGTCTGGGGAGCCTGAGCTGGTCTTGCCTTTCTTGGCCTGACATCTCACAAACAGCCATGAATTTTTGAAAAGGTCTCTGGCTGGCTCTGCCAGCACTCCTTAATTTTGCTTTTCCTCCTTGCAAGCCACACTGAAGCAATGATTTGCTATTCTCTAGGAGAAGGGGAAAAAGAAAAAAGTAGGTCATGGTGTCACCTAAGGCAGCCGGGTGTTAATATGGAGCCAGGAGAGCAGAGCAAAAAAAGCCCTGTCTGAGTGAAGATGAATGACCAGCTGTGTGGGATAAACAGGGGCGAAGGAACTGATGAGGGGGTGCCCTGGGAAGCGCAGGTGGAGGCGCCCAGGGTCCCCTGCCCTTCCCGCTCCTAGCAGATGGGGGCTCGCAGGGCTGGGGGCTCCTACTGCCGCTGCGAATTGTCAATGCGCCCTCTCCTGGCGCAGGTGAGTCTCATTCCTTCCCGTCCTGAGCAGCATTCCTTGCTTTTGAAAGCAATGGTGTTTTGTTGTCGTTTTTTCATGTTTTTTCCCCATCTCTCCCTCTCCCAAGCGCAGCCCATACAGCCAATGCAGAAAGTATGAGACATGCATGGAAAATCACTCCCAGCAGTCCAAAAATCCTTGGTTACAAGTAATTTCTTTTTTACCCCCTGAATTTTATAGATTTACGAGTCCCATGGTTTATTTCATTTGTGTTTTATTTTTTGCAGGATTAATATGAAAAAGGAGGGGATATTATGCCCTCCAGCTCTTTTGACTGTCACCCAGTGTTACTCACTGGGCCTGGAATAGAGCTGTTTGGAAGAGGGACCCAAGCCTGGCCTTATCTCTTGAGGCAGGATCACAAGCCATACATGTTTAAGGACAGATTCAGGTCTGGAAATATGGCTTATCCCTGTTAGCACACCTTTAATTTGGGGGATTGTGTACAATTTGGTGTGGATGGTGATCTCTGCTGTTGCCTAATTTAGAATTAAAAACACATTAAAAAAAAATGGTGGGGGGCAACCTCAAAAGACAAAAGCATTTCAAAGTGATGCCTGCTGAGAGAGCTTTGCGTGCTAATCTTCTTGCTGTATTCCTGTAGGCACAGTGATTGTTTTGTTTTCACCAGCCTGTTTATGGCATTTC
The DNA here is from genome assembly GCF_963264785.1 of Psittacula echo. Lineage (NCBI taxonomy): Eukaryota > Metazoa > Chordata > Aves > Psittaciformes > Psittacidae > Psittacula > Psittacula echo. The sequence goes on along the minus strand of NC_137740.1, from coordinate 27,494,378 downwards.
TATTGTCACTCGAGACAAATTCACTTTGAGTTTGTACTTGATCAACATGTGTTGCATGGCTCTCAGTCCCTCAAAACTCATGCAGCAAGGGTATAAGCACTTGCCTCTTCACCAGGTCAAAACTCCCAAACACAGAACTGGACTGGGAGCACCCTGGGAGAAAGTGACCCTGGCTTAAGGAAGGCTGAAACTGTTAAAGCCTAGGTCCTTCTTGAATTTGGAGGGCTTGATGGTTTTTGTAGTCCAGTTCACAGGAACCCAAAGTTTTTTCTGGAGATTTGTCATCTAAATCCTGCTCATAGCTTCCATTCTCTGACTAAAAAAGACTCTTCAGCAACTTGGAGCCACCCTTCCCTTGTGCCTAGGGGCTGGGGGAGCTAGATGGTCAGTTTAGCAAGCTTGGGTTTTCACTCTTTCCAGGTAGCAATCAGGAACAGAATTGTTCTGGTGGAACAGAATTGGGCAGCCTCCTAGTGTCAACATCTGCTTCCTGAGCTGCATGGAAACTAGTGCTAAAGTCATGTGTCTAAAAGATTCTTTAAATCTCCATCTTTTCCTGTTTCTCTGCCAACTTACTTCTGTGAATGCTTGGAAATGCTGGTGAGTGGGGGAAGCAGCAGTCTCCAGCCTAACTGGGGTTTTCTCCTGCTGCTGGCTCTGTGGAAGAGATTTTAAGGTTAGTTTGAAAGTAGCTCTGCCTAGAAAGAGCAGGGTTCAGGAGGATGGCGTTAACTAATGTGCACAGGCCAGATTTGCAGCCAGTTGCCCCTGCAGGCAGCTTGTATCTGGTGGTTGAGCTGAACCATGGCATGTAGAAAGCTCTCCTGTTTGGAGTGAGAGTCTCAGCAGTGCCAAAGAGCAGTTACCCTTTCTCTGTTAAAACTAAGTGTCCTGTTTACTGTTTGAACTGGCTGACTTGAAATTCTAGCTTTAGTCTGTGCTTTTAAAAGGTCTTGAATACTGTGCAGGCATTAACAAGTCTTGATGATGACCCTAGAATGCTGCTTGGTAAATAGGATTACTCTTGTTTCTGCAAAGAGGGCACAAGAGGTGAGGGGATGTGGCTGTTCATCTCCATCCCTGTGTTGGTGTTCCTTGCTTCTGCTGCCATGCTTGAAGAATGCGAGAACTTTGTGCCTCTCCTCACAATGGCACTGCTCGTCTTTGAGTTACCAGTCTGATTTATTAAAGGAAACTGCATCAGCACATGGTGCTCACCTATGTAGGCTACTGCTGCTTCTCCTACACAGTAGGTGTGAGCTTGGAAAATAGTTTGGAGGAGAAGCATAAAGTGGACTTTGTTGAAATACACCAACTCACCTGGAGTTTCCAGAACCTGTGCGTGTATTTGGCAAGCAAAATATCCCAACTTTCAACTTGTAGTATTTGGAAGCACAGCATGGTTATATGAGCATGCCCTCATGAGGCTGGGAGATGGAAATGGCATTTGGGGTAGTGTGTGGAGTGAGGGGAGTCTTTGGAACCAGCAATAGATGAAATTATATCAAAGCATAAGTGGTGGTCATACTGCTTGTCCAAAGGTCTTTAGGTCTTGTATTAGGCTCTCTCTAATTATTTCCAAGGTTATAAATCCAATCAGGATACTGAAAGGGGTTCACCCAAGACCAAGAATTGTGATTTAGTGTTCCTCCTAGTACCTTCAATTATTAACCAAACATGTTTAAAATATCGGCTGATGCCACTTTTTATTTCTAATCTTCTGTTCCCGGTGATCAGAAGGTATCTTGATATGCAGGGTTTCAGCATTTCAGAGAGTTCTTATGCTAAATCAGCTCTTTACTCATTTATTTCTTCCCTTACTCTTTAAATGTTAGCAGTTCTGACAAAGTCTGCTGTTGACTGTTGAATTGGATTCTAAATACTGAGTCACATCCAAATTTTGCAATTGATTCCATTTGTTACAATGGGTGGAACTAATTCTCTGGATCCAAGTGCAATTAGATGAATCTAGATCATAATTCTGGGCATTGCAACCAAAAAGGTGAAGTTTATTTTGCTCTATCTTCTTGTTCTATTGAATAACAGTAGTCCAGTACTAGCCTTTCCTGTTCAAAATCTATTGTGAGCCACCTCAAAGGTGAATGAAGCCTATAAAGAGCGAGCATGACAACCTATGAGGCAACAACATGTCTTCACAAGTTTGCAGAACCAAAGTGGTGGAAGAAGGTGGAAATAAATGCCTTGGAGAACTGGCAAACAATCCTCTTTTATTTTTTTGCCTAATATTCTGGCTTTTGTATTTTAACCCACATCAGATTGTTTTGATTAACTGTTTTGGTTCTCACTGTTGTGAAGTGCACAGCAATGGTCTAGAGGAAAAATGCACAAAACAGTTTCACCATTGCTTTGTTCTGCTAGTGTGATACAGGACCTGTATCAGCATTGGGAATACTCTGGGACTAATAATTCTATGCTGGTGTGGAGAGAACAAATGGCTTCTTATTCTCTGATGACTACTGAGAGATGCTCCTCTGTCAACAACCCCAGCACAAAGTAGAGAACAATGCTGCTGCCTCTGTAGTATGGAAGAGAACTTAACTCTGTTTCAGTAGCATCACTCTGTTCCAGCATGAAGCTGAAATTTTGAGTATCTTAGAACTTTTAGGTTTGTTACTGTTCTGCTAAAATAAAAACCTGAGCTCAATGAGTGACCCTGTGGTGAGAGTGTTGAATGCCTTGTTTGATTTTTTGGACTGATTCATAAAATAGGCCCAGAGGAAATAGCCAGGAACACATGCTAGTCATAATAACGCCTCCAGAGAATAGCTCATTTCTTTTTCTCTTCCAATAGTATTGTCAGGCTTCAGTGTACTTAAAAACAGACCTGACACAGAGTACAGGTAAGTTAATGAAAAGATGAAGAGTGGTTAGTTGGTTGTTTTGGGGGTTTTGTGGTTTTTTAGCCTTTTTTTTTTTTCTCTTAAAGGATAATCATGACTTCTAATTAAGCCCTTGTTTAAATTGGGATTCTTTTTGACATCCCTTACTATAGTTTTGAAGAGCTTCGTCTGCTTGCTCCAGATCTTGAAGAACAGAAGATAGTGTCTGGAGTTTCTAGGTAGCTGCAGGAGAATAAACAAATGTTAGATCTATGAGCCAGGAGTACTCATGTAGTGTCAGGAGAGTCAGCTGTAACTCCTTTACTCTACAAAGTCCTGGGGAAACAGCTGGAGCACTGTGTACAATTTGCAACTGGGTACATTTCAGGGAAGGTGTGGACAAGGAGGAGATGCCAAAGGAGAGCAGGGAGAACAATTATAGATCTTGAAATCATAACCCCAAAACAAGGAGCGGAAAAAAGCTGACTACACTGGAATTAAAGCAAGTACAACAAAATTTTAAAAGTATATAAGCAAGACTTATGCAGAAAGGGGGAAAAGATACTTTTCTCCATAACAATGGTGATAGGATGGGAAATAAAGCACTTAAATTAAGAAGAAAGAGCCATGCTAGGCACTTACGAAAACCTTCTAGTGGTAAAGATACTGATGTGGTAGTATCTGGGAATGTCATGGGGTTCCTGGTCGCTAGAGTCTTTTAAGACTATTTTTAACAAGTTTGGCTAATCTAATATATTTCATGCTCGGCTACCAAAAGTGACCAAAATCTGCCTAGGACATTTTCTAATAGCTGTCTAATGCATCCTTCAAATTTCCGAGTCATGGCAAACTTATCCATGCTACCTTCGCAAATCTAAAACCTTAGAATAGAGAAAAATATTTATTTTAAGCTAAACTACCTCTTCTGTTGACTTCAGTAACTTTTGGATTGTATTTGCAGATACAGCAGAGAGACAGTAAGCCAGGTAAAGATGCTTGAGGAGTTGATGCCTAAGACCTCAGCTGAGATGGGTGCTTTGAAATCATGTAAGAGGAAACTGAATTACTCAGTCAAAATTAATTCTCATGGTGTTTAGTCCAGATTAACCCCAGAGGGAAATATTAACTGGTTTTCTCAACACTAATGCTCAATAGACCACAAAATATTTTTCCCTCTGGGAGATATTTGGAAGTGAATTGGACAAATTGCTGGAAAATGTAGGGTTCCGTACACTTAGAAGACAACAAGTTCCATACAAGTCAGGGCATCTGAACTGGGTTTAGTTTCTATTTTGTCACTGATTTATCATGTACTTGTGTTTGATTTTAAGATTTACTGTTGGGAAGAGAAGTGCTGAGACACTCTGACTGGAGGGTCTGAAGTGATATAGGACCTAGTTCTGCTTCTGCTTTCTGGTTTCAAGCCAGTGTTTCAGATGTATTGTGTATGCAATTTAGTGACAGTGATACTGAAGTAATAGACTTAAGCACATAAATACCTATGTTTGGAAGTTTAGTGGTTAAAGTCTATAACAAAACTGAGCTAGCAATTAGTCTCAGGTGCTCTGGCTATGTGCTTATAGCTCAGCTGACTCCCTGCTCTTTTGCTTTTAGAAGGCAGTATGACATGTCTAACACCTGCATATAGGGAGTTACTTCCATCACTCTGCCATATAAGAGGCAACAGTGTAATAATGGTGCTTTTTCTTACACATTGGCTTATAGGTCTTCAAATCCTCTTTGCTTGAGAAGGTAGCAATGTCTATTCTTTTGCATTTCTTCAGGAGCTTGCACAGAGCCTTGCTCCAAGAGTGTTTTTTTTTCAAGTGATGAAGTAGGCATGCAGTGTGGTATGATCTGGCTCCATTTTTAATATTTTTCTTTTTTTCCAGAGAATAGCTTAAAATTGGCTGTAGTGTTTGGGTTTTGGTTGGTTTGGGGATTTTTGTTTTGTCCACCCATTCCCCCAACCTTTTTGTCCTGTAGAACACTACACTTGGAAGTACACTCTTTGGATTATTGGTATGGCGAGATAAGCAATACCACTGCGCTGTCAGTATGTCTTTTCCAGATTGCAACTAAGGAGCAGGACTGCAGGAGTGCCTTGACTTCTGAGTGTGCACCCAAACATACTCAAACTCTAAAGAAGTTTAAACAAGGATCTAGACACATGTATCAAAAAGATTGCTGTAACACTCAAATACTCCTGAATCAGTCACTCAAAATCAGAGATCAGAATTTAGGCTGATGGTGGCATTTTTTTGTGCATATGGCTGGGGATAAAATGTAAATGAATCTGAAGGGACACAACAGCAGGAAAAAAGTGTAGCCTCGTTTGTTCTGATGTTCCCATTTGGGAAGAGCAAACCTGAAAGAAATTTTTCTATTGTTTCCTAGGCTTGCAGATCCAGTACTTCCAGGTACTTAATTTCTTTACCTGATTTTGACTATCTTGTTTTTACATCCTAGCTTCTCACAGCTTCATTAGACTCTGGTTTGGATTCTAAGCTGTACATACAGTCCTTCAACTTTTGTCTGTCTTTCTTACATATCTGTGTAACACAGAGACAGAAGACTCTCCAGGAGGTTTTCTAGCTCAGCAATACCCTATACAAATATTAACATCTGAATGTGTGACCTTGTTAGCTCAGTATACACAGGGTAGATGTTTTTCTTCTGTCCAGTGCATTACTTATTATTAATGAGATGTGCTGTATAAAACAGTACCATTAAATTTCTCCCAGCTGGAAGCCTTACTGTGATGTTAACTTACCTCATAGGATGTGGGGAGAGCTTCAGCCAAGGCTCAAATGATCCTGTAGCTTGATGCTGATGTTGTGTGACACCCCATAGCCATTGTATGAACAGCTCATGAACAAAATTCTGTATCTGTGTAGTAAGTACAAGAATCCTTCTTACTGTCATGGTTTGTTTCTTGTGGAACGTGATAGAAGCCAAGCTAAGCCTGCTATTTTCAAAACCATCAGGCAAAAAACCTGAATGAATCAACAGAGTAAATAACCCACTGCTTATTTCCTGAAACAAAGAGCACCTGTAATGTGGAAGGGGTAGCTGCCTGGCAGGAGACTGGTGGTGCTTCTAGGTATATAGGAATGTTGGGATTGGGTAAAGAGCTAGGAACAAGTAGATACACAGAGCCAAGTGTAAGTGTGGTTTGGGCTATGAGAGTTTTTTTGTTAGGTGTTGGTGCCTCTTCAATACCTCTTTCAGTTCCTTCATAATAAGCCCATGTTCATGTGGGATCTGACCTCAGGGGAGGTTACACCTCTTTTACTGAAGAAAGCCAAGTCACACTCCTTTCAATCCTGGATGTTTGCTGTTGCTTGCAAGGCTGTTTCTATTTGTGTTGTCCTTTGGGTGTGATGCCTGCAAGGTGGGAATTGCCTTAAGCTTGGTTTGTTTGGATGAGAGAAGGGAAGCCTGTTTGTCAGGTATGTACTCTTCTGAACTTATTCAGCTCTTGCCAACATGGTCCCAACCCTCAGGCTGAAATGGCAGGTGTGAAATGAGGTGAGCTACTAAAAAACCCAACCAAAACCAAGCCACCACCAAACAACTGACCAACTCTCCTCAAGATCCCCCCCAAAACAACACACAACCCCCATCCTTCCCCTCTTTCCCCCAAATAAACAAAAACCCCCACCAAACCAAAACACATGGCATAGGTTTATGAATGGGGGAACAGGAAGTTCATTGCTAAGCTCGAATGGTGGGGAAGGGAACGAGGGTCTGCACCTGTGTTCCTACAACCCAGGGTATTGTTGAGGCCCTGCATGTGCCTCCTGGCAATTCTGTGGCAGGTGGCTGGAGGTCCAGGTGTCTCATGTAGAAGCCCTCTGACTATGCTTGGGGTGGGAGAAACTGATTTTCTACTTGTCTTAAGGGATTTAGTATGCCTAGAGTGGAAGAAATATGTGGGAGCTGCATAAACGGCTGCCACACAGGAGTCCTTCCTCTCTGAGCAGGCTGCCAAATTGGAGCTTTCTTGTTAAATGGACAGTAAGGTCAACTTTAACGTCCATCTCATGCTTGAACTGCGGCCCTTACATTTCCAAGACATTGCTGCTTTGCAGTATCTCAAGGAGCATCCATGAACACAGGCATCTTTAATGTTGACATTACACAGGGTTGGCATAAGAGAAGTGCTTTCCCTTCTTGATAGTAATACCAGGGCTGAGCCTATGTCAACTTCATGTGTTTGAGTGGATTTGAGAGGAAGGTTCTCTAAATGACAGTTCCTCTTTTGGGAAAGTGGAAGTTCCTTAAACAACTGATGACTCAGTTTCTCTGGCTGTATGATGCGAGTGAGAGGTGTTGGCTTTCCAGAAAATGAATGGGATTTTTCAGTTTGGGACATACTTAGAAAAACATAGGGCGTTTAAAATCAGTGGTATAAAGGTCAATGGGCAAACTCATATCCAGTCTTTGACCCTTCATAAGATAGCATAGCCATGCAGTTGTGGTCAGTCTGATGATATAGAAGGTGGCAACAAGTTTTAGCAGGAAGGATGAGCACAGAATTGCTTATTCCACAGAAGTTTTTCATACAACTTGTTATAAAGAGAAGCTCTGGGAGATTAAGAATACAGATAAGTTGCTCATAAATTTTCCAATGATGCCTTGGGAGTCACTGTAGCATGGCACAGGTATGTTTGCGTGGTGAGAGCTGAATTACAGAGTGGAGAAGAGGCTTTTAATTTCTAGCAGAATATAGATTCTCTGCAGCAAGGTCTCTGCTCTACTGTTGTGTAATACTGACTCTTTCCTTTTTAACAATTTGCATCTGATGGCAGTCTTTGACAAAAGCCAAAGCAGAGGTAGCTCTCTGAACAGAAATTTGGTAAGATTGCAGAGGAATGAGCAGAGTTGGTTCTAGTGAGTCCCTTCTCAATGCTGTGGCATGTAGTTGGGTTCACTGGTGAATTCTCACAACAAATCAAGAAATACTCTGCAAGATGCCATACAGAGATGTTCCTTAAGTGACCTAGCTATGCTAGGTCACTGCTACCCACTGCTGCCAAACCATGAGTGGGGTTTAGTGGATGGGAGAGGGAGGTAATGTGGAAAAGGGATGTTTGCCCATTGGATCACTTTTGGCTGTGGAATGCTGCTGATGGGTGGCTGCCAAAGTTACTTTCGTATTTTATTTATCATTTAAGTAGATAAATTATTGCTATGTCTTCCAAAAATGGTGCTTAATTTTCACACTTTTTTCCTGAATAAAGCTGTCCTTGTTTCCTTCCAGGCTCTGCACTGGCATGCAGAGGAACAGTGCCTGGCTAATGATGCTGGAGAAGCTATCAGCTATCCCTGAACAGCAGGTAGGTACATGGGGAAGGTCATCATAGTACTCTGTAAGAGGGAACTTGTGCGTATCCATACATATACATGCTAGCATCTCTTGACAAAAGGCTTATAAACCCTAGCAGTCATCTTGATGGCAAGAATTCATGTTAGTTGGTCTGCTGGCAGCACGGGCTGCCTTCAAAATTATGCATGTTTTCCCTTGTAAATATTTTCAGTGGGCTGTTTTGCCAGGACCATTTTGCTTACCATCACCTTCCATCTTTCCTGTCTACATAGTTCTTCTTTAGACTGCGAGAGGATGTTGTTTGTAGCAATCAGTGTTATAAACATGCCTTGTACATTTATTTTGGAAGATTAACATTTCTCCCCATCGCTCTGTAGAGTAACTAGCTCCCCAGTTGTCTTCCTGATTTGTTCCCTGAAGCAGGACAGTCTTGTCTTTCACTCAGCTACTCTGCACAGCTGAAGAGAGAGAAAACAGAAGTTGGAGCAAGGATTCACTGTGAATCATGACTCCTTGCTTCCCAAATCTAGTTCATCCTAGAGCTGTCTAGAGGCTGCTCTGGCTTAACACTGCCAGCAAAATTACTCCTGCCACTTTTCTTCCTTTCCCTGGCTTGCCCTCTCTGTTAGGGAAGCCGCCAGGAATCCCCTGCTATGTATGCAACTGTGGGGTGATAAAATCACAGCTTTGTGTTAGACATGTAATTTAGAAGCTGTTTTCCCATTGCTGATGATAAGAGCAACATCTGCCTCCTTGTTTACAAGGATGCAATTGTAAGATGATCAGAAAAACTGGGTTTCTGTGGCTGCCATTTATAACTACTGAAATGCATTCCTGCACCCACAGGAAGAATCTTATAATATATAGATAGACCTTCTAATCTGTTCTGCATTAACAAATGATGGAGACAGTCCAAACAGCATTAATGAAAGCTAGACTAATAGAAATCTGTCGAGATTCTTTTAGCTAGAGCTTGGTGACTTAAGTTGGGCTGAATGCTGTCCTGCTTAGCTCTTAGGCACTGAGGTTTGACCTGGGTGTGGACTGCAGATCCCTGCATGAACTAGTCCTCTCTGGGCTGGTTGACAGGTGTGCTTGGCTGGGCTGTTCCAGCACTGCTTCTTTCAGTGTGACGCCAATCATAAAAGGTGGTATCATCAGCCTTTGTCCCAAATGTTGTACCTAGTACTGGTGTGAGATCTACTAGCTTTTAACTTGATTTGAGCACATGCATGTTCAGGGACATGCTGAACCATGTTCATATAGCTGTCATGCATGAGAATTGCTTGTCTCGAGGAGCCAGTTGTGATTGAGTCTCTGGGGCCACCTAGGTTTGGTGTATCTCTGAGGTCACTTTCATGTCCTGTTGTTTGTCTGTGTCTGGACACAATCCATGATTTCCATAGTTCTTTCTCAAAGAGGCACCTATTTTTTCTCACTTGTTCCCTGTGGGGATCCTTGTCCTGGTACTGACTGCCCAGTTTCTGTTCTCCTCTTTTCAGGTCCTTAGCATTATGGACTCTCCCTTGTACAGACAGATAAGCGTTACACTAGTGGGCTCCCTTGAGGAGCAGAGATAAAGGGGAAAATTTATCAGGCTTCTTGTCTATTACTGTGACTGGACACAGTTCAGTGGTGTGGCATCTGTAGGTCCACTTTCCATGGCTGTTTCTGTGGGCTTAGAACTCTTTACGTTACTTTTTCAGCAGTATGTTCTGCACCCTTCTTATTGTTTGTGTTTTTATCTGTTGCTATCTGGTGTGTGAGAGCAGTGCCCAGCTCTTCAAGAACTCTACCCCACACCTAGCAGATAAAAAGGAGATATTCTGGGATGATGTCTCCAGGACTAGAGCAGTCAATACATAGCTGTTTTTCACCTGAGGAAGCAGATAAGCATGTCTAGGTAACCCTACAATATCTACAGAAAAAATTATCTGTAAAACAAGAAATAAATAAAGCCTTTTCCTGCAGAAAGGTAACTTTCTGCTATAATGATGGGGGGCAGCAAGCAGAGTTGGATTGTCCAGATGTTTTGCTATCTTTCAAAGTATATGTGTATATGCTTAGGGTGTTGATTAAAGAAAGCTCTGTTCTCTTGTCAGTGGAATAACTTACATATCTGTGTCAGCTTTTCAGGAAGTATCCTGTCAGTAGGAGTATAGGGTCTCCTCATCTCTTTTTAACTCTTTGACCTTACTTAAATTCTCTGAGTTCTTAGCAAACTAAGATTAATTGAATGGCTTTAGACACTCAATAGGAGCTTATGGTGCAGTGACCTTACTGATTGCAATGGACAAAAGCAGGAAGAATAGTAATTTTGAGCTTCTACAGAAGTAGCTTTTCATCATTGTGTTGGAGACAGATCTTCTCCCATGTGTAAGGAACATTTTGGTATGCAGAAGGAGGTGCTGTTATTTTCAGCACTTTCAGGGGTTTGACTTGCAGATAGAGATATTCAGAATAAAACCAGCAAATTGGTTAGCTGACAATAGATGGGGAAACATGGCTTCTTTAATGGTGCTCACTTTCAGTGCAAAGGCTGTACTGTAGCTCAAAGTGTCTTCTCTGTAGCCTGCTTTAAGAGAAGAATGTATTGGCTAAACGAGGTGGGGTGTTTGGACAGATTGCTAGACTGGAGCTTGGGATATCACCTAGATTTTTGAGGAGGCTACCAATGACACACATGACCACAGGCAAGCTGTTAAACATGTCTCTGACCTTGTATTTATCTTTACTTGAATCTCAAGCTCTTTGGATCAGAGTCTGTCCTTGCTGAATGTTTGCAGGGTGTAGTGCAGTGGAACTGTTTTCTGGGCCAAACCTTTGGACATGGCTGTTATACAAGCACTAGATAATGCTCACCTGTTTCACCTGTATCATTAGTCTGCAGAAATCTGTAACCTCTGCTGGAGCTTCCTTTGCACTGGTTTCACCAGCTGCATGTTTGAAAGGACTGTGGGCCTAGACATTGGCAGATGAGCTGACAGTTCGCATCCTGTTATCTAAGTATTTGCTCACTTTCTTTTATGTGCATGACTAGTGCTGGCTTCCTTTTGCCACTGTCATAAGTAAAGCAGTTGTTGCTCATCTAGGTAATGTGTTGTGTCCTGACAAAGTCACTGGCACAGATTCCCTGGCACTGCATTTTACCTTGGTGCCAGATCCCTCTGTCAGCTTGATGAGTTGTGGTGATGCCCAGTAGTATTCCTCTCCACAATGCTGATTCTCTCCTGGTGCTGATTCCTCTGGGGTATGTCCTTATAGGTCTTTACTGCTTGTCCCTAGCAGCTTACATTATCAGCACACTTACACTACATTTCTTTAAAACTCTTCCTCCAGAGTACCTTCTTCTGCCAATCTGTCTTTATTTCAGCGTCTCTTGCCTATCTAGACTGTAAGCCCTTCGAGAAAGAGGTTAGCTGTGTTACTCCTACTATACTCAGTCAAAGTTTATCACTTGGTGGGGAATAGCTCCTAAACTTTCACCCACAGGACAGGTTTGATTGTATCAGACAAGTCTAATTATAGAGCAACTAAGATCTCAGGTGCAGCTTCTAAGCACAATAGTGATATACATAATAATTTGAGTAGCTGCATATGTTCTGAGACCTCATAATTACCAGAGGTGGTGCACATCATATTTTGGCTTTCCCCGAGTGTACATTTTCGTAGATGCAATAGGGATGCCTGTAGTGTGCTTGCCCTATTAAAATTGCTTCTATTATGAGATTTCCCATTTTGAGAAGTGATTGTAGGTGAAATCCCATTTAGTGCCAGTTTACACTCTTGTGTTCCTACAGCAGATATCCTGTTATGGGCCCAAGAGAGCTAAGACTTATTTCCACAGGTTTTTGCTTTCCAGGCTCCTAAGTATAAAAGCAACACAAATACCTGCTACTCTGATGTTTTACTCTGTGCAGTACAAAGCCAACATTAGCCCACTGGCTACTGTATTTACCTACACTGATTCTGGAGTGGCATATAGTCTGGCAAAATCCGAACTCACAGCATAAAAGTGGGATAAAGCAGGACAGCCTCTCTGTCCTCTCAGCTGAGAGTTGAATTTAGGTGCACAGACTGACCCAAACTAGAAGTTGGCTTAAGACACTAAGTTTAACAGTCCTGCTTTTGGGTAAAGTGATATAATACTTTTAATGACCAGAGGAACTTAGCTTTGTTTCTCTTAAACTGTTAGTAACATGAGGCTCTGTTCTTAGGTTTGCAAGGAGAGGCAAAGGGAGAGGACAGTCTCACGAAGTAGGAACTGCTGGGGAGTAGAAAGGAAGCGCTAGTGTGGCATAGTCCCGTTTTCCTCCACCCATTTCATGCTGGCAATATAGATGTTCCCTGCTGGGGTTTCCCTTTCCTTCATTGTCAGTTGACCCTATGAAGTCTCATTTCAGACCTGTAGTTGCACTTTTTCTGCATCTTCCCTCAGGCTTAATACTTAATCACTCTCTGCTACAGCCTGGCTGCGGAGAGGGTCCCTTCAGCACTGGGAGAGCTCCAGCAGAAGGTCAGCAGCTCTGTGCGCTCGCACTAGGTCTGTGGAGATCTCAGCTTCAGGCGGTGTTGATCCGATGAGAGAGGTTGGCTAATTACTTAAACAGATTTTAAATAATTCTGTTCAGGTTAGGGTTTAAGCTCTGCCTACCTCCATACTGAGTTTCTGAGTCAGGCTGGAGTATTGGACTTCAACTGGTGACAGTGGTGGCTTTTCTTGACAGGGCACGCTTCTGTGATCAAATGCATCCTTCCCAGCTGCTCTCTGAGCAAGCAGGGCCTATGCCTGATCCAAGCAAGCTTCCTGCTACTTTGCTCAAGGACTTTCTGAATGGGGATTGGGTTTTGCCTTGGATTTCTGTTTCATTGCATTGACTGCAGCATGGACCTGTCCTAAATGGAAGCAAATCCTCCCCTTCTAAGAAGAATCCTTTAACAAAGTGATTTAGCAAAAACAAGAACAGGGATAGGATTTGCAGGATAGAGAAACATTTATCCCAGAAGCTAAAGGCAAGATTATAGAAAACATGAAGTGATGACTAAAAGCAGGCAACAAGAACTTCAGATACTATGCATAGGTAAAGCACATTTATTTTTGACCCTTGTCTTGTTTAAAGAAAAACTGCCTCTCTGTCCATGCAAAACAGAATGCATTGAGATTTTAAGTTTCCCATGTGACCAGCTGGGGTTTGCCGCAACAATATGGTTTCTGCTTAGTTTTGGGAAGGGCAGCAGTTTTGCTGGCATTACACAAGGCTATGTGTGATAAAATAAGGAACCTTCTTTCTCCAACTCTTGATTTACGAAACTGCTGGAAGTCAAGACTCCATTGCCATTTGTGTAATTTTTTTATTCCTTAAACTGTACTGGATGTTCTTAACATATTAATTTGTGGATTACAGAATGTTCTAGGCAAAACATCAGTGGGACAGTAAAATGTTAATGCAAGATTTCAGCTAACATAAAATAAAACCACAGTGTTCTTCTATCCCACTTAATAATAACTAGAGTGAAATGGGGACAGTTGTGTGGTCTAGTGGCTACTGATGGGTGTAGTCCTCTGGATTCCTGGAGCTGCTTCCCAGCTCTTCTTTCCCATGCTGGGTGACCTTAAACTAGTTTACCCCTTATAAATTGGAGCCTGATGTCTGGCTAGGAAGCTTATGAGGAAACTTAATTTTTGAGAGAGCCTTTTGGGAACTTGAAAAGACAGGTGCTAAATAAAGACATTCTCTCTATTAAGTAGCTCTAAGAAAACACACTGAGATTCTGATTTTTTGACACTGGTACTTAGAGAACTCATCTTTTGGCTTTTTATGAATTGAGCTCTCTTGATCTGGAGTTGTCAAGAGATGACAAACATGGATGCTCCTGACCGTTTTGCTGGAATGACTGTTTCAATTGTCAGCTCTTTGGTTTATTGGCATCAGAAGAGCAATGTTTTAATTTCCATGTCAGCAAATTACTCTGGATTTGCAGAACTGTGTGACAGTGGTCTTGAGCACAGCAAAAAGTGCCCCAGAGCCAGGAAATTAAATTGATTATAAATGGGAGTAAAGCAGGTTGGCTGAGCTTTGCTCTTAAAGTTGAGTGTAAGGCATCAGTAGAGAAAAGCAAACAGAAGGAAAAAGTGTGTTGCAGCAAATGAAGACTGGACATGCAAGAGGAAAGGGTTATCCTACAGAATACCACTGTTAGGACACTTAGGTTAATTCTGCAGAGATGTATCTGTCAAAAGCGCGCTGCAAACATCTTCCTGTCTCAAAGAATACTTAGAAGGTGAGGTTGTAAAATCCTGACATGTTGTGATAGTGGTGATCATACAGGTAAAAAGAACAAATAGTGGACTGGATTCCTGACTCAAGAATCTTCATGAAAGTTTCATCGTAATTAATTTGTTTCTTTACCTTAAATATTCTTTAAACAAAGAAAACTTTTTACACATCAGCCTATCTTTCCCCTCCTAATCCTCACCCCAAGAGAGCTCAGGTCTGAATGCCTAAGAAGAACTTGCCCTAGTAAGGTGACAGAGAGAGTCTGTTCACTTCTATGCAGTGAAGTGTGAGCTGAAGTCTTCAAGAAGAAAGTCTGGCACTTTCAGTATTGTGCACCAGAGTCTTGTGATTGGATTTTGCTGGAACTGGATCAAGCTGTTACTTTGAATGCACCCACGATCAATTAATTTCAAGCTGCGTCCTCATCTATGGCCAGAACAAATCAAGATTTTTCTCTTCCTCCCACATATGCATAAGTGACATCATATTGTTGGGTAAATGTTGCTTTCTTGTCCAGCCAGCAATTTGTTCTGGCTTGAATTTTGGTAGCAGTTTTCTGCACAGTGTGTACTGTACAGGACACCTGGAGAATATGCTTTGCATTTGTAAGTAGTTGCTATATATTTAGGTAAAAGAGAAACAAGGATTGCTGATCTGTGTGTGTTAGGCAGGCAAAGGCAGGCTCATGGCTAACAAAGTGCTTGAGCCTTCGCAGCGTTGATGACTGCCACTTTTTCAGATACTTGTTCTCAACATTAACATTTAGGCACTACGTAATTCCAAGGAATACTTTTCAAACAAGTGTTGCACTCAACCAGGTTCAGTTTGGTCTTAAGCTGTTGCATACCAGTCCAGTCATCCTGTACAAACTTCTTGGCTGCAAAAAGCTGGTGTGGATAAGAAGTCCCACTAGAATGCTGGGTGAAGGAGTGCTGCGATGTTAACGCAGTGTGCCTGTTAATAAAGTCCTCATGCCTAATATGACAGTACAGATCCTCCAGAAGTGAGGGTCTCATTTGCATTCAAGTTTCTTTCAACTGTTCTAGAACCTGTGTTGAAAATAGGGACCCACTGTCTTGCCATACCAGTGAAAATGGAATTTATTTCTTTTAAAAGACTTTTTTGAGTTCTTTCCCCTGGAAGAGAGCATCCAGATTCCATGACCGCCCCGAGAAGGGAGAAGAGTGAAATAATTTACCTAAGGTCTTATTATTAGAAATGACCATGACTTCCTACATGACAATCCCGTTTATCTCATGGAGCAACTGATACAGGTCCAATTATGTGATATTCACTGAGCCCACTGTGCCTCAAGCTGGTCTTTCTTCCTCTCGTCCTGTCCTTCATCACTGAGCTAAGAGATGAGATCTTTTCTTCTGATTGTCTGTGGGAAGCAGAGGTACACCTAATAAACACAACTCTTCATGATGCTCCCTGTCTTTAGTGCCTATTCAGTGGTGAGGCAATGACTTGGGTCCTGTAGCACTTTCACTAGGACAAAACAACAGAGTCCCCTAACCATCCAAATCTGGCCAAGGTTTTATGAAGCCCACAGGAGTTCCACCATGCAGACAGAGTTTGACTAGTTCACATGAATGCATCAGTTCATAACATCTCTCAGAAATTCCCAGTAGCCTGAGACTCTGCCACAGAGGGATGTGTTACCATTTTGCAAATGTGGAGTTAACGATATCATGGAATTATTTAGAGAAGTGGTGATAGGATTATGACTTCAGAATGTCTGACTCTCTAATCTATGCTTTCCTGTATCTATCCTCCCCAGATATTATTTAGAATAATTTCTTCTTCCAAACAAAAAATAATTCTGGGAAAGGCAGGTTCTCAATTCAGCTATGAAATTTCATCTCTGTGATGATGATGATTATGAGATGCAGCAAATGCATACACAATTATTCTCACTGCTCAGAGAGCAGCAGATAGGCCCATTTGCTGCCTTCTGAAATGTATAACCAAACACTTTTCCTCATGCATCTGCTCTGTGCATTTTCATGAACTTATTCCCTAGGGCTCATTGTGAAATTATTCTAATTTTTTGAAGTAGGGAGAAATAAATTGAATAATTCTGTTGTAAATGGCATTGATTTGTATGTGAAGGCATTACAGCTGTTTCTTGAAGGCACAAGAAAAGGAATTCCTTTTTTTTGTTTTGTTGGTTTTTTTTTAACATGGGGATGTAGGGAGCAGTCTGACAGTAAGAATACAGTGAATTTTATATTTCATGTTATGTATGTGAGAATGCAGATAAACAATAATAACAAAGTTAAGAATATTTTCTGACTTTCAGATGTGTAGCTTGGTCTGTAGCAATAGTTATAACTAGATCTTTGTGTAAGGTAATTTATTTGATGCAAAGGGTTTTGTTTGACAGCCTGAGCTTTCAGCCTTGAGTTACATAAGGAAAGACCCAATGGAATATACAATGCAAATATTCAAATAATATAACGAAAAATACCCTTCTGAACTCTTTTCCATTAAATGTGAAAATTAAAATGACTTAACAAAACACTTTTCTGTCCCTGTCTTTTAACAACAAACAAAAGCTCCAATGTGGAGTCTGAAATTGCCCATCAAGGGAAGAGACCAGGCTAGGATTTACTAAATAGCTTCTTTTGAATAAAGCAATTAGTTCTAAAGAGAACATGTCATCTTCTGTACATTGCTAAGGCAGAACAGTCATTGTGCTTTCTGGCACTCCATCAGTCTGCTCCTTCTGCATAGTTATTGCAGAAAGTGCATTTACACGTACTGTCGACGTCCGATGCTGGGAAGAGGTTTCTTAAATAACAAGACACAGGCTATTATGTGCATTAGCTTTATTATTTTTTTTTAAGTGTCTTAGCCTCTGGGGACTGAAGGTACTTAATAATATGTTGCAATTACACTGTGCCAATGTGTTGTCGTCATATCTCAGGTGCTTGACAATCAAACAAGTGCAGATTAACTCTTTGCTGTACAACGAATTTCCTACTAGTTGCTTTTGTGTCTAGAGCTTGCAATAAATCCAACCTGCAGTGAAAGCCATAAACATCTATTGTCTTTGTGTATTGTCAGAGACTGTCCCAGGAAGAATGTCCTCTGCCACTCCCAGGTGAGCTTAGAGCTTTTATCTCCTATGTGGGCTATGCTTTTTGCTAGGATGGCATGTGACTCTCTGTACAGGGTGCTCTGGAGATGGAGCATTATCAGACAGTTTGCACCTTGGAAAACATATGTTTGTGGGATTCACCTGCCTTTCATATGAAGGGTTGGAAGGATGGAGAGCATTCCCAGTCCCATATTGCACATCTCTTAAACCTTAAACCAAGGTATTATATTTCTGCAAGTTTTCAAAGAAAGGGGTTGCCAGAGATAAAAGAAACAGTGAAAGGCTCCAAAGACGGGAAAAGACTGAAACATTTGCTTGCTCATTATTAGACATCAGAGAAGTAACAGGGGAGAACCTTCATTAGGAAATCACTCACAGAGCAACAGGAAATCTGTTTTCTGCAGGAAAATGGTTCCTGGTGCTCCTCAAAAGACAAAGTGGTACCTGGTAGCCTGCTCAGCCAGCAGTAAGCTAAGACCAAAGCCCCAGGTCACAAACTCACCAAGGGGAGGCTGAACAGCGTGTGGCCTACTAGTCGCGTAGATAGCACCTAAACTAAAAATCCTCTTAGACTGAGCTTTTCAGTCTTTAAATCAGGATAAGATAGAATGAGTTCTGCATTGTGGGGTTTTGTTTGTTTTCCCCCCACAGCATCCTTGATACTGGAAAAATCTCCAAGAAGGATGTCAAGTAGCTGTCCCGTTGAAGCATGGCAGGCATATCACCCTTAAGTCATGGAAAAGATCCGGTCTGAATTGATCTCTGCTAGCTATCCAGGTACTATTTGTCCTTCATCATTTGTGCTCTGCTTTTTGTAACTATGACCCACCAGTATGTCTGGGTGTAGAGGGCAGGAGGCCAAAGGAGAATCAGCTGCTGGTACCACTCAGCAAGAGAAGCAGACAGGGTTTGTTTTTCGGATGACAGAAGAGCTTTGCAGGTGGTGCCTAGTGTTTGGGTTTGGTTGTTCTGTTGGTTTTGGGTTTTTTCCTTTTGAGTTTGAGTACAGCTCAGAGGGAAAGTTTTGGTATTCACGAATTTCAAAGACCAGGTGAAGAGGCCAAGCAAATGCTCAGGAGTAGTTGAGTAGTTGAGCTCTTGCGTGCTGTCCAGTCAGTAATGGGGTTACAGGGAGGTTATTTCTATGGTGGCAGCAACTACAGCATTTAAAGAAAAAAAGAATTTAAGCTGTCTCTTGCCAAAGAAGTTTGTCTGGCATTCAGACCTTTCACACTGTAATCTTTCAGGTGACTTTCTCCTGTGCAATGTGAAATCGGTGATGTGCCAGTGCAGTAGACCAGATGTAGTCCATACCCTGTCCAGGGCAGAAGCTGAATTGCTCTCATCTGAGTCAAATCTTGCATCTGCAGCCAACTGTGGGCCCAGGACTTGTCCTTTATGCAGCAGGAGTATGTAATTCTCCCCTGTTGTGCAGATCATTCAGCAGAGAGCAGTGCCAGTCTTTACAGCACACACATTACAGGTAGAGATGGTAGGATCACCAATGAAGTTAGTGCTTTTTCTTCAGAAGCCACTGTTCTCAGGAGCTCACAGGCTACACAGTTTAACTGCTTCAGCTTATGCCTACTGTGCAAAAGGTCGTTCTTCTCTCTGATTTTGGTCTTGGTTTTGTTTTTTTTCTTTGTGTTTTGGAAAGTTCCAGTTAAAGTGGTTCAGCTGTTCTGGAGAACAAGACTGGAAATTGTTTGCTAATAACAAAATAAGCTGAATTGTTTTCTTTGAGTTCCATATTTTGGAGCAGGATCTGGGGCTTTAGAGGACAAAGGGTTCATGGTGTACCCATGGTGTCAAGGCGGTGCCTTGCATAACATGTCTATGGGAAGCCATGTATGCTAAATTTTTTTTATTGCCATCTTTTCTCTATCAAAAAATGGAAAAGGGTGGTGGGGAACCCCAAGCATTTCAGTGTGCTCAGTTCTGCCAACAAATCCTCCTGATGTTTCCTCTGCTGGCGTGGGAATATGGGTGAGGCTGAGCAGGTTTGTTTTTGGTGGTGTTTCTCTCAGCTGAAGAGGTTTTTTGCAGGGCCAGATTGTAGGAAATGGGAAGCGTCAATCAGATGGACATTGTTTGGACCAGGCAGACATTCTCAAGCACAGTGCTTGAGATAGATTTTGGAGCCTTGTTCCAAGGTGTGGAAAATCCATATTTTAACATCTTCCTTGGAAAAACTGAATGTGGGCTACACAGTTCTTATCTTTCTATTACATGCGTTACCAAAAAATCACATATGAACATCTTAGATGCATCTTCCTTAAATCTAAGGAAAACCTTTCCATAGGCTCCTATTCTGACAGAACAAGAGTTATGCTGCTGGTATTGGTACAACCAGGAAAGTCTTCAGGGTCGTTGGCTCCTCTTTCTTTTTGGCTGCTCAGATCAAACCTGTAAAAACTACAGGAAAAATTGAAGGTCTTAAGGAAAGTCTTGTGCAGGAGAAGGCTGAGGAAGACTGATAAAAATGTAAGAGTGATAAATAGGGCATGGAAGAGAAAGCATGGCTCAGTGCAGGAAGTCATTATGGATCCCATCACTAGGAGTGTCTCCACGATGGAGGTTAGGATTAGACTTCTTAGGTTTTTTATTCACTGATTATGTATGAGTTAAAGGAGGTTTCCAGACTGCAGACAATACTAGTAGAGTCCTGCTTTTCTCTGCTTAAGTCATAAGAGAACTGTTACCTTGCACTTTTTCTGACAGTTCATTGCAGATTCACAACTGTGCTTGGAGCAACAATTCTTTTATGAATTTCAGGAATCCACTTACCTTCTCCTCATGCCTCTGGAATCTGGGACAAGGGCTTGCTCTTGGAAATGCTGGTATTCCTCAGAGGTGCCTTGCTGGATCTCTGATAGCTGTGATTAAGATTGAGCTTTGATTTGTGACTGAGAGCAAAGTTGCTGATGCGAGTTGACCACTAAACTTAGTTTTGTGTGCTCTTAGCATTTGTATCATTCTAGTCCTTGGCTTGCTCAGCACAAAATATGGTGCTGCAACAGCACAACACAGCCATCATGTTGGAGTGCAAAAAGGAGTCAGTGCCTCACAAAGAACTCCAAGCAGTGGAAGAAAACCCTAAGTGGAAAATGAAAGCAAAGAACTGCAGAAAAGCACATGGATTTTCTTGTCTTTGTGAAATGCGGCACAGATGCCTGGAGCCACAGAATAAGTTTCATGGGAGCATCCAGCTCCAGCTGGGAAGCAGATCCCATTTACATGTCTACTTGCAGCTCTAAATTGATTTGCCCAGCTGCATGGACACCCAAGAGGCAGCCATGACTTACTACTAGCCAACTCAGCAGCTACCTGCTCGAATGTGATTGCCTCTTTTGTAAAGCTTTTTTCTGACTATTCAAACAACTTGGGGCACTTGACTGTCTTCTCCCAGCAATTTTTATTGCTGTATTTTGGTCTGGGATTGAGAGCTGAGCTCTTACTGGGAGCTTTATCATGGTCTCTTGAACATCCCTAGGCAAGCAACTAATGCAGTTTAGATGTCTTGGGGGCAGGAAAAGAGACCTTCCTTGGAGAAGCTTGATGTTTGGTAGCCCTATGTAGACCATACTTGCTCCTCCTGAAAACCTCCTAGCTTCCTAGACACAGAGTCCTCTGCCAGCATGTCTGTAGTGGCAGAATGGCCTGCAAGCAGAACTGGAAAGTGTTTCTCTTTCTTACTGTCTGAAATCCCAAGCTCCTTTGTGATCTTTTGTTTTAGATTTACTACGAGACCTTCTGGGAAACTAGCTCTTCCCTTTCTTCATTTGGATGCTCATTCCTGAGAATTCTTTAAAGAGAGAGTCTGAAAAAATTACCTTTTGCCTAGCAGTGAAGCTGTTGCCCGGAAATGTAAAGCCAATGCCACAAGGGACTGTTGAGACTTAGCACATTCCTGGAACTGCATGAGGCAGCTCACAGCACGTCAGAGCTATTGCCACCTTGCTGATATGGGGCTTTAGGAGATTATGCAAATGCTTTTATGTCTGAGCAACCTGGAACCGTGGATTTTCTGTCAGGTGGTCACTCATCTGTGAAACTACAGAAGTGTGGTACACAGCACGCTCCTGTCTGCCCCTGTGGTTTCTGGTAACACATGATAGAGAGAGGGGAGAAATGAACCCCCTTATGTAGATGGTGGACAGTGCAATCCCTTATGTGATATGTGTATGTGTGAACAATTCCTTCCTGACCCTGGGGAAGATTGGCTCATGTCCTAAAGAGCAGGATTTAGATCACTTTTATGATTGTTTTCTGAGCTACAGGGATTATTAATGGCTATAAAACGACCCAGCTGCAGTGTTTGACTTGGTGACCTTCAGTAACAGTGAATTGTGCAGGCTGGTGGTACAGTGCGGGTGGGGAAAGGTTTTCCTTATTCTTCAGGAATGTGAGAATACTTCATAGAGATGTCAGGTTGGAAAAGGGGCCTTGAGAGATTGCTTCATTTACTAACACTGACCTGAGCAGCTGAACTGTGTGGTGCTTTCCAATGAGTAGAGCAGAGGAGGGAGGAAGAAATCTCACCCAACTGATGTGAAGTGGAGCATTTATCCTGCAGCATAGGGGCTGTGTTTACACGCAGTACTACTGCACCCATGGTTCCATTTCATATTTCAAAGTGCTCAAGTTATCTGTGCACTGGTGCTGGCCTTGGAGCTTTGGATAATGAAACCCTCTGCACCACCCCCATCAAAACACTGCCAAGCATCTTTACATTCTCCTCGATATGTGTTTGAATGGGTTAGGCAGGGAGTGAAAAGTCCTTGGAGTCCCTCTTCAGCCTGCTCATCAAAAGGCCCATTAGGATGAGCTGAGCTGAGAATTTTTGTGTCATCGGCTCTGGACAGGGGCCACTGAGTTGATTTGGTTGATCATGCACAAGAAAGCAGAGAAGAGTTCTTGTTCTCTGTCAGCTCCGAGTAGTTTCATGCACTGAGAGAAAAACCTGCCTGAGTAGTTTAGTCTCATTGAACCTTCAGTTGGGTGAAGTCTGTTGTAAGATCAAAGAGATGCACTTTGCAGCTAACCCAGGGAGACACAGCATACTGACTGGAAACCCATATCTCATGCTGACCTATTTTGAAAGAGTAAGCTCTTCTTCTCTGACTTGATTTACATGATGGCTGTCAAGTTATAAGAGCATCATTTGACAGTGAAGATACTGCTGTTTGTATCGGCAATCACCAGCCTAGCAAGAGTTTGTAATTTGACTAACAGCTCATGACATTATTCTTATTATTTATTTTTGGCAGAACAAATGCAGCAACAACTTTCTTCTATGGCATCAGCTCCAAATGTCTGTGGCATCTGATCAGCCAAGGCTCTTTTTAAAAAATTCAGCCATACTCCTCATCTTGCTAACTTTATAGTCCCCCATGGCATCTGTGTGCAATGAACTGAGCTGTTGAGACTAAATGCAATTTGCAATCAGGCTTCTGTTAATGTGGAAATGTACCGGCTGCTCTCCTGCAGTATGGATTCTCATTCTGTCTAACATATGGTAGCATTAAATCCAGTCTGGAGTGCCTCTCATTACCACACTGTCAGTCTTTACAGAGTGAAGAACCCTGAAAAACAAGTGTGAGAGAAATACATTTCAGGAACTGGCTCTCCTCTAGCAGATCTTGTTGGAGCTATCAAAGGGAGACCGTACATCAAAAACTATCCCTGACAGCCATTGAAGCAAGTACAGAAAACTGATGTGAACACTGATGCAAAAGCCATGTACTTCCCAAGGCAGGTATTGCATAGGGAGAAGGGGACAAGGAGAATCAGACAACAGCAAGTTCATTATTAACACATTAAAAAGCTAGAATAGTCTGTTCTTCTGCTATCAGTATGGGAGAGATTTTGATTCGGGAAGACAGCCTTGGGTATGAAGCCGACAGTTATGTAAAGACTTGATACAAATGTAGGCAAAATAAGATATATATCCATATACAGAGAAAGCAAACAGACAAGCCTTTAGCCATGAAGTATTTCATTGCAGCTTTAGCTCATTGTACAGCACATAAGCCCTGGAATTTCTTCAGTGTTAGCATATCTCCCATTGTCATGCAAGGTAATTTTAATTTTGCTATTTGAGTGTTATGAATAATTCAGGGTGTTTTCTCACTGTCAGCTCTGATGGATGTCCTCAGATTGTCTTCCCTGAGGCGCTCAGAGCTCTGGCCTTAGTGAAAAGGATACAAGCTGGATCTGAAGAGAATTAAGAATTGCTGTGGCCCAACAGGGGCATGGGCATCTGAGTCATGAGTTTGCAGTGCTGGCTTATTCTTAGCTTTCTTTGGTCAATCCCACCCTGAGGACCACAAGCATCTGCTCTACTCATGCACACTCACGTTATTTGTTACTCGCAAACCCAACAATTTGTGTTCAGTGCCCTGAGCCTTTGAAGTATGAAGAATCCCAGAGTTAAGATTGTGAGCTAATGTCAGAAGTAAAAGTTACTGAGCGTAAATGATCTTAACACCTGCTTTTTCTTCTAGATGCTTCTCTGAGAATTTCTTATGAGTGGAAGTTCTTTTAATATAGGCCTGTATCTGGCTGTTGAAGAGCTGGAGACAAAGGTAGTGTCAGTTGCTCAGAAGTGTGATTACAAAAACCTTGAGTACTGAGATATAAGAGGAAAAGGTGGCAGCAGATCTAAGACTACTTTTCCACCCTGGAAGATTCAACCGTGTATGGTTGAAGATATGACTGACACTAGCATCCCAAAGTGCTTCCTGCCTCAACGCAACCTCATTTTTGTTGTCTTTACTTAAATTAAAAATGTGAGGATTGACCTAGCAGGGTCTCATTTTTGAGCTTTAGGCTACTGCAGTTGTGGCTAGTGAAAACAAGGATAATCTCCATTGTGAGAACTGAGTCGATCAAGAGACATCTCATCTCCCCCAGGAGGTGACTAATCCAAACTTAATCCAGAAAGATAAAATTGAAGGTCAAGAATGAATTTTAGTACTGGTTTAAATTCTGAAAAATAGGATGGAATTTAAGAATAAAAATGTATGTTTATGTATTTATATGAATATGGGTAGAAAAGGGGGTATTTCCAAGTTACTTGCTTTGTCAGATTCTTAAACCTCTTCCCGAGAAAACGTGGATGTCAGTTTTATCCTGACTGTGAGTGATTAGTTTGTCCTCAGTAGCAGGAGGGCAACAAGCAGCTCTTGTCATGTTTATCCTAAATGTGACAACAGACAGTTCCTAACTGTGTAACTCTCTCTCCTCCTCCTCCACAAGGGATACTCACTTAGTTGTCTCAGCGATATCCAACTGGGCTCCATCCCAATTATTTGTTTTTCTGGTAATCGTCCATATTTCCATGTAAAAAAAATTAAAAAATAGCATTGAAATAACTGTGGTTGTGCAAAGTAAATAACTGAGCAGAAGCTCTCAGCATCTGGAAAGGGAAGAGGGGAAGATACTTTTTTGAGAAAGTGTTTTCTTTGCTTTTAACCTATATCCTCAGGTTCCATCATCAGAGACCTTAAGCTAAGCTGCACTGCACTGCTCCTGTGCTTTGGAGCCCCATGACAAGGAGAGAGAAGGTGTGTGAGGTTCTGCACAAGGTTTTCTTGGTGCCAATACCGCTGTATGCGGGGGAAGTACCTACAGCTCTCAGCCCTCAAATGCTTGTGGATTCAGCCTGGCAGAGTTCGTTTCAGATTACTTTGATCCTTGCCCTAAATGCTATCCCTGCCTTGAAAAGCGAGAGGTCTGGTTTGCAGAGGCGTAGTGTCCTCATGGTGCCTGACAGAGACCTCGTTTGTCCTGACACTGCTGTTCATCTCGGTGATTTTAGCATTTCTGATGAGCAAAAGTGCTTGGGCTTTGTGTGCCTTTGATGTGAGCAACTTCTGGTTATGTGGAAGCACTATTTGTGGCCATCTCTCCAAAAGGAAGTTGTCTAACACGGATGCTGCATATGTGGCTTGTGACTCAGATTTTGGTTGACTCAAGAGTTTCCTGCCAAGAGCCACCTTCATGATGGGTTATGTTTTCCGCTTCTACTTAGGCCTAGCTCATCTTTTGCTACCTGTTTCTCACTTAGTTTGTATTTTGACCCATTACTGCAGCTTTGACTGTCTTATCTCTAGTTCTGATTTCTGGGCAAGCTTTACAGGAAGAAAAGTGCAGTGCAGGCAATAGAAATAGATGAAAATGTTTGTAGTTTCTGCAGACTGTAATGAAGTGTCAAAAAGTTGGTACAGAGGAAGCAGTATTAAGCACCAAGATTAACAGGTGCTGCACCTTGGGCTTTTGGAAAGTGCTGGTGAAATAAAAAGGGGAAAGTTGAAGGCATATTTTAGAGATCCATAGATCAAAGATAATGGTGTTGTCATGGTGTTTATTACAGCTTCCTTGCAATGATCTAAAGGAAAAAATGTAGTAGTCATGACCTGAAAGCCGCTGGGAATCAATGGATATTGCTATTGATACCGAATGTTTAATATTCTTCATTCTCCTACTCTGACACTATGCAAATTCACAGTAATTCTTTAGAAACATGCTTGAGGACAAGGGGACATGATTATTCATGCTTGATGGGATTTGCCTGGTTATTCTGGGAAAAGATATCAAAGTTCTTGTGAATTTAGCAACAATTGAAGCCACTGGCTCTCTAATGGGACTTCAAAAGAAGAATTGTGAGGCTGGAAAATGTGTATCTTTGCTCATCATCTCTTGGTCAGTTGAGTTTCCTGTTGCCTTCGCGTAGGCGTAGCGACCTGGTTCAGGAACGTCACGGTGACCAACCCCAGGCCGCTCGGACCATCAGCTCACTGACACCAATGTGGTGGACGGCAAATGGCGTTTTATTGCTTAATGGCACGGTGTTATATAGCTTTGGTTTACAACGTCACTTCCGTCTGTTTACATCATAAACTAGGTGTTATTGGCTATTAGGAGAGGGGCCCTAACTTTCCGTACAACGCGATATCTTCCGACCGTCAGACCCTGGCTACCCACAGTTTCCCTTGGCCAAACTTGCAATAAAACAAACCAATTAACCAGAGATGTTCACTATTTCATAGTATGTGAAATGCTTCAATCACAGGCAGTTTTTGAATGGCCAATAGTAGGAACTTCTCACTTCTGTGTAACAAGATCTGTTTACAGAATAATGAAGGTAAGCATGTCTCCATAGTAACCTGTCAAGCAAGCAAGTCTGCATCTTCCACTCTGACACAGTCTTGGTAAACAGGTTGTACATCTGCTTTAAAAAAAGAATATGAAAAAACAACAACAACAAAAAAAACCCCTCCAAACCCCAACCAAACCAAAATAAAGCAATCTTTTGGATTATGTAACTTCCATTACTACTAAAGAGCTGCTGGTTTCAAGATCTGTTCCTCTGCTTCCCCTTATTTGTTATATTTGAAATTTTCTAAGAAATTCAATAAATTCGAACAGATATGAGTTGCTGTTACATCAGGAGGTCTGTACCTGAAGGGCTCTTCTGCAGGTAAAGAGACAGGGAATCGCGAATAGTCTTCAAACACATAAACAGACACTGTGAAGAAGAAATGTTCACATTGCCTGTGGACAGGGCCAAAAGTCTTGGACTTACCTTGAAACAGAAAATGTGGTCAAGCCTAGACATGAAACAGCATTTTTAAGGGTATGAGGAGTTAATCTTTAATGAATTCCTGAACAATGTTATACAATTTTCTTTGCTGGAGATCTAAAAAAACCAAACCAAACATAACCTCTTCATTCACCCACCCCAAACAAACAAACAAAACCCCAGCAACCCCCAAAAACCCAGATCAGGAATTGTTTAAGTGGAGATTATTGTGTCTTAAGACACTGGGATAGTGTTGGTGATGTTTTGAGTTCCTGTTCAGTATTGCATCCTATGATCCATTATATTTCCTATGGGTTTCTCCTAGGAAGCAGGTCTGGGTTTTTTCTGGGAAAAGGATACGAAAACTGCTTGCTGGTTTCTGTCTGATGTCACTTCTGTGAACTGCCAATTGTGTGTAAACCTCTCCTGTTGGAAGGACAGATAGTATGTGAGAGAGGTGAGGTCCAGCACATTAAAATAGAAAAGGATGATGCTTGAATGTGCAACTTCAATCATCATGGCTGCTTTCCCTGAAAGATCAAGTCTCACCCAGGGCTACAGGAGCAAGCTAAGCCAGTGGTGCACTGCCTGGAGGATGACTATGTGAAACAGCACCAGACAACAGAGACGGGATGAAAGGTAGGGGTTGGCCAATGGGGTGTCCCAGTCCATTCCTTGTACTGGTGTCCACGCCCACTTGTGTCATTGTTTCAGTACACAATTACCAAACCCTCAAATTTCCTTTGCAACTCTGGGGAAATGTCTTGTAGGAGCTCTAAAATTCAGGGTTTTTTTCAGGCTTTAGAGATCTGAGGAAGGTAGCCATTGGGATCTGGAGGGAGCAGATTTCTGGGACTCCCTGTTTCAGCTGGGCTGGTCTGATTGCAAATTGGTATTTCCTAAGCTGGCAGATGGAAGTGGAAATTTCAAAATGTTGGAAAACAATTTCAGTTACTATTTAAAAAAACAAAAAAAAACCCTTCAGGAAAAAAATGTATTCTGGTGAACACTGGTGAAGGGACAAACATTCGTAGATCATGATGTTATCTGAGCATGATTCCTGATATTTGAGAACATGCTGAGAAATGGGAAGCATGCATCTCTCCTTCCTTATGATTTTTCTTCACGTTGTTTTTTTTCCTTCTTTCTACTGGTAACGTCTACATTAATTCCTGCTGCCACCCAATATCTCCTATTGTCAATTTAATTCTGCATTAATCAATAATAATCAGAGTTTCCTATTTGCTGCAAGAAAACAGATTTTCTTGATAGGGGCTGTTTTTAAGAATCTCAGTTTGTGGCAAAGCTCTTCCATGGGTGTGGCAAGTGTGGAATTGGATGGGAGCTACAGAGCCAGCGGAGCAGGGATGGGAGAGGGCGCACCCCGAGGAGGATGCATGCTCTCAGGGAGCACCTCCCGCTATCTTTCCCCCGTCCCCGGGGGCCCGGCGAGGGGTTCTCCACCGGGTACCAAGGTGCCTGCGGGAGATGCTCCGGGCCTGACTGGCAGTTATGGGCGGCCATCTGCTGCCACCTCCTGTCCGAGCAGGCGATGGCACCGCGGAAGGACCACAGGGGTCCGGAGCTGCCCGCTGCCCGCGGGAAGCCGGGGGAGGCAACGTGAGCCGATGGAAAACCATTTCCAGCCTTCAGGGAGGAAACTGCCATCTCCTTGAGGCTTTGACAGTGGTGCCTATGTGAACAAGGGCAGCGAGGGTGTCAGGTGTCTTGGGTGATATTGCTGGGCACTGACCTGTCTCATATTTTTATTGTCTCTACCAAGCAATGGTCTTGTTTCCTTTTGCAGTTTGCTCTTTCTGGGTACCTTTGGCCGCTCAGAACCTCCAGCCAAGGAATGACCAACACCCCAACCTGTTGGAGGCACCTGGCCAGCAGCAGTTGCAGGAGGAGACACACTGGCCGCTCCTCTCCATCCCCTGCTGCAGGGCTGCAGCAGTGAGCAGGGGCAGGACTGCCTCCTTCCCCTCACTGCATTTCGCAGCCGCTCCCCGTCGGCCTTAGTCTCCTCAGCTGGGGCTTGAACGCCTGCGGAGGGTGTGCCATGGTTGTTGTGCCAAAGCTGCTTGCTGGCAGACAGTCTCTGGCTGAGGCGGCTGCCCTGCTGCTGGCCAGTCCACAGTGACTTGCTAGTGCTGGTGACTAGTACTTGCTTTTAATTTGCATCCTGGAGCCTCATTTCTGTTTTCAGGGGAGGGCAAGGGCTACTCTTTGTCCTTGCTTGCTTTTACTTCTTTGGCTTGTTCTCTAATAGCTATTGCAGCTTCCCTGCTGCCTGCGGTGACTACAAATTTGAGCTGAATTAATCCCAGGCAGAGGCTCAGCCCGAGGCAAACTTTCCTTCCCAAACGTTCAGTCTGAAAAGACATGAAAGCAAGACAGGTTACCACCTACCTTCCCCGTGCCTGCCTCATCCTGGGCAAAAGTTTGTTCTCAACCTTCAAGCAGGACTGAGAGGCTCTTGGTGCTATGCTGGGCACTGACCAGGCAGACATCGAAGGGCGAGTCTGTCTGCCAGACCTCAGCAAGCAAACAGAAAGCAGCAGCGTGGCTGGCACTGACAGGTTTTGCTTGCCACCCTGGAAGCAGCCCTTGGTTGCAGCAGAGGTGTTGCTGCTCCTTCCCCAGCTGGCCCAGGCTGCTGGCCCTGCTCAGACCCTCAGCCTGTCCTTGTGCAACCCTGTGCTGGCCATGTTTCATCCTTTTCAGTTATGCCTCTCCACATCTCCTAGAAGCATCAAGATTTGAGCTTTGGTTTCTCCCTGTTTTCTTTCCCAAGGACTCTTATTTCATGGCGTCCTGCCCTTTTGTACTGAGGTTTGTTTTCGTCCTGCCTGGTTGAGGTCAGCATCTGTTCCCGCAATCCGTGCCCAAAGGGACTTTCTGATACTGAATAACACAGTTGCAGGCCCCAGACCCTCTCTGATAAGAGCTAGGTGTTAGATCCCAAAGCAGCCACTCCTAAATCAAACATAAGGAAACAGACTGCCTTCCTCTTTATCTCTGGGTCTATGCATGCAGGTATTCCCCATAAAGAAAGTGGTACAGCTACCATGTGGTGGGGACCACAGTAGGAGCCCACCTACCCTAAGAAGCCTCATAGTTGGTGTTCCTGGCAAGAGCTTTTATCTGAATTTGGATGCTGCTTCATACTTGACCTGAGACTAACAGCATGGTCCGTCCAACCCCATGCCTGTGACAGGTAAAAATCCTTCTGAGCTGTTTTTCTGTGGGTGTTGTTGTTTTTTTTTTGTTTGCCTGTTTTTTTGCTGTAGAGCTCCCTGTGCTGCCATATTTCAGGCTGAAAAGCTACAGCACAAACCACAGAAAGCCTCTGCATCACCAGACACGGTGCTGTGCCATGCAACAAGCTGCTGCTTTGGAGCTCATAGATAATTGTTAGTCCTGTCAGGGGCCGGTTGGTCATTTTAGTAGTGTAAAAATCACTATGGCTTTATTTCAGGCTTGTTAGACTGGGCAAATTTTACCAAGCCAGTATATGGAGGCTGTGGGCACAGCTGGAGTTAAACAGAAAAAGCCCAATTCCACAAATACTAGATTTTCTCTTGCTTGGTTAGAAACAGGGAAACAAAGTAAACAAGAGAAGGAAGGGCTGGGGAAGTGGGGAGAAGGGAAGGGGAGAAAACTTCCTCCTTTCTGACAAAACTGCTTTCACCCCCTCCTTCTGAAGGGAGGTTTTATGCCATATGGAGTTTCAAATGTTTGTTTGCCTACTTGGTTATTTACTGCTCTGAGAGTCTGTGCTGCCTTTGCTGGCATGCTCAGTCTTTCAGAGAGTATGACAGAGTGCAAGGCTGTTTACCTATTTCTGCTAACACTTATTTAGCAGTGAAGTTGGTTTCTGATGCAGGTTTTGCCATGAATTCTTGTGCTTGGAAACTGTAGCAGGAGCATGGTGGTAGTGGGGATCTTAAGGGAGAATTTCTTTATCTTCTTCTAGGCAGTAGTAACTCCTGTTATATGCTTCACTCTCACTGTTGTATTTAACTCATGAAAGAGGAGAAAGTTCTTTTATTCCTGAGTTTTGCCAGGTAAAGAAACAAAGGATTTTACAGAGGAGAGTATGGAGAAAGAAGGGAAGGTAGATGTTGTTTAGCAAAAGGCTATTCAGAGCATCTATGGGAGAACCAAAGTCAGCCAGAAATTTTCTGGATCCCCTGTGCATGCTCAGTGAATATCCACCATCCTTGAATGTCAACTTCACCAGCTTTTCTTCTCCAACCTGGCTCAATAATCCTGATCTTCACCATCAGCTATGGGCTAGCCAGACTGGAAACTTGCATTCCTAGACAAGCTGCTTACTGTTCTTCTCCATGTTCATTACCCTTATTAAGTTTCATGCTCCTTTTACCATGTTTCTGTAGGGCTGCAATCATCTCTCAAGGTGAATGCATCTTTTGCTTCAACCTCTTAAATTCAGTGTGGGGAAGGACCACCTTTGCTGCTGAAGCCTAATGTTGTATACCTGTAGACTAAACAGCATTCTCTGGACCAGCTTCGGAGTACCAGCTTGCTACACTGACCCAATATTAGCAAGTATCTGCAAGAGACCCCAAGTGCCCTGAGGGACCTGAGCTTGAAAGCTGCATAGTCCTGCTTCATAGTGTGGGTCTACTTAACTACTTTTTGGAATTTCAGCAGCACTTTGATATTTATTGTTTAATTCTGGATCCTGCCCTTCTTTCAGAATGACCTGTCACCCATAGGTGATGTTTTGGTTTTGTTTTGTTTTTCCTCTGTTTTTTCCAGGATAGGGAGAATGAAAGCTACTTCCTTTTATTAAAACCAGAAAGGATGCTGTTGGCTGTTTTGCCCAACATCTTGAACAGTACTGCCCATGGGGCTCACTGCTTGTTCTCTGAACTGGGTCAATAATGTCTCTGACCCAGGACTTTTCCAGGCAGTAATCTGAGTGTTACTGATGCTTACTAAGCAATAGTATCCTGCAATTATTCTTAAAAAAAACCAAACAAACAAACAAAAAAAATCAATTAAAAAAAAAACCAAACCAACCAAACTATGTATTTCTGTCTTGTCATTTAAGGATCCTAAAACCCAGCTCTTTCTTAACTGTCTTTCAAGGAGACAGTAACTGCTTGCTATGTTCTGGAAAGTGTCCTTTATATTTGATATTAACTAATGGGGATGAAATTGCTCTTGGCTTTTGATATTCCTAAGTGTTCCCCTTTGGGGGCTGGATTCCTTCCCAGCAAGTGGCAGCAGCCACCAGCAAAGGTGAGTTTGACATTGCTGCAAACTCCCCCTGCAGCAACCCGTGCTACTGTGCCAGCATTGACTCACTTTGTTCAGATTATTTATTGAAGGTGAACTCCTTGAGCACACAGAGTACAGCATGTTTTCCTGAGCACAAGCAAGGATCATAGATATGCTGGAGGAAAAGGTCTCACCATAAAACCAAGTCAAACACTGCATAGGTTTCAGGCTGCTGCCTCCAGCTAATGTCGGATGCTTGGTTCCACGAAAGGGGCAGCTTCCCTTTTCCAGTGGAGCCTTTGGCACAAGTAACCTGGGGAATGATTATTGTTGTTTATAGTTCAGAACAAAAGGAGGGAGAACTGGGATACTTGGCTCTCTGTACCTCCCTTTTCCTGTCTGTGAAGTGTGGGCTACAATACTTTACTTCTTCAGAGGGACATTTGCAAGCTAATGGACAGAAAGTGCTCAGAAACTCCCCACCTCAGCAGTTGGGACACATTGGCAATCCACCCAATAGCTTTTAGATGTCCCTCACCTAAGCAACAGTGGGCGATAAATGATATAAACATGTTGTCTTTAATGTGCTGGCTGCTCTCTAGGTGCTGTGTGGTCTGTGTATCTGCAGGGAGTGCTGCTATTTTCCTATGTGTTGGGAGCCTTCTCCTCCCTGTGTTCTGGGTTCCACAGAATCTGCCTGCAACTTTGCTGGTAGAACTGCCTTTTTAGCCAAGCGACAGTTCCTGCATTCCAGCATTGCCATCAGCTCAAATGAAGTTTGGCTAATGGGCCACAGCGCCTGCAGGCTCTTGAAGGCCAGCATGCTTCTGCAAGCACCAGACTGGGACAGGGTCTGCTACCTCCAGCCTCTTGCTTAAATTACAAATGTTGACATTTTTTATGGCACTGTAATTATGTCTCTGCTGGCTCTGGACTAATCCTCTGTCATGACAGCAAGGCATTTCTCTGGATACTTATGCTGTGAGACTGGGAGCAGAATGCAACCCTGAAGGCTTTCAGTGGTAGTAACTTTCTTTCATTGCTAGTATATAAAAAACCTGCCATGCTGTCTCTTCTTTGATATCTTTCCTGGATTTGTGCTGCTGCAAGGCTTCTCTGATCTCTGTCACTAAATGACACAACATAGAAGGGCAATGCAGAAGTGAAATTAGCAGAAAGGGATCTCTCTGCTTTAAAACCAGAGTGATCTTTGGGAAAGGAATTACTTAGATCTTTGATGCTGCAAAAGGCCAGGCAAGTGGGGCATGCAGGAGAAATCCAATTGTTCAAATAGTGGGAACACAGAGAAAAATGTTAGTGTCAATCTCAGGTTAATTGAAAAATATTCAAAGGACTTCGCTTTGCTCAACTCTGAGGTTAGAAGTTCCCTAGGGTTCTATGGAAACAACGCAATGCTGGCAGCAACTTTGAAATAAGCAGGAGTAAGCTGCAAAGCAAAGAAGTTGTTAGAGGGGATGTGACCTCCTTGTGGATGGATGAATGGGTCAGCAAGAAAGCAAAGATGAGAACGCTGTGCCAACTGCTCTTGCTTCAGAAGAAGTCTGTGGTGTGGCATAAGCCGATATGTATGAACATATCACTCCAAAGACAGATTCATCCTCTTGTTCATCCTGACATCCAGCATCAAAGACAAGGTCACCTAACTTCAAGCACTCCCTGGATTGTGTGCACAGCCTGTGGAAAGCATCAGCCACACCAGCTGTGTTGTGACTCCACTGATCTATTAGAAAGACCAACAGCAGCATCCGTGATAAACCTTGTATTGCTCTGCAACAAAAGCCCAGGTTCTTGGATTAACTGTGTGAGCTCATTAAGGCCACCCCTTTATTTTGTTCTCTTTTGGGTTTTTTTCCGCTTAAACTTCAAGCGTTTCAGGGTAGGAAGCATCTTAGCTTGCATTTATACAGTATCCTGCAGAACGGGAACCTGCCTGTGGTACTGAGGCCTCTTGGCAGCGCTGATTGTAACCCATGGGTATGGGAGGCTGGGGAGACTTGCCCAGCAAGTCTGGAGCCCGCAGAGCCAGTTCAGCTTAGAGAGCCACACAGGGAGCCTTTGGGGCTCTGAGCAGTGAGGGGAGAGTGATACAGCAAGGTTGTTCTTCTCCCTGTGCCTCATGCCAGGATAATTCCAGCTGAGCACCTTTCTACACCATCTGCAGTAGGACAACAAAAGGAGATGAAGACTTTCTGTCATAACAGCTAAGAGGAGGTTTGAGAGCAGCTCTTTAGCCAGGGAGTTAAAGGAGCCAATTCAGAAAGAAGGCAGATTCGCTTTCCTAACCTACTTCTGGAGAAAAGGCAACTCTCCAGGATTGGGACTTAGCTTCTCTATATTGCCTCAGAAGGACTTCAGGCTTTTGGAGAACATGAAGGTTGGTAACCATGTTCAGGGGTGCAGAGTGTTTAACTACACACCTAGGTTTAAGAGAGAGATGGTGATGACATGGATCAGGGTACATAATAGCCAAGAGGCATGGCCACAGTACGTGGGAACGGGGCACACTACCAGTCTCAAAGCATAACCTCCAACAGACCTCTTGAAAGAGGGAACCTGGCTGCCATTCTGAGGACAGTCCTCCAGGCTTCTTATGAAAAGCAGAAGTGTTTCTCACTTTTGGCCTGTGCATCAGTTTTGATGATTGAAAAATTACTTCTATTGATTGAAGAATTCTCTCTTGCTTCTAGCAGTCTGAGTCAAAGAAAAAGGAAAGTGGGTTTCAGAACTATTTTATGTTTGGTTTTTGTTCCCTCCCTCTCCACCGCCCCCCCCCCCCCCCCTTTGAACCACTCTATGAAAGACTGAGGCTAGCTGTTCTAGTTTGATCAACTTTGTAAGCTATGCCATCAAAATCTGCATGATTACCCTTCCACAAAAGCTGGGACCATTGTTGTACCTCCAGTCAGGTACCCAGTCTTGAGCTGCAGGCATTCAGTGAGACAATTCATCATTTCACTTGTGTTGGACCTTCCTACCCAACCCCAAGTTAATGGTGTAGGTTTTGTTTTCCTACTGAGTTTGGCTGGCTGGCTCAGGCTCCTAGTTTGCACTTTTTGCTCTGCATTTTACCTGCACCTTTAAGTGCACACTGTAGTAACAAGTAGTTTTCCCTGCTGAGGGAACTCAATGGTAGCTGTAGGCTATCATGAAATTGTTCACTGACCGTTTCTTTTTGCTCCTGCAGTGCTTCCAAGGCTCTGGTAATGCTCATTGTCAGTGTTGTGTAATGGTCACAGTGCATTCCAAGAGTCAACAGTATGTTGTAAAAAGGCCAAAAGCCAACACCTGTGTGGACTGCCCCTTGTATCCAACAATAAAGTAACCACTTGGAGAACCTTAACCTCATACTGACTGCTATCATTGTTTTCTCCTGTGTCAATATCACTCAGCTTTTTCAGTTTAGGTTCAATGCAGATTGAAGACTGCATAAAATATAGAAGAGAAAATTCTCAGGCGAAAAGAACTCTAACACATCGTCTATAATTATAGACTGGGCATTGTATTTGTCATCTTAGACTGGTACAATTTTATGTTAATATAGAGTAGTATCACTCCTTCAAGAGGATAATTTTAACTGATTCCCTAACAGAAATGAACTGTCATTTACAGGCAAGAAATGCATATTTTGAAACTTTGCCTTGTGTTTCAATTTTGCAAAGTGCAGGTTCTGGGCTTCCACCTTTGGGAGACTTGTTTCTTGTGTAATCCTGTAGTAGATGGGCTGCTTGAGAAATGTGTGTGACCCAAAACAACATAGGGGAAAGGTGTTCCTATCCTCTGATGGAATCAGAGTGATCCAAATGGCCCAGGGGAACCACAATCAATGTAAACTGCAGTCTTGGCGAGAGCTTGGAGTGATGTCCTCTGACAAGATATGTTGAAAATTTCCATGAAATAAATGTCCACAACCAGTTTTACAGAAGATGCAAGACAGATGTGAGGGAAATCCAAGCATGTTTTCTGTGCCTTATAAATGAATTGCTTCCAATAAGTCCTCCTAGGAAGTTTAGTCTACTTACTGTGTAGAAGTTACCATTACTTTATCTTTGTGTTAGTACATCAGTGGCTAGCAACTGGTCTAGCGGTACCAGTGCAGTTGTGCTAAACTGCTGTTCACCTGAAACCTAGGTGATTTCTACTAATGTTCATCACAGCTCTATAACTGTGTGGTGTGTTACATTGCCTGAGTCTTTTACAGAACTCTTGAATAACCTTAGTTAGAGCATTCAACCTTTTTTGGAGAATAGCACTAACACTCTATGAGTGGTGTGGCATGGGGAGAGATTCAGCTAATATTTGTGTAAGAGTAGGAGTCTTTAGAGGCATAAGAGTCTTAGCTAATATTTGCAGAACACTTCGAGGTCTTGGGATGGATGCTGCTACCAAAGGGTAAAGTGGTATTCACATGTTCTGTCATGTCTGTGTTGTTTACAAATAGAATAGAATGATGTTTTGAAGGTCAGAGACCTTGAGAACAATAGTGGGTTTGAAGCACTCGTTTATTTTTACCAAGTTCAGATGCCTGGCATAAACTAGCCATTTCATTTATATAGAAGATCTGATCAAACATTTTGGTTGTTTAAAAGAGTTGTTTTTCTTGTTTTTAGGCTGTTGAAATGTCAGATGGTAAAAACAAGCAAGAGTTCCAGATGGGGCAAGTGGAAAAGAAACGTGACAAAGATGGTAATGGGAAAACTTCAGATTCTCACTTGACTGGTAGTCCCATGCCCTCACCTATGACTTCCAAACCCACTCTCTGTGCAAGCTCTTGTGCAAAGTAGCATCCCTTACATGAAGTTCTTCACTACCAGGGTAAGCAAAGCCAGTAAAATTTTATTTTCACTGATCACTAATCCATCCATGCTAGGAATTGTTTGGGAGCTGGAGTCTCATCTGGAATACTCAGCTTTTATATAGCCAAGTAAATCATAAGTGCTTCGTTTTAGTGACCCCAAATCTGAATTAGAGTTTCACGACTTACATTTACAGGTCAAGGAAGTGCTCAGTAGTTTGATCTCATTCACTAGCGTTCATGCTGTGATTTGCACCAGCAGATGAATTTCTGTCTCCATAACTTCTAGTGATGATACAGGCTAAATCTATACCTGAGTAATGGTGGAAGACAAGGGATATAAATGCTGCAAAATCCCTAGTCACTGATGGAGAAGTAAAAGCTGGTGAAAAGGGATCTATCTAATCAGACAGCTCATTTAATACAAAAAATTTGTCTCAATTCCTCTAGTCTTTGGCCAGCTTTCTTGAAGACAAAGGGAGACATAATTTGTACTGGCAAAGCTAACCCTGACTTATAATCAGAGTAAACGGTGCAAATTGCAGCCTTTGTTTACACTAGCTGTGCTAGTCACGGAGGGCTGGAGTTGCAGCAAATTCCTAATATATGTTGCTGTCTAATTGGTTATATTGGTGGTGGTTTTAATGATGAAGAAGCAGAACGCATTAGAGGAGACTGAAATTACCTTGCAGTGACCAACTGCAACACCTTTCATGGTGGTAAATGTAATATGGGAATGTACAAAGATGGTGTCAGAGTGTGCATGGTCGATCACTGCCATTTATTGTCTCAATCATTTATTGCAAAGGCTCAATTATAAGTGCTTTAAACTCCTGAGAGAAGTTGCTTGACACCTTGCAAGGCTGTGTCCTTAGTTTATGTACCAATCTAAGGGATGGGCAGAGAGACTTTTTGGAGGGAAAAAAGTACACTGAAAGCCACTAATCTGTGGCATGTGTAAATGTGGTCTTTAGTTCTGTCCTGGAGAATGCTGTTCCAAAATACCACCTCTGGAGAGCCTTACTCATCAGCAGAGATATTTATAAACTGCCATCAGTGGCTGTCCATGAGCTATTGTACCCCAAAGACAACGGGAGGGGCACAAATAATTATTCCTGAATTCAACAGTTAAGAACATGTGATGTATGGAGGAATGGAGCTAAGCCCATGGGATCGTTACTGTCTAATTAATGGCTCTTTGTTGCTGTGCCATATACTGCACTGTGCTTTGAGCAGCAGCACTCAAATAGGCAAGTTCCCTGTGCTTAGGTTTGGAACTTGCCAATTCAGGCTTCCTACATACTCCCAAAAACTAATCTGAAGACTTCAGTCACATAAGACTCTGTCTGTATGAGTCAAATAACATGAATGTATGAAATCAAGCATGTAAGCATGCTCATAAAAGCCTTCATTTTAGAGGTTAATATTCAAGTGGTTAAAATCCCAAGTATAATGATTATATGAGAAAGTAATTATTTACTGACTTTGAATCCACTTCTGGGAGGCAAATCAGAAGTGCTTTGGGGGCTAAAGGTATAGACAGTAACTTGCAGAACTGAATCTTACTTTCTAGCAGACAAAATAATCTGGCTTTATTAATTACAGTCGTTTCTGTCTAATCCTTTTGCTCTGCATTTGTTTGTGGAAAGCAGCTTTATGTTCTCTGAGCAAAGATGATCAGGGCAAGAGGAAAGTGGGGGAGGCTGAAACCATCAAAAATGCTCCTGGTTCTGCATTTTGCTACTGACGTAAAAAAACACTCATGTTGAAGCTTGTGAGCTTTCTAAGCAAATGAATATGTGAGGTATGGGGACTTCACACAACTCTTACTGTATCTCCTTATACATCTTGTCATATCTCAGGAGAGTCTACCAGTAGCGCTACACTTTTTTCCCTCCAGCTCTGCCTTTTATGTCAGCTGTTGATACTAATGTGTCATACAGAATCAGCTAGATTTTTCTGTTCTTTTTTTCCCTTTCCTTGTTTAACATTGCTCTAAATTTAATGTAGTTTCAGGAAAGCTGCTGAAATAACACATGTGCAACAAAGAATCCTCTTAAACATGTTAGAAACTTCTGTAAACCAACAGATGATTGCAGTAACCCATGAGGCTCTCTGTGGTTCTGCCTTGGGTTCTGTTGTAACAGCTTAAGATCTTTGAGATCAGTTTGGTAGTTTTCAGCATTTTGGTGACTGAGATATTTCTTGCTCAGAGCTAGTAGGTCTTCCCTTGTGGTGAAACCTGACAGACTGTCGGAATGTTACGGTGTCATGGCTGCCTTGTTGCCATCTGCATGAGAAATGTTGGGACATGAATGATTGTCTTTTTGGTTTTGTTTTGTTTGGGTTTTTTGCCAGGTAAAGGATAAGTAATAGACTAGATAAGTAATTTTGATTTGTCTACTATGGAGTACAGGATCTAAAGCAAACTAATGGAGTTGTTTAGCCTGGAGAAAAGGAGACTTAGAGCTGACCTTATCACTCTCTACAACCTCCTGAAAGGAGGTTGTAGACAGGTGGGGGTTGGTCTCTTTTATCAGGCAACAACTGATAGAACGAGAGGACACAGTCTCAAACTGCGCCAAGGAAGGTACAGGTTGGATATTAGGAAGAAATTTTTCACAGAAAGAATAATAAAATATTGGAACGGTCTGCCCAGGGTGGTGGTGGAGTCTCCATCCCTGGATGTGTTTAAAAAGAGATTGGATGTGGTACTTGGTGATATGGTTTAGTCGAGGTGTAAGGCATGGGTTGGACTCGATGATCTTGAAGGTCCCTTCCAACCTGGTGATTCTGATTCTAATGTTAACGGTTTTCTATGGAGGCATCATCTACACATTTGACATGGGTCTGATGATCTGAAAATGAAGCAGAAGTAGTTGCATTTTAGCTGTGGTCTTTTATTGTCAGGTTTATTTTACTGTTCTTTCACAACATTTTCTTATTTTAGCCACGAGTGTTTGACCAAGCCATAGAAGGTCCATGTCACCAAAAGTACAGAGAAAACTTCTCGAGCTTCTGGATTTTGTCTGAGAGGTCGTGAATGTAAATACGGGTTTTGGCTGTAGTGATGGTGCAATTGACTTGTGCTGGACTAGGTGCTAGTGTTGCTTAGCATGCAGCTGGTGTTTGGCCTACCACATCTACAGTTAGGTGTATATTTAGAATGCAGACCTATTTCTAGGCTATATTCTTTCTGAAGTGATTTCTAGATAAGTCAATTATCTCAGTCCTCTTAGAATGGGATCTATTAATTACATGAATTCTAAGCATAGAACAAAGACGATCAAAACAGATGGTGCAATGGGATACTGAGATGCACAGTGTGGTTTAACACTCATGATGTCTGTTCACTGTGAAATTCTTTGAAGATGAGTGATATGTAATGTTTCTAATTGATTATATTACCTAGAGTGTTATCTGGAGGGCATTTGATAGGGATTCAGGATATCTGGCTCCATTCCTTGGTATTTCATTGGCTAGCTGAGCAAGTTAATTCTTCCTGTGCCTTAGTTATTGCAATATTAAAATGCAGATAGTCACCCATAAAACTGAGATAATTATACTGTCCTTTTTGAAGAATACTTGGAAACCTACTGATTACAAATTGTGGATGCATTTTTTTAGAGTTATTACTGTTTTCTTTGTTTAGACAAGATAATAATAACAGACATGTCAACGTCAGTGAATCTGTGATTTGCTCAGAGCAGGCAATAAGAGATGGGAACTCGAATGATTATTGATTTTGATTTAAAGGTCTCTGCTAGCTGTTTCTTTAAAGGAAACAATAACGGCTGATGCCAGAGCGTTTCTTTTTGCTGGAACTTGGTGCTTCTCTGCAGTGCCTATTTCTAGTTAAAAAAATCCTAGCAGTTGGCAAATGACAAGTCTTCATTCTAATAGGTGGCACATCACTCTTGTCTGAGAGTGTAAATGTTCTGTACTTAAGAATCTTTGCAGGTGGCATCCTAGATTTAGCGGAGACAAGAATAACAACTATTGCCGTTCCTGACAATTCTGAGGTCTCTTAAAGCCATTTGAAAAGTGCAGAAGTAGATGCTGGCAGGATCAGGTTTAGGTGCTTTGGAAAGCCATTTCGTGCTAAATGGCTGCATATCAGCCCAAGACATCACCCACAAAATGTCATCCTTTAAGAGAAGGCCTTTTTTTCCAAGTCTTAAATACAGCTTCCCATCTTAATACTTTCTGAAAAACTTGTGTTTCTATTTGCCATTCTGAAGAGGTGCAGAAAAGAAGTCCCTACCTGATCTTGAGTTAGGGGAGGTTAACGTGGCTGGAAGGAAGGTGGCCGTTAATACCAGTAAGAGAATAGATTGCTGCTGGAGGAGCCAGCATCAGTGATGGAGAACTGGCATTGATATCCTCTCTCACTCCCATGCTATTGTTATTCAATGTGCCTGAAAAGACAGTTAAAAGGAAGAGATAACTTAGGTTAGGATTACTGCAAGGCATCCATTTCCATGACAGTGTTGTGGTAGCAAACGCTTCCCACTGTTCTCCAAGGTTGGATCTAAACTCTGGACCAACTAATTTCATGGCTGAT
This sequence comes from Psittacula echo, assembly GCF_963264785.1. NCBI lineage: Eukaryota > Metazoa > Chordata > Aves > Psittaciformes > Psittacidae > Psittacula > Psittacula echo. Next base: position 27,452,606 of record NC_137740.1, on the reverse strand, counting down.
TTGCTGCTCAGGCCAAGCCCATAACCAAAACTCACTTCCTGCTTTTTGCAGGAAGTGACACTTCACACAAGAAGCAGTGTTGACCAGTTGATCTTAGTGCAGATGAAGACGGAAAAGAGCACAGAAGATTGAGTAAATGGCTTTCCCACTTGTAGAGCCTGGTCTTGCTAAAACAGTATTAAGGTCTTCCAACCCAGCAGACAGTGATCACTACGTGTGTTTTTTTTTCCCAGATGTCACTGAAATACCTTCTTGTTGCTAAATCCCAAGTTGAAGGTGCCAAGTCTGCCTTTTATGTGGTCTTGGCCACAAGAGGCAAAAACTGATGCTGCATTTCCTAGTGCTGGGTGATGTTCGAACACGCCCTGAACCTCAGCCATTCTCTTCTCCAAAGAATTTGTGACTGGAACAGACCAGACAAAATGGGGAAGAAAAAGCCCCTTTTCCAAAGCCAGTTTTAAGCTGGTGTGGGCACAGAGGAATCTGCTCTTTAAAACATTGCTATTATCCAATTGTTGTGGACAGCATAGGAAATATACCCAGATTCCTGCAACAACCAATTTGATCATTTGGCAGCAAGAAGATACACTGTCAACAGGCTTCTTCCACCTTCTTTTGGGAATGCAGTGTCCTCAATACAGGCATCTCTTAAATTTGTCTGTTCCTCAGGATCTATGCCTCTGTACCAGATAGGCTCTGAAATGCAGGGAATTTCTGGCAGAAGATAGGAATACAGATCTGTGGAGTTCCCCATACACAGCGACCAGCTTTCTGCTCTCTTGCTTGGCATTCTATCCTTGCCATTGACTTTTTCCTCTTGCCTTCACTTCTTGTCCTTCTTTATAGGGGATTTGGTGGAGAGGTTAACTTTTTTAAGGATGTAGTTAGGTGGTAACTCTGCACTGTCATAGTGATGTTTGGTCTGGCGTGTGGAAGCCCTAGGGCTGTCATCCATACATTGAAGCCTCTAGAATCCTGGTAACCCCATTGAAATTATTTTGTAATGGCTAGGTGCAGACTGCCATGGCAGTGTAATTACACGTCAAATATTGCAGGTTGCTTAGCCTAATGATAGGCTAAGAGCCAACTGGAAACAACAGTTAAGTGCAGGTCTCTTGAGGGTAGAGAATGGTGCTGTGATCCCCTGATGCTGTCAGCCCGTTCACATTCTTCCAGGACCGCTGGAGGTAATACCTCCTTTTAGGAACAATACTCAAGTTAGCACTTGTCTGTCCTAGCAATCATGCATATTTGCTTTATTTTTCAAATAGCCCTAGCAAAGAAGAGTGGAAAAGGGCAGATGCAGTGTGGCCTGCTCTTCCCTATGTGAAGGGTAGCTGTGTCACTGCGGATGTCAGGTTGGCTCCTGTGGCAGTTTTCCCTTTGGGATGGCCTGCTGCCGTGCTCCAGGTCCTGTGCTTTGTTGCATGTTGTGAAGATGTGTCAAAGTGGCTTTCAAGCTGGTTCAGATGAAGTGGTGGCTTGTGTAAGGTTTGAAAATGTTTGCTGGGCATCCCTCATGAAGAGCAGTTGTCATTTGTTAAATGTTGATTTCTTAATTTCTGCCTGCAGACAGAAGTTTTTAAAGCTGCCTGTTTAGTGGCTACCAAATACAGGTAGTGCCCATGCAGTTTTCAGTGAGGTGCTCTGGGACCTAGGAGCTTTTGAGATTTCTCTGTTGACAAATAATGGGAATTGGGCTACCTAAAAATACCTGCTTATGGCCCACAAGTCCAATGATAATTAAGTTTCTTTTGAGCCTTCATAATTTTGCCTCCTTCCCCAGACATTAAAACTTAAAGTATTAATTTCTTCTTCAGAACATGAACCCTGTTGTCATCAAGCTGAGTGTCTGAGAGTGACTTCACTAGAAGACAACACCCAAATAATCAACTCACAATAAAATCAAGCTAGCTTGACACTGCAACTTCTAAGTGGCTTTGGAAAATAACTTCCAGAAGTTACTGCAGAATAACTTCCAGAAGTTTCCCAGATCTTGTGTAGAGCCTAGCATTCAGGTGCTGTAGCCTCAGATTTGGAAATTTTTACTTACTATTCAGGAGCAAAATTTTCACAGAAGTCCATTAAAATAATTTAAAAAATGAAAATACTTTACTTTTGCAAATGTTAAGGCTATTACTTAAGGCTTCGAAGTCACAAAGACCCTATCATGGCTGTTTATGTCAAGTCCATTTAGTTGTTGCCTTGGAGCTCTTCACAATACAGTCCAGTTTAGTTAATGAGTGCAGTTTTGTATTATTATTTCCCCCAATTCAGCTGGAAAAGCTTTTATTTCTGAGATGGAATTGAATATGCTCAATCTCTACATGATGGGGATGAAGAATCATTCTGTCAATTCTGTTCCTGCCAGCTGATGCCAGGGTCAGAGAGTAGGTCACACCTTTCTGGTTTTGAGATAGAGCAATACTCATTTTAGACCAATTTGCTCTGAGCACGAAGCTCATCTGCTGGGTTGAACCAAGGCATTGTTGCTTTCTCTAGTGCATTGTTCTGCTCTCCCTCTAATTAGCTCCAAATGTTTCTTATGCCTGGAACACAGTGGTAGTGAGGAATAATGGGCTCTCTTCTCTTAACCCTTCGACCCCTAATTTGGCTGTGCACTCCCACCTAGATTCTTTCACTTTTCTACATCCACCAGCCCTGTGTCAATCTGACTGCTGCCTGTATCAGACTTGCTGCCCCATAACCTACTCTCTCCTGTTCTGCAAATTGAGCAGGAGAGTGTAGGAGCATGGTTTTGGCTCCAGCATTTACTTTTAAGGTCATGGTGCTTCCTTTGCATGTATGTATGTGAGTATGAATAAAGGTGCACCCCATATGCTGTTGGCCCTGGAAATTGGGAGAGCCACTGTTACTCCAGGCTTTCTGCTTTGGAGTTGACTTGCCCAGAAAAGTAGTGTAACTGTTGATTTGTAGAACCACTCCAGTTACGCATCACAAGAAAGGTATTGCAGGCTGATCCTAAGACATGGGTTTTGACCGCTGATCACTTGGGCTGAACAGGAATCCCCCTCAGATGTGGTTTCTTTATCAGGAGCAGGCTGCAGACATTAGAGATCACATGTGAGCACACAAGTGACAGTTCAAGCCTGAAGAAAGCAGGAGTGACATCTTGAGGTTCTTACATGAGACTGGGAGGAAGGAGAGTGAGAGTTGTTGCAGACAACTTATGGGAGGAATGTTTGGAGGAGGTTGGACCAGGTCATATCCTGTCCTACAAAGCAGTACAATGTCCAAACATGTTCTTGCCACCTTCTTTTTCACGTCAAATCTTCTTGCCTTAATTTGGTGGGACTCTTACTTTTTTCAAATTCAGAAGACTGAGCTCCCCTTCCCTGTGGCGGGTGTAGTCATCTGGGCCAGCACTCCCATTTCAACACAGGCCCATCATCCCCAGCCTGGTGCAGTGTGCCACGTCCTTTGTGTCTGTGCTGTTTCCCAGTAAGCTTCCTTGCTTGCTGACAGAACTTTTCAGCCTTGACAAAACATTCAAAAGTCTCTGCAAGCCCTTCTTCTGCAGAGTGTGAGCACCAAGTGCTGTGTGCTTCTGCTCTCTACCTGCCTTGTTCCTGTACCACCTCATGCTGCTTCTGCAGAGAAATACCCCTAAGTTATTGCAAGGGCCAGTGTGTTGTCATCACATTCTGTCTGTTTTATAACCGTCCAGCCTTGTTAAGCACTGACATTTGGTTTGGTTGGAAACAGTCTACTGCTGGTATAGCAGTAATCTGTGTTTCTGGTGGGAAAGACTGAGCTTTTGTTTATGTTGGTGTTGTCTGTCCTGCAGGGCACAAGGGCTGGGCTGAGACTGGGGGTGTTTCAGTGGTATGATGCTTTTGCATGCTTGAGTCACAAGTCCGTGTTGTCTGCGCAACATGCAACTCCCAAGGAGCTGTATCCACTCCTCCTTCACTAAAGATCTCTCTGTGGCCCATGACTGGGAAGGAAAAGGGCAGGCACTGCAGATATTACTTTCTGGGCTACGTGACCTCTGGAGTCTCAAAACATTGAAAGTGGTCCACATCTTCATGAATCTCACATATCAGTTCCTGCCCTGAGTGTCTTCTCAGCTGGTGCCACAGCCCAGGAACCAGTACCCTACTAGGGGTACAGAATGGCCCAGCTGTTGGCCCTGGACAGTTTGGTGTAGACAATAGTTTCTTCGTGCTCATGGTCTTTTTGTTTGAAGGGACAGGTGATGACTGGACAATAGAAGGCACCCCATTAGCTGAAGGCCACCTCTGCTCTTTGTGTGGCAGAGTCCTTGGAGCTGCTGTCGCTGCTGCTTTGACACAGCCTGTGAAGTTGAGTTTGCAAAGGTGGGAGTCATCCCCTACAGCTGAAAGACAATTCTCTGTGACAAGAACCTTGATATTTGTGGACTGTAATTACAAGAAGAGACTATGCTGCTAATCTAGTCTCACCTTCTGCCTCATTCAGACAAGACCTGTACCCGTAATGTCTGCATCAAGGCTAATAATTCACTGTTAAGCTACAGCACATATTTTAGAAAGACAGCAAATCTTGTTTTAAGAGCTCAAAGGGTGGAGAATAAAACTCTCCCGTACATGATTTGTTCAAGTGATTAACTACTGGCATTATTGCAAGCTTTAATTTTTAAGTGCTCATATTGTTTCCAGTTTGATTTTATCCAGCTTTTACTTTGAGCTTCTGGATCTAGTTATAGTTCCGTTTGTTAGATTCTTGGAGTCCTTTAGCATCTCCCACAGTCCCCCACTGAGAAACGTTAATAGATTTAGATCAAATCACCTCCAAACCTTCCCTGCAGTAAGCCAAATACATGAGGCTGCTGAAGTCTTTCCATCTCCCTTTCTCACTCTCTGCAACATCTGGAATTGAATGATGTGTTATGTTGGATCAATCATTTGTTCAGAGCAGCATCTGACCACCTATTTGATGATGCTTAAACACATGCCGTTAAAAGTACTTCTTTTACTTGTGGCTGTTTTTCTAGACCAAAACCATCTGTGAATATTTTCCACTGACTAACCCAGGCGAACCAACCGCCAGAGCTGACAGCAGGCGCTACCTGCCTGACGCACGGGGGTCGAGCGCGCCTACGGCAGGGCCAAGGGGGCCGGGGGGTCTGCCTCGGGAGAGCCGCGCCGCAAACTGCGACCAGAGCTCGGCGGGGAGCCGCGGCTGCCTCCTCGGGAAAAGCAGCTTGGCCGTGTTCGACCAACCCTTCGCAAACAGCTCCTCGCCTCAAGAGGTTTTTGTCGCTTGATTGCTATTGCCCTCTCGTGGCAACAGGGTAGCCTGTGGCTTTGCTCCCCAGGGCTTCTTTTCTGCTGATTTTCCAGCGTTTGTTACTCTGGGCCAATCGTCTTGTTGATACGATGGACCTCACTAATATTGTTTACCTGGATTTTAACATTCAGCCTTATTATTTAGAACTTTATGCTGTGCAGGAAACAAAATTTGTTCTCTGCAGTTGATAACTAATCTCCTGCCATGTCTGAGAGTCGAATAGACTTTCTGCTCATCAAAATGTTTTGACAACAGAAACTGCAGAAAATGTTGCCATTTCAGGCTCAAAATTATTCGGTCCCGCAGTGTCTGAACTCTAAGGTAAACGTTGTTTACTGTTAGCACCTGCTGGCCTGATGCATGAAGTTACCTCCTCCTGAAATAGAAACACTGCCTCCCTACTATTTGTATTTCTACCTAAAGTCTTTGGTTTTATTATAAAGAGTGAACTATTTAAAGCTCACTCCCTTCCAAACAATCATTTCTTTTTGTCAGACAAGAGAAATCATTCATTGAACAATCTTGGCTAATCAGAGTTTGTCTTCTTATGGAGATCCTAGAAGATGGTTTATTAATGAGACCTAGATTTTTTCCCTGGTTGTAATGCAGGGAGATCTTAATAAGCAGTGAATTGCTGCATCTGCAATCAGTTTTGAGAGTCTTAAAAGGAAAGTAATAATACTACAACTAATAACTCTCCCTACACTGCCATCCGGTGGATGCAAAATTCATTTCCTTTTGTAAATGGAAAGGGAAATTCTCCTACTGATATCACAGCTTGCAAACTTGTACCAAGCTGACTCCCACTTGTAATGCAATTTCCAGACTAGTGAGGAAAATGTTGGTTATTCCTTAATTTTAGTTATTTCATATTAGAGAAGCTTTCCAGTCTCTCATCTGCAAAAAAACCATCCTCTATCCTGGAATGGGAAGTAAACCTGTCTGAAATCTTGAAAAGGAGTTCTGAAAACATCCCAGACTCTCTGCTCTTAATGCCTGGCATGGACAGCCTGAGCCACTGAGCACTGCTACTCCAGAGGATTTTGGAAAATGAAGGCTGAGCTCTCATTTTGACTTTCAGATAATCAGTGTGTGGGCTAGAAACAACAGAGCCTAGGGTCAGATGCAGCATTGCATTTTTGGTTTGCGGTGGAGAGACATGGGGCCAGGGATTAATCCTTTTCTTTTCCCCCTAGGACTGATGATTGAAATAATTAGAAGGAGCAAGTCATGATGCTCACAGCCTCCCTATCTGCTGGTCTGCAAATGGAACTTCACCACACTGAGCCACTTCCCAGTATAACAAACCTCACTGACAACTATTGACTGCATTGGCCACTTCACCATCCCAGAGGAATCTGGAAAAGTGAGTACCAGGCATGGATGGAAGCAGTGTGAGAGACTGAGGCCCTTGGCTGAGTGCACAGCTGTTAGGGTTTTGTCACTGTCTGCATCTTTCTCTACTTCTGGACCCTATGTAAATTAATCCAGCAGCTGCAGCAATAGGATTTCCTGTGCCTCTCTGGAGGAAAGCTGTGGAAGTGGAACAGAACAGCCAGCCCCAAGGAGCTGAGCTGGGAGGATCAACTGTGGCATTTTGGCTGCTGCAGGTGGGCCAGGTAATCACCAGGAGGTGGCATCCATCCCCTTGAGACACTACAGCCCATGCTGGGCATGGTGCCAGTCCTTATCTGGGAGCTTTGTTTCTTTCTGTAGAGCATGCTGGCTCTCCAAAGGGGCTCTGCAGTGGAGTATTTGGAGCCAGCAAGGTCCCACTCTGGAGGTGGGAAGTCCTGCTGCCTCACAGCACTACCAGCACGTTCCAGTTCTGAGTCATTCGCTTGCCTGTTTATTTTCGGTATTTATTTATTTACCACTGGGTTGTCAGCCCAGAGCAGGCTGGCTCTGCTGGACTCCTCCGGTGGCCTGGTGGTGGCTGTTGCCAGCTCTGTCAGAGTCCTGCAGTGCTGAGAGTGTTTCCACCCTAAACTTGAGGGGGAGAGAGGTTGGGTTCCTTTGAGAGCAATGCCATCGCAATTTCCTATCAGAAGCGTGCTTAGCTCTAGGTAATGGGTGCCACAGGGTAAACTACTTTCACCCTCCCGACAGAGCCCCCGGCTCCCGGCTCTCTCCCTGAGCTGGCTGGGGGGAGTGGAAGAAGGTTAAAAGGCATATCCTTTGCTGTAATTATATCCTGTTGCTAGAGATACTGTGTTCTGCTTAAAGAAATCATCATAATACAGCCTCCCAGTAAAGGTAATTACTGTGCATCTTATGAATGGCTGCATGTGAATGTCTGCTCAAGCTGCTGTCAGCAGCAAGTTTCAACACATCTTACATACCAGGCATTTTACAGCTTTAGTTTTATTTGTTTTCATCACCCCTTGCCTTGTGCTTTATTTTTCATTAATGGATCTGGGGTTTTTTCGTTTGTATTGGTTTTCTTTTTGTCCTCCCTCCCCCCCCCCCCTTTTTTTTTTTTAAGAGGCCAGAGTTCATGTCTTTGATGGAGCAGTTGGGTGGTGGCTACAGCTTTTATTTGCTGGATTTCCATTGCTCTGTGGTGGCTTGAGGGGAACTGTCCGGAAGATGCTGTTTCCGAGCAGTTCCCATATAGTAGCATTTAAGTGGGCTCTAGTTTCCTAGTCTGAGCCCAGAAAAAGTGGACCATACCAGTGCTGAAAAAACTTGGTGTTGGTGTCACTCTACCTCTAGCACAATTGCACAGATGTAAGCCCATGAGACAACTCATTTTTCCTGTTATACTTTCCCACTTTCATACTGAAAAAGAGTTGGCAACTATCCCAGCTGCTCCCAAGCACAGATGTCAGACCTCTGAGCTTCTGAAACTCCTCTGAAGTAAATCTCTGCTGCCACTGGCACCGATGACCCCACTGCCTTGGTTAGATATTGGTATAAGTGTCACTGCAGTGTGGCTAAAGTTTTGGAAAATCACAGCCTTGTAATGCTGCACATGAAGATTGCTATGTAACTGGCCTCAGAGCCATATAGCTTAGCTTTGCAGGTATGTTTGAACTAAAGAGATGGGGAATGCCAACAGAGCCCTGGTTTGTCACAGTAGGAGTGATCCGGCTACTCTTCCTTTCTCAAAGGTTATTCATGTTTGCCTTTTCCCAGCAGTATGTGTGGTGATCAGGCCTTGTGTTGTGCATGTAGGGCCACAGTGTGTGATCGTGACACCCTGCATAGCTGTAAAAACATCATGTCCATCTCCTGGCCAGCTCAAGGGAGGATTTGAAACTGCTGCTTGGATTGCTTCCTTGTGCAAATGTCTGAGGCTTGCTCTTGCAATGGTGAAGCTGAATTGTTTTAGTCTCCTCAATGATTTGTTGTGTTTGTGGCCAGGCTTCTGTGTGTGCTGAGCATCCCCTGTGTTGCATCCAGAGGTGGCTCCATTCTGGTACCATGTCCATCTCTCTCCATGATTCCTGGTGAAGCCTGAAAGGCAGCCTAGCTCCTGGAGGATGGAAGGTACTGTAATAAATGTGAACTCATAATACTGTTGTTAAAAATAACTGAAGCTAAATTAAAAAGAAAAAAAATCATCTTATTCAGCCTTACCCCAAGGGAGAAATGGACATGAAGAATTGGGCAATCCTTCTGTAAATTCTCTTTCTTCAGACTATATTTAAACCACACCAAGAGCCAGATTCTCAGCTGGTGTCAATTGTTGTTGACTTCAGTGGAGTGAAGCTGGTTTACACAAGTTGAGGCTGCTAAATGCCTGCATCTGGGTAAAGCTGAGACACAGCTGCAATTACTTTTGCAGAAACCTCCAGTTTGAGGCTGGTTCAAAAGCTCTGAGCTCTCCTGAGTGCTTGAGCCATCAGTACTCTGATTCAGCAGCTTTTTTGGGATGTAAAGGGTTATGAAAGGCCCTTTACACAGGTCAAAACTGGCTCTAATCTTAGCTGGGTTCTGCAAGCCTTGTGTCTATCACTCTGTTGTAATCACTGCTGTAGCTGGGCTCCTCTGAAAAACTGGAAAACCTTTTTACTTGCTGCTTCACCAGCATCATCTCCTGTCTAGACACTCTAATTATGAGAAGCAGGGAGCGTACAGCGTGATGTGTAGATAACTCTTGGTAACTCCAAGGCAACCATGTGCTGCTTCTGTCCCTCCCCTGACTGCCCTCCGAACTAATTTTGCCAATTTGTTGGCTGCTCCAGCATGAAGATTAGTGAAGTGGGAACTGTGCAGTGCCACCTGGGCTGTATTTGTTTGAATTTTGCTTTCAGAAGCAAGTGCTCCAAGCTATAGAAATTGATAGGCAAATCTCCTCAAATTGTAGTGGGATCTAGTTTAGACTTACCTACTTCTGTTTTTCTGTATGCCCACTCTCTAGATTAAATAAATAACCTCCCAACACACCACTATCAGCAGAATGCATTAAATTTGTAAGCTGTTCTGAGTATTTTTTGCATACTCTTTGTACCCACTCTAATTCTGTTCTTATCCATGGACTTGTTTTGATTTATGCCAGCACAGACTATGTCCAAACATGAGCTCTATCTATTTCAGCTATGTCCTTCACATAAGGGCTTTTAAAGCCACTGATTTAACAGGAGACCATCAAATAATCAATATGTCTAAAACATTGGAATGGATTTGCTTAATTCATTTACTCTCCACAGTATGCCACCTCCAGGAGTGTGTAATGAGAGGGAAAAAAAAATATTTTTTTCTATTGCCCTTTTTTAATGTGTCATCTTCCCTGATTCCTTGGCTTGTAACTGTTACCAGAGAGAATTGTCTGTGGTACTTAGCAAGGCCCCTGGGATTCAGACTGTCTCCCAAGTCTCTGCACCTAGCCCTGGGGTGCCGTATGGGTTTACACGGGTCTCTGCAGGAGCTGGGGCATGTGAGAATAATCTGTTCTATGCATTTTGACTCCAAATCAATGTACTTTGGAGTGAGTATAGAGAGGGGTTTTCTTTTTCTTTTCTCTGGGGTGTGTGTGTTTTTTAGCTTTTGCAAAGCACCATACTGATCCATGGGGGGAGTGCCACTGAGCAGCCTGCTTCTGCTCCATGGAAGGCACCTCTTGTACTCCTCCTGGCAGTGATATGCGTGAGCTAATGCTCTGGGACATGAAGTCAGGTTGCAGCTCTTTATAGTCCTGATCAAAAAGCCTCTTTTTTAATGGGTTCTGGTAATTGAAACATGCCATGAGCATAGACAACTTGAAAGAAGTTGGTACTAGAGACGGTTAATGAGTGACCTGTACAAATCCCCCAGCTTTGGGCTCTGGCAGGAGCTACTGAGTTCAAGCTGCACGCTGCTGCCTCTTCAGGAAAGTAGCACACGTCTAACAAGGGTTTGTTTCTCAACTGGTGGAAAAGTATCCGAGTATTCTTCCTTCAGTGTGAGAGTGGGCTTTCAGCTGACTTCACTTTGGATGCATTGAAGTGTATCCTTATAAAGAGCTGAATTTCAGTTGATGTACTGAAGGAGTGGACCTCAAATCCTGAGGCCTTGAAGCCAAGCTCCAGGTGGGACTCTTGTCCCCATCTAAGAAGGGTTTTCCTCAGCTTGCATCTAGCCAAATCTGAGACTCCAGCTGGAGCTGTGGCTCTAGGACTCTTCCCGAAGGAAATAGCTCCCCAGTGCAGGAATCATCAGAGCCAGCACCAGGCCAGCTCACTGCCTCATGTCAGAGTGGGAGACTCATCTTTCCCCCTGGCCCTTTCTACTCTCCGGGTGATGGTCTGCACTGGCTGATGATAAGTTTTGGATTGAGTTGTTGAACACTTGCTCAGATCCCAGAATTCAGTGCTTGCACATGAACCTGAGGAAAAAGGCAGAAAGCACAGTCCTTTCCCTTTTATTATTCCATCACTGCATCATCATATTCCTAGGAATGGGTGTACAGATACTGTGTTGCAGTGGCATACTGCACCTGGTGCAGCTCCCAACCAGCTCATAACCAGCTCTTTTGCACAGCCAGCCAAAAGGGCCATATAATTCCTTCTTCCTCTGTTAAGTGAATGATCCTTGCTACCTTTTGCACAGAACCACCATTAAACCTGTAGCAACAGCAGGGAAGCTCATTGGCATGTAATCTATGTGACAGCTGTAGGAAGAACAGGTTTGTACTTCTTGAACTGTTTTGAAGGTAAGGATGCCAGGCTGAGTGTGCATTGAGGGTCCCAGTATGGTTTACTCCTGTCTTCACAGGGGGATGTTTCTACAGTGTTCTGTGGCAGGCTGCGAACCAAGTTGTTGTTACTTTGCTTGCAATGAAATTAGTGCACTTTTTTGATGTAAACTAGCCATGAGATTGTTTACTTTGGCACAGGGGTGCCTGTACTTTCTGAGATGCAAGGAATTTAGCTACCAGGGGGTTGTTTAGTTTAGGTTGTTGCATTTGCAAAACAGATGGCAGTAGCGAAAAAGCATGTGTATGGAGGCTTTAGGATAGGGTTTTCTTAATGTTCACTGCCTCTGTAGTTTCCTTTGTTGTGCTCCAGCTGAAGCAGATGGGGTTCTATCCCAGGGAGAGAAAGACAACACATAAGGCTGAGATGCACTTTGCACACAGGGAAAATAAATACAATTTGGACTAGGAGACATCATTTTCTGGGTATCTTTGAAGTGAGACTCCCACTTCCCAGGACTAGTGGAGGTATAGAAGCACCATGGAGGCCTTGCATGCTGGCCTGGCTCTGCCTTCCTGCTTACTCCAGAGCCCTGTGGGCCTCAGCAGATCTGCAAGGCATCTGTGATGGAATTGCCATGCAAAAGGAGGGAAATCCTCACAAGAAGTGTCTGGGTGGGATGAGGCTATCAGCATGCCACCAGAGTGTCCTCTCAGTGTTAATGAGTTTAGTTACAGCTCTCTTTTGAGGTGAGAAAGGGCCATTGTCCTCAGTGGAGAACTGAAGTGCAGAGAAGACAGGACCCATTTAAGGTCCCACAAAGGGTGCCTGAAGGAGAATGAGGGTGGATCTCAGCTCTGCTCAGCCAAGTATTTGGGCCTTGTGTCAGGCGGATAATTTTGGAAAGGGCCAGAATTTCTCTGTTCCAAGGGCCAAGTCAATGCCAAGTTGGAAGGGATGCCTGGAAGGCTCTGCCATGTCCATTTGTGGTGACTTGTGCATGCTGGGTTGTAGGGTATCAGGAGAAGTGCCACTTTCCACTGCACTTCCAAACAGAAATAGCGTCTGTTCTCATGGGTTGTGCCACTCTGCTTTGTGTCTTTGGGAGACTTGGCCGAACTACCCACAAGACTTCATGTGCTGGTCTCTGGGCTCATTCTGGGTGGCCAGTAACTCCCTCTTTGCAAGATCCTTGTAGGAAGGATCTTGGAGTGATCAGCCCTAATCAAACTTTGCTCTTGTTTGGGGCAGGATTGTGTTCCCCTGCATACCACTGTGGATATGGCAGGCAAAGAATTCATCATCGTGTCTGATGACCTTGCCTTCAAGGAAAAGTGCCAAGAATGCCCCATGTTTTCTCAGGGTGGGGTGCTGTCTACCACTAACGCCCAGCAAAGCGTGATGACAGGGGTGAGCACACACTGTGATCGCTGGGGCATTTGCTGGTGGGCTTGGTAGGGGAGAGTCACGGATGCCACCACCTTGTTATTCTGGGCAATAGACTGAGCTGCTGAGCTAGATCTTTCACAGCTTCAGCCAATTTCCTGCCCCTATAGAACATTTCACAGACATTAATGCTTTGTCCATCTAGGTGACGTGTTTCTGAGAGACCTTTGTGAATCCCACTACAAGCCCACTTTAGATGCTCTTACTCTTCAAGTCTCAGAGCTGAAGCGCTGTTGTTGAAGGTGCTCGAGCATTTTACAAGCCTCCACTGGCAGAACGATGGCTGGTCAAAAGCTTTTCTGTCTGCTTATTGATGCCTTTTTACCAGGGCTAGTTGGATATCCATTGCACACGGACAGATGCTGCTGAGGCAAGTTAGGAGTTACTGGAGGTTTATCAGCAACCGGTTAATCCTTGCTCCTCTTAGATTTTTTTGAGCTTTATAAGTCTTATATCTCTCCAATTTCTGTATGGAGAAGTTGAGGCATAGTGAGTTACAGAGGTTTTTCCCAAGCAAGTCTAAGTAGAGAAGTGCTTAAACTCCAAATTTCTTGCTACTCAGTCTGGGTGTTGATTGGAACATCCCTCTGTTTCTTGTACTAGAGCCTGCCTGGAAGTGACTGAGTGTGTCTGTGTGAAGGGAGAGGACATCCTGCCCAAAGGCAAATGGCAATTGCCTGGAGCATGCCTTCTCGCTCCTCCCAGCACACCCCAAATAAACAAAGAGTTGGCTGTAGCAGAAGCAGACCATTCTCATGGACAAACCATTTATAGAGGATAACAAAGTAAGTGTGTTCCTTGAGCAAGATGGCATTTGCCCCATAGGCTGTAACATCAGGGTGCCCCATTGCAGGGTGGTGCCTGCAAGCTGTAATGTAACCTTCGGTAACCTTGGGAGAGTGCTCTCAAGCCTAGGCTGGATTTTGTCCTGCTTTGCATGCAAGTGTGGTTGTCAACACGTGCACATAGCAAAGGTGTCATGCTAACAGACCTGAAAAGAAGCATCTGGTACTCGTTTGGTTGTGGCACGGTGCAGGATCAGGTGAGTGTAAGCAGCAACACTGAAGGTGAAAATGAAGCTAACGGTCTTAGGCTGTGGGTTTTCTATTAGGTTCCCGTGCTGTGTATCTGTAGTCTTCCCTCCATCATGTATCAGAACCCCATCTTTCCAGTAATTGTCTGCCTGGATCAATTTGCAGATAAAGCACTTCAGCCGCTTGTGGAAGCATAGAGGTATGCTACCATGCAGCTTGTCCAGGGATGGCCTGGCCTGCTCATAGTCCTGTCTGGAGCCCTGAGCTCTTCACAAACTCTGTTTGCATTGCAGGTAAACTTGGAAGGAGGGGAACATGTGTAAGAGGAGGGAGGAACACCAGTGTGTCTGCATTTTCCTGCCTCTTTGCATGCTTTTCAGTAAAAGACAGTATAGTTGCATGTCCCCTTGATTTTATGGGTTCACAGATGCCCTCTTTAAGCCTTTAGATATGGATCACTGCCTTGTCTTGGTGGATGTTACAGCTGACAAGGAGACCACCCCAGTCAAGCTTCCAGATTAGAAACCAGATAAAATACCAAAGTGGGATAGCACAGACATGTCGGTGGAGTAGGGCTAGAAGGAGAAAGTGAAAATGCAATGGAAGGGTGTAGTGGAAAATCAGGAATTGCACCTTGCAACTAGTCTAGCCAGGACGCTAGGGGAGAAGGTTTCCAGGCGTTGCGGAAGCAGCTTTGCAAATTTTTATGGGGAGTTTGAGTTTTTTGTTGTTGTTGTTTTATTTTCCTGTGTATATAAATGTGCACAGGGATGTTCGGCAGAGTCTCAAATTTGGTGCATTACTTTTTACTTAAACATTGATTAGAGGGTGCTGCAGGACACCACCGCTTCTGTTTAGGGGAAGAGACAGAAAGGGAGGAAAAGGGAGTTTATAATAAAGGAGAGCATTTCAGGAATCTCTGAGAAGTCCGTGCTTCGGTTGGCTATTTCAGACCCTCTGCACTCTTGGCTGCAGTGCCTGTTGTGGTGCCAGCACAAAACATCCACTGCATGTGTACTTTGGAGACTCACTTTCTTTTGGTGGGACATAACAGGGCAGGACATTCATTGAAAATGGCAGGTGTGAGGGAAACAAATGCATCAGGTATGTATAGTGTATTGGTAAGAGAAGGAACATGTCTCCTGCATAGACTTCAGTTGAAAACTACTTTGTCACCTGGTTGTGCAAAAGTGTCTGTGGCAGAAGGAATGTGTGTGATGGACAGAAAGGGGGACGTGCCTGCATACGTGCGTAAGGATGTACACGCAGCAGCTGTTCTAATTGTTTTAATAAAAGAATATTTCCCTGAATTTCTCCTTTGGCACCGGAAGGCCCTTCTCAGGATGCCCTTGCAAAAGGTGCTGTTAGATTTCCAGGGCAGATGCAATACACACATATATGCACACTGACAGTTGGCCCCATCTTGTTAATGCAAACCCATGATCCCAACAGCACATGGCTCCCTTCCCCTTTGCTGACAGGGAAGGGGAATTGCGGGGGTTGAAACAATGATGGAGCTGATTATAATTAATATTTTTTTAATGTCTGAAGAGTGAAAGTCCTGCCCAAGTCCCCCAGCTGAGCACAAGCCAAAGTGCTAAATCCCTGTAGGGGTGTGTTTTATTGCTGACGCTCTGCGTGTTGAGGCTGGTTGAGGGGTCTGATGCTGTGTGTGTGGAATTTTTGTGGCTGTTTTCTATTGTGCCAGTGAAAAGCAGGATCTCATCCGTATAATAAAAAGGAAGCTTGAAGGTTTCCACGCCTACATGGAGGTGAATGTTTGCAGCATTAGTGTCTTAATTGTTTTACCTTCGCGTGACTTCCCTGTATAAGCCTATTGAAAATAATGGAACAGATGTTACAGGGGATGGAAGATGATGGGGATCTCAATACCCCTTTCCCAAAGGGTCTGCTCCTTGGTTAGGCTGGTCTGTAGCTGGGTTGTTTTACAGTCTCATAATGCTTCATTGTCTGGAGTTTGCTGGGTTTGATTTGTCTTTGTTTCTCTTTCAGGAACAGGAGCTCTGCTTGGAGGATGGGGATGAGATAGCACTGATTGCTTCTTGATCCTCTCTTGACCAGCTGGGTGATATCAAGCAGGTCTTTTCAACTTCTTAGGCCTTTGTTTTGTGTATGGCAAAGCAAAGGTGGATTGCCATGTTGGTGGCACTCTTCCAGAGTGTAGATGATGCCCAGCATTTTGGATGGGAACACATGGGGAGCAGCCAAGAGCCTTAGGGACCTGAACTGTGTTTGTTCCTGTGCAGCTCTTACTCTCTCAAAGCAGATTGGGACCAGCAGAGAGTGTGTGGCACTCCCCTGAGAGATGGGCTGCCTGAGTACAGTCCTCAGGATCTTCCAAAGTTCCCTCTTCTCTCTGTCCCCCTCACAAAGGAAGGGCATCTTTTCTTTGCTATAGCTGTCTTTCTCTTGTCACCTTAGCAGGTGAGAGCCTGATGGGACACAAGCCTGTGGGTGGCAGCTCACAGCTTCCCCAACAGGATTCAACCTTGTCTCAGGTGGAAGGGATGTTTCTGTATGAGGTGGTCTCACTGTCACCTGTCCCTGTGTCTATCAGCAGGAGCGCCTCCAGGAATATGGCAGAACAAACCCCAGCCTTGGTGGCTGCTCCCTTAATTTCAGGACTGTTGTCTCTCTATCTCCCATACAGCTGGCCCAAATACTGCTGTTGCTCAATCTCCTCCTTTCTGCCCTCTTGGCAATGATGTAGAGAAGGCAACCTATACATCTGTTTACTGCTTGACCCTGGCTTCCCAGCTTATACTTGCAATGCCTGCAATCCCCAAGTGATCTGTCATCCAGGGGTGAGATGCTTCAGGCTTTGAACTTTGCATCCAAAAAGATATGTTCAGCTCTGTTTGACAGAGGTCTGAGGCTTTCTCTGAAACTCTATTATTGTTTTCACCAGGGCTTTTTTGACCTTCAAAATCCTTTTTTCTCTCACCCCCAGAACAGCATGCTCAGCATCAAAAGGACAAAGCTGGCCTAGGCAAACAGCCTTTGAACAGGGTAAGAGATGCTGGGAGAGAGGAAGGGCAGCGGGATGGCTGTGACAGCATATGTGGCTACTGCCCTCAATTAGCCCATGTGGCCGTCACGTTTGAAATGAAAGCACAGCAGATCTCCAAAGAGTTCCCTCGTGGGTCTTGCCGAACTTATAAGCTGGGACTGCAGTATAACTTCATGTCCTGAAATGTCGTGTCTTATATTGGCTGCCTGCTCTATTGGTGTTTTTCTTATGAACACATTGTACTCCCATTTCCTGCAGAAAATTCCTATCAGTTCTTGATGATTGCTTAATAAGAGAAATCAGTAAGGACAGGGAAAGTTCACATCCTGCAGATGAATATAATGACTATTAGCTTTCTACTGGGTTGCCAGAGGTTTTTTTTTTTTTTGGTTGTGGCTTGATTTATTTGTATTTTTATCCACCCAGCCAAGAACATTGATCTGAAGCTCTACCCTGCACGTGCTGAGCCCTTTGGTGAGCTGTAGGAGGCCCTCAGCAGCCATCAACCTCACACAAGAAAGAAAGGGTAGAATTTCCTGGATGATAAAGCTGGGAAAAGGTATCTCAAATTGGAAATAGTAGCAGTGTTGAGAGTAAAGCTTTAAATCTCATGTTTTTATTACTTGTCTTGTGATAGACTGCGTTTTCTGCTTGATTTTGCGAGAGAGGAAGGCTTGTATAATTGTAGTGTGGGTGTGAGCTCTTGTGAAGGTGACTGCAAGGCTTGCAGGCAAGTCTGAAGGATCCCAAATGGGTTTGTTGTTACTTTTAAAATCTCTTGTTTCTAGGCAAGCCTTTCTATCATTTCTTAGGTATGATTTTTGAGCCCTGTTGGCTTTTTATTAAAGATCAGGCTTTTATCATTCCTTTGTGAGCTAATACTCCTTTAGACCTGGAGATGCTGGCTTTATAGGAACCTGGTGGAAAATTTAAAAAGCGCATGATAGCCTTCATATGACTAATTCTAATGCTCCTCTGTCTAGAGCTTTCCCGCTTCAAAGTGCTGTTCAAGCTATTAGCTAACTGTACAGCTTAAGTAAATGAGTAGGTAAATAAAGATCCCTACCATTTGAGCTCCTCCTAAGCCCTTAGTACTCCCGATTGGCACCATGTCTCTGAGGACTTGTTTTGAGACCGAAGTATAGTGTTGAGCAGAGAGACACCCAAGGTGAAATATTTGGCAGAGGGGCTGCTTGACAATTTAGAATGACTGAACATGGTCCTGAAAGTAAAATGTTGTCTTGTGTTGGCTGTTTGCTTTCCAAATGTCTCTTACAATCTGCATACTCTCCTCTCCCAGCTTTGCTTCCCAGCTGTCATCTCAGTTTCTCACACAAGACATTGGGCTCCTAGGGTCTGAGGGAGGAAAGCACTAACAAGTGGTTTTAACTGGAAGTCTTGCTTGGTTAAATGTCAGGAATGTATTGAAGATAATGCAATTTTTACGCCACTCCCTGTATTATAGAACCCAAGGGCCAGTAAGAGAGAAACTGGTCAAGCAAAAATAAAAAAACATAATGAGCATTTTAATACTGAAATTATAGTCAGCCTTGGCCTTTAGCTGAGGAGTACACCAGCCTTTCTGAGAAGGAGAAAAGCATATTTTCTCATCACACCACAGGCATATTCCTTAGTTCAGCTCCTTCCCGTCTTGGTACATATCCTGCATGCTGAGGTAATCATCTGGTTACACAGTAATGCCTTGGTTTCCTAAATACTGGAGAATATTAAAACACTGGAGTAAATAAACCTTGCTGTAGGCTATTGCCTGTTGCAGAGAGCAGATTCACTAATTTTGTTGCTCTTGTTGTTGTTGTTATGTCCTTGCATCATCTCTTTCTGTGGATGTGCATACACTGCCTGGCTGTAGAAAGCACTAATATCTAATCACATTCTTTAGAAGTCCATTTGAGATGATTAAAAAAAATACCCTATTTATTTGTTTTCAAGGAGTTTAATTACAAGCAGGCACTCATAGCATGGCAAAGCTTAGACAAGGTGAATGAAAGAAAATTATATCAGTCTTGTGGTTTTGAGTGCAACAATAGTGTGACTGTGCTTCTGTTTGCAGTTGCCCTCTGGTTGTTAAGGGCCTTTATGATCCAAGGGGGGAAACACTGTTAATTGGCATATGGGGCAGAGGATGCAGTGACTGATGGTTTCTTGCCTAGCCAGCATGAAGGCAGTGGGGTGTAAATCCATGAACTTCCTCACTAATAAGGCCATTACTTCGCATTAATCCTGCCACTCTCGCTACCCAACTTTTTGTTACAAATTTATGAAGGGTTACCTGAACTGAAGAAAGAGAAAAATTTTGCACTTTATAGAGAAACGGTCTTTTGGGCGTCTAGCCCCGCTGACATCCTCTGCTCCAAATGAGCTGGAAGCAGCTCTTGGGTGCTGCTGGGAAAATAGCCAGCTGGGGTCACTCAAGAGCATTGCAAGAGACTCGCTTGTCTCCTCGCCCCAAGGGGCTGAGATATTTAGACAGCTGCCTCACTATGAATGGGACTCCCTGGCAAAAGAATTAAGCAAAGATTAAAATCAGTTTTAGCTGTGTGCTTTGCACAGCATTTAACGACTAAAAGGCTAATTATCTTAGAACTTATGCACGTGGTTTTAGATGGATCCACATAAGTTGCCATTTTTTCTGTTTGTCTGCAAGGAACTGAAAATCAGGATAAACATGAGATGCTGGTGTCAGTAAAGGCACAGCCTTTTGAGTAGGCTGGAGACCGTGCCCAGTCTGCAGGGAAGTAGGGTGCCTACTAAATGAGAACAGGTTAAAAAAATGATTTTAACACTTGTCATTTAGACTCTCCTATTTAATAGGAGTTCAACATCTTTAAGGAAATACAAGTGTGCATGAAGGTAGGAAAATGAGACTGCTCTGAAAGAAAACCAAGCTTATACCTGGAGGGAAAACTTACTCTGGATGTTAATGCTTGCTGGGCACAGAGAGTGAAATCTGGGAGGTGAAGAGTGCTGCAAGATCTACACAGGTCAGTGTAGAGCACATTGGATTGAGATTTAGAAAGTTCTGCAGGAAAATAAGGGGTAGTATGGTGCTAAATTGCAATATGATAGAGAGAGGGGGGTTCATGACCCTGTGTAGTCTGGGTGCTTTGGAAAGCTGCATCAGTCTCAAGATACCCACATCAGTAAAATCATAGACAATGGGAGGAGGTACCATGGTTGATATAATGATGGTGCCATTTAAAAACCCTTTAGGGAAGCAAGTAAGCATTGTCAAATGGTGATCAAAAATTCTGGATCTTCTCATCCAGCATAAGCCAAATCATGACATAAGAAAAACATTTTTCAAGCTCTTTTTCCTCTTTTTTTGTTTTAACTTGAACTTTTTTAACCTTTAGATTACCCTTAAATTATATTTCAAGCTTCTTTCTTCAGCCATAAAGCATACAATGATTACCGAAATGGCACCAGGAATCAAAAGTGAAATTATCATACAGCCAGTGAAGGAGGGTTGGTTGGAAGCCCTGATGTCCAGCCCATTTCCTGCAGGGTCTTTTGCACAGTTGAAGATGTCACTCTTTCTCCCTTTACCCTACTCTCCCCTTGCCTAAGCACCCTAGCTTACACAGTTGCTGGAGATTGTTTCCCAGCCTCCTTTTCTCTGGATTTTGTGGTCTGCCCATGTCTTTTTTGAAAGGTGAGTCTGAGGCTACAGGCAATCCACCAGATGAGATATTACCCATGTTGAGCAGGGAGGAAGAATGTCTCTCCAAGCATAGTATCTTGCACCGATTTTTAATGAATTAAACCTCCCTACCCCAATTTTTCCAGATCAGCAAGATTGTTTTGACTTCTGATCCTCTGCTCTTCCTCTGCTCTAGTGTCAGCTCTTCCTGCCTTTGTTCTCTGCAGAAGTAGTATACATATTCTCAATTATTTCATTTGATTTTGTTTGCGAAGCTATTGAATGGAACTAATTTCCAGCTACAAGGCTGTCAAGCAGAATGCCCAAGATGATGAGATTTACGAAATGGTCATCAGATGTACCAGTTACAGACTTCGGGCAGCAGCGCTTTTACCCTAGCTAAGAGAGGATTAATAGCCATTTTTATCCCTTTATTTTTGTGTTTCATGAGTCTTTGTGTTGCAAAGCACCTAATGAAAAGTGGTAGATAGTGGTTAAAGAGCTATCTTGGGCCCAAATTCCAGACCTTCTCATCTCAGCTCTTAGTCACAGCCTGACCTTTTGCAAACCTCTGCAGCTTGTCATACCTCTGTTTTGTTAATATGTATGTGTGAATGAATGAAGTTAATTCTTTAAGCAGTGGTGAAGGTTTATGCATGGAGGTCAGAGAACTGATGCTGTGAAAAGGCCAGATTCAAGAAAAGTCAATGAGAGCTTTTTGCTTTTGTTTCAGGAGGTGTTGGACCACGCCTGAGTTGTAGGACAAATAAGACTTCATGAATTCTGAAGTGTAAAGTATGGGTTATGCGTTTAAGAAACCCATTAAAGGTAGTAACATGCTTTAGCAAACAAACAAACAAACAAACAAACAAAAAAAAAAAAAAAAAAAGACAAAAAAACCCCAAACAAAGCCCAACCCCAAAAAACCCAGCAAACCCCTCAAGCTCAGTCAGCTTTGATTTGAAGATGTCAAGGGAAAAACAATTTCTTTTAGTGATTTAACAATGCAAATCGGTTCTGAAGTGGTGATGGGAAGATGAATATGCTACTCAGAGTGGAGCTGAGCAGCAGCACAGCTTTGACATGCTGGGGTTCACAAAAGGCAGCCTTTGAATAACAAGCTCCAGCTTGGGCAAGAGGTTTTCAATGGGAGCTGGCCAGGAGAGGTTAGAGCTCTGTACAGTACATGTTCCTGATGACTCCGCTGCTCTGTCCTTATTTTATGACTTTGCTGGTTACCTACCTCAGAGAAGTGCTGCAGGCACTTTCTAGTGGGCTTATGCCATTGGTCAGAGATCTTTGTGTATTTAAAAATTTGGGAGAGTTCTGTACCATCCCTGCACAACTGATGTTTGTAGATGATGGGTGAGGCAGTGATATCCCAGAGAGCCACAGTGCCTGAGGCTATGATGTCATAAGTTAAGCAGGGTAGGGACTGTTTGTTTTTGGATAAGGACTTAGAAGGAAAAGTTGATTGCTACAGCCTATTTGACTTGGTAATTCAGAAGGTGGTGCTCTTCCCCCTAGGTAGCACAGGCTGACATGCAAGAATGATTGGGCTTACCACAACTCCTAACCTTTTGGAAAAAAATGTAAACCCAACATCCCCACCTCTCCAGAATGACTCTTGCTGTTACCCCTGAGTCCAGCCAAATTCCACCTCAAGGTAACCACACCCTGCAGATGGAGATCCACCCTGCCCTTTCAGGAGGATGCAGTCAACTTTGCTTTCACTGCTGTGTCATATTGTACCTCCAGATGAACCACTGCAGAGCTCAGTATCAATGGCAGCGGTATTACTTGGGCAAGCAGCAAATCCTCTTTCAATTTCTATGTGCAACTGTCCTCATCAGATAGGGAGGTGTTTTCCCACACTGCCAGGCTCTCACGGCACAGGCATGCTTTGCTACCCACTGCCATCTTAGAGGGACAAAACTCATTTTTTTATCTGTTTTGAAGACTTTTTCATACGCCAGTGAGGCTTGGGCCAAATTCTGGAGTGATGTAACTTCACACACCACTGTGGCTACTTGGGCCAAATTCTGGAGTGATGTAACTTCACACACCACTGTGGCTACTTGGGCCAAATTCTGGAGTGATGCAAGCTTTCTAGCAGTATGTAGATGTAAAGTGCAACAATTTTCTGTGCCGAGTGGGTGGTAAGGTAGGGTTACAGCAGGAAAAGCAGCCGAGAGGATGGTGTTAGACAAAATGTCTCTGTGAGGAGAACTGCTGGGAAGGGAGCCCTGGTTGCTTTGGCCATGTCTCAAGGCAGATTTGCCGTGTATGTGTTTATTTTGTAATCTGTGAAAGTGCTTGTGTGCATTCTCCTCTTTTGGTTTAGTTTAAACCTTTCCTAATCCTATTAGCAGAGATAAACCTCCCTGAACTCCAAGTAAGTGTCTGCACGGGAGTTTGCACCAGCTCAGTTAAATCTGTGTGAAATCATGCAGGGTGTCCTTGTGTGGATAAACACAACCTCATGTTGACACCTTCCTTCCAGTGCCCTCGTCTTTCCCTGTCGCGTTACTCCTGCTCTCCCCTCTTGGCAGGAAAACAGCAGCAGCTTCCTGGTGGGGAGGTCACATTGAAGCTTATTCTTCTCAGCTCCCACAGGAAAATAAGCAAACCCCTCCTCCACTGTCACAGTGACTGTGCAGGAAAGAGGCTGAGTGAACTGAAACCAGGTTCTCTCTTCAGGATCTGTCAGGAAAGGCTCACTAAAGGGAAGGCTGTGTGCCATCAGGACCAAGTCCCTGACCTAGTGACATGCAGAAGGGGGGACTGCTCCCAGTACCAGCCCCGACTGATCTTCACTGTCCTGGCAGAGCACAGTGGGAGAGACAGGCAGCTGGGCTTAGTTTTGGCTTTTGCATATTCTTCACCATGCATGTCCTGTCTTGACAGTATTTATGCAAATTTTTAAGTAGGGGAAAAAGCTGTCATGTAAAACCAAAAATTCATCTGAAGGCCAAATATGTAGGTTGGGTGGTTGGCTTCTGTGTTTTCTTTTTTTTTTTTTTTTTTCCCCAATTAGAAATAAAGTAACCTATAAAATGACAATCTAGTTTAATATCTTAATTATATGTTCCAGGCAGTATCTGAGTCATGCCATTTTCTCTGTGCTTTGTACCCCTGCGGGGGATATATAAGTTCCATTTTTGGAATATTTCTTGGTCCACCCAGTCAGATATGCCAGGTGAGAGTGCTGGGTGCAGAGTGTGAGTACTGTAAGTGAATTGTCTCAGAATAAAATTGCTGTCAGGACAGGACCCACAGGTCACTCTTTCAGGTAACTGGTTTAATGGTCCTACCCTTGCAATCCATGTCATCCTTTTGAGTGAAACAGCCCCAACAGGTTCAAATTGGATTGTCTTCTTGTTATTTTCATTTTTGGTTAGTGGAGCTCCACTCAGTTTGATTCCCAGAGAGTGCTAAGACCCATCACCTTTTATTGTCATTGGAAAACATTTATAAAGAGCTACAAAAGGAGCTGCTGGAGGAGGTCTCTTCTTCAGCAGTGACAGAGCTGCTGCATGTTCTCATGTCGTGAGCAGCCCATTCACATCAGAGTGGACATTTCTCACATAGGTAAGGGACTTCTGGCTTGCCTGGGCTACTTCAGCTGGGTGTTTTTTTCAGAGATAATTAGCAAGATGTATGCTGATTAATGCCAACTGTGATAATGGGGTTTATAATGCAGATTCTCATTTGGTAAAAGCCAGAGTAAACCAGATTCGCCTCCTGGAACCTGCATACCATGAAAGTCCAGAGATCATACTTATGAAGAATTTTTTCCTGAAGACTCAAGGTAATAGTTGAAATACAGCCATCTAAAAATCTACTGTTGATCAGCTCACAGCCCCTGTTTTAAGCTAAGGTGCCAAACATATGCTTTCACATAACTAAAAGCGTGTATACCGAGGGTTACAACTGCTTAGCTAGTGTGCAAGTGTCTTCATCTGTGGACATCACTTTTGAGTCTTTCCATCATTACAGGATCATGGAAAACAAGGCTGAACATTATCTTTACTCTAGAGCACTTTGTACCCAATAGGAAGGGGCTGGAAAAAGAGGCTCTCCTTTGGGCCACAGATCCCCCACCTCCTATATCTCCACTCCCCTCCCATTACTGTAAGCTCCAGGGACTTGGCAGGTTTCAGCCTTTTTTCCACTAGAATTGCAGTTTCCTCCTTGGGCTGTATCTAAATTTCCTTGGCATGGAAGGAAGGGATGATGTTACTACCACTTCAGGGAATGCAGTAGCATGCAATTACTGTTTTTCAGATATACTAGACAGATACAATTCAAAATCTCCATTGTTTCCTTCCTTCAAAATACATGTCTCTAGTTAATGTATTTTTGAGTCTAAAGGTCTCTGACTCCCTAATGCTTTGCCTGCTCAGAGGGGTGACAGCCTGCAGTAAATATACCTATGCTGCTAGACATCTCGGCCTCACAGCCCATTTTTGTCTGGTGTTGGAGTGAACCAGCTAGACCCCGCTGACAGAAGACCTGCAGAACTGTTCCCAGCAAGCAGAACAGCACTGTGCCTGGTTTGGCTTCCCGCCGCCCCTCGCAGAACTTCTGTGCCACCTCAGACCTTGTGCTTGTGGCTGTATCTTGCCACCACTTCTTCAGGCCATGCAACACAGCCCTTCAGCATCAGGCTGTAAAAACGTTGCCTTCATGGGCTACCACACAACTCTTCAATTATTTTAGGCATGTTGACTTCAAGCACACTCACAGGCAACTATTATGTCTTATGGCCACAAAGCCAAGTGCCACGGATTATGGGCATGACCAGTCTGCTCTAGAGCCAAGCTAGCCTTGAGTGGTGTTGGCATGAAATGTCCTGTACTACCTGTCCTGGGAGCCTGGGAATTACTCCCTAGAGTGGATGCCATTAGTGATATAGATATAACCTTTAGCTACTAACTAATGAAATTACCTTTCCCTGTGCAGGCGTTTAGCTGCATGCTATTAGCATTAGAAATAGCAGGTTCCAGACCTGTTGCTGACTTAGATAAGGCTGTTATAACATTATCTGAAATACTGTCTTTCTTAATTTATTTCTTTCCTGAAAGTTGACAGCCTGAACTGTTCTTTCTTTAAGGTCTAAAAATCTTCCTTTCCCTGATTTGCCCTTTTCCTCCCCAGAACCATACACACACAAAAAAATAATGTCTTGAAGTCTGGATGCTTTCCTGAAGCATTTAATAATACTGAGGACATGAAATACTCTACTGAGTCCTCTGGGAAATATACAATTAGAGGGATGAAAATACCTTCCATGAATGACTGAGCTTCTGAAACAATGCGAATAATTAAAATGCTATACAGGACAGAGCAAAAATCCTTACAGGATTATCAGGGAGGCATTGTTTAAAAGATGTCTTTAGATTGGACACTAGCAGCAGCACTGTGTGCAAGCATTACTCAGAGTTCCTGCTTGGAAGTGGGATATGGCAGATACCACGTGCAGTACCTGGTTAGTATCATGTTTTCTTCCATTTTTATCCTTACTGTTCTAGTTTAGAGGAGCTTTTCATATGTATTACATCCCAGGAGGACTACAGATTGAGTGTGGTTTGGGGTTTTTTTGTGTTGGGGTTTTTTGTTGTTGTTGTTATGGGGGGGGTGGGTGTTTTTGTTTTGTTGGTGGTTTTTTGGTCTTTTTTTTAAATCAGTCTGTAATGATGCTAGGTTAGGAGTGCAGAGCCAGGCAAGGGACAGCTTTGAAAAGGTGTTCTCTGTACATTTTCTTGTGTGGTGGTCTTAGTGCACATGTGCATCTGATCTCATCTGGGGATGAGACCAAAGAGCTGCCTGCAGACCTAGTTAAATATCTGATGCCTAATTCAAATTTCTAAAGGCATTTTGGTCTGACAGATGGGCCCAGGCGAACCTCATGAAGTTCAACAAGGCCACATGCAAGGTCTTGCACCTGAGTCAGAGCAATCCCAAGGACAACTACAGATTGGGCAGAGAATGCATTGAGAGCAGCCCTGAGGAGAAGGACTTGGGGGTATTGGTTGACAAGAAGTTCAACATGAGCCAGCAGTGTGAGCTCACATCCCAGAAAGCCAGCTGTATCCTGGGCTGCATCAAAAGGAGCGTGACCAGCAGGTCGAAGGAGGTGATCCTGCCCCTCTACTCTACTCTCATGAACATCCCACCTGGAGCACTATGTTCCGCTTTGGGGACCCCAAAATAAGAAGGATGTGGAGCTGTTGGACCATGTCCAGAGAATGGCCACAAAGATGCTCAGAGGGCTGGAGTACCTCTCCCATTAAGACAGGCTGAGAGAGTTGGGGTTGTTCAGCCTGGAGAAGATAAGGCTTCCGGGGGACCTTAAAGCAGCTTTCCAGTACCTAAAGGGGACCTACAAGGAGTGTGGAGAGGAGCTTTTTACAAAGGCATGTGAGGACAGGCCAAGGGGAATAGCATTAAACCAAAAGAGGGTAGATTTAGATTAGATAATAGTAAAAAAAATTTTCACTGTGAGGGTGGTGGAGGCACTGGCACCGGTTGCCCAGAGAAGCCATGGCCGCCCCATCCTTGGCAGTGTTGTTCAAAGCCAGACTGGATAGGGCTTTGAGTAACCTGGTCCTACTGGAAGGTGTTCCTGCCCATGGCAGGGGGGCTGGAACTAGGTGATCTTTAAGGTCCCTTCCTGAAGGTGCATACAGAGCTTTCACAGTGCTTTAGCTCATTGGATACCCAAATTGCTGTAACTTCCATGAGACTGAATTGCTTAACTTTATCAGGATCCTTTGAAATTAATACTAAGGGTCCATCTGCATGTACCTAAAAGCTTTATGAAATATGTTCTCGATGGATAAAGAGATTTTGTTTGTTTGTTTTTCTGCCTGGCAGGAAAGGCTTCCTGGTGGCACACTTCCCAGCATGGCAAGTCCTGTACAGCTCCATTGTCAAGCACAGAAACAGCTTCAGAAGTAGCACAGGCTACAAGATACTTACAAATTATGATACCCAATTGGACAGGATTGAAAAGGACAGTGACAGATTATGCAAGTGAGCACTGTTTAATTTAGTCTTGGGATAATGTTTAAAATTCACATTGGTTTGGGCTGCTGAGTGAAAGTTTATTATGATAAATTTGTTGAAGGCAAGGTCACATGTTTGTTTCCTGGGTGAAAAGTGAGGCCAGGCAAATACAGAAATATAGTTACAATCACAATTAGCAGATGTCTGTGTGCTATCTGATGAGGGCTGGCATTAATGAGCTTATAGGTATTGGTTGGAGGAGGGATGTGAAAGGGGAAATGACTTGCACACACTAGGCCTGGAGTGAATTTGAGTTGAAGAACTTTGCAGGGAAGACAGGAATGAAATAAAGTGAAGAAGAAAGGAAAAAAGACATTTTCCCTTATTGAGTGAACGTGGTGGGACTGAAGGCAACTGGTGTGAAGGCATGTGTGAGTGGGCCACACCTGAGCTGTGAACGTGAGCAGGAGGAGGAGCTGAGTTGGGTATGAAAGGGGTTAAGCAAGGACACATGGCAACAAGATAGGAAAGGGAGGGCAGCTGAAGGCTGGGAAGGTGAGTCCAGCATGACAATGGGGATGTGAGATGGCAGGCAGGCCTTTCCTTTTCCAGAGGCAGTTGCTTCTGACTACCCCATTATGTCTCTCTTTATCTCCGTGCGAGGAAGCTTTCCAAAAGCATGAATAATACCTTATTAGGTAGATGGTAAAGCCCCTCCTTTTCATCCTGCTTTAATTCATGCTTCCTCTGCTTTGGTGGCTGCCTTGTACATAGTGCTGTTAAAAGTGCAATTATCATTCTTCCTGGTTGCATGGTATTAAGGGCGTATCCTCTCACAGCATCTCCTGGAGGCTTATTACTCAAGAAAGAGGAGTTTTGCGCTAGAAGCCAGATTAAACTGAGCAAAGAGGAGGCTGTTCCACCGCAGGGATGGAACAGACCATTTTGCTGAAATCCAGGTCAGGAGCTGCTCTATGGGAGAACATGTAGCTGGAAGCCTGTGATATAAGGAATTTGTGACATGGAGCTAGAAGACACAACCCTGTGGTTCTTCGTGGCTTAGCGTGACTCCCTCCCTTCTGTCCACTGCTGTAGGGATATGGGTTAGCGAGCATTCCCTGCTTAACAATGGAATGTTGTTCTGCACAGGTTTCAAGGGTGGAAGTTGTAACTGTGACCTTCTCCTCTAGTCTTCTGCAGGATCTTCAGTGTTCCTTCTTAGAGAGGTATCCAGACTTAGCTTAAAGATCCCAAGTGGTAGAGGATGCAGTGTATCCCTGAAAGGACCACCTTCTCCCTCTTTTAAAAAGTGTATCTTTTCTCAGCATGAATTTACCTGGCTTTTAGTTGTCTTTTACCATTGCATCACCACTGTTTTCCCTCTGCTTGTTGGATAAGACTCCTTACTCACACTGGTCAGCTTTGCGGAACAACTGAATTTGACAGGATCCCAGATGTCTCTGGAGCTTTCTAAGCACCAGGCAGCAAACAGTTAAAGTGTCTGAGCCTCAGGCCTCAGAACATTTTGCTAGGGAGCCAGGTGAGCAAAGAACAGATAAAGGCAGCACCTGCCTATGGGTTTGGAACAGCCTGGGGCCATGGATAGAATGTAAATACACTCTGAAAATCTTATTGTCTGACCCTGTGCCAGCGTCTTCTGGGCTCTTGTCATGGAAAATATTTCAGCTGAGGTCATTCAGTCAGCAAAAACCCAGCATTTAATACCCTCTGAAGTGCCAACTTGCTTCTTTCTTTGTGTTGATAAATAAACAAAGTAGGGTCGCATTTCGTGTTGCCAGGATGATCTTTGTTTTATTAGGAAGGATTTAAAGGTTGTTGATTTTTTTTTTTTCCTTCCTCCTCTACAAATGCAAAGACTCTGTATGATTCTGCTCCCTTTTTCTGTGTTTGCTTCTTCTGGCTCACAGGAACACACCCAGCCTTTAGAGTGAGAACTAATGTCTGCCTCTTGTAAATCTCTGCTGTCTGCCCCAGGCTATGTTTTTAATGCCTTTATTCAGCTTTGAGATGAGTAGGAGAAAGGTGCAGCTTTTGGAGATGATGGAAGTTGCCATTTCCCTTCTTCAGTCAATTAGGCACTTCGGTTGTTTTCGGCTAATTCTCAAAACTTTCCATTGATGATAGCTCTGAAGGGGGGAGGGTGGAATGTTGAGGGGAGCTGAGGGATCTGGGAGGAAGAAGAGGGCTGGTAACTGGATTAGCTACTGGTAGAATGACTGATTTGCTGCATGTGCCTCTAGGACAAAGAAACAACCTGATTTCTGAGCTGCATGCAGAGCAGCTGAGCTTCTGGTCAGTCAGATTTATGGCTTCTGATTATATTTCTACAGTGCCTGTCCTTTCTGAAATGTGATATGAGATCTGGTGATCCTGTCAGTGCTCTTTGAGAAACTTCCTTTTTCCCCTAAATCTTAACAATAGAAAATTCCCTCAAAGTTTGCACAGAGCTTCCATTAACCGTGTGTCTTTGAGACCCCTCCCCACATCCTTCAGCTCCAGATCGTTCCACAACTGCTCATTTGGGCTAAGTCATGGGTGTGCAGGCATTACTAGGTGAAAAGGCACTGTTTGTCCCAGGATGATCCCTACCTATTGAAAGCCTTCCCCTCATCTAGTTTTTTGGACAACAGTCTCTCCCTGCTTCCTATGGGCCTTGCTTACTGGTCTGTAATACCCAAGTCCCTCATACAGATGTTGTAGAAAGGATTGTGGGGTCCTGCAAAGTGAAACAACAGTATTCCATTTCTTCCACTGTGCTTAAGCAATGATGTGAGAACAAAGGATGAGCTTTACCTGAGACAAACACTGCTTTTGGGCAGAGAAGGAATGAGATCAGTCGTTCCACATCAGCACTTTTCTTTATCTTGTTTTCTGCCCTAAGTCTGTCAGGGTCTGTGGCTCATCTGGTAATGAGTCTTCAAATCTAGGGGCTGGGCATTATCTTGCCTGATTTTAGTTATCTAAAGTTTAGACATAAAGTCTAAGATTGTCATCTAGGCTCTCTCTTTGGTCGGTGAGGAGTGATAAACAACCCATGCCATTCATCTTACCCATTCTAGACATCTGCCTTAGGTTGGGATGATTCACGCTTTGGAAGCTCCTGTGCTACCCACAAACCCTCGGAGAGTCTTAGGTGAGCATTGAGATCTGGACCACTAACTCTCACAGTGCTCGTCACCTGAGAAATCCAGCAGTGGGGTTTTTTTTTGGGTTTTTTTACCATTTTTACCATTTACTATGGATGTGATCTGTGCTCAGCAGTCTGTTGAGATGACTTTGTACTAGTTTTGAGGGAGGTGGTGTTCTGCCTATGATGGCCAGAGGAGCAGAGAAGGTTTCTTGAAGTGAGAAGGTGATAAGTACTTTGTCAAATGTTATCATTCTGCTGTCAGTTTTTCAATCAAGTGGATTTTAAGGCCAAAATTTCAGAGCTGATGAAAGAATATGGAAGCCTGGTTTCCAACAAAATCAGAGATCTCAACTATTTAACTGTGTGTTACTCTGTGATGTGATTGCTTATCCCTGTGTATATCTTTGAAGGGGAAGGACTGCAGGCATTCCCCACCCAACACAAGATACAGACCTCAAAATACAGAGGGGAAAAATAGAGCTTAGAGCTGGGCTAATCTTCTCAGGTTGCTGCTGGGAGCACAATGGTGGCAAATTGCTGTGGCAGGGGACCCTGCTCTTCAACCAAAGACCGGAACTCGGCTGATAAGACTATAATAGTGTGTTGGCTCAACTGGCAAACACATCCCTTTTAGGCAGACTCAAAAGGTTACATTGAGAAGCAGTTAATACGCCGTTGTGTAAGGTTCCTAATGGACTGGAGCCAGAATGCTCTATTAACCACACACATATAAAATATTCATTGAGCTTGGGTTTTGTTGCCAAGCTGGAGAAAGGGGGGAGAAGCTTTGTATATAGAGATAAAACTGTCAGTATTGAGGGCTGGAGGGAGGAGTTGATGTGTTCTGAAATCCTTTATCCTTTTTAAGAGGGGAAGGATTTCTGATCTTTGGCTGAGGAGTGCAAAGAGGATTAAATGAAAGACTTGCCAGGTTTTACATTTCATGTTTAATTGTCCAAGGGGTGAAGGTACTGTCTGTCTCTGTGCCAAACTCCCTGATCTGTTCTATACCATGTGGGCTCTGCAAATTAAATCCAGGGTCAGTCTTTAGAAAATAAAATAAATGTGAAAACCACAACTACGTTCCCAAAAAAATTGGTTTCTAAATAGAAGAGAACTTTCCAAAACACAGGAGAGTAAGGACTCTGCTAATAGGAAGTATAAGCACCAAATTTTCTCTCTGGCAAACACATGTTCGCCTGGTTTTGTGCTGGTTTTAGATATGCAGTAAAAGAAGCTGTTTTCTGGGTGCTGAATGTACAATGAACTTTTCGAAGAGATTTGGTTGGGAGAACTGGCTTGATTTGCTGTTGATGCTTGAATTAGGAGACAATAAGGCAAATCATAAAATTGTGTTTCAGACTGAATGAGTAAACATGAGTGCAGAAGATACTGTCCATGTGACCCCTGTCTTGCGGGAAGGCGATTTTGTGTATCCACTTAACCAAGACACATGGCAAAAGTAACAACAGTCCTGCTGGGTAGGAAGAGGCAGGCTGTGGTGCTGTGTGGGATTGATAACTGGGACTACAAGGCCAGGAAGGAGCATGTGGTTGTTTGCCTAAGCTCTGGAGTCTTTGTATCTTGTGGTGTCTGGGCTACCTGTGAGGGGATACTAGAAAGGAGCTGGTGACCTTTGTCATGCATCCTGTCTGGTCATGGTTGTATGAGCACCAAGAAAAAAAATGTAAGGGGGAACTCCAGGAGGCAAAGCACAACGTTTTGATAGGAGAGGATGGTAAAGAACAGGAACTCCATTGCAGCATTCAAGAAATACTTGTGCTGGACAAGCAGAGATACAATGTGTGTCTGAGGGAGTGATGTGGGAAGAAGACTTAGAAACAGGAGAGAAACTAAGAATGGATGGGAGGGATAGTCTCTTCTGAAATGGAGGCAGCCAGGCTCCTGGCACTGGGGATGAAAACTAGGGGATTTTTTAAAATTATTTGAGATAAGGACCTAGAGAACACCACACTCACCCTGATGACAAGTTCCCCAGTGCAAAAAAGCTGTGTGCCCTCGTGGCAGGATACGGCACCCACCAGTAAAGGTTCAGTTTGTAAATAAAACATAAGAGTCTAAGCAAACTCAGTTAAAGAAGCTACACACAGATAGGCAGCTAGACCAAGACCAAAAGTGTCTGTGCTTTTCTATAAATATTAAATATATACAAAGTGAGGATGGGTGAATTTTAATGCACTGGCCTCCCAGATGTCTTACTGAATGAAGCTAAACAGTACAAAGCTGTACTATCAAGATACTTACGTAGAAATGACAAGAATAGTTTTTGCCGTTGGAGGAGTGACTCATAGTGTGTTGGAAATCAGAGTCCAATAAGATAAATCAGTTATCTGTATCATCATTTACCACCCACCCTCTGTGTTTGCAAGTTGCCATGCCAAATCAAGAAAAACATTTTAAATTTACCCTTTTTAACAGCTGACCATGGCAGTGATAATATCCGTGAACTACTAAGAAAGATCAAAGGCAATAGAAAGTATACTAGAAAAGAGAATGGAGAAGATTTGTCCTAGTTAGGATATAAAGAACAAATGTTAGTCAACATTTTTAAACAGACTAATAAAAAGGAAAAGACACTTTTAACTAAGACTTTGTTTAATCTATAGCTGTTGCACTGAAGAGTTGCTTGTCTGTAGTGATCATTGCATAGTTGAATTCAATACTTTTGCAGGAATAATAACATTAAGAAAATTCCAAAGACCATGACAATATTTTTCTTTAAAAACCAGTTTAAATAACATTAATGGAGCAGGTAAAAGGGCTAAGAGCGTAAGTAGCATCCCTGTAAATTGGAGAAAACATATCTCGTGAGTTCCCAGAATATGACTAACCCCCTCAAAAGTTACTACAGTGTGGTTACTACAATGAAAGTTACTACAAAAGTTACTACAACAGTGGAGTAAGGGGGATTATCAGAAATAAGAAGGTGTCCTTTTAAAAAGTGGAAATCATGCCTAAAAAGGAAAACAGAGAGTAATATAATTTCTCACAAGTTAAATGTTAACCTATAACAACACAAACTAAAATAGTTTGAGGAGTGACTCACAGAAGACATGAAAACTAATAACAAAAGCTTTTCCAAATGCAACAGGAGATGGTGGTTTGCCTGCAAATGGTGGGTTCAGCAAATAACTGAGGTGTGAATGGAGCAATCAAGGTCAGTAAGACCATTGTACAGCAGATAGCAGAAGGCATTGGCTGCATAGCAAATAGCAAGTCCTCCAAGGTTTGAGCTTAAGGAATAGCCTCTTATTGAACTGTTAACAGAAAAGCTTTTAAAACAGATCAATGAAATGAACAATAACTAATCACCAGGACAAATTATATTCATTTGAATGTTTCAAATTACTCTGGCATTTAAGTTTTGGGTTCAGTCAGCCTTGATCCCAGAAGAGGTAAATAATGTGACACCAATCTTAAAAATGGTCCCAGCAGGGATTACAAAAACCCTACAGACTACTCAAGTCTGGCTTTTGTACCAGGAAAAACTGAGAGAAAATTACAACAGATTTAGTGGCAGTATACATAAATACGATATATTGTGGATGTGTTAACATGGCCTTTGCAAATTAAAGGCATGCACCGCAAACCCT
Organism: Psittacula echo; assembly: GCF_963264785.1. NCBI lineage: Eukaryota > Metazoa > Chordata > Aves > Psittaciformes > Psittacidae > Psittacula > Psittacula echo. Next base: position 27,418,247 of record NC_137740.1, on the reverse strand, counting down.
GGATTTCTTCAAAGGAACGAATAATCATCTAGAGAAGCATGTGACACTTAATATACTGTACTTGAGGTTTTGAATGGATTTTGAAAAGATCTCGCCAATGTACTAAGAAAAGGATAACTATAATTAGCCAATTTTCACAATGGAAAATGTTCATGCTGCTTATAGTGATCCCCTGGGGGAGTGTCACACCTTATAGAGCTTCTGGGGTAGGAAGAGCTGTGTTCAACAATTCTACCTGGAAAAAAGATTTAATAGTAAGGGGAGGGGAGGGAGCTTGTTCATGCCAAAAAAATCACTATGACAGTGATAACTAAAGCTTTTTGGTTCTTTGCAGAAGGGTCTTGAGAGCCTGTGCAGTACAGTAGCAGACAAAAGTCAATGTTGAAAACCACAAATAATACAGGGGAAAATAATCTTGACCATTCACGCCTCCAAGTAGTTATGTTTACTATGGTTTCTATATTCAGGCAAATGATTGATCAGTCATTGTTGATGATTTTCCAGAAATATCAGACCAACATTGGAAGTCCTGTAAATGACAAAGAAATTTTTGGAGTTATTTGAAATAACTGGTAACAAAATAAAAAGCTTAAGCACTGCAGTTTATACAAGAGAGAGACAGAGATGTTGATCTTCCTGTAGTGTGTCTGCATCTTGGCTGCTGCCTGCAGGACTGCTTACTTAGTTTCAAAAATATATATTAGAAGTAGAAAAGACATGGAAAACATAGAAAAAAGCAGTAAGAGTAGCAAGAGTGTGAAATGTCTCTTTTTTTTTTTCCTAGTGGAGAAGTCTAAATAAAGTAGTGCTCCTCAGGCTTGAAAACTGAAGAAGAATGTGACAGAGGCTCAAAATCATGATTGATATGAAAGAGGTGAATGGGAACCGATTATTTCCTCCTCCTTGTGATACAAGAACTAGGGGTTCTAAAGAAACTAAAAGGATAGTAGCATAGAATAAAAGGAATACTTTTTCATTATTATATTGTGGAAGTGATGACGGATACTGGAAATGGCAAAATGAAATAAACTTAAGATAAGTTCAGCCAAAATCCTGTAGGATTCATTCATCAGAAGCTACTAAACACAATGGCCTGTGTGGGCTTGGAGGTTACCTCAAGTTTTTAAGTTGTTGATGCCCAGAAACTGGAAAACTGTGACCATTCTCTTCATGGCCTGCACTGTGTGTCTGTTAAATATCTGCTTTTGGACAGTGTTGCGGCTATATAAAGCTTGGTTTTACCTTCAGCACCATTTTTATATCCCTTTTCTACTAAGGTTGAAACTGCTTAACTCTATAATGTTTCCTGCTTTGTGCCATCTCACAGTTCTCTTTGAAATATTCTTTTTCCTTTCTCTAGGTTTGTGTGAGCTTTTGACCCAACTGCAAGTACTCAGCTTTTCCTGCTTGATCTTTGGTTTTCTGCATCCTGAGCCAATGGATCCCTTTCCATATGTGATTATCAGCATTGTGTGTTTTCTTTTAAAAATCACAAAATTCAGCCAGATTCACAAAATCAGTTGATTTATAAGCCTTGACGTAACAATGCATGTAAACACAGAACTAACTTTAAGCATATGCTTAAGTTCTGTGAATCTCAACCACATGTTTAAGTGCTTTGCCAGATAAAAATAGAAGTATGACTTAACAGTAGGCCTGACTTTCCATTGTGCTATTTTAGTTTCATGCTGATTTAACTCCAGCTAACTCAGCCAGGATAAAGAACTTGGTTTGGAGATGACAGCTTTGGTCCGAAAGCAAGTTATTCCAAGCCCTAGAGCTGGAAGCCGTTCTCTAGAACTCAAGATTTATAAGAAAGGGTGTGATGGCAAACTGTTAGGCTGCTTCTTCTGGATTCATGGTGTAAGTTTGAGTTTCATGCTGGAATTGCAAAACACCCAGATACAAGTGAATGTCTGGCCATGCTGACTATGTTAAAAGCATCCAGATGTGGATGGTTTTGGCTATGGAAACTTCTGTGCTTTAAGTGTGCTAGCCCAGTTTTCCTGGGAGAATATTTGGACTCTTCCTCTGGTGAGATTTTTTTTTTCTTCTTTTTCAGCAATTTGAAACGTTTAGACATTTAGTGGTTCGTCTATAATAAAAGCTATAAATCTGTCCCTTGAAAGCAGGCCATTTCACCTGGATATCCTGAAAGTGTAAAAAGGTATTACAACAGAGAAAGAAAAAGTACTGCCCCTGATTTGAAAATCTAGGAACCTCAACAGTGTTTGAGAGAGGACTATCAGAATATTGTAAACATTACTCTGAAATGATGAGATGCTACACCTCAGGTTTGATAGCAGTCCAAAGGCATGTAAATAAGACAGGAGGCTGGATTCTTTTATTTCTAATGTTGAATGTTTAAATCATAGAATCACCAACCTGATTTTGCTTGTGCAGTTCACACAGAACTGTATTGTCGCCTTTGGAAAGGAGACATCAAACAGGCTTGTCATAGAATAATCTAGATTTGTACTGACTGTTTTCAGCTGCACATTAATAGCTGCCCTAGAATTTGAAAGGCTACTGACTTGAAATGGTTGAGAACTCTTAGTTTTGAGTCATCTTATTGAACATATTTCTTTATTCTAATTGGCTATTTAGTAGGGGAAAGGAAAAGGCACAAGAAATCCCTTGAATCATTTGTAGGAAGGATTGGTCTTGCTCCACTGATACCCTTGGTCTAAAAGACGTCCTCTAAAAGATTTTCACTGAACACTAGGCAAAGGATTGCAGTGGAAGTTTCAGCACGCTCCGGCAGGTAAGGAAAATGATGAATCAGGACAGCAGGTGGAAACCCATAGGTACCCACAGATGATGGTCCTGTCTTGAATCTCAGCTGTTGAACTGCCTCATGTGTAAAATTTCCTGGGTTTGTGACAAAGACCAACTGAGACAGCTTCTTTGTAAACCTTGCGGTCATGTGGCTGATCAAAAGTTGTATCAGAAAAGAGAAGAATAGGCAGGGAACACTGAGTAATGTTCAAAGTACTGTGCAAATGGCGGGGGTTTTCTAAATTCTTTGGTCTCTAATGGAGCCTGCAAAGGTCACTCTTGTGTATTCCTCTAAAAAAAAATGGTAGGTGATGCTATAGAAAAATTAAAGGAATTTCTGTATCTTTGAGTTGCATCCATGGTTTACCCACCTGTATTTGTACTGAAGTCTTTCAGGACTGGTAAGATGAGCTTCCTTTTTGGGCTGGGGAAAGGAAAACTAATGCCAGATTGTGTAGGCAGGTCTGGACTGATGTGAGTGAAGCATCAAAACTCATCAATATCTGCAGATATATTCTTGACAGCGGTAAAAAAAGACATGGCTAAAGCCCCAGGGTGCTTCTATAAACATTTTTGCCAGCCTGCATGGGAAAAGAGGTAGATCCGAGGGCACACAAACAGCCGCCTGCATGCAGTTATGTGGAAAATTTGTCTTTCCATTCTGACACAGGAATGCTGAAATAGCATATTTCACCATGATAGTAAAGACAGTCTAGATTTGAAATGGGTATCTGGTATCTTCTGCAAATAAGATTGCAGCAGATGGTTTTATTGCTCCCCAGTCCCAATCAGAAATAAGAATTCTTCTTAAAATACTGAGGGAAATGTTATGAAAAAGCAGTGCCAACTTTAGCTACTAAAGTGAAATAGGTGGAGAGACATAATGCCTAAAGGCAAAAGTAGAGGACTTGCCTTTAATGGGTACCTTGCCTAGGTATACCACATAAACTTCAGAAATACAGGCTGGTCTCACACAAACAGGCATGTGCACTGTGTCTGAATATACAAGAGACACGGCCCAGGTCAAAGAAGCAAAGTAATTCTTATTCACTGGGACCCCAAGTTGGGGTTTAGGAGCATGGGGCTCCATTCCTCATTTTATTACAAAGTTCTGTGTCCTTGAGCTGATTCTGCCGGTTTATGTGCAGGTACATATGCATAATACTATAGGTTAAAAGATTTGTGCATCTGAAAATATACAGGGAGGTGTGCTCTTGTACTCTTGCAGAGAAACAGTGAAAGGATTCCTGAATTCAGTTATGCTACTGTTCTGGTTTTGGGACTGGGATCTCAGCTGTAGAAAAGTGCTCTCTTGGATACAGCAAACAAGCAGTGGGTTCTCCCCTCCAGCTGCTAACTGCAGCACACTTCCAAGTCCTGGTGCAAGGAAGTGTTTTCACGTGAGAAGCTGCATTTCCCAGAACATTACATGCATATGTGCATACTCTCTCTGGGTTTTTACCAGAGAATGTGTAAGCATAGAAAACAAATTCTTTTTACGTGCAAAACTTCTGTATGTTCACATATGTTTTGCTGTGTACCTAACTGGGAGTGGTAGGGGTGGACAGATAATAACTTCTTTCACAGTCTAGTTGTCCAGCTTCAATTTACTGTTCCTTTTTCTTTGTGCTGAATTACTTGTTAATGCCAATATAACCTCTGTTTCACTCCCTTTCCATCCTAAATGTAAATCGACTTGCCACAACCTGCTACTCTCTAGAAATTACAAAGCCTCAGAAGATAATTTGTTGCTGGTGCTGATAGCATCTGTTTATTCTAATGCACCAGCCAATTGAGCTGTGCTCGCCTGCAGATGGGTAGAAAATGACCTTCAGTAAAATAGCAGACTTAACAGTTCTGAAAGAGCATGTCCCTCAGCAGCTACCTGCTGTTCATCTGAAGTCCAGGTTATCAGGGAAGCAGCAGTCAAGTCAGTGCAGAACAAGTCTGCCATCAGTGAGGCAGAAAGTAACCTACAACGTTTTAGAAAGTAAGAAAAGATGGGAATGCTTACAGCAGAATTGTGGCCTGGAGAAAGTGTGCACCAGATCTTTCCAGGGTGCTTGGATTCCTTGCTTGAATGAGCATGAAAAGTGCCTCTGCTCCTTTTCCCACAAATGTAGAATTAGAATTCAATTCTGGTGCCCACAGAAAGTCTGATTAGGGCATTGTCGCTTGGAAAATTGGATAAATAAAGAAAATAATTGAGTTTAAACTGAATAATCCATCGGAGTTCTATTGGTTGAATGGTCTTGATAGAATCGCAATAGTGGCACAAAAAGAGCCTTCTTTGTATCTTATGAATAAACAAAGGATGAATGTTTTCTCTGGATAATGGAATAATTTTCACTTCATTGGAACTTGGGAGTATGTTAACAATCAGGTTCTAAAGTTACATAAGCAAATCACTGGGGATTTCTAACTCCTAATTCTAGAGTTACAAAGCTGAAGAGCTCCCTAGGTCTTTTATTTTGATATCTTATAAGCACTACAACACTGGGGAAGTTGTAGAGATAAAAGAAATCTGATTTTAGATCAATGTTTTAAATAGATTGCTATAATTATTAATAATTAACATTAATATTAATTAATTCAAGGAATTTCAATTATAATCATGCAATAAATGACATACTAAAGCAATGTAACACCTGAACAGGCATCTACTATTGATTTTTGGAAAATAACTTTGGTCAACCTCAGTTGGATTAAAAAAAAAAAAAAAAAAGATACCTGGTTGATTATTATATTAATGTTGATATAAGAACTTCTTATAGGCCTTTAACTTGCTCCCATGCATATTCATTCATAGACTTAAATGGTACAGTATAAAATAGGAAATGGTACATGAATTACAACTGCTTCAGTTACAGATCTTAAAGTGGGATTTGTAAGTAGGTTTGAAGTGTAAGCATGTAATATAGTTGAGTTTCTAGAGTTTAGTGGTGTGGTAGTGACTGTGAGTGGAAGAGAGGTTAACTCCATACTGCTGATGTTAGCAGATGACAGAAAGGCTGGTTTAGCATAGTTTGGATCCCTTGATAGAATGGAAATAGCAAATAATTTTTCTTTTCAGAATGCTACAGGTAAAGGAAATTAAAACTCTGAGATTTATGTGCCAGATGGAATAAACTGTGTTGAGAAACAGGAATCTGGGAAAGGATTGAGAGTTTGAACGGATAATTGTCTGAATGTCATTTCTCACTCCAGTGCTGTGGCCAAAGGGTCTCAAACAGTTCTTGGATCCTTCCTAACGCCTACTTGATATTCCCTGCTTATATACCCAGGGATCACTTTACTGCTGTGTTTGGCGCTGGTGTAACTGCTTTGGGAACACTCCATCCAGCTGTGGTACCCACAAATAAAAAAAGGAGGATGTTGAAAAACTGGATATCTTTCAGAGAAGAGCCACAAGAATGACTGAAGTATTGGAAAACATGCCTTACAGTGGAGCTGATCTCCTTAGCTTACCAAACGGCAAGTCAAGAAAAGCTAAAGTCTGGTTCAAGTATGTTATATAAGGAAGAGAAATTCAGAAACAGAAGCTCCTTTGGGCAACAGCGTAGTGAGAATTGGTAGTCAGAAGCTGGATGGGTTCATACCCTGTATAAGTCTTCAGCTTTTAACAGTGGAAACCATTCTTGGAGCAGAAGTCAAGGCTGTGATTTATTCTGCCATTGGCAGAATAGATTGGATGTTTTTTCTACCAGTTGCACTCTGGTTTATGCAGGGTATTCCTTCAGAGCAGCCTTACTGCTGCCATACTTTCAAAAGTCAAACCTAGATGACCATGACTGTCCTCTCTGGCTTTGTTAATTTATAGAACAGAGTTCTCACTCCAAATTGTTCATGATCTGGATACACAAAATCCTTCAGATACAAATTCTGCTGTCTGATCTGGATCTTAAACTCCATTTTCCAGCTTCATTGTAGGATTAGATAGTAAAAGCAGGAATTTGTGGAAGTACTTGTGAGATTTTGTTTGATCATATGAAAGGCTTAGGGACTAGATACTAATTTTAAAACCATTTCTTCATGTGTCTGATTCCCGTATCAGCACACAGCCTTTGGTAGCAGGCAGGGCAGGAATTTTTGAATTAACAGTTAGCATCAGGTTCCTTTTCTCAAAGGCTTGAAGTCATAAGGATCCACCAACATTTGTGAAATGCACCAAGGAGAGCAAGGAAGAGAGCCACCATGTGTCTGGTGCCAGGTCCTACCCCTGATGTTCCCTTTAACAAAGCCTGAACTTGCAGTTTCAACTATCAGCCAGACCGCGCAGTGGCCTATAGCCTTGGCCATTATTCTGCCTTCCTTTCTGGGGAAATGTTTTCTGCTACGCAGAAATAGCATTGGCAATGGCACAGCAAGAAAGTCTGCCTTTCTGCTGCCCATCATGTGCATGCCCCACAAGAAGAAAGTCTGACTGAAATCTTCCCCAGCCTTTAAAAACAAAATGGACATGGCACAGTTCACTGAATTGGGATTGAATCCAAATATTTTTTGAATGTGATCAAACCTCTGAGCCTTGGATCTGGGTTCTTTCTATTTTAGAAACACTGCTTTCTGATCTGCTTCTCTAGGACCACTTAAAAGTCTTCAAATCAAATCAGAAGTGTGGATTTTGCCACTTCCCTACTGGGCTGCTTTGATTTCTGAGGCTTGAGTTTACCAAAAAAAGGCCACTTTGCTTCCTTCTACAGAAAGATATTGTCACCAGGGTGATATGAAGCAAGGAAATTTTATTGAAGCCTTGTTCTGAAATATTTTATTTCAAGCTGTTTTTCGCTTACTTTCATGTCAATATGCTTTCTCCAGAAGCTCTTTAATAAGACTCATACTCTGCTAAGATTGAAGTTGACTCTAAGTTTTCCACATTTTTATTGGATAAACTGTCTTTCCTTTATTTTTCTCCATTCAAGCTGTGAAAGGATTCCAGAACAAAGACCCAGTACTTGGCTGTGCTGGTTGTGGTACTGCTTCAGCCACTCCATTCTGACACCTACACAGGGCTTATGGACTTCTTGGGGAATCAGAACAAGCACAGTTACTCAATTGTCCATGCAAACATGTGCTTTTGAAATCCCATCCCCAAGGGATAGTTCTTTTTCTCTCTAAATCCTAAATAGAGTTTCATTTCTGTGAATGCTTAAGGAGGGAACACACCCCTCTTCAAGGCAGCATACAGCCTTTTCATCATTGAGGTCACACATTTGGCTGCTTTGGGAAGCATCCGTACCACAGCAATGGTGAGGTCTTCTTGCTGATTTTCTGGACAAGGTTGAATTTCACTCTCTTAAGCACATTTTTTCATGGGATTTTAATCCCTAATGCATGTAAGTACTACTCAGCTGTAAATGCTCCATCCTGTCTTCAGAGAAATTAGTCCAAAATAGTACCCCACACTGATGGGGAAGCTGTCTTAGGACAGGTGCTGTGCTAAAGTTTTGGAGGGGTTCAGCTGTGAAATTGGTGTTTGTAGTTTCTGTGCTTGTGTTAAATGCTTTAGCCCACTGTCAGGCATCCATGCCATTGCTGTTATACCATTGTAAGAGCATTTGCTCTTGGATTGCAAAAACTGGGCTGTACACCAAATTATCCATGTCCCCTTCTGTGTCCTTTTTGTTTTGAAATCTATTTTAAAGTCAAAATCCAGGAGCTTTGCAATATGGTAACGAAATGCTCTTGACTAAACTAAGGTGCTGTAAGAATGTGATAGAGATGTAGTTCGTTCGTTCATCTGAAGGTATTTATTATCATGACTGTAAACTGATCCAAATATTTTATTTATCAGTGGTTTATAGATATTTGAGATAGGTTGTATGATACTTACGTTTAACATAGTTGTACAGCAATGGCAAAAATATCATTAATGGTATCTTTTAAGACATGTCCTGATCCCTAAAGAAGTGCCTTTGTTTTGGGTCAATGGGAGATCTCTGGAACAACTCAACGATAACACTGGAAAAAAAATTTCCCTTCCCCAATATACTGTCAATACTAGATCTCCTTAGGCAAGAAAAAGATTGCTATTGAAATTAACTTTGTGAGGATCCAATCAAAGCAAAAATAATACTAAAATATATTATAAGAAATCTTAAAAGACAAACATTCTTTCTGGAGATATTCTGGAACGGCATTTCACCTGGAACAAGAAAATGAGGTGAGAAAGAATAAAAGAAATTGCTTCTGTTTTCTGGATGTTGTAATTTATTTTTTAAATAAATATATGGTAGATTGATGAAGATCAGATTGATGAAGACTTTGTTTTTATAAGGATCAGAGTAAAGTTATATATTAACTTGGGACTTCCAGACTTTCAAACTCAATGTCTTCTCTACTTGTATTTCTCCAGGTTTCCAACAAAACCAGATGAATGACTATGCTTGTTCTCTGGAATAATATGTCTTTCAGAAACCTCATATTCTTCTTCAAAAGAGACCCTGCATGGTAATTTTTACCCTTTCACCCAAACTCTCTTTGTATGTAAGCCTTCCAGCTCCAAGATGTTCTGTTTGTATTCAGAGAGCATAAAGTGAATCACCATCTTAATTAAGGTCAGCATGTGATATCTTTGCTGTTCTTCCAGCTATTCCTGGCTGGTGAACAAAGAGTTAAAAATAGGACACAGACTCTCCTCTCCTGTAAACTTTGGTGATAGCCCAGTTTATAGAATGTCCTATAAACATTCTCAGTGATACTGTGTTTTGATTAATATTCACATTTCCATCCAGGTTTTTCTGTAAAAGGCTGAGTAAGTTGAAGGCAGACCACAAAATCAGTAGAATTGTTGTATTTGCTCAACATTTCATTCAGAAGGAGGGAAGTTAGGCAATTGGTCACACTGCAATTTTTTTCAGCTTAACTCTGACTTGATAGATCTTTTTATTTTTAGTGCCCCTTGGTAAATTTGTTTGCGTCTATAACACGTCAGTAGAAATGTCTCAAATAAAATCCATTTCTCAGACTCTAGCTGGAACAGAAGCTGAAAATCAGGGTCAGGAACTTAAAAAAATAAAAAAAGAAAAGTCATGAAGACAGACGAAAGAGGGAAGTGGGTTCTAGATCATTACAGTATTTTCTGTCAGTAACTTGTATGAGTTTCATTGTGGGCCCCAAGGCAAAGAATTTTCTACTTGGGCTGCAGGAGGGAATGTGGAAGTGTTGGGAGAGGCAGGATGAGAAAGAAGATACGTTGCTTGGGCGGTTGTTCGTAGAAAAGCATCGTTGGCAAACTAGCACAATAATTTTGCAAAAGAAAAAAAACTTGCCCAAGAAGGAGAATTTTGCTGACAAGGTGTTAGGAAAATAAATATCTGCTTTTATTTAACTCTGTTCTCTAAAGGGATTTAGCATTTTGCTGTGTAGATCTTTCATACCAAACTTTCAAAGTAAACTCAGTTCCTCTGCCAACATACTTTTTAAAGGTGCAACTCAGCTCTATTTCAGCATTCCGTCTTGTTTGAAATATGTCAAATTTGTTGTCTTTTCTGACTTACAGTGAGAGGCTGAGCTTTGGGATCTGTAAAAATAGTCGTAACATGATTGAATCCTACAGGAGTCAACCATGAACAGAAATTGCTAACATTAGGTTGTGTGTGGCTTCCCCCAGGATCAGGAGGGAAATCTCACACAGGTTCTTTGGTAGTACTGGGAAAATTGTATCTGCATTCATCACTCCATGAAAGAGGCACAGTCAGTGGGCAGTGTTGGGGACCATGTACTCTACCTGCTAGCGCTCCAACAAGATCACTGTTTTTTAAGGCATATCATGTTGGTTCTAAAAACCAGTATTATAGGATTACCGAAGTGCTTGGATTCAGGTTGTTGGTGCTGCCTTTTAGTTAGATTTGGAACAGCAATAGAAAATAAGAAAAAAAAATTTTGACCTGTCTTTCACCTGGATTGTGTTTCACCATTCAGAGACAGTCCTGCAGATGTGAGCATCTCTGTCATGGAGGAGGAAAGGGTGAAGAAGAAGGGTCATCTTTTTTATTCAGCTTGTATTACCATTGGAACACTTGTAGTTATTCCCCCATCAAGGCACACTAAGTGAGGATGCCCCACAAGACAATGTAAGTGCTGTATTTTATGACCTGAATGCAAAACCTTTATTAGTTTCAACCTGCTTCTGGTAACATGTGTCTAATGTTAAATTATCTCTTTTATGTGGTTTGTGTATTACACTCTAACCTCAGATTGCTTTCATGTGTTCAACTTTCAGGAGTTCAAGAGTTTTTCAGGAAGAGCAGCAGAATGTGTTTTTGTCAATCTGTTTAGTTTTTGCGCCAAGCTGGGTTTCTAATGGGCAATTTGAACAGCAATGACTGCCTGGAAGAGCAGGCGTAAGCAGCTTGCATGGTGCAGACGTGTGAATGCGTGTGCATGGGAGACAACTACCAGAGGAACTCACTTGGTTGGAGCAGGTCAAAGGCTAGAACAACCCAGTGACAAGCAGACCAGGATGAACTGGGCAGTCACATCACGAAGTCCTTATTTTCTTAAGCAGCCATGCTTCTAGAGATACAGGTAAGTGTATAAATGATAGACCTGGCAATGGTTCATGCTGAGCAATGCTGAGCAATGCTGTGCCATGATAGGGGACTGGACTGACAACTCTAGGGCTGCTGTGCTCAATCCTGCTGAGCTGCCTGAGCCTGAGTCAGATTTTTTGACTAAAACTCATGTTTTCTAAACTAGATTTAGATGCCTTGGAAAATGTTTCGGATGAGTGACCCACTGGCCGGTTACTGAGATAGGGTGAGTAGCAGCATGGCAATAGTCAAAGAGGTTTCATACTTGTCATGGTGCCATGTGGATTTTCTAATCTCCTGCCTTTAGAGCCAAGTACCCACAGCCCCTTACTCTACCTTGGCCCATAGTGGTCTTCCAGAGGCTACCCATGTGAAGGATGAAGCTACAGGGGGTTGTATTAATGCACATGGTGAGGCAGGAGCAAGGCAACTACATTATGGTGGGGCAGCACAGGGGTTACAGCAAGTTCTGGGGAGAGGGGTGGAGGCATGCCAGCATGCTGGGGCTATGTGCTAGGGATGCTCCACCCAGGTTGCCTGTGGCCAAGGACTGTCACTGTGATGGATGCCATAGTGTGGGCTGTCAGACAGCATCTTCCTCAAGGCCCGTTCTCTCTCCTCTGCAGAAAGGAATCCAAGGAGCAAGGCAGCAGGAAGCTCCAAACTTCCCTGCTTCCAGTACCTGCTTTGCTCCTCTGTGCTGCAAGCCCTCCCTGGAGGAAGAGGTGGGACCTTCTTCTGTCTCTTCCTGAGTGGGATGATCTCAGCATGAGTCACTTGCGGCACGATATGGACCCTTGTTCCTTTGGAAACAGCGCCCAACTAGCAGCAGCACAGCTCAGCACGTCTCTGACGCAGCTTCTGGAATAGGGCAGGGCACCTTCCTAACCAAAGCATTCAAGGGCAAGGCTTGAGAGTGCTCTAACTTTGTGAATGGCTTTTGCCTGAGAGCGGGATGCAATGAGCAGAAGAGGGTGCAGATGCTGTGGATCCATATCGCTCATTCTTGGTGTCCATTTAGTGTCTGCAAAATATTCACTTTTGAGCCTTCAGGGAAAGCCACAGGAAGAGTAAGTACACTACTAGAAATGTTGGCTGTAACACAAAGGGAGATCTTAGTTTGTTGGTCACTGGTGTCTCAGTAGGGATTCAATGGCTGAGGATTATTCCTGAAACCTCCACTTGAGTCCCAGCCTTTTTGCTGTGGGAAAGTGCCTTTCTCCTGCTTGAGTCTTCTTCTCTGGTCTTAATTTTTAATGTGTCTCACGAGATTCTCATATATCTCCTAGACCAAGACCTTCCTTCCCTCACATAGGTCTACCCTTCCCTCGAGTCATTGGAAAACACTACCCGAAAGCCATTTGTGTCTGAGTGACATGTTGGGCAGTTAATGAACCAGCACAGCTGTGTCAAAGCATCTCAGCAATGAATATAGGCTAAAATAGAAGCCACAGGCGGGAAACATGCAAACCCTTCCTGTGCCAGAGATGAAATCCAGGGAATGCTGGGCTGAATTGCTGGCTTTTCACGCCTCTCACTAATTAAATCCTAGTCTGTAGTCCACTTGCTCACTCTTTCTGAGTTGGTGGCTTCTTAAAAGCTTTATGAAGGCATTTCCACTGGGGCATCTTCCAGTAACAACAGAAATCCTCATGCAACACCTTTAAAGCAGACACATGTAATTAGGTTGTTTTTTGGAAGGTTGGTTTGTTGCAGGCAAATGGCCCATCACAGAGTTTAAATGGCCAGCTTGTCCAGTTTTTAACCTCACAAAGATTTTGTTACAGTTGATCCTTCCCTGTTGGTCCCTGTACCCTGTTCCAAGTAACTTAAATGATACAGCTTAAGTCTATTTAAAAGAAGGGGGTGGAGTACTTCCACTCATTCCAGCAAAGAAACAAACCCAGGCCAGTCAAAAGGTTTCAAGTAATATTAGACGATACTCAAAATATGAAGACATTTGGTTTGTTTAACAATCCCCATGTGGTGAGTGGAAGAAAGTTGTCTAGTTTTTAATCAACTTAATGTTTTTGCAATGCTGCATGTTGAAGTGGGAGTAGTAGTTACTATGTAGACAGTTCTCATAACTTGATGCTGAATTTTGCAGTGTGATGCTTTTGGAAAAAAGTAATGTTATTATCTAAGAAAGTAAGTTCTTACCAAAAAAAGAAAAAAATCGCCTCTAGCCCTTACACTTCTGCATAGAATGTATACACCCACATTTACTTGGGTACACACTTTGAGCTGTACCCAAATACACCCTGAAGTAAAAAAAAAGACAAAAAATCCCTCACCAAACCTTATGGCTTCTGAGTCAACCCCATGTAGTCATGCTCCATTTTGCATTTGACTTTTTTTGTTGTTGGCATTTCTGCAGTTATAAGTCAATGGATGCCCTGAAGCAAAGATTTGATCTTATTTGATCTTTCTTGCCTGAGCTTGTCCCACAAAAGGCTATCGGTAATAAATATTATCCCAAGTGATTGTGGTATAAGTAATAGCATTCCTTACCCAAAGATCATCCAAAAAAAAAAAAAAAAAATCACTCTGTTCACATTAGGAAAGAACTGCTGGGAAGAAAGGTACAAATGACTCTTGTCTCTGCTCTTTATGTCAGATACAGCTCACCTATGAACCAAGAACCAGATAAACCCAGCTGGATCTGAGCAGTCTCTAGTTCTTGATTTCTGCCTCTGTTTTGGTGGTGAAGCCCGTGTCTGAGACTGTGCTTGAACCACCCTCTTCTTCCTTTCCTATATGGAAGTACTGAAATGGCAGCCTCTTTCCCAAAGGGGGAAAACATGGTGTCTTCCCTCTTTTGGCCTGACAGCTCAGGCCAGCTCTGCACAGCTGTGCACCATCACAGCAGCAGAAAGTCCAAGCTTACTCTTCTTCTGTTTTCAAATATAGGTGGTAGAGGGTGAGAAGACTTGAAAGTACACTGGTTCATCTGTATTTTTAACAAAGTGCTTTTGTGTTTTAGGCTTCCCTGTAAAATATAATGATAGATTTCTTCAATAATAATTACAATGGGAAAAAAGCTTCATTCAACTTGCATAAGACTAGCTTTATCTGGGCATGCGTGCTTATAAGAGTTTAATTGTTTATTATCTACCAAAGACCATGAGTTTTTATTTAGTGATAAGAAGGGTCAAAAAAAACCATAAAGGAAGCCCAAACCAGAAACCCCTCTCTGTAGGCTTTTTAGTTCCACCACAGTACACTAGTGATTCTCACTGGAATAGCATGTGGTTCTCTTATCTTGCGGTGAGAAGATAGAGAGTCCCTGGGGAAAGCAGTAGACTGCTTTGAGTCAAGCAATGGCAAATGTGGAGTGTGATTTTTGGAATCTCTGTCCATAATCCGTCTTTAAATGTTCCTATAGTTCTGTGCAGTTCGAATTACCTTAATTGCGTGATGGATTTACAGTTGTATCATTTCAGATATAATTACCTCTATTATCAAAAACAAAGGGGACACGTGCCAGTCTGAAGTATTGAAGACACGGCCTTAAGGAAAGGCTTGTCTCTTCCCCTCACACGTGCACACACAAATATTTCTGCACAAATCCCTGTCTACCTACTTGTCAGTGCATTCGTTGTACCTTGACTTCCAGGGCTGCCTTTTCTTCATGCTTCCAGGAAGGTTGAAAAGACCTTTGATTGATTAAGTTAATGGTCATCATCACACGCCTGGATACCAAAAGAGGTACAGCTATTTGAACTTTGATATATGTAGCAAGACTAAAATAATCTGTTTAACAGTGCTTCCCCAGGGTTTGGAGAAATGGAAACCTACAAGCCATCAAACAAGAGTAACAGGGCACTCAGTGGAATTGCTGTACCTGGTTTGTACAGAGTAGAGCTCTTCACATGAATGCCCTCTGTGCAAGCTAGTAAATCTCATTCTGTAAATCCTCTCTTTGGAGTCCAATTTTGTATTCAGGGTAGGCAACTTGCCTGCAGGATCTTCCAAACCTCACTTGTTCTCTCACTGCAGGTATCTCCAGAGTTACTGTTTGGACCTGTCTGCTCAAGAAGTTCACTGCAAATGGAAGCAGGACTGGACTATGAATTTCTGTTTGCATTTAGGCATTTTTATGAAAACTCTTCACTTACCACTGTTCAGTCCAAAGCTATGTGAGCCCACTCCCAAAGACAAATATAATGGTTGCTGCCCTTTGCTATAGATGGACATCACTAGGATTAGACCATGAGTAGTGTGAGGGGGGAGAGATTATGCTTTCTTGGAATATGTTAGATATAGATTTTTGGGCTTTCTTAACTCGTTTTAAGGTAAGCAATACTGATATACTGAGTGGTATTGTGACGAAGGGCAGCGAGGTGTGTGTGTCTATGTATAAACGTATGTAGTAGATACATAGTCATGACACTGGAGAATTAGACACATTACAGCAGGGTGGTGGCGTTTTTCATATCAGCCTCATTCATCTCTCTGTGCTCTGTGCCAGGAATAAAAGGTTTTGATGATGTTTGGTGGCACGCAAGCAGCCACCTGATGGTCCTGTTGTGTACACACCCATGGATGTTGCCCTGGAGACCTCACGGCAGTGAGGGCGGCATGCCTGTTTGCATCCAGATGCTGAGAGTTGCTCGGAGTATCTTATCCATCAAGCAGGTTAATTGGGACCTTCGTCAGCACCTGCCCCCTTTGCTGTGTGGCTCCTTGTTGTCTCTGCAGAGCTCCAAGAGGGAAGAAGCAGCGTTACCAAAACACAGCAGGAGCAGAAGAGAGTTGGGTTTGGGTGCTGTTTTTTTCATGTAATCATGCATGACTGTGCAAATCAGCCAGGAGTGAGGCCACTAAATCCTTTGGGAGTCTAGACCCCCTTTCCCTGTTCGTAGCACTCTGCCCTGCTCACCAGGGTGGTGTCAGAGGGCGTCCTTGGCACAGCATGTTGCTCTCCAAGGGGGATTCATCCCACCGAATATGGACACAGTAACACCTACACCTGTCTAGACAGCCCTTCTAACAAGCAGAGAGCAAGAGGTGTGTCTAGTGGCTGAGTCATTTTAACCTGAAAGCCCAAATAAGCCTGGATAATCTCCCCTAAAAGTATGCCTATTTCCTCCAGCAGCTACGGATGGAGATACCTGCATTGTAAGGCAAGCTGTCTCTGCCTATTCTCTTGTTGACTGTGGCCATGTAAGCATTAACAGATGAGAATACTGATTTGCTCTGTCCTTGTGCATGTCTTCCAGGTCTTTTGCTGTTTCTGGGTATGAGAAAGGAATAGCCAGCTACTAGCCAGTGCTCCATCTTGAATTTTTATAGCTCCCTCTAATGAACTAGGCAGCTGGAGGTGTGCCTCAGTGGTTAGTGCAAGCAGCTGACCACAGTGCTGAGGCCTTTCCTTGTTCTAGGATGTCATACTCTACTGAGAGCTACCATCAGTTATACACAAAATCCCCGAATCTCTTGGTATCTCCTTTGCTCAAGCATGAGACCATACTACAACTTGTTGTGTTGGGAGGATGCTGGGTCCTATGCTGAATAAAAGCCCACACCAGACTTCAGTCACAGAAGAGATTTTTAAGTGACTTTTAAATATGTGGGCAGGGGACTGCTAGCTGTTCTCCAGCACTGTGCCACTTCCAAATCCTGGTGATAGATACAGACATTAAGCAGAGGCTCTACCATCCAGTCCATCAGAGCACTGCTTCACAGAGCAGGGGACGGATGCAGGAAGTCATCAAGGGTGAGGAGCTGGCTTTAGAGAGTATGTTTGTACACATCTGAAATGCATTCACTACCTGTGATGTTAAGCCATTTTCTGAGCTTCAGTTCATTGTGTTGTGCTCTTTCTGGCTCTTTCATCATGTTTGTATAAGGCATAGGCCTTTGGGTCAGAACTTTTCTTCCTTTGACACTCCTAACTCATTCTTGCAGGCTTACATTTGTTGTTGTTGCTGTTGTTGTTGAGTAACCAGTAATAAATAAGGTTTGGTCAAGGCATAGCTGAACCTCAAAACATCTCTGAGTTGTCTGTAGTATGAGTACCATTGCTCCTGATTTATGATTAGGAGAAGCATGGTGCAGACTGTCCACAGATCAAGACAAAAAATACCAATTTGTGCAGTATTGTATTTAGGGGGATAACATATTCCCTGTCAGAAATTCTGTACACCTGGATGTAGACAAATGAAGAAAGGCCTGAACAGACTAAAAGAAAATACCCCTTTCATCTAGAAAATGTGTTTAGGAAAGGAAATTTTTACCTTGTGTCCCTTTTTTCAGGTAAGAGTTGAACAAGCATCTTCCTTCTAGAGACACAGGGTTCCTGTAAGTGGGAGAACAAAAAACACTGCAGTGAAAACACCCAGCCCTTGAATTCCAAATACAACATTCTCCTTTCAAAGTAAGATTTATATGCAAGAAGACAATCTCTCTTACAGAGTTTTTCCTGTTGCTCAGAGTGCACTCACTGGAAACAAGCACACGATTTTAAAAGATATTGGAAGAACAGCTTGAACACAGAGAAAGGAATGACCTGGAGTCTTAAAAAACAGACAAGCTTTTCAGTAGCTGGGAGCTTGGAATAAGAAGCTGAAAGTCATGTAAGGCCAGTAAAATTTGGGACATTCTTTTTACCTAAAAAATAACCAATCTTGGCTTCACTCATTGGTATCTCTGCTCAGGGATTAAGTTAACTGTTTTGTGGGGAAGCTGGATGCAAATCTGCAGCTGCAGTGGTGAGTTTTCTTGAATGTGTAAAGGGTCAGGATGAGCGAGTGCTTAGGTTATTTGAGGGCTGGTGTTCCTGAGCCCTCTTTGTCTGGGATCCAGACAACCCTTCCTGTTGAGAAACACTGGCCTACTTCTTCAGTGCAAGACAAACAACATACCAGCTCCTACTTTAGCGGGACAGTGGAAGCAGTGAGCTATTTCCATTTAATGCTACAAGCATGTAGTGGCTTCTAGAGGTAATCTAACCAGAAGTAGCACAGCTCCTCTCCGTCTCATTCCTTGGTTTTATTAAGACAGTTCAGGCTTTTGCAAAATTTTAGAAGATGATGTGGGGGCTTCGTGCAAGGAAAAGGACATTGAAAAAAAAATCTCTTTTGAACAGAATGGAGCAAGGGTTTGTTTGTCATGCAATATGGCATCACAGCAATGATGGAAATGGCTTTGCTGCTTTGACATGCTGGTAAGAGTCTAAGCTGTGCTCTGAGGAGCACTTTCTTTGCTGTGTCCCTTAGGAGCCACTGTCTAGGAAATGGGGAAAGGCATACAGAATATGTTTTGACACCTTTCAAACTGGTAATTTGTGGCCATAAATTGGACTGCTTTTTTGCAACTTTGTCCAAGTTACCATGTTGCTACTTTAGAACCACCTGAATCCCGTAGCACTGGCTACTACAATGTCTCTGTCGTGGTTTAAGCCCCGGCTGTAAATCAGAACCACGCAGTCTACTCCCCTACCCCCCCCCAAGAGGGATGGGGAGGAGAATCGAAAGAATGTAACTCCCACGGGTTGAGATAAGAACAGTCCAGTAACTAAGGTATAACACAAATCACTGCTGCTGCCACCAATAATAATAATGATAAGAGAAATAACAAGGGAAGAGAATACGATACTGCTCGCCGGAAAAGAGAGCCCGACAGAAAGAGGACGTGCCCTTCCGGGTAGCTCCCAGTTACATCCCCTGGCATGACGTGCTGTGGTATGGAATACCTCTTTGGCTAGTTTGGGTCAGGTGTCCTGTACCTGCTTCCTCCCGGCCCCCCCTCCTCCCTGGCAGAGCATGAGACTCACAAAGTTCTTGGTCAGTCTAAACATCAGTGTTATCAGCTTTGTTCCCAGGCCAAAAGTCAAAAACACAGTGCTGCAACAGCTACTAAGAAGGAGAAAAACTGACTGCTACTGCTGAACCCAGAACAGTATCCACTCCTTATTCCATATCATTCACGTCATGCTCAGATCCCACATTTTCCATATACCCTCACTCTCATCTCAGTGCACTGTTATCTTAGTGCACAGACCAATCCCTATAAAGCTGCTGAGTCCATTCGGTCCATGATGTTGGGCTCCATCTCTTGTAACAGTCTTTCAGGGCAGGAGAAGCTGTGTGCAGTGTTGGATCGTTGCCTGCTGATGCTGATCATTCCTTTACTGTAGAACTCGTCCGGTTCTATCAAAGTTCATTCTCTGTTGGGATGATGGTCGGAGGGAAGTCAGGGCCAGTCGCTGGTGCCCTGCAGACTTCTAGTTGATGGGCTATAGCAGACAACAGTGTACAATTGAGTTCATTGTCTGTTTTCCCCTAAAATCAAATCCCCTTGAGGTGCACATCGGACTTCCCCATCTTCCCGCATTACCTGTCTGTTTAACCACAGATGACCTGCACAGGGGCAAAACCAGATGCAGGGACTGACCTCAGCAGTTTTTTGGTTTTATTCTTTCTTTAGGGTTGTCTTCTTTATGGTAATTGAATGGTATAGTCCTTTCATCTCCTGCCTCTTATACACCCTTATGACAGTTTAAAAGGATCAACCAATAAGAACATTGTGTGTACATAAAGCCCATATATTCTACTGATGACTATGTAGGCTATTACATATACATTTAATAACTGTATCACATGTCTAGTTTTCTGTGTGTGAAAAGCATAGAGGTATCTATCAACAGAAATAATGCATACTAAAATGCTATGATGTGGTAGAAGGGCTCTTAGCAGAAGATGTGTGGGAAATACTCTTTGTTATGGCTGTACCAACCTTGACTAGCCCCATTGTGATGAACCCAAGCTGAAGAAACCTTTGTACCACACAGTATTTTCCAGTTAATTATATATATTTGTACATCTGGGCGTGTGTGTGTGGACAAGTGAGATCATCCATTCCTTTGAGATTTTTTTATCCTACCCAAAACATTTTTCCTTTCCCGAGCTCCTGGAAAGGAGCTTGACAACAACAATAGAGCCAAGAGCCTTCTCTCTCATCTGGTGTCTGCAGTCCAGTGTCTGCTCCAGGGTGTGGCCTCTGGGCACTCAGGTGGTGTCAACTCCAAGGATTCCAAGGTCCAGCTTGAGTCTGCTGCAGTTCCAAGCTCAGATAACATGGGATATTTTCAGGCCAGCCTGGCTTCTGGCTGGGTTCTTGACAGAAGTGGGAAACAGGAACCAGGAACACATGTTTTTAAATTATTTTTTTCCCCCTTTGTATTTGTCTGAATATGAGAAAAACATAACAAATTAAAGCTCTAGGTTTTGAGCCACCTGGCATCCCTTAGTGGTGTATATTTAAGAGTCTAGCTCACCTTTAATTCAGACAGATTTTTTCTATAGTTGTACTTGAAAAATTCTATTTTAGTACTTGCTTAGAAGTGTTGGGGTTAGTTTTGGTTGTTTTTTATAGAGGTGGGCTGGTTTGTGTAAGGTTTTTTCTTTTTGAAAATGGCATTATTATTTCTTCCTTCCCATATTATCTTGGATCAGAAGGTTCACTGAGATTCCAAACTATGGCTGGCTACAACTTCAGCACATCTGTGACAATGCAGGCCATGACATGCCAGAGAGATGGAGCGTGGTACATACAGTCCGAGAAAGATGTGACAGATTAACACTGCTAATAATGTTTACTGCCCTGGATCTTCTACTAAAATCCCCTTCTTCCAGGTAGTTTAACTCTTGAGACACTGATGTAGCAAGTACCTAAAGAAAACAGATGCCTACAGACAACTGCAGCAATGGTGGACACCTGGAATATTTTGTGCTCCACCAAACAATATTTCTTCGTTGTAGAACTCAACAAAAGTAGAGGTGTGGGTTACTCTTTACTAGCAAGGGAAGACAATTTCTGTTTAAATTCTCTGTGATTTCAGGCAGTGTGCTGGCTGGAATCTGCATCCTGCTCCCTGCTTCCATAACAAGTATGAGGAATGCTGGGCAGCACTGACCATGTGATGCTTATCTGTAGCATAAGGTGTGATGGCTCCAAAATACACCCCTCTTCCCTTGTTCTGAAAGGCCAAATGGTGTTCTGAAATGCTGGAGATGGTGTGGGGGAAAGGGTTGTAGGAGTATGAGGAAAGAAAACAATCAATGTGGGGAAAAAAACCCCACCTTTTCTTCCTCTTTCCATTCATCATCTTCCACTTTCCCTACCTAGAAAGCACAAAGTGTGCAATGACTGGAAAACTTACATAGCATAGGCTGGGCTGTGCAAAAATACTCTAGGTATATCTTGATTTTGGGGATATAAGCAGGTTATATTTATAGTTTTGCTTTGGGTAAGGAGCTCATGAACCAGTGAGAGTCCTGCAGCCCTGACCTACATAAGGGAAGGAGTCAAGCCTGGATTACAGGATCATTAGTTCTTAGCCTAAAACAAGAGGGATGTGCAGGATGGATAGGTGTTATTGCACAGTATAATGCATCTTTCCAAAGGAAGCTGCAGTCTTGTCTAAAGAAGTCTTAACCATGTGGGAGACAATGAAAGTTGATTGCTGCACTCAACAGGATCAGGGTTTCCTTTGTAGTCTCTTTCACTCCCCGAAGGTTTATAACATCTGCCTGGATAGAGGAAAAGACTGTAGAGGTGGTCTGAACATTAGGATTGCTCACCTGTCCCAGAGGGCTGTTCTGGAAGAGGCAGAAACTTTCTCCTGCACACCTGAGCAGTAGTGGGGCTCTCTTGGCAAAGCTCTACCATAGGAGGTATAAGCAGTTTCCAAAATTTGGAGAGGAAATACGCTTACAGCTCTCTCTTCATTGCAATAACTAGTGGGAGGAAAGAAAGGAAAGTCCTGCAATGATCATAATTGAGTTGAAAAAAAAAAATCTCCAGGCTCCAGGATACCCTAGCCACTGCGGTTAGAAAGACAGAGATTTTCCACCTAGCATTGGACAGGCTCTGGAATGAATCCTTGATTTGGGATAGGAACCCTGTTGTTCTGGTTTTATCAGAAGCACACTCTATAATAACTGCAGCAAGAAATTCTGGTCTTATTAAAGTCACAGGTAGAACTTGATGAATTTTGCTTGGCAGAATTGATAGATGGAAGGAAAAGTCAGATCAGTGGAAGCAGTCTGACTTCAAATAGTTGTGATTTTCTGGAAAGAGAGGAGAGAGGGAAACTCTTGCTAGTTTATAATTTTTCCATGCCTCTTCAGTAGAGCTACTGGTATAGTGAAGCTAGAGCCCTGCTTATTATTTGCAAGCATTTATTAAGTATTTATTCTTACATGAAACAGAATCTCCACATTAGGTTCTAGCCTTTTCCATTTACCTTCTTGATTATCTAATTGTGTCCATTTCTATGGCATTGGCTGTTACACATAGTCCATCCATCCTTGCATCTATGCTGGAGAGCAAAGTTACTAGAAGACAGCTATTGCACAGATTTACTAGACCTTACCTGTTCTGTTGGAGCGAGCCACATGCATGCCCTTAGACAGCAGCCCTTAAAGGGCAGCCTCTGCCATGTTGAGCAAGGACTTAGCTGCCTCCCCTAGTCCCAGGACAAGAACTGGCAAACAGGAAGTTACCTTATTGTAAGTGGTGTGCTCTAAAATTACACCGAAGCTTACCTTGCGGTAACTTGCTCGTGTAGTCATGGCCTTAAGGTTTTTCCTTAGTATCCATGCCCACAACATCTAAGCATTTTATGGTACAGCGTACACTAAACATTAATTTCAAATTATTGAGACTATTTTCATGACTCAACAACTTTCTAATGACTGTGTACCTTGTTAAAGTCTTGCAGCTCTTTAATAACAAAGTTTTCCCTGATCCCTTGGCATTTAAACACCCTGTATAACTGAAATGAAATGCATAGCTGAAGTGTTTTTTTAGGACACTTGATTTAAATTGAGCCCAAAGCAGAAAAGGACTCTTTGAACATCTCCAGAGTGGACACTCCCAGAGCTGTCTGTATACAGTTTGAATTAATTATTCCCTTCATGGAAATTGTACAAGATGTCCCCCAGGCTCTTTTTCACTGCCTTGCTGCCCTTTTGTGATAATCCCTTGCTATCCTCTGGGCTTTCTGTGGTCCTAAACTTAACATATAAAGCTATTTTTATCTAGGGGCTAGGGTGTGAATAAATTCAGAGAATGTCTCTCAGCATGACTTTGTGTTTGTGAGCCTTCCTTTGAGTTGATGCTCAAACTTTCTTGCAAGCTGCCTTTGAGCATCCTCAGGTGAAATAGCTGCAGTTATTATATATTATATTATATAAATATGTTATATATTATATGAAGGATTTTTTCCCTTGGGTCGCAAGAGGCAGCAATCAGCCAAGAGCAAAAGGGAAACTTCAAGGCAGACAGGAGGCTTAGGAGGTGGAGCCCATGATCTCTGTTCTTCAGTGCACCACTGCTGCATTAAATGCCCTTGAACGAGTTTCCTTGCCACTCTCAGGTAATGCAGGTGAGACACAGGCATTCATCCCGCAGCTATGCCAGAGCTGCACTATGTCTTTGCTGGGCTTAGCTCAACTCATTCAGCTGGGGTTACAATAGCAGCTTAGGGAGATGCGTTCCCAACCCTCCATTAATTTTAAATGGGGACACAGGTGACTCTAGGGTTCTTGAAAAAGCCAGCCCTTCTAGTTTTATGGAAAAGGTATAATGAGCCAGGAGAAAAGAAGGATTTTGTTCATGTCACTAGTTGTCATGAGTCCTTAGGATGGAGGCAACAAGA
Organism: Psittacula echo; assembly: GCF_963264785.1. Lineage (NCBI taxonomy): Eukaryota > Metazoa > Chordata > Aves > Psittaciformes > Psittacidae > Psittacula > Psittacula echo. The sequence continues at coordinate 27,394,271 of NC_137740.1, read as the reverse complement.
TCCACAACCTCTTTAATGACCAACAGCAAAGAAAATGCACAGCACAAGTGCTTTGTACCAAAATGCCAGTTCACTTAGCCGGCAACTAGTAACAGGTTACCTACCCTGCAAGAGCCTCGCTGAGCTCCTGCCGGCAGCAGGGCTGCTTCCAAGAATTGAAAAAGTGTTGTAAATCTAGCTGTTTCATCATTTAAACATCAGCTGAGAAATAGCTTCTGCTAAACTTTAAAGAATATAAAAAATAATAAAAAAACAACCCAAACAAACCCCAAACCAAAAAAAAACCCTAAAACCCAAACCCACTGTACTCAGCTTGGGGCCCAGCCATGGCAGGAATGCGTTTTTGGGGTCAGCCAGATAGGTGTCCTAAGGTTCTGCCAGCTGTGCTTCCTCTGTGCTGCAGACCACACTGGCAGGTTTGCTGGCTCAGGTGAGCCTGGTCTCCGTACTGCCTCATACCTGCCTGGCTCAAGGCTTGCACAGGGGTACTACAGAGACCTGCTACAAGCTAGACTGGGATGAAAGATGTCTTAGAGCCAATGTCAGCTTGTTTGTGAGAGGGACAAAACACCTATGAGCACTGGACACCCATAGCACTGGGCAGGACACTATGTGTACTCAGTGGGCTCTGCTGTGACAGAGAACTGGTGGTCTCGGATGTTCTGAACCCATGGGAGCTGCAGTCGGTCAGTTTGGGTCACAGGTAACGTGACCAACATTCTGTCAGGCCATCATCCTTCTTATTTCAACGTAAACACTTCCCACCTGTCCCAAATATGCATGCCATTCTTCAGGACTTTCCAGCATTGCTTACATTTGTAGAACTTTATTCCCTGCACCCGCTCCCTGTGCCGCATCTGTTCCCATCACAGCTGTGGCCACCCTGTTCTGTCTGGCTGACACTCTGTCCACCCTTCCCCTCCAAAATACTCCCTCCCCTCCAAGATCAGAATACTCTGTTTTTATTTATTTACCCTGCAGCTGTCAGTGTTGTGTCTGGGTCAGTGCACTGCAACATGGAGGGACACAGGATACATGGAAAACCCTTAAAACTGTCAATCCTAGTAGTAACCAATATACACAGTGTCAACAAATATATCCCTTGCCCCGCTGCTCCTTTGAAAAGAACAGGTCCAGATGATGGAAGAAATGACATTGTTGGAGGCTGGTGCAAACATCCTGGCTTGAACCAGCACTGGATTTGCATGTGATCAGGGAGAAGAGACAGGGCTGAAGACAGAGTATATCCCAGGGCTTGCCCACTCAATGTTTTTTCGCACTGCACAGAAATGCGCAAGGCAGAGACATGGTTCTGAGATGTTGGGCAACAGCTTTCCTGTCTTTCTGCTTTCCTCACATATTGCTTTGTAAGATGAAGGGAAACCCTGTAAGTGTCACAAAGTGGAAGATGCTGTTGAGGAACAGGAAGCAGCTGCGATGGTGCATGGTGGCAAAGAAAGGCAGAGCCAGGAATGAGTCTGATTTCTTCTGTTTCTCTGCTGATTTAAAGCTGAGTATCTAGACACCAGCTTTGGTGGAGATGAGGCCTTAGCCCTGTTCAGCCACAGCATCCTATAAAAGATGGCCTAGTACATGGGCTCATCAGTGGACCACTCATTCCTATATCAGTGCAAACCTTGTCCTGGTGTGAAGACAGAAGTCTTTAACTTAGTAAAGAAACGAGTATGACTATGATTTAGGGTTGTAGAGAAATAGGAAGAGCTTTTAAGTAGCCAGTGCCTAGTAAAAAAGATAGTTGCTGCTGACCAGTGTTGATTGATGTAACACACACTTTACGTGTTTCCAGGAGGGCTTGCAGAGTGGCTGGGTGAATGGACTTGGTCAAAATTCCCTGCCATGCTGCTGATACAGAACTGCAGTGGCTCTTCTTCATGTTGCCCATCCCATGCTCAGCCCAACAGCTACAAGTGAGGCCGTGTTGTGCAGGTGCTTGTGCTGCTTCACGAAAACAGACCTGCAGGACCAGGTGCTGATGGATGTGTAGGATGTTCTCCCAGCTCTGGGTGTGTGATAAGGAGTTGCTCAGCATGCAGGGCAATGAGTTCAAACTGTCCATTTGAATTCAATGTAACAGGTTATTCAGAGGTTCTGCTCTCTTTAAACAGCTTTTTGTTTCTGCACAGATACTCAAGGAAGATAAGTTAACATTCCAGCAAAGTCCAAAGGTTGTGTGGTACCCAGCACTGCATGCAGAACAGTTAGTTGATTCTCTGGGACGCTGTTATGGCCATTGGGAAACAGGGATGGATTGACTGGCTCAGGGCTATTTTGTGTCAGTAGCCATCTTTTTTTTTAGTATACCAGACACTGTTTTTTAGGCAATCCCTTTGTATCCTCTACCCCACCAAAATGCAAATGCCCACATTATAGCTACACCACTAAACCAGGGCTGTGGTTTCCTGAGTGCAAAGAGCTGAGTGCAGCTGAAGGCAGTGCTTCCCTGCAAACCCGGGTGCTTGCTTGTGCCAGCAACTGTAATTCAGGCTAAGGTAGGATGCACACCTCAGCAGCTGGGTGCGTGGCTGGAAACCAGGTCTTCTTCAGCTGCCAGCTTCTGCCTCAGGCAGTGCTCAGGGACACAAGAGCTGTTCTTTCCTCTGTATCTTCTCAGGGTGTGGGAGAAAGAGGCATCACTTTTCCCTCTTTAGCTCCAGAATGATGTTAGGAATGGCTGGCATGGAGAAAGCGATTTCCTCCTCCCTTTCTCCTTCCCTAAGAATAGCCAGTTTGTACGTCTGTCAAAAACCAGAATAGCGACTAAAGCCCAATTGAGAAAGGAGCAGGTTGCAGCACTGTGACCAGGTCACAGGTGCCTTTGATCAACTTCCTATCTGCTAAGAATCATCTGCCTTTTCCCTGGCACCATGCCAAGTGCTGCAAGGCAATTAGCAGGCACTTCAATGAGAACCTTGCTAGAACCTCTCCCTCCCACCTCCCAGAAGGACATGCTTCTGTCACCCAGGCTTTTGGAAGAGGGAACAGAGAGGTGTAGGCAGGCTGCGGCAAATGGCTTCAGGATACCTGGAGTCCTGCATCTGATGTAGAAGTAGGATTGGGAGCATGAATTAAAGCATGTGTTCAATGGGGACATGCTAGCTCCAAGCACCAAACTTGCATTGTGATTGTCAGTTGAGGTGTTATACTGCTATCTCTTCAACCTGGGGACCTGAGGGCTGCAAAAGGCACTGAAAGGACAGAGTCTGTATCACACCTTTACTGCCATCCATACTTCAATCTCTGCAGCTAATGCAACTTGTTGAGAATCACAACCCTGACCATGACCTCCTTCCTTGCAGCTCTGCCTTTGTCCTCCCAACCTGTAGGACTCACCTCCTTCTTGCATTGCTGCCTCTTCTGCCAACTGCAGCCCCACAGGTTGTGGCAGTAAGAAAGACCTACAGGTGATAAGAGGTGGGAGAGAGAAGATGACTTTTTTCCTGGCAACTTGACCCCTTTACCACCTGGTGTTGGTTCCTCTCTCACAGGCATCCTTTGAGAAGGCATTCCCTCCGGAAGGCACAGAAAGTTGTGATCTACATTTGTATTTATCTGTTATTGGTCTATAGTGTACCTAAGTGATGAAAACAGCTGCCGACAGCCTGGCAGGTTAAGAAAAATTGACTGCCTGGAACTACAGGTTCACATCCCAGCAGTAATATTTTTAGTCCTTCAGATGCAGCTAAACTTGTAGCTAGCAGCTTACTGGGTGTTCAGAGATTGATGTTAATGACATGTTATGCAAAAGTATCTCTTCCAGGACAGAATCTTATTCCTCCTAGTGCAACATATGCAGTTATTAGTCTTCCACCCCAGAAGTGGCCACATGTCTGATTCTGGCTACGTATACAGCAGCTTGTGAAACATGCCAAGACTCTCCAGTATGGAAGGCATTACAGAAATTTAAGACAGGATCTGAGCTATGACAAGCAGAGTGCATGGCATCATATTCCATCGTGCAGCAGGGGAAACAGGGATGCAAAATACGTTCTTGAGCTGAATAAGCCATTTGGACAAAATAAGGACCGAGGTGAACTTTAGTCTCCAAATTTAAACCGAAACCGGATCAGAAGCCTTCTCACATTGATGTGTCACAGTTACCTCATGAAATTACCCCACCTCCATCGCCACCAGCTGTTTTTTGGTGTAGGAGTTTAATTCATAGTTCCAGTTGCTGAAAAACACCCAAAGATTGGGGCAAAGCAAACAGGAAATCTGGTAGCTCAACTATGGCAGGCTGAATCATTTCATTACTCTGCGTTGCAGAAACTCAGACCCCAACGATTACTTTTCATTTTTCTTTTGACCTCATGGGACTTTTTATTTTTTGGAACTGCTTGGTGAGAAAGCATTTCAGATATGAGCATTGTCTTAGGTCTTCTTGCTGCTTCATGATTTGTGGTTAACATGATGCTGGAGAAACCCAGCAAAAATCCCTCTGGTTAGCCCAGCCTAACTTAATCTAGTCCAGCTGCAGCCCCCGAGCACCAAATTGTAACATCTGAAGATTTTCTTCAGGACAAATTAGCACCTCATCACATCCAGTCACCACCTCTACCTGGAGTAAAGGGAAGGGGTGAGCCCCATCAATGGGTGGATGATATGTTTGGGCTTAGTTTGTATTCATGGGGCAGAGACCCTGATCGCAAAGCAGGGGAGGTAAGTGTCTCTGTTCTTAAATGGGAGTTGGAGTAGTGTTAGCTGGAGAATCTGAATTCTCTGTCTCCTACTGGTTAAACTGGTGAGTCTGTGGAGCCTGGATGCTGTTCAGAAGCATGTATCTGTAATCTGTGTTTCTCTTTGCTGTAGGGGAGGCCTGGTGGGTGCAGTGCTGGCCACGTGGAAGGGCATGCACAGGGTGATGGCTTTATTGTACTCTATAGCATAGGTACAATTCCTTAAAACCATGTAGGTAGCAGCATTGGCCTGCATCAGGGTTTCAGCTTGCACAGACCAGTGCTACTATTAGACTAGCTAGCATAGGTAGCACTGGATATGCAGACACGAGAGTTGGCTTCATGTGTAGCAGTAACACAAGAGTTCACCCAGTTTCTAAGGAAGGATTTGCTGAGCTCTCCATTATGTGACTGCATGGCTAGACAGTTCAAAGCTGCTTTGGCTACCCGTGCATCAGCTGTGCTCAATGCCTAGAGTTGCTTGGGGATGTTTGTTTGATTGTCAAAACATTTTGGTGTCAAGGGCCTCTCCACACCTCCTGGTGCGATGTGATCCCCAGTTAACAGACTGAGCTTGACTGTTTGGGAATCCATCCCAGTACTATTTAGACCTGCACAGAGAAAGGGCAAGATACTAACTACTGTGCTGAAATGATAGCTGATATGACAGTACCTGCTTGGGTGAGCAAAGCACTGGGTAGGCAAGTTCTGAAGTAACAAGCAAGTATCTGAACTCATTCATTTGCCCTGGTAAAGGATTGAGCTGGAGACAGCAAAATCTAGACTTGCCTGTCCCACGGGGGCCTGGTGGTCTTAAAGATGACCAGAGCGACTGTTTCTTGGTTTGAGGTGCTGGGTTTCTTTTTTTTTTGTTTTCTCTCTTTATTTTAGTTCTTTTAGATCCTCGGTCTGGGCTTGCCTATAGGCTTGGGTCTGCAGTGCTTGACCATGGCTTAGTGAGCAAAGTTCAGCTGTTGCCATGCTGGGGTTGGGCACAGCTCCTCATGCGCACCCCAGAGGAGGAGCTCATCATGGAGCAATCCCTGCTTCTTCCTCTCATTCCGGGGAGAGGAATGGCTACATCATGTGTAGGTTGCAGCCCCTACACATTAGAAAAGAGGAGCACAAGCTGGCAGGTCTTGGATGCTGGTACTCTCTCCTTTCCAATATCTGGTGCTGTGGAGAGGCAGAGACAGAGGCAGCAGCTGCCAACCTTTGACAGTGCCTGGCTCCAAACTAACCTGGCAATCTCCCTGCTGGTACCCACTCTGTATTCATTGGGATATCACAGCCATCATTGGCAGAAGCACAGTGACTCGCCTGGCCCTCCCTGCACTAAATCCTACTATCAAGCTGATGATCTGGTGGTAATTTTGCTCCATCTGAGTGCTGTAGACCTGCTGTCATGCATCCTGCTCTCCCTGTAGGCAAAAAGCTTCCCCCCAAATTACCCCACCCTCACTTGGTGTACCCACAGCTTCTGGCCATTCTCCAGCACATTGTTTCTTTTGGAAACCAAAAACCTCTGCCCTAGTACCTTATTCCAGGAATATGGCTCTGGAGACCAATGAGGTGCCATGGGGAGATGTGGACAAGTGCATTTTTGTGGAGGTCCCACAGCTGATGTCATTCCTCATTAAGACAGGGAGGTGATGCCCATGTTGGCCACCTGAGTATGGGCATTACTGTTAATGCTGAGAAGCTACTCACTAAATAGTCCCTCCTAAGCCCTGTTGTGCACAGGGAAGGACACTGCACAGCATTGGGAGGGGCCTTCAGAGCAACTCCAGGGCACAAGCTATAAGCTGCGAAATGCAGATGTGTATTGCTGCTATGATCTCTCTTTGTTGTGCTGTCTTCTCTATTCCTCCTGTCACTCATTTACCTCCATTTTCTTTTTATCCCCTGTCTTGCTTTTGTGATGTTATACTTGGTATAGCGGCCTATGCAAAGATGATGCTATACTACAGGGCTGGGCTCATTTCATGCAGGACACTGTCAGTCTAGCCTCCTTGGACATAGTAGAGGTACAGAGAGATGCTTTAATAACTGACTTCCCTGGTCTGACTTTGAGGTTTGGGGTCTTTTTGAAAAAAGAGCAAACATTCATACATAGTTTTCAGTATCACTCAAGGGGGGAAAAAAAAAAAACCCAGTAAAAAATGAAATGAATCTGTTGCTTCTGATTCCTGGGAGGAGCTCCCTGTTGAGCACCTGAATGATTTACCAGTTTGGAGAGGGGACCCCTCATGTCCTTGGAAAGGGTGTCCAGGTCATCTCCTCTGCTGTCATAGAGTGAAAAGTGAATGGTGCTGAAGGCAGTAACAAGTGGCAGTGAGCCCTGCAGTGCCACTTTCAGTGGGACAGCAGGAGCCTCATGGGAATTCTTTATGCCAGAGACTTCTCCATTCCGTGAGGAGAGCCATCCCTATCCATATGCATATCAAATCTATTTGCTAAGCTGAAAGGTCTGACTATAAGAGTACTTTGGGACTTGTTTAGAGTCTTCTGTGGTTTATCTTAGCTGGGATTGTGAAACTCCTTAATAATGTGTTGCAGCTACTAGTAACACAGGAAAGCAAATATCCCTTTCATATGTGAATCCACAGACCGGGAGTAAAGTTAAAGATAACATGAATTATGTTTTACTGCAGATCCCCTTCCTGTGGCACCCTTTGATTTAATTTATGTTATTATTTATTTCAGGGTGACCAGGGAGGTCAATGGAGATTTAGCTGCCAACTTCGTGAACAGGATTTCAACCTGTGTCTGTGATTAGTGATGAAATGAATTCCACAGCTTGAAATCATTTATCCAGGATCTCCAATCAAACACAAACATCCTCTGAGCTTGAAAATAAATGGGGGCTGGAGCCAGCTAAACTGGTGCAGAGATTTGTGATAGATTGATGAGCTGAGAACAGGCTGCCACCCTCCACCCCTATCATCAGAGACTTTCCAGCCGGGAGATGGGGAGGCTTGGGCTGGAGGTGAAGGATATACTTTCTGATAAGTGTTACAGTAGGAGGTGAGAAATATAAGCCCCCAGAGGAGAAGAAGGAAAAAAAAAGCAGGCACAGTGCTCTGTTAAGCAGGGTACAGTTTAGACAGAGCAACTGCTTGTTGGGCTTCTGGCACAAGGGTCAGGGCAAGAGCAGCCCTGTGCTTGCAGCACCTGTTATTGAATGCTACCCGCAGGTACCAGGGCGGCACAGACCATGCTTTCTGGCTGATACAGTCTTTTTCCAGTTGTGTGTGGAGGTAAAGGGCCTGTGAGATGAAAGGAGAGAGCTGATGAAACAGCTGATGAGGTCTGCCCTCTGTGAGATGAAGTCACAGGAAGGCTCGCACTCAAGTGGCTTTTTGGGGTTAAAGCTGAATATGAAGTCTGAATTTGAGTTCCATTGTCACAGTTCAGTGATTTTTAATTGGGAAATTAAATGTTACTTGCCCTTTCCTTTTTTTCTCCTCATAGCATGCCAGCTCCAGAAGCGTGGCAGAGGGTTCAGGCTCTCAGATTAACATGCTTCCCCTGCACCACCAGCTGAATTGAGCTGTCATGGTCAGGGTGGGAGAGTGGTGAGCCTGTGGTTCAGCTGGGGAATGGTTATGCATTAAGCTGGGGCCAAGCAGTCACTTGTACTTCTCTGCCCCCATCTCAGTGTTCATTAAGATTCAAACTGAATTTCTAGTTCCCAGATTTGCAAAAGAAATTTTGAAAGGGAGAATGATGGGTTGGCTGAAAGTGAAGAAACCAGAAAGCAAAGGAAACCTTTAGCTGATGATTTTAACTGATGATTTTGGGTACACATTATTTGTGATTTTGTTGTTGTCGGGTTTTTTTATAACTGGGGTAAACTATACTTCAGAGAGACTTTGTGATACAAGGCATTTTATAAATGATGAGTTAATACTGTAAGTTTTACAACCAAAGAAGATGAAAGAGAGATCTCAGGGCTGAGACCTGTGTGCCTAGTGAGTGAAGAATTTTTGAACTCGGTGACACCCTTTTGCTTAAACACAAGAGCACTGTGCTTGTGGGCAGCTGGCAAGAGGAGCTGATACCAAATGCAGAGCCAGGGGAGCCTGCTAGGCCTGTACCTTAACAGCACCGCATTTCAGGCTGCCTTCTAAAACATCCAGTATGTGCTGGAGATACACAACTGCACATGGCAGGGGAAAATGCTATGCTGATCCTATTGGAAGGAGAAAGGTAGTGCAAAGTTTTCCTTCCAAAGAGGGCAGGCAGATTAAGCTGATTTCGTAATTTAAAGTAGCTTCTGGGGTTCTCAAATTATGCATCTTCATTGGCACTACCTCTGATACCCCAAACCCACACAGTTTGAGTGGTATGAGTAGCTTCTGCCAGATGTTGTGTCCTTTCACATCAGCCCGAGTGCTCCTCACATAGGGTGGCTTTGCCCTGGCTGCTGGAAGGGCTCCAGAGGGTGAGGAGACACCCAAGTAATAGAATTGTTATCTGCTACTGGAAGAAGGGCTTGTGAGGCCCATGGGACACTCTGCTATGCAGAACACACAAAACTCCTCTGCTCATTCTTTCAGCAGGAAGCAACACAGGACAGCATGGCTTTACTTCCCCAGGGCCAAATCAGCTCCACCAGCTGGCTGTACCTATGAGAATCTTCTGGATGGACTTTGGTAGCTTGTAGGAAGCAGGTGCCTCTATAGCTCCCTTGAACCAGTCTCTGGAAGCATATCCCTGTGTGATGATAACAGCGTCATTGGAGCTCAACTCTTCACACAGGCATTGAAGCAATGCTGGCTCTCCTAAAGCTGTCCCATCAGCCCCTTTACAAAGAAATGCAGAAGAGACTTCCTTTTAAGACAAATCTTAATACATTAAAAAAAAAAACAAAACCACCACAACAAAAGGAAGCGGCTAAGGGCATATTTTACTGCGCACTAATGAACTGTAAAGGTTATAGTCTAAATATTTCAGATGTTTCGAAAGCAGAAAAGCAAAAGCACTTCACAAGAAATCTCTTTGATTTCTAGGTTGCTTCCTACATCTTGCTGCTAAAGTAGAAGCTCCTTGAGCTGAGAATCTTTCCTTTTCCCCTTCCCCCTACTGCATACTGCCTTCTAACCACTGAGAGTGGGTAAAAAGTATTCATGTTTCAGTCCAGTACCTTTATGCGTCTCACACTGGAGGGTTTTTTCCATTCTCCTGGGGTTGGGCAGGCCATGATTATCGCTCTAATAGAGTTAATTAAAAGCCTTAGGGCCCTGATGTTTTGTTTTCTTTGGGACCAGACCTATGGCTTGGGCCTCTAAGCTACCTGCTCTGCTGCAACCCTTTCTCTGAAAAAAAAGCCAGGCAAAAATCCAGCAACTGGCTCTTCAGGAGCCATGTGCATGCTACTGCTTTAGCGTGAGCTAGGGGAGCAAATGTCTTGTTTGTCCTCTCCTTGGCGTGTAGCTGAGCTCCATTAACTGCAGTGAACAGCTGAAACCAGGACATGGACAATAGTTCAAACAAATAAGAATGACCCTTAGAACTTCATTAGTAAGACAAGGCACATCACAAAGAAGTCCATCTCCAGGATGGGCTTGATGCTCGGAATGCCACCAGAGCAGCAGTCTGCTCAGGGAGCAGGTGAAGACTGTCAGGTTAGGGGTATAATCACTTATTCTTAGCATCTGGGAGAGCCATCCCTTAAAATGCTATTCCCCTCTTGCCACAGCCTCACTCAGCTCAGTAGGAACCTCTGAGATCAGGGAAGAATCTTTTTTTTTTAATAACTACAGGAGCATAGGGTCACTCCTACATGTGGAATAAGATAAAAGGCTTTTATGTAGGAATTCTGCTGTCCTCTGGAGAGTTATAAAGATCAAAGACTAGAAACAGTGGTTAATTGTAGGTGAGGTTACTACTGTGAAGCAATTAGCCCATGTGTGTGCGTGTGAAAATGGAGAGGGTGCGTTGCTAGCAAACTGAAGTGTCTGCTATAAAACTGCCCTCAGTTTTAGGGGATGGTAACTATTCCCTTGCTGAGTTACGCTTCTTTTGAGTGACCAGTTTGAGTCCACAAAACCTTAGTACCTCACTGGCTCCTGTCCCCTTTGTAACTGAAATATGAGTCTAAAGACCATGCACAGGACTTGAATGATAGATAGAAATGAGGACAAACTATCATGATGTTCTGGAGAGGAAACTATGTTCTTTAGTCCATGAGAGCTGTTAACGTAACAAAGAGGAAAAAGGAGATTTGAAAGATATGATTTGGGAGTCTTGAAGCCTTTGTCCCAAATCTTTACAGGGCAATTCAGTAACTTGAAGTATGTGAACTATTGCTGTAATTTGAAACTGTCAGACCTACAAAACCAGGATGAGAACAGACAGTTTTCCATAAAGCTGAAGGCCTCCAAGGAAGTCTCTGAGCTGTACAGTCAACTCTAGTTTGTTTACTAGTGCTGTGGAAACGGTGATGAATTGTAGAAAACATTGCTATCAAGAGTAGTGAAGAGCGGTTTCAAAGGGAGGGAGCTGAGCTGCAAAACAGCCTTGAGAATTTGTGCCTGAGAAGTATGAGTCTGGAAAGGATAAGCAAAGCTGAACAGGCGCAGCTTTTGGATCCAGGGTACCCAATGTTCAAGAGACAAGGCCTGGGGCTGGCTCTGTGGTGAGCTTTGTCTGGTCAGAGGAACAGACCAAACATGAGCAGTGAGCGATAGAAACTAAGACCTGATGTTTTTGCAAGGGCAATGGCCTGTTCTGAGATCTTGTGTTTTCCCCTCAGAGACAGGAGATACCAAAAAAGCCAGGGAGAAGGGATGGGAGCTTGGAAGCCAGGGAGTAGCTCTGTGTCAAAGCAGAGTAAAAGACTGTGCTTATGAGAGTTATTGAGACAGTAAAGTGAATTGTGAAGAAGTGAGGAAATGGCAAATTACAAGAAAAGTATATCTATCTTCCCTTTTCTTTCATATCAGATGTTCTGTGAAGAGGTGAACAACAAGCAGGTTTTCAAAAAGCTTGAAAATAACCAAAGAAAAATCTGAAAGTCTTCAATCTAGCTCTTTAGGCAGTTGATGTTTTAATTTTTTTTTCTTGATTTGTAATTATTCTTTTTCTTTTTTTTTTTTTTTTTTGCTAGTATCTGTGAACTCTCCAGACTGACAAACTATGAAAAGGCTACTAACACGCAGCTGAGCCTGGAGGCACATGGACTTGTAAGAGTGGCACTAGTCGCATTGTGTAGTCATTGGAGTTCACTGTTCAGAAAGTTAAAATCTGTATCCTTGTTCCCTCCTGGGCTTTTCCAGTTCTGCTTCACGTCCTTATAATGTCTGAGGCAAGACACCTGTGCTCTGATCTTCAAAACATGGCTGCGGCTGCTACTTAACCCCTCTTTTCACAACAGGTATCTCTTCTTCTCTCTGCATCAATGACCTAATTGCATGTGCGCATGTTGACACAGGATGGAAAGAAGAAAGTCTTTAGTTAAGCAATTAGTTGCTACCATTGCAAGTCCTGCCACAAGATAATTGAGCACCATTAAGTAATGTTTGGTTCTGAAATACAGCAATTATCTCAGTAATTGCAAGGATCTTACTTGAATTCTAACCCATTTTTACTGACCTGTTGAATGTTTCTGCTCACATCTAAGCTTCTGGAGTGCCTGGTGTGAGATACTGGGGGAAGCAAGCAGGGAAGCAGAAGGAAGCATGTTCTATTGAAGAGGCTTCCCAGAGCCCAAATTTGGTGGTGGTTTTTGTGTTGCAAGCAGCTGATATTGAGCTGGCTTCACCCTGCTCTTGCCAAGACCTCAGCCTGAGCAGGGCAATCTTCCCCTTCCTAAGACCAAAGCAGAGACAAGGTGGTGGAGCACACTCTGCCTGGGCTAGCACTTGACCTTGCTAGGTCTCTGCCTCCTTTCAAATGTGCAAGTCATTCTTGCGCAGCAGCAAGCTGGTTTCTGGTCTTGAAGATATGCAGTCCAACTCTTCTCCTCTGTAAGGAGCAACGATCTGAGCTTCAAGGGGATGGCATTGGCCACTAGAGGGTAGCACAATTAAAAGCATAAGGAAGTCTCATTTCTTGAAGTCAGACTATCCGTGCTGGGGGATTCGCAGCACGGATGGTCAGACCTCTGCAGACCTATGGGCACGCGGTGTCTCCAGGCTACCTGCTCCTGGATGGATGGGGCAGTGCAGGAGCAGAAGCAAGCACATGGTGAGGAAAGGACTTGCCACGGTGAAGCAGGAGCTTGTGGCAGCAGGAGTAGGACTCCCAGTGCTGCTTCTGCTCTTCCTGGCCACCATCCTGCTTGCTCTCCCCTTATCAGAGTTCAGGATCCCAGAGGAGCCTTTTGACTTTGCTCTACTGCCGGCTTAATGTAATTTCTTGAGTTGTGGCTCTGAATCTAAGCTCAGGTCTGGGACACAACCAGGTCAGATGAACAATACCAAGGTCTTTTCCCGTTTCCTGAGTTAACACATCTGTATAAGACTTCTTGGGTTAAAAATACTAGAGTACATACTGCCCTTCTCTTGGCCTCTGATGGCGCATACAGAGTGCCATGCACACTAGCAGACATGTGACCAGTTCTTAAAATCACACTATTGTATGAATGGAGAGAAATCAGTGCTGGGTCACATAAAAAGCAAGGTTTTAATTTTAAAGCATGCCTCTTGAGCCAAAGGTCAGAGCAGAGCCATCCTCCCTTGAACAAAATCCTCACCACGACACTGTATTAACATGATATTTAAAAATGCAGCTGTGCTCTCGGGTTAAAGTCCTGGCTCTGCAGAGAGCACACTCCGGCAGGATCAGTTTCAAGGATGGAGAAATGTGGTATCTGACGCACACTGGAATGTCTGTCTCCTGATCTGCTGTGCAACAATGCATCAAGCACGTCTTGAAACATGGGCTTTGCCAGTTGCCAGCATGTGCCAGGGATGGGGGATAGTTATGATGTTAAGGAGAAGGCGAATGCTTTTCTTATAGTCATGTGGCTCATTAGAGCAATAGCAAAGTACTGGCAGGGTGAAAGAGCTTTTTCTCTTCAGGGGTATTCGCAGCATGCAAGGAAGCCTCATTGCTTCATGGGAGTCATGATGATGGTTCCTTGCCATGTTTTGGGCAGCACTGGGACACAAGCAGGTGTCCTGCGATAGCACAGTGCAGTGTTATGACACTGCTGTGAAAGAATCTGAGTGACTCAAGGTAGAAATATCTCATTGCGTAGAAAAGGGCTGGCTTGAAACTGATCCTCACTAGTTGCAGGATATCACCACTGTGGTAGCAAGACAGAACAGCACAGAATGCTTTTTTAACCATGAATATGCCCTTGTAACCCATAGGACAAACTGTGGCCTTTGTGCTGTGTATGCCCATTTTAAACCAAAAGATCTATTCACCAGATCAGGTTAATAACCCATAACCCATCAGGCTAATGCCTCTTCAGAGGTGGCTGCTGGTCTGCTGACAAGGACATTGGAAGATTAATCTGCTTTTCCCAGGTTACCCTAATTGTGGGACTCCCTACCCATGTGTACACTAGTTGACCTCCAGGAATTCTTGCAATACTTCATCTTTTGATGGGTTTTATACCATCCCCCTCAGACACATTATTAGGAGGAACGGGGAAAGCCATGTATGTTTTCCACCTTCTAGTTTTCACAGGCTGCCTCAGATGGTCTGGGGCTCTTGAAGTTTTGCTTTGGAGAGGAGTGTGTGTGTCTGTGCAGGGTTATAGTCATATCTAAAGTGAGGGCCGTTGCTTTGAAAAAAGGTCTCCTTCCTGGAGACATGGGCAAAGAGGCAATGGCCTTTGAATGTAGACTCTTCTGGAAGTGAATTTATCTTGTGCCTTCCCTAGTAGCCTCCATGTCCCCTTTGCCTCCCACTGCATTGCTCTGAGTGGTCTATGTGGGCAGGACTGCCCAGGGGTGGCAAGCAAAGACCACAAGGCTCTGGAATGCCTTGCTGAAAGAAATGAACACTCACCAGCTGGCAGCATGGGTATGAACCACTCCCCTGGGGCATTCAAAACACAAGCAAGTACAGTAGTGTGTTGAGTTGTGTATGGTGGCTTTTTCCTTGTTGCCTTAGGGAACAAGCATGTCTCTTGTTAGCCCTTGAGTGGCCTGGTCTGGGCTCTGTATTCAGAGTGGCACACTGTTTCCCTGGCCTGACCCTGACCCTGGAGTGCAGAGGGAGGAAGATGACTGGGAGGGGAGAGCATGGGAGCTATTTTTGCTCCCATATCGCTATCTAGTTAGACTCCAAGATGCTGTCCTTCACTGCTGTATGCCACCTCACTTGCTCTGAGGCTCTCAAGTGTTTACCATTGACAGGCTGCGAGCAGATGGACTGGCAAGAAGAGATAAATTTGACCCAAGAAGATGTCATTTGAGGAACAGCTGAGGCTAATGTTTCACCAGATGTCCCAGCTTTAACCCATTAGGAACTTCAAGGAACTCAGTGTTGTCAATGGCTTAAACACAGTCTGTTACCACAAAGGCAGGGCAAGAAAGCTGTTGTTAAAATTTGCTCAACAAGCCGATATTCCAGCTTTTTTCAAGAGGGCTGCTATGAGCTCAAGCCCAATAGGGGAGCGATGTGTAGCAAGGCTACATAGCTGTCCTTTGCAAGCTTGGTTCAAACAACTGGATTGGTCAAAATGTTACCCATTAGTGCTAAACAAATCTGCTGGTGCATGAACCAGCAGATATCGTACTATGACAATACTAACAAATGCTCCCATTTGACTGGGGTAGCTGGTCTTCGCCTTAGTGATTCTGTATTGAACATCTCAAGAGACACTGCCGTTTCTGGTGCCAGATGAAATATGCTTGCATATGCTTGGTGGCAGGGTACCTCAGGCTGTGGCAATGTGGGCTGCTCATCATCAGGTTGTGCCTAGAAAATACTGCAGGGTGGTGAATGAGCCCACATGAATGGGTGAGAATGCACAGTCACTGAATGAGAAACTTATGTATAGCTGCACTTTCCAGCATCGTCAAGTGAGAGCAAGCACAGCACCAGAATAGTGATGGCTCTGCATCTGCACTGAATGTTTCCGTAACTGCCTGGTGTGGTCCTCCAGGAAAGCTGTTATTTGGTGATAAGATAGGTTTAACAAACCACATTCAAACTGGTAAAATGAAGTTTTGTCTATAAGGTCATCCCCTACTGTAGAGGTGTGGGATTTGTGGGTGTTTGAGCTAGTAAGACAAGCTAGTTGTGGCCTGATCATGGAAACATTTCCCACAATGGCAGTATGTGGCACATTCCACTGATGGCTTTATGCTGCTGTTTGTTGGAGGCGACTTCACCATTCGGTTTGCTGGTGTGGCAGTTCCTGCCCTGGGACAGTGTCTGGGCTGGCAGGGACACAGGCAGGTGTCTGTGTTATTTGCACATTCACACTTTCTTGCTGTCAGTGTTGTGAAAAGCTAAGCATCCTGGGGTTGTTTGCTCTATGTAGTCTGAAAGAGAAAGTTTACAGTGTCTTGTGTTAAACACCTATTTGCCATCTTTAGCTCTGGTGAATTGACCACAATGCATGCTCCCAATTGGCATAGACTGGAAGCCCAGGGGAAACTGAACACCCTCTCATTAGCTGGTGCTTGTTAATGGATGTTTTTACCTCAGGCAAATTTGAGTCTAATCAAATTGCCCTCTTCAAATTAGTTGCCTTGTTCAAGGCTTGATCTGGGAGGTGGAAGAACAACTCTCCTCCCTTTATCTGGAAGAGTGTGAGGGAGTGTTTGGCACTGCATAAGGCTGTTTCAAATGAAGCACTTCTCTTGCTGGGCCTCTACTGGGTGATTTTGGGGAAGTCATAGGCTCAAATTTGCCTCTGTCTTTTCTCTAAAGCCCTGGAATGAAGATCCCTCTTGGCAGTGGTCTGCACAGTTTTCTACCAAATTTTCTAAGATGTTTAGAACTAGATTTTCAGCCAGTATAAACCAATGTCCCCAGATCCCAATAAATCTGTCTTCCCACTGAGGGGATGCCATACATTTCTTGAGCTATTCCTGCTCAGCTGGGAAGATGTTAACACTTAATTCAGGGCCAAAGTGTACCAGGAAAATCCTTCCTTTGCAGCAACTTTAACCTGTGCTGGTCTCAGGGAAACTACTCCTGGGCTCGATCACAAAGCTAAGAGCTTCCTACTGCAAGAATTGCACTGAGGCAGGGATCCAAATGCTCAGCTGCAAATGCCAGCATCTACACGAGCTGCCCAGCTGCTTTCAGATGCATGCACTGTTTAGATGCTGACTGCAGCTGGTTGCTATAGTAGGATTTAGCCAGGCAGGGTCTGCTGGGGAAAAGCTTCCCTCATACAGAGATGAGGCAGTGTCTGTGTTGCTAATAGGACAAACTGGCTGGTTTTAATACTCTGGGACTTGCCGCTGGACAAGAAAAACTACAAAAGCTGCCCCACAAGGGAGAACGGGTTAGTGGTGCTAATCTACACAAGAGAGGCTGGCAATCCCAGTGCTGAGGTACTCGATGTCTCTGTCCTTCTTGAAGTGGCAGGTCTGTTGTGACCGGGGAGGCCAACTAAAAACTGAAGAACAGACAGCAAAAAATCCCTTTTTCTTCCCTAGCAATTATGATTTTGGCTACAAAATGGCCTCTTTTCCTATGTATTCACCTCCTCCCCATTCTTCCTGTCCCTTTGTGTGTCAGAATGGGAAGATACAATAATGAGGACAGGCTTCATTGGAAGTAGTGCTTGGCTGGACAAAACCAGAAGCTGTTTTGTGCACTGGACTGGGGAATCCAGCACCACTGCAGGCAGACCTTCCCAGGCTGTCCATATGTGAATGGGTGTTTTAAGTATCAACGTTTTAATTGCATTTACTTCAGTGTTTTGTTCAGTAAGGATTCTGTATTCCACCTGCTCCTCTCCCCTCTCTTCAAGAGTGCTGGGAAGTTCATCCCAGAAAAAAGCAAGACTGGAGGTTGTGTGTGTCTTTGGGGCTTTTGATAAGAACTATGGAAAGTCCCATAGGTGTGCATTTTCCTTCATTACTCAACCAGACTTGGCAATAATATTTCTTAGGAACCTCTGCTCTCTGTGTCTCTTTTTATGCAGTTCAATTGTTATGACATGTACAGCACCTGAAATTTAAACTCTATTGAACCAGGGCCAACATTTAAATGGACACTGATGGGAATTCTTTGATTTTTGGATACCTGATGTGAATGTCTAACCCCTGACTTTCCAGAGGAGTCGAGTATTTGTGAGTGCTCTGAAATGGAGCATGCTGTGCTCCTGGGTTAGCAGTTTTAATGAGATTTGTGGAACAGCTCTGCTCTGCATTCTCATTTATTCTGCTGCCTAGTAATTGTTAATGTGAATTTTCTTTGCAGAGAAAGTGAATATTTTGTCAGAATAAAAATTGATGGGGCTTATCAGCTTCTTTCTGATTAGCTTCATTAGTCAAGGTTTTGTGATTAGAAAAAGAAGAATTTATTGGAAATGCTATGTTTAGAAAAACTACTCTGGACAGGTGGAATTTTGGGAGTTTGCTAACATATTTCTGATCTGAGATGCAAATTTTTTGGTTTAAAATGTTGCATGAGAAAATTTGGCTTTGTTTTGTTGGGGATTTTTTATTATTTGTTTTGGGTGGGGTTTTTTAATCAAGTGCAAACAAGAGAATAAGGTGTCTTCCCTCATTATACTGGACGAAAGTGTTACCTTTTCAGTATTTGAATGCACAGCCCATGCTAAGCAGTAGAGCACTGTTTCCTTCTTGATGGGTCACGGAAGGCAGGAGTCACTGATGCTACAATTAAGGTCAGACCCTGGAAGGACAGAACAATATTAACCCCCTCGTGGCTGGTGGCACCATTTGTGTTGTCTTTTGGGCAAGGCACCTCGTCTGCCCTTGAGCCCATGCTCTCCTTCAAACTACATTGCAGGGATGCAAACCCACATGTAGGTTGCTTTAGGCAACCTTCTTGGAGCAGTGGGGAGAGGAATCAGTGCCCCATGCTGTCCCTTAGCATGCACCATCCTGCAATGGCAATGGTGCAGATATCTTCTGAGTGACCTGGCTCACCTTTGTACCTCCTCCCTCCTTGCAGCACTCCCAGGTGATAAGAGACCTGTTCTTATAAAAGTCCCGACATCCCAGAGCTGGTGAGGTTGGTGGTCCTTTGAGTTTAAGCCATTCGCAAGCTGTGCTGACATTTGCTTGTGAGCTGCAGGTGGCTATGCAGCCCTGTGCTTCATCAGAGAGCAGACAGTGTTTGGCCTGGCCTCGAGGATAGCCTGCGCCAAGAGTGGCAGGTGATTTCCACAGCAGCCTTCATGGGAGATGCAGCCCAGGGAATCGCTGGGTTCACCTCCAGGACAGCTCTCGGGGGTTCACTGCAGGCCAGGCAGGAGGAAGTCACCACCGCTGCCTGGCTTAGATCTTCCAAAACTGCTGAAGGCAGAAAGGTGAACGAGCAGCAGACAGCAAAGGAAAGATTAATTGGCTGGCTGCCTGAAGGGCTGGTTGGGGTTGTATTTCTTGTTCTTACCCTTGCAAATTTCTACAGGATTGTAAATCTTGAGCTGCTTCCCAAATGTGGAGACTTCAGGTGTGTTTTTCTAAATAAGCAAACCTGAGCATATTTAAGTTCTTTGACTCAACACACAGGAATTCCCATTGGCTTTATTACATGCTGACAAGCATGCTGGGGAAAGCAGAACAGATCAATGGCTGTGTTTGAAGCAGGCTGTAAATCACTCGTGACACCAGGCAGCAGATTGACTGACTAGCCTTCTTCCTCCTCCCCTTCCAGCACACCAGCACTGACCCCAGCTTGCCCCCAAAACACCAGGGAGGGCTGCCTGTAATTAGGGCTGCAAACAAAACCCTGGCCTGGTTGGCAGCAGGCAGGCTTGAGCTGAAGGTCTCTGGAGGAAAAGGTCAGAGGACAGCAGTACAAGTCAGATGAGAAGTAAATCTTATATTGGTTAAATCCTCCCTAGCTCCCAGCACCATTGCACCATGCTATATTTATTATTTTCTCAATGCCCCTGCAAAATCCTTGCTTTGCACGAATGTCTATCCCTGACCCAAGCACATTGTGTGAGTGTTTGATGGCATGGTTTGAGAAACAACGATGTTAAAGCTCCAACATGGACCAGAGAGTTTCTGATGCCAGACGTGGGAATTTGGCCTCTGAAGGGTTTTGACTTTTCGGAAGGAGACAAGATGGGCAGATGGTTTTGAATTTAATATTTTGTTACTGGAAACTGTAGCCTTGGGGTGATAGAAAATCAGACGTAGCCCTGGTCTAGACAGGAGAGGGGTGTGAGAACCTTGAGAGTGCCAAGGACTCTCCTCCCCTGCCCCTGTGTGCCAGGGCTGGCGTGGGAAGCAAGGGACAATAAGAAAAACTGCTGGAAAAATCACACCATTCTTGTTTGAATCTTTCAGACCGCTCTTTTGTTTTTACTGATAGGTTGAGATCATAATTAGGGAGATTATAATTAAAAAATGAAAGCACAGCCACTCATCCAGCTTAGTTGAAACCCTTCTTTCTGGTGGGAGGAGAAAATGAGAAAGATCTAGATTTTTTTGTCCAAATAGAAAAATGAACCTTCTTCGATTCCAGCAGTGGCTTGTTACCTTTCTTTGGAGCTGGAGGAAACAGTTTGGCAACTAAAGAAACCCATCCCTGCATGCACAGAGCTTGCTTCTTCCATGGGAGCACAGGATACTGGGAGTGTCTTGTGCTGGTAGATAAGAGTCGAGATGCCAGGGCTGTGGGTCTGCCCACAGGCAAGATCTTAATTAAAATTTATCTATATCGTATCACATATTTTTCTGAAAATTTTCAGAGTTGTTTCCATGTCTTGTGCTAAAAAGAAGTCAAGAGAATATTTTGCAGGTTCTTTACCGTCATACTTTTTTCACCTAAATGATATCTTTTTCTTCTAAAAAGGTCCAAGTCCTGTAGCGATGCACTAGTTGGTAAATAAGAAATCTTGGTAACATTGATAGAAAATTATTTTCTTCTTTTTTTGCCTCTTTTTTGCCTCTTTCCCCCCCCCTCCCCCTTTTTTTTCCTCCCTCTCCTTTTTGCCCTTTTCTCTTGTCAATAAGAACTGTTCAAGAAGCAGGAAATGCCATTAATGATAGCATCTTCAAGGTTTTCCTCTTGAAAAAGCAGACCTGTAATGGACACCCAAAAGTCCTGCCCTGTGTGTGCAAATAACCTCAAAATTCAGCAAAACACCTTAGAAATCAGTCAGTATCAGGATGGGGTCCTTCCACTTTTGTGGGCAGTGCAGTTGTGCAGTGTTGGCACATGCCAGGGGACTTCTGCCAAATGGAGAAGAGGGAGTTTGAAGTTTGTAGGCACTTTGGTTCCTCTGCCCTGGGAGCGGGCAGGCCTGGCCAGGTTGCTTTCCTTTGTGTGTTTCTGGGGCAAAGCAAAGCATTTAGGAATGGAAACTCCTGGTGAGGAGATAGATTTTCTTTTCCTGCCATCACGCTCTTCTCGAGCACAGCTCAGTTCTACTTTATAGGGTTTCCCTTTCATCTAAAACTTTCCAATTTCAGGCAGGTTAGCTTGCCAAGGTGCACCTTCCCTTTCATAAATATTGCAGTAGCTACAGGCTATGGAGAGTTAGCCAAGCAAGTTCTCTTCATCTATCATGATCTCACCCCTCCCTTAACCCCCTCCTCTCCCGCCCTCTCATTAACTAAGAACAAAAGGTAAACCGTAGCCCTCTCACATGCCACATTAATATATGGTATAATTTTCCAGTTCTGCCCAGTTCTGGTATGGCAACTGTGCGGTTGTGTAGAAAATGGGGCATCCCTCATGTTGGGAACACTGGCAATCTCCTGTCCAAACTTGCTTGAAGCTGGAACATCCTGGGCTGCCCAAACACTGCTGAAATAACAATGAGGTACTGGGCACTTCTCATGCCTCTGGGCATTGGAGGTTGAAGGACCTGTCTCTGCTCCCTGGTACCTAAGCAGCAGCTTCCCGCAGTCCTGTTTCCCTGACCTTCAGCTCATCAAGGGTTGGCAGAGCTGCTGTCTCTGACGTTTTGCAGGTCAGGCTTTTGGGGAACTGGCACATATTTGTGCCCTGCTGTGGAGGTTTCCTCTTCTCTGGACTGGCTGTGCTACAAGCTGTCCTCTGCGTATGTGGGGGCTACAGGGAGCTCTGCAGCTGGCGTACCTGCCGCAAGCAAGGGCTGCTCTGCCTCCCACCTGGGTTGCAGGGGAGTTCAGCTTAGTTCTGCAAACAGAAATTACTTGAAATACAGGTTCTCAGCGCTAAGTAGAGAATGCTTTTTGTTCCCTTTGGCCTTCTGGCACTGCTAACACGTGGGAGAATGGGGTTTGTGTGCATCCTCACTGCACTTCTGTTTGAGGCTCTGTACACATGCACGCGTGTGTGTACATGAGTGCATAAAGATACACTTTAAATAAATATTCTTTCACCGTGCTTCAAGGATACAATTGCTCCTCGTTAAAGGAGCTAAAGATAAATAACTAATATATTAGCTCATGGAGGCATTCCTTTCCTGATGTCCTGAACAGACGATACACCAGATGCTGAACTGTGCAGAATCTTATTAGTGGCTGCATTACAGCAGTGCCCAGAATGCAAGATGGTCTGACCATGCCCACTGCTGTATATAGTGAAGCTTACACATGTATGTAAGCCTGAGAACATAAGATGATGAAATGGGTGAAGGAGGACAGCAGCATCTGCAAAATGATACGGAAATGTTTTTCCTCTCAGTAATTTCAGGCATAACAAGGAAACAAATTCTTCTGTCTCTTTCAAATTTTCAGGGAAAATCACTACATCCAAACAGGACTTTTTTTTTCCTTGGAATGCACAAACAATTATAAACCCCCAAACTGCCATAAAATCTTAAAATTTTACCAGAAGGTAGCTCAGATCTTGCAGCTTGCATGAGAAATGCATTCCATGGAGGAGGACAGTGGCAATTGTGCGACAGTTTTATCATGAATGTATTCCAAAAAACATATTTCTCTTATGTTTTCTTTAAAACTTTTTATCTAGCTCTCATCATCCCTAGACTGAGCAGGTTATACGGAGGCTGAGTTTGCATGCAGGTAGGCTTTGCTATTAGTACCACTCCCCACTGCTGCCAGAGCAGGGAGGCACTGCTCTGCATTTTCTGCAGCCCCTAATTCTCTTTTACTCCAAGTAGCTTTTGTTCTGTGTAGAACCTTTCTTCAGCAGGCTCTGCTGGACCCTTCATTGCTGCTGAGAAGAGTTTTCCTTCCTTCCCTGTTTCTAAAATGCCACCCCTCACGTGCCCACACTTACATCTGTCAAGGACACCAACAGGTGACTCCTTCCTCCTCCTCCTCAAGTCAAGGCTAGAAAAGGCTGTGGCAAGAGGAGCACTTACAAATAAGGCCAGATTTGGTGACCGAGGTCCATGATGCATTTTTTTATTTATACCCATGCACGCACACTTGTGTGTATGTTACAATGACTTCAGGGGACTGGAGGGGACTTTCCACAAGGATTAACTGAGTGTGCCTTCAACAAGGTAATACAACAAACTTGCCTCTGCTGCTGTGTCCTTAATTAGGGCTTTTTATCATATAGCAACTGTATTTTAAAAGATCTTTGTGTGGTTAGCAAAATATACACTATATTTAAGATACACTGCAGGAGTGGATCCTGCAGTCCTAATTTGCTGAAACTCTCACTGGAAAACCAAGCAGGTTTGTAATAGGTGTTCATTTAAAATCATTGGTTTATTCTGTTACTGATAGTGCAATAGTACAGGGATGGTGTCTGCTAGTTGCCACCATGAGCAATGAGTCCTTGCTCCAAAGACTGCACAGATCCAGATGCTGCGTGAAGCCTGCAGAGCATGAAGAAGATTCAGACACTGAAAAATATGCAGAATTTGTGCCAAGTATACTTCTCTCCCTAAAGTCCAAAGTAACAAGCATTATGGTTGAACTGCGTCCTGAAAATAAATTAGGGGGGAAGACTGTGTGCTTTCCTTTCACACTACCCTTCCCTCTGCAAATGCTCAATTCATCAGGTGGATCTGTGAAAGAAGGTGACCAAGCAGTGGCCACAGAAAATGCTGCCAGTGGAGTGTTGACAGGCCCAATGGTCTCTTTCTCAGACACTGAGAAAAGCTATTTGCCATCCTTTTAATGCCCATGGATCCCCCTTGCTGTATCTAAACTTCAGTACAGCATCTTCTGATAGTAGATAGTAGCCCATAGTAACTTCTTGCTTCAAGGCATCCAGACTCTACTCAGTACTGTATTATCTATAAGGTACAGAGAACTGTGGGCATCACTTCATTTATTGATGGTAAAGGCCACTTCTCTTCTGAGGCAGAGACTGTAATGAAAAATAGGAGGTAAAAGCTGTGAACAGTGCACATACAGCAGTACATGTGCTCTCCCACATTACTAGCATTCACCAATGGAAGATTCAGTAAGTGCACCTCAAACATTTGGTGTATAACAGGGGTAATGAGCTTCTGAAACAGAGTTTTTATGCAGTGGGTGGTACACTTGAATTTGAAGGCTCAGGGAACTATTATGAAGGATGAGAATACTGACACTGACACAATGAGGCCAAATCACTTTGATCCTGTATGCAGGCCTTTGACTCTGAGCCACACGTTACGAAAAAGGCCAGTTGCCAAAGCAGAGGTTGGTGCTGACCTGCCCCTGAAACCGTCACAGATGTGGGGTAGGAAACTTGCAGTTAATACTTTTGGGTACAAGAAGAGGAACCTGTTGTGTTGGTGCCCTAAACTGAGCTGAAAATGCTGTGAGAGCATACTTTCTGGAAATGAAAAAAACAAACCCAAACCAAACCCACAAACAAAACCAACTAGGTCTCTGGAGCTCTTTATATGGTGCTAAAGGACAGAGCTGGCACATTTAGGAATCAAGGGAATTAAAGAGTGTGAATTTAGACTTTTCCAAGGCACAATTTCATGTATTGCAGGGAGCTGCAGAAAGGGAGTGATAGGGGTTGCTTTTATTCCATCCCAATCCACTCAGTGATCCTTGACCTTGTCTCTTTTGAAGTTGCCAGCTGTAATGCAGAGAACCTCCTAGCAGAAGTAGCATTCTGTTGTGAGCTTTCTTCTCCAATCTGAGTATCAGTGAGGGAGTTTCTCCGCAGTTAAGGACCTGTCATGGTGCCTCCTAGACTAGCCACACTGCAATCATGGGGACCATGAACCTCATCCTCTCTTTCACCTGCTCTCGCCGCAGCTCCTTTCATGAGTTAAGTGCAAACTGCATTCACGAGCACAGGCAGCCAGGGAAAAATAGTTTAATAGGGTTATTTTACACATCCTGACTCCAGCATGTTTCTGCTCATCCCAGGAGTCAGCTGGTATTGGTAAATTATGACTTGGACTAACCACATTCAGTTTAGTGCCTGCAGAAGCACTTGAGGCTCTTCAACACTCATACTTGAAGAAACACCTGTATAGAGTGGCCAGGAAAGGTGAACAGAGACAGCCTTATCCTGCCCTAAAACCCCAACATGCTTGAGAGAATACGAATGACTCAGCAGAGTGGCTGCTGACTATACCTACTCTGAAACACTCTATAGCTGTTTGCTTTCCTTTCCTCTCTTTCCCTGAATGATGTTTAGTCTGTAGTACAGACAGGTAACATTTTCAAAGGCACGTTTTTTTGGCCAAAGGACAGTCATCATTGAGCAGTGCAGAGTTTTATGGAGACTGAACCAGCTACCATGCTGTTGGGCATGTTCCAGTACTGGCATAGCCTCGCTGGGCCACTTGTAGTTGGTTATTCCATAAGCACTGACATCTCTGTGCTGAGTTTTATTAAGAAATATCAAAGCTCTTTGTTTCTCAGTGTGACATTAGTGGAAGTTGGGCTCCTAAGACACCAAGGGTCTAGGTCAAGGTACCCAGCTTGCTACTCACTCTCACATCCAACACCAGCCTCATCTCCAAAGCTTGGGATGGTTGAGAGTGGTGGTTCTGGTGACCGGAAACTTAATTGTACTCATACTGACTAAGTATTGAGGGGTGAACTCAAAAAGGCTTGGCTATCTTACATCAAAAAAATATCCAGCATTTTCAAAATTAGCCTGGTTGGCAGTTTGATGTTTTGATGTTTCTGTGAACAGCCCTAAATTGAAAAGGTTTTCTTGCTGGGATTTTATTTTTTTCTTCTGGTATCCCCTACAGATGAGAAAAGGTTGAAATGAAATTTAGCCATGTGCTTTACAAGGTTCAATTCAATGTTGGTAGAGCTGAGTCACATGCCTGTTTGACTGATGCCATCACACCCATGAAACACACAACATGTTATTGCTCAGTGGCTTAGCAACATGCACCATAGCCTGCCTTCTGCGGGCTTCTCACCTTTGCTTTCCTTTTCAGGGTCAGTATTTAGCAAACAGAATTTGCAGTGCCATGGTTACCAGCAAGCAGAGCTTGGGACCTTTGAGCCATTTGCCAGTGTCTTGGGTGATATCATCAGCTTATAATATTGTAGTACCTTTTGCAAATTCAGCTTTTCATAGAATTGGAGCTGCTGGGAAAGGAATTGAATTTTTGGGGAGCTCTCAAGATTGTGTCATTTGGTCTCTAACTGCAATGACAGCTGAAGCTTCCACATGCTGAAACACAAGAGAGAGTAAGGGAACTTGTGTTTAAGCTTTCCATACCATCTGCCAGCCCTGACCAGTGAACTGTAACACCCAATGTGTGCAATTTAATCCAAAGAAAATTTAGGCATTTATATGGAAGTGAAGCTGTTCCAAGAGGAAAACTCCAGGAGGCCACAGAGCCACTAAGAAACTTCCACACTGGCTAAGGATTTATGTAGCCCAAACCCTTTCTCTGCTTGTATCCTTTTATGGCTTGGAATATGTCTGAAAACAGGTGAAGTAGTGCTGCTTGCCCCAGGTGTTTTCCCAAACCATCATGATACTTTCTTGGTACTTAATAGCTGCAAATTCCATAAATGTGTTCAGTCACCTCTTCCACTCATGTAAGCTTTTAATGACCTAACTGGGTTTCCAGTGTTGCACACGATCATGCTGTCATTGTGCAGCAGGAGCCTGCTTGCTTTTTGCCTAATATTCTCCCTCCTTTAATTATCAGAGATCCCACTCTGGATGATAGAAACTTGACCAACCCAAGGAAAGTTTTGTGAAAGTTGGATTTTGTGTTACATTTGGTGAAGAATGTTAATATTCTGAAAAATATACAATCTTACAAAAAAATTCTGCTCTGTTCTGGCCCCAGCAAGGTGCCCCAGTGCCCTACAGAGTTTCTAGTGTTTCCTCCATGTGGAAGCTAGAGATGGTAAAGAGAGTTGTGCCAATGCTGTGCACCCATCACTACTTAAAGCACGAAAATGGGGAACCCTGTGTTTTTATGTGAATAGAGAAGGTAAATTCAGGCCAGTATCTATGTAAAGGGTTTACATATGTGTCTGTGTGACAGAGGAGGTCCTCACACATGATGTGGGATTGTAAAGTACATCTATGTGGGCTTTCTTCACAAATAAGTGTTTGGTGACTGCGAGCCTCACCCTAACAAGTTTCGGCATAGGGGACAGCTTTGTGCTGTTTTCTGCACTGAACTTACCTACATGTCAAGGGTACCAGGGCTGGACCCATGTTTTGAGGGTGAATTTGGAGCCTTGGAGTCCTATGGGAGCTGGCTAGCTCATAGCACAGGTCAGGGCCTCTGCAGGCCGAAAGGATTTTCTCCTCCTGGGCATGCCAACTCCTGTGCCCTCAGGCCCTGCCACTCAGAGGTTTTCTTTTGTAGCTTCATCGCCATGGTAAGTGCCCTAAATCAGTCACCATAAGGAGGGGGATGGCTGCGTTCTGGTTCTGCAGGAATGGGTACTGGATAAGCTCACAGGGATGAGAGTACATGGCAATACAGGACCATGACAGCCTGTGTGGGGACTATGGTGAAAGCAAAGCAAATAGGCTACCCAAGTCCCTTTCCCTTTACACTCAGTGGTCTGGCAGCTTCTTGACTTGACTGATGGATGGCAGCAGTGCCCAAGCACCTCTGCATACCCTCCTCTCCTTCCCTCTCATCTTTCACACTGTTGTCATTCCCTTTGCTCTCTAGATGACCGTTTGCATAAGCAGCCTTGGCAAAAAAGCTAGCGAAGGCACTTACAGTCCCTCGGGGTGTTAACAGGCTTGCTGGCCCTCAGAGGTCGGCTAACCTCACAATTTATACATGTTCGTGGGTTTGAGGTTTTTGACAAGCTCAGTAAAGGGCCTGGGAAACTGATCAGCAAGAAAGTGCACAGATGTGTTTAGTGCAGAGCTGCTAGAAAAGCATGGCATTGATGTCTCCTGCTGCATTACTCTTCCAGAAGTCCCTCAGTGGCAAGATAATGTGTTTTCCTGCTATTGGGCAATAGGATTAAGATGTTTTCCCTGCATGTGAATTTGCAGCTCGTCATTCTCTGTGCTTCTCTGAAGATGCAAAGAGAGCTCATATGCACGCCTTCCAAGCTACCCAGTCAAGAGTACCATGGTTTGTAATGCCAGGAGCCTTCATTGTGGCAGAGAGCCAGCTATGATGTCCCTAATGCATGCCACTACCCTTGTTCTGCAGGTTTACATGTGTTTACATAAAGTCCATAGATCTCCTTTCAGGTAGTGGCCAGTTTTGCTGGAAGACAGCATGCTGCTGGGCCAGTTCACATTCACAGACTGGAGACACTACGTACTTTCTCTCCTTGCTGCTTGTGAGCAGGTGATAACTTCCACTTGTATCTCTTTTGACACACATCAGAGGAGGATTTTTTAATGAGCTTTCTTGTCTTTCTGTACAATTTTGTTTTTCAAAGGCTATATTTTTCTTTATTTTGGACTAGAAGGTGGTTACTTTTTCTAAGGTGTCAGTGAATTCTTTTCGTACTGGGGAAGAAATCAAGCTAACAACTGCTTGCCAAGCAGTTTTAAGGAAATTTGCAACTAGTATCCAGTCACAGGAAAGAGGTAACATCTGCCTCTCAAGAGTATACAGAGTATGTGACAAGGAGGGAAAAAATGGTGTGGTGTTCTGTAGTCTCAGAGTCAGACAGGTAGAAATGGGCATCACTAGAGATCAGAGGAGCAGTTGCCCTAAGTACAGAATTCAAATCCTGCTCTTCTGGAGGGGAGATTATAGAAGTCTGTTTTGCACATGCATGTCATCTTTTTTAATCTGACAGGACAAAAGAGGGGAGGGAGGGGATCTTCCCTCCTGCTTACACATTTTGCTTTAAAAGCATTGAAGACTTTCACTTCTTCATGCTGAAGTCTTTGCTGTCTGACTCTTATTCCCATTGGCTGCCTGTGGCCAGCTGTTGCTTCTCTTGCACTTTAGTTAAGTTCATAAGCAGTTACTTTTTTGCCTCTAGTTATTTACTGCCTAGCATAGTCCAAGTTTCTATAACAGCTAAGCACCTAAATCTGGCTACCAAGTTAGCATTGTGTAAGTGATTTTGATTTGATCCTCTCCGAGACAAAGATGATCTGTGATCTTTGAGTGAAGGTCCAAACTTTCCATGAAGCTCACAGATGTCTGGGTCTAGTTGGGAGGAATTCCCCATGCATTACCTGGGCCATTTAAAGTGTGCTTTCTCCTGATGTGACACTTGGGTAGTTGCCTGCACCCATGGTAGTCAATATTCTCAGGACCTGCTGCGGTGAGTATTGCCCCTGGAATATGACTCTTATCTGGCAGACCATGTTGCTTCCCATCCCAACAGCAATCAGAACTGGGCTGAGGTTGAGGTATGTTAGGTTGGGTCTAAGCAGAGGAAAAGGGGGCCATTGAATAGGAAAGTGACTGTTACAATTTCCTTTTGCTTCTGAAATCCATTGCAACCATCACTTTTCACCTCAACAGAAAAAATATTTCACCAAATTTTGCCCTGAAGTATGAGCTCATGTTGTGCAAGCAGACAGTTTTACAGATTTGTTTGCATGAAATTATTCACCCTAAGTTTGTTGGCCATGTATCCACCCTGCTGGTTATTCAGACATTGTTCACCACAATGATTGTTCTGACTATGCAGTAGTCATCAACTACTGCAAGGAGTGCCTGTCTCATCAGTCACCTGCCTGAAGAACACAGTTTCCGCTCCCCAGCTAGCTGGATCCCACGTTTTCATGATGCCCACACAAGCATTTGCAGGACGAAGTGTTCGTGACCTTCCTTGTCTTCTTCCAAGGACCTTCCAAAATGAAAAGAAAACACACGTGCACTTTTCTTTTTTGGTTTTTGTTTTTTTTTTTTTTGGTAAGGAAAAACGTTCTCCATTGTACATGAAGTAAAGGGCTTGAAGCAAAATTGTTCCATGAAATTAAACATTTATTCAAGACCACAGATGAAGGTATTTAAGCATCTAAGGCTTCACAGGAGCACCCAGAGGCACCAACCTTAAAACATTTCTTGTTCTGCAATACCAGGGGTTTGTCAGTCAGACTCTTGGGAGACATAAGATGGAATCTGGAAGACAGCCCAATTCTGAGATACTATTTAGTCCATATTTTAATCTGTAGCTAGAGTATTTTGCGAACAAAAAGATAGGAGTTTGTGAGTTTAATGTCTCTGAGGAATTACAACTTGATCTTCTGTCCTGCTTTTTGCATCCGGTTTTCCGTGTAGCCTTGCCTATGCTTTGCAGGATTGCATTTCTTTGATCAAAATCATGAGAGATTGGCTCAGTTGGGATTAACAATGGCCCATGAGCCTGGCTGCTAGTGCTGAGTTTTAGACATTAGGCACACAATCCCAAGATTGAGTCACAGAAAGGCACAGTCTTTCCTTAAAAGGACCCTCAATATACAAGCAGTTGTCAGTAAATCTCTAGCTAACTGCTATTTGGATTTTCAGGACCTTTCCTTCCCAGAGCTGTGCAGTGATCTTAGCTCTTTTCAAGCTTTATTTTTCCCATAGTGTTCACTGTGGGTGGTTTTTTTTTTTTTTTCCTGTTTTTGTGGTTGCGTTTTTGTTGTTGTTGTTTGGGGTTTTTGTTTGTTTGTTTGTTTGTTTGGGGTTTTTTTTCCCCAAATGCATCCTATTTTACAAGCAACACCATTTTACAGAGTTTTCATTCAAGAAATTAAATGAAAACTTACTGTGGAAAGCAGTACCTCCCTAGGAAAGCAAGAAATATTTTTCAGCCAGTTCACCTCTTTACCTAATATAAATGGGAATTAGAGAAGAGAAAGAAAAGAAAAATAAAAGAATAAACTATGCTGCCTCCATAAGCTGAAGCTATTTACAAACTGCACAGTACATAAGGCTTGTGCCTCCTGCTGAATTGATCACCAGGTGGTATTTCTCATAAAGCTTACCTGGCTCAGTGAAATGCAGGTTCTAGCACCTTTCGTATTCATGCTCTTGACACAGGGACTAAGCTCCAGCAAAACATGTGGCCACAAAAACAGTTTTAATGACTTCAACTGGCCACCTTGTAGTCAGATAGCATGTGCTTATGTGTTCTGTGAGGTCAAGCCTGCCTTTGTTTGTGCCAGGAAGGGCATAGGCATTGTTCACATTACAGTAGCTCAACTATATCCGTTGCTGTATGATAACAGCATCTAGTTTGCAAAGAATTACATTTAATGTGTGAGGAAAGAGAGACAAGTTTCATTTGCTGCAGGCAAAGGCCAGGACATAATCACTTGCACCTTGTCAGATGATGTGCAATAGCTCATAAGGAAATGGCAACTTCATCACGCATCAGAGCTTTGTGTCTTGACCAGTGTGGGAGGGGGACAGGAAGTAGACAATCTAATTTCCTGGCATCCTTGTGTGATGTGTGTCATCACAGTAGCTGAAAATATATCTTGAAGGTATTTTTCCTCAACACTTTTCACTCTAGCACAAAACCAACATATGTACACCTGCACTGAAAAGAAGCCCGTCTCAAAGCAGGGAGCTGAGCTCAAGTCTCCCAGAGTGACAATAAATGTTCTCCAAACACCAAGACCCCTATCCTGAAAGCCAAATGCTGTTGTACTAACCTTAACAGAATTGACCTGCGCTTTCGTTTTAACTTAGCATTCTCCCTAGTGAAGGCACAGCTCCACCTATGCTCTTGTGTGCCCTTTGTGCTGGGATCACAGCATGGGATATTTTTGTAAATTATCTAATGAGCAAACTGAAAAGATAGTCTTTCTAGGGTTACCACTGAAGGCAGAACGTGACTCCAGAGCACAGTATCCAAGCATCTTTCCTTACTATGGGGGGGTGGTTGGCTGCAGTGTTTTCCCTCAGCACCCAATGGGAAGAGCTGCAGGGCTTGAGTTAGCAGTATCTCGGT
Organism: Psittacula echo; assembly: GCF_963264785.1. Taxonomy (NCBI): domain Eukaryota; kingdom Metazoa; phylum Chordata; class Aves; order Psittaciformes; family Psittacidae; genus Psittacula; species Psittacula echo. Next base: position 27,362,269 of record NC_137740.1, on the reverse strand, counting down.
GATATGAGCCTCCATAGGGTTTATGTCATACCTATATTTCAGAAGTTACAGAATGCGAAAGATATTATTACCAAAGAAGCATGTTGCAGAGCCAGCTCCTCTGGCCTAGCGACACCTTCTTTTTAAAGATTTCTGTGTAATGCAAATTTAAAATAAGGATTGTGGAATGGTTCTCCATTAGAGGTAAAATGAATTTTTCTTGCCCCACTACATCGAGAATGGGATGGTTGTGCAGTAGTAAGCTGACTTCAGGAGAAATCCAATGTACAAAGCTGAGACCTGGTTTGGGAGAGCACAATACTACTGAGCACCGGTTTTGTGTTGACAATTACACTCACAATCTCTCTTCTGCAATTGAAGTGAAACAGAAATTATTCCAGGAACTGAATACTGTCAATATTAATCCTGCTGATGCCTCTGTTAGCTGAAAACCCTGTTCAGATATAGTAGTGCTGGAAGCCAGATGCTTTTAATGATTGAAAAGCCAGGCAAAATATTTTTCTCTGTTTTTTCAATGAAAAACTGTAGATTCTTTTGTTTGTGACATTAAATTCTATTGAATTATTTTGTTTAAGTCTGTAAAATTAATAAGCTTGTAATAGATAAAGGGCTAAAGTTGCCAGTGGTTGGCTAAAAGAACATTTTATCCTACAATTTTCTTCTCACTTTAGTTTACGTGTAGAGTTTGATCTTTTGTATTCTTTTAAGCCATCTCTTGTTGGTTAACCAAAGTATTTCAATCAGAAGTGAAGTATTTGCTTTCCATCTCTGCTCTTCAATGAAAACGTGCTTCTATCTGCATCCTAGCACAGCAGACATCTCTTATTTTGACTATCGAAGCTGCTGGTGACTAGAAAGCAGTGATTTTAGTAGTTCTGGGCCTTCGGCTGAGCAAGAGCTGCTGCCCTCTCCTGGAAGGAATGTCAGATATCTGGTCACATGTAAAAGCATCAGTTCCTGAATCTACGACAGAGCCCTCCACCATTGGAGGACTGGAACATTTAGGACTAAAGCATGTAACATGACAAATGTGGTCCCAGGAGTGGGTTTGCAAGATGCAAATTGGAAACAAATATGGGACTGTGCACCTAGAACTAAGATACAGAAACTTTATGACCAGCTCTAATGGCACAGCAGCACTATTCCTACTTTTTCTATTACTAAATGTGCCCAAGTGGCAGTATCTTCTATTTTGAGGAGTGGAGAAATCTGGAGGTGTATCTCATCTCCCAAGTGCAATGCCAAGAAATTGTTGCAGAATGATTCAGAAAGCCTCTTATTGCCTGTGCATGGGCTAGTCCTCATTGTTCCCCCTGCCTTGGGAAGCCAGTGGAATGACTCACTTCTTCATAAAACATGGCCTTCTGCAAAGGATGAACCCCCCAAAAAAATACAGCAGAGAATGAAATGAGGGCAAAATTCTCAGTCATGGCTCTGAATTTTCACTGTGTAAAGGAAGCAAGAGAAACAAACTGAAAGACTCATTTGAACATTTGCCCCTAAAGCACCAGAGAATTGTTTAAACGTAGAATACAGGGGAGATCAGGTTATAAGCTAAGAAGCAAAGCTAATGAATTATGAAGGGTTCACCTGAAGTTCATCTTGGAAACTCTTCTGCTTTTTGAGATAGAAGAGCGTACACAGATTCCTGTCATTTGTAGGGTTAGAGTATTCCTCCTGCAGGAGATGTAAAACCTCTCTGGATGCTTAAGATATCTTATCTGGCTTTGAAAAATGAAAGGTGCTAAAACTTTTTTCAAAGGACAGAAAATGGGGCAATATTTGACTTAGTGCATTTCCAATGCTAATGCTCTCTGCAGGTCTTTGCTTTTTGACATTTTTTTCTATCTCTTTCCTTTTCCCTACACCATCTGTACAATTGGTTGAACTATATCCCATCCAAGTGCCTTATATTCTGTGCCTGACAGGCAATTCTACTTCTCCATCCTCCCAGGAATCATCAGGCCCAAGGGGATAATAAGCAAGGGTGACTGCAGGATGACATGAACTGGAAGGTCCTGTAAGGGTCACCAGTTGTGATCTAAGGCTTGTGAAGTTTCGTAGGTTTTGAGGAACAAAATGGTAGAAGCACAGAGTGTGTTTTGCTTTCTCTCTCCCAACTTCATTTACTTGCTCATTAAATTCAGAAGCATGTAGCTACACCCATAGAAAATTACTGCATTTCGTAACCTTTAATTGATTTGCGTATTTATAGAGAAACTGGTATTTCGGGACTATCCAACTTTGCCATCACTATCACCTTTTCATGGGTCTCTGATTGCTGCAGAGAAGCTCTGGTGTGTGTCTGCCTGGCATAGACCTGGCAGGTCCACAGGCTAACTTCTTCACTGCAAGTTATTAATACTGAGATCAGGAGAGCTCTTATTTGTAGATGGGGAGATATTTGTTGCAGCATGCTCTGTTCTGTTTGTTTGGCTGGGTGCTGGTATTCCAGCAAAGAGTTCTAAACACATCAGCATGCTGCATTTTTATATATGCGTTATATATTATATATAATATATATATTATATGTTATATATATGCATATATATTATTTTATATGCATTTCCTATACCATTAGGAAAGGTAGGGCCACTGCTGGCATGGACAAGTACAGAAGTACTTCAGCCCAGTTACTGACATGGGTGTAATTGCTCCCCACATCACCTCTCTGGGTCTCCTGAGATCTTCAGCCATTGTAAATTCATGGATGCAGTAGATGTCCATGTGAGCTGGGAAGGAGGTGAGGGTCATTCCAACTCCTTGTCTGTCTCAAGGGAACAATTGCTGAAAATCCAGTTCAGTGGCCTCAGCTTTTGCTTTGATGGTCACAGCTATGAGAAGGTAGTGCATGGCAAGAAAATACTGCTTCATTCACCTTGTTGACCTCAGGTTTAACTTTTGAGGAAGGAAAGCCTTCATTTGCCATGAAGACTGATCACTCAGTGTCTTTTCTGTATCTAATGCCCCTGTTTCTGGAGTTGGTTATACTGCTAACCCTGCTGGCATGAAAGGTGTTGCTTTAAGCTTGGATATTGCAAGAATCTTGCCCTGAATAAATAGTGATTGAGCTCCTGAAAATAGCCCAGGACAAGCACCATCTAACCTGCATCACATGTGTAAGTCAGAACTGAGGGTCAGCTCCAGCTCTGGGTGAGGGGTTTGCAGCAGCTCAAAGATGGTGGTGGTGGGCACGTGACTCAGTAAAGTCTGGTGCCCCCAGAGAGAACACAGTCACAGTGTCCTCTGCTTTGTCTCCAGTAAGTATTTGGAAGATATGACCAGTGTGGGGACTTGCTATTGGGATGTATAAACCTTCCTGGTGGAGCTGCAGCCAGCATGGGGCAACCACAGGCTGTGGTAGGTGGTAGGTCAGACCAAGGGTTCTGCTGTCAGCTTTGGGAACTGAACGTTCAGCCATTTGGGAACTGATGTTGCAGCGTTGGCAGGAGGACAGGAGGCTCACCTGGGAGCTGAGGCTGTGTGATACAGCAGTTAGGAGAACCAGCTGCAGCCCAGAGGCACCTGAGGTCACTTTGTGGTGGCTGAGATTTACTGAGGCTTTCAGACTACGCTGGTTCACAGCAAGCTAAGGGCACTGCATGACCGTAACATGACCTGCCCTTCTTAACCCAAGAACATGAATGCTTACTAAATTTTCTATGTCTGGTGAGAAACACTGCTCTTCAGGAGCTAGACTTGATGCAAGGATGCTTTGTGGAAGGTCACTTTGCAAAGAGCTTTCATTGTAAAACACCCTGCCCACGCAGTGGGACTCTGCAAAACTGTTAGCCCAGAGTTGCTTTGTAGCAGCAAACTGAAGCTATCAGATGGGCATGTGCTCACAAATGCAAACACAGCAAAACAGACCAGAAAGGAACAAGAGACTGTTTTCTTAAAAGCATTTCCAACACTTCCATCTTAATTTTTTTTGTTCCTTTTTTTTTTTTTTTCTTCTCCCTTGTTCCTCCCTTACCACTGCATCTGTCCCCTATTTCTCAATCTCTCTCTTTTTTCCTGCTTTTTGAATGCAGAGCCATGCACATTTGACCACGCACCTCTGCAAGTCCCAGTCTGAAATCAGGCACATTGTGTGAGAGTTTCATTTCACTCTAGCCAAAACATGGTCCCCAGAGGGGCCACACTGAATCAAGCCACAAGAGCTGGGTCCTCCTTTGTTGCACCTGGCCCAGTGTCTGGAACTTATTGCTACATCAGGAACCTTCATGCTCTCTCACCCTACAGAAAAATGACCTCAGGCCAAGCCACCATCTCCATGTTATCTCCTGCTAATTGCAGGACATCCTGGGGAAGATGGTGGTGTTTGCACCTTTGATCCCAATGCTGCAAGGTTGGGTTCTCTCCTCTGCAGGCTCTGAGCAAGTGTAGGTGTTTGCTTTAGGCTATGATGACATGAGAAATACTTTAGTGAGGCGAGGTGTGGGTGTATTGGGGCGTGACTCAGAGGAAGTCAATGTACAGGGATTTGGTTTGTGTGCAAGAGATCTATTCCCTTTAGTTACCAGCATGGGTGTAATTAACTTTTCTTTTTACATTTTATTATTTTGATTATTAATCATGCCTTAGAATGGCTGAGCCAACGAAGATTTCATATGCTATTTCAGAAAGTCAAAGATTTATAGTACCAAGGGCTGGCTTGAGGGAGCCAGGGATTTTGACGACAGTTACTACCTTCTGATGATGGACCAGGACAAATCAAAGAGGCTGGTAGCCTAGGGGAGGATATCTTGCTTTAGAAAGGTAGAATAATGAAGGACATACTTAAAATGAGGCTTGGAGATGTCTTGCCAAGACAGCTTAGGAGAGGATAAGTATGGACACAGCAAGATGCAAAATCTATCAAGTTGCTGTGTTTAACTAGTCCGGATTTCCTTGCCTTTGGAGATGGATCTCTTTTTCTCTTATTTGTTTTAATTGACAATAGATGAGATTAGCTGCAGTTCTTACACAGGGTAAGGACCACTCTGAGGTTATTGAAGTTTGCAGTAACTTTAGTCATGTCTTAAGACATCCGGAGTCAACCTTTCTACAGCAGACAAGGCTGCATAGGTCAAAAGCTTGCCACAGTTTGGAGCCCTATTCTCATTCTGCTTGTGTGCCAGTACAGTTATTGTGCTGTGTATAAAACAATTCTAAGTGAGTTGAATGCAAAAAGGCCACATGGCCCTGCTGCAGGAAAGCTCTTCTTGTTACCACCCTGCTGCATTCTGTAGTGAGATCAACGCAGTGATAGAACAATTTGTGCCAAAACAACTCAGCAAGCAGGTTTTATTTCCTATAAAATTTACCTTGAGAGAAATATAACTTCAAACCAAACGACAATTCATTTTCCAAGAAGAAGAGGGTGGGTTGAAGTGAGAGACACATGAATCATGCTGCCTGTATTTGGCTTCTGCCCTGATTTGAGACTAAAATCAATATGTTAGAAGGTGAGTCAAAAGAAGTAGCTGGGGAACCTTGAGCTAATCAAAACCAGGAAAGGTTCCTACAATCTCTACAAGCCTGTGATGTTCTAATATTCAGGTTCAGAACATTTTTATAATATAGGGCATTGTCTGAATTCCTTTGTTCTGATCCTGTTTTGCCTCGTTGAATGAGAAGCACCTTTTAACGAAGGTGTCTACTTTCCCAGTAAATAGTCAACTCCAGACCTCAATGCGCAGTGTATTCAGTTGGCTAACAGAGCAAAACTGGAGAGGAAAGAACATTTCTGTCACTTGGGAATCTCTATGATATGTTTGCATTCATCCTAAGAGGGAGAAATTATGTCAAGATACTGAGGAAATAATAAGGATTTGGGTTTTGTTTTGTTTTTGTTTTTGTTTGTTTGGTTGGTTTTTTTGGTAATCAAATAGTCTGTTGACCTGGAAATATTGAATAGAACTTCTGTAATATATTTGCTTGAAAGAAAACATTTTTCTGTATCTGCAGGTATTAAGTATTTTTAAGCAGTTCTCAGAAGTTGGTTTAAAATTAAAATTTTTGCTTTGCTAAGAAATTTAAATTCAAATTATATTTGAGCCAAGACAGGCAAGAGAAGGAGAGAGGAGAGGGAGACCAGGTGGTTTTGCCATGGTAGAGCATAAAATCTGGGTCTGTCAATTGGAGATATGAGCCAGTAAGTGCAGCTAGAAAAATGCCATTTAAGCATGTTGCTCCTCTCCAGAAACAAAGTGGGTTTGGTCAACAGTGCCTGGAAGTGGAGCCAGGTCATTTCCAGACTCAAGCTGGTTGTGTGCCATCAGTATAGAAGTATCTGTGCTGTTCTCATTGATCCCAGTAATCCAGGGCTGCTGTGTGCAGAGCCTGCTTGGGTATCTGCACCTACTGCATTGACAAATCTGCATCTATCATGTTTGGTGAAGGGGGATGACAATCTTGTTGCCTGGATGGTTGTAGGTCTTCTTGTTGGGAATCTTGATCTTCTTTTCTATTTCCAATGTTTTCTCAAATGAGGTGCCAGAGTTTTCCTTCTGGTTGCTGAAAGAGTACATGTCACTGGTGGTGTTGGATATATTCTCCAGAGGGTTCAAGGGCCGAAAAGGGAAAGAGACCAGTGGTGGTGAGTGTCAGACATAGTGAAGACCAGGAAAACTTCCAAGCTCCTTGCAGCTTGTCAAATCCCTGGTTGACTTTTCCCCAACTCATTCGTTGTACCTTATAAATAATACTTTAGTCAACACAGACAATTGTGGCTACTGGTAAAAACCACGGAGAGCAACTAAACACAATGGAAATGACTTGCTCCATCATTTGTTTTTACTTCGTAACAAGCAAAAAACATCTGAAAAGAAGTGAGTCATTTTTTTAATCTGTCTTGGCTTTTGTCTGCTCAACAATGTGTCCTTTTTGTGTAGTTGTGGTCTTAATGTGTTGAACTTTTTTGGTTGTGTTTTTTTTAATTTATTTACTTTTTTTTTTCCTGCTTTGCTTTCTTGGTTTAGGATTGTCTCCCATTGACAACAGCTAGCACCACAGGGCTAGAACCTGGTAAAAGACAGCAAAACCACCATGCCTTTGGGGAAATGACTCTTCTACCTTGCCAAGAAACATGTTTGACAGGTTTATAAGCCAAGGTGGAGTTGGAGTTCTCTAAGCCCTTCTGCCCTCCTTGAAAGATGTCAGGTGGGAAGCTCAGCAATCTAATATCTTGAGTAGCATCTTCAGGGTTGGGCAAACTGGTTCAGGTGGAAGAAATTGCAGCTCACACTGAACCTTTGCCCATTTGTTTATGGGCTGAACCTAAATTTTGTCTTCTTGCACACCTCACAGCCATAAACCTGGAACATGCCTGTCCTCAGAGCTGAACCTTCATTGATACTGTGAAAAGTATGGCTGATATCTTAAAATCTTTCCCTGCACATCTGCACTTCTACTCTCCCTTGAGGTTAATTATTTGAACATCAGCCGGTATTTACTTCATGCGTGCTAATGGGCTTCAGGCCTCTGTTAGGATTTACTCCCCACAGGACCACAAACCAATGTGTCCTTTTGGCTTTGCCAAGAGTGTATTAGAAAGTAGGGGCTGTGGGGAAGCATGTGGTTAGCCTAAGCAGCCACTTGTCATTGTTGGAGAGTCTGTGTGGTTTTTATGAGGAAAGGAATTGAATAGTCTTCCTCTGAGTTGACTCAGATAAAATAGGGCAAGGGGCTGAGTGTAGAGGTTGTGGTGGTGGGTTCTTTTTGTCCATAAGGCAATCTTGGCAATTATACCTCCATAAACAAGGAGCTCTACCATTTTCAGTTGTATTAGCCATACCCATTGCTTGAAAGGGTTACCAGCTGCTCACACAGCCTTTGTCCCAGCTGCTATAGGAGAAAGAGAAATTATCCTGATCTTGTAAAAAGACATTTTGCCTTTTAGGGAAAAACCTTCTGAGGGGTCCTTCCAAAGGAATAACTTGTTAAAGCATCAATACCTCCCAAGTCATGTAGTGTGGGAAGCTATAGGATGGCCCCCTGGTATATAAAATCTATGCCCAAGGAAAGGACCCTCTGGGGAAGCAGCTGAAGGGTGACTTCTAGGATATATGTGGAAGGAAGGGCTACAGGGGACAGAGAAGTGATAAAAGATACAGAAGAGAGAAGAAGCTTCACGCAGGATAATCTGAGGCATTTGCTGGCCCAGGATGTTCTGATGCTTATCATCCTGAATGGTGAGTGATAAAGAGCAGGGATATGTACTGTGTCCCTGAAAGCTGGGATGGGCTCTAGACTGCAGATAGCTGTGTCAGTTTTGCCAGTAAGCCACAATGAGTAGGATATCATAAAGAATTGTTCTAAATCAAATGAGGGATTTTGGTTCAAAGTGGCTCAATATCCAGATTGCTCCACACCTATTGGGTTACTTGGCAACTGCAGCTGAATCTGTAAACTTCTGCTCCTTCTGCTAAAGGGGATAGAGGCACTACTTTCCAGTTGCTCAAGCATGTAACATCAACAGGTCTTCTGAGCAGAAAAATCCTTGAGATAGCAAAAATAATGCTCCTCTGGTCTTAAACTCAGCTCAGAAGATGCTTCCAGGGCTCCACATGTAACTGCTGCCCTGCTGCAAATGTTCATAAAGCAGAAAGCCTTCTGTTTATGTTTTTGCTTGCAATTGGCAGGGGTTGGCAGGTTATCTGAATACTCTATGTCTGTATTTGCCTACTTCTAGATCTGTTGACAGTATAAGAGTGTAAATATTTTTTTTCTTGTAAGGAGATATAAGCAACTGCCTAACTATTGACTCAACCGTAAGGACTACTAATTTCAATAGCTAGTTAACAAATCAGCCTACACTCCAAGTATAAGTGCAGTGCCTACTGCTTCTGGAAGGGTTCTGGGAAGCTAACAGTGATCAGCTGCTTGATCCAAGGCTAAGCCAGGGTGGAGCACAATGGTGCTCCCTTTGGGCAGGTGAACCACCTGCACAACAGAGAAGCTGGGCTGGGGGGAGTCATTCCATGGGAAGCACTATTTCAGGATGTCTCTTCCTGTGGTAGCTTCCTGAAATTTGCTTTGCATTTAAACTGTGGCAGGTAATTGCTGGATTTCCTTTCCTTCTCTTAACGTGGTTTTATAAAACTTATACAGCTAACTTGGATGTCTTTACACAGAGAGAATGATAGGGCAGACTGTAGTGAAGGTTTGTGGAAGTATTTGCAGGGGGCTTGCCAGCCTAAATCCCACTTAGCTGAGTCATAACAGCTTTTTTTGTCATGTGGCAGCTGTGGAGTGCGTTTAAGAATTAGTTGGGGTTTATTTTGTGCTGACCTATGCCTTGTTCCAAGCATACAAGCATTCACACTGAATGTACACAGTATATGCAGGACCTGTACCTAGTCATTAGTACTTCTACTCTAAATTTTATTTTTAGTCAGCTTTGAGATACCAGGACATGGCTCAGTAGAAATCTATCTACTCCATTTCCCTGTGCCTTGAAATGTTCTTGAGATGGGCATTGCTCTTGAGAATGTAGTGTAAGCTGCCTGAGTGTATCTGACTCTGCTTTCTATTTGTTCTGCAATTATCCTCTGAAACACTGTATATGCTTTTAGGCATGATTTTTTTTCCAGTTCTGCTCATCCCTTTCCTTTGCACACATGTGTTTGAAGTTCATTTTTTCTAATGGAAATAATGTTCCACAGAGGTCTGGGGTGAGGGAGAGGGAGGAGCTGCGTGTATGCTCTTTTCATTAAGTTAGAAGTGAGCGTTGATCAGGTTCTGTTGGAGTGAGTTTACTTGTATTTTCATGTAACAATAGACCATAAAAGATTTTTATTCTGTATTTTTGGGGTGGGTTTTGTTTTTTGGTTTTTTTTTTTTCTTTGGTTTGTTGGTTGGTTTGGTTGGGTTTTTTTTTGTTTTGTTTTTTGGTTTTTTTTATAGTTTCACTATGTGCATGGATAAAAGGAGCTCAGAATTTAAATAAAAGATGTGATGTGGGGAAATGTCCATTTAGTAGCTTGTGCACATGTCCATGTTGCTCTGTTGGTATTCTGCCTGACATGCAGTGTCTCTACTTTAATGAATTTTTTTGCCAGCTTCCATGGAAAATACCCCAAACTTATCAAACCTATTCTGATTGTCTGGCAATACTGTGAGGCATCCATTATGCCTACAGAGCTGCTGTTTCAGCATCCAGTTACCCATCTGAATGCACAATAATAAGTGAAAAGCAGCTGGCAGTATTACAGGACCAAACTCATGGTTGAGTTACTGGTACCCACACATTATCAAAAACCCTAGCTGCCTTGTTGTTTCACAGCATCTTTTACAAGTAAAATCTTATCATCTAGGTGAACAAAATGGGGTGGGAGAAAGGAAGTCTCATCTCTGTTTTTCTCTACTCTGCCCAGGTGGTTTCAGCACTGCATCTGAAGTTGTGTGAGAGGTCTGTAGCCAGCTCTGAACTGCAGTGCAGTAAGCCTGAGAGCATCTCCCCTGTCTCTTCTCCAGGGCTGAGGACAGCCATGGTGTTGATGTGACAGGGAGAGCTTCGTGAACTCCACAGTCAATCCTTGAAGGGCAAAGCTTCTCAGGGCTCTCTGGAACTGGCCAAAGACAAGAACCAGCACCTCTTGCTAAGTCATCCTAGGGCTATTTAGAGCACTGAAGATCTTGATAGTTTGGACCCATAGCTTCTCTCTTCAGTAGTATAGAAGTTCCTCTCTAAGCTGGCTAGGGAGAATGTGTGCTCTTCTTGACAAGAGTAAGACTCTCCCTGCTTATCTTGCTCAAAATCATCTATTTCACATTCATCATCTGAATTCAATTAAAAATAACCTGCAGCTGTAATCGTTAAGGGCTTTTTTTAACTGAAATCCCTTCATCCCAGAGTATGTGGGATTTCCCCTGCAGTTTCAAGTGCAGGTGGTCAGTGGGAAATCCCTACAAGCCCCTCAGCGTAGGGTTGCTCTTGGGGGCTAGTCAGATGTGACTTTGCATTCATCTCTGTGAAACAGAAGATTGATTACTTCCCCCTTCTATCAATACCTGACACAAGCTATATTAAAAGGGGGACTATGGGATGCATATCTGTTCTTGAGTTTATGCAGTGACTGGGTATGCTATTTGTAATAACCAGTCAGAGCACTGTCCCATGATTGTTTTCCGGTAAGATTGTGCAGCATGCAGTACAGTGCAGGGACAAGTTATGCCACAGAACCATTTTTGTTCATTTTGAACATACAGAATACTAGTTTCCTGAACACTTGTGTGACTAGCATAGTTTATATCATAAAACAATTAGAAGTGAATGGGTTTGGAGAGTGTTTCAGCATTCATTCGTCATCCTTCTCTTATTGTTAAAGGAAAGCTTCCTGTTAAGAACTGGGTGAGGCGCTGCCTTGCAGAAATCTTCACAAGCAGAGTGAGATTCTTGCTTTTGTTTCCACTGTGTGGGAACTTTGCAGAGTCTGCAGCCTGGACTGAACTTCTGCAAAATCCACACCTCCGTCATGGAGACAGAACTTATTCTAGCAGAGGAGAGGACATTGGTTTGACTTGAGTTGTTTTAGCTTTTCTGTCCTCTGTCTCTGTTTCCAGGCACTCTGGTAAAATTTCCTATGCACTTTTTTCTTTTTAATTAGACTGACTTTTTGTGGAAAATTTAAGCTTCAGCGGTTTAGTACTCCTCTCTGACTAACAGCAGAGAAAAATGTTAAAACTTGTTACTCTCTTTTCACCTAACTTGGCATGTGAGGAGCAATAGTTTACCCAGAGAAAATTTGGCAGAGAAACTATCTTGATTTCACACAAAGTCTTGGAGTGTTGTAGTGAAAATGGGTTTTGATTAAACAAAGTCAAAAGCCCTTGAAGTCCTCATGTGTACAATATAAGACGTGGAGTCCTTCTCTTGCAGTTTGTCATCAGTGCATAAATGTGAGCTCTTGGTACCTCTTTCACTGGCTTTGAAAAAGCTTTGGATTCAAGAGCTGCTATTAGGGAAAAGGTTTCTGCTGTGTGCTGGCTTACCTGGCAACACAATCTTTCTCTGACTGATGGACCAAGACAGAAGCACACTCACAGGTGCATCTCCCACCCCGCTCAAATAGGAGCCTTCACTGTGGATCAGTGCTCCCCCAACCCACTCTGAATTTGGGATCTGCTTACTGCACACTCTTTCTGTTTGTAGCTTGAAAAACTGTATTTCAACTTCAGCTGGGGAATTCTGTCTCCTTCTTCCTCTGCCTCCTCTTGTTTTAATGGAACACTAAGAAATGAGCATCCAAAATAACACACCCATACTGGAGCTCATCCAAATTTACATCTCCAAAGCAACTAATCCTACAACCCACTGGTGACTTTTTTCAGTGCCAGGGTGGGTGTCCCTGAGGCCCTGGGTTACACCCTTGTGGCCACTCCCTGAAGCATGGTGCAAAACAGTACCTTGTGCCACTTGGGTTTTGCAGGGCTTCTCCTGCATATGCACATCTGCTTTGCAAGTCACCAGGCCAGCTCTTTCCTTGCAGCATGGGGTCTGGGGTGTGAGCTCAGAGCTACTTCCTTCTGCAGCGAAACCAGCAGTTCTATTTTCCTCTCATGCAAGTGGGAAAGAAAAGCTTATAGGATGAGCCTATTCCCAGGATCTCTTCCTTCTCTGCTGGGATAGATCATGAAATTTTTCAGTTTTAACAACAGGCGAATGAGTCCTGTGATTGGCAGACAAATAAATCAGATTTCCTAGGCTTTGTCTGGTGGTTAATGCAGGGCTGGGGTTTTTTTGTTTGTTGGTTTGTTTTGCCAGAACTTTCTTTCCCCTACTGCATTATATTGAGTCTGCAATGCAATAATAAGCATTATAAATCCACAACAGAGAGATCCCCTGGTGAAGGAATGGATTCTGTGCTGCCTAATAAACTAGTCTCCCCTGCTGGTACTTCTCCTCCATCCTAGTTTTATAAATGTTCTCATTAAGATTCTCTGAAATCTGCTAAGACCCAGACTACTTCTTGAAACCTTCCCTTCAAGGAGAACAGGGCACTTGTGTTTTCTATCTACCTGGGCACCAGGCAGCATAAAATATCTAGGAAGGTATTGAGTATTTTGCTAAACATCTGTCAGCAGCAGTGGGAACTGGCCAATTCTGACAGGAAGGAGACTATGGATGCTGTAGAGGGAGAGGAGGAAAAGCACACTGTCATTTTCTTTTAAAAGCTTTCTTGCAAAGATACTACCACCTCCTGCTGAAACTTCTGTAAGGAGAGATGGGAGCCCACCATTCAGATGCTGTTACAGTGAACCAGGCCCCCAACAAAAGGCATTTTAACAGAGCTCTGGAGGTTCCCTACATGTGATTTTAAGGATACAAGTGGGAACACATGCTTCTTTCTTGTGCTTGAGGAAATGGCTCAGATATTACAGGTCTGTCTCTCTTTAATGGCTTACAGTCCCTGTCCTGTTCCTCATGTTCACACATTCTTAATTAGCACCACTGCATGTATGTCTTACACAGAATGATTTCTATTTGTTGATTCCCAGAAGGTCTTATCAAGGAAGAAGAGCTTCAGCATATGGATGCAATTGGCCTACAGACCTTACCTGAGCCAAGAAGTGTCTCCCTGCTACAGCTATTTGCTACTTTCTCTCTCTAATACCTCTTAAGGGGTGTGTATACATCTCCTAGTGCTGCCTGAATCCCAAGCTACAGGGCTCTACAGAACCATCCAAAGAAGTCTAGTAATGTCCCTTTACTCTGTGCTGATGACATGGCAATTTCAAATGACTTGAGCATTTCACATTTTTGTGTAATCTCCTTAGTGTGGGGACACTCTGGGAGCTCTCAGATTGCAGGGAGTTAAGGGTAATTTTAACTTGTTGAAACACTGCAACTTTCCACAGATGTGAGCGTGGAGTTTTGGGGGGAGGGGTGGGGTGGTGGTGGTGGAGCTTCAGTGTTGGCTGGGAAATGAATGTGTGGGGGAAGCAGCAGATCCATTTGTCTTTCTTCTAGAGCAGGCATTTACTGAATAAATAAGGACATTGGTTGGCACCTCTAACAGCTGCCGTGAAGAAATAAAGATGAAAGTGTGCCAGGGAGATGGGCATGTGCTTATTTGCAAAGGTGACATTTTAAACAGGACTGAGTAGTGATGCTGTCTGTGAAAGCTGATGTAGTCATTTGCTGGACAGTTAGATTGTATTTTACAAGGTTACTATTCAGTCACGTTTTATTGGCAGTGCATTGACAGAAAGATTATTATGCTCTGTGAAATGCTTATCTGTTGTTTGACACTGATGATCTATAAACAGGTATAGAGGCAGGGAGATTATATCTGTCAAGCTTCAAAAGAATCAGTGGATGAGCAAAGAAAAAGAAAAGAAATGAGAAAAACATAAAGCAGTTTTCATAAACGAAACAGCTAAGCAGATCAGGACTCCAGCCTCAAAAAAAGTGAGGAAGAGAGGAAGTATTTTAGGAGTCAGCCAACTAGTGAGTAGCATGGAAAAGGTTATTTAGATCCTTAATGCTCACTTGCAGGAGCTAGAGTATAGAAGCAGACAGTGTCAAAAACTTGCACTTTCTTTCCCCTTAACTTTAGTTGCTCTTCTTGGCTCACTGGGAACAAGTTATACAGTGTAACTGCTCAGAGGAAGCTACCAGTACAAAAAGCTTCTTCCAGTTTAAATTTAGGTAAATAATGAAAGATGTATAACTGGGATACTAAATGCAACATTAACATCTCTTGGGGTCTCCCAGAGCTGGATAAAAACTACAACCTGGCAAAGTGCTGCAGGCAGGACCTGGTGAATCTGGTGTGCTATAACACCCTACGTTAACCCAAAGGTGTGCTTGGTCCCTCTCCCTTGAGCTTCTGTTCAGGATCAGATGAAAGAAAACGTGGTAGGTGAATTGTTCTGTTTCAGCTACAGGATAATGAGGCTTGAAAGGCAGCAGCTCATGAGAAAGATGGCTGTGATTGAGATTCCACAATCCTTGAGTGGAAGCTGTATACAACTGAGCAGAACCTCCATGTCCTTCATGCTCTACCTGAAGTCCAGAACCTAGGGGGTTTTGCTTGTCCTTGAGAAACCTTGAAGAAGACAAATGCTGAGCCAGGCTGAGTGTCTTCCAGCAGCCAGAGAAAGGGAGTTTTTGCAGGGGTATATGGAAGCTGGAGCTGAACATAGCAGTGACAAAAAGCAGGTCATGCTGAAACACAATGCTGAATGCATGTAGTCTTGCTGCAGAGAAGTTAGTTCTCCCTGAGGCATTAGTTCTTGCAACAGAAGATCTGAAGTCCAGGAGGTTTCCTGTGTGCTGGCTGCTCCCAGGGCCTGAGGGCATTCTGGTCATACTTCTATGCTCTGTGGCAGAGTCAGGGCTGCAGGACATTGCTAGCATCCCTGACTGCTGACACCCGGGAGAGATGCAGGGAAAAGGAGCCAGTTACCTTCAATAGCCAGACTGCAGCTGATTGTCAAAGGCAGCCTAATTTAATTAGAGCTGAATTGGATCATTATTTAATGAGAACTGAGACTAATTAATTTTTGGAGTCACAGTATGAAAGAGGCTTTGTTCCTTTTGAATAGGTAATTAAGTGAGGCGTACACAGACACCCTGTACTCTACTGCATTTGCAAAGGGTTTGTTTTCTCTTATCTCTGCCTTATTTCTATAAGCACTTTGGAATTAGGAATTAATTGGTTTGTTACTAATGATGTTGAGTATAATTATATTGCTTTAGAACAACAGACTTCGTGAAAGTAGCAGGTCTTTGTCTACCAGAGGACACTCACCAGCCCAGAATCACTCTGTTTTGTACCTGTGACCACACCGCAGAAGCCAAGATGCCCAGGGATGATAAGTTCTCTTTGAACTTCTCTGAGCTAAAGCTACTTGTGCTCAGGAACAGAGTGGCCAAGTGGGAGCCACTGCAGAGTGACAGGTGATAGCATTTCACTGTACCAGCTCCAGTAAGTTTTCCAGTGTAGACAAGCTTCCATGTGGTTTATCCTCATTTTGCTCTGCCAAAGCAGTACTTTTTCATGGCAATGTTTAGCTGCCTGTATCTGGGAGGAGGAGATTCTGTCTGCTCTTATTGTGCTTGTAGTAGCCCTGTGTGCACCACTGTGCTGCACTGGATAGGAACAGCTTGGCTGTTTTGTTCCTCGCTTGCAGAAAAGCCTCAGCAGTGCCAACATTTGCAAACACAAGTCAGCATCTCATTAGTTGAAACAGCATTCATTTGTAAGACGTGGATTAATATTTTGAGTTCCAATGTTTGTGCAGTAGTCTTGTGTGACTTGTTCCTCATTGGCACCAGCAATTAACCCAGAATGTTTAATACCTAGCAGGAAATTTCCATTAGAAAGCAAACTTGGTGTTTGAGCCCAGCATTTCTTAAGATGTTCTTGATGAATCCTTCTCATTTGTGAAGTTCAATACAGAGAGCTTAATGGTTCTTGGCATATGAGTTAGCACACAGCTGAAAGGATATTTCTCCATGTTCTTTCTTGGGACATTCCTAGTTTTGCATATTTTGTGGGTTCTCTTTGCTCCCTCACTGCACATTTATGTACATTGTGTATACCTGTGGGTGCTTCCATAATAAGTCTGTAAGGAAATCACGTGACTTTTACAAGACTGTTCATCCATGTACATGTGCTTTCTGTGGTGAAACCTGTTGCAAAAGCTCATTCTTTGAAGGTCACAAGATCATGGTTGCATGACCAGTTTAAGTCATTGATATGGAATATGTACTAAAAATTCCAACACAGCACCACTTGCCCTACCTCATTGGTATTATTAATATGAAAGAATGAAAATTGTAATTTCTTATGTGACACAGCCTTATTGGGAAGAAAAGGAATAGTTTATGCTGACAATAGGTAGAAGCTAGGGCAATGTTAGTGTGTCCTCATCAGGATACTTCCCTGCCACACCCCTAGGTTGATTTTTTTCTTTCTTTCTTTTTTTTTTCTTTCTCCTTATTCGTATCTTTGGTGATTCATTCTCCCATTCCAATGTCTTTCTAGGATGATAGCAAAAATTTTTCAGAGGACTATTGCGGAGCGGTGCATGTTTCAGACCCAGGTTCAGACCTGGGGAACGCACTGTTGATCCATTTCTGCCAGCACCACTTTCTACACCTACATAGTCAGCTTTGGAGGAGACCTGTGCTGAAACATGTCTTCAGAGAGTTCCTACAGCCTTAATTCTGGGACTCCAGCCTATCCCCTGTGCTGGGGTCTGTCTGTGCTGTGCGCAATCTCTGCTATAATCATGCCTTCCTATCTTTCATTGCTTCAGGGTTCCTATTCTCTGACAGTCATTAATCTTTTCCTACTCTTGTGCATCTATTTCTACACCTCTCAGTGTCCAAATCCTTTTGATTTTCTTCAGAAACTCTTAGCAAGAGGCATCCTGGTGTTCTTACCTCTAGGGCTCTCTCTAACCACAGAGAGTTGCCTATGTTAGCTGGCTGCCAAAATGGCAAGGCAGTCCTGGCAAGGCAGATTTGTTCTCTGTTTCATTGTGGCTGGAGTTCTGGAAAGCCATGTTGCTGGCCATGCCAGTTGTGTGCCTGCTGGGGGGAAACCTTGGTCCGTATGTCTCTTCCTGGGCAAGGGATCTTTTCAAAAAGGGGCTGTTGCTCCCTTTGATCCATTCCATGTGGCAACAGGAGCAGCAACTGCAGGGCTCTTTGCCCTTTCTCTTAACCTTCCCAGCTCCCTGGCCCGGTCCTGCCCCTCTTCTTGCTCATGCTCCTGCACCACTGGAAATTCTTAGCTGCCTCTGGCATGGAGAGGTGTTTCATTCTCACCTTCATGTGGCAGCAGGGAGAAGGTGAGGTGAGGGTACTGACAGATGGAGCAAGAGAGTCTGTGAGCAGGTGCACTGTGGTTAGGACAGATGACTCTATCTAGTTACTCATCTCAGAGCAGGTCTTCACTTATTCCTCTCTCTCCTTTTCTGGAAAGTTACTGTAACTTGCATATGTGTGATGTTTTCTGCCCCTGTAGGCAGGATGACTTGTTTATTACTACCCAATCACCTGCAAATCACCTGCTTTAGGTCAGCTGCATCACCTAAACACAGCCTGAATCTGCTGGATCCTTTCTCAAGTCTGGTTAGCACAGTTCTTGTCCACTGTAAAAGAGGTTCTCCTGCAGTTTACAGATGATCCGAGTTGAGATGATACTGGATGCATCATGAGGTATGAGGCACACCCTAAGCACAGACCCTATCAGGATTAGATCTTTCTGGATGGAGAGAATGGCCATGCAGTGCTTGCAGACAGATGTGAGCCCCTGTCAGGTCTTAAGAAAAGCCAGTGCTGGTCTAAGCTGTGTGGCCATGGCTATGTTGGTGCTGGGTATATAGGCCTGGGTTTTCAGCCAGGCTTGATTAACTGCATGGCTTTTGGTCCTGAGCTGAATCTTATCTGATTAGGGCTATGTGTCTGCTTGAAAGAGCAGGGTAGGGAGTCTCAGCATACCTACCTACAGGCATGCCACATGTGTCTACAGAAACATAGTTGAGCCCATCCTGATTCCTCACCATTAATCTTCATCTAGCAGCACGTCTTGAGGTCAACAGTCTTGAGACCAGCCAAAATCAATAAAATTCTACATTGTTAACGTATCCTCAGTGCATTGCAGCTGTCCTTACTATGCAGGGAGCATAACTTAATCTCCCAGCGTGACATGTTGAATTTATTGCTTGGTGATGTTCAGTGAATATATAGTGGTGAGTGGGGAAAATCCTGGCTTTTGATTCAGAATTTGTACTACGTCTGTCAGTAAAAACACACATCTGATGTGCTGACTCAAAGCAAGCAGCTCCAGCAGTCTTTCATTGTGCTGCTTTCTTTCTTACTCTGAGCTTACAGTATTGATCTGGTTGATTCTGGGTGAATACAGAAACTGACTGGGTGGCAAAAAGGGAAATCAGAAACAGAAATCATTGAATAAAATTGATCGTTGGTGGAAAGAAAAGTAAGCACGTTTTTATCCTTTTATATAAAGGGAGGAATCATTCAAATTAAGAGATTGTTTTCCTTTTAACTTAGCTCTTGAAGAATGCCACAGTGAATTATTTAATCTCCTTAAGCAAATCCCCTAATCTGTCTTCCTCGCAAGCGTTTGCTCGCAGTATCTATGTCAGCCTCTTAGCACAGGGAAAGTTGCTCACAACACTAATTCCTGTGCTAAAAGGGATTTCTGCATACCTGCTCCTCAGGCTTTTTGTTTGCTGAGCACTCTCCAGGGCATAAAAAGTAGGAGAATACCAAAAGGAGAAAGATACAGCTGTAGCCTGTTAATTAAACTGAATAAATAATATTCCAGTGGCAAAAGCCTTACTTAAGTCAATGAGAATTCTATTGTGACTTGATAAGGCCAGTTTCAGCCCATATCTGGATTCCGTGTATCCTGTTAATATTGTGTTTGTGTTGTTTGAACCTATGCTTATATTTGGGATTTGAACTTCAGGCTGCACTCTCATCCATGAGCTGCCCTTGTGGGAGTTGTCTCTGATTACTTCTCAGGTGGTTAATGAATGCAACATCAAAGTCTAAACCAAACAGGCAACTGTGGCAGAAAGGAAAGCCACCAGTTTCCAGGGCCTGCGAAGAGATAAGTAAGACCATGGCTTGCTTGAGGATAAAGAGAACTCTGTATATAGCTCTGGAAAGCTTTAGGAAGTCTTTGGAAAATTCTAGGGTTTGGTTTGCTGCTTCTTTGAGGTGAAAACAAATGATACTAGTCTGCTGTTGCTTTCTGTATGAGTTGAAGTTGAACTAGAATGACAGAACAGGACTTTCTGGCTTTAATTCTGGGACTAACTTCAAGGAAATCATGGAGAGTCACTTCTTTTCATGCATGGTGTCTCCTGCAGAGTTATTCTCAGTGTGCATGTTATCACCTTGTGTGATACATAATCACCCAGAGGCTAGAACATGCAAGCACATGGTTATGAGTACCCACAGAAACACTGTGATCCCTTGCCCTGATGCCAGAGATAAATGCTTTGACTCTGGACTCTATATTCTCAGAACCAAACCACTCAGCAAACCTGCCTCGTGATTCCACTCAACCCTGTCATAATGATTTTAGAAGAAAACCACAAGAAACGTGGTGGTTTTGGGTCCTTGTCAAAGCACAGTAGAAGAGCGTTGGTTGATTACCTTTTAAAATTAATTTTAACATTACATTTTAACATTCAGAGTGAAAGTCTGGGCAAATACCTAAATGGACTGAAATGTAAAGAGGGTCTTACATATGACTGTGTTAAGAAATCACTTTATTTCATCTGCAAACTTACTGTAGATGAAGGAGATAGTTTAAAATATAACCATGTGAAATCCCACCATGGAAATAGCATGCGTTTCTGGGTCAGCCTACCCTTTCTTAGCTTTCTCTTTTGTCTACAAAGCTCTATTTTTCCTGGTACACAAACAAATATAAACATTCAAACTTCAGCTCTGTGAATTCAACATTTTTTTCTCCTGTCCACTTTCTTCATGCTTTCCCCAGAGACATGGTCAAAAACTAGCCCATGGCATGTACCTGAAAAGGAGGTACCTTCCTCTGTGCACCTGGGGACGCATGCAGTTGCAGACATCCAGCGTGAAGTAAAATCTGTTTGTGATGACTAACTGCTCTAGAGATCACCGGACATCTGACTATTCCTGGTCAAGGGATTGCCTAGGTCAGTGGTGATGTGTGTAATTGCAAAACACTGGGCAGTTGTCCAGGTGGTTTGTGTAGGCACAAGCACACCCTATAGCTATAAGAGTGCTTGAAGCTTTGAACTGGGCAGTGCTGTGGATGGGGGAGGGAGGTGGTGTTGTCAGCACAGTCAGGCAGCTGTAGCTGTGTCTCATAACCGTGGGCAGAGCTGTTGAAAAGGTGACTGAGGGGCTCCAGAGTCTGCAGCAAGTTTCTCTTCTTGAGCTATCCACCAGCCTATGGCCAAGGGCAGCCAGCTCCAGCTCTGCAGGGGGAGCTGGTAACAATGCTCATGCTAAGCAAGCTGTGCTGCATGGTAGCTCTGGCTAGTTAAAGTGCTATCACATCCTCATCTGATACTTCTCCCTGCCTGGCCATTATGCTGAGATGATTATTGCTGCAGCAGACATGAAGGCAACAGGGGGTTTTGTCTTCAGCTGCTGCTGTTGACAATATGATGTCTAAAGATTCACACCTTTTTTCATGTGGTTGAGACATTGGCCCATGAAGGGATACAGCTGAGGCCCTCACAGGGACTCATTGTAGTAGGATGCATGTGGTGTGGTAAAAACCTCAGCAAGAGAAGGCAGATGGACAGCTAGGGGTAGAAGCATCTTTAGCCTTCACAGCCAAAAAAGCTCAGAACTTTATTTGCCAGAGTCCTTTCCAAATGTTGTAACTGCTGATGCTTTAGGGTATGAGCCTTCAGCAGGTGATCTGAATTGCTCATCCCTCTCATTGCTAGTACCAGCAACATCTGGTTTGGAGGCCGCCAGCAAGGTAGCACTAGTGTGTCCCTCTGTGCCCTAGCAGAGAGAAGTTAGGAGTCCTTCCAAAAGGTGCAAAAGCTGGTGCAGCAAAGGCCTCCTGGGATTAATAACAACAGCAGGCTTTTTTCCTGTGCAGTGTATTCTTTCTTCTTCTCCAATGCTTTAAATACGAGTGCAAAGGGTCCTAATGAAGCTAACCTTGCATGCCATAGACAGCTCTCTTAGAGCTCTTCAACGGCTGGAATTGTGAAATATTCGTTGCATCTATAATTAGGGAGTAGAACAGATGGCTAGAGCTTAGTTATAATTAAAGTCTAATGCACAGTAAAATAACCCAATGCAGCCAGTGATTCAGCGGCAACCAAAGAATTTTAATTCTTTCTTTGCTGGGCTTAAGCTTCAATTGCAGGAATTGGGACTTCAGGGAAAGTCTATTGCATCACTTATTACATAGGGACATGGCTTTATATTAAAGGATTGTGTGGAAATTTTTGATTGCTATGTATTAAGTTATATTGTGTGGCCTTACTTACCTTAGTAACGTGAAATCATGTGTGAAAAAGGCATGTGAATGGTTTTAACAACACAGAATCTGCATGTTGCAATCTGTTTTAGAAGAGAAATTCTTAAAGCCTGTCCGCCTGGTAATTGATTGCTAACATTTTAGGGTAAGATATTTGGAAAGAGGCATGAATTAGGTGCTCTTAGACAGGAGCACCTTTTATTTATAAAACTTTTTCAAATGGTGTTGTCAGTAATATCACTTAATGCATATTTAACACCACTTTCAAGTATGGAACGTTAGAGACCTCATGACATTAGGACTGGAAGCCATTGAATAAGCTTTTCGTTTCCTGGGAGCGAGGAGCCAGCGCTAGGAGTCAGCATCAGACAAAGATGCTAACACACAGAGGTGTTATAGTGATCTTTGCAGACCCAAATGTCTGGGGATTTTGATGGTTTGGTGTGGTTGTTGTTTGGTTGGTTGGTTTTGGTTTTTGGTTTTTTGTGTGTCTGTGTTTTCAGTTTGGGTTGGGCTTTTTTTTCCTACTCTTAATGTAGAGTCTACAAAGGGAGGTCTGTTGTACAACCTGCCAAAGGTACAAGATGCCAGCTCCGCCGAAAGGAGAACAAACAGTTCAGGACCATTCCTGGCGACTGAGAAGACACAAGAGAAAATGGTATTATGAGCATTCCTCTTCCCTGTCTTCTCAGATGACTTACTGAAAAGATTCACAGGTATCTAGATGGGATGTTGGGACATCCATCAGTAGATTAGTGATGCACTTGCCAGGGCTACAGCTGCCTGAGAGGTTTCACAGCTGTCCCCTCCTTCCCTTCTGGCAAGCTAGGAAGAGCTGTGTTAAGTGACAGGCTTTCCTCAAAGCTGAGATCAGCTTTGTGTGGCCCCTGCTCTTCCAAGACCTGTCCCAGGAGGACTTGTGTGGCACTCTTACATAGATGTTTATTGTTACCTGATATTATTAGCAATTACCTGATGTTTATTGTGGATTATAGGCAGGCAAGCAGCCAGCCCAGAACTGCTCAGTGCCTAATGTGTGACAGCATCCCATGCCTTTTGGTTGTCCCTCTGGTGCCGTCTTCAGCTGCAGTGGATTTGGGTGCAGGAGTTTTGTGTGTGGTAGGTGGGCTCCACAGAACTTGCAAAAGCTGCTGATTTTAGTAGAGGTAATGCAGACTGGATGATGCCTGGGAATCCTTGAGCTGGAGGTAGGCAGTGGGTTTCTAAACTAATGCTGTTCAAGGAAATTATACCACGCTTTACTCTTAAGAAGGGTGACTTTAAAAAAAGAAGGCATTAATGCTTGCTAACTCTACATGTCTCAAATTTGGGCCTACAGGCTAAAATTCCCTCATCCTCCAGGTCTAGTGCACCCCTGCAAGACAGAGCTGACCTCTGCTTTCGCACACACAAGAGACCATGGTCTCTAAGTGAATTTGGAACAGCCCCAGAAAAACAGCGTGGAAAGTCAGGGAGCTTCGGGGACACTGCAAAAGGCAGGATTTGGCTTACTTAACCTTCTGATTGATGTAATGGAGGGACCTAGCTCAGCTTCGCTAAAACTCATGCTTGCAGGACTGGTAGGTTGTGAGGGGGAAGCAACTCTCCTCACCTTTTTTCCTGCTCCCAGATTGAGTGGTTCTGACCTGCTGCCTCATGAGATGACAGCAGCAGCACTTGGCAGTGAGGCTTTGCAAAGAAGTGCCTGTTGAGCACCTCAGAGCCAGTCCCACGAATATGAGGAAGTTTGGGTGGCTGCCGTCGACTGGGCAGCCGTCAATGACGCTGAGGCAGGGATCACCAGATGGCACTGTTACTTCCACTCGCAGAAACTTGCTCTCCTGCAGGGCAGATGTGAGCTGTCTCCAAACATCTTACATTGCTGAGGTTTTAAAGAGGATGGTTCCTCGAAATCAACTACTGGTTGTCAGTCTGCCCGCTGTGCGCTGCACATTGTACCGGCACTGCTGCTTGGGTCAGGTTTGATCCCCCAGGAGGAGGCACTGGGTTACTGAAAGTGTAGGGTCGCCTGTATGTTGGGTACCTTGTGTAGCTGCAGTTACCCATATGGGATGTCGCTTCTGGCAGGTCTGCTTCCTAGTGACCAGCAATGCTGGCATCTGCTGTCCCATGGAAATGTGGAAATTGCCTTTGTTTGAAAAGCTGAAGGCTGAGTTAAGAGCTTGGGACAGAGGGTTAATCTTTTGCCTGCTTCAAGGGTGCAATGTGTGACGTGCTTAGGCTGAGTCACAGCAGAAAATTGTTTCACTTTGGAAAAAGTGAGGTGCGAAGTTTTGATCATATCACATGCGAGGTCTTGGTTTATTTCAAGGATGCATATATAGGTTATTAACATCAAAGTACATGGATGGGGCTAATGCAAGAAACTCTCCTTAAGTCATTATCTTCTCCATAAAGGCATGTAACACTGGCTTTTCAGCTTTTCCTGAGCTTTATTCTGAGAAGGCAGAATAAAAAAGGTTTTATTAACTTTCACATGTTAGTTAAGTGACACCAAACCCTTACTTTATGCCCACATACTTTGCTGTCACTGATTAAGTGGATTTTGTGCTCCATCCTGAGAGAGACAGACTGCACTAAACATGTCCCGTCCTTACTGTTTTTCAAGCTGTGAGCTTGGGAAAGGAGCCCCATGCCCCTAAATGTAGGCATTCTCAGGCTGTATCTCCAACACAGTCAGGAAGGCAATTATTACTGGTGTGCACGCACCCACGTTCATGGTGACCTGAGTACTGCTGGCTGGTGAGGAGTGGAAGTGCAGGCTTTAGCAGAGGATGTGCAGGTTTGAAACCAGGGCTTCCATTGCTAGTGGTTAATGCTTTGGGGATTTTTGTTTTAATTGCCACTGCTTCTTGAACTCGCTTTAATCCCATTAGTGTTGGTATGCCTGCAGGACCTGTGCTTGCGCCTCAGACTGCAAGAGAGACATAGCCTTTATGCTGGGAACTAGAGCTCTGCCAGCCAAGCAGTGAGTTTTTCTTGTATCCTGTTTGGAAATAAATTCTTTTGAGACCGATGCTTTTGCATGGAGGATGTATTTTCCAAAGCTGCCAAAAGGACAGAGGTTTCTGCTTCTGTGGAGTATGCAGGAGATGGAAAACAGCAGGGGATGATAGCAGCAACAAGACCTTGATATGATTCAGCTCACCTCTGACTCACAAGGAAAAGTTAGAGGGAGTAAAAGATGAGTGATGCAACCATATTCAGTCTACTGCAATTGTGTCCTCCATTGAGGCTGACAGTAAATGTCATCCTTCCTGGTGACTTTCTGGGTGAATCTTTCCAGGCAGACAGCTTGCTGAAAGCTTTCACTTTGCTTCACATAAAACAACCCTCTTCTTTCATTTACTTCTGGTCTGGTGTTGCTGACTATCACCAGCACTTCAGAAGCTGATATCCTCAATGCCTATATATCAACCCCTGAAGCTTCTGATGTGAAAGCCTGGGAGATCAGAGCAGAGTGTGAGAACACTGGGAAGGGTGTGTGGTGAGAAGATGAGTGTGAGACTGTGCTAGAAAACTGACGGGGAAACTGCAGGGAGCTCCTGGTCCTGCCCTCTGTTGCCACCTACCCCACTGCACAGCAGAGCTAAGACAGACCTTCACCCATGAGGGATGTGGTCACCAGTGTTTCTGCTCCCAACCTGGGCTTGACCCTGCGGGGTGTGATGACACCGTGTGTATTTGTGGCGTGGTTCTCGCCAGAATGCCAGACATGCCGTGTGGCAGCTGTACGGGGAGGCCAAGCCTTCCACCTACACAGCTCCTGCCACCCCTTTGATATGCAATCCCGACCCCACAGCGGGGTGTTGCCACCTGTCCCGGGGCGCTCCAGCCTCCAGCCCAGCTTTAGCCCAGGCTGTGGTTCCGCTGTGTCTCGGGAACGCCTGGAGACGGTGGTGCAGCTGCACTGACGTCGGGGAGGGAAATTCCCTCTCTCTGCAGGTCCGTGCTCCCTCGCTGCTGCCTCGGGTGGCAGGAGTTTCCCGTGGGAGTTGGTCGGTGTCCTGCCAGCATTCGAACACAGGGCAGGCTCTCTTGGGGCCAGAGCACTGCTGGGGAGCTGACTGTGGGAGGGGAGCTTCCTTTTGGCCTTGTTTCTGGTTAATCACTATAGTCACTGCTCTCTGTGTCTTAACTTTCTTCACATGTGCATGAATACCATAAGGCTTGGGGTTTTCTTTCCTGTGGTATGACAGGGAGATCAAGCAAAGTTCTAGTTTGGGGTATTGGTGTCCTGGTGTTTGTCTCAGGCCTGGTTCCTTTTGCTCCCTCTTCATAGAGAGAAAAGCCCTGGTGTTTAGTGACAGCTAAGAGAAATCCCTCCAGTGTTCACATCTGCTCTTCCCCTGTGATATTACCCTTACAGTTAGTTTTGTTTGACCAACTCTTCAATGTGTGTTCAGTTTCAAGCCTGCCTCCATACCATCTCCTGGCTATGTGAAAACAAGGGGCAAAACTTCCCCTGCCCCTACTTTTGGGAAAGAAAATCAAACCCCAAAACCAAACCAACCAAACAAACAAAAGATGACCCAATGTGGCCCTCAGTGGTGGGAATGTCTCCGGAAGAGGGGACATCCATAGCTGTACTGAGGTTTTACCATCAGACAGTGATGTTGGAAACTGCATCTGTGAGGATCTTGTGGGGGGTCAGTACGGTCAGGCCGGTACATTAGAAATTAAGTCAGCCTCAGGTAGGCTCTTTGGCTCAGAGTGATCCCAAGGAAACACGCAGAGTTGGCACTTGTGGGAGGCCTAGAGTGCAGTCACAATTAGGCTTCTGAGATGGGTGTTCTGGGCTTGCTTCTAGCACCAGTCTCTGTCCTGGGACCTGGGAAATGGGAAAGCCAGGAGCAAACAAAGGAAGCCACTGACTATCCTGTGGGAGCTGGAAGTCTCCATAAACATGTGAGAGAACTGGAGAAGAGTAAAAAGTGCTTTGCTGGAAGCTGCAGGGTTGGAATAAAAAGGGAAGCAGTGGGAAGCCCATGTTGTACTTGTTCTGGCTAAGTTGGAAGTATGAATACTTTCAGGATTGCTCAAGCAGAGGACTATGGCATGTCCTGACTGACAAAGACTACAAAGTAGGTGGTGATGAGGGGGCAGACATGGAAAACTTCAGCTTTTCCACTCTAGGATAGCCAGTCTTACAGTCCCAGTCATCTGAGTCCTTGCTGAGACAGGATCCTGGAGATAAATGCTCAAGAAGGTTTGTGCTTCTTGAAACATTCACTATACTTACAAGGGAAAACATCAAAATATACAGTCCTTCACTGTGACTGAATGATGCTCTATCACTACGAATGTGATGGAGGAGATACCAAAGGCAACCAGAAAGCTCTGAAAGTAGTTCATGTTGTCCTGTTGGATGGGGCTGGAACATCCCTTTTGTTTCTTTCTAGCTCTATATGATGGCCAAGATGAGGATAGTGCAGGGCTCCAGGTGTGTGGTATCACATGTGGACAGCAGATTGAATCTGGTGTGTATTTTAAAGTCCACAGTTGTTAGCACTGATATGTTCAGATTTAGCTGAAAGAGGAGGATGTGGGGAGTGGTACATTAAGACATCTTTGTCAGCTTCTTTTTAGATATGCCCAGGATTGTGCTGGACTCTTCACTCACTGAGCTGTCACTCGTTCTAGGCCCATGCTTAGCCACTGTTGACCAAGCATGCCCTGAGATGCAAGCATTGCAGCTTTATCTGCACAATGCTGTTCTAGAGCCGCAACTCTTTGCATCCCACCAGCAGCTCTGAACTGTCTATGCCCGGCACTGCCAGCACGGAAGGGCTGGAGTATAAGTACATTTGTTACTGACTTATGCTTGCACTAGGGACAAAAGGTGCTGGAGGAATAGGGAAGATTGTGTGTAGAATTGTGGTATTTATATTTATTAATTTATTTCAGTTTGCTATTTTCCCTGTCCATTGTTTCCCAGTATGGGAGGCAGAGGAAAGCTTGTATGTGCCCAAAGCCAGAAAGCTGGCACTTCTGGAGCAGTAGGATCGGAGACTGGTTTGCTTGGAAGCAGAATGTGAATTGTTATGGAAGCTTTTTCCACCATTGCAGCATTCCAGTAGGTCCTCCAAAGCCTGTGAGGGTTATACTCCTGTTGCCTCTTTCCCCTCACTGAAGTTACTGAAAAGTTTTCTTTCTTCTATTTTCTTCTGTTCACAAAACTCCTAAAATCTTCATATATTTGAGATCTTCAAACATCTGTAATATTTAGTTGCAATTGGAAAATGTTTTCAATGTAACAATGACATTGTGTCTTTCTGTTCCCTTGGTTAGCCAAGCTGAAGACATTTTATTGCTGGTAGGAGGAAATTATTTCCCTCTCTTCATCTTTTTCTAACAAAAAAAATTCCCAAATATCCCACAGACTTCTTGCTCTTAAAAGAAGATCATTTTAACTTTAAAAAACACAACCAAAACGACCACAACCACTCCCCTGGAAACCCCAGGCTGTGAATGAAACGTTTCATCCCCTGCTGCAAAGGGTGGGGCTGATTCCAGGCAGGTCATGAAGCCAGCAGTTGCAAAGGTGTCTCAGAGCAAAGCTGGCATCTCCCCTTCCCTCTCTTCCCTAGCTCCAAGCTGTTCAGAGGTCCTCAGGCCCATAGATAGGACTGGAGCCATGTAAATGCCAGGAAACTGTCTTTCACCCTTGTTCAGGAATGGGCTGGTACACAGGCATGCTGGCACTGAGTTTGGGTGGTGGTGGGGAGGCCATTATAAATCCCCAGCAGTCTCCTCCTGAGGATATAAATGTTTGCCTCTGCTAAAACATAAGCTTGTGGTTGTTTCAATGGAAGCTGTAGAGAGGGTGCAAGGAGGAGTAATGGGAGAGTAGTCCACAGCTGTTTCTTTGGCTGTTTTTCTCTCCCAGACGTGCAAGCAGCAGTGGCAGCGCGATGCCCTGCATTCTTGCCCACCTACACACATGCTTCCTCCGCATAGCCCCGTGCCGTCTGCTTACCACAAGCACTAGAGGCTCGGCCGTAAATCCGCTAGCCAGACAGATCCCTGACACCCAGGCTTCCGCCCTGCTTCTGCAGGGCACGTGCCTGCTGCCGTTTAGCATCACCCTTGCTACCAACAAGGAAACTCTCCTAGGAACTGTAGTGGACACTGAGGATATCACAAACTCCTTTTCCTCTTGAGTTGGCTACCTTTGAGGTCTGCTACTGGAAGACCCCTTTCCTGTGCTCCCAGGCTGCCATGATAAAGTTTGCTAGTCCTCATGAACCCACTCAGACCATCTCTGAAATCGTCAGCTCTTGAGTGTCTCAGGCTCTATCTTCCAGTAGATTTTCTTTAAGGCAGTGCAAATGAGGTTGGCCAAATACCACTGAGCCTTGAGAGCCTCCCAGCTATGTATGGGGTACTGGCAATTCACACACGCACACACCCTGTGGCTTGTGTTTCCACTGCATCCTGTGCTATGCAAAGGAGTACTTCGCAGCTGAGAGGAGCTTGACACAGTCTAACTGCAATGGTAGATATCTCTGCCTAAATTTGTGGTGAATCAACCCACAGCTGAATGTGGCTGTGAACACGGGGAAGGAAGGAAGCTGGGGTTGGGGAGAGAAATCAGGAGATTTGCTGGCTTTTGCAGGTGGTTTTAGTGCACTGTTACCAGTAGGTTTCCATGGCTCTGTTTTACAGCTGGGAAAAGCAAAACGTAGGCCTTCTAAGTTACTTCAGAACATGTCCAGATTTCTGTGGAAGGCTGAAAATGTCCAGCTCCCTGGGAGAAGCAGCCAGGTGCTGTGTGCACTGCCAAAATGAACCATACCATGAGCGATTTGCATTTGCCCAGCCCCAGGCATGAGGGCTCTTAAGGATCTTGGGCAGTTGGTAGTACTTTTTGAAGCTTTATGGAAATATCCTTGCTAGACACCCCCTCTCATCAGTGTCTTGTGAATGAGAGCCCTGCTCCGAGCAACTATTTCTCATTACAATTGTGTGGTGCTTCTTTTTAAAATTAATTGGGTTTAGTTGGGGTTTTTTTCAGGAGAAGTTATTCTTTTGGTGTGAATTGTGAGCTGGAGACTAACTATCTCTTCTTGACTGCAGGGTTGCTAGATGTGTTCAGCACACACTGTGCAGAGTTGAGGTAGTGTAAAACCAGAGGTCAGGCTCACCCTTGGAGAGAAAGGCCAGCCAGAGTGCCAGAGCCAACGCAATGGAAGCCGGAGAGCGGGTCTGAGCCTCTGGATAGGAATTGTCCAGCTTTTCCCTGCTTCCAATGTGTTATGTGGCACTCTGGCAATGCTGGGAAAGACCCTTCTCCAGCTCTCAGAGAGAATTAGGTAGAGCAGTATTTCACAAGAAGAGGCATTTTCACACAGCATTTCTTTTGCATGAGGTTCATGCCTTTAAGGCTGAAATTCATCAGAAAAGATGAGCTCTCCCAGGTTTTTGGGAAAGCACAGAAAAAATGGCCATTCTACAGGCCTGCAGAGGTAATAGCTAGTCCACCATGAGCATGGTAGAAGAAATCCAACAAGCTTCTGGCTTGTGTCTAGAAGGAAACATGAGGTTTCAGAAGTGTACCCACAGCTCAGCTTAGTGCCTGCATATACCTCCACAGCCAAGCTGATTATATTCACACCCACAGACGCGTACTGAAACTGAGTCCTGGAGCCAAGAGAGCATGAACCCAAGCCTTTGCTCAAATGGTTTGTCCAGGGAGAGGACATGCCTGCTGGGTCTTTGCTTAAGGGTGGATGTCCAAAGCCTAGACCAGAGCCAGGCTAGCAGTGTAGGCTACAAGTTTGTGATGGCCCCTGGCCCTCCTTGCCCATTCCCTGGACATATTTGCCACCTCAGGAGAGGTGGCTGCACAAGGTTAAGCACAGTCCTGATCTAAGCAACGGAAGGGGATGCAGCTGCTCTGCAGCCGTGCTCTCTGGGCTGTATTGTCTGTACATGAGCCCTCATATGATTCCCCCTCTCCCCTCTGCAGCCCAGCCTGTCTTGGACATTTCCACATTTCTTTTCCAATGATGCAGGCTACAAGGCATGGTGTTTACTCCAGGGCTCAGCCTAAGAGAAGGAAGGTGTTTTGTATTACTGCTCCTCCACAGGCCAGGCAGGGGAAGCAGTGTCCAGCAGTGAGAGAACCCTGAACCTCAGTTAATAGATACGTACTTTGCTCTCAGTCTCTCTTCCATGGCAAATGCCACTTATTGTAGCAAAAGGTGCTTGGAATTGGCCAGGAATCAGCCCTGCGAGTTTACAGGATTCACAATTCACAGATGTTAGGAACTATCAGGCTGAGTGTGGGTGGAGAATGTCAAGTCTGAAATAGCTCCCCTGCCACCTTGGCACAGGCAGCAAAGAAAATGTTTCCACATGACATTCTTCGAACCAAAATTTCCTACAAGGAAAACTCAGAGGGGGGGAAACAAGGCGCAATTGCTGCCATCTTGGACAGCTCCTGGCTTTTGCTTGGGAGGTTGGCATTTGTGCTGACACCAGCATGAAAGATGCACTGTAGGTGAGCTGTAGGGCAGCCCCTTCCACTCTCTTTGTACACACAAACGTATACATCTGCTTGAAGATGCAATCCCACTGGTGCTATTTTTTTCCTGCTGGAATCCATTTTAATTTAGCTCCTGATTCATATTTCATTCATTCTCCAAAACCACAAAACCAGGATAGGTTTACAGCCTGTACTATTTGGATGAACCATGCAGGGGGAAAAACAGGGATAAACCAGATTGCTTTCCTGAATAATTTTCTGTGTTACTTAAAAAAAAGGGGTGGGAGGGCAGGAGTTGAAGCCTTTCTTCCTGGTTTTTATCCTTTATTTTCAGGAAAATGCAATCTGCTTTTCATCTTTGGTAGTTTATTTTGGTGGGCTTCACTTCACTCTTGCTTCTTTAGGTTCAGGGGCCTGAAAAATATATGATTTCTATTTCCTTCTTACTTTTATATTTTTCTCAAGATATTTGAAGACACTGAGATATTGTTGCTTTTCATATGGAAAATGTATATGTTATTTACAGAACAGTAAAACAATGAAAGATTTCTATATTGTCTCAATTCTCTTTGAAAATAAAGTAAAAAGATATAGAGGGTATCATTAACAATCACAACTATAACTTTTCTTGGGGAGAGGAGGACAGGAAGGGGAGGCAGAGGAGAAAAAGTTCAGAGTTAATTTTAATTGAGGAATTTCCCCATATTTTGTCATTCAGCTTTTGAAACTGTGACCACAACAGACTGTTTGAACTATGGTGTGAGAGAAACTGAGAATTTCCCCAGGCAACTCTGCGCAGGTACTAGCCACAGAGCTGACAAGGAAAGCTTTCAAAGCACAATGAAATGCAGCACGGGAGCTGCACCCAGAAGAGGAAACTCCGGCCATCTGGAGACGAGGATGACCAGCCGCCACAGCAGTTTGTAAAATTGCAAGAGCTGCCAAAATTAAACTGTGAAGTCAGTCAGGAAGGCAACCAATGACCGGTGAGATCAGAAGTTCAGAGATGCCCCAGATGAGCTCCCAACAACAAGTGTGGCCGGCGTGCACCAAAGTTTATTAAGGATGTTGAGAGGAGGGGAAAGTATCTGTGCAGAAGATGCCCAGCTGGTGAGGAGGGACTGGTGGTGATGCTCAGGTCGCTTGATGAATCCCATTGGCCAAGCCCCTGGGAGATCCCACCCATTCGCAAGTGTAAAATAAATCTCTAAAGTTGTACCTCATGTACCACTTGACCTTATTGCTTTTAGCCTGCTGGCTTTATATCGATTTATTTATTTTATTTTGGTTTGTACCCAAAGAGGGGCTCGAAGGAAATGAATTTTGAACCAGCACCTTTCACCACCTTGCAGTACTACCCTGATCCCTGCATCCAGCGGTGAGTCTCTGAGCGTGACGTAACCCTCTCCTATCACAGGTTTGATCTGAGTGTCTTGTGTAATTGTTAACTTTTCTGCTATCGTCCGGTGGCAGCTGGGCTGCACGCAGAAAAAATGTGCTGCTCTCTTCATGCTCAGTGAAGCTTATTATTATTTTTGGCTTTCTAACAGGTTACTGTTTAATTATAGGCATCCGTTTCAGATATCTCCCTTTTCCTCTTTGGCATTAGAGAAAAAAAATACCCAAGCTAAATAACATGAAAGCTGATAGTATCTTTTCCCCGTGTTTTGGAGCAGACAGCTACTCTGCTTTGGGTAGTGCAGGAATTGCTTTAGCTTTCTGTAGTGTGTTTATTTGTTCCTTTAAATGAAAAAGCTCCTGGAAAGAACATGAGCTTAACTATTAAACTCTGAGATTTTGGAATCTAAAGAATAAATAAATAATTTAAAAGATTTGGAGAAGAAAACAACTGCCTTCTGAGAGTCTTTTCCAAGAGTATTTTTTCGTTCTGTCTAACAGCCAACTTCAGAGCCTGACAACCACTCTTATTTTAGCTTTGTTGTTATGCTGAGTTTTATAACTTTCCAGCAGATAAAAGAGCATGTCTGCAGGAGGTATCACAGTATCACATTGTCAGTTTGTTTGTTTCTCCCAATAGAAGGTACTATATTTAAGCATGTAAATGACATGTAGATGGTATTTTTCCAGTCATAAAGTTCAGAGAGGTGAAATCCTCCGAACACAGTCACTTGTTCAAGCTACTTTAAGGCTTGTTTCTGGCTGTATTTTGAAAAAGCCCTGCCTGTTGTCTCACTAAGGCATTTGATTCCTGGAAGGGTTAACTATTAACTCTGCATCTTCTGCAGGGTACTGGGGAAGGCTGCTTGTTTTGTATGGCTGTCTGTTGAAGAAAGGGCCACAGCATTACAGGCAGCTTTGTGATCTCTTTTTTTCCCCCCATGATATCATGATGTGTTGCAATGTTTGTTGGGGTATTTGTTCCCCCTCAGTCTGCTGGGTGCTTGGTGCCACCACTGTGTGAAGGTCCTGGGGAGGAGTGTGGAAACCTGACAGTGAGGTGGGGCCATATTTGGGGCCAGCAAAGGGGAACGAGAGGAGAGGAGCTGGGAAATAGGACACGGTCCTTGGCTGTGCTGCTGTGGCAGAAGAATATGGCATGAAGCTGGGGGTATTGGATTCCCCAGCAAGACCTTCCACAACACAAGCCCCAGGGCTGGCCAGGCACATGCAGCCATGCTTTGATCTCCTGCAAATCCACCCAGCCCCACTGATCCTGTGGGGATGTGCCTGTGTCTGGGAGAAGAGCAGTATGAGAGCCATGCCCACCTGGAAGGCAGATTTGGGCTGGCTGCAGTGGGGTCTCTAGCAGATAAAGAAGTTTCAGTGGCTGGAAGCCACAGCCAGGAGAATTCCCAAATATAAAATTTAAATAAAAATAATAAATAAATCATAAAGATGCATTGGGAAGTGTAGCTGAGCTCGGGGACAGCTGCCCAGCCCCTGTGAACTCCTGCCAATCACATCCCATCCCATGTTAAAGAACAGGTTCATGAAACTGATGCTGCAGCTCAGGCAAAAAAACCCATCCAAAGCACGAATTAAAGAAAAAAATAATCCCTTGCCTGCATTCTGTAGAACTTCTTAAATGGGCCTTTCTCCCTTCAAACCTGCATCCTCCGGCAAGTCAGGCCTTTCACTAGAAATGCTGCTCCTTTTCACATGCCTTGGCAGCGTGATGAGTTTTTAAGTGACTATTGCAGTGTGGGAAGCCTCAGGACAGCTTGGGACGGATAGAGTTTGTGACACCCTTCAGTCATAAAACCTGATCGAGATGTAGCTCAGAGTAATGTGTCTCAGCTGTTATGCATGTCTGTTTACATGAGCCAAGAGTGACATTTGTCCAGTGGTTGAGATAGTTTACTCAGTCTGAAGATATAGATGGTCTTCAGCTTTAGGCTCTGTTGATCGGATATATTCATGATGTGCTGTGTGACGTTTGTCTGACTGATTCAACAAAACTGAATAGTTTTATGATTGCATTTATTTTACACAGTTTGAAACACTTTTGCTTCAATGCAGTCAAAGTGCTTTATTTAGCTAATGCCAGTGTGCTTCTTTGCAACTCTAAAATTACATGTAGTAATAATCTAAAATGCAAACTGTAACACTGAGCTGAGGCATGCTGGCAAAATAACAATAGTGAAAAGTGTTTGAAACCCTGTTAAAATGAGTGGGTGGGTGTGTCACACAGATTTCCCTGTAGATCAGTGTGGAGGGGGAATAAGTTATGAATCCCAGATAGGTCTAAGATTTGTGGCTTAGGTTTACCCTCTGTCATTGCTTCATCTGTTAATCTCTTCACTTTGGAGGCGTCCAGCAGGCAGATGATGTGGGAGCCAGCTAAAACATTTCCTCTGTCAAGAGGTGAATACAGATCATACTTAGGAGCATTAATTAACGTGCCGTTATAATGCTTGTATACTTACTGCCTGTCATTTCACAGCAGTGGAACTGCTCTACTGTTACGATTTATCCAAATAATACAGTAATTCAGTGATACAAATGAGGAAGAATGGCTGGGTGCCCAGACTCCCAGTACTGTGTGTTACTGTTTATGCCACTCTAGCCTCTGTCTCATCAGCCCAGCTCCCATTTAGTCTGTTTATTTCTCTGTAAATGTTGGTATCAAAGCAAAGGACTCCCTGCATCACACAAATGTACAAGCAACTCAGCTAGGGTACAGGACAGCAGCCTCCTTCACAACCCCACTTGTCACTGTGGGCACTGGAGTTCAGTGCTGTAGCTGCAGCCCAGCTGAAAGAAGGGCACTGGGCATTGACAGCGATGTACATCTCTGTGCAGTAGTGAGGGATGCAAATGTAGTATGCGAATGTCAGAAGTGAAGTCAGAAACGTATATCCTGAGTGTGCTCATCTTTCTTCTTAAACAGAGAGAGATGAGATGCTAAAATTCAGCAATAACAGTTGAGCAAAACCCTCAAAGTTTTTCTGCTTCTTCTATAAAGAGATTTGCATGAAATGCTTGAAATCAGTGCTTAAGTATGCTCAACGCCCTGGCTCCTGAGCCTGGGAAGGTGCTGCTGTAAAGACAGAAGCACCTGTGCTGAAGTGTTAAGTCACTGACTCCCATGAATTACTTGTTTGGATGTGCTACCTCCGAGTCTTAAAATGAGCTAGCTCTCTGAAACTGGCAGGATTTCCACCTTCCACAAAGTGCCCACCTAGCTGCAGCTGAAAGCGACTAATATAAGATGAAGAAGGCACTGTAATTATGATCAAAGTCCAGCTGTTAAGAGCCATGTAATTAGTCCCTCTCTCCAAAGACCCCTTTTTTTCCCCCAGCTAATGCCTGGTTGGGGGAGTGATGTTTACAGATAAGTTACTTGTGTTCCTGGAAATAATGGTCATTAGGCTGTTTTACCCAGGAGCTCTCTTATTTTGGGGCAGTTGGGAATGTACCTGCAGGTGCACCAGGCTATGGTCCTCCCTGCTCTGCTCATCCCTTACCCCATGGCCAGGCTAATTGGTGGCCTCAGGATTTCACATCACTGATGTGTTGAAGGCATTCACTGTGGCTCACTCCCTCCTTTTGAGTAAAAGGCTTCTCACACTAGCTGTTCTTTCCTCTTCCATTTCTGGCTTTGTATTTTCAGCACAGTGTGGTATGGCCCAGCCTCGCAAATCTCACTAATAACAGAGGCTTCAGGAACAACCCTGAAATCCTCTAGACTCTGCAGTATCTGCTGGAAACCTGGTTTCTCAGACATGGTCCTGGGTTTTAGGGTGTTCCCA
Organism: Psittacula echo; assembly: GCF_963264785.1. Lineage (NCBI taxonomy): Eukaryota > Metazoa > Chordata > Aves > Psittaciformes > Psittacidae > Psittacula > Psittacula echo. The sequence goes on along the minus strand of NC_137740.1, from coordinate 27,325,574 downwards.
AAAAGAAAAAAAAAAAAAGAATAAAATAAAAAAAAAATAAAAAAAATAAAAAAAACTAAACCAAACCCAAACCAAACCCAACCAGTTATGTAGAAAAACATATATCTATTTTTAGAACAGGATGAGGAGAACTGTCACAAATGATTTGGGGCATGGAAGGGAGGGGAGGGCATGGGGCATGGCAGCATCATCTATTGGGTGCTGTATCTGGTTGGATTTTGGTGGCCAGGGTCTAGTTCCAGCCACCCAGATTGCCTAGCTTCAAAGGGATCTTTTGTTGGGAGCACTGCATGTGTCACTTCATCTTTCTTCATTGGCTCACACATGTATCAAACAAGGCTGGTAAATGGACTGCAATTATCAGATAGGAGTCTCGCCAATGTTAATGCTTGCAATGCAGCACAAAGGTGGAAACTCACTGTGGCTAGTGCTTGTCGTTACTGATAGACAATAATGAAACAGCAGGTTTCCTGCCTTTGGGTTGGGAGTGGGCACGTACAGGCAGAACATGGCTTACCCTTCCTGATCGCAGACAGCAGCATGCTATGCCCCTTCATTGGTCGTGAATCAATGCTGGCATAAGCAGCTCTCCTTTCACTTGGATATTAGCTGGGTGACATTGTGACAGAGCTTTGCTTAAGCATCATAGGGTAATACATTACAAGAGTGTTTCATACTGTGTGCAGGCTCTGCAGAATCCTTGCATTTGGGCAACTGCACACTTTTTCCATGCTTTGCTGAAGAATAACTGAACTCCTGCTACGACAGGGTGGACAGTATCATCTGCTTTCACTTTTGAGATGGGAGCCCAAATTTGCTGTGTAGGCAGAAAACCTGAAGCCAAATAAGCAAAGCCACATGACTTGGTATAGAACTATTTGCAGAAACAGCCAGTGATAAAGCAGGTACTTTCCAAAGACTGAGAGAGGAGCCAGAAACTGTTCTGAGCAGCTTGTGGTGTGCTCAGAACAGCCGGTGACTTTTGGAGGAGAAGAATTGGCTCCATGCAGGAAGGAAAGGTGGAGGAGAGATGGGGAGGTGGTTTTTTAATTGGCTTTAGTAAGCTCTCCTGTGAGGTGGTGGTCACCTTCGTGGCTGTAGTATCCCCAGTTGGACTCAGATGCATGCAAGAGGACAGCATGAGGTGTGCCAAAAATATAGTTATTTCAGGGTAGCCTCATGGGTGGGAGCAGCTCTGCAATGAGGACTTGCTGCCAGCATGGGACCTCTCAGCTGCTCCCCCCAGCACCTTGCTAAGATGTGCACTGCTTCTGATAAGGAGGGGAGGAGGGTATTTATCTCGTCTTTGAGGTCTGTTCTTTGGTTGCTTTCCTGTTCTGTACTGCAGTATTATCAGAAGATGGGATTAGAAGATAGGATCTTTGCAAAACACTGCTTAAGTGCAGCATTCTAAACTCTCTTCAGTTCTTCCTGGCAGTGTTCCCGCAGTCTGCCCATCCCCACCGCTCTCCTCCATTTTGTTCCCGCTGGACATCTTTGCTCTATGTCAGACTTCATTGTGCTGGGTGGGGATGTCACAACCCCTTCACAGTCATTGCCAAAGACAGGACTTTTTTCCTCTTCACAAACAGTATATGCCCCTCAGGAGTGTTATTACAAGAAAATGTTTGTCTGCTTGCAGGTGTTTTTAGTACTGCTTTCGGGATTAAAGTGGAACCAAATCAGAAGTTTTCTGGTTTTTTTAACAGATCTCAAAGGACTGTAAGGAGAATATGTGAAGTCTTTTATATCGTCTTTTCTGCTATAAGGAGACGATACCTAATTCATAGTATCTTTCTCAACTTCCAAAAATACACAAGCAAGTTCTCAGTAGCTCATCTGTTCAGAGATCTTCAGGGTGTTCATAGTACATGTTATAAGTTATAATCTTGCTGCTTTGCATGGTACCTTCTGCTACAAGCTAGCTTGCAATGGCTGCTGTCAATAAACACAAGTATTTCTGGCTTGATACAAAGTAGAAGTGCTTGGCTTTGATTTTTGGGGAAAGTAAACCCCTCTGACATCCTGTGAATGGCCAAGGGAGTATTGAGCACATATAAAAAATATCCGCAGGTGCCACAAGTCATAGAGGAGGAAGGAGGGTCTTGGATGAGGAAAAAATTAAGGAAACTTAGCTTTTAATTTAGTGCTTGGCTCTAACTTAGTTTTGCATTTATGTGGAAATCTTCTTGTGAACATGGGCAGTGTAGAGGGAGCCATACAAATATTGATTTCCGTTTAGTTTAAAATTTTGTAGCCCATGATCAAAACTGAAATAATCAGAAGGAAAATGTCTCATTATAATAGATTTCTGAGGTCTGTTTGACTAGGTATGCTGGTAATAGATAGATAATATCCTTTCATCTATTTAGCTTCATGAAAACAGATATATCTCTTCCTGGGACTTCCTTGGGAGTTTTTGGTGCCTGTTTGTAATCACTTACTACTGTGTAGTAATAGACCATCTCCCCATAGGATTTTGCTGCAGTCTTCTCCAGTCAGGTGTTTAAATGCCACAGGTGGCGTGATGTGATAAATACTGATGCACATAAGCAAGGAGAATTCCGTTAATGCATTGAACTATAAAGAGAACAGCCACCTCCAAGAGTGAGAAGGGGGAAACTGCAGTAAGTGATTGGAGGTTCAATAGGTTTTTTGCAGCATGAAAAAAAGTCTGCTTACAAAACCGTGCTCAGGGAGGTTCAATGTCTGCTTAGTTTAGTAATGTTGATACGTACCTAAGTACATATTATGCTGAAAAATGCATGCTGAAAAAATGCATGGAAAGAAGCTTGTAGTGTGCTGGTGAGCTGGATGCTACAAGCAGCAGAGGCTCAGCTGTGTGTTGCCAGCTGTGTCTGCCTCTACACTGAGAAGTAAGAGTCAGAGCTGGTGGGGCAAAATGGCGGGATTGCATGGATTGCTCTCAGTGGGGTCTATGAGGTACTTGGGACTGCTGTGAAAGTATAGTTCAGCTGGTTCTGAGAGCTAGAATGGACATGAGGTGATCAAATATTACAGGATTAAAACTCTTAACAGAATTCCTTTACACTGTCTTGCAATTTTGATCAATCATATTTGTGAATTTTCCTCTTAAAATATGCAGGCTGCAACCGTCTGGTTTTGATACAGCAGGAGACTTTGATGTATTCATAGCACTCCAGGAGCCACTGCTTTAAGATAATCACAAGAAGAAATCATAAATCACATTAGGTGTGGCAATGTATTGATGAAATTATAGGGAGCCAACCCTGTAATTTCTTAGCACAGTTGCAAAAGTAAAGATCCTGTGAACACCCCAGCCGGTGTTCCCTTACACACCAGCAGTGTTTCTGATAAACAGTTCACTTGTTCCTGTCTTCCAGGACTATAATCTGCTCTTAATTCTTTGTCCTTCATCTGCACTGTCTTGCAGCTATTTTGTGACACAGAGAAAGGTTTTTGCAAATGCTCTTGTTTTTGATAGAAGGATTCTCTGCTGTAGGGCTCAACAATAGCTGGCCTGTTACAGAGTTGCTACCTACTGAAAAATGCAGCCAGCACGGTATATAGTAGATTTTGTTTTCCCATAGGAGGATCCCTAGTGTCAGGGGTGGGGAAAGGAAGCTGTTGTTTGTCATCTAAAACACATGAGATTTAGTCGGTTGCCTGAGGGGTAAGAAGTAGGATCTACAACCGAATTCATATTACAGGAACCTGCACCTAACATCTGCTTTGCTGGCATTTCTCTTTTGCATTTTAATTATTTACTGAAACATGGGATGTTGCTGTTTATAGTTTCCTGCTTCTAAAGAGTTCTGCGGACTTTTTGTATCATCATGATGATTTATTTAAGATTTTTGTAAAATTCAACTTTCCGGAGAGAGTTTGAGAGAAGGAATTTAGATCCTATAGTAGTTCATAGACAAAAGAATTTGTGTAACTAAAGACTAAAGCAACTTTCGTAAGAGTAGGTGCCTTAGGGATCAAAGAGTTTTACCAGGCTCGTAGAGTCATAGAACAGTTAGGGTTGGAAAGGACCTTAAGATCATCTAGTTCCAACCCCCCTGCCATGGGCAGGGACACCTCACACTAAACCGTGTTACCCAAGGTTCTGTCCAACTTGGACTTGAACACCCCCAGGGATGGAGCACTCACAGCCTCCCTGGGCAACCCATTCCAGTGCCTCACCACCCTAACAGTAAAGGACGTCTTCCTTATATCTGATCTAAACTTACCCTGTTTAAGTTTTAACCCATTACCCCTTGTCCTATCACTGCAGGCCATAAACTCAAGTCAAAATGTCACAAGTCTCTTGCATTAGACAGTCTGAGACCTTCCTGTCCTAAAAAAGAAGTGCATATTTCATATTCTTTGCCTGGGGAAGCTGTCCCTCTCCTCTCTGACTATATTTATATGACTAAATTCCCTGCTATGCATGGTATCCCAGGGCTCAAAATCAGCATGGGCTTCATGATTTCTCTTGTATTTCTTCTTCCTGGTGGGGGCCCATGTTGAGATCTGTGTAGGATGTTCCTGTAGCACCTGTCCCTTCCTGCCGCCTCCTCATGTTGTCCAAATTTTGGGAATGCCTGTCCTGTATGAGCCGGGACAGCAGCAACTCAGCACCAGCTGCTCAGCCTGTAGAGGTGTCCATAATCTTCCCCAGGGTTATAGCTGCAGCACACCAAACACCTGGGCAAACAGACTCTAAGAGTTGTTGGGGCAACCCTGGCAGGAAGAGGATCTGATTCCTTCACACATCAAACAGGTTGAAATCTCAGTATGTTTAAAAGAAACTCTGTTCTTGGTAGAATGTGTTAGTGTCCTGGAGGACCATAAGCCATTAATGCTACTGATGGTGATATGGCACAAGCAGGGAAAAGACTGCTTGCAAGAAACAAGGCTTTAAACAGGGCTTACAGCATGTTGCAGGACTGCAACCGCAGTATGAGCAATCGGGGCTGCAAGCACAGCCACGGGATGCTCTATGCACCTCTGCCATGCTGCAGAGTCTGTGTGGTCCAGAAAAAGCACACTTGGTTCCATGAATGCAGGTGTATCAGAGGTGGCAAGGAGATGAATCCTGCATCTCTCGTCTTGTTTGCCCCTGGAGTGTTTTGGATGGCAGAAGTTTTTTGGGAATGGTTTGGAGGGAATTAAAACTTCCTTACAGAGAGAAGAGGTAGAAGCTCCTTACTCTTTCTCTTGCTGACTAGAAACACCACAGTGTTTAGTGCAGAAGACAGGTTATTTAGCCCATTACCAAGGCCAGATCTGAGAACACAGCCTCCTGAATACCTCACTCCTGACCCACAGATCTACATCTAGTATCTTCATCCCACGGACAGGGAGGGCAGTCAGACATCTGGAGATTTGAGCTGAGCTTACCTGGTTTTCCGAAGTCCATGGTCACATGCTGCAAAAGTCTCCTCTTTTCCCACTAAGCCTCACAGCAGCATGCTGAATGAGATGCACACAGCTCGTGGTCAGGAGTGGCTGCATACCACAGTGTCAGAGCTTCTGTGGAGCTGCCTCGGAAGGATTCCACATAAATGCATCGTGTCTTAATAGCACAGTCACCCCATCAGTTCCCATACACTACGTTTTTTGTGCATTTGCCACTAAATAGAGAACACTCTTCTTGAAATGACTTCTTATCTGCTCACCTGGGTGCTATCTGTATGCCATGGTCTTGAGCATGTAAATCAGCACCGTGACTGCTCCTCATATGATGCTTCAACCTTGCACTCCCTGGGAGCAGCACTGAGCCTGATTTCATCTCTGCAGGCATTAGCATCATATGTGAGATGTTGTTGGGTTATGACTGTGTTTTAAAAGAGGCACAAACTGATCTTCGGTTTGTGTTTTTTTTCTGGGTTAACTCAGTTACTGTCTGGGAGAAATGCTGCTCTGGCTTTGGTCCCCAGCCTGTAACAGCTGCTCTTTGCACTACGTAATCTCATTTTTATTGTGTTAGGAAGCAACCCAGTCAGCAACCCAAAGAGATCTGCCTGGTACCTACCCACAACAGTGCCTGTCCCTGTTGTGAGGGACTGGCTGTGCTCATGGAAAACCCTTGATCTGGGTGTTTCTCTCAGGTTTGCTTGGCAGCGTGCTACCCGTGGCTGGTGCTTGCTCTGGTGGCACACACTCCTCAGGGAGAGATAAGCTCAGGATATTTGGTGGTGGACTGGACAGTAGAAAGCTCAGCCTGAACCATGCCTAACTGTATTGTGCCCAACTTGTCCATGCCACATAGAACGAGAGGTTGGACTCAGTGGTGCTCACAGTCATTTCATCTCTGGACAATCCAGAGCTCAGGATTTCAGGGCTCACGTCTGAAAAATGTGCTTACATGTAGATAAGGGGTAATACACAAACCAGACCTTGAACCTGGGCCAAAAGGGCAGTGTGAATGTTGCTAAGGGTTTTCCTTGCTGCCCTGGCTGCAAGTGGAACTTTTCTGCTGGGTTTGGTTCTTTTCTTTCCCACTAGCTCTGGTGTCTTTCAGAGCCCTGTAGTATCTAATGACAGCCAGTTCCTGACATCCCAACTACTTTTCTGAAGCTCTGATACACTTGGCTGAATTGTTTTATCATCAGTAACTAAGTATTTTCTCATTCTGTGTAGCGGTGTCTGTATTAGTGTGATGGAGGTAGACTAGTGAAACGAGAGATGCTGGTTGCAATCAACACTGCACAATTTCAGCAGACAATAGTTAAGAGCCTCATTTCCTGTGAGAAACACTGAAAGCAAGTTCCTTGTAAAAAATAGACAGCAGTGAACTGCTGTAGATAATGTTATTAAGTAAATGCTGTGCTCACAGGAAAAATAACTGGTAAGCAAAGCTCAAATGGGGGAATTTTATTCAGCAAGCCTCAGGAAGGTCATGTTTCTGGCCACTGCCTCTTCAGAACTTTTCCGTTTTCCTTATTACATACCTGATATTACTAGAGAAGAGTAGTGATGAAGGCCTGTAATAGCTGTCTTCTGTCATGACTGTCATCTCCTGAAAATGATCTCACCTGTTTTCATTTCCGGGGCTGTTGCTTTCTTTTCTTTAAATATTCCCTGATGTTGCAGAGATCCGGATAACTGGAAAGGATGCAGTTAACTGTTTTAGACTGCTTTGGGTATTTAACACCTGCCATTTCCCCCTCCTCCCCAGGAAGGATGAGAGGTCTTCCCATACTGTGCAGTGGAATGTAACAGAAGAGATTTCTGAGTCTCCTTCTTCCCAGGCAGCTTGTGGAAGTGCACCAAGGCACCAAGAGTGGGATGATTCTGGTGTAGGCAGTCCCCTTGGGAGGCACAAAAGGTGGTCTCTATTGTCTTCAATTGTAGCTGCAGCTGGGCAGCAGAGGCTGGCATGTGGCAGCAGGGCTGGTGGCAGCCCTCACCCAGCAGGAAACCTCTCAGCAGAGATTTTGTGCTCATCCTTTCCTGTGCAGAGGGGGGAAAGTATCACTCCATTTGTCCTGCCACAGAATTATCGGGCCTGGCTGGCTGGCTACAAAAAGTCTTGTATAAACTTTGAAAGGTAGACCCAAATGCATGTTCTCAGCTGCGTGTCTAAAACTGAGTAAATTATGTCTATTATGTAGACTAAAGGGATTTTTATTTTTTTTAGTGGACTTGAAAATGTTTTGTGGCCTCTGAATAGTTTGCCTGTAAAGTTTATCTTACACTACTTATTTTTGGACTTGGCTTACAAATACCTCAGAACTTCGAGAGCCGGGCCTGGATTTTCCGCTGTGTTGTTTTCGAAAAGCCTTTCTCACTTACTTCAGTGAAAGCTCTCACCTCTGCCCAGCAGCATTGACTCCTCCCTCTCCAGATGGGCACAGCTTTTAACCATCACTGCAAATAGCTTTGGGGAAGGGATTGACTGGTTTTGGTTTAATGTTTCATAAAAATGGACGGAGGTTAAAATTTCCTTTAGTATTTAAATTTGCAAAGCCTGACGACCATGTTTCCCTGGAGGTGGAATGGTGATGGTCTCTGTATGCTTTACAAAGGTGGTGGCACTGCTGTCTGTCAGGAGTAGAAAGGCAAAGATGAACAGGTCACCTAAGGACCAGGGGCACTGCGTCTTCAAGGTGTCCTGATCTCCAGCAGGCTAGTGCTCTAACTCTGGGCTTCCCTACACAGGTTGCTCAGGCTCCTGAGTGGTCTTCTGGAGGTTATGAGGGCTCTGTACCACAGACTAGAAAGCACCAGTTGCAGTGGGCAGGTGAAGGAATTGCTGTGTCAGTGCTTTCACCTTGGCCAAAGCTCCATCTCTCTCAGCCCCTGCTGAGAAAGGGAGTGGGTGTCATGGCTGAGAAGGGGAGGGGATGTTCCCAACTGGGCGAGGAGGTAGTTTCCAAGGATGGGTGAGAAGGGAAAGGTGGAGAAGAGGGTGTCCAAGGTTGAGTGGGAGATAAGAGAGGTCTTGGAAAGTTCAAAGATGCCAAAGGAATCCTTGGAGGGAAAAAAGGAGAATTAAGGGTGACTTGCTCCAACAATTAGGGGATGGTGCCTCTGAAGCCCTGAGGACAAAGAAATGCCTCTGTCATGTAGAAGCGGTTACTGTTGTTTGGCTGATAATGATGACATGTAGATAGCAGATGTGATGAGGTATAGATAGGAGATGTGGTGGGTTCCTGGGCTGTAGGTGTTATTGAAAGTACTCTGAACTTCTGTTTCCAGAAGCCATTCCCAGTAGTTTGCAGGGAGCAGGCCATGCAGTAGCCAAGCTGAGAAGCATGGTAGCAAAGGGGATGCAGAGGGAGCCTTTTTCTCCCAAAGGAGCTCTGCTGCCAACACTAGAGCAGGGCATTGGTGTGGGGCCCAAGGCTGCACTGATATAATGTGCTTTGAGGGGCCACTACAAAGTTGCAAATGCTGCATCCACTTAGGCAGATGCATAGTCTCACTCAAGATGACTCTAACTGAAAGAAGGTGATGAATAAAAGAAAATCCCCGTTGTGTTTTTCAGCATGGTGATTTGAGAGGATCATGCTGTGCAGTCAGTTTCAGTTTATTTGATATAGGTCAGTGTTGCCCATGCACTGAAGGCTTGAATAAAGAGGAACCAGAAAGCCGAACCATCCGTTCCTACCCCTTTCCATTCAGCTCATACACATATGTTTCCAAAAGAGAAATCTAAGTGACAGAGAGATCAGGTTGCACTTCGACAGTGGACTTTAGCAGAATACAGAGATTTTGTAAGCAACACAATCAGCATTTCTCTGAGACAAACTTGCTTTAATACCTCTAAATATCATACATCTCACAACTGAAACAGTGTGCTGAATACAATTGTCATTTGGCTAGACAATAGGAAGAAGCCAACAGTCATCCTTAGGCTGTCCTCAACAGATGCTGTAGGACACCATCAGTGTCACAATCCTTTGCCGTTCTCACTCCGACTTCCTTCGTGTGTTCCCTGTATTTCCTTAGTTGGTGACTACTTCTGAAATTGGGCTTCACCTTTTGGGCAATTAGCTTCTTTCATTTTCTAATGCACATCTCTGTGCTACTGGACCACTTTTCTCTCAGCTGCCTCTCTGCATAACCCAGGCTGATCTTCACATCTTTTTTAGTAAGATATCAGATCTGGGAAACATCTGAAAATACGGGATCTGGTAAAGAAGAATGGACATTTGAACCACTGGTGAAAGTTACGTTCTGTCTCAAAAAAATCCCGTTGGTGTTTGTTATTCTTTACATTCACCCTTCCAAAGCCATGCATCCATCAGTCTTCTTCCAGAGATATTTTCTAGGACCAACACATTAAACAATGTTATATGGTAGGAAAACATGAAGAATTTAAAGACGTTGCTGGAAGTCTAATTTTAAAAAGGTAAATCTGAAAGCTGGGCTAGAAATCTAAAGGATTAAAATAAACACTTGTGAGTGCAGTCCAGCAGGACCTGCTGGAGCTGGGATGGGAGTCAGTCTTTTCTGGGTTCACATGAGCCAAGACCTGTGAATATAGCATCAGGCAGAGAAACAGGAAAACACAGAGTACAGTGCAATTCCTGCTGGGAAGGGGACCGTTTGTTGATGAAGCAGACACAGAGGCATAGATTGGGGTTCAATACAGATCCCTGAAATTCAACATCAATCTCTTCTCTGAGAGGGCTGAGAGCCTGCTTGTTCACCATTTGGCTTTCATTTTGGCTTCCTGCTTTGCAACCATAAACTTGTTTGACTACCAGAGGTCTCTAATGGGTGCTTCCAGGGTGTGCCTTACCAGCTTAGGGTGGCTGTTGCAGCCGTGGGGGACAAGCGCGCTCCACACTTTGGGGAATTCCAGATGACAGTGCCTGCCAGGCGCACACTTGTCCCGTGCTGCCAGACCCTGCTTCCTTCTCCTCTTGCACAGCTGTGAGCTCCATTAGGTAGTGATGTCTACAAATCACTGCAGTGTTAAAATGCAGAGTGGGGGGAATTCTAGCAGTATGTGGGTTGCCAAGTTCCTCTAGTTTTAAAGGTACGATCTGAAAAGAAGCCCGCTCCCTACTCAACTAAAAATACAACCCCAAGATTCAGGCAATTAAGTGTAATGGTCATGAACTTTAAACCATTTGTTTACCATTGCTTCTGATGCACATGAAGGTCTAACTGGAGAAAGCAGAAAGCACATGGACTAGGATTACTGGAGCTGAGGCTGCCAACTTCTCTGCTCTGTGACTTCTCTATCCAGCCCACACCTCTTGGTGTTTGAGGCTAATATATTAATCTATGCCTGTATTAAGGTCTGCTAAGTGGTTAACTGCTGTAAGCATTCAGGAAGAAAGATTAGTTTTTAGTCTGGGTATATGGGTTTGAATTCTACTTCCACCCTGAACTCTGCCTGTGGCTTAAAGCTGGTCACAGCATTTCTGCAGCCTTTATTTTTGTTACTAGGCATCAACATTTTGGTCCCTGCAGATAAATTAGGTTTGGGAATTTCTTGCTCTAGGAAGTGCAGTGCATACTCTACCTGAAGAAATTAAGGCCTTTCTGAATTTCTCTATCTAGACAAGCACAAACTCCTTTTAGAGCAACACCAGACTGGGACTCAAGTGACCGAGGTTGTATTTCTGGCTGCACAACTGTCTTACTGAGTAGCGATGAGTAATCCTATGACCTCCTGGTACCTTAGTTTTCCCACAGGTAAATTACACTGTCTTCCTTTGTAGAGCACTTTGAGAGCTATGAATAAAATGAGCCATATTAGATATCATTATTTAGACATTATAAATTATTCTTTGGGTACATTTGTATAATGTGGAAGTGCCTTCTTCATAAGAGTAGATGTTCTTCTTTTTGCATCAAGGTTTCCTAAATACTTCACGAGCAGATCATTTAGAGGAATATGTCTTGTGGAAAACAAAAAAAAACAAACAAAAAAACAAAACAAAAAAAAAAAACCACACACACACACACAAAAAAACCAAACCAAAAACAAAAAAAAAAGAAAAAAAAAACAACCAACCAAACAAAAAACCCAAACCAAACCACTCACAAAATCTGTAGTTTACAAAGAAGGGCTTCTTTGACCCCATCTGCTTGTCCACTGACTAAGGACTACAGAGCAAGTGACAGAAAATTGTACACTATTGGTAGCCATTTGGTGGGGAGAAGCAGAAAGCAACATTCTGTAACTTTGGCAACAAGCACAAAAAAACCTCCGAATTATTTTGTTTATCCCTACTATGAAAGATTTCTTCTTGCAAGATTTTACACTGTGGCTTTACACCAAGCCATGAAGTTTGGCATCTATAAAACACACTGTTTGTTTCCAAGAGTTTGCACATCATGTGGGAGAAACACAAACCACTACAGGGCTCCATCTTCTGAGGGAAGCTAAAGAGAACTGGAGATGCTTGGATCTCTTGAAACCCAACACAACAGCTTTACTGAGATACCTTATTTCTGCTTTCACCACAAACTCTACTATTCACCCAGGGGCAGATCAGAGTGTTGAAACTCCAAGCCTATTTTGGATGAAAAAACAGAGAAAACTACACCATATCTTGGTTGAGACAGTCTTTTGTGTTCTTGGAAGAAGTTTGCTGGATTCACACATGCACCTCAGTGATGCTTGAGCTGCTCCTTGTCTCAGATCCAAGCCTGTATCAGTGAAAGCAGGTGGCATCTGCCTTTAAGGTTAAAGCTACAGAGGAGGGGCTGTGCATGCTCAGTATCAAACCTAGGTCTTGGTTTCCTCAGAACCTTGTATCTTGCCCCCAGTGGTAAGTCCAGCTTTGATGTTTTTTGGTTTATCCCTTTCTGAGGATGGTTGGTTTCAGTGAAAGGTGGCTTTTGGGGTGAGAAGTGTTGCTGCATTGTAATAGTTGAATTTAATAGTTTTCTATCACTTTTCTGGTGTGGAAAGTGGTTTGGATTTTTTTGCTTGCTTGTTTGCTTGCTTTTCTTTTATGTCTTTGATGTGAAGGTAGGAAGGGGGAAAATGTGGTGAAGAGTGGAAGCATGTCCTTGCAGTGAGATAGTAGGAGCAGAAATGACTTGTTTTCTCTCTGGTTTGTGCCGGTTTATGTCATGCTGGGCCAAGCAGTCAGGACTTTGTTTCCACCTGTGTTGGGATACTTGGCTCCAGGGAAAGGCAATAGCAGTACAGATGGGCTCATGAAAGGCAAATGCTGTTCTTGCTAGGGTTTTTTTGTTTAGTTGTTGGCTTTTGTTGGGGTGGCCTTTGGTTCAGGTTTTTGGTTTGGGTTCTTTTTTGGTGAAGTTTAACATCCCCAACTTTCTAGGAAACCCTGATGTTGAGTGCTGTGTGGGTACAGCTGTAGGGGCATGTTGCTCTTATTGCCATATTTTGCAGAGATCTCACTTAGCAGTGTGATGACAAACTGAATCAGCTGGGATGCAGTCCTACTCCAAGGGGCTGTAATGCAGCTTTTCTGGGGGAACGATCAGGAGGCAGGGAAACAGTGTGCCCAAGGCTTCAGCTCACCAAGTGAATCTGAAAAGTGCTTTCACCTGGAGTCTGGGCTGCTCTCCCTTCAGCAAAATAAATAGGATGGAGCTGAAGTAGACCTCAGTGGGAGTGTATGGCTGGCTGAAACTTGTCCTGGGATTCAGTAGTTCAGGAGCAGTGTCCCAGCACTGTTCAGGGAAACACTGGGGTTTTGGTGAGGTGCTGGTTTTCAGAGAAAATTTAACCTGCAATTTCTGTTAATTAATAATCCCCTACTGGTTTTTAAAGGAAGAGATTGCGGATGCAGTGTTCTATTCAGCTTGGAGTTTCAAGGGTGCTGTAAATCCCTCTGCAGTTCTAAACTAGTGCAGTTAGTGCTCTCTGCTTGTGGGAAGCTGCTTGCTAACTATTTCAGCAGTTATTAGGAAATTAGCTTGTAGACTTAAAAGTGGAGGACGAGTTAGACTATACTCACTATCTGCTTTGTTCTGTCATAGTAGTTAGTGTAACAGCCTGTGTTTGGTAGTGCCTCCCACAATGTGCTTTGTGATGAGTTGTGGGTAAAAGTGATGTTGTCTAAATGTCTTTTAATAAAAAAAAAAGCAGCTGGTAGGAGCAATTTGAACAATGTGAGCTCCTGCTATCTTGTGATTAACTTTAGTCACTCACTAATTATTTTACTGAAGCTGAGCATTTGATGACGTAGGAAAAGACAACTGAAGTAGTGAAATGCATGCATAGATCTTGCTTAGGCTTTAGCTGTTCTTGTGAAAGACCAAATTTGGGCACTTACGTATTCCGTAGAGGAGTACACAGAGGCTACTCCTCTATGTTGAAAGCTATTAAGAAAAATGTCACTAGACTTAGATTTTAAGATCACAGGAAAGGAGACAGTTCAGCTTGTGTGAAGCTTTGTGCTGAACTAAAGTTGTTTTTTTTGCAACTTGGTAGCTTTTTCCCCACCTGAGAGCAGGATGCACCAAACAGTAAAAAGCAATTCTCTCTACCTCTGTAATACTGTATCTTTCTCATAGGTGCCTTGCCTGCTCATAGGGTGCACCTGATCCTGCAGCCTCCTTTAAAAATAGAGCTGTATGGGTAGTAAAGGTGTTGAAGATAGTGTTGAAGGAGTCTCTCAGATTTTGCTTATGTAAAAGTATTAATCAGGGAACTTCTTTTGTGTAGTATGGGAAACCACACCTTTTTCGCTATAGGGTAGGATCTGGTAATGCTTTTCTTGATAAGCCAGGAGCTTGGTTGAGTATAGGGATAAAGATGACACAGCTGGAAAATGCCTTTCTCTGGAGAAATTTGGGGCTGTGTTTAGTACAGGCATGAACTGGTTGTGTCCTTAACTGGTGTAACTCTTTACAATAGCTCTGTTAGCTTCAGAGGCATAGAATTACAAATCTGGCTACATCAGTCTATGCAGCTATGTGCTGCAGGTTGTGGGCACTGTGAGGAGTGCTTGCTTGGGATAGGCTTATGATAACCAACTTCTGCTTTGCTGCTGAATAGGACCACACTGGGTAGCTTTGCCTTCTTGAGACCTAGGACTTTGTGCAGCTGTGAACCAAAGTTGGGCACGTCGTGGCACTGAGACTTTCCGAAGAAAAGGTCTCTGAGGAAGGTCTGTTTTGTAAAAACTCATCTTGGTGAAGTTGGTTGCTGCGTACATAGTAATGAGCCTTGTGTGGATACCTTGGCAATGGATTCAGAAAAAGTGATTCTAGTGTTCAACTCATGGGCAATTGTTATAAGTGGTAAATAATGAGCACTTTGGCGTCTCTGCCCATTCCTTGGAGGTCAGGATTGAGTGCAAGGTATTGAGCAGTGCCTGGGCTCTGTGGGTTGGAGCATGTACTCCCCATTACTCTTCTCTAGAGCTTGTGGTAGTGTTGATTTGCAGGCTTAGGTGAGATCTGCTCTTCTAGGTTTCAGTATGGCACTCTTGCAAGTGCCTTACCAAACTGAAAGCTTGAAAGTAGTAATTTCTGGTACTTGTGGGATAACTGCTGTTCTCAGAGGATTTATGATTATTTATTCATATGTAGTGTGGGTATGTGCTCACATCTGTGAGGCAGAGCTATTAGCTATGACACTTCTGAATTTTATTTTTATCTCCGGCTGTTCATGAACTTTTAAAGGATGTTGGGTTCTTTTTCTTAATCACAAAAAGCAAATGAAGTGATACTCTCACCTATTTTGAGGCATGCCCAGCTATGGCAATAAGGGCTGAAACAGCTTTGATTTTTGTTAGCTTAGGAAAACTGCTCTTTTCAAAGGGCTTGCAGTTCTGTGGGCAGCACAGGTGAGGAAAGCTCTGCTTTTTGCAAACCAGGCACATCCTCAAAACAGAAGAGGCCATACAAATTCAGTAAAGAGAGCTAGATTCCTCTCTGACAGCAGCCAGAAATAGGTACTTCAGGAAAGAGTAAAGGAAAAGAACCACTGTAGTACTATCTTCCCTCTGAAACACTCTTGCGTAATTTTAGCAGCTTAATAATTTAGGGTCTTCCATGCAGCTGCTTAGACCATTGTGCTGAACAGCACCAAAGTGAGCCAAACCAAATGTTAGTCCAGTTCTGTTTGGAAACCGTTTATAGCCCTGGCTCCTGCCACAGCCATTCCCCCAGCAGAGAGCGTGGCCGTTCACCAAAACAACTCTTTGCAGGGTGCCCCTGGCCTTGTAGCAGGAAAGGCAGTCACCTGCCTCCTACTCCAATTAAGTTGAACCCGGAGATTTTGTCAACTGCAAATACACTCAAGAAATTCCTCCCGCCCCCCACCCCTTACATCCCTGCAGCCACTGAGTATTTTGACACGGGTGTAAAAGCTGCTGAGTTTGAATTTAGAAATTGGCCAGTGGGATGAGAATGTGCAGCTGTGGAAAGTGCGAGTGCTCCAGCTTCGTCACTGCTCCTCTTGGGCCCACCTATTTCTGTGAGGCTTGTGGGAGCTTAAGGGGATAAAAATGGCTAAGGTGATTAGCAGATCTGGCAGAAATCAGCTGGCTGGACCAGGAAATAATTGGAGGCAAGAAGGCAGTAGAAAAGCCATCAGATATAGTCTGATGTGGTGGAACTTATTACCATAGAAAATAAAGCAAAAAGAAGGGGGGTATTATTGTTGTTGTTACTATTCACTTGTTCAAAACCAACCCCCTCTTATTTTAGTACAAGACCTCATCTGCAGTGGCTGGGTATATGAAAAGTCAGCTAAATCATCCAAGGGCATGCAATCTAGAGAAGCAACCAGTTAGGGACAGTAGAATTGTATGGAGGTGCTCCACCTGCTGCAAAGGCTGCCCACATTGTGTGGAAAGTTGCTTATTTGGGGGTAAAACAGAAGGCAGCATTTTTATTTTCTTTTTCTCCTGTGGGATTCTTATGACACAGCATCCCAGGGAATTCTAAGGGATATTTAACTTATTGGGAAGTTTCTCCTGTCTAAATACAGCATCTGCAGCAGTATGGAATGTGTGGTGTACAGCTGTGAATGTTCTAGGCATTCAGTGTGTCTCCTCTTTCACACAATAGCTTCTGTTTATGGGATTTCATTGATTTGGGCTCACACATCACATTCAACGTAGCTTTGTGTGTGCGTTTTTTTTCCTTTTTTTTTTCTTTTCTGTTTTCTTTTTTTTTTTTTTTTTTTTGCTTTTGTTTTTTAAGGTTTGTAGAAACTCCGAGCCACTTCTCCTGGAAGGAGAGTTACTACCGATCAGCCATGTCCCAGAGCTCGCAACCCAGGGAATTCCTCAGCCCAGAGGTGCTCCAGCATATCTGGGACTTCCTGGAACAGTAAGTAGCCCTTATACATAACCTGTAGAAGAAAGTGTTTTGGGACAGGATGCCCCTATAATTAGGCTGCTCAGGGGACTGATGTTGGGGTGTTTGGAGTCTTCTGCACCTATTGATTAGGAGATGTGGGTGAGAGTCTGTGATGACTGACAACTCTTGAGAGCTCTCCAGAGGTTCTACATCCAGGCTATGGGGAACAGGTGCAGAGATCAGTAGTGACAGTGACTCTCTTGAAGACTTCTGGTGGTTGGCATTTTCCCCTGAGGAAATGGATTCATTGCTCTATGTCCAGGCTGCATGTTTTCCTCTCTTGCTGATGCCATGGAGGGACAGGAGATGGTGCAGAGGTCATCCAATCAGGTCCTTTGAAGGAAATAAAACCAACTTTTTTCCCATGCCTGACTTGCCGTAGCTGATGCTGAGACAGCTACTGCTATAAATCCTCCACAAGTTCTGTCTTTCAGTGACTTAACTACTGTGCTCCTACCTCATTTTTCTGGTCAGACAAGTGAAATGTCCCTCCAGGCTCTGTCCTGTTCAGGAACTGCTGTTAGCATAGCAGGTGATGAGGTAGTTGTCCATTAGTAATTACTTACTTTGTCCTGAGACTGGTCTGTGGTCATTCCTGAGTCCTGGCTGACACCCTAGCATGGAGGACAAGGTGGGGAATGGAAAATGGAATTTGGCCAATTCTAACTGTGTTACTCTGTTCTTTTCAGGCCAATATGCTCAGTTCAGCCGATTGATTTAAACTTCATCGACAGCCCATCTGAAAATGGCCCTACTAACAAAATAGAGATCAGCATGGACTGTGTCCGGGTGCAGGACACAGAGCTGAATGACCCAATGTGGGTGAGTAGTGAGAACTTCCTTAACCTTTGGGGACAGATGAGGAGTGTTTGCAGGAGCAACTTGCTGCATTGCCCTGGGGTCATCTTTCCCCTCTTGATGGAGGAGCTGTGGCCACTGCCTCTGACCCAGGAAGTTCCTTCTTGCTTTGCCTGTGGTGTCCCACTCACAGAAGCTGGTTGGGAGCATGGCTTTGCCAAGTGACTCTGGTGATGGCAAGCAGAGGTTCTGTACACATGGCTAAGCTGGACGGTGTGCGGCCCCTGGAAAGTCTTCACTCCTTCATGCCTCCCAAGTGCTGCAAGGGGGAGCAGGCTGGCTCCTTACCTGCTCCTCTTCTCCTGCTTCAGCAATGGTGGGAGAGAGGGATGAAGCAGCTAAACAGGCAGAAGAGCTGAGGAGTCTCTTGCACTTGCCTGGTAGCTCAACTGTCATTGCTCTTTCCCTGCTTAGAGCTAGTTTATGTGACCTCAGGGATAAAGTAGCTAAGATAATTGGTATTCTGGGCACAGCTGCAATTTTGCTGATCCAGGGCAGGGGTTATTAATGGGTTTTTCTTCTCTTGAAGGTCAGATATGAATGAAAACTTGGTTTCAGACCATAGCTGGGTTGTTTGGTTTTTTTTTCCCTGGTTGTGGTGTGGTTTTTTTTTTTGGTTTTTTGGTTTTTTGTTTTTTTTTTTTTTTTTTGTTTTCCTTTTTTCCCATTCTGTATTTCCAGATAGGCAAAGCTAGAGAGTGTTTGTAGCCAGCCTTGGCTGTGGGTGTCTCACCAATATGGCTCAATACTGGAATGTAGATGAGGCACTGGTGGTTCATTGCCTTTGGCACAAACTGACCAGCTTTTTCTCAGCAATAGCTTTGAAGAAGCCAGGAACTGTTCTTGCAGGCTGGACCAGAAGGTAGTTCAGGAGTTTGAGCTTTTCATGTCCTCTTTTTGTTCTTCATGGGTTTTGTATACTTTGGGTAAAAATCATGTCTGGTTTGAAATTTGTGTTGGCATGTGTAAATTTTCCTGTTCCTCTGTGTTTCCATCCTGAGAAACTGTGTCAATTAATTCCCTGGCTAATCAACCACTATTTTTCATGTGGCCAACAATGCCTTGTTGGCAGCCTGCATCCTGGCAGTTACTAACCTGGAGGATATCACATCTGCAAAGAAATTGCTCCCAGGTCATGCTGATTGCAGTTCCCAGTGACAGGAGGCTTGATTTGGTACTGCTGCTCCTCATGTGCCAGGGAGAGTGCAGTGCTCTTCTCTTTCCTTGTGATGTCACAAAGGGTAAAAAGGCCACTTTGAGGTTGGATATGTGCTTGGCTAAAGTGGTGGAAGCTAGTCCAAGTGCACAAGGAGAGGTGACTGACAAGTCAGGTTATCTTTTAATTCTGCATTCAGGTTGGGCACAGGCAGGTGGTATACAAGCCTTCAATCAGCATCTGGACCTCAGCTTTTCCCAACAGCATGGCACAGCCCCAGTAAAATGGTGTCTTTTCAGTAGCTAGTCCAAAATATTCTTCATGTTTAGAGGGACTCCTAATTCTCAAAGTGGCTGGTAATGTTCTCTTTGAACTATGTCCCCTTAAAAAACAATCCTTGACAGTTTAAACGTTGTCAGCAGAAATTTTTCTCCTTCCATGCTCTAGCACTAGCTATGTTGAGCACTAGCAAAACCTCCCTATCTCCAGCTCCCCTGAAATGCCTGCAGAGCACTGTGGTAGCTGATGGGCTCACTGGAAGCTGTTGTTCAGAGTCTTTTTCCTATCTGTGGTGCAGTGAAACATGAATGGAAAATCCCTTCCTCTTGTCCTCTCTGAGCATGGCTGAAGTGAGCCCTGGGGCTAGGAGAGGAAGGCAGGCAGCTTTTGCTATGCAATTACCTCTTGCTTATGATGGGTTTGATCCCAGCCTTGCAGGAGGTATTTCTGGAAAGGCTGAGCTGCACAGTGACTTCTTTAAAAAGGGTTTTTCACTGACATGACAAGCTGAAGGGGGAGCAGGGAAATTCCATCCCATCCTCACCCTTACTGTAAGGCAGCGGCTCGGAGTACATTAAAGTATGTACATTAATAAATGTTCCAGTTTGTCTTCGGTGGAAGACAGCACCTTCACTCAGTTCAATGCCGGACAAAAGCCTTTACAAAGCAAAATATGCACTGCAAACCTGTGCAAACAGCCCGTCTTTTAAAATGAGGAAAGCTCTTTTTACTCCCCTTACCACCACCACCACCTCCCTATAAATTTGCAAACATCCCTGACAGGTGACAAATCCCCCTTGCAGAGAAGCCCGTGTTTGCTTTGCTGTTTCTGGGGCTCACAGCCGCTGCAGCTTGCATTGGCAGAGAATGTGTAGCCTGGGGCAAGGTGTTTGCTTTAATCTGAAATACCTTACAACCCTCTTCCCCTGCAGCTTCTCTTTTCCTTTAGATAGCTTCAGGGCAAGAGCTCCCTTTCCACCTGTCTCTCCTGTAACCCCAGTCATGTCACTTCTAAGCACGAGGTGCTGCGTGCAGCTGATCGCAGCTAAAGAGTTGAAGAGGCCAGATAAACACAAAGGAATGCAGCAGAAACAGAGGGGCCCTGGAAGATGAACAGTGAGATCAAGGCAGAGAGCTTTTTATTATCACATTTGTCCTAGTAAAAGAGCAAGGACAGCTTTTCTCCAAAATATACCACCATGTGAGACTGAAATAGGTGCAAAGCAATTAGGACTGGTTTATTTAAAGCAATTGTCCTTACAAGGACTTCAGGGCAATCCCAGTCAGCCTTTAAAATAAGCTTTGCACCTTCTTGCAACTTATGGCTGGAAAATTAAACTTTTAGACTTGAAAGATGTCCACCCTTGATTCCAAGAGTTGTGTTCGTGAGAGAGCTACTATTTGTTTATTATTTCATTTTTAGTGGGGTACAGCTGTTTGTTCACAACAGAGCTGGCGGTGGAGAAGGAGCTACAGTGTTCGGAGCAGTAGCTGAAGAATCTGTCCCACTGGTGGTCTGGAAACTGAGCATGAGTCCAGCCTTGCTGAACCCATCAGTTGTGTTTGTTGCCTTGAAAATGCAAGTATGTTGGGAAAGAGCTGGAAAAGAAGGTTGGGTGACAAGGAAACACCTCATCTGAATTACAGCTCTGGCTCATGCTGAGCCAAGACCTTACAGTTCTCACACTCTTGTTTATAAGGAAGAAATATTCTGCCTGTGCCCCATATAAGAAAGATGTAAGGGTGCTGATCACCATTTTCTACCTTGGGATGAAAAGACCTGGAGGGGACAGGAAGACGGTTTGTGGATTTGGTGTAACATTAGACAGCCAGAAGCCTTCCCCAGCTGTATGCCTTGTGACTGGCTCTTTCACAATGTACTGGGACATCTGTGAGGCTGATGGTTGTGCCCCTTCCTCTCCCATGATGTTGACCACAGGCAGGCTGGGAAATCCCAGCACAGATCTGCCTTTTTGCATAACTGGAGTGAGGGGCTGGTGGTCCTTGTGAGTGCAGAGAACATTTAATCTCTGCCATGGCCCTTGTGTGGGAAGGAGCTGCAGATGGCCAGGAAGGTAAGTTGAATGTCTTTTCCTGTGGGCTCACCGTCTATTTGCTACACCAACCAAAAAGGTGGTCCCCAGCCTATTCCCTGACGAAGGATGTACCCAGCAACTGTGAGTGTTATAGGAGTTTCTTTGTTTTGATTTGGCTTTTTTTCCTGACTGACTAAATACCCTGGAACTACAGGGAGGAGGGGTCTGGAGACATCTCTAGAAATGAGCTGTATGGTGGCGCAGTAACTCCTGCATTGCCCTGGAGGCCCTTGCTGTGTGCTGTCAGCCTGTCATACCAGGTGCAAAATTGCTTTCCTTCACCTTCTCCCAGAAGTCCTTAAAACTGCTCACTAATGCTAAGAGATGCTAGTTTGGACCCAAACAAACCTTGTTTGGGCTAAGGACTGTAGCAGGCAGCATGCTGATAAAAGTGTTATTTGAGGGATTTGCAGAGTCTAGAAGTCTTCTGCCACCATCCCAGAAGCATGTCCAGGGCACTGGAGACCTTGCTGGTGGGAGCAGGAGTGCTGTCCCCAGTGATGGAGCAGCTCATCCCCCTCCCCCTGTACATACCTTCCTTTCATGCCCCTGAGCAAGCCGTCCTCCTACAGCCCCTTGCCTAACCAGTTCAGTGGAATGCCTTTTCCCCAGACAGTCAATGTGGTCAGAGTTTTCTTAACCTGGATCCTTCCCTCCCCATAAAAGAGAGAGAGAATTCCTTGCCCTTTTTATTTTATCTTTTTTTTTTTTTTTACTTTATTTGTCCTCCTTCATCTTCTGCAAATATCACGGGGATTTGCTGTGTGTGGCTTGGTTAGGCATCACTGAGCTACCCATGGGGTGGGCTTCTGCCCTGGGGATGATGGTGTAGGTGCTTCAGACAGGGCTGTGTCTTTCTGGGTTTGAGTCCTCAGCTTTGTTGGCTGTGGATGTCCCAAGCCTGGTGGCTAAAGAAATTTTGGAGGTGCAGCATGTGTTCCATATTTTTAAAAGTGAGAGCTTCAGCTCTGTAACTTTGCTGTTCTCCTTTATACACAAAGATGGAGATAAAACCAGGCTGTAGGGAGAGACTGGATGTGGCCTGTATAAGACATGGAGGTGTTGAGGCTCTCCACTTCAGCCTTCACACTAATGAGTTGGTATTCGATACTTCCTAATGGAAAGAAGAAACCTTTCCCAGGTTTAACCTGCTGTAGGCTCATGGAAGAGCTACCCCAGCCAACTTGCACAGAATATGTTAGCCATGCTGCAGTGCAGTGAGCTAGAGAGGAGGGGGACTGAGGACCCTACAGAGCTACCTTGGCCCAAAGTGGCTGCAGCTGTCTACCTACTCTTAGCCTTCACATCATGTAAATCAGTTCAGCAGTTCATTTAGTGGTCATACACTGAATTCCTGGGTCCCTGGGAGCCTGTCACCTGGGGATTGTGGTCAGGATCAGGTGTGCAATAATATGATGGACAGGCATAAGAAAACCCAACCTGCTGTTCAGAAGGATGTCTATGGAGTCCAATCCAATGCTTTAACAGAGATCAGTGCCTGCACTTCAATATTAATTTTAGTTGCTTACTTGAAAGTGTTTTTCTGGGTCAGGAGAAGAGAACTCCATTTGCTGCAAGGTAATGGTTAAGGAAACAGATGACAGCTGGCTAAGGGGTGGTGGGACTGCAGGGCAGGGAGGGCATCCCTGCGTACTGACAGCAGAGCAAGGAGTTGGTGTGACATGTGTGGTGTGGTTGAGCAGTGCAGGAAGAGTGTCTTGGTGCAGAAACTGACTATGCCTGGTGTGTGCTTCCCAGGTCTGTGGCAGGTGCCACAGCCATGTGTTTTGTTGGGAAATGGTTTTGCACCTGGAGGATAAGGCTGATTTGATAAGTAGATATGGCAAAGTGGGTTGTGTGGCGTCTGTTTCCATGCCTAAGTATTACTGGCTTGACTGCAGAAAGGAAGGAAGGGCTCTGTACAGCACAGGGATGTGATCAAAGCGTTTATTACTGTCTGGTTTGTGCTTGAGAGAGTTTGTAGCTTGCCAAGTTTCTCTTCTTTGTGGGTATTTGTTCGTTCCAGAGTGTGCAAAGAAAGTTGAGATTATGCAAAGGCATTTCCATAATGAGCAAATGCATTATTCTGTTGGAAGTTTCCCTCCAGCGCCTCTCTTGTTTGCAGTTGAACTCATAAGCTCTCTTAATTTAGACTTGTCTTTGTAATCCTGCTGAATGTTTAATTTTCTGCAGTGTAGGTCCCTCCAAATGATCTAATCATCTCATTTAGGCTTGCAGATCTACATCCAGAAATGGTCAGTTCTTTCAGAGAAAAGGTGAACTTAGAGAATGCGTTTCTACATTGTTTAGCAAAAGTCTGAAGACTTCTCTCATTCTGTGTAGTAGGGCTCTAAAGACATATTTATGTTTCTTTAAAGTAATTTTTCACTAGCTCCCTTTCCTGTACTGTTTTGCCCTAGCTGTGGCTGCGGACCATTTCTTTCTCTAGTAATGGCTAGAGAAAGTGGCTAGTGGCTGCGTTTCTTTCTCTAGTAATTATACCAAGTGTTTAGTTTTTAATGCCAATTCCCTAAATTCTCAATGGTATTGGAAGAAAACAAACGGGTGGTCTGTCTGCTATGCTATGTAAGCGTGTATAAAATTCCTTTACATATTTCTGCCCTTTCAAGTATCTTGCTTTGCATTCATCTTGTAAGGAAGAAATTAATTTTAAGCTGAAAATCCTAAACTCTTCTGGAAGAGAGCCATGTGTCAGATGGGATGCTTTGTGTTCATTCTGGCCTGGCTCCTCTGGAGGGCTGGCTTTAACTCCCCAACTCATATTGTTATGAGCACTTGAGGTGGAAGAGTGTTGCAACTGCGAGACCTGTCATCTGCCTACATGCAAATGCTTCCAAACAAAGGAAGCAGTCGCTTCAGAAGATGTCTTCTCCAAGCAGCTAGGCCTGCCTCCAAAGGTTTCCATGGTGCTGCACGTGCTCCTTGCTTAAGTATGGAGCAATAATGCATTAGCACTTATTTTACATCTTTAAAAGGTCTGCACAAACACTTAATTAAAAGGCATCTTGATCTTGGAGCAGCAGATTGTAGGCACTTTTGCCTCTGGAGCAAATTTATGCTGACGGGAACTTCACTCTATGTTTCTATCTAGATGACAGGAGCCCCTTCTTTTCTTTCTTTTTTATTTTTGTTTTCCCCCTCCTCCTCAAACTATAAACATAATTCCCATATTTGTTGGGAACACTTTGATTGGGTTAGAGCCTATAAGTGATAAACCCCTTGGGCAACTGATGTTTCAGCAAGCCACGAAGCACATCTTGAACACCAATAGAAGTGGAGTGGCCACCCAAAAATTTGCTTTTCTCTGGACTTTGTGGGTTTCATTATTTTGTTCATTTTGGGCAAAACCCCAGCAAATGGGGTTTTGGGAATTTATTTATTTATTTTATTTATTTAAGCAAATTGCTGGAAGAAGGAAGATGAGGCCCTTTTCTCTTGTTAGCTAGAAGTAGGGTAACGAATTGAGCTACCCATATCCAGCCAAATGAAAACTTTGCTGAGCTTTGTGGCACTCCACCTTGTGGGGTGAGATGGATGGAGAGCATCTCGCAGTGCTGTTGCAAGCTGCAGTGCTGTCCGTGCTGGGAGACTGGCCAGGCACATGGGACATTCCTTTTGTGCTAAGACAAACCTGGAGCACAGCCCTGGGAGCATCCGCTCCCCTTCCTTGTCCAACACGGCCAAAGCGAATGTGCTGCAGTGAGCTGTGTGGTGTAGCTTTTGTTTTTAAAGTCCTCTCTTGCATTAATTGGGATTCTTGCTTTGAAGAAAGTCTTATGCATCCAAAGTCTCACTATATATGTTGCTTTGTGGTTCTGCCCGCAGTCCTGTTAATGACTATTATTTTTCCTCCAGTATTTCAAGAGGAGACTTTTAAGTAATATTTTCTTCTGAACGTCTCTACCATCTGCTTTCCATGTCACTGTTGCTGATTTGATAGCATTGAGATTAATGAGGGGGTGAATTGTCAGGCAGTCACAGAAAATTAAATCAGTCTCTGTGAAGTGTAGATTAAGGAGTGGTTTGTGGCCTATGTTAGTTTGCTTACTGCTGAATGAACTCTTTGCTAATCAGTGTCTGAATTTTCAGAGATTAATGAAAGATCAAAGGAGTTTTCAGTAACAAATGTAACTGTCACTTTAAAAGCATGTCACTCTAAAAGCAGCGTATCTCCAGGCTGCTTAAAAAGAAAGCAAAGAAAAAGATACCTTAAAGCACTCTTCTCTTTGAGGGCATGGATGGGTACAGTGGACTTCATGGTGATGTGCAGGCTAGACTAAAATTAAACAAGTCAGAAACTAAAGTGTTTGGTCTTCTGGGGAAGGTCTCTGGCCACATAACTGAACCCTATGGCTGTTCACCCTGTGGTGGTTGTTGTATATAGTGGTGGGCTGAGGCTACCCAGATGAAGACCAACACTGTAAAATACAACAATTCTGCATAGGAAACAAGGAACAAAGAGGATCCCCGGTTGCACTGGGTTATAACTTTTGGCCCAGTACATCAGGACAACATAGGATAATGGCAATGTGTTCATGTGAGAAGCTCACAGGAAGAGCCATCAGTTGCAGGGTCAGGGTTTAACCAGAGGTTTGAGAGACTGTTCTCAAACTATTGCAAATGGATAACTTTTTTTAAAAAAATATTGGATTATTGTACGAGATGGGAAGGAGTTGGCAGCATAGCAGAGGCTGGCTAGAAAGAGCTGCTGTGATTGTGCATTTATGAATGGTTGTGTGTTTCCTGAGAGCCATCTGTAGTTTATACAAGATAAGGGAAGAACAACACTTTCCCCTCAACTGCTTATGCAAGAACAATCCTGGTCTGTCAACAGTTGCTCCTCTCTCATAATTAAAAAAAAAGACTCTAATCTATCGCTATCCTGTTTTTTCCTTTCCCTGGCTGGAACGATCTGTCTCTGGGATGCAGGTTTGTGCCATGACCCTGTCCCACCTCTAGCTGTTCATGCTGCTCAGGAGCAATTTTTGTAATTTTCTTATGTAATTTCTTCTCTCTTACTTTTACAAGTATTGGGTGTGGAGATAGGGAAGTGGATGGAGTGGGGACAGCAGTGACACAGGTCAAGCATGCTGTGCTCCAAAGATCCTCATCGGGGGAAAACTCAAGTTTGAATGTCGAGGGTTGTTACTCCAACAAAAGAGCTGTTGATAGCAGAGGCTTGAACCTCTAAGATCCCCTGGTCATGTCTCCATGCACCAGTGTCTGCTGACCCATGCTTTTGCACTCATCAGTGCAGAAGTATCTGCTCAAGTGTCTGCTGACCAGTGGTTTTGCTGGTTTATCAGTTGCCTTGCAAAGATCTCTGTGTACAGACAGTTGGTTCCTTTTACCTCTAAGCTTATTTAGTAAAAGCAACTGTTCTTTAAAGAGTCACTAGTGTAAGTAAAAGTGGAAAAATTGGGTAAAATGAGCAGCAGGAATAAACAGACAACACTTTCTGATAAATCATCTGTATGCTCGGTGCCCATCCTGTCACATGGTAAATGTGGGAAGTGAGTCTCTGTTGCCACTTGGGTGGAAATGACCTCCCTTGATGGGGTTGGAGGGAGTTGGGTTGTGAAGATGGCAGGGAAGGCATAGAGAGACCTTGCATCATCTTGGCTGGAGACCTGGATCTCTTCAGAGGAGTGTTTTGCTCTCTTAATAAATGGAACTCTGCAGCTGGAGGGCAGAGTCCCTAGGGGCTGCATGTGCCCTTCCTAAACCAATATTGCACTGTGGTTGTGAAGGGAACTGGTTTTCTTTCACAATTCCTTTCCACCTTCCCTCTCCCTGCTCCCCCCTTATAGCGTTATCTCCTGACATGATGTCATTAACTCTCTAATTAGCCCTAGGGGTGTTCTGGGGAAGATAACGAGGCTGTAAGAGCTCAAATAAGCAGCGTGCGCAGATGTTTACCCAGGGTCGGAGGGCAGGGCTGTTGTGACAGCCGATTGCCTTGGGGAGAGCATGCTCCCTGGAGGAAGGAGAAGCCGACCTGTGAGGTGGGCAGAGCTGGGCTCTCCTCCTGCCCTTGGCGAATCCATCTCTTTACCCTGCACTTTCAAAATGGGGGGGGGGGGGGGGGGGGGCGCGAGTAATGTAATTTTAATTCCTTGGAAGAAGGGACTGATCCTAAGTATTATGCAGTTGCAGTAAGGGCATATTTCTACCTTGACGGTTCAGACACTTAAGTGCTTTCCAAAGGAAGTTCTGGGCATCACACCTACCCCGAGTAGGTGGTGGAGAAGCCAGGAGGGCACTGAATCTGTGCTCGTGGCTGCAGCAGAGCAGTTAACTCCTGAGAGCTGGGGGTGCCCGTTCCTCTGTTGCATAGGGATGAGCTGCATTTCCCATGCAGTGCACGAAGCAGCCCGCCCAGGGTGCACAGAAGGCTGTATCCAGTCAGCAGCGGGCAGGATGCTGTCTTCCAGCAGCATCTCTTTTATAATTTGTTTTATCTTGCCACAGATGATATTTTTAAGGGGGAAGTTGCAGTATGAGCTGGGCTCTTTTTCCCCTCTTCCTCATGGTTTGAGCAATGAAGACCAGCTTTGCCTGAGTTTTCAAGAAGGGAGGGTGACTTTTATGTTTTTGAAAGCTTTTTCTACTTGCTCTTGAACCCAGTTGCCTGCTATTGCAGTCTATCACATCTGTCCCTGTGAAGTCGTCACTGGAAGGACTCCCAAAACCAATTGGCAGAGGCTTGTTTTTTGAGCATTCAGCAGTTATTCAGATGTAACAAACAAAAAAAACCCAAACCAAGCCCCACATTCTATTTTTTCCCGCCTCCTTCTGTTATCTCAGCCCTAATTTGTAAACATGTCTGAATGAATGTCACAGTCCGTGGTGACGCAGTTGATCCAGATGCTATTTTTGTAGGAGTGGAGAGGTCTGAGCAGACGATTTTATTTCTTTGATCTGCAGGAAATTCTGCATGGGCCTCCCAACAAGCGGGCAGGTGCATGCGCACACACGCCCCTTCTATGAGAAATTACACAATGCCCAATTAACACTACAATTGGGGCAATGACATTTTTAATCATTGTGAGTTAGCGCACTTGCCTTGAGTCCAGGAAGGGTTATTGAGAACTTGTGGGAGGTATCAGTAAGAGAGGCTGGGACAAGCTATAGCAGCATGGGGAACGTGCATTCAAACAAAGAACCTGAATCAGCAGTTTGACTTGGCTGGTGCCTCATTTTGGAAGCCTAGGGGTCTTGTTTGTGTATTACTGCATTCTTCAGCATACCAGCAGGAGTCACAAAGTGTTGCCAGAAGCTTTCTAGAATATCTGAGTCAGACCTGGGAGGATTGCTGCTGAAACTTTCAAATCTAACTGGCAATTATTATTTTTACTTCAGTATTGGAGGTAAATTGTTTTGAAGAGGTTTCCTTTCCTGAGGCTGAGCTGCTCTGCTTCAGTTCAGTCCAACTGAACATCAGAAATGTGAAGTGCCAGGCTTTGCACAGCTCCTGATGCTTTGGGTTGATATCTTTATTTTCTAGTTTGTTCTTTTCCTGTTTGGAGTGGGGGAGACCTAGTTGGACTAGAACAGAGTTAAACTTGTTTGTCTGGCCTCAATATAAAGTAATTCATCTTAACATGTGAGAGGGCCTTTGCCTGAATCTGTTTACTTTCTCTGACTAGGCTAATTGGTATAACAAGGTATAATCTCTATTTGCAAAGATTGTCTTTCCATGACTTTCAGCCATCACAGTTGCAACAGGATTGATGCTGGTGTTTCCCTTGGAGACCTGTCCAGAAGGCTCAGATGAATAATAACTGTCACTGTCTCATTGCTGAGAAGTGAGTGTACAGTTTGAGGAGATGGGGGTCCCTTTGGTTTTGTGACTCAGCCATTTAAGCATGCGTTATTTCAGGGAGTCAAGTTTTCATCTGAGAACCTTTAATGATGCTGCCTCACGGCTATTAGGTTGTTGAACACTCATCCATGGGAAATTTTTGGCATCTGCAAAAGGAGAGAATCAAATGAGACTCCAGGAACTTTTCTTTCTTATGGTAAAGCAGAAAGGCAAGTGATCAAGCCTCTTACTCTTTTCTTGCATCATCAGTGCCAATATGAAAATTCAGGGCATGAGACCAGCCCAGGGAATGGGGGGGGAAGCGTTTTATGAAGGGGGTGTGTTTAGGTCTGAATCCAGTGAAAGAAATTTTACAGCCCTGGCGTGATGAGAGGGATACACTTGTGCGTAGACTGTTGCAGCACTGGTGGGTGCAGTGTCTTGTATGTGCTCTGTTATCTCCTTTCACCCCTGGTAGGGTGGTGGTGGCCTCCTTTGTGTCACTTGTGAATGACTGATTTGCAAAAAGTCTCTCATCCAACATCTACTTCAAGGTGACCGCACTGTCTAATGCCTCTAAAACACTGAGCCAGGTCAGGGCTGTGTGCACAGAGGGCACAGATCTGTGCTGACGTGTCAATTTATTCATGCTATATACACTTCTCCTCATGTTTGACATGCAGATCTCTTTGGATAAACTTCCACATATCTCTGTGTATCTGGGTGTTGCTTCACCCACAACCACCTCCAGCCACCTGTGGGACAGAAGATGGCTGATACCTAGCGCAACAGTGCTGTATAAATGATGTGGAAAAGGGGGATCTTCTGAGCTTCATAGCACAGCTAATGAAAGAGGTTTTTGCAATGACTTGCTGAGGTTGGGCATCTATGTATGTACCTTCTCCTCCTCATTCCTTCCCCTCCATAGCTTTTGATCTTATGGGCCAGTATCAAAAACCTGACAGAATTAAGAAGTCAAAATGATTCTCTGAGCATAGCATAACTTTTCCTCACTATTAGACACAGAAAACCTACAGGTGATTTCCAGCTCCATGCAAACTTTTCAATGGTGCCGCCAAGTTTGGCTGTTGGTACTGTGGCTGCTCCCAGTAAACCTTGTCTGTATCTCCAGATTAGCGCCTGTGTGGCTTTTCTGGCTTGTACCCATCTTGGGTGAGATCAGGTAAGTGTGCAGCCTTACCTGATTTCACCCTAGGCTCACCCAAAGCATAGCCTCCGGTGTTAGGTGGTGTCAGGGAAGATGGAGAGGAGGGGAAGGGTCTGCAGCAGTGGGCTACTGAGTTGCTGTGATGTAGGAAACCTGCTGTGTGCTCACCAGGCTTTTGCTGGTAGTTCAGGAATGCTGAAGGTGCCTGTGGCCCCGACTCAAGCTGGGGTGTTGCTGGTGGTGGTAGGTAGGTTTCTACCTGGCTGGGGAGGGCTCAGCATTCCTCTCTGAAGCCTGTTCTTTGAAGCACCTCCTTGCATAGTCCTCAGTGAGAAGGCATTGGGAAGGTGCACTGGGAACGCTTGTAACCTTTCACTCTTGTGCCCAGCAGTGCTCTGTTGAGCTGTGCTTGCAGTGTTAGAGCTAAATGAGATACCTACCCTGCTTCTCACGGTGAGGAGCTGTTGCAGGGTAGAGAGGGCACTGCAATTGTGCTGCTCTGTGTTTGTGCTTGTGTTGGTTCCTGCCTGGATGGTTTTGCCCCATTTTATTAGAGGCAGTTTTTTGCCTGTTTCCAACCTGGAGAGAGGCTGGTGTGAGCTTGCAGTGTTCTTTAATTCACAGATTGGCAGGAAGTCAGTGATGGCTTCTGCTGCTGCTGTGCTGGAGAAGGCAGCCTAGAGAGCCGTTAGCACCCTAAGGAGCACAGCCCTCTTACCTTCATCTTCCTGTGAACCTGAAGTCCCCTCCCTTTTGTGCCCAAAAAGTTGGGATTAAATGATGCCCAAAGGCAAGGGAGTCAGCGTGGCAGGAGCAGTAGCAGCTCCAGGGCAGAGGCTCAGTTGCAGAAGTGTTGAAGCCACGGGTGGGTTTCAGCCCTGACCAGAACCCCTCTCCCCCCTGAAAAGCGCCTGTGGGTCAGCTGCTCACTACCCGCGGCGGGAGGTTTGGTGTTGACTGTGAGCGCTTGCAGTTCATGGGGGTGCTCAGCAATTAGGCACCGGTCTGCTTGACGACAGGTCCTCAAATAAAACTCTGAAGCGCTGTCATTAGGCTGGGAGGGCAGGCGGCTGTGCTCTGATCTGGATGTTTGGTTTCCTCTCTTCCCCCCTCCCCACCCCTTAAAAGGTGTTTTGTTTCCCCTTGCTCGATGGCGCTTACCCTGCTCTTTGGGAGCAGGCAAAACGATCCGGCTTTTGTTCCCGCCGTGCATCCCGCTCGCTCAGTGGGATGGCGGTGGACCCTTTCCAGTGGGGCGGTTCAGAGCGGCTCATGGTGAGCCAGCTCTGCTCTTGAGAGGGCGGCCGGTGCTGGCGCAGCCCAGACCTTGCACTGCCGGCACGCTCCGGGCATCTCTGCCGGGAGAGTGTGGAGGATCTTGTCTGCTCGTTCAGAGTAAAATCACAGTGAGGCCATTCTGTTCTGCCTGTCTGCTCATTCTGTTCTCTCACAGGTCGAGTCTCGGCTAGGTCCTTCTCTTATCTTTCAGTTTGCTGTGGGCACGGAGTCCAGGTAGATTTTACTGAGCAATACTGAACAACTTCTCCCATATATTAATTAAAAATTGTGAGTCCTTTTGGATGAGTTGCCTTTTTCCTTTTTCCATTTTTTTTTTTTTTTTTTTTCTGCATGCTGCAGCAGCCAGGGGCTCGGCTGTGTCACTGCATTGCCCTTCTCAAGCATTGCATCTTATTCCTGTCCCGAACACTTTGGGCTTTGGTAGCGGCAAAGTCCATGCATGAAAACAAACCAAACCCTGGAGTCTTCTCAGAAAATAAGTAAGTTGAAAGTTTCTTAGAGAGACTCCTTTGGGGCAACGCCATGGCTGTCTTTTGAGTTCCCAAATTCGTAGAAAAGTGACAAGGGAAAGTTATAGTTTCTTTTCTCTTTTCTCTCTCTTTTTTTCTGTTTTTTGGTGTGTCATTCCCCCCCTTCCCTTCGCTTTTTAGAGATTGGTGATAAGGAATTCTAACTACTTAATGAGCTGGGAGAGGCCTCTCTCCATTGGAGTGGAGGACTCCAGGTGGCACTTTGACAGATTGGACAGGTAAAGCAGGAGAGCCCCACCTCCTCCTCCTTGCCTATAGTTAGGTATATAAGGGAAACTTCAATTATGCGGAGAGGCACACTCCGAGTCCTCTTATCTTCCAAGTAGCATCACATATTTTTAGGGTCTTCTAGGGGGTGGGAGGTGTTTGTCAAAATCCTGGAGCCAGAAGAAAGAACAGCAGCATTGATCAATTTGACTGCTAACATGTTGTACCTGGAAAACAATGCCCAGTCCCAGTATAGCGAGGTAAGGATTCTAGGTTTGCGTTATGATATCTTCACTATATTCTCGTGTTTAGTGAGTTTGTGCGATTTCTTCACCCCTGTAGTTCTTAAGTTAGGTGTGGAATACACACTTGCTTTTCTGAAACTTTTGCACTTTACAATGTGAAGTGGAGTTTGCTGCGCTAGATACCTGTATGAGAGTGATCTTTGAGTCTTCACATTTGGGACAGTGAATTTATTTTGGGAAGCTTGATGAACCAAATAATTCTCTTCATTGGAGGAGCAAGACAAAACAGTCGCTTATGGGCAGAGTGTACAGATTGTGTTCCCCTAGCAGTCTGAACAGTATCTGTGATGACAGCATTATAACTCGTTTACTAGTCTTTTATTGCTGAAATTGCTGCTCGTGGTTAAAAGTGGATAATATATAGGAAATAGCAAAAAATGCATTATAAATCCCTTCTTAGATTATCTTTTTAAGTAAAATAATAAGCAAACCGAGGTTCTCTGCTGCAAATGTTGCATTAGCTTCCACACCAATAACTGTTTTACTCAGTGCTGTTAATGCTTTGCCTCATGTCTTACAGCAGCAGTGAGATTTTATATAGGGCTTTGTCTAAACATATATTGTATGAGGATGGATGTGTGTACAATGGATGCATTTTGCTTTCCACTGCTCTTTGCACTGCATGGGCACCAGTGGAACGCAAACTGCAGTTGCAGCTTTGATTTTGTTTCTTTCTTTGTGGGGGTTTTGTTTTTCTCGTTGTTGTTTAACTGTCTTTAACCTGCTGGGTTGATGCGTTGTAAGGTGACAGTGGAGAGAATTGCCACACACTGTGCAAATCTTTGAGGAAGTTACCTGGGGTTGAGAGAGATCTAACAACAATATTGGTTTACATTCCAGTGGAGACAGCAGCTGTGTTGACACTCATCAGAATGGCAATGCAGCAAAAGCTCCTCTGTGTGAATGTGAGTGTACGCGCGTGTGTGTACTCCTGGTCAGAATGCTTCAAGCGGAGGCACAGAGTGTGACACCTAAAGCAGACAGAAGATCAGCCACATGGAAAAGAAAACAAAATAGGAATTGCAGGGCCAAAAGCCTGGCTAGGAGATGTGGTAGCTGGTGAGGAAAAGCCTGTTAAAAGTACACTTGGGGCTTGCACGCCTGGGATCACAGGTTTGCAGTTTGGGGAGAGCAAGGGGTAAACGGAACCGTTGTGCTTTCCCTGTCCCCTTCTGCAGAGAGTACAAACTCCCAGCGTATGCATGGTCCCTTGCTGTTTCTGCTGTATGGAAGACTCAAATTGGCTGCTCCTTTTCTCTTTTTTTTAACTCTTGGTTAATTATAAACTCTTAAATGTGGAGAGAGCACTTCTTGGAGTGTTTGCTTGGCGTTATTTGTCTGCTGCTATCTGATCAACTTTCACTGAATAGCAGCGGTGGGGCTGTGGAGTCCCTATGGTTGACTTGCTAGGCTCATCTGTCAGAAGCGATGAGTTCAGGAGCGTTCTCGCTCCACTTAAATGCCGTTCGTCACTGTTGCTGTCAGAGGAGGGTTTTTAAAAGGCTTTAACTCTGATTTTAACCCTCCCCAGCCCTCTTTTCACATCTTGGATTTGAACATGGTGCACCAGCTTTGTTCATCCAGTGAAGTGTTTGTTGTACATTGGAGAAGAAAAACTCGACATTGACTGGTTTTATTTCTGAGGAAGAGCAACTATTCTAATGACTCGACTCAAAAGAGGGAGACTTGTTATTGCTCAATTATAATATATTGGTAATGATGAACCTCACCCATTCTAAGCCTGAAAACAAGATATAGGCTTTGGCATGGTTTCCTTAAAAAAGAAAAAAAAAAACATAAAATAAAAATAAGTAAAAGCCTCAGTGTGGAAATAGAAGTAGCAATTTGTTGCATCTGGTACTTGCTGGAATTTAGATTTTTGGAGCTGTTACTCCAGGACTGGGCAGAAGGGACCCATAGCAAATCATTAAAAACTTGATGTAGACTGTAGTTTGGGTTTAAAAACAGACAAAATAACTGAAGTACTTTTTAAGTTCCTGGAATCAAATTTTGAGAGCAGGGAGTCCCTTCCCACCTGAAACCCATGTCTTGGGTGCTTTGCCCAGCCGCCCCAGGATGCTCACTGCCTGCTTCCAAATGCTGAGCTCTACCCTTCACACCCAGTGGTGGTACATTGTTCCACCCTGCAGCCTGGGAACCAGCCCTTGTGCAAGCCACTGCATGGGCTGCAGGGTCAGAGTGGTGAGCTTGCACCATCGCCTACAGTGCCCATGCCTGCAAGCATGGTGCCGGCTGCCACGGTGAGATGATGAGTTCTTCCAAAATGGGCAAAATCTGGTTGAGAAAAAGTTGTGAAAGGGGAGAAGGGTGTTGAAGAGAATCACAGCCCTGAATGGCTGGAGGTGGAACCTGCCCCAACCACTTTTCCAGATTAATCTAACCCTGCATTTGATCTGGGTTGACTATAAGAACGACTAAGCTCTTTGTTGGCAGAGCACTGGACTTGATGACCCTGGAGATCCATTCCTGTGTGTTTATGAGTAGGAGATGTGAAAAGGAAGAGAGGTGCTGAGGTGGTTATAATGAAGTGATGAGATACTGATGAACAGAGCCCTTTGGATCTCATTGTGTCTTCCTACCTCGTCTCCATACCTGGAATTTTAGGTGTTGTGCACAAATGGTTGCGGGGAGCATGCACAAAAAATTGGGTGTGAAGTGGGTATCTGCAAGGTTATCCAGTCTTGTCCAAGTTTCCTGTGTGCTAGGAGGGGAGGATGAGAGCGGTAGGTTCCATTTGCAGGCTCTGGATTCTGCAGTCTGGCTGAGATGATGATGCAGAGTTCGGAGTGTTTGCTAAAATCAAATTAAAGCATTGCCAAAAGAATAAACACATCTTTTTCAAACACTGATAAGAAATGTGTTCCATGACTTTTATTATATCCTTCAACCTTCTTAAAGATCTTCCTGCTCTTTGTAAGAGAGAGACAAATTAAGGAATCTTCTTTCTGTTAAGATGTTTATCACAGTTTGGGGAGGAGAGTGGGGGAAAACTACTTTTGGACTAAAACATCTTGTGCTCTGCTTCATGGCTTTTTGGCAGCATTCCTTCACACTGGAAATTAAGAAAAACTGCATACAGATTGCTGAAAATATCTTTGAGGTTTAGGATAGCCTGTTTAGAGAGGTGCATTTTTGGTTATCTTTCTTTTCCCTCTTAGCTTTTACAATAATAATTCAAGGGTGTATTTGAGCTGTAGTGCCCTGGATGTGAATCCTTCCTCTTTGCAGGAGCAGACGTGTGTGTCTCTGGTGGTGGCCTGGAAGGATATCCTGAGGGAGCTCAACTTCCTCAGTAAGAGGAAAATTCCTTGCACCTATCTTGAACATTGGCTCAGCAAACATTAATTTAAGGTTAAGGAATCTGGGAATTGAGCTGTAGCTCATTTTTGAGCATCAGCTTCATCAATATACAGTGAATGTGTGACGGGCTTATTATCATTGCTATCAGCCTGGATTTGGCTGTGAAACACCAAAGAGGACAAAACCATGGCCACTCTAGCGCTGCTTTCCTTGGCTGTTTTTGGCCCATGGCATTGCTCACCTCAGCTGCATTTGGCAAAGGCTCTTCTCCTCATGCCATCCTTTTTCTGTGACCTTCAGCCAAACCTGGGGCAAAGGAAGTGATCTCTGAGGGATGCTGCCTGGTCACTGCCCAGGAAAGCCCCCTGTTTCCCTTCCTCTAGTCTGGAGATACAAAGGAGAAAGGCTCATCTGTGCCATACCCTCTACAACCCACATCTCATCCTATCCCAGGATGAAGGCACTTGGGTAGATGCCATATGAAGACTAGTGAGTTTCTCAAGGTACGTTTTGGCTAAACCCGACCCATTTTCCTGGTTCTTCCTCCTTGACAGTGTCCAGCTGCAATTCCAGCTGTACTTATGTGTATCCATCCTTTGCTTTTGCTGCAATTGCACTTAAGGGCTAAAGTTTTTGTCATGTGGCATCTTCTGTGCAGGCTTGTGAGGCATGTATCTTACTCTTGGGCTGCAACAGTCTTCTGCAAGGATGTAGAGGCCCTATATGACCAAGTACCTTTTTGTGTGGTATGTTTTAAAACTGCAGTTCATTTGCGAAAGTTTAACCTGAGATATAAGAGCCTAAGGTTAGATACGCCTGTATCTGTTGTTTGAAAAGACTCAGGGTGCTACTGCCCTTTTTGTGTCTGCCAATGAAGAGATTGAAGTAGTCTAGAGAGATAAGCAATGGTAAGCTAAGACCTGCCTCTTGCCATGTGCTCCCGTTTCCCTCCCAGCTGAAATAAGAGGACCACTCTGGGGGAAAAACACAAGGAAGGGTAAGAGTTGAGTATGTTTTGGATGAGGGTCCAACCACTTATTGGAGTGAGTTTGTTATAGATGGATGGTCATCTGTTGTTTCATAATAGGTTAACGAAAAATTCTGGTGATGTCAGTCTTGACAGTAGCGGTAATCTGTCCCCCATGTTGAGCAGTGAATTGAGGTTGTTACCTGGAGAAATCCTCCACCTGCTTTAGATGGACAAACTGGACCTTTGACAGTCTAAGGCTATGGGTGCAGCTCAGAAATAGGTGATTGTAACCTGCATGTGAGCGGAAAGAATGAATGTGTCCTTTACGAAAATGAAACTTGATGAGGTTCTGCCCTTCTGCACAGCATTAACTTCTCAGTGTGTGGTGTGAAACACTTCTGCAGAAATCAGGATACTTTGGCCATGTGTAAAATGTCATAACTGCTCAGTAGCACATGTTTTGTAGTTGTCTAGTGTAATTGCATTACCGTGCAAACATTGGAAATTGCATCTCCGTTTTACAATTTTCTGTACTTGGAATAGGGTTAATAAGCAGTATGAAATTAGGGACAGGGGATCTTCTCAGTTGCTGGCAAATTGTTAACTTGCCTCATTTGGCAAGAAACTAATGCTAGATATTTTCTAGCATGAAAATATTTTCACTGTGAGAGATAGAAAAGAGCTTCCATTGCAGCAGAGTGAGGATGTTCTAAGTTTTGAACTGGTGGTTGTAACGGATCCATTTTTTTTTTTTTTTCTGCTGTAAAATGGTCTTGGTTGAGACAGGATGAAATTATCTATACACTTTCTGTTCAGGATTATCTCTTGTGGAATACAAGAACTGCTGTTTTGACTGGTTATTTTTACCAGTCTGATGGCTTGAATCTTCCACAGTATCACCAACACCTGAATTCTCTGATTTCTTCCGACACAGGCCCGGTTATGTTACCATATAACTCCCTCAGGAACTGTTATTCTTTCTTTGTACTTTGCCTTTTTTAATAATAAAGTTATGGTTTTAAGTCAAGTGAAATTGCTTTTCTTTTCTCCCTGAGCATAGAGAAACAACAGAAAGTTGCCTTGTGTTTTTCACCCCATCTGACGGCAACCTTTTGGGTTGTGTCTGCCAAGCTATGCCTGGTAGAAGGGTTTATTTCCAACTGCGGCGGTTTTCTATGAGACACAAACTTCACTAGCTCCATGAGGCAGACATGGCATCTGCAACAGGAAAGTTGTAGATATGGGATTTGAGAGGGTATAAATCGTGTACTTTGTGCTTTCTTTCCTCTGGAAGATGTTGGCTATAACTAGTGAAGAAACTGCTTATTTCATTATCATGAAGGGCTGAATAAAAGCGGGTGTTGCCTGGCTCAAGGCAAATTTTAAATTCTATTTACAAAATGTTCCCACTAAAAAAAAAAAGAATAATCTGGAAACGCTTCAGAAAGGAGCTCTTGCACCGATGGATTTGCACTAGACACTGTTAAGCCCTGTTATTTTTCTGGCACTGCCTCCAACGCCTCTTGAGAATGTGCAGAGTAGGCAATAAAATGAATGCAACTCTTTTAAAGCAAGGTTGCATAAATCATCAGAAACGAGAGGAGCTTCTCATATACCATCATCAACACTCCGTCTATCCTCTCCAGTGGAGAAATGAGCTCAGGCTCTTTGTTTGTGCCCCTTGGCCTGGATTAGTGTCAAGTCACTTTTGGTATCAAGTGGAATTAAGAGGAAAATTATTTCTCTCTAAGGGTGTTTAACCTCAAACTTGTTTTATTGTTTGTTTGATTTTTTTACTTGCATGTGTTTTCTAGGCTCTCTGCTGTGTTGGTGCCATGATCACCTTGGAGTCCCTTGATAACTAACCAAAGCCATGATCTTTAGAGTAATATGTGAGCTTAGCCATGGTTAGGCATGTGGGTGAGTCTCTCCAAGTGAATAAACTTGCTGTTCTTCAAAAACTGCCTGGGTGGTTTTGTTTGGTTTTTTTGGTTTTTTTTTTTTTCAGTTATAGTTTTCCAAATGGAGCTTCCCATCCAAGCTTTGCTGTGATGTGAGAAGATGCTGTAACTGTTGGAGGGATTAAAGAGCTGCTTTCCTCTAGGGGCAAGCCATGGGATAAATTAAAGCCTGAGTAGAGCAGCCCAGGCCAAACAGTAGTTTGCAGGTTGTGATTTGGCTGTGAGCTACTAAGAAGGAAGTGCTGTGAAACATAGGGGTGAACGTTTTTCTTAGAAACAAACTGGCTCCCAGTCAAGAGTCCCAACTCTTTTCTAAGGAAGAAACTATGAAAAGCTTTCAAGGTTTAGCATAGCTGCTTGCAGTTACCTTGACCAAGGAGCAAATGGAGCAGGGTGAGATTTAAGATAATTGGGGGTTTATATCTGTAAGGTTTCTAACACAAGGAGCAAAATCAGTAACAAATGATTGTTCAGGAAGTCTTGGACAAGGCACATGAAAGCTTTAGTTTATCAGCATTGGCGAAGTAAACTTGAATCCTTTTTGGGAATTTGAATCTAAACTTGGTGATTTTGTTTGAAATTACTAACCACTGTTATGAGCTCCGTCCACACACAAACGACAAAAACATGAATACGTGGGGTTTGATGGCTTGATGTTGGGTTTTCTTTTGTGGTTCTGTTTTTTTGTTTTGTTTTTTATTTTATTTGTACTATCTTTCAGTCATTTGGGAATTGATCCAAGAACAGTCAATGATATCTTGTATTTTTACAAATCCCCTGACACTGGTGTTTAACCTGAAGTCTTCATGGTATAACTAAAGGAGCAATGTTTTAACCAGGATGTGTGTTGGTATCTAGAATAGATAGCTCAAGGTGCGATGTATTTCTGGGCTTGTGCTCAGTCGTCCTCTCTGTTTAGAAGTGGACCCAAGTGGCAAGGCTGGGCATGCCTGAAAATTAATGCATTGATGGAAGCCCAGCAGCCTCTTGGGATTGATTCCAGAGTTTGGATCCGGATTAAAATTCCCCCCAAGGAGTTTGGGAAGTGGTATACAAGGGGACCTGGTGAAATTTGAGATGAGTCCAACTTCCTCAAGATGGCAAGAAGATGAATGTTTTTACCAAGGGCAAGAGAGTGGGAGGAAACGCCCAGTTTAGGGAGGGAAGGGGAAATATTTTATGGTGGGGTAGTGTCTGGGAATGAAAGGGATGAATTGTGTCTCAGCAGATATGAATCTTTCGGTTTTAATCCACATCTAGGAAGTAAATACAAAGAATCTTGCCGAATCTTCTGGGAAGGGGGAGAGGGGAGGAGGTGCAGCGCTGAGCTTTTTTGGCTGTGCTGTTGAGGCAGAAATCCCTGTGCTGCAGTCCAGCTGTGTAAGGGACCTGATGCACAGCGCTGGTGCATGATGCCTCAGGAGAGGAGGTGAACAGAACAATAGGAATAGGTGGATGCGCTCTCGCAGCCTGTAACCTTATAGGACTTAAGCATGCTGCCAGCAAAATTGTCAAGTCAGCAAGTGGTCTCTGCTGCATGGGAAATGACTTAAAGTATTTAGTAATTTCACTTGGTTTTGAGGAGGGGAGGTTGTTTTGTAGGTAATGTCACAACATTTTTGTTCATTACAAATACTTCTTGGGGGTGTGATTGCTGAAAGAAAAGAATAAATTCTGACTTCTCTGTAAAATTTGGATTCTGCAGATTTAACTTGAATCCATGAGATCCTCTATAGCCTCTGCAGGCTTTTCCTGGGATTTCTTATTGCTGCAATTTTACTCTGTGTTTTATCCATAGCATAAGACTTGACACTCTCAGGAGCACTGGTGGTGACTGACTAGAACTAAAAAGATGAGTGTATTTCCCTCCACCCTCTTTCAGCAGCAGATAAGTGTGCAAGAAGTACGTAAAAATGAAACTAGAACATG
Source organism: Psittacula echo (assembly GCF_963264785.1). Taxonomy (NCBI): domain Eukaryota; kingdom Metazoa; phylum Chordata; class Aves; order Psittaciformes; family Psittacidae; genus Psittacula; species Psittacula echo. Next base: position 27,284,939 of record NC_137740.1, on the reverse strand, counting down.
CACTGGCTGGGTGTGATCTAATATTTTTGCAACAAGAAACTACTATTTAAATATTAAGGTGGGAAAGCAGTTGAGATGAGCCTTTGTCAGTCCAGCCCAGTACCTCAAATGTAGCTCTCTGAAGCTGTGCTCTGTGTAAGTGACTGCGGCACCATCTGTTTTAATGTTTGTTGAAGTCAGCAGTATTGGATGGGAAGGTACTGAAAAGTGGATTTGGTCATGCTGTTAGACACCAGAGGGCCCATACCAGAGAACCTTGTGGAAATCCTGGGTGTGGTAATGTGATATAAATGGTTGGAGAAAATATTCTTGATGGTTGTAAGTCTGATGGAGTGAAGTCACTGTGGAAGAACTACTGTTTTTACACGCAGATTGTGTCTAACACATACCCTCCCCCTCTAAATATCAGCTTTTGGATCTGGTGTGTGCAGAGCCTGGCATCTTTGGAAAATGCACGTAACTCCTGCTCGTGTCTTAGAAGTAGGCTGCAGCAGTGATGTGAAGTTGTGCTTCTGACATGCACCATAGAGGAAGGGTAGTTAGGGTGGTCTCTCCATTTCATGCATCCTTCCATACTGAACCCCAACAGATGCTTGGGTGCAGGCAACATCAGCTTGATGCAGGTCAAGAGCTGTTTTAATACAAAAGAAAGTGTTGGAAGGCAAAGCCCTGCCTCCTTTTATTCTCTACAGTTGGGGCATAATCAGTTTGGCAGCCAGCCCTCTTGACTCCCCACTCAATCTTGAAAGATCCTCAGTCTGCTCTTTGGTGTCTCAGGCTTTTGTGAACATCATCCTGAAGTTTTCTCACCTGGTTTGGACAGATGGAATGGCCAAATATATTAAAAGGAAGATCTACTGAATTTTCTATTCTATGGGGACTCTCATGCTGCAGTGTAACCCTTTTCCTTTACTTGCTCTAACTTGTTTTAATTTGCCCTTTGCCCTCCTATAATTCTTCTTATGAATTCTTATATTCCGCAGTTGCACCATGCTTCAAAGAGTGGGTGTGGGGGGTTTATGTATGTGGCTTTTTTCTTTTTTCCTTTTTGTGTGTGCTTAACTGCTTGACTTATTTAATTTGCAGATGATCTGAATTCTGAATTTCTTGTTCTGACTAACATGCTACCTAACTGGAGTATTTTACCTTGGTAAAACTAACTAGCTAGCTAACTTCAACTCCTGGTGCTATTCTGACCCTGATTATTTATTGTCCTTGTGCCCTATGGCCATGCTTTGGTGGTTACAGTGTCTGCAGCCTTTCGTTGTGCATGACACACAGATATCTTGTCCAGCCTAATGCTGCCCTCTCAACACAAATAAAATGCTGCATGTCTGAAATGACTGATAACCATCGATGGTTAGTGTCCAGTAAAGAGGTCAAGAAACAAGGCAGCTTTAATCAACTACTGTAGTTTTCCTCTGCAGTCCCTGTTTTTCCATCCCACCTTCCTGTTTGTATTTTAATAGATTCTTCTCATATTTAAAGATCTTTTTTTTCCTCTCCAAATTTTCAGCAGTTCTGTACAAACTCAGCACATTGGAGGATTTCTGTGCACCTGGACAAGCTAGGATCCCACAGTTCTTCTCAGAGACTGAAATTGGGCAAAAAAAACCAAACAAACAAACAAACAAAAAAAAAACAACCCACAAACAAAAAAAAACCACCCTTGCTGAAATCTTGCAATCTGTCTCTAGTTTTCCTGATGTAGGTCTTTGTCTTCCGTTAAGTTTACATCTCTTGGGAGTATGAGGGGGTGCCTTTCCATATCGTCTGCAGTTATGGCTCTTTAGATCTTTGTTGACATTGTGTTGTCCAGCTGGTAAAAGGAGAATATAGGAAACTCTCGCTCTCTGTTTTAGTTTTAGGAAGCTGAGTGTTTGGGTTATTTAATCAATTTGCTCTAAGATCGTGAAGTTCTGATGTCCTGTGATTTCTTGCATTTCATCGAGACGATACTATATGATTTTTCTTTTTTTCCTCCTCTTTTTGCTTGTATGTTTTCCAATTACATGTCAAATAAATTGCTGTGCACAAGCTCAGAGTAAGAAATGACTGTGTGCAGGGGTCTGGATCTTGGACTTTTCCGGTTTAAAATTGTCTGAATTTTCAAAATAATGAAGCATAGCCTAAATACTGAAATGAAGGGTCTGGCTTTCAGAAATGAAATTGTTTTCTACAGAAGGAGATCTTTTTTTTCAAGAACCCAATTCAGGGTTTGTGTTTGTTGGTTGTTTTTTTTTTTTTTTTGGGGGGGGGGGGTGTTCTTTTTGTGGGTTTCTTTTTTTGTTTGTTTTTCAGTTGTTTTTGAAAAAAAAAAAAAAGAAAACTTAAACCACAGCTCTAGGGAAGTCAGTGGTACTGGTTTTGTATTAATTGGAAAATATGTAGAAATATTTACACAATGTAGGATGTCCAGATTTAATATTTGTGTGAAGTGGAAAGCCCTGTCATTCTGACAGTCCTTGAATTAGACAAGCTTTTTTACATGAACCTGTGGCAGGTGGTAGAAGTCAGGAATTACAGGCATTCCTGCTTTGGGCTGTGCTTGTTTTAAAAGGAACCCTGCTTCTGGCTGAAAAACACTTCTTGCTGAGTTAAATGAATTAACCAAGGGGCGAAACTCAAAGCTTTAGCTGAAAACGAAAACAATTACAGCTGGGGGGAAACAAGACAACTCCAATGCTTACAGCCTTTATGGGTGGACAGAAGCTTGTCTTCATGTTGCTTTCCATTAATTTATCATCTTCTCCAAGCCTAAAAATACCTGCATATGTGGACTTTTAACTTGAGCAGGAAGTTCTGCTGAGCTCAATAGAACAGTGTCTCAATGGAAACAAACGGATTGCAGCCTTACTAGGCATGGCTCTTAAAATTGTGCTGCTTTTGTAAATTCAAGGGTGTAGATGAGGTATGGCATGCAGACTGGAATAGTTAATCCCAGTAAAAATTGCCCAGACTTTCCCCCTCACCCCAGTATACAAAACATAGCGTTTCTCAGGTGTGGTGAGTTGTGTTCGCAAGTTACTGATGTGCACTGATTTCTCCTGTTTAGCTTATGTAGTGTGTTGTCTACCAAGCTGGCCATGGCCAAAAGGCTGATTGGCAACTGCTGGAAGGGAAGGGATGCTCTGTAAAGTAAGCAGAGCAGGCAGTCTTTTTTTAAACTTGCATATCTGAACTTTAAACATGAAAACTGTGCCATGATTTCAGTTGGTCACTTACTGTTGGTTGGAGAGGGGGCTGGGGAGAAAAGATTTTGTTTTGTCTGTCTCTTATTTTTTAATTTTTTTTCCCCTTCTCCCCAGCTGGGTGAAATGAAGGACTCTGTTTTCTTTACTCTGTGCTTTATGTGTTTAGGTGGTGTTGGAAACTGTCCAGGCAACCTGCTGGGGTTATCTAACTACTTAACATGAAATACATACGCAGGACAGTTGTGGAAGGAGAGATATACACACACTCTCTTAATTTTCTCTTCCCTTTAATTTTTTTTCTTTTTTTTTTTTTTTATTTGTTTTTTGGGTTTTTTAGGTTTGTTTTGTTTGTTTGTTTGCTTTTTTTTCCAGGAGACTTGCCCCCTCTGGGAGAAGAATATTTTTTTCTTTATTCTTGAATTTAGTGTCTTAAAATTATTGTGGTTGTGCTTATTGCACAGCTTTGTAGACCTCAAATAGATTCCATCCTAAATAATACAGGAGACAGTACGCAGAAATATTTGTGCTCCCAGGTGGGATTAAGCTGATACAATAAATGTTTGGTTGTGCTGCAACAGGTCTAATAGTGAGGACAAGGGTTACTGACTCCAAGGTTTCTTGTAGCACAATGCACTTCATCATGCTGGGAACCTGTAATGCTACTGGGATGTGAAATAGTCTCATCTTTTCCTGGAAAAATCCATGACACAACAGTGAGATTAGCCAAATCAGACTGATCTATTACAGTGTTAAAAGTCATAAGACATAGTAATTAAAGCTTAGGTCCACAGGTACTATAGCTCCTATCTTGGTAATTTTTGATAACTTTGGTTCAACCAAAGTTATTTGCTCCCTCGCTCTTCACGCTGAGTACACGGTGCACACTGTCATTTTATCTGTGGGCTTCCAAATGTTTGATGTATTTAGCTGTACAGTACCTCTGGGCAAAAACCTCTTCAAAACAGATCTACGGGATTTGTTTCCATTTTAGAAATGGAGCTGTGGAGAGTACAGAGACCAAGAGACCTGTTGTTGGCTCTCTCTGGGGATCTGGGCTTGAGCTGATGTAGGAATACCTGTGCATGTCTTCCTCTCATGGCTTGGAGAAATGTCCAAACGAAGCTTATTCCTCCTGAAAGGAGTGCAGACCAGACGTATGTGAGCTGAGTGGAAAGTCTGACGCATAAAGTTTTTCAGTCTCACTTTTTTGATGAGAAAAGTGGCTAGAGATGCAAACCAAATCACACCTTTCATTGTGATGAGTGAGTTAGATATCTCTTTGGACTTCAGCCCTGATCTTAGCTGAGGGGCATGGGTGGGGCCTTCATTTCTTGGCACTTCTTTGTAATGGCACAAGCAATGCACCTACATTGGGTATTTTATCAGCTGCCTTCTAAGCAACTGGTAAAGGTGCATAGTCTTGCAGTCAGCAATATCTTGATTAATAATTATGATAGAAGCACTTCAGTTGGGCTTAACTGCTTTATTTCCACCCACTAAAACCCTTTGCTAAGAAGGTCTGAAAAAACTGGTTGATTTAAATTTTTCTTGATATATTTGTGGTGTCCATCTTCTGATTTTGATAGGCATTGAGCACTCTGGAAAACGTTCATCCTGCTGCTCTTGAAAGCTGTTCCCCAGCAGGAATCTGAATCTCTACCTGGTCCAGCACTGAAATAATGCTGTAAATTGCTCTTACTGATGCAGCAGGCCTACAGTCCTGCAGCTGTTAGCCCTGGTGCATCAGCTGTGGTACAGTTAAGGACAAATCCTAGAATTAGCAAAGTGCCTTGCAAAATCTTCTTGTTTGTAACAACCTTGATAGTTTATTAGTTTCACCTCCTCTTATCTTCAGAGAATAAGCACCAGTGGTGATGTTTTGCAAGGCTTTTTCAGTAGCTGGACAATGCTTTTAGCCACATAGATCTAGCAGTGAAAATTAAGATTTTGTTGGTTCAGGTGCACAACAGGGATGTGCATTCTTTTGTTGATACGGAGAAGAGTTTTGGTAGGGGTGGAGGCATCTAAGTGTTCTGCACCTGAAGATGGTAACTTTTGCTTTATTTTCTCAAGTGGAGAAACTCTCAAAACTTTCTTTGAAATGTTGATAACTGGGTGGTTAAAAGCGGGAGCTGTGTATTAGGGGATTTTTAGCATGGAAGTCCCCTTGAGAACTTTTCTTCACTTGTGTTACTTCCCTTGTGCTTTCATACTGGGGGGTGTGTGTCTCATTGCAGATCTCTTATTGATTAACACAATGGCTTTAAAAGCGGGCTGTGACCAAAGAACTGGGGTGAGCTTTTGCTAAAGGGCAGGAAAAGAAGGGCCCCAACTTGAGTGGGTTGGGGAGTCTTCCCTGGCACATCAGAACCTACATGCATGGTGGAGTATTTGCATTGCCCTCTTGTGGCAAGTGACCCGATGCCGCTGGGGTCACGAAAATTTCTTCTTGTCCACTACCTTAGTTAGGGAGATCTGTCCTCCCAGCAGCAGAACCCTGATTAAACAATTGTGCAGTTTTCAGTGTGGGTTTTAATTCAGCAGGCTCTCCAGTGAAACCATGACTTTCCCAATCTAGAAGTGTGAATTAGCATGAAAACCTGAAAGTGAAACTGATGGGATGTAGGAAGAGAAACTGAAAGCTCAAGATACCTTTTTTTTTTTTTTTTTAACAATGTTCCAAAATGCATAGTCCTCGATCTAATTGTAGCTCTGTAATAATTTGCAGTTAAGCTTGCCTGAAGGTTTCTGTAATGCCTCAATGATATTAATAGTTTCAGAAACTTAATGGTGAGAACAGAGGTACTGAAAATTAGATAGTCATTTCTGTCAGCTTTGCGCTTATTTCTCTTCACAAAATTGCATTTTCCTTCTGCCAGAAACTGGTGGTGGGACTACATCCTGCAGTTGTTTAAACAACAGCATAGCAAAACATGAGCATGTGCTAAATTCTGGGCTGCCAGCCTGTTGAGAGTTAAGTTCTGAATTAAATGCTGTTGTGTTTCTTTCTGTAAATGGTGAAAGGAGGCTGTGTGTGTACACACACACCCTGCAAACCCCTCTTGGAGAGCAGTGCCTCGCAGACGTGTCCGCAGCTCCTTGTTCTCTTTGTTCTCGCCATCCACAGTGTGGCTGGGGCGAAGGGGTTTTATTGCAGCCGGCGAATTCCTGCGCACGCCTTCGCCGGGCCTGCTGCCCCTCTAATTGTTGTGTTGTCAGAAGGCGTGTGCCTCCAAAAGCCTTATCTGATTCCTCCAAAAGCCTTGCAAGCAATTCAGATGTTGACCCCTTGAGCGCAAACAACTCTCCGCCTGCTTTAGGCATAGCTTCGAGACGAGGGTTAGTGCTCGTCTGTGTGCAAACCCGGCGGCTGGCTTTGTCACTGGGACGGAGCACCTGCCTGGGGAGGGGAGCAAGGGGCCAGGCTGGTGGGACTTAGAGGGGGAGAAGGGGAGTCCAACAGCTGCTTATGTCAGCGTGAGGATAAGTGCGAGGAGATTAATAGTTATTTAAAGAGTAAATGGGGACATGGCATTCGGCTGTGGCATGTGAGTGTATTAAATGCAGTGGAATGGCTGCTCCACTGGTAACATTTAGACAGATGGTCCCTGGACTGAAAGGAATGAAAAGGATCTTTGATTCTCTTAGGGATAACTTTAATTTTAATGCGGCAATTTTTATTTTTTTTTTTTAATTTAATTATTTGTTTTTACTTCCAGGCAGCATCTTCAGCATTTCCAGGCTGTTCATTCCTGTTAACACCACCTGCCCATTTGATGATCTTTCTCCATCATCTTTAGTAGCCTGGAATTAGAAGAAATAGTTTTTAAGTGAAAGCTGAAACACTATTGTTTTGTTGTCTGTATGTCTGAGCTGTTTTAGGAGGCCGTTTTCATCACAGCTGCCTTTTCATCATTTGCTGTTTAGGGAGTGTGTCTGATAGCAACCTCTATGAGGAATGAAACAACTGAGTGATACTTTTACATTTTTGAGAAGTCTTCAGGTCTTATTAGAGTATTCTGGGGCAGGAGGGCAGGGAGATTTGTTTTTTTTAGTAAATACAAAATTATTGAGCTGAAAAAAGACAGTTCCTCATGCAGTACATCAGCATTCTGTCTCCTTCCGTACAGAATTAGCCTCAAGGAAAGACACATACCAGAATTCCGTTAAATAGGTCTTGGCTGGCTGAATAGCCCGCAGGAGGTGAGACATAACTGTCATCTGCATTGCCAAAGCTGCAGTCTTCTTTTGGAGAACCACCAGTCCGGATTGTTTTCTCCTGTGTCAACTGTTTACCATACTTTGAATCCAATTGCAGATACTTGCTTGCCCATCGAACAGGGATGCTGGGCATCTATAACATCCCTGCTGCTATAGATGGGGAAACTGAGGCAGGGAGAACAAATGACTAACCTGAGGCAACACACAGAGTCACTGGTTCACCCAGGATTAGGACTCAATATGTAATTGCTTTTATTACTCTGCTGCCTAAAGGCCTCAGACAAAACAGAGGCCCATTAAGCAGGGCGCTTTTTACATAGTAAGGAGCAATCCTTGCCCTGCAGACTTTGCTGCCTGGAGTAGGTTGAGGGTGGAGAGGGAGGTGAGGTGGCTTGCCCAAGGACACAGCCTGTTGTTGACAGACCAAGGGAGGGAACCCGCTCTTGCTTCTCTCTGCAGACCATCCCAGGTTCCAAAATGAAGTCCCCTGTGCTGTTCCCCACCAGACCTCCTCCTTCCCAGCACAGCTTATAGGAGCAAGCTGATCCATCTCTGGAAGATCCCATATGCTTCACTGAAGACTACAGAGCCCCAGCCTCACCTTGAGTTTTTAAATAAAACTCCATAAAATATCAGCCTCTACCAATGAAACAGCGTAAGGAAGAGCTCTAGTTGGGGGTTTAAATTTCTCTGCTTCCTTCTTTTGTGGAAGGACAGCTGAGATCACAAAGTATTTGGGCATAGGGAGGGCACTTCATCCTTGCACAGGGATCAGCCTGTTTTCCTGCATGGCTGAAATGATTGGCAAAGCTGGGTGTTAAATGGCTTGTCAGAAGTCCCTAGGGAGCTCAGATGATAGCTTCTGCCATTTCTTTTCAGGGCCATTGAAGAGTGATGGTGTGCTTCTCAAAGCTTCCACAGGGCTGGTGAGATTCCCAGTATTGGGAAAGCTTTTTGTTACGAGTCTTGCAGTTGGTGCTCTGACTCAAGGAACCTTTGCTGCTCAGCTGATAATATCAAGTTGTCTCTGGAAATGAAGCAACTGTTGGAAAGAAGAGGAAAGTCAGGAGAAACTAGCTGAAATACTAAGATATGTTTGAGCTTGATGGCTCTGGGTGGGATTGAAGCTTTAGGATGTGGAGGGAAATGAGGTACATACGCAAGGGGAAGAACCAGAGTCCCTTCTGCCATGTCAGCAGCCAACAGCAGAACCAGGTGTGTTTTACTGCTGTGAATTCCTGGTTCATCCCAGAGCTGTTGGGGATGGGTACCACAAACTTTTGGATGCTGTTCTCCCTGAGCTGGTCACAAACTGCACCCTTTGGGCACACACAAGAATGAGACTAGTGTACCCGGCTGAACCCCATGTGTACTGCTCTCCTGCTGCCCTGTCTTCATGGCTAGTGCCGGGTACTTAGGAGGCCTAAAAGCAGGGTAGTTGTGTAACTTTCTTTCCCCAGAGAACTTTCCCAGCTTCCAGCTGTTTGTGGTTCAGAATTTTAAAATCAGATATACTTGCCTTGATGGATTTTTCTCAAGCAAAACTTGTCCAATGCCTTTTTGAACACATGTAGATTTAGTATCTGCAGCATTTTGTGGCAGAAAATTCATGTTTATTTGTGGGCTTTGTGAAGAGCAACTCTGTGTGTGTTTCAACCAAAATCCTGCTCAGGATGTCTCTGTGTTCTCTAACTCCACTATTAGGAGATCATGAAAATTAATTTCCTATTTGCCTTTTCCCATATCATTTATAAATTTATTCACTTCTGTCATATAAAGTTCCACCTCTCATTTCGTTGTCTTTTCCAGGCTGAAAAGTCATAATCTACTGCTGTATTACAGGAAGGCATTGAAAGGGTTTGCTGATTCTTGCCACCCTTTTCTGAACTTTGTTCCCCTCTCATCTCTTTGAGGTGGGGGACTAGGGCTACATATAGAACTGAGGGCATTAGGCATGTTGTTTTTCTGCTAACCTCTCCCTAATCTATCCTTTGCTTTTCTGTGCTCTATTCCCTAGCCTTTGTTTTTGACGTCTTCAGTTGTTTCGTATGTTCTTTGTACCTGGAAGCTACTTTTGGGGCACAACCATGTCTGCTCATTTAAGTGCTATGCTCAGTGGAACTGCTACTTCTGAAGTATGTGGGGAAGCCTTCCATGCTGTGGGCTTCCATGCTACTTGATGAGACCTTTAATTCCTCTTTACTACTGTGTGTGACCAGTCACTGGGAATGGAGTGCATAGCGCAATCTGGTTAAGTGCTATGAACCTTTTCTCCAGTGAGCATTCAGTGCAGTTACTACCTGAGTCAGAGGTCCTAAATGTCTATGTGCATAGCAGGATCGGATCTGCAAGAGGAGCAATCTTTGTGTAGAGCACAAGACCGTCAGATATAGCCTTGTACAAGTTAGAGCCAGTTGCACTGTAACGAACCCAGTGATTTTTATCAGGTCCCTCCAAAAAGGTCTGAGCCTGGGTGTTTCCAGACAAAGGGACTCTATCTCCTCGAGATGACTTGCTGCCCTGTGAATTGCATCCTTGTTATATGCAAGCTCTTTTCCCGGTTTGGCTGTTGATCCACTGTGTGACTGTGAGAAGCTGTACTTTTTCTGTTTCAGTCACCAATGTAAAAAGGGGTGTACCCTTTGCAAATCTCCTTTCTGCTAGTGTGACACATATACGGTGGTGCTGAGATTGTGCTGTGCATCCTCCATTGTGAAGGCCATGCTGTAGATTGCCAGCCTGTGCTAATGTTTCTTCTGTAACATTCCTGTGTATCTCTTTGCCTCTAGCCGCAGTACACAAACCTGGGGCTCCTGAACAGCATGGACCAGCAGATCCAGAATGGCTCTTCGTCCACCAGCCCCTACAACACTGAGCATGCACAGAACAGCGTCACGGCCCCTTCGCCTTATGCCCAGCCCAGCTCGACTTTTGATGCCCTCTCACCTTCCCCAGCCATCCCTTCCAACACAGACTACCCAGGACCTCACAGCTTTGATGTATCATTTCAACAGTCTAGCACAGCAAAGTCAGCAACATGGACGGTAAGGACATAGCATAGCTTTGCTCCTTATCTGGCTTCAGTTCCGATGCCAGTGGTGACATTATTCATATGCTACATAGCCAGGCTTGTGCAAGAATGGAGTGACCCGTGTCCTCTTCAGTGCATGACATGTCACACACAAGAGAGAGATTTATCTTGGCTGCTCTGGGAGGGTGTGGTGGGAATTTAACCCTCAATAATAACACTAAATCCCAGGTGAATAAAATGCCTTACAAAATGAGAGTCACATAAAGTCCATGTGTGATGAAACAGTGGCTCTCCTTTTGGGTCTAGGGGGTATGCCTGAGTAAAACATGAGGCAGGCATAAGCATGGCTTCAGCACTTGCCTTGGATTTCTTCAGCATCCATGGGTTTGTGTGTAGTTGGGCATGTGGGCCGTGCCACAGGGATGGAGGTGGTGCTCCTTGCTCCAACCCATGAAGTGCAGGGCTTTTTCTCCACTTCCTTCCCTCTTGCAGCTGGTGCAGGAACCCCTGTGAGCTTTGCTCAGCCTTGTGGTATTTGGGTTATTTGCATATATGTTTATTTCTTTCTTAATGCTTTGCTCTTGCTGTCAGAATAGTACCTTTGTTATGAAAAAAAGAAAAAGTATGGAGCTTGAAGGGTGAAGCCCAGCTCCTGATTTTTGGTGGAGCCAGCTTGGTTGTTCCAGCTCTAGAAACTTCACAGCCCAGAACAGAGTGTGTCTGGAGCCAAGCATCCTCTGCAGTTCATGGCTCTAGACTAGAAATGTTTGCAGTGGAGAATATTGCTGTCTTAAAAACGTTCAATGTTTGCCTTCCTCTCCTTCAGGCATTTGGAGTAGGTAGAGTGATTAATGTCTTACCTTGTGCTACCTAAATAAAAGCAGGGACTCAGAGACTTTATTAAGTAGAAAAGATACTCTTTCTACCAAAAGCTAAGACCATTGAATTTTATTCTTTCTTTTTTAAACTGAGGAACTACTTTCAGCTCAGATTTAAAGACAAGCTAGCTGGTATTGCAACTAGCAAATAAGCTAGCCCATGTACTCCAATCTTCCACATAATAAGTTATGCGTATTTTAAAAGCCTTTTCTGGTAAAATTTATCTAAAATTGGTAACAATAACTTTGTTCAGAAAAATTTGTTAAATGGGGCTAAAATTTGATAGGTCTGCTCAAGACCTAATTTTTCATTTGTTTACATGTGAAATGGTGAATCATTTTTAAGCGAGATTGAAATGATATGTTTTCGTTATCCGTACTGGCAGTGATACCCCGCTATAGTTCACACTTCTTTTCATGCTGAAGTTTCTCCCCTTACACTGTATGCTGTATTTTTGCTTACCTTCAGGTAAGGGAAATGTTGTTCAGCTCTACTTGCTTTTTCTAAGAGCAAGAAAATGCTGCCCTGGGATTTTTGCAGCCTGTTCTGAAGGCACTTTGAAGGAAATATGAAAAGTTGTTCTCTTTTGATACATACGGTACAAAGAATTGTCTAATGCAGCTGCAGGGAACCAGAGCTTTTGATGCTGTCCTTTCAACTACTAAAAGCGGTCTTTTGAAATGAGGTTTGAACGTATGTAGTAGGCTGTTCTAGTGAAGCTGAAGACAAGTGAACTACTTGCAGGCTTAAAGTTAAGCAAGCACTTCAGATGTTTCACTGTAGTAATAATGGCTTTCTGGGATAGAGGCAGTAGTCAAAGATCAGATTACATGCTGTCTTTGAAAAATAAATAAAATTACTCCTTGGTGACTACAGTCACCAAACATGTGCAGCCTGGGGGAAAACACGTTTTGCTTCCCCTCCTTTTCTGGTGTGGACCATGCTACCAGCGGATAGTGTGCTCCCTGTGCCTATTGCAGTCTGTCTAGGTTTAAATTTGTGTATTTTACTAAAGGAATGGGCTCCCAAACAGCTCTCTGATTAGGGATGAGTGAGTGTGGTCCAGCTGTCCCTGCACTGAGCTAAGTGACCTAGATTTAGCTGCTCATGCAGGAGCTGGTAGTGTGCTCTATGTTGGCAGTGGATGATGACAGTCTGGTGGTGGTGGCTGGGGACCTTCAATCAATACGCCTTTCACAGCAGAACATCTTTCTATCTTCAGAGCTCTGCCCTTCTGCTAATTAATCCACCAACTCATTTCACATGGGCTCTTGAGCAGTTGGTAATATGCGTTCGACAGCTTTATCAGTGGGGTGGGTGGGGAAGGACGTGAAGGTTCTCTTTCCCGCTGCCGTCCTGAGAAATGTGGAAACATGCATGAAATGTTGATGAAAGGAGGAGTGATTTCCCCATCTTCTCAGCAACAGCAAGTTCTCAGAGTTGCTCATCCCCCCCATGTGACTTTATATGCTTTGATTAATGCCTGTCGTCTTTTTTAAATGATGGATTAGGAACTTACCCAACTGGAAGAGTTTCTTCCATTGCAGTGACCTATTAAAAGCTTAATTACTTGATGGCCCCACCCTTATTAAGAGTCCAAAACTTGAAAGCCTTGTTTCTTGGCTCTTTTTTTTTTCTTTTTATCCCTCTTGCTATTCCCCAGGGTAACAGTATTAAGCAAAGGAATCCATTGTATTGTATTTTCCCCTTTTTGAGAGAGGATGAGCCAGGCTGGACTGACTTTGCCATGCTGGGAAGGTTTGGTGGTGACTGGCAGGGGATCTACTGTCCTGGCTGACAGCATGCTTCACTGGAGCTCCTTTGAGCTTCTGGGCTGAGTCATGTCAGATTAGGTCATGGGAGTGAAGGTTATGGGCTTGGTAAAAGGGCTGGTTTATTTCTCTAAAAAGCAAAAGCTGCTTTCATGGGAGGATTAGAGACCTGTGAAGATGCTTCAAATTTCTCAGGTACTTTGTGCATTTAGCTATTTAGCTCCCGATCTGTGTGCTTTGGAGGTGGTAATCTGGAATCATGTGTAGATCCCAAGGTTGTCTCTTTTGGAGGTGGGGGAAAACAGACCAGATACTCACTGAGTACATGCTATGTCTCTGAAAATTGCCCTGAAATATTTGTTTCCCCTAACTCCCCTCCAAGTTCTGCAGACTCTTTCTATGGTGCAGGTTTATTGTCCCAAAACAGCAGACACCCTTTGCCAAGTCAGCAGTATTTGCATAGGATAGGCTGAGAGGGAGATGAGTGTAACATCAGGATTGCTTCTCTGCTCAGGTTTGTGATGGGCTCCTAACTAGGGATTAGGGGATTAGTGGGGGGGAAATGGCCAAAAACTGCAGAGAAACACTAGCTGCAGTTAGGTGAGAGGGTGATTTCATATGTATGAGCAGCTCACTTTGATAATATTACAAATTTTCTCTCTGAAGTCTTTCATGACCTTAAGTAGGAATTCCAGTAAAACATGCTGTCTAATCAAGTTAGGTCTTCATTTGTATGCAACGTTGAACTAATTAATGATGACAAATTGAGATTGGATTGCAGAGGACTTTATAAGCATCCTTGATTATTTTTTTTAATTAATGACCTGGGAACACAAGAATATAAGCAGGTTAATCAGTCTTTTCAGAAGGAAAATCTTTAACAATTGAAACTTTACTGAAGTGTTTAAAAAAAAAAAAAAGGCTTAATAGGCTAAATTGAACAAAGTTTCTCACAAGTTTCTTTCATAGTACAATAAAACCTTCTTGAAAATCATGCTGTGAAGATAACAGCCATTATCATTTGGAATACTGAGGGAGCAGGTTGTTGAGGTTGAGTGAGCTGCTGTATGAATTGGGTGAAGTAAAACCTTAGGCAGAACTGTGTCTCATTTATTGTGGGATATTTCCTCTGTGGATACCCATATTCCCATGCCTTGCACTATCTTCTCCTGTTGTCTGCAGCAGAGAAAACCAAAGCACTTCAAAAGTTTTGCCCCTCAGATTTCTTTTCTTTGTGCAAGTAAGTTGTGTGCCGATCTTCCCCACCCACTCTGAGTGCAAATAAATAAATAAACAACTGCACTGGCTTTTCCCCCTAAAAAAAGATTTGGCAATCACCTGCCACTAGCAGAACCTGTTACATGGGGAAGAACATGATTGCAGTAGGAAAGTAAAAACTAAAGTTGTGTGTCAAGGTAAGTAAAAGTTAACGTTACTGCCAAACACGAGCTATCAAAAAATGAATCGGATCCACCCATCCCCATAAGCAAGATACCACCTTATAAGTCATGAGACACTTCTTAAAAGACAAACAGGTTCTTATTCTCCCCCAGGTTTTTAAGCCTTTGGGGTGCATCTACTAAATTTTTTTTAGAATTTTCTTGGTCCTCATGAGGTTTATGGAGAGAAGACAGAAATTGCTTTAAGTTTTTGAATGAAAAGAGAAATTTATTTGCAAATTTTTGATTCTGCTGAAGACAGACACCCAGCCCTGCAAGACTTGCATAATTCAGGTGTTGGCAATACCTGAGTTTAGCAGTTTATTCTCATGCCCTGCAGTAGGTTGGAGCTGAGCTGGGCTGGTCCTTGCAGGGCTTTGTTATGAAACACAGAGTTCTGCAAAGCTGCAGTCTGTGTTCCAGTCAGGATCACTGCTTCTCCTGCTCTCAGTAAACTCAGTTGTACCTGCAGTATATATGTACCTGTAAGAAAATGCTCAGATTTTGGACTTTTCTTTGCTAGCAAAGCTGGGTAACAGCCTGTGCAACATTCATGAAAGCAAGTAAATGGATTGTGCTGGCTGGGGTTAGTGTATTTGAAGAAGCTGCTTTTTAAGAAAGCTGAAAGGAATACACTTAAATTAGGCCACATGAGCAATAACAGGTTTTCGTGGTTAAGAGTACAGATTCCTTGCCTGGGCTATCTCAGTCTTTTTATTTCAGATTGTTCCATTCCATTTTAATTTTATATGTGTTCTGTGTCCTGAACCACCTGGTAAAATTGATTTCCCCCCCACTCTGCCATCTCTATAAATGAAATTAGAGGACTGTGCACAAGCACAGTGAAGCAGTGAGAGGGCAATTAGATGTGCACATCACCTTGACTCAACAGTACAAATGTGTTCAGTGTTCTCTACATAATCTGTTCAAATAGTGCACTGTTTCAGTAACACTGGTAATGTCCAGTACTGTCCCAGCTGCTGATTATCTCTCTGCATCATACATTAAACCTTCGTTTTCTGTTTTTTGGTTTGGGTTGTTTCTTTTTTATGGCTGCTGACTCTCCCAGTGAACGTACACATGGGGCCATGCTAAGTGTTCATGTGAAATCTTAGCTCTGTTATTCCCTGGTGGTATGCTGGTCAGTGCAATTTGAGCTTTCCAATTTCACCCTTTAATGTTATTTTTAAAGCTGTCAGGAGAAAGGGAGTGGAACTGGTCTTGTTACAGGATTTTGAATTTCCCTGTCCTCAGAGGCTCCTAGTCAGCAGTGGTGTAGGCTTTAACTATTTGCACAGGGTGGCTGAGAAGGGTTCTTGTAGGAGACTCATTTGTGCAGAAGGTCTGTAGACCTCACCAAGAACTGACACTGATTACCTGCTAATCCTTTCATGCCTAAATGTAGGCTTTCTCTGGTTGCTCAGCAAAGTCGATGCTGAAGATAACACTTGTTGCAGTAGGAATGAAGAAGGGAAACGATGCCTGTAATCTAAAGGTAGAGAATTGATCTAGAAGGAGAAGGTGGCAGAGGAGGAGATGGGGTTGCAGCCTTCGGACTCACATGCCTCAGGCTGTGAGAGCTGATGCAATGATGTGAGCTAAGGGCTTGGCTCTTTCCTGATCCCAGTGAAGCAGGAGCATTTCCATGTGTGGGCATTTGTCTCGGATGAGAAGTAGTTAAGGTTTGGCTTTCTTGAGCTCTCTGCAGCTGTGCCTGCTTGAAGAGGCTGTTTCCAGTACCCATGGAGCAGGCAGGGCGGGTGTGGATTGCCACCATAGGTCTCGTGCAGGGAGAGAGGTGGTGATCCCATTTTCCTACTTGAAGATAACAGCGAAGTATTTCCCTCCGTGTGATATTACGAGGCCTAACACTAAGGCTGTTGATGCATATGTAACTTGGCCTAGGTCATCTGCCTGGAAAGAGAAGAGCTTGTTGTCTTTGAAGGAGGTGCCTTTCTCAAGACAGGGCGGTGTTTTCAAGCTGGCAAAGCTGGGAAGAACGAGCCCACCTGTAAGAACCAGCCAGGAGGGGCCTGCTGGCTTCTGTTTGGGTTTTTATGCTTGAGTAAAAGGAGACCTGAGTGCATTAGATTTCCATTAGAATGTAATTGTGCTTTCCCCCCCCCCCCCCCAATTTCTTTGTCACTTGTATTTTGTTTTTATCAGCATTTATCTTCTTCTGTTACCTCTTACAAGCAGCTGTACAGATCCATGTAATAGTTTCCAGAAAATGTCCTAAATGTTCTATGATATAAGCTGTCTTGTTTTGTTTTGGGATTTTTTTCTTTTCCTTTTTGTATCCCTGATGTTTTTTTAAATCCTATCAAGGCACTATGGACTCCCTGTATGAACTCCCCGTATGGCCTGGAGTTTTGCTATATGTTCTTTATTAGACCAGTGTCCTCTGTGATGGCAGAGCTGTGCTGTGGTGTAAGACCATGCTGTCAGGGGTAGTCTGTACCCCACACAGGAAGGATGAGATGGGAAGTTACTCGCTTATTATATGAATTAGTCTCTGCCAGCACTGGGAACAAAATATGTGAGTCTCCTGCTTTGTGATGGCGTGTGCTCTGTTCTTTAAACAGCACAGTCAGTGTTGGACACCCAGCATGCCTGACCCACTGAGACAAAGCAGGCTTCAGATGGTGTGAACATCCTTCTCTTTCAACTAGGATTTAGCCTTTTGGTTGCTATGTTTGTGGCTGATTCTCTCCCAGTGTAACAGGAGAGCAGTTAGAGCTTGCCACAGGTCTCCCAGGATCTGCAAGCGAAAAAAACCCTGAAACATTAGGGTGAGACATAGGAGCATGGAGAAAGTAGACATGGGAAAGGAGTTGTGTGTCCCCCAGGGGCAGAAGATCTCTCTGCTGTTTTGCACAAGCAATTTCAAACTGTACTGGCATTACTTCCCCTGCCCCCTTCAGAAAATTGGTTTTCAGGTTTTAGTTAATTTTGAAGAAAAATTCAGAGGGAGAGAATTAAGTGCAAGAAGCTTTTGTTTTGGTTCTCAAGGAGATTTTTCTTTTTGTTGTCTATGTGGAGAGGAAAAAGTGTTAATTAAACATAATTTTCATCAATGCAACTTGCACAAAAAAGCCCCACCTACTTTCATGAGAAAGGAATAAAGAGAATCATAATCCTGGATTAGATATCTTTCACTGTGCATACATAAAAACAACACCGTGTGAAAAGGGGGAAAATATATATGTGTATATACACACACACACCGAACATACCAATGTGCCTCCAGCAGTATTACCAAAGGAATTAACTTTACAAGAAGGAGCCACAGCCTGGAAAGAAGCCATTTTTCAAATAAAACCTGAATGAGAATTGTGGTTTCAGAGAACTATGAGAAGGAAGGGTTAAAAAAGCATTTACAGATAAGAATAACTGATGCTGGGAAATGAGTGAATGTCTTGAAGTAGGGGAAGGTCCCTATTTAAACCACTTTTTTTTAATTTTCTCTTCTCTGAGTTAAAAACTGGGTTCTACGAAAAACAACACGTAGGATTAATGTAGTACTCTAAATCTTCAAAGTGCTGCACAAATATTACTTCCCTAACCAGCAAACACCTTTGCTTGGTAGGCAAATCAGTAGGGCAGTAGCCATTTTAGAGAAGGGAAACCAAAGCACCAGAGTAGGAGACAAAACTACTGGACTAATAGCTTGTAGGAGTTGTGGTGTTTGTCTGGTTGGTTGGTTTGTTTGTTTGTTTTAATGCTTTGTTGTTTTGTTGTTTTTTTGGGGGGCTTTTTGGGGGGGAGGTATGGGATGGGCTTTGTTGGTTGGGGGGGGGTTGATTTATTTTTTTGTTTTGTTTTGTTTTGTTTTTTTCGGTGTTTTTTTTTTTTTTTTTAATGCTTTGAGTTTTTTGTAGCGTTCAGCATGGGGACTGCCTCCAGGCTGGCTTGTAAAAGCTGCTGAGCTCTCCTGCATTTCACAAGTGCTAAGCATGCAAAGCAGCCCGGCAGAGCTCAAATGAGACATCGGTGGAGTTGCCTCCTTACCTTTCCAAAGGTCATGGCAGGCTGGGCCAGAAAGGAGGCAGCCTGCTGCAGGGCAAGGAGGGTTTCCTACAAAGTTGCTGGTTTCCCCTATACCGTTGAGCTGTATAATTTAAACTGCATCACTTGGGCACTGTTAGCAGATATTTCAACCCTACAGGAAAAGGTGTTTAAAAAAACATTTCAATGACTTTTTAATAAGTTACTTTTGGGTAAAGGTTTTCAGGTAGGCTGGCACAACAGATATTGCTCACCTTGCAAAGATTGCCCTTGGAGATGATCATTCCTTTCCTTAGATAAGCTGAAATATCACAGTTGTCATAGATATTATTTCCCTGCCAACTTGATACAGAACCAGCAGCAGTTTGGTGGTGTGCTGAAGCAAGCCTGATTTTGTTGCATTGGTGGTGCTCTCTACAGTAAGGGCTCAAGCTCCAGTGCTTGGCAGACCATGTGCTATGAAGAAATTCCTACTTTAAAAGAAGTGTCCTGGGTAGGGATGGCTTCTGCATAGAAAGAGCATGAACTTTATTAGGCAACGGAAATCTTTTCATGAGGTTTTGTTATGTGCAGGCGTGTCAGATTATATTTATGTAAACATAGTAGGATAGCTACCCAAATAAGAGCTTAGATCCTCTTGCAAATAGACCCGAGTGTTGATACAGACTTCATCATTTCCAGTTGTTAAAGATAAGTGGAACAAAGCTTGGTGAAGCCACAGGAGGAATGTGCTACTCTTCCCTCATTTTTTTCAGATATATTCTATGAGAGTAGAGGTTTTAAGGAGAGAAAAATATTGCTGTCTGATAAAAAAAGGAGCATTTTATTATCTGCTCATACATGTCATCTGGTGAAATTCATCTAAATTCAGCTTTACTGAAAGCTGAAAAATGTGCTAGGGAAAGCAGCACTTAAAGGCTGACCTGAACAAATGAGACAGGGCTTGGGTCTAAGTTTTCTGGCTCTGTTTTCCCTGTTGATGGCCATGCTGCCTTGGGGCTCTCCTCCCCCGCTGTTGTGTGCCCTGGGGTGCACTACGCTTTCCTCCTAGGGAGAGAAGCCACGCTGCCTGGAGATGCCCTGCTAGGGAGCAGCACTGGTGAGCAGCGGATTTGGCTCCAAGCCCAGCCTCAGAGCTGCTCCTGCCCTGTGATTTAGATGTAATCTGGGTAATGTTGTGCAAGTCATTCCCTCTGCCTCCGTTCCTCCTCTTCCCCTTTTCCACACAGCCACCCTCTACTTTGGGACTGTGTCATTGAGATCCCATGTTGTAAAACTCTTAGACCCCTCATATGAAATGCCTGGAGGAGGAACAGCTGGGGACTGCTGCTGGCTGTGCAAGTCATATCATTAGCCTCAGCTTTCAGGCTTCTTATTTTGACTTGTTTACAGAACAGCTTTTGCAAACTAACTTTTGAAGGAACCAAGATATCTCCAGGCTAAAGCTTGAAACTGCCCAAGTGTCAGTTGGGTTATTGTGTCTCCTGATTGAGCTCTCAAGCATTACCAGCATCAGGCCCACCAGATGTGAAAATCTAGTGGAGAGGAGGGCTACGGTGTGAAGGGAAGCTTCTTCCTTTTATGTAGCCAGAGCATGATGCTGTACCATCACTGCTGTGCAAGCCGTGGTGCAGAGCCTCAGCAAACTCACCCTGCCACTTGTCGGGGCTTATTAGCTCAAACACATGAGCTGTGAGTGGGAGCTGACTTGCTCCTGACCTTGCAACAGGAGCAGAGTGAACCCAGATTTGCTGTCAAACCTGCAGCCAGAGCTCCTTGGACCTCCCTTAATATATAGCGCTGGAAAGTATTCCTGAGGGGAAGGAACGGGAGCGGTGCCACTGGGTCAGTGCCCAGCCTGGAGGGTGTTCACAGAGCCTGCGCAGGGCAGGCAGCACACTGCTCTGTTTGCATTTGAGTGTCAGCATTGCCATGGGTGGGAGAGAAAAAGTCTTCCTGTGGGGTATTTGTCGGGTGGCTGGGCACTGAATGACACCTGTTCATTAATAACTGAGGTGGTGGCTGGTTTTGCAATGAGTTCCTTGTCTCCCATCTCTTCTCCTGCAAAGTACTCATAGTACTCATTCTTAGTCATTTTTCTTTGACCCATCCTTGGTGTATTATTGTGGGCATATGAACAAAGGGGACCCCAACAAAAACCAGTCTGTGCATTTCTTGGTGTCCTACTAAAATCTCACTGTAGTGGCACACATAAGGGAAGAGGTGAGGACCCCAAGAAAAGCTTCAGAAGTGTCATTGTTAGTCCTGTAACGTTTGACAAAGACAAAGCATATGGACTGATTGCTTTACAATACAGTTTCTATAAGGAATTAATAAATTTTACCTTTATTTGTCATCCCTTTTGTGTGCTGACTTCTTGGATGAGTCATTTTTGCCCGTTTCCTTTGCCATGCCCCTCAAAGGTGCAATAGAGGTTGAAGTCTTCCTTTCTGTGCAAGATCTGTGCAAGATAAAGATAGGGAGACCTGGGCTGGACTGGTGCTGCTGGCATTTAAGGAGAGCAGCTCCATGCGTGAGCAGTGTTCCGGATTGAGTTTTCAGGGACGTGCTGGAAGAAAACAATTTCTGTGCTGCATGTCTTCTGTTGTGAGTGCAAAAGTGCTCTGATGCTGTTAGCCACTGTGCTCATTGCAATGTTTAATGTGAATGTTTTGTTTCAGTATACTAATATTCTGATTCATGTTTTGCAACTTGTTTCAACAAAGCTTCCTAAACACAGAACTCACGGGGGGAGTTCTCTTAAGTGGGATGGCTTGGTAGCATTTTAAGGACTGATAAACTACATGGCTTGGTTAATGATAAGGAATAACTAGCTCATGACCCCTTCCCTCTTCGCAAGCAGGTCCGAGCTGCTGCCAACCACCCCTTGCCTCTGAAAGCCAAAGTCCTGGGATGCGGCTTACTCTGAACCCCCCAGATTGTGCCACATCCACAGTGTGACCCCCAGCATAACCTGCTCACTGGGGAAGTCAGCATTTCTTTGCTCCCTAGAGAAGCAGAGCTGAGCACGTAGGCAGGCACTGACTGCCAGGAAGTGGTGCAGGATGGTCGGGTATTCCTGAGTGCTGGGGACTCTCCATCTCTGTGCAGTGTGCTGCCTGCAGCCCGCCTGGCATGGCTCAGAAAGGGTGTAACAGTTCACTAAGCTTTTTCTATTACTATTATTCTTTTTTCTTTATTATTATTATTATTTTTCCACTGGCCATACCAATCTGATTACACCTTCAAGGTATCATCTGCCCCTAAAGCTTAATTAAGGAGCTCTTGTCTGACTCGTCACTGACTCACCTGCCACTGTATGAGCTCATGTCTGACTTGTCCTAGGAAGATAGTGAAATATGTCAAGCCTCTCTGAAATATAACAGGTTTTTGTTTTATTGCACCCCTGACATTGCTGTTGGCTGCTGCGGAGGTGAACAGAAAGACAACTGCCCCAACTTGGTTACATTTATCTAAGCTTAGTTGCTTGCCTCTTTGTGCCTTGAAAAACCAGATGGGGTTTTGCTTGCACAGGTGTAGGTATGTTAGAGTTAATAAAAAAAAATATTAAAAATTAAATAACCTTTGAGTTTTGGCTTCAGGCAAAGTAGGTGAAATGATGTGTTTTGGAGATGAATGTTCTTGCAGGAGGCAAGATGTAGCTTGCAGGAGAACATCTGCAACCAATCCATTCTGTATGAGATGGGGCCAAGACTTGTTTGTATCTCACTACCTGTTCAAACATGTTGCACAGCAAAAAGAAGTTTTCAATGCGTTGAGGAAGGGTGGGTAAGAAGGGAAAGAGACATCAAGCTGAATGTTTGCTTAATAGCTTTGATTTCTTCATTAAACTTTTAAGTACTTTAATACTTCCATTAGCTACTTTCAGAGCACTGTAGAATCTGGGGTTTAGGTTCATTTTTGTGTGTTTTTTTCTCTCTTTCTTAAAAGAAAAGAAAGAGGAAAAAAAAGAGAGAAAAAAACCCTACTGATCTTTGTGCTGCTAAATAAGTTTGCTTTCTGGCCTGGAGTGAAGCTGGTAACCATTTGTTACCTTTACATACCCGCCCTGAGGACTGTTGGTGGAAGGGTGTTCTGTAATAGATTGATCAAAGAGTGTGCAGAGATTCAGTTACCAGGCTGACTGCCTGGACACCAGAATGCAGCTTCTCAGTCAAATGTTCCTTGCCTGCTATTCCCATTTTCTTTGTTCTGTAGGAACTGAATGTGGAATGAACATCTAGCAACTGCAGCTTGCAGAGCTTGTTTGCTTGCCTTTAATCGTGCACTTGAAATGCCGCTTTCTCAAGGCCTGTGGCAGCGTGGAACAGTTATATGACTCAGGAGCAGCTGAAGTGGTGAGGTTGCTAATAGAAGCTCTCATATTGAGGTTCTCATATCGTTATACTGATAGTTCTCATCATCATACTGAGCTCTGCATTTTTGGGGTTTTGTTTGGGGTTTTTTTTTAAGCTGACTCCTGAGATGCACATGCAGCTGTATTTCTAGTTTGCATATATAACTAATGTGAGTTTTGAATGCGCAGACTGTGTGTGATCGGGATCTGTTGTCAGTGGAGCGTAGCAACTGTTAATGAGATCTTTTTTCTTGTCTTACGGGCTGGATTCCCTGCTGGGGATGTGAGGAGAACTGATTCTGGCTGAATAAGGTAGAGAATGTGAACACAGTGTGTCTAAAATCCTGCCAGAGGAAAGGAGCATGCATTCAAAGGGCTCTGTTGTATGTAGATGGGTTTGTAATACTACCTGGGTAGTATTTTGCCAGTGCTTAAAACCAGCAGGCTACAACTTCTATGTATATTTTTCTTTCCCTTGCCTCACACCAAATCCTGCTGTGACTTCTTCAGCAGAAGTACTTGTTTAAGCGAGGCAGCCCTAGTCATGTGCTAACGCTCTTCAAGGCCCCAACACCCAAGCAAACTAAGGAACTGCAACATGAAGAAATGCCTGTCCTCTGCCTTTGATGTAGACAGAGCTCTTCCCTTGTGCATTTGCTCATCAGAATGAGGTTACTCTTACTCCTGTGTTTTCATGCATTTGTCAAGTCCCTTTGACTCTCAGTGCTGCTGTTCACCTGTGCTCTCTGGCTGGCTACCAGAAGGCCTCCTACAGCTTGTCCATGCTCAGCAGGCAGACACCCACACTAGGGGTAGCCTAAGGCTCCATCCCATGCTGTATGGACTTGTTGGGCTGTGCCTGGAAAGAGAACTGTTGTGTCTATGAGGTGCTGCAGCAACGGGTTGCGTTTGTTAGCTCTAGCAAGTTGCAAATTGACTGTAACAGTCTGGGGTCTATGCAGATATGGCTTGGCAGTGTCTGAGCTCCTTTCCTCTACATGTCACATACTGGGTGAGCATGTGGCAAGACAGCAGTGCCTGCAGCTGCACAATGGGCATGCTTTTAGCAGGCGTTAGGCAAGAGCACTGGTTGCTTTTACCTTGCCCTGCAAGAAGCATCCTCACCTAGAGAGGTAGTCAGGGCTGAGTTCAGGTGCAGATTGTACCTCACTACCCACGCTTAGGGCTTCAGATGAAGGTTTTAGATGGCCCGCTTATCTTTCCTTGAGTTCGCTCTGCTGGACTGCATAAAAAGCCTAATGGTAATTCAAGCTGCTTGAACGGTCTCTGTCCTGATGCACTGGTGACTCACGCAATCTTCCTTTTCTGCCTTCAGAACTGTGTTGCCGTGACCCTCTTGAGCAACAGCAGAGCTCGTCTCTGGAGACGTCTTCTTTTGGAGAGAGTTTCCAAAATGGTCGTTTTGTTTGCTTGCTTTGAAGGTTCCATCCCAAAATCACCAAGGATGGTGGCCAAAGCCATTTTGTGGGAAGGACACTGTCTTAGTCAAGCATTGGCTTAACTCTCTGGTTTTATCCCTCTCCTGTGAAAACATTGCCTTTATTCCCAGGTTTCTCCAGCCACCCCTATACCATACACAGAAATCTCCATTCACTCTTTCTCTGAATTACATGATGTATTTATGCCTCCCAGCCCACTCCTACATTATGAAAATAGGTCCCTCTTGCTTTTGCAAGGACTTTTCAGGAAACCTGCTCTTTGGAGAAGCAGCACATGGAGAAGCATTCATCAGCCTGTGTGGGAATGAGGTACAGGGGGTGTATTTTGGTTTTTTCCCCTTGGCTACATGAGCAGCTAAAACCTGTAACCTACAGGAGTTGGAAGCTCCATGCAGAAAATTAGCTTAGGTTGGTGGAAGAGTTGAGATCACATTTTTCTTGGCTAATTAAAGGATTAAAGGTGCTGAGATTTAGAGTGAACTGTCAGCGTGCTACAGAAGAGAGCCTTTGATGGTTGAATCCAACTTGAGATTAAACAAATTGCATTTAAATAAGAAATATGTGGCAACAGTTACAGTCTAGCTGAGCCTCTATCATTTGCTGTCCTCCAGGGTCAGGTAGCTGGTGTGCTGTGACTAGGGCTTCTCCTTTCCAGCCAGCTTGCTTCTTCCCAAGTGTTTACCTCTGGATTGTTTTGATCTCTTGCCCCATGTTTTGCGAAACTTGGCTTACTTCTTCTCATCTAGTGTTTTGTGCAGAGGAGCCTTGTACACTACCTTACCGGATTATGATCCTGCTGCCCATGCTACAGCAGTAGCATGGTCACATCCTTGTGGTGTGTGTTGTCATATCTCTGATCCTGTTTAGTTGTTCTGGGTTTTTTTGGGTTTTTTTTGGGTTGTTTTTTTTTTTTTTTGCATCCTGGTGCTTTGCTGTCTGCAGCTGGAAACACTTGTTTCGCTGTGGACTCTTTTCTGTTGTGGAGCTGGGTGAACGAAAAGAGTCTTTTGGGTTATGCCATCAGTTTAATGGTGTTTTCCCCTACGTAGTGGTGGCTGATCAAATTCTGGAGGGGTGGTTAGATTCTGCAAGTTCAAAGTCCTTGCTTTCTTTGGTGCCAGTTGATTGTCTTCAATGGGCTACACTTGCAAATAGCTTGACAGAGTTGGTCCCAGCCCTCCTCCCTCCTTCTTGTTTCATCAAATTCATCAAGTTTCATCAAATTCCATCAAATTTGATGTATTGCATCAAATTCAGAGTCAAGTCTTACCCTTGATAACACTTGCAGTGGTGCAAACTTATGAGATTCATAGTAGCAATCTTGGGACAAAGCTTGCTTCCTGCAAGAGCAGGAATTCAGCTGCACAGCATCATGCAGGAAAACAGCATGTTCTGTCCGTGGAGGTTCCGCACCTTTCTCTGATGCATCATGTATGAGCTGTAAGGAAAACAGGAGTGCCGGACAGTATGAGCCAATAACTTCTTCTGATGTTGCAACTCTGTCTTGCTTTGCTCCATTTTGTTCTATTTGTTTTTATGGAGGATGGGGCTTGTCTTTAGTTACCTTCAACCCAAGTAAGATTGTGATGGGGGGTTGTTTTGTTTGGTTGTTTGTTTTCTTTTGTTTTGTTTTGGGGAATATGGAGGAAATCACAAAATTGAAATTGAAAAATCTGCTGGGATTCCACAGTCATTCAAGAACATAGCATTACTTACTAATTGGGTGTGGTTAGTTGGGAAATCTGACTTTAAAATTATGTTTCCCAGAGAACTATTCCTGTTCTCATTGTTATACAGTAACAGACTGCTTTTGGTTTGGGAAAGCAGTCTTGCTTTGAATGGGATAGGTCTTCTCACGAAGCATCCATGGCTTGGGGTCTTCAGAACCTGCAGTTTGCAAACAAAGCAGTGCTGAGCCATCTTCTGATTGTGGTCATGAGGATTTGCATCTAAATCCATGTTCATTCTTGCTATATTTAGGTCATGCAGTTGACATGATTATCTTTCAATTAATAAGTGAATCAATTGCTAGGTATTGATTACTTGCTGTATTCTGTTTCCAGTAATTTAGAGACCTGTAGCTATGTCATGGAGCATTTGGACAATTATTCCTGTTGAGTTTACTAGCAGGCTTGCAGATTTGCTTCTAAAGTGCATCCAGGTCCATGAAAGTTTGCTTTATGCACTTCTGCATTCTTGCTGAAATAAGAAAACAACCTAAGAGTTGGCTAAACCAGGTGTGGACTATGCTGTGTTCAAGCCTTCCATTTCTCATGTGATATGTTACTGCACATCTTCCTTTGGCTTGCATGTCAGCTGGGGTGTGGTTTTCCATTCTCCTCTTGAAGGGTAGGAGATGCAAAACTGAAGATTGTGATTTCTACAAGAGTGTTAGTTAGGACTGCTTGTAACATTTCCCAAGATCATTGCAAGCCTTCCTCCCTTTCTAAGTGTTGCTCTGCTGAATGTCTGTCTTCCCTTGCCTGCTGCAGTTGTGCAGCTTCAGGGCTGCTGGAGAGCATGAGAAAAGCTGGAGGAATATCCTAAGCCTGGGATGGGCTTGTTGGTCTTCCCAGCAGAGAAGATGCCACAGCATTGACCTCACTAGCTGCCTGAGCGTGAGGTGCTGCATTCTAGAGTTGAAGACATCTCAGTGGCATGATGGCTGCTGCAGTGACACTGCTATGTTCTTCAGTGTAGTTCTTGACAAGCTGTTTCCCACGGTATGTAGGAAAATCAAGGTCTCAGTTCAGTAAGGCATGTAAGTGAGTGCATAACCTCTAGCACGTGAATATTCCCTGTGAAATCTATTGGATTCTGTTGGAGTCAGCAAGGCTGCTCCCATCCTTAAAGGTAGGCATCTGCTTAAACACCTTGCTGAATCATGTCTTGACTTTGAAAGTAGGCTCAGGAGAAACCACAAGAGTTTGACTCAAGGACTGTGCTTAGCCAGGTCATTGAGGATGGAAGGAGAGGGTTGAGAGAGAGGAGGATCTGGGTGACATACAGATTCCCAGAACCTGACAAATGCCAGTAATAGCTAGCGACTGTGTTCTTGCCTGACTTTCTTGCCAATCATTCCCAAAGCTTAATTGTATGAATAAAAGGTTTAAAGGTTTGACTTAGTCACCATTTATCCTAAATATGCTAGAGCTGCTGTCATGCTTTACTGATCTAGCTTAGATCCAAATTATTACATTTTTGTTTCAGTAAAACTATAACTTGCTCAGGTGTGATTTTTGTCTTTCCTGATCTTGTTTTCTCTGTGACTCAGAACTAGAGTGTACCCTGTTGGGTTGCTAACATTTACAGAAAAGGTTTGGTTCAGCTGGGACCTTCTATCTTCTAGGAGGAGGATAGGGCCCTTATCAGATGGTCTTCATAGAAAGAAAGAAAATTTGTCTTTTCTCAGTGTCCATGTGTTTGTTGCCTTGCTCACTATCCTAGCCAGAAAAGCTTTGTTGGCTTTTCACTTTAATTATCAATGAAATGCTCTGCAAGCAGGAGAACAATATTTGCATAGATGTAATTCTGGAAATTGAGTGTAATGTGATCAGGAAATGGGACAGGCCCTGGCTGTTATCATGGAAGAGACTTGCTGCTACCTGCACTTTGTTTCAAATGTAATAAGGTCTGACTCAGGAAAGTTTCCTGGACGTTAATAGAGAAAGCTCCCTTTTGGCAAGGGCCTGGTGCTGACCTTTATGCACAGGAACAAGAGTTTTCTTGTGAATTCATTAATCTGTTCTGAAAGGACTGCTAACAGTATGCTGACAATTTAGAGGGAAATGGTCTCCTTTGGAGCAGAAAGGCAGGGGTGTGTGTGCATGTGTGTGTTCAGGACTTTCTTTTTCTGAGATAGAAGCCAAGGAACAAGGCACTTGTGTGCACTGCCAGTGAAATCTCAGCGGGAAGACATGATGCTACTTGCAAGGTATGCACAAGACAAGACCAGAGGCGCCGCACTGCTTGATTACTGTCAAGGGCTCAGTTGGAACTTGCCTTTGCTCTTTGGCCTGCAGCATTTATGTAGAAATTGGGGACGCTGCTGCCTTCTTCCAAAGCTTTGCCTTGATGGGTCCTGCCCACATCTTAGGCGGGGAGGAAGGGGGGGGGGGCTCACAGCCTATGAAGTAAACAGGAAAATTACTCACCTAAATGATGCATTTCACCGGCATTGCCGCTTTGAGAGCCTGTCAGATTTAATACTTTCTGTCTTTCCTTCCATCGCCTCCCATAGGTGTGATTAATACTGTATTAGAAGGATGAAGTGGAGAGATATCTGTACTTTCCCTCGGGGGGGGGGGGGAGGGGAGAGAAAAAAGATGACTAGGAGAAAAAGGGGATCACCTTTTTCCATTGGAGCCACTCAGTCTTTGTTGAGAGTACACATACAGAAAAGCGCTCACTGACTGACTTGGCTGGTGGCCCCTTATTTTATCATAATGTTGAAGTTCACAGCTGAGACCGTTGGTCTCCTGGTTAGCTAGTAGCCCTACTCCATGTGGTGCAGTGGCTGGTTCCCCACTCAAGAAACAGCCAGGGAGTAGTCCCACACTTAGTCACAGCATAACATTGAAATAGGCATGCCCAGCCAAGAAAATACCCACAGAGTCATCAGTCTGCTCAAACTGCTTAAGCATAGGCTGTCTGGAAAGAGTAGAAAAGCTGATCCTCATGGTTTATGGGAAACCAAGAGAGGCATCTCTTAGGGCCATGTGCACAAGGCTCAGTATGTAACAGAAGGCCAACTACATCTTCAGTAGTGTTTTAGGAAGAGAAGAAATAATTCAAATAATCTTTATATGATCTTCGGGCATTGTTTGTCCTTTAAGTAGATTCCATTGAATCTAAACCCTAAGTCAAGAAAGAGTGAACAGGAGAGATAATGTATGACAAAGGTGTTAAGTATGAGAGGTTTGAAGACATTAGACCTGGTTTTAGCTTTGAATACCTTGAATTTTCTCTCCTGTAGCTGCCTATCAGAATGAGAGTGTGCAAAGCTGACCAGCCTGCTTCTCCTTTGAGCTTGCCAATGACCCAGCTAGGAAGCTGGACCCATATTTGACACATACCCTTACTTTTGCAATATGCTGACCCTGTGGCATTTTGCAACTAGGTCAGCCCTTTGGCGTGAGCCAGAATTTGGGTGTAAATCTGTCACGATCTAGCAAAGTGTCCTGCTTTCTGGAGTGTTGTACTCTGTGGAAGTGTGCCTGACACCTCTGGATCTGACTCTGCTCCTAAATTACAGGCTTGGGGGGTATGTTGCTGATAGAAAGGACTATGTTGGCAGAAAAATTTCAGTGTGTGCGTTTTGGGTTTTTTGAGGGGTGTTTGGGTTTTGTTGTGTGGGGTTTTTGTTTGGTTGGTTTGGTTTGGTTTTTTGTTTGGTTGGGTGTTTTTGTTTTTGTTGTTTTTATAGGGTATTTTGTTTGTTTGCTTGCTTGTTGGTATTTGCTGGGTTTTCTTTCATAGCTTGGCTTCCCTCTGCTGTAACAGATACTGTACTAATGACTTTACTTTCCTCTAAGATATTAATGAAATCCCCTTATTTGCAAATGAGGGAACTAAAACCAGTTTTGGAGTTAGGTCTTACATCTAGCATTTCCTTGTATCTTAGTTCGTTCCCTTGGTTTTCAGCTGATGTGGAGCTACCTGAGCCTATGACTGTATCCCAAATTGCTGAGCCAAAGCCTGTGTCTGCTCTGTAGGGGGCTGCAAGGCTTGACCTGATTGGGATTCTACAGCTGACTCATGCTGATTAAACCAGGTTGGATTTGGTGTGGGCAGGCTGATTTTGAAGAGCATTAGGATTTTTGCTTTGCCATTTGCTTATCTTAATTGTGTATGCACAGAAACGATCAGTAGGGATAACCTCTATGTGCTGCTATGTTATTCTTTCCTTCTTATGTGTGAGTTCATCACCCTTTGACTTTCAGCAGGGGACAAAAGCGTCTGGGAGATGCACTAGAACTTGGTGTCTGATTACTCCAGACAATGTTTCCTCTGGCTGGTTAGAGTTTTTTGGAGTTTGGCTGGTAGGATAGAGCATGCTGGAACATGTGGACTTGAAACAAATGAGATCTGGGAGGCTAATCTGAAACAAACAACAGCCTTCCTCTTTGGCTGAACCTGAGACACATGATTGTAAGAAGGTTTAATCCCCCACGCCAAGCTAAGTGGAGGTTTGAAGTGGCCAACTGGAACTTTACTTAAAGCAGTCTATGAGCAGAACAGGTTCTGGTGCTCAATATCTGAGGCTGAGGCACGTGAGTCAGAAGTAATATGTGGTGGGGTGCATTTGCTCTCAGGAGCCTGAATATGTTCTTTCCAGTTCATTTCAGGAGTCCTTTATAAGAAAATTCTGGCTGTCTTTAAAATACCAGTTGAATCAGACCTTTCTTCAGTCCAGCTTTGGCTTCACAAATGCCCTTATGCAGAGGCACACTGACTTGAGGGGGCAGTGGTTAACAGTGCTGTCAAAAATTAAACATATGCTGAAGGGCATTTTGGGGGGTCAAGTCTTGTAGTTTTTTGCCTGTAGCTTTGGTGTATACATTCTGGTGTAATGAGTTAGAATTGTCTGGAGGGACTATTGCTGGTTATGTCATTGTCACAGCATCTAGCTGATGTGATGCTTGGGGTCATACTAATCAACTTATTTACCCTATGTGTTTGCTTACATGAAACTATATGAACCATATGCTTCCCTGCATTACCTGCAAGCAGGTGTGTATATTTTATATAGGTGCATATACTTGTAACTTCAGTGTAGCGCTTCATTTACACTGGATTCTCCTCCTGCTAGGAGGATGTGAAACACCTGAGTGGAGTTGAGCTGAGAAAGGAGGGAAGAAATGCAGTGGAGTTATTAGTGGAGCTTCTTCTACATTCACTGTAAGGACTAAAAATCTTGCTATTTTTCTGACTCCTTTATTAATGCTCAATAATTGAAGCAGATGTTTCTCAAATCCAATTTTAACTAATGTTTTAGCCTGTCTTGTTTTACTCCTCACTCACTGTTCTGCCAAATTTTAACACTTAATAGCCTTTAGGTGAATTTGGGTAGTATGAGAGTGGACTTCCTACAACATAAGCTTGTTAGTGTTGTATCTTCTTTAGTAGTCAAGCTGGCTGCTTATGTTGTTGTGCATTTGTAATACAGAAGTCACTGGGAGCCCTAGATATCAGCTTGAGAGGCTGAGTTGAACAGGATAAAATGAGCCTGTGTCCAGTCCTCCCCCCCACCAAGCAAAAACAAAACACAGAAAAATCCCTAATGCTTGAAGTATAGCAATGCAGCATGAGACCACATCCATGGGAAGCTCTATTTGCAAAGTCATCCTAAAGAAAAGTCCTTTGAGGAAGGAGATATCACACAGTGTTTTAGTTATGGTCTGTAAATTAATCATGTTCATGTCAGTTAATCAACAGAGCCTATGAAAATAACATCACTGGGAGACACGCTGATCCTGTGGAAACCAGCACAGTCTCCAGAGCCTACGGTGCTTGCAAAGCACATGTGCTTTGGCCAGTTACATTGCATCAGAGGGGACCATGCTACAGCTGGGATAATTCTTGGGTGTTTTGCGTATGTGTGTAAACTTGTGTCTGTGAGAAGCTATCTGAAAGTGTACCTCAGACTTTGAGTAATAACATACAATAGATGCTCCCTGTGCAAGCTACTTTATCCAGTGAAAATTCCCACGTTATTTTGTAATGTGGGATCCTGCTGTCAGTGGGCACTTGCTAGAACCCAAAGGGGAAGGTGTTGTTCAGCATTGGCTCAGCTTTGGCTTTCAGCACATTCACTTTTCTTTCATTCCTTCACCTTGCAAAATTTCCAGTGCGAAGTAGACTATCAGAAGTGCAAATGACCAGACATTGTTAGCATCTGAAACTCATTTGGTACTGCAAGAATTTCAGTTTGGAAACTGGATACGATACACAAGCAGAGTATGAGTTGGGTGCGCAAGGTAAGGTCATTCAACTGCAGGAGTCTTATGGTTTTGGTTTATAAGGAAAATAATTTCAAAAAGATTTTAACAAATGAAGGCTAGCAAAGGAAGAGAACTTAACTGACAAAACCAAAGGTTTCCAGAGTTTGTTGGTTTGATTTGGGTTTTTTCTCTTGAAACAGAATACTTTTCAGTTAATTCTTTTTTTTTTGTTTCGTTCATTTAAAAACATTTTCGAGCCAGACCTCAGGACGTCTTAATTTGTTGATGAAATAAGTCTGTAGATTGGAAACTGAAATGTAAATGTCCTCAAATGTAAGATTTTAAAGTTTAAACTATTTCACAGTGCAAAACTGTGAAATCATTGTGGCTTTGCAGGCAACATTAGGCCGGAATATTCCTAAAGCAGATACTACATCAAGCTAGTTTTGAATTCAAATGTCTGGGACCCTCAAGCAAGATACTGAAATATGGTTGCATGAAGGAAATATCTCATTTTCCTAAAGAAGGGAGAATCTAGCGAGTGCGCTGAATTCAGAATTTGGAGGAATTTCAAGGGGTCTCCTATAGCATGACCACTTTTGTGTGTCCCTGAGCACCGTCTTCTCGGCCTGCTTCAGCCCCTTCTTCTGAGGCAGAGCGCAGGGCTGGGGCTGGGTGTTTGCGGGGTGGTGATGGGGGTCTGGACGCGATGCAGAGGAACTCGCAGGTGGTTGTGAATGGTGGTGGGAACACGGTGCTGGCACTCTCTGCCAAGGCGAGCAGGTGACTGTACACGCCGCTCCGCGCTGCTAGAGGGGGGGGGAAACTGCTTTTCCCTCCTTTCGCATCGCGCAGTGAGCCGCGGCAGCCCAGCCGAGCGCAGGCTTCTCCGAGCCCCGCGGCAGGCGGCGAGGGGCGATCCGGAGTACCAGCCGCCGTCCTGCTGAATCCGTACCCGCAGGCTACGTTTCTCCGTTCTCCTCCCAGCCACCCCTCCCCTTTCCCGGTTACCTAAGCAGGTCAACGCACGCACACACGTATATTTATTTATTTATTTATTTATTTATCTATTTTTTCACCAAGGTTTCCGAGGTGCAGCTCCCGGTCCGGCGTCGGGATTGATGCCTGCCCCGGGGCACTGATACGCTGCTCCCCGCTGTTTCCGCGCGGTTGCCGCGGCGCTGCCCGTCTCCACGCCACTCGTGGGTCGCGTCCCCCTATCCGCGCTGGCGGCCGGGGGAACGCGGGGCCCACCTGCCTGATGTCAACATCTCGGAGGGTGAGGCCGGGCAGGAATGTGCCGCTCCCAGCCCGGCGCAGGTAATTAATCCCTGCGACTGACAGGTGGCAACAGGCGGCCTTTGGCTGCGGCTCCTGGGGAAAAGCGCTCGGAGGAAGGATTTTAACAGCTCCTCAGCTCCGGTCGTGCGCGGCGGCAGGGCCGGCGCGGAGCAGAAGAGCTCAGCGGAAAAATGAAGTCTCTGCAGAGGCGGACGCCCTTGAGTGATTCGCTGCCCTTCCTCAAGAAGGGATGAAAGGATGACATGGTGGTTCTTTTTCCTTTGCCCCGAGGTGGAAAAGTTTGGTCAATGTCTGCAAAGAACTGGCAGGGCAGCATCCTGCCGGGTATGGCACGGTGGTATCCCTGCGATGTTTAGAGGGAATGCTCAGGCAGGCGATGCTCAGAGGCCATGTCCTGCTCACTGGTGCAGTGGGCTGTGTATGAGCCCAGGGGTTGTTGTCACATGTAGTAGATCTGTAGGCACGTTGGGGTTGGTGATCACTGAACCTGTCAGTCATGCCCATTGTTTGAATGTCTGCTACGTCCACTAGCAGCAAACTGATTGCTTTTTCCTGAAGCCTGCTGAGATAGAGCACCTCAAACTGGAGCTGGAATAAATTGGCTAATAAGTGGTGGGTTAAGGTTGTGCGGAGCCAAAATCTGACATCCGTGTCTGCAGCACCCCTGGTAGAGCTGCCATTGGGCTTCTTTGCTGAGCATCCTTTCCGTACAAGTCAGTTCCTAAACCTGTGTGTGCACATGCACACACTGGTATCTGGTGTCCTCCCATACCCTCAACAGTTTTTTGTGAATGCAAAGGTAAATCACTGTTCATCAAAGCAAAAACATTTAAGGTGCATGTGTGAATGCATTAGGCTTTTATTCTTAGTATGTAGCTTCCTTTTTTTCCTCACTACCTGTTTTCTCCTGAATGAATAAACCTTAAGCAGGAGATTTGCTATTTCTTCATCACTCTCCTTGTTCTCATCTGTGACCATTTTGGTGCAAGTAGATGTTGTTTTCTCACTCTTCTAACTGGTTCTTTTTTCCCCCTCTTGGAGTTAGTTGATAGGGGAGAAAGCATAACAGACTGATGGCTTTAACACATCAAGTAAAATGAATCTACTCAGTGTTTAACTGAGTTGAACTAAAACGTGACTACTTGAAAGAAGTTTGCAAAAGATTGAAAGACCTGTTGATCTAAGCAGAAGGGGCTCAGGGAGCTGTCATGCCATAAGCCAGCCTCTGGGATCACCTTCAAATTGACATCCATCAGCATTCATATTGCTGACTGAACCCCACTCCTTTTAAAGACTTATGGACTGTAATCCCTCAGCTAGACAAGATGGCAAAACAGATACTAGGGGTAGATTTCCAAAGCACAGTTTTGGGGATTTTGCTGCATCAAAGTTTTGCAGGTAAATTGAATTCTCAGTGAAAAGCCATTGCAGCTCAATTTGAACCGTGCAGTTACTTTCAGGAGACTTCTGTCCTTTCCAGCAAAAATTCTCCTTTTGAGAGGTGAACAGTGGTTTGCTTTCTCCTTTAAGCCACTTGTTGACACGCCTTCCAGGGAAGAGGCTTGCTGAGAAATCAGACAGGTGTTGCCTGATGGTAGCTGGCGTGTGTGCATTGTGGTACTGAATTACCAGCCAGGGTGCCAACAGTGGGTAATACAGTATGTCTGCACAGGCAGGTGGGGAGGGCAAAGCTGCAGGCGCTGGAATGTTTCCTTCTTTCCTTTTAAGATATACTATTAAGCAAAAAGCTAAGTTCACTTGTTGTTCTTAGCAATCTCTTGAAGTCTGCTTATTTGGACATGACATACAGTACTTGAACACCAAAGAGAAGTCTGAGCCAAAGCTCTTTCCTCTCCCTCTCAAATGGTTACACGTTGCCAATATCCACTCTATTGTTTTAAACAGCCTTCTGGTCTTTGTATCTGGTAGAAGTGGTGTTTGCATTTCTCAGGCAGTTGGCACAACTTTTGTTCCTGCTGCCCTATAATGGCTATTGTCATCTTGCTAAATTATAGGCTTGTTGACTGGGTTAAGCTCATTTTTGGCATTTTTGTTCCCGATTAATTTGTTTTCCTATTCAAGCGAGTAACAGAAGTGCCTTGATTTACAGTAATTTTCCTGTTTTCTGGGAATTACTCATCTTGTGTTCTTGCCCCTTATACAGTGAGCATCTCTCAGTTCCTGTAGCAAAATGGTGGGCAAGGGGACTGTCATCTCCTGCAAGGTGGGGCAGTCTGGAGACCAATGTGGAGAAGCACCTGTGCCAAGAGAGGCAAACCTTGCTTGCAGGCACTCTCTGAATGCACAGGCAATTCCTGCCTAGGGTTTGGGTTTGTGGTTTGGTTTTTTTTTTTTCTGCAGCTTATTTGCTTTGAAATCTATATACAATATCCTGTCTTGCTCCGTGGATATAGTGATTATCACTGATCCAGTACGAAATCACTATGACCTAGTTGTTGGCATCTATTTATGCCAATAAATGGCTGGGTGTCAGGTTACCTCCGGTTGCAGCAAAGTTGGCAGGGTGGGAAACTCAAGACCCTTGCTGTCTGACAGCAGGTACGCCATGAATGGATTTACACGGGTGTTAAATGACCGGCTGCTCAGTGTTTACACGCTTGCAGGCGGCTGTGCTTGGGGTAGATGTGAAATCATGGCTGTATGCCATGTCCCTGAGGCCCGTGTAGTGCCCGTGAGGCTTGAACACTTTCTTGCAATCGGGTGACAAAAACGCAGCACAGCCATCCTTCTGTCTTGTCTGTCTCTGTGCTGGGTGCTGCTGCTTTCCTTCCTGTGCCCTGACCATGTCCCAAAGCAGAGGTGGGCTCCTGGTCACCCTCCTTTTCTGACATGCCAAGTTCAAGGTGTGCTGGCCAGAGACTGAAGCTTTGAGTCTGCCCTGTGTTTTGGAGACATATATATGGATATTTCATTGTTGGACAGGCTTGTTCATCATAAGCCATTAGCCCGTTGCTGCTTGCTTTCTGTGAATTTAAGCTACAGGTCCGATGCCTTCCAGGGTGGTTGTAGCAAAAGGAGTCTGACAGTTGGGGTACCAAAGGGTGAATGATGAGCAGATCTCTTCCTTTGCTGGCAGAGGGACCACACTGATCTGGACTCTCAGTATCCATGCTGCTGTTGGGCTCCTGTCCTTCTGAAAGTAGTAATTTTGGGGTTGTTTTTTTGGTTTTGTTGTTTTGTTTGTTTTTTTTTTTTTTTTTCCTGACACTCCGCTTCCCCCAGCTTGTAACCCCAT
Source organism: Psittacula echo (assembly GCF_963264785.1). Taxonomy (NCBI): domain Eukaryota; kingdom Metazoa; phylum Chordata; class Aves; order Psittaciformes; family Psittacidae; genus Psittacula; species Psittacula echo. The sequence goes on along the minus strand of NC_137740.1, from coordinate 27,248,077 downwards.
CTGTTGTCTTTGAAGATCTTATACATAAAACTAGAGTCAACACCAACACCCCTGATATGTGACAAAGGGGTGTGTATCTCTTTTCATCTGTCCAATTCTCCAAATGCCTGCAGACACTGGACACTTTGGCTCCTGGTGTGTGCTGTGCCTTCCCTGCACCATTGCGCTTCCATATTTATGCTTTCCTTTCAGCCCACGGCCCTTGGGTGCCCAATTTCTTTACACTTCAATTATATCAAGGCATCCAAGCGATTAGGTGGCTTTTTGAGATTTTTGAGGCTTTCTTTCCTTGAAACCTTCACAATGCTATTAGCAAGCTGATGCGTTGAGGGAAACAATGCTTCCTACATTTTCTTCTTCTAAATCTAAGTGATTCTTTTCCTACTTCTTGAGATGAAAAGACAACATAGTGAGCTCACTCTTACCTTCAGTAAGAAATTGCTTTTTAATTAAAAAACAATAAGGAATTTCAGGTAAAAAGATGTATGGTATAAATCACCATCCAGATCTGTTTCGCAACTTTTATTTTTGTAATTGTTTGGCATGTTCCCCATTTCCGAGGGCTGGGTAAATCCTTTGTGGGTTTAATCTGTAGCCTGGAGGCACATAAAATACATTGCACAATTTGGCCTTTGCATTTTTAAAGAATTTTTTTCCTTAGCTTAAATACCTGTAGCATCTTCTCTGCCATATGGACGGGTGGTGTTGAGTGAGGAAGGAAGGGATTGGCTTGGCTTATTTTTAATCTCTCTCTCCTCCCTGGTGTCTCTCCCAACTTTGGTTTTTCCTGTGTTAGCAACGTGGATGTTTTGAAACGCAAATAATCCATGACTATCGCTAGCTAATCCTTCTGCTGCCGCATCACCCACCACCCACCCCTGCATGCGCTGGCTCTTCTAATCGCAACAGGGTGGATGGCCACATCTTGCTCTCGACCAGTATGAACCTGCCAGTGCTATGTTTGACCATCTGGGACTGGGGCTGTATCTGCCATGGCTGCTAGAGATGGTTTTTGAGAAAACAGCCACCTTGAGACTTTCACTTTTTTTTCTGTGCAAGAGCCGAAGAGATGGAAGTGGGGAAATACCAGCAATTCCTGTGGGTTATGTGGTTAGAATTACTGGAAGAACTCTGTACTTGCAAATGTGTGAGCACCTGGAGAAAACTGAATGCCTCTGAAGCAGGGCACTGATGAAAAATACTGTGTTCTGGAACAGCAGAGGAGACTGGAGACTCTCCTTCTTGGGGGACATCCAGAAACATAGGTTTGGATGACTGTACTATGTAAGAGTTGCCTTGCAAACCATACCTGCTAAGCACACGCCCTTATTTCAGTAAGGGTGTTTGAACAGAAACCAATGACTTCAGCCCATGCCTTGATGTTTTGCTGAGTAAAGTTTTTCAGATGTGAACACACTTCGGGGAAAAAGCTGCACCACTGTTACTGCTTTAGGGGGGAACATCTTAAAAGAGGTATGCTTCAAGTTAGCACAGTGAATAAGAGCATCTTGTTCTGCTCCAGGTATTCATTGCACTGTCACAATTTCCCTTTTGGAGTCAACTGCTGGGTTGTGCCCTAGGTCTTGCCATGGACCTGGTCTTCGGAATTCACCTTTTTTGATTATTATTTAAAAAAAAAAAAAAAAAAAAATATTATTTTTACCTTTTGTGGACATAATATTTTGAGTTTAGAAGTGTGGAGATTGCTACAGAAGTAGTAAACAGAGGTGTGAGATGTTTTTAAAAGTTGACTAAAATGTCATATTTGGTACAACTCCCATATTGGTCAGGGTCTTGCTTTCAAATGCTGTTCAACTTGAACGCTGATGTTTTTATTTCAACTCTCTACAAAAGTAGGAAGGCTTCTTACAAAATAAGACGCAACACCTTGTGTGTGGCTTCCAGGATTACAGTGTGCTGTGAAAAGAATAGTAACCATTTTGTTAGGAAGGTAATGTGTGTCTCTTGTAAGAGTGAATGTGTGCCCAAGAGTAATAAAGACTATTTGTTCATGTAAAAGTGGTGCTTTTTAGGAAAACTAAGATGTAGATTTATATTCTGCTATTCTAAACTGGGCAAAGGTGTAGAGCTTTTGCCACTTGTCTGGAAATGTGGCTTTTATGTGATCAAATGCAATGCCCATGCAGTAGCTGGTGCATTCAGTGATATATGCAAACCCATCTCAGTCCTTCTGGCATGCATTCATTCCTAGCTGAACATTCTGACTCCCTCTTGCTCTGTTTCCTCATCCAGTATTCCACAGAACTGAAAAAGCTGTACTGTCAGATCGCCAAGACATGTCCCATTCAGATCAAAGTGATGACCCCACCGCCTCAGGGAGCTGTTATCAGGGCTATGCCAGTCTACAAGAAAGCTGAACATGTCACCGAAGTGGTCAAACGCTGCCCAAACCATGAGCTGAGCCGGGAGTTCAACGAAGGTAAGGGAGGCAGAACATTGCTGGCAGTCCCTCTCCAAAGCTGCTCATCTGACAAGTGACCAGTGTGGGGATTTGGTGGCAGCTTTACAGAAAACCTGCTGGAAGCAGACCGCCCTGCAACATCTTGTGCAGCTTTTTATTTCCCATGCTTAGCAGGAAGCTTCATACTATACTTTAGCTGTCCCTGTGCAAGCACGCCCTTGGGAAGAAAGTACCGAAATAAATCTCACGCCTGCCCAGGTTGGATGGATGTCTGTCCCCATGGCAGGCAATGCCCTTCTGGCAGCCTTTCCCTGCTATGCTTTTGCTCCCACGATGAGAAGCAGCTGTTCTTGTGTTCAGGAATGAGCTTCCACGTCGCTGGGACAAGGATCTAGTAACAGGATGCAATATCATCTCCAGCCCTTAATCCGCGCCTCGAAGACGGAGGTGCTGTTTATCTCTGGCAGAATAACACTAAGTGCCAGCATCAACTGTAGGCAACCTTCCTGTACATTTAACACTGTTGGTTCAGTATTAATGTTTTAATCTTTTACTTGCTGCTTCTTGTGTTAGTGAAGGAGCAGCAGTTTTAAAAATGTCCTGGGGTTTTCTGCAAACTCATACGCTGGGTTCTGTTTTGTCTTTGGTCATTTAAGTTCACATAACTTCAGATAAGCATCTGTTTTATTCTATGTGCATTATTTATCTCCTACTGTAAAAAAACCCTTGTTGGTGTCAGTTAGCAGAATGTCTTAGTAGCACAGATCCCTTTGCTGATTGTAAAGCAGCCATCTAGGCAAACACAAAAATAAGCAAGGATTTACGAGTGCAAAATCAGAGAAAAGTGAACAGGTCTTCAAAACAGTTTTTCGTATTAGAAAGTGCTTTTCTAACAGAACTGAATTTTTTGAGGGTTGATACCTGGGTCAGTAATAGAGTTTTTATGAAGGAAAAAAAAAATTACAAATTTTTATTCTGAAGTAATTATTTCTCTAGAAATACGATGTATTTAGGTTAAGAAATGAACAAAACCCAATTGAAACAAACACAACAAGTTCTTGAGATGAACCTGTAATAGGCTTCTCTTCTCAGAATTTTGTCATAGGTTGTAGAAACACTGAAGAAAATTTGCAGGAAGGAGACTTTTTTAATTATTCGAAAGGGGCCTGTAAACAAAGAAGATTATGTTCCCTTCTGCCACTGCTGTAAGCAAGCGGGATTTTTCACGTTGACCATTAATTAAATGCATATTTCTCTTGCTATTTGAATCTTTTTTAGCTCCTTAGGATCAAGACTGATAGGAGACAACAGAACAGGGCTAACAATTTATAGAAAAAGAGTAGGAATTTAGACTTGTGGGAATTTGCTTTGTGTGTGTGTGCTTGGGGAAGGAAAAGAAAGGCTTTCACCAGGTGTGAAAATCCACATGGAGTTATCTTCTGGAAGAGCTGCTGTGAGCTGCCATTCAGTTGACATTTGGGCTTGCTTAGTCTGGGATCATGAAAGTTCATGTTCAGGTTTACTCACAGGTATCCAGTGTGAGCTTGTGAAAGACTCTTGCTTTTGTTGTCTGGCAGCGGAGACCTTGAGAAGGGATGCTTCAAGGATTGGGAGGCATGTGTGTGCTCTGATAGATGGATGGTTTCTTTTGGTGGAAGATCTTGCTGCCCTGTGTGTGATCTTGCTTCACTAAATGGTGTCTCTTGTTTTTTTTTTTGCCTCCTTGCCTTTTCAGGGCAGATTGCACCTCCCAGCCACCTGATCAGGGTGGAAGGGAACAGCCATGCCCAGTATGTAGAAGACCCCATCACTGGGAGGCAGAGCGTGCTGGTCCCCTATGAGCCACCCCAGGTATGTTGTGAGCTCAGAGTGGTGGCATCCCAGTATACATAGGGGTGGGGGTTGAAGGAGTCAGGATCTTGTGCTTTCCTCATCCTCATCACACTGAATCTCTTCCTCCTCTTTGTCAAAAATGAGCTTTCAAACACCCTCTCTATCCTTTGAGAGTAGGAGTTCTTCATTTCCTTTAAGAAATCTTTGCAGTGTGGTCTCTTTCATGCTAGTCTGCAACACAGCTGTGGAAGTACCAGAGGAGAGCCTGGAAAAAGCAGAGCTTTCTGTACGCCATTTTTTCTGCTCATCTCCTTTGTCTCATCCAGGTTGGTACAGAGTTCACAACAGTCTTGTACAACTTCATGTGTAACAGTAGCTGCGTGGGAGGGATGAACCGGCGCCCGATCCTCATCATTGTGACACTGGAAACCAGAGAGTAAGTAGTGTATCACCTTTGCTTTGCAGGTGGCCTTTGGGCTCTTCTTCTGTTTGGGGCAGCATTGCATATGCTTAGGGACAGCTTGATGCAAAGGGCTGTAGGATAGTCTTCAACTCTCTTCCCAGCACCTGGGGTATCCTGACTGGGAAATGGGAGGTTTGGGTCTGTCTGTGTGAAGTTGAGGGATGCTGCTGGCCTGCATCTAAGCTGCCAGCTGACATTTCCTCTCACCTCTCTTCCCAGTGGGCAAGTCTTGGGCCGCCGATGTTTTGAAGCCCGCATTTGCGCTTGCCCAGGCAGAGACCGCAAAGCAGATGAGGACAGCATCCGCAAGCAGCAAGTCTCTGACAGCACAAAGAATGGTGATGGTACGAAGCGCCGTAAGTAGCTGGCAGAGCTGGGCAGATTGCAAATCGTGGGTGCAGGTGCGACCTTGGCTCTTGTGCTGTGGGGATGTGCGGTGCTGTGCATGAGCTTGGAGGCAGGAGGGCATTAGACGTCTGTTCTCCCAGGGTCAATCAACCTGAAAAATGAGCTGGTGTTCACAAGATGGGTTTGTGGGTTCCCTTGCAGCACTCCCTGTGTTAGATTAAACCTACCAGCAGTGGAGGGATGGGGTGTTTATTTGCCACCCTAAAGTTTCATGGCTGGGATTCTGTAACCACTTTTTGAACCTTTACTGCTTGTTTGGGACTGCACTGTCATTCTCTGCTCCTTCTAGCCAGCGTCTCATGCTGCGGCATGTGTCTTCCAGCCACAGGGATCTAGATTAAGATTGCATATAAACCCTTGTGTGCATTGGAGGTGCTCTGGCAAGTGGCCTCTCTCTGCTCTAAAGAGTGCAATGTACTCATCAGACAGCACTATGTGGAACACTATCTTTGGTTTCCCACATATGCTTAGCAAGGTACTAGGCTGAATGAGGCAAGATTGGAGAGGCGGCTTTGTTTTTGCAGTGAATTCTGCATGCTCACTGCCTGTTCCCTTCATGGATCGCTGATCCACCAAACAGCTCCTGAGCACTCTTATGCCAAAGCTTGCAGTCTTTCCTGCAAAGAGCCAGGGCTTATTCTAGGTATGGCTTTCTGGCGTTTTGCCATATATCCAGTGCTCCTTGGATGATGTTTTCCCAAGCAGTATGGCCACCCAGCATCCACAAAGTTATGTCTGCCTTATGGCGCCAGAAGCTGCAAGAAGAGTTCCGGAGTGTCTTAAGCAGAGATCTTTTCAGAGCACTGCAGATCTGAGACTTTTATGTCTCTCTTGTATTTCCATTTTTTTTTTTTTTTAATTTTTATTTCTCCACACACAACCCTCCCCCTTTTTTTCTTTTCTTTCCTTCCCTTTTTTAATGGGATGCTTTTGGGGTTTCTCTTTCAGCTTTTCGACAAGGAACTCATGGCATACAGATGACATCTATCAAAAAAAGACGTTCCCCAGATGATGAGCTCTTATACTTGCCAGTGAGTTCTCTCTGGTTTTGCATTTACTTTGTTTAGTATCTTCCTCAGTGACTTGAGGCAAGTCAATGGCTTACCTAGACCTCAAAGAGAACTGAGGATGGGATGTAGATTTTTGTATTACTTTTTTTTTAATCCCTTGAGCTATCTATTTTAAATATATGTTCCAAACAAAAAATACAAAAAATTCCAGTAGCTGCTGACTGGCAGTGGTTTGTGCAAGGCATATGGGAATATCCCAAGGGATCTGTCTGTCCTGGTGGAAAATTGCCTTGGAGACCTAACTAGGTTTCCTCCTCTGTCATTTCTGGATATGTGGCACTTCCTCTAGAGATAATGGGTGTTGTCTTACTGACCAAGGTGGATGCTTCTGTGGCTTTTGTATGTATTGCCATTGTAATATAGTGGTAGAAGTGAAATATGCTGTATTGTGTAGGATCAGAAAGGGCAAGAAGCGTCTGTAATTGGCCATTTAGCTGCTTTCCCATAAGCCACATTTAGTTGGATAAATCACAAACAACCATGGTGTTCCTACAGGAGAAGGGAGATCCAAACCCAGCACCCAAATTCAAGTACTCATTTTCCTCAATGCATGTAAGATTCAGCAGAAGATCTGCTTACATCTGAGACAGCTAAAGATGTTCTCTGTCTAACGGATTGGATCAGAGTATTGCTTTTGTTGGCATAGATTTATATTGAGCCAGATGACAAACCTAAGATGTTCACTAACCTTCAGTGTCAGATTATCACTCTTCAACATGATCTGCTTTACCTTTAGCACAAGGTTTAGCAACAAGGTTTTGTTGCATATCATTGTGTAGAAACAGAGTATTTTCATCCTGCAATGGTTGTTTACTTGACTGTACCTAAGGCTCACTAAGGTGGCTGTCACTGAGGACTATAAATGCAGTCCTTTAAGGCTTTCTCTCCACACTCCCCACCCCCCCCCCCCCTTTCCTTTTCCCATGATCCAGGTGAGGGGACGTGAGACCTATGAAATGCTACTAAAGATCAAAGAGTCCCTGGAACTTATGCAGTACCTTCCCCAGCACACAATTGAGACCTACCGGCAACAGCAGCAGCAGCAGCACCAGCACTTGCTCCAGAAGCAGTGAGTATGAGTGTGCTTGCAGTGATCTGTGCAGTGAGGGTGGTGGGGAGGAGGGAGAGAGGAGAGAGACACAGAAGACCTCTGCACACTTGCTGGTAGGGATGTGGTGTTCAACTGAGGGCCGAGCACTTCTACTGCAGTGAAGTATAGTACTGCACTGGCAAAATCTTTTCCAACAGGATAGCGGCTTGTTAATTCTGTGGTCAGAGCTGGTAGAAATTGATGCCAGGAGTTTAGCCAAAGCCAAGTTTCTGTACAGAACTTGGGAGACTCTGAGTTTGAGATCCAGATTTCATGACCTGTGCAGTAGGACAAAGCAGGCCTCATTCCCCAGGCACATGTCCTGACTGCTTTCAAGGTCCCCCTCTAGTCTCTTGTCCCACACAGTTCACCTTTTCGCTTTGGAGGGTGAATGGCAGGTTAGCACCTCGTTCTTGACTTCCAGCCAGAGCCTTAGGTACAGGGCAGTAAGGCAGTGCCACTGAACAATCCGCACACAGAAACCAGCTGCCTGTGCACACCTGAGCTGGGGAGCACAGGCTGGGTGTGCTCTTCTCTTGTCTGGTCCATGGGAACAGCAGCAAATGTGTAGCCATCCCTATGCCTTCTGCAGGGTATCCATCTCGGTATCTTGCCAGGAGCACGTGGAGCTGGGAGTGTGAGCACCAGCTCGACCGAGTGCTTGAACCCTGCTGTTGTATATCTCTGGTGCTATTGGAAGGAGGGTATCTCAGTGGGATATAAATGCTGTAGGTTCCTCAGCTATAAAACAGGAAGCTGAAAGTTGGGAGCCAGAACTAAACACATAATACATTTGTGATCAGTGGGAACTTCGAAGAAAGACTCTACATGTGCAGTTTTATAGTGTTTTTAGAAATTGCACCGTCACTGACTCTCCACATTGCACATGAGAAACTTTCCATCCAGGCAGACATAGGCCCTATCTGAACTCAGCTGGTATAGCTGTGCCAGGATTACTTTGGGTGGTGTAAGTGCCAGGAGGATGGGGAGAAGAAGAAGAGCCAAATAAGTGTCTGGTTTCCATTTTCCCTTCTGTTCCCAAAGCTTTGCAGTTGCAGACACTGGGTCAGAGAATGACTTCCCAGACAGACTGTAAGTGGTGTCGCCTGTGGGCATTGCTTCACCTGCCATATCAGGTGACAGAAAATAGCCACCCGGGCTGTAGGTAGCTACCAGCGGTAGTGCTTAGGATCTCACACGTTCCTGCTGGTAAGCTCACGTCAGAGGCTGCGGGTATAACTCATTCTCTGCAGAGGTTAGCAGGAGGCCAAGGCACCACATAAGTCCCACTTGAGCCTGTAGGGATTTATTTTGGTGCCTTGGCCTTGTCTCAGGACTTCTGCAACGCCACGGCTTTCTGCCAGATCTCTGCATGTGTTCACATTTCAACCTGTGTGTATTCAGTGTCAGCTGGAGTCTTGTGGAGGTGTGAAAAAAAGCCTTGTGCCAAAACGGCTGGAGCATCCAAGGGCTCTGGACAACTTTTCAGGGCACTTAAAATTATCATTATTTTTATCAGTCATCTGCACTGTTTATACTATAGCTTGTATTTACTAGCTCCTAGGCACTGCTGCCTTTGTACACTGGCTGCATGTCTTCAAAGCTCCACCTGAGCTACAGCCATCTCAGTTGAGAAAAGGTTTTGTAAGCAGAAATGGACGGCAGCAGATGACTGCTTTCCCTTGGTGCTGACAGTTGCTTTGCCATAATTACTGTTTTCATTCTTCCTATATCAATAGGATGGGTTCCTGGCAACAGAGGTTGGTATTTGTGTTACCTTTAAGACCAGCATGTGTAAGTCCAGCCATTTAATTTAATGAAACTTCTTTTGGCATGTCTCCTGGCACTTGTCCAGTTGTATACTCATTTTTCTCAGCTGCTGAGTGTGCTCAGATACTGGGGAGAAAGATTAAGAGCTCTTAAAGATACCAGAAGTGGGGAGAAAAATAACTTTGAGTGTTTGTCCAGAGCTGCTGCAGTTGTTACTGCCGACAGCTTGCCATCAAGCATCAATGCATGTTCAGGCAATAGCTACATAGCTGCAGTTGGGTTCTGGTGCTTTTTCCTCTATAATCCATGGTTTGACTTAAGTTCTGAAGGAATGTGTTCAGGGAGAAGGGGCATTTATGCTGAAAAGACTCATAGACACAATTCCACCCCAGAAAAGAACCATAAATGAGCTTTAGGTCTCAATGTGAGAATGGGGAGAGAAGACATTTTGTGGCAACTGGTTTGGGTAAGAGCAACCTTGAATGTGAGCAGGTTGCTGAGGGAATATACTACCACTGCTTGCTTGTCAAGCTAGTAAAACCCAGCAGCACAGTGACACCTTTGCAAGTCTATTCTGGCTTTAAAAGAAAACGCCTTTCACTTTGTGAGTAGGGATGTACTTTCAAAATTCAGTCTGATTTCTTTCATTCAAAGTGTGTGTTAAAATTGGGAGCTAGGAAAGTGAATATGCAGTGACCAAGTTTGAATGTGTAGGAACTTGTAGGTACTAGCAGGGCTCTCTGGGGATGGGATGTTTGCGAGCTGCCTTTGTCTCTTTCTTCTCAAAATGGAGCTGCACTACAGTGCTCCACAGTCAAGCCTTGATGGAGGAATTCCTTGATTTTTTCAGTTCAGTTTTATGAGCAATGGTTAACACAGAAAAGCTACCTAGGTGTGTGGGAAGATGTTTCCCTTTTGTTCCTACAACATGGAAAGCTTTATCTTTTTAAAAAAGTAGGAAAAGTAAGGATGAAATGATCATGGTGAGAAGTAGTTTTAAAAAGATAAATCTGTCATTTGGAAAACAACTGTATAATTGCTTTCATGCACATACAGACCAGCATTGCATTTGGCAGGTCAGCAGATGCAACCATCTTACTGTTCTGGACTAAAAAAGGCAAACCTAGCAATAATCTGAAAGCTTTGTGTCCCACAAAATGACCAAAATACTGCAATGCTCTATGTTGTACCAGACCGCACATCTTTCTCTGTCTCATCTCCTCTCTCTGTTTGCTCCTTTGTGCATGGTTTTCTTGCATTTACTGTTATGCCAAATACCTTCATGATCATAGGTGGGAAGTTTTGGGGTTTTTTTTGCTGCAGTTTCCATTCTTCCTTTTTCACTGCCAAATCCTGGGGCCCATATTTGAGCAACAGCACACACATTTATTTGGACTTCCTTTTCATGGTCTGTCTCCATTTGTTTTAAACACCTATTTGCCAGAAGATCTCTGCTGCCAGAGGTACCAGAGGTGGCTTGTGCATGAAAGTTTTCTTTGATAGACTGCTGTGAAATACAATTACCATCAATATTCCCAGGGAGTATCTGCACAGCCTTTTAGGGTTTCACTGGAAAACGCTTTTTCATATACAGCAAAATTTCCTTGGTGGGTTTCGCACTGTTGTCAGTCTTTATTTCAATTCTTTGTCATAGCACAGAATCATAAAACATTTCATGTTGTAAGGTATGCATAAGGATCATCAAGTCCAACTCCCATGATTGAAGGGGTTTTGCAAAGTCTTCCAATGGCTACCAAGAAGAGGGCTCTTATGTCCAAGTAGGATCTTATATCCCAGCAAATGTTTCTCTTCTACAGCAGCTATTCTCCCGCTGGCTGCCTTTCAATCTAGTGAGTAGCACAGCTCATTATCCAATGAGAAGGAATTAACCTCCTGAGTGAGGTATGACATAGCTGAGTTATGCAGCCTGGAGTGTTTCAGTGAGATGGTTGCTGCAAGGATCCTCACACTTGCAGTCACAGGGAGAGGGTCTGGTGGGGAAGGTGTTCTTCATACCTCCACCTAGTTATTCTCATTCTTGGTGTGGAAGCTAATGTGGATTTTTGCATTATTTGGTTTGGTTTTATAGTGCTGTGATTGCATGTGTTGTGAACTGCAGGTATTCAGATAGTGTTCTCATTAGAGAATTGCCAAGATGAAAGTAAGCAAGAAAAAGTGGAAGATTAGGTATATGAAGACATGCTGCATTTGCTTTGCTGGCTCTGAGAGAGCAGTGCCTTCTGCATCAGTTGGCAGCCCCAGGGACCCCTTGGCTTTAGTGCAGAGGGTCCCTCAGCTTTGAAAAAGAGAGTATTTGAGATGTAATCAATATGGCCCTTTAACAGAAGGCACCATCCTTTCTCCTTAGCACCAGCTTCTGGGTTTTAAGTAATTGAATTTTGAAGTAGGCTCAATGGAAGCCACTTCTCTCCTTTTCCCCTTTGGCTGAGTTTTTTTTTGCCTTTTGTACTTTTTACTGGGAACTGTATCAAGACACCATTAGCTAGCATGAGACGGGAACACAGAAATCAGATTTCCCTATCAACTAGTTCTTTTTTTTTTTTCCTTGCCAAGCACTCACTTGTACCTGGGGCTTTCCAGCTTTCTAAATCTCCCTGTCACATATCCTCACCATGGGTGCTAAGGCATCTGCTTTTCTTCTCCTTCAAAGCCCACACTGTGATCATGAAGGTGGATACTGACTGTTTCTCTCTTGGTGGCTGGTGAAAGGTCCTGTACATTCATCTTTTTCTTTTCTCTGGTTCCTTCTCTACAGTCTCCTTTCGGCCTGCTTCAGGAGTGAACTCACGGACACAAGGAGAGACCCTCCCAAACAGACCGATGCCATCCTAAAACATTCCAGCCCCCCAAACCCATCAGTATATCCATAAACTGAGCTGATGGGGTCACTTTGCCCAGTTGGCAGTTCTAGGAACAGTGGGACAAATACACAGCCTGACAGCAACAGAGTAAATAGAGCAATATTCTGAAGGGACTCAAAATTTGCAAGTCCAACAGACATTTGTACAGACCTCTTAGCTGTGCCCATAGCATTGGGAGGTCAGGAACCACAATGTCGTCTGTCTTGATGTAACGTTTTCTTCCCGGTTTTGTAATGTGTTCATACTCTTTCCTCTTCTGTATTTGTGAAACTCAGCAGTGTTTCTCTGAGCAGGTCTCAATTTTAAAATGCCTCGTCTTGTTTAACTTTAAAAATGTGTTTATGGGCTGGGGTGTGGGGCAGAAGAAGGGTGTTGTTTAAACAGTCTGTGATAGTTAGTTTGGCCTGTTTTAATGCCGGTCATACAGTAATAGTACAAGTAACTGAAGTATTTGTACTGCTGGACAGGAGGTAATAATTATATGAATTGGCATTGGTAACAAATCCATTTTATTTTTTTTTTTTTCTGTAGAAATGCCCACTAATTTGGCATCATGAGTTGTTTCTCATTTCTAATCTTAAAGGGTCTGACTGACATGAAAATTGTAGGGAAGACTGGGTGACTGACTTTGTGCCAGCACCCCTGGCATTTATCCAGCTTTGCTGAGTTTAGGAAGGTCCTTCCTGACTCTGTGGGCTCAATCCAAGTGGGCTGAGCTGCACAGGCTGAATGTGAGGTTGAAGTCTTTCCTTGTTATGACATCCGTGAGTCTCTTCTCCCTTTGCAGCTGAGGATATAAAGGGCAGTGTCCAACACTGCTTGTTGCCCTACCTGTGAAAAGAGGTTTGAGCTTGACCCTTTCCTTACAGATATTCAACAGTTATTAGATGTTGCCTTAGAGTTTTCATCAACCATACTACATTTTACTCCATCACTACAAACCCCACAGTACAAAGGGAAAGCAGTGCCAGCGTATGCCTCAGGCCATGCCCACCTTGTCCATTAATCCTGCAACCAGTGGCTTTTGCTTATTGTGTACATGAAGTGCATCCTCGCTTAGCAATTCTTGCACAGAAGACTTTTTCAGCAAGGACTTGTAAATCCTTGCACTGCTTGTATCAGACTTTACCTCTGAAAATCATTTGTATGGAGCTTAACAAGGAGGATTTGAATCATTTGGAAACTTCATTTCTCAGTGTCAAGCTCAGACCAGCGCAAAGGAGAAATGATCAACATGCAAGTAACGTGCCATGGACTTAACCTGGCACTAGGTGTGGATACTGGTGATGGGGGAGCAGCTGTTTGAGAGTGGGAATGATGCCTGCTGGGGCTTTCCCCGCTGGAAGGTGCTCAAACACCCTTACATGAACAATAGCCCTTAATGCTGGTACAGAAGTGTCTTTCAACCCACATTTTCAGCCAGTGGCATCTCTCCTGAGGAACCCTCATGTTCATGGCCGCAGGAAACAGGAGTGTGAAGAGCTTACTTGAAGGTACACCAGGAATGACTTCCCCTGTGAGCTTGTGTCTACCCAGATCAACAATGGCTGAAGAGAAGAGCTTGGTCACAAGTGTCAGTGATCAATAGCCCCTGAAAAATACAGGGGGCTAGGTTGATACTGTTGAGAACCTGTGTGCCTGCAGTGCAGTTGATACTGGATTTATTTGAGTCAGGTGCGTGCCCAGCTCTGATCCACTTGTGGTTAGGTACAGCCTAAAAAGAAGGTGCCTCCCAAATGCAGAGTGAGCCCCCTGGCCACCCACCAAGGAAAAAAGCCTGATACAGTGGAAGAACACTTTTATCTCTGAACATCACATCATCTGCTTCCAGGCAGCAGAGCTGTGATCTGAGCAGGTGATGACTCATACTAACATCATCTTTGGGCGCCATATCACATCTCTGGATATCTCCTTTGTTGTCTTAGCAAGACTTGTTCTACCATAGCAGTGTGGGGGAGGGCTGATGGAGAAAACCCCCCAGAATTGTGATTTAGCATAAATAATAACTAATTAAGCACTAGTAGTGATTTTTTTTTTCATATAGTTGCAGCTCTATCATTGTTCCTTGTGTAAAGCTAACCAAATCAAGTACCTCTCTACTTTGCCTGAAAACCCCAGGAAGGACTTTAAGATTACAAAGAAGGTAACTATTGCTCTGTGCCTTTTTATTTGTGAGAAGAAAGGCTATTCCTTCCTCTGTGAGAGGTGGGAACCTGAACTGCAAATGCAGCCCAGATGCAGGATTATGGCATTGTCAATCTGTCCTTCCAATGAAGGCTTATTCCTGGATCTTGGGTCTGTCTGCTTGTGGATGGCAATACCGAAATATTGCAACAACACACACAAACCTGTATTTAGAGCTCTGCTCCACAGCCTGTCCACCAGCAAGTTTGAGGAGGCAGCCCACCAAAAGGTACAAGATGTCCACAGCCCGTGCAGGGAGATTCCAGCTCATGCTCCAGTTCATCATCTGGTCTGACCTCTAGGAAATCTTCGTACCATGATGGGCAACAGAGCACCTGAGACTTCCACCAAATAAGCATCTAAACTATTTGAAACTTACTGCTCTCTGAAAGGGCTTTCCAACCTGTCCTCCATACCTATAAGAGGATAATGATAGTGAAGCTGGTCCTAATGGTGATTTAATGTGCTCTCCAGCTTACAAAGTGGTTATCTTAGAAGGTACTTTATTTTTTTATCAAATAACCTGAAGCTGGAAGTGATTGGAGTTCATTGGTCTTCTGCAGGTAAAAGAAGAAAACTTTTTCCCAGCTGTCTTTTGATTCTTTGTCATCTCTGGGCCTTTGGAAAAGCCTTTTCTTTTCAAGGAATAGCAGAGTGGAATAATAGGACCTCATCAGTCAGTGAGGTTATATCATATCGCATAGTTGATGTATATCCACTCCCTGTATTATAGCTCCATTTCCTGGAGAGCAGACTGCATCTGCTGCCCTCCATGGGAAATTCCCATACCTGAAATCTAAGAGGAGTCATTATTGCCACCTTTTCCCCTGTGCTGTAGTTACTATGTGCCTAGTGACCATCAGGGCTCCTCCTTTCCATGATCCCATTTACGCAATAGCTTGTCCCAAGTCTACAAACCACTTGCGTGGTTTAAAGATGCACTATTGCTTGCTTTAGAATAGCAGCTATTAGAGATGTGGAGAGCAAGGGCATTGCTCTGCTTTTTAGTGTCTCCCTTCATGGGCCTTCAAAGCAGATAAGTGCAACTGAGCATCATCTGTGTCACTTGTGCGCCATTACTAGGCAACATCAGTGACATCCCAGTGTTACATAGCCCAGTGGGCAACCTTACATGAAAAAAATGTTACCGATGGTCATGTTGACCACGTGTCAGCTTGGGATGTAATCCTTGCTGCTCCTTCTGTGGCTAGTGTAAGGAAAGGCAAACCCAGAACTGGCAGCTTTGATTCTACTTGGGTCTCTCTGCTCTGTGATTAGCTCTAGGTCTTCAGGGATAGAAAATTTTAAACACAAGGGCTTGGATGAAATCTTAAATGCTCTGAGCCTGAGCTGCCCTATTCTTAATGGACCTTAATTTGGATTAAGGCTGCTTACATGATGGTGTACTCATCTAATGTGAATGAGGAGTCTGGGACTTGTCTACTGAATCAGGTAATTGATCTATCCAAGTAGTTTCCTACCTCTGGTGAAGGGCTGAAATCCAGTAAGCTGGGAAAGTGCAAAATTATATAAGGTAGCTTGTGGCCTGAACTGTGCCTCTTGTGTGGGAAAAGGAATTTCCTTCTTTACCTCTTGAGGTGATCACTATATGCCTTGAAGCGTCACAGACGATTGCCCTCATATGAGCTTGCATAACTACAAATGTTATTGGCTGAATAATTACATAGCCTCTTGAAGGGAGAAATATCAGTTGCAGAATGTGACTCAGTGCCTTTCGTATCAGACTGTTCCAAGAAGTTATAATAGTCTCTTAATTGAAGTCCTTATGCCTTGATATTAAAATGCATTTCATTGGCAATGATATCAAAGAAATGTTAATGCTCCTACTTCTAATCTTTCTTGAGACATGGTAGGTATAACTTTAATGAAAACCACTGTGCATGATACTCTTATAATACCTGGGTTTTTAAAAAAAGGAAGGGAAAAAAAAAATATATATATTTTAAATGAATCCTCAAACACCATGTAGTCTGTGTGTTCAATACCAAACCATTTTGTTGTGTTTCTGAGGCTGTTGCTATATTGATGTGTGACATTTATTTTCAATAAAATTTTGCATCTTGGTTTATCTTAGGACTTTTCTTTGACTAGATGGCTTTCTCCAGACCTTTTACATGTCTGCTAATGTGATGGAATAGTTGAGTTGAAATGAGCATGGGTATGAAGAAAAATGCTTTTGTTTCCAATTTTATTCACTTGAGCTTGATTGTCTTAACCTTGATTCTTATGAGTATGAATGAGATAAGAGTGGAGTCCTTAAGCTGTATGTTAAAGTATGCATTTGTTTCCTATAGTGTAGATTGCTTTGGGTTGGCTTGTGTTCGCCCATCTTTTTATTTAAAATCCCCGTAGTGTTTTCTAGTCTTCTAACTAGCTTTGCTGAGATCAGTGTTGGTGGAGATGGCAAAGTTAAGCCCACTACTGACCTCCCTGGAGAATCTTGTTTCAGCAACAGGCATCCTTGGCAAAAAAAAAATGTTTCTAGTCAGGAGCTCTCTGAATAAAATCTGCCCTGAGCTTGAACAATGCAACTAAATCTTTTTTGGGAAGTCTTTGATTTGGAATTTCACAGTGTACATGGTGACCTCCTCACTTGCATATCATGCAGATTTTGCCCTAAGAGACTATTTAGATAAGTGTTAATTTCAGCTGAAGCTCAGTTAAGATAGGTGCCTGAACCTGTGAATTAGAAATACTCATTCTGGTCCTAAATCCAGAAGCCTCTGAGGTTAAGGGTGGTGTCAAACCTGACTTGAATTTCATGGCTGGCCTCAGCTTTCATAATTGGTGAATTGAAACCTCAGGTCTGAATCATTCTCTTTACCCTGAAAAGTTGGGTCTGAACTTCATGGCTCAGTTTCACTTCCCCTTGGGAGTTGCTGCCATCATTAATATTAATTTGTGAAGCTTCTTGTGCTTTCCACTTCCTTGAGTCTATGAAGTTTGCTGGATCTTGTCCTGCATCTTCACTGCCAAAGGACAGTTCACACCCTTCTGTACCTCCTGTAATTGTGTAATTAGGTAACATTTCTTCAGGGCCTTAGATACTCTAGCCTGTTAGCATAGATGTTTTCTCCGCCCAACACTGCAAGTCTTAGAAGTGCAGGAAGCTGGAGACAATGTAATTGTATGAAACTTGACCTTGAGTGCTGCAGGTTTCAATAAATTATCTAGGTATAAGCCTTTTCTTTCCTTTTACACTTTGCTTATTTGAAGTAATAACTATTCTCTTTGCATAGAAGGAAAGCCAGTTCTCAGGGATTGGTGTAACCAGTTATACCCAGACAAACAAGTTTCCCAATGGGAAATAAGATGGGAATGCGCCCTTGCACATTCTCTGGGGGGTCACGATGATATGGACAAACAAGTGCCAGGCTCCGCGGTGAGCTGGACAACCTCTGCTCTGCCGGACAAGCATGGATTTTGTGGGTATGTTGTGTGGGGGAAGCATGCCTGCTTCCCCAGCAGCTTTGCCTAGTCTTGCAAATGCCCCTGGTGTCAGAGAGAGAAAAAACTGCTCTCTTGTGGCATGGTGGTTCTTCGCCAATTGGATCCGTTTTAATGATAATTTTCTGCATATCCCAAGTAAGACCCCACTCCAGATGGGATGCCGCAGCCGTAACTTGATCTGCTGGGCTGCCGTTCAGAAGCAGTCTGGTCTTCACGCTCTGGATCACTTACAAGGCAGGATTGCAGCTGGGACCCTTGGGGGTGGGTAGAGGGGGAGCTCACCAGCAAGCCTCTCTGGCCTGGTTCACAGATATGCTGGATGGAGTTTGGGGCTGTCTGGACTTGAGGAAGGCTAGTGCTGTTGTCGAGTGGTTGGAATCTGATACTCTTTGCAAGCAGCCTGTAGGATTTGGATATCAGATTCTCCTTAATACCAGCAAAAGCTGTATGTTAGTGTCCCAGGCAGCTCTGACCATCTCAGCAGCGGTCCCTAAGGTGTATGGAGTTTGTCTTGAGCAAAGAGCCTCTGGCAGTTATACATATGCCTGATAACAATCTGATTACATGAATAAATAGGAATTTTGGGGAAACCAAGGTAATAAATGTGACCCGATCTGAAAATGGTTTCTGCAGTCAGGATATAGGGGTAGTTGCCATGGTTTGAGATGACTTCCGCAGTTTTTGTTCTAATGAAAAAGTTTTTGACCACAAGGAAAGCTTAACTTAAAAATGAGCATTTTGAGTTTTGGCAGCTGTTTGCTGGCTTTGCTTACGTTGTTTTCAACTGAAAACCTTAGAAACCTTTCCTTAAATAAAAAATCTGAACTGAAAGTGAAGCTTCTCTTTGTCAGTGTTTCATGATTTGTTTTATAACTGTCCAGCATATCTGGGAAACTTCTTATTTACTGCTATTTACTCTCTCTCCAATGATCTTTATCTGTGATGCTCCTAGGGTGTCAGTGATTTCACTAGCAGGTCACCACTGCCACAAACAGCAAACATAGCCGATTGGGTGCGTACTCTTAACCAACTACTGTGATTCCTGTCCTTAACGTCTCCTTGGTTTGCAGGACCTCCATGCAGTCGCAGTCATCCTATGGCTCCAACTCTCCACCACTGAGCAAAATGAACAGCATGAACAAGCTGCCCTCGGTCAGCCAGCTAATTAACCCCCAGCAGCGCAATGCCCTGACCCCAACCACCATCCCTGACGGCATGGGAACCAACAGTAAGAAACCCTTGTTGCTGCTTCTCCTGTTTTATGTGTGCTCCCCGCTAGTCTGGGCAAGGAGACTTGGCATCTCCAAGCCGGTAGTGTTAGGCTGGGGAGCCTGGAGTACTTGCTGGAAACATGCAGAGCCAAATACTGCTTACTGCTGTGCCACAGGGCAAGGCTTCAGCATCTTGCTGTAAGCCTCACAGAGGTGAACAGAGCTACTTCTTGCTGCACGTCTGGCTGACTGCACTGTCATCTGTCTTTCAAGACTTGTTTTTTCTTCCTTTCCCAGCAGAGGAGATGCAAATGTTGGCAAACATTTTTTTCACTCTGTTCAATTAAGACACGTCTTAGTTTCAAAGGAAATATCTGCATCTCGCAGCTCTGTAACCTGCTTCCTCCTGGCTGCTGAAGAGTGCCCAGCAGCCCTGTAAATCCAGGATGACAGACATGGTTCTGGGGGCTGAGTTTTGTTGCCCCTGTTTTTTAATTTCAAAAGCACTGGACCCTTGCCCACACCTGTTGCTGATCCCCTTCGGCTGCGCTCAGTGTCTCTGAAAACAAAGCTATTTGGCTTCTGTATTGGGTTACGCTGCTGGCTCTATCCTACTCCCCTCCTGCAGCAGGGAAAGCTGAGATGAGGCTTGCTTAGTTGCTTAGGTTTCTTAGCCTGCTTGTAAGGGAAGGTGATGTGGCAGTGCTGCCGCCGACAGTTATTCCAGTAAGGGGAGAGCTCCTGAAGGACTGTCTGTCATCTGGTCCTTCTGCAGATTGCAGCCCTGCCTGGAATTCCCCTTGAGCTTGCTCCATGCAGGGCTTTGCAGAAGATTTAAAGCTGCTTTGTCAGTGGGTGCTATCCTTTGGTGCTGTACTGGGGGTGAAGCGGTGGTCCAGGTATGCCTGGGTAACAATGTGCTCCTCCTTCTCTCCTCCAGTTCCCATGATGGGCACCCACATGGCCATGACTGGTGACATGAATGGCCTCAGCCCCACGCAGGCGCTGCCTCCTCCCCTCTCCATGCCTTCAACGTCCCACTGCACCCCCCCTCCTCCGTACCCCACAGACTGCAGCATCGTCAGGTGAGCGGGAGCAGGCTGCCCAGCGCACATTTCCCACCAGCAGGGAGTGGAGGCCTCGTTTCAGGGGTCTTGAAGGGTCCTGCCAGGGCCCTTGACCTGTTCTCCTGGAGCATTGGATCCCAGTGGGTCTTGGCAGTCCTGGGGCTGGCACCCTCTAGGCACCAAGCCTTCAACCCCCACCTCTGAGCAGCTGAGAGAAACAGGGACGTTGGGACTGCAAGAAGCCAAGCGATGCAGCATCTGTTGGACTGGTGGAGCTGAGGGTACCAGGCAGTCTTTGCAAACTTTTCTTTTTTCTTTTTTCTTTTTTCTTTTTTCTTTTTTCTTTTTTCTTTTTTCTTTTTTCTTTTTTCTTTTTTCTTTTTTCTTTTTTCTTTTTTCTTTTTTCTTTTTTTTTTTTTTTCCTTTTTTCCCCCCTTTGGCCACCCGAGACAAGCCATGGATGGGTTCAGAAGCTCCTCTGCCCTCCATGAGGTCAAACAGGTTGAAAGATGCTGCCCATAAAGGAGGAATCCTTTATGTTCAGAGAGGAATGTGCTGACTTGATGTATTTTGTGTGCATGATGTGTCTGAGCCCCACTGCCTTGCTGAAGCCCTCTATCCATGCCGCAGGCTGCTGTGGGCTCAGCCACCTTCTGGGTGAAGTGACCTGGCAGGATGGCCCATGTGAGCCTTCCTGCCCCAAGATCCAGGCTGTGCAGCACTGGCTCTTGACTAAGGCAATGTGCTGCCACAAGGGTTGTCTGCTAGGTGCTTAGCTGAAGGACTCCCTCATTTGTTTGATATGGCAGCAATGTGGCTTGCTGGCCTGGGATGTCTTGGAGAAGGTCAAGCAAAGGGTGAAAGCTTTGTTTCCTGTTGCTGCAGGTTGGCTGAGTGTTTGGTTTTTCTGTGGTTTGGGCTGTTGCAGCCAGGGTGATCCTTTTTCTTTCTCCTTCCTTCCTTCCTCCTCTGCAGCTTCTTAGCGAGGTTGGGCTGCTCATCCTGTGTGGATTATTTCACGACCCAGGGGCTGACCACCATCTATCAGATTGAGCATTACTCCATGGATGTAAGTAACTCCTCACCATTTCCTTTGTTTGCACTCTTGGCCCTGCTTTAGGAATGGGTCAGAAATCCAGACTCAGCATATTTTTATTTTATATAATTTGTTTGATTTAAGGCTGTTGCACACAGAGAAGACATATTGTGAGGTGAAAAGTGGCTGGACTTAGGGCCAGCGTTGTAACTGCCTTGCCTGGCACAGAGAGAGAGTGTCTCCTCCTCCCCACCACTCTCTGTTTTAGCCCCAAAAATGGCCCCAGCCCACATGCCTGTTAATTCTGCAAGGCTTGGTTTCAGTTTACACTGCTCTGAAACACCTCACTCGCCTGCAGACAAGTAGGCTGTCCAGAAGTGGTCTGTGTTTTTCCCTCCCTGCTTCTGTTTTCTGGCCTTACCTTGATCTTCCCTTGCCACTGGCGTCTCAGCCCTGTTTTGGTTTTGATCTTTTTTTCTCTTGCATGGTGCTTGCTGCAGGGTTGCTGCTTCCTTTCCTGTGCCATTGCTGTCCTCCGAGCTGGCTGTCCCAGTTTTTTGCCCCAAGATTTTGCGAAGCTGTGGTGCTTTTGCTTCCTAGCATGGGCTGCCTTCCTTCTGCTGCTGCTATAATTAGAAAAGCTGACCCAAATTAACCAAAGCTGGTTGCTAATTTTTTCAGAAGCTGATATCACATTTCCCAGAGTCTAGGTAATGCTACCCTCAGGTACTGCACCAGAGATGATGAGGCCTCAAAGTTTTGTAAGGTTATATGTCTGTTCGTAGTTACGTTCAAGTAAGTAAGGCAGTTTCTATAGGGTCAGACCCAGAGCTTTCAATACTGGAGCTCAGACTTGAATTCTAAAATCTTTTTGCAGGCTTTGAAATAAACACAGCAGTTTTCAAAGCTGTTGAATTTCTGCAGCCCAGCATCCCCTGCCGTAGACAACCAGCAGATCTTCCAGAGGTTGTCTTGGATGCCTTGCAGTCCAGTTAAACATCTAGCTTGAGGTCACCATATCTCATGCATAAATGTGTGTTTTGTGTAACTTCAGAACAGACCTTGTGTTCTTGCTGCCTCTTGGCTGCTGCACACTCTTGTTAAAAAGTGAACCACCACCTTCAGGAGCAGTGGTTTGTCTCCTGTGGTGCATCATGGCCAATTTCAGCAGCATTGTTGGTTAGTAGGCATTTGCAGAGTGGCCCAGAGGCTTCTTCTGTTCCCAGCTCCCAGCTTACCCAGGTATCACCCCGTTAAGCGCTCCACCTTGCCTTTCCAGGATCTGGTGAGCCTCAAGATCCCAGAGCAGTTCCGCCATGCCATCTGGAAGGGCATCCTGGACCACCGGCAGCTCCATGACTTCTCCTCCCCTCCCCACCTCCTGCGCACTCCCAGCGGCGCCTCCACGGTCAGCGTGGGCTCCAGCGAGACGCGAGGGGAGCGGGTTATCGACGCAGTCCGCTTCACGCTCCGACAGACCATTTCCTTCCCTCCCCGCGACGAGTGGAATGACTTCAACTTTGACATGGATGCCAGGCGCAACAAACAGCAACGCATCAAGGAGGAAGGGGAGTGAGCACCATGGACCCCGCACCACCCCGCCTCGGCCACAAACTGCTCAGCCCTTGTCTTCCTTCTGCTTGGTACTGCACCCCTGGACGAAGGGCGGAGGGAACCTTCTTGTTCATTTATTCTGAGTTATGCCCTTGATGCTGTCTAGGTCATACTCCTGGACCACAACCTCCACCCCAGCTCTTGCAAGGGGAAGAGCGGGTGGTATTTCCTTGAAAGCCATTGACCTTCTTGAGAAGGCGGTGTTCTTGTTTTGTGTTTTCCTTTGGGGAGAGGGCTTCTTTTCTTGACTTTCGAATCCTCACACACCCTGTGGGCATCCTGACCTGCAAACTTGTGTCTCTCATCCAACAATCTCACTTTGAAAAGCAGGAAGGTGAAAATTTTCTTAAAAGCAAAAAAAAAAAAAAAAACCAAACAAAACAACTCATCTCAACCCCAAAACCAAATGCAAAAAACCCAAAGCCACCGAACTCTGAACTGGCAGTTCATTCGAAAAAGAAATGGGAATTGGTCTGCTAAACGTTGCACTTAACCAGCCTCTTCCCACGGAGCTGAGTGCTCTGTTCATGTGTAATAGTCTCCAGCGGAGACAGCACATGCACTTTGCTGGGCAGGCCAGTGCTTACAGCCACCTGCAACTCACTTTTTCATTTTCCCTCACCTTCTCTGGGAAAAGAAACAAAACTGCTGTCTCTTCTTGTTTTGAATTTACATTCATATCTATGTCCTGGTTTGCTTGTTTCAGGATATAAATGCAATTACAGCCACTGGTCACTCTTGAATTTTGCCCTCGACCCATCCTTTAGCCATTCTGTACTACTACTGACATTTAAGCTAGAGAATTAGGCTTTGCCACATACGCAGCCTGGATAGTTTAGCATAAGGATTTGCCTGCCTAGCCTCCAGTTGAACAGAGAACCAACTGAGAGCCGCATATTGATTTGTAGGGCTTCAGCTATCCTAAACCCAGACAATCTTTTACTTGGACCATGCTAGATTGGTTTCATGCCAAGTAAAGTAGAACCATCTTTAGATATATCTGTAATAGGCTGGAGCCTGTTGCGGTTTGTTGGTGGTGACTATAGACTAAGTGATGAGCAACTAGAAGTGGAGAGTAAAAAAAGAAAGATATTTCCAACTGCCTTGGAACAGGGATGGGTTCCTGGCAATATGAGTGTTGCTACTGCAGAAAGTCACGTTTACATGAGAAATTGATTCTTCTCTGTGGTTGGTTTTTGGTTTTGTTTTTTGGATTTGTTTTTTGTGATTTCTTTATTGGTTCTACAGCAGCTGTGTTCTGAAGCATTTCCTCTGGCTGCCAGTGATCTTGTGGACAAGTAACTGAACAGAGAACATGTTTTCACATTTATATTGGCCAAGGTAGTGAGACGCTAACATACACAAAACAAACCTAAATGGAGGAGCCCAGCTCAGCACAGCTGCTCTCAAGTTGGCCTGCTCTTTTTAACAGTAAGCCTGACTTTTCGTTGGTTTTTTTTAGCTGAGGAAAGATGAGAAAGCAGCTTAAATCACTTCTCATCCTACCTTGCTATAACCAAATCATCTCGTTTCAATGCAGTGGCTTTTTTGTGGGCCCTGCTGTGTGCCATGTATTTCATTTAAGCCTGATATTGTTAGCATCCTACTCCATCTGTCTGTTGTGCCAGGTCTATGATGCATTCGAAGACTGCCTTTCAGTAACTGTGCAAGCCTATTTTGGATAGCTCTAACTGGTATTGAAAGATTGTTACCCTGTAAAGTGTGTATATAAATATTTTTTTGTATGTGTAATTTTTGTTTCCTACAGCATAACATGTCGATTTTTATTTCTTCTTGGGCTACCGGGTCTGACAGAACCACAGTAAAATGTTGTTTGTTTTTCTGTTTTTGTTTTTTTTTAATTATTATTTTTATGCAGAATGCTTACAGTATACCTTGTAACAAATGGCTCGTCACTGGACAAATATATTTGTGTTTTTCATACTGAGATTCCTGTGTTACTTTGCAGTTGAGGGAGAGGGGAGCAGGTACTGGAAGCCTGTTTTATCATTTATTTTGTAACACTTCAAAGAGCAGTGTCCTAGATTTCAAAGTATTTAACATGCTCAGTGTGAAAACTTACTATGTCTTTTTTGTTGTTGTTGTTGTTTTCCTATATGCTACAAAAGAAGCGAGTCATCCTGCTCTTGACCTGGTGCAAGAATTAATTCAGCTGGGCAGTGTTAGTGCAGGGGAAGTGTTAGTGTGGATGCTTTGCAGATTCCTGGAGATGAATTGGGCTGTGCCCTTCTCACCTCCCAGGTTTTGCATTACCATTGTGTAATTCTTCTGAGCTGCTTCAGTATTGTACCAACATTGATGCAAAAATACTGTCATTTTAGGAACTAGGAAGCTTCTGACTATAAAGGTTAATGCAGTTAAGGCTGTGCCCAGAGTCTGGGTGCAAGAACGTCAGTATCTGTCTTTCAGCTCAGCAGTGAGATGGTCAGCAGTCTGCTTTTCTGCTGCATCACTAATGATTAAAATATATGCTGTGAAAACCTTTCTACTGTATACCGCTATGGAGCCCACTTCTGTATAACTGGAATCTTCAAGTGAGTTTGAACTGCTGTAGCTTTTACCCTCCTCTGTAGAGCTGTGATTTTTTTTTGTTTTGTTTTGATACATCAAAGCATATGGGTTAATTGAGCTGAGAATCTGCCAATGCTTGTAGCAATGACAGTGTTGCCTGCACCAAGACCTGTGTGTGCTTTGGAACACCTTGTTGTTGAAGTCAATGAAAATAAAAGCCGAAGTGAAAATGACACTGAATTCCCAAACAATTTCTTTTGTTGCCTGAGCGCCTTCTTGGAAGTGAGCAGGAGTCTTTGCTGCTGCTTCCTCCTCTGAGCAGTCAGGGCCCAGTGTTGCCTTTGCCCACGTGTGCAGTTTTCTCATCCCCACACCATCCATGTCACAAGGGTGTGTCATAAGGTGCCATCGCACACCCATCTGCCTTCTTTCTGGCAGATCGAATGGGTCAGCCCCCGTAAGCCTCATGATGAACTGTGAAGTCTTCTGGCTTTTGCATTGTTTGCATGGCTCTGGTTTTTTTTTGCCCTCTCACTGGGTTTCTTCTTTCTGGTTTTGAGCAGGGCACTGGGAAGTGCCCTGTGTTCAGTGTTCAGCTCAAGCACAATGGAACTGTGGTTTCTGTGTGCCCTAGTTGGGAGGAAGGAAGGTACACTTGGAGCAAGCAGGGTCAGTGCTGCCCTTTCTTATCTCCACACTTGTGGAACAGCCTTGCACAGCCATCTCCACTACCCCCGTGGAGCCTGGGGAGGATTGTCCTCATGTAACTTACACCAAAGGCTTTGTGCATCACCCTGAGAATCCTCTCTCCTACCAAAGCCATTTCCTTTTCTTTGGTATCTCAATAATTCTTTCAAGGATTTGAAAGAAGAGCAGCTCAGAGCCGGCGGGGTGGCTGTCCTGAAAGTGATGGAGTGGCCTCTGTCAGCACAGCTTCATCAGTGGTTTCTATATGGGGCCCATGTCTGTCTTCTACAGATTTCCCTGATCATGAGTCAAAAAAAAAAAAAAAAAAAAAAAAAACCAAACAAAAAAAAAATCCCACGAAGATCTCAGAAGAATGAAAGTCCATGGGTTTCCTTAGGAGTTAGCTTCACATTTACCATTAGGGTAGGGAATGCCTGTCTGATTTATTTGGTTCTGGTCACTGTTTCTTTTCCCCTTTGGCAAAAAATCTAGACTCTGGTGAAAGCAGTTATCTCTGGATATCAATATCCATAGGCCTGTTTGCACTCTGGCAGTCAGGGATTGCTTGAATGTCATGTTAAAAACTAGTATTTGCCCTCAAAGAGGGAAGTCCTACTACAGTGGCTGCAAGAACTTGCTGTTTCAGCTGATAGACTCTGCCTCTAGATGAGCAAATTGGATGAGGTGAAATAGGACTTTAGTTCCATTAACCAGGTAAGCTTGAAATATGTTTGCCAATGATTGTAATTGGTGTCTGCTGCAATCCACTGTTGGAGTAGGGAACTTCTGCATTCCTTAGGTTACAGCAAGGATTTCAGGAGTGAGGAATCCCAAGCTGGTTCTCTCCCTTTTGCCCTCCACCCATACTCATTGGAATTTTGTCTTTGGATATTGGGATGCTTTATATGCAGGCATGAGGTTTTCAGGGCAGGGATCCATTACAAGCTTCCAGCTGTGTTTTGCAAGCCTGGGTGGACCTCTGAAGACGTGCATGCCCTTCTATGCTGCTAGTTCTAAGTGTGCTGAAGCTAGCAGTCCCCTGGAATGAAACTTATCTGGACACAACAAACCTTGGCAAACCTCTGAGTGGAGCCTGTAAAGGGTGCCTTGCTCATTACATTCTTCCTGCCCTGCATGGCTTAGCAGAAAGCCTTTCCTGACAGCAAAGAGCCTGCCTGTGTTGTGGAGGGAGGAGTGCAGGACCTGGCCTCCCGCTCTGCCTCTTTGCAAGTAGTTTCTCAGCAGGAAAACTGTGTGGGCAGCCCAGCCCTAGCACCCAGTGGGAGCTTGTGCTACTTGGCCTTCTGATTCACTACGCTATAAAATGTACAGCTTATACCAACTGTGTGAAGGTCAGTGAGCAGCTACTCCAGGCCGTGCAGGGCTCTCCTGCATGGCCTGCTCTGTGCGGCAGCAGTGCACAGCCACTACCGAGATACAGAGTGTGGCCACCTGAGCGTGGGCTGTGCTTGTGCTGAGCCTTCACCAGCCACGTTTGGCAAATAGTCTCCCCTGACTGCCAGGCTCAAGCTAGTGGTTTCTGGATCCTGAGATATTTTGTCTCTCTGTGACCCATGACAGCAGCAAATTGTCTTCCTGAGCCTATAGCAAAGGGCAGAGGTTGGAATTCTGGAGCCTTACTGTTGATGTTTGGATACACTGGCCATGAACATCAAATAAACTGGGAGGAAAAGAATCTTTATGCTCTGTTGGAAAGGACTGGCTGCATCTTTCTCCCAGCTTGCTTCCCTAAGACCAAGGAGCCAAAATTTAACACAGAAGTATATGACAGTTCCCTTTGCTACAGCTTTCCTCTCCTGATCCTGGCCCATCCCTGATCCCTTTTCTTTACGCCCAGCTTGTCTCAGCTGTATCTACCATCCCTTCAGCACAAGGCCTTAACATCAGCACTGTGGAACCAGCTGGTTTATTTTGTGTGTATGTGCATTTCTATTGGTAGGTGCTTTTCGATCAGTGAGGAGTTGGAGCCTCTCTGCAATCGCCCTCCATCTGCCTGTGGATGTTACAGGGCTGCCCACTGCATAGGTGAGTGTGGCTGTGTTCCTCCTTAGCTCAAACTGGTCAAAGTCCTTTTCTGAGGAGGTAGGGGGATCAGTTGGTTTTATCAAAATTGCTTCCTTGTAAACATTCCTACAGTGTCATAAGTTTTGTTCTTAGGAAACATCAGTTCTGCCTTCAGGAAGTGAGCCAGATGCCTGGAACCAGTGGTGAGTAAAGGGAAAGCTATGTGAGATTGGGGGGCAGAATATTCAGGATTTGGGGTGGAACATGGGGGCTGCTGCTGCAGCCCCAGCACATGGGCAAGCACCAAGGGGTATCTCTGTGCATGGTGTACACTGTGTGCCTACAGCATGGAAGCCAGGGGTCCCGATCACACCAGCGAACATTGCTTGTCCCCAGTGTGTTTCTGCTTTGGTGGCTGCAGTCACAGTAGTACCATGCCTTGCTCTCTTCCCACAGCAACGTCATACACAGGCCCATGAGCAGCTGGATTTCAACTTGATAGCTCTAAGATTCAGTGTTCAGCGAGGGTCTTCATGCATCATTCAGCTGATTTCCTCACTGCTGCTGCAGTGCACTCTCCTTGCTTGCAGTGATAATGTGAGCATGGCAGCCAGCGGCTTTTTTGGCTGAGCCACTTCCCCAGACGATGGGGAAACATGCTCCAACAGAAGGTAAATGCCTTCTGGCATGCTCAGCAATTACTCACAGGCAGATTGGCTGATATCAACCATTACAGCATGCAAGGGAGATGCTTACATTGTCTCTCCCAACTGCCTAGGGTAGGAGATTAGGTTCCCTGCATCATCAGTGGCAAGAAAGTCCCTGGGGAGCCATTCAGAGCATATTAGCTTCCCACTCTGAATCGTGCCCTGGAAGATGTGGTCTCATAATTGCCTGCATCAAGGCCAAGGGAAGACTAACCTTGTTTGTTGACATTGAGTGGGATGGCTCTGTCCGTGCAATCAGCTTTGCCAAGTTCCTAAGGATTGTGGCTCACTGCGAAAGGCACTCTCATGGCACAGCCATGTACAATCCAGCAGCGAGTAAGTGTTTGAAGGGGTCTGTGTGAGGGAAAGAAACTGATGCAGGATCTGAAGAGAAATAAGGAAAAACTAAAACATCTCTTCCGCAGGCAGGCCATTAAAAAAATAAAATTGAGACAACGGGAGATCTGGCTGCACTGCGCTTCCGAGTACATCATCTCCAGCCCGCGCTGGTTCCTCTGTGAAGGGGATTTGTAACGCTACCTTCATCGTACAGACAAGAGCACAGCAGCTCGGAGGGCTGCGGCAATGCGTAGTCCGCGAGCGGCGAAGCGGAGCCGGACGGGCGGCTGCCTCGCTGCCAGGGGAGCCACTGCCCTCTAGTGGGACCCCCTGCGGACCCGGCGCCTAGCACCTCTCCTGCTCTGCGGTCCCGCAGCCTCGATCAGGGATGCAGGGACTCACTGCAGCTGAAGGTGGCTGTGGCTGGCGGCTCATGGTGCCAACCCTCCGCCTCCTGCCACCGTTGTCGTCCCATGGGGGTGCAACCCGAACCACTGAACCTGTGCCCCCTCTCAGCCCCTCAAATGGCTCCTGGGCATCGGTTTTATAGAACTGCCTATTTCAACACCTTTTCCCTTGCATCCCACATGCAAGAGCTGCAGCAGCAACTCTTGTTTGCTTATTTTGCATGCGTAGAGTAAGTAAGTGATCTACTGATGTTTCAGAACAAACTTTACTGTAGTTGCTTCTCAGGGAAAGCTGCTGCTCTCTTGCCCTTTGCTGTGCACCCAGGGAATCCCCAGGGCTGTGCCCATGCCAACCAACACCAGCACAAATGAGAAATTCAGAGGAGGAAGACGAAAAACCATCACCTGCCAAGCCAGCAAACTGCTGCTCTCACCCCAGGCTGCAAAAAGCCTGAAGCTGTGCCCTCGGTTGGTGAACCAGAGATGTCTCCAGAGCCAGGAGGTTGGTTGGAGGTGCACTGGGGGCAAGCAGCCCTGCACAGTTACCTGGTGCTGCAACACCTTGCAGCTACAGCCATCATTCAGCAGCACCCCAGGCTCCCAGTGCCATGCATGCTTGCCCAAGGACATGAGATGTGCCCCACCTTCCCTCCACACACGCACACAGAGTCTTGGCGGCAGAACTTCTCCTGCCAAAGCGATACACATCTATTCTTACAGCTGAGAAAATACCACCAGGTATGTTGCGGGGAGCACACGAGGCAGCCAGGAACTCCCACAGCAGCACCTGGCTGGAGCAATGGTGGGGGGCTCCAGGCTCCTATGCTGCTGCTGCAGCAGCCAGCTCAGCCAGTCTGGGTGGGGAGCCCAGCACCCTGCCAACCCGCCTGCGGCACCCAGCTCCCCACTGTGCACCTGCGTGACTCCGTAAGGTGCTGCACACAGAGGGACGTGCTCCCCAGGGCTGCTTGCTTGGAGGCTGTGGTCTGGCTCCAGCTCAGCTTGGTGGTACATGCTTTGAAAGCTCGCCCTGCTCTTTTAATGATTCTGCCCCATGGGAGGTCAAACGTGACAGCAGTCCCACCACCGGGCAGGCACCCGCTGCAGTTCAGGGCTGTGCCACGGAGACAGTTTCCAGCTCCCGAGGAGATGGCTGGGGAGCTGGAGAGGATGGCACCCTCCTTGGGTCCTGAGTGAGGAGGAGTGTGCAGTGCTGGCAGCTATGGGCAGTGCTTGTGTGGGATTTGAGCTCCATGGCCACGCTCTGCCCACCGCTGCCCTGGCCTCCAGGTCCCTGCCTAGCTTTCCTGGGCTGGGTCACTCTGATCTGCAGGAAGCAAAGAGGGAAAAGTGCCCACACCACTCATTTGCACATGACGAAGTGATCTGGGTGATCTGGGTTCTCAGGGGTGGACAAGCCATTGTCAGGCATTTTTCTTCAATTATTTAGCATTCAGCCCAAACATTTCCAGGCACTTTCCAACTTGGCCATCCCCAGTCTCTACTTGCACTTCCCTTTCCCTCATCAGCAAATGCAACGTGAAGCTGGGCAGGAGCAGGTCTGAAGGGGAGTATGTTGGAGTGGCCCCTTGGTCTTTTGGAAGGGATTTTCAGCTCTGTCCTACAGCAGTAAACTTTGGGAAGATGTTTTCTAGGATAGCCTCTGATTTCCTCCACTTTTTCCTGAGTTTCCTAAAGAGCACCACAGGGAATCTGCTGACTTTTTCCAGTTTTCTTCCTGAGGTTGTTTTTGGGTTTTGGATGGTTCTCTTTAAGTTTTGTTTTGTTTTCCCAAATCCTTCTGTGAGCTTGTGATTAATACAGCTTCTGATTCATTGGAAATCGCCTCTGGAGACAACGCTGAAGATCTCCACGTGTGATCCATCTTCTTCTTGGTTACATAGCCCTCAGTGCTGGAATTGGGTAAGAAATGTTACAACAGATCCTAGTGCTCAGTGGCAGGGATGTTAGGAAACAAAATACTGCACAGTGCTGCGTGAAAAGCTCTTTGATTTATTAAAGGCGTGGGTGGCTGAGCAGTTGCATCAAATCATCCACACACCATGGCGAAATGTGAGATAAATGTATTGATTTCTTACTCCAAGGACACTGTCAAGCGGCCCTTGTTGAACCTGGGCACAGTTACCAACCTGAAGCTGAACATGAGTATTTTCGTGAAGATGTCTTTCACAGAAACAGGAGGTAAGGGGTCACCTTTACCACAATGTGCCTAGAAGGTGCTGCAATGCCTATGTGTATGAAGCCTAGCCCTACAGCAGTGTCCAGCACCCTTCCTCCGCAGCAGGATTTGGCCCTCTGAAGGCTGATGCAGAGCTCTTGCATGCTGAGCTGAGCAAATAGCCAGCCCTGAGCACTGGCATGAGTGAGCTGGTCCCTCCCTTATGGTGTTCAGCTCTGGCCTGAGCCCCAGACTCACAACACCCACTGAAAGGCCTGAGCAAGGCTTCTATTTGCCAGAGGAGCAGCCTGTGGCAGTGCCTGCCTGCCAGTGAGGGTGAGGGATGAGGACGCAGACCTCACTGTTTGCTCTTCCTATAGAAGAGCTTTCTTCCAGCTTGAAGAGCTATGGGTAGCAGGACAGTTACTTCTATTAAAATTTATATTCTAGCCTTTACTGCCACTTAATTAGTGACTTGAACAGAAGGAAGTCAGTGTTTAGGAGCTATCAGCAGGTGGGATCGTGCTGTGCATTGAAGGGTAAGGGCTTATGGTATAAAGACATGCACCAAAACCACACACAAACTTGATTTGCACATCTCTAACAGCAGTGGCTCAGCCTGCCCCAAAGAAGCGATGGCTGAACATGTTCCACCTGGACCTGAAACTTATCATTTCACCCAAGCGTAGAATATTAGCAAGTAACCATTAAGGTAAATGTATTACAGTCAGGCCATAGGCAGCATCTCCCACAGATTATTTCAGCCTTTCCTTGGAGGTGAGGAAATTGGACAAGATGAAAAGCCCTGCCAGGGATGCCAGCAGCTCGATGAAGGGCAGGAGAGGAGGTGAAGGCAAAGGCACTCTCTATCCCATGCAGGCTGTGACCCGCTGCTGCCTGGAGAGGTCTCAGGAGCAGAGAGTGCTGGCTGAAATGTCATTATTTTTACTTTTTTCCTGTTGTTTTTCTCAGTGGTGCCCCAATGGCAGGGAAGCAGCACAGAGTTACTGCAGTATTTCACAAGAGATGAAGCCCAGCAAGAGAGTCTGACTTGGGAAGGTATGGACCACAAATTGCAGCACTTGACTCTTTTACACATCTTCAAGATAAATGAGTAGAGCTTTCCTTCTGCTCCATTTGAACTGAGGTGAAGCTGGGCCCGAACAGCACTTTGGTTAACCCTTGCATGTCTGGTTAGGCCAGGACATCTGGAATACCTTTGAGAAGGCTCTCAGCTAGTTGAGGCAGCTAAATCAAACCCAGTGAGGCTGCAGAAAAGGGTGCCCAAGACAGACATCTATATTAATACAGGTAAATTTCCTAAGCCTGATTTTCTTCCCATTCGTGCTGGTTTAGCTGGTTGTGAGCATCCCTGTTGCATGTGGAAGAAGAGCAATGCTGATTGGGGTGGCCAGGCATAGTAGGGAGGAAGAAGCTCTGGGTGATGCTTCCGGAGCTGGCCTGGATTTCCAGGCAGCAATCTGCCCTTTTCCACCTCCTAAATTAGAACAGGATGATCCCTCTGGTGCATTTATATCTGTTTGTATCAAGTATGTCTGCAAGCCTTCAGACTTCCATGGCCTGGCATCATGGCGACTAATGACTTGTAGAGCTGCCAAAGGAGGGGAAAGCAAAGAGTTCTGTTGGGGTTTTCCTGAAAACTTCAAGGTGTTTAGCAGGAATCAGCAGCAGCTATGTCATCCCTTGGGAAGATTGGAAGTGCTGTAAGTGAAATGCAGTTTGAAAGCAGCAGGGGAGAACCCAAGTCGTGCTTGGGGTATGCACCATTTGGGTTTCACTTCCAGGCCAGTAGTACACGGTGTTCACAGCTAGGGCAAATTGGTGCTGAGGGATGGAGACTCTTCTGCATGGCCTGGAGCATGGGCTACCCAGCGGTAGCTTCTGACCTGGAAATTTTCTTTTGCTGCTGGCCCCATCATGAGAGCAGGAGAGATGTTTGTTATCTTTTGTCTGGTGGCACCAGCGGTTGAGCAAGAGGAGCAGGAGGCCAGCTGCCGGAATCTTATTCATGCCATCCGGAGCTCCTACTTAATCCTGCTGGGTGGAGGACTCGCAGGCTTGGTAACATTCCTGGAATGGTGCATCTCACCTTTCGTTTCAGTGTAATTAGTCTGAAAGGAGAGAAAGGATGTGCCATCTTCCACCTCAAGGGGAACTGTTAAAGATTCGTTATGCTCCCAGAGCAAACACAGTTTGTAGGTTTGGCCCCAAGCAGTGATGCTAGCAGCTCCAGCCAGCACCATCAGTCCCAGCCATGGGGAAAACCCTCCTGGGCTGCTTTGCTTGCTGCGAGGGCCGGTGAGTCACCTGAGGAAGCACAGGGCATGGCCGGGCTGGGCAGAGAGTCTGTGTATACTTTGTCCCATCCCTAAGTTGCTGTCAGGCCCATGTTTTGATGTGGGAACAGTTATTCTGAAAGTGTTTGATCAGAGCACCTCAGGGTGTCAACTGCATGTGGCTCAGGGCTTTCCCTGGGGACCTTCGGTGACAAACCCCTTCCCTACAGCTGTACAAAATAAGTCCAAGCTATAAGGCCAGGACTTTCAGCGATCACCCCACTGCTGATGAGGAGCTCACAGCCTGCCCTATCTTCACCCTGCACCATGGACTGACTGCTCGTATTAAAGGCTTCATTTTTCCTTTGACCCATTGGGCAGAGCAAGGAAGGATGGACTCATGCTAGAGCTTTTTCCAGTGTCCTTGGTGGGAGGCATAAAAACTGCTGTGTGAGGTGTCTGAGGGCTTTCCCCAGTGAAAAACAGTTCCTCTGCTCAGAGGAGCCAGGCTGTGGCCCTACCGCTGTAGGCAAGTAACTGTCACATAGAAGACAGACATGAAACTACTCAGCTCCTTCTGCCTCACCCAGGGCCAGAAGGGTTTTTTTGAAAACAAAAATAAACGGGAAAATTCAGCCTCCACCCATCCACCCAATTTGGACGGCAAATCAAATAAAACAATCTCGAGCTGGCACCACAGGAGCAGTGGATGCCAGCTCCCAGCTTCTCACATGAGGTGTCGAAACAAAAAGAGATGAACAAACAACCCCCAGGTGCCTGGGAGCAGCAAACTGGTTTTAAGATGCTGGTGGGTTGTTTGTTTCCTGTGTGGTGGTGGGAGCAGCCTCCCGCATCCCCCACGGCACTGAGCAGCTGCCCCCCACAACACTTGGCCACCCCTGGACCACAGGCACATGTTGATGGGGCTCCACAAGAGTGCCTTTGTGCAGAAATGCTTGTCACCACAGCTGGGTTTTGTGGGCATCCTGACGTGGGGCAATGTGGCCAGTGACTAACAATGTGGCGAAGGGGACGTCAGGCACAGGCATCATCTTGGCTGTGTCCAGCCACTACAGAGAGCCCTATAGGGCCTGGTGCCAAGGTGCCTCACAGCACTTGTCCCATGTGTGCCCGGTTACTGCAAGTAATACGAGGTTTTTGAAATACATGGCTTTTGTTTCAGTGGTTTTCTACCCAAAACTCCCCTAAAAGAGCTACGTACAATACGAGGTGTCTCGAAGTTTGCCATGAACAGACCTCATCACAGGTCTGACGGATCTTTGCAAAATTTGCCAAGGGGCCCATGTTCTCCCCTCTTTAAGGGGGATTGTAAGAGAGTTTCTTCTCCACCTTTGCTACAGTGCAGTTAAAGCACCGTGAGCAGTTGGGAGGTGCCTTGCAGGGCATTCACACTTCTTTCCAGCTTCTGCCTCATTGCTATCAAATCAATTGGGCTCATTTATTGCACTGGAGCTGCCAAAAAAGCATATTGGTAACAAGCGGTGGCTTCATTTCTCACTGACAAGCAAGGACCAGCTTTTAGCCTGGTTCTTTCAGCCGGCATTGAGTGCAGAAGCACTGCAAGGAGGAGCTGCTGATGCTGAGCTGTACCAGGAGGTCAGCCATGCTCCTAGCACGGCCGGAAGGAGCCAAGTCAGTCCAATACAATGTGTTTCCCCTTAACCTGGGAGCAAAGCCATCCTAAGGCCACTGAAAAAAGCCATGTGTGACAAAAGGGGTGTTTTTTCTGGTGTTTTAACCCTTGTGCTGGAGCCATTGGCTTGCATGCAAGGCATCACGGGAGCTGCCTATCGGCTCACCCCATCACAGCAGCAGACTGATGGTGCCGCTACCAACTCTGCTCTTAATCTCATTACAAATAAAGGAGGGGTAGGAGCTAAACTAAACTCATATTAATTCCCCCTGCTCTGCCCTGCTCAACCTCAGGAAACACCTACTAGAACTGCCATTCTTATTATCCAAACCACCCCTGGAAATGATCATTAGCTGACTTGCTCCTTTGCCAACCATGTCCACTCGCCAGCCTGACACTGTTTGCCCACAGGGCCCTCGCGTTCCCTGCTCCTGCCACGGCACGCACTGTGGTTGCCTGCACCCGCGCTCTCTTTCCATGGCTTCACATGCTGCCCGCTGACACGCGTCCAGATCCAGACTGAGCCTTGCTCATCTGAAGCTCGCCAGTGCTTTCACCCAGAAACAAGGTGAGGGTGGCTGGGCAGCTCTCTGAGTTGCTTGTTTTGATTTCTTTAGTTCCTGCAGTGTGTTGGACTGATTTTTGGCAGAGTTGGCTGGTGGCCAGGGGGTTGGGACATGTTGGCATTTATGATGTTTTTTTCTTTTTTTTTTCTTTTGCATAACAAAGTTTTGACAAATGAGAAGGAAACAAACTCAGTGCCAGCTTTCACCATGTGTTCAAAACAAGATAAACGTAATGCTGGGCTGGCCATGGTATCTACCAGACCTGTGGAGACAGAAGTTTGCTGGTGCAGTGTGTGCTCTGGGGACAGAAAGTGACCCACACACCCTACACTGTGATCCAGGAGGATATGGGGGGACCCTGTTGTTCTTACTGACACCCATTCTACCTGTTCATGTGGGCCCCCCAGCCACAAAGTGAAGGCAGGGCTGTGCCGGAGGTGAACAAAGGTGCAGGATCTGGCCTTGTACACAGCTGCACTCTGTTTGGTCTTGAGTGCCAGGGCTGTCATGGGCACCAAGACATCATATACGTGGAGCCTGAGTGCCTGCTGTTGAAATAGAGTGGTGGGAGGAGACGCACATCTACATATATATATATGTATGAATATATGCCCATTCGAAACCAGGGAAGAGCACAGCATCATGGGACCTGGCCAGGGTCATACCCAGATGTACAGACAAGCAGCAAGATTCCCCTCAGGAAAAGGTGGCTCTTCTGGTGGGATGTGGGCATAGGAGTAGTTGTGGAAACAAAAGACATGCATGCCTTGTTCCTTTTTTAATATAGTTCTTCCCCAAAGCAGGACTAGCCCATTTTTATCTCACTGCCAGCTGTTTTGTTCTTTTTTCCCCCAGGCTGGGCAAGGGTGTGGACAGGAGGAAACAGCCTTATTTTTAATGACAGTTTTTCATGGGAAGATGTTCAGCTGCCTCTGAGTGCTCAGGTTGGCTCTGCCCAGCTTTAATCAGGAGAGATGAGCAGTGCTCACTGCAGCCTCTGTCTCCTTTCACTCACAGCTTTTTCCTAGCTGAGTTGCTGCAGCTGTCAGGCAGCCCCCAGTCATAATGCAAAGATGACAAATCTGTCCGGGCTCTGTTCTCACCCATGACCACAGTGCCTCCAAGGTGGGGAAACCCTTGCAGAGGGTCTGGCTAACTATAGTGCAGCAGTCAGCAGGGATGGTGCCACCCAAATTGTCCATCACTGGGGCAGACACCAAGCAGCAGGGTAGGGAGACAGCACAGGGATGCAGCAGCAGGATGGGATGGAGTGACAGCAGAAGAGGGCCTTCAGCCAGGCTGGTGGCTTACAGGGTTTGTCGCTGGCTCTCCAGGGGTGATCAAAGCTGCTGTATTTCGGCCTGTCAGTCTAGATCCTGGAGAATAAAGGGGTTAAAAGATTCAAGTACACCATAATTTATAAGCTTATCATGCACTGGCTTGGAATCAAAGCTGATTAGTCATCATTCAGTGGAGTTGATGGAGACTGACTTGTCCACATGATGCTAAGCCTCCACAGCAATTTTAGTGAATTCAGTTGCTTACATTTAGCACCTCAAAAGGTCTCACAGGCCGTGAACATCCCCAGGTTTTATTAGACTCTGTAGCCACTGGACATAATATAAAGAGCCTTAGATACTTCAGACTTGACTATGGATTCAGGAATTTGTAAATACCCACAAGTCTCATTTTAAATTGAGGTTTCAGGGATGAGCTTTTGGCTGGAGAGAAACTTTCAGCAGCCACTTGCATTAAGGCATGTTTATGGGATGGATTTGGCTTCCCCAGCCCTCAGCAACCCCTATCAGCAGCCTTGTGCAAGGGGTGACCAAACTTGGCTTGGGCCCACTTGAATGTCAAAACAAAAACAAAGCTCCTCTCTAGTAAAGATCCCCTGGCATTGAGTAACACTGTGCAGCGCTTTGCTTCCGGAGCAACGGCCGCACACAAGCACATGTGTGCACACACACAGAGCCACTTCAGTTGTTGCTTTAATTACTTTTTAATTCTATT
Source organism: Psittacula echo (assembly GCF_963264785.1). Taxonomy (NCBI): domain Eukaryota; kingdom Metazoa; phylum Chordata; class Aves; order Psittaciformes; family Psittacidae; genus Psittacula; species Psittacula echo. The sequence goes on along the minus strand of NC_137740.1, from coordinate 27,210,150 downwards.
CTATTTCCTTTATGAGTTGTTTTCATTTGGGTTTTTTTTCCTCATTGACTGTCATAGATCCCACCTTGCATGTATTATTAGTATTAGGAGGGGCACAGCAGAGTTAACAAGGAACTGAGACACAGTTCAAGCATCTCCAGCTCCCATTGCCAGTGATACAACTGGGGCATACACAGCAAAGTGGCCGAAACCTAATTAGGTTGTGGCTCCCTTCAGTGGCCAAGCCTTGACTAGAGGAGCTTGGAGCTGGCCCGGGAGCCATGCAACTTGCTCTGAAATGCGTATCAGCTTTATTCTAGTGGTGTGACTTCAGACACTGCCTCTGTGGGGAGCTGCTTCATGTTAGGACTTTGGGAAACAGCAATTACCAAACTGGCAGGGCAAAACCAGGAGTAACCAACATGAATCAATGTAGCAGGAAGCAAAAATGTTACTGCACCAGGTTGCCCCTGGGGCGTATTTGACCAAGGAGGAGTGTATATATTCAGTATTATTGTTAGCTTGCTTTCTTTCTCCAGGGATGAGGGTGCCCCGCGGGCAGTCAGGATATGACCCTGACAGCTCTGGCACATATCAGGCCCCTACATCAAATATTAGAGTTAAAATACATTTCTCAGAGATCAGGCCACCTTGGTGGCAACCCATCCCCTTCAGATACAAAAGAGACCCAAAAACCCAGAGAGCTCTGTAACTTGCTCTTGTGAGGCTACAGTGTGCCAATAAACTTGGCAACCACCTCTACTGTTGCAGCAGAAACACAAATCCACTTCTGAGCTTGACTTTGCCAGAGCAGCAAGCTGTAAAAACCAACAAAGAGGAAAACTGCCATTGACTCTCTGCATTCCTGTTTCCTGGCTTCAGCCTGGCAAGGACCACAATCAGATCTTGGTGGCAGAGCAGTGCAGTGAGTGACATGGCCCAGGCAGCCCCGAATCTTTCCCCTTCTTGGGCATACAGGGGTCATGTTTGTAACTGAGGTGTGAAATATTGCATCCTTCTGAGGCTCCTTTCCTTCTTGGCCAACAGTTTAAGCACCTTGCCTGGTGCAAGGCACCGTTCTCCACCAAAGCTGTTGTTTCATCAGAAGCCATCTGGCACCCCATTTTGCTCCCCAGCCTCCTGTGCATCACAGAAGCACATAGGGGCTATAACATCCTCCTCCTGCTCTCCAAATTACCCAAAGCATGCCAATGGTACCTAAGTTAATAGGTAACCGGATACGGAGCAAAGGAGATGGACAGGCAGCCAAATGTACACACACAACTTTGATCCTGTCCAGGCTCCCCACCATGCCTGTTCCAGAATGTGGGGTCTTGCTTTAGGGTTTCCTGCCCCATGCCCTAAAGAGAGAGACACCACCATGAGATAAACCACACACCCCCTGCTCTCCGCTTCTAATATTTGGCTAAAGAAAGTCAAAGACAGACACAGACATCATGTGTAGTTTATTTTCTCTGGATTTAGACACAGCCCTGGCTAACCACCACAGCAGCAAACCAATTTCGACAAGCATTCCCTCCTGACAGAGGACCAGCTGGTGGTGGGATTCCTGCAGCCACCAGGAGGGCAGGGGATGCACCGTGCTGCCTGGAGGGGCAGCTCTGCAGGATGCACTCTGGCAAATGTGGTTGTAAGGGGATGGCAGCACAAACGCATGCTGAATGTGCAGCATGTAAGAATCAAACCTTGGATGCAATAGCATGGTGCAGACAGAGGCACAATGTAATGTGTTTCAGCTCTCCAACTGCCCTCCCCTTCTTCCCCCCAGACTTCCTCTGGATGTTTTGAAAAGGGGAGTTTCTTTCATGCATCCCAGGCTATTAGCAAGAGAAGGGAGAGAAAACAAGCAACAGACCCTATTCCACCAGAGTCCATTGCAAGTCAAACCCCCTTCATGCCTGTGCACAGCTTATGCCCCTGCCCAGCAGATGCTTTCTGGAAGCTTTGCTCAGAATTAATACTGAACACCAGCATTGCATGGCTACAGAGAGATATGCATTTTGCTAGGACTTAGGTTTTCCTTTGTTTTTTTTTTTTTCCTTAAAAAGTGTATTTCAAATGGTGAAGGGCTCCAAGATGGAAAGGACAACCATAATTAACCTGTGCTCCAGCACTGCCCGGGTCTTCAGCCAACACTTAGCAGGGGCAGGAAGACTGGTCAGTTAGCACACCTGAGACATTTCTCTAGCAGAAGCTAAAGAGAAGCAGCTGTTTCTGATTGAGGAAGGAAAAAGAAACACACACACAACAAAAAAAAAAAAAAAAAAAAAAAGAGAAAGAGGTTCTCCAAAGGGATACAGTGGGATTGAATAAATCCTGAGAAGTGCTAGAGAACATGGGATGCTGGAGGCAATCAGCCCCAGCAGGAGATGCTGGCACAGGCATGAGAGGTCTCAGCAAGAGCTGTGCTAAACACAGAAGAGGCATTCCTGAAACTCCACAATCATATTAATCTGTTAATTTATACAGCATCTCTGTACAAAAATAGAAGGGTTCTAATAAGATTAACAATATTAAATAAATATTTAATAGAAAAAGTCTTTGGCCTAGTTCATAGCTCATCCTTTGGGTTGATGTTCATTTCATTGGGTCCTAGATGCTCCTGGTCCAACATCGCGATCACTTCATCTGCCTGGATTCGCTCCTGCAAGAGGGGAAGAAACCATAGCAGCAGTGTTTCAGTGCCTGCTCTCAGCTTATTCAGCACTGCTCAGCCTGCTGAGAGGACCCACAGCAAGAAGTTTATCCAAGGACCAGCTGTGTAGTTGCGAGGACAGGGGACAGCCTGGGCATTTGCTGGGCAAAATTAATCAAATCGGTTTGCACCTCAATATCCAATCCCCTTCTCCCTCCAGGGGCCGCAGTGGCTGGGGAAGAATGTGGAGGTTGCGTGGTGCAAGGCACCACAGCCCAGGTATTCCAAGGCATCTGGATGCCCAGTCCCATGGACTTCAGACTGCCAAACTGTCTTTGAGGACCTAGCAGCAGCCATCACCCCAGCCTCTGACCTGTGGAGGGCTGTGGAGGACTTCCCCGTTCATCAAGTTATTGCCACTAGGTGTCAGAAACGTCCAGCCCAGCCCTACACAGCCCTCCTGCACTCCACTCAGCACCTCAGCCCAGCCCTGCACCCTGCAGGATCAGGGTGATAGGTGTCCAAGAGCATGGCCAGCAGGGAAAACCATTTGGCTCCTGGACCACCAGCTCATGTCCCCATAGTGCAGCGGATGGGAATGCTACTGCGGGGGTGCAAGGTGTGGGGACTGGAGGTTGAAGGTGGCCCTGGTTCTTTTGGGATGCTCAGTACCCCCCAGTTCCCCTTAAATCATGATGGAAGGACTCACCAACTCTCTGTAAAGTGGGTCCAAGGTGAACCAGAGAGCCACAGCACACCGCTGGCCTTTGGTAACTGCCTTCACCCCATGGGGGTTCTCACCGCCTGATGAGAAGCTGATCATTCGCCCACACTTGGGCTTGATGGAGGCCTGGGAGAAAACAAGCAATACCGGGGTAGCAAGGAGCAGCACAGCTGCACACACTGGCCATGTCTGGGCTTGCAGCGGTCCAGGGTCTGAGACCTTACTGGGCATTTCTCTGCATCACCCCAGGACAAAATGAGTTGCTGCTGCAGTAAATAGGGAGGTGTGAGGCTTAGTCCTACTGCACAGACATCATGCAGAAAGGAGGTAGTACCATGGAGTCCTTGCAAAGCCTACAGGTGACCACCTACAGCAAACAGTACCATGGCATAACTCCAGGAAGGTTCAGGCTAACCCTGGCAAGGGCTGTGAAACAGCTCTTTTTTCCCTCTGCTGAATCCACAAGAGGTAACCTTCAGGACCTCAGGGGCAGAAGTGCAACCTCAGGCATATGGCGATGCAATCTACCCTCCAGCACATACTGAACTCCAGAGCCACAGCATGGTGCCCAGATCCTCTATTTAACAATGGAGGTGGGTGTCTCCTATGCAGAAGTGGGGTCTCAGGCCTGAGCCCCATCCTCCTCAGGGATTGATGCCCACCACCATGAACCCCTCTGGAGCAAGAGACTAAGGACAGTCACTGCATATGTATGAGGGCATCACCTCACGTTTGACCACGAGATGGGGTTGGGACTCAGCAGTCCTCCAGCAGGGACAACTACCAGTCATCCTTCTGCCTGTGCAGGGGTGGTGCAACCCCCTCATCTGCAGGTTTCCTGCTCAAGCAGCCTCTGGGAAGGGAAGAGGTCTGGTACCTCTGCTAGCAGGATTTTGTATATACTCTTTGCAAGGTAGGAGCCACAGGCTGCCAAGGGAAGCCAATAGCTCCTGAGCATGAGCTACTAAGGAGCAGCATTTGTTCCACAGCACTGACTTACCGTCACAGTTTTGGCATCCATCTCAGTGAAAATGAACTCGCCTCCTTCAAAATCTGCATTCATGTACAGGAGAGCACTGGGGAAGGAAGCGGGGGACGCCTGTGAGGGGAGCAGTGGGGAGGACTCAAGACTGACCCCCACCTCTGGGGCAGATCCCACACTGCTCCATCAAGTCATGGGTAGCAGTCCCACTGAGGAGCTGGTTGGGGCTACCCGGGCTACCCCCATTTTGGAGCCACAGCTAAGAAGCAGTAGATCTCACCTTGGCTAGGGAACAATTCCCACAATGTCCCCTAGGTCCCACGAGCTCCCACCCTCCCATTTTGCACTAAACACACCTGACAGAGACACAGTCCTGTGGGCCACAGCTAGGATCTCCCAACCCTAAAATATCACAGCTGTTACAGTTAAACTCAGCTTGAAGCTTACCCATGATGCTTGCTGCCACCAGAAATTACCTGTTGGATCTTACTTCTGCCATGGTTGGGATGTACCAGTTTTAGGTCTGTGAAGCAAGATGCCCTACCTTGAGGAGGGTCCCTGGGAGCCCTTGGGAGCAGCTCCCCCTTCCTTCCTACCTGTAATCCCGGAAGGTGTAAGCAGGAGGCTCTTTCCAGCACTCATTGGCCTCAGGGTCCAAGAGACAGTTGTCAGCGTGGATGGGGTGGCTCAGGTCGTTCCTCCTCTCCTGCTGGCCTAGGCAGGACCATGTGGAGGAAGGAGGGAGGAGAAGGGGTGGATGAGATGGAAATGTCATGCTCTGTGGGGTCTGTCATGGGGTGGGAGCCTGCCCCTACCCCACTCTGGGTGGTGTTCACAGGTGAGAAGAGGAGAGAAAAGGCTGGAGAGAAAAGGCAACATCTGAGGACTCAGATTTGCACAGCTCTGTTTGTTTCCTTACTGTGGGGAAGTGAGATGACGAGCTGGGCATGAGATGGAAGGAGAAGCGATGATGAGAAGAGGCAAAGAGAAGAGGGAGGAGAAAAGAAGAAGAGTTGGAGACATGAAAAAAAAGAGATATCCCAGGAATTAGCTCCTTTGGGATAGCATTGCCCACCCGTTGCTGCTACAGGGACAGTGACTTTACCCAGCCCTTGGCCACTAGTTTAAGCACCAGGCAGAACAAAGCTGCTCTCAGGGTTGAGCCCTCACTTGTAAACCCCTGTGGAGAGCTGACCCCCTCCTGTCCCCCCAGCTCTGCCCTCCTGCTGGCCCCCCGAACCCTTACCAGAGAGAGCAGTGCGGCACACCAGGTGGGTGTAGGAGAAGTAGAGTGTGGAGTTGAGCATGAAGTAGGACTCGACAATCCTGCGAGCCTTCTCGCTGATGTCGTAGAAGAGCCGGGCACTCTTCAGCGGGACACGGCCCTCGTAGCCGTACTGAGCAAGGAGAAAGCGTGAGAGACAGTCAACACCATGCACCAGCTGGGAGGGAGGGCATGGGAGAAGAGTAGGAGAAGGGAGCTGTACCTTGAGGGCTTTGAGGACGGTGGCTCCTTCAAATCTCTCATTTGGGGTGTGGGGGGAGGTTTTGCCCCGGTAACCATCTCCAGCCAACATGATCCCCTGAAAGACAAGACCAAGGGTAAGGGGTGAACTGGTTTCTCAGAAGAGGAGAAGCTGCAACGGAAGCAACTGGCACTGTCTTCCCCGAATACCCCAAGGCTGCATTCATCAGGACAAGTGAGTTAGATGGGAAGGCACTGCAGTTATCCATAAACATTGTCTATTCTGAGATGCTGGAAAGCAGCCACCCATCTTCCTGCTGGGGATATTCAGGCACCCTCAGTCACTTCCCAGGCTCAGCTAATGATGAATGAGAAGGCTCAACCAGGCTTTGTGGATGGGCAACCTTTGGGGTTGTATATAACATGGGTCAGAGAGCTATTTCTGCACAGGGTCTGTCTTGCAGCATATTTCTAAGAATGGCCCAAAGAAGTGGCTCCCATGCACTTACATGGGTGTGTTATGGGGACAGGCATCTGACTGCTCTCCACAGGCATCCTGGCATTAATTCTAACACTAAAGAGTAAGGTACAAACTTGGATCCTTTCCAGTGGCTGATCACACATTCAGCCCTCACAAGTCAGATGCTGGGGAGAGCATCAGGCGCTCAGCCCAGGTGACAGTCATGTCCCACCCAGGAACATCACCTACTCACACTGGCCACCCTGTGAAGTTCTCGGCACTGCTCCTCTGAGATGACATTATCCAGTAGTACTCGCTGGGTACCATTCAGCTGCTGTGAGTTGTAGACAAACTTCACATCGCTGTAGAGAAGCGGACCCCCTGATGGAAAGAGAGACACAAAACGACCCTGCTGAACATGCTCTGGCCTCATTGACATCTTGTACTGTGGGTGAGGGCCAGCTGAAGTCACCTGGGTGTGCTGCCAGGGAAAGAAATTCACAGCAGAGAGCAGAGTTTGGCCTCACATCACCAACAAAAGAAACAGAAGCAATGGAAACACCTGGAGACGAAATCAATCTGCTGCAAGAGCGTCAGCATTTTCCACCTTCTCATTAGCTTCCTTGCAAATGTAAGGACCACAGCCTAAAAGTGCCAAAGCCTGATGGGACGTAATGAGAGACATGAACATCAGCTAACTTGGCTCTCCTGCCCAGCATCCTACGTCAGTGAAGGTCGTAAGTTTCCACTGCATTTGTGCTGTGTGGATCTTGACAACTTGGCATGCAAAATCACTTTCTGCAATTGTCATCAGTGTTTTTTTTTGTCTTTTGAACACATAGAAAACCTAGTGTGGTGCTGAGCTTGCAGCAAGTATCGCTTGCTCTCTACCAAAAAAGGTGCTGTGGATGGGTGAACTGGAAGATCTTGAGGACAATCTTCCTCTGCAAAGGAGCTGCCGTGGCATGAGGAAGAGGGAGATTAGCTTTTCACATGAAGTTTGGATCCATCCCATAAAATTTGCCTAATCAGAAAAACATGGTGAGGACACTAAACCACCATCTTCTGAAGCCTCTGCCCCTGATCTCCTTGAAGAAAGAGAATTAAAGAGATGGTGACAATAAAAACCTAAACCAGATGTTTCTCCAGGAGGAAGGTGAAATGCATCTAAATTGTGAGGAAGACTATCTCTTGTCACAGAATCACCATAAAATAGAGGAAACAGGGTCACAGATCTCCTCTCACCATGTGGCACAAGGAAACTTCTCTGTTACACTGCTTTTATAATTGCTACTTTCTCTGTCTGTTGGGGCGCACTCTGTGTTTTTGGAAGGTCTCCTTGGCCTATGGAGGACACATAACCCTGAGGGCAGAGCCCTGCCACTAGCCCATGACTTTATTTTTGAAGACTTAGGTCTCCTCATGGTCACTTTGCTGTTCTTGTTGCTCAATAATAGCATTTATTATAAATGCACCTGGATCTGAAACAAGACTCTGAAATCCAGACTCCTGGCACACTCCAACCCAGGCTGAGTTTTCCAGCTCGGATGTTGCTCTTCCCCAGCCGTAGGCACATGAGGGATGAACCTGGAAGCCATCATTCACCACTTCCCCAGCTCCTTCTGTTCTTCCCAGGGAACTAGCAGGGGCTGCCCTGTGCCATGAACACTGAACCCTTGTCCCATACCGGCAGTGTGCTCCTGGCTGCCTTCCACACCCCCACTGCCTCTAAGCACCAGCAGAGAGACCTATTTCCTGTGTGTATGCTCTGTGAAAAACACCGCAAAGAAATCGGAAAATTCTTTGCGCTTTTGGGAGTGAAGGAAGTGGTAGAAAGGAGGAAGGGGAGGAAAGAGAGAAGTACAGAAGAGGAGGAGTACAAAATTAAAATGGACTTCTCTTTTTCTCTTTTGACCTTTTCTCTTCTTTTTTCCAAGTGAAAAGAGAGAAAGGAAAAAAGACAACAGAGAAAGGAAGCAGCTGGATGGACAAAAATACCATTCTCATTTTGAATGGTTTCAGTTTTCTTTGCAAACTTGAAAACATTCTGCAACTAAACCAGTATAAAAGCATAGAGAGAAGAAACAACAGAGAAAGACACACTCTGAAATTATTTCATCATGGAAAGCAAACAGGCCAAAACCAAATGTAGCACAACCAGCTCTTGGCTTTGCAAGCTCTTCAGGATCCTCCTGTGATATTTGCCTATTTTATGTATGGCTAAAGAAGGGATAATGATACTTTGAACATGACACTCAGCAGCTGGAGATAACTTGGGCCATGGAAAGCTGTTAAATTCCCCAGAAAAAGCACAACCATCCATTGCATCATAGGGAGATTTAATTGCCTGCTGCTGTGGAGCTGACCCACTAGAGACACAGAACACCTCCTGGCTGGAGACCCATTGTTTTGCAGCAAGGAGCATGCTTTGGTATTTGGCTACAGTATAATTTTTCAAAATTGTTATGAGAGAAATCTTGTCTTTTGACGTTATGGTATTTTCTGTGCTTCCTGAAAATGTGCTGAAATCCGTTGAAATGTCTGCTGACAAGCCTTAAAACTGAGTGATTTGATGTAAGCCAAGACATCACAAGCCAGTCTGCAAACAGAAATGGTTGCTAATATGCTGTGATCCAGCACATTCAGCAAAGCATCATGACCAGACTTCCCAAAACTTAATGCCTCCAGCATCCGTCCTTCTGCAGCCTGGACAAGAGGGAGCATTTTAACCTTAGAAACACCTAAAGGAAAAAATACTGTTTGCTGGTGCCACCTTCCCCACGGTGAGGAGGACCCAGCTCCACATCTCAGGGCTCTGTAGCAAGTGGCTCAGCAGGTGGGAAAAGCAAGTTCTAAAGCAGAGCAATGATGATGGGATCCACAGATCCAGAAATGCTGTGGCATCATTGAAGACTTTTTTGTGTCTTAAACAAAATTTCAACCCCCTCAGACAGAATTGGCTCTCATTGCTCAGCAGCCAACCTTTGCAGTCTACAGTCTCCACCAATAGGAAAGTAACCTGATTTTGTTGAAATGTATTCATCAGACTTACCCTCCTTCAACTCTCGATCTGATTTTGGCATGGGTTTCTTTGCCAGGAATAGCCTAGGCCCTTCCTCTGGTTCACTGCTAATACTTGATGGGACACTGAAGAACAAGAGAAAAAAAGAGCATCATGACTTGGGCCACAGGTCTCCGGTTTCTGGGAACTGCACAGTTTCACCCTTTGGAAACCAATACATTAAAAAACTGGACAAATTGGTACATTCTACAAATATCACAAGCATACATGTGGAAGTTTTCACCCTGTCCATGAAAAACAGTGTTTTTCTCGTAATAGGAGCAACAGTTTCCACCAGCAAAGCACAGACACCAACAAACATGAACAGCAGCACTTGACTCATTGACCAAGTTCCCTCTAGAATGGTTTGGAGGCACTCAGCTAAAATAAGGTGCTTGAGGAAAGTTTGTAATTATCAACCATGATGGTGTGCTGGGCTGGATGGGCAGCACCCATTAAGTGGCAGGCTTGTACCCTACCATGGGGACATCCCAGCTGCAGGGACTGGTGAAGCCACAAGCTTAGCTGGGGTAAGGGGTGGCTCACCTGTGCTCATCCTGGCGGGCGCCATACCTGTTCCAGTAGTTCTGCAGGAAAAAAGAGAGGTCATGCTTCTTAAATTAATGCTCCAGATGAAGCCAGGGAGCTACCTGCTCTGCCTCACTCCCAGCCTCTCTGACATCAGCCAGCCTCTCTGATATGGATCTATCCCACACAACTTTGGGCAACTGCCTGGGGTCACCAAATTGAAAATGCAACCCCAACCCAACCTGGAGTCATATGAACAAATACAGAGGCAACCCAGCTTGTCCAGCCTTCTCTAGCCCACCCAACCACCATGACAGTGACTGAGAGCCAGACTAGGCTGTGTCTGCATTTCCTTCATCCTGGGAATGGTTGCCTTCCTTGCTTTGCTATCAACATTTTCCCATAGGGAACAAATCAGGCCAAGATCCAGCTCTTGAGTCACTTACACGGGACTTGCTTTTTAAGAAAAGGGAGGGGGGAAGTGGTCCTATAGCTGTGAACTCCTGGAGGTCCTCGCCATAGGAGACCCAGGAATTACCGGCTCCGTGTAGGTGTATCCAAGGCCGGCTGCAGCCACTTGCAAAAGGTGAGACTCCAGCTTATGGCGCCTCAGCAGCATTTTTGCTTCCTGAAAAGAAAAGGAAAAGGGGAGTAGTTGCCCACGTAGCTTTCACAAGACACAGACAATACACCTGTACTTCAAGAGGGGTTTGTTTTTCATGCAACACTGCAGACTCCTATGGGGTGAGGGATACCTGGGTCATGCTTTTGAGCAACCACAGACACAGAGCTGAGCCACTAACTACATTACTCAAGTGGAGGTGTTCAGCAACTCATCTGGGAAACTTGCACCCCCAAAATACATGGCAAAGTAGGGACTCTGGTCAGGCTGTGCCTTGGTTCTCCACGTGCGATGCAGAGCCCACGGAGCAACCCACAGAGCCTGGTGGTGGGTGGACTGCAGCATCACAGCCTAGGATGTGCTCAGGGTACTCAGACAGGGACCACAAAGTACAAACAGCTGAAGAGCGCCCATCAGAGGGCTTCTTTTTTGAATTAAATAGTTCTAAACAAAACACTGGGGTTTCCCCTAGAAAATTACTTTGGAAAGCAAAAATCAGATTTTTTTTTTTTTTTTTTTACAGAGAACTTCGGAACACTGAAAACACTGACATGTTTTTGTCAAGTTTAGGTTTTTACCTAGATTCACTTTCTGAGAAGAAACAATAACTGTTCTAGTTTTCTTCTTTATCATTTTCCTTTTTAGTGTTTTATCAAATTCACTTTGGTTTTCCTAGAAATCAAGGAATTTGCAAGGGAATGAAAAATCCAATTCCGCCCTACCCTCTGCTTATGGCATAAGGGGAACGAGCCCCCTAACAACTGGGATGGGATGGGAGGAACTTCTCCTTTTCTGTATTGTGAGAGAGGCAGCCCCAGGGCCGCAGATAAAGGTTGCCCAGACCGAAGAAGACTGTCCCACTGGGTGACTGAGCACATACTGTTTGGTTATTTGACCCCAGCCTAACCCTGTGATAGCAAAGCTACTTCCCACAAAGCAGGCCGAGTGCTGAACTCCAACCTCAGTGACTTGAGAGTAACATTGACATCCTAGCCTTCCCTTGGGAAAATATTTCTCATCCCTCTCTTAACAAAGGTTATCCTTTGCTCAGTGCTTCATTGCATTCCTCCTCTGCATCTCCCCTGGAGCATTGAACCCAAGGAGGGTTTATGTTGCTGAGACACTCGTTCATCGCCCTCCCTGCCCTTGCTTGGGCTTTGCTAAGCTGAAGTCCCCATTTAAAGAAGATCCTACCCTCCATTTTCTCCCCTACACTAGTGGCTCTGAACTCACATCCTGACAATTAGCTTTGTCAGCTAGTTCAGCATTTCCACATCTGTTTTCAAAGTGGTCTCACTTTGGTAAAGCTGCCAAGCTGCTTCTATTTCCAACTGAAGCTTTTGTTAAAGCTTCCCACCTAGGCTCCTAGATGACACTCACTCTTACCTTTCTGGGTTTCACAGTGTCTGGATCCATTGTACCTTCCAAGAGACCCTCGTAATAACTTGCATTCTCCAAGACATCTTCATCATCTGGGTGGAAGAGGAGGTAGGACTTGGCACACTCCAGGGCTTTTACATAGTCACCGACTGAGAGACAACACAATTGTTATCAGGGGGGCAGAGGAGGAAACAGCCTTGCCAGTAGTGCTGGGGGCTCTCAAGGAGCAGGGCAGGGCAGAGCTGAGGAGGGGAGCTGCAGAGAGGGAGGGCACAGCTTGAGCTCTCCATCAGCTGAAGAGTGAGCCCCATGCTTTACAAGGCTTTTTTGATGCAAATTTGTCTTAACTGCTCTATTTCACCAGCAGGGAAACTGAGGTACAGACACATGACTTCTCTGTGGTCATGCAGAGGTCAGATGGGATCCAAATTGGATTACAAATAGGCAGGCAGAATGTGGATGCTGTCCAGCAGCAAACTGCTTCTCTTCTGTGCAGCATCTTTCAGGGCTCTGGGGCAGTTTACCCACCACATTAAACCTCTAATTGGGCAGAGGAATAAAAAAGCCTGTACACCATGCACAAAATGCTTCTGACTCCTCCAGCTTTCTTCCCATTGCATTGATGAAAGAAGAAGCTTTATGTTTGAGTAGCAGTTCTGTTCCTCACTCATTCTGCCCTTTTCAGGGAAGAGCTCTTAGCACAAGCCTGAGATAGCAGAATTCTGCCAAGATTTTCTTTTATGTAACAGGACATAATAAAATACCATACAGGACCACACAACTGGCAGTATATTATAGCACTGCCACCTCCTGATATTTTGCAATGTAGCCAACTCCTGCAGCTTGACTGTTAATATTAAAATATTTGGTAATCAGTAAAAATTGGCATCTTGGAATAAGCTTGTCCTAACTTGTGTATCTATCTATAAATATATTAACTTAGAAAATGCATCAATTGGTTTTAGAAAATGTGGAACATATAAATCCCCAGAACTTTAATATCAAAAGGCAAATGAAACAACCCTAAAAAAGCATCAATTATTTAAAGAATAAGAATGTTTAAGTCAAAGGATGGACTTTTAAAACCTGACTGATGACTTTAAACACTTTTACAGAAATGTTTAATTGCATTTCAGTCAACCTGATATTTGAAGAGCAAATTTCCAATGTCCTTTCCTTACTGACTCTTTCAGACCATGCCACTGCATCACAGTAGTGTGAACATCATGTGGTAATACCCTGGAATGGATTTCCCCATGAAACAACTCAAACTTGCATAAAAAGTAACAAAACTCTGCAAGCATTATGGGGAACAGAAAGACAGCCTTTACCTCTGTAATAGGCAAACTGCAAGTAGTCATAATGGAGGGGAAGGAAATTTTCAATGGGTGAGATTCGGCCAGAACGTGTGGCAAGTTCTCTGACACAGTCATGTTTGCAGGCCAGGACTTGCATGTAGTGATCTGCCAAGAAAAGCGGGAGAAAACAGAGTGAAGTGAGAAGGATGGTGGAGGTGCTGAGACGAGGACAGACAGAGGTTAAATATCCTTGGCTGAAGGACGTGCAACTCGTGCTGCTCTGGTCCAGCAGGTGACAGCACACCTAAAGAGCTCAGGCTTTTTTCCAAAGCCAATGGAGAGTTACAGTCACAATTTTGCCTCCTTTGACAAATGCCTTTCTCCTTCTGTCAACTGTAGAGGGAGCTTGAACATCTCTTTTGTGTTCCAGGAGCTGCTGCCTCAGCCCAGGAAAGACTGATGGGTGCAGGGATATGCAGGTGGCAGGCAGCTCTTCAACCCCAAAAGCCAAACCAAAGGTGAGGACACCCACAGAGGAAGCAGAGATAGGAGGACAGGGTGGACACATGTGCTGCCACACGAAAGCCATCTCCACGCTCCCTTCCTTCAGTTCATCTTTAATCCTCTCCTTGCTGCAGCAAGAAAGCTCCTAAGCTCACAGGGGGGGTTAGATGAGGGTCGGTGCAGGTTCTCAAGCATGGCAAAGCAAGGCACCTGCAACGCAAGTCCGAAAGGTCTAAGGTGTAAATACTGGCAGCAAAATCCCTGTTTGCTGCTTCTCAAAGATGAGAGATCTCCCAGGGAAACACAAACACATGGTAAACATCTGCCATTAGCAAAGTTTCTTAATTGGTGGGAGTCCACAATATAGGTGTTGTATCAGCTGTACAATTTCAAAGCCAATGCTGACATCTGATTCCAGTTTGGAGTCTTTGCTGCAATGTACTTACAAATGGACTTCACTTGTTCTGTCTTCGTACACCATTAAAAACCTTAAGAAAAAAATATGGGCTTAGAAAAAAAAAAAAAAGAAGTGTACTCAGCTACTAAAGCATTCCTCTGAGCAGCCAAGAAAACAGCCTAAGGAATTTGCAATGAAACCAAGTGGAAACTCAGAACAGTCCCTATTTGCTCTGGGCAGGTAGTCTGGGTAGTTATCTGATCTACCATACACATCCAGGGTATTACATTAAGAAAAGCAAGCAGGAAAAGGATATAAATAAAGTTATTGTAATTTAAACCTATTTAAGCATCCTAGACCTGACATAATCTATCACTGAGAAGCATTGCTTTTTCTTGGTACTGTCAAGGTGCCCTAGAAACTGGCTATATAGACAGGAATCAGTTCACTGAAATGCATCTATCCCTATGGTGGAGAGGTGAACCCCACATAGCAACACTGCAAATCAGCCTGAGATTGAAAAGACAAATCAGTTTTGAAGAAACTTATACTCTCTTTTCTTGTTGTATTAGTGTGCCTACTCACTTCTGAAACATCTGGGTCTGACTGCCCTGGACCCAGGGGTAAACTCTGGATTATGCTGTCCTGTAAAGAACCACTTAGTTGCATTATGTATCTTATTTACCTGTGTGCGCCCTCACTTCCCTGCCTCTTTGGGTGCCTTGATGGCCCTGGGATTTGGAGTTGTTATTCCTAGGCATATCTGGCCAAACCAAGACACAGCACTTGCAGAGACCAACCAGCTTGTTCTCACTCCCAAGTGATGTGTTGGGTTGATGACCACCACATCATGACCATATCTGTGCTGCAGCACAGAAATATCTTCTCTGCTCACCGGAGCCACAGTTGACTTGTACAGCACAGAAGCAATTTAGCAGAGACCTGTTTGATGAGCAGCAGCTTTCAGTGAGAAGAAAGGTAGGTTTTCTTTGCCAATAAAGGCTGATCTCTTGGAAGGCTTGATATGGCATTTGGTGTCCTGGTTATGGCTTTAAAAGCAGGCATGACCATCTGCCAGATACACTGGTACCAGATCAGACCTTACAACACTTTTGATATTTTCTGCATGGGTAAGTAAATCCAACAAAGCAGCTTCCCATCCGGTATGTTGGTGGTTTCTCAGCTTGGTTGTTTCAATTAGATTTCCTGTCTTGATACAAGCAAAAATTAGGCAAAACTGAAAAACAGTTTGCAAACAAATGAAGTATTTTCCACACAAGAAGGAAAACTGCAGAGCTTGGTGTAACTCCAAGGCCATGAGCAGATAGATAAATAAGATTCCTGTCACCAAACAAATCTTAATTTATTGCTTTTCTTTCCTTACGACTAATTAAATGTAATCTCATTTCTGCTGTGAATGAACTGTTTTAATCCCCTCTGGCTCAGAGCCACACATGCAAATCTGAAGATTACACAGCAATGTTCAATTCTCTCCAGAGAATTCAGTCAAGATCATAATTAGGTGGGCCTCCACTAATGACAAATCCATGCGTTTGGATAGAGAGGAAATCTATGTTCTGAGTCTTTTTGGCAACTTTCCTGGCCATCTGGAGTATGACCAAGAGGACTCTGCTGCTCTCTTCATATGCATTGAAAAACAAAGAAAATAAAAACAGAGGCCAGCAATATCTAGATTTCAGTGAGGTATGTGAGACTGTGTACAGGGGAAATGGAGGCAGTTAATGTTAAAGCACCTATACTTCCAGCTCTTATGGAGAGCTGCAAGTGCTCCACACATCTGGAAATGCAATTTTTCTGGCCTAGCTCTTATTCAGGACCAAAATGAGATGTTCTAGTTCCCTGTCCTCTGGATTTGCATTTTCTGGCTTTCCAAGCGCTTCCTTCAGCGTTACTTAGCAGCAGCAGTAATGGAAGGGAAGACACTTCATCAAATCTAGCCAAAGGCCCAAACTCAAACATATTTCAAGGCCAAGGGTAAGAACACTAAAGATGCAAAAAGATCTCACCTGCAATAGCTTCATAGAGGCCAGCCTTATATTCCAGGTACTCATGTTCCTCAAATCTCTGTGGTCCCTCGCACATGATCTGGCAATCTTCATCCTCGGAGTAGTACCCTTTCAATGCACTCTCCAAGAAGCCAATGGCCAGCTCGTACTCCTCCTTGTCATAGTGCTTTACCCCAGCACTGTAGTCTTCCTGCAAAGTAGGTAGGCAGAAGACAAGACCATGAGTGGGCTATGCTGCTTGAACCACAGCATCCTGCCCTTGTCAACTGCAGGTGCTTCTCAAAACAGGCAGGCAGGGACAGAATAATCTCCAAGCACTAGACACAAGCAGTTGCACCAAACCATGTTTAAGCCATCGACAGACTTTTGGACCAGTGGGATCTTGTTAACCTGCATAAATGCTCTTCTGAACTCCCACATACTAAGGGAAACCTCAGTGCCACCTCTGGATTATGCATTATTTGAAAAAATGTTTCTTTGTTTTTATCCTCCTACCCAGCAATTACACTGGATGCCTAAGGAAAAGACTGCTCTTGATCCAGGCACATCTCTTAGAATAGCCCCTACAGAGCACCTCCATTAATTACACAAAAAGAGCCACTCCTGCTTCCTTGTGTCTTGAGAAATCACAAAACTGGGGGCAGCCCTGGCATTTGTGCTGGGCCTTCACTTTGGGGAGGTGGAAATAGTTGCCACTCTCCTGCCTGCCACCCTGCACCATCACCAGCAAAGCCACAAGCACATATCCTGCCCAGGTGGGAGAACCCAGCTCAAAAGATGACCCCGGAGTTCCCTGAAGGGAAGAACAGAGCAGTGTGCCTTGAAAAAGCAGGAGCTGGCTTGACTTAAAGAGAGCTCTGAAAGGGAGAGTTTGTTTTCATGTATTGTAATATGGACCTTGGTAAGAATCTCCCCATTCAAAGATGGTGCTCTCTTAACCTCCTACATCTCCTCTCTCGGTACTGCCTGACACTTAACCCAGGCACCTCTTTAGCTCAGACTCACCATGTGCTGCTTGGCCTCCCGGTCAATCAAGCTGACCTTCCCTGCTGTGTTCTTGTAGTTTTCAATGTCCTGCTGTACCTCCATGTGCTCAGGGTTTGCCATGAAGAAAGTGTGAGCTGCATTTGCTGCCTCCTCCAGCTTGTTCAGCTGTAACAAGATAAAGAAAGACCAAGTGAATTTGTGATGTAGGAGAGTGAACACAGCAGTTTATGCCACACCTTCTGACACCTTTATCTCTGACACTATTTTGACACCACTGGTCTGGGCAATGATGGGATAGTCAATGAAAACCTGTATGCAGAAGCTGTATCAAGTTACTTTGGATTAGAGGTTCAGAACTGAGACAGAATCAGTTTCACCCTGGAGAGATCTTCACAAACAGACAAAAATGCTAGTGCTAAACACACCCACAGCAGCTGCCGGGAGCTCAAGGAGCAGGACAGATGTTCAGGTGAAACACCAGCATGACTTAGCAGGAGAGAGAGGGGCCACTTCCATGGTTAATGCACTTGCTCCTGAAAGAAAGCCACTATCACTGACTACTGCAGATATCTACTAGCAAGATGCAGAGTCAGGCCACTGGGATCGGTCTGCAACCTGAGCAGGCTCACCCAAGCTTGTTAGCCAGAATCAGGCTAATGCTAGCCTTGGCAAGGCTATGTCCAAGTACTCCTTGACAGCAAAATCCATCCTCAACCCTGTGCCACTACTTCTAGGCTCCTGAGGTGCAAGAGCCAGGGCGCTTAGGCATACTTATGGTATGCTGCTGTCATAGTACAGCAGCTCACATGCAGAAATCTGCACATGTACCCATAAGACAACCCAAATAGCAAAATTATGAGAACTGAAAAACCAGCCAGGCATATAGTAACTAGTTTAATCTCTGACCTATATTTATCTTTAGAGATGTGGTTGAACTGTCAATCATCTGAGCAGCCACCTCATCAACAGGTGACTTATTACCTCAGCAGAAGTGTTTGCAACCTTTTTTAAAATTAAAATACACATCCAATTACACATTAATGCCTATTGAACCAAGTGGGATTGGCATCTGGGTGAAATCACAGGGCTTTCTCCTTGAGGGATGCCCTGACATATGTATCCTATAGCAATGTGGCATGAGCGGCTTATGAAAGTGATGAAGTGCTAAGGGAAAAAATGCAAAGGATTTGCTCAGGGCACTTGGCTGCAGTAACAGCATGGCAAAACCTCCTTTTTTATGCTGAACATTGCTCTGAGCAGGAACAGCTAGAGTGGGGCAAGAGTAACAGGTTTGATTTGGCTGGACAAAGGAGAGTCCCCCTGAAAGCCCCAGGTCAACACCAAATCACTCAGCAAATCTGCTCCTATTTGGAAAGTGGAGCTGCCTACCAGCACTAATAAAATACCCCAGTTGTTTAACTGGCAGAATGATGCCTCCTTTCCTACTGCCCCCAAAGCTTGGCAAGACTCCAGAGAAAACAGGTGAAGACATGCATTATTTTGCAAGGTAACCTTCTCTTAGGGCAGCATGGAGGATGTGTTTGTGTTTTGGCTGTGAAGGAAGAAGCCGATGCCTTTTGAATCTCCACTCTCAAACAAAATTTCCAAGGCACATATTAAAAAATTATTGTAATGGGTTTCCTTTGGCTTTTCCTCAAAATGAGGTGGAATTAGAAAGTGCAGCAAGCTGCTGAAAACAACTTCTTTCACTAAAAAAAAAAAAATTGATGTCAGTGATTGGGAGCCCAACTTAAAGTTGAGGGAAGCTTGAAAGATGCAGAGCACATCGGGACAGGCATTTAGGCTCCCTGGACTCAGTGTATCCCCCAGAGAAGTGCCCAGCGCTTTCATCTGGGCTGTTGAGATTAGGACGTGTGCAAACACAGTCTGCAGAACAAACAAGGGGTCTACCATGAGTCAAAATGGTGGTCACTGGAGACATCACGGCTGTTTGAAATTGCTGGCTGAGCTTGACAGGGATGCATGTGTGATTCTGATTAGGGAGACACTGAATGGGACCAGACATACAACTATTACCAGGGGGTTTGTGAAACTGGCACTTTTATATCAGATGAGCCATTCTGGACGTGCTCTCACATTGCTTGCTGGGGCATGGAGACATTTTGAAATCAGGTGCCTGGATACATGAAGACCTGCTGGAGGAAAGGCCCAGCCATTGCTGCAGGGCCAGACCCACTCCAGCACAGCTAAAATCACTTGTGTGGTTCCCTGAAAGGCAAGGAAAAAGCTGGCCAAAGAAGCACGCATGAATACCCTCAAAAGGAAGATGAAAGCTCTGGTCAGAGAGCATCTCAGCCCACTCCTCAGATCCGCCCTTTGAAACCAAAGCACCGCTGTGCTGCAATGCCCACAGAAACGCAAAAAATTTGCCTTGTGTAAACTTCAGAAGTTTTTCAGGATTAGCTCTGTGCTGACAACACATGCACAGAAGCCAGCTTTTACTGCAAAAACAACATCAGTTCCAGTCCCCCTCTTGGAGTTTTCCTAAGATCACCACTCTTCAGAAAAACCTCCCAGCTTCCCAGACAAGCAAAATGACTGTAAGCAATTTTTTTTTTCAGGTCAACACAAAACCCCCTCAAACCTCTTCAATGTGGATTTTCTTTTTTTTTTTTAAAGAGACATTTCTATTCAGAAACATGCATCCCGTCTTGAAAAAGCTCATCTCAACATAACCCCACCCCGAAAAAGGTCATCACAGCTGGATAGCACCTGATACAGGACAAAGGATGGGCTAGAGCATCTCATGATGGGAATTTTCAGGTCATGCTGAGTATAGGTGGGACTGGCACCGCAGCTGGTAATTAGAAAGGTTGAGATAGGGCAAGAAGTTTGTTGGAAACACGTGAGCTGCTGACCCAATCCAGAGGACTTCTACTAAGCCACTATTTGAGCTGCTCAGGAGAACTGCATTCTTCCATGGCACATCAGAGATGTCTGTTCACAGGCAGTATCCTGTCTGTGCAGACTTAAAAGGGACCAAATGCGTCTCAGCAAGGGACTGGTCCCTGAAGACACAGCTGCAATTGTCTGTTGTAGGATGTTCTTTTTTCCTTTGGTACTAGCTCCTTTTCAGAAAGCTGTTAAAAACACTCACAAATCCTAGGATGGGCTTAGTTCTTCCTGGATAACGTCCACTCCTGTGAGATAGGAAGAGTCTGATTTCTAGGCACAATAGAAAATGTCTTTCCCACCCTTCAAAAAAGGCCCATGCTGTGTATAGTCCTCCTGGCTCTTCATAGCAGAGATGACCTTTGAGGGTTGCTAAGTGGACTCAAAGCAGAACATTTCACCTCAACACTTTTCAATTTGTCATGTCCCATATTTGCCTCAAAAACATCCAAGTAACAGAAAGAAGCCAACAGCTGCCAAGTTTAGGGGAGTTTTTCAGTGGATGTGTGTATACAAAAGAGAATTCCTAACTGGTAAGACACATTCAGAGTCAAGCACTGACATTAATTATGAAGCACTCTGGGGAAACTTTTGCCAAAACACTTTGAATTCATAAGAAGCAGAATATTTTGGTTTCTAAAGGTCTGGGCTGGGACTCAGGACACCTGGACTCAGTTCCTGGCCCTGTCACAATCTCACTGTGCAGTCATTGGAAAAAACATTTTGTTTTCTTTGTGCCTGATTTTCCATTGTTTTAAATGAGTAACAATAAAAATACTAGCATTTTTTCCTACAGGGCAATCATTTTGTTTATTTAGATGGCAAGCAACTCAGGGACCATAAGCATACGCAAGCACGTAACACAAGGGGATTTTGATGTTTGTACAACCACTGCTGAATGAAAATCTGCAAGGAGAAAATGACAACTGTAGAATCACAACCTTAGTATGTGCTCTAATGTCTGCTTGTTCACCCCACTGAAAGGATATTGAGGGGCTATAGCTGCAGCTTTGCACCAAACCCCATGTAATTTGCCCAGAGATGACACAAAAAATCAACACCAGAACCCCAGAACTGAGAGAACCCCAGGAGCACCGTGTCTATTTTGATCTTATCACGACAATGGCTAGAGACAAGAAGGGGAAAACACAACACACCAGTGTTTACCCCAGTTCTGGGCTTTCATGCTGAAATTATTTTTTTCCTCATTCAAATGTTAGGATTATTTCATTTCACAGAAAAAGAGGACAATTATTTTAAGCAGCAAAACCTCAAATTAAGGAATTTCAGCAAATTGCAAATGCTCGGTTTCATTCCCATCTGGGACAGTGCTGGCCTGGACTTCAATGTGACTGCAACTTCCGACTTCCAGTAGTGGCTTGGATTAGGAAGGCTGTTTTAACTGGAACATTAGATAGAACCATAGGCTAGGGAAAGGACCTTGAATGAACATTTTGAACATCACCATACAATTGACTCCAAGTCTCATTGATACCATTGAGAAAATGGAGCTTTGATGGGCTGCATGATGGAACATGAGTTAACAGTTTCCTAATAGCTCATTGTCATTCTGGTAACTGTAGAGCTATGTATCAGCCAGTAAACTGCATACTGAGCAATCTGATTTGTACCTGTAATGCCACAGTCACAAACCTGCCATGCTTAGGAAACAAACTGTCTTGCTGGAACATGTCTAACCTTCTGTTTGATTTTGTCATAACCTCGGCAGCTGCATCCCTCAAAGAGAGACACAGAGCATACATCTCATCACTAACGCTCACATGAAAAGAGCTCAGACTGGCTCAGCATCACGTGCAGGCAAATGCTCCGAATTCACACTTGCCCTCGCTATGTGCAGATGAATGAATTGCGACTGAAACTCACCTCATACCGGGTGCTCAGAAAGCTTGCATAAACCCTACACCACACACCACCACCATGGTTTTAACTATAATGACCCTAAACTTGCAGCCCTTGAAGTTTGTTCTCTGATGCTTGGCAGCTGGGATAATGAAGTGGAACGGGCAGTGTACCAGGTCTATGAAATGAACATTAGACAGCCTTACAGTCTGCTTGTGCAACCACCACCACTTCGCTTGCACACTGACATAGTACCATTTATGGGCAGAAGATGCTGTAGCCGGAATATCTACAGGTACTGAGGTGCTCCCAGTTTACCTTGAAGTTTTCTTGGCAAGAACAAGGATAAAAGTGTAAAAGTCAGAGTATTCTAGACAGAATATAGCCAAAGCAGTATTGATTCTGACCACCTGAGACAAGGAGTCACAGGGCATGATATAACCAAGACCTCAGACTATTTTTCACAATGAGTTCCCATTTCTTTGAACTATTACCAGACATTGGTAACTGTCATGCATTCCGTGTGACTGTTATAATCCAACCTACAGCAAGGTATCTTCAGCATGTAAGACACAGTTTGAATAAGAAACTTCTTTTTTGGGGAGGGAAAGAGAAGAGAGGCTTACACACTGAAAAATTTATCAGATCCCTCAAAATCCCAGCATTTCTTGCCATATCAAGACTGGACCTACCTGCACAGTTAATTGCTGAGTGCCTGAGCTTGGTATGGAGACTGTGAGAAAAAATTTCAGACTATATGGCTGACCTAGAAACCAAAGTCTCAAACAACTGTTCAAAGGTTTGCTGAACAGATAGTGGTTTTTTAACTTTTCCATAGGTCCTCTGCTGCTGTGCTGTATCAGAGATTTA
The DNA here is from genome assembly GCF_963264785.1 of Psittacula echo. Taxonomy (NCBI): domain Eukaryota; kingdom Metazoa; phylum Chordata; class Aves; order Psittaciformes; family Psittacidae; genus Psittacula; species Psittacula echo. Next base: position 27,187,437 of record NC_137740.1, on the reverse strand, counting down.
GTGCACTGTGCTCTGCAGAGGAGGAACACTCTGGACTTGATAAACATAGATAACAAGGAAAATAAAAGGCTCACTGTCACAAATGATTAATCTCATTGAGTCTACGGAGAGTTTGCTACCTGGGCAAGTAGAAGCAAGTACCAATGAGAAGGCTACAAATAGCATATGACTTCCTCTCAACTATTTTATTATTGCAATTAGAGAAAGGAGAAAGTTTCCAGAGAAGTTTTCCCTCTGCTGATGGGATTGCATATATTCCAAAAGGTGCTCAAGCTGTCTGCCACCCACAATAGCAACCACTGGCCCTGCAAAACACTAAAATCAGAGAGAAAGGCAAGCATATGTCCAGAAAGAGCCTTACTAAAGTGTAAGGAATAGGTACCAAGCGACAAAGATGTGAAGCAGCCTTCGAGTTCATTAGCACATGATCCCTTGCTCTCCAAAGAATTTACTAGTTTCTTGTCCTCCAATTCAAGATAAATATGGTTGGACCCTGTCCTCGCTGCTACTGTGACAGGGAGCAATAGCGGTGCTTTCCTGGAGGCTCCTCATGGATCTTTTCAGCGGTCTTCTCCATTTCCAAACTGTGGGCAGCCTCCCTTCAGTGTGCTTTGTACGCTTCCTCTCAGACCATCCAAGTGTGCCCTGCTGCTCACCAGTCACTCTGGAGGACCCAGATCCAAAACAGAACAAATTTGGAGAATTAGTACAGGGAAAACTTCTCACCAGAAAGGAAAATTAGGAAGGGTTTGGGTTTTTCCGTTATTCCAACAAGCAATTTTTCAATACACAAACACATGCAGAATGGTAGGTATTTGGTCAAAAGAGCTGACTAAACATTGAATTAGTCTCTGGAAAGTGGCAGATAATTAGAAATTTAAAACCAAACTAAACAAGCCACTTGAGTATTCTTCATGAAACGAATTTTTTCAATTAACCAAGGCCAGAAATCAGATTTCCTAACAAATCTCTCACTTGAGCCATGCTGACAGTATTGTGTGTAAGTGTACATGTGTACGTGCCCAGCAGACTGACTACATCACCCCACCCCACCCCGCCTGAAAAGAACATTTTGCACTGAGAAAGCGAATTAGGCTGAGATGCTTCCTTCCTCCTTTCCTTCTCCAATGTGCTTCTCTTAAACTGTTTCCAAACAGGTAAGAACGAAGATTTTTACACATTTCTGGCTGTGCATTGTATGCTTCAGTGCATATATAATCTAACAAATACTGCACACAAAGCAGCGCATTACTCACAGCAAGTGACTTGCAAAACCACTTCCCAGCAGGAAAGACCCTTCCCACATAAATCCGCATAGCAGGCAGTGGGAAATGCATTTGTGTTTACTGAACCTTCGTTCTCACTGATTGTGAAAACACCGAGACAGATTTTGTCCTGTGTAAGCACTCAGTTCCAGCATACTCTGATGACAGCTAAGTTGCATGTGAAACAGTGTTTTCAGACGAGTAAAAATTCCTTGAACATGCAGCATGGGCTCTCCTGGCAAAATCAAACCCCCTACAACTGAGATTTTAAAGCTTGGGCAAGAAACCTCTTTTAGATGGGATTCTTCCTTCAGTGCCAGTAGATGACAGCCAAGATCACAGATAGGAGCTGGCAGTACACAGATTTCAGCATACTACTCTGTACAGAAAGAGGTCACTTCTATCAGATGATAGCTGACCAGTTGTCCCCTTCCCTTCACCTGCAAACATAAAACCACACTGCCAAGACACAGTGGCCACACCACAGTCAGTGGTGTGAAACAACCTGGACCACGGGCTCCGAGCAGCTCCTCCAAAAGCTGTGTCTGGCTAAAAATGGGGTCTTTCTCTATTTTTAAGGATGTCAGCATAATTTGAAAGCTAAGTAAGAGCTTATGATTTTCACTGGAAGAGGTGGAAAGTATTCAATGCTCAGGAGTTTGTGCAGATGGTTAACCATGAGGCTCCTACACCCCAGAGTTTTCCTTGGTCAGGTAATTGAAGATGAGCCAGTGGCCTTTGGAGATGAGTAGCATGGGAGAAGCAACACACTTTCAATCTAATGGCAACAAGCAGTGGTAGATACTAAAAGATATGGGGTATAAAGCTAGCCAGGATTTCCAGAGCAGAGGTTTTCTCATGCATGTCCTTCCTCCTGTTGTTATAGCATCCTTGTGGCAGCCCCAGTCATCGCACACCCAGGATAAGGCCATGCATTTTAAAGTAATGAAATGGAGCAGCTGGGAACAAGCACTATGATGTGACTATCCCCTTCTCACAGACCACCAGCAAGAGTCCCATGGGCCACAGGCTGGTCAACAAATAAGGAGCTTTCATCTGATATATTGACTGATAACAGACAGAGAGGCCTGCACAGTCCCCTGCAGAGAGTCTTGGAAACACCTGGGAAGAAAGAGGTGAATCTTACTAAAACCGCTGGCAAAGAGCGGGGGAGACCTTTGCCCATGAAGAGAGGAAAGTCGAGGCTAGAATGCTTCAATCTCATCTAACTTAAAACTGATTGAATGCATTTAGGGAAAAGAAAAAGAACAAATCAAAGTTGGCAGTCACTTAAAAGGGCTGTGGGGTGCATCAAGGAAGTCTGAGTCACAGGAAGAAGCAGACAGGGCATGCTTTCCAGCAGCAGAGGTGCCACGGGAACATAGTCTTCCAGCCTTAGGAAACCAAAGTCATTTGATCTGGGCCAAGAACAAACTTATCTGTGATGAAATAACTGAAGCAAAGTGATGACACAGACATGGAATGGAGAACACCTGGGAAACGATTACTTTTTTATAGTGTCTAAGATCCCAACACAAGTATAATCCACAACACAGAAACAAACTTTACAGTGTTTATTCTAAGGAGGTTGAAGGCCAAAGTACACTGCAGCACATTGTTATCAGAAGACTTGCTATCGGTAAAGCATTTCATTAAAACAAGTGACATGCACCCTCCTCTTCCAATGAGGGGATGAAAGTTATACTCTTGTGACTAAGTTGATTAGCAAATACACAAGCGATGGTGAATAATCTGACAGCTGTGTATGACAGGTTGATGCCATGCATGTAACAACAAGAATAAGGCAACGCAGCTTATTCTGACAAACTTCTGGCTATCAGTACTTCTCCTGGGAAAGGACCAATGACATTTGTCCAGTATGTTTGCAAGAATGCAGAAAGCATGTCAGAGACTGGATCCAAAATTAGCAGAACTGTCACATATTCTTTGTTTTCCAGATCCTGCATTTTCCCTGCATCTTCCCTCTCTGAGACCCATAAAGCAGTATCTTTACAGTTTAGTTAATTTTTTCTAGCATCCTGCCTTAATGGACATTGCAACTAGTTGCACTGCACTGGTTGATAACATCAGGCACTGAGTCAGACTCCTGAGCTGTCTCCACACTGGTATCTCTACAGCAATAATTACTAAAAGACTTAAGAAAAGCCCAGCAGAAAAATCAGAGGCAAGCAGAAAAAAATCTTACGGCAGAAATTTTCCACTCTTTTCAAAGTTTAGCAATGGCTTAGCACCTTTTAAAAGAGTCAGACATGATGAGTTGTTGAATGCCCTTCATGAGCCAAAGTTTCCTGTGAAAATGCACATGCTTGTCTGCTGTTATCCAGTATCATCCACACAGCTACACATGCCCCTAGAAAACACCTTTCTGAGAGGATGCACAGATTACTCATGACCATTCTAGAGCATGACTGCTGATAAAATGATACTGCTTTTTTTCAGCCCTCTTCTGATGTAAATAGAATTTTCTCAAATAGCTTATCTAAGCCCTGTTCCAAGCCTGAGGACTGCCTCTCACTTCTCTTCCCCTGAGCAATAGAAAGCTCAATTCCTGAAGAAGGTACTGACCGACTGATAGTGATTATGGTCAGTTTACTTGACTAACAACAGAACATCTGTTTGAAAAGCAGACTGCAGACCCCTGAGGGTGGGCTGCAAACAGGACTGTGCTATCTGAGAAAGGTATTGTTATCTCTCAGTTCCCTGAGCCACAATGGGACAACAAAGGGAGAAACAAACAAGCCATAAATCCCAAGGAGAAAAGAGACTCATAGTGTATTTATACATCTTCCCTTAACCCAAAACCCATGACAGTCTTCAAGGAAATGGCTTTAATTACCATGTTTTTTTTCCAGACACAACCGTTTCTGGAATACCTTTCTTAGGGCTCAAGTCATAAGCTAATGGATGACAATTTTCAGCTGCTGAATGTTTGGAAACCATCATAGTAGTGATAGACATTAGGGCATTGCATACCTGATTAGATAAAGCATCAGATCAGTATTCCAATTCAACATTTTAGCATTTAGCAAAGACTGAAGACCTACAGATCATGGGTGGGCTCTGCTCACCATGAGGGGAACTGATCGATACCAAGAGAAAGCAAACTGAGCTTATGCCTTAGGTGACTGTCCCGGGTTCAGCAGTAGCAGTCATTTTTTCTCCTTCTTAGTAGCTGGTGCAGTGCTGTGGTTTTGACTTTCGGCCTGGGAACAGCGCTGATAACACCGATGTTTTTAGTTGCTGCTCAGTAATGTTTAGTCTGACCAAAGACTTTCTGAGCCTCGTGCTCTGGCAGGGAGGAGGGGAAGCCGGGAGGAAGCAGAGACAGGACACCTGACCCAAACTAGCCAAAGAGGTATTCCATACCACAGCACGTCATGCCCAGGATGTAACTGGGAGTTACCCGGAAGGGCTGGCTCACTGCTTGTTCGGGCTGGGTATTATCGGTCGGTATAGTAGTGAGCGGTTGTATTCTCTTCCCTTGTTATTTCTCTTATCATTATTATTACTGGTGGTAGCAGTAGTGATTTGTGTTATACCTTAGTTACTAAACTGTTTTTATCTCAACCAGCAGGAGTTACATTCTCTCAATTCTCCTTCTCATCCCTCCAGGAGCAGGGGGAAGAAAGGGCAGGGGAGGAGTAGACTGGTGATTCTGATTTATGGCCTGGGCTTAAACCATGACAGTGACCTTGAGGAAAACTGGCCTCTTTGAAAAGAGGCTTTTGTGCTGATCTAGTAGACTCACCACTACTGGGCCCATTGGAAGCAAAGCTTGTAGAGAAAGAGGGAAACTACAAGGAGGGAAGTTAAAATAATTCTCCATTACCATCTCAGCTGGTCTGGAATGCAAAGGAAAAGTCTTGCAAGGGGCACTACCTTTCCCTCAGCAGTGGCCAGGGGTGGACACCCGTGGGCAGAGCGTAAGGACATGTCAGGTACACAGTGACCCTCACACCAAGGGTATTGTCGGGGAAAGCAGCAGCTTACAAGCTTCCTGAATCACGATTTGACTCCAGACCACTGTGCTTAAAAGCCGCTGATGGACCTATCCTCTAAGGTGCTGTGTAATCCTTTCTGGAACACATTTATACAAGCTGCAATAAATAAGGGATTTAGGAGATTTTAAGACATCAGTATATTATTTTCCCCAGAGTAGATTCGTGGCTGAGAAAGACCTACCACTGTGTTGTGTTAGAGTTTTCAGAAGAGGTGAGGTTGCTGCAAAATACACCTGCAAACACATTTACATGCCTGGAAGGCAAGAGCCATTGCAGCAGCACTGCAAACTTCCTCGGGATCCTCCAACTTTTGTTCATTACACAAAAACTCAGACCCATCTGAATAAAACAGGGATGTAAGCTGCTGCTCGGGCTCTTGGTGCAGCTCCAGCATCTCCTGTGGAGTTACACCAGGGTGAATTTGGCTCATGCTTCAGTGAGATGGCCACATACCACTTGGACAATTGCCTCCATACATGACACACATCTCAAGTCTCAGCTGGATTTGCTGCTTCTGAAATGAAAACACTTCGCTCACTTTCCCCAGCCTTAGCTTGGTAATCTTTACTAAACACTTATCAACTAGACAGCCTTCATTTCCTGAGAGCCTGGACCTAATCACACCAGGAAACACTCTGCTTTTCCTTCAGACACTGAGAAATGCTGGTTTCTGAGCCCTCCTCCTACAAAATCAAACTTCTGTCTGCTTAGTAGCGGATAGGGTTTGGGGAAGGAATGCAGCTAAATCTCAAAAGGCAAACTGCAGTGGTTATTCACAGAGATGCCCTGGCTTCACTCTACATCATTAATAACAATAATATGTCACATCTCCCCTCCATCCTTTATTAATCTTAGCTGAGCCTTGCAAGGCCCCTGCAAAGAGGTATCACTTTCCCCAGCTTGCAGGTAAGGGGTCTAATGTTTCACGGCAAATCAGAACCAGATCTCTGGGTTGCCAGCTTCTAACACCATTCCTCGAAGGAATGAAACAAGCTCCCGCAGCTCCATTTCTTTATCAGCACATTTGATACGGTGCTGGGATGAAGCAGCCTTTGCCAAATGTGCTGGACACAGAACAGCACTTTCAAAACCCTCCTTTGTGCCACAGGGCCAGCTGGGATGTCGAGCTACAATTGCACATTTGTAATAGAGCTCAGAATATCGCCATCAAATCAAACTGTTGGTTAATTAGTGTATGAAAAAAGCCCTACAAATGCACAGTAATGGAGTTTTAATGCCAGTAGCGCCAAATCACAAGATCTGCTGTTGCATCAGTTTTATCCTGTGAGCTGCTCAGCCTGTCCCGGTGGGCAGCCAAGCAGCAATTGTGGTGCCACATCTTATGGGAGCAATCTACAGCAAACCTGCTTGGGCAAGAAAGGCGATGAAGACTTCTGCTAGGGGGTTGTGCTTCCTCTGACTGTGGTTTCCAGACAGTCTCATTATTCCTACTATCCCTGCTCATGAAAAAGCCTACAGAAAGTAAGAGCAGAATTGTGGCCCTCCTAGTGCTGCAGTTTTCCCTTTGCACGAGTTGGTGAAATGGCATAGACGGGATGTGTGGGCTTCCAGTATGGCCAGTGCATGTGTGTCCAAGCGGTGACCCAGGAGGAAGTGGGCACATGTCTTTCCAAGAGACAGATCAAGAGATGTGCCCTCTACAAAGGGCTGATCAGCAGCACATCCCACATTTTTCACTCTGGGTTGAGTGAAAAAACTTTATCTTTTTTCCTTCTCCAGCCAAAAGCTGGAAATAAGACACAAACCTAGTACCTTAGACAAAAGCAGTCCATGGACTGGAATCCTGGGAACTGGGATAAACCAGAAGGGAAGCCAACGCATTAGAGCAAATACTTCCCATTTATCTCTCCAGCATTGACCAAGCACCAAACTGGAAGCACCAAACACCCTGAATGAGACAGAGCTAAGGTTTTTTCTACCACCATCCTCCCTGGCCTACCATCACAAACGTGTTGCCAGTGATGCATTGTGGGGGAAGATGCTTAGCCCTTAGGCAGGAAGGCTTCTAAGCCCCGACACAGTGTCCCACACAGACTGCTGCTCAGGCACAGGGACATCTGCAACAGCTGCTTGCAGAGCAGGACTTTAGAGAAGAGACTTGTGTTTACCACTGAAACAAGCACAGAGACAAAATACACCAATATCTACCTCTGAACAGATAAATGCTTGGTCTGCATGGATTTTTGTACTGAAGGCAGTTATGGATAGAGTCAGGCTGGATGCCAGGTACACAATGAACAAATATATAATGTTTAGCTCCAACTTCTGACAGCCTCATGGCCCTGCTTGCTGGAAACCCTGTAGAGACACACTCCTCCACAGCTCCACAGCCTTCTTCACATCAGGGGCTTACAAGCATCCATGGTGGTGGATGTTCTTCACTGCCCTCTTATCCAAGTGCTGGCTCCTCTGTTTCTCAGCTGTCAGTGGCACCAGGAAGCAACATCTTGAAGTATGTATGTGTCACTTGTAGTCACAACACAGGTGTTTATTCCATTAGTGCTTGCTTTGGTGTGCCTGCCCGAGGTGGATGGGGAAAGTGGCTGCTTGGTGCAACTCCAGTGAAGGATGCCTCTGGAGAGGCAGCCCTGCCTGCAACTATGGGATGAATAGCAGCACAGAGCCTGCGGGGAGTCGGACACGAATATCACGCAATGGCACACACAGGCGGTGGTGTCTCCCACAGGGATGCTGGCAGGGATCCCCCCAAGCACAGGCTGTTATTACTCACATTCTGCATCACAGCTGCCAGCTGCAGCCCCACCACTGATGTCACCCTGGCAGGCTGAGAAACACTGCCTGCTGTCTGGGGCAAAACTGTTTTCTAGTATGCAAAAATGAGAAGCTGTCTGCCCTGCTGAGGACACGTCTGAAGCCATGCCCTTGCCAGAAGCCAGTGTTTTCTGAGCACTTCCAAAGGGAGTCTGGTTTTCTAATTCTTGACTCTGGTTCTGAGTTACTGGGAATTCTTCTACCAGTCACTACATATCTCCATGACTCAGTTTCCCTGTTAAACAGGAGCACAAACGTTTTGGCCCTTGCTGCTGGTAAGCTGAATGACAGCATTTAAATACCTCAGATGATGTCTCAGGGCTTAAGACATCACAAGATTTTTCTGTTGATCTTCAAATTATGCACCGGTCTCCTGTGAGAGCTCACTCAATCCTTCTAAATGGCTCTTTGTCCCTGTTCCCATCCACACCCTGGCTCCTCTTTGAAAGGCAAATACCATAAAAGGCTGTTTATAGAGACCGAGATATAGAAAGAAGTCAAACAGGGTCAGGCTCACTACTGCTTTGCTGCCCTGAGCTGCGGCCGGGGAGGGGTGGTTTCCCGCTCCCCCGGCGATCCACGGGGAACAGCAGCCCGACTGTCCAAGGAGCCTCTGATGTGGGTGGGTGTCTCCTGCCCCTTCCCAATTAAACGTTTTATCTCCAGTGGAAACAGTTAAGACGGAAAAGGCGGATGATGCCAAGATTAAGTAAGAGAATAAGGAAAATAGCCAGCGTCCCTAATCAATCATGCTTGGACAGTGAGGGTTTTATGTGCACAAAGACTTCAGTTAAATTCTTTTTTGCATTTATCCACAAGAAAAAAAAAGTGGTGGCTGAAAAAAATGCCAGATGATGATTCACCCTTGCTCTCTGCAAATGTTTCCATTTTGTTGAAAACCCAATTTGCAAGCTCAGGAACCCTCAAATTTTTTATTTTTTTATTTTTTTTTTAATTAAAACCTGGAAGCAGCTCCAATGACAGCACAAGACATGGATGAAGGCAGAGGAACTCTGCCATCCAGCAGACTTCATGCTGCTAATTTCTCCCTGGCCTGGAGCAGCAGAAGCAAACCGGTCACTCTCTCCCTATCTGGTACCATAGATTCATAGAATCAACTAGGTTGGAAAAGACCTTTAAGATCACTGTCCTGGGTTCAGCAGTAGCAGTCATTTTTCCTCCTTCTTAGTAGCTGTTGCAGCACTGTGTTTTTGACTTTCAGCCTGGGAACAGAGCTGATAACACCGATGTTTAGACTGACCAAGGACTTTGTGAGTCTCATGCTCTGCCAGGGAGGAGGAGAAGCCGGGAAGAAGCAGGGACAGGACACCTGACCCAAACTAGCCAAAGAGGTATTCCATACCACAGCACGTCATGCCCAGGATGTAGAACTGAGAGTTCCTGGAAGGGCTGGATCACTGCGGGGTGGGGGCGAGGTACCGGTTGGTGAGTGGTTGTTTTCTCTTCCCTTGTTATTTCCTTTATCATTATTACTATTAGTGGTAGCAGTAGTGATTTGTGTTATACCTTAGTTATTAAACTGTTCTTATCTCAGCCCATGGGAGTTGCATTCTTTCAATTCTCCTCCCCGTCCCTCCAGAAGTGGAGGGAAGAAAGGTGGGGGGGGAAGTGGACTGCGTGGTTCTGATTTACGGCCTGGGCTTAAACCATGACAATCACCAAGTCCAACCATTGTCCAAGCACTGCCAGGTCCACCACTAAACCATGTCACTGAGGGCCTCATCTATACAGTTTTTCGACACTTCCAAAGACAGTGATTCCACCACTTTCCTAGGCAGCCTATTCCAATATCTAGTCTAAACCACCCCTGGTACAGCTTGAAGCTGTTATCTTTTGTCATATCACTCATGTTATATCTAACTCCTTTCAGACTGTTGTAGAGGTAGTTGTATAAGGTAGTTGTATAAGGTCCACGCTGAGCCTTCTCTTCTCCAGACTAAACAACCCCAGTTTCCTCAGCCGTTCCTCTTAAGGCTTATTTTCCAGACCCTCAAGTATGGGTTTTCCCTGGCATGGAGAAAAGAATGAGTAAAGAAACAGGTACTTCAATGCAGATTTTTAAAAGAAAATATGCGTAACTACAATAAACTTTATTGGTAAGGATCCTAATCATCATCTCATTCACAGAGGTCCTTTAACTTGCTAGAACTGCAAGGGGCAGTGACTGAAATACAAGCCACAGAAGGCAGCGAGATAGCCAGCATGTAATGACATCTTATGGACTCACGCCAAACACCTGAGTGGAAACCATAAGTCCTGAGAAATCCCATCAAAACCCGTGAGAAGGATCTGCATTTTGCATCCCCGTCCAAAGACAGCATCTTCAGTACAGCAGCCCCTTAGAAACAGCTCAGGAGTCATTCCAGTGCTAACTTTAAAAGACATCACTTAGGAAATCATCTATAATTTCGTATCTCATCTCTCATGAGACCCAAAGCGCACTTGCTCAGCCTGAGTAACCCACAAAACCTAGAGTCTAAGCAGTAGGCATGGCTTCCCCAAAAAACCCCTAAACCTGAGTTCTGTCTGCAGCAGGCAATGGTACACCACAGACCATGCAGCAAATCGTGGGTTTCCCAGGTCCCACACACCACCATGCACCATTAACAACATCTCAGAGCATACCATGCTGCAGAGGGCAGGAGCTGCACCACTATCCAACATTTCTGTTCTGAACATACACTTACAGCCAGCTATTGATGGATTAAATATGAGGGGGAGGCCAAGTCACAAGTCTATTGTCTTATTTACTCACTAAGCCTCCTGGCACATGCACCTAACCATAACATCACATTTAATTTTGGTTTTGTTAAAAAACCCAACAAAACAAACAACCCCCCCCCAAACAAACAAACAAAAACCCAACCAAACAAAAAACTTTGGACTTGTTTCCACAATCATTCTGTTCTATTTACTACACAACAGCTGTTCATTTCAAGATGCTGTTGGAAAAACACTCATCTGCTCCCAGTCCAGACTACTGTTAAGAAGCAGAGCATACTTCTCAAACTAAAAAAAATAAATAAAGATGCTTTAAAAAATATAAACATGAAGAACATTGAACAAATGTGTTTTGGTAGTTGCTGAGGCTAATTCAAAACATAAACCACTGCAGGTGTAAATTCACCAGAAACACATGGCTTTCCATCCAAAATAAATGTAGGCCACACAATAAAATCTGCACAACCTAAATGGTGACTTGGTTGGCAAATGGAGGCAGGGGCAGGCTTGCATAGCTAATACCAGTACTGCATTCAGCGCCCTGGGTTATTATTTATAGATGTTTCCTATGACAACAGCATGCCTCCCCTCTTGCTTTTTGGGAGCACTTCCTTGGTGCAGGATGCTCCTGAGCCTCTATCCACGCAGGGAAGCAAGGCTTACTGAGCTGAAGCCACTCTGCAAGTCCATGAAGCAGGGAACAGGTCACAGGTCTCTTGGTTTCATTGCAAAGCCCAGCAAAGCATGGCACAGCAGGGCTCAGTCTGGAGCCTGTTTTGGGGTCCTAGGCTGTACCTGCAAGCCCTCAAGAACTGGCAGAGCAAACACAGCTCACACTGCTGTGCTGTGGCACAGGCGCACACAGCAACCATCCCAGGAATGACACAAATACAAAGAAAAACTGGTTGCCAGTGACAGCAGCTGAAAACTCTCTGGCTGCCAGACCACAAACAAGCTGGAGACGTTTCCCTCCCTCATCCTACTTGACATGAAACCTGAGCCAAGTTCCTTCTTCAGCAGCTCTTCAAAGGATTTACCATGAGACTGTCTGTACATCTGATTCCTGGTTGCACGGATCGTCCTTGCACTGACAAGGTGAAAAGCCTATGATTTATAGGGCACTGGTGGCAAAAGCAGTATCTTGTGATAGGTCAAGAGGGTCAACACCAACCTCCAATTTTCCATCAACCTTGGGCTAGATTTTCACCAGACCAAAAACAGCAGTAGCAGCTTTCAACTCTTCTGGGAAAAATAAGAGTTGCTTTGAGTGAAACACCAGGAAGGGCCAAGCTTTTCAATAGCTACAGACCTTAGCTTGCCTGGGCATATGGGCAGAACAGGGTGGGCTTCTCACTGCAGCTCCTTCAGGCAGCACTAGGTTAACACTTGAACTCAAAGATCTTAAAGGTCTTTTCCAACCTAAATGATTCTATGATTCTGTGGTCTGAGGGTACCGTTCTTGGACACCTCAAATGAGGGCTGCCGGGCAATTGCCACATCTCATTTGCATGCCATATCACACACTTTTCTCTTGTGCTGAACAGGTCAGCTGGATTGCAAGCACTTCAGGTCCCAGGCTATGCAGGGAAAGAGGGACTTATATGCCCATTAACTGCAAAGACGAATAGTCCTTTTCATCACCCCTACCACGGAGAAGCTGTTACATACCTGATGACAGTGGTCCAAAGAGGCAGCCCAGAGCAGGGCCCTCTAAGCCAGCTGGCCAATGCTGCTGCAGACTCCTTGTCCTGTGTCTGAGTCAGCTGATTTTAGGTTTAGGTTTTAAGATGCCCTCACCCCAGAGAGCTCATGAACGAGGTTAAAGGAAGGCGCCAGAGAGCAGTGATGGTAAGAGGGATACAATAAAGTTTAGCTTTTGGAAAGCAGATGGGCCCAAATCATGCAAAAAGACTTTACGATCCCTCAAGCAGGAAATTAGTGATGACACACTGTCATGTTGCTGTGTCAACAGCTGACACATCGCAGCAGGGTAATTTCAAGGACGCACAAGTTATTTTAAAAGCTCTCTTCAAAACTGCAGAGCTGGGGCACAGGAGCGTCAAAAGCCTTGCAGAGAAATGGCTTTGCGGAAGACCTGCTGTTGTGGGAGACCTCAGTCCTTTAGGAAACAGCCTGTGCAGAAGAGCTGCAGCCAGCCCTGCCATCCATGGAAGGCATCTGGGGTTCACCACAGACAGCTGCTGATACAAGACAAAAGCACCAGCCTCCTTTCCCTTTCCCCTTCCAAAATAACAGTACTCTGACCCAAAATGTGTTCAAAGGGTTCATTGTTGTCTGACCAGCATATGTGATTCTTGAAGCTAGCCTGGAAGTCTTCAAGGTTGTGGACAAAGTTCTGCATGTCTCAAACATGCTACAGTACTTGTGAGAGTCTCCTTTATCCTTAAGAGGGGCTTTTTGTTTGCTTTTAACATTATGCACCAGAAACAAAACATTCCTCCCTTCTGCTGCTCTCCCTCTTTCCTGTCGGAAGCAGCCACTGGCATTTTCACTGACAAAATCACCAGGCTGTTATTCTAAAGGTCTGCATATTTACTTTCTCTGCTTTTTTTCAGCAGTAGGGTGCAGGAGCCAAACCCTTGAGAACTGACCTACAGTGTCCTGCCATGCTGGACACCATGAGGAATATCTCCAGGAAACCCTGGATTTCACAGCACTGCCAACTGGAACTGCATTGCCGCTTCCAGCAGCAGGTTCAGCACAAGGCACATACTCAGATATCAGCAGAAAGAATAAAACCCATGTTTCTTTTGAGCCTCAGGGAAAGGCTACCCCTATTCAGTCAGCACAAATCCTGCAAAACCCATTCAGTCTCTAAGGAACATCTGCATTTACAACCTGATCTCATTTTCTGACCCATGATGTTAGATACAGCCTCTGTTTAAATGCATCTCCCATGGGGTTTTGCTTTTCAGAAAGCTTCTGCCTTTAGGAGAAGTTTGCTGGAGTTACCAAGTGAGCATACACAGCCCTCCTCCTGGAAAGCAGCATGTTAAGAAATGTCCTGGGCTTACACATCAGTTTGCTTGTTAACCTCACTCTCCTGGCCCTGCCAAAGAAGCAGTTTTGGAGTGAGGAAGTGACAGGGAGACTTAAATTAGAAAGCTGGTGAAACAAAATGAAAGAAAATCCTCTTCAGCTCTCCTTGCTTGGGTCCAGCAGGGAAAAAAGGAAAAGGGTGTGCAAAGCATGAGAGGTATCAGACCCAATGCTGAGATGGGCTCTGGCCAAGCGACCTTTTCTTCTACCAGAGTGTAACACCCTTTTCAGCTTTCCATCACCCGATCTAGGAGAGCAACGACTGTGTCCACACTGCTATTCAGCATACAGCATGCAAGTCAATGCACTGTATGGGCATGTCAATATGCTGTGTAGGGTGCTGCCAATCAAGTGGCCCAAAACCAAATTCTCCAGGTTTGCCTATCCACAGTATCACAGTATCACAGTATGCTAGAGATTGGAAGGGACCTCAAAAGATCATCTAGTCCAATCCCCCTGCTGGAGCAGTTTCCCCTTCAAAGCTTCTTCCCACGCCCTCTCACAGTTTGGCAGATTAAATCATAGAATCATAGAATAGTTAGGGTTGGAAAGGACCTTAAGATCATCTAGTTCCAACCCCCCTGCCATGGGCAGGGACACCCCACACTAAACCATGCCACCCAAGGCTCTGTCCAACCTGGCCTTGAACACCGCCAAGGATGGAGCATTCACAACTTGCAGTTTGTAACATACTGGCTCATAGCTAGCTGCTGCGCTAGCTGGACTAGTGCTCCTGCTGCAGCATAGTCACAGATGCACAGAAGCAGACAGGGTGGCGCTCAGCTGACAGCTCTCCTCCCATCCAGCTCACACTTCTCCCATCTTCATCACAGGGACACTCCTAAGACACATCTGCCTCTGATCATCACCATAGACAGGCTGGGTCATAGAGGTCCCTACACGCCTTCTGCCGTCCATGGTCAGACATTAACTCCACAGTTTAATAAGCAGTTATATCAAATCTGCGGATGGTGAGAGAGAAACTTTTTAAGTCTGCCCACTTTATCCTCAGCTTGCAGACTCAACCCAAGTGACGTGTTTCTGTTTCCCAGCAGTCCCAAGAACAGATTTTTACCTTAAAAGATGTCTGAGAGAAATAACAGGAGAGGTTCTGTACTGGAAAGTCTGGCTGCTGATGCAAAGAGATGCTGTTAATTGTTGTGGTTTATTTTACATGTTAAGCTAGAAGTCACAGTGGCAAATGCTAGAGTTGTAACATGTGGGTTTACGTTGGGAGCATAAGAGATGCAGTACTTCTCTGACCAGGGCTGAGCTTACTCTGCACACTGTCCTGGCTGGTTGTCCAGCTGATGTGACCAAGTCCTGCTAGGAAGAGTTCCTAGCCCTTACGAGCATGTGTTCTGGCATCATGCATACTTACCACAGCTATGCTGTTGTGAGCTGGCATCATCCTTCAGGCTCTTTGCATGTGGCCATCCAGCCAGTTCTTTATCCATCAAGTGTTCCACCCATCAAATTGATGTCTCTCCAATTTAGAGACAAGGATGTCATGTGGGACAGTGTCGAATGCTTTGCACAAATCCAGGTAGATGACGTCAACTGCTCTGCCCCTGTCCACCAGTTCCGTAGCCCCGTCATAGAAGGCCACCAAATTGGTCAGGCAGGATTTCCCCTTAGTGAAGCCATGCTGGCTGTCACCAACCACCTCCTTGTTTTTCATGTGCCTTAGCATGCCTTCCAGGAGGATCTGCTCCAAGATTTTGCCAGGCTCAGAGGTGAGACTGACTGGTCTGTAATTCCCCGGGTCATCCATTTTCCCCTTCTTGAAAATGGGGGTTATATTTCCCTTTTTCCAGTCATTGGGAACTTCACCTGACTGCCATGATTTTTCAAACATGATGGACAGTGGCTTAGCAACTTCATTCGCCAGCTCCTTCAGGACCCGCGGATGGATTTCATCAGGTCCCATGGACTTGTGCACATTCACACATTTGCCAGTGAAGATCAAGGCAAGGAAGTCATTAAGAACCTCAGCCTTCTCCAAATCCAGGGTAGCCAGTTCTCCCAAAAGCTTCCGGAGAAGGCCCACATTGTCCCTAGTCTGTCTCTTGTTTGCTACGTACCTATAGAATTCCTTCCTGTTATTTATCACATCCCTAGCCAAGTTTAATTCTAACTGGGCCTTAGCTTTCCTCACCTGGTCCCTAGCTTCCCAGTCAACATCCCTGGATTCTTCTCAGGCTGCCTGTCCTCGCTTCCACCTTTTATAAGCTTCTTTTTTCCCCTCTAAGTTTCCTCAGCAGCTCCTTATCCATCCTAGGAGGTCTCCTGGCCCTCCGGCTGCACTTACTTCTAGTCGAGATGCAACACCCCTGAGCTTGTAGCCGATGATCCTTGAATATCAACCAACAGTCTCGGGCCCCCCTGCCCTCTAGGGCTGTATCCCATGGAACCTTACTAAGCAGGTTCCTGAAGAGGCCAAAGTCTGCTCTCTTGAAGCCCAGGGCAGTGAGCTTGCTGCACGCTTTTCTCACTGTCCTGAGGATCTCGAATTCAACCATCTCATGATTGCTACAACCAAGTCTGCCCTGGAGCATCACGTTCCCAACCAGCCGCTCCCTGTTGGTGAGCACAAGGTCAAGCATGGCACCGCTCCTTGTCAGCTCCTCCATTACTTGCAGGAGGAAGTTATCTTCCACATAATCCATCGCTCCAGGTGCCGCCCCCTCTGAGTCCCTGCTCGCCTCAGCAGAGCTACTGGCTCCTGGGCAAGGCCTGGTGAGGGCTTGAGGCTCCCTTGGCGACTCTCGCCGCTCAGAACTGAGGCTCCCAGATGTGTGGTTTCCCCTCTACCTGGGCTGAAGGCTCCTCTCTGGAGCTGCTCACCTCGTCAGTGGCCAACAATGACTAGTTTAAATCAGCCGCCGGGGCCTGGACCTGCTCTGACATGATGGACTAAGCAGATCCCTGCTTTTGGGGTTCACAGTCATCGCAGGATACACATCCCAGAACACTTACAACCAAGTTAAACCTAACCCTTCTTCCTATGCTTATGTCCCTGAGCCAGGATGCTTCTACAGAAAACCCATGATACCCAGTCCCCCACACACACTTTGTACAAAAGCCTTTGACAAGTTTCAGCCTACTGCTGAGATTTGGTAGCCAAGTTAATAACTCAGGTTGGTGACAGTTCAGAGCAAGGAGGATGACAAAGTCAGGCTAACTTTTTCCCTACAGCCGGATAAGAAGGACAAGCATCAGGAAAGGGAGGAGGATGTTGTGCCACAGCCCTTGGGAAATCCAATTGCATGACTGGCCAGGAAGGGTGGATCAGATCCCAGCCAGGCAGGACAGATGTTGTCAAGGAAAGAAAAGGTCTGTTTAGGGCTTTCTACCACTAATAATATCAAAACAGCATATTGCTTTAATTGTCAGTCAAGCAGAAAATGAAACGGTGCAAAAAGGAGAAGCCACAGGTGAAGTAGACTGGAATAATGTGATGTCTGCAGGAATGACAGCCTTCAAGTGCCCTTAATACTCAAGGTTTTTTTGCTTGCACATTGGGAGGTCTGTGAGGTACAAGCTATCAACTCCTACTCACCAGCCCATGGGAATCCTCCCACACTCCTGCCTTTGCATTGCTGGTATCTTGACAAGTATCTCCTCCAAGCTACAGCAAGCCCTTGGAAAACACGAGTTGGATGGTCCTCTCACCCACTCTGATGTGCTGGACGAAGGACATCCTCACTTTCTACCTCCAAGAGCCATTAAAGTGCACTTCCTTCAGTGTCTTGGTTCTCCTGAGCCGGGTCCATCACGCCCCACCTGCCCCACAGCCCAGAGCCTGGGCTCACTGGGGCAGGATGGGTTTTGTGACATGACTGTACACTGATCAACACTGACCTTTTCTGACTCCCTACTGCTATGGCAGCAAAAATAAATAAAGGCAGGAATATGAAAGAATTATTTGAAGCAACTTACTGGAACTCTCTAAAGTATTCCTAAATTAGCTTTTATTTTTCCCTGCAGATCCTGTGTAAAACCCAGAGCACGATGGGAGGGAAATGGCATGCATATGAGAGCGCATACTAGCAGGTACCCTACAGTGGGGAATAAAGACACTGTAAATCCTCAGGATGTTCCCAGGCTGCAGTTTCTTGAAAGCATTGCAGCTATCATCTAAACAGTCAAGCATGCTCATACACAGCAGCAGGCATGTTGTGACAGATGCAAACTGTGTACAGTGTTTGTACAGACATACATGCACTTATCTATGATGCATATATCATAACAAGGGCAAACCATATGCCTGGAGTCAAAGCTAGGTGGAAAGGCTGAACGTAAATTGTCTACTAATTCATGGAAATAACAAACCGGTCTGCAGCAGGGGTTAGCACACTCCAGAGCTCAGCTGCCCTTCAACCCCAAACTAGCACCAGTGAAGCTCAAGAAAGCAACTGGAAACTCCCAGGTTGTGAGTCTCAAACCTCAGCCTGCTCAGAGCTCTATTGAACCCGCCACCCAGCAACTGGCACAGGGCTTGGGATGATGACAGAAGGCTCCATGCATGAGTACTACAAATCTGCCAGCCTTTGCAAGAAGGGGGCTACAAAGGGTTAAAGATAGGGACACTACACCTGGCTGTGGGTGAGCAGGATGATGGAGTTGGCAAACTGCTGAGTCTCCTTCCCTGGGATGCTAAGACCGGATGGCTTTTGCTGCTTTCAGTAGTCTGCACAAAGAACAGATGCCTTTTCCATACACAAAACAAATTACTTCCTTGCTCTCAAGGAGACACTTCCCTCCCACACATCCATCTAGTTGCTGTACATTTACAGCTCCTCAAGGAGAGGAAAAGACCCCACCGCACCTCAGCTGCTTGGCACTTTCCTTCCCATGAGCAAGCAGACCCTTTGCTGCTGGCCTGGCAGAGTGGGGTCCCCTGGGAGGTGAAGGCCAGCAATCGTGGCCAGGATTTGGGGTGAGCTGACTGCTGGCAGCACTTCAGCTGCCTGTGCCAGAGAGAAAATAAATAAAAACCAGAGGGCTGGGCAGTCAGTGTTGTTAAGTATCTGACAGCTGGAAAATGTGAGCAGCCATTGTTTGCAGCCCCCCCCCCAGCTCCTCCTGCCAAACAAGTCTGCTGAAAGCAGCAGTAATAAAGCATAAAAGCCAAGACTGGAAATATTGACTCCCCTTTCTGCCCTGCTGCTCCCACTGAAGGGACTGGGCTGCTCTGAGCTCACCCCATCTCAGCTCATGGACCCACGGCTTCCCTGCACCCCCAGTCCCCTGCCCTCATTCCTGCTTTGAGGCAGCAGCTCTGGGATTTGTGCATGGGGAGGCCATAGCAGGAGTTTTCTCATCTTTCACCCACTCAGAACAGCTGTGCTCCATCTTCACACACAGCACTCATGCTGCTGCTGTCACAATGGGGGTGAGCAAGCTGCTTCGAGCGCAGCTTCTGTCCCCACTGAGCTGCTATAGGGAGAGAAAGAGCAAGCCAGCAACAGCCCGCATCACCAAAATAATCAAACACATTACTACTGCCCCTTCTCCCAGCCCCACTGATGAAAGATGCTATAGAGCCTAGGAGCTCCTGGCTGTCAGCTGAAACAAAACTGGTCCTCTGCAAGCCTGAGAAGTGACCCTTACACTGCTTCTTCAGTGTGCATGAAAGTTTTAGCATTGGCTTTATGAGAAAAGAAAGAAATCCAGAGTCATTCCCAGGGTCAAACTGATCTAGTGCCAACCTGAGAAGAAGCATAGAGAATGCTGCATAGAGGAACCTAGTTCAGAGATGAAGATCTGATGGTAAATTTTGGCTTTTTTCCTTTAAAGCTTCCAGAGAATTTTAATCAAAAAAAATCTTCAAAGTCTTAATCTGAAAGCACTAAGCTCAGTCACTGAAAATACATTCCACTTCATCTCCCAAAACAATGGGCAAGTAAACCAAGGAATCAGTTCCAGGAGGTACTTTCAAGCAACTCAAGTTGCATGGACAGATGTTGTGGGACTCCTTTTCCTAGGTCCACGTATCAGGCTTCAGGTTTGTATCTGATCACAAGCAGGTGCCAGGCTCTACTGTCACATCAGTCAAAGGACTGGAGGGAATTGCCACTGGTCTTGTTCAACCTACCCCAGACTTCAACAAGAAATGAAGAATTGCCTTCATACTAGCATGAGAATTGAAACTGACCTGTGTTCATACCTAGATGCTCCCTTTCACATCTTGATCAGTTCCTTCTGCATCTCATATTGATAAACTTGCAACCTACCTACACTTTTTAAAATCCTCACACACGAAGGCAAGTAGCAGTTGGTAAGCAGCACTTACAGGTTTCCTTTTCTTGGTGGAAGTAAGCAGATTTGACTATTTTGTAATAGCTAGCAGCTCAGAACAGACCCAAGCCACATGGCCTGGGGAGGTATAACCACACCTTCTTCCCTCTCACATCCCTGAAAACTCCTGTGGAAACATAGAGAAGGACTTTGCATGATGTGCAACTTCTACATTACTAAAAGACATATTCCCTGGCACATCCTAAAGGAGATTGCAAGTAAAGGGATGTTCAGCTTAGGCTGAACCCACTGGTAGGATACAGAAAGTACCATCCTGTTTCAAAGTGTCCTTAAAACACCTGACAGCACATCCACCCCGCAGGTTTCAAGCCAAACAGCAGTGTGAGTGATGATGTGACGGCCACCCAGACACCTGCTCCTGGTTGGTCACAGAGGAGGAATTATTTTTGGCCATGACAGATTTTCCTGTCCTGCAGATCTGCTAACTGCTAGGTTCTTGGAAAAGAACAGGGTGGGACTATGCCTCTCCCTTGTGCTCAGATGGAGGTGCAGACCCATTCCTGCATGCACCAAAGAACATGACTCTATTATAACCTTCTGATTTGAAAGCTCAGATGTTGCTCAACTGGAATTGCAAAAAACGAGGAGGAAATAATTGAGAAGAAACTGAGACTTCTGGCTTGGTCTTTTTCACCTCATTGTCTCTCTGACACCTGGCAATGTCCTTTAAAGAGTTTGGTGATCATGTTTCAAAAGTAGTGTCCTGAAGTGATAACACATGTGCAATGAGGTATCTCATTAGCTTACTCATGTGGGTCAAATCCTGTGAAACACTAAATGACACCAATACCCGCTGACCTTAAGAGCCCTTTGCTCAGCAACACATCATTAGGTGATACAACTGCAACAGATCTACAGCAATAGAATGACAAGTACACACCTCCATGTACATGCAATAGTAATAACTGAAATCCCAAAGACAATTTTCTCACCACATCTCCTGCCGAGTCCCACACACTTCCGGAACAAACAGGAGGATTCTGATCAAGGCAATTCTCAGGGGTATAAGCCACATTTTCCCTGGTGTCTTCCTTACTGGATAGTTACTAAGTCCAAAAAGAGCATCAGGACACCTCACAGCAGCTTGTTTCAAAGCCTTTGTGCCTCCTTCCAGGCCAGCTGCCTTCCTCTGACTCGCCTTCTTGCAACTGGGAAGCACATATTTAATTACATTCATTTATGTTCAAACAGGCCTTCTGGAAAATAAGTGGATTAAAAGCTGGTCTGGAAAAAGAATTAAATCCTATTGCATTGCAGCACAGCCTGCGTACTTGGGCTCCTATGTAATGCAGGCAATGGGAAGTCTCCTTTGCAATAGGCATTGAGGATTTAATGTTACAGCACAGCCAGCCCTGCTACCTGTGATATGTTTAGCAGATGCCAGAGACACACAGCCTCATCCATCTACCTTTGATCTTATGTTCTAGTCCTTCCTTCCAAGTCTAAGCAGTCATTTAACCACTGCAGAGGCTCAGTACGTTTCTGCAGATTTATCTGAACTGCTCTCTGAACTCGCAAGGGTAGGAGCTGCACTTACTCATCTCCAGAAAGCAAAAGCGTATAGTCATTCAGAACCTCATTCACCTCACTGTCATCCAAGACCCACATATAGATATTCTGCTTGAACACGGCCTTTCCATTGCAGCAGGCAGTCAATGCTATAAATGAGCTGGCTGGGAGCTGACTACTGAGTCTGAACATCAACACCTTCCTGTCTGTACATCCCATCAGTGAGCATAGCCAGGCCAGCACTGCTCAGCCTCCAGCTTTCCAGGAGAGGACCCCTCTGCCGGTAGTGAAGAGACCAAGACCATGTAAACCTTTCCTACCTCTAGATCTCAAAGTCCTACAAAAATAGAGACAAAGAGTCAGAATTATGAAGCACCAGGCATGTCCACCCCATGGGTGCAAAGACAGCTGACTGTACATAGCACACACAGGACTGGAAGCAGTGAGACTTCTCAGCCCAGAGATCAGGACAACGCAGCTGGGACAAAATAAGCACATTTCCAGGATGCTGTGCTGAAACAAGTTAAGTTCTACCTGGAGTTTTTCTCAGCTGAGGGCAGAGCAGTATGCAAACGCAGCCATACTCTTTCCAGACCTGTGCAGGTAGCTCTGCTCCATGCTAACTTGCTGGCTCAGATTGTGGCTATCACAGGACACCCACTTTCCACACGTCCAAAGCAACCAGGGGGATAGCTAGAAACAAATCTCCAGGACTTGTTAAGCCCCACGCCTTCTCTTCCAATCTATACCATACCAAGCTGCTGGCTCTCGGAGTTGGCTTTTTGTGAGGAAGAAAAGAACTGACAGGAAAAAGAAAAACTTCAAACAGCTTTTGCAGCCCAGTGAAAAAGTTCAGCACCATTTGTCAGACTATTAAGACCTGCACAAAACCACTTTGCTTCAGGCTTCCTCTAAGTTTTCACTCTCAGCATTGCTTGCCTCCCTTCCCTAGCACAGCAAGAATACAGAGCAGGTATGCTCTTTCCTTTAATTAAGCAGTAACAATTAGGCAACACATTTTTAAGCAGTTCTCTTGCAGCCGAGCTTGCTGATCCTTGGGAAAAGGCTGGCTTCAGCATTAAACCAGCACCTGTGTTCAAAGTGTCAAATCACTTTGTGAGGAAGAGGGAGCTTTATATGCAAACAATC
Organism: Psittacula echo; assembly: GCF_963264785.1. Classification (NCBI taxonomy): domain Eukaryota; kingdom Metazoa; phylum Chordata; class Aves; order Psittaciformes; family Psittacidae; genus Psittacula; species Psittacula echo. The sequence continues at coordinate 27,164,573 of NC_137740.1, read as the reverse complement.
TTGTCACTAATTTACAAGAAGCTTCCAGTGAATTGCCCTGGCTTTGAGCCTCAGCTTCCTCAGGGACAGGGCAAGCAAGGATGCTGCAAGAAGCAGGGTTTTTTCTAACAGTTGAACCAGAGTGGGGAGACATAACAGGAAGATTATCACTGAATATTTAGTATTGTACAAACCCAGCCACCAAAAGCCTGTTAATGGAGCGGTCCCTCTCAGCACAGGCTTGGAGAATTTACTCCTCTGTCCCACAGGCTCTGGACTGAGGTTTATTACAGCAGATTGCATAGGAGAGATGCTGTTTTCCTCTAGTCCTTTGGAGCTCAATTCAGAGATTGCTGCCCCCTCCTCAGAAACTCCTCAGGAAGGACCGAGCAGATCAGGGGGAAGGGGAGGACTCCATTGCACTGGCAGGGAACTGCACCCAGTTTTCGTCCTCACTCCAGAGAGAAACCAAGGACTCCATGTGATCCACGTGGTGCTGAAAACATATTCCAAAATCCCTGAGAAAAACGCTGAGGAACTCTCCAACAGACAGTGTTCAGCAGCTGCAAAGTAAGCGATGCCTGGAGGACGGTGTCCAAGGCACCAGCTCAAGCTGGTCAATCTCCAGCTGTGATCCACTGGGAAGCAGCCACACGCAACAGCAACACTAGGATGGGTTCCCAGGCAGCACCGCCGCTCTGTGCTTCTTTTGCCTCCTCTCCATGCTTTTGGCTTCCACTGGGATGTAAATGGCTGTTCCTCTCCTGCTTCAATGAGAGCAAAGGTTGCCAAGAACACCCAGTAAACCACATGCACATGCTCCACTTCTATTTTGACTGAGTATTTACAAATTTCCAAAGTGCTGAACCTCTTCAAGCCATTCAGCTTCTGCTTTAATCTGTAATATCTATAGTACTTCTGAGATTTTCCTACGGCTATCCTAAATTAATGAGAATAGGAAACTAGGCTTCATCTGTAACCCTAAAGGTCAACCACATCATTTTGCTTCAACATGACGAACAGGCCGGAAGAAAACAAACATATGGAATTTCCCAAAGGAAGATAAAAGAAGAGCCTTGTCCCAGAGGAAACCAAAAGCCCTAACCTAAAAAGGATGATTCAAAATAGTTATTCCTGTCTGTCTAGATAGTGGTAACACATGCAATGCCTGGATGCTAGCAAGATACCCCAAGCCATGTGGGTTTTCCCTGTTATTTTGAAGAGGTGAGAAAACTTTTTTTTTTTAATATTTTAGGAAAATGACACCATAAAAATTTTGTATTCAAGATTAAATGCAGTTTTGCAGATCTGAGGGAAACCCCAGGACAGCCTCAAGTGGCTTCTCCTCTGTCCAGCCCACAACACCCGTGTTATGCTGACAGCACAGCTGCTAGGGCAGGAATCCTACCCCAGGAAATGGGAAGGGCTTTACAGCCTCAAATCACTGGAAACACCAAACAGCAAGCTTCAGATTATAAGTCACCTCACCAGATGTGATGATACCCTGGTTCCACCAACGTGGACAATAGCATGCACTGCATGTCCTGAGCTCCACAGGTTGCCCCATCTGGTACCACCAGCATGGAGCACTGCCATGGAGCCTTAGCTCTGAGACAACGGCATGTAGATTCCCATCTATCCAGAAATGGGTGAGATGTACCCTACCACACGCATTTCAAGGATCCAGTACCAGTGAGGTAAAGGCAAAGCCACATCTCCAGCTATGAGAACGGCTAATTCTGCCCTTGCTGCCCAAACAGGCCACCACACTCTAAGGGAGATGTCAAAAGATAAGAGAAATACAAGACAGTCACTGATAGCTCAGAACTGTGGGAGTGGAGGACAAAGCATATCAAAATGAGTAATAATTGTCTGAGGGGACTGCACAAAGATTGGAAGTTGAGGTTTTCTGCTTTTGCCAAGGCAGAAGAAAATCCAGCATCCGCTGGTAGTTTCTGAAAGAGTCTCTTTCTCTAACCATCCCGATTTCTGCCTACATGTGACCAATGGAAAGTAGTAGCTGTGTGTCACCACTCACAGTCCAGCACCCAGTCCTATATCCCAGACACTGTGCAGAGACTCAGATCATAATCCCCACAAGCATTGCTCAGGTTCTTGATGAAAGATATGAAGTCACGCTCCAGGTGAAAGCAGACAATGGATTTAAATTACATGTTTGCTAGCTGTGTTTTCTCTTCAGTAGAAAATAATCAGATATAAAGAAGCATCATGAAAGCTTCTCCAGGTGCTTCACTTTCTAGCCAGCATTCTACTGTCAAAGTAACATCCCTCATTTCTAATTCATGTACGGCTTCATTGCCTTTAATCACACTTTCTCCAAATCTGCAAACTCTCTTTTGCCTAAAGCACTAATTTCCATTACCTCAAGAGGTATCAAATTCCAGACCTTTGCGGCAGTTTCAGGTTTTCGCACTTTGGTTACAGACACCTCATTAGCCTCTCCACATCTGGTCCAGGCTACAGGGTGTTTGTTCGGTGACACGCCAGAATCAGTCGACACGACTGCCTGATTATGTACAGGCTCCAAAGTGTCTCATGTATAAAAGGAAGAAATTAAGCAGATGGCCCGCTGAGCACCGAGATCTGAAATTTTCTTCCTGGAAAACTTCTGGCAACCCCAGTTCCAAAAATAATGCTAGGAATAGCCCTCCATGTGGGAAGGAAGCATCTTCTAAAAACCTTTGATCTCTGTGTTCCAGAGGAGGAAACTGACACATTAATCACAACATATTGCCTAATGGGGTTGCTATCTCACACCACAGGACAAGACCAAAGTGAGTATTTAAATATTGGTGTCCAGCTTCTGAAAGAAATTTACTGTGGATTTCTTTTTTTTTTTTTTTCCCCATGATCTTTTTTCAAGTAACACAATAGCAACATACCAGTTCAACTCTTCCATAATCCCTACTGTCATCTGTCCCCTAAATCACCACTTGTCTCCTACTGAAATTTTTTTCCAGCAGTTCCCACCCAGAATTTTATGCACATTTGTATATGTGTTTTTTTAATATATATGCATTTTGAGACTTTTGAAATACAATGAATCTATCTATGGCTACAAGCCTCATTTTACGAATGAGGCACAGAGACACAGCGGAGCATGGGCATGCACTTGGTGAGAACTTCAGTGATTTACATCCAAGGGATAAATCCAGGTAGTCAACACTCCAGAATGACCTTGGAGTGTCCCAAAACTGCAGGATAAATGTCACACACACACGTGTCTTCCTCCACCCAGGTTTCATTGCAATCCAGAAAGTACAGGAAAAACGCTTTCTGGATTGGACTTCTTTGCACGTACCCTCCTCTCCGTAACTTGTCACCACTCTCAGAGGTCATCTATGGAGGACATTCATTCCTGCCTAAAGCTTTACCCAATCAGTGTGAAGGGCCTTTGTCATCTAACCCTTCTTTGTGAGAATGCTTCCTCATTTTGGAAACAGCATCTCCAACTTATCACTGGCCCCTTTTCCCTATACTCCAGCAGCAGCAGAGCCAAGTCTCTGGACACAGGAGCACATTGCAGAGCTCGCATCCTCTTACAGAATTGTCTGTCTATAGAGACCACAAGCTAACAGCGCTTGTTTGGATTCCTTTCCTGGATAAAGCCTTGCTTGATACATTTCATTTTCTCCACTTCTTCCACTTTCCTTTTGTAACATGAAGCAGTACTTTTTCCTCTGAAATTGGGAGCATACAGCCTTACTTTCAAGGTGTTTATAATTTTTGGCCCATGCAGTCTCAGCATCACCCTGCCAAACCCTACTTGCTGCTTGGAAGACTGACAAAATATGATCAGTCATAAACAAATGAACTTTAACTCCACAACAGGAGAGAAGGGAAGGGGAGGAAGAGAAAGGGAGAGGAAAGAAGGAGAAGGGAGAGGAGAGTTAATATTCTATACTTTTTAACTATAACTTTGGTAAAACCAAATGCAAACAGTATGAAAAGGGAATATGTAAAGATCTTTGAAATCGATATTACAAGGAGGTAGATGTATTAGAGCAAATGTTATCAGACATCTGTCACTTTTGCTCTTTTGAAGTGGCAAAAGATGACAACCCTACTGCAGAGCGACAGCACACTTATGGACTGGTCCGCTATCATCTACCAGCAGTTTATAGTAACTATGAAGCCAGGATGAGAAGAAGACAGGTTATCAGCTCTCTTTGGAGTTGGAGAGAACAGAGTGAGGGGGGAAAGGTGAAAAACACATCTCGTTTTCTAAAGAGAGCTCATCTAAAAGCTTTAGCCTGAAGGAGCACATACTCTATGACGCTTTATTCACAGACATTACTGTAATAGAGATGCATGGGTTGAGCTGTTTATTGATGTTCACCTCTGAAAAGGGATATAGGAAAGCAGAAAACCAGCTACCAAATTTGGATAGTTGAATTTGGCATAGCAATCTGAACTGTATTAAGTTTCCATCCATTGGAGTACTACTTGGAGGAGATTCTCAACCACTGTTCTTGTATCCTCTGCTTCCACTTTGTAAAACAAGTTAATTTACAAAGAATCTGAGTTACCTCAGAGGAGAAGAATGATGAGAGACTTCCTCTGTCTGGATCTGATAATTCATTACCTAGTGGATGGGAATTTGCTTATATGGGTGACCATAGACAATTCAGTAACACACTAAGCAGCTCATTGTCTTCAACACCAGATGAAGCTTCCTGGTGCTGTGTAGCTGGCTCAGACCCCATTCTATAACCTTATGCCATTAACCAGTTCCCAGCAGGGCAGGAGGCTCCCTGAATGCCATCTGCTTTCACAGCAATACCATGCAGCTCTATTCCTGGTCTCTAGACCCCTCCTCATGAATTCAGCAGTGTTTTCCGACACAACTGTCAGACAGCAGCATCTAGCATCTCCCATATCTGCTGGCACAGCAGAGCACGTGTGGCCATTGCACTGCACACCATTAAGCAAGGGTTTAGCACCATGAACTCTCTTGCCCTGGGAACTTGAGAATCTCACTGCAACACTGAACAACAGGAAATATTAAATCAGCATCTCCTCTGGAAAAATACTACAAGAAACCACTCCTGAGACCCTTCTGTTCTTGCTCTTTTGGCCCTGAATCCAGCTTCCTCAGCAAATTACCCATCTCAAACAGGAAATGCTGCCTTTGTCCATCCTATCATCTCTGAAACGTCTGCTCATCTACACAGGCTGTTAGCATTCTCAGGTAGGCTTCATCCCCACTTGGTCTGTATCTGTAACAGGCCCCTCAGTAGGAAAGCCCTTTCCACAAGCACTCTTCTTCAGGGAAAAAAAACCCTATTTTAGCCCTGCATAGTTTCAACCCAGCCTTGGACTTACACCTGCATGACAAATAATCTGCAGAAATTTAAGTGCTGGAATAACTTGAAGAATGTGTACTGCTTTTGCAAACAGCGTATCTCACAATAACATCAGTCTTAGCAGTGCCACTGCAGGACATGAGCCTATGCTTTGGGAAAAGTGATCACAAGCTAAGCAAGAGTCCAGCAGAGTTGGAATGGAAGCAGGAGGGAAGAGAGAAACAAAATGGCTCTACAAGTTCAGCTCCTGGAAGGAGGGCTGAAAGTACCAGAGTTTTTCAAGCTAAAATTGAAAAAAATGAGACTGGTGCTGAAAACAACCTTCAAATGTATAAAAGGCTGATACATAAGAAGAAAGGCGAGGAGGACCCAAAATATACCCACTGGTTTCATTTGTAGTGTGCAAAAATGTTTATCTAGGTATCAGGAAAAAAAATCCCCAACGTCAAAGACATTTTGCTTTGGGAATCCAGGATTCTCCTTCTCAGGACAATTTAAAAACCACCTCTGATAAATACCCACAATGTACCTATCTCATAGCAGTTCCTTGGACTAGGTAAGTTTTTAAGTGCCTCCGAACACTCACACAAATCTGTGGCTTTTCAGAATTAAATTCAATTTCTGAAAGACCTTGAACACTTCTTGTTCAGAAAATTTCCCACGACACAGGATTCACATAAGTTCTTAATGAATCATCACAATTACTAACTGTCCTTAATATTGAAAATGAGCATCCTATTCATGCTCTGAACTCACCCAGTTCCAGGTCCCAGCAGACCCTGTTGCAGGTTTATCATGTGGATCGCAGAGACTTCTGATGTTCTGTTTTTCCCACACTCCCCTGTGACTCCTCCAACCCACTAACCTCCCCATCCTGCCTCCTTCTTCCCATACACAAATATACATGCACATTATTAATAAGGCACACAAGTCTATATGTCAGTCACCTGCATGAAAGAACAATTTAAATAGCATCACTTACACAGTGACACTGTCTTCTTTATTTTAACTGGGTTGGGTTTTCTTTTTTCAGGAATTTCCAGACTTCTGAAAGTGTTGACTGAGTCACCAGTAAGTAAATACATTACAATGAGAGGCAGCAAGAGGAAGGACGTGACTATTTCAGACCAAAGGCAAGTCTTCGTGCAAAGCATCATTACACTTTGAAGGGACAGTGGATGCAAAACCTTTGTGAAAGTTCAAAAGCAACCAGACATATTCATAGAGAGAAAATCCAGTGGAGGCTCTCACAAGTACAGACACCAGCCTCAGATCTAGACTGCCCCACAGCCACCAGATCTGGAGGCTGGGCTAGCATTTGAGGCAAGTGTCACAACATTTTCCCTTCTCTTTCCTTGAGTGCCCGGGGCTGGCCACTGTTAGGGCCCTTTATTCTAACCGGATACAGCTGCTCTTCTGTCAGTTGCCTAAAAGCAAAAACAAACCTTCTCCTCCCACCATACCATTAATCATCTGGGTTTTAGTGCACATGATGTTACTAAGAATAACAACAGCAATAAAAAAAAGCCTGGGACAAATAGGTTTTCTCACTAGAAAATCCAAATGTGGTTTCTGCAAAGCATGTCCATAGTCTGTTATTGCGAAGAGCTTCAAAGGAGCAGAATTGCAGGGAAGGGTTTATGACACATCTGGTATAGGGGTTGAGTTTATCTCCAAGGGATCTTAATTGAAACAGAAAATTCCCAATTAAGATTGGAATCCCTAACAACCTTCCCAGCACTCAAACAGGAAATTCTAGGTGGGAAACTGCTTCTCTTCCAAAGCTGCCTTCTCCTGAAACCAGAACTCAAAAGACCCCTGTTTGGCCAGGCAATGTGCCACCTCTGATTTCGTGCTGCTCTTTGCGCCCTACCGAACCCAATGGTGAAGACCTGACTAAAAAGGAAGATGAAAAAAAGATGCTTGACTTTGAAAACACAGGAGCAGAAAATTAATCTGACATGCAAGATCAGTGCATCAGGCACAGCAGCCACTTGTGTACCCTGCCTTATTAGCCTTCCCTTCTGCTGGTACCCCAAGCGTCAGCCTAATTTACTGCTCTCCCCCAGAGTGTCCATAAAGCCTTTGATTGTTTCCTGGCGCTGGGACATTTCAGCTGTAGCATCTATTGCATGAGAAGCATCAACAAGTCACTTGATGAAATGCAGATGAGCACTTCACACCTTTTAGGGTAAAAATAACCAAAGGAAACTGGGATTCATCCCAAAACACACTAGACAACTCACATTACACAGGGGATGATATACCTGTCTCATTTCCAACCCTTCACCTCCTCTTCTCTAGCAAGATAAATGGCAAAGAAAACAAACCAACACCCAAAAAGTTATTTTTTTTACGTAAGGATCCAGTTTCCGTGAGACAAGTCTACTGTGAGCTGGAAAATAAACCAGAGCCCTGCTGTTTCTCAACGGCCGAAGTGAAGAGGCTGTGTACAACCAAGAATGAAAAAGCCCATGACTCTCTACATTTTCCAGGCTCCATTCCAGGCTAGTTGCTTATAAATCAAGTTGTGAAAAAAGTATAGCAACTCTCTTCCCGGAAATGATCTCTCTGAGACAAAAGTCACAATACAGGCATTTTCTAGCATCTTCCCCATCTGCCTTTCCAAATCAGCACTACAGTAACTTCCCAGGCCAGCACGGTTTGCCAGCTTCAGGTGCTGAACAGGTAACATCAGAGCCCAAAACATCACAGACAGAAAGAGTCCTGACTCCCCAAAGCTGAAGCAGGAAGGTATTCAGCTCTCCAAGAGGCCAAAGCCGAGATTTGCCTCTGGAACTTCACTGTTCGTGGCAGTTGTCAGTACTCAGAGCTTCTGAAAACTTACTTGCTCTCCTATAAAACAAGACACCGAACTGCAGACTCCTGATTTCAAATTGTTGTGACCAAATGGCTCTCAGTGAGAGCCAGTGGTCCATTCTGTGACTTTCCAGATAAAGCCATGTTGGCATTTCTACTCTGACCTATTCAGTGTTGCTTCTGTTGACACAGTGCAAGTACAGCAATCCCAGTATGCCAGTAAGGGGCTAAGAATTGGGAGCAATTACCAGAATCCATACGTCTCAAGTCTTCAGGTGATGAGCTTCCAGAGCCATAGGATCAACCATGTTTCCTGCATGGAAAATACATGAAAATCCAGGTCCTTCCTCTGCTCTTTCCCTGAAGGATGTATCAAGTCCCTTCATTCTATTTTTAGCTGAAACCACAATGAGCAACTGGGAGGTCTGCAAGAGTGGAAAAACCTGGGAAGTCTGAAATGCAGCCTACATCATCTCTGGGCTGCAACTACTTGACTCAGCAAGCTGTGAGGGAGTAAGACCTGCATCTGTGGTAACCGAGAGCCTCCTCCCCCCCTTGCAAAAATGTGCAGCTGTTGCACTGCCAGATTCTTAGCAAGCAGTGTATTCAGAGCTGAAAGTGAGGTGAAATAAAAATACTTTCCTTATCTAGCAGATTACAACAAGACTTTTTCAGTGGGGAGTGTGAAATGTCAGCTGCCTCGGGGAAGCAGCTCTAGCATCACAGCTTTTATAGTAAAATGATTTCACTGCTCTGTCTACTTCATATCACGCTTGAAACAGCCAGAGAGGGTACCTGGTGGTACGTCTGCATCCACTGAAAGATGTGGCAAACCTCTGCCTTGGCAAACCTCTGCCTTAAGGAATATTAAGGTAAGACCAAGAGTATTTCCCCCCCTTACACCTCACTTGTGGATTTGGTTAGGTCTGGAAGCCCAGGGTGGAAGAAAGTGGCCATGCTGGTGAATCAGATAGCATCTGGCATGGGAAGGAGATCCAGAAGAAATGCAACATGAATTGCAGGCAGCAATTCACACCTTCTGCCCCACAACAAGTTTAAATCAAACATTCACAGCTTGCTAATGGAGACATCGCTCTTGTCTGCCTGCCAACACACACAACTCAGCCCAGTACCGCAGTGCAACCTTCTTCCTTCTGCAGTTATCTGCAGTGAAAATGTGTAGAGCAAAACCTCCTACCTGCACATGAGTTTGAACAGCTATGCATACATGACTGAAATGAATTTAAAAATGGAGAAAGAGGGATGGACTTCAGGTCATCAGAGACACCCAGACTGTCCGGAGCTGGGCACAGAGCAGACCTGCTGGCCCACTTGCCATTGCTAGCCTTCTGTCATACATTGCTTTTTGGTTGTTTTGGTTTTTTTTTTTTTTTACATTTTCTATGGAAGGCAATTTACTGGGGTCTTTCAGTCTTCTCAGCTGAATAATTCTAACAAGTCACGGTGTGATCTGTGGCAAAGCACATGATCAGACTCCTAGCCTCTTCCTATCTTTCCATTTTATTGGAGTGGTGGGTGTCTGATGCCCAGAAGATTCTGCTCACAGTCATAAACTAAGAGCAGTAAACTCTCATTCCTCCTTTTATCTTGCTGAACTTGTGCACTCTTGGTAATTTATCTACTACATCAGTGCAAGCACTGCAGGCTCTTTGAGATGAAAGTCCATCAACTCCAGAAGTCTGTATACCTGTTACTAGCTCTGAGCATCCCATCTGCTTGCACAGAGCAGAACCACTGACCCTGTGCAGATTACACATGAAAAAATCATAAGCTGGAGAGGAAAAAAGAAAAAAGCCATTACCAGCATGAAAGAGGAAAGCCGTTACATGAGTTTTGTGTGCTTATTTAGCTAAGGTAAGCTTCTTGCCTTGGACCCCCCACAGCACAGACAGAAGAAACAGTTTTTCTTTCTCCAGACTGAGAAGTCTTCTCATCTTTTATTCATACTCCAACAACTTTGTATAGGATGTGAGCAAATAACATCGATCATTTCTGTCTGATTGCTACCTTGCTGCTTAAGCAACAAATAATACGATTAATTGGGGAGAACCTCTAGGGGAGAAAACAGAGGCTCTACTAAACATAAAACACCAGCTAAGCACTGTGAACTTTTTTAGAATTCCCTAAAAATGAAGAGCAGCTGCCTGGCACCAATCTCCCCAAGCAGCAGTAACTTCAGCATTTGGAGCAGCTTCTGATGCTTCTGAAAATAGTCATGATCTTGTGCCAAAGAAAATGATCCCTTCATTTTATAGGTGTCTGAATAAAAAATTAGAAAAAAAATGAAAATGAGAGTATCTGAGGAGACACATTTTGTGCATCGCCTAGTGTCTGAAAAGGTGTTTTCCTTTTCCTCTCTTCAAGTGTTGGCAAGTAGAACTTCACTGAATGTAAATTGAGAGTTCAAGGGGTTCAAACAAAAAACGTTCTCCCTTGATGTTCATTTTTTTGGGGTAAGTCCACTCAAAAAAGAGTTTTAAAGATGAGATTTTAGGCTCTCTACATAGCAGTGGCGTACACTGTCAGTGCCTTCTGATGTGAAATCTGACGGGACAATAAGCTGGGAAAAAAATATGTTTTTGCTCCTGGATAACACTTCTGGTCTACGTTGCCAGTAGCAGGAGTCAGGTTGGAAGCAACCTTGACAGGGCTCAGTGGTGAATGTGGGAAGAGGACTCTTGTGCCAAAGAAGTTATGTGCCATTCTGGGGAGGACTGAAATCCCCTTGCTAGGAAACCTGCACCCAGGAGAAGGAGCAATAGAGAAATCTTATGACTGCCCGTTCCACAGTGCCCTGTTAACCCAGTGATGGATCACTGAAGCAACATGTGAGCCTCTGGGACAAGTTCTAGAAAGAAAGCAGGGAAAGCTCCCACCAGAGCATGACACAAAGCTCTGAAGTTATTTAAAGTATGGAAAATACCAAGAATTGCCCATGAAACAGCAGCTGTTTGGGACCAGCCTTTTATAAGCTACTCTAAAGAAAGCACTGAATATCTTACTTATGTTGAAAATTACACAGTTCATTTCCATATTTAGTGCAGAGTTGCACAGAGGTAGCTGGAGGACCGGACACATTCATACTCCATCTTTAGCACAAGTGCCACCCAGATCCATATGTGCTTTTGGCCTTCTACCCTGTATTTAAAGTACAATAAACTCTACTCTGCATTCAAGGAAAAAAAAAAAATAGAAATGAATCCAGACCTTTGTGGAGAAGGTTTCAGTGAAAAGGCTGGCTGCTTTTCTGTGGTTACTGAGGTAATGAAACTTCAACAGGGGCTCACACAATGTCAGAGTGGAAGAAATTCTAAGCATCTACTAGAGAGGTTTTAAGTTACTCAAAAGCCTTACTGATAGGGTTTCAGAGCCAGCTACTCTATTCAGGCACTAATGTGCAAGCGAACACGTCTTTCAAAACCACATGCAGCCAGCTATTCATACTCCCAGTCTTGTTCCCTACCATTCATATGTAGGAGTGTGAAGCAGCAGGGCAAATAAAATAAATGACTTCACTCCTCCAGGGATATGAGCAAATGTGAACAAAGAAGCAAACATTTACAAATTCAGGATGCCATATTTTTGCCAAGTTTTCTTCCAGTGGGGACCTCTGAAGAATTCAAGGAATACAGCTACTATCTTCTTTCTTAAAGCTCTGCATCTATGAGTGCACACGAGCGTGTGTGCAAAAGCAAGCTCTGAGCTCTCCCAAATCCACAAGATACCCTGCACATCTCTGCATTACAGAGCAGTCTAATTTACTAACTTTTGTATAGTTGGTTACAGTTTACAATCTCAAAGCAGATTTGGGGTACTGCACCACATGCCAGGTAAGCGTATCCCTTTGGCTAAAACAAAGGCTAAAAGCTCCCGGAAATCCTCACTTTGTACTAGAAAGGGTATTTATGAACAGACTAAGATGCTCCCAATTGCTAACCTGGGAGACATCAAAAGAACAATCAGCTCCATTGTGAGTTTTCTTCTGCGACAACACATGTAGCTATAGTTCAGAAAAGAAATGCGTATGTGCTTGCCACTGAAGACCAATGCCCTACAAAAGAAAGTTGATATTATAAATATGAAATCTTCGCACAGGATCTAGCTGGTTAAAAAAAAAAAAAAAAGTAATAATAATTTAGGACATGCTTCATTGATGGGAAAACTTGATGCACACTACCTGAGAGCAACCCTGGTTAAACCTCTCCAGCTACCCGGCCTGGAAGACCCGTCCCTCCTGTGGAAGGACCAAATCCCCCATGTGACAGCACTGACTGCCAAACAGCTGGTACATAGGTTTGACAGTGCTTCAGGGTAGAAGTGAAGTTACACAGGCTTCAAAACTATGATGCAAACAAGATACTTGACAAGTTAAAAGACAGCTCTTTGCCTTGTGCAGCGTCAAGACCCTGTGAGATACTACCATCAGGTCCCTCTTTCCACACAAACTCTTGCTCCAGTTTTCTGCACAAAGGTGTTGAAATACAACTTTTTTTCAAGGTCCTCCTTTCAAAACAAACTGAACCCATCACTACTCATTCCCCATTCTCCTCCAAACTTCTACAGGTGAGTGTCCCACAACAGGATAGCATTCACGTGACCTCCTCCTCTGGTTTGACACAGGAGTTTGCCAAGCACATTTGACAGTGTAACTTGTTTCCCCCAATTCCTCTGCCATTTCTGTTCCCTGCCCCACTTTTCTCACTTACGTTTCTCTTTCAACTCTGCCATGGGAGGAAGACAAGCTGAAACGTGCTGCACAGCTGAAATTACAGTTCACTCCATGGATTTGAAATTAAGCAGAATATCGACTTTCCAAAAACCTTCACATGGATGTTGAAATAGTTATTTTTCCAGCAGTGATTTCATTTTTCTTTTAAATCAGAGCAATCTGAAAACTAGATAAAGTCTTGCTGCAAATGGAGAGTCACTCTCAGCAACTCTCCTCAAGCAGCACAGCTGCAGGCAGGATGAGCTGTCACTCCTGCTTAGCCCCATGGCTGGCTGGGCTATGAAGATGGGTTTGACACTCCTTGCAATAGCTTGCGCTGATTGTAAGGGTTTTACTGATGAGGTTCAACAGAAAGAAATACAGAGGTGTTCAGAGTAGATTCTCAGGGGAATTTGTGGTGTGATGATAGGACAGGATTTATGACACGGTGTGGTGATGTGACAGAGGGATAGGATTGGGTTCAAGACACTGAGGACTCTCACTTCACCTTCCATCTTCAGTCAGATGAGTCCTTCTCTGTGAAATGAAATCTCTTGCCCCTGGACAAGGCAGCTGGGTTTCCAGATTCAGCCCAGGTCCCAACCAGAAAGTATATGTAACTCAGAAACCACTCAAAAAAACCCCTTGGGTCACATTTCCTACAGTGATCCTATCAGGCTTTGAAGGCCAAAACAAAGGAGAACCATTATTCTGCATCTTGGTAATAATTTAGGGCTCCCAGTCATCTGAGATGCTCAATTTCCCAGAGATCCCACAGATGTCATCAGGTTTTGAAGGAACTTTAAACAGCAGCAGTAGCAGCTCAGGGAAAAGACATCTGGAATAAAATATACTGAAGGTCTCAAAGTCAAAAAAGATCTCTGCAGAAGTAATAATACCTAACCACAAATGTTTGCTGCATGAGTCCTGTGCTGCTGAGCACAGCTCCATGTGAAGCAGCTCTAACAAAGGGTCGTATCTGAAGTTGACCTGTTCTGGACCGGCATGGCTGTCATGTATGTCTCCTCTTACATATGTAGGACCCTTGTGACTGTTCATACCACTGTATCACTGGTTTCTGCTGAGAGTACAGTTAGCTTACGCTCTGCTAATAAGCCAGGCAGCACTGTTGACTCCGAGGAACCACTGCCATAATTGGGCTTTTCCCTTGCAGTACAGGACATCTTTAATTAATTTGCCACTGTTTATGTGTACAGTGCCAGTCAGAGCTTACTCACAGTGCATAGACATCATGCAGCGCATCTGACATTCTCCAAACATGTGATGTTGGTTATGTCTTACAACGACGAGTGCCTGGTATATCATTACTGCACATCAAACTCATTCCACAGATGGGCAAATGAGGGCATGGAGCGCTGGGCTGGACCAAAGCCAACCATTTGTGTCCTGCCTCAGGAACTGTTGCTGGTGGCCACAGCAGCTCTTGTCTGGTGCCACTCCAAAACAAAGCACAGTTGGGACCATCAGGCGGTTGCTACGTATAAGCAGGAGGTCTGACAGATCGCACCTAAGTGCTGTACAGAATGGAAACACTCTGGATTCAAAATATGTGGTTCAACACACAATGCAATTGTGCTTTAGTAAGTCACCTAGCATCAACCTGAGCCATTAGAACTGATGTAAGTCGAGAGCCAGTGGGAGCTAAGGTTGCAACACCTTCAGCTCCCCCATGCAGGTAAATAAATGTGCTGCATGAAGCCTGCCCAAGACAGGCTTCAGCAGTAACCCAGATGAAGGCTACAGGCCAGGCATGGACATTACCTGAGGAGGGAGCTCTGTGGCAAACAAAGTTAGCTGCCTAGAGCTGAGTAACTGCCGAGTGGATGCACACACAGATAAAACAGGGCACTGCTGTCTGTCACTGCAGCCAGGCAAAGGGGACTGCAGGATGCTCATACAGCTCAGAATCAGGCAAATCAGAGAGGCAAAGATTTATGGGCACTGCTGGAGATGACTGCCCGACGTAAAGGGGGTTGGAACTTGATGATGCCCTTTGCATCCTTTCAACACACAGGACATGCTCACAGATAGCTACCAGCAGCTTGCAGCACAGCCTGGGCTGTACAGAAGTGACACACAGCTGACAGCTGCTGAGTGGACAAACTGCTTCCTAAAGCGGCGCACTGCTGTTTTATTTGCTATTTGCCTGCCTCATAAAAGGATCCAGTCTGAAATCAAGTTTTATTAGCAGCAATAACAGTGAGCCAAGGTATCTGGCTGGGAGGAAGAGACAAATCCAAATGGGCAGTCACAGCCAGCAAGTCTGTGGTTGATCCCAGAGCACCAACTCCAGAGAAGCAGCAGAGCTAGCAACATCTGGACACCAGGATGCAAGGAAACAGAGTAAGACTGTCAACCAAGGGATGAAGGAAACTACAAGCTGCCAAATGACATTAGTATTTAAAGCAAAAGGAAAAGAAGTGACCAAATGAAAGAGCAATTCAACTCGTGCCACACTGTCTGAGGAGGCTGTGTTGGCTGTTAGGCACCACAGTCTGCACGAACACCAGCAATGCTGGTGCTGGGGGCTGCATTTTGGTCCACTTATCCCCCAGGTGAGCCCATTCACAGACAATCCAGGTGGGGCTTAATACCCTCTGCAATAATACCCTCAAATCAGCTTCACAGCTGCATGCAGCTGTGTGAAAAGGGTAGTTCTGCCTCCCCCAGGAATGGAAGTGCTGGAGAAGTCCCTGCAAGCCTGTAGACCAGCTTCTCCAGCAGCCCACAACAGGGATTTGCAGTCACTTCAACGCCCTCAAATGCCTATGCACAGTGTGATCTCTAGCACAGTAATTCACAGCACAGGATGCACCAGCACCACTCGCTCAGGCTGCAGCAAACCTTGCCCCAACCTCCTGCTTTCAGCAGGAATGATCAGCAGGACCAAGGAACACCACCAAGCAATAAAAGCCTTTCCCAGAAGTGACAGGAGGCCCCTTTTCCCTCACCCACTTCCAGAGATCAACGCATCTCACAACTCTTCACAACCTGCAAACACTCACCCCCGACCAGTGCAGCCCATATGTCAGGCAACTCCTGTCTGTTCTCAGTCCCTGTGACACAAACACCAGCATGACAGGTAGGATGCTTTGCAACACATCTGAAAGGGACACGGGTGAGGTGAACTCTCTCAAAATAATGGGGTCTAACTAATTCTAGCTTCTTTAAAATAGAATGAGGTTTAACAGTCCTTAAAAAAGAACAAGCCTTTATCACCTACCTACATATCTCCAAGATTATCCTTAGAAAGACTCTCAAGAACAAAATCTTTTGTTCAGTGAAGCATCTCAGGAATACCGGTGCACAGAAAGAAAAACCAAGAAAAGAAAATCCACTTATTACACATTTCTGTAAGTAAGAAAATTTGGAATAAGGCACAATGCATTTTCCTCCCCATCACTCAAATATTTAACTGAATTACAGATATTTTGCATGAGGCTGGCAAACCTGGGTGGAGAAGTGTTTTCCAGCAGCAGCGCAGTGCAACATACCACGAGTCAATGCTCTTCCTTTCAGACTATTTCAATGAAAGTGCAGTTTCTCATCTGCTTCCAAAGAGACAGAGTAACTCAGGACATGAATGCCCCAGAATATATATATAAGCCTTAGAACAGGCAGTACCTTGGCAGCAAAAAACCTCTTTAAAAACAGATCTTTTTAAGCAAGGGAACCAACAGACTTTGCTTCAGTCACAGCAACACCTTCAGCAAATATTTTGAAGGATATTTTCCAAGTTCTTTCTCTCTGTACCACACTGATCTTTTCTGGGAAGGAATACGGCTGGCTCCATCTTCAAAAGAAGTTGCACCCACAGCCCTGGGCTATGAACTTTAGCACATCTCCCCATCACACCCTCCGGAGTCCAGCCCCATCCTCAAAGAGCTGTGGGTTCAGGCAGCGTCCTACCTGCAATACTCTCACACAGGATTTGCCCACCCTTTGTTTTGCAGAAGGCTGTGCACCCTTTGCAGGCAGAAGGCTTTCCGGATTCAAGTGCTCCTGCCTCTGACCTTGACAGGATATAGCATAATCTCAGGCTCATCTTTCTTTAGCCACATGCAAGATCAAGGCCATCACTGCAGCAGGTTTGGAAAAAACATGGTGAAAACAACATGCTGGTGCCTTTACAGCCATTTTGTGATTTTTAGAGGATTTGTTTTGTTTCGATTCCACTGTAAAATCCATTTGTGCTGGAAGGGAGAAGAGCATGTGGAAGACCCAAGGAAGCTTTGCACTGAAGAGGTGCAGAGAACCTGCTAAAGGGTCTCCATGCAAAGGAAGGAGTAATGCCACCTGGCAAGGCAGCAAGCAGAGGTTTGGCTCTGCTAGGGGAGAAACCCACCAACATCATGCAGGTCAGCGAGCAGCCACGTTAGTATCTATTGCCATTTATTGCAGTCACAGCTGCTCTCAATGGCCGTGTTATGTCCAACCCCATTTACACAGCTATACGCCGTGGAACCCATACAACACTACAGACAGCTCAGACATGCATGTGCCTGGAGACAACTGCACACAGAATGATATTGCCCTGAACAAACCCAGTAATGGGAGAGAGCACCATGTGCTGCTTCTGGGAGCCCGCAGCACCCCCAAAACATGCTTCTGATCTGCTACCAAATTATAAGTCCATAACCCAAGGGCACAGCTTGCTATAGATTTTTTAAGGCACAAACATGAGTCTGGGTTTGGATGTAAATCTCAGTTTTCAAGCAAATATGAGCCACTGTCATTCAGCATGTTCAGGGAAACCATTCACAAACCTGCTGTTAGTGCTTTAGTGTAAAATTCTTGGGACACAGGTACATTTTGGTGGTGCGGAGTTCATTTCTGACAAAATCATTTCATTTTCTTCTCCTGCAAGGGTTCTCTGCCACCTCCCAGATGTTCCCTCCAACCTTAATAAAACCTTTAGTGCTACAAAGACAGAAATTTCTCCTGCTTGTGGCTATTCCATATTTAAAACCTCCTGGCTGCCCTGCACCCCTGGTGCCAATGACATTCTCACAAGCAGCCCATCTGCAGATTCTACCTGATCTGAGAACCAGCATCAGGGCAGGGAGCAGATGGGAGGTGGCAGCTGCCACCAGCCCACTTCTCCATGGCCAGCCTGTCACCTCTGTGCTGCGAGGGAACACGTTCATTAGCACAACAGCGTGGTCAGCGTGCTGTCCCACACCATATCTCAGCACAGACTCAGCCTTTCATCCAATCCTGAAAGAACATGGTTTTTCTCCCTCCTTTTTTTTTGAGTGAATAAGAAGCTAGAAGCGAGTATTTGGCCTTTACGACTGATGGGATGCAGCCAAACTCTGCCATACGTTCCAGCTAATACATGTGGGCTTGGTTTCCCATCCAAGAATGGAGAAAAAAAAAGACATTTATAAGCCAGGATTCAGCAGGAGTATGTGGGAAGGAAGGGGTGGGAGGGGATGCTATTTTTGTTGCTGTAATTATTCGGTGGCCAAATCCTTGACCCTTGACGTCAGCTCTGGGGGGTCTGTTTAACTGACCAGTTGTCATGGAAAGAAGGACTGGTTGGGAGGTACAGGGTGACAGGGAACAGCTCTTTGCTGCCTGAACCCACCCACAGGCAGACCCCCTGCCTCTATTAGTCATCACCAGCTCACAGCCAAGAAATAAAAATGTCAATACCTTATTGCCGATACATTGGCTGGAAACAAAAGCATCCAGGAAACTTCGCACCCTCCTTCCTGCCTTCAGTTACTGTTAAAAAGCACAGGCCAAATCCTGAGCTCAGTTTCCCCAGTGTAAAGGATAAGAAAATCTATGGCCTCCAGCTGGGTCACTCTGGGTTCACATTGATTTATCCAAACTCAGCTTGGCCTCGGTCCAGACTACACATATGGAAATATGCCATGTGCAGAGTACAGGGGTCCCTACTCCTCGGAAACAAACCCAATCACAATGACTAATTCATACCACCTCAGAAGGAAAATACTAATATAAATAACCCTTGATTCCCTTGCTGCAGATGTCAAGCACTGCCTCAAGCCCAGAGCCCTGCTAGCAAGGTTCCTGCAAAGCTCAGGAGGTTGGCAGCAAACAGCTCAATTACTGACATGATGGTTTCTCATTACTGCCCATGCCATCCCTGGTGAAATCACCAGTTGTACAAGGAAATGGGAATAACCCTTGTTGAAACCTCAGGCACAGCTAGTGAGTACTGGCCATTAGTTTGTTTAGCAGAGCTAGATTGAACTGCTCATTCACATGCAGTTTATTATCAACTGCCATTAGTTATTACTGTAGCCAAGGACAACAAAAGGACTCAGCAGATGCCAGAGCAGAGCTCACTAGGATGTATGGATGAAATTGAACAGGCAGTACAAAAAGCCATTTAACAAATCCCAGCACAACGCAGCACACAGACAGGGCAGTTCAGCCGCAAGGCTCTGCCAAGGAGCAGCCAGTGGAGGAAGCCAGTGTGAGACAAGTGAAGAGCAAGGTGCAAAAAACCCACAGGAAACTAAGGAGATAAAAGAACAGGAAAGAGGCAGGTTCCTGGGTTACAGCACATAATCAGGAATCTGTTCTCCAAAGCAAATGGTCTCTTCTGCACTACTGATGGCCAGTTTTGCTGAAGGTGGAATGTTAACCTAGCTCAGGAGCTGGGATGCCTTTAGATCAAGACCTCAAAAGACCCAGCGAAACCATGTGAGTCTTGCCACTGCCTTAACCATCATGCAAGTCACCAGGGATTGCCAAGAAATAAGGAGGAATCCAGGCTTACCTTTCATTCTCTAAAAGAGTGAGAAATTTTGCAGGCTGTGACTTGCCACGAGTACATTTTGGAGCCCTGGCATGATTGCATAGCTATGAGGTGAGAAAGAGGAACTTGGCAAGACAAAAAAAGTAGTCATGGCTATCAAATGCTGATTCCTAGCCTGTATGAAATGAGCTTAGTGAGTCTAAGACCAGTTAGTGCTGTTTGTGTCCTGATCTGCAGTGCTGCTGAGCACAGCTGTGCTAATTTACTGTCAATTGAAATGATGTAGAAATCTGCAGACACCATAGTTTTGCTTTTGGATTTGCTCTATTTCAAAACAAACGAAAAAAATCATACAAAAATAAAAAATTTAAATCAAATTAAGAAAAGAAAACCCACATATCAGGGAGTCACTATAATCATCTAGTGTAAGGTGTAAGTTTTAGTACAGCAACAGCCTGAAGTCAAGGTCAGAAAGTCAAAACCACATCTCTTATGAAGACAGCAAAAGTCCACTGTAACTCTAGGTTTCAAATGCCAGCTCATGTTCAGGACAAAAATGCATGCCTAGTCCACATTTGCTACTGTCAATATTGAACCACTGGGTCACCTCTTTTCCCCTCTGATAATACTTTTAACCCAAAATTAAACATTTCTGAAACATCTCATTGAAGTGTGCAGCAAGAACAGGGGCAGAGACAGTTGGGTCAGTGTCCCTGACCCGACCATCAAGACTCAGAGTTTTCCATCCCATAAACTGAATTTATTTTTATCTACATTATTTTAACTCTCTGAGCACTAACAACTACCCTCTGGTGAGGACTAGGAATGCTCTCTCAGGAAAATCTAAATAAAGAGACGTTCCATGGGCTTAGTTATAGGATCTACCTATTCATCCACTATCTGAGCAATACCAATTCTCAAGATTAAAGATAAACAAACACCATTAATAGTAATAAACTAAATAATAATGATTATCTGATGGTTCTACTACAGGTCTTTGTTTGGGATGTGTCATATAAATCCTACAAAAGCAAGATCAGCTGATCAGGCAGAGCTCAGGACAGGTGGTGGCTGTGGCAAGAAATAGCCTCAGTAGGCTGCTCCCACAAAGACTCTTAAGTAGTGGGATTTTGCATGTTATTCTCATTTTACTACCCATGAAACACTGTAAGTGAAATCACCACCTTCCCCTCAAAGGCTGTAGCTCACCCCAAGACACCCTGTTATCTGCCTAAGCCCATGCAGCATTGCAGCAGGAAGAAAAACAGAACAAAATATTCATGGAAAATATCAGTGAAACAAACCAAATTCCCAGAGCAACTACATCGGTGAGAATTCAAAATTACTCCATGACCCCTAGGTGTCTAGGGACACATTCAGATGTGTGTCAAGGAGACAAAGGACTCTGGCCAGTGCAACAGCACAGAGATGGGCTGCAGTGAGTACTTACTCAAGGTGGAAAGAATTCAGAAGGAGATGTCTTAACTGTCATCCTGGGGCTTGCTACAAGCACTCAGAGACAGACATCCAAGTGTGGCTGGTGGTAAGGCTCACACAAGCACAGAACGATGTGCTTCTGTGCTTATGTGACCTGGCAAAAGACAGAACAATCAGTCTGGAGTAGTTAGAGGTTTTACACACACAAGTGTCCTCCCTTGAGCTTAGATTCTCATAAACAGGGAGTTTTCAAAGGCAGAACTGGAGTAAGGTGATAATCTGTATCACAAAAGTTTCTGAGGTTTGGGTTCCCACATTGCTTTTTTATTTTATTTTATTTTATTTTATTTTATTTTATTTTATTTTATTTTATTTTATTAACTTATCTATTTATTTTCCTCCTATAGACTCTTACCAAGGCAGTGTTGTGTTTGTGTTGCATTTCAGAAATCTTGGTGCCCTATGTGGGCAGGACAGCACAGTGTGACCCAAGGACATGCTCCCAGCAGTGCCTCCAGCACTGCCCCATCACCTCTAGTGTGGACGACCCAGCAGAGAAGACAACACTAAAAAGTCAAAGTCCTCCCCAAACAAGACCACTAGAAAGATTAAGCTGCTTGTGTAAAGTTTGTGTGACCAGCGAAAGATTATTTTTCATTTATTTGAAGGACAAATCAACAGTCTTCCCTACAACACAAAAATCCTAAACATTATTGTTTCATGCTTGCAATACATGAAATCGTGTTGGTAATAGAACTGAAGCACACCTCTGACACTGCAAGGGAGAATTCAAGACAACAACAGAATAAGCCAGGTATAGTCACACTCTTGCACCTCTTGGTCCACCTACAACCTAACATCACTGAGAGAGGAGCAATACCTTACGTGCTGGAGACTGGTTTTATTTATTGTTTTAACCCAAGAATAGACTAAAAAACTTTTCCTCATCTAGATCCAAAGTTGGTGGTTACACACCACGTATGTGCAATTCCTGGTATGCTTCACCGATGTGCAATGGTACATGCAGGCAAGTGGGAAAATGAGACCATTGCAAGTCAGCATCTACAAAATGGGAACAAGCGGTCAGTAACAGCACACCAATGTATGGAGAAAGTGAAAATGGGCTATAACAATCAACTCACCAAGCAGGCCAGGGGACACTGTGGCTAGGAACAAAATGAGATGAGGGAAAGAAACCTCGAGGGAAGGGTTAATAGGGTACAAAAGAGGCAAGACCTGGTTTTGTAATTGATACCATGATTAGCTTTTCCAGATTACTTGTTATTTTTGGACTAAATGACTTTCAGGAGTCTAAATGGGGACTGGAAGCAATGCTCTGTCAATGTGATTGGTGGCAAACCGTCCACAGCAAGCTCTAACACAGCTACCGAGTCAGCAGTTCACAGCCAGCAAATATGGTATACATTATTTCCTTCTTCTCCACTCGCTCTGAGACCTAGAAAACCCTCAAAAAAGGGGGGTTTGGAACATCATGGCCTGCAGGCCAGGATTTAACAGAAAGAAGATGACTAAGGCCCTTAAGTGAGGCAGGCATGATTAATAAAATATTTAGAGGGCAAAGAGATCCCCCCACACCCACCTGCCAAGCCTAGAGGGTGTTTCAATTACAAAGACCAACCAGACAGCACACAGGAGAGAACCATCAGCATAAGGCAAACTGCCTTTCTGCCCACGGGACATGACATCAGAAATCCACTGAAGGACCATTCCTCTGGGGGCTGGAGAGCCCACTACATGCACTACAAGAGTTAAACCACATATTCTCATCACCTTGTCTGTTTCCATATCTTCTCAAAATCCATCTCATTCTAACTGCCTCAGCTAGCCGTACCCCATGTATTTCTGAATTTCCTGAAAACATTAGCTATCCTAGGAAAGGGAGTTGTCTTCCTACTTACAGGCCATATGCGGAAACTGCAAAGACTTGCAAACACATTTGGACTTGGGCTGCTTTTTCAATACAATTTGTCTAGTCCCTGTAGTTAACCTCAGAGGTCTGATCCAGAGACCAAAGTCCATAGAAACCTCCAACCAAATCTATAAGCTGTCCCAGTCCTGCAGTGCACCACAGTCTTTCCTCACATCATGCTGGAGTCACCAAAACCACTCAGATCACATCTCTAAAACAGAATGGTGGTCTTCATAAGACCATGGTTTCTATTTAAGAGATATATAGAGAAAGAAATTAGGAAATAATTCAAGGAACTGCTAGGATGACATGGATTTAAAGAGCTGATGGGACACATTCTTACAGAGGGATGCCGCTGGTATTTCACCTATTCACATCATCACCTCCCTGCCCCTTTGTGCTCCATGCATGAGTATTTCGAGCATCTGCTTAGAAGCAGGAGCAACCCAGATGCTGCTATGGTCCACTAGATGGCAAAGAAAGTCCCAAACCTCCTATTGTAACACCAGTTTTCCACCAGTTCACTGCAGAGACTAATCCACATCGCCACAACTGGGTCACTCTGTGCTGGTGCGTGCTCTGCAATGAGAGACCAGTGGCAGCAGGAGACCCCAGCCTGCTTCCAAGGCTCATGGGATGGCTCTGCTGCCACAAAAGCAGCAGAGACATGCACAGGGCTGGCCAATATTTGGCCTGTGCATCTATCCAGCAGGACTAAAAGCCTTTGCTTTCCATACCCCACCAGAGTGTTGCAAGGATTAGCTCATGTATATTCAGCACCAGTTTTCAAAGCACTGCACAAGAGCCAAACCTTTCGATTTTTTTAATCTGCTCCTTGTTCTGTCACTCCCTCCTGGAGGGATGTGTTTCTCCCCTCCTGAGAAACAAACAAGCACGAGGTCAGCGGGAGTGGGAGGTGGGAGGCACATTCCAGGCTGCTCCTCCTCTCTCAAACCACAAATGCCACCAAACCCTGCCCTCTGTTCAGCCCTGCTGACACCTTGCACAACTGCTCAGCATCCCAGCCTCCCCACGCAGCCTGGGGAGGGCCGGACAGGATGCGCAGCAGGGTGTTAAACCTCATCTCATTTCCTTTTTAGTTTCAAGGAGCAAAACGGGGGTGGGGTAGGGAGGGGGTCAAACAGCCACCCCTGAAGCCATGCAGCCAGCCCATGCACCCACAGCAAGGTAGGGGGGCTCCGCACAAGCCCTGCTTTGCAGCTCTCCTTCTCTGTCAAAGCACCGAGCAGATGCTGCAGACAAGGTCTTCCTGGAGGCTGCATATGCCAATGCATCCCAGCCCTAGGGGAACATGACAAAGCCTTGGCATTCAGCCTTGGCATGATGGTTCACATTTGAGTGTATGTAACTATGTAACTGCTAGATATTAGACCTTGTGTTTTGCACAAGTGCAGGCAAATCTGACATGCGGCATTTTCTTCTAATCACAGACTTGTTGAGCCAGATCAAAAGAGCAATGCTGGGAACATAGTTCACGTACAGGCAGCAGCAAGGGGAGGATGTGGACAAACCACAACAGGTTACTGTGTGGGACAAAGCCAATCAAAATGTAGCGTACAAAATCCAAAAGCATCATAAAGAATTAAAGAAAAAGGTATTAAAACCATAAACAGCTCTACTCAAAGAATATCTTCCCTTGGCTACAGTGCCCAAAAACAGAGCATCCATGCAGAGAGCAAGAACATCCGCTACTTCATCACAGAGCAGCAAAATCAAAGTGTTAGAAGGAATATAAAATCTTCAGATGTTGCAAAAGCAAATTAAGATGAGTCACACATAAGAAAAAAAGACTGCTTTCAGCACATTGCTTTGATAAGTTTACAAGGCACTTTTAAGTGAGGAAAATAAACCCCTCAGACCTAGTAGAAGCAGAAACGGAAGAACAGACAATGCCCAAAATCATCTGCATTTTTGTATACTGATTTTACTGAAATGGGAAACAAAACCCCATACCATAATTTAAAGAGCTTGTTTGTTTTGGTTTGTTTTTTTTTTTTTTTTAATGATCTTGGCATGATCAAACCTTTGTGACTCTGGGGAAGGCTTTGAATTCAGGAGAAGAAAACACTTTATTTTTTAGCATGACACATTTAGTGTCACTGCCCACAGATGGCACACCTGTGTACACAGATGTGGCGTTACATAGAGCATCTTTCAGGGAAAGGACAGCAGTAAAATTCTGCCAGCTTCACTGGGATCATACATGAGCCAAATTATAGTCCCATTTCACTCCAGGAGTTCTTTCAGGAATTATACAGCACATGGGCACCAGAATTTAAGCCAATACAGCTGTAGTCCTGGCTTGTAAAAATGACATTAAGGCAACAGCAGAAAAGGAAGTACAGGAAAAAGCAACATCACTACAGTTTTCCTAAAGGTTTTAAAATGTAGTAGCTGATGATTTGCTTCCTTGATCTGCTGCTGTGCAGGCACTGGCACTGCCTAGGGCAGATGTTTCCTTCTCCAACTAGAAATGGATTTCAGCAGAAACACCCTCCCCATGCTCCACTGTACAGGTCTTCACCTATTAAGCTGCCTATAACAACTAAAAGGTTATGAATGCGCTCAAATACAGCACAAGTCCAGACGGAAATGTTCCAGAAAGGTTTTAAAAACCCATCTTGGCATGAAGTAAAAGTCCCACAGTAGCTGTCCTTACTAGTCATGAACAGGAAGTCTTACTACAGGTACCTGGCTTGACAGAGCACAAATCTTGAACTAAAAGAAAAATACCATTAACTATCCTGGTTTGGGGTAAATTTTGTTGTTGTTTTGGGGTAAGGGGGTTAATTCTTTTTGGCAAGGAAGTTGAAAGAATAACACCATTTTCCTCAGGGAAGGTAACAGCTACAAGGCAGATTGGGATAAGAGGATGATATTCAAGATGTCAGTGGTGCTGAATACTGACTGTACAATGTTATGCAAAGCATTTCATATCACATAACAGGGTAAGGGCCACCAGATCTCAGTAGCAGAGATTCTACACCTCTCAGCTTCTCACACACTCCCAGCTTCTGGATCAGAGCGTAAGTTGAGTTTATTCGAAAGGGAACCCCTGGCAGAAGGCATCAGGATGTTACTGTGGGGCTTCTGGAGGCCTTCAGAAAACTGAGAGCAGATCACTTTCCAAATTATACTATGTTATGCTGAAAGACAAACAAAACCATCCCTTCCCAAAACAAAAAAATAAACCAGGAAAATTCTTCACTGTCAGGGTGGTGAGACACTGGCACAGGTTGCCCAGAGAAGTTGTGGCTGCCTCATCCCTGGCAGTGTTCAAGGCCAGGTTGAATGGGGCTTTGAGCAACCTGGTCTAGTGGAATGTGTTCCTGCCCACGGCCGAGGGGTTGGAACTGAATAAGCTTTGAGGTCCTTTCCAACCCAAACCATTCTACGATTATGAAAAGCACAGATAAGCCATGGCAGCGCAGAGTCCAAGTTGTCATCTGGGATGCTCTCTTTTGGGAACAGGCCATGACCACTGAATGGAAGAGCGGACCAGAGCTGGGCAGCTTGAGAGAGATGGAAGGGGAGCACCACACCTGGAATGCTTCGGAAGGATGGAAGAGCGGATAACTTCTGGGAGGAGGAGGTCAGGAGGGACGGTGCGGGGGACAGCCCTGCCGGGGGGGCGGGCGGTGCCTACCTGGATGTAGGCGCGCTGCAGGTAGCTGTAGGGCACCCTGCGCTGGAAGTCTGCGCGAACCTCCTCGGCGGCGCGGTGGCGGGAGGCGGCTCCCAGGCGCGGTTCCTCGCAGCGCCGCACGCAGCCGGCACGCCGAAGCACAGAGCTGAAGAAGGGCAGATCTCCACCGGCACCCGGTCCAGGCGCCGCCAACCGCACCTGCCCGCGGCACAGCCGCCGGCACCCCAACCGCGTGTCCCGCAGCTCCCGCCGGCTGCGCAGAGCCCGCTCCAGGCACCGCG
This sequence comes from Psittacula echo, assembly GCF_963264785.1. NCBI lineage: Eukaryota > Metazoa > Chordata > Aves > Psittaciformes > Psittacidae > Psittacula > Psittacula echo. The sequence continues at coordinate 27,137,646 of NC_137740.1, read as the reverse complement.
CCGCGCCCGCGAAGTCTCCGCGGTAGTACGCCTCCACACCGGTGGCGTACAGCGAGTCGAAGGGCTCCAGCGGGCCGCCTTTCCCCGCGCACCCGCCGCCGGCCCGGCACGCTGCCGGCAGCAGCAGCGGCAGCAACAGCAGGGCCCCCCAGAGCCGGCTCCCGGATGCCATGCCCGCCGCACCGGCGGGCCGTGCAATGGGGAGCTGGGGTCCGGTACAACGAGGGGTGTGGGCACCGTGTAGCGGGGCTTGGTGCGGTAGGGTCCGGAGGCGGGCTTCAACCGGGGGCGGGGCAGTAGCGTCCGGGGGTCCGCACAGTGGAGTCCGCCGCGGTGGGGTCCGTGCAACGGGAGCTGGACACCGCACAATGGATCACGGTGCGAAGATGTCCGGGGATCCGCGCAGTGGGAGCGAGGCACCGTGCAACGGTTCTCAAGTGCAACGGGATCCGGGGACCGTGCGCGGGACTCCTCTGTGGGTCTGCCTATGCAGTGGCGGGGGCCGCGGCCCGGCTTCATGCACGCCCGGCCCTGTGCCGCCCTCCCGCGCTGCCGGCACCTCTTAAAGGGCCCCGCTCCGCCAGCCCAGCCCGGCCCGCCCCACCGCCCCGGCCCGGCCCCCCCCCCAGCAGCGAGCGGTGACGCGGGGCGGGCGCCGCTCGGAGCATCCCCGCTGCCCGGCTCGCCCGCTGTGCAGGGCTTTTAAATGACGTCGTGAAACGTACATCGCCCTGGAGTGATTTAAATGGCAGTAGCAGCCTTCCTTCCCTCTTTTCCCTTCCGTGCCCCACACCTCCTCCTGCTTCCCCGTGTCCCCGCGGCTGGCGTTGTTGTTCGCAGGATGCTTTATTTGTCCCCCCCTGGGGACAGCCAGTTCCTCGAGGCTGTTGCTCGGAGCCATTTTTCGCTGCGTTCTCCACCCTCAGCCCCTCTTGTCCCGACAGCATCCCTCCTCTGGGAATCCTGCAAATAAATCATTTGGGACGGGCACAGTGAGTGGCTGGTGAAGCCTTTTCAGCTTCCAGCTGTGTGTTTGTCTGGCTTCCTCCAAGCTTTCTTCTTCCAGTGCTGCAAAGGCTTGTCCTGCCAAAAATGTTACTCGCGGGGTTTTTTGCCTGTATTTTAAGGCATTCTTGTGACAAGACACTTGGCAATGCAGCCCAGTGACATATGAAAACACTGTCTTAGTTGCCATTTCAAATAATCTCAGTGTTGAACACCTGTCTGCAAAGTTTTCTTTCATATTAACACAATTCATTTGGCTGAAATCAGCTGTTCCTGTGTGAGAGGGAATGGGCAAATCCTGAATCCCAGTAGCTGTTTTACGGTAAGCTGTTCTGGGCTTGACGACTTCAAATCTTGTGCATACAGTGCTGTGGGCAGTAGTCTCTCACAAGAGATTGTGGCCTTATTTCAGACATTTCATTTCAGACATTTCATGTCTGAAATAAGCTATAGATGCCAGCTATCTTTTCATAGACTAAAATAGCTGCAATGCTTGAAACCCATTTGGGTCCAGATTTTGTTATTGTGTTGAGCCAGATGTTCCTCACGGTCATGCCAGGTTTTCCCCTCTGCATTTCTAGTGGCTTTGATCAAATTGTGCCTTGTTTATACTGCTGTGTCCAGGACCAAAACAGGGCCCAACACCCTCTCTTTGAGCAAGTGACCAGATTATGGAGTCTGGTTTACAATGGTTTCACTAAGGGAAGGGTTTTTTCCACATGGCTAGAGATTTACTAGAGTTGTTGGTGAAGAGCTTTCCCATCTGGCAAAGATTTCATAACAATCTTCCCCATTGCTTTCTTGTAAACTGACACAAAATGTTTTAAAGGTTTGGGTGTCCCTCCATCCTTCTCCCCTGACAGACTGGTGTGCTGGGGACAGTGCTCACAACAGGGGGACCAAACACCCTGAAGGGAGGTGTCCAGCAGGAGAGGTATGTGGTATAACCACTTGCCTATGAAATATGAGTTCTCAGATCCAGATAAAGACTTTTGCAAGGGCAGAGTTATCAGCACTCTGGGGGAACAGGGGTGAAATTATGAGTGGCCTACTCCAGCCTTCTCAAGGGTCACAGAGATGCCACTGGTGACTGCACAAGTTTAAAGTGGGAGTCAGCTCTGCCCCACATCACAGAGATAAAGTATCTGGCTCCTTGGGAGCACTTTCTGAAGGATGCTCCTCAAATGACCTATTTGCAGAAGTGCTGTATGTAATTCTATATTGCTTCCAAGTCAGCAACATCTCTGCGCAGTGATAACATTGACGCCCTGCACAGGAAGGAACACAGAAAGTACTTTCGTGAGAGAGAAAGAAGTAAAACAAAATGTTTTATTTCAGTTTGCTGCATTGTCTGATCCAGATGTTTCTTCTTTAAGTCCTTTTTGAAACAGTACAGGAAAGTTTCTTAGTTCTGACACCCTGCAGCCCAATTCTGCTGCATCTCCTCTAGAGTCTTCTCTGTAGGCACCCACTAGGACCGAAGTTCCACTATCCCCACTTTCTAGTTCTCCTGCTTAGGGTCATGCTTTCTTTGTTCACAAAGTTTGTGCTTTTTCTCACTTTGATGCTTCACTGCTACCTAATTGCAGCAAAGAGCTCAAAACCGGTTGGCATATACAAGCACCCAATCCAGGCTATCTCTGAGGCATTCAATGCCCTTGCTTGAACAGCTACTCTTATTTTCATACTGCTGTTCATTGCCTAAATGAAAAGTCAGCAATCAGGTGGAAAGAACTTTGCTGGTCCCCCGACTGGGGGTCTCATTCTTGCAGAAGATCTGAATGATAACAACCCAGCAGTAGAGTTGCTGGAGCCAGCATCATCTTGGCCACGGTCTTTGAGCTGGAAAGGAGCTGGGTTTAGAAGCCTTGCACGTGTAAAGGCAGGATTTCACCCAGCAGAGCAATTGTTAGTTTAGGATGTTACAACTCTGAATCAGGCCCCAAGATGCCCGAGATATCCTTCATGCCTGTAATGAAAGGAATAATTCTAAATATGTAACAACTCAGCCTGTGTTTAAATGTTGATCTTGGCCCCCGTGCAGTTGTTTTGAAAGACTTTTTCCTACGTAAATAGAGTCATCTGAAGCTTTTTTTCCTTGAGGAAAACTCCAATATATGGGTCAAACCACTGATGATTTGGCAAAAAAATAAGAGCAAATTTTAGAATGCCTTTCAAAATGGCTTTTCAGCATGCATTTTACAAGCAGACTTCAGTTTCAAACCCTCTCTGTTTCATTTGTAGACTTCCCTCCATACTTAACTCATGGACAAACTTTGTAATCCCCAAATCAAACACAGGTGACCTCTTCAGCCTTAGTGAGAGAGAGTTTTGAATCAGATGGAAAAGTACAACACACCCTAACTGAAGGGCTTTGGTCTTTGCCTCATGTACCAAAGTACAAGTGTATTGAATATATCAAAACCATTATGAAGTATTTAATCATAGAACAGTTTGGCCTGGAAGGGACCTTCAAAGGTAATGTAGTCCAACCCCCAGTGATTAAGACCCGATCCAGACCTGAATTTTGTAGAATGCCTTCATCTACCCAACTCCTCTTTTTATCTGAGAAGGTGTGGGAGAGATTGTGTCAGTAGATGTCAGGAAATTAATACCAAATAAATAAGCATAAGCAATAATAATCATGAACCACATTTTCAGGATTCTCCTTACAGGAAAAATCCACCAACAGAGTTGCATAAAACTAGTCTAGGTTGGGGGTGGGGGTGGGGGGAGGGAGGCGGGGGGAAGAGGAGAAGGATGAGTGATCAAGGAGGAATTTTCTTTGTAAATTAGTGTTCTTGTTACAGCACATTGTAGCACATTGCAACAGAGCAGGATACGGATGGAGAGAATACAAAGTGCATGCTGGGGATGCCACTGCATCAGCTACAGGTTGTACGTGTTGGTTTCTTTGCTGCTGAATTACAAATCTGAATCCCCACAGGTGTTCCACCATACATTTGAGCCTGTCTCTGAGACATTGCTCGGCTGGGTCACTGATGACTTGAGGTCAGCACAGGTAAGCTGAAGGTCTTCAATTTTTCTTCCTAAGCCTTTTCACTTTTACTTCCTTCTAGGCTCAGGACCTGGGAGCAGCTGACTCTTATCATTTTCTTCCAAACAGACATCTGACCTGTGATCAAATGCTGTATGTTCTTCTTCATGAACTACAGTCACAAGAACCCGGGATGTCCTCTGTCCTAGCAGACCTCGACCCTGACATTTCCCTAAAGCATGTCCGTCTCATATTTTGCTGATGACAGCTTCTTTTTTTTATGACTTCCTCTTGACATCCGCAGTGACATTACCTCTGCAGACAGTCAAAATGACTGCCAGCAAAGCTTTGCTTACAACACTGCTGTTGTGTATCCTTCCACAACACACTGTCAAGGTCATCTCATGACCTCCTTTGCAGCATCCAGTAATGTTGCCTTCGCCCAGGCTTGTCCATATCTCTCTCTGCTACACTCCATTATTAATACCAGCTTTGACAGCTCATTCTTTTCTTTGTCCTGGTCTGGCTTGACTCTGCTTCAGTTCATGGGACTTACTCTATCTCTGCCTGTTTTGGACAAGGTTTTGTGATCTAGAATTTGTCATCACTTCTCTACAGCAGCACAAACCAAAACTAGCTCCCCAAATCCATCTCTGCAGTGATCCTTCAACTGCAATTCTCAAGGCTTTGGACATGTGCTTTAGTTTGCAAGCGCTCAGTGAAATCTCTGTGCTGGATCTGTTATAAGAACCTTAATACAAGAGCACAGACAAGTACAACACAAGGCTTGCTGTTGGCACTCAACAGAGAAATACAATCACATAAATCACATAAGAAGAAGATCCCTGTGTCTTCCCATGCGTAGGCAACAGTATAACCTTATTAAATTCCAAGCGCCTGTACACTTGGCTTACTCAGAAACTTGGACTCTACTGCTGCTATAAATTAAAAACCAATAAAAGTAAAGTTCAAAAAGTACAAAACACACAACCACAGGCACGCTGGTGTTTTGGAGGGGTTGGCCACATGCCTGTGTTTTTCAGCTTTGATTTAAAATACCTCCATGGGCTATATTATTTAGGATGACAACAACTGATAACACTTGGGAATTATTATATTGTGCTCTGCATAGCACTTTTCCTACACTGACAGCACAAAAAGTTTTACATATCTAGAGAGGCTTGCTGTTATGAAGAGGAATGTACCTAAAAATAATATAAACTGAGAAAATTTAATCATAGACTCAAATGACACAGTTATTTTCAACACACAGTCCAGAGTTAATGAAACGTGTGAATGGTTTCATTGTGTAACAGTCTGAACTTCAGATGTGGTGGTTTCAGCTTCAGAGGGTGAACAGGGTCCAATTCATGACTGCAGTAATTGGACCAAAGTTGGTGACTAAAATGACAGGTCAAGTGTAGAGTATGTGCACCCACAGCCAGAGTCTGGCTCTAGATCTAGGAGGTCTAGGTTCACCATTCACATGGTGAATGGATGGCAGTAGACAGGCTGGTTGAAATGGCCTGCTTGAGTAAGGTTTGAAGGACATGAAATTTATTTAGGAGGGGTAAAGTCACAAGTGATGTTTCTCTCCAATGTAACTATGGTACCCTGTGATGGTGTGTGAAAGGAAAAGAAAGATAGGGGATGGTGGAGACATGCTATACATAGCAAACTTCCTCTTCTGTCCAAAGTGAGGTGATTGATGCAGATGAGAGTGTGTGAATGGAGTGGCCCCGCCTTCCACATAGCTGGCATGGATGTTTGAGGACTCACCACCTCTCCAGAGAAGAGCTCCTCACAAAAACCGTAACTGTGAAAACCTCTGGAGTAAACATCTGGTGGATTTGATCCCAGGTTTCTGTGTGCTGGCAGCTCTGCTGCCTGCAACAGGGCTGTTCATGCTGAAAGTGTAAGGACTGAGCTGCTGTTGAGTGACATGGGAGAAGCACAGTTTGTGAAAGCCAGATGTGGGCATCAAGTGGGACAACAGCGAAAACACTCAAGGGCCCCTCAAGAGCTACTTGAAGCAGTTTATATCTTCTAGCAGAAATGTTGAATAAATGCCCATTAAAATCAATACAACTGCCCCTAAATCCAGTTGGGCTGTATTTTCCTCTGCATGACCTCATGCTTGTTTTTCCTGTGCATTAACTCATAATCTGGGCATTTATTGTTTTTGTCATTCCTTTTATCAGTTCTCGTCTGGTCTCGAAATATCATCCAGCATTTAGAAGACATTTAAAAATAAGATTACATGGAAGCCATGGGGCTGCTGAGCCAGCTCAGGTAGATGCTACAATCCACCACAAAACGTAACTTGCAAACAGCAAGGTTTCCTCCACAGACTTTTCTCCCCATGTTGTCCAGCAGTGAGAGACTGGTTTCCAAGAGTAAATATTTCCTTTCCCTGCAGAGCTCTTGATGTGAGCCAGATCCTGACTTATTGTGGGAAGAAAGAAGGAAATGTCAGGCAGGGGAAAGAGGCCCACTTGAAGGGCAACCCAAAGGGAGAGAATGGAGAGTGGTCACAGGGGGAAACCCAAAGTCCTGCCTGTGAAGGGTCCCCCACAAAGTCTCCCGAGAAGCGGAGAGAGCTGCAAGGGAAGCCCAAGAGTCAGAAAATATCCGCTGAGGAAATTAAAAACAAATTTGGCAATGGTAGGACATGCACTGTGGAGAGGAGCTACCTCAAAGAGGCATAGCGATAACCAGGAGTGCTTCCTTTCCCCAGCAGGACCACAGCAAACACCAGCTGCTCTTGCCTCTGGTGGCACAGCAGAGGCAGCGTGGGGCTCTTGTGTTGCCAGTCTGTCCCAGTCTGAATTTTTCTGATGCAGCGAAGAAGTGGGGGGCTGAGAGGCTATTAAACACATTGAGCTCACTTCTTTCACAAGCATCGCGTTCCTTGTGGCTCCCCTTTCACAGCCCATCTTTCTTGTACATTAATGCAGTTCTGACTAATCTGATCAAGAGATGTAAATCAACACTTACACCACGATCGGCTGCAACACAAGGGAAACTGGAAGAAATGGTGTGCAGTTAAGTATGTCAGTGTAGCTCCCTGATCTCCTCAAAGACCTGGCCTGGTTAAAAGTCAAAAATCCTCATGAGGGTGAAGTGATGTTGGGGTAGTGTGCATGCAGGGGCAGAGGTGTTTAAAGCTATATTCCAAAGTGCATTTGGCTGAATAATTTTTACTGCAAGGTGCTAGGTTTATATGGCACTAGTTTTCATGCTGGAGAACCCTAAAATGCTCTGCTAATGCTATACACATAAAGCTCACTGCACTACAGCTGCTAGGCAGACAGGTTGCCGGCATACTGCTTCCCACTCAGATGTGGGAAGGGAATAACTAACCCAGCACATCTCAGCAAAATCCTGTCTTAAGGGAAATTACTCCTGGGAAAGGAAGCAGAACTTGAATTCTTAACATTTTATGTAATATACAGACCTCTGGGTGTCCTGGTCTCTCCTCACAGATGTAATTCTGGAGGTGGAACACTGAAGCCAACTATGTGGCCCTGAAGCAAATGAGATGATGCACCAAGACCTTGGAGTTGTGCCGGAGCATGCAATGGGTCAAGCATGGATTCACTTGGGAATGGGTCCATAGCAGCTCCTCTGCATTGCTTGGTACCAGCTTGGTAATAGCAGCAGTGCGGGTACCTCCTGGCTCCCAAACCATGAGAAACTTTCTGACACTTGACCAGCCCTAACTGAGAAGCCTGACCAAAAGGAATCTGGAGAATGAGGGTCTGTGGCCAGCCAAGGCATGCAGGAGATAGCATCATCACTCCTCTCATCCCATCCTTTGTACCTGTATCTGTAACTGGGGAAAGCTGGAGGCTGCACAGGTGCTATGCAGAGCTCCTCCTGCGGAGAAAGTTCTGGGAGGGCCGGAATGGGTGAGTGAAGGAAGAAGACTGGAATAGGTGGCTAAGTAACACCATTATTTGCAGAGCTGCTGCAGGCCAGTGGAAAACATTCAGTTTGGGAACAATTCTGCCAACCTGAGCATGTGCCCTCATTCTCTTCATTATTTTTTTTTTCTTCTTTTCCTCCATGGATAATTTTTAGGCTTCTATAAAGCTGAAGTAAAGCTGGACAAATTCCTCTGTAGCAGCATATTTACTCTGGTTTCAGAGCGGTCTAAATGGGTGAGAGAAAATGACAGCAGTCACAGAAAAAATAGGTGTCAAAACCAAGGGATACGGTGGAACAGTCGTGTAAGAATACAGAGGGACTCCAAGACAAGAGGGACTTGCTCAAGATGAGCACTGAAACCTGTGAGATCAGTATCTGCTGTGAGCTCCCTTGTGTCACCCTCTCCTTCACTTCTATGGGATGCCAAGCACCAGGGATGCCACTGCACCTGGTGGTGGCACTGCAGAGGGTGATTGTAACATCAGCTGGGAAGCATATGGCAAGAGCAGCAAATCCAGATGGTGATAATGAAGTGGAGAGGAGCAAATATCCTGTCTCATTGAAGTGTTACCTATAATTAGAGAAATTGCAGAAGACAAACACTGCTGAAAAATAGGAAGGGAAATTGCCTCTATGCTCCCTGTGGTGTAATGCTCTGTGAAAGCTGATGTTGCTGTGATTAGCATTTGTCTCTCCAAGCGGAGTAAGAGAAGGCTTCAGAGGGAGCAGATTCCCAACACCCAGGCAGGGAAGCAAGCAGCCTGAAACCACTCAGGACTAAAGAACCAGCTCTCCTGACTCTTCTCTCTGAGACCTGGCACGGGGACACCTTTTGCTTGGTCAGGCACCGCAGGCGAGCACCCCAGCAGAAAGGGTGTCACTGGCAGTGACTGATGAAGGCTGCTCACTACAGCTTCAGCAGTTTCTCCAGGGCCTTTTTTGGCTGAGGATGGACTTGGAATAAGAGGAAGCAGGTCTCAGCCTTACTGTAATCACTAAAAATAGACCCTAATGTGCATTGCTCCCTCTCTCCTAGATTGCATTAACTCTGGGGCTTGTCAAAAAAAGATTTAAGAGGGTAGCCAACAGGAGATCTTTGAACACAGTAGCAAGGACTCTGGTTTTCCTTAATTTTCTAGTTTTTGCAATATAGCTTTTAGCGAAAATAAGTAAGCCACAGACAGTGCTTCTTTTGTATCGGCTCCTTGCACTAAAGGTCTCAGCTGTTAGAAATTAGAGTGCGGTTACTTCTTTGACCCCTGTAATTTCTGTGGAGAACAGTGATCTGGTCTCACAAGCATTCCCCTGGCCAAGCCTTCAGGACTACGAGTGAGATTTGCTCAGTATGTTAGGCCAATGGTGCTGTTTGAAGTATATGCTCAGAGAAAGAGAGCTAAAAACTTCAGCAACCTTTTGCTGCATTAATCCATCAAACTCTGACAAGCGGATGGCTCAAATAAACTGGATCCTTTATGAAAGGAGGAGGCAGGATTCTCATGAGAAGTGGATTTTAATGGCAAAAGAGATATGTGAAAGCTTTAATCTTTGTGCCAGGGTGTGTTTCTGTTTAAGGAGATTCTGACCTTATCAGCCAGGAAGGGTTGCTGTGAACCTGGCTCTGCAACTGGCCAGACTGTATATTTATTTCTTTAGAACAGCCTCCATTGTTCCAAGTCAGGAGGGTCATTCTGAGCAGCTGCTGCTGAAGAGGCTGGCAGGCGCCCCAAAGCAAAGGTCAGCAGAGCATTTCCAAGCAGGGTGTAGGGCATTTCCAAGGGATTAGTGGCTGGTTACATGGAGATGCAGTCGTAGAAAGCATCTCAGAAGGTCCTTGGAGGCAGCTGGATGCTACACAAACAACCCTGGAGAGTGTTTCCCCACTCGCTCCAGGCAGGCTTTTGAAGCTCAAGACTCAAATTGAGGCAAAACGCATGACAGCACACTTCTGAGGGAAACAGGACTCTTACTTCCATGCTAGCACCACTTCCCATGGGACGCGAGTACTTACTGTGACATGGGTAGACTCCAAAATCCTCCTTTGTCACTATGGAAGAAGCAGGCAAAGCAACAAGAGGCCACTCTGAAAGCTCAGGGATGCTCTCAGCCCTTGGATAGAGGTGGCAGATGAGCCTTAAGAAGGAATAAGGCAGCAAAGCCTCCAAAATTTTCTGAATGACAGTGTAGAAAATGCCACCAAATGTGTGAGCCCCACAGAAGAGTGGGTAAAGAGGCAAATCATTACATTAGATGGGATCCTTTGGTGTTTCACACAACCAAGCAAGGCTGTAAAAGTGACAGAGCCCGAACAAAAAAAGAATCAGGGATGATGGAGTATGTGATCAAACCTATGCCCCTTTGGAAGTATGAATGAGTAGTCACTCTGCTGTTTCGCAGAAAGCAACAGAACTTGGGACAAATTATGCTGATACACTGCAGGATTTTCAAGCACATCTTGTGCTAATTTTCCAGGCTTCTGGGAAAAGCAGAGCATATGTGAGATTTTGTACCTTGTTAATTTTATGGAGTGCATTGAGTAAGGGTGGATTTATTTTCTGAGCTAGACATCATTTCAAACATCGGTTTGTGTCTCTCCATTTGGGATGCAGGGTACTGTTTTATTGCCTTGTATAAATTGCTTGTTGTTTTATTGAAGCATAAAAACACTTGGCAAGGCTACAGCGCCCCATTATCTTTCAATTGGGTGGGCAATAATTCCTTAAACAAACACAAAACCTTATTAAAGTCTCAAATACCTAGAAATCAAAACTTAAGAACAGGGACATCCAATGTGCTGCGGGTAACGAAGAAATGAATGTGCTTTTTAACTACTGAACACAATTAAATCTGGAAAACCACCTTGAAAGCTAAAGTAAAAGCAAGTCTGCTGTTAGCAGTGTTTCCTTGTTTTTCTTTCTGCTCAGAAGCATGTTACATTGCTAATACCCTACTGGCACTGACCAAATCTCAAGGAACTGCTGATATTCTGCTTCCAGGTAAGTTTACAGATCCAGCAGAGAAAGATGGCAAAGGAAAGGCTGGCAGAGTTTCTTGTGTTTGGCCAGCCCTTGGAGAGGGTTGTGTGCCAGTGCTGGACTCTGGGGCTGTTGCTGGTGCTTCTTTGTACGCACACGGAACGAAGACCAAGTCAACAGCTAACCCCCTTCTGCAGCATTTGTGTTTTGTGAAAGGTGACCTCATCTCAGACAAACCTCAGCACATTCATCACCAGGAATTTGTGAGTCATCCCTGGGAAACTTCTCCCTCTGCACTAACCATATGAGCAAAACAGCTCACACTGCATTGGCCAGAGCTTGGCTGCCAGGTGGGGTTTCAGGCTGCCCTGAAAGCAGCTTGTGGATTAGGATCCTGCATATCAGTGGTGCAAGGAGGGGCAGTGCTCACAGATTTTTCTTCAACCCATTCTCCCTAAAGAACAGCACCCTGATAGAGATGCAAAGGTCAGTCCCTAAGCCAGGTGAGATGGCTCACCTACAGTACAGCAGCTAGAAACAGAGCCTAAGGAGAGAACATGGCAAAATCCAGCTGCGCTGACAGTGCTGAGGGCTGTCATTGACAGCAGGGTCAGTGCCACCAGGCCTGTGACTGAGTCACGTTCAACTCCCCAGCTGCTTAAAAACTGCCACCACCTTTGGCTCCTGTCCTCAGCACAGCATATCTTCCACCAGAGGTTACATGGAAGCAAAGAAGCCTGTCCTGAGTGTTACACCCCAGAAATGAAGGGTCAATAGGATCTACCAAGAGCCCTGTGCCCTAGTTGAAAAGAGAGGCTGCACTGATTTTTCAAGCTCATGATGGTCAGGTTGAAAGGAACACCAAAGGTCTGTGACCCTCTTTCCTACTCATAAATTGTGGCAGGTCTCTGCAGGGCATTGACAACGGCTTGCAGAGGCCCCAGAGCCCCCCTGCCCTAACAACTGAAGGTGTAGATGAGACTGAAGAAGGACCTATGTTATATAGGTATGCTTTTAAAGCATACTTTAGCTCCAGGACAAACTGAGCATCACATCAACAGGAAGAGATGAACAAGAAAGTAGAGAACCCCAGGCAAAACAACACTGCCGATGTTACAGTGAGGGAAATATCAAATCGCACAGCACATCAGCTGGTGATAGATTTTCCCTAATTGGTGCTGTATCCATTACACATAGATCTTGTGCTTCCACAAGAAGAAACACTGTCCATTAAAGGAACCAAGGGAGGCCTTTGGTTTTCTAGAGGGACTTCATCTAGCATGTTTATTTTAAGAGAAACCCTTCAATATTTGAACCCAACCCCATGGGCATTTGCAAAGAGGCCCTGCTAGTCAGATGTCTTCCCCAAATTTAGCATTTAGGAGAAAGGAAGCTAATTTCTGCTCCCAGATGGGAGGATGGTGTGGAAGGATTTTGGGCAGCTGGAGGAAATGGCAGTAAAGGCATTAGGAATTCTCATAAATCATCTGTGAGTGTTTGGATGCTTCATTTTATGCTTATGCCAACATGCTTACTTTCTGGGCCAAGCATCACTGATTTTGTTGGAGTTTCCCCAATAAGGCTTGGCAAGGAGAAAATGGGACCTTTTTTCTTTAACTGTGTGTCCACTTTTTCATCACAAAACATCACAGCAATTCATTTTTCCCTACACTACACCCTCAGGTTTGCACGCACACCATTTCTGAGTGAATAGAGTGAGCTTCTGAGCTAAAGCAAGCATTACTTGAAGATTGTGTGTGCCCAGCCTAAAAGCTCTGTCAAGGCTGAGTTGTTCTGCTCTGAACACAGAGCAGGTTTAATGCAGAAGTGGGCTGTGTTAGCCCCAAATACAAGGAAATCTGCTACTGGTGTCAGGAGTACTTTGTCTCTCTGTAGTGGTTTGGCTACAGAGACTTCTGCTGCACTTAGCACAGCAAAACTAGAGACTGAGACATTTCAGTGACATTCAGCAATCTGGCAGTGAGACAATAAATCCTTGCATTTGGGAACTGAGATACTGCTTCTCCTCATATCAAAGGGGAAGTCCCTGGGCAGGCATTCAAGCATACAGACTGCCCTCATCTACCCCCCACCTTCCTCCAGCCATCCTATTTGCCTTATATGTGTCTTAGCTGATTTGTTCTTCTCCTTTATCCAAACAGCTAGGAGATAAAAGATAAGAGTGCGTCTCCTCTGAGCATATTTTGAGCCAGATTTTTACCCTGTATCAGTGCTACCTGCCTATTTCAAAGAGATCTCCACTGATTTCCAGCACAGTCTGTGAAGCACAGAGCTGAGATCAGGTCCCTGGGCAGCCACTTCTCCCTGAAGGGCTGAGAGTTGGTTAAGATATAACCAGTGCTTCTCAGTACCAAATGATCTCTCACAGTGACAGGTGCATGTGAGAAAATTCGGACAGAGATCTCTGGCCACATGTGATATTTCAGTGACTGTCAGGTTAAATATAGTAATCCTGCTACCACAGAACAAGAACCAGACAGCTATGTTGGTATACAAGCTGGTCTAAGTGTTAGATTCATGGTCTTACCATAAGACTAGGAAGCCACATGATCTATTATATATACGGGAAGTTTTAGAATGTATACGTATTATGGCAGCACTCAGGGCTTGCGCAAAGTGCTGTACAAATGCAGAATAAAAAACCCCAGTCTCCTCTCTCAGGATCTTGCAACATAAAAAGAGAAAGCAGCCAGATATAGAAAAAAGTAGGAAAAAGATTGCCTTATTATGCCTAAAAAAACCACCATCATTCATTCATTTACTCACCACATTAATTGACACCTATTTCCTTGTGTCTGCAGTCACATTTAGTTTCACAGGACAACTATTAGCTGGTGAAAGTGGGTACTTTGGTTGAGAACATTGTGTAGGGACTGGTCTCAGGGTGCTTTTTAAAAGCGCAGACTAGGGGCACATCTTTTTAGTAATACTTTTAGGATGAGACCTGATTTAGTCCAGCCATCAGATGTCAAGTCTTAAATAAGCGATTTTCCACGGGTTTTGCCACAAAAGCAAACAAAGATCTTGCAGACTCTCTAAGGACAAAGTAAAGCTGCTGCAGTAGGCTGAGTAATTAGTGGCTGCTACCTGAAAGCTGCTGCTCACAGCAGCTGTGCCACACCTGCTGTGATTTGGCATGGGCTGGGAAGAGGAAGATCATAGTTCTATGGAAAAGTCTGCTACATGCCGCTGAGACAGATCTGGCAGACAGAGAGCACAGACTCAGGGTCAGGTCTCTGCATGAGTTTCTTACCTCTCTAGAACCATGCTCCCAGGATTCTGGTAATGTTTCAGCTGCAGTTTGAAAGCTAGAGGTGCTACGTATGTGCTAAATGCTGTTCCTAATTGGAGCTAATAGGTATGATATTACCGGCATTTGTGCCAAAAAGAGCATAGGGGTTTGTATGACTTCCACACTAACCTATAAATCAGCCTAGGGTCTTTGGGAGCTTAATGCAAACTGCCTGTGGAGAGCGTGGGTGAAGGGTTTCCCATCCAGAGTCACAGGTTCATAATAAAAAACAAACCAAGGGAAATCTCCTCCTTCCCATCACACCACCCAGTCCCAAGTTATGAAAAAGGTGCCAGCCTCCAGCTGCCCTCCCTCCCCTTGGTCCCAATCTGGAATCTTGGACTAGCGGGAGAGAAATGAACCCACAGTGAGTTATAGAAATTAAATTGCTTGGCATTCATCTAGGAAACAAAAAATCTGAAGGGACATCAAAGATGAGCCTGACCAGGTTTCTGAAAGAGCCATAGAACCTCAAGAGACCCACAAGATTAACGCAAGCCCAAGGGAGGTCAAAGAGTGAGGGATACTGAAGGCAAACCACAAATAAATGGCTTTATCACGTCATGCAAGGAAGTTCTCTGTTCCTAAATTGGCTAAGCAAAATGAAGGATAATTTTTCTCCACCACACATTAATCCAAACCTTGGGAGTAATTTATGATGAAAATAAGCTCAATGTTGTACAAAGGTGGCTTCTTTGTGGGTGAGACATGGTCAGGATCCTCACGAGGAGAGGAGAAACAGAATGGAGATCCCACTTTGCAGACAGTCATCTACAGTGGATTTTTAGGGTGAATATAGTAATAGAAGAATAATGGGGTTTATACATCTCCAGACAAGCAAACAAATATTTTTGGGAGGCATAAGCAAAAAGTATTGACTGTGTATATGCACTGAATTAAGAAAAAAATTAAAATATTATGAGAATGTGACAGTTGTACTGCCAAACACCCTGAAATTAGGGGTATCAAACCTAAGGCTGCTTTATTTTGCTTCCTGCTGTACCCATTAGATGAATGTACAATAGGAGGCCTCCAGTGCACACTGTTCATTACTCTCCCTGCCACCTTTCCCCTCAGCATCATGGTTTGCTCAGACCATAGAGTAGACGTTCATATCCTATGAAACAATTCCGTGTTCTGTATTCTCCTCGTTCTTCTGCATGCAGCTTCAGGTCTTATTCAGTGCAAGTGTATAAAAACAGCTCTGAGGCCATAACTTCATGTTAAGCTTTTCTCAGATTGTTTTATGCTGTCCCTAAATGCTGTTCTGCCTTTCATCAATTTCTTTGCACAAGAAAGAAATACTATTACCTCCATGTTAGCAGTATAAAGTCAATCTACACAAATTGAAGGTGAAATGAAATATCAAATTTTGGTGTGGCTTCTGAGACATCAATGTGGTGATTTTTCAGGGTATAGCATATTTAGTGTATGTAGGACACAATTTCTATGGACATCAGCCATTTCAGTGAGCATCCGCAAGCACCATCACCCTGAGCAAGTGCTACCAGAAGGTTTTCAGGCACCTGTAACTCGGCCAATTTGGGGAAAGCAGAAAAACTCGCACTCAAGATGGACATGTTCTGCCAAACCTTCAGGCTTGGGCAGCACTTTGTTTTCTCAGCAAACCAGAGACAAGAATGATCAAAACTACGTATGTGTCCCAAATCTCAGCCACAGAGAATAGGACAATTATAGCTGAAACTTTCCAAAACCACGGAAATGCCTGAGGTAGACAAGCCACATGGAAACCTTTCTAGTTCAGAGTTTTTGACAGCTGCAGAGGAAGGTCTTCTGCTGGCAGGTGCTGCCCAGAAGTGCGGGCGGGCACCCAGCCCATGCTCTGCACCTATTGTGCCTATAGAGGCAATACTGCCGAAGGATGGGTTCCTGCACCATGGCTAAGCTGTGGCCTCCCTTCCAAGCCAGATGTCCCCACACTGCTGAAACAGAGCCCTTATGAGTGTGACTGAACCTCACGAAAAGCAACATGAATACAAAGTGGCAGCGGAAGCCCTGTATAGCCTCTGTATCCTTCTCTGATGCTGAACAGAAGCTCAGATTATTTTCAGTATCAACAACTATTTACTGGTCTGGGAGGGACTCTGCAGGATTGAGGCACAAACTTTGCTGTCACAGCATCCAGTTTCTGCTCCAGTGAACAATGAAAGAGCAACTGCTGGAAAGAGGGAGAAAAAGTGCAGTGTAGCAGAGGCTGGTGTGCAGCATGCTGAGCTAGGGCCACTGCTCCTGGCAGGGGCTGTGCTAGGGTGGCCGAATGCCCAGCTACTGTATGATGGCAAAAGCACAAAAGATTGAGCTGGACTGAGGCCTTGGTGTGGATTTAGTGGGGATGTAGGGCTGGACATGTCATTTCCCCCGAACTGTAAAACAACTTCTGGACATTTTTGCTTATTTGAAATAGCAAGTGTTTGAGTGCTGGGAAATAGGTCAGATAGCATCATTATGCCTAGTTAAATGGTCATGGTGGTTTTTAATTAAACTCATAACTCTTTTTGATTGCTTAGTCCAGGCTTTTGTGCAACATCACCAGACACTAATAGACAAGCGTGAGATGAGATGTAAAGAGCTCCAAGATCCCTGTGGCTATCCTGTAATTGCCATTGCTGTGGTAACTTTTACGGCCAGGTAAACTGCCACTAAATCATTTGCACAGCAGATGTTGGCTATTCTGACTGCAAGCAGGTGCATCTGCCAATAATGTTTAATCTTCTCTAATGAAATCCAGAGGATGATGGCTCCAGAGCAAGGGTAATAAGCTGTTAGGAGTCCTGCTTGAGCTGTCCTTGCTCTACCTTGTCTAGAAATATGGAGAAAAGAGAGCAAAAATTAAACTGGCAGGAAGGTATATGTATGAGTCTTGGATCCATTGGTGGCACTTGAGTCCAGAAAGACAGACGTTCAGCACAGTTTTCTGAAGAGTACGTGTCTTTGTTACCCACGGTCAACAACAGGTTGGGTGGGCCCACCTCATGATTTACTTAGTCATGGCTTTACTGCTGGGGCTGCCCTCAAGCAGGCAGGTTGGTTATTGTTCCCTAAGCAAGAGGAGCTGCCACCTGGCACCAGATTGAAACCATCAGGCTCATTTTGCAGAGCAAGCACTTGACTCCTTCCCAATGGTCTTGCACAATGTTCCCATGGATGTCCCTGAGGACATCTCAGGACATCAGGAGCAGAGAAAACTGGAGATAGCTCTTCTCCTTCCCAATCCTGGATGGACTACAAGTAATTCAACTGATGTCCAGGAATTATGGGGTTCACGGCACCTCTTTCTAAAAGAAGCCTGCTTGATGCATGGTACATTTGGGGTTGCGGAAAAATTTACAAAGTGTGCTGTGCCTGACAGCTTTTTCCAGGAGGGCTTTGGGTCAGTTTTCTTCCAAGAGTCTGCATTCAGTTACAGTTTGGAATATGTGATCTCATGGTGTTTGTATTTATTCCTCTCACAAAACCGTTTTTACAGCATCAGTATCTATAGGTTACTATGAGGCACCAAGTGAAGTCATTGTAAGGTCACTCACAGCATACTGCCTCCTGCATGGAGCACATCAGTTTGGCTGCAGGATAGCTACAGCTGAAGTTACTTTCTGTAGCTATGAACTGAGGAAGCACAACCAAGTGATATTAAAGTAATGAAATAACACAATATAAAGGGAAAATATGTTACAGGAAAAACACTCCGCTGTCTAGGGTCAGTTATAAGGATTTGATAATGGATGGGGGCTTCTCCATCACCTGTTTCCATGCTAGGAAACTAAGCAACAGGCTCAAAGGGCTGTTTCTTTCATGATTTCTTCAAAGAGCCTCTCATGTCTCATAAATGAATAATGTTTCCGTACTGAGATACTCTGTATCTAGCCCAAAATTCCTAAGCTCTCCTGGGAATATCCACCCCCTTCATGCAAGTGACACCGTTGTTACCTATCAGTATAACAGGAGGCAGCAAATTGGCCTCGTGCCACACAAAAGGCTTGGCTCTTACATGGGGTGTTCTTCTTCCCTCTTCTAAACCCATTTTCAGAGGGAAAAAAGTATGGAGCATGGAAACATCCATTATGTGGGACAGAAGCACCCCACAGGAGCTTCAGGAAATCAGAATCTCAAAGGTCCTCCTGAAATGAGCTCTGCTGCATACACACCTGCATGAGCCCACAGAATGGGATTTGGACCTTGTGCCATTGCAGTGAGACAAACACGGGCCTTGTGGGGAGTTTGGCTCATTTGCCAGGTAAGCTCTTTGCTCAGAAAACAAATAGCAGCATCTGCCTGACCCAAGCTGCATGTTCTTGTAACAAGCTGGGGTTAAGAACACCCTGACTTCCCAACTGGTCAGTGCTCTAAGGTGACTCACAATGCCCTAACTGCCCAGAGCTTTTAAGAAAAAAAAGAACAAAAAAAAAGAAAGTTCTTTTTTTTAATTTTTTTTCCCATTTTCCTGCATTCAGGATTTATTTTTTTTCTTCTTTATATTTTTTTGCATGAAAGATACCCAGTGATAGTGACAGTGGTAACACAACCATTTCTGCAGCTCATGATTGCTGATTATTTTATGCAGTGGAAAACATTCCTTTACTCATTAAGACAGTCAAATTAATTCTGTCAAATAGCTCAGAGTCATTTCAGCACCCACTGGAATGTGATGGTAGCTTTCCCACCAACTTCAATGGGCACAAAATATTCCCAAGACTGGAAACCCCAAATTACCTGCATCTGTTCTGCACATTTCTGAAGCTTTCCAACTACTAACAAGACCATCATGTTGCAAGAATAAGTATATCTATGTGAAACATTAGTGAGATTGTGTGTCTTGGTCTAAGTCCTGGTCTGCTCCAGTTGATTGGAAAACTGCCATAAACAAATCAGAATTTGGCTTCAAGTGTGCTGAAAACTAAGGCCAGGTTCTTTAGCATGCTCCATGCACAAGAAGCAGCCCTTAGCTTGGGGTGCATGGTAGGGCATTATTCCATGCAATGATTTCTATAGCTGCCCAGGGAGTTTGAATGCTTCCCACGCACCTTGTCCTCAACTTCTTGGCTATGACGGGTGCAGGGGTAAGAAGATACAGCACCCTGTACACTGGAGCAGTGAGGGTGGCTTCGCTTCTTGGGAAGTAGGTCAAGAAAGAATATATAGGAGTGTCATAGAAGGAATGTAAGAGCATATAGGGAGTATTTGGGGACTTGCTGGAGGATGTGGAGGGTAGCAAGCAAGCAACAGGTCTGTATTGCAGAAGACATTTGGGATGCAGTGAGATGCAGTGATAGTGGGGGGAATGGCAGAAGAATAAACCACTGAAGAGAAGATATGGTCTCCCTGGGTCTTTCTCTTCCCTAACTCCTGCCCTAAGCCCTTGTTTCAGGACTCTGTTGTCCTCCCTCCGGCTCTTTCTCTGGGGCTGGAGTGCTAGGGAGCATTGCTGAAAACTGATGCCAGAGCAGATGAGGGACTAGGATGGTCAAGAGGAAAGTGTGAGGTTCATGCTGGGTGCAGACAAACTGAGGGGGATGAAGAAAAACAGGCAGGAGATGAGCACGAGGGAGACCTCCCCACTTCTAGGTGTGGGAGTGCTTGCCCAGGCCCTCATCCTGGGAGAATTCCAGTCTCTGAAATACAAGACAAAAAAATACCAGCCCATGGTAGGAAGTCCCACCCTTTCTTTTCCCATGCATTTGTCCCACTCAGCACTACCTCATCCTGCCAGAGTAGTATCATGTCCAGGAGACATTCTGCTGCCCCCTGCACCCCCCCCCCCCGTATCTCATTCACTCCCACAGAACACAGCAATACCTCACCATTGAATTAATTTCCTCTTGGACGAGTAAGATGAAGCCTGGGAAACGTCTCACTTAAAAAGGGAAATATATAAAGGAAAATTAAATTGGTAGAACAATAAAGATTAAGTTCACATAACTCTTGTGTAACAGAGATAGAAGCTGTATAACACAAACAAAATCCACGGAAAAGAGGAGCGATAGCACAGGAGAGGCAGAAAGGACTTGAGTCATCCTATTTTGACATCTGAAGCTATAGCTGGCAGCCTTTTGAAGAGGCCAGTCAGCATTTTGGGGACAAAACCGCCTGGCTGTATGGAGGAGGCAGAAAACTTTGAGAACAAAGTCATGCCTTTTCTTGACAAGTGTTGGCTCATAGGGATTAAGCAGTGTACAATGCCTTCCTTCTGGTTCACTCCCCTGCCTTTCATTCCCTGCAAGGCGGGTAAGCAGCCACCCCTGCATCAAGCAGGGGAGAAAGGGGCAATGGTAGGAAGATCAGAACCAGCTGGCTCATAGATGAATTTCTCCCTCCTTCCTCCACATGGTCACTCGGCTAAAGGCTGGGTAACAAACGTCGGCACTCAGCAGAACAAAGACCAGCTGTAAGCAACACACACAGGGTTGTCTGGGATATGGTTGACTTCTGGAACTCTGGGCGTCTTGTAGCTGAGGGCATAGGGCTCTGCATGGCAGGACTTTGGGCTGACAGCCCCGTAATCCCGGAAACAGCTCGGGCTCTCCTCGCCACGATCCATCGTCTGGGCAGCAGTGTTGTAGGGAAGCGATGCCAGGGTCACACCCCCATCTGCTGGCCTGTCCTCGCCGCACAGCTGCGGCAGCCCGGCCCAACCTTAGAGGCTGCCAGGGGCATCCTCCCGGCTCCGCGGCAGTGCCAACAGAGCCCTGCTACCGACTGCACAGAGCTGACCCAGGGATTGTAAGCAGCTCCACATCCGTGGGGTCTCTCAGAGACAGAGACCATCTTTACTCTGCTGGCTTTCCCAGCTGTGTGCAACACCAGTTTTCCCATCACATGTATCTTCCTAATTGCCCTCTTTTAGTTTTGAAGCAATCAAGTCATGTTCCACTCCTGACTGCACTGCTTGGACTTACCATTTGTGAAAGTGCAAGTGGATTGATGCTACCTATGTGCTTCTTCCCAGCCTACTTCATATGGAAAGCTTGCAAACCTGCGGGTGAAGCCGGGCCAACAGCAGCCCAGATGTGCCAAGAAAGGCACCAGGCTTGGTCCTGGGGCCTGAAAGCTCATGTGTTGGTCTCTGCATCACATAAATGAGCTGATGAAAGAACCATGTTTGATTGCTAAAGAAGTGAACAGAATCACAGGGGCTTATTTTGCACAGACTGGTCACATCAGCCCTGACAAGGTCATACGCACGAAAGGTTGCAAAACCTCTTCTGAGAGTCTACATGAAAGTCATCTACTTTAAGTCCTCTCAGATAAAGAGATATGAGAGCACATTGTTTGCCTTTGTAGAGGGCAGTAACATTAACATTGCTTTTCAGATATCTACAGCACTTTGCAGGGATTAATTAGTTAATCCCCACAACAGCTCTAAACAACCTTTGCTGAGGCATCATTATCCCCCATTTTATATATGACAAGTGGTGAGATTTCTCCAAGCCTATAATTCAGAGACAGCAGTTCCCAGACTCTGGGCTGGTGCTCAGTCTAATTGTTCCTGCTGCCGTCTTCTCTCCAGGGACGGATGAGCAAGGGCTGTGCATGTAGACACAAGAGACAGGGTGCAAAGTGCTCATCTGGCCGACAGGGAGGACCATGCTCATGTTCTCTTAGGATAATAGGATCAACACACATCCCATGAGCAATCCAGCCTGAATACTTTGCTTCAAACAGAGCTGGAAGCCTGATGGACCAACCATCTCTGGCTCATTTCATCAGCTTTGTTTTCATGTGCCAAGGAAAATTGTCAAGTTAAAAGCCTTGAAGGCTAGTGCTCCTGTTTATCTTGTAAGTTTGTACAACAGCAGCAGACACCATAAAACCTTACCTGAGAGTGAGTCAGCCGTGAGCTGAGGAGCCTCTTTCTTCACAGCATTTTTCCAGAGTCTGCTCCAGTATCTGAACATTCTCATCTGTGGAGAATTTGCTGAGCTCTGTTCACAGACGTCTCAGAGCAGGTGCCTTTCACAAAGCACAGCAAACAGGACCTGAATGGCATGTGTAAGACACACACTAGGTTTTGTAGGATTGCTGTTAATGAGCTTGCATTGCTGTTATTAATAATGCAAGTCAAGAAGGCACCTCCTCAGTCATGGCGACTTCTGAGATATCAATTTTAGCTGGAGATGAGAGTGTTTAAGGTCTTCTGAATCCTCATATCCTCTCCTTGTAGACTGCTAATCTGAGCATTCACCATCTGAGTCAATGCAGTAACTCTATGGCAATGGTTTCAAAGGTAAACAAGAACCACCATCACAACTGTTGCAGCCACCAAAAGAGCAATGGGATGGTCTGTGGATGATATGGGCTCTCCAGAAGAGAGAGACTGCCACGGTCCAGAGGAATCAGCCACAGCCCTGTATGAAGCTGGGAGCAGGATGTCACAAGCCCCTGCATGTCCTGAAGAGCACACAACAAAAAGGGACACCAGGATGATGAAAGGTTGTTACAGGCTAGGGCTTAACTGCTGCTGGACTTTGCATCAAGGCCAAATACACGTTCCTGCCTCCTCCAGCGTCAGCCGCATGTGGCAGCAGGTCACGTGGACAGATAGGGACAGCAACTCTGCACACTCCTTAGACCACCTTTCCCAGGACTTGCTGCCCAAGACTTTGTGGTTCTGTTCTCCAGAGAAACCCATTAGCAAGCAGAAAAACTGCTGGAGAGTTTAAAAATGTGGACGTCAGCAAATGGTTCACATCACCCCAGGAGCCAGTGTCCCACCAGGGACAAGAGCTGAGGATACCATCACCCACCCTTCCTCTCCTCATAGCTAGACGATGAATTTCTCCTCAGTGTCCTATGAAATCCTGTCTCGAGGGAAGATCTGAAAGAGGATAAGAAGAATCTTGCAGACTCGTTCAAAGAGATTGGAGGGTGAAGCGTGAGAACGCACGGCACGGTGGGGCTGACAGCAGGACAGCCGGGAGGAGCGGCACCCCGGTGTCGCAATCAAGGGCAGGAACCTGACAGAAAGGGCCAGACAGCAACGGGCTGTGCAAAGCCGGCAAGATCAACGTAACGTGGCTGGAAATCCAAGCTCCGGGGAGCCGAGCTCTGTGCAGGCACAGCCTGGGTGAGCACCTGCAGGTGGAGCTGCGAGAACGGTGGAGCAGCAGCCAGCATCCCCCGCCTGCAAAGAAGGGCTGGGCCGTTGGGTGAGGTGAGGCAGGCGGCAAGGCAGGGGTGGAAGGGAGCACAGACACTCATCTGGCCACACACTTTGGCACGGAAAGGTCGGCGCTCAGCAGGATGGGAAACAGTCTGTATGGTTGGAGGAATCTGGTGATGCTCCGCGACCAGTTTCCTAACTAGGGCAAGAAATCCCAGAGATGAGGTGAAAAAAAAGCCCTGCCAACAGCAGAAGTACACAGATCAACAGCCACTAAGCTGAATGTCAGGCCATTTGCTTAGGAAACAGGCTAAAATTTGCCTTCTATGCAGTTTAAGACAGGGAGTAGTACTACCACCACATGGAGCTGTAGAGGCAGCCTTCACCTTGCCAGGCTTTAGCATAAATATTCAATACTCACTGATGCAGAAAGACTGACCCTGTCCCTAGGGTCTGGCAGCAGAAGTTCCTACTAGAACCTCCTCATGTTTCTATCTCTTTCTGCAAAAACTCCTTTCCAAAGCATAAAAGTATTATCAAGGGTAAACCTAAATGCCACATACTGCCATGAAACATTCTGCAAAGTTTTCCAGTTTTGTGGAAAAGTACTGCCATGAGCTCTCTCCTACCACAAAGCCTCTGCTGGAGCAGTGGCTGGGGCAATGTCCCCCGGTTCCCTGTAGCCGTAGCACAGCACAAGATGGATGCAGGAGTCTCTGCAGATTTCCCCTTCCAACTCCACCTTTCCCAACGCAAGGGCAGTCGTCAGGCCCTGGGGTGCTCCAGCAGTCTCCGTGGAGGAGTGCAGTTCTCCGGCGGCCCGACTGGCTGCACTCTCGGCTCTGATTTGGAAGCAAGAGAAGGGAGAGTGCTTGAAGCGGAAAATCATCTCAGAGCCGTTCAGGAGCAGCAGGTTCCCGCGTTCTTGACAAAGAAAAAAGCCAAAACAAAACCCCATACCAGTAACTGGGCAGATGTGATGGTGGTGTGAGTAGAAGTGGGGAATGATCTAATTATCAGTCCGGGGAGGGTAACATCAGGGTGATACAGTCCCTGCAGAATGCTCTCTGCTGGATCGTAAAACAGTCTCTCTAAGCCACTGCACCCAGAAAATAGCCCATCCCTATGCACCCCTCCCGGGTTGGGCATCCGCCTCATTTCACCTGAAAAAAAAGTCTCTTTTTCTTGCTGTTGTTTAGTGTGAGAGCAGCCAGGAAGGTGGGGGTGTGCAAAGAGATGATCAGCTGGCAAGAGAGAAATGCTCTGTGGTACAGAACTCATTCAGAGCCTGGCTTATTTCCCTGTTGAGCTCCCTGCAACCCCCAGAATCCTGCCTCCAGCGAGATGCGAGCCCAACCCACGGGTCCATTTCCCATGCTCAGCTGCTCTGAAATGACCCCACTCCCTGGGAGGGGGCTGCAGGATCCAACTGTCCGGGAGGCCAAACAAGGAACTTCTTTCTTGGCAAAGGAGAAAAGGACCTGGGAGGCCCCCTCAGCTCAGGTGACCCACCCGACCCCCATTGCAAACAGCTATAAATCCTCCTGCTTCCCCACCACAGCGTTCCTGGGCACTCCCTCTCTCACTGGGCCTGGCTCTGCAAAGCATGTCAGTGCTGGATGGCCTTGGAAGGTAAATACGAAGCTGGCTGACTTACTTATCAGAGGGGTTTTTCTGGCTGAGAACTAAGCTGACTTTAACCAGTGCATAGTTGCTAGGCACAAGGTGGCTTTTTGGCTTTGCTGGGCTCCCTGCAGGACTGGTTCACCTGGATCCTGTTATCCAGGTTCATCAAGGCTCAATATGGTCCCTGCCAGGAGCCCCAGGATGGTAAGCCTGGCACCGAGCACTGTCTTCCCACTGACATCAGGCTGGATTCACTTGGTCTCTGCACATGCCAAGTTAGCAATGAGCAGTGTGTTTCCACCAAGCACAAAAGGATGAAGCATCAGAGCTTGCTCCTGTCGGTCTTCAGAGAAGGGTTAACTTGACAGAGGTTAGTGGATCTGCATATCTGTCTTCAGAGCCCCTCCCTCCTCTGCTCATTTGCGACTGAAAGCAGGGAAACTGTGTGCCAGGTTTTCTTTCCTCTGCTGGCTCTTCCTCCAGCTCCATCCCATCAGCCCAGTGAGGTTGAGCTCTCAGTCCCCACATTTCACTGTCACCTTCTCACCCTACACCAGCCTTTCCTCCCTAGCCAAGCCTCCAAGCACTCCCTCTTTCCACATCCCCCTTTCTGTACAGTATGTCCTGCCTCCGCCCTTCCAGGATCACACATACACACCCCTGTCCCTCCAACTCCTCCCCATCCCAAGTCTTGTGTTAACTGGCTTAGTTCTGTCCCAAAATAAGCCTGCCAGGGAGGTATGAGTATCTTCTTCACGTACAGTGGAAAGCCCTCTGGCAGGACTGTTACCTTAGCTCTCTGCCATTCTATGTCACAGCTTTGGTTAGCCTGAGGCAATAGAAAGCCTATGGATACCGCTGCCAGAGATCAGGGTCCAGGAGCTCCTGAGCACTCTGCATGTGATTTATGGGCTCATGGGCGCTCAATACCCTAGAAACCCGGTGTTTTACATAAGTGACTGTTAATTGTCACCAGCATGGGGCTTATCCACCGTGATGGCACATGAATCACACCTGGTGCAGATTTCAGCTCCTCCTCTGGCAGATAAGATAAATTAAATGCATGCTGAGATTGTGTGGATGAAGGTGACAAGGGATCACCCATGTGGGAGGAAGGGTGCTGGTTTGGAGGTGTTGTCTTGCATTGCTGCCTCCGTCCCATTGCAGCCCTCACAGCACAAGCTGCCAGCAGGGATGCCGCAGTGTCCTGCCTGGGTCTGGGTGTCAGGGGCCACCAGCCAAAGCCAGGAGTGGCAGTGCGGTGGGACAGGCAGAGCAGTGGAAACAGAGCCTGGCAGGGCAATCTCCAGGCAGAAAGGCCACGACCCTGTGGTGCTCAGGCAGGTCAGGTGAATCATGCGTTCCTCCCAGTTTCTCCCCATCGATTATGAAAGGAGCCGAGATGGCTGCTGCAGATACCGCTGTTGCGCCTGTCTCCCACCCCCCAGCTGCCCTGTGCTCGGCTTTGCAGCAGCAGTCATGCACAGAGGCCCAGGCCACTGGGGATCTGCAGCCCTTGGAACAGAGACCCAACATCTCAAAGACGTTTTTAAGAGTTTTCCGGCACTTTGGTTAAGCAAGGTTACCACCTGCACAGAGTAGTTTGCAGTGCAAACAGCACAGAGGGACCGCTTCTTATGGCGCCTCCTGCTCTGGAGAGCCAAAGCCTTCTAAACCCCACCAAATGTCCACCAGCACCTTTCCCTCCTTCCCCCAATCCTTAAGGCTTGACTGCCCATGCCTAGCTGTGTCCCACCCAACTTTCTGAGATTCAACAGTATTATCCTTGGGAGTGTTGAACTCTAATACGCAAGAGTCATATGTAGTTAACCTAAATAACAAGCTCAGGACTTCCAAGAGATAGTTCCTCACCAGCCCAACTCAGCTACCCAAGATGTGAGTGCCTTATGAGTGATCACACCAGGTAGCATCAGGATATTTGCCACTATCTCCAAAACTTCCTATTAATCCATCTTCTGGAGCTGCAATGGTTCATCATGATCTTGTGTTTTAAACAGATGGAAACAGTCATGGGAATATTGCAGAAGGAGATCTATCCATCACATCTGTCATCCTTGGGCAGTGCAAAGATTCAAGCTGGAACACCCTCAGATGTCCTCCCCAGTTGACTTTTTTTTCTTTCTTGATCCAAAAGCCATCAGTTTCCACTGGCAAAATACCCCCCTGGTTTTAGGCAAGAGCTGTGCTAAGAATTACCATTCAGACGGTGCCAGCTCCACACTTCAGTCAGGAATGCCCTTTTTTCCTTTTTTTTTTTTTTTTTTAATTTCAGGAATGTTGTAAGTAAATTCACAGCTGAACAACAGTGGGAATGGAAACCCTCAGAGCTGATGGCTGTGACATTACAGGTACAGTAATTCCAAACTGATCCTCCTTTGTGCTGATAACAGGGCTGGCTATTGTCTTCCTGAAGTCCACATGTCCGAAAACACCGCAGGCGTAGATAATTGCAGTGAGCATGTGCTTTTGAATCTGTTTCTAAAACATGCCTGGGATTTAAGCTTTTTTAAAATCATGACCCTGATTCTGCTTTTTTTCAAGCTCAAAAGCAACAATTCCTTTGGCTCAAAATGAAGAAGAGTCTAGCTCTTAAATACAACTCATAAAGAGGCAAATGTGTCCCTGTTCTTCTCTTCCTTGTGATGAAAGAACAAAGCCCGAAAGCTTTCAGCATTCACCCAGTTTTTTGGTTTTGGTTTGGTTTTTTTTTTTTTTTTTCTTCCCCTTTGATTTGATTTCCTTTTTTAGCTCTAGAAAGACAGATCTTATCTGAAGTGACTGGACAATTTGAAACTCTCACGCTTTCTTTCACTATTTCACTCTGACAATGATGCTCATTTAGTTTAAGCTTTGTCTTAGGGTATGGCATAGGGTTTCCTTGTAGCTTTTGGCTGGGCAATTGGCTCACAATATCCATCCTTTCATCCTTTCATGTTGGGAAAACTAACTTCATACAGCCAAACAGAGAAAACAAATGAGGGATAGCTTAATGAGCAGGATGCTTCCATAGGCTATTTTCTGGTGAAAACCAAAGTACCTTTCAGCCTCTCTGTTATCCAACAGTGTAGCAGAGGTTTGGGGACCGTTCACTTGGTCTCTGAATCTTCATTTTACTTTTGCTGGATGTGAGCTGTTGCTCTGCACTCCCTTTATCATCAATACACCAGCTGACACACAATGGAAAACAGGGGGAAAATCCTGAATAAATCACTCTTCAGAACAATATTTTCAGGACAGGACACAAGAAAGGAAAATGAAATAGAAGTTGCCCTATGTCCCTGTGTCACTCTTCCCCACCTCATCTTGCACACAAAAAGATTTTATGTGAGGTGTCCCTGCCCATGGCATGGGGGTTGGAACTAGATGATCTTAAAGTCCTTTCCAACCCTAACTATTTTATGATTCTATGATTCTATTTTAGCCTGGCCAAGGTACAACGCGCTGACAGTTACGTTATCACAGGGCTGGCTCGACTGGAATAAATGTGAAGTTGTAAACATGTTTTTACTTGGGGCCTAATTCCCCTTGGTGTAACAGGGCTGTACGGCTGATGTTTGTGTCATGCATCCGCTGGCTCCTCGTGTCCCAGCTTAGAGGTATTATAATTACATCTCACCTTGCTGATCTTTTTGGCTTGCCTGCCTTGAATTGCTTCCACAGACCTGCTCGACTTGTTTGTCTGCTGCTTATTATTCAGCACAAGCCCCCACCCACTGTCCTTTCATGTACATTCGTGTTTGTGTCTAAAAGGCACAAAGGGGCATTTTTTGAGAGGGAAGGTGATGAGCGTTGGCTGCTGACCGGACCCCCAGCATCCTGGACTCAGGGGGCCAGTCATGGGGTAGCAACAGTCATGTTGCTTTAGCACACAGGGCAAGGACAAAGCAGTGGCTGGCTCAGTTGAAGTGAGTCACTACATTTCAAAATATGGAAAATGTAATGAGTTGCTTCCTGAAACCTGAGTTTTGCGCCTGCAAAGCACAGGAACAAATGCAAAACAGAATAAAGCAAGCAGCATGGTGAGGGTGTAGATACACACTCTGCCAGAAATGGAGCTCGGTTCCTTCCTTCTCTCCCTGCTTGTAACTTCAAAGTGGGTTTTGCACAGGCAGGTGCAGGCAGCACTGATGGAAACAACTTCTCCAGGTCAGGTGAATCTCTGCTCTCTCCAGTGATGGCAGCTCTCACCTCATGTGGAAAAAACTGGCCTCACACCGGCCCTTTGAGCAACAAGGCTCTGACATTAGCAGAGAGAATTCCCTTGCTGAACACAGGGTGGATTTTTTCTCTAGGCTTCATCCTACCTCTTGCAAAAGGACTGTGTGTAGAGGAACATGCTAAGGGTTAATAATGATGCAGGAGATTTCAGACTGCTCTGATCTAGCATGGAGAAATGACTGCACAGCTCTGTGAGTAGCAATGAAATAGAAGAGGGGTTTTGCAGCAGATCTCTTCCTACCTTAGACTTTGCATTTTGCTGTTGCCCTTTAGACAATGACTAAAGCAGCAGTTAAGCTTGCACTTAAATCCATAAATCCTAGAGTGACACCTTTATCAAGTCTTATTCACTCAAGTCTGAAATCACATCATTATTTAAGAGGTGCTCCTCAGTAAAGTCAAATGGGAGAGCTGGGATGAGTCAGCCACTGAGACTGCCGATTGACTTGTCTCAGATTGGAATGGACCAGGCTCCTGGGCCATAGTTCCTCACTCAGGGGTGTCCATGTACCCAGTAGGATCCCAAGCTTTCACCAAACTGTGCCAAGGTGCTCAAGAGCTGAGCTCCTGCAAAGAAGCATCTCAAACTGGACACCTTAAAGACAAACTCATAGGCATTTCCCCAGCCTCTGCTCAAGGCGTGCTCAATGCCGAAAATACTTGAGCAAGGACAGCCTGTGCAGGTGCTGGCAGTTGGGATGTCCACGTGAGAGGTGGAAGATTCAATTCACGTTCCTGCTTTGGTCAGTTTGGATGCTGCAAGCATCCTCCCAAGGGAGTGCCCTAGCCTTGGACTGCTGGGTGGCTCCTAGTTCTCCACACCGCTCAAGGTGTGCCTGGGTGTGAAAATACTCATCAAGAAAGACAGGACTCAGACAAGACTCCTGTGCTTCTGGCAAGTTAACCACCACTCCGGACATCTGAGTCACCCAGTACTTGTACTCAAATGCCCGGCTTCAGCAGGTGTGATCCCTCCATTCCCACTCCCCATGTGATGTTGTTGGGCCAATGTCTCAGGAAAAGGCTCTGTCGTTTCTCTTTGGATGGCTGGGTACAGAGGTACAAGGGGAGCGGGCATCATTAAGGTTTCATCAGACTTCTAAGACACTGGCGTTGGAGCAAGCCTGAGCATGACTGAGCAAGGAAGTTGGGACAACAAATTCCAGGGGAGGAGAAACTGCACCAGAACAAAGGAAGTTTGTCTGAGGACAGAAACACAAAGAAAAATCCTCCTTGTTGTAGCTCTAAGAAAGAGATTAAACCGTTTCTAAAGTTAGGTAATGCTCCCTACCTACCAGCCATTCCTCATTTGTCACCCAGATTATGTTGATTCCTGGGGCAGCATCTACATTTATTAAACTGAGTTATTTGCATCCGAAAAGAGTCATTTAAAAAGAAGGTTCAGGCAATGCTACTGATCTTGTTCACCTGACCTGCTTCCAGATTATGGTAGGACTTTGGATTTTATTTACGATCCTCTGGCATCTGATTCTGGTGGAGTTATAACTACCTTGCCACAGTGCAGATGAACTGATAACCACATCTATTGATGCAAAGAATATACTCCCCTGAGTGGTGCCATCAAGGAGCTGTGGCAGAGGCAGAAGCGGGAAGCCTTCCTCCACCTGCACTCTATGGCAGGTGCTGTGACCAGGCAGTATGCCCCGCCTGCTCCCTCCCCACTGAAAACGCTTCTGACCCTACGGCAAACAGGGAGGGTCGTTTCGGATGACTCACAGCACTGAATATTATGTTGGGAAATGAGCCATTGAGATCAGTAAATTGCTTTCATTTTCTGATGTGACTGTGGTGTTGGATGGGGCTCAGGGAGGCAAAGGGTGGTTTGTTTATCCAAAAGGAGAAAGGGCTTAGTCAAAGTTTTGGTGGCTGATGAAAGTCCAGAGTTGGTAGCCAAGGATTGCCTCAGGGCACTTACAGATCTGAAAATGTGATGGCATTTCCAAACAGTAACAGTCTGGAAAGATTGGGATCATTTCTGGATTTAAACTGACGTGAGCACCCAAATGAAGCAGGAGCTCACGACTAGTTTTGTCAGAAGCTTGTCAACTACATTTAGGACATTTTATCTCAGACCTCAAGGGCTTTATTTGATCAGCTGAAGTTGGGAGTTTCTATTATCAGAACCAAGGGAAACCCTTTCATAATGGGGTCCAACATACCCCTTCCTGCTCTAGCATAAAGAAAGGTAAATGTGTTATATCTTTAATCTGCTGCTTGCTTAATTTAATCTAGATAAAAGCTGGCTCTGACTTAATACTGTTTACTGACTGGTAGCTATGGACAAGACCTTTGCTAGTTTGAATACAGACCACAACCTGATGAGAAAAGGGATATGATGACAAAGGTAGCAGCAGGATAAAAGGAAAACCTCTTCCCTTCCTGTGTTGTTACAGCAAACAAATGGACTTAGCTTTTTTCCAGTGGGAATCCCATATAAAAATAACAGAATTTGCCCCACAAATGGCAGCAGTCCCAAGCTTTCATTACTCTTATGATGCCGCTGGAAGCCTTTTTCAAGCAGACACTGTGACTGTCTAACATGCTGGAATTTGTACTTGCAAAGGTAATCCAGTGTGTGTGTATGTCACCTATGTGTGTGCACACCTTCACACAAACACACTTCTACTTCTGCAGATCCTAATCAGAGCGGATACCCATTCTCCACTCTACTGAGTAATTAAACTTCACCCTGCTGGAAGGCTCCCTGTGTTGGGCTGTGCTATGTTACACTGACAAACATGCACAGCATTTCCAAAAGAATTATCCTGAGAGACTAACATCACCAGTCAGCTTAAAATTTGACTGATCATCTGTAACAGAGTCTCGCTAACTGGTTTTCACAGATGAGTAAGAACAGATACTGCTGGGGTTTTTAATTGCTACCATCAAGCTTAATTGGATGTTCAAGCTGAATGAGTGTAAGTATACAGAGGCGGGTGTGGGAATGTGTCCCAGATTGCACCCACCACATTCTTCTGGTCGTCTCTGGAAGGAGATACCATCATTATAGTAACCATCCTTAGCCTTCCCACAGGCTTTTGGCTGGATGGAGCCCAGAGCCTCCCTTCCCCACCTGCTGTGGACAACCAGCGATAAGGTGTGGGAAGCTGACACTGCTCCCACCCTGTTCCTCTGGTTTGTACACACAGCAGCCTCCACAAACAGAATGAAATCCACATGGAAACATCCACCAGGAAAAAAAAATCTCTAACATGGAAGAGATTGCACTGCCAAGGGGACTAGGAGGAGCACAGAGAGGAAGAGAGCTGCTGCTGAATTCCTGGTGTTAGGAGCAGACCCATGTGTCATGCTTGTGAGGAGGGACACCTTCTCCCATCCCAGACTGAGCGTTATAGCACATCCAGCAGCAAGTGCACCAGTGATCTTGGCAAGTATGTGTGGCCACCTATCCAGAGAAGAAAAACACTGCTATGGATACTGAGCAGAAACAGCCTTTTGCAGGAAATCGCCTCAATTGCTCTTAAGAGGAAAATACACAACTCTGAGAGGAACCTTTTGGGTCTCGATAACTGCATTGTATGTTGTTTTGCAGATGAATTCCAGGGGCAGAAGGAAGAGTGTTTATTTAACTTTTATCAGCATTTCTTCTGAACTTCTTTCAGTTCTGAATGAAAGTAAAAACTGAAAGAATCTCCCACGGAACGTGATGGTTGTTGTAATTACTGCTTTTAGCTCCCATTTGTCCAAGAAGTGTGAATCATAATTACTCATGTCACAGGGAAGCCCCAGACAAGCTTTTCTCTAAATTTCTTTGTGGAAATACTCACACTGCTTTACTTGCCCATCTCTCCTCTGGCACGAAGGGAGCAGAGGTTGCCCTGCACGTCATGTGTCATCTGTAGCTATTCTGTAAGAAACACATTACTGACCCAAACAGGGATGGGACTGTGGTCAGTCCCAGGACCCCCTGTGTTTTGTTTGTCCTGTCATTTCCATAGGTATCCCTTCTTTAAAATCAATAGAAACAGCCAAGTTGCATCCCAAAGGGGAGTGGAGTACTGCTATTCCCAGTGCAGGCTCAGGGACACTGAACGCAATACTGCCTGCTTCGCCAGAACTATTACTGTGCTTTGGTCGTGCATGAGCAAGTTGATTTAAGTGTATATGTTTGGTTCTGTCTCACCCTTAATACATTATATATTTTTTCAAGCTTTGAGATGTTTGTACAGCGCCTGGCACAGCTAAACTGAAGCCACTGCTCAGAGGGGCTGGGACCAATGCCATCTATATAAATACTGGAAGAACTGGGGTTAGCAGCACACTCATGGCAGAACTCTGCCATTTCACATGCAGTGTATCACTGCTCCTTTCACGCAGCATGGATTTCATTATCCAGGTGTATAATAGGAGGAAAGGGAGGGCTAACTTCTGAAAGCCAAGACATAGATAATCAGGTTTGCCAGTGTTAGGAGGGGGTAAGCTGGTTTAGAGCAGTTACTTTAAGAATCAGCTTGAATCCTCTCCAAAGCCCTTGTGGTTTTGGGTCCAAGCAGACAAAGCAATGCAGTCCTTCAAGTGTTCTCAGTATTGACACACACTGCTGAGCCCTGTGTATGCCAAGATAAAAAGAGGCAGCCTCCACTGGTCCATTATTCAGTGCTAGACAACTTGATTATCGTGGCAACAAACTGCACTTTTGCAATATTGACATTGTGGCCTATGGTAACAAACAAGTTATAAAAGGCCTGCCACATTTTTAACTACTGCTATGGCTGTGATTAATGGTTTAGCTCAATCTGAAACATCTGATCTGTCTTTGGAAGAAAGTTCACGCAAAGTGCAATTCTGTAAAGGAAGTTTTCATCTTCTCCTAACTTGGGTCATGATGTCATCACCTTTCAAAGCTGGCCTGAGCCTGGTTCTGGGGAAAAATTGTAAGGAAATTCCTATTTAAGTGTGGTCTTGTGGTGATAAGAGCTGCACTGCATCAAGACTAATCCATGCCTTCAGCCAAATTAGGTGTGTGCAAGGAAAGCTTGGTCATTTCTTTGTGTCATTTCTCTGCAGCATCAAACACCAGAAAGACTCTTACTTGCTCCAGTTTCTGAGCAATTCTGCAGAAAGGCTGGGAGCTTCACTGGCCTGCCGTGCCCGGGGCTTGCCAGAGCCAAAAGCATGGTCCTACCCCACTGCTCCGCCTTTCTCCCCTGCCCTTGAGCTGAAGGGTCTCAGACCTGCTCCCTGGTTTCTGCTGGTCTGACCACCCATGTGACAAACCTGGCTCAGCTCAGCATGCTTCAGAGGGGGCAAAAAGGAGGCAAGAGCACATGGTCAGCAAGGATGGAGCAAGGATGCCTTTCCAGGGTAGCCTGTAGACAAAATGGTCCATATCTTTACCCTGTGCCTGCAGCCTGAGCCAAGTAACTCATAGCAGCTGGTCAGTCCCAAGACAACACATACAGAGCTCCCCAATGCATGATCGATTTGTGAAGGAGGAGAAAGAAAGTTAGAGCACCAGCACAGTTGACAGGAGACACAAGTTCAAAGCCTCATGGATCTGTAGGCACTTCCCTTGATTTCCAGGATTTAAGGTTTAAGGTTATACTTTGCCTGCTGCCCATCTGTAAGCAGAATGAACACACTATCCTAAACCACTAGGCTGCTCTGAGTGTGATGAAGAATTTAGGTGTGCAGATAAAACTGTAAAGAGCCATGCAAGTCCCACGGAGATAAATACTTGCCCTGGAGTTAGCTTGAATTTCTAACAAGTATTTTCTCTATCTGCAAGGGGTAGCGCTGCAGACTTACCGTTAAACACAAAGCAGTCTGGAGCAGTCCCATGAGCTCTAGTGCTGCATAGGTGTAAACAATTATTAATAACAAATCTACTAGGCAAACTGGAAGGCATATTTGAGCTGTGGCAATGTGGTATCCCAAAGCAGAACCAGATCATAGAGTGGTATTCACTTTCAATGCATGTCTGTCTGTCCAGTGTCTCCGAAAGGTGCATCACCCTGGCACCCCAGTCTGTGCCTGGAGATCATTCATGTTATTTCTGTTATTATCACCGGTACTAACAACACCCTCACCATCATTGTCTGGGCTCAAAAAGCAGCAGTCTGGGGAAAGAGTTGCAGATAGGGAGTGGAGCTTTGTTTTAGTTCAAAAGCTTTAGGGAAATATTGCTTGATCCAGTGCTGACACTTTGAGTCTAACTAACCTGGACATTAGTTCTAAATGAAAAGTGAGTGTTACTGCGGCAGATCCTACCTGGCTCTGGAGGGTCCAGGAGGCTGCTCCCGACAGCTCATCCCCAGCTGAGCTGCTGCCCCAATATTTTCACAAGGATGGTCCAACCACAGCCCAGTGTGGTGTTGCTTTTCGTGCCAATGGAACATACCGCCGTTCCAATGTGAGTGAACACATTAACATCAACAGAGTCTTTTCCCCAAGCTAAACATATTACGGCATCAGCAAATTACAGGGCACTGTAAATTAGACTCCCTCTTGTGCAGATTCTGCTTGCTGGGCCAAGGCCACATCCCCCCCCTAAGGAAGGCAGCAACAGAGCATTTCATTAGTTCTCAGTTTCCCTTGCTCCTTGCACAGAGCTGTGTGCTTGGGCATGGGCGCATTTCTGCTCATGCTCCCCAAGCATCCATCTCCCCAGAGGATGTTTATGTCATGTTACACTATGCCAGTGGCTAGTAACCCCCCACAAAAGAGACAACCCATAGGTCTGGATCAATGGTAGGGCATTTTTACCCATTAAAAAAATGTCTTCCCCTTTCTGAGTACCTGAAGTCAGAAAAGGTTCAAACAATTCCCCAAAGCACCTGCTACCTGAAATCCTGGAGTCAGGTAGACAAGCAGGCTTGGCTCACTGACAGATGGGTTTTGGTCAATGTGTTTTTACCAGACCTTTTCTAGAGAAGTGCAAAGTGTGGAGAAATGCTATTG
Source organism: Psittacula echo (assembly GCF_963264785.1). Classification (NCBI taxonomy): domain Eukaryota; kingdom Metazoa; phylum Chordata; class Aves; order Psittaciformes; family Psittacidae; genus Psittacula; species Psittacula echo. The sequence goes on along the minus strand of NC_137740.1, from coordinate 27,101,506 downwards.
CAGGTCTGGGAGAAGCAATGATTAAAATGAATTGTTGAGCTGTTTTCACTGGAAAAACAATAAATGCAGCCCACGCTCTCCCATCCCCCTTACCACAGCTGGCAGCTTTGCTTGCAGGAGTAACCCAGGGCCACCAGCTCTAGCTCTGATTGCATGTGGCAGTGCTCCACCAGCTCTAGTGCCAAGGCTGTACCACACTCATCTCCGTGCAGCCACCCCTCCAGGAGCTGCATTTAAGAAGAAAGGCCCTAAAAAAAGCAGCAAAAGAGCAGCAAACACAGGTAAATGATTATTTACAGCTGCTGCATGGGAAGTGTTACACAAGGGGAGGGTGGAGTGCATTCCACCGCCCTTCCACAGCCTGTGGACAAGAAAAGCCTATCACTGCTGTGATGTTTCTACTCCCCCAAGATGGAGTTAATACTGTTTACCTTGTAATACGAATTCTATTTCTTGCTTTTTTTCCCTTGGTTGAGCTTGTTTTCACAGCTCCCCTGCTGCTCTCCTGCTGGGGCAGCTGGCTCTGAAGGCAGCCAGGAGAATGGGGCTGGGAGTACCAGCATCCCACCCTCCAACCTGCTGAATGTTACTGAGTGAAGGTTCCCAAATTAAAAATCAAAGCCCTTGGCTGCAGTGGGAGGTGTATCCATGGCAGGGGAGAACACTGGTATTAGCATTAAGCTGTTCTCACATCGCTTGGTCCTTCCTAGAAGCCAGAGAAATAGGAAAGCTTGGCACCAGCTAATCCGTATTGTTCTTCTCTCCCTGCCTCCTGCATGCTAGAGTTCTTGTCAACTTTCTTCTGTTTATATGTTTGTTTGGTTTCTTTTTCCAGTAAAAGCCACCTGCAAACTATAGGGCATTGGCAAAAGCTGTCCTTATGCCCCTTAGTCTGTTGGCAGTGCAGATGGAAGTCCTTAACTGTGACCGTTTGTTCTCAGCCCTGATGTGAAAATGCAGCTCTTATGTCAGTCACATCCTTCACCTTCCTGGACAAGAGCCAGTGATGTACTTCTTGCAGATATGGCATTTTATGATGCGGTAGGTGAAGTACAAAAATACCATGGTAAGAATGGGGACTTGTGCAATGTCCCAGAATGTGCCACCAACTCATCTAACCCAGCCTGGCTGTACTGGTCAGGAACAGCTTAGCGTGGTTACGTGGACCTGGTGATGCAAGGACTTCAGAAACATCATTCCTCAAGGAAGAGGGAGGACCTGGACAACTGTAGAGAAGAAGGGCAGGAGGTGAGCAGAACCCACTTGCAGAGTAAGGCAAAACCTGAACACACAGAAAAACCTTAATATGGGACACTCAACATCAGAACTCAGGTTTCTGACACGAAACCTGCCCCTGGGCCTGGCTGAGGAACCAGAAAGGGGCAGAGGGCAGTTTCTGTCCCTCAGGGCAAACTGGGTGGATGGGTTGGCTGCACGGGTTGTCCAGTGCTGAGCCCCCAGCCTGGGCAGGACCCACCAGCTGGTGGCTGCTTGCAGCCACTGTGGCAGCAAAGCAGAAGCACCTACTGGTGGGCTCCTGCTCTCTGCAGCAGTTCTCTGCAAGACATGTAGACCCTAGAAACACCAAGTCCCTGATGCAGTATGCTAGGAATCTAGGCAGGGCTTTTCTGGAAAAGCTGTAGGAGTTGGGATGTTCTCCAATTGAGCACATGAGGCTCAACAAAGGAGTGTTTTTCCCTTTCTGCTCAGCAATGCAGATGCCATAGCACGCAGGACTTCTGCGGGAACTACAGCAATGTACCATAGAAGAGCAAGCTTGTCACAGGCTGTACTTCTAGAAGCAGGAAAACAGCAACCAGGCAAATTGAAGAACCAGCGGGACTGGAGAAATGAAGAGTCTGATGACAGGGATAATAAGGAAATCCTTGCAATGCTGTTTGTATTGCAATCAAAGGGCCAGTTTGGAAAGTTCAGGTCGCTTGCCCTTGTCACTTGGATTCAGAGCCCTGGCTGAAACATGTGGTCGTTGTGCACCTGTGGCTGGTGGGGTAAACCGCATCACCCTCTGAAAAATTAGTGCCCCTGGACCAGTGCAATCCTATTCCTCTGGGACCTCTTCAGAGTCCAGATCATGCTTTGCCTAGAAAAGTTGGACCAGATGATCCTTGAGGTCCCTTCCAACCTTATATTCTGTGATTCTATGATCTGACTGCAGCTCTGTCACTGTGCAAAGAACAGACTCTGCAGAATGCCTCTTCACGTAGACACAGGGGTAAAACCCTGGAAGATGCTTCTACTGTTGGCAACTTTTAGATGCCTTTTGCTAAAACACTGAGGCAATTTTACAACATTGTCAATTCACTGGCTATCCATATTCATATATCATATTCATATCACCAGCTATCCCATATTCTCCATGCTCAGGACAAAGGCTCAAGCTCTTTCAGTCTGGTTGCTCATTTAGATTTTGTAAATCTGCTATATTTGAGCAACTTCAGGAAGTTACTGGCATTTCTGCTTTTGAGCAGAAGTGCTGCATTAACCTCTCTCACTCAGCAATGCCATCATTTCTGCTTCTGCCTTACGTTAAAAAGATCCTGAGTTCGTACGAATATTTCACAAATATTTCTTGTCACCAGCTGCCACCAGCTCCATTGGTTATTTCTGAGATCTCCATTGCCAGAATTCTCCGTGCTTTAACACACTTTGTGTCCTCGGAGCAGTACGGGAAACAAAGGCAAATTTATTATAAGAAGCTCATGGGTAAATCAGATGCTGTATCTGATACAGGATTAGCATAAACAGTTTCTTAAAATTGAGGTGGAGAAGCCAAGAAATCCAAAAAGCCGATGCTGTTCCAAAAATACCTTGAGCTCCCTAAGTCCTTTGGAATATCTAAGTAATACAAGTGTGCATATAATTCCCACTGACAGTGAAGTTCTCTGCGTATTATATTATGCAAACTCCATGTAAATAATATGGTGTGCAAGAAGATGCCAAGAAACAAAGTTCCAATTGTCTGTACAAACGCTATTATTTCATTGCAAGATGGCTTTAGCAGCAGGAATGTCAGTAATATATGCAAGGATTGAAACCCAGTGGGAAACTCCCCCAACTTTCAATCCATGTTACGCCTTTTCTCTGCAACCTGTAGCAGAGAGAGCCAAAGGGCTACAGAAAACATGGCCAAGTGTATTGCAAAAAAGGCAAGGGGGGGGAAAGGGTTGGAAAACTCCCTCCCAAGCAGGGTCAGGGTCAACTCATGAGACATCAGCCCTCCAAGAGATATTGCGCGTTGTCACCACTGGACAGGAATTTGGATCATGAGCCATAACATTATATTTACCCCCAAACTTCACCACTGGCTTTCTAGCCAGCCTGCCAGCAATCTACAAACCAAGTGAAAGTTTGGCTATGAATTTTCTCAAGTTAAACACATAGCAAACAAACAAACTAGCCTCTGGCTTTTTCCTCTGTGCCCATCTCACACAGAGAGATGTGTACCTCCTGCAATATTTGCCAGCAGCTGAGAAGTCCTACTGACCATTTTATAGGTGAGATTGCTTTCTTCTCTTGTTCTTCTGCCCAGGAAACTTCAAAGTGGAACTTGCAAAAGTCTTTGGAGAGGGAGCGAGCATGAAAACATGGGAAAAAATTAATCTCAATGGAAATCCTTGATTAATTGACAGGTTGGAATAAGAATGACCATAGACCCCAAACTATGCCAGGCAACCAGTCTGCTCCAGGCACTGCAACCTTACTCAGCCAGCCACATGCCTGGCTGCTGTTTTGCTCTGCCAGCTTTACAAGGCCTAATTAGTTCTATTCCTTTTGTTTGTAATTACAAAAGCAAACAGCCCTTGGGAGCAAGGGAACAGAGGAGGCAGCTCCTTGACTGAGCTTAAGAAAAGGTTTTAAATAAAATTTGCCTCTCATCACAAGTACTTGAAAATGTGAAAGGGATGAACAAAAGAGCCCTGGTAAATGGAAAAAGGTTTCTAGGCAAGGTAGAAGCAAGGGGCATAGAGCCTTTTCTATTGTAGGGAGGTATCCGTGCAGGTTAGAAGAAACCACTCCCAGCTGGAACCATTTTCTACCTAGCCTGCAAAGTGGTATACCAACTGGCTGACCCATTACCATAGCTGGGAGAAGTACAATATCATCCCAAGGGAGCTTTAGAGCAAGATGGATGCTCCCACAGCCCACCTCTTCATGATCCTACTAATCCAGAAATCATAGGATCATAGAAGCAACTAGGATGGAAAAGACCTTTATCAAGTCCAGCCCCATGACTGCCAAGTCCACCACTAAACCATGTCACTGAGGGTCTTTATCTACAGTTTTTGAACACTTCCAGGGACAGCAATTCCACAGCTTCCCTGGGAAGCCTGTTTCAATGACTGACTTAATTTCTTCATTCATTTAAAAATTTCTTCAGTAAAGAAATTTCTCCTAATATTCCATCTAAACCTCCCCTAGCCCAGCATGAGGCCTCGCACATAAAGCTTTGAGACACACAAATAGATCTTTCTGCTCTGGAGCTACAGAGAGCAAAGCACTGCTGAAACACAGAGCACTTCTCCCAGGAGTGCCTTGGCTCCACACCCCATCCCTTCCCCATTCCTGCAGCTCCCACTCTCCTGTGCCATCTGCCATCCCCCTACCCCTTCCTGCTCCGCCCAGGGTGCAGCCTGCTTGCGACAAGGAGCAGACCTTCTGGTTCCAGAGCTGCAATCATAGCAGATTACTGGTTGAGTTTCTGCCAGAGGCCACAGCTGCCTGACTCACGGCAGAAGATCTGTCCCCACCTACGTCTGCTGTAGATACACAGAGCTAAACAAGCTCCATCCTGGCAGGCAGGCTCCCAAAAGCCCAAGTCCCATGCTTCTCTTCCATGCACACTGCCCAAATTCTGAGCAAAACCAAGAAATTAAGTAATACAGTCCAATTTTTCCTTAAAAAAAAAAAAGTTCATTTATTGAAAATGTTTAAACGCTTTATACAAGTTCCCAATACAAGCGTCTGCTCCCTGGCTCAGTGTTAATGCATATACAAAAGCACAGACTTCAGCAGCTCTTTAATGTGACCTGAACTGCTGCCTCCTAAGATGAGGTCTTGTGAGGCAGCTGCTGTGCACAGGCAATTCCCCATGAAGAAGTGGAAGCCACATGACCCAGCTTCAAGTGCAGGCCAACATCAACTCAAGCCTGAAGCAAATGCTCTGGTTGATTTCTTTTAGTAACTTTATGTTGCAGAGAGTCAGGTCAAACAGAGGTACAAGGCTTATACAAACCACTATCATGGTTGTACGTAGCTCAGCCCCAGAGGCTCTCCCTGTCTACGGAAAGAAATAGAGATGTCTCTGAGCACATGCACAATTACAAAGCCTGGTCAGAAACCACCAGTTTCCTTCCGTAGGAAAAGCAAGGTAGAGCTTTGGAGAACTAGTATCATCCTTCCAGGCATTTGAGACTTAACTCCAGACAGCCTTAGCCAGTGTTAGTCAAACACTAAGTGACTAACTGGGGAAGGGGTGGGAACTTCTGATGAGCTGCTGCTTTTTTTAAATTCTTTTTTTTTTTTTAATATACAACTTAATATGCAAGGATGGCTTTATCTTGAAAATGCTACTTTCTTCCTCTTTGGTGAGCTTGGATTACTATAAAATGCCATAACCTTTGGGTCAGTTTCCTTGGAATTTGCCTTCATATAATCACTGAACATGTTTACAAGAACAAAAGAAAAAAAAACAAAAACAAAGACAAGATCAAATGGCAGCATGTGAGGTATCCTTGGGGAAACATCAGGGAGCAGCAGTAGTGCATTCTGTTTGGTTTAACACATTTAGCTGCATACGGCAAACAGCTCAGTAACCTAAGCCTAAATGAGAAAGACTCAAGGAAAGAAAAGAGTGTCTGTTAAAGGGTGGCCTGTAACACACAGAGGGGATAGAGCTTCAAGCTCAGTTAGGTACTGGGAAGGTAACATGGAAAACCGATCACCTGCCACACCCAGTGTCTAAGGAACAGCAGCAACAGCCCCACCAGAGCCACCCAGTGAAAACAGAAGGCAATCGTTTTTCTCAAGCTCTTCCCCAGCACCAGGGAAACCTGCATCCACCTTGGGCCTCTGCTAACCTCTGCAGTTGCCACCTTACACTGCATCTTCTGCTGGCCAACAGCGTGTGCATGGACAGTTATGGATTCCAATGTAAGTCACAGCAATTTAATTGTCTGACCCTATGTCATGCCAATCTGCACAGAAAGTAGGGTGGTGAAGATGATACTAATAAGAGTACAAGAGCATTTTTGATCTCTTCAAACGTTCCTACATGTAAAATCTTTCCCCCAAAATTATGTTTCCCCTTAAGCTATTGCTTTCATCACTTTGTATATTATATATGTTCCTTTAATTTCTACACACCATACTGGGCTCTAACTTAATGGGATATGGGACTGAATTGTTACCATCTAATTAAAAAACACAACTAAAAAAAGCACCAACATCCATCTAAAAAACAGTATCATTTTCCCTTTTACTCCCAAATACTAAACTTAACCCAAGCTTGGAGGTTTCATCTTTACAGTGGCGATACCCATGAACCTAGGCTAGCCTTCCTCCATGGGCTGGGAGAGAAAGGAGAAGTTATGTCCAGTATCAAAGAGGATTATAAAAATATACACATTTTTGGGAGAAGAGGAAGGCAGAACCTAGAGTCTGAACTCTGCTCAGGACAGTGGCATTGTAGTGTCCTCTCCAAAATGCTTTCACTAGCAGTGCTGGCGACTCCTTTGCTTCCATTATACGTAATCCTTCCCTGTGGAGGGAGCATTTTTTGGGTAGCCTCTGGAGGGTGGATATGAAGTTTCTCTCCGGGGACAGGAGCAGCAGAGGAAGGCCCCCCCCAGCATGGCCAGAGAAGCAGCTGCCCAACCAATGAAGAGAGCTGATCCAAACTCAAATCTGAGGGAGAAAGAAGAAAGTGAATACAAGTATTACCTCTGAATTACAGTGTTAGCTTTGCACATTGGGTTGGCCCACTCTTTTAGGTCACCCTGCACAGAAAGGCAAAGCTCTGTGTAAACCAGGCCTTAAGAATTTAGTGGACGAAAATCACAGAAGTCACATCAGTTTGGTCTCTGGCAGTGATGCTGCGTTAAAACGAAGCCAAGACCCAAGAGCCACATGGATGATGACACCCAATACTCTTTTCTGCACAGTTTGAAGCCAACGAGCTAGCTCAGGAAATTCTCTTATTTTGAGCTACTACTAATCAAAACTAAGCTTCATGACATTTGACATGCTATGTTATAGTGTTAGATCAAATAAATCAGTACCTGGTGTTGACAGGGGTGAGAGGGTCATAAAAGGCTTGAGCCACTCTGTTGCCGTACCACGATGTGGCCACCAGTGCTGCCAAACCTACATGTGAAGGAAACAGTGTCATGACTTCCGGGGGGGGGGGGGGGGAATGAACACAATCACTGCAAAAAAAATAATCATGTAACAGAACCAGCATCTGGAGTCATGCTGAGCTGCTGCCACCCTGGTAACTTCTGAGCTGTTATTAAGAAGGGATTTGGTGTTACCAATAGTTACACTGCACCAAGAGCAGAACTGCTGACAGCCTTTCACTGAAACTGGGTGCACAGGTCAAACTCAGCTCTGCTAATACAGTTGGAAGGCATGCAGTCCATATAGAAAATATAATGCTAGTGCCAAGAAATTTTGGCAGCTGCCATGCCAAAGTCAACTAAGGAATTCCCAGCCCAAAATGTTCTTGGAGCAATGGCAACAAGCCCTCCCCCATCCTACGCAGGATAAACACTGTTTACAAGTGTCACATATAATGCTAAAAACATCTGTATGTTACCAACCTGCAACGATGAAGATCACCCCACCAAAGACAGCCATCCGCATCTTCTTCACCTGATCATCTTCCATGCACTTCATGCATTTCATGCCAATCACAGAAACAAATATAGCAACAAGGCCCACGATTATTGCAGCCACCATCAAAGCCCGAGTGGCCTGCAGACTGCCTAGAAGACATTAGTATTTGTGTTACCACAAAGAAAATTCAAGAGACAAATAGAAATTCAAATTACTGAGCTCAGTAAACGTGTCAAAATACTCTGTTCCCTGTTACACAAGATACAACCAAACAAGTCACTCTTTTTTAGCTTTAAGCTCTCAGAAACTGTCATTCATCAGGATCAGAGGACTCTCAGCCTCTTCCAAAATGCATGGCAAATGAAGGCTCGCAGCTTTTTGCAGGAAATGACCTGGGAATTGCCCTCGGACATCTTTTGTTCCTTGATCATTTGAATCCCAATTGGAAGGACGTATCTGTTTATCAAAAGAAGCATTCAGATTTAGGTTCTACCTTGACAAAGCATTTAGGCACATGTTTTAATATGAATAGCACCATACATATGAATAGTCCCACAGCAGACAGCATGGCCTCTTTATTGCTTAACACTTCTAAAACCTGTCTTTTATACAAGAGCAGAGGGTGATGCCTCCCACAGATGAGGGTTGTATTTGTCTACATTCTAAGCAGACAGACTCAATGTACTTTATCCAAGACCTACTTTTATATTGACTCATCTGAAGGCATAGACACACTAACCCTATGTATGTGAGCTACTGAATTCATATTTTCTTTGTACCAAAGGACAAATAAAATAATGATATAAATTAAGTCATTAAAAAAAAAAAAAAAATAGAAGTGAAAGAGCCTGAGCGTAACTGCTCGGCAAATCAAATTTCTTTGAACAGCATGTATTAAGATACAGTCCTGTTAAATATCTGGGAACAAATAGGGCTGGTTAATCAAAGGAACAGACTCCCAGGAACATGCAATAACCAAGGCAAAATTGTCCCCTGACACAAAGGGTTATCTAGCAGTGACGTGTATAGTTTTAGCAAAGCACCACCAGAATCTGTCCCCAGGTCTGGAGTTCACCCCTCAGAAAGCACAGACTGCATACTGCAAGACCTCTGCAAAGCCCTTCAAGCTTGGACACCTGCAGCTGCAAAATTTAAACCTACAAGAACAGAGCACCTGCAAACTCATCAGTCAGCACTGGCTGCAGTGAACCCATGGGAGCCTGTGCTACAACAATGGGTTCTTTGGCTCTAGCTGAAACACAGACAGCAGTTCAAATCCGATACAGGCCAGGAGGGTAGCGCAGCCTCACACCTATCCTCAGCAGCTTCACGACACTTTGCCCCACAGCACTTCTTGTGCAGGAAAATTCTTGTGACCCACACCAACAGCCTGTCAGGCTCTAGTTCAGCTGTAAAACAAACCCTGGATCTACCTCTACACACACAGCCTTGTTGTCCTGCAAATATATTATGAAACCAGTTAAAGATAATACAATAGGCAGCAACAGTCAGAGCAATAGAAAGTGACACACTTCCTTAAGAGTCTTGGTTTTCTTGGGAGAAATCCCAGTCAGCTTGCCTAATGTCATCTCTCACTCCTTTAAAAGGGGAAAGGTGACTCACCTCTGCACCACCCAGGAGTTAATCAAAACCCATCTGCTGCACTGATCACAGCAATTAATTTACAAAGCCATTTATCACTTTAGCATAAATCACAACAGCAGTATCCAAGCACATTTTTAATAGATTTATCTCCAATGTCAGAGATACACTCAAAATACTTTCTATCAAAGTTACACCAATTTTCAGGAAGGTTCAGTTGACAGGTTACCACCCATGCAACCAATTCAGACTCAATGTATTTATTTAAGGCTAAATTGCACATTACAGCAGCAGTTCTGGAGAGGCCAGTGGCTGAACACTAGTTCGTACTTTGCATGGGAAAGGTAGAAGTACCAAATCTGTTTCATTAAGTCTATGGTAAGTTTGGCTTAGGCTTGCTGCAGAAACAAAATTATGTTATTAGAAGAGAGTTTAGAAAGAGTTCTTTCATGAAGCTGAAAATAGAAAATGTTATCTGAAACAACTGAAAAAAAAAACCCAACCTATCTATAATGGTGGGAAGAGACCTCTCACCTTCAAGCATGGTCCTACGGGACAAACACAGGAAGATGCTTGAATGTTTCTATGACCTCAAAATACCTAGCTATGAAACCTGCTAAGATCTCAAGATGCACAAGTATTAACTGGATGCATGCCACAGCACCTTCGCAGAAGCAGCTGAACAAAAAGCAGCATTGTGAGCATTTCCCAGGGCTGCCTGCTTTCAGCAGGTCTCCTGGTGTCCTCACCCTCTCTTACACATGGCATGAGGACAGAAGCATTTAGGAAGATCACAGTAGGACAAAAACAGGTTGGAGCATTTGCAGAACAGACTGTCCCTGTATCCCAAGGAATTTTACTGCGACATGACTGTACTAGCCAATCATCCTCCCTCCACCAGTGTGGCTGCCCATAGCAGATGGAGCTTTTGTCTTCCACCACTTTTGCAATGTGTGCAGTACATTGACTGTGGTTAATCACCATACTAGCTATTAGTTATTATGTACACATTAACAGCCATGTTGTTAATGGAAGCTGCACATCCAGAAAGCTAGCTGAGAAAGCTAGCTTAATAATAGTTCTGTTGTTCACATGGGCCTTCCCAGGTGCTTTAAAAATCTCAAATGATATGATATTGTCTTAACCTGCTAAACAGGACTGGCTACCAACAACAAACAGAAGTACTCCATAGTAATTGACTTTTACAACATCTATCATATTAGAGAAACAGGAGTTCCCCTACACTCCTTGCTGCTGCAACTCTCAGGAGTTCTTTGGGGAAAGAAAAAGGAAAGTCCTGTAACAAGGTGGCAGCCCAAGACAAACTGGCCTGGCACCCAACAACTGCTGTCACATGGCAACAGTATTTTGTCAATATAGAAACCACTACTGACTAGGAAGCCAAGCCTTTTTATTGTTTATTAATAGTGAGAGACCTGGCCTGAAAAGCCTATAGCAAGAAAGCAGCAAGTACTGAAGGACAGAGGCTTAAAACTTCTGATAATGGTTAACAAAAAAATGTGAATTCTGCAAGTGTAGAATACCATGTAAGTCCACAAAAGTGACACAGTAGCTTGCATCCATTTCACATAATGAAGCCCACTTTTTTTTAACATGCTAACAGTCCTGACTTAGTGGGTTTGGATGCAAACTACACAATGCAGCTTATCACAAGACTTTTTTCCTTCCCACAGCTATTATTACCTGACACAGAAGTAATTGCTGGCAACTGCTTAGTTATATATATTAAAGACTTCACCAGCATATGTTTGAGGTTATTTTTCTGTCATCACATTTCCTTATTTATTCTGTTTATGTCATCTACATTATAGAAAAGCTGCTGGGAAAGTGCCATGGGATTTTTGTAATGCCTGTTTGTAATGCCAAATTGCTGTAATGGCTCTGTGTGCAGATTATTTTCTGATAGGGATGCTCGCTGACTGCCTTGTTTGTATTTAAATTATGGACTTTTCATTCCCTTCTCATGGGCCTCCATACAACCAAGCGATGACAGAACACAGGTGAAACAGATGCTGTGCAGATCCCTCTAATCTCTGTAAGGGAAGTTGCCCAGGAATTACAAGCACCCCTATAGCATAGGAAGCATGATACACTGCCCACCTCCAAATAGAAGTCAGCAGCCTTCCCACTGGGGTTTCATTAAAGCCTTTACTTCTGGAAGGAGTGGGATCCAAGATCCTGCTGTTCTGCCCTGCCAGCACGTGAAAGTTACTTTTGTGCAGCAGGTGAGAGAATGAAGCAAGCAGTAACAGCTTTAGAAATAGCCAGCAAACATCTCTTACACCTTGCCATCATTCTGGCTCGACCCAAAAGCCTCCAATAGCCTGTAGGTTTTTAATCCACTTACCAGACCCTGCAAACCCATCAACCATCAGATCTTAGGAGTCTGGACCCCCTCAAAGCATCTCCCCACAAGTTCGGAAGACTGTACAGAGGAATCCGAGCAGGACATAAGATCGAGACAGGATTGTGTTGCTTGCAGAGGTGGGAAGGCTGGGAAGTCCTCACTGTATGTTCCAGTGCAAGAGAGGCAAGTTCAATAGGTAGCAGTGGCCTTGTACTCTGCCTACCTCAAAGTAAATAAGGTTCAATGCCCTTTGGTGGTCGCTCAAACAGCAGATGAAGCTTGCTGGCAAGAAACGCAATACATAGTACCATCATTTCTTGATTCCTGGTCAGGAGATAACTGGGCAGCCTGTTTTCCCACAAAACCTGGAAATTCCCTTACTAGGAGATTTAGTAACATATAGTAACAGCAGCTATTAAACAGCTCAGAAGCTGGTTGTAGAGCAATAAAACCAGTGGATTGCAACAGACTCCCATACCTTCTTGCAGACAAACCACCACACAGGAACAGCCTTGGTGGCATTCCATGTAACCCTCTACCTTCTGGAAGAGCAGCACATGTGAAACTTTCATCACTTGATCATGATTTTTCATAGGAAGGAACAGAGATTGAGAAACAAGGGAGCAAATTAACCTTTACCCACATGAAGGCATAGATACCAACAGGTTCTACCTGCTTACTCCAGATGCAAAGATGGGGAGATGACAAACTATTTGAACACCTTTGTCCCTCATGCTAGCTTTGTCCCTCTCTGGGCCACCCTCACAACTCCCCCACAATCACAACAGAGCAGCATTAACCTGAGCATGAACCCTTACTTCCCACCACCCCTTCCCCAGCGCATGGAACAAACTCAGCCGGGAGTGGCAAATATGTAGGAGGGAAGATTTCACATTTCAGTGATGCTGTTTGACCCAGAGGGCATCCAAACCCTTGTTTACATTTTCTGTGCTAGGGCACAAAGGCCTATTGTGGATGTACTGCATTTGGTGATGCAGTGGTAGATGAGTCTCAGCTTGTCTCAAGCACAGAACCTCTCTCAGCAAACCCAAACAGGACGATGAGTATCTTAAGCTAGAACAGCCTACACAGGACCCAGAATAACCTCTGCTCTGAACAGAAGAGTGTGGATTTGTGAGCCTTAAAGCTTTCAGAAACAGGTATCAGGAGCCCTTCTCCCTCCTGTCTGAGACCATCTCTCCTGAGACCCTGGAGGAGCACAAAGCTGAGCTAAGCTCCATGGATGATGCTGGAGGGGTACAAGAACAATGCTGAGGCTGTGCAACAAAGCCTTGCTGCAAAGGTGGCTTTTGTTGCCTCTACATCTGTGTGTGGCCACGCACTGCTTTTCATGTAAGCCAGCAAAACTCAGCCTTTCTGTTGCCTGAATAGGAGCACTGACATAAGCCCTCAGCTGAACGCAGCTGCGGGACAAGTGCCAGCATGGGTGCACTCCAGCAGTGTGGCCACCCGGGAAGCTGGAGGGCCCTCAGATGGCTAACAGTGCTCACCAGCTTGTGCCAACCCCATCTCTGATACGCAACATCAGTTCAAGCAGCCAAACACTGACAACATCTAGAGGAACAGCAATAGCTACCAGATGCCCAAAAGCTTGCTGGCAAAGCTTCCCAGCATTCCCACAACCATGAATTACTGTAGGTGTGAGGAGGCTCAGTCCTTTCTACAGGGACAAAGTAATTACAGATCTGAACCTCTCCCATCAACACAAATCTTTCACATATGGCTCAGAGAGTTCAGGGCATGTGAAGCTCTGGCAGAAAAATGTGTCCCAGCAGGAACTTTCCTGCTCACATTGCCCACCTTCACCATGGTATAAGTGAATGCAGTAAGGGAGCTCTTACTGCATAGCTGCAGGTACCCCAGGGTACAGCAGTTGAATTAAGTGGGGTTTTTTTTCACACCTCCACCCAAAACAGCACTTGATCCCTGTCCAAGCCTGTGTGGCTGTAAGACCTTGAGAGGCCAGGCAGGGGGAAAAAAGGGCAAGGTGTACATCCCCAAGTATGATCGGCTTTCAAGCGGGAAAGGTGCACCCTAAACAAGCTGGGATATCGAAAGAACAAGGAATCCTTTCTTACTCTCAACAAGGAAAAAACAGCCCCTGTGACTTCCGTATTTCTTGGTCTTTGCAGGGAACTTTCAGGCAAGTGTGCCTTGCAAGGCATGGGGCTCAAGCAAGAGCACAAAAGGCCACCGATAGCTCAGCCTAGGTCTCTGGCACCTCACTCCCCCGTAGCCTTGAAAAAGGAGAAGAGCCCTTATTGTTTGCAGGACAAAGATGAGGGAAGCAGCTGGTTTTCAGCCCTCAACCATGAATTGGCAAGGTCTGGACGGCCTGGGGCAGGTTTTTAGGAGTTCACTCAAGCCAGGCTCCGCAACTGATTCTGCAGGCAGGTCTCATTTACAGCACAATGGGCTGCAGCCATACAGCCCCCGAGGCAAGTTCACCTTTCGCAACTCATCCAGGGGGTAGCTGGAGATTCCACAGCCCTGCTGGCATCTTTGCCCCCCACTCACAGTGGGGGATAAGAGATAAGAGGCTTGAAGCTCAGCTTATACATAATTACTACTCAAACCTTCCCTGACTGTGTGCTTAGCCCAGCCCCGATTACCCACAGCCCTACAACCTGTTGGTGCTAAGTGCGTGCACCGAACTCCTGAAAGGAGTAATTTGCACTTCAGCCAGCTGCAGGGCCCACGGGTATTTGCTACAAGGAAGCAGGAGTAACTGATGTGGGTTGCCAGTGAAGGTGGGGATGGGGGTGTCCGGCTGCACTGAGTGATACACAGGAAGGGTTGGTGACAATCTGACTCGGGGATGCTCCCCATGGTCCTCGGTTTATGTGAAACTCCCTGCTCATTCCTTTTGGAAAAAGAAAGCGGCCAAGGTGGCAATTATTATTTTATTAATTAGGGAAGGGGAAGGATGAAGGTGTTCCAGGACACTACTGGACTAGGGATGAGGGAAGGGATATCGAGAACGGCCGATTTCATTATTTTTTTAACCCCTTTGGGTATCAACGTTGTTATATGCCCCAGCGCTCTAGAAACAACTCTTACGGGGCTCTAGCTCGGCGTAACCGCCCCAAGTGATACCCAGCAAGCCAGGCTACAGTTCTTGCGTGCGAGGTGGTTTCGCCATCCCAGGACGGGTTAAGAGATCTAGAGGTTGCCTTGATGTACTGGTCTGCCTAAAAGGCTACAGGCAGTACTACCTGGGCTGGAGTCCAGCTCACCTGCCTGCTCTTTGCTTAAAAGCCTCACGGGAGCAGCAGCTACTTTCCCAGAGAACAAACGACCAAAACAGTCAAACACAAAAAAAGATCCGTGCTCGAAAAGACCACTTCAGAACCGTTTCACTTCGCCTCTAACCGAACTATGCTCTGTATCAAGTTCTACAACCAAAAGCTCTTGTTGGCAAGCACGGCACTTTCCCGAACATGCGGACTGGATCTGACACCTGCACTCCCGGGATGTTTTTAGGGGGGACGGGAAGGAGAGTGCGGAACGGCTCCAGCTTCCTCCCCGGGTAGCGTGTCTCTTCCCCCCCGCAATCGGGGGGGGGGGGGGGGGGGGGGGTCGGGGCGGGCAGTCCTGCCGCGGAGTGCGCTTCAGTAGAGCGCCGGCTGCCCTAAAGGACCGGCACCGGGGACTCACGCTCAGCCCCGGCGGGAAGAGAAACCGGGGAACCCCAAGAGAAACGCATCACAGCCGCGGCAGGGTGAGGAGCAAAAAGATGAGTGACCCTGAGCCTTTCAACCCCGAAGGGACAAACGGCGTGACTCCAAAGGGACAGAGATCTAGAGACCCGACAGCGACGGCACCCCCGGAGGGGCAGGCACTGTTGTAGGGACACACATACACGACAGGACTAGCACTCCCAGTCCTTCAGCCCAACCCCCGACGCTACTAGTACCGGCGTGGGGGGTAGTAACCCTCAGCCCCCACCGGAGAGGCACGGTAGAGGAGGGGATGGCCCCGACGGGACGGGCACCCCAACACGCGCACTCCTCAGCCCCGACTTACTTTCTAGTTTGAGCAGCGAGTCGTAGACCTTGCACTGGATCTGCCCGGTGCTCTGCATGGCGCACGACATCCACAGCCCCTCGTAGAGCGCCTGAGCCGTGACGATGTTGTCCCCCGCGTAGGATGCCATCTTCCACTGGGGCATGGCGGTGCTGATGATGATGCCGATCCAGCCCAGGAAGGCCAGCACGAAGCCCAGGAGCTGCAGTCCCCCGCTGGCCATGGCTGCGCGGGGTGGGGGGGTGGGGGGGCGGGTGGCTGCGAGGGAAGCGGGAGAGCGCGCCCAGCTCCGCGCACCGCACTGCCGCTCGCGCGCCGCCCCGCGCACCTTTTAAACCCGCGCAAAGCGCGCCCCCTGGTGGCTTCGCGTCCCGCCCCGCCCCGCGGGGTTTTCCGCGGCCCAGCGCACCCCCAACCTTCCTCCTCGGGGAAGCCAGGAGCCACCCCCCACCCCCCCTTACCTGTCACCGGGGAAGGACCCCTCCTCCTTCAGGACTTCGCCCCGACCCACAGCCCCTGGGGCTCGTCCTGCCCCTCGCTGCTCTGGAGAAGTGGCCGGTGGGACTGTCCCTCCGGTCCCCGTGGGGCGTGCCAGCGGTGCTTTGGCATCTCCAAACGTGCCCTGGTTGTGCTCTTCTGGGTCTCCCCCCCTATCTAGAGCTAGGGGGCCTGATGTCAGGAACCCACATTAACCTTCCCTGGGTCTTGCTGCTTGTCACTGTGCTTTACCAGCCGGGGTTATCAAATTCCCCTCTCAGTGAAGACCTCCTCCCTCGCCGAGTGGCCTGCTGCCGGGTGGGGTGTAGATTGAGCTGTCCCGCTGGTGTCTGACTGACCCACCTTTCCCTGGTCAGGGCCACAACTGCAAGGCAAGGGCAAGGGGCATTTCCCACCTGGCAGACTCACTGGGCACATAGCACACGTGGGAACACACTGCTCCAGAGGAAGCAAGTCATGGAAATTATCAGTACTATGATTTTAAAGAGCTTTCAGAGAGGCAGCTGAGCAAACACTCATCATCCATGTACAAATGATGGCAGGACCCTAAAACCAAACTTCTGAATGTACCATTTTAATAAGGACTGTGTGCAGTACATCTTTGCATTACCAGCTCTCTCTTAAAAGAGAAATTTCGATATTTGAATGCCTCGGTGATTTGCTAAGGTTATTGAACAAGGGGATTACAGACCAGGAAGGAGCGTCCTCTTTCTTGGGTGTGTTTGCCCAGTTACTATAGTTGCCCTTTCTCCTATGTGAATATTTGAATATTGATAGATCCAGAATGAGGTAATACTGTCCCCTTCAAGGGGGCCGGGGAGCACACGGCGTGGTCTGGGTGGTGCCTCCTGCCTTCATCGCGGGCTGGATGGAGGGGACTTTCAGCCTGGATCTGCTGTAATCCCAGGCTCTGAGATAAACAGGTGATAATTACTGATAAACATCCTGCTGGAGGTAGGGATGGGGCTGTATTGTTTTGACACGGTGGTTTGCTGCGTTCTGATGATTTAGGAGATTTTGCTGGAGCTGCTTCCTGAGATTTGCAAACAGACAAACAAACAAGACTCGTGATTACCTGACCGGTCCTGCGCAATGCTGGGGGTCAAAGGGGAGAAAAGCAACTGCAATCTCGTCGCACCGGGCAGAGACAAAGCGAGGCTGGTTTGCTCTGAAAACACCTGCTGCTGCCGTTTCCCCGCGTCCATGCAGCAGCGCTGGTGTGACGAAATCCATTCTAGTTACCTAGTAGCAAACTTTTCCAGCCGCTTCCTTTTTCACTTTTGAATGTGTTAGGAAGCTGTGAACCTGGAGCTGAAGAAATGGTGTTTTCCTGGGTCTCTGTGGACCCCAGTTTTATAGCTTTGGGAGTGAAAAATAGGAAAGCAGCAAAGTTTTCTTTGGCAGTGCAGGGACAACAAAGTAGATATGTCTCCCTGCGTATTCATCAAGAACTCTGATACAGGGACTAGAGAAACCAGCATGGTGCTGGCTGTTGGAGCTGATCCTTGGGAGGAACAGTTCCTTGCCTGATGAAGAGGCAGGGCAGAAACCCATACGAACTTGAAGAGAGCAGAGTTAGGAGTGTCTGGATTTGATCGTTATGTCTGGGTAGTCATATCAGCCTGATAATGTCCATCTGCAAAGGAATGTGCAGTGTTCCCAGGTGCTTCAGAGTGATGCACTGACTCACCCCTCCCCTGACCCTCCTGTCACTCCCCAGACAGATCAGACAGCTCCTCACTGACTCCTGCAGAGAGAGGTCTGCTGTGGACAGGGTTAAACAGACACTTTTAGCAGGTTTAGATCCTTTTGGCTACAGGCTCAGAGCAGCCAGGAGTGGGAACAGCCGTTTTGTGTGGGAAGGACTTGGGCTTTCTACTGAACCTTCTAGGAAAGTACAGGGAGGAGTCCTCCATGGCAATGATCTGACTGCACTTGCACTGGGAGGGACATCAAGAGTGGTCCTGAGGAGATGCATGTAGCAGGCATGCAGGCATGTGCTGTATAAAGTAACCATGCTGCAGCTCTTGGAAGGACTGCAATCCATGCTTAACTGTCTTTGGGAAAACTTGGCTTAGGTTGTGTCCTGGTGGCATTTTTGAGCCAGTTTGTGCCCAATCTGTCTGCAGAGTGAGCCTGACTGCTTAGACATACAGTAGAACGCCATGTGTCTTCAGTTTCTTCCCCTTCCATGGAGCGAAGACTGAAGAAAGCCTTATTCTGTAAGGGGCTATAGGATTAGGGTCTACAGCTGCCACAAGATGGGTGCTGTGCTCCTCCTGAGGGGCTGTACAGCTGTCCCATTGCCCCTCTGTCCCTGCTGGGTGCTGCACTGGGCACTCTTGCTGGGTAAATGCAAAACAGAGCAGCCTTGGCTCAAACAAAGCTGTTGAAAGGCAATACTGAGATACACCCATGTGCTCTTGGACCTCTGATAGTCCATGTAGTCTACAGCACAGGCTCTTCCCTGTGCCTCTGTGCACTCTTCATAGGCACATGTTCTGTACCTGCAGCTTGCTTTGAAGACAAGTTGCTCATGTCTGACTACTGAACACCTCTGACAACCTGTGTAAACACCTTGTGCACAGAGTCCCAGCTTCATAACCACTCAATTTATATCGTGTTTTCCAGGGACAATATGAAAGTGATACTTATTACGCGTTTTGTGAGAGATTTCAAAACCCAGCAACTCTTTCTGTGGACATCACAAGGAATTTACAAAGCAAGATAAACACTGAAACTCCACATTTCCCCGTCATCGCTCATCAGTGTTCTCAGTACTCTGGAATTTGTGGTGAATTTCACAGCATCCCTAAGAGCATAGAGTCTCCTGTTCTGGACTTTCTTCCTTTCTTTGAGACATGAAATATTTCTTTAGATTATTTCCTGCACTTGTTCAATGGGCAAAGTAAGCCATCTTTTTACTTAAATCATCACTGCCTTTCCTCCTCTGCCTAAGATTCTTTTTTCACTGGGAGTTCCAAATATTTTCACCTATTTTTCTACCTGACTTTTGGGGAAATACCATTCCTTCAGCTCATTAATCTCAGCTGAAATACCTGGGTTTATCCAAAATGTTGCAATCTCCTCTGTATTCTCTAGGCTAAAGGTACTGACAGCCCTTAGTGAGTGGTCTGTTCTTAAGTAAACATGTGAGTCTTCATGTTTTACCCTTTACAAAGGCAGGTTCAAGTGAGAAGAGGCGTGTATATAGACAGTTACTGAAATCACACTGGGGTGGTTTAGTCTGCAGGTAGACAGACTCCTCTAATTGTTCAAAGAGATTGTCCTCCTGCAACAGTCCTTGCTGCACTGTGCAAATGCTTAACACCTTGGTCATATCGCTCTTTTGGGTGTTGTTAGTCAGACGAGCAGCCTCACCTCCATACTCGGCAGGGATTTGTGCTCTGTGAGTAGTAAATGATACCTGTTTCCTTTTCTGGCAAAAACAAGATTTAATACTTGCCAGGACTTGCAGGTGAGCAGCCTGGTTTCCTCTTCTCTCAGACATTTCTTGAGGAAGGTTTCACTGTGCAATGCCTGTGTTTGGAGAGCACGGGGCCACATGTGATCCTGGTGTCCCCTAAAACCAGCCCCTAGGCTGCCCTGAATTAATACTTGAGCTAAAACTGTTGTATTAGGGGGAAACATCTCATTCTGATATGTTATTATAACTACGGGCAGGTGCGCAGAGCTCCATGATCCAGATTTCAGAGTGAAGACACAAGCTTCACATCTGGACCAGAAAATGGGAATGGCCAGACAGTATCAACCCAGTCTGCTGTTTCTGGTGGCAGCCCATTGTAGAGCCAGTTGTAGAGCACACACTGATGCTACCCCAAAATGTGTTATAGCGCACCCTGATCCATGTCTGAATATATCCTGAGCGAGTGCCAGTACATTTAACTTTCACTTTGCTCACTCCATTTTTCTTCATATATTCAGCTGTTTTTGTTTTTTTTTTTTAGATTTCTGGCACCTGCAGTATCCTGCAGTAAGGAGTTTTGCAGGTTTACTTCTGTGTTTCACAGGAAAATACAAGATCTTACTTCTTTGAAACCCTATGATTTGCTGTTTCATTTGGTGTCTCCAAGGTTCTGGGGGAAAAGGGCAGACTGGTGGGATCACATGCATTTAGATCTGGTTTACATTGTCTAGAAAAAACTTAAAATGTTTTTGTTGTTTATCTGCAGGCTGCTTTTTCTTCTCTTTCTCACTTACTCCCCCATCCATCAAGGAGAAACACCCCTGCCAAACCCTAGCTCCAAGCACTGTTTTGTAGGCAGCACCCACATGTCAGGAAGATCTAAGACAGCTGCAAATCTTCCCTGGGATTAGTCAGGATTGCGTCCAACCTGACTGCAGTGAGGAGCAGACGTTGTGTTTGACCATGGAAGCTGCTGAAGCAGCCAAAGAACATGGCTTGCAGGGCTACAGAGCACAGGAGCACGAATAAAGCTTAATCCTTCGTCAGCTGCTCCCCATTGCAGGACGGCCATTCAGTACAAAGTTTTGAAAAAGGTTTTGGAAAAGACCTCCTCCAAATGATTCTTATTGCCTAAAAGGGAGCAGGACAGTGAATAACACCAAAACCAAAGCTTTTCCCTGCACAGCCAAATTGAAATCTCCATTTCCAGGAAGAAAGCTCAGATTTGGAATTGAAACTTGTGGTTGGTGGAGGAAGCGTCAGTTAGAGGGACTGACTGGGGTTATTTGATACTGACTACACGCAAGGAATATATTGTGAAAATTGGGTTTCAAATGGGCTGTATGAATTATTCGTTCTTAAATGTTGGGGGTCTGAAACACCATTAACCTCTCTGTGTTTGGTCAGCAGACATGACCTGGAATTTCTAAGCTGTTGAAGATAAACCAAGCTAATAATCAACCCTCTTCTTTCAGTCCTTCAAACATTCATGTTTCCTCACCGTCTGTGATAAAGCTACAGTTTTGGGAATAGTTTCACTCTACCCTTCACATGATGGATTTCATCTGGCTCTAGTTAACATGTGCTTCTATGTAACACACTGAAGTTGTGTGAGCCTGGAGGCTGGCTGAACTCTTGGCTTCTCCTCCAAACCACCCTTCAGTGAGTCAGTGAGGGCTCTAGAACGGGTTGTGCCTCCTGCACGGCTCCTAGGTTTTCACCTGTTCTGTTTGGTTTTGATCGTCTCATAAATCAGCAACCCACAAATGACCACAAGGCCCAAGATTGTCCCTCAGAATGCCCCAAAACACTAAAATCATTCCTGCCTGTGAACAAGTGGGTTTGGCATGTATAAAGCTTCACTGCGAGTGTCATTACCCACAGCTCTCAGATTGCCGGGCTTGTCTGTGCAAGGCAGCAAGCTGATTGAGAAATAAAAGTGGTCCTACATTTGGCCACTCATGTTGTTTTCCAGTGATACTGAAAACTCTGATAGAGATTCCATGGCACAAAACCATCCCATGGAGGCAAACAGATTTGACCCATACGATGGGATTTATTTTGCTTTTGATTTTTCTATTTTAAGATTGTTCTTTCACTGGACATTCTGTACTAGAAGCCAGATATAAAACAAAAGCCAGACATTCAAATTAAGAGAAACAATGAGTTTTACAGTCTTAGAGAAGTAATGGTGGGAAAAACTTTGCTTCTGCATGCTGTCAATAGAAGGTAGCTCTATGTCATATCATCAACAAAAGTCTTCCTAGAAATGTGTGAAACTACTCATTGTGTCAGATCAGGGGACAGTTGTGGTGGGGCATGTGGTGAAGAGGCTAAGCAGTGAAGTGTCTGGTGGACAGCATCTTGTTGGAAGTGTCAACCCCAAAGTGTGCCACTTTGTCCACCATGTGCCACTACTGCCAGCTGGAGCACAGCAGCTTTTGGTGTCCAAGTCCCAGAGCAGGAGAGGGGGAGCAAAGAGAATAAGTGAGACTCAAGCCTTACTGACAGGGAGACAGATGTGTATGTATGTGAGTGTCATACTCAGTGTGTCAGCCATAAGAGATGTGCATCAAGGTCCTGACAAGATAAAATTCATCCCTGGTACCATCTATGGAAGAGTTTTCTATGTGCAATTAGGAAAACATCTCTCAGAGACTCCAGGAAATGGGTGCTGTGAAGACCTAACCTTTGATACTCATCTTATTTGCTCTCACCATGTTCCTGATTCCTGCAAGTTCTTGGCCCTGATCCTCCAAGGACCAGTTATAGCAGGGATCATATTTCTACCTATATCTCCCTAAGTCTTTACCAGAGACTCAGTGATGGGTAGTGTCTGTGCTCATGTATGAGCTTGATGTCCTAGTTATGCAATGAATTTCCTGAGACTGACAAGACTCTGAACACCTTCAGGATCACCACTGAAAAATTTTCCTCTTTGGAAGAACCTCAGGTTGTTCTTCCTAAAATCAGATGAAGGAAGGAGAGCACATTGAAATGGAATGATATAACAAACAGGTGGAAGGAGGAAGAATAGAAGATCCCTAATGACTAGATCTGAAGTCTTCCACAGGAACTGCTGTTCAGCCAGTACTGAAGACAGTTACCTCCATGAAGCCAAAGGTACTACCATTTATTGCTCACCCACTGAGGAACTAAGCCATCAAGCTTAAGTACCTGTGAATCTGGTTTTGGAGCAACCTTCATGTCATGAGAAAGCCCAGGCTGTATTCAGCATTTTAGAGATTACTCAGTGATTCCCATCCCAGGGTATGGCTATGTCTCACCTTTTGTGCTTGGACCACAACCTCTATCCACTTCCTCAACCCTTATGACATGCCAGGTAATCAGTTGTGGGAAGATAAAAGGATCCAGGGTCCTTCCTAGAAAGGCTCTGCCATAAACTGCTGCAAGATTTGTAGATCAGGCTTTTCAGGGGCAATGTAAAGGCTAGGAGATGAGGTTTCAGGTCTTTTATCTGGGGGTTGTTGAACTTATTCCCTTCCGCATATTGCTAGAAATTCCTCTAAGGATCCCTAAGACCTAACCTATTTAGGATGCCTTAACAGATATTAGAACAATCAAAGGTACAGAGATTACCGTGCTGTAGGAAATCTTCCAACAGGCCAGAACTGGTGACCAGTTGCATGGCATCCTTACTGGTATGCCAACCCTGCACAATCAACTTCCAACAAGCAGTCATCTCTAGAAAGTGAGAGAAGCAGTAGGATGGAATTTTTAAGTATTGATATCCAATATGCTTCAGTCCCCTTTAGAACACTGAAATCAGAGCCAGGTATTTTTGAAACACTGGTAGCTGCTGCTGTGACACACATGGATGGATTTTCCAGTGGGGAGCAGCATCAAGCAAGTTTTCAAATGTGGCCAGTTATTCTAGTGCCTACATGGGAAGAAAACTCCAAAAAATCCTTTGCTGAGTGCAAGACCTGTCTGCATTGGAAGCAGAGCTTATGCATGCACATGTGTGCAAGGCAGAGGAGGAGGGAAGTGACTTCTCCCCTGGATTTTCTAACACACCCTTTATCTTTAAGACTGGAAGAGCAAATTGGTGACCCAATGTCATATTTCAGTGCCTAAAGGGAGTTTAAAACCCCAGTTATCTGGCTGGAGGCCAGAGGCTGGAGGTGTTTCTCTCCCATCTGTCTCTCTGCTCATGAAAACTCTTCCTTAAGCCTCAAGCACACAGAGGCTTTGTTGATGGATGATTTGGGAGCCCTTGGATGAGTCCACACCCTGTGCTGTTGAAAAGAAGCCGCAAACGAAGCCAAAGTGAGAAGGCAGTGGGATGGTCTCCTCTGGGAGAGCTTAGATGAGGAACAGCACATCTCTATAAAGAACAGAGAAGGAAACCAAGCCCTATGTGAAACACAACTACCAGGGCAGAATAGGGAAAGAATGTGAGAAAGAAGGAAAGGACATGTTGTGCTCTCTCCTCTCCTGCACAGACAGACTCTGATTAGAGGGGGAGGATAGGCAAGGAGAGAGGATGGGAGGCCTCTGAAGACACTCCTTATATAAAAGTCTTGGGTGAGATGAGCATCAGAGGCTGGTGTCACCCACTGTTGTCTCCTGTCCCAGGGCTAGGACTGCAGCTCTGCCCGTGTCTCCTCATTCCTCAGGGAGTTTCCAACAAGGATTAGGCTGTCCTTGCCCTTCCTCTCTCCTCTTCCTCCATGGTTTTGTCCTTCAGCCTACAGCGCAGATTGGCTTCAGGGTGAAGGCAGAGAGTGATGGGGTGTCTCTGAGAGATAAGGAGCTCTGTTCCCATTAGTTTGCTTAGCAGCCCGGCATCCTTGCCCTGTCTCCTTCTCATGCAGGGAGAGGGCTGGAGTAAGGGGGTGGCCTCATGGGAGTCTTCAGGGTGTTTGCAGTTGGTTTTCCCCTTGCCAGAGCCTGGCTCTGCACAGAAGTTTCAGTGTCTCATGGTGGGGGCAGACCTGGGATTGCTCTGTGTCAGCTCTGGGCAGCATTCAGTGTGCGGCTTGGATGTTAGGTATGAGCAGAGGGAACAGTGTGTGGTAAAAGACTGGTGATGGGCAGGTGGGCAGGCACTGATTTTAAGAGTGGCAGCTCTTCAGGGAAACTCCTTGCAGATCCCGTACTCAAACCTGACCCACACTCACCTAACCAGGTCCCAAAACTGTCCCATGCTCAGGGGCTGTGACTCACAGTAGCAACTGTTTTCTCCAAGCCTCAGTTCTTGTCCTCCTTGCCTTTTTATAGCAGATCAAACATCCTGTTACCAAGCTGCATTTCTAACACAGTAGTTACTTTTATCCCCTCCTCGATGACTCTCCTAGTGAGGCTTTCATCACTCTCCGATAAGCAGGTTGGTGAACAGGAACAAGGGGCACAGAGGTCTGAAGCGGATGTTTCTTGTGAAGTGAGTCACAACAGGGGCTAGATTTCAGCCAGCAGAGCCTTCAGGGTGAAGCACACGTACGACCCCTCTCACTTCCCTCCCTTAGGCTAAGGTGAGCTGAGCGTCTGAGAAGCGGCCAACAGAGCACAGACACAATACAAACCCCTTCTTCCATGGCACATTTCTTTGTTTGCTTTTCTCTGGTACTGTGAAAAGAGCAAAGTATTTACCCTGCTCTCCCTTCCCTTCCTGCACATCTGCTATTAGTGGCACAGACCTTGTGCTTCACTCACTCTATCACCTTTGCACCAGGGCAATAGAAAGTTCCGGCTCACGCTGGGAAACACACCCTTGGATGAAGATGACGCCACAGGGATGTGGCAGGGCATCAACAGCCCCCGGGGTGCTTGGGGACTAGGGCTATTCACTGGAACTACTGACATGCCGAGAAAGGTGTGTCTAATGCACTGCCCAGCTCCTCCGCCTGTACACGCCTGCGTGAAGCTGGTATGCAGCTACAGCACAGTGTGTTCTTGGTGGCTGCTTTCAGGAAACCTGAGTGGTCATGCATGTTTTCACCGATAAGGATCTCACCACACCTATGAGAGAGTGCTGCCCCAGTATTAATGAGGAGAGGGACTGTGAATCCACGCTCTCAGTTTAAAGCGCTTAGTCAGTGTCTTGGTTTCCCTGGCTCTAAAATAGGGTTAATAATACGTCATTGAGATTATGTGTTTCCCAGGTGTGGGATTTCATAGGCAGCTATGAAACAAAATTTATTGTACTGAAGAGAAGTTGCATGTTACTTTAAGAGCCTGAAGAGACTGTATGAAATGTTTATTTTATTATTTATTGCATTGGAGTAATTGAAAACAATGTTTTAAAGGAGTGCATGCAAGCGTCATACCTGTGTGTCTACTATACACACACACACATAAACACAGTTTTTACTTACCAATCCTTCAAGCTCATATCTACTAGAAAATCCCTTTGCTTTCTTATTTTCTTTTAATCCTATATATTGCCTGTTAAGTCACAGGTGGAATCCTCAATGTTGAACACTTTTAAGATTCATCTGGATAGCATGCTGGGACATCTGCTCTAGGTCATGCTTTGCCAAGAAAGGTTGGACCAGATGATCCTTTATATTCTTCCAACCTGATATTCTACAATTCTATGATAGGTTGCTCAGAGTCTTACTGTTTTCCTTGGGGTTACGAAGCTAATTCCAAGCTAAATTCCAGGGGTTTTTGACCATATGAGCATGGCTGGAGTAGTGCATTACAGCTGACACACACTGCTCCATAATTAATCTATGTTGCATCTCATGTCCCAGGAGCACTGCTCTGGACATAAAGACACTTACGCAGAGGCCATGGATGAATAGTTTATGAAGCAGGAAAATGGAGTGGGGTACAACCAGGATGGACGAGTGGGAAAGGTTGGGCAGTCAAGCCCATGGAGTCTTCCATAGCAGCAGAAGAGCTCTTAGGGAAACCCATCCTAAAGCTCTCCATCACTTCTGACTCCTGAGCCATGCTCTTTGGACAAGCCTCTAGCCCTGGACATGTCAGTCACCTCACTGACTGCTTGCTTCCTTGCAGTTAGGTCCACATTTCATGCATTAATGTGCAGCATCACCACTTCCCTCTTGCTCAAGGCCCTCCACTATACTATATATTAGACACTGTGGGAGTAAAGGGAGGACACAACCCTGCCCTGCTCATGGGTCTGTGACCTCATTGGGGTGTTGCTGCAAGAATGGTTTTGTAGGTAAATAGATGGAAACCAGCTATGATCCTCCCAGAACTGACAGTAGTTTCTGTTGCTCTCTGCAACATGATGGCTTGGCTTTAGCAGAAAGCACAGACCACCTTGTGTTAATGAGTAATAAAGGCAATCGACCCATATTGCATTTATCTCTTAGCTGGGAATGTGTTTATGTAAGATGGTAAGGCTGTTACATTAGCAAAGTAATGTTGCATTGATACCACACAGTTTAAGAGCCATTCAAAGCCAAGCTGTAATAATTAAGTATTAAGATACCCTAATGCTTTTGTTAGTGTCAAAGTGCTGTATATGTTAAGTTAGTCAAGAGAATAAGATATAGTTAGAATACATAGTACAGCCTACAAATCCAGTTGAAAGCTATATGGAGTCATGTCAGCCAGGTTTTAGGCTATACAAAGAGGTAATTTTGGGAGAGCTGTTTTCCAAAGCTGAAGGGTCATCTGTTGTGCTAAACTAGGAAAGAAGAGTACGATGAGAAACGGCTCCAGGCTTTGGTTCACAAAGATGCTGACTTGTTTTAAATAAAGAGTATTAAATATGTACTTTGCCAGTTTCTGCTGAATGAGAATATTGTATTCTCTCTAATAATTCCAGAAGTCTCCATGGGACTGTTTGGAGACATGGACCCAAAGAAGGACTAGATTTTGAATTGGCCACTTTGTCAGATGAAAATCACAAACCATCTTCATCGTGTTGCATGCTCTGTAACAGTCTTACACCAGGGAAAACTGGAGGATCCTGACCTGCACTGCTGTTGAGGTGAGGATGCTCCTGAGCCCAGAGCTAGATGCAAATGTCTAGTAGGAATCCACTTCCCGTTCCCCAGTGACTCATGGCCAGGGAAGCACTGGCATCCTGCTCTAGGAAGGGTCACTCTAATGCCCTGCCTTGCAGGGAGGGTGAACACCAGGAAATATATGGAGCTGGGACAGCAACAGGAATTGCTGGTCATGTGGAAAATAAACAAGATTTTTCCAGGACTGGGGTGATAGCTATGGAAAGAGGGAGCAAAGCACAGACAACACTGGCACCTCAACATGCTGCCTTCATCCCTTAGTGAAGTTTGCTCCTTCTGCTGACATTCCTGGGCACTTGAAAGGCTAAATGGGAAGAACAGAGTATGGTGGACCCATTACCAAAGCTTAGAAACATCACTTTGGCTGTTACTGTGGTCTTGCTATTCCCCTGGGAGTTCTTCACTTTCCACCTCTGTAATATTTGTATTGGGCACACTTTCACCATGAACCAAGTGAGCAAAAATGGCCCCAGGTCTCCCCAGTCTTATCCTCTCTAAAAGAGGCTTGTGTTTGGGCGTGGGACAGAATGAGAAGGCAAGGAGGTCCGTATGTTTATAATACGTTTCCTGGCTAATCCAGGTTCTGATACCATCAAACTTAGCTCTTGCCACCTCTAACAACTTAATTCAGATTATCCAGGCCTTTTCTGAGCTCACCGCGCCGCTTTTTCTAAGTTACTAATAATAATAACTATCTAGGATACCTTGTTTTGAAAACAGGTGCAGCCATAGGTTAATTAATACAATGCAGGACTAGTACAGGAAGATGGTGCATATTGTTAACATCTGTCTCATATCAATGCAATCTATATATATGTGGCCTGTTTATAGGACATGTGTGGCCAGTGTCACTGTGGGTCAGAACCAATGGAAACACAACTCTACCCTTGTTACAGAAAGCCATAAAGTGAAGATCGTGTTTGTTTTGGGGAGTTTTGGTTTGTTGGTTTTGTTTGGTTTGATTTGGTTTGGTTTTTTGTGTTTGTCTCTTTTTTGGTGACGTTTTTTTTTTCCTTGTACTTACATGTGGATATGAGAAAACTCAGCAGAAAGTATCATACCCACGTAACCATATTAAAACATGCATCTGGCAGAGAAAGAATAAGTTCCTCATTTGTCAGTGTCTATGAATAGAATTAGAAAACAGAGAGCAGAAAAATGAAAGCTGCAGGGAGTGCTGCATGCCCTGGCCTTTTGAACCTGGTACTTCTGTTCTCTATCTAATGTCTCCTAAAGTATGTGCTAAGGACCTCTTCTGCAGTGTGAACTCTGAGAAACAGAGTGATCCTGGGATCAAGGGAAAAGAGTGTTAACTCTGACAGTAAAACTGCCTCATGAGGTTATGACAGGAATTGTACGGGTTATATATTGTAAGAATAATAAACTTGTTATTGCTATTGTATTTGGAGAGAAATCTCGCAGGAGAAGGCAAGCTTTGAGCTATTCTGTAAAAGTACCAACTGGCTCCATCTGGAGGACACAGCTGATATTTCAGACACCATCAGTTCAGGCAAGCAGACTGTAAGCAGAGCAAGAATCTGTTCTTCAGCACTGTGTTGAATACTTGCCCACTACAGGCTGGTGTCCAGTGTTTTTAAGGCTCTTCTTTAAAAAAACTAGAGATTACTGAGGATGTGATGGTTTCTGTGCATCTTTGGGATGGGAGGAATCTCTATTCTCTTATCTCACTCCCCTTGGTTTTCCTGGAAACCCTGGAGCCCTGCTGGGTTTCTCAGCACTGTGTGAGAGGAGACACTGAGTGAGAAGACTGCTTACAGAAGCTATGTCTGTCTGTTCCCAGCAGCCTGTGTGACCTCTGCTTGCCCAGGGAGTCCTGCAGGAAAACTGGAAGGTTGCAATGGCAGTAAGTGATCAGGTAAAATCCAACCAAACCCCCCAAACTGTCATTTCTTTGGAAAGTTCATTTGAGCCAGACTCAGGCCATGAACAAATAGAAGTCCAGAGCATGAAAACTATCTAGGTCTGGCTTAAATGCAGAATACAGAGCTCTATATCTGAGCTGGGATGGTTGTTGGTGTTGGCCCTGAAGGCCCATGACTGCTACTTTTTCCCTTCTCTTTCTAGTGACATTTCTGTATTGAACTATATCATCACTGTATCGGAGACCAATAGGGTAACCAAAAGGCCTGGGATCTACACCAAGATATTTTATAGCTGCTCAATGCTAGGCCATGAACCAACGTACAAGAGTAAACGTGCGTGTACATGAAAGCTCTTCTGTGTGTCCCTTGCTCAAAACCTCTGCCCTGGAGAGCAAGTTTTGATTGTTTTTTAATCCCTGCATTGCCAAAACCTGCAATGATACCTGTTTTCCTTGCAAGTCCAGGACTCCAGTTACTTGCATGCCAGTTCTGCACAACCCATTTCTCTTCAGCCAGGCATGACAGGAGCTTTAACTGTGCAGGGCGGATTGGCTGCAACAGCTCCCGTGGGTGCTCTCACCCTCCTCCCCTCCCCACTGCAGGTGAGCATTGCTCCTGCAGCCATCACTAACGGATGGCATCTGCAGAGGTGACAAGTTCTGGCTGTTCAAAGCCGCTGGAAGAGGTTGGCAGTGCCCTGGGACAGTAAAGTTCTGCGTTTACCTCAGCTGTGAGAACAAGGGCTGGGCATTGTTTTTCTCACCCGCTGGATGTGCTGAGCATCTGCTGGCATGAGGTTTTTCCTCCAGTATGTGGGCTGTTTTTTTGCTTTCTTGTCTACTGGGTTTTTGATAGCATCTACCTGGACAGACTGCTGGATGGTGAATGCTGATGATTCCCTGGAGGTAAGATTGGGGTGAGGACAGCCTGATCACCAAAATAAATGTGTCCTAGAGAGACCAAACAGTTCCTGACATCATTTCTCCACTCCCATGCACTTTTTCCCTGTTGTGCTGGATGAAAGCGGATGAAAATGAAATGAATGACTACGGCAAGAGCAGGGGATAAGTGGTATTTCGTGTAACTCTCTCTACCAGACTATTATCCAGACTCTGCTCTCAATTAGTAAGTTCAGGAAAGGTCTACAGGCTCTACATTTAAATGTGCATGAATTTCAGTACAGTTAATCCTGCATCTCCAGCCTGCATGGATAGTTTGAAGATGTTTCTAGTTTTGTAAATCAGACCTGGTGGACAAGTCCAGTGTGTACACCTGTGCTCTTCGAGTCTTTTTCTTAAAAGCCATTGAACTATAAGGTTAACAGAAATTTATGGGGTGCATGGAGACTGGCATCAGATCCAGCAGTCAAAAATACCTTCTTGACCTTGTGCAGACAGTAGCATTCTCCTGTTAGAGAAAGGTACTGGCAAAAAGATGTTGCAAATAAGGAAGTAGAGCGCTGCTTACATGCAAGGTGTGCCCTAGACTCCAGACCCCAGACCCCCAAACCATGACCATTTCTCCATCACTCAGTTTGTACTTTTCTTCCTAAAGCAGTCAGCACATTTAGGGGCTGCAGTGTGGGCATCTGCTCTTTGGCAAACAGGACGGTTTGTGCAGTGAAGATGAAACACCTTCCAAGACAGAGAGTTTGACTGAATATATCAGGAAGAAACTTTTGATCTGCTATCAAGCACAGGAAACCAGAAGAGCTCCTCTGTAGTCTGTGATTGCAGTGCAACGTTAAGCTGCATCACATCAAGTAATGAATTATCTGAGGAAAGAAGGATAAAACTTATTGTAAGAAAAATACATTTTTTCTCTATGCCACAAGAAATCCAGACAACCTGATTGCCAGTCCCGCACTAGGAGGTGGGTGGAGATGACTGAGGTGGTCATAGATCCAATTCAGTGAAGTTGCTGATGGTCAGTGTGTCTGCTCAGTGAGCTTCTTTGCAGAGAGAACAGTGTGCACCCACTGATGCTGGATGGCATATCACTCTGCATTTATCATCTTAAATTAACTAGATATTTTAGATTCATTTCAGGAAGATGTGAATTGTCTGTAATCAGCTGAAGATATCAGTATACTCAGAAAAGCCAAATGGATCCCGAATTGTGGGGAAAAACAAGAGGGAGACCCAGCTCCTGAACAGAATGAGAATGAGTCTAGGAAAGAACCAGTCTGTTACCCTGAGGCTGTGTAACCTTGTCTTCTTGGCACAAAGGCACCTGCGCTGGGCTGTGCGAAGTGCTCCATTAGCACCCAGTTTGGCAATTAGCAGCCACTACTCTCACATTCCTGCTCTGAGTGTGAATACTAAACAATGAAGCAAAACTGCCCCCAGCCTTAATACCTGACCACTGATCTCCTTAATGGCCCTAATGACTCACTGCCTCTCTAAACTGGGGAATGCAGGTAAACTGTCCATGGCCAGAAAGGTGTGGGGTCCACAATGACTCCTGTTTTCAGCTGGAATAAGTCAGGCAACTTCGACTTCAAGAGAAAGGAACTCTATTCTCCAGCATTAGAGAGTTACAGAATCGTTAGGGTTGGAAGGGACCTCTGAAGACCATCTCCCCTGCCAAGCACCTAGAGCAGGTTACAAAGGAACATTTCCAGGTGGGTTTTGAATGTCTCCAAAGAGGAAGACTCTACAACCCCTGTGGGCAGCCTGTTCCGGTGCTCTGCCATCCTCAATGCAAAGAAGTTCTTCCTCATCTTGAGGTGAAACTTTTTATGTTTTAGTTTATGGCCATTGCTCCTCATCCTGTCACTGGGCACCACTGAAAAGAGTCTGGCACCATCCTCCTGGCACCGCCTTTGAGATATTTGTATACATTAACGAGATCCCTCGAAGCCGCTTGGCTTTGACCCTGGCCCCCAGCAGCTGGGAGGGTGTGAAGCCTTCACTGTGGTTCTGCTGGAGAGGAGCAGCTCAGGAGAAAGCAGCCAGGCAGTCGTGAGGGCAGCAGCCTTGGAGAGGTTGCAGGGGCCTCGGCCAACTCCCACAACCCTTGTCTTCCCTTCAGATACAACCAGGTTATGTACAGCAACAAAGAAAGTGGTTTAAGCTGGTGTGTTCCGTGTGATCATCAGGACAAGCCTGGGTCAATTTTTACACTAGTTTGTGCTGGGAAAAAACCATAATGTCCTTCCCCACAAACGCTGTGTTGTGTACACAGTCCCTCCCTGTTGCAGGCAGATTAAAAATATTACCACTGTTAAATGCTGCCTGTCTTTCTCTTGCGCTGGGTTTGTAATCATTGTAGGTTAGCACCTTCTTATAGTGCGATATAACACTGTGACTAACATCGCTCACATGTTTGTCTTCTCCGCTTTCCCCAGAAGGGGAAATGTGTGCTTGTTCTCTCATTTTTTTGTATTAGAATTATTTTAATATTAATTATACATTATGCATAGGATGTAATTATATATATTGCCGTCATTATGCAGTTTATGTTTTACATGCATACTTGTGTTAGGGAAAGCAGGTCGTGGCAATGTGTTTCATAATCCAAGTGGGGGATGAGGAGTTTGGCTGTGATGTTTCGCTTCTCAGGGAGTCTTTGGCTGTGCTCAGTGTAGCTGGAGTAAATTTGCTATGAGGAGAAAGAGGTGATAGCGAATTAGTGCTCCTAACATGAGACCACCCATGGGATGGGGAAATCCATGCCCTTATGTGACACCTCAGCCACCCCTCTCCCCTCTCCCCTCTCCCATTTACAACAGTGAGTTTCCATGTGCCTGCAGGTCTGTGCTGTCTGTGCAAGGTAAGATGCTCAAGGGTGGTTTGGGAGGAGATTAACAACCTGAAGGACAAAGGTTGCACAAAGACATGGGATGGCAGATAACAGAAGAGGCAGATAACAGAAAACGGAACAGCTCAGCAGTGGCGAGGCCAACCACAGGTCCCCTCTCTGATGTTCGTTCCCATCCCTTCCGCAGCAGGCAATGAGACACTTTATACCTGGCTATACATGGGCTGGACAGAGATGGGCTGATCCTTGCTTCTGCCCTTGTTCAGCACTAGCAGGAGTAAGCGACAACTGAAACATCCCAAGAAACACAAAACATTTATCAAGTCTGGAAAGGGGGGGTGTTTCACAAGCTAGATCGTGATCACAACTGTTGCACTGCAAGACTTCTGTTTTGCTTGGAGGCTGACAAAGCCTAGAATCCTGTTAGTCGTTTTATAAATAATTTAGACAAAGATGCTGCTTGTAACATTTAAAAAAATAACACAAATTCAGAGAAGTGAGGAAGTAACTGAGAGTGTTAGCTGAATACAGAGTAGCACGAATAAGCCTATGGTGGTTTGGAAGGAACATTAAATGATACAAACACAAGTGAAAAACATGTAATTTAATAAAAAAATGCTAATTTCAAGCACAGCCTGGATGGTGGAGTGTTAAGACAGAAGAGGAGCTGTGGCTGGATTAAAAGGGTCATGGTAGAAACCTACACGAAATACAAAAATGGCAAATTGTTTTACATAACACTGTTCTCTTGAAAAACACAGAATCAAGGAAACCAGGTTTTCCAACACTGCCTGTAATTTCTTCTTGATATCTGTCATCAAACCTGCACTGAAAATCTCAGAAATTGTAAGTACTTTTCGTCTTAATGAAACAAAATGTATAGCTTGTTTTCATTTAAACATAATAGTATCTTTTTTTGCCAGTATGAAGTAACAAGTCATTTTTACTTGCCTTTTATTCACAGTGCATTATCACAGTACAGTTTGGCTCAGACATTGTATTGTGGAAAAATATTGCAGTTGGCTATAGACTTCAGTACATCTTGAATGAGACTCTATTGACAGTCTGAGATATGTTATCTGCTTTCTGATTTACACAATACAAGAAAAATGAACTTATTGCATCAGCCAAGCAAGCCTGGTCCCCTTCCCCAGCATGAAACAAATCCCTGGTAGAGTTTTTCCTTCCATTAACTGCAGTGGCTGTCGCTGGCAGCAGCAGGGCAGGCTGGAGTTGAAAGCTGAACCAACATTAACGCTGCTCCTTGTATGAGCAATTCCAGGAATGTTTTAAAGGTGCTTGTTGTCATATTTGCATTGGTAATGAAAATACCTCCCATAATAAAGTGATTTATGGAAGGCTGGGCTGATATCTACGCTTCAAGACAGCAGAGACAATTAGCCATGATGCTACTGCAACGTCTGCCCAAGCCTGGATGTCTCAGCAATGAGCATGGCTCGTGCACACGTGGTCCCGTAGCCTGCAGAGCACCCAGAGGTGCAGGACCAGGATCAAGGACAGCTGCCTCTCATTTTCCAGCCAGTCTTTATGGCTGAGTCATTTGGGGGGAGCCCTCCACACGCGTCTGGAGAAGAGCCTGCTTCCACACCTCTGCTCAGCAGCAAAGTCGTCCTTCACCATACCATGGGCCACCTCCTATAGCAGGTGCAATGCTTGCCCTGACAGTCACACTCCCCTCTGAGCTGCTCTTTCTTGTCAGGAGGATGGTGTAAAGGAAGCATGGACAGCAAAGTCTCAGGTCATCTGGTGCATAGCCCTACCCTGCTCAGCTTAGACAAGCGTTTGGCAAGGAGTGATCAAACCTGCTCTTAGATCTCTCCCGTCAGTCACCCCCCAACTTCCTTTAGGATTTTTATCCTTACCAATAGGGAGTTGTGGGTTTTTTTCTTTTCCTAATGTCTAGTCTGAATTTCTTTTTCTCTAATTTAAAACCATTAGTAGCGACACAGAAAAAATTGTGCTTTTTGTCCATCTTGTTACTTTTTTAATTCTTCAGGCTTCACAGCTCTGGTTTGCCATCAATGGAATGGGACCAGGATTTCTGTCGAAGGGCCTAGCTGACCATCCCCTGTGTTGGTGGGTATATTAACTTACGGTATTATTTCTCTTCTTAACCCACAGGTGAGTACAAAATGCCGTGGCCTATGGTGGGAATGTGTCACAAATGTTTTTGATGGGATCCAAACTTGCGATGAGTACGACTCTATCTTCGCCGAGCACCCTGGTATGTAAGAGTCAAAATGTTTCTACAAGTGGTAGGGATACCCAAGTGTATACAAAAAGAGTATCTGTTCTACTCAGTGAGACATGATTTGGTGCGCATACATATTAAAGCCTTGTTTCTTTCCTTAGTGAGGTATTACTCCCAGGGGAAGCTGGAGAAAGCTGCACTCCAGGAAAAAAATGTTCCCACAGGATCTGTCCCCATTACCCACCCACATTTCCATTTCTTGTGCACTAGAAGGATTTGCTTTTATCCTGCAGTGAAGCTGGTCCTGACCCGAGCCATGATGATCACAGCAGATATCCTGGCAGGATTTGGATTTCTCTTCCTTGTCCTGGGACTGGACTGTGTGAAATTCCTTCCTGATGAGCCACTCATCAAGCTGCGCATCTGCCTGGTCTCTGGAGTTATGTTGCTCATTGCAGGTATTTCCCTGCTGTGCCTGCATCCTGCAGAACACCCTTTGGGAAAGCACGGAAACTTTAAAGCCTTCTTTTATTTTGGGGAGAGGAGCCAGTGATTTTCTAGAGGGTAGACATGGGAGAAGGATCTTTATTTGCTTTATTTGTGCAAATGCCTCTGTTCACTGCCTGCCCCTAACAGCACGTATCATTTATCCGCTTATATTTCATGTGTTGACCAGGTGACTTGGCTCTGAGTTGACCGACTTCCATTTACTGCTATTTTACTGAGAAGAAGTGAGTGTTGTTGACAAGGCAAAGGGATCTAATTGCAGAAGGACTACAAAGTCCCAGAATCCTGGTTCAGTTCCTGGCTCTGCCACAGACTGTGTGACCTTGAGCAAGTCACTAAGCCTGAAATCTCTGCAGCCGATCTCTAATAAAAGGATAATAGCACATCTGTCCTCCTAGGTGATAAATACCCAACTAAGGTGCTTTTTCTGTTACAGCCAGTGGGAGAATTTTAAATGCAAAAATAAATAGCTAACTAGGTACCAAGTATTTTCACTTAACTTCATGCCAATATTGAGCATCTACCTGTGCTTCACTGTAAAAAGATTTCACATGTAACTCACCCCAGCCACTGGGAGCACATGTATAAAACTTGAGAGTTTCTTTTAAGAGTCCTCCATTCACCAGACAAAGTTTGTCTGAAAAACACTGTCAAAGTTCTGCAAGTCAAGAAAGATTAGAAAATCAAATTCTTGGAGCAACTTTGCAACAGGTTGTTAAATAAGCTGAGAAGGGAAGAGATTTCTGCCTTATACTGCAGAAACCTAAGTGCTGCCAGCTGGCGTTGATGGTGTCTGTGAGTGCTGCGAGGTACAGTTTCTGCCTGACAACTTTCCACCTGGTATCAGTAGGAGCCAGGGTGAACACATCAGAGTGACTGGGCTGAGACTGAACAGGGACTAAAACCTGCTGTCCGAGGAAGGTCTTTGCATCCTAAAGTCTGACTCATCATACAGCAGGCTATAGCTCCAAGTTTTCTGTTTGTGATCTTGTGGTCCATCTGGGGGCTGTGTGTGGTACCTCCCTCCTGTCCTGCAGGTCTCCCAGGAATTACTGGCTCGGTGTGGTACGCCATTGATGTCTACGTGGAACGCTCCTCTCTGGTCTTCCACAACGTGTTTCTGGGCATCCAGTACAAGTTTGGCTGGTCATGTTGGCTCGGCATGGCGGGGTCACTTGGCTGTTTCTTATCTGGGGCCCTGCTCACCTGCTGCATGTATCTTTTCGGAGGTGAGGAACTGTGGCAGGTCTGAAACACAGATAGAGCCACCGCTCAGGGTGTACTACAGGTGCTCAGGGGGTGCTACAGGCACACAGGGTGGGGAAAGTCCTTTGGGGACATTCTTCCAGATGGTTGCTCATCCCCAACAGCAATGTCTTCAGCTGTAAAATGGGAAAAGTCTTATTTCAGCATCTCTAGAAAGTGCATCAAGGTCTTCAGGTGGGAGCTGAGGTGTCAGTATCACATTAAAAGTGTTATTATGTCATATCTTAGAGTGCTGCTTTCTCTGCATTTTGAGGCTTTGCAGCTGAAAGTTACCAAGCACTCATTAGCAGATCCTATTTCTCTCCCTGTGCCTCACAGAGACCAGCTCTGGAAGACTCCACTCTGCTTACTCCTTGAGGAAAGGCTATTCCTCAGCTGGGACAATTGTAACAAATGTTCATTTGCCATCCTCGCAAACAGCTACTGCCAAAATGTATGCAGTTGACACAAGAGTATGAGGAGGAGGTAAGCACTCCAGAACAAGCTCTACTTGCACTTGTATGGCTTGCACAGATACCCAAGCTCCTGGTTGCCACACAAATGTGAAGTTAAATTTTAAGGATGTACTGTATGCTATAATATTTGCATTATGAGAGCTTCAAAAAAAATTCCTTCAAGAAAGTAAGCTCTGAAAAGATCTTGTTTTAGGGAATCCGTTGTCTTGAGTGCCAAGGCGACTTGCATAAGCACTGACTGAAATAACCAGCATGAAGTCTTTCAGCGTTTGTCTCAACGATATCAATATGAGCGAGATAAATTGGCTGCTCCTGGATCAGATGCCAGTGTTCTGCATGGAGATCCCCAAACTGTAAGATGGATCTGTTCCATGTCTACAATGTGTCAACAGACTGTGCAAAGCAGAAAATAGAGGTGAAGAGAGGGACTGATCGTCCAGCCAACATCTGGACCATGCGTACCCAGCATGGTGGTCTGCTGCTCTTACGGGCAGCTGGAGAGTTCAGCAGAAGATAAAGAGCTGTGTTAAATGCCTGACCCTCTCTTTGGCCTGTGAACCTCTGCACTGAGGAAACACTGTAAATTCAGGTGCATATTACAGTCCTTCTCAGTATGTGTCAAAATGTATGTTACAGATGCTCTAGACTCACAGATCTGGAAATCGATAGCTTCTTTATGCTTAGTAAAAATTTTCCTGGACAAAGTGAGTGAAGATCCAAGATCTGATGTTGTGCATGACAATATGTCTATACCAGCTAGAAACTAGGATAAATGATAGTAAAACCTACTCTTTCTTTCTATCAACAGATATTTAAATCTAGTTCAGGACTGCTGTCTCCTGCCACAATCCAAGCTCCCATAGGCTGGATAAGGCTAGAGCATCAGCTATGTCTTCACTAGCATGGGTGAAAAAACCCCAGTGTGGTTTAACATGTTCCATAAGGATGGATGTAAAAGTTCTATGCCTTTAACGGAAAGAGAAACTGAGACACAATTTTCTTAGAGTTGGTAGGAACTGTCCAAATCCAGTCTTTTCTACCGTTGGCACCACATTATATAGTCTTGGGGACCAGGGGTTGGGAAAGGCTCTCAGCACAGAGATACACCTGCCTGGGGTCAGTGGAGAAACAACAGTGGAGTCTCGGGAGGGTGTGCACAGCCATAGGTACTGAGGCACCAGCAGAGGTAGGCTTCCTCCACTAACTGCCTGGTGCGGAGACTGGATGGAGAAACTTCTTTTCTTCCCCCAGGCAAATTGAAGTGAAGCCTTATGTTATGAGTGCCAGAAGGAGATTGAATGACTGTGGATGGAGTAGGCTGTGTCCCAGACAGCACCTCTGATAGCCCCTACAGTGGAAGATGAGGGGTTGAATCCTCTCACAGGTTATCCTGGAAGCAGCATCTTGTGATGCAGCACAGAACTGACCAGCAATGTTAAAGCATAACCCAATCCTGACATGGCTCCTAATCAAATAACATTCAGGCCCTGGGACAGATAGGACAACAGCAGGTCCATGCGGCTTTGCTATGGGCTCAAGCACCTCCACAAGTCTCAGACCATAATGAGCTCATCTCAGCAAGAGCCCTCATGGCAGCACTGCTGCCCAGGCAAGGGAGGCTTCATGCCTGCAGAGTTCATGCTGCTTCAGTTGGCAGACATTTATGTTAGCTAAACTGAAAGCAACTTTTTGCCAGCAGATGAGCAGCCATATTGAACAGATGTAAACACAGTAGGAGAAGTGACAAATGCTTTTTTACAAACTCCTGAGAGACAAAGGGTACAGGAGTTAAGAGCGATGTAATGAATCCATGGATTATACCAAGAACTCAAAAAGAGATCTGTAGATGATAGAGATTTCTTCCTGCTATTGCAGGAAACTGCATCCAAAGCTTTTTTCTCTTGTAACTTTTTCAGTGACGTTAGAATCATGTATTTGCTGTCAGGCTTTTGGGGCAGAAGAGCTGGTGCTTGTATGGCTGTGCCAAGGCAGGGAAGCTCTGTGGATGTTTTTGAGTCTGGTTCCTGGGCTGTGGCCTTGCTTCCCTGCTCCTTCAGGGATACACTAGGAAGGAGAGGGAGGGTGAACCCACTGCAGGGGCAGAGCTGTACTTAGCATCTGCTCCTCCCCAGTGGAGGCAAATGTTAGCAATGTTCCTCCCCAGAGAGGCAAATGTTCTCTTAACCTCCTCAAGGTAGGAGAGAGGCAGCAATGCCAGGGACTGCCCCAGCCCAACTCACCCAGTGCAGAGATGCTCTTCAGGAGGAGGTACTGAGCAAAGACATCATCACTTGGACCAAAATCCTGGATCAAATCCTTCCCAGACTATGCAGCCAGCACATTAATTCTCCCCACTAACACTCAGGGACAGTCTCTTGGTTTCTGTTTTCTATAGCTTTTTCAGAGGCATGGAGATTATCTCTTGCTGCAAGGATTTATTTCTTGTTTAGCAAGTGAAAAGTACTCTGGGATCACATGGTAGTCACAGAATTATAGAATCATAGAATGGTTTGCATTGTAAAATGAAATCAATTCATGAGCTTGAAGATCATCTAGTTATGCAAATGTAATGAAGATCTCAGATCACTGATTTCTCCTGTTCTTTTCCTCCCTTATGCTGTAGTTGAGGAGACTTCTGGGCCTTTGCCCTAAAGGTCTTCAGTTTGTTTTAAGGTGCTGGGGACTGTTTTGTGACTTGCAACACTTGGATCACACCAAGCACTTGCTCAATGGGCACTTTGGGATCGGGGTGAATATAAAGGACTGGTCTCATTAATCCCTCCAGCTCTGTGCTCCTGCTGGGGCTACACAGATAGGGCACATACACACCCCAGATACTACCTTAACTCAGGGTCCATCATCCTCAAATACACTTTGCATATGAAGAACATACATACAAATATTCTTTGCATACAAAGAACATTGAATAAACATTTGTGATCCTTTCTCTTCTACAGAATCTATGTAGAATAAGGGTTAATTCTTTAACCATACTCCTGCTTTAGCCACACTCTATGATAGCTTTTGAGGATCTATCTCCTGCACAAGAGTACTAGGAAAAGGTCACAGCAACCCTTAGGTTTTCCAGGTTAATGTTTTGTAACAGCCAGTCTAATGATGCATTGCTTCATTATTCACATCCTGCTGACAGTCTATCTGATATTTTGATCAGTTGTTAATATTTAATTGTTAATCCACTGATTTAGTTCTGACTCTGATTTCATGACTGCAGTATTTACTCCTCATTAGCTCATTACCATGCCATAATGCAGATCTATGTTAGTTTGGTTGTTTATTCATTAGCAGGAAACCTCTCAGAAAGCACACAAGACTTACTTTTTCTTTCAAAATCACAAACTAAAGACGCTGCAGGTGAACTCAGATATTAAGGTATTTCCTTAGTACCTACCTAAGAAGAAGCAGTTCAGAAGCAGTTCACTCAGAATTAGAATAGACTCACTTTGCCTTCTGATAGCCATTGATGGCTTCCCAAAGCTCTTTGCTCAGTTGCAATTTCCAGCTGAGGCCCAGCATTCAATCCTTCAGTGCCAGCAACTTTTAGGCGTCTCTAGATTTTCACTAACTTCCAAGGAGTATTTTTGTACATT
The DNA here is from genome assembly GCF_963264785.1 of Psittacula echo. NCBI lineage: Eukaryota > Metazoa > Chordata > Aves > Psittaciformes > Psittacidae > Psittacula > Psittacula echo. The sequence continues at coordinate 27,060,047 of NC_137740.1, read as the reverse complement.
TGGGCACCTCATTGCTTTATTTCCCCGGGTATAGGCAGGGTCAGGTACTTAGCTGAGAACGGGGATTCTCAAGTTTCCTCCCTGCTGTATCTGCCCCGTGGTGACTCCTTGAACTTGGGGCTCCTCACTGCCCTCACCACTGACAGCACACAGATTGGTGCAGTCTGCCAGAGATCTGCCTGGTTGCACATTACGGAAAAGAGCAAAGTCTTGTAGGTAAGCTCTTTGGTAAGTTGATTTCATTTCGTACAGATAGGTATTGATTTCCCAATTTGAAACATGCAAGTGAGAGAGGTAATAAAACAATATCTGAAATAGCTGTCCTTTTCTGCATGCAGTATTTTGTCCTCTCACTACCTTAATCAGCCTTGCTCACAGGGGCTCTTAATAACTCTGCCTGTAATTAGAACTCACTCTTACTCTGACCTTGTGAACTAGGCTATCTCCTAGTGCAGCTGAATGAATATTTTGCAAAATACAGATTTCTCACCTTTTCACACACATTGAAATATGATTTAGTTCTGAATTCAGTAGATCTGAACAATTATTTTCAGTAGATAAGAACGCTACTCAAGATTCTGTTTTCCTTGCATATTGTAACATTAGTGAGATATAGTAAATGCTACTGCCTTTGAACATTGTGTTTCTCTAACCCATATCCAGATTTCCTCCAGAAGGGTGCTTTTCCAGGTGACCTGCTCTGATTCCTGTGGGGGAAATCACTGCTGTCCTGCAAGGACACAAAAAACGCAGTAGCACAAGCAGGACCAGCCATTGGGACAGTGGGGTGGGATTTTGGAGAGTGCCCAGATTTTGCTGGTAGGTACAGACCTCAAGCCCCACTGCACACCTGCAGCAATGGCCCTTTGACAGCTGTAGACTTTATCCCCAGTTTAAACACATCTACTTACAGTCATTTTATCACCTTTCCAAGTGAGAAAAGTAAAATTCCAGCAATAAAGTGAGTTTTTCTCTCTCAGCTGGGGCTGGACCTCCCCCTGCCCTGCCCCATCACCAGTTTGCTCTTCTGCATCTGTTAAATACTGTAGGCAAGCAAATAATGACTAAATTACTCTGTCCAAGCACTGTTACTGGCAGCAAAGAACAATTTTCTCCCAGTAGCTCTTGGGTCCCTGCTGTAAGATGACTTTAAGCGAGAAAAGCAAGAGCCAGAATTGTGCCATCCTATGACCCAAAGAAGGGGAGGATCTGTCACTAGCCCTTCCCAGCACAAAAGGGTTTAGGCCATAATCCAGAGTCTTCAGATGGCAATAAAAAACAGATTAATGAGCATTTCTAGTATTTTCCCAGCTTTCATGCAACCCTCCTGGCAGCTCTGACCAACCCCCTTTTATGATTCAGCTGCCTACAGTTTTGCTCTGTTTTGCCTGAGAGCCAGTTTATGACTTTATTGTTCAGTTCTTGATGTGCGGAGGTGAAAGTCCAACTGTGCACCTTATCACGTTCCCTTTGTCTTTTGCTTTCAGGTGGTTACTGAGCAATCAGCTCCTCTGCACTGCTCCTATTTCCCCCTCTCAAGGCTTGCTGACAAGTTCCCATCCCAAAATACATCAGCTTTCTAGTGTTTTCTGGGGTTTCCTAGAGCAGTTTGCCACTTCTCAAAGTCAGCAGGAAGCGTAAGTCAGAGGATGAGTGGCAGCCAGAAGGCCACAGCAGAACAAGTGTTTTTCCATAGTGCACCCTATTCCTAAGATGATGAATTATAAAGAAATGGTTCATCTTTGCTTATAACTCAGGAAACATCAACCAAACTGAGTTAACTGCCTTCATTAAGGGCTGAGTGCTTAGGAAAACACACCAGGCAAAATCTCTGCTTTTGTAAGAATGGGAACTGAGGTTTGGGGATCCTGGTCCATTTTGCTGGAGCACCTGGGAGCAGGGGGCAGGCTTTCGTGGGCAACAGTAGATTGGTGAGGCCATCCCAAACACATTTGTAGAATGAAGGAAGGAATCCATTCTTTTGTCCATTCCAGTAATGAGGAAGCCAAGGTCCAGAGCAGTGCCCACTGAGCTCCCTCTCAGGGTACTCTCCTTCGCTACCCCAAGTCAGCAGCAAGGTCAGGTTATCCCCCCTAAGCAACCCTACACAAACTTTGGGTTTTTTTTTAGATGGCTTCAGGTCTTCAGCAGGGTTTGGAAGCACCCATGGCTCCCGTCCTGTTGTACAAATACCACAACAGTACACAGATTCTCCCATGCTGGTGATTCTGTCTGGAGTCTAATTTTGTGACACCCACCAGCTTGCTTTACTATAAGCCACTTGATACATTTTTGACGGCATAATTTTATTCCTTTTGTGAATAATTAAATCACCCAAACCATGAAGCTGAATGCGCTTGAATGAACACTTGCAGCAGGGAAACAAGAACCTGTTCCCACGAACGTTTGTGCAAGAGCAGAAGCCTCCTGGGTGCGTTGCTGAAAGCCTCGCTTGCCCTCTGCTGGCCAAGGATTTATTGCCTCGGTAATGAGTGCCGCTTCCTGGAGCTTGTAAAAGAGGGATGAAGAGAGATGGAGGCATTGAAATCAGAGCAGTCGTTGCTTGTTAGCCTTTCCAGCCATTTGATTAGAAGGTGACATTCAATGAAATTACAGGCAGCAATTTATTTAGAACCAAGCAATTAATAAGCGGGAGACGGTAATGTTTTATGCAGCATATAATGCAGACAACCTGTGGAGTTAACTTCCACCAAGGGGTCACTGAAGCAAATGCAGTGTATAGGAGAGAAGGAAGCAATGGCAGATTTAATGCCCAGTAGGCAGGCTATGCAAGCTGAAGTGACAAACATAATCAAATCTCATGCTTCAGGGCATAAATTGAAGGGGTTGAGTAGGGGAAGCACTTATGTATATAAAAGGTCTGATCCTGAGAGGTGCTGATTACCTGCAATTCCTAGTAAGCTCAGCCAGCAAAAGGACACTCAAGAATTGTTCGGCTTCTCTGCTGGCTGAGTCTGTACTTGCTAATTTTCCTTATTAATATACCCTGTAATATTTTAGCCTGCTGGCACAAACATTCATTTTGCTACAGTAACATTTATTTCCTTTCACACAACAGTCAAACAGTAAAGCTGTTTCTAAAATAAGATTTTATGGAGATAATTTGCGGCGGTGCTGGCAGAGAATTTGTCTCTCAAAATACACTGTAATTCCTTATCTAGTGAATTATATAGCTTCATTATGAAAATATGTGAGCACTTCATAACCTTTAGTGGATTTATCTTCCCAGTTTCCTTCCTGAGCAGGGGAACTGGTACTAACCACACTCTACAAGTGGGGAGCTGCTCCACAAGGCAGGCTGTGGGCTTCCATTAATCTTCTGTGGTACCTAACGTGGACCCAGCTGCCCACTTTGACTGTGAGCCCGTGGCTCCACAGGCATGCAGTGCACGGTACTGGGTGTGACATTTACCTTCTGTACTAAGAGGGATCTGATTGCAGCCTCCAGCCCTTGCCATTGGGAGATCAGATCAGAGGTGGAGAGGTCAGGCAGGCTGAATCCAGCCTTCAGTGACCTGCCCAGGACAAAGGAAATCTTTGCTTTCATCTGGAATCCAGTTCAGGGGGAAATTCAGCATCTTTCCCCAGTAATTTGAGAACTAGACAGGCTAATACCTCCTAGGAATGGCTTATGAATGCAGATCCTTCTTGAGTATAAGGTAGCCTGGACAGCTTCTTGAAATCTCTTTCCATCCAGCCTGCAGTGGTCATCTCAAAGAAAATTGCATTCTTTATCCCAATAAATTTCTGTAGCTAAGCACCAAATACCTAACTCCGTAATTCATGTCTGTGGGGGACTGCCATGTGGGTCCTGGGCAATTTAAACCCTGCAGGTCTGCAGTGCTAGGGCAAGAGTAGCTGGGGACAGTCACTACGAAATTAAGAACAGTTCAAATGAGCAAACTCACTTTTTTTTCTGTGCTCTGTAACCACCTCTTGCTTCTGCTGCTCCCTCCATAATCCCCATCTCTTGTTTTCCCTTCCCTGGCTATAAATTTGCTGCTTTTCACACTAGGCAAATCTGATATGTTGTGCTAAATATTTTAAATGTGGCAAACGATCCTTCATCACAGAGTGGCATGATTGCATTACAATGTATTAGAACAACATGACTTTGCCAGAGGGTGTTTGTTGGCACTGTGCCAAATGAAAGAGGCAGCCCAAGTTTGAAAAGGAACTATCAAGTCATTTATCAACATTCAGTCCTAAGCTGCACAGGTTTGCACCAGCTCAAGCAACCTTACAGAGATAAATCTGGACGCTGACAGAAACCCTGAGTGCAGATAAACCTTTGAGGGAGCTTCTTGAAACCCAGAGCCCTATCAAAATGTCAGGTTGAGCTCCTGTGACAAATTCAACACATGCTTTTGGCATTTATTCTGTTGCATTTAGTCTCCGCTTTTAGGTTTAGATGAAGTATGTGCTGCCTTTCAGTCTCTTGGCCAGCCTGTGGAAAGGGCTGATTTGATCTCGCACTACTATAGCATAATGGAAGATCTCTGATGAAAAAAGTGGACTCACAGAAAGCAAACATGTGGCGTCTAGAGCTTGTTTTCCTTCATAATATCCTCGTAGGATGGAGGCAACTCAGTTTTCCCAAGGCTGAACCGTGGGGCAGGAGAAGAGGACATCTCCGCGGTCATGCAGGGGCTCAGAGATCCGGAGAACGGGCACTGAGGTGCTTCACTCACTGGGGAAAAAAAGCAAAGCAATAACCATAGACAGGCATGAAGAACAAGTGTGGGGTGAGAGGGGTGAGCCTGGGAGGAGCTGCCCAACCGCTTCAAACAAGAAAGGCATGGATGTAATTTTTTAAGCATGGCATCACAAAGCTGCTCACCACAAACTCCAGATACAAGAAGTGAGAACAGAGGAATTTGGGTGGGTTTGGGGTGGGTCCTCCCCAAATGCTATTCATGACCACCCAGAAAGCATGCAATACCTTCTCTGGGAAACACTTAGTCTAATGACTGGATTAGCTTTGTTCTTCTTGGAGGGACTGTTTGGCCTAGGCTGTTGATGTACTGGCAATACTCCAGGTCAGTGCTGGGTGCTACACATAGTCATCATAGCCCAGTCTGCAAAAGTCTGGATGCTCTGGGGCAATGCTGAGGGTGCCTACCACAATGAACAGCGCTCACCAACACAACTTTCTAACAGACCCCAGGGTGCTGCTGGTGGCTCAAGTAGGCTGGTGCCTGAATGAGAAATGGAGGCCATGTGTTGGAAAGGGCTGTCTGCCCCCAGGCAGTGCCTGTGGCTGTGTATGTTTTGGCTGCTAAACACTGAGGAGAAGGTCCCACAGGCTTCAAGAGTTAGCATGGCGAAGTCCTGACCTTTGGGACACACAGGTACAGCACTGAGTTCAGCTAACGTACAGCTCAGGCGAAGTGGATGTAGCTGGCTTAAGCCCTCCAGTGCATGATCCAAACATCCCCACAAGATGCCTGAGCTGGGCATCCCACTGCTCACCAGAAACACAGCACCTAGCTGCAGCCCAGCTCCCACTCAAGCCTGGCTGCCTCTCACTGGGCTATGGATGAACCACGGGGAACCCCACTGGGGCTAGTGGGTGACTTTGCAGAAGGTAGTGACAGGACTAACCGCAAAAGGCATCTGAACTGCTGAGTGCAAAGACAGCCAGGGTGCGCCGGTGGGGGAGGCAGCTCCGCCGTTTCAGCCAGCACTGCAGGCAGCAGCAGATCCCGCAGGACAGGAGCAAGGCCAGGAAAAACAACATCAGGAACCTGAGGCAGAGGCAGGAGGGGAGGAACAGTAGCATCACCATCTGCGGGCAGCACCGACAGATGGCTGCATGTCTTCAAATTAACATATTTATTAACTTCTTTTGCAAATAGCTGTTAAATGCCACAGTTTCCCCACCAGCGTACTGGACATGATCAAAGTCCCCGGAAACCAGTGTCTCAGCACTGAGTGCTGGCTGGAAATCCAAACATTTCTCCCTAAAATCGTTCACTGGTTTTGTGCAGCTCAGTTGTCAGCATACAGTGAGGAGGATATGGATAAATGATTTCCATTAGTCAGTAAAGGCAGAACACAGGGACAGCCCAGGAGCAATGCTCTCTAGCTATCAGTCTCTCTTAATGCCTTTCTCTTTCTATATCCATCAAAGAATATTATTTGCCAGTTTTCCCTTCCAGAACAGATCTGAAACTTACCACACATACCAGCTGCTAAAGTTTTCATCACTCTGCCTGATGCACCTAACAAGGGAAAAAATAAAAGGAGCTTTCAGTCCAGTGTGAAGGGACTGTAATGGCTCCAATGCACATCTACCGACACAAAGAAAAGCATCATTGGTAAGCAAAGGATTGAGAAGCTTTCTTCCATCAAGAGAACCCTATTAAAAGTTTCTTCATGTAGATGGAAGCAGATGCACATGAAGTAGGAAGCAGCCTGAAACTGGTTTGCCTTTCAACATTGCCACCAACCACCAACCGAAATGAAACCCAAAGGGCTGCCAGCCTCGTTTTCCTTTTTTGGAAGACAAGGTAAATGGCCATTTCCTGGAAGCCCTCATTTCTCTGCCATGCCAGTGTGCCAGGCAGGAGCACAGCATCCCTGAAAGAGCTCAGTTTGGGAGCAGCTGAGGGTGAGAAAACAGAGAGCCACACTCACCTCTCGCCAAGCTCACAGTCCGACGCAGAGGCTGCAAACTGAAAACACACATGTAAATCAGAAAGGGCAGATATGTGTCGGGTTCTTTACAATTAAACAGTATAATTACTGATATTAGAGTGGGAAGTTGGAGAGGAAAAGCCATAAAGGTGCCTCTGTGTGTCTCTGCTCTGACTTAGCCTGCATCAAAAGCAGTGGATAACCTCATAGACGGCTTGATAAATACAATAGTTTGCAGATGAAAGCTAGGACAAGGGGAAAGCATTTCTTTTGATGTGAAAGAGGGAAGGACAAGAACAGGGAGACTCAAGCAGGTGTCAGAGACCTGTTATGGAACTGGGCTTTGTTATTCAGAAATGTCTGTTCAAAAGGTCCTGTCACCAAATTCTTGGCTTGTGACTCATTTTCCAGTAGCTAATTGTACATGTAGCTGTAAACCGGAGCTGTTTTGACCAGACTTGTGCTCTACCCAGCATTTTCCTTTTTTCAGATAGTAGTGGTGCATCATTCCCAGAGTCAGGTTTCAGGTATTACAAATATGTGAACCTGAAGCTTGTTTTTCAGGTATATTTTCTACTCTTCACTCAAGCAAGCTTATTTTTGCAAGCCTTTTTGATCTTTGCCTCAGTTTCAGGTTATCTGGGGGAAAAGTAACCGGAGTGGTTCATCAGTATGATTCAACCAAATCCAATGCAATTTTTGTCTGACTCACATTATTTGTGTTGTAACACCTGCCCAACTTTGCTACAAAAAACTTCTGATCAGATATACAATTGCAATAACACTGGCAAGCAGAATGAGCAAGATGGAAAATTTTAGTTTTATTTCTTGGAGAAAACTTCAGAACGTAATTTGTAAATCATTACTTTATTTTGGATTTGCTTCTGCATATATCCAAAGCACGTAGAGATTTCTGACTTTCTTTAAGCCAAACCGGAAAGCTATGTTCTGTATTAGAAATTCATATCAAATACATGTAATTGAGAGATATCATATTACATCTCTAATCAACAGGACTTCTTTGTAAGGATTTTGTTGTCCAAAGCTTGTGTCACTGTAAGCAGCAAGAAATCACCACACAAGTCTCTATAATGTGTCTGATGCTGTGCAGACACTGCCTTTCTGTCCCTAGTTTCACCAGAGGTCTTTACATATAGTAAATCTTTCATATAAAACATTATCTATTAAATTTCATGAGCAATTGAAGCCCAAATGAGGAATAAAGAAAAGGACAGAAGCTTCAACTCTTCCAGACATGTCCTTTTAAAACTGAGCTAATTTGCCATGTCACACATATACCCTGGTGCAGAATACTTTAATTTTATTTTTGCACTTCATCTGATTATTGGAATAACAGGTCAAAACCAGACAGCTGATTGCTGTGGTTACATGTTCCCTGAGTATTCTTCATGGCTGAATGACAACCTCTGGACTTTCCTTTATCATCCTTCAAACTACCTCAGCAGAGCTACCTTAGCATAGTTAAGCTGCAGCAAAGTGCATCTGCTCTGAGGTAGTAATCTATCAATGCAGCCAACCACCCACCCATGCTGCTGAAGGCCCATGCTCTTTCATTTCAATAGCCATAGACAGAATAAAGGATTAAGGCAGTTGCATTTTCTCTGCATTAACTGGAACTGTTGTGAGCTTTAAATCTTCCCCAGATCTGTCAGGTCATCAAGGAATTCTTTCCCAAAAAATAAAGAGCTGATGACTAAATTATATAAAAGTGGAAGTCTTTCCCCCACCCCAAAACCCTAAATCAGCCTGGTCCCAGTGAAGGGTTTGGTTACCTGCAAGAAGTTTAAACACAGAACTCCAGTTCCTGTGATCCATGAAGTGAGACACAAAGCTCCAGGTCTTTGCATCACAAGCAGGAGAAACATGGGAAGAGCTTTGTTTGCAGCAGTGTTTTACCCTCTGTAATTTGGAGTTTTTAAAACTTCTTTGCCTGTTGTGCCTTCAGCCAAAAACCACAATACCCAATGTGTTCCACGCTTCAGAAATTACCGCTAGCCAGGGAATGGATTTGGGTTTGCACAGACACACTCAAACAGCTGCTAGAAGTTAAAGGAACACTAGTTTAAGGTCAGCACCTTGTAGTTATTTTGGTATTTTCATAGCTGTTCACAGATTCCTATTGCTGAAGCTTAGTTCTATATTAACCCATGGCTGTATTTAACTGGCCCTGCTACAAATGATCACTGGAGACTATATTGCGAGGCCATGCTTTCATTGCATGCTGCCTTCAGCTGCAATTCTGGAATTATAGAAAAAGCAGAGCTACCTCCAACCATCTCCTTTGCACTATGACTACCACCTCAAACACGCGCACAAGGATGAAGGAAACTCTTCCCAGCCTAAGACAACCACCACCCAGTACCTCTGCTGCTGCTATGCAGCTGCCAGGGACTGGTTTGCTAGGAAAATGCATCCAAAAAACCACACATCCCCAGTGGTTCTCATAAGGGATACAAAATTTCATTGCACAATATAAGAACCACTTTGATCCTAATGGATACATCCAGATGACATAGTAAAACAGGGGTGGAAGATGGCTTGCTCTGTAGCTCTGATCACTGCAGAATGGACGATTCCGGTTTGTTTGGTTGTCAGTAGTAGATTGTCACTGAAGTTTACAGCCTGTGGCTGAAATGCACCATTAACTATGGTTCTTCCAGGTTTAACACAAAGGGTGTTGCTGTGAATAAGTTTAGTTGTCACTCCAGAAGTTAAGCATTATGTTGCGATGCCATTACTTCAGTAATGATTGACAAAGCTAAGCTGCTCTCAAGATATTCCTCTGTGGCTGTGCTTCAACTAAAAGGTCAAGAAGTCTAACCAACTCTGATACACATATTCAATCCAGGTTTGTTATTTATTGTTAAAGTTTTGCATAAACCCAGTCCAAACCTAGTGTTCTCAAATGTTTACTTTCAGCTCACTACTAATCAAAGGCAAGCCTCTGAAATGATTCCCTCTGAGAAAGTACCTCTCATAATGGTGCTAAGTGCATATGCTACACAATATAAATGGTCTGAACACATTGTTTGTCCTGGTTCAGACCAATTATTTTCAATTTTGTTCAACAGTAGATTGCCAAAACAACTTTTTAGCTGTTTTCTTAAAAGAAAATTCTCCTGAAGTATAGAAATGTGCACAGCCTTGCTGGGAACCTTGCAACTCTTACAATTTCAGGCTTCTAAGAGATCATCTATCATTGAACTAATTTCAGATTTCTTCTTTTCACAATTACTTCCCTCATTCCAGCACCCAGGGTACATGCAATTTAGAGCTACTGGATGAATCATCCCCAGCATTTCAGGGAGCAGGTACCACAATGAGCTCCTGGTACTGAAAAATTACACATAGTATCTATTCTCTATCTCTTTCTAGAAGAAAAGGGGAAAAAATGGATTCTACCACTGCTGTTTGCCTGGCCTTGAAGCAAACTTTGAAGTTTTCTGCCAGTTGGTCCCATACAGAGGTTTCAAGTGGTGGTGGCAATTTGTGGAGCCAGTTCTTGTATTCTCTGTAATGTTGATGTTGAGAGGAGAAAGAGTTGGCTAAGAGAGGTCCACAAACTGCCCTGTCTTTTCCTTCCGGTATGTTCCTGATACTGAAAAGAGCTCCTGCTTTAGCAGGAAAACTCTCCCTGTCCATGATCTGCTGAGCAGCTTGAATACATGAATGTCATAAAGAGCCCCAGCACTTGCTCTAAGGCAGACAGAACCTGACACTGAACGCCCAGAGGAGCTCCGCGTTGAAGCCCATGGAGGCCTGTGATCCTTCCTGCCCACTCCCTGCCTACTGTGACACTGCTGCCTTTGGGTTTCTGTACTATTGAAAGAAACATCTTCTGAGTAGTTCTGTGTCCAAGGAAAATCTCCAGTCTAGGCTTTCTGTCATTCCCCCTACAAAGAGATACATCTGTATATACCTACATGAAGGTAACCCCTGCTCCCACCTCTTCATCCATTTACTGATGTAAAGTTAGGTATCTCTTGCCTCCTGTATCAATTATATCCACTTCATCAGCGGACATGGGAGGCTGCTCTCTGATAGATGTTAACTCCTGGCCATTAGATTAAAAATCTGTTATTTCCTCATCACCTTATGTTGTTGCTAGGTGACAAATGCATCTCCCAGGCAGCAACAGGGACTACTGCACCATACAGCAATTTACGACTGTCCATTATCTTTTTGCTTAAAGTGCCCACTCCTTTCAATGGGAGGAAGATGTACAGTTATAGGAGTACCAAAGGGTGACTTTTAGAGTTGCCACAGTAACCATCTCTACTGGGGGCTGGCTCTTGCTGGTCTTCATGAGAAGGGATGCAAGACTGGGAGAGAGGAAGAATTTGAGGGAAGCTGATTTAACTTAAGTCTGATAGGGCTGAGGTTGGATTAGGAGTCTGAATTTCAGAAACCGATCTTGTTCTTGTACATATGCATGCTAGAAGTGATGGCTTTTGCTTGCCATACAATAATTTTCAGTCATACCTTTTGGTTTGAGCCACAGTTTCAGGGAATACTCTGAAGACCTCTGGATTTTGGTGGGAGTGGTGAAGAATTCACTAACAAACAGGAGCCCACACAGAGCCCCTGACAGCTCATAAGCACAGTTAGAAGTTTAAACCTGTTTAAGGTTCTTCCTTAGATGCCTTTAGAGTATTTGTTGACTGCTGGGAATGACTTTTGGGAAAGCAGTCACCTTGCTAAGCTCTGACCAGCTTCTCTATACCGTCCTGAATGGGACTGTGAAAGTCTTTTCCAGAAAGCAAGGAAGGAGAATGAAGGGAGGAGAGGTGGGACAGACACAGGGAAGGACATGAGACGCAGTGAAGAATGCACAGAGTTGTGATGTGGAAGGGAGACAAGCAAAGTCAGGGTGGCCCTGCTGTCTACATTAAGGTCAGCTGACAACAGTCAGTTAAGCATGCGTTGCCTTTTTTATGTTGCAGTGTTTTCACTTCACCACCACAATCAGTTTTTCCTCCAGCCCAAGTCCACTGAGAGCTCGCTCCTCCCCTCCCCACACAACACCACCGTGGCTGGCTCAGTCTTTGCTTTTGCAGCTGCATTCTCAGCACCTCGGCTCAGCCAGGCTGCAATTATCCCTCCTGGCCTGGCCTGGGAAGACCCAAGGCAGGTAAATTCAGTTTAGCCCAAGAGAAGGGCAGGGTAACAAGAAGGACTGAGGATTGCTTGTCTGTAACACAGCTAAAGCACCTTTGGTCTCATCCTCACAAAACGAAAGCTACGAGGGGCTGCTTGCTCCCTACAAACACAAGAATAAATCCAGCGAGAGCTATTTAAGATAATGGCCAGTGCTGGCATGGGAACAAATGGAAGCAAACTGGCCATGAATAAATTGAGGCTGGAAATGCAAAGAAGGTTCACACCATCCAGAGCAGTGAGGTTGTGCAGCAGCTTGTCCGTGGGAGGAGTGTGGGCACAAAACCAAATGGCTCCCAGGATGGAAGGCATCAAGCTCCCACAGGGGATGTAACTCCTTCAACAGAGCTGGCTGATCCAGGGGGTCCTTTCTGACCCCATGGAAACCATCCAACTTGGCTCTTAAACCCATCCACATGCACAAGAATCAGCCAGCACAGCCCCAGGCTTGTGTGAGTGAGGAAGGATGAACTCTTTAAAATAAACCTTAGTAGAGCTGGCACAGGCTGTTGTCTTTCAAAAGGATTATAACTAGTTGCTGCTCACTGATGAATACGGCCCTTTGTGAGGCTGTGCGGGGGACGTGCTGCACAGGGGGAAGGAAAGACTCCAGGCACTGATTTAAACGAGTGCAAACAAGGATGACATTGTTCTGCTGCATCCTCCCCAGGAGCAAGGCTTTGCAGGTCACCCTCAGATCTGATGCAAATGCAACTGTCTCCGTTGTTTCAGATGGTCCAGAGAGCCCTAGTGTTTGTCTTGGTCTATCAGTAGGGAAAATCCAGCACAGAATGGGGTCAGTGAAGCCTTTTGCCTTGCAGAAAGCTAAACGAAAAGGAATCTCCTGTTAGGTTAGTTAACTGCAAAAGGGATTTCTCCTATATGTGCATGCATGCCCCAGACTGAGAACTGCAGAAAACTGTCTTCCATACACACGTGTTCATGGAGCCTCAAATCCTTAAAACACACAATCATGGGAAGTCAAAACTTAAAAAATATCCAAAGTATAAACCCCATTGACCTGTTGTGAGAAATTGTTGTGAATTATCCAAATACCCCTGTTCCAACTTTATAGTGAACACCTGAAATAGATACTGCAAAAACTGAAATACTGAGCAAGCATGAATATATTAAGGGAGGAGATTTCTTGCTCTGGAATTCACAGGGGGATGAAACTTTGAGAAATGGACCTAACAAGCATCTTGTGTATGCTGACAACTCTGGTGCCGACTCCCCATTAAAACCGGAAAAGAGTGTGCAGTGTTTTACAGAGAGCTGTGCTGTGATGGGGCAATGGGAAGCTGAAATATAGTGCTTTGTTGAGGTTTGTTTTGAAAAAGTGAGTTGAACCCTAAAAAAATGCCTAAACAACTGGATTAGGGCTAAGGTTGACAGTTGTTTGGCTTTGCGGGAGAATTTAGAGCTCAGAATTGCATTTGAAGATCTGCTGCACCTGAGTAGTATAAATTGTTGTTTGGCTTCTCTTATTTCTGGCTTGGACATCAGGACTTGCAATAATTCCCACATTACTTCTCACATAGTCATGAACATTACAGCCCACCTGGAAAAAGAGTGTAAGAGACCTTTCATCTCCCAAGCTCCCCAGAAAGGCACTGTACCTCCCACAGAGCATGTCAGAAATCAGTTCAAAGGGCTGGATAACCCTCAAGGCTTGAGGAACAGAAAAGCAGAATTAAGGATAAAGTTGATAAAATTAAAAGCAGCTTGAAAAAAGCAAAAGATGAAGTATACCAGAAATACCAGCAAAGTAATCACCAGCAGAAATTTTTGCCTTTATTTTTTTAATGTGAAATTGAAGCTGATTACAGCTACTTGAATCCTGAATCCTGCTGCCATTTCTTTGTGCTCAAACAGGCCTTCTTACTTTTAATCAGTTAAATTTGTATTTGTATTTTAGTCATTAGAAATTATATTTGGGATTTAATTCTTTTTAATTTATCTTTTTTTTTTGTTACTCTGGTGCCAGAAGCTAAGAAATTACAGTTAAAAAATTAAATGTCTTTTGTATTTTAATCCCTGTAATTTACTTAGCTGCTGGATGTAAAATACAAAAGGAGAATAAATTGCTTGAAAGCAGATAGAGGCTTCATTTTCCCTTGCGTTTGAGTTACTGATATCACATTGGACACCACATGGGAGGTTTTGGCTGAGAAATTAGCATGAGAATATCTGGCACATCCTGAAACACATTTTCAAGTCAATTTTCCAGGCAGAACCACTTAGCAATGAATGCTGAAATACATCATGCTGCCACATGTGCTACTTTGCCAGGAAACCCATGGGTCTGCAAAAGGGGCCACATGGGCACAGGGACATTCTTGGTGCCTACTGCGAGACTCAGACCCCAGGCACCAGAGGTATGATGTGCTGTAACCGTAAGACAGTTTCTATCATTTTAGCCTAAGGCTTCCTCAGATTTTCCAAATACCTATTGACTGCTGCCACAGTTGACTGGTTGCAGCTTTACCTTGCATCTTGAATTCTTGCCAGTTGCCCTTTACAGGTTAATTTTGCATTGTTGGGGGCATCAGGAGAAGCCTGTCCCTGCCAAGCACTGGGCTGCAGACAGGAAAGAGCAATGATTTCAGACCCTCATTTCTCACAGGCTGAGTCAGCTCAGGACAGGCTGCAGCCAAACGCCTGCATATCCATAATTAGGGAAGGCACTTACAGATTCAAAAACACAGCATCAGCAGGCTGCTCTCTAAATTTCACAAGAGGTGAAAAGTGAAATGCTCTGCCTGGGAAACTGATGAGTTGATGCTTAGGATGAAATGCTCTGTACCCACCTGCCTTGTGCTCTCCAAGCATGCTGCAGCAGCATAGGTTGGATCAGAGTAAGGATGAGACTAGGAGACTCCCCCAGGTTTGCTCCCTCTCCACATCATCTCTAGACCCCCGTAAAGCAACCAGGCTGCCCACTAGCCACCCAGTTCAGCTCACCTCTTCTCCAGGCTGATACCAGGGTGAGAAATGCTGGCTGGTGGACCAGATAGAGAGTTGCATCTTTCTCTCTGCTCTACAGGAGATTGCTGCATGTATAAACAGAGAGAGATGGGTATTTTTCCAGGGCAGGCAGGGATTGCAAATAAAACCACTCAAAAGCCATGCCTGGCATTGCCCTTTCTCCCCCTCACCTTGCAAATCCTCCAACAGCTTTACTGTTCCACTTACTCTCCCAGTTCTTTATCTTCTCCAGTAATATGTCTGAAGAACATACTTATGTTTTTAAATTCAGCACATTCAAACAGCCAGACTCTGCACACATCTGGCTTTAACCTGTCCCTTAAAACTCATCCTTTGATTTCCCCACTGACTCTTGCTCCCTCAATTTCCTGATGGCCAAGCAGCATTGTCCTAGCAACATGAACCTTCCCAAGCTCATCTCCCCTCCCTAGAGACCCGGTTTTAATGTACCAGAAAGCCTTACCTTAGCTTGGAGCAGGTTTTTATATTCCTTCTAACTCCCACAGGTTTTTGCAGCTCTGGAAGCAAAAGGTGCAAACATTCAGAGCTGCCCTTAAAACATGTGAGGGTAGTTGTGTGGGACCTATTTAATAGGAAGGGAAAGTGATCTCTCCCCCACATTTACTCTGATGATAATCTTTTTCTTCTAGAGTAAGCAACAGGCCATTTCTGTAAACCCATTTCTGTTTTGGTTTTGTCTTGTTTACAGGGGTTTTGTTGTGTTCTTTTTGTGTGTGCTGTAATAGCACTTATATGTGCAAGGTGCTAAGGGCTATATAAATGTAAGGCTCCTGATACATATGACAGTCTGGATGTCAGAAAAGTGACATTCTTCTCACTTCCACATCAATTAACCCCAATCCTATGAAAGAAAAAGAAAATATTTACTTTACATTGCCTCTTGTGATGCTTGGCTGCAGTGTTTGAGTGAGAGAACAGTCTCCCAGGGTCTTGGTGGCAGTGCTGGGGCTGGGACCCAGGAGTGCTGAGGTTCAACAGCGTTATCATGGCTTGCACACCTAAAAGGTATCCCTGAGAAAGGAGTTCTAGAGGAATATCCTTGGAGCAGCAGAGCAACCTGAGTATGAACATTGAAAATCACAGCTCAGGCACCGACCTCCTCCCCTCTGCACAGACCTCATTCATCTTCCTTGAGATTCTCATCCATGCTCCCATGCCCTCCTTAATCTTGCAAGCCCTGGTGTCAGGGACACTAAAAATGGGACTAGTCCTGCAAGACACAGTTTTCACTGCCTACAGGCAGGATGGATGGTGCTGGGTCATCCTTGGGGTGAAACTCAGGCAGTTGGCTCCTGCCAGGGAGAATGCTGCAGCAGGGGCCCAACACTGCATTGGCTACAGCCAGAGCGAGCAAAGCAGACCCTGAATGGTGCACAACCATCTGTGAATTTACTATTCTTTCCCAAATGCTAATTAGTTATTTACATAAAACTTTGGAACATTTTAATTAGTTACGTTCATTTAGAATTCACAGAAAGAGAGCTATAAAAGTCTATTATATAGGACGCTTATTCAAATGAAGCTTGAAATGGCACATGGTGATGTACTCGCAAATCTCCTGCCAACATAGTGAGAAAGAAGAGAGTGTGGCCAGGGTTTGAGGCAGCAGGGAGATTGGCGTTTCTGCTGCACTGGGTAAAGCTCAGAAGCTGGCTCTGATTAGAGAGATGGTCCTTTCCCACTTGAGGTTCAGCCTGACAGCCACAGACTCAACATCATTGTATTTGACATGTCCTCCTCCTCAGGGGAGCCTTAACAATTCTTTCTTTTCTACTGGTCGCCTATTTTTCCTAAACTTGTAGGAAGTCACTTACTATGTTCAAATTGATTTGAGATGATTTAAATCAGAATAAAAATGGTCAACAGTAGTAAGATGGATAGACATCAGTCGTATGATCATACTGCCCTTTTTCTTTAGGAGATTAGATGATGCAAACAAATGCACTTCCATTATGGACTTTCCAGGTGGGCTATACTCTCTCCTCGGTGCTTCACAAGTCTTTGGCATTCAGCTCAAGCCCTGGGATGGGCACCACAAGGCAGAAAACCTCCCTCCTGCTCTGTACAGCCTGTGACAGCACGCCCAGACATCCCTCCTCTGCTATCCCGTTTGTGGTTACTGCCTATACTGACAATAAAGGCAAGTGTGCTGATCCTGCATCAGCTAGACCTTTATTCTCAAAGCAGGTGGAGAAAGACTTTGATCAAGTTCTTCCTTTCATAGTCACTAAATTAAATTAAAGCAAAGCCACCTGAATGTGGCTAGACTGATAACTCTGTAAATCTGTCTGTCTCAAGTTGTTACAGAATCTAGATTGCACCATCACTATTAATCCCAAGATAGAGAAATGCCCGAGAAGCTCTATAAAATAAGAGACAATCTGCCCTAAGATTTCATCTGGCAGGGAAAATTATTTTCTATATAAAATGCAGCCCATGTTACCTCCTGAGGTTAAAGACTTGATTCAATAAATCTAAAATTACTCAAGTATGTTTTTACTTGGAAACTATCTTCCTTGAAGAAATGTAAATGCCACTATCACACCCAGTTGTGATAAAGATGCTGTCTGCCTGAAGAGTTTGAGGACTGCACGGAGTGAGGGAAAGCCAATGCTACATCCAAAACACTACAAACAGAATTAATGGGTGCTGATGTTAAAAAAGAGAGGGAGCCACAAACTCCATGACAGAACACCTGTTCTCTTGGGGCTCACAAGAAGTCTAGGAATATTTTCATGTCATTTTCTAAAAATCAATAGAACAGTAGAAGCAGAGCACTAAAACAGATCCACTCCACTAAATCAATGGTCTGCTGGGCTTCCGATACTTCTTGGATGGCCCATAGGCTGGTGCTTTGCAGGCTGTGGGGCAAATAATGCTAGAAGGACTGTGTTTTCAAACCAGGAATAAGGTTTTGGCTGTCTGGACTCCATAGACATCTATTACTGGGCACAGATACTGGAAAATGTAAGTCATTGTTCATAGCAGGGAAAGAATACAGAGGACTGTCATGAGTCCTCAGGACATGATTATCAGGAGCAAATGACCTGTCCATCAGTCTATGGGTTATGCTTGAAGAACAAGAAGCAAGGATAAATCCTGTTACAAAACCTGTTAAGAAGGGGAGTGGAGAACATACTGTAAAGTTCAGGTCTATCTTGCCTGGGAAAGCAGGTGAACCAGTTAACCTAAGGATGTACTAGTTCACCTGGAGAATAACTAACCTAGAGGTGGCTGCTTCTATCCCTAATGTCTGTGGCTTCAGGGGAAACAATTGGGGCATAGCTCACGACTGTACAATCCTATGAGAGTAGATGTGTTGATTTGATGGAGGCCAGCCTGAGATTGTTGTTTCAGTCTTTATCAAAGATGAAGAGCCTGAAGATACTTTGAGAATCACCATCAAGGCAAATTGGAAATATTCTCTGGGCAAGAATTTGCTTGATGGCAACAACAGAAGGAAACTAGAAGGCACCAGCAGCCAACTGGCAGGTAGTTCATGGGTGTCAAATCCTTTAATCCAACCTTTTAAAACACATCGAAAGATTTTACAGCCAGCACATAAATGCCCATGAAATGCAAGGCTGCTGGAAATTACTGAGGACAACAGCCAAGCACAATTCAGAAATAAATTGGACATCAATGTGGAAACGGAGAGTTTGCAGAACAATGAAGCACTTTTTTGAAAGCCTTTCCATTTTGATGCATAAACTAGATTCACACTAATAGAGGTGCAGAAGAAACATAACTTGTAATTACTCTCTTACTTTCCTCTGGCCATAGTGGGAGCCAGGACACCAGAATTGTGCTCAGCACTGCAATCCTTATTTCCAGTTCTGGGCTCTTGCTGTTTATTCAGAGCTCACTCGTTGACCCATCTTCCTGTCACAAATTTATTAAGTGCACATGTCAGAAGGACTGCCTGCAACATAAAGCAATCAGTGAAAAGGAAAAGGGAACTGGAGGGTACAAAACAAGTAGCTTTTTACTAGTGGCTTCACTGTGAAGTAGCTGGAAGCCATGGCAAGGCAGTGGCACAGGTCAGGACAGTCCAGAGGATGAGCCATGTAAATGATTGGGGAGCTAAGCCCAGAAAAGGCACCTCAGCATTGCCTGACATGAAAGCCTACATGGAGGACCAGCTCATAGGAGGAAGGGGCACATGGTCTGTCCCTTTCAGTGGAGAGATAAGGCCCTCTCTCATCATCAAAAAATGAACAGGCTTGGTCTCAACATCTTCCATATGGAGGATTCAAACTGTGGCTTTAATTAAACTGAGGAGGAAAGGACAGGAGGAATGATAAAACAGGGTTCAGGAGGTTGTGGTTTTGTTTTGTTCAGTATCTTGTGAATGAAATGGAACAGCATGGCAGAAAATGGTACTGTAGAGTGCTGCCACAGCATCAGGGCCAGGGAGACAACATCCCAGTGCCTGATGGCTGTCCTGTGCCTCCAGTGACCGCTTTGCCATCTCCCAGGCTAGCCAGAACATCCCAGGGCTGCAGGCAGGGTGAGAGGATTGCTTTAACAAAGGGGTAGATCTTTCCTCACCAGCTGGGAAGGGTGAGCAGATCTAAGTTTACACTTCATCATGAAACAGTTTTGCAAAGCTTGTGTACTCAGGTGGTGAAGAATTGCACTTGGCAGATAGCAAATGCACATCACATCCCGTAAATCATTCCTAAAAGGGCATCACAAATTAATCTCTCTGCTGGAGTTCTTAATTTTTTTTCAGAGCATCATTTATCAATTTAATTTAACATTACTTCAGTTGCTAAGGAGCCATGATTGGAAACCTACACCAAACAGGTTTGAACACTAATGTCTGGTCATCTAATCGGAAAATATTGAAAAAATCAAGCTGATGTCTACTCTCTCCAGAACACAGAAACATGGAAATGTTCCCTCTTATATATAATAACACTATTAGTCAAGACTTGTAACTGTTGGAGAGAACAGCAAAATCACAAAAGATTCAATAAAAATGACTGGCAAATTAATCTCATTATGCTTGAAATTGAACTGCTTTCCATGCTCCTGGCAGAGACACCTCAAGGATACTGAAATTGCCTGTGCCTCTTTATTTCATTTCATATCATGATCCTTCTGCTTTACACAGTAATGCAGTAAGTCTCCATCAGGCCAGTGACGGGAAGGGGAATGTTTACTTCATGATGTGTGAAATGATTAATGGAACTTCAGGAAGTTTTGGGGGGAAAGAGGGCAGTGAGGGGAGAGATTTATTACATTATTGGGTCATCATCTACTCCAGCAATTTTGCACATCTTTCAAATAATGAGCACCAAATGAGGGGCAGGGGAGAAAGAAAGGTTCAGTGCTGGTTCAAATTTCTGCACATCCAAAGATGTATTTTCATTTCAATTACATTTTGACCTATTTTTAATCAAAAGAGCCTGCTGTATCTTGCTACCTCAGAAGACTGGCAATGCCAGCAAGATGTTGCAGTCTCAGATCCTCGCTCACTGGGGAGCAATGGAGGCTTTCCCTGGGACAGCACAGTGCCAGAGCAGCATGCAGACAGGTCTGCTTTCACAGGGGCCATGGACTGCATCCCATGTTTGTTGAAGTGCCTCTCCTCACTGCCATTTCTGCAGGGGAGAGCTGGAGCAGACACAAGGAATAGAACAAGTTATCTGCTGTCTTACAGCAAGTCTCAGGTGTACCAGCAACAGGAACCATAAGAATGAATGAGGCCCTCCAGCTGTGAAAGCCCTGTGCATGGCACAGGCTGGGGCATTGCGTTGAAGCCCACCGTGGTGGTCACACAAAGGGACCTGTGCTGTCACTGAAAGGGACAAGACAGAGATGCAGGTCAGTACTTTTTCTAGATGAGTATTTTTAAAGAAGAAGAGCCATGTTTTGAATAAGCTCCTGCAACAGAAATAATAAATAAATAAATAAACACTATAATGTCAATATGCAAACCTACACATATACACACATTATGAAGAGCTCTTCTTTACTCATTAATTTCCTTGGGAGTTAGAATATTACAGCTGAAAACAATTACTTGTATGCAGAGATAGAATTTTCTGGTTTATACTAAGATAACCCTTTTTGGAAAAACACCCAGATGAACATATAGACAATAATGTTGTTTAAAAACTAGCGAAAGATTAATTTAAAATCAGGAAAGAAATAACAAAGCTGATTGATTTTTATATTTGCAATTTCATAAGTTTTAATTTTATTACACTATTCTCAAGACCTGACCAATTCAACCCATGCATAAAGCTTCTAAACACCTGAGTGTGTATTGCCCTGGGAATGGTTCAGCATGAAATGGGGTTGGGAGGTATTCACCAGAAAAAAGGGAAAACTCTCCAAATTTGAATTTACATGGGCTTAGACCAATGCTTCCACTTTTTTGATTCTCCTTCAAAGACAATAAACATCCAGTTCTCTTAGGCATACTCGTGTCTGACAACTGGGCAGGCGAGCCATGAGCCTGCAGCTCTGCTTGCTCCTGCCATCCCTTGCTCTCACCACTGGCAATGGTGGACACAAGCAGTTTCACTTCGGCCCCAGCACTTCCACTTGTGTGTTGCATCTTCAAACCACAAGGCACAGATCCTTGAGCAATAATATTTGATCTGATATTGCATAATCTGCTGAGCATATGAAAATCGGTAAGACCAGAATAATGTCTTCCAGCAGAACGAGTTTGATGATACTCACTTAAGAAAATGAAAGTTATTAAAAACCTAAATGTTTTCCCTAGGCATTGAGAGGATGAGATGCTCCCTGAAACTTGAAGTGACTTTCAATCAATGTTTCCTGCAGTTTTCTTGGCCTTTTGTAGCATCCCCTTGACTTTATTCCTAATCTAAACCACTGAAGATTTGATCAATCATTGTTCCCCTTGCTCTTGGAATCGGACCAGTTCAAAGTACTTGTATTTACTGGATGTCATTAGGTCACAGTGATGAAGTAGCTGTGCTTGTATCTTTAATCCACTCCTATTACAAAACAACATAACATAGAGCTGTCTTCGCCCTGAAGCACTTTATCGAGTAAAGCCCCAGACACTGTACCAAAGCACAACGATGATGGGAGAAGAAAAGGGCTATCTTCCACATTTCTCTAGGCTGATCTTCTAGGTTAATGGAAGGAGGAGACCAGATGCTTTGTGAATTACTGCTTTACATATGAAATGTTTCTTGTATTGAATGCAAGGCTGGGGTGTTCCTTATTTTCTTACAGACCCTACCAGGAGTTGATTTTGCCCACAGTGCCACCAAATTTTATCTATCTCACACCTGGACAGTTGTTTCAGGAAGAGATGACAGATGTTACCAGCAATAACAAAAGCACATGCCCTTTGGTTATATAACTGAAATGCAAAGGACTTAGCTAGCTACTTCCAGAAGTACAAGCTTCTGGCTACAGCATGAGAGAAAAATGGAGAGCTGCTCCCTGCGTATATGCAATAGCTCCTTTGCTCTGCAGACAGGCATATTGGAGGCCTGTGTGATTCACTAGCCTTACTACTGGGTACACACACTGCCACTTTAGGCAAGTCTCTAGCAATCCACCTTGCATGTTTTTTCACTATTTAGAACAAGCCCCAGCGAGGACTTGAGCAATGATTGTTCCAGAGGCCCTGTTCCTCAGAGCCACAAAACTTAATGGTGCAAATACTCCCTTGTTAGGGCTCATTAGGAGTTAAAATAATGACAATATCTGTCACAAGTACTTTCAGGAATGGCAAAACATCACCCTGCATTGCAGTTGCTGAGCTGCTGACTGCAACTCCCTGTTTGTAAATACATAAATACTGACTATTTTGAAAAATACTACTTAAACTTCAAACTCTTCCCTTCAGGATATTCCCTACTGATAATTTGTGCTTCACATTGGAAGAAACTGATTCTCCACTAACAAATGAAATATCTGCCAGAACGGCATTTTAAGAAACCAAACTTTCCACCCCTCCACCACCAAGCAGCTCCCAGCTTTACCGGCCTGCAGAAGGGACTTTGCTGCAATCATCATGCAGAAACTCCCCTAAGCCCTCCTCACTATGCGCTCCTCCCCTGCATCACCAACAAATACCTCCACGGTCAACATCTGAGATAGTCACGGCCCTTGGGGGCTGGACTTGAGGTACATCAGCCCAGAGTCACTTAGAGTCCAAACCACATGAATTCTTTCACAGGCAGATGCAACATCTCTGGGCTGTTTTGCCTTGAATATCTGGAACGTGTCTTTTGCTTGGGCAAGTAATCAAATAGGTGTTCTCTCACTATATGTAAAAGAGGAATTAAGCTTGTCCTTAATTTGTAGGATAGTATTTAAGGTTAAACTCATGTTTAAACAACAAGCTTTTTTTTTTTTTTTTTCTCTTTTAATTAAGATTTATACAAGTTCCCATTTGTAGACTAAGCAATGAAGTCTTAATGAGCAGAGTCTAATTATGATGATTTTGTAATTGAAATAATGGTGTGCCTCAGAATAAGACTGTTACGTTGCCAGGTAATGGACTAATGAGCTCCATAGAAGGACTAACAAAGGTTTGTAAAAGACCCCTGCAGTTCTTAGGGGGGTACACTTGCAAGCACCTCCATGTAGAATTCAAACACGCATAACATAGCATATAGTGTGACATGTCCAAAGATTTATATCAAGGTGTTGGTAATGGCTGAAGGCCAAGGACATGCCAAAAAAAGTGAAATCAATTATTAATGTGAGATAGAAGAAAATAAGCCAGAGAAGGCTGCATGAAGTGATGAAGGAGACAGATTAGAAGTATAAAAAGGGAAGTCAGTGGGAGCCAACACTGGGAAAACAAGCAACATTTGCCACAATATTGGTCCCATCGGCTGAAATCAGCTCTCTCCACACTCTGATTGATGAAATACACTTGAATCCGATATTTTTTTTTTGCCTAAATCACCAGCTCTAATCACAGCTCCACACATTGCTGCTTTCTTCGTCGTTCAGCTGGTCAGGAAAGATAATTGCAGAATGTTTGTTTAGTAATTGTCTGGTCCTATTTTGGAGTTTGCTTCTGGTGCTAACAAATGCGACTCCATTATGTCATTTATCATGTGAACAGTCAGGTTGAGGAAAATTTTAAATCAGGAACTATTTCAGTTTGCATGAGAAATAACCCTACAGAACAACTGACAGCATGTGTGAGCAGAAAAATTCCATGCCTGAAAATGATAGGTTAGGTGATTTCACCGGATAAGAAGTTTGAGGAAATCTCTTTTCACCAGCAGAGCAGAGTGTTTGTGGGGAAGAGTTGCATCCCCATATTTAGCCTCATGAGGAAGTCCAGATTGTGAGTTATTTAACTTTCTAGAAGACACTTGTTTTCTGTTACCTTTTCTGCTATCACCCATCGCAATGGAGAAATTTTTATTTAGATCTTGAATGTGCTAAAAATTATACTCTAAGATGACATAGGTTGTAATTATACCTCAGGTGTGGCAAGCGCAAGAAGGGGAGATAAGGCGAGGCACCAGCCAGATGTTACGCATAGGTACATCTGGAAAGTGAGGGGGAGTCACAGCTCTTGTCCAAACAGATCCCTCCCTATAAATCCATGTTTGCATCAGAAACATTCAATTCCCCATTTTGTACTGTAGCATCAGGTACACAACATTTTCCTAACTTAATATGGCCCAACACAACACACTTGTCCATTAGGGTGGGATACCACGTGTATCCCACATCCTATGAACAGGTGCCATTCTTCATGAACCTGAACATGGTGATTTGGTCTCAGCAGAGAAAAAGGTGGGTGGGAGCATGCAACCATGTGAGAACAAACCAGAAATTTCCTCTAAGGGTATTTTCAACCTCAAAATAATTTGCTAACTGGTTGCACAACTCTGGGTTGAGAAACCTGTCTGAAGGGACAGGTCAAAGAAAAAACATTCATTTAATAGGGTGCTTTCCCAGTGATAGTGGACTAGAAGTTGTTTTACAATACTTTAGGTAATATCTTGAAGACTGTAGTTGACTAATAATAGCAATGCCTTTTTTCAAGAAATATGAAAGTCATAAAAATGATGGTTTAGAGGGACCAAAACTATTTATAAACTGAAGAAGGATTCAGTGAAGAGTTTTGACTAAAAAGAAGCGGAGCGGAGAATTTTGATGTGCTTGAAAGAGATGTCAAATCTAAAAGAAAAAAAAATAGCAAATTTAAAATATTTTAAATGGATTTAAATTGAAGGTGAGTGGCTTAAACATGAAAGGATACCTTTCCTTGCAGATCAGATGAAGATTTTATGTTTCCCAGGATGAGCAAGCTTGCTTTGAAACATCCTCTAACTTCAGCCATCTGAGAATGAGCAGAGGACTTCAGTTCACCCAGGATCTTTCATGCATGCTATACACAGATAAATAATAATAATCAAATCTAATAGGGGAAAAAAAAAAAAAAAAAAAAGAAAAGAAAAGAAAAAAACTCCCAAAACAATCAAACAAAAAACAACCCCAAAACAAAATTTCCCAGGACTTCCATCAGAGGGTTTATAGTTAATTTCCCTTTGGCCAATTACTCTCTTCAGAAGTTTCTCTGGCATATTATGCAGACTAAGCGTTAAACCTGGGAGGTAGTTTAACTTTCAGCCTGTCGAGCACATCTTTGCATTGCTGGTTAACGACTTGTGAACTTCATTGTCAGATGATGCTTTTCGACTTTGCATCGACAGTTGATGGCTCTCTGCCATGAGCCCAGCAACTGATGGGGTTTGAGGGTGCCTCTCGCCCTTGTGAAATTCAAGTTCATTCTTTTTCTGCTCCCCTCGCTTTCTCCCTGCAAATTTATGACTTGCTAACAAATGCATTGCTCTTGATTCCCTCCTCTTCAGTGATCTTTAAGATCTCTCATCTCATAAGGAAGAGGCAGGTGGGTGATCTGCTTAAAAAAAAGAAAAGTTTCCACAAGTATGGCATGTCTTAAGGCTGCCTATGCATCTATACAATTTCTGTTGACTTAATTCAGCCTTTTTGTCAAATTACACAGCAGTAATTACCTGCACTAACCAAAACATTTTCCTCAAGGTGCCAGCACTCCTGTGAGAACTGTAGGCTGCTGTACACAAGCAGCTTCCTTTCACCATTCTTCATACAAATTGAATACTTCCTCTGCTGATCTTTACAGTTGTTCTCTGAATACCATCCACAATTAATTAAATATTCCTGCAGCTCACTCAGTCCTTCAAAAACCTTTGTCCAAGCTCGTTATGCCCTAAGAAGCTAATAACCTTTTTTGCACCTTTGCTGATTTTCTCACAATCTCTCTTCCTGCTACAGGAAGGAAAAAAGTCTTAAAGGCTTTTGGTTTTCCCTTGAAGATAGATTTGAGAACCCAGGACTAGAAGTTACTGGAAACATCCCTGAGTCCTGCGCTCTGCTTTCACAGAGCTCATGATGACTTTTATAATCATCTGATTTCCATTTAAAGATTGGTCAATCTGTTGGCCTTCCTGCATCTGTCAGGAGGCTGCTCCAGAAACTTTACTCCTTGATGCCTCAGGAGGTAAAGGTAAAGGGGCAGGGTGGGCCTTTAGCAGAAGCCACCCATATGTCCAAGCAGCACCATTGCTGTGACAGTGCCAGCAAAGCCAGCTTGTCCCCCTGCTCTTGCCACCAGTGTTGGTCCACTGCAGCTGCACGGAGCTGCACTGTGCTGATCTGGCGCCCAGGAAATCAATAGCAGTCGAGGTGGAAGGAATTACAGCACGTTCCTAGTAATTGTGCAAATACAAATTTATTACTTCAAACTCTTCTCTAATGTAAATCTAGTGAGGTCAAAGGAGTTAGAGCAAAACTGGCCATTTTGTTTCATCTGTTATGCTAATTTTTATAATGATGGATAGCAGCTATTAAGAGAAAGGAACTTTCAAATGCCTGGAAATACACTAACCTGGGAAATGAGCTGCAAGGATGCCAGGAATTACTTTTTGTGCAGATGGGTATTCTGCCTAACGACAGTGCTTAATGTTGCCAAAAACCTCCACCAGTGTGAACTGCGACAGCTCCATCAACGTAGTGCTGATTAACGGGAGCAGAGGGTCCTGCCCTTTGAGTGAAACACGCCAGCCTGTTACAGAGGAGCTCCTGAGCTTGGCAAGTAACAGCATCTCCCTACATCAAAACCTTGCTAACCTGCAGGTGCCCTCTCCAGGGACTGTGTAAGGTTTTCTGCAGTTTCTTGAGTTTGCTCCTAAAATCCTCTGTTGCTTGTTTAACCTTTCTAAGACTTAAACAAAAGGATTATTTTCTGTAAGAAATCCTTAACTTATGCACAGATAAACTAAGAGTATAAAGGTCAATGTTGCTTCATCACTGCTGAAGTGAAATCAAAGATTTAAAAGGCCATTCTGCAAAATAATATTTCATTTTTAGGAGGAAAAGTAAACTGTTATTGGTTAGAATAATAAGATTTTGGCATGTGCTAATGGATTTTTTTTCATTCACCTGACATGATGCTTTCTTTTTTCCATGACCATTGCAGTTCATCATTGCACAGTTACTCAGAAAAGCTGGGTTTAGTTCAGAAAGAAAGACTATTGAAAAACTATTAAAGCATCAAACCACCTCTATAAACTTATGTCAATACAGGAAGAGCTTTTACATTTAGGTAGGATAAAACTAGGATGTATTAAGGCTTTTCCTGTATTATTAAGATCTTTTAATTGGCTCCATTTACCCAGGAAAGACAGTGTGCTACCTTCAGTGCCTTTTCCCCTTTGCAGTGGTGTCAGCAAAAAATCAGCCAGAGAAGCGAAAGAAGAAAGAAAAGACAGAAAACAACCCCAGAGACCACTCTGTGTAGAAATACCCAGCAGTAGGGAATTGCCTAGACAACCAAGGCTGTATTCAGACTATCTAGCTTTATTAATTTGCTGACAGCCTGCCACTTCTCACTGGCATCAGCGAGCAAGCAAGGTAAGCTGCAGCTAATTAATGCCCAGGCTAGATGCTTTCTTCAAAGACTGTTTTAGACAGACGCTGGTCTTACCCAACTGAAATGCCAACTCAGTTGAAGTGTCCCTGCAAACTCCACGGTCAGGCAATTTATACAAACTTGGTATATTTGAATGTGTTGTGCAGAAGGATGTCCAGGTATCCTAAATATGAACCATGTCCAACACGTACTTGTAGGTCAGATAATTACCAAAAATTGAAGCCTTTAGCAGGATGAGAAGATATTCCTCTCCATCTTTGATTTGAAATAGTTTTAGCTTGTATGAAAACAGACTCATAAGACTGGAAAATATCTCCAGCCTTAGGCTGTATCAAAACATTTGTGACAGATTTGAATGGACTTAGGTGCAAGTCATGCCAGGTCAAGTTTCCATCTGAGAAACCATTTGCATTAGGGGTCCTAGCACCACGGTAACACAGAGAAAGAGGCACTAATGATATTTAGCACATTAACATGAGGAACAGCTATTTGCTACATCCTCAAGAATAAATGTAGATGAACTCATAGCGAAGCTGTGCTTCCAACCCTTCCTTGCTGTGCAGGGTTTTTATAGAGGTTCAGACAACATGCCTCACCACGGAGTGAGATGATTTGAGACCTAGTTTGGGCACAGTATGTCAATATGGCAAAGAATATATGATCTATGTTAGTCAAACTCACCTGACACAGATTCAATTGTAACTCCTTGTGCATTTTGGTGAATAAGTAGTGCATACCTGTCTGAAAGCCATTCGTGCCTGCTCAGATAGCCATAGGTTCCTCACTGGAAAATGGTCTCGGCAAAAGATATTCAGCCCTTACACCCATGTGTGGGTAAGCTTCCTTGACAGAAGCAGATGGGAGGTTCATGTGCTTCTATGTTAGAATGTCTGTCATTCTCCCGTTTCTTCTATGTCCTGTATCTTAGGTTATGAGACGTGCTCTTCTCAATGCCAGTTAAAACGTAGGTGTAAAACACAGAAGGCACGTTCATTTATAACTACACAGACTATAATTATGTGTAGTCTAGGGCTTGTTTCCTGAACTACAAAGGAGGAAAATTGGGTTAGGTGGGTGTGAGTAAAGTAACAAGCAGGAACATATCTTTTAGAGGTTACGAAACCACCTTGATTTCCCAGTATCAGAAATGCTGGCTATGAACAAACAAATCAGAAAACTGCTCACAGGCTGAGAGTTGGGACAAATACAAGAGAATTGGGAGCTGATAAGGGAATATTAACAAATTCCTGATCCAGCCTGGGAATTTAGCATTGCAAGCAAAAATGGAGGAGAAATATGAAGTCACCCCTACAGCTTATCTGTGGAAAGATAAATGCAAACTTGGGATTACCAGGTGAGATATTTTAGTGAGAAATGGGGACTTTAATGTCATTATATGAAGCAGCAGTGAGACCTCTTCCCATTTAATATTATAACTACTTTCAGTCATCCATATGAGCTTTAATTGAAACCAGAGGAGATGGAGGGAAGAGGTCTGAGGTGAATTGAGAGTCATTTAGGAAAGAAGATTGAAAAGCCAGTCCTGTGTAGCTTGTGGGGAGGAAGAAAGGAGACAAGAACCAGCTCCATAAAAATACTTGAGTAAGGAGGAGTGAGCAAAACAGCTACTGAAATGAAAGCTGATGCTGGTGCCAGAATATGTGGGAACAAACTCCTGCTGGACATGACAGGAAGGGTCCTGACTGGCAGGGTCATGGACAGTCTGGAATACTCTCCTAGAAGGAGTAACAGGCAGAAAACACAACCTTGTTTTAAGTTGGAGCATAGTCTTTTCATGAAAATAGCCATAAACAACATTGCATGTGACATGGCAGAGAACTGGGCTATGTAATCCAGGATCCTCCTGCGCTTCTAGTTCTAAATTGCCTAACTGGAATAGAACAGCAGCAAACCAAGGCCTTTGGCCGCTCGTTACTGGAGATTTGTGGAATATTTTTGCAGCAGTCGCAATGCCAGCAGCTCCAGTGTCCTGGCTAAACACCAATATATTCCTCTGCTATTTAAGTCCCCCCCGTGGTTTCACTTAGTAATGCTACTCTTTGCTTCCTGCCCCAAAATTGTGGCACAATGCTGCTTTTTTTGTGCTTAAAAAATATTTCCTATTTACTGAACTGCTCTTCAAACTGTAGTATAATTCACTCTGGAGTGTAACTGCGTTGCATTTTAACCTCCACAGAAATAGCATGTGCAAGTGTGGAGAGAGGACGGGAGAAAAAATAGCTATACAAAAATAATCCTTATGACAGCACTGAGCCCAAGTGAGCAATATTACCCTTATTTTATAGTAGGGAATTGCTGGTTCTTTTCATCTATAAGCAAATAGAGTTTGAAACCTTTCCCGCGAAAACACAATAAGCAGGTGTGGTTTGGGGCTTTGCTATCAGCTGTAGCCTTAAGGCTATCTCTGGAAACTTGGTCTTCAACCTTGATTCATAAGCCTTTCAATGAAGTCTAAAGTTGAATTCTGGCTTTCTGTCAAAATCAGAGAAAATTAATATCAGTGGCCTAAAGACCCCAATTTGCACTGGCAGGCTAGGATTTTGGAACAGTATGAATTTCTCAAGGTGTGTGTCGATGACTGTTAACTTGCATTACTGGTATTGCAACAGTGCTCGAATCTTTCCAAACAAGAATAATGACGTGTCCTATCCCAGGTCTGTATCTATGGATGGCAGATATTACATAGAACAAGGTATCATTATTATTATTATTATTTAATTCTTGTAACAATCACTGGAGCGGCAGAGCTACTCCCACAGCTGCATTAAATATCATGACTAAAATATGCAATCCTTTTATTATTTCATCTTCTATGAGAAAAGTGAACTGTCGTGTTTCAACAGAAGATTTTAAGTGCACACTTCTCCATAAGTATGATGAAAAATGCAGCTCACAAAATGTGCCTTGCTATTCCAGTTTTGCCTATATTCAGTAATGCAGCCAAGTATCCAGATACCTAATATAGCTCTAGACAATATGGCTTGGGTCCTAGAGCTGTACAGGTAGTATGGACAAAACATGGACTCATCAGCCCCAAGAGTGGAATAAATTAGCCTATGCTGAGCTCTGCCTCGACAAGTTACTTTAATATTTGAATGAATCTTAGAGATAGCTTGAGTAGAGCTGACTATAAGCACAAGCCAAGTAGGCAGGTTTTCAAGGGCATTTCCCACCAGGACATGAAAGCTGCTGAGTTAAGAAACTTTTTGCCTAATTTTGCTGTGCCAGAGTCCCTGGGAAGGGAAGGTGCAGGAGGAAAAGCTGTTCCTGCTGAAGCCAGCAGAACAGTGCTGGCCTCCCACTGCAACTCTTTCACACCCTGTGGCACAGACAGGCCACCCTTCCTTGGGGTCTGGGAGAACTTCAGGTGTGCCCACTTTGATGATCTAGGGTAGGCTGATGAGGGCCCTTTTCTCAGCAGCAGTGTGTGTGCAGTGGTGCCTCCCATGGCCTTGCAGAGAAGATGGGGAGATATGTGATAGCAGCGGCTCTGAGGGGTTGTGACAAGTGCCTGGCCAGGCCCTGCTCTCCAGGACAGGTTTGTTGCAGAGGAGCTTCATGGAGTGGAGTGAAATTTGGTCTGTTAGATATCCTGGAACCACCTCCTGGGGATAACGACTGAAATATTGAACACAGTTCAAGTGCTGTAGCCAGCAGTGCTAAGGAGTGCTGCAGCACTTTGTATCAACAGTTCCCCTGGTACTAGAGGCTTTGGGTCCAGACATATCACTTTGCTAATAGGTGACAAAAGCACAAATAGGGCCAGGTCACTCAGTGCCAGGATGGAAGATCCTCCTGCCCAGCCTGATAGGGAGAGCTTTCATCCCTGATAAGGGCAAGGCACTTCTACACCAGAGACTGTGTGGATTATCCCTGGCCACACTCTCTAGGAGAAGGTGCCAGCCCACATTCATGCAGGTTCTTCTTCCACTCCTCAGCCTCACTATCATCTTCCCTCACAGTCTGTTTCCAGGTGCTCACTCCTCATCCATCTGCCTCATCCGGGCAGCATTTGTGGCAAGGGTGCAGCAAAAAGATGCCACTTCTTCGTGACAAGGCAGCGCTGCAGTGCCCAGGCTCTCGGTGTGTGCTAGGGTTCTCGCCAACGAGTCCTTCCCTCCCAACCCGTCGCGGAGGCGAAACTTTGCTTTCTCGGGGTACGAGTGACCCCGGAGAGAGCGCGGGCTGCAGCAGCATTATAGTGGTACGTACTGACACGCAATGTCAGGCGCCAAAGGCCCGGGTGCCCCTCGGCAGCAGGGCTTCGAGCCGGCAGGACAGCTCGGGCCAGGAGAGGGAGCCGTGGCCCGCGCTCGGAGCCCGCCTCCTCCAGCAGGACACCGTGAGCTGCGGGAGGGACGCCGCGACAGCCCTTCCGCGTTACAAACCCGCCTCTGCCCGCCCGCGCTTGGCACCCGTCGCCTGGAGCTCCCCCCGCCACGGCTGCTGCCGGTTCCCCGGAGTAACTCTCCCCGCCTCCCCTCCCTGCGCTGGGGATAAGGGGCGGCCGGTGAGAGCGGGGCGGAGTCGGGGGGACGAGGAAGAAGAAGAAGAAGGAGGAGGAAGAGCGAGAGCGTGGAGCTCCCTGCACCCTCAGGTGAGAGGTACACGCGTGTTCCCGTAGGCGGGGGTAGTGGGGGGCCCTCTCCGCGAACTTCCCCTCACTCAGAGGGAAAGTTTCTGGCGGCAGAGGCAGCGGGTTCGATCCCGGCGGGGCACAGCCGGCAGCACCCTTCGCTCGTCGGCCGGCCTGGAGGAAGCCTGGGAGAGCCCGGCGTCCTCGGGCAGAGAGAGACGCGCCGCTGCACGGTGAGAGCGAACGTGCGGGCCGGGGGTGTTGGGAGCGAGAGCTGGGACGGGCGCCTGTGGTCCCGGAGCCGCGCAGCGAAGGACGCGGCCGGTGTGAAGGCAGGTCCGAGCCGTAGCCCCGTGGATGCGTGTCTCGCCGCCTGTGCAGCATTCCCCTCCGCACCCGGGATGCGGAGCAGTTTGCTTAAATACCCTCTTTTGGGCTAGGGAGATTTGGATGCTCTCAGCTAGAGCGCTACGTGCACTGACGAATGCAACTTTAACTGTCATCCGCATCGCAAACGCGTGAGCTTCTGATATGTGCTCTCTTCCGCTGTTAAACATGTCTTTTAAATGGAAGAGGGGAGAGGAAGGTTTCAGACTTAAGCCATAGCAAGAAAATAAAGTGGAAGAGATGCATCCAAGAAAACAGCTGAAAGTGGTTAGGTGCTGGCAGCAAGATGCCTTTTGCAGTGTGTTTGCTGGGGACAGCTGCCCCCTTATGCAAAGCATTTTGGGGGGGGGGGGTATCTGGATGGAAAGTGGGCAGTAGGAATGCTTTTCTGGGAAAAAAAAAAAAAAAAAAGGTGGGGGGAAGGACAGAAAAGAAATCATCAGAGCTCCAGTGCTTCAGGTGGCCCTTTTCTGTGCCAGTGTCACTTCCCTTCATTACAGTGGCCGTGCTTGTTTCTCAGCCCAGGCTGTTTCTCAGAGTGTGTCTGTGCAGTGCTTGGCACAACAGGATCCTCATCTCGGGGCCTTAGGATGTTTCTGTAAACTGGGTTATAAATACACTCTCACACACAGTCTTTCCATCCCAGCCTCTGCTTTGTGAATAGCTGGTTATAATGTGTGGATAAAAATTCTGGTTTTCTGTACAGATCTTATTTTCTTGTAAAATGATGCTTTTGTTCAATGCATTTAGTTCTGTGTTCCTAGGAAAGGCTTTTTATTCCTGCATTTGGGAGATTGTAGCAAGCTCCTTATCTTTTGTAAAAAATTATTTGCTATATAATTAAAAAGTGCTATTTTCCTGACACTCAATTTTTAACTGTGGCCCTTCTTGGGTAAGCAGAACTGTCACTAAACGTAAACTTCCATACGCAGAAGGATTAGGGGTATTATTTATTAACTGTACTGTGGAAAGTCCGTATCTCATAACTTAGAAGGCCATTTATAATGGGTTGCTTTTGGCAGCTCCAGAAGATTTACTTACTGTCTTGTATTCCTTGCAGGACAAGCCTCTCCTATTTGCATGGAAAGCATCACTCCAGCCCAAGGGCTTTCTG
The DNA here is from genome assembly GCF_963264785.1 of Psittacula echo. Lineage (NCBI taxonomy): Eukaryota > Metazoa > Chordata > Aves > Psittaciformes > Psittacidae > Psittacula > Psittacula echo. The sequence continues at coordinate 27,026,153 of NC_137740.1, read as the reverse complement.
TTGGTAGGGCTTGGTGCTGGAAAGGGTCCTGCTTTCTGTCTCCACTGCCTGCCTGTGGTGAGCAGTGGAGGGCAAGCAAAGGGGATTAATCTCCAACACCCATTCTCCTTCCTTGGAAGTAGATACAAAGTTGTTGCTGCCGCTGGAAACACCTTCTCTGTTGGAGCAGTTAAGGATGAGGGATAACAGGGGATGCTGGGAAGGTGGGAGCTGCTGCATGGAGGTGAAGCAGGGGGCTGTGGGGTGAGAGGTTATGTTTCAAACAACAATGCCCTGTGTAAGGCAGAGGGCAGATCTACCTGCACGCAGCTTTTCTTCCCATGTCTCTGAATGTAGCTTGAGTTAAAGTGGTTATGAATTACATAGGAAGAACTGTGATTGCTTTAAGTCTGCCTATGTCTGGTCCCTCCAGAGTCCTTGAAGGAAACCTGGGTCTGAACTTCTATGGGCTCTCTCCTTTCAGACCTTCAGCACTCTGCACAGGTATCCTGCATCTGAGTATTAGCTGGTGTGTATCAGGGATGAGTACTGAGATGGTCCAGATTTGAGAAAGCTCATACTCTGGGTCAGGTAGTGCTACCTCAAAGTGCCTGGGAGGAACACATAGAGAAGAGACTTCAGAGGGTTGAGAGAGTGGTGTGACAGCATGTTGGATGGTGCCTGGATACATGGAGGTATGGGAAACACCTCCTTGCTGCCCCCAGTGCTGTAATTTTAAGCTCTGAAATATGTGTATGAGAAGGACGAGTCAGGGAATGTTTGTCCCAGCTTTATTCCGTCAGGCCTGCTTGTGCCAGCTGCTGGCACTAAGGAAGAAGCATTTCACTCCTTCAGAGTAAGAGGCCAGAACATGTTCTTTATTCTTTCTTCTCACTTATGTTTGGATTTTGATATTGGTTATTTTGGCAGGTGCATTATTCATATTCCTTTCCCCATCTGTCCTGGGTCCCCCACTGTTGTTAAATGTCCTCCCATTTCAGCAAGACTCTGACTTGCCAAAACTTGCTACAAAGATAACCCTTGCAGCTGGCTGTGTGGGAAAGGTGTTCCACCCTGGCTCTCGGAGCACAGGTTGTATTAGCAAGGTGGACGGTTAGGAAGATTATGACCACTTTTGTAATGTGAATGTGTTCACGTATCTGTGAGCATCCATGCTGTCCGGTCTTTCTTTTCATCATACAGCAACATGGAATGCTTCAGGAATAAAAATAGATATATGGAAAAGCCTATATAAGCTGAAATCTGTGAATAACGCCATGTTATCTGGGAACTGAAATGCTTTCCACAGTGAAGCTCACAGTTCGGATGTTGCCGGCTCTCCTCCTTCCTCCACTGCCTTTCTCTTGACACAGCTCATGGATTTCACTGCCCACATAAGCAAAGCCAAGAGCCATCTCCTCTGTGGTGCCAGGCTGATACAGCCTGGTTGATAGCATCTCTGTACCTGCTGGGTGAGAGCTGGTGCTCCTCTGGCTGTGTGAGGTGGGCCAGACATAGAGGCAGAAGGAAGGCCAAGCTGGCTGTCATGTTTGCCACGCTTGAATGACCCCCCTCTCTTGCATGAGCTCTGCTGCCTGGGTATAGCTCAGGGGCTCATGCACAGGCAGGTTTCTTTCCCTCCAGGGTTTGTAAGTGCTTTGTTCTGTTCCACCATCAGCAGAATGTATGGCTGAGATTTGGAGACAGCTTCTTCTGGGAGGTATTTTAGGATTTCTCCCCACACCCCGATGTTTTCACAGAGCAGGCTTCTCACGTTTCTCAGCCCCAGTGTTATGTGTAGGGCTTTTGCATGTGACAGATCCACGTGTATCCTCAGAGAGTGTAAAATGGAAACTGATTTGGGGAAATTAGTTCAAATTGTGCCTACGCTTTTGGGAATTTTTATCTTAGCCAGTGCACTTGCTACCTTCAACCTCGGAGGTCCCAATGAGACACATGCTCACATCATTATGTTCATAAATTCAGAGTCTTATTTAACAGAAAATAAAATAGAGGTACCTGAATATACAAGTGTATGTATTTTGTTATAGGGTTCCTAAAAATAGTTGCTGGTAAAACAGGATTTCTACTGCAAGCCAAGAATTGTCTTTAGTCAGTTGTTTGTTCACTTAGCGACTCAGTTTCATCAAATGGGGGCTTTATCCCCAGGGATTCCTCTTGACACCAGTTTCTCCCGAGTCTGGATGATTATCCAATTACAATTGTAAGATAATTACAGCAAAGAGAACTGGCTAAAGATAGAACTCTCTGAGAGTGTTGGGGAAAGAGAAGGAAGGAGTGTGAGAGAGTGAGAGCTTCACTTTCTCATATGAGAGAGTAAAATGAGGAGAATTATACCAGTCCTTAACTTTTGCAGTGAGTGGAGTCAAGGTCCCCGGTGTTGGCTTTGGACTTTCTTGCCTTCCTTCTTTCTTTCTTTATACTTCTCTGTCTTTTATTATGTTCTGACTCCATTTTTATATGAAAAAGTTTTATTGATTCTTATGGAGTCTTTTTAGATTTACATGTGTTAACAAAAAGGGATTGTTAACTTAAAAGCTCTGTGTGGGGCAAGGAATAAGAGATTGCTGTGAATTCTGAGCTGAGTCAGGGGAGTGGAAGGTGGCTTCTTCTCCTGCGAACAGCCAGACAACCCTTACCTTGGAAATGCCACCTAGAGTAGTGTCATGAAGAGCTACCAGCTATCTCTAGGTGGCCACAGAAGAAGATCGTATTGTCATGCCTGGAAGGAGAGCTGAATGTGCTCCCATCCCATGCTCATCATGGGTATTAGCATCCCTGAGCTGGTGTGAGAGACTGTCTAGTTGATTCAGAAGCATTTCTTTATTTTATTTTATTTTATTATTTCTTTATTCTTCTTTATTGCTAACAGCTCGCTTAAATGGGACTGGGCAAGCTTTAGTGTTTAACCTTTGCAGCTTTGAATCTGGCTTCAGCCAGTGTGGCCACGGGGCAGCGGGTTGTCTGGGCGCAAGCTGCATTGCAGACTGGAAATACCACAGTAAAAGGCTGGTTGTTAGCTTCGCATGAAGCTCCTTGGGCAGTTTTATTGTGTGACTGAAAGGCAGAGATACAACAGGAATCATGCACTTGCACAAATACTTAAGGAGCCTCTTCAGCTTTACTGAGACAAGGTGTTATCAGAATTAGAAGACTTTAAAAAAGGAAAAAATAAGTGTTAATACCTCTCTGCCTCTTTACCTAGAAAAGCTGCTGTGTGAGGTTTTTGTTTGTTTGGTTTTTTCTCCTTTTCTGGTTTTGCTTAATCCCTTGCATGACTGAAATGAAAGTGTAATGGAACATCTTGACTGTCTTAGGCCTGATGCTCTCCATTTCCAGCTATGTGATATTTTCAGATGTTCAGAATGTGATTCTTACATATTCGATCAACTTGTGTATAAAAGCTTTTGAAACTGTGACCTTAATGTTTATCCTTAGTGCTGACAGGATGCTGTGGAGCTGTTTAACTATGTATTTATAACAATTATGCTGCTTGGTGAGAAAGACATGATGTTTTCCTCTCTGAGGAGTTGTTTTCTGGTTTTTTTCTTTTTGGCTTTTCCTGCCTGTGATTTGTGGTTATAGTTGCCTTTCTTTATCATTTTACCTTTGTCCTAAATGTAAATAAAGAGCTAATTACAGTTAATCTCAGTGCAGAGGAGTGAAGTTTTTTAGAGTGAAAAATAACTCCCATCTGTTACATTTGCAGTTGCATTTTGGGGTTTGCCTTCTACTCGGAGGGAAGCCAAAACTTATCTTGCTCCATTTAAAGTTTTCCCTGGTAATATTTAAACTGGATTTTCAATAATTTAAAAAACAAACAGAAATGGAAATAGCTTTTCAAATTATGTTTGGCCACGTTCTTAACGTGCTGCTTGCTAAAACCTGAATAGCTTTGTCATATTCCTGCTGAAATGAGTTGAAATGCCATTACCAGGTTCTATAGGAACAGGTTTATGACCTTATTATGGAAAAGCATCTATTTTTCATAGTAGTTTATTGCATTTTTTTGTTTCCTGCCGCTGGGGCTCCATGTGCCCAGCCAACCAGCCCAAAAATGACTTGTTCCAAGGGAACTGCTGCTTAAGTAGTTACTATTTAAGACAGGCTCAAAGCCGAAGTTCTGCATGGTGGGTGTGTGGTACATTTAGCCCCATCAGCTCCAGTGACTGCTGAGCTCAGGGAATTAATCTATACTTTGCACTCATATGTTATCTTTCATCTTGGAATCTCCAAGTACTTTAGAGACATTAAGATGCACAGCTGTGGTGTGAGGTGGAGAGAGGCTGTTATAAATGTGGCAGGGGAAACAGATTTTAGAAACTTCTACTAATGCGCTCAGTTCAAGGGACAGCCATTTATAAGCTCTCTGATGCCTGATTATCAGCAAGGCACTACAGTTTCTCATGCACTACCATTGGTGATTGATTCTTCTGTAGGTTTCATGTAGATTAACCAGAAACTCGCGTTGCTATCCTAAACTACTAGACTGTTTAAAAATCTTCAACCTTAGAGACTTACAGGAACATAGTAAATGGCAGTGGCAGGACCCAAATTTCTAGCTATTTTTTTGCAGAGGTTAGCTTTCTTGCAAAAAGCAAATCCCACAGGGAGCCAAAAGTAAAATGATCTCAGATCCGTCCCAGCATACTAACATCCAGGGCCCCACCTGCATAGATTTACCAGCAGTCTGTTGGTCCAGAGCTCTGGGATCTATAAAATACTTATTCTGACAGTAACAGCCGTACAAATCCACTCTAATACAAATAGTTGGATTTGTTCTGTTGAGAAATAGCTGCCTCCCTTCAAGAAATAGCTGCCTCCCTTCAAGAAATAGCTGCCTCCCTCGTCTTCCTTCAAGAACAGACACCTCCTAGCCCTTGTTTATAAGGAGGGATTCTGATAGCGGGAGGAGGATGTCGGTGTTGCTGCTCAGTGCAATAACATTGTGAGATTGTGAAGGTCTTGTAGGGCATCCAACGTGTTTGAATGAGTGCAGATGTGCTGTTGAATCCTAGAATACGTTGCTGTAGCAAATTGTGCTGGTTGCAGTTGAGCAGGACAGGGCTGATGTGTTGAGGTGATTGATGGATGTTGCTAAACTTGACTCCACTGGAATAACATCACCATGGACTGGGTTGTCTTTCACCCTCATCCATTATCCTGCAAAAATAGCCATAGCCTCAGTGCATTTACCTTTCTCCAACTTCCGTTGTTCTCTCTCATGTTGCTATGTGGACTTTAGAGAGGCTCTGTTGCACGCACACAGATACCCTTGATCTAAACCCAGGGAGAGGTGGAAAAGCTTTTCTTGAGGTTTACTGTGTCTTCTTCCCATTGCACAGGGAATGTGCATCTTGGCATTTTTTGGCTGCTGAATAGCCCTGGTTTGTGGCTATCCAGGAAGGCAATGTTTCCCCTTTTCTAAGCTCTCTCAATGGCCTTTGTCTGCAGGTGTAATGACTGTAGTTGGTGGCAAGAGGTTTCAAAGAGCAAGAGGGAAACTCAACCCACCTTTCTAAAGACACTTGGTGATTGCTTCCTCTTAATGCAAAGAGGTGAGCCAGCCAAAAGCTAGGGTCAGTGCGTAGTTGAGAATATGAAGGCTTCTGCTTCCTGGCATTGAAAGTACTCAGAAATGAAATTTTTTGATACTTTTCAGATTTTTGTCCCTTTGTAGCAGGTTTTTATGACAGCGCAGTTTCCTCCTGCCGCTGCTCCTTGTAGCCCTTGGAAATGTCAGCAGTGCATATATTGCCTTTTGTTTGTCATTCAGCTGGAGAAAGGAATTCATTGCCCTCATGAGATCAATCTTATTCTCCCCAAATAATTAATATTGATGACAGTCACAGCATAGTGCTGCCTGAAGCTCTCTCTCAACCTTACCACTGTGTAGGTGCTGTGGGTCACACAGCAGACCTTCTTGTAGGAGGCTCCTGGGCTTGAAAATTCAGGGTGCCATTTTTCGAAGGTTGAATTTAGAGCTGCAGTGATGGGGTCAGTGCAGGCTGAGCCTGAGCAAGTTCCCTGTCATGGTGCAACTTAATATTTGTAGAAGCAAATCTTAGAGATGTGGGGAGCAAATGCGATACACATGACATGAGAAGGATTGTCTTGTTCTGTGCCTCTTTTCTTCCTTTTCTCTGTTTGTACCCAGCTTTTTCTAGTTCCCTTTTCAGACCACAACTGTACTCTGCTGACCAGGAAGGGGCAGGCATGCAGTAGAAAATTGCTCTGATAATCACCAGTAGGACCAAGGTTAGGAATGTGGGGGTCTGAAAGGACCTCTGCAGACCTGCTTGTAGGTGGCGTGTTGTCCTGGGCTTTCAGTGCCTTTGCTGTTCCTTCTTCAATTGCTTTAAATTTTGCTGTGGATTGATGTGTAAAGCACACTTACAGAGCAGCCTCAGCTGGAGGAGGAGGAATGAAGCATCCTCACATCTTATTCTTGTTTACTTTTTCTTATAAGGCTAAACGTGATCAATTTAACATGATTAATAAAAATGCTAGGTGTGGAAACACTGTGTGGCCCTAACTTGAAAAAGTAAACACTTGAGTGACTTGCTTCTACCCCTGAATGTGTTGCTTACCCCAGGATACCTGGAGTCACTTGAGGAAATCCTCCTCTTATGCCACAAGGAGAGCTGGGGATCAGGCTTTCACCACTTGGCAGCAGCATGGGTAAACCTGCCTGTGGCGCTGGAGACATTGCAGTCTGCCTGGGGATTGTGTGGCAATGGCACAGTAAAAGAGATGCTTGGAAAGGGGAATGAAAGACAGTGGTGCTGTGCTTTGGAGCACAGTTGTGCTTGGAGGCTTTTTGCCTGCTGTGTCCCTCTCTGGGGGAAGAAGAAGGGGAAGCTGTTGGTTGAATACAGAGCAGCCACCCTGGGAACCCTGTTTGCAAGTGCTGAGGGCTGTAAGGAGAGGAGATGAAGTGAAAGAGCAGGTATGTAGCTGGCAGCAAGGGCTTGAACTATAGAAAAGAAGTCTTGGAACATTTTTTGGGACTGAGAGCCTATAGCAGCTGATGCTCAGCAGGGCGGGGTGCAGCCTTTGTGGCAATGGGGATGTGCAATAGGGCTGCAGAGCACCGGCTGTGCCAGGCTGGGCTTGTGAGGAGATGCCTCTTCTGGGAAAGCTGTTCTTGGGGTTAAGAGTCCCAGGCTGGTCCTGTGAAAGGCAGTAAGCCCAGGTGATAACCCTGCTTGTGTCTGCATTGTATTCTCTGGATTTAGTGACTTGAGCTGATCTAGCGTGCGGTTGCTGCTGTGCAATCTGTTGCACAATGTGGATGTGCTGATATGTCTACAGGGGCAGTGGAATAACGTCGTAGGGAGGGCATTAGGGTTGCTTACATCTAAAAGCTATTAAGGTTGGGAGGCAGAGTGTATGAATTAAATGCTTGTTCTCAGATGTCTCCAGGGGCTCCATGAAAGCAAATCAGAACTCTTCCCGCAAGGGGGGAATCTCACTCTGGATTCCTTAAGTCTCCTCCGGTCTTTGAGCCATGTTGGTTGCAGATTTCTTTTTTTTTTTTTCCTAATCAAAAAGATTAGTTTGTCAGTTTATTTCCCGGTAGCACAATATGTGGGTATTTCTCAGAGCTCTCCTTTCACTGTAACATTGCCGTCCAAAATAGAAGTATTGTGTTTGGCTTCGTGGAAGGTCTCAGCTCTCTTTGAAGCTCTGTTGGAAGCTTTTCATTCCGTGGCTTATTCAGACTTAAAAAATAGACTATCTTGGTTGGATACCTTTTCCTTGAGCACAGAAGTGCTCTTGCAGACTGGTGTTTGAACTGCTCGGTGGCCAGCGTGTATGCATTTGTAATATGTGCTGTTTGATTTCTTAGCTCTGGCTCTACCTACCTGCACCTCTTCAGCCCTCTTCACAGACCTCTTGGTGGCAGTCCCAGTGGTTTATTTGTCTTGTCCAGGTGTGCATATATTTTGGAGACGTGACAGATTATTGAGGTAGTTTATTTTAAATGCATGAAAGGCAGCATGCTCTGCCTGCTAAACAGCTGCCAGAGTATAATCAGCAGTACCCTGGGCTCCAGCAGAGCAGTGTGCAAGATCTGTAGCATTTCTGTTTTGCCAAGCCCCAAGAAGACTGTAGGAGAACTGCAAAGGCAAGGAGGGGGGATGCTGACTTTCTTCAGATATATTTTCAAGCTCCTCGTGTCCTCTTCTTTCAACATGTCTATATGGTGCTTTTTTCTTTTCTCTTGAGAGGGGCAAAAAATAGCTGCTTCTTCGGTATTCTGATTGTTAGTGTTAAATCTGTTGAACGAAAAGGATGCCAGGAGGTCTAATACCTAAATGCCAGTAGCGGATCACAAACTCCTTGACTGGCAGTCACCTCCGTGTCCCAGACATTGGCACCTGCAGAGGCAAATCTTGCCCTACAAAGGAAGCTCCCAGAAATGACTCATTGTAAATTAGCATCTCCCCACTTTTCCCTGAGCCTCTGAGCTCAAGGTGGGGCTGCTCCCTGCTCTGCCCTTGGAAGCTCTTGGTGCTCTTACAAGGGCAGCCTTGCTCCTACAGTTTGTGTGCTATGTTGAAGGAGAAATAGCTTGGGACCACCTCCTGGAGTGACCCCAGAGTGACACAATGCTGAGTTGGTTCATCCTCAGGTTGGAGATTTGGTAAAGTAATTATTAAAAAGCCAGCAGACTGCAGGACTTGGCCTGGATATGCAGTGCAGGAGGCCAGGAAAGGGCAGTGGTGGGTTACAGGAAAATGGAGATGCCTGGTGTCATGTCCTCAGCTGGCAAACAGCTGGCTGAGAAGAATCTCTTCAGATTTTCTTATTCCTTTTTTTTTTTTTTTTTAATTATTATTCCTTTCCTCTTCTGGGTACTTGGCAAACCTGGGTATAAAGCTGTGCATGAGTGCTATAGTTCCCCAGTGCTAGGAGCCAATGCTTTCAGGTCCTGTGTGATGGTGGCCTGGTGAAGGAAGCTCTGGCGAAGGAAGACAGAAGATGCTTTGTGTTAAGTGGTGACTCCACCTGACTCCCACTAGTTCACTTCCACCCCCCCCCAAAAGAAAGTGTTTAATATATGCTGTGATTCTAGATGGTGAAAAAGTTTCGGTCTGCTGAAATGTAAATGTTTCCTTTGAATCTGATTATATAAATTGCTTTTATAATAGAGACGTTTCAGATCAAAAGCCTTTCAGCCTCCTGTCATTGGCCATGAGACAGCCTGGTGAGTGCAGCCACCCTGGCAAAAGTAGGACTTGACCATCCATCTTGCAGGTTTGTGCCTTGGTTGTGTCGCCATTAGATGCACTGATTGGGTAGCATTCACGGCTTCTGCGATATCCCTGATTACAGGCCGGGCTTCAGCCCTGTTTGATTCCTGATGAAATGTGCCTGGCTGTTACGGAGCTGCTGCCAAGACAAACTGGGTTCCCTGCTCTTAGGAGAGATGCGAGTGTTTTAACAAGGACAGTGCTGGGGACCCTTGGTTGGTCAGTATGTCTGTGTTTGAAGTGTTGAGCATGGCATAGCGTGCACTGCAGCAGCAAAACTGCTCTGAGCTGCTTATGGCATTCATCATCAAACTGTCATTGGTTTCCACCACATTCTGTTCCTGGAAGCTGTCTGGAAAGGAAATCTTTAATGAATGTGCTAATTTCTCCTAGAGAGAAAAAGCTGGACTCCTGAAACTTCTCGCCTGCCTTTCTACCCTGTCTCCAGGGATTTTGGTGTAATGTTGTGTCGCTCAGGAGGGCTGTCTGCAGGACTGGCCAGCTCGCCGCAGGAGTGGTCCTGCTCCAGGCAGCGATGCAAGTGGAAACGCTGAGGCTGCGGTGTAAAGCAGTGCCATGCGGTACCCACACGGCCTCTGGAGGAGAGGCAGGTCAGAGAGATGCTGCGCAAATCCTGGCTAAGTGCCACCAAGATGGTTTATGCTACAGTAATTCCTTCTTTTGTCTGAATTACTCCTGCACATACTGAAAAGCAAAAGTGTTTCCTGGAGGGCTGAAGGGCCTTTTCCCACTTTCCATTAGTGTTTTTGCTATTGCTTTTCTGCAGCTGCTTTTGCAGGCTGCTCTTTGTCTGCCTTTTGAATTTACTTGGGCTGTACATGTATTTTCTCCTTAGTAAAACCCAGCAAACTCACCAAGCAGTTTTCTCCAATGCTGCTGTGTGATGATGCAGGAACCCAAGGCTCATGGGCATGCAGCAGGATGGGAGTAGAGGAGCTGTGCTCCTCTCCTGAGCACCAGCCTTGTTCTACAGCCCTTCAGCTCTGTTCAGTGCCCTTCAATGTGGCATTGAAGCAAAGCATTTCTTAAGCTAGCTCAACCTGGTTTCTGCTAACTTTCCTGTGTCTGCATCTTTTTCCTGAGGCCAGTCCTGTGCTCTTGAATGCTTTTGACTCAGGGGGCTTGGTACAGAATTACATAAAGAAAACTATATGTAAACCCAGCTCTGGCTGGTGTTATTTTTTTCCTCTTTCTGAAACTGCTTTATTTTAAATGTCCTTTCAGCCAGAGTACTTACTGGAAAGGTTTTGAAGGGGGCTTTTGTTCTACATGCTGTAGCATGACTTCTCACTGAAAAGCAAAAAACCTGTCAGTTCTCCCTAGGTGTTGGTGGTTAGGAGGGACAAAGGCATTTTCTTGGAAAATGTGGCTGTGTTCTCTGGAATTGGCACCGTGACTTTGAGAATAGGTCTACAGTAGTTACTTTGAGTGCAGCTCTCCTCGTTATTTATTTGACATCTGTCTTGAGTTTTATAATTGCTTGGAAAGTGCGTAGGCTTTGTGGGGTCCATGCTGCTGAAGGCAGGAGTGAACAATTCCTTGCCTAGGTCTGCTTGGGAAGGGTGTCTTATTAAAAGATGTTTTTTATGAAAATGCTCATGGCCTTTTCTGACATAAAGGCCACTTCTGGCCAGTATCAAATGAAAGCCCAAACCTTTCCGCAGCCTTTGCTTTTAAGAACATGAGACACTTCCATGGCTGTGTTTCCCTCCACCCTTCTTTTCTTTGCTGCCCAATAGACAGAAGGTGAAAGTTTGAAGTAGAAAATGCTCAGAAATGAAAAGCAAAGAATTCCTGATCTGAGGAAAAAAAATAACAAACAAAAAAGCAACACCCTCTCCCCCAAAAAAACCCAACCAACCAAGCAACCAAAAAAACCCACCAAAAAACCCCACCGCCAAGCTAACAACAAAAACCATTTCAAGTAAGTTCCTTAAAAAAAATCTAGCAACAGCACAACAGCAGTTGTTTTCCTCAACTGCTCTACAAATTATTATTAAAATGTTAATTTATGGAGACATTGAGAACACTTTGGAGCCTACTGGTCTTGTGAGACATTTCTGGAGTGCTGAGGATGTATCAGAGCACTCAAGCCGCCTTCTGGCTGCTCTGACTGCCTGCTTTTAAGCTGTGGTGGGATTTCTGAGCTGTTATGCTCCTCAGCTCATTGATTTTATTCCTGGTTCCCTTTAGTGTTTGCTTTTTATTTTATCCGCTTGTGTACTAGAGGTGAGGTCTCTGACCTTTTTGGGTGGATGCAGCTGTGTGAACCCCTCCAGTGCAGACTGGGGTTTGCAGTCTCTGACCTCTGGCTGCTTTGGTTGCAGCCAGGGATACTGATGTTTCAGGGCATTGATACTCCCTTGTGCAGGAAGTTAATCAGACACCACTGGAATTGCATCATATGCAGGCAGAATTCTTTCTGATGTCACGACCAAAGAAGCAGGTTGCTGGAAAAGGTTAAGAAAACTCTTCTGTTCCTGGCAAGACTGGGGTGGGCTGTGGTTTTGTGGCATCAGGTTCTTACATGCATTGCAAAACCCACTTCATCTCACTGTGGCTGAATGGATGCAATGCTCTTTACATGGCGTCACTGGCAGAATCACGTAATCTTCCTTGGGAGAAATGATGACATTATGTGACCACAGGGCTGCTGTGGAAAGACCTTTCTTTTGGGGGATATATCACAGATTTTTGGGCCATTTAAAGCAAAGCTTCCTAGTGGTAGCAGCACTAGTGCATAAGAATTGGTTCCCCTGCTGTGTTAGTAGTACAAACCATCAGGTCTTGTGGCATTAATTAATTTGTTTTTTGAATAACCATGTACTACAGGAACAAAGCTGGCCTGCAGAAGTCATCCTGCAGAGCGGTCCTGCCTTTATCTCCTTCATTGTGTGTACAACCTCTCAGTTTCTTTACCCAAGGGGAAAATCCTCTTCCTTCACCTCGTCTGGCAAATTTTGGCATGGTCAGGGCATCCAGGAGGTTGTGATGGCTCCCCTTGACCAGCCCTTGACTCTGTGCAGCATGCCTTCCATGGCCCCTTGTATTTTGTATAGCTGTGGTTAGCTGAGTCCCATTCCTATAACAGAGAAATTGCTGTTACCTGACAGGCTCTGTGCCTGTCTATCTCCACTGGCAACATCTCTGGAGAGCCTGGAATGAACCAGAAGTGAATCACACTGTTTAGGGCTTTTGATTTTATAGCTGTGTAGAGCAAGAAACAAGAATATTCCTACTAGCAGGCAAAGCATGGAACTCTTGGATACCTTGCTCATGGGAAGAGAAGCCTGGTGGCTCTTTGAGACAGTTGAGAGAAGCATATTCCTATGAGCATAGTTAATGGCTGTAAATATTAGCTGACTGCAGAGTTCATGTATCACAGAGTAAAGCATAGTAGTTTATTTTGGCTTGGGGCCATGTAAATGGCCTTGCTCTAATCGAGAGAAACTCATCCAAAGTCAGTAGTTGTTCCTGCTTGCTTCAGGGCTGAATCCACTCCGATTTGTGCAAAATGCAGGAGAGAATCACTGGAAAATAAGGGTGAGTTAGGACATACTGTGCATTTATCTAATGACAAATGGAGAGGGAACCATGACGGATTTTTATGTTTACACTCCCTCTCTTCCAGCATCTGAATTCCCAAAAGTTCCTAAATTCTTACCCAAAGTGCAACGTGTTGGTTCTCTCTACCCAATCTGATGGCATAAAGAACTATCTTCAGCATTTTCAGAGTGTAGGAGTACTAAAACAAACAAATTTTATTACCTCCCTATGAAATCTTTTTCAGTGATACTAAGAGCTGGTTGTAGATAGCAATAGAGAAAGGTTTGATTAGCAGCTGGCACTTTGCTTTGGATGAAAGAGGTAGGAGACAAGCAGCCCTTTCAGCTGGAGCCCAGAAAGAAAACTCGTGTTCTTCCTAGCTTCTTGCCCATTTCTGAAGGCTGATGGCTTCCGAGGCAGTCTGCAGCCCTTTGCGTGGCCTGTGCAAAGAAGAACAGGCTTGCTCCGGATTTCCTTTGTCTCTTTGAGATGAGCCCAGCAGAGGGAAAGCATCATACAAAGGCTTTTCAGAAGCAAGCATTGAAAAGGAAGGATTCAATATCCGCTGCTGGATTCTGAGTAGTGCAGTTCATATTTCTCATTCTTGTTAATCTCTGCAATCTTAGGTGCTCCCTGCTTATGCTCAAAGCCCTTCTATGTAATGCATACGTTATGGGCAGGTTTATGAGGGACATGTTTAAGAGAGCTCTGTTACTTCTTTCCCCACTGTTTTAGCTCATCCTGATGAAGCAGATTCCCTCATGAGTCTGTATAGCAGTGTCATGAGTGTGCTCCTGGCAGTATCACCATGCTCGTTACTGCATCTGCCTGGCAGAGCCGAGATGCTTTAATGAAGTTCAGCCTTTTAACCATCTCTTCTCCCTTTGTGATCTGACAGCATTCAGGAATATGAAATGCAACCTTCACCCCATTAATGACACCATTTAGTAAATGTCAGCTTTCATGACTACTGGCTTATAAGTTTCATCCTGGAAAACCTAGAAACACAGGAAAATTTAATTCCAGTGTGTGAATGGCTGTGAGAGCTGAATGCCAGGTACCAGAGTGGGTGGTGAGTGAAACGCCGGCAGTGTTCATTTATCTCGAATTTCAGAAAGCTGTGCTCTGTAGCGGGAATAGAGAAGTCTGGGATTGTTGTTTGTCTATCAGTGCCACTTTGAAAGTACAAACTTTTATTCAGGTAATTTCCAAAGAGCATACAAACCTGGTGATTGTTTGCTCCTGTAAGGTGGCTGTTTGGAGGAGGGTTTGCCCGGAAAGAGCCTTGTCCTGTCTGCAGGTATGGGGTGAAGCAGTCAGGACTCTGGCAGCAGGTCACCAGCAGCAGACGCTGTAAATTCATACTGTACCAGCATGGTTGTCACGCCGAATGTCAGGTATGTGTTCAGTGCAAATGTTCTTCAGCTGCCCCGCCATTCGCCATTGCGGATACTTTCTGCACTCCTTCTCAGAAACAAGCGGAAAGGGGTCTTGGCAAAGGATGTTCGTGTTTTGGAAGTAAAAGCCTGAGATTTCTAGCCTGCAAGTATCTACCTTACTCCTTGTGCTCATGGATATAGACTATTCCAGTGACTTAAGTCAATTAACTGGTTCTTTTTGGAGCCATCGCCTGCCAGGACTGTGGAGCTCGCGCAGCTGCCTGCAGGCAGAGTGACGCTGCCACACAGGCGCTGTTCTTAAGGAATATTAATGAAATACAAAAAGAACATACCAGAATTAAAGGATTGCTGGGTGGAGGAATAAACAGATACACTCAAAGTTAAAAAACTGTCTGCAGTGATGAAATAATAGAGGTTCTGGTTATTTGACACTGTGTGCTTTGTCTCAGCAGGATGAAGATGGTCAGTGTCATGCTGGTTGCGCTCTGGCTGTGGATGGTCACCCTTGGCAGTGGTTCTGGTAAGGACCTGGCATGCGATGGGTCTGCTCACTTATCATGGGAAGAGCTGATCTGAGGCCAGAGTAAGAAAACTGGCTACGGTGATATTTTGGCATTTAAAGTATTCCTGGATTAAATGTTCATGTATAAAACACTTCAGCAAAATGCATGAACATGATGTTAATTCTGTGTGGGTATTATATAGTGCTCACCTATAGAACCATGGTGCAAATGGGTACGTTACCAAGTAGCAGTAAGTACAGCCTCAACTTAAAAGTACTTTGCAAATTCAAGCTGCCTGCTTGGTCAGTGTTGTTATTCCCCTTTTGTGAGGGGTGAAACCAGGGCTTGGCATGTGATGCTGCTTTGTCACTGAGTTGCAAACAGGACCTGGGCTTGAACCTGAACTCTGCTATTCCTGCTTGGATCCGGAGGTGATTGAGATTCCGGCTCTTGATTCTGACTCATGCCTCAGCCATGCAAGGGGAGAGAGGAACTTCTCATAAGAGTAAGAGGAGCTCTCATACCCATCTCACTGAGTCACTTTCCTGACAGGAAATATGTTGTCATGCTTGCAGCTCCTCTGGCACACGTTCAGCCCAGCTCTTGTAAAGAGGCAGATTGTGCATGTCTCTGCTCTGGACTTCCTATTTGGGGGCGGAAAGAGACAGCATGATTTGCAGGAGGCGAGTGGAAAAGGGGAGGGAGGAAAGAACAGACACAGGCTTTATAAGGGGAAATGTCCAGAAATAAGGGCTGTGCAGGGGATTGACAAGTTCCCCCATGAGCCTTTGCCCCTCTGCAGTGCTGGCAAACAAGCAGTTTTAATACCCTGAGCAGATGAACAGCTCTTGTATCATTATCTCTTGGACCACGCTGAATATTTGGGCCAGATTCACAACATGCACTTAAGGAAGGTTCACCTCAGTGCAGGACTCATTGCAAAGGCTCAAGCTTGGGAGTCTTTTCTCCTTGGGTTGCCCAAGGGATGCAGAATGCCCAAGGGCTGTGGAATGCCCAAGGCATTCACAGTAGGCTGTAGCGCTCAGTAGGGGATGTCCCATCCTGTCTGAAAGGGGCTTGGTGGAAGTGATGAACTGTGGGGAAGCAGCAAAGACCAGGTCTCCTTCGCCAAGCCCTAGGTAGTAGGAGTTCTTGCCGTTAATCACTGGGAAAATCTCTGCTTTGCGTGTATCTCTGGATGTGCTGTTCTGCTCTCCACCAACGCAATACCCTCCTCCTGCTGAGGCAGTGTTACAACACCCCACTTTCAGTCATCTTGGACTTTTTCAGAAATGAGAAGTAGGTGCAATTGAATCAGGATTGCCCAGAAAATGTTAGAGCAACTCTAAAAGCTGAGTGTGTCAGCTGGAAGCTGTGAAAAGGGAACTCTGGTGTTTGGGTCACACTGGCTTGTGCCAGCTGATCAGGCAGAACCCTCCATGCATTTCTGTGAGGTATTTAATGCTTTTAAAATATCCTTTAGCAGAGTCCTTCTCTATGGTTAGAGCCTTTGTAGAGTGCCCCAAGAATGTAAGTGTCAAAGTGTGGCACATGGGACATGTGATGAGTTAAAGTACATTTCTTCTTCAAATCCACTCTAGTGTATGTATTTCATTTCTGCAGGTCTATGGGCAACAGGCCCACTTTTCAGTTCAGAGCTCCTTTTTTGTTCCATGGACATCATAAAGCACTTTGGACTGTCAAAACGTCTTTTGTTATTCATGACAGACTTGGATGGCTGGTTTGTACTTGGATGGAGAGGCGACCGTCTGTGCGGCCCTCTGTTACACTGCAGGGTTTCCTGAGACTGGCACCAAAAGGCAACTGCAGCTTGTTTCACCCTTGCAAAGTCATAAATACAGAGTTGTGTGGGAGAATGGACATGCTCTGATAATGTTACAGCACCTGTAACATAACTTGCTTTTTCTTCTTGGAGCAGGGAGTGAAGGTGGAGGAAGCAGAACAGAGGTTATTTGGAGTGAATGTACACAGTCTGTAGCTGCCCCAGTGATCTCCTGACAATGCATGAGGCAATGGATATGAGGAGCTCTCACTAGGGAGCCTGGCTCCTGGGATAGTTAGGATGTGTAATTTGTTAGGGATTTGTCATTTCAGCTGTGTCTTCTCCTGTGATTTGCTATTATAGACATCTAATGCTATATTGTCAGGACCAATTCTCTCTTCAGCCAGGCTGGCAGGGGACTGGGGAAGGCTGGAGCCAGGGGCAGGAGACCTGTCATGGTTTGCTGTCCCTTTTCCTGCCTGCCCCTGCAGCCCTTCCCAGGGCAGCGGCATGATCAGCAACACTGACCAGGGACCACCCAAGCCAGGGGTACTGGCTTGAATGAGTCCCAAGCTCTCAGAGCTTACAGAGGAGATGAGGAGCTAACACTCAGTAAATTTCAGCTATAAAACACCAGCACTGCTCCGGCTATAATGCAGATGGCCTTTCCGTCCAGTTCAGCCAGTATGACAATCTCCCTGGCAGTGTGTCAGAAAGCTTCAGCATTGCACTTCACCCTATTTCTTCTTACCGGAGAGACAAATCTGAAAACTTTATTTCCCCCTGCAGATTTTGCCAACAGCACTGTGGCTGTAAACATCTGTTCTTTGGGATCTGCTGTCTATGGAGGCTGGTGCTGAAACAAAATCATTTGCTGAAAGGGAGCCACAAGCTGGAAGAGGAGAGAAATGTGATCTGAGTAGCGTAGAGTAAGAGACATGAGACTGAATTTGTGCCGGAGTTTGCTACTCACTCATGTTATATGCAAGGCCAAATATTTTCTGGTCTTGAGAATACACTGGGAACATGCAGGAACTGGGTTTGAATTCCTTTCTTGTGACCTTTGGGACTTTGTTTGCAATGGTACTTGGGGTCTTCTGCTTTCCTTCCTTCAGCTAAGCTATCCTTAAGATGGAAAATAAAGCCTAGGTCTCTGCACTTGTGTTGTAGGATGCTTAATCAACCCAGCTGTTCTGATATCCATTGAAGAATAGCAAGGCCTGATGAATCCAGTTTTGGTCTTAAAATTATTTCATTGGCACTACTGAGGTCATATAAATATACAGTGGCTTAAAAGAGATTAAAAAACAGTCAGACAAAAAAACCCCGAACAAACATAATGTTATAATGTTATCTTCTTGTTTCCAAATAAAGCTGGCGTATGTTAGATACCGACTTATGTAGAAGATGTAGCTGTAGTTGTGCACCTTGTTCCATTTTTCTCTTTCTACTAACCAGGCTGCTCCCTCTTTGTGTAAGAGCTTCCAGCTTTTGAGGGGTGAGTGCTGGGGAGGGTATTGTCTTGGGGAATTAGAAAAGCAGAAAGATATTGCTGCCAGGAGAGGAGGAGCAGCCTCATGCTGATTATCTGAAGGACCCACCTAGTGTGAGCAGGTAACTGCTGTGCATAAATAGCCCTTTGGTGGGAGAAAGCATCATGTTTGCATAGGAAATTCCTCTGACAGCTCTCTTGAGGGCTATCAGACAGGCTGTGTGGTATGATGAGCCTGGGACTGGGGCCAGCTTCTGCCCAGAGTGACACCCCAGCATGGCAGGCAGTGTCTGTAAGGCAGCCAGGAGCCTCTGTCCTGGGAATTTTATTTCAGGCTTTGCTGTTGTTTGCTGGATTGTGAGCATGTCTCTTACACTCCCCTGTACCAGAGGCTTTCAAGACACTGGTTTTGTCCCCATTGAAGTCAGCTCCAAAGCGCTGGACGTCATCAGTGCTCCTGGATTCAGGTGGTGGCTGAAGCTATGAAGTTGTGACTGCAGTGAGTCAGACACTGAAATCTGGCTCTGGAGGTCAGAGCTACTGCCAGCACCATCTCTCCCAAGTGCCAATCTGAGCTGCGTGTCTTGTGCTTAGCAGAAAGGCAGAGCGGTTGCTTATGGCCAGGGGAAATTTTCAGATTAAAATATTACTGTCTGTAAAACACTTTGAAGATGGAAAGAACTGCACACCTCCTCAGGATTATTACTATGTAGCTCTTATTCTACTGATGGAGTTCCAGTGGCCTTATTTTCCTTATGATTTGTGACAGCCCCAGAAGCTGAGAAGCTTATTTTAGTGTGTAAAGTGGAAAGAAAAATAGATTAAACTGCATTATTGTTTTCCAAAGAGACTAAATCCCTCCCCCATCATGTTCTCCTGGGATTTCCTGACTTCCTCTTGCTCTTCCAATCTCAGGTCCTTGCTGTCCTAATTTAGGACATGATTTCAAAGCCATCCTTACCCACCTGTGAGTTACTGTGGTTGTAGAAGTTTACAGTGCTTGGGGACATGAAGTTACTCAACCCTGAGGGTGCTGAAAGGCTCATAGCCCTGAAGCAGATGGCAATAAAACCAGCAGAGCAGAGTTGGCCTGGGTGCAGATGTGTAACTGCAGCCACCAGTGTCCCTCTGCAGTAGCCAGAATTGTGCCTGCTAGGGTGATAAGACGTCATGTCTGCTTCTTATCAGCTGAGGAAATAGGTTGTGAGAGGTGAGTTTTGAGCAGGTATCAATATGATGTGACCCAACTGCACTGAAGTGCAGAAATGTGTGGAGGGAAGCAGCTCATTTTGAGTATGTTGTTGATATGCTATTGGATGATCGCTTTTGCTCCTCTGTGTGTATCAAATAGGGGGTCAGGGGACACTGGGAGTGTGTCTCCTACCTTCCTTATCCATCATGTCTTGTTGCTGCACCTGCTGCTGCACAGTTGTGTGCTCAAGTCTCATATGTTTTATTGCACACAAGTGATTGCTGTCAGGCTTGCAGGCTTCTAGACCCTTATGGGGCATTTTACTGCTTGTTCTGTTTTTTCAGTTCCTGTCCTCATCCACCAATACTGCAGTGCTTGGGTTATTTTTTTGTTTGTCTGTTTGTTTGGGGTTTTGGTTTGGTTTTTTTTCTGTTTTGGGTTTTTTTTTTTTTTTTTTGTATGCAGACATCCCTGTGGATGCTTGTGGTGGGCAGTGCAGAATTGTTGACTGTATTTTAAAGCAGGCAACAGGGACCCTGGCTAAGTACAATAACTAGTTTGCATGGGTTTAACTAAGCAAGCCTGTGGCAGAGCCAGGAGTTGAGTCTGGACCTTTTCAAATCCCAGTGTGATGTCTTAGACACACGGAAGAGGCCCTGCCAGCTTGAGAACAGTTTTGCGCTGGTGCTCCTCCTTGTCGTGCTGCCTCTGCTACAGATGACTTTACAACGAACTGTTCTGTTTTCTGTCCCTCTCTCTCCTCCTCCTGTGCTGCTCTGCTTTGCTTCATACAGCAGTTTCCTCAGCGAAGTGGGATAGAAAGCTGCTATTTGCTCCTTTTCGCCTTCAGGCTTTGAAGCTGTTTTTACCCCTACCTTTATTGTTTTGATCTCAATTTAACAAAGAAGAAAACAACCCAAAAACCCAAACAACCTCCAGGCAAACATGTCAAGCTTCATAGAGAAAAACAGATAATTTTTTTTTTTGGCCCAGTTGCTGGAGGGTATCAAAACGCTCTGTGCCACATACAGTAAACAGTTTTACACACAGATAAAGAGTGAAGGCATGGAGCTCACTGTGGAGTTTTAAAAGACACAAACAACCCCTTCCCATGTTACGGGCTGTGCTCAATGAGATAATGAAACTTGGATTCAGGAGCCATGGGTTCCATTACAGAGTCATTGTTTTTGGATGTTGTGCCTTGGCTGCTGCTTCTGAAGTCAACAGAAGTTTACACAGTCAGCTTGTTTAAAGTGAATTTAGCAGAGAGGCAGACCATCTCACCTGTTTAAACTAGACTTTTTATTATCTGAAGTTAAACAACCACAACATGTAAATGCTTTTGGAAATGATGAGCTGTTCTGCAACAGAAATTCCTTTTCCTTCTTCCTTTCTCAGCTGTTCTATCTATTTAAATGACAAAAGTAGTTGGAGAGAGTGAGACAGACACTTCATCCTCAGGTACAGCAGCTAGTGGGTCTCTTCCATGGGAGCATCACTGCTCAGTGTCAACACAGGATGAATATGGTGAGACTTGGGAGAAGCGTGAAACCGCATTGCCAGTGCCATTGCAGCGGAGCCACGTGAATAGAACCGGGCTGTGTGCTGTATGTCAGAGCTGGTCAGAGGGAGGTTTGTCCCAGGACCACTTGAATTTACTTGCTGTATTGGGAAGAAGGCAATGAGGGTATGACAGGGTTTTTTTGATGTATTTCCACTGGAAGATTATAAATTCCTGCAGAGTTCATGCAGCTTCCAGACTGATCCTCCAAGGCAGCAATGGGCTACAACCAGTTTTTAGGCATTCTCTGACCACTGTTGCTGCTGTGGAGATAGCAAATAGTGAGAGCTAGTTATCTTGGTTAGGGCTAACCCAAGTTCTCTATCATTCACACCAATTTCTAGTGCATTTGCATCTGTGCTTCTTCTCCCAGTTCAGGAAAGAGGTTCTCGTTTGTTTCGTTCCATGCTATCCTTCGTTTGCTATGTTGTACAGCGAGATGGGATACAGACTGCATGGGAACCACTGCCCTGCTCTGCTGAGTAAAGTACACAGCCTCAGAGCACAGGGTGGTCTTGTGCAAGGTGTATATGTGAAAGCAAAAACACAGACACAGTGGAAGACTGGGTGCCCCTGGAACTGGCATTAATGGGAATCTACGTGTGGCTGCTGGCCACAGATGGTACCTCCCATGCTCAGTGCAACTCCTCTATTCACCCTGGCTTCCTCTGCTTCCTTCTCACTGACCGCTATGAGCTTGAAAGACAGTGGGGGGAATTTTTTTTTAAGGTAGTAATGATTAATTCTCACTTAATCATTTTGTGTGACCAGCTTTTTCTGCCTTATTGATGCCGATTCTTGCATCAAGCTGACCGCTGGCCTGTCTGCGCCCCCTGAGTGAAGGCTGACTCATAACAGCTTTGCTTTAAGATAATGCAGCAGGAGTGGCTGAAGAAAGTAGGAAGCTGTTGAGATTGTGCAGCTCCATCTGATGCTGCTGCTGAAAGTGGATGGGGAGGAGGGGTCTGTCATGTCATTCAACCAGCATTGATGGTTGAGTTTCAGCATTGATGGTTGAGTTTGATCATTGGTGGCTTTGTGTCCTCCTGTGGCTGCATGGTCGTAGCCTGTGTGCAAGGCAGGCCCCCTCCCAGAATTAGAGGCAATAGAGAAGGGCACATCAATTTGCAAATGGTGAGGTAATTTGTGCCAGCATGACAGATGGCTTCTCATAAGGATGGCTTTTCATTATTTCTTCATGGAAATTTCAACTAGGGGAAGCCTTTGTTTGTAGCCCCAGGGGAGGGAAGGGCTGGAGGCGGTGTGGAGCTGGTAGAGTTCTGGTGCTTGAGATATTATTATTATTTTTCTTTTAAATGGTGGTATTTAAAATAACTACATAGAAATGCCAAACTGTAGACAAAATGGAATGGCATTTCTTGATGTGGCCTTACTCTGGTTTTCTTTTTTGATCCATGGGTTAAGCAGTTTGTCGCTTCTTGAAAAATGCAAATAATTGCACCAATTTTATCTCTGTTTTGGCTGTGTGGGTGCTTGTAATGGGTGTTGCAGATGCATCTCAGGAGCATTACAGATGTGTGTATTCAGAGCTCTTTTCAAAAGGGCGTAAATCAGTGCAAGAAGTGAAAGGTTTGGAAAGGTTTCCAGAAATGCCTGGTTTCACCTTTATGCAACTGAATCACGTAGCTATTTTTTTCTTTCCTCTCATTTAATTTTCTACTTCACATCTAGAGAAGCCACTTTTTTCAGCTTGCTTTGGCTTCTGTTTTGTTTTTTGGCTTCTGTTTGGAGTCTGTTTTGGGATACCTGGTGTTTAAGGGCATTGCAGCACCAGATTCAGAAATGAGACCGACCTGTTTCTATAACAGAAGATGTTTCTGTCCCTTGTATCAGTAGAAAATATCCCTGTGAAACAGATTGCAACATACAGTCCAAGCACTGAAGACATTTGGAGTTAACTTTGCCATTCCGCTTAGTTCCCAGTGTTCATCAAGGAGGAGCAGTAGGGCAGCAGCCTGCTCATATCTTTATCTCAAGGCACATGAAATCAAGATGAGCATCCTTACCCTGACCATTCTGTCTGTGCTTCCTTCTACCATGCAGCCTTTCTCCAGCATGCATAATCCCTTTTCCTAAGCAGGGCTCTAGAAACAAGACTGTTTCTTGCATTTTTCTGCATTGTCAGTCACAGGTAGGTATTATGGGTCACAGATTGCCTTACTGTGTGATTACAGAGTAGCAGTAAGAGAGGTCAATTGAGGCATTTGCAGTGCACCTGCTTTGTTATGAGAAAAAGATGAATTATTTCTAAAATGTTTTGCAGAGGCATTTCTAGGAAGATGCATTTGTGGGTTGGTGGATTTTTAGAGATTTTTATTGTATACTTCAGTTGTGTGTGGTGGTCCATTTGCTGCAGCATGGAAAGGACAATGGAGTTGCATATAGCTCCTCATCTCTCCGGTGGTTTCCATTTGTTGCTGAACCTCTGAAGTCAGAACATGAATACTGATTCCACTTGATTAATTCAGAAGCTGCTCTAAACTCCAGCAGCCGTTTTGTGCAGGAAATATTTCAAGGGAAGAAACTCACTTCCTAGGCTTAGCCAGTGAAAACAAGCTTGACTTGCTGCAAATGGACACAGCAAAAGTTACTGCTGTTTCTCACAATTAGAACCAAGTCCTTAAATCTTCTTTCTGCAATGCTTCCTCAAATACTGTTGCTGGAGTCAGGATATATCAAGATACGTGTGTACTTTTTTTTTTATCATGGGAGTTGTTTTATACCAGTGAGGTTCACTGGGAATTCATGCCACTTTTTCAGGTTATCTCCAGTTTAGACTGATGTCCAAGTAGCTGCATGCTGCTGTTAGCAGCAAATAGTCTCTGAATATCCAGTAAAAGTTAAAATACTGGAAATGGCACAAAAATGTTGCAGGGAGCTGTTGGATGCAAATAAAGTTATAGCAATAATCATGTGAGCATCCCTTCTGCTTTACACACGTGGGGAGTGCAGCTGGCTGTCTGGGCTTGATCTAGCTGCTGGGGTCTGCATTGAAAGGGCACAGGGACACGGACCACATCACAGCCAAGGAGGAAGAGACTCACAAAGGTGTGTGTGAGTGATGTTCTGCAGTCCCCTCACATGCTGTGGCAGGCAGAGCCCAGCTATCTCATGCATAAGACACCACCATGGCATGGGGAGGAGGGAAGTTGTGTGAAGCACCACAACTTCTGTCCTTGGTGTTTTATGCATACAGGAGGTCTCACTCAGGCCTGTGGCGTTTCTGTCATCTCTGCTGTGAGCAATGGGTTGTTGTTTTGATCCCTGATCTCTCAAAGCCATGCTGGGCTGGCTTTGCCCTGGAAGCCTGGAGGAGTCTTTGCCAGCAGGGTGGCAAGCACAGCCTGTGATCTCAAGCTGCATGGCTTCGTCCTGCAGTGTAGCTGCTCATTACACAGCATGGTTATGTGCTGTGTTTGGGGTTCAGCTCAGAGCACGCAGCACCCCAAGACAGGTCGTACATAAGGAGCCTTAGGACTAGCTGTTCAGTGTGACAGTGTTCCTGAAGGCAGGTGAATTAGGCAGCTCTGAGACAAAATCTCCAGGTACAGCTCTTATAGTGAAAAAACAGTAGCAGTCATCTCTTCCCTGGTCAAGAAGACAAAATCCATACATTGCTTTTGGTTAATCTAGGAAGAAAAAAATTAAATAGTTTCATTTATTTTCAATAACTCATTCAGGTAGAATGGGTAAGTAGTTTTAGTGTTGATTTATGAGCTGTTGCAAAATGCAAGAGCTGTTTATGATGGCAAATTTAATTGATCTTGACTCCAAGAATTCCAGTACTGCAGTATTTTATTGCAGAAGAATTTTCTTCATCTCCAGTCCTGCCATTTGGAGTAATAAGGACAGTTCACCTTTATGCAGCCCAAGAGGAGACTGCAAAATCAGGTGCTGGGAAGAGAACCCAGATGTCCTGATTCACAGTCCCAGGTCTGCTCTTCCAGAGGAAAAGCCTTTCTTTATTAAAAAAAATAATAATGGCCCCACCCATCATGAGTAATAATCCATGTTTTATCATGCAAATAGCAAGTAGTGTCTGATAGGCTCATTTGTCTCATTTACCCCTCCATGGGAATTTGGCCGTGCCAGTAACTTGACCCCACCAGCCTAAAGCAGCATACTTGTTCCAGTGGGCCTTGACCATGGTGCTGACTGATATCTATGCACCTTCCCATGGTGTAAAGCTTCCAGTAGTGGTTTGGTCTTTCAAAATGAGCCTTGGTGCTGGCTGTGCTAGCAGCTGTACTGGATGATGCAGTCCTGAAAGAAGTATCTATGTTTCTTAGATGACAAGTGACGACACTCTCCAGTCATTTCGATTTGGGGTTCCTGCTACCAAATACTTGTACTCTGGGTAGCTTCACTATCTCTCCTAGCCCAGTTCATTCTCTTCCTCCAGAAGCAGCACTCTCATATGGGTGTTTGGCATAGCACAGGAGGAGCAGTGCAGTTTGTGTTTGCATTTATGTGTAAATCCGCCAGAAAACCTTTTTATTCTTAACGGCTCAGATTCCTCCTCAGTGTGACTGAGTATTGCCGAGCCACAGGATTTAGCGTTGCTGCCTTCAAGTGTTGTGGGCCCATTTTCTCAAAGGCTTATCTGTTTGCTTTTTCTAATTAAGTATGAGTTCAGGGCCAAGCTACATCCCACTGTCTATTTAAGAAAGATAAAATGCCAGAAATCCTGCTTTGGGCCTATGAAGTCAGGTCAGAAGAATTGGGCTCAAAGAACATATTGTATTCTGTTTTTCCTCTCGGTCTGAGTGTTTTAATATCTGCAGACTGGAGAGGCTTTGCAGTGTTGTCTCTGGTGTGCTGTGATATGCTGAGACACTGCTCCTGGGGACTGCTGCAGGCAGTATACTCTTCTCCTGTTCAACTCATTTTGGGCTCTTGGGCATCAGGCTGCCCTAGCTAATGCCTCCCAGCAGCTACAAGAGATGTGTTGGGAAGTGTGCTGTGCCACACTCTGCCTTGTCAGTGTGGGGAGACAGGAGGTGCAGTGACAGTGGCTTCTCTGTGTGTCTCAGCTGGCACTGGAAATGCAGGTTGCTCTTACATTTGCTGACATGCTGGTACCATGCTTTGCTTGCACCAAGTCCCTTCGAGACTGGGCATTTTGATGGTAGGAGGAATGGAGTGGAAAGGAGCACTCGGAAGGAAAAGGGGTTTTGACTGTGCTGTTTGTACTGAAACTATTTACTAATGACAAGAAAAAATAATAATAAAAAAAAGAAAGCACAAGGCACTGCATAGCTTTTTCCACACAGCCCAGTTTTTGTGTCAGCCTGAGCGTGCCGTGAGTCACACTGCACCTGTTGACTGTACTTGGGGATTGTGCCTGGGAGCTGCCCAGAGATCCCCAAGAGAACCTGCTGCTGCTGCCACTCCTTTCATATTGTCTCTTCTGCCCCTCAGCCTCTCTTTCCCAACTTCACTGTAAACAGTCATTCTGTATTGATTATTACTGCTTGTACTCTGTATTGATTATTACTGCTTGTACTCTTTGTGTTATTATGCCTCTGCACAGGTGATGCATGAATCCATCACAGCAAAAACAGTCCTCACTTCCCAGAACCCACAGTCCAGCTGCTTCTTGCCGTGTCAATAGTCTGTAGCTCTAAGGGAGGGTTGATGTTTGCTTTGGTATTTTTTTTTTTTCTCTCTTATTTAAACACCTCTACCTCTGTCTTCCTTGTCACTGTGTGTGGATTCACATGCACCTCTAGCAGTGTTTTCATCCAAATTTTATCTTCTTACACAAGATTTAAGAGTTGAATTTTCTTGGAGCTCTCTAGGAAGCCTGGTGTTATGCAGGAATATCCTATCCTATTTTCCTAATGAGAGATAAATAGCTTGGAAGAGGTGTACAAATGAAAGCAGAAGTTTGCAGGTTCTCTAGAAATGGATATAGAATTCTTGCCCTGCTTTATAAAACTATGGTTTGCTTCCACTGAAAACACTACATTTTTGCCTCTGATTTTAATGGGGACAGGACCAAGGGCTGTGGAGAACATAAGCAGAACTTATTTTCTCCTGCAGACTTGCAGGCTAAGTTACCTTCTTTCTGGCTGCAGAACGCTGCGATGACTGGGGTGTGGACACCATGAAGCAGATCCAGATTTATGAAGGGGAACCTGCCAAGATCAAATGCCCACTTTTTGAGACCTTCTTAAAGTACAACTACAGCACAGCCCATTCTGCAGGCTTAACCCTGATCTGGTACAGGACTGCACAGAACCGGGATCTGGAGGAGCCCATTAATTTTCGTCTCCCAGACAATCACATCAGTAAGGAGAAAGACACCCTTTGGTTCTGGCCTGCTCTTCTCAATGACACTGGGAATTATACATGCATGCTCAGGTAGGTTGTACGGTTCAGGTTATACTTCTATAAGTCTCCAGCGTAACTGAAGGACTTTCAGTTGGAAGCAGGAAAATTATGCTGTTAGCACCAGATCTTTCTGTAGGGGGAAGACCATTTACAAAATCATTAATGGGGAAAGAATGTTACAATTATGAGACCACTCAGTGTTGAGCCAGTTTACTTTGTAATAATGCTTGGAGCTTTGCAAACATTAATGAGCATGCCTCTCCTTGCTGACTGCAGGTGTCCATGAAAATATTATTGTTGAGCTCATGGCAAATTCCACAGGCACTCACCATTAAGAAGTGATCTGTATGTCTAGAGTAAAAATAGCTTCAGATGCAGGGGTAATGTTTTGACTGCATGCTAATTTGGCTAAGATTCATGAGATTCAGACTTCTGGGAAATTAAGTGTCTCTAAGTGTGGTACAAAATGAACATAGCATCTGCTATGCAACTGAGCACAAGAGCTCTTTTTGATCTTCCTCACATTGTCTCTTGTTCATTGTGTCTTTGACCTTATTATCTGCTTTACCAGCAGGGGAGAGGATGTTGCTTGTTAGTCATCTTTATAGGCTTTTCTGAGCTGTGTGGCCATCTCTGATGAAGTTTTTTCCCATACATAAATGAGTCAACTGAAGTTGTATATACCTCATCAGTGCTATGATACTCATTATTGTAGATGTGATTTTTATTTCATTGAACTGCTATAGGAGTAAGCAAGTTTTAACTAATCATCAGCCCTATCCTCCTCTGTCCTTAGAAATGCAACCTACTGCAGCAAAGTTGCGTTTCCCTTGGAGGTTGTTCCGAAAGACCAACACTCTTGTGTGAGCCATTCAATAAAACCCATTGAGGAGATGTTCTACTTGGAGCATACCAATGAGATCATATGTCCAGACATCGATGGGTTTTACCCTGCTAGTGTAACACCAACTGTCAAGTGGTACTTGGTAAGAAAGACTTGTTTGGTTAGTTGGGGAATGCAGTGTTGTATCTGAAAAAGCAATGGCTGTCATGAGAATTATAGAGCTAAGTTTTAGAGCCTCCACAGTGACAAAGCTGTTAATGAAGCTTTTGTAATTTTAAGAACTCTTTTTTTTTTCTATTGAGTTCAAGGGTAAAAATGCTCTTGGGTGGGAGCTGAGAGCTAGCACTGGAACCTTTTTGATCAGCATGCACAAGTGGAGAATAGCAGGAATTTAGAAACCTCAGTTCAGCTGTGGGGAGTATATTTAACCTGTTGTATGAGCCAGTCGCTATCCCTGTAAAGGACACTGTGATTCATATTCCCTCTTCTGTAAAAAAACAAAACCAGTGAAAATAGCATCCTTTCCAAAATTCCCCAAGGTCAGGAAATGAAGCTGTACATCAGGCTGCTGCAAGGACCGTAGCTGCCTATTTGACACAATTCAGCAAACCTCTTTTCTGAATATGGTGACATTCTTGGCCCACCCTCCATACGGCTCTGGCAATTAGGCTGTCTCCAGTCATCCTCAGACTCTTGCCTAAAGAATCACTGCTCAATGTTATTAAATTTTGACTTTGGTGTTTTTCTCTAGGTGGATGCCTTTGGTCAAGAGAGAATAAGAATTCTCAGGGGGTGTGCAGCCAGAGGGTTGTGGGTCTGAATTCTCTATCAACTCTTAAAAAGCTTCTGGATTTCTAGATAGAAGGTTCTTTATGAGTGGATGTAATTATAAAGGATGTTGACAACAAGTATATCTGCTGATTTAAAAAAAAAAAAAGAAAAACCACAAAAAACCAACAAAACACACACACAAAAAAAACCAGAAAAAATGCCGAACAAACAAAAACAACAACAAAACACAACAAACCAACCAAACAAAAAACCCCAACCACCCCAAAAGAATAAAGACAACTCTAAAACCTTTCAGGAAAAAGTTACTTTTGTATCCAAGTGGAGCAGTTTCACTCCAGTAGTTGAAATCCTGTACTTGTCCCATTCATTCAAATTCACATCTCAGCAATCAATTAGCAGGATGAAACAAAAAGCCCCAAGGAAGTAATTTTTCAGGCTGCAAGTCATCCCATGCCTAATAAAAATCATTAAAGGTAGTATATGACCCATGTCTTAAACTGCCCCATTAGGTTGTATCTGATTTAGAAATGTACCATCCAGAAATAATCTCTTATAAAATATGCACATCTTTGGGTTTTATGACAATCAAGATGTCATCTATGTACTCCCTTCTGAAAAGGGATCTCTAGCTAGGTATTTGGCAGAGGTTTCCTGCCTTGCCTGACAGAAAGGGAAGAGTTATTAAACTTTCGGTACTACAGATTCTCATTTGCCAGTTACCAATTCTGGGGCCTCGTCCTCAGCTAAAGTCAGTCAGGGTAGCTTGATTAGTCCCGAAAGACTGACATCAACAGGGGACATGTCCTTTAGTCTTAGTGTCCATTTGTGAATACATCATCATGTTCTTCCTCTCTCTTCTTACTTTCATTCTGCTGAGGTGCTCACCTTGCCTGCAAATGTACTTCTGGACCAGAGATCTCTCTTTTATAAAATTGTCTGTATTTGAGGTGGGATAAAACTATTAGGGTCATCTGTTTCTTCACCTCGTTTGTATTCCAACATGCCTGAAGTATTTAGGTCTGACCTACAACACAATCCCAAGTATCATGTTCGTAGTTTTAAAAAGATCTTTGTAGCAGTGTTTAAGCCAATATTTTTACTTTTGGATCCCAAAACTCAAGTGTTTTTCTATCTGACTCCAGAACTGCAACTTGGTGGATGGCTTCTATGAGCGATACCCTCAAGGGCCTAGGCTTGTCATCGTTGTTGTCCGCAGTGTGTATAGAGGGAATTACACTTGTATTGTGACATTCAAGGACCACGGAAGAACCTATAATCTCACCAGAACCATAAACATGAAGGTGGTGGGTAAGAATGATTTTATAATGCATAAAATGCAGGTGGATAACTGCAGAAGTGGTGAAAACAGCTAGAAGAATCTGTCACAGGATCCATTTGTAGTTGGTGCTCAATCTGCATTACCCAGCTGACCTGGTATATTTTTGCTTGCTGGGGTCAGCCTTGTGTACTGCCCATAACATGTTGCACTGGAGGTCCTAACCACCACCATGTCTAAAGCTCCAAGCAACACAGCTTGTGAACAGGCTTAGGCTGGTGAGATACAGCCCATGAGATGGCCAGGGATACCCTCTGCTGGCATATGAATGCGTAACCCAGGCATTCTTGCTCATTTTTGTTTCCAGTGCCCTTTTCTCATCATTGTTTGTGAGATTGTCCCATTATAGCCAACTTGCCTTGTTTTTCTTGGAATCCCAAAGCTTTGTGTGCCGAGGCTGAGATTGTAAATTGGCCAGGCAGGGCTCCAGTTACCCAGCCCAGTGTTTGGACAGATCCATCCCAGGCACAAGGGCTCAGCCAACCTGCCAGGGAATTGTAGACAGAACTTAAAAACCTAGGGAACAGTAGAGCACCTGCTGAGTCCCATGGCAACTGCTTCTTTAACATTAAATACTTATAACAGGAAGTGATGCTTTTATTCTGTTTTGCAGAAGCACCAGTAAAAAGAAACCAATACAGGTTGTGCCTTATGGGAGATGTTGAGTGGGAGATGAGATGGGTATGGAGCTCTTCTGATGTCAAAGGCACAAAAACTTGTATATAGACTTACCTAAAATTTAGTGGAGCCTCAAAATCTGGGTCTGGCCAAGTTTGGGGCTAGGATTAGATTTGTCTTTGCACAGAACTCCGCATCAGGATGATATCACAAGCTGAATTGGAGCATGTGGAATGGGGTGTAAGGGTGTCATGAGTGAGACTGCAAGGACACCACCAGGTTCTCATAAAGTCCGGTTCCCCATGGAGGGCTCTCTGTTCTCTCCTGCAGGATCTCCAAACAAGGCTTTGCCACCACAATTCGTCTCTCCAAATGAGAAAGTTGTCTACGAAGTGGAAGCAGGTAAATTGCAATGCTTGCTGCATTCTGTTGCTGCTCTGGCAGCCTGCCTGCTGGGACAGGATGGGAAGACCCAGCCAGGCACAGAAGCTCTCTCCTTCCCCTGCATCCCGAGTGCTTTTGCTTTGCGGAGGCCATGAGCTGCCACAATGATGCCTGGCAGACAGTGTGGAGTGCCAGTTCTCAGTGCCAGAATAGGAAAGCTTTAAAAGTTTCTTTTTGCAAGAATAAATAAACAGCCATGGAGATGCAGGACTGCAGCTTCAGAGTTGGATGAAATGGGGACCATCAGCTGCTTAAAGAAATTCCTGTAGGAGTATGTCTCAGCCCTGTCTCTGGCTGTGCTTTGCTCCAACCCTCCTTCATTCAGTCCTACAGTGGCTCCAGCATCCTGGCCACATCTTGCTCATCTCCTCTCCCTTTTCGGCCAATTACTTCCTAATTAATGACAGCTCTCCATTTGCTGGCGTCACAGCATTGTGTACTACACCACTTCCCCCACCCCATCAGTTTATACTGATAGCTCTTTGGAGCAATTCCCTATATTGAATGGATTGTGTCCCATTACACTGCTGTAATAAATGTGGTGCCAGTGATGATTAGCAGCAGTCTTCACTTTAAAGCACTGCTTTTTTGGCTTAGAAGGTCAGACTTCTTCTGTAGTCATTCTGTAAGATAAAATCACTTACGGGCTGATCACAAAGATATTCATGCTCCAAGCCTGATCTTGAAGGAAAGTTAAATGGCTGAACAAGTGCTCCCATACCAAAATGCTTTTATGAAGCTGGATCCTTTGCTTTATGGCATCTGTCTCATGTGCAGTGGGGATGATTAACACTGCCTGGCTTTCGAAGGAAGTGGTTGGCATGGACCACCTCCCTTCAGATGTGTCGCTTGGTGCAGTCAAGGAATTCGTAACACATTTGAGAAGGCAGGATATTTTCTCCTATTTATTTGTCTGTCATAACAGTCTAGCACCCTGTACATGTTGATTTATCAGATGTCTGAAGGCGGGTGCTGCCCTCATTCCCTTATAAAGGGAGGCAGAGCTCAGGATGATAGGACCATTGGAAACCACAAAAGTCAGCTTGATGCTGTTCCTGCTTTGCAATATCACACCATTTTCCTTTCTTCCCAGGAGATGACCTTGTTCTGTCTTGTGAGGTCTTCTTCACCTTCCTGAAGGAATCCCGGACTGAGGTGTGGTGGACCATAGATGGGAAAAACACAGGTGACATCACGGACCCGAAGATAAAAGTCACACAAAGGTAACACAGTAATGTGAGCCTTCATTTGTATTTAAACCTCTCTTGGGTCCTGCAGAGGAGAATGGGCAGAGACATGTGACAGTCCCATTTTCCCTTGCAAGGGAATGTGGGGTCCCCCAATTCCTTGTTAATCAGAAACCCCTGGGCTTGCACTGTGCCGTGACAAACCAGGAGCTCCAGGAAGGAGGCCTGCAGATCTGGACGATGTCTTGTCTTACAGAAGGATTTGAGAGAACTTCATTTACCAATTAACATCATTCTTTGTTCAGGTCTTGATAGTGGTGCCAACAGCTGATGCTATTGTGGAACTGCTAAAACAGGAGCAGGCACTATTTTATTTAGAGGAATGTTCCCAAATAGCTTTAATGATAAAAAGGTTTCAAAAAACAGAGGTTGAAAACAGAAATGTGGTATTACAGATAGTATTGATTAGAAGAAATAGGGATTCATTTACATGAAGAACTCAAATGAGGTTCTGAATCCCATTTGCTGTGTGCTGAATTACACGTGAAAGGCAGTTTTTGAGCCAATAGGTTTGCAAACCTATGTAGAAAAAGGAAAGGCAAAAGTAAATACTATTATCCCCATCTTGCAGATGAGCAGTTCAGGCAGAGACACAAACTGACTCATTCAGGATTGCACAGGGAATGTGATGTGAGCTCTGAATCCTGAGTTCACAAGATCTTGTCGCTTTGCAAGCAAGAATTTCCTTTCTCTAAAATGCAATGTGACACAGCTGCAATGAGAAAATTGAGTGGCAAAATAAATATTAAGGCAAATCAGATAAACAGCTCCAGCTCTGTTAAAATCTGAAGTGTGTATCGATTCATAAGTATCAGTTTAGGTCGGTTGGTTGGTTGGTTTTTTTGAGTTTTTTTTGGTTTTGAAAGAAAGAATTGGGTTACCTGAGGGAAAGGAGTGTTTGTCACTAAGAACATGCTGCACTTTCACATATGTAATGCTGTAGTTTTTCTCTTACAGTGAAATTACTAGAGATTTTGAAGACAAAACTATCATAAGGACTTTAACAGTTGCAAAAGCCACACCAGAGGACTTGAAACGGAATTATACTTGTTATGCCAGAAACGCCAAAGGCGAGGACCATAGCCAGGCCATAGTACGCATGAAAGGTAAAATACATGCAGAGCATGGGTGTGAAATGAAGCATGCTCAAAAGCTGTTGGTCCTGCCTTGAGCCTTACCTTGCAAAACAGCAGGGGAACAAATAATTCCATCAGGCCTTTTTCCCCAACACATTGTTCTGTTTGCGCTGCTGTCTTATTGCTGTCATACTGCACCGCTTCTTGGAGGCAAGGAGCCAAGGATGTGTGTCACATATACCCTGCCATGGTCAAGTGCCTGGGAAGAGAGAGGGGTGGATAGACCTGTCTCATCCCATCCAAGTACCACAACTGAAGCAGATCTGAGGGGACAGGTTACTTGAAATTATTTTGAGTTACTTGATTGTGTGAGGGTTTTGCGTGACACAACAGCTACCAGTAGGCATCCTCCAGAAGGCAGACTGCACTCGTTGATTTTGCTAAGGGAGTGAGACAGTCTAACCATGATGCTCTGATTTTACTCTTTGCCATGATGATGCTCCAGTCTAGATAGTGTCATCTCAGCATGGATGGTATGGACTGATACAGGTCTATTCAGTGTGGGGTTTTTCCTACATCTTTCTTTCATCAAAGATTTTGTTCCTGTTTCCCAGACCACTTCTCAGTAATAAAAACTGAGTCTTCACTATAGATATGTGAGGTTTCCTGATTAAGGCGGATACTTCTACCTCCTTATCAACCTCATCAGAGCTTCAATACTTGCTTAGTGTAGGTTGAACCTCCCCTCTCCCATAAGGGATGCTGCCCTGCCTTGTGTAGCTCATGCCAGACACCTTCTTCCCCTGGCTCTGCCTTATTAACATGGGAAGGCTTACAAAGGTCTTTACTGGACAAGATAATTCTCTTTCTTCTTGGTACTTGTCCTTCTTCCTTTTTAGTCCCATTCTGTTGAGACAAACCTTTTCTGGATCATTAGCAAGGAACTATAGAGCAAACACAACTGAGTCTGAAACCATCTGCCAGTGTGTTCATCCTACAAATGTAATTCATCTGGGATGGTTTAGTGTGGGGTGTCCCTGCGCATGGCAGGGGGGTTGGAACTAGATGATCTTAAGGTCCTTTCCAACCCTAACTATTCTATGATTCTATGATTCTATGATGTTTACATATGTAGCAAAAGTGAATCTAAAAACCTCAGATTCTTTCTCTATACAGCAGTGCCTAAATGCTGTTTTCTAGTGGGCTGATCTGTATTCTCTCTTCTTCCACTGTCTGGTTCTGGGCAGTTGAGTGGGTTTGCTCTGAGCAGACCTGGTTACTCACCATGCCTCCTTTCTGCTCTGTTCTACAGCAAAATCTAAGAACAATCCCTAACCACTGCTGGCAGGGCAACCTTAAACTAAGTTCACTGTAGACCATCCCACAGCACACAAGAACATCAAGCATGCCAGAACCTAACCCCTCAGCACTTGTCTTCCAGGTTTTAGTGAGTAACTATATATGTTGGCTCCAACTCTTTCATTAATTGGGTTATATAAGTTTCCTGCTTTTTCTGGATTACTTCCCTCTCTTTCCCATGTACTTCTGCTGCTCATCACCTGTTGAAAGTTTCTTCCTTTCTTCCTAAATTTCTTCCATCTTCTTTCTTGTAATCTAGTTTCTAACAGAACTTATCAAATCCTGGAACTTGGTGGTTTCCAGTCGCTGCTGTTCTTTTATCATGTATTTTGCCAGTATGCATGTCAGCTGCCACCTGAATTGCCATAAAAACAGAGTTGCCCAGGGATATGGTTAGAAGAGTTATTTTCTGTCCTTAATGCAAAGAAGCAGCAGTGGTGTGACAGACACTGTATGAGTTGAAGGGGGGCCTGTGATGCTCTGGCTTGATGTCCACAGGTTTTCCTATTTGTTTTTAAATATTTCAGCTTTTCTGTAATGAACTCTGATTCATCTTTCCTGGTAGAAAACAATCAGACTGTGGCTAGTTACATCCTTGCTGTCAGTCTGAGACAAGCCACAGGAACTTTATGGCTTTGATGGCCTGGGAAAATGGTGGCCATTGCCTTCATTTTACAGCAGATCAGCTTTGGCTGGCTGTCCTATAAGTAAGTGCTGCAGTGTTGTCCCAGGTGTTTGCATGTCCTGCTGAGAAGGTTATGTTCAAAAGTTGGCTTTGGACCATGCAAATGGTTTCCATCAACAGATCATTCTACCATCTAGCTGCTCCCAGGGTCTTGCTCAGACACAGAAGTCCAGCCTGTGCTTTGACTTGCTCTGTTGGGCCAACCAGACCTAGTAACCCCAAACGGGGACTCCAACATGGCCATCCATCATGTCCTGCCAGAAAAGTCTTGGCTTGGCCAGCTTGGTTCCTGGCTGTTCCTCAGTGGTATTTGCTACATGTGACACAAGCATGCTCCTGCTTAGCTGAAGGCCCAACCTGCTCTGTAAACCATATCTCCTATTTCTTTTTGAACCCAGCTGTAGCACCGAAGTACACCGTGGAGCTGGCCTGTGGACTGGGAGCAACCATTCTGCTCATTGTGGTACTTATAGTCATCTATCATGTTTATTGGCTTGAAATGGTCCTCTTCTATCGGGCTCATTTTGGAACAGATGAAACCATTCTAGGTAAGGAGCTAAAGGGCTTGCATTTATTTTACCCTGCTACAGGCCAGACCCTTCGTTTTCATATAGGAGTGTTCATATAAGCTATTTTTAACCCTTTTCACAGCATAATGACATTTTGACCTTCTATTTCTATACCTGTGTTCATTTATGTGGGTCATTTTAGAGCAAGAGAAGTCAGGTTTGGGTCAAGGGAAAGGAGAGAGAAGTCCTCTGTATTCCCTGCAGTGGTAAAGCATGGATGTATCAGGCTCCCTGGGGCACTGCCCTGCTGATGGCTAGCTGTTTCATCTGATCTAGAATGTCAAAATAAGTTGACAAGTTTCAGTAAGTCCCTGGTTTCTTTGATGAAAGGATTCATTGAAATCCAAGATTTGCTTTAAAATGTGGGAAGGCATCCAAGGGGATGGATCTGGAATAGCCTTTCTGTCTTCAGTTCTTCCACAGCTTCCCTGTATTGCTGGGAGTTCATCTCTTAGGACTCAGAGCTGAGATTTCTGCCTCTGTAGGATAAGGAGGTTGTTCAAGTCCTTGCAGCTTGGGGTGTGAACCTGCCAAGGGGGTGCTTGGAGGGTGTAGGCAGGGTGCAAGTCTCTGTCTGGTGGAACTGCTCATGGGGATAGACAGCAGTGAGAAGAAGCAATGTCAGAGATGTCAAAAGACAAAAGGACCTTAAACAGAATGTGTTAGTCATCTTGCTATGGTCTCATGCCTTCAGTGACCCAGCGGAGTCTGACTGCCCACATGTTGGTAGGGGGTAGTTAAAGAGGCGGTGCTGCTGCCTTGTAACTATGTGTCTTAATGTATGGCACCCATTAAAGTGAGCCGCCTTATATTTAGTGAGCTTTCACTGCTTTTCCTGTGAAACAAGTCAAAGGCTCAGCATGTGCAGTATTACAGGTGTCTCTTCTGCTATTTGTGTTTCTCTGTACTTCCAATGCTCAGATGGGAAGGAGTATGATGTGTACGTGTCCTACGCACGCAATGCGGAGGAGGAGGAATTTGTGCTGCTGACACTGCGGGGAGTCTTAGAGAATGAGTTTGGGTACAAGCTGTGTATCTTTGACAGAGACAGCCTCCCTGGGGGAAGTGAGTATTTCACAGGGGCTGTGCTCCATGCACACCCTCTCTTTATTGTTCTTTGATGTACTGTAAACTGATAGGGACTGGCCTATCCAGATTAATTTTATCCTTTATTTTTTCCCCCATCTCTATAATGATCTCTTTTTGATATCTTCTAATGTGTTTGCTCCACATGACAAAGTTGCAGATGCTCCAGATCACCAAAAAGGGTGTGGTGGGCAAGTGGTGGTGGTTGGTTGGTTTAGCTGCTCTCCCCAGGAGTGACGTGCAGGAGTGATTGATCTAACAGCATGAGGGAACCAGACCACTGACCTTCACGCAAACCGCTGATCTGCCTTAAAAAAAGAGAATAAGGTGAAAGCTAGAAAGGTGGCAGGGGATGTGGGATACAGACCAGACTGGCAGCTCACAGAGTGCCTGCAAAAACCAGGAATGTCTGCTTCAGGGAGGTATGGAAAGCACCTTGCCAACATCAGTGGGAAGATAAAGTGCCCTCCCAGAAGGCCTCCCACTCAATTTCATTAGAGAGTCTATATCTTAACATGGCATACAATTGAGTTGCTATGATTAAGAGTACTTTGCAGGTAGTGAGATTCATCTCTTCACTAAGATGTAGAATTTTTTTTCACTGTTTCAAGCTAAATTGTACAAGCTTCTGGACACAGCATCTCCTCAAGGGGTGCAGGAAATCACCAAGAATGGAAGTTCGTGAAGTTCTCCAGATATGCATACAGTTACACAGGTGCCACGGAAAGGGCGCAAATCTAGCCAAGACTCTCGGTTTCCAGTATCCTGACTGAATTATCCCTGACGCCTACTAAAAGTTCAAAACCTGAGCTTTTGCCAGTGCAGACTGACCTACTTTGAATTCATGGGCTTTGGGTCAGGTCCCCACTGATGACAACCTGGGCTGATAAAGTCCATTGGGGTCCCTTTTGAGAAGGACATGGGGGACTGCTGGGGTCCCAGCCCAGCTGCATGACAGAGGGAGCAGAATCAGTCTGGAATCTGTTATCTTTATCTCCTAGACTGTTGCCAGGACACAGCATCTCTAAGTTTGAAGGCAAATAAATATATGTGCCTCAGGGGACATGCAGACAGCTGCAGTCCTGGTAGTGTTCCTTCTAGCAAGAGCCTGGATGACACGGCAGGGCACCTTCCAGGCTCTATTTGCTTGATGCTAGTGTCAGGCTCTGAGCCAGTGAGCTGTTCTCACGAGTTCCTCCTGAAGACATACATCTCCCTCCTGTTCCCTTTGCCACTTCTTGCCACCCTTCCCTTCTCTCTTTGTAGGGTCTCGTTTTCCTCCCAGTGCATCATTCCTGGGCTCCCTGACCTTCAGCCTCACCCCTGGAGCACTCCCACTCCTGATCACTGTGGCAGTGACTACCAGTCTCAATCCAGCACCAGCCCCCCAGGGCACTGCTGGGGTGGCTTGTCATTGCATTGCCATTTGCAACACTGCTGGGGCTTTCCCATTGCTTCTTAGCTAGGATTTGACTCATTTTCTTGGGGAAGCATGGTTGGCCAGGAAATAAATAGCTTTTGGCAGCTGGTGTCATGCCTCTAGAGTGTGCATCTGTGTCACAGGAAGAGCTATGTTGTCATTGATGAAGAAACAGTGGGAAATGGATTATCCTGCAAGTTTGCTAATGGGAACTAATCAAACTTGCTTGACAGCTAAATGAAGTTGCCTGTCAGCGTTATTCTATTCTTCATTGTATTTTCTAACCAGTCAAGAGCATTCCCTTGTCAATGAAGTGTGGGAGATCCTGCAGCAAAGAGTGCAAAGAGGATTCGCACTTGCAAGGAATTTTCACATTAATTATGGAAAGGTGCCTAAGGACACTCTACCTGCTGATGTTAGAAAATCCAAGAGGATCCACAGTTACCATGACATGTGTCCAGCTTGAAGGGTGTCACTTTTGGGGCACTTCATTAACAGTCCTCAGAGCTTGCCACTTCTAGCCACACTCAAATCTGCATTCATCGATGATAGCAACAGGAACAGCTGGATGAGTAACAGGAGTTAGGATGGTAGTATTTTCAACCAAATTAACCCATGAGGGCACTCAGGGAGGGTGTGAATACTTAGTGTTTGGTGTGGGGAAACTGAGGCAAGATGAGTGAAGGGAGAACCCAGAGTCATTCTTGACATCTGCCAGAGGAGGATGTAAGTAGTCATTTGGACTTCCTGATGCCTCTTCAGGCTGAGTCCTTTCCAGCTGGTAGTTTTTCTGTTTTGCTTCAGAGCCTCTTTTTCCACTCTCACTACAAGGAAGGTTAAATCTGAGCCTACCAGAGCAGCCCTCTTGGCCCCATAGCATTCTTGTAGCATTGGGTAGTGTCACTGACACATAGAACAGTGCCTTTTAGATGTAGCTATCTCAGGCATCTGTGTGGCATGGGGAGGAAGAAACACATACGCAGGCAGCCTGGGGTTAGGAGTAGAAGATGTTGTTGAAGATGTCACGGTATGGGGCAGTGGGTACCAGGAGGCCCTACCTGAAATCACTTGCAGGGTTGGGAAACACCAGTATAGTTTCTAGAGAGTGCCTCCAAGGGATTTGATTGCCCCCTTCAAGAGACAACCAGGGTCACATTAGCAGCTCAGTAGCATGTTCTCAGCCATCACTAACCACCTCAATGTTTCTTTCTCCCAGTTGTCACAGACGAAACCCTGAGCTTCATCCAGAAAAGTCGACGTCTGCTTGTTGTCCTGAGCCCCAACTACGTCCTGCAGGGAACACAGGCCCTGCTGGAGCTTAAAGCTGGTCTAGAGAATATGGCCTCCAAGGGCAACATCAAAGTCTTTCTAGTGCAGTACAAAGCCATCAAGCAAAGCAAAGTGAAGGAGCTGAAGAAGGCCATGGCGGCCTTGACTGTCATTAAATGGAAAGGCGAGAAATCCAAATTCCCAAAGGGCAGGTTCTGGAAACAGTTGCGGGTGGAAATGCCAGTGACAAAAATTAGGAGGAGTCTGAGCCTTGATGGGCTTATATGTACCCCTGAAAAATGTTTGACACCGTCAGAAATCAAAACAAAACAAACCCCAGAAATCCAAAAGTTAGGCCAGGGAGTGCAACTCAACCTTTTTCCAATGAAGGACTGCTCCAAATCATTTCAGAGGGTAGCCGTGCCTCCCTGAAGCTCTTCTACTACCCTGGCAGTAGAGACACCAAAGATGCATACACCTCCTCTCTGCAAATGCATGTCCTTGTCATTAACCACAAAAGCTCTCAGCTCAAGGTTGAAATTTGGGCTGTCCAGGTGGGATGCCGTCAGCACCTTGTGATAGCATGGTATTTGTATAGGCCAGTGCTCCTAGATCCAAATCCTATGGGACCTTCATTAGCTTCCAGGACAGAACTCCTTTTTCCTCTGAAGTGGCTTCACTCTGTCCTGGTCTTTGGTCCCTGTTGCAGAGGCTGGGGAGAACAGTTTGAAAGGTGGCTCCAGTATTGAGCCTTTCATACATGTCCCAGCTGTATAGTCCTGATAACTGTGAGATCACAGTTCCGCTTCAGTGGGAGGATTGCAGACTCTTGAGGCTCCTTATCTTTGCTCTCTGCATTTCTGAAGGTGCAGGTGCACTCAGATAGTTTGGCAATCTGAAATGGCTGTTACAAAAGCATTTAAAAAAAACCCACCCCAAACCCCCAAAAAAGCTCTGTACTGTAGCATTTCTACTAATAAGTGGTCAGTCTCTGTGACTCTGCAGTCTCCCGAGTATCCCAGATCTTTCAGAGCTGTAGTGCTCATAATCCAGGGTAAATTTCTTGTTAGTACAGGCCATGGAGCATGTCTGAGAGGTGCATCTTTGTAGAGTAAACTCAGGGATTTCACAAGCACTGTAAGGAACCCCCGTTTACTACTGAACCTGCCCACTGTCTCTGTGCTGCTGGCTGGGGGAAAGCATCATGCAAGGTGCTGCCAGGGCCTCTGGGATAACACTGGATATGTGTCCAGCTCCCCAGGAGACCCTAAAAACTTATTTGAACTTACTAAAAACTACACTAGCTCTATCCAGCTGGGTAAGACTATGAGGAAAAGCTGAGAGAGCTGGGGTTGTTCAGCCTGGAGAGGGCCAGAGACCTTATTGTGGTCTTTCAGTACTTAAATGGGGCTTATAAGAAAGATGGGCACAGGCTTCTTAGTAGGTCCTGTT
This sequence comes from Psittacula echo, assembly GCF_963264785.1. NCBI lineage: Eukaryota > Metazoa > Chordata > Aves > Psittaciformes > Psittacidae > Psittacula > Psittacula echo. Next base: position 26,984,841 of record NC_137740.1, on the reverse strand, counting down.
GCAATAGGACAAGGGGTAGAGGTTTACACTGAAAGAGAGGAGATTCAGACTAGATTTAAGGAAGGAAATTTTACAGTGAGGGTGGTGAAGCACTGGCACAGTCCAGAGAGGTGGTAGTTGCCCCATTCCTGGAAACATTCGAGGTCAGGTTGGATGGGACTCTGAGCAATCCAGCGATCTAGTTGTCCCTGCTCATTGTAGGGTGGTTGGACTAGATAACCTTTGAAAGTCCCTTCCAACCCAGACTGTTTTATGATTCTGTGAAGATTCCGTGTTCTCTGCCTGCGTACGAAAAACATCACCATTCATAATGCAGGGCTCAGGTTTAACCTATACTTAGCTTTACAAAGCAAGTCTCCACAGGTTCATTAACCTTTACACAAAATGTAAATATAAAAGTCACTGAGTACCAGTCCTTGCTTCAATGGGAGGCAGCAGGCATAGGAGGGGATCTGGTGAGTTAACCCTGCAAGACCAAGAAGGGAAGTGTCCCTTCCCTTGTAGGACAGACCAAAGCACAGCGAGACCCTGAGATTGACTGTTACTGTTGTTGACAATGTTTTCACATAAAACTACAAGCTCTGGGGGTGTCTCCATACTCCTACAGCTCCCCATGCAAGGTCCTGCCCACTTAACTGTGGAATTCAGTATTACGCATACTAAGTGCATGCTTATTTTTTATTGATAATGGTTGCTCCTGAGTCACCTCTGACTCATGCTTTCACTCTGTTGGTGTCCATCAGGTGAAGCATATCCATTCATAATGGCATTAAAAAAGCACTACGATTTGCAATCTACACATTATTCACCCAGCTGAGCAGGATGGTTTGAGGGCATCCCAGTAAACAGCCCAGTCTTAAAGGTGTGGGCTGGATCATGACATCAGTGAAGCCTCTTGCTCTTAGCATCTTTTGATTCCAGGGCACCGGGGACCTGCCATTGGGCAGGTACTGTACAAATATGGAACAAACAGAGCTTCTTTCTCACCTTCTTCATCCTCCCCACCCCAAGTAAGCTTTGCTTTAAGCAGGCAAAATTGCAGTTAGCTTCACTGAAGGCAGTGGAGCTCCTCATCTGCTCAGAGGTGCTTAAAAGCTTTGCTGTTACAAGCTTTTCTACTGTGTCTGTGGAGGGACAGAGATGCCTCGCACACTCCAGAAAGCTTCATTTGTATTAGATAACACCCAAAACCATGCTCAATTTTGTGAATCCCTTGCAACATGTCATTTTGCCCAGCTTCACCTTTTTTGTGTTTTCAGCATCTCTGTGATCAGCTGCCCAATCTGCAGGCAGAGGGAAGGCCCTGAGGCTAAAGCAGAACTTTTAGATTCCAATTTTATTTTTAAAAATTGACTCAAAAATATGCATAAATTCAATTAACATCCCAGACCTCACCACATCACATCGCATTTTTGGGTGAGGTACCAAGAGAACTGCTGATGTTTTAGTAAGTCTGATTATTTTAGGAAGTTAAATCCACCTCATTTGTTTTGCTGATTTTATTCAAAGGGTTTTCCAAATAAGTAAGAGACCAGGATTTTCTCCAGCATGCATTGCTTTGGTCCTTGGTGCCATTGCAACCCCAGAACAGGATTACTGAGAGACATCAGCGGAGCACCCACAAGGCAAAAGGTGTGATGGTCTTATGAGAGCCTGAGGGGTGCAGAGGGAGCAGCATGGGAGGAAACCACTGGAGCAGGCTCTGCTCTCCTAGAAGCTTTACCTCTGGCTTTTCTGGGAGCTGTCAAGCCAGGGGTATAGCCCAATCCCAGCTGTAATGCAGATCTGCAAACCACCTCATATATGCCTGCCATTTCATTGTATGCCATATGTGGTTTCCATTGTGGGATTCTGTCACAGCATGTTTACTTCAGTTGATTCATTCGAATTTCTGTGCTCTAATCTAACATTTATCAATACGTAGCTCATACAAATTCCCTCATTGTTATTTCATGGGGAAGCAGTGTGGCATAAATTGCAAAAAATACCTTCCCCGTGCCATTTGATGTTCTAAAGCTGTTCCAGAGTTTTCCCTTCTCTTTTCTGTATGCTTTTGCCTTTTTGTTATTTGGTCTGTGAAGTGTCAGTATTATTTTATTTTGCTTTTCAATAAAACATTTCCACTTTTGCATTTCAGTCCTCGTGCATTTCTCATAAGTATAATTTTCCTCCCCATTATGTCTTCACAAGGCCATTAAAGAAAGATGACTCCGTGTAGTCCAAGCATCAGGATCATTTGGGGACACCTCCTTAGCGATGGGGCATTTTCTTGTCTGTTTCATGGTGTGCCTGCAGATACCCTGAGGCACCGCCACTGCTACCAAGGCCATACAAGCAGAAACACAATGACACACAGCATTCAAGTGTCACCCAGCAGTGGACATGCACACACAGAAAGCCACTGACCCAAAGAGTGCTCACTCGGCAATCACAAGATAGAAAGATGGGAAGGAAACACCATCCCTTTGCTTGAGAGACCAAGCCAGAATGTTGAACAGAAATCTTGGAAAACTGCCCTAACCACAGAAATCAAACTCACTTTTCATCCACTTTGCCCACCACCTTCCAGGTAGTTGGGTAGAAAAGGTTCATTCACCTTTGCATTTTCTCATCCAAGCCACTTTCTGAGATTTTTCCTTGTTTGTATGCTAGCAGGTACATTGGGAGAGAGCTTAGCACTTCCAGACCACTAGCAAAATGAATACTTGAGACAACCTATGGATCTGGGGTTTATGGGGCCTATGAACCCCCAGCTTTTATCAGGCTGGGACACAAGTATAGCTCTTATAATCTTGTGTTAGATCTCTGGGGTGCACTAGGCAAGACCCAGGTAAACAGACAAAAATATGCACTGATTTTGTAACCATGTAGTAAACATGGGAGTTTTTTATTATAAAGCAGATATCCAAGAGTATCAGATTCCAAGCTCTGTTGGTACCCAGATTTCCGCAGTGTTAGTGCTGCCTGTTCCATCTTGTGCTGTTGGTGTCGCTAGGAGGGACCATCCTCCCTGCACACTGTGAAGTGGCCACTCAGGATTTTTCATGAGCTGGAATTACATTGTAAACTGAACATCTCAAGCTATCCTGGTCAGCCAAGTCTAAATGAATCCCATTCTCAGACATAAAATCTATCTTTGGGAACTTGAGCATTTTCCTTGCCAAAAAAATGCCAAGTCTCAGAAAGTGTTGCAAATTCAAAATTGATGAAAGAAAACTGTCACTGTCAGCTCAATCAAAACATTTCATTTCAGCAGTGTTGGGATCATTTGCATTAATTGAACTAGTGCTTTTTGAGCAGGCAGGTACAATAGGTGACTTCCCAGGGGCCGCTCCTGCCCACGTTGCACTGTGATTTCTGTGATTCCAGTTTCAAAAAGAAACCTTTCAAACCAGGAAACAGCTTTTTCTTTCACAAAATGTTGAAGCTTGGCTGATTTCAAAATAGATCTCAAGCAGTTATAGAAAGGTTTGAATGAGGTCTGGACTCAGTAAATTAGGAGATTGCTGCCAATTCTTTGTGCCTTTGAAACAGGGTGGTAAGAATGATTCATGGCGTTAAGTGACAATTCTCACAGAACTGACTTTATCTTCTACTTTTGGCTTCAATGAATCAGTGTTTTCATGTGTGTGGTGGGGGAAATCCGCCCAAACCTTGTGTACAAGATAAAATGCTCCAAATAGTTTGATTTAATTTCCAGTATTATGTTAAAGAACCAGACGGTGCCTTACTTTCTCTATTCCACTGCCACTCACCATCCATCTCCCAGGATATTACTGTACAGTCATTTTTCCTGTCCCAAGTTCTTGGTCCCCAAATAATCTTGTGACAATGAGTATTGCAGCTAGTCATATGCCTTTAAAAAAAAATAAAATATATTGCTCTTTATAATATTAAAATAAGATGCATCCACCCTCAACACAGTGCACATTCTGCTGTGAGATGAGGAAAGAGACAGTCAAGTGCTGGAATAATAAGAGGCATTGCCATTGTAGGGAAGGAGCAGTATTTTTCATTGATACAAAAGAGCAGTGTTCCACTGGCAGGGAAGGAAATGAGTCTCCAGATTAAGGAATCATGGCTTTAGCTTTTAGTGTGAAAGGCAATGGAAGCAGCAGGTAGCCCTTCTTCCCGGGACAGCTTTTTGCAAGACATTCTACAGAGAGGTTTTTCTCTCTGAGTGTGCAAGAGCTGTTACTCTGATGATCCCTGTCTTGCTTGAAGCACCTTGTCCTCAGGTCCCTTCCATCTTAGGCACCAGCACTCAGTAAGTGGGTGTGGTTTTTAAGGTTTTACAGCTCTGTTAATCAGCTTGGGTTAATATGCTGAGCCCCACAACCCTATTAATTCACATCCTTTCCACTGTTCATCCATTAGCCGTAACATCTTCAATATGCTTACTGCAGCTCAAGCCATAGATAGAAGTCCAAGGTCATCCTCCAGGTTTGCTGCTTTTCAACATTCATAATAAAAGAGGTGCTGCCCTTGCCTGGCACCATTCCAACTAAGCATCTTGCTGAGCTTTACAAACTGCAATTAATCCCAAGACCTGCTTTTGAAGGATGGTATTTTCACCCCCCATGATGGCTAAGGGAACTGGTGGAGAGACTTACAGCTGACTCGCTTTCTAAGTTTGAAGGCTTCCATTTCTAGATGAGAGAACGTGAGAGAGAGTGGTGGGACTCAGCAGTGCAAACTGGCATGGTGACTAGATTGCTTCACTTTGTTCCCACCCATGCAAAGGGCTGCTAGAGCTGTGGGAAGGTGGTTCCTGAACAAGACCTGCCCTTTATAAAATGCCTGCACTTCCCTGGTCAGGAGTGATGCTGTGCAGGGCAGAAGTCAAGAGTATGTCTTGGCATATCCTATCATCCTCACTTCTTATTTACCACTTCAGCCTTCTCAAAACCACGTTGCAAAGCAAAAATGCTGCTTATTGCTCCTGACAGCAGGATCATGGACAAGTTGAAAGTCACTGGACTTGTGCCAGGTTTCCCTCTGTGGGAAGGGGGGAATCTGCACAAGTATGCCACCAAAATCCTTCCTTCAGCTTTTCTCTCCCTGCTCCTTCCCCCTTGTGCACCCCAATTCCTCTGCCCTTGCACTTTTAGATACCACTGAAGCTGTGTTTGACTTCATCCAGAGAAGCCGCAGGATGATCGTGGTCCTGAGTCCTGATTACTTGACAGAGAAGAGCATCAGCCTTTTGGAGTTCAAGCTGGGCATCATGTGCCAGAATGCCATCGCCACCAAACTTATCGTGGTGGAGTACAGGCCACTGCAGTGCACCCACCCCAGTATCCTCCAGCTGAAGGAGTCCGTCTCCTTTGTCACCTGGAAGGGAGAGAAGTCCAAGCGTTCCGGCTCCCAGTTCTGGAAGGCATTACGGCTTGCCCTGCCTCTGCGCAGCCTGAATGCCGGCACCGGCTGGAACGAGAGCTGCTCCTCCCAGTCGGACATCAGCCTGGACCCCATCCAGAGGAAAAGGAGCCGGTTGAAAGGTCAGCCTAACCCACGGGGTGCCACAGCAGTGACTCTTGCTCCTGGAGGGACAGCTGCAGCCCCCAAGTCAAAGGCCAGACATCGAGCCAAGCACTTCTTGACGTGCCGATGTTGTGGGACCTATTGCAATGGTGGCAGCAGACTCAAGCGCAAGCATCGGGCTGTGGCCGAGCACAGGTGGGACACTCAACTCTGCAAGTCGGGCTCAGGCAGACCCACGGCACAGGGGGTTCAGGGCAGAAGTCGACCTGACCCCCCATCGGCACAGGCTCCTGGTCTTGCCCTATGCCATTACAGTGACCTGTCAAACAACAATGACTTCTATGTACTTTAGCCAAGTGGCTGATGGCACCGCAGGTGCTGAGCAGCAAAAGGAACTCACTGCAGCCTCAGCTAAGATGATTTTATGACTTGGTGTTGTTCACCAGCAGTCCCATATCAGCACGAGAACTGCAGCAATATCACCAGTGCTGGTGATCTGAGCCAGGGACCTGCTGCCACACAGAGAGCAGTGGCTGGGGGCTGCCCGCCCAGGTCCCTCTCCTTTATTTAAATTGTAAAGTGGAGCTGAAAATGTGTTTCTCTGGCATTGCTCTTCCCAGCTGTGGTTGTGTTTGCCTCAGGACTGCTGCTGGGGTCAGGTGTAGGAGGGCAAGATCCCAGATCAGAGGTCAGGAGGGGGGGAGGTGGAAGAAGCTGTGCTCCTGGAAGTAACTTCTGGAGAAGGGAGTGCAAGCCTGCATTTTGCAAAGGATAGAACTGTGCTAATGAAGGCAGGAGTGCACTGTGCAGTATGATGTGTTACCCACTGTTGTTTAAAACAACTTGGTCAAAAGTTTAAAGACAACTCCCTTCTCTCTAAATAAAACTGATTTCTTTAACTTGTTGTTGTTACAAGTACCATCAGAACTGGTAAATGTTGGAACCGTGTTCATCAGGCAGTGCCTGGGGAGGTGGTTTGCCCAAGCTGGCTGAGGTCCCCTCCTGTTCCCAGTGCTTGCAGTGGGCTCCTGGGCTCAGTCCCTCTCCCAGTTTCACCGTATGACGAATTTGTTCTGTCAGTTGCATGACCTTTCAAGCAGCAAGAAAGAAAACCATTACAAACCTAGGGAAATATGATTTAAAAACTTCTCCAAGTAGTCAATGAGCTCAGGGATAGGAACAAGACCTCAAATGCTCACAGAAAACCTGAGGGGCTGAAGCTGAGGGGGTCAAAACTCAACCACACTTCATTAAAAAAACAGAAGGCGCCTTTGAAGAGTCTCCCTGGGGCTGCTGTTTCATCAGCCCATTGAGATGGCTGTCAGCAGTGTTTGCCACTCTTCACACGCAATGAAAACTTCATTTGCTTCATTCTGGTTTGTACAATGACTTCTCTCCCCACCAAGGAAGGGAGCTAATCCTGGGAGTCAGCCACTCGCCTTTGTTGATGCTCAGACATGCCAGACAGGGCAGCACACTGCAATTGTTTTCCTGAGACAAAAAAGGGTCTCCTTCACTGTTCTGTTCAGTTTAGTCGTTGCCTCTCAGGCTGGCAAGTAATTATTTTACTTCTGCCTTGGAAATATGAACTGAGCCCTGCGGTACAGGGTCTGTGGCCTCCACGACAGACCCTTATCTGATGTCCTTAGGTGCAGCCCAAGTGAATATGCTGGACATCTTGCCCATTTTAATATTGCTGAAGCCCAGTTACAACTCACACATTGTTTTCCTTCACCCAACAGCCCCTCTTCCCTAGGATTGCCCAGACTTTCTTGAACTTTTCCTTCTCAGATCAAGTACAGCTGATGGCTCTCCTGTGCTGCAACAGACCAAGAAAACAGGAACCAAAAAAACTGGTGTTGAGTTGATCTAGATAAAACAAGGGTAACCCCCCCACCATGTCATAGGAATTAGAAATTTAGACTCCAGAGAACTCTCCAGGAGTGAATTTCTCTGTAATTTCAAGCAGACACATCATAAATTGCTCAGGGAAGTTTTGCCCATATGTGGCCATTCTCAGTGATCAAAGAGAAGCAGAAATGAGATATTTGGGAAGTAAACTGATAAATTATAAAACGCTTTGTGAGAAGTAATATAAATACCATTAAATGGTTAAATGGTTAAATAGTTGCTTACAACTAGATGTGGGATAATACTCATTCTGGTAAAGCTGAAAACACAAGCTACAAAATACAAATACTTCGCAAACAGCCAGCCTCCAGAGTCAGCATATGTGTTATTTGTTGGCATTTAAACAGCTTTTATTCACAGACTTTGCCCTTATTTGACTGTGTTGTTGTCTCAGTCAACTGCAGCAAACCAAAGATGCAGGAAGCAACAGCTGGAGCTTCTAACAGATATACAGAATGCGCAAATCCAGCCTTTTGGCACAAACTGTCATCTCTTCATGAAAGAACAAACGTAAACTGGTAAGGACCATTGCTTCTCCTGTTGCTTCAACAGAGCTAGTACAATTTTACTACCCCTTTCTTAGAACACCAGATGGACCCAGGGCTTGCTCTCATAACAAATACTGAGACATGGTGGATTTCAGTGTGTGCAGAGACTTTGCCCCCTGAGGCCAATGTCCCAGAGCCCAAAGGCACACCGTACTGGGTGGGATGTCTCAGCAAGAACACAGGGACCAAACATGGGAAACCTCCCATTTTATTTGTCTCTTATCCTAAGCACGTTGCTTAGAAATATCTACAAACGCCAGCACGAGCTCCTGCTTTAAGACCAGAACAAACTCTTCACTGAGTTGAATTCTGTTCTCTGAAAATCAGTTAAAACTTGGTCATCTGAGACTAACTGGTGCAGATGGACTGTAGTTACTGCTTTCTTCTCTGGTATACATGCATTTGTCAGTTGTATAAAAATTAAAAATGCAATCATCTCCAAAGCTAACAGTCAGAACAATGCTATAATCCCCTTCACCCCACCCATACCTCTCTAGAGAACTGTTCAGAGGGGAGCAGATTTAGTATATATGGAGAAATTCTACTCTACCCTAATATAAAAACATTCATACAACTTCGTATATTCTACTTAAGGCATGTACAAGATAAGCAGGTCATAATGTGCACAGCAATTTGTGCAATATTTCCACTGTTACCTAGATGGTTTTAATCTGTGGAAGGCTGGTGGTGTCATGAAGATACTGAACAGAGCTAGCTAGGCAGTTAGGGAACACAAGCAAGTTAGTCCATCTCAACATCAACCTGTCTTTACCTCAGTGACTGCAAAGCTCTGGTACCCAGGAGATCTCTCCCTAGGAAGTTCCACTGGATGTGCTAATAATGGGCTGCTCCTCACATCTTAAATGTTGGGCAAAACCTGCAAGAACTTAATAAAATTTTCTTCCTAACATCAACAAGATCTTTATTCTCCTCTATTACACTAGATGTTGATCTTAGAGCATCTGATCTAAGAGTATTGATAACATACATTTTCCCAAATAATGACAAGATTGTGAAGAAACCAACAGATTCCAGAAATAGGGAAAAATGTTTCAGACCTTTAATCCTAGCTCCACTTTTTTTTTTTTGTTTGTTTGTTTTGTTTTTCTCCCATGGTCAATTCACCATAACACCTGTGAAGGGTGCCAACACCTCTAGAATAGTGTCTGTCTGCCCAGTGTGACATACTCAGTGTAAGAGTATTACCCAGAGCCACGTCAAGCAGGCAAGGGTACACAGGAGGGTACACCCGCAGCACAGAGCTGCAGTCTGGCGGACGTAAGCCTGCTCACCACCACTTGGCTTCAGCTGGCATCCAGGAAAATATGTTGCTGTTTTGGAAATGCATGAGCTAAACCACTGTGGCAGGAGTAAGGAGAAACATCAGTGAATGACCGCATAGCTGCCTACTCAAATCCATGTGAAAGAGGCAAGGTTTGACTCTTGTTCATGCTACATACCATTACTGATCAGGCCAGGGAGATGCTGCGGCTTTAAAACAACATAATAACTGCACCACTTAGGCACCTTTTGCAAAGATGTTAATGAGATACATAAATGTTGCAGAATCGTTTCTAGAGTAATATGGCTTTAATTCTTCATAATATGTGCAGACACGGTAATGGCCAGACATCAGGCGACACAACATTTACACTGATATGCCTGTAATTAGGCTAATGATTTGTACCTTACTAAAACATATCTGCCACAAAGTTATTTGGCTTGGAAACATCAAAGAGGTTTCCCACTCATCACTATTTGTTCAAGTGAATAATCAGCCTCACCCTTAATATCATGCCTGATTGCTGTTTTGCCTGGCTTTTGCTTCCAAACAGAGCTCATGTTCTACCTTTCTCTGCTACATCAAAGAGACTTCTCACGTATTTTAACGTGGCAGTCCATTGCCTATGACAGGTTTGTTCTCAAGTTTTCCAAAAGGTTCTTTTCCTTTGCTGTAATTTGCAGACCACGGGTGGCAGAGATGTCTCTCCTGTTGCCTGGGCTGCACAAGGAGGGGAAGTCCCTGACCCATGGTTATTTTCTGCTTCCCACTGTCTCTTTCCTTTATGCAACCATATCTCAGTGGGAAACCAGACTTCATTGCTCATCCATTCCAACACCTTTCCAAGGAGGTGCTATGGCTGAGGTGCCCCCCAGTATTCTGCTGGCATAACCTTAGAGATGAATTTATTGTTACACTGCAGTGTATCTGCTTGGGGCCAGTTCATCAGGCAATCCAGATCACGTTGCATGCTTGGTGAAGCGGGAAATAGCGATGACAGACAATCTTTGTGCCATCTGCCACGGTTGTTAGCTAATGATGTTTTATTTATCTCCAGATCAGCCACGAAGACACTGACTCCCACTAGAAACATGTTCAATGACACATTCTCATCTTTTGAGATCTATAGGTTAATGGATGAAGAACCAAAACTTTGCTGCTGATGTGCACAATGGAGTGCTTACAAAACTCTACTACATCTAAATACCCACAGTTATTATTGATGGAAAAATGTCATTTGGGAATATCTGCTCCCATAAAGCTATGTTGACTGGCTACTAATTAATTACACTAGCACTTTGAAGTTCTACATGTGGGCAATTTCATATTGACCCATCTGAAAATGAGCCTGCAGTAACACATACAGATTCATAAAGAACCTGAGTTTCCCATTCAAAAGAAATCACACTATTTTGTTTTGGGTTTTTTTTTTGTTTTTTCCTCCTCTCTTCTCGTCAAACAGAACACAAAGAGCACAAGATGACATCAGAATTTTCCATGAAATTTTTTTGGCAATCTATATCCACAGCGAACGAAAAATATTTGATTCTCATTTTAGCTCCTATTTTCTTTAACTTACTTAAACATGTTCTGAAAAGTTTTTAAACAAAGCTCAAAATGTGCTATGCCAAGAGTGTCAAAAACATGTTGGTATTTCACTTCTGTTTTGCTTACAGCATGCTTTGTTAAGACTAATCCCTTCTAAAACATTTAAACTTAAATGAAAACAGTGTTTTCCTTTGAAAAGCAGCTTTCATTTTAAACACACCATCAGATCTGCATTGGTTATCAAGCTTGCCTGTTTCTGCATATTAGTCCAGCACTCTCAGTTTTCAGTATTTACAGTTTCCCAGTCCTCTAAGATTTATTAAAGAATTAGGTCAGTGATACCATGAGCTCCTCAACCAGCCCTCTAGCAATTGAAAAGCCTCCAACTGTATTCTTACAGCTAGCTGGAAAAAAATCAATGTTTGCACATCAGATCGCATCAGCAACTCAAATCTCACTCATGTTTGTGTATCAGGACCTAGAACTTGACTGTGGATAATGTCTTAATACCTCTTTCCTCCAACATGTTGCCAACAAAAATGGAGGTGTCTCTGAAGACAGTAATCCATGCCTTCTGCTTTGCTCATGCTCATCTGATGCACACTTTTGCCAGTTAAAGAAATCTCTGCTCCATTCATGCTTACATTTTAATTGCATGCCCCTTGCTGGAGGCAGGCAAGAGTAACATCTATTATTTTGTCTCACATCTTTGCCTTGAAAGCATCTGCTCCACTTGTGATGCACAAGAGAGCAGCTGCTTGCTCCCATTCAGTGTCAGCCTCACTGGCACATGTTCATTTACCTGCATTTAACATCCTGATGGAGTCAGACAGTATTTCAGACTCAGCCATTAAACCCTTCAGACTGGCATACATAAAACAAAAAACAAAAAACCTAAACTTCACAAAAACAAATATCTGCCTATTGTCCCCTCGTATCCGCATCTATTTTGAATGGTTTCATCCACTCCACCAGCACAATCTTGCCAGAGTTCTAGTTCACCCAAAAAACTGTAAATGTTCAGTTGGTCTACTTTTGCCTATCATTTGGGCACAAAGCTGGACCTGAATAGGGAAAAATGAAGGCATCTGGGTTATATCAAGATCTAGTTACCAGCCAGGTCCTCAAATAACCATCAGAGCTCATATAGGGCTGCTCTATTAATACTGGGTGCTAGCTTTCTTCTTGCTTGTCTTCATGCTTCCTTTCCCCCTGAGGTCCTTAAGGATATAGTTTAATAAATGCCAATAATGTCAGCAGAATCCATTCATATCACTGTAATTTTAAGTATTAATTATTGCTTTTTTGGGGATGTATAGAAATAGACCCAAGTAACTACGCTAAATTACCTTTTCACTGGGGACACCTTGCACTTTTGTTTTGCTTTGCTGTTATCAGTAAACCAGACCTCTCCCACATGCCCCCTCCCACTCTTACACACAGATGTCATTGAGAAGATGCTCAGAGCTTACTTCAAACTTAATGCTTTGTCCAGTGTGGCTCAACTGCTTGCAATTCCTCTTACATGAATGACCCAAGGTAAACTAGATCAAGATGATTCAGCTTCCTATCCTGATTTCTAATTTAAATACACCTCTTTCTTGCTGGCCTGTATCTGTGTATTGTCATGCACACAAGTAGCAGCCAGATATTTCCAGCTGCTCTGCACACCTGTCTATTACAGGGAAACAGACTTATCAGGTGATTGGAGCTCACCATCTGGCTGTACTCCAGCCTATCTGCTTGCTTTCTTTCTCTCACTGAAATACAGCAGCTTACCTCCTGCCCTTATACCCCTCTGCCATAACAGTATCTGGAAAACTCTATTTCTAGCATATTCTTCCTTTCCATCCTTCATGGGTAAGGAAGTGTGTGGCAGGTGCTACACAGATATCAGGAGACACCTTTTGCTCTAATGAGGCTCTATGCTTATTTTGTATGATCCTGGCTGCCATATATAGCATGACAGTAAACTTCCTGAAGGTATACTAGGTCTCCCCAGTTTGGCCCTGCATGCAGTGAAAGGTTCAACACAACAGATGCTTTTGAGCAGTAGCTTCATCAGCAAGCATGGTCCAAATCTGTGTACAGATGCCCACCTGCCAGTTACCAGAGTAATGCTGAAGCATCTAGATCAGAGCAGCCTGAAGGGTGTCACTTCTTGCCACCAACTGTTTCAGTTTGGTGGGTAGCTTATATTTAGTCTCAAGTAGGTGATGTTATGAAAGGAGATGGAACAAGGAAAGATGTGGCAGAGAAAACAGATCACATGATTACAAAAAAAAGGGGTATTCATCCTGGTATTTTCAATTGAATTTTATGACAGAGTTAGCTTTTCTTGAGGGGTTGATGAATACAGTACTTGGCAGGCAAATAGCAGCTCTCCATTATAGTACTACAAAGTGAAACCGTGGCCACTCATTTCACAGACTAAAGACCCTTTTTTTTCTCTTTTTAGCCAATGCTTTTACAGAAACACTAAAATAAGAGAGCAACTTGTCCAAAAGCAAGGACTATTGTTGAGAATTCACAGCTCCCTGGCTGACACCTTAGAAGCATTCACTATTAGCTGCTGCCACCTTTATCACTCAATTGGAGCAACTACTGCATTATTTGATTTTCATTTCTTTCTCTCAGGTTGGTGTTCAGCCTTTCTTTTTAAATACCAGATGCTGTAACCTCCCTCCCCTTAACTAGGAGTAGTCAGAAACTCTTTCTATGTCTCATCCCTGGTTGCAAAAGCAGAACAGACAGGATTAATACTAGAAAAGTTACATCAAAATTTTCCTTCACTTCTGAAAGATAGAAAGCACCAAATAATTGAGTAACATTGTGAACAGGAGGCAAGGAAAAACCTTGAAGTAAGTCTCACCTGAAGCAGCTCCTTTGTTACCTCAAGCAACGGCCTTAATGGTCACTAATCAGGCAAAGCTTATAATTACATCAGCTGTGTCTGAGGTATATAGCTAGGCAAGCAAGCCTTCAAAGAAATTATTGAGAAGCGGGGTTGTTTGAGGGGTATTACCATATGCTTGCTTTGGAAGTAGAAGTTGAAGGCCACCGGAAACCAGTTTTCCTGTGGGTTGCTATGGTAAAGTATGACTTATTATCCTCCTTCAAGAAATACAATGAGAGGTGGACATCTGAGTGCTTCCAGATACCTTACTCCAGATAACTGCCTCTGGTTACATAGAGACTTCATTATAGAGCAGAGAGCCAAATTTTGCCACTATTAGGCTTAGTCTGCTTAGTTGAAATATAGGTTTTGCATTGCCTCTATGGAAAAACTGAAAGTAAATGTGCTGCTGCTTCCCTGCTATTTTCAAAATTAGCTCCTTTAGGTTTTGGGATCCAGATTCCCAGTACTTGCAAAGCTGGCTAGACAAGACTGCTGTCTCCTGTGTATCTTCATGTCCTGTTACGTGCCAAATGGGTGTTTCCACTAGTGAGCTCAGTAGTCTTTAATGTTTGCTCTCCCTTTCCATGTTTTTGTGAAGTTGGCTCTTTATATGAAGTTCCCCTAGACTAGCTGTTGCAATGCACAGGCTATTCTGAACAATCTCAGCCTGTTTCAAACCATGCTATACTTTTTTTCCTTTTATTTTCTTTTTCTTTTTCCCTGACTGTTCACTGCTTCTCTGCTGGCCCATTTGGTTTTGAAGGGATGCACACAGAATCTTGCAGATGCCTGAAACTGTGTTCATGACTTGCTCTGTGCAGAAGTAGTTGGATAATCAGTAATGATAAATATGTGACATCCATAACCAGCTTGTACCTTTCCCACTGCGCCATCAGCTGTAGCTGTCTGATTCACAAACTGGGCGTGGATCACACCTTTCTGGAGTGCCTGTAGAGAGTGTGTGTGTAGGAGGGCAGGGTGGGGGTAAGGAGTGTGAGTAGGCTATTTTGTCCTGATCTGTATTTTCAGAGATGCTTGAGCTTCTAAAAGATGACTTCATATTTGAGGGTGAAGGGTCCGGTGGGTTTTTTTTTTCCCCTTTTAGCTGGAGCCTTCTAGCAACTGTGCGTCCCTGTTAACTCTTGCTGTGTTTCCAAGGCTGAACAACCATCTACAGAGACTAGTGGTGTTTTCTGTAGATGGAGTCAAACAGTTCCCTTCAGGTGCAGCCTAAAAGGCAGGTTATCCTCATAGGAAATGCAACCAACAGTTTGCACTTCTCTCAGCATCAAGCACGTGCCAGGAAGATCAGTAGATGGCTGGCAGGGGCCCTTCAGGTAGGATGGCAGCACTGGGCTTGGCTGTGGATTGTCCTGCTTGGAGCACAGACAGCTGGCATCCACCTCTCATGGGCACTGGGTTCATTCACATCTCTACCACAGGATAACACACCCTGCCATCCCAATAAGGCAGCTCTTTTGAGATGTCTTGCTTGCCCTGGAGGCTCCTGCATAGAGGCATCGGCTCCTATTTTGTTAATGTGCATCTGAGGAGTGCTGTGATATTTGCTCTGTGCTCGGGATGGGAGCTCTTCTAGCTTCCCCTGCCTACTTCACATGCAGATGCATCCACTTCAAGCTGTCCAGTGTATCTCAAGAGTGGAAAGTATTTGCTAAAAATATTTATGCAGAAGTTATTTATGGCCTGGCCCACATCAACCCTGTGGCAGCCGTTACACAATGTCACACAAAAAAGCCCTTATCTGGAGGAGCACACATCCAGCTTTACAGCCCACAAGTTACCAAGAGGCAATCCTACTGACTTTTCAATCAAAACCAAGGAATTTGGGGCCTGGACATTCAATTTAGGTGTCAAAACTTGCCAAGCAGGCTCTGCCAAGCTGCTTTCTCATGCCTCCCAATTCAGAGGGGAATCTAGTAGAGAGGATCAGAAAATGCTGCACTACTCCAAGACATGGTACTTTTCTCCCAGAAAGCTGTGGGTAGGCAAAGTGCATATTCCTAGCTGGAATTTAGCTCAAGGTTAGAATTGTTTTCACTATCTATATGTTGTAGAAAGTATTGCAATAATCTGTGGAAGGGGAAGAAGACTTGCTCCTCAGCTGATGCTGGGCACAGAAATCAGATTTGGATCACAAATGCCCTTCACTACTACAGTGCACATCTAATCTAGGTGGTGTTTGGCTCAAGCTAGTAAGGTATAAGTCTATAAAAATTAAAATCTATAAGAAAAAATTATTCAAAATTCAGTGCAAGGGAGGTCCAGCATTTTGTTCTGGACCATCTCCACCTTCATATAGTTCTTTTGATTACGTTTATGGTCTTCAGTGGCCTCATGGGTGCTGACCTTTGAAAGTCTGTACTAAAGCTTCCAGCCTTGCCTATTATGGCAAGGACATAAGAAGTGAGCTTATGCAGGTAAGAAAGCAGAAGATGCTCTCAAATGACACTGGTGGGATGCAAATATGCTACAGGAATGACAGGAATATTAGCACTTCCCTGCCCAGCTGCTCAATACCAGTGCTCATGAGTCAGCGGTAGTTAGAACATAATTCCTCAGTTAGCTTATGAGATGGCAGAGGGGGAAAAAGCATTGAAAGCCTTACTGATCTCAAGCTACGACTGCACACATGGGTTTCCCCTTCTTCATCAGGCCGCTTGCCTTCTCCAAGAATTCAGATTGGTTTGACATCCTTGGTTTCATCAAATCCCTGGTGGCAGGTCCTTATCATTTCATTATGTTTGGTACTAATGATTGGATACTCAGTAATACGTTGCATGTCCTGGCTTCTGAAAAGGCTAGTCCCCAGAGCATCTCTCTGCCCTCTTCTTAAGATACTGGGTCTTTTTCCACTCCTTTAAGACACTGTTGTCATCTTCGCTTCCTTGAATGTAGTCAGTAATGGCTCAGAGATTTAGTTCAGCTAATTCTTTGAACACTCTAAGGGGAATTGCAGTAGCCCTTGACAGCTAGAATACTTTTTTTTTTTTAAGTCTGGATGTTTTTGTAAATCATTCTTCCACTATGATCTTTCAGAGTAACCTATTCCCTTAATACAAATAGCCATCTTAATTGCTTATTAGAATTTACTTGTTTGTGAAAAATAGAACAAAATTCATTTTGAGTACTTTAGCTTTGTCATGGTGGGTAAGTTTGTTTTTTGGGGTTTTTCTTGTGGGTTATTTTTTGTTTGTTTGTTTTTGTGGTTTTTTTGTTTATTTGTTTTTGTTTTGTTGTGGGGATTTTTTTGTTTGTTTGTATGTTTGGTTTTTTTTGAAGGTTTTTTTTCCCCCTTGTTTGCTTCTTTTCCTCATTAAGATGTTGGTAACACCTTTTGTCACAGCCAGTTTCTCTTTGACTTGCACTTCCACCTCCCTTCTTGTGGATGGCAAAGCCAAAGCGCTGCCTCCTCAGGACTTGTTATAGAAAAAAGGACAAAGAAATCTTCAGGAATGGAGAATCAGGTGGGATATACATGCTGGTAACACCTGTCTGCTCTTGGAAAGATATTCATGGGACTGTGGGACTTACTCAGCGGCACTTGGGTGCAGGTGGACACCTCTGAAAGAAGCTTGTGCCCTGTTATGCGTTTGAGAATTTTAGTACTGTTAGATCTGCCTTGGGCAGATTACAGCAGTGCTCAGCCAAACCTGTCTCTGTGTTATCTGGGTCTCCCAGGCTGAGGAGAGCAGCATTCATGGAGCTCCCACCAAAGAGCCAAAGTAGCCTCATGCTGCCTCAGCCGTGTCCAAGCCTACACTGCAGCCCTGCATAGCCAGGTCTGCCCAGCCCTAGCACTTGGTTATTATCAGAAGCAAGATATTGAACACTTGGCTATGGGACAGCCGCTTCTATGTCTCTAAAGGGTCAAAAAAAAAAAAAAAAAAACCATGAAAATGCTTTAAAAGCCTCAAAATCATAGTTTTAGCTTATCTGATTTTGGAAGGATTGTCTGCATTAGTTTATAGTCCTTGGGATGGTAAAGCGAAGTGTGGATAGAAATCCATATGCACTGTAATTGACGGTGAATGCAGGTAAATGGAGTTTGCCCATATAAGAGCAGCCCATGTCTTACAGATACCTTATGGTTGTATCTACCTGTCTTTAAAACTAACTTAGCAAGAGCAGGGCCATGCTCAAGCCGAACTGCCTCTATCTTACCTTGCTGGATGCTATCTCTAGTGGCTGCTGGAGCCAGGAGCTCTTAGACAAGAGTACAGAATTTATACAACAGCCAGTCTTTTGATATGCACACACTGCAAGTAATGGTTATTCCTGGATTCATAAAGTTAGAAATCAGGTGAGACCACTTCTAATCATCTGCTGCTCTTAATCAAGCCACTGAATCCATGGAAGAGCCTAGTACAGACATGGCCCAGCGGAGTTTGGCCAGCTGTAGCCTAGAAAAGCCCAGCAGGAAACAATTTCTGAAAGTGAATTTTGGGTAGAAAAACACAGAAAAGGAGCATCCTTAAAAAAAACAGGTGCTAATAAGCTCTTGATATCCAACATGGATATGGAGCTGGCAACCAGAGAGCAGTTTCAAACATGGCCACAAACTTCATGTCTTCCTCAGTTTCTTCTAAATCCTTCTGCAGAAAGTATAGGTGATCTAACAATCAAAGCCAAACTTGTCTCTCCCTAGCAACAGTATCCCAGCTAATGACACTGATTTGACGAAAATCCTAATTAAAACTGAGTTCTTAGATGCAGTTGTAGGTATTGGAATGTCCAAATAAAATAGGTTTTGAAATCAGTAACTGAGCAAGCCCTTTAATGCAGTCTCAACTCTTTCACAAATCAGTTGGGATGGATTTTTGTTTGTTTGTTTTGTATGGTGTTGTGTTTTGTGTGTTGTGGTTTTTACTCATTCTACTCAGTGGTGTGAAAGAGTGACTTCCAGCCTGCCTGGAACATTCTTCGTTAATCTTTGCGCAGATGCTCAAGACTATTTAAAGGCTTCAGTTTTCCTTTAAAATTCATTTATGGTTCCAAATTATTTTTTTAGTCCACATTACTATTCAAAGTGTCTTTCTTGATGTTCTTTTCTGAGTACTTGAGAAAATGCTAATACTTACTCATCAAAACATCCAGATGGATTTTGAGTTTCTGTAAAATATTTTACATATAAAACCACAAAAAGCATTTTTCTATCACTTGATCATAACCCTATTTTCTGACCACAAGAGTTGACTGTATAGGAGTTTCCAAATGGAAATTTGATCTAATTTCTGTGATAATAACGAATCAAACTCCATCTGCTTTCTTGGATTATCTTGGATTTTAGCAAAAGTTTCTCAAATTTAGCGAAGATGGACTAGCATTTTAAAACTATAAAATAATAGTATTTTTTCTTAAGCTTAAAGGAAAAAAATTTCTATACAGTGTTTTCAAAGTTTTTGCTTTCCATACAGCTTAGCAATTGCAAATATCTAGACATGTCTGTTCCTTTGCTACTGTTTAAACAAAGATCTGCGTTGTTATTAGTTTTCCAACTAAGAGCTCTTTTAATAGGCACTTACACAGGCCATAGATCCCAAAGGCTATGCCCCCATAGATCACAAAATATGAGCTCATATGCTGATGAATCGTTGATTGTTTCCAAAGAGTTTGTAGGCAACACAGCTTTGGAAAGGAATGTGGAGCAACTATTTTTGCTTCCATTATTCATCCATTCCTTTTTCCCCCAAATAGCCTCTTTTCAGTTTCAAGGCATGTGCAGACTAGAAATAGCATCAGCCCTGGAGAGGATTTTCCTTTACAATTCACTCAGACATTGATTCCCCAGTTTAGGGTGTCTGTTCTCAACTTTTCAGAGTAGCATCTCCTTCCCTTGTTCCATCCTACATGCCTCTGAGGCAGTGGTGACCAGGAGAGGGATATTCTCAATTAGGCCAAACAAAGTCAGAACAACTCCACTGCTTGTGTACCAGCCAGCAGATATAGCAGGACTGGATTTTTATTGATTGGGATAGTGCAATATTCCCTGTTTTTTGCTTAATAGTCACTAGAGGGCAAAGCAAGTCTCTGTAAGGCAATCCTGCAGCCCAAAGGGAGGTTACATTGCTCTTGCCTTTGACTCCTGAGGATCTGGTGTGGAGTCTTGTCTGCAGGAATAGAGCTGACAGTCCCAGCCTGACCGCTGATTTACCAGGTTTGGGACACAGTCAAGTTTGCCCAGAGACAGCAATTCTCATGTAGTTCTGCTTTTGGAACACAGCATTGGAATCTTTGATATTATTTTGCTTATAGAGAAGCATCATATAAGGTCAGGTTTCTTGTAGTCCAGAATCCATCCAGTCATGTGTCTTGCTGCTAGGGGATGCCAAGAGAAAAATACACTGGGCTGTTTTCCCCAGAATATCCTTCCAGTCAATTGTGGATCATATAGCTCAGGATGCAGAGCTCAGACCTTTGTAGATAATATGTAATTTTCTTGAATTTCTGATTGCTTTTTGCATCCCAGTAGCTCTTACGGATCTGCAGTGCTCTTGCACAGAAGGCCCAGAGTTTATTTGGCCATTGCAAGGAAAAAATACCTCCTTTTATATCTCTTGAACACACTGCTGGGTTGCTTCATACCATGTCCCTCCAAGCTGATTTCAGAGGCAGCAAGCTGAAGCCACCTTTACACCCTTGACAAGCTCGCTGTGAGTTCAAGTAGCTCTGCCATGTTCTCACTTTTATTTTCACACATCCCTTCTCCTGGGTTGAAAATCCCTAATGTATGCAGTGGTTCTGGCACTTATTAAGTCATACATCCTGCATGGTAGATCAGGAACCACCCCTTGAATCCACTGTGAAGCTAACCAGGGAAAATCGACTGAGAAGGCAGAAGAAGGCATTGAGAGAATGAAACTTAGACATGACAACTGCAAGGCAACAGAACATTTTTTCTTTGCATGGCTGTGTCCTCACCATATTGAGAAAGTGTACTTAAACCAGGATTATAAAAGGTGCCAATGAAGCCTTAAGTATCTTGTGTGTAGGGGTAAAAGCTGTTGATATTGTCCCCAAAGTTGTTCCCATGTTAGTGGGTACTAAAATGCCTTTAGAGAGTACTTAGGTAGCAAGCAGCCTTTACTCTGTAAACCTTAGATTTGTGTTGCTGGACTTCCTGATTCTTGGCATCTTGATGAATAATTAGGAGCAGAAATGTTCAAGTGTTTCTAAAATAAATGGTAGACTTCAAGATCTGCTGACCAAAAGAAACTTCAATCCAAAGTGTTCCATTTATTACTGAAATCTTTTAAAAAGCCTTTTGTTGTTCTTCACAGACCTGAAAACCCTTTTTTTTTTTTTTTTTTTTTTTTTTATTTTATTCCCTAATCAATTTGGCTCGAAGTTTTTGAGCACCAAGATTCACATCAATGTCTGCAGTGAGTCTCCACTGCTCCATACTCTGCACTTAATAAGTCTTGCTCACATGGAAGTGGAGTCACTGGGCCAGCTTATGTATCAGAAACACTCTGGCTATTGGCAGGTATACCTGGTGCCATGGAGGTGGATTGAGCTCCAGGTGGGAAGAGCCTGCTCTGACAAGGGATTTCGTGAGCAGTAAGATTTCCCTTTCTAGAGTGCCAGTGTATTTTTCCCTGCATGGGAATGGCTTTTACATCCATAGGGCTTTACCCTGAGATGGCGAATGAGCTCGTAAGTAGCATCTCAGGCAAATTGGTGCATCCAACCCTAGGCTAAAATCAACAAAGCCTGTGCTCAGGCCTTGCTGCTAAGAAGTGATAATTGCTTTTTGAGTTGTGCAAATATCCTACATAGAGTCATTCAGCTGAGATTTTCTTTTGTTACCATGAAATCCCTGAAATTAACATGGTACATGTAATGGTCACAACGGAAAGGAGGTTGGAAATGTCAGGACTTTCCAGATAATGGTATTGCAGATTTGCATCAGTGGGCATCTAGCTCCACTTGGCACTCTCAGCAGAGACTGATGAACTATCTGTGGGCAGCATATGTGGCCCATGTGATGCAGAGTGGTGCCAGAGAATGCAGCAGTTGCTGAGGCCCTGGCTAGAGCTACCCTGCTTTTAGGAAAGACCAACTCTTGCAGCCCACACTAGGAGTCCCATGAAAGTCAATGGGAGGATTCATTTTATTTTGATGCATCCACATTTGACCTTCCTGCAGGAAGTTCAAGGAAGGATCTGAAACAATTTTAATTTTTTTTTTTTTTTTTTCATTTAAAATTAGGCATCTGAATGCCTGGTCTGGACTTTTCGATTGCTAAGCAGCCACAGCTCACACTGAGCACAGGGGTACCTAAGTTCTCATCACTTCTGGAAAATGGGCCATTAAATAGGTCATTAAGTATAGCATTGGCTGCCTCATTTCAACTACCCAGGCTGAAGAAATTTGGCTGTTGAAAGGCAAACAGAGGCTCAGATTAGCTCTGGGCACAGGCTGGCTGATCATACTGTTGTTTCCTGCTGCACCACAACAGCACAGGCAACTTGAGAGCCTTCAAACACATACCATGAAGTCCTCACTGGCATTTAATAATCCACCTTCTCAGGGGGTAACAGAACTTCCCTTAAATCCTGTTTCTAGAACACAGAGGAGATCCACAGTCGCATAGGATGTCTGAAATGGAAATCAAAGTTTTATATTTTCAGATCGTAGAATCATAGAATGGCTTGGGTTAGACAGGTTCGCCCTGTCTAACCTGGCCTTGAACACTTCTGGAGAATGAGGCATTGGTCATCAACTCATGCCTGGGTCAGGTTGGAAGGTCATTCAGACAGTGGTTCTTGGTGTCCTGCTGTGAAATGAGCTGACTGCTGTGCCTTTAGGAGCCTGCCTGTCCACAGGAGAAGGACCCTGGTTCCCCACAGAAGCAGTCTCCTGTGAACGTTAGAACAGCCATACTGCCTCAGTTCAAAGGTCCATCTAGACCAATAGGCTGTGTCTAGCAGTGATAAAAGCAATGCACATTAAAACATGTGAGAACTTGGCAAGAATGTATGACTCTTCTTAATGCAACTATTTTCTGCTCAGGAACTGTCAGAGCCAGAAAGAGTTTCTTTGTCTTCAGTAACTCAATGCATTTTTCTTCCATGAATTTTCTCTGTCTTCCTGGGTCTCATATAGACTTGTAGCTATCCACAGCATCCTTAGACAGGGATAAGCTGAGTGAGTCTTAGAAGTGAATTGGAGAGAATGGATATGAGAAACAGTTGGAAGCAGCAGAAGAAGGAAAGCCAGCTATATTCTGGCTCGATTTCTCCTTGACGCAGCTGTAAGGAGGCCTTTTCCAAACATGCTGAGTCTTTGCCACAGCTTTGGATTTGCTGAACCAGTTTTTGAAGAATCAGGACCATACAGAAAAAAAACATTAGTTAAGGTATTTAGCATGCATGGAACTATGGGATGACCCCACCCAAACCCACATATGTTCTGTAGGTCCTGGAAAAACCTGAAGGCTCAAATAGCATCATTGTACTGCAGCGAGCTCTCTTTTTTGAGACATTTAATGATAAATGTTTAAACAGCTGCCCTCATAGGATTTGGGGGAGGAGAGCAGTAAGGTATTGTCTTGTATTAAAGCCACAACTGGACCCTGGCCAGAGCTGAAGAATTGGAGGTGACATGAGTACGTTTTTCATGCGTTTTGCTGAATCCCCTGCACGGCATAACTTTCTCTGTGGGAGATTTAGCCAAACAATCTGAAGAAAAGAAAGAAATGTGGACAAACCAGCTTCTGTGATTGATTGCCTCAAAGCCATTCAGTAGAGAGTGTCGCAGCTGGTCATAAACTACATATTTCCTACTTCAGTGGAGGGGAAGAAGGGTACTGGATGCACATTTTGCCCAGATAGAGATCTCTATTCTTTAATTTATCTCACACACTTAGGACAAATGAATAATAGTGTTGATCTTATCCCATGCATAATTTCTTGTTTATTTTTTCTTTTCTCAGTCTTCCCTCCCCCCCTTTTATTTCCACTCCCTCCCAGGTCAGGTGAGGTTTACAAAAAGATAAATAGGCCCGTCCCATACTCAGCAAGATGGGAAGTTTCTCATATTAGCTTTATGTGTGGCTGGAGGGTTGATAAAACTTATAAATCAACAACCTTGGCGATCAAGGCAGAGCAAACCTTATTCATCTCATATCCTTTGTAACTGTAATGCCTTAGCTGGTGTGACCCCAGAGAATTCAAATACTCGAGCAGTACCGAGTCCTTATCTTTTACTCTTAGCACTGCTGTGATTTTCCTCCTAAATATGGATTGAGATTACAGATCCATTAACTAAAACAGTTGTGAAGACCTGTGTGTCTGTATTAGTGTTTCGGTTCAGATCATGAGCTCGCTTTAGAAGGTTGGTTTGCACTGTGGTGCCATCTTAAGGATGCTTGAATTAGTGTCCCTTCGGAAGAAATTTTTCTGGAATATGCCTCTCATAATCCATTCCAGTCGCTACTGAGAAATCAGTCCCCTAGGACCAGACTGTGGATCACATGAATTGAAAAGAATAAAAAAACATACCCAAAGAAAACTAAAAATACAACAAAACCCCAAAACCACCCAATAGTGAAATGCATTTACTGTGAATGTCAAGTCCTCAGCAAAAGTTTTCCTGGTCTGTGGCTGTGCTCTTCTTAGTCGATCCTACTTGCTAATGCAGACATAGTCATAGAAAATCCACAGATAATCCTCAGTGAATATGAAGGCTTCATGGCTAAGCAATTGTAGCATAAACCATAAAGTAACAGTATGAAATTAAATGAGTCAGAGGCCAGGTGTGTTATCTGTCACCTGTCTGCCCTTGAGCCATATGAAATGCAACTTTTTCTATTATGACAGGTAGGAATTGTTTAAAATATGAATAGTATTTTTGTATTTCCATTTAAATAAATGCTTATTTGTACAATATGCTGATTGTTGGGGCTGGGAAACCCTCCTTGAAAAGGAAGCAAACTTGGATTTCCTCTGGTGGATCTGTATGTGCCAGAGGACTTGAAAAGCAGCTTTGCATTGTACAAAATTTAATGCCAAAACATTTTCCACATGTCCAGAAAGCCATCTATAATGGATACATTCATCCTTTGGGATGTGATCCTGCCCACCTGCAGCACCAGCATCTCGGCACTGATGATGGCTTGTCCTTTAGCCTTGGGGACAACAACCCACCAAGCATCACACAAGTGCAGATCCCCACATCTCCTCACCTCCCACACCCTTCAGCTCCTCTGCCCATTCAGATGACTGTAATTACATCCTTCATTCGTCAGAGCTGCCTATGGTACCGTAATTGTAGCATTACGGGGGCAGAGGGGTGCAGCATGAGGGAGGCTGCACCTTTGGGAGTATGATTAAGTGTTCCTCACCATTGCAGCTGGAAGTCTTTGCACCAACCCCACACTCTGACCTGAGTGCACACACTTTGCTGTTTTCTCCTGACAAAGAAATCAAGTCAAATCAGCTGAGACTGATTCTTTCGAGAAGGAGAGAGGAGAAAGCAAAAGAGATGGGCTGACACACGTCTGATCCTCACATGGCTGCTGTGTAGGCTGATGGTCAGGTAGCAATGCAAAGCAGCATGTCCTGCTTGGAGTTAAGTCAGAGGATGTGGAGCTAAAAAAGCAGATATTATCTCTGTCACCTCACTACCTCAAAGGATTAAATGTCCTCCAGAAGTGAGCAGAGGGATCATTTTGTTCAAGTGTTGGCAAGATCTCTGAGTTTACAGTAGCAGATTGCGAAAGGTTATTGATTTATTCCTTGGGACTTTCCATAAAACTACTGAATGCAAACCTCTCTCTCTTCAGAAACACGCGCACAGGTGCTAACACCCCACCTGATGTCAACCACCATTTTAGTAATAACAGAATCATTTTATCCTCAATTTTTTCACCCATAAGCAACCCAGTCACCATGAATACTTAGAAGGGGGTTTGTGATGGTGCTGAAAATCAGAACAAAGTTTGATTTCTAGCTCTGCTATACTTTTTTTTCCCCTAATATTTTATAATTTAAAAAAAAAGAAAAAGTTCTGGAGAAGGTTGATATTTCTGAGTTTTTGCCAGAACCTCTTGGCTGAAAGTTTACTTTCAATTAACATACGTTACTTCTTCAATAACCCACAGTGTTAAATGTTCTTTTTGCAGGACTTTTTAAGGAAATTATAGGCAATTAAAATGCAAAGGATTGTTAACAACTCTGACAAAATAATAACCTACCAGATATACCCTGTTCTATTTAATTTTTAAATCTGTGAACCCTGATACGCTGAAGTGCTGTGCTACCAGCACGCAAGGAACCCATTCTCTACCCTCTCTGGTGTAATCTGCAGAGGCTGATGTGTGTAACTATAGTTGCTTTTTGGCAGACATCTGACTCGAGAGATCTATCCTTTTCCATACAGTCTTGGTAGAAGCCTTGTCCTCTTCTTGTCCATTGGTTTCCCAGGGCTTTCATGGAAGAAAAACTGATACAGAGAGAATTAATCAGCCAGTTTTCCCTACGGACATGAGATCTGCATGTGGAACATAGCCCTTGAAACTCACCACACAGCCTTGGGATTTAAGGGCACATTTGCACTTAGCAAAAATTAGCAACTCAGTGAATATGAATAGTCATGGACTACTGATTTGCAACTTACATACCACTTCTGCAAACACAGTGGTTCATAACTGAAAAGACAAATATGTCTTGCCATACCTGCCAGCTTCTACAGCCTAGGTGGTTTCCCACCTGAGTGCCTCACTGAGCTGTTTTTATGCTGTGAAGAGGTTACAGCATCATGCTGGCCATTATTTGCTTTACCTAACAGGTGCTGACAATACTTTATTTTGCAAATGAGGCATTTCATGAACTATCATGAGAATAAAGAACTACTACAGCTGAGGGAGGGGTGAAGTGAAAAGAATGAAGGGAGGAAAGGAGGGAGAGAGGGCAGAGAATTACTTTGCAGACAAATCCTCCACACTATTGAATCTTTGCTGGCATAGAAAAGAAACAAACATCAGAAAAGTCATGCTTCAATTCTCCCCCACTGCATTATCTTTTTCCTTTTCTTTCGCTTGTTCAAAATGCCTACAAGTATGCTGCCCTCCTTGAAGCAGCCTCCTTGAAAATTCAGTGTGCATTTCAAAGACTGTGCAGAATATAACTCTTCGTGTTTGGCTTGGAGAAATATTTGTTGGGCGGAAAGGAAAAAGGAATTTATGCAGCTGATAGTAAGCAAATGTTTCACCACTGCCTGGTTAAAACACATGGAAAGTAAGGACAGGTCTTGATCTTGCTGGACAGGAGTTGCATCTTGTGACCTTAGAAGAGAATGGGAGCTGTTGACAGAGCATTGCAAAAAAATCAAACACCCCAAAACCTGTCAGACGTATCCACAGATGGGTAAGTTCACACTCATGAGTGTGATAATGCATGGAGATGGCGGTGAGGACAGATTGCTTCAGCATCCGTCCCTCGTCCTGGGCAGGGGTTCTGAGCTCCCCGTGCACAGTTGTGCTGCTGTTCCTAGCTGGTTTGAAGTGTTCATATGCAGCAAGAGCAGAAATATCTTATGTTGTCTGATAACATCCCCTTCCTGCTTCCTTTCTTTGACCTCCTTATACTCTCCAAACCTCTGAGAGTTAGGAAAATGCTAGTATCCCATCTGTACATACGGGGACCCAAGGCCCAGATAGAGAGAACTAGAAACTGCCCAGATATTGCTGCCAGTTTGTGTTACAAGTTTGCTTCACTACACCCAGTGGAGTTACCACTGATGAAAGAGCAAGAGGGGATTTTATTTCATTCCAAACTTGGTGACTTGATATTAAGTCACTTCTTTTTCCTTGGTTCCACGCTCAAGCCAAATGGTTCTAGAACAGGGCTTCTGGTGAGCTGGCAGGAGAAATTATGATGAACTCACCACCCAGGTGACATGCTCTACCTGCTCTACATTCCTCAGGCAAATCAGACCAGGGAGGACAGCTGATGTGAATTGCCTTTTGTTTGCTGAGCAATGTACAGATGGGACGATTAGCTCAAATGAGTGGGTAGGACTGAGCTTTCTTAACATACATTTGTTCTGTCCTCATCTCTTTTTATATGGTCTCAGGTGCCAAAGCATGTTACCATAATGCTGAATATACAAAAGTCTTAGAAAATTAGGATTAAATGTGTGTATTTTTTGTAAGTTGAGACATCATATAAAAGGGGACTCTAAGTTTAGTGTAAATAGCTATCAACCTACTTTTGTTTGTTTTTCTGTCCAACTGTCTAAGGGTGCTATGCCTCATGTTTTAAAATAATACTCAAGCTGATCTGATGCCAGGCAACATCTCTGTTCTCAAGGTACCCAAGTAGCACGTACTCATCTGAGGAGAACAAGACAGGTGCTTAAATCTGGTGTTGCCTAAAGCTTCGATGTGCTACTCACTCAACACTCTGCCACTTCATGGCTAGACCAGGGATGAAACACATCTGGATTTAGTTTCTTGCTTGGGCACTACCCAGACCAACTGGAAAGCTTTGCCATGCTTTTGTAGTTGGGGTTTTTTTGGTGGGTTGTTTTGTTTTGTTTTTTGGGGGAGGGGGGATGTTGTTTATTGGTTTTGTTTTTTTTGTGGTTTGGGTTCTGTTTTGTTGTTGTTGGTTGGTTGGTTGTGTTTGGCTTTGGTTTTGGTTTTCAATTTCCAAACTTCCCTAATTCTGAGTTAGCAATGTCCTGGGCATAATAGCTTAATAAATTTGGGTTTGCTTGAGCCAGGACTTGAATTCTTCCATGTACATTCAGACAAGATGAAAGACTTTCCCTAATTAAGTTTATTTGAAACCTCAGTTTCATGCAACACCCTAAAAGATACTCAGATTTATACATATAGAAGAGGTACCTCAATCAGTGCTTGAAATGATTCCTAGGGAATGCTAGTTTCTCAGAATTTGTGTGACAATCTGAAAATTCTCCAGTTTTTGACTGATTCAGGCCTGAAGCTGTCCCACAGCAGAACTGAACATTTCCAGAGAAGTAACAATT
Source organism: Psittacula echo (assembly GCF_963264785.1). Classification (NCBI taxonomy): domain Eukaryota; kingdom Metazoa; phylum Chordata; class Aves; order Psittaciformes; family Psittacidae; genus Psittacula; species Psittacula echo. The sequence goes on along the minus strand of NC_137740.1, from coordinate 26,956,154 downwards.
TCCTCATATTTTGAATTCCAGACTAAAACCAAATGTGACCTCCCTTGAAACAAGTAAAACAAATCCAATTATTAATTCATTTTGAAAGATCATGTGGAAATAAAAAAAATGGAAACATTGTTTTAATGGTTTAGAAAAACACCATTCTATTTGTGGCTTTACTAAACTGCTTTTCCATTTAGATGAAAACAATGTTCTGGTTCACAAGTAGTTCAGTTAAAATCTTTCCTTTAGCTGTCTTCATGCTCCTCTCCTGTACAAGACAAGCTCAGCAGAGGTTACAGGAACAAGATGAAAATCAATCACCATCTTAATCTGGGCAGGCAAAGCCTTCATCCTCAATCCATACTCTGAAAGATGTGCACCTCCTGGCATCAAACTGCTCCTTTCTCTGGAGCATTGTCAAGAGCTGACAGCTGATACAAGAATAGCAGTTTTCCTGCCCAGGAACCTCTGAGGTAAGGTATTCATTACTTGCTTCCATGGGGAATAAATAGAGGAAGAGATGGCCGATTAAATAAAAAATGCCAAGTTCAATACCAATTAAAACAATGCTTTCCATTCCAGGTAAAATCAGGGAATTCAGTATTATTTTACATCATCCTGGTCAAGAATATCACAATAGGCATAAGAAGTCTTGGACCTGAGATGAATGTATTTGTATCTCTACATGTATATACACACATATCTCCAAAGTTATCATAAGCAATTCTAATATATGTGCATGCAACATTAAACCTTCTGTGTTCATGTCACAAAGATATTTAGACCCTAATCTGTATTTAGGACCAAAGTTCCCATTGAAATCTAGAAGCCTAGACAGGCTGCTTTCCAAATCCTTCTTCTCTTGTCCTGCTATGGTGTGCGCATTATTCCAACTCAATTAATCTGACCTGAGTGCTGCAGCTCCAAGCAGTGGTCTGCTGAGCCAGTCTGTGTGCTCTTTGAGATGAAAACGTGTAAGCAAAAAACCTGTCCCACCTTAGGATGGGTTCATATTCGGGTGGAGGAGGGCCAGGCTGCCTACACTGGCATCATGCCCATAAGGCAGCAGCTTCCAGTGGAGTTCAGGTATCTGGGACCTGCCAGGCATTGTATAAGCATGTCCAAATTGCAAGTTTTGAAGCTATTGGAAAGCAGTGAGTCAGTGGAGGAAGAAGGAAAGGATCTGATAAATTCTTTGTTAAAGGCTTGTTCCAGTTCTAATTAATCACATTCAATAACAATTCAATTAGTGCCATGAGTTAAAAATTACCAAGTTAGCTGCATATACTGAGATGGACACATTCAAGGCTGAGACAAAAATAGGCTGGCAGAAATGAGAGGCATTGAACAAGCTAATGATCTCCTGGGATATTTCTGGAAATTGTTCATAGCTATTTTCCATGTCCTCGTTCTCCAAATGCTTCTAGTATCGCTTCCCTTCTCTGACCTAGGCTCTCCATGCCATTTCTCTCACTCATTTTCTAAGGAGCAAAGTGAACAATACTGGTATGAGCATGCTGGTGTGGTTAGTCAAGCAGACTGGAGCCCCTCTGAGAAACCCACTCTGTTAAGAGCTTTCTCTACACAGAACAAAAAAAACACATACTGGAGAAGCCCTGGGAAGTCAAATACAGAAAACAACAAGCAAAAGGCATATGATTAAATAGGATCAGTCTCTCTGAAAGGCAATGGTTCCAGCAGTTCAGCTGTCAGGCCTCAGGCTGCTGGATACCACAGTCATGTTTACCAGTAGGAAATATACTGTACAGCATCTTCCCTTTGACTTCTATAAGCCATTTCTTTATGTAGTTCACCTCTTTTAGCTTTTACAGTTCTTCGAGTGTGTTCACTGTTTATATTGCATTAAATACAACAGGGGTATGACTTGGCTTGTTGGCTGGTAAAGATAGGAGGTCAAGTGAAAGTCATCATCCCAGGCTTTAGAGCATTAAAAAAAATAGTGACATAAGTATACTTAAGGAGCAGAGAAATTCTTTTACAAAGCAGAAAAAAGAAACATCAGACTAAAAATTCTTAGTGGTTCAATAAGAAAATAAAAATTAAACAATGGAAATAATCTTCTGCAAGCCAGGACCATATTCTGTCCTGCATCTTTGAGATTAAATGGGTTTTGGTTGCTTTGTGAGGCATTTGGTCCTCTTTTTTCCACTTTTTAAGTTCTTTTGGGGTGTGTCAGAGATGTTTCACCAGAGGAAAAGGGAGCACAGTCAGAATATTGTGGAAATACGACTTGTGTACACATGCACTAAGATATCCATGCCCGCACACCAGCAATGTGTCATTGCTGTCTCTAAATGTATCAGGCTGGTGGAGGTACAGATCCTGTCCCACTTGAAAGGTGACCTGTGGAGTAGATTCATTTCTTCTTGACTTGCTTAGTCAGTTTTGCTTTACTCTGGTAGTGCCATCACAAAGATTCTTCACTCAGGTTCCAACATTTCTTTTAATTTCCCGAATCAAAACCACTGTTTTGTTTCAAAACAAACTTGTCTTTTCTTTACCTGAACTCAGATGTCACTGCTCAAACAATATCTTACAGGAATGTAGACAGCCACCCTTGTATTCAGTGCATCTCCATGTGGCACTTCATCGGTAAGTCACAATATTGACCTCTAATCTCATTTTGCATTGAAAAGTATGAGCAAATTGGAGTTGAAATCAGCCAGGAGAATATATACTATTTTGTGTAAATTAATCAGAGCTGTTTTCCCATATGTCACCAACCAGGAGAGAGCTGGAGCAGTGTTAGTGATGGCACTAATGTGCAACATGGGTATACCTACTGAAACACGGTCTTTGGAGAGGAAAAGTGGAAAAATAAACCTTTAACCCAGCGGACAGATGAATGGTGGGAATAATTTCTTCAGCAGTGTCCCTGTGGCCCCCAGCACAATAGGTGCTGAAGTGTTGTTACATGATGATTCAATGTCCATTCACCACAGGAAAGGAGCTTCCTACTAAGTTTTTGAGCTTTCTACTTGTCTTACAGAGGCAACTGCTAACTTGTTCAAGTCACAGCTGCATAAGCCTCTCTCTAGGATGAACTATTATTTTAAGGGGTGGGCACCAAGGAAGAAGGAGGCTGCAGAGATTCTCAAGGATCCCAGAGTAATTTAATCACTTTCTTCTAATGGCTAATAGCACTGCTGACACATGTGCAATCATAGCCTTAAAGATGGTGCTTCTGCACGTAGGTTGGGGCTCTGACAGCACTAACAGCTCTTAATTGCCCAGATCAACTTCACCTGGGACCTTCACCTGCAGCCCTTGCTCTCTGGCACAGGGATCCTATTTAAGCTCAGCCTGGGTTCTTCAGTTTTGAATTGAGCTTTGCTGCAGAGGAATGGTAGGTTATAGTTTGGCTATGGTCTTTTCTGGCTATGCGCTCCATTGATCCAGATCCCAATGCATAGATTGGCTTCCTAGCCTGGTACTGGATATGTCTTGCTGCTATACACTTGCTTGCCTATCACTGTATCTGACCTGTGGTTTGGCTTCCTGGTTTGACTTCAAATCTGCCCCGTCACCATAGATTTCTCTAGTGATCTGGATTTTTAGCCATACCTGGCTGCTTTCCACGGCCTGCCTCGCTTTGGTGTTGTTCATGGGGTCCTGGTTGGTGAGACCCTTGCGCTACCAGCTGGTTCTCACAAATATGCATGATGCCTTGGATGTGGAGATCTCTATGCAGTAGTTGAAGACGTTACATCTACTGTTTAAGCCATGGAATTGTCCAGGCAGTCTTCAAAGTGGGCGTGTTAAAGATATGTCTTTACTTTCAAGGTTTCCTTTTTATTGTGATAAAAGTGGGTTAAGGCATATACCACTCCTGCATGCCATGCAGAGTTTGCTTTAAGAAAAAGTAGTTGCAGCAGCCTGTTCTCAGCCGCTACGTCCTCCACAAGCTCTTTAGCTGGGTGTAGTGCAGGAATCTGGCCTTTGCCAGCAGTCTGCATTCATGGAAGCCAGCCTTGGCAGGGGGAGGATCAAGTCTGCGATCTTTACAAATGTTAATAGTACCTGAATAGGCTTAGCCAAGACCCCATAGTACGTCAAGGCTATAAACCCTTTTTGGCAAGGAATATCTTTTTAGTGTGTATAGAACACCTACCTTTGTGTGGTCTTGGTCATATTTCCAGGTGCTGCTGTAATGTAAATACTTACTAGAGTAATATTCAACCTGCAGATGCCTTTGTTTTGCTTTTCATAAGCTCACATTCCAGAAAGGCTGGAGTTCAGGAGTTACCAATAATAGACCCTGTTCTAAAGGTGATCTGTTGTCACTGCCAATACATAAAAATGGGCGAGGTACGTTGGCAGGTAGCAGACATGGTTGCTCTTGGGAATATTTAGCTAGGGTTGCTTCTGTGACTACCTGGAGAACTGTTTAACTCACAGTACCTGTCCTGCTTGCTGAAAATACTTAGAACTATTCACTAGTTCAGGAGGAGCTTGCTGTCTGCACTTTTCATCTCAGACCTAGAAAATTGCCTGGTTTTGGTGAGAAAATAGCGTCCTTTGCTTCCTACCTCTTTATAGTACAGTTTCTCTCCAACTCTTCAATGCACCAGACAGTCTTTTGAGACTGTTCAACATGAGTAATTAATGACTGGTGCAGCTGAAATGGGCACCTCTGGCACTTGGGTTTTGAAGTTGAAATTTGTTCCTTGACTACTCCTTCTGAGGAAAAGCCTCAGATCAATTTGATGTACAAGCAGATACGTATTTTGTAGCTGTTTAATCAGTGCTCACTATATTATCACACAGAAGGGACTTCCATCTCTGTTTACATGCTGTGAAATATATTTCACTACTTCTATATATACTCACCACAATGTATACATAGATACTACCCTGCAAATGTGCTTACTCTTGGTTGCAGGTATTTTCATATTCGTGTAAATGGCACTGGATGAACAAGCATTTGCAAGATCAAATACCACATGCAAGTGTGTATATATGTGTAAGCTTTTGATATCAGCCTCAATCAGAAGTGTACGGACCAAGAACTTCCTCTGATAAACAGCAACTTATTTGAAGATGTTTTAGCAGTTGCGTTAATTCCAGTGGGAAAGACACAGTGGTGGAGTGGGAACAGAGCCCAGTGATTGCAGGACATGTTGGCCAAGTTTCTAGTTTTTGGAAGTGCTGTGGGGTTTGAAAAACTAGGTTTTGTTTCAAAAATCTATTTTGTCAATTGATGTAGATGAGTTATTTCAACCTATTATGTTTTGAGACAAAAGAAGAGCCTTTGCTGTGTAAACAATAGAGGCTGCAGTGCCAGCATCTCACTTGCCTCAGCTGCAATAGTCCACGCACTCTTTTATACCACTTGATCAGAATAGGATCCCTCATGTTTGAGTGTTTGAAACAAGCTGGTTAAAATTGTCTGTGATTGGAGCACAAGGCTAAGGATGGCAGGCCTTGATGGAGAGGGATAAATAATGCGTTTCAGTGTGTCTGCTGGCTTTGGTAACCACACATGTGTATCATAGAACTCTTTAGTGTGCTCCTTCAGGCAATGCTTGTGCAGACATCCAAGGGGATTCTAGTCCGTAATTCAGTATCAAACAGCCTAATAGCTAAATTTGTAGTGTCTCAGATTGCTCTGTTTTGTGCTGCACCTTTGCCATGCCCACTGCTGTCTGTAAGGCACAGCTTTTTGGTTCCTTACGTTCTTCACCTTGCACATGCAGTAGCACCTGATGATGCAAAATGTTACTAGTGGGGCAGATACAGAAATCTTAGACCTTGTTAAGTGCTTGGATTTGGTCTTACAGCAGTTTTGTACACAAATTATGCAATGGAGCCTGAAAATGTGAATACAATGGAAGTAGCAGATGGGCATAATTATAGTGCTGTGAAGTGGTGTTTTGTAAGCAGTCTCCTGGCAAGGTACCCTCCTGTGTGGGTTTTTATGCAAGCGATTTCCATTTCCCTTTTATTAATTGTTGCTAATTATGCTTTCATTGTGAATGATCCATTAACTAGCATACCATGGAAGAGCTGAACAAGAAAAAAGATTCACTTGCTCAGGGGATAAGTAGAAAAAACAAGAATAACTCTTGGATAGGTGTCTCACTGCTTCTTGGTTTCTTCAGACATATTTCTTACCACTGTTTATTGGCTTTTACACTCAGTGGACTGTACAGCTTGTAAAAGGAGCATGCAGGTGATATGATCTGTTCCTTCTTTCTAGTGCAAGTGATTTAAGGTCCGAGGTCTTTAATTTAAAAAATACAAGCTTTTACTACATGTAAAAGCCTATTAGTGGTGGCTAAGATGTGGTCTGAATGCTTTAACCAGTAACACTGGTTGTGAAACTTAAACAATGTCATCAATCATAACAGATCTGATCCACTTGGAAAGTGGCATTGCTTCTAATCAAATCTGGACACAATCTTTTCTTGAGATACCTGTGAGGGAGCTGCTGCATGTTTTCATCTTCTGAATAAGTTTTAACAGCGTGGATTTAATCACAAGTGTTTGCTTTATGGGACATGAATACCAATGCTTATCCAGAAAAGCAGGGCCACTAGTGGGCAAAAAGAAGTTTAATGAAAGGCTGATATCTGTAGAAGCATGTATAAAGATAGGACTAATCTGATTGTGGATGCAACCTGGTTTCAACACCCTAATAGTATTCTAAAATACTTACTGAGTAAACCAGATAGAATTTATAAACAAATATAACCATATATTTGGATACTCTACCTTTTTGTCTACTAAACAGTTTAAACAAGAGGGAATCCAAAAGGAGTAGGGATTTATCAGGCTGCTTGCTTGTAAAGCAGGAATATAAAATTAGATATTGTTAAGATCCCAGGTTTGGAAAATGAGTCTTTGAAAATGTCATAGTAAAAGACCTTGTAATCCTACTGTTAACCATGTAACATTCTGAAGCTATTACAAACAGGAGGTGAAAAGAAACCGTCTGCTGTTCAGACTACCAACAGAACTGGGAAAAGAGCAGTCAGACACAGGCTATCAGCACTCACAGTAACGCACGAATAAAAACCCAGGAGTTGGAGAAGACCTGCACTAGCTGCACCCTCACTGCCTGTACGTGATGGTGCTTCAGCGGAAGGACTCTCCTGGTCCATCTCCGGAGACAACAGGGAAAATGGGGCAGTGTGAAAAGGATCTGGGAAATCATGAGCAGAATGCCCATGTAGTGCTGCTCTGGGGAGGAATTACAGACTGCCCCAGTACACCTGCAGCAGCTCTCTGGCACTGTCCCACGCCTTGACTCATCAGGTGTCCTTCTGCAGGAGGAGCAGGGAACTTGGTTACTGTAAATACCTACTGCTGTGATGTTTGTGGTTTTCCTTCTTTATCCTATTATATTTTATTCTTTTTGGTTAAACTTATTTTTGTTGTTTGCTCTTTTCTTGTTGTTTTGTTTTAAATTCATAGTTAAACCCTCCATCTTGTTTATCTAAAGGCTAAAGAGTGCACAGTTTAGGGATTGGCCAAAAGTTGTCAAAATTGTTATAGGTTCAAGAGGTGTGACGTGTAAATATTCAACTACTTCCTCATTGAAGTGTGACTCATGGCCACAGGGCAGGTGCTCCCCAACAAAGGTGAAAGAAAGTTTAGGGCATCCAGATTTCTCCTTTGCCTTCCAGTCTGCAGGTAGAGTTGGACAAAAGCTCTATGGGCTGATTAATTTTCTGGAAATCTGGAAGAATTTTTGTGTAAATGGGCTGCAGGTGAAGGTGCTTGGAATGCTGTATTCAGGATGGCGATAATATTGGGAAAGCTGATCTTGAGCAAAGCTTTTCTACAGTGATGCAGAGAAAATTGATCTTTTCAATTTAGACAAAGGAGCCTTACTTTGTGCAGATGGTTCCAAAAGCAGAAAGGACCAAGGAGATGGACAGTCACTTCCTATCCAGGTGTCAGGATCAGATTGACAGTGAACACAACTTCTCATATCTCTGCCTATTTGGTGCAAAAGCATAAATTTACAGGTTGACCCAAAGCATAAATTTACAGGTTGATCAGGGCTGCAACTCTGAATATTGGGGCAATGGGTAAGCAATCAGATCTCCACAAGCTATGTATTGCATATATTCAAGTTTATTTTGCATCTGAATTGGAAGTATATGGTCTGTTAATGCAAGTATCACCTGTTGAATTTAGATTTTCAATTTGTATTACCGTGGCCCGAAAGATTAAAGTTTGTGGATACTGGTCTGGAACAGATCAGACTAAAGTGACTCTGTTATTTCTTTACTAAGAATGATGAGGGTGCTTAAATGATTGATAACCATTTTAATATAACTAAAGTATGGGATAGAACTTGGAGTATAAATGCTCTAAGAGATATCTTTCAGTGAACTTTGCTTTCAAATGCTTTAATATTTTTTCACAGAATCACTTTTCAAGCAGCTGTTACAAATGGCTGCTGGATTCCAGATAGCTGTTTTCATGCCCTTCCTGCACCCTAGCACATCACTGCAGCTTAACTGGAGTCACACTTGTGACCTGCATCTCTGTGTCCTATATTGCAACTTGTTTTAGCAAGAAAATACAGTACACGGTTCTGACCAGAAGATGGCAATGAGAAATGAGGTTTTAAACTTTTTCTCTATCAAGCATTGATCAGTGATGCTTCGAGCTTATCACAGTTCATATATCAAAGGCTTTCAGAAAGAGTTTTTGAATAATTAAACAAAAGAAATTTCACCTCTACATGTATGAGCTGTCAGTGTGTTGTGTCTGGGGACGTCCGGCAGTAGAGATGTAGGCAGCAGTTTAAAATCAATTTTCCTATAATTACTTTTTCATAGCTGGTTTCCATGGACTGCACAGTGGTTGAAAAACCCAAAAGTGTTCAGCAGCTGATTTTTGAGGGGCTTAGGAACACCTAATAGGTGAAGCTTCACCTGGGCACTGAGGCCCCAGTGTACCTACCACTTCAGAGTTTCACTGTCTTGTTTCCCAGGTGTTTGCTGAGAATTTTTAATAGTGCAAGGAGGATTTGTTTAAAAAAATATTTAATTTCTTAAGTTTCTGTCATTCAATAGGAATATACCTGTTTTAACACAGGGTTCATTGTCACAGGTTCCTCAGCACAACTGAAAACAAAGCTCTGTGGTCACCCTTCAGGAGCTGTATGCATGGAAGACCTATTTCTCACCTGCTTGAGGGACGTGAGGGTGTTGTTTCCTGTGTGGCTGTGAACCTGGTGTGAGCTCCGATTCCACCACTAGATGTAACCCCCCAGATCACTTTGTGCTGTGTTTCTTTTGGTTTTACTCTCACCTTTGGAAAGCCCTGATTCTTTGCACAGGATGGGAAACTTCTGGGAATCTTCAAAACTCTTTCCCACTAGTCTGTTGTTTTTATCACACTGATTCCTAATATACACCAGGAGTAGCACAGTGGAGATGGAAGAGGCATACTCACAGTGGTAGAACAAAACATCTCCTCCTTTAGTATTTTTTTTGACTGAAAACAGTGTGCATTGTGTACACAGATATTCTGTACAGGTTTTACTAGTGGTAAGTAACTTATAACTGAGCAGTTCCTCTCACCCGTGTGAATGATCAGTCCTTTCAAACTTTCAAAGAGGAAACAAAATTGATAAAAACAGTGTTTGGAATCTTTGCTAACTATCTTTTGCTGATCCCCAGAAATTGAGATCTATTCCAGTGGGAAAAGAAACAGCAGGAAACAGCCTGAACACTAAAGAGATCAGACAGAAAAGTAAAGCCATGAAGGGAAGAAGGGCAGAAGTTAGTGTCAGTCAGGCTGATAGCTTGACCTATTGTCTAACCCCTGCTGATTCCTCAGTTGATGTCTCTTGAGATGAGGAGCTCATACCCCACAATTTCACAGTCCTGCTGAGCTTTTTCTTTGGTTCCTCCTTACCTACAGAAGCTGAATGTAGCTCCTGGACCTGCTATTCTGCAGTTCCTTTTTGGGGAAGAACAGCATTTGAGGTTCTCTCTCAAACACAGAGTAGGATAAGGGGGCAAGTTTGTGGTGTATGTTATGCACAGTGATGGCAATTTGTGTGCCAGTGATTTTTTCTAGCTTCCTTATTTGTATTGATTTCAGCTACTATAATGAAGAATCTCCAGTATCCTCTGCTGTTATTTAACAACTCAACCAGACCTAGTGTCAATAAGGAAGCAGCTAACCAAAAACTTCTGTTGTAAATGATCAGATCCATGATAACACAATTAATGCACATGCCTCCACAAGTGCCCCTTGCCCACTCTGTTTGTCTTTCCTTGGTTTTGCATTAACCTGGCACTACCATCCTCCTTCTCTATGGGCTGATGATCACAACTCTGTCATTTGATGAGACGGCATACATGGAAGTATCTGGGTGCATAATTTTCTCTCCTTGTTCTTGTTTGATGGAGCTATGAATTGGCTTTCTTAAGAGGCAGTCTGCAGAGGCTGTGTCTGGTTAAATAGTCCAAGTTTGTGTTTTTTCTTTCATGGGGCATATTCTGACATGCTGATTCATGCTCAGGTGGGCTTGACTGCAGTGGCTTATGGCAGGATGCAACATGAATGAGTTCATTCTATGTCACTCCAGGTTGAATTCTGATTTACCTGGAATTATTCTGTCACTCTACCTCCTCAGTATGTGCTGCTCAATACACTGATTGTGGTGAAGGCTCAGCCAGCAGGCTGATGGGTGTGGGGCAGAAGCTAAGCCTTTACTGCAATCATAGAATCGCAGAATGGTTACAGTCGGAAGGGACCTTAAAGATCACCTAGTTCCTACTGCTCTGCCATAGGCAGGGACACCTTACACTGAACCAGATTGCTCAAAGCCCCATCCAACCTGTCCCTCTGTGTCAGTGGCAAGGATGACCATCCTCCCGGCCTCTGCTCAGGGCTCTGTGGTTGGAATGGGGGTAACAGTTGGAGAAGAATGTAAAATCAGAGGCTTGTGTATTTTTAACATGGGTGTTCAAGATCCTGCATGGACAAGGATTGTCCCTGATCTTTGACTTTGGTGCATTTTAGCTGTAGATTGTGTGCCAGTGGGCTATTACTTTCCTAGCTTGAGGCTACAGTGAGGAGGGAAGTCTGATAATGGAATTTCTCTGCTAAAGAGAAGTGAGCAAAATCAGAAGCAAGCTCAGAATGCAGAGCTCAAAGTTTTTTGATAGGAAAATACAACAGAAAGGCAAAATAATCAGTTCTTCCTCGTCACCTTCTCCTGTGGTCTTTTCTTTTGGTTGGTTGTTTTTTTAGGTTGGCTTTTGGGGGGGGGGGGGTTGATTGGGCTTTTTGGTTTGGGTTTTTGGGATTTTTTTTTTTTTTTCCTCTCTCTAGTTTCTGCTTCTTTTCTGCTTATATACCTAATTCTAGCCTTTCACATGCAAAATGTGTTTTGGCAGTAGGCATAGAGACTTCAATCTGACATTAGTCTCAGTCTAGCAGGGCACCTGCTGGGACTGCTAGGTTGCCTAAAGTTGAGTCTGCAAAAGTGAGTATCTGGAGATTCAGCTGTACAAGGCATGCAGAGAAGCATCACAGCTGGATGTTCTCTTCAGTTGCATTTTTTGATTGTGTTTTTATGATAGAAGAAGACATGCCAAGCAATCAAAACCTTTTTACACCATTGCAAGTAATAAATCAAGGCTCTGATATTTTAAGCAGTAGGTTGTGCAACATTTCTGAAAGGAAGAATGAGCGTTATGATGGCCATGCTGGTTATTCATCATCTCCATCAGTTTAGCCAGAGTCAGGTATTCAAGTTGTTCTTTCCCTCCTTTTATTTCTTGTTAAGAATTACTTTATTTTCTAAGGAGCACAGAAACAAGAATAGAGAATGAACATAATAATGACAAATGGTTACTTTGGCCTTCTCTGGGAAGACTGTGATAACCTAGGTCTGGTCTTTGTGTGTGTGTTCCTTCTGCCTCACAGTATGAGTTCACTGAGGTGGCCCTGGACTGGCAGACCTCCAAATTGGCGTGTGCCTGACATTGTTCAGTGGGAACACTCTCTGCAGACCCAGGCATGCTCCTCTCCTTCGTGTCAGAGGAAAGAAAACAGAAGACCTGGGCCCCAAGTTCTTTGGCTTTATCAGGGCACATTATGTTTGCTTCCTCCATCTTCAAAAAGCTGTTGCAACCCCAAAATCTGATTATCGGTGCTATCTGGCAAATCCCTCTTCATTTGCCAGTCATAGACAACTGGCTTGCTTGGAGCTGATGAGTAACGCTTCCCTGCCTCAAGCTGGTTACGAGCACAGAGGAATGGCTGAACATCAATAAATCACTAATTACTGTCTCCCTGTCTACCTCTTGGTTCAGCTTAAGCTTAATTTTGGTGCAGAACTGATTTCACCAGGGCCTCTGTGGGCAGCTTGATCTCCCACACTGAGAAAGTTTGCAATGGATGGTTCTGTTTTCCCTGTTCCATCTTGGACTTCAGAGCTGCAGGAGGCTTTCCAGGAAAAAATTGAGTAGAACTCTTTTCCATCAGAAAATGCAGTTCTCAAATTAAAATATTTCAATAAATACTAATGATTTTGAGGAGATTTACTCTTCAGTCAGAAAATGCATCCAAATGTGCTGTACTTCAAAGTTTTGGATGTAACTTTTGAATTTTACTTTCCTATTTTTCCAAAATGAAAGCTAAGGCTATAATATCAGTGCTCAACAAAATGGAATTGCCAGTTTTCAGCTTAGCTTTAGGGAGAATCAAACTGTAGTTGTAAAGATTGTGATCAGACTTCTCAGGTTGATATAAGGGATGAATTACTGTGGAAATGCAAAGCAATCTATTGCAGCTGATTTTTTAATTGAATTTCAAGTTAGAATGTAAAACTGCTTGTAGTAAGACTAAGTGCAACTCTCCACTCCTGAGCAAAGAGCTGAAGTTGGTTTCCCACCACTTGCGCTGGTCATGTAACTGTGAGGGAGTGTGAGGGTGGGAGTGGCTAAGGGGAATATTGTTGGAATAGTTATTTGCCAATATTAATAACAGCTTGATTCTATTAATAAAGTGTAATGAATGAAAGGTGGTGTGGGAAGTGCTGGTTGTGACATCTCTCCCTCTCACTTCATCCTCTGCTGAGGAAAACTTACCACCTCTGCAGTAGCAGCAATCTGAGCACCACCTCCTTGAGCTGCAGCTCTTCCCATCTATCTGGGAAGGATAGAAGCTTGTGTCCAAAGCAGTGCTTGTGCCCATGCAGCTGAGCGCCAGTGCCGAGCTGTTTTCTCTCCTTAGGTTTTCACTTGGAATTTCTCCTCTGAAATATAATTGTGTAAGTTCATGACAGACTCGGCCTACTTAAAGGCAAGCATGGACATAAGAGCCTGAGGGGACTTCTGCTCCATAGCAAAAGTCCAGCATGTCTTCTGGGCTAAGTGACATACCACATTGTTGTAAAAGTTGCAGTATAGAGTCTTTATGCAAACTTTTTACACAGGGCTAACCAGGAGAGAGCAAACTCCTGCCCTGGGACTCTGAACTATGATGCAGTCTCAAGAGGGGCTTGCATCTGTGCTTAGCTAGCTGCCTGTTAGAAACAGTGTGAGAGGAGATGCTTCCAATTGCACGGGCTGGACCTATTGTTTGGGTGACCAACTGAAAAGTATTAAGTGGAATCTAAGCAGCTCTGATCTGTGTTAATGAGGAATAACAAGAGGCAAACAATTATTCCAGTCATATTAAACATTAAACATGAAAGAGCTGCATTAAAATGCCCTAGGAGAAATGAATTAATTGAGTCTTTTTGATCTGAGTGTATTTCTTCTAGAAGATTTGGCCTTGGCATGTGTCTGACTTGGTGCCCTAGTTATATTTTAAACAACAATAGGGGCTGAATTGTCTTTTTGAAAGAGAATGAGCACACAGCTAGGGTTAATACAGAAACTGCCATAAATGTCTGTCCTTTGATATTCTTAGGGGAAAGGTTAGAGTGGATAGCTGCAATTTCTGTATTCTGCTTCTAGATTCATTTGGACAGGAGGAACAAAGTGTCAGGTTATAAGGAAAAATCCATAACCCTGTATTATAGGGGGAAAAAGGAAAGGGATGAATCATGTTTTAGCTAATGATGGCTAGTTCAAGAAAAATAAGTACTGACTGATTTTTACCTGCAGGTAGATAGTACACAAAGAGATGGCTGATCACATGTGGATTTGGAATCACTGAAATATTGAAAATCTGAGGTAGAAGACGACCTATAAAGGTTTTCTGGTTCAATCTGTAGCTCAAAGCAGGGATGAGTTTGAAGTTGAATTGAGTTGCTTAGTCAGGAGGTGGCTGAAGGTATCTGAAGATGGACATCACCTACATGAGTCCTTGCAGCAGTGTTTGCTTTGACTGTAAGGAGTTGTGTCCTTATCTAGAAATATATGTATCCTCAGTTGTCTCCACTTAACATAAAGATAATGGAAAGACAAAGGCCAACATAAATATATCTGAGGGTTTCCAAAAAGAGATTGGAAAACACTCGGGAGAGGAAAGACAACTGATGACTGAAGGGTGGTGCTCAGGAGGTAAGCTTTAGCTTCAGGGCAAATAAGAACCAAAGGGAAAGATGTTCCTCTCTTGTAGCTAGATCAAAGACAGGTTAAGAAACCAAGAAAGCCAAAGGAAAATAATCATCATATGCTTCTTGCCATTCATTGTCCTTTTTCCTCCATGAGCATTACCCCCTTGCTTCCCTGTCTCTTGGTTTCCTGTTGCCTTAGAGTCAGAGAAGAGATGTCTTGGGTAAGCACTGCAATTCCTTTCTCTACTTCAGGGCCTGCCAGGGAAGGCAATGAGCCTCCAGTTGCCTTGGACAAGCATGGTTTGCTGATCTTATGGGCTAGTGGCCAGTACATTTGCTTTGTTCGTTGTAGCCTCTATTGGGATGCAAAGAGAGTGCCAGCCACAAATTTCATTAATTCCACCATCAGTAGGTCTGAATTCATTGCCACTAATACAATGCCTTTTTCTATGTGCTGTGCCAGGGGTATTTTTTTTGACACCACGTGTGACCTCCTGTTATTTCTCAACAAATGTTGGCAGGCACTACACAGCTGGCAGAGCAAAACAGCACAGTGTGTCACAAACTGCTGAGTGCATCCATGCTGAAATGAGCAGCCAATTCCAGAGTGGGCTAAAAATTAAATCAATAAGAAACACGTAAAATGTTGCTCCCCTTTCACTCCAGCTTTGACTGCGGCTTCCCTTTGCACATGTTATCTCTCCTGACTTGGATTCAGGCAACAGCCAGAGCAAGGTTATTTCATTTCTGTTCTAACCTTCTAAAACTTCCTCAAACTGCTGTAAACATGTGCTTCTGAACTATTCCTAAGCAACTTATCAGTTAATTCCTTCCTCTTACTGATGTTCATACTATGCTTTTTGCCTTTTACAGGAGGGTTTAAACTACTCAAATAATATATTACAAATTATTATGATAAATACTGGTTGTTTCCATCAGTGGATAACCCAGTTCTTGCTCTCCTCTTTTCTTTGGGGTTCTGTATTTGCTCCCTGTTGCTGCATGTGTGCCTGTTGCCTGGATGAGGAGAGCAGGGTGAAGGGCTGTAGTTAGTCACAAGCAGCCTGAGCTTTTCTAGTGACAGAAGTAGTTGTGAAGGGTTTAACTGCTCAGATGCAGGACAGAAGACTGCAGTGTTGCAGTGCATGGTTGCTGGGGGCACTGGGTTTGCTTCTTTGCTTCATCCTGTGCTAAAGAGCCACTGTGTCATCCTAGGAACTCCCACTGCCCCGGTTATGCTGCAGCATCTCTCCCCTCTGCTCAAGCCCCTGCGTCATTGTAATCAGCCCAGGGTTCTGGCTGCTGTGACTCACTCAGCCCTAAAGGTCTTCAGCTCAGTGTGGTTGACGTTGAGCCCTGTCCTTCAGAGTGGCTAACACACAAACTCATTTGGGCTCCTGTCTTCTGGTGGTTTTATTTAGAAGCTGTCAGTTATGGTGCAATGAATTTGACCTGTCTTAGGATGACCATGGCAGGAGGCGAGTGTCCATGGAGAAAATTCATGCTGGGTCACTCTGTCATATGCATGCGTATATTTTTGTGTGCTCAGTATGGTGCACTGTAGTTGGGAGTTTGGAGACATGTTCCCTTGCCAACATGCCTTTCAAGAAGGCAAGGTAAAAAGAAATAGCTTCAATACAACCATCCTGCAGGCCTGGTTCTGCAGAGAATTGTCATTTTTTTGGCACCAAGGGGAGCATTTTAAGCTGATGAGAAAATGCAATAGGCTGATTTACTTGGATGCTTTCAGTGCTTCTTTGACTTTAGCCAGGGGAGGCCATAAGAGGGGTAGAGAAAACCAAAATATAATGCTGCACAAGGCTTGTTTGTATGCACTGGCGCTTGCAGGCACTTGCTAAACTTGTACCTGCACAAGGGCCAAGTGGAAAAGGAGGGCAGGCAAAGTGAATTTTCTTTCTAATCAGCCCTGGCAGAAGCAGATTAACTTCTACTGTGAAGGAGTCCCAAGTGAGGCCATGCAGCTTGGAAAGGTTTTGAAGAAAAGTGGGGTTGCACCTACCATATCTGCAGTTATGCTCTCTTGCAGAAGATTTCGATTGTTCCAGGCCCTCTGGGTGCACTCTCCTCTTCCTCCTCATGGGTGCAGACCCGTAGAGCCAGGGCCCACCAGGTGGCACTGGCGAGATGAAGGATCCTGCAAGCAGGGAGGATAAACCCCAAGCCATAAAAGGATGGAAATAGCCCCGTTTCTTATTTTTTGTGAGGAAGCCTTGTTTCTGTTGAAGTGCCTATTCCAGAGTGAAACAAAGGGTAAGCAGGGCCCTGAGTGAGGTGCCCTGAAGCAACATGCTGCTGGTAGGACATGCTTTTCTGGGAGGAGCATCTTATTTCTACTCTTCTTTCTGAAGCTGGCTTCTTGGTGTCCCTGTCCAGGCTGCAGGAAGGCTCTGTAAGATACTGGGGTGACGCTAATTGTTTCTCTGGCTGAAGTGTTTTGATGGCAGAGGATGACACAGGCAGAAATGAGGATGTGAGAATAAAGTCCTGACAGAGAGCACCTCCTAACAATAGTACTAGATACCTCTTAAAAGTGGGACGCTGTGACCCATTGTCCTGGCACAAAGATTTGTACAACAGAAAGCCAAAAAGAGGGTATTGCAGGGAAAGCTTACTGGGGGATGGTGATTGTGGCTCAGTCCCTGGTGGCAGTTGCTAAAGCTGAGCATAAGCCTACACATTTGCAGTTATTACTTTTTTAGAAGATAACGTCCTCGGAGACTCTGACTTTCAATTTGCAGTGCATTTAGGGTGCGAGGTATAATAAAACTCATGCCCCTGTTGTGATGTGGAGCCCAGCACTGCACCTGTGGAGTAGCAGCACACAACTACTGTCCAGGTTGTGGCTCCTGTGAACCTTTGTTCCAGCATGGAAACTTGAGTCTCAGGGGCTGACTGGTCTTGTGTTTCATCATGCTGCCTCTAAATATAGTCAGACCTGATTGCCTATTCCAGAAACTGAGTAAGACCAGAATTTACTGGACAATCCTTTTCTCTGTTGCCTGTGTCATTAGTGTCCAGAGGCTCAAACTCAACTGTACCTGCTTTTCCAGGTCTTTCATGTGTTCTGGTCACATCTTCTGGAGAACTAGTCTGAAGGCTGCATGCTGGTAGCTTCTCCCTTCCTGGCTGATATAGTAAAAATGTCTGATAGTGCTCCTGGTTTCTGGAGCTGTGGTATACTGCTCCAGAGTCTTCCTCCTATGAACTGTGAATTAATTAGGACTTGCTTTACAGGAAAATTTAGATAATGTCTGCTTGTGTTCACAGCTCAGTTCTTTGGGTGTAGCCCAGTAGTCTGAATAGCCTGTGATTTACTGCCACCAGTGGAATGAAACAGAATCACTTTCTCTGATTTATATCCTCTATTGTAGTTAAATATTTACACAGTATCAAGATCTTAGTAATTGAATGGCTAACAGATAAGTAGTAAATGTTTATATACTTCTGAAATGGCCACAGGGCCACAGAGGTAATGACACTTCATTCTGATGAAAGATCTTTCAGTAAGAAGAAACTTAAAGCTCTTTCAGCTCCATTTTGTTCTCAGGAGTAGTACTAACTCATGCAGATTTCAGTGGGTTAGTTCAATTTTATAGATTACAAAAATGACCATTTCAGAAAAATACTCTTGTTGAAATGAAGCAATTGCTGTGGAGGAACACAACATCTTGCACACAGCAGCATTGTTGATTGCTTTGGGTAAGAAAAAACACCAGGCAAATATCAATCTTTGAAGGAAACTGAAGCTGGCAGGTTTAAACAATACCTACCAGTATTAAATCAAGACTTCTCCATTCACTTGCAGAAAGGTGCCATTAAATATTTCATGACCCATAGGTAATCAAAATTAGCCCTGTTTCCTGAAGCAAGAAGGAATCCTGTCATTCCTACTTATTCTCATTAATACTGTGTCCAGCTGAGGTAACTGGAATTCAAAGTAGGTGCAACAGCTATAACTGACAGTGAATACTATTGAGCTGAAATCTTTTTTACAGTAATATTTGAAGCTTGTAACTGAGCTGACCTGGGTTACACTATTGTCAAGTGTGGGTTTTGTTTAGGCCTGGCCAGGGTGTGTATTTCTTAGAGGAGTTACTTTTATCTTGGAACTGTGTGGTTTTATAACCAAAAGAGATGTCAACTTTTCTTAAAAACCAGATCTCATAAAGCTTTCTATCGACATAGATTTTCTTTTTATTATTATTATTATTATTGTTTGAAATTGTCAGATAATTTTGTACTGTTGGGTTTTTAATGGAACTAGACAGGCAATGAATAGGAGAGCAGCAGCAAGACAGTTTTAATGATTTTCTATCTCTTGATCTCTGAAAATCATCTTAGCAGATCAGTAATGTAATTCCAGAGTGAATGTTGGGAAAAAGAGAAACACTATATATTTCAGTCCCACTTGTAATAGTGTGATTTAAAAAAAAAACTCTTTAGAAATGAGGGAGACTATTCGGGATCCTAAACAGTGGAAATGAGAACAGAATTCATTACACTCACTGCAGAGTGGTTAAGATTTTTGAATATAATAGAACCCATATCTCTGTCTGGATAGTCTACATAATCCTGTAACAGAGTAATGATTATTTTAATTCTCTAGTAATAAATGTTTCTGTAGTATCAAGATTAATACCTGGAGCTTTATACTCAACAGACATGCAAGGCTTCAGAGGTTATAAAGGATGTTACTGCTCAAAGGTCTTGGGGATTTCTTGGATTCTCTGACCTAAATGAGAGGCAGTTGATATCTTCCTTCTGTATCTGGAATAAACTGCAGTTCATGACTGGTAGGGGGAGCTTTCCAGTTTACAGTTTCTCTACTTGCAGTGATACGTAGTAGGATACTTGGCCATTCATGCAGTTTCTGGAATGCACCTGCCTGTGACCCAGCTACCTTGTAGCCTGGACAGAGGAGCCCAGCACGGTTTGTACCTGTAAACTGTCAGTTATGTTTACCAGGGTTACAGTCCTGGGCACACAGTATTTCTCTCCTGTTACTTAACCCCACTCATGTCATTAAGCAGATATTACTCTGAGATTTAAGAAAGGTCACTCTTCTAACCAAAGGCCATCATGTGTGACAGGGTCTTTCTAGCGCTGGTAACGGAACAAAGATGTTCTGCCCACCTTAGTTCGGTTCCGATGTTGCAGGATCTCTCCGTACTGGGGGACGCTTGCTCGCTCGCCCGCCCGCCCTGGTGCTCACGCACCTTCGCGCTCTTCTCATGAGCCACTTCAGCACCCTGGCCAGAGCCCCGCGGCGGGGCCGCAGCTGAGCCCCTCAGCTCTGAGAGCCTGAGGCTCTGCTTCACCGGTGAGCATCACTACTGCCTGGGGCCTGGCTGCTGCTATTTGCACAGCTGGGGCGACGGTGGCACATTTTGGGCATTGACCGTGCATGTTGGCTCTCTGATGTGCTTCAGCCTGCAGTGCTTCAGGCCTTCAGTCTGCACAGCTGCGGGCTAGGATTCCTGGCCTGCATTCCAGCTCACCTAATGACATGTACCTCTGAAAGTGTCATACAGTTCCACACTCCCAGTTCCTGACCCTGTGTTCTGTGATCATTAACAGGGAATAATGTGATGCTGCAAGATGTTATATGTGCAAACACTGTTTAGTAAATGAATATTCAGAGAGCGTTCTTTGACTAGTAACAGCTTCTGAGGCAGTTCTTGGGAGTTTCAGATAACCATATCCCTATTACAGCTACAGTTTGAAAGTGGGATATTTTAACAAACTGGGGGAAAATAAGGATCTCAGACCTCCCATGTCTTCATGCCCTACTTATTTTTATAATCTATTGCTCATGCATCATTATTATACTAATTTCCTTGGGCTGCACAGCATGTAACTACTTAGCCTTGAAATAATTTAATGATGCACAACTAATGAAGTGGAGGAATGAACGGAGAGGTAGCATTTTAGGTGAATCACAGCTTATTCCACAAATTATTTATAGACTGCTGTCTCTTTATGACTGGATGTCAGCTACCTGGCAACAAGCCAGAGGGCTTATAAATCATCTAATATAGTTGTTATGGCTTTCAGAGGGGAGGGCAAAAGAGATTAAGGAAGGCTCACTTTGTATCTTTTAATAAGTAATAAACAGTCCAATGAAAAAGATATTTCTCTGGTCCAAGTTGATGCATGGTTAACTAATAAACCTGGCTGTGATCAGAAAAGAAAGTGCAGTAGCACAGCTTCACTTGTTGTCAAATATAGCTGACTAAATAGAGATATGAAGTCTTTACTTTTGTTTTCTCTCCCATCTTCAGTTTCTTTATACAACACCTCAGTGCTATTTTACAGTTCAACATTTCAGGGTCATAATTAGAAGTACTCAGAGTACTATGATGAATCAGGATGCTCATCTGCCTAATTAAAAAGGTGTATGTCTATTAAGTAAGAGAAACTGATGCTGCAAAAGTAACAGAAGAAACACACAATACTTCTGTCCTAGTAATTTTGAAGCATGCGATCTATTTCTAAGTTAAACCAATAATGGATCACTGCAATATGCTGTGCAAGCCTGAAATAAGCATTCCTGTGGCTGTTACATCTTTACCTCTGTTATATTATGACCAAAAATTGCACCTCCTTGTGTGGATGGATGCTTGTGTTTGCAGGAAATAAAGGTCCCTTTCAGGCCTCTGGTGAGGTATGTAGGTGCCAGGTATAGTGCTGAGAAACAGCTGCATTTTTTAATAGATGCTGAAGTGAGAAGAAATAATTGCATCAATTAGATGTTGAGTTTTATTAGACATAACTTAATGCCAATGGTAAGATTGACATTTACATATAATCATTGCCTTTTTAGTCACAAAAATCATGAATGTCAACATATTAAGTGTTCAATTAACTTCCATTTCTACTAGCATGTCTTTCTAAAAACATGGATTGTTTTAAGGTGTGCAGCTGCATGTGTTACATTCACATAATAAAGCAAACAAATATCAAATAAAAAATAAAACAAATATGTTAATACCAGGTAGATATTTACAGACAATGAAGTTCGCTGCTGCTCGAAGAACTTCCTAGGGCCCCTGGGCCATTCAAGTCGTACTTCCACATCCTGGAGGTATATGGGCCTGGTACTGATCCTTGGTAAAAGGGAACTTGTCACACAATTTGCAGCAGCAAGAATCATGTTTTCTGGTTAAATTGCTATGAACTGGTCTAGTGGTGGCTTCCATAGAAACCAAAGTAAAGAAACAAAGTGTAATACCAGAGGCAATATTGGAACTCAGAACTTCTGCCTCCTGCTCTTCTATTCCAGCTGCTTGATTTGTTTGGGAAGTTAGAAGTACAGTACTAAGCTGAAACTCTTTATCTCTGCAATCCCCTGGCTACCTAGTTCTGATGGCTTTGTGAAGAACTGTATTTCACTTTTTGTTTTCATTCCTATTGATGTCTAGTTACCTCTGTGGCATGGTAATGTGTCAAAGGCTTCCCTGGGCTTTATCTCATGTTTTCCATGAGTAGCAGGGTGGCTTTAGCTCTGTTTTAGTACTGAGAATGGGATACAAAAGGACAAACAGGAAGCATCAGGCACAAATTAGGACTGAACCCCCATCTCAAAACCTACTTTAGGCTTTGGACAGGCAAGATCTCCCCTCCCATGTCTTTGCAGGCCAAAGAACTGTGCAAACTGGACAGTAATTAAAAGCAAATAAGCATTTCCAGAATTTTATTTTATGAAGAAAACAATGGTGTGTTTACGCTCCAGTTTTATGGCTGACTTTTAAAAGTTCAATGTAGGGTGCATCTACTGTGTGCCTACACACTGAGGAGCTAGATTCAGGCTCACTAGTATCAAGTTAGTAGCAGTATTGCCTGCTGCAGCCCTAGCCTGCACCTAAGGTCATAGGCCCTTCTGGGAGGTAAAGGCAAATAAGCTGGAAGCAGTGCCTTATTAATGCAGCTTTACTGCTTTCAGGCTCAAGGAAGACACAGGAACAGAGCATGTCAAATCAACAGGTCAAACCAGCACCAGCCTAGGCAGCAATCATCCTCTATATCCCACCATTTGACGGCAATCTACCGTAAGATTTCCACATCTCTTATATCTGCGTGGACAAGGGATATTCAGAAGAACCAGGCAGTTTTAGAGTGTGGTATGCTGAATAAAGGCTTGCTTCTGCAAGGAACATTTTTCTAACATTTTTCTAAAGGAAGGGTTTGGTCACTGGGACTTGTCCTCAATGAGAATTGCACTACTGAACTTATCAGGGATATTACAGAGAAACAAAAAAGCGGAAGAGCCTCATTCCTCACCTTGGGGCTAACTTGCTTGCTGTGGGTTGGTGTTAGACATAAAATAGCTTGTTTCTATTGTTCTTCATAATAACTCAAGAAATACTTTTTTTTTAATAACTTATTTGCTATGAGAGAAGGGTCCCAGTCATCTCTTTACAAAAGGCTGCTGAAGGTTCAAGCATCACTTTGTTCCTACTGAAACCCCTTTGAGATTGTACCAAAGATCTGACACTTTTGTCCTGGCTCTCTACATGGGAAGTTCCTGCATGCAGTGATATAAAAATGAGGAAAGAAAATATCAAATATGTGGAAAGCTTTTTCTCTTTAGAGAAAAAAAAAAAAAAAAATAATTTGCTGATAGGACAAATGTACTTATTACTGCTGCCGATTCCATAGCATTGAAAAACATACGTAATAGCACTCAAAAGTGATAGAAAACACAGATCTTCCTCTGCTTATGTTCTACAGCTGTTTTGAAAGATGTGGCATCTACAGCTGTGCTGGGTGTAACCTTCTGGCCACACTGCCTATTCCTGGCATGATGTTCATCCAACCCACCACACTTTCCAGAGTCTCACATCAGGTATCCATGTTAAAGTCAAGCATTTTTTACGCTACCACATCCATCAATATACATTCCAGTAACAGGAGTATTTTCTTCAATGCTATCTTATATAGTAGGGCATGGGAAGATTAATAGAAAAGAAATGCCTTGAGAAATAAATTAGTTGTTTGTAGGACAGGATTTTTCTTCTGTTCTCATTGAAAAGCTGAAAAGTACTATTGAAACAGTGGTCTTGTCTGACCAGTCTTCATCAGCTGCCTACATTTTTATTGATCACAACAAAACCTCCAAATACTTGCATTTATTCTATGTGCATTGGGTTTGTTGGTTTTGGTTTTGTGAGGTTTTTTTATATCCAGTGCAATAATGCCTACAATCAATGCTTTCAAATTGCCTATTCTGGAAGTCTGCCCCATGACTGACTTTAAAGTAACTACCCAGAAATACAGAGTTTGTTTATTTAAAAGTCTTCTGGGAAATCAAAATATTATATATAGAATCCCAAATATTGCAATTCCATATTAAGTATAGATTTTATATTAAATATGTATTAAATACAGAATCCCAAATATTGTAATTCTAAGGCACAGGAGGCTATTCAGGAGATATTTTTATCCTCTAAAAATAAAGGATTATCCAGTTTTCTGTAGGAAAAGAAGCCACTTGAAGTAAATCCTCTATTACAGTAATTTTTACTTAAGTACTTCCTTAATGTCCCTGGGACAATTCTGAAAGCAAAAAAACCCAAATCACTGTATTTCCAATACTTAGGCATCAAACTACTGTAAAGCAGAGAACAAAGGTAACATAAAACATTACTAGTGAGTTTACTTCATGTCAGTTAACTTCATATCATTAGTAGTGTTACTAAAACTCAAGTCCTGTGCAGTGCTAGAGCACCTTCTCTGCAGAGGTTTTTAAAGCATTCTCAAGCTAGCAATGATCTTAGCTTCAGCCCACCACTGCCCGGCAGAGACATGGGTAGAGAAGAGCTGGTGTTGAAGGTTGTGGCTCTGAAGTGCTCACTCGGCCACCAAGTGATACTGCCTCCCCAACCAGAAGAAACATTCCCATAGAAGTGTGGGGTTATGGGAGGAGGAAGAAGCAGCCCTGACTCTGGGCTGATGTTGACTGCAGATAGATCTGTGTGTGATCTCAGAGATCAGGACAAAGAGGTCAAGAAGTTGTTTCCTAGAAAGAAAATCTCTAGTTTCACAAGTGCAGCTCTTGATATTGTAAAAAAAGCCCCACTGGAGCCACAGAAATTGCCTATGAAGCCAGGAGTGGTTCTTTTTTATGAGGGCTTCCAAAATCCCTCATAATTAGGCAGGTAAACACAGACTAAAATCCATCAAAATATTAGTGGGATGCTGTAGACAACAGGAATGAATCCTTCACAGAAGAAAGAAGAGCTCTAAGTGCACATTATCCACAGATGAGACAATTTCTGCCACTAATATATTGGGCCAGGGACTTGGCTGGTGGTGATAGTGTCATTACAAAATCTCCAATTCCAGTTCCTCTTCC
The DNA here is from genome assembly GCF_963264785.1 of Psittacula echo. Lineage (NCBI taxonomy): Eukaryota > Metazoa > Chordata > Aves > Psittaciformes > Psittacidae > Psittacula > Psittacula echo. The sequence continues at coordinate 26,931,285 of NC_137740.1, read as the reverse complement.
AGGGCTCAAACTTTAAAAACTCCTTTTATCTGACAGGTAAAATACCTTTAAAACACAATGTAGTAAACATTAATCTCTTGATCACACTTTAAGAAAATCCCTTGAACTTGCTGAATCACTTGTAATTAAGTAGCCTTCAGGCAATAGAAGCAAATCCTGTTTATTTTAAGGCATCATCAAAGAATGTGACAGCACCATGAGACTGCACCATGCGACTGCACCATGCGACTGCAGGTAGGTCAGCCCAGTGTAGCACACTAACAAATACCCATGATTGCCTTAATTCAAGGCAATCTGTGTAGCCAGGAGAGACGCAAATCACCTAGAAACTGCTGATCCTCAACCTATGCCTCCTTTGTCATCTGTGAATATCTGAGAAAAGTGCTATTTCCAAACTGTATTCCCCAAATGCTTTCAATCATCAAAGCTGAAAGCACTCCAACTTTGGTAACTACCAGTTAACAAGGAGTATCTGATGATAGAAAAAACATGAAGCAAGTAAAACCAGGTATCTCAACACACACACAAGAGCAGTGTACATCTGGCCTGGGGCAGATAATTGTCCAACTGCAATATCGAGCCACACCTGTAAGTATCTGGAAGGGAATGAGGAGTGGGTACATGACCGGGGAGCATGTATCAGAGCCCAGAGGGGCTCATTTTTGATGCCTGAATCTGTCTCAAGCACAAGACAAAGCGTCTGTCTTCTGCATCCCTATGGCTAACTCTCAGTGAAGGTACATTATTCAGCCTGCTTGGGCACCCAGGTGAATCTCCATCCTCCATCATCATCCCTGCGCACAAAGGCTTGTCCTTGGTGAAAGGTGTGTGTTCTCACATTGCGGTGAGGACTTAGTGATGTTGTGAAGGCCATTTCTGTTTTGTTGGGTGACAAACTGCTAGTCAAATAAGGCAACCCATAGGCTGAGAGGGAGGAAACACTTGGCACAGATGAGACACATTCTGCTGAAGAATACTGAGGAAGGAAGGGAGAGTCCTCACTGCATGGGTGGGTACTGTTGTTAGCTGAAGGCATGTGGCTGCAGCTATATGCTGCTGGCGCTCCTTCACTGTGGTCATAGTCTGTTGCTTCACCAGCGCTTAGGCAGTATGTGTCTTTTCCAGGGTCTGAGGAGAGGGCACTGTAGTTAGCTGAAGTTTCATCAATGGTGTTCACATCTTTTAATCCTAAAGTCTGCAAGACCCAACTGTCTACAGCAGGGCTGGCTTGCTCTTCACAGGCAGTGAATTCATTAAAGAGATTCCTTCTGGCTTTGGAAGCATGAGGAGATTCTTGAGGAGCAAAGCAATGGTACTCTTTTAATCTCCTCTTGGTGCTTTTGAGAATAGCACAGTTTTTTTGGCCATGGCAGGAAAGCAGTTTCTATCGGGGGAAAAAAAAAAAAAAAAAAATAGTGAGAAAGAATATTAAAATCTGAATTTCCAGTTATCTGGAAGTAACGTGTTTCTGATCTCGGCTTTTAGATGGGCAAGATTGTTACTACTGTCCTTTCAAAAGATACTTTTTCTTCCACCCTGTGGAAGTCATATGGATATAGCTATTTTGTGTCTTACAGTCTCTGTAACAGTCAAGTCCTTGAGAAAGAAGAATCTGATAATGTCAACAAGGCCTGTGCTTTGATCGCATTCTCACTCAGTACAGCATGAAATGAGAGCTCCTGTCTGGCTGTATGGCACTCCTCTGTGCTGCTGCTGCCAGCAGCAGTTGGCAGGTGAGCAGGGTATGAGGGGGAAATGTGGCAACCTGACACAAAGCGAGGATATGAAGGTAAGCCATATTGGGGCAGGTGTGATCCTGGCCAAGGAGTGCTCAGAGCAGCAGACTGAGTAGCTTAAGCCCATTAATCCACCTCAGTTGTCATTATCCCAGGACAGTGGCCCTTCAGGCATCCAGGGACAGTCAAAGGAAGGCAGGAATAACACGGAAGCTTCTCCACCATCTCATGAATTCATTGCTCAGACACTTCCTGTGATGGTTTCATACTGGACCCTCCTCCAAACGACATAGAGGGGTGGCCATGTCTGCCTTCTGTGCCCAGTGAAGGAGACATTTTCTACTGCCAGGAGTCAGGTTTAGGCATGGAAGGACACGCCACACTGTCAACACAGAACAGGATGGAAAAGGAAAGTCTGCTATTTTTTACAGGCTTTTTTACTTCATGCCCAATCCACAGAGCTGAGGAAATAATAAATAGTTCAGTTTCATGAGGCTGGAATAGCAAAAAATGTCTTTAAGCCAACAAGAAACAATTATCTTCTGGACTAGAAACAGAGAATCAAAATATTTAATAAAAAACCCCAACCTATTCACACTTAGTTTAACAAAAATGTTTCATCCAACCTGAAGTGCTTAATTTGGTATTTCATCTTAAAGAAAGAAAAAAGCCCCAAACCAAACCAAAACAAAAAACCACACAACTTTTTAATTAAATAACTTTGAAAAAATTAGAAGATCAGTACTGTAATGTACATGAATAAAATGTATCATTGGAAGATGACAAAACAAAAAATAAACCAGAAAGCATCCAAAACATAAAAAAAAAAAAAAAAAATCTTATCAAAAGGGGCAATTGACAAAACGGACACATTAGAGAAATATATGTTCAAATTTGAATTTTTCACTGGAAAAGAAGGTTAGTTGGGATAACTTTTGCCTTGCTTATAAACTTAATTTACTTATAGCTAACTTACTCATTAACTAAACTTATTTATGCCATGGGCTATACCGTCTCCACAATCAGAACTTGATAGGATGCCATTCCTGGAGGAAACTGTAACCTTAGATCCATGACTAGCAATCTGGCAGCTCTGTGAAGTTAAACAGATCTCACACTGCAGGTTGTCTACACTCTTAGACTTTACATGTATTTTAATAGTATGTGCCTGTTTCAACCTATTCAACCTGTTTCTTTTGCATATGTCTATACAACAGGTTTGGACACAATACCTTGGCTTTTTCTTCTAAACACTTAATCAGGGCAGAATTCAGGTATTGTCGGAGGTTATTATTTTCTTCATGTAACCTAGCAAGTTCCTCTTCCTTCTGAAGCAATGTATCTTGAAGCTGTGAAATAGAGATATTGATGAATAGATGTTGACTCTGTAACTTAATAGCAATTGCCCTATGGTGCAGGCTGCTTGGATTTGATGATCTGGGTGTTTGCTTTGTGAACTCAACCTAGCCCGCCAGCCTCTTGTCTCTGTAAACCTAAGTGGCACGACTGCTCACTTTTCACTTTTGACTTCTTTTATTCTTTAGTGAGTGTTTGAGATTGGTCTGAAAGAAAAAAAAAAAAGTAACCATGGAGTAATAACAGACAAGAATTACAGGTAGCTCTGTGAACAGCCAGAAACCAATACGGGCATGGCAGCAGCTACCTGATCTCCAGAGCAACAGTCAGCATGTCTTTGCACCCCTCTCATTCCAATTTATCGTTGGCTGGTAGGGAAAAGAAGAAGGTGGAACTGCAGGCTAACAATTTATGGCAGTAGTGTGCAGAAGGAAAATGCAACTGCCATTCTTTATGATACAGAAGTACTCAGTGACATATTCAATCCTAGGCTCTACTGTGCCAGTCCCAGCACAAGTATAGAGCTGCGATAATCCCTGGTCTCAAGAGCTGAACAGGTAGGTTTTGATTTGTCTACACCTGACACTTTCTTACAGGAAGTTCTATGTATATGCGGAGAGATTTTTGCCTCCTGATCATAGTTCTGAAGACTCCTTTAGAGGGACAAAGAATCTTCTGCCAAGGATCTCAGGTATCTGCTGACCACAGGCTGAAAAGCAGAGATTTAAATGCCTGAGATAGAGCCAAAGGAAGAAATACACTGATGTCTGGAACCAGGGATAGATTCCGGGGACCTTGAAGTTAGTAAATGAATTTCTATCGACTTCACTGTGTTAAAATGTCATTTTGCAATCACAGCCCAGAAAGCCAACCTGGGCTGCATCAAAATGAGCGTGACCAGCAGGTCAAAGGAGGTGATCCTGCCCCTCTACTCTGCTCTCATGAGACCTCAGCTGGAGTATTGTGTGCAGTTCTGGTGTCCTCAACATAAAAAGGACATAGAACTGTTGGAACAAGTCCAGAGGAGGGTCACGAGGATGATCAGGGGATTGGAGCACCTCCTGTATGGAGACAGGCTGAGAAAGTTGGGGCTGTTCAGCCTGGAGAAGAGAAGGCTGCGTGGAGACCTCAGAACAGCCTTCCAGTATCTGAAGGGGGCCTACAAGGATGCTGGGGAGGGACTCTTCATTAGGGACTGTAGTGACAGGACAAGGGGTAATGGGTTAAAACTTAAACAGGGGAAGTTTAGATGGGATATAAGGAGGAGGTTCTTTACTGTGAGGGTGGTGAGGCACTGGAATGGGCTGCCCAGGGAAGCTGTGAATGCTCCATCCCTGGAGGTATTCAAGGCCAGGTTGGATGAGGCCTTGGGTGACATGGTTTAGTGTGAGGTGTCCCTGCCCATGGCAGGGGGGTTGGAACTAGATGATCTTAAGGTTCTTTCCAATCCTAACTATTCTATGATTCTATGATTTTAAATACTTGATCGGAGTGATCTTTCTGGAGTTCCTTCATCCAGGACTGTTCAGAGTTTCTCCTTCCCCCTCAATGGGATTTACAAGGAAAAAAAAAAAAAATAAAAGGAAAGAAGAGAGAAAACAAAGTAAACAAGGAAATGTTTGATGTTTGTTGGTCAAAATGGTTGAGCATTCATATAAGTAGGTAATTCTAGTGGAATCATTTCTCAGGACTCAGGAGGACATGCACTATGTATAATTTGTAAACAGCATGAGGCTCTGCATCATCAGAACCTGAGGGACTCCCTGGTTATGCCCCTGGGTCCTCTCTATTGCCAAGGTGGCTGGTGCAGTATTCTGTTAGAAGGATGAACAAGGAACCAAGCTCACGCGGGACAAGTACTTTCCACAAAACCCACCAATATAAAAGCAGTTTGCCACCGTTTCCTCTATCTGTACCAATGAGAGATGCCATAAACCAACCCAGAAGCTGCAATACATAACACAAAGTTCATGAACCTCATGGGGTGAAAGCAAAGTTTCTAGGGGCACGGAGCCTTTACCTGTTTGTTCCTGTAGAGCTGGGAGGACAGCTGGTCTCCCTGCCATGCCGCGTCGTGAGCACCGAGCTGCGAGCTGCAGAACTGCCCTGGAGCGGAGCACACCGAGGGGTTAGCCCGCTCCCACTTCCTCGCCCAGCCCGGCAGTGGGGCCGTGGCCGGGCCCACCCCCGTTCCTGGCGGCGGGAGAGCACTTACCCGGCGGCCGCGTTTCCCCCCGGCTCGGGGGCGGCTCCGCGGTGCAGGCGCCAGCCCAGGTCTCCTTGGAAACACCGGCAGGGACGGACCAGGAGCAGGCGCAGCCCAGGACCCCGGCGAACCCTGGCTCCGGGCACGGCCGGCCGGTGCTCTGTGGAGGCAAGGGACCATGGCGATGGGGCGCTCGGCAGACGGTTATCCCTTCCAGCCGGGCCAGCCCCTGGGCTGCAGCGAGCCCCGAGGGGAGGTGGTGTCAGCCTCGATCCTGCCCCTCCGCATCCCGGCGAGAGGCACGCCTGCGCTGCGGGCTGGTACCTGCACCCCGCCTGCTCCTGTCCCAGCCGGGGTTTGTTCGAGTACCTGCCGCAGGACAGCCCCTCAACCCCCGCTGCCTCTGCCAGGCGCGGGAGCTCCCAGCCCTGACCCGGGTGCCCGCTCTCCCCCCGCACCCTCCGCCCGGTGGCACCGCATCGCCCTGCTGCCTCCGCTGGGAGCTGGGCAGTGCTCCTCCCGCCGCAGCCCCCCGCCACAGAGGGGCTCCAAGCAAAGGTATTTCAGGAAGGTGGCTGAGTTTCCTGCAATCCCTTGGGAAATACTATGGTCCTGAGTGGGTTTAAGAGGAAGGGAGGACCCAGGCTGTTCTCGGCCAGGGCGTTCCTCCCACCTTGGGGGCTTGATTCAGCTCTGAAGCAGCACAAAGCCAGCAGTGTCACCTCCAAGGCTGCTCGTACTCTCTTCTGCCCCTGCAGTTCTGCAGGAGTCCCAGCCCGTACAGTGGCAAACCCTGAGGTGTCTCTGGATTCACCCTTTTCCCTCCTCCCGATAAACCCGATCTGCACCAGCTCTAAATCTCTGCAAGGCAACGGCAGAGCCTGGAACCTCAAGCAGGGAATCTGCTCACCCATGGGAAGGCGCAGCAGCAGAAACTGCTCTTGCAGGTAGAGGAGAACCGTCTTCCTTCACCATCTTAAAGAAGGCACAAAACCTACTGCAAGCCCACAAGGCAAAGAGACCATCTTCTCCTTTCCTGCCTCCAGGTCGAGAGAAATGCAAAGAGCACTTACCATGTTAGTGGCAGAATGAAATGCAAGTCTTGGGAGCACGTTTCTGTTAAAGCCCCAGAGAGGTTTAAATGGCTCTGAAGGAGGGGGAGAGGGGGGAAACCAGGGAGGCGAGTTTAATCTAAAGGAGCTCCCAGTGACGCCTCAGAGCTCTCCTGAAACCCAGCAATCTGATTTGGTGTAAAGCTGTCAAACTTGTGACGTGAATAAACAGCAAACTTGCTGAAATCAAAGTCATTCTGGCCCCACAAATCAACACAAGGAAGGAGGGAAAAGAAAAGAGGGAGAGAGAGGGGAAAAATAAAAGCCTCCACACACTTCAGGACAGCCCTGAAGTGGTGTGTCTGAGTTTCCCTCCAGGAAATGAGCAGGGATCCAGGGAAGCTTCCCACATGTTCAGAGCAGGGCTGCTGATGTTATTACTGATGAATTTTTTGTTTTGTTTTCAAGCCTTGTTTGCACTTGGAAAATCCAGCAGGAAGAAGCAGGTTTGTCCAATATGCCTGGCTGAGGGAGTGGGTTTTCCACAGCTTCCCAGGACTGTGTAGATGCAAATACAATTCAGAGCACTTCTGTGGACAGTTCTGAGGAAGAAAGTACAGGTTTCAGAACAATACTATCTTACTATCTGCAATAACAAGTTTCTGCAAATGTCTCACAATGTTGGGAACTGGTTTCCTGTCAAGCCCCAGGCTTACAGAAAAATATCTCAGCATATAAATGCTGTGATAGATTTACTATCATAAAGAGTAATGTTGCAAAAGTCATATGCAAATGAATGAAAGATGTAGACAGTCTGCATAAAGTCACCTCTAATTCGCATCAGATCTCCATAGCAATTAAAATCCATAAATAAGCTTGAGTTTTTTCTTAGGGAAATAAAATCTAAACAACTCTTCACTAAGGGTCCATTTTTGAATAGTGTAGGGGATGGTGGGACAAAATCTAACAGCAGAGCAGTTGTTCAGCCAGGATCCTGCCTCCTGCCATGGCAAGGGCTGTACAAGGAGGTAACCTGACCTGCCTGCGGACACAATCTGCAGCCAGTCAAGGGTGAGGCTGGGCCGAAGGCAGGCCATGCTGGCATATGGGATGGTCTTTTATTTCTCTCTCAGAGGATGTTCAGTGCTGTTACTCCATTAGCAAGGCTCAGGGACAATACAAACCAAGAGGGCCATTTTCCTTCCATTCTTTTGTTACTGGAGTATTTCCCTAGGTTGCTGCCCAAACTTAACTTGCAGCTATATCAAATTAAATTAGTGCCATCTCCCTCTTGCATTACGTTTTTTCCAACAGAGACATTTTAGAAAGGGCTGATGCTCCAAACACACACTGCACCCAGCTTTATGTCACCCTTCAGCTCTCCAAACACCAGCACTGTGAAGTACATTTGACAACTGCTGTGATAACCTATACTGTTCAGCTGCCAATCTGTCTCCTGCATGAGCATAGGGGGGCAGTTGCTGGCAAGCATGAAACACAAGTTCCATGAAATACTTTCAGCAAATGCCAAGCCCCAGCAGAGTCATCCTTGGCTTGGTTTAGTCCCTTTGCCCTTTATTGGGCTGTCTCAGGGTGCTTTCCGGGGTGCTGTGGCAGCTGTGCCTCCCTCACCCAGGGCACGCACTCCACGCAAGCACTGCTATCGTGAGGGTCAGTATCGCACCAGGGAAGGCCCAGGGGGAGGCCACAGCCCTGAGGCTGCCGGCGCCAGCCAGCAGAGGCTCTGGGCCGGGCAGCCTCTGTGGGGTTGTGCGGTGAGGCAGACAACCCGGCGTAGGCTGCAGAAGCCTTCAGAGCCCGGAGCAACCCCCTGAAAGATGCAAAGCCCCCACGGCACCCTCCCAGCCCCAAAAGCCCCTCCGGACACCGCGGCCTCGGCCTTGAGCTTCCCGACACAGCGGCCATCTTTGAACTGCCTCAGAGGCGCGGGAGCGCTGGGCCCGGCCATTGGGGGAGGTGAGCGGCCTCGGCGACGTCATCACGACGCGCCCGCCGCAGGAGGGAATGGTGGCTGCGAGGAGGGGATTGTCTCAACCGTCCGTCCCGCTTGGGCCGTGGTTGCCCTGTGCCTCCTTTCCTGGGCATATGGTCACGCTTCTGGCATGCCCAGGCAGCCCTGGGGATAGGCAGGAGCAGTGGGGAGGCCTGGTGGGTGCAGGGGTTGCCGGGCTGCCCCTTGTAGCACCCCTGGATCATCTCATCGCTTGTGTCTCAGGGGACAGAGGGTACCTGCAGAGAGAAGAGAGTTGAGCATCTAAACAGCACATTTAGGGAGGGACAACGTATGAGCAAGGTTTCCTTCCCACTTTGTGTGGATGTGGGCGTGGAGAGAAGCATTGCTGGCTCCTGGCTGCTCCTAGACAGGGCCCTTTGCCTGGTACAATGCTGATGGCTTTGTCTCTGCTTCCTCTTGGCAGAGAACTGTATGCTCAGGCATGATGTTTGCCTCTGAGAAGTGGTGGGAGGAGTATGGGCATGCTCTTGGAGTGAGAGCAGGTATGAAAAAAACCCTGTGGTCACTCCATTGTTGCTTTTGCACAGTTGGTACTGTGTTGGTTTGGGTTTTGGGAGAGCTTTGCTTACTGAGCTCAAGGAATTCATGTCAGTTCACTGTACTGTGGTTTCTGTGTTGGGGAGTGAAAGAAGACACACGAGTAAAAGGCCACCATTTCAGAGGCCATGAACTTTGTAGGTTTGGGGACTTAACTTTTGGGTCACTATCAAGAAAAGATAAATGCTGCTTATGTAGGATGGTTAATTTTGCAAAATCATGCATGGATGTCACACACAATGGTAGAAGGTCTTCAAGTCATAGTAGCAATTACACATCAGGCGTAGTGTAAAACAAACCCAAATAACAACCATCTGCTAATTCTTTTCCTGTTCATCTGAGTCAGCCCCTCTCAGAGCTCTTACTTGTTACAGTTATTGATGCACTTTCATTGGAAATAAAGTTCAGGGATGAAATATTTATCAAGACTACAGTACTGCTTCAGTGGAGATAGGATTTCACTTCAGTGTTATAGGAGCTCTTTTCTGAAGTTTTGAGAACACACTAACATGCACTGCAGTGTGTCAATTCCCATATGCTCTTTGTACCTGTGTTTCTTTTGTAATGTCAATGATTTTTCATGTTTAAATGAAAGTGGTGAAGCTAATCCTTCAGATTAAAAAAAAAAAAAAACACCTAAAACAACCAAATATCAAACTTGGATTTTTTTTGTTTGACTTATTTTTATGTAGAAATGGCTCTAAAATTGCATTTGGACCATTGTGAACTGGCTGTCAGAAGAGATGGCACACGGAAGAAAAATAATATTTACAAATAGTTTAATTAAACTTTTATACCAGACTTAGTACAATGTGTTACTTTTCATGCTAACACTGGCACAGGTGTCCAAACCCACCCCAAATCCTCTTCACTTACCCTGCCATATTGCTGTTGCATTGCTTCTTACCCCTCTTAAGAAAGATTAGTATATCAGTGGTAAAATAGAGGCTTACTTAATAATTCCAGATATTAATCCATAGTCTGGCACACACACAGGTATCTGCCACTTGCATAAATCTCTAATAACATTTGTGATCTAAAGGCGTGATTAGTTAAATTTGATGAGACTAATTTGCAAGAATGCTTCTGAATGGAAATTCATGCAGATACCGGTTCTGGTTGTTCTCTGATAGTCTTCCTGCTTGAATGCAGGACTAAAAGGCACTTCCCAAATCCAGTCCCCTGCTGTTGAGACATTCTTAAACTTTTCAGTCTCCCTCTTAAAACTAATTAGGTTATTTTCCTTCTGTTATTCCTACTGTGAGGCTACACCATACTCTGAGCTCTGATGGCTAGACACTTTCTAGTTTCCAGTCTGAATATATTCATAGCAGGTATAATCCCTTTTGTCATTGTGCCAGACTCTTGTTTTACTTTAGACACTTCTCTCTCTGTAGTGTTTAGCCTTGATGTCCTTGCAGAATGTTGTCACGTGTTATCTTTTCCTTTGCTTTTTAGGTCAAAAAAGGCAGATTCTTTTTTCAATCTTCCCTAACATAGGAACTACAGGAACCCCTCTCAGAGAATATTTCACCTGACATTAACCTGTTTTTCAGATGGATGACCAAAATTACTGGATTTGCTGTGTAGTGCACCAATGGTTTGGAGAAAAGCACTGGCTAATTTTTATCTCTTTTATCTTTTCCTAGTACATTTTAAGATAATGTTTACCTTTTCCATCACTCTGTCACACCAGTTACTAGTTCTGAAATCATTGTCAGCTGGTAGTAAATACACCTGTGGACTTCATTTGCTGTGAAATACAATTAGTCAAACTGAGTCTTCAAAGTTGTTGGGCTCCAGCTTTCTTATGCTGGTACTGTCTAGTACTGTGGAGTTTCAGAGGTATTAAAGAGCAAAGAAAAAGATGACTTCAAGCTGGAAAAAACTATACTAGACATTTCTGGGTTTAACTGCAATTTCACATTGCAAGAGTGGTGAGTCAATGGGTAGAGGGCATTCTACCTGGGTGTGATTCTCATGGTGACTTTGGTGTTTTCTTCTGCCCTCTAGTGAAGGCATGCAGTGTAATTAAGTATATTTGATTTTGTTTCTGTGTTTTCTGTTTCACACCGAATGAGATTTATCCCTCATGGACATATAGAAGGGAATTTGGTATCACTAGCCCTCAATAGTCTGTGTTCAGAAAAGGGTTATTTTTTTTCAAGGAAATAAGTTGTGTTTTAGCAGCAGTATGGAAAAGGGTAATATTTTTATAGTGATCTGGAAACTTAATTTGAGTAGTGAATATTGCCTGTTGGATTTGTGTGTGTGTGGTACTATTTAGGCTCAAATAGATACTGATTTCTGTCTTCACTGTCACAATCTGTCACATCCATTTAGTCTTGAGTTGCTTTGAAACTACTTGTGGGCTTTTAGAAAATGTGTTAAGGTGTTCAGGGTGCTGAGAAGTTGTATTCCTTCAGATCTGTGGTCATCTTCCACATGTATCCTCTGGGTAGCAACTGTGCAAGGAACTCATCTCCCCATGCAGACATTAAGATTTTGAAGAGATATTATTTACTGGACATGACTAATTTTGAATTGGTATATCATGTTAAAATCACATCATATTTTTGTGTGAAAATGGAGTTCTGTAGATTTGCAGCCGTGATTCTGAGTTGCCTGAAGAGGTTTGGTTTATACATAAGTAGTGACCCTAGAATATCCTTGTAGACGAAATATGTAAGGAGTATGGCTGAATAATTTGTGTGGCAAGTGTGTGTGCCATGTGTGTGCACAGGTGCTCACCCATCTGTCATTACCCCTGTTCCTTTAACAGCTAAGCTTGGTTCTTTCCTATGGATGAAAACATTGTTTCACAAAGGACAGAAGATTCCTTCTTCAAAGAGAAATCTGCTAGGTAAAGCGCAAATAATTACTCATGAAGATCTAGGACTAGAAGGGACTTCTGGGTTGTCTTGTCCCATCTTCTACTTTAGTTAGGCAGTCGGTTCATAAAACTTCAATGCCAGACCTCCAATGCTTTCCTTGTGACACTGGTGCCACTGCTTCCTACTCCTTGAATGTTCAAAGTATTACTCTAAATTCTGATCTGAATTTATTCATGAAGAGATGGGGGTTTTGTGCCATTTTTGGATTTCAGCTTTTTCATTTTATCCTGTGCGCTTGCCATTTTGATATAGAAGCAATCTGTTCTGGTTTTGTCTGGTTTTGTAATTACAAATTTTGTAATTTCTATTTTTCTGACTATCTGAGGAGCATTTAACACACCTCTGGTAGATAAACCTTGTCTTTCATCAGTGTGGGTGACTTTATTTTTTCACAGCCCTCTAGATTGTAGTTCATTATGCCCGCAGATACAGTAATGAGGAATCATCTGAAAAGGAAACACAAATGGAGAAAGTGATGGATTTATGTAGCACAGACTATGTTTATGGAATTCGCTACTACAGAATGCTATCAAGAGTGAGAATATTGTAGTATTAATGTTATTTATCATTCTGGGGTTTTATTTTGCATGTTTTTATTAATTCTGCTGGGTATTTGATCCTCTGTCTGAAGAGGACACCAATTGCACTGGTTTATGGGCATGTCATTGCAGAATGCATCCTAGTCCATAAGTATGACATGTGTCTTGCCCTTTCCTTTTGAGTGGTTGTAATTGTATCATAAAAAATATTGAGGTCCTAAGGAGATACGGATCTCGGGTCTGGCTTTTAACAAGATGATGGTTTCTCTTTAAAACTTCAGGTGGGAATCTTACTATTGCAATCTGCTTGGTGTATGGAAAAGAAATGTGTTCTCCTCCTGGGTCTGATGTTTTACAGTTTTATAGCAGCACTTAAATAGAAGGTCTGAAACCTTAGAATGTCACCTATGTACTATATAGGCCCAAACTGGTCTCTGCATCTTTGTGTTTCAGTTCCTCATCTGTTAATCAGGAGTGGTGTGTCTGCTTAGATTTCACATTGCTGTAATCAAAAATGTACTTGCATTGCCCCTGGTCAAATGCATCCCTTTGTTCTTGTCTGTGACAACTGGGCTCCACAAGAGCAATATTAATTGTGAGCAGAAAGCTTTCGATGAGTTTTAGGGGCTAATTGGATGGGATATTTAACATAAACCTTGATGTTGTTTTGGAATCAAAGCTTATTCTTGGTCAGCACACTTCTACATTGATTTTCCTCCATCCAGAGGTTACCAGCCAACTGAGTCGGCGTGCTGCAGCTAAGAAACCTTTTCATCACAGAATAGTGATTCAGTTGTGTAAACAAATGCACTGAGGTAGTCCCATGGTTAAATAGCAGATGATAAAAACAGTTTCTGTTGACTATGTTATTAACGTTGACCATCATGGTTTGGGGGAAATTGCTGATTCTGTGAGCAAAAGACCGATGTGCTGAAAAGCCATGTTTTTCTCCATGGTGTTTTCTATTGAAGTCAAACTATTTTGCAGGGAGACCTGCCAGAAAAGCTTAGCTCACGGGTTTCATCCAAATTAGGATGAATTTTCTTGGGATCAGATACAGAGCTGAATGGGGCCCTGTGTCTAATCAGCCCCTGATGTAAGCATCTGCTGCTTCATAACCTGTCCTGTGAGCTTCTCGATTGTACATTCTGCTACCAATACCTATGTACTGGGCTTCACCTATTTAATAGTGCTTTTCCTCTTGGCTGGTGCTCAGGAGTTGGCAGTCTGGCTCCCCTCCATCTCTCTTTGGGTGTAGAGCTGTGCACTTTCCATTCTTGGCTGGCAGTTGGGAGCTTTGGCAGAGATCTCTGATCTGAGTAAATATATGTCAGAGCATCTCTCCATTGCAGAGCTGTATGGCATTGCTTTCCCTAATCAATAATGAAAGAGATTGTAGGACGTGTGGAAATGTGTCGGGAGTCAGAAGGTGAAGGATGTTGTTGTCACAAGCTGAGAAGGACGTCAGGATTTTTGTGCACACTATTGGAAGGTTGAGTTAAAACAGTAAGTCACTAGGGTGATATTCTAGTAAAACAGATCTGTCTGTATACATATAATTTCCAGCTCCTAGTCCATGCAGGTAGTGTTCGATGAACTGTTGATGAAAGGAATTAGTTGGCTGGTAATTCATCTAAAAGATTGGCAGAGGATTTTGCAGGCTTACACCAGAGCTGGCTGGAGACAATAATCTCTTTTCTTGAAGAATGCTGAGGTCCTGACGCCCAGCTCGTTGGAATGAAACCTGAATGCTTTTTAATTCTTTGTGAGGGATTTTTTTTCACCCCCTCTTTGGTTTTTGTTTTTAGGAAGGAACAAAATGTTTCATTGTGATTTTGTCAATGATTTTGATATAATGGATTAAAAGAGTAAATGTCTTCCAAATCCCAAAGCCTTTTAAAAGAAGAATTCCATTCAAAACACATCAGAGCTGTTTTCTCCCCTGAATTTTTGCTGGAATTTAATTTTAAGCAAAAGTTTACACACTTCAGTGGCAGTGTGGGTTCCCTTGCAACAATGATACGCAGTGGAGAATAACTGTGAACAGGATTTTTTTGGGTCATGTTATATTTTATGCTATCCTGGAGGTCAAAGGGGTTGGGGGGAGGTTTACATCCACTTGGTAGCCTTGTGCTGTGCCAAAGCAGTGTAAAAAGGCCTTGGAGTGAATAAGAAACAAGAGAAGTCTTTGGTTTTTAACTGCCCCTGGATGAGAGACCAGGATTCATCGATGCCTTACTGTATTTTTACAATTCCATTGCAAACTGTAATAAGACAGCAGGGGAAGAAAGAAGAGGTTAGTACAGTGCAACAGAGTAGGCTTCAGAGAGGAGATGTTTTCTCTTGGCTCAAGGTTCTTGTGTCCTAGCCTCCTGGTGTGACTGGAAGGAACATAGTCTTGGGCAGCTATAGATTTGCCCAGAAGCTCACATGGCTTCCATTTCGTCTTTCTTTTCTCTTTCTAGTCAGACAGAAATGTGATCTCTTGACATCCACAGAACTCCTAATGACTTGTGTGTCATCCATGGCTAGCACCAAAGCTCAGCAGTCTCCTGACATGCATGTTGGGACCCTTTTTGGTCAGCCTTCACTGACTTCCCTCTTAGAGGTAGAAAGGTGTACCTTTGTTTAAAAAGCAGCATGTTCATCTGAAGTTGACTAATTTAATCTGGGATGCCACTATTAGCTATTGGATGTTGTTTTGTGACTCCTCACATTTCAAGGGAGCTGGTGTTCAGTGATAGGGTTTAGGCCTACCTGTGATCTGCAGCATCCTGTAATCAGCATTTGTATCAGAAGATACAAATCTACAAGGAAGGTTCTGGGGAAGCACACTGGTACATCAGGCAGAAAGGAGCTGTGACTCCATGGAACAAAATACTTCGCTGGGAAACTGAAAGGCCCTACAGTGCTCATTTCTGGGTTGACTGCTGCCTTGCAAAATGGCCTTCAATAATTCACTTTTATCTCTTTGTTTATCCCAAATGTGTGGTGAAGATACTGTGTTAGAAGTTGTCCTCAGTAGTTGCTGGTGGTTTTAGTTTCAAGAGTAACACTGATTGTAGACTATTCTTTCAAAGATGTGATTTGGTGCCGTGAATTTGGAGGGGTAGCTTACTGCTGAAAACATTCTGATTTTCATGCATTCCTGGATGTCAGTGTGTTTTATAGAAGCATGCAGGAGGTGAGCAGTAGCTAGCATCCCTCTCTCTGGTCCCACCCGTGCAGAGCAATGAGGTTGTTCAGCAGAGTAAATCAGGGAGCCTTCACTCAGGTTCTTACAATTGTATTTAAGTCTGGAGTGGGGCTACTGAGAAACATATTGTGTGCAGTTCTGCTGTCCTCAACATAAAAAGGACATGGAACTGTTGGAACAAGTCCAGAGGAGGGCCACGAGGATGATCAGGGGACTGGAGCACCTCCCGTATGGAGACAGGCTGAGAAAGTTGGGGCTGTTCAGCCTGGAGAAGAGAAGGCTGCGTGGAGACCTCAGAGCAGCCTTCCAGTATCTGAAGGGGGCCTACAAGGATGCTGGGGAGGGGCTATTCATCAGGGACTGTAGTGACAGGACAAGGGGTAATAGGTTCAAACTTAAACAGGGGAAGTTTAGATTGGATCTAAGGAAGAAATTCTTTACTGTTAGGGTGGTGAGGCACTGGAATGGGTTGCCCAGGGAGGTTGTGAATGCTCCATCCTTGGCGGTGTTCAAGGCCAGGTTGGATGAGGCCTTGGGTGACATGGTTTAGTGTGGGGTGTCCCTGCCCATGGCAGGGGGGTTGGAACTAGATGATCTCAAGGTCCTTTCCAACCCTAACTATTCTATGATTCTATGTAAGGAGTTAAAATAGTAGAAATCATAGTCCCTGAATCTTGAATACTATGGAATAATATATATGTTTTAAATTTTATTGTTATAGAATAATATACATGAAACTATTTTACAAAAGTTCAGATTTTAAAAGGCTGGATTTTTTTCCTGCATCTCTGAGACCTTTTAAGGTGGCATTCTTAGGTAAATATTGTCTCAGAAACTAGAGCCTTAAGACAGCTCTTTAATATTCTGAAGTATCTCTACTGCAGTATAAAACTACCATAGCATGGAGGTAGCACAGAGCTGTGTGCTCAGATTCTACAGCCTTGGTTTCTAGAAGTAGGTTCTGAAGTGTATATTTTGATAATAAAGATTTACTACCTTTCAGTCGTGTTCGGAAAAACAACTCCATGAAAGTCTGTGTCTGCATTTCACTGTCTTCTGAAGCTGCTAGCTGTTACTATTAAAAACTTCGTTTAACGGTTCATTTATAAATGGCATTGAAAAAATAAAGGAAAAGACTGATAGGGTGGTTAGGTTTTGTGTTGGGTTTTTTTTTGTTTGTTTTTTTCTTTGTTTGTTTTGTTCTGTTTCTTCTTTTGTGTGTGTGTGTGGTTTTGTATTGAGATCACTGCTTCCATTTAAAGATTGGTTTAGAGTCTGTAATTGATTACTCTGCAACTGTGATGTTAATATTGGTTATTTACAGCTGCTGTATATTAATAATTTGGCCATGTTAGCCCTGATATGCCTGCTGAGCTATCATTCAGATTGAGCAGGATGGAGATGCCAAGCCATCCCTTCCTGAAAGATCGTTATTAGGGATCAGGTACTCTTGAGATACCAGCATCCCTATTTCCACATGCTTTCCAGACTCTAGCCTAGATGAATTTTATTCTGGGGAGGGAAAAATTTGTGTTTATCGCTGAAGAGCAAGCAGACACTGTATCGCAGGGCAGGAAAGCAGAACATCTGCAGCTGGAATATGTATGCATTGAAACTGAATGGATTTTTGTTTTTTGAGCATGGGATTTTGGCTGTGATAATCAGGTTTAACATTTTCCTTTGTCATTGTTTCTCCTTGGGGTTTTGTTTTGTTTTACCTACAGGGGCAAGAAGCCTTTGACAAGACTACTTAATATGTAACAAAAAGGTAAGGAACCCCATTAGAATCAACAGTGTCTCTTACATTTTCTTGTGGTTTTTAGAAGATTGATTTTTAATTATGTCCAAGTTTCTAAAATTCAACCTTTTTCAGGAAAAAAAAATCTGTTTGATTTGAATTTGGGCATGTAAGTGGCAGAAGAGACTGGGTTGGAGAAAGAATTGGTGTTGGTGAGGTGGCAATGGGAGGCAGTGAGGAAAAAAATTTCTGAAACAATTTTTACCTTTCCTTGGGCTGAACTGGAAATTTCAGTAGCTATATTTGACAGATGATCTAAAATTTAGAAGTTTCTGCTAAAATTGTGTAGGTTTGGGGTGGGGTTTTTGGAGGGCTTTTTTAATGCATCAAAATGAAGTAGAAGAGGAAAGAGGGAATACTCAAACTAGGACCAGGGCTCCAGCCTGTGCTCTCAGAGCACCTTGTCTGGGAGAGAGGGACTGGGCTTTTTTTCTGCAGTAGCAGCAGTTTGTGGGTTTTATCCAGTGGAAGTTCACTACAAAATCCAAAACAGCTGGACAGAGGACAGGAGTTCTCTCTCTCTCTCTCTCTTTCTCTTCCCTTGGGAGTTGTATCCTGACCACTGGGCTGTGAAATTATTCTTGTTTTCTTTTTTTGCTTTAAAGCATCTTGAATTCCTTTTTCTACAGCCTCTGCAAGAGATTTGAGGCATGAGTGTAGCTTTGTAGCTAGGAGCACTAATATATCCTGAAAATGTATTTGTGGAGTTGTGTATTTCCAAGATTAGGCAGCAGCTCCCAAGCCTTTTCAGAGTACAGGCTGGACTGGTCATCACATCCTTCATACAGACTTCTGACCCCCAGTTGCCCCTCAGGCATGTTTTGATTTCATAGGATTTGTGTCTGCACATACACAGTAGAGAACAGGAGAATCTGAGCATCTCTATTGCAGAGGTGGCAGTGGCAAAGTGGCTTCACAGTGATGGAGAGTAGGCTGAGAAGAGAGAAGCTGGCTAGCCAGAGCAGCTGGTTCCTGTTGCAAAGGGGACTAGAGGAGCCAAGGCAACAACAAATTTTCTTAGAGGATGGAGCAGTTAAGGGAGGTAGCAAGAAAGCAGGAGGGATAAGCACAGCACTGAAGCAGCCTGAGAAGGCTGCTGAATGGCTAGGGCTAGCAGAGACAAGAGGCTGGTGCAGAAAGAGCAGAAACAGTGGAAGGGAATTGTTTCTTAGATGCGTCCTCACAGGTTCCATTAGCCCCAGAAGGACAACAGCACTTCCTTCAGCTTACAGCAACAACCTTTTCAAGTGCATCTGTAACCAAATAAAAGTTGCCAGAGGAGGCACTGCAAACACAGACTTTGTTTCAGTTAATCCTTCAGGCAGAGTGATTGCACTAGCAGTTAACTACACGGCTTTCAGCATTTAGTTGTAGGTGATACTCAGATTGCCTGAGTAACTGTAGTCCATGGAGGTGCAGGACCTTAGGATGGGCAAGCTCTGGATTCATGTGTTGTGGATCACTTTCTAGGGGTCTCCAGCACTCTCCATTGCCTATAGGGAGCCTGGCTTAGTACCAGGCGGTGTGACTATTGCCATGTCCTTTCCCAAATAAGGGGAAATAATCTGATCTCAATCTGGTATCAACAAACTGAAAACACAAGAACTTTTTTTTAGTGTGACATACCTAGGTCTGGGCCATCACTGGACTTATTCTAACTTGCTCTGTTCATTCATGTTTAAAAGAAAAAAAAAAACAAACAAAAAACAAAAAAAAAAAAAAACCCCACAACCCACAACATACCAAAAAAACCCACCAAAACATAACCCCAAAAACCAACCCCAAATGTAGTAGGGTTTTCTTTTTTGGTTGGTGTTTTTTTGTTTGCTTCTTATGTAATTTTTTAGCAGCTGCATCTCCTGAGGTTCAGTGGAGCAGGGAGCAGAGGTGACTGCCATGTACTCTTCTGGAGATTGGGCTGTTCACAAGATATACCCTAGTCATGCCACTATCTGCCAAAGTACACAGTTGAACAGAGTGCTATGTGGAGCATGCTCACCTTGAAATGGTGTTTTAGCTAGCCTGTCTCACCCTGGCACTGTTGAGTTTTGCTTCACTTTACCCACTATCTAAGCTGTCACTCAATATGTTTGACTGGTTTAAAAACAATTATACCACTGGGTCCCACCTTAAGTGTGTAACCTTTGACCACAACTCTGGGGAATAAGAGGCAGAATGGCTTTGAAAGTCAATGTGCTGCCAACAATGAGCCTTGCAGCAATGGGTTAAGCAGGGCCATCCTTTAGACTGTCATACATCAGACTTATTTTTGAGTTGACCTGCTAGGATTTTTCCCTTTTCTCCCACCCCTTCCTCTTCTCTTTTTTCCTCTTTATTCTCTTTCTCAAATCTCTTTTGATTTCATGCTGGCTTTTTAAATTGAGGATAAAGTTAATTCACCACACAATGCCGCAGCTGGAATGAAATACGGCCAGTCACCCATGTGGAGGGGAGGGCTTCGTGCTGGCTGGGGTTGGCTTGTTGCATCTCCTAAGGCCACTATAGGCTGTCACTGATTTATCTATAGTGCCTCTAGTAACAAAGCAAGAAGTTAACTAATTATGAACATATGGTTCAGCTCATGCTTGACTCAGCAGCCACCTTGTTAGCCTGCAGCTGCCTAGGTGTTCAGAAGCAGGAGAAGAGGAAAGTTTTGGGTGGAAGGTGTGGTCCAAAGCCCCACTGGCAAGCCAGAGGGAGATTTGATTGATCCTAATCTATTCTTTTTTTGTTAGGAGGCAGCGTGTTGCTGTCAGGAACAGCTTGGTAATAACAGATTTGTGGCCTCTAAGTCCTTGTGGTTATAGTCAGCATGCGACACTCGGTCGGCTCCTTGCATGCTCTGTACTTAATTGGTCTCAATGGTAGGGTCTGAAATGAGACGGTAGTTCAAGGTGCAACACATGCTATACCTGAAATTGCAGCCTGTGAGTTGCTGCACAGATGTCACCTTTTTACTGGTGGACTTACCACTGGGGACCCGGAGGGTCCGTACAGAAAGGGACAAGGGATATCTGAGAGGACCCTGCAGATTTTCAGTGCTTAATATGGAATTAATTAGAGGAAAATTTAGAGAGAGAGTGTGGCTGGTGGAGGAACAAGGAGGGAGACACACAGAACTTGTTAGGAAGTTATCGAGGTGGATTGCAATTTTGTTTGCATTGAGTGGTCAGCATGCATTGTCTGGACACAGGAGAGTATTTAATGGGAATTGATACCATCTAAAGGGGGGAGGAGGGTGTCTCTTTCTGTCCATCTGTTGGTCTTTCACAAATGAATTGGGCTATGCACAGGATTCAAAACAGTGTAGTTAGAGGCTATTTTTTTTCACAGGCAGACATTGTCTCCAGGAGGACTGAGCTTATTGCTGTCCGGACTCTTAAAACATTTTTTGGGTTCTTACAGTTTGCTTCACTGGAAATGCTGAGCATAGAAAGATACCGATTTTAATAATATGCAGCAGAAAGAACTCCAGGGATGAATGATCTGACAAAATTAACAAATGGATTATTTTATGACTGTCTAGACAAAGCAAAATTGGGTTATCTGTATACTGAGATACATTGTTAAGGCCACAGTCAGGAGGTTGAGAAAGATGGTTAGTGACTTCTACTAGGCACTGGTGAAGCTGTGTCTGAAATACTGCATCTAGTTCTGGTCTTCACAGTGCAAGAAAGTTGTTGACAAACTGGAGAATCTATCAGGAGGGCCACAATGCTGGTCAGGAGGCTGGAGCATGTAAGGGCTGGGGAGCTGGGTTTGCTTAGCTTGGAGGAAAGAGCTAAGGGAGTCTGATGGCAATCTTCCACTGACATGTGGAGTATAGAGAGGACAGGACAGCTCTTCAGACATGCAAAGTGAAAGAACTTGGAATGGTCAAAATCTGACACAAGTTATATTCCAACCAGATGTGAGGAAAAAAACCCACAACAACCACACCCCACCACCCACCCCGCAAACTGCTAAACATGATATGCTAGAGAGGCTATGGAATAGCTGTCCCTGGAGGTTTTCATAACTTGCCTTGGTTAGATTCTGGGTAGTGTGATGTAAGTTCAAAAGGGACTCTTAATTTTTCTATGACCAGGCTGCAGCTGGATCAAAGCCCAGGGCCTGGGACAGAGCGATATGCCTCGCATCCTGTCATGCATTGCTGTGCTGGCTGGCTTGCAGCTCTAGTGTCATACCATGATGCACATGGCAATCATTGTCTCTCCTATAATGAAATGAGTTAGAACAGTTGATTAGTGGGTAAAGTCGATCTGCACACAACAGTTTGGAATATAATCACCCAGATACAGCAATAGCTTTGCTTAGAAGAGGCTGTGCTTTAAGCTGTGGTTGGCTGGTTAGAGCAGAAATGACTTTTGAGGCTAAGTGCCTGTCCCTCAGCTATTTTTTATTGCCTCCTGTGAGAAGATGCTGCGGTTGCATGTGAGTTGGGGACCAGAATGTTAGGGGCCCTGTGAGACCTCATGCTGCTGCTGAAGGTGGTTTGAGCTCACCTGGTTGACTACACTGCTGCAGGTTGGAAGCACTGATGTAACTTGTACTGCAGATTCAGGATGTTGAAATGTTAATCTCTAGTTAAGTCACCTAAAGAAGGTGGAGGGATAAATTCTCAGGCTATTAAAGCTGCTTTTACAGTGGATTTCTGACTAAAGCCTTGCTTTTTGTTTGCCTGTGGGGACCTTCTATGGCTGAAAGCTTTGCCTGCTATGGAACCAAATAGGGATAGTGACTTTTTAATGATATCCCTGTGTCAGCATCTCTGCTGTGATATGCATATTAAACAAAGAACTGAGACTAAATATTTAGGCTTAAATTCTCATTTGTGTCACCATAATAGTTTGTGAGAGAGAGCTCTGAAAGAAGGAGCACTTAAGCCCAGTGTAGCGCCTTATAAGCCTGTCTGTATGGTGCAGATTTGGTGCTTCCCTGTTTTTTTTCAGGATCCATTTCTGATCCATTCTTTAGCCAGCGAAGCAGCATGGACCAGTGGAGACCTTTGTAAAGCAGTGTCAACATTCCTCACTGCATAAAACAGTCACTGCTTTGGTCTGTGGCAAGTGCAGGACATTTCAGAAGATGAGACCATGTTCTCGAAAATTCAAACAAACTAGGCTGTCCGGATCAGTTGGTTTTATACTTAAGTCCAAAAGAGACATGTGGGTGCAGATTTAAATGATGATCCAAAAATCCTGTAAATACTCAGGATCATGTGAACTTGAGTCCAATTTCAGATTTGCTGCCAGGGAGATGCATTTCCCCAGTTAGGAGGAGCTTTTCTGAGTTTAGTTTGAAGTTATTGCTACAAGACAGATGTGTATCTGAGTAGGAACAGCTAGTTGGTTTAGCTGGTGCCAAATGGGAATTGGGTAGCCATGATCATAGTTTTCTGGACACCTTATTTTCTCTGCAGTTGGCTGAAAGGGGAAAAAAAGTGAGCAGACCTCCTAGCGCTAAGGAATGAGACCAGCACATACAGATCAAAGGCAGAGACTGTAATGAGCCATTACAAAGTGAAAACCTGTGTTCTCTGCAAGTAACGCTGTGTTCCTGCTCAAGCCTGTTGGGGACTTGGAGCTTCTTTACTGTTCAGTTAGTGAAATTACTTGTCTACAGGTGCAGATGTTGCACAAGCATTGTTACACCTCTAATTTTATACCCAAAACCCTATTTCTTTCCAGAGAGTTTTGCATCATTACAAACAAACTTGTTGGGTGTGTTCCTGTACAGAATTCAATGGTACTTTCCCATCTGCAGATTTCCTTTGGCTTCCCAGCTGAAACCCAGATCCATGTCACGATGCTCCTGTTGTGACACTGATTGCTGCTCCCTTTTCCACCAAAAGCAGATGTGGCCATTAGGATGACTTTCATCCTGCTGCAAGCAATATGTCCGATCTTTACCCTACAAAGGTATTGTTTAAAGGGCGCTGGAGATTTTGAACAAACTGGCCTGGCAGGAGGACTTTCAACTTCTCCTCCCTTATGGTCGCAACAACCTGTGTTTGTAAACAGAGCCTAAGAGGAGTGGTGGGAGCCAACAGAGGACTATCAGGTAGTTAATTGGATGTCAGCTCCCTGCCGGGGTTGGAGGCTAATGAGTCATCTCACATAAAGGAAACAGCCCTGAGAGAAAGGCAAAGATTTGGACAGCAATAATCACATCTACAGAGGAGCCCAGAGCCGCCTGTTGGGATAAAGGCAGAGCAGCATTTGGGGACAGAGGGCTTCCCTCTTTGGGTTTCACTAAGCAGAGATTAAGCAAGTTCCAAATTTGTAAAGTTAAGATATTACTATTGGTTTGTGTGTGTCTAAGCATGTGCTCAGCATGGGCAGTGGACTAGTATGCAATATAAACACTTTCAGTCTGTATATTTTGGTTGTTTTTTTTTTTTTTTTCCTGAAAAATACATAATCTTTTAAAAGTAAAATCAAAATGAAATATTAATGGAGAGTTTCATACAGGAAATGGCAAAAAGGAACACTGCAGTCACTACTTTAAGTTAGGAAACTATTTTTTTCTTGTGAAAAGATAAGCCAAAGAAAGTCCATCTTGCTGAAAACTGTTTTCTAAGATGATCTTTTCATTGAGAACCTAGTATTAAAAAAAGAAGTGAAGTCTTTTGGAAGTTATCATTCTGTACAAGTTCATGTTATTTCAAAGAACATTTTGATTGAAAATATGGTTACATGAATAGAGGGATTTTTATGTATATCTTTTTAATGGCAACACGAATGAGAGAAAGAAGTAGTCAGACAAAAAAGAAAGGTACTATAAAGGTTAAAAGAAAAGATGGCTGAAAGAAATCCTGGGAAGTCATTAGGCCTGAATGTATGCCCTAAAAGCTGCTCTTTATCTGGGCTGTGCTTGATGGGTGTTTGCCTAGCCAGCTCTAAAAAAAAGAGAAGAATGGAAGCTCCCTTGCCAACCAGTTCTAGCAGGCCACTGTTCTTACCTGCAGAGATTTTTCTTGATGTTTAATTTAAACCATCCTTATTGCAACAGAAGTCCTTTGCTTCGTGTCCTATGCTCCTTGAACATAAAAATTAATTTCCTTTCCTCCTTCAGTAATCTTTTCCATAATTAATGCCTGCCTTAAATCTTCTTCAGAGGAAACACCATATTATTTTCTTCGTTGATGGTATCGAGATCACTGATCTTTCTAGTGTATTTCCACAGGACTTTCCCTATTTGCTAGTTATATTTTCTGAACAATCAAGAGAAGAGAGGCATGGGGGGAAGGGAGGGAGATAAAACAGGGCCTACTGCAAAGAGAATTTGTTAGCCAGGAGAACTTTTGTAGATAGAAGCTACCTGCTAATTAGAGAGTTGGTGAAGTGGTGCTGGATACAGCCAAGTCACAGCTGTCATCCTAAAATTTCACCATGTCTTGGTTCTGTGTGGCCCACCCTCGTCTTGTCCTTTAAAGCACATAAGTAGTGTGCACCCTGATCCTATTATAACTCATGGCAGTAGCACCAGGAAGACCTGTATGCCTCAGTGCTCTTAAGTCATTCAAAAATGGCAATTCATACAGGCCGACAGCCAACTGAGTAAATGAGGTATTGGCTTCTTTCCAGATTTATGCAACGTGCTGGATTTTATCAGTGCTTCTCTGAGGTTTTCAGTACAGGCAAAAAAGCAATTTGACAAAGTGATGTTTCCCTTGATCTAGTCATCTCTAGATAGCCCAAAGCTGTTCTGAAGCAGTTGGGGAAATGCTTCATCTAGTTTCTAGAATTGCTGAAATACTGCATAGTGGCCTGGAAATATAGGACTGCTTGGCCAGGGAAGTTCTATTTTGAAGGCAGTAGACCCCTCAGTGGCTATGACAGTCATAGGAAATCCTTTTTGTTCTGGACCCTGTTTACGCCTTCTAACAGGGTGGCTGTTTTGGAGATTATCTTTTACATAGTGGCTCATGAGAAACGTTAAAATAACCCCGACAGCTTGCAGACAGCTGAAGGGATAGTGTAGTTCCAGTTACCCAAGGGAGGATGAAGCATCGTGTCACCTTCCAGAGCGAGAAAGCCATGTTAGCTGGATAGCACATTGTATTTACCTGGCTGCTGCTCATGCTAGATCTGATCTGTAGAGCAAAATCAAAAGGCTGTCAGTTGTGCACCAAAATTAAAACAGAATCAGGAGAATTAACATGATTTATAAATGTGGGTTAAGCACACTGTAGGCACACTGTAATTATGGTCAGCTGCCTGGCTAAGTGCAATCCAGTAGCACTGAGTTTAGGAATTAAGTTGAATATACAATTAATAGCAGCTTATATTAAAGGCATTAGTAGAGTTACAAAAGCTTTGTAACAACAGAGTGTGACCCAGCCTTGGACACAGACTGCTATAATTAGCACACACAAAACCTCCCCATTAACTTGACAGTTTTCCATTTGTTCTTTAAAGAATTGAGCAGTGCAGAGTGCTCTCTGCCCATCAGAGATGGGAGCTGTGCAGTCAGTATGGAGGTGTCGTTGATCTCAACATTGTCTCCCTTTGGGCAGTGCCAGCTGTTCAGCTGAGATGCCTGATGAAATAATTTACCCACAAGGTTAAACTCTGCCCCTGAACTGCCTATGCCTGCCTGAGTGATACCAGGACCAGCACACAAAGTTGTGATCGGCCCTGTGAAGGGCTGCTTCTCCTTTTTCTCCTCCTTACTCACATGAAACAAATATACCTCAGTGGAGAGAAATATTTTGACCTGTTGCAGGACCTGAGAGTTAAGGGGGAGGACCAAATGCAGAAGGAGGGAAGGAATTTTCTCATACATGAGCTAAAGTGTTAGAATAAATCTTGAATTGAATCTAAGACCAATATAGCAGTAATTGTGAGAGCTGGCATCTTTGAGATCACTCTGCAAGTCTAGGATACAGATGGAGAAAGACTGTACAAATTTAAGGTAACCAGCTGCAGAGGCTGTGTGAAGGTCTATGTAGGACATTTGAACCTGAAGAAGTGGAGAAAAGCAGAACTTAATGACTGATGGAAAGCCTTTTTGAAGCAAAGAATGTTCAGCAACAGTTTATTTGCTCTGAGTCCCACATAAAATTCAGGTGGGATTTAACATGTAGTCTTTTGAGGGCATGTTGTCTATGTGACAGAAGTGGAGCCTGATGGTTGAGGATGAGGAAAAGGATTTGTGTTCACCCTCATCTCAGTGTGTAGTTGTGTTAATTAGCTGCTGAGATGCTCCACTCATGGGACTTGTATCACTGGTGCCACTGATCTTTAGGAAAGGGCTGGCAGTGCTTGCAGGCCTGTGGTGGTGAAAGACGTGGCAATGTGCTGTAGCTGCTAGGGTTTAAGGTGTACAGGCCTCGGATCTGTTCCCTTCATCCACTAAAGACAGATTTCTCCTCTTGATTTTCACTAGGATACCTGTGATAAGATTCTTACCCACTAGCAGAACTTCCACTCTTAAGACAGAAAAGGTGCCTGAGATGCAATAAAATAAAATGCCTGACAAGGTCTTTCTGTGCTAGGAGGAGCACCTCTGAAACATGGTAGCCAGATACAGAGATCCTCCCAGGGAAGAAGTACCACACTGAACACGCAGTATTTTTGCCCAACTTTTATGACTCTTTATTCTACTGACTATTTCCTTCAAGTAAAATTCAGTCATTTCCTAACTTCAAGCCTCTTGTAGGAGAACCTTTTTTGATAGTATTTCACAGTTACGTTGACCTGGTTTTCCCCTTAAGATTTGGCTTACACCTAATGCCCCTCCAAAGCCCATCTGTATTCTTGAGAGAAGGTCTTCTCTCTCCCTTTTTGCTGTCATCCTGCAATTCTAGGGACATGCATTAATCCCTATGTTATTTCTGTCAAAACTTCCCTGCTACATGACCTTGTCTGTGGACCTGCACAGTGTTCTGGTGCTCGCCTGAGCCAGAAGCATCCATTTTCAGGGATCAGGTATCTTGTAGATAAGGTGATGCTATTTTCCTGTTTAAAAGAGTAACTTTCTTTTGCACCCAGGTTTCAAAATTTTGCCACTTGCAGAAAAATGCTGTATTTCCAAGTGGCTGCACAGACGATCAGAATCACTGGATAAAAACAATTCCTTACCTCTTCCTTCCTTTTCTATGAACTACACAGTCTGTGCTGAAGCTTTCTATAAAGCACACATTGCCAGTGGCTCTGGCTTTCTTTCCTGTAGGGCACTAAAATGTAATACAAATGACATCTTTCATGTTTGATTTGTTCTGGTGCTTAAGTCTGGGGAAGAATAGCTCTCACTTGTGATGGGAAGTTTGCATATCTCCCTCTGTGTTGGACTGTCTTGCAATTTTTTACAGTCAGTAAAGACAGCCAGTCTTCGCTAAAGTGAAACAGAAGCCCTACTGATGCACTAGTTGCTAGTTCTAAATACAAAGGCAATGCTTCTAGAAGTTCCTGAGCTACAAATTCCTTGCATCTAGAAAAATATATGGCTGACGTATCACCCTGATCTTTCCTTCTTTCCTGGGTATCCTCTACTGGCCATGGAAGACAGGTTCTAGAGCTAAATGGTCCATTGGTACTGTTGTATCTAGCATAAAGGTTAATTGATTAAATTTTACCCCTTCTCAAAATAAGGACAGATTATCCAGTTGTGTGGTATCGTGCTGTTTAATTTGTCCAACATTTGCCACTTCTCTTCCTAAAGGTGATGCTAGCTGGGTGGTTAATGTTATCTGGGGTTTTGCCAGTGATGGGTTAGAAAATATGACTAGAATAAAATATTACAGCTTAGACAATTGTGTGCTATCTTATTGTCATCTTGAATGGTGAAAAAACTTAAAACATCAAAATTCTTATTGAATGACATTTTCAAAATTAAATTAGAAAAATTATTTGCTTCTTATTTTGCTCTACCCTACAAATCTGCTCCAGGTTGTCTTAGTCTATGTCTTCTCTGACACCTGGTTCTTGGCTATCTGTCAGATGTTACTCCCTGCCAATGTCAGAGTCTGTACTGGGGGTGCAAAGGCTTTCTCCTGTGCTGCTTTTGTGACCTGTGGCTTGTTTCCTCTTTTAATTTTCTTTTTTTTTTTCCTTTGAATTATTTATCTCATTGTCTGAATGTCTCAGTTTCTGCTGATTCAACCTTTTGTTCTTTGGTGTTGGCATGATTAATAATTTTATAAAGCTTTTTAGCAGATGGTTTGCATAAAGCATAAACAAATAAATTATTCTTGGTTTGCTTAGAGTTGTAGGGGAAAACAATGTTTAATTATACTCTGATGTGCATGTACTTTTTATTTGATCGGTGTATGGTTTAGATATATATACACATGCATGGACACAGGTGTATATACCCAGTCTGCTTTATCACACATTCGTGTGCACTCCTGTTGTGTGCCTTAAGTCCAGATAGGTTTCATACACATGCTTTGACCATCTGATTGTTGCTATTATGCTTCAGAGTATGCTTTCAAAAATAATTTCCTGCCACATTCCTGACTGTATTTGTAGGCCGAGCTTATCCTCTTCCCTGCTGTTCCATGATCTGCCCCAAGGTTACTAACAAACCCAACAGACAGCCTGGCTCATGCTACCTGCTGCTTAGACACAGATTAACTCACTACCAGCCATATGGACTACCAACTTCATAAATTCCTCTCCTTTTGCTTTCCGCACTCAGAAGAGTTAATGGACAGTTTGCTGGTAAAGAAAACACAAAACAAAACCCCAAACCTGTGACATAATCACCTGGGCTTAGCACAACTGGCCCCTCCATCTGCCTTTATGCTGGGATTTGTGCGTATATGGGGCTCATAGTGGTGACTTTCCATTAACGTCCAGGTACTTGTTTACAATACAATGGAATTAGACAAGGTGTTATACATATATTGCACACATATAACCATATATGACTTCGTATTCTTAAAATTATCCCCATTGTGGGGTTGAGCTGTAATTAGGAGCATCTACTGTGGTTGTTTCTTAAATGTTATTAGACTGGCAGACCATGTTCCCAGGTGACTTTCATAGTGAGTTTACAAAGTACATGTTTAATGAGGGGTGGATGTGATGACAGAAAAATAATTTTCAGTAAGTTAAGATGCTGTGACATAAATAAGGAAAGGGCTGGAAGAATGTCTGTGTTCCATTACTAGTGTTGCATCTCAAGATTTTATCAGAAAACTGAACTCTTTAATGACAAGTGCTGACTTTAGGGTGCCCTTTCTAAATACTATTTACCATCTGTTTTTTAGTTGGGGAGCTGGGATGCTCAGGAATTAATGGGTTGAGTCTCAGAAGAGCTTGGGGCCCAGCATTCACGAATGTTAGTGACATGCTCTGCCCCAACCCTGTGGCTGGACCTGTTGTGCTTATGGATCCCATCCATACTGAGTCCTGATTGACTCTGGGCTTCTTGCCAGCTGGGGCAGGTGAGGACATCCAAAAGAGATGGCAGCATTAATCTGAGCTCTCAAAAATGTTCTGTGCCATCTGAGACACAAGTGAAATGTGCCTTAAGCTGCTGCAGGCAGTCACTAGTCACAAAATACCTTTTTGTCACTGTGACACTCTTGTATTTAAGACTTAGATTACAGGCATGCAACATACAGTCATTTGCGAATTACAGTTTATGTTGACAGTTTGTATCATATGCTTATCCGCAGAATGTATGTTCATGTATAGGTAATCTGGTGCATACAAATATTTCAGATTATCGTATATATTACTGTTGCTTGGGTTTTTGTTTTTAATGAAAGTTGGATTCTTAATTTAACCATGGAGTTCAGACTTTGCATCCTAGCTTGCAAGCATTAACTTATTTAGTCTTTATGTTCCTTTGGTAAAAGACTGAATGCTTATGGAAGCAAGAAAGACTTAAGTTAGCCCATCAATATGCAACAGTATAAGTGGCATAACTGCTGTGACAGTTTCAGCAGTGCTGAGTTTACAAGTATATACTTTCCTAAGTTATTCTAGAGGGGTTTATTCTTTGAACATTTTGGCAAATAAAAAGTTTTAAACCTTTGGGAAGAATCAAGTGAAAAGTACAACAACATAATATAAACTGGTTTAAATGAAAAGAAGTTGGTTTTTTTCAGTATTCTGACTTTCAAATAGGAAATGTAAATATTTTTACAGTCTCTTTAACTTTCACATTTGTATTGCAACATAGAAATTCAAAGCTATCTTGTTGGACTTGATCCAGCACTTTACAGGCTACCACTTTTCCTCATCTCTCCCCAAAATTAACTGTTTTGCTGAAGTTTTTTTTTGTTCTTCAAGTTTTTCAGCCTTTGGAAGGAAGTTAAAAAGGAAGAGTAAAAGAGTCCTCAAAATAAAAAGCAATAAAGTATGGCTTCTTCAGTAACAGAATGCAAATTAGGATAGAAGAGAAGGAAGACACTGAAGTATAGCTAGTTCTTCTTTTCTAAATGATTGGGGGGTTTTCACACACACACAAAAATAAATCTAATGTTCCTTTTTAGAAAAAACAATCTTTCAAAATATCACGATTTATTATTTACCTTTTGATCTCTCTGACTGTAGAAGAGGCAGGCTGTGAAATACTTGAAAAACCCCAACATTGAAAGTTTCATGTCAGATGGCGTCTTCACATTTCTCATGCTTGGGTTCCTGCCTTGCGCTGTAGTTGCTGCTGCAGAAACTGGGAGCATAAAATTGAAGCCAGAATCTGTGCTTTTAATTGAATGAGATTTAGAAGTGGTTTTTGAGAAATAATGATTGTACTGAAAGAGTATCTGCATTTTTATATGCTGCATTTTGTAATGTGAGTGCCTTTAAGTTATCTGTACAGTCAGAGACAAGCCTTTCTCCTGGTTTTATGTAAGCTGGTAACAGAGAAATGAGATTAAAGGAATGAGTTGTTTTACAGGTAGATTTATTGAATGATTCTGATGGTTGAATGATTCTAACCACAGAATGTCGTTCTCTGCAGCTGGGTGGATTTACTTGTGTGACTGAAGCATCCTGACTTTTTTCCCCTCTGAGCTTAATGATGAAAATCCCCCACTTTCATCTCAAAACTAGATTAAACATTTGTAGTGTTATTTAAAATTGGTGGGACTGTTTACCGACTTTCTTGTCTTGAGCCAAATGGATCTTACCCTCTTGGGTCTGCTGTTCTAGCTGTCTGAGGGCAGGGCAGAGGCAGGCCTGGCAACAAGATAGGATTGGAAAAGCAGGAATCATAAAATGGTTGGGGTTGGACGAGACCTTAAAGCTCATGCAGTTCCAACCACCTGCCATGGACAGGAACACCTTCTACTAGACCAGGTTGCTCCAAGCCCCGTCCAACCTGGCCTTGAGCACTGCCAGGGACGGGGCAATCACAACCTCTCTGAGCAACCTGTGCCAGTGCCTCACCACAATGTCTGTCTTTAGTGTTTGGGATATGGGAATTTTTATTTAGTTCTAAGGTCTGACATACCTCTTCAGCAAGGAGGGAAAACCAGAGAGTGGCCTCCAAGGCTACTGTGTAGCTCTGCAGCTGGGACGATAGCATCCAGAGCTGACCAAGAGCAGCAATTCATCTTTTTATTCCATCACATGAGTAGTGCACGAGAAGAAGGAGTTCACTGCTGTTTGCTCTCCTATGTGTGGCTTACATGCACCCTGGCATGGTCAGAGGAATAGACACTATGTACAGTTGTAAGGTCTTTGCCTCTTTGATAATACATGTTTAACTTGAGGTCTCTGTCCCATCCTTGTGTAATGAAAATTTCTCAGCAGGATGGTGACTTGTGCTGTGGCCCCAGGTTCTTGAGAGGAGGGGCAAGGGGGAAGGAAGAGATTTCTGTATCAGCAAATACCTTAGAAGTGGATGCAGGATATTTAGTGAGCACGTGCAAGCTGCCATGAGAGCAACAGGGAACCAAAGTCTTAATGAAACCCTTTGACAGGAGAGTAAGGCTGGCTGGCGTGGTCGCTGGTGCTTAGCTCTGGTGCAGACGCCAGCCAGGCCCTGCTGAAATAATCCTCTTAGGGAAAGAAAGAGTAGAAAGCGTTTCCATCTGCTGTATGTTCTCTTTGGATGCAGTGTTCGCAGTGTCCAAGTCTTCTATGTTTCTCCCTGTCTTCTCTCTCTGAGGCATAGCAGGAGATCTTTGGAAGGGAGAAGCGCTGGAAGTTGTAGTCTGCCTCATTTGGACCTGGATGTAACCATGGATATGGGAAGGGGAACAATAGGAATTTGTCTATGTCCCATTAATCACTTTGAGTATGGGCTGGCAACCCTTACAGCCTGCCTTGCTGCCTCTGTACATTTGTGCATTATTCGTCCTGTCTTTCTCTTCCAATGCTGGATCACACTGTTTTTCTCTTGATATGATTGCCTCCTTAAACATCTCATGCAGAGTCACTCTGCTTGCCACAAGCTGACTTCTACAGTTCTGGTGATTATTTCACATCTCTTTGGGTGAAAAAGATGCCAAGATCAGTATTCCAGGATACTTCAGTTCTGGTACAAAAATCCTGAATCCAGCTACCTGTGTTTTGATGGAAGGAAGGAAACTGTGATCTAGGTCTGAATTTTGCTAATTGTAGTCTGAAACAAATATTTTTCACTTTTTAAAAGAGGGAATTACAAAAGCAGATTTCCCACCAATTTGAAGAGCCTGAGAGGAGCTTGTCTCTGGCTGCTATGAAACACAGAACTGGGTGATACTTGGTGCCTCTGGACTCTCTCAAAGAATGTGTCAAACATATGGAGAAAGGTTTTCCATCTTCAGTCTAGAAGAACAGGTCTCTGTATGTTCAGAAAGAATCAAACCCTCCCACCCTGTTTTTGCTTCCATTCTGTGGTGTTTTGGTTTTCCTTTTTTTTTTTTTTTTTTTCATTTTTTGTGGACAATCTTTGGCACTTACTTTGTGGCATTAACTTAGAAGGTTTTTAGACTAGTGGCATGCAACATCCATGGTGAACTGTGCACTTGCTATTCTAGGAGAAGCTGGTCTTAGTCGTGTGGGTTTTGGTCTTTGTACTGGCCAGGTCAGGTAGAGGAGCAGCATGTTTATTTCAATATTAAGCTGTCAGCAGATTATAGCAATATATTGCAAGGGAAAAGAAGTTCCTGAACATTATTAAGTCCTTAGTTTGGGATTAGGAGGTTTTAAGACAGATTTAATTAAACAGAGTAAGGACACCTTTATGAACCTAAAGTTGGGGTTAATTCACTCCCCTAATGTGCTCCATTTCTTGATTACACAAAGATGAAACAAATTCCATGTCCTACCTGGGGAGTCCTGGATGGGAATGTGAAGTTTCATCTCCAGACAGTACAGTGCCCTGTCAGTGAGGCCATGATTAATAACCACGTCCGGGGACTCTGGTGATGGAATGAAATGAAATCGAGCCGTGTCTGACAGTGAGCCAGTGC
Organism: Psittacula echo; assembly: GCF_963264785.1. NCBI lineage: Eukaryota > Metazoa > Chordata > Aves > Psittaciformes > Psittacidae > Psittacula > Psittacula echo. The sequence goes on along the minus strand of NC_137740.1, from coordinate 26,897,573 downwards.
CACACAGGGTGCTTTCATGGAGATGGTGGTCCTGGCTGAATGAAGCTGATTAAAGATGCCCTTCAGAGCTGTGCAAGATGGGGGAAGAGGAGAGTAGGATCCAGAAGTTGTCAGTAGCTCATGATTAATGGAACCAGACATAGGTGTTTGTTTAAATTTGCCTTTGTGTTTGGCATCTCTTGGACTGTGATGAGCCCCTTTTCAGTGAAGCGGTGAAATGGCTCAGATGCAATTAGAGCTTACCCCAACTGCCACCACCCCGGTAACCAGACACAAACAAACCCTTTTCAGAGATTTCTTGAATTTCTGATGGTTTTTCACTAGGTATTTCCCACTTTAGCTTATTTCTGGACCCCATGGTTCAGTGTTCAAGTGCACAAGATCTGCAGATGAGTGCACTGTTTGTTACACCTGGCAAGCTTGTGCCTCTTTAAGCCTGTATTCATACACACATGAATACATACACCTTACATTTATGAGTTTCATGCCAAATGCATAATAAAAAAAATTAAACATGAAAGGATTTTATCAGGAGAAATGATTGAACGTGTCTGGATACTTGGGAACATTGCAGCAAATTTTGTGTTTTGTCAAATCACGTTTACAGAGCTTTAAACCCAAAAGAAGACCCTCTTGCCTATTGGTCTCATCCCAGTGCTCTTCTTTTTACGTAGACTGAACAGACTGATCTCTCCACCTCCACCAGGTCTCAGTCCCCTGTGTCTTTAACCACTTGGTATTACTTTTTAACTCACCTGTGTCTCTGCAAACCACAGCCCCCTTTTTTTTACACAGCGCACCTTCCTTCTCTCCACACATCCTTAATGTTAACCTTTTTCTCTTTTGTCCCAACATACTGGGAGGAATTATGTTGGGTTTCTTGCCCACTGTGTTCTCCAGTTCCTTCTAAGCACCACTGCTGGCCGGAGTATTGTACTTTTCCTCAATTATGCATATGTAGGTAGTAAAATTAATTCTGTTTGAAAGAGCCCAGCTCCCAGAGAGTTTAGGCCACTTTCTAATGTTTCTTATTTGAATAAGTCTGTATGTTTTATTATCAGAGCTTTTACGTTTATTACCAGGTTATTGATAAAAATGCTGAGTACTGATCCTACGCTCTACAGGATGCTAGGATATTCTCAATTAAGTGTGCATTGCCAGGTTTTGGCATGGTGCATTTTTTGCAAACCCAACAGTAAGTGCTTGAACTGCTATTTGCATTCTTGTATCTCTTTCAGGCTTATTCCTCTAGTTTCTAGGTTTGAACTAAGTCACATCAGACTACAAGTGTGTTATTAGACAAAAAAGATGGTTCTCAATCCAAATACACCACAAATGCTGTGCAAGACACAGGAAAGGTTGGTTCTCTGTTTTGTAGTTTTAGTCTGTACCTGAAATGCACAGCTATGTGCTCTCTTAAAAAACAAAACAAAACCCAGAAGTTTCAAATCCTTCATGTGAACTGAAAGTAGAGGAACGTAAAAAAGCAATTCCTTTGGTTTGTATTCCTTTTTCTTTATTTTCTTGTATTCCTTGTATTCTTTGCAACTGTTCTCTCATTTCTTTTTCCCAGCAGCTGTATAAATCTGATAGGAGTTCCTGCTGTGGGCAATCACAGCTGAACACAGAGTCAAGAATACAAATGAAGTCCAGATTTTCAACATGTTATTTTAAAAGTTCTCTACAGTTAATGCACTGTTAGTCCAATAGTGAAGTTTCCATCAGACCACTTTACACACAGTGTTTGGGGAAAAGGAGGAATTGGGATTTTGTTTAGTCTAGTATTCTGAATGCATCATGATCCAGACTTGATTTTCTCCCTTTTTATTGTTTTTGTTTGTTTGTTTCTAGAATACCAAACAGCTTGTTTGTAGCAAAACTGTAGCACTACTGACATGCAGATCTGGACTCCGGCCCTGCAGACAGTTAAGGAAGGGAAATAATGCCACCTTATGTCCTGATTTGTCACTGCCGAGCCTGATGTTTGGTTCAAGTCAAATGCATTATGAGCAAGGAGTGCTGTGGAGTGAGTTCCCCCTGCTTTCTGGAGTTACTTCCACTTGGTCAGAAAGAATGAGATGAATGTGTAATGTTTAATGTGTTGGTAGAGATTTGGCTCCTACTTTGGATGAGTTTGGCAGCATCAAAGCAGGAAAAGAGCCAAACCAAAGCCAAAGAAGATTCAGCCCCAAAGCACTAACATTAAACTCTGTGAATGTGATATTGCAAGTCTTCAAATCTGTGAATATTTACACAAAACAATTCCTGGGTTATTAGTAGATGAAATAAAGTTTGTAAATGTAAAATGGCTTAGGCAAGTGTTGCCAATTTGAAAATTTGCACAACAAATTTTAAACCTTTTTAAAATGACACCAGAAATAGAACTGTGTTGGAAGTGTACATTTACAGGCAGTAGACTTTGCCTTCTTTCAACCATTGCTTCATATTTGTGCTGTTTGGTTAGCAGACTTAAACTCCACTTCAAGCCCAAACCTAAGAGGGGCGGCATTCTGAGGAGGAGGCTCAATGTTAATAGTCTTCAAATAGGTGCAGTGAGGGACAGCTTTCAGGCTAACCTTCAAACTAGGCTTGAAGACCATCTTACAGATTCTTCTCCTGAAGCGCTTTGGCAACATATTAAAAATAGCATCCTGCAGTCCTCTGTAGAATCCTTTGGGTTTTCTTTACAGAAAAACGAAGACTGGTTTGACGATAACAATCAGGAGGTCCAGGAATTGGTGACAAAGAAGAGATCTGCCCATCAAGCACACATTGCTCAGCCATTTTGCCATGAAAGAAAAGCAGCCTTCTGTCTTGCATGTAGTAAACTCCAACAGAAACATCGAGACATCCAGAACATGTGGTGGCTCAACCTAGCAGAAAAGACTCAATTATGTGCAGATTTGGGTGACCACAGAATATTCTATGAGGCCCTGAAAGCAGTGTATGGACCCACATTTCAGGTTCAAAGCCCCTTACTTAGTGCAGATGGCCAGATGCTTCTTACAGATAAAATCTCCATCCTGAATCGTTGGTCTGAACATGTTCAAACACTCTTTAGTGCTAATGTGTAGTCCAAGGCGAAGGAATCCAACATCCAGTGAAAAACGAATTGGATATAGCCCCTACCATGGGAGAGACTCTTAAGGCTATACAGCAGGTGAAAACAGGCAAGGCAGCTGGGGTCGACGGAATCCCACCCGAAATCTGGAAGCATGGAGGCCAAGCACTTCATGCTAATTTTCAAGAGCTAGTTGTGCGCTGTTGTGAACAAGGTAAACTACCATCAGATTTTCATGACGCAATCTTCATCACTCTGTATAAGAAAAAAGGTGTAAAGTCAGACTGCTCAAGCTACCGAGGTATAACTCTGCTCTCCATTGCTGGAAAAATTCTTGCAAGAATACTTTTGAACAGATTAGTACCCACTATCGCAGAAGAACTTCTACCTGAAAGTCAGTGTGGGTTTAGAGCTAATAGAAGTACCATAGACATGGTATTTGTTCTCAGACAACTGCAAGAAAAGTGTAGAGAACAGAATAAGGGGCTCTATGTAACTTTCGTTGACCTCACCAAAGCTTTTGACACTGTGGGCAGAAAAGGCCTGTGGCTGATCTTGGAACGATTAGGTTGTCCCCTCAAGTTCCTCAAAATGATTATTCTGTTACACGAGGATCAGCAAGGCCAAATCAGATATGGCAATGCACTCTCTGAGCCCTTCCCAATAACCAATGGTGTGAAACAAGGTTGCGTTCTCTCACCAACTTTATTCACAATCTTCTTCAGTATGATGCTCCAAAGGGCTATGGTAGACCTCGATGAACAAAATGGCATTTATATTCGATATCGTACCGATGGGAGCCTATTCAATCTAAGGAGACTGAAGGCCCACACTAAGACCCTAAATCATCTCATCCGTGAACTGCTTTTTGCTGATGATGCCGCCCTTGTTGCCCACTCAGAAGCAGCTCTGCAGCGCTTAACATCTTGCTTTGCGGAGGCGGCTGAGCTTTTTGGGCTGGAAGTCAGCTTGAAGAAGACAGAAGTTCTCTACCAACCCGCACCACAAGAAGATTATCATCATCCCCACATTACCATTGGCAAATCAGAGCTTAAGTCAGTTCAGCAGTTCAGCTATCTGGGGAGCATGTTTCCTTGGATGCCACGATTGACAAAGAGATAGACAACAGAATAGCAAAGGTGCATAGAGCCTTCGGAAAACTCCATAGAAGAGTCTGGTGCAATAAACACCTGAAGAGAAGTACAAAGATTAGTGTCTATAGAGCCACTGTACTGTCTACTCTTTTATATGGGTCTGAATCATGGGTTATCTACCACCATCACCTGCGACTCCTTGAATGCTTCCATCAGCGCTGCCTCCGTACAATTCTAAACATCCATTGGAGTGACTATGTGTCAAATGTTACTGTCCTTGAACAGGCCGGGGTCACCAGTATCGAGGCCTTATTGCTGCAATCACAGCTGCACTGGGCAGGGCACATCTCTAGGATGAAGGATCACCGCCTGCCTAAGATTGTGTTTTACGGTGAACTTGCCACCGGTTACCGCAAGAAAAGTGCCCCAAACAAGAGATATAAGGACTCCCTGAAACAATACCTCAGCCTTGGCCATACTGATTACCACTAGTGGTCCACCTTGGCCTCCAATCGGGAGACTTGGAGACACACCGTACATAATGCCATTGTCTCCTTTGAGAGCACATGCAGAATTAGTCTTGAGGAGAAAGGCAATGTAGAAAGAATCGCGGCCCGCCTATACCACCCAAGGAGACCTTTCACTGTGCTTTTTGCAAGCGGATTTGCCTATCCCACATCAGCCTTTTTAGTCATCAGCGCGCTTGTAGTAAGCATGGGTAAAGCCCTTCCCAAATCTTCATTCGCGAAGTCAAGCCATGAAATGAAAATGAAACAAAAATTTGAATTATTTAGAAAATACAGTTATTATCTGAAATTTAGTAGGAACGTATTTTATAGTAGTAGTTCAAATTGCAGGAGCTTATTGAGCATTAATATGGCCAGACTTAAAGTCAACACTTAAAAAGGGTCTCCTGTTATTGGTTCATAGCCCAAATCATTTGCCACAGTAGAACTTATTAAAAATAAACACACAGAATTGTGGCTTTGGTGGCTAATTGACTGGTCTCGCATGATTCTCTGGAATCAAGACTTTATACATGACACTTAATTCAGCAGAACTTAAAAGCAGCAATTCTCGTTCTGCTTCCAGTTACAGCTGACTACTCTTTGTTTTCTCTTCTGTTTCCTGAGTGCTGCATGCCTGATATCTCCCAGCCTGTGGAGAAAGGGGCACTCAAGGAGCATTTCATTTCTCTCAGGGGAAAAAAAAAAACCCAGACCAAACAGATTTTGATCTTCCACTTTTACTACAGCACAGATTTTTTCTTCTCCGTACACAGACTGCATGGCAGGGGGTTGCTGTTGTCTAAGCAACTTCATTGGGATGGAATCCTATAGAGAGAAAGGAAAAAGAATCCACTCACTCTCCTACTTTCGTAATCTTATTTCAGGGTTTTGGCATCATCTCTGTGTATCTGTTGTGCAGTTTAGAGAATATTTTACTCTGTGTTTGCTATCTTTATACCCTTACCGTCTTCTCCATAGATAACACCTGTCTTGGTTCAAGTTAATTTAATTTGCTTTCCTTATGGACCATTATCTCCTTGGTTAAATAGAGAGTTGAAATAGTTGGCAAACTTTGAGCATTTTCAATTATCATTAGTAAATTGTTGAGAACACAGTGGACAATTGACGGTCTGGTCTTCAGAGTGCCATTAAAAGAGATTAGAAAAGGCTGTTTGTGTGCGTTGTACAAATTTGTTTGTTTTCAAGCACTGAGAGTATAATGAAAATGTCCCAGCCAGGCTTAGCTGTTGCCGTAGTACCAGTCAAAGCCTGGGTCATCCGAACGAGGCATCGTTGTTCTGGGTTACCCAGGACCTTTGAGTTACTGAAACTGGCCCTTCTGAGCAGAAGGCTTGCAGGGCAAAATGAAAGGCAATGAATTGCAGACTGACAGTCCTACCTTTCTGTAAACCTGTCCTGGAATGGCAGTTGCAAATGAATTGTGAAGCCATTTGTATATAATGATGTTACTTAATTATATGCATCAGTAATATAAAGGATGAATATCTCAGGTGGATAAATGCATTACCTCCTGCAAAGATCAATAACAAATGCTATAGTTAAGAATGCAATAAAAAAATATGGTCTCAAGCATCTTCAAGGGAAGTTTCAGTTGGAGGTAGTGAGTGCTCAGCTTGTTCTGGCACACAGGCAGTTAGGTCTTCTTAAGTGTTTGTTTTGTCGAATATAAAAATACATATGTGTTTTACTCTGTGCAAGAACTCCTGTAAACATTTGGTGTCAGTAGTGTCTTATGTCTGAAGAATTTACCAGGATAAATCTCCCAGCACCAGTGTGTGTAGACAGTGGTGAGAAAAGGGTCAGAAAGATGGGGCCCTGCTACTGGCTATAGGTCTTCTGGCTCAGTTTAAATTACTATGGAAAGCTTTTCTGGTTACATGTGTCAAGCAGGAGAGATGTTAGAAACATCCTTCATGCTTTGTAGAAATTTAACTGGCTTTTCACTTTGTGTTACCCATGTGTTTCTCACAGCAAATTTGTCACTTCATTTTTGGATTCACACATGAGTTTGGAATATTGAAGTGGAGCTTGACAAAATGCCTTGAATTTCTCACTTTCATCAAAATTCTACGTGGTTGTATTTCAAATCAAAGATACTTTCAGGTTTCCTTGGAAATGTGCCAACCTCTACCAAGCAGTTACAGACATGCTAACTTCAGGCTTATCAAGAAATCTGGTGGGTTTGATGTGATTTCTCACAGTGTTTTGCTCAAAGTTTCAGTTGGCTTCTTTGTGTAGATATCATGGTCCAAGCTCTGCCTAGCTATTTATTTTAGTGTAAGGTGGAATTAGGTGTCGAGAGAGGGATTACAGCTCCTCCAGCAAAATACACTCTATGAGCTCCAATACCATGTTTTGCTTAGCTGAGCTGCCTAATATGCATTGCTGCAGCTCACTGTCTGAGACAGCTTGAATATGCAGGAGAGATGGTTCCAATTTCCCCACGTGTAAAGTGTTAAGGACTGTTTTCAGCAGAGATAAGCTGAGAATTTTGCTGGCCCCACAAACCACCAAATGATTTTGGACATTAATACCTGAAAGACCTTACATGTTAGAGACTGAAGGTCTCCTTGCCAAAAGATATTGTAGAGGCTAAACTTGTATTCAAGGGAAGACTGGAGAAGTTCAGAAAAGAGAAATACAGCCAGCGTTACTAGCCATACTAACCATAGAAAGCACTCCTCTGACTCGGCAAGTTCCTGGGCTCAAAATAGTTAGAAGAATTCAAGGGAGAAGTATCATACATCTGTGTGCTCTGTCTAGTAACTGTCATGGTCACTATGGAGGCTAGGTGCTTGCTAAGATAGATATTTATTCTGATCCAATGCAACAAGGTTTACTAGGATTTTGTGTAAAACTTTCTATTAGCCATTTTTTCTCATAACCATTTATTTTTCTTAACCATAATATTTAGTTTTAGTGAATTCTCAGGTGATGTGGGTATGGCTTGAGATATTTTCATCTCAGCAGGATATTGCTATCATCTCCAGCTGAATGAAAACCATGGGGCATGCAAATGAATCTGTATTTAACGCAAGTTTTTTACTTTATAAGGGTACTGTAATAATGCAAAAAATAATGTTTGTACTTATTATGCCATGAATTACTTCCCTGTCTCCTCTGTGGCTGCTATGCTTTGGGCTCTAAGTGTAAACTCTACAGCAACAGTTGACAAAACTACTGTGCACAGTAGAAGGGCAGTAGCTAACAAGTGTTTAACATTTCTTTCAGCCACTTTGCCAGCCTAGTATTAATTAACCCACTGATTAAGCCGTATTTGAGTAGGACACCTGACTACCTATTGCAGTGACAGAGATGAGGGCACATTTCCCCTTTGCTGACCTGCTATGCAGGCAGTGACTTCCAGCAGAAGACCTGAGTAGCTGCAGGTCAGTGCGTGCTACCTCTGCTGGGACAGCAGCTGTCCTCTGGGAAACCGCAGAGAGAAAGGTGGTAGAGGACAAAGAATAAACCGCTGGCCTGGTGGCTTCATGAGACAGTAAGAACATGTATGAAAGTATTTTAAGTTTTCAATGACTTCACTTTGTTGGTTTAGTCAGAGAAACTGTAACTATCAAAGTAAGTCTCACAGGCAGGAAGAAGGTTCAACCAAAATAGTTCGAGATGGGAGTTTTTTGTCTGTTCCTCCAGGTCTTTGGCCCCATCACTGCAGCATATTCCTGCCCACACTGTGTTGGAGCAGGGTGACTGTTTCTCATGGCACTGCATGTGATGCAGCTCTTCAGTCCTTCCTCTTTTTGACCCCCTAATCAATTTTTTCCACTTTCATTTGGGAAGAAAGAAAAGATTTTGTGGGGGTGGGAGAAGCAATTTCCTTTTAATTGCTTGTTTGTCCTTGTCTATTCTCCCACCCTTTCAGATTTCTCAGAGCAGAGTTTGGGGTGTTTTGTCTCTTTTTTTCTCATTTTCAGTGGTATCGATGGGGAAGAATGACATTTTCTGCTTGGATAGAAACCAATCACTTCCCCAGACCCCCTTGAAAAAAGCCTAATTTGCTCAACTAGTCAGTATTCAGTCTTCATTTAAAAAGTCCCAGACTGGAATTTGGATTTAATCCTTTGACTCACGTTTGTGCTTCTCTCTCTGCTTTCCTCATCCCCACTTACACTTCCCAAAGTACTTGCTTCACCACTTTTTTTTTTACTACAGTGCACTCAAGTTACCCTTAGCTCAGAAGGAAAAAGACAAAAAAATCCCCCCCCCCCCAAACAAAAGCAAATAAAAAGCCCCTCACCAAAGTAAATAAATAAGTAGACAGAGAAAACAAGCTGCTAGTTCATTTTCTTCTGCCTTTCCCATAAGGCATAAGGTAATGCCAAACCATTCAGTGTGTGATGCAACTGCCTGATGGACATTCAGAGAACCCCAGCAGTGGCAAAAACAGAGTTTACCCAAGCGCAAGTTGGCAGTGAGAGCGGTCTCTCCAATGAAAGGCTATTTAAAGCCACAATGTGATGCATTTTTAACATTTTTATTCAGCACAAGATTTAATTGCTCACAGACAAACCACCTAGACGTTTGTGCCTGGGTGTTTGTGACTGGAATTGTTTGCTATCTGTGTGTTGTTTCAAAGCTGTTCAGCCGTCAACTGAGAGTTTGAGGCAGGAATGAGGATTTGTTCCCTTAGCACCTGCTGTCTGAGATGGGTCAGGACAGGTTTTACTCTCTGGTCATGTCTTGCCTCTTCCATTTTCTTTCTCCAGTTATTTCTTCCCAGTAACTTTTCCTCTTCTGCCAGCCTGTTCATGAAGGGTAGTGGTGGATGGGATAGGAAGATGTATGGAATTAGCTTCACCTAAAATGAGAAGCTGTAGCACTGAGAGGTTAAGTGTCTTGCTGGAGAATGCAGAGATAATCTGTGACAGAAGGAGAAATAGCCATAGTCCCTGCCTTGGAGGCACCAGGGTGGCTTGGCCATGCAGATGAGCTTTATGCTAGCTAGCTTGGCAGCAACACAACTACAGCACAGCCTACCTGCCTGAGCTTTACAGCTTGCTCTCAAGTCTATACCCCTATGTATTACGTTGTTACCACATCCACTGTAGCTGTTTGAGGATAACTCATAAATATCCATACACCTTGGTGTTCCAAGCCTTGAATGAATGTCACTGTATGCCAGAAATAAGTTATGTATACTCCCAATCGACAGCAAAATATGATCCTCAATCACTTGTACATTTCTGTCTTTAACTCTTACCTGCCTCTTCGGACGCCTTGAGGTTGAGTTAATTTTACAAATTAAAAACCTCTAGCACTTAAAAAATGTGCTGCATCAAAGTTCAAGCCATGTTGTCTTATAGCACTCAAAGGCATGTTTCAGTGCTCTGTTGAGCTGGGGCCTTGATATCTACTGAATGTTTAGACATCTTTGGAAAGGGCCAGCTTTGTGCCAGTCAGTGAAGGCTGATGGAGCTGCACACGCAGCTCAACAGATTTATTTCATTAGAACAATCCAAGCAGATGAACCTTAGCAGTATCTTTTCAAAGGTGTCAGCAGTGAGCTGGTATTTTCAGCAACTAAACCACCAAAGTAACCAATTTTTTTACTAGTGTGCGCTTGTGGGAGTCACTGCATCTTTCAGTGCCTCAGTTTCCTCACTTGCTGAATGGCAGTGACAATGGTTGTCTTTCTTTGTGAAGCCCTCAGAAACCACTGATGCTCCCTGCAGGCAGGCACTGCCAGCTCCCAGGAGGTCTCTGCAGGTGCTGATCATTTACGTGCATCAGAAATGGGAGAGGAGTCCAAGAAATCCCAGGCAGGCCCACTCTCAGTAGCCTCCTTCCCATCACAGCACAACTTCCAATACTCTTTGCTGAAGTATTAATTAAAAATCACTTAAATAATTGGCTTGGTTGGACTGCCCATTCCATCAAGGCTTCTAGGTTTTTCGGTGTGTGTCGTCCCCCCCCCCCCCTTCTTTTCTTTTCTTTTTTCCTTTCAAATCAAGGCAACGTGTTAAATGTGGTGACTGTGTTGACATTGCACAATATAGAACCACCCGCTCCTGTATCAGGGCCTTTCACTGCCTTTGCATAGGAAGTTGCTGCAGAAACATGTTGCTGGGACATTGCACTTTATGCCATCTTGTTACATGGCAGGAGTCCAGGCCAGCACCCGGGAGTGAGTCAATGCATGAGATTAGTTTAATCCTCTCTCAGAGTATTCTGATGGGGATGGGAAGGACAATGACCTACTGCCAGCATTTATTTTGTCCACAAGTTTAGTTTAAATAGGGAGGAGAAGGTAGCGGTGGTGAGGAAAGGAGAGGGGGGGGAAAAAACCTTCCTGGAATTCATTTTGTCTGGAGTGTTGCCAAACCTGAGGGGGCAGCTTGAGAATGGGGAGTGAAGAAAAGGGGGGAAAGAAGAGTGGAATGATGATTAGAAATCACAAATGAAAGAATCCCAAAGGGGAGGAGGGGAGGGAGAAGAAAAAACAACAAAAAACCTTCTCTGCTTCTCTGAATATGTGTAGGGAGGAAAAAATTGCTTGCCTTTTCTAAGGGTCCTATTCATTAGCAGATGTGCTTGCTGTGCTGCCAAGGGAAAAGGAGCACCCTGACCAGTCCTCCCCTCTCTCCTTGGGAAGGCACCTACTGGCTCAACCTCGGTGTGAGAAAATACTCTCTCTCTCTCTCCTGCTGAAGTTTCTGTTGTGCTACTCTTTGTTGCAGAGCTCTTCAGTCTCTTATCTCCTTTCACTCCAGCTGCACCCTCACTGGCTGTCAAAGGTTTGCTACAGATGAATGTGCTCTTCTGCTTCTGAAGCGAGAAGCTCTCTCTTGTTTCGAAATACACCCAGGCAAGGTTCATGCTCAGCTTTCTGCTGTGGCTCACGGACTGAAGCACACCCTTGCACACCTCTGCCTGCTCAGCATCCCCCCCTCTTGCCAGGGACTCGGCGGGAAGGTCTACCTCTCCTCCGAGGTGAACCTTGCCTCTGGTCACAGCTTCATCAGGGAGGGGGCGCTTGCGGGTCTCCCAGCGGCAGCCCTGGCGCGGTGCCCCTGTTCCTGGGCAGCGAGGCCGCGCGGCTGGCACGCATGTAGCAGCGGGTCCCTGGGGAGAGCCCCGGCCTGCCCCGTCAGCGCGCCGACAGCGCCACCTCGCGGCTAGCACCGGGAGTCCCGGCTGCAGCCCGCAGCAGCGCTCCCGAGGACAGCGCTTCCGGTCTTGGGAGCCTCGGACCCCGGCAGCAGCACATGGAGCGGCGGCAGCCCTTGCTGTAGTATAATGAGCTCTCCCACTATGGCTTTGTCCTGCTTCCCCAAGTAACACACATCCCGTTCTCTTTGAAAACATTATAGTAAATTATAGTTGAAAAACATTATAGTAAAGGCAGAAATGAATAGAAAATATATTATCCAAGATGACCACTGGGTGAAGATAAAATAGATTCTAGTCACTGGTATGGAACCCTATGAGCACAGACCTGTTAGCATTTAATGAGTGCATGATTATTTTATTTAGTTTTGTGGGGTTATTTTTTGTGTGCTTTTTTTTTGTTGTTTGTTTTGGGGTTTTTTTGGGTTTTGAGAGTTTGGGGTTTGGTTTTATTTTTGGTTGTGTTTTTAGTGGTTTTGTTTGTTTTCTCATATTGCTTTTTTGGTTTTTTTGGTTTGGTTTTTTGGTTGCGGGGGGTTTTTTTGTTCCCTTTTTTTTTTTTTTTCCCCTTAGCAGATGTGATGTTCAGATCCAAATCTGGATCTCAAACTGAACTTCCTCACAAATCAGGTTTCTTTTGTTCTGGGATCCCCTTTTAATCTGTGGGCAATTAGAGAAACAGAAATGTGTTTTCTGGAAGCAGTCTGGATGATACTGGATCAATAAGTATCAACAGGAAGGACTGAAATACCGCATATGAGTGCTAGTGGACACTGTAACAACTATGGAATACTGAAGCCTTTTTGCTGGAGTGCTACAAAATGTAATTGTTTAATCTAGTGGGACAGAATAAATGTATTTGGATGCTGGAACTCTATTGATGTAGATTGTTTCCTGCTGTTCCTGCCTCAGTGTGCTAGCTATCAAGCATGCTTTATTACATTAATTTCTGCTGTTATTTTATATTACTTTCTACTACTTTTGAACACATCACCAGGGCTCTCTGAGAGTGGCAGAGCTGCAGTGGAATAAGATATCTGTTTATGTAAGAATTGTCTGATGTAAGGGTGAAGATCACCTTGCTCTGCCCAGCCCCTGCCAATTGCCCTTGCTGTGTTTCTTTTGATGCTTATTCTTCACGGGGAGCAGAGTACCAAGCTTCATGTATTTCCACTTGATGTCATTTGGGAATCAGAAGTGCAGGAGCCGTGTAATCCCAGAGAGGTTGTAGAGACTTTGCTGCTAGTTTAGGTGCACTTGCCCATCAGAATCCAAACTGAGAGCCCTGGGATTCACCATCCCCCAGCCGATGGAACCATGTGCAGTAACAGTTAAATCTGCCGCAGCTGAGTGTGACAACACCAGACACAGTTATCCCGGTTTTCAGTTAGTTCACAGGAAGCTGTCAGAAAAGAAACATTCCTGGAGCAGCCCACCAAGTGTAGTTTAATTCCTCTGTATATTTTTTGAAAGTGATCTCAGATAATAACTCTGAAAGTGGAAATCCAGGGGCTGAAATTTACTGTGCAGTTCCATGGTAAAGAGTATGTGTGCATGAAAAAGGGGTGGAGAGAATCCTATGGGGCTGAGAGCTGCCTACAGGTTTAAATTGTATTAGATGTTATTGGTACTCAAACCTGAATCATTGTTCTTATAACTACCTTCCGTAGGAAAAGCATACTTCGGGGATCATTTTGCTTTACATTTAAGAGTTTTGCAACCCTTCAAGCTATGTGCTTAACTTGTCCTCCTTTTGCATACATATAACTGCTAAGCAAAATTCCAGGCAGTGAGTAATCTCATGCAACATAAACACACAGGTTTGTTTTGGGAACCGATCTCAGATATTCATAGTTTTAAATCCTACACAAAAATCAGGCAACAATTGAATACATATGCTGTTATTTTGTCTATAAGAAACTTCATTATTATTATCTGTCTCACATGAGGAAGGCTGAGCCAGGGGCACACATCAGTTGTGCATTAATGCAGACCAACAGTCAGCATCAGAGTTGTGGGAGGAACACTGTGGCTTCAACACTGCAAGCAATATTTGGGGTATTTTATCATGTAAATATATCCAGCTGGGGACTGGTTAAATATCCAGCCCTATTTTCCTGCTGCCTTGCAAGACAGCCTACTCCAGAATGGAATAGTCATTACAGCTGTGAGTAACTTGGCCTTTCTCTGTGTGGCAATAGTCTGTTATAATGTGTGTCTCTTGTATGAGTTTCAATAGCACAAAGCGTAATGCGTGTTCTTGGCAAGTTAGGCACCTGCAGATTGTCTGATCCAACAGAGTAATCAAGATTTTGCTGGCATCCAGCTCCAGTGAACGGCAGGATATGAGCACCAGGATGGGGTGCAGATGCTTTATTGCATGTTTAGTTGGGAAATGTGCAACATCATTTGCAATTATGTTGGTTTCTATTATTGTAATTGTATTTAGGTTGTTACAGTGACTTACTATAAACCTGGTCAAGTATTGCAAACTGGTGTTAACATTCATGTTGCTTTTTCGATCAATATCTTAGATTTTGAAGCACATAGTATCAAACAAATGCTGTTAGTGTAACAATGTGGGAAACAAAAGCACAACAGGTTTGTTCTCGAAGTTGCTCGAGTGGCTTTGGTTTGTTTGTCTCACTTTGAAAAGTGCCACTGAAAAAGCTCCATGCCTGTTTCCTTGCCACATCCCTACACAGCTCGCTCCAGAAGGACAAGGAAACTGGTCTAATTGTGATTTTTTTGGTTGTTTTTTTTTTTTTCTTGGTAGTAACCTTTAAGCCGGGACCTAAGATGTTAAAGCATGGGTATTTAGGTTCAATACCTTTAATCTGTCCAGGAATCAGCCATTTTTCCACCAGGCACCTCTCCCTCCTACAAGACCAAGGGAAAACAGCAGTGCAGCACTGCACAGTGTAGGACCATGCAGGTTCATTTGTTGACACCTCTGTTCTTTATGTTTGCAGGAATGCCCAAAATCAGATGAAAGTACATATGTGCTTAGGTACTTTAGAGGGTTAATATTGCTCAAAAGAGGGGGAGGGGTCAGCTCGCTTACTGGGGAAGTGTTTGAATGCTTATTCTTGCAAGTGCATAAGTGTTTATTCAACCAAGCTCCTTTGGTGGGATTTTTCACTCAGCTGGCTCTGGGCTTTGTTCAGATTTTTGCTCTAACCAGCTTTAGAGAATGTCCTTCCCACAGTAGCAGCAACAGTGCAATTTTGTTTTCTGTATGCGCTTTATCAGGGTCTGTCCTCTCAAATGTACCATAGTGCAGTTTAGCCTTGCATCTCAGCCTTTTACACATACAGCAGTTAGCAAAGGGTTATGTCACACTGGGTATGACAGTGAACTGTCTGCAGAGCCCACCTGTATGGTTAGTAAGTTTTTCCCATGTGCCAGAAATGCCGGGGGGTGGTGGTAGGGGGTGTGGAATCCTGGCCCAGGCTAACAACAGTGGGAGTTTTGTCATTGACATCAGCAAAGCAGTAATTTCACCCAAGGCCTCCAACAAGATGTGATGGACACAAACTAGGACTCTAGAACAAATTATTCTGCATCCCATTACTCATCTCCTGCACTAACCCCTCTCCCCACGTAGCATGTGGCATAATCTTGGGATATTCCTCAATGTACAAGCACAGCACCTCTTAATTAGAAAATGGAGATAACAGCAACATCTCTGCCGAGTGATGTTCCTTCATGTGCTCATCCTTGTTCAGGTCCTCTATCCCACAGAGCCCTCTGTATCAGTCTGGTTTGCCTCGTGCTCCTTTCAGGAAGCACAGCTGCTGGCTGAGGCTAAGGCAGTGTTTATATGCCCTCCTCTCTGTCTGCAGCAAATGCGTGGAAAACTAACACAGCCCTGTATCTTCCTAGCCAAAAAAGCAAAAGCATTTATTTGAAAAGCAAGTCACTGAGGAGTGCTTATAAAGGCTCAGATTCATTCTGTGAGGTTATAAAGCCCTTCCTAAAGCTCATTAAGAACCTGCTGCACAAAGGGAGTTGCAGCTTTGTGACAAATTGTCTCAGGACTGTCACACAAAGGCAGCTTAATGTGAACTGCCGTGTATTATTTAGGCTCGTGTGTGATGGAGGAGGAGAAGTGCTGGAAATGAGAAAGGGTGTTAAGTGAAGGGAAACCGTGTCCTGGGCTTTTGACCGATAATGGGCTTTATCATAGATCACTTGAATGGCAGGCTGTTAGGCTGGCCTTAGACCTATAGGCTACTTAAAAATAGCAGCATCTTAATAATTTAAGAAAGTATTAGTATCAATACATGTGAAGTGACCAGAAATAGGCTGGTGTAATTCCAGAAGCCTTCCGCTGTGTGGCTGGACTCGATGCAAGAGGAGAGGATGTGGGGCATTCTGAAAACCTGGAAAACATCTAGAGCAAATTAGCTGTGGGAAGATTTCCTTGCTTTATTGAATCTGCATATATAAGAATGCACATATATTTTAGCAAACGTATTTCTGTTCTGGTTTCAGGTTTATATGATTGATCTGTAATTTATTAGGGATTTAAAACTGTCACAGGAGGAAAAAGAAGTTATTTCTGTAGTGCAAGCAAAGGACTGTCTGTTGATTTAAGGTCTGTTGTGGTGAGTGATTGTACTTGCTTCCTACAGCTACTATACATGCAGGCAAATATAGAATCATGTGGTAGACACGCTAAATGTTTATGAGTTTTTCAAGGCTAACCACAAAGTGAAAATGAAAAAGAGAAGGCAAATAAACTCTTGTTCTTCAGGCTTTCCTCTGACTAATGGAAGGAAATATCTCCAGTCTGGTTAGTGATTCACTGTCCACAACAGAGGCCCCTGACCCAGCCTGCTAGTTATGTTTGAATTCAGCCCTTGAAATTATCAAATCTGGTGATTCCTGCTTTCCTTACCAGAAGGTGCCAACACAAAGTAATTGGGAGCCCTTGTGCTCTTGGCTCTGGTTGCAACTCCTTTCCTACCATATCCAGGAATGCACTTTGGAGTTCCCAGATCACCACCCTGCAGAAAGCTGGGACAGTCCTTTGGGATCTTCCTCTCAAAGCTGCTGCTCAGGCTCCAAAAGGTACCTTTGCTTCTACACATCTGTGCATGTAGATATTATACCTGAAACTTCAATGGGGTAGCAAAAGTAAAATGCAGGTTCTTCAGCTGCAGAAAGTGTGTAGATAGCTTGGATATTTCTCTTTGTTGCTACTTGCTGGGTGCCCCGATACCATCTGGCAGAGGGAAACGGTGCACGTGCATGCAGACACCCACATGTACCACTTAGGAACAATGCTTAGTGTTGTGTGCAGAGTTTTTCTTCCTTAAGAGGCAGTGTGCTTCAGATTTTGTAAGTCTTAACAATTCATGCTAAAGGGATCAAGAACCTAATGGAAAAAAGTCTTGGAAAATGTCTATGTGCAAAATAGTTACTATCGCACCAGAGGGTTGATGTTGCTTTCCTTATTAGATTTGCTGGTGCTTGAAAGTGGTGGAGCACTTTAGCAGATCAGCAAGATCCAGGATACTGGAAGGTTTAGGTTTCCCCCTTAGCTTGTAGTTGAAACCTAAACCTGTCAGGCAGAGAAAGAAACATTTTAAGAAGGGAACACCAAGATAAGAATTTGCTGCTTGTCAACATTTGATCTGAGAGGGATTTGATCAACATTAAGGAGGACTGGCACTAGCAGATGTCAACTTTGCACTGGAGGGAGTAGTTAGAAAGATAGAGCCAGCCTTACTAAAATCGCATCTGTACTGTCTTGTGCACCAAATAACCCAAAAGAGGATGGTTTGTTTCCGTAATGTGACTTAGAGGGCCAAACAACGCTTCTCCAAACCTTTGTCTAACAGGCATAAAGTTATCTTTAAACAGGGGCTGTCAGTGAGAAAAATCATTATATGTTTAGTTTGGAGATCTATATCTACATTAACATTCCTAATCCGTATGACTAAAATATGCCACTTCTGCTTTTTCTCTTTAAGCCTCACTGAGTCTTGGCCATTTTTGTGGTCTATTTGCCTCAATTCAATTTTGTTTCCAAAATTTGGCTAGTCAGTTCCCCTTTGATCCATAGGTCTTTTTAATGACAGCATCAGTAAAAGGAAAAATGACAATTCTTTTGCCATTTAATCTAATGTGGTATGTTTTGGGGCATTTTCCCCTAACCCACACATTTTCAGATTTCCACACATTTGGAGGTTTTGTTTTCACCTGGTTAGGTGACCATTACCTAAGGCATTTTACTCTAAGTTACTGGGTAGTAATTGCTGAGTTCATATGATTATTTTGTCCAGAATATAAATGAGCTGCTGTTTGGGACTATTCTTGATCAGAGTTTTTAATCCCCCTGATACATTGAATTCCACAGTTAGACTTAATTTGGTTCTTGCTTCACAAGTTTACAGTCTAAAAGAAGATAAGCCAGAAAAAAATGAAAAATTTGCAAATGGAAACAGAAACTCTGTTAACTGTTCCTGAAATGTTTGAAGGCAGTTTGTGGCCTTTTGTCAGGAAGGAGCACACTCAGGCCCATCTCCATATAGAGGGATGTTTTTTGCTATTAATTACACTTGCCCGCTGCCTGGTGCCTCTGCCAGCCCTTTGCATTTGCTTCTCTTAAGGAACAGAGGCACTGGAAACCTTTTTTGCTTCTTTTCCAGGCTGGCAGTAAGCTGCATTTTACCTCATGATATTTTGATGAAAGGTATCTGGTCAGCACAGAGTTGAACTGCTGTTTGTCTCCTGGCTTCTGCCAGTGATTTGTTCTGCCAGCAGGCTCCTTATCCCTGAATTTCAAAGGAAATAAGTACCTGCAAGTGTAGCCCAGCAGAATGGAGGGCTAATGAATGTTTCCAAAATATTGTGAGATCCATGGATGTAAAGTGCTGTATGACTTCCTCAAGACCCTGTTTGTCTACAGGCCTATGGGATTCAGCTCATGACTCTGATTCTCTTTACCGTGTTCACTGAGCCCCTTTCTTCAGTTTGCAGGTTTCTGCAGTGTACAGTGGATCTCAACAGCTGGAAATAGTGCTGGCTTGAGCTGGTCCATGTCGCATTACCTGATCTTATCCCTGTGATGTGCAGCCCCAAGTTAACATCCCCTTTCTGAGCCAGGAATTCAAGGACTTCATTTTGAGACTGCAGCTTGCCTAGGTCTGGCTTCAGGGGCTGCTCATGTATCACTGGTTTGGGAAAAACTCCATTATTCTCCATCACACGAAGCTGCTCCTTGTGCCTGTTGTGCCAAATTGAACTCTGACTGTTGGCCACAATAATCCCTCCTTGTTCTCCATCAGCTTGATTTTCTTTTGCTGTAAGAAAGACTGATATGTCAAACGTTTCTCATGCTGTTACAATTTAGGGTTAATTCATGACGGTGAGCTTTACTGGCAGATCCCTGCTGGTGAGGAAGCTCTGCTGGATCTGAGGTGGGGATGGCACTGTGCTCCTGAGATCCTTGGATACAGGAGGATCAGTGTCTTGGAGGCCCAGAGCTTTCTTCAACACCAATGGGAAGAAGAGGAATCTTGTTGGAAGTGCTGAGTAAAACCCTATCCTGGCTCTCTTCCCATGAAAGCAGAGAAAGGATGTTGTGTACCAGGCACTCTCCTTTGCCAGCACAGGCATTTCTGCAGAAAAGACGGCCTGTCTCAGAGTTAATCCCCTGAGATGTGTAACTGTCAGCACAGTTTTTATCACAAAAAAAAGACCCAAATGAAAGATTTTTCTTTTTTTCAGCTATTTTGCTTAAAGAATCAGTATATTTAGATTAAAAAGGACTTTCAGATTTTAGAAGAACCTCTTTTGAGTGTATTTTCTTACTAAACGGCTAAGCCTAAGGAAAAGCTACCAGGTGACATATTTTTAAAAGAATGAAAAAACAAAGAGCAAGGCAGAGCTTTGCTCTACTCAAAGCAATCGCAAGCAACGCTTTCCTTGGCATCAGTTCAGGTAATTGTTGTGACATGTTAGTGACTTACAGTTTAAAAATGCAGGTCTAAGAGTGAGGGTGATTAGATAAATGGATGTTTCCGGTTGAAACAGACCTTGTTAACAGCATGTGGCATTTGTGTTCCTCTTAGATCACTGGTTTATGATCAGAAGCTCTCCTGCTTGAAACACAGCTGCAGTTTTTCAGTATACACTTGACAACACTTAGGTTCAATGACTCTTTCACTGGCTCTGCCACAGACTGTGTGTTTTGCTTTTGGGCATCTCACTTAATCTATCAGTGGCCCACTTCCCATAGAGTAGGGATCTCTGTCCTCTTTTGTTAGTCTCTGGGAGGGATCTGGGGGAGTTGGAGTAGATTCACCAGTACGAAACAGCAATGAATATGTGCAAACAGTTGTCTTGTGTCTAACAGCAGTTCCAGCAAAGATTTCTTACAGAAAGGTAGCTAAGCCCAAGTATGGATTAACCAAGAAGGGTCTGGGATCTGCAGCACTGGAGGTATTTGTCTGTATGGGGCTGACCTCCTAGGGTTCCTCCTGGCCTGAGTTTAATCTTGAATTCTGTGAAATTAGGACAAATAGTCAAAAGCACAATGATGCCGTATGCTCAGGTTCTCTTGACATTACCATGAAACACTTCATAAATGGATAGCCTTGAAATAGTGGGTTTTCATCTTGCAAACTGAACCCATCACAGGATATTTATCATCATTAGGTTTTTATGCTTATTTGAGACTCCTTTCAATCACTGGCAATAGCTACAGGTTTAAGAACTCTGTACTGCTATAATCCTCTTCACAGCTTAATATTATTCATATCCTGTATTTTGAATAATATCTACATTTAATAGCAACAATACCTGAAGTCAGTGAAATGCAAATGCAATTTTAGCCATTGGAGAAGAAAATATTAATGAACAGTCCATTAACTCCCAAAGCTTTAGTTCAAGTTTGGGATAACAATTCAGCTCCATTCTCCTTCTGATTGAATGTGCCCCTGGCTTGACTGTGACATAAAAATAAGTTAATCTTAGTGGAAAAAATTTGGTAGGCTGAATTCTGTATTGCTGTAGTATTTGGTCGATCCAAAAAGTAATAAAAGTTGTCCTCATCACTGGGTGAAGACAACATGAGAAGGCTGTAACTCAGCAAGACCCGAGTGGGTCTTGCACAATCCATCATCAGTTTGGTTCTGACCACAGGCACTCTTGTTCTTACTGTATTTTTTCCTATGATTACATTTTATCTCTAGGAGTTATTTTATAGTTTTGCTTTGCAATCATTGTGATGAACTTGCTGGAGTAGATATTAATTTTGGATTTTCTGCAGCAGAGCTTCTATCTCAGGACACTCAGCCACCTTTCTTTCTTGGTGTTACAAAGCCACGTCTATCTAGATGTAAACTCTAGTAATGTGAATAAAGAGGGATAGCATGTTTGGAGGGTGGATGATAACATCTTTCACTAAGAAATTAGAAGCTTTTTGTTTCATATATAATAACATGAAGCTGTACAAATGTGGCTTGTCTTCAGATACTTTCTTGTAGCACCTCTGTAATGCAGGAAAATGTAATCTTTTACTGTGTGAATATTAGTAAAATGCATCTCTAGTTTTAAGAGGTTTTCTCTATAATCCTTATTTTATTTTCAAACTGAGGAATGTGAATCCTTGTTAAATAACCTTTTTTGATTGTTGCTAAATTCCGGGGATTAGGGCTAGTACTGCAAGACAAAAGGGAAAAATAAAAAGTATTCTTAATTAAGAGTTTGAACCCTTGGTTAGCCATGGTAGGTATCAGAAGGAGGTCCACAATACTAGCTAGGAATGTTTGTTTTGACATAAAATTTCAACAGGCATAAAAACCATTTTTGTTTCTGGGAAAACATAAATAAATTACTTCTAGAATATCTTACACTAAAAGAGAAGATGAAAATCAGCATTTGAAAACTCACTGGATCCTATGTGAGTTTGTGTAGTATTTCATATGAATGCAGAGGCTGCAAGACTTTGGTCTTCTACCAAAAGTGATGTCCCTTAAGTATGAATCATGAAGAGTGCAGTCAAAGAGGTTATTGAACTACTGTCTTTGATCCTCCTTTGACTTCCGCTAGAAGAGATTCATTGACTCCCTTAGCTCAGTAGTGGTCTTGCCTAGAACCTGGAGCCAAAGCTCACCAAAGTTAATGGAGTTCTTTCTCTTAATTTTAATAATCCTTGAATCAAGCCTGCTAAGATGGTAGAATGATGTCTCTACCATGAAAGTAAATAAATGTGCCTATAAAAAAGAGTGCAAAAACTTGATTCAGAATAAGTTGTGAAATACAATCAGTATTTCTCCATGTTCAGTTGTGTAACTGTCAGTGATGTTCTCATTTCTCGAGGCTTTGGTACAATTAGTTCCCTGTATGTTATCCAAGAGATTTTAGGGGATATAGGAAGTTTCAGTATCAATAGACAACATCTGGCTTTCTGACATACATGTCTGCATGAAGCAGGATTTATCCTGCAATTCAGGAGCATCATTATGACATTTGTTTCAATATTTCAAAAGTGTATGTCTGTTCATGCTCAGTAATCCTGCAGGGATATGCGCTGTTTTCACTGTGTTTTTCAAGTCGCTATGGTAACAAGGAGATATTCCACTTATTATTTTCCATGTGTCAGATCTGTGCCCTGGCCATTGGCCCAATTCTATAAGGTATTTAATACCACCTGAAAGTGTCGTCAACTCACACGTAAACCAAAAGTTACTGAGGGCATTTAGTCAACCTCACTGTTGTGAAAATGGTTGCATGCCTATTGATAGCCAGGGAAGAATTTGATGTGCCTTTTTGCCTGCAGGTACCTGCCAAGTGATGCAAATGTCAGCCAGGCCAAGAGCAGAACATGGGGGAAGTCAGGTGGAGATGTGTTCTGTAACAAGGGAAATAGAGGGAAATCAGCTTCCACTTTTAATATCTAGAGTTTTATTTTGGTTTGGTTTTATTTTAACAGGCTTTGTCACATAATTTGTATTTTGATTTCTAGAATACCTCTTAGGTATTCCGCCCTTTCAGTGTCAGCTGGGCAGGTGTTGCTTTGTGTGGGATTTCCACAGTTAGAGCACAGTTGAAAGCGAGAGACAGGCTTCTCTGAGTGCTGTCTTTCACTGCGTGGCCACATGATCTCATGCAGTAGCTGCTTTGGTCATGCAGTGTGAAGCAGAATAGGTACTTGTCCATATCGCCCCATTCCCTTGTGTTGCTATTGAACTAAAGTTACCTATTCCCTTTCTGTAAATCCAGTGTTCCTATGCTTTTACTGTCCTTTCTCAGCAACATAGGGTTCACTGCATGAAACTGTGTGGCAGAGCTTTCTGGGGACTAAATTATGCCCTATTAAGGTGCACAGAAAACTTCAGCAACAGAGACATATTCTATAGAAACTTCATACCAATTCCACTTATCCTCCCAGTCACTCACTGCCTGCTGCTCAGGGTAAGAGTTTGCTACTATAGACTCATCAACTTTGTATATGGTCAAAGTAAGACTGAGTCTCTAACTAAAGCATGTTCTGACGCTACCTGCAGAATGTTATTTTGTCAGTGTTGCTGCCCCTTTCTAGTGAAGGCTGTGGACTTACTCAACCCAGATCACACTGTACGTGCATTCACTTGACTAAAGTGAGCTGGAGAGCAGTAGGGATTGATGCTGCAACTGGCAACTGCTGGGGTTGCTGCCATCACTCTTTTTCTTTCTGCCAGATCTGTGGAAACTTCCAGGTTAGGATTTCTGGAAGATTCAATGTTGACGGCTATATTTCGCTTAAGAAAACATTGTCTAAAATTCATCTTTGACCAGGGAATTGGTTCATAGGAGGGGCAGGCACACTCTGTGTGATATGGATGGATATTACTGGGAACTCTTCTGTGCTAAGTACCTGCAAACACTAAGGAATATATGTAAATAATGAGGTATAGCATACCAGTTATAGTATGCTCTAAATGCTGGCACCAGACAGTTCATGGCCTTGCATAACTTTGTGTTGGGCTGAAAGCATCTGACTTCTGACTGATAAATTACAGTTTTCTCAGTGCTTGAAATAAACCTCAGACTTGCAATTTCCACCTTGATGTACATGTGCATTATGAACCCAAACGTCACTAGAAATTTTGTTCATCTTCCCATTGATTATTTACTTGTGCGAAACAGCTTTATGATGCAAGATGGAATAATGACTCTTAGCTGTATAAAGTTCTTCTGTATTTCCCTTTCAAGAGATTGTACAAGTACTTCGATACAATGGAAAATCCCATGAAAGTTTTGTCTTGCAAAACTTGCCAAAGTGAGGTCCCATGGAGTTAGCTATTTTTAAAATTTATATAAATTTATTTTTGTCAAGATGTTAATTTCTAAAAAGTATCCTTTCCAAGATTTGTTATTGCAAAACTTCTCTTAGTCGGCATTAGTACATGTTCAATGCTTTCATGAGTTGCTTAAATGAATGATACTTTAAAAACTCTCATGCTGGAGCAATTAGAGAAATACGCATTTTCTGATAAAAGGATACACCTGAATGTTGTTTTACATTATCAAGTGAGAGAGGGGAACATGGGCTTACTAGCCAAGGTTCTGGGAAACTGATGTTCTGCACTGTGTTGTGCTTTGGGCTTCTTTTGTGACTGTGGGAAAGCTGCTTGGGTTTGGATAAATGCTTGCATTGCTGTAGATCAACAAATTACTGTATGTCATCTGAGTCATGGTCATTATCTTGATGCAGGGGCTCAGGTCTCCATCTAAAGTCATGCTGCACTGGTGAAACTTCCTTTATTGCATGCTAAATCTTACTACTTTGCATTTGCTGACAGTCAAGAGCCTTTACGGAGACGGCTCACCGAAATCAGCTGATGCATGCTAGCTTACTGGTCTCTCTGAGTGAATTGCACTTTGAGCAGAAGTTTACTTTCGTTATGCCATATGGCTGGAGCAAGGTGCAGTGGAAGGCCAGCCTGAATATAAAGCAAGGTTTTTGCCCCGTGTGGCTTGTGTTTCTCTGCCGATGTGAACCAGCTGAACTTCAAACTGAGTGTAACTGTGTGGGTTATTGTGGAGCTCAGCTTGAGTTATACTCAACGATTTATAATCGTTGCCTTTGTTTTCCACCTCTAAACTAGGGAAGGCTACACATCCCCATCAAACAGCTGAATTGTGAGGATAAGTGTATAAAAAGTCAAGACCTGAGAACTGCTAATTGCACTCACTTGATATTGCCATGAAAATTTTATCCTATGCCCATGCTGGCTTATAGGCTAAGGAGCAGGCCAGAGTCACTCCTGGATCAAAAGTAGAGAGTTTTGGGGTTTTTTTCCCCTGATTTCCCCAAACAGTAACCAACACCAAGCACTGGCACACAATGATCATTCTATTCAGAAATGAAGGTGAATGCTTTGAAAAGAGTGCCATGGAAGGGTAGAGCAGAGCCTGGTTTTGAGACAATATTAACTGTACTTGTATCTAGTCCTGTGTAGTTTATTGTCAGGTTCATATGCAGAAGGTTGGGACACAGAAGCCCTCAGTGGCTCTTCCAGCCCAGATGCATGACTTTAGGCAAGTCACACATCCCTCTATCTCCATGTCCAGTAGGTAATTACACCCTACTGTTGTAAAGTGCTGTGAGACCTTCCAGTGAGTGCTAGGTGTGATTCATTATCTTTATAGCAAATATACAACGTATTTTGCTCAGCACCATAGGTACTGCAGTTACAAAGGCTTGGCAGCCTGCCATTGCAAGTCATTGTAGCTCTTCATGTACTGGACATAAAAATCTCAGTCACAGCCATCATTGCTTACCTTCTAGTTCAACCCAATTTCATGGGTATTTGTATAGGAAAGAATGGGCTGGAGTGAAGTGATAGATAAGTTAGGTGAGATCATGTCTGAGGAAGGCACATCTTGAATAAAGATCACCAGTCTCACATTTGGTTTCCTTAGTGATACTACAAATAGCAAAAGCAAGCCAGAGAAGATTGCACGAGAGTGTTAAAACTGTGCTTCTCTCCAGTCATGAGGATGTAAATCTGTCCAGTTTGGCATGCAGGTGTATTTTCAGAAGAGCATTAAACATGAACTTGCAAAGCACAGATGGTCTAGATACTGCTGAATCCCCTGAACCTGGGGCCTCTTTCTCTACATGTACTCCAGTTTCTTCTGGATTTTGAGGTAAATAAAGGAGTTTGTTGTGATTTGTGCTTTCTACAGTCATGTAAGAGAAATGGAAAAATTAACACTTTTGAAATTTCACAGTCCAGTAGGATGTAGATATGTGGGAATGAAACAAGAAACATGCAAGAATTAAAGCATGGTTAAATGGGGTTGGTGCCGTCCAAGTTCCAAGTATTAGACAATCTAGGTCTTGAAGATTCATTCATACCATTTTTCTCTTTTTTTGTTGACAGTAAATGATAGTCAAAGTTTCTTCTCTTTATTTAAGAATGTAAGACATAATTTCTATGAATATGTTATTTTACTTTTTTGCATTGTAAGAAAGTATCTTGATCAAGAGACATTTCTGTTAGTGTAGTCACTTAGGGATGGGGGGGAATGATAAGGACATAATGAAAATGGTAAAATAGTGACTTGAGATAATAGGAAGGCTGGCAATTTTTGAGTTGCCTTTATGTCCATTTCATGGCCAGAAAGAAAAGGAGAGAGAATTGAGCCACTTAGGAAATTTGGGACAAAACCAGATAATTCCCATGAAACATCTTTACTAAAACATCCTTGGTATTGGAGGATACTACCAAGCACCTGAATGGGCTAGCATGTATCATGTAAAGCAGTGCCAAGTTAGAGAGGCCTGAGCTAGCTCTGAACAAGCTATTGCAGCTGTATCACACAGAATAGTGTCACATGGAGCCTGTAGCTTTGCCACGTTCACCTGGCCCTGCAGTGGGCTGCTTCGCCATGTCTTTCAGCAGTACTAGTTTGACCAAGTGGAATAGAGCACTGATGTGTTATTCCACATTCAAAGGCATCTACTGTGGGATTGTGTTAGCCCCACATGGACATGCTGTCAACATGCTAGAACGTTTTTCTCTCTGATATGAATCAGTGGCGGTAAAGATAGTACTGATCAGTAGAGATGAATGTGGGCAATAAAAGTAACTGAGCTTGTTTGTGTGAAAGTCAGCAGCATGTGGTAAGTTGAACTATGTAGAGCTAAGTGATAAAACTGGGAGGTTCTCAATAACAGATTCTGTGTACAGAGCCCAGAAATGGGCAGTGTCTATGATCTGACTGGGGTCTGGTCAATTAGATCAGAATGAGCCTGACTGCATCTCAATAGCACAGAAGAGAGCAACACTGTGCAGCACCACCTGTGCCCTCAGCTGATCTATCATTTACATCACACCGTTTTCGTGCTCTGTGAGTTCTTTGTAGTTCCTCATGGTTTCTTCTTGCTGGATATGTTCATCATCACCTTGTTGTGAGACTAATGAACCTATTAGCAGAAATTCTGACAATTATTTAGAAAATCAGTGAAGCAAAGAAAGGCTGTTAGCATTTAATATGCTATGCGAGCACACTACCTTAGAAGGTCATTGCTAACAGAAGGAATTATTTCCCTCTTCTCAGTGCTATGGCTGGAAGCTGTTAATCTCATGCAGCACTATGCAGGTCAAAGAGAAATGAGTGATGTGAAACCTGCCAAATTTTATTCAAAGGGCTGGTGTTCATATCAGAAACCTTGCCACACCAGTGAACTTATGGGAAGGACTAGAAAATGAGTGGGAAAAGAGTTTTGTACAATCATTTACGGGTAGTTGAATTTTTAGCAAATTCTCATTTTTAAAATGAACAGTGTTTGGGATGGAGAATTGGTAGGACAGGAAGAATAGCAAAGTCTCAAAAGGAGCCTGGGTCAGAGCAAGAACTGACGCTGGCCAGGTACACTGGGGTGAAGAGCCAGCGGAGATGACAGTGATTAGCTCCTTCTGTGTGGTCTAATCAATCTTCCTGAGGGACTGACTAGGTAGCGTGAAGGGTGAGGCAGAGCAAGCTGTGGGAGAAGACTGACCCTGTGGTGGAGAGCTTTGAGGCATGGGGCCAGAGCTGATGTAGAGTTAAGACTCTGAAAGGGCATAGAAGAGTGTCATTGCAGAGGCAGGAGAAGAGGAAGCATATTTGAGATCCCTGTGATGCAAATAATTGATGATTAATAACTCTGATGGTACCAAAATGCATTTGCCAGGTTAGGTCTGTCTGTCCTGTGTTTTCTATGGTGCTGTGATAAATATCATCGCCTTGACCAAAGGCGGAAGTCAGCCTGGGCGGAGAAAGAAACACGAGAAGATGAGAATGAAGATAGATGTGCATTTCTCAGCCATCCTGCTCTGGAGATGACAGCATGTACAGAGCAGCTGCCTTCTGTGGGGCTGGTGGAGGTCTGCTTGGGCTTAGCATGGTCAGTTCTGTGGGTCTGAGCAAACAGCACGGACTGTAAGTGGAAACAGCGTCCCATGTTCTTTGTCACACAGTACCTAGAAAAAGCTTAACCAGAACACACTCATGCCTTGTCATTCAGAGTGCTTCCCTGCTTCACCTCCTCACTTGTGGTGCCTTTGAACATACCCCAGACCATTTGGCAGGAGAGCTGAGAGATACTGCAGGAATGCCCGAAGGGTTGTCTTGACAGGCTCTGCGAGTAACTCCTGTGAACCCAGAGAAACAAGGGACAAGACAGCCACTGAGGTCAGAACTGGACTGAGCTGCTTTTTTCTCGTAGACTGTAGAAACAGGACAATTTCCCCAGAACCCTCCAACTCAGCCATATATTTGGATAGTCTGCTGGGCTTCCTGTACACCTGTGTATTCTCACTGAGCATCTTAAAAGCATTTTGGCCAGCACCACAGGTAAAAGTTCCCTTCTGTTACTAATTTTCTTTTTCCTGCATTTTAATGTAATTTCCCCTATAATTCCTTCTTTTTCCACTGCACATTTCCCCTTGAAAGCTAAGATTTCACAAACGGATGCATATTCTTCCTCCCCAAGTGCATGTAGCCTCTTCTCTGCTGTTTGAAAAAATCAGTATTTCAGCTGAAGCGCACCTGCAATTTCCATTAATGTAACAGAGTGAAACTGACCCATTGGTAAAGAGAAAGAAGCTCTGAACTCCCTTCCTCTGACAACAGATCTCAGGGGAGGAAAAGAAGAAGACCCAGAAGGTGGTAGGGAAGTCTGTTTTCTAAGCATTGGCAATATATAGCTGTTGATGGAGCCTGCATGTTCAAATCTTTCTTATGTACTTAAGCCTAGGCTTGCCATTAGATGTTTTGCTCTGAAGAGGCATGCAGTCCAAACCCACTGATTCTTGCTAGGGTATTTAATACTGTATTGTTATCATCCATAGATATGTGACCCAGATGGATGAGCTAAAAGCTTCTGCAAATCAAACTATGTGTGCTGAAGCTGTATAGATTGGAGGAGAAGGAAGAAAATAAAGTCTCTATGAGGAAATAATGTCTCTATGTTTTCCTCATCTCTCTGTTCTTTCCTAGTATATTTCTTGTTTGCCAAACAGTTTGGAAAATTGCATATGTAGAGTGCCTCTGCTTTTATTCATGCAAGCTGTTCCTTGTTTGATGTTTGTGGCATATCCAGATGATGGAGTATTTTCCTTCACCTTTGAAGGGGGTGACTGAAGTGTGAAAGTAGGACACTGTCAGTAAAGCTTACAGAAGAGCACATTAATCTGGATGAAGAATAAGACTAAGTCTCCAAAGACTTTGGGTTCCAAGTGTTTTGCATACCGTGTCCTGTTAATAGATCGAGACCTAAAAAGTAACTGGGGACAGTGAAAGTGGGGAAGGATGCACATACTGTGCTATGCAATGCTCACCTAGACTTTGCCTTCCAGTAAATCTTTACCTTCCTGCTCTTTATCAGTGTTGTGAAAGCCCATATGGTTTATAGCTATCTTGCTGGCTCTGGTTATGAAAGACAAAACCAGTGTAAAGAGCAAGATTTGTCTTATCTGAATTGTGGATCTATTTTCCTATGGGTACTGCAGGAGCTGAGTCATGGGGAAAAGATGAAAATGTTAAGAAGGGACATGGCAGGTAACCGATTACAAAATGGCCACAAAGCGTCTTTTGCAAAAATTGCAGGATATGAGCATTTACAGACTGTTCACCTGTGCTACTTCATGTCTTGTTCTGAGAGTATGAGGGCTGCATGTTTCCTTTCCATTACTTGCGAAGTAACTCATGTTAATGAGATTTTGTGTAGGAGCTCATCTTCAGTTCAGTTTCTCCCAGACCTTTGTATTACTACCTATTAGCATCCATAATGTCCTCCTGCTTTAGCCATTCCTCTCAGACCTCTGCTGCTGACAGTGTTCCATGATAAGTGCATAAAAACGTTTTCGTTCTCTACCCGTCTCCATGGTGGAGGCATGATCCAAAATACTCTCTCATCTTCCATTTCTGTATGCAGCTGGTAGACGGTGCTACCCTTTTGCCAGATGGAGCAGATCAACACCTTTCATATCACACCCTGTACTAACAGCTGTTTTCAAAGGAAGGTTCTTGGTACTTTGGCTGACACATCAGCTGAGAATTGAGATTAAGACACTCTGACACATCTTCATGGTGGGCAGCAGCCTCGAGGACTAGCTCCTGCAACACTTACCCACTTCTGGGCAGAATTCCAGTTGTACTTGCCAGGTAGTCTTCACTGTGTTGGGCAACAAGAGGATTTTGCTTTGATGTAGGAAGGGTAGATAGGAAGCTATTGAACCAACACAGTATTTTTAGTTGTTTTATATGATGTGTATTCACTTAGTTTGAATTTCAGCATCTCAGCAGTTCATTTAAAAGTTGGAAGTAGGCAGAAAGAGTAGAGGAGGCTGTGGCATTGAAAGGAAAAGATGTAGAACAGAATTTCACCATGCAAGACAGCTGAATTCAAAGTGTGTTTTTCTTGTTTTCTTTCTTTAGAATAGGAAATGAATCCCGGATTCCAGACTGTATTCCTCATATTAAACAGCAGTAGCTGTTAAAGCTGAATTGGGTGCAAACAGGAGCAAAACTGGGCCTTCAAAGTTTGACGGGAACTGTGGCTAGTGAGTTCACTTTGTGAAAAGTCAGACTTCCTGATATACCAAATTACCACTCATTGTTACATTAGCCCTCTCAGCTTCAGGGACTGACACCCCAGCACAGGGGATTTGCAGTTTGTAATGCTTGTCATTTGCAGATCCCAGTGAGCCAGAAAGCGAGATCTGCAAGGAAAAGAGGAAAAAAACCAAACCCCAATTAAGAACCAGAAATAAATCTCATAGTCCAGCTGGCAAATATTCCTAGGCCACTATTGTCTTTGGCTCCTCTCCACCCCCAAGATCTACAATGGTTCTGAGGCCCCCACCACAAGAAAGTCAAGGGTTTAAAAATGCAATAACAAAATAAAATCTTGATGTCATTTGGGTTTGGGAGTATTTGGAGGTTAGTGTTGGGTGAGCATGTTTGCACATATGCACCCTGTTTTGTTGAACTTCATTCAGTGACTGAAACCATCTACCCTAGGGCAGAGGAAGGGTATTCACACCTACATATAATTGCCCTGAGAATCTAGTAGTTGGTGGGATGAAATGGTACTTATTTGTGGAATAACCTGTGAAGTGGCAAGCACCTCCCATTGCTTTGTGCCAGCTCCACCTTGCTGACTTGCAAGGGCGCGGTTCCATTGAGGGGATGAATAAAACAAGTACTATATTCAGCTTCATGTGGTGACCCTAGTGAAGTTGATTGCAGTTGTCTCTGATGTTGTCTATAGGAGCAGAAGGGTAACAGGGAGAGTTGCATTTGTATGTATCTTAACTTTTGGACCGAACCTAGACAATATGTTTACTGGAGCCTCATGTATGAAAACAGGAGAGAGAAAGCTCAACGAGATCATTCATCTGATCTATAGGTGACTGAGTCTTGACTGCAGCAGGGATCCATTCCCCTCTCAGTTCTGTTGGCATTCGTAACAGGCAAAGCAGTCTTGTCCCTGACAACTTTTTCTTTCCAGATTGGCTGGGGCAAGCAGTTACATTGGATTTGATCTCACTTTTGGGTTTTCAGAAGGTGCCTGGAAAGGACTGCAAATAGCAGATACTTCTCTTTGTTTGGGAGGTGCAGGACTGCCCAACATAGTAAAACGTAATAGTTTTGGTTCTGTGTGCTATTATTGTTTTATTTATTTCAAGAAGGGTTGTCTCAAAAATGGTTGAGTTGGAAGCTGCTCCATTATAACCTTAGCTGATTAGAGTTTAGGATGGTGCAAGTTAAGTATACAGAAATTAAAATGATGTTACAAGACAAAAACATTCTTCTCTCTTTCATGTCAGGGAGAATATTCCCCTTTTTTATGTGGTTTCAGACTTCTCTAACATTGATTTCAGACACAGTATTCAAAACCAAGCTTTCCCTGGCAGCAGCCT
Source organism: Psittacula echo (assembly GCF_963264785.1). Lineage (NCBI taxonomy): Eukaryota > Metazoa > Chordata > Aves > Psittaciformes > Psittacidae > Psittacula > Psittacula echo. Next base: position 26,865,346 of record NC_137740.1, on the reverse strand, counting down.
GCCAACACACCTCTGCATGTCAGTAAGAATATGGTTCAGCAGTTATCTCATTAGCTTCTTTCGAAACCTACTTGAGAGTAGAGCAGATACAGCTAATTCTTTTGATTTAACTCTTTAAAACTAATTCAACTGATACAGATGCTGACTGATGTGGATTCAGTGTATCTGACAGTTTGTAACTAACTAATGGAGAAGTAAGTATCAGCTAAACCAGTTCAGTTTTCCTAAAATTTATCATTTATGATAGTTTTCTCCCAATTTTGTAACAATTGCTTCCTTAACACTGGATGAAGCCTCATACCTTGCTCATCATCAGTTCCCAAAACTGACTGAGGAGAATTTTCATAGCAGTCTTTTCAAAAGAAAAGAGACAGAATCTACCTTCGAGGAGGGACAGGGTATAGAAAATTTCTACCCTAAACCAGAAGGTTTCAGAAACAAGCATCACCAAGCAGCATTATTACAATGGACATTGCTTATTGCTCATAGCAGGGTTTGCTGACAGTAAACTCTCTATTATCCATGTTCAATGGCCAAGCGGTGGTGGTGTTCACCAACCTATATGCTGGAATAATATAGCTGAGGATTACCTGGGAAGGTAGAGCCTTTTCCAGATAACTCCTGACTGAACCATCAGTGTTTCTGCACTGACAGAGTGAGAGGACTGGAGAAGTGGCAAGTTTTATGAAATGTGTGGTGGTTCTTTCTTTCCTCCATTGCAGGTGATACATAGATGGGACAAGATCTTAATCCTTTTGTTTTTTGCTTTATGAGTTTTAAAACTTTCTTGTTGCTTTCTTTTCAAAGATAACAGCAATAGTAATCACCTGCTGCTAGTTTCAGAAAGTCTTACAGCATGTAATTGCCAACAACAGCCTAAGTAAGGCTAGGTCTCGGAGAATACATCCTGAGTCCAAGTTCCCTGTTTCTCTGCTCCCTGAAGGGGAGATGGCCAAAGCTGCAGTCTTGTTTCCTGGGAGCAATCCTCAGACATCCAAGGGCAGGGAGGAGAGTGAGTAGCTGTAACCTTCCTGCAGAGAGGCGGGCACCGTGCTCCAGTGGGAAGTAGCTCACAGACCATTCCCTTAGATGTTACATGGTGCTGGCACATGACATCTGGATTGACCTCAGAGCAAGCTGTGGAACAGGCAGTGAAGATGCACACTGGGAACCCCAGCGTATAGACTGGAGTTCAGTCAGCATCCTACCAAATGATCGGGATTAGAGTTTTGTGTCTTGCACAAAGAGTATTTCCTTTGTTTCAGCATCACCATGAGGGCAAGGTGACAGGTCCTTAATCTGCCTCCCATGGCAGCTATCTTACTGCTCAAAAACTTGCCCTGCCTCCTGACCTGAGCCCAGCTTGGCTGCTGCAAGCTGGCAGCATCCAACACCGCTTTTGTCAGATGGAAGGTGACAGAAGAGAGAACTGAGCACACAAGTGCCTTTCATGGATGGCACAGATGGGCATGAGCCATTGTCTCTCACAGCCATGAGGAGCTGCCAGGCTGCTGTAGCAGACCTCTGTGAGAACGAGCCCAGCCTTTGTTGCTGCTAACAGTTACAAGCAATGGATCTTTCTGTAGAAGTCCCATAAATGAAGAAGAGTAATTTTGCTATTAAAAATACTAAAATCTTCCATATGGAAGAAAGGGTTGGTTTTTATTTTGTTTTTAATCGCTATTTCTTTTTCTCATTGTGCCCTAAATATACATAGCATCATCCAGCTGGCTGAACCACAGAGCAGAATGAAGTATCTGCCCCATCTATAAAGGCACAAGCCTATAAAGTACAGATGATAGACTGAAGTCTCAAATTTTTGCTCTGTCCACATATATGGAAGTTTTACCATTGACTTCAATGAGACCAGAACCAGAATTTGGCATATGTGAAAGGAACATTAGCCATATGAGCACAAGCACATGAGTCAGAAGTTCTGGGCTGGCTTCTGCTGTTCCCACTGCTTGGCTGATTTCTTCACTGCTGTCTGCCTCAGTTTCCCTTATTTACAAGCTCATAATCGGCTAAGGATATATTACCTAATTACTAAGTTAATTAAACTCCCATTTTATATCTACTAATGGTTTTGTAAGAGGCTTTTGGAACTTCACAAAAGGTGCATTTTTTCTGTCATAAACCCTTTTTGTATCATAAGGTGTATCACTCTGTACATCTGTCTCTCTTTGCTCATTCCTGACAGTTGTGTCTACAAAAAGACCACAACATCATTTACTTTAAACACCAGTTTATGTATTCAGGTACAAAGAAGCCACATTTACTACTTTGAAGAAGTGTCTGATTTTCTAGAAAAGAGATGACAGCAAGGAGCTTTCTGTTTCCCCCAAAGAACTGTAGGTTGGTTTTGAGAGGTGTTCAGCTACAGAAGCTCTACAGATACAGCTACAAATAAGACAAGGTCACCACTGCAGAGATATTACTGTGGTTAGTGCAGGCACCGTTGCGACCATCTAAGGGCTTAAATGCATATGCATGGCTTACTAGATAAAGCAAAGTGGGAGAAGCCATTCAGTGAATGTAACTTGGTGTTATTTTTGGATTATTTCAGCTTCTCTCTCAAATGCTATCTTTGTGCTTAGTGAATGATTTCTCTGACTGTATTGCTGTGGTTAGAATGCAATGCATAGGACAGCATAGTTTGTGTTAATAATAAGAGTGCAGTACAATTGTAATTGTTGCCCCTTGATTCAAGTACAGCTTCTCTACTGTTAAGATAGAAAAGTTTATTATGGACTCCAGAGGCTTCGTGTCACTTTTCAAAATCTTTATTTTCTTACTTTTTGTAGCTTTATTATTTCAAGATCCTAAGGTCTTCTGCCAGGCTCAAATTATCGTTTTTATATTTATTTGGCTTCCCATTGAAACCATCCATTCATCCAGATTCCATAAACCCCCTAATAACTATTTTAAAGCTTTTGTTCTTGGTTCTTTCCAAACCTATAAATACCGGTTTGGAAACCCAAGCTGAGTTCTGTGCAAATAATCCTCTCCACCACCCCTTCTTCTCTGGTTATAAGAAAGACCTTCAGCGTTTTGCTTCCCAATACTTGTTGGTTATCAGTTGTCTGTATGCATCTTGTTTTGGGGCAAAAAAGGTTATTGTAGCATATAAGCAACCTCGTAGACAATGTCTCAGAGATATGATGGTTGCAGTAGCAAAAGAAAATAGCAGATAAATCAGTTGAAACACACTTGCACTCAAAACTTGTCTTTTCTTCTTGCCTTAGTGTAATCTTATATTTAGCATATGCATGCCCCTGAGTGAGCAGGCTATTATGCTTGTCAAAAGCTTTCAGCTTTTGTGTGGCAAACACAAACCAAGCCCAGTCCCCCTCAGTGAGTCATGCTAGCGGATAGGGAAAGCCCTGAGAGTCTCATGACTTGCCCTGAGATTTTCAATCTTGTGACAAGTTGGGTTCTGGTGAGAGGAGAAATCATAGCCGTGTCCTGAGCAGCCTGACCTGTGCAGCTGTGCTGCTTGACAGACAGTGTGGAGGATGAAGCAGGAGAGAAGTCCTAGCAGAATATCTGTGCCTTAAGGAGATATGGCTGATGGTTGTTTAAAGATTTGCCTTTTAGATGAGAAGACAGTCCTGGTTTCTTTTTGTCCTGAGAGTAAGACTTGTTACTGGTATCTAAGGTGATGTCTGCTTATTATGGAAAAGTTTTGTTGTTCTTGTCAAAAAGTAGACCCATTTATACAAAGCTCATCCCTAGGAAGTTTCTCACTATGCTTGTACCTGTGGTGGTATGAAGCTAAATCAGGATGCAGAGAACCCTCATGGACTCATACCAAGTCTGTCAGGAGAGAGTTGGGTTGAGTCTCTTGTCTTTTCTTTGTGTTGTGTTGGCCCTTCTTCTCATTGTTTAGGTGCTAGGATGCTGGGTCCTGATGGCAATGAAATTGGCTTGTCCCAGTTTGTGCAGCCATGGGCAACCTAGGTTTATTGAAGGTAATCAGAGGCAGCTCTTCACTTAACAAGTGTCCAAAGTGAAGTGAATGCAGGATCAGATGTCTATCTCATGTACTTCACAGATGCTCAGACTAACTGCTGTTACAAGCACAAGGCAAGAAATAGAGCTGTTGAACTCAATAGAAAAAAAAAACCAAAACAAAACAAAACTGTTTCATCAGAAGCTTTGGAACTTCATCAGAGATAAAAGCAACTATTCCAATATACTTCTTTCTATGTAGAGACACTGAGTGAGGCCTCTGGCCAAGATTGGAAAAGCCAAGGCCTAAAATTAGGCCCCTAAAATACCAAGAGCAGTGAGTGGTTCCAACTGATACCAAGTTAGGAAAAAGGGCCTGAAATAAACAGATTCCTCAGTAACCAAGATCCTGTTTTTGAGACAAGTGTTCATTCTCACAAATCAAAACAACAAGAAACCAGAAGGAAAAAGAATGAAAACATCAAATCAAATCTCAGCAAACCGATGATGTTGTCAGCCAAAGCATGTCTTACTAGAATGTTTTCCGAAATTCCTCAGGAAGTACCAGTGAGCCATGAAGAGGATATTGGTCTTTTCTGAAGTATTAGATTGGGGTTTTTTGTTTTGAACGCAACACACTTATTCATGTGACAAATCTGTTCTTCTGTTAGGTCATGCATCTGCTGTGTGGTTCTTTTGTCCCTTGTGAAGCTTCTTCCTTTTCCAGGCTTATGCTGTAAAAAATATTTTTGAAAATATTTTTCTTGTCATCTTTTTGGCTTTGTGATGAACAGTATGATTATTTGTCTTATGTGGCAGGTAAAGTGAGGAAGCAATTAGCAGCAATAAATACTCTGTCAAGAGGATAAGATTCATGTCCAGGGACTATCTTGCTTTGATAGGTGTGTGTACACATTGTTCAGTGCAGTTCTGTTCCCTGGATGAAATTGTTTGGAGTACTAAAATATGAATGTCATAAAATATTAATAGAAATGACAGCAATCCGGAGAACATCTATGGTTTCTTTAGAAACAGTTCTTGAATGTGGTTTTCAGGCCTCTTCTAATTCTATGTTTTTCCCTTCTGCATATGATGAAAGTGTCCATGTTATTGCATTTTATATTACTTTTATGTCTCAATTAGGAATAGCTACTTTATATTTCAGGATTAATGACTAAACAATAAGGAATAGGAAGCTTTATAAGATAATTAGCTTTTTTTAATTATATACATAATCGCTACAGTGGCCTGAGCACTTCATATATATTTATTGTTGTACTTTGATTGCTATATTGTCCTGGCACCCTACTTGTCAGTCAAGATCTCATTGCATAGTTGCACAAACAGTAGACAGTTTCTGATCCAGGAGATCATGTACCTGCTTGAGACATGTACCTGTCTGACCCTACACAAATAGGGGGAGGCCTTCTACCAGCCTGAACTGTGTTGCTCCCCAAAGCAGGCTGTTTTGGATGTCAACCAATTTTTTGGTATGTATCTGTAGAGAACCTAGGAGAATTAGTGTAATTCCTGGCTTAGTTCTCATGCCTTTAATACAGGATAAATAAGCAATATCTCTAAGAAATATGTACCCTGAAATCTGTATGTGAGAATGCATATAGAGGGCACCTTGAAATATGTAGCAAAGAAAAAAGATGTGTCCCTGTGGCTGTTCAGTACTAGAAATAAAGTCTTCTCAGTTCTGCACAATCTGATTTCTAGCTATTCTTTTTTCTGTTCTTTCTACCTATTCTGACCACGTGAGCTCCCATTGGGTACCATGCCACCAGATTGTCCTGGTCCGGTGTAGACAGGGCAGATGAGACAGAGCAAAGAAAACAGAGTTAAAGTACTCCCAGGGCAGGAAAAGTGCTATAAAAGGCCAATAGAGAGTCCGATCATCTTTATGAAATGCAGCAAGAGCTTCCTTTTTTGACAAGGCATCTGAACAACGGCTGGGTTTCTTCCTGCGCTGCAGTTCCCAATGTTGTGTGTCCTTTCTCTGTATCTAGTGAACCAGTAGTCCCTGTAGACGGAGACAGAAAAAAAGCTGAAGCTTCCAGAAGCCCTACTGGCAACTTGCTTTGTAGTCTGATTTAGAGGGAGATGGTCAGAAACTAGAGAGATTGGCACTATTGCAAAACCCTAGATAGACCCTGACGAAGACAAAAGGCTTTTTGCAATGCTCTGCATAGTAAAGCCTTTTCCATTTTAAGTTCAAGTGCAGTCACAGTGGCAATAGTGACTTGTTCTGACCAGTATCAGTTTATGATGGAACATAAATGTAGTTTTAAAAATACATATTAGGTTTAAATGCAGCTCAAAATGTCAGCATATTACTCTGTGGTCTCACAACAGCAGTGTTATAATAAAATCATAGCCCTTCAGCTTCTGGAAGACAACACAGAGAATGATACTTTTCTGGTACTATAAATTATATTTTCCCTTTACAGCTCTTTCAAGAAATCTGCGAGTTCAGTGATATCCAGACAAAACAATTCTAAGCAAACCTGAACTCTGCCTAGAAAGGAATCTTAAAGCTACCTCTGTTTGAAGTTTCCTACCTCTAATTCTAACCAAATATTTTGATTATTGAAGGGTTCTTTACATGCGTGCATAACAGGAGGCGTTAACATTCCTCTCCTTCATCTCCATTGAAGAAGTGTCCTGTGACTGTTTTAGTAAGGAGGCATTCCTTCTCTGAAGAGCTCCAAAGGCACCCAAGGCACTAACACATAGCTCAGCTACTACATGGGTGCCTTCACTGTATTCACAGTGCATAACTGTGAATTCCATCTGTCCCACAGACCCTTCCCTGACTGCAACACTGAAGCGGTAAAAGAGTTGTGTCACTCCTCAGTGGCTTGCTGCAGGCACCCCTGCGATTCCAGGGTTCAGCTGCCACTGTAACCTTTAGAGAAGAGTACTAAAGATGACCAGATGAACAGAACAGTTCCTTTATAAGGGTTGATGGGACAGACTGGGACTCCTCAGCCTGGGAAAGAGACACTGAATATGGTGATATGAGAGAGGCTAATAAAATTATGACATGTGGCACTCAGTTATTAAGCACTGCCTCTGTGCGGCCTTGAGACTTTAAAGAATCCTCTTTCTGTGCTTCCTAACATACCTGAAATTTCTCTTGGACTTTACTTTTCATCAACCCCAGTTCTCCTGAAACTGCAGCATTTCTTTGTATAACATCACTTCAGCAAAACACTGTGGAGTGCATCACGGAGGGCATGACATAGTTGACGGATTTGTGCCAACAAGGTATGTGGTAACTCTGAAAAATTATTTAACTTTGTTCAAAACATAAAAAAGTGTGTCTTTTTCTGCTGCTGAGAAGTATTACCTTTCTTCTGTGAAGGTAACAGACCCCATGTTGATGAGCCAGGCTTCAATAAACCGGTGCTGATTCACATTAGCTGAAGATCTGAGCAAATTCGAAGTTGTGTGGCATTTAGAGCTTGAGCAGGAACCTTAAACCAGAGGTCTTTTCCATCTGTGATGTGGGTATGGCAAGAAGGTTATCCATTGAAAGGCACATGCAGTATTGTAAAAAGATGTAGTTCAGTTCCTTTATCTTGTGGGTGCTGTAGTTAGCAGAACTCCTAACTCAAATGCCATACTATGTCTTCTGGATCCAGATGAGTCATGCAGTGTAGCTGCTTCTGTCCCTAAAGAAAGGGAAGGCAGTGTGTCCTTTCTTTCTTCAGGGGCCTTGTCTCCATCAGCAGCAGCAAGGAAATACTGTCCCTATGCCAGGCAGAAAAGACAAGTCACCACATCAGCTTTTCAGCCTAAAAACAGTCCTGTAGCTGGCAAGGCTCAGGCTGTGGTAAACCATGAGGAAAAGTCATGTCTTCTCTGCTCCTGAACAAGGTTGCAGCCAGCCTGCCGGTTTCAGATACTTCTCTGGCTTTCTGCTTGCTTTCTGCCACATGGGCGCTGTCTCTAAAGCAACACTTACATCCTGTACGTGTTATTGTCTGTCTGTATGTGTACGTACCCAGACATGCATTTGCCTTCCAGAACTTAACATGTTTCCACACGCTGTTTGCCCAGTGCACTCCAAGCCTGGGGCAGTGGAGATGTAAAATAGTTCAGCTTAGTCTACAGGGAGGGAAAATTAAAGTGAATCAGGTCCTGTTGTAAACTAAGCACAAACAAAAAAATACTATAGTCAGCTTATTGTATTGTTAATTTGACTATGCCCAAATCCTTTGATTGTAAGGCTGTGGGACAGAAGAAGGTCCTTCTGTTCTCTTTACACAGCTTCCAACATGGTAGCGCTTTGACCTCTGTTTGGGATCACAGTGTGTGATAATCTAATCTTGTGTTTTGCTTAGAACCGCAGCTCAGGTACAGTAATTCTCTGAGGCTTCAGAAACTAAGGATAATAAAATATCTCATGGTCTAGTTTCTCTGAATTCCATGAGTCCTTGCAAACCTGATTACAGACGGTTTCCTACCGTGCTGGTACATTAGTTCAGGTATTAAGACTTTCACAGAATGCTCATGGCCATGGAAAACACAAACCAACAGACAGGTGTAACAGTCTTCAGTCCCTGCTGGGAGGTGAAACAGAGCTTAGCTTCTTATGAACACTTAGGTCTTCTTCTGCATCTGTCACGCAAGATTGGCTTTACGCCTTCAACTTTCTGCACAGAGAAGTAAAATCCATGCTGTCCATTAAAGCCCTTGTCCTTTAGTGGAGGTAGGGGGACCTGTTCGGCCCTGCAAGTAATATTTCTTTGAAGTACAGAGCATTGGTGTGAAGTATAGGGCATAAAAAAGGCCAGAATTGAGTGTTGATCTCACATGGTGGCCATGGACTAGGGCTTGCCAGCTGTATACATGATAAAGAGGGGGAACAGTCATAGCAATTAATTTCTCACCTCAAGGTGAGACTTTCCTCAAGCAGACTTTCTCCACTGATATGTATGCAGAGCCAATCCCTTTTCCAAAAGCCAGTGTGCTCATGTTACGCAGTGTTCAAAATCCTTGCTGTTCCCAGAACATTTCCTTTGCTCGTTTGACCAGTGAGGGGCACAAGGGAAAGTAATTACTGTGGCAAAGGTGGAAAATGGAGGTAATGGTTCCGTCTAATCTCCACCCCGCCATGGAGAAAGCTACATCTCTTCTAACCACAGAGGAGGTGTTTAGTGCTCCGGCTCAAGGCAAATATTTCCTCATCACTCAGCAGCAGTTAGGCAGGATGTGCCAAGCCAGCCAGGTCTTGCAGTGTGAGGAAAACAAGAGCTGCATGGAACTGTCATCAGCCACAAGAGTCCTAGAGTTTAGACAGCTCTTCCTGCTGCGCTCAAACAGGGGCCACGTTGCACAGCTGCAGAGATTAAAGTGCAACAGACCTGAGTGCAGGGCTAGTGGCTGATCGTTGCATTTAACTCTCTGAAGATTGCAAATGACACATGCACCCTTCTTGTAGGAGTCTAGAAGACACCAACAACGAATACCTTACCAGGGGAAGTGTGGCTGGGGTAAATGATCCCTTTTGCAGCCATGATGGATAAGGTTTCTCTACAGCTGTAGGTGCACTGAGCCACTGGCTCACCCAGTGTAAAGAGGGGCAGCCTTTCATAACACACTTTCTCTTGGGATGAATTCCTGTTCCTGTGGAATCAGGGACCAGGGTGTGTATGATGTCTACCAAGGTCTTTGTGTCTAGCTGACAGAAGGGAGATAAACCAGGCCAGCCTGATCTCATTCAGATCAGCTTTACATCAGTCAGGCTTGCTGTATTAATTCTCGCGATGTTATTCCTGACTGAGCTCAGGACCCTGTGTGCTGGATTTGTTATAAACATGCATGACAATTATTTTCCTTCAAGTGCTTGTGTTTGTAAAGCATTACCAGGTGGAAGAGGAGCTTCTTAGGAGACAGCTGCTGTAGCCTGAAAGTGTGTTAACAAGATAGATGTTTGGATAGCTCCAATATGCTACAGTTGAACTACAATCAAATTCTTACCTCATTTCCAGCGGTGGGGATCCTGTATACTGTTGGAATTACATTTCTTCAACTAATGTAATTGTGCTGTTTTGGCTGCGGTAGGGTTAATTTTCTTCATAATAGCTAGTTTGAGGCTATGTTTTGGATTTGGAAACAGTGTTGATAATTCGAAGATGTTTTACTGCTGAGCAGAGTCAAGACCTCCTTTGTTCCTCATATTGTCCCACCAGTGAGGAGGCTGGTTGCACAAAAAGTTGGGAGGGGACACAGATGGGACAACTGACCCAAGGGGTATTCCAGACCATATCACATCATGCTCAGAAAGAGAATTAGGGAGAAGGTGGGCTGAAGCAGCCTGCTGCTCAGTGACTGGGGAGCATCAGTTGGTGGCAAGCAATTGTTATAATTTGCATCACTTGTCCTTTTTGGGTTTTATTTCTGTCTCTTGTTGTTATTTTCCTTGTCATTACAATTTATGATTATTATTTTATATCAGTTATTAAGCTGTTCTTATCTCAATCCATGAGTTTTCTCACTTCTACCCTTTTGTTTCTCTTCCCCCTCATCCTTATGGCCAGAAAAAGGGCTAAGTGTAGTATAGCTTTTTCCCTCAGATATATAGGTCTGAGAGTTATAAAATCTTGCTTGCCCTATTGTAGACAATTGCATCAGTTCATACTGTTCATGAACTGATCAGAACACAAAGCAGAGCTTTGCTCAGGCTGTGTCCTATATGTTGAACTGTTTCTGCTGATCAGCGGTAGTTAGGTTCTTTATTTTCATTCTGGATCAAATCCAAGAGGTGGTATTTTACCCATTAACAAATAGCAACTTACATCCAGTTTATGACTAAAAACTTGATGTAGAAGTTGCTGAAAGAAAATCCAAATGAGCCTTCCAGAAACTTCAGCATAGAACACTGCTTCTCTGTAGATTGATTTATAAATTTGTGTACACTGGTGCCAAACTGCAGTCACATACGATGACTTTTCAGCATGAATGGCATGTACTGCATGTTGGTACCTCATATGCAATTTTCTCAGAGATGTTTTAAGTCCCTAAGAAGTTACTAAAAAGATCTCAGTAATTACAAAGGAATTGTAGAAGGAACAATTAAAAATATTAGTTAGATATTTGCTATATCAAATGTCAAGTCACATACTTTTGTTTAATGAAATCAGTTTCCAGTAGAGTTCATAACATCATCAGTGACCTAAACAGTGCACTCAACAGCTTGCCTGCCATCTCAAGCTATAAATCTGGGCAAGTAATGCTATATCGAACAAGAAAAGGTCAATAAATGCAGAAATGTGTGGAGAATATAATCTTTTCTTGGCACTTGTTACTCCTCTATTTTCACTCTCCTTTCGTTCTATAATCTGTCACATTAAACTAGTCATGCTTGGCAGGAGCCTGATCAGGGCAAGTTTCCGATAAAGCTGCATCCATTCTTGCCACATCGCATCAGATAGACAAAGGCAATATGTGACTGCAGATCTGGAAACATGCAAGGGGAGAACTCTCTTCTGGAAATGCAATTTAAGGAGGAGTCATTAATATATGTAAATATGTTATATTTGAGAAAGAGATGGGAGAAACTACAGAAGCCACTCATCTCCTCACACACAATTATAAAGGTTTCTGGTGAGTTTGGTTTGGTTCTGAACAAAACTGCTACTGTTGAGAACAGAAATGTCTTAGGCTTCTGAGCAGTAGACCTGGTAGTCTTTCCATTGCCAATACACCTTTTTTTTTCCCTGTAGTGTGCTTAACACTTTGCTCAGTCCAGAAAGAAATGACTCAGTCAAAAAGACTTCCTCCATCTCCCTTGAGTGATTGTTCCACAGCCTATTAGATCTCCCCATTAGGAAATGTTTACAACATCGTTTTCCCTGTGCTTACTTTTGAAGCATCATTCTATGCTTAGATGTTATTCTAAACAATGTTTTTCCATCATTAGTGTTTGCATCTCTTCTGTGCTTGTCTATGGCTATCATACCTCCTCCAGTATTTCACTGGTGTTTAGTGGAGCTGCAGATGTTTAATGTATTCAATCTTGCATGCCAAGCATAGGACTGGCACCAGGATATTTATACACCATTAAACAAGGGCGGTGTCTGCTAAATGTAATTTCTGCTACATGTAACTTTCTTCTGATGCTTTCATGGTAGAAGTTGTGCTAGAGAACAAGGGTAGCTTCTATTCTCAACTACATGGAGAAGGTGCAACTGCTAAAAAGAATGAATTATAAACAAACTATATATAGTAATACATTAATATAGTATCCAGGCTTGATTTACATCCACAGGGGAAGCAGTTAAATTTAATTGATGCTGGCCTCTCAAACAAAGATATCGCATGTATGTGTGCGCACAAGAAATTCCAACCAAACTGATTAATGTTATCAGGTTTACTAGACTTCTGTATTTTAACTGTAAAAAATAACTCTAAAACTATGAGAGTCTTTTAGACTGTGGGAAACATTGCAAATGTTACCACACTCTGTCTGGATGCATTATGTATATGTGTTTTTGTATCTCAGCATATTTGGGTTCTGATTTTCTTCAGTACACAAAGCTTACTTCAGGGGTAGTTATATAATTGCTGTATTGTATGTTAGCCAAAATGCTGATATCTACTGCTGTCTTAAACTCAATGTATTTTTTTGAATTAAAGATAGATATGGTATCTCTGTCTCTTATTTAAGTTGTAAACGTTTAGCATTTAATTATCTTCGGTTGCTTGTAAATTTCTATGCTTTAAGTCTTTGGGTTGGAATTTTCAATGTCAACTCTCAAACAAAATATGGAATGTGTATGTAAATGTTATGATCTTTTCAGTAAATCTTTTTAGACTTTCCTGAAAACAAGGAAACAGGAAAATGTGATATAAAAATGCAAGAACAGTCATACCAGGTCAGACCAGACGTCTGTCTAGCTCAGGATACTCACTCTGACAGTGGCCAGTACTGCAAGCATATTTGACACTTCCTTCAAATATTCTCCCAGCCTCCAACAATTTGTGGCTGAGAGATTTTAGAACCAGACACAATATTTTGTACTTAACAGTCCTTGAGGGATTTTTCTTGGTGATTTTGTTTATGAATCTGTGTAAGCTTTTGGCATCTAGTATATAATTTGGTGAGGGGATCCACTATTTAAGTACACACTGGTTGTAAAGAGGCCTTTTCTGTTTTTTGAGCCTACTTCCTGTAATTTTCAATTAAAGATCCCAAGCTGTTATATTGGAAGCAATCATTTTGAAGGCCAGCTCCTGCCAAATCCCCTCTTGCTTCTCATTTTGGAATAGAAATAATCAGCTCAGAGCCCTTTGCTATGTAAGCAAAGCAGAAGTGTTTAAGATTGTTTCTTCTTGTGTGCATCTTTTCACATTTACTTACAGTCAATGTTGTCTGCCCTTTTTCTGGCCAGACACTCTATCTTGTCACCTTCATCTGAAATTTTTCTTAGGCATTCTTTAATACCCCGAAAACCTGATTATCGGTAGCTGTCTTCTAACTATTGTCTGTCCTCTCTAGATCAATGTATAAAGCTTTTTTTTCTCAAATTAAAAGTCAGTTTTCTTTGAGCATCTTGAGCCACTTCATAGTATAGAAAAGAGAAAGTGGGAGTCAGGATTGTCAGGACCATGCATATTGTCGTGACCATGAGTATTCAAAAATTTTGTGGGTCATGTAAGAGTGCAGCAGATGCTCAAGAGCAATGATCAAGGAAATGGTTTCAATGAAAGATAAGTACCTTTTACTTACGTAACTTTAAAGGGCTGACTTCAGCTACCAAGGGTCAACAGATTTTGGCCAAAACACTAAATAGCAGACCCAAAGCTGACTGACATTGAAACTGAGGCTTGCTTACAAATCAGTAGGGTGTTGCATCAGATGTAAAAATAATATTCCTGGGCTAAAGAATGAATAGGAACTGTTCCAGGAAAGCAATTAAATAAATGTCTAACTAAACATGCTTGAGTAAATATTTTCAATGGGGATACATATTCTGAAATTGAAAACCATACTTAAATGCTTTGCTGGATCTCTTGAGTTTTATAGCTGTCGGTAAACACTGAATATATGTGAACTGTTTAAAATGTATGACCAATTTGAAAATAACCTGTTTATCAGAGTGCTTCTATCAATCTTGACCGATCATCAGTTGTTTGATTCTTTTTCATACATCTCTCTCAGGTTGCTGGTGAGCTGCAGACTTTGTGGTTTTTCTGTGGGTCTGGTTTGGTCCTCACTGAAGTTAATATGTAGCAAAGTTCATCAAAAAAGTATCAGCAGGATTTTATCCTTTTTTTTTTTTCTTTTTTTTTTTTCTTCCCTTTCAAAATAAAGTTTCTTAATCTTCTCCATTCCTTCCCCCCGTTCCTGTCTGGGAGATCCATTCCACACAGCCCATGGAATTTTGGCTTTTCATTTATATTTGGAAGAAAAACAAATTTTAAAATGTTGGAATTTCTCACAGATCAGAAATTCCTTTTTTCAGATCGTTCTTCGTGAAAGGGTCTCAGTGGCTTCTGTGGCACTTAGATTGCCATTATAGGATTGTCAAGGACATGTGGCAACATCTGGATGGAGGAGGAGGAGGGACTTTATGGCAGCACACCTGCCACCTTGCCACAAGATAAAGCATCTTCTGCCCCAGCGATGGTAACTGGGGCCTCCTAAGACTCCTCTGATCCTGTTAAATTTGTTCCAGAATAATAGCTCCTTTGCTGAGTCAGTTTAACGTTTCCAGCTGTAAAGGTAGTGGATATCTTTGTCAGAGATGGGATTCTCAGAAGTTCCTAAGAGGCAGCTGTCAGCTCTTAGCAGCTTTCACTGGGACATTTCAATCCTAGCTTACCAGTAAGTGGGAACTCTGAAGTGGGCCAGGAGATTTTATTCCTTCAGATAGTGATGATGATTTTTCCCTGATATAAAAGAAAAAAATAATAACACAAATAGGAGATTTCACTTAATAGAAAAGGAATTAAAATAGTCCCAATATGTACTGTTTCACCTTTCAGTGTGTTATTTTTGTTATTCACTCTCCAGTCTCTTTCTGTTAAATTTCTTAGGAGAATAGAAGAAAGGCAAAATCCACAGAAGTGCAGTAGAAACAGGGAAAAGGGAAGACAAGAAGCTTATTTTACATGGGATAAAAATGAAGGATATAAATTATTCAGGAAAAAATATGTAGGGTGGCAGGGCACAGGTAGCGATGTGACGGGGTTCTCCCCTCTGCTGCTGCTGCATTATTGCAATACCAAATGTGACCCTACACATGCAATATATGAGTGTAGGTGTGACATGGGTCTTCATTTGCCAAAGCTCATGTCTCCTGTAGTCATTTCTATGAATATGAAGAATATGTAACAAGCAACAGTTTCACTGTTTCTGACTTCTTGTTTTCCATAGTAGAGGACAGTCAAGGTTTATACTTGCACAGATGAGAGCATCACCAGAGCAAATTTTAAAGCACTTTCTTCCATAAATGACAATGAATTGTCTTTTCTTTGTTGGAAAACAATAATTAAAAGAGGTGTAGCTGATCTGATTTGTTTACAGCAACCTCCGACAAAGTCAGTGACAAAACGTTCTTACAGAAGTTGAGTAGTCAGGAAAGAACAGTAAAATACTGAGTAATGGGGAAAAAAAAAGACATAAAATGATTTTCAGTGTTTCTTAGGGGACAACAGCTGATACCTCAAGGTTCAGCATTAAAATTTAGCATATTAAAGTTTTAGAAGATTGGACAAATAGGAAGCTTGCAGAGTTTTGCAGATTTAACTTTATTTTATTTGTGTTAGTCACAGCTGGGAAAAGCTATAACTGATTTCATAGAATCGTAGACTGTTTTGGCTTGGAAGGGACCTTAAAGATTATCTACTTTCACCTTCCACTAGAGCAGGTTGCTCAAAGCCCCATGCAATACTGACCCCCGAGGAATGTCACTTATTGAATCATAGAATCTTAGAATAGTTAAGGTTTGAAAGGATCTTAAGATCACCTAGTTCCAACCCCCCTGCCATGGGCAGGGACACCTCACACTAAACCATGCCACCCAAGGCTCTGTCCAACCTGGCCCTGAGCACTGCCAAGGATGGAGCATTTCTCATTTCTTTGGGCAACCTGTTCCAGTGCCTCACCACCCCCACAGTAAAGAGCTTCTTCCTTATATTTAACCTGAGCTCCCCCTGTTTAAGTTTAAATACGTTACCCCTTGTCCTGTCACTACAGTCGCTGATGAAGAGTCCCTCTCTGGTATCCTTGTAGGCCCCCTTCAGATACTGGAAGGCTGCTATGAGGTCACCACTCAAACTCATCACTGATCTCCACTTGGACATTGAGTTTTGATCACAACCTCTGAGTGTTACCAACCAACCAATTCCTTATCCACCAAGTGATAAGTGATCTGTCAAATCCATGCCTCCCCAATTTAGATAAAAGGATGCCATGCAGAACAATGTCAAATGCCTTTCGCAAGTCCAGGTAGACGTTATCAGTCACTCTTCCCTTACCCATCAATGCCGTGGAACTGTTACAGGGGAGTCCAGCTCAATGGGGTTTCAATTCAAGGCAAAGTTTTGAAGTACCACAGTAATGCAAAAAGTAGGCAGTAGAAATAATTGGGGAAGATTTGGTTGTGAAGAAAAAGAAATCGCTTAGCTCTGTGGCACTAGTTACAGTGTATCAACATGCACAGGCTCTTTGCTGGGCAATGCTGTTCTAAACTCTGTTCTCTTAAGTCACTCAGTAACATGAGTCTCAGAAGGTTAGGCTTTCTTCATAGAACTCTCTTGGAGACCAAGAAATCCCCCTGCATATAGTCTCACAATATAATGCTCCTGACAGACAGGTCCATGTTGGCACCACGTGCATTCCTTGTGCGGCCACCCCATGTGTAATGAGCTGTGGTGTCATTGCTGACAGGTGCAGGTTCAGGAAAGGCAGCAGCCTTTTGAAGCACCGTCATCTCAGGTTCAGAGCATACTCACACAGCTGTCCAAAGTGAATTAACCTTCTTGCAGTGAAGGTTGTGGACATGTTAACTTCAGAAACATGTTTTGTTTGGTTGGGTTTCACCTTTGCACTACAGTATGCTCTAAGCATCCCTTGGTTATGACCCTTAGGGTATTTTGCTTTCTTCCATGCCTCAGGGCTTGTGAATTTTGCTTGCAAACTCCAGGACCTGGGTGACGCTTTCATTACACCTTAGGCTTTAGCTGCCCCACTGAAATCACAAAGCTTTATGTGACCGAAGGCATACCATTCTCATTTCATCCCTCAGCATTGCTATCTGTTTTAGGCATAAAGAAGTGCAGGCATCAGCAGTGCGACCTTCTGTTTAGCCAGAGATGTGAAGATAAAAGCAGGTTCCTTTGGTTTTCTACCTCACATGTAAAGAACATAAATGTTTTGACCTTCATGTGCATCTTTTTTAAAGACTTAGCAGCAGCTAAGCACAGCTCTGGTAGGAAAAAGGGAATCAGTCCCCCACAGTAGCAACTTCCATGAGCATTGAATCAAAGTTTGAAAGTGGTCAGGGAAGAGAAATGAAGGCAAAAACCAAAGAGATGAGTCAGATTCCCAGAGAAAGGAGCTGAGGGATGATGGAATGAACGCATGTGCCTTTCAGAGTCTTGAAGTGAGGAACAAAAGAGATTCTTTGGAAATGCCTTTTGGATCACTGCCTAGCTGTATAAACACTGTTCATGGCACCCACCAACCAGGCTGCATTTGCAATGTGCCTGCCTCAAAACTGTCCCTGAGTACATGATGTTTGAAAGGGAGATGAAGGAGCTTCCATAGATAGGAGTGGTATACCTGTCATTTCCTTCTATTCTGGTGAAGATTATCAGTGGAAAATACCACTGCTCTAAGGCAGAAGTTGCTTTATATGGCTCAGTTCAGGCTTTGCTCTGCTTTTGTCCTGGACTAACTCCTTGAATTTTTAACTTTTTTTTTTCCCCCCTAATTGACACCAGCGCAAAGAGAAGAGCATCAAGTGATAAAAATCTCTTCCAGTAAGTGATCCTGGGTCTGTCTTTGCCATTAAAGTCTCCCTTCACAGCAGGGTCTTAAGAAAGCTCAAGGAATGCGTGTCTGTTGATTCGTGAACAGGCACAAGTCTAAGCGCCTTCCTGAACCACTGCCTTAAAATAACTCCATCAATGGCCACTTGTGCAGTGACATTTTGGAAATGTGTACCACCTTATTAGAAAACTCGACTGTGAATACCAGGCAATCTATTGTGGTTCCTGGGATGTCAGCCCAGAATCCCAGCAGCCTTCCCATCTGCATAGCTCAGAAAGGCAGTTTTTATATTAAAATCTTCATGTAAAATAACAGACATTGCGAGATGAGAAGCCTCATAAATTGAAAAATGTCAGTTGGTTTTGTGGAGGTTGCTTACTTATTTTCACCTCATAAACATTTCAGAAGGGATTCTAGCACTTTGTTAAACTGCTGCAGTATTGGAGCCTACCATGTTTATTTATACACAACTAGTAAACTCCCTAAAGTAGCCAAAGGGCCTGGTTTCAGCAGCCCCATGGCTGGTGACTTGGGCTTGTAATTTTTTTTGTCATGCTGGATTAATGTTCTGATAGACAAATCTGAGCAAGGTGTGTACATTGCATCCAGATGTTTGTTCTCTAAAGAAATGCGAGGGCCCACCAGCTAACTTACTTAGTCCAGGTGCACTTGTCCAAAGCGGGCTAATGGTTAAATGCCTAACTCAGGGTATCCTTTCTTTCACAGCTGCAGCCAAATCTCTGATTTCTGTTTGGACCTATTTGCCTAACTTCAGACTACCCCATCATCAGCTTACCTGTCACGCTCAGTGCAGGTGGGTCCAGCACTCTGTTGAAGACTTGTAGAGGACTTCTTGTAAGGCAGGATTTCAGCTTGACATAGGTCGGCTCAGCTCCAGCCAAGGTTATTGGCCAAATTCTTAACTGCTGGAAAGTTTAGTTAAAGTCATTGTGAAAATCTGTGCAGTTCTGTATGGTGATTTGTACCCACTTTCAGGGTATTTGTGCTGACTTGCCCCACGGGGAGCTGGTGGAGTACACCAGTGTTTCCTCTGATTTCAGCTGCTCTCAGAGTCCTCTCATTCTCCTGGATGACATCTTCATTTCAGTTACACCAAAGTAAATGCTACTGAGAAAAAAGAAGCTATAACACCAAAATAATACTGTGAGATAAAAGGAATCTTTTACTTATTTTGCTGGTTTATCATTCAGCCTTTCCCAGTGCAGGCGGTGGGGGTCAGCCCCAGCCCCAAACATCCCCTCTGACCCTGCTGGTGGGGTTCATTCTGCAGCTCACTAGCTGCGGCACTTTGGGTACTATTGCTGAACATCTCCCCATACGTGTTTTCTAGGCAACATCAGTGGTTAAGCTTTCACCTAGTGAAAGTCAGCATGAGCCAACAAAGTCAGCAATTTTGGGCCGGTGACAGGGAGATAAGTGTCATGGGCTAAAGCTGCAGTGCAAAAGGTTTTTGTATGGGTGTCAAGGGATTTGTTCATGACAGATGCCAGGCTAGCTTAACCATCTGGACAACATCTTTCTCACCTGTGAGTGTTTTTTATTCCATTATTTTTGTTGAGCCATATACCTCCTTCATCTGGAACATCTCCATTAATTTCAATGCGTTTCTTAGGATTTTCATCAGCACTAAAGAATATCTAGTTCATTGCTCAGAGTATTGAGACTACCTCAACCCTGCAATGACTGTGGCAAACGGGCCAAATGCAAAGCTGAAGTAGGCAAGAATATCCTCCATTGGAAATTTTGGGGACAGATATTGCGATCTTGTTTACCTGTGCCGATCAGACCTAATCAGTGTGTAAGCTGGCCAGAAAAAGTGTCTAAACAAAACTGGTGTAAAAAGGGTGTGCAAAACGAACATGACTTTTGTTTCGCTGAGGCAAAGGGTAGGTATTGAACAGCACAAAAGGAGAACTATAATGCAGAGTACATGTATGAGAACATAGCTGAATAAAGAACAAGAGAAAATAAACCCTGCACACACTTATGTTATCTGTTGATTTAGCTGTCAGTATTTCGGTGAATCTGTTGTTGCTACTACAGCCATCTGGAGCATGCAAAAAGGGTGAAGTTTGTGATTTTTTAAAAAGCATTGAGGATGATTTCCTTAATTCCCAGCTCTTTGGAGGGCAGTACCTAAAGCAGTGCATTGATTGTGGGATGGAAGGAGCAAGTGACCTGCACTTTGGAACTTCCTTGGGTATAATGCTTGCTCTGTTCACTTGCTCTCCAGAAAGCTGCTGTGCCTACCTGGGTGCCCACGTTCGGTGTGCTACAGGCGCTTTTCCAGTAATGCACATCTCTCCTGCCACACTCACACTCAGATTTAATGTCCATCATTCTGCTGTGTTGAGGACTGACTGTATTGCAGGCAAGAAGCGCTCTCTCCTGCTTCTTCTGCTCCCCAGGCGGAAGGGGAAGGGAATGTGTTAAAGGCTCTCTAATGAGAAGGGTGATTTTTCCTGGCAGCTCTTTCAGCTTTGCTTCCAGAGTGTGTACAGTTATCATTGACGCTCCTTTAAATTCTTTCCTTTTCTTAGAAGAGGTTGGTGCATAGAAAGAATATGGATTATTAGACTGCTGGCAGTGGCCTGCATTTTCCACTGTGTGTGCTTGGAATACAGTTTGGTCTTGTGCCTCTCCTGATTTGTTTTCCTCTTCCCTTCCCCTCTTCCTGACACCTCCCCCCCTGCCCATCCCCTATAAGCTGTTGGATACGTCTTTCAAAATTTTTAAGTGAGCCATTAAATCACTTTTGCAATTTCTCTGAAAACCCCAAAACTGCACATTTGATCTTCCAAAGTGTGGAGAACACAGTGAAATAACCAAGACAAATTAATGCTTAGGTCCTAAGAACACTCAGAAGACACTGAATTTGGGTCCTTACTATGGAGACAAAAGCTTTGAATATGTTGTATCTAATCCTATACACAGAGGTGCCATAGTTGTCAGTCTAAGCTGGTCTGTTTGCAGATGGGGAAGTGCTCAGCACCTAGTGGAATGTCACACCTAATATCCGTATAGGACAGGTAGGACCTCCCTGCTTCCTCTGTTGCTGCCATCTCTAGTGTGCTGCAAAATCAAGCCTTCATTGTAGGAGGCACTGAGCAGCCAAAATGCAAAAAGAGGAGCAAAGGGACTATAATAACGGCTGAGAGGACCTTTCTTTAGTTGTTCCTCTTCAGTGGTTTTGTACCCTTCAAACCAGAATGTGGTTGAACAGAACTGGACAGGGACAGGACAACTCTGAATCTGTCTGTATTTTAGAGCTTTACACAAAGATGCTCTTCAACCCCTCTGAGCTTGAACACCTGTGTTTTTGAGTATCAGTGCTCCTGACTTAAGTATCTAAGCCAAGTATTGCAGTTTGAAATTCTGCAGAGTGGATTCAAATCTAGCACCCAGCTACAGTGAACAGCAGTGATCACCATTTCATACCCAGCTGACAGGTTCCTGGGAAATGAGAACTCCTAGCTTTATCTTTTTCAGCCATTGTTAATATAATGAAAAAGGCCACCTTGGTCTATGTGACCTCTCTGCTACTTGGAATCAATGTTTTTAGGAAGGTAATTTTATTTTAGGAAGGAAAATATTTTTTACTACCAAAGATAATTTTAACTGGAGAGTTTCTGTTGTTCAATTCTTTAGCACATGCAGCTGGTAACAAAAAGACTGGAGGGTCAAGTCCATCCAGGAACAGATTGTCCCCTTTCTTCTGCCCTTGGCAATGGGGTTGGAACCAGATGATTTTTAAGGTACTTTCCAACTAAAATCATTCCATGATACTGGGCTGTAGGTTTTTGCCATGCAAGGCTCTCTGTTGTAAAGTGTGATATATTTCTGCTGGTAGTACCTAGCACAGAGGAGAAAAGGGATTGCTCCATGCACTCACACAGTGATACTAGGGCTTGGGGCTGGGGAGACAGTGGATATACTTCATATGAAAAGTCAAGGGATGCCTGCTTTCAGATGATGAAAAATTGTGGTTGCTAGGAACCAGCCCTGCTCCAGAACAAGCAACAGAAATAATACTGTTTCTACTGCTGTTTTGTACTAAAAGAAATATTAATGTAAAAACAGAGTAATTTAGAAATAGCTATCTTCCCCCAGCTAGCTGTCATGGAAGCAAAAAACCCATAACAGTACCAGTCCCTGAGCCAAGGTTATTTCTAAACCACTTCTAATTCATGGAAACTAATTTGCAATATTTGGGGTGGTTTGGGAATAAGAAAAGTCATTTTACGAATCATTGTCTGCTGCAGGAAAATCAGTTGTCATGGACTCAGAGCATAAAAGCAATATGGGGCTTTTTTATTGTATCAAGTCATGTGACAAATTAGGGGGACACCAAATAACATAATTTCAACACAGTTAAATAGCTCATTCTCTGCTTGCATGGTGGTTATCCTCTCAGTTTACACAGATCTTTGCACTCCTGTGGTGCTTTAATAACATCACTCTAAAACCCTGACATCTGGGTAATGTGAGGAGCAGCAAACACTCACAGCACCTACAGTCATCTGTCACTGTCAGCTCCAGGCTGAGGTTTCTCTGCTTTCTAACTATGTGACTGTATGTTTAGCTTAAACTCCTTTTTGTGACACGGAGTATTTCCCATATCCCCCAGAAAGCAACCTGGAGAGACACAGGTTGGTGTTCCCAGTTGCCTGAAGCCTCGAGAGCCTGTTCAGATACCAGGCAAAGAGAGAGGTTTGCAGTTAAGTGTCAAATGCTGTTCATTAACTGTGGCTGCTTCCTGAGGACAGTGCTGGTTACCTTGTGTTATTTATGTGGCACTAGATGGACCTGCCTGAGATGAAGAGGAGGAGAAAGAAATCACTGAATTATAAAAGATGTCCTTTGGTCTAAGAAACCACATGGAAAAGGGATTGAAGAAGGGTAGAACTGAGATGCTTCAGGTACTGGCTGTGTGTGATAAATGCCTTGAAGAAGCAGTGTCTGATTTGTCTCACCTTTCATTCTGTGCAGCCAACCTTTGGTTTTGTAAGTACTGGTGAAATCATGGAGAGCTCCACTGACATCAGTGCAATGATAGCACATTCTGCTGTCAGGGCTATTGACCTAATTGAGCAGTTACTCCATTTATAACCTGGCTGAATCAAAGCCAGTCTGTGACTAGGATGAGAAGAGCAGGACTGGCAGGTAGCTGGCTGTGTTTTCTGGTTGTTGGCTATCTATTTGGTCTAGTGAGAACCAAATTCATCCCAATGAAATGGGCACTCCCTGCTTCTAACAATTAGGCTTTGCTACAGCAAAGCTGGGCTGTGGGGAGTGTAGATGCTTCAGACCCATGAAACATCTTGTGATGTGACATCCCAGCTGCTGTGACATGATGCAGTTCAGTAGCCCAGTTCCAGATCCTCTCCCATCTGGTCATTGGGGTTGTGTGCTTGGTGGCAGTGTGCTTGATTTGGAGCTGGAAGACATGGCTTGGAGTGCTTAGTCAGTATTACCCGCTCTGTTTCATTCCACCAGTTGGTTGGTTTTAAATATATTTTGGACGCCTAATAATTCCAATAAGAAATTTCTAAAAGAACATCAGAAAAGCTATCCAAAGTATTTAAATCACTATGTTAATGCAACTGAGCTCATGCGGCTAAGAGATTGCAAATCATTTTCAGATGCCGTCAGCATCTTTTTTTGGGCCTGTCTATGTCCTCCCATGACCATTACTTGGAGAGCCATGTACACACTCGAAGGATTTGCTTTGAAGGGAGGGCTCAAATATCAAAGTGGAAAAGAAGCATTCAAACCTAAAAGCTGACCATAAGGCCCAGCACATCATTTTCAGCAGAACATTATTGTTACTCTGCTGACAAACTTCTTTTGAGGGCAGCAGCACAGTCCAGCACCATTTCAAATTTGTCTTGAAGCCGCACATAACCAAAATAAATACGTGGTTACATAAGAAGCTATATTATGTTCTTGCTTCTGGGTTCCAAGTCTAATTGTAAAGTAAGCACAAATCCAGTATTTCTGCCCTTACAGAGGTAGAGGGCCAGCCTCTTCCCAGAGGCGATCCAGTTGATTCGCACCTGGGATAAATGGGTTAACCCAGTGGAAGGAAGGTGGTTTTGTCCCTTCTCCTAATGTTCTTGTAGAAGATGTGGAGGCCCTCTGTGAATGTGAAGACATAGGAACAGGCAGGGAGAGGCACTGAACAGGCTCAGAGAGCAGCCACGTCTCGGGGAGGGCAGTACGTGAGTTTTGGACATAGCCCAGGTTGGCGTGAGTAACCAAAGCCCAGAGGATTACTTTGCTCACACGAATCAATAGCGATTTATGCAATTCCATTAGTATGCCAACAGCAATTCCTATAGTTATAGTGACTTAATGCTTTGCACGGTACAAGCCTGCTTTCTGCTGCATATGACTAGGGAAAGAGTTATGTTGCGAAGCTGTGACAAACCTGTGCTTTTAGAGCTAGGCTTAGAAATTTGGCAGGGGATAATTGTACTTCTTTGCCCCTAAAGGTGTTGTGAAAATATATGAATCATTGTTTATTTACAAAGTGCTTGGACACTGTAACTTCAAATGGGGGTAGGAAAACCCATGAAGAAATCCAGTTTGCTTCGGGGTAGAGATCCTCACGAAAGACAAACATTGGCCTACAGAGGGGAAGTACCTGGCCGTGTGTGGCATGATGCAGAGAAGGACAAGGAAACACACAGTAAGAATAAGCAAGCAATGTTAGGACCTTGAGTTTTCTGAGGTTGGCAGTCTCTCAGCTTTAATCCAGCACAAATTGTTCAGTTCCATGCAGAAGGGACTGGATAATGTTCACTGTCCTGCACTCCCTATAGGAACAAAACTGGAGGTTCTCCCTGGCTTCTAGGCTAGGCTAGGATAAAGCTGCCACAGAGGGGAAAACTGGAATATGAAAGGGCATTTTCCATGTTATAATGTTCTTAACAGGACGTTATAGCCCCTAGGTATAGCATACTATACAGCGCTCAGTATTCTGCTTCAGTTTCTAAACCTATAGTGTAGTAAAATGATGTGTGTGTGTGTGTGTGTAAGCTCCTAAAGAAATGACACTGCAGCAGAGAAGGTAAATGAATCTAAGGTACCTAGGCATCAGGACAGTGACTGCTATAAAAGCCCACATGGAAAAGAGTGTTGTCAGGGTGAGCTGCCACACATTAACAGAGGATGTTACCTATGAAGGACAAATGAAAACGACACCCACCTTGGACAACCAAGTTTGAAATCTGTTTACAAAAGAAGGCCAGTAGCATTGTCATTTTGGACATTCAGGCTCAGAGACCTGAATCCAAGGTCATTTTGTGAAGGCAAAAGTGAAGCTGAGACTAACCTCATTCACCTACACAGGCTGAGGGATGAAGGTCTGGAAAGCAGCTTTCAGAAAAGACCTGAGGTGGGTGAGCTGACTGTGAGCCTTTAGTGCCCTTACAGCAAAGTAGGCCAGCAGCATCCCAGGCTGTGTTAGTGTGTGCATGTATCTTGAGCGTTGGGCTTCCCAGTACGAGGGAGGCATGGACATACTGGAAGGACCACATATTGCAGCATCTGGCATACATGAGCTGAAGCTGAGCAAGCTGGGGTTGTATAGCAGGGGTGAAATTAATGATGCATATAAATACCTAATAGGAGAGAAAGAAAACAGAGCCAGACTCTTTTCAGCAGTGCCTTGTAAAAGTTCAAGAAGCAACAGGCACAAACTGAATACAGGAAATTCCCCTTAAACATCAGATTTTGGAGTTTTTTGTGTTGTGGTTTGTTTTTTTTTTACTGTGGCAGTGGCAGAACAATGGACAGGCTGCCTAGAGGGGTTGTGGAGTCTCCATCTTTGCAGTTATTCAAAACTCAACACAGCCCCAACCAAGCTGTTTTAGTTGACCCTGCTTTGAGCATGGGTGTTGGACTAGGCAATCTCCAGAGGTCCCTTCCAGTCTCCACCATGTTGTGATTCTGTAACGGAACACAGCTCTCCCAAATCCCAGGGTAATGTTCTCAATGAAACGGTTACTGGGATTCTGGACTTCTGCTCTTTTGGTTTTTTTTTTTGTTTAAATGTGGCTAACAGAAACATATGTTCAGGTACGGAGATGCACATGTGCAGATGGTCTGTACATTTGTGTGGATACCTGGAGAATCCCTCCATATGTAGGCAAGGCAGTGCATGCGGCCAGGCTGCCAGAAGAAAATGTGAAAAGTTGCTGAATTCCACCTAGACAGAATTTCCAGCTGGAAAAAAAGAGGATGTGTCTGGAGAAACCTGGCCATAAGTTATTCCTGCCTCCAGGAACCTGTGCTGAGTCTTTCTCTGCGCAGAAGAGTTTCTCTTTAAATAAATGCTCACCTATTCAAACAAGGTCTTTGCACACATGAAACAGTATATTCATCACTCGATTATATTGTGGGTTACTTGCTATTCATCACTATTTGTATTCTTCCTTTAAAAATTTCTTAGCTATAATAGTCCAGGGAAAGAAATGAGAGTGCATGGTTGTGTTTATACATAAAGGTCTCCTTCCTTTGTCATAACATATTCAGCTTGCATGGGCACAATCAACTAATGCAGTTGTGCACTGGTTTAATTTATGCGCATTGCTGGAGAAAAAATAAGCAGTAAAAGAAGAGAGTTTAGTCTGGGGGTTATTTTTACTGCTTTTCGTTGTAGCTGTGTCATATAGTTCTCTTGCTGTGTTTCACTCCTCTCTGCAATGCTATGACTGTGAAATATATGAATAAAAATGCCTCAAATTGGGTGATCTCCAAAGTGAGAGAGGAAAGGAATAATCGAGGAGTTGACAGTTCAGCGCTCAGTAATTTCTTCCTGTAATGGTATATGGATCTACTCTAATCAGCAAATACCTTCCTCTTGTTGCATACAGAAGTGCTTGGTCTGTCAGATAACTCATTTACTGCAAACCCAAATCAGCTCTACCCGCAATGTGGCCACCTCTAGAGGGCGATGACTGATTAACGTTTGTGCCGCAGTAGAAAATGATTGCCGGATTATCCTGGATTAATCCAGTTGTGATGCTGCAGCTGTTTAACAAATGACAGATCCACTGCAGAAAGGTGCAGAGTCTGACAAGGAAAGGTCTCTGTCCAGTTGAAGTGACAGAGGAAATGTGACCTAGTAATGTAGTAGAATTTGGCCAAGGCAAACTGTCATGAGATCTTTAGTTCTTAGAAATACCAAAGACCTTAATTTCTAGTACAACATGTGTTTGCACTGTCTCTTGCAGGAACTAATCCATAAGTGTTTAAACCAGACCAAAACAGGAGAAGAAATCAAATCAGTCAGCATCAATTGTTCTGAGCTTCCAGGTTTACACTAACAGCTTGCTCTGGTGTCTTCCAGCACAGAATGGTCCTGCTGTACAAGTCACCATTCCAGGGATGGATTTACCAGGAATAGGGGTGGGGTGGGTCTGGTACCTTCCTTATTAACATAATTTGGTGCAGAAATTGCTTCCCGGGAGAAACAGCTGCCCAGCCCCACCTTTCATATGACTTCATATTCCTCTACCTGCATTTCAGGTGAGAAACTAATGGCAACAACTCCTGCAGCATCCTGGGATGTTGTGAGTGGTCCATGGGTGTCTGTCCCCAGCTTCCACACCACTGATTTCTGCCTGAAGAATATAATTCACATTCCTCTTTCCCCCCAGACTGTTGTTATCATTTTGCTGCTTAGCTGCCTCTTTAATTCTCCGAATCCTTTTTCCTGGTGCGAACGAACCAAACTCCACATCCCAGCTCTGCACAGAAAATGGTGATCAGTTGTGTGGAAAAAAAAGTGTAAGGCCAGGACAGAATTTCAGCACAGACAAGTATTTTCTTCTTGTGTGCATGTCTCTGAATTTAAGCTGCTGCTGTGCACTCAGTGCTGTGCTACATTGCCACATTTGCAATTAGCTCTGGAGCTGGAGTATGTGTTCTGCAGCCAAGAGGCACACTGTGGTGCTCTGTGCTTTGTGAACTATGCCACAAAGGGTCATGGGTCAAGAAGAGTTTATTTCAGTGACAGGTGACATTAGGACATTAGGACACATGTCTTTGACTGGGGAGGCAGTGTGAAACATTAGCACTAATTCCTCTCTTCCCTCTTAGCATGAAAAGATGGGGCTGGTTCTTAGTTTATATTTGCATTTAGCATTGACTCCACATAGCATAGCTAGAGGGGATGGAAACACAGCCTACTTATTTTCATTTCTGTTTTACCAGTTTGAATTAAGACCAGGCTGATATTATCCCAGAATTATTACTATTTCCTTAGTACTTTGAGACCTCTTTGTGTGGTTTTGTTGCCCTTAGCTTGTGGACCACTGTGTCCACAGCACAAAAGGCCCTGTCACTCTTCTTGGTCACCTTCACTCTTCATGGAGATCTTGGACTATAAGCCATAAACCAGTGCCATGGGCAGAAAAGATAAATTGTCTTTTATATTTCCCAACACATCCTTCTGCATCACAGCATGACTGTTACAGAAAAAACCTGCATTTCAATAAACTGACCTTTTGGGGGATTTTTTATTTGTTTTGTGAGTGCTTTTTGTGGATTCTTCTATGTCATGACCCAGCACCTGTCACAAGCACTTAATTCTAGCAAAGGACTTTAAAAAAATACATATAAAGAAACTACTAGTAGATAACCTAACATTTCTGAAGAATGTTATTGTCTTCAGTTTTATATGCTACCTTCTCTTGGTGGGTTTTGCTTCTCGCAATCTATCTAGCTGAATCATCATAAATAGATGTGACACAGCAAAAGCTACTATGATAGTTTGCAGATTTAAAAAAAAAACAAAACAAAAAACTGTCTTAACATAGTTTTTCCTTCCAAGGTAGAATGTACTTTCAGTTGGAAAACACGCGTGCACATTGTTAATGCAGGATCTCTTTTGTGTAGTTCTATTTTACAGTGAGTCATCTGCTGTCTGGCTTTGTATATCTATGCAAAAAATAGGTGGGAATCAGCTTGGTTTCTGAAATTCCCTCTGATGTATTGACTGAAAAATCTGTGGTGGTCATGTTTTAGTGGGAGAAGAAAAAGATTAAAAGTACAATAAAGAAAACTAGCAAGCATGTGTGTTCACCAGATTTTAAAGATGACGTCTGACAAACCCAGATATAGTTTCCACAGAGAAGGATGATGAAGAGAAAGATTGCTCAACACCTACAGAAGTGAACCTTTGCTAACTCCTGCTCTCTGAATAAGAACTTGGCTACTAAAGGAATTAAGGAAAACATTGAGCCAGCTCAATTGATTTGCAAACTAGTGTTGAAAGAGTTACAGAAATTGCTTAGTGAGAGTATGAGGGCAGCAGGGAGGCAAGTTTGTCTTTCTTTTGAATTGTAACACAAAAGCTTCTTGTGTTGTGTCCTTACCTCCTCCAATTTCCTTCTTTTTGTCCTCATAGTTGAGAAATCACATTATGTTTTTTATTCATTTATGGTTAAGGCAATAAAGGTTCCTTCCAAACTCTTGGTTGCCCTAACTTTATTATACTTATAGTAGAACTAAACCACAGTAGTGCTGAGAATGTCTGTTTCTTGGGCACTCTGCCAGTTAGGTCACCACCATAAACCTTTTTCATTATCTGAGAAGTCTTCCGTAACAGCCTTCTCCAGAACATGTCAAAAAGTTATCTGTAAGTTGTTGCTAAATCTAGTCGATTAAGAGCAGGAAAGTAAAAGTTAACAAGTTAACACTCCAACACACTATTCTCTTTTCTTGGCTTTTTTTTTTTTTTCCCAGAAAAAAACACTGTGTGCCGGTAACATGTCCTATTCGAAGGTCAGTAGCAGCCCATGAACATGACCAATTGCTCACATCTGAGTCTTTCACACCTCCCAGTCAGAGATGATAATCGTGTGCATCAGCAACCATTTCTGAAATTTTTTAGATTGTATGCTTTTGTAGAGAGAGGGCAGTGATAAATTGGTTTTGAAATAGAAAAAGTGCATGTTACTTTTCTAAAAGAAAAAGCCACAACCTCACAGTGGGCTCATGGATCAGTGAAGAGCCTAAAAGCAAATTGTAATACCAGGTCTTCGACATCCTATTGGAGTCAAAGGACATGACAATATGGTTGCATTCCTCCACCAGGGTTTTCTGCAGCCCACTGTCCCCCTCACTCTGGTGAGGTGCTGAACTTTGGCCAGGTGAATCTCATCCATTGTCTATGCTTCATCCTATACTGTGAAATAATGAAATGACCACATTACCAGCATTCAGTTGTCTGTCATCAGCTTACTGTCAGTGACACAGCCCATGTCTCCTACCAGCCTCATCACCACCAAACGTGGTAACAGAATGGAGTCCTACAGAGATCCTGCTTAAAGAGCATGAGATAAGGTTTGTAAAAACTCCCAAGAGGAGTACATGCCAGTGCATGCTGCCTTGTGTCTTTCCAACAGGAGAAAGAGAAACCGAGTGCCTAGAACTGCAGTAGCTAGTAGGCAGCACCTCATAGTATGTGGCAAACATATTCCATGAATCTAATAATATCTTATGTTTAGGTCATGGTTACAATATTTTACACAAGGTCCTGCTCACATGTTTCATGGGCAAGCCAAGTAATTCAATGTCCTTGGAATTTCAGCAACAAGCCACCATCTAAATGCAGATAGCAGTGTAAAAAGAGCATTAGTCCAGTTCTCTTCCTGTGGCAGCATTTTTAGCTGAGTTTCAGCAGTATGGCATTGTTTGGCTCTACCTTTTTGATTCTGCTGCTGCTCTAGCATCCACAGAGCCCACTTGGATCTCCGTAGCTGTCATCACTGTTCTGCCATGCCCTACAATGGCAAAATGGTCCCAAACTGCCTGCTCCAGCCTGCCATCAGTGTGGGTGCTCATGTGGCTAGTGCTTATTTGTGCAGCACCATGCTGGACTGTGCTTTGCTCCTGTGTCTGCCTGTACTGAGAGATACTATAGAAATTCTTGCTTTGCCTCTCCTTGTTCTCTGGGGCTGTACATTTGTGTTGTGCTCATGTGTCATGCAAAATCAGTCTCTCATTCTTCATTGACTCTTTTTTTCCCTTGATACCTCAGTCAGGCAGTGTGACAAAAACATGCTTTGCAACGATCTAACCTGATATGGTGCTTCAGGCCAGCTCTGCAAAGTTCTGCAGCCATCTTTATCTGAGAAATGAGCTGTGGGACAATATGACTAAACTCTTGCTTTTCTCTAATCATTCAGATCAAGACAGATGATGATGAAATCAAAGCTTTTGCTTCCTGGCTGGCAAATTTTCCCCACCTATCTCAAAGTTGCATTTGAAATTTCCTTGTGCTCTCCATTGCTTGTAGGAAGAGATTTTAGCAAGTTGGAGTAAAAACTATTTTGGAAGTATTGTGCATATCTATTCAGGGAATAAAGTCACTATGAATTAACTGTTAAGGTGCCTGCACTGTCTGGAATTTTAGACCCCAAAACTGGTCTGCAATTGCTGTGTGAATCAATTAAAAACTGAGCTTAAAAATAAAGAGGAATAGACTTATTCTAGTGAGGCAAACAGGGAAAGAAATAGGTCCTCTGATACTGCTTAGGGAAGATAGGCAACTTCATAGCTCACACTTTGCAATCATTTCTGTAACAGAAATGAAGTGTCTTAAAGGCTTAAATTCTTGTGACTTGCTTCACAAAACACACTCCTTTTCTTATGCTTGCAATAGTGTCATTTGTTTAAAATGCACTAATTAATTTCTTCCTGAAGTTAATGCAGTCCTTCTAAAGTTATTCCTGTTGCAACTGAGAAATAAAGTTAAAACACCACCAAAAAAGTATCAGGACATCAGGTTTCTGTACTGCAGATGTGAGAGGTTAGAGGGCTGGAGACGTTGCTGAAAATCTTTTCCCTCCCATGGCAGTCTGAATCCTGAGAGAAAAAGTTAAAAAAAAAAAAAGAAACCACCACCACCAAGACCCTAGACCTTTAATTATAACCTAATCATCTTGATCAGAGCAATAAATATAACAAATGTGAGGCAAGTATGTGTGTAAGAGTGCAGGACAGAGAAAGGTTTAGGGCAAGGATCAGTGGAAAATCTTTAGAAATGATGTAAGAGAAAGCAAAGGCAGGGATTGGAGTTTGTAGCCTACAGCAGAGACTATAAAAACTCTGAAAGAAAGCTGAACATTAGGGACAAGTTAGGGGGAAGAACACAGCAGGACCACTAAGGTTGGAATTTCTTGTATCCAATGCAAGGTAAGAGGAGTGAGGACAGAGATGTTTTGGGGATGTTTTGTGTCTTCTGCTCTGTTTACAGAAGCTTTCTTCCCTTCTGTGCTTGCTTCCTTATATTTTTTCTTTTTTCAAGTTTTGCTATTAACAGGCATGCACAAGGTATGCACATGCCCATGTCTGATGGGAAAAGCACAGCTTCTTTTTCCACTTTCGGATTGCGATAATAAGATGCTTATCACCTAGTATTTTTGGTACTAAAACTGAACTAAATATTCAGTAGAAACTTACTTCCCTCAGTTAATCAGCCAATGTTTAAATGTGTCAGGGTATTTTACAACAGTGACTAGTTACTTTCATGCTTTTGCAGTGCTTTGCTGTAAACTGCTGTCTGTTTATATTGTTATGGACTTTCCTCTGTGTATGCTATTGTCAAATGCATATTACTTTTAATATAAACTGAAGAGCTATGACATAATAGTTCCTTTGCATTGCTAAATAACGTATGTGGTAGACAAGTTTGCTGCATGTAATGTATGGTAAACCACAAGATAAATGATTTAGGGAATGTCTTTAATTTATGAATCTGCAAAAGGATTTTATTATATACCGTATTAGATGGATGTTGATCCAGATTCTTCCACAGTCCTGCAATAATAGAATAACCCTGCAAAAACATTCCTACACAGAGCAATTATCCAATGATCTGACTACTCAGCTTTATAAATGAAGGCAGACTCTCATTTAGTGATAGTCATTGTAATTTCTTCATTCTGAGTTCAAAACTATGTCACCGTTTCTTTTTGCCTCCCAGACTGGAGTTGTACAAGTAAATACATGTGAATAACCTTTAGTTTAGATGTCCAGAGTCTACAGTAAATTTCAGAATCCACTAATTTTTGAAGCACAAGCACATAGTGCCTTTAGTGTTCGTTACTTGGCTTTTCAATTTGGAATGACCATCCCCCTATAGGGAGTGCAGAGCTGAAAGTTGAGCTGCAGGAACATATTGTGTTCCTGCCCACTGATTCACTCAGAAAGCCTGCGGCAAATTACTACATATATCTGCCTCTGCTCACCTGTATTCAAAATTCAGCTCAATCTACATTTCTTGTAAAACACTATAAATGTAATGAGGAATACCAGTCAAGTAATCCACCCTAAACCAGGCAAATATATGGTGTAAAGGATGGGAAAACTGCAAAATATAAGTGGCCGGGCCAGGTGTTCCTCAGTATTTGAAAATACTTGCCACGCTGATTTTGGTAGATTAGGGCTTTGTTTTCACTCTTTGAATGAATGACCAGTGAACCTCTCTGGGCTTCTAAAACAGCAAATTAAAAATGTGAACCACACAACAGTTTTAAGAGTTCCCTTGACTGACCATGACAAAGATTGCAAGTGATTGCAACTTTCTTTTTCATCTCAGTCAACCCAGGGAAACAGATTATACTCTCTAATTTCCATTTGCAGTGCATCTTCACCAAGAGTTTTCTTCAAGTAATATCCTTGCTCAGAACACTTAAGTGTTTAACCAGTAAATCAGCATCAGTGTTTGAGTCTCATTAAGAAATTCCAATGCCATTTTTGTCTCTTAAAAGCTTATCTTGAAGGCATATCTTGAATGATATTTTTTACTAGGCTTTAAATGGTCTCTGTTTTTATACTGATAGTGTATTCTGCTAATATACTCTTCATACCAGGTATGGGGAGCTTCCACTTATCACTCCAATGATGAAAGGAAAGGAGATATTTTTTCTAATACAGAAATATTTCTCTTGATTTTTTTCATAGAAAAGTTTCTTGGTTTTACTTCAAATGCTGAAGATGGCACTCTAATAATGAATGGTTTTTAATTCTCATGCTAAAGATGAAGAAAGCTAAATGTAAAATTGTTAGAAATGGTTAGAAAAGTTGGCACATTCAGTTAGTACACATATATATAGCAGAGGGTTGAGAGTTTGTTGGCAATGAAGAATAGTCTAATAATGTTTTGTTTTCCATTATGCATACCAGAAATACTGCAGCTCCTTCAATTACCTTACTTAGGAAAGGTGCAAATAGGGTTTTCCCGTTAAGAGGTATTTTCTTACACTTCATATCGTCCTCCTTATATAATAATCTCGAGGCTTCTGGACAGATTTTACCACTTGTATTTGTGTCTCCAGCTTCATGGTCTACTTTCATGGAATTGACTAGAGCTGGGAGTTTTAATTTCTAAAATCTGTTGTTAAAAATGGATTTATTACACAGTGTAGTCAGTTTTGCAAGATGTCTAACTTGTCTCCTTCCTGCCCATTCCAAGGAAAAGTGTCCTCATTTGTTCTGTGTGGCCATTTGGTTTCATGCTTTGTGTTCAAATGAAGAGATGAGGACCATGGCTGACCGGTCTTCCACAAGTGTTTGTCCAACTTTGGTAGTGATTTTTTTCCTGAATTGTGCTTGTGTCTGTTAAGCAAACATACCTCAGCAAGGCTCTGTTCGTTTGTACACTTTCCAAACTCTGCACTGGAACTAGGGGACACATTTTCAGTCTTTCTTTATACGAGTTTTGCAGTTTGCATGGTGCTCCCACAAGCTTTTTGCCTTCCACAGGCAGGGTCAGGGCAGAGTCTAGTCCAAGCCTTGAAGGAACTAAGCCATTGCTCCATCTGTTTTATCTGAGTACAGATGGTAGGAATAGTTGTATCCTGAGCATCTCTGACCACATCTGTGTCTACCAAAAGCACAGCTATCAATAGCTTAGTCAGCATTTGTAATAGATAATTCAGTAAAATACAGGCAAAGATGACTGTCATTGTGATAACAAAACACGTCAGGACCAAACACTGCAAATCACACAGTGAGTGCAATTATTAAAATTAAGACTTTGAAAAGTTATGACTAATCAAAGTGCCTTCTTGAGAAACCTTTAAGGAACTTAATTTTCAGAAAGTGGAACATCCTTGGCCTTGAAATACTGTCTGACAAAATGTTTCATTTAGAACCCAGAAATACCTAGGCATTATCTCAAAATCACTACTCATACTCCTCTTGCATAAGTTCATGAATTTTAAGTTCTCTCTGATTCCATCGGATGAAAACTACCTGCATCTATTTATCTATGTAGTCAGGAAACTGAAAATAGAGGGTAATTTACTTTGCAGAAGTTGTCAGTGTCTATACCATATATCTAATGCAAATATATGGCTTTGTTTAAAAATCTACGCCTACTCCAGAAATTATTAATAACACAACCTGACACTGACTGCTTACACTTAATTTCACCAGAGTCTCATGATTCAATGTCTTGCTTCAGTATTTTTTTAGAAAGCAGTATGTAAGAAGTGCTCCGTATCACATCTGTGGGATGAGAACAAAATCACCACTTCAAACTATGTTTGGACTCTGTTTTTGCTTCTGAGGGTGGGTTTTGTTTAACTTTTCTCCCTTTTCTTTGATATTTACATGACTAGAAAGTTACACTTGAGATACACGAGGTCCCTTGGGAATTTTTGAAATCACTAGAAGTGCTGGTATGGGCGTATTTTTCACTCTGAGGTAATGAACGTGATCAGAAGATCCACCCTACAACTTAAAAAGCAGGGCAAATTTTTCTCAGCAGGAGCAGACTTGTTCTCAGAGCTACACACAAGCCATTTTGAAGTTGTTCTTTTGGTGAGATACTCATCCATCATAACTTTTTTTGGCCAGGGTAGATTATAATCAGGTGTTCATTCCAAGGCTAGTAAGGCCGATGTTAGGACTCAGTGGTACATTTGATTAAGATAGGTTCTATTTTGTAGCATTGGAGCAGCAATAAAACACCTCAGTAACTGCCTTGCATACACAGCTGTGATTTACCCCAGCCAGCTGGAGAGGTCTTTTTGTCTAACAGGTAATGGAGGCTCACTCGTACCATCCCAGTTCTCGTAAAGCAATTCTGGAGTCCTAAAGCAGTCTGGGAGCTCCTGCTAGGAGCTTCCCAGTACCTGTAGGATAGTCATGCTTTGGCTCTGCATTGGGTCAGCTTGAGAGCATACAGCACAAAACCCCAAGTGCTTCTGGGCTCCTCCACAATGTGCTCGTTGCAAGAGCAAGGTCCTCACTTGCAGGTGAGCTCAGGCATGTCCCACGTTGGTGTTGCAACAACAGAGCATAGTCATCGATATATAGTGGCAGCTGAAGTGAAAGATTATGGTGCAAGGTATGATGTCTTGCCTCAGTTCTCTTGCTAACGGGCCAGCAAGAAAAATAAAGCTCTTGTGATTTATGCTTACAGAGTAATCTCCACAGTAATGTGAAATATGATAGTTCAAATGGGTAAGAGCAATGATAGCTGTTACCATTTTTGACAGGCAATGGATTTGGAGCTTAGTGATGAATTGCATTCTGTCTAGGGTTTGTTCAGCCCACTTATCTTCAAGATGTCATTTTAGTTTTTTGTTATGTGTTTTTTTGTTTCGTTTTGGGTTGTTTTGGCTTTTTTTTCTTTAAAAGGAAAATGTCTTTCAAGTTTTCTGGTTTGATGTTGGAGACTTACAGTTTGTTTGGTAAAGAATTTTGCTTTCTTGTGATCTTTTCTTGGAAAATGGCTCTGCATAGATTCCTGAGAAGAAGTTTTGAATGTTTATACTGCTTTGATAAGGTAGGATAATGCTCTCTCTTTTATCTTTAATTTTGTTTTAATTGGACCTGCAACAACATCCCCAATTATATGAGGAATTTCAGTTTTTACACTTTTCAAGCTAAAATATCACTAAAACCATAAATATGTCAGAATTTCAGACTTGCAATTACATTTAGTGAAGGGTAAACCATATTTTATGTCAAATAACACCAGACCCTGAGATATGAAAGACATGGAATTATACCCCAATCCCTTGACCTATCTGTATAAGATTGATGGTAAAGTGTTTTCCAGAAGGATGGAAATTCAATAGAAGTGGTATAGGTGAGTCTTACAAAGGCCCATGTAGTCATCAGAGCTTTGCTTATTCTCCTTCAGCAACAACTACTGCCAAGCCTCACTCTAGGTCTCTCTTGCAATGGGTCAAGGTTTAATGTGGATGGGGTAAAGCAAAAACCAGTGTATGGCTGGAAAAGCCCCTTTTGGCAGGAGGGCTCTGCCCATCCAATTGCTCAGATGAGCTCAAGGAGGAAAAGCAACAACTTATTGTAACAACTAAGATCCAGTGACATGGCTGAAGGTGAAAAGTGAAGTCTCTGACTGGCAGAAAACAGTGTGATTTTAATTACGTTTACATAATCCTCATTGCACCCTAAGTTTTGCAAATGCTTTTCTAGAGCTATACTGCTTCCAGTAGAACAACCCTGCTTCTTTCTCCCTCCTTGGTCACACCAGAGCATGAGAATCAGCACAACTGGCTTTTGCTGAACTTCAGTTTTGCTGTCTTGTAAACCAGCAGCGCTGCTTCTTAGCTACTCATTTCCGTGGGAACTAGAGCCAAGCTTTAAGTCCTTACAGTTTCCTTCTCTTTTAATTTCACTGGCATTGAGTTCTGACCAGTTAATCAAATGTCTTTTGTGTTGCAGGTGCCTTAATGTTTATTTTGATTAGTGCACCAGTTGCTATTTTTAGCAACTTGGTGCCTGGGTTGAATGAATCCCAGCACAGACCTTAAACCATAATAAACCTGTGTTTTTAACCTTGCCATTTATTTTTATGTCTCTGTTTCCAAATAATCAGGATGTGGTTACCTGTGAAGGCAGTAGACTACTACTTCAAATTTCAATGCACACCCACATACAAAAATATACATTGTAGAGGGTTACAGCTTTAAAAACACCCAGACAGACTTGTCTGACTTCAATGCTGTTGCCACCCAACTGAGAGACACTGGTACCACCTGGCTTATTGCTTTGATTTTGTCCTTTGATTCCAGTGAGCTAAGTCTGCTTCATCCCTGCAGAATAACCAGCAGCTTTTTTCCTCACTACTGATCCCTCATGGACAATATATGTAAAAAAAAATTGTATGTATAATATATAATGAGGTAACCAAATAACAGAATACAGAAGCACACGTAAAACATATTGGAAAAAGCCAAGTGTTATTTTAAGAAGCAACACTACAAATATTATATCTTTACATTATAAAACTAGCCTCCAACACTTTTGTAGCTTTTCTCCTTTGTAGTGCGGGGAAAAATTATAAAGCCAAATGTTTTTTAACATGTATTTCTGCCTGATGGGAAATTTTCTATGCAGAGGATGAAACAAGTGTCATACATCATAGAAATGTATATACATCCTTTCTGTTTCTGCTTTTGCCAAGTGAAAAATCAGCAAACAATGACAGAATCAGGCTTGAGTTACACTCTGGGACTGGACCTGGAGACAGAGTAATCAGCAAATTAGCAGATACCTTTGGCACTAGAGGCCCCAGCCTAGTTCTTATTAATATCAGCTGAAATATTCCCACCTGGAATATTTCTTTTTCAGGTGTGGGAGCTGCATAACTTTTTTCCAGGATCCCAGGAAGATCAAGGAAGTTGTGGCTACTGTTAACTCATTTGAGGACTGGTGAAATGCAGCCTTGTTTTCAAAATGCTGCTGGAGAGGTGTGATTTCTGTAACAGGTTTAAGCAGCTATCCAGCATCGGGGAGGTCATTGTCAACCTGGGTGACTATGAGCTGAGGTCTCCCTGCTTACAAGCGAGTGTCTGGTTCATCTAATTTTAACACAAGTTTGAGGTCATTACTGCTGCCACTTCAAGGACTGGGCCATGCACAGAAGGGAATTAAAAGATTTGTAGGGCTGTAAAGAAGGAAAGAGGAGGGAGCTCACTTTGCACCCAAAGGTGAAGAGCATTCAGCTGACACTATTTGTTTGCTGGGTTTTATACAGTGACTCTGTAAGGTAAAACATATTAACAGCCATGGAACAGAATCTCTCTTTGCTTTCACTTCTTTAATACCTTTGGAGCAAGGTTCCAAGGGAACACAGCTGTGAAGTTGTTAACAGATTGTTCTCTTTTGCAGATGCTGCAGTTCCAGCTTGTGGTGGTGCACTTGGCTCTTGTGACTACCCTGCTGCAGTGGCATTCTACCTCAGTGCTCCTTGTGGAGGCAGCTTCAGAGGTAGGTGAATGGTTCTGGTGGTAGTCACATAACACTGCTCTTCCTTTGGTTGTTCTTTGCCACAGAGTGTAGAAGACAGCAGAGTACCCTAACAGTGTTTGAAGGTAAACAACCAGTATTGACTCTGCAAGGGCAAAAAGGAATGTAGTGAAGAGAGTGATGCAAATTGTGTGGCTCTGGGAGGACAGAATGATTCATACAACCTCTACTGAAATGCCATGGGATTTTCTGTGTGTTAAAACACTGTCCAGTGACTTTGGGTAGAAAACTCCCTAAAGAAGGGAAGGAGGTGATGGTGAGGGGAGGAGGGAAGCAAACTCTTCTAACGCTGAAGGAAAGGTTGCATTCTTCTTAAAGAGAAATACTAGCATGAGAAGTCTGCAGCTTTCAGAAGCCATGAGGAGATCCCTGTCAGAAGACAAAAGTTACGAATTAAAGGAGACTGAACAGACCAGGAGAGGGAATGTGCAAAGTAACTTGCCTAAGCTTGTGTAGGAAAGCAGCAGATGAAACGGGAGAATTGTGTGATGTTTCATGCAGAATATGCAGGGATTGCGCCTGAAAAAACTGCTATTGCATTCTCCTTTTTTATTAATATCATGCTGACACTGAACAGATTTGCCAGGAAAGATATTTATGCAGTGGTTTCATGTCATAAGAAAAATCAAGGATCTGAAAGTTTAATCAAAGTAGCAGTATGTAGCTGTAGGGTCTTTACGTAGGTTTTTAAGATCAGCTTAGAAGTCAGATGCTTACAGGGGAATACTTATGGATCCTTCTACCTTACTCTCTGCCTTCAAATGAGGATGCCCTGATTATACAAAATAACATTTGTTATAGAAAATAGGGCTTGGGGAACCACTCTGCACACCAGTGCTGCAGCAACTGCTGTTCTGGTCCTACAAAGATCTGGTAGCCTGTCTTTAACAATGAAATTTTTTTATTGTGATATATTAGTTTGTGAAAAAAAAAAAATTAATAACAGAACACCTCCATAGACTTGCACTGGACCAGGGAATGTTTTAGCTGCTGCCGATCCATGATGTCTTTTGGCAATGCATTCCATTGCATTTCTATGTGTTGTGTTTAAAAAGTCGCTCCTTGTATTTGTTTTAAATCCACCATCTGGTGACTTCACTGGGTGGACTGAGAAGCTCTTTTTCTGGAGGAAAAAAATGCTAGTATTTATTCACCTTTTTGCTGTTCATAAGTTTATAAACCTTCCTCTCTACCCACCACAACCCATAATTATCTCTGCTTATCTGTGAAGTTGTACTTTGTTCAGTGGTTCACCACAGGAAAACTGTTTTCTACTTCTCATTATCATTTTAGCTGTCTCTTCCTACAATTCCATTATATCCTTTTTAAGACAAAGTAAGAGGGACTGCACGAAGTATTCAAGAGTAGAGGCTATTTTTGACCTTCTAGTTTCAAGCATTATTGTAGCTATTTATCCCCACTAACCAGAGGGGAGAGTTCAATCTGTTTTTTAAAGGCATAATTTTTTTGCAAACCTCTATGAAAGTTTTATAACCCTGAAAGGGAACAGAAAGGATTGCTCAGTGCACTTGAGACTCATAAAAATTAAAGTCAGAAGACAGTATGAGATCCTTCACAAAAGTATTAACAGTGCTACATCATTTATGTGATCATTGAGGTTATGTCTTCCTCCTTATATAAAGATCACTGTTTTATACACTCCATCACTGGTTATGCCACCCATAAGTAGTGGGAAACATCACCACCACAAGTACGGTGTAGACCACAGTAGAGACAAGCACATTAAATCATCCATGTGATGGCTTGCTTTACATTTGTACTAAACTCACTGTCTACAGATAAGAAGATAGAGGAAAACATGCTTCAAGTCACATAATAAAAGTTATAGTTGGAAATTTCTATCTAATTCTGTGAAGATCAGGTGGGGCAAGAAGGCAAACAATTCATCAGAAGAAAGAATGATTTGGCTTAACATCTCCTTTTGTAGACTAGTTGTTGCCCTATTTTTCTGTTATTTGGAAAGCAGCTATTTCACTTTGATTTGTATCATTTCCCTCTTGACAGACCCCGATGTTCTCAGCTATTCTAGATAGCAAAGTAAAGTCTGGTTTTCAAAAGATATTATGCCTAATGTCATAACTAAGGTTCAAAACCTTGTGTCAATTCAACATACTGTTTTTTCCTTTCTTCCTCCCCTCATAGTGTTATTGCATAAATTCTTTGAATGTCAGTGCTGAGCAAGTTTATCTTGGGATAGTTTTGAGTAACAATTAATTAATTAGTCAGCTTTGGATGGGAAATTCTGTAGAAGTTTTTATTATTATTTATTAGCATTCATTTTAAAAATGAAAACCAGTTTCCTGAAAAATATCAGGATGGATATTGGAGTCTGGCAATGGTGACTGAATTTTTAAAAAGGATTAAATTATTGGCTCATGCTGTAAGCGATACTAATCACACTGCTGAGATAGGGATAGTGGGCTAACCTGCAAAAACAGGCTTTGCGAAGTAGTAAATTTTGATAATTCTTGCAATAATAACGAAGGCAAGTTTAATAATTTCAATTCTGTCAAAAAAAAAAAAAAATCTCAACCTTTTATAGCAAACTTCTGTGGGTGAAGAATAGCCATGGTTCGCAGAAGGATCTTGGTTTTAAAACATCATCCCATGTTCAGTGTTCTAGTTATGTATTTATAAGACTGCTGCTATGATGCTGGTTGAAACTAATTTTCTGCAACTTGAGCAGCAAGCAAACATCCCTGCTTTCTTTTGCAGCCTTTGGAGCCTTCTGCTTCTCTGGGCATGGGAGCACCTCCTGTGGCCAGTGAAGAGAAGTCAGCCACCAGCCTGGCAGCCAAACTGTTCATTCTTGATGAGCTGGTGTCTCTGGAGAATGAGGTGACTGAGACCAAGAAGAAAAGAAGTTTCCCAGGATTTGGGTCCCCGATCGACAGAATTTCTTCTACCTCTGTGGATGTTAAAGGCAAACAGAGGTAAATTCTTAGATGTTCCTGCCAGTGCTAAAGTTGGAAGAAGGCTTTTGGTAAATGTCTGAGATACAGATGGGTTAGCTTTAACCAGCAGCAGGTTTAATGGCCAGTTGTGAGATGCCTCTGATCAGGATGCCAGAATCTCTTCAGAAACCATTCTGGCTGCCTGGCGTGTACTCCTTCAGCTGTGATGAATACTACATGCATGCACTAACTCATTTATTCTCACAGTGCCATAAAACTAACAAAGAGCGCTCAGGCTTACCTGGGTTTTTTAGTGCCCTGCTTTCTACTGATGTGAACTAACATTCAGTTTAGAGCTGCCTTTTTGATCATAAGATTATTTAAAGCAAAAATATGCCTGAGGTTTGAAAGCAGAGGGGAAAGGCCTGGTATTCCCAAGGCTGGGATCAAAAGAAGGTATGATGGTGTGCATGTCTTGAATATCAAGATGGAAAGATTTTGTGAAAATAGGCAGATGGTAGAATGAGCTTCAAGACCTCAATCAATTTATGATAAGCCAGGGTTTAATCAATACAGCAGTACAGCCACAACTTCACAGTACACATTTGAAGATAAGCATGCCTATAGCAGGGCTAAGCAATGATGCTTTATATTGGTGGGGACAGCCTGTGAGTTTGGAGAAAAGCTCCACAAGGGCTGTTCACTATATCTGAAAGAGCTTAACTGTCTTGTTCCCTTCTTTCTGCTGTCTTCTTTTGGATGGAATCCCCAATGCCACAAAGTATTTAATAACATGCTTAAAGCTTAATCTGGAAGTGGAAAGTATTCACAAGAGCCAGTCAATGCTACAAGTATTTTTTTTTTTCAGTTTTGCAATATTTTCTTGCTGTTTTGCCATTTATCCACCCAGTCAGCTATTAGGACTTTTTGACTGCAGCTAAAACAGATAAAATATGAAATTCTTAAAACCCTGAGTAGAACATTCTGTTCTGTATATCTCTTCAAGAGATCAAAATTGTCTCATTCTTTGTTTGCTTTTTAGCATGTTTTCCCTTTCC
Organism: Psittacula echo; assembly: GCF_963264785.1. Classification (NCBI taxonomy): domain Eukaryota; kingdom Metazoa; phylum Chordata; class Aves; order Psittaciformes; family Psittacidae; genus Psittacula; species Psittacula echo. The sequence continues at coordinate 26,822,084 of NC_137740.1, read as the reverse complement.
AGGGGAAGAAATACAAGATCATTTTTGAAGCTGCAGTTCCTTTCTTATGAAAAGTACATGATATTCTGAATTTATCTCACGCTTTATGGGTGGAAACCTTTTGGTGAAATTTGACCAAATTTTCTAACAGCTTGCCTCTGAAATGGTCATCATTGACCACTAATGGTCATCTATGATCTGCTGAGGTGAGTAGCTCCAGAGAGGATGCCTTCAGCACTGGAGCGAGGGGATACACAGTGTCCAGGATAACAGGAAGGGCTTCTATAGGTATGTTGCAAACAGAAGACAGGCTAAGGATAATGTGAGCCCTCTCTGGAAGCTACTGGGAGAACTGGCTATCCTGGATTTGGAGAAGGCTGAGGTTTTCAATGATTTTTCTGCCTCAGACTTCACCAGCAACTGCTCTGACCACACCACCCAAGTCTTGGAAGGCAGATGCAGGGACTGTGAGAATGAAGAATGAAGACCTTAGTCCCACTGTAGGAGAGGATCTGGTTTGAGATCATCTTAAGAACCTGAATGTGCACAAGTCCATGAGACCTGATGAAATCCATCCAGAGGTCCTGAAGGAGCTGGCAAATGAAGCTGCTAAGCCACTGTCCATCATGTTTGAAAAATCATGGCAGTCAGGTGAAGTTCCCAATGACTGGAAGAAGGGAAATATAACCCCCATTTTCAAGAAGGGGGAAATGGATGACCCAGGGAACAACAGACCAGTCAGTCTCACCTCTGTGCCTGGCAAAATCTTGGAGCAGATTCTCCTGGAAGGCATGCTAAGGCACATGAAAAACAAGGAGGTGGCTGGTGACAGCCAGCATGGCTTCGCTAAGGGGAAATCCTGCCTGACCAATTTAGTGGCCTTCTATGATGGGGCTACGAAACTGATGGACAGGGGCAGAGCAGTTGATGTCATCTACCTGAACTTGTGCAGAGTGTTTGACACTGTCCTGCACGACATCCTTGTCTCTAAATTGAAGAGACATCAGTTTGATGGATGATACACTCAATGGATAAAGAACTGGCTGGACGGCCGCACGCAAAGAGTTTTGGTCAATGGCTCAATGTCCGGCTGGAGACCAGTAACGAGTGGTGTCCCTCAGGGATCGGTGTTGGGACCGGTCTTGTTCAACATCTTTGTCAGTGACGTGGGGAGCGGAATTGAGTGCACCCTCAGCAAGTTTGTCGACGACACCAAGCTGTGTGGTTCGGTTGATACGCTGGAGGGAAGGGATGCCATCCAGAGGGAACTTGACAGAGGGAACTTGACACGCTTGTGAGGTGGGCTGATGCCAACCTCATGAAGTTCAACAAGGTCAAGTACAAGGTCCAGAGCCTTGGGCAACATGGTGTAGTAGAAGGTGTCCCTGCCTATGACAGGGGGGCTGGAACTAAATGATCTTAAGGTTCTTTCCAGCCTTAACTATTCTAGGAATAATGAGCTCATGCAAATGAGTGACACAAAACACAAAATTCCTCCTTTCCCAGCATCATCATCACAGTTTGCAGTTTTGAGATTATCACTTTGGGGGAGTTGATTAGTTCTTAAGTTTGGGATTGCCTCATTTATTAGAACCAGCTGAGTTGCCTTGATCACTGCATTGACAGTCAGACACTACCAGAAGCATGGACCTCAGATCAGATGAGTGCTAGCTATGAAACCATAATAAGACTGAACATTTAGGTGGAAACAGGCAGAGGCTTCTGAACTCAGAGGTGTAAATTAGGACTGAGCACCCCACTGCCGTTGTGTACACTGTAGATAACAGCCCATTCCTGCACCAGTTAGGATAGTTAGCTTTAGAGATCAAATAATGACTTTTGAAGTGTGAAAACTGTTAAACAGATTCAGCCCCCTGAATTAATACAGTGTGTGTAGTACTGCCTGGCAACACAGCAGAAACTTTTGGAAAAGAGTAGATCAAATGTAAGTCCACTTAACAGCTTGTTGTGGCACCCACCAGTTACAGCAGGGCCCAGATCCTAATCTTGCTTATCAATGTCAAGTCCTAAAGCTTTGAAAGCATGGGAAAAGTATGCAAGAAGACATGAGTCTTCAGAAGAAGTAGAAAGATCCATAGACAAACGGACAGACTGAGACTCAGGAATCTTAGAAAAGGCTGCTTTTAAATATAAAACATCACTTTCTCCCTAGTGAGTGCTGAAATAAATATGGTCTGGTTTGCAAGATGGGGAGGGTGCGTTGGTTGTCCTGTTGTGGCTCAGGATGGCCACGAGAGGGGAAGCTTCACTGCCTGCCTGCCTGCTTTTTAAGCTTTCACAGCCTTTCCCATGGGCATGACTTTACAATTTCCTTCTCTGTTTACCTACAGAGCATGGCAGTGTTAGAACTAATGCTGCAGAACGTGACCTCCCCCACCCCACAATCCAGTCTGGGAAATTAATTCCAGTTTTATCAAGTGAGACTCAGTATGACCCCAGCAGCCCAAATTTCCCTCCTGCCCCCCATCAGCTTGCTCCTACAGGTTTGGAAAAGAGTGCTGCCCTTGAGGAAACAGACTAAAGATCAGCTCTTGGCTTTCTTTCTCTTTGCTTTTTCTGTGTCATAATGCAACAGTGCAGCTATCTGAGGAAGGGACAAAGAGGGTTATACAAACGGCTCCCCTTCATTTGGGATGTTTTGTAGCAACTTGAGTGTGACCAATATGATGCTGCTTACATATATGGTACGCTGTCGGTTCGTGTTTCTTGACCTCATTTGAAAAGTAGAGGCAGTGCGAAATGGGCTGCTGATGCTCTGGGCTTCAGCCCATGCCTGAGAGGTGTGAGGAAAGGAGGCTGCTCAAATGAGACCATGGACTAGACAGATACTTCTGGGTGTGGTTTGCAGAGCCCCCAAAGCCACCAGCTGAGGGAGCATAGCCATGCTAGCACAAAGGGTTAGACTTGAGCACACCATAGCATGCTTTCCTGCTAGTTACTTTGCATTTGCCAACTTACAGTACGAATTTTTGTTTTATGTATGTTCCTTGACAAGGACAGAGAAAAGAGTTCATCTTCCAGGGCTTCTCTTGTACCTGCATTTCATTGACAAATATTTCCAAGAGCAAAAATAGAAGTTATTCTGAGCTGCAGAAACTCCCAACATCTCCACAATTAAATAAAACTTTTGCTGGTGGAAAAAATACTAAAAAATGCTGAATTAAGATGGGAGCACTTCTTTTACATATATATTTTTTAAAATCGTAATAAAATATTCCCGCATAGAAATTTAATAATTTTCTCATGCCCTTATTTGTGAAATCATCAGGAAATGTAACATATGGAGGAAAAACCAAAACCAACCCCCTCCCGTTTTCAGTCTCTTCTAAAGGCTGTTACTATACAATTTTTAGAACAGTGCATTGCAGGAGATCCCGTAAGAAAATCCTGCTAGAGTTCATCTGTTACTGTGAAATACTTTCTACCTCCTTGCTTATCTTAGCCCTAGTTGGCCCTGGAGATTTCAAAGATCCTGGCTAGTGGGCCACCTGAAGTGTATGATACTATGCATGAAACAATTCCACTTTATACATGCAGTGTATCTCCTTTCTTTTATGAATTGCAGTTAACCTGTGAAGTAATCTGTTTGCTGACAAATAAAAACAAGGATAGCGGATCAACATTAGCCAGTCTGTTAAACAGGTACAACTCCCGCCTATTCTTTTGTAAGACAAGTGAAGCATCTTATTTTTAAACACTCACATCTTTGGCTGCTCCTGCAGAGCTGTTCTTTCTGAACAGTAAGTTGTTAGTGGGATGAATGAAGGAATCCAAGTTGTAGTAGCATTTTTATTATCCCTATGATGTACTTCCCCAGATTTTTCCCCTCTTTCCTTGCTTGTCTTCCCTGTGCAGGAAAGTGGTTGAGCTGCCTAAGAGACGTTTCGGAGTTCCTCTTGACCGGATTGGAGTGAGCCATCTTGGCAACACCAAGGGTTAGCAGCTCCTGCAAGTAAGCCAAAGTACTCTGGGTGTGGGCATGCTTGGAGAACCCCACCTACTCTCAGTTACACAGAGGTACTCAAGTCATGCCAGTAGGCTTGGAAAGAGTGGCTTGGGGAATGATGGCTTCTTACAGCATGGATTGTGAGTGTCAATTTAGCTTGAATGCTCTAAATTACAACTTAGTACCCCCCTACAAAAAACAAGTATTCATGACATTTTCATTTCCTGTGGACCACCTCACAGTGTGCTTGTTCAAGCCTTGCATTTCTGACATGAGAAAATGTAATGCTTACTGCTTTTCTGCCTACAGGTGCTTCCGTTCTGAATGACTGACGCTGTATTGGAAACATTACAGAAATTCAGAAGATGCATCACAACATACCTTGTCATTGACTAATGATACAATACTCAAGGAATTGACCTCCTCCAAAATTGTTTCACACTGCATTTTACAAATGTTGCATTTACAATTAATAACAAATTCAATTCATCAAGTCATAATGCTCTCACAGTTGTGCACGGTGTCCCTATCAGGAGGGGACAAAAAGTATGTATATAAATTAATTGCATGGCATTTATTTCTTAAATCAGCAGAAGTTCATTATCCTAGCAAGGACTGTTAGATTTTTTGGATTGAAAATAAAGCCTCCAGAGATGCCAACAGCAGTCCATGGAAAGCAAAGAGTTTGCTTTGCACATTTCTTTCAAGAGAGTGTTTCGTAGAGGAAGGGAGGATTTAACAGTTATGGGACAAACCTAGAATTTATTTCAGCTGCTGTTTGGGAGATGTCTACTGACTTCACTAGGAGTTAGTCTGAATAAGAACGGTGACAATACCTTAATATTTGTCCTGATGGTTTTAGTCATCTTTCTCATATCTCTGCACCATATTCAGACACATTTTCATTGTATGGCAGATCCTGAAATCTGGTGAGACTTCTAGATTCCTCCTCTAAGCTGATGAATATATTTCACTCCTCCCTATGCGTAACATAGGATAGCATCCAAATATGAAGTCATCTACTTCCTAGGCCATCTGCACCATACGTCTTATTTTAGTCTCTTCATGTGTGCACAGGACATAATCTGACATCTAATTCTGAAAGTTCAAGTATTTCTTGCTCTGGTAAAATGTAAACATGTCCTCTCCATTTCAGAGTAAAACAGGTCATCTTAAATCCTGTTTCAGGCTTTTCCATGCTTTTTCTTTTTTCCAGATTATAAAATATAGCTGAAAAGAGCTGTTTGCTGAAATCTCGATGCTCAGATCTGTAGCTGATATTTTCTAAACCTTACATGCTTCTTCTTGGACTTCGGTCCATGTCAGATAATTCCCTTGGATTGCTATTTTGGATATAAATCATCCTTAGCATTGCAAAATAAGATACATTGAGAAGGGGATTATGCAGGACAAAGATAAAAAAAATCTTTACAAACATTCTGTATCAGGCAGAGAGTATGGCTGGAGATAGGATTTAAGTGTTGAATTCTTAACCTTGTACAAAGCACAAAGCATCTGACCATCAGCTAGGGGAAAATACAGTCAGCTTCTTAGTCAGCTACAGGAAAGGAGCTGGGAAGTCAGTGAATCTTTGAAGCTAAAGCTATTGAGAGGATTGGGACTTTGGGGCAATTGCCCCATTTCAGGCCATGGTGGGAGATGAGGCTTACACTCAGGAGGACTGGTAGCATCCAATTTATGCCTGGGAGGGGGCAGTGTTCAGCCATGGCAGGGGCTTTTCCCATTTTTCTCTGTGCTTACAGCTCTGCCCTGAGACTGGCACTGGCCCAGCCACAGGAAGTTTGCAAGAAACTTTGCTTTTCTTCACATCTCCAATGTAAGCTAATGCTGCTGAGAGCAGCTGCACAAACCAGGGAATCACATCAAGAGATGCCCCTGTCTTTCCCATCAAGCAGAGCAATCTTTACCTGAGTTGGGTGATCATTCCTCCTTCGGTGAGTGAGTTGTGTCCTTATGGGTGAGGTGAAGCACTGCAGATGCTCTTGAGACCAAGATCTTGAAAGTTGTAGAAAGAAATAAGAGCTGTAAGACCCCATGTGGTCATCTTGGGGTTTTGCCCCCTGCTTTTCCTCTGGTCTTACTGCTCATTTTCTGTGTTAAAATTGCATGTGAAGGCTTGAATAGCTGGATTGAGTGGATGCATGTAGACTGGCTGACTAAAGACAAGATTTTCTGTTCATGCTAGAAGTGAGTCTGCAAATGTAGTCCCAGACAAGCTCAGATCCTGTCTTCTACAGTGCACTGCCACCACTTATCCTAAGCCTACCTTGAGGTTTAGTGAACAGTTGTCTTCTTGCACTGAGCTCATCCAGTTTGCAGATAATCTGCTTGCAAGGTAGCCATATGTATGGGACATGGGCAGATTATGGAAGTGATGACCTGACCATTCGTACAGCTGTCAAAAGCAGCATGGACAGAGTCATTGCATGATGTATTTTGAGAGACTGAGATCAGAGGAATCCAGTGCCAACACAGCAGCTTTGCAAACATACTGCTGGATCATGAGAGTATTGAACAGTTCTCAAGTATTCGAGCTTGCAAATAAGGAGGGGGTTTAAAGCCTGTTAATTGTGAGCAGAAATGACCTTTATCTGAAGGATTATGTGAAAGCAAAGCAGGACAGAGGTGTCTGTGGTGGTGTTGCTTGGAACTGGCAGCTGGAAGTTTCAGTCCTGTTTTTGGCTTCCACAGTATTGTGTGGATTACTTGCGAGAAAGGAACAGCCTTTCTGTTTCTCTGCGTTGTCCATCACAGAGCACTCTATGACCTCCTGTGGCTCAAAAAGCACTATCAAAATCCATAAATTGGCAGGTGCTGTTTATAATATGATGATATCTAAAAGGCTGAACACCACAATTTGTTTTCACGGACAATTTTGGATAGCTTCGCTCATGGTGCCTAGCATAGAGGTCAACAAATGTGAAATGAGGATATACTGCAGGAATCATTGCACTAGATTTGCCTTGTGCTGCCTGTTTGCAAATCCATTCAGATAGATAATAAATCAATATGGTCTACTAGAATGTCTGAGACAAATCTTTAACTATTGCCTGTGGGTCATTAACTTCAGCAAGAGTGACTGCCCAAGCATGGGTAAATTGTGAGCACCCACAACGTGGAGGGCGGTACCTGAGAAAGAGTTTCTGTTCTGCTTGTGTAGGAGAAAGAACAGTACCCTCATAGTGACATGTTGAGGGTGAGCCTAGGGAAAGCATCACCACCTTTGCTTCAAATTAGTAAATTAATTGTGTTCAACACTTGCTCATTACTCTAGTAGAAGCATGTAACATAGCAGCATGTAGCTCCTGTAAGGAAGTAGAGGGGTAGTTTGGGTACTATGAGCAGGTAAATAACAGTGCTGATAGGCTGTAGCACACCATGTGGGCTAAAAATCACTGCTAAGCAGCATGGTGCATTGCACTTCAGGAAATTCCTGTGTGTAGGATCAGAGCAAGCTGTTAAATAGCCACAGATGCTGTATTCCTTTTCCTGACTTGCTGGTGAGTTGCCACACCAGGTCAGGAAGGCATGACTACAGCTAGCAGGTAATAGAGCCTGCTGCTCTGCCCTTTCATTGCACTGGGATTTCCTGCAAGCTGAAAGCATCTGAGCTGAAGACCAGCTTGGGGCACACAGTGAAGCTCTTATAACACACCTCCCTTCCAGGCAGAGCGCCAAACTCTTAAAGAAAGAGAGATCCTTCTCTTGGCAATAGGCTATGATTTTTTTCCTCGATCTGGTGCTGTTGTGAGGGTATGTGAAAGTCTGCTACTACATACCTTTTCACTTGCACAAAAGCAACAGGAAATAGGTTCTGAAATAACAAAGAATTAATGCTAATAGCAAACTGTATTTTGCATGTCATTAGAGCTCACTGATATAATCAAGCTGGTTTTATTCCCTGGATGTTGGCTTTGCCCTGTAATAGGATGAATACATCTCCTGTTAATGAAGTACGCAAAAAGTACTGCTGTGGTTAAGCATGCACTTCTTGCCAGAGCCCAAGGCAATGAATGTAGCTTGGTAATTACAGCTTTGGGAGAGGTAAAGTTTTGAAGAATATGTAGTATGCAAGCTACAGTTAAATAGCATAATTTGGTGGGGCTGGAGAGAGAGTTCAATTCTAATCAAAATCAGTCCACACATTACTAGGAGCTACCAGATTCTGCTGTCATTTACACTCTTGGAAACTGCAAAGTTAACATCAGGATTTACTCTGGGAATATGGTCTTTTTGGTTTTTTTTTCAAATAAATTTGGATAATGTGAATTAAGACTAATATATATAAGAACCAGTGATAGATTGTGATCTCTTCTTTTTGGACAGGGGAAGACATAATTCTGTAGTAGAAAAAGACAGCTAGCATCTGCACTGGCCAGTCAGATGAGCCAAAAATCTCGCTTAAAACAGCTTTTAGGGGTGAATAGTTAGAAACCAGAGGGTCTGGTCAAGCCCTATGAGGACAGCAGCCCACACATATTCATGAGGAAGACACAACTCTCATTCCTAATTCTGGCCAAAAGGAAGGCCTCTTTAGGCACATTAAAATAGACCAGTGTTGCTATACCTAGGTGTTTAATGGGAGCCTTTTTTGCCATTGTAAACTTCACATGAACCATTAAGGTAACAAGAACCTACATTAAGGGAAATACGCTGTGCCTTGGGCCTCTGCAGGGGGTGAGAAAGAAAACAGCATGTGCTTCTGTGCAACAGAAAATCTTTATTGGAATGATATCCAAGGGGTACAGACTTCTGTGTCTGTCCTCCCCCAAACCTACTGTGCACACTGACAGGACACAACAAGGAACAGCTCTGGCTCAGCAAGCCGAGGCAGGCAGCCCTGAGTCCTTCACATTGCACCCAATCTGCCTTCCTGTCCCAACAGCGTGTGTTAGGTCATCACAGATCTACTCGCAGGAGGTGATAGGAAATGGAGACATCACTGTGAGCAATGTCTGCAGATGTGGGCAGAGGCCCAAACTCAGAGGAACTGAGTTAGTGCTTGGTGCCTCAGGAGAAGTGCTTGGTGAGAAGGGGAAGAATGTACAGTGGCAGCAGACTGAATGGCACACACAGGACAGTAAGGGAAGTTGGTGAGCATCTTCCAAGTAGAAGATCACAGTGGGATAAACCTGCAAGGAAGGAACAGTTGAGAGTGGTAGTGGGTTACCAGCTCTTGTCACAGTCCCTGATAGAGTTGGCTGTGATATAGTCACGGAGGAGAGCATCCAACTTAGCAGCACGATGACAGAACAGAACAAACTCTTAACACATTAATACCCAGCAAGGCATTTGGGGAAGGGCTCATGTTCATCCTCCAGTCCTGGCAAGCCTTCAGATGCAGTATTTCCAAAAGCAGGCTGGGAAGGGTTACAAGAGAAGGATGTTAGTATCCAAGAAAGTTTTTCAGCTTCCTACTCTAGCCCCATGTCTTGAGAGAGTTGGGATGTGAAGCTAGCATAGTGGTTTCTGGGCACATCTCAGTAACCAGCTTTGACTTCATGTAAAACTTTTAGAAGGTGTTTCTTTTAGCTGCTTATAGTGTAAATAAGGGGTGTAAAAGTTGCTTCCATGTCCAGGCACTCAGCTGGTAACTGGCCTCCAAACAACACTGATCTCTGTGGGAGCTTGTAGGCAAACTAGACTGGGGAAAGATGCACATTTTGGTGTTGGAAAAAAAAAAAGCTGTATCAACAGCATGCACTGTTCTTTGAATCTTTTGTGGGTCTCCTATTGTTAAGTATGAGAAGAGATTTCTACCTGGTTTTTGAAAGCAGGATCTTGGGACAAAGCTTCGACTGAATCAGCAGTGCTCATGCTGAGACATGAGATTCTCCTAGACTGGAAGGACTTTAGATGAAGGCAAAGATTCTCTGTCAGAATTTGATTTAAACCTGGCAGGGCAAAGTAGTTTTATCTGCATTTGAACTTTCCAGACTGGTGGGGGCATGAATTAGATTAGCCAAACTAAAGACAGCCTCCAGGGTTGCCTATAAACTGCAGATTGTCTCAGGATCACCTGAGCACTTAAGCCTTGCATGAAAAGATTTTCCCTTGACTGGCCGGGAGGTTGTCAGCTTGCTTGTGCACAGAGCATGTGGGTAAGGGCAGAATTAGTTCTTTTGGGTTTAGGCCAGATCTGTCATCAGTGACTTCTGGTTTACAGCTGCCACAGCTTTGGGGAGGAACCCACTGAAAGCCAGCATGAACGGTGTTGTCCATGTGCTTGTCACGAGTGGCCTTGCAGGAGCACTGCTGTTATGTGCTCCTGAGTCACTGAATACAGACTAGACAAATCTTGGAGGCCAACTGGGGGACCTACCAAATCTTAGTTCCCTGCATTCTTGGTTGATTTCCACATCCTTTCTAGCTGCTTTTCAACAGCAAGAACAAGTGCTCCTTTTTTCACTGGAGGAAGGCAGTGACCTTGGCAGACAGGAATGCATGCCAAATTCATCATTATGCCTTCAGCACTAGCTTTGTGCCCAGAACAAAGCAATGGGTGCACTTAGGGGACGTGTTCATACAGAACTCACCCTCTCCAGGACAAGTACTCGTTGCTCATATAACCCCATGTTCCTCTGTGAAAAGCAGGATGCAACACTGACTGCCTTCAGTAAGGTCCTGTGTGTGCAGACCTGGTGTATCTGCCCTGACAGCAGACAGGGTTGGGTACACAGTTCTTCTCTGCTTCTCTCAAGTGCTGCTAAACCAGCCAGCCATTAACAAGAGAGGGCCAGGACTGCTAGAAAAGCTGCCAATCTGTTTTTCAGCATATTTGGGTCATGTTTACTGTCACTGTCTTTGTTGCAGAAAGAAAGCCCTGGAGATGAGAGCCGGATGGGATGACTGCAGGGCTCTAACCCAAAACCTACCGCGTTTTTTGGGCTGGGATGCTGAAAGACTTTCCAAGGCATAGGCCACTTCTGACCCTTCCTCAGTTGAGAGCTGATCCTTCAACTTCTCCAGCTGTTTAAACACAAACATAGCAGTAAACAAATGCTCCATTATGAGGAGCTCCACAGCACACTGGCAAGCACAGGGCAGCTCAGAGGCAGGAGGTACAGGCAACCTGGTTGTTGGCATCACTGGGGAAGATAGGGTCTTCCCTGGAACAGGACCATTGCAGGAGGATCTACCTTTGGAGCTTCCTCATGTCCTCCTCCATTAAGCTGCCTGTTTGGTGGCAGCAGTGTAGGCACTGTCTGCTCTTCCCCCCACCCCAGGGTGCAAACCCTTGTAGTGAGAAGGCTGCATAGAAGGATATTACATCACTAATTGTCAAATCACTGCTGGGGAAGGAGGTCTCCAGGCATCCATCCATTGCAGCAGAGAGCATTGCTTCTCCGTTGCTCTTTGTTGTCCCTTCTCTCCCTTCCCCCAGTTCTTGCTAACTTCCCTTGGTTAGAATGTAGAAAGTCCATGGTATTTCTTCTCCATCTGCAGCTACTCTTTTCTAGTAGACCGGGAACATCTGTGGCCTACATCTAGACTTCTCTGGATGTGTTACTCCCAGGAAGCCAGAGCTTGATGTCCCTCAGCACTGGAGCGAGGGACTAGGGTAGGATGTAGCAGCCTTCCACCTGGCATGCCACACTGTCATTTTTCAGTCTGAATTGGAAAGTGCCAAGAGGAACCCAGCAGGACCTCCAGGATCCAGGCGGACATGTAGACTTGACCTGAGAAAGTGGAAAAAGGGCTGCCACTGCTTGTGGGGTTTGGGGCACAGTGGGAGCCATGTCAAGGTTCCAGCACGCCTTTCCCTGTTCCTGAGACTGGATGTAGGATGGGCCTTAATCTTGCTGTCTGTGTGTGTGTTCACTCTGCTCAGCACAGCAGGGCCCTGACCCTGGGTAGAGCCTCTCTGGCTAGTAAAGAGTTCAGGCAAAAATAATTCTGGATAGGCATGCAGTGGCTATCCCTAACTTCAACCTGTTATCTAATGCAGCCAGCTGACGCAATGCCTAGCAAGGCAGCATGACCTCCTCTTCTCCATCCCTTTTCTTCCATGGAGATTTCCTTTGGCATTCATTTTTTTCCTGCCTTGGCCTTCTCTAGCATTCCACTGGTGGCAGAGGGAAGAGCTGCCTCAGCTTGTACTGTGCTAGTCTATAGCCTTGCTCTCTTTTTATCTTTTCCAGCATGTGCAGCTATTTAGCCCAGGTTCTGCTTTTCTGTTTGTGTGATATATGCTTATATTATAGCAGCAGAATGTAAAGTAGAAAGATGCAGAGATAGAAGAATAGGGCATAAAGACAGTATGCACAATTTTTTAGCAATTCATACAACAATATGCATATATGTGTCTCTGTATTTGCTACTCTCACCTTTTCAAGCTCTTCAAATTTCTTTGCCAGCTCCCAGTCTGCAAGAAGGAGGAGAGTAACATCAGTATCTGCATTGCTTCCCAAGGCTCAAATAAAAACCATGTTCTCCATTTAACCACTTCAAGGGTTGACAAGAAAAGACCTAGTTATCATCTCATTCCTGTTAGTGATCTCCAAATCTATGGTAGCAGAATCAGTGACAGAAAAGCAGACTTTCTCTGCTGAGTTCTAGCAGCCTTCCAGTATCTGAAGGAGGGCTATAGGGATGCTGGGGAGGGAGTATTCATTAGGGACTATAGTGACAGGACAAGGGGTAACGGGTTCAAACTTACACAGGGGAAGTTTAGATTGGATATAAGGAAGAAATTCTTTACTGAGAGGGTGGTGAGGCACTGGAATGGGTTGCCCAGGGAGGTTGTGAATGCTCCATCCTTGGCAGTGTTCAAGGCCAGGTTGGATGAGGCCTTGGGTGGCATGGTTTAGTGTGAGGTGTCCCTGCCCGTGGGAGGGAGGTTGGAACTAGATGATCTCAAGGTCCTTTCCAACCCTAACTATTCTATGATTCTATGACTCTATGACTTCACTCTAATTGTCCATTGATGAGGGAGGATTCTTTATTGTACATCAGGCTGTAGGAGAATTGGTCCAACAAGGTCACATACTGTATGATACCAACCCAGATGAACCTCTTTGCCGCTTTTACATTTTTTTATGGTAACAGCAAATCTCTAATGCTGGCTTTCCTGTCACTGGCCTTTTATATGAACTCCCATTGCTTCCTTCAAGACTTATGTACCTTCACATCACCCATGCAGGCACAAGTCAGAAGACACAGATTTAGCCTAACATAGCTTATTGCTTTATAAGTCAGCAAACATCAGGGTTGGCAGAGTCAAGCAACAGCAGTGAGTGCATAGATTCTACACTTCTAAATGTTAGGGGAGCATAGGGGCCTGGGAACCAGCTTCATAGATTAGATTTAGAGACCTCAAGGCTGAGCAGTACTGTACTAGAACGTCAAAAAAATGTGAATTAACTGCCCTGAGATAACACATCCAGGACAAGGAAAGAGTTATGTGCCTATGAACAGTATCTAAAACCTCCAGCTGAACTGGGAAGAGCCTGGACTAACAGCAGGAAAAGCTGCAGGAAGGGATGAGGGATTTCAATCTCACTCCTCTTGAGGACTGAGATACCGTATTCCAGACTCAAACTGATGTCAGAAACAGTTCTTAACAACAAAAAAATTATATATATAAAAATAGATGAATCACTGAAAAGCACCATGACAAAATAAGCTAAATCAAAGCTGAGTGACTGGACTACAGCAGTTCTCCTAGGAGGGGAGCACAAAGTGGTCAGCTGGTTTTAAGTGCCAATTTTGGAAAAAAATGAATTAAACTAAACAGAAGGGCCAGGAAAGAGCTGAAGAATGTCTCTGCTGTGCCTGACAAGAAAGCCAAAACCCAGCCCTGGAGCTGCCTCCTTTGCTCCTAACGTGGCAGCAGGCGTTGATCTGCATCTCCAAAAGGATTTAGGATATAATTTCCTCTGATTTCAGATAAGACTTCAGCACAAAGACACATTGCCAGACTTAGGTTTTTTAAAAAAACATTTGAAACTGAGCAGCCAAGAATGAGCTGACTGCCTGTCCTTCGAGAAGGAAACAATTCAGTTAAAAAATCCTGAATATTTTATGACACATATTAATCCAGCAGAAAAAGCAGCAGTTACTAACCAAATCCATTGCATCAGAGCTTGGTTTAAGAGATAGTCTGGGTATGGGCTGGGATTTGGGAGGTAGGGGCTCTGTTCCTGGTGCTGCCAGCAGTGACCTCAAGCAGATTCCTTTTAAGAATGTCTTTATGTATCCATAAGCTAAAGACACCCAGGCCTGCAGATCTACAAGTCAAAAGTGGCACTTAAGAGACTATTATTTTATTATTATTGTTACTATTTTTATACACATTTTTACCTCTTTCAGAATTTCAAGTGCGTGTTTTGGCTTAACTTTCTGCAAACCGTAAGCTTGGCCAATGACTGCTATGAATAGAAAACGAACAGCGATTGAAATTTGGAACAGATTATCTCAAGCAGGGGGAAGGAAGCTAATTTATGGATGCAGCCTTGAGAAACTGCCTGCTGTAAATCCTCTGTCTGTGCTCTGCTCAGAAATTCATTAGATTCAATTGTCTGGCATAAAATGCAGCCTTTCCTCCAGGAGCAGTAAGTGCAATAATCCATAAACCAATCATAAAAATGTTATTTCTTGAATGCATCCCCTTTGCAAGAAGAACGCCTTGCTTAGAACAAGGATTTGATTTATCTGTGTTTATTTATTTGTCCCAGGATTGTTTAACCACTGCTTCACTGCATTAACAAGGAGCTGGGGAAGAGCACCAAGTGATTTTGACAAATGGATTTTCATAACAAAATTTTTGCTGGGCCCTGTTCTTGGCTGTTTTCACAAGGAAGATCAGCTTCCTGCTCCAAGACCACCACATATAGCCCAAGCCCTCTCCTGGCTCTGGTGCCCGTGGGAATAGCTGACCCCTGAAATCCATATGGCAGATGTGATTGCTGTGTGTAGTGTCACAGAAAGCCCAAACTTTTCTTCAGTGTGTCTGAGTTTAGCCACATGAGGGTGGCTTTAAATTTGGTGTCTGTTCACAGAGCACAGACAGGAAAATCCTCCACATGATCCATCTTTGGCCTCTGTGCTGTGTGGGAAAAGCCTGTTGTCTCAACTTCCTCCAGCAGCAGCAGGAGCTTAGGCTCAGATAAGAGCTCCCACTACCCCTGTCCCAACCTACACCTGACCCTAAGGGATCAATCTCAGCCATATGATCCCTGCAATCCTGATTCTGCCCCACCGCCCCATATGCTCACAAGATGATGCTGGTTTTAGCATGTCAGCAAGCCACTGGGCTGCATCTCGAAAGCACATGAGGCAGTATGGAGTGTGGTTGGAGAGGTGACTCCCAAGGCTGGCCCATGCCCCCAGTACACAATGTCTTAGGGATAGCAGGGGCACAGGGACTCAGCAGCAGCCCTTCTTTCTATTACTTTTGTGCACACACACGCATCCTTGCCAGCTCAGTGTTAAGTGTCTGAGGATCTAGGGTGCATGTTTTGGGGCAGCTTTATGTTGCATTGCAAAAGCATGTCCAGGAGCTCCATGATGGGGAACATCTCACATTAATCACATGTAGACACCATACTGGGTGCTTCTGCTTTCTGAGCAGTTGGCATTTCTGAGAAACCTGAGAAGCAGGTTCCCTGCATTCATGCAAAGATGGTTTCAAGAGGATGAGATCTCTGATCCTGTTCACTTACCCATATTTTCTGGTCTCCGCCATGCGAGTTTCTTATTAAGAAGCAGAGTCAGCAGTGTTTCCTCGTGATTTGTGTCTTCTCTCTCCGGAAGCACTCGGTTATCTGCAGCACATAAAACACACCTTTCTCAGTCTGTAACGATAAAACGGATAGATCCCAGCCCGCAACAGTAAACCAAAAATGAAGTAGGCTAATAAGTGGAAGGAAAATATTTCCTGTCAGCACCTGTCCACCTGTCCATCAGGGTGGAAAGACCTCTGGGGAAGAAGAAGATATGTGAGCATAAAATAAAGTGTCCAGACAGTGAGGGTTGCACAGTGAAAGGGTGTGGAATGGAAGAGCCTTCCCTGTCAGCTCTGGGCTGCTGGCCAGTCTCACTGCAGCCTCATCAGCATGGCTGGCTGCAGAGAGCTGGAGACATCACCTTGATTTAGACAGTCCAAATCTCTTGTGTAGTGGATGCTTCTGCAAAGCTAGGCAGGAACCCATGAGATCTTCCCTTCTCAAAACTACAGGTGTTACCCCATTCACACCATTCACCTTCCCAGGGCCAAAAGAGGTGGGAACTTAACCCTCATGAGGGCTGACGTGTGGATACCACAACTGAAAAGCCTTGCAGCTTTGCAGTCTGTTCTTGCACTCACTCAGCCTTGGGGCTGCTCTATCTGATTGCCAGCGGTATCATAGGATTCCTCTTGAACATAGCCAAAGTGTGGAGAAGCTTAAAGCAAGCCTCTTTATTTCTGAGGAAGCATCTTACAGTAGCTGTAGACCATGCAGAATCTTTCTGTTTTCCAGGGAAAACCTCTTCAAACTGCTGTCCTAAAGCAACTTGGACTTCTTTATGAGGCCTCTTTGGGGAGCTTTCTCAGTGGTTTTGCTTTAGTGGTTGTGGCTATGCCCTCAAATGAATGGTGGGGAGGTCAAGGGTTTAACAGAAACCAGTGAACACACAGGATGGGACTAATCAGAGCCCTAAAGGCTCTCAGATCCTCCCAGCTCTGATGAACAGATTTCCAGAATAATCTGAAACTTGAATTTTGCATTCATTTTTGAGAATGACAGAATGGGAGCCAGACTTTACAGGGAGAACAGCCATTCCCCAAAACCTTTGGTCTGAACACCCCTGCCCCACGCCCAGATCCTACACAGCCCTAGAAGATGCCTAGATTTCCAGAACTGGAAAATACAGAAAGGCTTATTTTCTCTTCTTCCAGGATCTTTAGGATCTGCTCACTCCATTTAAGGAGGTGACAAAGGGAAAAATGGTCTCGTATAGCCATCAGCTCTTCATAGGTGTGATAAGACTAATGCAATTATTTCTGATACACGAGACAAAACATTGTACCAGATGAGTCTCAAGAACACTCAAGAGTGTATGGGAATCAGCTCCATTAGCTAAAATCACATAAATCTGCAGAAGCAGAGGAGCCCTGGCCAAAGTGATGCTCCAAGTATGTGGCCAGACTCAACCCTGCCTCACGCTGTGGCTGAAGCCTCTGGTCCTGATTGTGATCTCTAGAAAAAACCCCAAGGGAGTCGGCAGAGCTACATACTGTGTATTAATCATGTGGAGTGCTATAAACCTCATTCCTAAGTCTGAAAGACAGTTATTATTCTAAAATAGCTACTTCTGGGGGATTTGCTACAGAAAAAAACCACCCCATAAACACTCCAGTAAAAACTAAAGAGAAGCAGTATGTAGGTAAAGTGCTTCAGTAATGTTTTGGTTGACATTACAAAAATAAATAGGTGATAAAAGAGGAAAAATAATTTGAAAAGCAATGCTATTTTCAAGCCTATATTTAGCATCTCTTTTTCTTATTTCCACTGCCAAGTCTTTTTAAGAAAGAAGATTAATGATTGACATTTCCCTACAGAACAAGTTCAAGCAAAGATTAATTTAAATTATGGGAGAACATATAAAAAGAAGTTTTGTGAATAAAAAAAGTTCAGCAGCACCCTACTACTGACATTTATGAGCTGTCAAATCTCATATGGTACATACCGGAATTGCTACTCTCTGATATTTTAATGTTTTTCTTTGGAAATTTTCTTTTGGGAGAGAAAGAGCTACCCTTACCAGATTTCACCAGATCTGATATTTTTACTGATTAGCGGAATATATCATATGATCAGCTGCAGACAAGAAGGACAGCTTTAGCTCATGCTAATATGAACAAGTCTCTGGGTAGCACCCATGTTAATTTTTAGTATTGCTCAAGGTTCATTTTATTTTCTTTCACACATAAGCAAGTGTTGCATTGGCCATGACAAGCAGCAAAGCAAAGCAAAAATATTACCACCTACCTGTGTCATCTAGTCTGTATTCCAGCTTACCTTGTAGTAAAAAAGGCTCTCCATGTGTAGATGGGATATACACAGTCATGGTCAAGATGGCTAACACCCCAAGGAACAGCTGGACAGACCACATCTTCTCCACGTTCCCACTACCTAAAAGCATTCTTCCTTCAGGCACGGTGGAGGACTTCAATGCAACCCAGTGCCAGATGAGCTCACTTTTAAGAGGCAGTGAATGTGCCGTGATTGCAAATGGCCTTTGGAGGAGGGGAGAAAAATATCTCTGGAGACATAATTCAACCTGTCAATATGATTCACTCCTTTGGGAGTGGACAGAACAACCCAGTTACAGATGTCAGATGGAACCTGTTCAATATATCTCACATCAGACTGATCTAATGAATTCTGATGTTCCCACAGGCATGCACTGTGCACACACATTGATACACATTCCATATGTACATACATTAAAAATATTTTTTGGTGGCTGCTCCTTTAATAGAGTTCAGACACGAAGACTCCCACATTAGCAAGGAAGATTTGTGAAACGTACAGTTGCCATATGTCAACAATTTGGATGGAATCAGGTTAATGGGTTTTTGTAATTTATCATCTCACTTCCTAGTGCCTATATTAATTAATGTGAGATATAATGAGTGCTGAAGTGGTGGGAAACAGAAAGAGAGAGCTCTTTTCATTTAACTGATTGGAGGATGTTGAATGTGTCTCACTCACCATGACTTATGGCTTTGTCAACGGGAAAGGCATCACACCCTATTTTGGGATTGTGTCTGAGTGGGGGAGTGCAGATTTGGCAGCAGATATGGAATACATCAAGGATGGGCAACTGTCTTCAGGTTTTTTTGAGGAAAAAAAGAAGTGGAAGGTCAGATGCTGGTTCTAACTGCACAGCCGTATTTTATTAGTTTAGAGCAAAGCATTGAGTATTGAGGTATATTGCACGTATTTCATGTCTTCTCAGGAACTCTATTTGTTGCCTATCCATCCCTATTCATCAGGGACCTGCTACTAGTTTCTATTACAACCTTACCAAGAAAAATGTCATAGTAGTAACAATGCTAAGCTTTGCTTCTCACTTCTGCTTCTTCTGCAGAACTGAATCATCTGTACTTGTCATGGTCTAACCCCAGCCAGCAACTAAGCACTAAACAGCCACTCACTCCCCCCCACGGTGGGATGGGGGAGAGAGTCAGGCCAATCTCTGATTTGTACATACACTCCTAGTGACTCACTTTGTGTGCCTTTTTGACACCACATTATGCCAGATTACCCAACATAGCTTCCTCTGATGGTACCTGCACTTCATCTTAACTGAAAGACGGTATGATTTCCATATTTGGGCTTTTGGCTTCTAGTCCCCAGCTCTCCCTACAATGTGCTGTGCTATAGAATGACTAGCCTTTTAATATCCCTTTACATATTTACTTTTTACTAAAAAATAGTGGGAGAGAGGCTCAGATTTTTGCAAGAAGCACTTACGAAATTGAATGTGATGCTTCTATTAAGCAATACTTTTCTACTGAGAAAATATTCCAAAATTTTCCCTGCAGTTATAATATGATAATATATACAAATAAACCAAACATGTCTTTTCCCTCAGTCTTGTGAACCAGCTGAAGTACTCCCCTTCTTCACAAAGTCTGGACTGGAGGACAGCTTTGTCCTAATGGGACCATTTTTCCAGCTGCCTCTGCCTCCCTAAGATACCTGTTTCAAACTGCTCATGAAGCAGAGGCCACAACTGGATGAGAACCATCTTGCACAGGAGTCCAAGGTGGACAATACTAGCTCTGACTCAAAACTGTATCCCTGTATCCTTAAGAGAAGGTCAGTCTGTTACTTGGTATTAAATGGCTTTCCAGGTCCCTACCAGACTGTCTTGAGATCTGCTGTAAAACTGACTTTGCCTTGATGTAGAAGGTGGGTTCCCCATCTCATCTAAGTTTATGCAGAATCTACAGACTCTGGCTGCTTTTTCATACCCTTGGCTGTAAGGCGTCATGAGCTATTGCCAGGCTCTTTCAGGAGGATGAGCTATTCCCTGAGATTTCCTCCTTCACTGCAGAAAAACTTCAGTTCTGGGCCACTGCAACTGTTAAGCCTCCAAAGCAAAGTGTGCCAGTGCTTTCAATGAGGGCCCTGGTGAAGATGAGGAACTGCCAGTCTACATTTACATACTAGAAAGGAGATTACTGGATGCTGTGAGGGGTGGATGCTCTGATCAGGTGGATGAGTGGGTGGATAGATGCCTGAGTACTGCTGCCAGACATTAGTGGGCTTTTTGCATTTGTTGCAATTATAAAGGTTGATTTGCAGTGTTGGGCTTCTATAAGACTCCCACCTAGACAATTCCTTTGCTTTTAGCCCATTTGTGTGAGTGTTGGAAACACTATTATATTTTATTGTTCTTATGTATTTTATTCCCAATAGGAAAACAACATTGTCTCCATATTCCCCTTATTACTTAATTGAGCCATAACGTCTTGTACATCACCCACTGAGCATTTTTGTCTAGAGCTCAAAGATAGTGGGAATACCTCTACCCCCCATGGCACCAGTCTGCATAAGCCTCTTCTTGCAGAAGTTTCTCTTTTCATAGGGCCATGCCGACTTCAGATAATCAAGCACAATCAAACTGGAAAATTGAAAAGGGTGGACAAACCCAATTAAGTCTAGAAGGCAAGACTGAAGAAGGCTTAGCCTAAACAGATGCCACTAAACTCAGCTGCATCAGCTGAGTGTTAGAGATGAGTACATGTATCAGGACCCTGAAGGTCTTAACAATCCCAAGCAGCCTCATCTGGGGCCTCTATCCCTCTCTCTGCCCACAGGCTGAGGAACCCTATTTAAGTTCAGCCCTGAGATGCTTTTGCTTCTGTTTGGGCTATGTTGAATGAATGCTGATCTGCAGCTCGTATATGTTTTTGTCTGACATGACCCTTACTAATCTAGACCCAGATGTGCAGGTTAATTTCCTTGTTTGACCTCAGACATGTTCCATCAGAGTGGACCTGTTTGGTGGTTACTGGACTGTGTTTGACTCTGGTTGCTAACATCTGGCCTGATTCTGACAAGTGGATTCACTCCCAGCTTGAATCTGGATCTGCCTAGGCTTCCCTGATCATTAGAGCTCTTGGCTGAATCTGCTGCTGTCTCTGGGCCTTCTCTGCTTGCATCCCTTGGGATGGGTCCCTGTTCTGCTGGCAGCATCACTGCACTTGGCTCCCTATTCCTTAGGGAGCAGTTGGCCCTTGCTGCTCTTAGGCATAATCTTCCTCAAAATGTTCAGCTTCTTTTTGTGCATAGACTCCTCTGTCAGGTAGATTCCCAGATATTGGAGCAGTGAAGACTTTCAGGTATGTTATATAAAGTCCCAATTTCTCCGAAGTCACTTTGGGCTTTGCTGTTAGTAGTAACAAAGCTAGGGCTGCCTTTCAAAAAGATGCAATCCCCAAATAACCTAACCTCAGTTTAACCCCAAAACAGTAACCCTTACTGTTTCAGAATAAGCCTTAGACAAGAGGAATTCAGTGTGGCTTTTGAGTGGAGGAGGAGTGCAGGAGGCAGTGTTGAGCTGCTTGAAAGCAGAACATGAAAGGGCTACTTTTTGGAGCCAGCTTGGAACGACAGCTTTCCAGACCACTTTGTATATTGCACATCTGGGGGCTGGAGAGAGAGAAAATATTCTTATTTTTTCCCAGACCTTCCTGAAAATGCATGAAAACATCACATGCATTGTGTATTTCAGGTGAACCTCAACAGCGTCAACAGGCTTTGCTGTGGTCTCCACTTAACCATAGTTTGCTTGGTCTCAAAGCAAACAACCTGCTGTGAGAGGTCCTGTCAGGGAAAAGCCTTTACTTAAAGTTGGGAGAAAAGGCATATGAACTGCCTTGCAACCTCTGCACCAGGCATGGAACTTGGCTGCAACCAGCTGGTCTTAGCTGTCAGAGACAGGATGTTACACTCTGTAGTACAGATAGGGAGGCTCCTGTATCATTTTCTTGCCTAGAGTGTTTCTAAGAATGAGAGTGGGGAATGCCAGCCCCATCAAAGCAGTGAAAGGTTAGTGAGCTTTTAGCAGGCAAGAAAAGGGAGCTGCCCTCACAGCAGGAGTGAAGTGAGCTTCACACACAATGTCAGAAAGGCAGAAGTCATCTTGCTCCTCCTCCTGGTTAGTGACTTATGGTCTACCATGTGCCTCTATCGCCTCTGTCAATTTACATGCTCAACAAACTGTTTCGATTTTCTGTAGCCAAGTACTTTCTCTCTTTCATAGTGTCTGCCTTTCTTGTTTGTATCACCATTGTAGACCTGGCACCATTTATCACTTCTATGCTCTTGTTGCATCTATCTGCCCCTCTGTGTCTCCAACTGTGCTTCACCTAGTAGAAATCAGAGCAGAAGGTACTGAAAACCATCCTATCCTATTCAGCCTTCATCCCTTACACATTTAATATTTTATTTCTCCTCTGCTTCTTACTCCTACCCTGGAGTGAACTTGAGAAAACAAAGCACACTTCAGTCCTATTATTTAAAGTGCCACTCAGAGGTGGTCAAATACTTCTGCTGATGTGTGCTGCAAAGTCCTTGACAGAGCAGCTTGACTGCAGAAAGGAATTAAAATATTGTGCACATAAGCCAGGAGAGCAGTCCCTCCTTGCAGCTCCCTGAGAGGAGGGAGTATGTAATGGGAAGGGAGGTGTAGTTACAAAATGAGATTCTCTGTTCCTTGGGGGACTGTTAAAACCAGTCAATATTTATGAAGCTTTTAGTCTGACTCATGCAATTTGCTTCCCCTTCTACGTGCTTGTCTTCGGGACTCAGCTGTTGCTTGGCATGTTACTGCCATAAAGTCAGATGCTATGGTTTAACTGTACCCTTGTTTAGAGAAAAGGGAAAGGTCCAAGGCAGACTGTAAAGCAAATCAAGTTGCCACCTTACTGCAAGCAACCAAGGGAGCACACAGAGGGAAGCATCACCAGCTCCCATCAGATGAACATTGTACAGAAGAGAAACAGTTCCTCATAGTTAAGGCAGCGGAGGGTAAGAAGTGCAAATGGCCTGGCTTTTACATTCACTGTGGGGGTTGTCAGGAAGCCGCTCAACTTTCCAGAGAACAAGCCAGCTCTGAAGTATCCTCCTGGAGTGAAGGACTGAAAAAGTAATGCAGGAATGTGAAAGTGTTGGATGTGGAAGGAGGCAGCCCATGGAGAGAAAGCAGGGAGCAGTCAGGTGTGGTGCCATTCTCACCTCTGCCTCTTAATCCTGGAGGAGCTGGAGCACCTCCTCTAGACTTAGTCTCCCATCGCTACTGACTGGGGTTACTTGGCTGAGTTTCCTGATGAGGAGATTAAAGCAATACAGAAACATTTTCTGTTTTGAAATGTACTGTGACCTGCTGGTCTCAAAGTAATTTCCAGTGATGCTCCTGAGTGGTAAATACTGGTGTGGCTGGGTAGGTATTAATACGATCCCTGTGCCAGGAGAGTGTCCTGTAAGAGGCATTATCTGGAATGACCTAGTTATACCATCAGATTTACCATCAGCTCGATCCCCCTCTGTTCTGACTCGCCTTCTGCAAGCCCTGAGTCTATCCTGGATAATGAGTGTGAGCAGTGTCCTTGCACTTGGCAGGGACATCAAGTGTTTAGTGATGCTGTGAGGTGTCTTTGCAAGAGTAGTATCACCTACACAAGCTAGTACTCCAGTAAAGCAATGGAAGTAGGAAAGCTGAGAGTGATTTGGAGCAGAAGCCTGCCCAGTTTTCTGGAGAACCTCTTCCCTCTCCATCATTTACAGGAAATTAAAGACCACTTGTGAAAATGGAAACCAATGTTAAGAAAGCAGCACATGGCCAACAAGAGGTAATTTCTAGAGCTGGGACTTGCCCTCCACAAATGTGTTTACAAACCCATCACCTTGACAATAGTGGCAGACTTCACCTTGTTTATTCTTTCTAGAAGATGGGTATCAGTGGTCATTATCACCTTTCCTGTGGGCACACAAAGCCAGGAGGACCCGAAGTGGTGGTCTTGGCATGTGGCTTCTGGTACAGCTTGCCATTATCTGCATGGAGGGGGAAAGTAAGGGCAACCAAGTATGAGATGCATTATCTCTACTGAGTAACATCAGACTGTACCAGGCAGCCTAAGCTTGACCCCAGGGAGCTGATGCATCTCCCTGGTGAGGTGGATACCCTAGATGGGCCACCAGAAACCCATATGTGCATATCAGTGTGGCAGTTGGGATGGACTAATGAATCTGGCTTCTGGATAAAATTGCTAGGGTAGCAGGGCTGGTTCTGGGATAGCTTCTGCTGAGCTAGCACACAGGGCACTGCCTGCCTGCATGGAATTATGTATTCAGAAAGCCTTATTTCCTCAGAAGCTTCGAAGCTGTTGGGGTGAGGCATTTACCTACAAGCGGTAAAATTCGTTGACTGCTGTACAGGCTAATGTGGACTTGGCAGTTCCCAGTGTGACCTCAGAGGAATGAGCTGCCTCTTGCTTTTGTTGTTGTTGCAGGTGTTAGGCTGATGATGCTCAATACTACCTGCATCAAGAACCTCTGTTCTTGATGTTCAAGATCGTTTGGTGTGGTCAGCAGCCATTGTATGGGAATGACTGTATGCATCCATCTCTGAACTTTCCCCTGAATTTTGCACACTGTGTTCTACTTCGATCAGTCACTCTCAGTAAGTCTAAATTGAGTGAAGATTGCACATATACTACTTTGGGTAACACAACCACATAGATAAGGCTGGGTGATTTCCTGCTAAAAGTGCTGGCTGGGGCACTTTTAAGGTTGTGGAGGTCTACCCTATCTGTCAGCTTTCACACGGTTGTTCCTCTTTCTTGCTCTTCCTTCTCTCAGTTCTCACCATCTGGCTTTTGGTTTATTGAGAAATGTTACCCATTTTTTTTTAAATTCTCATGACAGGTCACCCAAGAGAGGGCTTAGACGGTACACAGATCTGAGTTGTTTTGAGGAAACTTGTGTAGACAACCATAATCTTTGCATTTTGGAAAGCCTGTCTTCTTAACTAGCTTTTCATTTGCACCCAGGGCTTCTGACACTCTGATACTTCTGCACATGCAAAATAGTGCTTTGAGTGAACGCCAATACTTTCTGGATGTAAACTTGCATGTATAAAATCATGACTTGAAATGAGGGATCCAACTGAGACTGTAGGATATATCCATTATATCCATTCCTCACCTTCTGGCCTGCTTGCCATCCTGCAGCTTGCGAAACAAAGATGGCAGAAGTGATAAGACAAGATTCTGGTTGGTTGGTTGGTTGGTTTTGGTTTGGTTTTTTTGTGTGTTTGTTTGGGTTTTGGTTTTGTTTTGTTTGTATGTTTATATATCTATATATATCCAGAAAAGGATGGGCAGGTGGAAATCAAGTTAGGTGATTTTTTGGTAGATCTAGAAATTTTTTCAGAGTGGAATATAGCAAACTCACTGCTAAGCAAGAGCTGCATTGACTTCAACCCCCATCACACTCCCTTTAGCAATGCTAGTGTGTTGAAGTTTCATCCAGGTAGTTATGACTGAATAGCTGAGAACTGGCCAAGGTGCTTCATCACTATCTGCCACATTTGTTTGGTTTCTTACACCTTCATTGTGTGGATTTGCAGGCAGCTCCCAGCAGAGCACTGGGTGAATAAGATACTGTTCTGGTGGGTTGTGTTCTTGTGACATGTAAGATTAAGGAAAGATTCATAGTGAATGAGGGAAGAAGTAGCAAATGTACCACTTTTGGTATTACTTCTCGCTTTCATTGGTAAAAGAGAATTTTTGGAAGACATTTGATGTCTTTTGCTGAAGTGAAACTTAACGCTTTCACTTGGAAAAAAAATCACTAAAACTACAACCCTTGCCAAACGTATTTGTAAAACTGTGGGCAGAGATGCAGAGCTAATTTGGACCTTGCATTTCCCGGGGTAGCTTACACAAACATCCATGCATGTAACAAAGCTGTGAGCAGCTTCATACCTGTCTTCAGATTGTATGAGTTCTCTCTGCAACTTGAAAGCCAATAAAAGCCCTTGTTCTGTAAATGCGTGACTCATGATTTTCCTAGTACCCCTCATTATGTTACATGCAAGCTCAAGTTTAGTTTCCTCTTTGTTCGTTCTTTGTAATCATTCTATTCATTACCCCTGGTGTGATCTATAATACCTTAATCCTTGCAGGCTCCTACTCTCCTTGTTCTTCAGGGAGCCTGAATTCCCACAGGCACTGTTCAGCTGCCTACGGAAATTGCACACCTGCTTCTTAGTGTTCCTTGCCAATGCTATAATGTTTGCTTCCTCTCATTGGTCCCTTCTGGCACAGGATTTCAAACCTCTCTTGAAGTGTCTTAGCTTAGAAATGCAGGGAGGTTAATAACTGAAGTGTTTGGGTTTTTTCCCAGCGTGTTTTTCCGCTGTGTCCCTACATCACCTGTCCCCCAGAAGACCCTGCAGCATCCTGCAGAGTTGATAGCAAATCCCCAAACCTTGATTTTTATTTATTACAGGCAGGAAATGGGGTGCTTGCAGCCTTTAGGCTTCTTGAAGATAGAAAGGAGCATATGCTGGTTTTTATACCAAGAATTTTACATTGGGGAGAAAAAACAAAAGCGTGTGTCCCCAGCTCAGGTGCAAAGGAAGGTTAGTCCTCTGGCATCAGTCACCACTGACCTACAGGTTTTAGACATGGGTTTGTGCAGCACCTGATACTGTGAGAGACATAAACCCATTTCCCCTCATCCCTTTTCATTGACCATTAACTGATGCACACACGTGTAGAATGTAGAATCATTATCTTCTATGTGTATTTCTACAGCAGCCAGATCAGTTGGAAGTTAGCCTTGGCATTGTTAAGGAAACTAACAAAGACTGTTTTGTTGAAAGTTAACATCTTGATGAGGCCTAATTTATTTCACAGTTGTTGTTATCCTGTTGACCTAAAATGACAGCAGGAGACTTGGAAAGGTGCCTAGTTTATTTAAGAAGCAAGCACAAAATTATCTCTCCCTGCCTACAGAAAGAGCATAGCAGCATAAGGCACTCCTTGCTCCTGGTCCCAATGCTCTGCCTGGCAGCTCCTGCCCCTAACAGCTCACCATGGCTTTTCTGAAGGCCAGTTGAGACCATGTGGCTTTTGTCTGTTTTTAACAGCTTCAGCCTCTGCTTTGCACATCTCCTCACAAGTGTTTTCAATGCTGTGAGAGCTGGGAAGTGTTATGTGGTGCACCAGCATGACAATCTGCATACATCCAGGAGTGATGTGTTTGGGGGCAGGATAAAATATGTGGGGCAGGTAGGTTAAGTACCTAGTCCTGGGGATCCCTGGGGTTTAAGACTTGTGTGGAAGTACAGTCCCAGCGTCATCTCTGAGCCCCTGCCCACAGCTGTCAGCTGAAGCACACTCCTCACTGGTCATGGTGTGCCTGGTACATGGGGTTTGCCAATGGAGAACAGCTGTTTGGAAGCACAAAAAGGGCACACAAAGGTAGGACAAGAGTCCAGAGTCACAGCCTGCAGCAAGGATCAGTCTCCCTGGATATAAGGAGAAAAATCACAGTAAGCAAAGAATGGAATAGAAGCTCAGAGAGGTGGTATGATGTCTAGTCCTGGAGATCTTCAAAACTCACCCAGGCAAGGCACTGAGCAACCTCATCAGAGTTTGAAGTCTGTTCTGCTTTGAGCAGGGAGTGAGAATACAGCCCTGCAAATTCCCTCCTGATTGAAGTTACTCTGTGAAAGAAGAGTTAAAGGTGTGTGCCATATACTTTGGGCCAGTATGGTTGCTTTGGGCCTCTGAAATTATATGGGCTTGTCTTCCAACAGAAGCTCCTGTGAGATGAATTACCTGCTTTTATGAAAGATTGAAGTGTCATCTTATTATCTTAAAGTGTTTAGTTGTGCCAGCTTTATTTGAATTCATCTACCCATTGTAACATATACCATTTGTCAAGCTAGATGCTGTACAATTTGCACAGAAAAAGCTGATGTCAGTCTAGCAGAACAAAAACCTCCCATGCTGCTTAGAGGCAGCTTTTAGACACAAGTGAGAGTTGGGAGGGCAGTTTGAGATCCACCACAATAAGGTGCCCTCTGGGAGCATAAGATGTCATAATGCTGCAGTGCTAGCATTACATCAGCAACTCGTTCCCTAGAGCCTGTTTAATTCCCTCATCCTTAGTCCTGCTGTGGTTAGTTTTGGGTTTTGTAGCTGTCTTTGAAATTTTCTGCAATCTTCAAGTGATTTATGCCATCTTCCAATCTCAGAAACATCTCAAAAATCAAACTAAGATGAGAGGGAAATCCAGTGTCAAGAATGCAAAGAAAAGTCTTTGGTGTGTAGGACCCTGTCTTAGGGAACAGTGTTGACAAATGCTGTTCACGGTTTTTGCTTGTGTTACCCCTCCCAGAAGACTGTTCCAACCTTTCTGTGCTATGACAGCTAGACATGTTTCCCTCACTTCCAGCACCAAGAAAATAATGTCATTTACACTGTCGCCCTGTATTTTCCTTGGGTCGTGGCAGAGCTCACCATCCAGCTGCTATCACTGAGCTTCAGCAGATCTTGCAAGAACAAATAGACTTGCATGATTAAGGGAACCAAAGGAAGGCATAAGGTGCTACATAATTTATGTAGTAGAAACCTGAACCCAGGAACCTCACGCATTACTCTGCTGTGACCCTGAGCATGAGGTACCGGATTTGTCTTTAGTGAAGCTGCACACAGCCAGGAGAAACACAGCTCTCACTTAACAGCAGCCAGTCACATCAGACCAACACAGTATCTCTTGAATGCAGTGCAGGTTATGACTAATTTATGTTGCTGGATTTGGCCCTAGCCAGACAAATTAATATGATACAAATTCATTACTGAAGACTAGAGCAAATAGTTGTATGCATAGAGTAAAACACATGATCACCAAGATACACAGCTTAAAAGTTGTGTTCATAAATGTAGAGTCAAAGTGGGTTCTGTTGCACTAAAGCTGCTGCATTAATGTGAACACCTTACGCTTTCAGCTTCTGCTGCTTTGTACTGAATACCTTATACTAAGAGAAGGGCAGGAGAAAACCATATTCCAGTTTTAGAAAGCTGTGACCTGTGTCAGATCAGTACATTCTGTGCCATTTCTCCCGCATATTCCTGGTTGCTTGGCCTCTTTTTTTGTCCTCTGTTTTGTCCACTAATCAATGCTTATTCAGCAATCAAAAAGCTTGATTAGTAAAAGGTGAAGGATGGCCAGAGGAACAGACTGAGTTTGGAATATACCGAGTTCAAATTTAGGAGAAACTAGAAATGGACTTTTAGACTCTTCCTTGTTATGGAGTTGGCTGCAATCATGGGGATTATTTGCAAGCTGTCTGGTTGTATCGCTTGTGTGAATGGCAGAGGGTTTAGAAAGAAGAGCTGGATCTGTGACAGGAGATAATCTGTGTGAGCTGCCCCTTGGATGGACAAAACCCCATGACTAGCTCCCATGTGTATGGTCACAGGGAGTACCTTGTAGCAGGGGTCATCCTGGGCACTACTAACCTCTCAGGAAAGGGGTATAATGGCCTTCTAGGCAGAGGGCTTGTCAGCTCTCAGTGTATGTCAGCACACAGATAAGTGTGCTAGGTGTGAGTGAGAGGAGATCATAAATACAGACAATTCAGTGACTTTTTCTGTGGAAAAGGCTGAGTAGATGATGGAAAAGTAAAGGCAGTAAGCTTAAAGGCATAGTCTATACCAGCTTTGAAGATGATGAAGTACTGTTTGAAATGGGCAGAATTAAGGACTAACAGTTCGTGAGTTTCGGAAAACAGGACCAAAAAGTTCTGGAATAGCACAAGGCTAACCCTCTGGAGATGGATCCTTTTTTTGCAGTCAGTTTCTTCCATGTTTTTATTTTTTAGTAAAATTGATATTTTATTTGCCATTTTTTCTGAGATCTGATATCCCATTATGTCTCCCTCTCAGTTCTTGTCCTAGTCACCTAGGAGCTCCCTGGAGCCTGCTGAAGAGAGGGAGCAGAAGGGCTCTCCCCCATCCCTATATCCTGTGCTGAACATGGCATAGGGGCTACAGGACATTAGAAAAGAAGCTGGAGGCCACTCATTTCAAATGTGGTAATACTGACTTTGCTGCTTGCACACTCCTGAGATACATGTTTATTTATGGTCAAAACACTAAACAGTTGACATGAATATTTGATTGTACTGAACAGACAAATTCTGACATCCCTAAACTCCAAATCCTCTTCCTTTTATCTCCTCCTGCTAGTTCAGAGGACATCATCTTATGCTGGTTTTTTGCTGCTGGAAAACAAAGGTGGACTGCAAGCATGAGTCCTTCCCATTTCTGCCGAAGGCTGGCTCTAACCCTTACGTGGCAGTGTGCTATTAGTGTTCAAAGGCCTCTCAAGGTGCTCCTTGGCCAGAAATCTCGTCTGCAGTGCTTTCCTCCAGATGTGCCCATTCCGACAGACAAACTCATCCTGTCTCCCTTGCTTACTCTCCCTGAAGGGGTCGGGCTAGCCGCTGGGCAGTTGGCTCGGCTGAAGGCACGTTTTCGGCTCCCAGGCCGGCGGCACACATGCGGGTACTGGGGACAAATGCCTTTGGGATGTGGAAGAAGGGGAAGAAGGGGAAGAGACCCCGCGTCCGGCACGGGGGAGAGCCGGGGACCCGAGCTGTCCGAGCGGTTTGAAAAGCCGCTCCGACGGCAGTCGGGGATCCCTCCGTCTGAAGAAAATAAAGTAGTAAAATTAACCATAAACAAACGCGCCCAGCGGCTGCCTGTCCCGCTGGAGAAGGGAAGGTGGGAAAGCCGGGATGCAGCCGTCCAGCTGCCGGGAAGGGGGGCCGAGGGGCGGTGAGCGGTGGCTCCGCCCCACTCGGCGCTTTCTGTCCCTTCCGCGGCGCCGTACGGCCGGCCGCTCTGTCTCCATCCGCTGCCAACTTTGTACCGCGGGGTGAGGGCGGCACTGCCGCGGTTCTGCCCTCACCTCACCCGGCGGGCGAGGGACCGGTCCACAATGGCCGGGATTGGCATCGACCACTCCAAGCTGCCCGGAGTCAAAGAAGGTAGGGGTGACCCGCGGGGAGGGAAGGCAAAGCCCGGCCCCGGGGGGCTGGACGGGACGGGGCGGTTTTGGGGGAAGAACGGGATAAACTATTTTGAAACAAAACCTTATTTTACATTTTCCGCTTGCTCCTCGTGGAGCCGGGTCAGCGGGGCGGGAATGGGATGACACGGTTGAGGGGGCCCTTCGGGGTTTGCGGGAGCCGTCCCGCTTTCCCGTGCGTTGTCCTCAGCGGCTGTGCGGGTCGGAGGGCGGGCAGGGAAAGAGCAGCGTTAGCTTGATGGAGAGCCGCTGCCGTCCTGCGGGCCCGGCTCGCGTCCCCGGGCAGGGAAGGGCCGCCTCTCCGCGGGAGCAGGCGAGGAGCGGCGGGGGGAGGGGGCCAGCCCTTTGTCTGCGCCGAGGCTGCCGCCGGCGCTTCGCCTCCGTTCCCCGCGCCGCGCCCGGCCAGCGGGCGGGAGTCGGGCCCGGCTAGGAGCGTGGCCCGGTGCGCTCCCACGGAAGACGAACCGTGCTGTGAAATAGCCGAGAGACCATGCGGGTACTGACATACAGACGCGTAACTCACAGTTACTGCTCGGCTGGGCGTGGGGGTTCCGCTCGGGGCTTTGAAACTGGGAGCAGAACTGCGAATATTCACGAATTTGGTGATTTGAGGAAGGCTGGGGTTGTCGAGGACACGGTTAAAAATACTTTATCCTGCGGGGCTTTTGCGAAGACAATGCCCCAAGCACTGAGCTTTGGAGTACCAAGCAGCCTCCTCCACCCTGCAAGAACCCCTGTACGCCCCAACAGCGCAGGGGAAGGCTGGGCTGCAAACAGCCCTGCTCACTTTCTGGGTGTCTGGCCACAGTGGCTGACCTTTTAGCCTGGGCTCAGATCCACCTTCAGTTGGGCCAGATGGGCCTCAGCTTCCCTGTTAGCAGAGTATCTGCTTCACATGTGTGCCTTTAAGCTTAATTAAAGGCGCCCTGGAGCTGCTTTAGGTTTAGAAAGCTTTGTACGAGGTAGAGTCTGTTCTTTTTGACAGTGGTGTAAATCTGCAGAAGCTCTGTCAAAATCAAGTTAGTTTAGATTTACGCGGTAGTGGTAAACATTGTGTGCCTGTCGAAATATAACTAAAATGCCGTAATTTGTTTTCCTTGCCACTGGCCATTTGTTTTCCTGTTTGTAAATTTCGGTTTGTAGAGAGTAACAAATGTGAATTTCATGATTCAGCTAGTTAAAAGGCATATGTCTGTACAGGAAGCTGGAAGTCCCTTTTGACCTCTTGTCATCCTTTAATGCTTCACTTCTTATTGCTACTGAAAGAAAAGCGATATTGGTGTTCTGAAGTTTTAGAGGTTAACGTTGGTCCTATTAAGTCATTAGCAAAATTGTTACTAGTCATTTTAGCATGGCCAAGGTCTCATTCTTAGAGTCTGTCCACACATGGTTATTTGAGAAAATTCATCCAATTAACCTTTCCAATGGGTTGATGAAAGTGAATTAAATCCCTGTGTAGATGCTCTTATTCAGAATTTAAGTAGCCTTGATTTGATTTACCTTGATCCATTTTTGACATGGACAGAGTTAAGGGGTCACTTATGTGCTGAATGAAAGTATGTTTACAGGGCTGCAATGTAGCTCAACCAGCCCTTGCTAAGTTTGCACCCACGGTTAGCATGGATTAAGTTTCAAGAATGTCCTGGTACGACAATCCGTTGTTACTCAATAGCAGTTGAATGAAAGTAACATCCCAGAGCGGCTCCAGCATGCAAGGCTGATGAGGCCTGAGCCACGTTCTGCAAAGCCTCAGGCATGTTTCACCCTTTCGGTTTAGTGACATCATTTGTTTTTATTGTGGAAAGTGTTGAAACCAAGGTATTCTTTGGATTATATCTTTTCGTGCCCGGTGTTAATGCCAATCAAGAAAAGAAATGCATCACCTTACATACCTAGGGAAATATTTATAGTTCCTGTTAGAGAAATCACTGTTGATCCTTAGGAAAAAACATTCCTTTTATTCATCGGGAGTAAAGGTCGGCTTAGTCATTCCTTAACAATGAAGAACTTTGTTTTGAGTACTTTGTTCTTCACCAGCCCTCCTTTGGATAGGAAGATGGTGTGTCTAGGTTCTTTCTCTCTGGCTGTAGGTAGAGACAGGCTTATCCTTCTCTTCTCGTGTGGTCTCAAAAACTCTTCTACAAGTGCAGTAATTTCTGTGCAATAATAGCAGTGAAAATCTGGTAACTGTAGCTAGGTGTTGCAAGAAGCCTTGCTTCTTTTGTTTGCTTTCTTTTTTTATCTTTAAAAGCACTTATATTAGCCAAAGGCCTGATATAGATGGCATTTTGCCTTTGAAAACTGCTTCAGCTGGTCTAGTTTATTTTGTGGGCGGGGGTTTACTGATGTAAAATACACCCACAAAACACTTTTTCTAATATAAACTAAACCTTGGGGCTGCAGCCTAGTGTTATAGAGCTATTTTTCCATGAGCAGTATAGTGGATGTTCTGACCACTGTGGTCAGTAAAGCTCTTGTAAGTTATTTGCTGAAGGTTTTAGTGTTAGTTGCAATCTGTGGGCTGAGTTTCTCTGCCTGTATTTCTATGTGGCTCTCAAGTGTTTGTGACATTTTCTCTTCACAAAGCAGCGTTTGCTCTGTGCTCTTTTGACCCTCCCCCAAGGGATTGTTCAGCTCGGTGTGTGTAGATCATTTTTACTAGAGGTCTCATTTGTAAGCCTTTTGTGCACAAAAGCATCCTGGAAATATTATTTCAATTAGTTACTTATAAAGCAAATAAAAGAAACTAGCTTGGATTCTGCTTGACCTCTAACTGTGCCTCACCTCTTGTGATTTGATGCATTACTAGCAGCTAAAACTGCGAAGGGCTGTGCCCCCTCCTTGGCTGCCTGTTTTAAATGAACTCTTCTGTGTGGCTGCCCATGCCGTCTCAGTGCTGTGTATTTCGCCTTGGACCTGGGAGGCATCTCTGCCTGCTGGATGTACCTGTGATCCCATCTGTTGTTCCTGCCTTTGCCAAAAGGCTGAGGTCTGTGGCAGTGGCTTTGCGAAGGGGATCCTGTCTGCTAAGACTGATGCGTAGTCCCTCATCCTGTGCAGTCTCTGAGAGCCATCCGTTGTTAGCAGTGGCAGGTAAAACCCAGGTATGGAGCTCCTCACCAGGGTTCCTGATTTTCCTGCTGGTTTGAATCCTTTGTGAGGAGAGAGAAGGGAGGAGTGTGGGGAGGAGGGACCCTGAGCTCTACCCCAGCAGTACATGGCTCTTTGAAGTGTGAAAAATTAGTGGCTTAAGTGATTTTATTTAATTCTGGTTTTAATAATGTTATAAAGTCATTACATCTGTGCCAATCATTAGTGCCAACCATGCTGCGCTGCTGTCT
The DNA here is from genome assembly GCF_963264785.1 of Psittacula echo. Lineage (NCBI taxonomy): Eukaryota > Metazoa > Chordata > Aves > Psittaciformes > Psittacidae > Psittacula > Psittacula echo. Next base: position 26,787,666 of record NC_137740.1, on the reverse strand, counting down.
CTTGAGTTCCAACCTTGACAGAAGCTGGTTGTGCCACCTGTGGGTGGAGAGACAGGGCAGCAATGCTCACACTACAGTTTCAACTCTTCATTAAACAGCAGATTTGACTTTCTGAAGCTCCTGAGCTATATATTTCATGCTGCTAGTTGTAGTCTGCTGCCAGAGGCCAATTTTGCAAATGTGGTAGTAAAAGATATACCTCTGACTGCAGTCTTAGGGAAACAGGAAGGGCTTGAATCTTTTTCTGTCTTGGCTAGGCGCTCTCTGGGGCAGGCAGCCTGGCTGGCTCTTTTTTGCCTTAACGTAAATTGAATAAAAGTTTGCTGTATGCATCAGTCTTCCTTTTCCTCCCAGCAACAGCACCTTCCCTCTGACCTCTGCAGCTGAAGCAAGTGACTGGGAAGGGGAGTGGCAGCTCTGAGGTGCAGTGTCTCAGGTTCCCATGTAACAGACTGATGTTATTGGCTTATACTGGGACTTTTGGTGCCTGTGTATGCTCAGCGACACAGCAGTGGACAAAAGAAACTTGATATGTGTCAGAAGTGGAAGTGGGTTCAGAAAGTATTGATGGCTGGCATGGTGTCTGGTGAGGAGGGATTCTGCTTTGGGATTTCTTGAGGGCTGATGTTGAGGGATGTCAGCTGTACTCATGTGGAGGAAGGGTTGGCCTTTAGCTGGATTAGTATAATCACGGCAACAATTTTGAAAGCAGCTGAGGGTCAGCCCAGTCACTGAAGCCACCTGCCCTGTGCCCTTTGGCTCCAGCTGAGGTTTTTGCTTGCAGCATGTTTTGCATGTCATGGTTTTCTGCTTTATGACTTCCTCAGAGAAGGGCTCTGAAAAAATCAGGCAAGCTGGATGGCTCAAGAGCAACAATGAGGTGGAGAGTGATGGAACATAGACACAGGTCACTGGTTCACACCCAGCTCTTCTAAGTAACAGGAGGTCTGCTTTTCCAGCATGCATGAGTTCAGTAGCTGAGGCTATGATACTCATGTCGCTTCTAGTTAAAGCTGGGTGAAAGTTTTATTATGCATTCAGTTGTTCTGGGTCTGCAGTGCTTGGCAGAGGAGATGGGCAGGTTTAGCGTATTTCATACTCTTGGCTCCAAAATGTAACTGATCAAGCAGGTCTCCCTCCTTCCACTTAAAATCCTTAGCACTTGTCCCCTGCAAACTGCCATGGAGGTTTTATTGAGGCAGAAAGATTGCCCAAAAAAGCAGTCTTTGGCAGAGAGGAGCTTCCAGACTCATATTGATGCCTTCTGCAGAGACATTTCCTTAGATACTGACAAGCTTTTGGACTGGAATGAAAGGGGGCACAGTCTGTTTTGCCCTGATTCCTGGGGTTGCAGGGAAGGGAGCTTCCCCCATCTGTGATACGAGGACATTGGCCATCACCCATTGCTGCTGTCCAGGTAATGATCCCAGCTGAGTGGTGTGTTGCAGATGGCATTGTGTTTGCTGTGCCCACTGGCCTCTGATTAATCTTTCATTTCTGGTGACTGTGAACGACATCGGAGAGTGTGTACGTGCCAGGCAGGAGCTGGAGTTGGCCGCTGCGAGGAGCCCAGGATGCCAGTTGTGCACTCACTTCTAACAGGGCTGGGAAGAGAGCAGGAGAATGCAGCATCACACTGCATGTGTAAGAGGATGTTGTGAACCTTGCATTGAGCAATGAAGACCAGTTAGGCCTGGGTGCTCATAAAATCTATCCTGTAACCCCGGGCACCTTGTGAATTAAGTTGAGCGGAGGTATTGCTTTCCCTGGGGAGAAACGTGTGGATGAAAGCCTGGTGAGAAGACTGACACAGCCCTTCTGCGCCTGCCCAAGGATTTTGTGTCAGGCTTCAGAAGCCCAACTGATGATTATTTTAATGGCATGCTAACCGTAGTGTCACCAGAATGCTCTGTCAGCCAAATAAAAATAGTGAGAGCTTTTTGACTCAGGCCTGGGTTGATGGTAGTTTGGTCTGTGCACTCTTGACCATGTTGCCTGTGATGAGTGCTCTTCAGGACAGAAAGTCGAAGTGAGTTTGCAAGTGAGTCAGTCATCTTCACTTCTCTTTCCAAAGGAGGTATAAAAAGCTGTGTGCAGTAAAACTTTGAGTTCTTGTGTGCATATGGATATAGTTTGTTCTTTTCCCAGCCCTTCTGCTGAACCAGGACTCAGTGGCTGGGGGAATCAAGAGGAAATATTACATGGGCTCAATATGTGGTGGTCAGTAAGTGATGACAAGGGGAAAGAGGACACAAATGAGCAAATATTTGAAGGCACTGGGAGACAGGCATATGTTAAGGACAATGCTGACCTGAGAAGTAATGGGAGAAAAGAGAGGAAGGAAGTTTATGCAAACAGCAGTATTTCCTAGCAGGGAGAGATCACAGATGTTGGGTTTCTTTCTTTCTTTCTTCAGAAACCTCTCCAAAAGACATGGTGAGTACAGCTTTGGCCTTTTACAGTCAGACAGGAAAAGAGACTTGAGTGTGCCCCGTCAGGGAATGTTCCTTGCAGAAGTACTGTCATCACTGACCTGGTATATAGGCTGGGGAAGTGCTAGCCTGGATTGGGCATCCCCAGCACTGGTGGAAAGCCTCTCCCCCTCTGCATAGTGTAACAGCTTTGCATTGCAAAAGCACCTAAGCTTATCTTTCATATGTCTGTTATGGATATGGCAAATGTTACTTGTGGGATCCTGGTGGGAAGAATGTTTTTCTCCCTCTGTTCTGAAGTTAGCTATATTTATTGGGGTGGTGGCTGGTGGGATGGGGGGGATTTATGTGCTGAATTCACCAGGGCCTCCTGGAGCCTTTGGCAGGGCTGCTGGAAATGGTGGAAGACAGCAGGGAAAGACCTGGGAATTTTCCAAACCGCCAGGGTGTTGCCTGTTTTTGTGGCATGCAGAGAACACTGCTTTCACACAGGACTGTGCTCTCCTGCAGGCGATTTCCAAAGGTTTCCAAAGGAAGCTGGTGCTGGGAAGACGCAGGGCTCTCCTGAACTTATTTGCAGTGCTGGAGGGACTGGGTCCTTGGCTAGGTCTGCACAGCCCTGCCTGCATTCCTCACATCCCTGATCCAAGGTGGAAAAGGCAGGTTTGCCTGGAACTCTTGATTGCAGTGCCCAGTTACCTGGTACTCCAGGCTGTTGTCATTGCCCAGAGCATCAGTTTTGGCCATGTAACAGGTGAACATGTTAGGTGAACTTTGTTTCTTTGTTTTTTATTTTAAGAAACTGTGAGAATATAATATCACCTGAAGGTGATTTACCTCCCAAAGCAAAAATCTTACTTCTGACTGACTTGGACCTCATTTTGTGATCTCACAAAAGAGACTTTTAAAAGGCTGCCAGCCTGCTGCATCTTCCTTGTGCTTTGAAATGCACATGAGCTGTGGGCACTCATGCCACAAAATGGTTTGCTCCAGGTTGATGCTGGGATCTCTGCCTCCTTGCCCATCTGGCCCTGGAGGCCAGGGACTTAGTTTTACTGTCTAATGCCCCTGTTTTAAATCTGTAGTTGCTCTGAGGGCAGGGTGCCAATGCAAGGCTGTGACAGGAAAGGGGACGTGTATTGTTACTGCTGCAACTTTACTGATTTGTGACTCTTGTAGATGAATGTGAAGGTTTGTCTGATCTGGGGCCAGCTTTGGTACTTTGTGTTCTCCAGAGCTGACTAATAAATCTGGAGAACTTAAATGGAGGAAGTGTGGGGTGGGTGAAGGAGGTGGGGGGGGGAAAGGAGAGAGTACCCTTGAGGAGCTGGCAGAACAAGGAAAAGGGGTTTTGAAACGAAGCAGAGCATCCTTGGTTGGTTAGGCAGAGGAAGGTTGTTCTCACAGAGCAGATTTGCAGTGCTGGCAGCAGCTGAACTGGTGGCAGACAGGAGTCCTAGAAGCTGCCTTTCTAGGAAAAAGGAAGCTGGTGGAATCTGCAAGAATCAGAGCTTGTTGCAGGATCGGTTCAGACATCCCCAGCTTCAAATGCAGCAGCTGGCCACGTTTCCAGTAAGCTTGGGAGGCTGCTCTGAGGCCCATTCTGTTGGAGCTTTGCTTCTCTTGGTATCTCAACTGGATGAATCAAATGTAGTTTGTTCATGTGTGCACTGAGGTTGTGGTCCATCTTTCCAGCTGCAGCTACTAACCTCAGACTAGGCTTGGTTTTTCACCCGAAGGCTGAAAAGAAAGCGGCACCTCTGACGGAGTCTTTCTTTGGCTTGTTCTCTCCAGAGATGATTGTTCCTCCATATGACTGTGGGTCTCTGTGGTGTAAAACCACACTGTGAGGTTGTGAGAGGAGCTGGAACCTTTGTTTTGGAGCTTGGCACCTTCTGCATGGGCATGAGGCTTCCACCATTCAGCCTTTCTTAAATAGTTATCAAACTGAGTCAGTGTGTGAACTTGTATCAGAGGGGCATTGAGAGCTCCCTTTCTGAATCCCTTGTATTTTGCTACATTATCTTTTAGGATTAAGCTGGAGGAGAAGCCTGGGAGAGCTGACACTTTGAATTATCTCCGCTCCCAGCTGCCAGCCTGCCTCTCTGGAGCTGCTGTTTGAGCTTATTCACCACAACCTCAAACTGAGGGCTTTAGAAATGCTAGTGAAGCATCCAGGGTGCCATGGCTCCTGAAAGCCACCCTGAACCACAAATTGGACCTGCCAGCACTCTGCAGAGAAACTACTGAACTGAGCAAGGGATTTAGGTTTGTATTTAGAAGAGAACAGAAGTTTTGGGAAATTCAGCATGTCCTTCTAAGAGTTGTGTAGTATAAAATTGCCTAAAATGCTGAAATAAAAGTTGAAATTAACAGATCAAAGCACAACATGGTGATCATCGAGATGGATGTGGGGGAAGGGAGCCTGTATAGTGCAAATCTCTTGAGATGTAAACTCCATGCTGAGCAGTTCTCTGAGTGGGTGGCTGTTTTGAGTTGTGCAAGAAAGGAAACTGTTTTTCTTTCCCCCCTCATTTACACCAGTTTAAATGAGTGGTGTTGGGCGTAAAACTAAAACTGTCCTGACATCCTGTCTGCAAAAGAAACAAAGTCCTCCAGAAAAGGACAGTGTCATATAATCTATGGGATGCTGCTGAAGGCATGATTTACAGCTACAGTAGTGCTCATGGGGATACCTGTGAGCCAGGAATTTTAACTTCTCCTGGTGAAGGTAACTCCTGTTACTCTCTGCAGTGACTTTTGTGGTGCTTTGCCTTTGGGCAAAGTGAGGGTAAGCCAAACATGTTGGAGGCAGTGGTGTTTATTTTTCTGTGATCCATGGCTGGGAGGCACTGGTAAAAGTTGACTGCTAGGAAAACTCCCTGTCTTTATTTTTGGTTGTTTATTTTGCCCATGTGGTGTTAGCTGAGTCAGCTGAAGCTGTGTCAGATGCTGGAAAGGATGAGCTGCACAAGCAACTTTTGTTTTAATTGATTATTAAGATTAACTTCCCCTACACACAGACCCAGTTATGTATCAAGATACCGTGAGTGGGACATATGCTTGGCTGCCTGTGGTCTGGCAGCCAAGTCAACAATGACTCAGCTGGTTGTTGAAGTAGCTGAGCCGTACCTGACCAGTATATCTACCTTGAGGTTTTTATACCTGTCCACATGGATGTTGCTGATGAGTACACAGTGCAATGGCTGAGCCCACCAGTGACTGTTTGGGCCTAGGCAGTCCTGTACAGGCTGATGAACACCAGGTCACTCAAGAAAGCTACAGAGATACTAGTATTATGAGCCTAACAGGTAATGGCTTACAGGCATTAGCATATTGTGGCTTCTACAGCTGCTCTCTGATTTAAAGTGGGAAAATACTGTATATATTCAACTCCTCAATGCACGGGCATTTCTGGAATAGGAGGCAGCAGCTGTAGCAGTAGTGTTGGCTATAAGTGTGAGGGGTTTTGGAAAGTTCTTGTGGCTCAAGAATACTTCACATCTGGGGACTCATCTGGACCTGGCTGAAAAGGTTGAATTTTCAAAGCATGGGTACCAGTACTCCATGCCATTTTAAAGTATGTCTGTGTGTTCAAGCTCGAGCAAAGGCTTGGAGAAGGGTGGTGTCAACTCAGCATTTTCTTCTGGAAGTCAAAGACATGGTCTTTAACGTTCTTGATCTATTGGTTGTGTTTTAACCTTGAAATATAAGAAGAGTTGCTCTTACTTAGATTGCAGATGAAGTGATATAGGATGTGATTATCCAATGATGAAAAAGATGGCAGCGTTCTGTAATAAAGGCAGAATGATAAATTTTATCAATTTCTGTGGCTGGTGTATGCTTGAAAATGACCTTTTGAGGTCCCTTGTGGTACTGGTTTTTTGTGATCTTGGGCATCTCCAGCTTCCTGTTTATACTATGCAAGCACATCACCTTCTGCATTGAGGTATTCAGCAGATGTGCTCTCAGCTTGAGGACTGCTTTATGGTACTGTTTGGAGGCTTGTTTACTGAAGTAAGTATGTCAAACTAGTAGCTTCAGAGAGGGCATTCTGTGAATGCTGCAGATTTCTATTTCAAGATAGGTTAAAAAATAGACTCATGTTCTAAGAATTTGGTTCCAAAATATGTAGTCTTCCCTTGTAAAGCGTTGTTAGGCATGTGAGAGCTTATTGTTGGAGAGCGGTGCAGATAGAGCCCAAACCTCTCATGGCCTTGAGCTCAAGGCATTAGCTTAGAGCGGAGAGAATAACTGCCTTCCCAAATCCCAAGCTGTTCTTAGTTTCCAAGGCAAGACTGCCATTAAAAATCCCCATGGTTCTTCGACAATTTTTTGAAATTTTTTTATTTTGCATGTTTACACTGTTGAGAATTAGGCTGAGACGCCTCAGTTTGGTTCCTCATGGGGCTGCCCAGTTTCTTTATACTGTCTCGTAGCTCCCAGCTACGTGAGATACGCTGGTGCTGTGTCTGAGAAGCAGAAATTGTTCCCTTCCCCAGGCAGCCCTGCCCTCCGCCTGGGAGCCACCTTCTCCCTGTGCGAGTTTCCTGATGTCCTTGGCACAGATGGTGCCTGGTGAACAAGGTCATCGGAATGCTGTGTGTGTAACTGCAGCTGCAGCAGCCGAGGCATGTCGTGGCCAGCCCAGCATCCCTGTGTGGTAGCAGGAGTTTAGTAATCTCCTGGTGTGATGGGAGAGGCAGGACAGAAATGAGGCATGCTGAGGTCAGGCCATGTATCTGGCAGAGCAGTGCTGCTGGGGGTGAGAAGAAATGTCCCATTTGCATGTTTCCTCTGGAAGCTGCCCTCAGGGCAGCCTCTCATCTCCAGCTGGTGGCTGCTTGATCATGTTGGCTTCCTTTCAAGGAAACGGTTGGCAGATTTTGGAGAGTTTACCTGGCTTGGAGTGGCCTGGCCAGTCCCTGCTGGTAAGTCTCCATGGGGTATCTCTTTGTTTTCTAACCTGCAGGGATCTTCATAACTCAACATCTTGAAACTGCTGACTTGTAACAGGCTGCAGTTGCTGCTTGCCACTTAATTTGTCAGCTCTGTAGGCCATGAAAAGTGATTTTTGGCTGATGAAGCTTTTTTTTCCCTGTGTCACTTTTATCTTTCCTCTCCCTCCTGTCCTTCATCCAGTTCAGGATTCAAAAACTGCAGATGCTCTAAACTAAGCATGACTCACACTTTCTAGTTTATTTTGTGAATTATCCCACATGTGATGCTGACGGGAAAATGTTGGGAATGGAGGAGGTCGGGAGCAAGATATGTTTTTTAAGACCCAAAAGGAAATGCTTGGGGCATGCATGTGTGGTTCCTGGATCACTTAAGTAGATGATGTCCCAGAGCACGGCATATGGGCCACATGAACCAAGGGGGCCCTTGGGGCCTTCAGTGGATGTCAGAACAGTCTACTACTTCAGGCAGAAGTGAGGAGTGTATTTTGCTGTAAGCTTTGCTTGTGACGCCAGTGGGCTTTGACCTCTTGTAGAGACAGTACACATTCATACCACCCATTCCTTGATGTTACCTGCCTCATTGTCACACACCTAAGCATCACTAGCACCATCTAAGGCTCCTGTGTTGTGGTTACCTCACTTACTTTGAAGCAGTTTGGTGTTAGAAATGCTGAGCCAGGGAGCTAGAGAAAGCTAATGAAGCAGATGACAGAATATGAAAAGGAAAAGGTTATTTAGTGATTTTTTTTCCAGTTTGTTCTAACTAGAGACATTCTTATCTTGGCCATAGAGGCCAGGCTTGCAACTGTGCTTGCAAGAGCCTCAGATGCACTGATGCTTAGAGGGACATATTTTCAGGGTGAACTCCTCCCAGAGGAGAAGACGTGTACTTGGAGCTTGCAGAGAGGCTCTTCAGGATCCCCCTTTCACGCCACTGCATGAATTTTGCAGCCCACCACTGCTGCAAAGGATGATGCTTCCAGCCATGCTTCTGCCCTCATCCTCCCCTGCTGGCACCTCTGCTGTCTGTGGCAGGGGCTGGGATTCCTGGGCTGGCATTTCTTTTATTGACAGCTGTGCCAGAAGTGCATATTCCTGGCCTGCTCCCTGCTGTGCCAAGGCAGATTGGCTTAATCAGACTATAGTAAACCTGTTGTTGTTTCATGCTTCACTGGACTTGCCAATTGTAGCTGCTCAGATTGCACCCCTGCTGCTTGTTTGACTCCCAGCCAGAGCCCAGGAATGGGAAGTCAAGTTAATTCACAGCAGTGAATGTAACATTAATCTTACTTTCACTTTTTAGGTATACACTTAGGAAATAAGAGATAGATTTCTTTTCCCTTAAAGATGAAGCTTTTTGGAGAGGAGCAATTGTGAGTCTCTGAATTGTCATTGAGCCATCCTATTTCCCAACACAAACCCAGAGCATATATAATGCCTCATAATGAGTGTGCTGGGGCCACACTGAAACTGAGCAGAGTTTGAAGGCCAGCACTGATGAAGCTTCGTTTCAGACGATGCTTGGCAGGTCCACATCTCAAACTATTTCGTAGTTGCCTCATTGTTGGAAACATATATTCAAGATGGAGGGTTGGTTTCTTTGGCCTTACTTGCAGCTGCGATTATGCTTGACTCATGGGTGCTGGGTGAATTTTTGAGGGAATGCTCTGTGCTTGCCATCACCCCAAACTTGCTAGGGAGTTGCAGGTTTCCCCATCTCTTGCCACCTGGCTAGCTGACAGTGCTTCGTTGTATTTGTAATGGGATGTTCTCCTCTTCCTTTGAATGTTGTTCTCAGGCTGATGAGACTTGGGAATAATGTGCTCTGATGAGTTGGAGGCAGCCAGCCCAGACAAGTTTCTGACAGTGACAAAAGGTCTTCTTGTGCTGTCTGCCCTGCCAGCAGCTTCAGCAGCACAAAGCAAGGGCTGTGTGCTCAAGCCATCCGTTTGTGGGTTTGTAAGAGCAGCTTAATGGGAGTGCATATGCAGTCAGTTGGCTTCTTCAGCAGTGCATGCATGAATCCAAATGTGTGAGCAAACCCTGGGCTTGCTGCTGCCCCACCAGTCTGCTCCATGCTGTGTCCTCTGTGAGATGAGGGCACTGTGGAAGCCCAGACACTTGGGAGCTTCCAGCATCCATGTTGTTAATAGCCATCCTGCTTCCTTCTCTCTATACTGGATCTTGATGGGATAATTATTACTGTTTTAAGACCAAGCCTTGGTATTCACATCTAGGCTCTTCAACTTGGTAGCTCGTCCTGGAGCATTGTCTCCACTTGCTTTTGTCCCTCTGTGCAGAGACAGGGTGGGTGGTGGTTTGGTGCAGCCTCAGGCCTGGGTGCTGCTTGGCTGTGTTAAAGAGTGGTGCTGGATCTGAACTAGGCTATTTTGAGTCCTGAGCTGGGAAGTACAGGTGATAGTACCCTGTGCTGTACCTGCTTCTGGGCTCATGCAGTGAGCTCCAGGTGGCACACACCGGTCCTTAAGAGCCAAAAATACTCAAACATGGTGCTTATTTTATGTCTCTGGCATCCAGCAGCTTTTGGCTGTGGCTTGTAGGAAGAGAGGACCATAGGAGTTTGTTTTGTTTTCTTTATTTTTGCTTGTTTGTTTAACTTTGGAGGCCCATGGACTACTTCAAACAGATCTCTGGAGGGGCAGCTAAAGCAACACAGAAGTATATGCACTTGGCCTTTTGAGTCCATGCTTTCTTTAGAAAGTTTTTAGTGGCCTGACAGTCCAAAAGGGTTAAGCAATCATTGCTATATTGTAGGACATAATCACTGGAGGAGATGAAACTTTTTGGGAGTTGGTGCAAAACTGTCAAGAGCAGCAGTGTTCTACTACAACCCTCCCACTTTCTTGCCTGTATGCCACGCATGTTTCTGTCAACATGTTAGTTCACAAACAAATAGAGAAGTTTGTCTGGGTGTGGGTTGAATGGAGTAAAAATCCCTAAAGTCCTCTGCGTGTGTGCTTCTCTGGGGAGGATGTAGGAAAGGTCTGCCAGAACCATCGGCAGCGAGCAACGAGGCAGAGTTCTTGAATACCATACGGCACAGAGCAGTGTATGAGGCTGTGCAAAGAGGAGTTGGTAAGGGCAGGGATGCAGTTCCATAAGCATTTCTTACAGCAGCAATTTTTATGCAAAAATGATACAGCTCTGAAAAGTTCCCCCTTGTTCCTGTGCTGCCTGCTTTGTCTTACTAGTACAGCTGTTCAGGCAGCTGTGCAGTGTACTTGCTCAGAGACCCATTGCAGTTAAAAATAACACTCCCCCCCCCCTTTTTATTTCTTTAACTGTCAGGAACAAGTGCTCCTTCTTGAATATGTGGTGGGAAAAGCTCAGCCCTAGATTTAGACAGACTGTGGCTTTGTACTGAGGTTTTTTTCTTTAGCTCTGAACTGACAGCAGGGTTCAAACTTTCAAGTTGGTTGTCCCCTTCCAGGAGGCCAGATGATGCTTGTTGTAAGCAAAAGGTGGTTGTTTTCACAATTGTACTACGTAGCTGAAGCAGTATTAGGGACCACAGAAATAAAGTCTCTATGGGCAAGATCCCCTTGCCCTATCCCATAAAAAAATGTGTTCATGACCACCAAGCGCCCTGGGTATGTCACCTGTAAAGCAGCATTGCTGCCCACAACTCGGCTGTGGCTTTGCCAGATCTGTGGCTGAAGGCAGCATTTGTTTATTTATATACATATGCCCACTGGAGGTGTTTCAGTGCTATTTAGTGGTTTTTATCCTCTTTCCTTTTTTTAAAAGAAGTTGCAATAAAAAAACCCCAAACAAACAAAACGCAACAAAACCTTAATTGCAGCATCCAGAATTGTACTTGCTTAAAGTGAGTCACCGTAGTCTTTGTCCTCATCTCCACCTTGCTGCTTCCCATTCTCTTTCCCTGAAGCACTGCTCTTGCTGTTTGGAGCTTTTGTCATCTCTAAAACACCCTGAAATGCAGAAAGACTCAACCAAAAATTCTGCTGAAAATGCTTTATTTTTTATCATTTATCTGACCTCTTAGTGTGCACAACTAGAAACTCTTCTAGATATTTTGTGAAGATACCTCGGTGCAGAGGAACATCGTGATGCTTCTCCAGCAGAGCATTTGCGTCCATGCAAGCAGAGGGAAGGCTTGTCGGACTGTGGCTTGGGAAGATGCGGCTGCCATTTTGTTTCTTTGTATTTTCCACCCTTTGCAGTGATGGAAATGTTTTATCTTCTCTGAACTCTTTTCATAAATGGATTCCACATAAATTCTCCATGTAGTTTTGGTGCATTCCGGGGTGTTAGGGGTTATTTTCACATTCTCTTCTAGGCTGTCACTGTGCTCTGTTAAAGAGAAACTGTAGGCTTTCCTGGAGGTTTTTACTGTGGAGCACTGTGATAGTGTGCTCCCTCTGCAGCTTTGGAAGGACCTTGTAGTTCTCTGCTTCGTGCCTTATGTTCCAGATGGGACATACTCCCCTCTCAGGTCATGTTGAGGTGCTTAGCTTGTCACATTGAGGGAAACAAAAGTGACAGACCTCTCCAGTGTAAATTTTTCATCTGCCTTAAACTCCCCTTGAAGCAGACAGGAGCCCTGTGTATGGCAGATGTGTGGAGTGGTGCCCCATCCTGCAGTCTGGGGACACAGGGCACAGTTTGTTCTTGGTTCACTGAGAAGTTAATGTGCACCTACCACCAGAAGGCTGAACCAGGTGCTGTGTGTGTCCTCCTGTCCCAGTGTGTATGTGACTTGTGTTTTGTTGACCCACTGCCTATCATAACAAGTTAAAAATAAGTACTGGTGTTTTTCTACAGTGTGGGTAGATCGTTCTTTTGAAAGTTCAAATGTGAAAGTGATAGGCATTGGCAAAAATCTGCTGCTTTCAGACTGGTGCCAGAGAGAGCTCGTCACCTTCCCGTTCAACTTGTTTCTGGGTTGTTTTCAGCATCTTTTAAGAAGCTGTGCTTATCCCTGCTGTTAATACTGTGGTTGATCCCTTATCTGGGTTCTAGGTACAAATCCAGTATCTGCACTTGAAAAAAAGATCAATGAAGCTTACAAAAGACAACTGTAAAATGATGCCTGAGCTGGTAGAAATGCCTTGCAGTGAGATCCTTGGAGCTCAGTCTGCTCCACTCCAGACAGGTGATGGTGTGCATGTGCCTTTGTGCAGAGAGAATACTATTCCCAAACTCTTAACATGGCAAAGAAAGCCATAGTAAGCACAAACCCTTGTTCTTGGTTTAAGTTGAACACAATCAGTTTGGGCATCAGTATAAATCTGTGTGGAATACAGGGGTTTTTAATCCAGTGACAATTCTGGTCTTCAACTAATGAAGCAGAGGTGGAGGGGAGAGTGGAGAAGGCTTTTTATGCAAACAGGGACGAAGAAGTAAATGCATGCAAAAATAGCCACAAGGAGAGGGAAAACAGGCCAAGTCCAGACCTTGGCTGGTAGAAAGTATGTCAGGAATCTCTGTGTATCTATGCTCCCCTGACACCCATAGCTTTTTTTGATGCTTTCTTTTTTTGGTCCTGATGCTAATTCTCTTGGCTTTGTTTCCCTATCTAGTGTGTCGAGACTTTGCTATATTGGAAGATCATACTTTGGCCCACAACTTACAGGAGCAGGAGAGTAAGTAGCAATGATCTTTGGAACAAACTGAAACATTTTCCCCAACAGATATGTCTTTGGTTTTGTTAAGAAAATCCTCTTCGCTTTTCTTTCATTTTTTGCTAAGAAAAACATTCCTTGCTTTGATTTCATTTTTGTTCTTTTTAATGGAATACAGATTATTATTACTGTCTTCACTGTCCTGTAACACCACTCTATTTTGTGTGCCAGCTCATGTTGTACCCTAGAGATACAACCTCATGTTGTACCTAGAGAGTTGTATTTTATGGTTTAATTTTGTGCTCTCTTTTTAGATTAGAGTTTGTTTATGCTGTTCATGATAAAACTGCATATGTAGGAGTGCACTTGAAGTCTTGTTGCTGTGCACGTTTTTTAGAAATGACTAGCAATTTTGGAAGCTTCAAGGTTTATAGACTGACCTGAAATGCAACCAGAAGAGGTCTGTTTATGTACTTATTTTACAATTGCTAGTGCTTGCCTTTTGAAAGGAGGCTTACTTTTAAGACACTGTGAGGTAGAGCAGCTGTACGTAAAAAGGAGGAAAAAAAGTACAGCCAGGAACTTAGAAGTGACTGGTGATTTTTATATATTTTCTTTTTTTAACTTGCTTATCTGTTACTTTGGGTATGTTTGCATTGCAGCTTCTGGTGTGGTGGCCTCTCTAATCTGCTTTGCTGGGTGCCAAGACCAATAGTATCTGCCATTGCTAGGTGCTAATGCCATTCCAGCTACTCTGCCAAGTGTGTAGCTTGCACTGAAGTTCTGCCCTTGCTGCTGGAACCTGAGAACACTGAATTAAAGATGGCTCTCTCAGCTGCTGCTCACATTGCCATCTTTTCTTGCAGGCAGTATCCATGTATGGTAAAGGATTCACTATAGTACTCTGTTGCTCTGTTACTAAATATAAAGGTAATGAGATTCTGGAAACGATTATGTTGAGAATAAGAAGAGTTTCCTCCTCCAGAGGTTCTTGAGAACAAATTACCAAAGCATCCATCAGAAGTGGTTTAGGTTCAGCTCATCCTCACTGTCCTCTGGTGGTCCCTTCCAGCCATTATTTATTAATCTAGGATAATTTCCCATGGCCAGAAAATGAGATTCAGAGCCTAAAAAGCATTCCCTCTAAACCTGGATGTGCTGAAAATATGCAGATCTTGTTCTGGTAACACACATATGCAGCCCTCTCAGTGCTAAAATGAGGCAATCTCAAGCTGCTAGTGTAGTTTCAGTTCAGGACTTCCCCACCTTTAGACATATTGCATGTTTCCCTGCCAAGAACTGTCTTCCCTATTGGCCTGGCATCTTCATCCCACTTGCTTTGTCTCATTCACACCATAACGTTCTGCAGGCTGATTTGGGGGTTCTTGTCTGTGTTTATTTCCAGTTGAGCATCACTTGGCAACAAATGTTCAGCGTAATCGTCTCGTGCAACATGACTTGCAGGTGGCCAAGCAACTGCAAAAAGAAGAGGATCTGAAAGCACGTGCTCAAATCCAAAAACACCAAAAAGACTTGTGAGTTTGGGATGGAGCTGCTGAAATGCTAGTCCTGTTTGGTCAGAGCACTGAAGTCAGCTGCTCTGAGTTGAGTTGATTGACAATATGTGGGGTACAGGTTGATCAGCCTTTTGTTTCCTTTTTCCTTTGGCTATCTGTTGCTGTAAAAGCATTGATACTACTAGGCTCTGGCACACAATAATGAGAACAGGATTGGGAGTAAGTGGTCCTGGGGCCAATCCTGGCTTAGTTTCTGTTGCCTGACCATGGGAAGGAGCCTTCCTGTTCTGCTCCCTGTGGGCAAATGGGGTACCATGGCCACTTGCATCTACCTTGTCTCTGGCTAAAGTCTGAGAAAGAAGAAATCACACCACAGAAATACACATGTTACAGTGAATTCTGTGTCTTGTGGTAATTGCACATATTGGTGTGTTTGCATTGTGCCCCATGAGTGCTTTTGAGGAGCTCATTCTTGCGCTTGCAGCTATTCCAGTGTGAAGTGACCTGGGAAGAGAGGCTTCTGCCCCAGGGTGGAGATGGGTGTTGGGGTACAGGCCTTCTCCTGCCATCTCTGAATTGTGCAGTAGCTGTGGGAGGATGTTTAATGAATGATTCAGTTTGCTCTGTAGGTTTGCTCAGGCCCCACACACCAGATCTGACCCTGTGGCCTGAGACTTGGCTTTGTGTGTGCCATGGTTCTTAAGTTGTGGAGGTGGTATAGAAATGAAACAATGGCAGTGCAGGGTGAAACAAGCTATACCTTCCAAGCCAGAGCGGATGTTGGTGCTTTTCTTTTCTAATGTTTTGTTTGTTTGTTTTGGCTTTTGGTTTGGGGTTTTTTGTGTGGTTCTTTTTGTGTGTGTGAGTGTTTGGTGCGTTTTGCTTCCCCCCAACTTAGTCTCTTGCAATGCAAGAGACAAATGGATCATGTGACAGGGTGCAGTCAGATCCCAGTGATGAGAGATGGGAAGATGAGGCTCCCTGCAAATACAGGGTCTGCATGGCAGGATGCATCTCCCGGCGGGTGTGCTGCCTCCCGGCTTGTGTCGTGCTCTGTGATGCCACCCACCAGCTACAGCTGGGTGGCTCATCTGGCAGAGACAGCAATGAAGTTGAAAAGCTCTGTATTGCAGATGTGTGAGATATAGGACTGGCTTCAAAGGAGCTGTTCATAAAAGATCTGAAGCTGGGGCGTGACAGATCAGCCAGTGTTTTAAATGATCCCAGCATGCTCAGGCCGCGCTGGGTAGATACATGTGTGTATCTGAAGTGTGTGCTTTCTTTCAATAATTTTGTCTTCATTACCAATTAGAGATGTGAGCATGTAAGTGACAATGTAAAAATTAATTTTGTGTGGCAGAGATGATTCCTTTGTGTTACTTGCTGGGAACTGCAAACAATTTTCTTTTTGTAGGACTCTAAAGTGGTATTTAGGAACTTTGTGGGCCAAGTTACAGGCAGAACTGCTGATGAAAAATGTTGTGTCAGCAGCCGTTCTGCTCCTGAAAGCTTGAGCTCTTCTGCAAGGATAGTAAAAAAAGTTGGAGGCATCCTTTTGTAATTGGATCTTTTTCTTCCTTAATTCTTTGTACGTTCCCACTGTCTTCTTTTGCAAGATCAGCATGTTCTGGCAACAAAATGATTTTTGCTGTTGTTGCTTTCCATATCATCTAGGACAGTTTGACATTGCAAGGTGATCATAGGAGTAAACGGGCAGAACTGGGTGGCCTTTAGAAACAGGGAACATAAAAAAAGCTCTTCAAATTTATGGGCTTTCTTTTGTCTTTCAAATCCTAGATTCTCTCAGAAAGACTTTGTGAAGATAAATGAGGGAATAGAAATAACTTTTTAAGAATTCAGGGAAGCATCAAACCTTTTTTTCGTGCTTCTTTAGAAGCATCTCTCGCATCTAGATGAGCAATCTGTATGCTGCCAAGCATAGTAGCAAGGTTGCTAAAATAACTGTTGGAAATACCGTGAAAATATGCTCCTTCCTTGTTTCACTTCCAGTGCTGTGATGGTTCTATTACACTAACATGAACAGTTCCTTTAAACAGTTCCCTTAAACATTTTAATTTTTTTTTTTAACTCCTCATCTGGCAACTGTTAGTTTCTGCAGCCAATGTGAATGGCTTCTAATCACACTGACTTTTTTTCCTCTTTTTCCTGAACTGACGTAGAGGTTCCCTGGCTCTTTTAACACTCCTGGCTGCCCGGGAACAATGGGCATGTACATAGTAGTGGTGTTCAGGGATGATGATGTTTATGTTGCTCTGGCCAATTTCTGGGGACTGATGGGCACTTGAACTCACACAAAAAAAAAACAACCTGAAGGACAAGAAGAGCTGTCAAAGTTCTTTAATCTATTTTCTTACGCTCAGTCAAGTTGAACCACTAGCTTATGTTGATTAACTAATCAAGTCTTAGTATTTACCACTGAGCAGTAAAACCCAGAATATGATCCCCTGTTGCTGTTCAGTGGGTCTTAGAGATTGATATGGTGTATTCCAAGATGCGTGTCATCAGGAAGAAGCAAATGCTTCTGCTTTTGCATTACTTGTAGTATTCTTTGCTGTAAATGAAGAAGCAATGACCTTGCTGCCTTGGCTCTGAAAGATGATTAGCTGGTTTTTATCTCCTGTTTGTCTGCAACAAGATGGATTCTAAGCATTTAGCAAGTCAGTTGGAGCTGATGAGCTTGGCACCCTAGCTGAGTTCTCAGGTGTTGGGGGGACTGGAGATGTGCAATGCCTTGACATGCCTGACCTTTCTGACTGATTTTCTACCTGGATTCATGTCCTCCGAGACTGGAGTCATAAAGGATTTGCTGTCTTGGGCCCACTGACAGCCTGCTCCTCAGGATTTGCATATTCAGCTATTGTTTTGCTGGGGACTGGTTCCCTACTGGTGGCAGGTTCACCAAAGTCCCTTTTTATATGGCAGGTTCAAGAACTAGATTTGCTGCTGCATGAGCTTGTGTGCCTTTGAACAGGCCTTTCTTTTGAGTCAAGTGAAATGCAGACAGGAACACACACACAAAATGCCAGGTTTCATTACCTGGATAAGAGATCCTGGTGTCTGAAGATATATGACCTATTGATAATTCCAGCCCTACAAACACTGAAATTCCTGAGTGCCTTTCAGGGTGTCTCTAGATGTGGGTCAGTTTATGGATATGCGTAATTGTTTGTGAGTGTGGTGGTGTGGGAAATGGAAGGAAATGTTGTAACACTGACTTGGGGTTCATATGTGCTTGGGGAAGGGTATATAAATAACATGCAGTACCTAGTTGCACGTCTGCTTCCAAGGAGCAGTTGACAGAAATAAAGAAGCTTCTTTTCCTTCCTGCTGCATGTTCCTTGTTGTTACCTATGACAGATTAGTTGTCTCTTAGTGGCATTTGTTCTCTAAACCCTCTTCTTGTTGCAGTGTCCTTCTTCACCACCTTAAGCCACTCTTCCGCTTCTCACTCCACTTTCTATAAAAGAAGGCTTCGTGATGCCACTGGCTGCTTCAGCCATACCACTTTCTCTGTTTTGCTGCTGAAAGGGCTTGTCTGCCCTTACTATTTTCCTACAGACATTTCCTAGACTCTCTTCCTTTTCCTCCAGGTTCACTAGGTCATTTATGCTGTGATCCTTGCTCAAGCCTGGAACTAGTTGCTTCAGTCCACACAGCACAACTTTGACATAGCTGAACCTGCTGCTCTTGAAATATTTGTTTGACTTCCATAATACGCTCTTTGTAGTCCTCCCATCACCCATCTGATCATCATCAGTGTATTCTTCAAAAGACAGTATACTAATAATGCAAGCTCTGCCTGTTGCTCTTCCCATTCTCCACCTCCTTCTATGCCTTCCCTTGCAGTAGCCTTAATTGCAGTGATAGCTTAGATTGATTTTTCTGACCTGTTCAGAGTTAGTCTTTGGCTCAATTTCAACAGTGATGAAAAAGATAGTTCTTAATCTTTCTTCTCAAATCCCTCAGCTGTTTTCTGGAACCCATGGCCAGCCTGTTTGCTGGGCATCAGAGTGCACAGTTGAGTGTGACACAGTTTTTGCAGATGCTTTCTGTATGACATCCCTGAAATATGGCCTTCCCAGTCTATCTGCACAGATGAAACTCTCATTTCATGTCTCAATTACTCCAGTATCTCTCTGTACCCAGTTAATACAATCTTGTGTTCCCACATCCATCCTGGCACTGCAACAATGGCTCTCTGATGCCTCATTTTGATGCATGTCTCTCTCTTGCCTCTTGGCACCGGTTCTGCTTTTGTGTCTCATCCCACCACAGCAGCATTTCTCATTCATTACTGAACAGCCACCTCTAGCCTCCCCTTGGCCTATGTTCTGCATTTTGCTATCAGCATTTCTGCACTTTCTCACTCTTGGCTTTCATGTGAAGACCACTTCTCAGAAATGCCTGCATTAACCTAAACCCCTTCTTTGGCACCACATGCATGAAAACTCTTCAGCAGAATTAGACTGTTTGCAGACTCCTCGCTCTGCCTTGGCCTATCCTGTGGTACCTACTTCCTTTCTTAGGAAACTGGCTATGAATCTGTTTTCTCTTGCTTTATACTCTGTTTGTGAACGTTTTGAGACCTATTTTCTAAATTTGGCCAGCAGTAAGTACAGGGAGTTCTGGTCCCTGGTGAGGATTCATAGGCTCTGTGCTAACACTAAGTAATAATTCTTCTGTATAAATTAGATGGGTTCTTTAGCTCCTTTATCCCTTTTTCCAGGCTGCTGATGCCTGTGACTTTAGCTGCCTATAATCCTTGTCTCCTTGCCTTCTAGAGAGCGACAGGACTGCGAGATTGCTCAGGAAATCCAAGTGAAGCTTGTGTTTGAAGCGGAGCAGCGCCGCAGGCAAGAGGAAAAAGATGAGGTAACCTTTAAAGCTGCAGGGATGGCAGGGCTATTTGTAGCAGCCCTTTCTGTGCAGGTATTTCTTGGTCATTAGCCACAGGGGCTGGCTTGTGTAGTGTCAGGCCTGGTCTTCACTGATCTCTGCATGCACAGAGATTTTGGGGAGTCCTGTTACAGGAATAAGATACAGTCAGTCCTCACACTCAAGGGTCACAAGAGTTGTTGATGCCAGGGCTGCCTTGGTAGAGAAGAGGGCAAGTAATACTCAAGAAGACAGGTACTACTTTTTGGAGAATCCTAGGTCATGATTTGTTTGGTGCAAAGACTTCAGCAGCACCCTCAGCCCAGCCATCCATCTCTGGCTTCTCCATTACCTTACTTCACGTTTACGTTAGTCTTTCACAGTCTGAACACCCTGTTGCAGTTTCTTGGTAGCAGATTGCGTTTGTGATTTCAGAATCACAAAACAACACTGCTGCTGTTGCTTGAGAGCAGGCAGTATGGTTTGTCCATGGATTTGGCTTGATCACCTTATTGTGTCAGCCTGTCAAATAGGGTATTCAGGAAAGCCACAGGGGGGGAGGAACACCCGTGTGAGCCTGGAGTGTGGCCCCATTTTTACTGCAGATAGTTTCCTGAGAAGTCTGAGTAGTCTTAAGATGCTTAAGAGGCACCTGGTGGAATTTTCTGTATAGTGTGAGCTTGGACACAATACCGTGTCTCCTGGAAAAGCCTGAAATAAGAATCTGTCCTTATCTGACAGATGCATGAGTTTGCTTGTGCAAGACCTCATTTTCTTCTTATTCCATTAATTCCAAGCAAGTACTGCAGGGTTGCCCAAGCAGATGTGGAAGGGTTTCGAGGAGAAGCTTGTGGTAATGGGAGTGGAAGGAACACTCTGGCTAAAGGATTTGTTCTATAAGTGTGACAATCTGTCTTATTTTTATCAGGAAGACAATCGGGGTACAATGCTGCTCATATTGGCTATGGGAATTGCATCTTTCCTTCCTGCTTTACATAGAAAGCTGCTGGCATGTCAGCAGTCTGACAACAGGTGCCTGCAACTTGTCACACATGAGGGTGCAGTAGCTGCCCAGCGTATACAATAGCTTTCTAGTATCAGTAGTGGCTAGTAGTGTTATGGCAATGCTGTGTTTGAGGCAGATCCAGTCTGGTCTGCAAGGTTTTTAAATGAAGTGCTAAGCCTACCTGCTTGTAAGTCCAGCTTGTAAGAAGTGGTTTGTGTGGATTTGCAAGTCCTGAGCTGTCTCAGTCCTGGAGATAATGTGCTTAAGCCCATATATTTATAGACCTACTGTACTTGCTGGAAGACATTAACCTTGCCAGGGGAAGAAAACTGGGGGGGGAGGTTGGGTTTCTTTCCTTTTTTTTATTGATAAAGAGCCTCTACAGGTTCTGCACAAAAGTTGTCACTGAGCAGATCTGATCTGAATCCTGAAATAATAATTTGTACTTGAACACCAATTCAGTGTCCTCCAGTGCTGGCTTCTTTGCTCTGGAGGGTGTTGATACTCTTAAGTTTGCATTTCAGCGATGCTGTTCCTGCCTGCAGTGTGCACTTTACATGCATGGCTCTGTAAAGGTCCTGAGGATTAGGGAAGCTTAAAGGAATACTATCCGAAGGGCTAGCATGCCCTCCTGCTGCTGTCTTCCAGCTTCTCTTCCTCGCTTCAGACTAGCTTCACTGACTCAGCAGCTTCTGGACCCTAAATGTGCAAACCCTAGGGAACTGTTTGTTGTTGATGGGCCTTGTTGATCCATTAGTCATCTCAAAGGAAAACCAGTTGGGAAAATGGAGTGCTGTTCTCTTTAATGGCACATCTACCAAAACTGTGATAGAAGATAAACATCTGCAGTCCCTGCAGCAGTCCTGCCTTGTGCCTAGCCTGTTCCTCCTAATGTCCCTTTCGATTTTCTTTTCCTTCAGCCTCTGACTGTCAAACTGATTCATTTCCCTGCCTGGCATCTTACAGTCCCTGTAAATTACAGCCAGTTTGAAGCAAGTTCATGACTTGCTCTGGGACCTTCCTCCTATCAGAAGTGGCTTCAGCTGTAGACAGTCTGCCTCTGATTTCCTGATGTAGTCCAGGGTGAGGTCCAGTGCACTTGTGTGAGCAGGTGTGTGCTTGCTTGACTTTCAAATCCTTGCTGAAGGCCTGAGGTTCCACACACAATTCCTTCTGCCATGCTTTGGCCATTAGAGCTTTGCAGGCTTTTGTGCAAGTGGAACAGGAACCTGCAAGTCTGCCACAGTGCTGGAAGCTCAGTTGGTGGATCTGAGTGAGGTTAGATACTAGTTGCTGAGATGGTCCCTTGTCTCAACTGCTAAGTTGAAACCTCATCCAGCCCAGGGATTGAATTTCAGAGTAACCCTGTTTAATTTTTCAGACAGGACTTTTATAATTAAGAATTTGAATAGACACATCTTTAGACATTTTTTAGGGGGAAAGGTAATGTCTGTTTCCTTTCACCTCTGCAGGACATTGCCCGTCTTCTACAACAGAAAGAACTGCAAGAAGAAAAAAAGCGGAAGAAGCACTACACAGAATCCCAGGGACACACAGGCTATGAAGATAGCTATTATGCAGAAAACGGAGGTATGTTTCTGCTAGATAAGAGAATCAAGATCATGGCAGTATAGGTGAACCTGGTGATCTGGCAACTCTGTTTAGGAGACTTCCCTTATCCTACAGTTCTGCATTCAGCACTGTAGCATTGCATCAGTTTTCAGGGTCAAGATCAGGCTTTTATACAAGAATCAAGAAATATTATAAAAAAAGCCCCAAAAAAACAAAACAAAAAAAAACCCAAACCATAGAAAAAAGCAGAGAAGACAAATTTGTAATTTTCTATGTCCTAGAAGGTGGCCTAAAGCACAGGGTTAGGGTGTGTGTATGTGCAAGCACACACACGCATGCATGTTTTAAAATGGCTTGTAGAAGAAAGACAGTAGCTGATAAACCAGTTACTTATGTATAACCCCACAAGCATTACAAGTAGGACCCCACTTGCACAACCCCCACAAGCGGGGGAAAAATGCAGACACAATTCCGTGCCTGCATTTGAAGAGTAACAGTTTCATGTGCTCATCTGCGATGCTGGCACAACTGCATAAATGAATAAATGCTCGTTCATGGATCAGCCTTTCAAAACTCCGTGCAGGTATGTATCCAAGCTTTAAAATTAGCACAACTGCTTTGAATGACTTACTGAATAACAAGGTCATCTCCACAGAATGTCTTTGCTGTGATTATCATCTGGGACTTATACATGGCGGAAAAAATATGACCCACAGTGCTGTATTGCTTTCTCTTGGCCAGCTTTTATGATTGAATACAGACCTTCTTTAAACTGGGAGGAGAGAATCAGGGTATGTTTAATTATGGAGCACTCTGGGGATGGCTTTGCTGTGCACTGGTGGTGGTTCTTATGTTCTTTCTTAAAAAAAGTGTGGTGGGGAAAAGATGGGCTGCTTTTGATTAACAAATTGTGAAGATGAAGATCAAGCCTCTTATTTCTTATTTTACCACCAGTGCCATTGGTGTCTCATTTTAACATCATTGCTGCTGATGATTTTAAATTACTTTTATTTGAACTTACACAAAATATTTTCATTTCAATGGGGAAGAAGTTCAAGGATGGCCAAGAAAACACAAAGCACAAGTGCAAACCAGTAACCAAGTGGAAATTTTGTGACCACATGTCCTGCTACGTGTACAGAGCTGGGAAAGACTTTGATCTGGGAGTCTTATGATGAACCCACACTCCAGCTTTTCAGAATTAAATGGTTCAAGTCCCTGAAAAAATACAATATAAATAGTAGTGTTGATATGTGGAGATGGTAGGACAGGATAGATTCTTGTAACAGAAATCAGTTGACAAAAGCCTATGTTTCTTTGAATTGAGACTGTGATGAGGATTTGGATAGCAGGATATCTTATGGGTCTGAATTTTTTCTTCCTGCAGTCATCTGTAGTCTTGGAGGTGAGGTGGAAGTTGTTTTGCCTGGCCATTCAATAGTACTGCTGCTCTTGATCCATGCTCCTTAAAAACAAGAAAGGACTATAGTGGATTTTGGTGCTTGGATTCTATTGATCTGGAACCTCTGAAATACTTGAGCAGCATTTGATTTGGCTTCAGCATCCTTGTTTTGTATTGTCCTCATTACTTGTGAACTTCAACAAAAAAAAGCCTTTTTGTTTGGGTTTTAGTCTGTCTTGAGACTGAATAAAAATTTCTCCACATCCAGGAAGTATGTGGATGAGGGCCAGTGCTCCAAAGCGATGTCAGCTCTTAAAAACTGTAAAAATAAACATGAAAAAAGGCAGCATTCCTCCCTTCCAGAGTGTCTATGCCATGAAAAACATTTCTGTATTTGCTCAGTCACTTGCTGTCTGAAAGAGTAACACCAGGACCTAAAGAGTGTTTACACAGCCCCTGTGGAAGGTGCCATAGAAACTGGTGCCTGGTGAGGAGTTAATCTCCCTGAGATACCTCAAAAGCAAATCTTCTGCTTGGGCTCTCTGGCATAGTTGTGTTAACCGGTAGCAATCCTTTCCAGTGTAGCTGTGCTTCGCTCTTTCATGATCTCCTCTCTCTGCTGCTGTATTTATTGAGCTTTCTTTAATAACAAAATTAAATTCTTAGACTCTAGTTAATATTGTTCCAAATCTGACTCTTGCTTTCAGGCTCTCGTCTCTGTTGTTCAGTAAGTCACGTAGGTTGTTTTACTGGATATTTTGCTGTAAATCATGTGAATGATCTAAAACTGAACAGGAAGAAAAACCAGTTAAGAGTAACCACAGCAGTTGATGTTACGGTTCCTAGATTTTTAAAAATACACCTGTTCTGGATAAAAGTCACACAGATTTGTTTTCAAGGTGGATTTTCTGGAGGCTTTATTTTCACTGGCTTTGGAAGATTTTTCTGAATAGAATGACTTGAAGGGAACATTTGGATTTGGTGGAGTGGTGGTGTTGGTTTTAGGTTGCAGGGGTTTTTTTTTGTTATTGTTCCCACCCCGAAATCTAAATGATTGGAGGAAGGCAGAGCTATTTATTCAAACAGAATGAAGCTTATGTGCAGTGAAATCCATTTTAAATATTTTCAGATATTATAAAAAAACACCTTTTCTCATTGAGAAGGAAAGTCTTCTGCTGCTGTTTTTTGGCTTTGGTGTTTTTGAGGGTTGTGGAGGGTTTTTTTATTTGTTTAATTTTGGGGGATTTGTTTGGGGGTTTTTTGGTGCTGTGTTTTGGGGTTTTTTTGCATAGTTCTCTTTCAAATCAGCCCCTGCTTCAAAGCAATTTTTTTCTTCAGAAGTATGCTTTCATTCTGAAAAGCTGCTGTAGAGAAATAGTAATTCACTCAGTGCAATGATTTTTCTTAGCAAGTAAGTTGATTGGAAAATAAATCAAGTAGGCATACTGCTGCATCCTCATAGCTGTGTCAGGTTTATTACTGAAACTAAAAGCAAAGGAAATTTCCACCTGCTTTCTGAAAGCATGGAGGAAAAGAGCCCCACCAAGCTGCCAAGTAAGCGGCTTTTCCAGCTATGTTGCTGAAGTCAGGAGCCTGGGTTTTGGGAAGTCTTCTGCTGCCCTTAGATTTCTGTAGCCCTCTTCATAGTCAGAGCCTAAACTTCTATTTAGACAATGAATATGTGCAGGTAGTGAAACTTGTGGATCCACAAGAGATACACGGCAGTCTGTTGTGTCACACACACAGACATCTCCCCATCTGCTTACCTGCATCTTGTACCCTCCTTGCAAGACTTTCTCTGGTGGTTTCAGTATCCTGCAGCAGTGCCATGCCACCAGATGAGCTTTTCTGCTGGCCATTTTTCTGCCCCGGGGACATCATTGAAAGTCCCTCATCTCCATATCGGCTTGTCCTTGTCTTGGGATGTACTCGGATGCACTTTCATGCTGGACCTGTGAGTTCGGCTCTAACTCTGTTGCCTCCTGTGCTGCTTTGGTGATGGCCAGGCTGCAGTTTCACTCTGTCCCGCATTATATCTTGGAAGAATTATATTCCTGTTATTCTTCTTTCTGACCCCATCATGCTTTGCATGTATTTCCAGCTTCTTCTTGCATCAAGCTCCCTCATCTGCATGCTACGAGTCTGGCCTTGCTGAACCACTATTAACCCTTGCACCACTAACCTGGTCGTTGTTTGTCCCCCCCATTGCTCAGAGCACCCCAGGGGTGACCCCAGAGAGCAGGTTTCTGAGCCTCGCAGGGCACGCAGTGGTGACAGGCACATGCGCTTGCAGAGACAGCACCGAGAAGCACCCTTGCCTTTGTCCAGCAGTGCAGCCAAACACAGGCATTCCACCTCGGAGGATCATCAGAGGTCTGCTCAACTGAGTGAGGCCAGCAGTGGCCATCGGCAGGAGTGGAAATCAGCCAGCCAAGGCAGTTCCAAGAGTCATCCCAGCCCTGATCTGGAAGGAGAGGCTGAGCGCAGCACCTATGACCACTGCAATAGCTGGGAGCAGCAGGAAAGGAGGGCAGCCAGGAAGGAGAAGGCTTGGAGACCTCTCAGTCTTGACTTGGAGTCAGATCATAGACTTGCAGACCAGGCATGGCACAGCAGAAAGCCAACAAGGCAAGAGAGAGAAAAGCGCCTTCCTCTGCTTGGGATGGAACTGGAGGCTGAGCAGGAGACTTGGCACTGGGGCAGCAGCCAGCTGGCATGCCCTGGAAAACAGAAATCACGTCATTGGGGCCATTCGTCACACAGGATGGTGCATGATGAGAAGCTTCGTGATGCTGAATCTAGAGATGATCATAGGAGGGGTGAGGAGAGAGACTACAAAAGGTCAGGACACAGGAGACATTCCCCCTCCCCACATGCTGTGACCCAGGGGAAGGTTGAATACTTCCAGCGAGACTCAGGTAACCAAGTGATGGGGAAGGTGTACATACATGTGGGAATGGACTTTTGTGTGCCCCATCCTGGTGTCTGAAATCTGTGTTGTTTCCTTTGGAAAAGCTTATCTCTGATATCCACCTGCGCTGTGTACAGGGTGAATCCTGCCCAGGGTTCTCCCTTATTTAGCGAGATTCTTTTTATCCGTTAATATTCTTGCTCTGTTCATTTCCTGACATGTTCTGTGGCATCAGAGAGGATGAGTGAGAAGATAATATTGGAAATGGTGCCCATGTTATCCTGTGTTTAATTAAAAAAACCCTACAAACCAAAAGCCCCATAAAAGCAACCAACAAACAACCAGCTGTTTGGGCTTGGATTTTTTTTTTTTTTTTGGGAGGGAGGGAGGATTGTGGTTTTCTCCATGATATATTTGGTCCTGTGGTCTCCTTGAACAAAAGAAAAAAGAAAAACTAACAAAACCCCACATATTATGGTTGCACTTGTATTTGGTTGATTTAGGGTGCAGGTCTGTAAATGAAGATAGTTTGCTTAAGTACTAACAAGCCAGCAATTTCCATCACTTCTCACT
Source organism: Psittacula echo (assembly GCF_963264785.1). Lineage (NCBI taxonomy): Eukaryota > Metazoa > Chordata > Aves > Psittaciformes > Psittacidae > Psittacula > Psittacula echo. The sequence continues at coordinate 26,760,790 of NC_137740.1, read as the reverse complement.
GAAAGCCCTGCTGGCAACATAATTGGTTCATTTTGAGCAAAGTTCAGTGGTGGCACTAGGTGTCCAGCTGGGCTCACCTAATAAAGGTGAGACTCGTCAAATTCAGTACAAGTGGATTTTTCTGACAAACATGTACTTGTGTAGTTCTTGTTGTCCGGTGACACTTGGGGTCTGATAGGCTTTAAAGATCCAGACCTGTATTTCTGCTCTTAAAACCCCACTGGAATTGGGGGATGACCTGCCTCTTAGTAGAAGTAGGCGTTTACTTGGACCTATGGACAGACCTTGACTTGGTCTGTGTCATGGGACGCTGTGCTTTAAGCCATCTAACTGGTCTTCACTTGGATAAGGTGAGGGCTGTAATGCATGTCTGTCTCTGGAGATGCTGGAAGAATTGTTCTTCATCTCGATCATGCAAAATTTTATTGGGGTGAGTGGAAGGAGTTAATTAGGTCTTTACATGTTATCAGTAGGTCATGATTTGCTCTGATACAGTGTAGATCCAAGTAACTCAGTATCCTGTCACATGGAGTCAAAATAGCTGAAAGCTCACATCCGCTTCATGGGGGCTGTGGTTATGGTGTGCTTTGTGTTCCCCTGAGTGTGGGCAGAAGTGATGTGCAAGTAACGTTTATTGTTGTCTTCTGAGTAAAAAAGGCCTGGCACCAATCAGTGTGTGAAGAAGGCTCAGCCTCAGGTTGGCCAGCAGACAACTCCTGGAAATTTTTATTCTTCATAGAGTTAATGCTGTACAGGAGCCTGTTGGCCGCATTGTTTTTTGTTCCAGCATGTAAAACTGTGTTTGCCTTGACCTTGAATAATTTAACTCTGATCAAGCTGGTGCATTTTGCCAGAGTTTCTGTGCTGGCTATGGACTGCAGTTCTTCACAGCTTTGATTGATCAAAGTATGCTAGGAAAGGCCAAGTCATATTCTTAAACAAAACATGCCAGAGCTGAAGTTTTCTTGTGCTAAGGTGGTTTGTAAGAGGGGTGTTAATTGGTTGAGGAAATTAATCAGTTCGTTCAAACAAAACAAAAAGTAGAAAACCCCACAAGCCTTCCTTACTGCACATAGAAGAGGTGGTTTCCTCTTCCACGGTTTTATTCTGGGTTGGTGCATGAGGTCTCTGGCCCACTGCAGTTTGAAGTCTTTGGGATGCTTGGTGGAGTATGATGATAGTTTGTTGGTAGATGCACAGAATATTTTTTGAGATCAGTTGGCTACTTTATGTTCTGCCACTTGGTTTTAAAAGATTGGAAGGAAAAAAATTTCAGGGTTTGAGGTGAGAGACACAGGCGTCTGGAGTACATACTTCAGACACAAAGCAGAAAGCTCATTTAGATGTCTGAGGTGTCTGAATAATACAGTTCAGACTGCAGATGGAAGGAGAAGGCATTCATTGTATGTGAGTGAAGTCATACATTTTGTAACAGGGTTACAGTGAGACTCCTTTGGCCTGGTGCAAATAGACTGTGGAGAGACTCTAAAAATACAACATTTTAGATCATTTGGAGATGGTTTAACTTTAAAATAAACAAAACTCTGAGCTCAAAGCACTAACTGAACCTTGTATGAACTTCAGAAGTGTTTACTTGGCTGTTTTCTCACTAAATTGTAAAATTCATGGGTCAGCTTAATGAAGAAATTGTCTGTAACCTTTTGTGAGCCTGTCCCAGGCAACTTTGGCAGCCCATGCCACTTCCATCAGTGTGTTCCCAGATTCTCATAACAGATGTTGAGCTGCTCTCTGCTGCCAGGTTTTGCCAGTGTATCTGTATCAGTGTATCTGCAGAGTGTGAAAAGTTACAATTCTTTTGCTAGGATCACTGGGTCAGCGAAGACTGCTTCAAATTACATGGCCTCTTCTGCTATCTAGTTGCATTTGTCATACAGGGCATGGCATATCAGATATTTCTATATGCATAGAGGAATCTCCCTAAGGTGCATGCTGGACCTCAGCTAAAGGTACTCTCAAATCAGCTGCCTGGCAGGTATGCTGTCATGATCTCTGGTTCCCTTGAATGGGGATTTTGCAGGTGGCTCAGGAAATGGTGGGAATTTCGTTACTGAAGCATGTGGAAAATGGTTGAGTTGATTGGTTTCTCTCTCAATTCTGTAGGCAGTAAGTTGAGGGGGACGAGGCAAGCCATGTATGATACACCCCAAAGGGAACAGGAGTTGTCTGATGCAGAGATTGCTCGAAAGCTGCAGGAGGAAGAGCTCCTGGTAAGTAGAGAGGATGCTTCAGTGAACTCGAAGGAACTAAGGTAGCCAGCGATGAGAACTTTAATTTGTAAACTTGTGACTTTAATACCTAAAGTGTTGTTACTGTTCATTCTGGTAATTAAGTTTTGTCTCCCATACACACCTATATGGAGTGACAGTTGGCATCTGGCCAGCAGAGCCTTATTTTCTGAAATAAATACCCTAAAATTAAATAATTAAAGCAGAGTGATATTAAATGGACATTTCCAGGTAGGTAATAAGGCCTTTACTTGGTGTGGTCAGCCCAGAAGTGAGGCAGACCAGTGCCCATCTTTGAGAGAAAGGGGGCAACAGGATGGGGAATGTGTTGTGGTGTGGCCTGGCAGATAGATGAGGGCTAAACTCATCTGAAAAGCTGAAATGACAGTTTGGTGTTGGGTTGGAGGCGAGTATTGAGGTAGCTAAATAAATTTAGAGACAATGGTAGCATATTTGTATGGGTACCTGCTTGCCCTGCCTATGTAAGTTAATGAGTATGAATAAATGAGAAATGTTACTCTTTTGTCCTTTTGTCTCTTTTTTTTTATCTCCCCTCCACCGCTTTTTCTTTTTTCCCCAGGCTGATGAGGCAGATCAGAAGGCAGCTCAAGTAGCCCAAGATGAGGTGAGCAAAGTCAAATGTGTGCATTATTCCTTTACTTGTGAAAACTACAAAACACCACTTACTTCTTCTGACCCTCTACTTGTTCATTTCCCTCCTTCTTGGGGAAGCTCGGGACTCCCTTGGGGTTTGCTCCTGGCTAGTTATCCTGTATATGCTCAGGCTGGTCAAGGAGGAATTTGCACTGCCTGTTGCAACTATGGCAGAGGAAGTAAGTTCATGGCTGTGTAAGAGCATCTCTTGTAACTGCGCTCAAAGGGAGACTATCAGAGATGCTATGAGATTAAACACATACACACATCTCCATTGAAGGAAAAGGAGTAAAGGGCAGAAAGGCTTTGCAAACACAGTGCTGACAAATGGGGAATCCAGTGGGCATGCTGCATGTAGTCAGTCTTAATTCTGCCCTCTCACTTGATTTCTGATCACAGATGGAATCCTGGCTTTGCACCCTTCTCATTCAGCAGCTTTCTATTGGAAAGGGTTTAAATAACACAAACCCACAAGAGCAGTAAAACTGTCTGACACATTCTCTGTATTTTCCCTTCTAGGAAATTGCCCGACTCTTGATGGCTGAGGAGAAAAAGGCTTTCAAGAAAGGGAGGGAGAGAGAAAAGTCTTCCTTTGAAAGGAGGAGGCATGATCAAGACTGGAAGGTATGTCAAGCTTCAGGAGGTGCCACAAATGAAGTGCTATAAAGTTATTCCTATTTCCAAAGGGGGATGTGAGGGTGTGTGGTGAGAGCAAAAGGAATGATGCAGACTTTTGCATCCAGAGTGTCTTGCTGCCTGTTATTCAGCTGCTTCCCAAACCTTTTGGAGCCACCTGCTTGGCTAGGTGCTCTTTTACTTCAGCCTCAAGCAGGGTAAACCTTGGGCTGTGGCTTTGGAGAATGGTGCTAGATGTCACAGCACCTTGTGGCCTCCCTCAGACAATCCTGGTATGGGGCCTTACTTCTGCTGAAATCCTGGCTGTGGCACTAAAACCAGTAGTTTGTTCTGCTTGTGCACTGCAGGTATTAAGGACAATGCAGCTGCTCCAGTTGTCACTCTGCTTCATAATCAAATTGGCCCTATAATGAAAGTACTGAGTGTATCCAGCCTAGATTTTTGTATCAGTAATATTACAGAGGCTTGACAAGCCAGTGTGGAAGGTGGTAGGAAACAGATTTCACAGTCTGCGCAGGTTAGGTGCTAAAGGGGGTGTTGTGTTAATCATGGTGGCCAATTGGAAGTAGCTCTGTTTTCAGCCTCCTTACTGTTTGAGTGGTTGCAGGAGCACAGCTGCATGCATCTGGTCCCTCGTGCTCAGCCCAGCCATGTGCGTAGTCATTACACACAGACTGCATTCGACCCTAGCTTCGGGACAGGTCCCTCAAGCACTGTTTCATATTTAGAGCAAAAACTGAGTTTGTCTCAGAGCTTCATGTACTGGAAACTAGTCCTGATACTGCTATTTGCACATGTCTGGCCGTAGTTAGTTGTGTGTATAAACTGAGCACAGGACTGCGTGGAGCTCTGGCAGCCTCAGTGTGCTGGCTGCTGTCTTGTAAGGCACTCAGATGAGCTTCTTCCTCCTCTTCTTCCCATTAGCATGATACAAGCGAGTCCACACGTTCAAGATCAAAAGAAGGATCTGAAACTCAGCGACACAAAGGTGAAAGATCTTCAAGGTGAGACTGAACTGGCTGGTATAAATGGGGAAATGCAGGCAGAAGCTGAGTCCTAGGGAAGGGTTGTAGGGCGATTGGCCTTGACCCACTCGCAAGGGGCTTGGTAGAGAGCAGAGGTTTTGGCACTGAAATGAGCTGGAGGGCACAAGGCTTCTAAGATGTTCAGTGACATGAGTCACTCCCTGTGCTTGTGGCATTAGTCCATATTGGTCTCCCTGTCTGGCACTGACGGAGATTGATGAGCTTGTGCAGTGACATTTGTTAAATGGCAGAGAAACATTGAGAGGGTTAAAGAGCTTCTGTGGGTGTGAAACCAAATGTCATCTCTGGGCATGGAGAAGTAGTCACTATGCATTTGCACAGCTGCTCCCTTGGGTCCTCACTCCCGGTTAAGCTCTATAAGCTGCTCCCACTGCTGCATGTGGACACCCCGCAGCAAGCAAGCATGTTGTGCTTTGGGGTACCTCATCCTAAAACTGATGGGAATGTGCTGTAGCTGCATCAATTGGTACCCTGGCCTGGTGCTCCTTATGAGGGACTGAACCCTGAAAGTGACCCCGGTGGCTTTGATTTCCAGTCCAGATATGAGCCTAGAAATTCTTGTTGAATTTGCAAAAGAAACAACAAATGAGGTTTGCAGGTGAAGGCTGAGAGATATCGTATTAAAATACTCTGGTGTTAAAACAGGTCAAGCATTAAAGACTTTAAAATTGTGTAGTTATGATTAAGGTTTGCAACGAACTTTGTAATGGAAATTTTTTGTTTCCTGGCAAATTAAAGTGGTCCATGAGAAGTAGTAAACACTGTGCGTTTCTCACCACAGAAAACAGTAACAAGCTGTGCCCAGAGGAGCTGGTCTGCAGATGGGAAGTCTGGGCCAGAGACTGTATAAAAGTGACCAGGCAGCTGAGATGTTGTTTTTGACACACTGTTACGCCTTTGAGTATTTTTCCCAACACTTCTTTTTCACTGTGCTTGGCAGGTCACAGCCTCTCCACGATGACTTTGAACATGCTCGGTATTACACAAGCCAGCCCAGCCCTATGCGCCAGATTCCCAAACCTGAGCACTCTCCTAAAGGTAGGATCAAGCCCATGGTAGCCCCAGCACTTGGGTTGCTGTGGGCTGTCTTCCTCAAGTGAGCAGCCTGAAGGACAGGATGTTTGAAAGATGCTAAGAGAGAAAAGGAATGGATATTATTGCCCCCAGCAGGCAGGTGATGCTAGTCAGTGGCCGAGTTGTACTTGCTGAGAACACTGCAGACTGAGAGACTATAAAGTTGACTTGGTTTGCCTTGAGTTTGCCAAATTGCTCTCTGCATGTCCTCCGTGATCTCTTAATGATGAATGACTATAAATCCAGACAGCAAATGAAGGAGAAATAACATGAAGACAATGATGAGATGGATTTTAGGTGACTCATTGCTATCAAACAATTCGATAAGACAGAACCTCTCAATATCACGTGTCTGGTGAGCAGATGGGATGATTAGACAGAAGCTTGTCCTGAGAACATGCTCTTTTTGTTCCCGTAGCATCTCAGCACTGCATTGTTGGCTTGTTTCCTAAAATCACTTGGCATAAGAGCAGTGTGGTTAGGGTCGCCCCCACAGTTTTTTAAACCTGAATGCTAATTGTCTGAGTTATTTATAGAATCTCTGAGGAAGGAAAGGGGCAGCCAGAGTTCGAGTCAATAGCGCAGATTTCTTCCAGCTCCACTGATTGTGACTTAAATGTGGACACTTCCCAAAATTTAAAGTTTGGGAAACTTTTGTGTTCTGTGTCTATCAAACAAGCATGAAAGTTGATAGCACTTTTATAAAGTCTGTAAGCTGAGTGCTCCTTTAGTTTTCCTTAGTGAGACTGTGCAATGTGGCTGCAGCACTGTTCACAACCCAGAAGAAATGCAAATGTCTGCCTGTCTTGAGGACCTATCCTTTTTCCTTTAGTTTGGGTAAATGTACCATGTTTCCCATTTTGTCATTTGACTTTACCAGTACCCTGGAAGTCACACAGATACTCAAGAGGGCAGGCCAGGTAAAAGATGCCTGTCGGTAGTATTTTCTTCACCAGGATCCATCCTTACAGATTTTTTTTTTTTTTTTTTCTTTCATTCTTTCTGTTTTGCTTTCCAGGTTCCCGTAGGAAGCAGTAAACTGTGCTAGCCTTTGCTTTGGTACTGACTCTTCTGTAGCAAACATTACTGGAATTGCCAGGCAACTTTCTCAATTCCTTACCCAATGGAAGGTCCACCCTCCACTCCCAGGATGTCTTCTTGAAGTGTCATCATAATAAGGAACTTTGTTTGTTTCAATTTCCTACTCATATGTGATGACTTAAGCAGTGCAGTATAATCTAGCCACCACTGAGCTGTGCACGTCAACTACCTGACTTAACAGCTCCCTATTACATTCTTTTGAGGCTTTCCTTTTATTTTTATTTTTAAGCTTTGTCTGAAGCTTTGACAAGTAGAGATGCAGTTCCAACAGGGAGGAAAATCCAAGAAATTAGTTTGATTATGGTAATGCATCAGAACGTCAGAACTGCAAGTTCTTTCCATTTTAGGATGACTTAGCAAAGAGTTATAAGAGGAAACATCTTTCTTCCTGTGCTGGATAAGATAGCTGAGGCAACCTGACAGTCATGCTTGGAGAAAGAAGAGAGCATCTTCATAACGTGCATCAGCAAAAGCCAGAACCTGGGACTGATGAGAAAGAAATTGCCTATGGAATAAAATTTAACTGCTGTATTTCTTTCTTGGGTTTACAGCAACGTGGGTAGAGTAACTAGGCATTTAGCTCCAGGGTATAGGATAGAACAGTTGAAAGACAATTTCAGTGGAAATTAGACCTTGTGTGCATAACCCTTAAGATATACCAGGGAGCTGATGAAGCTGCAACTTGTGGATTGGAAAGAATCATACAGATTTAAATGCCTGATGGGACCTCTATGGTCACCTGCTTTGAGCTTTCGTGTGATAGCCAAGGAATTTCGCTGAAGCCAAGTAGGAACTCCTGTAACTCCTAACTCAGTTGGTGATGGACTTGGATACAGTAACTTGTGTTTGAACCTGCATATGTCTTGGAAACATGGGGCTGAAGGAGGGCCATATAGGCATTGACACTGAATCAAAAATCCACAATTACAGGCAACTTTGAGCTAGACGTAGAGTGCTGAACAGTCCACACAATATCTGTGCTGACTGCCTCACCTCTGCACTGCTCTGTAGTCTCCTATCAGGATAAAACTATCGCTGTCTAGGGCACAGCAGGATCTGCAAGTTGCCTATGTAAAATGCCCAGGACTTTGTGCATTGGCAGCATCCTGCTTGCTGCATATCCTTGCTTCCAGACTGTGAGCTTGCTCACCTGCATCATTTGGAAGGTCTTGCTTGCTTGCAGCTTCTTCTCAGGAAATACTCCAGCTTGCGGCTAGATTTTACTGTGCTTTCCTTGTTCCCTCTTCTCGTTCCATCTGTCCATTCAGAAGTGTTAATGTTGTTTTAAAGGACCCAGAAAAGGATCAACATAGTCCCTAGATTTCCTTTTCATTTGGTAAGTTGGGCCGCTGTGACAACCTCATCTGCAAAGAGTTTATTTTGTAAAAATTTTATTTTTGTATTTCATGTAGCAGTCAAAATTCCTACTGCTGAAAATGCCATTTTTTTTCTTTTCCTGTGGGTTTTTCCCCTCCATTGCCATCAGAGTATTTATTATAGTAAAATGAATGCCTGACGGGGTTTTGTGAACTAACACCCCAGTCAAGGCCTTTCTGCTTGTATCATCTGGTGCGCTTGTGAAAAGTGGATGGGGAAAAGTCCTGCCAAGTGGTTGTGCGTTGTACTTAATGTGCATGGGGTGACCCTCTGCAAAAGAAAAGGGAAATTGACAAATAGGAATTCAGCCTTTCCTGGGGCTCTGTAGGTGGCTGTAACGTGCTTTCTTGCAATGCAGTTGTCTGATGTAATTTCTGTTTTACCCTAATTAGAACAGTCTTGAAGGCTCTGAGCCTGCTGACATTTGAAGAAGCTGTTAATTCAGGAGGGATGTTTGGGAGTATCCAAGTTGTTGACTTCAATGGGAGTGAGAGGGAATGATACGAGGGGAAACTCTGGTTAATTTTATTTATCTGAAGAACACCTCTGTGTCTACTCTGTGGAGCTGTAAGATCTCCTTAATGGCCTCCTCAGGCTGTGGCACCAAGAGATGAGAGGCGGAGTGAAGGATCCCAGGAGCATTTGCTGCTTCCTTGGATGCCTTCAGGGAGTGCTGAATGCTTTATGGGGTGCCTTGCTTCATAGCCTGCCATAGTTCTTATCTTTTTATTTTTACTCCCTATCTTTATTCATTTGCTGCCCCTTGTAAGTGTTTCTCCTGTTTTATTTTTCTATAGCCCTTGTGAAAACAGGGGCCTAAGGTTTTGTTAGAAGGGGCTAACACCTATCCAGAGAGAGAAATGCTATGCATGGTAGATGAGGAAAGCATGTAGTAAATGGGGTATAAACAGAACAATTGTGCATCTAATATACCTTGTAGTCATGCAGGTTAGAGATTTCCTGACCTAAAGGTTACAACTGGACTTGCATGCTTAATAACCACATTTGGAAGAGATATTCATTCCATGATCCCACTGAAGTCAACAGGAGTTAAGTTCATGGATGAACAAGGAGCCAACTCATCTTGAGGCTCAGCAGCCACAGTTCTGCAGCTTACATAGGCAAAATGCAATATCAGCACCTTGCACGTGCATCCCTGGAAAGATGCACAATGAAGCTGATCTTTTAAAAAGAAACAATTGGAGTAATATTTCCTTTCTATGACAGAAAAATGTCTTACTTTTTTTTTTTTTTCCCTTGTCTTCTGCCAAGTTTTAGTAGCTCTGCCTATGGGTTTGCTCTGGATTTAATAGCATATCAAAGCCCTTGCTTGGACCCCTACCCAGGTCATTCATGTCTTGCATCCCTTTCTGACTCTGCATTAACAACGCAATAGGCACCATGTGGAAAATTCATCACCATGAAATCCTGGCACTTCCTAATCTTCATAGTAGGCACATCCCACCAGCAAGCACTCTCACCACCTCTTCACCTCCGTCCAAAGCACAATGGTCTGCAGAAGAGAGGTCGGGTGAACCAGAGTGATCGTGCCTTATATGCAGGGATACTCGATGTCTTCAGCGGGCTGATCTGAGTCACCTTGCTATGAAACACTGTCTTAATGTGGACTGTACAGCTTCCTGCAGGGAGAAGCAGTTGTTATCACATGATAGATCCAACAGGTTAATCTCATCTTTTTTTTAAAGGACTTCATGGTTTTGAGCTTAGTGGGGTGAGAAAATATCAGCTGTTAGGGGACAGATGAAGTCTAATCGTTGAATTTCTCTTGGGGAGAAAGAATAGAAGTTACAAATGCTGCAGTCTGCTTCACTCTGTAAAAGGGATCTTGTATGTACAGTATTTTTATATCTCTGCATTCCCACTGGTCAGGATTTGAATCAGGACTGATAACACTCTCTTATGTAGGGAAAAAAGTGGATTTTCATTTTTACAGTGCTAGACCTTTGTGCATTTTTATTTTGTGCCAAAATACAGTCACTGTTACATTCTAGTGTTTTCATTCAGTTTATTGTTATTGATCAATGTATATATTATGTATTTTTATTATCAAGATTTTTATTTTAATTCATACTAACCTGTATGCAAACTAACTGTGGATTGCTTATTTATATATAAAGGGGAGCACTTGGAGACAGTGTGAGGATTCCCCTACTTAGTTTATACTCTTGTAACCTAGCACAGCCAGTCCATGAAACTCATCACTTCTTACACAGAATGATATCCTGCACATCTGTCACCCTGAGCAGATGGCTCCTGCTGTTCCTAATGGTAGCACTGACACTGCAAGGATATGCTAGATGTGATAGGAAGCAAAACACAGCTCATAGCATGGACTGGGGTGGCTGGCCTCTCTGCTGTCCTGCTACTGGGAGTGGTGCCAGGGAGGATGCTACAGCAGGAATTTCCATCTGAGTGTGACTTTGAGGTTTTACTCCGCCCTATATCCATCCCCAGCCAATGGGCAGTTGATTTTGCCGCACTCTCTCAAGACACTTAGTGCTTAGTTTTGTAGTTGTTCTGGGAGGTGGCTGTGGGATACAGCATGAGGCACAGCAGTATCCTCTCATGAATATACCACAGGCAGTTTGTCTTTTTTGGCTGTGAAGGACAGGCGTAAACCTACAGAGATCTCAGTTTACTGTACTCTTTAAAACATGCTGTAGCACATCTCTGGCTGTGCAGCACAGCTGTGGAAGCTTTTAACTGTGCTGCATGCAAGTGCCACCCGGACTGTTATACCCAGTACAGGCTGCAGGACACAGGTTTTGTGTTGAGGAGCTGCACTGCTCTCAGCTTCTGAACCGGAGGTAGAATGAGCCACCTCCTCCCTGTGAACTGCACTAGACAAGGCTCAGCTGTGCCTTTTGGGCTTTTCCAGGAGAGGCTCAGAGTGGACAGTAGCACACACAAATAAGTATTTTCTACTTTGCAGTAAGCAAGTTCCACTGTATCAGTGTTCACTCTAAGTAGACTCCATGGTCTGTCTCCAGCTGCATCTGTGCACTGCAATATAGTTAATTGCCTCAGAGAAATAACTGCAGTTGTCTCTCTTAGCTTTTCAGGGTAAACTTTCAGCCTGTTGAATCTAAATATTAGCCATGCGAGGAGTCAGAAGGCTTAAATTCCTCAGAGCTGCAAAGGTACCCTGTGTTGCAACAGCTAATCCTTAAATATAAATTGTGCACTGACAATAATCTGTCTATGCAAGCCTATATTTTTTTTCTTATTTTTGACTGTTTATCATTTTACCAGGTTTGGCATAGAACTTCTGAATGACATTTAACCAAAGTATCATGTCTGTGTGTGCATAGCATGTTTTGCTTCATACTCCTGAATTCTCATTGAATGTAAAGGGAACACTGCCTTGCCCATTTCATTCAATAAACCACTCTACTTTGTTATCCACTGCATCCTTCTGTCCCTCCGTGTGCTTTTCTGGAACCACTGAAGGGGGTTACACAAGAGCAGGAGAAAACAACACTTCGTTCCACCCTTGGCTGCTGGAGCTCAGCTGCTTCTACCAGTAATTATGTTCTTCCAATGTAATAGATGTAGCAAAACAATAAATTTATATTAAATGTGATTATTTTATGGCCAGAAAGATGGAAAAAAAAACCCCAAACAAACAAAAAAGCTGTGTAATATCTTGGAAAGGATCTGGACTGTTTCATTTCCTGAGACTGTGATACTGAAAAATAAAGCAGTGTAATTATTTACAAGGACAGGGTACTTCCTTTCTTTTCTGTCAACATAGCTTTTAAGTTTGAAAAAAGCCTGCTTGAAGCTTCATACAGTGGTGGGATGGAAGGCAAGAAAGGAACATGGCAAATGCCCTGTGACTGACTGATGTCTTCAGAGGCATCAGCTGAGGGTGCAGACACATACAGCTCAGACATGAGTAGACACAAAGCCATTTCCATGTCATGAATTGAGTTTGTGACTGAGCATGTAAAAATAAAGGGGAGGTTAAAAAGTATAAACTCTGGACTTTGAGTACAAACTGTAAACCGTTCTTTAATGTTTATTTACTCATTTCCCTCTGCTTGCCAAGTATAAACATTGCACTGGGAAGCAGAGAGCCCTTTCACACCCCAACAGAACTGTACCTCTGTCCCTCTGTGGGCCAGGGTCTTAGTTCTGTGCAGGAGTGAGGGTTGTGACACCAACAAAGTTCAATTTTGAGCTTTATTAGGGGTCATAGCACTACCCTGGTGTTTTCAAATGCAGATACCTTTACATTGCCTACCTCCTACCACCTGCATCTCAGAGTCCCTTAGGTATTAGCAGTGAGTGGAGGCAGGGACTAGAAAAACAGAAAAAAATACTAGAACATGGCTAGCAGTGATATGTGCATATGTGCATATGTGCATGGCTAGCAGAGCCAAGAGCTCTGCCAACTTACAACTTTCTACAGCCTCTTGTCTGAAGTGACTGGCTTGGTCTGTTTTCTGTGAAAGGCTTCTTTTATGCCAGCCTTAGCACTTGTTGAAGCATTAGGCTGGGAGGAGGGGGAAAGGGAGGGCAGCTGGAGCCCTGAGAAGCATCTTTCACCTGCTGCAGGGGTACGTGCATAGAGGACTGTATGTGGGAACTGCAAAAAGAATACTGAAGAACGCTGGGAACTTTTTTTATACCGGAGAAATTCTCATTTCCACGTCACATGCAGCTCTCGAACTGGATGTGGGTGGCAATCCTTTGTGCCGCTGGTGATGGATCAAGGTTCCACAGCTATCTTCCACCTGTGAGAGAAGGTAAGACAGTGGAGACTGCTTCAAGTCACCATTGCTGGATACCCAGCTGCCTAAGTGCTCCTTAGCTGATTCATATGCACTACTGTGTAGGAGTTGCAGGTGGCACCTGCCATCTCCTGCTTCTATGCATGCCCAGATGCTCATTTTCCACCTAGGTCTGTGCTGTATAACCAGGGTCTCTTGCCCACCAAGGCTTCAGTGTGTGCTGCTCATGGCCTGGGAGGACTGAGCCCTGCTTACAGGCTGTCTGTGGAAGGAGCTGCAGGGCTGAGGGTTCTCAGGGTAAATGTCTTTCCATATACAGGTGGAGAGCCAGGACTAACCTGAGCTGTGGTGTGCTGGCTCATGCTTTATATTAGGAGCGGATGCTGGTGGGTGACTTACCTGGAACTGATGCTCCCCTTTTTCACGGGGGCAAACCATGGCTGCAAAGCAATCCAAAGGCCAAACAACATGTCGTATCTGAGATACAAATGACTTGGTGTACTATACATATGTATGTTCTGTTCCCAATTTTTTTTCTGGACACATGGTGGGTTACAGCGTCCCTGGAGGTAGAGAACATCTCTGCCATGTAAAACCCCAGTTTATGCTTGAACCTACACAATCTCAATATTGAGCAAAACCAGCCCCCACAGACAGCTTCTTTGCACCATTCTGCTAACAAACAAGTGATGGCTCCTGGCCTGTATCAGTTATTTCAGGTCAGAGTTACACACGTTCATCACCATGATTAGTTCTTCCAGAGATGATGATCCTTCAACAGCACCATGAGTCCATCAGTTTTATCATACTTCACTCTGGCTAGAATGTCTGACACAGTTAATAGCAAAACAGAGATTTAGTAAATAAGACCTAGGATCAGACTGCAGTCCAAGTTTAAAACAAGTACAGAACTTGAGTCCAGCAGCTGGGTATCTGTTGAATGTGCTTCTCTGACCCCAGGAAGCCAAGAAGAGTATCTGAGCCTCTGTGCCAAGAGTTGCTCCTGTTTCATGTTGTTGATGGTGAGCTGCAGCTCTGAGCACTGACATCTCAATTTTCATGAAGTCTCTTTTCCCCTGGTGAAGCTTTTGATTAGTAATAGTTCCCCTGTCCTGTCCTGCCCTGTTCCCCCCAAACAGACATCCTAACGCTATCTTGGTGACTCACTTCATGGCCCTTCAAGGCCAGGCTTCAAATAGACATCACTAACCCCAAGCTGGTGCTGAGGCTGCTGGACTACCACATGATTTGAATGGTGTCTCATTTTTATTAAAACGTGGTTGATGTGCAGCTGATAAAACTAACACCAGAGGCAAGGTAGGCCCACTGGTGAATGGGGTGGGTGCCCTGTTGACAGAAGATACAGAGATGGCAGAGTTATTGAATGCCTTCTTTGTCTCTGTCTACTCTGCCGGAGGCAGTCCTGAAGAGCCCTGTACTCCTGAGACCTCAGATGAAGCCAGATCACTGGAGCAGTTTGCCTTAGTCAATGAGGAATGGGTTAGAGACCAGCTGAGCAATCTGGACATCCATAAATCCATGGGTCCAGATGGGATGCACCCGTGGGTGCTGAGGGAACTGGCGGAAGTCATTGCTAGACCACTCTCCATCATCTTTACCAAGTCTTGGGAAACGGGAGAGGTGCCTGAGGACTGGAGGAATGCAAATGTCACTCCAGTCTTCAAAAAGGGCAAGAGGGAGGACCCGGGTAACTATAGACCGGTCAGCCTCACCTCCATCCCTGGGAAAGTGATGGAGCACCTTATCCTTGGTGCCATCTTAAGGCATGTCAAGGATAAGAGGGTCATGAGGGGCAGTCAACATGGCTTTACCAAGGGGAAGTCATGCTTGACCAACCTCATAGCCTTTTATGAGGAAATAACACGATGGATGGATGATGGCAGAGCGGTGGATGTGGTCTACCTTGACTTCAGCAAAGCATTTGACACAGTCTCCCACAGCATCCTCATAGCTAAATTGAGGAAGTGTGGTCTGGATGATCAGGTAGTGAGGTGGACTGCAAACTGGCTGAAGGACAGAAGCCAGAGAGTTGTAGTCTATGGGGCGGAGTCCAGTTGGAGGCCTGTATCTAGTGGAGTGCCTCAAGGGTCAGTATTGGGACCAGTATTATTTAATATATTCATCAATGATTTAGATGAGGGAATTGAGTGTACTATCAGCAAGTTTGCTGATGACACTAAGCTGGGAGGAGTGGCTGACACGCCAGAAGGCTGTGCTGCCATCCAGCGGGACCTGGACAGGCTGGAGAGTTGGGCAGGGAGAAACTTGATGAAATATAACAAGGGAAAGTGTAGAGTCCTGCATCTGGGCAGGAACAACCCCAGGTTCCAGTATAGGTTGGGGAACGACCTGTTAGAGAGTAGTGTAGGGGAGAGGGACCTGGGGGTCCTAGTGGACGGCAGGATGACCATGAGCCAACACTGTGCCCTTGTGGCCAAGAAGGCCAATGGCATCCTGGGGTGTATTAGAAGGGGGGTGGTCAGTAGGTCGAGAGAGGTCCTCCTTCCCCTCTACTCTGCCCTGGTGAGACCGCATCTGGAATATTGTGTCCAGTTCTGGGCCCCTCAGTTCAAGAAGGACAGGGACCTGCTGGAGAGAGTCCAGCGCAGGGCAACTAAGATGGTGAAGGGAGTGGAGCATCTCCCTTATGAGGAAAGGCTGAGGGAGCTGGGTCTCTATAGTTTGGAGAAGAGGAGACTGAGGGGTGACCTTATTAGTGTATATAAATATATAAAGGGGGAGTGTCACGAGGATGGAGCCAGGCTCTTCTCAGTGGCAAACAATGATAGGACAAGGGGTAATGGGTACAAACTGGAACACAAGAGGTTCCACTTAAACTTGAGAAGAAACTTCTTCTCAGTGAGGGTGACGGAACACTGGAACAGGCTGCCCAGGGAGGTTGTGGAGTCTCCTTCTCTGGAGACATTCAAAACCCGCCTGGACACATTCCTATGTAACCTTATCTAGGTGTTCCTGCTCCGGCAGGAGGATTGGACTAGATGATCTTTTGAGGTCCCTTCCAATCTCTAACATACTGTGATACCTAATTATGAGCTAAGGAAATACATGCTTGTCTCACTAATAGGATTTATACTCAGATGAGTACCTCAGAAGCACATTGATGTCATGGGCAAAGCATGGAGCTGGGATGGGCACTTACCCAAGGGGTGCTCCACACTGCTGCCTTCTAGGCAGTGTCCAGAAGGCAGCAACATAGCCATCCATGCATGTGCCTATCACCAGAGGGTACTTGGGGAGCATGAGCTTTGTTCCATTGATGCTGGAAAAGACCTGATTTGCAGTTTAAGCAGTAACTGATGTAACAGTTGGAGTTTTACTGGGGAAGGTGGTGTTTGGGGAGAGGATGAGATGTCCAGCTACACAAAGTTTATTCCCACTACTGGTACTCGCTGCCAGCTGCCATATCACACACTGTCCTGAGAAGCTGTGCTCAGCCTTCTAAAGGACACACAAATCCCACTCAAGCACTCACTTGTGTGGCTTTTTTTACTTGTTAATTACTCACAGCTGACTAACCACTGAAGGCCAGCCTGAGGGTGCGTGTTAATGTCCAGGAACATTGCTACCATAACGTGTGCAAGTAGGTCTGCAGAAAGAGATTGCTTGCCACCTCCTCTCCAAAGGCAAAGGGTAGCGTCAGGAAAAAGGGTTTCTCAGAGAGTTTTCTCATCTGCTAGCAAACCTAGCCAGCTTGTCCTACTGGAAAGGCTCTCAACTGTAGGAGTCCTGTGTACAGACAGGACAGGCCCTGTGGCCACAGGGAGCTTGGGAGAGTCTTTTCAGAGCATCCCACAAGAGAAGAGGATGCATTATTGCAGCACCTGAGGCATAGAGGAGCACACAGCTGCTACAAGCATGTCCATGACTGCAGATGTGACAGCAGCTGTGTCCTGTTGACATCCCCATGGGATAAGAGGGACCAAGAGCAGCAATAGAGACAGCTGGCATGCACAGGTCTCTGTTTGCCAGGGAGAAGTGTAATACCCCAACAGCAGCAGAAGACCAGGTCTTTCTGGTGCTTGCTCCTGTGGGAACCTAAGTCAGCTGTCCTGGTGCCAAGCAGTTTAACTGCTTTGCAAAGGTGCAAGTAATGATAGCTTGCTTCACCCCTAAGGATACTGAAACAGCCAACCAAAGCTGATGCCTCCCAGCCTTGCTGGTTCTCAGACTTCTCACATGAGTGGACCTAACTCAGTTTTGGTGCTAGCTGAGGTGTGCAATCCCATCCCTTCTGGTGAGAAATCTTTTCCCTCAAATATCCTTAACAATGTATGGGTCAATGTAAATGTCAGTTTGCCTACCCCTTCTACCCAGCTCTCCCTTGAGAAATGAAGAGCAAATTAAAAATAAAGGCTTGAAAACAAGTTTGTATTAATAAATATAAACTATAATAATCTTGGGAAACAATGAAGGAGGAAAATTACTTTATTTTCCTTTTAAGTGAGCTTTTTGCCCCAGTGACAGTTTGAGCGTTGCCTCCTGAGCCCAGGACACTCCAGAGCAGCCCATTTAATACCATGGCGCTCTCTAGTGGCCAAAGCCCAGAAAAGAAAAGCACCGTGCAGCGCTTTTGGTGGCAGAGCTACAGCTGCATCTCCGGGCAGACCCGGCTAACTGCAGCAAGGGACTTGGGTTTCGGGGTGCTGACACCCCCCGCAGACAGCAGCGAAGTTGTAGGCTCTGCTCTCGCAGATATGCCTTCTTCATGCACCGGATCAGGCCACAGGAGCAAAAGGTAAGAGCAGTTTACAGTCCTACCTGCTAGGTGTCCCAGTGGAGAAACCAATTACATCTGCAACAGATGTACTGATGAGGAGAAGGACTTGGGGATGTTGAAGCTCAACATGACCCTGCTTCAGGGTGCGCTCAGAGCCCAGAAAACCACCCATATGCTGGGCTGCATCAAAAGGAGCATGACCAGCAGATCGAGGGAGGTGATTCTACCCCTTTACTCCATTCTCATGAGACCAGCCCCTGCAGAACTGCATTCAGCTCTGGGACCCCAACATAAGAAGGATATGGAGCTATTGGAGTAAGTCCAGAGGAGCCACAAAGATGCTCAGAGGGCTGGAGCACCTCTCCTGTGGAGACAGGCTGGGGGAGCTGGAGTTGTTCAGCCTGGAGAAGAAAAGGCTCAAAGGAGACCTTATAGCAGCTTCTAGTGCCTAAACAGGCCAGCAAGAAAGCTGGAGAGGGGCTTTTTAAAAAGGAATGTACTGATAAGGCAAGGGAGTATGGCTTTAAAGTGAAAGATGGGAGATTTAGATCAGACATTAAGAAGAAGTTCTTCCCTGTGAGGGTGGTGAGGCACTGGCACAGGTTGCCCAGAGAAGCTGTGGCTGCCCCATTCCCGGCAATGCTCAAGGCCAGGCTGGATGGGCTTGAAGCAACCTGGTCTAGTGGAATGTGTTCCTGCCTGTGGCAGGAAGATTGGAACTAGATGGTCTTTAAGGTCCTCTCCCACCCAAACCATTCTATGATTCTATGGCGCTTCAGTCCTGCAAAGCCCTCAGGGTGAAGAAGTACAAATGGGCTGTATTAGATGAAGCCATTTCAAGCTCTCCAGAAGTCAAAGCAACTTCTGAATTGAGCATCACTTTATACAACTAGATGGGGTCATTTACTCACAGCTGTATCACATTAGTCACAGACAGATCTTATAGTTTGTCTCACTCCTTTCAGCACACTGCAGCTGGGAACTGACAGCAGTAGATTGGCCAATGGCCTTTGGAGGCCTCTATTTTTTTTATCTCATTTGGCAGCAGGGTTGGTAATAACCATTGACCATTACAGTATTGATTGCTCACAGGGTAATAGTTGGGAAATTTTCTCATTGATAGTATTGCACATCTTGTATTCATTTCATTATAGAAATTGTGTGCCAAAACCATGGTTTTACATAATGTGAATTATGTGACAAAACCAAACACTCAAAAACTTAGGAAATAGCAGAACTGAAATACTAGAGGTAATATTAACTAAGCCCCTTTGCCAGGACATAGTACAAGCCAGGTAAAATCAGGGTCAATATTTTTCCCTGGACTATTACCTCAGCCCCAGGGCTAGCTCACTGTGTGATGAGCTGTGATTAGTGCTGCGTACTGCAGTCACCTCAGACTTCAAGTAGCAGTCATAGGCATGTTCTTTGCTAGCAATACAGCACACCAGTGACAAGGGCATTAAGAAAAAAACTGTCAACAAAACAAACAAACAAACAACCCCAGACATGCTTCATGTTTTAAAGCATTGAATAAAGCCAAAACTCCCCAAAGAAAAGGGAATTCTGCTTCTTGACAAATAACATAACCAACCAACCACCTACCCACAGCTCTAGCCAGGAGCCAGAGTCTCTACCCCCTTCACTTATATACTCTTAATGCCCTGAAGCAAGTGGCTCCTCCCTTTTATAGATAGACTTTCCCACCTTGCTCTCCTAAGAAGAGGGCCTTTTGTGCTTGGAAAGATGCTTTTCCTCAGCCTTTTGAGGGACTTAAACTTTTCTCCACTTTTTTGTGAGTATTTTTGGTGGGTTTTTTTTTCTCTTTACAGGATTAAATATTGATTCTTACACGCTAAAATTATTTCCCTAGCTTACTCCTCTCTATGTTTGATTTAGATATTGATGTGAAATGCTTTGGTCTCTGGTTCGAAGGGAGTAAATGGTGTTCTCTGCCTTGCAGTGCTTTGTTGTGTTTTGGAGAATCTCTTCTTACTGTGATGGGAGCACACTCCCAGTGAAACTTGTGACTGCTGCTTTACAAAGAAGCTTGCGGAGACTTCTTGACATGTAGCACTTAAATATATATATATATGTATTTTATACTAGATACCCATGTGTTAAGGAACCTGTCTGAAAACTTGGCCTTGCAGCCTTCCCTCTAAAGGGGACTAGTACAGGTGGCTTCTGCAGTGTTGGTGGGTCTGTTGGTGGCATAGGCTGGCACAGGGCACTGCTTCAGGCCCTGCAGCCAAGCTTCTGGAGTAAACTGCCAGTAACTGTTTTAAACCTCATATTAAATTACCATAACCTGTGGCAGAGAGATGTTCTGTAGCAAAACTACCAGTTAGTGCTATGAAAGAGGGACAAAAAGCACTTAAGGAAACCTTTGTCTTGCTAAACCATTTTTTTTTTTTTTTGCTGTGCATGAAGAAAAACATTACTGCTGGGTAGAATAGGAACATCTATTGCAGGAGTTCTCCACATCCTCCTATGTTGGTACTGTACAAACCTGAAACAGAAAAACAATCTGAACACCAAATTGCTTGAGGTATATGTGTGAGGGAGAGGCGGTCTAGCTCTGCTAGGAATAGCATCTTATTAATACCAGCTTTTTCTGCTGTTACTGTCTCTTTTAATTTTATTTTTTTTATTTTTTGTGGATTCAGAAGCATGGTTGTATCTATTTGCTTGAGCCCCACGGACTTAAGCACATCACTATTTCTGTATCTGGTCCTTCTTCCTTTTTTGCCATATTTATCCTTCACAGCTTAATTGGGTTCTATGTTACTGAAGGCTGCTTGCTTCTTAAAGGGCATTAGAGAGTTGCATTGAA
The DNA here is from genome assembly GCF_963264785.1 of Psittacula echo. NCBI lineage: Eukaryota > Metazoa > Chordata > Aves > Psittaciformes > Psittacidae > Psittacula > Psittacula echo. The sequence continues at coordinate 26,740,304 of NC_137740.1, read as the reverse complement.
ATATTTATGTCCAGTACATTACTTCGTTAAGGAAATTATCTAAAATGAATGGAGATTGAATTATGCCCCAAATGTCCTATAAGACCGGATGCTGACTAATTACTTAATGGTTCTTCTGATACAGGATGCATTGGAGGTCTGTGTTGCCTTTAATTTTTCAGGGGCTGAACTGTGTCTCAGAGCAGCCCCAGACTGTTGCTTAGTGGCATTTCCTTGTAACAAAGAGTATCCTTCCTTTTTTTTCACTGACATATGTGGTGTTTTTGTGATACCTGAATTGAGGTGTCAAAGTATGTTTTGTGCTTGAGAATGTAATTGAGGGCACTAAATGGATTGCTCCCATTTCAGTGCTAGGAAGGAAACAACTTCAGAAAATACACCTGCAGCTCAGGAGAGTCCTTGTGATGTGTTTGACTTTAGCCACACACACATAAGCTGTCTTACACTCATGCTGGCCTGTGATAAGAGAATGGTTCTGTGGTTAAGACTGAAATAACTTAATTTGGTGCTAACCACTCAACAGAACACTTAGACAGCGAAGAGCTTTTACCAAACTTCCTAGCTTTCAGGGCTTTTAGCAAGCTTAATTTGGTCTTCAATAACAGAGAATAAATTCTTCCAGCTGTGACCAGCTAATGCAAATATTAAATGCAATGACACAAAGGAACGTTGCAATATGCCCTTTTTACATTGCTGTCCTCACTTTCAAGAACGTGGTGCATATTCCTTTCTCTTCTGGAGACTTCCCTCTATTTGTTCATTCCAAAAAAAAATCACTACATGCTTCCACAATGGAGAAGCTCCAGCCTGGGTAGACTGGGCAGGGCTCTGAGCGAATCTGGGGGACAGCAGAGCCTGCAGTAGTGATCTAGGATCTGCCATATTTGCATTGCTTCTAACACCTTTGCAGCGGCATTCCTGATTCTCATGGTCTGCAGGACCAAACTGAGCAAAGCTTATTTTTCAAGACCTGTGCGGTGCCTGATTCAATGCCTGGGAGGGAATTAGTCACCTACATACAGTGTTGGCCTGGCCTTCTGCAGAGCAAGGTTCTTTGAAGCTTCATTTGTACAAAGAAAAATACCCAGGACTTAACAGAAACGCCTTTTTATAACAGAAATGTCAGCTCTGCTTCCCTTTTGGCCTGTCTCTTAATCTCACTGTTTTATGCACTAGGGAAATCCAATCCTTGTAAAATTAATTTTACTAACTGATGCTTATTGGATTATCTTTAAAATCAAATGAGCTTTAGCTGTGTGAACTGGAAAACAAAGGGCATGCAGGGACTTAAATGTGATTCAATTCAGTAGAATCACTTTGCTAGTAAAAAGTAGCTCTTGCAGAGCCCAATTTCCTGAATCAATGGGGATTCCTCCACTGTGAGGGACAGTTACAGCAGAAAATGCCAGACTGGGAGTCAGGAGACCTGAGCCCATCTGCAACTCAATGCAGACTTCCAGTGCATTGTTAACAAGGTTGAGGATACCAGCAAAAGAGCTCTGCAGCTGGAGGTGACTGCTGCCCAGCAAGGAATGTGAAATGCCTTGCCAGCATCAGACCTCTCCTGGGAAATCTGGTAATTTGGCAGCATGATTTAGAAGACCAGTATATTGACAAATTTTGGGCTGCTCACCAGGAACTGCAATGTGTGTGCATGTGCCTGGCTCAGGCTGACATCTGCTTTTGTGGCTTTGAGGAGACTTAGATGCCCTCCAGGCAGCATCTACTGCACTAGTGTATCAGTTTTCTGAGTCCAAAATGAAGGTGATTAGCAACTTGGAAACTTGGGGTTTATTCCATCTGCTCCCTGAGATACAAAGCCATGGCTCAGCTATGCCAGGTGAGTGTGCTGGCTACTCAAGTTTAGTCTGGCAAGACTGCGCTCTTGAGGCCCTGGTGCTCAAGCTCTGCTGCTCTGTTACGAACTGAGGTCTCCCAGGGCCAACTGAACAGCATAAAGGGGAGCCTTAGGCATCCCTTAGAAAGAGGGAAGTGCTGGATCTATCATACTTTTGCAGTGGTTTAGGCATTTGACAGTGTCGTTGGATTAAATCCTGAAATACCCTTGCTGTAGGGAGCCAAGCTTGGCTCTAGTGCAGTGCACAGTCCCAGGGCAGACTCATATTGAGTAGGTGGATGGAGCTGGCGTTTCTGAGGCTTCCAAGGCTCCTCTAGGCACTGTGTCCCTCTGGGTGATGGCAAGCAGCGAGCATGGAAGCTAAATGGCTAAGGGGTATGCATCAGCCAGACGACAAACAACTTTGTGGAAAATAATTGCATGGAAACATAGGGGAGTCAGGATTATTATGGAGTGGGGCATAGGGAAAAAGGACACAAATGCAAAGGACAGCAAATTAGCATTTTTATTGTGTTTCTCCTAGAACAGACTGGGGTTTTTGCTTTGCCTTCCCGAGGAAAAGGGAATATCTACTCCCTCTCTTGAAATGCAATGAAAACCCAAAGCAAGTCTTCTGACTCCTGACAGCTTGAGGTTTTTAACACAGTAAATAAGGCAACATATTTTTTCAAAGTCAAAAAAGGACCTGGGGTTTGTGATGGAAGTTATTAATAAAAAGCATTCTCTTGGGCAGTGAATTCAGAGGCTGCCTCATCAGACAGTAATTACCAGTCCAGCACCACCATTCCTGAGACAACTGAAATTTAGCCTCCTGACAAAAAATTGATTTTGAAGATTAATTGTCCCCTGTAGCACAGTTTTAGACCAGTCTGAAATACAGAGAGGACAGTTGTCCTTTGGGTTTAATAGAGCTGTCTGTTTGATATTCACAGAGCTAGAACAGCTAGATGCATTTTTGTCCTGGCTTAAAAGCTGATATGAGGAAGGCAGCTTCAGAGAGGTGCTGCTGTCAGGAAGGGAACAAGCATGGGTGATGTCTATCCTAGCTGCAGTCCCAATTTCTGTGCTGGACTGAGGGTAACAGCAAATAAAGTTTGGATATGAGAAGTGGGATTTCCTCATGCAGCTCTGACTGCAGCAGTGTCAGTGGGTGCTCGACTAATTAGCCACTAGAGAAGCCACACTAGTGGTTGGTGAAGAAAAATAGACTTTGCAGTTCTGCTGCTCAGGAAGCAATTCATATTTGATTCTCCTGAGTGGCCAAGCAGCCGATCTCCCAGGGTGCTGTGTGAAGCATGCTGACTTTGAGTTGAGTATTGAACCTCCACAGGCAGCAGTGGGATGCTGAGAGAAGGAAAAGAGAAGCTGGGTGTCAGGAGAAAATTTGGCATGATTCAATGGTTCAGGAGTGCAAGGGCTGCTTCAGGAGTTCAAGTAAGTGCCTGAACCTTAATGTGAAATGTTGGTCTCTTGGTAGGTTTAATGCAGGTTTTCTGTAAAAATCCCTGACTGTATTCCACTACATCTGTTTTTATTGTGGCAAACTTATGGAAGAGTGGCTGAGAGCTGCATTAGCCATGTGCTTGTTGTCTCCTGGTGCCCAGCCTGTTCTCTACTGTGGCTGGGGAAAGCTTTCTTCATGCCTTCAGCCTGGCCTCTCCATTCAGGTGTCGATAATGTCTGTCTGAGAGCTATTCCTTCTCAGAAATGGAAAGTCTGGAGTTACTTGCTCCAAGCAGGAGGGGCTGATTATGTGTCTAATTAAGATGATACTTGTGAAAACTGCAAACCTGGAGTCATGGGGTCTTGTGTTCATACTTGCCTGTTTCAGTCTAGGCACACTCTCTGCTCTTGTGCAGACCATGACGGGAAGTGCTTGGTAGTGAGCAGTGAGGTTTGGGACTGCTCCCTGCTATAGTGTTTAATGATTGAATCCCAGGAAACCTGTAAGCCTGGTTTGCAAAAGCTGTAACTGTCCTTCACCTCTTACACATGCACACAAGACTTGTCTCATAACTTACCGTCTTAGCTTCTGGTGTTAGAGAAATCCCCTATGAACCAACTTATTTAATTCAAGATTTAGTAAGTTAATTCCCATAAGATACTGCCATAAGGTACCTGACAGCATTATCAGCTGGGCATGGTACCTACTGGCATCTCTGGGGCTCCTGGGCATGCTGCCAGGCTCCCCAGCCACAGCCTCTCATTATCAGAGGGGAAGGTGTGAGAAAGAGCAGCTGATGGGAGCTTTGGACTAGGATTAACTTTGAAGTAGGTTTTTTTTTCACCTCTGGGAGAAAGACTTCTCCCCATGGAACTGACAATCACAAATGATTTTCAGCTTTTCCAGGCTCTTTTCCATTCCGCTTTGTGTTGCTGATAACCTTACTGTAAGGATTCAGCACAAAAAAGCAACAACAACCCACAAACACAATGCTGATTTACCTTACACAGGGAGAAGGAGAAAAAGGGCAAAATAAAGGGAATAAGGTGCACAACCTGTTTATTTACTTTGAGGTTTCTCTTGCCTGAACACAGGCTCCAGTGTCTCCAGGTCTCCTTTAGCAGATTGAGGTGTTGAGGGGCTTTTTCACACACTCCTCTACAGCAGCTGTGTGTGTGTGTGGGGAGGGGTATATACAAACCATTCAGTCTTCAGTGATCACAGAATTACAAAATCATTAGAGATGGAAGGGGCCTCTGGAGATCATCCCCCCCTGCCAAGGGGCCACCTAAAGCAGGTTACACAGGAGCACATCCAGGTAGGTTTTGAATGTCTCCAGAAAGGAAGACTCCAGAACCCCCCTGGGCAGCCTGTTCCAGTGCTCTGTCACCCCCCATCATAAAGAAGTTCTCCCTCCTGTTGAGAATCACCCAATTTCTTTTCTGTTTCTATTCGCTGTCTTGCTTTGCCAGGCTTATAATCAAAAGAGAGAAAGAAGAGTAAAATGAAATCTCATTCAGTAAAGACAGACTTCTTTCTGGGCTGTGAATAATGCAACTTTGCTTGAGCTGAGATACCCCACTGTCCTCTCCAGTCTTTCCCATCAAAATCAGCAGTCTCTGTAGATGTGCAATTAGACTATTTGGCCACATGATGTCTCTGTGGGTTGCGGAGAGCGGCGGGTAGGTAGAGGTCAAACTGGCGCAAGAGCAGGATGGAAGCATCAGTGACGATAGGCTGGCTCCTCAGAGATGAGAATTGATAAAGCAGCATGCCAATTCCCCTTCTCTGTACGATCCTTTTAATGAGCTTCAGATTCTTCAAACGAATTGGAAATCCAGGAAGATCTGAGTAACCACCTTGCAAAGGGAGCTGCAGAGGATCTGCACCCGTCAGCGCTGCAGATATTAAACATGCCATAGAAATGGCATAGAAACAACAGGTCCTGTCCAGTCCACAGCCTTGGCTGCTTTTCCACTAGGCACGATACAGTTTCAGAGACGGGCCAAGATGTCAAACTGTTTCAGTGTCTCCATGGAGGCGAAGATGAGGCTTAGCAAATACCAGACCAAAATCCCCACCATTGCCTGCTGGGATCTCTTGCACAGGGGAATTGCCATGTGCTGCCAAAAACATGAAACTCAGTTCTGGGCAGGGTGGTGGGTCGTCTGGGCAACGGGGTGGGTCGTAAGGTGATCTGGGGTATTCCCACGGCTTTGTATGTGTGCCAGGCTGTCCTCTGAGACTGGCCACCTGGTGACACTCAGATACAACCTGAGGACTCAGGTGGGATAAGGATGCTCTTTCCAGTCTGACACATCACAGTCCTGAAGGCAGTATTTGCCACGAGTCTTTTGTTTATGCATGATGAAAATCTAGAATAGCCTTTAATGGAGCCAGACTGTAATATCTCTGTGCCTTAGGTTGTGGAGAGGTGGTTGGGGCTAAGATTGCTTTGAGCACAGTACTGAAAAACTGGATGTGACTACAGCTACAGTTGTCCATGGAAGTGTCTCAGGAAAAGAAGTTTCCCATGTTCATTTCCACTGGTGGTACTGGATAGTATCTGGAGGATACAGCTCCCCTGTGTTAAATGCTGCGCATGCACACAGTTACCTTTTCTTTCCAGTCCTTCTAGTCCTAAAGAATTTGAAATCATTCTTCTGCAAACCCTGCCTAGGTACAGGCTTCTTGTCATGGTGATTCAGCAGGACTGTTGCTGTTCCCTAGGAATGTACAGACCATATATAAATGAAAAGAAGTTGAATGACCTTTTTTCCAACCCAATAAAAAGTTCTACTATGGCTTGTCTCAAGCAGTTTTAGCTCACTGCATGGGGTTTCAGTTTGAACCTTTCACAAAGCTTCTGCCTGCAGTGTACCCATCACCTTTGCCAGAGACACTTCAGAGGGAGGAGAGCTTTGTGTTGGGAAGATGGTGACTGGGGAGGTCCGTATCTCCAGCAAAACAGCTTCCCTGAGCAGCTTCCCAGCCTCAGGGCACCTGAGCAAAATTGCACACAGGGCTCATGCTACAATTTGCTGTTACTTGTGTGGGAAGATAAACTTGAAACATCTCAATCTGTCTGCTAAGCTGCGATTTCTGAGCTACAAATGGCTGACTTTTAGAGGGGAATAACAGATTTGAACCAAAACTCTGCCTCTGGAGGCAGAGACCAGTGGAAAAGCTAGCTGCCTTTGGGTGAATTAAGAGAGGTGACAAGAAGCTCTCACAGGAGATGGCTTAGGGTCTGTACTGTAGATGAAAGCAGCTCAGGGTTCAGAAGTGACAGGCTTAAAGTGAGAGGAAAGGGCTTGATGAGAAAATGGTCTGGGAAATACACAGAAATAGCAAGGGTTTCTCTGGTGATATACTCTGTTCGTGTACAGTTTACAAGAGAAAAAGGGGAAATTTTTTTTATTAAACGGCTTTCTGGGTACCAGTCGGGGTCTGGCCATGAAATGATGTTCTGGTTGAAACTCCTTGTTCAGTCAGTAATTTATGCAACTGCTAGGAGACTGCTCAGATGGCCAAATGACTTCTATTAGCATAACTTTAATTCTGTACTTTTAAGAGAAATAATTCATGCTTTGTGTTTCTTCAGGACCCTTTATTAGACTTCAAGTCCTACTTCTGGGAAGAGATCAAGGCTTTTTCTTTTCACCAGTGATTGCTTCAAGAATTATCTTTGAGGCTAGAAGCTGCTTGGATTTTCTCAGGAGCCAGACTAGAATTACGGAACAGGTCTTGGCAGGTATCAGTTCCTAACACCTCTTATCTTTTCCCAGGAAAGTGTTGAGACTTAATTATACAGAGATGTATGGCCAGGTTGGCTTCCCCAGGTGGGTGCAGGTATTTGCAAACGTCATCAATACTTCCAGCAAATTTTAGAGGCCTTGACTGCACTTATCTACTGAAGAACAAAGGAGTTCGACTGATGTTTGATTGAACAGCTACTCTAAGAGTTGCTGTGGTCTCTCAGCAAGTCTGACAGTTGTGATTTCTTATAATAGCTGAACCAGCTGGTGCTCTGCTGTGTCTCTAGTTTTCCCCAATTAGGAGCTGAGGCAGTTGTCTATGGCTGGTAATGGCCTGAAAGTGAGATCTAGATAGGAAGTAAAAGTGCTCTGAGAATTTAGGACACAAAGTACTGTAAAGGAGATGAGAAAGAGCTCCCTATTGAGCATAAAAGGTGGGATAAATTCCCAGTCTACAAACTGTTTTATTAATGGTGACTATCAGTAATACACAACACTTGGCTAAATGTTGTATAAGTTACTGGGCAACAGATGGGGATCCAGTTCTTTCTTTGTGTTAAACAAAACCATATCAGCACACAATTGCCACTATGGGAAAATTCCTGAAAACATGCTCCTCAAATCATCTCAAAGGAGATAGTTTTAATTGATACCTCTGTACCACATGGAAAATAATCTGCTTGGAGCACTTTGGCTGGATTGCTTTGTGATGCAAAAGGGGGGGAAAGCCTATCTCCAATAACGGCAATATATTTTGCCAACCTGCACTGATGAAGTGTTGCCAGGGGAAGTCTCTCATCATCAGAAAACATGTTAGTGTTAATGTGATTTTTGTAGGTATCCTAAGGGAATGGCTTATGTCCTTCCAGGAGAAAGGCACTGCTGAATAAATTGTCAAGCATTCCTTACCAATGGGACCCTGCTAAGTACATTGCACAAGTGAAGATTATTTTCCTGAAAGGAGAGGTTCCTCTCCAGCAAGCAGCACACCAGACATGCTGGCAGCAGCTGCTCAGAGGTATGTGAGCAGCTGTGGTTTTTCTCAGGGACCACTGCCCAGATAGCTCTGCAAGTTAGCAGTGTGGCTGATGGGAGAGCAGAAACATTGTGCAAGCAAGTCACTGTCCTCTTTGGTGGGATAACGAAGTCCAGTGGCAAACATGTCTGGAAAATAGGCTGTACTGTGCTGGTTTGCTCCCCATGCAGCCTTGCAACTGGCTGTTGGGCTTTCTGCTTTCTCTGCCCCTGCCATCCAAAGGCTTTCCTCTTTCTTGGCACTGCAGAATAGTATCCAGACAAACTGCAGAATCATCTGCTAACCTGCAGGCTGCTGTGCTCCTAACCTGAAACAGCAGCCAGGCTGTCCCCCTGAGAGGACTGCCATAAGTTGCCTTTCTCTGCATCAGCCAGGTAGCAGCTATGGAAATGGGATTTAAGTGCAAGCAGTCTCCAGCCATAGGGCTGCAATAGGTTGGAGTTTATAATTAACCAAATACTTTCAACTGTGCATTGCTTTGTACCTGGACTTTCAAGGTAGATGCTAGCAGCCCAGAGCCTGTTTAAACACATTGTCCCTCTTATGGGAGTTAGAGCTGGGAGGTTCACACTGACTTCAGGGGTAAATAGGTAAATGATTGTCTTTGGTCCAGGATTTTGGGTGCTGGTCATAGAGCTCACCTTGCAGGAAAACTTATGCAGGCTACAGTCACTGACTGCTGGGACAAGATATCTCTGTCCAAGCTGCTGGCAGCCATGGAGTCCCATCCTTACACAGCATTGGCTCTGTCACTGGTAACCCTTCATTTCTGCTGGGAAGCTGGCTGAAAATGGAATGGGTGATGACTGTTCTGGTGCCTCAGAGCACAGGCTATCAGTCACATTCTGTTGGGAACTGAGTCTGGCTGAGCATTAGGCAGGAGAGGGAGGGTTAGCAGAGGCTGGCAGGATGCTGGGCTGCCTGGTGGCACTGCAACACTGGCACTCACAACACCCGGCATGGCCAGCATGTGAGGACACTGGGGATGCCAGCATAGGTAACATCCACCCACCAGGCTCTAGGGAACACACATGAAAGCTCTCTGAATATAGCCCTAACCCTTTCACTGATACGGTGCCTCCCAACAGGGCTGGCATTCAGCTGCAATTTTAGGAGCTATTTGAAAGGGGCTTGGAAGAGTTTTGTGGCTCAGATGATACTAGAGTTCACTCAGTCATCTGTGTTCTCTCATCCCCATTCATTTGGGGATAAAGGAAACAGACCCTTCTATAAGCAAAATCCCAGCACTTCTCCACTCAGACTCCTGCCTACTGACAGTCCTTTCACATCTCATTTTGCAAAGGCACATTGTTACTTCTTGGCAATATTTCTCACCAGAAGGTAATGAGGATGGGAACATCCTAGCAGCTGGCACAGTGTCCTAAGGATGTAGAGACAGATCCAAATGCAGCCCCTTGTTGGTCAACCTAGAATGTCCCCAAATCTTCTGTGGCACCAGGAGCGCCACCCAAGCCCTAGCAGCACCTACTATGACAGGATACCTCACAGATGCTGTGCTGGTTTTTCCACCTTATTCAGTGCCTAATGTGAAAGTGAGAAGAACTTTGGTCTCCCAAGCACTCAGTCCTTGGCTCTGCTGAGGACACAGTGCAGCCAAGATGGCATGCACATGTAGCCTCACTTGCTTCAGCCCATTTTATTAATCTTCAGTAGGTGAAGGTGGAAGCACTCAAGTTATCCCTTTCTGGTTGAATGACTTACCCTGAGGTCAGGCAGGCTGTCTTACTTTGTTGATAGCCAATTTATTGTTTGCTAGTAGCCAAATTTATTTTGAGGCATGTTTTGCAGGAGCATAAGGTTTACCAGTGTGTTGTCCTGGAAAGCTCTTCTAATGTGCAACCTACATCAATTACACTGCCTAATGAATTCTTCCCTGGGTGGCTTATTTTGTTCTCCCCCTTCTCTCCAGCTCTGTAAAAAATGAAGTACCTTGGTAAAAGTCAAACAAACACACTGAAATATTGCTGGCTGTTTGCCCTCAAATATTTCCTAGTTATCCCATGAGTGTTGAGGAGGGCTAGTGTAAGCATGTAGGATAGCTTTGGCTGTGTCTGGCTCAAGGGTCCAGAGAGAAATGCTCCAGTCTCCTACAGAAAGGATAGGAAGGAGAAACAGAAGTGCAGAGCCAAGGCCCTTTATACAGTGGATGCTTTGCTAGACATGTCCATGCACACAGACATCCCTCTCCCAAGGCAGGCCAACCATGTAGTCACCCTCTTGGCCATGTTTAACTACTGCCATCCCCCTGCTATGACAGCAATGACCTTTGTGGTGGCTACAAACCCCATGGGAGGCTCTGGTGAATACTCAGCCTGTGTCAAGCTGTGCATGCTGCTGGCCCTGGGTAGGCTGTGCCAGCATGGGCTTGTCTTTGTCCATACAGCCCTTGAGGATTCAGCAGCTCTGGCCGTGAGACACTGGGTGGTGAAGCTGTGGAGGACCTGCTTGAAATGAGTGGGAGCATTAGAAAAGTTTGACTTCTCCATCCAGGTGAAGACCACTGGGACTTGGCAAGCCAGCTCTGGGCACTCTTCAAACACTGTTCCTTCCCTCAGCCCATGCTGTCCTCTCTTGGTGCTTATCCAGTAACTGGACAACTTTGGCTAGTCATGTATGACAGTGGTCCTAATAGAGACAGAACTGGAAAATTGGGCTCATTTACTTTTATCTGAAGAAAGACAGCTGATAAAACAGATTCTAACTTTAAGTTGCTTGCTTGTTGCGGTTAATGCTGTATGACAAAACATGTGTGATATTAAACAGGTGTTCATTGAAGGTCAGATATAACATATTGTACCTTTTCGTCTCCCCACTCTCCTACCTTCTCCCAAAGCAACATTCATGTTATATGGCTCTTTAAATTTCTCAAAGCTCTCTGCAAACATTAACTAATTAATCCTCACAGGCCATTATACATATGCTTTAATTAATTAGCATTCATTTACTTAACTCACACTGTCTCATTAAATATAAATTGAATGTATGTTTGGGAACTTTAACTAGGAAACATTACTGGGGATTTATACAAAACATGAATGCAAAATATGTTAATAGGAGCTGGAGGCAGTAAAACTCAAATACCAAGGTATTTAGTGAAAAATATGTTTTGGTGTCAGTGAGCAGAGTCAGACAATTAACTGTTCACAGAAAATGCATATGTTGTCATGGCCTTGAATTCATCATTCACTCCATGTTGTTACCATAGTAATCCTGATAATTTGCTTCCCATAATGTCTGTCTATACACTTTGTTCTATTAGTTTAATTTTTCAGATCTGTAGAAACTCAGTACTCTCTGGGCTGGCAGTTTGCTGTGTATTACTGAGATCTGGTGCCCACTGATATGCAAATGTTAACGCTTAGACTTGCTATGGACACTGGGTAGCCTTCTGCATTATAATCAGTATCATTAGGGTTGGAAGGTACTTCTGGATAGTCAATTTACCATCTACCAATACTCCCAGGTCCTTCTCAGCTTAACTGCTCTCTAGTAGGTCAGCCCCCAATCTATACTGGTAATCTACCATCCAAAGTAGCAATGAGATGAATAACTGCTATGATTGTCCCAGTAGCTCTGTCTGGAGACTGTCATGGGCAGGAGGGGTAAAACTGAGTATGTCTCAACTTCCCATTAAAGATCATCACTCTTGGTGAGGACAGGGCATTTACTGCTGTATGTTGACCAGACTGGATTAACTGCATTGTTGCAGCCCCTGCAGTTATTTTGTGATGAATTGCCATGGGTGTCGGTTAGAGTTACAGCCAAAGTACCTCTGAGGATTTGGGCTGTTTTGCCTAGGTATAATTCTCTTGTCTCGTCTCTTCTTGTTGCATCTTCAAGCACTAAGCAGTGAAACAAACGCTGCCTGCCACCCGAGAGGCAATCACAGATCAGTGATGACTGAAGCGTTTTCCTAGGAATAAATTTGTAAATCAGAAGATGAAGAGTTGAGAGAGGTTTTACAGGGGTTTGAGTGTCATTTCTGTTTCAGAAATGTGACCAGAAATGAAGCATTATTTGGACACCTTATATTTGGATTAAACCCTCCAAATTCCATTTCACTTATAGAAAATTATTGTTGTTTGAAGTCTTGTGGATTATTTCACCTTTTCCATCTTTCCATACCTTGGAGAAATAGTGGGTCAGAATTTTGACTTTTTGGCAAGAGGCAGCTCCAAACATAACTGATCCTTTCTTCCACATGAAATTGAGAGATTTTTCTCTTAAGTTTCGTTCCCAAGTCAGATGTGGTTTATTTCCTTTTTAAAAAAATTTATTTATTTTTACTGTCGTGCTGTCCTGTGAACAGTTTACTGTTTTCATGTAAGAGGTGATGAGAAATTTTCCAGTGCTGCATGATGAGGGGTAGAAAGGTGGTAGTTCCTGCTCATCCCACAGAAACTGATTGTTGTATGAACAATAGCAGCAAGTGCACTTTGGTTTCAACAGGGCTTGTACACGCCATCACAAATCTAAATGTATGTTCATTTGGTTGCTGTGCTTTTAAATGAATAAGAGCTTTCCATGCACAAACAAGTTCTTAGTAATGCCTGATATTTTAACTAGAAATATGTTTCTTTATAAGCTATGTGTTAGCTTGCTATCCTGCAGAGGTAGCAGGGCTTGGAGAGCCATTCCGGGTCTCCTCCTTCCCTTGACTTGTCTTTATCAAAAAAATTCTTGCAAGCTGAGTATGAATTCCTCATGCAACCCCCAATGCCTTCAGGAAGCCTTTCCTCAGATGCTTGACTGAGTCTTTCTGATCAGTTTTCTTGGTCAAAGGAGAGGGCAAAGCTCTTCATTTTTCAGGGTAAGTGGGAGTTAAAAGGAGCAGAAATGTGCTCCACTGTTCAAGGCAGCAGATTTGTTTGAGGACACACATAAAGAGCAAGCATGTATTGTAGAGCATAATAACACTTCAGAGTGAGTTTTACTTACAAGCGTAATGAGGAGTACATGGCATGACACCAAGGTAACTACTGAAACAAGAAGTATGACTAAATTTAGGAAAGAACACTCTAAACACTGTTTTCAATTGAATTTCTTGAAACAGTAGTACTTTTTTGTCTTCCATTTTTATCAGGATACTGAAAGCATTCAGTTAGAGCATTTCCTAACCTTGTTTTTCCTCCCAGCCATCTTTTGTTTTATAAAAAATAACAAAAAAATCTTAAGAATGTAAGAATAAACATGTGGGATCTAGCCCAATGTCTCACTTGCAGCAGCATACAGGCAAGCAAAGTGATAGTTTTCCAAACATTCTTGCTTTCAGCAGTTTGTGGCACAGGGCTTTCATAAAACAAAGGCAGTGTCTGTCTTTGTACATCCTTCTTCAGTGAAATTTTCCTGTTTTTATCCTGTCTTAACTTTTGTCATCTACAACATCCAGAACAAGCATTTCCTTGGTTGCAGTACACATCTATGAAGAACCACCTCTTTTAGATTGTTTTGAACCAGTTTTTATAGTTTTGTGTGGCAGTCCTTAATTCTGGTTTGGAGAAAGTGCATGTGAAGTCTGTACCTGTTCCCTTTCTCCATGCCACTCCTAATTTTATGGATATTTTAATACTTCCCTTAGCTGTCTCTTTTCAGGGTTGAGAAAACCTAATCTATTTAAACTGGAACCATTACAACTATCTCTGACAGCTACCTCAGGATGAAGATATGAGTAGGTGGAGCTGCCATTCAAATAAACTCACTGGCTTGTCCTTAACTTGTGGGAATAGGTTTACTGAAATCAGTGCCATTCTCAGAAAATGGAACTTTGGATAACAGGTATTTGAACCATTCAAAGTCTGAGGACATGTCAATATGGTGGCTTTTCAGGATTTTTTTTTTTTTTTGGTTTTTTTTTTTTTTTTTGTTTTGTTTTTTGTGCTGTTTTTGTGATAGATGAGTTTGGGGGTAAAAAAAGAGTCAAAACCATTTTCCTGTTTTATTTAAGATCTTTCTGGTCACATTGCAAGTGTGTAATATCACAGCTATGAGAAGCAAATGAAAAGGCCACTTCTTAGAGCACTGAAAAGAATGTAGGAGGATTGATTATGCTGTTCAGTTCAGGATGATAATACGGGTTTGGAACCAAAGTGGAACACGTTAAGATGTTAGGCAAGTCTTGCTTGTGGTTTTTAATTTTCACTTTGATAGCTAAGGATAATTCATTTTGCTCCAGCTGGGAATGTGTCTAGTGAAAAGGATAAAATGTTGAATTAAAAACCTCTTGAGACATTTGCAAACATAATAAGCATTGCCTGAGAAGGTGCACTTTGCTGTCCAGCTGTAAGTCAGCTGCTGCCTGTCCCTTCCTTCTGTAATATTTCAGGCTCCTTCATTGTCTGTATATACTGTATGAGACAGATTATTCAACTCTCTTGAATAAAGCTACTGTAGTACTGTCTTGAGGACTCTCATCTCTTTCTTCAAGATGCCATTCACTTGGGAAGCTACAACAGCACGGAGTCCTCAGAAGAATCTGCAAATAGATTTCTTGGGGTCTTGGATCTTAACTTATTTCCTAAATGGCAGCATTTCCTCTGGTATTCAGTAGAAAATGATAAGGGGGAAACAGAGTAGTGATGAGTGCACTTGTGGTTCTCCTTGGTTGTTCTCTCTGAGGTGCTGCAGGATCCTAACTGCATCAGTAAAGACTATGTGTGCATGCGTCTATAAAGCACCCACATAAAGACCTGTTTACCACTTTTACCAATAGCCTTTCGAAAGAAATGTGGCTGAGCAGAGTGTGATGCAAAATTCTCAGGATTTGTTTGAACAAAGGCAGATTCTATTTTGTGATTTACTTCTCTAATAGCTGAAGCTCTTTTCTGGGCTTTTCCAAGCAGTGAGAAGCAGTGAGAGGTAAATTCAGATAGCTTCACCAGTCACCCAAAACATGGGTGGGAGGAGAAAAAATTTCAGCCCAAACCTCTGTTCACCCCAGAAAATAGTGTGATTGAGGATTGTGGACTGTGCTTCCATCTGAGTTTTCAATATTCTCCAGAATCGTAAATTTTGTTGGAATTAGTTTAAAAGAGTAATGGCAGACAAACTTTTGTATAAAATATACTTTTAAATAGGGTTCCAGCCTTATTCCTATTTTTTTGTTATTGTTGTTATGGTTCAGTTTGCCTCATTTAGTGCTTTTAGTTCTTGCCAGAATTCTCAGATCAATATGTGTTAAAAAGGATTTTATGTGGAAAGAGCTAGGAAGAAATACAAAATTGTTTTGTGTGTATGTAAAAGTTTGAAGACCATTCTTCTTGACCAGCTGCAGAATAGAGACACAAAGTCAATGTCTGCAGAGTCTGATGATTAGATTTCAGAATTAATTAAGTACAGTCCCCCAAAAAAGCCTCATCTCTCAGCTTCCTTTAGGAAAATCTGGCTCTCAATTTGAATTTGGCAACTGCCTTGGAATAAAGAAATAAGTTATTAAAACCCCTTGCTTGTTGCAAACTGTAGTATAAATGGAAAATGTTTGAATAATCCATTTGAAGCTGCTACTCATGAGAATTTTCTGAAGCCAATTTCGCAGCCTTCAGAAATAACTGCCCTGAATTTACCTGAGAAGGAAATTACTTTCTGCTTACCTAAGTCCTTCCCCACATCCACACCAGAGTTTCCACTGGTTACAGGAATCTGCTATACTTCAAACCCTTCACCAATTTGCAGTGCCGCTCTGGGCTGTTAAGCACACAGGACTATGTCCTTCCCCAAAGTTATTATCACTGGTATTCTGATGAATTCAGAGATAAATGCCTCCACGAAGCCCCTCTGGTGCTCTTCACTTTACCTCATTAGAGAGAACCTTTTCAGTTTTGGGTTTGGTTTGGGTTTTGTGGTGTTTTTGTTTTGTTTGGTTTTTTTTCTTTTTTTTCCATTTCAGTTAAAAAAAGCAATACTGTTCTTTCAATGGATTTGGGTTTTTTCCTCTCTGCAGAAACCTAATGGGAGAATGTGGTTAGGAAGAGATGACTTGACTGCTTTTCTGTGGGAGATGGACAGGAGGTGAATGGATAAGATTCCAATTAAAATGCCTTTTTTCTTTGCTCTGTCTTCGGCAAAGCATGTTCCAGGAAGATGAGAAACTGTTCTCTTTTGGTGAGGCAAGTGCTAACAATAGAAGTCACAGGAGTTGCAGAAAATTGGGTTGGAAAGCCATAAGCCTGTGCCTTTCTTCCTGTTTAAAGGCAGGATTGACTGGCCTTGCTATTCTACTGATGAAGGCTTTTCTAAACTGTTCTTGGAAGATTTATGCTTTGTGGGTTTTTTTTATGGCTGTAGATTCCAGATCTCTCTTGAGTGAACAATTCCAGTTCTTCTCTGTTCATTTTGCTTGGTTAAATATTAAGAATAGTCTCAAAATTTCCTCTACTGCAGTCCAAGCCCATTGTTTCTTGCCCAGACCACCACAGATATGATAACTTAGTTTCAGTAGTAACCTCTTATTTGCAGAGTATTAAGTGCTTCTCCCTTTTTTCTAAGCTGAACAGCTCCCCCTTCATCCTTTTCTAGCACACTTAATTTCCTGTACCTCAGATAATTTTTGCCACCAATGCATCCACATGTTTCTGAGCAATGGTTCCAGCACCAGATGTAAGACTTTGTCAGAGCTGGGTAAAGAGGAACACCTTCTGACTGCATTTTCTGGGCAGCACACTATCTGCCTTTAGCTTTACAGCACCTATATAACACCCCTAACTCATGATCTTACCTACTTCGTCTCTGCTGCCTGGTCTCCAGTTTGCCTTGACAACAGCGAGTTATTCACAATGAAATTCAGACATTATTTACTTGTTCTTTATTGAATTACAGTGTTTAAATATTTCAGTAGTTTGCCATGACTATTTTGGATCGGTTTAGTTCTACAAAATGCTCACAGATCTTCCCAGCTTAGCAGTATCTGCAGATTTAGGAAGCAGATCCTCCCTTATCCCTTTCTGTGCTGGAAATCTCCAATGGCAGTAGACTAGGACTGCCATCTGCAGATGTTGCCTTTTGATTTGCCAGCAAGTCATTGGAGATGACTCTTGGAGCCTTTTTTTTTTCAGTCCCTTCTGCTCATCACAGCTTTATCTGTTCAAGTTTCCATAGCTTTTCTATGGCAACACCAGTGGGACCCCAACAGACACCTCTGAAGTCAGGATTCGTTGATATCTATGCTTCTTTACCAACAAGACTTCTTATTCCATTAAAAGGAAATCAGACTGGTTTGTAGTTGCAACAAATCAGTGTGGGGTGTTACTCATCTCCTATTGCTCTGTAATTTTTAGGTGGTCTGGTGGAATCCGGCTGATGTCTATCACCACAGCTTCTCCTTTACCCCTCTCAAAACTTGAGCTCTCTGCTTTGTCCTGTGCAGAGAGCTGGGCCCTCCCATATCCATCGTGGTCCTGGGGGTAACACTTCATCCTGTGCTAATTCACTTGATGGTATTCTCACAAGGGCTGGCTTCCCCGGAAAATAGAAACGGATGAAAAAATAATTGCAAATAAATAGAGAAAGACTGAGCTGATCCAAATTCACTAAGACCTCCTTTTTTCACTCTTGTCTTCCCCCTTCCCCAAAGGAATACGTATTTTTTTTTCCTGACCTACTCCAGACTAAGAGAGAGCTGAGGGATGAGTGATAAGGGCTTGACTGAGGAATTTGTGGAGGGCAGAGGAATAAGATCAGAAAAGTCAGTAGTGTTGAATTAATACCTAGTGGTCTGAGCTTATCTTCTTGAGTGGGTCTTGCATAGTGTGCTGAAGACTGTTAACTGAGATCAGTGTTCCTTTCCTTACTGTTGCATATCTCTTACTTCCGTGCCCCACTTTCTCCCTCTTTTAAAGAGGAATGCAAGGAAGACCGAGGACAATCTACCTGAATTGCCCAATTCAGGCCACTGGGATGGCACTTGTGCTCAGAGCACAATTCTCTCTGAGGCTGGCAGTTACCTGACTTTCAGATTCCAGAGAAAGCATTAACTCACTTGTCTTTGACTATTTGACTGTTTGCAAGTGCTGCACAAACCAGCACTTAAACTAGCCAGGTGTGACTTGGTCAGAATTAGACCCCAAAGGTGCACACATGTGCGTGCATACATCTATGTGAGTCATCTTGAAGGTCAGAATAGTGATATAAAGCTGAAGTGCTTTGGTTGCTAGGAATATAAGGATTTTATACTATAAGGACTTAATTTGACTTGCTTTTAAGGGGTGGCAGACTAACCTTTCCAATCAGTGGAAATATCTCCAATTCCTTCACAGTACTGTACAGTTTCTGTTTTTAACTAAGCAGCTGTTTCTATACATGTGTCAGGGGGATTTGTCTTGCTGTATTAGTTGAATTTATCTTCTTTCCAAAGCAAAAACATAACTGATGTAAATGAGTGCTTCATATTTCTTTTGGGCTAGAGCCACCCCAGAGCTGGGGCTGAGCAGCTGCTGCTGTGTCATGTAATAGAAATCACAGCCCTGCTCACGCAGCTACCCAGATGAAATCTATGACAAATTAAGTCAGCCCCCAAACTCCTTATCCTGTTGCTGCACAACCAGGGACCATCAGATAATGAAATGGGGGGAATGATGGGCTTGTTCAGAAGTATCCTCTACCCCATCAAAATCTCACTTCTGAGACATGCTTGAAGTACAAGTGTGCAGCTCTGCAGCTCTCCCCCTCCGCATCAGGAAATAGCTGTGAGCTGTGCTCTGCCTACTCAGAAGGTATTTCTGAAGGGAAGGAACAAGGAACTCCTTTGCTTCCCTTTTATCAACATTTTTCCCCAGTGTCTAATGAAGATCATGCAGAGCTCCCCTGTGGTCTGAAGAGAGTAATGGAGTGGTCTGGACGAGTGCCTAAATCTGCATTGCCATCTTAAAGATCTCTGTCCTTCCTGGGAAGGAGGGCTACCTGTTCGTGACAACGGCAGTCACGTGCAGCTGGGAGATGGACCTGAACAGGATTGATTGCTCTCAGACTAAAACCAAGTGGCAGACTAAACTGTTTTTTCGATCAATAACATAAATACACTGCTTGCTTGGCCTTGAGAAGTTGGGAACTCGTTGAGGAAGAATAAGCATTGAGGTTATTTATCGTCGTATGGAGCAGAGGTAAAGTATTTGGCTTCCCCAGCATTTTGGAGGCTTAAAGCTAATTTAAACCCACTTTTAAAATTCAATTAAACTGGAAAAATGTCTTTAGACACCCTTGCTTTACTGTAAAATAGACCTATTCTTCACCTAGGAATTTACAGTGCTTTGGTTACCTTAATACAAAAGTCAAATATGCTAGGTAATAAGGCACAGGTTATATTGCAAAACCATAACATCTTCTCATTTCTGCACTATGTTAAGGTGACCACAAATAGCCCAGCTAGGGAAGAGAGGAATCCTGCAGCAGCAAGCATTAATGTTGTGAGGTAACTGCAAACAAAGACTTTCCTCAGTCATTGATCACACCCATTTTAAGAGGTTTCTGTATTTTAAATCATGGCTCGCCCCAGTGAGCCTTTCACTGGGGAAGGCTCACATTTTAGTTGCAGAACTTGCAGATAGAATATATTCTGAGGTTTGTTTGGATGCACCTCCCTAGCACCTTGGGGTCCAGTGCAAGTTCACATAAATGTCCAGGGGTGCTGCTTCTTCTCATTTCACCCTGATCTAACAGCTGGGCTGAAAAAGGGCATTTCCCCTGTTACTTATGTCTTTCTTATTTTTCACTCTTTTCCTGCAATGTCTCCATTCCCTACTGCTCACCCTTGCTTACTCTGCATCACTCCTTCCTCCCCTTTTTGAGATAGCAACTACCTCCAAGGGTTGAAGCTTTGTAGGGAGGGAGGCAATGTTACCTTCCTTTCTCCTCCCTGGGTATTAAACCAGCAGTAGAAAGACTCAAGTCCTTTTCTTCTTTGGCTGAGACATGCAGCTGAAATATCTGGTAGTCCAGTTTTTTTATCTGGCTGCTGGCCTTTGAAGGATGTGCTGCCACAGAGTTGTCATGAGCACTGCTTGTGGAGCAAATGAGAACAAATGAGAGGCAGAGAGATTATGGCCTGCACAGCAGCAATCCTGCCAAAACCTGGCCCAATGTCCAATAGCTCTTAAAATTACTAGTGATTTAAACTAAGGGAGATGCCTCACACCAGGTACCAGCAAAAGGCAGGTCTGCCTGATTCACCTTCCAAGCACAGCTGTACAAACTGTATTTTCAAGGTGCTGCAGGCTCTGAACAATAAAGCAAACAAAGCAAAGCACTGCTCTTGCCTTGTTGCACAGTACCACCTGCCTCCATACCCAAGAGAATGGTGTGTTACCTCCTGCAGGGATATTTCATGGTGTAATGGGTAATGAAGGCTAATGATTGCAGCAAGAGGAAGGTGATGGCATGTGACATCTCTCTTGTATGGGGGTCCTGAGCAGGAGACCTTGGTCAGGGGAACTCAGCAGCTTTCTGTCAGAGAGGTCTTCAGGCTGAAGTGCAACTTCCTGAAAGGTGCTGTCTTTTTCTAAGCCCTTTCTGAGAGGGATGGAAGATAAAGCCTGGAGAGGAAGAATGATGGTGGGATCAAAGCCTGCAAGCAAGTGCAGGCATTAGCTTCTGAAGAAAGCTGCCCAAAGACAAAGAAAACCTAGAGAGCCAGGTTCTGCAGAGTGATGTTTACCCTGCTTGAAGGTCCCTTGATGGCACAGGTTATTGCCAACCCTTTCTATAAATTTCCTGTACAGTTATCTCCCTGAAATAGAGAGTTGTAGCAATATGGTAGATTAAACAGATAAAACCAAGGTACAGCAAGGGGAAAAGCTCATCCAGGGCCACATGGCGTGGCAGTGCTTAGGTGGGGTCTGGTTACCTAATAGTGCTCCAAGTGCCTTGGCTCCTTACTAGTGCTCTGACCAAGGTGCTTTGGAGCTTTTATTTTAGTCCATGGAAAGATTTGGTTTGCTAATTGTATTTCTGTCACAGGGACCGTGTATCTTTGACTTTCATGTGTTTTAAAATAAGTAGAAGTATTTATAAGGCAACTATAAAACCAGAATTCCCTAAGTGAGATAGGAAGTTCAGACTCTTATCTGTTGTCTTAGAGGCTATTTCTCCAGAAAGTGTAACACAAAGTGAATTGGCCTCAGAGAAAATAACTTTTTTTTTTTTTTTTAACAGTTACACTGTCTTTAAAATCTGCTTCTTGTCCCAGTGAGAGGGGATCAAAGGGACACAATTATCCAAGTGTCTGAAATGGATGAGTTCAGGTAGCTTGAAAGTTTTTTTTAAAATGCTTCATTATTTTAGTATAAGCTTTCAAAGCAATTTCAAGGAAAACAAGAGGAAACCTACGTCAACCCTCAAAGCTTGATGGAAGCAAACATGACAATGCTTATTGATTTCTTTGAGACACAAAGAAAAAGAAATTAGGCTGTTGACAGAAAAATTACCTCTTTGGTTAGTAAGTCAAAATATCTTGCTTCTTACCCTCTTCCTCAGCCTAGAGGTCACAGCTGTGTCATTGAACATGGGATGTTAGGGAAATCAAGGCTTGAGAGCTGATGGGAAGGCAACTGCCCCTTCTGAGTATGGCATACGGAGGCCAGAAGGAAAAAGGAAGGGTTGTTAAACTCTGCTGTATTAGCCAAACAGTTCTCTTTCTGGTACCATGTATGTACCATGAAAATAAAGTCTTAATTTCCAGCAGCACCCTCTTGTACCTAAAGACATAAAAAAAGATAATGAGAAAAAAAACCACCAGAATGAGGAACTGTAACTTCACAAGGTCATCTAATTTTAAAATATGTGAAGGTGATGAAATATCTAATAAACATCTTCTTGTGAGACCTGAACAGGTACCAATGTCCAATAAACTTCAATTCCAATGTTTCTGAAAGGCACTACATTAGTCTCCCACACACAAACTCATTCAACTCTTCATGTGACAATCCTGTCTCGAATTCTGAGAAGGGTCAGGAAAACAAAAGGACTGTTTTCCCCAGTAGTAAATCCTTTATGTGCACCACAGGAACTTTATCCCCCTCTACCGTACGTAAAAGTTCATTCTTTGTTGGGGTGATGACCAGAGGGAAGTCCGAGTCAGTCGATGCTGATCTGAGGACAGTTCTGCTGCTGCTGGCTTTTCCCATGACTTTAATCTCTGCTGATGATCATAACAGCACATATCTTCTTTTTTTGCTGGTCAGTGATCACTTATTGTTTTCAGCCTACAAGTGAGCCATCTTTTTAAATCTAGATCCATTGTTCAATTGCTGGTGTTCCTCAGAAACTAATTTTCTTAAGTTCCACATTTTTCAGTGTGCTGGTAGAATAACACGAAAGTAATTGATATGTCTGCAAACCCTTTTGGTAAAACAAGGGGTAGGTTGCATTGATGTATGACAGTGTAATTCCTGATGAGCAGAAATTTGGTGGAATCATGTATGATGAGACACATGGATCATAATAGCATTGTAATTTGTCAATATTGGAGTCTACTCCCAGTGAGGCAGCACTCTAGAATTGAAGAAGACTGGGAGGCCTCCTATAATCCTAGGGTGAAATCGGTGAGCTCAGCTCCCTCCTTGAAATGCCTATACACCAATGCGCGCAGCATGGGAAATAAGCAGGAGGAGTTGGAGACCTGTGTTAAGTCAGGAGATTACGATCTGGTGGCAATTACAGGGACGTGGTAGGACAACTCACATGACTGGAATATAGTCATGGAGGGCTATGTCCTTTTCAGGAAAGACAGGCCAGCCAGGCGGGGTGGTGGGGTTGCTGTTTATGTGCGAGAGCAGCTGCAATGTACTGAGCTCTGTCCAGGGACAGAGGACGAGCGAGTCGAGAGTCTGTGGGTGAGAATTAAGGGGCAGGCTGGCAGGGGTGATACTGTTGTGGGTGTCTGTTACAGGCCACCAGATCAGGGTGAGGAAGTTGACGAGGCCTTCTACAGGCAGCTGAGAGCGGCCTCACAGTCACAGGACGTGGTTGTCGTGGGGGATTTTAACTTCCCTGATGTTTGCTGGAAGGACTACTCAGCAACCCAGCCACAGTCCAGGAGGTTCCTCCAGTGTATGGATGATAACTTCCTCATGCAAATGGTGGATGAGCCAACCAGGAGAGGAGCGCTGCTGGATCTCATCCTCACTAACAAGGAGGGTCTGGTCAAAGCAGTAAGGGTTGAGGGCTGCCTTGGTTGCAGCGACCACGAGATGGTGGAATTCAGGATCTTGTGTGGTAGGACCAGTACAATAGCAAGTAGAATTGCAACCCTGGACTTTAGCAGGGCAAACTTTGGCCTTTTCAAGCAATTGCTAGGGGAAATCCCATGGGCAAGGCTGCTTGAAGGTAAAGGGGCCCAAGATAGTTGGTTGACGTTCAAGAATTGCTTATTCCGAGCTCAAGAGCAGAGCATCCTGACACATAGGAAGTCAAGGAAGAGGGCCAGGAGACCTGTGTGGCTAAATAAGGAACTGCTGGGTATGCTCAAGTGGAAGAGGAGAGTTTACAGGTCATGGAAGGAGGGGCTGGCCACTCGGGAGGAATATAAGGCTGCTGCTAGAGGATGTAGGAAGGCAGCTAGGATGGCTAAGGCCTCCTTAGAATTAAATCTGGCGAGAGGGGTCAAGGACAGCAGAAAGAGCTTTTTCAAATACATAGCTGATAAAACTAACACCAGAGGCAAGGTTGGCCCACTGGTGAATGGGGTGGGTGCCCTGGTGACAAAAGATACAGAGATGGCGGAGTTATTGAATGCCTTCTTTGTCTCTGTCTACTCTGCCAGAGGCAGTCCTGAAGAGCCCTGTACTCCTGAGACCTCAGATGAAGGCAGGTCACTGGAGCAGTTTGCCTTAGTCGACGAGGAATAGGTTAGGGACCAGTTGAGCAATCTGGACATCCATAAATCCATGGGTCCAGATGGGATGCACCCGCGGGTGCTGAGGGAACTGGCGGAAGTCATTGCTGGACCACTCTCCATCATCTTTACCAAGTCTTGGGAAACGGGAGAGGTGCCTGAGGACTGGAGGAAAGCAAATGTCACTCCAGTCTTCAAAAAGGGCAAGAGGGAGGACCCGGGTAACTATAGACCGGTCAGCCTCACCTCCATCCCTGGGAAAGTGATGGAGCACCTTATCCTTGATGCCATCTTAAGGCACGTCAAGGATAAGAGGGTTATGAGGGGCAGTCAACATGGCTTTACCAAGGGGAAGTCATGCTTGACCAACCTCATTGCCTTTTATGAGGAAATAACACGATGGATGGATGATGGCAGAGCGGTGGATGTGGTCTACCTTGACTTCAGCAAAGCATTTGACACAGTCTCCCACAGCATCCTCATAGCTAAATTGAGGAAGTGTGGTCTGGATGATCAGGTAGTGAGGTGGACTGCAAACTGGCTGAAGGACAGAAACCAGAGAGTTGTAGTCTATGGGGCGGAGTCTAGTTGGAGGCCTGTATCTAGTGGAGTGCCTCAAGGGTCAGTATAGGGACCAGTATTATATAATATATTCATCAACGATTTAGATGAGGGAATTGAGTGTACTGTCAGCAAGTTTGCTGATGACACTAAGCTGGGAGGAGTGGCTGACACGCCAGAAGGCTGTGCTGCCATCCAGCGGGACCTGGACAGGCTGAAGAGTTGGGCAGGGAGAAACTTGATGAAATATAACAAGGGAAAGTGTAGAGTCCTGCATCTGGGCAGGAACAACCCCAGGTTCCAGTATAGGTTGGGGAACGACCAGTTAGAGAGTAGTGTAGGGGAGAGGGACCTGGGGGTCCTAGTGGATGGCAGGATGACCATGAGCCAACACTGTGCCCTTGTGGCCAAGAAGGCCAATGGCATCCTGGGGTGTATTAGAAGGGGGGTGGTCAGTAGGTCGAGAGAGGTCCTCCTTCCCCTCTACTCTGCCCTGGTGAGACCGCATCTGGAATATTGTGTCCAGTTCTGGGCCCCTCAGTTCAAGAAGGACAGGGACCTGCTGGAGAGAGTCCAGCGCAGGGCAACTAAGATGGTGAAGGGAGTGGAGCATCTCCCTTATGAGGAAAGGCTGAGGGAGCTGGGTCTCTATAGTTTGGAGAAGAGGAGACTGAGGGGTGACCTTATTAGTGTATATAAATATATAAAGGGGGAGTGTCACGAGGATGGAGCCAGGCTCTTCTCAGTGGCAAACAATGATAGGACAAGGGGTAATGGGTACAAACTGGAACACAAGAGGTTCCACTTAAACTTGAGAAGAAACTTCTTCTCAGTGAGGGTGACGGAACACTGGAACAGGCTGCCCAGGGAGGTTGTGGAGTCTCCTTCTCTGGAAACATTCAAAACCCGCCTGGACACATTCCTGTGTAACCTTATCTAGGTGTTCCTGCTCCGGCAGGAGGATTGGACTAGATGATCTTTTGAGGTCCCTTCCAATCTCTAACATACTGTGATACTCTTTCTGAATGAAAGCAATTTGCAACTGCCTTCTCAACCGGAAAAATATGTAAATTAGAAAAGCAGAAGCAGTTCTTACTTTTTTGTTTGCATCCCTTGATGTAGTAGAGTAGTGATGAAGCTGAGAGGACAGGTAACACTCAGTAAGTCTACATTGTGCCTGGGGCATGAGCAAGGATCAGCTGCAACTCAGCTCTGATGATGCTCCCCACTTCAGTGTACTGGCTAAGAGCTGACTTTCTAAATGGCTTGCCAAATAGGAAAGAATAAATAGCAACCTAGGACAGATGAGGTTCCTGATTTGCTTGAATGGCCAATGTGTGTGTGAAAAATCTGTGTGCAATTTTAGCACCTCAGAAGCAATGTAAAAGATAATCTTTCTACCTTCTATCTGACTCTTGTTGCCTTGGGGACACTCATTCTATACCTACCAAGCAAACAGTTTGATTAAGTACTAAACTTGATAAAAAGTAAATAGCCTACTTAAACATGCTAAACACAACCTTTCACCTACTTAAATGCTATTTAAACATAACTTGTTTAAATATGCCTTCATCTAAGTCTATGTGGACCTTGTTTCATGCCACATATCTTGCAGTTTAAACGCCTTCTAATAACAAAAATGAGATGATTATATACGAGAAGAACCATCAGCTTTGCCTAAAAAATGCAATGAACAGTGACATCGGGTTCCAAATAGATTGCATTGCCAGTCTGTGGCATACATTAATGTCTGAGAGAAGGGAATTCATTAACACAGCTCCACAGCCAAATCCTGTGCTGCAGGTTTTGTACCATCTCCGCTCTTTGTCAGAGACTTTTAAACTTTTCCCCCCTGTGCCTGAATTTGTCTTTTGTATTAACTACTGAGTTCAGAATGTGCCTAGAAAAGGAAGCAGCAACAACATACAGTTCATTTTAGAAAATTCCTACTTTTTTCCCCATGTTCTTGTATAATTGTTGTGTAGACCAACAGGAGAATGCTATTCTGCATCCCTTTGCAAAGGCAGGGATTGTTCCGTCCCACCCCCACTATGTTACAGGTCAAAGTCCAGAAAAGGTGATGATCTGTGGAAGTTTGAGAGATGGTAGTATGTTCTTGGAATAGCTAGCAATGCAGCCAGTAAGTGGTTAGGACTGTGTCCAGTTGTGGCTTGGCCTTGTCCTGTGATCTCAGTCAATCATTTGACTTGGTTTTGCCACTCATATTTTGTCCTTTACATTGAGATCATAAGTTCTTTATGTTCTTGTTAGGGTCTGTGACAGTATCTAGTGCAGTGATTTTGTCCAGAGCAGTTAAATGTTGGTATGACATTGCTAACAGTTCCACACAAAAGACTCGAACAG
Source organism: Psittacula echo (assembly GCF_963264785.1). Classification (NCBI taxonomy): domain Eukaryota; kingdom Metazoa; phylum Chordata; class Aves; order Psittaciformes; family Psittacidae; genus Psittacula; species Psittacula echo. The sequence goes on along the minus strand of NC_137740.1, from coordinate 26,713,445 downwards.
CATCTCTCCCAAGCTAGGAATAAAAGTAGCTTGGACTATAACTTTCAGTAATACTGTGTATTCAAAACTGAAAGTTACATGAAGAAGAAAACTTCTTTCCCTTATCACTCCTCATGGGTGTCCAGACAAGCAGATAGTCTTTGTTTAACTATCTGTATGAGAACATGAAGGATGACATACTGCCATTTCCATTAATTGTTCCTAATGCAAAGAGGAAATGTTAGTAGTCTTTCCTCTCTGGCGGTAAGGTGATGCGTGACCTTCTGTTGAAGGAGGGAATGAAGGAGGAAAAATGTTAAGAGAGGATGATCTTCTGGGATTCTGTCACTGGTAATAGCAGTGACCTTTTCCCTGTGGTCAGCAGCTGGCATCATGAAGACAAATTACTTCAACTTGCAAATTTAAAGATCTTCTTTATACTGAGTGAGAAAATCTAAAAAAACCCCAAACCCTCCAGACACCAAACAGTATTTGCAAATTCAGTTAATGTTTTCCAATACCTTTATGAAAATAGTTGTGCATTAAAATGTGAGGCACCTGTCATAATTTGACGCCTAAAACTGGCTGGTGATGGATGTATTGTAGAGGATTCCAGTTGCAGGGTTACAGCAAAATCCTCTGTCATTCTAGTGAGAATGAGAGTTACTGGGAGGATCCAGGCACTCCTGTCCCTAGGGGTCACTGTCACTCAAAGAATACAGATTTCTTTTTTTTTTTCTTTTTTCTTTTTTTCTTCCCCCCCCCCCCCCCCCCCACTGAACCTTGGAGTCTCTTTAGGAAGGATAATCAGTGACAGTACGTATGGTTCCATTTTATCTGAACCCATGTTCACTTCTAGCACTATACACTCATTAGTACCTTGAGGTCAGTATAAAATGGAGTCTGCAGAATTGCCATGGCAATAGCTGCAATTCCTCCCTTGTGGTTCCAGGTGACCTGGAAGGGCAGCTGTGGCATGTTCTTTCTAATTTATTGCTCAGCCTCATTTTCTGCCTATGGAGTTTATAGGAAAGGTTACTCCTCACATCTCATTTCTTTAACCTTGTCCTTATTCTCTTTATTGCAAAGCAAAAGTGGGAGCAAATGGTCAGGTGATGTGCAAAGAGAAAAAAAAGCAAATATTTTTGAGAAGCTATGGACCTTCTCTTGTTTTAGATGTTGATATTGGATGCATGTTAGGAGGTTTCTATGGGAATGCAGACAAAGGCATGGAAAGTAGGACATGTTGTGCTCAAAGGTACACATGGAGTACTCAAAGCTAGGGCAAGACCAGAGCAGTCCCTATCATTAGCAGCTTAGCAGTGGGCTTTGATCTCTAAGGAACAACGTGTCTGTTGGTAATTAAACTGTGGTGTGTGTAAGCTGTCAGTGGAGTGGAGCTGATCACACCAGATCCATCCTAGCTAAGACTGCCCCTGCAGGTGTACATGTAGCGCTGAGCGCACTAAGCGCAGACCTGCACCATTCTCCCTGCACATGAGGCAAGCCAAGATCTCAGCATTCAGCTCTAGGCTACTCAGAGATCACATGATGTGGTAGGTAGAATACTCAATCTCTGGTGTCTCATACTGCGAGATGATAGTGTTGCAAGTGCTTTTTCAAGGTCAAGACCTGCCTATAAATACCCCCTGTAGAAAGCATCCTGTTAACTTCACCAGTGTGACTCATGAGTAAGAGCTACCATTGCCAAGCTGGCCACGTTAGATGACTGGGATGCATGTTTCAAATATTGTGATGTGTGTTCATCCAGTGGCTTGAAGGGATGGACCTCTCTCAGAAAGGAAAATGATCAGTCAGCAGTGTGGTGCTTAGAACAGGCTGCGAAAGAGTCCAGGTGGGGCTCCATGTTAATTTTCTTACTTCCGTACTCTCCCTCATTTTGCCTTTAGCCTTAAACACTTTTGTATTTCTGGGTTTATTAGAATCAGTTGCCTTAATATTAAAATACTTTCCAGAGCTGAAGGAGTTAACTGTTTACATTGAGGGATATTTTAAATCACAGGGAATACCCTGAGAGTCACAGCGTTGATATTTAGCTGGTCCTAAGTACTGAGGCTTAGGAAGTCTCCAGTGCTTGAGCAGTCAGCATCATTGCAAGGGTTGCAATGGAGACAGATTTGATTTTCAGGTTTGAGGTGAGACACAGGTGATTTGAATTCTAACAGCATAAAGTGTATGGGAAAGAAACCCTAGTGTTTTAAGGGCTTTTATATGAGAAGACAGAGCCTCAACAGGACAGTCTAGCTGGCCACAATGAGGATGATGTTCTCTCCTAATCAAGCACTCGTTGGGGTATTCACCATCTGTGTACTCTGCAAGTATTTCATTTAGGAAACAACCTGAAGCTGAAATGCAGGCAAAGGTGGATTGTGTTAGTCTTCATTGCTGAGCTGTTTCCAGCAGCCCAGGGAATTATTTTTCTTATAGTAAAACAACTGATCATTCCCAAATGCATTACTTGAAAGGTCTTAAGCTATGTGCCAGGAAATTGGAGCTAATAGAGATCTCCAGGATGAGGAAGGATGAGGTTGGCTGCAGGATGGAGATATTTATGTGTACGTACATGCATTATTTCAGAGAGAGCAAGAGCAGTGTGCTTAGCCTAAAATTTACCATTGAAAGGCTCTAAACCCATTTTTAAACTGGCAATATTGTTTAAAGGTCCTTGCAGTCCCTGGGGTGACTCAAGTGAACCTCCTCCCTCCCCCCTTTTCCCTGTCTCTCACATCTCACCTTGACTGCAGGCTGCTGGATGTGACTGTGCAGGGAAGAAGAGGAGAGCAGGGGATGGCTTATGTGACAGCAAAGGAAGGCTGCAGCCCTGGGGCTTCTCATCAGCTCTCCCAAGCTAAAAGGAGTGGGATCAGCTGCAGGAACCCCAATCCCTGTGCTGGGAGGGAAGGCTGGGGACAGAGCTGCCTGGCTGCTCCTTTTGGGTGATGCTTCTTGCCGTAAGCTGCGGCTGTGTGTGCTGCTCCGTGCTTGCTAACTTTCTCTCAATGAGCGTTTGTGCTTCAGTGATGAGAAAAGCAATTTCTGTACAAACCTGTAAAGTGTCTTGAGGGACCGGTTATATCGAAGCATCTCCTGGAGCTGCAAAAAGTAGGACAATCCTCCTTTTCCTGTTAGATTTTTTTACTGTGAATGGATTTTGAAGACAAAAGCTGTAAGTGATCCCTTTTTCTTTCCTGTTTAGTATCTAAAGATCTATGCTGTGTGTGAAAGTCCGGTTTGTGCAGGATCCATTCCAGCAAAGGGAACTTGGCACATGTACTGCAGTATCATCCCTGTTCTGCAGTAGACAGTGCTGTAAAAAAGTGAAATTCATTGTCTGTTCCCAGCAGGAGCTTGTCCATCCATCTGCTACCTATTGTTGTCTGTCTGTCTTAGAAATTTAAACAGCCACCTTCCTCTGTGCTTGTCACATAAAGGCAGTAATAATAGTAGCCTTTGACATGTCCAGCCCTTTTCTCTCTTGCTTTTCAAGGCTTTGTTAAAAGCAGGACTTTTCTGTTAGGAAGAAACTATATTAGACAGAAACTGTGTTTAGATTGTGACATTTTTCAGGGAAAAGGTCTTTCACACAGGGAAAATCCAGGGCCACCTAGGGGAGCTGGTCATCTCTGGGGGGTCAGTCCCCACCTGGCCCTCTGGCTGGATAAGCCTTTCTCCCCATCTCCCGTGGGTTGCACTGGGGACCTTGAGGTCTGCATTGCTCTAGGGCAGCAGAGCCTTTGTGAGGGACCAGTGTGTGTTTCACAGTGGGAAATGCAGGTGTTGACATAGCCATGGCTGGATCCATGGATTTTTCAGAAAATGAGGACCACCATTTCCATGTGGTGGCAGGGAAGGGGCCCTGTTCCCAGCTCTGGTGTTCTCAGGGCTGCCTAATTCGTGGAGTGGGCACACAGCTATGCTTCTCACCAGCTGGCACTCATGTGTCACAGTCACTTTTGGACTGCAGCTACAGCCTATAAGAGATGGCTGCAGTGACCTGGCCTGCAAAGGACAGTAGGCAGTTTATAGCCTTGATGGGAAAAGTGATGTTCAATTGCCATCAGTCATTCATGCCTGCATCTTCTTATGCCAGAATACATGTCAGGGTGAACCTGTGATTTGATTTCGTGCTTCCGTGGCAGATACCATCTCCCACTTCATTGCTTGCTGGTAGGGTATGGCTGGACAGGAACTGCAGGGTTGCAGTGGGGAGTACCAGGGGTGCCAGGGCACGAAAAAAAGGTAGGAAACCAGACCTTTGAAGTGGGAGAAAGCAAATCTCTCCTTAGCATGCCCCAGTCTCAGTGATGAATCCTCTGCTTGGAATGAATGTTTTATTAGATTCTCATCTCCAAGGACAGGAAGATGGGGGTGAAAAAACGCAAGTCAGAAATCAAGGCTTTCTGCTCACTGCCTTCAACAGAGAGTCCTACTGGACCCCAGTGTTTCTGATACTCCGACCTGTGGGGGATCTGAGCTTTCTAGGGAAAAAGGAGAAACTGTCTTGTCTGTGTCTCTGGAATATGACCTACACCTGACCACCATCGCTTCAGGCTTGTAGGGGTTCAACCTCAGTAACTATTCTTTATCAAAAAGATGATTTCCTGGGTTGTTCTGTCATTTTAGAAGTGGTTGCATCACTTGTAAGTGAGACTTGTGGCTGAATTTTGTACTCAGAGTGCTGGCAGCTTGCATCTCTCTCATTCCTACTAGAGGCATGCAGAGAGGCAGGGACTGTACAGATCCCCCTGGGAGCCAACAGATGAGCCCTTCACTCAGTGTATTGCCTGTGCTTTCTTTCCAAAACCTTGAAGCCAGCACGCTGGCAAGAAAATTTGCTAAAAATGTGGCATCATAGAACAGCTGCAAGCTTCATGGGGAGGCTAATGGCAAAGGAGTCTCTTAACCATTGTGGTCTTTGAGCTTAAGACACGGAAAGAGACTCAGGACTCCTGGGTTTACATCGTGTACATTACTGACTCCAAGTAGGCCTCCTAAGAGACATGTGATCTCTTTTTACTATTTAAATATAAAATAAGTGAATTATAAGAGTGATTAGAAGATTTAAGAGAAATTACTTTGTTGGCTAACGAATAAACAGTTCATCAAGGAAACTGAAGATTGAAGAGGTTGGACAGACTTGGTCTGGCAGTGCATGTATCAGATGATAAATACTGGCCAAATATAAAAAAAAATCCTTTAAAAAGCTTATTAAAGCTAGACATATTGATACAAGAGGCTTGGTTCCTTTGTGAGGTGGTTAATCCTTAGGTTTTCTAAATGGTGCTAAAAAAACTAAAAGGTCTAGGCAGTTTGGAAAGACAACTCCACTCCAAAGGATCCAAGAACAAAATAATGCCAGTATTTCAGGTTACTTTACAGAAAAACATCAGTAATATACTGCATTGTGGCAAAGTGACAGTCAGAATGGATATCAGATGGAATAAGAAATATGCTGACCCTAACTGACGTTCTTACTTCTGGTGAGATCTTCCCCAACAGATAATTTCACTTTGTTCCCCCTAGGAACAGGTGTTCAATAAACAGGGTTGCAGCTTGGCTCTGGCTCCAGTTTTCAAAGGGCTTCTAAGATGGTTTTGAAAGAACTGGGCTTGAGGAATTGCAGACCACAAACAGCCGTAGGCAGATACCGTATAACACCCCATGGCAAGCCAGGTCATAGTGAAGCTTCTGGAGCTGCAGGTGGTCCTGGGTGTTGCTTTCTATACCAGAGAAAAGCTTCATGCTGAGCCAAGCTTGCAGTAAGCTTGTTTGTCTTGGAGCCAAAAGACCCCACTCGCTCTTGTCGCTCAGTTTTCACTGCTCCAGTAATGTGGGACTTTCTCACAACTCCTTGCTTCATTTGCTTCTTACCTTTGGCAAATTCAATTCCCTCCATGGCAGATCTTGCTCTAGGTGAGATCTTGGCTTCAGCTTGAGCCCCTTTTGCAAGACTCAACTGTTCTTCATGATATCCCATGATATTCTTCAGATGTATTCAATTCATAGGCTAACAAATGTGTTTGAGTGACCCTCTTTATAGCAGCCAGTGAAAATGTGGGTAATACCTGTTATTGGAAACCATGAGACATTGTGTACCTGGGTGTGAACACAGATTTCATTTCTTTAGGCACTAAGACAAAAGCTTTACAAGGATCAGTCATTTTGCTGCCAAATGAAAATTGCTTGAAAAATATACTTAGGACCTTTGAAGAGTTTTGGTAATAAAATAAGACATTTAATAAAGAATACTTTGCAGTTCTGTAATGTCTTTCAGCAGTAGAGATTTACTGTCAGGGTGCTGCCTGGATATTACAAAGAAAGGTTTACTAGAAATACAATAGATAATAAATTAAAGAGATTAAATCTCATCCCCATGTATATGTGTTAATAAAAGATCCCCATAATACTCCTAAAATATATGAAGTATAAATAGCAAAGGTATGCAGTGGAAATAAAATATTGTGACTAATCAGTGGATTAATGCATGACCAGCATGAACAGAGCCCTTTTGGCAGCCCACATGAATCCCATCAGAGCTCACTGTTGTGAGAATAAAACTGACCTTGATATGCAGAGCTGCAAAATATCTGAATGCAATTCCCTGAAATATTGTGCATAAAATCAATTCCATTATTAATAAATGACCCATGTTTTCTATTCTGAACCCAACTCATTTTCTGGGAATCCACTGACCAAGCAGCAATATAGTTTCCAGAACAGAAGGGGGGAAACAGGAATTGCATTATATTGGTACCTGTTCCCTTGATATGCAGAGGTTAGGAGTAAGTCCACAGCAATATTAACCTTCCTGGGGAATTTGACATCACAAAAGGTTTAGATACCTTACTACCTGTAAATACCTAGCTCCAATGCATTGTCTGAAACAGTTTTAGAGGATAGAAAGCTCATGCTTTGGTCTTTAACAACTTTTAATGCTTGCTTTGTAATTCCTCACATAGTAAGTCAACTGGAGATCACCCTGCTTATTTCTGACAGCACATGCTTTCTTAGCAGCCTGTTTTTCTGTGGCTTTCACGCATTTGTGAAATGCTTCTATTCTTAACAATGCAATATATAGAACTGGAATGGGTGTCTTCCCAAATTAATCCTTGAAGTCACTGCGAGGTTTTTCTTCATTTTCTTCTATGTCCTTTTGGATAGACTGTCTCTAAAAGATGGGCAAACGCACATGTACATACACACATGTATATACAGATTCACAGACACATATATAAAATTCAATATGGCCAAATGCAAGTTTTAAAAAATATCAAGTCTGTTACTCAGAGATCATGAGATGATTGAAATTACAAGGCTTTTTTAAACATATGTTATTTTGAATGTATACTTGCTTCAAGCTGCTCTGTGCAACCATGGAGATGAGAGAAGTACTTAAAGAAAATGAAAGCCGGAAATTTTTAAACAGGATAATTCTAGTAGCTGGGGTTGTAAGTAGCATATTAAGAAGTCTTGGAACTTATAGTTCCTATAAGTTCGGTTTGATAACAGTGAATATGAAATAGTTTTGCAGAATGCTATTGTGTGACCCTGGTTAGCTGTTCTCTGGCAGTAGGCAAATTCCCCTGTATGGCTATGAGCTGGCTGTATTTCTTATGTCCCTGTCTTGTTCTGTTTATGATCTTGTAGTTCGTGCATAATGGAACAGACAAAAGGTGCCAAGTTTTCTGTTTTTGCGAGACACATCTGCAACAGTAATTCACTGATGAACAAACCAGGATAGCCTGAAATGAAACAGGACCAGAGCAGTGATATTTCACTGGGGTCTGACTGCAGACACCAAGTGTTATATCAGTTCTTTAGGAGAATACAGATCTAGGAAACTTGGACAAACATAGGTCACAGGACTTGAGGAGAGGGATATGATTTCAAAGCAAGAGTGTCTGGGGTTAATACTAGAGGCTGTCAAACTTTGAAAGATTATATTCAGGCACCTAGAGAGAGACTCTGAGATTTGGCGTTTAGGAGGTGTTTACTTCATGATTCTGACTGGTGGGAGAGGACTCAGTGCTCTATAGGATACTCAAATCAACCCAGAGATCATCCCCACTGCAGCAAGGAAACCAGAGCACAGACATTCATGTAGGGTGTCCTACCCTGAATCAGGGCAATTTTTTGTGCCGCATAATGGCTAATTGTGTTTAGAAACCTCCAAGTGTGTTATGCTTTGCAGTGCAAGAGGCTAATGGGCTAGGAAGAGGTAAGCTTAAGACACTGACGAGCTGGAGGGATCAGGGAATGTCTTTACCATCTAGTCCTATTTCTGCAAAGAAGGCAGAGCAGTCTTCAGAAAACATGCCTGAGAGAACAGGCTGGTGCTGGACTCTGGTGCTTCCCAAGAAGGAGACCCATGTCCCTGCCAGCACCAAGGTGGCAAGATGGGCTCCCAGCCCATGCCAAAAGCTTTGTGGGTGACTCAGTAGCTGTGCCAGCCCCACACCAGCTCCGCTCCTTTGCAGCTGCTGTTTGGAAAGCTCCTGCAGAGCTGAAGCACGATGGTGCTGAAAGCACCAGCTCGCTATGAATATATAAGTAGCTCAGTGCATTCAATTAACAGAAAATTTGGTTTATCTCATTGCTGAACAATTGCAATGTGGAGAAATTTAATTTTATGGTGGCTGAGATCCTTTTGTGTGCAATGACAAACTAAGGAAACTCCAGCAGTACAGCTCTCTGTCATGGAGCTATTTTACAATTCCTTCTACAATATAAATGACATAGTGAAAAATACCCTTATTAGTTTAGGCAGCAGCAGTTCTCTTTCACTAACAATAATGGATTGAAAATAGTTGTGTAGTCCTGGCAGTGCATGGTCATGACAGAAGGTCTCCCTCTCAATGAAGAGCAGATAATTTCATAAAAATCCAAATCTTCAGATGTCAGGATTGTCAGACACTCTCTGGACCCAGTTTCCAGCAGAGAGAAGGATGGAAGTCGCATCTAGTGGGGTGATTTGTTCTCCTGCCTCTGTTTTCAAGACGCTGACTGGGAGAGCTTCAGTTTCAGAGAAAGAAATGTGAAGTAAAAGCCTGGGCTGGGGTGGGATGGCCAAGAGAACTAAAGGCACAGCAAAATTTTCTCATTGTTCAGCTGTTCTGTCTCTCGAAAATACTTGCCTTCAGTCCTGTAGTCCTGGAAGAAAATAAGCCCTTTCACTTCAAGGCTTCATCAAATCATTTAGTAGGTATGATGAAGCAGCTCGCTTTCTGTTCAGTTCATTTCATCAATGTCTCCCAGAGTTTCTTCTGAAGTTATTGGTACTGACTAATGTCCTCTGAGCTTATACCGGTTGTTGTTAAAGACTGAATAATGTTTTGTGGTTACCTTTTTCAATACTATTACAGTATTTCTGCACCCAGGCAGGAGGACTGATGAGGAGACGGGAGGATTTTCTCAGTATTTGTAAGTAATTTTTGTAAGAGATGTTACCTTGAATATCAGCACCTAAAAGGAGAAATTGTTTAATTTTTCTTCACTAGTAGCACTGTGTATGGAAAACAGCTCTGATCAGAACTAATGGGGTCTCCTTCCTGGAAACTTTACTTTCAAGACAAGGCCACGGACATCAATCCAGCCTGCAAAGTCTGGATCTGAAGTCTGTTGTCAGGGTCACAAGGTTTGGGTCTTTTTCTTATCATCAGTGGACCAGCCTCAAAGTTTGTCCTCAGGAGCTGTTGCAGATCTCAGCTTTCCCTGACACAGCAGTCATGCAGAGCTGGTGTCCATCCACAACCAGAGAAAGGGACAGAGGATCAGAGGGCTGTGCCCTGGGGGTAAGATTTGCAGAAGAGGGGGAAGAGATCAGAAAAGCTCTGTGGGGAGTGTCCGTGTAGGTGGAGTTTGTTCTCACTGTGATATCTAGCATTTAGAAATGCTATTTCAAAGACAGTTTGTACAGAAATACAAGCATTCAAACCTGTCTCAAGCTTCAACTTTTCAGAGAAAGAGGTCAGAGGTGACGTTCTCAGAGTTGAAATGGGAAAGAGATTTTTTTGAGAGCAAAAGCATCACTTACTGAACGATGTAATATTTGGTAACTGGATGTTGAAGACATAAATTCCTGGTTAAATGAAAACTGTAAGCTCATAGGGGAGATAATTCAAAATTTATCTGAAGATAAGGGGAGTCTTAAGTCTTGGCAGTATTACTTAAGCTCAGTTATGAGACACCGGCTGGTCACAGGTATTCTGGATGATTTTCCCTTTCTGTTGGTCTGCAGGTTTGGGAGATGATCACAACAGCTACTTCTGGCCTGGGAGTTTTGTGCTGTTACTGTTTACAATGCAATGACTCTGTGGAGAGATCTCTGAGTCTCCATGGCTCTCGACAGAGCACTTCTGCCAAGCAGGGAAGAATGTCCTTTAAATATGCGTTGAAGAACAATGAAGGTGTCTTGTTGGCAATGCCTGATATATTAGTCTTTGATAAGGGAAGCAGACCCCTTAAATTATTTAGATTAAAAGGACATTTAGTTTGTCTGAATGTCAGATCTCCTGGGTGAGAGCAACTGATTTATTTATTAAAAGAACTGCACTTAGTGTGTCTGGAGGGAATATTGATTAAAGGATATGTTGTAAAGGAGATACAACACAGGACAGGATGGGAGATGACCGCCAGATTAACATAGGTTAATTCTGAAAAGAACAAACAATGTGTTCCAAATAATGAGCAGGGATGGAAGAAAGCAGAGAAAGCTTGCAGAGCTGTTATATGTGTCATTTGTATCTCAGACATGTTGGACTTTTCCTTCAGAGATGTGACACTCAGAGATGTGAAGGGGACATCTCCAGCTCTGTGAGGGCTCTTTGAGAAGGAGCCACAAGAACCTTCCTAAACTAGGCTTGACTGCTTGTGGGGAGACTTGCTTTTGGGAAGCAAGATGTGATTAAGCATGGGGTTAGGCTGTAAGGGAATGCAAGAAAAGAAAATGTGAGCATGCAGAATATATACCACAATATTTTGGAGAAACTGGGCCAGCCTGTGAATCTAACTTGCATGATCCCACTAACTGTAGGCTCTAAGGACCTCCAAAGTACACCTGTGTTTATCCTTCTCACACCTTCGTGGAGAGGATGTGAAGTGGTGTCATCCTGGGGACATAAGTGGGGAGCTGTGGCTTATGTCACACTGGTTTGCTCCATGTCATCCAGCCGATGGTTTTCTGAGCTGTGAGTTAGAACCCAGGAAATCCAATTCACAACACACTTCTAAGTTCTGCTAGTTTCAGGTGTGCTTCTTATACTGTTTGGACACCACTGATTTATTACCTTTCTCCTAACATTGTCATGTGGTTCATAAGTGGCAAGCAGGATGGGACAACAGGTGTCATATGTGTCCTGGGTTCAGCAGCAGCAGTCAATTTTTCTCCTTCTTAGTAGCTGATGCAGCCCAACAGAGAAGAGGATGTGCCCTTCCAGGGAACTCCCAGTTACATCCTGGGCATGACGTGCTGTGGTATGGAATACCTCTTTGGCTAGTTTGGGTCAGGTGTCCTGTCCCTGCTTCCTCCCGGCTTCCCCTCCTCCCTGGCAGAGCATGAGACTCAGAAAGTCCTTGGTCAGGGTAAACATTCTGACCAGCAACTGAAAACATCGGTGTTATCAGTATTATTCCCAGGCCGAAAGTCAAAACCTCAGTGCTGCACCAGCTACTAAGAAGGAGAAAAAGTGACTGCTGCTGCTGAACCCAGGACAGTATGTTTGCTCATTTTTTCTTTCTCTGCTTTCATGATCTCTGAAACTTTAGAAGTCTAAGGAGTGTTTTCCTGACAGTTTGATGGAAATCTCCTTTCAGGCAACTATACAGACAGTAAAATGTAACACTAAAAAACCCAGTGGAGGGATGCTTTCCTTCTAGAATTTTCCATTTAGTTCCATTTTTGAGCTAGTTCTAAGCATTTCTGAATTTTCACTGTGTGGAAGCCATATTTGTAGAAATATTCCTATGAGAATATTCTTTCAGGGAAATAACCTTTTACTCTGAGAACTCCATACAATGGTGTCCTGAAGGTGCCAAGGAAATCCTGACCCTTCAGTCTCTGGCAAGAAGAACTGCAAGGCTGAGGCATTAGTCTGTTAGCTGACACAAGTTTAATCTCTGTTGCCTTTTCTATGAATTTGTGGTCCTGGAAGTTTTTATGATCCTGTGTATCATTTATGCAGTTTTACAGTAAGAATGTAATTTACTGAACCTACTTCTTCTGCAGGATACTACCTGTTCCTGCATGCCAGGAAAGAGTAATCTTTATGTGAATTACTTTGGAGGTTGTCAAGCTGTGGTTCATGGAACCCCGTCGATCTAAGGATTAGGTTTTACAAGACCATGGAAAATAACTTAGGAAAACAAAAGCTTCCCATCTGTAGACTGAAATTTGTATCTCCAGGGGGCCACATTTCCATCTGAACATTCTTAGGAGTTTACAGCTGTAAAGAATTTGGAAACTTTTCTTGCAGAGATCAAAATGGAAGCTTAGCAAAGCTGATTTAGAATTGCAGGAGACTTGCTAGAAAACCTCTAAATTCCAAGCTCTGAAAAGTTCTGGGTTATATGTTTGATAAAGCCAGGATGACTGTTGTGTACTGGTGGCCTAATGAATGGAAGTAAGTGTAGAAGCAGCTGCATTTTTCTCCTGAAAATGCTCCCCTAACATTTTTTCAAGAAATTAAATAACAACTTTTTGGTAAACAGGACGAAGGAGTTTTTGAGAGCAGGGTCTGATTGCCCAGGATTTGTGGTCAATTCTAAGTACCTTCCATTAAAAAAACCCAAACAAACAATTGGCCTCAAAGAAAGAAAACTGGTAACGCTTTGCTTCTGCTGGGAATCATTTACCCAATTGAGGTACTGGTTATAGTGAAGATGCTACTGTAAGTCAGATAGGAGATTCCTGATCCATATGCAAGCAACTGGATCTTAAAAATTGAAAAAAAAAAAAAAAAAAAGAAGCCAACCAACCAAAAACAACCAAAGAGAAAAGCAAGCAAACAAACAACAAACAACTAAAAAAAAACAAACCCCCAAAAAACCTTCTTTCACCTCCCAGAACAGCAGTTCCTGAGACAGGCCATGTCAGTTGTGTCCATGCATGAGGGAGAAAGTATATCCAGGTATACTGTCATTACTATTTATGGTATGGGGTGATCTCACAACACCTGGAACATGATTACTGGAGCATCTTTGGTGCGATATAGGCATTTGCTGTCCTGCGGAACAGTACATTGCACACACTGGCACCTTCAATCATTAACATCTAAGACGTAATGAGTGTATGCACACAATCAGTCTGCACTTGTGAATAGAAACATATTCTACTCTTTGGATTCTGATTCTTCATATATTTAAATCTTCAATAATTCGAGATTTAGTTCTGATCTTAGTGACCAAGTATGGATTTGCTCTACAGATAATTATGAAGTTACTCTGGTTTTAGATTAATTTGGCAGAAGAATCAGTTATAGTGAAATTGCTTTGTGAGTATTTCCTGTTATCTGCAGGGCATATTTTCAGTGAACTATATATCCAAGCTATGCAGAATACCAGAAGCACACAAGAACATTTCTAAACAGAATAAATGAGCCCTGGTGAAGCATTGAACTAACATTACATTTCTGCTTAGATCCACCTAATTCACTGCATCATACAGTATATCTCTGGATATATGATGAAATTTTTGAAGACATACATAGAAGCAATTCAATGTGTACTGTACATAAATCTTCAGCAGAGTCTGGGTCCTTAACTGATATTAAGACCTTTGAAAATTGCCTTTGATATTCTGAAGAGAAAGTCGAAGAGGATATTTTTACTTATAATTGTAAAATGACTGAGCAGGTGTAAAGATATATTGGCAGTAGCTGAAGGGGAAACATTTGCCAGCCAAGCCTACAAAGTCTTCCTTTGATTTTTATTTATTATTTGTCTTAAAAGTTGCAAGAATAGAGGATGAATCTGTCGCTTTATTACCAGAAGTTAATCAGATTGCCCTATTCTCCTCACCTTGAGGAAAGCCTGTTAGTCAGCAACGCCAAGAGCGGACCCAAGACCTTTGCTCTTCTGTTTCTGAGTGTCTGTAATGTGGTGCTTAAGTGTCTGCTTTATTTTCACAAACCCTGTGAAAACCAGCTTGATGAGGGTGGTGGGGGGAAAGACAAAAGAGGGAATACAGATTTCGTTATTTTGTCCTTCTGAGGTAGAAGCTTTGCCCTGCAAATCAGCTGGACAAGCTATTGGATTTGTGACTTCCAGGGGGTGCTGGTAGTTGGTTTGAAATATCACTAAAAGGGAATTGTGATGTGGGGTCACATATGGGCGAGGGTGGATAACCTTGTGAATACGGCATTGAAACAGGTGGGGTTGGTGTGGCTCAAGTGAAGGTGGCATGACTCCAGGAGGGAGAGCTGTCATAGGAATCATAACAAGCTGACAGTTAAGCACTGACCTATGCATCTGAGAAGGGTTCAAGATCCTCTGATGTGAGATAGCATGTGTGCCTTAGAGGGTATTATCCTTGTGATGGTCTAAACCCTTAGATAAGTGGGTTTATGATTTCTAAAATGTTTGGTTTACAGCAATCATTAGAACCTGAGACTTCTCTTCATTATAAATTTCCATACTTTCTTTGGATTTTACTTTGGTTTTGGACTTCTGTCAGGAAGTCCAAGACTTATCAAAACCTGACACATTCTTCTTCTTAAAAAAAAAAAAACAAAACCAGGATGTATGCTTTGATTTTTTTCCACCTTGCTCCAGCCCTTGAGTGAGGGTCATACTGGTTTTCTGTATCTGTCTCCCAACATCTGAACTCTCCTTGCAAATAACCATTTTCCCCTGCATGGAAATTTTCCATTTAGATAATGTGTCAACTTCCTCTTTTGTGCCTACTTGGTGAGCTGAACACCTCCAAGCCTCTTTGGGAACAATGGGTTTGTAGTTATAGTCCCCGTGTGCAATATGGAAATGCAACAAGGAGTCAAAGTCTTAGCAAGGATTTTCTTATTCACAACCACTTTATTCTTAGAAAGTATCAAGGAATTTATAAATGTGTATGTGAGAGAAATAACCAGCCTTGAAAACAGTCTTTCACTTTGCCTCTGAATTGCATTTCCCATCATTTCCTGTAGGTGAAGAAGCTCCTTCCTGATTTTGCTTCTATCTGACTTAATATTTTAGTGTGTTGATGGAACAGCATCTATCAAACGGTTTTAAAGCTCCTTTTCTCTCTGATTCTGCCACAGGCTTGAAAAATGGAAATTTCAGGTTTCTGCTTGTTTGTGTGAAGAGGTGAGTGAGTGTGGGGCTGAGCTCCCTGGTGGCTTCTCAGGGAGTCCATCTCAACAGCTCAAGCATGCAACACCGAGGATAGACGGATAGTACCTGGCACAGTAGATGAATAATACCAGGTACTACCTGGAGGCCATGTTTTGCTAGTCTAGCACTGTCAGTTAAGGATATGAAAAAAACCACATACTTTATCTGATGTCAAAATATCAGCCAAAACCTAGCAAGGACATAGGTATGCCAATTAAGGTAAGCTATTAAGTGGGGAATTGATTTAATGAATCAGTAGTGTGGCATTACTGTTCAGGCTTAGAATCAGCAGTGTTGTGAAGATGAGGGCTGCTTTAACCTTCAACAGATGTCAGCTCAGGACAGGACTGATACACCCTGTAGAAGCAGTGAAATGGGGTTTCCTCCATGTTTTACTTGATCACATTTGTGTTTGGAGTAAGGACAAGGCCTTACACCTTGATCTAGCCCTTACATCTAGTAGTAATACCTTTTTTTGTTGTTGTTAGAAGTATGTGGTGCAAAGGCATGGAATCTCATCCTAGCTGCTCCTTACTGCAGAAAAATAGATTAGTGATCTCTTGAGAGGTCCTTACTTGTCTCCTCTACTACTGAACAACCACTTTTCTTTTCTACTGAATATGGTTGCAGCTGACATTTATCTGGAAAGGAACAAAGCAAGCCTGAAGGGACAGGGCAGGCAGCTTTCATCTGCATTCTTCATAGCATATTTCTGTGCTCTGAAGGAAGGAAACAGGTGCTGAATACAACAGAAGTAGGGTAATGCAGAGTATAACCTCTGCTCCCAAACCCTTCTCCCCAGCTGGTGAGAAAAGGTGTAGGGCTTGAACCAGCAGAGTCACAAAGAGATGGTTCTTTAAGAATGTCTTACAACTCTCATCAGAGAATCTGATCTGATCAGACACAGAGAATCTGGATCTTTGCAGGGAAATGCTGCTATCAGATCTGTAGAGGATGCTTTACAATTTCTGTAATTTGGCACCTTCTGGTGACTACTGAAAAACCATACTGTTTATTTTTTCAGAAAGAAAACCCCAGGAAAATGGCATAGGACAGAAAAGCAGCTGTTCTGCAACCCCTAGAAAATGACTTCACTTCGGTTGTGTATTGGTTTTTAGTTTTGGGGCTTTTTTTCCCCTTTCAGGGGGAGCAAGAAGTCTATACCATGAAGGATTAGAAGAAGAAAATTATAAGCTATTTTAAAATGAGATACAAGGGTCAGGAGAAAGCAAAACCAACCAACCAAGCAACCAACCAAAAAAAAAAAAAAACCCCACAACAAAAAAAATAGAAAAACAACAACAACAAATTTCCAAACTAACTGACGGAGCAACTTATGAAGGTTTGAGGGAGGAAGCAAGAAGAGAAGGAGTAAATCCTACAAGATGGACGAAAGACATGGCACAATCAGATGAGCTTTCCTTCTTTGCTTGACCTCAAGGCTTAGCTGAGAATATTTTGTAAGTGTATCTGTAGCTATATTCTTCCTTTATCACTTGTATGGTAGGACTCAAACAGGCCACTCTAAGGCAATATGTTTTTAAGCTAGTCTGGGACCAAAGGAGGGCCGAGATACCCCTGTTATTCACTAGAAAGTCTCATATTGGTGTCTGGAGCTTCTGCCTGTGTGTAGAAGTTATTTAATATCTGTAAGATTCTTGCAGAGCTATTTGATCACAGACACACTTGAGTCACTCTGTAGCTACTGGCATGGTTTGTCCCTGAAAACCTCCTGCTGCTGAAACAAGCCTAAAGGTGTGTTTGTAGATCATTGAGGGCCAGAGCTGTAAAAGCGGTATCTGGTGGGAAAGCAAAGGGCTAAAGCAGAGTGAGACAATGTGGACAGGCAGCAAACAATACGGCAAAACTCTTCAAATCCCACTGCTGACGTCCTCAGCATTGCACTCCGGCAAACTCCCTAACTCGTGAGATCTAGGGAGCAGCAGGACCATGGGAACTGTGGATATCCCTAGGGAGATACAGAAAATATCTGTCATGGTTTAAGCCCAGGCTGTAAAATAGAACCACGTAGTCTACTTCCCCCCCCACCTTTCTTCCCTCCGCTCCTGGAGGGATGGGAAGGAGAATCGAAAGAATGCAACTCCCACGGGTTGAGATAAGAACAGTTTAATAACTAAAGTATAACACAAACCACTACTGCTACCACCAATGATAATAATAAGGGAAATAACAAGAGAAGAGAATACAACACCTCACCGACCGATACCTCTACCCCACCGTGCAGCGTTCTAGCCCTTCCGGGAACTCTCAGTTACATCCCCGGGCATGACATGCTGTGGTATGGAATACCTCTTTGGCTAGTTTGGGTCAGGTGTCCTGTCCCTGCTTCCTCCCGGCTTCCCCTCCTCCCTGGCAGAGCATGAGACTCACAAAGTCCTTGGTCAGGGTAAACATTCTGACCAGCAACTGAAAACATCGGCTTTATCAGTATTATTCCCAGGCCGAAAGTCAAAACCACAGCGCTGCACCAGCTACTAAGAAGGAGAAAAACTGACTGCTGCTGCTGAACCCAGGAAAGTATCTCACACCCAGAAGCAGCAGTATGTCAGGACAGGATGTGAAGATTAATCAAATGAATATCAGAAACTGAAATGTTTTAAGTAAAGTCAGTTGTTTACAGCTAAAGTTAGAGCCTTTCATCAATTCTCTAATCTGGGAAAAAGCCAGAGTATGAAAACCTAATTGTTCCCTCTAAAAATATCCTATCCAAAAAACAATTAAAATGCTATTAGTAGGTATAGAGAACAATAAATAATTAAGGCTGTTGATTTTAATACTTCAGACTTGACAGCTGGAAATAGAGTGTTTGCAAGCTGAGTGAACTGATATCTTTAAAAGAAAAGACATACATACCCTCTGTGCAGAGTAATTTTAGGCTATTTGCATATTTTGCCTTAAAGTAATCCGAACACAGTCAAATATGATGCTCATCTCAAAGTCTTTGAGAAAAAAGGCGAAGTAAAAAGTGACGGCTGCTGCTGCTGCTATCTTTTACAAACACCAGTACCCCCAAAGCACTTTGCAGACCACATGCCCACAAATCTTCTGGCAGATAATGAAGAAGCAATATGCAGCAGTAAAATGAGCAGATGTCTACAGTACTGAGAAATTACATGAAGTTTAGATAAGGTGTCAAGAATAACTTCACTCACTGTCTTGCAGACTGTAATTTTAGGCAAGTACAGCATAATTACTGGACAAAAGTTGCAAACTAAAAAATGTCTATTCTTTAATTTAAAAATGCAATTACTCTAGCAATTCTTATGAAACTTTCACACTCATATTCTGCTTTACTGACAATAAAGCTTTACTGGTATAAAATTTTCAGTAAAGTAAATTTTAGAGTTACATATACTACTAAACTCAAATTAAAATTTCCATGAGGGTGATTGTTATCCTCTTTTCCAAGACACAAAAAACATATTGTGGGTGGTTCTGTCTAGTTGCTACAAAACAGCACATCAGAGTTTCCTGAATTTCAAGCCCTTATGGTTACTTGCTTGCAAGTCAACCATAAGCCACATACCAATAAATAAAATATTTTAGTAAATGCAACAAATAGAATTGAATAGTAGCTATACATACAACTATCAATATCAGATCACAGCCCTTGAGAAGGAAATAACTAATTATTGCAAGTTATCAGCTTGTGAATGATTAACGTGGCTGCAACCTGAATAAGACATGATGTATTTATTTGTTTATTAGAAGACTTGCATTGGTGATTATGGCTTTGGCACTGAAATAAGTCAGTCTTCTGAAGTAACTGCTGCTTTATCAAATGTACTCTTCAGTATATAAAATAGCCTAACAACAATGCAAAAAATGTACAAGACAAATGATACCCTGCATCCAGAAATTTAGAAGAATAAAAAGTCTTTCCTTGCCAAAAGTGCCAGTAATATTTTATTGACCACTAATCCCGAAGAAGCTGACTCTAATCTCATTTTGTCACTTACTTCCATACTCAGAGTGTTCAGCTGATGTTTAGGGAGCCATATGTGAATCATGGTGTTAGAAATAAGCAATGTATATAAATCAGATCCAACAAGGACACATCCTGAGCAAAGCCCAATGTTGTTGAGTCATGGATGATCCAAAATTAAAGCCAATTCATTCTGGGAGAAAAAGCCCTCATAACTGAATGGGGTTTCTTCCTTCATGTTTGAGGAAAAGAAAATAGAAATGTTGACCTTCTGAGTTTTTGTAACTTTCCCATTCCCCTTGAACGGACACAGGTTTCAATTCTGTCAAAGATTATCCTGCATAAGAGAGGAAAGGGTAACTGGATTGTCTGGCCTGTCCTGATTTTTCTAATGAGTCTCAGGGAAAATTGGCACACATGAAGCCACTACACTGAGGTATTCAGCTGCAGGGGTCCCTCTAACCAGCACCAGGAGTGGCAAAGCTGAATAGTTGTCTGGACTCAAGGATCCAAATGCTTGCATTACTTTCCAATGGAAAGCAAGGTAAAATATCTATTTAGTTCAGGTCCCTAAGTTTAAATATCTAAATTTAAGTCAAAGAGATCCCAATCTAGCCGTAGACACGTTCCCAAGAAGAAACAGCCCTTCTTTTTCTGGAAAACTTCAACAACAGAAAAATAATTGGCTACAAAAGCTGCAAAACCTATTTGAAATGATTTAATTTCAAATCTGTTGAGCAATCCTTTTGGAACGACTGAGCAGGTCAGAATTACAGATGCGGGAATATCTTCTCTCAATAAAGTCCTCCCTATTCTTCAAGACCCTGCATATGCACCATTATATACTCAATTTGCAATTTAATTTAATTTACATGCCTAATGATCCAGAAACACAGGAATACAGTTACAGGCAAATAGAAAGTTTGGCAACATTCACGAAATAAAGAATGGTTAATCAAGCAGATGCAGAAAAGGCAAAGAAGATAAAGAAGGCAATGAGTGTTGATTCAGAAGCAGAACATAGACCACTCTGAGAGTAGATGCTTAGTCAAAAGGATGACAGTCCAAGTAATTTTCTGAAAAGCAATTTCAGATTCCAACCTTACACCTGTTGTAGGTTTTCAGTATAACTTCAACCCTGACTGTGCTTCAGTTGCACAATTTGAAACTGAAATAGTTACATTTTTTTATCATATCTGTTCAAAGTCCTAGTTCAAGATTTTTATCATTTGGTTGGTGTCTTTGAACCATAATGCAAACATGATTCCAAAAACTTTATACATAGCCTGACACAAGTCTGCTGTTTTCTGGCAAATTTTGCAATGATGCAAAGCAGTTAGAAGTTTAGCAGCATGCCCTGTAGAAACAGTTGTAACACATTGCATGAGTCTGAAGGAATCTGGACTGTAAAAGACAACACTGAGTAGGTTGCTCTAATCAAGCCATAAGAGAGTGAAGAGTCATAACATCTTCTAAATGAGGTCTGGAGCAAGGACACATCTACAGAGCACATCAGCATATGCAGAGTGGGTAACCCAAGCTGATTTTTATTCCCTTAAGGGATATTCAGAAATAAACATCAGCAACGACTGATGATTCTGTTGTCTACTAGATGACTGTTGATGGTGTGCTAGAATATGGTATTGCAACCCATTACAGGAGTATTTTTTCTTTAATTTCCTACTTGATTAAGAGGGAATTTAAGTTTTATTTTGTAGCCTTCACAACTGGGGAGAGAGGTTTTTAAAAGAGAGTACCAAAAGCTGAAAAGCCAGGAAAATCTTAAAATTAACTAAGTGTTTACTGTTGTGGCAGTGTCATCATTTTTCAACCTAACTTCATGTACTCTAAAATACACTTTTGGGGTAGACAAACTTTGCAAGAGCTGGAGTAACTCTTTGTAGTATAAAAGTTCACCTCTCAATACTGAAATCTGGGGCCTATTAATGGCTTCACCAGGACTATCAACTCACCCAAGAAAACTTGCTCAGATCAGAAACTGAGGATGAGATGGTAAATCCTCTAAGAATGATCCGTGAAGGACAGTACCAAGGCATAGGAAGAGGAGAGTTAAGAGTGACCCACATTTTATCACTGCTTTCGTGCACTAAATCTGACTTCTCACTTACGGATTTTAAAAAACGAAGTCCTGATATACTCCAGGCTAAGTGGGAAGAATAAGAAAGGATTTCTTACAGCTATGGAACTGCTATGCTGTAATTTTAGGAATGCTGAAAGTGTTTATTTGGCAGCATAAAGTTACTTTTTATTGCATCCATCATCAGTTTCTTGTGCAGATGAATTGTCTTTGCTTTCTTGGGTTGAGGCACATAGTTGGTAATTATATCTACAGGAACAACTGCAAATAACATGCAAGCTCCATTTCTTCAAACCTCAAATCATTTGCTGCTCTAGGTTATATGTAATGAGGTTGCTTAACATCCCCTTTGTTGTAATGTTTTATTCTCCCCCTTTTCTATATCTTCTCATTCCAGGGGAGAAAGAAGGTAAAGGGAACCAAAGGGAGAGATTTCAACAAGATCACATCTGTTAGTGGGAGAAACTTTACTGGAATATTGTCTTGTCATTTGCTAGATGGTGCTAATGAAAACATTATGCAATTTGCTGTGGGATAAGAGAGGCTCATTGCAGATGAAAACAGATGTTTCAGTACCAAAGTGAAAGTGCTGGAAATAATTTTAGCTGTAATTAAAGTTGTGCACATTATAACATATTTGTAGCTTTAAGAGTGTCTTGAAGCATTAACCTTGAATTATATGATAACTTTATAATATGTGGAGCATTGTGGATATTTACTCTAGGAAGGGTGAAGACACCACAGTCTGCTTGTCTTCAAAGGGGCTTCTGTAACTATTCAGTGCAATTGCTCTTTTTTAGCCATGGCCCCACTGCATGTTTTAAAACCAGTTTCCTTCCCTGCCTTACCAGTGCCATGATCTTCCTACAGTAATGCTATGGCTGAGGAGACATTCCTTCCTGCTTCTACCTGGTGAACAGTTCCTGCTCTGAAGCCTTGAGACTTATTTGATGACCCCCATAATTTCCATCCTGCCTAGCAGTAGTGGCCATTTTCTAAGATATCTCATGTATCATGAGGGATAAGTAATGCCATTTAGAAGTTTTTGCTGAGAATGAAGACATTAAGAAATTAGTCCTTCGCAACAGATCACTCTTTACCTGAGAATGATGGTCACTGCTCAGTGTCTGAGCCTCATGGTGTGAGTATGGCTGTCCTATGTCAAGAGTGCACCAGCCTCATTAATGTCTGCAAAAGATGATCACATTAATAATCCCAAATGATATACTGACTCTGCCAAAGCAAAAGGGATGTTCTTTTGTGCTAGGAAACAGCAGTGTGAGTTATTGTTATGGAGGGTATATCCTTGTCAGCCTTAATGGTAATTTATGTTCCTGGGTCAGGCATTTACAGGAAGTCAGCAGTGTCGGCAGGGGATGAATCAGCAGAAGATGCATTTTGGGAAGTAACCTCTGAAGCAGATCTGGAACCCAGCCTCCCTTAGGCTGTTATGCCTTCTGATGGACTCAGAATGATGCTCTGACATCCATTAGCGAAGATGGGGCAAAACCATCTCTCTAGTTTGCAGGCCCAGGGCTGGGAGATTTCTGCTTGGCCCAGGTCCATGCAAAACCCATGCTGTTGAGAGTGCCAACAGCAACAAGCAGCGCAGGTGGGGAACCAGTCACAGTGGTTGTATCTGCAGTGTAACACAGCTGTGGGACTGTTCATGTAGTCCACACAGGGGCAAAATTGAAAAAAATAGGATTACGTATTGAGTCTGGAGCTGCTGAATCCAAAAGAAAAAGCATTCCCATCCTCACCTGGGTATGGATATGTCAGCAGTGCAATATCTGAGAATAGCTCGCTGACTGCAGAGCATTCTTCAGGGGCACCACACTGCACAGGGCAATGCCAAGGCCATAGCATCATGAGAATAGCTGCTTTCAGTTTAAGATCATTGTTCACTTCTCTCCCACTAAATCTGAAAATGCTTTTCTTCCTATTGCTGCCTGTGTAATAAAAGCTTGAGCACTATCCCAGCAAATGAAAACTTCTCTCCTCTTGTGTTGAGATGTGGAGCACAAAATCAAAATGGTTGAACAGTGAGTATCATAGAATCATAGAATAGTTAGGGTTGGAAAGGACCTTAAGATCATCTAGTTCCAACCCCCTGCCATGGGCAGGGACACCTCACACTAAACCATGCGACCCAAGGCCTCATCCAACCTGGCCTTGAACACCGCCAAGGATGGAGCATTCACATCCTCCCTGGGCAACCCATTCCAGTGCCTCACCACCCTCTCAGTAAAGAATTTCTTCCTTAGATCCAATCTAAACTTCCCCTGTTTAAGTTTGAACCCATTACCCCTTGTCCTGTCACTACAGTCCCTGATGAAGAGTCCATCCCCAGCATCCTTGTAGGCCCCCTTCAGATACTGGAAGGCTGCTGTGAGGTCTCCACGCAGCCTTCTCTTCTCCAGACAGCTGAAATAAGCAAAAGGGCCTGTGTAACACATACAGCTTCACCCTGTGTTGGTGGGGGTACTAATCTGGACTAGGTTTGAAGAGTATCCTTCAATTTCTTTCTGAGGATATATAGTCTGTGATGATGGTGGTATTCTTTTTTTTTCAGGTAGCGTTTTTTTACTTCATGTCAGCTGAATATTAGCAATTCCACTATGCCTCATTTTAATGATAATGGGTGGTATTTGCTTCCAGCATTAATGGGTCAGATCGTGGTTCACAGTGTTAAATCCAGAATGGCTCCATTGCAGAGTTCCTTCACACCAATACTTCTGTCTTGTAGAGGAAAAAATTGTTGTTTTACAAAAAAAGGTAGAGAGGCAAAAAAACATCTGAATTAAAAATCCTGATACAGGGGAACAAGTTGTGTGAGGTGCCTGTAATGTTAGGAGCTGATCTGGTAAACTGAGAGAGGAAAAAAACAATTTTCAAAATAGAAATTTTGAAATGTCTTTAGAAAATCTGGCATGTGATTCAGAAATAAAAAAAAAGTTCAGAAATAAGAAAAAAAAAAAAAAAAAAAACCAGTAATCAGTAGGTTAATTTTGATGTTGATTGTATTGTGGGGAATTTGTGCTGGCCAGGGATGGATCCTTCCAGGTGCATGTGGTTAAATGGCAGGCACCTGGGTCACTGTACTAATGCTAACATGCTGGCCTTAATTTAAGGTGAGGCTGGGGACTGATCCTTCGTTTAGTGATGAATAGCTAGAAATATGACCTGATGTTTAAAAAACAAGAGCAGAAGAAGGACTAAAATGCAGCTGTTCCTGCAAAAATGTGCATGGGCTGATTAAGCTTACCGTAAGTGTAGTAGTCAAAACTTAGGTTAAGGTGTCAAATTTTAAGCTCTTGTAGACTTCCCTTTTTTCTCATCTTTGACTGTCATATTCTTCTTTTAAAAGAAACAGAATTACTCCAAGTTGTTCTTAAAAATTAGGAATCCTCCATTCATCTACCTGCAGTGACAGTAAGCATAGATCACTGAGTTCCTGAAGTCAAAGGTAATTAGACAAGTTAGTATAGAGAACCAATGTAGCTGCTAAACAAATTTGCATACATCCATACATCTTTGCATGCTGAACTCTCTCCTTTCCCCTATAGTAACCCTGCACAATGCAATCTAGAAAACTGGCTGCAACCTGTACTATTCTTACTGCGCTTTCAGGCCTTTCTAACTACTACAATCCAGCAGATCTGCAAATTCAGACTTACACAAATGCTTCATTTAATTGAAAATCATTCACTTAAAGGCCAGTGGCCTTCGTAAGTAAAGAAAAGTAGAACCATGTCCCTTTAGAGTTCAGTGTGTGGTTGTTCATGCACCTGGCTGTGCCTCCTCAGCTGTTTTCAATTGCATCTGCAGTCTGGGAGTCTTAAAGGCCTCACAGGCTGCTTGCTTTCCCTGAACAAAAGATAATAGTGTTGCTCAGCCTTTTCTTTGTATTTTGAACTTGGTTGGTGGTGATGTTTTACTGAGATCTGCTTCATGTGCTGTAACTTTGCTGGCACGATTTGTCCTCTGCTATCCAGCCTGGTCATGACCCTGCACAGCTGGGAGCTCTCTAGATGAACTGAGTCGGCCAAAGGTAAGAGGCAATCCCCAGAGGTGGTCTAGGATGTTGTGTGCAACAAAAATCCTGGCAACCTCCTTTTCCTTCTACTAGTTGTTTAAAAGGGAGTGGGACAGAGGATGAAGGAGGATGGGACGTATAGAGACTGTCAAATGTAACAGGGTAAAAGATATGGAGATTATTATTTGGTGGAGAAAACACTGAGGAAGAAAAAAAAAGTGTTTTGCAATGAGAGACAGTGTTAGTACAAAGCTGGGAATATGTTTAGGCTAGGAATTGCAGGGAGGTTTGAGTGTGGAAGATGAATGATCTTTAATGCCAAGTTAAGTAGAGCATATGACTGTGGAATGCCTTGCACTTGGAAGATGTGTAGTAGAAATAGCCCACAACCATACCTACTTAGCAGGTGTAGTAGATGCTAAATACTTTCTCTTCAAGCTGCCCTCCAAGTAGAACTCTGTGACCAACTGTTTGTTCCAGAGTAAGTATACGTAAGGCAAATGGGCTGGTTGCCAGTCAATATAAGTCTGAAGAGATTACTTGAGAAAAGCAGAAATCTCAGTTGAATGCTTGAGTGTGTAGCTTGCTCCTGATTCTTTTCCCTCGTCTTAATATGCTCCAGAGTTAGATATTTTCTCTCTGAACATGGGAGGCTGTTTGCAGAGTACAACAGCCGTGAGTTGTTTGGCTTATTGACATAGGCCATCTTCTCTATTGCTATGACAACAGTGAGGCTGAGAGAGGTGTCAGAGCATGCTCCAGAAGAAGACACAGGTGTTGAAACCTCCAGCCTGAAGTCCTCATAGACCTGGGATCCAGTCTGTGTATCCTGGCACAGTTGACTTACTGCTTTCTCCTCCTGTTACACAGCCAGGGCTTACCGTGTGTTTTCTTGCCTGTGGATAATTGTTCTGAGATTTTTCAGTTGGCATTTGTGATTTCTGAACAGTTATTTAACTAGAAAGCATGTGCTTGAACGTTCTGCTTAAAATGTCTTCTCTGTTGCTTCATTGTCTGCTGCTACGGTACCAAACTTCACTTGAGATAACTATTTCAAGAATTCTTGTAGTCATCTTTATTTGATTTTTCTATTAGCACAGCCTAAAACTTTTTCAGGTGCTGTGTGAAAATTATTATTATTGGAAAGGGTGCGAGAATCAATGACCTTTTCTTTTCCACTGCTCTTACTAAGGTGAAAAGAGAAATTAGAAATGTTAAGCTGGAGCCAAGGTTCCCCTGAACAGCATTTTTCTTAATTCTTTGTCGGCCTCATCTCCTATTTCCCAGACTGTTCCTCAGTGATTTGGCTTAGTCAGAAACAACAATAACTTAGAGCAGCTCTGTGTGCACAGCATGAAATAGGTTCTTATGATACAGGGACGGTCTATGCCTTCTTTCCTCTGAAAAAACAAGTGGAATAAGGAGACTGTGTAGGAGGATGCAGCCAGTCACTATTTCAATGTCAAGGTTAGGATCACTGAATAACTGGATGGTGTAATTGGTTGCAATGACCCTGGACTACCAGAACTCCCCTTTTCAAGACACAGTCATCATGCTAGCATGCACTTTCTTAAAGGGATGCAGTCCAGCACATCATTGCTAGCAGGGATCTGTTTTATTCAGAAGCCAAAGAACTGTGGGAGGAATGAAATTTAAAGCAAGGAAAGAAGAAATGCTGGCAAATTCCAGCATGCGTACTAGAGATGCAGCTAGTGTCAGTGCCTAAAATTGATGGCTTTATTATTCTGCCTATTTAAGAAAATCAGAATCAAGTCTGGAACATAACTTTTGCACCCCAATGTGTGGCTGTGAATTAGACCTGGAGATCTAGAGTGTGTCTGCAGCAAGCTGCTGCTTCTGGGAATGTCATGAATTCCTTAAGAGTGATGATGCATGTTGAAAAACTCCATTCTTTGCCTCTGAGTCAAAGGAAACCCCTAACCTGTTCCTTCGTGTCCATATCCAGATGCTTAGTTGACAGTGCATTACAGACAATAATCATAAGGGGACCAAAGTTGATGGTTGTTACCTTATCTGTCCAATTTCTGCTCGGTTCTCTGCAGTCACCTTCTGTCTACTGAGTTTCATTTTTGTGTATTTCTGCAGTGCTCATGACCAGCGAGCAGGATCTGTATCCTAAATCTTTCTCTTTGAAACAGAGTTCCTTACTGGCACTCTTTCCCACCTTCTGCATTCAGTCCACCATCTTCCCTGCTGCTTGTTACCATTTTTACAGCATGGCTGAAATATCAAAGTATAGATTCATGTCAGAGACAACTGTTTGTTACTAAGGTCATCCCTTTTTCTGTTTGAGTAGGACATGGGCGTGAGGAGAGGGACTTTAATTCACCATGCTAGGGCTGAGTTGTGTTAGAAGAGGTCAATGCATTTCAGGGCAAAGGTATTTCTAAAACAGCCTCTGCCTTTGTGTTGAAGCTTTTCTATCTCTCCTGAAACTTCTGGGATTTAGCCAAGAGGCTGTTAGGAGAGCAAAATACAGAAAAACATTTCCAAAGAACTGGTTTCTTCTGTACACAGGCAGGGACATCCTCTGTGTTCAAAACCTTGCTCCTGGACCAAAACATAAGACAACCTAGAGAGATGTGGAGATTCAGATTCCTTTTCCTCTTCTTGAGATAGTATGAGAATCATAACCACTAAAACAAAAACGTATGCCATCCTTCGAGTATTGACAGGGGCTCTGAGCTTTAAAATAGGAGATAAACTAAAGGGAAACAAAGAGACAAAAGTAGCAGGCTGTGCTCTTGTGATAACCAGCCCTACTCTTCAGCCTCCAAAGATTTGGTTACCTTAGATAAGTAGCTCAGCTCACGGTGCTCCCTCAAACAACCCTTCTTACTGCATGCATCACATTCCTCTCAGGAAGCTGTTCAAGGGCCAGCCAGACTAATTTTTCCCTCATCTTTTCTTAATAGAGAGGGAGTTAAATGGCAGAGTGATAAGCAGCAGGTCTGGCTGGATATAAACATAAGAGAAGGCTTTGAGACTGGCTTATCTTATCTCTCTACACTCCCACAATGTCTAACAAACCACAGAAATAAAAGCAGAACCAAAATAGCTTTTTTTTTTTTATCTTCCCCCCCCCCCCTTTCTTTTCTTTTGTCTAATGCTCACAGATTTAAAAATACACTTTGAAATGTAAGGTTAACTCTGAAGAATGAAGATCCCTGCAGTAAACAGCAAGCTGCTTGCAAACCTGCTTGTTTCAGTTGTATGAGTAACTGTTGCCTTGAGATGTTTGATTTTTGCCTATTTTGCTACACATCCTAGCAAGATACTTTCTAACCCTTCAAACCTTCTGCAGGTTATGCCCCTGCCGGTGGTGACAATTTGAACTAAAATCCCCCCAAAAGCAGATATTTGAGAAGAATTCTCTTGTGTGAGGAAAGTGCGTGTCTTTCAATGTTACTGTGATACTTGCTGGTTTCATTTTTCCAAAACTTGACTTCTGTCCCACTTTCCCTTCCCCCCCTCTTTCAGATTTTACCGCTTGTTCATGCAAGGAATAAGCGGAAACATGAGTAATGTGGGTTATGGAAGATTACAGCAACTGACAAAGAGCCCAAGCTGTGCTGGAGTTTAGTTAGAAAATTTATAATTTCAAACTAATTTCATTAATTTAGAAGCATGACTCACTGTTTGTGAACACATCTTAGTTCAGCAATAATATATTGTTCGGGTAATCTGCTAATAGCATCTTTCGATTGTTGAAACTGAAAACAGCCTGTTTTGAATCACTCCCACCCTGCCCCCTTATAATATTGCACTGGAGGTATTTGTCATGCTGTGGGAGAGGAATTCACAAAATTGTATTTCATGCTATAAATTATGAACATGATAGCAGCAGTTCAAGATAGCTGTTTTGTGAAGAGCGTCACTGGGAGGATTGCTTCAGGTTCACACACAGCCTGATTTTGGTGCTAGATATTTTGCCAGTCATTCACAGACTGATTTAAAAAAAAAAAAAAAAAAAAAAAAAAAAAAAAGAAGAAGAAGAAAAGAAAAAGATTATTAACAGAAAAGGAGGATGGAATTTGAAACTAATTAACTTTTAGCTTATTTGAAATACACATACGGGTACTGATAACTATTGCATTAAGTGTCTCACTCCCCCAACAAACCATATGTTGCAGAGAAACTACTCATCCACTTGCCGTGCCTCCCACTGTGAGTCGGAAAACTTTCAGGCTTTATATTTACTGATAGGAAATGTCAAATACTCCAGGCTTCCCAGCAACAAGCAGGAGCCCAAGGGGCTACCTCCACAACCAGCTGGCTTCATATCTTTGTCTTTCAGGTGTGTTGTATCTGTTAGACAAAAACAGTAGTGCACATCTAACATACCGTACTGCTCCTCTGACAACAGTCAGTCGAGCAAGGCTGTAAACTTCCTTCTGCTTTCCAGCACAGGCATCTCTTCTGTATTTCTTGTTCTTTCTGCTCTTTGTAATCTACAGTGAAAAGAATACATTTTTAAATATCATGGCATTATTTAGACTTCTACCCTTTCCTCACTTTTTTTTATTGGGGTTTTTGGTTGGTTGGTTGTTGTTTTGTTTGTGGTTTTTTTTTTTTTTTTTGGGGGGGGGGGTTGGTTGTTTTTTTGTTGGGTTTTTTTTTTTTGCCCCTATTAATATCTAGCCAAATTTTTTCATAACAAATATTCCCCTAACGTATAATTTGTGGGTATTTCCTTGGCTTGCTGTTGAAGCATTTAAACTTCCAGGCCTGCTAATTTGAATCATCTCATAATCACACCTTACATGGGATGCAAGAAGCACTACAATTTGCACTCTCTACTGTCATGTATTTATGTAAAACTTGTGTGTTTTCTGAGGGGATGGTTTGGATCCAGATCCTCTCCTGCAGTTGGAGCGTGTTGGCTCTGGTCCATGTCCCCTCATGAGAAAGGACCTTACCATTTGTGGAAAAACAGCATTTCACTTAAGGATTTTACTGAAGCTGTGGAGTTCTGCAAAACCACCACTCTACAACTAAGCACAAGCAGTTAGAAATACTGACTAGAGGAGTATAAAGCAAATTTAGGAGGGGCAAGAATTGTGGTTGTCCAGATCTGAGTAATGCTGAATTATAAACTGGTAGATTGATTTAAATATGCCTGTATTAAATAACAAGTTTATAGCCAGGGCAAACACATGAACAGCATACAAATATCACCGCTGTCCTCAGCAGCAATAAGAGCATTGTTCTTTCCCTTTCTCCCATCCTAATCCTTTAGCTCTGACTCCCTACTATCTCTTGTTTTTCTGTTGTCTATTTGCTTAGGTTGTTTTCTGTTCCCAGAACCCTTTAGCATCTACACAAGACTGTATTTCTCCCAGTAAAGGATAAAGTTGTATGCTTCATAGAGAAATGAGGAAATGCTGCTCAGGTTTCAAGCAGTTTGAACAATGGGGGAGAGCAGCCTTGTTGATCACACCAGAACAAAACTCTGCTTGAAAGAGGCATTGACTTAACTGTATAGTCTGTTTCTGATCATGGATGGTTGCCCATGTCCTGTTGAGAATATTTAATATATCTGCTTTAAGGCCGCATGGAGACCTGAGGTTGGCTAGTCCAATTAATAATGCATGGGATAGCTGGACTTAGGTAATAATTATGCACAGAGTACAGCACAGTGACATATTGGTGCAGAAACGATTCCTGTAATAGGCTTGTTCCTTTTGGCTAGATCCCTCAGATAGCTAGTTTTTTTGTTTGACAGGTTTATACCTTTTTTCCCCTTAGTTTTTCATTAAAGTCAAATACTTTTGCTGAGCACCTGTACAGTGTTCAAGAAATATCAGAGCTTTCAAGGGGATTGGGGAGGTGAGGCACTGCCTTGAGGACTGGGTTTTTTTGGTTTTTTTGGCAGGAAACCTGTCCCCACTCATCCTTTAAAAGAGTGGATTTGTTCAAAGAATAAGGTAGAACATAACCTCCATGTTTAACAAGTGAAAATAAGAACCTTTCCTGCTGCAGGGGGACCCTGCACCCAGTTCTAGAAAGAGGAGGTGGTGTTGGAGCCCATTTTTTCACCTTGTCCCAAGCCCCCAGGGTGGAGGGAACTTTCCTATGTGGGACATGCAGGGACGCCCTGTCTTGCATGCTTATACATGTAACAAGGTTCCCAAAGCCAAATGGAATGAAAAGACTATTTTTAATCTGGGGGGGGGGGGGGGGAGGGGGAGGGAAGTGAAACTTGAGAGATGGCAGAGCTGGGATGCTTTGTATTTGAATTCTTGGAGGTAATTACTGGCATGGGAATAGCCCCATCTTAAGCAGGGTGGTTTCTTTATTTGCAAGTTTCATGAGAACTCTGTTGCTTTTTTTATTCCTAAGCTGCTGACTGTAGGAGATGGCTATGGCTTGAAAGGGTGTGATCCACTGTAATGCATTCAACCATTTATTTCTATTAGCCAGCTGAAGTGGTTTATGGAGAAAGAGGATTTTGATCATTTAAATGATCATTTAAAAAAAAAGTCTATATGCTTAAGCATTGATAATAGTCTCACCACTCTCACCACTGTGGGGGGCAGTAATTGCTCAGTAATTCATTTTTGATTTTGAAATTTTTGATTGCATAAAATGCTTCCATTTTGCTTTCTCTTACAACATGTGCTGTTTGTTCAGAGCATAACTTCCTTTACAAAATATATTGGAGATCAAGAGCTCTGGCTCATTTAACAGCAGTCCTGATATGACATGCTCTCCAGGTACACCAGCTTTCGATGCTTTCTCCTTTGCATTACCTTCATCATCAGTTAGGGCACTTTATCTAGAGAAGAGGATCTAGGAATCCCATGATAGTTTGTCACAATCTGTCAATCTTCACTTAATTAACTTACCACTAACTCTTAGCAGCTTGTCAATTTTCTTTTTCAGACAACATTTTCATGCTGGATCCCTCAAAAGCCCCACAGCATGTTTAACTGAAGATATGATAATTGTAAGTTACTTTTCTGCAGATCTTTAAAAGTAAAAACAGAAAAATATATTAAGGCTGAGTGATATCACAGGAAAAATGTCTACTTTTTGTTATATATGCTAACTTTAGGTTGAGCTAAAATGCTACTTTCATAGCTCAGCTGAGGGTGGCTACTTGATCTTTTTGTACCTCACTGAATTTTTTTTTAATGTTTCAGAGATAATGCTCTTTCCCGAGTCGAGCAAACCAAGAGAGTCATTGCATAGGCAAATAGAAGAAAGAATGTTTTATTCCTTTTGAACTTGAGATTCATGGTATGTAGAGTATTTTGGCTTAGATGCCAAGTCCCTGTGAAATGGTCAAGAGCAGGGAGCTGGCAGTAGTGTGTGGATCTTGCGGTTTGTCCCAGGAAGTCAGGCTTCTTCTGTCCTTGCAGTGAAAGATGTGGTATGTCCTTTGCTGAGCAGTGGTGCTGCACTGTGTCTTCTTTCCCCACATCCTTGCCTATTCTGTTGGTGAATCTGTTGCTGATCTATTTTTTTGACCAGGCAGGAAATAGTCAGGTTTGTTTGTGAAAGGCTTTGCACAGAGAATCAGCCAGAGAACTCTCAGCGCAATTGTACCCGGCAGACAAGTGAAGGCATCTTGTAAAGTGGTGAAGGCAAGACACCGGGGAACACTGAATGTCCCCACTTTTCCCTGCAGTCAGCAGGTTTAAGATGACTTGACCCACAGGGAGGTTCTTGGGTTTAGTCTAGGTGTAGCCTCATTGAGAGATATCGTGCAGAGAGAGTCTGTGGCTTCAGCTTCTCATAATGGGAGCTTCTTGCAAACTGCTAAGTCTTTTGTTTGAATAGTAGGACATGCCCTAAAGCTCTGATTTGTCCCATTATTAAAGGCAAAAATACCACAACATTACTAGGAAATAAAGTTGTGTGTATGTGTGACTTTGTCATTAGGCAATTTATTCTGATAGTAGAGAATGCTGATAGTAAACAGTAATGTTAAGGGGTTTGTCCTGGTTGCCTCTAGTTAGATGTTAGCTCTTGTTCCTTCATTTATAAAGCTACTTTTTACTGAAATCCACACCAATATACAGCTACCAGTAGACACGGAATTAAAGTTTTTACTGACATGAGCTGTGAACCTGCTAGACTTCTATTTCGCCGGACCCTGATGCACATCTATGATATAACTGCATTTATTTTATTTCTTTTTTTTTTTTTTCCTAATTTTTATCCTATTCTTTAAGAATAATCTTGAATAGAATTTAACTCTGAACAGATTGTTAGGGGGAATGATCTCCAAGTGATTATACATAGATGGGGTTTCAGCCACTTGCTGCTGGGAGATCCCATAGAGAAGTATCCAACCTCACAGGAGCTCAACTTAATCGCAGTTACTCTTTGCCCTCTGCCTAGTAGGCAGCCCAAAAGGAGCAGATCTGTAGAACAATATGGTGCTGAGGAGCTGATGTCTACAACATGCATTTTGTAGCATGTGTGCTGCAGTTGCCTTGTACTACCTCTGACCTAGTCCTGTACTAAGAACACCTATAAGCAGATGAAGAACACAAGTGTGTACCTGGAGTACATTTTGCGGTCTGGTTTCATTTGAAAGGAAACCAATTCTTGCACTTAGAGACTGCTCCATGGTACAGACAGAAGTGTGGTGAAGAATGGGTGGGAGATTTGCTTCTAAAGCATACCCCTTCTCTGAACTAAAATATTAATGGAGAAAAGTCAATTATGTCTTGAAATGTTTCAGGCAACTCCACAATGAAAGAGAATCCCTGTGTACATGACCAGCTGCTGCTTTTTACCTAGAATAACAGCTATATTGCATCTGCTCCACTTATTTGCATGCTTCCTATTCTTTGAGCTCAAGGACACAATGCTTTTCCTTACAACTGAATGACCAGAATGGCTTGGGAGCTTTGAGAGACTGGAGGTGAAACAGTTTGCTGTATTATGACCATAAGAAAATGTGTTTTGTGTCCAGAACAGTTACTATTAGAAGGAGGTGTTTGAGGGGAATGTTCGAAATTTTCTTCTCAATGACACTGAAGTGCAATGAAGTAGAATGTTAAAGTATAAACCATCTTGAGTGAATTACACTGCTGGGCTTTACTGGGTTCGTTTGGTTTTGTTTTTTTTTTTTTTTTTTTTTACTTGCCTATAAGAATGGGGCATAGGCTGTCCTCTCATCCATTACGAGTTCTTCAAATGACAGCCATTCCTATGGGATTAAAAGTGCACTGAATCAGAGATGGCTAAAAATTTTTATTACAAGCCCTAAGGAATAGCTCTTCTGAATAGAGCTTGTGTTTTAGACCAGCAATGTGTGAAAAATCAGCCTTGGGGGCTGTTTGCAAAGGCATTACAGTCTGTGAAACTTTTCTAGCTACTTGCATTTGCATTTCACACCCATAGAATACAAAAACTCAAAAACCTAGTCTTGTTTTTTGCTTGGGTGTTGTTTTTTTTTTTTTTTTTTTTTTAGCATTCTTTAAAGATAACAAAACTTAGAAGTGCTGGATCTGGGCTGTTGTGCCAGGCTTGGTATTGGGCTGAAGAAGCTGTCATTGCACTTAACCTCATCCTTCAGTGCTTGTGGTTTTGTCGTTTGGTGGGTTGTTTTGGGTTTGGGTTTTT
The DNA here is from genome assembly GCF_963264785.1 of Psittacula echo. NCBI lineage: Eukaryota > Metazoa > Chordata > Aves > Psittaciformes > Psittacidae > Psittacula > Psittacula echo. Next base: position 26,678,435 of record NC_137740.1, on the reverse strand, counting down.
TTGTGGTTTTTTTTTTTTTTTTTTTGTTTGTTTGGTTTTTGGTTTTTTTTTTTTAGTTTATTTGGTGTTTCTGGTTTCTCTCTCTCTGCACCAAAAAAAATTATCTGAGAAATTCTTCCACATCCTACCAGACCTGTGTACCCTATGGCTCCTCTGAAGTAGCTGGTGACCAGAAATTGATATACTTGTGCTGACTCCCATTCCACAAGCACAGGCACAAAGCCCTGTGCACTGAGGTGACCAAACCAAGACTTCTGTTGGCACTGCTACCAAGATGCATCACCATGAACCTCAGTAACTTAACAATACAGCTACATCAGCTGTTGTTCCTTGGAACTATGATATGGGCTGATATAAAGAGTAGCCGTTACAAAGATTTACAGTGACATCCAACCAGGGCAGTGTTGCTGAGCCATCATTCTTCAAGAGAAAACTGTACAGACCTTTTTGAATCTTTTCTTTTTTTTTTTTTTTTTAAGGCAGCTCTCTAAGTGGCTCTTCGCACTTGGCTCCATTTTCTCCAGTGCTAAAATGCAAGTTTAATTTAACATGGTGTGGTGAGTGCAAAGGGTTTTCAAGATTAAATGGAAATGCTTCCAAAACATGCTGCTATTTCCCCAGAGACCTTACAAGAGAGTGCTAATGCCAGGCAAGAAAACCCTAAACCTGTGACTTGTGATGCCATGTCCTCTTTTACAGTTGCTTTGCAAAGTCTCATTCAGTACTTTTTGACGTCAGGGACTGCCTAGGCAAAGATTGGCAGTGAGCAAATCACCTGCAAAGCACCTTTTCTCCAGGAGTAATTGAAAGCTGAGTGCTGACATCCTTTAGGGTTAATTTTTTTCTACTCAACTTACTTTGGGAGTTTGAAAAGTTTGGAGATGGTACTGAGCATAGCCTAAGCCATCAGAGAAATCTCATGTCTAAAGGCTCATGGAATAAAAATGGAGCATGAGTTACAAAAACCTTTTACTTAGGACAATACTGTGACCTGTGATTTCTAGAGTAACTTTCCAAAAGGAAATTGTGCTCTGAATTACTTAAACTGTCTTCTTGCCTCTCTCCTGGCTTAGCCAAGAGCATCCTCTGATGTTGGCAGTCAAGCAATAGTAATATTTTTTTAAGGCTGATCTGTTCTTGAATTTTATTTTATTTTATTTGGTATACTGGGCACAAATAACCTCTTAATCAAGGTTAGCACATGGACATCTTTTGGTCTAGCCATCTTTTTAGAGGAATGGATTAAGAATAGTGTCGAGTATGATTATCTTGCATTTTTTGCTGTCCTTTTTTCTCCCAGTGAACAAATACAGCATTCTCTTTTGCTAGTAGACAGAGGATTGCCAAAAAATAGCAGTGTCCGCAGAATCAAAGCATCTCCAATCTTTTTCCACCTAGAAGGAGGTGGGTGCCTGCTTCCCCCAGGTGCCAGTGCCTGTCTAGCTGAGAACCAGGTGTAAGCCTGCTCCCAGCCCCTGCAGCTGAACCTCTGCTTTCTCTTTTTGGAGAACCTGTTCCTTTTGAAACCACTTCAAAGCCCCAGTGCTCATAGGGACCACCCTTCTCTGGTTTAGTAGCTGGAGTTACTTCTAGTGAGCTTTTTGGCAAATTAACCACTCTGCAAACCTTACGAGATAATCATGGCTTTGCAGCAGTTGTAAGTCTTTTGTTGACATAACTGTTGTATTTTGCTGAAACTCTCCTATATGTATAGAGAAGTTTCTAGAACAAATTTCAAAACAATGGCAGCATAGTCAAAACTTAGCCCCTGAATCTGAAGTTCTCTGAAAGCCACTCTACAAAGGATAAAAATTGGGTTCAAATTTATCCATTTTAAGCAGTAGCTCTGGTTCATTCTTATTACAGTAGTTTCTGATTTTCACTGTTCTTGTTTTGTGACAGAACAAATTAAAACAGTCTTGGCTCATTCTGAGAATTGTGTACTATGAGGTACTAGTGTTATTGAATATTTAGGGCTCCATATTACCGTCAGCACTAGTTTGTAGTGCACACTTGAATGAACTGCAGCTACACAATCAGGTCCCAGTAGATTTAAAATCCCCTAGCTTGCACAGCTGTAGGTCAAAGTCACTTGTGTGGGCAACAAATATGCTGTTTTCCTCTGTGAGCTTGGGAGAGCTTAGGCTGTTTAGGGATGAGGCATCATCTATGTCTCTGTAAATTGATTAGCTGTTTTGTGCCTTAAAAGAACAAAATCGTTTGAGAGTCACTATAGAAAATAGCTTTTGCTGCCCGTGGGGTTGCAAGTTGAGGGAATGTTTTCTTCCATGTAGGAGTGGCTTTGCTGAGAGAGCTTGCAGTCAAGTCTGTGCAGCAGAGTAGCTGTTTTATGAAAGAAGATTTATCTGCCTTTATACTACACTTACAGATGTCCTGGTGCCTGTTTCTGTACCACTGGTTCAAATTGGCTTCAAGGTAGAAGGTGAAAGGAGTCGGGGTTTTGGATGGGAAGAGACATGGATATTGCCAAGCTTAGAGCAGGTGGAACAGCCATCCTGCAAACTAGTGAGGGGAACCAAAGCAGTCTATCTGAATTCTGTGGGAGCTTTTTCCACAAATAATTATTATAAATAAGAGGAGGTAGATGTGCTTATATGAGAAAAGAAATATGATGCAATCAGCCCTGCAGGAAGAGGGAACATGTGCTCCTAAGCATGGTCTGGTGCACTGTGTCAGTGCATGGCCACTGCACCATCGTCACCACTGCTGTGCCACTGAGGCTGGCATGTGGCTGGTACATGAATGTCTGCTGAGTGCCGAAGGACAAGGGAGAGGCATTGAAGGGTTCCTGTTGTGTTCTTGGTGGGGAAATGGCAGTGACCCAGGAACTGCTCTATGAGTTTAGAAATTAGAGGATGTCAACTAGTCTTTCTCACTTAATGTATTTTTCAAATTCCTGATGGCTGTTTCTGTAAGAACTACAGAAATCCCATTTTAGGAGAGGGATAGATTTCTGGGGGTTGTTGTAAGAAAAATTCGGGAACAGCATTTGGTGCTCATAATCAGCAGGTACACAAATCCTCTTCAGCAGTGATGAATTGAATGTTTCAAGTTTCACCTGGAAAAGGAGAAACTAGGGACTGTTATTTTGGTGACTGTCACTAAAAAATATTGATCAGCACTCTGTTCTTGAAAAGTAGAGCGGATTTGGGATGACTCAGGCTTTCCATCTACCTTCTGAAATACAAAGCACTCTTTCATAAGTAGAGCCTTGGGAACTGTCACACCTTTGGCAGAGACTTCCCAACAGGCTATCTAAGTTCTTGTTTGTAAAGGTGATATTTTTATAACTACATCCCCATCCATCCTGCTACCTCTGTGGTGGAGCCTTGCCTAGGTGTGGCTATAGGGTAGATCTTAGGAAGAGCTGCTTTCTTGTAGGCAACTAACATCTACAAGTTCCACCGCAAACTAATTTCACCAAAAACAAACGAACACACAAAAAAGTAAACTATATGAACTGGCAGAAAGCGTGACTTTTTTTTTTTTTTTGGTAGAAGTGCTGAAGATCCTTATAAAATGGATGCAACGTGTCTTCCTAAAATTGTCAGTCATCCACAGACCCCAGCCGCACTCTGTATTCTGGCTGCGCAGAACCAGGGCTGTTCATTCTCTCAGTTCTTGATGTCTGGGTAACACTTGTCCTTGAACAAAAGGTAAGACTTTCCTGCTTTTAAGCGAACTGTCTGCAAGCCCATCCTTGAACAATAGATTTCATACGGAATTGAGATTTCTGTCAGTCACAGGAATCTGTGTTAGAGAAGCACATCCAGAGCTTTTGCTCTCTTCCCTTTACCAGAGGAAGTTATCTTTTCTTTAAATTTTTGCTAAAAGAGCAAATTCAATTGAATGTGTGCTACTTACAAGGTCCTCTAAAGTTGTTTTGCCAGTGAAAAAATCAGACAGCGTCCAGACCTGGATTTTTTTCCCCTTTTTGCTCAGACCTTTCAACAGAAGCGTCAAGATTTATTAATATAGCCTTACTTATGGCAAGTTTCATTAAACTTATGGCTTAAAAATGTTCTCTAAATTTTCAGGAAAAAAATCTACAACCAGTGATTGCCAAAGCAAAATATTCTGAACTGTTTTATCACTGAGTCCTTTGAAAGTTTTTCTTGTTTGTGTGGGAGAGATTTTGGTTTTGTTTCGTTCAGTTTTTCCTTCCAGTTTGACTGTGATTAACTTCTAAAGGCCAGGGGAACTCTGAGAAATCTTAAGCCCTCTGATAAAATGACTACATTAGCAGTATTGGGAGCTGTGATACAAGAGGAACAGTTTAAATTCTGTGCAGGGTAAAGAGTATTTTTTTATACAGTACTCTGTAGTGCATGTGGCAAACCTATTGCTGAAGTTTTGACACTGTTTGATTTTTGTGTTAGCCCTTGTGGAATTAAGAGCCAGTGACTGTGGTTCCTGCTGCTGCACAAAACAAGGCTGAAGGTGATGGTGCAAAATGTAGCCCTGAGTACGCAGAAGTGTCGGTCTTCCCAGTGTCTTAAAGTCTTGGTCTTTCACAAACACAACCCTTTCGAGAAGAAATTATTACTGACCTGAATTACAGATAGTTTGTGTGAGTACCCAGGGTCCCAGCAAGGAGACTGTCTGGATGAGGGTGAGAATTGAGGTCTAAATATTTCGTTAACAAAATTCCCATCTGGCACAGAGCTGCTTTGCCTGGAGGTGCCTGCTGAAAATTTCAGTTCCTGACTTTTCTTTTTCTTCTATTCCCCCTGTCAAACCTTGGATGTTTTAAGGATTTTTGTTTCATATGTTTGCAGATTTAAATCGTAAGAGGAGAGATGCAATTCATGAAAATTTCTTCAGCAGCCTGAGACCCACAGCACAGACACACGGTACCTTTCTTAGAAAGGTGTCATGGGAAATACTCTTGCTGAGTCATCTGCTGTTCAGAAGTGATTTATTATGCAAGTACAAGTGAGGTATCTGAGCCAAGGCTTGCTCTTCATCTAATAGCTTCAGAAATTGGAAAGCTCAATTCATTTCATTAGCAAGGTCTGGGGGAATCTTTGGCTTCCACCAGTACCCACAGTCACCTCATCCCTTTATCTCTGCCCTCCCTTGTATCTGTCTGGTTTCCTGTAGATGGCATTGCAGGAGAAAGGGAATTCAGATGGAAAAGTAGATTAATTTGCTTATTTATTTATTTACTGCTGGAGAAGTTGTAGGACCTGTTTTGCATTTTGATGGTGCTCGATTATCTTATCCACTAGAAGAGCACATACAATATTAATACTTCCCATGTCAATCTCAAACAGGATGCAGGTAAGTATTTCTTCCGAACAGTTTCATTGATTGGTTTTTCATCTTAACAGCCTTTCCAGGTTTTTTTTCTGTTTGGGTAATTTGCCAATGTTTTCCCAGGATATTCATGCTCATGGAGAGGGGAAAAAAAACCTCCCAAATCCTGTAAGTGTGCCTTTAGGTATAAAAGGACAGTGGAAAATCTAAACAAGACCAAAAAAAAAAAAAAAAAAGCCACTTTGCCCTTCTCTCCTTTTTATCTCCTGGGTGTTTTGCTTGGAGTTTTTTCTTTAAACATTACTCACTTAGATTGCAAGAACAATTTATTCTGCTCTATTTTTTTTTTTCCTAGGTTGTTTCCCTGCTGCATTGGACAGTACTATCTGCATAATCAATTTCTCTTTCACTATAGTAATTCCTCTTTTATGGGCTGGCCAAGGAAGCTGTAAAAAAAAAAAAAAAAAAAAAGGGGGGGGGGAAGAAAGAAATGAAGAGAGTTAAAAAAAAAAAAAAAAAAAAAAGTAATTGCTTTTAAGGCTGCCCACACTGGCTGCAGGACTGTGATGTGAATTGCTGTCTGGGGAATTCAGTAACTGTCTGGTAGTCCTCTTAAAGTTTAGTGCACTCTCCAAACGTTTTCTTTTTAAAAAGATTTGGGAACCAAGGCCTGTGAGCAGGTTTCTCTATCAGCACAGGCACATGGTACAAGCCTTTTGCCAAATGAACAGGCTGTTGCCAGGCAAACTGGATTTTCCTTTCACAGTTGTCCCTGAGCCCTGTTCCTCTGAGAGCTAAAACCTGCCTTCTGACTTCCAGCACAAGTGTATTCAGTGTTGCTTTCATATAGCATTTGAGTCTTTTAGCTCCAATAGTTGTTCTTCTCTTTTTACAGTTTAATCCTGAAGCAAAGGGATTGCATCTCCTCCTAGCCTTCATTTTGACAGGATGAATCAACCCAGCTCATTGAGTTCTCATAAAGCAGCTTTTCCATTACTTAAACCATGCTAAGAGTCGTCCTCCTCCTACTCTGTTCTAGAATGAGCTCATCTTTTCTAAATTGTGCTTGAACTACATAAATCTTGCATAAATATCCCACAGGTGCTTTGTACAAGGTATCTAGCACTACTGCACTTCCAGGGGCTGAACGTCCTCTGAAGTAAGGTCACTGTGATCCTCTTGTGGGATCTCAGTGACCTTTTCTGTGGCTTCCTTATGATAATTCAGTTGTCATAGGATCCACATCTCTTCCTCCTCAAACATTTCCAACTACATGCTTGTAGCTTATAATGGAAATTCAGTTTTTATCCCCAAATGAATCTATTTTTGTTTTAAATCTACATTTCACTGCTGTTAATTGACTACTCAATGTCATCCATACCCACATGGTGCTCCAGTCCTCTGCTTTCCTGTTAAAGCCGACAAAGTTGGTGTCATTTGCAAATGTCATCTACGTACAACTGTTCTTGTTAGGAAGTAATTGGGAAATTAGGTTGGGAAGTAATCATTGCAAATGCAACCTTCTGCTTTGGTAAAAGTTACAGCATCTGGCTCTCCTTTGCCTCTTTTGACAGTGAAAGATGTTGGGTTGGTCAAATTCAAATTCCCTGTGGTTAATACACATTGTTTTTTTTCAGTCTGATCTCCATTCACTCACAATATGTTTTGCTTCAAGACCTGTTCTTAAGACCTGAAGGCTATTTGAGTCAACCCAATAGATCTCATGCCACACAGATTAGTGTGTTTTTCCTCTTAGTCACTTACACATAGACACTTTTCTGCGGTTATAATGTTATGCCTATAAACTCAGGAACTTTTGGAAGTTGTTATAAGACCTTTTTCTGCCACTGTTTCTGGGAGGGATGGTTGTCCTATGACAGAAGAATATTAAGATTTATTTTTAATTTTTTTTTTTACAGCAACTTTGGCTGTGGTTATTTATTTGCACCACCTCTGCCACCACTTACCTTTCCATGTGTTTGCATGGTCAAGTTGTGTTCACAATATTTTTTTCTCCCTGGTATCCAACCATATACAGGTTGGATAATTTAAATTCAATTTAAATAATAAAGCTTTTGTTAAGAATAATTTTTTTTTTTTTTTTTTAGTCTTACCTTTAAAAAAAGACATCAAAGTGAGACTCGTACAACACAAAGAGTATTTCAGTGATGATGTGTTTCGAAACTCTTCAGGTCCTAACCTGTGTGCCTTATTTTGTCCAGGGTGAAATGCAGTTAAAAATTTTATGGACTTAGCAATCCTTTCTGTTAAGGAGGCTTTATATATAAATTGAACTGAAATTGAATAGTCCCACATGCACAAGGTCAGAAAGACTTCACTGAATGGCTGGCTGCTCTGCATTGAAGATATTTTTGCTTGAGGGAGCTGCATGAAAATAGGTTTTTGCTTTCACCTAGCCTTGTGAATCTGATCTATTATCTCTGTGAAGGCTAGCTGGTAACAACAGAGCCTCTGTGTATCTTGCTTAGTGCAAGTTAGCTGGCACCCTGAATGAACTCAGTGGCTCTTTCTTTAACACTCACAATGTATAAAGATAAGTGGACAAGTGGTACAGGTTGGTCTTACTGTGTGCCACCCCTGTGGGGACAACCTATGCAGGGTGACTTCTGGAAGCCCAGGGTTTGGCCATGCGTGAGGTCTGGCAGTGACATGCTGTTGCAACTCTGGGCAATAATGTTGCGTGTGCTAATGTATGGATTTCGGATGTGCTTGTTTGAGGTGCAATGCTTTGGGACAGGAGAGCCTGGGGAGACTGAAATCTTTGTGAAATTGAATATTGATTCCTCTTGCTCCAAGATCTTTAAAAGTCCAGGCTTAACTCAGGGTCATAAGATTTTAAGGATATCACCAATTATTCATGTATGTTCCACTAAAGGGAATGTTTTTAACAGTTTAATTTTCTACATTTAATGGACCTCTAGCACTAGCTCAGCTGTGGTGCACAAAGAAGTTGTTGGCTCTTCTCCTTATTCATCTTTTCCTCTCTTTTTTCCCCAGTGATAGCACTTAGGGCTGGTGGAGCTGTGACTTTAAGCTAATATATTAGCAAAGACGTGGGAGTGAAGTTTAAATGAAACTCTTGATATTCTAGCAGCACAGAGTAAGAATAGGCAGAGGTAAACAACATGCAACCCTATCGGTTTAACCCCTCAAGACACTCTCCTGTAGGTGCGGTCTCCCTTAGGAGTGAGTAGGAGAATTGACCCTGACTTCTTTAGAAATAGAAATTTGTCCCTAGATGTGTTGTGTGTTAAGTTCTGTGACAGGTTTATAGTGTGCTCCTGTAGGAGATGGGTCCAAAGAATAATCATCTCTTTCTGAAGAAAGCAAGAATGCTTTGAAAGTAAGAGCTGATTATTAAAATTAAGAGGTTTCCCATAAGTCTTTCATGTTTGTTTTCAATGGTTTCATTCTGGTTTCTGGTGGTCTTTTAAATTAAAAATTATCTATTTGATATATTTATTGGTGCTCACTATTTAATTAAATCTGTTTTCAAGAAACACTAGACTATGAGTAATGCTTGCAATAAATATTCTTCTTGCATTCTTTGAAGGTTTAATTTGAGAAGTTTCATTTGAAAAATCAAGCAAGGTCCAATGTTGACACTTTGGACAAAGCATGTTTGTTTTCTCTCTGATTGATGACACTATCTTTCCAGAGCTTCTGCTCCTCATAAGGAATGCTGCTTGTTGTATGTAACATACTCTTAGTACCCTTTATTTTTTGGTTGCTGTTATTGAAAGGAAACAACTAAGAAAAATAATGGCAAAAAAGATCTTTTGCTCAAACATATTCCTTGATGCAAATTTTCAAATCCCTAATTTCAGGCTCCTCTGTTTTCAGCAGGCCTTATATCTGGCCATATAATCATGGAGTAATACTGAGTAGTAAGAGAGAAATTTAGGCAACCTGGAAATGATGCATACTGGAGCTAAGCTTTGTGTTAACTTTATCCTTCTACTTCGACATCCTTTTCATTTTAACTTGGCAGCTTCTGCTTCTTCACCTTCTATATAGGCATTGCTTCACTTTCCCAGCCTTGATCCACCTCTCTGCATCTTGCGGTACACTTTTTCCTTGTAGTGTTTTGGAGGGTGTGCTCAGGTGCTGGAAACTCCTGATGCTGTGCATTCTGCTTAAAATTGCTTGATTTTTTTTATTTTTTTTTTTTTTTTACCTTAAATATATGAAATTCAGGCCTGGGGACCATTTGGCTTCATTACCAGTGGGATCTCTCCTGACTTAAGCCAATTAAAAGAGGCCCTATTTTCCTTTATGTTAATCAACAGTTTGCTTTGCAGGCTGGGCTGAGGAAGTAGTGTTGTGGTTTGTGCAGAACCATAAAAAGTCTCTATGGAAACAAAATATGTGAAATCTGGGGCAGTTTCAGCTTTTGTACTTTATACAGAGAACGCTTGCTATGGATATCAAAGTTCAAGTTTTCTTCATTTAATTGCTCACAATTCAGACTAGGTAACTTGCCAGATTCAGCTGTATATAGTTGTTGGCCAAGCTTTGCTTGGTACATTGTGTCTTGATTAAATTTAGCATTGAGAATGGGGACACTGTCTTCCTGTGGTCCTGTCAAGGCAGTTGAGAAGTTCCTGTTGAAGCTGATACCTGATATTTTTCATGGAGACTGATACTTGTAATTGTGACTCTTCCTATGTCTAAGGCTTTATTGCTGTCTCTATGGGCAGTTTGTTTCTTGTGAATGAACAGATACAAAAAGCTTACAGATTCAATATAAAAGCTTTAGTAATGCAAGATTCTCTTTACCAAAGAAACAATCAGCAATGTGTTGGGCATGAAACACATCTGGGCTCCTCTGACAACAAAGTCAGCTTTCCTACCCACCAGAGTTTGGTCTGTGGACCATGTCTGCCAGTCTGTGGAAGTCTCTTTATTTCATATTTTGAGTGGAGCTGGTAATCATCTATTTACACCAATGTTCCCCACTCTCCATTGGTTTGGGGATTTGGATTAGTTGGTTATAATAGTATGATCTCCTCTTTAGATTCCAGGGGTGGATTTGGGCATCAGTCACCCCTTAAAAAGTAATATAAAAAAGATAATCTCCCAACTTCTTCACAGTGAAGGGACTGATACCTAAATCAAACCAAAAATGTCTTCTCTAACCTTTACCTTAACCAGAGGTTGACTTAAAAATTTCAGTGTTCTCATGGATAAATGAGGTAGCTTCCTCACGTCTGAGTTTAGAGACAATTCTTGAAAGGCAGAAAAGTGTCCCCTGTTTGGTTCTGGGGTTTCTGTGTGTGTGTGTCTGAGTGCTGCCCAGGTGAATGGTCTCTTCCAGGGGGAGCTGGGTGGTAATCGGCGCACAATTCTGGCAACGGTGTGCTTTGCACATTAACCAATGATACAGGAGTCCCAGCTTCTTTCTTCAGGCAGGCAGCAGTACTCAGTGGCGTGTTGGATATGGGTGCTTGTGTTTATATTCTGTGTGAATCTGTATGAGCAGAATGTCTGGTTTTGGCATTCACATCTTATTTTCTGTTCTTTCCCGTTGCAAATCTACATGCAGATAAAAGAAAATGCAAACTAAAACATTTTTCTGACCAGCATCAGTCTTTTATTTCTGAAAGCTGAGGATGAATGAAACCCCGTTCCAAACTTCCTGACCAGATGTTGCTTTCATTCCTTGGCAACTGCTGTTGATGTTGCTCAAACCAGTATTACCAAAGAGGAATGTCTTTCTGGGTTGCTTAGTCTGTTTATTAGTATGCTAGGGCTGGCTGTAAGCTGCTTTCTTCCCAGACTGTATCCTTCCCATTTCCATTTTTTCCTTTTTGTTGGATGGGGATAAATTGGCAATTGAAAAGTCAGAAATTGATTCCAGCTCTGTGGACCATGCGTTTTACTAAAAATGCCACTTAAATGCAAATTCTTTTGCTTTTCAGAAGGCTAAAAAAAAATTTAAAAGGCACTTGAATGGAAAGAGTAGGTTTTTTCTTTATCAGATTTTTTTTTTTTTTTTTTTTGTGGGGTTTTTCTGTTTTCATTTGAAAACACTTGAAATTGAAAACTCCTTACCACAATTAATGTGCATTGATCATTCATCTTGGCAGCATCTGTTCTAAGCCACTGCTCCTCTGGAAAAATGTTGTTATTCTTTCATTGAAGGTAGATTTCTAATGCTGGCTGTAGGGGATTTTTTTATTTGTTTTGTTTTGTTTTGGATTTTTTTTCTCTTAAGTTTTCTTGCTTAATCTTGGAAAATATGGCAGCGTTCCCCTCAAACTTACAAGCATCCTACAATTGACAAAGAATCCAGTGGATCACATTAGGGACACATCATTAATATATATTAGTCGGACCATGTTCAAATTTTGGAAGTTAAAAAGCATATAGTTCAATGTCAAATTCTAATGCTAATGAAGCATTAAAGCTCAGTGAATTCATTTGATAAATGACTATAATTAGTAAATATGAGTTCCATCAAGGATACACGTTAAAGCTGGTTGCTTTGGGAAATTATATGCAAAAGATATATGACCTGGCGTTGTCTCTGAGTTGCTCATTCAAAACCCCTTTTTAAGACCCATAGGGAAACTAGAGCAGCATGCCCTTCATCAGAAATGTTTCTTTTTGTGGAAGACCAGCTCATTGAATACAGAGGGCTCATTAGTGCAGGTCAAATACTGCAAAGCAGCATTTGCAAACATTCACTTCTATTCAGCAAAGCTGTTTGCTCCAACTATGTTTATCCTTGTTGTTTGCTATTCTTGAATATTTGCACATATGTTCTGGGGAAGCCTGCTGTTCCTGTCGATACCCGATCTGCATGCTAACCAAGGGATGTGTCAAATGAGCGCATCACCTCCCGATTATTATTCTCCAGGGTAAAAAAATAAGCAGAGCTTTCATCTTCCAGTGAAGCAAAAGAATAAAGGTCTTTGACTTCCCTTACTTTGTTGATGGATTAGACTGCTGTCAAAGAAGCCTTAAATCCCTGGGAAAAAGTAGCTATGGCCAGTTAACCAGTGTTGCCCTGCTTCCTCCTCCTGAGTGCTCTGGTCCTGGTCATCTGTGGATCAGTGGTGGCTGACAGGATTGTTTGCTGTGGGGTTAGGTTTTGTGTCTAAAGAAAGCCACAGTGAAGTATGGAGAGCTGAGGAATAAACTAAGAGTTTTGTCAGTAACACTTCCCTTAGGAGTGTTCTAGAATGGAGTAAAATGACCTGACAGATTAGACATAGACATGGATTTTTCCTTCTTGGCAGAGTGTGGTCATCTAAATAGCATACCTGAGAGATGGCAAAAGAAAGACCAAATATTTTTTGAGGAAAAGATATGTAGGTCATGTCTGCTAAGTGGTAGACTGCCTTTGAAAATGGTGAGACTGGAGAAAGAAGTCTCAAAGTTACAATTCAGTATTGAGCCAGATTATTCTTTTGGTGTGAGGTTGTGGATGTGTGGTCTTGTGAATGTTGTGCCAAGCTGCAAGGTGCTGCAGGACGGTTATTGTTTCTGGTTCTTGTGTCCATGTTCCTAAAGGATCCTGAGAAGCTGAAGAACATCTAGAAATGTGGTGTTCAGGTGATCCCAAACTGATGAGTCCCCAAAAGTGATTTATATGAAACTCTGGGGTTTTATTCTTTATTCAAGAACCTCAGTTTACAAACTCCTGTGGCAGAAGATAACTCCAGATGGTGGTAGATCTAACTAGGCTCTTTAGTCAAAACACTGGAAGCTGGCAGTTGAATCTAAGCAAGGAAAAAGCATAGAATGTTAATGAGTTGAGTATTAGAACAGTTTACTTAAAGGCACATTAGACACTCCAACACTTGTCATTTCTACCTAAAGCTTTACTGCTCTTTTCAAATAAGAGAAGTGAGGGACTTTGCATTCAGCACTGGGAGCTGACAGTGGTGCGTTCACTGTTGCAGGAGCTTGTGGCTGATCCGTGCTTCTGGGCTTGTGCTTTAACACAGAGGACAGAGTGAGATTTGTATTATGAAGGGAAAGGATGATAGAAAGTATAGGAATAAGCAACAAAGCTTGTTTATTTTAAGAAAGAAAAATTATATTTCATAAGCCAAGTTAACACTATATTTACTAATTCTTCAGAGAGATTGGAGATTGCTTTTAATCAGCCTTTGACAGTTATTTCACTTTTTATACATATAGTTTTCCCTGTTTTCTGTGCTAAGAAAACTTTCACTTAGTTAAACGGGGTGATTCATCTCCTGCATGTAGGATTTTTTTTCCTTAGCTGGAGCTCGAGAGATTTTGTGAATGTTCATTCACCAAATCAGGAGCTGGGTCCTGATCTTTAGGAAAGAGGCCTCAAGAAATTAAAATACTGGGCTATGCCTACGAGCACAGCATGTGCTGCAAGTCAAGCGGGCATTCAGGCAGTGACCTAGTAAAGGAAAGTCATAATCTGCTTGTATTTCTTTCCAGGCAGTTTTAAACTCCAGCAGGAAAGGTGTATGAGGCATTTTTATTTCTTATTTTTATGTTTGAAACTGGAACTCACTGTAGAGGTAAATGTATTGGAAGTATTGATCTGAAATAAAATCTTTCTAGTGAGAAATTGAGAGGGAGGTGGAAGATAGTCAACACCAAAACTGGAAACTGCAATGTAGGCCCTGAGCCCGTCGTCCTTGGCTTCTACTGAAAAGGAAAGCTTTCTGGATAGCCATGTCCATGGCTTAACCTGGTGTCGCAGTTTAAGTCCAGTAACTCAGAACCACGTAGCCGCTCAATCACTCTCCCCCTCCCTTCTTCCCCTGTGCTCCCGGAGGGATGAGGAGGAGAATCAAAAGAATGTAACTCCCACTGGTTGAGATAAGAACAGTCCGGTAACTAAGGTATAACACAAACCACTACTGCTGCCACCAATAATAATAATGATAAGGGAAATAACAAGGGAAGAGAACATAACAGCTCACCACCCACTGACTGATACCCAGCCTGACCCGAACAGTGATCTAGTCCTTCCGGGTAACTGCCTCTGGTTTATATACCAGGCATGACATGCTGTGGTACGGAATACCTCTTTGGCTAGTTTGGGTCAGGTGTCCTGTCCCTGCTTCCTCCCGGCTTCCCCTCCTCCCTGGCAGAGCATGAGACTCAGAAAGTCCTTGGTCAGAGTAAACATTACTGAGCAGCAACTGAAAACATCGGTGTTATCAGCACTGTTTCCAGGCCAAAAGTCAAAAACACAGCACTGCACCAGCTACTAAGAAGGAGAAAAATAACTGCTACTGCTGAACCCAGGACACCTGGTTTTATGAGAAAGCTGTCTTCTGCATGTTGATGAGAATTGTATGTAGTGGCATTTCAATATGTGTTCCTTGATGTAAACCGGGAGTAATTCAATTGACACGTGAAGTGCCTTGGGAAGAACAAGTTATGGCATCAGATGAAACGTTTGGAAATTTTTAACTCAACATTGCTTAGGCTGGTTCAGTTCAGAGTATGTCAGAAGTTATCTTCAAGGCAACAGGTCTTATTTAAGCTCTGAATGAACACCCAATGAAGCACAAAAATTGTTCCCTACAGTTTTCCCCTGTAAACACTTGCAGTCTGAATGGAGGAGGCTGAGGGAAGTAGAAGTACAGGTGTGATCTTACCTAGCCAAGGTTGTCCAGGACCCTAGTAGCAGCTGGGGCCAAAATCAGTCTCCTCAGTCCCAGATTAGCACATCATCCAGCAGAACAAATGCCCTCTGAAAATTGATGCATTTGGGTGGGTTGTTTGGTTTTTGTTTGTTTGGGTTTTGTTTTGGTTTGGTGGTTGGTTGGTTTTTTGTTGTTTTTTTGTTTGTTTGTGTTTGGTTTTTTTTTCCCAGAATACTTTAACAGACTTGTTAACAGAAATCTCTGGTTTATCCACATAATAAGATCAGTCAAAGGGGTTGTTTCCAGACAGCCCTATTTTTTCCTGTCTTGATACTGAACTCCTGCACAGTCTAGCTGCTTACTCGAGTGAGTGAGGGGCTGCATAGCTCAGTGAAGAGACAAAGTTAATTGCCTTGAAGATGCACCACATGCCAGGTTTGGAGCTCCTTGTCGGTGCCACAGCTGGGTCAAGGGCAAGTGACTCCTTGTGCTTTCAGTTGTGACATAGAGTACAATGTGCCTCATGGATGTGAAAGCCCTTGTGCACACAGACATGCCTGTCACTGCACTGGCAGCTAGAAAGTCTAGGAAAGTCTCGGGTTTTGCCCCTCTCCAGCTTGTGTGATGCTATGGAAAGCTGCTTGGCAGACTGCCTGCACACACACCAGGCTAAACGCTGCAGCATGTGCCAGGATGAGAAGGAACCACAAGCTGACAGGCTAATTTAGACCAGTGACACATCTTATCCTGCCTTCTGGCCCTCCAGGTGCACAGTGCTGTGGGCTCAAGGCTGGCACAGGAGCAGGAAATTTTTCTCTTTGTTATATGCATTTAGTAGTGCATTTGTATAAGGGATGGTTTAAATTTGTTTTGGTCCAAAGACTATTTTATTGTTCATCTATCAAGTAGCCTTTTGGCTCGCTTAAGTGGTTTATATCATTCCCTACATAAATTTTGCAATTGTTTTTGCTTCACAAAATTGTGTGTCATGATCTTTCCAAAGATTTATACTTTCATCCAGTGATCTGAAATCAAGGCAGAACTGCTGAAAATTCTCAGCTGCAAAACACAAGATTATAGCATCATAGAATGGTTTGGATTGGAAGAGACTTTAATTATCATCCAGTTCTCAACCCCCTGCCATGGGAAGTGACACCTTCCAGTAGACCAGGTTGCTCAAAGCCCCGTCCAACCTGAACTTGAAGTTTCAGGGATGGGGAATCCTCAGCTTCTCTGGCAACCACCGGGAATACCCCCAGCTCCATCTCATCTGGTTTTTTGCCCATCAAGGCATGATCAATAATATTTAAGCTCTCCCATACAAATATTTGTCTATGTTTTAAAACCTCATATGAAGGATATGTTGCAGCCTTTCTTGTTTGTCTTGTTCCCAACAAGGGAGCCGGGTGCTACCAGCATGGGTGACTTTCCCAAGAGTGTAACAAGCCTGCATTAATGCAGAGAGATGGAGCAATAATCTTTCACTCCCTGACCAGTCCAGCCCTTTGTTCCTACCCTTTCTTTGGTGCTGTTTTCTTGTATTTTACAACCAGTGATGCTCTAATGCTCTGGCTAGAACATATGTTTTGTTGTTATAATACTATGATTATTTTCCAGGCAGAACTATCTTTCTTTACCTAAATGCATTTACAGGTAGAGTGTGCAATTTCTGTGGATTGCCGTGTCTTGAAAGAAAGAAGTGGTCACCATTAAAAGAAAGAAACTTCATACTTATTTCAAAACACTTCTTTGGAGAGGATGAGGGGAAAATTTTATTGTAAAGCACCTTTCTTTTTATGAAGTAAAGGAAATGAGGCATAAAGCAGTACAGTACCTTATATAAAGGCTTGTTTGTGTGTGGAGAAATAATGTACATGAAAAATTACTGATTTCCCAAACTCGCAAGAAAATTCTTGTCTAATATCTGAGACTGAGTGTGCATGAGCGAAAGGAAAGCCTGTATGAGGTTTTACACCCACCTTCAGCTAAACAGGGATTTGAAAGCTAAAGTAAAAAATCCCAAATCCTTTATAACACAGACCCCCCAGATATTGTTGCTCAAAGTCTGAAGACATGTGATCCTAAATCGAGCTAAAGGGAAAAAATTTGAACTCTACTTTCATGGCATAATAATGACCAAAACTGGTGACTCTAAGTCCTGCAGTGATGAATGGCCACTGTTAAACTGCAATGACTTCTCACAGCTGTGCTTTGCAACACCTCCCCAGCCCAGTTTGCTGCTTGCATCTCCCTGGGTGGGTTTTGCTTGGTGCTGGTGTTAAGTGGGCAGGCTTCAGGCTCTACCCACGGTTTGCAGCAGCAGGCAAGATCTTCCGGTCTTTTCCCACAGAGGGATTCAGGTTGCCAGTCCTGCAAAGCCTCCAGCACTTCCATTACTCTGTGCCCTACAGCCAGCCTGGCTCTGCGTTAAGCTGCTCCTCCCCGAGTCTCCCGTGTGCTGCATCCTCTGCAAGCGTGAGAGGGAACGTCCCACTATTCGCCAATGCTGCAGGCGGTGGCAGGGTGGGAAGTGCGGTCAGTCCCGAGCTCGGGCTCCGGCTTCCGCGGGGTTAAGGAATTCGCCAGCCACACGTGTTGAGCTCAGCTGGTGCACAACACTGATTTAACCTGTGGGGTGGTTCCCCTGAGCTGCGGGGATCACCTCCTTCGATCTCGGTTGTTTTTCTTTTCCCTTGCAAAGAGGGGAGACCAACAAATTAGAGAAATACCCTACCTCTAGTTGTTACAAAGAATTGCAACTAGCTTCCCCTGCGGGAGGGGAGATGGAGGCATGCCTGGCTTTGTGGAGCCTGGTCCATTGAGTTCATTAGTATAACTCCTTTGCTTCCAGACCAATACAAGCAAGCGTCTGTTGTGAGACAGTCCAGTGCTTTGTTGGAAATAGATAGCTATGGAGTGACATGGAGAATGGGTCTTCCAAGTGCTGTATCATCTGTGGGACTAAGGCTTTTGCATATGTTTTGAGGAAATCGCTTTCCTATGCCTGCTTTCTGCTGGTGACTGCAGCTGGGGTGCAATGCTCAGAGTCAGGGTGGAGGGGTGGCATCAGCTGAGAGTCAGAGATGTGGGAACTTGGATTTCTTAAGAATAGGAGGCATTGTTGCCCCTGGAAAAGTACTGTTTCTACCTCATGCCTTGTACGTGCTTTCTATGCCTTTTCACATAGAAGTTTGGTCTTGGAAGGAAGGAAAATGATTGTTTTGGCTAAAAAATCCTAAATGTTTCAGAAAGATTGTTTATAAGAGGCTGAAATTTACACTTTCCTCGTTTTTATCAGCTGGTATCAATGTCATGGGGGGATTGTTGAAAGAGACCTCTTTCCAAATATTTACTTACATTGATTTTTATTTTTTTTTTATTCGATATGTGTTGAACTTTTAGAAAGTTGAGGAACAATTGTAGCTCAATACTTAATATTAGGTATATCAGTCAAATTCAGTTCAAATCTCCTTGGAAAAACATTTTTAATTCTGAGCCACCCTATACTCCACCACACCCCATTTTCAGAGCTCTTGCAACCAGCCGCATCATCTCTTGGACATTATGATTAATCTGAACCTTATTTCTCTGTCAGTGACAAGCAAGATTATGTTGCATTTTATTTCTATTTGGTATATAAAAGGCAGAAACAAGGAAAGAATAGTACTGTATATTGTTAAAATTTTGAAAACACACACTACTGGAGTATCTTATTTCTATATCACCCAGAAAATAATTCCTATATTAGCACAGCTTTAGTAGACCTGTGGGTCAGTTTGGTGGGGAGGAAGGTGTATATACAAATTGTGCTAAGTAGCCCTAAAATAGTCTTGGTTTAAATGCCAAGAAAGGTCTGCCTTCCATGCCTGGATGTCTATAGCCAGGATTTTGGCTCATTTGTCTAATTCAGACCATGCTGATGGCTCAAATGCTGAAGCCTACTTTCATTCAAGTTCTGTGCTTTCAGTTTGTGCTATCCCAGAAACATAGGAGATGTAAAAATGGATTAAAACAGACTCTGGTCCAGCATTTTAGTTATGTTTATGTTTAGGGTTTGGGTTCATTTAAAATCTATTTAAATGTAACTTACAAATCTCTTGTACTATTATTCAAAGTAATGAAACCAGCAAGATGCAGATCTCCTGTGCCAGCCCCCAGAATGATTCAATAGTTGCCTCCTTCATGGGTAGTTTTTAAATGCAAGGATTATTGATTTGGCTGGTGGGATGCCTTGCTGTGAAGTGTGTACAAGCAGGTACTTAATCTGTATCTGTAAAGGCTGAAGCTGTGAGCTGCAGCAAATGAGTTGGGTTATATTTTTGAGGGTTTTGTTTTGTTCTACTGGTGTATAGACAATGAGGAAACTTTTCACTGATCTGAAGATAACATAATCCTTGCCTTCATGAGTTTTTTGGGCCAGTACTCAGCTGATGTTCCCAGTAATGAACGCAGGAGGAGGGAAGAGGAGCAGTGCAACTTTACAGCAAGAGGGGAGAGTAAGCATGGGGTGAAGTAATCGTGACATAATCCAGGGAAAGTGATTCATCTTGCAGTGAAAAAGATGAGACTGTGCCACTTATTACCCATCACCACTTGCTAAAATAATTATTTTGATTTATAAATGATATTCAGAGGAATTCAGCTATGACTTTATTTAAAGGCACAAAAATTACTCTCCAGAGAATGCAGTTTTATTTTGTGTTTGCACATTGCTAAACATGGTGAAGTCCTGACCCACAGTCAGGCTCCTGGGTCCAATCTCAGTGGTACTAATTCAGAAAAGCAGAAGTGAATTGTAGCTCTTTGTCTCAGGCATCAACTTCCATCTTCTGCAAAGTGCCAATCTAACCTGACCCCATCACCACAGATAAAGTCGTATGTGTAACCAAGTGGTTCCTCACCTTTTTCAGCCACCAAACCAGCAAAACCTGGGCTGTGCAGTATAATGTGAGCCATGCAGCCCGCAACCCTGGGCTACTTCAGAAGCTGGAAAAAATTTTGCTGGTTGAATGAAGAACACCTTAGATTCTTGTCTTGAAGCCCAATTATATTGATTCTCATTCTAAATCGGTTCCTTTACACGCTCTGACATAAACAGAGGCAATGCTACAATACTGACAAGCAGTAACACCAGAACATCCAGCTCTGGAACAGCATTCTGAAGTCTCTCCTTGGCAGTACATGACGCAGAGAAGCATGATGAAGCCTCAGGGTCATCTTCTTTGATATCCCTAGAGCATGTTTTATTTCAGTGGGACTTGCCTTGGATTTAGTTTCCATGAAAAATAAGATGTAAAAATATTCTTTTGGCGTCCTCTGGCTATCACTGAGGTTTGATATGAAGCTAAGGAGCTTTCTTTGGGGTGCCAAGAACCCTGGACTGTGTGGTTTGTCCAAGACTGAATGAAGAGTTCAAGCTGCATTTAAAAAAAAAAAAAAAAAGAAAGACCAGAAAAAAAAATCATGTTTGCTCTTACGGACTGCTTTGGAAATCTGTTTTCTGGTTTTCCTTCAAAAAGAAATCTGATTCTTGTATTAAAGACTTTTGGGATGTTTTCTTTTCACTCAATGACAGAAAAATTTGCATTTGTTTATTTTTTCAGTTGCTTTTTCCCCCTTGCTCTGAAAACAGCATCGTTTTGAGCCAGCTCTGCTCTTTCCTCTGTCACTAGGAGGTATGTTTCAAGCTCTTGAGATAAGAGTGGTAAAGGAAGTATGGGTCATAGCAATTGCTCTCCTTATGCCAACTCAGTCCTGCAGGAGATCAGGAGCTGAAAGGCCAACACTGTGTTTATTTTGAGATTGCACTGATATTAAATCAGTCCCAAGCATACCCATCTAAAGCTGCCAAGCAGGCTTGGTGAGGTCTTAACTGGAAATTGCATTAATATCAGTAAATGAGAGACTGAACTACCCTCTTGACCCTGACAATAGGAATTAACTTCACTTGAGTGAAGGGGACTGGTACTGGTTTAGGACTGATGGCTGAGATATATGAAGACAGTGGCTTCTTTACAGAGTGGCTGAAAAGTGGAGTCCTGACTCTTTTTGCCCTGGAGAAAGTCCTTGGGAATTTCTGTGGTTTTGAAAACACTTCCAAACTTATGCAGTGTGTGCTTCAGTTTGATGGCGAAACCCTGGGATGCTCCTCTTCCTTGGGCTGCACCTACTTGAGCTTAATAAAGCACTCCTACAGTCAAGAGCCAAAACAACTACTGTAACTGCTCTTCTTTAAAATTAGGGGCTCATTTCAGCAGTGGAGTAATGAAGCTGTGGTATTTGATAGGTTTGGTAAAGCAGGGTGAATGAGAATGTCATATGAATGGTGTTATTAGTAAAGTGCTCTCACCAAGCTACAAACGTCTATTTTTTGGTCCAAGACTTGCAAACTTGAAGAAAACTTATTACCACTCAAAATGCCTCCAAAGTATGACATAGGGCTCCCAGCAAATGACTTCATCTGGAATGCAATGAAGTCTTGGACGACTGCACCATTTACAAACTGTGAAAAAGGCAGTAATACACATTTAATTTTTTTGTCCTGTTTTAGTTTTGTTCTATAAAAGTAAATATGCTTCATTTTTAAAAGCCTCAGTAATTCTAGCTCTCTGATCTGAAATGAAGGAGAAAAATAATATTAAAAACCTCGTAAGCCTGTGTTTGTACCAATTTATAAAATTGCATTAAAAATTATGAGCTTTTCCAGAAGATTAAAATGTTTTCAAAAATACTCCAACCAGCTGGCAAACTAATTTCAATATTTGCCCAGTCATTTTATTTGTTAATAAAATTGTATTGGGGAGGGGATGATGCCAAAACAGAGGAGAAATTATAAATAGGTTTGGGGTTATTTCTGCATGAAGTTTGTTTCATCCTGAATTGGGCCCCTCAGTGCTGGTGAGTTGTGCCTCCTTCCTGGATGCTATTAATAGCAAAGACTAGTCAAAATATCTCCTGTAATATACCCGTACAGCTATAGCTCCCTGCTTTCTGGCCCTCAGACTCAGGACATCTTCTGTCCCCAGATCTAAGACATAGCCCTGAGACTAATGCACTTGCTTCCTTCAGGGCACTTGTACTTGGGTGTCCTGGCATCACGGATGCAAGTTGCCAGCTGTTATTTTCCCTAAAATCTGTATGAAATCAATATGTCCCTCAGAAATGCTGTTACTCCTGACATAAAAACAAATGCCATTCTGCTGCTGTGGGAAGCTAAGATTTATCTTTTGAAGAGAGATGTCTGCCAATAGCATTTTAATACCCAGAAGAGGTCACCAGGATTGGGATGATTGAAATTTTCACTTTCAAATGTGTGGGGTTTTTTTCTTTTCTGGTGTTAAGCAAAAACATTTCATGTAAGCCTTGTAAATTTTTGCCAGCTTGAGGCAATCAGCTCCTTTAAACGGTCTCTTATTTTTAAATACCATAAAATAGAAATAAGCACATAGGGATATATACAGTCCACCCACTACTGATGTATATCTTCATGGTATAGGCATACATTATATACAGTCCTATGCATCTGCCAACTACTCAGTTTAAAAGGCTGTCAGACTTTCCTTTCTAAATCAAATTTTGTGCAGAGAATTAGAAAAGCTCAGCTGAGATATGAAAATAAAAGGATTTTGCCAATTGAAGAAGAGCGTCAAAACCAGAGGCAAAAGGACACATTTCTGGCTCTTGTTTTTAACACTTAAAGCCTTGAAGCCTCTAGAACTGAAATATGTCTTGGAAGGGAAAGATCCCAAAGGTTTGGTCCCTTTTTACAATTTCATAATTCTTGCCAGTCAGAACCCCAGTCCCAAGCAGAGCAGGGTGACCACGGGCCTTGGTGCAATGAATGAAATTAATCCATTGGCCAGTTAATTGACATAAATTTTGACTGTGGAATTTTGACTGACACCCTTCAGTCCTGGTGCCGGCTTGTTAGGGAGGAAGTAGGAGGTAGCAAACAACAGGCTGAAAGTAGACCTGGGGGAAGACCTGCAGAACTTAAAACCAAACATTAACAAAGATAGGATTAGTTGTGGGGAGCAAGGTCATTCCTGCAGTTTTGGAGCAACTCCAGAAGGGAATTCTGCTGAATGCTAGTGACAACTTACAAACAAAATCTGTGATTTTTTTTTTATTTACTGCCATATTTACATAAATACTGCCATATTTACTGCCTTTAATTGAATACAATTATTAGTAATGCTGAGAGCTCCTGATTTGGAGATCTGCAAAAAACTGAACCGTGCCTCTGGCTATTAAACTAACTCACAAATATTATCTTTCATCCAAAGAATGCCATTGTATTATTTACATTCCAGTAACACTGCAGTCCTAAATGAAACTTGGGATACTGTTGTGTTGGATGCTGTATGTGCTTCTACCTAGTTTTACAGAACACAGCAGTGACATAGGCAGTTTAACACACTGGTAGCAGGTGTGCCAGATGCACAGTGGGTATGGAAGTGGGCCCTATAATCAAGGGATGCTAGTGCCAGAGAAGTGAAGGGTTGAAGACAGCGTCAGAGACAGATGCCTGGTTATTCCTGGATTGGGGGAGATTAAATAAGTTGTCTAAAGTCAGGAACCAAGACTGCAGCCCTTCCCTTTCCCTTATTGATAGGCTGCTGAACATTTTCTGGTTTTCTCTAAATCCTCCATTCTGCCAGAAGTTGGGTAACTTTGGAGTCATGCCACATCTGTAGAAATAAGGTCTGCTGTTTCAGGCTGCTAGATTGCCTGTAAAAGAAAACTTAGCAGGCAGTGAATGGGATGTTAGGCAGACATGGAAATATGTAAAATCAGTGATGGCTACAATTGGTTTCATGCTAGCCATAAGATGGCGTGTCATAACTCCCTATGGAAACAGCACAGAGAGCAGCCATGAAGCACTTGAGAAGTGTTAATTGCTTTGTGTTGTCCTGCAGGCGGGACAATTAATATGTCATTATCTATAATGTGTTTGGTGAAAACAGGGTGAAAGTCATCAGATGAGAAACTGAGGGAAGTGTTTCTCATTATTTTTAGTTTCTTGTTTTACTGTCTCCTTAGTAGAGGACATAAATCAGGCAAAACCCCAGCAAGAACAGTCTGATGAGCAATTTATCAATTAGCAGGAAAAAAAGTGGTTGAGCAGTTTGAGTTCTGTGACGGTTATCACTTACAAGTTCGTTTGTCACTTTGAGGGTTCTGTCTCTTGTTTCACACAGGTATTGCACTAGCAATTATATTGGTATTATAGTGAATTTGGTATAGACCCTACACAAATTATCTTCCCTCTACATGTGCTGTGTCTCTGCTAGCAGCACTGGGGGCCTGTCTGGGTCTCAGTTGTGTGGCACGTGGCACAGAAAAGCTTTCTTTTTGCAGTCCATCCCAAACCTGGCTGCAGTTACTACAGATTCCTACCAAGTTCAACTATCTCTGGGTCAGGCTCTTAATATTTAAGAAAGCTTTATGCATAAATTCCAGAGGTGAGCTCAGGGAAGATAGATCCAGGCCAGCAGTGATCCAGCTTGTAGAGTTTTACATGCTCTGGTTTTGCATATTAGAAAAAGAGACAATTGAATATTTATTTCTTTGCTGGTTTTGGATTTTAAGAGTGTGCTTCTGCCCTGCCTCTTTTAGCTGTGTTGTGCTGCAGAGATAATGAGGTAGCTGTGGCAATGGGCATCTAGGGCAGTATATCACACACGACATCCTCTACTGTATACATCTATATATATTTTCTTCTGGGTTATCACTGGAAATTGTGTAGGAAATCTTCCGGGTTATCACTGGAAATTCCTGTAAGGGTGGGGGTAAGCCCTACTTTTTCTGTCTGTTTCCTATGTAGTATTGATGTTTAAAAAGCATTGGCTCAAAGAATGTGGCTGTGTGCAGCATTTTTTGTACTTGTCAACAAAGAAAGAAATGGACATTTGCCGTTAGCCTTGGGTGACGTGGTCTAGTGTGAGGTGTCCCTGCTCATGGCAGAGGGGTTGAAACTGGATGATCTTAAGGTCCTTTCCAACCCTAACTATTCTATGATTCTATAATTTACAAGTTCAGTTTCGTTATTTTGAAAATCTGATGGTGTGTGTGGTTGTATTTTTAATCTGTATTATGGATCACACTTTAGCCCATTGAAACTGGGCTGTTTGCCATCCCTGCGTCTTGTGCAAAGCATTTTTCAGTAATAGTCAACTTAACCTAACTCTTTCTTCCCTCTTCGGGACTCAAAGTCCTGAAATAATTGGTTGCATACATATTAGCAGACATATGCCTGAACTTTTTTTAACTTGTAACATTGTCTTAATGGTAGAAGTGGTAGCTTAGTCAGTGAACATTGTTTATACACATCATCGGTGCATTGCATCAGTAGTTTCAAATACTCTAGTGCCCAAACATAAATAAATGCCTAAGTGAGACCTAGTCAGAGGGCATTTCCTCATCCCTTTGATTGCTGATGCAGCTTGTTTGTGAGTGCATGTGCAATATTGCAACAGTGATCTTTCCTACTTCAGTCATTGTTTATCAAAAATCTACTTCGTTGTCCCTGTCCATTGCAAGGAGGTTGGAAGTAGATGATATTTAAGGTCTCTTCCAAGCCCAAAGATTCTATGGTTTATTTTAAATTAATTTGCAATAAACTTGATAAGCTCAAGATGTGCTTTCCAGTTTTATGTAGAGCCCAATGCCACAACATCGGAGTACTTCCCACAGCTGAAGAAATTTATCTGCACAGTATTCTAGAGGATGGAAACATCCCTTTTCCATAGTAGAAACCAAATTTATCAATTTCTTCATCTGGAAAGCCAGGAGATTTGAGTTTTGTTCTGACGTTCTCCCTGGCTGGAAGTTTTGTTGGTTTGTGTTGTTTTGGTTTTGTTGTTTGTTTTTTTTTTTTTTTTTAAATATATAAGTCTTGAGCTCTGCTTTTCTGTTTGGCATAAGTCAGAGCACATAAATACACTGCTTTCATAAGATCAATCTGAATGCCTTTTACAGCAGTGTATGTATCCAATTTATTGAGAGAGGGAGAGGATATGACAGACCTGCTAACTTCCTGGAAAACTCCCAGTTGGAAGTGCCTGCAGCCTGTGGGTAGCTAAAAGAATGAAAAACAGTCTGGAAACCACTTATGAAGAGTGAGCCCCAGTGATAGGGGCAAGCCTGTCTGCCCTTACTGGCTTCTATTTGATCCTATCACTAACAGTTTGGCCCTTGTATGAGAAGAGCTCAGTGAGTGACAGCCTCACATTTTGCATAGCATTGATAGAAAGAGATTATTTCTACTGGGATAAGAATAATTCTGACAGTCTTATTGCTGTCAAGTAAAAATTAGAGTGGTCCTGAAACTGTAAGTCTTAGCCTGAGGTATCTACTAATTGATGCCCAAATGGAAAGGAACCCTCCATGGACTGTGACTCCGTCAGGGATAAAATAACTTACCCAAAGTAATTACACAACTCAAAGCTAGGCATGGGCCCCTGAGAATGAGATGATCTGCTCTGCTCAAGCACTTTTTCAGTTGCAAAGAACCTTAAAGGACAAAGATGGTACAGGTGAGTTTGGCATTTATAGAAATAGCTTTTATTCTCAAATTCATCTTTAATATACAGTGCCTATAGCTATAAAATGGTTTATAAAATTGCAATACATGTATATGAAATATTCATCTCAGAGTCCTTACAGACAAATAATTGATAGGTAAAGAGAAATTCGGACTATCTCGCACCCTTAAACCCCTCATTTTCTTAGGAAGGTCAATTGCATCTTTCCTGCTTTTGGTAAAATTCTCAAATAATATAAATGACACTTTCATTAAATTTCAGTAGTGCTGAGCATGAGACAGACTGCTGAGTGACTAGTTTTCTTTGAAGGAGTTCTCTGCCGTATATAATAAGTATAGACACACACACCCTTGAATAGATTAACTCCCTTCAGTCCCAGTATATGTGATAGAAAAGCAAAGAGTTTCGAAAGGTTATAGAGAAGATTATTGACTTTCATGCTTCAGTTGAAACCGAAGCTTATTCTGCTTAAGTTATTCCAGCAGGACATCTACAGGAAAATTTGTGTATATTTGCTGAGATATTTTATTTTCTATCTTTCCTATACCAAGGCATTCCCTTTTCCACCCTTCACACTGGGAAATCCCTGGAATGCAGATTGATCTGGCTTTCCAGTACCTTTTCTCTACTTCTGGCATACAAATTAAATCCTTACAGAGCTTGTCTTTTGCATTTTACTTCATTATTTAAGAGTTTATTTGTGCTATCTGATTCTGACCAGTTTCAATGACTTTGGAAACTGGCATTTCATCCAGAAGTGTGCATAATTGCAACCAGTCTCTGTGCATGCTAGGGGTTCTGGCTGGTTGTGTGCTTAGTCCTTTTATTTCTTTTTCCTGAGTACTCTGCTGCCAAAAGTGACAAATATGACTAAATAGTGACATTTTGAAGTTACTGGTACCTATGCCCTCAGGCAGGACAAATTATCTCTTTTGGGGAAATTGGAACTCTAAGAATCCAGAACAAAATGAAAGAGAATTGAATTATGGATGAGAGGCTATTTGACTTACAAATCCTAAATCCAGGGCTGCAGGCTATGAAGCTAGAAGCATGTGTCTCATGAGAGCTGCCCTCACACTTCCTGGTTCATACTGGGACCTTGTTCTATTTTTGTCAAGACATCTTTTTTCTGGATTGACTTTCCACACTCATCCTGTGAAAGCTTTCAGTAAGATCTTCCAATCAACCTGGAGTTTTCAGGTTTCAGCATGGCAATGTATTCGTATCACCTCTCATTTCCATTCCTCAGAAGGTTAAAGCTCACAGTGCAAGAACTGCATAATAGATTAACAGATGCCAGAGCACAAGGCCACAGGCCAAAGGGAACAGTGCTAACTGAGGTTTTAGGAGCCAGTCTGGGAATGAATACCTTACAGGATGAGGTGAGATGAAGCTCCAAGAAGTCTTTGTGGTGCTTTCCAAGGCTATGTGTCCTCCTAGTCTTCCCTGTGTGTTTGTCCCTGAATCTGTCCCCATGAAATTGCAAACGCAAAAAAAACCAAACAAAGAAACAGGCATTAAAACTCACTGTACGTGCATTAAAAGCAAATCAGACCATCCCAGTTCGGGAAGGTAATTGACAAACTCAGAGTGCATGAAATCACTGCAAAGCTGAGAGCAAAGTAAGAAACAATGAAAATATCAGTCTCCAACCTATGTGTTAGTGATGCATTCTGAGCCATAAACGCCAAATACTGAGCCAACAGCTGTAAGTCAGACTTATAATTCAGGGCTGAAACACCCTCTTTCACCCTCTTAGTGATTTAAAAAAAAATAAAATGTTAAAGAATAAAAGATCTCTTCGACCTCCAAGAACTTGAAATTTTGCTTGTCTTTTGCACTAGTGAATTATCGTTGGCAGATATCCCTTAATTAGACCCATAAACCAGCCTCATCCAACGGTTGTCTGTCCTATAATCTGCTGTGCTGTTATACTGGTGGTGCTCTGCAAGATCTTCTCTCTGCAGGACTCAACTATGGTTGTCATGTCTGAGAAGAGGCAGAGGGATTGGGATGGAAGGAGGAAAAATAAAAGTAACTTTCTTCTGTATCGCAATGTTAAAAGGGTGTGATGGTGGATATCTGTTCGTGTTGTGCTCCTTGACTACTGCTTTTCCCACAGAGTCTCACCTAGCATAGTATTTTCAGCATGAAATTGGTGTTCATTAGTCTTGCATAAAGCTCTTTGGAGATAAGGATGTGAGCATGACCACACTGCTTGCAATAAAAATATTGGTCTAAAGGGAAAAGTCTGTCTGTAGCTTCTCCTTGTTTTCTCACTATAAGTAACTGCTTGGTTAGGCAGTTTGGATTTTGTACATCCAAAATCTGGATTTAAATGTTCGACCAAGCTTTGTAAATGCTGATAAAAGTGGTTTGTAGGATATACAGTAAGTAAAGAATGCAGTTAATTCAATATGGTGCTGTGTTAAGCTAAGCAGCAGCAGTATACACTTTGTACTATCTGTGTGTTTGAATCTCATCAGCAAATAGTCAGCAAATAAGGTTTATTGCCAGGCTAATAAACTGTGTCCCTCAGGCACTGATTGAAGTCTTCATTGCCTCAGTTCCTTCCCAGTCCTTTATGTTTTTGTTTACCCTGATACCAAGACAGTGTCTGCATTTTTATAGCATTGCTTATTGCTCATTTAACTCCTATTGCTCTCCTCAAACAGCCATTACTAACCTTGGAACTTGCTCATCCGTCCCATTTTGTTTTGCCTGATTTGACGGTGGTGCAATGCCAAGTGTTGCATTGTCATGTTTGACTCCTGTAGGAAAGCAAAGACATCAGGCCATCGATGACTTTTCATCAGGTCTTTTTTTATGTCACCTTGCTTGTCAAGAAGGCTTCTACCAATGCTTTTCAGAATGGTTTGCTGAGTTCACAGCTTCCAGATGAAACTGTAGCACTCTAATATTTCAAGCAGAGGCTTGGTGACTGGGCCCTGAAAAGATGCAGAATTATCCTCTGCCTTCAGACACTTGTGATGAGTTTGTTAATACTTGCAAACTCAGTAAGCTGAAGTTTCAGTGTGTGAGGAGCTCATTGCCCATATTATTCACTGGTAAGAAGGAGGAGGATCAGTTTTCTTTGCAGAAAAAAAAGTCCAGACAGGTGGTGTCTCCTCTTGTGTATTTGGTAAACCATTTTAATTCATCTGCTGAAGCTTTCCATCAAGAATTGACAGGTTTGGGAAGTTAATGTTAACTTCCAAGAATCTCAAACCTAGATAGTGAAACAAATAGAAGTTTTACTTGGAAAAAAGCTCCTATCATAGCAAAGCATGCATATGCATGATCTGCATATGCAAGTTTTTGTATCCTGCTGGCTTTCTTGCTGAGAAAATCCTATCCCAGTGGAAAATGATTCACAGGTGGTAGTGACAACTCAGATTACTTGTTGCTGAAAATGGGTGATTCATCCTTAGAGGTGGGTTGGACAACAAAGTTCTGGGGCAAAGCTGAACAGCATTTCCAAAAAGGAGGACCTATTTCAACTATGCTGGAGATTGGATGATAGTGGCACCCACTACCTGCAAGTATTACTAGTTCAAAAAGTCCCTTGTGTCTTTCCCAAACTGAAGGTAAAATTGCTCATTAATGCAAAATATTTCTGCAATGTTCATACCAATGGGACTTTTAAAATGGATGATTAAGTAAAGCATCTTACAGGGTGCACTGCGTTTAAGCTGTTCTCAGGAGTGGACATGGTCCATTGTGTTTTATAAAACCAGAAAACTTGAAACACTATTGTCTTACATAGTATGGTACATTTAAACTGTCTCAGTTTTCCACATAGTCTTTGCTCTGCGGACTTAATATAATATTTGTAGAAAACAGAAGTATGAGTGAATGAAATAGTCAGGAAAGGTCTTCTTAGTGCTCATAAAAATGGAGAAACAGGCATAAAAAAGCCCATAATACAAAAACATATGTTTTCTTGCCAGCCTTCAGCTATGCCTCCATGTTGTATATCTGTGGGCTTGAAGAATGCAGATTTTGTTTCCTGATCAAAGCTGTAATGGATAGAGAAGACAAGGTTCACAAGCCAGTGCTGCTGATGGGCTCCTTGTCTGCAGCACTTTTTAGTCGGAGTTAGCTCCTAACTTTACTGCCAGGGGAGAGAAGGATAATCAGCTCTGCCAGCCTCAGCCTTGAATGGGGTGGCTGTTACTCTTCTCTGTGGAAATGCCTTGCTGGTTGAGTATCTGCATGAAGCAAAAACTTTGGAGCTGAGAGAATCCTAAAATTTTGCCTCCTCGATGTCAGTTCAGGCACAGCAGATATCAGACAGATGGATGAGCAGAATGGGTTTATGTTTGAAGCAGTAGATGAGAAAGAGATCTCAGCTAATTTCCTTTTTCGCTTGTGTGCCTAGATACACTATTTACTTGTAACCCCGTTTCTTCTCTACAGTATCTATGCCTCATTTCCCCATCTCAGCAGTCTCAGTAATCCTACTTACCTACTCCTTGGGGGTCTTATGGATGTTAACATTGATAATGCACTGGGTGATTCATTGATGATCAAGGACAAGTATTTGTGTCAAATACCATTAGCTCGGTCCTTCTTTTAAGTAATGTTTCTCCATCTATGAGCACTGATGATGGGACTCCATATGAACACAATTTCCCTGTATAGATCGTCTGCCAGACGCCACAGAGATCCTTAATGTAAAGCTAATGACTTTTTCAAATGAATTTAAACAGCCTAACAATGAGATGTAACAGAGAAAATTAAGAATGCCATCATGTTCAGAGGCTAAATGCATGTAGGATGTATAATAGGAAGTATAAATGCATTGTTAATCTCAAATTGCATGTTCAGATCCAAACTACAGACAAAAACTTTATTCAAATAGCTAAAAAAGAAGACACAGAGGTGTGCTTTCATCCTTAACAAAGATGGAGGATGTTTTTCTTAGATCATCTGAATGCTTTCATCTTCAAATATTGCTGGGTTATAGCTATGGCTTGATTACTTCTGTGAATTGAAAATAAAGTGTTGTTTTCCAGTTGTGGATGTGAAAAGAGGCATTACCTAGAGCTGCTCAGTAATCAAGGCTTTTCAAACTTCTTGGGGCATGTTTTGTTACAGAAAGAAACCCAGTATAAATGGGCTCACGGGATAGACAGCAGTGTAATTACTCTCTCAGAGATTTTTTGTAGGGGAAGAGGAGAATGAGGAATTTTACAGCATGCTCTCAGGAAAGGTGACATTTTACTATGGCTATTCGACTTCCTTTGCTACAGGAAGTGAAATGTTTCTGACAAATGAAAGGTGCTGCAGTTTGAATGTTGGTGGAAGGAATTTAAATCTGATACCTCACTCAGGTAAATGGATGCCATTACTCCCTCCAGAAGCTGTTGTTACTTCTGTTCTGTAACCTAAGCTTAAAAATATATATGGACTGGACACCAACCCTGTAACTTAAAGTAAAGAAAAGTACACAGGTGAACGAAGAGTGAGCCTTCTCTGGAAGTAACTTAATATCTTTTGAAGTTTACTTTACTTCATTAGAAGCTGCCAAATGCTCCTTTAAGAAAAAATCAATCTAAAGAAATAAAATATATAGAAAAGATGTAACTAGGAGGAATTAAAACCAAATCTATTCTTTATTACCTACATCAGATGTTAAGCATTGGACAGTGTAATGCAGAGTGCCCAGTGTACAGCCTTGTTTGTGGGTTTTGAAGGACTAAAGCATCATCTTGACTTTTTTTTTCCCCCATTACCTACAATAGCCTGAAATTTCTTTTTCTGTCTGGTATCGCTTAGGTCAGCTCTGAAACTCGACCTGAAGGTGGGATGTCAGATAAAGCCAGATGTGCATCAGCACAGAAAGCAGTATGCGTTTGCTTTGAAGGCATTTACTGATTGCAAATACTTTTATTAGAAAATGTGTGGGAGTAATTTTCTTAAGATCATGTCCTTTCGATTGTATTTTACTTTGTTGGTTTTGATTTTTTTTTAATGTTTTTTATTTTATTGGGTAAGAATTGAGAATGACCTCTATTGATTTTTATTAATTTATTTGTTTTTTACTTCTGCTTCAGGCTGGCTTTTTTTATTCTTCTCTGTTTTCCTTTTTAATTGTCTGAGATAATTTAAATTCAGATTCTATGCTGTTTATTCAGCTTCTCTTCATTGTATTGTGAGCTTTTATGTGTATACCCTACACTGGACTTATCTTGACAGTGGTGGGAATAAAGGAGATTTTAAAGTCATTCAACAATTTCTTAGCAGCTGTTAAGACAGAGCACTGCTTCTGCTCTGAAATCCTCTAGTTTCAAAGTAATCCTGGCCCTGAAGATGTATTCACAGATAAAAGCTGCGGTGAGATTGAACACTTTATCTCTCTGAAGTAATGTACCGGCTATCACTTTTCATGTAGTTTTTTTTAAGCTGGCTAAGCCTTTGCTATCTATCTATCTATTTATTTATTTATTTATTTCCCCAGTGAAAATGGAAATGCATTTAAAGCAGCTCAGAAAAGATTGATCATGGATGAATTCTGGCATGTAGCTAAATCCAAATCTGGAAAGAGGGTGTTTCTTTGCTGCCAAGAATGAAGTGTTTGTGTTGGCAGAGGTGGATCATTTAACAGCAATGGTTTGTTTGGCTGTTGACATACGGAGTATGATCTGTTGATGTACACACTTTTTATGGTGTAAAGCACTGTGGTGCTCCAGGGGCTGGTTAACAAAAAATTGTATCCAGGAGTAAATAACAGTAGAGTCTTTGGTTTACCCACATGGCTGTTTGTTGTTGGGTGGGACATTGCGTGTCACAGAAGCAGACCCCTTTTCCACAAAACACTGACAAAGCCAAGGGGATTTGTTAGCCACATGGTTTTTGTCCACAGCAAATGCAGGGTAACGTGATACATCTAAGTTACAACCAGACATATTTATATTGTTGACAATCAGCTAATATCAGACTGTTTTGCTAAACTGACATACCTTATCAGTGTGCCTTAATCCACACTAAAACCCAGCAATATTTACACTTGGCCAACTTCTAGATGGAATGCACAGTTGATAATGTCATAGATCTCCTCTCTCTAATGGAAAATGGGTGATCTTTTACAAACCCTGCAGCTTTTGACTAAGATGCTAGAGTGTGAAATCGATCATCCCAAGGTTCAGGTGAATTAATTTGTCTCTGAGCCACACACAAAAGTGGTCAGCACACTCTGCTTGTGTTATCTGAACTCTGCTAGTTAATGACTGGAGGAGTGTAAGAATGTGGGAGAATCACAACAGTTGTGCCTGTGGTTTTCTTTCTAGGAAGTAAACCGCTTAAGTTTTCTCTGAAGACCTAGAGGTACGTAAAAATGGCATAAAAGCTGCAAAGATTGTACCCTCTTATCCACTCATCCCTCAGAAATGTCCAGCTCAAGCCACAAACTCTTAATCCTTCCCACAGGATAAATTTACGGTGCAATCATTAAGATGTGAGGGATTTAGAAGGACTGGCCTTAGTGGGGATTCCTATTCCTAGGGTACATAAGTTTAGTGCATTAATGGCTCCAAGTCTTCAACTCTTATGCAAGTATACATCTATGTGTAAATTCATCATCCCATGGACACAAGGAGAGCTACTTCCACGGACAGAGTCCTGTCCTGAACCACCTGTGTTGAGAAAAACAAAAAAATCAAGATATTCTACAAGTATGAAGAGCTGTACCCTTTGTTTCAGTACCTAATAAATTGCTGAAAACTTGGAGTTGAGCTCTCAGGCATTTTAGCCATGACTAACCAAAGCAAAGGCTCTGTTCAATTCCTCTAGTTATGATGTTACTGTACCACAAGGCCCTGTGAGCTTCCTGACACACTAAAGCATCCTTTCTGCCCTGTCAAGGTGACAGAATCATTATTGCTAAAAAATTCACTTCCCATAAGATATTTAAAGGATATCCAGTTCATTCAAATGCACCAGATTTAAATGTATCTTAATTTATTACTGTGTTCTAATCACCAGAAGATTATGAATATAATTAAAGATAATGAATGGCCCCATTAGTCTTTTGCTTGCTTTGATAATTCCTTCAGACAGACACTTCCTTTGTCCCTGTGTGGTGTAGAAAGATGCCTTAGCAAGGGAAACTTCTGTTGAAGCAGCTCCTCACCCTGGAGCTTAAGAATTGTATTTAGTAACAAAACTGGGACCAAAGAAGAAAGAAGGAGCAGACCTCTATGCTAAATAGGAAGCAAATAAATGCTGAAGATTGAGGCAGAAAGAACTGGTCATGTCCTGCATGGAAATCTTCCAGCTCTCCCGTTGTATGCTGGTATTTACATGTCATGCTTTCTGAGCTCCTCAGAAAACATACCTCAGAAAACATTGCTGGCAGCTTTATAATATTCAGTGTCCCTCCTTTACTTTCCAGCCATTCCAGGCTGGCTTGAGACTATGCAGCCCGTTTATTTGGCACTTGGAGTTTCTATCTCTCATCTAGTTACTGAATAAGCCTGATACTGTGAAGCTTATAAATTTCAGCAGCAGTGCAGACTTCCACTGGCAGGGCTGCAGACAACTGAGCCAGGGCTGTTATGACTATCCCTGGTAGGTTGCATTATAAATGCAAAATGTACGTGCTAATCTGCCTCTTTCATGGTAGTGTTTTGCTTGGTGGGGAGTGGCATAGTAGTAAAAGCAGGCATAAAGTTGAAGTTTCTTGTTGGGGAAATCTGTTGAGCACTGAATTTGAAGTTGCCTGCCACTGTGGTTTGCAAGTTTCATGATTTTGCTCTTTGTCATGACCCACATCATTAACAAAAATCTGGAATAAGACTGTTCTGGAAGGACTCACTTGAAGGAGGGAGGATGGCAGCAGAACCTCAGAAGTCCTCACAGGCTTTGCATTCATCTGGAAGTGGTTTTTCTAGCTCACCAGCTCAGCAATGATGAGCCAGCACTTTTGTCTTGGTATACTTTAATGAGGCTAGAGGAGGATTTTCACCCTCTGTGCCTTCCTCACAGCATTTTCACTCAGGCTGAGCTTGAAGTTTGTCTGGACACTGGCACTGCAAAAGCTGCCACTAAAGGCCTTTCAAAATTTTCCAGATTACTCAAGAGTTCAGGCCTGTCTGACCAGCACAGTACAAATGAGAGGCAGACTCTGCACTGCACCCTTGTGTCTGCTGGGGCTGCCCTTTTCTTCTGTCAGGTTATTGAAACTCATTCACTGGACTGCAGATCTCATCCAAAACACAGTCAAGAGAAAGAGAAAATGTAATCCTCAGGGTGTGCCTGAGACGGAGCATTTCTGTACCAAATAAAAACCACTCCAGGCCAGAGAGCAGGAGATGCTGCTAATCTCTCTTTTGACACTATCCCTTCTGGGCTGTGCTCAGCAGATGTTTATGACTTAAACCTGTCAGCTGCGGTGATTCAATACCTCAAATCTCTTTCAAGGCCTGGCAGGAAAATTTAGTATTTCTGGATTAGGGGGTGTCAAGTTTGTTTTCCTTGCACAAAGGTATCAGATGTGCTGTGAAACCCAGAGCTTCAGCAATATGACTCCTGGCTTTTGATTTGGCAAGTTCTTGTTATTAATGTACATGCAAAGAGGTCTGCTTAATATTATAAAAATATGCAGGAGATATCTGTTCCTATGGCCATGCTGAAATCACATACTGGGGTCCTGTTAACATCAAGGGAGCAGGATTGAGCCTGCAGCAGTGGATATTAACTGAATTAACAAGCTGGGTTAAGTTCTTCAAACAAAAGCTGGAATTTAACATTAACATGTATTGAGGTTTTCTCCCTCCTGTTCTTCAAAGGGGAATTTTGTATGTGAATTTGTCTTTAAATAAAAAAAATTAAAATATCTATCACAGACTATGTTATTTTAGCATACCACTGTCTGAAGTCTACAGGCTAGTGGGGATGCTATCTCCACCTCTGAGGACAGCTACAGATGTGTGAGCTTGGGGAAAGATGGAA
Source organism: Psittacula echo (assembly GCF_963264785.1). Taxonomy (NCBI): domain Eukaryota; kingdom Metazoa; phylum Chordata; class Aves; order Psittaciformes; family Psittacidae; genus Psittacula; species Psittacula echo. The sequence continues at coordinate 26,642,044 of NC_137740.1, read as the reverse complement.
ATGAATGGTAGGAAGGAGTGAGTGAGGCAGAAACTGAGACCACTTTAATAATGATCTGGGTTGCCACATCCTTGACCACAGAAGCTGTCTTGAGCTTGCCTTCCATGGGTTTTGTTCTGTATGTGCTAATATTTTTGAGGTGTGGTGATCTCAGCAGTTGAGCTTTCAAAGGAACAAAACTCTTTGTGAAATGAGGTCTTGCAGAGTAATTTCTCTTCTTCACAGAGTCCATCATCAGCTATGGCAAAAGTGACTACAGCTCTGTCATCCTCCCTCCTTCAAGACTTTTTCAAGTGAAAATCCGTGTAATTTCCATGCTTATAGAGAATAAACATAATTTATGTTGCAATATTTTTTTAATTCTAAAAATGCTTACTTTTTAAAAAATATATTTTTAAAGGAATTTTATAACTTTAGAATTCAATTTAAAGCAAACCAGAGACAAAATCATTTAGCAAAACAAAGGGGGGTGGAGTGAGTGTTGGGCTTGACTTGCTGGTGAGCTTTTCTGCTGAAAGAGCTGGAGTCACATTTGTCACAGATGATAATGGACTCTGGGAGGCGGAGCAGGGCTTGTGATCAAATTTCTCTAAAATGCAAGAACAAGTGAGTGTTTTCTTGAGGAAATACTGCCCTGCAAATCACCAGGACCGTTCAGTTCTTGTGCATAGTTCTACTCCCAGACTGTTTTCCTTCCACAGGAGGTGCCAGAAGCAGGGGCCTTGCTTGCAGCATGATGCCCCGTTTTCCAGGTTTGCCTGCCACACTGTTGAACTGCTCTGACAGTTGATTAATGTCTCAGCTGTGGAGTGACAATTCTGCTTCACACCTTCATCCATCATCACTGCACCATTTCCTAGGGGCCTCAGGACCCTGGCAAATTGTCACATCACCTAGAGGGGACTTGCTGTTCTTCTAACTGTCTGTCTGAATAAATGTCCTGGTTTTTCAGAAGTTGCAAGAGGGAGAAAAAGAAAGGGCTGGAAAACAGCTCAGATGGCTTCCACTGGGAAAGGAGACTGGCATGATTCAGGAAGATGGCTAATTGGCCTTTTAAAGCTGTTATCCCACCCATGTTCCCAGGGAAGTTGCTGGGAGTGCAAAGTCCAGTTCCTGACTCCCCATTGATGGGGATGGTTTGAGGTGATTTTTGCAGAACTATGGCAGGGCTAGGACACAAGTGTGAAAATTGAACTCTGGTGCAGAACCCATCTCTTCCTTTGGACTTCTAGGGATAAGAAGAAAGTTGATCTTTTCATGCTCAGTTTCCCATTGTAAGTTGGGGGTGATGGAGGGCAATCTGTCTCCACTTCAGGAGCTGGGAAATGAGACCCAGTCCCCTCAGGACAGTCCTGGGGGAATTTGATTTGCTCTCAGTGTAAGACTGGCTGTGAGTTCCTCTGAGCCACTCAGGCTCTGCTGTCCGTGCAGAAGAATAAGCCACTGTTAAGTTCAGGCATTTGTGGTTTTTTTCACTTTAAAAACAAAAGGATCTCCCTCCATAACCTTCACAATGTCACATTGTGATTTTACCTGGAATTGCTGCCCTTGCCTACTGAGAAAGCAAGATGAAATCAAGTTGAGAGGTATTTATCTTTTTACCTTTTGGGCAGATGTGTGGTTGCTTGTTCAGCTGCTTTTGTTCTGAACCAACAAGGACCACTTGAAAGAGGGAATGGAAACGTGTTAACAAGAGGCCCTTGTCTGCTGCCTGCTCAATACAAGAGAACTGCCCTCCTGGGTGACAATTTCCCAAGGGCTGAGCAGACAAAGGTGACTTGTTCTCAATGTAAGTGCCTCACACAAACCTGTTCTCCCTTTCCCACAGGATCAACTTAAGCACATCACAAGTTTGTGCCACTTAGTAGCACAGAGCTAGGGGAGCCATCAGTCTCCTACCACCCAACACTGAAGAGGAGCTGCTTCTCCAGGTCTGCTCCCTTCTGAGCAAAGCCACACATGAGCTCACCCACCATGTAGCTTGCTTACAACTTCAGCATGTGGTTAAGGAAGAGAACCCCAGAAGGAACAGTCCCAAAGCCATAAATCTCTGTGTTGGGAAAACAAGGATCAATTTCCAATATCTAAAAAAGAAATATTGAATTTCCTCTAATTTATAGCTACAACCACTAAAGTATCTCCCATACAAATAGTTCAGCTTGTCAGTTAAGAAGGAACGGGTATATGTGCCCAGATGGGTGAAGACCACAGTCTTCCTGACAGGTACATCTTTAAATATACACAGGAGCAACTGGCCAGAGCTGCTGAAGCGTCTCATGCTGCAGAGGAGGGACTGGAGTTGGTTTCAGCTGTCCAGGCGGACTGTGCTATCCTAAATTGAAACTGCTGCATTTGGGTGTTATGGTGATGAATTATAATTAGCATATAATACTGAGGATTCAGTCTAGTTTGAGACAGATTCAAGGGAACAAGAGTATTTTATGTGCAGATCTGTATTAGATGCATTTTAAAACTACATACAGTATTTTAAATTTATCTTGGAAACTGGCAGGCAGTCTGGTACCCATCTCCTTCTGCTTGGAGATTGCTTGTGACCATGGACCTAGTACAGGTCGGTAGTGAGACATGAAGTAAGTAACTCCCATATTTATAATCTTCCTCAGGGTGTCATGTGCTTGCCTGGACTATGGATGTATGTTAGGGCGAGCCTCATGTAAGGTACCAACCACCTATGCATAGGTTGGCCTGAGGGGTGTCTGGCTGTCTGGTAGGATTTTCAGATCTAGGATTTGCCCAGGAATACTTTTTTACTGGAAGAAAAAGAGAAATAGCCTCTTTAATGTTTGTATTGCTCAGAATTGTTCAGTGATTCAGCTAAAGGTGCAGAAAGCTCTCTTCTGACAGGGCTGGTTGGAAAGGGGCAATTCAGTGTGGGTTTGGTGGACTGCATCTACAGGCATTGCTATCTGATTAAAGCCGAACTCTAGCTGCTGTTAGGAAGTGTTAGCTTCCATCATAGCATGGTTTACTTATTTTGTTTAATTCTGTGCTGTAACACCTTGAAGTAAGCCAGTGCAGACTCATGGCATCTCCAGGACCTGCTGGTACTGTGTCTCCCACACAGAGAGTCAATGTTGCTGTCAGCTGAGGGAGCTTGTAGGAAACGAAAAGAGCCCATCTACTTCACCTCTGAGTTCTGCTTGAGCATTACTCAGCTGGGAAGACTTCCCAGATGGGGGGAGGTGTACTATGAATAAATAAGAATAAAATCAAGCATCTTGTTTTAAGATGGTCTGTACAACAGGACAGACTTCTTTGCAAAACTTACGCTTTCCTCTTTCATCTGCCTGGGAACTCTCTGAGGGAGACAGTCCTAGAAGGACATGTGCAGAGCAAACGGGAAAAGTTAATTCTGAGCAATCTCATTTGAGCACACTCAGAACATTTTTCCTGCCTTCAGACAGCTCCCCTGCACTGCCTGTTTGCTCCATCTCTTGGTCTTTCAGCTCTGCCAGAACCAGTCTGAGCCAAATCCTTTCCAGAGACTGGATTTAATTTTTTTTCTGATGCCACAAACTATTACTTCTGGCTGTCAGATCCAAGCTGGGTGTTCCTCTAAGCTAAGGAACTTCCTCTCTGATCACTCCTGTGGGGATGGATGTGGCTGTTTCTTCCTCATCAGCCTACAGCTGCCCACAAAGGAGAGCCTTGGGGGTCGCAATTCTAGCACTACCTTCAGTTCTTCCATGCCTTCCTTTCCATGCTCCTCAGTCATCCTCTTTGATGTGGGAAGCACATCCCAAAGCAACCACTGGGTCCACATAGGAAGGGAAAGCTCCAAGCAATCCCTCTCCCTCTGCAGAAAAGCTCGCTTGTGTTCTGTGCTCCTCTGATCAGGCCTGGGACTGACAAACACTGTTGCTGGATTTGTTGTTGTTGTCATTTCTGTCTGTGTTTTGAATTCAAAGGGCAAACCTGATTTAAATCAACCACAGTCATATGTAATCAAAGCTAAAAAGCAGGTTCCTATCTGTATTAAAGCAAGTAAATAATTCAATAATTTTTAAAAATCTTTGCCAATGAGTCACTTTGCATTTGTCCAGCCAGGGATGACATTGAAAATCTAAACAAAACAAGTCAGAACATGTGTGTAAGCATTCTGAGTAGGACTCACATGGGAGCATATACCATCTGAAATCACAGTTGCTCTCACAGCCAGAAGAGGCAGAAATATGCTATCAAACAGGAGATGCAAAAGCGAGCCACAGGAAGCTCTTTGGGCAGCCATGTAGAGGTGGCTTCTTAGCTTTTCCGTCTTGTGACTAACCCTCTGCCCTTTGCTCTCTGTGCTGCACTTGTGACAGGTCACAGTCACTGGTCCCTGCCTGCATACATGTGACAAGCATGTTGGCAGAGGGTGACAGTTCTCTCCATGTTGGTGGTACGAAACTAAGGTCTGTCTTGTATGGGCAACCAACAGGGTAGATGCCACAGCCTTTAACTTCACCCATGGACACACCTACTGCCTGACTTTCGGAAGTAATTCCATATGCTGGCAGCAGAGGCAGGCAGCCACTGTGCAGAGCCCCACATGTGCATCTTGCAGATCAGAGCATCTCGGTTTGACTGCTAGCTGGACAGGGAGCATATGGCAAGCAGGGAATGGGAGGCTGCCCATCCTCTGAAGGCACTTTCATATCCAGTCACCACATGGCACAGAAGACATGTTGTGCAGCTTCAGTGGTTTGCTGAAACAGCATCCTTTAACAAAGAAATTTCTTGTGCTAAAGAATATTGAGTCTAGGCTGTGTTTGTTGTCTTTGTTCCAAAGAGTCCTAATATCAGACTCTCCTGGGTTATTTTGGGGTCCACCTTTTTGGGTCTGTTACCATCCCAGACTAATTCTTGTCTATCTGAGTTACAACCTATATGATTTCGGCTTCCATATGCCTTGTTTGCTAGCACCACTACTGAAAGATAATGAGGTGGGTGCCTTGTTAGACAAAAAGCCTTGGTGAAAGAACACTGTACTTAAATAACCTGAGAGCATTATTACCACTTAGAAAATGCTTGGAGGAGTGACAGCGTATGCTGTTCTGTCATTAAAACAAAAGCTGTATTTCAAAAGCTTTTTTTACCCCAAAGATATTATGCAGATAATGCTAGTCTAACAGGAATGCAAAGTAGAAGAACAGCTGAACAGAATAGCTGCCACCAAGAGCGGTGGGGGCAGGTGACTGACAGGGAATACAGATTTCAGTGGGATGCATTCAAGAAGAAAGGTGGCAATATAATTTGCCAGAGGCCTCCTGGAGATAGTTAACAAGCACATGGAAAACTTCCTTTGCTGCAGAAATGAATCAGTACAGAGCAAGGTGAGGAGTACCAAAGTTCTTTTTTGGCAGAGAGATATTGGAGGGTGCTTTGGCTATCTTTTCCGTGCCAGAAACATCCCACCCTCTTGCTGGATTTGGATTTTACTCACTCACTGGAGCAGGTTGCTGTCTCCTGTGTACCCCCTGCTCTCAAGGCAAAAGAGGAAGGAGCATATGGGCAGAGCTGTCCCAAAGGAAGATCTTGAGGCAGAGCCAGGCCTGGTAATCTCTGAGCTGATCTTTGTTCATAAACTCAAGCTGGAGGACAGAATAAAGTTTGAACTTTGCAACTAAAATGCCACAAATCATACAGCATAGAAAACACTTTTTCTCAGGAAGCTTTGTAACATACAGTACTATTTAAAACAGAACTTGGAAAAACTCAATGCAGCTTAGTCCACTGCAGCCCTATGAGAACGGTTCCAGTTCAGACTATCCTGATAGGAAGTTACTTCAGCTTTATCCAGATTTGGATGCAGTGCACGATTGGCTTTCTGATCCCCATCAGTCTCAGTGGAGTATATTGTATGTAGTGATACCTAGCTATATCCAGATTTTCCCTGACATAATTTTGCTTTTAAGTCACACAGGGTAGAAAAGGCTTGGAAGTTGACCTTACCTTGATTCTCACAGAAGATATTATGGGACGTTAAGCATGGAATGATACTACACACAAATAGCTGATTGCATCATTTTCCCGTTGCCAGATTACATATGATTTCAAACACTTGTGACAAGAAAAAGTGCGGAGAACCATGGGGAAGAACTGAGCCACCAGGACTGTTGTGGTTGACATAATGCTGTGCCCTGCAGCTCTCAGAAGCACATATGTGTCCAGTAGCACTCCCTTTTCTGTAAGTTTTCATGAATGATTTATATGGAACAGGGGTCTTTGAAAATGTTTCTGAGCTGCAGCTGAACAAAGGAAATGAGAGTTTTGTGGGGTTTTGTGCTTATGCTGGAGCTGAAAATGAGACAGCATTGTGTTAAATGTATGGGAACTAAGGCTTTTCTAATAATCACCTCTGCTTTGTTATTCCCATGTAAAACCTTGCCATGGCATTAATTTGTTAGAAGATTCACAGAGCCAAAACCAATAGGGGATTCTACCTCAGCCAGCATGATTTAAAATAAGTAATCATTATCTGAGGGCATATTAATGGTAGACTCGTGTTAAATCGGATCTAAGGGGCTGCTGCACTCCTGGCCAATCAGAACTGACCTGCAACAAGCTATTCAATCTGAATGAGAGTTTGGGTCATCTTTCTTTTTGCCTAAATTGTTTCTTGCTATCCTTATAGGTGAGATTTTCAGTTTAGTGCTAGCAGTGTGCGAGTACATTCAGATGACTAACAAGCACTATATAACTTGTCTGCTATGGGCTAATTTGGATGGCTGGGGAAAAACTTGCACTGGATTAAACTAAGCATCTCTAGGGATGCTGAGTATGGAAAGAAGTACTGATAAATACTGATGGCACAGACAAAGGGCTCATGTGCCATGAGAACAATGGTGTCCAGAGCTACTCAAAAGAAAAAGCTTTGGCAGAGCTGAAATTGCAAAACTGCTGTAAAGGAGGCAAAGGGAACAGAAATATGAGTTTAAGGAAAGCTTTAAAAATATATTGTTCCCAGTAGTGCAATAGCTGAATGCAAAGGAAAAAGGTGTTTCTCCTTTGCAGGCTTGCTGCTAAATGTGGCTTTCCAGCCTCTCCTCTTCTCCAGATGTCTTGACCGATAATGATGTGAATAACTAAAAAAAGAAAAAACTAAGCTAAAAACTTGAAGTCCACCCTCTTTGACTCATTCTGATTTGCAAGCACAAGTAGCTCTGAGTGGTGAAATTAGACAAGAGAGTAAGAAAGTGCTTTGTATGATGCTGGAAGAAACACTTTCATAGCTTCAATTTAAAACATTCCCAGGTTGTTTCACTCCCACAAGGACATTCTTGATCTGCAATAAATGGGGGTAATGCTACAGATCTTCAAAATGCTCCCAGCCTTTTGCCAGGTGAATGACAGTTGAGAAGTCTGTTAAAGACAATCTAAAAGCCATGGTGGATTTTTTTCTCTTCCAGAAGACAACTTATTCATCGCTGTTACAGCAGAAGAAAAGTAAACATGAGAAAGGCCTGTGCAAGTCAAACTAAACCATGAGCATAGTCCCTCTGACTTGTCAGCCATGTTCATGTCATCCTTCTCTCTGAAGAGTCAGGAGCTCAGACCTACAGAGTGTACTGAAACCAAGACTGCTCCTTTCCTCTTTCCACAGGGAATCCATTTTCATACCATTTCTGCATCCCTTCAGCTTTCCTAGTTCAGGAGTGCTGGATATGCAGCCTTTTCCTCTCTCGAGCCCCTCTCCTCATGCCTCACCTCTAGACTCTTAAATGTGTTTGCATCTGGAAGTCACTGTTTTTAAATTTAATCATAAAGGGGAGGAGAAGGGGAAGAGCATGAAAAGCTTGTTAAATGAAGAAGAAAATCAATTTTGCATTTGTCACATCTCAGCAAACATTTATCCAACCCTGTCCCTCCCCTGCCTGTCAGTACAAGGCTTTATCCTTTCTGCATCTTTTCAAGCTGGTTGCATCAGGAATGTGTTGCTTTTCCATGCTCCTGACCTCTGAGTGTGGACCTGTGTCCTTGAGGCATAAGGCAATTTAAAAACTCCTCTCTGCACTTCACAGAAACCCAGTGAGGTTTGTATCAGCTTAGGCAGCAGGCTTGATGAGTAACATCTATTCTCATCATGGGTGACACTACCAATGTTACACACTGACACACTGCTAAATAAACCAGAGGGGTTTTTGTGAAGCGAGGTGGTGAGCAGCAGCACACTCCCTTTTCCCTGCTGTGCTGTGGCCAGGCAGGGCAGCCCCAGCAAAGAGGGCTGGAAGAAGGCACCATCTGATGCTGCTCCTGGTTGTGATTTGAGCTCCAGGGGGAGATGGTCTGATAAAGGAGATTAGGGGGCTGAGAATGAGCAAAGGATAGCTGGGAAAGCCCAAGCATGGCATTTGCCAAAGGAGCTGGAGTTTTGGGACCCGGCACCCATGCAAGCTTTCTTCTTCATGACCTTGCTCTTAGCCCTTCTTTACCTCACTGAAACTGTCTGAAACTGCTTCTTTCCTTTCTTTCAAGGCTTCTCTCTGTAAATGCTTAGCATCAGAGGAGGTGTGTGCTATCGTGAGTTACAGATGACTTTTAGCTTATGCTTGAGCTGGCAAAGGGGTATTCTGCAGGGATTAAATACTGGTCTCCTGTCAATCCAGAGCAGGTGCCTGGCTAGGTTTGTGTAGTACAGCCTGTGGGCTCTGGTTTCCTTCCACAAAACCCCACATGTGACACAGGGAACAATGTGTGCTTGCCAGGAGGTGGAATATAGCAAGGTAAAAGGCAGCCCTATGTCCCAAATTTCAGGCATGCTTGCTGGGTCTCAGTAGACTGTTGTGGTATGATGCTCCCAAGAAATCTGCCAAACAATGCAGCCAAAGAGCCACAACCAACTAAAAGAAGACCTAAACTTTCGTTAGTGTTCGCTCACTAAAACAGAAATCTGAGAAAATTTCCATTTTGGAAGAAAAATCAAAGAGGATTTTCTTTATGAAGAGATTTTTGCTACATTTATAAACCTAAAATGTTTTTGAAAAAAATCCTGAATAATATGTCCATCTCATTCTAATAAGAACTGTGCTAAACCAGGAGAGGTAAAGCTAAGCAACAACATTAATACTGATTCCTTCTCCAGCTCTGGCATGAATTAGATATTCCTCCTAGATGGCTGGAGTAACAAGAAATACAGCCATGGATGCCTTTGTTTCTAGGATTAGTTAGCTTGTTTAATTTGAATTGCCTGCATTATCAATAGCTATTCATACGTTTTACATGGCTTGAAATTGCCTTGCAAGCCTCAGTTTTTATCAGCGCTCAAATGACAGCAGCACAAAGGATAACTCTTTGTGGTTTATTCTTCTGCCAAACCTCAATTCCAAAGTAGCAGGGCACTTAAGCAATTCCTGCCAGAGTTTGTGTTTGTAGCTGTGTTATTTGGCTGACACACAGCTGTAAATGAGGCTATGAGAAATATTTCATCAAGATGGCTTGGTTCAAAGCCATCTTCTCAATAGAGGATGATTGTTATACTTGGGCCTAGTGCCCAGAGGAAACAATCTTACATAAGTAAATAAATATTGTATCTGCTTTTCATCAGGGCAGAATGGCCACTGGATGCAAAACTTTCATAAGGACTTGATTTATTTAGAGCATGAGTGAAATTTTTAGAGTTAGGAATGTCCTGGGTCATTTGAAAGCTTTGTCTTAGTGCACTGGAAAATGATAAGAATTTTGGCTCTCCTTAAACTTCTGAAATTCAGAGGTATTTGTAAAGGTGCTCACCAAGATAGAACTCTGGTTCCTCCTTCTCACCAGAGAACGGAGAGTAAGACCTATAGGCTTTGTCTTCAATGGATTTATTAGTGGAAGGGTCTGAATTTCTCACTTTGTATCTTGGTTTAGAAGGACATCATTAGACTTGTCATCTTGCTGTTTAGAGAAAGCATTACACTCATGCAGATTTCGTAACTAGAAAAGCAGGATTTTATGCATACTACTTTGCACAGGTGAAAATGTCAAACAAGGTCTGATGTGGTGGCAAATCCAGGTCTCTGTGTCCTGTTGATCTGCAACAGTACCTGTTCTGGATGTACTGTGAGGCGGTAGCAAACGGAGTGTGCTTGCTGGATGCTACTGTCCTTGCAGCCTTTAACATCATTGAGCACAAGGTCCCATCAGGTCACTAATGTGCGCTGGATCATACTGGGCACTGGGAGCATGGACAGGTTGCTGCTTCCATTGCAGAGGCATCTGCAGCAGGGCTGCAGGTATGTGATCTTCAGCCTTTTCAGCATCCTGCTGTCCAGCTCTGAGATGGGCAAAGCCACAGGCGAGGCTGAGTTCATGTTCTCTGAGACACCTCTAATGTTTTATCCCAACCAAGGATATCATCATTATCAAAGAAATCCGGGGTCAGACTAGATAATAAAAGTGATTGTTCCTATCTCAAAGAAAGGAATAACCTTTTTTATGATGTAGTCTGACCTGCAAACCAAAGGCAGGGGAAACCTTTAACTATTTTTACCTTTTTCAAGCTCATAACTTTTTTCTTTTCTAACTAAACTTGTGTTTGAAGTAGCTTGTGGTTTTTTGTGAATCTCTGCAGTTCCCACTTGAAGACTCCGCAGATGCTCTGTTCCCATGGTTATTTACCTGAACTCTTAATCATCTGCATCTCATCTCAGCCTGAATTTTTCTTCAGTGACAACAACAGGATCTTATTATTTCTTTGACTTTTGATCATGCAGTCAGGTGTCTCACCCCAAATCTAACTTATCTGAGAATTCAGCAAAATTAAACAGATGAGAGTCACACATTCCACTTGCTAATACATGCTGTTAGGTGACTATTTCATGAGATACTCCTTAGTAGGTGATCCTGATAAGGCACTTCTTCTCTGTAGAGCATTCAAAGCCTAGACTTTGAACAGTGGTCCTCCAACCTCAGCTTAAAAATATTCACCTATAGAAATATTTATGAACACTGTAGAGGAAAAGGAAGGGATCTAAAGGCTTGTTTTGCAGTGGAAGGGTGCTGGTACTGCAGTTTTTAATGTCACCAGTCCTCATTGTAGCTATTATCCCCCCAGGTTACTACTGGCATTTCCCTCTTCACATCAAGGAGTGAGTGCCTTGGTGCTTTCTAGCCAAATAAGCCCAAGTGCTTCTGTGATTTAAAGAGAACATCTTTATTTACTTTCCTTTTAAAGCAGACAGATGGGGATTATCCTCCCAACATCTGAACTATTTACTTCAATTGCTTCTTGCATCAAAATCTCCTCCATCATAATCTGGGAAGAAATGAACCTCCCAGAGATGCCTTTGAGGGGAAGAGAGACAAGGATGCTTTCTGGGGCCTCATGCTTGGAGTCCCAGCGAGGTGCTTGCTGTTAGTGTGGCTCTGATGATCTGGCTGGGACCTGCAGGTGTCTATACCTCAGCTCTGACTTCCTGAGGCTGTCTGCTGTGTAAGCTAGTTATATGAACTGTCTGCCACAAAATGTCTGCCCCCTTTCCTGTTCCACTCTATTGCAACAACTGTTAAAAAGCACAGGTTAAAAAAATAACTACAGGTAATTATTTGACACGTGTTTGCTGCTGTAAAAACTTTCAGAGGAGACTTGCAGAAAGGCCTTTTTGGGTTCTTGAGAATCCAAACTGCAGTCCTACCTCTAAGGATTAATTTATTTAAAGACAAGAAATAACAGCTCCAACTGCTGTTTCTCACTCAAAGGTCAGACTTCAAATACCAAGTCCTAGATACAGACTTCTTTCTTACTAACAGGCTGCAAGGCTGTCATTCTTAGAAAAAAAATCAACAAATAATTTTGTATAGAATGTCTGAAAGAACGATATTCTTTACACAGGCACTTTCTGAACTGGAAAAGGTCACATTTTGGCTTCCAAATTATTTCTGATTTATTCAGTTGCCCATACATGTAATAAATAACCCCCAAAATAGAGTGATTCTAAAGGAAGAAATAGTGTTAAAACTGCATTGAGTAACATCTGTAATCATGAAAAAAACCACCCCTCACTGTGTAGGAGCAACCAGCAGAGGCACTAGCAATTGAACCACATAAATTGCTCTGAAAATACTAATTGCAGCCTGCTGAAGTTTGCTGCATCTCTGTTTCTGTGGTATGATGACAAGCCACCTACTCGATATACATCAGCTCACTTGAAGAAAGCAATTGACTGTCAGAGAAGGATCATTATTTAAATGAGTTCATTTTCGAAGATTATGTCAAGACAGGAAATTGCCAGAAAGTGAGAGTGAAAAGCAAAGAAGTTCAGGTAATCTACATAAGCAGGCAGATGGTTATCTGCACCTCTTAAGTGCATATTCCCCTTTGGTGTGGGCTGTGACAAACCACAACTGCTCAGGAGCAGACGCAACAAAAGCACAAGACCTTCCATGCACACAGAACAGAAAATGAGCTCATTAAAAATATGATGGCTAATCAGAAGAATGATCACCTCGCTGGAGAATTATCTTTACAAAACTGTTTTATTCAATGGTTATATCTCATTCTGTCCCATTTCAGAAGCACTCTGTTCACATACACGATTACTCATTTTGCTATGGTATTCAACTCTATTTGAGGTGTAGTCTTAAACAATGATTAAAGCAATGATCTGGATTAATCTATTAAACCTCCTAAGAAAATCAAGTTATTTCTTCTGTAAGTCATAAACTGACCTTTGATTCTTATATTTCTTGAAAGACTCAAGCTCCTTATTCATACATTTACAATACAGAAATTCCTTTTCTTTTTCTTTTTTTTTTTTTTTTTAACGAATGATTTGATTTCCTTAGCTGATATAAAAAAGTAGTCTGACAACTTCTGTTCTTCTAAGCACTGCCTTGTAAGTCTCTTTAAGTGTAACCCCTCCGAGTCACATCAAATGAGAATAATTTAGAGATAACATCAATGAAAACAGACTCTTGTCAAAGGGTAATGGTCTCCTGCTGCTACATGAATGCAGGGTATTTATCAGAAATAAGTATCAAAGGGAAGTGAAGGAGCTACATAACGCAGGGATGCTGAAAAAAGATCAGAGCTTTAGGGCAATCACTGCCTTGTGTTTGCAAGGAGAGCACACAAGCAACACAAGATGCTCTGGTGTCTGGTGTTTGTGAGCATGAAGGAACTACACATCTAATTGCATATCCAGCGTAATGACTGTTGCATGATGAACGTTTTCAAGTTTTGATGGTAGGAGAGCAGCTATGGGTCTCTTCTTGCATGGTAGCATGGTGTCAGAGTGGAATTCACCAACCAGGTTATTCATATTTTTTAGTTATCTTAGTACAAATAAACACAAATTAAATTCCTGCTAGAATGTGCACACTGCTGTGAGGACAAGGAGGAATACAATAGAGCTTCAGCTAATAGAGTCTTTGTTGAGCTGATCTTTCTTGATACAATAGGCTTCCATAGAGGCACTCCATATCTGTTAAGTGGCCCAGCAAGGACCCCAGGCAGAGGGATGTTGCTACTTGCCCTTTTATCAGACAGTCAGCAAGAGTTGTTGCTATCACTGATAGGGCCAGGAGTCAGTGCTTTGGGGGGCTTATTGGGGCATGGCTTAGCATGACACATCTGGCTCTGAATGTGTCCATTCAGAAGAGAAATGAAGGAGCCTGGATTTCCTCCAGGAACTCCAGGCGGAGTAGCTGATCTTGCACTTGTGCAGAAACATTAGCTACCGTTGTTTTGGAAGCTGTGTTTCATCTCTCTTGCCAAACACCTGTCATTTTTGGAGCATTAATAACTGTAATAACAAGCAGAAATGAAACTGAGAGGTCCTACATTGGCAGACTTTTAAAGGCAATTCAATTCTATATAGTGACTTTCGAAATTAATTTATAAATATTTAAAGCTATGAATATTTCAGTCCTTTCATTGTGTTAATTATTTAGCTATAAAGCACACATCACACTCTTTCAAATGATACTTTTACAGGTACTTTTCAAATACTCTTCAAATTACACTTTTAAAGTATTTTAAAACATTTTGAAAGCCTTAGTCTGCAGACTGCAGCTGCAGCAGCTGAAGATCAGACTGCGTTTTGCAAGTGGCTCTCCCTTTCCAGGGAAGAAGGATGCATTCATTTTGCACACTGTGTTTCTTGCATCTGCAAGCTGGGTAATGATTCCAGTCACACAGGCACTTGCTAGCCTTCTGCTTTTGCAAACCAAAGCTCGGCACATTCACATCTAGTTGGCTTAAAAGAAATGCATATTCAGGAAAACAGTACTCCTGCCTCCTTGCTAGAGACCACATTTTATACTCACGGCCAGAAGCAGTGACAGCCTTCCTTTGCAAATAGCCAGACCATCAAAGATTTAGCAAAATTTAATTAATATCTTTGTGATAAATGGATAGTATCAAACTCAGACCTTCTGATTATCTCATCACTCTTGTATTAGGAGAATAAGTAGGTATTTCATAACCAATCTGTTGGAGCACAGACTGACATTTTATTTTAGGCTTGTGGAATATCAAAACCAGAGGTATACGGGTGCACCAATAATAATGGCATTGCAGTCAGTCCATTTGGAAGCGTTGTTGACTCCATAAAAGCAACAATGTAGTGCTGAGCTAGAGAAAACTGAACCACAAAATCTGTTAGAAATGTGCTTATTATTACATTTGAGGAAGCACATGCCACATCCAAGAGGAAAATACATGGAAAGAAGAGACCTGGGGTAGATACTGCACAGCCATGTGGACACAAGTTGATTTATTTCTCTTGAGATACTATAGAGGAAGATTACAGCAAATAAAGGCCTAATTTAGCTTCTGCTAAGTGCCAGAAGTTGGATAGGGTGAGGATAAATTCCATCTTCCTTTTCTGTATTCCAGGTGTTTCAAGTTCATGTCTTTAACAGAATTCTCTGGGAGCTGATGTCAGAGCACACAAAAATCCGGAACCCTAGAAGCCCATGAGCCTTCCACATCTCACATTTCGGCATTCAAAACAAAACCGTAGTGTTGTCTGCATCTTTGAAGTATGTAAAACAACAGGGGGTAATACTCTGTTATGATAGAGCTGCTAGCATAGTTAATTCATTAATTTTTATGAAGCATATAAATCCTGTAGTGGGAGAGTCCTGCAGGAAAGCTAATGAGAAAATTTAATATGGCTTTGGGGCTAGGCTGATGGGTAGGGAAACAAAACCTTAAGTCATATACCAATTCTCTCTTCAAGGAGAAGATAAAGATTATGTTAAATAATTATTTTCTTGCTTATGAGAATTGCCATTGTGTACCTGAAGCAAACACTGCAGTCAGGATTCTCTTTCTTCAGCTCATTTTGCTGTAGACTCTCTAGTAAAAATGACCTCCTGTGCCTTGGATCCCTGCTTTACAGAAAGGGGATCACGTTTACTGCTGGCTTGATTTGTCCTGTACTGTTCTTCCAATCAGAGAATGCTGTTTCTTGAAATCAGGCATTTTCCAGGAATCTTGTAATTGCAGGGACCTTTCATCTAAAGCAGTTAAGTCTTGACACTCCTTGTACAACAGATCCTTTGCAGGGCAGATGACCTGAAAGCTGGTTGCTTTGATTATAATGTGAAATAATCAAATGCAATTGCCGGCTTAATGATAAAATATTCAGCTGCTTTCACCCACAGTGTATAGTTCAGTGCTTGCCTGGACAGATAGGGTCCCTGTGCACTGCGTTCAGTGCAATTGGAGCTGTGGACTTGAAATGCCATGGTGCTTCAGTGAGGAGAGAGAGAAGGAGGTCTTACGTGGCTGTGAAACGTGTCCCCCTCATACTGCTGCTCCATAGATGAGGTCTGCATGGGCATCGTCGTTGTGCTGCTGCCAGCCCTATGTGGTGTTTTGTGCAGCATTTCAAGTCTCAGCAGCAGTCAAATTCTTGCTCTGCTTAAAAGTGACCTTAAGAATTCAACTCAGAGCCAGATGCTGCTATTTGTGCCTCTGCAGGGATTCCCTTCTCCCATGAGAAATGCTGGTAGCTGCAGGGCACTGTAATCTGCAGAGTGATGGAAATTTTGCTCACTCCTATTAAGCTCACTTGTGGGATCAGGATGATGTTTTTTCATGCTTAGTGTTTGCAGAATTTTTCTTTTTCTTTCTATTTGCTCATATTTCTTTCCAAATGTGTTTCTCAGTTAGATATGACTTAATACTGCCATTACCTATGCTCTTATTTGTTTAGGGTTACTCTGAGGTTTTGTAATGGGGTTACTCTGTGATGATGAGCATCTTTTCTCAGCTACCTCTTAAATTGCCCTCTCAGGTTCTTTTGTCACTGTTGCAGCAGACTTGCCCAGCTGGATTTGACATGTACTGATCCCATTCTCTTTTTTACCAAACAAGTTTTGTTTGGCTCTGTTTTACTTCTCATTTTAATTGATTTCCAAAGTTTCTGGGAGATTTTCACATCACCATTTGTGGGACTTGCCTGAGAGCAAAAAAAGAGCCTGAACAAGTAATGGCCACTTCCCAAATCCAATCCCTATTTTATCCCTGTAACTGGTTGTAAGGATAGCAAATCAGGCAATTGTCCTTGAGTTAACAGATAGTGATTCCTAGGAATACAGCTCAGAAACTTCTGGCTGTGAGGAGGCTAATGTTGCAGGATGCAAACCAGCAAATGTGAGAAAAGCTTTTGAGGGAGAAAGAAGATGTATTTGTCTTTCCATCAAGATAATCCTTAGCTCATGTACACAGTACTTCAAACTTGAGAATGCATTTCATCCCAAGTCTTTTGAAGTCCCTATGTGCTTCAGAGCTGCCTTTGGCAGAGATTCAGACTGACCAAGTCACCTTTTTTTTCCTCTTTAACAGTTTTGTGATGTTTCTTATGTCATCTGAATGCATGTCTCATTGTTGAAACACTCCTTAGTGAAGAACTTGCCCTGGTAAGCCAGGTATTCAGCAAGGGGAAACAATGATCATGAAGAAAAATAAGAGTAAGCAAATTTGCCACCTCCTTGCTGATGTTTCACCTGACTCAGCACTGTACAAAGGGTTTCTGACAGGAGTAACTCCATAGCATCAAGGTTATGGAGGCCTTGGTAGAAATGTGATGCAGCTATCCATGAAACCTGTGAAGTCTCTGGATTGTAAGTGTCAGTCCCTCAAATCAGCTACTTTTCAAGTCTTTCTTTTGGGATGCAAATCTTAACCCCAGGGGCCAAGGACTGCACACAAGTCAGATGGCTGAGCAAAGGGAAAAAAACTTCAAAGGCTTGCAGTCCTTCTTCAGGGGAATCTGAGCTTCTTATGCTGCTCCCTTTCCAGATCTCAGCAAATTCAACTGGCTGCTTGAACTTTATTTTCTAATCTCAAATCCCATGTGAACTAGGGCTGAGTGTAACACTTCAGAGTAAATAAAAACAGCTATCTGCCATGGGCAAAAGAAGGATATCTTGTTTTGAGAACTGCCTCATGGCCACCACAGTGCAACTTTGCCATGTGGTGAGCACTTTCCAGGCAGAAGAAGAGAGAGGAGCAAAATCACATCCAGCTGTTAGGGTCCTCCTGCCGCGGCAGCAAACCCAGCTGCACAGAGGTAGTGGTGTGAAATCATGGCCCCCTTCCCATGTTTGAGGACTGGTGACGGGAGACACAGGAGAGCCTGGTCCCTCCTCTGTGGTGGCAATGGTGCTGCATGGCACAGCTGTCCAGCATCAGCTCCAGGGCAGCTGCAGGAGTGTAGGGTAGCTCTGGCAGCTGGTGACATTTATTCCCTTGGACCACATGTGTATGCCTGTACAGAGCCAAAGTTTCTTCTGTTTTGCCAAGGAATGCATAATGACACTACAACCCCCACATAGCTTGTTGCCTAACCAAGGATGCAGGTTTTTCTCCATCAGTCCTTTCCATCAGTGCTTGTTCCTCCCTGAACCTGCATAGCCCCATCTTCTGTTCAGCAGAATCTTTTTTGTTTGCAAGCTTTTGTGTTGTGATGTTGGAGGACTGAATATTTTACTCCAAACAGTCCCCACCCATTGCTCAGGAAAGAAAACACGAAAAATGGGGAAGTGCTGGGAGAGCTGACAGTTACAGACTCTCAGCTTTATTTGAAATGGGCTCCCGAGCAACTTCTGCTCAAGGGTCTGCCACTGGGACCACCAAAACATCTATTTTGTCCCAACCACAGGAGGGCGTGTCCGAACAGAGCGTTACTGAATGTGATGGAGGACAAAGAACGATGGGGTCTGATTCACACTTTGCTGGTTATTAAGGGTGACTGCTGTCTTGGGGAGAAAAAGAGAAAGCCTGGCACAGCTCAGCTTTTTCCCCTATTTTTGTCCCACTGCTTTCTATTCACTACCCAGGCTGCTGGAAGCTGATAATAAAAAAATACCTTCTGTTCCAGCTACTTGTTTTTTATCAATTGCCTGTGGTATTGAATGTCTCACCCACACTTTTGAGCATCAGGCAGGTTGTGATACCTAGCTGCATATGTGTATTCAGTTGGCACCATTGCAAGTGTTTAATGCCATATGTATCCCTAAATAAAACACAGGAAACTATGTTCATGTTTGCAATAAGCAGTTATTTTTTTCTTGGTAACATAACAGGATCAGGTTTTAAATGAAAGAAAGCTGATTAGTTATGGACAGAGATGATGTTCTTCAGAATTGTTTGTCCACTGGGTGTTTGTTATCATAATTAAATTTGTTGTTGGAGTTAAACAAAAGCAAGCTTTTCCCCAAAATTAATTAGTCTTCATAATTAGAAATTGTGTTTCAAGAATACATTCAATTTATATGATAGAAATTACCTAGATTATGTTTTGCTGACAGCTATCGGAGTTGGCCATGCATACCTAATATTCAGAGATATTTTAGTTGCCTTGTTTAACTAGCATGCTCAAATACTTTAATAATTCCATGCCTTGGAGAGCTGCTGTTGGCTGAAAGCTTTTTATTGAGATGCATGTTCTCATGAGCAGAAAAGTTCCTGCTCCTGATATTGTTCATGGATAGACAGAGTTACTGAAAACAATCTGAAGGAAAGCTAGTAAGGTTGGAAGCCCTTTCAACTAAACCTGGTATAGATGGACAACTGGAGACTACTGGAAAGCAAGAGCTTTCTAATATTAAACCAAAATGTGCTGAAAATTAATGTTCCTTCTTAAAAATGCACAGGATAATGCCATTTTCTCCTACTCCTGGCAGCGCTTGCCTTCTCACTTGCCTTTTCTCCTTTTGATCAAGATGGAGTAACTGTGGCTTTTCTTCTCCCATTCTCTACCTTTCTTTGCTATGGCTGGAGCCTGACTCCAGCTCTAGTATGCACCTGTATCCTGAGCAGACGGCCTCATCTTGTGGGGAAGCTGCACCAGCCCAGGCTCCAGCACATGTGGACAGACCTGCTCCAGCAGCTGTTCACTCTGCATATCTGGGCAGGCAATCTGGGAGAAAACTGGTGTCTCAAACTCAGCAGGTCTATTCCCAGTGCTGCCTCTTTGCTTTTGCCAGTTACACCATGAAATAAACTACATTCTCCCATAAAATGCATCATCCTCATTACTGCATGGTAAGGCAGCCATGGGACAGTAAGATTACACCGAAGAGCAAATAAGAAGGTGACACGAAACACACAAAAACCCCTGCAGGACAGACTGTTGGTTTGGACCCTTGCACTGAAAATCAGAGGGGCTCTCCTGAGCACCTGTATGGTGCTTTTACCTCATTTTTCTAGATTGGAAAGTTATGCTTGGTCTTAGACATGAGAGTATTATTCAGATCTTGAAGTGCTCCTGCAAAGTTATTCTAATGTAAACAAGAAAGAAAGGACTTCTAATTAATTTCAAGCCATAAGAGACATTGTACATTTAGTTTTCTATTCTAAGGTTTTTTTCTTTTCCTTCTATATTTTTTCCAGATCTGATAACTGCTTTCTTATCTAAGCTTATGTCGTATCAGAAAGGTATCTCTTTATGCAAGGTATATCCAGCAACATCTCTCCTTATTTAGATTTGATTCCAGTTTGGAAAGAAAGCAGCCTATATGGTGAGCTAAAAAGCTCCATTTTAAGCTTGCTCATTCCTATTCAGTTAAGTACTTTGCCTGCAATTATCAGAAAAAGGAGGGTAAGTTCCCCAAATCCTGCTGAAAATCATTCAGCCCTGTGATTAGTCTAGCCTTAGGTCTAGCCTACTTGATCAAAATAAACTTAAGCATGGGCTTATATACCTGGAGCAATTCTATCTGTCTGTACAACAAGAGACCACTGAATATTCATTGACATTGTACTGGTACACACTGTGTTTTCTAAAAACAACCTTCCTACCTCAAAAAAATATTATCGTATACTTTAGTTGATTCAATAACCATTGCATTTAGCTGTGTATAACTCAGTCAAGGCGCTATGAATATACATATGGTATAAACTGAAGCCAAGGTAGACACAGCTGAGAACTGAATTCCCTGATGAAGCAACTTGTTTCTAAAGTACTTATTCTTACCCATTTATTTTAATTGATTCCAGCCTGTGCTAAGATATTTTAATGGTCTCATTATTCTGAACTTCTAGTAACTGACTTTTAAAGGGAGCATATTTCACAAAGACAACTTCAATAAATAAGATCAAAGCTATTCTGGACTGACTGGTTTGGGTTTTGTCCTTTGCAAACAAAGGCATATGCCTAATGCATTTTTCGAGAGTAGGGATTAAGGGAGGTCGGTATTAACATTAAAGGTAGGGAAGGCTGGGCCATTCAGTAGTTTGCTTTGCAGATGTCGAAAATACCATACGTCTCATTTTCAGTTGTGAGGCAGAGGTTTATCAGAAACATAGATGGACCTTTAGGTGCTTAATTCTCATTTTGAAGACCTCTTAGACTATAGTACAGTGTCCCCTTTGCCTGCTTTGAAAGTCTGACCTTTATTAGGAATACAGCAACTTGAAAGTGCAAAACAGCATAGGAAAATGCCAGGCAGTGATAATAGTGGCTCCCAGAGTTACTTTTGTAGCACCTGTAAATAGAAAGGAACACCAGAGAGGCTGGAGGGAATGGTCTCTGCAGTCAGGAGTGTGCACTAGTGACAGCTGGAAGGACTAGGCAGAGGAGAAATTACCTTGTTATTTTCCTAAAGAATACAAACAGCACTTGTATTGGTGTGTGGGAGCTCCCAAGAGCAGAGCACAGTTTTGCAATCAGGCGTTGGAGAGGAACACTTAGAAACAGCCTTGCAGTGCTGCAAGTGTTTTGATAGCCTACGTGGGAGAACTCGTTTTTTGTTTTTCTGCATAAAAGGAGTCATTGGGCAGTCATGGGAGGTTGGGCTTTGCCAGTATGTTAGTTTTTAATCTATCCTCAAAATAGGCTTGCTACTTGCAAATGTGATACTGATGGAAAGGTTTCTGGAGGAAAACGTTTCTGCATGGTCTGCTATACAGTTCAGGGACTGACACAAGAGTTGCCAAAAAAGTGATCTTTAAACACCACCTAGATACTTGATTGCTTGTATTTTTTTTCCTATTGGGATGCTGACTGAATTGCTGCAACATCAGATACTAATAAGCAGAGAGATCAGCAGGATATCAGAAATGGGATTTGTGCTATGATACCAGATGAGATCTCAGCAATTCAGAATTCCTCCTTTTTTCCTAATAATGGTATCATATCTCTAATAACAAAGGGCATATTTTCATATTACTTTGTGAGAGAACAGAATTTAATACAGTTTGTGACCAATACTTTTGTTGTAGCCCAGTGTTTATAGGTTTATGTCTCAAGTGCACTTTTCCTGTTACCCTTAACATGTTCAGCCAGGGCTGTGAATACTCAGCCGGTGCTAGAATTTGAGTTTTGAAGTCTTCAAATTTCCCCTTCTGTAAGGTAAGAGTAATGTTAGTGATGTGGACTACCCACCACAGGAACTGGAGAGCTGCTGGTTACTTTTTGTAAATAGCTCCAAGGCTATAAAGCACCCTGTAAGTGATAAATACCAGTATTTTTAACATGACATTTTTGATGGCCCAGGCAGTTTCTCCACTGAGAGGTCCAGCAATGTCAGCCATCAATTTAACAACATGAATCTATCAGGGCAGCAATACATTAGCTTCTAGCAATGCTATGTCCTCCCATTGCAGTTACCTTGACAAATCACTCAGTTTGAGATGCTGCATCAGACATTATTTCTCTGACGGCTAAACCAGGATGCTTCATAAATGTGTGTGGAGGTGGAGGAAGAAAGCTCAGTCCAGGGAAAGACAAGGTAACCCAGGGTGCCACAGAGAGGGATTGTTCCCTAAAGTGATTGAGTGGTGCCCTGAGACATTGCCCCATCTGTCTTAAGAGGGATATATGCCAAATGATACACTAAAAAAAGTCTAAGTTAAGAGTGGGCTGTGTGACCCTGGAAGCTAAAGGAAGTAGGAAGGACCCCAGTATTGCTTACTCACTTTAGCAGGTTAGAAGAAAAGGCTGCAATTTCAGGTTTAGGAAAACTTGGATTTTTCAGAGTTTGAGGAGGGGGGCAGCCTTTGCTGTCCTGGGGCTGGGAAGTGGCTATTTTGTGGTCTCACATGGAGGGCATAATCTGTTTGCTAAACCTGTGCTGTATTTCCCTCCTCTGGTGGAGGAGATGCACAGATGCCATGAGATGCACAGCTGTGCTGAACAATGGGCCACTCTAAATGTCCATAAGCAGGGAAAGGTCATGTAGGAAGTATTCCTGTAAGACTTAGCACAGAGAAAGGTTCAAATCCTGTGTCCTGATATTTCTGAGTTTTTCAAGGGTGTCGACCAGAAGCGAGGCTGCATGTGCGGCCATGCTACAAAATCTGGACTGAGAACTCCTCCGTTAGTGAACAAAGTTTGGATGGAAATTAGCTTTGCAGCATGGCTAATCTCTGCCATTTTGGTTAACTCCTATAGCCTATTGCAGCTGAAATAATTCAGCCAGTGTGGGACTCAAACACTGGAGCAGCTTGAAAAACATCAGCCAAAAAAACCTGACAGTAAACCTCTTTAAGTACCTTATTTCATGTACTGAGGTTTGATGTGCCCCACAGCCTCAGTTTTTGTTTAGATGGCGGTTTAGATGGTGTCTCAGCAGGTGGCCAAGGACCACAAATATATTTTTCTCTAAGCATATGTTCAGTCCGAAAATCTTAAAGTACCTGTTTTTCTGCGCAAATCTCAACACGGTTCAGACAGGATTTTTTCTGGAATAAAGGTGTAAATATATGACAGCCATGAACTCCTGAGCTCCTTCTTTCCGTCTCTAGTCAAAGGATTTTTTTTATAGGATGAAACAAAACTATGTGTATGCATGTGTATTCGTGTAGATTTATAAGTACCTGCTTTAAAATAAAAGAATCTGGGGCCATGTTGTGTCCATGAAACCCCGAGTCAGTAAACTTCTTAGTTTTGTTTGCTGCAAAGCCAATTTCAGCCAATTTCAAAGCCAATTTCAGTGATGAAGAAAGTGATCATGATTGGTTTGATTTGCAAGTTGTTGTCTTGTGTTCAAGATAGTATTTCAGGTTTCTCTTTTCAAGTCATTTTTCTATTTCCTAAGTGTTATCTCTTATGTCTTCACATCAGAACTTGAATGATATTGATTCTTTTGGTTCAGGTTCAGATCCTAGGAGACTTCGCAAAACCTGAGTATGTGTGAAGATTTAAGTCCTTGCTGCTTGTGATGTGGCCAGTGTGATGGTAATGAAAGTTTCTCCCTCTGCCTGGAAAAGCTTTATCTTTTCTGCAGGTAAAGGACTATAAAAAAGATCTAAGTTGTGAATTTAAACTGCAGCAGTATAGCTTCCTTCTCACAACCCACATTAGTGTGGACATTTACACCATAGATACCGCAACAGTGTTTTTCCTGGCAAAGATGTATTCACATTGAAAAGAAAAAGAGCTATGCTGAAAAATATTGTATGTTAGAATAAAACACAAATATGGGACTTGTTCCTGGTTTGATGATAGGCTTCCTGGGTGATGAAAGGCAATGTGTGTAAGGCAATGAAGAAAGAAGCTGTTCCTCCAAGGATGGGTTGTGACTGTCCTGTGCTTTTATGATTCCCACCACTGTACTTCACAAAAGTGCAGGAGCAACACCTGGCACAGCTGGCAGCACTGACTACCTCCGCCTGCTCTTCGCTGGCAGATAGTTTATTCTGTCAGCCTGGAGCTGACCAGAGCTGTGGGGGTGTGTTGCCACAGTGCCGAGTCTGCGTCAGTGCATGCTTATTATCCCCTGGTGCAGTCAAAACCAGTTCAGATCAATCAGCAAGGTGCATGGGCTTACAGGGGAAAAAGGGACTTGCACAACTATATCCATTATGGGATAGTGCAGCATTACGCTGATTTAGTGGATCCCAAAGAAAAAACATAGACTTCATCCTGCAAAACTTGTTTAACTTGAGCCTCCCAGATAGTCTTCCTGACTTTAGCAGGACTGCTGTCTTGTATGAAGCTGTGGAGGGAGTATTAATGTTTGTAAAGATGAGTGGTTTAGGCTAAAATCCAGCTAAATTGTATCCAGTTGAATCCCAGTCAATGAGCACATGCAATTTTGTGTATGATATTCTTTCTCCTTTGCTTAATTACCAAAAGCAGTTCTTACAGGGAGAAAACCTCTTGAGAACAAGAACAAAGTTTATTTTGCAGCCATTGCCTATTAAATATTTTGGTCAAAATTAGATTCATGCTACATTCAAGTTGTGCACTGAAACATTTTTTTGGGAAAAACCGATTATAGACTTTTTTTCCAGTTTCCTCAATCTCTCAGAGTAACAGGGAGATTAACACTCTGAGTAATAGAAACCCCAAGCTAAAATTATAATTAACTCTGACATTGCATGTAATAGCAAGAGAAAACTTTCTCATTATGTATGTTGTCTTTAATTATAATTTAAAGGTTCAGAAAGGGGAAATTAATTATAGTTTTTACATTGAGATTGGCAAAACTCAAAACGTAAAGCTGATAGAGGATGCTCTGGAGAGCGTCCTACCCACCATTCAATTTAAACATCATTTAAAAAACAGCTTCCTGATGAGTTGCTAAGATTTCCAAATCATGATATTCCCTTGTTATTAAAAACACAGTGTGAGACCAGTTTCCAGACCTTGTGCAAATGATAATATCTTTCAGTAACCTGAAATGGAAATGCTCAGGTCATCATACCTGTCATTTTAGAGTAACTCTTTTCGGGATGGTCTGCATACATAAATTTATCTTTCCAGGATGTGGGTATTATTGTGGCACAGGTTTGAAAACTGCACTTTTACACATGATCTGAAGCCATTTTGACATCAGTGCTTATACTATCAGGCCATAATCTTTGCATCAACACTGTGTTACCCTTAATGCCATGCTGTAGACCCTTTAAGCACTTTAGCAGAATAGAAGAGAGTAAGAATGCAATACACATCCTAATCAGAGACTTGCAGATCTAACTCTGTGTTTATAGTGTATCTGCTATTGTTTCTTTTGTAAACAGAAACCACTTTTAATAATTATTCCTTATCAATAATCTTAAATACATTTTACAAGTCATAATATCCATCACATGCCTAATTAAATGAATTAAGATTTTTTGATTGTTGTTGCCAATTACAAGTGATCTTCAGAACATTCTTGAAGTTACTAATTATAACTTATCTCTGTCTATTTGTATAATGTCTAAGCATTGTGGCACTGAAGAACAAACTAATATAGTCAAATAAGGCTGGTATAATCACATATCCTTAATACTGTGGAATTAATAAGGGTTATGCAAGTCGAGATTTCCAATTAAATGAACCCTGGAGAAGAATTTTTTGAACCCAGGAGAATTTTATTTCAGATTTGAAGGGAAAAAAAAAAAAAGGGAATTTATCCTGTGGGTCTCCCATTTTAAAATATATCATTTTTTAATAGAAAATATATGTTCTATGTTCTGTGTTCTGCAGCAGTTTAAGATAAAAGACAGGAATAGCACCCCCGAAGAAGTGATCTGTAGATGCTGGGAAGATGAATATTTATTATCCAGTTGAGGGAGCATTATAATGTTAGACCATTTCAAATGTTCTAATTTAATACAGGTAATTAGTTCTTTTTTTTTTTTTAGTGAACTTCAGAGATTAATTTCAGGGTCAGTAGAGATTTTCTCCCAGTCTTAGCATGATTTCTAGGAGAGAAGGGGCTATCACAGGAGCTCACCTCTCTGCTGGCAGCCTTTTTTGATACTGAGCAGGTTTATGTTGCACTTCCAAGTACAATGGGTACCTCTAGTCCTCTACACTACAAATACATCTTTATCAAGGTGCATATTTTGCACTGTGAACACAGGCATCCCATCATTTGTACTTGAAGCCAGGGATTTTGCTATTATATAAAAAAAGAGGGGAAAAATAAAGAAAAAAAAAAAAACAACAACAAAACACAAAAACAGAGGTATGCAGCACCTCCAACCACTAATAAACAAGAGAGTCTATGAAGTGGTTCTGAAGAAGTGGCAGTCTGAGCTCCATGTGTCATGTCAAATTTCAGCTGCATTTAATGTTTTTGAGAAGTCTTTCAGCAGTGCTGTATTATGTGTAGTTTTATGAATTTCTTCCATCTAAGGGGGCAGGCATTTTGATAGAGAGAAATGCCTGTTACCTTCTGTGATGCACTTTATTACCTGAATATACGTCATTCAAACATGTGTTTCCTTTCTTTTATTATTATTTTTCCAGTTCAGGTTCAGAAAAGCTAAAGGTAATATCAAGTGTTACTACTGTATCATCTGCTCTGGCTGAGCTGCCTCAAAGGCAGAACCAGTTTGTCCTAATAACCAAAGCAGTAGCATTTTAGCGTGGCTTCTATTTGCTGTTTGGCAGGATCTGCTTGTGCCATCACCAGCTGCTTTTGTTTCTGTTCTATTTAAATTGATAAATTGAATCTTAAGGAGTTCATTCTAAACTCCATATGTAATGGACTGAGTTGAGCGTTGCCCATTGGTGTTGAAGCACAGGCATATGCCCAGTGCAGGGAGGTAAGATTATTCTTCTGGCACCAGCTGCATCCAGAGCAACCCTCTCATAAGGGACAGAAGCCAGACCATGTTCAAAGAGCTGTGACAGTAAGTGCTGGTCAAAATCAGCTTTCGGTGTCTGTTGTCAAGCTATCAGCTATTAGCAGGGGCAGTTTATTTTTAGGCATGCCAGGCAGACAGTGTAACACAGAGCTGCTGTCACAGGGATCAGTAGGGAGCACTGGTCCTGGGACTTGCCTGGGACCAGTTGCCTCTGCCTGAGAGCAGTCTGCCTGCAGGGAGCGCAGATGGGCAGGGCTTAGCTTGGAACACTCTACAAAGATGATGATGGAAGCTGCCCAAGGTAACATTTTCCATCAGACTGGCCATGGCATTTCCACGAAGGGCATCCCTGCTGCAACATGATATCCCTGATGGGGGTGTGAGTCCAGACTCAAGCACTGCCACAACCTCTGCTCTCACAGCTTATCCAGACCCTGAAGCACCTCATAAAGTTTTCCCTGAGTGCAAATGATCAAGGACACCTCTAGCATTAGAGCACTCTGGAAAGGACAGACTTCCAGCATTTCGCCCTGGATAGGGTGTTGTCAGCACAAGTCAATCTCTTTCAACACAACTAGCACTAGAAACACAGCAGTAGCCAGCAGAAGCATCAGGAAAGGATACAGCCATCTAATGCTACAAACTTTCCTCTACTTTCTCCCCCTGAATAACAATGCAATTTGCTTAAGGGAAAATGTAGATTTGTGCTTGATCCTTAGCATTATTATCCACGTCAATTTATAATAAAGCAAGGGAATGGTTCTGTGAATATTGTAAGCCCTGGGAAGGATTTTTCAGTCTGTAGTTGACACAATTTGTTTCTGGTGAGCTTGAGGAACTACTTGCTTCCCCCCCTTCCCTCTCCCCCTTCTCCTTCATATTTCAGTTGGGTTTTTATGTCCTGGTTGGGTGGGTGATTTCCTAGGAGAGATATTATTTCTGATTAAGGATAGAAATGCTAGGTTGGACCAAGGTCTTCCTGCGTCAAAGCAGTAGTAGAGCTGTGCTACAGAAGTTGAAATGTTCAGGATCTGGCAAGGAATGTATTTCCTTTTTTTCCCCTATGGCCTTGCTCACCCCAGAATCAGTCAAAAAGAACCTATGTGAAAAGGCAATGAAAAAGGAGAGGAAGAAAAAGAGGCATTTAGCTTGGATCCTGCCCAATTAGCATGTGTGCCCTGCATCACCAGGACTGAAGTTCCTTATAATATGTACCTTATCCCCTTGGGGCAGTGGCTGCTTTCCCTGTTTTCTTCATCCTTTTGAAGACTAACTAAGCACATTATTTGTGCCAAGCCCTCACAGGAGGAATGGAGCCTGGAATGCCACTTCAAGCCATACGATAAAAAAGGTTGAGCTTAAACAGTTGGGCTACACAGAAGTTCAAGTGCCTGTGTGTAACACAGCTCCTTTTCTGCTCCCTCAGTAACACCACAGCCCGTAGGAATGTACAGCAACCAAATTCCGTTAATTCCTTTATAATGCAGCTCTTGATTTACAAGCCAGGAGCCAGGTTTTCACTTGCCAGGACTGTGCAGGCATTTGTCCTGTTTTCTAATGGAAATGACTAGGCAAACTGCCCCAGCCATCCCCATTATTATTTTTTCCTTCCACATCTAGCTCTCTTCCTGTTGCTTAGCCACAGTTAGCTTCATTCAAGCTGAGGTGTGCAGCTTATACATGTTTAAGTATATATATCTGCATATATAAGCATTTCCCTTGGCAGGCAACAATTAAAAAAAAAATTGAAAAGTCTTATGGAGAGTCCAGAACACCACTGCTGATGACATTAGCTGTGTTACCTAGCCGTAAAGGAGACCAGCTCTGTCTTGAGCTAGGAAACAGCTGACTCAGGTGCTGTTTTGAATAGAGCCAAGTTCAATAGGCACCACAGAAAAGAGCAATTAAACATCAGGAGACAGTATGAGAGATGCAGATGCATCCTTTGAGGACACTTTTTTGATCTAAGGGGTTTTTGTTTGTTTTCTTAAGGCACTGAATGAGATTTAATTGTATAAGTCAGTGGCTTATTTAAACTGAGAATCAAATCATCACTGAGAAGTTTGTTATTGTGATGGTCAATCAATATTTATAAACAAGAATTGCCTGTAAATTAAGATCTTAATTATCCAAGAAACACCAGCAGCAAATACACAGGGATTCCTGAGCTACTACCGCTGAGTTGGCTTTCGCCCATCTTGTTATGAAAAGAATACTTGCAAGTCTTCTCATAAAGCAACAAATTACAAATCAATTACAAAATACCCCAAAAGAACAGAAATGCAAACCCAGGGGAAATGCCTAGACAGAAAATGGTAGTACGGGCTTCCTTCCAGTATGCTAACAGATCCCACGACTCAGGGTCATGCCACAGCAGCCCACTCTGAGACAAACCTTGAAAATCCTCAGAAAAACATCAGAATCTGCAGAAATGTTGCTGTGAAAGAGTCAGTAAAATATGCAGTATTCAAACCTTAATGCAGAGAATTCTACAATGACCATTATGTAAAAAGGAATATATATATGTACAGTGATTTATTTTTTCACCATTATTTTATTCAGAATTACATATTTATGAATATAAGGGTGGATGGAGGTCAGAAACTCTATCTGTGGTATGCAAGCAAGCCAAATGCCAAAACCAAGCTAGGCACATTGGGATGCCAGGGGTCTTCTAACAGATTCGGGAGCTGTAGTCGAGTCACAGCTACCACTGTTGGTCAGGGAGGTTTGAGCTCTGGTTTGCTTTATTTATCTTTCTCTTGGAGCACAGTTTGGGTTGCATTGACTTGGTGGGGCTGCATGCTGCTTATTACAAGCTTATGCCTCATGGTAGATAAGTAACAAGGTAATTCTGAGTGGGTTGAAGTTGCCTTACAATCACTTGGAGAATCTCTGATGATCTTCCAGGTCAGGATGCATTTCAAGTGTCCTTTTTAGATCCTCTGACTGTCCAATGGGATGGGGCTCAATTGCTTATGACTGGTATAGATAAATAATGACTGCAATTACACTCAAGCCTATGTGCTGCAGTTCTAATCGGCTATGTTTGCATCTACAGTAACTGAGAAAGCCACTACAGATAAAGGCCAACTACAATTAGCAGCTCACAGAGCTCCCCTTGAGCTGGTGTAGACTATTCCTCTGGTTTAAATAGTTAAGTAAATTTTCCTGCTGGCAGCCTCAGCTGACAGACAGTGCACTATCCTACATTTTCTCTTTCTAAGCTGTGTATTAGCAGAGTCTTGCAACCACAGGTGAAGTGAAGCTCACTGATCTTTCATGCCTTTCGACAGGACCAGGTACATGCACACGCAGGACTACTTAGAGTGAAATCTGCATTCTGTGAAGGAAAGGGTCAAAATGTCATCAAAGCTGAAAGAAAAAAAATTTCAGGTTGAAAACTCCAATTTAAATGAAATTATAGCAGTAGCCCTAGATAAATGTGAGGGTGGGTTGGAAGTAAGTTTGGAGGCATTCCATTTACTGATTAAATTTGCTTTCATACATATAGCCATGCTAAACCCTAATTATCGTTATTCAAGAAAAGCACCCTGATTAATCAGACCTGCCACATTCATCTTTTTCTAATGCCTATTCCACATTTATCTGACTGGCAGTGACTCCTACAGAGGAAAAATTCACCAACTGATTTGAAACACTGATTAGTTTTACAGCTCTTGTATTTCTAACCTGCAGGTAGAAAGAGTCAAAAGCAGGCCTCCCCATTTTGTTCCCTTCCCTCCCAAACAGGGCTGAAAGAGCAAGCTGTGAGGCACTGGCATACACCTTCTCCCAGGGCTCCTGGGAGCACAGGGCCAGGTCTGGTGGCATGCCCATGGTGCAGGTCCAAGCTGGGGTTTCTCCCTTGTTCCATAACTAATGTTGTGAAAAAGTGAGACGCCCTAATATCACTAATTTTAATGTGGGTGTCAAAGCCTAATTGCAGGGATGCATGGTGAGATCCCGTGTGGGGATGAAGACAGGAATCTGTCTTGAGAGGTAGGGATATGCAAAACATACAAGCACAAGGGACAGACTAGAGTCTGAGTGTTGCAGACAGACACTCCAGAGCTTCTTTGGACAGGGGGTGCCCCTCCATGGGGAAGTTACTGCACAGGAGAAAATGCAATGAGAGGAGAAGGTGTTGGGAGCAAGGCTGTGTCTGAGCTGGCCAGCTGTAAGTTATAGGCAGTGGAGGAGCAGCTGGAGACCAGTTTATTTGATTAATCTGGGGTTTATTAGCACTCCCATCCCCTCAGGTCTGGCATGTCATCCCCCTCATATCCAGTGATAATCTTATGCCAGGGGAAGAGAGGATGTTTTTTAATAAGGTATCTCAGAAAGCCAGTTCTGGCTTTTACCAACAGCGGTAGCCAGGCTGTCTGAGTGGTGCAGGTTGAAGAAACACCCAGCTGAGCTCTTTAATTGTTTCTGGCCACTGATTGAATATAACAGCCTGTGGATTCTCAGGCTGTTCCCTGCTGGCTAAAATGCCTGTGGAAGTACAGACTTTGCCACTACTCAGATGTGTCTCTCGAGCCAAAGGAAATCTCTGCTTTATAGTTTTCTTCAGCAAGTGAGATGACATCAGCTCTGTGGGTGGACAAACGTATTGAAAACCTGTCAAAATTCATAGTATTTTCAGAGATGCAGTGATATTCAAGCTAGAAACGCTTTTCTAATCAGCTAGTCTCAACTCCTTCCTTTTACAAATGTTGGAAAATCTCACCCAAGCACTTCTACAATTTCCAAAGCTAAAAAAATTAAATCTAAAGAAGAGTTCAAACATTCAGCAAGAAAGGAATTAGTACTGGAGCAGACAGACAAGATATAGAGTAAATTCTCCATAGCTTATTATTTTTTTCTTACAACTGTGTGACTTTCCTTATGATAAACTGGTACTAATTAGAATTATTTTACTGATCTAAGATGTGCCAACTGGCATCCTCTGGTCCATACTGCACAGAATGTGAATGCTTTCTATGTTCTACATTTGGCATCCACAAATCTTTAAAACCTAAGATGGGTGGGAAATGGGTTTGTGGGCTGCATTTTTAATGTGTGATAAATCTGCTCACCAGGATCCTAGCAACATTCTAGGGAAAGTCTGGATGCTTGCATGCATTAGTTTGGCTACAGATTAACTATTGGTCATGAGATATGTCCTGAGAACATACATTAATAGGTTTCACAATAACCAGTCTGCAGTATGAAGAATGATTCAGAGGAGGCCAAAAATTGGTTTTTAGTCCCCTTTTGATCTTTGGCTTCACTGTGTCTTCCTCCTGCGAGTAAAGAACACAAGGTTGTGTGCTTGCTTTATTAAACAGTTCCAACTTTCTTTCCTTCATATACAGAATGATTATGGCCCTCCTGCTCTCTCTTGTTTCTCAGAACATTTTCTTCCTTCATGTCCAATGGACCAGTTTCCAACATTTAGACTCAGTGCTCTGAAGCCTCCCCTGAATTTAACAGTTATGCAGCAAGATTTTGAAAGTTAATAGCACATTGTTATGGAGAGTAAAAGCACTTGAAGAAAAACATGAGAAATTATGCACAGAACAGAATTTCTGAAAGATTTTGCAAGTTCATAAAGCCTTATAAATACAAAATGGGCTTCTCAGAGGGACAGACTGAACACTTCCTGAAGCCAGGAAAATCACCATGTAAATAGTCTGAGCACAGTGCAATGCTTTCTGCATACTTCCTGGCAATGCAAATGCTAGTAGCCCTCTTCTCAGGGGTCCTATCTTTTTATAAGCAACCACCAGCACAGCTTGCATCTTTGCTGGATTTCCCAACCTGTTTTTGAAGAGCTGCTGACTTCTATTCCATGTACAGTTTTGCAGTTCCCTGAGTGTCAAATCTGGGATGGAATTTCCATCCCTCCTTTACTGCATCACTGCCAACTCCACATGGTTTCTGATCTCTCCCCAAGCCAACCTTGCTTGCTACACAGCTTTTCCTCTCACAGTCTGAGCTGGGTTCAGACTGCAATCTCAGTCTGTTATTTCCTAGAGGGCAGACAGCCCAGCAAGAGGAAATATTTTAGGACTTATTCCTCCTTATTCCTTTCCTTTGCTTCAATCTGGTATCAAAACCTCTCTTCAAAGCATCTCTCCTGCTCTTGGCAAATATTCAGAATAATTTTACTTTCTCCCTCTGCTCTGGAAAGATTTTACTTTTGTCTCTGTCACTCAGGCATAGGCAAATATCTAATGTTGGGCCTGCTGAAAGCACTTGGCTTCTATTATGGCTCCACAAAGAAATTTGAGGTAATAAAGTCAGTAGGGCTGAGGACTTTGTGATGGTGGTGAGTTTGGCCAGGATTTTGGTGCTATGTGCCATTATGCCATGTGTATGTACAGAGATTTCACTTCAGGGCAGAATAATACATTACTGTGACAAAACTATGTGATCAAGAGATGAGAAAATCTTGACTTACTCAGGACTCAGGTAGTAGAAAGTCCTCATTAACTTATGGGAATATTATGCAAAATATCCAGGGCCAGATCAGGAGATGAGGATCTTTGGATCCTCCTGGTGAACATCGTGTGAATGCTAATGCTGCTAATTAGTTAAGAGAGATGCTGTTATAAATAGAAGAGCCAACTGATTTTTTTGTGGCAGATAAGCTGTATATGAATATAGCAGTTTCCTGTTTAAAAGAATGGTGATCTTTATTAAGCTATCTTTAATTGTTCATTACAGATAATAACTTGGTAAAAGAAAAAAAAAAAAAAAAGAGACAGCATTATGGATGAATCAAACTATGTGTTTATCAGAAACTAACATCAACTAAAATGATCCCTTCAGGCTATCTACCAGGGAAGACTGCCTAGGTAGCAGACACATGTACTTTTAATCAATGCAACAGTGGTTTTCTGGCTGACATAAATTATGAGCACTCACATTTCTCCTCTCATCATGTATTTTTACTGTAAAATTATGTCCTTTCACTCTGTCCATGGGACAGGGGACAGCGGAACTTTGCTTTAGACAAGGAAAAGAGATTCTCTGCAGAGCCCAGACTTTGTTTTGAATTGCTTTTCTCACTAGAAGAGTGACACATCATACATGAAATAAAAACCTATGGCAGAAAATCTCCTGATCTGTAGCACATGGGGAGTTGCAGCAGGCTAACAGCTAGTGCTTCATTGCTTGTATCCAAATGTTGTTGCTTGACAGTGAATTAGCTGCTAATAATGGATAGCCAGACTCTTCTGGAGTGAAACATTTACAAGAACCAATGTGCTGCCAAGTTTATAGCCAGAGAATACAAGGCAATTTCAAACCTGTCATTTCCTTACAGAAAGGGGATTATTGCTTTGCTATCAATAACAATACTATGTACTACGTTATGTAGCTTTCTTGCCCTTGAATTATCTAGGTCATATGGAATGGCCATGGGTCATATTGAAAAATGCATCTTTTGGGTCTGTGTGTTTATATAATGTATATATGTCTATAAACTTCTAGAATGGAATTCACTGGTTATGTGCATACCTAGCGCAGTTCATAGACCACATACATACAAATGTCAGTACTTACAAATTTGCCAATTGTCTTAGACAGCCTCTGTAACAAAGATTTATTGTTAGTTCAGTTCCCACTCTTTCTGTCATTCAAGGTGCTTCCCATGATAGGCGTAAGGAATCAATGCAGCATCTGAGGCACTGATTGAAGGTAAAGTAGGCAAATACCCTTGCTTTATTCTTTTGCCATGAGCGTTTGGCTTGTATAATTGAACTTCATTGCTTTATTCAGTGAAAGGTGCTCTGAGAGCCATATCTTGAGCACAGTATCTCTATAGCTGTGCTTATTTCTGTTCGTCAATACATAAAAAAATCTGGTAGATGATAAAGTTGCCAATTCACATGGTGTGGATTGTGAGGTTGCATCAAGGAAGAGGAAGTTGATCCTTCTTTAGCTGTAGGCAAGATATCTTATGCTTGCTACTCGGTTTTGAAAAGCGTTCTGCCGTTCCTGACTCCTAGAGTGTACATACTGGTGGTTCAAGAAATGCATTCACATGTCTGTACTGAAGTAAAGTGAGAGGTGCAGGTGGGTTGGACCTAGTTTTTTAAAGCACTTGGAATTTTAAATCAGAAAAGGTGTCTCAGCCATGATCTGGCTTTTCAGTAAAGCCGTGTTTCTGCTGCTTAACATCCCTTTTACTATTTAAAGAGCAAGAACCATAGTGAACAAATTCATAGCAAGCTACTGGTTTGAAGGAGAAACCTTCTGAAGTCACAGAATCTTTTTCAATATGACATTGAAGCATACAGTGATGATAAAATACACTAATGTTTCATTCCTATCTGGTAATTAACAATATAAATATTCTCAGGGTGCTCTGCAGTCTTGTCTTTTGCACATTTATTTCCTCTGCTTCACAGTCTTTTGTTACACTGGCCTGAAAAATCACATTATTCAGAATGTGCATATTTCTCAAGGAACTGTTTTGACTTGAATATAAGTTGTTTTCTTGCAGCTCCTCAAAAAGCTAAGAATGTATTCAGAGTATCCAAGGCTAATATTCTGTAGTTTTCCAACAGAGGTTGTCATCATGATCTACAGAAAACGGCATCCAGCCTTACATGAAATATTACAATGATTCCATTATCTTATGTAGTGAAATAAATATGTGTGATGCCTATACATACACGTCTTTGACACTTCACTTATATGTGTCAGTTCAAATAATGTGTTTGAATATTTAGACTATAACATTGTAAGGATATGAACTTTGAATAAATTCTTGTAGTTAATACGCATATGCATTTACCTTTGCAGGGCAGTATCTGCTTAATAAGATGGTGTTCTACTGCAGAATTGCCTTTGATTTACAGCAGCAACAATGTGCTGATTGACTCATAACAATTGAGACAGCAGGTATGGTTCTTTCATAATATCAAATGTATTTCCTTGAACTGTTTCTAAGTGCAAGACAGCTGCATCGGTCAGAAGGCACCAACATGTTTTAGAAGGGCATTCCCTTCATAAAAGCAAGTTTAAGTAATGTAAAATCCAAATCCCTTGCTGCAGAGGGTAAAGAGAGGCTCTTTGGAGAGGTCATTGTTTGAAAATTTCTTTTAGGAAGCGTTTCATTAGTAAATCTGTAAACTTCACTGCTTATTCCAAGCTAAGCAGGAAAAAAACATAACTCTTCCTGTCAACACCTTGGATTAAAAATAATGAAACAAGAATTTGTGGCAGGTTTGATTGTTCCTCAGGTATTTGTAACATCTGCACAGAGTGGTTGTGAATATTAACTCTGGCAAGTAGCAGGCTTACCACATAGGGAGGCTGTGTTAGCCAGACATATACGGTCCCCAGTAGGCTCCCTACCCAGAAAGCCTGTGCATGGCAAGGTCAGTTTGACCTTCCTTAACTGTTAGCTGAATCAGTAAATACAGCATCACAGAGCTCACAAAGCAAAGCAGCCACATAGCCTGCAATGGAGGGAGAGAAGGAAAACGGGTTTGGAGTAAAACTTATTCTTTAAGAAGTCCGTAATGTAAGTCCTACCTATAAAATCATGAAACAAAAATGTTTAGTAGATGTTTTCATCTCCCATATAAATATCCAACTCACTTGTTTATCACACAGACACACAAACACAGCTTCTCTTTTTCCCAAAGACCTATGTTCATGTTAAAGCAGATGTACTAGCATTTGGATTCACTCAAGATTAGCAGGAATAGCATGTATTTACCCTCAAAAATTGCCAGGATAAAACACCATCAAAGCAAGAATTGCATTTTTATGGCTGCATGTAAATATGTCAATCTAGTTGACTTTGTGATTTTATGTGTTCTAGGGCTTTTTCTCTTGATATTTCGTTTTGCTCAGATCTCCAACTCTCTGATCATGTGCATATCTGGAAATGTGGGGAGGTGCTGTAAGAGAAGTTACAGCAGAACCAAAGAGTGGCTAGGGCCTGTCTTTCCACTCAGGTCCCGAGAAGAGTGTTGAAAGGAGGCTGATGTGTCTGCTTTTTGACTCTCCAAGAGGCTGTCAAATGCGAGTAGCACTTTGATAAAGTCACGTTACTTGGTCTGGTCTATTAGGTAAAGTTAGAAATCAAACACGCAGTATTCTTTCATAATCATCCAATCCTTCATTACTCTTGCGCATAATACAATCATCAATGCAGTTATTCTTGCAGGGCTGCCTTGGGGCAGAGTGCTTCTGTAATCCTAATCTTGCAGAGAGAGAACTGAACTGCAGAGTCACCTGGCAAAGGTCAGACAGGAAACCCAGAGATAGAAAAGGGGGCATGACAGCTTTTTAAAATCCATAGAGACATTCCTGATCGTCAGACTAATACTGTAGGGACTGAGGATTGAGCAGGGCAGGCACACAGACATGGAGCTATGACTCATTCATCCTTTCAGTGCCCTATGCTAATGGATGTCTGAGTGTGAACCAGAGGTAACAGTGGTACTGGCTGCATTCCTGGGGTATGTATAGGTGACACTTGCTTTTCAATTTAGGCACCAAGGATAAGGACAAAGCCAAAGTATTCCCTTGGGTTTCATTTCAAAGGTACTTCTGAGGGATCCAAAGCAATTGTGGTGAGAAATGACAACAGGGAGGGCAGGAAGGAGAACACATAGAGGGCATTTGCGAAGGAAAGCTCAAGGTTTTGGAAGGAGGCATCCAGCCTCACTTGGTGCTCAGAGGAGAGTGTTGGGGCAGTAGCTCTAACAGCTCAGGAGTGAAAATGCTTTGCCTCTTTGGCACTGAACTTGCTTTGGATTTATGCTGATGTGTGCTGAGAAGCAGAAATAACACCCTCTTCTGCTCTTCATCTCTCACGAGTCAAAGGAAAGAGTCACCATGGGTCCTTCTCCCAGCCCACCCCCTTGCTGCTGCCTTGTGTTGCCTGTCCTGAGGCTCCTTTCTTCCCACTCATTTTGAACCCAGTGGCAGATGCTGACAAGTCTGGATGATGACCCATCTTCTTTCAGGACACACTTCCATTGCAGAATGCCAAGACATCTTGGGCAGCACTGCCAGTCATCACTTCAGTCTGTCATTAGCAGCTTAGCTGATTCCAGCATGCCTCTTTGGTAAGTGACAAGGTAAGCAGACAATGCCAAGATGCGTCTAGTCAGCTGTGATTTTTGCAGCATTGCATTATCATTGCTTTGTACCCTGCTCCATGGTTCTTACTTACGCCTAGATACCTGATTTTCTCTGTTTTCAGTTTTTTTGCTGTCCTCAGGAAGCAATGTAGCTTGTTGTGAATCCAGCTAGACATGGGGCAGAGTTGGGAGGTCATGTCCTAAGATTAATTTTTTATTTTGGTCTCATTCCGAGTTTTAATTTTGTTACCAGGATGGAAATCAAATATGAATACATGGACCTTGAGTCTGTCTTAACTTTTTGAGATATCTTAGTAGAGATGCTCCTGCTTGACACTGCTGTGTGAAGAATTCTGCAGCAATTCTCTATCTGGATTTAACTTTGGCTTTTAGCTGGATTTAGCTGATGGCCCACACCCCATCTTCTTTTGTAGATGAGGGGAAACGCAGGTGTCTCAAAAAGTAGTCAAAGAGATAAGTCTTGTTGCAGTGACTGTTCAATACTTGACACAGATAACTAAGTGCAGTGACATAGCAGCAGTCCACAAGCTTCTTATCTCACTTGGTCCACCAGGAAAGGATGGTGGCTCAGCAGGGTGGGCTATAGCCAAGGCCGTTTCCTGAAACATCCCCCTGCCCTCCAGGCAATTTGAGGGTGTGCTCCCCTGTAAAGCTAGCAGAGCAGATGTGTGAGTGTGATAGCACCTCCTGAAAGACATCAGTTGTGTTCCTTCGCAGGTGTTTTCTTTTTTCTTCCTGTGCTATTTTTACTCTGGTTTGAACCAGTGTTTAATTTGCCTCTTTTTATTTCTTGTCTGTAATGGCAGCTCTCTGTCATCTCACAGCTTTGTCTGATCACTTTTTCTCCTTCTTTGTTAGATGTCTGGTTTCTCATGTTCTACTTTCTTCCCCCCAGTGTATTCAGCCTTACACACTCCTCTGCACATTTTCATGTGTTATTTATCTGCAGAGCTCCCCAGGACATGTTCATTGGGTGACTTACAAGGTAGGGAGAAGGTTCCAATCCTGCTAGCTACTTGGACATGTGCACAGAGAGAGCCATTTCCATGAGCAAGGAAGATCAAGAGACTAATCTCTACTGAAGAAAGATACCTTAGTTAACCCAGCAATGCTGAGCAGGCAGTAAATGAAGCCTGCTGCTTCTGATGTTAAATGTGCCCTTTTAACAACTACCTTTTCGCCCTGCAACCCTGTTGTTTTATTTCCATTGCAGCAGCTTTTTATGGCATCTCCTAAGAGAAGTCTCTTGAGCAAGGCACTGGGAGAGCAAGTAGGAAAACTGCACCTGTGTCAGTTCAGAGCTAATGATCTGAACTGGCTGATTGGAGGAGAAGGGTCTGTGCAAGGCCACACACCACCTCCATGGCTATGCAATGGCTTGGATCCAGGTCATGGGACTCAGTGGACCACTGCTTTCCTTTTGATCAAGCTGTTGTGAAGGTCCCATGCCTTATTCTTGAGCTTCAGCCTACCTTCTCACACACTGAACCTTCTCTTTGACTGGCGTGTCTCAGTCCTTTTGTAAAGTGTAACATGTAAGGAGTCTGTGCATGAGAGTTGAAATGAATGAAGTCTAGTTCCTATGGGCTTTGCCATGGCTAGCTGACTATGGTCCTAAGGAAAAAACGATCCAAATCTGGCTTTTTGATTGCTGTCTCTCCCAGTGTCCCATTTCTGACACCCCTGTCCCTGTTTGAATGGGCTTTTGAGGTCTCTTGTACCCAGAACTTATTTTCAGAAAATTGATAGGAACTCACTTACCCACCTGTCCTTTACCACTCCAACATAGTCAGTTGAAGTAAGCACTGCCTTTCAGCCCTCCAGTAACAAGCAGGCTGAGCAAATTCTCCCCACCAATTTGCAATTAAACACCCAGGGGACCTTCAAGCTACACATGCAGCTACGCACGCTTGTCTTCAGCTGCGGCACCTCTCAGGACAGGTTGGCTTAGCTTCTGAAACCTGAAGACAGTAGGTTCCTTCAGACAAGTCTGTGCCTGGGAGTCTGCAGGACCATCCTCAGTCAATTCCCTGACTAAGGGCTCCACATTTTCTCGAGGGCTCTTATTGACCTGCTGCAAGGCTCCAAATTAACAAAATTAGATGGAGGGAAGAAGGAAGGCTACACATAAGGATATTGCTGGGTGACTGCATACAGCTAGGATTTAAGTTCCTATCTAGCCAGCTCACTCATGCATGCATGTATTTTGGGTTTTCAAAGAGTAGGAGTAGCCTGGTCAGATTTTCCTTTTGAATTTTCAATTTCCTTCTCTCTACCCCCACCAAATGTCTCTTTCTAACACAAAAAGACCAGGATAGTAGCGTGTGCCTGGCAAAGATCTGCCTGATGAGTGACCCCCTGCAGACTGAAAAACGAATAAACCAGTCAAAGGCCTGTTTAGTTATTCTTGTATTGTTCAAAAGTGCTGAAAGCCTATTCCAGAAGCAGCCATTTAAATGTTCTCCCAATCACAAATCCTGCCAGGCCAACCCTGAAGGAGCTTTCCATGCCATTCCTCGTGGTGTTGGATCACCCTTCAGTGATGTTGTGTGCTCTGTTGGCATGGGATGGTGCAGCAGGAGTCGCATGGCACTGCAGCCACCTTTCTTCGGTAGAGGTTAGTCTCTTGATTGGCCTTGCTTGTGGAAATGCATATCTGTGTGCACATGTCCCTGTGGGACCTGGACCTCCTGCTGGAGGAGTCAGTGCAGTCCTATCACCTGTAGGACAGAGCTGGCTCCTGCCCTCACTAAAGAGGAGGCTGGGGTCTGACCCCCAACACTCATGAGCTGGAGCATAAACACTAGCTGTCCAGATGGTTAAGTGGGAATGTTTTTTCCTATTTCTGTGGGAGTTTTGAAGAATTTGTAAATTATATTCTTGCTTGCTGTTTTGAAACAGAAATTAAAATATCAAACGGTTGATGGCAGATTTGGAAAAGAAAAAAAACCAAACCAGGACAACCTCAGTATTTCATCTTTGATTTTGACTTTTTAATATTTTGTTTACTTCTTCAGAAGCCAAGAAATCAGTTAACATACAGAACTGAAGTGTTTCTTATGAACAGAAAGGAACAAGTTTCTTCCATTTTCTCTTTCCCACTAAAATGCTTAAACTTATGGCAAATAAACATTAAAAAAAAAAAGAAAAAAAGAAAGGGGGCGTTGGGAAAGTGTTGTCTGTATATCCACTATATCATGAACCAAACCTAAGAGTCAAACTGAAAGACACACAATTAGTTAACAATCTTTCCACTTAAGTACATTTGAAAAAGTCAAATACAAGCAGATAGAAGCTGGGTTCACCACCACCTCTGCCTCAAAATATCATTGTGCATTCTTGTAGCCTGGCCAGGGGCCAGCTGCTTTCGGGCTTTTAGCCACAGGGTGCATTTAAAAAACATTCTGTGATCCTGTTTTCTTGTCAATCCAAGTGAAATCATTGTAAATAACCATTCTCAAGTGTGCCTACATCCAAACAGAATTTGTTGTTGGGTTCTTTGGGATTAGTTGAAGCAGGGAGCAGAAAGGATGAGTAGCTCCAGAGCAGAGCACTCAAGACCCTCCAGAGTCTTCCCCTGCAAACATCTGCTCAAGCCTGAGGGTGTTTATTTCTGCAAGGATCAGGCACTTCAGCAAATGAGGAGGGGAAGTTCTTTGAGGTCTGATTGATTTCTGGACAGTGCAACCCCCTGACAGTGTCAGTTCACCACAGCCTTTTATGGGTTGTATGAAACTCCAAGGAAAAGACAAAGCTGTTGTACACACATGTAGAAATACCCACCTGAGAGAG
This sequence comes from Psittacula echo, assembly GCF_963264785.1. Classification (NCBI taxonomy): domain Eukaryota; kingdom Metazoa; phylum Chordata; class Aves; order Psittaciformes; family Psittacidae; genus Psittacula; species Psittacula echo. Next base: position 26,600,170 of record NC_137740.1, on the reverse strand, counting down.
GCAAATCTGTAAGGAAAGCCTCTCCTTGAGATTGTTTGAACATTGTTTTCCCCATGGATCTAGGGATGGCTTTTGTGAGCTTCCCAGCTAACCTGAGGGCTGTAGGGCAACATATTACCAGTGAAGTCCTCTTTTCTTTCTTTTAAAATGTCTCTGCAAGATAATTATTAAAAAAAAAAAAAAAATCAATCACATTTTTTTTCCTACACAGAGGTAGCAGGAATAGTTTGGGTGTTTTCTATATACACAAGTGTTTTCCCTTGAAAATAGTGAAGTAAGACAGTAAGCAAGCAGTAGAAAGCTAGCTCTCATTAAATCCAAAGCCTCTCAGCTGTTAAATTAATTTCCTTTGCCCTCTTTGCATTCCCTACTCTCTAAAAATCTTCTGCATTTTGCAGGGCCCTTTTGCTGTGTGTGGAGGAGGAGGGAGTAGGATAGAGGTGGTGGCGGTGGTGGTGGTGATTGCTAAAGCACGGCAACTATTGAAGCCACTACACTGCTCTACTCTAGCACTTGCTCCCACTTACTGTCAGTTTCATAGCACCTCTTGGGATTTTGTACCGCCAGATCCACTGGAATATTTGATCAGAGGGAGAAATAGATACCAGATCCCTTTTTATGTGCTTGTGGTATTTCTGAGCAAAAGACCAGCCACAAAGTATATCAGGTGCAATCAGAATGATCTTTCTTCATTCCCTGCAAGGCTTGTGCTCCTGCAGTGTTTGTGTGCTCAAGCCTGGTTTCCTCTGCAGGCAGAGGATCTGCTCCCCAAAACAGAAGCATTTCCAGGCTTATTTCTGTCCTCTCATGTGTGAGCTATGGGCTGGTTCGATCATATCTCAGTACTCATATATATATATACACACACATTTATAGCATGTCTCCATCTCTGCCTATGAATGTGTGCACTCATATGCATGCCCTCGCACAAACTGTAGGTGGCACTTGGAGAATTAGCAAAGATGTTGCTGTGGTCTGTGCTGATAGCTCTTTGCACACCAAGCCAGGGGGAAGGAGGAACAAAAAGATGGATCAGCTACTAGTAAGGAAGGTGGAGAGAGAGCAGAAGCTCTCTGGAAAAAATACCCTTCTCATTCCTCGCACTCATGGGGATTGTGGCATTCAGCTGCTGACAGCCCCCTTGGGAGAGATGTGCCAATATCCTGTACTTTTCTTTATGGTATGTTTTATTTACCTGCGTCAGAAGAGGAGGTCTGCTGTACTTATCGCCCTAGGGGTTCAGCTGGATACAAATGTTAACCAACTGGAGGAGAAACAGCTTGCTCTAAAGGTTTTATCGTTGTTTAGTACATAGCAAGAGAGTGCCAGGCACAGATTATGCATTTACTGAGTTCCTGGCCTTTGCCTGCCTGAATTGTCAGGAGACAAATTCAAACCACAGTGTGATCAATTTGCTGTCTGTCAGCAACTGGGAACTGAAGGGCAACCCTGGATCGATCCATTCTTGGAACAGTGTCCTCATTTCAGAAATTAGCTTGTTTCTGCTGTGCTGTTTTAACACTTCAGGTACTGGGTGTTAGAAAGTACTGCATGTGCATTTGAATATCACCTTTGCCTGGTGTCCTACAGAGGGGCATATGAATTTTCCACAAAACTTGCTCTGTATATGTTTAATGCAGCTCTGTATGAGATGGGAATTGGCCACTTCAGCTGTGTGCTGTAGCTCTACAATACACAAAGGGTCCGTTCTTTCATTCCAGGCAATATAAGCCTAGATTGTGGAGATTATTCCATGCTTGCCATGAAGCCCTGAATGTCCCTGGAATGTACATCCCTACATGCAATACTAGAAGATGACAATGGAGAAGAGTTTGCTGTGGTTCACATGCTGAGAAGGCAAAAAAAGCTTCTCAGCCATCTTAAATGGCATCACATAAAAACTTGCAAAGATTCTGGCCTTTTCAGAAAATTATTTCAATTTCTCTTTCCTTCATGCACTGACTGCTGCAAGTTTGAGTGGAGCAAGGTGAGCAGATGGACTTCTTTTTGCCTAAGACTATGGCCCTTATTTATCATCCACCAGGGTGTACTGAGACTGAAGGTCTCTGCTTAAGGAATTAAGCTGGAGGTATGTATAATGTGGGCTCTACTTTAGTCTTTTATTTATTTTTCTTTCCATTTTGTTTCAGATAGATGCTTTGAAGGTGGTGCTGTTTTAATCAAGGTGTTTAAAGTGGAAGACTTCATCTTGCTTGTATCAGCGTAAGTGAATGAATTCGTGGGCTAGCCAGGACCTTGTATGAACACAGTCCCAGGTAAATTTGCATTCATAGTCTGAGTTATTCCTGGGGAATATTTGTCTAAGAAGGCTGCATTTCAAAAAGATATCAAGACTGAGACACCCCCAGAATCACAGCTTCATCCCCTCCTACCAATACTTCTCTGAAGTTTTCTAATGATAATAAAAACCCCAGATGTGTAAAATCCACAGCATTATTTCTTCCCCCCACTTCTCCACTCCCCCTTCTCCCGTTCCCTGCCGGACTCCCTCAAGTATGACATCAGCTTAAGCACTGTTCATTTAGGATCTTCAGCTTTCTTTGCCAGACGACAATGGAGCCAGTGAAGTGTGCTTTGTTAGCTTTGATTATGTTCAGTGTGGTGTAGCACAACAGCTGGAATAATTGAGATAATAGCTCATGGTGCAGTTGGGGGAAGTGCTGAAGCAAGAGGAAAAAATAGACAAGGAAGGAGAACTGGCAGCACAGGAGTGAGAGTGCTGTAGTACAAGGGCATTTTGGAAGCCAGCAGGTTTCAGCAATTCTTTGGAGTTCTTGCACCAGGTGGATCTGGTCCAGTGGTCACTGGAGTGCAGTGGTAGTTACATTATCACAGACTGTCTGAAACTCATTTCGCCATATGTAAGACGGCACCAATGCTTTTGTCTGTTTGCAAGGCCCAGTTCACTGCAGTGTGAATGTGCTGGTGAATTCCACATGGAAGATTCACGAGATGCTTTGAGCAAATTCTGTCCCAAGTCTTGGTCATAAAGTCAATGGAAGGTGCCAGTGATGGCAGGTCTGAGCAGCAATTGCTTGAATGTGGCAGAGAATACAACTTATCTGAAAAGCACTGAGACCTGCCCGTGCACACAGGGACCTGCTACCCTAGAAGCACTCTGCAGGAGCAGCCATTCCTAAGTATCTATACTGCTTTATATTATTCAAAACCATTTATCCATGTTTGGAGCCAGTTGAAGCCTGCACAGGTTTACTCTGCTTTGGATGTAAAGGCTATTTGCAAAATCAGCTAAGAAAGAGTGGATCCTCCTCTTAGCTTAGGCTAATTGTATGCAGTTGTTGCTCCATGCTTCCAGGACCAAACATCTGTGAGACTTTTGAGATTTACAGAGGAGAAAGCAGTAAGTTACAACCTCATAACCATAATGGTTGCAGAGCCTTGGAAATTAGTGGTGATGCATATACTTCAGGGCTCTCAGCAAGGTATTATCCCAGCATTCAGTTCCATCCAACCTGGCAGTTAGGTTTTTCTGAATGGTTATTAGCCCACTTTCAGTGGTTATTTTCTGTTTCCAGAATTTGTCACCAGCTCCTTAAGAAAGGATAAGATTTGCCTTTTTGATCTTTAAAGGCCTCTTCCAACCCCAACCATTCTGTGATTCAGCTTTTCTTCATTTCTCTGCTGTCCTTCCTTTCCCTACCAAATATGATACACCTATTTAAGGTGTCTACAGCTTCAAACCAGTCTCTGGATCTCAAGTAACTCTTAAGAGGCATTCACATATTCTTAAAGGAAAAATAACAGTCTGAGAAATAGCGTGTTTTGGGTGCAACATGTATATAAATATGTATTACAAAGCCCCTAACATGCCACAGTAAACTTTACTTAACAGACTGCTTAATCTCTACAAATGTTAACCTCCAGGTTTTTATTTACTGAGCTGGTGTTTTACGATGCCATTGCCTAATTGAAATGTGTTCATTCCTTTTCCAAGTGCCACTGCTAAGCATTTTACTGATATATAGCAAGGGAACTTGATGGGATTTGCTTTCTTTCAGAGTAAACTCGGGAGACAGATGGTGTTCAGACAGTACAGATGTGACAGCTTCCATGGCTTTCTTTATGGAGTCTTTCTTGCCAACTAAGCACTTTTGTTTTCAGATAACAAAATTGTAACTTTCACAGGCATCATAGAAAAACAGGCAGGAGTGCAGAAGGAAGGAGATTTGGATTTGTGAATCTTCAACAATGAGAGAGTTTGCTTCCAAAACAGATCTGGAGGTAGCTGGAGATCAGGCCTCATCATTTCCTGAGCTCAGGTCATTGCATAGAGAGCAGCAGTTTGGATAGCCCCAGTCCTTTCCTCTCCCTACTGCATTGCTTACCTGGAGCTTTCTCTCTTTTGTTTCAGACAGGAACATTGAAGCTCAGAGAAGGGACCTGAGCTACACAGCACCGGGAAGCAGAGGAAGGTCTGGGAATAGAGCCTAGATTGCCTTTGTCTAGAGACAATGAAGTGCATACCAAACCAAATCACCCTCCAGAGGGTGAGTAAGGGCAGACCGACCTGATGCTGTTCGTAGAAGCAGATTGCAGAGCTAGGTGGCATTTATTGCAGTATTCAAATCCTTGCCAGGTTAGGGAGATTTAGAACATTAGATTTGTTTGCAATTTTTTTCCTTGTACAGTTCAGGTGCTTGAAACAACAGGAAAACTGATACTCCATTTTACCTCATTAATATGATGCTATTTACTGTGGGGAGAAATGGCAGTGCTATTTTGCATGAATGATAGCTAGTTCTTTGCAACTCACTATCTTGGTTATCACAAAGGTGAAGAGCTCAGTAGACAAACTGTAGTTCAACTGCTTCCCTACAAAGTATTTCATGGGCAGTCTTACTGTGATGTTATTGTGCACCTCAGCCAGGGTTGTCCTAGGAGACAGGTTGAAGCTTTTGCCTCAGACAGTCCTTGGAACTCTGCTGTTACTGTGGATGCTTTTCACCACCAGCTAGCCGCCTGCCACTAAAACCCCTGGGAAACTGTGATAAGGAAGACCATGTATGGCCGTAGCCCATTCCTTAGGAGCAGTTCACCAGCCAGTGCTTTTGGCAGTGTGTACAAGTTAGAGAATGAAATCAGAGCTGTCCTGAAACCCACAGGACTTGTGCCAACTGAGCTGGAGCTTCAGTCCAGAACACTCTCTGAAACACTGCAAAATGTGACATTTTGGCCACAAGACTCTCTTACTTTTGAATAAAGAGATTTATTTACTTATTTATTTTTGCAATAAAAGAAGCCAATTTCCCTCCCTTGGAAGACAGCTGAGTCTGTGCTGCCTGCACTGGAGACTCAGGGCCACTCTCCAAACTCGACTTGCTCCCTGCTCTGACAGCAACCTGGCAGGATGGGCACAGTTGGAACAGGGTCCCTGGTGCACCCAGTACAGAGCTGAGCACATCTGGCAGCTTGGCACAACACTGCTATGAAGTTTAGGCAGATTATTTGCTGTCATGCAGACCAGGCAGGCTATCAGCAGGCTGCCATCATACATTTCTCTCTGCAGATTACCTGTGGACACATGACTGGAGGGTGTCAGGATCTGCTATGGTCCCAGCTGCTTCTGGTAGGGTTAGTTAGCAACAGTGCTAGAAGTACTCAGAGCAGCCATCTGTGGTGAGATGACCCTGTGTCTGTGTATTTAATGTGCTTATGTTCATGGGTTGTTTTTAATTTTAATTTCTAATACCAGGCACTAGAAAAAGAAAAATCTCTGTTTCAGAGCAAAAGCCCGTTTAGGACTGAGTCTTTTGTTGATCTGACAGTGGCTAGAAATCTTCCACAGTCTCCTGATCTTACTGTTCTGTCTGTGGTGAGGACAGCAGGCACTGAGGACATGGCTTGACACTATGGATACGATGATGGAAGGGCTATCTGCTCCCCCCAGTGGTGGACCTGCTGCCAGCTGTTGACTTCACATGTTCCCACCTCATCCCTTCTGCCAGTACCGGCTCTTGGCTGGCCTCAGAGGAGCCTGTTTGGGGCTAAACCAGCAAATCATCTTCTTTTGGTTCAGTGCTTTGGCCTAGCTCTGAGCTGGGGTCAGATAAGGGGTGTTTTGGTCAGATACAAAAGGGGTGTTTTGGTCAGATAGGCCCTGTTTTGGCAGCAGGCATCTTTGGTTGATGCAAAGATATGGCATGAATTCACTCTTTGGTTTCAAAGGTAAAGAGGTATCTGCAGTAAATCAAGCAGACTTTGGTTACAACTCTTCCTGACAGCACAGTCTCTTGCAAATCGTTCTGCTGTTAGAGGGCTATGGTTTCAATTCATCCAGCTTCTAACATATTTTGTTGTTTATCAGTTTAATTGCACTACAGAGTGCCAATTTAAGTGTCTACAACCCTGAAAGTGCTGTGCCTATACTTCCAGGCCCAATTCCCTCTTCCTCATGCAGGCATGCTGTGTCAAACTAGATAAGTGGGTAAATGCTAAAAATTTAGCAATTTAGCACGTGTACAAAGCAGCCAACTGGCAAGAGCCTTCAGAGCGATAACATGAAACATTCCAGGTTACAGAAAGAAAAGTCTGTGCTGAGGTGCTGAAATACATGCATTTAATGTAGTGTTACTGAGGTTTAGCCGCAAACCAGAATGAAAGCTATTTAAACAAATCCTTGCTTCAAGTAATGTTGCTGTAGTCCAAGTTATTGCTCAGCGCATCATAAAAGACAATATTATCCAGCTTTTGTTCAATGCCAATTACTTTTCTGCTTCAAATAATAAGGAAGATTTCTTTAAAAAATGGCTTTTGTTTAGACGTTAGGGAAAATAAAGTTAACAGACTTCAGAGCTCTGTTCTTGGGAAATTCACTGTGACACAGGCACAAGTACAACACAAAGTAATTATATGTGAATGCTGATAATGTATTTAGTGGGATAGTAGCACTGTAAGAGATGCCAAAATCCTGTTTTATCTGCATCTGCACGTGTAGGCTTTTTGAATGAATTTCTGTGTTTCCAATAGCAAGACTCTTAAGTTTCTAATGAGGCTGTAAGAAGCACAAAGACTTCTCCATTGCAATGGGAAAGAGGGCTCACATTAGGGTTTGGAAACAAGTGGTCCCCATTTGAGGAGCTCAACAAGAATGTCCATGTCAGACCAGGCTCCTGTGTGAACATGTGAATCCACTGGTTGCATCACATAGGGATGGCCATGAAGCATTTAGTTCATCAAGTGACTTTTAGAAAATAACTTTTGTAAAGGAGACAAGGTGAGGGGCAATAAACCTAGTGCTCAGCCTACCTTCCTCTGGCAGGTTAATGAGGGAGGTGGAAGGTTGGAGAAACACCTCAAATTGCCTCTGGCTCCATTGCAGGCCTTGACCCTGCAGAGAAAGCCTGCAGCAAGAAGCCTCTGATGCTTCAGTTTGAGGAGAGGTGAATGCAAAATGTGACATCTCAACAGCCCATGGGGCCCACATTCTGTGCAAATGTCAGAGAGGGAGAAGACAAAGCAACCTCCATTTCTGTGTTGCAACTGGCCAGCTCATTGAGGGCACATGATACCATACTGCTCCATGCACTGTGGCAGTCAGGGGACCACAGTCATATGCTTTTAGTCACAGCCTGTCACCTCATCAGTTGCCCTACAGTGCTGTAGGTGAGCTGTAGAGCCAAATACCACCCTCACACTTTCCAAAAAGGGTGTGTGGAGCTGTTCCTTGGAGGCAAGCCATATCAACCCAGCGATCCCTGGGTCTGCTCTAAATTCCAAGTGAGGTGAAGGACAGGTCCCTCACGGAGAGTACCATCACAGAGCTCACTATGGAGCTCACTCCTGCCACTTAAGAAACCTTATTCTAGCAGGAAGTTACACTGCCTCCCAAAGCAGCAAAGTATATATGTGCTCAAGCTCTGCTCCTTTCACAAACCAAAATACATTGTTTCCATGCCTGCCTGGGTTCTAAATTAGCAGAACAAACATTCATTTAAAATGAATGATTTAAAGTCAGAGGAATACAAATCAGAGACTGTATTTCTCATTAAAAGAATACTGTTACACCAAAAACTGTTACCTTGATTTTCAATCTCCTATAGACTGGGCCAAAGTTCTCATTATAAAGTGGTCAATAGACAGTATAACCAGTTCTGGCTACACATCTTACATGTCTAGACATTGACAGAGCTCACATCTTTATTTGGCCTGTGAGCAGCTGGACTCAGAAAGAGCTGTTTCTCTGTTTTACTGCACACTTCAGGGACCCCAGCAGCTGCAGCAAAAGGTGCTATTCAGGTATTGTCATAGGGAAATGGGGATGTAGGAGAAATGGAGGAAGGAGTGCCTGTGGTGTCCTGTCCTGAAGGGGAAACTGAAGAGAGGGGCCAGGCACTATCAGCTCAAACTTCGCACAAAGCTGTTCAGAACTTTTCAGCAGCTCTGCCTCAACTGCTCCCATCTCTTTTGAGTTTCTGCTATATTTTCTGCTATCCCTGCCAGCCATGCTTTCTTTCATCTGGGCCAAGAAACCATTTTTGCATGGAGGTGATCCTGGTCCGTAGGTCTCCTGAGGAAGCGTCAGACTGGTCAGGACAGCTATTTGGAACAGGTTGTAACAGGTTACCTCAGGCAAGTATGGATGTGTGATGAACACATTACTCCAACGGGAGTTCATAATTTGATACAGACCTTCAGAAGCATCATTACCAAATTCCAGGCGTGCAAATTAAAACTCTGGATGCTTCAGGTCTGATTCAGACTGCTGTACAGTCAACAGGAGTCTCTCACTGCCTCTAGTGGCTTTTTAATGTGATCTTTATTGAATAAATAATGAAGAAGTAAACCTATATAGAATCTGATTACATGGTCTCCAGCCTCTGGATGAGCTCTCTGTTGCATTATGGAAATACAACATTGGCATGTGAAATTTCAGCAAACTAGATCAGCATTTCCATTGCCCAGCTGGGTACCTCTAGTCAAGCTCATCTATGATTTTTGGTGATCCTAAGTCTCTGGTCTCTGTTACATAAGAGGTAAGACTGTGATTTACAACTGTCCTCTCTGCTTTTAATAATCCACGATGATACCTTTTTAACATGAATGCTAAGCAGCTGCAAGTGCCTGCACCAGCTGGCAAATCTGCCCCACAACCACTCACCCTTTCCACAAGTCACTGTGGCACCAAGACTGCCAAGATGTTGCCCTGAGATGATCCAAAGGATCTCTTTTATTTTAGTAGCACTGCTGTTTGTTATTCTGTCCAGGAGCAGTAAAGCTATCAATTGCACAGAAGGAGAACATTTTGAAGCACACTGAACAGCAAATAATCCTCTGCTCAGGATATTAAAATATCACAAGCCACAAATTTCCCAGTGTTATTACTTTGTAGCTGGCATCTGTGTGTTTTAGCACCCTAGCCTATAGGCTGAGAAAGTGACATGCTAAGCCTAGGGTAAAAGGTACAGATAGCCTTGTGCAGTCTGCTTCTGGGCAGGAATTGCTTTTGCAGACCTCTTCTCTCAAATATATTGACCTACAGTTCACTGCTATGTTTGAATGGCATGTATTCTTCACCACAATGAGACTGGATGTATCAGGTGGAACCTTGGCCCCCATGTCTGACAGACCATCTTGTGACAGAAAGGGTATCTGCAGCCAATCCTTGCTGCATTTTTTGACCCATCTGCTTTTTTGGACCTTGCAGTAATTGCATACTCACACTAGGTCTTTGCCCTCAACTACTCAAAAGTAGTTTTTAAAGTAGTTTTTAAAAGTAGTTTTTAAAGTCAAGGTCTAAGGCAGCCTGACTGCAAGGTGCTCTGTTGTTATCAGAGGTTGCTGAAGAATCAGATCCATGCAGACATCACATGCACTGATACAAAAGGTATTTCGGAGGAGGTAAGAGAAGAACAAGGCTACAGGTATACATAGACAGGCACACTCTCCCTCAAAAATAAAAAGTTATGCTTATAGTTTGTCCTTCTCAGTACTTCAACCAGCAGAAAAATGCTGGTCACACTGCTAGACAGATCCCACAGATGTGAAAAGGAGCTTCCCTTTAGTTAAGATAGAGGATGAGTGGCGTTATCGGGTATTAAGGCAGAGATTTTGGAGACAAAGGAAAACAAAGTCCTGCACTGCACTGTGGATAGACAGTGTAGATGGCTTTGAGGGATACAGGGGAAAAGTGGCACATAGTAAATACAGGGTCTCTATTTTAACACCAAAAGTCTTCACAGTTCTTCCTGTGATCCTCTGACACTGTGCAAACGTTTTCTAGCCCTAAAAATAACAGTCAAGGTTTGATAAAATGCATAACTCATCAGTATGTGCAGAAGTATCTGCAAAATCCAGATGGGAAAATGACCTTGGTTGCAGCAGTTAAAGAGAAAATGAGGCTTGGGCCAGATTAATTCCCAGGGTTGCACATTGATTTCATTGGAGTTGCCTTGAGGATGAGTTTGATCCTCAACTCCTTGAAGTTTCCAAAACAAAGCAAAATCCAGGCAGGCAGCAGTATGGAACTGATGAGGCTTTTCTTTTGGTTGCTTGGACGTTTTTTGCCAATTGTTTTGCTACAAGATACTGTAATGTAAAATTCTTTCCTACAGATCTGTAGGAGCAAGCAACAATTTTACAAAGAAAAGGAAAAACCTTCAACTGGAATCAGCTCATGCTGCCTTTGGAAAGATTTTATTTCATTGATAGGCTTATCTTTCTATTTAAAGTACTCTCAGCTTTGACTCTCAGGAGCGCATCTACTCAGTCTCTCTCTGAAGCCACCACCTGCTGGTGTGTTTGCAGAAGCTTCTCCCAAGGAACGTATTTCTGAACAGAAAAAATGTTTTACTGAGTTAATAATAGATGGGCTCAAGCTGCAACAGTTAAAGCTAAATTTCTACAGTGATGTGAACTCCAACGTTTGCTCATGTTTAGAGCTAGGTTATTATGTTCCTTGTTAATCAGATATACCCAAACCTTTGCTTTTTTCTTGTTTTAAAGGCTACCACTTCATAAAAGGCCTATCCAGTCCTCCAGACGGAATAAAATTCTGAAACAGTCCAGTGTCTGTATTTGGAGATTCAAGAAAACTGAGAGGAGCATAGGATTTAGAAGCTGAGTTTGTATTTATAGGAAAAAAAAACGGAAGGGGAATCCAAAGGTGGCGAATTTGAGCTAGATCCCCTTCCATGGCAAATTCAGGTCTCTGAGTCCCCACAGGAAGCCTTCCCTGGGAAGCTCTGGTTCCACACACCGACTGTACTGTTTGAATTCAGATTTAGGTCCTACATTGCAGCCCACTGATTGTGCCAGGAGAATCACTTGAATTTGCTGGTGAAGGGCAAGCCTTGCAGTGCTCTAAAAGTGAACTTGTGGAAGTTCGTTATATATTCATATGAAAATGACCCATCTGAAGCCCAGAGGAACATTTGTAGATGTATGACTGAGCTGGGAATCACCAGAGTATCCGTCTATTTGTGAGATAATGTTTCCTGCTTGCGCACCAGAAGTCAGTCTTTCCAATATTAATTCTGATTTCTGTTCTGTCTGATAGCAGGAGCACAGAAAATAGTGGAAATTAAAAATGAAATTCAAAGTTAAACCCACCTCTTTTTGAGCTTCAAATTGAGTTAATGTCAAGCAAAGCTTGAGCTCTAAGCCCTGGCTTGCCTTTTTGTTCAACAGTGAATTGAGTGAAACTATTTCAGTGCAGTAAGTTAGAAAATAAAACTTGTAAGAGGCAATGTCAGAGTCACAGCATGTAAGTGACCCCTCCAAGTTGAATAGGAAGCTCTTTGCCTTTGCAAGGTCCCATTATGATCCCCATATGATCAGACCATTTTGTAAGCGAGAAGGTTGTGATCCTCGTAACACCCCTGCAGCAGGGCTGCTTGCTGGCAGGCAGAGAATTCTGGCACTAGGACCATGGACAACGAACAGCGTAACAGGAGGGCTGACATCTCTGCATCTCAAATTTTGGAGATCTTGATATGATGTCTCCACAAATCAGGGTCCCTAGAAGCAGAATCACCAGGACATTGAGCCTTGTTTCTCTGTCTTTCATGGCATTCTGGAAGAGGTGTGTGGTGCCCTGTGGAGGGCTCTGTGAGGAGCCCCTCTAGGTCAGGCCATCAGCTGAAAGCTGATGCCTTGGGGTCCCACTGCGTCCAAGCAGAAACTGCTCTGCCTTGTTTGGACTGGGATGTCATGAGGACTCAGAAAGGATGATCTTCTAAGGAAACACAGACCCCTGAGAAAGGATAATGTCGGTGCACGTAGATGCCAAGCCAGGACCTGGATATACAGATTTAAATCTCACCAAAGTCCTGGTGTAGGGACTAACACTAAGATGGAGCCACTGATTACTTTTCTTCTCACAATTTTTCTCAGAGCTCAACGAATTAAAATTCACCAAAGCCTCAGTTTCTGAAAAATATTGTCTGACACATTTTGACCTTCACAATGTCATTTAGTTTGTCTATCTGATCAACATCTTCCTCCTCCCCTGTACTGCCTCTTCATTTTCATATCAAGCAAAGAGAAAGAAAGGTAGTAACCAGCTACCTAAGGTTCAGATTACACACAAGATTAGCACAGCAGAAGCGTACCGCTTTCTTTTACCAGCTCTGCTCAGTATTTAAACTGAGATATTTAGTTCCCGTGGGGAAAATTGTACTAGAATAGAAAAAGGCACAGCATGCAGCTATTATTGGGGCAGTGATTGTAATGAGCATGGAAAATGGAACAATATATAACCCATTCTTAATAGACTCTTGGGAGGGTTATCCTCTGCTTCTCCTCAGATCCCAGACTCAAATTTTTTATTTTTTTAATAATTGATAATGTCTTTTTTTTTTTTTTTGAGAGCGAGAGCCCAGATCCATTTGTATTGCTCAGTAAACATTAATGGCATTTCCCAAAGATTAATCATCCCCATGCCTACAACAGAGTAGGACAGGTTTGAATGAAAAAAACACGCCCTTCCCTCTTTCAAGCAGTTGTTTGACCAGAGATTCTGTCCTTTCCAGAAGGCCAGGTGGAATCCTTCTGCACTGATCCTCAAGTTGCCTCAGCTGGGAAAGCTCTGGAGCCTGTGAATGCTTTTCTGCACTATAACAACAATCCCTAGTGTTTACACAGGTGAGAAGAACCCTGGACCTCCTTTGCCAAAGAGAAGGTTCCTTGAAGTTCAAAAGAGAGGCAGGCTGTGAAGACGTTCAACTTTCTGTGCATGTGGTAGCTATGCATGTATCATGGAAAGAAATGGCAGTTACTTAGCACCATGGTTTAGCCCCAGCCAGTAACTTAACTTTAACTTTGTGGCCACAAAGGTTTGAGCACTTTTGAGATATTGATAGACTTAAATGTATCAGGTATAATCAAGGTGTCAAGAAGAACATGGGAAAGTTGGTTGATGTCATGATTGTTGCTTAGCAGCTGAAGCAGAGCAGTCAAGCTTTACCTCATACTGGGGTGGAGCCTTGCTGCCTTTTACTCCATGGAAACAGCCTTCAATCACCCTGAAGGCTGAAGGTTTGTAATGGGATAGGGAAGATGTGAACGGCATGGAAACCACTGCTTCACTGAGGAAGTGCAGTGGTGTCTCTTTTTATTTTATTCCTAGGCGTCTGTAGTGGGTCATCCCACAGCAGCAACTAAGATTTTGTTCCAGTTTTGGGAAAGGAATCTGTCCCTAAAGACACTCACTTGTATCTTTTCTTGTTGTCCTTTTTTATTTTCCCTTGATGCAAAGTGACATACAAACTGAGCTCTGCCGTCTAGGACCAGGGCTAAGCTATGCCAGTTCATAGAGTTCTGATGTTGGACATGTTTTGGTGATGCCCATCTTAAAAGTAGTGTATTTTAGCCTATGCCCATTAACAAAGGTTGGTTTTGTTTGCTGTAACTAAGGAGAATTTTGTGCCTTCTTTTTTAGGAACTTTAGTCCTTAAAGAGTTTTTTTGAGGATATACATGTATGCTGCAACTTTGCTGGTGTGAAGCCCGGAAGGATGGCACACACTTCATTTCCTGCTAGTTCTGATCAGTCTGGGAGCTTATACCACCACTTGCTTCAGCTTTGTTCAGAGAGTGTAGCAATGGTGTCTTTCTGGGGCAGTAACACTCATGGTATGCAGTCAATCAGTGCAGTTTAAGATGTAAAAGTGTAAAGAGAGGCCCGTGACAGCTTGAAGGATTACATGGGGCTTTATCAGCCTGACTGTATCAGAGTGCAAACAAAAAATGTTGTTGATGGAAAACTTTATAAAATTGCTTTGTTGAGTGTCAGCTTCGCTTTATAGCACATTATCACATGCCAGTGCTAACACTTGTAGCATAACTTGCTGGAGGAGCATGGTGTTCTTGTCGTCTGGTGTATTTTTCTGCATTTTTTCCTAGTAAATTCTTGACGGTCCAAACTAGGGTCATGTTATCAGGTTGTGTTCTTGATGTGTAGGTGACAGGAGCTGTGTTGCGTAGCATGTATGGCCAGAAGTGTGCCAACATCACAATTAAAAAACAAACTACGGTGAAACAAAAGGGATGCTTTAGATGTACCCATATTTCTGTGGTGTTAAGTGTTTGTTGCTGCTGAACTTCTAAAATTCAGGTTCTTCTATAGCAGCATTTGTTATCCAGGGGCAAAGGTTTGCTGCAGAGTTAGCAGGGTTCACAGCTACCATGGGCAAGGTGAGATGAAAACATTCTCATTTTTTACTGTTTACTTTTCTTAGCCTTTTTCTGTGCTAGATGTTTGCCCAATGCTATTGCTAGGAATGGAATATGGCCTGATAGTATCATAGTTAGGCTAAACAATGGTTGTAGTCACTATAAATTTAAATTGAGCCACAGAGCTCCCTAAATGGTTGTGGTATGTGTGGCTAAACAAAGAAATCAAAGAAACATCACTCATCAGGACTTTGACACTGAGCAGTAACAGAACGAAGCAATGAAGAGACTGTAAGAACATCAAAGCATGAAAACAATCCCGTCTCTGTGGACTCGCCTTTTCCCTGAAGATCGGGAAGTGGCAAATGGATATTCAACAAAACATGCAGCACTTTCTTGACATATGGCCTAGGGAGAAAGCTTGCAAAACACTTAAGAAAAAAAAAAAATGCACAAAGCCCTACGTGGTACCTGCGAGCCATGGATCTCTCCGAGCTATCCCAGGCATCTGAAGGGTGTTGAGATGCCAGGACCTGAGCAGTTCCCAGTCAGGAGCTGGTGCATGTGGACGCTGTGGAGCTGGGCTGTGCAGTCTTACTGGGTTTTGAGCTATGCTGATGTCAGGAGTCCCTGCATTACACCACAAGCTGATTTTTGCAGCTTCCTTAGAGATCAAGAAGCACACAGCATTTCCTAAGGTGTGTGGGAGGGTTTTATCATGGTTTATGCCACCCTATGTGGCTCATTATTTGCCAGGCCTGAGCAGGCAGCAAGGAAAACCTGTGCTTACTCACATGGCAGAAGACCTGCTCTGAGTTAGCACAGACCCTGGGTGTGAGTAGGATTAATGAGCTCTCCCTATGGGTCAGCTCAGTGAGTGTCACATGAAGGTGATTAGCTAGCTCAAACACAATGGACCAAAGGAGTAGACTATTCTGACATTTGGGCCTGAATGTGTCATTTCCAGGGACACTTGCGATGATTTGGCTAGTTTGGGTTTCTTGTGCTGTATCTGCTCTAGATTACATCATTGACCTTGGTAAGTTGCCCATGGCTGAGGCCAGAAGAAGCTTGTGCTACTAAGGTATGCTGTGAATGTTCTCTTCCACTGTAGGTGCTGGACTTTCCCGCCAGGACAGCTGAGAAAGGCTGTGGCTCAATGCCTAAACCATGGCTGGGGTGTTTGGTGGCTTGGTTAGGTCAGGGACCTGCCAGCTCAACATGTGGGTCTTAAGGCTTCATTTCTATGAACACACATCTCTTCAGTGAGTCAGCAGTCCTCCTGCCCCCCCTCCTTAATTTAGGGTGCTCTTTAGTTTGTGAGAGTGCTGAAATGTAGATGCTATCAGACAGTGCTAGGGTATGTTTCCAATATGAAGATGTATTAGTGATTTTGCCTCTGTGTTGTGGGACCAGGGAGTCTGAGGAGGGCAGGAGTAAGTCATTCTGACATGACTAGCAGCCCCAGATAAAACTTGCTGGTGTTTGCTGTTGGCACATGGGCACCAATGCCCTCTGTGGCCCTATAGCATGGAGAGGCTGTCTGTAAGTGCAGCATTAGGCAGCAGAGCCATGGTAAGAGACTCGTTATTTCAAGGTTTCAGCTTTTCAGAATACAAGACATACTTGAAATTCATTGCTTCATGCTGATCCTGAGATTCTTCCATAACCTTGACATTTGGCGCTCTTCTTAGCTTTCCCTGCTTGCTCTGTGCCTGTACAGGGCTGCCCACCAAGCCCTGCCACATATCAGAGCTGGCATGTGCTGTATGGCTGGAGGCACTGGGGTCAGCAGCCTCTTTGCAGGGAGCACCAAGGCCAGCACAGGCACTCCCTGTCTCTTGCAACCACAGCAGCAAAGTCACTTCAACAATTAATGTGGTATTTCGTATTTCATGTACACCTGTAATTTATGAATGACACAAACACTCCCACCTGGCTGTTTCCCCTTATATAAGGAGCCACTATGACATGTTACCACTCTCCAGGCCCTCGAATGTTTGCTTACTCATCTCTCACAGGAGCTATAACCATGGCCTGAGCAGCAAGAACTTCCCAGGCACCTCAGCCAGGTCAATACTTGGTTTTGTAACAGGAATTGTAGCCCCTCTATGATTTGCTTCTCCTGCTTGCAGGCCCTGGAAGCCAAACGTGGTCAGAGACTGAAGGTAAAGTGTGTTGGCATCTGCCCATATTGCCCTGTTTCAGGCTTTGCCCATGGGAGCAAGTGAGTGTGGCTCACTGTTGCCCCCAGACTACAAGGAGAAGAAAGCACCAGACAGGGAGAGACGTGCAAAGCCCCACTAATGCCCTAGCTGCTGCAGATGGGGTCAGCAGTGAGCATCCCTCAACTCATAACCCTCTTCCTTGCCCTTCCCCGTCTGTGTATTTGTCACCTCTGAAGTGCTTCTCCAGCATCTGCAGCCCCAGCGCTTGCAAGACAGGTACTCATGCCCATACCCAGGTTGCTCCAGCACCTCAGGGGTTCTCATCCCATAACAGGCTTAGCAGTGGTAAGGCTTTGGACTAGAGGGGTTTGTAGTCTCGGCTTTGAACATGTGTAAAATGAGATGAGATGTGTGTGGAGCCTTAATGCTCAGGGAGCGTTCAGCTGCTAGAAGGAAACAGCAGCATCTCCTCGCCCTGGCACAGCCAGACAGGCACAACCACCCATGCTCCTGTAGCTGCCCCCTTCTCTGCGCACCCCACCTACACCCTCCCCACACTCCTCTTCCTGTCACTGAAATCCCTGCCACCCTCTCGCATAGCACATGCCTCATCATCTCCATCTGACAGCAAAGATTTCAGTAGCATTTCTTGCTCCATTTAGTCATTCCTCCTTTCCTTTAACTCTCCCCTAATAAATATGATCATTTAATCCCGTGGGATCTGAAATTCCCCTGGTACTTAACACAGTAAAACAAGCCTATAAATATAAATAATTATGATAAAAAGGCATAAAATGCCAGACTTGGGTCAAACATACTCACACAGTGACACTAGCAACAAATAACTGCGTAGTGTTTGAACGCAGATGGAACATAGAGTAGCTAGCTGTTGCTCATAACTGTCAGACTCCTAATTTGGACAGGCCATATTTTATTGATAGCAGAGCAAACACAGTCATGATCCATCCCTACCTTTCCTGCTTTATGAAAAATCCCATCCATCCCCCGGGAAGTAGGGATGAAAAAACAGTGGTGTGAACATCAGGTGAAAATATAAGATGGAAAGCACAGTTCTAGGCTGCGTTTCCCAAGTGTTTCTTGCACATCATATGCTAAGTTCAATTTTCCAAAAGCTTTGTTTTATTTTTAAAGGTAACATCTTTATTATTATTATTATATTTATTAGTTATTATTATGCAGAGATGAGATTTTTTTCCCCCTTTGATCACAGAGCAAACAGTTTGCTTTTGAAAATGTTAATGGAGTCCTGATTTAAAACTTTTTTCTTCATATTTTTTTGTTGTTTTTGTTTTTTAAAACGTTGCAACAGGCAGGATCTGGGATTCGATTTCCTTGTCCTACACAACGAAAGATTCTGGAGTTCGGACTCCTAGCCACTACCAGTAGGTCCTGCCTTGCTCAGTTGTTGTCGTCTCAGTGTGGTTTCGCCAGGTGGGGTGGGTAGGTGGGTGGGAGGGGAGGAGTTGGAAGAAGGGAGGGTATTTGTCAGCTATGTCGAATCTTGGTTAACAACTTTGCCTCCATTCATAGTTGGTGTCCCTGAACTTTTTCTTGAGCGTCCTTGTTTTTCTCCAATTTCATGCAGCGATGGCTCTCTGTACATGCACACTGCAAACAGAAAAGATACCCATTAACAGCACTGAAGTCACAGACATTAGTGACCAATAATGAACTATTTCTTTGTATTTGAGGCTGAAATTCCAGCCTCAATGCAAAACTATACACACTTACAAAAATCTCAGTGACCCCGCAGGAGAGCCTGTTATCAAGCAGGATGTCACCTGCCCTTGCTGCCAGTCAGACCTTTTTTCTGTCTCTGGATTCTTCCAAAGGCACAGAGAGAAACTTGGGATTTCTCACAGATAAGTCTTTCTAGGATTTTGTGCTTTACTGTTTTTTTCACATTATATTCATACATATAAAATAAATCTTCCAGTTCACAGCACTGTGTATTGTCTTGAGATGCTGCTAACAGGTCCAAGAGTTACCCTGTCCCCATCTGTTAATCTCCAATAGGACGCCCTTGAGAGTCTTGAATCAAAACTACCCTTGCATCTGAGCCACCTAAGCCTTCTGGGTGTTAAGTAAGTTCTTGATCTGGAAGTGGTGCTCAAGCCCATTTGGCAAAATTCGCCAAGAGCTGAGGTCTGTTCTTGGCACTTTTTGGTTTTCCCCCTGTAAATGAAGACAGCCAGCCAAGGTCAAGGCTGTGAGCAGACACATTGAGATGAGTTTAGTGACAGCAAGCCAGGAGCCATCCCAGCTCTGTGTGGTCACCTGGCAGCACCTGAGAACAGGGTGCAAGGAGGGCATCTTCTCTCCAGACACTGGGTAAGCAATGTGTGTCCTTTAAAAATGTACTTGCTGGAGCCTAGACAGCCAATAAAGGCAAGGTCTGTCCAAGCCATGGCATATCCCCATGTCCTGTGCAGCATAAAGCATTTATCCAATTCACCATGCGGACTACGTCCTCGTGGCTGTCCTCACGCTGTGTGAGGTGTGCCAGAGCAGGGGCACACACTGAGCACCTTACAACAAAAGGAACATCTCTGATGAGCTCATTGTAAATGTGGTGGGGTGAGGATGTGACTGAAACAGTGAGACATCTCAAGGGCAGGCACATGGCAGTTGAGAACTTAAGGTAGGTCCAGACTGCAAACGTCATTCCCAGATCTTTGCAAATATTAGGATAGAAAGAAATGATTGTGTACTGCTTCATTTTGAAAAGCTGTCAGGTCACAAATAGCACAAAGTTCAAACACAGGAGATACAGCCCATCAGGTTTTGTTCCAGGTAATCAACAAGAACAAAATTGCAAAAATTATCTGAAGAAACAAAAAAATACCCCATGTATGAATCTGTCATGTAAGCACTTATATTTATAACCTCCCCTGATTTGCAAATAAATCCTGACAATTAGAGGCAGGTTGCAAATGACATTATTGCTCTGCATTTCAATTCTAGCTAGATAAACAGTTACAGTAGTGTGCAACAATAAAGGACAGAGATAAAGTGCAGTCAACTGTGTATTAATAGGGGGGATATTGCATTGAATACATGAGCAGTGAAAAAATATTACTTTTCCCACAGAGCATTTTTCATGCAAAGCTTTCAAAGCAGTTTAAACTCACAAACGCTAGCCGAGCCTCCCAGCGTGGCTGCAAGGCAGGTTTGCTCTGCAAACTGTTATTGCTACTGCAGCCATTTTTTGATGAAAATGAGAAAAAACAGAAAATGAATGATATCCCATGGGTCTGGGCCAGGATGAGCAATGCCAGGACTGCCCATCAGCTGGCCAGACTATCGATGCTGTCTGCATGCTGCAAGGAAAGTGCGTAGCATGGCAGCAACAGAAGTAAAAGGGCTCTCACATTCCCTTTCAGCGGCTGAGCTGCCCCTCACACCTTGGTGAGTGTCACTCAACAACCTGGCAATGGTGAATTTGTCTGTTGTGGCAAAGTACCTAATACCATCTTAAAGAGCAGTATGAAAAGGTTAACAACTGAGGAAAACGTGTATCCTTGTCATTTCTCAGGCTGAGTTGCAGAGCCTTTTATGACACTGAGGATGCACATCACTTCCGTGACTGACCTAATTCTCTGACATGACATATGCCCAGCAGAGTTGGGTATTTGTGCCAGCATTGCCCCAGTACCCCTAACATTCCATACACAAATTCTTGCCTCTGGTCTAACATTGTCTTCACAATCTCTCAGGTTGGAAGCTGGAGCTGGAGGGACCACCATGACTATCCCTGCACATGCTAAGTTCATCTCACCCACACCCATCCCCAGTACCCTATTGAGCTGGGCCAGATGCTTAACCACAGCGGCTGAGCCTGTGCAAAGTCCCCAGCAGCAGCACCACAGCAAAATGCCTTTCCTCAGCTCCCTACCTCTCACCATGGCCTTTGGGCAAAAATGTTAAGCTGCTAACAAGGCCCATAGAAAAACAAATGTAAGTCAGGCTGCAGAAGTAAACAACATTTGCAGCTAAAAATTAAGAAAACTCTGTACCTAGCAAGCAAATAAGCCAGGAATTGTAGGTATATCTTCCAGTCTAGTGCATGATAAAAGTACTGACATGGGGCACGGCTAGAGGCTGCTCACATAGTGCTTTTCAGTCGGAGCTGTCAAAGCCTCTGTGCCAGATAGGCTGTGCCAACAGACCATGCCAGAAAATCTGTAGCAGCATAGAACAAGCATATTTTCAGTATTGATCTACACCTACAGTACCAGTGTACACAGTATTTATATGGCATCATGCACAAGATGGTGCCTGGATATTCTCCTACACAAGAGTCATGTGCTGAGCTATGGCAATTGCTCTGTGATGGCTGCAAATCTGTGCATACTGAGACCTCATAGCAGCCTTCCAGTATCTGAAGGAGGGCTATAGGGATGCTGGGGAGGGAGTATTCATTAGGGACTGTAGTGACAGGACAAGGGGTAACGGGTTCAAACTTAAACAGGGGAAGTTTAGATTGGATATAAGGAAGAAATTCTTTACTGTTAGGGTGGTGAGGCACTGGAATGGGTTGCCCAGGGAGGTTGTGAATGCTCCATCCTTGGCGGTGTTCAAGGCCAGGTTGGACAGAGCCTTGGGTGGCATGGTTTAGTGTGAGGTGTCCCTGCCCATGGCAGGGGGGTTGGAACTAGATGATCTTAAGGTCCTTTCCAACCCTAAATATTTTATGATTCTATGTGCACACTGACACACAGGTGTGTATGCACACTGCTGCACAAGTGGGGTTTTAAGGACAGTTTGATATGTTGTACAACACAAGCTATTGGACTGCAGTTCGTTACTCCTTGTACTGAGGAAGCTTGAGTGTGACTCAAGCATGGAGGTGTTAGTCATGGACCAGGAGGCGGGAAATGTGTGTGTTTGCAAATGGGTTGTTGTGAGTGCTCAGGTCTCCTCAGTTTAAAAGAACATCTTGGTGGTTCAGGACTAGCAGCACCCACTGACAGGTCTGTTTGGGGTCTCTGTGGGTGTGTGAAGACACACTGCCCCTGTCACCTGCATCAAGGTAAACTAGCAGCAGTGTGCCTATCAGCATGCCCAGACACTTGGGAGGGCTGCTGGTGCACACAGCAAAGGCAGCTTTGGAAGGATGAGCAATTTGGCTAGAACAAGAGTCCCCTCCCTGCTTTGCCTTGCTTCTCCCACCCACCCACACCCACACACCAAGCCAAATACAGCCCTTAAAGTCTGAAAACCAAGCTAATGCTTTGGAGCTTCAATCAGATAATCAGCTCCTATGTCCCAGATTCTAATCAACACATCCATATTCATGCTTTAATTGGAAAGTGTTGTTAGCTTGATCTGCTGAAGAGCCACAGGCGTAAACGGAAGGGGGTGAGCAACAGTGGAGCTGTGCCCATATCTGGTTCTTGAGACTTTCAATTCCCTGCTTCCCTGTTAACCAGCAGTACCTGCCATTCGCATGCACATGGAAACAACTCGCCAATTAGGCAGACGGTAAATGGGGGGTACAAGTGAGGGGAAAGAGAGTGACAGAGAGCATCCTTCCTGAAGGTGAAGGTATGGAGTGGGCTGCCTGTCACCCAGGAACAGCTCAATCTCTTGCCTATGCGCTGGCAAAGGATCCCAGCCTTATTTCTGCTTCCCAGGCATGGCACTGGCACACCACCCACACGGTGAAACCAAATTCACCCTGTGCTGCTTCCCTGGGTGTCAGAGACTGCCTGAGTTTGGAAAGAACACACCATTTGGTGTCCTGATGCTAGTATTTCTCATTTGGCAACGCTGCAAGTTGAGGAGGTTCAGGGGATGCAACAAACTTGATTTATTTTCCTTAGAATACAAGGAAAAGCTTATTAAAGGATCTTAGATATATCCCGTCCACTTAGCTTCACTCCTGCCTTTCCCTACCCCAGATCCTAGTGAATTAGAAGGAACCAAATTTTTCCCAAGTTGCAGCTGAGCAGGCAGGCTGTTAACCAGGCAGGATCACAACACATCACGATAGCATCCTGGGCTGGGGTCTAGGCAGGGCTGGGCTGAGAGCACATCCTCTGGCAGGCAGCCTGGGAGACAGGCTCTTTTCCTTGACAGATGCCACAGCTTTGGGTGTTGGTATCTGCAGTAGCGGCTACATTAGCTAATGCTTCGGTGGAGAGAATTAATTGTCTGAGCAGCAGCTAGGAGCAGGAGGGAGCAAGTGATTATGCACCCTCGTTTTCTGCCTCTAATTACTCTGTTCTAAACCCAGTCCCAGCTGATGCATTTCAGAGGCATTTGAGCTCGTCTCTATCTGGTGGCTAAATGTGCAGGATGCTGCCAGATGGAATCACAGTTTGTTCAGATAAGAAAAGCAGCACAGACAAAGCACAGGATGACAAAAAGCCAAGCAAAAGCAGGTTAAAATATATTGTATTTGCCATCTAGTAAGATTATTAGGAGTTTGATAGATGAACAAGTGAGTGTGGGATAGAAAACATACCAAAGCCTTCCCCTTTGACCTCTTTTGGATGTCAAAATTCAGATTCAAAATTCAGATTCAAAAGAGGAGCTGTGTTAGTGAAAACTGATACAGAGTGTAGAGCTTTATTGTTGTGTTGTGGTTTTTTTTTGGTGTTTTTTTTTTTAAACAACATTTTTTAGGATGCTTTGTTCATTAAGGTGATACCTTTGAAGCATTTTCACTAGGCCTACCGCATCTTCCTACTCAACAGTGTCTCATACTTCTTTACAACATCTGAGGACTTTGCTTTAACAAAACTGGCATGTTGCATCCCTGGGAAAACACACTGGAAAAATCTGGCTACTGTTCCGTGCACAATGGTATTCATCAGTGGTAATGAATGGATCAGACTAGTCATTGACAGGTGACCTTCATATCTGAGGTATGTTCACATCATGAGGGCTGAAGCATCATGAATTTGGAGCTAGGGGCAGCTCTGTTGACTCAAAGGAAATGTCTTCTACTTTCTGTGGCCAGATTTGCCACCTCAAAAGCATCCTGGCCTGGGTCAGGTGACAGATGAAATGTAGCTCTTTTGGGAGAGCTATCTGGAAATGATGTCTTCAAACGTAAGGCAATATAAATAACACGAGCACATCCACAATAAGTATCTGATAAAATTATCACCTAAGTGACTGGTAAGTCTTCCATCATTTGAGATGGGTTTACATATTTAAAAGAACAAGAAGCACTGTGGACCATAGTGTCCAGCACTAATCACTACAAGCAAGCACTCAAAGAGACTGAAATAGGTTTAAAAGATTGCTACGTCTCCAAGTGACAATTATATTCAAGTTAATTTCTTGTGCGGTCTGGTTGAACCTATACATCTGCACTTCAAGGGCTCATTTAGCTCGAATGATCAGTGATCAGAAATAAAAATATCAAAAGAAATGTGTTGCGTATGTGTGTTTTTAACCAAAACTGGCACCAAACAGTACATTAACTGCTGCCTGCCAGGCTGTTTGTCTTGGCTTTGGCTGTGGACAGATGGAGGAGGAACTTAACGTTTCCCCTGTTATTACTTATCAAGTTTTTTTGCTTTCATATTGATTAAGCTTAATACTATTCCCAAAAACAAACAAATCCTACCTAAACTAAACCAAAAATCCCTCCTACCAACCAAATCCGAAAACTTTTCCAGTTGGTAGCTAGTGACTTCTGCACAGAACGCATCCAGCATCCTGACAATCTACAGGAGTCAAAACAGTCTGTGGGATTAACACAGCATAAAGCTGTAGTTACTAAAAGCCACAGATAACACACATACATACATACCATTGTATATATGCACATGTAAATATATGTAGTCCTTAGAAATTATATGGAAGGACATTTCGTATTTATTCATTAGTTTACTTCCCATCTGTAACTTTGAGGAGAGGACTTCTGAATTCAGAAAGCAGTATGAAGCAAAGGGAGTCAAATGAGCTTCAGGAGCAATGTCGGCTGTTTTGTGTTTTCTTTCCCTACAAACGCTCTCTCAGCTAAGCTGCTGCATGATTTTTCTGCATTTTGCAAACAACTGGGGAGTATCATCTCAGAGATAATTGCCATTGAAGTAGTAGGTGAAGTGATTCCTAGCAATGTCGCACCTCTCCTTCCCAGGGGACCAGATTCCTCCTTGCATAGATTACTGTGTCAGCCATCATGTGGCAGGGCTACTGCCGGGGGTGGTACAGAGCAAAAGGAAACCTGGGCACATTACTGCAGACAGAAGCTGCAAAGTACTGGCCTGAATAAGCAGCAAAGCCCACGTGCTGGGGCATGCCACAGGATTTAGCAGAAGGAACATGCCAATATAGCAGGGGAGTGCTTTGAATACTTCCTTAGAGTCATGACAAAGAGAAAGAAGCTGTTAAAATAGGGTAGGAATTTCCCCTTTTCTGTAACATCTCTGCTTGCAAGATCTGCTCGCAGAGACTTTGATGGATGCAGCACAGAGAAGTCACATGGAGCTGAGAGCGTTTTACTCTAACCATCCCCACAAGCCTCTGCTACCTACAATGAATCTTAGGCTTGGGAACAGAGTTCTCTGTCTGGAGTCACAGTCCCAGACAGCTGAATGCTTTGGGAAGCTGACACGTGCCTCGCCTTGGGAGACTGCCAGCCCTTTGATGCAGCAGTGCTCACAGAGGCTGACTGCAAAGCATGTGGAGGAGGGAAGGAGTGGAGGAGCCCTTAATTTGGCTGCCAACTTCCAAAGCGCTCACTCGCTCAGGAGGTTGTGACAGCTGTGATTGAAGCAAGCGTGGGAGGATGCAACTGCAGGAAAGGGAAGCTCTCGAGCTGGGCTGGGTTTTTCAAAATGAAAGCCAGAGTGGCATTTGCTGCAATGCGAGCTCCGCTGTGGGTCAGGCACCTCCAGTAGGTCAAGGCTTTCCAAGAGGAGAGCCAGAGGAATGGCCTAGTTTAATGCATGCAGTAGACAACTATTTGAGCTATTTAACAGACACCACACTACAACAGAAAAGAAGCCTGGATTCAAAGGAACCCACTGATCAGTGCCAACACTCAGCCAGGCAGCGAAGAAATACCTGAAGGAGCTGGAAACCCAGTTGTGAAAGCTAGCACTTGCAAAATACTCTCCTCCCTGCCAAGGCAGGAGATGAGCCAGAAGAGAAGCTGGTGAATGACCCCATGCCTGAAATAAGCCCCATTCCTTAGCAAAATTCAATGAGGGCCCAGGGCATCAAGCACACTAATGCCTCAAATAAACAAGAAAAGTCTCCCAGCTGCAGAAAAGCTGTTGAAAACAAGCATAGGACAAGCAACCACAGGCCATTCTCTGCTCTTCCAACATCTCCATGTCCTCTGCAAAGGCCACAGACACTCTGGGAATGCCAAGCTGAATTTCTCTCATTGTATTTTGCTTCAGTGGTCCAAAAGATGATTTCAGCCTGCCTTCCTGAACTGGCCTTTCACTCACACATGCACACTCATCTGCTCCTGCACCTTAGCTGGGAAGCTGTTAAAACAGCTACTAGTGGAAGGACTTAGCTGTGGTTTCCACCTCTTGTGAGTGGTACCTGCCAGAAAAGCATCAGTTCATTCCTTCTCTCCGCATGTCCAGCCCTGACCCCACAACCAACATGGGGGTAGTGAAAAGGGACACACAGCTGCACAGCTGAAGACAGCCCCAGCCTGATGTGCCCCTGAGGTGGCCATGGCAGGACTGAGATGGGGTCAGAAAGACATACATATTTTGGGGATCAGAAAGCAGCGCCTTTTCCAAGCAATAGAAGAAAAGAGATCTCCTTGTTTCCAAAATCAAGTTAGTACTTGTTAAGTAAGTACTAGGCTCATCGCACTACATCTCTCCATTTGTCAGCCCATAGAAAGTAAAATACCATGGCATAAGCCTGTGACACATTTCAGTAGTGTACAGTCAAGCAGCAGGAGGGCAAAACTTCTACTCTATGACTTTCGCTGAAGCCTTACACGGTGATGAAGACATACATCATGACAGCATCTCATCTAACTTTGGACGTCTATGATAAGATTTCTCTACCTATCCAGTAACTAACCAGGATGTCTTTGCACATGAGAAAAAAAAAAATTAAGTCATCTTAGGGTAGACATACAAAGCACATCCACATCTGTGCTGGTAGAACCCATTTCTCTTCTGTTACATAAGCAGAGCATCAAAGTCTAAAATGAGATGAGATAAATTCTATCTCTACTGACTCTACATGGGACTTGAAACCCACTGAATGACATTGAGAAAACTCTCACAGAGAACCCACATTGTGGTTACTGCTGGATCAGAATCCCTTTAAACTGTTAGCTGCTCCAGGGCTGCTTTCCTTTCCCAGTAACTTCTCATGTTGCTGGCCTTTTAAATTCATCCTTTAGCACCCCAAAGCTGATAAACCTCTTTGGGATGATGTGCAAAGTTTACTACATGGGAAGGAAAGCATATGAAATATAAAAGTGCAACCCACCACCTTTCTGAGATGTTACAAATACTGTCCTTGCTTTCTGCTCTTGCAGCCAACACCCCCATCCAGAAAGCCCCAAATCTGAACTTGAAGACTCTCCCCTCCCATGCCCTGCTGATGGAGGGAGTGGGCAGATTCCATACCTTCAATGGGTTTGGGTACAAAATGTGATGAGGGTTTGGTTTTTTTCACTCGGTTTCCTTTCATAATTTGACCTTCTTTATTGAGTCCCAGGAACCACGCTCGTCCAGATTCTTGCTGCCGGTACAGCGTGGAAGAATAAATAACGTAGTAGTTTTCAAAGACAGATTCCTTAAATTTGCACTCTGGTGTGAAAACATCCTGCAGTGAGAGAGAGAGAGAGAGAAAGAGTGATAGAAGGAATTAATCACTGATCTCCTAAATTAGGCATCACTGAGTGATACATGATGGTCATGCATTGCAGTTAGTTTAACAATGGAAAACAACAGGCATCAGCAATACCAGTTCCCAGCAATAACACATCTAGAAAGCTCCCCACTGAAAGGGAAGGCTCTCCTTCACCAGCAGAGCTGTGGTTCGCAAAACATTCTACACTGAACAGTCATAAAAAATGTGCAGGAAAAGTCAGGAATTTTCCAGGATTTAGACTGAATATGAAGCAAAATTAAAGAAGAGAGCAGAGAAGCAGAGACAGCCCTGCTGCTCATTGGCTGTTCCCAATGCCTTCCCCAGGCTTTGCTCTTACCTTCCCTGAGATGTGCAATTGTTGTCTAAAATATTGAGGCTTCTCCAAACTCTTATGGGCAAAAGGCAGTTTATTAGGAGCATTTAAGTGGATTTAGAGAAACAGGAGTGCACAAGCTAGTAAATTATTTATTTTCAAAAGTGATGGGAGGAAATGCTGGCACAAAGCCCAGAAATCACTCAATAAAGAGGAAGAAGTAATTTCAAAGATTTCTGACACAAATATTTCTTCAGATACGGAGAACTGGTCCCACATCTGATGAGGAACAGAGGACACATGAGTCTGTCCAAGTCATCCCCAAAGTGGGTGCTGGCTGTGAGAGTGGCTGTGCCTTTGCCACTTGCGCTGGCTTTTTCAAGAAGAAAACTACACTCACCTATGGACCGAAACTTGTCATGTCCCAGTAACTTTTCATGATTTAACAACAGGGAAAAACTAAACCTCTTGTAAAAGAGCTAGCTGGCAGGGGAACTCTGTGACAGTGGGCTCCCAAACCTTCACTGAGTCAGATGTGGTTGTTGGTGGGTTGTTATTTTTGCTTGGACTTTGATTCTGAGCAGAAAATTCATCTTGGCAAAACAAATTTTCCCACTGGGTTCCTTAAAGCTATGACATTATTGCAAAACAAAGCCCAAGCCACAATGAAGAAAAACTGTTTTAACAGAAAAATCCTTTCTTGTAAAACCCCAACAAGGTATCTCAGAGCCCCATGAAAGAAGACAGGTGCTGGTACAGGTGAGTGATGCTCTCTTCCAAGCCCTTCCCACTCAGAAGTCTTTGGGAGCTTCTCTAACCTTGCTAATGGAAAACCCATGACCAACATCTGAGAAAAGCATTTGGAGTAATGCCACCTAACTACCGCAAACATCATTTAAGAGTGAATATTCTGAACATTCAGCAGAACTCAGGTATGTTTGTGAGTTATATAAAGTGTTGCTGGTCTGACAAAAAATCCAGTGTGCAACAGATCTACAGAGCCAGGCAGGCTTTAAACCACAGAAGATAAAGCACAACAGAAAGTGCAGACCTGTGCTGCACATGTGAAATTTCCATCCATCATTAGTGTCACACAAACACTGTCAGCCCAACAGGTCATTTTGCCCTATCTGAGGGAGTCTTCCTTGCTGGAGAAATAAATATTTTAAGAAGAGAGTGAAACAAGTTAAGAGAAACTAGATGACTTAGAACACTACAAAACAGTGTTTGACATATCTTCCCAAAAGATTAGTGTTTAAGCATTCCTTAAATCTGTTCTTTATCTCCAGGCTTTGTCTTGCCTCTGAAGACAAAGTCAGGCAGTTTGCTGCAGCTGCCTGAGAAGAGGTGGCTCAGGGACTCTCCTTGGCATCAGGCACAGCCAGGCAGCATGTCCTGTGGTGGAGAGCATCTCTAAAACCAAACCGACTTACTCAATCCCCTTTCCCATGCCTTCATTACCCAATCAATATAGACTTATCAAGAAAATTCCCTTTAGGTGGACTGAAAAGTTGGTAAGCTCTGAAGGACAGCTACCAACCTGACCAAAACATGGAATGTACTGTGCATGAGATAGATAGCCAGATTTTTAGCATGTGTTTTAATTTCAGTTTGGAAAAGAGACTATTTTGTATTTTCAATAAAGAAGAAATATAAAAGCTAATGCATTTTGAAAATGTAATTTCAAAAAGAAAAAGAAAATTAGATTTTATCTAAAAGTTATTATAAATCAAAATTTCAGATAAATATCTACTGCAAAATACTGCATTACAATATTTCACAACATGCATGCTCATAAAAGCAGCTGCTGTACTCTATAGCCACTTGTACCAATAAAGCATCAAAATTACTATATTATTTTAAAGGAAATGTATTTAAAACATAAACCTAATGAAAATTTAAGAAAAATAAATTGAAAATAGTGATTTCCTTTAAATGTTTAAGCTCTTCCACAAGCAAGCAAAACTATTCCATTGTTTTTGTGAGTTGGCTGGTTGATTCCTCATCCCCCACAATTCAGTTGAAATAGCACTTCAGGACACTAAACCATGGCAACACCACCAAGAAATATCCCAGCTCTGTCCGTTTGGCAGTTTAGAAAACTCACAGATTTGACAGCTAGGTTCTAATTAAATAATGTCATTTTTATTAATTATTATTATCCTTCTTATGTATATTGCCTTACCAGCAGCAGCTAGTGTCTCACTGTGCTATGTAAGAACAAACACACACCAGAATGCAATTCATCTTATCACCAAACTCACGTATCACTAAGTCTTCACAGGTTTGAGCACCAGAAATCTCTGGTGTGCTCACTATCACGCGCAGACATGACACAATGAGCAAGAGGAGGAAGAAGGAAAAAAATGTCGACCAGAAAGGAGATGGGACAGACAAGCAGAACATGGGCTACTCTCCCAAGCACCAGCTGGGGTATTTAGAGTGTCTTCTAAAATATGCAAACCTTTAAGCTTTTCTTCATCAACATCTTTGTGGTAGCCAATGTCAAGCCTTCAGCTACATCGCGTCACTTAGTTTTTTTGCATATGTCTTTTGCTAATGGCTTTGGGGCTACCAATAACAAAACCCTATTGAGATACTAATGGCAGAACCTCTCTGCTAGATTTACAGTCAAAACTAATTGTGGCAAATATGTCAAATTAGGTGGGAACTTCTGTTTCAGTTGTCTTGGGCTGAGAAGAGCTGGGAAGAAAGAGGAGAGCGCAGGTGAGCATAACAGGCTTCACATTAATAAAGTAGTTCATAGCAGCCACTACTGGTTAGATTGAAATCTGAGATAAATGCAGGCAGTTTTGGAAAATCACTGGTCTGTTGGCCAGACCACCGGGGCATGGCAAGCTTTTTGTTTGGTTTTCTTTTGCTTTTTAAAATGAATTTGGTGTTGATGAAATGTGTTAGATGGGCAGACCTGGAGTCCAATACTTCCTCTTTATCCCACAAGCACAGAATGAGTAAAACCAGCAAAGGGATCCTCAGACTGTGTCTCCCACGGGCTTCTGACAGGACATATGGACACCTTTCTCCAGGGGTAGTGGTATGGTAAGCCCTGGGGTCAGGAGCATCCACTTCACCCTCACTTGGTACAGGGGCCTTGTGAAACAGGCTTTTAAAGAACCCCACTCAATTACATTTCCAGCTCTCTCCCTGATAGAAATAGCATGACCAGGTACAAGTGAGAGGACAGATGGCTTCATCTTTTAATCACTGGTCTTTTATCAGTCTTTAAACAAAGAAATACATCATGACTCTTTCTGTGCACAAACTCCAGAGCCCCTGGCCCCCTCTCAGCACAATCATGAATTCAGCTCACTCAGAAAACCCAGTTATCCTCATTAAAGAGTATGCTTGTGATCTGGAGGGGGAAAAAAAAAAAAAAGGAAGAAAAAAGAAAAAGGTAATTTGTCTGGTTTTATCTTCATGTGAAATACATGACTTTGACTAAATCATTTTTAACATGATTTGGAGATCTAGAGCCCAAGGTATTGTGTCAAATGTCTACAGATATTAACTGAAATCAGCTTGAAAAAACATATTTTTTTTTAATTCTTAAACTAAAAATCTGCATGAAATATTTGTAAAAGAAATGTTGGTAATTAACATGCAAAATTATTAACATCTGCCTTCAACCTGTTTCTGTATCTCATTCAAATGCCTTAACAAAAGGCAATTCTAGTAAGAAGAGTAATTAATTTGCTTTGAAAAACAAACATAGGTTTGGTTTGTGTTAACTCTAGTTTTATTGGAAATTGCAGTCTAGAAAAAACGGTAGGTCTCACACAGAAAATAAGGGAGATCACATTTGATGACACTTTGAATCAAAAGGAGCTAAATACATGCAGCTGCCATTTGGGTGGATTCAGCGCGTCAGATGGGACGGTGGGAGGTGGGAGGTGTAAGGTACCAGGGATTGCCTCAAAATTTTAGAAAAAAAAAAAAAAGATGTTTCACTTATCCTTGATCCCAGTAATGTTTTCTGCATCTGTAGATGGAAATGTGGACAGCATTTCCAGGCACGAGCTAATCTCTGTATCACTTGGGCCAGTCTGGTCCTTCAGGGAGGTATTGGTAATGTCTGGCCCCATTTGCCCCTCCTCCCCGGCAGCACAGCTTGAGAAGGCTGTGCTTGACAGCCTGTAAGAAGACAGCCTTTTTTTAACTAATCTACCTCAGCTTTTACCTGTCTTGGTCAGGTAAATCTAACCCAGCCTCTTGGCTTTGAGCACAATAAGTTTGATTTGACTCTCTTTTGCATTTACAAAGCTGGAAAAGCTCCACAGACATCACTTGAAGAAGCACCACTGTCAAACCTTTGGATGGGAGGTAATCAGGAAACGCACTGCCACCTTCGGACATCTCAGCTCCTTCAGAAAATGCTGATACAATGGTGCCACATCCCTGTCACAGCACTGCCAGAGCAGTGGACAGCACTGGCACTGCTCTGAGCAAGAGAGAACAGTGTCAGTCCCTGCCCATACCAGGCTGGGAGCATCACTGTCACTGGCATCCTAAGCATCCTCAGCTGGGAGGTGCAAAGTAAGGGTCCCCCATAAACAGCAGTATGGTGCTTCTTCGTTCTGATCACAAGAGTGAGAAATCTGCTTTCTTGTTTGCTTAGTTCAAGCTCTGGAGGCACAGAAGCCCCTCATGTCCCCAGACCATCGCAGAAATGGTGACAGGTTTCCATGTGCAATGCTCAGGAACAGCCAGGAAGCCAGCAGAAGACTGTCACTAGCTGCTGCATTCAAACCCAGCTGCTCACTCAGTGTCCCCCTGGACTGGACCATTTGTTTATATTGTTTGCCATTTCCCTACAAACATTCTCAAAATTGCCAGATAAATTAAGATATCTTTTTCTTTTTCACCTCAATATTTCCTTTTATTATAACCCAAAGGAGAACAGTAAATATACACATCCACATGCGAATCTAATGACTTAATAAATTTAGTCACTGAAACTAGCAGCAATAAAAGGAAAAGCCCATTCTGCAAGTAGTTTGTGCCACGGTTTAGGAAAGGGATGTGAATTATGAGTGTTGAAATATCTAACACAATCCCAGAGTAACAGTTTTCCTTTGGTTACAGCACTTACATGTTTCTCTTTTATGTTCTGCACAATTACTGAGCCAGATCTTCAGATGGGATAAAACTGCACCAAAGTCTATGGCACTGCAGGGCTTCCCTCCCAGAGAATCTGGCTCAAGATACTTACTGATGTTAGTGTTAACACTTAGAGCTCATGAAGTCATTTAAAACATATTAAGTGGGAATCATAAATATCAGCACAGCTATCAGCAGTGGCATTTCTTCATGGTTGTGGAGGCAGATCATGGAACAACTGGTTCGTGTTCACTATGTCTGTATAAGTGCTGCTCCATCCCAGTGGAAAGGATGGCAACGCAGAAGAGCATCTGCTTTATGGTGCTCTAAAACAGTAAAGCCCATTCTACATTCCCCACTGACCTCAGCCAGAGCACAGTTTAATCAACACCCCTCTGATGCCAACAGCACCAAGGTTTAGAACAGACATCAGTGTACATAGACCTGTGTGGATAAACAAAGACATTGTATTCTTGACGGCATTTGCACTCCCAGATGAAATGCAAATGCCCAACTCCCATTTAAACCTGGGAAAATTCAGGATCTGAGAATCTGTGACCACAGACCTCACACAAGTGCTACTTGATACTGGCATACTCTTATTCCCAGGACAGGTCTTTAACCAAGTACATTCTGTTCACAAGACAAGCTCTGTGCAGATCACAGCAGCACTCCCACAGGCAATGATGCCTTGCACACAGCCCGATGAAGTTCAGTGTCCTCTTGCCTCTGCATAGCTTCTTCCATGACCTAGGGTTGCCTCTGTCTGGAAATGCTTTAAAATAATTGTAGCTGAGCAATCTCTTGGCATGTGATCGAGAACCACAAATGTGCATCCAAACTTTACATCTCATCACATCTTTGTCCAGATGGCAGGTGATATTCTACTGTTCACACTCCATTTTTCCTCCCCCTTCTAGTTCCATGAGAGATTGGTGACAAGTCTTCTTGGTGGCCTTTTTAGAAGTAGGAGAGAGCAGATATGTTTTAAAATAACAAGCTGCTACATGGGAGTGTACAGCCCTGTTGCAGAGCAGAGATTCACTTGATGAGACAGTATGGTATCTGCAAGTATTCTGAATCTGCCTGGACCATCTGTGGGCTGGAGGGAGCACATTTTCAAATAAATCACTATCCCTGGTCCCCACCTCTGGGAGCAGAGAAGCAGCATTAGCAAGCAATGTAACTTACTGCCTCTGAAAAATATAACTAGAGGGCTATCTGCCCTCACTTTTGTGGGAACTCTCTGTGCTCAAGGTACATATTTGTTCATCTGACTTCACTTTAAAACACACAAGCAAGAGGTAGAGTGCAGGTCTGCTAAGTCTTGTGAGGTGACCCACTACCCCTAGACAGGCAAGCCTTTGTAATTAAGTTGCAGACCCAATACTCCTTGCTGGACAAGCCTCTGTAAGTAAGCTGCAGAACCTTTATATGTGGACACAAGCTGTCCCAAAGCACCTTTTCATGTTCAAGGACTGAATAAATTACTCCTATCACAACAAAGGAAGTTTGTGAATGCTGGAGACAGAAGTGTGATTGCAGTGTTGACATACCCAAGGTAACCCTGCAGCAGCAAGGACATCTGCCTGGGCACATAGCATTGACCACGAGCCATGGCAGGTTCTGTAAGACACACTGAGCTCCATTCTGACCTAGCTAAGCAATTACCTAGATCAAAATGAGATCATACAGATTCACACAAATCCAGGCTCATATCTGGGCACAAAGCAGAAGAACCTAGTGAGTCTGGGGAATGTAGATTCAGACCTGTCCATACCACCATAGCTCAGTATTGTGGTGTTCTGCTTTCAGCTCTTGGCCTCTCTACTGTGCAGGCACATTTTTATCAAGTAGTTAATAAAGATAAAAATGGCCAAATTCACTGTTTTGGCCTCTGGCATGCTGCTCATGCAATCCTGATAGTAACACAGCTTTCCACTTAATGAGTACTGACAAGAACATAACTTGGGATGACTCTTCAATCTGGGCTGTTCACTTCCACACCTCCCTGGAGAGCCGGGGTAGGCTGGGTGAGAGATGAGGCTCCAGGAGTAAGATTTGGGTACTAGCAACAGCATATCTCTGTGTATAGTGTTATCCAGGAAGTCTGCACATTCAGCAACTCACCCATGTGGCAAACAGAGCAAGTGACACATTTTGTCCTTTGCTTTACTTTTTCTTAATGATAGACCCAAACTGAAACTCAGGGTTGGATGGAATAAACTTCCATCCCTTCTTTCTAAAATATAAGGTATACTTGGATTGTAATTGATTGTTTTTTTAATTTTGGATCTTATATTAAATAGTAAAGCCTTTTATAATTTGGAGCTGTTATGAACTGGAGTAGTGATCACAGCATAGCTCATTCGCATGGCACTTGGCCCATCCAGTTCAGCATCACTCTTCTAGGAAAGCAACTGCTTCCTATAGGGGGTGGATGGTGGTGGTTCTGACAGCATTGTCACTGGTATTGCTTTTCTGGCAGCCTAGGCATCTGATGAAAACCCAGTATAATTTCTAACCTGGGAATCCCAACTCATCCATTGTCTTCTTCACATTCTGTTTTTCTGACGAAGTGTCTGAAATTGGTAACAATGTTACTAACTCTGCTTACTCCAAAATAGTATCCAGAAATACATCTTTGCATTCAGAGAGAATGATCATGAGACGAGATGGGGCAAGATGAAGATATGTTAGCTGTATGCAAGAAAAACAGTTTTCCTAAATTAGCATCATACTGCCTCATCTGCTAAAACCTGAAATAACTATGAAGAAAAATAATAATGTAAGAACTCTAGAAACACAGCCAGATGGGATGCTTTGAACCTGTGATCTCTCTATGGGGCCAAGGAGAGTTTCTTGGCATGAATTTGAGCCTGAGCAGAGGGCGCAAAAAATTAATTTGTGGCCTTTTGTTACTTTTGTGATTATTATGGTTGATAATAATAATGATGTATAAACTAAAATAATTATTATGTATTTATAAACATTACATTGTTTTCTTGTGATAATCAAATGAAACTTCCTAGTGGAAAACCAGCAGTCAATATTAGATATATCATGCTATTAGTTTTTATTAAAATTATCCTCAAAGGCTCAAATCAGAATATGAATCTTTGGACATATAATAAAAATGCCCTCACTATGACAAGAGCACAAGGAAGACCTCTTATTTTCTATATTTTTGTGCTGAGATCCTGCGTGCTGAAAGACCAACTGGTTTGCCAGGTATTCTGTAAAACAAGAGGTGTCAGATCTAGTACAGAAACTTATTTCCCCTGGGTTCCAGTTCAGCTTCTTAGGCAAACGCCCTCTCTTTTTGACATAAATGAAATAATGCAGTTATAACAATGTCAGGGAGAAGGGGACTTCAAGTGAGTCCCAGTCCTTGGTAGATGGGAGTCCCAGAGCCTCTGGTGTTTTAGCACACAGATAAAACCATGCCCTGCACAGAGTTTAGGTCCAAAGAAAGAAAATAGCTTCAGACCAATTTTCTGTGTAGCTCATTATTTGAAGTAGCATATCACAGGGACAGAAGATAAGAGGACTTTCCAACCTATTACAACCATAGGCTGCTGATGTCCTGAGATAGCCTCTTTGCTTTGACTCTTAAATTCAAACTGTGAGACTCAGTGGAAACACACCATCTCCAACACTCTCCCTATCTTTCCTAATGCTGGAAAGATCTCTCCTGCATTAAACCAATTTCGAAACTGTCATGACCAGGGCTGGAAATTCAATTTCTTTGCTGCTAAAACTTCCATCCTGAAAATGAGTGGTGCTAGATTATGAATATTTTGACAGCTTAGTGACAGGTTAGCTACAACTGGCCAATTAACAGAAAGCCCTGTGGTCTAAAGCGTCAGCTGGGGCTGGGTTGAGCTGGTTTTGGACAGGCAAGATCTTACAACCAAGATTAAATGTTATGAAGTATGACAATTTATGTGGCTTTTCCCTCCCTCTTGTAGCAGCTGCTGCAGTGCCTACACAGAGAAAAGGAAAGATTCATGGCATGTTCTTGGGTGGAGGCCAACTCTGCTTTCCACTGGGAGAGTCAAAGGGAACCCACCAAGATCCGTGCCTCAAAGCCCGGGTGGAGGCCAACTCTGCTTTCCACTGGGAGAGTCAAAGGGAACCCACCAAGATCCGTGCCTCAAAGCCCGGGTCCCAAAAATGTTTCTACTGAGAAAGCCGGTGAAAAAGGTCAATGGTGTTTCTTCAGCATCTGCCAGATTGACCCTGAGGTGTCTTCCACATCTCTGCTGGGGGCTGCTTTACCACAGCCAAGCAAACGACATGCCCAGCACTTCAAACTCCTCTGCCCACCATCCCAATCACCAGTGAAGGTGGGTATGTGCTATAAAGGACTGTGAAGAGAGGTTGCAGGCACATTTCTCTTGGTCCTGAGCATCATTTTCTGCCAGTGGAGAGAGCTTGTTGGTGAACACTTGTCATGTAACCGAGGCACTGGATTTTAATTTCTGAAAGCAGGATCCTCTACTAGTCCTGACTCCTCCAGGCTCCATGCCCTTGAAGGACTAGTGTCCCATCTGATAGTCTTCGTACTGCTCATTGTGTATGAAGATTCTATCTTTGGTTGTTTACAATAGAGGGATATTTAGCCTAAGGAATGAATGAGCCTCCAGATCCTCAGAACATTTTTGGGGGAGAAACAGAGGAGAAAGAAAGTGTTTGGCCCTTTGTTGGAATTTCTTGGAATTCAGAAATCAGCCAATTTGGCTGTGATAGAATTCCTGTCCATAAACTGACCACAGTAACTGCATAGCCTGAAAAAGTTGACAAATCTCACAGCTAAAACAACTTCACAGAGAAGATTGGTCATATTTATACCCTGAATGGATTTCCACGATATGTATGTGCTGACAACCTGACTTGTTCTTTCTCTGTTAGTTTCTTTTGATGTGAAATAACTCGTGAACAATGCACAAACATTTTGAATGGACCCAAACTATGCCACAGCTTAGTTCTGACTGTTCCAGTATATGCAGCCAAGTAACTCATTGTAGCTGATGCTTTGCTTCCCAGGAATCAGACAGATGGAATTATATCATCAGGGATCTTGCAGTAGTGGCTATAGTGAAATTTTTCACTCTGTTGCACACTTTGCTAGAGAACTCAGATTAGCTTCGGCATACTGATCCTGTTCAGAAGCCAGCTAATGACTGCAACTTCCAATCTAAGATAATATAGTCACTCTAGAGAGAGTAATATAATACACTAACTCTATTTGGCACAATGCACAGTAAAGCAGGATACCATTTTATTGTGTTACTAGTGTACAGAAGACTGTGCAACTGTCTTTAAATTATATGACCCAAAATACATCAACAAAGCTATCCAGAGTTAAAATTGTTATTCCTCATTTGTAGCTACTTACTGCAGCAGCAGTCTCAGTGAGATTCAGAATTTACAATCAGATCTGCTGACATTTGATTTTGTTTTACAGAGGCTGTGTCTATAATGCAGAACCAAATCTGTAGAGTAGTGGGAAGAGCTGGACACTCACACTGTACACATTTCAGGATGGATTTGGTCTGGTCTAGCTGTCATGTGGTCCAATGATCTGAATATCTGGCACTTTAGGGGCACACCAGGAGGGTAGCTTAGCTTTATCCAAAAGTAATCTAATTTGCACATCCTAAGACCACTCTCTGGTGCAAACCAAAGAGCTGTATGTGAGAGTGATAGGAGGGATGGCTTCGAAAATGCAGTCCTGGTCTGAACTAAAACATTAATTCCAGGGATACCTGGGGATGGATGGATGGTTGAATGGCTGGCTGAATGGCTGGCTGGCTGGCTGCTATGGGGTAGAATAAAGTAGGCATGTGATAGATGTGAAATGTCAGCAACCTAGTGCACACCGGTGATCCTTAAAAGAAGCCAAGGGCCCTGTGTGCATTCTGCTCTAAACACACCCTGGAAACAAGGATGTGAGCAGCATGCTGTAACCTGGGTGCTGCCCGTACTCAAGGTCATCTTCTGCCATGTGGAGTTTGCACTTCAGATTGTTCCTTTATGATCTGAAATGCCTCACAGTCACACTGGATATAGGAATGAGAAGCCTTCCAAAAGCACTTAACACTGACATCCACAAAGTGAAACAGCTACATTAGCAATAATAACAAAAAAGGTCAGGTTTTAAGCCTGCATATTTGAATCTCAGTACCTTGCTTGTAGAAAGCCTGGGGTTTACTACATGTCACAGCTGGATCCCTTAGAAGTCTGAAAATACTTTTCTTAGCATGATAAATGTTAAAGAAATTTTGTTCATCTGTTCTAGCAAAGGCATTGAGAGGGGGAAGGAAACCTCAGGGATCTCCTGACTATACCACTGAAGAAGGAATGTGTCATTACTGCTGTATACTGAAAAAAACCAAACAAAAACCCCGAAGGAGAAACCATTTGTTCATGGGCATAACAGTCCTTTCTTACAATCCACAATATTTTGTAGTTTTCATATGTTTTCATCAATGTTAAGTCCTGAGTCATTAGTGCAGCAAGAACAGAACTGAATCCTCTAAAAATCATTAAAGCTGCACTCCACATTCTGTTCAAGGAATAAACACTGATTCATTAATGTTTCAATTAAAATGGATATGATCACTTTCATAACAAGGGAAACGAAGGAGAAGATTATAAACCCTGTGGGAACTTAGCATCTGGTGCTAGGAGAAAAAGAGATGAAGATAACCCGTGTCTGATTTAACTCAACCAAAGGCAGGGACTTCATGCAGGCAGAATTTAGCAAAACTCTCTTATCTGATCATGTACTCATACTAACGGACCTGAACAATCACTTCTGCCCCTATAGTTTAATAGTGCTGGGGTCAGCAACAGACACACAGTGTCCCACCCTGTCCAAATTCGTCACACGGGGCAACAACAGCGTAGCCATGAATGACTGCCAGCATACTTCACAACACAAAAGCATTTGGAAGATGAAAACCCATGAAACAAAAATTCAATCAGGCAAGTGGCAGAATGCTTATAAAATCATTGGACCTTATTTACTAGTTTTACACTACTGTATCTCTACTGACCTAACCAAAGCATATTAGCAAACTCCCAATATACCTAGAAATGCATGCAACAAGCCTCTGCACTTAGAGGAGCACACGGAAAGTAAGAGCACCATGGGGATCATTTTACTTAGAAGAGGGTAGTAAAAAAAACATGAGGCATGTGAGGCACCAAAAAAAGAAAAAAAAGCTGAAGCTGTGAGATTTTGCTTTTTAAGCTGGTCATAAAAAGATACACCTTTAACTGGCAAGAATGTTTTCAAAAGTCCACTTTCTAAATTTAATTTTCTATTGAAAACTCTTGGGTTTTGTTCTTTTGGTTTTTTCGTTAACGTAAATTTGATAAAAAACGAGGCGTGATAATCCTGGCGCTACACATTTTCAAAAGCCATTTTTCAGCTCTAGCCTCTTCAGAGGGTGCAGATAACATTTGCATGGATACAAAGCCCTTGCAGAATGTTCCTTAAGGGCAGAGCTGGCGGTAGGGTTTAATGTGGTAGGAACTGAGATTTAAAATCAGCAGCATTCACATTAATAGCCATTAAATTATTTATTCATATCAGGCTCTGGAAGTCTGAAAGACTCGGTTGTTCTGAAGGGCTCCTGTCTCATAAACTTTGTTGCATGACTTTCAGCTATCAATCTGAGGGATGTACATTCATTTTTACAAGTCTTGACCTACACTAAAGCCTTTTGTTCCTTCTTTCCCTAGTTTTGTGAATGGGGAAAAAAAAAGTCTGTGCACCCAAGTAACATTCATATCCAGGAAGCAGCTGCTGTTGTGCAGCACAGCCCATGCTCCAAAGCAACAGGACAGAGAGCTTGCAGTGTGGAAGAGGCTACCTGAATTATTTGATCCAGTCCTTGCTACGGCACACCACCAGTTCTCAACAAAGCTTCATTTATAACCCTCTGATTTCTTTCCTACAACTCATACTACAAAGCTCTTTTGGAAGCCAGCTGCTCCAAGAGCTATATATCTTCTGCTTTCCAGCCAAAATCTAGCCCAAAGCCCCCAGTGACACAGGCATCAGGTTCAGAGGTCTCAAGGGGCTGCTGTGGAAAGGCTTTGTGAGGAACACAAGTGGGCTTTTCAAACAAACCAACTGCCTGCACCCCACCAGCCAGCTGACCACGGTGCTGCTGCTGGCCTTCTCATGACCATGGGAAAAGCAATGGGAAAAGCCCATGCCTGTGAGGCCACAGGGGTAAGCAGCAGGGCTACAGACAACTAACCTGAGCTGCAAAAGATGCCAACAAAATGGTATTCTGCATTAAAAAGTTCTCAGCCTTTTTTCCCCCCACTTATGTCCTGAGCCCTAATGCTGACCTTGATCCATTTAATTACCTCTATAACCAAATTACACTGTAGCAGAATGTAATTATGCAATCAAGCAATGAGCTGTGGTTTTGCTCTTGGTCTTGTATGCAAAGCCACCTTTGAAGAGGGCGACAAAAGAAGTGATTATTATAAAAAAGGACAGTACAGCCCCATGTACCAATTACTGGCCATGAAGCAGGGGACAACGTCTGCTGACAACACTGATCCATCAGCTGCTTTTCATAGGCAGCTGGCAACTTTTCCATGCTGCAGCCTCTCAGCCAGCACTGTGGGTTTCATCCCGACACCAGACATACGCTCACAACAGGCACGCTGTGTGATGGGGCAGCATTCCCGAGGATACCAACTTCTCCAGCACATCATCTCTGTTTCAAACACACTTATTAAAACTGACTTAAGAACAGCTATACTGAGCCAGTCCAGCAGTCTGGCAGTGGCCAGCAGCAGCACTCAGCGAAAGGTGTCAGAGAAGGGCAATACTGTAGTGACAGCTCCTTGCTCCCAGCAGTGGGGAGCTTGTGCCTGCTGGATCCAGTGACAGTATCCTGGTGCTTAGGGACAGCATCCAGCTTCCCAGGGGAGCATGCAAGTGTGGCAGGCCTTGTATGTTCAGAGCAGGGTGTGGGAGCTGGTGTAGCTCCCCAGGGAGCGGCAAGAAGGGTCAGGTCTGAGCCAGGAGAGGCTTTTAAGGAAACCTTTACTGGAGGAAGGTTTCCTGAAAAGGCACAGCTTGGAGAAGCATCTCCAGGATTGTACTTTGCTGCCCAGCTCAGGGAAGGCTGTACCCCTGTCAGATCTTGGCCTGTAGAGAACTCAGCTGTGTTGAGATTTTGAGGTGGGTGGGAGGAAATGCTAAAGAAAATAAATTACCAAACACAATTCTGACCATACTTATGCTTGTGTGTGTCATGCTTGACTCTCACTTACGTAGGCAGCTCAGTGGGACAGGAACAGGATCAACCCCATAAATGCCAGAAGTAAGGGTGGAGGTTAGTTCCTTCAGGGAAACAAATGGTGCCTAACAGCAGAACAACTGAATATTTTCATTTTCCTCACTCATTCAAGGGTCCTATGAGGGACAGAGAAAGTCCCACCACGGTGAAGAGGTAAAGGATACAGAGAAATTAGGTCAGTTGCATAAGATCCTTGGAAAGGCTGTGTCAGAGTCAGAACCTGGATTTTCTGAATCCCAGACCAGTGCTTTTAATGTAAAAGCTTTTCTCTTCCCCATTCAGGTCAGTATGGGAAGGCATTGTCATGACAGACAGAGGAGGATCCACTGTAGCCACAAAAACTGCCCTTTACATCCAGTCTGCAGGAAAGCTCTACTCCACAGCTCTTTCTGAGCCCAAGAGTCCTGGCACTGAGGCACAACATTGCCACGGCCCATCTCGTTTTTCTGACTCTAGCAGTAGTAGCATTAATGTTTGGGAAACACAAAGTCTTTCAGCAGTGATGCTGAACACACGCACATCAAAAAGCCCCAAAAGGTCTACAGAAATGAATTCCCTATTGTCAGCAGCAGCTTCTCCCTTTGCAAAGATAAATAGATTTTTATGTATGCAGTACATGTGCCAGCATGTACTCTACAGCTGACAATGTTCAGCCTCCAGTGTAACTTGTCAAAGCCTGATATGCCTTCCTTTAATCAATGTGGCAAGCTCCTGAACACTATGTGCTTCAAGCAGTGAGCTGCTGTCCCTGTAGGCAAAAGAATGAAGCACACTGTCATTCTTGCTGCTGCACTTCGACACATGCATCTCCCGGTGATCAAAAGCCAAAACAGAGCTGGATGCAGCTCACAGCTTCACCAGCACAATCCCTCTAAGCTGCAGCTTCTCAAAAGGCCTTGAGAGGAGGTGTCGTAACATCCCTTGGCTCCATGTGAAGACATAAACCAGAGAAAGTGATGACAGGCAATGTGGGATCGCCACAGTGCTTCAAGGGCTTCTTCTTGCCCCAGTTCTAATTGTGCCATTTCTGGCTGTTCATTTTGAACTGAATAGGATGAGGATCATCCCAGCATGACTCACTCATAAAGCAAATTCCCCCTGTATAAGCTACTCCACACCCCCGTGCAATGCTAGGACAAAGGATGACTCTGTGCAGACAGGGACTAGAATATTGTGGGGTTAGGAGAACTTGTGGCCAGCTACTCAGGAGTGTTTATAAGGGGAATTGCTGAAACCAGACAATTTATGAAAATCTGATGACCACACAGCAGCCAGGGATACCGGAGGTGTGGCATGCAATCCTGCAGCTCCAGAAGCCATCTGAAAGCTAAAGATGAGCACTCAGGGACAGGGCACCAGGGAGATGTGTTGGCATTCACAGGTCGTGCAGAACAACTGCACTGATTGCAGTTTTGGGAGAAATATGCTGAGGACAGCAGGGAAGCACAGTGATCTCATCTTCATAATACCTGACAAAAGCCCTCTCAGGGATGACCCTGCAGCATGTTGCTTCTTCATGTTGTCTGGACTGGGAAAAGGATGTGCTCTCTCCCATGCTTTTCAGGATACCAATTCACTCTAAAATTCCCAAAATTGTCTTTTCAGTCTCAGAACATGGGTAATGCCACATCATGCCACATCATACCAACTTCTTCCCCTTCCTTCAATTCATAACTTACATTATCTTTCCCCACTTCTGATTCCTCCTTCTTTATTCCCTCACACTTTATTTCCACACAGCAAGCTTCTGCACCTGAGCCACAGCTTCAGACAAACAAGGTTGCTCATTCAGCTGCTCTGAAGAGTCCTTCAGGCCCCAGTCACATACATTATTCCACACTCTATAAACATTTAGACACAACTTCA
This sequence comes from Psittacula echo, assembly GCF_963264785.1. Classification (NCBI taxonomy): domain Eukaryota; kingdom Metazoa; phylum Chordata; class Aves; order Psittaciformes; family Psittacidae; genus Psittacula; species Psittacula echo. Next base: position 26,555,874 of record NC_137740.1, on the reverse strand, counting down.
ACTGGCTGTAAGAAGCAACTTCTCATTGGCAACTTCCATCATTCAGAAATGTAAGACAGGAAAAAAGCTTTTAAAGTGTAAGGAAGAAAGGGACATATGGTTCTCCCATAGGAAGCTGGCATTAGGAGCTAGAAAGTAACAGAACCAAGGCTGCTGTCAACATTTTGACCCGACACAGAAAGCCTCAACCCTGCCTGGCAGGCAGCAAGAGATCTCCAAGTGCTGCACACATGAAAGTAGTCTCATGCAACTGATTTCAGTACATCTGTAACACTCACCCTGCTGCAACCCTGCATCATGGCACAGAGCAGTGACAGCAGAGGCCCCTTGGCTGGCAGCCTAATCACATGGGAAAACGCTGGAGCTAGGAGCTGTGAACTTGTCCACCTTGAGCTAAGAGGGCATCTAGACCCCATTATGACTGGCACAGGGGTTTCCCATCCCTGTCTTGCAATCGACAGTACATCAGCAGGCCTCATCACCTCCCTATAGCGCTAATGGCAGGAATTTGGGAAAGAACCTCTGCAGAAGCAGATATTCAGGCTCTGCTCTTCCTAAAGCACCCTGAAAGCCAGCAAGGATCCTTCTGGGGGCTATTCCACAGCCCTGATCCACCCGCAGACGAGCAGAGTGGTCCCACAGCTACACCAACTCCACAGCCTCATGGGAAGTGGGAGTGCTTGCCACACTGTGCTAAGGCTTATCCATCCCCAACACTGCCCTGTGGAGCATAGAAACACACAAAGCAAGCATATATATTCAGCATGTTCTTGTGCACTGGTGCTGTACAGGTACTGCATAAAAAGTCTGTATGAGTCCAACGCAGGCTGCAATTTAGATACACCAGGTTGACATTTTAGACACAGCTGCTGTTTGTGCCGGATTCTTGCTACCCTGGATGAAACCTCTCTGCTTCTGTCTGGAGGAAATTTCAGTGTGAAAAAGGAGCGCCCTGACCTGCTGCTGCACTTCTACAGTCAGGAACATTTGGGTCTACCCCCCAACATCTCCACACTGCATGTGACCCTTGCAACAGCTGGTAAGTGGTGCAGAGACATGGCTCCTGCCCAAACACATGACAGCTATTGTTGCTGTCAACTCACTCTGTCGAAAATAATCCAGCAGTAAGAATCTTTGGCCAAACTAGTTAATTTCCATGAAAAAGCTGTTTCCAGTGAAGGGAAGAGTAAGAGGCAGCATGCAGTGATTAATGGTCACAATGCACATAAAGGCCCCAGTGCAAGGAGGCTGTCACTGTTCTTAGAAGAAAAGAAAAGAGCAGGAGAACAGCCCACATGCTGTGGCCTGGCTGCTCTCCTCTGCAGCACACACTGATGGCAGACCCAGAGCTGAAGAGCACTGTAGGCAGCTCCATGCTCATATGGAAACGACACAGTCTTAGAATCATTATAGAATCACAGAATGGTTTGGGTTGGAAGGGACCTTAAAGATCATCCAGCTCCAACCTCCTTGCCACACACACGGACACCTTCCACTAGACCAGGTTGCTCAAAGCCCCATTCAACCTGGCCTTGAACAATTCCAGGGATGAGGCAGCCACAGCTTCTCCAGGCAACCTGTGCCAGTGCCTCACCACACTCACAGTAAAGAACTTCTTCCTAATCATAGAATCATAGAATAGTTAAGGTTGGAAAGGACCTTAAGATCATCTAGTTCCAACCCCCCTGCCATGGGCAGGGACACCCCACACTAAACCATGTCACCCAAGGCCTCATCCAACCTGGCCTTGAACACCGCCAAGGATGGAGCATTCACAACCTCCCTGGGCAACCCATTCCAGTGCCTCACCACCCTCACAGTAAAGAATTTCTTCCTTATATCTAATCTAAACTTCCCCTGTTTAAGTTTGAACCTGTTACCCCTTGTCCTGTCACTACAGTCCTTGATGAACAGTCCCTCCCCAGCATCCTTGTAGGCCCCCTTCAGATACTGGAAGGCTGCTCTGAGGTCTCCACGCAGCCTTCTCTTCTCCAGGCTGAACAGCCCCAACTTTCTCAGCCTGTCTCCATACGGAAGGTGCTCCAGTCCCCTGATCATCCTCGTGGCCCTCCTCTGCACTTGTTCCAACAGTTCCATGTCCTTTTTATGCTGAGGACACCAGAACTGCACACAATACTCCAAGTGAGGTCTAATACCTAATCTAAATCTACCCTCTTTCAGTTTAAAGCCATACTCCCTTGTACTACTGCTACATGCTCTTGTAGAAAGTCCCTCTCCAGATTTCTTGTAGGCCCCTTTATGTATTGGAAGGCTGCTATGAGGTCTCTGTGGAACCTTCTCTTCTCCAGGCTGAACAAGCCCAGCTCTCTCAGCCTGTCCCCATAGGAGAGGTGCTCCAGCCCTCTGAGCATCTTTGTGGCCTCTTCTGGACTTGCTCCAACAGGTGCACATTCTTCTTATGTTGGGGTCCCAGAGCTGAACACAGTTTTGCAGGGGTGGGTGACAGAGAAAGGAGTGCGCCTTGCAGAGCCGAAGCCTCCATGTCCTGTCACACCAGGATGGCTCTGTGACAAAGCAGGGGACCTGACAGCTCCAGGAGAATAGCACATATTTAGTAGATGTGCTCTGCACAAACAGCAAGTTTGGCGCCATCGAGTTACATTATTTATGCTTTTAGGTTTGATTTTGTCCAAATTCACATACTTGTTGAGAGAACAAAAGTGGTGTTGCAGCTTGGTCTGTGAGGATTCATTGCAGCATGGGGGCCCAGAAACCTGGGACCAGAGAATTAACGATGTCAAGTCATCCCTCCTGTAAGTAAGTAAGGGAGTACCTAGGGCAATGATTCCCAAAGTCTAAATATTTTATTGATGTTGTAGAGAGAAAAAAATAATACAGACATGCATTGTCTTCATCTTGGAAGGAAGTATGAAGGACCTCATCAGATTTCGAATGTTCAACTTGGTCTGATGGTGCAAATGTAAAGTTGCAACCACTTTGGTGTTTTGTGAAGACACAAGAAGTTGTCTGTGGAAAGTTTCTACTTCTGCCAGGGAAGGGATAGGTTGTGGCTGGCTGTGGCTGATAGGAGGATTTCCCTGCTATTCTGTCAACACAGGTGTAATATCAATTGCAAATTTCTATACCTTCAAAAAAGAATAATACACTAGCAACAGATGGGTAAAATTTTTCTGATCTTCCCTGACCTTGAAGATCCCTTGACAAAACTTTCCTCTGTATTTTAAAAGCTATTTCTATATTATTGATGAACCTTTCAGTCACGCCTAGTGAAAATCCTTTAGACATTGAGAATATCGGAGATTGGCTATTTGGACAGGTGACAAGCCCATTTCTGCTAAGCCAATATTTTTTAAATCAAGAGTCACCAAGCAATGGCAATAAGAGTAAAAGAAGATGGGAACTGGAGATACCACCCCACCTCCCAGCTGATTTCCTGAGAGTCCTGACAGCCAGAGTGTGCTCCTGGGCTTGATTAATTTAAATTGGGAGTTTCTGAAAACAAAAATGTCACACTCAGCTTCTAATCAGAGCGTAAAGGTCCTGCAACTGATCACCAGGCAGTGAACGCTCAACTGCACTGCAAGATACTCATTCTTCTAAGACCTTTGCCAATAACTATATTTTCACTGTGCAGCTCTTTTAAACTGAGACAAATAACCTCAACAGCAGGGCAAATAACTTCTCACAAGTGGGGCTCCCTATTAACTGCTCCATGGACCTCTGTACTGTGACAGTCCCACTCCGGCACAAGCCCCTGCACTGGCTCTTCCTGTGGGACAGAGGTGTAACAGAGCCTGGCGCTGTCTGTCTGAGCACCGCACTGGTCCTTTCAGCTGCTTTCCAGGGTCCCTCTACCTGAGTTTCCACCCAAATGTGGAAAGATGAACTTTTCTTTATCTTGCATGTTCCTGGCCCCGGGCTATCCAGCTATCACAAAAATACAAACCAGTGGCTAACAGAAATGGTTATTACTAAAAGGTTTCTTGCTACATTACTTTTTATGCAGACTCTCATTTTACATTGAAACAGCCACCTTTTTCTAACGCATGCATGCACACTCAGTAAGCTGTGAAAGTACAACTTTATTACCACGGATTTACCTCAAAGGGCAAAACTGAGCCAACAATCAATTCAGGTTTGCTGACAAAAAGCAAAATGCTAATACTGGTGTTAGGGAATCAAAATGTCACTCCTTAGCACCTGCATGAATATTAATCACCTCATTTTTTATATAACATTTTCCTTTCTCTTGCTTCACAGCTACTTTGCAAAGCAGCTCAAACCTTTCTAAGTTTGGCCTGGAACCAATCTATGCCATTTTCTGTGCCAGATGTGGTTTCAGGTTTGAGGGTCAGAGACCCTTGGCATTAACATTAATTGATTTTGAGAAGTTTCTTTAATTTTGTCATCAGTTCAGTAATAAGCCCCAGGTTTTACTAGCTTCAGATCTGTATATGTAACATCACTGTGGATGGCTAAAGTGGAAATCTGGTCCTGGATTTTTAGACCTGAAAGCATCAGTCTTTCCTACTTTAATTACTGTCATAGACAGACTGTACCAGAGTACAGTACGTGCTTGGATGCCCATCTCCAAAGGCAGATATTTAGCAGTTTTGACATGCAGTTCATTTACTTGCTAAGGCTATGAAACAGCTTTGGCAACTAGCTCCCACTGAGCGTCAAAGGGAGTTAGGCACCTAAGTAATTTAAGCACATCTGTAAATCCCACAAAGCTTCTGTAAGCATCTTTTGACATCCAAATACTACTGGAAATCTGTGCTGCAAGGTAGCTGAAGTAGAAGACACATAAAGATGCATAAGCAATCTTTTAGTGCTATTAAAGACTTGTAAGTGGCTATGATACGTTATACACACAGGGCTCATTAATAATTACAAGATATGAAATGAAGCTTGAATTCTAATACAACAAAAAACATACAGTAAGCCAATTACTGTGTGCAAAACCAGATCATAATTACCATCCTGGTCCAAAACCATATAAAAACCTTCAGCCTTATCTGAGCAACCAAAGAGACTACAGGAAAGCCAACTTGCAGAGGCACTAAACATTTGCATCTCTTTATTCACCTGGTCCTGATGGCTCTGCAGCAAAGCCTGGCAGCCAGGGCCAGGAGCACATAACTCTGCAGTGGAGGCATTAAACTTGGCTGTGCTCTTTCTCACTGTTTGAACTCTCTCAAGGGGAAATGTGCTTCTGTGATTAACTGGGGTTATTAACAGTGCTCAATGACTTGTAATTGCCATTGGTAATCAAACAGGTTTCAAAAAGTGGAAGAAGAGGAATTGAATAGAATTAAAATACACACACTGTCTACAGCACACCACCCCAGGTCAGTGTCCTGGGTTCAGCAGCAGCAGTCACTTTTTCTCCTTCTTAGTAGCTGGTGCAGCGCTGTGGTTTTGACTTTCGGCCTGGGAATAATACTGATAAAGCCGATGTTTTCAGTTGCTGGTCAGAATGTTTACCCTGACCAAGGACTTTGTGAGCCTCATGCTCTGCCAGGGAGGAGGGGAAGCCGGGAGGAAGCAGGGACAGGACACCTGACCCAAACTAGCCAAAGAGGTATTCCATACCACAGCACATCATGCTGGGGGATGTAACTGGGAGTTCCCCGGAAGGGCTGGATCACTGTGGGGTGGGGGAGAGGTACCAGTCGGTGAGTGGTTGTATTCTCTTCCTTGTTATTTCCTTTATCATTATTATTATTGGTGGTAGCAGTAGTGATTTGTGTTATACCTTAGTTATTAAACTGTTCTCATCTCAACCCGTGGGAGTTGCATTCTTTCAATTCTCCTCCCCATCCCTCTAGGAGTGGGGGGAAGAAAGGGGGGGAAGCAGACTGCTTGGTTCTAATTTACGGCCTGGGCTTAAACCATGACAGTTCTTTTTGGCGCCCAACGTGGGACATCCTCCTCTGCCTGTACACAGGCATCCTCCAATATGCCAGTGCCTGCAGCCTGCTATGCATACACAGAAATTAATTCAGTGACTGCAGATATACAGATGAGGATAGAATATGATTCCAAATGTCTTTGTTTAGGAGATATTCAAGCAGTCAAGCATCCTTTTAATGTGAAAATTCTTGCCATATAAATCACTGACTCCAGGGCCAGGAATTATCTCCAGAGACCTCAAATCTGTCTCTCTGCTCTGAGGTAGGAGCAAATATACCAAAACCAATCCTTACAGATATTTGCCTAATATGGTCTTAAATGTGCACAATAACGTCCCTAACTCCTTGGTCCAGTGCTCCCCTAGCTACTGAAGCTTTTCCTTCCTTGGTTGCTGAGAGTTAAACCTGTTGTTTTTTGCTATTCCCACAATGGTCACACAAAACAATTAGGCACATACATCCTAAGAACATTTCTGTGGCTGTGAAAGCTCTCTAATGCCTATCTGTCATCCTTTATACCGTTGTGCCATACTTGATCTCTTATCTAAGAAAAAAAAAAACCAAAATAAATGCACTTCATCCTCCCAGTATTTCATATTTTCCCTCTAAACCTTACTGTTTTCCTCTGGACCCCTTTTTTCCTCCTTGTCTTCTTTCCTTCCTCCTTGTCTTCTTTCCTTCCAGTGCTCCCGTGCATTTCTTAAGCACAGAACTGGCTCCAGTCCTCCACCTGAGGAGCAGAATTACAACCCCTCCTCCCCAACAGCATTCATTCACAGACAGAATGAAATGTGCCTTTCTTATAAGCCTCCCGTGCAATCTTGACTCATGTTCAATTTGTGGTCTGCTGTAAGTTCCTATTTCTTTCCTGCAGCATTGCTGCCTTCAATATTTTTCTTTCTTTATATATGCACTTAAGTTTTCTTTTTAGAGCATAACTCATGAGAAACTCATCTTTACTCAATTCTACTCTATCGATTTTGGACTACTTCTCCAGTGTACCAAGGTGATACTTGAATTCTGACTATATCTTTCAAAGTAAATCCCAATTTGGCACAATCCACACATTTTTTCTAAGAGTACAGTCTCCTATCACATGCACCATTGATGAAAACTGCTTTGGACCAGATTCAAAACAAACTACTCAAGACTTCTCAGAATCTGTTCCTCATTTAACGGCAATACACTGCTATGCAGAGGGTGATTTTTTTAAGAGAATGTCCTCCCAGCTTATATTAATTAAACCCAGCCCCTTTTTCCCCCACAGGAGTTCCCTGTGGAGAGTTTTTAAAAGGCTTACTAATATGATAGTGCATCACATCACCATTCCTTCCCTTTTGTCTGTTAGCTGTTCTGCCAAAGAAGGCAGTTGCACTGGTTTAAAATGATCTGCTGTAGCATCTTGTGCTTTATCCTAATGCAAGATCACAGTCCCGGAAGAAGCAAGAAGAGCCCATCACCCTGCATCCTGACTGCAGTCACTGCATAGATGCAATGGGATTGAGAGCAGAGTAAGGCCTGGGGTTTTCAAACTTACGTGCTTTTTAGATACATACATCTTTTCTGTTCAAAAGTATGGGTTTAGGCAGTTAATAATGGCACTGGAGTATGAAAAAATCAAGGTAAGTCTATAAAAAGTGGATGGACTTTCATGCAGCTAATTCTTTATACAGAGCTTTCTTTGCTGTATTCTCCAGCTGTTTAATAGCTATTTCCCCTTGAAACAGCTCCTCTGTGTCCTTGCTTTCTCTTTTTGTTTTCTAACCCATCTTCAGTTAGACCTTCACAACCCAGCTCTCCTCAAAGGAGGGTTTGAAAGCTGCCTAGCTAAGTGATTTGCCCAAAGTGCTCCATCTGACAGAGGTGGGCTATGACACGGGGAGGATGGGTAAGCCCTGAGGGGAAGCAGCAAGCAGGTCCCTGGAACTGGTTCAGATTTTGTTAATGAGCCTGGCAGGTGAATGGAAGAAGCCAAGTGTCTCTTTGGCTTATCAGCAAGGACCCTTTGTAACCTCTAGTTAATTGGCTTTTATTGATTTTCTGGATAAGAGAAATTTCTGTGAGATTCTGAGCAATTTTATGCTGGGGACCTGATGGACTCCTGATCAGTTTGGATTCTCCTCACCTGCAGCACCTAAGATTCCGTTATTTGCATTTTTCTCTCTCCTGGGCTCAAATTTCAGCCCTCTTTCCAAGGCTGGAGACACACATGTGGCAAGGAGAAGGACTGGAGATGGGAGAGAGATGCCATGTTCTCAAGAGCTGCGTAAAAGAAATCCGAGTGAGCGTTCAAGCCCAGGCAACAGGCAGGATGTTACACGTACCCAGTCTACCCATACATGCAGTGATGGGCTCACGTCCAAATTGCTGTGGCAATCCCCTGCAAAGGCACAGCCCCTGGTCCACAAGTCTGGGCTGTGGGGATGTTTTTAGAGCACAAGACTGAGCATTGCCTACCCCTGGGTTGTAGCTTGGAGAGATGTAAGAGCATACGAGACCTGCCAGCATAATTTTGCATGACTGCATGAGGACTGGAAAAAACCACACCTGTCCTGCTCTCTCCTCCTTATTGCCTCCTGGGGAACAGTTGCTACCCCAACAGCCCTGAGGGAATCAGGCTGTTCACTCAAAAAGAGAGCTTGGGAGCAAGCTGCCATCTATTCAGTAGAATAACTGGGGAAACTGGGCAAGGGAGCATCATGGAAAGCTAAATTACCTGACAGCAAACAAAGTGGGGTAGCGTTGGCAGATTATCCCAATCCTATCTGCTGGAGAATATTCTGGAGAATATTCTTTTGTCTACTCTGAATGTGCAAGCTACAGGATGAGATAGGAATACAGGGATGACCCAGGCTGTGCTTTGTTTTTTTATTATCACAAAAGAGCTGATTTTTGCAGTTTGCCATACTAATGATGCGAGAGGCACCACAAGTGACTGAGTTTTGTGAACTCCAAAGCAAGGGTTGACATACAGTAACAAAAAATAAAAAGACAAAGGAGGAAGCTGACAAGATAGGCTCTGTTTGTTTACTTGACACGAGTAGTGTGGTTTTTAATTATGCATGCCACTGCTTCACAGGGTGCTGGGGACTGTTCCACTGCAGCTTATTCCAGAAAGTAATTTAATTCTCAGTAGCAGGAATCCTCACTGCTGCTCTGCCACAGCTGCTAAATCCTTGTTTGAGACTGAAATAGGAACTATCACTGGGGTATGAGTGGACAGGCTCTGTGCAAGACAGGGAAACATATATGGATATACATGTGTGTTACATGTGTTACACAGTGACACTTATCTACTAGTCATGAGTGCTGATGAAATGATTAAACCAACTTCAACCACTAAAAATTTCACCTGTAAGTGCATGAAAAAGTGTATTTGCACAGGCAAATACATACTACAGTGCCTCTGTTCAGCATAAGTCTCGTTCGTGGACTGAAACAGTAGATAAATAATGTTATTAAACAAGAGCTGTAGTCTGAAGGCCCTGCAACCAGGGATCCTGTTTCTCATCCTCCAGCAGTCACAGCTTCAAATGGGACAACAGTGCCTGAAGCCAGACAGACTGTCAGGGCACAACAGAGGGATAAGCATGCCCTTTGAGCTTTTGATGATTTTTACCATTATCTGCAACTAATATTTGGACTTTGCTGAGACTGAGAGGCTATTGATTACTGAAGCAAGGCCAGGTGAGGAAGGAAGAAATGCTTGCAAAAATGTAGTGACTTGACAATTTCAAATTGCTGCCTCCAGGTGCTGTGCTAATGAACGACAGTGTGACCAGTTATGTAGAGCTCAGCTCAGTATTGATCCTGACAGATCAGAAAATCTTTGTTATGTCTAAAATCACAAACTGTCAAAACCAGCAAGGATTTCTTCAGACTGCATTTCCCCATTTTTATTTACCATTGGCAAGTCCCAGTTAATATTTATATTGGACACAGACAACTCCAGCCACAAATTTCATTTTTTAAATGCAGATTTTCTTACTATACCTAGAAGTTTCCACAGTAGCTATGATCTAGGGGGTGTCCAATAAAACATCCCCTCTCCAAGCAGCGTGACCAGCAGGAGAGCGTGCAAGGGCCCCCACCATGGCAGTAATGGCATTACTTGCCTCAAGAAATATTTGCTCTGCAGGCTCAAAACTTAAAGGTTGGCTTAAATAAGAATTCATTGCATGAGTTCAGCTCCTGGGGAAGCCAAATCCACAGCCGCAGTGTATTTGAACCACCATGTCCTACCACAAAGCAGTACATTGCAGAAAAGCAGATTGAACTGATGCATAAAAAGGTAATAGATTTTTAAGTAATAGAAAGGAAGATAATGTGGCCTATAAAGGGCCATCATAAAAAATGTCACACACTGACCAAGACTGGAAAATGCCATTGGCAGGTCTGCCATGACATGTTGCAGCTGCAAGGGTAAAAAAAACCTCCAAAAAACAGAGAAAGAAAGAAATGTTACCACCCCATCAGACCTTGCCATTTGTGTCCATGTGACTTCTGTGGCTCCATGTGGACACCCCTACTGCAGAAAGGCCCCAATCCTGCAAAACATGAGGCTCTGCCTGAGGAGTTTCTCCCGTTCCTCCTGAGCAGGAGTGGGACAGCTGGATTAACCTCAAGCAACACGTCTGATGTGCATGGAAACCCTGCCAAGGCAGCCTGTCACTTATTAAGAACATTTGTCAAGGTTGTTAAACAACCTTGACAACAAACCCACAGGCAGCAGCAGCAGAAGGGACTCTGCAATGCTTCCTGGATTTGCTTTATTAAATGTAGCCTCATTTGATTCAAACACCAAATGAACTGTCTGTGATCTCTCCTGTCTGAGGGCTGACAGGAAGGGTTTGAGAACCGCAACCTGCACAGGTGGCTGATTGTCACCCATGAAAAATCTTCCCAAATCCTCCCCAGAGAACAACCACACGTGTTGGCAGGGCCCCTGGTTCCTTACCAGTGCCTTAAACCTTCCCCTCTAGCCCCACCCCAAGTTGCACTGAGGCTTTGTAAGGAAGATCCTCCATTCCTTTTCAGTCTTTCCATCTGCTGGTGAAGACAGATCAAGGGGCAGCTCCCAAGATGTACTCTCCCAGTTGGAGGCAGCAGGGCTAGACTAACTTAGCAAAAAGGTAGGTTGCACATGGCAAGCCCCTGCAGTGGACACTCCATGCCCATGCACCCACCCTCTCATCTCTACTAGCCCTAGGCAATGTGTGACTGGCAAAATATCTGTGTCTTGCACTGAGTTCCAGTGGAAAGTCTGAGGTTTGGGTCTGTGCCCTCACTGGGTTTGGGTACTCCAGTGGAGAGCGGGCACCTCAATCTCATTGGCTTTCCCCAACCTATTCCCTAGCTCTTGCGCTACCGTGATACCAACAGCTCCACAGAACAGAATGATTTTCCACTCACTCCTTATGCTTCACTCACTGAAGTCTGGAAAGTGGCTCAATGACAAGCAGAAGGAGCCCAAAGAGGGAGAGTTTGGATAGCAGAGATGCTCTAGGCAAAGACCTAATCTGACTTACTACCTGGAAGATGAGGAAAGAAAAACAGAGATTAAAACAGTCCTGACCACATGAATAACCACTGGCCAACAGTTATTCCCAAAGGATTGTCCCCATGTATCACACTGCTCCTCTTCAACACAGGCTGTCATTTAAGAAGATATTTTTGGTTACTCTTCTTTTTTTCCACTTAGCAGACAGTTGCTGGGAATACCCATTAAGAGGCTTTCCCACTACAAAATATACCAGTTTTACTTACAGTTTAATGTTCCTGTCAGAACACCAACATGCATAAACTTGTTGGCAACAAGTAATGAATGGTGTCCTGTCCACTGACACTGCAGAGGACTAGGAGTCAGAATGATATACATGAAACAATATTTTCCCTCTGGATATAGAAGGTATATTGAGAGTTAATTAATTCATGATTCATAAGTTTTTTGCAGTGTCTGGGTACATTCAGCTATTTTATTATTAGGGATTAGTATGTATTGTAACAACAGAAGGCTGGTAATTACTTAATTAACTAAAACACTAGCATAATTTTTGTCCATATATAGGTAGTTTAGCTGCACTGCTAGAAAATTCTGGACATTAGCATGGTTTGAGCTCTGTTCTGTTCCCTCACACATGCTTATCCTTGTTTCTCCTCTCAAATTTACTACGAATGGAACCATTTTAATCAGCCACAGACAACGAAATCAATGTGATAATGTGTATGAATGATGACTGAGGAATTACAAATTTTATGAACAGAAGAGGTGGCCAAGTGGATTATCTGATGGATAAATTCTTCTAGATAAAGGATCTGTGTTTAGAACATCTTGTTTGGGAAAGAACAAGAGCTACTAAATAATACTTGGTCAAAATGTTCTGAGCTTTGGTTTTCATTTATATAAAAATATTGTTTCTTTATGCGGAGTTCAAACACAGTATCTCATTTTTATCCAAAAAAGCCATGAAACTAATACTGTTATTCTGGCCTTTGGCTTTTCTTATTATGTCCTTGATCTTTTTAGAGAAGCATTCTGTGAGACTCAGCATGGATATTCTATGAATCTATATCTAATAAGAGTCAATTACATAGTTATTTGTAATTGTAGAAGAGCAGACAAGAGGAGCATGGTGTAGACACTTCCTCACCATTTGTTCCTAGGCATATTGATGCCTCATCAGAGGTGATACTGAAGCACCTTATGACTGTATTCCCAATTCTGAGATAAGTCACACTCCCGTTTCTAAATGTCTTACTCATTTCTGCCTGGCTAAACCACCATGGTGGCTAGTGGGTAATCCATAGCTTCCATCAGACACAATAGTTGCAGGCCAGGTCAGGAGATCACAGTGGAAAACAGCTAATTCTTCTGAGATTTGTGGTTATCATTCTTGAAGACTTTACATTATGCCAGTTTTCATCCTGACATAGAACGCCAACACCTGTGTGCAGATACATGTAAATCCACCACAGAGTAGGAAGACCTCTAGAAGGGGGAAGAAATCAAAACCTTTTATCAAGTTAACAGGCAGCTTGCTACAGAAAAACCTGCAGAACCCTTCTCAAGATGCAGATAAGGGTAAAAAAAAAAGAGATTATAGACTTCTGAAGGCTTTTCCATCCCCAGACACTCTGAAGATCAAAGACTGAGCTATCTCCTCCCTTGGCAGAAAAGGAAACAATGTTCATGTCAGTGATGAATCAGCCTTAGCACACATGAAAAGAGATACTGTTTTGTTTTGCTGAGTTTTATTATGTATGTATTGGGAGAAAATGCAGGTTGAAACACTATTCTTCTTGATGTACAACTAAATAAATATCTTTGTGTTTAAAACACTTCTTTTCTTTATACTTTTAAGCTTGGATAATTTAAAACTAATGCAGGATGTATCACAGCTGGAAAATATTCTTAAAATGCATGATGAATCTAAATCAATATTGTCCATCTCAAAGCAACATAACTTCACTGGTGGCTTCAAGACGTACCTGCAAAAACAGGTGCTTCAGAAACCTGGGGGTTCAGCATCTGGATCCATGTTCACATTGCTATAGAAGCTCTGTATAGCAACAGCTCTGCAGAACCACATCTCTCTCAGTGTGGACTAGATCAATATCACTATAATGGAAAGGCAATGCTTTAAATCGCCTTTGCATTCTCAAAGATCTCAGATTTCGCTCCCAATCCTGCCCTGCCCCCTTCTCTCCCTCCATATATTTCAAATCCAGGAGCGTGAGCTGAGTACAAACGGACATATGCAAGCCAGCTGCTTAAGTTCTGTAAGGTGCTGAAGGGTGGCTCAGTGAAATGTGAATTCCCATCTCTCAGAAGTGCAGGTGAAGCTCACATTGTAGGGAGAAGAGGGGCAGCTCTTCCCAACTGGCACACTGTGCCAATGACACATCAATCCCACGTGGGAGGCCCCCACACCACCACACTGTGGAGCAGAGATGGTGTGATGAGCAAGTGGAGTCAGTTCCAGCATGGACCAGAGACAGCAAGAGAACAGATATCACGGGTCCTTATTAAGTTCATTTGGGGTAATTTGGCAAGATTTTTTCCATGTCACCTAAACAAAACCAAGCTTTTCATACCTCTTCATCTGAAAGTTCATAACAATGTGATGCCCTCCCTGTCCTCTGAACATCTTCTCAAACTCAAAGACTCTAAATCCAGGGACTGTATCAACCCTCAGGAAAAAAAATCAAATCACTGATCATTCAAGGTGACATCTTTCATACACTCGAGGCCACTGAGGCTTTTTTGCCTTCCATTTTGTCCATTCACTTTAATGCTTCACATAAAATAACTCACATTTTCAACGCATCTGACCAAATGGTAGTTCTAGGCCCTTTATGACTTCTTTTTAACCTTGTATTTTAAATAAGAAAAGTGGTCATAGTGGAGATTTGGGGTTCTCAGCTAGCAGTGAATGAGAAGGAATAGAGTAACCAGAGGGTCTGGTAAGATGGCAAAGTGGGCAGCAAACACATGTCCTATCCAGAGATCAATCACTGGTACTAAATACGTGGATTGCAGCGGCCCCTTACAGGAGCAGTATGGAAGTATGGAGAGATCTCTGTGGAAGTTACAGGTATTTATGGTTATTTAGGCAGTAACATTGGCATGTATGGCATTGTATAGAAGGTATGAAGAGACGCAGGACCTGAACTATGGTTTATCCTGCACTAAGACAGGGAGGACAGCTAGCTGCCCTCCAGGCTCAGCAAGATGGATCAACAGGATGGTGTAGGCCCCCGCCAGTGATTGTTTCAGACAAAAGCCATGGCCAGCTTACCACGCCAGACATGGCAAGTGTCCTGCAGCTGGGAGAGAACTTCACTCTGTCACTTGGCTTTACCCTGGAGGGGGATGGAGCCCTATGCTGATGACAGAAGAGCCCATTGCAACTGCTTTTGCAGTCAAGAATGACAATTTAAAATAATGTGTAGCTTTCACAAACTGATGGCTCACTTCACTGGTGCTCTGCTTGGAAACTTCAGTCAGGTACTGCTCACAGGGTGATTAAAGATTAACTGCAGCAGTGTTATTGAGACCAGTCTTCAGGTTGCATTTATCCACCTCTCTAGGCACCAGCAAAGGCCACATTTGGGAGAGACAATCTAGTTCCTACAGAAAAGTCAGTGCTTCCTTCTCAGCCTTAACTTCAGGTTCTCAGTATAAAAGCACTATCCCTTTCTGACATCATCTGACAGCTGGATCTGCAGATAAAACTGGCCAGCTTTTTGCCATAAGTACAAAGAAAACTTTAAAAGTTCCCTTTATACTTGCATTTTGATGAGGGGAAAAAAAAAAAAAAAAAAAAAAAGTCTTTAAATGAATGAGGATAAGCTGTTATGGAAGGAAACAGGAAAGTAATCCCAAGGAGTATTCAAAACCACACTGCTTAAATTTCCATTTCCTTGCAATGAAAAAACAGAAAAAACATTTGTTTAATTCTCCTTTCTGACAGCCTAATATTGATTTTAGACTAATTCTCTATATGTAAATGAAGTCATTAAGATCCCCCATTCTTTGCAATTAGTCTTTTATTGTATTTTTCTAATAAGCCAAGCTTTTGAGATGGGCAAGAATAAGAGGAAATGGATAGGAAAGGTGAAGGGGTTTTATGCGTCTCCTCATTGATTCACTGAAGTATCTCATACTGAAATACAATGAGATCCAACTATAAATCCTCAGCCACATCTCAAAGGAATCTGATTTCAACTAGTTTAACAGCTCTTCTTCCATCCAGCAATTTTGCTTTTACCTTTCTTTCACTATACTCTTTAGCCTTAAGAAATATAAAATGCTGCACAAGATTTACCCACAATAATATGCTAGTTCCAAGGATGTGGTCTAGCCAAACTTTGACACTGTTGCTCTCCAAAAGAAACAAAATGGCAAGATATGTAACCACAAAAATATAACACAGCATGGGATTGCAGGGCCTAGGATCTCAGCCTGAACAGCCACATACATGGTGGTGGGAGTGAACCACCAGCCTCGCTAGGAATATCTGGAATGTTACTGGCTCAAAGCAGGACAAGATACTGATGCATCAGCAAGTCAGAAGAAAAGAAAACAAACAAAAAAATAAATAAAAAACCCACAAAAAAGGAAAGTGGAAATGAAAGTGAAATCTTTTGTTGTGTGAATTTTTTGTTTCAATTAATTTAATTGAAAAATTATAACATCTCGTCAATTTGCCACTCTCCTTCTGAAAAAGTCTAGTTCTGTGAAAATCAGATTTGCCAACTATAAAAGGTATTAGATGAAAGACTGGAAGTAGCTGCCTGCATCACCTACTCCGACCTGTGGATTATGCTCAGCATGGCTTCACATGGCATTAATGCCTGTAACCTTTAGATAGTTCCAGTTCTCGTGGGCTTGCTTAAACTGGGAGTTTAAAACATGGGTTTGCACTTTTGCAGCATCTTGCACCCAACATGCCTCATAAATTATACACCTTTTAATGAAATGCGGCCCTGCTGGATGAAACATGACAGTAACATGTACTATCATCTATGGTCTGGTTCCTCATACCTCTCAGGTCATTTATATTTGAAGGCGAAGACCCAGCTAGTAAGAAATGCATTGAACATTTATGAAAGCTGGGACAAGAGGGCCCCTTCATTTTAAACATACTCAGGATAATATGACTGTATTCTGTGAATATGCTATATTCTATTTGTGTCCCTTACTAAACCCAAGATTGGCTTAAAAACAAATGGGGCCGGTGTTAATATTGTATGACACGGTACGTTAACAACTGACAGAGAACAATTCCAGTATATCCTATACAGACTGACTCAGAGATTAAGTTCTCAAAAGCTAGCCTGGCAAACACAACATCCTTTTAGTGTGTATTGTAAAAGGACAATAAATTACAAACATCAATATGGATAGTAGAAATCGGAGCCTGTGGGGCAATCTTGTGCTGAATTAAAACAAATATCTCCTTGACTACAGCTGAGGGAAATGGCAGTGGCATCATATTTCATTTTAATAGACTGCAGAGAGGTTTGCCTGGGGAGAAATCAAAGTGACTTGATTATCCCATCATGTTAACTAACATTTTATCACATTGAGGCCCTGTCCCTAAACCAACTTAAAACCCTACTATAAGAGGGTTTCAAAAGGGAGAGCTGGGTTAAAAAGCAGTCAGAATAACCCCTCTGTTTTTACCCCTTATCCTGTGGTGTTAAAAATAAATGTCCAGGTAGTTTTAGGCTTCGTAACAGAAAGAGGAAAAGCATTAGAGTGAGGCATGATAGTGCAGGACCTGATGCTGGCAGACTGAATTCAATCAAAATTCTTGTTGTTTGATATCCTGTGAGGACCTGGGTGCAAAGTTCAACCAAGGCTCTGTCCAAAACCATGTACCACCTTTGACTAAAACTCTCTACCATCTTCTTCCAGTGTG
Source organism: Psittacula echo (assembly GCF_963264785.1). Lineage (NCBI taxonomy): Eukaryota > Metazoa > Chordata > Aves > Psittaciformes > Psittacidae > Psittacula > Psittacula echo. The sequence goes on along the minus strand of NC_137740.1, from coordinate 26,538,551 downwards.
TTTGCTTTCTTAATTCCAACATCCCTTGCTCTCCAGGTGCAATTGCAAACCTGGAGGAGGAGATGGAATTACACGACCTCTGGACTTACCTGCTTTCCACAGAGAGGAACTACTCTGATCAGTAGCTCTCAGGGGCTTATGACTGACATTCATGGCCTGCAGCTGTTTACCCACAATTCACAAAGTACTGCAGTTGCACAGGCTGCGCTGGTTTCCCCAGAGGCTTGAGGGACCTTTGCAGCAGAAGCCAAGGAGGTGCAGCTCACCCTGTCTTCAGGGGAACTCCCTATAGCTTTGAGTTTTGATGCATTTGTATAGAAAACCCAAGGAAGTGTTTTGTGATTATGAGAAACAGTAAAAAAGATACACTAAAAACAAATAGCATTTGGAAGCCAGCTTGAGAAGAGCACAGGCAGTGTTACGTCTTGGTATTTCTCTCCAAGAGGGAGAAGGAAAGTTTGACACACTCAGACATGGATATTTTTCATTCCCTGCAAATTAGAACTCAAGAAATGTGGGTGTTATTTTTTTTTTCTAAGAAATTAACATCTTCACTTGTCTATTTTCTCCCACAAAATTTTCACTGAGAGACTTCTCATTTTTCAGACAGTTCAGATTCTTTTGCTATCTCCAGCAGTCAAGGCCAAACACATGGCTAGTCCTGTCTTTGAGGGAGCAGGAGAGAGCCAGGACACAGGTGGTTCCTCCATGCTACATCCTGTCAGCTCATGTACAGAAAAGACAGGATCTGTGCCAACTTCTCTCACTGTCTTTCTATACATCTATTTTGGTTCTTAGGCAGCATCCATAACCATGACAACTGCCTGCCTGCCCAAACTATCAGACATATGCAGAAGCTGTCTGGTTGTCCAGGAAGCAATGTTTCTAAAGAATAGATTGGCTGAAGGAGAGGTGAAGGGCTGAACTACCTTAACCACACTGCACAATTCAGCTCATTTAATGAGGAAAGCGAGTGGAAACAACTCTGCATTTCCCACTGTTATCCCACTGCAACACTGGTTCCCTGCGGCAAGAAGAAAGCCATAAGCTAATGTCACAGCAAAGCATTTCCAATGCTTTCATTCAGGCTCAGCTTATCACCACGACAAGGATGACTCATGGAATCTCCTCCTTTCAGAACATTTTGGAAAATATAGGAGCTGGCCAGGTCCAAGGTCTCTGCCAGTAATCAGAAAGTACCCTATATCTGGTCTCATCCTGATCTCTAGCAGTTAAAGCACCTTAAAGCTCAAAGCACTTGCAGCTTTCTACATGTCAGAGTACAGCCTCTTTACTTTGCTAGACTCACTATCACTTTTCTATTTTCATGGTTTTAGATGCATCCTATTGGAACAAACTCATATTAAGCCAATGTTATCTATAACAGGGCAAAGCAAGGGCAACAAAACAAACTGTCAAGAAACTGACAAAAGAAGGTAAGCACAACTATGAAGTGTATACTCCATTTGTCCCATGCTCTTTCTCTTCTGTCTATTCAGCAAAGATAGGCTAAACTGACACACAGGCTCCAGGATTAATCTGTTCATTACACTTGAGCAGAGGAGAAAGTTACATAAGAAGGAAGCCTGCTGGGGATGGGTATCTTTTACTTCAGGTACTGACACTGGGAGAAGTTAGAAATTCTACCTTGCAAGCCTCAAACTGAATTGATAAATGGCCTGGGGTTGCTATTCTGGACTTTCTCAGTTAGATTTGTTGGCACAGCCCGTGCTGTCAGGGACGGCACTTTAGAAAATGGGATGGCTATCCATCAGTTTGGCACTGCCACAAATCTTGCTCAATTCTGAGCTGTGAGGTGGAAACATGGGACAGGTGATGAGGCTAAAGTGTGACACAGTGCTGGAGACTACCCGCAGCATGTGTTTTGCTATGTGCACATCTTAGGAGTAACAAGCTGCTTTCCATTTTGTTCTTATCCTCATATAATACAAATATGAAAGTAGAACCACAGTGTTCAGTGCCAAAGTACTAGTGTTTTGCACTCTCTTAAGCGCCATTTATCTAATGGTATTTATCTGTGCAGTGCTGATGCCTCAGAAATACATTGCTTTACTGAATTTTGCTGTTGTAGGTGAAACTATTATTAAGGTTGTCTGACAAATTCCATGATAGACCCCTGTTTTCAGATGCTTATAACTTTGCCAAGTCTTAACCATTTAACTGATAATTTCAACTATTTCAAGATGAATTCACCTGGAAACATTCAGCTATGACAGCTCATACATTTTCAATAAAAAAAGTAAGAAAAAATATGCTAACTCTGCTTAAGTTTTCTTGCAGAAACATCCCTCATCCTTCAGAGTAAAAAATATTCACCCAAGATTTAGCTAAGCTGATGATCTGTGAAAATGAGCAGTTCACACATGAGTACAGGGGAGATGTGCTGTAGTTCAAGAGCTGTTATTTCCTACTGATTCTGTCCAAACTGAATGCATTCCAGTGAAGAAATTCCTGGCAATTTCAACTCTGGATGGTTACAGGCTGTGCCAGGACTGCTCTGAATTAGATAGCAAAGAGGTTTCTTTTCATCTATCTTCTCTGCTGGATCCTGACAAAATGGAGGAGTTGGCCAATTTGAATACAAATGAGAGAAAGTTGGACCAGCAACCAGAAAGCAAGACAAAAGGAAATGTGGGAAAGGAAGGAAGGCAAGAGGTAAACTAGGACTGACTGAGCAGGGATCAATGAAAGGAGCTACTGAGATTGTCCAATTTCAGAGGGTAAGACAAAGGAAGAATTAGTACAGAGACTGCCAGGGAAAAAAAAAGAAAAACAGGCCAGGAGGAAAGCAGGGCTGGGCTGGGAAGGAAAACCACTGTCTCTCAAGTAGTTAAACTGATGCTTCCTATGAACTGGAACACTTGACCTAGGACACACCAAAAAAGCCCAGCCTCAATACACTATACTGCCTCTTGGCCTGGACTACTCCACCACAATTCCAGAAGCTTTTGTTTAAAACCCTGATCCACTGGATATTTATTTACACAAAATGGAAGTATGCAACCAAAGTACTGGGTTCAGCACTTTCAACTACTGTTTCACATGTTCTGCTTTGAGATTCAAGTATCAATGCTCTCAGCAGACGAGGGTCTACCGTACCCTGATAATGAGCTACCCAACAAGAACTGAACACAGTCACATCTCTCCTCCAGGATTTTGGCTTTAATCTAACCTTGTAAAATCCTTTTCCATGTCAGGTAAACCAAGCAACACTGCCTGAATTCCCATCAAATTCACAGAACAGCAGTAAATATTGAAGAACAGAAGGATGATTTCTTTAAATTAATATTCACCTTTAAGAGTGACATCTAGCCCTCATACAAGCTTCTGCAGTGGAAGGCCACAATCCATGCATGGCTTGCCCTTCCCTGCAGGCAAACCAAGATAGCTCAGGACAGAGCACATTACTTCGGCTCACAATTCAGGACCATATCAAGGGAACAGCTTCCTCTAGCACAGCAAACTTTGCCACTCAGCCTCTTACACACTCCCTTCACTAATGCACATGGATCTGAACTGCAAAATACTCCCAGCTGAGCTGATGTCATGTTTTTTGCATTTTCTGTCTTCTATGGCTGCTTTCCTACACAATTAACTCACCAGGTGGATATTAGCAAGAGGAATTAAAACAAACCAGGCTTACTTAAGTATATTAAGTAGAGCAGGAAATCACTGGTATCCATAAGCTCAACAACTTGCAGAATATTAATCACTGAGCCATAAGTGAGCTGAAAACATCATAAACATCTGTATCTCTCAGCAAAGTGCATGGGAACAATGGGAGATGCAAAGAGATGAGCAGGTGATTAACTTCATTTGACTTTGGGAAAAAATAAGCTTTCTAAAACAGTGTTCAGGTGGAATTGCCAGCACAGCCCCCAGCTGAGAACATATCCCCTTATAAGTCTCTCATGCTATATGAATAAAAGGTGTGGTACACATAGGAGGTCACACAGGTTTCTTGCTGAGGGGCTCTAACAAATGGGTTGGGTTCAGGTACCAGGCCTGGCAGGCCATGGGACTCCACTATGCCTTCACCTAACAAGAAGAAAGCCCTCCCCATATGGTAGACTGAGGAAGGATTCACAAACTCTTTCCCAAAGCTGTGGACACACCTGATGGACCAAGACTGCTGTCCATTGCTTTGGCAACAGCTGTGCCATGCAGGCACTTGCTGTGCACCCAGGTGTGTCCTGTATGCAGAGTCAGCCTGAGCATGGCTGGGAAAAGTCCCTTGGTGGTACATAGGTTTAACAGGAAAACAACTTCAGCCATTTACAGAGGCTTACACTGCAACATCCTTTGGTAGCACTGTGAGCCATGTTTGGCAATTTCCTTCCTTTTGCGTGTTCCAATTCACTGTCAGCATCCTACAAAGGTGTATTTATAAGCACTTTTGCAATTTTCCAAGGGAATACTTACAGGGTTTTTGCCATTTATAATTTTCTACTCAATGTCATTTATAAATTACTTCAATTTAAAATAAAACAATCTCACCATAATTGAGCTTCAAGCTATAAAAAATGGCTATTCTAAAACAGAGGAAAATTACTAGAAAGGAAGTACCTTCCTGTTCATACTGTCCAGTTCCTGGCAATATCTCATCATCCCTTTCGTAAGTCCATCAAGTTTCACTTTTGAATGAGTTACTGAGTTGGATTCACTGCCAAGCAGTGACCATTTGTTCTTGTGCCAGCTTTGGCCTTCAACATAAACATTGCTGGTATTTACCCTCTGGTGTTAATTTATACAGTAATTACAATGCATTTTCATCTTCCATTTTGCTGGGGACTAAACAAATCTGTTGAATGCAGATCATATGAAAAGACCTTCTTTGAACTTGTCCTGCTCCATCTTTTTTAATACAAATAATCAGAAATGCATGCACAAGTTAAACTGAGTCTCTGTGATGACTTCTTCAGCATTTCAGTACACCCTTAGCTCTCTATGGGTAATCTGTGCCTATTACTATTTGCACGGTCATTTGGCATTTTCTGAGTTGCAATTCACTTATGGTTCACAGTTGCCGGATGCAAATAATCATAGAACCACAGAATGGTTTGGGTTGGAAAAGACCTTAAGATCATCTAGTTCCACCCCCCCTGCCATGATCAGGGACACCCTTCACTAGACCATGTCACCCAAGGCCCTGCTCAACTTGGCCTTGAATAATACAACCAAGGTTTAAGCTGTTGTTTCCAAATTCTTATTATTAGGCTAATTTTCTAGTATCCACTTAATATGAAAGCTTTCTGTGTAACTGATGCTTCTCTAACTCCAATGCCCAGAATTACACTGTTCTTCCTGTGCAATATTCCAGCAGCCCATTGCAGTGACAGCATCTCTCAGATCTGGCTTCAGTATGTGTTTTCCTCACTCAAATTTCCTCAGCTTTGTAGTCAGGCAAGACTCACCCTTGCAGTACAACCTGTTGTCATCTCCACTCCAGGCATCCTTACGCCCTTTGCAATCCTCTCTTCTGTTAATCTTGCCCTTCTCAATTGGACTAATAACGCGTGTGACATGATAGCAAATGCTCCGCTGAAATCCAGATAGATCTACTGCATTGCGCCTATATAGAAAGTCAGTTATTTTACAAAGACCAGTACCACAGTAATCTGCACAATCTACCTTAATTAAACTCCAGTAACATTTTGTCTCATTATCTCCATCATTTTAAACTATTCTTCCCTTTTTGGATAACAAAAAGGATGAGCCTGTATATGCTCATAATGCATATTTTGCTGATTTCTAAATAAATTTCCTGTACTCCCCAGTATGAATTACATTTCAACACAGCCTTCATAACACTGTATGTCAAGACTCACAATTTGGTTTGTCAGATCCTTCAGCAGTCTGATGCACCATTTCCTCCTTAGATGCAGTTGCTTCATTTTTCTTCCCAGATACTCACTTCCTCCACCCTCTCTGGCAACACCCTCCCTGCCTAGCAATGAAAAGCACTATTCCTTCTGTTCACATATTTGGGGATCCCTTTAAATCACCTTCAGTCTCTACTGGCTCCTCATCACAAATCAGGTCCACTTTTTCTTTTTTGCTGTGGTTTTAATGGCTAAATAGCATTTTACTCTATATGTTGGGTTTGTTTTTTCTCTCACTCTCCTTCTTACACTGTAAAAAAAACCCCAACATAATAATCTAACTTCTTTTTATATTTGTAATGCTCATTTCTTCCCTATGCTTTCTGGCCAGAGAGTAGTAACTTTCTTTGGTGAATCACATTTTGTATTTTTGTGGACTTCCTGTCTGCATCAAATATCCCCATTTTTAGCTTTCTTTGTATGTGGGGTTTTAAAAATTTGTTAGACTAAGTGTCTTTAGAAGATCCTTCCTTTGTCTGGCACATTAATTCTACAGGTTTTCTTCCTTCTTTCACAGAGAAAAAAAAATAATCCAAGCCACTTTTACATTTAAATCCAGGGCTCTACACCCTAGTTTGCTTCTATAACTAGTTTTCTTCACTTTAATGAAATAATAAATCTTAGTTACAGTTCTATGTTTAGCCTTTCATTTAACTTAAATTGAAACAACTCATGATCTGTCAGCTGAAGGTTGCTTTCTATGTCTAAGTCTTATAAAATAATCTCAGTATTTTGCAAATCTGCATTGCTTCTTCTTAGTTTAATAACTATTTGGAAAAGAAATCTATGAATTATCACATCCTGGTATATCTGCCCCCTCCCCCATTAGGAGCAGTATTTGTTCTCCAACATCTATTTGGAGAATGCAAATCTCTCAAAATGACATAATTCCTGATGGCTTTTATCTCACCAATAATATGAATGAGATCTCTGAGTCTCAAATATGACTTAATACAATGAAGCACCTTTTTTTTTTTTTGTGATTGAGTTTAACCTAGAATAATTTCATCACAACATTACAGCCAAATCTCATTAAAGCAGGCTGAGTACATACCTCTGCACCTCCACCTTTAGCAGAGCTCATTTTAAAAGATACTGACAGTCCATATCCTGCTTATTCCTGCTGAAAGAGGGAATTATTTTCCCTGTTAATTCCAATTAAAATAATTAAATTGTGCAAGCTATTGTGCCCTAGCAAAGTTCTGTATGCAGTAATATTATAGGCGCCTTCAGCTGCTGAGACTGGGAACCAAACAGTCCAGCTAGGAGTGGAGGGAGGGATACCCACCCCATGACAGAAATCCCTGTCTACTCCTGCTCCTGATGGAAATCTGCTCTGAGGCTCAGGGCAAGGACACCTGTTCCACAATACAGCCACCCTATACTGGAAACAAAGCAATTTGAACTTCCCTTCTCCCCCGGTGCAATTACAAGCCCATTTCAATCACGCCAATATAAATCCAGACTGACTCGTGCAGCGCTGTGGTGAGTAATTCTCACTTTCCCTTGGTGAAAATAGAGCTGGGGTTGTCCTTTCTGCCTTCCCAGGGAGATGAAGAAAAGAGGTGCTGAGGCATCAGACTGAAACACACTGCTCGCATCTGTTCTGATGGGTAGCTGACAAGCTGGGACAAATCCTTGTCTGCATTTCTGATGCTTTTTTCAGATTCCCATGTGTCCTAAACAGAGAAGCCCTGTCCCCCAAAAGGAAGCAGGAGGTGTTTGCAGAGCAGTCCCCACTACCTCAGTCACCACGATGCTTTCACAAGAAAAGTAGCAGCACAGAAGGTAAGTAGCAAGCAGTAACTGAGTAGTAAAAAATCCTAATGTGAAATCATAAATGGATGCCACAGAGGCAGCACCCAGAGTGAGCACAAGGAAACACTCGCGACCTTCATCCACAAATAGAGCAAAAGGAAAACATCCACATTCCCCTCCCTGCCACGCTGGAGCCCAATAGTCAAAAGTCAGTATGATGGCACATTCTGTTCCCCTAACGAGCAGGGACAACATTAGCACCACCTCAGAACCAGCAGTTAACTCCTTTAACTTGTAGTTTCTAAGATCAGATGCACCTGTATTACACATGCACAATTAATTCAAAATCCATTAGCATAGAATATATGCAGCACAAACCAGAGAAGGTGCTTCCAGGAAAACCCAACAGGTATAAAAGGTGGGTTAAAAGAAAACTGTCATTGCTACAGTGAAAAGCTGCCAAGAGTTCTAAACAGAGCTAGGATGGAAATGCTGCCAGCATCCTTGCAGGAGGATTGCTGCAGGCTCTCTTCAGTTCTATGACTGGGCTTCACAGAAGATCCCAACATTTTTTTTCCAGAGAAGACGGTTAAGAAGCAAAATGGCAGCTTCAGGGCATTTTACTTAAGCACCTTCTACTAGTAGTTAATTTGTGAGATAGATAGTTAATTAACACACACTCACTGGAAAAGAAAAGCTTTCTTTAGCTCCCAAATTACTTGTTATCCTTTGCAAATGAGACAGATTTTTCTTATGTTGGAACAAAACTGTCCCTTTCATGCAGGTACCAAAAGGGAGGGTACTAGTATTCCTCTGCCCTTCCCATCCTTGGTTATGAACCAAGTCAAAGGACACATCCCTAGCAGCACAAGGTCAGTGATTTAAATCACGTATCTGTATCTGTATTCAATATGCACTTGGAAACCTCCATTTTGCAGAGCTAGTATCACTGAACTAATGCACTCCCATCACCAGGCTGGAACTTTCTATATAACTTGCAATGATTTTTGTTTCCTGAAAACATCCTCATTCTTAGTACAGCACATTACACGCTCAATTTTCTCCCTTATCAAATGCTGATACCTTTTTCTCTCTTAACACACCCCCTGTAACCAAACCCTCAGCCCCATAACTGTTTCTGTTGCCCTTCTCTGAATTCCTTCCAATCTCTGAGTCATAAAGGAAGATTTATTGGACTAAAGATCCACTTTTAATAATGCCTTCTGCTGTATAATATCACTGCTGAAGTTAACTCAGGCACCTTCTGTCCTGTTGGATTGTGGCTTGGAACAATCCACAATGGCATGTCTAGGGGAATTCTGCTGAATAAACTCACAGTCACAGAAATGTCAGATTTGTAATGGCAGGAAACATCCTTACAGGAAGAACTTGGGTGGCTGTGGAAAATGCCATAGAGGGAAAACAGCAAGATGACACTGCTGACTTTAATAACTTCTGTTGTGAATGCGCCCACAGTGATCAATACACAAACGTGGAAGCAATTACAAGCCATCAGAGTGTAACCCCTGCTCTCCCTCTACTACAAGAATCAATGGGAGCAAATCTTAAATTGTAATAAAAACTCACAGATGGTTTCTGGAGACCTTTTAATTAACACTGCAGTTTCCAAACTGAGCAAGATAATCTCCCTGGATTCTCACCGAGTAACAGCAACAAATAAGCTCCCTTTAAAGGCAGGTCATTGGGAATGTTATCTCCTTGTTCTGCAAGTGCAAATTAAGTGTCAACATTTTTATTATCAATAAAATTGGTACCGGTGATTGCAGGATCATCTCAGAGTTTCTGGAGTGCCTGGGAGGAGGGCTGCTGCACACCAAGGCAAGCAACACACATATGAACACATTATTCATTAAAATTTGGTTAACATAAGGACAGCGAGTATTGCCCAAAAAATGGAAATGCTGCATGGATAGCGTTGGGCAACAGACAGCTGTACCAGCTTCTAGACCACACACTGCTGACAGCAAACATTTCTAAGCACAGAGACACTGGCTTCCCTCCCCGCCCTGCCAGCCCGTTCAGACTGAATTTCTATATAGCAATGATGACTGATAGTAATTGTCACCAGTGACTAATGATACAGCCTGGATGCAGGCGCTAGCCAATAGGTGGAGATTTATTAGGGTGGTCTTAAGTTGGACAGAAAGGCATCTTGTCACAGAGGTGACAGGTTTTCCATCACATAATGGATCTTCACCACCACCCACTTTTCCTTACCCAGATCTTCTCTACCGTTCTTTTCAAAGTGTCCTTCCTGTCACTTTTCTATTACCACTTGGAATATGCAACAGCAAAAGTATTAACACAAATGCAAATATGTAGAATTTTTTGGGGAGAGAGAATTTTTAATTGTTGGTTTTTTAATTGTAACCAGATTGCTCCTTCAAAACAACCAGGTCTTTCAGCAAGTTAATAGCGTCAATCTATATCTGAGTGCTCTATTAAAACTGCTGTGCATCCCTCTATTTTTTATCACCTAAAGGCTGATACTGCAATATAACAGGCATTCACATAGCATAAAATGCGGAAAGAGGCCCGTATGCTTCTGAGACATCGAAGACTGATTATTGCCTCTCCCTTTGATATCTGGCTTCCCCGGTAAGTTTTAGTGGTCTTTACAGGTGGCTCTGAGCCTTTCTGTTGGGATAGTTATGCACTAGCTTATTTCAGGAGGTTGCTCTGCTGCTGCACTTGTACCACTGTGTCTAATCTTGGCAACATATTTGCATTTACACTTTAAAGCCATCTGAAGACATTCCTCAGCTTTATCCTATTCTGTGGTCCTTGCTCAGCTTCTATAGCCAGGAAGCCACTTTACCTGAATCATACAAACCATCTCCAGAGCCACCTGCAAAGACCATTAAAGCATACAAGGGAAGCCAAAAATCAAATAGAGGTAATCCCTCCAAGGAGGGAAATTCCACAACCTCCCTGGGCAAACTGTTCCTCACAGTAAAATAATTTTTCCTGAAGTTCAGACAGAACTTCCTGTGTTTCAGTTTATGTCCATTGCCTCCAGCCTTGAAGCCAGCTGAAAATTCCAGCCCTGCCAAAAAAGTTTACCCTATTGTTTCCCAGGCCTGCAGACTAATTCTCTCAGCATACATGTGTTGGGAGAAAAGACTACATGAAACATGACAAGCCGGAGAGGAAGGAGAGTCCAATAACTGGGGCAGGAGACTAATGAATATTCATAATGACTCTAAGTAAATCATAGAATCACAGAATGGTTTGGGTTGGAAGGGATCTTAAAGTTTATCCAGTTCCAACTCCCTGCCATGAGCAAGGACACCTTCCACTAGACCAGGTTGCTCAAAGCCCCATCCAACCTGACCTTGAACAATGCCAGGGATGAGGCAGCCACAGCTTCTCTGGGCAACCTGTGCCAGTGCCTCAACACCCTTACAGGGAAGAGCTTCTTTCTAATATTTAATGTAAACCTACTCTTCCTGTTTAAAGCCCCTGTCCTATCAGTACATGCCTTTGTAAAAAGTCCCTCTCCAGATTTCTTGTAGCACCCTTTAGGTTACTGGGAGGTTGTTATGAGGTCCCCTTGTAACCTTCTTTTCTGCAGGCCGAACAACCCCAACTCTCTCAGCCCTCGGAGCTGTAATCTAAAAACCAGATTAAATAAATTCTCCTTTGAAGTCTGGACAGTTATTTTCTGCTGACTCCACAGTTGTACAGTAAACAAATGTCATACACTAAAGAAATATTCAATGGCCCTTATTACCTAGAAACCAGAAAAGGCTCAAAAAAAGAAAAAAAAGAAAAAGAAAAAGAAAATGGATTACAGGGAACGCTAAAAAAAGTACCTAATCAGGAAATAGCATCATTTCAAATGCTTTCAAGCCAAAAAATACTGTAACAGGGAAGAAAAACTGTAGATTCTTATTGGATTTGTGGATAATCCTCCTATTTACTGAAAGAATAGTTTCTAAATCTTTATTTTTCTCTAGATATATACATTTGAGGAATCAGACTATTGTCTTCACCATGTATTAAGCTAATACATTAGCTGATTTATCTAAATGAACAAGAGCCATTTGTAAGCCCACTTTTTCAAATATGCAAATCTGGCTTGTTCCCTCAATATTATCGTTATGACAGCCTCAGACTATTGTAATTTACCTACCTAGCATGCACACTGTGTTCTTCACTATACAATTACCCATTCTGACTATGTAAATTTATCTTTGTACTAGTGAATGTGGATTTAGCTTTCTATAGCTGACAGTGTAGTTCTACTGAGGCATTCATCCTTCCTTCCTCCACAATTTTTTCAAACGAAAAAGTAGTCACTATTTGCATTGTTATCACAAGATTAGGGGTAACTGGGATGTTAATTTTAAAAATTACACTGCAGATCTGAGTGGTGAAAGAAAGCAAGTAAGCAGCTGTAGGAAGGCTCCACAGAGCCCACTATGCACTAGCAACCATTGCATCGTTGGCTTCATCATTAGAAGACTCTATTTGGATGGTCAAACTCTTAAGCACAGCCATCCGTTAGTGCAGGAAGATTAGACAGACAGATGGCTCCTACAGAGAGATGAGTTAGAAAGATGAAGGGAGGGATATTTTTGCCAGATGAATGCTGCCAAATTTCACAGGGCACAAGAGATGCCCTGAGGTCTAGATCAAAAGCTAGTCCCCCAGGATCTTCTGGAAGAAAACAGTTCCTCAGTTCAGCCAAGTACTTGACCAGAAGAGTAATTGGAGACACAAAAATTTTCCTTTTGAATTAAGGATGTGCTTGTGTCCTTGATGACTTAGTTACTGTATCAGGCCACTGAACTAGCTAAAGAAATATCCAGCAAGAACTGAGTATGGACATGAAGGGCTCCTGACTCTCAAGTGCCAGCAGTGCACGGGAGAAATTGCAAGAGTGGCCATCGTGGCTTTCTCTTAGAATCATAGAATCATAGAATGATTAGGGTTGAAAGGACCTGAAGATCATATAGTTCCAACCCCCTTGCCATGGGCAGGGTCCCCTCACACTAGACCATGTTGCCCAAGGCTCTGCCCTACCTGGCCTTGAATACTGCCAGGGATGGAGCATTTACTGCTTCTTTGGGCAACCTGTTCCAGTGCCTCACCACCCTCACCGTAAGGAACTTCTTCCTTATATCTAACCTGAACTTCCCCCGTTTAAGTTTAAACCCATTACCCCATTAACCCCATCACCTGTTACTACAGTCCCTGATGAATAGTCCCTCCCCAGCATCCTTGTAGGCCCCCTTCAGATACTGGAAGGCAAAAGCACATTTTCAGTGAAACCCCGAAAGATAAAAGTGAATGGAGAATCAATGCAATGCCAGTGACTTACAAATACACTCAGAAGGCCTCTGTTGGCTTTTTCTCACTTTCTGGAGGTTTCAATGACTTAAGATTTAAGAGCTGTGGGAGGCGAAGTACGTTGTTGAAAATTACATCAATGTATTGTTCACAGAAACTGAGAAACTGTTAACCATAAAGAAATCCACAATTTAAAGTGACATTACTGAAAGCACCCAAATATTTGAACACGATTGATGGCTGCAGGCACAAAGAAATGGGACGCTGTGAAAGTGAAGATAAATAAAAGGACACAACAACCTAAACACCTATGCTGCAGACTCTCTCACAAGATCTTTGGAAAAATGTATGTGGTTAATCAGCTTCTTCTCTGAGAGTTGTTTGGCTAAAGCTTGTGCTGCGGTGTGTGGAGGTCTTCACAGCTTCTTCTTGCTGCCCTCCATGCACCCACCTCTCCTGCTGCACATAGGAGTCCTCTGCTGCACAGAATAATGGTTTGATTTTTTTCAGTGGAGACCCGAGGAAGGAGATGACTCAATACCCTGCCCTAGATTTCAGCAGGGTCTATAGCTGTGACTAAAGCATTTATGCTAGTTTGGTCTCTTATGTCCCAGAGACTTCCAGTACTCAGTTCCATTAGAGGAAACTTTGAAAAGGTCTCTTGGCTATAGAAAATTTTTTTCGGCCTGTCTCCAAATGGATATCAGGAAACAGAGCCCTAAATGATGAGCATAAACCCGAGCTTTTGAAGTCTGTAAATAAAAGGGGAAAGAACTGTGGGGATGGTGATTACTTTGAAATCCCACTGAAACCACAGGAAGCTGCAAGTATTTACAGCATCACGGGCAAATGAAGTAACTAGGTGCCAGAACAGTGATTTAGCTGAAAAATAAGATAGCTAGTAGCTAGGTTCTGTGTTTATTCTCCCAGGTGGTGCCAGGTCAATTTATTCCATTTTGAAGTCAAATAGTGATTTCCCTACTTCCCTGCACCATTCCAGCTTGGCAGAACTAAAAACCAAGAGCATCTTTTTGACTTTTCTTTAATGAAATAATAGAGATATCCTAAATGAAAGCTGCCTCCAAATACTGCTAAGGTATATCCACATTTCGTTGGTCAAGTAACATGGGGCAAATAGTTCAAACAGGACCAGAACAGCTGGAGTTGGAGAGAAACGCAGCTAGATCTGGAGCAATGTCAACCTGGGAAGGCTTCAAGTCTGAGAGGCTCATGTGAGCTCATCTCTCTTTCACTGCATTTACAACCCGATAGGAAAAGGACATGTGAAGGAGAAAAACTTTTGAGGTAAAAAAAAAAAACCCAAAGCAAAAAAACCTCATGCTGCCATGTAGTCACTGTCTTATCTATTCAAGCTCTTACACAGTGCCCTCAACATAACATCCCAGTGCCTGTCAATCACCTATGCACTTATCTTCATGCTGTCTCTGTGGGAGAAGGAAAGAAATCTTCTCTCCACCATAGAGATGAGCAGTTGAAGCAGAGAAATTGATGGCATGATCCAGATACCTAAACATAAGCTTTCAGTGCCATCTAAGATGACCTGAGGCAAGCAAGACATATACAGGGCTGGCGGGGGGACACATGACCTAAGGGAGATGCATGGTCTTCTGAAGACTAGGCAAGATATGCTGGCACACTGCAGAGGGAGACAAGTGTCTAGGTTTAGGCAACTGAACTGAATCCTGCGGTCAAAGCATTTGTGGCAAAGCAGGGAGCTGAAGTCTACAAAACGCCTTGCTAGCACCCTAAATACAAGACTTACTTCCCATCTGCAAAGAGGGACACAACCTTTTTTTCACATTTTGAGCAGGCCTGTTTTATTACTGATTGTCCTTTGCCTGGGACCTCCAAAATAACTACTGCTGTCAGCAGCCTGTGTATTTTCTTTTTCCTGGCTGATTGTGAACACACATCCACATAATCTTTCAGTCACTATCAAGAAGATCTCACCCATAGAATACAGAGTTATGATCTGTCAAACTCAATAGAAACACTTAGAATGTAATACAAGGAGCCAGAGTAAGTTTCAGAGTGGCCTTCCTCCACTCCTTCCACAAGTCCAGACGTGACGCTGAATGATGAATCTACCTCCCTGTGACACTATTTACAGAGAGACACTTTCATTTCAGCTCATGGCAAAACCCTGATGACAATTTAAGAGCTTATACTGAGCTTACCAAGAAGAATGAAAGGATGGTCAAGGTCATCACCCCCATAGGATCTCTATCAGTCTTGACATGTACAGCAAACAAGGTTCTCAAACAGCTGCCAAATCAGAAATACACTGTATGCAGAGAAGCTGTGCTGGCCTTGCTGCAGACTGTTATTTTGGTGCATTAGGCTGAGGACAGATTTGCAAAGCCACTCGAGCAATTCGGACATTTGGTTCCCCTTTGAAACAGCTCAGTGAAAGAGGTGATGGCGAAGGACCAGCCTGGCAGCTCTGCTTGCTAGAACAGCTTCCTGCAGTGTAATCTACAGCCATGGAAGCATCTCTTCTCTCCTATGAGAGCATAGGAGAAGAGCATCTCTTCTCTCATCTCTCTCCCCTCTTCTCTCCCAAACCCTGTTGGTTTGGGCTATGTGCACATGCCTTGCAGGTCCACATCCCAGATGCTACCCAGAAAAACAGGTTTTAACCAAACCAACCCCAAGGATAAGGCTGGTTTCAATCATCCCTTCTGGCCTCTCTCTGAAGATAAAAGACACGCATCTGACACTATCCTTTCCCCAGCCACAACAGGTAGCCTCCATTGTATTCACAGCTGCAACAGTGAGCAGAATTTGATGAATGTCTTAATTTACTTAAGCCTCCCAAATACTTGAAAGAGTAGAATTATTTTTATGTTATTATTTTTTAATATATGAAATCTGATTAGAATAATCCTATAAGGCAGAGAGTGATAAGCAAGTAGAGTAGGTGAAAAAAGGTAATTTTAAAGGAAGAAATTAATTTCTTTCCATTCCTCCAAATTCGAATAATGAACTTGCACAAGGAACTTCTTTACAAGAAACTCCCGGAGACGCCACAAACTGTGATTAAAACACTTTAATAAATCATTTCTCAGAGCTCCTTACGAAAACAGGTAGGTTGTGATAGAGTAAAAAGTTTTAGGCATTCACACTTGGAATTCAGTGGCAAACACTTTCACAGGGGTACAGAGAAATTTGAAAAACACTTGAAATTAGCCATTGTCATGCGAGAAACTGAGGCTATAGGAATCTCAGTGCTTCATCTGCTTTTGCAACTGAGGTGTTACAAACCAAAGAGAAGTATGACCAACAGGTGTCTTTTATAGCATCATAGAATGGTTAGGGTTGGAAATGACCTTAAGATTCTACACCTCTGTTTTCTTGAGTAAAAAAGTGGATAATTCTCTCCTTTATGTGGAAACTACTTTGAGCTCTTTGGTACAAAAGCAGATCTTGCTCTTGCTTTGACTTCATAGAAAGACATGATGATTTCCAGTTTTCAAATCAGGCACCATTTCTAACAAATTATCCTTTATTCACCAAAATCCTAAAACATTTATACCTGAGAAAACTCACTGAAAATTCATATTTTGACTCCTCAGAGGGGAACTGATTTCCTATATATGTAGTAGTATGAGCATGCACACATTCACTGGACATGACCCAAATGACTGAGCAAACCATGGTCTCAGGTATGCTGGGGTAAATACATTCATCTCAGTTTTCTGACTATATGAACCTCAACAGGTTTGCTCTAGATATAATTCAGTGGCAAAGACATCAGAAACTGAAATAACCTTCAATACCACAGAAATTGTACCAGTCCTTCCACTGTTGCCTTGCTATATGATGCTTTACAGTGATGTTTCCACCACTAAAAGAAACATGCGTGGAACAACATTTTCTGTTGAATCATACCCAGTCCACCTCCAAGCAAGAGTTAGGCCCACAGCTCTCATTAAGTCCTTGGTCATGTCTGGATGGGACAAGACACCCTGGAGAGAGGAAGACACAGTGCATGGCACCATATTGTACGGGCTGTAAAGTGTTACTGAAGCACTGTGAATGCTAGACAGACTGCCCAGCAATCCACCCAGATGGTTTCTGGTACCCAGCCTAGCACTGAAAAAGAAGTATCTCTTCACAGCCTAAGGAGATGTATTCTCAGTGGTCAGACAGCTTGCTAAGCTATCATCTCTGTTAACAGGTTTCTCCTAGCTGTCCCTAGGAGTGGCACCTATGGGAGCTGAATGCTAAGTTAAATGGACCCACAAGGATCACCCTTATATTCATCTCAGTAAGAGCAAGGTGATGTACTGGATGCCCAACACCTCTGAAAGCAAGGCTTTCAACTGCCTGAAAATCTATGCCCAATTTTGTCACTGCAAATGGTTTTCTTGCAAGAAAAGCTCCTAGGGGCATCAGGATCTTACAAGTGCTTCTTTTCAGAGCACTGCTGCAACTCTGAGCTTCTCAGGAGCTGATTCTAACTCTTCACCTGCCATCTTGTGAAGCTGACACCATAAACAGCCCCAGCTCCTTGGGTGGCTGAAAAAGAGATATCTTTGAAGCCCTGAGCAACTGCATTTGACATATGGTATTAAGATGTGCAACGGAAGATGGCTGGCACAGTACAACTCTCCTGTGGTTCTTTTGCCTGCTCCCATTATCCTCAATGAAGATTGCTAGGGACGTAAATGCTGAGGAGCCAGAAAAGAGGTGAAATGGGAAAACAGAGAGAGAAGCAAGCCCTGCCTACACAGCACACAGCTTTTAAAGCAAACTGATTTGCTTGGACACAAGATACTACACAAACAAGTGGTGCTTCTGCTGATGCACCAGTTCACTGAATAATCACAGTGATACAAAAGAAAGCTTGTGATTAAGGCAAAGAATTAGGATCAGGAGGAACAGAAGGCTTAATCCAGTCTCCACACATGACCTTGTCACATCACTCCTCTATGCTCAGTTTCCTTAACTATGTGACGAAGCTTCCCAGCATGAGTGGAAAATTATCTGAGAGCGTGGGAGAGGCCAAGAGCAACTCACAGGTAAGTGATAATAGGCTCTTTTAGGGGCCCACACCATTAGCATCTGCAGCCTCAGCTAAGTTTATTCCTCCCACTGCCAATGATCTAGATGACCCAGACACCCTGTCAAAAGAACTGCATTTTAACAGCTCTCTATCTACCAGACATGTGAGAGCCACAGGCTGGGTCTTGCATTATGCTGACAGTACTTATGCGATGCTCCCATCAGAGATTAAAGTAACACAGCATCTCTCTGACCTAGCCTGCCATCAAAACCTGGTGTTCAGCATGAGCTCTTGCTCCTCCTTCTAGTCCAATACTGGCAGTTATCACCAGACTACCCTGCTTCTGATTTTACCTCAAGTATTTCCAGAGTCCTTCCCTTTGCTCTGTTCCCTTCTTGCTCACCACAGTGTATTGGTGCTACAGCCAGTAAATGTAAATCATAAAGCAGGTGACAGGGTTTAAACTGGAAACAGTCTGAAGTGAAATAAGACCACTAATATCACAACAGGGTTAACCAAGCTGCAGTCTGCTCTTAGAGATGTTTTACAGATTTCACCCCCCTAAACAAAAGCTCATAGATGTGACTCCTGCAGCAATCCTCCACTTTCTCCTGCCAGAGACACTATGTCTGCCTTTGGGTTCAATGTTTGCAAGAGCAGAGCACCACACTGCATTTGAGCATGGCAAAAAGGAGGAAGAAGGGAAGCCCCTATGCAAGGTCTCCAAGCTTTTTCCACATTAAGCCAGAAAAAGGGGATGTCAGCTCCCAGACAAGTCTACAAGCTGAGAAGCACTGGACGGCAGTATCATTTTAGATGCCTTCCTACCATACTAGGTGTCTATGGGACATGGTCATGGTTTAGACCCAGCCAGTTACTCAGCACCACACAGCTGTTCCCTCACCCCCTGCCTCCTTCTTCCCCTCCCCAGGGTGGGATTGGGATAAGAATTGAAAGAACATACATCCATAGACATCTCTTGTGGACAAGATCCTGCTAAGCCTCAGTGCAGATACAAACAGACAAGTAGGAGCTAAGAAGGACATGGAGCACCACTCAAGATAGCAGAACCAGTGCTGTTCAGCTACAGCTCCCAGCGCATGCCAGGAGAGGCAATGAGGAAAAAGGAAGACTTTTACCCAGCCAAATGCCCACAGTGGCAGTAAGAAGCACAATAAGATGGAGGGTGCTTTAGACAAGCCAGTATACTAGCTGTAAGACTTTTTCCTCTAAAAACTAGAAAGGCAACAACTGACATAATGGATCCCAACTGCAGCTGGTTGCACACCTACACAGCACTCATCTCCTGAGCTGGCTGGATTCCTGCCAAAGGTCCTTTCTCCACCCAGAGTCTGCTCTGCCCTGTTGGAAAGCAAGGGCCTCACTGCAGCTATCTCCTTGACATGGGAACAGGCACAGTACAGAAGAGAGGGGGCTGCAGGAAATAGATGGCATCCCCCAGCTGCAGTTGGTGACTGTTCTCCTTGGCACTAAGTACAGTTCAAAACTCAAAACCTGTTAGCTGCCCCAGCTCCACCAACAGTGGTTATCCAGTGTCAGGAGGAAAGGGGAACCCTCTGCAGTGCACATAAATCAACTTAGAGCAATATGGGACAATGTGGTGACCCCTCAACCCACCAGGAATAGGGAAACAAATCACTTTAAAAGGCATACGATCTGTCACAAGTGCGTGGGCTTTGAATACTGCATCAGAAATACCAAGAACTGCCCTTCTCAACCCTGCTTGCTTTGAGAGATTCCTGCTGGGGGAAGCAATAGCCAGGCACAGCCACTGCACTTGTGGGTATGTCAGAACTAGGGTATATCTTGTTCTTCATATCATTTTGCACGTGCCTAGAAAGTTGGACACTATCTTTTTTGGTGCCTCCTCACCTAATGGCCTTGTTCAAAATCCCTGAGGTTCTATTTTCCCTTCTTCTATTTAATGCTTACACTGATCTATCTAGTGGTGGAAGAGAAAAGGCTATGCAGGAGATTCATGCTGATTTCTGTCTCAGAGCCTTTAGAGAGAGGCATACAATCTTTGTCCAGCTGCAGTAATTCCTCTGCAGTGCTCCAGCCAGGCAGCAATTGGGAGTCTGTAACGTGTGCGTGTGCGCATGTAGCTCCCAAATGCTGTTATCAATAATGCATTTAATGCTCAGCCTTCAGAGGAGCTGACCAAGGAAGCTTCTCATAAAGAGAAGCCAATCCTTCAGTCCTCTCAGGAGGAAAGTGGTGAGGAGATAGGAAGACTCACCATTGTCATGCCACATCTTATTTATGTCAAAAGGGTGTTCAAATTTCAGAAAGCTTTTAGAGTGGGGCTAGTGCCTAGGTATGTATTTGGGGGATTAGAGAGCACATTGTGAATATTAAAATACTTTCAACTTTCTGGAATTCATCTAACTTATAGAATAGGACTGAGCAAAAGGCTAGTGATGCTTCCAAAGCATAACTCCTCTGCATCTCAGATGACATTGGCTATGTTAGAGATGGCAGAACTCCCTCATACTGCCTCCTTCTCACCTGTGTCCAGCTCTGGGTCCCCCAGCATAACTACATGGACCTGTCTAGAGGAGGCCTTGAAGATGCTCAGAATGCTGAAGCACCTTTCCTATGGAGAGAGACTGAGAGAGTTAGGTTGTTCAGCAAGGAGAAGGATACTGGAAGACCTTACACTAGCCTTCCAGTACATAAACAAGCTGACAAGAAAGCTGGCAAGATACTTTTTACAAGGCATGTAGCAATAACACAAGGGGGAATGTCTTTAAACTAAAAAAGGTCAGACTGAAATCAGATATTAGGAAGAAGTTCTTCCCTGTGAGGGTGGCAAGACCCTGGCACAGGTTGCCCAGAGAATTTGTGGCTGCCCCATCCCTGGCAGTGTTCAAGGCCAGTCTGGATGGGGCTTTGGGCAACCTGGTCTAGTGGAAGGTATCCCTGCTCATGGCAGGGGGTTGGAACTGGATGATCTTAAGGTCTCTTCCAACCCAAACCATTCTGTGATTCTTGACAGCTGGGATGTTAAACCACCAAACTAACTTGAGACTTGCATGTGCATACAAGGAATATATTGATTTCAGAGAGGGACAATTAATTTAATGTTGTTTAAAAGTTTCAGGGCCTGCCAGACTTTTCCATGGAAGAGCAATCACCTCCACACAACAAAAGATGCAATCTGGAGTTCATCAGCAGGGAATTAAGCAAAATCTGCAGGGGATGCCACAGGCATAAGTCTATATAGTGTCCACCCACCAAGTCATATCTTTTGGTCTGCCTATGTTGTCTGAAACACACTGATGTGAGATTAATAAAGAATGGTTATGGAAAAGGAAAAAGGATGACAGCAACAAGGCAAGTAGCAGAAGCTGTTGGAACGTGTAACTAAAGAACAGCAAAACTGCGCACAAGTGAAATTAGTCACAAGAGTAAAAGATCAAGCATATAACCTAACTGCAGGCAGAAAGGCAATGATACATCGTAAAGGAACTAATGAGTACCACTCCAACCATGATTACTTGGTTTTTAGTCCTGTAAGTCTACAGATGACTGCTGGTGCTGTAGAGATTAGAAAGCTTGGAAAATAATGGCTATGCAGGCTCTAAACCATCCCATCTGGGCTCAGCCTCCAGCAAAGTAAGGATTTCCTCCTCCACAACACAGAAGAGGCCATGACTTTACTACTGGAATTCTCAAAATCTCCTGTTTTCTCATAATCCTGCATCAGCTACTATGCCCTTTACTCCCAGCCCCTGTACCATCTTGTGAGGCAGGCAGGCATTAGCCATGGGCAGGTTGGTCACATACCCATTTCTGCTGTGAAGGGGTTCTGGGCCTATAGAGCAATCAGAACCACCGAAATGGCTCCCAAGCACCAAGTGAGCTTTGTGTGCACATTTGAGCTTAAATTACTGTTAATGTGTAAAACAACCTGCTCTGCAGAGGGTCTATGATGTTGGTTAAAATGATCCACTCTGCAGAGGGTTTCGGATGTTTATTAAACCAAACTGCTCTGCAGAGGAACCAGGTTAAAATAAAGCTTTTATTGTAATGATGATGCCAAGGATCCCTAAAGAACCTGCCTGTCCCTGTGGTGTTGGGTGGCAGCATCTCGAAACTCCATGGGACCCATCCTAGAGCCTCTTGAACTGTTCCAGAGGAAAAAAACCTAACAGGAAAACAAAAAAAAAAACCTTGCAGCAGATATACTTTCATTGAAAACTTAGAAGTTGAATAATACAACTAAATGCCCCAGTAATAAACAACCAGCAGATCTGAAACACTCAGCTGTTTTCCCTCGAGGCTGACATTTCCAGCCTTCCAGGACAGCCAGGCATATTTTTAAAATCAAGTCAGCCCCAGCATCAGCAGACGCAGCGGGTACGGAAGGATGGGCTCTGCCTTCAATGCACACCGCTTTTCTGCTGCCCTCTAACCCATTGTCACAAGGCCAGAACTGAGCTCAGCCTCAGCCAGCACATACAGAAGACAGACCTTGCAGAGCCTTTTTGGTGCACCTCATATATACCAAGAGACCAGACACAAGGCCCAGGCACGGTTCAGGAGACCCTGGAGCGGGTCCAAAGCCACGTCCTGCCTGCCTGCTCTGCTGCCAGGATGCCTCTGGGCATCGCTGCTGGCGAGGTGCCCCTACGCTCCTCCCTGCTCGCGCACAGATTGCAGGCTCCTTGGCACAAGCACGCCGGCCATCCCACGCGCTCTGCAGAGCTAAGCACGCTGTCAGCATGCAACACATCACAGCAGTGACTGGCTGCCAGTAGTACAAACAGATCCATTCCACCCCACTCAGATGAATTCACAGCAAGAGAAGTTGGGTAGGCTTGGAGTTTTCCTTGCAGTAAGGAGTGGCTCTTTCAGAAAAGATGCCAGAAGAGGCAACTCAAAGTACGTGGTAATCCCCAGGGGTTGCATCCCTGCTGCAGGGAAGACCAAGGAGCACAGATTTAGCAAAGCATTAAAGAGCAATTTCAGCAATTTGCTGAACTAGAGCTTGTATAAGCACATTTCAGGCTGGGTTCATAACTCCCACCAAGCATATTTACTCCACCAATTTCACAAGTGTCCTGTGAGGCACCATGCTATGTAACCGTAGGTCCATAAACCAGCCCTATATCTTGGGGCTCATGATAAAAAAAACCAAAAAAAACAAAACCAAAAAAAACAAAACCAAAAACAAACAAACAAACAAACAAAAAAAAAAAAAAAAAACACAAAAAAAAAAAAAAAAAAAAAAAAAACAACACAACAACAAAACCCCAAAAGCTATGGGACCTGAACCGAGTTCCTGTAATTCAGAGACTTCAAGAAAATTATTTTTGCTTTGCAGGTGCTTAGTCAAGACAGTACCCTTTCATAGCAAAGCAGGGATGGTTCAGGCTCCCATCCAGGCTTTTCCACTACAGTTCACTACATTCCCCACTGATTCAGCTAGTCTGGCCTGAAATTGCCTAGGTACTTTGAGCCCCTTTTCCTTCTCCTGGAAAGCCACATTACAGTTCAACAAAGTTTCCCATTTTTAAAGTTTTCTATCACTTGGCTCCCAGCGATAGCTATATGCACAGTCAATACGGTTTTTTCTTGGGTTTCTTAGCCTATGACTGTCCTATCTCCTGCTTTCAGCTCCAGAGCCATTAGTCACTGTTTGGCAAAGCCACATTATTCACTAGTTTTATCCATTCTATATTTGAGTTTGGTGTTACCAGAAATGAGATCCGAATCATTTAATTAACATACACCTGACCTCAGCCAAACAGGCCTTCACTCAGAACTTCCTCATTTCATATCAGAGTCCTGTACCCAAGAAGAACAGTATTTGTCCTCCCTTTACTACAAAATAAGATGTTAATAACAGTCCCACTGTCACCCTTTGCATCCTAGAGTTTTGTCTAGGTTTCACTTGTGGAAAACAGACAATGGAACTATTTATGGACAAAACAGACACTGAATAAATAGCATTAAAAACAAGCAAAGCAGGCTCGAGAGTTTGAGGAAACGCAAAATATTAACCCAGGCAGAGGAACTCAGTTACTGGCCACTCCTGCATCCCTCAGCCAGCAGGATGCAAAGGAAAAGCAATGAAAGAGACTTATGCCTTGACTGCCTCTTCAGAACAACATCATGACAGTCAGGTTTTGGCTCTTATTTGCCCGAATAAGTGCTTCACTCATGCATCACTTCTGCTAAGGGCTTCCCCGCACACCAAAATCCAGCTCAAATATTGTATTGCCATTGACCATTCTGCTTTAACCACATCATTTTCCCTAGAGTGGTTAATTCATTACACACAAAACACAGGAGAAAATTAGGCAAGCTCTATGCAACACTACTGCTGCTTAACACCTGCTCCAAGGAATTTGGCTTTCTGGTTATCTGAGGTTAGGCCTGAACATTTGGCCTCAAGGAAATTAGCAGAAGGAATGCTGTGCAGAAGATGGAAGCTCCATCTGATTCTGCAATTTCTACTCTTGCCTTTCATACAATTTAGAGCAACCCCTCTCCACTGGTGTTTTGCCCTCCTCCCCCTTCCAACATTAAGGAAACCATGTGGGATCAAAATACTCAACCAGAATCTAAACATTTGGTCTGATTTTATTAGGAGCGGTAAAGCAATATAAAGCACTCTGAAGTTCTTTCAGAATGGGAATCTGTAATGTTTCTTTGGGGAAGTGTCAAAATGAGATGAGTCAGCACCATTGGAGCATTTTCCCCCCATTTTCTTCCAAAATGAAATTTCAGCAAAAGACCATAATGCATCCCAACACTAGCAGACCACCTCCCACAAAGGGGAATGTCCCATTCCTGTGCCTCCAGCTGGCATTAGGTAGAACATAGGACATTACTAAATATCCTGTGCAACCAAGACTAAGGGAAGGCATTTCTTATTGAAGCATACTCATTCTTCATAATTTGCACTGCTATTATTTAAGACAAGGAACAGCCAACTAGGAAAACAGGATTAGATCCTGCTGTTACAGATTTGTCCTCTGAACTGCCCAGGGAAGTTGTGAATGCTCCACCCCTGGCAGTGTTCAAGGCTAGGTTGGACAAAGCTTTGGGTGGCATGGTTTAGAGTGAGGTGTCCCTGCCCATGGCAGGGATGTTGGAACTAGAGGATCTTAAGGTCCTTTCTAACCCTAACTGTTCTATGATTCTATAACTGTCTCTTGCTTGAATAGGTGAAAGCTAAGTCTGACCTAACTCATTCCAGATGTCAATACAAGGTGCTGAGCAGCAGACCTCCTATAGGAGCACCACGGTGGTACTGTGCTAGCAAAGTTCAAGAAACAGGTCCCTCAACAGGATTTCAGATGAGAATCCTGTCCCCAAAAAGCCACAATATTGAACTGTCCCAGCTCTCCTCATCTGACAAGCAGTCTGGATAGCCCCACCAGGTGAGGTCATACCCATTTCTAGCTCTTACAACATCCTGAATAACCCTTGGACCAGCGTGGGCTAGCACTGGTCCTGCCCGGCTTGCACCAGTCACACACACAAGAAGGGAGAGCTTGCTCTGCTGTGGTGAAAGGAAATCTGGACCTTTGAAGAGCTTCTTAGAGCCAAGCACAGCAACGTGGATGGCAGCACATCTCCAAGGAAAAACGGACCACTTTGCAATTGGTAGCCATGTTTACAAGTTTCTATGCTACCAGGGTGGTATGCCAGGGTGCCAGCCAGGAGATGTATTATAGGAATGTTCAATGCAAGGCAGGAATCTACTCCCAGGGGCTGGCACTCCTCAGCACAGCTGCTAACCTGAGCATCCATTTTGTTCCCTCCATATTTATGAATAAGCCAGGAAACAGGAGAAGTTTTACACCTCCCAGTTAATGCCCTCACTCAGTGAGCCCCTTTATCTACTCTTCCTCATTGGCTGTTTACTCTGGAGGGAAATTAAAAGCACATTACATTGCGCTCCTGCTGTGCTTTGCCTTTGGAGACATTTCTCTCTCTCCACTGACCTGACTCCCCAATGATGCATGTAAACTAGGGAATCCCCCCAGCAAGTATCCTTGCTTGCAAAGTCTGCAGAAGGGACATGCCCAGGATATCTGCCTGGCCTATGTGTACTTATGACCAGATCAACTAGCCCCACTGGAGGTCAATTAGGAATTAAAGAAATGGTACGGGCTGGAGCAGGTTTAACACCCCAAGCCTATTAGGGGAGAGAACACAGCATTATTGATTCCAGCCCCTGACCTTGAAACAATGTAAACAAGAGTGCAGCAACCCTAGAGAAGTTCTAGCAAAATAGTTATAGCATTTCAAGCAGATTAAAAAAAACACAGTTAATATACATACTTCCCCAGATGCTTGTTTATTATTATGCAAGACATGTTTATTATGCAAAATGATAGAGCAGAAAAAAAGCAGAGAAAAAGAAAATGCAAAGACACACTGAGCTCTTAAAGTGACTTGGGTTTTTTCAATGCTGCTTAGATTTTTTTTTAATTGTGCATAATCATTCCCTTATTAGCAGGAATCTTTGAAGTGATTCAAGCTCCAATTTCAGCATTTCAAACTCAGAGGTTTATACTGTAAAATCATACTGAGCTCTCATAAGCGACCCATTTTTTTCTCTGTATTCTGTCTCAGCTAGGGCTTTCTCAGTCTTTCCAATAAATTATGTATCGCATTTTGCCATTTCAAAAATAATTAGAACTCTGAGCTAAACAACAAGGAATATCCGAGAGCAGTACATTTTAGAAGAAAAGCGTTATGCACTTGGGTCAAAACCAATCCCAGCTGTAACACCACTGAATTATACATATCGTCATATTGAGAGCTGCAATTTCAGTGTACCTGGAGTGATTGGGTGAGCCTGCAGAGGCTCTAGAGCCCCATGATGAGCCTCTGCTCCAGGAGAGCCAGGTTTGCTTTTCAGGTGAAACACTTTGCATGCATTCTTCCCCACGCCCCTATGAAGCTGGGGTGAAAGAGAGAAAGCTGGGTGCCGAGGAGAGAAACTTCACAGAGAAAGGTTATACAGGAGTAGAAATTAATTTGGTGTTGGAGCTATTAACTCCAGACAGAGACAGGAGAGCATATTCTATGTCTTCTCCTGTTCAGATTACACTGTAAACTCACTGGAGCAGGACATACCTCTATTCTGTGCTTCCCTGTCCTCTGCAACAACCACCCTTTGGTCTCATCTTCCCAAGCCACTAAGCAGTAAGACAGTACAAGTAATACACACTGCCCTTCATTCATTCTGTATATTTTAGATTTCAAAATGCTACCAGTGGATCCTCAGAAGAGTCATGTCACTCCCTAGAATAGCTGCTGATAAAATCCTTCATGCACTATCAGGGAATTTACAGCTGTTCTACATTACTAGCAATCAAATGGGAACACGCCAATGACTCTGCAAGCTTGCTATGAAGACAGTGTTTTGCATCCTACTGTCTGCAAAGCCAGGTGTCTCAGATCATGACCTGATTTTTTTTACCTACTGAGCACCTCCCCAGCAGACCTCAGAGGTAGCAATAAGCTAGGAAAAAAACCCGAGGTATCTAGTGTAAGTAAACAATGCACAAAATTCACAAACAGCTGCTTCCCAAGCAACAAGGGGTTGGCACCTAATGCATTTAGGCCTCTGAAGCTGGCTAGGGATTTGCGGCTGGCTGCAACTCAGCAACCCAACCCCACACTATCCCTACCTATCCCTAAGAGGTGAGGGAACTCACTGCTACAGGTATCAATGTGGCCAAGCATTTAGGAAGGTCTTGCATGCTTCTGCAAAGAGCCTTCTCCACAAGTCTGGCTTTAGAGGATCCCACTCTGTACTGATTGGCACCAGAAAGACATTTTCCAAGGGCTGGTTATTGTGAACCCATTCAAGAGCCTATTCATGCAAACTCAGAAGGAGCTGGCACAAACCACTTCTGAGGCCAGGCTGATAATAGCCTCTGGTTTGATCCAGGGCGGAGGATGTCAGCCAAGGTCTCAGCTGACTCAGACAGATTACATATCACCAGAAAAACACCAAACAAAAAACAAAACAAACCCACAGTGATGATGTGTTCAGTTACAGCAGCCACAATCTGGGCTCAAGAAAAAACAAAACAAAGCCAACAAACAAAAATCTTAAACAAACCACATTTTCCTGGACAACTGCATTTTATCTGAAAGCAGACCTGGGCTTGAGGGTGTTATAAGAAGTTCTCGCAGGGCTAGGCCTGGGACAAACAGCAGAGGAGGCAGCCAAGAAGCAGAAAAAATTCATTTATCAGTGGATCTGCATGAGTGAACAGTATCTATGGGGAATAGTGAGCTTTTTTTGTTTTTGTATTTTCTAGAAATGGAGAGACTAAAAATAGGTGTATGCACGATACCAAAGGAAACTGGCCTGAGGCAGAACAAAGCTGTAGTTTAGGGTCTGCTAAATAAAGGAACAGGGACAATGTTTCCTTTGGTGTGGGCAGCAGCCAGGTCCAGGTAGCACGGCCAGGGGTCCTGCTCACCCCAGAGACAAATAGACTCAAGTCCTGCCAAAGTAATTCCCCAACACAGTCTTCAAGACTGACACAGCTGTGCCAAATGTGGGGTTGGACTGGGATCCTGGCCCCACAAGGAAACTGCAGCATCCAGAAGAGACTACTTGAACAGTGTCTCGGTCTTCAGTTAAACCACAGCAAAGAGACTGAGCTCTTCTCAGCCATATCCAGTTATTTTATAGGATCCTGGTCTCATCCCTTGTTTTTGATGCTATGGGTGGTTTAGCTCACACTCCCTGCTCCTAACAGGCTTTATCTACAAATTTTCTTTTTTTCTTGCCTTGGGGTCTGCTCCAAAGCACAGTGAATTCATGGATATATTGCTGTAAGACAGAGACATTAGTCAATACAAGAAGAAAACACTGTCCAGCAAGTTCCATCTCACTGGAGTAGAGAGGGACCAGCAGCATCTATTCACTGAAAGCAGAAACCTCGAATCATATTGAATAGTTTAACTTTTACTAGTTCAGAGATGAATGCCATCAAGCCATAGCACATAAAAAGGTCCACTTCATTAACCACCGGCCATCAGTGCATCCTTATCCTTCCCAGATTAACCTTCCTACTTAAGGCAAGAACACTTGCTGGGAATAAGCAGGGCCCACTAAACCACCTTCATATGCATACATGTATGATCTGGTGCCTAACAGGGCACTTCACATGACTAGCAGATGTGTTTCCTGGACACCTGGTTCTCCTGCTGCCCACCATCTCTTGGTATGTTCCTCCCACCCTCCCTGTTGTCTCACTATTACTAGCAAGAGATATTTTTCCTCTGCATTGTCTTCAATCTCTCAGCTGTCAACTTCATTATTTCCAGCCTTCCATTTCTTCTTTTGCCTAAGCCTCACACCTTTCCCTTCCTTGCGTTATTCGTTTAGAAAATGCTGACCCCTCATTGCTCCAAAAAGATCCCCTCAAGCTGGATGTGGCTGAGACACACACTGCTTTCCTGCAGTCCTCATTTACAGGGCACCCAGGCCAGGACCCTTTATGCCCAGCACTGCACAAACACAAGGCAAAATGTCAGCCTGGACCCTCCTGACTATGTGCCTAAAGGGAAGCAGGCACGATAATGCAGTACCACACCACACTTAGTATTACCTTTTGGGCTCTGATAGCTTTACAAAAAGAGGAAGTTTTCATTGTTAGTAAACCAATGTAATTTATTTAGCAGCAGTCATTTAGGTTTACTGGGCTATGAAAGAACAGGAAGCGTCTGGCATCCAGAGAGATCCAGATTGATCTCTCTGTCTCTTCTTGACAAGCAGCCAGTTTTGAGACCTATCTCGCCAGGCATACTAAAACATCCACTTGCTGTTTTCTACCCTGAGCCACTCAGGAGACAGAGCTTTGTTACCTCCTGAAGGAAAGGGGGAAATTGTAACCATATGAGCATGTTTAAAACTGACCAGGAACAAAGATGGATGGTAAGATTTAGGAAAAATCGCACACAAGCAACTCATACTGTTGTCCCTTCAGTGGTCCAATCTCCATTCTCAGGTATGCTTTTAATGCTACGTAAATGCCTAGACAAGAGCAGAATCGCTGCACTGTAAATTTACACAAAGGCAGATGAGATTAGAATCTCAGCTATACACTTTAAAGATATCATAACTACAGAAATGAGAAGTGTATTATTAACTATCACTTTTTACTATGTAGAACTAGAGCAAAGTTATTTGAAGCATAAAAAATTCTGGCAAAGGGCTGCCATATTTAATAAATCACTGAATCAATTATTCACTGTGGAAATCAATTACTTACTTCAAATAAGAATCTTATGAATAACCTCATGCCCTTTCATGCCATTTAAGAAAGTTATAGGGGAATTAGTCAGTAAAAAAATGCCTCACTTATCTTTTATGCGCATTAAAAAGACCACACAAATACAAGGAAATTCTGCCAGCGGAATAGTCCAGAATCATTTTAACGCAGTCAGAGTACTGCTGTGGATTTACACTGCAGTAAAAACACAGCATTGGGGCACCACCTATGATCAGTTATGCAGGAGCAATTCAGAGTTCCATTCAGTCCATGCCATTTGGCAAATGTGAAACCAGAATATAACCAGCCAACCGCACAAACTCCTCTACAACATGAACTACATTAAGTAACTACTCAAAGAAACACAAAGTGTATCTTCACAGGTCAGGAATTATTGCCATGAGTCTCCGCAGAGACACTTTAAAGCGAATATTGCATGGTCTTGCAGCAGCTCCCTGGTTCCTGCTTTTGAAGACTTGCTGATATGTGACCATTTCCAGAAAATGCTGCAAGTCCCAGTGCAGCCTCCTTCCTCCCACCTACAAAACCAAACCACTCCAGGACCCCAACAGTGCAAAGTACTTACTGAGCTGTAGAGATATCCCTCAGCATTCATGGCAACATACAGACCTGCCTTCACCCCTTGAATTGCCACCACACGAAGACCCACAGGAATTAGATTGAAAAGGGCTGTGGAAAGAAAAGAAAAGCAAAGGTTATGGAGACATCACCTTTGTGCAGCCAGTGCTGCTTTTTGCCCCAGGGCCAGCCCACCCCACTCCTGACGTCTACCAGAAGATACTGGACTAGAATCAAAAGTCTTGCTTCCAGGTACAAGAAAGGCCTGCAGCCATGGGGCCAGTGTTGAAGGGAAATTTTTTAAAGTGCTGAGTTTGGCTGCCTCCCAGAAGCTTTAACACACCCATCAGCCTGTTTGATCACTGCCTTTGCAATGCCAAGGACTTATACGTGCACTCAAGCTAGCACATCTCAACAGCTTTCCATGGGCTAGCTGAGCTGTGCTAACTGCCCGTGACAAATGCAACAGCACAGCTTAGTGTAGTTCACCCTGAAACGCATTTAAACCTAGACATACTTTCTTGCATTTGCCATATGCTGAAAGAGTATACAGACAGCAACCACAGCCAGAAGGATAAAAATTAACTTGACTGTGTGTCTGTGTGACCCCTGCTGTCAAGGGAATGAAGAAACTCAGGAAGAGACAGTGCTCCACTCCAGGACCTGAGCACTGTTGCTCATTTAGAAGCCACACTAGACAGGACAGAAGAGGATAAGACCTTGCAAGACTCAATTTTACTGCAATCTTATTGATTAAAGCACTGCAATCACTATCTCCAAATTAATTACTTTATTGCTTAATTCCAAGTAGATCCTGTAGCTCACTGAAAGACTTTTCCCAGGAGCATATACATTAACATATCGTCAGGCTTTTGCTACATTTCTGACAGAACGGGCTCAAAGAGGAGAGGACTGTCAGTGTTGATTGAGTACTGAGGCATTAGCACGGTTTTTTTCTATCGAGATTTGTAGGACAAAAGTATTCAGATGTTGTAGGACACTATGTGTTTCAGCTTATGAATAGCTAACTACACCTTGTCCCATGTAGCTCAGGATATGGAAAGATTGTCACAGGGCCAGGCAGAACTGTGAGCACAAACACAATGGAAATACTTCACTCAAGGTCTCTTCCCACTCAACTACCCTGAAACAGTAATATTTTTTCTGTTTCCCTAGTCCTGAGGTCAGACTGCCCCTTCCACATTCATAAAGCATTTCTCATGGCTTTTTAACACACTCACTTATTTACAAAAGCCTGCTTGAAGCTTTGAGAGCTTTGGGGTGTTCAAATTAGCCCAGGGCAGATCTGTGAATGGGCAGAGTGCAGAGGAAAGACTGAGTGACAGAGCATGCAGTGAAGCATTCTTTTTTTCCAGCTGACCCTTAAGGACAGTATCCTCTAGCCGATTCATTTTATAGATCATTTACAAAGTTTGATGCCTGACACATCACACTGCAGCAAGCATAGCACAAAGGGGTTTTCACATAACGGCTGTAGGAGAAACAGTCCTTCTCACTGTGCCATCTCACAGCCGTTCCTTCCCTGGGAGATGGACTACTGCTGATTTAATACCAGCCCTGAAGCATAAAGCTTTTGCTGAAATGGTCTATTCAAAATGCTATAGTTCCTCAGGCCAGGCTAGTGTTAATCCTGCTATGACAGGAGGGAGCAGAGTCCAGTTCAACAAGAGGCTGGTTAGATGTGCATGTGCTACGTAATGCATGTATTTAACTCAACTATAAGATGCTTCCCAAGAACCTCTCTCACGTACAGCCTGCGAATTTCTGCAGAGGGGACGGAAGTTTTAGCCAATATAGAGAAAAGGGGGCGATGGGAGAACAACTGAAACTGCGGCTTCATTATTTCCTTGCTACAGAAGCCTGAACCAAACTACAGACTACAAAGTCTGATCTAAAGTCCCAGGATTTTTTGCAGAATTTCTAAGATGAAAAAGTAGAGCCCAAAGGGTCTGCGAAATGTAGTGGGAAACTGGTGACACTCAACCTGAACTCTTGCTGGATTTGCTTAAAGGTCAGAGGTGGATCCCTTTTCAGAAGTAAAACCTGAAGAGAGCACAAGAGATAGAAAGCTACTTTGCTCAAGATATCTAACAGGTGTCTTGACAGAGCTAGTTTCAGGGTTGTCTCCAGAAAGGGATTCACAAGTCCCAGATTCACATCAATGCCCTTTTTTCTCACTCAGTTCCCAAGGATGACTGCTTAGCTCCCCTTAGTGAGCTGCTTAAAAGGAAGACACCTTGAGTCTAGTAGAAACAAATTTAATCTCAGTC
Source organism: Psittacula echo (assembly GCF_963264785.1). Lineage (NCBI taxonomy): Eukaryota > Metazoa > Chordata > Aves > Psittaciformes > Psittacidae > Psittacula > Psittacula echo. Next base: position 26,505,391 of record NC_137740.1, on the reverse strand, counting down.
GCTTTTTATGCTTTTAAGCACCATATTCAGTAAAATATCAAAACGTGTGCTGAATTCTTACCAAAGCCAATGGTAATTTTTGTGATTTCACGGGAGGATGTCAACAGATGCATATGGCAAATGAAGTCCATCCTGAGCACTGATCTAAAGAGCTGGAGTCAAGGACAATGCTGCTTTGATATTGTCCCCAGAAGACACAAACACACCCCAGCTACTCAGCATTAAAGAGCTGTGTTATAGTGCATTTCTATCACTGAAAAGCTCACTAAGCAAAGTAAGTTTATATTTCTATCACTTTCTCACAACCATGAAGCTCTAAAACCCTCTGCAATTAACAAGTCTATTTATAAGCAATTCCCCTTCCTTAATTTTTCCTCCCACTGAAAAATGGAGCATATTACTGCTAATAATGAAACAAAATGGGCATCATCATTCATTCCCTACAGCCAATTTATCTTGTATAGAAAACTTGCGACAGACCATTCAAAGCATTCATTAAGCAGCAAGATGGTAATACCCAGAACTAGTGGGTGAAAAGTTTCATTTGGAAGCATCCACATCTCCAAATCTCTCTTTCCACCTATACATGCAAAGGGAGAACAGGAACAATCCTGCTGTGTTCTGTGTTACAGTAACAAGACCACTGCCAGTTCCCATGCATACTCTGTGCAACATAGCACAGAGTAGAGGGGCAAGTGAGCAGGTAGACAAGCAGGACAACATGCATCTGACATAGGTAACTAGCAGCTAAAGAAGTTTCAGGAAGCACATATCCTTCTCTATTAAAAAAGCAGTTTGGGTCAATCAAGATTTTGCAAATTCTTAAGAGTTGTTTCTGCCTTCAGTCTAGCGATGTGTTTGAAGAAATTGAAGCCTTTTGTTATCATGCTTCCAAATAAATATTTTATCTTATTTTAGAATAGATTTAAAAGCTTATAAACCTTATTGTAAGAATGTAAAATGAGGGAGGAGAAACCCTCAACCAACCTCAAAAGCAGTATGGCTCATTTTTTGTCAGGAAAAAAACTTTGGTTAAAGTGAAACAGCAGAATTAGAAATGGGAAAGAGGACTAGCAGTGGTAAAGTAGGACTGGACACACGATGTGCTGATGTGAAAACCAGAAAGTTTAACAAATGTTTTCAAAACTCTGCTGCAAATGGTACATTTTCTATGCCATCTGCAACTTCATAGAATGAACATACTCTTAGCTCATGGGCAGAAGAGAAAAAAATTAGGACATTGAATTATTTCTGCATATTTTCCTTCATTACATCTTACCATATCCAGCCACTGGCAGATTTACACCTGACTCTGCTTATTGATTATATTACTTTTAGCATGCTACGGTCCTAACCCCTTTGGCCATGAGTATGCTGTTCACTGTTACATTATGGCAGTTTATCACACAGTATCACAGTATCACAGTATGTTAGAGATTGGAAGGGACCTCAAAAGATCATCTAGTCCAATCCCCCTGCCAGAGCAGGAACACCTAGATAAGGTTACATAGGAATGTGTCCAGGCGGGTTTTGAATGTCTCCAGAGAAGGAGACTCCACAACCTCCCTGGGCAGCCTGTTCCAGTGTTCTGTCACCCTCACTGAGAAGTTTCTTCTCAAGTTTAAGTGGAACCTCTTGTGTTCCAGCTGCATAACACATTTTTAAAATTTGAACACATACTTAGCTATGTGTCTGGACCAGCTTATTTACAGAAATGGATGAGTAAGGTAAGATGTGCTATATATAAGATGTGGGCTATATGCTCAGCTGATACAAGCAGTAGTAAGTCAGAGGACCTAAACTAATTTATATCAGGTGATTTGTTCTGGATCAAGACATTTATGCTGCACATGATTAAAGAAGAACTAATGGAGGATACAACAGGCATCAGCAGCCATGGTGCACCATGAGACAGGGAGGTTTAAGATCATGAGAGAAATGAGGAATGCTGCTAAGATGATCAACAGGCTGTGGTGCAACATGCACAGTTACTTCTCTCATGCAACATGTATTTATCTGCTTAGCTCAAAGAAGGGAACACAATGAAACTTCTCAGAGGAACACAATGAAAAGACAAGAAGCACTAGACAAAAGCCTCAAAGAAATTATGACTGGTTGCAAAGAACAATTTGTTACAATGAGAACAGTGCAGCACTGGCACCAGACAGGTTATGAAGCTATGGAACAGCTCATTCCTGAAGACATTTGAAACAATTAGACAAGGCTCTGTGCAGCTGAAGATAACCCATCTTCAAGGATGATGCTGACCTGGAGACCTCCATAGGTTTCCCTAGTCTTAATCTTTTTGTGTTTGTTTCTGCAAAGCCTCAACAATATCCTAGATGTGCTGGTCTGTTTCCACTTGTTGAGTATAGTTGACCTATCCTTTATGTACTGTCGATTTGCTAAGGCTTTTCAGAAATTCAGCAGGATTATGCTAGCAAACAAAGAAGCCCCGTTGCTCTTACAAAGAAGGTGCATTACCTTGCTCAGCCCAGGAGTAGTAATCATGCAAATACAGCAACAATCAGCCCTGAAAGACCATTTGAAATCACTGATGTTGGAAGGAAAAGATACTGCCACAAATAAAAGTTCATATATAACATTACTAAAAACACAAACAAGGGTCTCGTACACCATGGAATTGTGCTCAGATTAAAAGAAAATTATTCATATATCCCAGTGCAAGTAGGCAGAGAATCTGCCTTCTTGCTTACATTAAGATGGCGTGCCTTTAAATGCATGGTATAAGGAACAGATGTCCCCAACGCTTCTTTCGCGGGAAACTGGCTGGATGCCCATTCAAATGCCATTAGAACTTGGCTTCTGGGTTTTTTGTTGGCTTTTTTGTTGGCTTTTTTTTCATTTCTTTCCTTTAAGTGAGAGGAGGTGGAAAATAAATGCCATCAGCCTCTCAAGAACACACATAAAATAGGCACCAGATAATTAATTTAAAAATAGCTGAAATATTAGCAGTTCCTGGATTTTTATTTGAACTTTTAATTGCATGAGACGTATCTGAGGGACATATCGTGTCTCATTTTAAATGTTGATTTTGCCAGAGTAAACCAACCTAATGTATTCCACAAAAATTAAGCTTCCTTTCATAATTCTAATTTGAATAATCAGCATGTGGCTACAGAACAGAGAGTAAAGTATAGAACATGGTGCTCACCACATATTTAACTGTGCTAAGATGGCTTCTGCATGGAGAATAGATGGCCATCCAGGGTGGGAACTATCCTGATATGGCCATCCAGATTGCCCTTCTCTACCAGTGCATGTGAGTTAACCAACCCTCTTCAAGGATATGGAAATATTTATCTACTCTTTGATAAGCTTTGCTCTTGCACAGAAATACTGCACGGATTTCAGACTGGCTGATCAGGAATTTTCTGGAGAAGTATTTTAAAAGAGAAAATATCAGGGATGTAAATCTGCAAGCTATTCACTTCGACAAGTGAGTTTCGACTTTTTTCTGGTCAAAAATTGAGATGTTTGGAGGAATAGAAAAGGGAAAAAAAATAGCGTTTATTTTGGCATTTCCAAAATAAAAAAATGGGATTTTGTTTTGAAGCTGTACCTGGAAGCTTCATACAATATAAAATGCTGACTCAAAGTGAAGATTTATAAAGGAAAACGTGTTGTAGGATGTTAAACAAAACTGAATAATGCACATTCTTAATTTCATTTTCAGGAGCCAAATATTTCCATGTTGAATTTTTCTCTCTTTTGATATCCCCTGAGATCAGTGGATGGGGAATTCTTTGTCTTCAATCTTCTTTCAAAAACTTTACTAAAATTTATGACATGTCCCATGACTTTGAGCAAGTGGCTTGGCACACTTCAACTAGACACCTCCTGTCCTACCCCAGCTGCCAAGGCAGAGCTGCCACCTCACCAAATAAATTTACACTCTAGATGTGCCCTTCAGCCCATCTATTTCCAGCCAAGATGACTGGATGGAAGTGTTTTACAAGAACTAAGCACCTTGACAAACTGATCCCTAACATTTCTAATGAGATAAGAGCTGTTTGGGGCCCAGCCTCAGTCACGGGCAGCTAGTGGCAGTTTCCCTCATCTCCCCTGCCAGCCTGAAATATTGCAGAACTGCTCTTACATTTTATTCCCCTGCTGTTTACCTAAATTCATTCCTGCTTCAGTTTGAGCTCATTAGTTTGTTGTTCAGTTCTCAATGATAGATGAGGGTAATGAATCCCTGTCATCTCTAGCAGCTCTTCCCATGCCGTTGACAAATAGGCCTCCAATGGGATTTCCCGCAGATTGAGAACATCCTATGTCTTCTTTAAGAGAAAGTAACTAATACTACCCACACTGGGTCAGCACCCCCTGACTAAAGCCCACTGAAATCATGCCATGTGTTGGTGTCTGCCTGAGAAAATCAAAAGGCCAGACTTTCCTCATAGGAAGAGACTTGCTCAGTCCCTAATGGAGTAAAAGTGTGTGTGTGGAGGTCCACAGATTCTCCTGCTCCAGCACAAATTAGAAGCTCTGTCACTGCAACTTGCAATACTTCATTTGTTCAACACAAGCATATGAAAAAAAAGAGGACTAAAACCTGACACTTGCATCTGCCACAGGCCAAGTTTCAGATGAGTGCAGCTTCTTGGGTCATTTCACAAAGGCTTTGCCAGTCTCCCACTATTTCAGTGGCCATCTTCCCAAAGCTCCTCTCGTGCATGGGCCCCAGCCCTGAGCTGGATGCAGCAGAGCAGCCACACCACACAGTGTTCCTGTCACAGCACTCTGCCAGCGTTCTGGGGATAGGGCAAACACCATGGATGTGGGGCTGTAGCCAAATTGCACCTTTGTCCAAGTGCAGCTTCACATGACAATGTGAATATCCTCTATGTGTGTTGCATCAGTTCAGACACCCCTCACATGCAGCCCAGACGATGTCTTCCTGAAGGAAAGATGCCTTCAATCCAACCAGGAGCTTCTTTGAGTTAGAACAAGATAAGCCTGCAAATTAAGTAGGTTTCTCTTTCCACAAAGTACAAACAGTTTGCTTCCATCAATCCTACCACACAGATGAACTTGTGTTCATCTCTAGTAGTGACTGGGAAAATACCTTCTATGCTGTCTATCTTCTAGGCTATCTATGATGTCCTACATCAGTGTCCTACACCAGTGGCACAGAGAGCTTCAAACCGACATAGAATGACACAAATCAAGACTTGAGTCCTACTCTGTTGATGCAGGATCAGAGCTTATCACTGTCCACTCAGAAGCATCCATCTAATGCCCATGAAATGAAGAGAAGCTGTAGAAAATATCCTGCACCTTTTTTAAACTTTGAGAAGTTTTGGTATTGACAAAACTACTTTTGCAAAAGGAAGATCGGCTGTTGCTTTGCATTTGTTTTAACCAATATGGCTCCTGCACAGAGCATCATTTTTAAACCTGCATGGCTCTGCTGCCTTTGTTGGACTTTGCTGTCCTTTGTTGGACAGCATGAACACAATCCCTTTGAACAGTGTTTTGGAAGATGAACTCCTTTGGAAAGGTCATATGATGTCCTCAACCTTTACATTAGCCTCAAAGCAGTATACTTTAGTGAACAGCTGATTTTCTCCAGCTTGGAAATTCCTGATGATTGCTGAGTTTTTCAGTATAAAACAGTGAAAACAATTTTCTCCTCTTCTCCTTGGAGAGAGAATTCCCCCTATCCTTTACCCATGTGGCATGTGTATAAATATAATCTCCTTTCTCTTCTGGAAGCAATTCAAATCATGGGTTTTATTCTCCACCCCACCCAGATGGCAGCTACAGAATCGGGGCAGGAGGGAAGAAGATTGGAGAGGAAACATATGAAATTATACAGGCAAGATTTAAAGGGGAAGGATAGATAGAAAAGAATTGTGCAGAAAACAGCTGGCTTCTTCATAATTTCATCTTTTAAAGCTAGGTGATGCATTTGATTGTAACAGGGTTGCAAAACAGGGTAATTTTTCTTACTGTAGTCACTGTTTTCGTCCTTGGTCCCATCAATTGTACCATCTGGGTGCATCTGCAGGAAGTATTCCTGCTGGCTGAATAACCTTGTCACAATTCCTTTCAGTTGGGGTTCTGCAAAAAAATAAGAAGAATTATTAGATATACCAAGTAGCAAGAGTCCCAATTTGTTTGGCCCCCATTAAGCCCTGAGTAAACGTAGAAGTGCTTGGCAGATAAGACAGCTTTCTGTGATTCCTTTCAAGCGTGGTTGTAAAATATTCATATATACATAGGCAAACAGGCAAATAAATTTGAGATCAGATGAGCAGGTTAAAATGCAATGCATAGTTGGTGCAACAGAAACATATTTATGGAACATCGCTTCCCTGAAAGTTACCTACCAAATGAAAGTCTTTAGACAGTTTATGTATTCTGAATATGCCACTCATTCAGAAGAATATTTGCTAGCGGCGCTGCAAACAATTTGTCTTTTGTTTCTTATTTTGCCTGTGAAGCCAAGATCCTTATTTTCTGTATGGTTGATTCACTATCCCTTAGTTCCAGTTTTATGCCAATGAAAATCTATTTAAATCACTGGTATTATAGCGGTGTAAAACCAAAGTAAAACCAAGTGCTTAATCAGGCTGCATGAGTCCAACTGTGTGGGATTCAGGAACAAAATCCTGAAAGGAACAGATGCAAGACACCTCCAAAAATGACCCCTGAAGCATTTATCGGCACCTTAAAATGGCTCTGTTTTAAAATCTACATCTTCCTCCTCCCTAAAACATGTACTGCATACTCTGGTAGATAGGAATCACTCTTTGCCTCTAGCAGGGTCCTTTCCCAGCCCCTCTACACCATGAGCCAGCAACGGACTGGCTTGGGGCTTACCTATTGCCTCTGCAACATTTTATACCTGTGTTGAAGAGGAAAAGGAAAACACTAAAAAGGCAGAAACAATCTCAACTTCATGTGACAGAGGTCTGCAGCATAACAAACAAAAAAAAAAATCATTTTTGTATTACAAAAATAAATTCAATTTTAATCATGCAAGTCTTTGTCACAGGCATTGCTCCTGGAAAGCAAGCCAGCTGGCTACGTGTAAACAGATACACTAGCAAGGATGGCAGAGATCTTCCTTGTGTGATGGGAGCTTGTAGTTTTATGTGACCACCCACCAAAAGTAAATAAATAAGACCCAGTTATTGCTGGCTCAATGGACAGGAAAAAATCCAGTGTAGCATACCAAAAATCCTGTCAGCCTCCTGTCTTTCATGCCTCCAGTGAGGCTGTTTAATAAGCCATGGTCATTACATAACTAGTCACGTTGTGTGTTAAGTGTTTCCACTAGGAGCCCCCGTCTCTAACGATTTTGCACTGGGCTGCACAACTTCCACTTGAAGCTGGCACTCTCAGCCAGCGCTTCTGCACAGGCAACACCCTTCCCGCAGCAGGCAGGGACCTTGGATGCAGACAGGCTGCAGGTGCAAAGAATTTCAGCTTCAGCAACCCCTCCACCAGCTCGGGGAGAGTCAGGTGTTATTTCACAGCTACAAACTCCACTGAATAAATCGGGATCAGCTGGTTTCTACACTGCCTCAGAACAGTGATTTCATAGCAATGAGAATGTTATAGACTGCAGGCAGGCTTTCTCCCAGCAAGACAATTCTGGGACAGTAAAATAAATACAATTGTACTGGTCATCTACTAAAAGCCAATGTCATTCAAGCCAGATGTCAAACTGAGACTTAGTTTGAGTCAAGTGTTTTGCTTTCTTCTTAACAAAATGAATTTCTATTTTGTTGAACACAGAAGCTTGATTTAACTTGCTTTTCTAACACGCATATTAAAGCTAGAGGAAAGGAAAAGCTGTATTCTCAGGTACAGATGACTGCACCACCCTCCTCAAGCCTGTACCCTTCCTCTCTTTTATCTAATAGCACAATGGTGAAGGCACTAATAGGCACTCTCTGATACAATGGACATACGCTTTCAGTCCCTTGAATGAGTCTTAGCCTTGTTTTAATTTCTAGTTAAATTTTAATGCTTAAGTACTTTGCAAAAATGGAAAAGCTCCCAGCAGGAGAGATTTAGAAGATGCTCCTGCAGCCTGAGGCTTTCTGTGTGCTGAGGAAGGGCAGGAGATCTTGTCTAAAACATCTCAAGGATAAGAGGAACGGACATATAAAACAACCCTGAACTTGTCCCCTTTCTTGGGAAATTTCTGATTTAGCTACAGGATAGAAGGTCCTTCCCTCCTACTTTGGGGTGCAAACTATACTTTGATCATGCAAAACATTTTGGAACAACATGAAAACCTCTCCCACTTTTACTAAATAGCCTACCAAGTTTATCAGAATAGCACACGAGATCCCTTGAGGTCACTCTGAACCTTTGTTAGATGTAAACACCAATGCACCAGAAGTCAAAGTGTCACCATAGTAAAACACAGGATAAAGCCCCAAGGTCCCTTTTTGTTACTGATCTGACATAGACACACAGTCAGGTACAATTCAAGCCTTAATGACTGCACTGTTCATGATCCTAAGCTTTCCTAATGCCTACCTAGATTGGAGTAGGAATCTTATCTTACATGTGCTTTTTTTTCTTGACCTGACCTGGTTTTGCTGAAGTTTGAGGCTCACACCCAAATTCAAACTCCAAGCAAGTGAAGCGCAGAGCTCTCATGTTCCTCCTGGCCCTAACAGTCTGACAGCAGCAGTGTTCCTGTCTCTCCTCACACCTCTTCTGCAGGAGCATCCCTGCTATCCTGGCTCATTTAGAATACCCTGCAGCACCGCCAACCAAACATCTTTTCCAGACACCAAAGGGTCAGAAATCACTTTGGAGACATACAGATTTCTCCTTCCCCCGTTTCTGCATTTCCTTTTGTCTCTTTCAATGGGAGAGAAGAGCTGGTGGGTATCTGCACCTCTGAGTATCTGCCTGAACTAAATGCAAAAGCAGCATAGATACATGCAGAGCAGGCATCAAGTTCTCCTTTCTAGCACAGAGAACAGCCCAAGGATGGTTAGAGAGGTATCTGGCAATGGGTGATTTGTCGCATCTAGTACAGCCATGTCTACACCTGAATTTGGCTCTCTTTCCATCTCAAAAATCAACAGCCAGGCCAGACCCATAGGATCCTAAATCCACATGCATCTCCCCATTGACTGCAAAGGGACCAGCTCAAACATAAACAGCTATGCTACAACAGCTGGCAGAGTAGCTGCTTCCCACCAGGGAACCTCCTGTCTCATGTCTGGGCATAGAGTGGGATATTGCAGTGTGTTATTCCTAGAATCATAGAATCATAGAATAGTTAGGGTTGGAAAGGACCTTCAGATCATCTAGTTCCAACCCCCCTGCCATGGGCAGGGACACCCCACATTAAACCATGTCACCCAAGGCCTCATCCAACCTGGCCTTGAACACCGCCAAGGATGGAGCATTCACAACCTCCCTGGGCAACCCATTCCAGTGCCTCACCACCCTCTCAGTAAAGAATTTCTTCCTTGTATCCAATCTAAACTTCTCCTGTTTAAGTTTGAACCCATTACCCCTTGTCCTGTCACTACAGTCCCTGATGAATAGTCCATCCCCAGCATCCTTGTAGGCCCCCTTCAGATACTGGAAGGCTGCTCTGAGGTCTCCACGCAGCCTTCTCTTCTCCAGGCTGAACAGCCCCAACTTTCTCAGCCTGTCTCCATACGGAAGGTGCTCCAGTCCCCTGATCATCCTCGTGGCCCTCCTCTGGACTTGTTCCAACAGTTCCATGCCCTTTTTTATGTTGAGGACACCAGAACTGCACACAATACTGCAAGTGAGGTCTCACGAGAGCAGAGTAGAGGGGCAGGATCACCTCCTTCGACCTGCTGGTCACGCTCCTTTTGATGCAGCCCAGGATACGGTTGGCTTTCTGGGCTGCGAGCGCACACTGAAGCCGGCTCATGTTCATTTTCTCATCGACCAACACCCCCAAGTCCTTCTCTGCAGGGCTGCTCTGAATCTCTTCTTTGCCCAGCCTGTAGCTGTGCAAGCAGTGTGGCTGGGAGGCCTACAGACAAAATTTTAAGTGAAGGCAGCTTTTAAGAAGAATGAAGGTTTTACCCATCTTTCTCCCCAGACTTCACTACGGAGTTATTACCTGAAGAGGGAAGCATATAATCACAGAACAGGAGTTTTCCTGCTACCCCAGAAGCAAAACTCTGCACATGACTTTTAAGAGACTCCCTACTTTTGTCATATCATGTATTTTAACATGACTTCTTTCCACTTACAGAGCAATTTTATCACAGTCTTCCAGCATTGCTATCCATCACGCTGTAGCAATCATGTTGAAAAACTCAGTTCATAGAAAAATCTCAAAAACAGTAGGTCTCCTTGTCAAATAAGGATGGTGGAACACTCCCATAAGCCAGAACAGAAGGCATAAAGGCAAAAAAAATAAACTGAGAACTTCTCACAGTTTTGCAATTAAAAGTGAAAGAGGACAACCCTCCCCAGCAGGCAAGATTCCCAGTGCTTATTGAAGCACTGGGTGGGAGATTAAAACCCCACAACCTTGATATGGTATTTTTATTTGTCTGAAGTTCCCTCAATCCTGCTTCAGGCTATAATCAATAAGAGATAGAAGCACAAACAAGCTTTTCTTTCTCTAACCTCCTTCTTGTGTAGCAAGGGAAACTCAGATTCCCTTGCTTTTAAAGGAGTGATACTCAGGATAAACCTATTCCCCCCACCCAGGCTGCTCCATACACTCTTCTATTTTGCTGTAGGAGCAGCTTTCCCAGCAGAAATAGAGCTGATGCGGACAAGACCTCAGTACCAACTTAGTGTCTCCCTAAACACAAAATCAAGTACTTCAGAACAGATTTAAGAAAGAAGTTGTAACTGCCTTGATCCCAAAGTACAGGCTAAACACAAAAGATTTCCACACAGAATGTATTCCCAGCGCAGATTCCATGCTATTAGGATTTCCATGCAATATGCAAAGGGATATTTTTACCCTCATTTTATACACAATTACTGGCTACTTTAGGATGCTTACTTTGAATAGCCTGTTCTGGTTGCCCTTATATAGCTGCTCAGGTTTGGCAAAATGCTAAAGAAAAAGCTCAATGGACCTAATCGTTATGCAGGTGCAGTGAGCACAAATCCTTCAAATGTGGGGCTTCCAGAAAACACAGAAGATCATGATGCCCAGGAAGCATTCCCACTGGACACAGCCACAGGGCAGAACAGAGCAATAAGAATAAAGGAGCAAAAGCTAAACCACAGTTGTGTTCTTGGTCTGTAGCATCTAGCAGTCTAGCTTTCCCTAGGGTGAAGACATGATTCTGAGCTGATAACTCTTCTCACAGCAGTCATCTAGTGACCAACTCACTACATATCCCCTGAAAGACATCCTGTTTATTCCCTTTTCCACAAGCCAAACTCACTAGCTCTGCCTGCCCTGCTTTTAACTTTCTATGCCCTTTGACACAGCTGAGGCTAACTAAATCATGATCTGATTGCTAATCTCCTTGTCTCTACTTAAATGGTAATGTGATACTGCCATTATTCATTTCAGCTATCCTGCTGCTAAGCCTTAAAGTCATCTTAGCTCACATCAGCTGCTGTGTTTCCTTCCTTATTGTACAGCTATATGACAATTTTCATTCCCCTGGGGCTTGTCAAGGACATGATAGTTGCTGGGTACTCACATATACCTTGTTTGATCTCCAGAAGGCCAGGGGATCATGTCCAAATCAGTTACTCTGCAGAGTCATATCTCTCACCCTCAAACTGCAGATATTGCTGAAGGTATCTGCTGTGTGCTATAGGAAAAAAAGCAAGATCTCTGGCAGGGACACTGGCCAAAATGCTTCTTATCAGAAATATCACTGGCTCTTTAGTGGCCTTTTCTTTTAGTTCTGCTCACCTCATTAACCGGAAAATGGAGAACATGCAAGCAGAGTAATTCCCCTTAACACAAAGAGGAGCTATGAGGCTATGCACCAATGCTGCATTTAGCAAAGCCCCACTGAGGACACTAACTCTTGCCTATTCCCATCAGCAAAGCAGGAGCACAAACATGATCAGGTCATGCGCAGCAGCATAAACCCATGGGTGAGGAACCCTATGCTCTATCAAGCATCATAGTGTAGCTCAGTTCAGTCCAAACCCTGAGCTCTGGAGGACTAAGGAATCGGGCACAGGACTGATTTCCAACAAAGACTCCATCATGGAAGGGCAGTCTGCCACAGCCTCATTTTTTGCAGTTAACAGAACACCTCTTATGACAATACAATGACCTGAGGCTGCAGCAATCCAGACCCCACTTTGCCTTGGGCTGGGAAATCTAAATGGATTCATTGAGACCCTACTTACAGAAATCACTTTAATCTGAACCCTCTGAGTCAATGGTAGGGATCTCAGAAGGGCTGCTTTTCACTGATCTCTACAAAAGATGAAGGGCTTAGTGACCTTTCCAGGATTTAAGCCACTGGCTCCAAGGATTCTTGCAACTCATAGCAATGCTCTGGTTGGCAGGTAGGCCTCCACTTGAGGTTGCTGGTGCAGAACTGCTTTTAAATCCACTTCAGAAGTTACTGTGTTGGGTGCCAGCAGTACTCTGTGTTGGTTATAGCATAAACTCTCAAGCCCTTGGGACTACTGTTCTCTGAATGATGAGCTGTCAAACACAGAGGACTCTGCTAGCTCAGATGGCAAGCAGCCATTTTACATTCAGCAACCTGCAACAAGGCAGAAGGAAGGTACCTACTGTGTGATTTCGACAGGAGACTTGCCCATTTATTTGCTTTCTTTTTCTGCAGCAGGACACGTTCTGACTCAAAGCCTCTGAATGGTCTTAGCACAGCAAGTCTGTCAGAGATGCCAGTGCTAGGCTGCTGAAACAGTCCCTCTGGTACCTGCTAAGGACATAGGACTGGCAAAGAGAGAGAGCATTTCCAGCCCTGATCTGAACCATGGCTGAATTCTCTTCTGCTGAATACTGCAGATTCTCTTCTGTGCCTGTGCAACAGTTCTGCTGAGGATGTGATGGGAAACACAGGAACTGTAATATATCTCAGGAGCCTATTTCACCTTAATGTTCTTTAAACATTTATTTATTGCAATTAAACATTTTAGCCTGGAATTTACACATTCCATTATTCTTATTTTCCCCCATTCAGGATGCAGCTGTCATAATGGGATGTTGATTTATGACTCAGTCAACCAGGACTCAAACCCTTAACACACCAAATCCAGCATTCAAGTCAGAGCATAAACTGCTCCTAATTTACTTAGATTAACTCCACATTTAAAGTGCCACTGCAAAAACTGCAGTTCCCCTCCCCTGAAAAGGATGGGTTCCAGAATACTCTCTAAGCCAAATACCGCAAATACATGCAGACAGAGAAGGGCACCTAAATCCCTCCTTCAGAAGTACAGTATTAATGAAGGCTTGTATTAACTCGGCACAAAAAAGCATCAGTGAGCTCCATGCATATTACCAGGGTGACAGGCATCAGCACAGAACTCAGGGATAAAGAGAAGGTGAATTGCTGAGGGAGAAAAATGTTGAGATTTTTTTCCAGACAGGAGCTACTAAGTTCTCCAGGGTGTTTGGAGTTAAGATGAAGTAGGCAGCTGTCTTCAATTAAATGCATCACTGTCGGCATAAGTTGAATAGCTCAACTCACTACAATGATTCACTGAATCTACCTGAACTGGGAAGCTCAGGAATAACAGCACTTGCAACTGTACCAGAAGCTGCTGTCCTTGAAGTCTAGGGGTGCATTTCCTCTGGCAGAACACCTTGCCAAACTCTTCCAAGCTGTGACCACAGCAGAGTGTGAACCTTTAGCAGACACTGCACGCAGGTGACTATGTAGTGAGCTGTGCACGAAGCAGGTGGAAACCTCCTTAGCCACGCACAGGGATCCTGGAGGACACTCCAACTGTGTCACTAGGGTGCAGAGATAGGAAATCCTGCTGCAAAGTGCTGAGCATTTGCAGCTCCCGTGGGAGTCACTGAGTGCAGAAAAGTACACAGGTGGAGGCAACTAGAACGTTTCTCAACTGCACAAAATGTTTTCCATGGCTTCTGTGGCTTAACTCAGCAAAAGTGTTCAGAGAAGAAGGACACACTCTGCTCAAGGAAGCCTACAAGCAGGTGGCCTGGAAGGACTGGGCAATGCTGCCTGTAGCATCCTGAATAACAGGCAGGGAGAGGACAAATGAGCTGCAGAGCAGAGGGAGGTGAACAGTGTAGGTGGGCATTTGCATTTGGATGCCTCCTCAGGCTGCTTGCACAGAAGTCACATCACTGTGGGCAACAGCAGTTGCTCAAGCATTAGCAGGGGCTCTGTAGCAAAGCCAGGCATCCAGCCCCACCACGCAAAGCTGCCACAAGCCCCTTCTGTTTAGATACAGCCATTCAGCTACACGGGCACATCACCCAGCCTGTGAGTAGGATGGAGAGATGTAAACAGACTGACTGACACTAAGATTTATTGCCAATGTTTGTGACTCTGGCGGCACCAAACAGCTGATCCCAGCTCCTTTACGAATGATGCAGAATGAAGGCAATGCCCATCTCCAGTTCAATGTGATTACAGGGTTAGTGTCACCCTCCAACTACAGGGAATTTCTTTTGAGAAGAAAATTACTCTGGGACAATGGGGCTGCAAGGCACACTTGCACATTTACTTATCTCAAGTGTGCATCTCCACCCAGAGCTAATAACTACAGAAAGACAACTGGTGCTTTCAGGATGCATTACATGAAATAGCAGGCTGTGCTGACAGGGATGGCCTCTGTGTTTGAAGGACAAGCTTCCAAAATGACATTTCCTTAGCTCGGACGGATGACGGGCTCAAGCCAATGACAGTACCTATCAAAGCAATTGCCTCCTGTCACCGTCATTGAGTCACTAGAGCAGAATGGCACCTTGTAAGAAAAAAGAGCATTCAGAGGAGTGATTTCCTTTCCTGTGCTGATGCCTGCAAGGAGGAATAGTAATTAGCCCTCCAGCCCTGAGCAAGACTGCCTGCCTGCACGCTCTACCAAGGAGCAGACTTGTGCAAAGCTCTGCACTACACCTGCTTTGCTTTCACAAAGATGAGTCCCTCCAGGGAAGTCTTATTTCTCACTCGCTGAGTAGGTGGAAAAGATATGGTTGCAGAGCACTGGCATTTATGCAGGCCCTGTCATATCCAGGGAATCAGTTTTACACAGATGCTATTACAAGTCCGAGGTAACAGGCAGAGAAAGGAGTCATAAAAAGCATTGAAAGTGGGGTGCAACATGGGACCACTGCTATATGTCTCTCCCAGACCACCCTTTTCCAAGAAGCCAATGGATGTTAGGATTTAGAGAAGTCATCCTTCAGATCACTCACTATCCAAGCTCCGGATCCCATGCGACAGCCACCTAAAGTCCAGGACTCAAGGATAAAAAGGTCCAAAGTCTTGGATGAGTTTTCCTAGAAGGCAAATGCCAAATAGCATACATGACACATGAGCTTCCCACTCTGCCCACAAGCTAAGGACAAGACAGCCATTTCCAGCACTGCAGGGACAAAAGAGGTCCCCAAAAACCACTGCAAGTGAAAAAAATGGGATGAGCTAACTGACACCAAGTATCTTGGCAGGGGACTGCTGAATACCTCCAGGTGATATTGTCTAGCTGAATATTTTGCTAAAAAAATCAAGGTAAGAGCATCTGAAGCTATACACAAACTCCATCTCTTTAACAGGGAAAAAAAGGACATCTGAAAAGAGGACAAGTTTGGGTTTTTTTCTTTCGAGACAATGCTTTGTTTGGAAATGATGTTAAAAGACTTGGAGATGAAAGACAAAGCTTCATTTTAAGTAGAATGAAATATTGCATTGGATCTGAATCCCCTCCTTCCCAGAAACTTCTTTTATTTGACCATAGAACTAAAAAAATCAATTCTTCATCCAGCTACACTCCTGGGTTTGTCTTTGCCTCCCCCAGGACATGGTCTGTATTGCTCTGTTGATCCAGTGTGTTTTACCAGCAGTCAAAATTTCAAAACATTTCCCTTTAAAGAGCAATCTTCTACACCAGTATTGACTTGAGCTCGAATGAGGAGAAAACCAAAGCCTGACAGGAATGGAAAGTATGAAGAAGAGATGTAGGGCTTTTCCAGAATTTATGCAGGGTGAGCTTTTTCAGGTAAGGGAATTAAAAAATGTGAGAAGTTTAACGGAAAAGAAGCTGTAGCTACAGCTCCTAAACTGTCACTTTCCAGCAGTCAATGCCTTGGCTGATGAAGGTTAACACATGTTCATAAGTATGGGTAGCAGATATATTATTTATTTTGAGGAACACCCTGCAATTATTCCTGACATATTGTGTAATTAGCCAAAATTACAGCATATTCACCCAGAGCGAAACAGAGGATAGCATAAATATTATGTGTAAGCCCACAATCACAGAGCGCATTTCATCTGGGTGCAGACATGATTCCATGAACCATCCGAGTGTGTGTCCCTTTATGGGGGCTTCTCCCTGGTCCCCATGGGCTGGACAAAAGGGAAACATCAGAAGTAAAACCCAGACTTTCCCCGTGCCAGCAGTGAGAACTCAAGTGCTGCATGAAGATTTAGCAAACAGGTATCACCACACTGCAGAGCTTTTGGGTTGAGGGATGACTGAGTCCAAAATTCACACCAGCAAAGAAGGGGCCACATCTTTGCTACCCCCAAGGTGGAAAGGCAGGCTTGGAGGATGATGCCTGGAGCTGCCATTTGCTAAGCTCTGCTGCCTGGAGCTGGCAGGAGTGAGAAACAGAAAAATACCTCTGTCCTCTCCCCATACTTGCAGCACCTCTCATCCTACAAACAGGGATGGAGCGGGAGAGGGTTTCTTACAGGGCCACACATCCTAAGGACTTTTTTGATGGATCAGAAATCCTGGGCAATCTTGTGGCAGCACTTTGATGCTTGTACAGTTAGAAAGGCTGTGTTTTCTTTTGTTGATTCCAATGTGCAACATGAAACTTCTTTACTGTCAATTAAGCAGATTTTTTCCTGGTTTCTTACAAAGATTCAGGATATCAGGAAATTCTTTCTATCTAGAATTTGCTCCATGAGAGGATATAAAAAAAACAGGTTAAAAAAACATCTGTCTGGGGAATGTACATCTGGTGAGAGTGCAGGGCTATGGTTGGACTAGTCAACCTCAGGGGTCTTCTCAGTCTTGCTGCTAAGTGGCCACAACTTTGTTATTACACTTCTGCACCCCAAGTTTTTCAAGGGCTCCATGACAGAGTCCTCAGCTCTCCTCACCTTGAAGTGCCCCACACAAAACACCAGATCACTAATAGTCATCACACGAAAAGAGCAGACGCCATCCCTGCTGATCACACCTGCCACAGCACTGTGATTTGTGCTGTTCTCAGATGCTAAATCTCTCCACTTTCCCCATCAATTCAAGAGGCCTGAAATACTGCAGAAACACTGAGAAGTCCCTCACACAAAGCAAAACATGACACAGAAACAACTACATCAATCTTCCACCCTCTCTGCATGGCCAGAAAAGTAAATTCATTAAAATAGAAAATGGACAGAACATGCTATCAACAAGCAGTGAGCAGAAATTAATCATGTAGGATGCTATCAGTCTTGGGGAGGGTACCTGGTCCTACCAACACCAGCTCATAGAAGAGCCCTGGGTAATCACTGAAAGGCAACTCAGAATAAAATTTGGGTCCCATCATCCCTCTGAAAATGTTCAATAACACCAGGCAACAACGTCCCTTTTTGTTATGGCATTCCTCATGCACTCCCACAGCATTTTCCAAAGGGATGAGACATGAGAGACTTCTTTATTTAACAGGTAATGAGACTGTGATGTGGAAAAAATAAAGCCTGAATCAGACAGGTTGTATTGTAATATTTTTTTTTTTTGCTTACTGTACTACTGTAGCTTAAGCACTCCTGCTGCAGTTTGCAAGCATTTTTTGACCAAAATTACATTACTGAAGTTCAACAAATCTTACACAACACCCAAATGCATAAATAAAATGTGCTGCTTGGGCCACTCTGGCTTGAAGAAACATTACACTTCAAAGAGCAAGTTCATGCTAAAAATGGCCACAACCCCACCATGTGACTCAAAAGTTCCTTCTTCTTTCCTTTTGCTTTGTGAAAACACACCTTTTTTACCTTCAGAATAATTTTAGTTTTCCATTTGAGCCAGAAGTTTCCTTCAACCTAATGAAAACACTTGCAGTGTGAGAAAGCCATCACCTGCCTCATTCCATCTAAAGCTCTGTTGTAAGTAAGGATGGTGTTTCATGGTTCTTGTCTCACTACAAACACTTCATTCCCGATGTCAGGTGGCCTTGAGGACTCCAGCAAGTCAGGCAGGTTTACCAGCCACACCACTGCTGTTCCGGGAGAGAGCTGCAAGCAGCAAGCTCCATCCCTCGGGTTGCGGACGCTGAGGATGACACAGTGCAGATGGAGCAAAAATGGAAAATCTGCCCCTCTAACAGGGCTCCAAACACAGCTCTGGCTCCTCCAGCTGCCCGAGAGCCACTCACTGCCTGAGGGCTCAGGGCAAAGGAGCTCTCAAACATGGTTTCTAATCATTCAGGAGCCGCTATCGGGCTCTTCCTTTACAAACTAAAATTTATTTAATGGAAAGTAGAGCTGTGCTTTTGATGAAACAGAAAGAAAAATAATAGAAGGAATGTTTCAGGAAGCGGAGAAGATAGGAGTAGCATAGAAGGAAATGAAATAAAACCCAAAACAAATGTTTATAAATTTAAGTAACGATGTCGTGTATCAGCCAGCAGGCACACCCCGTTCTGAAGAGCGTAAAACCAAACTATAAAAAGCCAGCAGAGAACTGGTGGTTATATTGCACGCTCTGCCAACTCTTTCAGCCACCATCACAGAAAATCCCCACAAGAGCAGGATGTCGGTCACAAAAAGATGCCCACACAAACGTCTGCAGATCGATAACTGAGAAGGAGGTTACAGGCAGCCAGCAATTCAAACCTGGATCCAATTACAAGAGCTGTGCCAGGGAAAGGACAGGCTCAGGAGCAGATGGATGGTCTAAGCCCCTCACCTGCTAATGTGTGATCCCTGCACTTCCTGCAGCCCAGCGGCTCACAAGTCCCTGGGGAGCATCCTTCAGCAACCACAGTGTGCTTCCCAACTGCAAGCCAGTTCCTGGAAGCCAAAACCACTTTTTGCTAATTTCTACTGCTTTTCAATTTTCTGGAAGATGTGGACTGGCTGTTTGAAGCCTGACTTCACTTACAGCAGTCCCATAATGCCTGACCTTTTGCAAACAGTTTTGCTTTGGAGAATGAAGGAAATGTATATATTTGGTAGTTTGGGCAATATGAGTGGCAACTGCTAAGCAAAAAAACTATCTGTGCAGCCAGCAAGGGGAAGGGACTGCAAACTATGCTGTACTAGATAAATATCAATTAAGTAAGCATTAAATAGAAATTTAGTGATGTATTATCAATATAATACATATTATTGATATAATATTGATCTATTATTGATCAAAATATCAATCAAATATCAAGTAAGCATTAACCCCAAGACATTGCTCTTTTCTTCTTTCATTTCAATCCAAACTGCTTAAATATTTCAAGAAAATAATATTTTGGGCGTGGGGAATTATCTGTATTATGACCACAATCAGTTTTCAGCTGGGAAAGAGGAACAAGTAATGGAATTATATTGCCTCTCTGTGAATATTTTGCCAGTTCACAGCATGTAACTGTCCACTGGATATAACACATTCCCTTAACAGAGCACACTGCTGGAGCAAAGGTGAGACAGGAGTGCCACAGGGAGAAAGCTCTGCACAATATGCTCCATGGATGATGCTGTGGGATAAGGGAGAAGCTCTGTGCTCTCCACCACTGTAGCAGATGTATCTAGCCCTGGATCTTCATCTTCAGATCTAGTCCCCACCACTGGAGGCAACCAGCCACTTCACGTCTCCCCTTTTTTGACATCTGTCAGTGGAGTCAAGCACTCCAAACATGAACTGTCACACTGTAAAGGCCCCAGAAAGAAGGATGGGGAGCGCAGGCAGGCAGCAGCATAACCACTCCCCTCCTTTCACCATGGCTGTCCATCTTCTGGCTGGAGAAGGGCCACAGGTTCCTAGCTGAGCGTTTCTCTTTGGGAACATGATAGTGCCAAGCACCATCCAAACTAGAGCTCATCCTTGTGCTCCGTAACACTGAAGGAGAAGGGGGCACCAATGCAAGTCACTCTGAAGAAGGTGTCCCTTGAACTAAATCCAACCTTCTTCCCACATACAACTTCAGGTACAACAGATGCACATGGCTGAGAAGAGAGAGGAACTGCTATTGCTACCTCCACCCTTGCCCTGACCCAAGCCAGGGTCTCCACAAGAGCTCAATACTCCTTCAAACTTAGAGCTCTGCCAGAAGCAGCACAGCCCAATACAGCATCTCCTTAGTGGGACCCCAGGCACAGTGGCGCAGTCATCTCCCCATGATACTGGGAGAAAGGGACAAACCCAGAGCCACAAAGCAGATGCAGGAACAGAGCTGCACAGCCCCATTCAGTAATGATGCTGTTTCCAGCATTAACCCTCATCTTGCAGCCCAGCCCCATTCCATTGGGAAAAGGCAGAGAGAAGAAATGCTCAGAGCTGCTGCATGGAACCAGCCATCACCTCAAACTTGAGAACGAGAAGGACTCAGGCCACCAACCTGCCTTCAGGTCATGGCTTTGTCCCTCTGTCACCTTTAGCTAGGACATCCCAGAATGAGCACAGGACAGCAGAGGTGTCTTACAGGTGTCAGCGCATATCCACCTGAATTTTCTCAGCAGCCATGTAAGCTCCATCAGCGTTTCAGAGTGCACCAAATCAGTGCTTGGAACAAGCACACAGTTATTTGCCTATGCTGCAGCATGGCAGCGTGGGGGCTGGAACAGCCAGAGTGGTCTGCTTGAACAGTCGCGTTCCACAGCTCTCTAGAAATCTGCCTTCTGGTTTACCACTTAAAAATATGTTGCAGCTGCTATTTTCAGAGACAGTACTGTCAGGACGCTGTAGGCCTACAGTCCTGCTACCATGCAGCAGAATTCAGTGTCCACATTGACTCCCCTCAAAGCATTAACCCTGCTTTAAAAATCATGTATTCCAGGAGCCCTTGCTATTAGCATTTGCTTCCTGAGGGGCACAAAGTGTGTCTGTGGCTCTACTGTAGCTTTTAATAGAGATGAAAAGTAAAACTAGCCTCTGTAAAGGACAAGTTATTTCAGGTTTCTGCTACATGTCAGAATAGGGCAAAGGTAAAACTGCAGATGTAGTAGTTGCTTTAAGCTTAGACATGATAATGTATTATTACGAATAATATGAAGTTAGCTAGGGAGTAGAAATGAACCATTTACTGAACAGGAGAACAATGTATAAAGGTACCGTTCCCCGACAGACTGCAGTGTGTGCAGCTCAGGTACAGAGTTGATGAGTTTTGGTACAGATCTCTTCACAAGAGACTTCCAAGATTAAGGCAAAGCAATAATGCAGCCATGGCAAGGGTCCTTTGACAGTACATGGAACATATGGAAATATATGTTTATTTAAAGGCTAGGTCTTTGAAGCTGCTTTCCTTGACCTATTCTCTTCTGTATTCTTGGTCACCTTCTGCCAAGCCATAGAGCTTGCAAATACGAAAGGGATGCCAATCTCTTACATGTTTTGTTTGTAAAAATTCTTGCTTTGATTTTAATAATAAATCACAGCTTGGCTTCAACTGTGCGGGAGTAGGAAACTCCCAGAAATAATGTGCACATGACTGTTCAGAGGGATGGATCAAACAGAACAAATGCCAGAGGGATGGAACAAACGCCTACCTGGCCACTGTGCTATCTGGCATTTCATGGTGTGCCCATCTGGGGAGGGGAAAGAAGGAAAGAAGGTAAGCCCAAGTGAGTTTGCACTTGCTCCTCAACACAGTGAGACTCATGATCATGCTTGTCTCTCGCAGAAGTGAGATTGTTACAATCTCTTCAGCTCCCATGGCAGCTCCGCTCTCCACACTGCCCAAGTCAAGCTGCTGAAATTCTTTTGTAATAGATAGCTTATCTGTTAAACTATGCAGATATAAAATATCTGGTTCTGGTCTGGAAAATTATTCTAAATTCTTGCTGAATTCAGCAAAGCAAGGAAGGAAGGAAGAAAATCTTGTCTTCAATTTGGTATTTTTGGAACTGGAGCTTTTGGGGTTTTTTTTTTCAATGCAACATTTCATTTAGAAGTATACCTGAAAGTTAAAGAAAAATGCACACACAAGAATCTTCCAAATGAAATTGTACCATTTTTCCCCACCAAAAACCAGGTATATCAGTTAATGATAAACTGGTTTATATGGATTTCTTTATGGAGGAAAAATAATCACTCATGAACCTCTTTTCATCCTGACTTTTTGACTTGGCTGGTGATGGAAGAATCAATCATTTGTATTGCTATAATGGTGAACCTCCTCCGCTGGCTAACAATTTGCACTGCCCCCACAAGCACAGCTACCCCTGAGACCATGGGGAGGGAAGACATCCATTCCTCTAGGAGCTTGGATGACTTCCACAGATTTTTTTGGCATCGATCATATCCAGTCCAGAACTCTACAAAGTGGCTTACTGATTGACGTGCTCATCTGCAAGCTGTGTTGTGAAACACACTGGTAGCTGAGTTCTCCATGGTTTGGAAAAAGCTGAGACCCTGCAGTTCTTCCCCAGATTTTAGAGAGCCCAGGGTTGCTATCTGACACCCCCCCTCTCCCCAGTAACCAAGCATAGACACACACTGTGACAGTCACCACATCTGCAAGTCACGAACGTGTGCAATACCACCCCCGGGGATCAGTTTGATAAAATGAAACCCATCTGCCAAGCTGTCATGAGCAGGAGGGAGCCTTTTCCCCCTCCTGGTTATTCTGGTGCTCATTAGCACCGGCAGGTGCAGAAGGCAGTTACAAACACCAATGGCAGAGCTCACTGATGCCAGACTGCCCAAAACAAGAAGGACATGTGTCCGCAAGGCTGCACCCCTTCCCTCTGACATTATCTAGGCTCTTGTTTGGTGAGCTACTTGGCATACATGCCCTCATCTCGGCTAGCACTTCTAAGAGTTCTTGCTGGCCAGGTGATACCAGGATTTCCAGCCATTTCCATTCCCTCCAGCCACTCCTTAGAGATGGGACACAGCACCATATTCTGCAGAAGAGCAGGTAGAAGATGAGACAGACACACACACCCCCCACCTTGGCTGGATGCACACCCAGATAGGCAAACATACACATACTATCGAGAAGTGCTAGGATCCAGCCAGAATCCTACTACAGACAGCAGCTATGCACAGAGATAGTGTAGCTGGCATGAGGACAGTGTAGCAAGGTGGGGAGAAGGGAGAAGGAGAGGGGCAAATTCCACAGGTTAGGCATGTATTACAGCTGTTCTGAGATGAACAACTCCATAAAAGCAGGCAAGGACTAGGACAAATTTAACAGGGATCTGAAAAGGTGCTTTTTACCATTAGCTTCAATTATCATTTTCACCCTGCATAAAATCAGAAAGGACTTCAGGATTTAACTTGGGGAATTTAACAGCTTGCAGAGATGACAGACTTCTCAAATGTTTTACATCAATCTCCAAATGAATGAAGTCCTTCTGTGCCCTTCAGCTGAAGTTGCTCTTGTATTTTACTTATGCTGCTGCAAAAATATCTACATACATATATTTTAAATTCATAATCTCCGTTTATTATTCAAAATGAGAAATACTGCAAAAGGAAAACATGTTTTAAGTTACTGCTTTTTTTTTTCTGTGTGAGCCATTTCCTTCATTTTAGAAGAAGCCTCTAGATCTCCTTAAGAAAAAGCATCCTTTCTATGGAGGAGCACAAAATATGTATCAAACAGGGGGGGAGGGAAAGGGTGAAGGGTCTGGGGGGAGCAGGAGAAAGGCAGATTTTTTTTCTGGGCTAAAAAACATGTTTGAGACTGAGCTCCACATTCCGAGCTGGAAACCCACCTACAAAAGCAATTCCTGAAGGGGTGGAGACAACGCCACACAGTGCCTGGCACTGCCTGACCCAAAGCTGCCTGAATTCAAATATGATTTTCCCAAGTAACAACACCGTTCAGTGGCTCCATTCAGACAAAAGTTCCACCAGCCCTCACAGACGCCGTGCCTGATGGTCCAGCCTGTTCACCTTCCTGGAAGTACCCCAAACTCCTCAGCTTTGCTGTTCGGTTGCCACAGCATGATCAAAAGCCACCTCCACCCTGAAACACAACATCCTGGAACAAGCATGGGGAATTAGGTCTCTGTGTCAGTGAACTGCTTTGTGCCTTGGTCTTACCTTCTGTAAAACAGGAGAAATCCTCCCCGTTTCGTAGAGCTTGTTGAGTACTACAGGTGAAATCACCTTGTAAATGTGAAATATTTTTGCAGTTTCTCGCCATTGCCATAAAACAAGGTCATGTTTAAAAAGGCAAAGATAGTTCCCCTAGCATCGTACCATTTCCAAATGGGATTGTACCCCTTTTGAACATAGCTGTTTCTCAAGTTCCTTTCACTGACTTGCAAACTAGTGAGCCAGCATACCACTAAGTACACAGTCTTTGGGGTTGTGGGTCACTGCACAATGTATGCACATTTCTTTAAAACAGTTTCATTTCATGTGCATGTCATTTTCTATGTCTCTATATTTTTACAGGTCTCTATATTGCAGAAGAGCATCTGCATTGTGAAACTTATCTGGGTACAATACACTCCCTGAAAAAAACAATCTGAGTAGCAGCAAAGTCAGTAGCATGCTGCCTTCCGAGCAGCACACTTGAGTCCAGGAATAAGATGTACCAGTGAAATAAATCTCTATTTAAAAGATGCATAGTGGGAATGAAAGCAAACACAGACCATAGCCTAGGAAAGGACACTTGATCTTCTTTTCAAAGCAACTTAATTCATCTATGTCTTTAATTTCATAAAATGAACACAGTACTGGTTACAAATGATTGACTGACAGTTCTAAAGACTGAACAGCTCTATTTTTACAGCACTGAGTAGCACTGATCCTTCTTCTAAGTCAATAAAAAGTCTTCTTTAAGTCACTCTGGTCTGTAAGTTATTGAACACCTTCCTCAGCATGAAAGTCCATGCAAGTTGAGGGAATTCTTAAAATTCATCAATTCTTGACAGGCATTTAGTGAGTCCAAAGGAAGCAGAATAGGATCTGTGCAGCTGGGTGCATTGTGATAGGACCAACAAGAAGCCTCACCAACCACACCCTGCTGTAAAAGTCACTCAGACTTCAGTGAGAGCAAGCATCTTGAAATCTAGTTAACAGGCTTAGATTTCTCAGCCTTCTTTAGCTCTTGAGGGACCTCACTCAATAGCAGATGGAGATGGGAAGGAAAGAGGAATAAGGAAGAATTTCATCAATGAGACTCCCAGGTTCCATTCATCATCCTACGAAGAGTGATCCCTGAGACAAAATGACCCCATTTCTGGAGCAAGAGCCATCTTTCAGATTGGGCTCACAGTTTAACTAGTATTTAGGGTGGTCCAGCAAGCTAGTACTTATCATAACTTAAGAAAATGAAAAAAAGGGGCAATTCCTTTCCTTTTGAATATTTCAAGTCATGATACATTTCAGATATTTTGCATCCTCTTTTGGTAACTGCTTTAAAACAGATCATTAGTCTGTTTTTTCCAGCCTAACCCATGCATTGTCAATCTTGAAGCATTTTGCTAGCTAAATATAGTCCCTGCCCCACAGCCTATGGATCAAGAGTGCTGACAGCAATACAAAGTAATTGTTCTTTCCCCTTTGTTGACAACAGCAAGTGGCATTCTACATGTGAGAGGCTTTGCCCGTATTTATTTTTGTTCCTCACTTGAGTACAGGTCCTGTACCTCAATCTACAGACCAGAAAAGCAGCCACCAGCTAGCTCTGACGCCTTGCTGTAGAGTCCTGACTGGCAGACTTCAGGCATGGAGAAGGGGCTTCACAAAAAGACTAATGAACAAACAAAATACGTATATGGAAAACATGAGAGGATTACACAGGTTGATGGTACATCCCAAAGAGGTGAGTAAATGAATATCACTCTTTTTTAACCTTGATACTAAAGCACACATGAGAAAAGCCCATGTTCACAGCAGCTTCTTAATGCAATCTCTGTTTTCTTACCTTAGTGGTATTTATTGCAGTAAAAAGATAAAGGAAGAAGTCAATAATAATTCCACTGAGAAATCGCAGAAGGCCTGTTCTTGCCAGGTACTGAGTTCTCACACCTACCAAGGATGGATGAGAACACAAAGCTCTGCTCAGAACTGAAACTGTGGGTGCTGGGACTTCATTGTGGAAATATGAGCAACACGTACAGTAGAGCTGAAGTTTTCTACAAGGAACCAAGTCTGAGCACATACATGCACAAAAAGATAAAGGAAAAAAGGGGGGTGGGGGAGAAGACTACCAAAAAAGCATTTCTGGGTCCTTGCAAGCTCAATATTAGGTGTAAACAGCTGTACAAACTGCTGTCTAGGTAGCCTTCTAAACTAATGAAATTGCCTATGCAACTCTGCTAGTGAAGTAGCACTTGATGGATCTAGTTATCAAATGACCACAATTCTAATTGTTCCTCAGTTTATCGATTTCCTTGTCACTATGCAGAAAATAACAGGAGACTGTTTATGAAACATACCTACAGGGAGGTGGAAAAATACAGTTCTGGGTTAAGCTAGCACAGACGAAGCTACTGGGTCTCTCCCGCCGGAGGACCAGCTTAGCTCACGCTTCACAGCGGTAGCCGTATGCTGCCGGCAGGCGGGTACTCACCCATCCCACCAACGGCGGCAGGAGACCCACCAGGACCCAGGCAAAAGTTGCGCGCAAAGCAAGCCGGTTCCCAGACGGTACTCAGCGGTGCCGGGAGAGCCCAGGGCAGGGGCAGCCATCCCGGCAGGTCCGGGGCTGCCCCACCCCGCGAAGCGGGTCCCCACTGCCCCGACCCGCCGTACTCACCCGGTCTCCTCCTCACCGGCCTTTTCCTGCCGCTGCAGAAGCGTACTTTGCTGAAGACCCCTAGGACGTGCCTCTCGCAGAGGGAGCGTCCGTCCTTGCTGGGGCTGGAGCGGCGCTTGGAGGCGGACACCCGGTCGCTGTTGGACTCCCTCGCCTGCCGCTTCTGCCGGATCAACGAGCTGGCGATAGCCGCTGCCATCGCCGCTCATGGGCCCCCCTGCGCCGCGCCGCACCGGGGGGCGCCACCCGGGCGCTGGGGCCGAGCCGCCGCCGCGCCCCGCGGGGACGGGAGACGGGGACACCCCGCTTAACGCGCTGCGGCCCCGAGTCCCTGCGCCGGGGAGGGCTCAGCCGGCCAGGCGGAGCAGGGCGCCCGGGCTAACAACCATGGCTGGGCGTTGGACCCCGCCGCCCATGGGTCTGTCCCCGGGGAGCGCAAACCCTGGCGCGGGAGGCCGTCGGCGAGACCCCTGGCCGGGCTGGCAGTGCCCCGCGGGTTGTAAATCCGGGAGGCTGCTGTCCCACTTGTAATGGTTCGCCGCCGGCAGCTGTGTCCAAAGGATAGGGTGTGAGGAAAGGGGTTCGCGGAGGATCCGCCGGTCCCTGCGGCGCGGTGCCGCTCTGCCCGAGCGCAGGCGGCGGCGCTTCTTCCTGCCGGTCGCCCTCCGGCGAGGAGCCGTGGGGTGAGTCAGAGTCCCACCGGCCCGCGGCCGGCCCCGGCCCCAGCGCGGTGGCTCCAAGGCGCGGCGCGGCACTGCGCGCACATGGACGCGGCTCTGCTCCGCACCCGCGGCCGGGCTCAGGGCGAGCCGCGCTGCATTTCTGTTTGCACTCCTCCTCTTCCTCTATTCCCCCCCTCCCCACTCCGCTCTCAGAGAGGGCGGGAGGGGAAGGAAAAAGCAGAAAAGCAGCCACGAGAAAAAGCACCAGGTCAGCAAACAAACAGAAAAAAGAAGGTATGTAATTAAATTACATTAAAAAAAAAAAATTAAAAAAAAAAAAAGAGTCCCCCGGCCGCGGGTGCGGGCTCACATCGCCGCAGCTCGGCGCCCCAGGTTCACAGCGCCATGGTTGGCGAAGCTCTCCCAGCCCTGCTCTCCGCCTCTGCCCCGGCAGCGGCTCTCCCCGACGGCAGCAACCCACATCGTCCGGCCCGCCGGGAGGGCCGCGGAGCTCTCGGCCCCGGGTCGGCCCCGGGCTCGGCTGCCGCGGCGGGGACGGAGGCAGGAGGAGCGATGAAAGGAGGGGAGGAGAGCGGGGGGGGCGGTCGGGGGGGGTGCGGCTGCTGCTGCTCCGTGCAGAGCTCAGGATGCTCCGCGGTGCCACCCGACGGCGGCGGGGCCGGGAGGAGCCGAGCCGCGCCCGCTACCAGTCTGCATCCTCCGGCCCGGCCCGGGGAGGAGAGGGGCAAGCGAGGCGAAGCGGGAGGCGGAGGGGGAGGGGCCGGGGAAGCCCCCCGGACTCCCACGCCACTCGGGGCTGCTGCCAAGGTGGCGGGGAGCCCCGCAACCACCGGGCCGGGCCGGGCTGGGCTGGGCTCGGGGGGAATTGCAGCTGCTCCCGCTCGCCCTCCTCTACGCAATCCTACGTGATCGAGGTTTGGATGAGAAAAATCGCGCAGGCAGAGAGAGGCAACTGCAGCTTCGCGGCGGCCCTGCCCCTCCGCCCGGGCAGGGCAGCCCCCGAGCAGTGGAGCCGGGCTTCCCCCGCGCCGCAGCCCCGCCCGGCCCTCGGGGGAGCCGCCTGCCACTTGTGCAGCCACCCGTCCACCTCGTCGGCTTTTGCTGTAGGTGCCCGAGCACCCGGCCTCAGCAGCCGATCGTCTCCATGGCTTTCCCTGCAAGCACAGAGAGGGCGACAGCCCCAGCACCCCAAGGGCTGCGCTGCCGCGGGGCCAGTGCCCCGCCTGGGGAACCTGCATGGCGACTGCAGTGGTGGGCACTGTCGCGCAGGCTGTCGTCAGAGCGGTCCCACGGCAGCCCACCAGTTTATCAGCAGATGCTCTGCTAGGGCTGACCCGCGGGAGCTGGGCGGGCTCCCTCCTATCTCCAGCCACAAAGCTGCACCGAGCAAAATTTAAGGTGCAGAAAAACATCTCTGGCTATCCAGATGAGTAACTGCTGTTGCTACCCTAAGAATGGTGTTATACAGATTTCAGGTTCAAGTAAGAGCTAACAAATGTATGTGCAGGAAGTGATGAGCATCTTGCATCTCGCGGGAGCATACAGTGGTCGGAGTGGAGGGAAAGGAGATCTCAACTGGAGAAAGGAGACCCGCCCCAGGTACACCTTGGTGAATACCAGTGGCAGAACGAGACTAACTCAGTCCTGAAGGTGTACAGTTGAAGCATGTACCCAGCTAAAGAGGACACCTTAAACCAGTTGGTGACACTCCCTGGGAATTACAAACTTCAGCAAAATAATCTTTGTAACTACTTCATTGCAAAAACTTTAAACTATTTTAATGTATTGGGGAAAAAAATGCAACTGAAACAACCACCCATTATGTCCATAAAGATTAACTAAATTCCAGCATTACTTCCTGATTTTCACTCTTACTCCCTGTGTATGCCAAAATGAGGTGGAATCAGGTTCCCCAGGAGAGAACGGGGGAGGAGGATGTTCAGAACCTTTTGGGAAATATAAATATTTGGCTATTGATCTTTTTTTAACTGCTGCCAACTTTTTTGAGCAGATTTTGCTGTCCCAATCAATAAAGATTTTTCTCCCCTTTCCTGTAACTAAAATGCTTCATATTTTAATTTTCTCTGCCAGATTATTTCACTTGACATCAAAGAATGTCGCAGTACAAGGTACAGGCATGGCCTAAAGAAAGCTGTTTGCAATCAGAGAATCACTGTCTGAAATGCCAGTGAATTATCCAAAGCTTCACCTTCAAAGGGTATGAGCAAATCTGGTATCTTCCCAGGAAAGTGGTTTTCCATATATATATTAAGATACTTTTTTTGCCTGTAGTCTTCAAATCACTGGTGAAAGAATGCTGGTTTATTCCAGCCCCATATTAGATAACTTTCAGTTATTTAGCATGTGACTAATTTGTTTTCTTGTGTAGCTGTAAACTAGGAGCAGCAGCTCTGCATTTAAAAATGATCCTAATCAGTGATAAAGTTGGTCACAGTATTTTTTTTTTTTCCTGGTGATTTGTGACTCTGAAAAGAGAATCAACTCTAAGAAGAAATCCTTCTCCCAGGTCTCTCTGCTTCTGCAGTGATGGAATTAAAGCAGAGCTTGTGAAACTGAATATGATGTTGCATTTCCTAAACATGCAGGCCTGTCTATCTTTATAGTTGGCCACGGAGTCCAAGGGTTTGGTTCTGAACGCAGGCACAGTTCCATAAACTCCTGGTGACATTACTGGCATACGCATCTGTTCTGCACCACTCTGGATCGTGCCCCAGCTTCACCAATGAGAGCCCATGCTTTCATAAACACCAAGCAAGCCCAGAGTAGTCTTGAGGTGGGGAACTGAAGGCCAACCTCATAACGCACCTGCACGATCATTCTTAAGAAGTTACATGGTGAGCACTATGAAGCGGGGAGGAGAGAATAGTATTGATTCATAAAATGAACAAGCAAGACAGCATTTTGATCATGCTAGAGAGACATGGCAATGCCCATCCTGCAGTTTGTGCAGAAAAGCCCCATCCTTCACATGGGAGAAAGCAGAGGGTCAGACTCCCCACGGCTGTTGGAGAATCAGTCTCACGATGCTTACTAAATATCCCTACGCCACCCTAAGCATACAGGAGCTTATGTACTAGCCACTTGCTATCAAAGGAGGCCGATATAAAGATTTCAAGACACCGTCATTTCTGAGGTTTTGTTCACTTGGCAAATAAACTCTTCAGTCCTCAGTGCTGAGGCTTAAAATGAAGGGCTGGCTGAATTTCAGAGTTCCGGTGGCTTGAACAGAGAAGTGATTTAGAATTGCATTCCCTTACCTTCCTAAACAGAATGATCTATCTAGGTCAAAACGGAGGTTATTGGCATCTTTCCCTAGTGAAGTGTAATAATTCCCGCAGGGTTGCTAACAGAATATCCTGTTTATTTTTCATAGAGCCTTCAAAAGCCATGGGCTATATTCTGTGGATTCAGTCATTAGGCATATCTCTGCTTTACTAATTCTGTATGCATAGAGCAAACTACAGATAGAAGCTTATGCAGGTTTTTTGCTGTTTTATCTGCATAGCTACTGAAAATATATGCACGAAAGTTAAGGAAGAGATTTAAATTTAATACCACTTTAATATATATGTGTGTATTGCTGTAGTTGAGTGGGTAAAAGAAAGACGCCCATCCCTGGCCAATAATTATGAATGGCCTAATTCACCATTTTACAGCAGCATAGCAACAAATCTCTTCCAATAGGAAGGCACTGTTGAGTTTGAAAGTCTGCATGCAGACACCTCTTAAGAATTGTACCCAATTTCCACGCTGTGTAAATTACATCTAAAATGTGCTTTTCCAGGGCTGCTTATTAAGCAGAATTAAGCCCATATTTATGTTTTATTAACTTTATCCTTTGCAGGGGAGCCCCTTGTTGCATGTCTAGCATAATTAAACCTCACACAGGTTTGGCATTCCCCAGTCTCTCTGTGTGGGTGGACGTTTGAAAAAAAACACGCCTGGGTAACCTGATAGAGAAAAGAAAAGACCTTGCAATATTTTTCCCATTTTGTGTGCAGGGTAATTCTGGTTACAATGCACGGGTTTATATCTATGTTCAGATGCCTAATAAGAATCCACATGTTCACTTAAAAATACGCTATTTGTGGAGAGATCCAGCCCTAAAACAGCAGTGGAGTATGAAAACTGGCTGGCTTTCTGGGCTTTTCTCACACAGCTGAGCTCTGAGCTGCCTAGGCCTTTTAATAAACACAGAAGAGCCTGCATCATATGATTGCTATATTAAAATAATTTATTTAATGGGCCCCTCACCCCCTTTTTTTTTGCTTCGAAGATTCAATTAAAATTTGCAACTCATCATGAGGAGTATTCATTAGCCTATCCAGTGTCTTTAGAAACAGCTCTAGCCTAGAGAGAAGTGAGGCTTGTCTGTCTTAAAGCAAATGTCAGGTAAGCATTTATGCAGATTGCAGAATGAAAACACTGCTGCATAAACTGATCACAGGCAGCACCAACACTATGAAACCAAATGGAGCCCAGAAAAAATAAATATTTCTACTTGGATTTTATATGTTCATATACATTTTTTCCTTTTGAAGAGAGGATTTCTAGCTAACAGAAGATTTTCCTTCTCTTCAGTGACTTGTCACCTATACCAGATGGAGGCAGGGAAACACAAGAAAGCTTTGCTTGAAGGAAACCATGGCTGTCTAAGAATGAAAATGCCACGATGCATTTCTCTTCAAGGAGCCTCCTGCATGGCTGAAAAGACTTTGTCTCCTGGGTTCTGGAAGTCCCTGCTGGGAACAGCAGGAAGGTACACTGTCTAGGGTAGATTCTGCTGCCTACACCTTGCTGCAAATCTATCTCCCCAAAATCAAGCCTGACAATGAGCAGTAGCAAGGGGCATCTGAAACTGTGCCTACATATGGAGAGAGACCTCTCTGCAGACAGGCCAGCACCTATCTCGCATGTCAGGGCAAGACCTGGGGCTTGTTCAAGATGGGCTCATCTCAAAGCTGCTGTTATCAGCCCAACAGCTCTGTTCATTGGCCCTTTTACCATCACCTTCCCCAGTGGGATCAGTCATTAAGGTGATGCAGGGAGGAGGCCTCATTGAAGGGTCTCCACGATGGAGCAAAGAAAGGGTTGTTACTCTGCTTGCAGATAACCTCGTGCAAGGCAGAGCTGAGAGCCCTCTCTTCCTGAACAAGGAAGAAGCACCCATTTAAACATAGAATCGTAGAATCATAGAATAGTTAGAGTTGGAAAGGACCTTAAGATCATCTAGTTCCAACCTCCCTGCCATGGGCAGGGACACCTCGTACAAAACTATGTAACCCAAGGCTCTGTCCAGCCTGGCCTTGAATACTGCCAGGGATGAAGCATTTACTACTTCTCTGGGCACCCTGTGCCTGGGACATGCTGAGAAAACTCAAGTAACTTCTTGCCTGTACTATAGCTGCTGAATTTAAAAGACAGGACAGACAACTGCCTCCCTTCCTTCCACCCTCCACCTCTTCTTCCTCACTGTGTTTCTCCCAACATCCAGCAACAACCTCCATCCACCCCCTTTAGAGACTTTTTCACATGTGGCAACCCATCTAATAGTCCTAAGCCACAGGAACTGCAAGGACCTGAGAGGGAAGGGAGAGCATGGACTTGAGATTTCATCCCAGGTCTTACATCTGCATTCACAACATGGAAGAATGAGGAAAAGCCAACATGCAGCCTTGTGCTTATAATGTAAAGGAGGAGCTTGAGGCTGAAAGGGGTGAAGTAGCCACCCCAGAACAACTCCTGTTGTGAGCCTGAGACTGAGTACACACACGTCATGCCCTTCTCTGAAGCAGAGACATAGTCCTCAGACCTCAGGGTAACAGCACTTTCATGAACAAGACAGCTCCTACAACATTCCCTTCCCTGGGGGAGGTCAGCCATCCCCATTCCTCTCTTTGAATCCTATTTGATGACAGCCAGTAGCCTGTTTTGGCCTACAGTTTCAATATTGCAAGAGGTGCCCAATTTCCATGGACACTGAACCTGGTTGTGTCCGGATTTACATCTCACCTGCTTGAAGGTGATATGGTCTGGGTGGAGGGGGAAGTGTGACTCTATAGTACAGTTTGAGGCCCTGGGCCCCCAACCCCCTGAGCTCAGGAGGTCTAAGGGACTGCCCATGCTTTTCCCCCCTCCCTGAGAGGAAGGAAAACTGCTCGAGCTGTGAAAACTCCTCACGTTGTAACCATGAAGCCAGACACGGATTCCAACCAAAACCATTTTCAAGCATGTCAGGAAAAGCCTTTCAATTTAAAGTTCCCATCAAGCTGACTTTGCTGAAAGTCAGACAGATCCTTCCTGATTAGATCTTGGCTGAGGCAAAACAGCCCGATTATGTGATTGAGAATGATAAAAAGAAGGGAGGGAGAACAAAACCCCTATCACATCCCTCCGGCAGAGCTGTGGGTCTGCCTGCTCCACAGCAGGTCAAGGTTTGAAGATTGGAGACATCAGCCTCCTTAATGCACCTGCGTTGCGCTGGCATAGGCCAAGATGGGAGGAAGGGAGAGGAGCTGTCAAGAAGAAATTACAAATTCCCTCCAGACCCATAAATCTCTCTATTTGCACATAATGGATTCTGCCAGACCTAAAGAGGTCTTGGAAAGTTCCCTGACCCCAAACGTCTCTTGTCCCTTCATCCAGCCTCCAAATTCATACAAAGCCCAGCATTTGCAGCCTGAGACAGGTCATATCTCAAATCCTGCTGGGTCAAAACAGCAATGCTTCGAAGCACAGCCCATCGCTCTATCACCCAGCAAAGGCTCCTTGCAGTTCGGAGAGCTTGCGGGAAATGCAGTGACTCTGACAAAACCTTGTACTCCCACTGCCATCAAACTCTGCAGAACAGGAGTGCTGGGACATTAATCCTGGCCTCAGGATGCCTCTGAAGTTACATGCATCCAGATTGCGTCTTATTTAACCAAACCTGTTTATTTCTCCCACCTACTTCAAGGGCATACTCAGCACTAAATGTAAATATGAGATTACAGCTGTTTTACAGCTAGGAAAAAGTTTGAAGACTCCCTCATCCCCTGCTGATCTAAAGCAATGGGTAAAAAAATATCTGGGTGAATAATACATCACTTCCCCCACATACCCCTGGCCTCCAAACACACATCTTGCTATTTAAATTGTAATTTATTTCCCTTCTCAGTAATATATCAACTTTTCTATCTCCTCAGTGAAATGAAATCTCATGTCCTCTCTCCCCAGATTCTCATAGCTGCTGCAATCCAGTAAAGGTATCAGTAGCCTTGAAGAAATCTAACTTTGCCAAGGATACAAAGACTGATGCAGTAGTAATTAATGATCACAGCAAGTTTGGTGAAGAGAATAAACTGAACTGACATGGAAACAGAGTTCATAGAAGCAAGTTTCATTTTAATGCAGCTATATGAAAGCTCTGGTGATAAACTTTTTAGTCTGTATTACTTCAAGACTCAGCACTTTTTTTTTCCCTGGAAAGCAGTGACTCTGGGAATTGGGAAGCATGAGAGAAATACCTCTGAATAGGACTTTTCTCCACAGAAGAACTGCAGTTAGTAGAGCGCAAGCTCAAACCCATGAGCACACACATGGAACAATAGGGAGCAGAAGCAGAAATGCTCTGTCAAGTTTGTACCCAATGCAGCAAACACAAATATAACAAGAGGCACAAAGTCTGGTTTGCCACACTTCAAACTTGTAAGGGATCAGAACATAGCTCCAGAAGGGTCTGAGGTCTACAAAGAATATGAATCTAGTGAGACACTTGAGCAGTCTTTTTTGTTGCAGTAATAAACACATCTACAGGGGATTCACACGGGGCCACCCTGCGAATATGCTCTTGGTACTCAGGGTATTTAGCTCATTAATTATGTGATCACTGATAGTTTGTTGTTGCTGAAAATCTGGCCACAGAAGAAAAATGGTCAAGATCCTCTGTATCCAGAGAATGACAGAGAAGACTTGTCCCTGACTGATAGATCTCTCACCGCTCAATAAGAACATTTTCGAAAGGAGGGGCTCTTTCAATCCAGCAAAGTCAGAATGAGAGCTGGAGGCTATGAGTCAAGGCAAGGCTCATGTTTATTGTTAATAGCAAAGGTTATTCATCAAGAGAATGATATGGCAAGAGTTGTGATGGATTCTCTATCATTTCACCCTGAGAGTCAACCTCTTTCAAAAATAGATGAGCTGATATAATTGTGCACAGGGTACAAAGGACCCTGGAGAGGTCACCCTTGTACTATGCCAGCAGTACCTTCATCATCACTGACAAGGTTGGTCTGATCCTTGCTTAGGGACCTGCATCAATGGAAATCCCACAGCTCTCTTGGGAATGCGGCTCTGCACCACCTTCAGCTGAGAAAGCATTTAATCCAAATCCCACTTGTCTAGAGGTTTCTTGCCCTATTGATATGCCTGCCACAGAGGACTTACTGGGCTTGCTCTGTGCAGCTGACTTGAGTGAAACAGGTGACAAGACTGTGCAATCACAAATAGTCCCTTCCACCTAACTTTGGAGACTCACCCAGCTTCTGTCAGTATTACAGCTAATATGAACAGAAATCCACTGTGCAGAAAATCTTGGGTTGAAAGTTATGTTTCTTCCCCACAAGGAATGAAAACAAGACCTTTTGGAGCTCACAACGTAATGCCAGAAGAGCAAGAAAGCACACTGCTGTGGTAGAACTGGTAGTCTTGCCACTTTCAGGACCAAGAAAAAAAGTCATGTCCTAAAGCCTTCCCTTTTGAATGCAGCTGGGTCCTTCAGGGTGAGAGGTCAGGATTCCCGGAGTTTCCCCTTCTAAGCACACAAAGAAGGCCGCAAAGTTGGGAATTCTCCTTCCCACTGCCCCAGGGACAGTACTGGTTCACCCTCCTGTGGCACCTAGCACGATGACCATGGCTCATCCTTGCCACCTGCCCCACGGCATTTACAGGAGCTCATGGGCACTCCTGGGGCAGCTGTCTGCTGTGCAACACTCCTGCCCCAGCACAGGGGCAAGGGGGCAGACTCCAGTAACAAGACGAGCTGGCAAGGCAGCCAGCAGCACTCCAGCAAAAGGTGCTGTAGTGTTGCCAAGTGTTGTTGGATGTAGGAAAATTCACAAGAGCAGTAAGAGCTTTCATCTTTCATTATGACTGAATGCTCCTGCTCTAGCCTGTCGGAAATATAATGGACTCACCAAAATTCAAGCAAGGTAGTGTAAACCAGGGGGCAAGTGTAGTGACAGGACGAGGGGTAATGGGTTCAAACTTAAACAGGGGAAGTTTAGATTGGATATAAGGAAGAAATTTTTTATTGTGAGGGTGGTGAGACACTGGAATGGGTTGCCCAGGGAAGTTGTGAATGCTCCGTCCCCGGCAGTGTTCAAGGCCAGGTTGGATGAAGCCTTGGGTGGCATGGTTTAGTGTGAGGCGTCCGTGCCTATGGCAAGGGGGTTGGAACTAGATGATCTTAAGGTCCTTTCCAACCCTAACTATTCTATGATTCTATTCTATTCTAAGTTATGCGCACTTTCTTCTGGGAGAAGCTCATACATAAAAGTAGCTGTGCTTGGCAACTAGAAAATGTATGAGTGTGGGGATGAGGAGCCTGAATTAAAAGCCACTTAAGTGGGTACTTGACTAATTATTGGGAGGCTTCTGAAGAGACATTTTTGTCAGTAATTAAGGAGAATATGGCTTTGTGCTGCATACAGGTGGCAATACAGCAGTGGAGATCATCAGCATTCCACACAGAGATGACCAGCTATCTATTAGCTTCAGAGGCATGTTGGGATTTTCTGCCCAAGGAACATCCTTTAGAGTTGAAAGAGGGCCAGGGCAACAGAGCGACTGAAAACCTGATGCACTCAGAGTCTAGATCCTCTGCACCAGGGAAAAGGATGCACAAAATATATTTTACGAACCCACCTAGCTCCTGAGGTCCCTGTTCCTCAGCAGAAGTGGGTCTTGCTGGTATCTCTTCAGCAGCCCCAGAGGCCCAGAATTCCTGGAAACCCCACCCACCCAGAGCAAGTGAAGCAAAATGTGCTGGGCTGTTCCCGCCTGGAGGATGCCTCCTGTCAGTGATGTGGGCAGGTTAGTTGTGACCTCGCTTCAAGGATGCTCTCTCTCTCTTCCTTGATTGGATTTCATAAGCCTCATGCAACCTTTGTTTTCCATCTGTTTCGTTTTGGGGATCTTTGCTAAAGAATGTCAATAATACATGCTCCCTTCTCAGTGTTAAGAAGCAAGTATATTATTTCTTCAGTTCATTACAGCAGATACTAATGTAAATTGGTGCCTCTAATACCCACTCCAGCTCACCTCAAATGCTGTAAAATGTGGGGTGCAAGAAGGTGCCCTCACATTAGAAGACTGATTTGACAATGGAGTCACTAAGAAATATAGCTACTTTTTAAGTCTGCAGCATCTTCCTCATGACAAACTCAGGCACTTAGTAAAATTAAGTGTGAACCTGTGGCTACCAGGGAAGTGTCTGCCTCCTCAATAAAGATGCAGGTAAAGAAGCTTGAAGACTGTAGTGGTAAAAGGAGCATATGCAACACAAACATATTTCATAGACACTTCACTACCTTCAACAATTTTCAGGTCCTTGCTTATTCATCAGCAAGTCTTAACTGTCATGAGCCAAAAAACATGGGCTGGGATTATTGAAATGGACCTAAATGAACCAGACTTTCAGATCTCACTGATGCTCCAGGGATCCCCACTCAAGCTCCAGCCTCAGCACCTTGGACTACATATGCGCTGTGTAGAACATGTGGTGTGCAAGCGTGCACCAGCTCTTGCCACAACTGAACATGCCAAACCGACTCCTGCAAAGTTCCCCTTCAAAAGAAATAGTTGACATGAGTCAGACAGCAGACAATTGTTCTACAAAACCCCACGTGCTACTCCCAGCCTTAGTACTTGCTCTTAGATGGCCCCAGTAATGAATGCAATCCTGTCACTGTTCTTTCTTGACCCCTGCCACGGTGTAGGGTCTGAAAAGTCTTCTTTCTGTTGCTATTTATTTAACCATTTCACAGGGACTCTGACAGCTTGAATTGGGCCCAGCTTCTCAATTTTGTGGAGGGATAAAACGAAACAAAACCAAACCACAAAAAAACCCCCAAAAACCAACCAAACCACCACACCCCAAAAAAACAAACCCAAACCCCCTCAACATTCCTCCCCCCCAAAAAAAAACAACAAAGAGCATAAACCTTCAATCAAACAGAAAATATACCCACTATATTGTACAGCTTGAATGAAAGCCTTTATTTTTAAAACAAAGGATGCTCCCTTGTGTTGCCTGAAACCCTGGCACTGGAGCAATTAAGAAAGTGAAACTCTACAAACTAAAGCAGAATGGACATGTTTCATAGATCTTCATTGCCCAGGCAGAAAGAAATGTAAACAGGCATAAATTACAGCAGCCAGGGGACAGATAAGCTGAAGGACAATGCTGGCACAAGAGCAAACGGGCCAAGAATAAATTTAGTCTAGAAATTAGACATGGTTTCTAGCGATCAGAAGAGTAAGACACTTCCAATAGGACCAATGGGCACATTTCTGCTCTCATGCTGCCCCCTCCTTTCCAAGGAGAATTTTTGTATGCATTTGTGAAAAGACTGCGTGACACAGCCTGCGGTAACATGAGCCAAGAGACTCTTATTCTCATCTGTAGCACCAATAATTTTAGTATTTAAAAAGGTCCCTTTTTAATGCTCTAAGAATGGGAGACATTTGATACACAGTCAGTAGGGTTTTTTAATGAGCACTGTCCCTTTATCCTTTTCTAATTGTTCCATCTTAAAATATATCTATCCTAATAGCCACACTCATTTAATTGATGATTTAAAGTAAGCAACAGCAATTACTGAGTGTTTTTATTTAGTGGTGTCATTAAATAAAGTGAAAGAAAATAAGATCCCATAAAATACAAATGGTCTTATGCAAGTGTTGTTAGGGATGCAATGACAGGAGGGCATTCAGTCAAGTGTTTATATTGTCACTATCATTCAGACATCAGCTCCAAAGCTTATCCAATTTAAAAGCCACTCCTGCAGATCTTTGCTATTGATTGGTGCAGTCTGCAGAAACACCATTTTCCACAAACTCATTCCAAAATAGGGAAGCTGTCAGCTCTCGTGTGTGAGGTCCCCTGGCCAGCTGGTACCCACATCTGTCTACATGTGTCTTTTCTGCTTGCCTGATACTTTGGGGATACCCATCTGGCAGGTGTGTGTGTGTATTCTGTTGGCAGGGTGAGTTAGGCAGAGGTGTACCTGCAGTTCTTCACCCCAGAAGATTACCCCAACCAGGATTGCTGATTTCTCAACTTTGCTGCTACTCAGCCTAAGTAAAACTTATGTTTATGCCTGTAATTTCTGCACTGAACTGCTACATTGCCAGTTAATGTTGTTTAGAAATGGATTGCTGCTGCATAATTTATGGCAGAATAACAAATAGATCTAAACATTAGATACATATCACAAATCAGATAATTACTAACCAAGATATTCTTATGAATCCTCAACCTCATACGATGCAATAGGATTCCATCAAAATAGAGCTTGCATTACAATGACAGTTCTGGCTTCTAGCATTTTGGGTTTTATTGTAATAAATTCTAATTTTCTAATTTTTATCTGATCCTCCCCCCTTGCTCCTAGTGGCATAGGAATTATGATTATGCCAGCTCTAAAACCAGACTGCTGTTAAAGCAGTCTTTCTGTCCTATTCCTAAGCACAGCACTGAAGCATTTGAGAATTGAGACACAAATGTTGCAGATCATCCTCAGTGCCAAGAGCAAAGCACCAAGTTAATAGGCTTCACTTCTACTCCCATATCCACCACCAACCCACAGAGTAACTACATATGTGTATCCTGCTCCCCAAAATCCAAATTCCTCCCATCCATAAAATGGGGGCAATACCGGGTTTGTGTGCCTTTCCCATAGGAAAGCTTGTAAAGATACTTTTCGGGGGGGGTGTCAGATAGATTTCAGAGTGGGATTTTTTAAAGCAATGCAGGCAAGTTGTGCCAATGGAGGAGCCCCCTCTTTTTCCATGCCAACACGGGCAGAGCTGTCAGGAAGGGCCCCCCCTTCCTGAAAGGACTGACACACTCTTCAGCGGATATCTTTCACAGCATCCCCTTGGTATCCAGCTCAACTCCTATCCACCAGAAGCTGAGATGCTGTCCTCTCTTACCTCTCTCTGAGGCCATAAGGAAGCTGCTTGGCACCACCGCTGCAGAGGAGCCTTGGCCCCACTCTCTCCCCTTCAGTAGCTCCTCCATCATATTTACAGCTTGCAGGATCTCTGTGGCACTGCTATAAATGGCAAGGTTCCCACCTTGCTTCACCAGGACTTCATGTTTTAGCCTCACAATCACTTTACCTGCAGTACTGTGAGATACATGACCTTGGCATCCCAGAAGCAGGGAAGAAGATGGAGGTGCCAGGCAAGTCTGGGGCACACTTGACCCTGTGCCCCAACAGCCTGGATGAGCAGTGGGGACCTGCTAATCACACCCAAACCACCGTGGGCCTCAAGGTTGCACCACCAAAACAATTTTGACTAATAAGAGATGCTGTTCATGGGTGTCAGAGAAGCCCTGTCCTTCCAGCAAGCAGAACGGAGCTCAGTTCTGCAACCTCTCTCTAGCTCCTCGGAAGCACCAGGACTTCACAGTGATGTTTCCTACTCAGAACGATCCTTCTCTATCTTGCATAAACAAGTCAGGAATCTAGCTACAACAACAAGATATAACTGCACCCCACAGAGTTGTGCGATTAAAGCTCTCAGCATATTCAATTTCAGAAGCTTTTCAGGTTTGGGTTTGTTTTTTTTTTTTTTTTGTACTTATGAGATCAGTGAAAAATAAGAAAACTATGTAGCGGTGCACCGAGTTGTCTTTTCTTCCTATGATGAATTAAAAAGCCCGGAAAACAATATTGAGTTCATAGAGCTATTTTGTTTTATTTGAAATTAATCTTGTTTCTTTTCCACATTATTTAACCCTTAAAAGTTGAATGTTGAGGAAAACCCACAACTTTTTAAACTTTCCAATGTCTTTGGGGGTAGATTGCAAAATATCTTGGAATTTGTCTCTCATGGAAAAATCTGAAGTGCAATTAGATAATGATATAGAACAAAGTAAAGCTCCCCAGGTCATTATTTTATGGTTTGGTTTTGGTTTGGGTTTTTTTTGTTTGTTTGGTTGGTTGGTTAGGGTTGTTTCGGGTTTTTTTTTTTTCCTAAAATTGGGGAAAGATCTCATTTTGCCTTTAACTCCAGTATTTGTTTTTGGAGGCATTCCTCTCACCACTGGATCTAAGCCAAAACTTTCCCAGTTCTGTTTCCAGTGATCTGTGGGTTAGAGCAAGCCCATTTTTGTCTTTTTCTATATCAGATAGTTTGGATCATGTATTCATAATCGAGACTGGAAGGGACTCAATTAGTCCCTTTTATAATGAAGGTGGACAATCCCAGGGCAGGAGGATCCCCAGACTGACATGCAACAGAGGGTGACAGCAGCCAGAGATGGGAACTGTAAAGGGAGAGAGCCTGCTGTGCAAGGTGAACCGACCACACCAGTGTTGCTGCTGACACTGAGCAAAAATACGAGAATCACCAATGAAATGAGGACAGAACAAGTT
Source organism: Psittacula echo (assembly GCF_963264785.1). NCBI lineage: Eukaryota > Metazoa > Chordata > Aves > Psittaciformes > Psittacidae > Psittacula > Psittacula echo. The sequence goes on along the minus strand of NC_137740.1, from coordinate 26,463,026 downwards.
TGAGTTTCTTTTCACCAAGCTACAGCACTGTCCTCTGGGGCTGACCATGTACCACATAGCTCCACCGCACCAAGAGACACAAAATGCCTGCTACCTTGTCACTGCCAGGACCGGTCCTGTACCCTACGAAGTAATGTGCACTCTATGCTGTACAAGATGTTGCGGTTCTACAATCAAACCCATATGGATTTAAGAAAACCAGGATAAAAATCGCTACCTATTTACGTCAGTCCAATAGGTACCTGCACCCCTGAATTTACACAGGAAGGACAGCACCAGTAATATTTACCTTAAGCTATGACCTTTTTGAAGCATCCCTCTCCCATCCTTTCTTTAGTTCCATCATTTTTAATGCCTGCAAGTGCTTTCAGAAAACGCACCAGTTATCAAACAGCATGCCTGAACAGGATGTAAAAAAGCTACCAAGCACACAGACCTGTGCGGGGGGGAGGCCGGGGGGGGGGGGGGGTGCGGCTGCTGCGGAGCGGCAGTGCCGCCCAGTGGCTGAGCCACCGATGGCCGCCACTGCCGCTCTGCGGCCGCGCAGGCACCGCCGGCCGGTGAGGAGCATCCCGGCTGGTGGGGTTAGCTGCGCTGCCAGCCTCCCCGAGTCAAGCGGGAAGGGAAGAAGGAAAGAAAAAAAAAAGAAAGGGGGGGGGGATGGAGAGGAAAAAATAGGGGGAGGGAGAAGGAAAAATTATAAGGAATGAAAAAAAAAGGAAGAAACAAAAAAGAGGAGAAGGGGGAGAACGGAGAAAAGGGGGAGAAGGAAGAAAAAGGAGGAAAAGGGGGGAATAAAAGCAGGGGGAGGAAAACGGGAAGGAAAAGGGGAGAAAAGGACAAAAAGGGAAGGGAGAAGAAAGAAGATGGAAAAAAGGGGTAAAAAGAGAAAAAAAGTAAAGGAAAAAAAAAAAAAATAAGGAAAAAAGGGGAAAAAAACCCTAGAATGTAAAGGCAGAGGTAGGGTTTTTACAACTATCTGAAAGGTCTTTATTCATTCAAACTGGGACTTCTGTACACCAAGATCCCCACAAGCTACACTGGAAGCTCGGCAGCGTTCACCTTTCCAGCAGTGTCGTAGCACAGCTGGTGGCCCCAGACACTCCTCTGCTGTCTGCCTGCACTGCAGTAAGGAGTTTGGTCTCATGCAGGCAGCAAAGCTGCCCCAGGAAATTTTAACAAGGGCCAAGACTTCTTGTAGGCTCAGCTGGAGGGAAATGGGGCTGCTGGCAACCAGGAGCTACTCCTCTAAACACCTGCACCCAAGAGGAATGAGGCCCGAGTCCCACGGGGCTAGCCAAGGCAGAGGTCAGACAGCTCGCTCTTCACTTCCCATCAGCAGAATGTGCAGCCCTGTGTGCAGCAAGTCAGCAGCTTTGCCACATCCCAGGTAAAACCCTGCAACTCGGTGCTTTCTGTGGAGCAGAACTCGAAATAAACAGTTTCGGCTCACACGAGGGAAACGCCCTGGGAGTCAGGGACAGGAGAGCGAGACGCTCAGCACCTCCAAAGGAGGGGCTGCAGGAGTGCCGGGAAGGCGCGACGCTTCCCGAGCAGGACACCCTGCCGGGAGCCAGCTCCTGCCGCCACGGCCGCGGCTCTGCCCGCGGCAGCACTGCCACCTGCTGCTCACTGGGACACGCTCCCGCGGCGCGGCCCGGTCTGCAGCCCATCTGCAACCCGCACGAGTCCTTGCCCAGAGGTACCCCCCCAGCCTAGGCCGTTTTCTGACGCCAGAGCTTCTCCAGCAGTACCACGGTTCGTCTGCCTGCCAGGGGCCACCACTTGCTCCCGTCGAGGGGTACAGCTTTGCGTGGTTCTCAGTAAGGTTGTTCCCTTTGTGTATCAAGCGGCTCTTGAGCTTCTGCACTCTTGGCAGCTCTCTGACAGCAGGAAAGGCGCCCTGTGCTGCATGTGACAGGTCAATGAGATGATCTGTCGCACCAATTCCATGTTAAAAAAAAAAAAAAAAGCATCTGCATGTAGTTTGAGTAGAATATTTGGTGAATTCGTGCCATTTTACAGTGCTATTTTAAAAAACTTGATAGAGGTCAAAGGACAGAAAATGTTTTTCTTTGCAAGTCAAATGCTTGACTATTCTTTTATTCAGGGTGCTTTATTCTATGCATTTTTAACATGTTAGAAACAGAGTGTGTTTCTTTCTGTCAGCAGTTTGGACTAAGTGTTTAAATCTCATTCTTTTCCTCCAAACTTTTTGGCTCTGCACAAGCCCTCAGATCAGTTGCTTTTTCAGCACTAAGTTAAACCGCTTCTCCCGTTCACAGCATGCAGCCCTTGTGCTCCATACCTAGCAAATCTGAGTGCAAATTCTAAGTTCAGTTGCTTGCTGCTAAATGCAAAGGTCTAAAACTGACACTGAAAATGCCTACTTGCCTCTGCAGATCTTGCTCTGCTTTACAGACTCCAGAAAACCAAGTACATACCAAGGTCACCTTCATTCCCCACTGAAAATGCAACTAGCAACAGGGTGGAACAAATCACCCATTTAACAGTGCAGAGCAACACCCTGCAATGTCCCTGCCAGACCAGGCAGGGGACAGCACAGCAGAGACAGGAATTTTCCAGAAAGCAACCATAGGCAGCCAAGTCAGAACCTGACTAGAGCCTTGGAGTGGGCATCATTAAACATCTTGGCCTTGTTATATACCTAATCAGAGAGGGCACATGGGTTTCAGTGCTCTTTTCTATCCTTTAAGGTGTACCCAACATTTTCTTACACATCTTCTTGCCTGCCTGGTCCTGGTCACTGCAAGCCAGGATTCACTCAGAAGCAGGAGGCAGCTGCCCAAATCTGGGCCTGTGGTTGTTTCATACACAAAATGTACAACAAGGGAGGCAGCTTTTGCCCCTTTACCACCTGTTTTAGCATAGTCATCCTATACAAATGACAAGAGCTGGAAAGCTTAGATTCTGCACCTTAGCTGTCTGAATATACAACTAGCAAAAGCTGGCAAGTGCCTTTGGATATACCACCAAGCAGTAAGAGACACCACTCACACAGATGTACTACCACATCAGCTCTGGATATTATAACCTGCAGCGTAATGTAGGTGCACATATTACAAAGAAAAATATTAGTTAACTAGCTTGGCCTTAGCTGTATTGCTTGTTTATTTGTCTGCAAGCAAGTTGTGAAAGTCCCTGCTTGCTCTGTTATTCATAGCTATTTGTTTATGTTGCCTTGAGCAGGTTTTGCTCTGCCAGTCATGCAAGCCCAACATTCGTAATTTGTCCTATAAACCAGGAAATTAACGTAGAAGAGAGGCTGCATACAGCTTTCTACCGCAGCATTAATGTCAAGCACTATATTCCATTTTAAAAGAATAAAATGGGTTTGTGCTGTACGGGCTAGGTGCTTGCCTGGGAAAAGGAAATTTCCACGGTCCCCACATCCTGGCTCCGCAGCAAGCACTGAGAATAGATCATAGGGGCAATTTTTTCTTTTTCTCACAGGAAACAGATCTATTCGAGATTTGTTCTTCAAGAGATCTTCCAAATTTGTAGAAAATGAAGAGGAAAAGGCCACAAACACAGCTATTCCTGTCTGAATACCCATTTCTCCTACACAGAGAAATGTGTCAGGTGTTGCTTTAGTTCACCACATAACAAGAGCTGCAGAGCCATGGTTTAAATGAACTTACACCGTAAAAAGCAGTGGCTTTACTGCTAGCTGCTCTCTGACTGGCACCTGTATTACAAAGTTAGAATGTAGCAGTCACCCGCATCTCTGGCCTATTTAAATGAATCTTTAAGGTTAGCTTGCCCAACAAAATTGTATTGATAGAGCCCATTATTTCTAATGCACCACTACTTTCTCTCCTGGGTACTATTTTCCTTCCCAATACTGCTTGTTTATACAATTAGGCATTTCCTACCCTGGGAAATAGCCTTTGCAGTGTCATTGATCACAGCAAATAATAAGTACTCGCAGGATGCTGGAAAGTCTCAGTGGACCAACACTGAGCTCTCCTTATAGCACTTTTTCCAGTAGATTTTGTTTTGAACAGGGTACAAGAACAGCCAGAACAGCCTCCTGTGTACCTGCAGTGCAGCCATGGGCACAGCACAAGTGTACGATTAACTCCATTTGGAATAAAATGACCTGAAAAGAACACATTTACCTTGTTAGCTTTATGCTGAAGGAAGTCATTATGGTTTCTATGGGATAGTTTCATAAGATTCTTCCAGTTTTCAAGCTACTAAGTAATTAGAAACTTCCCAGCCAATGCCTGCTACATCAAAGTGAACAGCAGTAAGTGCAGCCACTTTGGCTTGAGCAGGACCCTGGCTCAGGCACATGGTGCCCCACAAAAAGTGAAAGAGGTGCAAACACCACTTCTACTTATGCTGAAATCTTGGGAGTCACCCAAGACTTACAGAGGGGCTGCTGGGGGCAAGCTGAGCCCCACTCACAGATCTCATGCTATTGGGTCTGGCTCAGGCAGACACAGTGCCATGAGATACTGCATGCTTGCCAGGGTGCTAGCGACAACCCCAGCATGCACCCTGCAGCTCAGCCTAGGCTCTTGGTTGGTGCCACCCTCAGCAGCTGGGTTGCAGACAGTGCACAAACCACCTTGCCTAAAACTCGTTCAGGTACAAAGCACAGTGGTGTCTTTATCAGATCCTTTAAGACAAATTGGCTGTGGGCTTCCCGCTCCTCACCTTACAGTACCTGAGCTGGTAGTTTCTGTCTCACAGCAGGTAAAATTGTGTCCTACAGTGCAATAAGCCCATGGCTCCTTCGTGTGTCTGCACAGCTGGAAAAAACTGCATCCAGGAGAGCTTTGCTTTTGGCAACCCAAGTAGGCTCCTGGCGTCCCTGGAGGATTCATGCTTTGCTGTCAGTGCCTCTATGAGCTCATGGCAGGCTGGCATGGTACTTCAGCCCCACCAGTCCCTCTCTGTCTGCCTACCCACACCCTTGGGATGGAGGGTACTGGCCTGGCCAGAGGTCCTGTCTGGCAGGCTGTCAGGGGGCTCTGACCCAGTGTGCTGGCCTAGAGTAGGCCAGTCTTTCTCTGCCATGCTTGTTTTCCTGTGGTCTCATAGGTGCCATCTTGTAGCCAGTGAAAATTTAAAGTGACTCTTGGTGAATAATTAATTGTCTTCATCCTGGATCATCTTTAATGAATGAAAAGGCTGGAAACCTGCTGGGCACAAGAACATGGTTCTATGATTTTGGCACATATGTGCATTTCTGCAAGTGTTCCCTGAACTCCCTAGTGAGAGATTCTGGGGCTGCAGCTTGAAGTCCCTGTTCATTTTCTCCTCTTGGGATATAGAAACCTGAAAATGCTGCAGGAGAGATGTTCCTGTTTTCCCTAAGGATGTCACACGCATCACAAACTGGGCACAGAAAATGCATTTCCCTATGGAAAAGGCATTTGGGTGCCAGGTGCAGTGGAAACAGTGGAGAGAAAGAAAACAGGCCAGGCTTGGCAGAGATGTTAAGTAACTTCTTTTTAAGCACAGGTGCTTGGAGCTCCCCAGGCCACGTGCACATTTTCAGGCTGTCCCCTGCAGGGAGAAGGGACTCTCAGCAGCCCGCCAGCTGCCATCACTGCACCGATTCTTCAAAAGGGGGTTAATCTGTCCCTGCCGCCGTGCCACCAGCATGCTGCAGAGTGCATGGCCCATTTATCCCTGCTGGGGCTGCCGCAGTGCTGCCAGCTCCGCCGAGGATTTGGCAGCTGATTGAAAGACTAAGGCTTATGGAAGGGCTGATGAGGGCTTCCAAACCTGCACAGCTTTCTAACAAGTGTGAGTGTTCAGAACAGAATGACGGATTTCTCACATCATATCTTTAACAAGGAAAATATACTCTTAGGAGCTCACCTTTCCCTTCCACTGATGGGCGTTTTAGGTGATGGCAGCAGCACCCTCCCCAAACTCAGCGTCTTTAGGGACAGAGGGCAAACCAGCTTCAGCTCCTACCCACCTGCAGCTCCCTGAAGCCATGTGGCTGAGCAGCCACAGGGAGGCATCAAGGGGATGCTCTGGCTCCTCATTAAACTAGAAGGAAGGAAACGTTTTGGGCACAATTAGTTAATGAAGCTGGCAGCTCTGCATGCTAACAGCACCTGACGTGTGGATTTGAAGTGCAGCTGCACAAATACAACCACCAGCACTTTCAGACCCCTTAAAAAGCATAAGCACCTAGCAAAGCAAACACCTGTCTGACAGGAGCTTAGATAGCTGTGCTGCAGAGCAGGCAGCCGGTTTGCCTCATAATTAAGCATATGTTCATGGAAAGCACCTGTGCACTGAGAAGCCTCAGCCCTTCCCTGCTCTCACAGAAAGCAGTTTCTCCTTCCAGCAGCTGCCTTCCACCTGGGTAATGATGAGGTGACATTGCCCTAATGCCCAGGAGGCCTGTGTAGTGCCAGCAGTCACAGCACAGACAGCAATCAGAAAGGGGTTGTTTATTTTTTTCCTTTCCAGACTTTAGAAAACACCAGCAACTTGCAGGTAATGAAAACCTGGAAGCTACAGAGGCAAAAGTGTGGCAAGTGTTCTGGAGAGCAGACAGAAAAGGATCCCACGTTCTGCCTAGCATGCATCTTTTGGACTTATATTTTGTGCCATGCACAGCTGCAGGTTAGGCTGGGAAGCACAAGCAGCACTATAACATATGGCAAAGAATATTTTAAAGCCATGCTGCTCCCACCCTGATCAGACCCAGTTTGCAGATGGGGGGTGTGGAGGCTGCTCCTGTGCAGGCTGTGAGCCGTCGGCAGGGTTCGATCAGCCTGCCTCGCTGCAGGATTTTTTGCTTCATTACAGAAATGTACCAGGACACATGATATTCAAGTTCAGTCTGACTCTGACAGGACATTCTTCAAAACCCGCTTGATGGGCTTCTCTTCCCTGACCCTCACAGGGATGCACAGTAGATATTCACCATCTGCATCTCTGCTTCCCATATTGTACTTACTTTGGTTCCCTACACCGATTATGTAGATATTTATATACTGTCAGAAAAAGCAGAAAGAGCACAGAATTTTGCACAACTGATTAATTCAGATAAGCATGCAAAGCACTTTAACACGTATCACAAATTACACAAAAATGCTCTTTTCAGTTCCTTATTTTGCTTCATTCTATGAATATTACAGTACAGACAAAAATAAAACCAACAAATAAATAAAAGATGGAAACATGGGCTGATATTTTTGGATGCCTCCAGAAATAGCTATCAGTCCGTATAACTACTTTTCAAGCTTGCTGAGGGTTATCATCAAAATAAAAGGCACATGCATGCATTTAAACTAGGTTATAGTTTGAAAAAACTATCTAGTAGATCTGTATCTGTATCTCTTGCTAGTTTCAAGAGTAAATAGAAATTGAAACTCAGTACAGAAGAAATAATAGCCACAAAGATAAGAATATGTTTTAGAAAATAATTTGGCAATGCTTTACTGTCAAAGAAAAGAAAATATCTGACATTCTTTATAAGTGGTAGAAGCTGGGCACATCAGGGGCTTGGCTGAAAATTGCTGGTTGCTCAAAATTTTTCTGTTCTGGGGATGATCAATTTAACTGGAAGAATACTAACTATGATCCAAGACAAGAGTAATCATAGAATCATATAGAACCATAGAATGGTTAGGTTGGAAAGGCCCCTACCATGGTCAGGGCTGCCTCACACTAGACCATGTCACTGGTGCTTCTTATGGGATATAAGTTTAACTGTAAAGTCCCATGGAGGATGGGTGAGAGGTGAAGTATTTCTGAACTGAAGGTGTATTTGAGCTATTGATAGGCATATCTAACTATAAGGTATTTATTCTGGATAATAAAAATAGCAGAAAAAATAAAATGTTTGAGCTGCAGCGTAACTCACACCAGCACAATGGCTGCTCTGGGTGCATGCTTATGTGATACACACATCCACACTGCTATTGCTGCTGGGCCTAGCTAGATTAAAGCAAATTATGTAAACCTCTGCTCTGCAAGTCCCCACATTCAGTGCAAATATCCTAAAGGAAAACAAAAAATAAGAAAAAAGAGAGAACTACTACTACAAGAAAGATGGGAAGAGGAATGACTGCAGCAATTGCTAATGGACACTCCAGAAGATAGCATCATTGTGAAATGTTACTTACAAAGGCCACTCCCCCAAGGAAGGGACAGAGGTGATGCATTCTAGGCTGGAGTTCTCAGCACTGCACCATGAGGGACTGGTTAGGTTTCAGGGACAAAGCCTCCAAGGAGGCTGTCACTGCTGACCTAAGATCACCCAAAGCAGCCTAACAAAAAGCCTTCACCAGAGAGAAGTATGACCACCACAGCTGCCTCTACCCCTCTGACAGAGGGGAACAGCAAGGACTGTCTTGCAACCAAGAGGCACAATTACTCCCAGGCAGCCCTCAGGCCCCTGCTGGCAAACATGCCCTGCTCTCCAAATGCGAGTGCAGCAATGCTCTAGGTCAGGGGAGGCTCTGCCCTGCCATAGCACCGCCCCAAGTCTCTATCCCTTCTCCCATCATCAGCCTCTTGTCAGCAGTTTAAGAGACTCCAGTTGCTTGCCAAGAATTGTAGGCCTGACACACACCCAGCCACTGGATCACTGACAACCCTCTGTACTGTTCAAAGGACACAGCTATCCTGCTGCAATGCAGTTTTCCTGCAAGGCTGCCTGCAAATTTCCTTCTAAGCCCTGCAAAAAGGCAGAAACCTCCTTTGAACTGCTGTGTAGGACAGGCCCACATGACCATCTGAGATGTCTATAGACAGGGACTTCCCACCTGCTGCTGGATCGCACACTGTGACCCCATCCAAATTCCCAGAAAAAAAGAGGAAACTGTGTTTGATCACCAAAGCCAAAGCAATGGAATTATTGCAGCTTCATATCACACAAGACAGTTATAGATCACCTGCACACCATTAACTTGGACTGGACTGCAGAACAGATACCCTGTGCTCCTGCCCTTCCAAAACATACCCCTTCACTGCTGGAGCTAGGGAGTGAGATAAGGAGGCACAAAAGCACAAAATGTAATCAGTTCTAAGTAACGTTAAGTTTGATGGCTTTGTAATGGAAAATAACTGTGGTGTTTGAAGGTAGTTGATATAGTTTTAGGTCCTTAGGACCTTAGTACAAAAAGTGTAAGAAAAGCAGAATAGAAAAACAGGACCTGGGGAGGGGGAGTATCTGGGACTAGCAGATGTCCAGGATGAGAGCAGTTAAACTAACTGATAAGTAGAGGGACAGGATTATTGCTATGTCTGTAACGTTAATTAAGCTGGTGCTTCAAAGACTGCCAGAAGTTATGAAGATTGTTGGAAGAAGTAAACTACCCTCAAAGACCACCATCACATTTTTGTATGCATGCGGGAAACTTTCTGGAAAATGATGTAATTCATGAGTAGCCTCATGAATACATATGTGTGCCCAGTGACTATATAAGAATGGCCTGTATAGCAATACGGGGACACATGTTAGGAGAAGCTATCCCCCGTGTCTTCCAGCGCCACAATAAAGAATACCAGCTTGTAAACTTGAAACTCTGTTGGCGAGTTTGTTCCTGGAGCTTTCTCCGAATCAGGAAGCATTTCTGCTAATGCTACTGGCCTACAACACAGCTGGTAAGAGCTCATCACAGGCATTACAGGCACAAATACACATACACACAAATGGCTCACCTGCCATTTCATTACAGGGTGGGATTTGTAAAGCACCACTCATTCTACATCCTTGAACACTTAGGGAAAGACTTTTTAATCAGTAAAAATGCACCCATATTTTGTCAGAGGAGAATTAGATATAGGAAATATCCCATGGAAAGATCCTTCTTTCTACAAGAAACGTCAACTTCTCTCCAACATACTAGAAAAAAAAAGAACAAAGCAAGATTTTTTATCTTTTTTTTTTTTTTTTTTTTACTTTTCACCCGTGAAAAAAAAAAGAAAAGCCAAACCAAAATCCAATTGTTGTTTTCTACTGACTCTCCCCTTTGTTGCCTTCACTAGGGCAGCAATTTCTGGAGAACTTTCTGAATATTTGGGAACAAAGCCAGAAAGCATTCCCCATGCCCTGCAGACTGCTGGGCTCAAATTACTTAGTGAATTATCTCTTTATGATTAAAGGATTTTGGCTCATGTTCAGAGATGTTGCAGTCCTTCCCATGAGGGGTCCTATTTACTCAGATGCATCAGCAGTTGATGCAAGTGTAAATGCCTGGAGAAAGAGGGACTAGCCGCCCATTTTGGGTTTGGTTCAGTATATTCCTGTTCAAAGCTACAAGGAGGTGCTGGATTTGGGCACGGGTTGACAGAAGGCAGAGGAGAAGCAGGTATGGACTTCATCTTTGCCTCATGGATGTATTTGTTTTCTGAATTATATAAAAACATAAAAACCCCTCACGTCTGGAAAAGGTAGCAGAAATAACTGATTCCAGAAAAGTCATAAAATCATCGAACCATAGATTATTTTGAGTTGGAAGGGACTCATAAGGCTCATCAAGTCAAGTCCTCAGACATCTTCAAGTAGAAGGAAAAAATCCGTACATTTGTATATCTGTTGCATCTTTTCTTAATGCAGCACCTGTTCTGTATCAATACTTAGCCAATAACTCTGGCTGCTCTAGAGGCATTCAGTAAAATACCACTTAATAAATTAATTCTAAAACAAAATCAAACAACATGCTGCACCTACCCAGCTTACCAGGAGGGCCTTCAAGACCTCCCTCACAAAGCCTGGAAGAGATAGGGCATGGCTGCCTCAATTGCTGCTGCTAGTATCCTTCCAGTCTTGTCACAGCCCAGAGACTTACTTTGCATGATACAGGGCATGTGGGCAGGAGGAAGAGGGGACTCGTGCTCTAGAGAGCCCATCTTGCTGGCTGACGTTCCTCCAGCTCTAATAGGATGGGATTCATAGCATTGCCTGCCCTGAGCTTAAAAATAAGATAATGGAGGCTGGTTAGAAAGATTTATGCCTTTCAGCAGGAACCTTGCTTCTAGCCTTTGTACAAGAAATCTCCTGACACAGCAAAAAAACATCTTTATTTTATGGACAGGGTGTCATTCCCCTGCTCACAAGGGCCATCCTAAACCTGATCAGGTGTCTTTGCTCCGCTATTTGCCTCAAACACTGGGCTGAGCCTGCATCCCTTGTGGCTAGAGAGTTCCTCATATGCCAGGTTGGCCTGGTTCAACCCTCTCATTCATTCCTGTGCATTTAACCTGATTGCCAGTGCATCAATAGGTCATGCAGCTGCACTTGGGCAGTCCTATAAGAAGCCCACAAGAAGCCCCACAGATTTGGCTTAAATAAGTCCTCCGGAAGCCTGGATGAAATCGTCTGCAGGGGTAAGCCATGAATTGCCTTCTCCAATACTTGTCCTTCCTGCTCTTCTGCTTTACGTGTCATCTTTCTTGGAAGCATGATTTTGCAGTATTAGAAGTCCCACTTTCCAGAAGATCACGTATGAGTGTAGATGATCTTCAGACCTCCCACGCCTCAGGCTGTACTTCCTCCTGCCAAGGCACAAGTGCTGTCTAGTGGGTACAGCAAGGGGCTTTGAGTATCAAATATGTTTTCCTTGGACACACAGAGTTGCTTTGGTCTTCCACATAGCTGGCACAATATAGATCCCCTTAGCAGGGGTCTGCCTGTCAAAACCCACTGCAGGCAGTCTGACATCTAGGGCAGGGTATTTATCCTGACTAGTAAGAATGGACTAGTAGGCATGGATTTTATCTCCATTCTAAAATCTCCACAGCCTGCTGCTAGGTGTGGGTCAGGGTCTTGCATGCAAGGACAGATAAGTGACTTTGGTTTGCTTCATCATGTGGCCAAATGAAGTTACTTATGAAAGGCTCCACATGACCTTTTGCATTTGTAACCATTTTGCCTCTCAAGTGGGCAGACACAGCTCCTTTTAAGATTCAGACAGCACGTTGGTGAGTGCTCTGAATGCATGAGAACTTGCATTTGTAATGCAAAATGAAAATGCCTGAGTCACCATTTTATCAGGTGCCGAATAAGAACAAGTTTATTTTTTCATGTCTATAATTATACATTTGGAAGGGGCTGGAGCAGCTCTCAGAATGAGGGGAAAGATGCTTGAGTGAGCTGTGCTGATGGAGAGGGCCCCTGGTTGGACAGAGCAGTGAGAAGAACAGTGCTGGGGGTAAGCAGAAACCGAAGCTCCCTGGCAAAGCATGCTCTGCTTGTTTCTTTCCAAAGTTCTTCCCCACACTACAATAAATGTTTGAGCTTTGGGAAGGATCAGAAGGACTGAGCAAGAAGAAAACAACAGTTCTGTTTGGCTTGGGGGACTACTTGGCAATAGTACTACATTACTATAATTAAATCAGTCCCAACCCAGGCCAGGAATGAACAAAACCAAACAAGAAACAGCTTCCCCACTCAGCATTTCATAGCTAGCAGTCAGGCCAGGATTGGCACGTTTAATATCTCATCCCTAGAAGTTGTTTCTTCTCAACAAGGAGAAAGCACACAGAAGAAAAGAAGGAAATACACTGCTGGGATAATTCTTGACATATGGCTATATCTGCATGTATATATTTGCTTTTGGCAGTTCAATGCTTGCCATACAGGATGTCTGCTCCATCGTGCAGCTGTCGATACTGGGAAAATTAAGTTTACTCTTAATGAAAGACCACATCCGGTAAGCAATCAGACAGTGTGCTCTCCATCCCATGATTAATCATCCAGGGGATATTTGTCTTCTGCAGCACTGCTGTGGCTCTCCTACCTCTGCAACTATAGGTCTGAGTCACATCTCAAAACAGGAGGGGCACCTAATCTTTAGATTTGACTTAGTTGTATCTCAGGATAAAGAAAATTCCAGGAGCAATGAATGCAATGTAAATGTTATCAGGAGGGGGGGTAGTACCCCATCACTTCAAATCCAGATAAGCACAGGTAGCTGGTAACAGGGGCAATTCCAGCCGTTCCTGTCCCTGTCTCCCACTACACCTGTCCTGCTGCTTTTCTCCTGACAGCAGCAGTCCTTGTGTCACCACATGACGACTCGGGCTGATTTCACTGAAAATTAACCTTGCAAAAAATACTACTAATAAAAAGGGTTAGTTTCTTGCTCTGGCTTACCCTCCAGCACTAGCACCAGCATACAGAGGGAATAAAAGTATGTACCCACACATGGTGGGAGCACATGCTTGTCCCCCTCTCCTATATGGCAGTGAAGCCACTGAGGAACTGCAGCCTCGGTACTACACTCATAGAAGAACACCTCTAAGTCAGTTCAAAGACTGAACACGCCCTGCAGATCCCTAGCCTGAACAAGGTTTTCTCAACTTCCCTGAAGAAAATACTCCAGAGACTCATCTATCTTACTTTTTCAATTGATCATGTATTTAAAACAAAATCCCACCTTGTCACAAATAAATGCACATAATAATAAAAATAAATGCATGCACAGGTCTCCTCAGGAGAGTGTAAGAGACTTGACAGATGAGAGCCATAATTCTTTATGTGTGCCTGGAAACTGCTTAAATAATACTATGTCCATTTAAGAATCTATAGAGATACCAGTGAAATCTGACTTTAAATTGCAGGATCAACCACTTGGATGAAAGAACCTCTATTCTGTCAAGTGGACTTGAGAAGGAAGCAGAAGGGAATAACCATCCTCAGCCTTTTACAAATGTCTGAAAGTGCAGCGGTGAGAGATGAAAGGAGATCAATAAACCTATTACCAAATTAAACTTCCATGGGTAATATTTAGACATCAGAGATGCTGGCACCTTAAGAGGAAGAGAGAAAACAGATCAGAAAAAGAGATAAATATTCAGAAGTCTGTTCTCAGAGGGCCATTTCCAGTAGCAATCATGTTAATTGCACACACAAATTAGGCAAACAATCATGAATGCATTTTTCAAAATCAAGCCCCATTTGTGTTACTCTTGCAAGAGTTTCCAATCAACAGTTTTCCGTTGCAAATACGGAACAGTTTAGTCATCAAAAAGCAAAAGAACAAAGAATATACTGAACATGAGAGGAAAACAATCTCTTCCCCATCTTTCCCACGCTTCTGTAACCAATTCCTTCTGAACATTTAAAAGAACATTTATTAATGACACAAGCCATAAAAAGACTTTGGTTTAATGAGCTCCTCTCATCTTAAAAATACAGAGATAAAAATGTAAATGCACGATAGAGTGTTTCAAGTAACTTTGAAGGGGCTATTATCAAACTATGTGCATGACTATCTAGCAGCTGACATCCTAACTGCTACCAATATCCTTTATGGAAATAAATAATTGTTTAAAAGTGTAATTTATTCTTTCATCATTAAAATCATTTACATGTTATAAGTCACCTAGCTTGAGTAATGAAAATATAGTCTGCTTTCCTTCTCTGAATAAGCACAGTTTTAGCCAATCGTTTGAGCACGGGCTTAAAATTAACTAGCTGATTGAGGTCACAGCCCACTTTGCCTATGCGTTAACACTGCTGCAGGTGATGTAGAGAGGATAAGCAAGCCCTAAACAGAGAAAATCCTGTTTTCTCTGAAATCTACCTCCTGAGATATCTTCATTGACATTCATTATGCAGAAGCCGTAAGTCTGAGCACTTTAAAATCATTGCTGTAGCTTTCTTTGGAGGGATGGAAGGACAGGGCATTTGTTATCCACATGTCCATCCCTGCACTATCCCAGCTGTTGGCTGGTCACTCACTAACCCTGTAGGCCTTGGCTTACAGGTCACACTTAACCCTTTGAAAGCAATTACCTTCATCTGTTTCTCTTAGCAGGCAGCCAACATGTTCGCCCTGGCAAGCTGCACTCCTACTGAACCTTAAATACTTTTACATGAGAAATTTATAGCACACAGGCTTTTAATGGGAGCTTACCAAATGGCTGGGAGTCTCAAATGCCTCTTAAAGCACAAATAAGGAAATTCAACTGGACTCTAAAAGTACCATAGCACATCTACTGCTAAATACTTAAAATCCTAACCCATTCCCCCAGTTCCAGTGTCCAGACAGAGTAATATTAAACTACTTTGAAACTTACAGCTCTTTAGTGGTCCATACAGGCCCTGGGTTAGTCCCACAGCTACCTTGCAAAGAAACCAGTGTCGTCTCCATTGTCAGGGCAACAAGGCAGAAGGATGTGCGGTGGCACCCAGGGTGGAGTTATGTGCAGACACCCACAGCCTAAACGTCCAACTGAGCAATTCTCCCTGGCTTCCCCTACACTCAGTGGACATCTCGTCAATACAATCAATGGGGTTTAAGCTGCAGCTCATCTCACCATGCAGGAGATGTGTACTACAAAGGAGCTCAGCTGTACCCCAGATATTCTGATTCCTCTCCTCTGGCTGTGGGGCAGGCTCAGATCAGCTGCAGATATCTGCACAGGAGGGGCAGCATCTCATCCCTCATCCCACCACCTCACATCAACATGGAACTGGCTCACTTGCTCTTGCTCTGATCCATGGACAGCCAATTACCACAGCCCATAAAGCAGAATGGAGTTCAAAGCATCCAAGAGATAAAACTGTGTCTCAAGGTGATCCCCCATGCTTCATCACACACAGAGTTTTTGGCCCAGCAATACTCATCTCTTGATGTGGCTAGATGGCTGACTGAGGCTGTGTCTACATACAGCTTGAGATGCCAATTTAATCATAAGCTTATAGGAACTGACAGCTACAGGAACTCATAATTTGGCCCTTACAGACTATTCATCAGCCTGCTCCCCCTTCTGCACCCCACATGACAACTATCAGGATATTCACTAGCATGTTCAGTACTAGGTCTCAGGAAAGCATCAAGCCAAGCTAGCAGAAACCAGGTTCAAAGCAAAGGAAAAGAAAGGCTTCTTCATGCAACAGGTCTGGGGAAATCCTTTCCACAGGACACTACAGCTAAAAATATATATGAACTCAAGGAGAATCTGGTCAAGTATATGAAAGAGAAATCCACCTAGAACTTCAAAGTACACTGAACCATGTCTGATTGAGAAAAGTTTCTAAGCTAAAAATAGCTATTAGCTAGGAGAGCATTTGAGGGACACATCATACTGCTGTTTCCTTACCTTTTTCTATCTGTTTAATGTGGATGAAGAAAGACTAGTGGGCTAGATGGACACTTTATTCTAGCCCAGTCTAATTGTTGCCATATTTTTCTGTTAATTGATGCTGCCTTTCATATGAGGGTTTTCTGGTGACTTTTTTTTCCAGAGAGGTTTCTTTTTATTTTTTTACCAAATAATGCTCTCCAGTCTATATTAAACCCAGTGAAGACCTGGTTCTATAACACAACAGTATTGTGGATAAAGTGAAGCTGAGCTAGGGAGTAAGACACAGTGACTCCGGTCTCAAGGCTTAAAGAGGGATTATAAAAGCGCTAAAACAGAAGACTGTCCCCTTGCCAGTTAGTGGGGCAACATGTGCTCATTGAGTAGCAAGCACATCTTTTCTTTCCAACATCAATCCCAGCAGTGTTTTACCAGCCAAATGATCATTCCCACAAATAAGAGACACAATGCCTTTCTCTTCCCTGCAACACTGTGCTGTCTTTCCCTTCTACAGCCTGGGAGTAGTGGGGAAAAAGCTAGCAAGTTTGAGTGTGGAACTCACCCAAGTGATCAGGGAAACAGGAAAGAAAGAGAAGTGATGCCTTCAAGCTCAGTAAGCGGGATGCACACCGCACTTCCTCCCTGCTCTGGGCAGGAGTCAGACCCACATCTGCCTTTCCAGCACACTTCGGGGGTTCACATTTTTCTCTCTGCACCCTGCCAGCCCCTTGTCAGAACAGGATTTTCTTATTAAGGCCTTTTTGCCTCAGTGGACATGTACATAGGCGATGAGCAATCCCCACAGAACAGGGTCCACCTTGTGTCGGTACAGTCCCTAGCACAGTCCCCAGAACAGTCCCCAAGAGGCAACCTTGGCTATTCTGCAAAGAAAAGTGCCTGTCTGGATCTGTTTTCCTTTTTTCCCACTATTAACAACGGAAAGTGTCTGTTTTCAGTATTTTTCTATTTAGCAGACTATCATAT
Organism: Psittacula echo; assembly: GCF_963264785.1. Lineage (NCBI taxonomy): Eukaryota > Metazoa > Chordata > Aves > Psittaciformes > Psittacidae > Psittacula > Psittacula echo. The sequence continues at coordinate 26,446,001 of NC_137740.1, read as the reverse complement.
AGAAACTGGATGCTGACCTCTGGGACGTTTCAGCATCCTTTGCTGAGGGGAGAGATTGCCCTGCCAGCCAGCATGTTAGAGAAATATCAACCCAAACGGCATGGGCTGTGGATGGACAGGAGAGAAACTCTCATGGGAGTGCTTTCAGCAAGACCCACCACTTGCCAGGAACACCAAACAAGTGCAAAATTCATTCACTTAAGTGTTTCCTCAGAAAAGCACATGCTCCCATTAACTGTGCTTCTTATTAGTGCTTCACATGCCATCTGAAAAAAATCTGATTGTTCTAATTTACATTTTGTAACCTTAAAATAAGCCTCAAACCAACCCTAAAAAACCAAGTTGCACCACCTTCTTGGCTAAGGTACTGTGAATGAGCTGCAGGGCAGCAGCAGGTCTCCAGCAAGATGTGGAAAGGTATGTGTCAGCCATTTACCAGGTTAGGTGGGATAGAGAAGTGCATTTCACTTTGCTGAGCAACCTGCAAGCAGCTGGGAGACATGAATTATATCACCCCGCCTTTTCAGGTTAACAGTGAGAGCAGTTAAAGATTCATCACAGGAACTCCAGCAAACACAGAAACAGAGGAAAACCTTGTTTCTTTGTTTTATTTATAAAAGGTAAATCCCAGTTATTAGAGAGGCACATCCAAGCCCAACTGCAGTATGTTACACCATACGTGAATATTTATATACGTATTTGTCTGATTAACTAACCAAATATTTACAAAGATTGCAGCCTGCTTGCACAGTACATAAATACTTGGGGAAATCAAAAGCAATACCTGAGTCCCTCCCGCCTCACCAATACACCACCTAGAATGTCCCTAAGCTATTTCTAAACCCACGAAACAGGTAAGTAAAGGGCCTGAGCACACACAGCTCGGAGCAAGGGGAGCACCATGCACCAGGACATAGAAAGGTGTCCCCAGACTATCAGATCTGGGCTTGAACTCCACTGCTGAGATTCCACATTGGGTCAGATGCACTTGAAGACACTCTGACTGCTACTTGATTTTGTTTATGAAAGCCCATGGTAATGCATGCTCCTGCAAGAAACCAGAGCCTATTTTGTCAGGGCTATCCATATATAAAATGAAAAGCTGCTGTCTCCACCAGCAAAAAACAACCACAGAACAGTATAAGCAATGGTATCAGTAAGTCACAGGAACTCAGAAAAGCAGTGGCAGCACTTTGGCTGCCCAGTCCCATCAGCAATATAATCATTATTATTTTGTTTGGTTTGGTTTTCATTTCACATTGTGACAAAAGAGGAAATCCAGGAATTTTCAGCATGGAGGACTCGGCAATACTTTTCTAGTGGTCATTTGTAGACACACCAACATCACAGAGACATTGAATATTGTCACTGTGGGAGTGTCATGGACACTTTAGATTTCATTCTACTTTTCCACTTTGAAAGTTCTGTTTTAAGTATGCTCAGCTCCACAAGGAAGACTGCTATGGCCTGTTCCTTCCTCATAGCATATTTTGGATCCTCCCAGCAGATTTCTCCATCCTGAAAAGTCACTGGACTAATGCAGAGCAGGGAATGCTGTGTTGGGTACTTTTTATCCCAGAAAGAAAGCACAGCATGTCTAGCTAATATTTTTAAGCCAGTTTCGTTAGAAGTCCCTGCTTCTCCATTCCTCTTCCTCAGTGCTCCCAGCTCCTTTTTCCGCTCCCATGCTCATGTAGCCCTCCCACACTGTCCTCCTTTTTTTTTTTTTTTCCACCCATTATGTGTCCAAGTTTTGCATTTTAAACACTTCTCTATGCTCCTGTGTGCCCATACGCATGCTCCTGCACTTTTCTCCTCAAGGACCCGTCATTTCCCTGTGGGAATAATAGTGTGGCAGTGGCGCAATAAGGCAGTCAATGTGAAAAGACACTCTGGAAGAAGAGCTAAAAACTCGGACCAAACTGATTACATTTGTCACAATCCCAGCACAGGGCAGGGGATTTTCTTGTTCTCTTAGCCCTTCGTACTGTGTCCAGGAGGACCAGCAACCTCAGCAAGGAGGTACCAAGCCTTTGACCCCGGGGACAAGGTTAGTGCATTTCTCAGGTGAAAGACTCCTGACCTACAGCAAACCACAGCTTGTCCCTTGCACAGCTGTGGCTTTATAAAAAGACTCACTGAGAAACCAGCAGGACATGCAACAACAGCGAGCAGAAATTCCCCATCTCGGCTCTGTCAGAGCAATTTACTTCAGTCAACTCCCTTCGTATCACTGTACTTACTGTTGCCCACCCATCCCCTCAGTGGCACAAAGCAAGCAGATTAGGACTAAGCAGCATGATTGCTGGGCTATGCACAAGTGAGTTTTTAAGTGAACAAATGGCTGTGAATGCACATTAAAGCAGGAAGACTACACTAACAAGGAAGCAATTAATTATTTCATGGCTTTCAGAAAGGATTTTTTCTTATTCTTTCTTCTTATCTGGAACAAACAAAGCTATGAGGGAATAAATGCATTTCCAGAGATAATACCTACTTTGGATCCTGGAAGCTTTTGGTGCCGACTTCTAGAAAACAAAACAATGATAATGACTCATGCTGGGCCTGTGGGTGGCTCATCGCAAAATTAGCAGCAGCTTCCATGCTCCCAGCTGAGATTGGCTTTGCTGAGTTGTTTTCACAGATCCCCAGGACTGCAATTTAGCACATGCAAATAGTCCCAGCAGCCAATCGCAGCCACCATACTAGAAAGGCATAAACATGCCATTTAGAAAAATGCTTTGCCATACAAAACATGATTACCTTCTTCCATGCTGTTTCAGGCTATGGGAAGAAACGCTATTTTTATTATTATACGTTACACATCTGTTTTCCTTCAAGGGGAAAAATCTATTTAAAGGCCTTTCAAGCAAACTCCTATTCATACAGTTGAAAACTTTGCGTACTACTATTGCATTTAGGGAAGTGATTGTCCCACTCGACACTGGTGAGGCTGCACCTTGAATACTGTGTTCAGTTTTAGGTCACTCACTCCAAGAAAGACGCTGAGGTGCTGAAGCGTGTCCAGAGAAGGGCAACAAAAGTGGCGAAGGATCTGGAACACAAGTCTGATGAAGAGTGGCTGAGGAAACTGAGGTTGTTTAGCCTAGAAAGATGAAGGCTCAGAGGAGACCTTTTTGCTCTCTACAACTACCTGAAAGGAGGTTGTGGCAAGGCGGGGGTCAGTCCCTTCTCGTAAGTAACAAGTGATAGGGCAAGAAGAAACAGCCTTAAGGAGTGCCAGGGAGGTTTAGATTGCATATTAGGAAAATTTCTTCACCAAAATGGTTGTCAAGCACTGGAACAGGCTGCCCAGTAAAGTGGTGGAATCACCATCCCTGGAGGTACTTAAAAGAGGCATGGATGTGACACTTAGGGACATGGTTTGGCAGTGGACTTGGCAGTGCTGGGTTAACAGTTGGACTTGGTTATCTTAAAGGTCTTTTCCAACCTGAATGATTCTGTGATCCTATAAGAAGAAAGGGCTGTGGGAAGAGGAATGGACTTATCTGAAGAGAAAATTCAGCAGACCAGAATTAGATCATTCTCACAAACAAAGCAGTAAGATTTTAGTTTCTTTAATGAACATGGCCTTTCAACTGGGAACTTATAGCTGTGAATACCTCCAGAGGGGTCTGCTAGAAACAGAAAACAAGCCACCAATGACCATCAGGGAAAACAGGAAGAATTTTAGGGACAATGCATGTTTAAAAAGGATGAAAGCCACTCATCTGAAACAATGATTGTGGTAAGTATTCAAGCACATGATCATCTTAAAATGGGACTAGGTGCATGTCACTTTGTAGCACTTACCCTGATAAAGGACTTTTCAGTCTCTCATGCTCTGCCAGTAGAGAGGGGCACAAGAAGCGGGAGGGAGCACAGACAGAACACCTGTCCCAGACTAGCCAAAGGGGTATTCCATACCACAGCACATCATGCCCAGTATATAAACTTGGGGAATTTGGCTGGGAGCCATGGATCACTGTTCAGGGACAGGCTGTGCATTGGTCAGCAGATAGTGAGCACCTGTACTGTGCATCACTTGGGTTTCCTGAATTTCATTCCTTATGTTCATGTTCCTGTTATTATTGTTATTATGCTATTTTATTTCAATTATTAAACTGTTGTTATCCCAGCCTGTGGATTTTACCTTTTTCCAATTCTTATCCCCATCCCACTGAGGGTGGGGGAAGTTAGTGAGCAGCTGTGTGATACTTAGCTGCTGGCTGAGGTTAAACTGTGACATTTATATGTACAGTTATTCATGATAACTAACAGAAAAGCTAGAAAAATCTTTCATTACATTTTTGGTTAATATTTCCCACTCAGACTTAACAGTGTCATAATTACATATGGCGTTTAAATGGAGACAAACTCTTCCTCTTTCCTTAGTTTAGTTTAGGAAATGAAGGAAGTTACATTTCATTCCTTTGCAAAACCATGAAAATCTCCAGGTTAGAAGTGCCATAAACACATAAAGTGCCATAAGAAGTGCCACAAAAGCCAGTCTCTACTTCAGGGTAGTGTTTACCATCCTGATCACAGTTATTTAAGAAAATTCAGATGAAGTTTATTTTGCTGAATTTGCTCATCCACTGAAAGTAAAGCATTTCACAAATATGACTTGGTATAAGTGATGCTCTGGTAGGACCAAGACAAGTTTCAAGACTCAGAAGACTGGGTGAAGATCTGCCAATTCCAGATGCTCAGCTTGGTCAGCCCAGACATCTGGCTGACAACATTGCTAAACCACCTCACACCCAGGGAGTCCCTGGATCTGCACTTCCTTTGAAGATTTATGAAATATTGTATTTCAGACTAAACAATAAAATCCTGCATAATGTCAAAGACTTTCCGTTGCATAACTACACAGAACTGGCTCTACGCACTTTAAAAAGTTATAGGCATATAACTGAGTTCATTATAATCTATATCTCTGAAATTCTGTATGATGGAAACCAAGCAACTTCACAAAAAAAAAAAAAAAAAAAAAAAACAAAAAAAAAACCCTCTCTATCAAATCCATCACTTTTAGCTCAGCCAGAAAAATTTTTTTTCAAAGATGCACAAGCACTATGGGCTTACAGTAGAGATGCTTAGCATATATGTACATGAGAGGGTTACTTCAGAATAAAGGGAGGTGTGGATTTTAAATGCTATAGCTATTCTTGAATGATACCCTAGAGAAGTGCCCCTATTACAATAAAAAAGACTTTTCAGAGTTTTGCTTAATTCATTTCCCAGGTGAATTAAGCTAAATCAGACAAAGGTATTCTTTCCACTAGCATATGAGTGTCAACAATAGGCACTATCCCGGAACAGCACAGGTACAGAATTTCCACTGGTCAGCAAATGTTACTTTCTCAAAGACACAACAGGAAGAGGGAGCCTGAGCAAGATGTACACAGGAACACTGTCACACTCTGAACAAGTGACTGAAAGTGGAAGGCAAAGGGCCTGCTGCAGGAAGGAAAAAGTGCAACACCACTACTTCTCAGCCCTCTGGCCCACTTCCATTTCCAGTTCAGTGGCATTAAGTTGCCTTTCCCGTCTTCCACCAGCAGTGCACATACCACTCTCTGAACTGCCACAGACCAGAAAGGGTCAGGAATTACATGTTTTATTACCTGTCACTTACGTACACATAGCTACTGCTTCCATTAATTCAAATCTGACTGTGCAGTATTTGCTACACACTATAATACTCTGTCTGCATGAATAAATAGCAGTAGGAAAATCTTCTAGAGCTATTGTAAGTAAAGTGTACACGAATGCATAAAATCACTGAACAAGCAAAACAAAGAATGCCTGTTAAGCTCTTAAGCCAAATGGCCGACGTTTAATATGTGGTTTATGTACGTGATTCCATTTGCATCTGCAGATGAGATGTCTTGCATGTGCAGACACTGCAGACATGTTATGACAGTGCCCCACATTGTCTCAGGACAAATGCAAAGATGTGTAGTGGCAGTAACAGACAAGCTATTAGCAGAACCACAATCTGATCCTGCCTACTTAGAGTGCTTGTTCCTGTTGCGCCAAATATCAAACTTAGCTTTGTGATGCCTAGAGAAATATGAAGACCTCCTGTGCCAGATATCATTTTAATTTGCCATAAAGCCAGTATCAGTCACAACATTTCCAGGAGCGTCTCCAAATTTCACCAGTGTGAGTCCTGAGGAAGCCAAGTTCAGGCTTTAGTTTCAACATGAACTTAATTTCTACTGAAGGAATCGATTTGCAGACTAAGGACTTAAATTGAGAAGTACTCTTATCTGAGTGTTTGGGAATAGATCAGTCTCTGGATACAACCAGGCCTTTACTACTGAAAACAAAGCTGGAAAAGCCTTGCTGCTGAATGTTGTTGCTAGTTGATGTGATGTGAAAAATATCTGCAGTTTTAGCAATGATGTCTCTACAGTAGCCAAGGGCAGAACAGGCATGAGGCAGAACCACTCACACAACCAAGTAAGAAGTCCTTATGGAGGAAGACCAAAACACTCCCTAGCAGAAATCTCCATTCTGCTATTAATGTAGTTAATCAGTACTGGGTCTTTTGCACCAAAGTGGCTGCAAACCACTTAGAGGTCACCTGAAATGGAGTTTATTTTTGATGTTTACCTAGAACTTAACAGTGTAGTAGCTATCTATTTTGCGATGTGAACTAAGGAAGCCAAAATAAAAACTAAAAAAAAACCCGAAAACAAAACCAAAACCAAAACACACACCAAAAAACAAACAAACAAAAAAACCCCCCAAAAAACCCCAAACACAACCAAAACAAAACCAAAGAAAACCCTGAAATCTGGTGTGGCAAACCACACTTCTCAAGCAAAGGAGAAAAAAGTGTTAACAGAGAAAACAAATTAACTGAAAAATACTTAAAAATAATCACGATTGCACCATCAAGAAGGGAAATATCTTTGCACATGCAATACAATCAGCCAGCTTACAAATTCTGAAACTAAGATAACAAGTGAAGTACCTGGAAGATGATACAGAAGAGTGCTGCGCTAAAATGCTTGCAAGGAAATACACGAAGGACTAAGAATAAATTTCTTGCTCTGTATTGCTATGAATTACTTGCTCTTCTGTGGTGTCTTGAAGACCCATTAAACCCCATTTTGCAAGGTGCAGCTCAAACAACCCTAAAGAAGCCTGTCCCTGTACAGACCAAGATAAGTGACTGCAGAACTCAGAAGTGGAGCAGAAGAAAACAGCAGACTAGAGCTAGCTAAGAGTAAAAAGGTTGGAGGTCTTACCATAACAATAGCAAAAACCTTTCCAGTATTTTTTCTAGCATCCAAACAGCACTGCACAGTACTTTACAACTATCCTCAATATTCAGTGTTTTAATTTGAAGTATCACACATTAGTTTCTGTCAGAATAAGGAGTGATCTGAATCTCTGAGTCAACTCAACACACAAGTATGAATCTGTCTTTAAACATGTGCTTACATCCTTATGACTTGTTTGCATCAAAGAAAACATAGATAGGAGGAGGATAAAGGGCTTCACCAATCTGTCATTCAACTTAAGTGCAAAAAGTGCCAAATAGTTTAGCATAAATCACTTCTATCAGGATAATGCTTCAAACTGGAGAATCAAAGGCATATAAGCAGCTCACAGCACACTACATTACTGCTGCTATAGTCCATTTGTCCATGGTCCTGCCTCTTCTGTAATTTATAACCGTTTTGTTGGTTTGCATCTCTGACTGGTATAGTCCCACAGTTCCATGCTGGGCACAGCAGTACCCCTTCAGGGCTGTTGTGGGAGAATGCACCTATCTCCTGAGGCATACTTACCTTTTGAAACAGCAGCAAGGAGATCTCTCCTCCAGCAGGCCCAGCCCACAATGATCTCTTTATAGGTGGAAGCTTTCATTTTTATTGCACATTTTTCAAGAACATAAAGCCCAGCCTTAATGGAAATGGAACTAAGGCAGCCAAAAAGAAGGAACACATTTTAACAGCCTGATTCAAAGCAATAGATCACATCTGGACTGCTCAAGCTTGTGGTGGCATGGGACTAGTTCCTGGAGAACAAGGTTAGTTGGAGATAACAATAGGAAATCATTCCCATGGGCTGCCTCCTTATAGCACAACATCATGAAATACAAAGACCATGCAATGTTCAGTATCACTCCATCAGAGTGGGAAAGATAAGGAAAGATTCAGTCACCACATATACATCCGGCATGCTTCAACACATGATCCACCAGTAAAGTTAAACCAGCTCAGCAGGGGAGCTATGAAGACACTATATCAGCTTTGAGTTCACTGAAGTTACAGCCTAGCATGTCCTGTGCTTATGCACCACCCCATTTTTACCAGTAAGTTATTGTACACTTTAGTGCCCCAGGTTACCAAACGACACAAAACAAATGTTCACATATATCACTACGAAGAAAACTCTTCTGGTATAGTTTTTAACTGAAAAGAGTGTGTTTAGAAGTGGAAGCTTTCATTTTTATGACACATTTTTCAAGAATGTAAAGCCTAAAATTATTTGAAAAGGAAAAAATGCAGCTAAGAAAACAGAACATATTTTAGCACTTTAGAAACAATGTGTGTAATGCTTCCAAGCACAGCCACAATGCGTTCTATTTATTTATTATATTGTTCTTCAAAGCAGGGCAGAAAATGCTTTCAAAGGAGCCAAACCTACTCTCACAAGACAACAACTTGTACATGAGTCTTGGGAGAGGGAAGGGGATACGGAGATATAATCAGGCAGCTATAACCAGTAAAAAAATTTCCTTAGCAAGGCCAAAAGGGAATCCAGGCTACCTCAGCAACAGTGTTTCTCCAAGCACAGCCTTTCTCTTCAGTGTACAGCAAGTATTTATGCAGGAGGCATGGAAATTTTTCTCCTCTAGGACCAAGTTTTTATATAAGGAAACAGCACAACAGCAAGCACTCTAAAAGACATCCTTGTGAGCATCTGATGCCCAAAGATTACAATTGCCAGGGTTCAATAAGCAGAGCTACTCAAAAGCCAAATAGGATCTGAAACCCAGTTAAGTTCAAAACAGTAGGGTTAGTGCTGTAGCTTCTACAGATCTTAATAACATAGGGCTTCATTCCATAGGCATTTACCCAGTATTGTAGAATAGGAAAGTCATCTCTGAAAACACACACAGGGCAAATAAATTGCAAACACCACTTAAAAAGCTTCAACAAGATCACCCTAAAACACAAGAGCAGTGCCACACCAATTCAAGGCACTCATGCACTTATTCCCTTCATTAAGTGCTCAGATACAGCTCAAGATCAAGCATATAATTCAGCCTTTTACCATACTGCACTCCCCATCCTAGTGCAATGCTCCCTCCCCAACAGGCTGGAAGCGCTGGAAGCTAAGATAGGTGCTGGGAGTCTCCCAGCCCCCCATCAGGGGCAGCTGGGGTTTTCCCTTTGCTCCTTCTAGGGGCATTCCCACTCAGAACTACATTTAACACCCTCCACCAGAAAAACATTGCAACATCACTACTACAAACACCAGATATAGCAAGCAGTTACAGAGGGCCCAACCCTAGAGCTCTGAAGGGCCATAGGCACTCTAGGGAAGATTATCCCTATCCTGACCAGGTGGCCATGGTTGAGGATCCCAGGTGGGATGAGACATACAGGGATCCCATGTGGAGAAGAGGGACCTGTGAGGGTGTGGGCTGCAGGTGGGATAGGAGACACTAGTGAGAGTCATATGAAGTAGGGACCCATATAGGGATTCTGTTTGGGAGAGGCTGGAGGTGGGGGTGTGGAACCGGCTTAAGCATAGGGGACACAGGTAGATGAAGTTCTCGGGTGGGTGGGGGTCCGGGGTAGGGATGGTGCCAGGGGTGGGGAAGGCCCGGGTTTGGGGGATTCCGGGTTGATGGGGACACGGGATCGGGGATCCCTGAACGGTCAGCACCGCGGACAGCGCCAGGTCCATCCCGGCCACCTGTGCGAGGCGCCGGCGAGGCGGAGGAAGAGGAGGAGGCGGAGAGGAAGGCGAGAAAACGGGGCCAGTCCGGGCCGAACGGCGCCTGAGCAGCAGGCGAGGGCGGCGGGGACAAGGACGCGCGCTCCCACCTGGGCTGTGGCTGGATCTCAGACGCCTTCCACAGAGACACTGCAGCATATGCGAGCCTTTCTCCAGGAGAAGCCCGAGAATCCTCATGGATTTCACTTTATGGCGCCCTCCCGCTCCACGGAAAAGGGACCGGCCCCGGAGCGGCCGGCTCTCAGCGGCGGGGCGCCGGCCCCCTTCGCCGCCAAACTTCCCGGCCCATCGCAGCGGCTCCGCCGCGCCCGGTGGAGGGTGGGGGACCCCGCGGCTACTTCTCAGGACTTCTCCGCTGGGGGAGGGCTGGCTTTGCCGGGAAGCGGGGCGGGCCAGCTGGAAGGACGTCAAGCCCTAGAAACACTAGTGGCCATCTCTCAGCCCTGCCCCCTGCCGGCACAGCCCCCGTCGGGGCGGGTGCCGCCACCGGGACCCCCCTTCTGCTGGCAGGCTCGGCCGCGCCGCTGGCGGGGAGGCGGGCGGAGGCGGCTGAGGCTCTGCCGTTCTCCCCCGGCAGCTCCCTCCGCTGCGCTGAAGTTGTCCCTGTCCCGGCAGGGAGTGAGAGAAGCGGCCCCGCGTCCCGCTCACCCCCCACAGGCTCCGGGGCTGCTCTCCGGGGCAAGGCAGGCTCGGTGCGCCGCGGATATTCCCAGAGAGAAGGCACCACGTGCAGGGGGCACTGACTACGGCCTTTCTAGGGCTCCCTCCCTGCCTGCCTGGCAGAAACCACGGGACCTACAGCATGGCTGGGAAAAAGACACACCTCTTGTCTTAAATCGCCAGTAGGAGCGTGTGTCTATAAGCAGGGGTGTTCCTATAAGCACACGCTTTAAACGAGCAAGGCTGCTTATTTACGCTTACAGACCCTAACGCAAGAACTTCTTGCAGAGGTCGCTTTACTGAAACTGAAAGTGCATTTTTTTTTACCCATGTTTAAACTACCGTGCTCAAAAGTTGCAGACTTTTGTTGCGGGCACAACATTGTTATGCCTGCAACATTGTTGCTCCTGAAACATTATTGCACTTGCAACATTGTTACACTTGCAACATTTTTCACCTGTAACATTGTAACCGTGATGGCACAGAAAGCTCCTCAGAGGAAATAGTATATGCAAACACCTAGAAAAGAACTCTTGTCACCTTAGCAGGCTCCAAAACTCCACTAAAATGCAGCTGTCTTTGCGCAAATCTGAACCTTGCACCAGGGTGAATGTCTGCCTGGATCACTGTGTGCTCAAAAGCAAGATTACTTATTCATGCACCACATTTCAAAGCCTTCTCTGCTTCTGTTTCTCCTGACACCTGGCAGAAGTGATCAGGCCCATGAGATGGACATTTTTCTAGAGAGGGCATTCTAGGAAATAAAAGGCATTTGGCCAACACTATGCAGGAGTGGGGATATGAACTTCATTGTTAATACTTGTTAGGATGTCTCTAAAGTCCAAACAAAAAGAAGAGGCACAGTCAGCATGACACGGTGCAACACGGGTTTGCTCACTCAGAATCCTGTTAAGGATGAAACAGTAAAAACTATAGACTACATGGAGATCAGAGTACCAAAAGGTGTATAAACCAGGCATAGCAACCAAAGTGCTGTTCTAGTATGTCTATTAACGATGTGTGGTGAAAATAGTATTTGTGAGAGGACCTACAGTCTTTCAAGCCCTCAGTAAACACCCTACAGTTCCAGATTGCCTCTAGAATGGGGGGGGGGGGGGGGGGGGGGAAGGGGTGGTGAGAGAGAGAAAAACAAAATAAAACAATTAAAATGCTAAATGTTTAATGAAATGGAAGCTCTTATTTTCCTGTCAGCCATACTTCATGCACTGAAAATAGCACTTAGCTAGAAACAAAGCCAGTAGCATACAGTGCAGGACTGTTAAAGGATGCAAGGTATTAATAACTAATCCCTTGGATCCACACTAAACTCAGTTTCTGTTGTTTGCTGTGACTTGTGCTGAAAATCATCACTCTTTGTGTCTTAGTTTATAGCCTATTTTACACAGGACCTTGCATATGCACTAAGTCACAGCAAAAAGCTACATGACTGTCCCTCCTCCTCTCTACATGTCCCCACTTACCCAGGATCATTGTTCCAGCTACACATCTTAGCAAACCTGCTCTACAGCCATAACAGAAGACCACTGTGCCATGTCAGGGCAGATACTGAACTGACACTACAGCTGTTACCTTTCCCCTTCACCCATAATTGTTCTTCAGGTCTCCACTATACTGGATCACAGAGCAAGACGATAGCCCCTTCTGGAATAAGGCTAGTAGTAGTTTGTACAGTGAAGCCCTAAAACACAAACAGTGGTTCTTCTATGATAGTACAAAAAATAATAGTCCTCCTTCTCCAAATGCATCAGCAGCATGTTTGAGATGAGAACAATTCTGGATCTGCCAGATCAAGGACAGTACAGTGAGACCTGAAGCCAAGGTGTTCTCCTTGCTTAGCAGCCAGAATGGAGCTGTAAATAAGGGGGCTCCGATTTAAAGATGCCAGTACGGAAGTACAGCACCAGGTACAAGGAAAGTGATGCACTGAGATGTTATACACCTCAAGCTAGCTCAGGAACAGGCAGACATTATCAGTTGGTCATGTGAGGACAAGTGCATTGGACAGTATAAAGATGTTTGCAAGAAGAAAAGAAAATGAGAATGCAACAGGTAGCAGAATTTTGAGACCTCTATTCATTAAACATGACTGTTCTTGGAAAATCTACTACAAATAACCCACAAATAAAACAATCGCCTTTTCTTTGGGTGGTTTCCATCACCTTGCAGGCAAGGCTGATGATCCAGGCTTAACCAGCCAGGACTTTCGCCTTTGTGGGGCAGGCTCCAAGGGGTCAGTTCTTGATTCACATCAGAGGAAAGGTGGGCAGAATCAAACGAGAATCAAACATTTCCAAAGAAGGGCCATGAGGACTGAAACAAGCACTTATTAGTTTCAAGCTGAATATGTTTAAGTAAGTTTAACCAGCTAAATGGAAGCATAAAAACGGCAAAGGATGATTCTTTAGGAACTGTGATGTGTATGACTCAAGTGTTTACAAGCCACAAAATACTCAGTAATATCATGTACTCAATTAGGTAATTCTTAACCCAGTAAACAAAGCTTATAGACCTTGAAAAGATAAGTGGAGCTGACATAAATCAAGATACTGCTAGATGGGTTAACTCATTTTAATCCAAAAAACAAGGTAAACCAAAATAAAATCTATTTCTCTACAAAGAGACAGAGTGTACCTAAACAGTATTTCAATGGCATAAGTGGCACATAAATATTGCTATGGCTCCATTGATAGGCTCACACTGCTAAATAATAATGCAAATAACATCTCAAAAGTTACTGTGAAAATGCTACAGATATTTAAATTTTTGCCCATCCATAGAACCTGGGTATTAATCATAGTGTTCTTGAATAAAAGCAGAGACTGCATTTGTGGAGCACAAAGAAAGCTGTGAAAAACTCATTGAGGTCAGAAGACAGTTAGAGGGAATACAGTGTCATGTGTGTTTCTCCTTTATTAAATTAAAATGCCATTGGCCTTCTGAAGCACAGAACAGAAACGAGAATATGTTTGGGATTATGGAATTTAAATTAATACCTTCTACTAAAAAGAGGAATGCACTGTGCTCTGATCAGAGAAAAATAAGGTGATTTAGCAGACAAGGCTCTTTGCTAGGTATTAAAATAGCATAATATGCATGAGTTCATCAGTTACAAAAGCCAAAAAAGAAAGAAAAATCTACAAAAGCTCAAAGAGAAGACTAGTCAGGAAAGGTAATTTCCTTGTGTTCATACAAAAGAAGGTAATAACCTTTGAAGGTGCTGGGCCCATGCTGTTTCTGTTTTCACCCGTATTGAGTGAACCTGTAGTTCTTCAAATATTGTGACTGGTATACAGATAAACAGCATGTGCAGGTAGGTTTTGTTTGTGATTATTTTTCTTAAAGTCTTTGCCCTTGTATTTTCTAGCCAAACAGGAGTGGATATGGTGAGAAATGGCCCATTAACCTCGACAGCTTTGCTCAAGCTGGTGCTGATGCAGATCTGGGACCTTGTCCCTCTGTAAATTTACAGAACTCCTAGTGAGCATTTGGTGCTCATTTCTTGATGCTCACTCCATGGATCCATTTGCAGTCAGTGATGGTATATTCTTCAGTGGTGGCAGATAACAATTTCTCAGCACCTTTCTTTGCAGAAGCCATTTCAGTAAAACCTACCCTGGAAAGGGCCAAAAAATACAACCCTTTTCAATGCAAACAAGTACTTACCATCAGTATGCTCTCCAAGTATTTCTGCTTGCCCTTTGCCCTTCTTTAAAAAGCAGGGCATTGCTGACAAGGAGGGATGGCAGGGTCTGCTTCAGAGACATACTAACCACTCACACAGCTTCTCCTGCATCCAGCTCCACCAAGGCACAAAACACTCACACCAGCACCAGTGGGAGCTGCAGCACAAAGTTCAAGGGTTTGCTGAAGGTCACACAACAAATTTGTGGCCAAGTAGGGAATCATCTGTCAGCCCTCATTCTGGTGATTTAATGAGAGGATTAGTCTCTTCCTGATCAGTATGAAACTGCACTCATTATGAGGCAAAGATTCTGCTGGAAACTACTACGGAAAAAGTATACCACACATAATCTAACAGCAAATAGAATATGGGGTGGGGGAAGGGGAAGAGCCATAGCTTGATTTTGTGCATCAGATGAGAAAGACTAATTTCTCAGTTGCTTTTATGTGGTCAAAAAGCATTACTATTACATAGACAAGAGGGAACAGAAACCATTTACTCCAGCCCCTCCTGGAGAGACGGACTCTCAAAAAACTCAGCCTCCTCCCAGCTCACCAAAAGAGGTTCAGGAGAAAAAGAGATGTCACATAGCCTTGAACATTCAATAGGTTTATCCTCAGACACATGGTAATAAGTACTTAGTAGCAGCATTTCCAGACATGAAGAAGAAATCAAATATTACATGTAAAAAAAGTTTTGTGTATCAAATGACTCCAATCTGAATTATTGAGAAGCAGTTGTTCTGGATATTTTTCAGCACAGTAACACTTCCTCAGAAGCTGGAACTTCTAGAACTTGTCCAAATATATTTTGGTAGTAGTACCAGCAGCTTGGAACAAATGATTTGGAAAAAAGGGCAGCCATACATTCCTTCATCCACCCACTTCCAGTGCCCAGCAGATTTGCAACTTCATCACCCACAGAATGTCTTGCAATGTGTTTAGGACTCCTTGATGGATTTTTACAATTGTTTTTTGAAGCCAGTAATACCGCTGGTCTTCTCACTATCTTTTGGCAAGAAGTTCTTCTACAGGTTAATCACATGCTGGGAAAAAAGATTTTATTAGCTTAAAACTGCTTCTCAGTCATTTCATTTAATGCTCACCTTAGCAGTTATGTGGTGAAATGGCAATTTTATGTTCTCCATGATAGTCATGATTTTATACACCTCTCTCGTATTTCCCTCCTCAACTGTGAAAATGCCTAATCTGTTCCATTGCTCCCTGGGCAGCAGCCGTTCTGCATGCTCCACTGACCTTGTCGCCATTTCCTGTGTCTTTCTAGTTCTATTGCACCTTTTTTCTTGAGACAGGATAGCTAGAGCTGCACACAGTGCTCAAGGTGCGAGCGCACCAGGGATTTCTAGCATGGCAGGATGATAGCTCCTATTTGCTCAGTGTACCTTTCCCAGTCATTTCTGCTTGCATCTGCTGAGCTAGCACTTCCAGATAGATCCACATTGTCTCTGAGGTATTTTTCCAGAGAGAAAATAGCCCCAATAGCACCCCTTACTGTGAGTGACCATAAACATATGGGGTTTTTTTCTTTTGTTTCATCCAGTGGGTGCATTACTCTGCACTCATCAGTTTATACTGCTGTTAGTTCACCAGACACTGTATCAGGAAATCCTTCAGCAACTCTTTCCAATCTCATGAAGTTCAACCAAGTCAAGTGCAAAGTCCAACACCTGGGTCGGGGCAATCCCAGGCACAGCTACAGATTGAGAAGTGATTCAGAGCAGCCCTGAGAAGGAGCCAACCACATCCTGGGCTGCATCAAAAGAAGCGTGACCAGCAGGTCGAAGGAGGTGATCCTGCCCCTCTACTCTGCCCTTATGGGACCTGCTTTGGAGTATCATGTACAGTTCTGGTGTCCTCAACATAAGAAGATCACAGAGCTGTTGGAACCTGTCCAGAGGAGGGCCACAAGGGTGATCAGGAGACTGGAGCACCTCCCGTATGAAGACAGGCTGAGAAAGTTGGGGCTGTTCAGCCTGGAGAAGAGAAGGCTGCGTGGAGACCTCATAGCAGCCTTCCAGTATCTGAAGGGGCCCTATAAGGATGCTGGGGAGGGACTCGTCATTAGGGACTGTAGTGACAGGACAAGGGGGAATGGATTCAGACTTAAACAGGGGAAGTTCAGGTTAGATATAAGGAAGTTCTTTATCGTGAGGGTCGTGAGGCACTGGAACAAGTTGCCCAAGGAAGTTGCGAGTGTTCCATCGCTGGCAGTGTTCAGCGACAGGTTGGATGGAGTCTTGGGTGGCATGGTTTAGTGTCAGGTATCCCTGCCCATGGCAGGGGGGTTGGAGCTAGACCATTTAAAGGCGCTTTCCAACCCTAACTGTTCTATGATTGTATGATTTTACTCACTTCTGGTTTTCTTACTCCAAGTGATTTTGTCTCCTCTCCATCCCCTTGCTCTTCAAGATAGTTTAGGAGCATGGTGGAGTGCACAATCCTCTCTTTCTACTGGGTATTTCCCTATCAATTTTCCTGACTGTCTTTCTTTACAGGAAACACCCAGTGAGGGAATCATTTTAGAAATCCAAGTCTTTTTCTGCATCCCCTTTACACAGATGCTCAGGGAATGCCAAGAGGTTTGGCGGGAGCTCATTCCCCACTTCAAGAGCCATGCAGCCCTTTCCCCAGATGACCAAACCTGAGTGCCAGGTCTCCGCAGGGTGGTGAGCTGTGATTTTTTGCATATGGCTGAATTTCAGGGCAAACCCTCTGATGTTGCCACATTTGTCTTTTGCATCTGAAGCTGGCAGAAGCCACCTTCTAGGAGCACCTCCTTGGTGGGTACATTTCCCCTGACAGCTCTGCTTGCTGTTTCACATCCCACCAGTCTTTGCAGCCCCTCACAAGGGAAAACATGCAGGAAGGCAGAAGATCTCCCCTGTTTGCCAATCCCTCCAGGCTCAGAGGTTATGAGAAAGGAAAGCAGATTAAAAGAGCTCCAATGCAGCCAGTGCAGACAAGATCTGACCCACAGGGCCCCAGTAATTGAGGTTATTAATCCACAGTAGTCAATGATGGCTTTGCCTGAGGCATGACCCAAGTGTAGAGGGCAACAGCTCACAGTTGTGCCAGGCTTTTGAGGTGGGCAGGAAAGCTAGCTTTCTGGACATCAAAGCTGCCAGGATCTGCCCACTGCACAGCACCTTGGCTCCTTTGCTTTCAGCAGGCCGTCACTGAGGCAAAGCCAGTACTGGAACAGGTGTATCTCCCAAATCCTATCACGGCATGCTCTTGGCTTTCTCCCTGATTTGCTACATGAAAAGTGAAAAACTGTCAAGCTACTTTGTAATGTAAGAGTGCAAATCATCCATATCACAGCGAAAAGTTGGAAGGCTTAATAGAGGAATTTTCTGAGGGTAAGTACAAGAGATCATCTCTGCAAGGAGCCAACTCCCTTTCCCCTCCAGCAATCCCCCTCCTAAGATTCAGGAGTGCATCTCAGGTCAGCAGCAGCATCCATGGAAGTATGAACCTCCTCATCTGCCTGTTTCTAGTGATGTACAGAGCCTTTTACTGTCATCCAGATCTGAAGTGAAATTATTCTGGCATGCTAATACAGCATGTGTGGCACAGTCTCATTGAGAAAAGCAAGTACTTGCCTGCCTAATTCCCTTCCTTGGGACTGATGGTACAAGAAACACTTTCTGCTCCAATTCACAGCTTCTCCAATCACAGTAAAGCCACTAGTAGGGGACTATGGTTCAGATCCTCATTAACTGTCCACTGTGGCTGAAGAGCATGTCAAGACATGTTTGAAACACAGATTGCACTGGCAAGACCACTATTTGGGAACATGTAACTCCCAGCTCCTCCAGTGTAGCATTATTAAGGCATCAGGGTCTTTACCATATCTACACACAGGTTTGTCCTTGCTGGTTCTGAAGGGAAAAAAAAATAAATGACAAAAGCTAGGTATTAATAATATTACAGGGTAGTTATGCTGTGGCTTTGTACATAAAGTCATGTTTCAAGAGAATTGAAGACTGGATTTACAAGAACTTTATATGAGCCAATCTTGAAATCCTGGCATCTTAGGATATGACTTCCTACTGGGTATATTTTTTCCAGGTGACTTTAGCTAAGAGGACTTTTTGTCTGGGAAATTTCCTTTTCTGTCTCATGGAGTGTAGATCTCACCAGAATGCAGGACAGCAAAGAAAGAAAAATATATTTTGGCTGACACTTCCCACCGAACAGGGAAGAACTTAGCTTCCATCCCATTAGGCCACAACTTTCACATTGCTGCTGCAGCTCCTACCCCATACACAGTGAAAAGCATGTACCACAGATCAGCTTCACAGGACAGAGATTTCTGCTGTTCGTAGTTCCAGAACACATAGTGAAGGCAGCTGATATTACCAGGCTCAGACACTGTCAGCTAAAAGGCAGACTCACTTCCTAGCAGAAGTAAACACAAACCTAAGTAACACATTTGGGGTTCTTTCTTGCATTTAACTCATGTTTTAGGGTCTTTCAAGGTTACTATTGTTAGCTTTGCTCTGCAGCCATTAGAGCCAGAAAATATCTAAATAGTTTAAGTTGTCATTCTTACACAATGGCTTTGGGATTTAAGTCAGTCCCCAAATCTACTAAGAGTTAGCAACACCAGTCTGCAGTAACCAGTTACCAGTGACAGGTATCATGGCTGGCTCCCAGAGACAGAAATCATTGCTGACTTGTGACATACTCAGTAATGGCCTTACTCTACTTCTGCTGACAAAAGAGCAGTGCCAGCCAAGATGCAGCTTAGACCAATTATCAGCCCCTGGAAAATTCTTCTCCCCTGTGAGAATCCTTCTTTCCTCAGCAGCTGAAGATACTTCACTTACACTGGAAGAAAAAATCCAGTGAGTCCTATTTCAAAACATGCATAATCTGGCAAAAGTGGAGAGAAATGAGAAGTTTTCAACTGAAAAATGAAACACTATTCTATGAAGATTGCAAGAGAGAGGAAATCACAAAAGATGAATGACCAATGGGTTGTTTCGAGAGGGAATTGAAATATGGGAGGCAAGTACTTCTGTGTGTGAACAGATAAATTGGTCAGCAGGGAAACATGTGCACGGCATTACCAAAGGCCTTGAAGGTCAATCACTACAGTGGCTGTCTACTTCCTGCGAACAAAGTTCAAAACCTGGACCATACGCAAGGCACATGTGATGGACCTGGCACAGCACAAAATGCAGTTCAGCACAAGCTAAAGTTTTAACTGCAGCAGCAGAACAAACCAAGGGTTAGAGGAGAGTGAGGTGGCTGCAGAGGCTTTACCAATAATGTTAGAGAGCTGGGACTAGATTCAGACCTGCTATAAAACGATACTGCTCTTTGAGGTCTGAATTTAGTCCATACATTTCAGACACTGATTTTTTTAATGGGTTTCTTTACATGCACTTTAAAGGATTCAAAGCTGCAATGACAAAGCTGAGCTGTTGCCCTGTGAGCATGTGCTAAGCTATTTATGAGTCACTAAAACACACCTTTTGTAATTCTCACCTTAGCTTGTGAATGGCATGTGGCCAATGTACCTTCAGCTAGTCAAGAAAAGTCACCACAGCATGTTATCTGCTAAGGCTATCAGCAGATCCATTGCATCAACTCTGCTGCAGGACATGTTTGACCTCCAGCCAGTCATGCAATACTCTCCTGGCAGTCTACATGAGGACAGCGACAGACATTGGCCAAACAAGTGCCACACAATGGCAGCACTAAGTTTTATGAAATCCGTGCAGTACTTCACAACCTTCAGATGAGAAAACCCCTGCAGCATCAAAAAACACAAGTGCAGACTTCAATCATCCTAAGTCCTCAATGCTGCCTAGCCTCATGCACCATTTCTGTTCTAGCAGAATGGTCCTAACCAGGTATACTGGGCTCATGAGTGAGCAGAACCACAAACATCATTTTCCATTCCCAGAGAGCTGCATCCTGCAATTCAGCAGTAAAACAGCAGTTAGGATGGGGCAAAATGTCCAATTAAAGCAAAATAGTTCCAAGCAAGCTCTCACATGTCATGCATTCATCCCTAGACCACTGCCAAAACTATTTCCTTCCAACTGGCATTTGCTTAAACCCCTGACACAGAGGCAACCTCAACTATGCAGAACTGGGGTTCACATAAATCCTCCTTAGGTGTTACATGCCACCGAGAGCCATGAAAAGAGCAGTGAGGTCTCCCTTTGTTCTACCTAATTATTTTGAAGGCCAGCCTCATGTTCAAATCCCAGCACTCAAAGGCTTGACTCGCCTTTTCTTAACCATTTTGGTTCCTTCAGTGTTATCCTGATCTCAGAGGATTCTCCACCTCCCACTCCCCTCGTCAACCAGCTGCTGTGCACAGATTTAGCAGGATGACTGAGATCTAGGCAATGCCAGCTCAGCGTTCTCCTGCCATAGAGCAATCGTCACCTATCTCCACAAAGGCCCTCATGGGTCTGGACTGGGGCAGCTGTGCCAGGGAGAGGAAAGCAATGGTTGTTTCATGAAGAAAACCAGACCCTTAGCAGAGGACCTCCTGCCCACACCACAGCTCTTGGGAACAGCCTGTTCATGGTGGCAGAGCCACAAGCTCCTGAGGGCAGTGCCAAGTGCACTGTGAGGCAGTACACAACATTTCAGGGTGTGAGGAATGGAAATGCAGATTCCCAGAGGGTGCCTTTCCTTTTCTCCTGCTGAGTTACAGTTCCTCACCCTGTTCCCTCCGTCACCCTCTCGGTTATCGCGAGAGCTGTCAGGCAAGACCACAGTAATTAATTTCTTTCAGGGGTTTTTCACACTGACTAGGATTGATAGAGATAGCATGTGGTGGCTCAGCCAGCCTACTGCACAGAAGCTGTGTTTGCATTGCACTTCACTGAGACCCTGGTATTTACATTTGGTATTCCAACTTTTCCAACTTCCTTTACTCCACAATGCACATTTCATATTCCTTCACAATCCCTTTGTAATTAATTCCATGTCCAGTTAAGAACTTACTCACTAGAAAAATCATACTGGAAAGAATAGGATTAAATAAATAGGTTCAGCCCAGGGTCAGGGTACTTAACACTGACACAAAATGCAGCACATAGATCAATAGAAGGCTCTTCCCTTAACGCATTGTATAAAGTTGCAGAAGGTAGAGCAGCTGCCATACGCTTTCACAACAGCAATGGCCTTGAATGCACTTTCATGTTAGTACCACTGTCAGGATCTTCCCACCTCACAAATGCTCTCGAAAAATGGGAGAAGGCCCTGGTGACTGGGACCAAGCAGGAGCAACAGGAATGCTGTAATGTGTGTCAAGTGAAAGAATTCAACTAAAAATAAAAACCTAAGGCGAAAAAACTCAACAAGCTGAAGCATCTTGTGACAACTCACCCCAGAAACCCTGTCAGGACTGCACTACCCAGGAGTTGGGAGGGAAGCAAAACTGCCCATTGTCTCATGCTCGAGAGCTCTTCAACCTACTCCATCTTCAGCTGCTTTCTATTGCTGGCTGCTTTTAACCTAGTTTTCAACCTCCAGAACTCTTATTTCTGGCTGCAGTTTTCATTAGCAGAGACATGCTCCCCATTCAGTTCCTTCCAGAGATGTAAGCTACATCACCAAAGTGCCTTTTGGGGAAAGTTGTCTGATGCACTTGTAGACTGAGGGTGCAGTGCCCTGGAAAACAGAGAGGAGCATAGCTTCAGGAGTGCATATTTCCCTTCAGTACTGAGGTACTGTGATACTGTGATACTGTGAGCTAAACCCCACTGGTGAAACTTTTAGATGGGATTGTTCTTAAATAACTACTGTCAGTTTTGTTTCTAAAACTGATGGGAAAGACTGATTTTTAAGGACATAGATCCCTTTTTTCTCTTTCTTTCTCTCTTTTCCTCTTCTTTTGGAGCAGTAGGTGATGCAGTTCTTCTTTCTCTGCCTTTTCACACCTGCATTTTTGATGCCTTCTTATACAAGCAGCTAGGGAAGAGGTCACCTTGCACAAAAAGGGTCTCTCTCTATGGCAGTGCAATGGCTTCCAATTCTTCCAATTCATCAAATCTGTGATCCTGATTACAGATACACCCCCATCCCCAGCCAGCAATGATGATCCTATTGATCCTGCAGGAATCATAGAATCAACTAGGTTAGAAAAGACCTTTAAGATCATCACATCCAACTGTTACCCAGGACTGCCAAGTCCACCAGTAAACCATGTCACTAAGGGCCTCATCTGCACATTTTTTGAACACTTCCGGGAACAGTGACTCCACCACTTCCCTGGGAAGCCTGTTCCAATCCCTGAGCACCCTCTTGGTGAAGAAATATTTCCTAATATTCAATCTAAACCTCTCCTGGTGCAGCTTGAGGCCATTTCATTTTGTCCTATCACTTTTTACCTGACAGAAGAGACCAGCCACCTCCTTTCTCCATCCTCCTTTGAGGTAGTTGTACAGAGCAATAAGGTCCCCCTTGAGCCTTCTCTTCTCCAGATTAAAGAACCCAAAATCACGCTTTCCTGAAATCCTCCTGATTTCCTGCAGGAAAATCTCCTGTTACTATGCAGACAAGCTGTATAAAGGAGAGTGCAGCCTAGGGTCACTGCTGCAGACATGCTCACATATCCCTGGCATCTCCCTTACTCTCAGGCTATCAGTCTGCATCTTGCCTTCCTCCAGAACTAGCTGTGGTCTGACAGGATCAAGGTGGAGGTTTGAAATAAAAAGCGATTTTTAAAATGTAAAATGCCTCAGTTGAATCCTCAGTTTCACACTATCGGTTGAATCCTCAGTTTCACACTGTCTGTCATCCACTTGGTCACTGAACCCAGGAAGAGGGTATGGGGGTTTGCAAGGCTGGTGTCTGTGCTCACTTTCCAAAAGGGTCTACACTCACTTTTGTTGCCATATGAGAAGTTTTCCTGAGAGGGATGGATATAAACTCTCTCCAGTCCCAAAGCCTTGAAACCATGTCAGCAAAACACTACACTTAGCTATTTAGGTCTGCTGGGAGACTGGATTTATCAGCTCAAACACCAAGACAACTACATAGCCTGCAGTCTTGAACCAGACTGAGTCCAGCCAGCCCAAAACATAGCTGAAACGTTTGCATCTGGCTGCAAAAGATTATGTAACACACACCCATGACTGCTGGCATCAGCTCAAAACAATCCTTTGGGTTAGAAAAACATCAATACCAAAAGATAGGTTGGGGATGCTGAACATCAACAGCAGAGCTGTTCCCACAAGAGCTGTGTACATTAAGAAATCCTTACAGTATGCCTCAGCAGAGACATTGAGGTTGGCATTTCCATGCCCTCTTCACAAGAAAGGATATTGCAGCAGGATTGAAATAGGCAGGTCCTGGAGCCCCATGCAAGAAACCCACAAGGCCACACTCCCAGATCTTGAGCTCATGGGGGACTTCAACACCCTGATATCTGTTGGGGAGATGATACAGCCTGGCACAAGCAATTCAGGAAGTTCCTCGATTGTGTGGAAGACTACTTCCTCCTGCAAGCAATAGAGGAGCTGACAAGGAGAGGTGCCATGCTTGACCTCGTGCTCACCAACAGGGAGCGGCTGGTTGGGAATGTGATGCTCCCGGACAGACTTGGTTGTAGCAATCATGAGATGGTTGAATTTGAGATCCTCAGGACAGTGAGGAGAGCATGCAGCAAGCTCACTGCCCTGGGCTTCAAGAGAGCAGACTTTGGCCTCTTCAGGAACCTGCTTAGTAAGGTTCCATGGGATACAGCCCTAGAGGGCAGGGGGACCCAGGACTGCTGGTTGATATTCAAGGATCACCTGCTACAAGCTCAGGAGTGTTGTGTCCCAACTAGAAGGAAATGGGGCAGGTAGGGTGGATAAGGAGCTGCTGAGAAAACTCAGAAGGAAAAAAGAAGCTTATAGTAAGTGGAAGTGAGAACAGGCGGCCTGGGAAGAACACACAGGCATTGTTCAGGAAGCTAGGGATCAGGTCAGGAAAGATAAAGCCTAGTTAGAATTGATTCTGACCAGGGATGTCAAAGACAACAGGAAAGGCTTCTATAGGTATGTTGCAAAAAATAGACAGACTAGAGACAACGTGATCCCTCTCCGGAAGCTATCGGGAGAACTGGCTGCCCAGGATTTGGAGAAGGCTGAGGTTCTCAAAGACTTCTTTGCCTCAGTCTTCACTGGCAAATGCTCTGACCACACCACCCAAGTCTTGGAAGGCAGATGCAGCGACTGTGAGAATTAAGACCTTAGACCCACTGTAGGAGAGTATCTGGTTTCTGATCATCTTGGGAATCTGAATGTGCACAAGTCCATTTTCATCAGTTCATGGGACCCGGTGAAATCCATCCACAGGTTCCAAAGGAACCGGCTAATGAAATTGCTAATCCACTGTCCATCATATCTGAAAAATCATGGCAGTCAGGTGAAGTTCCCAATGACAGGAAAAAGGGAAATATAACCCCTGTTTTCAAGAAGGGGTAAATGGAAGACCCAGGGAATTACAGACCAGTCAGTCTCACCTCTGTGCCTGGCAAACTCTTGGAGCAGATTCTCTTGAAAATCATGCTAAGGTACATAAACAACAATGAGGTGGTTGGTGACAGCCAGCAAATCCTGCCCGACCAATTTGGTGGCCTTCTGTGATGGGGCTACAGAATGGATGGACAGGGGCAAAGCAGTTGATGTCATCTACCTGGACTTGTGCAAAGCGTTCGACACTGTCCCACATGACATCCTTGTCTCTAAATTGGAGAGACATCAATTTGATGGGTGGACCACTCGGTGGATAAAGAACTGGCTGGATGGCCGCACACAAAGAGTTGTGGTCAATGGCTCAATGTCCTGCCGGAGACCAGTAACGAGTGATGTCTCTCAGGGGTCGGTGTTGGGACCGGTCTTGTTCAACATCTTTGTTGGTGACATGGACAGTGGGATTGAGTGCGCCCTCAGCAAGTTTGCCGATGACACCAAGCTGTGTGGTTCGGTTGATACACTGGAGGGAAGGGATGCCATCCAGAGGGACCTTGACATGCTTGTGAGGTGGGCCAATGCCAACCTCATGAAGTTCAACAATGCTAAGTGCAAGCTCCTCAGTCAGGACAATCCCAGGCACAGCTACAGCTTGGGCAGAGAAGAGATTCAGAGCAGCCCTGCAGAGAAGGACTTGGGGGTGTTGGTTGATGAGAAAATGAACATGAGCCGGCTTCAGTGTGCGCTCGCAGCCCAGAAAGCCAACCGTATCCTGGGCTGCATCAAAAGAAGCGTGACCAGCAGGTCGAAGGAGGTGATCCTGCCCCTCTACTCTGCTCTTGTGAGACCTCACTTGGAGTATTGTGTACAGTTCTGGTGTCCTCAACATAGAAAAGACATGGAGCTGTTGGAATGAGTCCAGAGGAGGGCGGCAAGGATGATCAGGGGACTGGATCACCTCCCCTATGAAGATAGGCTGAGAAAGTTGGGGCTGTTCAGCCTGGAGAAGAGAAGGCTGCGTGGAGACCTCATAGCAGCCTTCCAGTATCTGAAGGGGCTTATAAGGATGCTGGGGAGGGACTCTTCATTAGCGGCTGTAGCAACAGGACAAGGGGGAATGGGTTTAAACTTAAACAGGGGAAGTTCAAGTTAGATATAAGGAGGAAGTTCTTTACTGTAAGGGTGGTGAGGCACTGGAATGGGTTGCCCAAGGATGTTGTGAATGCTCCATCCCTGGCAGTGTTCAAGGCCAGGGTGGACAGAGCCTTGGGTGACATGGTGTAGTGTGAGGTGTCCCTGCCTGTGGAAGGCAGGTTGGAACTAGATAATCTTATGGTCCTTTCCAACTCTAATTATTCTATGATTTTATATTCTGCAGTTGAGGTAACCCAAATCTACTGCATTCCTTTCCCTGAAAGGGGAAACTGTGCCTGAACCACAAAAACTTGTTTTTTCCTTTAAGATGGCCTTCTAGGTGTGCTTACTGCCCCACCAGGCTTGTAGTCTTACTCTTTCTCAGGGCTTTTGTAACTTAATCTGGCACAAAAGGCACTGGCTGCTCTACACTCCAAATCTGTGCCAAGCTGTGAGATGGATGGAGCTTGTTTTAAAATATATCATGTATTGGAAAAGTATACAAAGTTAACAATCATTCTGCTGAACTTAGGAGCCTATATTCCAGAGGACCTCAGCGGAGCTGATTGAAAAAAAAAACCCCAAACCACGCCCCCCAAAACCAAACAAAACAACCCCCAAAACCACCCCCAAACCCCCACCAAATCAAAACAAAGAAACAAAAAACCACAAAAAACCAACACCCCGCCCACCCCCCCCAAAAAATCCCACCATAACAAAACCCCACACCCTAAACAACACGTTGGTTTATATTTCAAATCATCTTTCATGAAACTCAATTTCTGCAGGACTTGCAATTACATTTTCAAACAGAAAATCCACATATATCTTCCCTTACTAATGATGCATTTTACGTATGCTAACCCTAAAAATATCTAGTGCAGCCATGCAGTAGGAAAAAGTCCACACACCCTCCAGCAGTGCCCTTGTATGGCTTTTTTTGTGCCTTCTGTGCAATGAGTTTGTGATTTCACATCGAACACCACAACTTCTCAGTCAACAATATGACTTTTAATTTTTTACAGCCAAGGTGCCTCTCAGAGTTCCACCTGGCTGACAACTCAATCAAAACCAGAAGTCCCTACACAGGACAGTTTTGGTAACACATGGCTCCACACAAGAAAAGCCAAGGCTGCAAGCTGGAACTAAACAAAGTAAAGTTTGGAAGTATTTAACACTGAAGGTGATAAAGCACTGGAACAATTTTAAAAGGTGAATCTTCCATCACTGGAAAACTTTAAGCCAAGAGGGGATATTTTCTATATTCACTGCTGCACTTCAAGCAGGAGTCAATTGAAGGCAGTCCTGTGACTTGCTCTCTACAGGGGGTCAGACTGAGAAGATCGCAAGAGCCTCGCTGACTCCATAACCCAGGAATTAATGCTTGGGAGGAGTTTCCTGTAAGATCTGTCATAGCACTGCCCTTTAAATCCCTACCTACAGCTCCTCTGCTATGAAGCCACAATGTTAAAGAACAGGTTAGATGGAAATGGGAAAAAACAAGAAGTTACTGAATAATGGAGACCAAGGTACAGTGAAAGTATGACAGAGGTTTGAGCATTGCCCCTGCACCAGGTTGAATAGGACCTATTTTGGGCTCCTGGAGATCATGGGAGTTTTGCTATTATTGACTTCACTAGTACTCACTTTGTGTCCTCTGCAGATAAGTAGAGGACGCAGGTTTACATTCTGCGGGATTGTGAAGCCGGTGTCGTTCCCAAACACTGAACAGTCCCAGTACACAGCCAACTTAGGCACAAAGTTAGTATTCTTAATTTTAACCTCCCAACCAAGCTGCCTTTGTGATTATAACTCTAGACCAAAAGAGACTTCATGTGAACTATGAACAAAAGGAAAAAGAAAAAAAAAAAAAAAAAAAAAAAAAAGGAAAAACTGAACAAGAAAAACAAACCAAAACAAACAGACCCCCAAACAAACAACAAAGCTGCATTTCCCATTATCATTGTACTGCTGCTCTGGAATCAGGGAAAATAAAAACCTCCATCGGCAGATCTGGGTTTCTCAAAAAGTTGGCAGGGGATTGTACACGGAATGAAAAATAGACTGCACAAATCCTCAGAAAGCCACCAGAGGGTAGCAAAACATTTTAAAGAGCAGCTAACATAAGCCCAGGCAAACCAGCGAATCTGTACGTGCATTTATCTCCCTCCTTACTTTCCAATTACTGTTACAGTTCTTCAGGAGAGTCACACTTTTATTCATGCCTATCCATTCCCTTTTCAAAATGCTGCCCTGACTTCTTTGTAGCTGAGAAGGAAAATTCATATTCCACATTATTCCTGTCCTGCTCCTTGGGCAGAATTTTGTTTCTTCCTAATTTTCTTCACAGTGTCTTCATTACCGCCAGGCCAACTCCCTCCTGCAGCAGTCGGCAGGATGCAATACCATAATGGGATGGCACAACAGAACAATGGTATGGTAGCACACCATGGGGAGGTGCAAGGTGGGAAAAAGGGGTCAGCAGCGCAACTAGTTGTTTCCAGTGGTTAGGGGAAACCGGACACGTCAGTAACTCCAGGAGCCAGGATTACCCCAGCAGTCTTTCTTATGCAATGTTCAAGTAACACCCAGTCTGGATTGTTGATGGCCAGTCCTGAGGTTTTGAGTTTCTCAAAGCTGTGCAAAGTACAGAAGAGGGAGACAGACATGATATTTTTTGTAATGCTTTCCTCATCTCTCCAAAAGCTTCCATTCTCTACTTTGCAGATTCCAACCCAGTTACATGGAAAGCCCTTAGCTTCACAAGCACCTTAAGAGGCCAATGAACCAATCTCATCCTGGTCCCTTTCACATGGTTTCTGCTGAATGTTAGGGGAGGAAGACTTACAAGAACTTTTCATCATCATCATCATTATTATTATTATTATTATTATTATTATTATTATTTTATTATATCTTTAGGCTAAATTCCCAAGCCAGGGTGCAAGGAGTCCCATTGCCTTGTTTGGAGAAGCTTGAATGAAGCAAGGAGACCAGCCAACAGCTCAGGACAGAGAGGGAAAAAAAAAAAGGGGGGGGGGGGAATAGGGGGAAGGAGTCTGGCTTTTAAATAGCTTTTTCATGCACAGTCTGCAGGAACAAAAATAGCTCCTGAATATTTTAGTAAATCATTCCCAATAATTAAAATTGTGATGTGTTTACTGTCAATCCCAAATGCAGTGAAAGCCATCAGATGTATTATTCACTATAAATTATTCAGCCAGCTGCACTTGCAGAGTTGAAAATTTCCATTCACTTAGACTAAGTTCAAAGAAAACTTCAAGCCCTTAAATCAGAAATTCTTTCATATCAGCCCATTGCTAAAGTAAGACAAACTAACTTTCCCCTGTCTATCCTTTCAATTTAATACAGGTATGTCTCATCCAGTAGGTTAACACTGCATTGCAACTGACACTTTGCTCTGATTGTCAAGTTATATTTGTTCAGGGCAGCTGTTTTCAGTGATTACTGGGGATGGACAGAAGTCATTGAATACATCTTCCTCAACATGTGTCCTGGTCTGGAGTGTCCTACTGGTTCTACCCAGGTGCTGTGCCACACCTGCGGAACAGCCCTTTGGCATATTGTCAGGAAGCAGTGGGAGGTAGAGAAAATGCTCTTGCAGACTTCCAGGGAAAAGCTTCTGCCCCTGTTGAGAACTTGATTATCAGCCCTACTCCATCAATAGCAGGGAGATACATTGGCTCATAGGTTTCCTGAAGCAGACACCAAAGCTAAAGACATCAGAAGCATCTCCTTTTTGTAGCACTATGAAAATCCGTAGCATCATCTACATCCGGTCCAGAGCTCACTCCTCCATTACATCTTTCACATGAATTACAACTGTGAAGCAGCACACACTCAGGCAAAAGCACATCCCAGGCAAGATTCAATAATAGACCTTCTTAAATAAGAGTGTTTTCATTTTCTCATAGCTGAGGCCAGGATACCTCAAAGGACAACATAGTTTGGAAGCACTGAGGATCCCTGATAGGGTTCTCAGAGCATGGGCACTCTCAGATTCCCCACTGCCTGTCTACTATGTTTAGATGTTTTATATAAATTAATCTGTTATTACAAATTACTCAATCAAGTTCTCCCTGACCTTCAGCCTGAGACATTCTGTGACAAAACGGTGAGCTAAACTAGACCGTACCTCAATCTGCTTGGTGCGCATGATTCCAATTACAAAAATCACTTGTTTTCTTCATTTTTCTCCCAGTAATCTTTGTGCTTTTCATGACACACACAAGAAAGTTGTTGACATTCCAAACCATAACAAATACTTGACAAAAATAAGCTGCAGAATCTGTTTAGAAAGGGAGGGCTGCATTACTTTGCTACACATTTGCACAACAGACTCACTGCACTGACCCCACTGCCAGCATTCTTGTCACTGACACTGCCCCTTCAGTGAGAAGCTACAACCTGTTTAATGTTTTGTTACATCAAAATAAATACACCTACACAAGGTAACTCTCTCCCTTCTCTAGCCTGCAAAAAGCAAAACCAAAGATTTTCCTTTTTCTGAAAGATGGGCAAAGGGTATGGTGGGCAGCCCTCAAATTCTCTCCTGGCTGCTGTCCTGTCAGAGCACCATCTGTAGTACTCCTGCCAGTATGTCTTGAGTTCAATCCATGCCTTAAGTTTCTACTTTCTGAACTGTGGGGAGTCCCTTAGAGGTTTTGTGTGAACACAGACAGCAGTTCCACACAAATTCTGGGAAGAACATCCTGACTTATAAGACCTGAGAGAGTGGGCAGCTCACTATATGCAAACTGCTGATACTTTGCATCTCCAGTAAATGATTTGGACAGAGACAGCTGCTACCAGCTAACCAAAGCACAAGGCTCCATGTGCCATTCTTAGCCCCTCAACTATGCTCTTCACAGCAGTTCAGGTGTTTACTGATGTAGTTGAATTTCCCTGAACTCTGCAAGCCCTAGATTGGTAATGCACCTACATCAAGGAAGCTGCAGATCACCAATTTTTATGCCTGCTCACAGGGTGGCTTAGGAGGATACAACTTGACAATAAAGAAGATTCTTATAGGGAATGATGCCACAGGAATACCTGGAGGATTACTAATATCCCCTTTGGAAAAGATTGTGGCGATATGGGGAAACATCACATCAAAGTCACGGTTCCCTGCTGAGCACTTCTTTCCCTCCTCTGTGACGTGTCACACTGTCATTCCTAAATGTCACCTTGATGCAGAGAATGACTTCTCAGGAGGAGTCATAAGCTTGGAGCAACAAAAGCCACCTCCTTCAGAAATACACCCACAGAGGTGTGCAAGGCCAGGACAATCATATCATGTCAGGACATAATTAAAACTTCTGAGTAGTTACAGCTCCTCATTGACAGTCTTTTATGTAACCATTGAAAGCAATTAAGGTAACAACCTTTCCCACACTGACGTGTTTGCACAAACATAGAATTACAACACTGATGGAAAGGAGCCTGGCACACATTTAGCTCAGGGAACAAAAAAGCTTGTCAGGAGGTACAGAGCCCGGTTTCCATCCTTGCTGCTGCTGACTTCTGCAGGACATTGTGTCAAGCCCTGAAGGCATGGACACGGGCCAGAAGGTGCTTATACATTAATAAGCCTTTCTTGCACAGCAGATGCCCTCTCTTGGCTAAACACTCCCTTCGTGTAGAGGATCAAGGGTCTGCTGTTGCACAACTGACTGGCAATTTCATAGCTCAAGCTTGGACATGCTGGCTTTCTAGGGGCACAAAGAAATGACACTATGCCTTGCCTGGGATATTCGTGATTTCCTAATGAACACACTTGGCTGTGGTTTCTCAATTAAGAAACAACCACTCTAGGAGCCTACTTTTTCCCTAAACATCTTTCAGTTTGTGCAGAGCCAAAGTGGAAAATCAATAGTAGGCAAACACAGGTAAGGCAATACAGGGCAAGACGGCCAAATCTACAGAATGAGAGGAATTAAACCCACCACACTACACCACATTACTGCTTCTCCACTCAGTTTGGTCCCTTTGGCTCATCATATCTGTGTAGATGTTGCTGGTGGGCTTTCACAATCACAAAAAAAGTGCTCCCGTCTATGCAGAGCTTAGAGATTTCTGCTTCATGCATCAGTTCTTCAGCTCCATTTCCTCTTCGGCCAAGAACTTTGTCAGACATTACAAGTTACTCTAAACCCCAGGGCAGACCTCATTAGGAAGCAAATTCAGATGTACACTCTCACAGTGGCACACACAGAGAGGGAGAACCAATCACCTATGTCACCTAATACATGTATCCTGTGCCACTTATGGAGTCATAGGATGTCCTGTCTGGTCTGCAAACTGTTCTACCTGCATTAGTGCTACATCTGCCTGTACTAATGTGAATATCTTGGGCTTCCTGGAGAGACTGAAAAGGCACTAGACACAAGTGCTTGGCAACTGAACCTCACCCATAAAGCCTTCCTGAACAGGCCTGTTTTTGGCAAGTCAGACAATACACAAGAGGTTTTGCCAGCAGTATCAGCAAATGCTTCTGCTCTTGCTAAAAGCTTTGTGTCAGCCTGAATTGTTATATCACTTTTTAGCCCAGTCCCAAACATCTTTAAGAGTATCACCTCATAAATCTATCTCCCATTCTCTTCCTCATCCATTCGAACACCTTCCCTCATGAGCCAGGGACATGCCAGATGAGATGACTCAGAGTAATGACTGCGAGGTACTCCTCAAGACCCAGAATTTGCCCTAACACACTGCAGTTTTCATTCAACTGTTCTGTATGCGCAAAAATAGCAATACTGGTAGGGACCTTGTAACACCCACCGTGTACAGTTTCTCAGAGAGAGATCTTCTTTCTGTAATCATGAATAGTCCAGAATTTCTGACATGGTCTAGCTGGTATCAACATAGAGAACACAGCCCGTGTCTCAGGGCTGGAGTGCCAGGATGCCTTTCTGGAGGCTACACAAGCTGAGGTATAAGGACACGTGCTTAGTCTGCATTCTTACGTACCTGTGGGCCAGTGCAGGCTGAATATTTCTAACCCTGCACACATCTTGTTTCATCATGATATTCTCTAGAAAAAATGCCATTTGGCCTGATTTCCACCCCCTTCCTCTACCCCAAGTTTTGAAATACAGCAGTTTGGCTGACTGGGGAAAAAAGTTCACATCTCCCACTGAGAAAAACCGTGTGGGAAAAGAGCATTTGCAGAGCATGTGGCATAACAGGAAAGGATTGTCAGATTACCTGGAGAACTGATACTTGCCTCCACTAAAGCTCTATTTTTGTTCAAAGCCCTGCTTGCAAATTCTCAGAGAGCTGATAATACAGATTTTCTCTTTCTATTTCAGATTAACTGCTGCAAAAGAAATGGAGTACCCTCAAAATGTGTTATCTGTAAAGCTTCTGATTCACACATTTGCCATTTGGGGATATTAAGTATGTAAGCATTTTTAATGAAGATATATAACATCATAACAAAAAAAAAAAAAAAAAACATTCACAATTTTATCTATGAATTTAGTGTGCAATGACTCCAGCTTCCACAGTACCCTCATGCTGTGAGAGTGCTTTCAACACCAGTCTTCAATGCATTCACATCATGCAATGGAGAATCCACCAACCAAGACAGAGTTCTTCAAATGCATTAAACCCTCTTTGTCTTGAATTGATCCCATCTCAGATGTGCTGAGAGTTCAGTCTCTTCTTTTGCTACTGATTTTAATATAACTTTCCAACTGACAAAAACAGTGATGTGAAGCTTTGTAAAGTAAGATTTTTAAAGACAGAGTGGGCCAGAAAGATACTTAAATCCAGAATCTGAGGATAAAACATGCTGACTACAACCATACAGCCTAGCTCAGTCTCAAACACAGGCAAAAGTCTCTGTATCACTTATGTTTTAAGTTACAGTTTAACCTCTGACAGGGATACTGAGCCAGTCTGGCACAACGCATGGTGGGCATAATACTGACCCACAGCACCCATGGAGAAACATCGTGTTCACAGGGAAGGCAGTCCCAGACCCACACCTACTTGAATAAACTATGCCAAAAGTCCCCACACACTTTCCACTGCCCCTTCTCCCCAGGTCCCAGTTTTAGTTCATGCGGTTTTCCAGAATATTATCTTTTCCAATGTCTGCTTGTACAGACATTGGAAAACAACTTACGTTTTGTTATTCAAGGGTGAACTTCAAAGAACAAAGGTTACTCTTTAGTGAGCATCATCTTGATGAATAGACCTAACAAGGTCTCAGTGAAAAACCACAAGCTTTCATTGATACTCATCAATCTACCAATAAATGCACAGTCACAGAAATAAGGATCCTGCCACCCTTGAAACCTTCCTGAGATGCAGCACACTCCCTTACACCCATACACCATCAGTGGTCTTCAAAACTATTTGGCATGTGAGACAATGGAGACAGCACCTTCAGAAATACATGTCCAAAGTGATTAGGAAAGCTCCATAGCCATGGAGATTTTCTTTCTACTTCTTAATGGAGACAAAATGAATTGACTTGTATTGGTATAGCACCAGAGTCAGTCCATAATATTACACCTAGAAAAGCTTTTATGCTGTATGTTAATGCTGTATGCTTTGCATATAGAAAGAAAGCATAGAAATAACACTATGAAAAAAATTAATTTTTTTATGGCCCGAACTCAAACTTTTTTCCTCCAGCAGATGTAAGCACAAAAAGTGGGATCCAAATTTAACCAAGAGCCAACCTTGGCATCAGACTATTGCTGATACAACCATATGGTTAGAAAGATTTTTCTCTCCCTCCGTTAGCTACCACCTCACATTTTGTAAAAGACATGTCTTACAACCACTATCAACATCTATTATAAAGGCATCTGCCTTCAATGATAGAGAACTGGAAGTGGTACGACGAGGTGCAGATGACACGGTGCTTAGTGCAGTTACCAGTGCTTGTTGATGAGAGGGCACCAGCACATCTTAAGGAGCTACTTATGCAACTCTACTGCTGGCAGTGAGGTGTGGAATACAAAGGTGTATCTGAGTTGCAAGTGAAGCAGGGTTAAGGGAAGGGATAGAGTATTTAGAAGCAGCAGGGGGGAAGTGAGGGTGGATTCAGATTCAGGGAAAATACAGGACTGGGGGTGCAGAGACACCCCAGACACTTTCCTGGCCTGCTTCAGCAGCTTCCCCAACAGTCCTGCCTGCCCCACATAGCAAAGGAAGGGCTCCTTGAAGCCAAACCTGCCCAGGTGTCTCCAGCACAAAGGTAAGAATCAGTGCAGACCCACCCACAGTGCTTAGTGCCTTATGCTCACAGAAATGTCACTGGGATGCTACCAGGTACAAAAGCACCTCCACAGCCAAACAGCCATGTCTGCACAGCGCTGTGCCAGGCTCTAGCCATGCTGCTGCAATGTCACCCCAGTGACTGCACTTGAGGCAGACTCTGTGAGCTGATTAAAGTGATCACAGATGATCCAGACTACTGAAATTTAATGGCAGGAGTAAGTAAGTGAAGCCATTGCAAATGTGACATTGAATGAGGTCCACAGACAACTGCCATGGCCCAAAAATGTCAAGTGCCCTGTTCCACAAACCCACTAGCATGGATCATCACTTTATATAAGTTCACCATAAATGCTTAAAAACCATCTGAGATAAACCCCAAGCAGGTTATTACTCCTTATCACAAACTCCCTTAACTTTAAGCCTTTCATTAGTGTAACCCCCATACTGGCACAATATGAGGCCCTATACCTTCTGCACATAAGCATCAAGAGTTGTGAATAATTTACAAGGGACATGAACATGCTGCTGTTAGCACGCAAAGGAACTGCTCACACTGCAGCACACACGCATGTGTTGCTACCTCTGGGGAAGGAAAAGGGTGAGGTGGGGGCAGCTGTAATGTCACACTGGGAAGTTGTTGCTACATCATGGCTCTTTGGTGACTTAGCTAACAAACTTGATATATCCAATTTAATCTAGAAAGCAGAGGGTGCTAACAGGAATCCCTATTGCAGGTGCAGCAGAGAGGGCAAGCATGAGCAAATAGATAAAGGAAAGGATTTGTCCCAGGAGACAACCCAGCTGCAGGCTGCATGTCACCCATCAGCCATGGGAGGTGAAGCCCCAGGACTATCAGTCCACACTTCTTTGCAGCCAAGACTAGCCTAGGCTGGAGAAAGTGAGAGTGGTCTTTCTTTGAATTTTGGGCTCCACAAAGCATGAGGTTCATGGGAAGTGAAAGAGAAACCATGGCACCAGCAACTCCTTACTGCATTGCAGAATCTCATTCTCATATCCGCTTCCAAAATCTTAAAATCAAAACTACAGCATGTAGAGCATCTGCCTTGATTTTCAAACACGGCACAGAGAACTACCACCAAGCTGGATAAAGAGCAATGGACTTCTAAGTGGATGCCACAGGCTAAATTAATTGAGCCACAGATTACACAGACGAGTACACAAGCCTAGTAGGTGTCATACCAGTGGATTGTACCTTTTGAATGACAACCTCAGAATCTGAAGGATGCATGAATTCAGTTCTGCAATAATGACCCCGTGCAGAGCTTAGTGGATCAAAGCTATTAGAGACCTGAGCACTGGAGTCCAAAGCAAGTTGTTCAGCCTCCTACATCTGCAACATAAAGTTACATCAATCACAAAGTAAACTTTGTAAAGCTGATGAACCTTGCAGAGTGACAGATCTACCACTGCAGTAACAACGCCTCCTCAGTGTTCGTATTTGCAGACGGGCCTTTTCATCAATGGGAATCTTAACTAAAATATTGATTTAGTCTTGGCCAAATACTTTTGCACACAAAGCAAATAAGTACAAATTACAACTACTTATATATCCTATATATGGTAACACCATCACATGCTTAGTTACATGTACAGCTTTTAAATAAACACAATGTTTTTGTCTTATAAATAAATTACAGAACTGGTAGAAGGTTTCCATCTGAAGTTTCTGTGAAGGCACTTCTTTCTATTCAGCTCCAGTAATTTAACTTAGTTAAAAAAAAAGTCTTAAAATTACTTGCCTCTTTGATAGAGAGCAGGAGTTACAGAAGCACATCATACTTTGGTAACTTTCCCTCCAAATGGGTTTCAACAGGACAAGGAAAACGGTAACTAAAGGCTGTAAGACTAGTTTTCCATGGGTACTGCCCAGCTCCTAGCACTTATGCCATGTCACTCCTAGGCATAGTAGAACTACAGCATTAACAACAGGTAGAAGATTCAAGGGACCATAAGTTTTGAGGCACATCTCAGGAGGCTCACAAATTGCTTTGCTGTTTCACAACGCTAAGCAGAGTGAGGACAAAGGAATGAAGAGATGAAAGACCAACCCAAACTTTGGTGTAAAGTGGAACAAGCTGATAATTGCCATAGCTAATTGCTGTTCAACAGGTAGGAGCTTGGGCAGCCCTTAGAAACACTCTTCCTTCACTTTACTTCACTTCCACTTCCTTTCTTTACTTTTCCTTCACCCTTAGTTATTTACACCAATAAGAGATTAGAAGAAAGAAGGAGAGGCAGCAATAGCAGGAGGGAAGAGAAGGGTAATTAATGCTGTCAAGACTGAGAAGATCAGTAGGGTCCTAGTGATGAGAGAAAAGACAAGAGGAAAGAAAGCTACTGACAGGCATTTAGTATTTCAAGCACAGAAAGGTTCTTGTGGCTAGGGGTGCTGAAGTGAGACTTGTTCATTATTACGACTATGACAAAGCAGAAAAAACAAAAACCACATTGATTAAAGCAGCAGGCATCTCCCTTGGATGTTGAGACTCAGCAAGGGGCTGCAGCTTCCCAAGGAGGCAAGCATTTAGATTTCAGCTATTCCAAGACATGGACCATATGTTGGGGCCATCTGGAGGCTGCTTTATTTGATGGATGTTGGATGCCTCTAAATGCACCAGGGAAGGGAACTGAAATATTGGTAACTGATTGATGCTGAAGACACTTAACTAAAGATGACCCCACTTCTTTAAAATTCACGCTTTCTCTAGAGGAGAAGCTTAGAAATAGTCTTCCCAGTGGAGATGATAGCTTCTGTGGCTTTCAAAAAAGCAGCAGCTTCTGACGAAGCATGCAGTCATCACTGAACTGACACAGCTGGTATATTTAGTGGGGTGGCCTTAGCTATGCTTTCAGCCAGCAGTCAACAGCTAATCCATGGCACCAAATGGAGCCTCCCATTCAGCACCAGACCTGGATTGTCACCACATCAAAAGATGCATTGTGTCAATGGATAAAGACATGGATAAAGCTTATGCTTGCAGAGACCTCCTTGCGCTTTCAGCACCTTTTGAGGATGCTTGCCAGGAAAAGAAGCTCTACTGGAGCACCCATTGCAGTGCAATACAAAGAAGCAGGGGAGAGGACACGTGTGCAGCAGCTTCTGGCTGACAACTCTGCAGCACAGCTCATGAGATATTTTTCTTTCATCGCTGGAAGACAGGATGCCAGGGCCCTGACACTAACAGGTCAGATAACAAAGGACAAGTCAGGCCCCTGCCCAAGCCATACCAAATCCTTATTTTGCAGTTCAAAAAAAAAAAAAAAAAAAAAAAGTGTTAAAAAGAAAACCAACCCAAAAGCCCCAATATAATCACAAACCAAAAACCCAAATACTTTTGAAAGCAGTAGTGTTTCTCCATATTTGAATATGCTTCATGTCTAACAGACACCAGAAATACCTAAGTTGCAAAAGGCCATCAGGTAGGAACCCACCTGTCCAACCATAACTAGGCTTTTTGCTGAGACCTGTGCACAGAATGATGTTTTGTCTCACACCGATAGAAAGCACAGAGAGCTCTGACTGTGCAAGCAAAACAAAACAAGCAAAAGAGCCCAAAACCACATCTCTAAGAGCAACTTCCAGGAAGCAGCTTCACAGACTACCCTGCACTTCGTCCCTGCCTGGAAAAACAACAATAAACAACTTTTCTTCAATAACAGAGCTTGGGAAATCATCTGAGTACAAATGCTCATTACACTGAGCATACAGTGACCTCCATGACACACATCCAAGGACAAAGTGTAAGACATGGAGCCATTCTACAGCTCTTCCCAACAGCCTTTCCCCAGCTTGCTGCACCATTTTAATAGCCCCTGGGATTATGGTGCATGGTGCACCGAACTGCCGTATTATAACCCCCAGGGCTTGGCAACGTGATGCCATCCTGTTGTGTGCTCTGCTTCTCAGGGAAAAGAGGAGACCCTTTCAGAGGCTGTCAGCACCCTCACTGCAGTGGCCTGAGCCTTGGAGATTGTGTGCAGGCTTTGCACACTGCTTGATTGGGCTGAAGAGCAAGATTCTGATGTCCAATTTCCCTGGTGTGGTTCTGGAGATTGGGAGCTGTCTGACAAACCCTGATTTCTCTTGGCTGTTGCTGAACAGTCCTTTGTGAGGGCAAACTGAATCAGGTGACAGAGCTGCGACAACACTGGCTAAGAGTTGGCCTCTGCTTTGCAGTGTAATAGGGATATATCTTTGGAAAGGATCTGGGGGCAGGACAACTCTGTTGGGGGATTTTGCCACTTAATCTTTGCCCACAGAGGACCTCAGTTAGCTGTGCAGTGGAAGTCAATCTGGTGTCTTTGAAGTTGGCGGGGTTTGGCTAAGCACAGGTTACATCTCACAGGATGTCTTCATTAGCAGGCAGCAAAATGATGATGCCCCCTTATACATCTAGAGCTCAAAATAAAGGCAAAGCAGAGTCCTTCCAGCCCTCATCCCCACTCAGGCTGCAGCTTGTGCTTTACATAGTCAACTCAGACAACGACTGGGATTTGGTAAAGTCAAGTGACAAGAAAGTACAGAGGAAGGGTTATAAATATGCATCAGAGTCTCAGGCTGGAGATCAAGGGCAATTTTATGAGAAAATCATTTTAGAATCAAAGAAGTGGTGGTGAGGGTATATGCGAATGTGCAAAGCTTCTAAATGGCAAGCAAAAAATCCAGTCCTTCTCTCCTGGATAGGAGCAATGGAGAGCATTGCAACTGCGATCTGACACAGGAACTTTGGAGACTTAAATCTCCCTTTGTCTTCCCCAAGCTATAAGCTTTTTGTGATGGAGGCTGTCTTGAGTACACAGTTGTTCACCTGGTAAAATGTCAAAGGAACCCATTGCATTTACTGACAAACTAGAGCAATAATGCAGGTTTGGATGCAGCTGCATGCCTCTATCAGGCAATCACAGTCCCATGCTGTGTGTGGAAACCAAGTATTCATCAATAAGTGATAGCTCCAGGGATCCCCACTGCTAGTATTGAGGAAATATTGACACTAATACAGTGAAACTTTACTTCAAAATAGGGACTTTTTAATCAGGTTCTAAACAGCTTCAAAGTAAAATGCACAGAGTGAGTCTGTTTGGGATAATTTACTTGAACAGACTTCTGATTAGTCAGCAGTTCTAATGGTGATTTATCTCCCCTTGGCCTGGGAAACAAAGAATCAGCACAAAAAGTATAAACTGATAGTAGTGCTTAGACCTCATCTACTAACAGAACAGAGAAATGCTGTCCTCCTTGCCAGAAATATTCTGGGTCGTGACAGTTACCAGGAAACACATCAGATACACTTTGCAACATTAGCTTAGTTTTTTGGGAGAGCCACTCAGAACACTGCAATGCACAGGAAGGAATGCAGGGAAACAAGTGATGCTGCACTCATTTCCATGGTTCTGGAACTGCTAAGTTTTCTAGCTCAGCATTATGAACCCTGGTGAGCCAGTGTCAGCTTTATCTTTCAAGTAGTTGTCCCACTTCTATATTCTTGAAAAAACAACTAACTTGGAGGAATGCATGGGCTGCTTTTCCTAACGAAAACTAGGCAATAGGCAGAGCCCTGCTCAGCCAGGAGTTCTCCACACATTGTATATAGTTCACTACAGCCACATATTAGCATCAAGGTGCAGCACTCACCTTACTCAGTCAATTATTGGCAGATTTGGGTCTCGGGTTTCTTACAAGTCCCTCCTCTAAGCCTCCCACTGCTCCAGCAGCACCTGGGCAGGGTGAGACCATGTGTGCACTCAGCTGCAGTGCAAGGATGGTTGAGGCAGCTATTCTAGAGACTGAATTGTCATCCTTTACTGTCCATGTGAGCAGCTGACTCTCAAGCATGTGTGGCTATTATCTGGGCCCATATGTTAAAACAAATAATATCTGTCTTGCATCTGCAAAAACCTTCCACCCTACAAATGGTACACCTGGTCTTCCCATTGCAAGGGGATGCAAGGGGAGCCATTAACTTCAGTAGGTACAGGAACGAAGTCCATTAAAGCTTACTGCATACTAGCATGACTATCTCCATTATTGGGGAGGTAAACTGAGACACAGAAGGGCACACTTCCCTTCAAGGTCACATAGTAAATCTACTGCAGAGCAGAAACAGAAATCAGTGCTTCTCATTTCCGCCCAGGCTTTGACCATAATTACAAGTGAGAGACAAAATTTGGCTCCCATTCTAGAGGTTGGGGAAGTTCAGGACCCTGAATCTATTCTTGCTTTTGCTTTCTGCTTCAACGTGTGACTTTGGATAGGTCAAATTTTGAACCTGTTCATTTGGAGTGACTGACCATGCTTAGGTTCCCCATATACGCAAGATATATCCATTAATAACAGGTTAAGCAGCTTCTATGCAAATGTAACCATTTTGTGCACAGAGAGAGGTGGTATGTGTGTCTCATTTTGATAACAGTCATCTTCTGGTAACAGCTAGTTCTTTGTCTGCTGCACCCCATTAGAGAGCAGTAACAGCAGTGTCACTCACCTAGCAGACACCTCAATGACAGATGAGCTCACGTAAGCTAAGGAAACCTCAAGAACACAAATCTGCTTTATCTATTCACTACACTCGAGGGAACATGCACACTAATTCAAAGAACAACCTTCCCATCCCTGCCCAGCTGACCTGCCTCAAACCATCTCCATCCCTCCGAGAAGAAGCATAGCTCAAAGGACCCTCCTTAGCCAGGAACCATTCTGCTGTGAACAAAAACTGCTTAGGTAAAAATGCCACTGTTCGAACTAAACTTTTTCAATGGAATTGCTGTTTAAAAGTGAGCTTACAGTTTAAACAAACAAACAAAACCCATTCCAAACAAACAAAAAGCTCCAAAATCAACAAAAGCAAACAGCAGGGAGACAAGCTTCTTCCTGCAGCAATGCCTGTTCAGACTCCGGCTCGGCCCAGCTTGAAGCAGTGCTTGGATGTGTCACCTGCACAGTCTCTCCTCCGAGTTTTACACAACAAAGTTTGAAAAGCTTCTGTTTACAGACAACACGCACCAAATCCTCGTGTCTTTGTTTTCTTGGCTGAGTGTTTTTTGCAAGACAGACCTCATGTTCTCTGGCCAGACAGTGAGCTCAGCTGCTCTGCATCACAGTGAGCATCACACACCCGGCAGTGACTGCCACACATTTCTGCAAGATTTGTTCCAAATGCTCATTAGGTCACATACACATCCTTGGGAGATAATGGTCAATATTAACTCTTTTTTCACAGGAAACTAGTGTCATCCTCACTGTAAGGATAAACCAAAACTTGAAGACATGGGTCTTCTTGCCCCACAGTTCAGCAGACATTCATTGTCCCAGCTGACTGCTATATTTTCACTGCTGCTGAGCAAATTCCAGTTGAAATGAATAGACTTTGGAGTGTTCAACACTCTTAAAAGTCAGCATAGAAGAAATCTTGGCCCTGGCAAATTTAGTCATAATTTTGTCTTTGAACACTCCTAGAGCTAGGACTTCATTTATAGTACTCAGAATTGCAATGTCTCCAGTAAACCTGCCCAAAGCTATACAGTGAATGAATAAATAAGACCACTACTGTTTTCTGTTTGGGTATTCTACATAATACAGACTAATACATAGTCCTGAATAGATTTCTATGAAAACTGGAGCATAAAAGCATTCAATTGTGATTTTAACATTTCTAGTGATGGAGAGTTCACCATAATCATCAGTATCAGATACTGTTCCCATGACTAATTAGCCTCACAGTTAAGCTTAAATTTACTTCTGATCAGAATGTGCTCACCTTACATTTCCAACCACTGGATCTTGCTGTACATTAAAGAGCTGTTCTCCATCTAGATACCAGACAGATCAGATCACTCTGATTAATGAAATTCCTGGAGACTCTCATTATATGTTGATATTTTCTGGTCATTATCGTCCTGTTCTCTGACTTCTGTCCAATATGCTTTTTCCTTCCCAATATCTTTTTTTTTGATTACAGGTATCAGAAACTCCCTCAGTTATTTTTCAAGAGATCACACCAGTTCTAATTTCCAAGAAAATGTAATTGCCTTACTACTTCTCTGAATTTCTGTGTCTGCTCTCTTACAAATAGCATTTACCTGTATTCAGTTACCAGAAGCAGCTTCCCAGGCTGGATGTTTGATTCTGGGGGAGGAGTTGGACCCCTATTGAGCTTGTAATCACAGGCACATGGATGGGAACAGGGAGTGCTCAGATTAAATCCCAAGACCTCTGGTTCAGCTGACTAGTCAGTGGTCCTGCACCTTTTCAGACTTGCTGTTTCTCAGAAATAGGCCACCCTCTCAATTCTCTGTACTCAAGCAGAGAGTACTTTATACTGCTTTTACAAGTAACACTTTACATACCATTTGCTTGTACTAATTCACTGAGCACTCAATGTCTCTCTGTAAATGATCTGTCCTCATTTTCCTTACCCTTCTTCCAGGTTACACATTATTGAGCAGTGAACAGTCATGACCTGACCTCAGACAGACCCCAACGAAAAGCCTCAAGAGCCGAACTCAGTGTCCTAAATCGCACTTTGCCACTCTAGCAGCCACATCATAGTCCCATTTGTAGTTTGCAAAATAGACTCTATTTCACAGATTAAGTTATTACTTTTCAAGACTGCTATAATAATGATACTTAATATTCTGGAGCAATTTACATTTTCAAAGAGCTGCAAAAATGTTAATTAATAGCATGCTTATACCAGTCACCTTAAAACTGCTGCTCTGCTGCAACACTCACATTCACACTCATTCCAAAATAGTATCAGAAATCATTTAACTCCCATGCTCCTGGTAAACTTTCATTATACCAATTATTTGAGCCTAATTTAAGGTTCATTAACAGAGTGGATCTAAGGATATTAATACGAGCCTTAAAAAATTAATGTAATTTCTACTTTTTATTAGAAGACCAGAGAAAAACTTGTATTACAAAAATCTCGGTATCCACTGAATATGTTGCACAGTACTATGTTTTCAATGTCATTCATAACTGCAGAGAAACCTGACTTGTAACTGTAATGCAGCACTTCTAAAATTCACAATCTTTACTCTTTGCACAATTCAGCTACAATAACCTTTGAAATCCACTGTAATGGTGAATTATATTGGAGGAGACTGGCACAAATTCACAAAGGATCATCTGTTTATAAGAAAGAAACATCCACAGGTTCTGGCTGACACATTTTATGAGGAATATAACACTCCTTTTTTAGGGAATAAACCAAATATCAGAAGTTGGGAAGACGTTTTTCCCACAGAAGCATTGATCTGCTGCTATTATTGAGAGGTGCCTGTGAAATGTTGGCCCTTGGACCCAGTCAGAGAGATAAAGGAC
Organism: Psittacula echo; assembly: GCF_963264785.1. NCBI lineage: Eukaryota > Metazoa > Chordata > Aves > Psittaciformes > Psittacidae > Psittacula > Psittacula echo. The sequence goes on along the minus strand of NC_137740.1, from coordinate 26,401,454 downwards.
AAAAGCAACTATAAATCTTAGCTAGGGTGATACCTTCTATTAGTTGGCACTTACCAGGCTCATAGCTGGACGTGAACTTCATAAACCCTTTAAGGTATTTAGATTCAAATGTTTCTACATTGCTCAGCCTCTTAAGAGGTTGGCAGAGCTAAACAGGCACTTTAAGAAGTGCTGGCACAAAACTTGAAAGTGAAATCACCAAAAAATGTCCCTGCCATAGATCTGGAGAAATGCTGCCAGTGACTCTTGAAACCTAATTTCATCCATCACCAACAGCAATACACAACAGAAAGCAGCTTATGCAGTGCCCTGCTGAGCATCATCTGTTTAGTGTGTATACTGCATTTTTTTAAAAATGTGTGAAAAATGAAAAACTATTCAGGTCCAAATGCTGAATTTGCAGACTCCAGCATTATGCCAGGCAAGATGTTGTTCTTTAAGCTTGTCAACCTGAAAGACTTATATTTAAAGGAAGTGGCTTGCTTGCGTTACAATGTTTGAGTGAGACAAAGTCCATCTGGAACAGGTACACAGCAGGGTCAGCAAGATCAGCTGACAAAAGGGGCTGTGCATGACGAAGACTAAAGCAGCTTGGCCCATTTAAACCTAGCAAAGAAAAATGCAAGAGGGAATATGATCATCCCTGAGGTATTTATAGGACAGCATTGGAGCCCAGTGCAGACAAATATGGACACGAATACACATAACCTAGAAATTGGGAAGTTTTGATCGACACAGGGAAGCTCTGAAACAGTTTCCCAGCACAACTACAACTTTTAAGAGGGCACCTGAAGTTCATGAGTGTGGTGTAGAATGTGGTTTTCAGCACTGGGAGGAAGCTAGGCCAGCTAGCCAAGGAGGTCTTTGCCCCTCCTTGTCCAGTATAATAGCAGATTGTTAAAGCAGAGAGGGATTTTAATCAACCCACCCTTCTCCAAACATGGCTCAGTTTCCCACCTATGGGCCAGCCACTGTCTAAACGTTTTCTATCTGCTTGGAAACACAAATACTTTGAGGAAAAACTCACATTGATGTTTCTCTCCAGATAATAACAGCTGCTCTCTATTAGGTATTTTACAGATTTACTCTTCCTAAATGCTCACTCAGCTCAGTGAAAGTTTGAAAGGAAAAAGAACAAACTAGGAACTCAGGAGTTTGATTAATGAGGGCTATAGCCAAAACCAGCCAACTTCAAGCAAGAGCCAGCACTGGGACTTGCATGCGTTCAAGCAGGAGTAAACTTTACTTATGTAAAAGCTGAGCTGTCCTCAACCCTGTGCAGGGGGTTGGAACCACCCCACCGCCACCCCCCCAACAAACAAACAAACACAACAAACAAAAAACCAACCAAACAAAAAAAATCAAAAACCACACACACACAAAAAAACAACCCACACAAAAAAATCCCACTGCTGCCTCAGTTAGCTGTATATGTAGGCTCTGGGCAAAATATACACAGCCAGCAGCAAAGCAGCCAGGCCTAAGGAGGTCATTTACTGCATGAAGAACTGCACCAGCCCTTTGCAGCATGAAAGAAGCAAAGACCCAGCTATGACACCAGCCTTACCCATGGAGCACTTCACCTCTAACTCAGGTCAGATGCTAAAGCACCACTGCAGTCTACCAAGAACTTCCAGAAGGAGAGTATGTCAGCTGCATGGTACGTGACAGATGTCTGGGCGCACAGACAGTCGTATTTTCTACTTAAGTGCTTGAGACATGAGGGATCTTCCACTTGGAGATACGCTTTCACACTATGTTTATTCTCTGTGCTTCCTCACGAAACAATTCCAAATACCTGGATCTCAAAATCCCAAATATCCATTGCAATTGATCTCACTGCACAACAGGCCTGGAATTTGCCTTAAGAGAAGCCAACCTGGTTTTGTCCCTGGCTTTGTCCTAACTGAGGACAGAGTGAACTGAGAAAAAAATCTTATTTGACTACTGACATAGGCTGTGGGACTTGTGCTGAGAAACTGAAGTATTTGCCTATTAAGTCCAGAGGGAAATTTCTCTGAAAAAAACCATCAGGCAACATTATCTGACTACTTTCCTTACAACTAGGAACTTGTCAGTACTCTTTCTCATCACAGAGTCTGCCCCATTTTCCTAAACAAGTTACAGTATAGACAGAAAACTGATTTTCTGTCACATTTACACTGACCAAAAGAAACCATGCTTTACCCCAGGCAGCCTAACTTATTCATAAGATAGTCTCGTACCAGGTGTCACAACTATGATTTATTTATAAAGCATACTTGATCTGACATGTTTCGAAAATATGTTCCACTTAGCTCTGAAACATATGATTATTGGAAATCAATATATATAATAATTGCCCTGTACATAGGTATAAAAGTCCTGCTACTACACTCAGTGAAGAATCTGCGGTTGTATATGAATATGTGCACTGTGGCCTAAGGAGGGAAAGAGAAGCGACCATGGGCATGACAAGCCTGCTGGGTATCACCAGCACCTAGTTTCTACTGCTTGAGGAACATGATGTTTTCCTTTAGTAGGAGACCCGAGATGAGCTCATAACATGGATGGCTGGGAGCGATGGCCTGGGCCATGCACTGAAACACTGGACGTGCACTACTGGATAAAACCAGTGCTCAACTGGGCCAATGGTCTAAAAATTATCTGACCCTGCCAAGCCTCTGCAGGCACGCTAAGCATGCCTGTCTGTTTCCTGCCCTTCCTCACCCCCAGGATCACCAGTGGTGCTGGTGCTTGCTCCCTTCACTTCCTAACAGAAGAGGCTTGCTTCATGAGCAGTCCCCAACAGCTGACTGCACAAGCTGTGGTGATGATAGGGTTTTGTGAAACAGAGCTTGAGAAACGAAAATGTTTTCATGGGCTTTTAAAAGGGATAACACAGAGACTATGCAACAATTAAACAGGAAGATAGATGCCTTCTAGCATCCTGCTGGAGAGTTAGAGCCACCAGAGTTTCAGGGAAGTTTTCATACATTTCTCCTTTTACCTCTTGCAATACAAATGTCTCATTGGCTGCATCAGGAATGCACTCTTTCTTCTCCTCCTCCCAGCAACCTTTTCCAAACTGCCCTAGGCTCCAGCAGCCCCAAAGTACAGGCACCAGGCTCCATGGTGAAAGCTGCACTCACCAACATCGAAAAATATAAAATCCCTCAGCACTGCCTGATCTTCACCTGCATGCTGTCAGTAGAGAAGCAATTGCAAGTATATTCAGAACCCCCTGGTAAATATTTGCAAAAGCCATGGAGAAAAGTGCCACAGACTTCAACATCTTCTGGATCCAAGCAGGTGGCCCTGTGTTCAGAGGCGCAAACTCTTAAGCTAAGAATATGTGTACTCGCTGGTTTATCAGCATGCCTTCTGCTCTGCCAACACCATCTAGAAATGTCAGATGTTACATTTAGGAGGATTTTTAGGGCTCAAATCTACCATCAGGTTATAATGAGTAAGTCACCACAAACCTGCAAAAACTTGTATCAGTAGCACCAGTGGAAAGAGCCTTTTCCCAAGATCAAACATCCATTCAGAGGTGATGTGGAGAAGGAGCAGGGTCTCTGAAGGCTGGCGTTTTCTTTCAGAAAACCTATCACATGGCTGAAAGCCCTGGGAAAAGAAACCCTCCCTCATTTTCATAAAGTTTGGGACAGACACTATAGCAAAGAGGCCTGCCAAGAACATAGAGAGAATAAGCTGAATTTAGGAAAAAGCAGTTCATATCAAGCTCCTTTTTTTACCATGTCATTAGAAGGCTGGCTCTGCAACACAAGGAGCATCTAGCAATCAGTATGAGGTGGGATGACAGGTAAGAAAGCAGCAGCTGGTATCAGAGAGGTTTAAGAGCTTCTTTCAGACTGGAACCAATCACACCTACAGCAAAGGATATTCAACCAGCCTCAACTGCTGTCACAGCTCCTGCTAGATGGGCTCACAGTGCTGGCCTGACAGAGAAGAAATCTAGGAGGCACAAGGTCCTTTCATCCTCAAACTGCCCACACAGCATGGCAGGAGCAAGTCATCCATATAGTTTGTTCGAAGTCTGACCTTTCTTCATGGTCACCCAAAATCAGAAATCACTCCTGAAAAAAATGGCCAGAAACTGTCCATCCCGATGGAGTTACAGTTTCACCCACCAAGGACAGCACTGAAGAGCTCAAACAATATTAAAGCCACTCTGAATCATCAAGGCTCAGGGCAGCAAATAATTATTATATTCAACACATCATAGTGCCTTGGCTTGGCCTTGCAGGGGGTCAGCCAGAGACTTTTATCTTGTATTTGTCCCTATCTTTCTCAAGAAACAAATTATTTAAAATGATTAATTGTTCTCAACGGTAATTAATTATCCCCAAGTAGTGAACTGAAATGACAGACTGATATTTCTACTTGAATCCTCAGGGGAAATTGGGTTGTCTTGCTATGCTCTCTAAACCTGACATAAAGTTAAAAATAGGAAGTTTAATATGCAGCCTGTAGGACTTTTTCTGCCTATAAGGCAATCCCAAGGGATGTCTCAATTCAACTACGAGCTTACAAAGTCCTGCTGTCCTAGAGAAGGCAGTGACATTTATTTCCTTCTTATGCAGCCCAGGCTCAATGAAACACTAGCAAGAACCAAAGAACTTTGTCAATACAACTGAAGATAAGTTACAGCAAAAGCTTTAAACATGTAAGTCATCAGTGAAGCCTGCTTAAAGCCACATGCTAGAAACAGCATAAGGAAAACTAGAGATTTTAATTTATAGTGATCGCCAGGAGCAGATGTCATACCTACAGATGAGAGCCAACTGGGTCGGCAAGTACAAACGCATCCACATTTCTGCTATTAATTAGCTTTGGTGGGTTGGAATCTGCAACTTGGACAACAAATCAGTTTTGTCTTAAAGATGATTTTCCAGTTCAGGTTTCTAGTCCTGAAATATTTGCTACCTGGTGTGTATTTGTTACCTTTTTCACACAGATCAAAAATCAAGACTATTGAAAAAATATTTTGGTTCATTCATATGAGCTCTTTATCCAAAGTAAAAGTTGTTCTAAGCTCATTTCATCAGAGTTGTTTTTCTGTTTCCATAATAAAGCAATATCTTGAAGTAAAAATGTGGAAATTCCCAAAGGATTAATCTAATTTCTCTCCCTGCTGAAAAGACAGTGTGTTTCCCTAGTGCAGTTCTAATGAGAAAACAACTACTGAAAGTGAACCAGGCCTTCACTCAGGATTAAATCCCCCTGTGCTGTAAAAGCCAGGCTGGCTGGTTGTCAGGTGTTCTTTAAAGTACTGAGAGTTTGTTTAGGGAACATCTATTTTGAGAAAGAGGAAAAAAGTCTTTTTCTAGATCATCTTAAGTAACAGCACCTCTGTCTCTGGTATTTGCACAGCTATGCTAGAGAAACTCAGCCACTCCCACAGGCAGGCTCCCCAGCAACACCAGCACGTCCAATTCCTCCTGGGAGGCTAGTTTAGGTCTGGCAGGGTTTGTCACAACTGTTATGACTTTCGTCCTGAGTTACCGACTTCAGGAATATCTGACCGGCCTGCCAGACCTCCTGCAGCACTGCACTAGTTTAACTAATCCTCATAGAACATGGAGCAACGAGAAACACTGCAAAGGCACCCAACTGAGGTTTGGAAACAGAAATCCCTTTACCAGCCAAGTTTGTTCAGTTTGTTTGTTTTTCTATTATTCATAGTGTCTTAAATTCCCATTACTCTCAACTATAGCATAGCAGTTCTTTAGGGTAATGATACAGATTGTTTCCATAACTGTAAGTTTATACCTGTAGCCATTTCAGGTGAAAACTCCTTCAAGCAAAAGGGCTCTTTGGCATAGGCATACAGCTATTTCTCCCACCCAGCTTTCCTCAGCCCACTTCTAGCTGTGTCAATGGGGTTGCTGCAAGCTCTTTGACACTGATCTCTGTGCCATCCCTTACAGGCCTGTTTTGTCAGAGTGATGGTATATTTCCACACGTTTCGCTCTTGTCATGCGGCTTGGATATGCCTGCCTGAAAAACATGCCTGGCTCTCAGCACCGTCACACATGCCGCTGCACAGTCTGATTAAAAGCTTTAATACAACAGTAAACACAGGCTCTGAGCAGGCTCAGTTTAAGCCACAGCTTTCAATGTTTATTTCCCTGGGAGGATGGGACCCCAGCCCAGCCACAGTACCCTGTGTGAGAGCATCCAACAACATGCTGTCCCATATGTCATTTCCCATGGGTGTGCTGGAGCTGCTCCAACAACACGGCAGAGCTGCCTACCCGTGTCCAGCCCAACGTGTGTCTCAGTCATGCTGCAAATGCAAACATGCAAAACTGACTGTGATGGAGCCACTGCAGAGCACAGACCCCCACGGCACATCCAGCGCAGCCCCCTCCCTTTCTGCTCGGCTTCAGCCCCACAGCTCTGGCACCCAGATGTACTAGCTGGGAACCCTGCAAGGCTAGTGTGGTGCAGCCTTTTCCAGCAAAACGTGACCCCTCCTGTACGCCTGAATCAGCCATACTCTCTACTTTGTGCTGCCCCATCCTCTGTGTTAACCTCTTTCTGGAAAGATGAGGTTACAGACTTTACTTGCGGTTTCAGGTTGTTGTTTGGTTTTTTTTCCTGTCCCCTAAAATGAAAGGAGCTTTACGGGGCACAAGCCTTCTGGTGAAGTTTACAGGTGGCTTACTACATGATAAATTTATTATGTGTGCATCCCCCAACTTTGTTTCATTTCAATACAGCACTGTTCTTGCTAGCTAACTTTATTGGTTTTCCTTAATCTTATTGAGTTCATGTGCAACAAAACTTTCGTGCTGACAGGTGAGAAATAAGCCTTTTACTAATCAAAAAACATTCAAACCCCTAAGCTTTTACTACATGTGCTTTTTCAGGGATATCATACTGCTATTACTAAAACCCTTGCAAGTGACAAAAAAGTTTACTGTTTCAGTTTCATGTTAAGGGAGAAAACATGAGAGCAAAAGTGATGTTTCGGCAAGAGCAATCTTGCCGAAGAAGCTGTCATTTGTTATGTTTAAATAGCTCTGCTTGTAGTATAAAGCAGGTTACTGCAAAAGCTTACTGCCTTAGTGCAACCAGCACTTTGCTCTTCCATACAAATTATATAAGCTACAGAGCACACATGCAAATAAATATGCAGGGGGACACCCTTTGTAGGTGGTATCCTGTAGCAGAGGCAGAGAGGAGATCTGTATTGCAGCTATGGACACTCAGCATCCTGACCACATTCAGCTTGGAAGCCTCAAAGAAGTAATAAAATCCCAGCCCAGGTTTCAAACTCAGTGATCCTGCAGAGCCCTTGCATGTCGTGAGGGAGGTACCTTGCATTCACAGGCTTTTGCAAGGAGATCTACTACAAACCTCCTTACAAACCTCAAATCAGTGGCTACTTTTGAAAACCTGTCTGCAAGACACTGATTGCGGGTCACTGCCCACACAGCTACTGGAACTCAGCACAATTAAATCCTTGGACCATCCAGAAGCTGCTGCTGCTCTCCCTCAAAAGCAGAGCAACAGCACTGCATCATTTACTACGTATCACTTGCAGCTACTACTAAATATGGCACTTTGAGGGCATTTATTTTAAGTGCCATTGTTTTCTGTGCATTAACATATCTCCAGTCAAACCCTTATTCGTCACCATCAGATATGATGAGCCTTGTTCCAGCCCAAATTAAAGAGTCACAAGACATTCACCCTTTCCAAGAGCAGCTTTTTTTAACATTTATGTTCAAAGATATGAAGTCTTTCTGCAAAAATCACATTTGCAAGGCCCAAGTGCCTTGCCTCAGCTCAGCTGGCAAAGTTCACTGAAGGCCCTGGGAACCATCACCACAAGTGACAAGGGCCAAAGTTATGCACACAATTACTTCTGCATGCACACAAAAAGCCCCATGAACCGCCACAGCTGATGTCACCCTAAAAGAAGGAAATCTAGTTAATGGCACATTAAGAAGTTAGATTTCATTATTAAAATGTTTCCAGCAGAGCAATTATGCATCAGCCTTAGAGAAAATTGCCAGGAGATAGACCATTAGCAGGAGCAGATCTGGTGATATGATGTTTGTATATGGACTGGCTGAATCACTGCCATTCTGTGCACAGGTAGAAAGTACAATTGCAAACATCACTTGTGGACCTAATTACTGATCTTCAAAAGCAGGCTGATAAAAGACCCTATATGGGGGGGGGGGGGGGGGGGGGGAGAGAGGGAATAAAATAAAGAAGAGGCATTTGATGCTTACAGAATTAAAATTACCCTGCCTGGGGGATGTGGGATAAACAAACCAACTCCACACAGAAGTGCTGAGAAAGAAAAATTCCACAGTGGAGGCTGAAAAATAATTTTGGGTTAATTAACATCCATGAGTCAAAATCTGCCTGGCAGCTTGAGCAGGGAGAGATGAAGCAGCCTCCCGGAGGTAAGTCAGAGCACTGTGCAGCTGCTCTGCTACCTGTGGGCTTGTGCACTTTGCTAAAAGGCAGCTAGAAGCAGGATACACATTGAATTTCTAAGTAGTTCTTCATTCAATAGTCCTCTTTCAGGGACAAAAGTGAAACAGTGGACGTACCCAGCTGAACAGTTAGACACTACTTTGTGTATTCATTTCACAGTGAAATGTTTTCAGAATTATCACCATACTTCAGCAGGAAGGAACACATCCCACTGCTGATGACATGATGTGCTGCACCTTCTTTTCCATCCTTCTTGGGTGTCCAGGCAAAACCGAAGTCTCCATCATCAGGTGCTAAAAGTACAAGTTCTCATTATCAGACAAGAAGCCAACTCTTTTTCATATGGGACAAGGACGTACAGAGAAATAACTGGCATTAGGTAGTTGTAGCAAAACCACTCTGATTGAAGAACAGTAAAAGCTGCCTTTGCAGTTGTTTGATGTTCACACTAATGAACAAGTTGGAGTTTATTTCTATCATCTTTTTCATTCATAGTGGCAGGCAGCTGAGGAAGCACTTGAGTTTTTCATGCATCAGCTTGTAGGCATATATGCAGTTTTTATGGCTAAGCATCATGTCTCCTACTGTTACTTGTGATCTAGACCAGCTTCATGTTTTTCTGCTCCCTCAAGGTGAAGAGTCTAGCTTTAAAAAGTTTTTCTCGAGCAGGCTGTGAACAAAATTGAAATAACCACAACAAATTAATTGGCAGAGAGAGAAGCTCCCTGGGGTGCTACAAAATGATGAAAATACTACAAAACATTCTAGAGGACAAGAAAGATGTACATGTACATATATGACCAAGTATTCCTCAGCCTTGTATCATATAAAGGTGATTGTGAAAGCCGCAGTCCCGCAAGTTTCAAACTGACCTTAATGCAAGCTAAAGATGAAATGTACATGGAGAAACCTGCCAGTCAGAAAAAGAACCACCACCCCCCTGCTTTGGATCATGATCCTCCTTGTGCAGCTGACCTTGGCAGTCACCTGGCACTCACTTTGCTGAAGTGCAAACACTGGTGTCTGACCCGGCAATGTTTCCCTGCAATGGCAACAGCAGCAGGAAGGTAGGACCAGGGGGTTCAGGTCTCTGCTTCTTTCAAGATGACCCCTGAAACGCTGAGCTCATAATATTAGCATCAGCAAGCAGGGAAGCCAGCCAAGAGCAAAATGTGTTTTATCTTTCCGTCAGTAATTGAAGTGGGCCAGCATTCAACATCACATTGTGCCAATATTTCTTCGAACACCAAATGGGTACGCATCTTTCAAACTCAGGCTGCAGAGTGAACAGGCTGAACACTGCAGCTTCTAAATTTCTACTTCAAGCACTGCTCAAGATAGTAACCAGTTACTTGCTCTACATTACACAAACGAAGTTTTCCTACTGTGACCAATTTTCACCATTGAGATAATCAGAACAGGCAACTCAAGTCGAAATCAAACAGAGGAAGCCTGAACCTGCCCAGGTCTCTCTGTCATGGTTTAACCCAGACAAACAGTGAACACATCAGGACAGTCCAAGCTATATGCAGTGTTTGCAATCTGGAGAGACAAAAGCACAGGTTTAGTGCTTCAGAAAGATAAAGTGCTCTTCAGATCAAGATATCCAAAAAGAAACAAGCAAGCTTCATATAAACAGATGAGTTCAGCATTTTTGGGCTCTCTTCCAACCCTTTGGATGGCACAGGATGCAGAAAGGAATCCTGTAGATATGTGGGTGCACCAGTAAGACCATCACCATCTTTCACAAATAGGTTGATCAGAATGGCGATACAGCTGAGCAGTTCAGTGCACAGACTCCAACCCCACCCATGCTCCTTGCCCATTATCTGGTCCCCAGACAGCTGTACAAGTTAGGAAAGGACATCCTCAGGGTCTGGATCTTATCTCCCATAGTTGCAAAGCCTTCAAACAGACTGGCAGCCTGTAAATACAGCTCTCCAACAACTGGTGTTCTACTGGCAATACACTTCTCACAAAAGCCCTTACATGTTTGCAAAGCAGATCCTGAGTGGTGCTCCAGGAAATATTCCCAACACAACCATTAAGGACATACGTGTCCTCTGCCTGGCAGCTTTCATCAGCCTGAGCAGAGGGGCAGCGTTTTAACATTCAATTCAAGCAGGAGAGTCCTCCATAGGTTACATGCTTCAGGTCTATCAAGGCAGCCCTCACGCACTTAAAGTTTCAGCCACAATAAGCTTTAAGCACACATCAGAAATGTTAGTGCTCATAGGCTACAGTCCATATATCATGCAGTAAATGGCCAGTACCATTTGTCTCAACAGAACTGTCACTTTATATTGTAAAAGAGCCAGATAATACATGTCTGAGTGTTTGTAGTCTGCAATAAAGGTCCATGTTTATAAACCCAAGATCCCAAACAAAAATATTAAACAGCATAATTGCCCCAAGAATTCCCCCAAAAAACAGATCTACTTCCATTTTTGCAAAAACAACTGAAAACTGCTCATTTTGGAGGGTTATTTTGTTTAGAAGGGCTATTTTTAGCTTTTTTTGCCTTCTCAGCTACAGTAGATTTCTCTTTAATTAGTTTTGCTCAACCAGCAAAGAGCAGGACTTGAGCAACAAGGGTCTGCACATAAAAGCTTTTGAAATCGCTGGCTGGCTAATACAGTCTGAATGGACACTGCAATCTGCCTGCCAGACATATTAGAGAGTAGTATTGTGTTCTGTATATTACATTACTATTATTGTATTTTCCAGGAGAATGAACTATCCACTGGTAATGATTTCATATAGGTAAATGAGGTTTCTAGGTTCACTTTGTTAGCACCTTTTCTGCAGCTACCAGCATTTAAATTAGAGATTCTTCTGGACCATGCAAAGGAGCAAGTGTTTACTCAAGAGTCATACCAGCCTATCAACACAACCACTTCTGTGTCCCACAGTTCCTGCCTCTGGGGCTTGCAGAAGCTACAGAAATGGAGACCTGACTACTGAGAAGCTCCTAACAGAGATAGGATTCAATCCGCATGTGTAGTGTTGTCTCCTGACTGCATACCATATGGGACCTCTGACCAGGACAGAAATGTTTTTCACATAAACACCCTTTGAAGTAGATCAAAGTGAATACCAAGTATTTATCGAGTGCAGGTAGCTGTGCTAATTGCCCTGTGAGCAATTCTGAGATTTCGCACCCAAATCTCATGCCCAAGCTCATTTGTGCCCTCAGATCTAGTCAAGGGGCAGATAGAGCAGGACTGGGCCCAGAGCCCATTTCAGATGAACAGGGTGGACAATGCAGGACTATGAGGAATCCCTCCAGGCCCTGGGGAGCACAGTGCTGTGACACTGGTGGCTGACATTACCCTTCTACCCTCCTGAACAGTCAGCCTTCCACAAGTGATGCACAGTGCTAGCACCTATGCCTCCCTCCATCATCAAAGGTTGGTCATTTACAGCCCCAAAACCGTGCTCGATGAACAGCACAAGGCAAGATGCAAGTAGAATGGGGTGATCCCTCAGTACAGGGATAAGCTGCACTGAAATGGGGCAGGCTAACTCAGAGCAGAGGAGCAAATAAAAATGGCTGTACCTACTCTAATGGCTTGGCTGGCAGTAGCTGAGGAGAGGGAGCATCCTTCTGTTCAGGCTTTGTCCCCACCTCTAAAGACTTCCCCCATGTTGAGCCATTCACACTTGTATGAAAGAGAGGGTTTCACTGCTGCTTCGATGGAGCACTAAGTAGGCTCTCAAACTCCACTATCCTTGAACAGAAAGCTGGGCTGCAAATTGCAAAGGCATATCACTTGAACTTTGTTACTAAAAATTGCTGTAAGCAGCCAGAGGACTCCTCTATTTAAAAGTTTAAGCTTTAGAAACAACTTCAGGGCGGGGGAGGGAGACTCTGTAAAACAGATCTTTACATCTAACAGGGCAATAATTAAACATCTAATTTCCCAATCACACTTTTGATCTGGTGAGCAGTGCTCTGGGCTAAAAGCACACCAAAACCTAGAGATGTAAAATGAAATTGCTTAGCATGGGGAAATGCTTTTCAATTTCTGTCAGCAACAGTAAGGATGTGTTTTTTCTGTATCATACTTCTATCTCAAGGATCCACTTTCTATCTCAAGGATCCACTTTCTCCAACAGATTTAGATCTTCTCCAAAATCACTTGGCTTCAGCTTCAAACTGAATCCTGAGATTTCAGAAAATTACAGCACGCATTAGATTTGAGATGTTTAACAGCCTTTCCAGGTCCAAAATTCAGGTAGTTATGTTGTAACAGGCTGTTCTGCTACAAAACCCTAAAGACAAAGCCAGTTTCACATCTAGTTCCCAAGAACAGTACATACTCTAGAAACATACTGCACACTGCAATGTCTATCTGAGACATCACCTTCAAGAAGTCACACCTATAGTCATGTGCAATCAGTTGTTACGGATCTGACAGGCTTGACCTTTGTAGCTCTTACATGGCCTAAATAACTGCAATATCTCTGGACTTCAATTTCTGTGCAGTACTTCAAGCATAGCTCAGGCACAGCATGCCAGCACCTGCAACTGTGACTCTTATTCAGACAAACTGGACCATCTTATTATACTCAGTGTTCCTGAATCAAGCAGATAGAAGAATATTTGCCAGATTTAGCACGGGGGGGGGGGGGTGAGTTGAGAGCTCAATGACAACAAAGCACCTGCCTCTGAAGATGAAGCAGGCTTGGAGCCATCAGTATTGTCACAGCATGCTGTATAGCACCACCACAGTAAAGATGTGTGCACGCACAGCACTGAAAGCCCGACTGATGTGTCAGAGCAAGACAAGATAGCTTCAAAGCACCGAGTGAGGGATGGATAGCACATTAGCAAAGACTGAGTACAATTCAGCACAGACTGCAAAAACAGCCTGAAAAACTCATGTAGCTCTAACCAGACTCCTGCACTGCTTGGGCTGGGCTGCTGCTGCCACTGGAGGCAGCTCTGATAAAATAAAACTGGGGTCTGACATTATGATGATGCAGTGCAAACATACCCTGCAGACCTCAGCTACACCAGGTAATGAAGAACCTTCCTTTGGCAGCAAACAACCTGAAAGAGTAATTAGTTTTCCCTGAGTCATAACTGTGCACAGAATACTCACTTTCCTAATAACAAGCGCTGCTGCAGACACTGTGCTCCAGCTAAGGGAAACGCAAAGCAGAAGAGGGATTTGTTTGCAGTTGGTAAGTGTTCTCTGCCCTGACTTTGCTCAAATAGCTACAATTATTAATCTCTGAATTTCCACATCAAAAGCAGAGATAACTAAATAGAGGCAAGGTCAGATGGAAAAATTATCTAATTATTCACATTATATTAATTTTACCCAGCTGAGACAGCTTTCTTTTTCAACTGGTATTAAGAGCATACATAGCTTAAATAAGTCCTACAGGAAACATATGCCATCAGCAAAGTACAGCATAGCAAAAAAATAATTAAAGTAATTGCTTTTAAGGACAAATTATGTTCACCTCAGTTTTGCTAGGATCACAATCTGCACAGCTGAAATCAGGCGTGAAATTCCACACTGAATTTGTTTCCCTGCTACTAGTAATTCTTTGGATTCAACTCTGTGAGGAGAAAAGCTCCAGTTTATAAGGGAGGTGAGCCATGGATATTATTACCTGTGTGTGTATCAAAGTAGCACAGTGGAAGAAAGCCCTACGGATGCTAGAGTCTGCCCACAGGCAAAAAGCTTAAAAACAGGCACATACTCCAGGAACTACATTCATTAAAGCAATGCAGGCAGGAATATATTCTTAGCCAGGAGACAAAAATAAATTAGCGTAATTACTCCAAACAACAAGAAAAAGTCCATTACAAAATGAAAGAGATTTGCCTCTGTCAGTTACAGCAAAACAGTTTAATTTCTCCTCCAGTCCACTTCAACTGAAAAAACTAAAGAAAGGGGAACCTAGATGAAAAAAAAATCCTCTTTTCTTCCCAAATCCCAAAACTAGAGATGTTTCAAAACATTAAAATACTTTCATAAAGCACAGTGTCTGAGACCATTTCACACTGAAATCACATCTCTTTCACACTGCAGCCAGGCTGGGTCTCACAACTCTAATAGCAGCTGTAAAACCTTCTCTATCCACCAAATAAGCATGTTTGTGCTGCTACAGGAATCATACTATAAGGATAAATATGTCCCGTGATTAACTCCACAGCAGTAAAATCCCACCAGGGATGAATTAGCCAACATTTTTTCCAAAATCCTTTTCCCATTCATCTCTGCTCACAGCATGTGCAGCTTGCAAAAAAAGATCCTTTTATCATCTTCTATAATTAATTTTCACTGAGCTGGACAGCAGAAAACAATACACCCTTGAGGAACTCATGCTTGGTCCACAGTTAACAGCAGCATCACATATCTGAGATCTCAGCATATTCCTTGAATATGCCTCAGCATATTCAAGTGTGTTGCTGCACTGATTCATTGTCCTGTCATTGAACATAACTAGGTATTTATTAACAATGAGAACAAATGAATTTCATCTTTTACCAAGAACTGTCTTTCTGAACAAAAGAGGGGAGGCACTAAGATGGTATTGGGATATTGGTATCATTCAAATGAAAATACAGAGCTGGTATCATGGTATTTGATTTCATGATTACCACATGAGGAAAATGAAGTTTAACAGGAAGTGTGAACTGTTACAAACAACTCCAGTTTGGTTAGATTTCTCCATTCTCAACATAAAGTAGGCTTGCACATACCAGCATCACATCTGCAGAGTGCTAGGAAAAGCTATCTAAGTATACACTGTAAATATTAGCTACCTGCCCCTAATATTCTCATATTAATTTTCCACTTTTGAGGTCTTCCTGAAATTATGACTTCTATTTAACAACACTCAGGGAATTCAATGTTCATTAACCCATCCACATCTCCCTTGATAAGTGCAGGTGCCCTGGGACAGATGAATGCACCACCACATTCCCTCCCACTGGTGAGCCCACATCCCTCTGTGGTGTGGTACCCTCAGGGATACACCTGAACTTCCTTCCTGAGCCGTTTTCCAGTACAGTCTTAGACCAGAATCTAAGGTCCAACACCACCCTGTAGTATCAATGATTTAGAAGCGCAACAGAGATGAGCAACACAGGAGTAAAGTCACACAGGTCTGCAGCAAAAGCCCTGGTGATGCTCTCTATCCAGGGGATTAAAAAACTGTTTCACTCCCAAAGTCAGCTGTTCTGCTGACACAACACACATCTTTGGACCTGATAGCTGCTCCAGCAAGAGTCATCTGAACCTCACAGTTGGGTAGCTTTGTGACACCAAGAACACAGCAGCTTTGAAACTGAACATCAGGAACAAATGTTCCTGCTTGCCGCTGAAAGCAGGCAGCAACCTGTGCCATGCAACACTCAGCCTCTACCCTCCTCACAGGGGCCACTCTCAGCTCCAGCTGGAAACATCCTAAAAATCTGATTTCAAACATATCATTAAGCATGGCAAAAAGAGCATGGCTCTTGAAGGCAATCTAGAGTCAAGATCATTTACCATAAGTAATTTCTGAGATGATTAAAATAATATCTACCCTGCAATGAATTCACACCTCACTGCTAACAGGGTGTCAGACTTGATCATGGGCACAGGGTACGTTCTCCAAAGCAGACAGGAGCCATCTCTCAGAAATCATCATGCGCCAGAGGCAACATCTTCAGTAACAAATGAGGCCTCCAAGAAATCTTTAAAATTTTATGTTTGTTACATTAAGTTTAAAGCTCGTAGCTATGTTTTTGGTAGAAAAGATTCCAGTGGCATACTACTGTGCACATCACTACTCAGGGAAAGAAGTGACCCTTTGCTGCACTGCTCTAATTAATAAAGACTCAGTACCTTCATGTCCATGGCTAGGACAGAAGAGTTACAGCTTCCCTCCCCACTACTGCTTTGTAGCTTTAGGGCACATTCAGATGAAGCAGAATTACAGCCCAGAAAAAACAGGAAAAAGCAAAAGGAGAGAAAAATGCTATTCGTAACTCCCATCTGCACTAGATCACAATTTAAACCATCAGTTCCCAACCACTCATAGTCTGAGACTTTTTTCCAGAGGATATCTTCCCTTTTGCAGGTACAGCATGTGCTTGGCAACACCTGCAGTTACTCTCAAGGGTTCCAACTTGCAAGTGCACATTACTAGGCAACGTTATTGAGGGCCTTATTTAATTCCATATACATATTTACCGATTAACAGCTGCATTACAGCAAACGTAGGTTGAAAGCATGCGTACCGATAAGACAGAACCAACCACCCCACAGAGACCTGCCAGTTCTCAAATGTAAGTGCTTAAACTTCCAAGCCTAGGACATTCAGACTTAGAGGTAACCTTCTGCAACATCACTCAAGTTAAAAGCAGATAGGTCTAATTACTGAGCTCATCTCATCTCAATTCTGCCCAATTCAGGTGGAAGGTTCAAAACAATATGGAAAAACACATGTGACTTTCAACATTTGTTTTGTCCAGCACATTAACGGTCTTTGCACAGTTATCTGGTGTAGTAACACACATCTTCGTTCCCACAGCACTGCCGCATCAAGAGAATTAAAGGTGTCACATTCACCAACTGCCCATATTGAAATCACATGGATGCTGTATAAACTTTCAATTATGAGGGTGGAGGAGATAATCCTTAAAAGAACTATTTCAAACGCAGAGTACAGATGAGATTTCAGAAAGGCTATCTTAGAAGCTGTGTGATGTATCTGTTGTTTTGATACTAAGGTTATTCATAACACTTAGAGACCAATTTCTCAAGCCTCTTAAAAACAATTTCCTCTATTTGTTTCTACAAATCACCTCATTCTAGTTTTAAAATCCCATTGAGAGCCACACAAACCATCAAAGAATTCCTTCTCAAAGAATAAGACTGAGACAAATAAGGCACAACAAGGCAGCAAGATAATCAAGGCAACCTGTTTACACTGAGCTGAGGAAACCCTAAGCTTAAGCCCAATAAGAGATAACTTCAATCAGTTCAGCTTTCAGTGAAAGAAAGTTAAGTGTCCCTGAATTGCTTTGCATTTATTCTTCTGCCCCCAAAGGCTGCACACACAGTAGGTGCTATGGATTAGCTGATTTCTGCATCATGCACCACATTAACTTGAGGTGAGCTCAAGCTGTAATAAGAGTACACTATTCTGACCTTATGAAACTGTTAATAATTTTGGGTTTAGCTATTAACTATGAATGGTACCTTCCTAATGTATGTATTTGAGAGGGAGTTTCATCCCCCACAAGCCCTCTACGTTGACAGCTTTCAAAACCTGGATTGAAAGCATTCTTCAGGGAGGCAAGAGAGCCACAGGATGGCCCGCAGTCCTCCCAGATCCGAGACAGGATGCAAATTTCAGGGCCTCTGAAGTTGGCTGTTAAATATCCAGAAGGACTAATAGCAGCGCTTCATCACATACAGCTGCATCTGAGCAATTCACTGGAAGAGAACTCCTTGCTGTTCTTCAAAAGTATCTTTCTCAGCTTGCAAGTGCTCAATCAGAGATCCCTATGGGGTACTGAGGATGTTGACTCTGCAATAATGCTCCACCAACAGTTAGAAGTGGGACGTATGTTGTAGAAAAAGAAAGATCTTTTCTTCTGGATTTGGCCAGACAAGTGAGAAAGCGACAGCACAACTTTGATACCTGATGGGGGGCGGGTGGGGGAGGTGGTGGTGAGGGGGGGGGAAGGTAGCAAATAACAGTCAGGATTCAGGATTTGCTTCCTCTCTGTATGTATCCTATTAGGTTAATCTGTTTTATCTGTCTACACGCAGAAGGAGGACTAGAACAGAGGAGCATGGATTGCTCATTCCTGAAAACTCCAGTACTTGTCAGTGCTTCATTTTGGCAGACAGTAACACAACAGTAACGTGAAGACATCAGTGGTTTTAACATATTTGGGAACAGTAAATAGAGAAAAAATGGAACAACCTGGAGTTATTTCCTGTCTTTGAGTCAATGACAGCTCAGAAAACAATATAGTTGAGATTTTACTCTTGTTCTTTAACCATCATCAAGAATGGATAAGAATAAAAACTTGAGGAGTTAGAGTGGATTTCAGCATGGGAAAACTGGCTGTCCCACATGGCTGTTACTGAAATGCCCTTCAAATGTTAACACCACCATCCATATGACAACGTACTAACTCAAAAGTGCTGTGTCTAACACTAAGCCACTTAGAAGCGCAGGATTAAATACACATCACCCTGGAGAAAGAGAAAGGTGACGACAAGCAGCCAAAACCTAGGAACTGTAAGTTTAAAGAAGAAAGGCACAAGGGGTGAATCTAGGTAGTAAAATTAAGAACCATTTAGATGGGGTTTAAGCCAATTAAAGATTACTCCAATGTTATCTCTATCAGTTCCACATGGTACGGTTCAAAAAATTACAAGATTTTTTTAACACTTTTCATGGCACAGGGACAGTAATCAGGTGGTATATTCATGTGTTAAATCATCACTTCTGCACTCCTTACTCTACTACCAACTAAGCAAAACCTTAAAGTGCAGCTAATTAAGCAGAACCTAAATTCAGCAGGTTTGGATGACTTGCACCAGTTTTAAGAGAACACTCTATTATTGATATCAAATTTAAACATATCTTGGGCACACAGAAATCACAGTGGCTGGAGCACTAGCTGACGTGTCAAGTATTTTAAATAGTAAATAGAAAATCCTAACAATGACCTCCAGTAAACTAAGAAAACTATAAAATTCATCTGTATAAACTGGAAATTCTCCAGAATAGGCAGTATCTAATGTTACTTGCTTTAGAATAAATACAAAATAACAATTAAACTTTTACTTAACATGATCTTACTCATTAAAATGACACTGTTGATTTTCCATACAAAGTTTAGCTTCATACTACATGATGATTTGATTAACACCAGGAAATAATATGACATTAATGGATGAAAATCATCTCATGCAGTGGTGACTAAGTAGTCACAGGTTTACATGTATGTTTCTACTGGGGACTTAGTGAGGCTGGTCCTTGACCCTGTGGTGTGAACACATATGTTAATGAGTGTAAGAGAGCTTAAGATAATTACTTATCAAGCCTGAAGTGACAATCAGTGTCAGACTGCTAAATAACTGAGAAGACACCAACAGACCTGTATGGCTAAATAAGCTACAAAGAACACAGTGTTGATCTCAGTAGTGCCACGCACACAGAGCATCACAAATAACAGGAACAGCACCCTGTGAAGCCACCAGGACTGATTTTGTCAGGAACTTCCTGATAAACATGGAAAACCAGCAGCTGAGGACACTGTGCTGAAATGGTTCTGTGGTCAAGAGCTCAGAGAGGCTTTGGATGGTGGATGCGGAAGTTAAAAATTAAAAAAAAATAAAAAATAAAAAAAAATCAGCATGTGGCGTTTGACATCAATATGTGAAATTATGGTAAGTTTTAATGCTTGCAGTTCAAGAAGGATATTGAAAAACTGGATCCAGTGCAAAGAACCACCAAGAGGATGATTAAAGGACCAAAAGCTCAGCTTAGAAAAAGGCTTCAGAAGCACCATCTGTTCTTCTTAACGAAGGGAGAAGGTTAATAGGACGATCTGATCACAGTTTGCAAGTACCTACGTAAGAGACAGAAATTCGATCAAAGAGCTCTGTCCTTTAGCAAATCCATTCTAACAAGAGGCAATACAAAACCAGACAAACTTGGGCCCAAAACAAAACACATGTATGATTGTTAACTCCATAAGTAAATGCAGATGTTGACACTATTACCAGTACTCATACGTGTCAGTAAGGCTAAGTGCAGGACAGTAAAAGGCATCATGGACTCTCCATCACACATTAAAAACACCACAGGATGATTTTTTTTTTTTCCTACTCCATTGCAGTGTTCTAGCTAAAAAAAGGAATTAATTCAGAACAGCCAGGGAATTATTTTCAGAGCACAGACTCTGCATCAGCAGCTCTGTGTGTCCTATGAGGCCCCTAGAGCAGGAGCATTGCTCCAAGGTGGGACCTGCAGCATGCCGTTGGGGACAGGCTCTGTCACTCTGGCAGCTCTCACGAATGAAAGTTAAAGATGGAAGCATCTCTGTTGTGCCATGGGCTGGCCACCATTCCCACACCAAGCTGGAATTTACCACAGTATCTCATCCCTCAGCATCTCCCACAAAACATGGCTACTGTGGGTAGAACATGCACATTTGCATGAGTCCAAATCCTATGGAGCTTCAGTGCACCTCACATCCTGCAGGACCCTGGACCATGCAGCAAGGCAACAGCTATAACCAGCCATAAAGAGAAGCATCCAATTGTTATTTAAAGTAATCTCATTTTAAGATTAAATATTCATTGCTTATTATGCATTATTTGTTTTAGAAGGATTGGGGGAGATAGTTTTCCTTCAAATGCTCTTTGGGTCTGGAAGCTGAGGGAGCAGAGCATCAGCTTCAGCATCCCCATTAGTTCTCAACTTGGACCCAAATGTGGCCTTCAGGATAAATGCATCCCAATCACAGGCCAGGCAGCCTATTTAAAAGTCACTTTGTTAATAACCCAGTAGGGTTAAGGAATAAGTAATATAACCTCTTCAGCATGTTTTCTTAACAAGATCTTTGACTCCTGTGTGCCATAGGTTTGTGGCAAGACATTTCCTCTGGGCCAGGAGTAAGATCACAGGAGCAAGGAGAGATTTTTGCAGTGTGGTATACTTTGAGGAAGCCCAAAGGATGCATGAGATGCCTTGGGACTCCCCACCTCAAACCCCAGTTGTCTCACCACATGCTATAAAAGAATTTTGACTCCAATCTTTTAGTACAGACCTATTCCTCCTTCTGTCCCTTACACTATTGCATACCAATGCTTCCTGCCCCACACCTTGTACATGGCGACTGTTTTTAAGGGAAACACAACTATGGAACAGAAGCTGATAACCTCAAATTAGATGCACAAGAAGCTGCTGCTAGATTTCTAGAGACGAGGGCCTGGGGGAGAAAGCAAGAGAGAGTTTGGCTAGAGGCAGAAGCAGCCTGTAGAGCAGTCAGCAGCAGGATGGCTATGTGTAATTATTTATTAATCCAGTTTATAAGAGCCAGACTCCAGGAATGGCAGGGAGGAGTTGAACATGACTGTGCATGTGGGTGCCTCATGCAGCAGCCTTCACAGGAAAGGCTCTGCTGAAAAATTCCCAGCACCATCCCTTTGCTGCGCCTGCTGCTCTGCTGCCATTCCTCCACAGAGGCACTGATGTTTTGGAGGGGGAGGGAGCCCATCCCTTTCTGGCAACGCAGGCACCTCATGTAAATTCATTGAATAAATGCAGTCATTTCTCTCAGCTGATCCATCCCCACGTGCGCATGCTGAAGCTGTGCCAGACCCTCAATGCAGCCAACTCTCCCACAGTTCATCACTCCTGAAGGTGAAACTGTTTGTCACTGTTATCAGCATTTCCCCCTTCCCCTCCCCTACCTGCCCCAAACTGCCTTCCCTGAATTTCCTGGCCCTCCTTCCTCACGGGAGCTTTGCTCTGCACAAGTTAAAATGCAACCCAGGCAGAGCCTTGAAAGAGACCTTGGAGAGTAAAGGACATTATAAATAGTTATTTTAAGCTGAGGAAAACTGTATTTCCCCTAGAGGTTGACTTCAGTCTCTTAAGACCTTGCATTTTTAGGCTTAAATCTGTCTCCTTGATAAGGATCCATAGTAGCTGAGACCCAAAGATGTTTCTGAAGCGCCAAAAGGCATGAATAACTAGAAAAAAAACTGGAGCATCCTCACTGGATGCTCGCATGAGCTACAGCTTCTGCAATCAGTCCATGTGAGCCTGTTAGTCATCTGAAACAGCAGAACCCTCAGCTCTTCATCAAAGACGAAGGCTGTGCTGGATCAGATTGAGCTGATATTGTTCCCTCTATTTTGGAGTAACCACCAACTCCTAGCTCTGACCTTGCCCAAAGAAAGTACTCTAAATATATGAGTGTCTGAATGAGTAGGGCTGTATTCTGGGCCCATTCTACCCTCTGCTGACTGAGATCCATGCATGTCTGCAACACCTTATCACATGCCACAGGACTGGACAGAATATGAAACAGATCTCCTTCCTCTAAGGGATGTTTGTCACCTTTAGGTGCTGGTCTGAGCAGAAGCCTCCATACTAACTATGGAAAGCCAGGGCCTATAGGCTCTGTTTCCCTTTGTGCAACATCACTACTAGAAGCTCAGAATACACGAACAAAATACACTTCAAAATACACAGACCCTAAGCTTTTACCCATTTGTGGATGCTCTATGGGCTTAGGTTTACATTCTCTTCACTTCTATTAACTTCAGCTGCTATAGAGGCCTCCTCAAACAGGAAATGGGTTTTGCTTCTCCAATATTAAGCATCTTAGAAAGTAAAGCAAGGGAGGTACTAACAGCACTTAGTGAGATATGTGTCAGAGGAAGAGCTGGAAATAATCTCTCATTTTAAATACCACACAAGCAACTGTCCATCTAAGGAACCTTTTAGAGATACTTTTTCCGGCTTTTTTGGACATGGAGAGGGAGCAATACAGAGATTTTTATCAGGCCCTTTTCCAGACTCATATAGCTCTAGCTTGCATGCACTGCTAATGAGATGAAACATTACTTACTTTCCAGAAGTGCCTGGTGATTGAGGATACCTGAAGTTGAGACTCTTCACATGCCTTTTAATTGCATTTCAAAGTGTACAATCATTTATCAAAACTCTACCTTTCAAAGCATCTTCAATTTCATTTCTAAAAAGAGGCACTATAGTCTCCAACCACTAGAAAATTCCTGCCCATACCTTGCCACCTTTTCATTGTACATTTTCACACCCAGGTCACACAGGGCAGCAATAAGTAACCATATGTAGACATAAATGGTAGCTTTGGAAACAGGGTAGTTCAGACATGCTTCTTTAAAAAGCATCTCTATATTTGCAACCAAACCCAAAATTCAAGCCTCAGAACCACCAAAAGTTTGGCATTACAGCTCAGATCCATTTGGTTCACTGCTTCATTTCCTCTGCTCATAGAAGCAGCTTTTTGCTCCTGCTCAGCACAGGCCCTATGGCACATGCAACCTTAACCCATACTGCAGGAGCCAGGACCCACATGCCCCTGCCAGTGGCAAGCAGCTCATGTGGCATCTAACTCCTGGGAGAAGTACAGCTTCAGACCCAGGTGAGCTCCAAACTCTAGAGAAACTGAGAGCCAAGAGCAAAAGTAGAACAACTCTTACGTGTTGTTTTTTCTCTTGTCTTGCATGTTGTACCAGTGAAGATGTCCTTCACTAGATCTTTTGAAATCAAGACTGGTTTATCATTTGAAAAGCCAGATTGTGATATCAGCTAAAGGTCTTCTGGCAGCTCAAGGATGCTTCTTTAACATAGCATGTTGACATAGTAAGTACCTGCAGATACACATCCTCCTCTAAGCAGGAAAGCCTATGATACACCAAAAAACAGCCCACAGTGAGAGTCTGAAAGAAGCCATTGCAGTGATCTGGTTTAACCTGAACTACAAAGCATGGTGCATCATCTCTGGATCATACGTATTTAAGAAAATCTGTGTTTTGATCCCACTAGCCTGAGATCAGCACGAATAAAGCTATATATCTGATGAGCTCTTTGGAGTTCTCACTCACTAATGTGGACATCCTTCTAATATCGCCCTTCTGCATATGGCTGCATCTGCATGCTTTGGGCTCAGATGCAACACACCTGCTTTAGCATCTGTAACTACACCATAATGTCTTAGTACAATTTAAAAGGCAGTAATTCAAGATAGCAAATAATATTTGACCAATGAGTTCAGGCTGCTGCAGCATAATTTGTTCCTGCAGCTCTAAAGATACTGAAGTGAAGCAGCACACTTGTAAGGAGGAGCTGAGCCATGTGCAGAGCTTTACAAACTGCTATTGTTTAGATCTGGCTTGAATGAGCCACAGTCACTTCTACTTGGCCTCAGGTACTGAAGTTAAGAGGTCTGAGCTATGCACCATTTTCTGGAAACTGAAGTATCCAGCTTTGCCTAGGTCCTCATTGTTTTCTATGCTTCCTTCTTCCATGCATTAATAAGATCAACCTACTGCCTCCAGATTTCCCCTCAGCTTTAGAGAGTTGTTACTAAACACTGCAGAAACACATGTAAACCATAAAAGACTCTAAAGAGATGTTCCCTGAAAGGGGGGATACTTTCCCTAGATGGTCATATTCAATAACTTTAGATATCTGATACTCGGTCATTTCCAGCTCAGAAATGAGCTGGAAACCCTGAAAAAATGATTAGAATCTGGACAGGACTGAAAGCACTATCATACACAGATACAAAAAGAGATAGTACCTGTCAGGCATTTGCAGTCTTAACATGCAAATAAAAAAAACCTGACTTCACAAAGGCATATTAAAGGGACAAGACTTGACTAAGGTCACAGGGCAAACTAGTGGCGAGGCAAGATTATTACCAGGGTGTCCTGAAACCACCCAGCAGTTTGCTCTCCTTCGCTGCCCAGTTACCAGCTTGCTGAACTTGACCTTTATCCACAATTTCTTTGCAGACCTGTCTTATTGATGCAAAAATATTAACAGTAAGTGAAGCCTGCACCACAGATGCAGTCATCATCAGATATTCACCTCAGCAGCTATGGGATGATTTGTCACTTCTGCATTCACATTCATTTGGGGTCCTCAGCTCCACAAAAATAGCCCAAACAGTAGTCACTCATTCACCATTTGATCCATAAATAGACTTGGCTTGGCAAGAAACAAGTCACCAGGAAAATGCAATTCACTAGATAGAACCAGCACCTATTACTAACTCCAGCAAACCAAAGTTCCCCCGGCAGCTTCAAATGCTGATTTGTTCATTGTGAGTGCACTTCTGCTCAATATCTCATCTCCATTGTTAAGACCCAACTCAAAGTCATTGTACAAATCTTAAGTACAGACAGAAGAATAGATATTTTCTCACACAACTCAGAGAAGATCCAACTTAGCATCTGCTTCCAGGTGGGGTTATTTCTTCACACCACACATTCCCTCAGTGTTTATGCTCGATCAACTGATTACTATTAGACCTGCAATCTCAACTCTGAAGTGTTGATACAGAGATCAGCTTTGAACTGACTTGTGTTACTTTATAAAGGCCAGAGTCAACATAGAGCAAAAAAAAGGTATTATTTGCAATATTGCTCAGTTAAGCTCATTTGCTATCAGAGAGAGTTCAGGTAACATTTGCCGTCACTACATCCCATAGTTTGCATAGGCAGTGTGGTAAATGGCTACTGTTGTAGCAAAGTTAATAAGCATGTACTTTTCTTATTACATGTGTGTAATAAGATACACATACATACATACACACATACATACATACACAGATACGCACTCACAAAAATTGCACAGAGTAGGTATATTCTATTCCTTGGTCACTAAAAAAATAGAGCTGCTGTCTGATACTACCAGAGAAATCCCTATTATAAGATGACAAAATAACTACCAGCCTGAAGCAATTTGGGGTACCTTCCGGCAGTGGTTTTGAGCACTGGAACAGCTTAGTGTACTCCTGGTGCACTTGATATCTGACATAGCCAACAGCTGGAACTGCTGGCTCCCAAGTACTATCACAGGGAAGAAGTGCTCCAGTTGGCTCTTGCATTTAAAAAACAAGGCATTTGGGGTCATAAATGAAGTTTAATTAGGAGCAACCTTGATTAAATTCACTGGAAGAAAAGGTTCCTCAGGTCCAGGTTGGAAATTGAGACTAAGACTCCGAACAGATAGGAATGCATGTATCCTGATCAAAGATCATTTTCCTCTGTGTAAACAAGGAGTGGAAAAGCATCTACAATAAAAAAAAAAAAAAGCTCTGAGGAAAAGAACATTGATTCCTAACTGCCAGTAAAATAACCTACAGCACTTGCCATGTTTGTGGATGTACACAGGCAGGAGCAGTTCCCAAGATCTTTACTTGGATTTTGCAGAAAACAGACAGGCATTTGTTTCTCTGCTCACCAAACATTCAAGGAGCCAGAAAACCAAAAACTGCTTCTGTGAAGCATATTGTTATTTTGAGGCTACATTTTACACAGCTGTGCTGGCCAGAGTCCCTACTGAAAGGGCAAGTTTGGAGTACTGGCTCCTTGATTTGGTCCCATCTTCCAACACTGCAGAAATTGGCATGAAAGCCCTCCAGCCAGGCTGCTACGGAGAAAACAGAGATTTATGCTTTTCATGTCCACAAAGGAATCTGGACCCATCACACAGACCAGTGTCTCTGTGCTCAGATGTAGACCATCAACAGCTATATTAAGCAGAAGTACAAAACATTTCCCAAAGAGCTGTTATTCAGGCACTAACCTCAACCCTGGATTTTACCTGCTACTATTTTTTTTTATTCATGCTCACGACACCTCCAGGTGATAGCTGTCAGATCAGTATTATAGGTTTGTTTTAGATCTGATTAACTTCTGAGCAACCCAACATCTCTGTATACTGTAAACTGAGAAGATGCCAGTGTTTTCAGGTGCCTGCTGTGTCAACAAAGACATTTGGGCACTATTATAAGTGCCTTCTAGAGCAGGTACCACCCAAAAGTTCAGAAAAATTCATAAACATTAACTGAACCATAGAGCATCTACAGTAAAACATCACCTCCACTTCACAGATGGACACACCGAGGTTGTGATTTGCTGGCGGACAATGTTACTTCTATTTCTGCTTCTGCCTCCAGTTTACAGAATGCCCCGGCACAGGTCACTGCACCAAGCACTTCCCTAGTGCTGAAAAGCAGCTCTCCACATATTTCCAAAAGCTTGCACCAGGCCTGCTTCTGCATTTAACATGGACTCTGCACATCAAGAAAGGAGCACAGCTTTGCTAGCTCCTACGATCATTTCCAAGAGGCTGGCATTCTGCAGGGCTTCTCCTGGAAGCCTGGAGTCTGGGGCTGTAACTGTGCTTAGCTTTTACTTGACACATCTAGCTTTGAAAGTCAAAGAGAAAAGTTTAAATGCAGTCTGAGGAGACACATGCACATTTATACAGAAATGTAGCAGAAAGAACCCTCTTGAATTAGTTTTTAAGCCTCTTTTTAAAACACATCTTCCCACTTCTCCTCCCCACCTCTCCCCCCCACTCCATGTTAACCAGTCTGGTAACACTGCTAGTACCAAATCAGAGACATGAGACATTTATCAGCAATCATTCTTTCAATAACTGAGAGGCTGTATGGAGACATGCAGTTACCAGAGCGGCGCTTACCACATGGGAAAGCCTATTTTATGCTCACCAGCTTATACCCGGAACTCTTTCTCCGCTACAAGCTGTTTAAGGTGTTGCTAACTTCAAATGGAAAATGTTTTGTGGGGTTTTTTTTTTTTCTTAAAGCATTAAAATCACAACAGAAAGATCCACACACCCAGCATGCCAAGCCAACACACACAGAGCAAGACAATCAAAATGCAGCATTTTCTCATTCGACTTTGTAACACCTTTCTGCCTCAGGAGAGCCTTCCTTTACTCCCTACTTTCCCCTCCTACCTGGCATATCTTTCATAAGCCCCTCAAGCACTATCCCAGCATTGCTGCTTCATTCTGAAGGTCCAGGAGCCTGCTGGAGGTGCTCAAGGGTTTTAGCATCCCCAGAGGTGCACACAACTAGCCTGTAGCTTTCAGCCTTCCTTTTCCTAGAGACAGATGTTGAGTTCAGCCAAAGCTATTAGGGAAGACAAACCAGGTTTCCATGGTTATGGGAGCCTGAGCTTCCCATCTCAGGAAAAATGCAACGCACGAACCACTCTCCACTCTTATGAAGAAGCAGAAACAAGGCCAGACTTACAGGCAGCTGTGTACTACAGCTCCTCGGTGTTTTACTTGCAGGCAACAGAAAAAGGGGGAAAAAAAAAGCTTTTCTTGACAGCTTGGATATCAGTGGGCTTAGACAGCAGCAGTGCTTTATATATGTTCCATTGCACTTGTGCTGTGACAGTATTAGCAGTATGGATGGGCAGAACTGAGCTTCTGGCCTTTACTCACCTGAGTGAGTTTCACTACCCTCTAAAGAGGGTCACTGCTGAAGGATGAGGTATTTAATACCAGAGAGAACAAACTGCCGATTGATCTGAGCTGCCTGTCTCATAGGTGAGGTGAAGAAGGTGCAGGCTGCTCTCTGGGGCATGAATAAAGAGGTTGGGCACAAAAAATCCAGGAAGGTGGAATTTGCAGGTGTGAATTCGCAAATCTGTCCCATTAAGTTAGAAGGTTTGTGCTCAGTGTGCTGCAAAAATACACACGGTTTTCTCACTCCCCTCTTCCAAGCAAAGCATAAAGCACTTTCCTTCATGCTGTCCTGAAAGTAAAATTGTTTACGATCAAAAGCCCATGCTGCTTCAAACTGAAACACTGATGAGGCCAAGGATGCTGATTCAATATAGAAGTGACAACTGCAGAGCTGCAGCAGATTTCTGAGGCAGTCACTCTCCAGGGCACAGAACATCACAGCCTCAATCCCACTTGAGGTGCTGGAATAGCATCACAATCATGTTAATTCCCAGACAAGCATATTCTTTCAGAGCAGAATAAAACAGATTTCAGGCTTATTTTGGGAGTTCAGACCAGGGGATCAGTTGATCACTTTTCCTCATCCCTCTCTTATATTCCTCTCTACAGCTACACAGTGGTTGCCTGTCCTGACATCGGCTGTTTCAATCAGAGGTGCACAACCTTAGCAAAACTATCCCTGGCAATCTAACTTCTCTGAACACCACCTTGGAAATGTGGAAATCCTGCGCTGGCAAAGTGTGTCTGAGCAGCAGCCACCTGAGCCTGAAGTCCATCCCCTCACCAGGGCAGGCATCATGTACTCCATCAGCAATGGTCACTGCCCATGCACCCCTCCCAGCTTATTTCACTTTCCAAAGCTACTGTCACTGCATAGTAGCACAGGGGTACCAGCAGCTAATAAATGCTGAACAGAGACACTTGTCCAATATGGAACCAAATCAAGATAAGCCTATTACTTTTCCACAGACTGTGTCTGGCCCTGATCTGCAATTAACAAATCAATTAAAGTATTTTTTCCCTTCTGCAAAAAGCAAAGTTATCACCATCAATAATGATGTACCCTAATCCCCAGTACTTTCCAGAAGGGCACAGAACAAGGTTTGAGGGGAAGAAACTCGGAAGCGTACAAGAATGATGAGGACAAATTTCTCCTATTTCTGGGCATCTTTGGCTGGTTTTGACCACTCGGGGATGACTTCACTTTCCAAAGAGTCATCTGTGGGACACTAATTTATTTGGCAAATGAGAGTCTATAGGGTGCAAAGGCATAAATGCACATACAATGCTAAGATAGTATTCAGATCCACATTAAAGCTTCTCCAAAGTGCCTAACTGGAAAATAGGCTTTCAAAGATCCATATTCTGCAGGACAAACAATACTGTAATTTCTTTGACCACACCTTACTGCTTATTGCAGCAGACCTAAGGAGTCTCATCATATTCAGACAAAAGTTTAACTGGAGCTCAGCACCTGCCCATCAGGGTATCTTAGGCAAGTTTCTTGCTGAGGCAGACGTTTGAGACTACTTAAAATATATTTGCCTTAGCAAGGGTTATTCCTAAACAATTAGCACCACTCTCTTCAAGGCAGTACTTCAAGGCATTATTCATTTAGCTCCTCTAAGACACCTGAGAAAGATTCAAAATATATGCATACAAGACCTATAGGCAACACAAACTCAGAGTAGGGATTTAGCCTGTTCTTTCTCTAGTTACCTCAAGAATGATTAGAAAGTCATTGCTAAAACTCTGTTGGCCCAACACATCTAAGTGTGACTTGTGAGCTGCTCAAGTTGCACAGTCTTAAATACATGTTTGGTGTTTTTTCAATTTGTCCAGCCTACCATCAACTGCAATAACTTGTGTACCACTAAATCTCATCTGCTTGACCTTCTCATCCTCAAATCCCTGCAATAAATAATAAAAAACGCAGTAATTCTTGCCCCTTGCAGCCACACCTTGAGCCTTCTCTGCATTTAAACCCAAGACATTTTAACAACAGCTCACAGGAAACTGTTCAGTACACTCAAATGCATCTGCTGCAATTTCTTTTCTTCTTAGGCAAAGATAGAGATGGAAAGCCACATGCAGAGGCCTTTGAGCGCTGCTGCTCTGCGAGGGACTGCAGGTTCTCACTAAAAGGAAGTGTCCCTTCTCCTACTGGTTACAACTCAACTCAGGTTTTGGTCTGTAATTTTCAAGACCCTCTGAAATATCCAAAGGGTTCTGGCTCTCCCTAAACAAGCCAAGTTGTTCCCACACCTTGATAAAGCCCAAGTTGGGAAGAAACTGTCTTGAACTGGACAGAACGGAATACCAAATGTCTGTGTCCTCATCCCACTATGCATCCCAGCTATCGCCTGGCATGCTAGTGAAGGTGGGGGTTATCAGGCTTGTTTCCTCAAATGACTGCAAAGACTGCAAGGACAGAACCATCTATCAGATCTAGAGAAAATCTATCAGCTACTTCCCAACATAATCCTTCCTTGTAATATGCTAATAAGCAGCAGTTCAAAATAAATCAATAAAGCCAAGCAACCAACAGTGGAAGGGATTTCTTGGTGACAGAAACATCCATTAATAACTTGTTGGTAGAGCTTCAGAAAAGGCCTGGCAAATGTATAAATAGCTATATGTAGTGTCTCCTATTAAAAAACAAGCACAAGGATGCTAGCTAAGCATCCTTGGCGGAGCAAGGCAAGCTAATCTGTAATGCTGGTCCCAGTGGTTGGGAGTGCTGGTATGCTCTTTTCTGTTGTTCACATGGGGCAGGAGATTAGAGTCAGTCCCCATATGGTTAAACAGCTTTGCAGAAGTAGTGCTGACACAGGGCAAAAGAGCAATGGAAGCAAGACTCCACTGTACCACAGCACATATCAGAGCAGGCACTTCCCCTACTGCTCTGCACAGCAGCCACAGTTTGTCTCACCAGGACTTCAGACCTGTGAGGAGACAAGCTCTCCACAGCATGGCCCTGGATCCAGCTCTCACCCAACTGAGAGCTGGACAATTCCAAAACTGAGCCAGCATTGCAGTATCCATTTAAACACACCAACCAGGTACACCCACGAGCAATAGGATGCTGCCACAGAGAAATATACCTCCAGAGCAGCTAAGTACAGACTACTGCTTCACAAGATTCTGAGTTGGGCAAAGGGAGGCACAAACCCGGGAAAAAAAATGAGATTGCACCAGCTTTGGAACCGTGTCATATCTATGACTAGCTCTGCAGCAGCAGGACCATCCTGAAGCTCTGCACTGACTCAGTTAGCTCACTTTGTAGCCCAGGATTAACCTTCTTATTTTCATCTGTCCCTATGGAGCAAGGACCACTACCCACACTCAGTGAAGTGTGCTTTGCTTCTAAGATATCACCACAAGCATCCAGGTCTTAAACTAATACTCCATGGTCCTGCCAACCTACCAAGCAATAGTTTGTGCAGGGAATATACTACGATAACATTCTCACATCCACCTTGATCTTCTGGCTAGTTTCCAGGCAAATTGAACACTCAGCCAGGTTTTTTGGACTTCTACAAGAAACAGCCTGTCACCTTGGTGCAATGCCTGAAGATAACCAACCAGCAGGACAGATTTACACAAACTTAATAAATCATTTATTCTGGCATACCTTGCTTTTGAAGAATGTACACACAATAAAATAGGCCTTATCTTGAGCCTATTTCTTTAGGTGTTGAGAAGTGTCTTCCCATTTTTTCGTTGCATTTCAATACTATCTGAGCAGAGATTAGACTGCAATTGATAGTGTTAACATTTTAACACTACACATAGATCTTTGAGAAATGTCCATCTTCCATACAGAGCAATCGAACATGAGACACTGAACAACTGAGAGTGAGCAGTTTGAATTTAGAGTAAAAGCAAAAAACAAAACTGGCCAGGTCTATCTGTTATTTTCTGAATGGAGGAAGTCTAGGCTTTCCAACAAATTACTAAATTGCTACACTTCATAAAAACTGGGCGACCAGGAAAGCTGTATTATCTTCTCAGAGTATATTCTTATATGTGTAGGCTACAGAAATAATCACTATATTTTGATACAGCCTTTTCCATAACAGACAGCACTATCATAGATACTTCTGTATGCTTCCATTTCTATTAATTTCTTGGGACTCAAGGTCCTGACTACTGAAAAACACACCCTAAAGAACACCTCCAAATCACTGAGCAGCTCACACCCATCTCCAGCAAAAATACACATTTAAGTCTGCATTATGTAACTGTTCCCCTGGACTCCCTGATTTTCCAGCAGGTAACTTGTGAAGCTGCAATTCAAAGGCTGGCTTTGAGGACTGGGTTATGCTTCTGAGAACATAGCCTCCATGCTCAGTACCCCAAAGGCATCACTCAATCCTCAGAACACTCTTCTGTGTAGTGTTACTCCTTCAGGAAGGCTGATTGTTGGAGGCAGTCAAAAGCTTTGCAGGTAGGGAACTGAACTCTGGTTTATAAGGTCCGCAGTACTCCTGTGAGGACAGTCAGAATGCTGGCATGTGGAAGAAGAAAGTGGACATCCTAGAGACGTAGCTTTGACCTAACTCTGCATAAAATCTTCATTTAAGACTAAGAACTGCATCCTCTAATCTCTCAATATATGCACAGAGATATTTACCTACCTGTGTCAATAGCAGAAAACATTCCATTTCCTTAAAGCCCCTAAATCCCAGGAGCTCTACGTGCTAGAAGTAAGCATAAATACTGTGCTGACTTATTGCTATTCTCAGCTGAGCTTCCTACTGTTCCTTTATGCCAAAGGAGGGCAACAATATCACCCTCACTCAGCAAGAAATCATCTGCTTATGAACCAGGTCCACAGATGCTTACTCAACAAGCCCCCAGGCTTCCTTCATTACCATCATTGAGAATTCCCCCCACCCTATTATGCAAGAAACTCCTCTGCATTTTTCAACACTTAGAGAGTCTCACCAGGGTAACTGCAGTGAAGGGCCAAGTAAGACTGTTCTGTCATGTTCAGTTAACCCAAAATAGTAAAAAAAATAATTTTTTAACAAATTCAGCTGCTTTTCCCTACTAACACACTGCTTCAAACTTGAGGTTCATACCCCCATTCCATAATTGAAGGAAAGTCCCTGGAGAACTACATCTTCCACATTGCAATAAAGAGTCTCGCAATGTCTTTCATTAAGCGTATGAATTTTCTGACATGCCAGCTCAGAGTATTGTGTATTTTATTGCTAACTGTGCTAGAATGAGAGTTATTCTAGCACTCTAGAGGGTGACCTTGAGCAAGTTCCTTCTACTCTGTACCTCATTTTCCTCTATAACACCAATAGAGCTTTCGGCTTCCTTTTTCTAGCAGTGACACCCATGAACACAAGGAGCTATGCAATAACTTAGCACTGTACATTACAAAGGCTGGTGTTTCACCATGCAGACTAACTTGACAGGAGGAAAGAATGGAATCCAGCTGCCAGACTCAGCTCTAGAAGCCATGTGTCATTAAGGGAAATACTGAAGTCAGTGAGAATGAAGCTTTGGGGCTCTTCCACAACACTTTAAATGTCAACCTGAACATCCTTGAGATGTTGAGCTGGTTTTGAACAGAAATGTCAAAATAGAGCAATTCAACATTGCTGAACTGACTTTTTCCTAGTCTCACAAATTTGCCATTCCATTTTTGCTTAGTCTGGGCAAAATCTAATATTGAAACACTCGAATTTCTCAGGCAATGGCTCTTTTAAAATTTATTCAAGTCTGTATCAGGCCTGAAAGGCTTCACCTTTGCCAATATTTCTAATTGGCTGCTGAGACAGTTGCTGAATATACAAGGTGAACTGTATTACCCCAAAAGCACTCTAACACGATGAGGAGCTGACACCGCTTGTTCCTGGCTGGGCTTTGCAAAAGAATGAAATGGAACACTTCATAAAAGGGTTTTTATTTCCTAGGGCTCTACCCTGTATTGGTGAAAAGGCTACATTATTCAAATAGACAGTGTCAGGTACAGAGCATTGCAGGCACCTTCACTTGCACTGGCAGCATAAATATAAATGCATAAGAGACCAAAATGTTGACTTGAGATGTGCCAGTTCTATTGACTGGCACAGGTAGGTGTGCCAGGACAACACGAGAGCACAAGTCAAAGGGAACATGACAGGCAAACGCAGGAAAAGCACCACTGACACAGATGCTTATTGACTTGGGCCTCTTGTTCCTCAGTGGTGGATGCACATGTTTAAGCAGGTATCTCTAACCAGCGGTGTGCCCTTGGCAGGGTGTGGTGAGATGGACTCATTGATCCCTCTGGAACACTCACAAATGTGTCCAGCACCCACAAAGCCAAGACAACTAGTACCTGAGAAACCTCAAATATTAAAGAAACACAACTCTCCTAAACCCTGTCTTTCAAAATTCCCAATTCCCTTCCCTCATAAAAAGGTGATTAAAACTAGCCAATTGTCAGAGGCACACATATCTACACACAGCCCTGGGTATTTTCCTCCAGTGAAGAGCCGTAAGAAAAAGAAAGGAAACAATTACACAAAGAATAATATTGTTTGATACCATTTCTCCATGTTGCCTTTTCTATTGCTGCTAATATTTGTCTTTGAAGATCTTTTTCTGCATGAAAAATGAGACTTACCGTGCATGGAAACTTTACAGATTATTACTCCAAATCCACTACATTATTTTAAACTTAATAAAATAAGGTTACTGTAATAAACCTATAAACCATCTGTAGATTTTAAATTAAGAGTCAGATTACATGTGAGATTCATAACATTTTCATAGCTCTATAAAGATTACCCATTTTTTAAAAGTATTAAATAAGTTTTAAGTTACGTTTTAACTAAGTCACTTGTACTGAAGGATTTAGATCCTATCAGAAAGTACATATCAGTCAGACCTTATCAGTAGGCAAAATATTAGGATTATCTGTTGGACAGAAGTTTAGTGTATCCTGCAAAACAGTGCAAACAAATGAACAAGTCCTTCAGTTATAGCTAATAGAAACAGCACGCATGCAC
Source organism: Psittacula echo (assembly GCF_963264785.1). Lineage (NCBI taxonomy): Eukaryota > Metazoa > Chordata > Aves > Psittaciformes > Psittacidae > Psittacula > Psittacula echo. The sequence continues at coordinate 26,365,929 of NC_137740.1, read as the reverse complement.
TATAAAATGTGAAGATGGCAGTGACGCACACTGGCATTCGGTCACATGCACTTGTAACTTCATTTACCATTCAAAGTAAATTTCATCTGCTGGGTCGCACAGCAAACCAACTATAAAGCAGATAGGGAATCCCAATCTTCTGCCATCCTAACGAATACGAGCTTGTAAAACAGGTATTGGAGTTGGCAGCACAGGAGGAAAAAAGCCGTTATGAAATGCCAGATGATCAGCAATTGTAACAAAAGCAACAATTACTCGGACTGCTACTTCAGTCCCTTCATTTCTGTATAAGGATGCCCCTGGGGGATACAGCACACTCATAGGAAGAGTTCTCAGACTGCTAGTTTTTCCAATGCCTTCTACATATTCATCTTTACCAGACACAAGATTATGCCCTTTCTCTAAGACACAGGAGGGACATTCCATATCATGCCCACATCAGATTATTGCCTAAACAACAGGATAAAAAGCAAAACCAAACCAAACCACAGAACAAGGCATGTTACAATAGCAATCACCTGGAAGTGGGGAAAAAAAACCCAAACAAACAAAAATCAAACAACAGAACTGAAGTTTCCTAATATCCTTGTATATTCTGACAAGCAGACCTGATGTGCTGTCATCCTTCTACAATCTTTGACCACCATTTAGGATGCTGCAGCACTAAATGCATGCCTCCAGGCCTGACACTATGCTCTTGCCTTCTGTTACTAAACACTGCTGCTTTATTTTTTGCTACAGTGCTGAAAAACTATTACAATACATCATCCAAATAATAAGTGGTAAACTTTAATTTTGCTAGTCATGATGACAGCTGGCATGGGATGGATCTCTTAAGTTAAACTCATCTGAGATATTTCAGAGAGCACTTTTGAGCTCTGAACTTCAGAAAAAGGAAGAGGGAAGGCTAATGGCACCCTACTAGGCTACAGGTAAACAGACGCTTTAGTGGTAAAATGACTTAAACCCTTTTGGATTAGTAGAAGAAAACAGAGCTGTGTTACCTTAACCATCTCTATACCATTCAGCAGCACAGAGTTCTTAAAAGAGATTTCAAGACATAGAAAGCCAGAGGTAGGATTTAACCCAGGAATCCTGCTGCTCTGTACCATCCAGTTCCTTATCACCAACAAGACCTCCATCCAAAGCCCCATGCTCTCTGGCCAACACCACATCAAGATCTGAATCCAACCACTCCCAAATTGCAAACGCTATCCAAGCAATGTCTAGCAATGTCTCAGATCAGTTCCTAATACAACTCCTACCTGAGGAAACGAAGACATGCCTCAACCCCAGAGTGTACACACAAATACAGGCACCAGCCAACCTCCCATTTAACAAAGTGCAGGGCCATACTGACATACAGTCCCCAGTAACCCCATTAATCAAAGATTTTTGTAGCCGTTCTCCCACTGTGTTGCTCAGGCATTAAGGGGCTGAACTCAGGCGATTTACAAGCTGGTGTCTTGGGCTTGGCACATCTATGTGAAACTCTGGCTTCCATCTCCGCACATTTTGCCAGGAAGGGCTGAGCTCAGCACCAAGGGGTTTCTTTTCCAGAGGAGTGGGAGCTGATTTATTGCCTCATGTAGCTGTGACTAGTCCCTCCAGGAACAGAACTGACAGTCCAATAGGTCTTTCAGTGAAAAAAAAAAAGATCCAATTCCAGACCCATCCAGATTTGTCTTACATCAAGGGAGTTCACTGCCCATGCTCTGCTATTTCAGGATTGCTCTTTCATCATCTGAGGTCATAATTAGAGACAATCTGATTTTTCATTTTCTCCTAAAGGAGGTACATGGGCTTTTCAGTTCATTAGACTTAGGGCATTCAGAAGCCATTGGCCGATAGCCACCTTGGTCACTATTTCTGGTACCCTGCAGCATCTCTATAAATATACATAGTTCATAGCTATTGCTGCCAGCTTGGGTCTATTCCGGGACATGGGGTGAAAATTTTGTAGTTCACAAAACAAGACAACACAATCTGGCTTGAGCGATGCTTTTTTGGTAAAGTTGCAAGATAATCCATCCAGGTGAGGCCAGATCAGCCATCTTCATGGAACTAAGCAATTTCACATGGCCTGGCAAAGCATTTAAGCCAGTAAACACTGGCAAATAAATGGGCAAAGCATTTGCAGCTAGCATCTTATGCTCAGAAATACAGAAATACACTGTAACACTTGCAACTTCATGACCGGTTCTGTTGAACTGCCCTGGGAAATATCATGGAAAAATATAAATTTTAAAGTTTTAAACGAAGCATTACTGTTTGTTCTGTTTAAAATGTTTATTGTTCTATAATTTGTCCCCCACAAAGGAAAGAATTTCAAACCAATTTCAAACTAAAACATGTTACTTATGACTGAAATAAGGTAGTTTTTAAAATAAGAATACACAGGCTTTCCTGATTATGTGGGCCTCCTTTCCTGGCAAACAGCACTGTTTCTTGTTTACAAAGGAAACTAAAATGGAAAGCTGGAAACAACCATATTTTCCCCATCAACTTAAGCTCTATGCTTCAACAGATAGAACAGCTATAAGGTTGATTAGGGAAAAAAATACAAGAAGTAAAAACAATAATAAAGCTTTACAGCCCATATATACCTCCACCTGGAAAGGCCTTAAAAGCATCCCATGAAATCCACAGTCCCTCAGAGATCAGTAAGAGTTGACTGTTTTAATACCTCTTTACACAAGCAGCATACAGTAAAATTGTTTTGCTGAAAAACATGTCTCTAATCTGAGTTGTGTTGTTCATAATACCACAGGTATTGACAGACTTTTGTGGATCCAAGGCAGGACTCATCAGTAAGTGCAGAGTCCAGAAAGCCCAAATGCTAAGAAAAATATTGTGTTCAATACAATTCAGCACAGAAACTTCAGGAAATGGGATTTTCTACCAAACAAGAAACCTGATTTTAGGCAGCTCCCTTGAAAGCAGGAGGGAAAAGAGGAGAATGCTTACTTCAGTGGTCTAGACAGGCAGAAGAAAGCCCAGAAGTGTCATTTTATTATCCTTTGCTAGACAACTGACTTCCCCTAAGGCTGATTAGAAGCCCTGACACTAAGAGGAGGGACTGCCCAGAGGCAGAGAAACTGCAGAAGACAAAGCCTTCACACATCTGAAGAGCCAGGGAGGAAAGCAAAGCACTAAATACACCTTACGGATGCCACAGTCAGGCTTCAAGCCAAAGTCCAACTTCGAGTATTAATATGAAAGTACAGGGGAGGGACAGAAGTGTGACATGTCCACCTACACAGCCCTTCCTAATATTCTCCAAGCCAATAGCCCATCACAGCCACCTTCAAGATAAGATGGAAAACTGCATTCAGGACATGTTCTATCTGGTTTGAATGACAAATTGCTGTGCAGCTTCCAGGTAATAAAGATGACTTCAGCAGGACAGGAGCAGTAAAGTAGCTGTACACCAGACTTGCCTTTGAGATTACTGAGTATAAACTCATGCTCCACATGAGCATAAAATCATTTCAGTGGTGGTGATGCCAGCTTTAACGGTGCTGAGATTCAGTGAGACTATTCTGGACTTACTGCTCCTGAAAACCTTAAATACAAAACAAAAAGAAAAAAAAGAAAAAGGACCTGCCTGTGTTTTCATACATATAGCAGTATGTTTATGACAGGCCATCAATCCAAAAATTCATACCATTTGACTGACTTGCAAAGCACAGAGCATTCTTGCACTAGAACATCCCCATACACGCGAAGCTCAGCAGCCGCCTCAATACCTTGTTCTCAGTTTCACAGATAGCAGCATATGAAGCTAAATTCTGCATTCGGTTCTGCTGTCGTCAACATTAGGGTGGTGCCACAGAAGGGACCATTTAAATAAAACCAGTATCTTCTTACTATGAATAATTCAGATTTTAAGCACATTCTGTTCTTTGTCTCTGCATACTGCCTGTGGCTGCCTGCTTGCATTGCTCCAGTAGGTAAGGATTATACTCACTATTTCTGGGAACCTTCTAATCAAAGCAGGTGGAAAATTCAACCCCAGCTTCTTTAAAAACACAACAAAACAAACAAACAAACAAATTAAAACAACAACAAAAAACCCAAAACCACACAAAACAACCCCAACCAAACCTCACAAACCAAAACCACACACAACATGAGGAAGACTTTCTATTCCTGGATGTGGATGTTGGGGTTTTTTGGAGGGGGGGAGGATGGGGGGGGGGTGGAATACACTATAAATACAATTGAGATGGTAAGATGTGATAAGATGCATTTCACTAAGAGATGAATCTTACAAATAAAACTGGCAGGTAATTTTAAATATCTGGTACTATGTTCAGCAGTAGCAGCACAGATACGTCTCAGCACAGAGCCACTTGTTCTAAGCGTAAATAATAGATATTTTTAAGATGAGGTGGATACGCTGACTTTGGAAGATAGTATATAGCAATTTTAATAGAAGTTGCTAACACAAAAGCCTCACAGCTATATAATTTGTGCCAATAAACTGCCTTCAAAGTGGTAGGAAAAAAGTAAAAGGTAAATAAGCCATAATTATGCATTATTTTAACATCCCCTCAAACCAACATAAAATTACTTCTTCAAACCTTTATTACTTCTTTAGTTAGCAATTAAGGTCTAAAGGCATTTAAATAGGTATTGCACCATGCAATCAGTATTACTTCTATTGTGTTTTCAGTTAGGTTAGGCATTAGAGATCTGGCCTTTGCCTACTGACCAATAATGAATTTACCTACACAAGTTCAAATCCAGAGTAGCTCCACAGACTTCATTGAAAATCTTGACTGGAACAGGAGATTTAGGACAGTAATTTTTAAGCTTCTCTGCTGATTTTTCCCTCACTTCTCATATGCTCTCATATAGCAACAAAATGGCTACAATTTGCAGTATGTAATTTCTCTTCCAGGAAACATGGAGAGGAATAAAATGTTTGAAAAATAGCAGCTGACTTCATCAATGCAATTATTTGATAATGGCGCTGGTTAACAGGCAATCTCAGAATACCAGGAGCACTTGTCAATACTAAAAAGGAATATGAACTTAAGGGTAGAAAAATATCTCAGATTCAGCCTTCAAGGAGATAAATAAGCTGGAAATATCACAGAAAGCAGATCTTGCTGAGGAAGTTCATTCTACTGTCAACCCAGTTATGCTGCAATGGCGTGTTATATCAAAGTAGGAAATCCAAGTCTTTTTATGTACAATTACTTTTTTTCCATATACTAGAAGGTGCTGGATTTTACATTTCTTCCTCATTTTGTTGTTATTACTGCTGTTTCTCTCTTGCTTACAGTATGTTGGAGCCACTAGCGTTCATAAGACTGAATTTGGGCTTATTCTAAAGTAGCAGTGAAATGGATACTTTTGCAGCAGAGCAGGCAAAGTGTGTGCAAAGATTCTCAAATAATTACATCTTTTCCTAGAAAAAGTGTCAGAAAACTAAGTTGAATCCTGAAATAATATCACCTATGATGAAACAGTAATTCTGAACATCTGGAACATTTCAGCTGTATATGTTTGTTTCTTACCGTTCTAATGCCATTGCTGCAAGTTATTCCTAACTGAAGGTCAGACAAGTTTTACACTCACTGAAGTTCTCCCCCAAAGTACACATTCAGAACTGCACATCAATAAAGGATGAAGCTCTGAGAGCTTTCCTTCAAGGCAGAAGTTTATTCCACTGCTGAATTTCATACAAGTTTGATCTTTCAAACTGCACAGCTACCTGTAAACTCCCCCCACCCCCCCCAATAAATCACAGCCAAATTTGATCCAGAACATTTGTGTGCAGCTCTTCAATACCCCAAGTAATGATAAACACTCAGATATAAGAAGGGGTAAAGACCAGTATGTGAATGGGGAGGGGCAGGATATAGATTTCAAAACCAGGTTTAGAGTTCAAGATTCTCAGTAGGATCATGTCAGAGACTGATGTCGGATGGAAGAGACCTCAAGGTCTCTACTCCAACATTTGCTTGAGTACGGACTATCACAACACTTGAGCGTGCCCATCCTACCAATAACCCTTGGCTAGCTGAACCTGGAAAGAAAAAATAAAATCAGTGGTAGCACTTCATGTTGGAATACGAATAGCATAAGAGATTTAATGACCAGGTAGGCTTCAATCTTCCTGAAGAGACCTTGCTTGACAGCCTCTTGGAAAGTGTTCTTGCATTAATAATACATTCTCAGTGACTGTGAAGCAATGCAGCTTTCCCTGATTATACCGATAAACATTCAGCACTTCTGACTTTTCTTCATAATTCCTCCAAGTAGCTATGTTCAGTAAATTAACCATACCTATTGAAGGCTGATGGCAGACAAAGCCAGTCTAAACCAGCTTGTCTAAACCATGAACAGAGTGGTGAAACACAAGAAGCAGCAGCACAGCTCACACACAGACACACAAAAGTTTTCAAAATTAGAAATGGTATTCTATACTTTCCTGATATCTTGCTTTGCAAATGCTATTAAAAATAGCAAGTACAACGCCTTACTTCTGAAAGTACACATCCTGGTGAATACACAGCCCTCCCTCAGCCACGTGGCTCAAGGCACGCCGCAGTATTGCTCCTGCACTCTATTGAGTGGCCATCATCTCAGGCCACAAGATCTCTGCTGAAACATGACGACACCATAAATAGTTTAATTCAATCTGAAGAAAAAAGCCATAGCTTTTAATGTGTATCCTGCATAAGTATCAAATCATAAGGTTCATCCAAACCTCATGATGGGAGAGAAAACTCAATGAATTAGCATGACGATTTGTAGTCCTATTGAGTACAAAAATCACTTCAGAAAAGCAGGGATATAGGAGCTAAGTAAGAAGGAAACATCCTTGTATCACTGACAGGAAAATAGTAAACTCTTTCTTCAATCATTTTAGTATAACAGCATTATTAAAACCTTTATACCTTGAGTGAAAGCATTAATTATTATGCCTACCAGGAATATTTTTCATTGTCAAATTGCATTTTACCATGCTAATAAACACTAAGATTTGCATGTAAAAATTAGTCATGTTATCTCATTTATAGGTCAAAAGACAGAGACTAAAATAGTTTCTGCAGTTTTCCCTAAATAACTAGTTTTTGCATATCAAGTTTTATGGCACATTATAAATGAATGCAATCCAGACAGGATTTGAATAGCTGAGTAGATAAGAGAGGGAAAGATAACAGCAGATAAAAAAAATCTTGTGGTAAGATAAGCCTTTTGAAAAAACATGCTTAAAAATCAGGTTCCTTTTTTTAAGGACCCTGGACCCTAAATGAACTAAGGATGAAACAGCTGTATGCAGGTCATTACTCAAAGTATTCACAAATTATTCTGACAGCCACTATATATATAAATGGTACGTCAGAGCGACTTAATGCTTTAAAAAAATCATTTTAAATAACTCCAGCACTTCATTCAGGGTAAATGCAACTTCTACAGCTCCCACATAACTTGTGGAAGTAGAGTGGAGGATTTTGACTGCTTCTTGGGTATTTTAATAATAGTCAGATGACTAAGTCCTCCTCCCATTTTTTTATAATTTAAGCCTATTACTAGGGTCCTCTTCCTCCTAACATTGTGGGTTTGTAGGTACAAAGGAATATGAGCATGGTCACTTATATTTCTCTCCTCATTATGAGGCCCATTAGAGCACAGATAATTTCAGGGGCACTTTGTCTACTTTCCCTTGCATCGCATAGGCTTGGGTCATCCTCTTATCCAGAACCTGCAGATGACTACTGGCAATATTTCAGTGGCCACCTACTGATGGTTAATGAAGGTATCAGACCACTATCTGCTCTTCTACGTGGCAGCACATAATCAAGGTTTGCTCATTTGCTAGTCCCACACATCAAGCTGAACTGTCACCACCTTTGAGCCCTCCCAGCACAGTCAGATTTGTGTTTGTTTAATGTGATTTGTAATAAAAGAGAAACAGATATTTCACTTGCTTTCTGAAATGCATTAAAGAAAAGCATGCCTGTAGTGCTAGGTTAGTGCCTTACTCTTGCACCTTTCAGCAGAGATTGAGTCTGAGGCACAGGAACAGAGCAATTTTCACAGCACCCACTCCAGCCTCAGGGATAAAGTGTTAAGGTCAGGCAATCAAAGTGTTCCTCTGCTACACAGAAAACTGGTACCCATATGGAAATTCACAGCCAAGGGCACAAGAAGATACTAAAAAGATCAGGCCATTTATTTACATCCCAAGCACACTTCCCTGTGTCAAACTTGAAGCAGCCAGTTTGAGAACTGTTGGCCTCAGTAAAACATGCTGGATCTCACTGTGAAAAGCAGAGAGCACACAGCTACCTCCTCAGCAGAAACTGAGCTGCTCAGAGAAGCATCTGAAGATCTTGACAGAGATGCAGATTTTTCCCCAAAACAGACCAGTTTAACAACAAAATTAATCGTGTCAGTGCTTTGTTTCTATTACAAAGAAGAAATCAAGATGACTTGCATGACCCAGTCTTTACCAAATCAATCTGAAGTACTTCAGCACATGCATTTAACAGGATGTGCTGCAGATCCACCTCTAACAAATACACGTGTCAGGAAGATGCACAATGAGGTAGGTTTTGACACAAGCACCCCCAAACAGCTTCAGGACATGAATTACAGCTGCAATCACTAAGATATTTTCTTTGATCATTGAAGAAAGCCACAAAGGTGGGAACAGTACACAGCAACCTCCAGAACTGCATGTTCTCACTTGCTACCCTTTCTCACCTTGTCCACAAAGCCCATCTGCAATCCTAACATTCATCGGCTCTTGTTGGGTTTTGATCACAAGTTATTCAAGGTGAAGATTCTGTCCTTTACAGGTATAGCACACAGACAGCTGCATAGAGAAAGCTGGCCCACAATGCTGTGTCTGGCTAAGGCAGCTTCAGAGCAGCCCTGCTGGAGAGAGATGGACCCAAACCACCCTGCCCATTCACATATCCACAAGACAGCAAGATGCAAAGAGCTCAGACCTGTTTGCCAGTCCCAAGAAGGGCAACTCTGTGCCCTAGGTAAACTGTATCCTATTGTTGTTTTACCAGCCTGAACATTGCATGCCTATGAACAGCAGCATTGTGGGTTTTTTCTGCAAAAGGAAAAAGCCTGTTCCCAGCCTTTGTGACTGGAAAGAGAACATGACTCAGATTGCTCTACTGTAGTAGCATCTGCCTGGGACAGTCACTCTGCCGAGATGTCCTCTGCAGAGATCTCCTCAAAGCCCTACCACTTTGGAACTCTTCAGCAGAAGAGCGCTGGAAGGCCAGATCCCCTGGCTTCTACTACACAGCCTTCTGAGCACATGGAGGCTGTTCCTGAGGGAAGACCCACTGCATGGAGGTTGTCTCTCTAACCTGACACCACCGTCCAACAGGGCAGAACCATGGCCCTGAGGACTGACAAGAGTACCTCCAGAACTCAGTGGGGTAACCAGCAATGTGCTTTTGCTTTGCTGTCCCAGTAGACCAGCTGACAAGTCCTTCTGTATTTCCTAACATGCTAACAGCATGCATTCCATGCTGACCACAGCTTACCCCACACCCAGGCCGTAAAAGCTCACCAGGGCCACTAGTGCCCCGCACTGGCCTGAACAAGAAAGCAACAAGGGCCCTTGCAGAAGGGCCCAGAGGGCAGCATACCCCTTGCTCCCATGCAACATTGACACATAACACCCCCAGTCTCTATCACAGACAAGATAAAAGTAGCAATGTGTCTTTTCTCCCAGTCTTTACTGCCAAAAAGGCAGTAAAGTCTTTAGTCTGGCAGTCTTTATTGCCAGGAAGGCATTTCTCTGTGTCTTCAGGACTACAGAAGAGGGTATAGCATGTTCAGAAGAAGGGAGCCCTCCCTGTAGCAAGGCTAGCCTGCAGTCCTTGTCTCCATACAGAAGTCCAGGAATAGTTCCATGCTGTGCAGCTTGACTCTTGCTTGGCTGATTTGTTTCTCAGCCTCGGAGACGGAACATCATCATGTGACGTTCCTTTCCCTGCTAAGCATCTTTCTGACTGTGAAAAATCTGGCAAATGACCAAGTATTCTTTAACCTCCACATTAACTATTGTTAGCTTTGGCAAAGCCCACCTCCTGTGATGCCTGGCATGGTATTGCTTACTGCTGCAGCCTACAGGAACTGCTGTAGTGGCGAGATTCAGAGAACAAGGATCAGGTAGCAGATGCAAAACAGAGTCCTCACCCACAATGCCCTCCCTTCCTCCATCGCTTAATGTGCTTTGGGAGCAGCTACAACTTCTAAGCTTCTCACTGTTGGAAAAGGTTTAAAGACAGTGAATGTGCAGAAAAGAATAAATACAAGAAGCTGTAAGTTAGCTGAGGCCAAATGTTACTTTTAGACCATCAAGATGTTTTGGTAGCATTGCAGATCCATAGTGCACTACATTTATCTCCTCTCAGCTCCTAGAAGATAGAGATGTTCATCTCTAGCCATGTTTGACTTCTGGAAGGTGGCTGCACCACCAGTTCCTCCACAGCAAACTCTAGGACCCACTCACTTGCACTCAGTGCAACAGTCCTAACAGCCAAATCCTGCAACCCACTCCACAAAACCAGGTTTTGTTCTCCCCTCATTCTCGTGAATAAGTCCAGCCAGTGCAATCAGTTACAGCTGCCCTGAGCAGCACCAGAGATGGGTCTTTAGCCCTTTTTTAGATGACTGCAGGCTTTGCAAAGCATCAGCACCAGGCACGTTCAGACAACCAAGTTGTCCTGGGATGGCAAATCCTAGGCAGAAACATCCACAGCAGTCAGCAGAGACAGCTGAATTCAGAGACCAGAAGGTAGGTTTTCTTAAACAGACTTTATGTTGCTTAATATAGCACACACTGTTCTCCAGTATCTGCATAATGCTGAGTTTGAAACGTTCTAAGATTTGCACTGAGGAAGACTAGAGGGCTGGGAGAAGGGCTGCAGAAGGAAGCATTTAAAAAGCAAGCGATGACTTCAGAGAAACACTGTATACAAGCAGCAACCTCATAACACTGGACTTACAATTCTATTACCTTACCAGGGACTCATTTGCATGTTATTTTCATTACTAACCAGGCCTCTGCATTGCAAGTCCATCTAGGATTAGTCACAAAAGCTGAAGATGTGAAGGATTTAAGTTGGCTCCTACCTTCTCTCTGGGGAGACATCCTGCATTGTGCCTCACTATACATGGAGACAAAATTTGTTAGATCTGTGCACCATAGGCCTTCTCATGTCACTCCAACACTAGAGGAGTTTCAAGAATTATTTTAGTGCCAAACCAACTGGATCCCTGCCGTGAGCAGACAACTTCTCCCTGCTCATTTTCCCATTGAGATGCCAAAGTTGCTTGTGTATTTCCTTTAAGATCATCTCTACTTTGGACCTGTCCCATTCTGGTGCCTTGATTTGTGCTGGTTTTGCTCCAAACAGACCTTTTTTCTGCATAGATAGAGGAAACCTGGAGAGTATTTGTTCCCCATCTTTACCCCATCAAGGAAAATCTCTAAAAGAGCAAACTTTTTTGTTTGTTTTGCAAACAAAAACAAAGTAGTAACTTGGGGTTGTCTTGCCCTCTGATAACCCTAACACCAAAGCCAAGAGCCTGGGAACATGGACTATTGTGGAGCCCATCTTGCAACTAATAAACCCAAGTACCAATAGCCTGACAGGACGCTTTGTTCAGCTGCTCAATGCATACTCAGTCAGTGACTGCATCATAACAGTTGCTGTTTGCACAAGATAGCAACTCCCTCTCAGGTGCTGCTTTTGCCATTAGCTAGCCGGACACTTTGTTTTATTGCAGATGTTACCTTTCTGCCGCCTGCACAACTCCTCCAGCTACATGAGCTCCATCAGAAGTTCTATGGAGAGCCTTTTTCTTGTTTGTCTAGTGCATGACAAGGCACATCATATGTTATACTAAACTCATAATCTGTTTCACATCAAGACACGTACCAGTAAGACATTCAAAAAGGTAAAGGTGTCCCATCTCAGGTTAACAGTGAAAACAGGGTGTATAGCCAGAAAAATAAAATTCAAGGGTAACTTGACTGCTGCAAGCTTTTAGTCTAAGTCAAGTCTTTGCAGAAACACTTTTTTAAAAGAGATACCTGTTCTCAAGCCCTGGCAATTCTATTGATCACTGGCCACAAGAAACTGTACTTTATAGGACATACTGCCTCCGTATGATTGAAATAGCTTCCTTCCTTAATCAGCATATAATCAGATATTCCCACACAGGAGAACTATAGCCCTGATTGACAAGATAGTTACAAAAATAAACCTGAGGTTTAAATATAGCTTGCTTGGCTCCCTGGAAGGTATGTAGTATTGTGTTATACAAGTCTACCATCATTTTCCTTGAATTAAGATAGTCCATATTCTCCTACTGCCTTCATCTCTATCTATTAAACAGCTACCAGATTTGTGTTCTACAGGAGAGCTGACACTTAGGGTTATGTGCAAATGGCAACTAGCCTTTCCTCTGCATGAACTGACTTACCATCGATATTTCATGGGCCATTAACATGTATAGATTTTGAGTTCATGTACCAGTTGAATGTGTGATGTCTGATGCAGTTGTAGAGGTAGATAGGTAAATAGACGTGCAGGACTACATAAGTATGTATGGAAACAAAATATATATGCCAAACACGAAGGGATATATTTGGGTGAGGTACATGTCTCTTTGTATGCAAACACACGAGCTAGGCAGGCAATATTTTATGATTTCCTCTTTCTAGGGTGGACATACTCATTGCATTTCTCCCAATCTATCAGGATGTTCTGATGTGTTAAATATGCAACGTAATGAGGGCAGAGCTCTGTAGCCCTGTTGTTCTTGTTTTGGAAAAGAAATGATGTATTTTTTAAAAACCATTCCAGTCATGAAATGCTTTTCATCTCTTACAAACCTCCCCATCGCTGACTAAAAAACATTGGACAGAGCTCATATTCATTATGCAAATCCTTAGCATTAAGAAAACAAATCACCAACTAACATCTGTCTCACCCTAAAAGAAAATAAATAATTTTTTTTATTAAAAGAAACAAGCCTAAGTCCAAACCCAAACCCACCCTTCCTTCCCCACACTCCACCACGCAGCTGACTGAATGCCCGCGCTGGAGCGGGCAGGGAAGCGCCTCCCCGAGCCCGCTTCCCCGCCGGTGCTGCAATGTACCCCCACCACAGCGGCGCGGCTCGGCTGCTCCCGGCCCCGTGCCGCGCACCCAGCCCGGCCACTGCGGTGCTGCTGCCGCCGCCGCCGCACCACCACCCCCCCCTTCCCCGCGCACCCCGACCCACCTTTCCCCTCCATCGCGGAGCTTTGCGAGTGCCGAGGCGCCGGGAAGTTGCCGGAAGACGCGCTCCCTCCTCAGCCGAAAGCCCCGAGAGCCCGGCGGGCAGAGCCGGCCGCCGCTGCCTGCTCCGCGCTGGGGGACCGCGCCGTCACAGCCTCGGAGCTGCAAGCAAGCAAGCACCGGGGGGGGGGTAGGGCGTGAGCCGCCGAGCCCCCCAGCCACGCCGAGGGGGGCAGCAGCGCGGGGTGCGGAGCGAGGGGAAGCCGTTACCTGGCGCCGGCGGGAGCTGTCCCTGGCAGAGCGGTGCTGCGGGGGCGAGTGGCTCCGCGGCCCGCCGCGCTGCCTGGCACCGCCCGCATGCGCGCCCCGCCCGCGCCCCGCCCCCGCGGCCCGCACCGCGGCACCGCCGGGCCCCCCAGCTGCGGGCTCCGCGGGCGCGGAGGAGGAGCCGGCACACGACTGGCCCGGCCCCGCCGCACAGCAACACGGGCACCGGCACCCGCTGGCTCACTGTGAGAGTGCTGCCGGGGTGCTCCCGGCCGAGCCGGGCACGCAAGTCCTGCCGCGGGTACACGGAGGTGGCATCTGTGCGCCACAACCCCGAAGACCGCACGGCTGCTGCATGCGCACCGTCTGGCTTCTGCAGGTGATGGGTGCATGGCACATGGTCTGGCTGGAACCCCCAGACCCAACCCAACACTCAAACTGCTGGGGTCAGAGGGATTGCTCCACTCCCCAGTCTCTCTGTATAATATAAACCAGACTGAGCCCACACCACCTGCAGACATGGAGAGGATCGAGGATCTTTCAGGAGATGCCCAGTCTCAGGTTCAGGCCTTCTCTGGAGGTGTTGTTTTAAGAATAATTATGCTGATTCATAAAACATCCACCTCGCAGCTAGTTTGTGCTTCTCTGCTTTTGCATCCAGCTGCTGGATTTTGTTCTAACTGCTTAATAAAATAAGCAGTCCCCTGCTAATGAGAAGTTAATAAAACATTCATACTGTGATCAAGTCATTTCTTCAGGGAACATCGATTAAGGTCCTTAAGTTTGTCCCTTTAAGGAAGTTTCTCTACACTGGGATTGCTCCTGAAGCTCCTAAATTTTTCCAGATTTTTCAACTTGAGTATGGTGGGACTGGTAAAATCCCATCATAAGCATTCTGTACCTTCTTTTATGATTTGTGGTACTCAAAAAGCAGCTCAAGGCATCCACTGTACTGCAAGCTGCACATGTAGAGGGTAGATGGCTCCAGCACTAGGCAAGTTTCTAAATACAGGAACAGTAATTCTTGCCCAGTTTCTTTATACATCCTCATGTTTGTACTCACCTTCTCACCTACAGCCCAGTACTGGCAAAACAGACAGTGGTTATACATGCTTTTTTTTCCTCATACTCCTCAGTCTGAGCTACTGTAACCCATCCTGCCTACAGGCTTCCCCATTCCAAAGCAGAACCCTGAATGTGGTTATGGAAATGAACATGGTGCACATGATCCCGCCTTAGTACATGGTCCAGGCAGTTCTAAACAATGCCTGCTCCAGTCTCAGTTATCACCCCACAAGCTGGCAGAGCAATGAAGTTAGAGATGGCATATTAATCCAAGACTATATCCCTGCAAAACAAATATGAACAGCCCAGCTAGATGAAGACCCACCATGTAAAATTAATATATTAAATGGCTGCTACCCGTTTACTAAGTCATATGTTACCGTTAATAACAACATTAGGTTTTTTTTATTTCAGGACTGAATATTCAGGTTTATAGGTGAGCTTAGAGTCAAAATGCACTGCGGTAAGACAGACTTCATTATTTGACTAGAAGATCAAAGTAAGTTTCTACTGTTTCTTCAGTTTCTTTCATTCACTGGTGGGATCCCATTTCACCATTGCTATGTCTTCATCCACCATCAATCCCAAACTGACCAGACTACACAGAAAGTCCATTTCTGTGCTTTTTCTGAAAAGCACTGAAACAGTAACTCTTTCAAGGTCTATTAGTCCTTGTTAATGTTCTAAAATGCAATCAGAATATACAGAGTGCTCGATAACTTCTTATCCTGTTCTTTTAAAACTTCTGGACTCATGTTCTCAACTCCCACAGGTTAAACCAGGCAAACTCTCAGAGGACATAAAGGTTCCTGGCATTCAAGTTTAAGAACAACTTTCAACAAGATGAAGTGAAGGCAAAGAAACACTGTCAGGTGTACCTGTTAAGTTACCAAGAACAATTTGAGGCACCATTTGTAATACCAGGCATTGGACCAAGGAACCAAGAAATTATTTTCAAAGCTGTGCACTCTCTGAAAAGCTAATAGGCATCAATAATTCAGCTTCACAGAAAAACCTGGGGAACAGGTCCTAGCTGCAGGCACCAGGCTGAGCTCCACTGCCATGCGAAGACTTGAAGACTTCCCAAACATATAAAATACATTTTTCCAATGTCCTGAAAGCTACAGTCATAACATGCTTCCCTTTAGCAAAGGTAAGTTGCTTTCTTTTAGGGTTTCCTTTCTTTGTGGAGGCTGTCTCAATGGAGAGGGACATGAATGAGGAATTCAGGGGGCTTGCCCTTGGGGAACAAGACAAAAGAAACTTTTCTATTAATTTTTGCTTTGCTTTTGAGCTCTGAAGCATTTCTTCCTTTGAGATAATAGCAGGCAGGAGCATTGTTCAAGCAAAACATCCAAACCCACCAATCCATACAATCATTTTCGATCACAGCTTAAAAGATCTCTTTCTGCATTACATCCAAGGTATCACTATTTCCCTTCCAGATCCTGAAGCCAGCAGAAGCCCTTAAGATACATGTTCTTAAAATAAGAAGTCTCGAAGGCTTGAAGAAAGCAGCCCCTCCTTATGCAGAGCAGAGATGAAGCACCTTCAAGGCTTCTCTCCTCAGTACAAAGAAGTAAATTTAAGGGAACAAAGCCATCGGCTATTTCCCCTCCCTTGCCATTTACAGGTCACCTTTCAAAATGTCTATCAATAGAAAGGAATATAATATTCCCTGTGCTCTACTCTAGGTTTCAACTGTGCATCTGCATTAGTGTCAAGCAAGCTGGACTAACTTGAGTTAGATCACTGTGTCTCCTCTAGCCCCTCAGGAAAGTCATATTTGTGTCTACTGTGGCTTTGCAAGTAACAAGCATCGTATGAGGACTCACATATTAATGGCATCTCAGTAATGCATCAAGATGTTCTCCAAACCACAGCAAGACAAAGCATTGTGGCACTCAAGAGATGCAGATGTGCTGAAGCTGAACTCCTTCCCATGCACACCTTCTGGGCCAAAGTAGGAGAGCTTCTGAAGCACCACTCTCCTGTACCAACGTCCACAGGGTTGCCACGGGTACTTCCCCCACTTGTCAGCTGTTTTCCTTGCATGTTCAAGCTTTGGAAGTAAGCTGGAATCACGGTACAAATAAGAAGGTGGCTCAGCCTAAGCACAACCACCCTGTGCAGACCCGTCTCTTCATACTGCTTCAGTGTGTCCTAGGTTCCTGTCACAACAATAAGATAACTAGACAAGGGAAAGACAGGGTTATTCACCCTGAATGTTAGCACTGAGTGGTTTCTGTAGGGCTGCCAACAACCAGTCCTCTTCAGGGCCATCTGCACTGTTGTGTGATTAGCAGGGCATCCACTACTGAAGACTTGACCACCTCACCAGACCAATTCAGTTCAGGAACAGCAGAGCCTAGAGCTACTTCTCTCCCCAGCAGTAACAGGATAGTGGTTATAGAGATAAGGCTTCTATTTGGCAGAGAAGAGCTCAGCATGTACAGACAAGAGGGTGCAGCAAGGACTTAGCTTGGCTGCTCTCACATGATGCTCCAGAGCTGAAAATACTACCCAGGCCTCCAGCTCCTGAGAAACCTGCTGCTTCCCCCATAGATGGTGGATGCCAGGCAGAGCCCACTGCCTGCTGCAATTGGTGCTTTGCACAGACCTGGTAAAGCAAAGTGGCCATTTTGGCATTGCTGCAGACAGTAAACCCACATGATGATCATACATGGTGTCCCAGCTGCTGCTGCTCCTACCCATCTGCTACCCTGGCACAGTGCCTCCTTCTCCAGAGGGAACCTCCATTCACAAGGGCAGAGGCACCAGTCAGCCTGCAAGGTCATGCACACACATGCTGCCATGTCTACATGGGACACTTCTGCAAGAGGCTGGATGTGCCAGGAGGGAGCAGATCACTAGTGATGGGATTTCATCTGCTCAGTGCCAGTTTCTGGTGATGACCATTCAAAATGGCAGCAAACCCAGGCACAGAGACATGATCTCAAGCGCTAGGAGACCTAGTTTATGTACCAAGCTCTGCACAAAACTGGCCACAAGCCATCTTCAGTTCTTCATTTTCATTTCAAGTGAGTGTGAATCGAGGTGCTAACATCTCAGCCTACTTCCACACTGCCCAGAAGCCAACTTCAGCACCCAGATCAGACTTCCCAGCTGGAGATACAGCTGCTTTCACTGCAGGTGACAGGAAGGCACTTGTCCTACCCAGAGCTAAAGACAATGAAGCTTAATCAAAAAAGCAGCTGCATTGAGCTCTCGCCAAGGGGGAGGAATAGCTACTGATCTTGATGTTCAGTGTGGGTCTAACCTTCAAAACAGTGCACTCCTTGAAACCAACTCTAATGGGGAGGCAGGACACAGCCAAGTGCTTCTGGAAGTCCTTTTTTGGACTCTGAAGCATCTATTCCCAAAAGCCAATGGGCATCATTAACTGCCACCATTAGCCAGCAGAACAGATTCCTTTAGGACAGAAAACGAAACAGCTCTGTACTACATCATGCTAAGATGTCCTCGTGCCATGAGCTGTGCTCAAGAAGTGCAAGCCAAAGCAGCAGGTTCCAAGAAAATAGGCCATGACACAGCAGCAGGAAGGACCTCTAATACTACTGAAAGAGTAAAGAGCACAGTAGAGGGGAGAAGGGAAGTAAACAGAGACTAGAAGGTTATAATAATATAGGTAGGGTAAAATACAAAGAACGTTCTACAAGCTTGTCCTGCCCAGCCAGCCAGCCTGGATGGGTAAAACAGATGGACATCCAGTCTACCACTATGAGGATGATGTACATAGCTTCTGATTACGAACAGGAAAACCAATAACCCCTACATCATCAGCTGATGTAATTTCCTTACATCAAGTAGTTGCTAGAAGCATAACATTATTGCATTAGGAGCCAGTATGTGGAATAAAGACCAAAGCAAGCCACAAACTTTGCGCAAGCACAGTTGATTTAATTACATAAAACTATTGATCAGATGATGTTGAGATAAATCCATCAGTGTTATATTAATAAAGAAAAAAGCATTAACAAAGTTCCAAAAGTACCAAAATGAGGGGTATTTTGCAATTACTTGCAAGTAAGTCAAAAATTACTGTGGAACAAAATAATGGATGGACGTAACCATCCTTGTACTGACATAAAAGAAAGTCCTTCTGGTAGAGTACCACCAGCTTTATTCTACTACTATTCTCCATAAACATCCATTATATACACCTATTTACATTAACAAGGGTCTTGATGTTGATGTTAATGATACTTGGATCTGATCGAAACAGCTCAACTCTTAATTTTAGTTTTCTGTGAAGTACTGAGCACCCCAAGCTTCTCAAGGACCAGGAACGCTGATGGTTGTTCTCAGACCTTGCACCAATATGTTTTGTATTCAGGGCTAGCTCTCAGACTCAGAGACCCACCACAGACTTTTAGTTGCTCAGTTTAGTAAATAAATTCGTCACCTCCTCTGCAAGCTGGGGATGGGGAGGAAGTTGTCTGCAATTCTGGTGTCCTCAACATAACAAGGAAGGACATGGAGCTGTCAGAGCAAGTCCAGAGGAGGGCCACGAGGATGATCAGGGGACTGGAGCACCTCCCCTATGAAGATAGGCTGAGAAAGTTGGGGCTGCTCAGCCTGGAGAAGAGAAGGCTGCGTGGAGACCTCATAGCAGCCTTCCAGTATCTGAAGAGGACCTACAGATGCTGGAGAGAGACTCTTTGTCAAGGACTGTAGCAACAGGAAAAGGGGTTTAAACTTAAACAAGGAAAGTTTACATTGGATATAATGAGGAAGTTCTTTACTGTGAGGGTGGTGAGGCACTGGAATGGGTTGCCCAAGGAAGTTGTGAATGCTCCATCCCTGGTGGTGTTCAAGGCCAGGTTGGACAGAGCCTTGGGTGGCATGGTTTAGTGTGAGGTGTCCCTGCCCATGGCAGGGGGGTTGGAACTAGATGATCTTAAGGTCCTTTCCAACCCTAACTGTTCTATGATTCTAAGTCAGGTTGGTTTACCATTATAAAAGTTCAAGACTTTAATATAAAAAGAGAAAATATGAAAATAAGCTGTTGAACAGTGCCACTTAAGTACTAGCCTCTCTTTGTCTTGATTAAAAAAAGTAATTACATTTGAAATGCTTTCACACAAGGAAAAAGCTTCACAGGGCAGAGGCAGGAAGGAGCTTCCTGCTGGCAACTCAACCTTCCTAAAAGCCAGGTGTTCAAATGCTTGCAAAGAGTAGACTATCTTAAAATCTGATTTTCCTGTGTCTATTTCTTACAATAAAAACTACTAGCTCATCTCTACTCCACAGCCATCAGTGGTGAATAACATTCATGATCTTTATCTGCTATTTCAAGAAATTGTAACAGAGTGACCTCTGCCAAGGCACAAATCCCAGAAGTCAATTTTCTTGCCTTATTCCTACCATGTAAGAGCCACTTCTAGAGCACTGAACCCTGTCCTCCGACCTCACAGTACTGTGAGATTCCCACTAAGAAGTCTATCCAATGTCAGTGTAAACCCATCAAAATCTTAAGCATGTGCCAGGCTGCTCCAGTGTCCCTAAGGTAAGGGACAAGCAGAGCCTTAGGCACAGAGTCATCGCCTATCCAGCCCCAACATTGTTTTCACTTGCCTATGTTTACCCTGTTCATTTTAATGCTGTTTTCCAGAATGCTAGAAAACAACAAATGCAATAAAAATCTTCAGAGCCAAGACCATTAGCATCAGTGTATTCATAGCACAGCTTTCCCATGCCTTAGGGAACTGTATCTTTTTGTGATAATTCAAGCTGAAACACAAGAGTTTGTCCAGATACAAGAGGCACATAAATGCTGCTTGGTATCAGCATCACTGATAGCCATGTTACCAGACCAGTTCAGAGTTTGAGTTCCTCTTGGCAGATATGAAAAATATTAAGAACAGAAGTGAAATTTAAGTAAGTGTGAGCTATGTAATGGAAAACTAGGGGTAGAGGAGTGAGGAAGGGAGAATAACAAAAGCAGAGGGCAATCCTACCTGAATCAGCTCACTCTCAGCTGCACAGATGTGAAGGCAAACCCATATGTGTGAAGTTATTTACCTCCACACTAGATAATTACATCAGGCAGTGACACAAACCTTGAGCACTTGAACAGTCATTGTAAAGAAAAAGAAATATTCACATGCTTAACCTGAAGTACAAACTCCCACATTTTGCTGTGGAAAATGAGGAAAACCAAAAAAGCTGGCTCAATTCTCCCCTGAAAAATCAGGCACAAAGGAATAGATAGAATCCACAGAGCACCTTTATCCTGACATGGAAGACGTTGCAGGCTAAGGAGGCAGCTCTTCAAACTTGTAGTAGAAACTTGACCCCTGAAGTGAATACTGTAAGTTCCACCTTGTCTGGATGAATCCTGACTCCAAAGCCATTTTAACCCACTCTAGCTTCCAGCAGCCTAAACTAGCACATCAAGACACTGCCTGCTTCTACTTTGCTGAGGTCTTACTCATAGAAAAGCTTGGATGGGTTGCTTGATTTGCTTACATACGTAAATAGCAACCTCCTTAAGTCTTGCTTTCCTTGATTGATGCAATCTCATTGAATCAATCCCAGGAGTTTGGGCTGCAACCAACCCAAACGGTGTGAAAATCAGCATGACTGAAATGCATGAAAAATTATTTTCATTTGCCTGAAAGGATGAACACCATTTGGAGGCTCTTGTTTGCTTCCCCCTTGGCAGCTGTGGCCACAGTATGGCCAAGAGGTGCAGAGTTCAGCTGCATCACTCATCTGCAAAACCTATCTATGCACCTTTAACCCTAGACTTGCAAAGCATGACTCTCTAGAAGGAGCTCAGATCTACTTGGTGAGTACAACCCTCCTTCTTGGCATAGGTGGCATAGTGTTAGCAACCTATAGTATTTTCTAAACATTGCATATTCTAAGTGACAGTTAAATATAAATGTAGAAAATAGTGGAGATTCAAGGAAGAATCTGGGATTGCACTCAATGTAGCCAGCAAGTTACTCAAACCCTGTTCACTCTACAGCAGCTCTCCATCTCTACTCTTGTTGCAGACCTCTCAAAGGATGAAACAAAACTGGTCTTACAGCATTTGTAACCTGCTGCCAGTTAGATGGTCATACGGACCACAGCAAGCATAGCACTGAGTTAGAAGAACCACATACTCCTGTGCAGATTCTTCCTTTATTCTAGAGTCCAGTATATGTTAAGTATAAAAGGTTGGCTTTCCCCATCATGGATATCAGTCCAAGTTGGGTTTTGGAGGTTTTCTCAAGAACCAAGTCCAGAAAGCATTCAACTTATCCCCTAGTCGAGATCAGAGAAACTCATATTTTTCTGCCTGTAGGCTTAAATTATAGGTTTAAACTAACAATAGTGTGTGTGTGACTTTCAACTAACATAGTAAAGTACATCAACCTGTTCTAACTTGCTAATGCATAGGCAGTCCAGCTGACAGGGAAGGAACATCATGGGACTGATAACTAAGGAGGCAGTAAATAAGACCAGGGACGCTAACCTTCAAGGTAACAGAGACTGGAACAGAACAGAAGCAAGGACATACCAACTGCTAACGCAGCACTAGGAACTTGTGAGCATGCGCAAACACTGAGGTCCCTCAGTAAACACAGTGAGGAAGACTACCGGTGATCATCAGAGACCCCTACTCAGCAACAAAGTGAATGCATAATTAGAATGCAGATATTATAATTAGTTCCTGGAAATCTCATGAGTATGTAAATAGTTTCCTGGAAAAGCTGTGAATATGCATGAATATGCTAAATTTATAGATGCTGTCAGCAAGTAACGGGCGCGCTCACCTTTGCGAAACTATTTGCATGTGCACCCAGTGCTGCAATAAAGAATGCCTGCTTTCTAAACTCCAAATTCAGTCTTAGAGAGTTTTGTGGTAATATGCCCATCTTCCAGCCTTGCCCTTGAAGATCCTGCTCTGGCCCAGAAGCCCTGGAATGGCAAAGTTTTCTAGCTGTGTCAGTGGTTCACATATCTGCTACACAGACCAGAGCTGGTCATGACAGCCAGCTGAGAGGATATGTCAAGGAGCACATGCCTGACACTAGCCATCCCAGCCATGCTCAAAGCTGATCTCCATGTGCTTCAGGAGACTCAGAACAGAATCACTATTGCACTTTCTGAGGATCTCCTTTTCTACTGCACATAAAATTAGTCTTTCCACCCCTGCATTTCTAGAACCTTTTTCTTAGCTGACTGACGAGGTAGAAGGGTATTTCTGTTTCTTATTCAAAGTGGTTATCTTTCAAAACTGAAATACCAGAACCAAGCAGCAGCTTTAGCAAACAGTGCTAAGAGGACATTCCTCTTGTCAGAGGAGCAGCTGTGCAGAGAATGAATGGTGGGAAGAAGAAAACAGCTCCTTGGGCTTGCCTTTTTTTTTTTTTTTTTTTTTTTTTTTACAGTTTTACAGTATTTGCTGCATTTGTGGTTGGCTTTGCAGGAACACCAACCTTACACAGTTCCATGCATTAAAATAGCTGCAACCTGAAAACCCAGTGACCTAACCAAGTCAAGTGACATGCAGATTGAAGAGCTGGTGGCATTGTCCACTGTCTTTTGAAAAGCAGGAATGGGGCTGTAGATGAGGAGACACTGAAGAGGTCTGCTCTAGACTGATTGAAGCCAATAGCTGGATCTGCATAGAGATCTTCAGGATAGACCAGTTTCCTCCTGTTCTCAGATTGAGGAGATATGACAAGGCATCCACAAAGGCAATTTACTGTTTGGATGAGATCAGTCAAGTAAGATGTATAGGGAATAAAGAAAGAGCCTGAGAACAGAATGATATCGGACACTTGCACAGTTTTAATTGGAAAAGGCCAAAAGGAAGAACAGCATCCTCCAAGGCACTTTGTGAAAGACAGTCTTGGTGGAAAGGAAGAACAGAGGAGGAATATTCCATGTGGTAAGAGTAAGGACATGAGAGGAACGAAAGGCTGACTGATGAAGGCACTTTGCAAGTCAAGGTGAAGAGATGGGCTGTATTTAGAGAAACATGTGGGTGCTTGAATAGCAAGTTTGTTTTGTAAGGAAGAGCTGCCAGAAGAGAGGGTGGACTGAAGGGGAAGAATAACAGCATGGATAGGAATAGATACAGGGAGTTTAGGAGATGGGAGAAGTGCCTGTGCTCACATCCAAGGGCAAGAAAAGAGAGGACATCATCTTGAATTTCTTTTTAAACTTAGAAGAAGAGAATTTGGTCAGAAAGAGAAATGAAGGCAGTGGAGGAAGGTTTGGACTGACTCAAAGTGGCAGGAAGCCAGTTGTGACTGAATCCCATGCCAGCAAGAAAGCTGGAGAAGGAAAACTATTTAGTCAGCAAGGCGGCAAAATTGGAAAAGTTTAGCACAGTCAGCATGGCAATAGGTTTTGAGACCCTCCAAGTGACAGAAGCAGATGAAGCCATGGGTGGGGTGAAGCAGGCAAGAGATTCAGGATGACAGGGGAATCAGCTGTAGCAATCAAAAGGACAGACAGCAAGGAAACAAGAAGATGTAATGTCAAGGCTGAGAGCAGCAGAAACACCAAGTGATGGGATGTGCAGCCAACTGGCAACAGCCAAAAAAAGCCAGTAGCAACATAAAGTGGAAAAGGAATGGGGTTGTTTTCCAGTGGGAAGGTGTTTTCCTGCCAGCACCAAGAAAGCAGTAACTGGCAAACAGCTCCAAAATAAAAGCATTTGCTGGAAATATTTTCTGCACAATCCTGAAGATTTCCCATGCTGTGAATATCTAAGCAACAAAATTACATTCTCAGTGCAGTGCACAGGATGCCACCTCTAAGGTGACAGCATCAGGTAGGAGTAACGTTGAACTGAAATACCCAGGGCCAGTGTGTGCAAACTCCTTCTCTAAGCAGCTCTCAGTCTGTGAGCTCCAGCTAAGCCATCTCCCCCATTCCCTGGCTGCAGCCCTCCTACACTCACGATGCATTGCAATTCTGGCATTTGCACACAGACATGAGCCACGTTTGCCACATGGAAGAAAGCTATCATCTCCCTGCCCAGCACCAAGGCTTGCCACTGCCAACTGCTGTTCCTCCCCTCTCTGCAGTACCCATTCTCTCTCTTGTTTTTTTCATTCCTCCTTCCCCTGCTTTCAGCTTCTTCTCATCCCTGTACTAGAAGCAGCCTTCTTCCCCAGACACAGCTGAGCACTGTTGTCTCCCAGTTGCATCATGCTTCCTCCAGTGTCATGATCTAGGAGGGGTAGCACCACCTTAGCTGTAGGTGCCTAGCCCCTTGGAGGTAACCATTCCAGACAGTCATTAGGCATCAGCAGCCTCCCGAGGCCACACGTGGTTGTGCATGAACCTCTGCCCTCTCCTGGCTGGAACTAGAAATGTCGATCTCTTTTTCCCCCCCATCCCCAGCGCTGTACACAGCGTGAGCACTTCCAGAAATATTTACACTCCGGGCTTATTTTAACAGTCCTTGCAAAGTTGTGGGTCTGCATAGGATACATTTTATACCTCTAAGCATATTAGAGTTTTTCAAATGCCTTTTCCATAGCACACATATGCACTGTGGTTTCAACATAAATCATGACACTCGGCTATGCATGGAGGCTGCTCCAAGTGCACCTGTTATCCTCTAGCCTCTATCTTGCAGCATGCATCCGAAATGCTAAGGCACAACCAATCATCCTTGATTAGGAATCTGCTTAGCTACTAGGGTCAGGTTCATAGAGTTGCTTCTTTATAGTCCCTTTAGGAGTTCTTATTCCCACGTGCATGTGTTTAAGTGGGTCTTAAGGTCTTAATTTCAGGTTTGGGGAGGCTGGATATACTGGGTGCCAGTTCTTCTGTAGGCTCTGGTGCTCCAGGTGTCAGGCAGTCCAAATCACTGCCTTTTGGACCAAATTAGGTAACATGAACAGAGCCCTCCTTTAGGCACTTCTACAAACACAAGCTCAAGCAGCTTCATTCCAAATCCATGCTGGGGTAGCCCTTTGCCAGAGACGGGATCAGGACATGGATCACCTCGCTCAACTCTCCCACAGCAGTAGGCAAGGAGCCCTGCCTCTGTGTGACGGGCAGGTTAACACCATATGTTGTTCTTGCTGGAGTACATCATTCTTTTTGCCATCCCAATTTGTGTAAATTGGCATCATATACCAGTCCCCTCACGCACACACTTTGTATGAATTCAAGCAAAGCAAATGCAGGAAGCTGTCACCCCAAGCCACTCAATAACTGACTTCTCACCTACAGTGAGAAATAACAGGAGACTCCAGTTACAATGCCCATGGCAACACAGCTTTACCACATGTGTATATTTATTTAAATGCATTACAGATATTGCCATAAACAAGGAGTTCCAAGTAAGACAGATGCACAAGGGGGCATTCGTCCATTATTTCTGCCTGATCCTGGCCCTGCAATCCCCATCCTGATTAAATTACTGAGGCTAGGATTACCAGCAAGATAATCAGATGCAGTGTCTAATCTGGATAACCCAGTATTACTGGGCCTCACAACCCAGGATTTCACTGACTATCCAGCCAGGGCATTCCAGAGCATTACATCTCATTTCCACCACTTAAAGGATTCAAACATCTAAGAGACTTGTGCAGAGGGAAAGGCTAAGGAACATTAATCACAATTTCAGTTAAATGCAATAGCTTGCTTAACTGCTGTGGTTCTGAGAGCCCCTAGATCCAGTACAACTAGGATTTCAGAGCAATCACTTATCTGAGCATCTCACTGCATATTTAGAGGCTCCAGAATCTATATCTTTGGTTTTTTAATAAAGCCTTCAGATCAAACCCTATCTGTCAGGAGCAGGAGGGTGCAGCTTCATCGATCTCAAAGCAACAGCATTGTCTAAATAGCTCCTTTTGTCCTGGATACCCCCTTGACCCTCCTCCAAGCTTTCTACTTTATTGGCTTTAGCCTTGCCAAACAACCTATGTGCTTGTAGGTGGCCATGATGTCTTTCGAGAGGGAGATTCCAAGGATAGGTACAAGATCTGGAAGTAAGGATTATCTTGTGCTTGAAGGACTTCAATAACTCTACAGAAGATTTGTCAAAACTTCTTGCCTACCACCTGCAAGTAATTGCTCATCCCCACTCTTACCTCCCTTCAGCTGACACTTTCCTCCCCATGTTTTTGCAAGTTTGTCATTCTGGAACAGAAGGCAAGGGCTCAGTGATGCTCTGAAAAGAAAGTCCAGCTTCGGGAATCTGAACCTCGGCTAGCTGCTGCGCTACACAGCAAGCAGGGTTTTGTTCAGCAACAAAATGGCCTCGATAGGGTACAAAGACAGAAAATGAACCTGATCTTTCATCAAGTCCCTCATTGTTCATAGACAGCATGAGAGAGTATTTTAAAATCTCTTCTGCAGACCTGCACAACCTGAACTCCTGTTCTGCTAAAAAAATGAATCACTTAGATGCTTTCATCACCTTATCAAAGTCCTTGGTGGCTCCTACCTGCCCTCCCATGAAGAGTTTGCTCTCCTTTCAGGAAGAGGATAAAGCTGTCGTTTGGCAAAGCTGCTTTTCAGTGAAGTATTGTGCTGGTTTTGTGAGAACATCAGACATTTCCAGGTGTCCCTCAAACAAGTGTCTATCAATAGTTGCAGCTCAGATTTTTTCCAAGCAGCTCACAGAAAACAGACTGGGCATCTGACTTCCGTTTGAAGGGCATGTTAGGAATGTGATTCACAGAAGAGATGTCCAGATTATATTTCTGATGCTGCATAACTATGTGGGTCCAGCTTATCTCCAATTACAAGGGCAAACAGGGAGAAGAGTAGTGTGATGGAAGAAGTTGAGCTGAGAACAGATGAAAATGTTGGTGGCTGCCATCAGTTCATATTCACTGCCAAAAGCAAGGTCATGTAATGCTATCTTTCTGCATTGTTAAAAATCTCAAGGGTAAAAGGGCACTATCATTTCAACAATATAAATGGCTGCATGAAACAATCTTATCTCCCACCAGAGATGATGACTTGTTACCCAGCATAACCAAATCCTTCAGCAATTATGAAAATCCACAAGATCTGGAGCCCTCATTCATTAAGCATCAGGGACAGGAAACAGGCACAGCAACTGGCCACCCAGTAGGTAAGGTAAATATCCATAAGGAAGATCAAAATTTCCCCAAAAAAAACCCCAAAAAATCTTTAGAGACAGCTTCTAGAGCCTCATAGGATGGAGGGTACAGGAGAAAGAAGATGGTGGATCTTGTTTTCATACTTTACCATTAAAACTCTGAAGTTGTGAACTCCAGCTTCTGCCCATCTCCACTGATGTGCTAATCAGGCTATATGGAGAGCAATGACAATGCACCTACCACGTGTGCCTTAGGACCTGCCTGAAATTCTTACTTCAGGACCAACAGAACCAGTCTCTCCAACACTTGTTGGATTTACTTCTCTGGGGTTTTGTTTGCCTTTTTAACAAGTCACTCATAGGGAAGCTCTCCCTTGGGCCCACACTCTTAAGACAGCTCACATGACGGCTTCACTAAGATATCAGACAGCAACTGCTCTCATCTCTATGTGTAGGATAGTATAATCATACCCTTTAGCTATGCTTATAGGCAAGCAGAGCTGTAATAACACAACAGTAGGATAGACATCGAGTTCTAAACAATAATCCTTCTCAAGAGCAGGACATGGCTTTTCCAGGCTATATTTTTTACTTTAGAAAGGCAGATAAGTGAGGCATTATAGCATGGAGAAGAATTGCAACCTTTAAAATACAGTAAGACAAAATCAGACTGCACTGGGTAAGCACTCATGAGCAGTGGTAGACTGAAGAGCATATCAGTACATAGTTTCTGCTTTTAAGAAGCTGGAAACTTTGTGGAGGCAACAACGACTTTGAGAACACAGCCTAGGACACTGATGCATTAGCATTAAAAAAAAATGCACACTTATGCTCTGCAGATGACTCTCATACTGTTTCAGTCAGTGAAGCCACTACTGCAAGCATTTCAGCAGGGGTAATCCGAAGTCAAAATGCAGACAACACTCATCAGGTAAGGATCTAACCAAGCTACTGAATTTGCTTGATCATGAGAGCTCAGCTATTTCCCCAGCTGGGGCAGTCTCCTGGCTTCACAGCAGGCAGCCTTGCAGGGCTAACAGTGCTGCAGCCCAACGAACCCAGCACTAGCAGAAACATGGCTCTTCATGCTTATCTGCTCCCAGACTGTGCTCAGGTGAGCACCCCATAGGATATGTACAAAGTGCATGGGCAACGAGACTTAGCAGGATTTTCCTCCCTCAACTCACAGTGTAAAAGAATACCCCATTCCTAGCAACTTGTCATACAAACCAAGGAAACATTTCACCTTCCCTCCAAGACACCTCATAAGGATTTACAACAACTGATAAATACCTGTTGGTATCCAGCTTACTAGTGGTAGTAGTAAAAAAATGATGACTATGTGCCAGGATACATCCTTTCTTTACAGTCCGATCACTCACTGCCCCACAGATGAACATGGGCAGGCCCTGCAGGCTGAGCCAGTGTTATCACACAAGGAACAAACATCTACAGACAACTTGAGGACATCAGCATTTCTAAGGCTTCTTGTCTTCAAGATCAAGCAGATTTCTCCTGCTCTTCCCCAACCAAGCTCCTCCAGATATCACATACACAAGGCAATCACACTAACAACTTCTCCTTGTTTTGTTACCTTGATCCCTTCCTAAGCAAAAAGCAGGCAGCAGGACACTTGCTGCTACAAAAACTCCTAACATTGCCTCATACTCTCGAGGCACCCCAACTCCTGGAATACACAAACCCTAGCCTTTCATCTTACTCAGCTCACAAGTTTATTTGCAGCTTTGCTGTAATCTCTAGATGATAAGAAGAAATGGAAAGGTGAAAAAGGTGAGTGCACACATGCCTCAGAACAGGGGACCCCCTTTTCCACCATTTCACAGCTGAGGATCTAGCTCCCTTCTGACCTCTTTATGAACAGATCCATACTAGTCCCACATAAAGGCTCACATACTTCTCAGTCCATCACTGCCTTTCCACTGATTGCAGCTCACATCCAATCACCCTTCAGAACACAGAGCCCCATCAGCACAACCTCCCTAATGCCTCCCTTCTTTATAACTTTGCTTTGCCACATGGCTGCTGCTGCATGTACCCCTGATCTGCACTGCTGCTGCTGCACCCAGCCTTCCTAAGCAGTCAGCTGTGTGAGTGTACAGCAATGGCCAGGTGTGCCACGAAGGTCAGGGAAGAAAGAAATAAGTGCAGAAAGAAACAGAAAAACTAAGTTGGTTTTCTCCTCCTACTCTACTGTCCTGTGTATTACAGAGGAGGAGTGCAGTCATAAAACTCAGTCATCATCACAATTACTCCAGCCTGCCAATGGAATAAGAAAGTGATCCCAGACCCTCCGGGCCTGCCTGTCATAACAGTGGCCTCCCTCCATGTATGAGCTGTGTGCTTAGAGCAAATGAATACGCTTTTGCATGAACAAATTCCAGATTCAGCCACTGGCAATCCTGAGGACATGCAGCTCCTGTTAATCTGGTGAGAGCAGCAGGTGCTCAGCTACTTGGGCAATCAGGCCCAGCTGCAGGCTGAGTGGCTGGTTAGTGGATAACAACGTTGGATGGAGCATGGAGGCTGCCAGAAGTTGTGCAGAAAGATGTAACACACATGCATTAGTTCTGCCTGAGAGCCAAGTCAGGGATATGTGTCCCCTCTTTGGTCTGTGTCAGGATAGGAATTTGTAGGCACTAAGCAGATAAGGGGGATAGAACTCAGCTAGCTGTGTTCTGATGTGCTTGGAGATAGCCCACCTGCCTTTGAGTGTATGGTTAATGCACATTTTTCCCAGAAAGAGTGGTGTTCTTTCCTTAATTTTGGCTGGTAATACCCCCTGCAGTTTCAGCAACAGTTGTTTTCGTAAGATACGCAAACCACAGAAAAAAAACTAAACAAAAAAATATTGAGAATCATTTAGCAAATAGAGCAGTCAATCTTGTTTCTTTGCTCATCTGAGCAGGTGTGCTCTCTGGTGAGTGTTAACATTTGCATAAGGAACATTAGAGCAGCACTTAACAGTTTCAGGCACTGCATTTCCTACTATTGATTGCTACCATTCAAGCCCAGTTATAATACATGTCAGCAGATATAAGCCAGGAGGCAGCTATGTCCCCACTGGGAGCAATGATATATTATCACTCTCTTCAAATGAACCTGGAGAAATACTATATATATATATATATTTAACAGAAATTCCTGGCTCTGACAGCAAAGGAATTTCAGTGGCTACAGAATTGCAAATCAACATAATCTCCCCGTGACTAGACTAAAAATCAGGTGCTAAAACTGTGTTATGCATACAAGACATTATTTTACAAACACATTCATTAATTTGTGTTGCTATTCTGTCCTCACACCCCTCTCTTCATCTTTTGAATTCAGGCTGGCAAACATGGACATTTGCTGAAGTACTGTGTAAAACTGAGAACAGCAGATATCTTCCCCATCATCACCCTGACCCTCAAAATAATGTTTTATGTTGCCAGACACATGAACGGACAAGGCCACTGGCAGATGACGCCAGAAGTTTATTTCCAGTAAGAACTGGAAGGCTGCAATTCTGCTATGCGATATTATTTAGCTTCCTAAGCAGAGTGGGTATTTCCAAACTGGCAAATGCAATGCAGTTGAGAGATACCTGAGTTGGCTCTAAAAGATCTCTTCCCAGAAACAGGAGCTGCTTGTGGTCTAATTAGTGCCACTGAAGGGACGAGCAAATCAGCTTGTGTGCAGAGCTGCCTTGCCTGCAAGCGCTGGATTGATCCTGTGTGGGGCTGTGCTATATAGGCGCATTAGCTCTGCTTGCTGAATGTCATCAGTGCAAGACCCAGGTCTTATTTCTAATCCAAGCACAGGGTGCTGGGAAGGGATGACAAGATGCATCACATCTCCTCCTGGCTGGTGATGGCCCTTGGCTCCTGGTCACAGCTCTTGCAGTTCACAGAGTGTCTTGCTGAAAGAAGTGCTCAGTGACAGAGTGATGACTATTGAAAGAGAGATGGTATTTGTATTTGGAGGACCTTTTTGCAGTCAGGTCAGAGGAGTACATGTTACATGTGGAGCCTGCCAGCCAATGGGCGAGTTACTATATTTGAGGGACTAGGTCTGTGCCAACAAGCACCAGTGATGCAGGAGGGGCAAGACACAGATGTCTAAATACCTTGCTGGTCCCTTAAATCTCAGATCTGGTTCCACAGATAGTCAAATTAACTCAGTTCTTTGTGATAAATAAATCTTACCCCTGTCATAAACTGCAGCAATTCACGACACACACACACAGGTTTGTGCAAAGGTATGTTAGTTCTTTGGGTCATATGCAACTGTATAGGTGGAGTTATTCATGCCTGAAATAAAAGGTGAACAGTTAACAGGATTTGGCCTCTGGGACAGCTGGACTCCAAAGAGACATGATCACCCATACCTAGGACTGCTCTGCTGGGCTGAACCCAGAGCTGATCAGTCAGGGAAGGGGAGCTGTAGCCATCCCTCACACCTCTGGATCACACCTGAGATCTCTCCTGTGCGTGCATGAGTGTGAAGGCACATAGGGGCAGGAAAGGCAAACCAGGCAGGAAAGGCAAATTAGGCAGGGCCATTTTTACAAACACCATGA
Source organism: Psittacula echo (assembly GCF_963264785.1). Classification (NCBI taxonomy): domain Eukaryota; kingdom Metazoa; phylum Chordata; class Aves; order Psittaciformes; family Psittacidae; genus Psittacula; species Psittacula echo. The sequence continues at coordinate 26,333,669 of NC_137740.1, read as the reverse complement.
AGATACCCCGGCACATTGCATGGAAATTACCAAACATGCCTCATTCTTGTGCTGTTGCCCTGTACCGTCATGTAATTTTAGACAGAAGTACTGAGGTGAGAAACATCTCCTGGAGATTTTCATTGTTCAGCAGAATTCTAAGACACTAATATAGCAAGAAACTGGAAGACTAGAAGTTTAAGGATCTGACATACACAGCCACACACAAGCCACTGCTGTGCCTGATGCTCAGTATTGAGGTGGAGCGGTGGGACACAGGTTTGCATTTGCCTGTAAGACTGCATCTTTCCAAAGTTACCAGAGCTGTATAGCTAGACTAAATTCCCTTCCAGAGCACAATACTGGGGTTCCTTGTTGGTTGGCAGCTGGGCAGGAAATCCAAGTCTACTTGGATTATTTAAACTGATCATGTGAAGTTCCTTTTCACCCTTGGCTCTGTTGTGTGGAAGTGTTGTGCATGATGTACTCCTTTTTAGATGGTCGTCTTTTGGGGAGGGGGTGGGCCTTTGTTTTTTGAGCTGTTATTCAGAAGTGGCTTTCAAGCTCCAGCACTGACTGTATTCAATCAGTTGCACAACAATGCATGGTAGTGCAACCACAGGTGCCCGTGTGCAGGTACAGCAGCACCAGCTGAGGAGCCCACCAGCCTGCTCACGCTTATACTGCCCCCACACCCTGCAGCCTCATTCCAGCCCTCACACTGCAGAGCTTCCACCTGCTCAGTATGCTGGGAAGTTAACAGGCTGGAGGATTTTCTCAGTTTTCTCCATAACTTGCTTTTACTTGGAAGAGCGTGACTTTTGTGCATGTTGAACTAGTATGCCCTGGCAGCCCTGGGTAGCACAGTGTACCAGAACAACAAGCCAGTGCTTCTGAATTATTTACTGCAACTTGCATGAACTTGCACTTCTCTTCCTTTTCTGCACAGTCACCATGATGCTTGTGGCTCCATGAATAAGCTGGAGGGACAGACGAGGTTGCTCTAGGTGATTATAGCAACATACATCAAATCACTTATCCAGCTCCTTTTAGCAGCATTTAATTTAATTTTAGTTCATCAATGTGTAGCAGAACAATTCTGGACAGTTTATTTAAAGATGCTCTGGAGAAGGCCATGGGCAGGCTGGGTGCAATACAGAAACAGACTGGAGGAACCAGTTGAGCATTTCTTTCCATGGATCCTGGTGGGCTGGGTTTCACATTCTGCCTTCAGTGGGTTTTGATGCTGAATAGAGCCATGCGCTGGGGAGAAAACAAGTGAGGAACTAGTTTTGTACTACTGACCTGGTAACATATAGCTTGGTGGATTTACCAGTCGTTAGCCACAACATGCTGGTGGGATTCAGGACATTGGGTTCCATTTCTAGAGTTTCCTTTAACTGATGGGCTCATATGTTTCCTGGAGGCTTTCTGTAGCAACTCTCACCATCATTCCCTCCATTTTAATTAGTAGCAGAGATCATATTAGTGCAACCAGTTCAAGTATTCAGCAAGATAACATCCATATGTACTCCTAGCAGTCCAGGGGTTAAAGACAACACCTGCCAATCCCAGTGTTGCCACCAGCAGTTAACAAAATAATGTAATGAATATGGCACTGTGTAAATCAACCAAGATGAGCCAGAAACATCAGCAAATAGAAGGAACCTCTGGGGGAAGCTAAATGAAGGTTGCAGCTTTGATTTTTTCCTTGCTACAGCCCTTTTGCCTTTTACAGTGTTGAGTAGTAAGGGGCTGGGGTGGATTAGACACTCTCTAGAGCCTAAACATCAAAACCACCAGTGTCAGTGGTTTTGACTGTAGTGATGGCTGAACTCCACAACTGAGTAGGTCCCTCTGAGCCCTGCATCAATAATTAATAGTTGATGGAGGATCCTTACAGGACAATCACAGCTGAATGTGTATGTACTGGACACCACGGGAAGTAGAGAGGAAATGTGTCCTTCACAGAGACACTGTTGCTCAACTCTCCTTCATTACTTTATGCACCTGCAAAGAAAGTGTAAGGGCCTTGCAGGCACTCTGCACTTCCCTGAGTAGGGAGGCACGGCAATCACTCGGCTCACTGCAGGCTTTCCCTGAGTGCCATCTTTGCCAGGTAAGATCCAGCCTCTTCTTGAAAGCTCCACAAACAGTATCTTGTCATAGAAGTTGCAACCAGTTGCTGCAGATATGGTGGCATTGCAGAGATTGGAGGTCAGAGTGAGGGGAGAGTGTGCCCTCATCCACTCCAGCTTCCCCTCTGCTGTCCTTGCTGCATCATCCTAAAACAGTCCTGGTTTCCATCCCACATGGTGGCAGGAGGCAAAAGAGCCCCAATACCTCTCAGCGATAGTGGCTCTGCCTGCTGATCAAAAGCTCTTACACAAAGGTGCTTTTATGGTACCAACAGTCACGGAGTCTTTTCCTGGTCACTACAGAAATCATAGTGCTGGTGGGAAAGGCTGGACTTTGCAGTGGCCTCCCTGCAGGAAGGATTTTCTCCTCCATACTGTTTCAGATCAGCCAAGTGGAGTTACCTCTTGATGTGGCAGTTGTAGGAAGCTGTCCCCTGGCCTGCCATCAACTGCAGATGCAGACCCAGCCTGTACCCTGTAAACACAACCTGCTGAAGTCTACTCTGAGAGCACTGACTTCAGCTAAGAGCACACCTGCCCTGCAAGGGATGCCAAAGGCTGGGGAATGGCCAGGTTTGCACAGAGCACCTTGGCTTTTATTCTCTGGTCAGCTGAAGCCTTGAGAAGTGGCTATTAACACAGCAGATGCATAAGCCTTGGCACACAGGAGGGAGGAGAAGGACACAAGGTCACTAGCCCTTCATGAAAAAAGACCATTCCTTCCTTCACACAGTTCTTTTGTGACTTGCCTGAACAGATCATATAAACCTCTCCCCATCTCACCAAGTGTCATGGTAGGGCATAAAGCAATAGGCAGCTCTGGAGACAGATCATTAATGAAGGAAGTGTCTAACATCCTAAGCCAAAGCTATGATTTGTACCCACTGAAGTGGACAAAAGTAGCTCATCTCTCTCTACCTCCCCAAAAGAAAGCTAAAACAAGGGGGTCAAAGGGGTTGAGAATCAGGGAGAAAAGTGGCTGTGTGGGCTCTATTTTGACTTTGCACTAGAGTTTGCTTGACTTCAGAATCACATATCATGTTTTCTCTGTGCCCAGCAAGACTTCAGTTACATCTTCCATGTTGATATTCCTAACACACAAAATTGAGAAGGAAAGACAGGGACAAATCAGTTTAAAAAGAGCCTGATGCCCCTGAATATGCACCCACATCTCTCTGTTAGGCAAATCAGGCTGTCTGGAAACTGAATGAGAGCGTGTTGCTCTACCACAGAAGGTCAGTAAGATAAAAACAACCCCCAAAAGCCTACATTCAGCTTGGAAGCACAGTGCTGAGCCAGGGACAATAATAGGAAAACACAATAATTCCTCATAGCAGCCCTGGAATAAAGGATTATAAATGGGCAAATGGGGAGAAGGGATGGAGGACTATTTTATCACTATTCTAAAAGCACTCGGAGAAAATAAATTGGGATCCATTTATAGACAGTTCTCAAAAGTCAAAATGTGCTAAATATAATGCTGAATTTCTCTAAACACAAAACATATCAGCAAGAGTCTCTTGGCCAGCAACTTTTTAGTATCTGTGCTTTTTTGCCCCCCTCCCCTTGCTTAGTCTTTGCCCCATGATGGTTATATGCCTTTCCGGAGAACTTAATCAGGAGCTATTAGAGAGTTACTCTCAAAGTTGTATAATGTTAAAAGTCCATTAGCTCACCCCAAGCAAGGCTGGCAGGAGGGAGATGATGTACTTGCTGAAGATGAACAAGCTATTTGCATGCCGAATATTTCTAATCACTGAGCAATAACAGGAGAATCTGAACATTATCACACTCAGCTGCCCAGTGACTTTTTGAATACATTCGCTTTAAAACATAACAATGTGGCAAAACATATCCAGCAAACCTGCAAAAACGGACAAATGGATGTTTTTAAGCAATTCTAGGCACCAACTATGCAGACATTCAGGGAAAAAAATAGCAAAGTCTATCTTCCTTTTTCCCTCTGCCACATTTACTTGCATTATGCATGGTTGCTTGTATTATGCATAGGTTAATAAAATATGACAGATGTCTGCTTACTTTCAGTCTGATCACAATCAGCTTGATCCAGCAAAGCACACACACTTTGTTTCATGCACATTTCCAAGTCCCAAAGGACTTTAGTGGGATTTGGGCCCTGCCCTGTGACCCTCCAGCCCCAGCCACCACCTCCAGGGCCCTTTTCGTTCAATTACCCAGCTGCCATGAGCATTCATCACTATACAGCAAGCAGACTGGCGAGACACCTAAATAAACCTTCTTTATAGAAATGTTTTCAGAGGCTGCAGCTGAGTGGAGCCAGGTTGAAGCAACAGCCACAGCCTCTGGAGAGCAGAGCAATGCCGCCTTCAGGAATCTCTGGCCTTCTAAGGCTTTTAAGTAGTCATTTTTCCCTGTATCCTCAGATTTACCAGAAAATTGAAACAATTGTTTGGAGACCACTAGCTACTGGTGGATGTCTCACACCAGGACAGCATCTTGCATGAAGCCAGCCACCCTGTACTTGTTTTAGAGCACATTGCCCCCAGGGAGAGTTTGTGGATCACTTCATATGGCTCAACAGAAGTTGAGCTGAAGGCACATCTCACACCAAGAGTGACTGTTGTCTTTCAATGCCTGTTTCAGTCATCAAGCTGGCAATCTGTAGCACGCACAAGCTTGTCTCACAGCATCCTATATCCTCAATGAGAAGACCAAGAAGCGGAAGGGCACAGAGCTTGGGTGGCCCTGTTGAGCCCAGAAGCACCATAGCTACCAAAACAAGACTGCTCTCTACTGGAACAATGCAATCAAGGGAAGTCTAAGAATTTAGATGAAAATTAGAGCTATTTCACAGTGACAAAAGGACAATAGAAAAAAGACTTGTTAAAAACCACATCTTTCAACAGCTTTTGGGGACTGGCTTCTATTTTGGACAGTGGATGTTGTTAAAGTCCTGTTGGTATTTTGCTGAATCTCCTGCAGAGTGACTCTGATGCTCAGTTGTGGTTTTCTGGTTAGAGCACAAACATTTCTGCAGGCTAGAGTACTGGAAAACAGAGAAACCGATTTATCACAGCCAGCCAGAAGTGACTGAGGTTTCACATAACATGCTTGAAGGAGCAGAGACCACAGGCTTTCACAAAGCTGTTAGGCTGTTCTTTCCTTCTGCTCTAATTTGCGTACCCCCCTCAACATAACACAGAGAATAACCGCCCACTGCCCGGTGGTTTTGTCAGCTCCGGTGTCCCGCCTGAAGAAGTGACATGTTCTTCAGGGTCTCCCAGAAGAAGTCACAACAACTGGAATCAGCCAAATTAGTTGCTCCCCCCCATTGTGTTAATGGCTAGAAGCCTTATGAGAAGAGCAAAGGCAAAAGCTTGTCCCAACAGCAGGACCACAAAGAGGCTCATACTGAGAAATGGAAATGGAGCCACTGAAGGGCACTGTTTCTTCCTCCCCACCTTTCTGATGCCTCAAGGCCAGACCCTCTTTGCTGGGACTCTCCTCCCTTTTAATAGTGTAGGAGGCAGTAATATGCAGACAAATAAAGGAGACCTCTGAATATTCTCACACATGCAGCCAGCTCCTCACTAATTGTCCCAGTCTTTTTGCAACATCCCCTGGCTACAGGGCGTAGCTAATGAGCAAAACCAGAATAAAATCTTATCCTGATCGCATGGGCGCAGAACTGAAGTTCCCATTAAGACATGGGCTCACAGCACTGACTTGTCTCCTCTTGATGTCAGTAGGGAAGCTTACTACATTGCTAGTTTAAAGCAAATCCCCTCTTATTGCTGTGTTTGTCATTGGCCAAATCTTTAACCCCATGGGGTTGGGTGTCTGAAGTGTTTTTGTGAAGAACTTTCAAGAACTCCCTACTAGGAAAAGCACTGCAGTCCCCTTGAAACTTCCAGGGGGTAGTGAATAATAGTAGGTCATTAATATCTAAACCTACTCACTACTTTGAAATCCCACATAGAGAGGTATGCATTTTGCAAGTCTCTCTCAGCATATACTCACAGGCAAGAGCGGACAATAGGAGGGGAAGAAAATACAGGCTTCAGTGTTCTCTAAGATACAAAGCACACATCACCTCTCTGGGCTGGCAACCTGCTTCATTAAATTGAGCTACAGTATGTGGAAAAGAGCAAATGCTAGACTGAGATTCAAAACCTACTGGAGATTAGGATTCTGCCTCCTTGGAAGACAGACAGTTCAGACACAGGATATAACATTCTCCCAGACCTACCTGGGAAATTGCTTTCCAGTCCAGTAGAAAGCCAAAGCTCCTCTCCCCACAAAAAAACCCAACACATACATTTTCCTCATCATGTAGGAAGAACAAAATGGATACTTTTCAAAATGTTTTTTAATTAAAAACAAAAAAAAGGAGCACACACCAGAGCTTGACATGGGCTAGCCAAACTGCTGGTCATCAGGATGTTGAACTGGCATGAGGAAGGCTGTGTTTTTGCATAACTCAAGAGTACCAGTAAACACTGGGACTCACGGGCAAGTACTCTGCCTGCCAGGATACTGCTGCTTTGTGCTGAGCAGATCTCTCTCATGTGGTGATGGGAAAACTTCATCCTGCAGACCAGACTCTTTCCAACAAACAGAAGTCCCAGAGACTGGGGGAAAGACCATTTCAATGAATTTGCATTTTCCAAGCGCTTCTGGAGAGGATTCCCAGTCCGTTCTTCTGCCTCCCTGGCAGGTTACACAGGCTTAAATGGAGACTCATCTTTGGCAACAGCCACAATGGTAGGACCCAGTTCTGGTTCCACTGAAGTCAATACATGTCCTTCCCTGGACCATAAGCGCAGCTGCACCGGGGCTCAGGATCACTAGCCAATTGTGCTTTAAAGTTAAATCCTCATCCACTGCATCTAGCCAGCAACTTCTGAGAGCTTCTTCAGGCTCATGGAAGTGTGTACCAGTAAATTCAGGTAAATATGAACATCCTGGCTACAGCAATGGGGTGAAGTTTTCACATATGCCTAAGAGATGGAGAAGCCGAAAGTTTCATTTTAAGACATGACTTGAGCACTAGATCAGGTATTGAAATCTCCCTGCCATCTAATAAAGCAGTTTCTAAAGCTGCTGGTGTGTTGCTCCACCAGCCTGGTTTCTTTACCAGAAAGGCTGGGCTAAAAAAGTGACACATTTTCCATACACAATTTTTATCCATTAGAATTTACCAGATAATGCATCTCATTTGTCTCTCAAATATTTAAAAAATACTTCAACCTGCTCTAGTCAACACATTTTAAAACATGCATCAAGTTTGGATAGGAACAGCTTCTCTGGGATAATCAGTAAGCCCAAATTGCTGATTTAAGGCCTAAATATCAGTCACTGGCCAGCCAGCCACAACAGGTAACTCTATCCTTGAACTCTTGGAATTATTTTTGGCTCAGACTAACCCTTGTTACCATACATCTTATCCTACACACAAAAGGAAGGTGTATGGGTTTTTCAAGGCTACTGTTGGGCCACAAGTTTACACACAAACACAACTTTTGCAAACTTGAGACCAAAGTAAGATCTCATATGTCCCAGGGCAAGTCAGAAAGTCCACAGGAGTCAAGGGAATGGTAACTGCCATAAGGGATCAGGCCTAATACATGCATTAGAGAAGCAAGGTAGCTCCTTTGCTCAAGGTCTGGCTCATTCACTTTGCACATACTGCTTTAGCATCACATCCTTATCTAATGGTAAACCTGTTTCAACAACATGCAATACATATTAATGCAATATGCACTGCAACACACAATACGCATCCAAAGAAATATGCCAATGCAAAAATCTGACTTCTCACACATAGCAGGGCTAACAAGGAAGAGCCTTTTACAAAAAGACAATCAAGAAATCACCTGAAACCATGAGACCTGAGGGGCCTCAAGCAATCTGCAATACTGAGACCTAATAACAGATGCTAATTCATGAAAGAAACACAAACAGTGGGACTGAGGTAATGGCAGAGATTTCATTAGTGCAATTAACATTTATAATGGTATGTTCTTTAATAGAATTTAAATAAGGCTTTGAATAATTACACACACTAAAACTAACATTCCATAACCTTATTTTGCATGGAAAAGCAGCAGAAACAACCCTCTGGACTGTACAAGGTCCAATTATGAACAATTACATTCAAAAAGTAGATCAAAACAGAAACAACTCATCCCCGCAAAAGCTGCATCATTGTCTTTAAAGTCAACTTTCTCCCCTAGTGTGAGAAGTGTGAAGAACAGATGAACTGAGCTTCAGCCCAGTAGATTTGGCCTCGTCAAACTACCAGTAGTGCTTTCCAACCCAGAGTCTCTCCTTATTTCTTTTGGGTGATGGAAGCTCATGAGAAAAAACTGAATTTCCAAAGCAATGGAAGGTGAGTTGCCCCTTCCTCAGGCCCAACAATGTACATAAATTATGGAAGCTTGAAAAAAAATTTACATTACACTGTGGCATGTGTGTTTACGGTGCACGTTGTCCTTTAGAAACTACTCACAGACCAGGGGGCTGGGTGGGTGAAAAACAAAATCAAAGCAGCATATGAAATAGTAATATACTGTTTCAAAATCTGCACCGTCCTGCAGAACCAGGAATTATAATTTATTCAGATTGTTCTCAACAGATCCAATTTACGCTGGATATGTAAAAAACAAGAGACTAAGTCATCAAGGAAAACCAAATGGAAAAACCTGCACGCTGCAAGAGTTTATAAAAACGAAGCAAAAAAAAGAAAAAAAAAAAAAGAAAAAATCCCAGGAAACATTGATGAAAGCTCAGAAAAATTTATCATCAATTCTGAAGTGGGGCCTTGTGACATCATCTGGGTTAATGAAGACGGAGATGGACTTCCCAGGATTCTCAGTCACTAGCTGTTGCAACTTTTTGGCTAATCGGTCATCAGGCTGGTTGATGTCCCCTCCATCTGACTGCGGGGAGGGGATGCTGGTGGTGCTGCCCCGCCGTTGGAGCTCTAGCGTTAACCGGTTGGCTGCTTTGACATGTTCAATGGCAGTTCGAAGGTGTTCGGCAGGGTCTGAGCGGACTGAGGACAGCTTCCGCGCATGCAGCATGACTGTTTCTTCAGAGAGGTGCTCCAGCATATTGCACTGGGGGATGAAATAGTTAGGGCACATCTTGTTGACCAAGCAGTGCTGGAGATCATCAATGAGACCCAGGAGGAAATGGGCTGCATAATCCTCTTGGGCTAAGTAGCTGGCTGGTAGCCTGTCACAAGCCCACAGCATCATGCTCCGCAAGTGATATGGACTAATGGCTTTGGGGCGGGACAGCAATTTGATGATGATAGCTTTGCAGGCCTGATAGGCTTGCATGAGGCTGCTGGAGATGCACTTTTTCAGCTGCACTTCACTTCTGGCAAATGAAAGCCTCCATTCATTGTCCTTCTTCCCCTTGTAGGAACATGCAGGCACTAAGTAAAACCCACTTATGACTTCCTCCTCTGTGATCTTCCCATCCCAGAAGTGGTTCTCCATCAGCCAGCTCTGGGCCACAGCTGGCCAGCCTTTGAAGGACACCACAGGGACAATGTCGTACAGCATGCGGCTGCTGCCCACTCCCAGAATGATGGATATAATAGTCCCATTCTTTTCTACCTTCTCTACCTTTGGCATCCCTCGCTGGGGCTTTTTCTGGATCTCAGAGAGGACAATGCTAATGGAGTCATAGAACCAGTCTGCAACTTTTGTTGGAGAGAAGAAATAATTGGTAGCTCCATTGATATGGTCCACTATCGTGCAGCAGTCCTTCCATTTGCTGATAGTTCCTTCATCAAACAGACGCAGGCTCAGCCAAGAGTGGCACAAAGCTGAGTGGCGCATGTCCAGCGTAACTGGTTGGTTGCGGTCATGCAGCTTCAGTGCAGGAACAAGCAGGGTGAAGTCCATGTCATAGTCTGTGCCTCGTGCATAAACATTCAGCTCATCAAGATCAATGTCCACCACACCTTCCCGCACACCTCCTGAAAGCAGTAGGTACTCATTGGCTACAGGCAGCTTCTGGTCGAGTTTCTGAACCATGCCTGCAAAAGAAAGAGAAGTTCTTTCAAGAGAAGGCAAACAGACCTGGATTTACAGGATTTAACCAGGATTAAACCCCATCCCATACCCAGCAGATAAAAAAGCAACCAGAGGTATCCATCATTGTTTGTGAATGTACGAAAGTACACATGAATGTACATCACATCCAGCACCCAGGCAACCCTAAGCCCCACCTGACTCAGGGCAGAGCCTCCCCTGCATTCCTGGGTATAGGTGAATTCCATCCTAAACATCATACTGGAAACAATGGACAAAAGCAGAAGCCCTGGTAAAATAAAGCAAAACTACTTTGAGAACTAAATTTAATATCTTAAATACTTTCTAAACCAGTTTTTCACCATATTGTCATTCATTTCCATGGTATCCAAATGCTTCCCCAACACTTCAAAAAGAAAAGAGAATATTAATTGACAATAATGATCTTATTTCAATCTGGCATAAGGAAAAAGCTAGACTAGCATCAGGGCGTTGGTTTGTGCATGAGCAAATGAATCACTATAAATATTAGTTCAAGCAGGTCGATTTTACAATTTGCTTTACATTTACTGATGAACAAGACAATATGAATAAAGGTGATATATCCTCCTCTTAGGGGGAAATGGAAACAGGTTAACCTATCAGGCAATTACAGAAGCCAGCTCTGAAACTGGTTCTTCAAGCTGTAATATGGTATCATGCCATAAAATACGTGATCAGCTCCCCAGAGCACAGACATGAAGACAAATTTCTAATTTTGTCACCAAAACCAGACACTTCTCTTCACACTGCACTGTCCGCACTAGCTGCACAAAGCCATTTTTTCACTGTGTGTTCTATATATACCACTATACTCTGCTCACAGAACATGAACAGCAGACTGAGAAGAGACTCCTCACAGTATTTGAGATATCAGCACCTCATTCAATGTTCAAATTAGTCTTAAAATTGAGCTTTTCACTTCAGCTGCTCGGTACTCTGATTCTGCTGTTCTGGGCTGTTTCGCTACTGGTGTTTGTCTTGTGGTTAAATGCTCTTGATTCTTTCGCTGCCTCAGTTCAGACAACACACCTAGGCCATGAGGGAACCAAGGACAGTGACTACAAACGGAGATGCTGAATCTCTTACAAGCACTGCAAAAGGGACATATCATTTCTTCCAAGCACAAATGATAAAATTTTTGTTGGCACACGTTACATACTCTAGCTTTCTAAAGGCACTCTAGTTTGTTTATATCAAGAGTGGTTAAATGGAGACCTTCCATTACAAGGAAGCCAGTCTCAGAGAGACATTAGTGGGAATAACAAGCCAGAGGCATGCTGAGGTGAGCCAGAAAACTGCCAATCACACTGTCAGACCAGGAACTACTGACAGACACTTTAGGGGTATTTTTTACTGAAACACTAACACAAATGATCAGCACTAGAGTCTGAGCACCCATCTTGGCTTAGCTCCATTAATGCAAAACTTTTCCTGCATTAATGCATCCCCATGGAATCACAGATACTGCCTGAACTGAGCAGGTCTCCCTAGCAGAGTGCAGCAGCAGTACCCCAAGGCATGGAGTGTTGCACTAGGCTGAGTAGCACTGCAGTGATTGCAAAGACTCATCTTTCCATTCCTGCATGCTAGGACAGGGGCAAGGAAATGCTATCTGCATGCACACAGGTAAGCCATGACCTGGGCAAAATCTAAAGCTATGCTGACACTGATTCCTTGGAATAGCCAAGGAGACTCTAGGAAGAGGCCAGTGTGTGAAGGGGAATGTGTCTTGGGGCAATATTCAGGGTAACCATGCAATCCCTCATATGAACTTCCTTGCAAAATACACTTCAGCTATTTCATTGCTTTCATGAGTACTGGACCCAGTCCATTTTGCTGAACTGAGCTGGGATTAAATTCCTGCCAGGCAGGCAAGTACATAACCCTTTCCATTTCTTGTGGCTCCAGAGGCAGTAAAAGAAAACAGCTCTGGAGGAATGCTGAGAAACTCTTCCTGCTAAGTCCTGAGCTAATACCTCTCTGTGATCTTGCCACACGCTGCCCCATTCAACCTTAAAGGGTAATAACCAAGAAAAGCTTTTGTCAACTTCAAAAACGTTTTCTGGTGCTTAGATACGCAGTGAGCTATGTTACCCTGATCATGGAGTGGCAAAGCCTTGCACAGGGTTCTCCATCCCTCAGGCCAAATAAGTGGCCCTCCCTCCTTCACTGTACCCAGAAAAGGATTTCTAACCAGTGCCTAAAGTGACATGACTTCTGAAGATGATATTGACACACTGCTTCCAAATCTGCCCTTGAAACAGCGCAAGCAGCCTTGGTGCTTTACACCCAAGTTGTAAACTGAGTCCAAGATCCACAAAGTAGAATCTAGGTCAATCACATCACAGGGACAGGGAGCAGTTACTTTCTTCCAAGCATATATGTCAGTACCAACCCTTACTGTGGGGCAGCATAACTACTATCCTGATGGCCCATCTTGCCTCTACACTAACCCAAAATTTTCCACTCAGGATGGTGATCTGCAGCATCTGTCATGCACATCTGTGGGTGTTCCTGAGAGAGGCAGACAGAATGTAACCCTCCTACAGAAGAAACTGTTCAAACCTACCAAATTCAATAAAGGGTGCATTTTCTAAATATTTTTAAACTTGAAGGATGAAAAATGTCCTGTGAAGTTCTGCAGTGTACCTTTTGCATCACAACTTCTATCCTATGGTATAGCCAGAGCATCTGACTGAAAAAGAAAATACGATTTTTCTAAAAGGTAGAGATTCTCCACCTCAGAATCTACTGTGGGATGAGTTGCTCTCCTGGGCCTGAAGAAACCCTCTGTCCTTATGTGTGAACAATACTGCTGACAGACTGACCCCATTCAATCCACAGCAAGTGGAACTCAAACCCTGCTTTCTAAATGCCCCATATTCATCTGACTGGAAAACAACAGATCAATCTCCAAAGCCAGACAAGACAGGAGCCATTCCTGCAATGTTAGTTCTATACCACCTTACAGCACTCCCGCCTTCACTAACACAAAGCAAAGTTTGCACTGGGTAAAGCCTGCACAGCTGGCTCTAATGCCAGAGGGGTTACAAAATGCCAGCTAGAAAAGAGAAGACTTCTGCTCCTGGTGGGTAGGTAGCATTCCAGGAAGAACTATCCTGTAGAGTCAGAGGCACAGCTCTCCAAGCACTGTCATGGAAGTACTCCAACAGAAGAGATACTTCTCTTCCCTGCAGCAGAGAAGTAAAACACCAACTTCAAGCATCCTTGCAATAAGAAATGCCTTCTGCCCACAGAACGCTCTTCACACTTCCTATAGAAAGAAAACATTTTGTGTGCTCACCATTAAGCCTAGTTTGCAAGGTTGAAGACTCTTGAAAGGGAAAGGTGCCACACACTGCCAATTAAATTACTTGTTTTACCCCTCTCCAGAACTCTAGACCTACCAGCAGAGGAGGAATATTAATGTAGCAATTGCTACAGGAAATGACCCAATATATCATTAATGTTTCTATACCTGGCTGGCTACAGAGTTTAAAGCCTTAAGCTCTGTGTAGCACAGAATTTCCCCTTTAAGGGCCAGACCAGCAACATCTGCAGCTCTGCCACAGAGCTAGAGAAGGAATTTTTGCTAACAGGTCATAGCAGCATTGCTGATCCAAATGAAGCTGTGGAGCAGGGGATTGAGATGAGCTCCCCTTGAGGAAAATATATTTAGAATAGGCACAGAGTGTTCTATAAATAGTTGAGATGGCCAAATTCAGGTTTCACTAAGGCTTTAGGGGTTTGCAATGTGTTCAAACTGCCCCCCTTACACATAAATCTATTTGAAATGTGAATGGATTTCAGGGAAACCCGTTAACCAACATTTTATGGCATACACTACTCTGGCACAAAGCTTTCATCCTTAATTTCAACAGCCCAAACGCAAGCTGAGAGAACTATGTGTACATACAACAGAAGCAAGCACTCCAGCTCAGCAAGCATGGAAGTGCAAACACAAAGAAGTAAAACACCAAGATTCGTACTTGACACAAGTACTTAAGAAAATAGCACCAGTGGGCTATTTGAGTTGTCTTCTTTCCCTCTCAGCACCAGGACCACCTGGGAAGAGGAAGAAACTGGGGTTACGGATAACCTTATGAAATCTGTAAAAGACCTGTGGAGCAGTCTGTAAAGACCAAACCTAGAACTTGTCAAAGGATCAAACACACAAAAAAATTATTTCAGCTGAAGGTCCAGCTCTCATGGCATCAAAGCAGGTCCACTGATACTTACTAACTTCTCTTGCTGCTATCAGGCAAAACATAATTCGCAGTTGTATCTGGTGTGACACATTCCTCTGGAAAGGTTGTTTGGCAAAGCTGGTATTTTGCCAAGAGGCTGGTGTTCAGTTACCACTTCTGCCTAAAGCACCTTAAAGGAGTTCTGTTTTCCTAGCTGTGCAACTAGTTCAAGATCTTCCCAAGCTATACAGCATGGCATCGTAACAGTTAAGTATGCTTACAAGCATGAAAAAAGCAGGGAATGTAAGAATTAGAAGCAGCACTTGTAGGCCAAGCTTGCTGGTTAGTTTACTAAACAGTTCAAAATAACACAGGTGTGCAAACGAGTTCTACAGGCAGAATTTCACTCCATTGTTGTTCCTTCAGTTGCAGGAAAACAGGATTTATTTCTACTCCAAGCACTGTGATACAAGGAGGATAAAGACAGAGAAAAGAGATTCTACTTTTACATAATACCTACATTTGGGATACATCCTTGAATGAACTCTGATGCACATAACACAGAGACTATTGTTCCTTCAAAAAAAAAAAAAAAGGCAACACAACGATGCTCTCCATCCATTACAGAATTTCACTTGAACTGATTTCATGCAGATTACAGTGCATGCTGGGATCTGCTGCTATTTCATGACCAGCTTTGCATAAATAAGGAGGAACACACAGCACAGACGTGTCTTTGCAGAAACTGACCACAAGAAAAAAAAATGCACAAAACCTTATTTCTAACATATGCATTTTCTAACTTTTGGTTCCTTCTTGAAGCCTTCCTTCCTGATGCCTTAGATACGCAACCATTACCACCAAAACGAAATGTAAGCAAAGAAAGATGTTCTGTTAGTCTAACTTGGTCTCATGAAATTGAACTGAGTGATGTTCAGGGCTGTTACTGAATTAAAGGACACTTCTGCTGCATGGGAACTAGAAAAATCTCAAAAGACCAGTGGGTGCTCAGAAAAGAATGTAGCATGCAGTAGAAGCATGTCAGGGGAGTTCTTCTGGGAACCAAGCCAGACGCAGCCTCTAGTTCTGCACTGCTCCGGTTCTCCAATTTAGACCATAGTGTCTGCAGTAGCCTTGCTCACGTTCCACATCAGCATGGTGTGGAGGAGACAGTCCACACAGTGCACAGACTTGATTTTCTTTCTTGACCCTTGTATCACTCACTTGTCTTGCACAGCCTGCAAGGCTCCTTGTAGGCTGCTTGGGACCATGAGTTACTGTAATATGCCTCTCCTTGAAAGACTTTCTGTGCCAGGAAGGGCTTGCAAGCTGCCTCTGAAAGCTAATGTGGTCCCTCATAGACCATCTTCAACTTCTTAAAATTCCAAATGCATTCTCTATATCACCAGCCACTAAACCATAAGATACCATGGCCAAGCTGCCAAAGACCTTTAGAGGCATGATTATCCCCAGACGTGTGAATGATGAACCCAAGCTTATGTGTGAGGTATACAGCCAGGAACTTGCCCCTTCTCTCCAGAAAGAAAAGACCTCAGGTTATGTCAAGGGGCTGGCTGCAGCCTGCAAGGCAGCACTCCAGTGCAATTCAGCAAGTTATGGTGATGTTAGCTGCTGCTCCTCATTACCAGGCTTCTCTGCTCACCTCTTGACTTTGCTATCTAATCTTATTTCAGAAGCAGCATAAGACCGTATAACATCAGCTGTTAAAAATAGCTGCAGCACAGAAAAAACATGCAGAATAAGTGCCCTTCAGCCCCACACTGGAGTTCAGAAGATCCAGAGCACCCTCTTCAACTCTGTGGAAAGACCCAAACCACCATGAGTTCAGGTTAGGGACAGAGTGCTCTCTGTGAAGAACGAGAATAACTGGGACGCTTGGATGCTTTACACACTTCAACACATGGACATGGACAGAAGGGAGGGAAAGAAGAACTGGACAAAATTATAAGTGTCCTTCTCCCAGCTCCTTTCTCTCCCCCGCACACCAGTAGAAAGCCTACAGAATTAAAATTGAGATTTTTCACTAGAAAAATCCAATATCTGAGCTGCATTCTCATTGATGTCTTCTTCCCCCGTCCCTTCTTGCTCTGCAGGTAACTTAATCTCCACAAAACAAGAGATTTAGAAGTTCATTTCCTCAATCAATAACAATGATGTGGTGTTCTGGCACTGAACATAGGCTGACCTTACATTTAAAGTATGTCCTCTCCAAACCATTAGCTTGTGGCCTAACAAAAGTCTCCTATTACTTGCAGCCAGCCTTGCACAGACCTGGTTATTGTCTTAAGCAACATTTTTTAGTAATCATACTGAAAGAAAGTGAGCATCATGCCTCTGCTATTGCACCCCCATCACCTAGGAAGAAACACAGGTACATACCCCTCATAAAAGAGATCATAAAGTCCCCACTAACATCAATAGGGCTGTATGTTTGAATTCTTCCACAGACCCATTCAAGGACCTGGGCCAAGGCAACTCCCACACAGGGAAGCTCTCCGGAGGGGTATCAGGAAGCAATCACATCTCTGAGGAGACCAGAAATACTGGGAATTGCTTTTGATTCAACAGATGAGAGTTGTCCTCACTGTTTCAGCACTTCCAGCAAGAAGCAGCACAGAGCCCTTGCAGAGAAGCCTGCCATGTGACACTGCATGCCCCAGCTCCAGGAATGTTTTCTGGGATATGCAGAAATGTGTTTGCTGTGAAACCAACCACTTTGTGGGGATGTACAGCCTGAGCCCAGGATCTGAGCTGAGCCCCCCAGGTTTGCAGGATGCTGACACACCTGTTATTGGATGCTGGGGTACTGCCTAATCCTGTCACCAGGGTGGCCAAAAACCACTGTGCTGGGTGTATGCCCATCTCATGCCCCCCGGCAGCCTAGGGAGAAGACATAAAAGGGATCTTCCTTATACAGGTGATCTCTTCAATAGGGAAGGCTAGGAATCACCCACATACAGCACTGCCTCCTTCCTTTCTACTGCTTAATCCTTCCACATAACCCGATATAGTCAGAGATCTTCATTTTTCCCCCCCAGATCTACCCATTTTGATGCATAGCCTTGGCCAATGCCTTTTTTCATCTGTATAAAACCATTACCCCTTGTAAGCCCCAAAAGGTAAGGAAGTCTGACCTCCTCAAAAGCTCAGCAAGTGCTTGGAATTGCTCAGATGGCATTGACAACACATCAGATGTTATTAGCAGAGAACTAATTTGTAAGCTCACGATAAATCTCAGGATCCTCTGCTTTGGTCAGGCAACTTTTACCCTTGACTGCTATAAAAAATACACAAAACCCCAGGTTAGTAAAAAAAACACCAAACAAAAAGCATTCATCATTTTTCATAAAGACACTAGCCAGGTACTCTGTGGTTCTTTAACAATTCTGCTGCAAACAACAGATCCTGCAGAAGAGGAATGTTCTTCAAAGGAAAGATCTCTGCAGAGGTCTCCCACCTATGCTTGAGTGGCATGTGCTGAATTTCATGGGCTTCTTTAAGACAGAATGGGAGGCCAGCTCTGATGCAGCTGGGTTGCACTTATTCTTCTGTTTCCCTTGGTAATTGCAAATCTATTTATGAGCAGCACAAGTTTTTGTTGTGCAGAAGAACTGAAAGAGTCAGCTTTTTAGGGGAGTCTTTAGTTACCAAGCACATTTTGAGAGGACTGTTGGCGGAAGCAGGCAGGAGGGGTGGGAGGGGAGTGGGGAGACTGAACCGTGTGATACCAGTTTAGTTAAGTATGGAAGGCGAGGGAAGGAAGCTGCTCTTTGCAGACTGATACACCAGTGTCCTACTGATTCTGCTCCTTTTAGAAATCTTGTGACATGGTGACAGAACACACTGCAGGGAACCAGCACCCCCTTGTAAAAGAAATCATCTTTCTCTGAAGTCTTTTTTAAATACAATCTTAAAAGTAGCGTCCCAGTTTTCTTCCAGTTCTCGTGTGCCCTGGTATAAACCACCCAGCTAGCTTTAATCCTCTGTGCCAATGGAGAGGAGTACTTCACGGTGCAAGGGGAAAAAGGCAATAAAAACCAAAGAACAAGCCCAGATTCAAAGGGTGTGCCTGTATAGCAAAAGGCAGTGCTGTCACAAACCCACGAACACCCAAACCCACCCTGGCACCAAAACCAGCAGTGGTGTTACTGTAGCGACCTGCTTGGCTAAAATACCCAGGTCTTGGAGACCACAACAGCAGGGCTAGACTGCTTTCAGAGCTGGAACCAGCTGTTTCAGAGGGAGTCTCTGCATCACTGTACACTTCTGCTTTGCATAGAGGGGAGTTTAAGAGTCACCCTCCAAACTGATGCTGAAATTTCCAGCCTGCCGGTCTGCTTATCCAATGGACTTACTCCAGATTCATATTAGCCAACCTAAGATAAGAGTGTCTGAAAGCTTACAGAGAATATGAAGTGCAAGTCAAAGGGATGCTTTAGGGTCTGAAGAATATAGGTGGTAAGGTCTGAGAGCAGCTGATGAGCAGGTCAAAAGGAAAAGGGCACAAAAAGGGAACTTGTAAGAACAGCTTGCTGCTACACCTTGCTTAACACTGTACACTGTGCCCATACAGTGTCCATATGTATGTGCATAAAATAAAATTCCCTCTGGAAATGGCACGAGATGCCATTTATCCTAGAACTACAATCCCAGAAATAAAATCTGCTAGGGGACAGATTGCTTTATCAGTTCCATCCTCTGGCACGGAGAGTACACATTTGGCAATGGCTATACATACAGGGTCTAGATGGGCCATTTCTGCTCACACCCTTACAGAGCACTGCTAAGCGTTCAGCAAGATGTTACACTGATGGAGACTCACCACGACTCCTCTTTTGGACCTGCTTACAAGGTAACAACAGTGGACACAAACCAGATTGAGCTTCTTGAGTGCAAACATGTAGATTCTTGGAGGAGAGGCCGTTCTGCCCTTTTTTTCGTAGTCCCTTCACTATTATGCTCTTGTTACGCTTTTTACAAGAGCGTAACAACCTCAGTGAGGTACATAACACGTCCATCTACCCTAGCATCCTGTCTCAGGCAACTGCAGCTGACTGATTTCAGGGAAAGAGCATAAGAGCAAGAAAAGTACAGCATAGTAACTTTCCCTCTGCAACCTTTAAGCAGTCTCTGCCTTTGTGATTTTCCAAACCAGAGGCAGTATTTGCAGCTTTGTCTTTAACAGCACTGATGGACTTATCTGCTAGGAATGTCTCTCACTGCTTTCTAAATCATTTAAATTTTTGGCATAGTCAGTGTCTTGCAGCACTTTGTTTCACACAGTACATGTTTTGTCAAAATGGATTTCCTTTTCCTGGCTTACTAGGAAATGAGGAAACTCACCCTAACCATGGCATCTTCCACAGATCACTCAAGATTTTACAAGGCTTACCCAATCATCTTTCTTCCACATTAAAAAGGACAACTTATTTAAACTTCGGATACCTAACTGCCCTCCTCAGCACTTGCAGGGGCCCTGTTATTGTTACGTTCAGTGTGAAATGTGGTGGTGAACACTGCTTATCACATAAAAAGGTGACTTCTGTGTGGATGTCTGCTAAATTAGCCCCACGCCACTGCTAGTTTGCTCAATGTAATGGAGTCCTCCTCCCCCAAATTTAATTTCACCTTCAGGATATTCCCCTCAAACAAACCAATGCCACTTTACAAAGGGCACTGATGACACTGGAAAAGAACAGTGGAAGTAGGACAGGAGAAGATTTTGGAGGCTATACAGAAGAAAAATGTCCCCAGCCTTCCTCAATCTCTCATTGCAACCTGATTAGTCAGCGCCAGGTGCCTCTCACAGAAGACACGTGGCAGCTCTCCAGTGATGAGCAAAGCCGTTTCCTTCTAGACCAGGGAACAGGTTCCTCTCCTTGCTCCAAGTCAGCCAGAGGACCACGCGTACATGTTGGTCAGAACTTGACTCCAAGGTTACAAAAGCACTTTGGGTTTCACTGTGATGATCTTCTGTTTTCAGTTATGCTCTGGTATCTGCTTGCCTGTCCTGAAAGGCCCAAGTTCCTACACCACTTCATGTTCAGGTGCCAGCCAGAGGGCTGTGCCCAGAGGAATGCTACCACACCCTCACATCCTCTTAAGTAACACAAGAGCATCCCTTGTAAATATACTTTGAGCTGTTCTGCCAAACCTCCTTCTTACCGTTACCTAACATGCTCGAAATTCTCTCCCCAGCTGCTTAACTACCAGCTTGTTTTCTGTTCCCAGCTGTTTCCTACAAAAATAAGTCACAACCAGAGCAAATCACAGCACTATTCCTTATGAACTGGGCCTGAACCGACACTGTCCTCACTGCCTGCCTATTCTGTAATAATAGCTCTACCTTGCTGCCGAGCAGCAGGAGATTTGTCCTTGACTCAAAAATTCCTCACTAAATCATCCAGTAAAGCTGAATCTTACATGTGTAGTACACATGGCAACTACCAGCCATCAGAGTGTTGATAGATAACCACAGCTGTAATTCAATCTAATGTTCATAAAAACCGTCAAACTGGGGTCCTGCGGTCAACGACATGATCAGAATGGCATCCCCCTCAATCACTTTCATCCTCTTTAGTCATCTACCAATGACTAAATCTAGCTTTATGCCATGGGACAGGTCAGAAAAAGGGGGAATGAAAGATGATTCCAGGAAACCAGCCAAGCTCCAGAAGAGCACTGGACACACGGGAAATTGGTTCTCTGAGTGCAGAAGGAAAGCAGGTATCTTCAGAAGCCTTTCTGAAGCATGTGGTGGAGAAGACAACATGAAATAAATCCTCTCTCCAGCCCCCAGAATTCACTGGACTCCATCCATACAGCCCTGACCTGGCCCCTTTGACAGATCCTACATCCAGACACTGGGGAAATCCAAGACAGGATAAATATCATTGAGACAACCAGTGCCAGAACCACAATATAATTTTTCTCTCATGTAGATGAGCTTAGATTGGACTAGAAAGGTAAGGCAGGTACTTGGTCAGAAGTGCTGAAATTAAAGAGGCTTAAACAATACAGCTGTGTCTTAGGATCACTAAGCTAAAAGCAAGCTTTCCTGTAGTACTAACCAGTTTCCCTCCCACCACCAAGAACATTGCCAAAGTCACGTGGAGCTTTATGAAATATATTTGTTAAGACCCCATGTTCAAAATCAGTGCTGGTTGGCTTTGACACATTCTTCTTCATTCATATCACAAGGCAAAGAAGTTACAGGCCAGGTTTTCTGCTAGCAGAAAACAGAGCAGCTCCTCTGAAGGGAACAGGAACACTTGGCAGAAATTTCCTTTTCCCTTTCCACAGAAGACAGAGGAAAACCTTAGCCCTCCAAACCTGTCTGTCCATGTTCCATTGGTCCAACCATCCTGCTTCATTTTGCAGAGATTTGTATTGACAGCACGCAAAAGCCAGCATAAGTTTCTAACAGGGACTGTCAGTCCCTAATTTCTCAGATTTTATAATCATTTATGTGCGGCTGGGCACTGTCATCTGTTAAATAGCATAGCAGGAAGCACTGTGCTGATTCGATCTCCATCAAGTGCCAAGCCCATGGCCCCAGCAGCTGTCAAGGATCTCTTATCCCTGCACCACAGGCAGTGGCCAGGAAGCACACAGGCTGGAATTAATATCATAAAAGAGAAAGGGAAAAGTAACCACTGCTACAGCACAGTAGAACCTAGGCCACCTTGCATGAAGACACGCATCAAAATGCCACTGTCACTCCGGCACAGGACTCCAAAGGTGAAATGCTGCCACCTTAAGAAAACGACAGTAAGAAGTATGTAGCTACGTGGCCGTGCAAGATACAGGTATTGCAACTGCCCTCCTTCCTGTGTAAGGTGTGAATTGGCTGGTGGGCTGGTGGAGCTCTCAGACAGGGGATGGCAGTGCTCACAGCTGGCTGATGCCCTGTAAGCATTTGCAGTGAGAGGAGAGGTGTATTTTTGGAGCAGTTCTGTGTTACCAGGAACAGGGCTTGAAATGGTAGTAACTGTTCAGGCATGAAGCACTCCTTTGCACAGGACTCTCATCCCATTTTGCCTGCTTTGCTCATTCAGGAGAAATTCCAGGAGACCAGCTGCACATCTGTCACAGTGCCTTTTTGTGCTATCTGGCATGAAAGAGAGCATCACACACATTTATTTAGAGCAGACCTGGTGATCTCTTAGCTCATCTGGATGACAGTTACATTGTGAGATAAAGGAAAGAAGAGAAAGCAAAATTGTTGCTGATCAAATATGAAATTTACAAAGTATGTTCCAGGAAGCCATTCTCTCCAACAGCCTAGTCCAAAAGTCCTTCCTCGTCTAAAAATCTAGTGGAATATGGACATAAGCAAGATTTGTGTCCAGACAACTGTCAGAAACTAATGCAAAAGACTTTGTGGAGTAGTATCTCAAAGCCATCTTGCAATGGAAAGCTGATGACAATCTCATCTCCTGTCAGAGACTGCTTTGCCCTAGTGACTCTGAAAAGCTCAGGGGAGTAGGTTCACATTCACCAACTCCCCCAAGTTTTGTGAGGCAGTGTTGCCAACCCAAACATCCACGAAGTAAGAGACAGGCCATGAAACCACAGCAATATCTTCAAGTTTCATTTTCTCCAGGTATTTTTGCAAGGAGAACAGAGCAAAGGCAGCTATCTCTGAAAATTCAAACCCAGTGACACGGTAAGTTCAGTTGGCTCACTTACCTTTCCCCTGAAAATGCATGGATAAGAAATACCCTGTTTACACTCTGCTTTATTTAATAGAGAACCTCACATCACTCCATAAGCCTTAAGGAAAACCACAGTATATTGGTAGATTTTGTCCTAGCAGACCTGTTGCATTTGAAGTTTCACTCTTACTGTCTTATGCAGTGCATAATCTTGAATTTTAATTCTACAAATTCCCTAATATGTCTGTATCAATAATGAAAAATGCTAAAAAGCTTTGTTCACAACTGCTGATACAGAAGTTAGGTGTGGAAGATACAGGTACATGGAGAATACAGACCCTTTAAATGAATTCAGTAATTAGAAATCTCACCTATATTTTATAGGTGTTGTGTGAAAACACTTTGTAAAATTTCTCTGTGGACGCTCAGCTCCTGCCAGGCTTGCTATGCATTGCAGAAAACACTTCCCAGCACACAGGAATAGATATTGTCTGAATACAGCCCAGCTACACAGAAAGCAACAACTAACACTGTAACCACTAGTTTCCCACTGACAGCTGGCCCCCACCTCATGATTACAGCTGAATGAAGATTACTGACCTCCTAAATTTGATAACACAGTCTGTAGAATGAATTGCACACATTAGAAATGGCAATATGAAGGCATGAGCTGGCTCCTTAACAAGCATGCTCATCCCTGAAGTCAAAGGTGATGTACAGATAACGCCTAGAAGACACCTGAGCACAATCCTACTGACCTGGCTGCAGCTGAAGAAGGGATTGGAAGTGAAGAGAAATACTGATTCGTAGCTGAAGCCAATCGGCAGCAAAGCACAAGTCATATCTGAGCTGCACTGCCTTTCTGGCTGGGGTTGTTCTACTTGTGCTTATGTAGACCTACCATGCCAGACTGGAAGGGCCCAGACTTGAGGCCCCAGCAAATTCTTCTACCCACATACATGCTGGTCTGCTTGATCTGTTGAGGAGTGTTGCCATCAGGCAAAGAGACCTCTCAGATCTCCTTCCCCACCAGGTATGGACAGTGTCATACTGAATGGGGTTTGGGGCACTTCTGAGCTAAGCTCAGACATCATATTCCACATGTCCTCAGACAAATATTTCACAGAGCTTTGGGTTTGAGGAAAAAGTACCTTTTTACTCCTTCCCAGAAAGATGGGTTATGAAATCATGATGCCACCACAAACATCTCTTTGATTTCCCAAGTCTACTTTACTGCTGGTTCTTTAGATCATAATATTGACCTTCAAACATATTTCAAACATTACCGCCAGTTACGGAGCCACCTTAACAAAAAGACGGGAAATATCCCCTGTTGCTATGGGCATGCTCATTATCTTTCTGTCCACGAGATCCGCACAAAAGTTGAGAAAAACTCCAGCAAAACTAGTACATGCAATTATCTCTTCTGACAGCAGATGGCACGACCGCATCAGTGTGTCTGGGCTGCAGAGCTCGGCAGGCCGATGGGATTTCTGAGCAGAAAGAAAAAGAACCGTTCAAAACAAAAGGCAATAGAGTTTTCACACTGCAGTATGGGCAAGGGAAGAAGGTACATGCGGACATACAAATATCTTTCGCCACCACCTGCTTGGGTTTACAGTGAAGAGGAAGCCAGTTCTGATGAAATTATTTCTATGAGAGGAAAGAGACCTCCAGTAACACACTACCTTCTACCAAACCAGATTTGGTACATAATTTTCATCTAGTGTACGTCAGAAGTCTCTGATAATATACAACATATAGGGTGGGAGCAAAATGCAAGTTTAGGAGGGGATAAGCCAGAAAATAGACACCAAACCTGCCTACAAATCCTATTTAACGCCAGATTTCCAGCTTAGGATGACTGAAGGGAAAGGCCAGCATTTGTCCAAGCCATCTGTACAGGGCTCCTTTTGTGTCATTCTTCTTCGAGTATTTATGCCACTTTACACAGCAGCAGAACTGAGCAGGCAGTGTGCATCACAGCTTCAAAGCAGAACAATTGCTGTTTATAGAAGCACTGTTAAGAATTTATTGCTAATGCATTTTAATAAGCTACAAAAAGAGCAGTGCTCTGAATGAATCACTGCAGGTAAATTTAGTTCAAAATTGAGACATTCTTCATTGAAAAGCAAGCAAACTCACAGAAAGCACACACCTGCATACAGGCAGAGGAGCCGCTCAACAGAAGCAGGTACTTTGGTTTAAGGGCAGAGTTTCTGGTGATTAGGACTAAAAGTGAAGGTGAAATCAACAGATCAACAGATCAGTTTCCCTTATTTATTTTCATCCTTAGAACAGAGTGAGTACAACAAAAGTGATCTAGAAAAATTCAAAATTAAATGCAAAGGGGGTAATCTAGTAATGCACATATATCCATGCTATATGTCTGAAGAGCAGGACTGGCCTTTTGGAGCTGTTTCAGGGTAGTAATCTACCCAGAGATGGGGGAGGAGAAGAAAGCATTAAGGAAAAAAACCAAAACCAAACAAAACCAAAATTTAAAAAAACCAAAGCCCCCTCCCTCCCCCCAAAAAAAACCCAAACTCAAACAAACAAACAAAAAAACCCCAAAAAAGCAAACACCCCCCCCCCAACAAACCATGTTCTTGTAAAGTGGTATTTGCATGTTTTAATCCAGCATATAAAATCTCTGAACTAAATAAATTTAAAATGGACCTAAATAGCAGACACTTTTGGAAGTCAAACCTAGCTTATTTCTCTATGAAATTTTATTCCTATTTTGTCAGTGTGACTCCTCAGAGATTTGAGACACAGACCCTCTGCTGTGAGGAATGTGTTGTAGAATAGGTAGGAGATTACAGCATGACTCCACCAGTAGTACCAAGATTCATCAAATTATCTGTGCGTCAGCTGAGTTATGGGGAAAGTAACAAGTCCAGAGTGGCTAGAGAGTGCACTTAACGCAGCCTTAGACGTGTGTGCTCTAACACAGATAGTTCTGAACATCTGACAATGCCTAACACATCTGGGATGAAGGAGGATCAAAGGAACAAAACCAAGTACCCTTTGAGTTTACAGAATTAGCAAAGTAGCTACTGCAAGCAACGTGTTAGTAGCGTTGCCACCGCAAGCACTGTAGCACGGTGCCAAGCAGCAGCAGTCAACGCTCAGGGGATGCTGGGTATCTCCTACTAACACTTCTGAAGCTGCATTTAAATGGCTATTGTCACACCCTCACCTTAGCTGCAAGCCAGCAGAAACCTTAATGGATGACACAAACACATATTTCTCATTAGCAGACATACCCCAGAACACTCTCCACTCTGGAAACACTGCTCAAAGGCTCTCATGGGAGATACTGCTGAGACACTTCTCTTGCTGGCTCAAGCCAAACATCCAGAAGCAACCTATCAGTGAGCCCATTTCAAGCTCCAGAACTGGTCTCCAGGTATTGGAATATAACCCCTGGACAGCACTCTATGTGGCATAGGTTCACTGATACTATAGGGCAGGATGCAGGGTGTCTTGACATGTTCTTGTTCCCCTTTGTTCCCCCAATCTCTTCTCAGTCAGGCGTTTGAAAAACAAAGAGATGGACAGATAACTCTGAATCTCCATACCAATTTTCCCATTCCACCCCAGTTAAAAAGAAAGGGGTGGTGTGTAGGGCATGTTTGCACAGCCCTAGCAGTCAGTGTGAGTAGCAGTTCGCTTGTTGCAAGGGGGGTAGGTGGAAGAGTAGTTTACAGAACACAGGAGGAAATCCTCTCCTTTGGGGAAGTTAGGGTAGCAGGCACACATCTGCAAAACAGCAGGGGAACCAAAAGTGAATGAAGTGGCAAACAGAGCCCACATGTGACCACAAAGCTTGCATATTCCGCAATGAATAATTGGTGAATCCAAAGGAGAGTGGTCTGGGTTTAAATCAAAACTGTGGCAGTTCAGAAAACACACATGGTTTTTAAGCATTGAACAGCAACACTCGCTAGCTCCTCAACTTTATTGCTCACTCTACCAAGGATAAGATGGGCTGAGCATGTAGCAGAGAGAAGCCAGAGATTGCAATTCAGGGTCATGCTTTTGAAAGCCCTGGTATTTTAGCTCAGAGTCCTGAGACCAGAGTTTGTGTAACAGGAGAAACAAACATGGAAACAAGTAAAGCAAAGACTGCTTAAGGCAGGGAAGAAACACAGAAATTGGGCTTCAGGGGAGCCTCTGTCACTAAAGAGCAATCTCTTGATTGCATAGGGACGAACGCTGGGAGATGGCTGGTTCTCCCACCTGCTTGAGATGCTCAGCATGTAAACAGCCCTGGTTCAGTGAGCACTCAAACCACAGCTGCATTTCCCACACCAGTGGCTTAAGTGACAGCAGCCTTTCTCACCTACTTCACCTTCTGCTCAGTTGAGCTGATCTGAGTATGTGGTTATCATGCAAGCCTTCTATCCTGCAAGTAAAAACACTCCTGCTTTTCCCAACATGCCAGCTAGATCAGAGGCTGCTCAGCCAACCTTTGTGTTCAAAACCTGTAACAGGTCATATATGGACTTGGCCCATGGAAACACAGAAGGAACCATTGCCACCTTTGCCCCTGGGCTACAAGCTGTCAGACTACCTTTCCAGTTTTCCTTCCCCTGCTCAGAAACAAGGCTGAGATTCTCACAGCACCATCTACTAGCTCCAGAAACTGCATCTTTAATGACAGTATAAAATTTCATATCACTCTTGAATTAAAAACTAAAACAAAAAATGCAATTATGAGCTGGTACCACTGCAAGGCACTCAGCTGGTATTTTGACCCTGCACTGGAGAATGGCAGGGGCATGCCATAACTGTTACAGACTTGTACCAGCCCAGATGTAAACTACCTTGGTCCCTGACTGCTCAGGGCAGAATTGGTGTGTGATGGTGGAGAGCCAGCCCTTCTGCTGCCATGACAGCAGCATGGCATGCCAGCAGCCTCCAGGGTAACAAGGAAGACAGTTTTTATCACTTCTCGGTTACTTCAAGTTTCTGTCTCCACACACCATCCCACTAACGGCCCTGTGGACACTGATGCATACCCTGCAAGGTCACACACATGCACCATCCAGGCAACAGCTGGGACAGCCAGCCACATACTGTGGGCAGCATGCATATTCTTCCCCTGGATTACTGCCTTTTAAAAGCTGTTAAGCTGAAAGGGGGAGGAAAATAATCAATAGATGGGGAGTTGCAATCTCTTGCGAGTATCTTAAGAGCCCGGCTTTCAGCTATTTTCAGCAAATTAGTGTGGGGCTCTTACAGACTTTCTTCTGCTCTCTGTGAGGTGAAAGCAGGACCACTGCCAGCTCCATGACTCACATAAACACAGGGAAGCAAACATAAAGCAAGCCGCCTGCTTGCTCTTTCCCAGGGCTTATTCACACCCTTCGTAACTATTTAATGTGCCTGTTACAGCGCATCCCAAGCTGCAGAATGAGAACAAGCAAGGCTGGAGCTGGTCTTAGCTCTCGCACAGAATTGCTGGCCAGATCTCAACCTTCCTAGTGTACAGAAAGAAGAAAATGGAGACCTGCCTGCACCTTCGAGACAGTAGTTATCAACAGCCCTTGCCAGATGGGCCATAATGACTGTTATGGTTTTTACAAACCATGTTTGGCTATGACAGAGAAGACCCATTCTCATCCATCACCTCCACATATCAATCTAACAGACACCTACAGACCTGTGCCTCCCAAAGCCTCAAATCCTGAGCCACAAACAAGTGTATTGCAGTCAGGTCCTGGCACTAAGCAAAGATGTGCTTGCGGCACTTGTCAACCGTTCAATACTCAGCACTTGGCCATACTGCCAACTCTTACTTGTCTTCTGCATCTGTCTCTTTGCTGAAGACCCTGGTTTCTGGGGTCCAAAGACAGGGCGAAAGACTCAGCTTAAATTTATGGAAAGAGTTGAGCAATTCCTACCCATTACAGCTGTGAGGCTCAGAAAGGCTTAAAAAGCTGAAGAGAACAGAAATAAAATATACCAAGAGTTTTAGATTCCAATTCATAGATTGTGAGTGCCCCAATTTTAGCAAACCAGCTACTGCTCTTCCCTTTGAAGTTCCCTGTGGATGGCTGACATCAGCCCTCTCTACAAATTTACCGGGTAAAACAACTGCAGAGTAAAACCCACTGGGCCTCACACAGGAAGGTGGAGAGGTGGCACTTCTAGGAAGTGGATACCAAGTACAGCTGCCTAGGACAGTGATGTCCTGGGAAAACACTCCAAAAAGGGATCTGTCTGCAGCCCTAGGGATGGCAAGGGCAGGGCAGATTCTTCCAAGGGCAGAGAGCTCTTCTGGAGGGCAGGGATGCAGTGCATCTTTCCCCTGCACCTTCTCCCAGCAAGGCCTTGCTATGATATTCTAGATGCACTTTCACACTAGGAATTCTGCTGGATTTTCTAATATCCTTTCACATATCTTCTACCCAGCCAAACTCTCTTCAGACTCAAAGCAAAAGAGCAACAACTTGTACTAGAGGAGTTAGAAATGCCATAGAGAGCAGGAGCAAAAGGCTCTATTACAGGGACGACTGCCTGCCTGCCAGGTCCTGCAGTGAAGCACAATTTGGGTGCCTCTGCCAAGGACAGTGGCAACTGGCTTCCAGAGGCCTGGAGAGCCCTCACTTGGCTCGCCAGCTTTACTGCTGGGCTCCTTGCTCACTTCCCTGCTCAGCGTGAGTCAATCATTCCCACCAGAGTGCCCCACTTGCCCACTGGTGCACTGGGAAGAAACATTCAAAACAGGCACTTCACTCAGCTCTCAGGGCTGGCAGACTTCTGCTGATACCCACAGCACAGCAGCAGAAAACCTCTGCAATGCCATGCTGTAACACCAACAGCTGCAGCCTTCATCGCTGCTTGAGGATTATCCTCCTCTGACCTGCCTCCAGCTCCTCTCTGTGATCTGCCCACCCCATTCCACAGGCTGGCGTAAGGCCAGGCTCCCCCCTTCCAATCTCTGTTACTCCATCTGTCCAAGTCCTGGCCTTTTTCAGCACTCAGCTGATGCATCAGGGGCATAGTTGCTCAGTGAGCCTTCCACCCTTCAGATCTTCCCACAGAAAGCTCCCCCAGGGGCTCACAGTTTTGAACACGATGCTCCTTGAGACCGCTCATTTTTCCTTCCCCCCATCTATGTGCACACAGTGAGCCAACAGCCTCACTGCCCCGCTATTTCTGGAAGTCGGAAGACCCTCCTCTGCCTTTGCCATTGAAGATGTCTGACATAGCACACAGGCTAGCTCCTGGCATTTGGTTACTTTCCAGGCTCTGTTTAGCTTTCATCCAGTGGTAACAGATCCCTGCCAGAAAACTTAGTTGTCAAGGAGACCACTTTCAAACAACAGTTTGGAAGAAATAATGTTATTATCTAGGGTAGCATATCTTCAAGGTAGAGCATTCAGGTTAACTGCCTGCTACCTCTACTTCAGCTAAAATACAGGCTCAGAGACAGAGGAGAAAGCCAAAATGGAGTTGGCAGCGTAACCAAACCCTGGAGTTTGTAATTTCACATACATTCAGGATGCTTTGGAGGCAATGCAGAGGTCACCAAAGAGGTCTGTGCTCCTCCTAGAGCCATAGCTCAGTCTCCCGCTCACTCTTCCACACTGATTTTATAATCCAAATTCAACCTAAAATGCAAAGAAATAGATCCTAGCCTTATGCTAACATTGACTGTGTCTCCTCTGGGAACTGTATATTTCAGGTGGCAATATTTAACCTAGAAAAAGATGAAAGCAGAAGCACCTACCTGAAGATAGCACAGGACCAGACAGGTGGGCTGGAATCAGTGCTCAGCAGAGGGCTGGCAGATGCTTCCTAATGAAAGACATAGCCAAAGGGCATGCAAAGAGTTTCACTCTATCAATGCAATTCACCCTCTGCCGCTGCATGTTTCCTCTCAGTCCTAGTAGAGGACAGATCTCTAGGACAATGAAAGCTGCTTTTTGTTTGCCTCTCCCTTCAGCAATAACAACTTTATTTTCTCTGTTTCCTTCTTCAGAGACCAGGTTAACTAGGAGGGAGAAATTTGCCACTTCCACCTGTCTTATGCTACAAATAAAGCTACCTCACAGCAGCATTAGTAGCTACCAAAAACTTGACCAACAGCGAAAATGCAATCAGAAAATTGCAGCTGGAAACAAAGAGTGCATGTGGGTAACGAAGGAGAGTTACCCTGCATATAATTATCAAAACCAGCCAGAAATGAAGCAGTTGCAGGAAAGCAAGGTATTTGCAAAACTACCAGGTGTCAGCTGATCTATTTCTAATTGCCTAAAATGACAGCTCCTGACAGCATCAAGCTAATCTTTCATCTCTTGAGAGGAGTTTCAAAGGTAGGAGGCATTTCCTGGCATGGGGAAAAAGCCGAGCTGGGAATTCAGGTTATAAGGCACACAACAGAGTGGGAGCCATTTTAAAGTCTGCAAGCACTTACTACAATGAATAGCTTTATTTGGTGCAGCCTCTCCCATACAAAACATGTAAAAATAGCAACTGGTGAAACATGAAAACCGGAGAGAGTGAGCCTGTGCCAGAGACATTTAAAGGGGATGATGATCTGATGTTACAGCTCCAAGCAGTGATTTAAGACTCCATAATTTATTACTTGCTCTACAGTAGTCCTGAATGATGGGGAAGTGTCAAGGTTTATAGCTCCATCCTCAAGACAAAGCAAGACTGAAAACTCACTGGATGTAAAGGAACAAAACACAGCAAAAACTCAGAATATAAAGTTGAGAGTTTCATTCTCATACAAAACTTTTTGCTCAGTCTCCTACCATCAAAAGACCTAGACAGTTAAGCTTCTCATGCAATTTGTCTTGTAGATGAAATTCAGCACCAGTTTATCACATCGCAAGGTCTTCTCTGAAGAACCTTCTACTAAAAGAGAAGAAAGTATTAGCAGGTAAACTGGTAAATCCTTCTTAATACATATGCTTATTGAAATTCAAAGGTTGAATTTAGCCTACAGAGTGAAACCAAAGAGTTACAGCAAAATTTTAAGCTAAAAATTTCTTTTCCTTTTAGGAAAGACTGGTCACTACATCTTCATACTTTCCTCCCAGTGATGTGCATTTAGGATCTCTGCCAAATTGTATAAACTCTATCAGTTATCACACTGAGAGGCACTTTACACCCTCAGCACCATGGTGAATGCACAGTGAGTCCTTTAATCCAAGTGGCATGTTCTTATCCTGGGAAAATGGGTTCACAGCCCAGCACCAAAAGGCCATTTGCTCCACTGGCGGGCCACTGGAAGCCCCAGAATTAGTGCTGAGTGGAAGGAGAACGTAACCTTATAGAGTAGGAAAGCAATTGCAGAAATGTGACTCCAGTGAAAGGGTAGGTCCTACAAAAAAACTGGAAACAAAAGGTTCTCCTCTGTGGAGGATTTGTCCTCTTCTGTGCTAAATTCTGTGTTTGTTAAATATCAAACAAATCCACAGAGCAGTACAGAAGTCAGAAATACATTATGTCCATGATTGAAACATTCCAAAATTTGACTTCCTTTTCAGTTGAAACAAAGGACATAAAGCTACTGAAATTATTCACAAGAGAAAGAATCTGAAAATATTTCAGACAGTTGGGTACAGGAACAGCAAATAGAAAATATGCAAAACATTGTAAAAAAACTCCAGTTTTTTATTCCAGAAAAGAAATGTCAAAACTTGTTATTTTTCCTGTACAATGGAAAATTGAGGCAAAGCAGTTTTGTGAGTTACTCCCTTCAGATGGAAAATGATCAAGGGTTTTCGCAACAGCTCTGCTTACCAGGTGTTTGAAACAGCTCCACTCATGCCCTTTGCCTTCCAGAACAGGATGCTCTCTTGACTGAAAGGCCAAACTGCTGGCCATGAGCAGAGAGGGAAGCTTTTTCCTCTTGTAAACCAGTGGAGGACAGTCATGTAGCTTCCCATTCCCTCACTTTTACACAAGGGAGAGGTCGTACTCATGCAGATGGACAGGAATGGGATCCCATCCAGCAACACCAGAAACCCACAATCAGGCTTGGCTGCCCCAACACATACAGGACAAAGGCGAACAAGCTGGAATCCAGCCTGGAGCACTCTGCCAAAGCTGTTTGCCAGGGGGAAATCCCAGAAGATTATGGCCTGGAGCCAAGGATGTGGGGAGAAACAACTAAAGAAGTCCGTCTGAAGTTAACCAAATTTCCTTCTCCTCCAATTGCTATGTAGTGTCCTCAGGGCTGATGGGAAGTAACTACATGTCTTTCTGTGGAACAAGTATCAGGACAAGGAGGGGATCTCCTTTGGAAAAAAGAAGGAGAATGGAAAAGAAATATTTGTGAGGGTGTCTTATCGTCAGTGCAAGTCACTCCTTGCTTTCACACTGGATGATCACACAAACAAATCACACAAACTGACCCTCAAGGGTCAGTACTGGGACCAGTATTATTTAATATATTCATCAATGATTTAGATGAGGGAATTGAGTGTACTGTCAGCAAGTCTGCTGATGACACTAAGCTGGGAGGAGTGGCTGACACGCCAGGAGGCTGTGCTGCCATCCAGCGAGACCTGGACAGGCTGGAGAGTTGGGCAGGGAGAAACTTGATGAAATATAACAAGGGAAAGTGTAGAGTGTTACATCTGGGCAGGAACAACCCCAGGTTCCAGTATAGGTTGGGGAACGACCTGTTAGAGAGTAGTGTAGGGGAGAGGGACCTGGGGGTCCTAGTGGATGGCAGGATGACCATGAGCCAACACTGTGCCCTTGTGGCCAAGAAGGCCAATGGCATCCTGGGGTGTATTAGAAGGGGGGTGGTCAGTAGGTCGAGAGAGGTCCTCCTTCCCCTCTACTCTGCCCTGGTGAGACCGCATCTGGAATATTGTGTCCAGTTCTGGGCCCCTCAGTTCAAGAAGGACAGGGACCTGCTGGAGAGAGTCCAGCGCAGGGCGACTAAGATGATTAAGGGAGTGGAGCATCTCCCTTATGAGGAAAGGCTGAGGGAGCTGGGTCTCTATAGTTTGGAGAAGAGGAGACTGCGGGGGGACCTTATTAGTGTATATAAATATATAAAGGGGGAGTGTCATGAGGATGGAGCCAGGCTCTTCTCAATGGCAAACTATGATAAGACAAGGGGTAATGGGTATAAACTGGAACACAAGAGGTTCCACTTAAACTTGAGAAGAAACTTCTTCTCAGTGAGGGTGACGGAACACTGGAACAGGCTGCCCAGGGAGGTTGTGGAGTCTCCTTCTCTGGAGACATTCAAAACCCGCCTGGACACATTCCTGTGCGACCTTATCTAGGTGTTCCTGCTCTGGCAGGGGGATTGGACTAGATGATCTTTTGAGGTCCCTTCCAATCTCTAACATACTGTGATACCGTGAAACCACTGTTCCCACATGTACAAACTTGTCGGTGTCTTGTGCACCTGAGCAACGTATGAGCAGGCAGCACTACAAAAGGACTTAGCAAGATCTGGTACTGAGACAAACACCAGGAAGCTGGTTCAGGACCACAAAACAGAATTGGATTTTTCCACAGAGCAGGAAAAGAGCAGGCAATACGAGTAATTTCTAATCCTGGAATGTGTGACAAAAACAGTTTGGTATCCATAGCTCACACTAGGGTTTGGCCCTCTGTGCTCAAAAGAAGCCCTAGAGATACTCAAACAGAAAGAAATGAGACAGAGAGACCAACCAAAACCAATTAGCACACTCCAGCCAGAAGGCAGAATTATCCTAGCCATTACTGGCATGCTAAATTTCAGCTGCAGATGAAGGCTGCAAACTTGACAGTAGAGGAAAATCAGCTTCAGGGCTTCCAATAGGCCAATCCCAAATCATATAGTTAGGTTTATTTAATAAATAGAACACACTACAACTAGCCTTTTCTCTTGTCAGTCTTAACCGGGATTTGCAGGGTTGGGTTTTTTTAACTATTTGTGGTTTCCTACAAAATTCCATGGGAGGCACTGACTATTTTCGTGAATTTGTAGCCTCCAGTAAGCTTGTTTCTCCCAGCCACTTTTCAGAAGCCCTGGAGGAGTTGAATATTCTTCTTCAATTGAGCTGGGCTCAATGAGGAAAATGACAACCAGCAAAGCATCAACATGTTCTCAGGGCTCAAAGATCCAGAGGGGCAGGGCCAGAAATGAAGAGCTGAAAAGGATGCAGTGTATGCATTCCTGGCACTTAACTGATGTTTCATGAGATACCTCTGCCCTTTCTTTACTAGTCCAATTATCCATACTCATGTATGTGTGGGGGCAAATACCAACCCCCTTCCTCAGGATGCAGAGCAAGTAGTAACTCTAAAATAGCTCTACTGACATCCTAGAGATTTCTCCAAGAGTAAGAGCAAGGACACCAAACATAGGCTTTAGCAAGCGTGTAGCCCTCCTTCCCTGGATCAATTTATTAATTTATTCTGTGCCGGTGGTTATAAAGAGGGGGAAGGGGATGGGGAGGCAGAGACAAGGCCCTTGCGTGCAATGAAATTGAATGCACAGCAGCAACTATCATTAATGATGCATTATGGAGTAACAAAGGGAGCCTGGTTGATTGACAGTCCCTAACAAGTTGTGTATAATAAACACTTCTCTCTAAACAGAACGTTCCTGATTATGGGATATGTTCCCCCTCATGTTACTGACAGATCCATTGTGATAAGACGCACCCCACTTGAAAGGGGAGAGACACCCAAAACAAAAGGAGGATTGACTGGGGGATGCTTGACTGAAGGAGCCACAAGGCCACCTTGCTGAGGTCTGTACAGAGAAAAATGAGAATAAGGCTCAGAAGACATACAGGAAAACAAATGGCTGCAAAACAAGTATGAAGATCAGGGGCAAGTATCATCCAGCAATACCAAAATAAACCGTTCAAATGCCACTACAGATGCTCTGGATTTAGTTTCCTCAGAACAGGATCTGAACCATGTCTTTATGATCTTCTCTAAATGGAGGAGTACCGGTGCAGTTTCTTGGTTCCTCACATCCCATGTCAGCTTCTATGTATAGCACAGAAGCTGCCTAGGGTAGTCTGTTCAGGGATGCCAGCAGCCCTGCATACCCACATCTAAAAGGAGCACCCCAACAGAGGAGACAGGTTCCTTTCCTTCTCTCAGTCCCAGTCTGGCTCAGGATGCCAGACTGGAGCCTCAGCACTTAAACAGGACTGCCCGCAATGAACTGGTTATAAATCCAGACAGCTCATGCTGACATTGGTGGCTCCCATGGTCTCACTTGCCCTCAACAAACCAAGTCCATCTCTCCTCTGATAACTCCTAGCCCAATCACTGTTATCTCCTTCCTGCATCCTTCTAGCGGTACTCTTACCCTTCCTGTTTGACCCCAATGATTAGAGGCTGCATAGAGATTATGAGGGTTCACAAAAAATGTCCTATAAGCCACTACTATTTAGGTTCAAGCCACAGCCCCTGAAGCAAGGTTTAAGCTGCACAGGCAGATTCCATCAGCAGCACAGTCCAACCAGAGGGCTGTATGGTCCTTGCAGGGCTAGGACAGATCCCAGGACACTCAAGCTATGCAGAACTGCTCCAGTTCAGACTTCCCGAACCCTATCCCACCAGTAGAGGGAATACCTCCAACAGAAACAGGCTCATCTAGTAGCTCCTCACTTACTAGCATTAAGGCTATAGCTCAGCTTAACTAGAGAAATTGCATTTTCTAGAGGGGACCGAATTCCTATAATGGGAGGGGTAACATCACTTTGGGTTTTAAACATCTCTTGCTCCTCAGGACTGAATCTAAAATGAAATGGGATGAAAGGACACAAGCTCAAGAGAAGCAGAGGGAGCATTCGTAACCCAGAAACGTTCACGTTCAGAAAGGCACCTGAGCAAGCACCCCAATCAAACCTTTTTCCAGGCAGTGCTACAAGTGTGAGGTTATGCCATGTAGCATGTGATGAGGAAGTTTACTGGCAGACATTAAACAGAGTGTGTAAACTCTGAGTTTCCCAGAAGCGATGAAAAGAGAAAGGCAGGAAATTTGCAGCTCTGTAATTAATGCCAGCAAGAAGTCAGAGCAGAAGGTGACATCACCACAGCTAATTACAACCAGAGTGAAGGGCAGGACTAAACATTATCCTGATCCTGTGATCCATATCTGACTTACTCCAATTGTGCTCCTAACCAGACTTCCCAGGAAGAGTGTGTTTCCCATACTCAGAGGCATGTTTCTGGCTCTCTTCATGCTGAGCACGTGTGAGGCCAGACCCCATGTATTTCATGTGGATGTTAAAAAGGAAGAGTAGTTAAGAGTGAGTCTGTGGACAGATCACAGGGCTGCCCATGGGCGTTGCAGCAGGACACCCAGATCCTTAAACCTTCTGCTGTGACAAGATCCTGTAAGGTATAGAGGAACAGCCAGTGACCCCTTTCCCCATCCTGCTTTCAACTCCCCAAATCCCTTTTTCCACACCCACCCCAGAGCTGGCATTGCTCCAGTAGCCAGAAATAGCAGACATCTGGCACCAAATGTGAGTTAAGCACTTCTGCACTCCTTGTGCCAAGACAATGCTCCCCAAGCTGTCACCAGTGGCCTGGAAGCTGTTATTTCCACATCCATGGGATGGATGGCAGGGCTCTACGGCTCATTACCATTGCTGGGTAGCTGGGTCACTCAGACCAACAAAAGCCAGAAAAAGTAGGCATTGCTTAAGGAAGGTGTGCTTTCATCTGCCAGCAAAGGACTGGGAAGACATTATTGACACATCTTGTTATCCTGATGCTACCAGCATACTGGGATGAGCCCATTAAAGAGGCTCTGTTTCACCATAGGAAAAAGTCAAAGGTAGGTCCCCTTCTGAAAAAACATTGCTATAGTGCTGCACAAGGTCACTAAGACTTTAGGGTACCAGATACCAGCTGCTCAATTCAGCCATTGCAGCTGATCCTTACTACCTGTTTGACCCTCTGATTTGGTGCCATTTGGCTGCCCCACTGTCATGCAAAATGATACAAAAAGGTTGACAAGTGGTCAGCAAAAATGCAACCCTACAGCAAAAAAATCCCTCTGAAACAGGAACTAAACCAAGGCAGCCAGCACACTGTAGCTTGTGCCCTCTACCACCCTAAAGGGACATGCATCCACTCTGCCATGTAAAGAAAATTATTTTCAAAGTTGTTTCAGAGAAATGGCACTTCAGTAGCTGGAGCTGTCAGTTCCAAGGAAAACTAAATAAGGTTAAAAGTTAACCAGCTTTTACAGACAGAAAAAGAAAAGCTATATCCAGAGGAAGGGGAAGTTGCATGGTCTTGGTTTTATTAAGAAGATTGTTCTTTACAGAAAATGTGACATGAGTATCTGCAGCCACTATTTTGACACTGCATGAAAGCAACAGGCTCAGTGCAGAAGCAGAGGAAGCAGCCAATTTCTGATGTGCTTCAGTAATGCTACAAAGATTAAAAACATGATGGAAATCTACAGAATGGCATCAGACATCAGTCGATTTATACAAAAAAAAAATACACTAACAGACCTGTAATACCTGTTTGTCTGCAAAGGTTCATTAAAAATTTCTTTTAAAATCTTTCTCATATTCTCCTCCCCTTTCCCTATCCTAGTTTTCAAAAAGACTGTAGGAATCCCTTGGATTAAGGGGGAACTCACAGTACAGTAGCATGCAATATTCAATCAGTCCTAAGGCTATTACAGCACAGTGCTCCCATGCAGAGATAAGCAATGGTTTAGAAAAATATCTGAGCAGTTCCAAACATCAAGATGATTTCACACCCTGATGGAAAATATGCAGGCTAATATCACAGCAGTGATTATGGCATTCAGCATACAGTCATGCTAAAATTCACACAAGAATGCAGCTACATTCCTTCATAGGATTAGAAGACTGATCCATACGCCACTGAAACCAATAAGATTTCTTCCATTAAGTGGGGACTGGATTGGATCCTATAAAACATTTACTCTGTGAGCTTTCACAAGACATGAAGCCGCAGAAGAGCTACACAGGCAATGCCGAGATACACAAGCATGCTCGCAATTTGTAACTGCAGTATGTGCTTATTTTTTCCCCTATTAGACAGGAAAAACTGATGACAGAATAGGGTGAGCAATGAAGTTACATGTCTGGGCATTGCAAATAATAAATAAACATGAATAAAGAAATGAACTAGCTACGGAATAAAGAAATGACTAGCTACGGAATAAAGTTAAGGTAAAACCAATAGCACCCCTTTTGCATATGCTAGAAAGGCTATGCATGCAGCTTTTGAGAATAGTCATATTTTAATGTGATGGTTTGAGAAGGAAGATTAGATGAAACATTCAAGTAGTCCTAAAGTAATGCAACAGTTCTTCTTAATGAAAGAGCTTTAAGTTGCAAATTTTTATAGCACATAGACTAGCGTTGTGTTATCTCTGAGCACACAGGCTCACTAAAGTCAAAGAAACACAGTAAAGTAACCTAACACATATGTGTGGCCTTAAAAAATCAGCTAAGCCATCTGTCTCCCCTGCTGCTGGAGATGTAGAGACTGACCCAGTGTGCATTTGAAAGCATCATCCAAAGCCCCATAGTGGGTGGTAAGGTGACAAGAGCAGGGTGACAGGCTGAGGGAAAGACAAGCGCATGCATCAGAAAGAAAACTGGAATAGAAAGCCAGCAACATTAGTGTGCTGTGTTTGGTAGGAGGAAAAAGCCATCACTGAACACTGTCAGGATGCCTTTGCCTAGTAGTCCAGGCCAAGCGGTATCCAACTGCAGCCGATAACAAGTCACAGACCAGCATTTCTAACACAGAACCTCTCTCTTCATCCTGAAGCTTTGCAGGACACCAAAGCCTGAACCCCCTGCCAGGAAGAAGCCATTTCAACAGAGATCCAAAGCATCTAATGAATGGCTGACAATATTATTGTCTACTAAGAAATATCACGTAAAATTGAAAGCAATTAGCAGAGGGCATAGCAACTGGAGGAGAGGAAGGTAGAAAACAACACAACCAATCAGGCTCACAAAAAGCTGTTCATGTTTGATCATAACATTTGTTCCAGCATGGCAAGCTCTGTGAATTACATTTTTTGGATAAGAATCCTTAAGAATAGCCGCACGCAAAGAGTTGTGGTCAATGGCTCCATGTCCAGCTGGAGACCAGTAACAAGTGGTGTCCCCTAGGTGTTGGGAAAGATCTTGTTCAACATCTTTGTCGGTGACATGGACAGTGGGATTGAGTTTGCCTCAGCAAGTTTGCCGATGACACCAAACTGTGTGGTTCGGTTGATACACTGGAGGGAAGGGATGCCATCCAGAGGAACCTCAACACGCTTGTGAGGTGGGCTGATGCCAACCTTATGAAGTTTAACCATGCCAAGTGCAAGGTCCTACACCTGGGTTGGAGCAATCCCAGGCACAGCTACAGGTTGGGCAGAGAAGAGATTCAGAGCAGCCCTGCAGAGAAGGACTTGGGGGTGTTGGTCAATGAGAAAAGGAACATGAGCCGGCTTCAGTGTGCACTCGCAGCCCAGAAAGCCAACCGTATCCTGGGCTGCATCAAAAGGAGCGTGACCAGCAGGTCAAAGGAGGTGATCCTGCCCCTCTACTCTGCTCTCATGAGACCTCACTTGGAGTATTGTGTGCAGTTCTGGTGTCCTCAACATAAAAAGGACATGGAACTGTTGGAACAAGTCCAGAGAAGGGCCATGAGGATGATCAGGGGAGTGGAGCACCTCCCGTATGAAGACAGGCTTAGAAAGTTGGGGCTGTTTATCCTGGAGAAGAGAAGGCTGCATGGAGACCTCATAGCAGCCTTCCAGTATCTGAAGGGGGCCTACAAGGATGCTGGGGATGGACTATTCATCAGGGACTGCAGTGACAGGACAAGGGGTAATGGGTTCAAACTTAAACAGGGGAAGTTTAGATTGGATATAAGGAAGAAATTCTTTACTGAGAGGGTGGTGAGGCACTGGAATGGGTT
Organism: Psittacula echo; assembly: GCF_963264785.1. Classification (NCBI taxonomy): domain Eukaryota; kingdom Metazoa; phylum Chordata; class Aves; order Psittaciformes; family Psittacidae; genus Psittacula; species Psittacula echo. The sequence goes on along the minus strand of NC_137740.1, from coordinate 26,292,696 downwards.
GCTCAGGGAGGTTGTGAATGCTCCATCCTTGGCGGTGTTCAAGGCCAGGTTGGATGAGGCCTTGGGTGGCATGGTTTAGTGTGAGGTGTCCCTGCCCATGGCAGGGGGGTTGGAACTAGATGATCTGAAGGTCCTTTCCAACCCTAACCATTCTATGATTCTATGATTCTATAAGAAAGTCTGCGCCTCACACAGTCTGCTACAGAGCACATCCCCGGTTGGTCCCAGAGAGAAGGACCTGCGGTGTACAAGCCATCCATCCAGAAACACATCAAACACTAAGCAGCATCACCTTCCCAGTAGCAAAACTCTTGAGTTTCGTATCCAGGCCCCTTGAAAAAGAGAGGCCAAATAGGGGGTTGGATAATATACTTTATATTCCATTGCTATGAGTCAGGGCAGTGTAACATGCCAGAAAACTGATGCATTTATCTCTTTAACATTTATCTTTAACATATTTAGAGATTCTTGCAGTGATAGTGCCAAAGACAAGGGCTCAGCAAATGAAGGAGGAACAAGAAGGTATCAAGCTGCAAATGGCAAGCACATCAGAGAAGCTCACATAGATCTAAAAAGCAAAACAGATGATCTGTCTGCACAACTGAACTGCTGTGCCATTTATTTTTAAACACCCCTATTGCTCATGATACCTTTCCTCTCTCACCCACACTGGTGCAGTTGCCTTACTTGTGTGAAAAGGGAACTTTTGAGCTCCAGTGCTCATTAAGATGATGCCTCATGCAAGCAGGTTCCAACTGGGATGCCTGAGTGAAAAGTCTCTGGGCAAAGGTAAAAATGCCAGTGGTGGGAGAGAGATAGTGACAAAGCAACAGTCAGCATTCAACAAGAGTAGAAAAACCATCCTGGGTCATTTCATCTACCACAGACTGTCTGACAGTGACAAGGAGTAGAAATTTCAGGGGAAAGTGTAAAAAGGCAGCGTAGCCTACAGCAATACCTCCTCTGATACACCTTCCCCAGATTGCATCAGTGTCTGGCGTGTTTCTGCATGCAGACTTGGAAATGCTAAATAGCCACCGACAGAAAAATTCTCTCTGAATTTGCACAACTCCTTTTAAACCTGTTTGTATTCTGGCCTCCAAGTGTCATAGAGCAACAAGCTCCATGCTGTAACTATGGGTCATGGGAAATGCTTGCATTTCAGTGGCCGCCTGGTAAATTTATTGGTGCCTGTAATTCTTCTGCAGCATGGAAGACAACTAGAATTCTTATCATAATCACCCTTTCCATCCCACTCACTGCCATTCCTATCAAGGAAAAAAGGAGGTTAGCACAAAGAGGAGACTCCTCTTAAAACGCTGTAGCAAACGCCACAAGTCAAGAGTTCATTATTTTAAGCTGCTTCTTTCCTACAGCATTATCTCAACAATTTGGGCCACTCTATGGCTGCTTTAGAAGGAAGAGAGAGATTGTATTGTGGCCTAGGCCTAATGATGGAAAAAAAAAAAATCAGTCAAGACAAATCCCACTGCATAACAGAGAATGGGGTGAAGAGAGGAATGCACCAGCCCACACACGTCTCTTCTAGCACTGCTGGCTAATACATCCTGCTCCAGGGGAAAGAACTGACCAACTTTGTCTGGTTTCTGCACTACTAAATTAAAGCTGATTTATGGGAGATAAGTAAGAAGAGCTGTAATAGAAGAATACCATCAGGACAAAAGGGAAGATATGGGGATTTGTTAGAAAAAAACCACTTTTTCTGTCCATCTGACTCTACAGACAGCTACACATCAGTCAGACTAGAGGTACAACCACCTCAGAGTAGAAGCCTACTGAGCCTGCCACCCTGCCTGTAAAACCAGCTGTCTGGCTGTTTCAGGATAGGATGCAAGACCCTGAGGTTTCTTCCACTTGCATGCCCCAAGACACCAGAAAAGGATTATTCCTTGTGGCCTGTGATATGATACTCCCCAAAGCCTGTCTCTGTCCTGGGTTCCAGGCAGCCTGACAGCAGCACTGAGCATCAACATCACTCAGTGCACGGCCAAATAGCTCTGTGATTCCCTGCACACTGGCTGGGACCTTACACTTTGTGGAGGACAGCAGTTGCTTGTGTTCCTTAGGAGCCATCTGACATAGGTCCCATCGGGAATCTGGGTGCAAGCTCCCAAGGGTGGGCTCTGCTCAGCAAGAAATGTATGGGCAATAATCTGTGCCCTGATTTGACATTCATAGCACATTTCTTTCCTTCTGTTTTGAAGCTGAATCAAGAGATTTCAAGTTCACTTCTCAGGGTCCCCGACCAAGTCTACCTGTGCTGTAGTGCTTTCCTTGAGCAGCTCAGGCCAAGCAAACAGAAGCAATTCCAGAAACAACTCTGGACTCAATATAACTCTCAAATTAGAAATAACCAATCTGCACAGAGCTACTCAAACAGCTAGCAGGGTGCTAAGACGTCCCTTTGCACACCACACCCTGGGTAATGTGAACAGCAAAACTCACATGTGGGAGCACACCGAGCCTTAATGAAGGGTTTCAGAATCCTGCCTTCAGCCTGCTGGACTACAGCAGGGCCAGGCAGTGGCTCCCAGGACACTATTGCAACCCTTTGTTTGCTCTTCCTAGCAGCACCACTCTGCTTGGAACTAGCAGCACCAAACTCTGCTTTGAAAGGCAGGGTGAAGAGAGACCAGAGTGGCACAGAGATTTCATTTCCATGAAGCCAATAGCATCGTGGATTATTAAAAGCAATGTTTTCTATCCAGGACATTTCAGGCCCAAGGCTAGTACTTCAAGAAAAGGACAAAGGAGAGCAATACTTCACAGGTTCTGTTTTCCAGCCTTTCCTTTCAAGTGTCCTCTAAGTCCCAGCACACAGTGGAATCCTTACTAGTGTTGCATATAAATCTTAACTATTGACTCAGTACTGGCTAGGGATTGATAGAGAAAAGAAAGAACTAGCCTGGCTTGTTCTAAAACAAAACTCTCAGTACAGGTTGCATTCCTGATGTTCAGAGACTCATAGAATCATTTAGGTTGCAAGAGATCTTTAAGACCATCAAGTCCAACCTGGCACCTAGCATCGAGTTAACCTAGCACTTCCAAGTCCATCACTAAACCATATCTCTAAGCACCACATCTACACAATCTTTGAAATACCTCCAGGGATGGTGACTCTACCACTTCTCTGGGCAGCCAATTCCAATGTTTGACAATCCTTTCAGTGAAGAATTTTTTCCTAATATCCAATCTAAACCTCTCCTGGTGCAACTTGAAGCCTTTTCCTCTTGTCCTATTAGTTGCTGCTTGGGAGAAGAGACCAACCCCTATCTAACTACAACCTCCTTTCAGGTAGTTTAAGAGAGTGACAGGTCTCCCCTGAGGCTTCTTTACTCCAGGCTAAACAACCTCGGTTCCCTCAGTTGCTCCTCCTAAGACCTGTACTCCACATCCTTCACCAGCTTTGCTGCCCTTCTCTGGTCCTGCTCCAGCACCTCAATGTCTGTCTTGTAGTGAGGGGCCCAGAACTGAACACAGTATTTGAGGTGCAGCCTCACCATCGCCAAGTAGAGGGAGACAATCACTTCCCTGGCCCTGTTGGCTACACTATTTCTGATACAGGTCAGGATGCTAAATGGCCTTTTTGGCTGCCTGGGCACAAGCTGGCTGTCAACCAACACCTCTAGGTTCTTTTTCTAGGTTTCTTTTCCAGACAGTCTTCCCCAAGCCTGTAGCATTGCACGGGGTTGTTGTGACCCAAGTGCAGGACCTGGCACTGAGCCTTGTCAAACCTCATACAGCTGGCCCAAACCCATCAATCCAGCCTGCACAGATCCCTCTGTAGCGCCTTCCTACCCTCAAGCAGATCTGGCACTCCCACCCAACTTGGTGTCACCTGCAAACTTACTGAGGGTGCACTCAATCCCCTCATCCGTATCATTGATAAAGAATATTAAACAATACTGGCCCCAGTACTGAGCTCTGGGGAGCACCGCTTGTGACCAACCACCAACCGGATTTAACTCCATTCACCACCACTCTTTGGGCCCTGCCTCAAACTACTCTCCTGGCTCCTGGAGCTCTGTCACTAAGCAGAGCAGTCCCTCTACCTGGACACACCCCTGCACGTGTGCTCACTACTAGGGTATCAGTATGCTCCTACCGGAGCTCTGCCTGGGCAGCTGTATCAGTCATGGTGGGTGGTGAGCTTGGAGAGGTAGTGGCTTTCTGCTGAGTGGATAACACTGCTCCATGGTCAAGCTGGCAGGGCTTCAGCTGTGCACTGTGCTGGAGTGCTCCACTGGTGCTAGGCAGTGTTGTAACTTCCTCTAAATAAGACTGAAAGGTGTGCTCCCATCTAGTGCCCTGATAGACGGGTAAAATTAGCTAAGTTTTACATTTTCGTATTCAGATTTACCTCAGGTAAGCAATGGGCTTCAAGAACAAGAAGAGCTATTGATGTTAGCGCGTATGATCCAACCTTTCCCAAACACACCATTAAAGTCTACCAGTCTGAATTCCTGCTCACTGGGTAGGCAGAGTATCCCTTTTTATCTAACCAGTGTTCTTTGCTTTGCTTTATTTTCTATTTCTGTTAAAACTGTAACTAACCCAGCCTAGGGAATCTGTGGCAACCTATTATTACTGAGAGATCTGCCACACCCCTGTAACCAACTTACTGTATTTACTATAAAGGAACTTACTTAGACCTTTATTTTCTTCCTTCCTGCTTGTCTCTGCTTATAGCTTTGCACTGAAACTACGCAAACACGCTACTAGAGTAGCCATTGGCATAATCAAATCAGCTAGTGGCACTATCATACACTTAATGACAGAGCAGCACCATCCCTGACCTCACAAGGTTTCCTTGAAGCATCATCCTTCCACTCAGCTGCTCACTTCACCCACAGACTAGTACACACATGCCATTTTTGAGGGCTGCCTCCCATCAATTACATCCTTGGCTTTGTGTTCCTCTCCTTTGACGAGCTCTTGCGCGTATTACACCCTTTTGTGCTGACATCAAGCAGTCTTCTGTTGTTTAGAGGCACTTGTTGCCTCCTCTGGAGCTTAGTGATTTAGGAGTCCTGGGTTTTCCCTCCTATTCCTCTTGCTAAGGGTGAATCTGTCTCCAAAAGCTCTTCCCAGCACCTCAAGATGCTCTATGACATAAGAGAGAGAATGGGGATAAAAACACTGGGTAGAGAAACACAAGGTTCTTTCTCGTGCTTTGTTTTTTAATCCTACACTCAAAGGGTCCCTGAGGTGTGGGACAATTGTGCCTTCTGGGCCACTGCATTTAACGACTTAACAGTATTCACTGCTTAACATTTCAAGTGATTAATTCTGGAACAAACTCATATTTAGCTCATAAGATTAATTCAGTATATCAGCCTCTCCCCTCACCTATTGCTTTACCCATTACCACTGACCTTTACTGTCAGCTGCAATGGGTGACATAGTATGTCACCCATTATAGTTTAGAGAGGTGTTTGGTGGCTCCTGTACTCCTTTCTCACCTCTATAACATAACATGTCTGTCCCTATGGTTTATAACCACAAATTACAGAATGTCATCACTTTAAATCACATCATCACGCTCCAGTGACACCTACACTAAGTCCCTATTTCTCCTCTACTGTATGGGTTCATCAAATTTGCACCTTGGCAGAGAAGCTGAAAAGCCAGAGAGATTCCTGACTGTTTCTATGAGGCTGTATGAGAATTTTTTCAGGGACTGTGTATCTGCAGCTCTCAGCTGTGCCGAGTCATAATCACCAGGCATGCATTCACAAAGACATCAGCCACTGCACTCAGTGCCCTGGAACTTCTCTCTCATGTTGGACGCCTCTGCTCAGCACAGTCTGGGTTTCCATCCCATTCACTAATACAGAGATACCTCTGTGTCCATCCCACCCCTAAGAGACTTTTTCTGTCTGTCAGCTCTGCCGTCTCCAGACGGCTCCTGGTTCACAAGTTGTCACATCATCACACAAAGCCATTTTTCTTCTCTAGCAGCTGCCTGCTTGTTACCTTTGGTTGAGGCAGAACCATAACCACTCCGAACAAACATCCCAGGTTTACAGACTGTCTCCCAGATGGTCATTTCTCTGACAACTCCCCACTAGCTAAAGGAGAATGTCATGGAAGAATACACAGGAGACTTGAAATCCACAAGTTAAGAATGCCCCCCCATCAACCTTACTGGTGCCAGTGGGTGCCACAACCATTGGTTTATGCCTGAAAGACACTTCTAAGGATCTGGCAAAACTCTCAAGGTACCATCTGCCCCTGCATTCTGTGGCTGAGCTCATAAAAGGGTTGACAGACACATTTTATTAGTTTGATATCAATGTATCACCTCCTTGGCATCTTTTAACATGCTGGTTACTACACAGCTTTTGTTTCCAGATATGATACTTCGAGGGAAAACTAATATTCATGCGTGCACCTGCTGACACAACAGGAGGAATCTGAAACAGTAGGTGCGTGCAACCTGATCTCCTACTTACATCAACCATCCCAGGCTGAACACAAAGCACAACAAACCCAGCCAGGAGCCAGTTAAACCCATTGGAGTGGTCTTCACTGTGACTAAGCAGCACAATGAGATTAGGCAGGAGGAGTAGGGGGATGGGGAGGACCCCACTGCCTTGTGCTTATGGTCACAAGATTTTAAACACTACATATGACAAGAGCAAAACATGGATGGGAGGCAGGGCATGCTTTCAGTCTGAGACCAGGGCATGAGATAATTTTGGGTTTTCTTCAGGACTCCTGTTTAGTTTGCTGCAGCCCAGATCATGGTCATATACCGGCAGTGAAGAGCTCATCCAGAAGAGGAGGGTGCACCATCTGGGTCTTACAGAAGAGGCACCTACCCTGAGGCGGAGGGGAGAGTGTGGCTACCATAGAGATTTACCTCATCTTTGAAAGGAGCACAAAGGGATTTTGAGTCTTCTGGATTTAAATCCTGGCAGAGGTCAGTGCCAGCTTCTTTTCAATATCCCCTAAGAAGGTCAAGGCGATAAAAGCTCACCCCCCAGTACTCAACAATCAGCGATTAGCAACCACTTGAGCACACCAATAGGTTCTCCTCCTCTCCCAGCAAGTCTGTGAGTGGGTTCAAAGGAACAGATGTCTTCATTGTGCCTTCCCCCTCCTTTTGCTCACAGGAAGAGGTGGAGCAGAGAGAAATTAATTTCCTCAAAATTATGGTTTTTGCCTACTGCATTCTCTCCATTATTCAACGGTCACAGGGATAGAGATGGAACGGCAAACTTCTGATACTGTGGCAACTTATTCAGAGTGCAAGTAACTAAATTACGCTTTGAATACACAAACCAGCCTCTTTATCCAATTAGCACCCACACTGCCATTTAAAATCTTTGGGATAAAAGTGAAAAAAAAAATACCTTGGTAAATACATTTTGCTTCATCTTTGCATGCACCTGGGCTTGGGTTTATGTTTACTGGGTGGTTTTTATTTACAAGGCATACCTCAGCCTGCAATACTCAGCATTTTACTGTTTAGCACCAGAGCATGCATGCAGTTTCAAGTGAAATTCAAGAGACCACAAAGTACACTAAAGAAAATTTGGTAGCAACACAAAAGTGCTATTTACCCAGCCTCTACTGCAAGCTCTTCAGTCAGCATTGCCAAAAAGTGCAAGAGATGGAGTTCATGATTAACAAAGAGTTGCCATTGAAACCGAGCAGTATGAGCCCAGTCTATCTGCTGCGTGGAGCCATCTTTTGCTCAGACGCAGGCACAGGCAGGAAAGAGCCTTCCTGGCAAAAAAACCCAAGCATCTTGGCAAGATTTTGCTGACAGAGCCTGCCCTTACTAACCTGCAATGACATCAAGCCTCCTGCTTCAAAAGCACCAGACCCTGCACTTTGAGCTGCATGAAAATCTTCAGTGGCTGGGTAGAGAACAGAAGACACAACATCAAAGAAACCCAAGAGGCACAGCTGGAATACCAATTGCCTTATTTATTAATTACATAGAAGGAGGCAAGGCAGACTGTGCAAACACTGTCCCCTCCACAAGCAGCTGGACTCTATAGGCGCAGAGCATGGGACACAGTGGAGCACCACCAACCCTTTAAAGGACCACCATCTCCCACAGAACACCAAAGTTACAGTAGTATGGAGTAGCCCAAGCATACCGCACTTGACTTCTCCCACATTACCAGGAGGTGGACCAGAGGCGCTGAGTAGAGACTGCTTTTTTACCTGTTCTGCTTGCTAGCACAGGAGATCTGGTTTACAGACTACAGTCCAGAAACCAGGAACAATAGCAAAGTATCCCTATTTCTGATGGAAGTCAGGTAGGGCTGCTGAACCATAGAGAGAGCTCCCAAAGGACAGATACCAAGAGGAACTATTGTGCCAAGGTGTGAACAGCTTTCCCATGGGAACAGCACGACAGCTCTGCATTTCTGATCTCCACCCCCTCCTGACTCAGCAGTCACAGAAACAAACCACAGCTCTTCCTACAGTTAGTTCTCTTTATTAAAGCAGAATGTGTACAGATTTCAGCAGAAATCTCTGACAGAGCTTAAGTTTTTCTGGGAACAGGGAGGATAGAAAATCCCTACCTGTACACATTTCTTCCCTTTGATATATCCATAAGAGAGGCTCCTAGCAGCCCATGTTCTGGCTGCTGGAGGCCAGTGGTACCCTGCAATCATTTCGCACAAACGTGATTTCTGTCAGTCATAGACAGAACACTGTAGACTCCACATTCTGCAATGCCAAGACTCACTATTCTGTAGTCAACTCTCTGTGCAGTAAAAACCATGCCTAGTTCAGCTATTCATCAGTTGAGATTCAGAGCCTTGGGCAACATGGTTTAGTGTGAGGTGTCCCTGCCCATGGCAGGGGGGTTGGAACTAGATGATCTTAAGGTCCTTTCCAACCCTAACCATTCTATGATTCTATGAGTTACAAATTCACCAGTTTTTGCACTTTGGGCTATATTCCCCAAGCACCAACAGCAGCACACTTCACTTAGACTTCACCCATGTATAAAAGTTTAACCTGATTTAGGGTTAAAGTGCTCCAGTTTACAATATAAGCAGTAAAGTCCAAAGAGCTGCACTGTTAATACTTACTGATTGAATTCGATCAAGCACTTCTGCTCATTCTCTGCACTTCTCAGTCTACATATAAGCAAGTTCTAAACAACAAATGTGCACTTACAGTGCTAGCCTTTCAGGTGGCTGCCCAGTCCCATCTCTGGCATAAGTCTGTGTATACATCTACCCCCCAGAAAATCTTCTGGGAGACTGTCAAAGTGACTGCAAAGGGAGAAATAGGTGAACTAATTACACTCCTATTTATGACAACTGAATTTTCTCCATCTCAGCAGAAGGTGGAAAGAAATACATTTGGCCAAGAAGACCCCAGTGATCTCTATGCTGATGGTGTCTGACAATAAAGGAACACTTGGAGTGGTAGAAGCAGCGTCTAATTTTGGCACAAGCTGTGTGTAAGCTCAGCATTTCTATCAAGTTACTCCCTTTCTCAACCCAACAGCCAGCTGAGAGTTCTGAAGATGTTTTGGCACCAGTTTTAGCTGAATCATCTAGTAATGTGAGCCACATCTGTTCCATACACATGATCTGGAAAGCATCTTTTCTTTAGCAATTTCACAGGAGAAGGTAAATTTGATAGCAGCTTGGCTTTTGGCCTTGAATGTGCAGTACGCCAAGGCAATCAGCTTTTCTAGTCCAGACTGCAAAACGGAGATCAACCCAGTTTATCCTCCGTAACTCACTAAACCAGCTCAATTATTGCTAGAGACAATGAGCAAACTCCTGCCAAGCTCCTCAACCAGGGAACTTCCAGAAGTAAATTAAGAGAAACCCTGAAAGGCGATCAGCAGGGATTTCTGCTGAGATGCAGAGGAGCAACCAAATAACCAAGCAACTGCAAACAGGCCAGTCAATGGTTAAAACAACCCAATGAAAGTGAAAGTTAACAAAGTAGCAGAAGGTACAGGGCTACTTAAAATGCTTCTGCTGCTTATATCCTAAAGGCATCATCAAAGCAAAGATTACTGTTTTCCATTAATCTTTGCACAGATTTGAATACTATAGGACTCTGTCCCCAGCCAAAAACTCCTAGATGTACTAGCAATATAAACCAATAGCCTCTGTTTAAACATGAAATGCTAGTTTAAGTATTACTGCCAGCTGACACTCGTGGGATGGCTTTGCTGGATGTATCAGATGACACAGTACTGATGGTTCATTCCCTGAGAAGACCTCACAGATAGTGTGGGTGTCTCTCTGGCCACAGCTCTGGGAGCTTCATGAAAAAGTCTGTGAGTAGAACACCCTTCTGGGGCATAAATCTTGGGAAGCAAAGAGGGCTATCATGTTGTCTCTTTTTTGAAGCCTGACATTTGGAAATCTGGCAGGTACAACCTCGCCTGCGGTAATCGTAAGGTGTATGCATCTCCTGACATCGTGAAGAAAAGACTAAGAGATGGAGGAACCTGAGCTGCTTGCAGATTGCTCAGTACCAACAGGCACAGTACACCATTTCAGATCAGTGACTGAGTTCTCAGCTCTTCAAAAGGCAGATTCAAACTCCCTACTACATTGGGACAGAAAGAAAAACAAAGTAAAAGAAAACAAATCTAATAGTTTTGCTGAGTCACATTCCCTCTTAAAGAAAAGCTGCAAAGAGTTCAATACCAATGAAGACAAGAATTAGAAGAAAAATAAAGTGACAACAGGCAGATAAGGGGATTTCACAATGATCCAAGCCAAGCAGTGCTGTCTTATGCTGTCCTTGACAAGGGAAGCGAGAGATCTTTTCAGAGAGCACTAGAAGTACAGAGTTGATACATCTAGGAGCATTTTAGATTGCATAGGCCATGTTATCACCCAAGTAATAAAAAAATCATCTTTTTCTCTGGGACAATAAAAACAACTAAGCAAACTTGCAAAAAAAAGTCAAACCTTCCATTTGCTTTTCTTCTCTTTCCTCAGTCACCATTTTAGTATCTCCTAGATCTAGTCTTCCTTTGTGCCAAGCCAGCACAAAGGGATTTTTCAAGGTGTTGAGAAAACTGTGCCAGTCTGGACAGGAAACAAAATGTGCCGTAAACTGCTGTGGCCAGTGACCAAAATTGCTTCAAGAATGGTCTTAAAAACAAAACATTTTCTTTAAAAAGTAAAAATAAATCTCCCCAAAAGCCTCCAAGTTCACCTTGTCTCCAGGAATTAGGAATTTGTACAAAGCATCCTTGACCTGACAAAATCCCAGTTTAGCAGAATGCTATGCAGCAAAGGTGGACAAAAAGAGTCTACACGCATACTAGATGCCTTATGATACAGTGCCATGTACATACTGTGAATCACATTCAGCCAAATGTTTTCATAACTTGGCTTGCATATTCCTATCCAAGCTGTGCGCACCCATTAGCCATCCTTTCCAAATACATAAACACAATAGTTATTTATGGCTAGAGACATTTTGTTTCAAACAGCCCAGTGCAAAATTTGCAACATTGAAGCGAAGCAGAAAGATACTAGTTTGCAAGTAACCCTGCTGGCCTAGGGATCGGCATTCCCGAGTTAATATCACTTTATTATTGGAAAGAAAAGAGATTTACAGAAAACAATCATCACGCAGCTTGGACAGAGAGCAATCACACCTCCAGATGGATGGAGCAAAAGAGGAAAGGAGGATGGGAGAAAGGGTGAAGCCTGAGTGCAAATCTAACCCTGCCTTTGAAATGGAAACAACTGGTGCATTTTCACCATAGGCTTCAGAAGGACAAGTAAATATGTACTTCTGTGGTCTGCAGACAGATGCCACCAGGGAACATGGAGCAATCCCTGTGTGGCAGAACATGCTTGTGGTGTGTTGGTCCAGTGGCCCTGTCAGCTGTAAATGCACTTCAGGTGTTCCCAGCACTTCACTACCAAAGCAGGCTGTAGTCCGGTTTAGCACTGTGTGTGTACCTCATATAGGAGTGCTTCTGGCAATTCACTGGTACGAAAAACATGGGTGCTAGGAAAAACGGCTCATAAAAAACCAAGACTACTTAAATATAAAATAAAATGCAGCAAAGTGCAATCTGTGGCCGCAGTAAGTCCCTTAGGAATCCTGAGACACTTCCTGACAGATCACAGGTAAGCACAGAGTATTTCTCCCTCCCTTAGACAACTAACAGAATCAAGCCCCACCACTTAAAATTCAATACTCTAAGAGACTGCTGGCTTCTCTGTACATTGGAAGCAATGGAGGAAGCGAACAAAGCTGCTTTACTTTCCTCTAATCTTTCTCCCTTGTGTGCCTGCACCAGCTGGTGCCAAGCTGCAGGTTGAAGGGAGATAATAAACCCAGAAGGAAAAAAAAAAAGGTAATATTAGGTTATAAAACAGCTGACCTTCAAATATGATGTCAGCTCCTGTTTAATTGAGGGACAGGTCCAGGCAGACAGATGCTTGCACACTGGGATGTCCATATTCAGCACCTTCCTAACATGGGAAGAAGACATACACATAGCAGTGCCATTAAGATGATCTGTTCAAACTTTACAGGTGTGAGAATAAACAGAGAAAAAGTCAGACCCTCTGTTTATTTTGAGACAGACAGACCCATTCAGAGAAAGCATTCTTGCTGAAAGTGGTTTTGCTTAAACCCCTGGTCCAGTATTACCAGCCTCTACTGAAGACAGCCCACTTCTTCCACTGTAAATGAAGCGAAATAATCCCAGAGTTAAAGAGCACAGATCTTCCAGAAGAGAAAAATTATCAAATACAAGACTGTTTTAAGCTTATGGCTACTCCAGTACAGAGCTTTGCTCCTACCTGCCATCACTGAGAACACTGCTATGAAGAGTGTTAAGGACTGGGGCTATCCTGGTTTGGTCAAGCACAAGCTCTGGAAAACTACCACAACATACTGTAAAATTTTTCAGCCAATTTTGATATGCTGATCTTGAACATTTTCCACCTGCCTAGTGTCGAATGACTATTCTGTATGTCAACTTTGGGATAAAGAAAGCAAAACACACTCCTGTTGATGAAAAGGAAAGTGTTGCGCTAGGCTCCTGTGAGGAAGATGGAGCAGTGTGAAATGCACAGGCCTGAGAGTGGGAAGCCCTGGGTGGCTCTTATGCTTCCCCTACAAACACACACAACACAGAAGGTGGCATCTCCCTCTGCCTGGGAAGGAAATCATCTCCTGCCCACCTGCCACAGCTGTCTCCAAGTACCTGAAAAGGGCTTTAAGACTATTATGTGGTTTGAAAAACACTGGATTTTGTTAGTGCTTTTGGTGCTCTCCAAGCAAAGGTGACAGACAACAGCCGCAGCTAGAAGAGTGAACGTCTCGTGTCATAATTAAGGAAGCACCCTGCATTGTACACTGAGTCACAGGACTTTATGGCTTTGTTCAGCCAATCTCAAGGGAAATCTATACAGAAGCTCCCAACAGCAAGGGACAAAGCAACACTGAGTGACAACACTGAACAGTTCAGTACTTATTAGACATGTAGAAAAAATAGCTTGCTGTAAGCAGCTCAGTGCCAAAACACTGATTTTCAGTTTTCTTGCTGCATCAAAGATGCTTCAGTCGGGGAGGAACAAAGCCAAGAACAGAGCCAGTCAATCACTGTGTCCCAGTGGAGTGTCTGCACCCAGACACCAATACATCCCTCCATCACATCACAGCAGTACCAGATGTGCCTGGCTCTGATCTCTAGAGCCAGACAGCTGTCTGAACAGTGGCCAGCATACAGGTCCCTCCCCAAACTACCACTTCCTTGTCCCGTGAACAGCCCTGTAACTTATCGTTGTCCTTCTCAGAAACTAAAGGTTGCTAGCAGAGGAAATGCCTTCCCAAGAAATCAGAAATTTTGCACAGAGCTTGGAACTGGGACAGCAGTGATTTAACATCTACCATTAAAAAGAGTTTAAAATTTTATAGTCAGAGCATAATAAATCCTACCCAGACATTTTCAGCTTGCAAGTCAGGTCATCAGCAGGGCAGAAATAGATTTGCTGCAAGGTGACCAGGAACAATTTTAAGTGTGTTTTGTAGAGAACACAAGCCCTGCACTGTCTCAAACCACAGCTTTCTTCAGCACCTAGATAAGAAGACACAAGGTCAGGAAAGGAGGTACTCAAGCAAGCAATATTTGCCAGTTAAACTAGATGGGACCAAGAAATGAGGAATAAGGCAGAACAATGCTTAACTGTGGTGCAAAATTGGAGCATTACTCTCCTTGGTGCAGAACAGAATAGCAACAACCCTAAAAATAACCTTACATTTTCCTCCAGAATCGCACTGGGTTCTTATTTGGGTCCAGGTTGCTTCTTATACTGCACTTAGCATCTCAAGTAGCCTGGCTCACTGCCTAGCTATCAAATGTGGCACTGAACACCTGCATGTGTAGGAACTCTGTGCTAACACAGGTTGGATGGGACTCCAAGATGCACAGCTGAGCTCTTTCAGAGATGCTGGTCACATGGCTGTTCTGCCATGCTGAGGACACAAATTGCTATGCCTTCCTTTGTCAGGAGGTCTTCAAAGCAAACTGAAGGACCTTTTACTATCCATCAGAAGCAGAGACAGGGACTAAGGAGTGCATTCCTTCACCCCTTATTACCATACCTACTACAAAACAAACCCACAGACTCAAGCTGCCTTGCTGTACAAGACACGCACACAGCAAAGATACACACAGGGCACAGAGCTGTGGACAAAGCCAAGCAGCTGGTGGGGCCTGTATGACCAGCTTGGCACCTATCTTTCTTCCATATGGGTCAACAGCAGATCTCCCACATTCTCCAAGAGGAACAACTCCAGTAGCTGGAGGCTAAAGATGAAGTTGCTTCCGCACAGACAGGACATTAAAAGAGAGGTTTGCATTGGTGATATAAGCTCCATTTTCCCACAGACTTTCTCCTCTTACCTCCTTAGATCAATTACCCCTGTAATTTGGGGCAATAGATCACTAACTAAAGCCTCTTTGATATCCCAGTCAGTAAAGTTTTAATGCCTTAAAAACAAAGGGATTGGGAGAGGAGATGGCGAGGAGAGAGGGGTGAAGCTGTGCTGTGCCAGGGAAGGGAAGAGGACTCTCTCCAGCTCTTTGATGTTGCCTCCTGCTGTTCTAGGAAAAATAAATCTTTAGTTAAAGAATGCAGCAAACAACCACAATGTGGCTTTATCCTGGTAATACCAACCCCACTGCAGCTTCTAAAGCTCCTGGTTGAACAGGAGGTGAGCAGCAGCAACCCTATGCTGTGCTGAAGTCCACATTCCTAGAATTCCCCAGCAAATGCAGACATGCTCAGAGAAGGCAGTTTAGTGGCCCAGGGGTTACTAGCTGAGAGTTCAGGTTCAGATGTGCCAGGGATGGAGGTCAGGGCATGGATACGGCTCCCTCTCTCTCCTGTACTTTCATTTGAAAGTCTTCAAGCATTCTCAGCGTAGCACCCTCGGTGCCCTCTCTCCACCCACTATTGCACAAAGTGGTATTTGCTTTTGTACTTCCAGTCATTACAGCCTGCATAAGTGCTGTCTCCGGGGCCAAAGTGCAAGAAGCTTCCTGCAGCAGCCTCCTGGGAAGTCTCATGGAAACAGCAGCTTCCCTCCTACTCCCTGATAACCACTACATTAGCATGAGGGAGGACGTTAGTGCTAATGCAGCAGGAATCAACGAGCCTGCTTGTTTCTTATTCCAAAGCAAAGACAAAGGTGGTGTTTGTTCAGAGAGGCAGTAAAGCCAAGCCTTGTAAGGAAGGCAGAAAAAAAATGTAGGTATTTTTTATTTTGTTTTGGACCAAGTCCCTTGAAACAGAATGGGTGTATGAGTCTTTGATAAAAAAAAGTGAAAAACTGGAAATGCAGAAGAAAAACACTTGTAAGTGCTCTACACCTGTCCAGTAACACTGCTCCTCCAGAGACAAAGGGGACTGTGAGAAGACAACACAGGGAGAAAAAAATTCAATGCTTCAAGCTTATATTATCCTAACTTCAGAACAGGAAGGAGTCACTAAACCTTTCTGAGTTTTAGAGCAGATGAGAAATGGAAGCAAACACTTGATTTTGAAGTGTATTTTTGAAAAAATATGGCACACTAACACTAGCAAAAAGCAGAGTTGAAAGGTAGCAGGGAAGTCTGGACATAAACCAACAAAATATAAGAGTGAAAGAAGGTCTTTAAATTCCGTATGCTTACAGCATAGGAACACATGGAGAAATTGGAGAAAATTAAATGTGAAGGTAGAAATTTAATTCCTATTACCTGGAAGAAGTCCTCTGATAAATCAGTTTTCAGCCAAATCACACAATCCTTTTTTTTTTTTTTTTAAAGCAATTCATTTGCACTGTTTAATAGGAACATTTTCAGCCTTAGGCTATGAGCTGTTATTTGGCAGCTACAGTGCTAACAATAAACTGCTAAAATATCTTGATCCTTCAGCTCACCAGCTCCCTTAAAATGTCTTGTGGCAGAAGCCAATGTGCTGTTTGACCAGGATGTCTTGGAGACATCTTCACATACAACATCAGCTCAGTCAGTCACTTTGAGTCACGCCACCTAGCAATCTGCACATTAACTTCAAACAGAAAATAAGGATATCAAAGCCACTGAAAGAGAAATCATTACCAGCAACAAACATGCTGTTCTTCTCCTATGCACTGTTGGCTGAAGAGAAAGCTGTAGCAAGGTGAGTTTTGATCTCAAATTGCGCTGCTACCTCCCTGTGTAACTAGGTCACTAAGAGGCTAATGGTGTTTCTGCTCATACAACCATTTATAGGAAAATGATAATCTGTGCCATTCATTCAGAATTAGTTTCAAGTCAAACCTGCAGGCATCACTTCTGAAAAAGAAAGTTACCAAAAGGTTAGGCCAAGAGGCAATCCAGAAATGCCACTACCTAGTTATAACTAAACCTCATGGATTAGAAAGAGGGTTATAATCTCAAAGCACGCAGGCAGTTCTATAGCACCAGGCATCAGTTTACAAAGACTACCAAACAGTTATTTCTAAGGTAAACCACTAAATCCAGGTCATGTAACCTGATTAAAAAAAAAAAAAAAAAATAAAAATGTTTATCTTCTTGTCACTCTAATGGAATACTAAAAGCAGATGCTATTCTCGCAGATAAAAAGTAGAACCAACCCTGTCCAGCTCAAAAATAGAGAAAGATGCATCGAACTCCCTCTTACCAGCTCTACAAACACATACAGAGAATGCCAAGGCAGAAAGCAAGTCAAATGCCAGATGAATTAGACCCATGCCAATGCATGTATTACTCCATGTTTGGGATTCAGGATTACAAATAATAGGACATAGCATCTTCAACCACCCTCAAAACTCATCTCTTACCTGGCAATAGGTCTTCTGTTGGGCTTTCTTCTGCCCCAAAAGATAGATGGGTGCCCTAGCAAGTATTGGACCTAGTGAAACATGGACCAAAGTCATCCACCAAGCATCCTCAATTCTCTTCAGCACACGATCTGATGATCCAGCATAGTCAAAACTGACAGATGTTTATTTCCTTCCTGAGCCTTGAGGTCTACTGGAGATGGTGGTTCCCCGACAGCCTTATGCAAGCACAGAAGGATGCACTTAATGCATCACCATCTTTGCTAACTCAATAGCTTGTGAAACCACAAATCTGTTGATTGTGGGTCTGCATATTTGCATCACAGAACGTACAGACAAACCTCCTGCATAATTTTCTGAATAGTACCACATATGACTTGGGAGTAGTCCAATTCGTAGGCCCCCTTCGGAAGATATCGGGAGAACTGGCTACCCAGGATCTGGAGAAGGCTGAGGTTCTTAATGACTTCTTTGCCTCGGTCTTCACTGGCAAAGGCTCTGACTGCAACACCCAAGTCTTGGAAGGCGAACGCAGGGACTGTGAGAATGAAGACCCTAGGCCCACTGTAGGAGAGGATCTGGTTAGAGACCATCTTAAAAACTTAAACGTACACAAGTCCATGGGACCTGATGAAATCCATCCGCGGGTCCAGAAGGAGCTGGCGAATGAAGTTGCTAAGCCACTGGCCATCATTTGAAAAATCATGGCAGTCAGGTGAAGTTCCCAATGACTCGAAAAAGGGAAATATAACCCCCATTTTCAAGAAGGGGAAAATGGATGACCCGGGGAATTACAGAGCAGTCAGTCTCACCTCTGTGCCTGGCAAAATCTTGGAGCAGATTCTCCTGGAAGGCATGCTAAGGCACATGAAAAACAAGGAGGTGGTTGGTGACAGCCAGCATGGCATGGCTTCACTAAGGGGAAATCCTGCCTGACCAATTTGGTGGCCTTCTATGATGGGGCTACGAAACTGATGGATGGGGCAGAGCAGTTGATGTCATCTACCTGGACTTGTGCAAAGCCTTCGACACTGTCCCACACGACATCCTTGTCTCTAAATTGGAGAGACATCAATTTGATGGGTGGACCACTCGGTGGATAAAGAACTGGCTGGATGGCCGCACGCAAAGAGTTGTGGTCAATGGCTCCATGTCTGGCTGGAGACCAGTAACAAGTGGTGTCCCCTAGGTGTTGGGAAAGATCTTGTTCAACATCTTTGTTGGTGACATGGACAGTGGGATTGAGTTTGCCTCAGCAAGTTTGCCGATGACACCAAGCTGTGTGGTTCGGTTGATACACTGGAGGGAAGGGATGCCATCCAGAGGGACCTCAACACGCTTGTGAGGTGGGCTGATGCCAACCTTATGAAGTTCAACCATGCCAAGTGCAAGGTCCTACACCTGGGTTGGAGCAATCCCAGGCACTGCTACAGGTTGGGCAGAGAAGAGATTCAGAGCAGCCCTGCAGAGAAGGACTTGGGGGTGTTGGTCAATGAGAAAATGAACATGAGCCGGCTTCAGTGTGCACTCGCAGCCCAGAAAGCCAACTGTATCCTGGGCTGCATCAAAAGGAGCGTGACCAGCAGGTCAAAGGAGGTGATCCTGCCCCTCTACTCGGCTCTCGTGAGACCTCACTTGGAGTATTGTGTGCAGTTCTGGTGTCCTCAACATAAAAAGGACATGGAACTGTTGGAACAAGTCCAGAGGAGGGCCACGAGGATGATCAGGGGACTGGAGCACCTCCCGTATGGAGACAGGCTGAGAAAGTTGGGGCTGTTTATCCTGGAGAAGAGAAGACTGCGTGGAGACCTCATAGCAGCCTTCCAGTATCTGAAGGGGGCCTACAAGGATGCTGGGGATGGACTATTCATCAGGGACTGTAGTGACAGGACAAGGGGTAATGGGTTCAAACTTAAACAGGGGAAGTTTAGATTGGATATAAGGAAGAAATTCTTTACTGTGAGGGTGGTGAGGCACTGGAATGGGTTGCTCAGGGAGGTTGTGAATGCTCCATCCTTGGCGGTGTTCAAGGCCAGGTTGGATGAGGCCTTGGGTGGCATGGTTTAGTGTGAGGTGTCCCTGCCCATGGCAGGGGGGTTGGAACTAGATGATCTGAAGGTCCTTTCCAACCCTAACTATTCTATAATTCCTGTGCAAACAGGGGTACATGCAAAGGCTTAAAAACTTCAGGAAGAAAGACGCTGTCCCAGTATAGAACATTCCTGCCACCAACATCTCCAGTTAAGAGGAAAAAGAAAAGCCTGGTCCCAGCTTTAATGAAAAGTTCCCGTGAGCAGCAAGAAGAGTAGCTTTGCTTACAGTGTATTTGAATCTCAGCTGAATTAGTTGATGTGTGTTGAACACTCTGAAAATTGTGAAGTGGTATATAAACACTAAGGTTTGTTATTTATTATTGTCTTGGTGCACAACAGCGGAAACTAGTGCCATTTACAGATGTGAATTAAGAACAACAGGAGGTCTATCAACATGCTGTGGGTCTGCGGATTTTGTTCATTTGTCTCCCCCATTCCTGTCTCCCTCAGACAGAAATCTCTCCACAGGACTCCTACAATCCTCACCGAGCAGGGCTGGCCAGTGAAGCCTGTTGCAGCTGAACAGCTCTGCTGGGAGAGAAAGAGACCTCTCTGCATACATAGTGTATAAGTGAAGGAATGAGAGGGATTGTCTAGTTTTTAAAGCTAATCAGGAGTGTCCTATGCTTCCAGAACCAGAAATCAAGTTTAGTCAGATCAAAACAACTTGGTTTTTAACTGTGACTTTACAGACTAACTAGTAACTTAACTCTGCAGCTCTGATAAAGTGCAAATAGTTTTGCTAAGTGCTTACCTAGCATATAAGAATCCCTCCCCAAGATAATTAAAATAACTGCACAGACAGTCATGCTTAGCTATTACAAGACTCTGTCAAAGTGGTTATTTTCAGGATAACACTGATGCCTCAATGCATGCTTTGCACATTCACAAAATTCACAGGATATTAGGAAGAATTGGGGGTACAGGGTCAAGCTCTTACAGGCAATTTAGCACATAAAATAAACCTTTGACAGATGCTCAGCCAAATTGTAATAGCTCCTTTTTCTTAATAATGCACTTAGATGTGCATTACAGCTTGCACATTGGGAGGGGAGGGGGAACCACAATGAAAAACATCCACCCAAGAACAAAAAACCCACACAAAACCAGGCATTTAATTCAGAAGGTGCTGCTTGTCAGAGACATACGGCACTTGCAGAGAAACTTACATTCCTCTTATTTTCCTCAAATTACTGATTGCTTAGCACATGGTTCCCCTACTGTCTATGAAATACAGACATTTCAGCAACTCAAGCTTTGAGGGCCTAATATCAAGGGGCCAATATCAATACCTGATCTGCCATTCAACACACTGTACGCGACTTTCAAAAGGCTAATTTCAGGCAGAGAAGGAAACAGAGCCCCTGAAGTGTTGTTACAGTGACATTCCCTCCTCTATCCATAGAGCTGCTGCCATTCAACCAAAAGTTTAAACAGCAATTCACTGTCCGCACTGGAACAGAAGCGAGCTGTACTGGCTGTATCACCAGGACTAACCACTGGAGAGCAGCTGTACATCAGATATGCATCCGCACACAGGGTTCAGAATCATATGCAACAAAGAGGAGTGGATTTAGGCACCTCTGAATCAATATAAACGCACCACTCTGAAGGCTGGCAAAGGAAGAAGTGTATTTAGAAGGAGATTAAGGTATTTCCCCCTTCCTCCCAGGATAACCCTTATTTCATTTGAATGCAGTCAGCTGGCTCCTTTGCACTCAACTTGAGATTCTTCAGTGCACCATGCAATCCTGTACAATCACATTTGAGAGTGGTAATGTACAAAAAAAGTTTACACAAATTGGTGACAAAGTACCGACAAGAGCTTGCAAGCTCCTGTGAAATGCCCTCTAGAACAGATTCCTGTCACACTAAACTAAGGACAGAGATTAGAGTTATCAGCTTTGACACTCAGCAGGAATGTGTCACAAAGGATTAAATCATTATTTCATGAAGTGTCAGCAAACGCAGCTTTCTTGCTGTTCTACCTCTAAGTTATACATTAATTAGTGAAGCACAAAACACATGAAATATCTCTAAGCATCTGCCTGTGCATCAGGCCCAGCCAGAGCTATTAGCACAGGATTCATTTCCAAGAGGAGTCACCCAAAGCATCACCAGCTCTTCAAGAGATCCATTAAAATGCAAAGAGTAGAAGAGCTGAAGGAAAAAGCACAGAGGCTAATTGCAATGTTTGTCTTAGCATTTTTGATAGCTTTTTAATATAACTCTTTCCACACAACCGCAGCATCTGATTTTCTAAACAAGGTCATATATGCACCACTGAATAAAAACATCCTTGCATGAGAGAGGTGTGGAGCAGTGTCAAAGGATCCTACGACATGAACAGGAGAGTTGAGAGAAGACATTTTCAAAGAAAGAAGAACATGGCCTAAAAGACTATGCAGTAAAGCAAGAACCAACTTGGTTAAAGTGTTCCCTAGCTGCTCAGCAGCTTTGGACCAAATCAGTTATGAACTCTCACTCTGTCAGTGGGGGGAAGAAATTCAGCATGGTCTGACTGCAAGCTGTAGTAGAGAAAATCTAAGCAGACCAATGACATCCCACACGTAAACCTCTACTTTTCCTCTAAATCATGACCTCAGAAAGGTGTCACTGAGGGGGCAAAAACCCAAACAAACAAAAAACCAACCAAACAAAAAACCCTACAAAAAAACCCACCCAAAACAAAATAACAACAATTAAAAAATATAAAACACAGAAAAAACCCAAACAAACAAAAAAAAAAAACCAAAACCAAACCACACCAAAAACAAACAAACAAAAAAATTCTCTGCCAATTCCTTATGGATACCCCAGCAGGATTTCTAGCTTCAGCCATGTCTTGTATTTTTCCCTTGCTTTCTGTCCCAAATTGTTGCCTTCTACAACATGTTGGCATTGCCTGACTGCCAAATTACATCATCATACAGACTGTGGCCAGGATACATTCCTCAGACTAATTTGTCCCGGTTTTGCTTTGGGATCCCTTCAGTATAAAATAAGGTTACTTGCTAGAACTACCTAACTGGGTCAGGTTGTAATCTCTCTCTGAGGCTGAACTGTACTTGATCTTGAAGCCACTAGATCAACACTCAATGACAGAGCAACTTTTTGCCTTCACTATTTAAATACTTTCTGAGGCTAAACACTCAAAAACAAACTTCATTTGCATTGCATGGTTAACCATCCTATCATAAAGAACAGCAACACCACAATGTTCCTCTCTTCCGGTACCATCCCACCTTTCACAGGTTGCTGAAGCACAGGAGATGAGGAAGGCTTCTGGTAGTACCAAGGTCCCATTACGTATCATTACATTTGAGGGCAGCTCAGAATGGAACATAGGTCTACGGAACATAGGTCCTGAGTCAGTTTTTTTACCTACAGTGATCTTCTTAGGGTGAAATGGATGCCACCCACCTCCTGTTCTACAAGCTGAAGCCACCCAGTGCTGTGCAAACTTCTGCAAACAGCCCTAAACATGAGTGGGTGGAACTAGCTACCACTGCCGTTTCAAAGACCCAAATATCATGAACCTTAAAGTAATTAATCACCTCCACTCAGTGGTATGCAAATTGTAATTTCAACACCAGCATGCATGTATCAAAATGTATTAACAACCTTCTAATTAAATGCTTTAAATTAGATTAAAATCGTACTGTCTGACAGGTGAAATATAATGCATTAACAAGATTTTTGTAAATTCCTTAGCATCAAGTGTTTATTGAAAGCTCAAATGTAAAATATGTTGGCGAGGAGAGAATCTATCCTCCTCAAACTGAATGCTACAGCACATTTTGACTCCCTTACAACCAGAAAGTCACTAAAATGGTGCTTTCAAAGAAATGCAGAAAGTTTACCTAATGCAGAACTACATGATCCAGGGACCTGTCAGGTTGGCTGAAGTACGAAGGCGCAGATTAATCCACTCAGCCCAGGACAACTGCTATTTGCAGTAAAAGTGAATGCAACAGAATGGTAAGAATGAAAGCAAACAGTGGAGTTCTCTTTACTAAAGAGAAAAGCAAAATCCATAGCAGCATCTGTCAATTGGAACATCAGCTGCTGCAGGAAGATTTATTTTGAATGTCTCATAAGCTGCCTTCCAGTTGCATTAGCAAAAAAAGAAGCCAACTCTCATATTTTTGCTAGTCAGACAGTAAGACAGATTTGTGATAAGTCATAAACCTCCACTGGATATAAAATCCATAGTTAGATGGGGAACCTATGAAGTATGGCTGCAAGTTCCAAAAAAGTTCTAATCTCCTGACCTCACATCACACTACCATTGATCAGAACAAGATCCCGGCAAATAATTTGAGACATTCACCTAAAAGTCATTCTTCACCCTTGCTCTCTCACCCTTGCTCCCTTTGCTCCCTCCATGCACACACCTTTCTTCTCAATGAGGGGCATTCTGTGAGTACAATATCCAAAGCTGCCTTCTGCTTTAGCTCCCGTGCTAGGTCCTCTGCTTTTCCAAGGAAAAAAGCAGGGCAGATACCCTTCTTTGATCCCCCAGAACTTCGTCTATTCTACTCTGCTCGTTTCATGCCCCAAAGATAGGCAAATTAAAGAAGGTCTAAATAATAGAGTAATATAGTATGTTGTACACATGAATGGACTGTTAGTCTCAGAGAATTTTATCTCCTTCAGGCAATAGCAGACAAAGCTACCAATGGGCAGAATTAATGCCTTTCTTTCAGGATATGGAACTGAACCCATCTCAGCTGTAAGATCCCTAGGGAAAACCTGGCTCAGGAGGTATGTCACCCTACATAATGCATTAAATTCTTAATCCTCTCTTTTCATAGAAAATGAGCTACAGCTCTTGCTCAAGTTAGTTTCATACACTTGCATCACCCAGCCACAGGAAGTAGACTCAAGGGCAGGTCATTTTTCTCAGAGAGAGTTAAGAGTTCTATACCAGAGCCTCTACCTATGACTGCCACCACAGGGTCTCACACAGACATGCATGGAAATGCAGTTGTCATCTTAATCACTGTTCAGTGTCATGCTGAAGCAGCCCCTGTAACTGAAGCCTCCTTGACTGGAGACAAGAGCTAATCTCTTCGACTTAACCACATTTCTTCCTGGCACTTTCTTTCCTAACCTGTCTTGCAGAGTGCAAACCAGTAGGGTCCGAACAGGACAGAGAAGGGAACACAGGGAAAGGTTTCAGAGGTGTGCTTGGGAAAACTACCTTTGCAGCAAGAGGACTGGGACATGTACAGGGGCAACAGTGTACATGTCAAGGCCCAGCAAAACTTTCAGCTGTACAAGAGAGTTAAAGACAGCAGGAACCTGTCATTTGTTAAATAAAAATTAAGGAGGGCAATCCCAACTATCCAAAAAAGTTGCACAGCTTGGAGGTTTCCCTTGGGAAGTCCAGGCAGGACTATTACATCCTGAATCTCCTCCAGAATGAACTCTGCCTATGGTTTGCTCTAGGTCTCCAAGCATACATCTGTCTTACAGATTATCAAAGGTATAATAAAACATGCCCGCCAGCCTTCCTGTGCAATGTTGTATTTGTCTTCCATATAGCTTCACCTATAAAAATAGCCAGCTGCCTAGAAGAAAGTTGAACAACTGGTTTGTGACTACAATTGCTCTGAATGTTTTAGCATTCATGCAAAGTCATGTGGAAGAAAAAAGGAAAAGTCAAAACCCCAAAACCTCATGTATCCTAGTTACAATCCTTCACTGTAATTATAAAATTGCCCTTAAAACATAATTGCATAATGGGGCTTGGCAAGTATTCACCCAAATCTTTTACAAATATTTCCACAGACTGAAGAAACAGGCAGTGGGCAGTCTGACAAGCCTGCCATGAGAATTCATGCCCTTAAGACATGTTCCTAGCTATTACACTAAATACTTTGCATCACAACCTAATGTTTCAAAACAGTAGTTGAGCAAAAATACCAGCATCTTAAAACAAATTGAGAGAAAGATTTTCAACCTATTTGCACTGCACACATACTTGGAGCAGCAATACCTTTGAATAAAGGGACAGAGGAGGCTACCGATCCTTTTTAACTAGTTACACAGCAAGAATCCCCAGTTAGATTAAATTGATTGACTTCTGGTAGCTATAACCAAATAGAAGCTACCGATGCTTTGCTAGGATTACTTTACCAGCCTAGCAACCTGCAAATTAACAAAACAAAACACAACACAAAACCCTCTCAACCTCAAATGCAAATACAGAAACATGTGGCATGCAGGGAGAGGAGACCCAAAAGAAGCCAGAAATCAAATCTGCAATACAGTAAGGCTGTTTTTAACAGCTGTGCATTATGCATTCAGCAGCACAGGGAATGCCAGCAGGGAGCCTTTATTAACATAGGCCGCACAGTACAGTGAGCTCCTATCACGATTGGCCTCCCTAGAGAAAAGGCGCACACACATGATAGACTTAACCCTGGAGATCACTCCAATCCTGTTGCTATTTCATCAGCTCCACAAAACAACAAAAAACAGAGAATTTCCATGATGTTTCACAGACAAACAGATAACACTTCCAACAACATCTGAAATCTAATCTACAATAGAAGTTGTACATCAGCAAGTTATGCCAGGTAGGAAAAGGGAGAAAAAATGCTGCACAAGCCCACACAACAGAGTCCCACTACCAGTGCTGTTCTGCTATACAGACCTTGGGTACAGGGGAGGACCATAAAATACTCCTCTTGTAGAAGACACTAATAAAAGCAAGCTGTTGTCAGAACACGTGTTCTCAGCAAAGCAATCTGCACCTCTACTGCACATATTTTAGGGGCCCGTCAATCCAAGAAACAGCTGGAAGCCTTGCTACAGATGCAGGAGCCCAGCAGGGTAACTCACTCCATTCGGGAAGATGGTATTGGCAGCAAAAATATTTTGCTGATGCCAGCTCTGCCTCCACTGTGAGACTTGGCCTCTATCACAAAGACTTACTAGCACACCCAGCTCAGCACTGGGCATGCACCAGAAAGAAGGGAAATGCCCTCAGAATAGGCTCACCACCTCTCCTGTATCAAGTGCTGATAGAAGCTCTCTAGAGGTCTTGTCAACAGCTCTAAGTTGCAGCTGGCTGCAGATCCTCAAAGTGTGGCCTGTCCTGGTGGGCAGCTCCTGCAGAACTGAGATGCAACAACTGAAGTAACAGAAAGATACAACTAGAGGCTTTAAAAAAAAAAACAAAACAAACAAAAAAGGCCACTTTAGTCCCTGTCCTTCCTCTGAACTGTGGAAAGAAGGCAATGGCAGGAAAAAAGAATGGCATGAAATATCCTGACCATTCCTCTTCTGACTCTGCAGAGAAGAAAATGTCTCATGATAGGAAAGGGAAACAAAATACCAACCTGAAGAGCCTGAAAACTGCTCTAGATGACTGAATGCCAATGTGTGCCTAGAGTGAAGGAAATAGCTCTGTATAATCTGCATTTATTCATACCTCCTTACTTTTTTGTCTTCTCTTGTTAAGAAGTAAAATGCAAGAGTCAGTATCCCTAACAACATGCAATAGCAGCAGCAATAGCACTAGAAATTTCAAGGGGTTATTTAATATGCAGTATTCTGGTTCCCAAGAGCATAATATATAGCTTTTTAAGCCTAGCACATCTGTGCATTACCAATCCTTTTTCACTTAGATGCTGAACAGAAAGAGACAGGTAGTGTTTTTTAAAGAAGTTTCCTGGAACTACTTGTACTGCAGGATCAATACGCTCTAGGTCAGGTACCCCTAAAAGGTTTTTAATATGAGTGCTATGCACCTCTCATTACAATAGCAGCAAATGCTTTAAAAATCAAAATATCATTGACTGTAATATCATCACTTGATAAAAATACTCCTTTATCACTCTTCAAGCGCAAAAAAAAACAAACCCAAAACTGAGTCACAGTGAGAATAAGTAGTTAGCTCTTTTCATGGCTTGAAGACAGAGACTTGGTCTCTCAGTTACTCCCAGCCAGCCCACTGCCCAGAACACAAGACTGTCTCTTCTCCACTATTCATGATTAATACAGCCTTCCCTTCCTTTGAGGCTCAGTTATACCTATGTCAGAGACAGGTAATTGTCAGGCACAGCTCAGCGTGAGTACAGGAATTTACCTATCAAAGGCAGCAAAAGACACCTGTTGTTCCAGTGTAGGTGTTAGCAAATGGGATGACCAGGAACTGCCCACATCCAGAAAACACTCACTTCCCCCACCAGATCCGGTCCTAATGCTTGAGGCACAAGATTTTAGACAAAGGCATGACAAGCAGTACCTCTCCCTAATTTTATCATAGCCCAATTTGAGATCTCCTACAGTTAGGTCGTTAATAGCCAGAGCAAGACAACGCATGTGAAAAAAGAGTTAATATAAATAGAAAGCAAAGATCTGACCTAGAGGGCAAGCCATGCAGAGTACAAACATCTGAGAATCTGCACACTCTCCTCATCTACTATTCATCCACCAACTACACACCAATATAATTAAATCAGGAAAGCTACATTTAATTTTCCTATCATCACCCGATGAGATAAGAGCAGTACATATGGGAGAGATCAGGCACAGGGGAAAGAGCTATTTATTAATAAGATAAATCCTTTTAGATTTAAGAGCCTCTCTGGCTAAGAAGGGTCTGATCCACTAACAGAACTTCCATGTTTAATGCAGACAAATCAGACACCCCATCTCCATTTCTGTCCCTGGCTTGGTCCTTCAAGTCTGTTTTGTTGAGAAACAAGTCTCATTGAAAATTGACAGGCATAACTTAGAACAGAAATACAGCTTTTGTTTAAAC
Source organism: Psittacula echo (assembly GCF_963264785.1). Taxonomy (NCBI): domain Eukaryota; kingdom Metazoa; phylum Chordata; class Aves; order Psittaciformes; family Psittacidae; genus Psittacula; species Psittacula echo. The sequence goes on along the minus strand of NC_137740.1, from coordinate 26,264,490 downwards.
CCGTTTTACTCTACAGGTTTAAAACTGAAGAACACTCATCTCTCAGCCATTATATTGACAAAGACAGCCACATTAATTTACGTTACCTCTAAACAGCCTAAGGCTCCCTGTTTTCATGAAAAGCAAGGCATTAGGGTGTGTTTGCAGAAATACAAGGCACACTTCAGCCATTCTTCCCTCTTTCTTGTACTGCCTTCTCCCACTTAGTCAGGAAAAAATGCTGTGGTCCCTGTCCCCTGCAAACACTATTAATGCTTAAACAGGACTATATAAAGCTTTCTCTATCTGCTAGCTACACACCCAGAACTGCTGCTCTGTTTTCTCTCCACTCTTCCTTACTTCATCCCATCCAGCCCTGCTTTCTCAGCTGTGATTTAAAAATGTATCAGATCATAATAACAGATGACTTCCACAGTATCAGGTTTTCAATAATAAAAATCCTACAGGCTTTAATGCAACCACGGCTTCATCACATCATCTTTTTCTCAGGAAGGGAAAAATATTTATAACAGCAACTATAAATATACATGCTACTGACTTTTCAACTTGTTGTCCTTGTTCTCAAGCTAAATTTAGTCTGCTATATCCTGTCCAGCCCTTAGTAAAAAAGTGATACTAAATCGTGCAGATCCCACAGCAGGTAATTATACTTATCCAGATACCTTACAAGACAACCACCTGGACAGCTAGATTCTCATTTAATGAGTGCAGATACGTTCATGGCTATAGAGGAAGTGGACTATTATAATGATTATCCCCCAATGCAGAAAATAATTATTATTGCAACAGGACAGCTCTCTGCTCCTGAATGAGAACAGTGATGTAGGTTATTCACAAGTGTACATGTGGACCACACATTTGGTTTGTGCCAAATACACTTCAAACTCCTCTGAGCTATAAAGAACCGTTCACTGGCCACACCTGCTGTTTACCCATGTTCTCATTTTACATGCAAAAATGTTTGATGGTTGATTTCAAGGTCCAACCTCTATGTTAAAGAACATCTCTTCATACCCTAAAGGCTCTCATTCCTGTGAGTGATTCCTTAGTCAAAACAAGGTAAATATTTATCAGGAACTGCCTACCTAGAGAATTAGGTTGTTAGTCATTCCACCGTTAATCTTGAGAAGCCTTAGTCATGCCAGAGCCCAGGTGATTTCTGCAAGGGCCAACACGTGTTTCACCCTGGTTTAAGGATCCCAGCCCGCAATTAAAAGTTTCACACAGATGAGGACTCCCCCACTACAATCTTACTCCACTCGCAGCAAGTTTTGCAACCTAAGCAAGAAATGCAGTTCAGAGGATGCTCCCATGCAAGCATCAATTGGTCTGATGACAAAAATAAGCGGTCCAGAAAAAAATACTTGCTAGCTGGGGGGGAAAGCAGTGAAGAGTCGGGCTCGCTTTACCTCCAGCCCCGCTGGCTCGGCGTGCTTCTCGAGCACCGGCCAGCTCTGCGACCCAGCCTCTCCTCTGTGCTTATAAATACATCGCTGCTAAGGACTAGGTGGGTAGGACAGGAGAAAAAAAAAAAAAAAAAAAAAACAAAACAACAACACACCAAACAAAAAAACCCCAAACAAACCCAAACATTTTCTTGGGCTGAGACCCGCTCTGCGGCCGGGGATCTCCAGCCCGGCGCGCCTGTGGCACAGGGAACGGGTCCGTCGGTGCGGCGGCGCCGCCGGGGGTCCCTGCCCATGGTCCCCTGCCGGCACCTCCTTTGCCCGCGCCCCGCCCGGTCCTTGCCCTACCCAGCATGGAGAAGATGAAGTCCTTCGCCGTATGGATCTCCAGGGCTCGCTGGTCGTCGTACTCCCTCTGGTCGTGTTTGGTGAATTCTTGGATGAGTTTATTCAGTTCCTCCACCCTGGCTCCCGATCGGAAATCCAGCTCCGGGAAGGGAGGCTTGCTGGTGGTGCCGGCAGCCCCTGCCTTGCTGGCGAGCGGCGCCGCCATCTTCATGCAAAAAAAAAAAAAAAAAAAAAAAAAAAAAGGAAAGACAGGGAGAGACGGAAAAAAAACCCAAACCAAACAAACCCAAGGAGGGGTCTGCGGTTTGCAAGGTAGCAATGGCAGAATGCAAGGGCGCCGCAGCCCAGCGGCCACCCGGGGCGAGGGAGCTGCCTGCGCGGCGCCGAGTGGGGCCCGGGAGGCGCGGAGCGGCGCTGGGCGCCGCGATCAACAAGCGGCCGCGCTGGCTGCGCCCCCGCCCGCCGCCGCGCTGGGGGCCGGGCCGGAGCGGCGCGAAGCGAAGCGGAGCCGCCTGCAGCTGCGGCCGGGGGCGCGGGGGGGGCTCGCTGCTCTGGCGGCGTCACGGCGGGCGGGCGCTGAGACTGGAGCCAGACCTCTGGCTCGGCATTAAATTCACCCTTTTTCTTTTTTTTTTTTTCTTTCCTTTTTTTTTTTTTTTTTTTTTTTTTTTTAATCTATGTTTAAACTTCAGTAAAAGCCGTGTCCTGAAAATGGATTAATAACCGGCTGGGAACTCTGCTCCTTCCATATGTTCCTCAGACATTCTGTGTTTATTCCTTATTTGCCCGAAAAGGCAACCTGAGATTTCTACATATATGTATACATATATACACGTACACACACAAAGTAATTTTATCGTCTGTCTTAGAAGCAATGACCAAGATAAAGTATCCTCACTGCTGCACCTAAGAGCAACCCTGCCTAGGAGCTCCTGAGACCTACACAGACAAAGGGTAGGAGGGGAGATGGGATCTCAGAAGACTCGCCTGAGGCTAAGCAGCCTGTGGCAAGGAGCCCAGACCTCTTACCTCCATCCATTCCCCCATCGTCAAGACTATATGCTTTTCTTCTGTATGTATTTTTAATGCCTTCCAACTTTTCAGTCTGGAGTGGTTTTCTCCCCTTAGCCTGATTTTCTGTGCCTTGTCCCATCATTGAACATATATAGCACAATCCGTTATATACCTAAGTGCATCCACCGGAATGTCTTCCTGCCGAGGGAGTGTACAGGTACATTGCGTTAGCCTTCTACAGTGCATTTCAGATGCTATGGCACTGATGCAAGCTGCTGGGTAATGAATTATCCTCACAAGAATCTTGGGATGAAACAAAGCTTTCAGCTCAGTCCCACACTACAGTAAAATGCATCTACCAAAATTAGGCATGAGGCATTTGGAGAAAAAATAGGAAGGTGAAACAACTAAGCTCAGTGTGAAGAGCTTACAGGCTGGCTTCCCCAATACGTAGTAAACACAGATGCTAGTGTTTAGACCTGAGCTCGAGGATGTGGCTTGGTTCCTCTGGACCACTCACTAATCTTGGTGAGAAATAGGAGTTCAGCACCTTCCGCAGTAGGATCTTATCTGAATTTGGACCCTGTAACAGAAACCACAGCCTGTTCAACAGAGAACAGCTGATGCCTCTGGCTTTGTCCTCTAAGTACTTACACAGCTTTTGAGAGCACTGATATGCTCATTATCTAAGAAATGATGTCCCGAAGGTAAAGGCGGGAGTGCTGGTGTGTGCACGCACATGCCCTCTGCTGGGTACGCAGGCCCTACTGTGTTCAAACACTGCCCACAGCTGACTGACATGAGTGGACTTCATTCACCATGTAAGCCTTGGTGGTCAGCTGCATTGTCACATAAACCTCTGACTGGTACTATGTTTGACTTAGACCAAGCACATTTCCGTCATCACCCCAGCAAAGCCTACAAATAAAAACAATTAACTGATAGCATTGACATAATGCAGGATCTGACTTGCAGAAGAGCAATTAGCAGTGTGCAGTGTTGGTGGCCCGCCCTGCAGAATTATGTCTGCTAACTGTCTCAGCCCATGCTCTCCTGTGCTAGTGTGCTGCAGTCGCTGCCTGTCTGATCGCTCAGGACCTCTTGCCTCTGCCAGGGTTTGAGAGCCCTGCTATTTCTCTGCAGTGTGTTTTTGCCGGGGGTGACAATCTCATACAGGCGGACAGCTCCCTCTTGTGCTAACACCTCTCCCGCAGAAGTTACAGTAGCTTCTGAACCCCAGACCTCCTTAAAATCTTCTGGTTTGTCCTGCCCATCACTGAACAACGGTAAGTCCTCTCTGTGCCTGACATAACCATTTCTAGTTGCGTGGTATTTGTTTCACTTCCACATGATGCCAACTGCTAGCAGCTATGATGTATGCACCACTGGCACCACTTGGCGAAGTAGCTGGACCTTTTCATACCAGCTACACTTTAAATCCCCAACCCTCTCACCTGATCTTTTTCAAGCTGATGTTCACAGACATCATGGACTGGGTAGCCTTCTTTCCTAACTATATCTTATTTGCTGCATCATATTTCAATACTGGGACTTCCAGTGGTTTCTTCATGAACATTTAGTCTCTCATTCTGTCTTTAGGTGAGTCTCCAAAAGGTCACACTGACTGTCTACCTACATCAATCACAGACTTACATTAATGTTTTTCTGCCTCTTCATTTAAAATGTTTAAATCCCATCCAGTAACAGCTTCATAGCTAGCTTTGCCTGAAGTCACTAGACACCTATTTGAAACATACAGAGCTTCAGAAACAGCTAATGCCAGAAGCAATGGAGATTTCAATTTGATTGTCTTTTTTAATGGCACTTCTGCCTGAAGTTATAGACACGTTCATATTTGCAGAAAGTTTCTCTTAGATCAGGGTGTTAACTGCTCCAAGCTTCTTGCTTATCTGGAGTTTGTTTTATTCCTGACACCATGCATTATTGAGAAATTGCTCATAACCAAAGAACGTGCTTCATTTAGTTTCTGAATTCAGACCAACACTGTTCACCAAGAGCAACATCAAGCAAACAGTTTTGATTTTCTTCAAGAGTCTTGGACATGCACTGCACCTCTGCCTCACACCAGTGCTAAGAGAAATTCTCCTTCATGAAAAGCAGTTGTACTTGCAAAAAAAAGAAGCCTTTTAAACACCTTATCCGGAAATCTTTGAATGGGCTTGGGACCCTCAGTGGCAAGTGGGATCTGCCACCCTGTCATATGTTTTAAATTGCATCCACTTGCCCTTGAAATTGCAGCAGCTTGCAATTTTACCTCATCACATCAGTGCAATTTAAGATCTCTGAATAAATACAGAGTTAATTCAAGTCTTACGTCAATCAAGCACTGGGGATTACTCAAGCAAATAAATGAGAATGAGATTGAAAGTAAGGTTGGCCGGGAGTTTTGCTACCAAATCTTTTTTCTTTCTGAAGTGTAACTCTGTGGAAGCATTGCAGCATCCTCAAAGCTCCTCCTGTAAACATTATCTGGGGACTAGGAGGAGTCTGTGGCCTCTGCCATACTGGGCCCAGGAATTACTGCTGGGAACATTCACCTTATTTGAGATAGGGTTTGAGCACCTTGACTCCTAAACTGTTTCTCACCTGCGCTAGAATATGTGCCCTCCCTCTCACACGCCCTCTTCCTTTCTCCCATGTGTTTTCTCTTTCCTTCAAAGCATCTTCCTCTTTTTCTCCTGCAGAACAGATATCCTCTTTTCTGCCCAGCACCACTTCCAGCATTTAGAAATAGAACAGGCCACAGAGAAATGAAGCGAAAGAGAAGAAATAACTGTTCTCACTTCTGTAGCATGACCTAAGACCTCAGAATGCTTTTCACACTTGAATAGGCTGTCTCAAAAAAATATGTATAGCAAGCAAGTATTAACACCACCATCCTAGGACTGGCAAAACAGTTTTGCAGTATTTGTGAGGATCAATTGGCCTGGGATACCAAGGGAGGAAGACCAGGCAATTCAGGGCCTGACGCTCAGTGCATCTCATTTAGATGCTGCAGACTGGTAGGGGGAATTAATTAAAAATTGGAACAAGATCCAGAAATAAGATGGAGCCTCAGATACATCATCTTAGGATATTTCACTGCAGCTGGTAATTAGAGTATGACGCAGACTGAGCTAGTTTCATCCCTCATTTCATAGAAATTGTACCCAGATTTTCTGAGGCTAAAAGTAGACTCAAGAAACATCTTCCTTTTCTGTACTTGGCAGTGAAGCAGCTGTAGCTCAAAGCTTTGTGTGGCAAGGGGCTTCACCAGGCACAAAATTACTGTCTGGAGCTGCTCAATTTTTCCAATCTGGTGGCTGCAAATTCTGCTTCATATTATTGCAGTACCTTCAAAGCTGTTCAAGGGTCCTTCATGCCTTGTGTTGCAGAAGCCTGGTCCTGGCCTATAGAACAGGCTGTCTGTGCAGATGAGTAACACAGAGCAGGGAAGTGAGCCACACAAACAGAGGGAGTCTCAGCAGCAGACCAAGGATCCTGCTCTTCTGTCCTTCTCCCTCTCCTGCACTGGCTCTACATCCAGCTCTGCTCTTCCCACTGATACCTGAATCCCTGCCAAGATTTTCCTCCTTTCCCTTTTCTTCTCCCTGCACACTTTCTCTGTGTGGCCTTAATTCCCAGATCTTCCCAGGAGGAAGGAGCACAGAGTAGCACCAAGCCTAGTTTCACATTTATCAGGACCTCACTTTCATTAAGCTGCACCAGTGATATCCTTACGTACTTCAGCTCCTTCACTACGCTTCAGGTCTTTCCCTCCGCTAACAGTTCCTAGTCTGGCTCTGAAGTGAAGTTTTTGGGATTCCTGGAAACAACTGGAATGTCACAGCATTCCATGCTGTTAACAAAGCACTCCTTGTGTTTCTCTGCATCAGGACTTCTCGTCATTCTGGAGCCAGAATCTTCGCCCCTATTTCATGCACCCCCAAAATGTCTACAAAACAGCAGCTACAGGTAGCTGTCTTTGGGCTCCACAAGCCTGAGATCAAAAAAGGCCGTGTTTACTGCAGACTCAGAGCAAAGAGAGTCTTTCAGATAAAGTTTGGACTCATGATCTCCACTGGTTCTCTATTCAAGTTGCATGCTTCAAAGTGGCAGGACTTGAAGAAACTGTAGTGAACATAAAGTCACACAGCCCCACCAGACCATTTCCAGACTCTGGAGATCTGGAGCTGGCAAGGAACTGAGCTTCTGCTCTGTACCTAGGGCTCTTCCTTGCCTTCCCCCATTTATAAAGAAAAGCCAGTCGCATTCTTGTCCATGGGCCCCATTAATTTCACCACCTAGAGCTGTCTCCACATGAGGATATGAGTGGTACCAGCTAAAAAATCTGCCAGCCAAACCAGCATGGATTATACTCAACTCTGTGCCCCTCTAAACACCTAGTTTCCCAGAGACCATGAGAAGCTCTGCCTGCCCTGCTCCACAATTTCCACCTGCAAAGGATTATGACAGATCAATAGTACCCAGCACACATCACAATCTTCAGACAGTTTTAAAAAGGGGTGTGTTTCCTCCTTGACAGACTGAAACTTTTTCTCTAGATTAAAAAACCTGCCTCCCCTGTGAAGAGTTGTGATCTCCTACATCCTGTCAGCAGAACACAGCATCGAGCTGAGCCATCCACACGGCAGTGGAGCTGTGCTCATTAAAATCTTTTGAAACAATGGCATTTCATCTGTCATAGCCAGCCTCAAAGTACCCACACTCAGGATGTTTATAACATTTTCTAAAAGAATAGCAGATGCTTAATGCATATCCCAAGCTAGAAATATATCTAGCTTGTACATCCACCAGGGCTTTTGAAGTAAGGTTCTAAGAAGCATACTCCTGATTCTCAGCCAGTTTCAGGCACTAGCTAGTGAAAGACCCCAGCCAGATCATTTACTATTCTTGTCTCTGTGCCTTTTTGCCTTTTGGGTTTTCTGTGTGTGTGTGTGTGTGTGTGAAAATATACTGGTCACCTGTTTATCTTGTTGTTAAGTGTAATTAGATTGCATACAGACACCTTTGAAGTTGATCTGATAAACTTCATAGTCTGTAAATGTGTTGGCCTGGGACCTCTGTAAGCGATATTTGGAAGTATTTCTGCTGCTCATTTCCTAGGCTTATATGAATTTTCTGTCATTAGTTTTATTTTTAAATTGGAATTTGAATGCAGATCTGAGCAGTGCTGAGCATTGCAGTGCTGCACTGGAGATAATACACTAGTACAGAGATATGGTCAGAACATTAAATACCTGATCAACGTGCAAATTCCCCCCACAGGGAAAGGATAAAGCTTTGGTGTTTGGGTTTGTTTCCATATATAATAAACAAATCCTGGTGGGGCAGAATGGAGAATACAAACAGCAAAACATGCTCCCTTACACATTTACATGCATTATGTGTTGACTACACTCATTGCTGTTGTTCATCTGTAGCTAATTACTTGTATTACAGTAATATCAAAAGCCACAAATGAGAATCAGGGCCCAATTGTACTGGAAACCGGATATAAACATAATGAAGAACTGGTCATTAGCACTTCTGTTTATTTCACTGTACGCTCAGACACTTCACCCAGCAACTCTCTACCCAGGAGCTTAGAAAAGTTACCAGTGGGTCTGTGCTTGCAGTGATGTATAGATCTAGGGTGAGAAGAACCAATTACAGCATTTCTCCTGTGCCAATCCTCTGCTCTCAAGGTGGCTACCAGAAGCAGTTTAACCCCCACATTGTATTCTGCAGCTCTTGAGCAGTTTTCAACACAGCACTTTTCATGAAAACTCTAAAATAACAACGGTCCGTGTGATTTAAACATACCTGCTACTTCTCTGAAGCCTTATAATGTACCAGTCCCAGCATCATTTGTTATTAAAAATACCACACTGAGTTCACAGGTGACTCAGTTCTCCAGGCCATTGGGTAGTTATTGTAGCTGTGAAAAATGGATATTTTTCCAAGTTTGAAAATAAGAAAGGCTCCATATCCCAGATTCTTTCCTATGCAGAACACGCCTCTTACAAGTTGTCATAAAGCTGTGGGAAAAAGGAGTTTTGCAAGAAATACCTACAATTCCGTCTGGCATCATCCACACAAAGAGAAACACAGTCCCTTGGTCATATGTTGAAAGCCAGTAGTCCCTTTCCTCTGCCTTTGCTTATATTATGCTTCCTGTTAGAATATCCTAATCTGTAACTGATCATCAAACCACTGACTTCTGCATCCATTTCCCTTTCATTAGCATGAAGATCTAAAAGCTTTCTGAGTGGCTTTTTATAAAAATACATTAACATACAATGAAATCGAGGAGGCCTGAGCTCTGTACTGTATTTAAGTGCCCTACTCCACTAAAAAACCTTTCTGCATCTGGCCACTGCAGACAGATTTTTTAAGAGTTGTTTTTTGTGTTGCTGGGAAGCAGCATGTGGCACAGCTCTGGCTGGTAGGTAGGTTCACGTCTGAGGAAGGGAAGACCTGAGATGGATAAACAAAAGGTAGCAACAATCTGTAATAAAGAAATCTCCTGTAGTGCTTGTGACAGACTGCAAATGTGTCAGATAAAACATTTTAGTGGTCTGTAATATGGAGTAGGAGTTTGTGTCCCGAACACAGGACTTGTCTGTCTGCCAAGACAGACAATTGCAAGCAAAAAATAATGAAGAAAAAAGAAAGGGGGATGGGGGATAAGAGGAAAGTTGTGGAAAATCAAGGGAATTGTGCTTTTCACCAAAGAAATATATTAGTGAGCCATGATTTGGCCAGAACTGCATGAATGTGTTTTTCTAGCTTTGGTTCAACTTATAAATTTATTAGCTAAAATAATTTATTTTCTGCCTTCATATAGGCATGCTGGTTTCTGCTTGCTGGAATGGCTGTTAAGTGTTTTCTGCTAGCAGCTGGCATATAGATACCTGAAATAGAAATGAGTCCCTTGGAAATTAAAAACATCTTTTAGTCTGAGATTATCAAACACCTTTTGTCATGTGAACTTGCAATGTGTGAGTATGCAATGTTGGGATACCTGCCACAGAAGGACCTTTGTAATATTTTCTTAATTTAATTTTTCTCAAAAAAAAAGCCACAATATCCTTTGGTGCTACAATCCCTCTGTGGCTCCTGTTCTGAAAGCTTGGCATGTTGTCACCTGAGAAGAAAGTCACATAAAGTCATTGTGTTTGCTCTTCCCTCCTCAGCTCTTTTGCAGACACAAGCTAATCCTGAGGCTTTTGCTGTCATCTTTTCTCCATCCTCCCTGCTATGAATTTGCAGGAGGTGAATGAGGATAGATGCCTAGACATTTGCTATGACTTCTCTTGTTCTCAGCTTTGCAAACACTTGCATCTGGCAGCCTTAGCTGTATTGCTTAAACTCAGGGGAACTCTGTCAGAGAGTGCCAGTGTCAGGCACTGTTCAGCATGTCCCACATCAGGTGGTGGAATAACAAATCTGTTGAAAAGCATACAACTACAGTCAGCAAGGTCTTTTCCTTCAAGGTTCTATAACAACAGAGCAAAACCAGTTAGCATAAGCAGAAAAAGGAACAGAAATGCCCATCAGAAATTGAAAAGTACCAAAGCAGATATTGCATAGCCGTTACTTAAGGCCTTTTGACCAGGGAGTTTGGAAGAGGAGCTTAATATCACCCCTAAATATATGAAGTTCATGACAGCACCCCAACATGCTCTGTATGCAAGAATTCCTCAGAAGCTTAAGCATGTTAACTGTGATGCTGGATCTGTAGCAAACGACTGCACAGCTAAGATCCAGTTCTCCCTATAGTTATGTGATAGTGTTGATGTCTGTGAGGTGGGAGTGAGGGTGCAGAGCAGGGTTTGGGGAGTCCTATTCTGTTAGTGTGACAGGTACTTGGGGAGAAAGAAATAGGCTGCGTACAGCACAGTCTGCTCAGAAGGCATATGTAATTGCAGTTGAAAGATCAGGCTGCTTAGTTTAAGAAAGCAAACAAGGAATTGATCTGTTATTGGTGCATTACAAATGCAATCATGATTTCTTACATGCAAGCTTCCAGGGCATGATCAAACTCCTTTATCAATTTACAGTGCTAGTCTATGAAGCTGTAATCCGAAGTAAAGCTCTTTGCACCTCCCTAGAGCTGTGGAATTTAGGTTGGGAACAAGGGTCTGCCAGAAGTAACATCATGGAGGATCAAAACCTTCGCTTTTCTCTGCCTTTCTTGGCTATGTGATACATTTTCATGGGGTTGTAAGTCTGGTCTCCTGTGATCTCACTCTGTCCTTTCTCCCAGAAACCAGATCACTGGTCTCTGCTGTCTAGTTTTGCTTTTATACTCTAATGAGTGTGCATTATAAACAGAGGTGTACAGCATAATAGAACCCCCTGGAAGTATTTGCAAATAAAAGGCTTTTAGAAACCTTTTATAGGGAAGCCCTATAGACATTAATAGATAGTGAAAACTTTTCTATAGGCATTGTTTTTCTACTAGTCTATATAATTCAATAGTGAATTATATTCCTGCTATCAAATCCCACGGGATGATTTAGAAAACCATTAGAAAGGATCTAATTCTCTGTAATTTTCTGCAGTAATTAAGATAAAAGCGTTTCAGGGTCTCCTCTATTACAGTTCATGGGATTTTTCCACAGGAAAAAAAATATGGTCAGTTTAAATTCTCCTTGATTACTCAAGCAAAGTAAAGCCAGTAAATTCTGGAGGTTTATTCAGACAAAATTTCCTTTCATTTCTGTGGGAAATCTACTTAATTTCAGGAGACAGTGAGGGCAAATGTTTATGCTCCCTGTCTGTGATTTTTATAACAGGGAGTCAAAACACCAAACAGTTTCAGTGATTTTGCTGTTTCTTCACTCTGGGTTGGCAGGGAATGTGTACTTTGTGGAGGTATTGTACACAGAAGTAGGTTCCACTCCATTAACAGATGGAGGTAGTGAACTCGGGGGTCTGAGAACCGTGGCATGCAAAGCACTAATTGGAACACCATTAGTGTTTTTCCCATTATGTGCTTGGAAAACTGTCTGAGGACCAACTCAGCTCTGTGTCTACCTGTATCTTGTCCAGGAAGCAAAGGCAATGTTTCTAGAATGTGCTGAGCTCTTGTGAAACCTGAATGTTTCTATGCCCCTTGTCGCCACATTTGCTGCCCCAGCAGAAACACTAACTACTTCTGCAGGGAACTCACTGGATAGAGCCCACACATATGAGAGAAGAATATCATAAATGCCGTGATGATAAATCAAGGAGCTTAAAGGCAAAAATCACTCCTGTGCTATGCTTTGTTGATGCTTCCCTTGTGAGGTTGTGACCTATACTTTGTACTACACAAAGATGAGGGTCAGGCTTTTGTGAAATCCTGACCTTGAGGAAAACAGTAAGAGCTTTTTCACTGACTTGCCTGTATTTCTGTTATGAAAGATTTGTCCGTGGCCCTATCATAAGCCCACTCCAGGTAGTGCCTTCTCTGCCCATCCTAATGGTTTTTCCTCCAGCCTCCTTCACTCCACCCTTCTCCTCCACCACTCTTTGAGGCTGACAGCAAACTGCCCACAGTTAAATGGCAACAGTAATAGCTTCTGATGTGCAACATTTCTCATTCCCAGGTCTCTTCGAAGCCAAGTGTTTTAATACCACTGGCCTTTTACATGCAGCTTATAGCTAGCTCTTCCTTGGAGAAGTCAGAGTCAAAGCTAGCTACAGAATAAAGTTCTTTGGATTTATATGTCTTCACTGATTCTTGTATCTGTATCTTTCTGTATCTCATCATCTGCATCCCAGACACAGTGTGAAAGGAAGCTACTCCTGTTTCCAGAAGCTGTAGATGGCAGACCCTAGCTGATGGTACAAGAATGTCATCAGGGGCTAGGAGGGCTGTGAGAAGCCATCCCTTGCCTGAGCAAAGAATGGAAGCCTGCAGAAATGGCTTATCAGAAATGTTATCACCTCTGCTTCCCAGAGGAGGTTTGGAGGTGAGTAACAAGACTTCCTGCTGAAATTACTGCATCAATTAGCCACATGAAAAATGTCATCCTGCTGTCTTCAATTCAAACAGATCCTTCTTCTCAGTGCGTGGTGCCCTCTTCATCTTTATTACAGCGTGATTTATTTCATTTAGTGGTGCATTGCAAAATTTTCTGGCCCAGCACTGATACAAATGACTTATTTTTCCTTCATGTACCAAAGTGTGACTTTCATTACATCACTGTCCCAGCCACTCTAAAACCCAGCCACTTAGCAGCAAACTTAAAGTAGGTCGCAATGAGCTCAGAAACAAATGGCTTACAAAGCTAAATCTTCACTCCAACAGAACAATGCCAGTACTGTACAAGTAAGTAAACTAAATCCCCTCAGCACCACTACAAGATGTCATTGTAATACTCCAGAGACCAAAGGAAACAGAACACACTCTGAATTAGCTGTTTTTGCTTTTATTAATTTCAATGGCTTTTGTTTGATGCTTTAAGAAATTACCATAACTCATGAATGGTGCTCCTTCTTCATGTGACACTGGGAAGGCTGAGAAAACGACATGACTCAAGGCTTTTTCATTTTACTCAACTAAATTGTTTTGTGACCTTAGGCAAGCCACTACACTGTGTGTGGCTGTTTCCCCACATGCCAAACAGAAACACTGCTTGCAGCACAGGTAAGTTGAGTGCTGCCGACCCTAACCATCAAGACCCTTAACAGACTGCCTATCTTTAAGCTCTTATGAAAGTCCTCCATGGAACCTTGCTGTGGCTGTTGATCACAGTGGACTTTATGATGCTCTGTCCCACCTTGCTAAACTGGAGAATTCAGAGCATCAGAAAGTCCACTGTGGCCAACAACCACCACTAGTAATTTCTTCTCTGTGTAAATTTTGATTAGGAGTTTGCACATGGCTGCAAAGTCCTCATTTCACTATTACTACTTTCCCATGTTTGGAGAGATGGAAGTCAGACTGTACCAGTGTGGTTCTTTCCAGAGTTTCCAGGGGGCTTGTTTTAGCGAGCTGTACAAATACCCATCCAGCTGCAGGCAAGCCATCATAAATAATTTCCCGCTGTTTTTACAGACACGTATTTTGTTTCTATGTACTGAGTGCCCACATTTTCAAAAGCCTTCTGCCCAAAGGTGATGTTTGCCTTAGTGCACAAGAGCTGCCACAGTATTTTTCGGTGAGATTTTTGCTGCACACAAGTCTTTCAGCAACCCCTTTACAGGATGAATTTCATCCACCAAAAAAAAAAAAAAAAAAACCCAAACCAAAAAAATAAAAAAAAAAATAAAACCAACACCCCACCAAAACCAAAATTAACAAAAAATCCCAAAACAAATTAGTTTCAAGATTTTGAGCTGAAAAGCACTGTGTAAATGCCTAGGGTTATTTTCAATTAACAATATCTAATTCTAAGCACACCATGAATCACATTTTTCTTCTGTCTTTACTGTCTTTACTAAAGATAGAGCTAACATGTTAATCCTTTGAAACAAAAATAGCTGCATTTTAATGAGAGTTTAAAAGGGTGAAAGTTCTGCTCTGGTACACTGAATATAATAGATTATTTTTGTGATGTATATCTTCCATCCACTCACTTTAATTTTCAGAATAATATCTGTGGAGAAGCCCGTTTTATCTCTGGTCTCTCCTCATTCACTCCACTTAGCTTTCAGAGGGTGTATCACAGTTAATAAAGTTTATATTTGTTATTCTTTCTGGGCAATATGTTACAATAACACCAAAAAGATTACAGTGTTGTCCTCTCCAAGTTGGCCTGCACAATGTATCTCAGAGAAGTATTTGTTTATAATTGCATTTTTCCGCATTACTTCCTGGGGTAACGGGTTCAAACTTAAACAGGGGAAGTTTAGATTGGATATAAGGAAGAAATTCTTTACTGAGAGGGTGGTGAGGCACTGGAATGGGTTGCTCAGGGAGGTTGTGAATGCTCCATCCTTGGCGGTGTTCAAGGCCAGGTTGGATGAGGCCTTGGGTGACATGGTTTAGTGTGAGGTGTCCCTGCCCATGGCAGGGGGGTTGGAACTGGATGATCTTAAGGTCCTTTCCAACCCTAACTATTCTATGATTCTATGATTCTATGACACAGAACTTAAAGAATCCCTTGTTAGATCAAATCCCTAGCTGACAATGTGGGCCATTAGTGTGGCAAAGCCTTCCACTGCCTGAACAGATCCCATGCAGGTCTGCAGTGGGTTGGCTCATGTCTGTCCTTCTTCAGCCGCAGCTCAAGTCATATGATGTGGTTTGGAGGGGAAGTGATATCCTAGTCCGCCAGTGAAACACAGCAAGGCTAGCTGCAACCTAAGAAGGAAATTTCCTATCCCATTCGTGCAAGACACCAAGCCTGATACCTTGTCCATGTGCTTTGCCTGTATATGGTTGTACATACCTCCTCTCCAGTGCAATTTTGTCCCTCCCATAGCCTGTTTCTCTGTTGCTTTAGCCAGTATTCGGGTCAGAGGTGTGGAGAAAAGCAAGGTGTCTAGCAAGGTGTCTAGCAATATATCTGTGTGCCCTTTTCCTCCATTGTGCTCTGCCCTGAAGTGAGAAGCCCAGGTAGGTGTTTATGTTGTGGATGCGGAGGGGTGGAGGTACCTGTGAAGTAGGTATTGTTTTGGCATACATGGTCAGAGTAAGAGAAAGCCATAAGAAATAGACCCACTCTGCTGTCTGCATCTTACATAGACTAGATGACAGAAAATAAACAAGAATAAATGGATACAGAATGTCACAAGACTCTCTTGTACAGGAGAATGCACACTGGAGGCTGTGAGCTGTTGCCTGAGAAATAGCAAATAATTTAATCTGTCAGTCCTAGCTGCTAGCTCCTAGAGATGTAGCTAAATGCCAAGATTTCAATCCTGATCCAGGTCGGCATCCCAGCCCACACGCCAGCCTGAATTTCATAAATTTTGGACCCATGGGACCTTCCCACAGAATTCATTCATTCTCCTGCATTGTTTCACTATGTGCAGCTTAGAGGAAATCCAGAGTGGAAAAGGAGTCCTGAAAGTGCATAAGAAGTAACTACAGAGCAATAGCTAGCTGACATATCCCAGAAGGCATCCCAGAGCTGAGAAATTGCCTCCTTTCACCTCTAAGTTGTCCACAGGACTGCTTCCCAATCTATTTGCCAGGGCCAAATGCAACCACTTACAAACGACCTTGGAAGGTGCTCATGGTTTCATCTTGGCCCACTTGTGACTTAAATAACTGTACGCATGGATGTTTGATGAAATATGATAGGCTTGCTTGCCTCTCTCTATTAGGAAACTAGATGTGCATAACTGCATGTCCTAAATGTGGACATTATGTTTTGTAACCAGATATCACCAACACCTTCCTTCCTTCCACCATGTGTTTTTCAAGCAGTTGTACTCTGAAAGGAGGGTGTGGCAGGGAAACTGTCTCAGAACTGTCTTTGTCATAGTGCAGAGACACTTTTACACAGCTATAATAAAAGCTCTGCTAAAACACTAGCTTCAACATCAGGAAATCCACTGGAACGAGTTTATACACCTCAGAAACTTAGCTGTAAATTGTACTGTGTTTTTATGGTTTGCATTAGATTAACAGCAGACCCTATATATGCAGGAAATAAAAGGTGTTTCTCATCCGCAGAGCTCTGAACTGATGTAGATGAAACAGGTGGATGAAACTAGACAATGGCTGTGAGCCCACTGTGACAGCTATTCACTGCAAATGTTTGCATTTTCTACTGGTGTATACACAGCTACAATTGACTTTAAACAGCATCTTGAGCTGGGCAAAACTGACTTCTTCATTTTGTGGGAAAAGGGAGACCTGAGGAAGTGTGTATAACGTTTCTCAAAGGTTTAAAGAAAGAGCCTACCTTTATGCAGAAAATCAAACTGAATGAACCATTTTTATCCCCAATTCCTTTGATTACTCCAATCAGGGCACATAAACAACATGCTGATAGAGGAGAAGGAAACGAAGACTTGAAGCATGCACAAAAAAGACACTAACAGCTGCTCATGGAAGAGTAAAATAAGGACAGAAGAATAGTTTGCAAAATGTTATGGAAAAAACTACAATAAATCACGCCTTCAGCCAGGCTAGCCCAAGTATATTACAAGCGAAAGTGACTGAGTCATTGATACCCACTGCATTGTGTATAACAGGGTGCAGAGATGGGCAGATCCATAGTACAGAGGTATTATGGAGACGGGTAGATGGCTGTCTGACCAGCATTTTGGCTGTAATACTCAGTGGCTCATGACTATGGTCATACTCTCCACAGGTAATTTAGCTCCTGACTCCTTGAGCTATCCTATTCTTCCTTTCTCAGTTCTGCTTAGTTATTGTGAATGGACTGTGACTTTTTAGTTTTAAGATATTTACTCAACTTCCAGAAGCAAAGCTGTAATAGAAACTGTGCCCCACAGCATGTTGGGGAGGTAACACTGATGACTGTGTATTAAAGACAAAAGGTTGGTGATTCAGTCAGTTGACTGCCCATCTCCATAACACCAGCACAATTCATTGTAAAATTTGGGTAGCTGCCACTATTTCTCCCCATATAGCCCCCTAAAATGAAGACGTATGAGGTTATTTAAACACCATTTTCTTGCTGGGAGGTTTCTCTAGCTACCTCACTTTGCCTTTTCTTATCAGCCTATCCAGAAGTGACTGTGTTGTGCTGGGACATTCCACTGTAGTGTGGCCTCCTCAAGCGGATCTATGTGAGCCTGCCAGAGTAAAGGAGTTTCAAAATTATTTATGTGTCTACTCGAGGGTCCCCCACTCTAGAAGGGAACATAGTCAGCGACTATGCACTCTCCAGTGAAAGGAGGGCGTGAAAAGTTGAAATTTAAATTTGAAATACAAGTTTGTATGTGTAAATCCTTGCAGATGCAAGAATTTGTACCTCCTCGGTTACCAAAATGAAGGATGGGATGGAGCTGTAGCTATGACGATGAGGCAGACTGTGACAACACGAGAGTACCTGCCAATTTTATTCATACATAGCAGCCATCTGATGTTCTGTAGTTGTATGTGAGGTAAGAGCATGAAGTAAGTGGACATATCTTCCACTAACAGTCTGCTGAAATTTTTAGTCCACTTTGGATTATAGGTGAATTTACAGTCTCTTGCATTACAAGTGACACCATAAAATCACATCCTTTTCCCACTAGATTTGCAGATGTGCACAGTCCTCTCCTGAACTGATTCATGGCAGTGTCTCTCTGCTTCTGTGCTGGCTCAGGTCCTCCTGAAATTTCCTTTCTCTACCACAACCACTTAACCTGGCTGCAGTCACTCCAGAAGCAACTGTTGTCACTTGTGTCCAAATCAACTCGGGACAAGAGAGAAGCAGTAGACAGGAAAGGACGATGCTACCAGTGTTAATACACTTATTTGTAATGATGGCTGGATTCTCATGGCTCATTTAGACAGCAGCAAATGAAAAATAATTTGCTAATGGAAATTAACTTTATAAGCATAACAGAGAGTTTGCAAGACCTGATCCCGTTATTACTCTGAGAGATTTCAGATGTAATTTTCACTGAGTTCAATAGAATTTCTCTGGTTTAACAAGGAAGATCAGTCCTTGCTTTCAGCATGCTATTTAAAATATACATGAGAATTCTCCTCTCCATTGTGGCAGAACAAAAGCCATTCTCAGAGCTCTAGTTGGAGAGGCTTTGGGGCAAAATGCATGCCAGCATGTTACCTCAACTGACTGATTTCTTTGCTGCACAGATGAGCAAACTAGGAGTCATCAACTTCAGCTCACCACAGGAATCAGAGCACCTGTTCGCTTGCACTCTGTGCTCTGCCTGAGATGAAAGAAAAACCAAGTAGATCAGTGGTTGTGAAGCAGAGCAGCAAAGCATAGCACTGAAACAGTCTTGCAACACTCCTGCCCTGGCCTGACCTGATCGGTCCCTGTTGACCCAGATTTGCACCACTGACAATTCAGGTAATGAGCATCAGTTCAGCTCTTCTCCTCTCTCCTAACAAACATCCCCCCTAAGAGCAGAGATGTCTGGATCTTAATAGGTGTGTAGGAGGTTTCATTACTTTAGCAGGGTGAAAGAGAAACTGGAAAGAAGACAAGACTTTGGAGCATCACTTCCAGATTGCGTTTCTGCATTTCAAGTGCTTAGCAGCCATACTGGTTCCTACATTCAACCCAGTACTACTGCTGGTATCAATTCACTTGCTGCAATGACCCCCCTTAGTTGTACGAGGGTCTGAGACTTGGCTTAGTGGGCCAGCTGTGAATATAGTTTAATTCTTTAACCATTTTCTTCATCATAAAGCCAGATCAATTCCCTATTCTGGTTCTTAGTATGGGCTCGCAGAAAAGGTGGCACTGATAAAACAAAGTGGGTAGGTGGGGTGAGATGTAGGGCATGAGAGTTCCCTAAATCATTGCCTTTGCCACATCTTCAGAGCGTAAAACCCTGCCCCATAATGAGATCTCAAAGGATGGAGTTCACCTATACACAGAAGCCTAGCACAAGAGAAACATGCAGTTTTAAAAGTCTGATTTGTTCTTAAATAGTGCTAATGTCAGAAATGCTCTATGCTAGCACACAAGAGCTGGTTATGAATTCAAATCTTACTGTGTCAGATGCTCTGCCAAAAAAGAAAAAAAAGAGGAGGATCTCCGCTGCCTCAGAGAGCTCTCACACAAGCATAAGTCTGTAAAGAAACACAGAAACAAGGCAATAATGGCCCCATGACAGATGAAGAGTCCTGCACCCACATTCACCCAGCATCACATTCTTGTTGGTGTTGCAGGAAAGGAGACTTTCAAAGAAGTGAAAGCCACAAGTTAATTTTATTTTTCTCCCTTCATGTGGAAGGCCTGTAGAAATCTGATTTGAATCATCTGTCACTGGCTGACTGACATGATTTCAGTGGATCCTTCAACCTATCTAAACTTTTTGTTGTAAGACTGAAGGCGTCAGGGACATGGTAGGCATTGTCCTACAGTCCCACCATACTTGAGTCTGATTACCCTTGACCAAACTAGACAACTCTGCACGTATTTTTCTCATCTGTTCTCAAAGTCAAATACTGAAAGCTACAGAAACAAAGACACATTTTGGCCACAGCCAGTGAAAACACACATACACACAGAGTGGAAGACCTAGGAATTTTTCTAGAGTCTCAAAAGACGGATACTTGTCTTGCCATATTTCCGACTGTCATGAAATGCTTCACTTTTACCGTAAAGCAGAAGTAAGCGTTGGGATTATGGGCACTAATGCTATGTTTATTCACAGGTCTATCACCTGTAAATAAAATATAGCGTTTCCTTTACTACAGACAACAAACTTCATAGCAAAACTTTGTTCCTGCTGCAAATAAACTTGGTCCAACAGTTTCCTGTTTAGACTGCTCCAAACTGACAAACAAGACTGCTTAAACTGCTCCAAAGTTTAGAAGACTAACTTTAATCAGAGACACTTGGGAAGTTTGATGGGTAAAGTTAAGGCAGATTATTTAGGAAGTACACTTTGGAGCTGCTCTAACACACACTGAAGACCTCAAGGTAAATCTACTTATTCGGTGCACTCTGCCATGTAGGGGTTCTCATGAAGTAGAATGCAGGATGAAGTAATGGGGTGTTGTTATGATCAAGAGAGCATAATAGAAAGGGATACATATGGCTCCCGGCAAAGCACTGCAGGCAGGATGTAGATGAGACTGGAGCTCCTTGGAGATGAAAATTGGGCTCTATGTAATAACCTTGAGCAATGTAGCAGCCATTTCGTATGGCCTTGTGGCCAAGCAGTTTCACAGGACTCTTCTGTTGCTCTGGGTCTTTGCCCTTGTTCTGATAACGATGCAGTGTATGACCACAGGGACTGCTGGAGTGAGATTTTGAAAGGCAGTCTGCAAGATGGTAAGTTGCAGAATAAAAGAGGAAAAGCCACTCTTGATTCACTCCAGGTGGAAGTGCTGATAACCCAAAAGAAGAGTGTCTTCCTCTGGACAACCCTGAACCATCTTATGAAGCCAAATCAGAGGAAATTCATATGTGGATACCAACTTAAATCCCCTGAATTTAAAGAGGTGCGGCTTCCATGGACAGCCGAGGAGTAATGGATTTCAGAAGGTAAATGTCAGTACATCTTTGGTGAGCAGAAATGTCTAAGCTCAGAGACAGGCTATGGTGAAGCATGAATTCAGCACAGAAACATTGGTATTTCAGTTCCTCAACTATCAAGAAGGCTCCTGCTTCTCTTTCCAACTGATTAGGCAATGAGGTGAAATACTGGGCTCAAGGGTAGCTGTTATTCACAGCAATATCTTGTGTATGTTTGCATTCAGAGGCAATTCTATTCATCTGTCAAGAGACACAGGTCCAGATAAATTTCAAAACTGTATGGGAGGATGCAGCCATAGAGCACACAGCAACAAGACCCCCAGTGCAGCAGTCTGGGTGCTGGCCCAAGAAGATGGCAAATGGGGAGTTGCTTACTGGGGACTGGTTGAACAGGAGCTCCGCTTTG
Source organism: Psittacula echo (assembly GCF_963264785.1). Taxonomy (NCBI): domain Eukaryota; kingdom Metazoa; phylum Chordata; class Aves; order Psittaciformes; family Psittacidae; genus Psittacula; species Psittacula echo. Next base: position 26,243,227 of record NC_137740.1, on the reverse strand, counting down.
TTCCCTGCACCAGGAACAATATCCATCATGCTGCAACACTGGCTGTAGAGATTTAATTTTGTGAATTTCCCCCCCAAAGTCTGATATAAAGCAATTCCTGTGTGCTGCTTCTGCAGTTGCCTTGTCATTAGAGATGCCTGTTTCCCAGATGTGCATGTAATTTCCCATTTCCCTGGGTTAGAAAAACAATGTAATTATACAGTGAACTCAAACCTGCTCTGTTTCAGGGTGGGGCAATATTTAATACACAGCGTTTGTAAATGGACATCACTTTGCCATTTCATAGGCAACAATATCAGTTTCTCTTCTGCATGATTTTTTTCCATCATTTCGAGAGTCACTTCCAATTATTTTTTTTTATACTTAAAGCCCAGAATGAATCAATTCTAGTATGAACTTTGTAAAAAAAGGTATCCCCAGTAGAAATGCAGATAAGTGATCATCTAGCCTACTAACTTTTACCCAAGGAGACAGACTAGTTGCACTGGTGAGCACAGGAACATAACTGCAATCTGTCAACTGGTTTTCGCTTTCATGCAGGTATTTTATAATTTAATTTTTATTTTCTTTTCACTTTTTCATTTACCCACCTTGCATTTGACTGTGATTTTTCACAGCAAATATCTCATATTTAAAACATAAATCCATGGTTTTACTGTAAAACCATGCAGAAGTCCCTTTTTCTACAGCTCGCCCATTAAAATTTCACACATGGGAAATTCAAGCACTAGACTCATGCAGACATGAGCTATAAACAAACTCTCTGAATTGGAAAGGCCCTGATTTTCACAGACACTTTACTCAGAAAGGCTTTGGGCTTAAAATGCCAATAGTTGAGAAATGGAAATTAGGTTGCAAGTTGCCGGTTGGAGATATGCCAGGTCTGTCCTGCTTTCCTTCCATTTTGCTGGGCTGGAGGACATTGACCAGGGATGGCCCTGAATCTGGATCAAGAGCTCACTTCAGCACAGTGAGGTGGCTTGCTGCTCATGTGAAAAGGTGCTGTGTTTTAGGGATTCGTAGTAGTTCAAACTTTAGGCAAAGGTTAAAGAGTACTCTCTTTTCAGGAGCCAGGTCCCATTTGAGATGGCAGGGTGAGCTCCACAATTCACGCACTTGTCTCAAAATTCTGCTCTACATCCCAACCAAGCTCCTTTCCTTTCCTACTCCCTCAGGGCTGCCCTCACTGCTTCTCCTACCTCTAGAAAACAGAGTGCATGTTCTTCCCAGCAGCACCCCACATTCCTGCCCCACATGTGTGTGCAAGGATGTTCTGATTAATTAAGAAACATTAAGAAATATTCATTAAGAAACAATGAAAGCTCCTCCCTGTGCCCTAGAAACAGTGAGTCCTGCTAGCCTTACAGGTTTATACTGAGTACCATCAGCCCTGCTGGCTCTGTGGGTAACAGAGCTCTGCAGACATCCCCTAAGGCCTTTCCTGCTGTCCTCTCTGTACTAATATGATATTTAGACTCCTCTGGCTCTAAGCAGATCATTTCCTTTCTCATTTGTCTCATCTCACAGAACCCTGGAGGTCTGCTCACATTTATTTTAGGCTTTGGTGTAGCTGATTTCCCTGTTTTATTCTGTTTTACCTTCATTCCTAGACAATTATGTTTCCCCTTCTTAGGGAGGACAGTTCTTGGATTAAATAAAACCCACGTGTTCTTACTGGTATTATTTTTGTTATCAGCACTGTACTCCTCATTCACGGGGATGATGGGTAGTCTGCCTTCACCAGCAAACTGACAACCCATGGAAAGGGTGCCCTAACTGTGCAGACATACATGCTGTGAGTCTGTGCAGCTCAGGTTTGGCTTGTAGGTTCCTACAGAGGTTGAACTAGGAAGGATTTCAAACATCAGAAAAGTAAACAGCTCTGCTTTCAAGCAGACATCAGCCAGTGTGGCCAAGACATGTTTGCCCTAGCACACAAGGAGCGCCTGGAAAACCACTGAGGGGGTTCCCCTGGGCATGATGGATGATACTAAGACACAATCCAATCCAGAATGAGGCCTTCTGGGTGAAAAAAGCCTGTCTCATGCCTAATCTGATTTCTTTGACAATCCAATATAATGACTAGTTTAGTGAATTCCCAGACCACTCGCATAGCCCCACAGGAGCAGAAAGCCATAGGGTTTCTCCTTTGAAGAGCTCAGTTTCTAGCCTTATGTCCATATTCCCTACATGGCACTGGAAGTGCTTTGAATTGAGTAAAGGGAACTGCATACTTCTGCAAAGCCTTGGAGAAGAAACTGCCTAGGGGTAGAGAGACAGCACAGACCAGCACAGCCTTCTTTCCTTGCTCTCCGTGCATAGCCTGAGCCCTTTCAATCACTGGGTAGATCAAATACGAAGCTCAAACCTGCTTCTAGGGCTGCTATGGAGCCATTAGAAGGTGCATCTTCAGTCCTTACTCCCTTTGCACTGAAGTCAATGCAACTTGGACATTGCCCACAATAATGCGAACACAGACATTATCTTTCACCCTCTAAGATATATCTCTATGATCCATGGACTGGGCTGACAAGGACATGACAAGGCTTATTTACTGGTAGGGGGTAACACTTTGCTCCCACAGCTGGAAGGCACAGCTCAGGCCCTGCAGACAGAAATACTGAGCAGAATATTATTCCATACATATAGCTGTAATTGAAAGAACAAGTGTGAGAGCTGCTCCCTCCCCCTCCCCATGCTTCAGGACAGGGATTATGGTGTCCAAGGAACCATAAAGGAGAAACTTTCTCGACAGTATTTCTAGTCTTCTCTGCAGCCTCTTATTGCTATTGTCCTGACAAGTGTAACTCATGTTTCAGTGTAAATCTGGACTCAGTATATCTGTCAAGTCCAAGTGGCAATGTTGGCTATATTGTTTGTAAATCCACTGAGAATAATGTATTTGTGCTTTGGGATGATGTCTCATCATGATATGGTGATACTCTATAGCCCAAGATTTGCTATTTGTGACAAAGACAGATCTCATGAACAGCAAGGCTGTTGGGAGATCTCTGAACTTAGGAGACATTCATAAGCTGGGGATCTTTCTAACCTACTCAGCCATAAGTCAGATACAGGAGAGGCAGTTTCTAGTGCTTTTCAGTCTAACCACCAAACACCATTAGCTACATATCTGGCCATATATTTGCATTCAAAACACCACACAGCTCAAAATAACTAAATGTAGAAAAGCACAGTCAAGAACTGCATATATTTGCAAGCCAGCCTATCATATTGATCCAACTACACTTAATATAGCAAGTGGAATAGTAAAAAAAAAAATAATTAAAAGAATTCCATGTCTAGAACAACTGCATTTATTATCCCAAGATTTAGAAAATGAATCCTTTTTATAATGAAATTCTGCCTTTTTCTTTGTTCAGCTGTAGTTTATTTATGGAAAGCTTAGAAAAATGTTGTCATCCTTATCTGTGGAAATACACATATGCCACATCCTTTAATTCTGTGCTGTGAGCAAAAGTTGTCTATGTGTGTATTTATGCATATGTACAAATCTGCATGTAAATTCATGCCACTCTAACCCTCTTAGCTAGTAAAAGAACTTACATCTGTTTCCTCTATCTCATTAGGAATTAATCACTTTGGACTTAGTAAAGTTGTTGAATTAATATATTTATCTCATTTTATCAAAGCAGCCTCAGAAATCCTGTCTTGTTTGAGGCCAGACAGTAAGAGGAGAACTGTTAAAGCACAGCCTCTGTATAGACCCCAGCAGAATTAGGAATTCAGCCTAAGCCTCTTGAGTCTCAGACTTGCTTCCCTGGCACTCAGACCACTTGTCTTGTATTAATTTAAATGCACATTCCTTTGAAACTTCTATTTTATCCTATAAGTTGTCTTACTTGCCCAGGGCAAGGGGAGTGATGGCTCAGTTACTGGAAGCTGAAGGCCTTCTAACTCTTCTGAACTGGAAGCTGAGTTAAAATCAGTATGAAACCAATGCTGCCTGCTCTACTGGGGAGTTGTACTCAGTGACACAGGGCATGCTCTTAGCCCTAGTTTCCCACAAATGGATCACAAACATTCCATTTCACAGGTGGATAAAAAAACAAAAAATAAAGTGAAGCAATGTGTCTTTGATCATAAAACATGTCTATGACAATGCAGTACAGGCCTCAGTTTCTCTCTAACTTATTTTGTCAGCTCCTGCAGGTGAAGCTACATGCACTCCACCTATGCTGGGTACTGTATGTTCAGATGTATAAGCAAATGTGTGTCATTTATTTGCTCTCCTGCCCATCTCTACATGTCTCCAAGCATAACAGCTGACCAGAACTGCAGATGGGTAAAGAAAGGTGCTTACACATGAATCAGTACATATTTGACAGCTGCCACCTCCCAAGACTATCGTACAGATGTGGACATCCAGAGCCAAGTCCTGCACTGGGAGAAGTGGACAGGGTTTCCCTGACATCAGCACTGTTGTGTCTCTTGAGCCACAGTGCATGCTTGGCTCACTTTCCATAGCCTCAATCAGGCAAAGGGCTTCTAAAGCAGCGTAAAAGAAGCATTGATGGGGTTGAACATAAAAAAGGTAGAATCAGGTCATTAAAGCTGACCATTTAAATCCAGCAGGTCACTGACTCTTTTGTGTTGATCTGAACTAGCATAATCAAAACCCGGCTGGATTCCTTTTGTGGTCTCTCTGTCATACATTACTTACCATCTGAATTTCCCTGCATTCAGAGAACACCCCCACCCCCACCCTCGCCCTGCTCTCTGAAGGAACAGTTAGTTTGAATAATGAGATCTCTTTTTAAGAACATTTTCTCAGAAATTCAAAATGCCAGAGACTGCACATCAGCATGTGCAATCTCAGCCATTCACGTATACACATCAGTGATTTTTACCATCTCTGATATGTCAATGCCTTTTACAAATTAAACTTAGATATATTTCTGCCCTTTAAAAAAACGTAGCATAGTGTGACTGCAGTGACAGCCCCACGCAACAGCAGAAGTTCTATTCCAGAGGTACTACTACCAAGAGGTGAGCTTGCCTGTAAACAAGAGGCTCATGCAGCCCATGGGCATGGTTTCTAGACACCATTTACATGAGGAGTCCTTAGGTTTTGTAAAGCAGATAACAGAAGGCCTTTTCTATGTGTTTTGTGACCCATATTTCAGATTTATTATTACCAAAGGACAGAAATTTCCCCTTTCATTACTAATCTTTAGCAAAATGTCATGGCCACCACCACTAAAAACACTAATACCAAAGCTACCTTTGGAGTCTTGAAAAATGCCATTCCAGTGGTATCTCCATTTCTGTCACACCTGTCTAGACATTTGCCTGGAGCTGGTTTCTGCTGCCTCAGGGGAGGCAGTACAGTTGTGCTGGCGTATGTTAGATGACAGGGACCTCCTGCAGTAAGGTTGGCTTTTCAGAACATTTGACTTCAGCCAGTGTTTTGGTAAAGAAAAGAAAATTGGGGGAAAATGATCCTGGAATCATAGAATCATAGAATAGTTAGGGTTGGAAAGGACCTTAAGATCATCCAGTTCCAACCCCCCTGCCATGGGCAGGGACACCTCACACTAAACCATGCCCCCCAAGGCCTCATCCAACCTGGCCTTGAACACCGCCAAGGATGGAGCATTCACAACCTCCCTGGGCAACCCATTCCAGTGCCTCACCACCCTCACAGTAAAGAATTTCTTCCTTATATCCAATCTAAACTTCCCCTGTTTAAGTTTGAACCCGTTACCCCTTGTCGTGTCACTACAGTCCCTGATGAAGAGTCCCTCCCCAGCATCCTGGAAGACAATCTCAAAAAATCTGGGATACTGCTGGAGACCTCGTGGAGTACTTTGAGCATCTACATATTTTGCAGCCAGGTCCTCTGATTTCTACATCTGATCAATGCAGCAGCCTGAAAACTAAGCAGCAAATATCTTTGAGAGCTGGTATCGTCTAACCATCTCCTCTATAGATGGTCATCACAAATGACATAATGTTTGGAGAATTATTTTTTGTGCTTTTTATTTATTCATTTATTTATTTACTATAAATTGGATTTCACTTGACTCTTCCTCACATATTCAGCTTCATGTGTTCTGATCTCCATGCTGATAGCTCAGGATGGGGCTGCAAAAGCTGTCCCAGTTGGAGACAACGGGAACAGTGGGAAGGGAAGGCAATGAGTGCTAGCCAGACTGCCACAGAAGGCAATTTGGGATGTTAAGTAAATTAGATGCTTCTGCAATAAGATCAGTGGCAAAACAGAACGGACAAATGCACTGTTGTGGTAGTAACAGTAGTAACTTGGTTGTGGTAACTGCATGTGGATGCCTCAAAACTCATTTCCCACACTGTTTGCAGTACCAGGAAAATAGTATTTTATCAGTGACATATATTCCTCTTAGATTTCTGAAGTTTTCTCTACATCTATAAGCACTTATCATACTTCTCCTTAATGATAGTTCCCCCTGCAGAGCAATGTCATGTGGCAAGAAGCACTGAATGGTTTGGTTGGTCCTAGAGCAGGGCAGCACAGAACAAGCAGGCCTGAATCTTTTAAAAGACTGCTGCCAACCACAGTGGGACCCGCGCCTTCTTGCATCAGCACTTAATTCACCCTGAAAAAAGCCTAACGATGGGCTGGAGTTGTTCTTAGTACAACTCTCTTGACTTCAGTTGAGTTCCCCTTGCAGTGAACTTGTCCTGACACACTCACATTGTGCAGCCAAGCCAAGCAACAGAGGCTCTGGCTGGCAGGCCGTAATCAAATCCCACTTCAAGTAACCCAGCCAGCCTGCTGCCAGGGGTGACGCAGCAAGGAGAGAGGCAGCATGCCAAAGCCATCTCCTGCAAAACTGTATTCTTCCCTGTTATTTAGTCATACAGATGCTGACAAATTTATTTTGAATCTTTAATTTTTACTGTCTGGGGCTACCTCACCAGAATTCAAAGCCCTTCTGATTAGACAGCCAGATCACCATCCATGAAACTCAACATTTGTTCTCCCACAGTGCTTGCTGTGGTTACAACCAGCATCAGGACTGATGTGAAGAAGTTTGTGCTTGCCCTTCTCTGGGTGACATTTGCAACAGTGGCTTTGGGAGGCCCTACTGCTCTCCTCTGTAAGGCAAGACTATGTTTCTGGTCCTGGGTGTGGCAGTTTCTGCCTTAGCAACACTAGAAGAACAAGCAAAGTCTGTTCTAGTTTGTCAAGCAGATGCTGAGGAAGAGATGTAAAGTCATTTACTTCTCTAGAAAATTCCAGCACGAGGACATAGAATCATAGAACAATTAGGGCTGGAAAGGACCTTAAGATCATCCAGTTCCAACCCCCCTGCCATGAGCAGGGACACCCCACACTAAACCATGCCACCCAAGGCCTCATCCAACCTGGCCTTGAACACCACCAAGGATGGAGCACTCACAACCTCCCTGGGCAACCCATTCCAGTGCCTCACCACCCTCTCAGTAAAGAATTTCTTCCTTAGATCCATTCTAAACTTCCCCTGTTTAAGTTTTAACCCGTTACCCCTTGTCCTGTCACTACAGTCCCTGATGAATAGTCCCTCCCCAGCATCTTTGTAGGCCCCCTTCAGATACTGGAAGGCTGCTCTGAGGTCTCCATTCATAAGCACTTCTGGGATGAAAACGCTTATTTCCCAGAGCAGCGACTAGACTCATTAGCCATTTGTAACTTCAATTCCTTTAGGATATTGTTGTGAAGAAATAAATGTACACTGCATAATATTATGCCTTGTGACAGGAGATTCTGTGTAGAAAGTGTTGGGGACAGGCACAAATTTACTGCAGGCCTGGTATGAATTTCCCTATTTCTTGGACAATACTGGAAGAAATCACTTCCCTGTGATTTGTTAGAGCTGAGGAATAAGATCAGTTCACTTTCTCACAGAAATTGCTCTCAGAATTTTCAGTGAATAAGATTCTTCCTTTCCTATGAAGAACTGTGACCAGCACTCTCCTTAGCCTTAAGAAAAGAAAGCTGGCCACAGCCAAAGTACAAAATGATGACATCTCTTGCAGACTTTTGATGAAAAAGTGAGTATTTTTCACCAGAAGATAAGCACTTCCATACACTAAAAATACTTGTGGGAGCTTTTACCTTCCCCCCTGCCAAGGAGAAAGCCTTCCCCTTTCCTCTCCCAATTAATACCAATGGCAAAACCAAAGTGCTATGGCATTCTCTTAACAGCCCAGGTGATGCCCAAGACAGAGGAGACAGACTTGGTCGAGTGAGGTTTGTCTTTAATGAAAGAACGATTCCTTGTGTTCTCTGTTTCCTAACAGAGATGAACTCAGACTGTATATCTCAATGATTGCCTAGCTGCCGTGATTGTGGAGTGATTGGGTTTGGTCACTTTAGAGCTCCCTCCAGGTCTGTATGCCCTTTTCAGCTGCTGAGAAATAATTAGGTTTGGGAAACTGAGCCTAGACTTCCTGAATTACAGCAGTGGGTGCCTAAACACTACTCACGAATTCTTGACAGCATTCTGCAAATACTCTACCTTGCATGAACCACAAGTCTTAACTGAGACACCATTCAATCTGCTCTGCTATGCCTGATTTGCATTCAAATTTTCTGTGCTCTGTTTGTTTCTTATGAATGCAACAGAGTAGTCAGTGTGCATCCCAGGGTGGTGTACTGGAAGCTGTATTTTGAAGCCTGTGATTTAGAAAAAGCCGGTAAAAAACCTTTTGATCTCTGGGCTCAGATTAGATGCGTTTTGCTTTGATAAAGGGTACCTATTTGTTTTGTGTATTTTCATATTTTATTATTTAAAATTAAACTTAGCTGTGGCTGAATAGACTGACTTCATACCTGGTAGAAACGTCACTGTCCTGTATTGCAGGTACAAAGATGAAGCTGTATAGTAGCTTAGTAATAACTCTGTGCTTCCAGAGAAATGCAATTGTGATTTACAAGTTAGTAAATCTTGAAATATAATAAAACACTGTGGTTTTGTTGTTGTGGGAGTGGCCTTTTAGAGGATATGAACTCCAAGACTGATTATTTCTCATGGCAGTACCATAGCCCCTGCAGGTAGTCACCCAGATAGTCCCAGCCCAGTTAGCAGGGATTACACACCACCATCTCCCCGTGTGGTATATAATATTCACTATATATTATACATATGTAGTATATATTATATTAATAGATAGAGCCATCTACACTTACTATGCATTACATAGTAAACGTAAGAAATTATGCGTAATCTAAATAGATTATATAAGTGTAAATAGGTACTACAGTAAACATATTAAAGTGTAAATAGAGATAAGCATAAAGAGATATACACAAGTGTAGCTAGATATGTATGTAAACGTGTATATGTCTAAATACTGTGTATTATGAGTGGAAATGAGTAACATATATATATACACCATATATGTTCAAACCACACACATATGTGTAAATAGATACATAAATGTAAACGTCTATGGTATATGATGTTTTCAAAATGCAAAGAAACTCTGTTATAGAACAGCTTTAAACACCCCATGACTCTTCTAAATAGCTACTGAAGATAAAAAAGAGTTTTCAAAAGCTGCCCCTTTGCCCTTCTCTTTTTCCGTTTTTCCATGCTGTTTTGGAGCCGATTTCCCCAGATGGGGACTTTCCTCTGCAGGGCCGTGCACATGGGGTGGAAGCTGCTGCCATGGCATAAGGATATTCCAAACCCACTGATTTTGATTCTGCAGTGGTTTAAAACCCAGTTTGGGGCTCCTGGGACAGCCAAATCCACCTGGCTTTATGCAACAGAAAGCAAAAAACCCACACCTCCTTTTCATGAACAAAACCAAAAATTAGCAATTTCTATGCTGTGGGTATGCAGTAGAAGAAACCTCCAGCTGAATATTTTTTTTTCAAAAGCAAAAAATATATGTTTCTCCCCAATTTCTATGTTACGGGAAAGCAAACAAAGAAACCCAAAACAACCCCACTGCTGGGGTGCAACTCTGCCAGTCTGAGGGGCACCACTGGGAGTTATCTGATGTGGGTCAGTCATCTGGAGTGGGTTATACACTGCAATTAATCCAGGTGAGCTTTCTGCTGTGGATTACCCTGGATGGGCTCTGTGGTTAGATCATCCCCATGTATGACCCCCCACGCAGGGTTTACCCACTTACCCACCCCCTGTGTGTGTTGCTCCAAATGCTGTTGCCCAAAACATATCCCTACGCCATATCCCCTTCCTCACCCCAGTCCTCTTCATTTTTTCATGTGAGTTCTTTCTTCATGAGTTTCTCCCCTGCCCCCAACTCACATCCCCCATAACCCCTCTGCATCCAGATCCCAGATGCTTCCTCAAACCCCACTGCTTGCACATTGCCCACCCCTCTCTCTCTCCTCCTACATTTTAGAGCAGGGAACAGTGCTTGCCACGCAGGGATACGTTAGCTCCTGCGGAGCAGCACTTGCACTGCACCAAGAGCTGTTCTGCTCCTTGCAGCAAAGTGCAACTGCAACGCTCACTGCCAGGAGCAGCAAGGAGTGGAGAGCTATGCTCTTGCACAAAAGTGGAACATCCAGGGCTCTATGGTCACCTGCTAAGGACATCCACTACACCAACGTGCCACTTTGCTTTCCTTGCTCCATGGCCAACTACTTTGCACGCTGTTAAGAAATATCATGCAGTGTCTCTTCACAAGACAAGCTCTGCACGGGAAGTGTTGCCTGTATGCAGGACTACAGGAGCAGACAGACGTGAGGAAAAGTGCAAACGCCGCCACCACAAAGCCCAATGATATCCAGTGTACCATTCATTTGCAGATCTACCTCTTGTCTCTGGTGTGCCTGGACCCGCTGTTAGCAGCTCAATGTAGCTGCCCCTCACACACACAGCGCTTCAGCCTCTTCCCTCCTGCCTTCAGCATGTTGCCTGTGCTGCCTTTTTTCCCCATTTCATCTCTTGCTAGCACCTGTTGTCTCATTGCTGTCACTCCCACAACCACGATGCCACATGCAGATGGATGCAGCAAGCCTGGAGGAAGGAAAATTGTTCCCCAGGTTCCCTGTGCTGGTTCTCCTGCCCAGGTAATGGGGTGGGGGAATGCAGGCAGGAACTACCCCCAGATTTTCAAAGCACTCAAATGCAAAGGCCAGGAATGGTCAAGCCACTGGGGGGCTTCCGATACAGAGGCAGTGAACGTTACTGCCTGGCTGCGAAGGGGATAAGGGCCCCACTAGGCCGCAGTTACCGTCTTGAGAGGGTACAAACGGCCGAGCGCGGCCGCGGCTCGGAAATAATCGTTGAGGTGGTGCTGCCGCCCGGCGACAGAAAGCCGGCACCGCAGCCGAACCGCAGCGGCACCGCAGCCGAACCGCGGCGGCACCGAGAGCAGCTCATTGCGCTCGCGGCTGCCGCCCGGTGACCCAATACGGCACTGCAGCACCAGCTAAACGCATGCGCAGTAACGCCCACTACAGCGCTCGCTGCTGCCGCCCGGTGGTCAAAACGCGCTCCTGCAGCCCGCGTTCCCGCAGGTATCGGCAGTGCGTTCGTTGCTGCCTCCTGCTGAAGGTACGCCGCCAGCGCCCCGCTTGCGCGCTGCCGCCGAAGCGCGATTCTGCAGCCCGACCTCCGCGCACCGCTTCTGGCCCCTCAGGCGCGCCATCGGCGTCCGCCGCATGCGCAGGAGCAGTACGGCGGCGTGGTGGGCGCGGGTCCCCTGCAGCTGCCTCCAGCTGCAGCACCTTCCTTGGAGCCTGCCGCAGAGCAACTAAAGCGTGGCGTGAAGGCGGGGGCCTGGCGCCTTCAGCAGCCCCTGAGCAAGGAGCGTCTCCAAGCAGAGGCGACCTGCGGTAATAATTGTCGCTGCTGCTGCTTTCTCTCTGCCAGAAGCCGCGCTGAACGTGGGATTGTCCGTTCTTCGCCTGGGGATGCCCAAGGTTGCAGCTGCCCCAGGCTTGCCTGGGCTGTCAGAGCCCGGCCTCTTGTTCTCCTTGCGGTGTGGTACCAAAGACGGACAGGCGGAGCACTGACTGGCTCCAACCACATTCTGCTTTTAACACCACAGGTGCTAAGCAAGAGCTATTGAAAGAGTGTTTCACGACAATTTCGTTCCTGGTGCAAGACATTTAGTATCTCAAATGCTGTGCTTTACTTCTATGGCTGAGTTTCAAGTAACAAGCAACTACAGAATAACCATTTTGTATTTAACCTCTGAAAGCATACACAGCTCCTATCACCCAAAAAAAAAAGGAAAAGAGACCCCAACAGACAGACCCAAGACAAACTTCATCCCATTACTGCCCTGCCCCTCCTTCTAACAGACTTTAGCAGAGCAATTTTAAACCAATGATCTTTCATTTACATATCACAAAATTCATCTCATTTTCTGGATAGCACTCAACCTCCCCCAGAATCACCTGCTTCTGTATAATGCCATCTTGCGTACTGATTCCACCCATTTGGACAGAATGACACACTTCCATACAACACAGCACCTGGAAAAAGCACCTCCGTTGCAATGCTCACTTTCCTGAGAGGCCCCGCTTGACTGAGCACAAAAGATCACCATGATGTTCCAAAATATAGTTCCAATACTAAAGGCAGCTCTTTTTCCAAACATGTAAAAACAGAATGCATAGATAAGGCAATGGTATTTGAGACACATTTCATGCAGTTGGCTTTTAATATAAGTATTCCAGTACTTCCTTGATTATGCTTTAGAACCAAAGAGTTTATATTTCTTCTTAGTGTTCCTTATACAAAGAAAAAAAAAAATTACAGTGATACTGAAATGCCGTAAAATATGGAATTCGTTTCTACTGTAGTTCAGATCCAAGTAAACATCACATTTTATATAAGAATTACCTTTATTAACCTTACTTGAATTCTTCCCTCCTTCTGTTCTCCTCATAGGAAGTAAACAATAATGTTATCCCCTAACATACCTGGAAGAATATCTCATAATGGAAAGTTACCTGTCTGTAGTCTAAAAATCCTGATTAGCAAACAATTTTGACAACTTGCATGCATCTACAAGATAATCCAAAAGGGCTGACTATATGTAGCTGTTGCTGAAATAGTTAATATTTCAAGAGAATGATGATTAAATCAGAACTGGACAGAAAAATCCTCATCAAGAGTCACTAAGTAAAAGACAGCATATACAAATCTCAAAAGTTCTATGCATTTTATTGATTTCTGAGTTCTCGAACAATGGTATTAACAGGCTGGATTGGTCTAGTCGTGAAACTACTAGGAACTGTTTGCATACCTATTATGCTAGTTAACCAATAATATAGAAAACAATGCATATGGTGAAATGCTGGGTACCTTACATCTAATTGTTCCCCAATTAACTTTAATGAGATGAGATTTCTTTAAGCAAAGGAACCCTTAAAGCAAGAATTGTCATACCAGGTAATTATGCTAGTCTTGCCAATAGCCTGAAAAACACCAGTAGCAGCATTTTGCACTAAAAGAATAAATAGGGAAAATTGTTTAGGGGATCTTTCTAGAAAATAATACTATCATTCAGCAACATATTGTAACCATGTGATTCTACTTGATGTAGTAAGTGCATGCTGGCACAAGGTAACTGAATCTATCATTACAATTTTTGTTGCATGTGTAGCTGGTGATATTTAGGCAATAATTCTTAATTACTAATATATTAAACCCAAATGCTTCCATCTTGTAACTGGCCAATACTTCCATTCCACAAAGCTCTGGTTGCTTGAGTTTAATCACTGAAGTAATTGAAAGAGAAGATGGATGCAAAGACTGCAACAGCAGCTGCTATTACCACACCTAAAATAACAAAGGAAATGCATTCAGTGAGTGGCACGTGCAGCAGTCAGGACAAGCTAGCGTGTGGAGAGCAGGGTCAAGGTGAATGACAGGAGGAGAAACAGCCACCCCAGAAAAACTGTTTTACCACTGCTTAACCTAAATCTAAAGCTACCATGTCAGATAATTACATTATAAAAGTTCCACATGACATTTCTAATCTGAGCAGGATCCTTTCACCTGTAAGTATGCTCACAGCATGCTTCTGTAGTACCTTGGCTGTGTCCTGGCCCCCTAAAATAAAGCACTGACTCTGCACTACAGCTCAGTTCTAGGAATCAGACTAGGAAAAATAACAAAAAAATTTAAGCTTGAAGAAACAAGAGCTATTAAGTTTTTTCTTTAAAACTACATTAACTCTCTTTGTAGCACAACATTTTCCTATTAACATGCTTGTTACTGATGCAGTTGAGAAGATGACACACAAAAAACTCAAAGCCCCTGAATGATTATATTTACTGCTACTCCTCCTTAATCTTCCAGTTAGCATGTTCTAAGAATTAATAGAAAAAGAAAGTTATTGCTTTGTTGACCAAAGTGCAACTGTCCTTTAACAAAAAAATACACAAAAACCCCCCCTCGAATAGAACTGTACTAAGTGCAAGCAGGTAAGAGCCAGATGAGAACTGTACTAAGTGCAGGCACATGAGAGCTGGACCAAGGAGGACCAATGGAGAAACTGTATCTGAAAGAAGACTGTGGCTGGTGTTCCCTGAATTACCAAGGCTGACAATTAGCACTCAAGCCCATATGTACCTGTCAGCTTCAGATGAAGATTAGTGAGTCACTAACTGATTTATGGATGCCTACTTGACAAAGCCATTCAACTGTGTTTGATTTGTTTGGTATTTTTTCTTTTTTTTTTTTTCCTTTTTTTTTCAAGTATGGAATTATGAAAGTGGTGACTCTCCAAAAAAGAAATAAAGCTATATGAGTCTTTTGTATTGACTTGAAGGCTGAACAAATGCAAACACTGCTTTTGTTCCAACAATGGGCTGTGGTTTTTTCTGCCCCAGAAACACCCTGCACCTACAATACCGATAAGGGGACTCATTTTAGAAAAGTATTGTACTAATCTCACTTGTTTGCCAATAATGCTGTAGAAAGTAACAGTACAGAAGGGACCCATTATAGTTTTTGCAATAGCAGAAATTAGGGAAGTAACATACCCATATTTTGCTGAAGTTTCAAGAGCAATGTTGCTTTTGTCAGCTGTTTCTGTTGTGTGTCATCCACGTTGTCAGTAACTGGACAAATACCAACTGCACAGAAAGCAAATGAAGTAGTAAATACCAGTTCAAAAGCTAACAGTTGTGTTTCACAGCTGAATTAATACAAAATGTCAAGAACTCCAGATCAACTTTATAAAATACATTTATGGTAGAAAAAAATGGCTTATTGCAGTAGAAATCATGCAGTAGAACAGCATAGTGCTAAACTATTCTGTATGTCTGGAAGAGTAAAAATAAAGAGAAAAATACGTTTGGGAATGAGTCCCTTTTCCAAAACTCATCTTCCACATCCTACTTCCAGAGCAATATATCCAACCCCCTTCACATAACTTACAGAGAATTTGACTACTCTGAGAGGGAACCATCAAAATGAACCAGGCCTTCCCGAGGAACCGGCAGCTCAGGTGACCCGAGCAGCTGACTCACAGAGGGCAGCACCAGGAGGGGCAGCGGCAGATTTAAACTGGTGATTGTCAGCCACTAATGGTCATTTGCAATGGGTGTTTTTTAGAGAAGAAACTATCAAATGCCTCTCAAGCCCACTTCATCTTATATATATAGTTTCATCTTATTTTTTCTGTGTGAACAAAAAAACACCCTCATCTGCTTAAAATATGAGAATTCTTCAACTAAAGGAATTATTAATTATTGCAAGATAGCTTTAACTAGTACAATAACAGCACCACGTTCTCTCCAAACTACAATAGAGTTTTCAATTCCCTAAAATAACATTCCACTTTCAGAAAAGCTGACCACATTTCTTGGGTCACCTTTGAAGTCTAGATCCAGCAGTTTCTTTCTGCTTTAGTTTTGTTGAACAAGTAGGGTAAGTTGTGCCCTCTAACTTTATGTTTCTTTGTACCTTCATAACAACTGTTGCACTTTTCTGAAGATAACTTTTGAAGCTGTACATCAAGACAACAGTGCTTGCTTGCTCAGGGAGGAAAAAAAAAAAAAGAAAAAGAGAAAAAGAAAGGAACATCCTAAAGCTACTTTGTTACCAAAGGCATTTATGCCATTATGTTATCGAAGATTTGCATGTGAAGCAGCTGTAGTATAAATCACACAGAGTTTTCAAAAGCAGATGCTTTCTAGTGCCAATTAGATGAATTCCTAATTTTTCATTAATTCTTCAATTTGCTAACAAAGATGAGGGAGCGTTTACCACTACTGAAATCTTATTTATGTTTATCCACTCAGAGTATTTAACGTATCGCCCCCACCTCCTGCACCAAGGAGGAGCAAGGATTTAGTAAAGCCAATCATAAAAGCAAAGCTTTCAATTGCTTGTAGAAAAGCACTAAATACCTTGAAACTACACTGTTTGGGCTATTTATAGCTTTCAATTATAAGTAGGTCAGTTTTATGTTCTATTTTCCATGCAACGATTTTAAAGCATGACCCAGTAGTGACCTCACTAGAGTGTTGTATTAGGAATCAAAAGAATAAAACTATAGGAGACAGTGGCAGAGGCTGGACTAAGTAAGCACATAAACCCAACCTTCTCAAAATACCTTTATTTCACATATTTTGACTAAAAACTGTGTAAAAAATAAACTTTGCTATACTGATTACATCCTCCTCTTCTCAAGTGCTGTTTCAGAGAGCAACAACAAAAAAAGGAATTCTTTCAAAAGCCTGCTCATGTTCTGGTATTTTAAACAATTCTTTTTATCAACAAATCTTCCCTGGAATTTCACTATGGATAGCATTTCCAGTTAATTGAAGGTTGGTGCCTAACACCACAGAAATCATGATGCAAAGATAAAGGCTGTTGTCAAAATTCACCACAAGCACATTTTTACACCATTACTAGATACTGATTAATTATTAATAAAGACAGAGCTAAGCTTTGAGAGACAACAAATGCTACACAAATTAGAATGATGCACTGAAAAAGCCTTTACGCAAGGGAAACCCCCAAACTCTCATTGTGTCACAAAAACATTTTAACGCAATACTTAGACACTTCATACCTAAGTACCAACAAAAAAAAAATCAAATTGCAAAATTAATGTTTTTTCTTAGAACGCAGAACGCTTTTCTTACACAGTTAACAAGTCTCATTTCTAAAACAGCTTTTCTGGCATTAATAAAAGTGTATCAATAACTTGTTATTTTAACAAACCACAAGTTAATGATGCCATAACAATAATTATGATAATCGAACAGTGTTGTGCTGATAGTATTATTACTATCATCACTATAAGCAGAACCTGTTCTATGGACATACTTTGTGGTTTACACTGGGACATGGGCAGTCCCATTTTTTCCCAAAATCGTTTTTGTATGCTTTTCCCTCTCTTCTGCTATGCACTTGCCTTAATTTGCCCTTTTACTCCACACACACCTACCTCTCTAACCAGCAAGCCACAAGAACACAGAAGCACATTTTGCTGACATAATTTTACATGTATTAGTGGTATCAAATCTTTGTATGCATCACTGTAAGTCTAGTCATCTTCTTTTCCTAGCTTCAGACCATACATCCTTGTATCCGCAATAAAGCTAAATTGAATCATCTTCTCCCTCCCAAGCTTATCTCTGCTGCTGAAACATTAATTTCCCTGAGTTACACTAATTCCTTAAAGCTCAGTAATAATTAGCTTTAAGATTATTAAAGTTACTCTTATAATTCAAGAGAAATTTTTATTGGCCTTCTTGTTTTTCTTGAGGTTCTTGAGCTATGTTCATCTTTTACTCTTCAAGATAATGAGTCAGATTAACAGCTAACAGGTTTAGTTAAAGCCAGGGGAAAACCGACTAATTTAGAAAGATGTAGGAATTTACAGTTAGCTCTGAAATCAAAAAACTCAAAAACCCAACCAAACAAGTAGGTCAAGGAAGTATCAGTAATCACAATTTGCCCTACAAAGCAAGTTCATGGCTACATTTCTCATTTTTTGCCCCTAAATATCAACATCAAAAAGTGATCACAGTTCTTATCTGAGAATGTGTTATTTTTTCTTTTAAATTATAAAACTGTAACTGCTGCTCATATTCATGCTGATGGGACTAAAACAAGGGCAGAAATCTCTTCCATAAAATCACAGGAAGTATTATTAGATGCGTTTCAATTACAGATTTGACTCCTACATTGAAATTAAAGTCGGGGGGGGGGGGGGAGAGAGAGAAAAAGCACAACAGGAAATCCTATAAACAAATAATCAGGAAAAGGAATTCAGTAACTAGATTATAGCAAAATATCTGTATTAAAGGAATATAAAAGTCTCATAATCAGAACATAAACTTAGAAAACATTCAGTAGAAAAATAAAAGCGCTCTCAATTTTCTTTCCAGTTCTGGTGAATCATAAAAGTTCAGTTTGGGGCATTTGATACATAAATTAAAATACTCAAAGAAATAATGGTACTTTGCATTTTTTAAAAGGTTTTAGCATGGGAACTTTCTGAAAAACATATTAGACTATATGTATTTTTTCCTACTAGCACTTTTAAAGTATTTTTTAATTATTCAGTGGAAAAACAGTAGAATTGACTAAAGCACACAACTTCTAACTTATTTTAAGTAGTGTAAGAGTTACTCAGCTTTAAAAACATTGAACTCCTGAAAAAATAACCAGAATACAAAGCTTTACTGGTTTTTTTTTACAGTTTACTTGCCAATATAGAAACACTTCTTAACTCATATACAGAATAAAGTGAGCAAACCTTGTTTAACCATATATTCATGTATCTACTGCAGCTCATGAGCTGCAAACATGGTTGGACAGATAATGCAGTGAGAGAGCAAAATACCCGAGAAGAGAAAGAGATGTCTCTTAGAAGCCAATCACAGAAACCACAAGAACCCTTGCCATTTTTCACAAATATATTTCAACTGTAATCTGAAAGATCATAAGATTGATATAAACCTTTAGAGCTTCATATGAAGTAAGCAAATTTTAAGCATATCCGTATCTGGATAAATCTGGCCTATGTCATTAGTCAACATTTCATAATCCATGATGCAGTCTGTCCTGGTTCTCAGGTACTGTATTTACCTGTGTTAATTTCCTCTGCTATATGGATATCTTCAGCTTGCACAGATTGATCCAACATTTCAACAAAACGTTCCTGAATTTCTCCAATAGCTTCCTCACCAAACCTATAGTCACTGAGCATCACACTGGATCCAGCAACAGGGACAAACAGTCTTTGAGGTAGGCCATGATATTCCCTCTCAAAATCTAAAAGGGAAAAAATACCATCCAAAAAAAAAGCTCAAGGTTTCATGTTTCATGCATGGCTTGTTTAGTTGTTACTGTTTTATGAAAATTTGGGTGTTATTACACTGATTTATGTTCTTACGTTAGTGTCCCTAGAAATACCTGACAGACCTTCGAAGCAGACCATAAAATGTTAAATAGACCTTTTTTTTTTTTTTTTTTTTACGTTTAGAACAGTCTGGGAAAGGCTGCAGGTAAAATTGTACACAGAAAAACATACAATTTCAACACCATAAAGGACTGCAAATTTTTGGCTGCTATATGATATACTTAAAGCCATAAAGTACAGGTGCAACCTAAAGAGGAAACTGAAAACTGCATGCAACTGAAAAGTATAAATTATGCAGTTTGGATAAAGTTGGCTAACACCAAACAAACCATGTTATCCTAAACTAAATAGTAACTCTGACCAGGAATCATTTTTCCTTCTGCAATCAATCTGTTTTGAGTTCTATTTTGTTCTAAAATCTCTACCAAAAATAGTATCTTTTAAAAGGCCTTCCTTTAAATAAGATTTTCAAATTTTTATTTCAATTAACTAGTAATATTTGGTTTAAAACCAAACAAAAAAACTCCTAAACCCAATGAAACAAAAAAACCCCACAAAACAATAGGAAGGTAACTTGATACTATTACACTAACTAAAAGAAGTTTAAAGAATCACCTAGCATGAGCTAGGAGATCCAGTCTCAGCATATACCGCCTTAGTTTTTAGCATAATCACAAGAGAAAGTTTTATTTTCATTAGGTCAATTTGGATTGCATTTTTGCCACTGCATGGTGCCCTGTTAAATTCAAGTTAATGCAATACAGTAATTATTCCCAGTGCTGAAATAAGATCTACTAATTTAAAAGACACAAAGCCTGTAAAATACTACTTGAAAAGCACTAAATTCAGGAGGCAGAGATGACACAAACTTTGTAGCTGTATAGTTAGTAAAAAAAAAAAAAAAAAAAAATCAATTAAGGATACTTGTTCACATCATAATCACCATATTTTATTCAATGGAGATGAACAGTACTGAACTTTAGAGCTCATGTTCACTAGCAGTTGTAACATAGGTAATATGAAAACACGGAAGGCCATGTCCAACTGGTTCTTTTGATCCTACCAAGTTTTAGTATACTTCAATATTAATAGGAATACCATACAGTGCTAAAAAAAAATGAAATTTAAAATGTGCAGGTTACAGTTAGAACTTCAGTGACAGGAGTTTCAACATGGATTTAAAAAAAAAAAAAAAAAAATCCAAGCAGTGAGAAAGACACAGAAATTGCATTTTGTGGTCATGAGATCTGAATACAAAGTTGGCGTGAAAGCCACGGTGCCAAAGAACATATCTGAACTTGATTGAAATTCTCCAGATTTAAGAAAAAGTCAAGGCTGACAAACAGAAATTGTGCCATTTGCTTGTTATACTGCTCTAACCATACTGAGACTTCAGTATACCAGCAGAATTTTCCCCAACAACCAAAATTCACTGGTCGTTGCAGTGAATTTGGGTGGCTGTTGGGATTTTGTTTGGTAGGGTATTTTTGTTCGTTTGTTTGGTTTTTATAATTCATACCTTTTTTGTGAGGTCCTTCATTTATAATCAGATCTTCAAATAGTATTTCACACCGATCACTCAATGTGTTTATTATGTCTCTTTTCAAAGCCTATAAGGAAAAAACAAAAACATCAGTAATACAACCCATGGTGAAAAAATAGTTTTTCCCAGAAAATAAAAACTCTAAACTCTAAAGAGAATTTTTAAAAGTCCAATAAAGAGGAAGCCAACATCAAAAGAATTAAAATAAAAAAAAAATAAAAAAAAAAAGAAAGCTGAGGAAATTTTTAGTATTGTTAGGATAAGAACTGGCAACTTCTAAACACTGCCATTAAAATCAAACAAAAATAATCACAAGGCATTGACTCAATAAGGAGGGAAATCACTGAACAAGTAAATATACATTTTCCCCTCCACATATAAAAAAAATATATTCTGCAACCTTTGTTTAAGAAAATTCTTCAAAGCCTAATCACTTTGACAGTTTGGGCAAAGATTCACTAGAGAACAGCCTTAGGAGACATACCTGCTAGAAATGAAAAAGGAACCTAATCCACCACATTACACACAGATGACTTCTAAAACAATCCCTGTGTTCAAGGGGGTGAACATCTTGACCTCAGTTTAGATCATATCATTTTGGCAAAGAAAAAAAACATATGATAAATTTAATGTTATTTCAGAAAAAATGTTTCTGATGCACTAAGAACCTTTTCATTACCTGAATAGCTTCTTTAACTTTAGGCTTGTTGTTATGTGTGTAGGCTCTGCATTTCACAGCACCTTTGAGATTTATGGAACCACTGCAGACCTGGACTGTAGCTGTTGATCTACGACTTGAACCCTGGGACTGAAAAATAAACATGTTTCAGTTTTATCTTGTTACCAAGGTACTTGCAGCATAAGCAGCAAAAAAAAGACCTAAGAAATTAATAGCATAGAATCATAGAACGGTTAGGGTTGGAAAGAACCTTAAGACCATCTAGTTTCAACACCCTAGACTACATCACCCAAAGCCCCGTCCAACCTGTCCTTGAACACTGCCAGGGACAGAGCATTTACCACTTCTTTGGGAAAGCTGTTTCAGTGCCTCACCAGCCTCACAGTAAAGAACTTCTCCCTTGTATCTAATCTGAACTTCTCCTATTTAAGTTTAAACCCATTACTTGTCCTATCACTACAGTCCCTGATGGAGAGTCCCTCCCTGACATTCTTGTAGGCCCCCTTCAGGTATTGGAAGGCTTCTAGCATATCTTAAGATGTTTACACATAATTTGTTTTCCCTTATGATTTATAATTTTTTATTTTTTTTCCTTGTTAGGTAAGACTGAAAATATTTCTTCTTGTCCATCACAGAAAATTTATCTACTTTTCCAGTCATTCAATATCTTGCAATTTAAATACTTGTGTCTTTAAGACTTCTAATACTTTCCAGGCAAATGGCCTGTGGCTTATATTAG
Organism: Psittacula echo; assembly: GCF_963264785.1. NCBI lineage: Eukaryota > Metazoa > Chordata > Aves > Psittaciformes > Psittacidae > Psittacula > Psittacula echo. The sequence continues at coordinate 26,220,958 of NC_137740.1, read as the reverse complement.
TATTGCAATCTATAAATCTTTTTCAGATTATCTTTTTATAAACAATGAAGTTTGTAAGTTTACTGTAAAGTCAGCATAACCTACAGTATCGTGAGAGCCATCCCACCAGTCAGTCCTAAATTACAAAAGTGGTCACATTTACAACTATGTCAAACTGTTGCCTAGAAATAGTTGACCTAATTACCAAAACAAGTGTGTTGTATGAAGCATTCTATAACAAAACCTGGAAACAGAAGAATGCATAACTTCCATGTGAACTGCATAAATTACTTCTGCCAAAATAAAAAGCTTTCCTCTCACTGAGGCAATCAGCCATTGCAACAATGTAACAAGAGAAGCTGAGATACTCATCAAATACTTAAACTGGCATTTTAGGCATTTCTGAAAGTTTTTCCTAAACATAACTTTAGAGAATCCAGGAACTACCTGAAAAAATGGGATAGCCCGTGCTGTGCAAGCAGCCTACAAAAACAGTGTCTGTACACGTCTGGACCTTAGGATTTAGACTGCGACACCTAACTAAGGGTTCAAGTCACCATAAGTTATGGTAGAGAGGAAACTCCTGACAGACCTAACAGCTCCAGGTTATGATTCAGTTTACAGGATCTGTATCTTCATCCAGAACTAGTGATGGAACTTCAGACAAAAGCATTCAAGTAAATGTCCATAGCTAGTCATGGCAAGTTGAAGAGGGAAATTCTGTACTTTAAAATGGTGAAAAGTCACCTTAAAATTAATGTATGCAGGAATCCTACTATTAATTAGTTTGCAGGACTTCACTTCTATAACCAGTTTTTCAAATTTTCCTTGCAGCTGTACTGTGCAATTCTTAATGTGGCTATCACACAAGAATTTCTAAAGACACAAAATATGCAGATCAGTCCACAATGAGTTTCAGAGTCAATATCCATGGGAGAAAACCAAAGTCTTAGGATTAAGTAAGCTGTATTTCTAGATAGTAACTCAGAATGTCATTTTATTTTTTATTCTATTTTAGAAGTTAACAGCAAGCCTATACTTGACAAACCTCTAAATACTTACCAGCTGTGTCAGAACTTTGACATCAGAAAACTGAGAGCTGGACTGAGTATTTCCTCTTGACTTTTTCTGAGGGGAAAACAATTCTTTGTGTCAGGAAGCAGGAAAAATAAATAAAATCTCCCTGAATCAAAGTCTCCTTACTATAGTATAAAATGTGCATTTGTTTACAGCTTTGAAGAGAGAAAATGGCACATAGAAAACAGCCATGAGAAGATAATTACAAAACTAAAAGGAGAGATGAACGCATCAGCTAAACAAGGTGTTTACACTGCTTGTTATTCATTTAGACATACATAGCTCTTAGAACTCTCATCACCTGTATTCGTACCTTACTCATGTTCTTTAATTAGGAGACAGCACATAGAAAAATTTTTAGTCAGACTTCACATGTAATTATTGTGTTCATATTGCCAGAGGAGGAACAGGCAATCTGCAGCAATGAAGATGGGAACACAAGCAATCCTGCATATTAGTTACCTGAAATAGGCCAATTAGATCAATAAATATTTGTCCTGGGTTCAGCAGTAGCAGTCATTTTTCTCCTTCTTAGTAGCTGGTGCAGTGCTGTGGATTTGACTTTCAGCCTGGGAACAGCACTAATAACACCGATGTTTTTAGTTGGTGCTCAGTAATGTTTACTCTGACCAAGGACTTTCTGAGTCTTACGCTCTGTCAGGGAGGAGGGGAAGCAGGGAGGAAGCAGAGACAGGACACCTGACTCAAACTAGCCAAAGAGGTATTCCAAACCACAGCACATCATGCCCAGTATATAAACTGAGGGCAGTTACCTGGAAGGGCTAGATCACTGCTTGGGTCGGGCTGGGTATAGGTCGGCGGGTGATGAGCGTTTGTATTCTCTTCCCTTATTTCCCTTATTATTATTATTGGTGGTAGCAGTAGTGGTTTTGTGTTATACCTTAGTTACTGGACTGCTCTTATCTCAACTGGTGGGAGTTACATTCTTTCAGTTCTCCTCCCCATCCCTCTGGGAGTGGGGGAGGAAGCAGGGGGAGTGAGCAAGCAGCTACATGGTTCTGGGTTGCCAGCTGGGCTTAAACCATGACAATATTGTACAGAAGATGACCCAGTCAATGCTTTAGCACAACTGGAGGTTCTAACTACCTATCTGTTAGAGTTCAATTCCTCATTGTTTGGTACTCACCTGCCCTTCCAGTAGTTCTGCATCATTGTCTTTAACTTGTCCATTGATCAGAAAAACACTGTCTTCTATCTGTTTTGCCCATCGATTTAACCCATTCTTTAAAAAAAAGTGAAAACACAGAACTCTTTCAAAGAGGAAATAGACTTTAACAAAAATTGGGTAGTATCATGCTGAAAATGATAGAAATACATGTTTCAACAGTTCCTCTGAGAGTTTTAAAGCATCTAAAAAATCTGTCTATATATTTTTCCAAAGCTAAATCTTAAAATCAACATATTCAGAACATACCCATCAAGAAACAGGCATTTCAAAATATTGAAGTGATTTGATTTTTTTAGAAGAGGTATCCAGCCTATGGAAAGTCAATTCATACTAAAAGTGCCTCATAACCCTGTTATGCTTGGATGTAACCTTTTACTAAGTGAAGCAGAAGAGACTTTAGTTGGAATACTCATGACAATTGCTAAACAATTCTGAGCAAAGGAAAACTTTCAAAACTAAGTACAGCAGAAGAAAAAGCTATCCACATTTTTATACTATGAATGCTTCATAGTAACTTCAGAGGAGTAACTGCCAAACATTCTCTGCTGATTAGTCCTACTCCTCTACTCACCCTATTAAAATCTTTCTCTTTCATATAATTTTCAACAGAAAAAGTAGTGCAGATACCAACTACGGAACAGGTACAGCCAGTCAGTTACCTTGATATTCTTCTCAAAGTCATGGTTTGGTGAAGTAGCAAGAAGTGGAATGTGAATATTAACATTTACTGTGCAGTCCAAAGCTAACCAGGAAGCAGATAAAGCACTCTGATATTTCCAATCTGCTGGTTTAGCTGAACTCTAAGAGCAGAAAAAAAATAATAAAACATCTATAAAAACCACTGTATAAGTCAAATGGAGATTTTTTTATTCTTTTTTTAATAACATTATTTGTCATGCATTAGAAGCTGTATATGACATATAGGATGACTAACTTACCTTTGGATCTTGGACATCATAGGTTCGGCAAACTGCTCTTTGTTACTTAAAGAAAAAGATCCAGTGAAAAGCAATAAACAGAGTAAAACCAATTCACTAACGACTAACTTTGTCCTTTACTTCTTTGTTGAGCTAATTTATGCTCTGAAGAAAGTCATCATCTTTTATTAGTGTAAAAAGTGGAAAAATCTTTGACTGTAAACTCCAACTACCATAGTGATGCTGTCCCATCTCTCACAAATATATTAAGATCAATATGTATTCACATGGAGAAACACCTCCCTAAGGAAAAATCTTGGTTGCTCTCCTTATATTATCTTATTATCAACAGACCCAGCATTCTTCTGCAGCACTAGTAGAGATCCCACATACCTGTTACTTCCCCACTTACATGTAAGTATCATTGATAACTGCAAGCTCAATCAGCTATACTGTATTTTAGATGTTTTCTTCAAATTATGCAAATCAAAACTGTCTGGGGAAGGCATAATTTGATACCACCACACAGACAAACTTAACAGTAAGAAATTACGGAAATTCTGCAAGGATAAAAAGGTCAATAGTATTACTCATGGCTAATCAGAAAACTTCACGATTTTAACATACTTACTTACGCCTATCTGAACTCAAACAACTTCCTTCTCCTAATTTACCATTTACACAGAAAAGAGTTTGGGAGTAGCAGTCTCCACCAATAAAGCTTGCTCATAAAGGATACTTTTTCGTAGCAGAACAGATCTGAAGAGCTGCTCTCTCCGAGACTTCCTCCTCAGCAGGTTTCCAGAGCCTTCTTTTAGTCAAAGACTTTTCCACTGAGAAGATTAGCTAAAGATGAAAAAAGTACAGATTTTCATAAAAATAATGTATTATGCATATAATTATAATAGACTTGTACTAAAGTTCTAAGTTCAAGCAATAACATAATTATGTATAAATGGGAAATACAGCTTATAGGTCATCAAAATGCCATGTTAAAAAGATGATTCTACAAAGATTCATAGCAACTACTCCGAAGTGAGTTGTCTGTGAAACCTTAATCAGCTTCCTTATAATCCAAACCAAGCAACACACATTCACATATTCACCTTTTATGCATTTCTCCTTACATAATATTACAGCTTTATGCCTATCAGCTGAGTATCAGAAAAGACAGCTGTGCTAAATAGCTACTAATTAAAATAATTCAGTGATCACTGATCACCTGAACACAGCTCACCTTTTATCTGTTGACTACTAGTTTCAGTAATCACAACTGAGATGCAATTTCATTGCACTGCCAAAACTGAATCTTGGACCTTAGCCTTCAAAACCTACTCATGTTTAAATTACTTATCATGTGTGTTTATGAAAATGACATATATCTACAGAACAGAAACTAAACATGGCACTAGATGCCCCAGTACTGTAACAAAAACACATTTTAAATCTCTCAGGCAGTAGCATGTTCTGAGTAGTTTTTAAATATAACTCTACACGCATAAGTCAAAGACCACTAGTTCTATACAAGATATTGTTTTTAAAGAGATTGGCTATTTTCAGTAATGCAAACTTCTCTAATCTGAACAATTTACTCAGACAAAAGCAATAAAAGATAACATTACTAACAACTGTGCCACAAGGATTTTGCTTAATATAAACCTTGAAGATGTTTTCCTTAAGCCAGAATGTCTGCTTTCAGTAAATACAGTAAGATTTGCTGTTACAGTAACAAACACCACAAGAAACAGAAAGTTAGCAAACACTGTACTGTGGTACAGTCCTGTAGGACAGTGATTTCTGAGCTGTCTCAAAACCATACATCAAGCCAGAACATTTGTGCTTTTAGAAATAAAGCAACAAAATAGTCATATATACTCAGGTAAATGAGAAAATTACTCAGCTACACATCTAAAGATATTCCTGTTTTTCCACTAGGAAGTCTACTTACCTTGCGTAAAGCATTTTGACTATCTTTTGACAGTTCTGGACTTGCAATAATAAATACACCAAGAACTAATAAGCCTCCAGGAAGCATTCTAGAAACCTTAAAAATAAAAATGAGCATTTGTTAATAGAAATCGGAGATCTAGCAACCATGTAACTTCATATATAAAAAATTTCTAATGAAACACGTAAGCATTGAGAGCAGAAATGAAATAAGCAAAGCCGGTTTTCATTTGTAGGTTCCTTCAAAATGTAGGAACACATCCCGGAAATTGTTTCTTTCTTCAGTCCCATCAAGTCTCTGTTTCATAATAAACTTTGAAAACAGTACAGGTATTCTGGTTTAAAATATCTGTGTCTAGAATGGTTAGGCACTTTCAGAAAAAAGCCTGAGATTAGGTAGATAATGAGATAGGTTTTGTCAATCTTACTTCCCTTGTATTCCTCCCACCCCCTTCATCAACTCATACTGTGCTACCTGACTGGCATGCGTAGTTATCCATTCTTCATCAATGGATGCCAGTTTTAAAGGACTGATATCTTCCTTCTGCTCTTCTTTCGGAGGCGTTCGAACAGCCTGAATTACGTAGTCCTTTTGCACGGAGCACTTTCATAAACATCAATATAAACAAATATAACATGAGGTTGATATAAAGTGAGAAAATACTGCATAGTAACTATATGGGCTGCTTTACACTAGGTATTTTTACACTCTATAGTAATCTATTACTAAAGTAATTCCTTCACTTTTTTTTTTTTTTGCCTTAGCCTTAAATCCTTGTTTAGTCATTTGTTTTATCATTTCTGTGTGTCCTATCTTCCACAAAACTCTTTTAAAAGACTTGAGTAGTTAGTTGACACTGGAAAACTTTTACAGAAGTCCCTTCTGGTCATATTACCACACTCCTGCATTATACAAGCTCAATGTGATGTTAGTAGACTGATCCCAAATGATTAAGTCCAACGGGGGTTTCTCCTATTAATAGGAATGAATGGAACAGACTTCACATATTACACACTTACCTGCCCTATTAACAGGCCAGTGACATAAGGCTGTACTTTTGTGCTGAGGTTTGAAAGATACTGACCAATAGCTTCCTCAACAAAGTAAGTTCTACCCATTGCTGCAGGTTTAAGGCCAAGTTCTGTAGTTTCAACCTACAAAGCAAATAACGTACAAAGTCAAAGAAAGCATATATACTGCACACGGTTACATGAAAATAAGAGTCTCACACAAAGATTCTGAATAGATTAATAGCTTTATCTGTCAACAAAGTTGACAAGTAGCTTTATTATCTGCAAGCTTGGATTTTTTTTTAAATGAAAAGCATAACTCTATACCAAAGGAAGAAGTATGTGGTCCTTATTTGAAGGAAAACTATTTTAAGTACCTGCCACTGGAATTATATGGCAAGTTGTGCAACTAAATGGTAGAAAAACACAGAATCATAGAATTGTTTAGCTTGGAAAAGATCCTCAATGACCAAGTCCTTCCAACCCATAAACCTAACACCAAACCATGTCCCTAAGTGCCACATCCACACTTTTAAATACCTCCAGGGATGGTGACTCCACCACTTCCTTGGGCAGCCTGTTCCAGTGCTTGACAACTCTTTTGGTGAAAAAGTTTTTCCTAACATCCAGCCTAAACCTCCCCGGTGCAACTTGAGGCCATTTCCTCTTGTCCTGTTGATTGCTACTTGGAGAAGAGACCAACCCTCACCTCATTACAACCTCCTTTCAGGTAGCTGTAAAGAGTGATAAGGTTCCCCCAAGCCTTCTTTTCTCCAGGCTAAACAATTCCAGTTCCCTCAGCTGCCTTTCATAAGACTTGTACTCCAGACCTTTCACCAGCCTCAGTCTTTCTTTGGACACATTCCAGCACCTCAGGGTCTTTCTTGCAGCGAGGGCCCCAAAGCCAAACACAGTATTTGAGATGCAGAGTACCTCCAAGCAACAATTTCTTGCTGAGTCATGTTTCATCTGAAGTCAGAATGTAGAGTGTATTTTTCATTTACATTCCTCTTTGAAGGACTTGCTAAATTCCACACTTGTACTTAATTATGCCATGCTCAATTTTCATTCCAATTCTTAAGGCATTACAAGTACAGCATATGTGGACTACCCAAAAGGCCATCTTTACATCTCCCCTCAGCAGCCATATGAATCCAGGACACAGGGACCGCTATAGACATTGCTCCCTTCCATGCAGGCCTACTTTGAAAACTGCTTCATGCACTGCGGACTTTCACAAGAAAAATTAACTATAAAAAAATCTGAAGCCAAAGAGTGAGCAAGCAAAGGGCATGCTGAGTCTCCACAAAGGTGTCTGATGGAGAAAGTTGCACAAGGGATGGTTGAGCTGAAGCTCTCGACACGGGAGAGGAGAAAGGCTGTCACCCACCTCACCTCAGCCCACACAACCGGGCCAAAAGCACCTCTGCACGCTCGCCTGCACTGGAGCCAGGCACACAGCTCGATGGCCGTTGCCGCACAGCTCCCCCCCGCGCTTCCCGCACCAGTCGGACGGGCGCGACCGCCTCCAGGTCCCCAGGTTCGACCGCCGCAGGCGCCTCCTCCGAGCACTGAGGTGGCCAACGCTAGCGCTACTTGCAGGCGCCGCTCCCGGCCTGGCGCAGGAGAATGACGTGTCCCAACCCAGACCCGAGCGCGGGAAAAGGGAGTGCAGAGAGCGAGCTCAGCGCCAGGGCCGCCATGCTTTGAATGGCAAACCGGTAACACCTCCTTCTGCAACTCCTACACCTACAGCACGCCTTAGAGGGGCGAGCACCCCCAGGGCGAACTTCGAGACGAAGCCTTCGGGACTCTCGTGTCGATTTTAACAGCTTTCTTTCGCACACCAACCCAAAGACACCCCCCCCCTTAACGGAAGTGCTCGTAGACGCGCCGCTTCCTGCCTGGAAAATGACCCCGTGATTTGGCGGGGCCAGGCCCGCGTGCTCGCGCATGCGGCTCTGTGGCGCCTGCGCTGTTGAGCCCGCCGCGGCCGGCGCCGGTGAGGTCGGACAGCACTGGGGCTGCTGCCAAGATGGCGGCCGTGTTGCAGCAGGTCCTAGAGAGGGTCGAGCTCTCCAAGCTGCCCAAACCGGTACAGGCGAAGTTGGAGCGCTTCCTGGCTGATCAGCAGAGCGAGATCGACGGACTCCGAGCCAGGCATGAGCGTTTCAAAGTGGACAGTGGTGAGTCCGAGAAGGGGGAGCTGGGAGAACGGGGCAGGCCCCTACCTGCTCCTTACGGAGAGGATCGCGCTGACCAAGGGCTGAGCAGTACGTGGTCGTCCCGGTGCTTGGGCGGAGGCAGCGGGCCCGCAACTCGGCTTCGGAGAGGTGGGCTAGGGTCAGGCCGGGTGTCCCCTTCTTCGTTGCGCTTTTTAGCGAGTAGCAATGTCTCGGTTCTTTCTGATGAGAGGAGTGAGGGGAGGGCTGGGCCTCAGGGGTCGTTGTTGGCATCAAAACACTTTCAGGACACTACCTGGGACCTGTGAGGTGGGTGTGTGCGCGTCCTCTGGTTGGGAAGGGACACTGAGGCGGGGGGGAGGGGGGCGTGTCCATGCAAGGTCCCTTCAGTAGCGACCTGATAAGGTTTTTTCTTTATCTGTTGTCTAGAAGAGTCAGGGGTTTTTTTGTGGGTTTTTTTGTTTTTTGTTTTTTTGTTTTTTTTTTTTGCAAAGGACGGCTCAGGTTAAAACTACCTTCAGAACGAGCTCAAGCAAGAGCTTTTCATGAGGTTTTTAGCAAGCATTGATATGCCTCAGTCTTTGGTCGTTGTTGTGGAAGAGAAATAGTTGTTTGTTTACCCAGCTCTTAAATAGCTTCACGTTTATACTTTTTCTGGTAAATTCCATATTGAAAACCATAACCTTTCTGTAAAATGCTCCTCGTAGAAATCAGTGTTTTTATATTAATTTGGAGGTTATTGTGTCACAGATAAATAATAGCAGTAGATAGCTTCAGCAGAAATGGGAGTAGAGTCCAGATGATTGTAAACTCTGGGCAGGGTTGTGAGTGTGAGTTAATGTATTGGGTAGGTGACATATTTCTGATGTAAACTTCCACCTTTCTTTCAATGTTTCTGTTTCTTTAGTGATAAAAGTCTTACTAAAGTAAAATAGTGAAGTGTAATGTAAATTAAAATATTGCACAGATTTTAGCAGTTTAGTCTTGTTCTCATCTTGTGTGCCTGGAGAGGGTGCATTATTTCAAATTGAAAGATATGATAGGAAGTATAAGAAATAGAAATCTCTCAGTATTTCCTTGGAAGCCCACTATGCTCGAGAGAGATATTGGTTCTTCTTTTACTATGTACTTTACATTTAAGCTCAGTGATTCAGTTACTGTTTCAGATAACCAAAATTTAGATCTGGGTTTCTTGGGGTGTTTTTTCAGTGCTACAGGATATGCAGCACAGAGCACAAGAGTTCGTTTTAACGTGTGTTAATTAAGAATTTTTTTTAAATAGATCCCTTGCTGTCTAGGTTTGTCTGGATTTTATTGTATGTGTATAAAAATACACTATAGATAAAAAGTTTTATGTCGATGAGACCACACTGCATAATTGTGATGATACAGCATTCTCTAGCTACATCAAGAATGTTAAAGAACTATTAAAATTAATTAGGTTGTTATTTTATGGATCATTTCTGGAAATATATCACTTTCCATGCTAACAGAGTATTTTGAACAATGTTAATTCGATGTGAAAATGCATCTTTTTGCTTTCAAAAGTACTTTTTTCTTCATTTCTACTGTAGTCTTATTTTTAGATGTATTCTTTATAAATACCATTCTTTATTAAAGATGTTTATTAATAATGAGGTAACAATGTTATTTTGCAGAACAACAGTACTTTGAAGTAGAAAAGCGCCTGGCTCAAAGTCAGGAGAGGCTGGTAAATGGGACACAAGAATGTCAAACTCTGCGTGAGGAGCTTAAAAAACTTCGTAAGTATAAGGCACATCCTTCATATTGACCAGGAGATTCATTCTTTAGTCCAGTGTTGTGTGGAAATACCTTAGGTTTTAAATAGGAGTTGAAAATCCATCCAAAACTTTTTTATTTCAGCAAGTAGAGTGATGTTTTGCTTTTGTGTTTTGTTGTTTTCTTTAACAGGACTTTTATTCTAATGGAAAAAAACCCACTTTTGCTTTCTGTTTTTTGTAGTAATGGTACTACAGTGGGTTGTGTATTGATCTTCACAATAAATGCTTCTGCCCTCAGGATTGTCATAGTACTACCTAGTCCATCCATAGTGAAGTGTTTTAAATGTTAATGGAAATTTTGGCTTATATCACATTCGGAGAGTGAATTCTGTTGTTATGTTACAGTGGGGATCCTTCACTACCTTATGTTTTTATTCAACAGATGAACAATTGAAGTTACTGAATGAGAAAAATAAAGAACTTGAAGCTGCTCAGGATCGTAATGCAGCCATTCAGGTACTGGAAGAATTTGACAATAAGTTGAAAGACTCGGGTTCACCTGTGTCATTGCAGAATCAATTTCGAAAGTGGATGTATCAGTATCAGTGATGTACATATTTACGTGGCTGTGTGTATAAGAAAATTTTTGAGCTTTTTAAAAATAAATGCTGGTGTTTTAGGGGAATGAATTACAGGTGAACATATGTCAGAGCAGATGCTTTGATTTCAGTTTGGATAGATTGTTTCATTCACTCTGAAACATGTGTTGAAGTGACTTTAGCTAAACCTCAAAAATTGAACAATGGTGTAAAGAAGAGTTCTGTTTTTTTTCTCCATACTTTTCCATGCTCTGGCACAGTTGCTTTATGCTTAAAAGTCATGGGGTTGCAGGATGAGTCACTTCAGCTGACTTAACCAGCAGAACACTAATTTTGGAGCAGGAAGTGAAAACATTACTATTAGATTGATTTGTACACAATGAGAAGACTGATCTGATTGCTTCCTCAGAGAGGCTTACCTGGGCCTAACTGAAGTGGTTTGTATTGGCACATTAGAAAGCAGAGACAGTAGTATGATTCAAGACTATTGAGTTTTATTTGATTTTTATACTGATTTTTTTACACGTGTTCATTCCTTGGCTACTCTGTTATCTTTTTAAAATAAAACTTTTCCATAGAATCATAGAATACTGGGTTGGAAGAGACCTCAAGGGTCATCTGGTCCAACCTTTCTTGGCAAAAGCACAGTCTAGACAAGGTGGCCTAGCACCCTGTCCAGCTGAATCATAAAAGTTTCCAACACTGGGAATCCACGTCTTCCCTGGGGAGATTATTCCAATGGCTGATTGAATTTCAGTAGAGTCTTAACTGTCAAAGCTGTCTTTCAAAGACTATTAAAATTAGATGCAGTTTTGAACAGTTCCTGTTGCTTGTTTTGGATTTCAGTTAGGCCTTCAGTTCGTTTCATCTGCTCTAAGTTAAACAATTTTCATTCCAATCTTCATTCAAATGCAGTTAGAACCAGAGCGAATCTTGTGGTAGTCTCGATCTCTCTATTCCAATTGAAAAGCAAAGGCATGAAAACTGCCTCTTCAGTATGCTGGTCTGAAAGCTGTGTGATACTTCTCTTGTCTTTGCTAGTGGCATTCTCTCATGCTTTGATAGTGGCATTTCACATTTAAGCACAAAGGGGCAGCTGGACGTCAGTATTGGTAATTTATGGGGAAAAACCCCCACATTAATTAAAATGTTTTGGCCATTAGACACTAGAAGAAAGAGATACATTAACCTGAGTTTGTTTGAATTATGTAGCCCAACATGATAGAAAAAATGGAAACAGCCATCCTTTCAGAATTTGTAGTTTAAGACTGAGTCAGCTGTCCACTATAAAAGCCTTTTATCCCATTTTTCAGTGGCTGGGGTAGCTTACTGTGGCGTAGCATACTTTTCTGTGATGGGAAGTATAAATAGTGACTATAAACTGTTAGTGAAAGCCGATCGTGTTTTTTACTGCTCTTTGCGGTTTTTTTTCAGAGCCATTTAAGTAGAGAAAAAGAAGAGCTGGAAGCTGAAAAGAGAGATTTGGTTCGGACAAGTGAAAGACGATCTCAAGAAGTTGAACATTTAAATGGTATAGCCAAGAACATATTAATAAAATAATTCACATGGGTTTGCAAAATACAGGACAGTTGAAGTGATATGGAGTACCCAGGTTGTATAGGCATCCCCAAATAATGGAAAGAAAACAGTATTTAGAGAAGGGGAAACAAGGCAGGAAATTACCCTGCTAATTGTAGAAAAACACAGCAGTTTGATGCTTGGTTTTATAGGTATAAAAACATACATTATACAATATCTTATTGCACAATATGCATTTTAGGTTGCCTGTTCTCATTCTTTACAATTTGGATAAACCGCGTAATTAAAGCTGTTACACAGTTAGCTCTTTTTAACACTCCTCCTTCTTCCAGAGGATGTTAAACGCTTAAATGAAAAGCTTACAGAAACAAACACAGAAAAGGTGAAACTTCAGTTGAAATTGGATGAACTTCAAACATCAGATGTTTCCATGAAGGTGAGTAGTACTTTACATGTGCAGTACATGTTAATGTTCTAATAAGTGTGACATAATCGTAATTTTATCATTATTGAGTTTGAAAGTAGGTTGAGTGCACTCCTGTTATTTTTAGCAAATTATTTTATTATGAAACTGGTGGCTGTGTCTGAAAGAGAGACATACATTTATAGAAGGCAAAGGAGCATCAAGTTAGGCAAGTGTATCCAAGCCTCATGGATGGCAATGGTGGCTCTTGCTGTCCGCTAGGAAGGACTCCAGGCCCATGAAGGCAGGTAGAAAGGAGAAAAGTTAATTATTTGTGAACCTGCAGAATTTCTCTGTTGTCAGAATAAACTCCATAAATAGCTGAAAGTGAGGAGGAAAGGAGAAAAGAGGAGGAAGGCTCTGATAACCTTAATTGGTTTCCTCTATCTAGATATTAATCTAGTTCCCACCTGTTGTCATTTAAGCCCAGCCACACAGCCTCTCTCTCACTCCCCACCTTCCTCCCCCTTCTGCCTGAGGGATGGGGAGGAGAATCGAAAGAATGTAACTCCCATCTCAGGTTGAGATAAGAACAGTCCGGTAACTAAGGTAGAACACAAAACCACTACTGCTACCACCAATAATAATAATGATAGGGGAAATAACAAGGGAAGAGAATACAACCGCTCACCACCCACCGACCGATGCCCAGCCCGACTGAGCAGTGATCTTGCCCTTCCGGGTAACTGCCCTCAGTTTATATAGTGGGCATGATGTGCTGTGGTATGGAATACCTCTTTGGTTAGTTTGGGTCAGATGTCTTGTCTCTGCTTCCTCTTGGCTTCCCCTCCTCCCTGGCAGAGCATAAGACTCAGAAAGTCCTTGTTCAGAGTAAACATTACTGAGCACCAACTAAAAACATTGGCGTTATCAGCGCTGTTCCCAGGCTGAAATGTCAAAAACACAGCACTGCGACCAGCTACTAAGAAGAAGGAAAATGACTGCTACTGCTGAACACAGGACACCACCTAATGTAAACTTTGAGAAAACTAGCTCAAGCTTCAAGAAATTCTTGTAGTTTTAGGCTGGTAAATTAGTATTACCAATATAATAAGGAACACTGCCTGACATCTTGTGATATTTAGCATATTACAGTGCATTTTTGCTACTCCTACTCTGATCATAGTTCTTTGAGTAGCTGCTTATTTTCTGTGGAACTGATACAATTACACTATACAATTTTCTTTTTAGTACCGTGAGAAAAGGTTGGAGCAAGAAAAAGAACATCTACAGAATCAGAATGCATGGCTGAATACTCAGTTGCAAGCCAAAACAGAGGAACTTCTACATACTGCCAGGGAGAAAGGCAATGAAATCTTGGAGCTTAAATGTAATCTGGAGAACAAGAAGGAGGAGGTAGTGTAATTACTGAGTGCTTTTGCCATTTCTTAGAAATCACAGCCCCTGATTAACTGTATTAAACAAACCTGAGTACTTCAACTTGAGTAAAAAAAGTATGTTTTGTAGTTAATAGGGAGATGTTCTTTCTTTTAACTTGTAATTTTTAAGGAATATATATAGTTACCATTATCTAGAGTAGAAAAGTCAAAGATTTTAATTATAAGCTAGAAATTTTGGAGTTGCTGATAACAAAGCTATATCATGGTATAATGCTGTTAAAATGCTCAGGAATGCAGGAGCATAAGGATCTGACTCAACATTCTTCGCAAAGTGAGATGATGATATTTTTGTTTTCCTGCAACAAAATGCATGGCAGTCAATGGCTGAGTTTTGAAAATACTCTGCTTCAGTGAGATTCTGTTTGGGTACCTAAGTAGTTTCTTTAACAACTGGGAATTGGGCCAGGTTTTCTGTGGCACTTCAGCTCCACTGAGGCTCATGGCTTTATTTGGTTATGCATGATTGGAGCAATTTGGGGATTCTAATTTTTTCTTTTAGCTGAATGCATGGGAGCAAAGTCTGTTACAAAATGTAAGATTTAAGTTCTTTCTGAAACATGTTTGGGTTTTGTTGGGTTTTGTTTGTTTGTTGGTTTTTTTGTTGGTGCTTTTGGTTTGGTTTGTTTCTTTTTTAAGTAAAAAGCAATGAGATGGGCAATTTCCAAAATAAACTGGACTGGAAAGACAAGCTTATACATGATGTTCTCATTTATTCTTTGAACAGGTTTCCAGAATGGAGGAGCAGGTAAACAGCTTAAAACAGTCACAGGAAAATCTTCAGAAGCAAGTGGAAGACCTTTTGAATAAACTGAAGGAGGTAAGACAACTTGAAGTATACGTGAAACAGCATTACAGTTGCTTATGCAAATTACAAATTAAAAATCAAAATGTGTGAAATAGAGTTGAATGCCTTACCCAAACCGTCTCTAATTTACTAGGCAAAAGAACAGCAAGCTGGTATGGAGGAAAGATTTCACAGTGAACTGAATGCCCACATAAAATTATCTAATTTGTATAAGGTGAGTTTATTGACTCTAAGTGTGTTATTACTAATACTTGGCACTGAATCATAGCATTAAGTGTAATGCAGGCCAGTTTTGGTTTTGGTGGGTTTTCTTCCCCACAAAGTGTGGATGTGGAGAAGACATTGCAAAATGCTGTGAAACATACAAAATTTTTTCTTTGCCACTGTCTTAAGCAGTATTTGAAATCTTGCATTGCTTGGATCGTTTTGTAGATTAAGCAGAATCAGGTTAAAATAGTAACTTTATGCTCACTGTTTTGAGGCTAGACATATTCATGTGGTTGTGTCATGTTGTATTGGGAGATAAAGGTTTGTATGTAAAATACAACTGTGCAAGAGGTTTTTCTGAATTTGGTTAGTGGAAGTTGACTTCAAATAACACTGCAGGTATCAGTGGTCTGATTATGGCACAGCTGAATGTCATGTATTGTGGCAAACAAGCACCATCTAAACAAATAATTTTTGTTAGTTTTGTCAGCTCAAAGGAATTACCTTGTAGCACATTGACTAAGAAAAAGTCAGCTAAAGAGGACGCCAAATCGCTTTTCAGTTTACACGTGTTAGATTCATAGGTTAATGAGTTTTGTCGCCTGATTGTTTTTGCTTAGATACCCACATAAACATTCTACCCTGTTTAATTCTGAGATTAATAATACTTTAGTCATTTGTAAACTGATGTCCCTTCATTGAACAGCATGTCAATAGCTTACTTTTGTGGAGCATAATGCGTTATCAGTTCGTTTTTGTTATGGTGGTTGTTGGGGATTTTGGGGGGAGATTTAGAATCATTGGTTTGAAGAGTTTGTCTTCCACTTAACATACAGTTTGCTATATACTTTTAACTGCTGACATTTGTCTGACCTGATACTAAAAGCATTGAGTCTGAGTGCCTTTCTGTGGGAACTTATTCTGAGACTTTGGTGATTAGCAAAAGTTGAATCAACTTTATTTCAGTTATCTCTGATGAACTTGCAGAATTGCTGAAGTATTGCATTTGTGAGATCTCTAACTGGAAGCAAAAAAACTTGAAATGTTTATCCAAGATTCCCTAAAAATACCGATTTTTTCAGATTCATCAAAATCATGGTCTCAATATTTCTCCAAATTTGCTTAAGTGAGAGAATGAACAAAGCCAGTACCAGCCATGAAGCAGCTAAAAGGCATACATTTTATTTGTATTTCTCATAGCAAATCAATATCTGGTACTTCTTACTCTCAGATGAGCAGTTTGCATCCGTGAGACTGAATCTGAGTGGAAAGAGTATAAAACCCCTGCGTGTTTATGATTTTTAGTCAGTTTGAGCTTTCTTATAAAAATATAGTCACTATTGATATGTACTGAAAGGTTAAATAAAATGCTTCTATTTAGAGCGCTGCTGATGACTCAGAGGCAAAGAGCAATGAACTGACAGGAGCAGTAGAAGAGCTGCACAAGCTCCTGAAGGAAGCAGGTGAAGGTAAGCTGTGAGTGAGAAATGGCAAATGAAAAGGAACAGTTGTGCTTCTTTGTAACTACCTTGATGCATTTATGAAAGGAATTTCATTAGTCTTTTGGGGTGATCAGTGTCAGTTTGCAACAAAAATTTTATGTGACTAGTTGAATGTATTTGGAGAGGAGTGTGGGGGAAGTATTTGCAAATGTTAACTGGAATTTTACTTTGGATTCTGATGAGAGGATCTAATTTTGCAAGATAAGTCTTCATTTTAGTTTTCTCTTTTAGATTCCATTTCACTGATAAAAGGACAGTTTATATTTTAACCCTTTTCTAAACAAAGGTGATAGGCAGCAGTTCATGCTTCTGTCATGTTGCTGAGTTTTCTTACCAGCATGCACTGCAGATCATGTAAAGTTAAAATAAAATTTAAGGTATGTGTATACATTTTGATCATTTTAAAAGAAAAAGTTAAAACCAACCACAACACAGCAAACTGCTTGTCTTATTTAATTTTAGCTAATAAAGCTACCCAGGAGCATTTAGCTGAGGTGGAAGAGTCAAAAGCTGTAATGGAAAAAGAACTGAGAGAGAAGATCAGTAAACTGGAGAAGGAGCTGGAGAATGCTAATGATTTACTGTCCGCTACAAAGCGCAAAGGTA
The DNA here is from genome assembly GCF_963264785.1 of Psittacula echo. Classification (NCBI taxonomy): domain Eukaryota; kingdom Metazoa; phylum Chordata; class Aves; order Psittaciformes; family Psittacidae; genus Psittacula; species Psittacula echo. The sequence continues at coordinate 26,203,792 of NC_137740.1, read as the reverse complement.
GGGGTAACACTGGGAAGTAAAATCTTCATATCATCTTTCACAGAATCATAGAATAGTTAGGGTTGGAAAGGACCTTAAGATCATTTAGTTCCAAGCCCCTTGCCGTGGGCAGGGAGACCTCCCACTAAACCATGTCACCCATGGCTTGATCCAACCTGGCCGTGAACACCACCAGATATGGAGCATTCACAGCTTCCCTGGGCAACTCATTCCAGTGCCTCACCACCCTTACAGTAAAAATTCATGAAAATACTCCGCTGAATTTCTATAGGAAATAAATACGTTAATCTTAATTTATCTGTAGTCATTTCTAATCATGGATTCTAGGAGTTTTTTGTGTGTCTGTGTTTATAGATATATATAAAAATACTTTTTTTTTTCTTTGTCACAAAAATGCATTTCTATTTAAATGTTTTTTGAAGTTCTTTTGTTAATCTGACTGACTTACCTTTTAAAAGAAAAAGGAGAGGAAACAATACCTTAAGGCAGAATCATCAGGCAATAAGAATGATAAACTATAATTATCTTCCTCTTTAAAAAAAAAAAAAAGAGCAACAGACAAAGCTCTGTCCTTAAATTTACATTTAACATTAAGTCTTGCTCAGTTTGGGGTTTTTTTGTTTGTTTTTTTGACTTTTTGTGGAAAATAATTGCTTCATGTGAGTGATTTCTAAAGGAAAGAGAGAGCAGAGCAGGAAGGAACAGAGGCACGAAGTATATTTGCTACGTCGCTGTGTTAATTAATGAAAGTAAACCAGTGTTCTGCCACTCCAAACCTCTGGCAATTTGTTAAGAAATCTAATGTTAAGCTTTGCTCCAGCTGTTTCAATTGCTTATGTTCAGAAATGATCTAAAGTTTAACAGTCTAATAGCAAAAACTTTAAAGCATTTCAAGCTATTCAGAGAGATGTTGATAACCTATGACATGGAATATCTTATATAATACCAATAACTTGCACATGTGTATGTATAATATAGGTTACAGAAAACTCTTAAACCAGTAACTTTTAAAGGCTTAAAATAATAATTTAAAATACAGTAATTATAAAGCACAAAGGTGTATGAAGACATCCTTTATATTAATAACAGTTATTCATGGTGGGAATTATTGCAGCTTATTAATAGTAATTGACATTATGTCTTCAGGAGCCATATTGTCTGAGGAGGAACTGGCAGCTATGTCTCCCACTGCTGCAGCAGTAGCTAAAGTAGTCAAGCCTGGAATGAAATTAACTGAGGTAAGTGAGAAGAAACTCTTCAATTTCAAGGCCCTTATAATGCCAATAGAGATATGCTAGTAATGCAAGGTTGTGGATTTCGTTTACTGTTTTGGATTTAATATAATGCCTGCCTGAAGTCAATGAAATCTTTCTGTTTCAGGCAGACTTTACTAGCTAAGTCACTGGGACATTTTTCAACATACCTTACAGTTTTTCTTCAGTATATCAAAATATTTGTAGGGTCTTTAAGTTCTTTTTCTGAAATACGTGCATGTAAACTTATTTTCTGTATGAGTTTTTGGCAGGAGCTTTTCTTTTTTCTTATTTACATGTTTGTTTTAATCTATGCTGCTGTTCATTTGGCTTCTACTTGCAGAAAAAAATAACATAATGACTAGTCAGACATGCTTTAGATGGTTTTTTTGCAGTTCTGTTTATGAAATTTGTATTTTCATTTTGCCTGTCATTCTGTCTAGACATTAAAATACTTTTGTGCTTGCTGTTTTCTTTTGTGATACAAGTTTTGATATTTCTATTCTCTTGCTCAAGATTTGTCCTTATGTATTTTTTTTTTATTGCATACTATTTCACTATAAAAACTTGCCTCTTTAAAATTAATATGGATAACTGGTATGAGTCCTAAAAACACATTGTTTTGAAAGTCCAACTTGTTTTTCTGAATTAACTAGGTTTAGAGCTGTATGAAATTATACTGCCTTAAAGTCTAAATTGTGTAATTACCAGTGCCCTTTTTTTTTTAAGAGATCTGTGCAGATGTATCAAAACCAAACCACAACAACAAAAAAAAATCAACCCAAAACTCTTTTATTGCAGCTGTACAATGCATATGTAGAAACTCAGGATCAGTTGCTTTTGGAAAAGCTGGAGAATAAGAGAATCAATAAATATTTGGATGAAATAGTGCAGGAAGTAGAAGCCAAAGCGCCGATCTTAAAACGTCAGCGTGAAGAATTTGAGCGTTCCCAAAAAGCTGTTGCTAGTCTGTCTGCAAAGCTTGAACAAGCTATGAAGGTCAGTATAAAAAAAATGACCTTGTAAAACTATGGGTAAAAATGATTTTTTAAATTTCTTAATTGCTGTTAGTAAATGTATAAAATGGATCTTTTAATCAGCTTCTTTTGTTGGAAAAATCTGTTGAACTTTCTAGCTTGTGATTTATTAGGCTGTACAAAGTATTTGACAAAGCCAATGTTTTTTCAGAGTTTTTTATAGTGAAGGCTTAAATATGGTGACTTAAAATCCCTGATTTTATGGGAACGTAGAATTCCTCATGAGCAACAATTAGCATTTGTCTGTCCAAAGAAATAAAATTGGACTTCAGTGTTTGCTTCCCATTAATACGTACTCTAATACAGCATAAAAGAGTGTGGCTTTTGAATCCTAAATCTGTAGAGTTTAATCTAAAGTAGTAAAGCACAGTTTGAATTGCAAGGCATGCCTCTGATGTTATCTTACTGAAAAAGAATGTGTTTAAGCAAAGTTGCTATGTGTTTCTTAATGTTTGTATGCTTGCAGGAAATCCAGCGATTGCAGGAGGATGCTGATAAAGCCAATAAGCATGCCTCTCTGCTTGGAAGAGAAAACCAGAGACTGGAAATACAAGTAAAAGATCTTTCACAGCAGGTAGGGCAAATGTTGCTCTGGTTAAAATGTACTATTGTAATTTATTAACATGTTATTCAATTTCTGAAGTTTACTCGGAAGTTGTGTTCAGCCTAAGTTATGTGGAGTTTGGTTGTCATAAAAGCCTTTACATAAATTAAAAGCTTCTCCTTAGGACAACATGGCATTTACATTTCTGCTTACAAAATTGCAATTAATGATGAAAAATGCAATAAGCAATGCTGCTTTAAGATAATATTATTAAACATTTGACATGGAAAATGTGTATGTGTGTATGTATATATATAATACGTAACTTCTTTGAGGGAATGTTTTGTGATATATGCAGAACTAAACACAATGTGATCACTTCTGATCTTGATATGGTTTCCTTTTGCTGAAGTGTTTTTTGCATAATTATCTTTCAAGGATTTATCGACTAATAGTTTTTATATTGTAGGAAAAATTACTTAATTTCGAAGTACTTTTGTATCTAATATATTGTTTTTCAGAGTGAACTTTCAAGTCTGTGCAAGTCTTACACTAAAATATTCTCTTTCAGATTCGTGTGCTTTTAATGGAACTTGAAGAAGCTAGAGGCAATCACGTGATTCGTGATGAAGAAGTGAGTTCTGCTGACATCAGTAGCTCTTCTGAAGTGATATCTCAACATCTAGTCTCTTACAGAAATATTGAAGAACTTCAGCAGCAGAATCAGCGTCTCTTAGTGGCTCTTAGGGAGCTGGGAGAGGCTAAAGAAAAAGAGGAGCAAGAAACAACGTCATCTAAGTAAATTATCTCTTCCTTCTAGTAAACTGCTTATGCTATGTAGTAACACGGAATTATTCAAATGCTTTTCAGATTTTTGCTTCTGATTGTGTGCACATGCATGTATGTGCACTTGCACATATGCTTATGAGCAACTATGTAATTCATAAAGACAAATTGTTATTAGCATTGTTTTCAGGTTTAGATTAAAATGGCTCTGTATCAGCATATCTTGTAGTAGGTCCTCTTATCAAAATCAAAAGTAAAAACAATTGTCCATCTTTTTAGTGAATTTCATACAACAGAGCTGGTTTTCAAAAAAAGATAAGCTTTCATTCCCCATAGCTGAATAGAAAATTGAAATATTCATATCATACACTAGCTGGATATATATATGTGGATAAAGCCCACAGATAATGTGATTCTGTATTAAAAGTTCTTAGTCTGATTCTCTGCTCATGGTAATGACTGTTTGAAGTTATTCACATAAAATAGAATTGCATCTGTTCTGCTTTTCATGAGAGAGGCCTGCTTTCTTTGGCATCTACCAAATGGCAAGCCCAAAGGGCAATATTTCTCTAAGTTTGCTCAAAAAACTCAACGTTGCTTAGCTTTCAAAGATGCTATAAACATAAACTGGAGGACTTGACACGAAAGGGTATCTTACTATGCCTTGCTGATTATGTTACTGAAAACAGCTGTTGTTGGTTTCAGAATTTCTGAGCTTCAAAGTCAGCTTGAGGAAGCTCTCAATGAGCTAGAAAAACTGCGTGAATCACGTCATCATCAGTTGCAGCTTGTTGAGTCTATAGTTCGTCAGCGGGATATGTTCCGCATATTGTTGGCACAGACCACAGGAGCTATCATTCCTTTGCAAGGTAAGCATCCTGTTTCTGCATCATTAAAGAAGAAAAAAAACTCCAGTCATTTGTTACAAGTTTTCAGTAATGTGCTGTAATGGTACCTGCTAACTTCTCTTAATCTGGTATTCAACTTTTACCTTTACTCACTGGAAAACCCATGAATTTGGATTTAGACACGTGGTTTTATATTTACAGTACAATAACTTCTTGTAACATAATGACCAATGTGTAGTGGTGACTATGTGTGTTCTGGTAGCATACTGTAGGTATAAAGAATGAATTGCTCAGGAAACCAAGACTTTTCTAGCAATACAATATTAGTTTTAGCCATATTTTGGTGTGGTTATATTATCTTTTGCGTTGGCAAGCATTTATTCAATTACTGCCCTTAAAATCCTCTCTATCTTTTCATAGCTTCAGGTATGTTACCAGAGGAGATGTCTCTTACATCTACTCCCAAGCGCTCAAATTTACCTCAGGCCATGTCAACTCCTGCTTCAGTGTCAATAACTGAGTCAGTGGAGACTCTGGAGGCTAAGGCTGCACTTAAGCAGGTATATTTTCCAATAAATGTTGTAGAAAGCTATCACTGTGGGTTTTTTCTTTTCTTGTAAGCGCTTTAATGTCTGTTCTTTGATGCAGTTACAGGAAGTTTTTGAGAACTATAAAAAAGAAAAGGCAGAGAATGACAAGTTGCTGAATGAACAAAATGAAAAGCTTCAGGAGCAGGTCACGGACTTGAGGTCACAAAATGCAAAGATATCCACACAGCTGGAGTTTGCTTCCAAGCGGTAAATCAGCTATTTTTTTCATTACCTTATGTATGTGTTCTTTGTCAATAGGATCATGTTGACTGCCTGATACCATTTACTTAAGAAGAGTTGCCAATTCAATATTAATCTATTCTATTAAAGAACACAAAGGAAATAGTTAAGATGGGATCAAGAATACATCTTCTAGTTGAGTGAGCCACATATGTGAAAGCTGATGCACAAGAGCACGAAATGTAGCTGTGTGCATACACTTTTTGCAATTAAGATCAAACAGTTTAATGTGGCAAACATACTTTGCTTTGTTGTTCCTTGTGAAGTTATGAAATGCTGCAGGATAATGTTGAAGGCTATCGTCGAGAAATAACATCTCTGCATGAAAGAAACCAGAAACTCACAGCAACAACTCAGAAGCAAGAGCAGATAATTAATACTATGACTCAAGACCTGAGGGGAGCTAATGAAAAACTGGCAGTGGCAGAGGTTAGTAGTACAGTGTGTTATACTGCTAAATATTCCAAGTTAGGACTAGAGTTTTTCTTATGACTATCTTGAAAGCTGTCAGAAACTTGAATGTGTGGCTTTTTGAGTGCATTAACTACTAAATTTGTAAAAGCTTGTGTGCTTGTATATTTGGTTTATATACTTGTAACATTCTGCAAAATATCTCAAGTACTTCTTGAAGGTATAAGAACCTTCTGAGGGTGTTTCGGTTTACAGAGAAAGACAACGTGATTAGTCACACTGTTGTGTTCTCACTCTTCTTGGCTTAATTTGCATGAGTTTTGATTTACAATCTATAATCTTAAAGCTTTTTTTTTCTTAAATTAGTATTAACTAATCAAAAGATTAATGGACAGATTTGGGATTGATAACAAAGTGCTTGTTATTATTATTTGCTGTCTTAAAGGTGAGAGCAGAAAACTTAAAAAAAGAGAAGGATATCTTGAAGATGTCAGATGTGCGTTTGACTCAACAACGTGACTCTCTGTTAGTTGAACAAAGAGGACAGAACTTGCTGCTTGCTAATTTGCGAGCTATTCAGGTATGTGGCATTATTCTCATGTGCAAGTTTGGTCTGTCTTTCAGAGTTTTCAATAAACACCCCTAGAAATCTAATAAAACAGTCATGGGATTGGGTCATTTTTTTTGGTTGTTGCTTTTGTGGGGTTTTCTGGGGGTGGGGGCTGGGGTTATTTTTGTTTTCAATTGCCACTGAACATGAAATACTTGAGCTAATTGTTTAAGCAAGTTTGTTATTCCTATCTTACAGTATGATACTCTGTTATTTACTTGGGCAAAGTCCTGAAAATTTTGAGTTGTTGAGAAGGGTTTTCACAATGAAATGGAAATAAAACATGAAACTGAAATTAGATTAAAAAGTCTATATATGAATTTTTATAACAGCAAAATCTACTAGTTGCTGCCTTGGTAGTTTAGTTTTCCAGTATTTTAGGGTGTATTTATACTTCTATATTTTCTGTTGTAAGGTATATTGACTCTCAGAGTATAAATAAAGGTTGCACATTTTATCATGTGACAGAATTCTGTTTCTGCGCTAGATCTTTTGGGTTTCTTTAATCCCAGGAAATACATTGCATATGTAATAGATTTTTTTCTAACAATACTATCAATATTATTAAAAAATCTTTCAAAACTAAGTCATAGATTTTAAGTGCTACTTTTTGTAATTTTCTTTATCTGCCTACTGTTGTTTGCTCCCTGCAGTAATTATTTTATAGATTACTGAAGTGTATTGTCAGCATTGTGTATTATGCTCTTTTATCAGGGAATACTGGAGAAGTCTGAGACAGATACAAAACAAAGGCTCAATAATCAGATAGAAAAGCTAGAGCGTGAAATATCTCAGCTGAAGAAGAAACTAGAAAGTGAGGTGGAACAAAGACATTCCCTTACCAAAAATCAAGAGGTAAGTATAAATATACTAAACTTATTTCAGTGAAAATAAAGCCACAGTTTTATGGCTTAGTGCATTGTTTTTTATCTGTGAAACTTACAAACATATAGCTGGTCTTGGCGCCATTTGTGAATAATTACAATTTTAAGAACCTTGTATTTTCAGGTTCATATCCTTGATCTTAAGAGGCAACTCGAGACTGAGACAAACCGTCACATTAACACGAAGGAACTTTTAAAGAATGCCCAGAAGGAAACTGTGATGTTGAAACAGCAGCTTAACAATACGGAGGCTCAGCTAACATCTCAGTCATCACAGAGGGCTCCAGGGAAAGGTAAGATGTTTTTCTACATTGAATTTCTCTTTATGTTAAATATTTCTGTCTATAGAATGGTAAAATTCATAATAATTCAGAATTAGGAGGAAAGTACACTGAATAATATTTATATATTATATACATATAATATTCTATATCATTATTACAGTCGCATATTCAAACAAAAGATAACCAGGATTATTTGCTAAAGTGAAATTCATGTCCAAGCAGCATTTGACAGAGGGGAAAGATAAAGCTAAACTTTTATTAATGGCTCCCTTATTACTTGAAAGAACTGAACTCTATTAGGTTCCTTATTTTTAAATAGCTAATTTTATTGTAAGCCACTATTGTGGTTAAGGGTGATAATTTAATTTAGAGAAGCTTTGTGGCATTGATATTTTTTTCATGTTAATAGGTTTTAACAGAACAGTGGTTTAAAAAGCTGAATTAAACATCATCAGTTAATTAGTGTATTCTAATACTATAGGTCAGCCTAGCACAAATGAAAATGTGGATGATCTTGTAAGTCGACTAAGACAAGCTGATGAACAAGTTAATGACCTGAGAGAAAGACTCAAGACTAGTTCTAGTAATGTGGAACAATACAGAGCCATGGTTCTTAGTCTAGAGGAATCCCTTAATAAGGAAAAACAAGTAAGTAGTTACCATTGTTTATTAGAGAAAAACAAGAAACAAAATGAAAGGGTTTGGTTTTTGGGGTGTTGGGTTTTTTTTAATTACAGTACAGCCTGTAGGACTTAAAGGAATTACAAAAAAGCTGGTCAGTTTAGAAGACATTATAATATAATGTAGTGAGACCGTATTTTAGAAAGCTTGTAATTATGAAAACACTATACCTTTTTGCACCATGGTTGTAAAATGTTGGATTGTAAATTTTACTCAAAGTGTATTCTGCCAATGTCCTCTTTCGAAAGAGGGCATTTGACTTTTTGAAACTCTTGCTTGTTATAACCCTGTGATCAATGGTTAAAAATACTACGTAGCTCTCAATCAAAAGCAGTTAAATTCATACCTTCTTGCATCGCTGATGACCTTACTGATAGCAAAGAACACTCTGTATGTGGTATTCGTGGGAAAAGCTTAAGAATGACCTTCCAATCTCTCATATACTCCACCAAGATAGTACAGAATGAAGCCTCTTTTTCCAAGTCACTCAGCATGTCAAAATAAGATAGATTGGGGAAAAGAATTCTCATTGTCTACCAAAAATAAAGAGTCAGTAGACAGCGGAGTGCTGTTTGTGTAGTATCCAAGTTCTCTGACTGTCTCTGTTCTGTTACTGTAAAAATTTAATTGTGGCTTGGTATGCTTTAACAATATTACAGATTCTAGTGTGTAATAGAGATACCCACGCTACTGCAGATTTGACTGTAGTCACCTTAAATTCCTCTTAGGTGTACTTCATGAGGTATTACAGCTTTGAATGGAGGAAATGGGGGAAGGGGAAAAAAAATTCTATGTTATTCATGATTCTCCACATCATCAGTAGTGTTGTTCTAAATGAGATGCTGAGAATAGCTAATCTGATTTTAAATTGTTAATAAAATAGTGGGATTACATCAGACTATCATATTTAAAGGAAAAAATATTGATCTCTTATGGATTTTAATGAAGGTGACAGAGGAAGTTCGTGCAACAGTTGAAGCTCGTCTGAAGGAGTCTTCAGAGTATCAAGCACAGCTAGAAAAGAACCTGATGGAGTCAGAGAAAGAAAAGCAAGAACTGCAGGAGGAGAAGCGTAAAGCTGTGGAGAGTATGGAACAACAGGTATGCACTGAATGCCCTTTCCTTTTAAACTCATTTGTAGGGAGTCCACAAGAATGTGCTTTTACATAATTCCATAAGCTGCTTTTTTTCCTTTTTTTTGACACAGTACTGTAGTGTCACAAACTCAATCTTCTAGAATGTACAAAAGGCTAACTAAATTTGTGAGAGGTTTATAAGCATGAGTAGTACATTAACCTTACCACTTCGTTAGGGTGATTGTATATTTAAAGCTGTCACTGTCTTGCTGAATTTTGAGCAGTCTGTAGAAAAAACATGAGTAAAAGCCTGTGAGAAAGGTTTCAGAAAACCCTTTTTCAAGCATGAGCCAATACCAGTTTTGTAGCATGCACATCTTTTAAAGTCAGAGTGGACAATGCCCTTATTTTTCTGGTTTATATCTGAGCTTTTATTGAGATTGAAAGAAACAAGATGACTGCAGCTAGAATTACTGCAGGCCCAACTCTGAAATAACAGCAATGTATTTTTACCAGGAAAGTGTTCTGTACATTAATAAGTCAAAATCTTGAAAGTATTTCCCTTTTTTAAAAAAATACCAATTTTAATCTAAAAATAATAATATAACCACCGTTTGGTTCTACATTGTTCTTGACAGTCTGCATTCAAATCCTTGCTGTGTTCAGTACTCTGTAAAATACTTTGCTGTTTAGTCTTGGTTTTATTCTTAGTTTTGTTTTGTTTTGTTTTTGTTCTTCTCCCGCCCCCATCACTGTAGCTGTCGGAACTAAAGAAGAGTCTGTCAACCGTGCAGTCGGAAGTTCAGGAAGCTCTTCAGAGAGCCAGCACAGCTTTAAATAATGAACAGCAAGCCAGACGTGACTGCCAGGAACAAGTATGGCAGTATTTGTATTTGTAGTATTTGCCTATTTTAGCTAGAGGTAGTTTGTTGGGTTTTTTTTAAACGACTGATAGTTTCTCAGTTGAACTCAAAACATTTTTTAAAGGTAGTACTGCTAATCAGAGACTTTTGGAGACAAGAGAAATGCTGAAAGAGTGCATTCTTTATTTTGTGAACAGCTGCTTATTTAATGCTTTGTTTTTCTACCTGATGAAAGTAGTAATATGAACTAAACTGACTGAATATAGTTTGTGTCACATTTAGGAAAACAACAGAAGATGCAATGGATCACTGTTTCTACGATCTGTTTCGTTATGTAAAAAAATTGAAGGGGGAATGTAATTAATTGTTTTTAGTGAATTGCTACCTCTGGCCACCCAAAGACCTATTTCAAATTCTAATTTTTCTTAATAATTTAAGGGAAACATTCTAAGCTGGTCTAGGGGTTATTTCTTTGTATATATAAAAAATATAACTGTAAAGGTAATAAAGTCTTATTTTTTATATATTTTTCCACAGGCAAAGATGGCTTCTGAAGCTCAAAATAAATATGAACGGGAATTAATGCTTCATGCTGCCGATGTTGAAGCATTACAGGCTATTAAAGATCAAGTTTCCAAGAACACAGCAGTAAGGCAGCAACTAGAGGAAGCTGCTCAGAAAGCTGAGTCTGAATTGTTAGAATGCAAAGCCTCCTGGGAAGAGAGAGAGAGAATGATCAAGGTATGATTGTTCTTATGGTTTCAGTGTTCTGGTTTTTTTAATTAACAGAAATTCAGCTACAGGCTTCACATCTATTGAACAATTTTGTTGTAGGATGAAGCTTCAAAACTTGCATCCCGCTGTGAAGATTTGGAAAAACAAAATAGATTATTACATGAACAGCTGGAAAGTCTGAGTGATAAGATGGTGACTTCTATGAAAGAAGCCATGCCAACTGCAGTAAATGTTTCTCTCAATGAAGAAGGCAAATCCCAGGAACAGATCTTGGAAATTCTTAGGTAAATTTATCTCTGGGCTCCTTCCCTCAGTGATCGTAAATTAGTTGCCAAATTTAATAATTCTGTATTACTTGGTATGTGAAGGTCCCTTCCAACATGGTATTCTATATTTCCCTTGAGGTTTCTTCCAGTCTGGTATTCTGTGATTGATAACATATAACATTTTAGCACTTTTTTGCTAGGCAGTAGTGGTTGTACTACATCAGTAACAACACAGGAGATTTCTTTCTACTCATAGGAAAAAACTGTGAGTCAATTACGACAGGAAGCTAAATCAGATTTTAGTAAATGTGATTGGCAAGAAAGTTTCATAGAGGTGGTTTTTTTTCTCATTGTGGTTTTTTAGCAGGTTTATGTAGATTTTCAAGATTTATCTAGGATTTTTCATCTTTGTGAACCAATTTCTATACTCAGTAGACCTACAGATAAAAGACACTTCAACTTATAATGCTTTGTCTTACATTTTCATTGACGTGATGTGTTGTTTATTTTCGTACTGCAGATTTATACGTCGAGAAAAGGAGATTGCAGAAACTAGATTTGAGGTGGCCCAGGTGGAGAGTTTGCGTTATCGTCAGAGAGTGGAGCACCTGGAAAGGGAACTCCAGGAGCTGCAAGACAGTCTCAATGCTGAGAGGGAGAAGGTGCAGGTATGGTTGGGTATTATTGCTTATGAATTCAAGAAGCAGAGAGGGCTGTTCTGTATGTTCTGGTCTTTATCTTTGCTGACTATGCCCGTAAATGAAATTTTGGAAGAATCGGGAGCTTTTAAACTGGGGTTGCTATATAACTAAGTGGAGAATCTTTTTCTGAGTCCTGTGAAGCAGTGTGACAATTCCAAAATCGGATAAATAGGGAAAATAAAGATAATTTCTCTCCATTTTTTTCCTTATCCCCCATTTCTTAAGTGATATTTACTTGTTTTGATGTACATGTGAGATAATGAATGCCATACTAGCTTTCCAAGGTGGTGGTACGCCAGATCCAAATAAGTATATATGCATGTGCAAGCAAAAGAAATGATTGAGTTAAATCTTCTCAAAAGGTAACAGCAAAAACCATTGCACAGCATGAAGAATTAATGAAAAAAACTGAGACCATGAATGTACTGATAGAGACCAATAAGATGCTAAGAGAAGAGAAGGAGAGGCTAGAACAAGAGCTACAACAAATTCAAGCAAAGGTTAGTACTGAAGTTCATGTAAATTTTTTAGATATTCAAGCTGATGAGTTAGTGTCTGGATATATCATTGCTAATTAGAATAAGTACATGATTTAGAGTGTCATTATTCCTCTATGTCATACACAAATTAGGAAGTTTTTCCCTTTAGAATTTTAGAAGACATAGATCCACTTAGAACACTGAAAAGTTTAAAGTTCAGTTTCATATAAATGAATCAGGGTTTATCCTTGCCTAGATGTATACCAGTAACAGGGATATATTATCAGCAGATAAATGTAAGTGGCCCAGAAATACGTATAAAGCAAACCACAGCTTTATTAGGAGTTTAAAAGGAAGATACTGTCTCTGCCCATTTCTGTGCACCAGTGGAATGGAATCCAGTGTAGTGTTGCTTGGCTTCTAACATGTAATTAATAATCTGTTTCCTGTACCAGAGTACAAAGAGTGAGAATCTAAGATTGTGAAGTTGTACCTGCATTTTTTTCCTCTCTGTAGGATTATTCCCTGCTCTTGCTTGTTGTCCTTCTCCCTGCCCCCAGCTGGCTACTGAAAGGCAGAGAGTTGGAAAAGAAGCTTTATCAGGGCTTCTTGAGGGTTGATTTTGCTCTCTCTGGCCCTCTTTACTGTCCTTGTTCAAGGCCTACCATATTCAATTTCCTTCAGTGTCAGAAGATCCAGAGTTCTCCTGTTGTGTTTTTTCAGGTACGCAAGCTTGAGGCAGACATTCTACCTCTGCAAGAGTCTAATGCTGAGCTGAGTGAGAAAAGTGGAATGTTGCAGGCAGAGAAAAAGCTGTTGGAAGAAGATGTCAAACGCTGGAAAGCCCGGACTCAGGTGGAGAATGCATGTTTTCAAAGAGAAGTTGAGGGGAAAATGAAGTAGCTAAAAAAAAATTATTCAAAATCTTCTTAAAAACAACAATGAGCCAAGAAATTTATTTGAATTATAAAGCATTGATTATGCAGCTTCAAAATAGGCTATTCTGATTCACAGGCATTCCAAATCAAAATGTGAAAGCAATAGCTCTAATTCAAAGACATTTTCTAGATATAACTGTATAATCATCTTACAAAAGTATAAACTATTTTCTCAACCTTTCAGCATTTATTAAGTCAACAGAAGGACACCGATCTCGAAGAGTATCGGAAGCTGCTTTCAGAGAAGGAGGCAAACACAAAGCGTATACAACAAATGAGTGAAGAAACAGGCAGGCTTAAAGCAGAAATAGCCAGGTGTGGTATGAGTCAATTACTAACAAGTTCTGTGCAAAGCAAAATAGTTTAAATAAGGCTGTATCTGGAATTGTAATTTCTTCACTGTCTCCATGGAACGACGAAACCTTTGGTATTCTTACTTTACCTTGGTAATATGCAAGCAAAATTGTCAGAATTGGTCAGAAGCTGTCTTTTAGCTGAACTTATCCTAAACTAATGTATTGTAAAGTAACGTGTATTCTACAAATACTCATTTGTACTGCAAAATTCTAGAAAACATAATTCACTACAGATAATGGCTGTGATATCACATAAAAGAAATATGGAAATGTGTTTATTATTTCAAACATCTCATTTGCATCTTCCTCTAATCTCTTGTTTAGAACTAATGCGTCCTTGACTACAAGCCAGAACCTTGTTCAGAGCCTTAAGGATGAAGTAACTAAAATAAGAACAGAAAAGGATACTTTGCAGAAAGAGCTAGATGCCAAAGTGGCTGACATACAAGAAAAAGTGAAAACAATAACACAGGTCAAGAAAATTGGTCGCAGGTACAAGACTCAATATGAGGAGCTGAAAGCACAGCATGATAAGGTAGATGGTATTTCTTAGCAAAGAAAAAGTTTATTTAAAAAAACACGTTTTCATTTAGTCATATATAATCTATCTATATAATCTAGCTAATGATCTTCACATTCCATTAGTATAATATTGTACGAATACTTACCTGTGAAGAGAAAAGCTGAAAATGATGTCATTTATTCTGCTGTTAGCTCAAGCTGCTACAAAACATAAGCTGCATATCAACTTAATGATTTGCACTATTCTCAACCTTGTGGTTATTAGAATTCCTGGGTTTTGCCCAGAACTTTTTAAACAATCAATTTACATGCAAAAGAAACTTCTGAAAAAAATTACATTCTAATCAGATAGTACCCTTTTGCCTGATACCACTTGATATCTTTCAGATGGTTGCTGAAGCATCAACTCAGTCTTTTGTAGAACAACAAGAAGAACAAGTTTCTCTCCAGGAAGTACAAGAGCTGAAAGACACTCTCAGTCAAGCTGAAGTGAAGACAAAGAATTTGGAGGCTCAGGTTGAAAGCTTACAAAAGGTGAGATCAGAGGGAACAAGCTAAGAACAGTGAACTATTTCAGAGTATTGTACTCTATTGCAATCTTAAATGCATAACTGAAGAATGTGAGGGTGTTTTGTTGTGTGCATTTATGCACAGAAATACGTGAGTTAACCTATTTGTGCCTCAACCTTGGGAGAGAGGGGCCTTAAACCTGGTTTAAATCCTGTGTGTAGAGTCTCTCACGTTATTTCTTGGAATAAATAAGTGGGAAGGAGAATGCTATTCTCTCAACTCTTACTTTCAAGGAGGACTGGACTCCCTTGTTGTTGATTAGAAGCCTTTTAACCTTAACACAGTGTCCAGCTAATACTAGGTCCTTGGATGTTGTTTGCCAAAGTAGCTAGTTATGGCCAGTAGTTGCAATGTCTCTCTTTCAGTCTTTCTCTCTCTCTCCCTTTCTCTCTAGTCTACAGCAGAAAAGGAAGCTGAAGTTAGAAATCTTCAGGAGCAAATAATACAGCTGCAATCAGAACTTGCTCGTTTTCATCAAGATCTGCAAGAGAAGACTACACAGGAAGAACAGCTCAGGCAACAGATCACTGAGAAGGAAGAGAAAACTAGGAAGACATTGCTTGCGGCCAAGCAGAAAATTGCACAGTTAGCTGGTATTATAATACGTTTTTTTTCTGTCCTTAAGATGTTGTCTTCAGTTTGGGTTTTTGATTTGTCCTATGGAAAAGCATTTAGACAGGATGCTAAATACAAAAATATGGCCTAATTCATATTTTACTTTAAAGTTTTTTTGTAGTTCAGATGTTATAGGAATTGTTCTAAAAAATTAAATTCTAATTCCTTCAGGAGACTATGAAAGCGTGTACCGAACTGTACACTGGAGGTAAAAAAAGTTTTCCTTAGTTTTCACAAGCCAGCTTGATAACACCCATTTTTTATCCTTCTGTTGATTAGAGCAGAGTGACCCTACTAACAGCTCAGGTAACTCTTTCCTTCCCTTCCCTCTTGCCTTCGCTAAATATACAGGTGCAAAACATACTGCCTCCTTACTCTTAATTGATGTTGAGAGAAATGATGGTGTCAGAGCTTGCTGAAAGCATCTTGTTCTTTTGTGACTACTTTTTGTTTACTTATTACATTATTATTTTATTTCTATTTAATTGCAATTAAATATAAAAATGGCATGTGGAAGTTAAAATTACTTCTAAATGCTCTGTTGATAGCTTAATCGTTTTAAGATTTCAAAATATTTCAGTAACATATTGAAACAGCCAGGTATTTGCCATGCAGAGAGTCAGTAGGCAGCTTCATAGGGGCAAGACTGAATTCTTTCCTATTTAATTAGGTACAAAAGAGCAGCTAACAAAAGAAAATGAAGAGTGGAAGCAAAAGAGCAGCTCATTAGAAGAGCAGAAGACTGAATTGGAGGTGCGGATGAGTGCGCTTAAATCACAGTATGAAGGTCGAATTTGCCGTCTAGAAAGAGAGCTTAGAGAGCAGCAAGAGCGACACCATGAACAGCGAGATGAGCCACCAGAATCTACAAACAAGGTACAAAATCCTTTTAGCTAGCTGTGTGAGAGAAAAAACAGCTGCATATCTCATGGCTGAATGAGAACTTGTAGCTTGTAGCTACAAGTTAACTACATTGCTTGTAGGTGTCACTCAAGCACCACTGTCCAACTTTTGTGTTTACAGTAGTTAAAGCTCAGGACTACTTTACATGCAGTTGTTTTCTCTAAGCATCCTGAATAGCAGATGGAAATTCTTATTTTAGGACTCCCAACACTTTAGCGATGAGCTCAACAAACTGCACTTACTCAGGCTCCACTGTCCCCTGGTTTTGGAAATGCACAAGTTGGCTTTAGCAGGGGTTCAGAACTTAATTTAAAACTCATTTCCTGCCATAGTCAGAATTCCCAATGCTAACAAGCATACTGTTGTATCAGTCATTGTGAATCAGCCAACTGAGCTGTTTGCACTCTGCTCTGGGTTTTTGTATTTTTGTCCATGCGTTCAGTATAATAGGCTCTAGGTGCTCTTGTCTCAATTACTGAATTGGTTTAAATTCTTGGTATGACTGGTATGATTTGTTTTGGAGAATTTGTAATAACCACAGAATCTGAGTAGGTATTCTAACAAGTCTGCTAGAGAAACGATTGTTATTAAAGAGATGTTGCTGAAGTATTTTACCAGATTGCATGCTCTGTTTTGTTTGTATATAGCATGACACTTCTGTTTCTCACTTAATAGGTCCCAGAACAGCAGAGGCAAATCTCACTCAAGTCTACTCCAGCTTCAGGTGAAAGAGGAATGTGAGTTGAAGGGTTTGGGGGTTTTGCAGACTTTCTGTGGTTGGCATTTCTTGGTTTTGTCTTTGCCAGTTGCTCTTCTTTTTAGTAAACCACTGTCTTACCACTATTTTTCTTAAGCAACTTTTAAGATACTGATTGACATAATTGTTACTTCTGTTTTCTCAGCTACATTTAATCAATAAAGCTTTTAAGCTACTCAGTCGTCATATTAACCACCAGGGATACGGTGTCTAGGAAACATGAAACATATTTTTTAAATGTTTTCCAGCTTCTAGGTTCTTGAAGTTGTAGGGTTTTACCTTTAACCATTTTTGTTTTGGGGTAGGATCTTCCGTGTACAAGAACCTCAAACATAAGAAATAGACTAAATAGATGGCAGCTGTAACAACAGATAAAATAGTCAAATGATTAAGTGCTAAATTTTATTGTATTACTAAGTTTAGATAACAAATTCCCTTTGAGTTCTTATGGTGGCATCCTTTTGAAAGCAAGGCTTTCAAAGGTGCCTCCTAAAATGTGGCTGATCTTTGTCTCAACCAGGAGATGGTGTTGCTCTGTATTGAGTGAATCAGTTCTAATGTAAGATGTATTACTCACTGTAATAAGGACCCAGCACAGCTAATAGTGTAAGCTGTGCACTGCTCCTTTTGATCTGCTTACAGATTTCTAGTTGATTACTTTTGAAGAAATGTGTCAAACCTGTAAGCTGGACAAATTGCTACTGATGGCATAATGTGTTTATTTTTCCTTTTAATCTGTAAACAAATTTGGGAAGAGAATTCATGATGCTCTTGTGAGGCTTTTAAATTGTAAGCCTTTAAAAATCAGTATTCCCGGCTGCAGTAATATATTTACATTTGGTATTTTTAACATTTGCTTTCGGTACTACCATGATGAAAACAATATCCTCTTTTTCAGTGCTAGCACTTCAGATCCACCAACAGCAAATATTAAACCAACTCCTGTTGTGTCAACTCCAAGTAAAGTGACTGCTGCTGCAATGGCTGGGAATAAGTCTACTCCACGAGCCAGTATCCGTCCAATGGTTACTCCTGCTACAGTCACTAATCCTACCACTACACCAACAGCCACAGTTATGCCTACAACACAGGTGGAGACTCAGGAAGGTAAGCATTTTAGTATAGTATAAGGATCTACAGCAATCATAAATGGTATCTTTGCTTTGAAATCTTGGTAGTTATTAGTTTGAACGTACCTCAAATAGTTTTCTTGTTCCTGCATCTCTTCCAGTATTGCGCTTTTGTGACCATTTCTCTTGCAACAAAGTTCGTGATTCCTCAATTGAAGATGGGTATAATTAATGTTAACTCAATCTGCAACACATCAAATCAGAATTCTGAAATGTGAACTGTACTAGAACAACTAGACAGTTGAATATGCTACTGTTTGTCTTTCAGCTATGCAATCAGAAGGACCTGTGGAGCACGTTCCAGTCTTCGGCAGCACTAGTGGGTCTGTGCGTTCAACCAGTCCTAATGTTCAGACATCTCTCTCTCAGCCCATCTTGACTGTTCAGCAGCAGACGCAGGCGACTGCTTTTGTGCAGCCCACTCAGCAAAGTCATCCTCAGATTGAGCCTGCTACTCAGGAGCCATCCCCCACCATTGTAGAAGTTGTACAGAGCTCTCAAATAGAGAGGCCCTCCACTTCTACAGCAGTGTTCGGCACAGGTTGGTTTTATTTTATAGGTCTACCTTTCTGAATAATTCATTTTAAGTAGCTCTGTTAGGACCCTTGTCAAACCAGGCCTAACTTCAGAAAAAGAATTTGCTCTTTTGGGTTTTTTTTTTCCCCCTTAATTTATTGTAGGTTTTACAAATTTCTGGGGTTAGGCTCCTTTCCTGAACTTTCAGAAATGGTACCTGTGAAATGCTGTTGGTGCTGCATTCCTTAAAGTACAAAACTAAAACCTCACGTTTGTTTATCTATCCAGGGAAGCATTGGAATTTAATGCATTAAACCTTGCTGCCTCTGAAACTCTGGTAGTGTTAGAGCCAGGTCATGAGGAGTCACAATGAAGATACTTAAGCTGGAATATAAAATATAGAGAAAAATTGTAAAGGTACTCAGTGTGATACTGTTGCATATTTGTTTGCCCTACACAGTGTCGATTTTGGTGTAGAACGTTATTCCCCATAATACACTTTAGTAAACTGCTTTTCTGTTTGTTTGTTTGTTTGTTTCCCAGCTGATGCTCTGTTCAACTTTTAGGTGTACTTGTCAGAAGCCAAGGTGTTGGAAAAAACATTTTAGTTGTACCCCAGAGCTTATGTTTGGAGTTAATTAGGCCGTGAATCTAAGTCCTAGAGTATAAGACTTGTAAGAAAAGGGGCTGATGCTTTTATGTCCCAGAAAATGGCACAAGATGATTCTTTCTAATTCCATTTGTTATTCAATGAAGAAAAAGAAATGATCTTCCAGAGTAAAATAACAACTTTTGATACTCTGTTTTGTATGGTTTTTGTTCTGAAAATAATTGTGAGGCTTTTTTTAAGTTTCAGCTACCCCAAGTTCTTCACTGTCTAAACGTCCACGAGAGGAAGAGGAGGATAACACTGTGGAAAACTCGGACCAAATTTCAGAGGAAACAGTGGATGTTCCTCTTCCAAAGAAACTGAGAAACATACAGAGAGTTGGACCAGAGGTTTGCAAGAACATAAAGTACTACTACTTAATCTGTCCCTTTGGAAGATTTTAATGGGAAAAGCAAGTCAGTTAAATCTTAATGTGACTTTAATCTACTGGGGAGGAAGCAATTACGTTTGGGTATCATGAAAGGCAGCGGTTATGCCAGTTGCAATGACTGATGTAAATCTTGGTGAACTGTAGAATGGAGAAGAGGGGGCCATATCCTGGAACTGAGGAGGAAAATGTTAAAATATTTTCCAGTGTGGTCTGGAAGGTCATTATCTACAGTTACTCTAGAATAGAGTGCAGTATACTTGGGGGCATGCCATGAAGCAAAGATGAGTTCTGTGAAAAAGCTTACAGGAGATGCATGCAAAATTGTTGGTGTGAAGCAATTGAGATGTCCTGCAAGGAAGGAATGAACTTGAGACAGAACCTCAAGCAGGCAACTCATGAATAATGTTAAGGAAGTCAAAGGTTTTCTGTTAACTGTATAAGAGGTATGTTGCATAGCAAATAAGGGAGCAAAATTGTCCCAGAACATTATCACTTAATTAGCTGAGAGGATGAAGGTGGAATATGAAGCCTTAAGGATTCTTTTTTGGTCCTGAAAAGATTTGGAGATACTGAGGCTCAGTGGACTGAATGGGCAAATTGCATTTCTCCAGGAAAGAGAAATGAAGTGCTAGATAAAAGCAGAGCTAAGGAACAATAGTAAAATGGGAACAAAATTTTGCCCATGATCTTTCTGTGTAAAGGGTTTTTATTTTTATTTTTTTAATTTATTTTTAAGTAAAAAACCACTTGTGTGTTGAAGGACCAAACTGTAGGGCTAATAGAGTGTTTTAAACAAGAAAAATACATGTTCTTTCAGGAGGAAGTGACAGCAGAAGAGAGCACTGATGGCGAGGTAGAAGCTCAAACATACAATCAAGACTCACAAGACTCAATTGGAGAAGTAAGCATATTTGAAAATAGTACGATCTTCATTTCAGCAGAAATAGCTCCTGTCCTTTCGCTCCTTCCCCACTTTTTTCCCCATTTTTAGAAGTGAAATCTGAAATCGGATCCTGCAGGTTTCCAGTGGAAACCATTTAAAATTTTTTAAAGATGGGTAAACATTGAGGCAGCAGCTGCTTACGGATGTGCAAGCAAATGCATCATATACGAATACAGTATCCCTAATGGTGTCACCCATCCCAGATCAGATTTGAAAGTGAAGGACAAAATGTATTTGTGTTGTACAGCAGGCCTCCATTTGGTCGAGGTTGAGAAATAGGAGTGGAAGCAAGAAACTTTTAGAAATACAATGGATGCTTCCCTGAAGAACATTTTAAGAATTGTATATGCTGTGTTTCATTTTGTTTCTTCTGGCACTTTATCTTTTACAGGGTGTTACACAGGGAGAGTATGTTGCCATGGAGGATAGTGAAGAAACTTCCCAGTCTATCCCGATAGATCTTGGACCTCTTCAGTCAGATCAACAAAATACTACTTCATCTCAGGATGGTCAGTCCAAAAGAGATGATGTCATTGTAATTGACAGTGATGATGAAGATGATGATGATGAAGAAAACGAAGGCGAGCAGGAAGTATGTATATTGTGGAATTTATTTCTGAACTGCTTTAGGGATGATTTTTGATCAGATATAAAACTCATCTGGCAGGACTGATTTAACCAATTTCTTTCTTTTTTTTTTTTTTTTTTTTTGTGTAAAAATGGTCTGTATTTATGTAGCCTGAACTTAATAGTGTTGCTAATTCAACTTCTGTTTATTATTGTTTATTTTAATTCTACGGTGCATCTAGATTATCTATGACTGTTCAACATACAAGGGTGGCCTCTGTGAGAACAGGCTGGAGGCTGCTCTGTGCCAGACACAGCCTCTTCTCTGTGCCAGACACAGCCTCTTCCAGCTGGCTCTGAAATGGCTCCACTGCAGGACACAGCTGAGCCCATCAGCTGGGGAAAACATGTATAAAAAAGGCCAAAACACTGCATGGCAGTGTTAGTGTGAGGAGGGGGAGGGAGTGTGAGAAACGGTCCTGGAAAAACCAAGGTCAGAGAAGAATGAGGGGAAGAAGGTGCTCCAGGCATTAAAACAGATACTCCTTGCAGTGGAAGAGACCGCAATGGAGCAGATATTTCTCTGCAGTCTGTGGAGAGCAGGATATTCCCTGAAGGAAAATGCAGTCCATGCAGGAGTAGGCTTTACTGCCAGGAACTGTTGCCTGTGGAGAGGAGCCAGTGCAGGGGCACATTTATCCTGATGAACTGCAGCCATTCAGTGGGAAGGACCCACTGCTGGAATAGTTCTTGAAGGACTGCAGTCTGTGGAGAAGATCCAGAAAAGTAGCTGAGAGAAACTGTTGTGGAATGACCACAACCCACCATTCCTTGTCCCCTTTGCCCTCTTTGGGATGGGGGAGGAGGAAGAGGAGATGAGAAGGAGAGAGTAAAGTTGAGCTTAGGAAGAAGGGATGGGGGGAAGGTGTTCTAGTCTCTGTTTCTCTATTTTTAATTGATCACGCATTAATTTTCCTTGACTTAAGTCAGTTTTACCTGTAATGGTAATTGGTAAGTGATCTGCCTGCCTTCATCTTGATCATCAGGCTTTTCCATCTTACTTTTCACCCTTGTCCTGTTGAAGAGGGAGTGAGGCAGTGGCTGGGTGGGTGTTTGACACTCAGCCAAGGTAGACCTACCACAGCAATCAGTAAATATGTACAAGTACACTGTGGTTAATAAATGCTGAACATCTTCAAAAGAGAGCCACAGACAGACATGGTCTGTGTACCACAACGTGAAGTGTGCCACTTCAAGGTACGAAATTTTTCCACTATCCTATCCACACTTCCTTAAGGCTTTTTTTTATGGTCCTATAGGACTATGAGGATGAGGAAGAGGAAGATGAGGATGATGATGAAGACACAGGGATGGGAGATGAAGGTGATGACAGTAATGAAGGAACTGGTAGTGCTGATGGTAACGACGGATATGAAGCAGATGATGCTGAGGTGAGATTTGTGCCTTTTATTTCTGGCTTGCTGTGTTTCTTGGAATAAATTGGTGGTGTTATGCATCTGCACAGATCTGGATACTTGAAAGAAAATCTTAGTATGAATTAATCACAGAAATGTGAGGCTGCTAGTAGGTGATACTAATTTCTGTTATAACTGGTGTATTCACAAGAAAAATCAACTTTTAATGTTTGAGAACAGAATGAAAATGCAAAGTACAGGAGCCAGCTACAAATACTGTTAGTTGTCAGGCTAGTAAGGCAGTTTCTTCAAATGCTGTATATGTCATTGTCTATTACTAAATGATGATGGCTGCATTGTTCACATTTGTGCATGTACAGATACATAAAACTCCTGAAATGTAACAGTTATATACATTTGTCTGATTTTGTAGATAGTTGCAGAAATATTTTAAGATTTTCATATATTTTACTTTGTTTACTTTCTGAATACTCTAGTACTGCTTTTATATTCTCTTTACAGCCTCCAAGTTGTTTAGTGCTAAGTCATATTATATTTATGTGGGGCTTTTAGGGTGCTGATGGTACAGATCCTGGAACAGAAACTGAGGAAAGCATGGGAGGAGGTGAAAGCAACCAGAGGGCAGCAGATTCTCAAAACAGTGGTATGGCTATTCCAAGTTTCTTCAAACTTTGTTTTTTCGAAGGGGGAGAATGTAGAAGCTGTTTTGCAGGTGTTAAAATACTCACTTAAAAGTAAGAACGTAAGGCAAAATGCTAAAGACCATTTTAACCTGAAAGGTAGATTCTTTTGAAATGCTCTTTTCTGAATTTATTCTACATTCCTTTGAAAATCCTGCAAGCTCTGTTTGCTGTGGAAACTGCTGTTGATGGCTCAGTAGATTCATCTCTCTCAATCAGCACTTGAATATTCAATAGTTTATTTTGGTGATAGTGTTGATGTAGCAGGCACAAGTCCTCTCTTAAGTGACTTTAACTAAGTTACTGAGCTGTCTGTCCCCACTTCTGCAAGGGTAAGAACATTTCTGTTAATGTGGTAGCAGAATTTGAAGGCTTGCCTTCATGGCATTTGGAGGGCGTGGTTTTATACCTATATACTTCGTGTGTTTTAGGAGAAGGGAGTACAAGTGCTGCGGAGTCCACTTTTCCTCATGAAAGTTCAAGAGAACAGCAGCCATCATCTGCCTCAGAGAGACAAGCCCCTCGGCCCCCACAGTCACCACGCAGACCGCCACATCCACTGCCCCCACGACTAACTATTCACGC
This sequence comes from Psittacula echo, assembly GCF_963264785.1. NCBI lineage: Eukaryota > Metazoa > Chordata > Aves > Psittaciformes > Psittacidae > Psittacula > Psittacula echo. The sequence goes on along the minus strand of NC_137740.1, from coordinate 26,179,946 downwards.
TCCTCCTCAAGAACTGGGTCCCCCAGTACAGGTATAAAGTATCTCTAGCAATCAGAGGACTTTAGTTGCCGTATAATTTCTTCTAAGTAAAACCCAAGTATTCTGCCTATTGTAAAAGTAGATTACATATATTTAGCATCCTGAAAAATGGTAGCTGAGGAAACTGGCTTAACATGTCTCATCCTGCAAATTATTGCTGGTCAGGGAACATTAAAGGCAGTAAGATACTCATTGTGGATTTGTATCTTGAAATTATTATACCAGTGTTATTTCACTCAGTGACTGCTGGTATTTCCACTACAAATGCTGTTCTTGAATAGATTGTAACTCAGACAGTTTGGCAGGGGGTTTTATTAGTCTCTGTCCTGGTGCAGATTGTACAAAGGAATGTTGCCATTCATTTTCTAAGATAAACCTTATCAGTCATGAGTCAGTCAGTGTCAGACCCAAGATTATTCTTTGACATAGACCTACATATTTTGTAAATTAAAACATCCCATGATTTTTGCTGAAGTACCCTGACTGAAATGATCCTTTACCATTAACTTGGTTTGAGGCTTGGGGCCACAATATTTCTGTGCTGAAGTTTTCTGTCCTCAATAGAAAGTTGAGTAAAATAGTAAATTCAGAATTTAAACCTACATGATTCCCTTTCCGGGTTAGACCGGTGTCGTGGTTTAAGCCCATTCCCTTTCCGGGTTAGACCGGTGTCGTGGTTTAAGCCCAGCTGGCAACCCAAAACCACACAGCCACTCACTCACTCCCCCCCCTTCCTCCCCCCGCTCCCAGAGGGATGGAGAGGAGAATTGAAAGAATGTATCCCACCAGTTGAGATAAGAGCAGTCCAGTAATTAAGGTATAACACAAAGGTATAACTGCTGCCACCAATAATAATAATGATAAGGGAAATAACAAGGGAAGAGAATACAACTGCTCACCACCCGCCGACCGATACCCAGCCTGACCCGAGCAGTGATCTAGCCCTTCCAGGTAACTGCCCCCAGTTTATATACTGGGCATGACATGCTGTGGCATGGAATAACTCTTTAGCTAGTTTGGGTCAGGTGTCCTGTCTCTGCTTCCTCCTGGCTTCCCCTCCTCCCTGGCAGAGCATGAGACTCAGAAAGTCCTTGGTCAAAGTAAACATTACTGAGCACCAACTAAAAGCATTGGTGTTATCAGTGTTGTCCTCAGGCTGAAAGTCAAAAACACAGCACTGCACCAGCTACCAAGAAGGAGAAAAATGACTGCTACTGCTGAACACAGGCCAACCAGGCAGCAGATATAAGATGTCAAGTACTTGCTGCTATGGTCTGTTTAAGGTGGTATGATGCTGTACTGAGTAGTGTTTTACACAGACATGTAATTGTTACACTTACTCATTTAGCCACTGTCCCTGGCTCTGAACAATTTTATGTTACTAGAATTCCAGGAAAGCATTCACACTACTTCATTTTTTCTTTACTATAAAGAGAATCCAGATGACTCGAAGACAATCTGTGGGGCGTGGACTTCAGCTAACTCCTGGTATAGGTGGGATGGTAAGTACATGAAAGTCTACTGCGAAAAACCTGCCTTGAGGGAACATTCATAACTCTCTTTTTAAAGAAGCCTAGATACTAACTTCAGGGGTGCAGTGGTTTCTGTAGTCTTGCAGAAAATGTCTTAGTCCTGTTAATTTCTGTATTAATGAAAAGCAAATACTAGCAAATTCCCAGGAAGATAAAGGTCTTCAAAAGAGTTTGAATTGGTTTTGTCTAAGGTAGTTTTGATTACTTGTTTTTTAGAATCAGTCTTTTAAAGAGAGTATGTTACTGGGAAAGAAAAATTAAATGTTTTCAGCCTCACTCTAAAGCAGCAAGGCTAATTTATGCTTTCTGTCTGTCTCCTTCAGTTAATTTTTAACCCTTTATTCAACTTCACCTGTATTTGACAGAACACATGCAAGTTCAGTGAGGGAGGTGAGAGAGACCAACTGACTAAAAAAGTATCTTTTCTGAGGTCAAAAGCATCAGTTCAGATTTTACTGATACAACTTGGCTTGCATGTGCCTATCATTTTGCCTGGACTGTAACTGAGCATGTTGGAGGGACCTTATGGGTACTTTGGAGAGAAAAGTTTGAAAGACATGGGAGGAAGACGTGGAGATGAAGAGAATGCCTCATGGAGTGCAAGAGAAGAGAGAACAGATAATTTGATTCACATTGTGAAAAATCCCATGTGCTAGGTACCTTACAGCAATGCATATTAATACAGATGGTTCTGATCTATTAATGAATGAGTTGTCTTAAGATTCCTTTGTAGTCAGCAGGGAGATATGGCAGTTTTATAGAAGGATGATCTCATGGAATAGGTGTCTAAAAATCCTTTGAAAGATGGGTGGCTTGCAAGTATATGGGTTTTATTTCGGTTTGGGTTTTTTTCTCACCTGTAAGGGGCAATCTATAACCAGCTCAGATTCAGATGTCTAAAATTGGATATGAATTTTGTTAGAACTAAATCTTTGTATTTCCTTATTATGTGAAAAAACAAACCGACCTTCAATTTGGCTTGTTGGAAACTGGAAATACATTGTTAGGCTCTCATATCAGTCTTTTTGGTTTTGTTTGGTTTTTTTATTCTCCCAGCAGCAGCACTTCTTTGATGATGAGGACAGAACAGTTCCAAGTACACCAACTCTTGTAGTTCCACATCGTACAGATGGGTTTGCAGAAGCCATTCAGTAAGTAGATGTAAAGGGGGAGGGAGGAACCCAAACCACCACGACATCTGTTTTTCAATGGAATGAAAATGAAATGAAATGAACTTGTGATTAGAGGAATCATAGAATAGTTAGGGTTGGAAAGGACCTTAAGATCATCTAGTTCCAACCCCCCTGCCATGGGCAGGGACACCTCACGCTAAACCATGCCACCCAAGGCCTCATCCAACCTGGCCTTGAACACCGCCACGGATGCAGCATTCACAACCTCCCTGGGCAACCCATTCCAGTGCCTCACCACCCTCTCAGTAAAGAATTTCTTCCTTATATCCAATCTAAACTTCCCCTGTTTAAGTTTTATTTCATTTCCTTCCCTCCTCCTCCCTCTCCTTCCCCCCACCCTGTTAATATTACCGGTAGAAGCAGGAAAAGTTATCCCCATTTTTGGATTTGGGATGGTTCTGGACACATTTAGCAATCCACTTAAAATTGTGAGAATTCATAGGATGAATAAGTAAAGAATAGTCTCTTCAGGACTGTTTTACTGATTGTTGAATACAGTCCAAATAAGTTTGAGAAACTAATTGCTGTTTAATTAGCAGTAGTTTAGCTGATTTTTATGATCAGTGTTAATTAATTCTGTCTTATGCATAGTTTGTTCTCTTGTTTTGCTTAAAATGTGTCCTCTCCTTAAATTCCTGCAAAATTCCTTAAATCTTTATTTTGATAGTTCCCCTCAGGTAGCTGGAGTTCCTAGATTCAGATTTGGACCCCCTGAAGATATGCCACAAACTAGCTCAAGTCATTCTGATCTTGGTCAGCTTGCATCACAAGGAGGTAAACCATTTCTGTACTTCCATGGTTGTTAGAGTGAAAAAAAATAATGCAGCCAAAATGCAGTTCTATTTCTGGTACTGGAAACCTGCAACTCTTAAATAATTGCCAGCAGGGAGAAGACTAATGGGAAGTGAAAAGGTGTTTCCTGTAAGCTGCTACATTTCTCCTTCTAATACGGTTCAAAATGTAGAATGATTCTGTGGATTTGTGAAACAGAGAAGCTGAAATTTTAAGTAGGACACATTGCGTGCTAGACACAAGAAACTTCATGTAAGGAGAAGTGAAATACTGAGGGAATGGTTTTTAACTTTAATTTTATGGTTGATTGTAGATTTCCTTTACTAAAACATGAGGGGAAAACAGCAAATGTAAAAGAAATCTTTGGGACATATCCTCAGCTGCTCAGAGGTAGCCAAGCAATTTGGTCTGCGTTGTCCTTGTTGTCATGAATCAGTCCCTTTCACCCGCATCTCTTGTCAGCATGGAACAGTATGCTATTCTTTGAAGAATGCTCTCAGCAAAATAATGGCATAAGAGGATGAAAGTAAAATAAGTAATGTTATTTTCATCAAGGTTATTAGCTTTCAATAAATTATAATTAGCCTTGCATTAATTTAACTTAATTGCAGTAAGTCAAAACAAAATAACAAAAGTCTCCATAATTAAGTACAAGTCGTTGGGTTTCATCAAGTGTTCAGAAGGAAAAGAGCAGTTAATCTGTTGTTTTCAGCTGGCTATTTTAATTGTCACTAAAACTTTGCATTGCAGGTTTAGGCATGTATGAAACCCCGCTGTTCCTTGCTCACGAGGAAGAATCAGGTGGTCGTAGTGTTCCCACAACACCATTACAAGTAGCAGCACCAGGTAAGTGGCAAGAAATTTGCAGGCTGAAGTAAAGGCTGCAAACCTTGACTTCCCAGAAAAGAATTAGCTTATTGTTGCTACAGTGCTTACTGTTATGCCTGGAGTATTCCAGTAGCCCTTTCCCTTATCTGCCTAAGATTTCCATAGATTTTCTGTAGAAATAAAAACTGACTCAGTGTTAATTAAACTACGTTTCCTGTACAGTGACGGTTTTTACTGAAAGTGCATCAGCGGATGCTTCAGAGCATGCTTCTCAGTCTGTTCCAATGGTTACAACATCTACTGGCAATCTGTCCACCACTACAGAGGCTGGAGTGGGTGATGATGGGGATGAAGTTTTTGCAGAGGCAGAATCTGAAGGGTAAACTATGACTTGTTTGGTTCACTACAACTTGACGTCATGTTAGTTTTAATGATTTGTTTTCATCCAGGTATGCCTGTGATTCATTTTCAATTTAATGTGTTCTGGGAGGAAAGACAGATCAAGCAGAATTTAGTAATTTTGTGAAGTAGCACAATCTGACCTTTTCATCTAAAACCAAAGGTTTTCATCTGATTTACTCCTTCTGACTTAATATAGCTAATATAAAAGTCACTAAAAAAACCCCTCTCTGTATTTTTGAAGAATATAGAGTGCTCTGCAGTAGTCAGATACTGATGGTAAACGCCCCAGTTTGAAAGACTAAGGTTTGTATAATAAAGGGTAAAATGTTCCTGTTAACAGAGAAAAACACTCCTCATTACAAGCAAGCATACATAATGAAGTCATTCAGTTAAGGCAATGCAAGTAGCATGAGGGAAGGGAATAAGCAATTCTCTAATAATTTGATAGACAAATGATTTGTTTTCCACTTTCAAGTGCAAATATTTACAATAATTTCTGTATTTTGTATTATGACCAAATATTGCAAATCTAAAAGGGGATCGGTTTAATTTAAGGCTTTTTTTTTTTTTTTTTTTTAATCTGAGCTTGTTGAAACTATGTGAATACACTTGTATGTTTTTCCTCTCCTTTTCTTCTAGAATAACTTCAGAAGCAGGCTTAGAAATTGATAGCCAGCAAGAAGAAGAATCTGTTCAAGCATCTGATGAGTCAGATCTTCCCTCGACTAGTCAAGATCCTCCTTCTAGTTCATCTGCAGGTACAGGCTAATTGCTGAAAACAGTAGATATGTACCATTTCACTAAGTGTGGGACGTTTCTGGACCAGCATCGCACACTGCTGATACCCAAGATACACAAAATAAGATAGAGCTCTTACAGCAAGATCATGTTTTGCTGCCTTTAGTCTTAATGGCAAGCTATTTTTACTTGGGCTGCAGTAACTAGAGTAGGCCATAGTAAGAATAATGCTTCAAGGAGCAAAAGTTACTAATATTTCAGTGATTCTATGCACTGTTATGTTTGATGTCAGATTTAAAACATTTTTTCATTCAATTAAATAGTCAAAGAACAGTAGGTAAGTCACTGTTAAGTTAGCAAGAAGAAAGTACCACCAAACGTGCTTGTTTTGAGGCTTTTATTTGTATTAGAGATGATGTCAATGAAATAAGGATACACCTTCCTAATTTTAAAGTAAATTTGAAAGCGTAATGCGTATCAAATAATGTAAACATTGACAGTGAAAAACTGTACTAGACACAGACATTCTTTTCTGCATTTCCATTTCTTCACAGACACAAGCAGTAATCAGCCTAAGCCGTTCCGACGTGTCAGACTTCAGCCACCAACGTTAAGAACTGGTGTTCGTGGTCGTCAGTTCAACAGGCAGAGGGGTAAGTGTTCAAGGCTGTTCAAATTCACACCTTTTCAAACAAGTTTTTAGTGCTTCCTTTGGGGACCATATATGAAGTACTACTTTATAGGCCTGTGTTTGTTTATAAGACATTGAATAATACAGCATCCCTGCCCTTGCTTTCAGTATGTTACCCTAAGAGCTCTGCAATTTTCTTTTAGTATGTTAGTCTGAGCATGTTTTAGATAGGCAATCTTTCTACTTAATGTTGACCTTGGTTTTTATTAGTGGAGGGAAAGTAAATTGCAGTAAATCTTAAACTTGGCAAAGTTTTAAAGGAAGATTTTAAAAGATGTTAGGACATAAGTTCAGAAATATTTGGTTTTAACATTATATATTAGTTTCCCATTTGGTACATTAGAGGTACCACTTACACTGATCTAAAAAAAAAAATCTTGTGGAAGCATTAAAGATTTATAGATTTTGTAATGCAAACCAAAGCAATAAATTATTGTTTGCAACGTTAGTTTTAAAAGTCCTTAGATGAATTATATTCAGTTTGGCACCATTTTAGTATTGTAGAAGACTTGATACTAGCGTTGAAATGTAGGTATCTGGTGTTTTAAAACAAAAATAAGAGTGAGGAGGTGGACCTAGGATAGATTTTTTTTCTGTCTGTCACCATTTCTTTATTAAAAAAGGGAGGGACTAACTGATTTCAAATATGATAAGAATGTTGTTCTTCTGGCACAGGGCCTGAGATAGGATAGCAAGTCAACAATGCCCTTTTAAATCACAGAAATATAATGTATCCATATCACAAGGCTCTAGGGGAAGGCAGAGGGGAGAACTTCAACTTTATCTGAAAGGAAGTGCTCCTTTCAGTAGCAGTTCCTTACAGAAGGATGAAGTATCACACATACGAATGATTGATTAAAAAGGTAAAAAAAATTTCTATTAATGCATTTGTTTTCTTTCCCAACACAGGTGTAACTCATGCAATGGGAGGCAGAGGAGGCCTGAACAGAGGGAATATCAGTTAAATGATCTGTAAAGTAATTACAGCTGTGTATACAAAAATGCCAGTTTGCCTGTGGTTGTTCTAGTGTAATGAAGCCAGAGCTTAAAGCAGTATTTTATACTTAGATTTGTGTGCACACATTTCAATGTTTTTATTAATAAAATTAGACAAAATGTCAACATTCATATGGCATCTTTCTTGTTAAATCCTCTGCTGTGCATCACTTGCTAGGACAGTTGTACCAGTCTTTGGATACAGTCTTTCCCGTGAGAGCAGTAACAGGTTTTGCTATTCTTTTGCCAACATCCAAACTGTAGTACCGATCTGAAATGAAGATGTGTCAGAATTAAATTTCAGAAACTGTTTAGTACATGGAAAGAATCATTAAGTTAAAGCCTGCCTTTTAATTTAGGCATGAGTAACGGATTTTTTTTTTTCATTCCACATTTATATATATGGAGGTGAGAGACTATAATGATGAATTTTTGTCCTCAACTTTATTTTTTATGTGTCCTTCTTTGCATTTAGCTAAGTTTTACAATACTGCTAATAATCTGTCCCAAGAAGAGGGAGTAGGGAAGAATACTTTTATACTGCTAGAACCTAGAAGTAGTCTTTTTGGAAATCAAACTAAAAACAAAACAATCTTGCATTGACTACAGAAGTGGGAATTCTGTGGTCCCCAAGTGTGAATTTGCTTATGTTAAGGTTAGGAGTTGGATCATACATCTCATCAGAGATTTACTTTAGTATCCTATATTTGGATACGGCTAGTTCTTAACACTTTCTTTTTTTTTTTCCTGAATAATACAGAAAATTCTGAGGAATGCTTTCACAGAAGTCAGTGAAAAAACTATCTGTGTGCAGTGGTCCAGGGATTTCAATCTATCATTAATGTAATTCTGCATTTAAGTGTCAGGTTTTTGTCACTTTATAAGCCTAAACGCTTATGGCAATGCATTCTGCAGCTGGCTAGTTTGAGCCATTGTACCCTGTTGCTGCTAGTTGTCCTGTAACTACTATTTTTTTTTTTTCTAATAGAAACATCTCCCCATTACAGGCAACATTTTAATTCTCAGGACTGTTTAGTAGCGCTTAAACTTATTCTTGCAGAACCCCAAGTAATAACCTCACACTTCAGAAAGCTGAGAGATTCGTAGGCTTCTTTCTTCCCCATCCCTTAGTTTTTTGAGATACAAAATAACTTGCATTAGCTTTAACTTACTGTAAGAGAAGGCATAATAATCATAGCCATCTGGCTTATTGTGGTTGGGTAGTGATAGAGTTGAATGAATAACTTTCGGCAGCCCTTTCCAGTAGGTATTTATTTTGACTTCCTTACGCAAAACTCCTGCAAGCAAAAGAAAAGTTAGGAGGTGTTGCAGTATGTCTACTGTAAGCTATCATTTGCTTGTATAATCTACAGCAAGTGAGATCTATTGGATTAAAAATTTTTATAAGTACTACTTTAAAAAAACCCAGAATGTTGTGTTTCAGAACTACTAAGATTAAAATGGTTGTATAAAAGAAACTTAATAAACATAAGTTACCAGATGAACGTGGATTGATTCTGACAGTCTGAATAACAGTTGGCATTCTTACTGCACGTTGAAAGCGTCTCCTTATCACAAGTCTTGGGACATAAGCTGGGTATCTTACAGTAATCCGGGTTCTTCTTTGACACTTCTTAGCTGGTTCTTGTCTGTACACATACTGTTGCATGTTGCCATCTAAAATAGATGTTTGTTTCATTTGGTTAAAAAAAACCAAACAAAAACAAATGAAAGACAAACAAACAGAACAGCACAAACACCAAACCACCAACTCTATCAGATAGGAAAATGTCACTTTCGTATCTATTACATGCCATCCACTACATTTTGAGGTAAGAAAAAAACAAAAACCTCGCTCTCTAAATGCAACATGTGCTTCTAGATGCAGTGCTCTTTACACTTATTTGTAGCAAGTACAATGTCAGGGGAACTGCTTTTGCTGCCATCATTCCTTTTATCAAGGACTGGGTAAGACCATTGTTTTAGGTTTCATGAGAAGAGGGCTAGAGTCCAAAAAACAATTTACATTCCATTGATGTATAGTTTTTAAATCAAGGTAAAAATTCTTACATTGGCAGTACATCATTCATATAAGGAAGCACATTAATTTGAAATAAGAAATAGAGAGATTTCCATACATAGTTAGGAACTAGTAAGATTAAAGCCTTTCCTTCTCTAATCAACTTCAGACTACAATAGTTTTTTACTGCGAGATAAAACTTACTGTACTATTTTCCTGGATTCTATCCCTTACAGTCTTCTCCATTTTAAAAAGCACTTAAATTTTTAGATCTTCAGGATATTTTTGACTCCCTTAGCACACCTTTAACATCACTTATTTTTCTGAATTTGAAGGAAATACTTCTTTTAGTCAAGAGAAATGATGTTTTAATTCCTAAGGCAATTCAAGCACCTTTTTATCATCTCTGAATTTCTGAAATATGAAACATACCTTTTTTGATAAAATAAACAGATTCTGGTCTATTATTGTATCTTGCCACAGGGAGGGTTGCTACTATTTTTCCACTTAGCCCTGCAAATCCATTTGCAAGAGGTTTGGGATAGCCTTTATCCATAACGCCGTTAGTGAAACGCCAGTACAGGGGACCCTGATGATTAAAGGAAAAAAATGAGCTTTAGAGTAAATTCATTCTTGGTAATTGAGCTTCAACACAGACATAAAAAATAATCATAACACTAGCATTTTGATAACTGCACTTTAAAACTGACTGGAACCACTACTACATTCATTAAAAACTGGAAGAAAATGTAGAGAAATACCCTTCCAGGCTTTTAACTGCTTTTCAGTAGGGAAAATGTGTCTTAGAAATGAACTAGTAATAGTGGATACTGAACAAAGCAGTTCACTTTATAAATCTAGATTTTCATGGATAGAAAAAGCTGTTTGAGCCCCAGGACTGAATGATTAACTGGGAAGTAACCGTATAATGTCTTTCATGAGATGTGTGTATTTTGTTACCTTCTTCCAGGAAGGTAAGTGTATTGGGAACAAATTTAGGCTGTTTGGGCAAGTGAAAGGCATGATAAAATACCTGTATTTTAAACAGTTGGACTTTTTTTTGACATGTGGCTCAATTACTCGATTTCTGTCAATGCTTTGTCTCCTTGTCAGTTACATGGGAAAGACGACACTGAATGTAGGTTTTTCCTGAAAAGCGCTATCTCAAGGCTGTCAGTGGTGGTGGGGAGAGTTTTAACTTCACCCACAGTTTCAAACCCACCACCCTATTTACAAACGCCGTTTATCCTGTATCTATAACACGAGCAATGCAAGGCGCTCTCCTGTGGAGCTGCTGTTTAAGAACGGACATCCCTCCCCGGCTGCCTCTTGCTCGCGTCACATTCGTTCCCCGTCAGGCGAGCTCCCCACCTTGATGAAGAAAGTCTTGCCATCGCAGTTGCACCTGGAAAAAACGGAGTCGATGGGGGACGGGATGCCCCAGCCCTCGCTGATCCGGCGGGGATTGGTCGTTGGTGGGCGCCTGCCGTTCAGCAGCCAGTAGTAATGACCTGCGCGGCGGAAGGACATACGGTGAATCGCTTGTGGACAGATAGACATAGGGAGAAAGGCACTGCAAGCGAGGACCCTCGCTCCAGCCTTTTCCCGGCTCCGGACGCGGCTGAGTGGGTAAGCCGGCTCCTGAGCCGGCAGCACCCCTGAGGCGCGGCCGGGCCGGGCGGTAGTGGGGAGGGCGCCGGCCTCATGAGTCTCTTCGTGAGGGGTTCGGAGCTCTTCAGTAGCTCAGAGGGCAGGGACATGGGCAGGTGAGGGAGGCGGGGTCCAGGACTGGGGCTGGGACCGCCTATCTACCCACCTCGGAAGACGGCCAGGGTGCCGTTCGGCAGCGCCACCATGCCGTCCGCCGGCTTCCCATTGCACAAGTCCTTCTCATCCTTCTCTGCTGCAAGACACAGTGGATTGGGTTTGTTTAACATTTAACAATAATTGAGTTACACCCCACGCACACACAGAGTCCACAGGCGGGTGATGTTCGGGGCTCTCTGAAGTGCAAAGGGGTAAATTACTCATTCGAGAGATGTTCCTGGAAAAACTGGCTCTCTCGTTTGTCCTCAGGAGTTCAAGAGCAGCCATTTACATGACTAAGTATGCATATCTGCATAGATCAGAGGAAAGAGAATATCAGGAAGAGATTTTTTGTCTACCTTGTGTGATATTTTCTGTATGTGACTACAGAACACCTGGTTACCATAAGTAATGAATATTCAGCTTTACTCCCTTGCAATGTTTCCATAGGACTTAGAAATTTATCTTCTTTCTCCTTGATTTTTTTTTTTTTTCTGTTTGCATCTTCTACAGTACTTGCAGCAAACGTTTTTCAGCAAACAAGATCACATTCTAAACTATATGAAGAATTTAATTAACAACACAACTGAAAACTGAGGTACCAGTATTCAGGATGCTGGCAGCTGCAGCACCTTGGTTATGGTTTACCTGGTTATGGTTTACTGGTGGGACAGAAGTAACATGTTGTTGTGACACTGTATAGAAAGCACTTGCATGTCCTTTACTCATGTGTTTTGTTGTACTCTGGTGGAGTTATTGTTGCTTTTGTACCTACTGAAATGCAATTACCTTGTGTTTCTCCAGGTAAAATGGGCAAGTTGTCAGTTTGTATTAAAGGCTTGTTTATCTCAGGCTCTTCTACTGGCAGAGTTTCAGGGTCAGCTGGATGAGGCTCTTCTCTCCTCTCAGTAACCTCCTGGAAATGTATAGTTGGCTTTGATGTCCCTTTAGAAACAATAAACATTTCTTCTATTGTGTCTTTTTTATCTCTTGTAGTGGTTTCTTTGGTAACTGTAGTTTCCTCTCCGTTGTCAATACTAGGAGCCTTTTCGGCGGCATCAGGCATTTCTTCTTCAGGTGTGACGCTAGTTTCTTTGGTGGTCGTTACCTCTTTTTTACCAGCTGTTGTCTCTACAATAACACAAGCATTACTTATGCTCTCTTTAGCTGCTTCTACTGTCTGCTTAGTTTCTGTAGTAGTGTCTTTTTTATTTGTTGCTACAATTTCCTTGGGTTTAGGAGTTGAATCTGTTTTGGCTGTTGTTGTCAACACAGTGGGCTTGGGCAGGGGAGTTGTAACTGCTGCAGCTGCTGTTACACTCTCTGTCCCTGTGGTGCTTTCTTCTTTCTTGGTTGTGAATGTCTCTTTTGGTATGTGAGTCTTGTCCTGTTTAGCTGAGGTTACTTCTTTTTCTGCAGCTGTTGTTGTAATCTTTTTGTCTATGGTAGTTGTTTCTGTTGCAGCTGCTGTAGTGACAGTTTGCTCAGCTGTAGGAGTTATGTTTGGAATATCATCCTTACCTTTAGGAGAGTCATCTTGTTTAGCTGTTATCTCTGAAGTTACAGTAGTTGTGTCTTTCCTACTTGTCGTTGTTAAAATGTCTTTAAGCACAGTAGTTTTGTCTTTCTTGGGTGTTGTTACCTCTTTGTTCACTGTGGTTGTTTCTGTTTTAGTTGTTGTCCCTTCAGTTATAGGAGTAGTAACAGTTTTAGCTGTTGTTTTGTCTTTTTTGTCAGTTACTGTTATAATCTCAGTAGTCCTAGTTTCAGTCACCACTGTCTTCTGAATGCCTGTAGTTGTGTTTTTCACAGTTGTGCTGGTTGCTACTTTGGGTGAAAAAGTTGTAATTTTCTTCTCAGTTGTTTCTAAAACTGTTGTATCTGATCCAGGTATGGGTTTTTCTTTTGTAGTTGTTGTGATGGTCACAGTACTTTGAGTGCTCATGTCTTTAGCAGTTACTAATCCAGGATCAGTAGCTGTTACTTCCATAGATGTTGTTTTTTGTATGGCAGTGGTGTCAGCCTCAGTGCCTGCAGGGGTAGTTCTCTTGACCTTAGGGGTTGTGGAAGATTCCACCTCCTCTACTTTAGGGGTAGAGGGAGAGTCTGCCTGGATCATTGATGCCTCTGGGGTTATGTCTTCTACCTTAGCGGTTGTGGGAGATTCTGCCTTGGTTGTTGGTGCCTCCGTGGTCTCTGTGGTTGTGTCTTCAGGTTTAGGGGTGGTGGGAGATTCTGCCTTGGTTGTTGGTGCCTCTGGGGTTGTGTCTGCTGCTTTGGGGGTGGTGGGAGAGTCAGCCTTAGTTGTAGGTGCCTCTGGGGTTGTGTCTTCAGGTTTAGGGGTGGTGGGAGATTCTGCCTTGGTTGTTGGTGCCTCTGGGGTTGTGTCTGCTGCTTTGGGGGTGGTGGGAGAGTCAGCCTTAGTTGTAGGTGCCTCTGGGGTTGTGTCTTCAGGTTTAGGGGTGGTGGGAGAGTCAGCCTTAGTTGTAGGTGCCTCTGGGGTTGTGTCTTCAGGTTTAGGGGTGGTGGGAGAGTCAGCCTTAGTTGTAGGTGCCTCTGTGGTTGTGTCTTCTGCTTTGGGGGTGGTGGGGGATTCTGCCTTGGTTGTTGGCGCCTCTGGGGTAGTGTCTTCTGCTTTGGGGGTGGTGGGAGAGTCAGCCTTGGTCGTTAGTGCCTCTGGGGTTGTGTCTTCAGGTTTAGGGGTGGTGGGAGAGTCAGCCTTAGTTGTAGTTGTAGGTGCCTCAGTGGCCTCTGTGGTTGTGTCTTCAGGTTTGGGGGTGGTGGGAGAGTCTGCTTCAGTTACTGGTTCCTCTGTGGCCTCAGGAGTTGTATCATCTACCTTAGGGGTTGTGGGAGGGTCTGCCTCGGTTGTTGGTGGCTCTGTGGCTGCAGGGGTTGTGTCTTCAGGTTTAGGAGTGGTGGGAGAGTCTGCTTCAGTTATTGGATCCTCTGTGGCCTCAGGGGTTGTATCTTCTACCTTGGGAGTTGTGGGAAGGTCTGCCTCAGTTGGTGGCTCTGTGGGTTCAGGTGTTGTGTCTTCAGGTTTAGGGGTGGTGAGAGAGTCTGCTTCAGTTGTTGGATCCTCTGTGGCCTCAGGGGTTGTATCTTCTACCTCAGGGGTTGTGGGAAGGTCTGCCTCGGTTGGTGGCTCTGTGGGTTCAGGTGTTGTGTCTTCAGGTTTGGCGGTGGTGGGAGGGTCTGCTTCAGTTGTTGGTTCCTCTGTGGCCCCCGGGGTTGTATCTTCTACCTTAAGGGTTGTGGGAGGGTCTGCCTCGGTTGTTGGTGGCTCTGTGGGTTCAAGTGTTGTGTCTTCAGGTTTAGGGGTGGTGAGAGAATCTGCTTCGGTTATTGGCTCCTCTGTGGCCTCAGGTGTTGTATCTTCTACCTCAGGGGTAGTGGGAGGGTCTGCCTCAGTTACTGGTTCCTCAATGGCCTCAGGGGTTGTATCTTCTGCCTTGGGAGTGGTGAGAGGGTCTGCCTCGGTTGTTGGTGGCTCTGTGGCTGCAGGGGTTGTGTCTTCAGGTTTGGGGGTGGTGGGAGATTCTGCTTCAGTTACTGGTTCTTCTGTGGCCTCAGGGGTTTTATCTTCTACCTTGGGAGTGGTGGGAGGGTCTGCCTCGGTTGTTGGTGGTGGCTCTGTGGCCTCTGGGGTTGTGTCTTCAGGTTTAGGAGTGGTGGGAGGGTCTGCCTTGGTTGTTGTTGGCTCTGTGGCTGCAGGGGTTGTGTCTTCAGGTTTAGGCGTGGTGGGAGATTCTGTTTCAGTTACTGGTCCTTCTGTGGCCTCAGGGGTTTTATCTTCTACCTTAGGGGTTGTGGGAGGGTCTGCCTCGGTTGTTGGTGGCTCTGTGGCTTCAGGGATTGTGTCTTCAGGTTTAGGGGTGGTGGAAGAGTCTGCCTTGGTTGGTGCTTCTGTGACCTCTGGGGTTGTATCTTCGGGTTTAGGGGTGGTGGGAGAGTCTGCTTCAGTTATTGATGTCTCTGTGGCTGCAGGGGTTGTGTCTTCGGGTTTGGAGGTGACGGGAGATTCAGCCTTGGCTGTTGACGCTGCTGTTGTCGGTAGTTTATCTATGAGAACATATATATATTAAGACAGTGGAATTGCAGTGCATGCACTTATTTCATATTAATTTATTATAGCAATTAAAAAATAGCAATTTACCTTTTGAATAGCAATAGTTGTTTTTATGGTTTTTTTCTCTAAAAACTGTATAAAATTGCACTGAATTTGTCTTTGAAATATCCTTGAAAAAATTTAAAATGGGTAGTAGGGGGAAAGGATATGTGGTAACCTAAGTTAAATTGGTAAATGCTAGTTATGGACTTAAGTAATTGTCAGAAGGTAAATAATGTAGAAGAGCAAAGCTAATCTGGACTGTGTTACACATGAATTCCTTTTGTCTGCATGGGAATTTGCAGCAGATCAGCTAAGTTTTTAAGTCATTCTATTGGTTAACCTGTCACAACTCTGAATGCATCATGGCAGATTTTAGTTCGGTGTTTGTAGGTGGGACCACTTCTTGTTTCCATCCCTTTTCAGGGAGGGGGAACTATGCTGTAAAACATAGTCCTTCTAATAAGATGCTTCTCTTCCCAGTCAGTTCTTTTGATTTATTCCTGTGATCTTCATTATAAGATAGCCTGTACTGATGACCTAGACCTGAAGGAAAGGTAGGGAAACAGGAAGAAAGCAAACTTTCTGAACACAGACATCTGACTGCATCTCCTACTGTATCTTTATCTTGGATGATTTTCCTCTTATGTGATTTACAGCTTTAAGAGCCATGTTAATGTATATGTAGTTACACTGACATGTCAAAGTGTTTATATGGCTATATTCAGCAAAAGGTAACTGTAAATGTTTCTGCATTTTAATCTGTCACTGTTGTCTCTGAGGTTTTGCTGTTTAGTTCTATTTTCACATAGGTTTTTTTGTTTGGTTTGGTTTCTGCAGTCTCTCTCCCAGAAGCCTGAAAGAACTTATCATATTGCAGTGTGAGTAATCTCTGTGTAAATGTATTGTAGAAATGATATGAGCACAGAGTTCCAGAATAGATTTTCCTTTCATTCAATGTGTCTGAAATACCCAAGTGTATCCTGTTAATGGTTATTTGAATTTCCTTAACTTTGTTTCATTTAACCCACTATATTTTTTTTCATAATGGGAAGTTGCTACATTAGAAAGGTAAGTATTATAAATTTAAAATTAAAAAACAAAACAGTGACTGTTAAAATATTGGCCAAAATTGACTCCTAGTCTCATTTAATTCTTGTTACTTCAGCTTTAAAGTTCAGACTGAACCTGAGTTATCACTTAAAATGCTGGAACAGAATACCAAAGTACACAGGAAAGCAACATATTTTCCATTCAGAAAAAATAAATCACATGTTTTCTGAAGCAGCATGAAGCCTGGCTTGATTAAAGCTAGAGAAACCTGCTAGGAGATTTTCCTGTCTTGGTCCTGCCAATTCATCACTGTCCCAAAATACAACACCCTTCCTGTTCCAGTCCTGTTTGGACTTTGTCCAAAACTGACAATACTGTGTAACGTTTTTGGAAGATGTATTTGAAAATCCAGTAGAAACACAGGATACATCACCACACTCCAACATCTGTGCTAAGTCAACTCTCCAAAGTCAGTATCCTGAGGCCTAGGTGAGGTAATTAGTTTATAAACTGAGCAGTTCCAAAGGCTGCTAACTGTGGGGTAATGTCTCACACTGGCTTTCTATTTCTAGAGCAGGAAAATGGTCTTTAATGTTCCTTCAGGTAACACCCATCCTGTTTCATTCATACACTTTCCTACCTTCCATAACTTCATGGGGCTGTGTTACTTCCTCTGGCTTTTCCTCATTTTTGGATGATCTTTTAGACGCTGATTTGTCTTCTGGTGGTGACTTTTCAGTGTATGCTGAAAGAAATAAAATAATCTGTTAATGGGATCATTTTTTTTCCTAGGTGCTCAGTCTCAACTATGTAAAATGAAAGTGATTACAAAATTCCAGTGACCATCTTCCGTGCAGGTTTCTTCTTGTCCTACAGGATTCTTTAAAGTATTATTCAGGAGGAAAAAGAGCAAAAATACTCTTTGGATCTCTAAGAGTTTCATTACAGACAGGAGAAATGTTTTCCCCCAAAGTCTGAGGTAAGGCCTTCTTTGCTAATGGCAATTTTAAGGTGACAAAAAGATGAATTCTGAGTGGAGTTCTATGTTCAAAAAATTTGAAAAATTTTTCTGGCAGCATAGTTTTTT
Organism: Psittacula echo; assembly: GCF_963264785.1. Lineage (NCBI taxonomy): Eukaryota > Metazoa > Chordata > Aves > Psittaciformes > Psittacidae > Psittacula > Psittacula echo. The sequence continues at coordinate 26,162,658 of NC_137740.1, read as the reverse complement.
GACAATAGGTGACTTGGGACTAACTCACTATAGTGGATCTCTGAGAGCTATTGTAATAGCCAAGCATTTACTTTGATAATCCCCTGAAGATCTAGTTATTTTGTAGTACTTCAGATGTGATAATTCCATGCAAGTGATCATTTTGGAGAGACTTCTTAAAAGCAATAGTTCCCTTGAAAGAGATAGGAGCTACAAAGCGGCATTGACTAAAGAAGCAACACAAGTTCTAAGAATTATGCTAATGTCTAGTAGGCTGAGTTTTAGGAGAAACGAGGTTTGTGTTTGGATTTTCCAACTCTGAAGGTTGCATGGGAATTCAGTTTCATCCAAGTAAGTGCCAGAATGTATCACTGGGTCAAATTGTAGAATTGGGAGTGACACTCTCTCTTCCCCCTGGCATAGCCTCTTAGAAGGATCTTGTGAAAAAAGCATGATGGAGCTCAGGGAGCCTGCAGAATTTATTTTGATCCAACCAAAGGAGCTGGTAGCTGCCACAGGTATGTGTGATCAGCTTGTTACAAAAGGAGACATAGTTTTGTCTCATAAGATTATGACCATGGTATCAAGGTATTTACTTTCATAGCCAAACCAGTACTCAGAGCAAGCAAGGTTGGGTGTTGGACTATTTTTGTTGAACTACCTTGGTGATGACTCCCATTATATCTACCTGTATGAATCCATAAAGTGTTCATGCTTGAGAAAATGGTAAATTGATTTTTGAAATGAGACCTTTCTTTCTGTTTTGTTTTTTGTTTTTTTTGTTGTTGTTGGGGGTTTTTTTGGTTAGGTTTTTTTTTTTTGGTGGGGTTTTTGTTTCTTTTCTTTTGGGGGGTTGTTTGGGGCTTTTGTTGGTTGGTTTTTTTGGTTTTGTTTTGGTTTTGTTTCAGTAGTGAACTTCTTGTGTCCTAAGAAGCCTGCGCAGTTAACGTTTTATGATAATGCAAAGCATCTTTGTTTAAATACATCTAAGAAAAATATAACAGTAAATTTCTTACCCTCTTTACAGTGTTCCACATAGTCTGGGCAACATTTGCCATATCTGCTGCAGTCTACATCACAGTCACATTCTCTTCCTCTTTCAAAGGCTTCAAAGCAACGTCCTCTGCAGGAGAGTGCTGCTTAAGGCAGAACAAGAAAATGAGTAATTTTGGCTAGCTCACATTTAATGCTGGGACCTTTCTACAGTGAATTCATTTGCTTCAGCTGATGTAAAGAACAATTTCAAAAAATCCAGTGGTTATCCTGATCTGATTCAGAACTTGTTTGTGTAGTTGTGGGGTTTGGATCAGGCTATACAACCAGAACTGCACTTTGCAACTGCAATATATTGAGACCATTTAGAATTTATAATGGAATAAAGCATGACCTCAACGTTCACTTTAGATAGGTCCCATCATAGAAGGTTTCAGTTTCCCTCATCAAGCAGTAGTTATCTCAAGAATGATTCAAATTCTGGGTTGGGTTCCCAAAAAGGTGTTCATAAGGGTACCACTCTGCATCGAGTGATGCGTCTAAGAAAGCGTTTCTGAAAATAATTTGCCCAAATAGGTCGTGACCAAGTGTACCTGGTGTCTCTGGGCAAATACTGCAACTTTATTGTGTGAATGAGTTAACAAACCTGCACAGAGTGACTAATTTTGAAATGTTATCCCAGTCTATTTAATACAATTCTTAAATTATTAGTATTGAAAGAGTATCTAGTGTCTTTTGACATAATTAATAACCATGTGTTTTTAATATTTCATGATTGGTTAATTTCTGACAAGTACAATACTTCTGTTTCATATCAAATAATGTCCAAATTGTTTTGGAAACTGTGTACACATGTATTACAGCAAGCATATTTTGCTACAGTCTGTATTTTTCAAGGACAAATATTGACCCTAAACATTTACATCACATTACACTCTAATATTTATTAACATTCTGTAGTACCTTAATAGGTACTTAGTTAACTGTTAACTTGAAGTTAGGTTGAAGTGATTATGTTAGATCTGAAGTGAATATTTTTTGAGGATGCTTAGCATCTCACGGTATTGAGACAATAATTGGCTATCACTTGGTATTTCCAGAATTTATCATATGATCTGTTATTCTGGTCCTGTATCTTTTCTGTAGATAAGTCTTTATTGAAATCATTGTCTCTGTGGCATGCATGGAACGAATCATACCTTACAATTGAATCACTATCTATCAAAATTAGAATTACTGTATAGGCAGATTCTGAACTTCTTTTCACCAATGCAGATGTGGATTGAGTCTGTTAATGCCAGTGAATTTATCCCACATGCACAAGTGAATATTGTTTCATTTTATGATGTTAGGGCATTTTTTTATTCATAAGCAGTGTCTGGCATTTCTCTAATTTAGTCAGCACTGATCACACACTAGCTGTGCAACAGTCCTTAGACTGCCTGCATCCTTTTAGGATGGTGCCTACTGTTCTTGCCTGAATTCAGTCATTTAGGGTAGAATAGGGAAGACTTCCTTTAGCCTTAAGCATTTTATGAAGTGTTATATAGATGCCAGAGTAACTTTGGAATTGAGCCCACAATAAATAAATGGTCTACATAATTAAAATACCTCAGTATGTACTTTCAGTTATGAGAAATGCTGATGTTCCCTCACAAATGGGAATCAGGCTGGGAAGACTGACAATGAAGGTGCTTCCTCTGTATGTGTCAGAGTGGCAGAATTTATGTTTCAGGGAGTGGTGTGTCTGCCTTTTAAACAACTCTTGGGCTATATTGCTGGATCTAAGAAGTCTTACACCTGTAACTTACTAGAACTGCAGTGTAGTGTAGTAAGCTGCAGTGAGCTAAATTGCTGATATTTTTGACATTTGATTCATAATAAAATACCTTTTAACTCTCTATAAAACAGTTTGAAATACTGGTACTTATTTACACTCTGCAGTTTTGCTTATAAATAAGGCATATATAATAATATTCATCCAGCCATCTTTTCAATCAAACTCTGGACATGGTTCTGATCCAGAGTGAATTTTTATTGATGGAAGGACACTGACTTTGGATTAGACCTTACAGCCTCCACACTTCTTCAGTTTGAGTTGGGATGTCCCAGAATGTCTTCCTGGAAACCCCTAGATTTGCTGTTTCCATTTTTTTTTTTGGTACAAGAGACAAACAGATACGGTACAAATGCACTAAGGAGAAGACAGCAAGCAGTAAGTAAACTGTTTCCCCCTCTCTTGCCTCTGTTCTTCTGAAAAACAAATTTTTTTTCTCAGTGATAACTCGTGGATACACAATTTTCTTTGAGTGGGTTGTGAGAGGCTATCACTGAGTTTTTGAGGGGGAGAACAATACGTGTATGAGAGGAGAACAAGGACACAGCAAACTAAGACATTTAAGCAGTCAGAGAAGAGGCACTGGTGTGGCAGGGAGCTTGAGCAAATGGGAGGGGAAGTTTTGTCAGTAGGAATTGTCTGTATTTGGGAACTTACCCACTGTGCAGACTTTCTTGAAGTCGGGGCAGCACTCCATGTAGTGATGACAGTTATAATCACATTGGCAGTCATGCTGTCTAGAATACCCTTGCCCACATCTCCCTGTACAGCTTGATAAATCTAAAATCACACAACACTGGTGTAAACATTGCCAAACCAAAATGGTATGTTAGGAAATGTGGAAGTAGTAAGATTTATCTTTTCTTTCTACAGAATGCCATTTCTTCACTTGATATTGCAGAAACTGTGGGCCGAGTGCAACCCCTCCTGAAAGCATGCAGATCAGAGGTTTGTTCTGAGTCAGTTTGAGAACCAGCATTAGTGCACGTTCAGGTTAGAGGGGTATTCTGCTGAGGCTATCATATCCTGTTTCTTCTTTAGATCGATGAATCCTTGAGGCCTGGTTCAGTAGTATGACCACCTCAGTTCTGCCATCCAAACTAGTTGGTGAAGATTTAACTTAGGCAGTACATCAGCCAGGCACTATATTGTTTTGCAGATTATTCTCCATCTTAATTCACCTGTAGATGTGCATCTGCCTAACTGTACCTGACAGACCCATTAGGTCTGTCTGATTTTTACTTTTGGTAATGTTCTTTGTAATAATCAAATAAAATCTCCAGAGCACTGTCATAATAAATAGAGGTCCCTGGAGCCATTCTTATAATAAATTTTCAAAATCTGCCTGCCCTCTACATGTTTGGGTTTTTTTCTTCTGAGGTCAGAGTGGAATTTGGTATCAATTCTGAAGTTAGGAACAGTTGGGATCCAGTCCTGCAATCTTCTATAAAGTATCTTTTCTGTTTTGTTAATTAGGAAATCACTTATTAGCAGATTAACATAAACATTCATTCCACAGTGGCTTTACTGCTAGAATGCTTTCAGATTGGAAAATGCTAGACAATAATTAATAATAAATAAATAGTGCAGAAAACAACTGCTAAGCAAGACCTTAGGAGGTCTGCTTTCAAACTGCAGGCATTCAAACTCAGCAGCAGTTTGCTACCTTCTACTGCCAGATCAGATATTCATCCTGCAACAACTCCCCTTCTTACATGAAATCCCTACTAATATAACATGCTAACAGCTTCTTCTGGAAGGGAAACATGCAGGACCACAGGGGAAGTGCCCCTAAATACAAACAAAGAAGCTGAACAGTCAGCAAGCTAAAACAGTTAAGATAATTAGCATTAAGGAACAACAAGAAAATAACAAGAAATAACATGTAACACAGCACAACACCAAAGACAATTTCTAACAGCACACACACTGTGTGTGTATGAAGGAAGACCATGTGATAAAAAACAATTATATATATTTTGATTTTCAGCTGTTAGGTATAATATTTGTTACCACTTTTTTACAAAAAAATGAAAGGGGACACAGTGTTATCACTATAACAACTTGATAGCTACCTGAGAACTATGACAACACAAGGCTTGCCAGGGTGCAAATTCTTTGGTTTCTTCTTAATGGTGTTATTTTAGTTACAAGCCAATTACTGAGCTTTGAAAACAAATGGGAATCTGCAATATTAGACAAATAATTGCCAAAATTTGCCTCTGTGATGATAGTAACAGTGCATTTAATGGCAAGGCACTTAACATAGTATAGACATTCCTTTCCCTGAGCCTATTATGTTTAAATAATTACAAACAAGTTTTGTGGATACTGTAACTTTAGATTCTTCCTTGCATCATGCTGCAAATCACTTGGGCTGAATATGCCAGAGAGCAACAGGATCTGTATAATATGTGTACCAAAAAAGAAGTAGGTTTCATACGCATTTAGTACTCTGTTCATATTTATGTTACTCCTCAAAAAAATAGGACCATGCTGTACCAAGATATATTTATGAAAATATTAATTGATGATAAAGCTGAATCATAATTCCTGTCTGAATAAATGTAAAGTTCTAGAACTTAGTATTTTTATGAAGATACATTTGGAGTATTCTTACTACTTATCAGATATCCTAGACGCCCTCCCTTCAACTTTGTATGTTACAGTACCTTGAGAAGACACTTCTTGAATCAAGGGTAGTGAAAGGATCACCAGGGAAGTGCAAAGTATGTTCCATATGACCATTACTTTCAGGTACGACATCATCCCTAAAAGGAAATAATCTCACATCACTACATGCAGTTCAATTAATCAGTTCATAATTAAAAAAAATGTAGTATGTATCTTTATGCATAATACTTGTCTAATAACAATATAAAATTAATACTGAAATTGTTCAAGAACAAATTGTTAATTTAGAATTACTCCATAGGTTCTCTCTTACTAGTCAATTAGCTGTTAGATTTTGTAGTATAACTAGGAAAATTCATTATTAACAAATAATGGACGTAATTTTTTTTCAGAATTCTATTATCTGAAAAACATAGTCTTTTTTTTTAGCATAGATGCACTTCAGTACAATGGTTTTTAAGGTTATAATGCTAATAAATATAAAAGTAAAGCAAGAAAAACTACTATAAATACATTAGTTATTAAGCAACATAATTTTATAAGCCATAACCTATCGTTGAAATATTAGTGTTTAAATATGTCAAACGGAAATGCAGGATAAAAGTAAGTCTTCTTTCAAAAGGAAAACTTGTGTTTTTTCCGTTCCAGTTTATCATTTTCCTTTTGAAGAAGTGCACTTTGATCAGAATGCTCTGAGTAGAGTACATGTGTGACACTTACCTAACAAAGAATATGTCTGCTCTCAGTGATGTTTCAGATGCCTTATATATTGCTTTGTAACTGTGCTGGGGTTAACTATTTAGAGAGCTTGTTAAGCAAAACTGCCAATGACAGCTTATGACAGCAAACTTTCCACAAGAATTGGAAGAGGTCCCGGATGACTAGACTGACACAACATCTGGAAAATACTCCCATTAAGAAAAATGATTACAGAGAAAGCTAAACAGGGACTTAGCAGTCAAAACACATTTTGATTACAGAGTGAGATGAACAAATTGTCCTGAATGCATCTGGAAGGCATTAGATATTATTGCAAAGCAATAAAAAAAATCATTATAGGCAAAAGCTGACTATATTTTCTTTCCTGTCAAATGTAGCTTAGGTGACAGTAGCCTGAAATCCTGCAGTATCATCTGCTACTGATGGTGAATCTTCTCCAAAAAGTTTTAAGATCTAATTCATACAGTCATTAGTAATCCAATAGTTCCAGACTGAATATATAGTGCTTTTTCCTGAACTGAATGGAAATTTTGCCAAGGTATTGGCTAGAAATCAAAGAATTCAGTTGACTCTCAAATTTATTGAATGTTTTATATATAAAGAATCAAAATGAATCAGAGACCTAAATTTTTTCAGTGGTGGTTGTGTTTATTGATACCAGATTCAGGAGACTGGAAATGGTTATTTGTAACTCTGTCTCAGAGCTAAAGGAGGTTTCCATTTAAACTTTTAATGATCCTGATTCTCAGGGTTTGGGAAGGATTTTTTTAATCAGAAACTACCCTAAAGGCCAGGGGACTTTGATACTTCTGTCTTGTGATATTGCCAAGTAATTCTGTTATACTAAAATAAGAAGTATGGTATAATATGCATTCATCCCGTTTGAGGAAAGCACTTAAAATGAGCTTGAGTCTCTTAAGGAAAATAATGTAGACACCTCTGAAAAGAAGTGGGTTTAGTTATGCATGTGCTTGAATGTTTTCCTCGCTTTGTCCAATGTTTCACACTTTGTGCAACTGTAGTATTTTAATGCTAGAATTTCTTTCTAATATCTCTATTATCCCAATAGAAGCAGTTTCATTCAGTCTTTCTGGATTTCTAATTTTCAAATTGCTTTCATATCACAGCCACGCTTCAATTAGTTGATTCCAGTCAATGAAAGAGTGCTTAATCATTGCTCTAGGAAAACATATAATCTTTGTGAAGTTTTTGGAGTTATTTAGACAGGTGTTAAGTGGGAGCATCTACATAATGTTGATCTGCTATTCAGTGTTCTCTGCCTACTGCCAACCTGCTTATGAAGTAACTATTAAAGTAACTCTACTTTTTGGAAAAGGGAACTCAAGGATCTGAGATTTTATGGAGTTTATTCAAGATAATACATAGAAGGAAACATATATTACATGTCTTATAATAATATCTTCAGTACTATCTTTAGTGGGGCTGACTATAAACTTGATAAAGAAACTCTGGTTTGAGAAGAAAAGTGCCTGTCTATAGATATTTAAAGCCTAAGGAAGAAGTAATTGTTAGGGTAGCTAAATAGGATCAACATGATGAGAGGTTTTTTAGAAATCTACAAAAATGTACAAAACTTAATTTATAATTTGATCAAGAACAACATTTAAGAGTACATCATGAGTATATCCTTACTTTGATATCCATGATATTGAAAAGATTTATTGACTCTTCCATCATTTCATAGCTGTGAGTCACAGTTTTACTGGCTAGCTACCTGAGGTGAAAAAATAAATACAGAGTAAATAAAAAGTAACAGATGATCAAAATTATTATCATGCTTCTATTAATATGTCAGTACTAAGTTAAGTCATATGAAGACAATTAGGTACATCCAGAACTTGAAAATATGGGTACTTATGATTGGCTGCTTCATTTATTAGGCATCAATATGTTTATTTTGGCAGGGTTGTATTTAATTTCTCTTAAAAATTAAGTTTTTGGATCATCAGGGGTGACAGGTTTCCAAAGTCTGAGGGATGAGAAGACAATAATTCTATGACTGGATTAACAGGATGTGAAAAACACTTTAGACACCTTTAAACTGTAGTGTGTCATTTGCATTAAAATGGTATCTAAGCAGGCACTTCACAGCATGCGATCAGACAGCAGTGAAATGGGGTTTATAACCTGAACAGCTTCTGCTGGTCTTCCCTTTGTTTTCAGAGATGGACCTTGAAATCCTGCTTTAAACAATTGTTATGGTTTCTGGGAGGCAATAAGAAATATGCTTAAACATAGTCACAGACAGGGTGCTCATGATGGACAGGGTTTACTTGCTACTGTTACGCAAAGAAAGGTTTGTGTGCCAGTGGAAAGGGTCTTAAGACTTACAATGACTAGTAAGCAGGGAGCTGTCTGAAGGGTCAAAAACCAGATTTGGAGCTATAAAAAAAAGGAAAGGACAATGTTTAATTTCCTTGTTTTTATTTCTGCTGCATTTAGGGAAAAGAGACTTGTTACTTTCCTGATGAGTAAATAAAGATACATGGCTTCACATTTTCATTTTGCCTTTGAGCAACATATGGAACCTAATATTGTGTTTAGTCACTCTAGTTGGAAAGAGATAACATTACTTTTCATCTGATATTTCCTTGCTTCAGGTAGACATCAACTGACCAGTCATTTAATTTGGCAAGTGTTTCAGGCAACATAAACTCTATATTAAATCTTGCCATATGTATCCAAAATCTTATCTGTATTTCTCAACTTCATTTGTTGATTACTTTTTTTTTTTTTTAAAGGGAGAGTAAAAAAAAAAAAAAAAGAAAAAAGCAAAGCCTTTCCCTACAAACCCTGCTCTGCTCGTGTAGTGACATCATCACTGTTACGATTACTATTATTGTGCTTTTTTATTTCTGGATTAATGAATTCCTTACATTGATGCCTGTGGCTCAGCTGTATTCTTAAGCTTTTTCAGGCCTTGGTTTTTTTAGAAGCTCATCAGTCAGTCACATTTATGATAGTGGTTTTGGGATGTGCTCCTGTTCACTGAGGATCACATGGAAAATGCAAGCCAGTGAAATCCCAGGCAACAGTTGTTGATAATCTGGATCTGCTCTGACAAATGCTTTATTGCTTTTTCAGTCCCATCATTGAACCCCATTCTTAACCCCTCAGTATCCTCAAAATACTGTGTTATTTTCATTTTTATAAAAACAAAGTTACATTTGAAGTGATCTGAACCTTTGTGAGATCTTGGCTCTAAGAGCAGACAAATTCTTTCCAGAAGAATTTATATAGAGAATCTGAGCAGAGCAAGAGTGAAGAAAACAGAAGAGTATGTATTGGGTACTGTTGTATCTGTTAAATACTCCCTGATTAGTGTACCTCTTCTTAATTTTTAACCTAGCAGGAATTTAATTGGAAGAAAAGTGAGAGTGCTGGAAATATCACTAAATGATTTACTTAGAAAAATCATGAAGAATCACAGAAAACGTTTGCTCTTGCAGGAAGGACTGACACACTTTCAGGTTTATGGTGCCGGAGAGGCAAGGAAGAAGAATGATGTAGAGGAGGTAAAAGCCCTAGTGTGAGAAGGGCATGGAATTACAATTAATTCTACTGTGGGGCATCTGATAATTGATTGAAGAATGCTTCCCTGTATTGCCTTCTACAATAAATTACTTCTTCCATGCTGGAACTGGCGACAATTTATTGGCAAATTTTATTTATATTTATATTTTATTTATAGAAGGTGGAAGCAGGGACAGGCGGCCTGGGAAGAATACAGGGATGCTGTCTGGGAAGCTAGGGACCAGGTGAGGAAGGCTAAGGCCCAGTTAGAATTGAACTGGGCTAGAGATGTTAAGGATAATAAGAAGGGATTCTATAGGTACGTAGCGAGTAAAAGACAGACTAGGGACAGCATAGGCCCCCTCCGGAAGATATCGGGAGAACTGGCTACCCAGGATTTGGAGAAGGCTGAGGTTCTTAATGACTTCTTTGCCTCGGTCTTCACTGGCAAAGGCTCTGACTGCAACACCCAAGTCTTGGAAGGCGAACGCAGGGACTGTAAGAATGAAGACCCTAGGCCCACTGTAGGAGAGGATCTGGTTAGAGACCATCTTAAATACCTAAACGTACACAAGTCCATGGGACCTGACAAAATCCATCCACGGGTCCAGAAGGAGCTGGCAAATGAAGTTGCTAAGGCACTGGCCATCATATTTGAAAAATCATGGCAGTCAGCTGAAGTTCCCGATGACTGGAAAAAGGGAAATATAACCCCCATTTTCAAGAAGGGGAAAATGGATGACCCGGGGAATTACAGAGCAGTCAGTCTCACCTCTGTGCCTGGCAAACTCTTGGAGCAGATTCTCCTGGAAGGCATGCTAAGGCACATGAAAAACAAGGAGGTGGTTGGTGACAGCCAGCATGGCTTCACTAAGGGGAAATCCTGCCTGACCAATTTGGTGGCCTTCTATGATGGGGCTACGAAACTGATGGACAGGGGCAGAGCAGTTGATGTCATCTACCTGGACTTGTGCAAAGCCTTTGACACTGTCCCACACGACATCCTTGTCTCTAAATTGGAGAGACATCAATTTGATGGGTGGACCACTCGGTGGATAAAGAACTGGCTGGATGGCCGCACGCAAAGAGTTGTGGTCAATGGCTCCATGTCCAGCTGGAGACCAGTAACAAGTGGTGTCCCTCAGGGATCGGTGTTGGGACCGATCTTGTTCAACATCTTTGTTGGTGACATGGACAGTGGGATTGAGTGCGCCCTCAGCAAGTTTGCCGATGACACCAAGCTGTGTGGTTCGGTTGATACGCCGGAGGGAAGGGATGCCATCCAGAGGGACCTTGACACGCTTGTGAGGTGGGCTGCTGCCAGCCTTATGAAGTTTAACCATGCCAAGTGCAAGGTCCTACACGTGGGTTGGAGCAATCCCAGGCACTGCTACAGGTTGGGCAGAGAAGAGATTCAGAGCAGCCCTGCGGAGAAGGTCTTGGGGGTGTTGGTCGATGAGAAAATGAACATGAGCCGGCTTCAGTGTGCGCTCGCAGTCCAGAAAGCCAAGCGTATCCTGGGCTGCATCAAAAGTAGCGTGACCAGCAGGTCGAAGGAGGTGATCCTGCCCCTCTACTCTGCTCTCGTGAGACCTCACTTGCAGTGTTGTGTGCAGTTCTGGTGTCCTCAACATAAAAAGGACATGGAGCTGTTGGAACAAGTCCAGAGGAGGGCCACGAGGATGATCAGGGGACTGGAGCACCTCCCCTATGAAGATAGGCTGAGGAAGTTGGGGCTGTTGAGCCTGGAGAAGAGAAGGCTGCATGGAGACCTCATAGCAGCCTTCCAGTATCTGAAGGGGGCCTACAAGGATGCTGGGGATGGACTCTTCATCAGGGACTGTAGTGACAGGACAAGGGGTAATGGGTTCAAACTTACACAGGGGAAGTTTAGATTGGATATAAGGAAGAAATTCTTTACTGAGAGGGTGATGAGGCACTGGAATGGGTTTCCCAGGGAGGTTGTGAATGCTCCATCCTTGGCAGTGTTCAAGGCCAGGTTGGATGAGGCTTTGGGGGGCATGGTTTAGTGTGAGGTGTCCCTGCCCATGACAGGGAGGTTGGAACTAGATGATCTTAAGGTCCTTTCCAACCCGAACTATTCTATGATTCTATGATTTGATTATAGAAAAAAAACAATCTTAATTTTTAAGAACATCTAAATACACTGACATTTAAGACAAAAGAATATTAATACAATTGGTTTGCTGTGATTTATGAGTAGCAGTGGTATTGCAATGAATTCTGCTACAACAGCTTGCAGTAATAAGGGTCAGATGGTCACATGCATCATCCATTGATGTAAATATAGGCTCACTGCATTTCCAATTTGTAAAAGTTGAGAGAGTTGTTTGAAAGTAAGAATTAGAACAATATGACTTAGAAATAGGTTTGTCCTCAGAGATAATAGATAAGCCTATGATGATAGGGGGATGAGAAGGACAGAATCTGCATGTTTGAGTTACTTTAATGGTAATTATATATATAATGTATGGTAACTGTATATATTTATATAACTATTCTGGAAGGGCCTTTAAACTCAGTACAGCTGCAGACATCACTGAGTATCTTGAAGTGCAGCAGAAGTAGAAGCAGAGCAGCTGGCTGGTTACATCTTTAAATGTATCTACGTTGACTTCCTTCGAATCCTTGGCACCAAGACTGTGTCTTTATAGCTGTCATAGTAATTCTTCTAACAATTTCCTTTAAAAAGAATTTTAAAGGTTTTTACCCCAAAGCTAGAGTGTGGATTTATTTGCACTAGGTTGGAATCTCATTGTGCGTGGAATGTGTGCTTTGATTCTTACAACAGAGCAGACTTTTAGTGACAGAAAAATACAGGAGAAAATCTCTCAAAGAACAACCAGCAGGATAGCACCTGACTAAATCAGAAATATTCATTGTCTTTCTTTCACAGTATAGGAATTATTCCCCTCTTAACTTTGGTTTACTGAAAGGGTTATTGATTAGGATCAAGATAGCCTAGTAAAAAGTGATTACTGCCTCTTAAAATGTTCCACAAAATTAATTATATTCCATATTGTTTGCTCTTTTTTAATTGATGCAGTGTATGGACTAATTCTGCTTAATAATAGCTGGAAGAAAATGGGATTCAACTGTAGGAAGAAAAGATTTTCATGCAAGATTTGATTAATATGAAGGATGGCACGTGATAAGAAGAATAAGGAAAATTAACATGAGAAAGGGTGCTTCAGGTAGGAAAAACGTAAATCTAAGAGAGCAAGATGTTATATGTGTCTGTTCACAACAAGCAGTTATGCTTACCATTTAAACAAGGAATTCTCAGTTTAACAGTAGCAGTCGAATTTGCACTGGCTTCTGGTTAATTTGTGAATGAAAGATGCAGAAAATTCTTCCAGGCCACAGTTACTTCATTACCACCTACAGGACTGTTAATAAAGACACCCAGAAACAGCCACCACTTTTTATATGACTGAAAAATAGCAGCCTTGCTTTGGCAAAATAGCAGTGAAAAGGTGTCAGACAGTTTTGGGTTGGTTTTTGGTTTTTTTTTTCAGACTTGGTATGAAGTAATTTCCTTGTAACATGAAAACTCATCTGAAACATCACACTCGGGCTACTATAAATAATCCTTTTAACACATTCTTGAACTTTCACTTCTTACGTATTCAAGCAACGGTGGTCTCAGTCCTCAAGCAAGAGCTGAACACACACAGCATGATTGCAGCAGCTCAAAACAGGGCACTGAGACTCAGCAACCTGTTAGCAGTTTAGATATAACAGGAAGATTCTGATAACAAGTAAAATGTTAGCAGAAATATAAATTATTCAGCAAGGCTATGGTACATTGCAGGTTGTGCTGCGCTGATCGAAGTCTGAAAAAAGAATAATCTGCAGCAAATGCAGGATTCTGGACCTGATATGTTGAGCGAATAACAAGGCAAAATGAAGAAACTTAACCAGCTTTAGTTGTTTATCATCCAAATATTTTTCTGGTCTATCAGGAAATTTATAGGCATTGGTCTCTGTTTGCCTGTATTTAAGTCTGAGGTTAGAACTGAAATAATATTAGGTTTTAGAAATCTAAAACTGAAAGTTCATTAATTGTTTCTCAAAAGCACAGTTAGCTAGGAGCTCCCTTCCTGCTGGGAGTTCTTTACCTCCCTTACACAGTCCTCTTTCACAGCATGGGCTACCAAAATTAAAAGCTATTGTTAGGATTGGACAACTGAACTAGTCCCATATCCTTCCTGAGATGCGTGAGGTTGAGGTCAAGGTCAGGCTTTGGCAAGATGAGTCTTCAAGAACTCTATAGATTTTAAAAGCCCCAAGAGTTAAAAGAACACTGGCAGTAGTAAGGATTGGTGGTTTTCTGTTTAAATGATTCATTCTGCTTCTAGACTTCAAATTTAATTTATGGTTTGAATTAAAGTTAGATTGTAAGACTCTAGTGATCCAACTTTGTGGCTTTCAGTTTTAGGAAGGTGTCTGGCAGGGCCTATTTACACCTATATACTGTTAGGATTGATAGATATCCATGTTACCAAGCATATTATTTGGGCTCAGACTTAGGGCTTCTGGCTTGAAGCTCAGGTACTAAGAGGATAAAAGGAGAGTTTAGGATTGAAGAAGATCTTCTGTGTTATTGTCGGAATTGATCTCCAAAGTGACATCCGAGTTCAGGGGTTCATGTCATTAGGAACCTTATTTATGGTTATATTCCATATATGCTTAGTAATAGCATTTAAGTGTGTTTCATGAATGTTCGATTTACATGTTTCAGTTTCAAGCTAAATTTTCACATATTGGTGTGTTTCAGTTGCCCATGTCACTCACTGCAAAGATTGGCCTCATTCTTATAACTGAGTTTAGCATGAGCACATGGGTTGGAGTTTTTATCTGTTAAAAACAGAGGGGTGAAACCATACTTGGATTAGAAATTGTTTCATTTTTTAAGCGATTATAGTGCCATACTGTATTCCACAGACACTGCATGCTTAAGCAGTGGTTTGGTGTTAATAGGAGAGAATGTCTAATGTACTTAGGGTTAGGGGTTGGAAACTCAAAGGCCAGAAATTTGTGACGTCTATGTAATCTGAAGGCAGAACAATGATGATCGCTTGTAGAAAATATGAAGTAGGAGATGGGAGTAGAAGATTAATGGCTATCAATTTCTGTGCTCTGGAACTTGATTAATCTTCAGTTAGCAACAGGAAAAGACACTTTTTTCTTCCGTAAGGCATAGCATTGAAGTGTTGGTGCATCAACAAGTTTTTGCAGCTCAGTGTCATTACTGTGAAAGGAAGGGACAGGATGCAGAATTCCGGCAAGTGTGTCCTATATTTTCTGGAACTAACATCTGAGAATGAATCACTACCTTAGTGTCACCAGACATACTCTGCTCTCTTCATGTTACAATATTCTGTTTGCTGATGGCTCCTTAACCTTTTGAGGGACTCTGAGTTGTAGAGGACTGCAAGTAGCAGAAAGTCTCTCCAGTGAGTAGAAAATGCAGGAGTTTGCATCACTCTCTGAATGGGGTGGGACGTATATAGGCAATAAGTAACTGCCGTTAATAAAAGCTGAGTTTGAAAAATTATTTACTTTCCTTGGCTGGACTGTGAAGATGGCCTTTCTAGTGTAGACTGTGTGAAGGAATCTCCCTTTTTTCCCCAAAAAAAAACTAGAACAGGTTTTGGATGTTAGAATCTGAAATGAGGAAGAAGGTGCATTTGTAACTGGGATGCCACAAGAAAGTGTTTAAGGGAAGTAGCAGGTCATCATTATATACTTCTGTTCTTCCAAATAAAATCTTGTCCTTGGCTTTTATACCTCTGCTAGCATATTCCCTTGCAGGCTGTCCTCCGCTGGGCACTCTTGAATTGGCTATTTTTGTCTGCTGAGTATTCCTGAGTGCACCAGGGGTTTTTAAACTACTATTGTTTCGTAGTAATATTTTCATAATGTTCAGAATGTATTAGATGCTTTTCAGAACAAGGAAGAAAAAGTCCCCACCCTGTGTATCTAACGACTTAATTTCAGTACGTCATCAGAGATGTATCTGGATGATGGGTCTTCTTACAGGCAGCTTTCTTTTATACTCTTTAGAATGAGTCATATGTTTTTTGTGAGAAAAAGCAATTGGTTTAAACATTAAAACTATAAAAAAATGCACCAGCCTTATGACAGTTCTATTCCAGAAAGATTTGACTCAGTGAATTGTCAACATCCTTTGCTCAAAGTTAGATTTCAGAAAATAAGAGAAAATCTGAGGGACACTGATAAAGAATATGTGTTAACATAAGAATATTCTTCTAAGAAAGCATAATTTATCCTTTCTTTATGGATGCTATGCCTGAGGAAAAATCTATATAGACTTAATCAGACTGCAAATTGAAGATTTTGCATAACCAAAATAATACACATTAACTATGCTGCTTAAAACCATGACCTTCCAGAACACATATAATTAATAAAATGGCATTGTTAATTCAGTTAATTATGTCCTTTACTGCTGAGAGTGAAAACCTTGAGATAATTGAGGATGAAGTGTAAGTATATGTGCTGAAATATTGGCAACCAACATTACAGTCACTGCTATACTTCAGTAAATTATTCAAACCAATTATTGCTGTTCTTAAGTCCAGAAACATGAGACATGAACAGGATGGACAGACAAATTTAATGAGAGAGCTCAATCTAACAGCATGCCAAAACCAACTCCTATGTGAGCTTAGTGACTACACAATGATGGGACATAACAGTGAAAACTGATTCTGAGATGAATGTGGGTGCTGCATGAGGCATGCCAGACAGCCCAAAGAAAGATGTTACAGTTGTTATCTCTTGGGGACCTTATCATTGGTTCTTGGTTATCCTGAATTTATTGAAAGAAAAGTGAGTTGAAAAGGGAAGAAGTTTTCTCAGTCCTTCATTCCGAGCTTAATGGAAATTCAGGTGTCTTGATGTTTCAATTAATTTTTTTATCTTGATTCTTCAAGTATTCTTAGAGTGGGCATATCAAGTATCTAAGAATATAGCATATGTTTCAATTAAGGATAGGCTCCAAATTTGCCAGTAATTTCAGGAGAACAGCCATTTTCTTAAATGTGTAAAGTAACTTTATGTAAACACGATATGAACTCCACACTTTCAAAAGGATCTTTAGAATCCTTGATGTTGATTAATAGGAATAATTACTAGATAAGGTGTCAGGATGGAGAAGCTAAAGCAGGACAACATACCGTCTGTCAAATTCTAGGAAATCAATTTCAAAATGCTCAAAAATATGCAGCTTATATTTGCAGACAAAGAAAGAGCTCTTGTGAAGATAGTGTATTTAAAATAAACCTGTTCTCATGTGAAATTATGAGACAAGTTTAAACCAGCAGGACGTAAACTATAGAGATAAGGTACTGCTTCTAGCTTTTTAGGCATAAGTTTGTGACCTTTTCATTTGGGTGTTTATGCTATTATTTGTTTATCTGAAATTTTTTTTAACTCCATTAAGCTTCGACAAAGGTGTATTTGTGGCTTTGGCTTTGCTAGAAACAGTTTTATAAATTGAATTATTTCAGGCTTTGGTATTTAAATTCCAGATCAATTTGATTTTTAATTTTAGTGCATTAAAGTGATTTTTATATCCAGATACTTAGAGTTGTGAGAATAGGACAGGTTAAAGGGTTAAATTTCTGGGAAAAAGAAACAAAACAAAACAAACAGATAGGTATTTTTTTAAGCTTATGTCATCAGAGGGGCAGATCACAAATTGCAAGTGCAAGACTACTCCAAAACAGGAACCCAGTGGCTTGAACTGTGTCTGTAAGCCACGCTGGACCATAGGAAAATGGACAGACAGGCTGACGTAGTATTACACAGGTACGAGCAACACAGAATATCAGCATTACTCTGCAACGGAGCTTTTGGTGTGTTGTCTTTTTTACTTCATGTAAGACTTTCTAATCATGAAACTATTCAAACACTTTTGTAAGGAGTTGAGACTGCTTGTGTTTTCGTTATAGCTGGCAGCAAATTACATCGTTCTGCAGCTTGGTAAACAACCAGCATAAATTAAAATCTGCATGTGTTAACATAGTGCAAACCTGTGCTTCATTCAGTTTGATTTATATAAGGAAGACAGGCAAATTTGCACATTATGCAACCTCTGATGGAGCTTCAACACTTATTCCTAGAAGTGTTTTGAAAATGAGTGTATAAATGTGCCTAATTTAAACAGGATTAAAAACAAACTCAGTTATTTGTGGTAATTTACAAATGTGATGATAAATATTTAATTTAGGACCTTGCTACAAGTAATTACTAAATGATCATAGAAAGGCATCAAGTAGAGAAATTTCCTAAATTAACTATTTACATTATAACACATTATTGTAATACATTATATTGTAATGTATACAGGCATATTACCTCTTAGTGAAAACCTACAAAAGATCCAAGCCTTTTTTTTTGTTGTTTTTTTTTTTGTTTTTCCTTCTGTGTGTAATAGATTTTTAAACCTTACACTGCTTTGCTTTTAAATTCCTAGGAGTTATGCAGAAGGTAAGTATTTTCCCATTGTAAAAGAGTTTCAGAATACATACAAATCCTGAATAGTCTTGTTGAGATTATCGTGGTGTGTGTTTGAAGTATTTTTGAGGGAAACATGAAGGACAGACCGGCACTATAATCTGTCTGTCCTGTTCTGTAGGTGGTATAGATATAGGATGAGCCCTTTTGTTTCACCTCACATTTACTGAAATAAATGATGACTATAGGTTATACTATATTTGATATATAGTATATATATACCAAATATATTCTATTTTAACCAGCTACATCATTAGATCCAGTGACAAATTGAGACAATTAAGGTAATTTTAAACATATCAATGGGAAGTTTAGCAGTGGTGTTACAGGCATGCTTGAACCTGGAGCAGTAGGGTTCAAGGAGACCTTAGAAGACATAACTGAAGACTGAAAGCATAAATGAATCCCTCAGTATTGGAGATGATGTATTGGTTTGTTTAGCTGACAGGGTGTTGATGGTAATGGGTTGGGCTGCAGACACAGGACGTGTGAGGTGAAGTAGAATTTGGCATCAGTGACCAGCTACCAAACTGTAGGCAGTGGGATCTAACTGGAATATACAGTCATGAAGGAAACAGGAATAGCCTTTGCTGCCAGCAGATAGGTTTGTGGTTTTGTCTTTGGAAATCCTATGGGAGTTGTGTGAGATGGCTGTGGAATTTGCAAAGGTTGCAGGAGTTTGGCACCATTTTAGGGCTGATGTATCCGTAACATTCTGTTCCAGAGCTCTGGGCTTACTTAAAGGCAACACCCTAGATTTCTTCTCCTGAGGGCTTGGATTACTCAGCAAAGTTAATTATGTGGCCAGATAAAACTTTGTGGTTATTGTGACATGTTGTTGAGATTTTTCTGGTGACATTTAGACCAGCATGCTTGAGAAATTCAGGGTCCATTCAGTGAAATTCAGTGGATTCAGTGAAAGTAGAACAAGTGGTCTAAAAGTATTAACCAAACCCCATGGTGTGGTATGGAATACCGTGAACATTTTTGACTGCCCATGCACAAGTTACTGAAACTAAGACAGGCAATACTAAACAAAGTAATGGAAAGATGCAAAAGAAAACCGTAGAAGAGTTCAGTTTGTTAATTCTACCGAAGAAAGGCTTTGATTTATGTGTGTAAATGTCTTCAGGCGATAAGAATTGGGGGCGGGGGGGGAATGACTGTGGAGAGAGTTACTTAAAGAGCAGCAGCCACCAAAAGTCAAGTAGTTTTAAGCCACTTGTAAGAAAGATTATGCAGGAAATTAGAATAAGGTTCTTAAGCTTTGTATCACTGATAATTTGAAAGAGTCTTCTGATCAAATGAGTTTTAGGATGGAGTTGGGTACATTCTCCAACTAAGTGAAATGCTGTGGGAGAAGGATCTCGGTGACACATGAGTTCCTTGCTGGTGTCTCTCTCTTGCTGTCCTCTCAGTCTACATCACTGAAAGAATAGTGAAATTGAGGTTGTACCATTGACCTGTTGTGATTTTTGCAAGCCAATTACTGCAAAGTAGTAGAGCAGGGACAGTTATTTTAGAGACATTACTTCACTGTGAATGGATCTGATTAATTTCCAGTTACTAAGTCATGTATCACAGCCATCTGTTGAAGAGTCTTACTTGGGCAGCCTGTAAAATTTTGCCATTACATAATTATATGGAGATGCAACAACAGTCATTTCCCAGCTTCTTGATGCTGGGGCACAAATGTCAATGGTTTTAATATTTTACTGCAATCCCCTTCCTTCTGGGAGTAGTTGTAGCTTTTACAGTAGTTTGTGGTACCCGGGGTAAGGAGAGTAGCACTTCTCATTTGTTCCTCTAAACTTTGTCCTTCTGCTCTGTGAACTCCATGTTTCTCTTTCTGGTTTCTCTTGCTAAGCATGAAATGTAAGTAAATTTTGATGAGAATAAGGGTAAAAACCATGGGTAGCACAGTAGTAGTAAAAGATAAGGCATATGGCATCAGCAGCTTTGTGTCATATAAAATGATAAAAATTACTCATTCTTTTTGTTCAACAGTTTCCCACACAGTTTTAGTTTTGTTTTTTGTCTTTTAGTATCAGAAGGAATGTTTCAGATGATTATATTATTGTTGCAGGTAATGTTCTTACACCATCTTGATCACAGTACAATGCTGTCTTTTACTCCAATTTTGGAACCAAAGCTAAATTTAAATGTGTACCTTCTTAATGACAAAGGTGATCTCTCTGAAAAATATCTCTGAAATACCAGTTTAAGTTAAAACAAGTTAATTTAAATGTAGCTTTCCTAGTACACATATTTCGTAGCAAAATCACATCACTAAATAGTGGAGAGTGAGAAAATGTACACATTTGCCATTAGTCCTTCCTCATAACTGTTGAAGGAAAGGAAATAGTCATATTAGCCCAACCATAATAAGGTTATGTTCTTTTGAAGTTCATTCCAACCTTACATTTTTTAATAAAGCAGTTTAATTCATGAGTCTCAAATTTAGCTGTCTCAGTTAAACTACGAATAATCATTTGGACAATGAAGATGTCCATAGAGCATGATAAATATCTATAGTTTTCTCTCCTTTTATTTTTTTCCTGTGAACGTCATGCATGTTCATCCCCTGGGACCTTTGACTTCTGCCGGGATGGTAGTTTGCTCATGATTCATATGTGAACTTCAGAAAATATGGACACTTGGTGATGATTTCAGGGTTATGATGTTACTTCCACCCTTTTAAGATTTTTACATGTCTATAATCACTGTGTCTGGAATAATATTAAAGAACATTGCAATAACACTGTATTTGGAGTGATTGCGCTTTCACAAGACTGTCTGGCAGATTGCAGGATCTAACCAGATGTTCTGATTCACAAGTACTGTTGCTCATCCTGTAAAGTAAACTTATTTTAAAGACCAAAACAGCTTAAAATACCCTTCTATATAATAGGTAAATGTAATCAAATGCTTTCTTTACTTACAGAATCTATCTATGGAAAACTGGAGTAGACAATTCACTGAGTAACTGTCATATTAATGCTGCTATTGAAAGCAGAAATTACGATTTTCATAATACATGATTTTTTTTTTTTTGGTGTTGTAGTACATCAGATTTAATCTAAAAAATATAAATCAATGTCTTTTGAGAACATCTAGCAACAGAAAAGATCTATTTATCCTGTGATAATTCAGGCAACAGCAATAATTATTCTTCCTGTCAGAGTCTCTCAAAGGTGATCTGCAGCTTGCTTGAAAGGTAGGGCCAAAATTGGATGTGATACTTCGGATGAAATTGTGTAATAATTAACAAAAAATAAATGAAGAGCAAATAGTGTGTCTAGCATGCAATGCTTTTGTTCATGTATCGGTAGGAAGCTTTTTCTATTTCCATGTGAGAACATTAACTTTCATTTAGCTGGTGATCCTCAGTAATACCTTGGTTCCTTTTGAAAAGCAGGAACCAGGCATTCTGCATCTTATATTTGTACAATTGTATTTTCCCATCTAATGTGAAATGTGTCAGTTTTGATGTTTGAACAGCATCCTGTTTTTTGGGGAAGTATCTTCAGTTGATCAACTTTGCAACTTTAATCCTAATTTTGTCTTCTGCTTTTCGTGTCATCTGCTAGGATTTGCCCTGCCTGATCCTTAATAAAAACATAACTTAGGTACTGAAACTGGCCCTTGCAAGATTCTGTTGAACATAAAATTCCAGACAGATTGTAACCAAATCAACAGTTGAAAGAACTTTGGCTTGGTAAACCTGAGTACAAAATGTGTGATCTGTTGTTGCCTCCCTTATGTTGTATTGTGATTGTATATTTTTCTCCACTTTAGAAGCCTGAATGCAAGAAGCGTCAGGTGCTTATTTCTGTTGATAGTCTTATAAATATTAAAAGTGCATATTCCTTCAGTGCTTGGCACAACACTGGAAAATATAGGATTTCACCCCAGAAGTTCAGAACTAAGGTCAAACTTTTAACAGCAAATAAACTAAAAGCTTTTTAATCCTCTATGTGTTCTGCTTTCATTGGAATAAATAAAACAACATAATGGAATCCCTAACATATTAAAAAAAAAAAATCCTGTCTATGGATGCAAATGTGGACTGAAGTTCTGGTTTCTGATTTGAAATTGTCCCAGTGTGCTGTGGAAGTGTGTTTGCATTTGTAAGTGCTCACATACTTTGTAAATTGCTGCTCAGGAAGTTGTCAGGAGTCGGTGATAGCTCTCACTTGGACTAAATCTATATATCCATGGTGTAATATGAAATATGCTCCAGTATTTGCTCATGCCCTTTCTGATTTAAATGTGGTGAAGGTCTGTCTTTGTTTATTGGGGGTTTTTGGTACCGATGTGAGACAATCGTATTCGCTGGTGTTCACTGATCTATGGAGTTTTTCTTCTCTGTGGCCACCATTTGATACTTGCAAATGCAGGTGGCAGTAGCTGTTCCTTGCAGTATGTGGCAAAGTCTAATTGGGCCACCGGCAGCCCAAAGCTTATTGAACCAGTCTGGGTCCTTCCTTATGGAACCAGTAATCTGTCACTGTCCACTCCTGTGTGCTTGTACTTAGCAGCAACAAGAACTCATTTTAGTCATATCCTGCCAGCTAAAACTCTGTTTTTGTTGACAGCAGTGTTCATATTTTCAAGAATGCTTCTTCTGCATCACAAGTTTTGGTGTAGCATCAGTGAGCAAATTTCAGTATATCATTTATATCTAAGACCGTGACCCAAAGGACCTCCATGACCTTTCCCTAGGAGCACATTGAAGAATAGGTCCTAAAATCCATGCACGCACATCTTGGGCGTTTTCTGGCTGATGGAATGGAGTTTATCTGCACTTCAGATACAGAGTTTCTAGAACTGAAAAAAGAAAAACAGTAACCTACCCTTTCATTATAAAAGTGGTCGTTACTAACATGATGTCAAACTGGAAGATATTTAGTATCTTCCAAAACAAAGTTTTTAGATAATTTCTAAAGAAAATTATGTTAGATTCCTTTCCTCATGCATTTCACTATCTTTTATCTCTAATGGCATCCTAACAAAGAAGCACTCTGCAGAAAGATTTTAAAGAGCAAAACGCAGTGCTTCTGTGTGTGGGGAACTCCTGCCAAGTAAGAAGTCCAGTATGAGAGGAATAGCAAACATATTTGAAAGTCTAGCAAAGCTGTTTGTTGACAGTAAGGAAAGGCTGTAGAGGACTCAAAAGCAAAGAGGTAGTAGCTTCTGTTATTAAACTAAGGTAAAGATCTTTGTATCAGCAGTCAGAATTACTGGGAAGGGGGAGAGGATTTGGTCAGAGAAATAGTTATTGCCATTATTGAGAGACAGCTGGAAAGTCGATGCTTAGGCATATAAAGCTCATGCTGTAATAGTCATTGCAGCTTTTTTAGGTGTGAATAGAGATGGCTTTTCCTTCAGTGTAATTCAGAACAAATATCTAACTTAAAGATGTTATCTGGGTTCTGTATCAGAGTTTCAGAAGCATTTGCTGAAAGAAACAAGTGATGGTAGAAAAGCTAGTGAAAAGACAGTTTTGTTTTGCCATGTTGAGCAGACATCCATCCATCGGGGGATGTCAGGCTGAGATTTATTCCAGCTAGAAGGAAAAGGTATGGGTTTTTTTTCACCTCAGCTTTAAGTCGTCAGAGGTCTTGTCAAAATCCTATCAATGGTTGCATCTTCCACTTTTAGGACTCTCTTTGTGGGAAAACTAGCTAAGTACCAGACCATGGCACAAATGAGTTCTGTAAAGTATGGAATAAATTATTTTAGAGATGTATAGTAACAAGCTGTGCAATCGGCCTCGAGTGCTATCTTGTTGAGGAGAGTACAGCGTGTATTATAGTAGTGTGCAAATGAAGTACCCAGACACAGCCAGTTCTCACTCATGCAAACATTGGTAAAAAAATTTACTGATAGTTAATTTATTCACGTCTCTAAATCATGACAATGTCTCAAGATATTAGCATGACTGGTTTAGATTCAGTTTTCAGGCTGAAGACCCAGTGATTTTTATTTTCTATTCTTTTCAAGCACACAAGGTGAGATCAAAACCAGTGCTATGTGATTTATTTAGATAATCAGCAGGGCCTTACGAACAAACAGTAGCTGGTCTGGCAAAGGCTGAACTTCACTGCTGAACCTGCCTGCTTAAGCAGGTTCAGTGTAATTCCTTTTATATAACACTTCTACTTCTCCAAAAAGCTAGTGCTCAGCAAAATGCAGGCTGTTTTTATTAACTGCTCTGCACATGCTCTTTTTCATGCTGTGGTAATTCATTCTGTGATGTATACTTTTTGTCCTGTTTATAATTTTCAGTTCTCTATCAGGAAAATTCTTTTTACCTCAGCTGTAAGTAAAACTTTTGCTATTGTTCTTAGTATCTGCTGAGAACTGTTTTTATGATTAAGAGGTATTTCAATTAAATGAGGTGTTGAATTTTAAGGCAGTCAGGGGTTTTGGGCAAGGTTGTGACTGACTTTGATTTAATGTGACCCTCACTTATGGCTATTTGTTTGTCTATAGTAAAGCTACCACACATGGTAAAAACATCATGACACCTTGCTGTGTGTTTCACTTGGTGAAAACAAACTACTGTTGTGCTGCAGCCTCATCTATTAAAGGGCAACATCATTTATGCATCCAGAATCTTTCCAAATATGAACCGCAAAATGTTAGCGGTAATATTTTGGCAAAGTCTTTGCAGGGTTACACCCAATTTGAGGTTCTCTATCAGTCTTTACATCACTGAGAGCACTGCAGAGGAACCAGTAAGCAAACTACAGAAATTTTCTTTGAAACAAGGCCATAGTGGAGAGAAGCAGTCTGACCTGTATGGTGGTAAATATGTGTAGATTTGTGAGCCAATTTTGTAAGCAGACGATGATGAAGGATGAACAAAATTTGATGTAATCGGATTTATTTACAAGGTTTGCATTCAAAGTCTAGTTCCTTTAACAAGAAGAGAAGCCATAGAGGTGATTGATAGCTCTGTCACAGATTTGAACCTATTTTCAGCTTATCTCTTATTACTTATAAGCTTTCCAGCATGTAAGATTTGTCTACAGGTGATGAACTGTCAGGATTCAGGATATTTTTGCAGAAACAGTGCTGTTCTGGTGCAGGAATGCCATGCCCTGAGCAGTGTATCACTAAGGCTTCTGTAGTCCTTTCAGTTTGTGCTTTTAATGTTGCTTTCTCATGGTATTTTTGCTGCTTCAATCTCAGTCTCAAATGGTTGCATTGGAGCACTCTGTGTTTTCCTTTTTGGACATGGAGATGTTGTGTTTGTTGACCTAGTTTCAGTGAAGAGCTGGTGCACTTTTTTTGGTTTTGTGGCATTTAGGAACTCATTCTTCTCTCAGCTTTTCCATCCTCACCTTTTACATCTGCAGCATCAGGTTCTAGAGGCAACACAGCTAAAATCCTGTGAAGGCTGTTACAGAGAGGAGCTTTGATGTTGCATCCAACCTGGCCTTGAACACCGCCAAGGATGGAGCATTCACAACCTCCCTGGGAAACCCATTCCAGTGCCTCACCACCCTCACAGTAAAGAATTTCTTCCTTATATCCAATCTAAACTTCCCCTGTGTAAGTTTGAACCCATTACCCCTTGTCCTGTCACTACAGTCCCTGATGAAGAGTCCATCCCCAGCATCCTTGTAGGCCCCCTTCAGATACTGGAAGGCTGCTATGAGGTCTCCATGCAGCCTTCTCTTCTCCAGGCTGAACAGCCCCAACTTTCTCAGCCTATCTTCATAGAGGAGGTGCTCCAGTCCCCTGATCATCCTCGTGGCCCTCCTCTGGACTTGTTCCAACAGTTCCATGTCCTTTTTATGTTGAGGACACCAGAACTGCACACAATACTCCAAGTGAAGTCTCACGAGAGCAGAGTAGAGGGGCAGGATCACCTCCTTCGACCTGCTGGTCACACTACTTTTGATGCAGCCCAGGATACGCTTGGCTTTCTGGGCTGCGAGCGCACACTGAAGCCGGCTCATGTTCATTTTCTCATCGACCAACACCCTCAAGTCCTTCTCTGCAGAGCTGCTCTGAATCCCTTCTCTGCCCAACCTGTAGCTGTGCCTGGGATTGCTCCGACCCAGGTGTAGGACCTTGCACTTGGCATGGTTAAACTTCATAAGGTTGGCATCAGCCCACCTCACAAGCGTGTCGAGGTCCCTCTGGATGGCATCCCTTCCCTCCGGCGTATCAACCGAACCACACAGCTTGGTGTCATCGGCAAACTTGCGGAGGGCGCACTCAATCCCACTGTCCATGTCACCAACAAAGATGTTGAACAAGACCGGTCCCAACACCGATCCCTGAGGAACACCACTCGTTACTGGTCTCCAGCCAGACATGGAGCCATTGACCACAACTCTTTGCGTGCGGCCATCCAGCCAGTTCTTTATCCACTGAGTGGTCCACCCATCAAATTGATGTCTCTCCAATTTAGAGACAAGGATGTCGTGTGGGACAGTGTCAAAGGCTTTGCACAAGTCCAGGTAGATGACGTCAACTGCTCTGCCCCATCCATCAGTTTCATAGCCCCATCATAGAAGGCCACCAAATTGGTCAGGCAGGATTTCCCCTTAGTGAAGCCATGCTGGCTGTCACCAACCACCTCCTTGTTTTTCATGTGCCTTAGCATGCCTTCCAGGAGAATCTGCTCCAAGAGTTTGCCAGGCACAGAGGTGAGACTGACTGCTCTGTAATTCCCCGGGTCATCCATTTTCCCCTTCTTGAAAATGGGGGTTATATTTCCCTTTTTCCAGTCATCAGGAACTTCAGCTGACTGCCATGATTTTTCAAATATGATGGCCAGTGCCTTAGCAACTTCATTCGCCAGCTCCTTCAGGACCTGTGGATGGATTTTGTCAGGTCCCATGGACTTGTGTACGTTTAGGTATTTAAGATGGTCTCTAACCAGATCCTCTCCTACAGTGGGCCTAGGGTCTTCATTCTTACAGTCCCTCCGTTCACCTTCCAAGACTTGGGTGGTGCGGTCAGGGTCAGGGCAAAGAAGTCATTAAGAACCTCAGCCTTCTCCAAATCCTGGGTAGCCAGTTCTCCCGATATCTTCCGGAGGGGGCCTACGCTGTCCCTAGTCTGTCTTTTATTCTCTGCGTACCTATAGAATCCCTTCCTGTTATCCTTTTATTCTGTGTTTTCATAGGCAACATACAGATTAATTTATTTTTTTAAAAATCATACTTAAGAGATATGATACACCAGATGAGCCGGCTTCAGTGTGTGCTCGCAGTCCAGAAAGTCAGCCGTATCCTGGGCTGCATCAAGAGCAGCGTGACCAGCAGGTCGAAGGAGGTGATCCTGCCCCTCTACTCTGCTCTCGTGAGACCTCACTTGCAGTATTGTGTGCAGTTCTGGTGTCCTCAACATAAAAAGGACATGGAACTGTTGGAACAAGTCCAGAGCAGGGCCACGAGGATGATCAGGGGGCTGGAGCACCTCCTGTATGAAGATAGGCTAAGAAAGTTGGGGCTGTTGAGCCTGGAGAAGAGAAGGCTGCATGGAGACCTCATAGCAGCCTTCCAGTATCTGAAGGGGGCCTACAAGGATGCTGGGGATGGACTCTTCATCAGGGACTGTAGTGACAGGACAAGGGGTAATGGGTTCAAACTTACACAGGGGAAGTTTAGATTGGATATAAGGAAGAAATTCTTTACTGTGAGGGTGATGAGGCACTGGAATGGGTTTCCCAGGGAGGTTGTGAATGCTCCATCCTTGGCGGTGTTCAAGGCCAGGTTGGATGAGGCCTTGGGTGGCATGGTTTAGTGTGAGGTGTCCCTGCCCATGACAGGGAGGTTGGAACTAGATGATCTTAAGGTCCTTTCCAACCCTAACTATTCTATGATTCTATGTCTTCTTTTGACCTGTACATAAACTAGTCTGTAACTTCAAGTGGGGTCAGAAGTTACTAATGAGGAAGCCAGCTGCATCTCACTACATTTCAAGCTGCTTAGTTACGCTGTCAAGAACAGAAGTTATGAAGTCCGTATTTTTGCTCTTCCCATTTTAGGAAAGGTTTTAAATGTACGCACTGTGTTTGCTTCTAGTGCGTGTTTTATCAAAAAAAAAAAAAAAAAAAAAAAATCTGAGCTTGTTCTCAGTCCCACAATGGCCACAGTTTTATAAACCTCACTTGCAGTGAAAAATTAACTGAGATTCTCTTCTCCTTGCAACAATCGCACAGCATTCTGAAGAGCAGTTGTTAACCTTTGCTCTGTAATCTTGAATAACTTCTTGGCTTGATCATGTTTCTGATGTGCCCAGCATTTGGCTGTTTGTAAATTCTCATTTGAATCTATGGTTGTGTAAAATACACTTCTGTTTATCCATATGCCTTTAGCTGTAGGCAGGTATTCTTTGTTTCCCCTTGTAATACTAAATTTATCAAACCAGAAGAATTGGCTGGCACCAGTTGTATGCCGAAGTTGCTGAATAGCAGAACTCACTGATCTGAAAAGCGATTGCAGTTCAGTGTGTCCAGACATGGAAATGTGTTTATAAAAATGTGCTTGCCAGTTGAGGATTACCTTTAATGTTATTCGCAGGGCATGGCTTGATATGCTGTGCTCAGATGTTACATTTATTAGTGCAGTGCTACTGGATGCATGATGTGTCACACCCCAGTGAGCTCTGGCATTTAATTGCCTGGCACTTTCTGGTGTTTCCTTTCTGTTTCAGCCTACACCCAGAGCTACGCTGTGCCTCAAAGTTTGTCCAGGGAGAGATAGGGCAAATAAAAGGTGGCCCACAGCCCATGTGGAGCAGCAGCTCCAGAGCATTGCTCTGTGTGAAGGAGCTGAAACTGACTGATTTCGCAGGAAGAGATACACCTGTGCTTAAGCAAGTAATTGTTCAGGCTCTTCAGCATTAGTGAACATTCGTGTAGAAGATGTTTTAGATTTCCAGACAAATTTCCAAATTTTGCTGTCTGATTGCTCAGTGTGGTTCTATCTATTCGTTTTTGTGTCTCAATTCGTTTTTGTGACTCAAGAATCTCATCTGAAACAGAGGTTGAAGCCCAGAAGGCTGGAGGAGCCTTCATCTGCCCACAGGCTTTCTACAGAAACAAAGCCCAGGGACCTGCCCAGCAGCCCTCATCCATATATACATTTGTACAACACAGCATCTGGGCAGGAATTACTTTAAGTGGAAGTGTGCTAGACATCTTCTGCATCTTTTTGGGTGGGCGAATAACTGCAACCAACATGGTGCTGGCAATGCGTATCCGCTCACACAGTCCTGCATGTCCTGTTCTCCGCCTGTGTGCAACTGGGACATGGGCGTTTGGATTCCAGCCTCATAAGCTAAGCCTTAGATTTCAAAGGTCATAATATGCCAAATTTTTATTGGCAGCAACCTTAGGTTTGAGCTGCCAGAACCAGAAACGCCTCTGAAGTCAAAGGGCACCAGAGCTCCCACTTGCAATCCAAGAGCAGAGTCCTGCCTGTAACTGCCATACCGATATGAGAGCGATGATAACTGCCTTGCTCATTGTCTTTCTGCTTTGTTTAGCATTGACTGTCTGTATCTTACTTGCCAAGTGGACACTTCAAGCACTGCTACTCTTGTCTTTTCTGAGCATTGTTTTCATCTGATAATTTGTTTTCGCTTTAACATATAGGGCTATGTATTCAGCATTGGTTAATTACTGGACCCATTCAATAGCTTTTATATTCAGCCAATGTATGAATTAAAGCAAAACCCCAGTGTATTTCTGCTCTCAAGGTATTGGTAAGCTGTATCTCTGCAGAAGGTATGATGCTGGGTACCTTATCTGTCTTCAGTTCCTGAATGCTTGCCATGTAACCAGTGGTGGTGGTTGCAGACTTTCTTTCCTCTCTGGCAGTTAGCCCTGGTGTCATCCGTGAACTCCTATTCATGCCTTACTTCTCTGCTAGAATTTATATTTGGAAAGAATGGTGTAATTTTTTTGCAAAGTGCTGTCACTTACCATGTAGTGTCCTTTAGGCTCTAATAAGGAAGGATTTGGAAGGATCATTTGTGGGACTTGTGCCCTCATAGAAGTCTCACATGGAATACATGTTGGACTGAGTCATTTTGGGAAGTGCTGCAACGAGCAGGAGGCCTGTATCTAATGTGTGTTCACATGGAGGTGATCTTCAGAGAGACTTGTGTGCCCAGCTATATGCTGCTAGAATGCTTCAAAATTTCACACTTGAACTACCAGTATGTATAAATTAATCTCTCTAATGTAGAAAAACACATTTCCATCTCTTATAGGGTACATTTAATCTTGATATTGCAGTGAATAAAATTTTTGCATGTTTGTGCCTAGGAATGGAGGAGGTAGCCAGTGTCGTGGGGTGGTGTTTCAAGCATAAGGTCATATGGAAGTGCTGCTTTACCTCTCCAGGGAGTCAAATAAGCAGTGCAAGTAGTAGGCTTGTACGAAAGGATGGTAGTACAGGCACCAGGTAGCACTGAGGCATTTTATGTTTATTTAGCACATCTCTGAACTACCTCAAAACAATAGCTCTTGCTAGGACCTCCTTTTTTAAAAGACAAAACCAACACAACTGTTTATTGTATGAGTGGTGTGGTGTTTGGTTTTGGTTTCTTTCTATGCTAGGAAGAGCTTGCTCTGCAAGTAAGTAGACACAGAGGCATTTTCACTCTTTCTGGGAAAGAAAGAGATCACAGCTATAGTTTAACTGTGTAACAGTGCTCCTGCCGCTTTCAATGGTGCCTTTCATCACACCTTAAGACTCCTTGGTTTCTTTCTTCTTCCACTGCTTTGGAAGTGGAAGCTTCCTGTGGTTTCACTCTCAGGTTTTTTGCTCCTATTTTGCATCTGTGGCTATATAATGTTGATCTTCAAGAAACGGTTACAGGGCTGTGTGTATTCCTCAAACTGAATGATGAGCAGCCTCTTAACTAGGAAGTCATTAATTTCCAACATTCTTTGATGCATTCTTTAATTAAAATGTATTATGGTGATTGAGATAAAGCCAGCAGAGAGCAGCAGCTCCCTTTCAGCACTGATGGGATGCACATAATTCAGCACATAAATGAAGTTTCTCTGGAAAATCCAGGATTGCTTCCTGGACCAGCCCTCATTATGCCAAGTTACACCCAGCTACTGAGAGTGTGATGAAGAAGCCTGATGATGTGTCTGGGTTGTCAATAGGACATCAGCTGGCTTTTAAATTCCCCCTAAACAAGCTTGCCTGCCTGCTGACAAAATCCTTATAGTCTCAACCTCTCTGACAGAGGTGTGGTGGCTACTGATACGGGGAACAACGATTTGGTTGTAGTCTGGACTATACCTGCAGGTGGAATTACTCAGAATTAGGTATTTGCATGTTGTCTGTCCCATTTGTCGCCTACATTTCCTTCTGTATAGACAGCCTTTTAGATTACAGTTTTGTATAGGCATGTTTGTGACAGGGGTACATTTGCAAAATGTCTTGCGACAAGTGATACAGAGACTATATCATGTTGCCATAGGAGTGCAGTGGTTTTACACTAATTCCACAGACTAATGGAGGGGATTGGACAAAGTGACAGCAGGCTCAGCTTTACAACCCTTAGACAATGAAAATTACATCTAAGATTTTGCTAGCGTTATGCTTTTAGTATTAATTGTAGTAGTACTTTTAGTAGTAATAAATACAGTAGATATTCTATTTGTTGTATTTATAAAATTTATAAACAACAGACTTTTCAGCCTATTAATAAGAGGGAAAGATAGTGTGTGGTAGTAGATCTGCAATGGGTGTTTTTGCTTATTAAAGAAAAGAGGTTGGAAATTCGTAATATAAAACAAGATTAAAAGCACAGGATGAGGAAACAAAGAGTGGAAACAAAGCTGTGGATATGTCTGGGATTGCTTAAGTGACTTCCGTCTGGTAAGTGATTAACCCTAAAAGAAGTAACAGATTTGCTTTAAAGACTGTCAGCTCTTGGTTGGGTGGGGGTTTTTTTGGTTTGTTTTAGCTTGGTTTGGTTTTGTGTGTGTCTGTGTCTTTGTTGGTTTTTTTTTCTTCTTATAAAACATATCATAATGGAAATTTTCTTCCTGTCTCAAACTGGAGTTAAATTCCCTTTAGAATATTATTTTCAGTGTGATTCTTACCTTTAAAAGAAAGAAATGAGATGACTACCTGTACTTAGCATAGCTTACTCTTATTTCTCCTTCCTTTTTGTCTTTGTCATGAAAGTTACCTTCTCTTTCTTCCTAAATTGCTTTTATTTTTTGAGTCAGACTTCCATGAAAAAAAACCTGCTTTGTTTGAAGTCTGCCACTTGCATAAATTTGTATAAAGAGCAAAATGATTTTAAGTAATTTTTAAATAAAGGTCTTATAGTAAGTGCAGCAGTTTTCCTAACTTTCAGAGAAATTGAAGTATGTAGGGAAGCCAGTAGCACAAAAAAGCAGGAGATGGCTGCATTTGTGCATGCTGCTCCCTCGTTTGCTGAACACTCTACTGTCTGTGTTCTCTGCTGCCATTAAAGGCAAGTGCATTACAAATGGGAAAGATTTTTTTTTTAAAGGCAAAACTCCCAGCAAATCCCGAAGGCAACTGGAACCTTTATTTTTATTTTCTTCACTGTATTGACATTGTCCTTTTATGCAAACTTAACTGTAAAACACTCTTGAGATACTGCATAGAAAATACATATAGGAAAAAAACATATATACACTTTCATAAAAATAGAATACATCTCAGCAAAATTACTTGTGTACAGTGTATTGACATTACTGAACCAAACTTACATCATCTTCGGAGAAAAATGTTCCATTTGCAAAAAAAAAAAAAAAAGAAACAAAACCCAAAAACATTTTAACTGAGTTGGGAATACTGAGCTGGATATGGGTTTGAGCTAAATAAATGGTTATACAAGAATGTCAGTCAAAAACAAACAAAAAAAGTTATAGAATACCTGCTGTATAAAGTAGAAGTAGAGCCATGTTGCTGGTTGTTCCAAAAAATAGAGCATCCTTAAACTTGCACCAGTTCCCAATTCAACTGTAGATTCTTTAGCTGAAAACAAACTTAAATATCATTTGATTAAGTATTTGCAACCATTAGGTACAGTGGTATTTGCTTTTTTGTGCACATGACAATATATTGCAGCCCTAATTCTATCAGGTATTTGATAAGAAAAAAAAATCTAATAGAGATTAAACTGTAAAACACTCAGCAATCTTTAAAATAGGTAGACCACTTGATTTTTTTTCCTCTGGTTAGGCTTTTCTTTAGTTTCTTTCAACAGAGGCTGCTCTTTGCTTACTGTTTTGACCTCGTACTTCAGCTCATACTTTCAGTTTTCTGCTGGTTTTCAGAAAAAGTGTGGAAAATGACTACTCCAGTGTAATAAATAAAGAAAGCAGTAACAGGTCCTCAAAGCCATGGATTTTCCTCTCGATTTGGAATAATGGGACTGGATAGGCAGCCTCAGAGAAGGAAAAGAGAATAGCACCACTTTCGAGTTACATGGTTCACAACTGTTTGGCAGGCACTAGAGTCAGTCTGGAAGTGGTAATACCCACCAGCATTTACAAATGTGGTTAAAATAGTGTGATTACTGTCAAGTAGTTTGGGTGTTTAATAGGGGTAGGCTGACACAGCTATATAAACAATGAAAGTTGTCCGATACTCAATATTTCCATCAACACTGTAGGATAAAGCTCTGACTCCCATGCGGTAAGTCTTTGGCTCTCGCAGTGGTCGGGTGGTGAACACTACTCCTTTCAAGTTCTCATCTCTCAGGGCAAATGGGATTGCTGGGTCCTCATCTGCCATTAAGAAAGTTGTCCTTGGGTGCATGACTTGATCATGAGTATAGGCAACCAGCCGGATTAAATCCTGGCCAGCAGCTATGCCAAAGGGGAGTGAAAGGAGTTTGTATTCCAAGGCGTAGGTACTCGGATCACACTCCAAGTCGTTGGCTGGGCAATTTTTGAGACAGAACCTAAGAATAAGCAGAGCACTTTAGTTCAGGAAGAAGGCACAATATTGTAAGTACTGCAAGAGGTCTTAAAGGAGAAAAATCTTCCCCTGTTTACCCTGTGGCAGTATGCAGATTAAAACTTCTGTATAAAAATAATATGCTCATGCACTCTTTATCCATTGTTCCTTTAAAGTCTCAGCCTAGTTTAATGTCCCATTTTCACCTCAACAGAATCATCTCAGAAAGTGCCAAAAGGCAATATAAAGATGCAGATACAATATTTGTTATTGAAGTCAGTGGTGCTATGTTTCTGTGACCTTGGTCTTAAACATGAGAGTTGGAAAGGTTGGTTTAAAACGTACCAGGCAGCTCCATCTGAGGTGTTTGTGCATTAGATCATAAAATAAAGAATTTGGTATGAAGAAGAGCTTCTATTAATCAAAAGTCAAACTAGAAGATCTTTGCTAGCTCTGCTTGTCAGTGCTAACAGAGTTCAATGAACATCACTCATTTCAACATGTCATTCCAGTTGAGTTTGATCACAAAAGATGGTTTCTGACTGAAGCAAGCTATTTCCTTGAGTATATTAAAAGATTACAAGAAATTAATGTTTTATCAGGGAAAAAACAGGGAAACAGAATAACTTAAACCCAGGAAAATTTACCATGAATGACAGCATTATTTTCGTGACTAAAAGAATATGTTAAATGCTTTGAAACATGTTAGGCTGTTAGAGAAGTCACCTCAGATGCAAAGGCAGCCCTATAGTCTGTGTGTATAGTCTATAAGTGACAACTGAATGACACCAAATCAGCAGGAAGAATTGTGGTGTGCTGCCTGCTGGGGTTCCTATAGTGAAAGAACATTCTGGTGCCATTTCCTTTTGAACTAACAGAGTAATGCTGCAGGGATACTGAGAACCAGCCAGCTCACCTGCACCCACTGCTTTCTGGTTGTGCTGAGGGGAAACATGGATATTGCTGCTTGTCTTGAATGTCAATGCTTTACCTTTTGCTAGTATGAGCTTTATTGGTGTCAAAATTTCTTGTTTAGTGAATACAGATTAAGGATTTGAGCTTGGGGTAAGTGAAAAGTAGGTGAAAATAAAACGTACCCAGAAAGAGGCTCTCGCTGGTAGTTTGGTGGACAAGGTGTGTCTATACACTGGTAGCTTCCTCTCATGTTGAAACACATCTGATTTGATCCACAATTAATGTTCTGTTCAAGGCACTCATCAATATCTGAATGTAAAAAACCATGCAAATGGTAAGTTGCTGGTAGAAGAATTGAAGGGTTAAAAACTAGCTGAGTAAAGGCTCAGCAGACTACAGAGTGTACCTCTACGCACAGTGAAATCTTTCAGAATCCCATCTTGCTGTCTGAGACACTGGAGCTGCTAGTTCCAGTACTGCACATTTATTCATTTATTATTGTTGGCATTTTATTACTGTGCTGGATGGCATATTGTGCAAGAGCTGCCCTTCAGTCTTGATCCAACATAAACTGTAGTTGTTAATAGAGCTGTCTTGTTAATAGAGCTGTCTTGTCAATAGAGCTGATTAGGTCAGGGGATTTTTGGTGTTTGTTTGGTTTTTTTTTGGTGGGGGGGGAGGGAACAGAAAATCTGACAGTACCCACAGTACCCTTTTTTGACAGAGACAGGTTAAGGATTATACTGGGTTTGACCCTGAAGCTGTTATCTACTTGCTTGGAATTAGATGTGTAATGTAAGGTCACCTGAGAACCTCAGAGAATGAGAAGCTGCTATTGTATAATTTGCTTTGTTTTACTAAACATTAAGATGTGAAATATAAACATTTCTGAAACTTGAAATTCTGAATACGTTTCTGATCACTCAAAGGGACCTCTGTACCTTGGCAGGTTTTGCCATTGGGCATAAGGCGATAACCAGATGGACAAGTGCACTGATAACTTCCCAGGGTGTTTCTGCATTCATGCTGACATGTATGTCTGGTTTCACATTCATCAATGTCTGTGGAAAGAAACACGAACATGCACACATCAGGATTATTTGAACCTGGTATCGAACAGAGGTTTTTTTTTTCCTCTTACTTAGGCACAAGCATATGCACAGAGTTGGTGGAAGTTGTCTGGACCTTCTTTTCTGATGGGGTTGAACATCTAAGACTAGCAAGTCCTTTCGCACCTTACCTGTGCCACTCCTTGTAACTTTTTAATAATTAAAGTCAGCCTTGAGGGGTCATCACCTCTTTTAATAGCAGCCATACCATAATACATACTCTAGCTGAAGAGACCAGTTGTGATACAGAGTTCTGGGGAGAAAGGAGGATGTGTAATCTATATACATCAACAAGGTTATATAAATACAGTCTTGCCCCAGAAAGCAAGCTGTGGTGCCTGGTAATAATGTTTTAAGCAATATGCTTAGGAAACATCCAGATTAGTTATCTCAACAGAGGAAGCCTTGACAGTGGGAGAGTTGTTCTTACAGTTAATCCCTCCTCAGGCAAAGCTCTTTCCCTTCCAAACTGATCTTCCCCATGCCACAGGGCTGAATTAAGCTCAGTATTTGGGAATACTACCATTAAATGCTTTTAAATTTAATTATTTTTTTTTAATTCCCCTCTCAGATACAGAAGTACCAGACCACTTTATGTAAAATTTTCAAAGCAGAGTAGTGTGATTTAGACACAGATCATATATAATTATAATCTTTTGAAACATCTGCCTAATTCAGGACAGCAATAGAGACCTTACTAAAGTTAATCTCAGGCAAGCAGCAAGACTTGCATGATTAAAATAGTGGAAGGAAGGTTCCTTCCCCTCTCTTTGTCTGATTTACAGGGGTTGCATTAGATAAAAATGCAAACACAGAAAAGGAACAGATGTGACTAGAAATTTATGGTATGCTGTTATCAAATCCTAACAGTTGTCTGTTGAAAGAACTTTCTTTTTATAAAGCCTCACTCTTGTGCATTTTCCATATTAATCGGTGATTTTTGAAATTTAGGTGTTTATTCCAATAAAATGGAAGTACAAGAATATTAACTAATTCAAACTGGAAGCTGGAGTGAAGATGATTGATTTTTAGCTTAACCCTTTAATTAATAGTGGTAGCTATATTACTAGGTCTTTCAATTAAACTGCTATACCTATAGCAAACTGCATATATACAACTACTGAAATGTATTTATAATGTAAATATAAGGTTTAATGTCTGCCTATCCATAATTAATAAAATTACACTCACATTTTCCAACATTATATAATACATATTGGTATGTAACCTAGCAATAATTTTAGTTGCTAGAATCTAGCTGTAGATCACTATTTATCCTGGAAGGGTATTGTGTCTCCTATGAAGTAGTATATACGCTAGGGTGAAGTACATAGCTACATACTATATGTATGTACATATGTACTATATAGTACTATGTAAAATGCACTGGGACAAGCTGTAATAAGGCCTAGCCTGTGGCACTGTTAGACCTGAATGCAGCAGGATTGTCACAATAAATGAAGGAATGTTTGGTTTTTTTCTTAAAATACTCAAAATATGAGTGAAGTTGGCAAAGTCTGGCTTAAGAGGAGCATATTTAGGAAAATTAATTAATTTTTCATTATCTCCCAAAAACCTGGGGCAGAGCTTGCCAGTTACCACAATTGCCCTGCTCTCCTCATCAGGGAAAAAGAAAGGGCAGTGCAGTCATTGTCACAACTTATGACAAATCCCTTATTTGTTTATTTATAATCAGTCTCTCCACTCTCATCTGCTATCATAACTACAGATCACTTACAATCTCTGCTTATATCACCTGTATTGCAGTGACTAAACATATTGTAGCACTGCGCATTGGCCCTCGTATGTTCAGTTCTAAAGGTTTATTCAAAACCTTTTGAAACCTAATTACTATTACCATCAGCAGGAGTCTGATATAAGCAACATCCCCAGGACTAGACTGGGTGTGATGGTGTTTTTTAAAGCGTGAGAAAGTTCACAAAGTTGACCTACCATAATCAGAAGAAAGAGAATAGCAGAGGGGGATAATTTGCAAACACACAATAAGCAGCACAATTAAAATAAGAAGTTACGAAAGAGGAGGTTTGAAAACAGTTTTGCTACGTGCTCAGGAGACAAGAACATGCAGAACTCTAAATATTTATCAGGGTAATTGGAAAAAAAACCCCAACACAGCACCACAAACCATCAGCCCCTTGTATATATTAAACAGTAACCTAACAGTAAGGACCAAAACAAGACAATTGCATAGATATGACTGACATTTACCTACACATCTGTTATTTCTTGCCTCATAGCCTTCAGGACAAGTTTCTCTAATGTTCCTTCTAGTCCTGGAGAAAGGTATTCTGCTGTTTCTATACTCTGAGAAGGAGCTGTAGAGATTTGAGGAGTGCCTGTAATATTGTTGAGGTTGATAGTTGTCTCTCACAGGGGAGAATTGAGCATAGTTATAGCTATTATAATAGGCACCATAATTTGGCAATCTCTCCAATCCAGCGCAAGATTTCCCATCACCTAATAAATGTTGTCCAGGTGGACAGATACACTTGAAGCTGCCGGGGGTGTTGGTGCATTGAAATGCACAGGGCTTAGGCACTTGTTCACATTCATTAATGTCTGCTCATGTGAC
Organism: Psittacula echo; assembly: GCF_963264785.1. NCBI lineage: Eukaryota > Metazoa > Chordata > Aves > Psittaciformes > Psittacidae > Psittacula > Psittacula echo. The sequence goes on along the minus strand of NC_137740.1, from coordinate 26,123,838 downwards.
ATGATCCAGAGCAACAAACCATGTGGAAAGGAGAAAAAACAAACAAAAAACACATAACTATATGTATATATATACATATATATTTATCTCAGTCTGTGGAACAAACTGAAGACATAGAAGTCAGAACTTGAAGACAGTAAAATATGGCAAACACAATGCCAAGTAGGCTGGCTTCTCTAGCCAGAACAGTAATATACCTTTTTTCTTCCTGTAAGGCTTCTTGTGACATAAGACGTTGCTTACACAGGACAAGAGCTCTGCTGAAGGTTGTGCCTCAAGTGTTACTGAATGTAAGATGTGGTTATAAAATGGGGACCCTAAGTCTGTTCTCCTCCTTTTGCAGAAGCAGGGCTGTGGTCCCTGCTGGTTGCCAGAAAAGATGCTCTCAGAAATTAAGGTGCCCTTAGGACCCCCTCTGTTCATCATTTCAGCTTATGCCGTTCACTGCTACTTTAGTAATTTTTGTTCTTCTTAAATGCTCCACGGATGGGTGGGAGATGCTGTTGGGCCCTTCCTCTAAAGGAGGATACTTAATATGAAGCATTCTTGAGAAGTACAGCATTCAAACTGGCACAGAGGGAAGCTCAATAAGATCTGATACCATTATTGTACTATGCATTAGGGGAAAAATTAGGTCTCGAGGGTGTGTCACAAGGTTGCAGGGGAAGGAAGTCAGTTGTGTTCTAACATTTGATGTTCTTATTGGTCATTAGCTGTGAAAGTTTGGAGACAACTTTTGTACAATGAAAAAAATATGATTATTGAGATCTAATATAATTCACAGAAATATTGTTATTCAGTTAAGTGGGCATGCATATATCTATGTATGTTGTGATGAGAAATGAGTGTAATAATTCCCTGTCTGTTGGATGGGCATAAGACACAAAGGACTTTACCCAGGGTAAAAGTGGCAGAGGTTCAATACTTCTGCTTCAGTCTGGGGTCCTACTTACTTTTCAAATCTTCCCTATGCTCACTGGAAACATTAACAATAAAACCTGAATTTGATTAATGCATGTGAACTGATACCTTTGAATCTATATTTTAAATATGTTTTTAAGCAGATAGAAATTCAAAGGTGTGTAAAGTTCACACTTTAAGAGGGAGCTTTCAATAGCCCTTGGTCAGAAGACAGCTTTAGGAGAGCAGCTAGTGTTTTGTGCAAATCTGTAGCCCTAGGCTTTATCTAGCTTCTTACTGTCAGAAATTCAGATGGTTTTAATGTGTTAAGGAGGCTGGATTGATTTTATTTTAAAAGAGAGGCAGCTGGTGGAAGTAAGGTCTTCGTCTACACCAAGCAGTTCCTTACTGCAATTTAGTCTCTTTAATTTAAACAAACAAACAAAAAAAAAAACAACCCCAAAATAAATTCCTGGCTTGTGGTAGTCCAAAATCTTCAGCTGTTTAAAAGGAAAAGCCCTGTTCTCCAAAGCAGCTCTTTATCTCTTAGGAAAGCTAATCTTGAAGAAGTCATCATGAAGGAATGCTTCTCTGATATGATACATGAGAGCAACTGAAACAAACTTCACTTAGTGTCATACACTGACATTCATAAATCATTATCAAGGTGGATCAGCTATTATATTTTAAATATTCTACATAAATATGGAAGGGGTGAATCTATATGATCCTAGTGCCATCCTGAGAGCTGTTAAATACCAGGGGATGTGTTTTAGGCGCTTGCACTAACACTGTACATTACACTGTCCTACTATCCACATTAGAGCTATGAGAGTATCCTTCAAATGCTAAGGCTCTGTGCATGGGAGAAAGCTCTATACGTTTTTATGCCAGAATTTTCTACATAGATAGCATAGGAGAGTGACTACATAGTCAGGATGCCTGTGACTGACAGGAATACTCCTTCCCTACTATGATCCACCCAAACCTGAAAGGGGAGTGTTGGATGATAAATAGGTATTAGCTTCTTCTACCTAACCCATATGGGGAACACCATTTGCAATTCTAGCTGGTGGGTGTGTATCGTGCCTCTTGCAACACACTTCCTTTGGGTGTTCTCCTTTAAGGGAATACATATCACTCCCTGCTTGACTGCCTTCAGGTGTGAATCAGTACATTCCAGGGTATACAGCCAGGCACATTTCACTGTCCCATCAACTAACACATCTGACCTGATTTTTATAAATGAAGCCTCCTGTGGAATGGTAGCTTGTCACATTCACCCACCAGCGCTCCAAGATCCTTGTATGATTTGTTTTCACAGTATGGATCTCTAAAAATCTCTGTTTGGAATCTTTTAGTTTTGACTATTTGTTTTGAATGGGATGCTTTGTTTTAGATAGGTAATTTTGAACTTCAGAACAAATTTGTCTATATATCATAGTCTTGATAACATTGTTGGATATGCTCCAACAGAAAGCCCAGCCCAAAGTAGCCGCATGATACTAATGTGACTGGATAGCTTACCCACACAAGGTCTTCCAACTCCCTGGGACCGATATCCTCTAGGACACACACAACGGTAACTTCCTCGTGTGTTCTCACAAATCTGGTTATAGCGGCACTGGTGGGTTCCATCCTGGCATTCATCAACGTCTGCAAGCAACAAGGCAAGGGAGTCAGATTTTTCTTGAAATTCCGTACAGCTTTAAAGTTCTTGATGCAGAAGGAATGCAGTTAAGCACTAGTGAATTTGGCCCTCTAGATAGATGTGGCCTCTGAACACACACTTCTCTTACCTGATGCCATGACTAGACATTACTTTATAACAGTGTGTTATGAATCACAATTTGTGATTCGTAAGCAGATTTTGAGCAGGTACATATATAAATTTTTCAACCCTGTTGTATTTACACACACTTTTTCTGTTAAAACTTTTCATTGAGGTTTCCAATGTGATCAGCTACTCTGCAACGAGACATAATCCCTCTTCTTGTCACATCCCACTACAAAAAAAGATTTGGTAGTATATATAACATTGGTTGTGTTTAAAAGCACCCCTGATAAGCAGCAAGGATCTGTGATCTTGATTCAGAGCCACTGAGACAAACTCTAAAGAAGCATTCACACATGGAACAAAACATTACAAGTCAATGAATGATTTGTAGAATTCAAGGTGACAATGCAGAAAAGATGCTGAGGAAAAAAAGCCTTACTGTTCTTTCATAAAAACAATGGAGAACTGGAAGGGGCAAGAATACTTCTATTCTTTTAACAACAATTACGAAAAGGTTAAATACATATGTTCCCATAAATGAAAAGAAGTTGATGCCTTTAATATGTGCAGGTCTTAATAACTGGAGCCAGACTATTTCCAAGATTATTAAAAAAAACCCCAAACATCATTGTTGTACCTATATTTACCATCATTATACAGGACATTAGCACTTTACTCACCAATGCAAGTTCCATTTTCTGCTTTGGTCATTCCACTGGGACACAGATCAATGCACTTATAGCCACCACGGGTGTTTTTGCAAAGCTGATCAGGCCTGCATACATTCTGCCTGCACTCATTTACATCTTATTTAAAGAAAAAAAGGCAAGAATGGAAATTAACTCAGTCATTTATGTACATGAATTTGAATTTATTTCATTCATATTTATCAGTCAGCCCAGTTCCGACTTCCCCTAGCTTTTAGTATTGCTTTACAAACAAATTCAGAATACATACTATCATCCACAGTAGGATTTTCTTTTATAATGGTTTCCAACAACAAATACAGCAATAAACAAATGTTGAACTATGGTCATTTTAAAGAAGGAATGAACATTCAAAAATTCATTCATACCCATGCATTTTCTGCCCTTCAGCTGGTATCCCGGATCACAACCACAGTGGAAACTTCCTATAGTATTGAAGCAACGCTGGTGACAGGAGTTGGACTCTTGACACTCATTAACATCTGTTGAACAATACAAATCCTTGATACCATAGCTGTGAATTGCCTTGTCATCAGTTACCTGAACAGTATTTTGGTTGAGTCAATATTCTGGACTCTGATTTGATTTGTATTACGCTATTGAGGTACGTTCAGAAGTGTTCACTTCTCACTTCTTTGTAAAAGAAAATCCACATGGAACACAAAAGCAAGAATGTTAGGTTATTCCCTGATAGGATTCTAAATTTATTTCTAAAGATGGACAAAGCAAAGGCCTTAAAAAAACCAAAACCATACCCAACAAAACAAAACAAAACAAAACAACTACCAAAAAAACCCCCAAAACGACACATCACAATCTTCATAATGACGATTCAAAGACACTGTATTTGGAGGTGCATCTTTTAAAAAGTTACTTTCACTCCTATGAAAGTCAGCATTATCAGCTTATGAAAGCTAACAACCAAGGACCAATCCATACCTTGACAACTAAATCCATCAGCTGTCCTCCTAAAGCCGTTCCCACATCTCACCACACAGTGGTATGAGCCAAGGATGTTTTCACAGTCCTGACCAGCATGGCAGGTATGTCCACCTAACGCACACTCATCAATATCTATAATTAAAAACAAGCTGTAAACCTCACAATGTCAAAATGAAACACAAAGCAGGGTCTTGAGCATGATCAGCTATGAAATACTTGATTGCAAATATATTCATATATTAAGTAATTAGAATACCACCAATAGATTATATTTTTACAATAAGAAAATGGCCCAGCCCAAAAACAACATTTCCCTAGCAGCTTAAGTGCCATGGGGCTTTCTGCATCCAGCCTGTCCACAGCAATGCTTATCTTACCCTGACATGTTCTACCATCTGCAGAGATAGTGAGGCCTTTTGGACAGGAGCAGTAGTAAGAACCCATGGTATTATGACAGGTATGGGAACAAGGATTTCTCACAGCACATTCATCTTCATCTGGAACAAGGAAAACCAGTGAGACTTCACAAGACTTTACAAACCTTTCTAAGGGTTATATATCTGGTAAAGCCCACAGGGCAAAGCTAGATATAGCAATAGGTCAGCTTCATAGAAATGGTTCAGCAGTGCATTCTCCACTCTCGTTTTTACAGTTACCAAATCTACACTAACTAAGCTTGCTGGAATCTTGCTTTAGCTCTGCAGGACTGGATTACTACTTGTCGTAGTAATCCCTGAGGGATGGGGAGGACAATCGAAAGAATGTAACTCCCACGGGTTGAGATAAGAACAGTCCAGTAACTAAGGTATAACACAAATCACTACTGCTACCACCAATAATAATAATGATAAGGGAAATAACAAGGGAAGATAATACGATACCACCCGCCGGAAAAGAGCCCGACAGAAAAGAGGACGTGCCCTTCCGGGTAGCTCCCAGTTACATCCCCCGGCATGACGTGCTGTGGTATGGAATACCTCTTTGGCTAGTTTGGGTCAGGTGTCCTGTCCCTGCTTCCTCCCGGCTTCTCCTCCTCCCTGGCAGAGCATGAGACTCACAAAGTCCTTGGTCAGGGTAAACATTCTGACCAGTAACTGAAAACATCGGCTTTATCAGTATTATTCCCAGGCCGAAAGTCAAAACCACAGCACTGCACCAGCTACTAAGAAGGAGAAAAACTGACTGCTGCTGCTGAACCCAGGACACTACTGTGACAAATGAAAGTCTGGTACAATCTTTTTCAGAGAGTCTCTTCAACAGAACAGATAGGTAAAAGAGGGTAGATTTAGATTGGAAATACAGAATAATTTTTTTTTATGATGAGGATGACAAAACACTGGAACATATTGCCCAGAGAACCTGTGGGTGCCTCATCATTAGAAGCGTTCAAGCTCAGGTCAGAAGAGACTTTGAACAACCTAGTCTAACAGAAGGCATCCCTGGCCATGGCAGGGGGACTAGAACTGGATGATCTTTAAAGGTCCCTTCCAGTCCAGATCATTCTGTGAATCTGTGATTACACACTACCTTTGTCATGTCATTACCTGAACAGTAGGGCCCAGTTGAGTCAAAATCAAACCCAGCAGGGCACTGGTTGCTACGATCTCCTGTATAGCAAAGAAAGCACATGTTATTTGTGGATGAAAATATGGCCAATTTATTACTTTAAAAATCCCCCAACACTTTAACATTGAGAATTGCAGCCCACCTATTTATAGAAGATTTATTAGTGAGTGTTCTTTCTGGGCATTGAAAGTCTGTAATACATGGGTTTTGAAAAACCTTAAACAAGTGCATGTGTGGGTGTGCCTTAGAGTGACAGGATGTTTCATCCAAGCCTGGTACATCCTCCAAAGTTCCTCTATAAAGTTTTCATTATTAAAAGAATAAAGACTATTCCTTTTTGCTTCACATAAAAAAAAAAATATCCATAAAGTACCAGTAAATTTTTCAAGCTGAAGCTCAGTATCGTGTTTTCTGTATATAACAAATAATCCAGAGAAATTCAATCTGAGAAATGACTTAGGACATTTTACCCATTTTTGTGCTGATTTTTGAATTTTCTTCTTTAACAGAATGAAAGGTACATGCAAAGAAATGGGAAAATATTTTAGGTTGAATGTCTGAAGCTACTGGTGATGCTATTAGCTGTGTCAACAAAAGCAGATATACCTCATCAATGAGAACTACAGACAAAGTAAGTGCGAACTGCAATAGCTTTTACGTATTAATCTATGAGTATATTATATATATAATATACTCATATATACATGTCTCATATAATATACTCATATATACATGTCTTGTATATATAACAAGACATGTAGATCCCAGGATCTACAATGAAGTCACCCAAGTTTCACAGAATTTCCTCTTTCAAAGCCATAGCAACTTTTGAGCATATAGGTAATGGAATCTGCAAAGACAGGATATTATTTTTCCATTGTTTTCTTTCTGTGAAAGATTAGAACAATACCTTTTGCAATGGAAGCGTGGATTTTAAAAGCCACTGTTTCTTCCAGTGGGTTGTACTCTGTTGTAATAGAGGAAGCATAGAGAGTTTCCACCAAGAAAGGCATCTTTCCTTTAGTGTGATCATATGTGATAGTGTGATTCCATGTATAGGGAACACTAACTCCATCTACAGAGAAGAGACGAGTAGAATGGGCATACAGTTGCCCAGGCCCAGTTTGAATATAGTCTTCTGTATAATCCTGAAACAGCAAAATTTAGGCTTCAGGCGCTGAGTATATCCAATATCACTGCGGTCTTTGCATTTTAAAATGATATGAGATGTATTTTGAGAAAGGGTCTTAACAGCTGAACAAAGTGTATTTCACACAACACATACCTACTTTACTTTTAACTGTTGAATCTTAACAGTATCTGGTATATTTCTTTGAATAAGAAACAGGCTGTGGTACTGAGCTTCCTGATGATGGAGGCCACAGCATAGCATTTCAAAAAAAAAAACCCCTGAAAATGATCTTACTGTTCAGTAACAATCTTTTGAGATCTAAATATTTTTTTCATATTCTAAGTCAGATGCTGACAATGTGCTAACTAAACAATAAGAGAAAATTCTGCCACTGGAAAAAATATAAATATTGGACATGCTACATATTGCAGTGTACCAAATATCAAGAATTTAATGTATATGTATTATACTGTGGGATTAATATATTAAAACATTTTCACTGGTTACCTATCACTGACTGATTATCACCTTTACAGAGACAACTTCAAAGAATGTTCTTTCTTTTACAGTAAATCCAATTATCAAGAACCTGATTTTAAACCAAAACTTTTATACCACATATTGGTATAAACAAAATATTTTTCATGTCTTACACTACACCAAAAATAGTTCCTTTGAACTCCATCTTTCTATCAGGAGTACAAGGTCAGTGATAGAAACTATCTTACTATGAGCAGTAGAGAATATCTCCTGGAAAAAACAGGCAGAGCAATTCAGTAGCAGGTTTATAACCTTTTGCTATACGATCATGCAAACTGCCCTCTAATCAATCCTGAGAAAAGTTAATAGAGAAGTGTCATTCTTTGAAAATCAAATTCTGTAAAATATTTCAGATGGATTGCATAATAGGACTGTTTGCCAAAATAGGTATCTCCACAAGACAAAGGTTTGATGTTATAGCAGAGAAAGAAGCACATCATTATCAGCATCATAGCAACGTGCATGATAAGAAACATAAAATACCTTATGATGTAATCTGAATCAGAATCTATTAATCCCTGTCTTTGCAACTTTATCAGCCACAGGAATGTTTGTCTACCACCACATGCATAACTGTATCTGTAGACTAATTATCAGCACCTTTTATACTGAGGTGCCATGGTATAAAAGAGGTGGTGTCCTCCTTGGGGAAGCCAGAAAGTCAGAGAGGTTTAAGATGCACCTTTATAGCTCTGTCAAAAGCAACACCTGACATGCCTGCCTGTGGTAACGAGCCCCAAAGACACTTCTCAATACTACCTTCTAACATCTATCAATACTACCTTCCTGATGATAACTTGTTTTCAAAGGCAATGTTAACATCTGTCAGTTAAACCAGACACAAAACAAGTTACAATGCAATACAACAGCTTTCAAGACTAAAACAATGTCTACTGCTTTAATATAGAAGAGGGAGGAAATGTATCGATGAGAGAAGGAGATAGTGTCTTGAGCAGCTTTACCTTCACGTTAACATCAGCTACTGACTGGAGCTGCAGCATGTGGCCACTCACAACAACATCCAGCAGCAAAGATCCATCTGAATCCAAACCCCTGGCAATATGAGTCATCCGAAGAATCTCACCTATGAATTTTAAGAGCACATTGATTCATAAACCATTCTAACCAGAGAGTTATGTTAGCCACACAGTATCTGAATTGGGATCCCTCCACCAGTTATTTTATACTAGTACTTTTTTAAGGCATACCATGCCAGTAATAAAAAACATTACATTTCAAATGAGAGCCCTAAAAGCTGTATTTAAGCCTCAGAAAGCCATGTCATTTGGAAAACACTGGTGTAAGCACAAGACTCAAAGTTCAGCAACAGTTACGTGCTATTTTTGAGGAAATACAGTATCTCTCAAGCTTACGGGAAAGAGATTGAGCTGGTATATCACAGAGAACTAACCAGTCGCAAATTCCACTTGAGTTTCTCTCTTGAAGACCGCATCAGTGAGTGTAAACCCATTCATTGCTTCTCCAATTTCTTTCGCTGTTGTCCAGTAAACTGGGCTGAGTATAGAAATGAGCTTTCTCATTGCTGGACCTGAAAGAAATGTGACATAATATTTTAGAGCTTTTTTCCAAACATCAAGCAGCCCACATCAGTAGGAGTTGAATATGAAGACCTAAAACTAGAGTAACCGTGAAGATTTAAACCAGAAAAAAAAAGTATGTATTGGTATATTCAGAGGAATCATTTTACAAATATTAATGTACTAGAAGCAAATATTGACGATTCCTTTTTACTCCTTATCTATAAAAAGTTCAGATTCATTTCTTCAGAGAGACTTAGCGAAATTGAGTGGTGAAAACTGACTGCACAGAATTTAGCCTGGCTCAAGGAACAAAAGTGATAAAAAGTAAAATAAAACCTACCAAGGCTCCGAGGTACATTTGTGATCTTTGCTTGTATTACCCTAGTTTCAGAGTTAGGGCTGTCTGTTACTGTGGCATTCAGGAAAGCAATTCCAAATTCAATATCATTAATATTGCCAATGATGCTGCCTTTGGCACGTGAAGGCCCACCTGTGTAGGGGAGGAGTGAGAGGAAGGGAAAAAAAATGCCCATGTGAAAACTTTGCTGCCTGATATCTTGAGGGAGAGAATTCAGAAATGTTGTCCAGCATTTTAAGGAGTAAGGATATTTCTGCATATGTTACTACATTATTTGCAAGAGTAAAGCTCACAACCTGCAAGTAACAGTGTCTCCGTATATATGGTCTGAGGTAGATTCACAGTAACACAGGAATCACCTTATGCACTCACCTCTGAGAAGTAACAATTGTTTAACAACATACTCTAGGGCTATGTAAAAAGCTAACAAAAAAAAAAAAAGAAAAAAATACTCCTGCTGAAGTTGCAGGGGAGATTTAAGCCAAAAAATTGAAATCAAATCAGTCAAATTGGCACAGAAGAGTACCAGTCAAATTAGGAGTGCCACACAATATTTCATTGCATGCAGGCTGTAAATAACTCACCAGGACATGCTTGAGTATTACACCTGGATATCTGGGAGGAGTCTCCAGGACAAGGACGTCCACGATTTAATGGGGCTGGATTGCTGCACAGGCGTGTTCGGGTCTGCTCTCCTCCTCCACAAGAAGCTGAGCACTGGCTCCATGTTTGCCACTGCCCCCAGTTTCCATCCACTGAATAAATGAAGAATGAAAAAAGCAACTTGTCATTTTAAATGCTTCAGGCTGCATCAGTGATGCTTCAGTGTCACTCCTTGATTGAATCAATGTGTTAAAGAAATAGCTCAAAGGATGACAAAAACATCATAATGTGTAGGATGGATAGGAACACTTCTCCCAACAGTGTCCTGGTTTCAGGTGGGATAGAGTTGATTTTCTTCCTAGTAGCTGGTGCAGTGCTGTGTTTTTGGTTTTAGTCTGAGAACAATGCTGATAGCACACTGATATTTCAGTTGTTGCTCAGTAGTACTTGCCCTGATCAAGGACTTTCAGCCTCTCATGCTGTGCCAGTGAGGAGAGGCACAAAAAGCTGGGAGGAAGCAGAGACAGGACACCTGACCCAAACTAGCCAAAGGGGTATTCCATACCACAGCACGTCATGCCCAGTATATAAACAGGGGGGAGTTACCCATAAAGGAGTGATTGCTGCTCGGGTTGGGCTGGGTATCGGTCAGTGAGTGGTGAGCAGCTGTAATGTGCATTACTTGTTTTTATCGAGTTTTATTCCCCTCTCTCCATTTCCTTTTATTATTATAATTGATATATTTTACTTGATTTCAATTATTAAACTGTTGTTATCTCAACCTGCAAGTTTTACCTTTTTTTTTCCCTGATTCTCCTCCGATTCAACCAGGGGTAGGGAAGGAGTGAATGAGTGGCTGCATAGTACTTAGCTGCAGGCTGGGGTTAAACCACAACAATCTTTTTGGTACCCCACATGGGGCACAAAGGGTTGAGATAATGACAGGTCTGACCAGAGCATGCTAAAACATCCCGGTGGTGATGTTCATCCTCCATGGGGCTTGGACTAGGGTTATCATTTCATGGTTCTTTGTAGTATTTGCTTGTGGTAAATCCATCTGGGCTGCTGCATTGTGGCAAGATACCACTGCCTGGTTGGAGAACCTGGTTGTGAAAGTATATAGATGCTCACGTACCCAAGAATCGGGCTACTTGAAGAACATCAGAACAACCAACAGGTGGATCAGGGATTTAATAGTTTTAAAAATTATTAAATCAGAATTAAAAATAATATAATAATAATCCTTTTGGGGAGAGTTATAGAAGGATGTTTAGAAATTTATAGGCATTTAATAAGCCTCTAGCATTGTGGTTTATCTTCTGTATTGCTGACACTGATCCTGAATGTGTAAGTTCATCAATTACCCCTTAGTTATGTATTGTCAATAAATCAATTTACTGCTTTGATCGCCATTTTGTTTAAAGCATTTGAACTTAGCATTTTTCCCGGCTCTGGAATACATTAAGAGAGTTTATATGGGAGCCTTATAAACTGTATTTACTGTAAAAAGTAGAATTACTAGATGTAGGAGAAATTTTCATATGCTATTTCTTGGTTTGCATCATTCTACCTTATTTTTGGGAAATCTAACACATGAAGGAGGAAATCTTTGTAAGGTGACAGTCATTTAAAGAAAAAAGTGAGAGTGGATTATTATTTTGTATTAAATTATAAATAATTACAGAATGCTCTACATTCCTTTCATAATATGTAAATCTCACTTATGTACACCTTGATGTCTTCCAGTGAAAGCTGCATTTAATGTCTGTTAGTCTGAGCACTCACCGGGGCACAGGTCAGTGCTGCACTTCTGGATCTGCATGTCAGCCCCTGCACATGCCCTTCCACCACTGGCAGGGCGAGGATTGTCACAGGTCCGGTATCGCCTCATCTGGCCTCCATTGCATGTTCGACTGCAAGTTCCCCAGCTACTCCATGGGCCCCAGTTTCCATGAACTGTAAAAATATACTAGATTTTATCTGTCTTCCTCTTAACAACAGATACTTAAAACCAGAAAGTCAAGCTAGGAAAATATTGCTACTGAAGAGTAACTTGTTCATGTATTTTCCCAAAATAAAAAGAATCAGACAGTTAAAGATCTAAGAAAGTTACCTTGTACAGCATTCAGCAATTTCTGAGTAACTCCAGAACATCATTGTTTGTAAGAAAGTGTGCAGCATATATTATTAACTAAATGAGTCACTGCATGTGACTGTGAGATACAAAGAAATTCACTTTGCAATACTTTCTGACTGGACAGCTGTCATTTTAGAGAGGTGCATGACATCTGACAGTCTAGCAGGACCTTATGGCCTGTAGCTGTTTGTCCTCCTAATGGTTAAGTTTGAAGTGCCCCAGTCATACTGAATGATGAAGAGATGCTTTCACTCTTGCCAGGCAGCTAATATGACTTGCCTGTGTTCAGACACCCCTAATTTTTGTGGGAGTTTGTGATTTGTGGAGGGCTTTGTTCCTCTCATGCATATATACAAACCCAGTGAGTGGATAAGCAGCCTAATTCAAAGCACTTACTTGGACAAAGATCACTGTTGCAAAAATCAATTTGTATGTCACTTCCTTCACATTTGTGACCCCCAAACTGTGGGGCTGGGTCTGAGCAGTGGCGCGTTCTCTGCCTGCTTCCTCCTCCACAGGACACAGTGCAGGCACTCCAGCTGCTCCACGTGGCCCACTTCCCATCCACTGGTGAGAAAGGCATAGCATGGTACACTTAGTGTCTCTGACATTAGAAATGACAAAGTAAATCAGTCCTACATTAGGGTAAAACTGATGTAGGATGTTACTGATTCTCTTTCTAAAACAGCTACATAAGGATTTCTGGGAGTAAAGCTGGAGAAAGGCATGACCTGTCTTTAAAATAACCTATAAGCCTGACCAGAAACATGGTCAGGGATCACTCAGTCCTCAAGCTCAGACACTTTCCCATTTTTAGATACCTGTAAGCAAGTTGAACCACATACAAAGTAGTACCTGAAATTACCACACTGGGCTGGGACGAGTGCTACCCCAAAGCCCCAGTTTTCGCCTGTGCACCCTCCTCTGGTTGCAGCTGCACTGTCTTAAGATGTAACTCTTCTCCTTTCTAACCAATCTTTCATTTACTGGCTCAGCTCTTTGTAGGAGCTATTACTAAATAATCTCTCATAAATCAGGTCTAAGTAGTTGAGTAGTAGGGTCTTTGATTTTCCAAGACATGGTGATGCAAACTGTTACAGCTACATCTGTGTGAGCACTTAGGTTGTTGGCTGAGAACAGGCCAATTAGTCACAAACTAGCTGAAAGCAATAACATCCTCAAGCAGCAGCATGTGGAGCTGGGTAAATGTGCAACATTGAACCTCACTTGCTTGACTCCCAGAAAGGCAGTCAGTATTCTCTTCTACGCATTGATAGTTATAGAGGGACTCAGCACAGGGTCTGGCATGTGCAAAATGGAGCACAAAGCCAGAAGGATCTAGTCTGAACTACTGCACATTCCACTTAATGAAATTTCCCTCTTATTATGCCTGCAGCCAAATACAGAGGTTGTATTTCAAAACTGTGAATTCACCTGTTCCGTCATGAAGGACTCATTGAAATGTGGAAGAACAGGATAAATGAATAACAGAATCAAGAAAAAAAATCAAAAATAAATGTTTAGGAAACCTGTAATTTAGCTGCCAAGGTTTAAATATGCTGCTTTTGCACAGTCACAGGGTAAGGGAAGAGAGACAAGGACAGGAGAAGAAACCCCATATGTTAGGTCTATAGTGGGATGTTAAAGACAGTGGCAGGGACCAGTGAAAATTAAAGGCTTGAATGGAATTTTTCTAGGGACTGCACTTTCAGAACTGGAAAATTTTCAATAGAATTGGGAAAGGAAATTACAAGTCTGTCATCATTCCCTTTGTGTCCAACACATCTTACCTGGGCAGCGTCTCTTGCTGCAAACCTGAATCTGTGTGTCAGACCCCTCACAGTATGATCCATCGTGTGAAGGAGGAGGGTTATTGCAGAGCCTCAGTCGTGTTTGAGTACCTTTCCCGCAAGTCTCACTGCAAGGACCCCATGGCAGCCAAGAACTCCACTCACCATCAACTGCAAAGGCATCACAGCTATAAAACTGTTGAAACTGTACAGCTGCTCTAACTTGAAATTACAGCTTCACAGCCTAAGGCAAAAAGCTGTGCTGCTTAGTATCAATAAATACCCTGAATAAGCCCTTGAAAAGGCCATTGCCTTGAGCAATAGCCAATGTGGATCAACATTTTGCAAAGAAGATTCTTTCCTTTTCATTTTCCAAATACGTCACTTCACCATACTATAGTCTTGAAACACCAGAACTGAACACTTGATCAAATCTGGTGTTTTCATAAGTTACCTGGCTCTGACTGTCCTGTGCTAGGCTGAAGGTCTCAACAGGGGAAGAGCCATGCTAGTTAAAAACTGGCACACAGCTTCAGTGACTACCAGTAAGCAGGAGCCAAGATCTAGAGAACTGAATCTTAGGCTGATGGATGAACATTTGGCATTGTGGTGGTAGCAGAACCAGGGTGAAAGGGAAAAATTAAGACAGGAAAGAAATGTGAACATTCAGCTTAGTTATGAGGAAGATGTGGCTGAAAATTAAAACAACAGGGGAAAATGAACAGGTAATGTCTTAAACTATCATGATTTACATGGCTTTTTAAAAGTTGCTTGGGTGGGTTTGGTTATTTTTCCCTTTTAACTGGATTTGCAGAGTATGTTCAGGGTTGTGAGTTTACTCTGTGAGAACATGGGTAACAAGTACTGGAAAACAGTAAAATAAAAAAAAAAAATTCACTTTTCTTTTGGGGGGAAGAGGGGAAATGCTGAGAATTCTCCATGCGCTTTTGTGACTTCTGTCTCCAAGAACCAGTGCCACTCAATACATTACAAACAATTGAAAAAAAAAACAAAAAAAAACCACCCAAAAAATAAAAAGGGGGGGAGATGAATTCTTTTATAATTTAATAATTTAAATAAGCTGAAAGAATTTGGGTTTGGAGAAAAATAATAATTAAAAAAATCCTTATATGGAAAGCCTCTTGTGCAGCTATTTTTAAACCACTCTTCTCTTACCTGGGCAAGGCCTTATATTACATATGACTGAATCCACAGCACTGCCATCACAGGGCTTCCCGCCGTGCTGAGTTGGTGGGTTACTGCAGGTTCTGGTTCTGGTCCTGTTACCTTGTCCACAGCTCCTCGAACACTCTTCCCATAGCCCCCACTCCGACCAGCTGCCATCCACTAAGAAACAGAAACCGTGACAGTTTTAATCAAAAAATACTTCTGCAGTATTTACTGAAATTTGCTCTTCCTTTCCACAAAAGAAAAAAATAATTAGAACTTCTTAGCAAGATTAATCTGTCACGAAGGTCTGTGGTGACAACAGTTCACTGTTACGGCACTTAAAATAAGGCACATTTAAAGTATCAGTTCACTAAAGAAATACCTGGACATGGCTTGTTGTGGCAGCTGCGTACATCTGTATCAGGCCCCTCACACCTCTTCCCACCATTTGCTGGAATAGGGTTGTTGCATTGACGTACTCGTTCCTGAACACCTTGACCACAAGTTACACTGCAAGCTCTCCATTCAAGCCAATTGGAAAATCCACCATGCACTGCAATGGGAAAAATGCTCTGTATCATGCTTCTGTTTGTAATTCTCTTAGATTGATACAGCAAAGTGAAAAGTGCACTTCATAAACCATTACTTGGAAATCCAACTCACTTCCCATCTTTATTACTACAGAAATATCTACTACAGTTCTGAGAATACTTCAGCTGCTCTGAAATAGTTATTGCTTATGCTCATAAGGGCTTTTCTTTAAAGCACTATTAAGTTGTGATATGTGTTCTGAGGATGGTATCTAGCTCAAGATTCGTTCTTTACATGCATCACTGCTTCATGCTCATCTGTCGCACACAGCTGGATGAATATAATGGAACAAATTTTCATGAAACAAAATCCCACTGACATCTCAGACTAGGCTTAACATATACTTATGTGTATATGGAAGGTAAGATTAAATATCCATAAAATATGGATAAGATAAAATCTTGATCGTATATTATCTCTATTAATGCTGTAATCTACCAGTTCGGTAGTCTCTATCCTATCCTCAAGAGGGACTTTTTATAAGCAATGTAGTAGGACAAAGGGGAATGGCTTTAAGCTGAAAGAGGGTAGATTTAGATCAGATATTAGGAAGAAATTCTTTAATGTGAGGGTGATGAGACACTGGAACAGGTTGCCCAAGGAAGCTGTGGGTGCCCCATCCCTGGGAGTGTTCAAGGCCAGGCTGAATGGGGCTTCGAGCAAACTAGTCTGGAGGAAGGTGACCCTGCCCAATGGCAGGGGGTTGGAACTAGATGATCTTTAAGGTCCCTTCCAAACCATTCTATGATTCTGTATTTTGTGCACCTACCCTGGACAGTCAGTGGTACTCTAACAAGAACAGATCCCATTAGATTCCTTGCTACACACTCGTATTCAGACGTATCTTCCTTCTGTGCTGCAACAATACGCAAGGAGCCATTGGACAGGACAGTCACTCTCTCATCGCCCACAACTGGATGGCCTTGACGGGACCATTTGATGGTTGGAGAAGGCTCCCCATTTGCCTGGCAGTTCAGCATTGCTGTGGCACCAGCTTCTATAACTGTCTCTACAGGTTCAACAGTGATGACTGGAGGACCTGAAAGACAAGGTTTCTTTAGGCAATGGCACATGATTACTTTTATTTTGTTATATTGATTGTTTAGAGTTCTGGTCAGAATGAGGGCAAAAAAAAGCTGATGTCAGTTTACTTTAGCTAAAATTGTTATTGTTGATCTTTCACTGTCAAAATATATCAAGTTAAAATTATAATGACAGGCTGTTTTTAATAAGAAGCAATCTGAGGGCCAAAGCTGGGATTGAGGTCTGACTACATGAGCATATACAGTCGTCTTTATTGCTAAATGTCTTGCTTTTCGTAAGGCCTGTAGGAAGATGCACTTAGCTATGTCCAGAGGCAACTGAGACATAAGTAACAGAACAACAATGCTTGAGGTTACCACAGAAAAGGGATGTTCAGAAATTCTACCACTGGTGAAAAAAAATTCTAAAATATTCTTTCTGCCAAAAAAAAAATATTGACAGTGAAAGCTGTCTTGAATCTTGAAAGAATCTTGAAAGATTCATGTCTTGTTACTTTCTTAATGTAAAAGTTAAAAGTCTAATTTATCCAGTCCTATCAACATGCCCTCTAGTCAACTAAGAGAAACAGGCCCTTTCAAAAGATGATTTACCCTACTCTAAGGTGGTTTCTAAAATGAGCTTGAATAATCCTCTACATGCTTCTCTTCTTTGACCTCAATCACTACCTTAAACTAGACTCTAAACATATAAATAATGAAAGGTGAGATGAATCTTAACCTACAGTGCAGTGCCCAGCCTTAAAAACTTGAATGGGAGCTGCATCCATCTATCCAAAGGTGGATATTGCTCCAGTCTAGTGAAATTAAACTTATCAATTTGAGTCTTACTCTGAAGCGTTAGTGTCAGACTGCGTTCCACCACACCAGCATCATTGGTAGCCACACACTTGTAGTCACCAGCATCTTCATTCTAAAGAGCAAAAAGCAAATACTCAATATGTTGGTATAATGATGGTTTCTGTTTACAGTGCATTACAGTACATTACATCCTATAAGTGAATTTTCTTCAACACAATCTGGCATGCCCTGGACCTTAAGAGGAATGCTGTTAGGTTCTAGAGTATCTCAAAATTTTGCCTTTATTATTAAATTAATTTTGTGGATTATTTTTAGTATTTAATTTTTAATAAAATCTTCATCTCCTTAATGCTGAGGATCTTTTTTTTTTTTTTTAAATGAAAACTCAAGGAGCTGTTTAAATGAGTGTGTAACAAAGAATCTAATAGGACCTCTTCTCATTAGATTAGCTATTAGGAAGAAATTCTTTAATGTGATGATGGCAAGACTGGCATATGTTGCCAAGATTAAGTTGTGGATGTCCTCTCCTTGTAAGTATTCAGGCCAGGTTGGATGGTGCTTTGAACAACCTGGTCTAATGGAAGATGTCCCTCCCTGCCTGTAGTTTTTAACCCCATTTCAAAATGTAGACATGGGTTTATGGGGAAAAACAACATGTCTTGCAATTTACATTAGGAATTTAGATGCCAAATGATATCACATGGAGAACACAACTGATTTTCAGCTGACCTGTTGTAGAACCAAGGCTTTTTTAAGGTCAAAAGTAAAAGCCCCACATAATTGGGTACAATTTCACACACCAATGATTAGTATGGTGTCTTTCTGACAATTAAGAGAAGGATAGCCCCATGGGTTTTTTTTGACAGAACAATTTGAGTCTAATTCTAGTCTGAATTAAAAAAACATTTGTTAAAGGTAAAAGCAAAAGTGCATTAAACATCAAGCCTCGGCCTTTCAAAATAACATTATCTGGAATACCTTTATTAATCAAGTAAAAATGCAGAAACACATTGTAACAGATCAGTGACTCACTACAGTGCCATAGATAGCGAGAGAACCGTTGTTAAGCTGTCGGATCCTATTGTTAATCTGAATGCCAACTCCTTTTTTGCTCCACTGGATGGTTGGAGGTGGATCTCCTCTGACTTCACAATTCAACATAGCGTTGCCTCCCAAGGGCTCAATTTGGCTAGAGTGGTAATCGCCTTTGAAGACTGGAGGCTCTGAGAACACAAGTAATGGCAAAGAAATAGCAGAGTCAAAATCAAATGCCCTTAATGGAATTGCTGGAAGGGATCATTCATTTCTGACTTTCTGAAGTATGAATTTCAAACCGTTCTAATTTTTCCCATTTAGCCATAGACAATGTACCAAATACTAGGGGTAATGGTTTTAAACTGAAAGAGGATAAATTCAAATTAGCTATTAGGAAGAAATTATTTACTGGTGGCAAGACTGGCACATGTTGCCAAGAGAAGTTGTGAATGCCCCCTCCCTAGAAGTATTCAAGGCCAGATTGGATGGGGCTTTGAGCAACCTGATCTAGTGAAAGATGTCCCTGCCTGCGGTAGGGGTGTGGAACTGGGTGACCTTTACTGTCCCTTCTATCCCAAACCATCCTGGGATTCTACTATCAAAACAGATGGCTGTGTGAAACTGTCCAACAGTGACCAACAGTGACCATAACTGCTGATGTTTTACATACCTTTGACATACACAAAGCCAATAGCTTTGATTGAGCCAACTGTGTTTTCTGCTGTGCAGATGTAGGTACCAGAGTCATCTTTAGACACTTTTTCAATAACAAGTTCGCTGTGTCCATTTACATCATCATACTGTGCTGAAGGGAAAACACACAGCAAAGGATTACTCCAATGATTTTAAATGTGTACATCTCAGTGACTGGTATGTTGTAAGACTATTTGAATTACAGTGCTATTCAGCAACACAGCTCAATGGCATTGAACCATTTAATTGCTTAGACACCTCAGAAATGCACAGAAAAATCACTTTGCCCACATGCCTGTGTTCACTTAAGTTGTCCCTTAATTTCAGGCTTTGTGCATCTACATTCTATGAACTGCTGAGGTTTTCTTCAAATTTAAGAGAAATAGCATTAGGTGTTAGATGCTGAATAAATATCATCAAATACAGACTTTTTTTTAATGTGCTACATTATTGGTTACAGAAGAGGAATGATTTCTTAATTATCCTCCTTACAGCTTTGTCTCAAAGACAATTTAATTACATGACTGCACAATATTGAAGATATTCCTCACACAATCTCTGCCTATCAACTTTGTTACCTCTAGATTATTTTTCTTCCTTATCCTAAACTAATTGCAATGCTGTGTGTGTGGAAACAATTGCAGAGCGGAATGGCCAGTAAAACCCGGTCTCACCTACCTGGAATGATGTTATTGTTAAAGGTCCATGTTATTTTGGGTACTGGTATCCCAGTTGCTTTGCAAGTTAATCTGAGCTGTTCTCCTTTAGTCAAAGCTACATCTCCAGGCAGTTCAGTAAAAGCTGGAAGCATATGAACTATCAGGGTGACAGTGTGTGTGTCTTCTCCAGCAGCATTTTTCGCAATACAGGTGTAACTGCCAGAATCTTCATGCTAAAAGAAAGCATATTGGGGAAATTCAACTATGATATATTCTACACAATGCTACCCTTGTAACAATTAGAGATCTCAAAATGTTGGAACAAACACTTAGAAGAAATGCTCATCTGAACTCTTTCACTTCCTCTAAATTTGAAAGATGACCTTCTTTTTATCCTTCCTTATCACTCTAAATTTTTTACAGATTTTACTCCACAGTGGAAAATTGAATGTTTACTTTGGAACATTAAGAGCAAGAAAACAAAATAAAACAAAGATTAATCCAAAAGTGGGTGTATATGAAAAGAAACAGAGTCTTACTATTGCCAAACCTGTTGAGGCATAGCTTAGATTCAGGAAACTTACAACAACACTGTCCAAAATGAGGTCTCCATCTGGCATAGCCTGATATTTTCCTACTACCTCTGTTAACAGTGTATTGTCCTTCTTCCAGTTTATTGTTGGTGTTGGAATCCCATCAGCCACACAAGATAGAACAGCCTGGGCGTTCTCTGTGACTGTGTACTGAGCATCACTCCTGCGAATCTTGGGTGGAACTGTGAGAAGGTATATTAAAAAGATTTATTGTTATGTATTATCCAAGCACTACTGTAAAAGCATACTATACTGCACTGAATACCTGAAACCATTGTCTGGATCTTCTTTATTTTTTTTAGTCCCTATCGATGACCACCATTAAGGAAACCAGAGAAATGCATGAACTACTTATAACAAAAGTATAAACTAAGTGAGACAAATGTAAAGCTCTTTGTAAATTCAAGCAACTATAACCCAGTAAAACCCACCCTTTAAGTAATGCAATTTTGCTGAGTTTCTCCCTTACATCCTAGCTCCTTAGCCTGTGTAGGTTTATGCTGTGATAATGCATGATGTTTCCATACAGTCCCACTTACTATGTACAGTAAGGTCCATGCTAGAAGTGCTGGACCCTGCCAGGTTTGTTGCTATGCATGTGTAAAGGCCAGTGTCACCAGGCTGTACAAACACAATCTGAAGAGCACCAGTGCTAAGAATTCTTCTTCTAATGGACTCTGTTATTTGCTGTCCATCTTTATGCCAACTGATCTCTGGCCCAGGGTAGCCTTCAGCCTCGCACTGCAGAGTGACAGACTGATCAACAGGAACAATGTATTCCTTGAGGTGAGACTTGATAACAGGAGGAACTGAAAAGAATAAGGAATTTTTTTAAAATACTTAGATGTTGTAAGAAGCATGGAATGCTTCAGTTCTTGGTGAAAATAATCCTAAAAGCGTGCCTTGATCGTAAATTAGACAGACAACAAAAGGGAATAGGCCGCCTGGGCTCTATTCAGTGTCATCAAACAGGAAAGCATTAAGCCCATTTCAATTGCTCAGAATTGTGTTTTGACTAACAGAAAGCATACACAGATTTCTTCTCTGTAGATCACTACAAGTTTAAAAGATGATTTACCTTGAACTTTCAGTTTGATCTTCCCCAGAGCAGTGCCAGCTGGATTTTGAGCAACACACATGTAAGTGCCAGCATCTTCAATAGTTGATTTTGCAATCTGTAAACTGCCACTTGGAAGAACCATATAACTGTTTCCTAAAACAAATATAAGCACAGTATGAAACTTCTGGCTTGTTTTTTTTCTTTGGTTTGTTTGTTCGTTTTTAAATGAATAAGTTCCTTATATCTAAGTTTGAACATTCAGAAAAAGGAAAACAAGTTTCTGAGTTACAGCAAGTAGGCTGAAGTTAAGAGGATACCTGTTGTGATTACACTGATGCCCTCCTTTTGCCATGTTATTATGGGTCGAGGTGTACCTGTCGCTTCACATGGTAGCAGAATGGGATTGTTCACAATGACATCCAGTGTCCCTGGCTGAGTTTGGATAACTGGTGGTTCTGTGGAACAAAATTAAAATACAGGAGATACTAAAATTGCCTCATCTGAGAGTCTGAGAAGGTATAGAATACAGCCTTACTTCTTGCAATTTGCCATCACAGATAAATTTTAACTTACCAAAAAACAAAGAAACAAAAAATCTCACAAAAATAAAGTAGTGCAGCATGGATTGGGAGACTCTACTCAAGGTACCAAAGTTGTAACATGCAGAGTAGTGACTTTGTGATTAATCAGTGCATCTGCAAGACAATTTGGCTGAGCAAGACACTATTTGTGACAGTCCACTCTGGCCTCACCATTATTCTGCAGCACATATATGTGATGTGTTAAATCGACAACATTTACTTACAGAATGCATTTTCTCATTAGCTTCCCATCTTACCCTGAACATGAAGAGTAACATGTCTGTGAGCTGAACCAGCTGCATTCCTGGCCACACAGGTGTACCGTCCTGCATGTGCTAGCTGAGCAGCAGGTATTTCAATGGCACCTGCAACAAAGAGGGTGCGTTACAACATACAGCAGTATCCCACAGGAGAGTTTCACTGCGAATACAGCATCCATCTGAAGAGGTCTGTATCTTTATTCTAAGAAATTGGAGAGGGGCTGTTTGCATTTATTTAAGTCATTATTTCTAGATGTGAGGCTGAGCTCCAGTCACCCACAGTACCTGAAGAGAAAATTCTGTAGCCATCTCCTCTGGGAAGCAACTTTATGCCATTTTTGGTCCAATGAACTGAGGGGACAGGAACTCCTGACACAGTGCAGGAAATCACTACTGGAGACAGCTTTGTCACCAAAAGGTCTGTGGCTTCATCTGCTATGGACGGGGGCACTAAAAATGAAGATCAGTATAAATGTTAATTGCTCGTTTTCATTTTTATGAATTCTTGGATATAACATATTTCTTGGGAATACTAGAGACTTATGAATATCAGTATCAGAAAAGCATGATATAAAAATCTGATCTCAACATTGGAATGCAGCAAAGAAATCGTGGATGCCATACAGATGTAATAGCAATATTCCCTCTACCTTGAACAGTGAGCTCAACTGCTCTTTGATCTTCTCCTGCATCATTTGACACAGAGCACTCATAGACAGCAGTATCATCCACAGTGGGAGAAATGATTACTAAGGAACCTGAAGATAGAAGTCTGAACAAAAAAAAAGAGAAGAAAGTAAACGACATTAAAATATTTCTTCTCAGGTAATCAGGCCACTGACTTTGCTGATTATAAAAGATTACATTTAAGAATGGCTAAATTTTTAAAGTGCCAAAATCGTCCCTGAAAACTTTAAACCCACAGTGAAAATAAAACATCTCTCACCTGTATATATTCTGGTTTTGGTCAACACTAAGCAGATGCCCATTCTTTTTCCAGCTAATTGCTGGTTTTGGAATTCCAGTGGTTTCACAAGGCAATGTGGTCTGCACATTTACGGTAACTGTGATATTTGTGTGTCCAGGAGCAATGGCTGGAGGAACTAAGGACAAACAAAGCTTAATTATTCAGAATAATTATATACATATGCCCACAGACTCCTCTCATACCTTTATATGGACCTGAACTGCCAAATACATTTACTTGATTTTTATAAAGAGTGACAGTAATAAACTTCTTAAACATACAGCATGGGATGTATCAAGTCTTTCTATTTCCAATGCATAAGGAGTAAATATTTTCTTTTCATAAACATTTGGGTTATATTCCTAAGGCCGCAAATATCATTATTTTTTATTTTTTTATTGTTCATTTTTTACTTTTTTAAGCAGGCAGCTAAAAAGGGGCTAAACTTAAAATGTTATCTGTCAAAACAAGAACAATGATGAAACTGGACTTCAAGCACATATACTTATCTAAACCCAAAACTTTTACCAAGAACTTGCAGATCAATTCGTTTGCGTTCAGTGCCAGCTGTATTGGTTGCCATACACACATATCTTCCTGTGTCAGTAACATGTGCTGAGTGTATGTGTAGAGATCCATCCTCTAACATGGAATATCTGAAATAAAGCCATATATTTTTTTTCTACTACCAATTAACAGAACCATAGGCTATCTTGGTAGTGCAGAAGGAAAACATGACTCAGAGTACACAACAAATAGCCTAGACACATGATGTCTTAATTTGGGCATATAGAGTTTTCTCATTTATTGCATTTATTCTGACTTCATTTTTTCCAGCACATCTATTTTCCAGAGAAATCATGAAATTTAGCTGACATAGTGATTCCATATAAATGATGCCAGATTTGCAGAAAATATCCAAAAGCTCTTTTTTATGGTTTCGCATTTAGCCTTTAAAAATGCCTAATGATTGTACTTTTTTCTTTGAAATAGAAATGAATTCTTTAGCATTTGCTCAGTTCTAGAAAATAACAACTACTTCCCCTTAGAACAATGAAAAGATGGAAACTATTCACTGTAATGAAAGTTGATACTGGAACAGATATAGAAAGTTTTATATATTACATAATATTTATATATTACTATTATAAAAATAATAGTAATAATAATAACAACAACAATAGCAAAATCTTTCACGTTTACTGTTCAAAATCTTTAATACCAGAAGAATTATTATTATATTTGGTTGTCAAAGAAGTTTTTTGTCCTTCTTAACAATAAAAGTATGAAACCTCTTTATATTACTGCTTCTATCACCATATTTTCCACATTTGTGTCTATTTGAGATCATGGTACAAATATTAGTTCTAATTTGTGAAAGTAAAACCAATTTATCAATCACAGATGTCAAATTAATCTTTCTGTGGTTCATACCTTCTTAAAAACCAATTAATAATATTTATGCTGATTTCTGGATAATACCTTGTATTGTTTCCAGTAAAAATAGCCCCATCTTTCCTCCATGTAATTCTTGGGGTTGGTACTCCTTCTGCAATACACTCCAGAAGAGCAGAAGCATTTATATGCACAACAGCAGTCTGAGGACTGCTTCGGATCGTAGGAGCCACTGTAAAGCCAAAAATTGCTTGTTATCTAAAGAAAAAACTTTACACTGCAATGATTGAACCCTAAACACATGAAAATAGATGTAGTAACAGGTATGGGGATCACTGCAAAGACAAAAATAAGTTTCTTACCATTTTGTGTAGTGCATGATAATTGCCATGATGCAGCAGGGAATGAAAAAAAAAAAGTTTGTCTGAAATTCATTCTAAAGATCATCTTTGCAAATTACTGCAAAGGATATAATACAGCTAAAACAGTAAAAGAGTTCAGCATATTTAGTTCAACAAAGTAAGGCTATGGTGGTATCCTTTTTTTCTTATTTTAAATTAAGAAGAGAAAAAGAATTTTATCTGGACCAGTAAGAACAGTCATTGGGGGAACAATGTAATGCAGGTACATATGACTGGGCTGTGAAGTGAACAGAAACAGGAAAAAAGTTTCATATCATCACCCAAGTGTGAGAATATAATAGCTTCTCATTAGACTAGAGGTAAGAAAATACATAGGTTTAAAATGAAACTCGGGTCTATGGTAATACAGGACAAGCATCTAGATGCATAGGACCCTTCAAGCCTTATCTTACTATCTCCTGCTTACGGGTGCAGAGAAGAAACCAGTTTTCAAGTAATTTGCAAAACCGGTGGCCAAGCCAGCTATGAAACCTAGTCCCCAAGGTGCTAGTCAAGTGCTTTTAAGAATTTCTCAGAATTTGTCCAAGGATATTTCTCAGTCCTTCATCATTCTGGATGTATCCTGACTCTTTATCATGATGGTGGCTAGATGCAGAGCACCGTCCATTAGCAGGAAGCATAAACAGTTGTACAGTGAGTGAACCATGGTGAGTCCCCAACAGGTCCTTTAGTGTGGGGGACAACTGTGCACTCAGATGGTGGCACACACAAGGTAATACACAGGGTGCCACAGTTTAGACTCAGCCTAAGTGGCCAACAGTGGTCTAGAAAAAGACTATTAAAGGTTCGTTCTTGCTGTATGAATTCCTGCAGAAATACCATGCAAAGATCAAAATGCACAAGACTGGATCCATGATTTTACCATGTACTGTCAGCACGAACTCCCTGGTCACTTTTCCTGCGATATTACTTGCCACACATGTATAGCTTGCTGTATCGCTGAGGTCAGCGTTATTGATCTGCAGGTATCGCCCATTGGATAATATTCGAACTCGAGGAGTTCCCTAGTGGAAAAGAGAGTTTGACAAATTTAGCTTTACTGTTCTTCTCCTTATGAAGATGGAACGTTCTGTTGTTGCAGAGTAATAAAAGCCATGAAAGAAGGCCAAAGATAAACCAGAGACTGAATTTATTGCTGGCTTAATGTTGTTTACATCTGCAAAGGTAATAGGGTAAACAAAGTTTTAAAAATTATCATTGTATAATGATTCCCCCTTGGAACCCCTACTGGGACTTGTGCCTGAATAAGAGAGCTTTTTAGGTTGTGCAGCCAAAGGGCTTTTGAGTTTTCATGGAAAGGGGCAACTAATAGAACACGATGAATTATTTATTTATTTTTTTAAATCCATGCACACTAAAGGCAGAAGAAATACAAGTTTCTGCACACTGTTCTTCAAACACCACAGTCTTGATCTAAGCACAAACTTAGCTACTAAGTTTACTAGCCAGCATTCCCAAATATGAGGATACCATTCCTCTCAGCTCTACAATGACTCTACAGCACCTGCTAGGTAACCCTTTAATCAAGGCATTTTTGCTACAACCTATCTGGGACATATCTGCGTGAATGACTGATGGTGATATCAACTACAAGTGTTCAAGAACTTAACTGAGTAGAGAACAGTTGAAAAATATCAGAAACTCAGACTTTTCCAGTATGTGCTACCCGCACTTTGGGTGAAATTGAAAGCTGACATTCCCATCTACTCTTTTGGGGAGAAGATCTGAGAATAACAGCTACAACAGATAGGTGAAACTCTGCTGGTTCTGCACTTCTCTACGCTAGTACCATAGTACACTGGTCTTGTACTAAGCACCAACTCAGAAAGTCTACCAATGCAGAATAAACAGGAGTGCTAGAGCCACAGGTGAAATGACACACCACCAGAGTAGATTATAGACAGTCAGATTTTGTGTAATAACTGGTATTTCCTGTTGGATAAACAGCCTATCCTATGGATTCTAAACATAGAAGCATATTGACAACAAAGGACAGACAATGAAGCTATCACATAGTCCTTACACTCTTCTCAAGGCATGTCAGAAAACCCATCTTTGAAACAATACAGATTCAGCAATTTTCCAAGTGTTTAAATGAAACCAGATTAGGTCAAGATGCCCCTACCTACTTCTTAACACTCAGTGTGGATTTTCATACCAGTGAACAGTACAAGGACTCCAAAGCTACTAGAAGCTAGATCTTTCTATGGTTGTGTTACCAAGAATGGTGGTGCTGCACAATTACACCATTAAGCATACAGAGGTCTAAATTAGACCTCAAAATTTGCACAACGGAAGGTAACAAAACCAGGAGGAATTACCCCCTCCACCACAAGGCTACATTACAAAAAACAGTGATGACTTAAATTGAAATAACACAGCAGCCTGAGAATCTTTCTCCAATCCTCTCTTGTCATTTTGAAACCTCAATTTTTCCAAGATAAAGACGAGAATATGCCACAGAGCACCTCTTTCCATACCCAAAGAAAGCTCTTTCCCAGCTGCTTAGTATTAGTAGGCTATTACATTTCTTCAAAGTTGAGAAAGCAACCAGGCATTCAGGAAGACACTAATGTTTTCCTGCTATCTAGAATATATATTTATATAAGCTAAGCTGAAGAATGAAAAGGATGGTAGAAAACACAATAAACCTAATTCTGTTACTGAAAGTACACATGACAAATTAAGAGTACCATGTCTGAAATAAATGCATAACTTAAATTTAGTGCTGGATTGAAGATATCTCTAGAGATTGAAATCTCCTGCTCTATTTAAACCTAAGGCAGTGGATTGACTATACCACACAACCAAGGTGCCTCAGCCCTCACATACTGTGTGTTCTCATGAGGCAAGAGAACTAATGAGGATAATTAATAATAATAACAACATATATAATTAATATTAATTATATTTAATTAAATATATATAATTAAATTAATTATAAGTATATATACTTATAATATATAATATATATAATAATATATACTTACAATAATAATATATTATTATATATAATTAATATTAATTATAAGTATAATTAATATAATTAATAATAACATATAATTAATAATAATAACATATATAATAAATAATAACACATGTGTGTTCTCATGAGGCAAGAGAACTAATATTACAAAAGTTAATCCAAAGGTTATCAGCTGAGTACCTATGTCTATCATAATGTTCCTCAATTGCTCTGCTACAAATTTTCACCATAAAGCAGTGGCTTCTTTTCATGCTTTATTTTTGTTAAGCACTGCTTTTAGAACACAAGCTTTCTTGAAAGACTGAGGCAAAATGATTCACATTCTGAACTTCCAATCCTTGTTCAACCTTGCTTTCATTAAAAAAAAAATATTTGAAAATCACTATCGAATTAACTATTTCACCATTCAGAAAAAGAGTGTTTAAGTTAGTCTTGTTTCTAGCTAGTTCCTGTGCTACATTCAAGACAACATTCCCTAGCAGCACTTAATAACACATAATCGCCCACCATAATCGTATTTCTTCCACTAATATTTCATTCTTCTAAATCTACAATAGAGTCTGAAGAATGACATGTCAGAAGGAAAGCAAATGAGCAGAACTTTGGGTGAAGACTACTGATGGATTATAGTTAAGGGAGACACAATTAATAAGCTGAACTTGTTTCCTCTTTATTAATGAATAAAGAGCAATTGAGGGAAAATTATAAATTAATTGACAACTGGACTGCAATTGTTCAATTAGAAATCACCTGGTTTCTGAGTGATTTCAAGGAAGAGGATGGGAAGTAAAAATTTATTTCTGTATAAACCATCTTCGTCTTGCTAATTGTCTCTCAACCAGCAAAGACTTGATGCCTTAACATGGAATTCTGAGTGAAAAAGATGCATTTGATGTAAAACTATGGTGATTAGCAACCCATTTTTTAATTTTTTTCCAGTACAAATTATTTAAATTCCTTTCTAAAAACTACTATAATATAAGGATTCATAATATACCCAAAGGAAACATATAGTGTAGTCTTTTCTCAGCTACCTTTCCTGGGAAGCCATTCAGGAGTATACCGAAGGCTTCTAGCATTGTTCAGAGGATCCAGGAGGAGCAAGGGATCTCCCTAAAGGAAAAAAGAACAAGTAACAGCGGGATGGCCACTTCACATGCTTGCTAGCTTCAGGTACTCATTTAGGACTAACTATATTTGTACTGGGGCTACTCAGCTTCTCTTGAATTCAAGGCACCGTGACTTGGACTGCACTGAAGGGGCAAGTGAGCAGAATAAGAAACCTCAAGCAGTGTGTATAAAAAAATAAAGGGAACAAAAGACTAGTACAGGTAATGTAACCACTATACCTCTAAAAGTTCTCCATTTTTAAGCCATGAGATTGTCGGAGGTGGCACAGCGTCAGATTTGCATTCCAGTATAACTTGTCTGTTCTGCAACACGGTGAAGTCCTGTGGACCACTGGTACCAGCAATGTTAGGAGGAACTGTTACAAGAATTTAGAAAAAAAATTAACACCACACATATGGGCTCCATTAAAATTATTAATTGAAAAATTCCAATTTTTTTCTTAAGTTTAAAATAAATAGAAAACTACAGTATCATTAATTAGCTCTACTTTTTAATTCTTGTGTTAAATATATGACATTTGCTTAACACATGAACAGGTTTCCTAAGTCACACACTGGAAACTACTGTGAGAGAAATTAAAGTCCATTCTCAGTGAGAGTACTGGCATTTAAACCAGACAGAGCAGAGATCACTAAAGTTCTATAAACTGTTAATCGATAAACACGGGAGCTATAGTCTTCAAGAAATGGCAGAAGTCCCATTTATCCTTCCTTTACTGTCATTATATTTTACATATTCATTGCTAAAAATATTTCTTACCTTTTTATACTGAAAACTTAAGATTATGGTAGATGTCAGTATACTTCACATTCTTTTTCAGTAAGCACAATAAACTCAATCCAACTGAATACTGGTATCTATAAACTTCCTAAGTATTCAAAATAAAAGACTTGGAATTATAACAGAAACCAGTTGCATCAGGTGGAACTTTCTTTTTTAATTGTGTATCATGTTCAGAATTGTTACCCTTATTCAGAAATATTAGTTATGATCATATGGTGTAATATCACTTTCTCAAAACATGTAATTCTTTAGTAACATGTAACTTGTAAAATGAGATACTGATAGATACCTTAGTGGTATATTTAAAGGAATATTTTTTCCCCTAAATTAAACTTACCATGCACTCTTACTAAGTATTCCTTATCGTCGTCACCTGCTGGGCTAGATGCTAAACACGTGTATCTTCCTGTGTCTTCCACCTAAAAACACACAAATAACTTCAGCAGAAACCTCAGAATATGGGAACAATTCAGAAAAACTGTGAAATAAAAACATGGGCAACAACATATAACAGGCAGCACCTGACCACAAACACAATAACAAAGGAATGGCTGAAAATAAATTAATGAAGTTCTAGAAAACTTTATTTAGCATGGTGGGATTGTACAAAGATGTCTTAGGAGTTGCAGGACCCCATAAATTCCCCCGGATAATGTGCCTCCAGCAAGAACCTTTATCTTTGTGATGCTTTTTACAACAGGTAATCAATAAAGATGGAACTAGCTATAGGTATCCACCTAAGCAAGGATTGGTTTTGGGTAATAAGGAAATCTTTTTGTGCACGCATAATCATTAATACCTTTATGCTTTATCCTTCTTGTAAACTCTTTATTGTAATGACAAGAAATAATTGCTTTACAAGCTAAACAAGCCAGCAAACAGTCCCAAGCCCTGTCTTACTTCTGTTTGATGAAATTCAGTCTGGCTTTTCACAGCTGAATACAGCCTTAGGTGCAAGTCTTTAAAGGTTCTTTTCCCCTGGACTCCATTATTATCTGAATTAAACCAAAAGTCTTTCTGTTGTCTTTATTTATTTTTTCTTAATTTGAACACAGATGACTGCAAATTCAGTTTTTCTCTGCAATATATGGCTTATAATGTGAGAAACAAATGGATATTAGGAAAATCTGGGCTACTAGATAGAGAAGAAAGCCTGAGGAGGAACTATAAAACCTGAAAGAACAGCAAGAGATAGTAATGAGAGTCAAATGGGTAGGAAATTAACAAGAACATATAACAGACACGGACTAAAACCAGAACTAACCCCAGAAAAAGACAAGCCCCCAGCATTAATGTACTGCTTTATAACAAGAAACACCGATAAATTGAAAAATACAGAACTCTGAAATGAAATTAAAGTAATAATGATCAGGAGAAGCAGAAGTGCTTCGACACTCTCAATCCATAATACTACTGCTTGTTCTGTATGGAAAACTGCAAGGCAAGTCTTAAAAAATATATCCTCTAACTGCAAATGCAGGTGGATGATTTTTAGTTTTCAGGACATTTCTTCGGATGGTCCTAATAAAAGGTAGTTCTGCACACTCCTCTAGGGTTTGCAAAACTGAGCCTATTTTGAAATAAATACTCTACCTGAGCACTGGTTATTTGAAGGACATCTCTTAGGACATGAATATTATCATTCTGCAAAAGTGGGCGCCCATCCTTCATCCATGAGATTTTGGGCACCGGAATGCCAGAAGAGATGCAGAGAAGTTCAAGAGGGTTGTTAACAATGACAGAGAGTTCTTCTGGTTCATCTGAACCATTGATGTGGGGTGGCTCTGTGGAAGGAAGAACATTCAAGTTCTTTATTGAGTCAAAAATCCTACAAAATATGATACTCAGCCTTATGATTAGAGCTTGTAGAATTACTCTACATTAGTATTATTTCTGTCACGAACTCACTATCTCATGAGATTTCCATCTGCCTTTGTCTATTAATTTGCATATTTTATAAGGTGGAATTATTAGTTAGAAAATATTTTCATAATCGCAGGTAAAATATAGTGCATAATATATTATGCATAATATATTGCATAATATCACAATATATTGCATAATACCCTTATATATATATATGGAATATATAAGCCCTTTAGCTGTTGTACCTTCAGCAATGCCTTAAGCTGCAGTATGATCCTTTCAAGCTGTATTTCTACTAACTAAAATTATTAATATAAAACAAATTACTTTGTAAATTATTTTACTATTAACTATAGCATATTTCAGTACTCTGGGAACACTGGGGAAAAAATATACTGATTACTCATTCACACATCTTAAGGTATCTTCCAATTCCTTATTTTTCTCTTTTATCACATTAAATGTTTCTTGAAAATACTCCTTATCCCTAGAGACTTTTTAATGTTGTCCTGAGTAGATACTCATTTACTGCTTACATTTTGTTCAACTGAAAAGTTAACACTTACCCAACACTTTCAGGGAAAAATGTTTGCTGGTATCTCCAGCTTCATTGGATGCTACACAAGTGTATTTGCCTGTGTCACTGATCTCTACTTTTACAAAATTAAGGACCATTCCTTGGTTACTTGATGTTAGGTGAGCTCCGAGGCTTAAAGGACGTCCATTTATAAACCAAGACATAGTAGGGGCAGGAGTGCCATCAGTAAGACACTTCATGGAAGCTGAACTGCCTTTTACTACAGTCAGATCCTCTGTTCCTCCTGCGTTATCCAAACTTGGTGGTACTGCCAAGAAACAAAGATCTGATTCATACAGAGTACAACCCAGATATCAATTCTAAATATTTAAAATTTGGAA
This sequence comes from Psittacula echo, assembly GCF_963264785.1. Lineage (NCBI taxonomy): Eukaryota > Metazoa > Chordata > Aves > Psittaciformes > Psittacidae > Psittacula > Psittacula echo. The sequence continues at coordinate 26,090,894 of NC_137740.1, read as the reverse complement.
TGCAGCTACCCTTTTGCATTTTCCCACTTACATTCATGTTTAGCACACGTTAAAATTCACTTAGAAATTATGTATTATTATTCTTTCTAAAAAAACTGTGACATTCTGTGTGCCAGTTCAAGTAAGGACTCCTCTAAAGTTAAACACGTTCCATTAAAAAAACCCAAACACATACATTGAAAAGTTAATATTTCCCTAATGATTAGTTATTTAAGATATACTTGTGTCTGCAACTTTGTGTTGGTGAGAAAGAAAACTGAATATTGGGTTTAAGAAATAAAGAAATAAGGTTCTTTACATAAGCATTTCAGAGAAACTTACCAAAAACTTGAAGGTTGTAATGTTTGTTGTCCACTCCAGCTCTGTTAGATGCCACACAAGTGTACGCACCAGTATCAGATATCTGCACTCTGGCAAATCTAAAGAAAAATAATTTTAAGCAAGGTGTAATGGAAAACATTATCTTTATTATTGTATCGGTTTGGTGAAATCTTATTCTTGCTTCAAAAAATACTAGCTGAATTGCGATGGTATACCAAAAGAGAAGAGAAAACTCAGCTAGTTAAAATAGATGAAAACCAACCTGAGAATTTGCCCAGCTGACATCAACCTGATTTGGGAGGAGACAGACAGAGGAAGGCCATTCTTTAGCCAGTTTATCTGTGGTGGTGGAGTTCCAGTAGCAGCACATTCAATATTTAGGGAGGTTTCCAAAAGGGCAGTAAGGTCCTCTGGTTCATCTTTATTATTGGCTATTGTTGGAGGAACTACATTTTGTAAATGTTGAAAAGGAAGATATTAAAACCGGCTCTAAAAATCATTCCACGCATTACTTTGCAGGAAATCCTGCACTTAATGCCCCACAAGCAATTCAATAAAAAGATTCACATTTTTTTTAAAGAGTAAATTAGGGTTTTATAGATTAGTTTGAAAGCTTTGGTCTTGGGGGCAAGAGGGGACTTACCCACTCACTATGTAAAGAAGGCCCAGGCACACGCAGCTCTAAGCATTGGCTGACTTTAGTTCCCATCATACACCATGAGAGTTGCATAGATAAGACCATTTAAGTTCATTATTGCTTGAATCTCAACCAATACAAAGCAATCAAAAAGGTCTCCACTGTTGTGTAGTGCTGTTCTGTCCCCAGAAGATGTGACGTGGTCATTCAATATTGTTACTTATATCAAAGGCCATCTCCTGTTACTCTGCTCATGCTGATACTCTGATTGATTCTGAGTCTCTGTGTAACTGGGACAGATGTTTACACCACTTTGAAGTGCTGCCTATGTCTATGTCCCAGGTTCTGCTGTAACAGTTATTTTCCTCCTTTGTAGTAGCTGGTTTTTGACTCCAGTCTGAGAACAATGCTGATAACACACCAATGTTTTAGTTGTTGCTAAAGAATGTTTACTCCAATCAAGGACTTTTCAATCTCATGCTCTGCCAGTGAGGAGGGTCATGGGAAGCTGGGAGGAAGCAGAGACAGGACACCTGACCCAAACTAGCCAAAGGGGTATTCCATACCACAGCATGTCATGCCCCGTATATAAACTGGAGGGAGTTACCCGGAAGGCCCAGATTGCTGCTCTGGTCGGGCCGGGTATCGGCAGGGGGTAAGCAATTGTACTGTGCATCACTTTTGTTTATTGTTTGTTTTCCTTTCCCCTTTTAGTTTTATATTCGCTCCTTTTGTTTTTTCCCTTATCATTATTATTATTGGTGGTAGTAGTAGCAGTTTTGTATAATCCCTGAGTTACTGGACTGTTCTTATCTCAACCTGTGGGATTTCCATTCTTTCAGTTCTCCTCCCCATCCCTCCAGGAGCCAGGTGGGAAGAAGTGGGGGACTGAGTGAGAGGCTTCATGGTTCTATCACCGCTGGGCTTGAACCACAACAAGAATTCTTCACTCTTTCACACTAGTCATTGCACTTAATGAACACTTTTTTCACAAAATAAAATGTCCAGTCTCTACACTGCTAAAGAAGAGTTATGCTCACTATCTTATATGTGTCAAAATGTGCAAGAGAAGAATTTAATCCAAAACTCAAACATTTTTTCTTTAAAATTCTAGGAACCTGTAACTATAAGTTCCCTACCATGCTACTCTGGTTTCAGCTGATGTGCTTTGACTGAAATTAGTGAAGATAAACTACTACAGCAAAAAAAGCGGTACCATAGTAAATCATCCCTAAGTTTCTCTTTCTTTACAAGGGAGAAAAAAAACAAACAAACAAAAAAAAACCTCACAGCAAGTAAAATTTCTGTATTATGACATGCTCAAATATACCAAAGGAATTCATTTCTGTTTATCACAAAACACATTTCCAGCAATTTCAATCATTGTCATTGACAGAACATCCTGGTTAATATACTGTGATATCTACAGTACATGAAATTGGAAACACATGCATATAGTATTACACCGAAGACAGGCATTAATTTCTTGGTCCTCTCTTGGGAGTGATCACAAAGACAGGTTTACAGACTAGATTTCAGTTTCACATCTGTGAAAACTCACCATACACATTCAAGTTGAAAATTCGGTCTTCCTCGCCTGCAGGATTAGTAGCCACACAACTGTATTTTCCTGTATCGGAACTGAGAGCTCTGAAAATGTTTAATGTGCTGCCATCTGGAGTTACTCTACAAGGAAAGTCATAAACCACAGTGAATTTGTTTATGTATTCCTATGATCTGGCAAATAAACAGTTTTGTACATTTAAAACAATTATCTCTATCCTCTTGAGAATTTGGTGACAGAACCATTGTTTTTTGCAAATATTTTCGTTAGAGATAGTCTAGAAATCTTTTCCTAGAGATGATCTGTTTAACCTCACACTGGGATTCAATTCCAAACAGGTTTTTAAAGATTCCATAATGAAAAGCATCAAGACTAAAATGTTTCCATGTCTCAGATCTTTTTCCTTAGAAGAAACTTAATGGAGCTTACTGACCTGAATAAACTTTAATGAACCTGATGAACTTTAATGGAATTTATTAACTGAGAAAGAAATAGCTTTCATATACTTATCTCTATGCAAAAAAAAAAAAAAAGAAGTTTTATAGAAGCTACAAAGGGAGATGATGTTCTTAACCTAAGCTAAGACTCAGGCCCTCTTTACACTCCTTCCTCAGGGGCCTTTTTTATGCTCCCTCTTTAGGACCCTCTGAGGTTTAAAACTGTAGAAGAGAATGCAGTGTTTGCTTATCTTTCCTTGCCTTATTCTTTGTAAATCTTCGCTGGCAACTGTTTTTCCATCTTTAAGCCATTGCAGAACAGGCGTGGGCACTCCGTTGGCATTGCAGACAAGCTGGATGCTTTCTCCCAGAAGGACACTGATCTCACCAGGCATTTCAGAGCCAACAATATTAGGAGGAACTAGAAAAGCATAATGGAGGGAAAAGAAGATTCATCAGCAAGAAACAATCTAAACTATAAGAAGTTACACTGCAGGTGCTTATACTAGTAACTAGCATCTATTGCAGTATCTCCATTCAAATCTATTTTAGATTGTACATGATTATATTGTTTCTAGAGGGGGTTCTGCAAATATAAATTCAAAGGCACTTCAATAATTCCTTAAAACAGCCAATTCACAAAATCATAAAAAACATGTATCTTTGCCATTATATTTAATATCTACAGATTTCTCCTCAAACGATGCTAACATGTGCAACAATATTACGAAAAAATCCCATTTCATTAAACATCACAACACACTGTAATGACTGAATGCCTGTTTAACTCTTGATCATATGCTTAGAGCACAGTCAAATGTTCTATTGCATCATAACCATCATATTCCTGTTAACAGCCACATATTCCATCCTAACCAGCAGCCATTTTTAACCTGTTCATTTAAAGAACAAGGATGACAGCCATGCTATCCACCAAGACCGTCAGTCCCAATGGTAAGTTTGGAGCATTTCAAGCAATTTCTGTCACACTTGATCAAACAAGCGGCTTGATATTAAATTCCTAAACTTGGGGAAAAACTAGCAGGGAAGGAGCACACACACAAAACCAGCAGCCCCAAAGAATGATCACTGTGACAAACAGTTACTAGATCTGTTCAGCCTGCTGATGGCCAGCCGCCACACATGGGCGTGCCACCACACTCAGCTCACAGCTGATGCAGCTTCTTCTTCCTCAACTAGCAATTGCTGGCATGGGAAGGGATGATGGCAGAGAGCTGGAGATGCTATACAACAGATGTGTTATTGGACGTGGTGAGGAACTAGCACAATTAATGGGGATGAGTCATTAGGAACAGAAGAAAACAAGACAGATGAAGCATGACGGTGACAAACAGCACGGCAGGAGTCAATTCTGTAACAAAGGATTCTCATTTGAGTGTGGGGGGGAATCATAAGGAAATTCTGACTGCATTTCTTTGCTATCTCTTATTTGCTATGGCAAAAAAGGCTAGAAGTATCACTGCTTCTTCATGCATAAATGTGTGGTGCTCCACATTCAACCAACCAATACATTTTAAGTGTGCATGAGGAAGGATGTGATCAGCAGCAAAAACTCACAGCCCTTCTGCCTGGTTTCAAGTCAAGGTTAAGAATATTGTTTCATGTAAATTTCTAAGTATATAATCCTCTTACAATTTTTCCTCACTGGCTGCAGATGACAGAAATAACGATCCAAATTCTCCACTTTTCTACATATCTATGTTATCTCAGTGTCTTTAGCACAGACACAGTGTCACTCTCGACCAGCATTAATTAGTTCTGCTCACAGCACTCTAATGCCTACCTTGAATAGAAAGCACAAAAGTTTTCTGAGCTTTTCCCTCTGTATTTGAGGCAATACATGTGTAGGTCCCACTGTCCAGAAGCTGAGAGCGAGCAATCTGAAGCTTGCTTCCACCAGATAAAATCTGAACTTCAAGAAAGTCGGAACTTTCTGCAAATATGTAAACAAACAGTCATTCCAAAGCAGACCACAGAGAGCAAACATATCTTGAGATATTTTTCATCAAAATTTCAAAACAAAGGTTCCAGTCAGTTAAAGTAACAGTCTGTCTAGGGACAGATGAAGAAGAAACAAGAAATAAACAGCAAATAGCACAGTGGTACTCCAAAGCGAGAAAAAAGAGCGGTAAAGAACATGAGAGAATGATACCTATTTTTTTTCCATTCTTAAGCCACACTAATGTTGGTGGAGGAATTCCAGTAGCATCACACACAAAGGTAACAGGATTACTGACAGCTTCATTCACCAGCTCTTTTTCAGGGCCTTCTATATTTGGTGGCACTAAGAATTGAATGAAAGCAATAAGAATACTTTGGTTACCAAATATTTTTGTAGCCTGATTTTGAATTGTCTACTCTATAATATCTATGGTATTATGATAACTACTGCAGATAATGCAGAGTATGCTCACCATAAACATTAAGATGGAAATTTTTATCATCTCGCCCTGCAATATTTATGGCTTTGCACACATATTGGCCTGTATCAGAAACCTAAAATAAAAGTAAATAAATAAAACTTATTATCGAATCTTATTTTAATGCCACATTTTAGAGATATTAACAGCCTTTGCCTCTGCCATTTCAAGGTCCTTTTCACAGAATGAAAGTCTCCCCAGCAAATACATCTCCTGTGTACAGCCAGTAGAATACATCAATAAACAGCAAAATAATAGCTTAACGGTAGCAGAGCAGTGACAGATGGAGCATCCCACAAGTCTGGCCTACCTCTGCACCCTTGATTCGTAACGTTTGCCCATCTGCTAAGACCTCCACATTTGCAGACTCTGAAATTATGCGCCTGTTCTTGTACCAGCTGATGACTGGTGGCGGAATAGCATTGGACTCGCACTCCAACATCACTGGGGTTCCCACTCTTACATTCAGTACTGTCAGCGAGGTCCCACTGTGGTCTTTGATGCTTGGAGGCACTGTAGAAGCAGCTCAGAGTTATTTCTGTCTTTGTTTTGTGAGAGGGCAAAAACCAGCCTAATAAAAATAAATACAAAATACTGCATTTTCAAAGCAATGGATATTATTTCAAAAATTAGTAAAAAACGAACCAAGGACAGTTAGGAAACTCTTCTTCTGACTTTCCCCAGCTTGGTTTCTGGCAATACAAGTATATTCACCATCATCTAGTAGCTTGGCTCGGGGAATCTGCAGAGTCCGAGCACCTGAAGAGAAGACAGAAGGCTTGAGATTTATTCTGTGCTTGTTTTATCAATCTCAAATGTATTTCAAAATAGCAGGTCCAACGGACTGAACACAGGCACTAAATTAACCTCTAATTCAAAAAAGCACTGCAGTGTCATTCCTTTTTTAGGGTCCTTAAAAGAAAAAAAAAATCTAGTCAAGAGAACTAAAATTTTACGGTAAATTCATGAGTGCTTGGACCACAAATGCTCCTTTTAGACCTGTTTGTTTCATAACTTCTAACTACTGTCTCTTAACATAATTACACCCTTTCCACTTAGCTTTGTCACTATCCCATTCTTTATTTCTTAGTCTCACCTGTCTCCACTTGTGAAGCTTATTGCCTCTGCCTACTTTACCAATCTGCACAGATGCTTCTACTGCCATAAAGCAATTTCCATCTCTGTGCCTTAGACTATGCTGTAACACAGCCCACATGTCATGTTATACCAGCACGACAGGACTGAGCAGCACAGCAAGTGATCTTCACTTTTTACCCCGGGCTGAAGATAAGCAGCAGCAGTAAAATGACAGACACTCCTGGACCTTATTTAGTGAGGAGCTTTGAATGGTTAAGAAGACCTCAGAATACAAGGATTTCTTCCTGAGAGTTCAGGAGGATTAATCCAGTTTCCCACTGATGTCAGTGGGAAGATTCTTACTTTTGTCATCTAAGCCAGCAGAATTTATCTTAACTCCACACAATTTCTGATCATTTCTTTGAAAGGTGAGTCAAAGTGGCTCAACTTTAATGAATACCTATATCAGAGCACCTCTCTTACACAGCTTGCCCTCTAGTCTTTTCCACACAGTTTAGTGCAGTGTTCAGTCTCAGCCAGTTTTCCTTAAAAATGAGCACACCCAGCAGACAAAAAAATTATTAAACACAGTAGGCTGAGTGTCTTGTCTATTCACTGAAGCAATACTAAGAATACACTGATTCCATAAACAGCGCCATTATCAAGACAAAACTGACAGAACTTTGGTTGAAAGGCTATAGAAATAACTGAATTCTCACCAGGCACAATAAGAGTGTTGGTATTTGAACTGATAGGTTTCCCATTCTTGAGCCAGCTGAGATCAGGAGGTGGAAAGCCAGTGACCTCACAAGTCAGAGAGATGAAATTATTCACCACCACAGTCAAATTCTCAGGATTAGTACCAACAACACTTGGAGGAACTGTAGAGATAAATACATTAATAGTATCTATCATAGCATCGATAAACAATACTCCACAAGATCCTGATTTACTAAAATAAAGCTGAATTGCTGAGTTTAGCCAAAGGGCAAAGTCGCAAAAATCTTTCACATCCTATGAATGGATACATTGTTTTTGGGGTATACCTGGAAATATGACTAAAGCCAACCTAATGGTGATTCCTGTTACTGTAATTCACAAAAAAAAAAAAAAAAAAAAAAAAAAAATAATCAGTGATTTCATTTACAGTCTATGTTTTTGGGAAGGCTGATCAAATTCTAAGAGATCCTGCAGTTCCTGACTAATGCACTATCAATTTTAAAACACTGTACTCATAGAACGTTTGTTATGTAAGGCAGGACAGATTAAATTTATCTTTTCAGGATATGTAGGATGACTAAGTATGCTTTCTTCCTGATTCATATTCTTTCTGATATAGTCCATTTTCTCATCATAGAGAATCAAAATGGTTCCTTCTGATACAGTTCAGAGTTCTTTTGTTAAACAGACAAACTTGTCTCATAGTGCGCTAAGCAGTTTAACATTCTGGCACACAAGCATTGCTCTAAGGGGTGCATTTTTATGTTTACAAGTCCCAGTATTTTTAAATACAAGAATATTTTGACATATGACCTTTCTACAAGAACCATTTAAAATGAAATAACTGTAAATCTCTTCCTTTTAATAAAGCCCAAGCTTTAGTTTCCCTGCTTTTCCAGTGTGGATATATAAAACACTTAAGAGGAAAGCAAAAGCATGTTCTTGGCTCTATTAGGTGAAAAAATCATTCCAAAGAACACATGGAATCCTCTTCTTCAAAGACAGAAATGTTAAAGTATTTTGGACCAGATCCACCAGAAATACTCCAGCTGTTTTCTGTCACTTGAATGACACAAAACAGTCATTAAGCCAAGTTTATTGCTCCTCTGTGACACACCAGAAACAAGAAGAATCAATGTAATTGGGTGAATTTAGTCCATATTTTTCAACTTGGAATAACTGAAGGTTATTCCTGATGATAAGCATAAAATGGTTCACTAGAATAAATGGTGAATTCTGATCTGATGACATTTTAGTTATTTATGCTTATTTACTTTTCCAGTTACTTTCCCACAGATGTGATTATGGGCAATTCAATACAGAGGGCAATCTAATATACAGGGCCAAATCTGAGCTATCTTTTAATTAATTTTACTTAAACTATGTAGGTGGCAGGTTTCAAATTCTGTGGCCCCCACAGCGTGCAAAAAGCACTCACAAATACACCATAGGTAATCTGCATATCTGCGTAGCATAATCTGCTTCTATGTTCATACAGATGCATTAAGGGGCTCAATTTTAGTATTTGATGTCAAAATCACCTATTTAGTAAGATTAGAGGTTAAGATTTTAAAACTGGATGCTTATGTTCAATGTTTTAGAAGGTTTTATTTTAATTTTGTTACCTTTGAGACAAGAAGTGATTTTCCAGCTTATTAAAGAGCATTATCCTCAAATTTTATTTAAATTAGTGAAAGCAGTTCCATCAGAAACATATAGAAATGCTGGAAAATAGCCTTTTTTCAACAGTGACAAAACAAAGATCATGCTGCTTAGATAATGCATTTCCATCAGTGCATCACCATGTGTGGTCCTTTCTTGAACTATAGCCTAATTTATCAAATGAAAATGCATTCATAAAGAATAATTGAAATTTCATGCAAATATTTCCTTTAAAATAGTAACATTAGACTATAGTAAATAAAAAATAATTACAGGCAAGAAGTTTTAAAAAACACAACTGTCAAGAAAAGTGAAATATTTGGATTTAAAACTCAGACATCAGGATATCTGGATAGACTCCACTGAAAGAAAATAACTTCTCAGAGAATGACTCCAGGGCAAATTCTTCCCATGAAACACTATGTTTGGCTAATTGTACTACTGAGTAGAGAAAAGAAGCACTCTAAATTTATTTCATTTAGCGTGTAAATTTTCTACATGTGTGAATGAGAAAAAAAGATAAATTTCTCCTGTATGTAATAACCTGAATAATTCCTGCAATGTGGGTGCTATATGTAAGTGAGAGAGAAGACAGCACTTGCTTTCTAACTAGCATATAATACAGAAGATTAGCTAGCTAATAATGATATGATAAAAGATACTGATCATATATAGAAGACTCCAGATTTTACTGTGAAAGCAGATAAAGATATATGTACCAGTATTCCTTGATAGGTTTTAAAATGTTATGGTGCAGATGATGCGGAGTAATGCTTATTGGATCTTCAATTCAGAACAGAAAGATGAAAGTGGTGCCATGAAGAGTAGGCAGAAATAAAAGGGGAAGTTAGGTTTCACTCAGAAAAGTTAATTAGGAGAGTTAACGGAAGGTGGTAGAGAGGCTATTTTTTAACAGTGGAATATGTCTTGATTTCTTTATTGTATTTGGGTTAGACTTGTGATGCCAAAGGCCAAAATTTATTTTAACCCTATTCTAACTTCACAACAAAGCAAAAAATAGAGAATAGAAAGGAATCTAAAAAAGGTAAGCTTTGACAATGCAATATCTCTCTGTTCAATGTTTTCTAATCAATTTTATTGGAAAAAGCATTTTATGAACATATCAAAATATGCTATAATGCAACCTGTTTGTAATTCATGATTTCAGGGCTTTGCAGCCTGTACACAGTGTACACACACAGCCACTACCCAAGGCTCCTTCAATAATTTCTGTCCATGTGGAATACATAAAAAGAACTAAAACCATGTGGCATCGAAAGCCATAGGTTGCCAACATACTTTATTTTTGATTTCTAGTATGTCAGAATCTCCATTACACCCAATAAGATGACTTAGACACAAAAAGCTAAGTATGTCGCTAAGCAATCTGCTAAAAAATTAATCTGCTAAAATTAACACAGTCAAGCTAAACTAACATTTGAAAGATGACAATCAGAAAATTATTACTTACCATAAACATTTAAGTTAAAATACTTCTTGGCGCTTCCAGCCATGTTTTCCACAATGCAGACATACCTGCCAGTATCTGTTATTTGGGAATTCAGAATCTAAGGGGAATTAAAAAAAAAACCAAAACAACCAGTTGTTGATCTAATTTGTAAGACAACTTACTGTCAAAGAAACAAATAGAGAGAATTGAGCTCAGCACTGTTTTAATAGTTTCATCCAATTTCATTCATTGATAGAAGGGACAGTTCTTCAGAATACACTTTTCTTAAAACAAAACAAAACACTGCATTTCTTTATCATTAAATTCTCTCAGGGAATGTCCTCCACAACATTCAACATTACTTTAAACCAAGTAACCTCACTGATGCAGTTCACAGGATGACCTCACAAACAATTGGGTGAACACAACTGAAGGAATTACACAGCAGTGAGAAGCAGCAGCCGAGGGATAGCAACAAGAGACAAAATTTCCTTAGGTCTGCAGTACCTTGTAGAAGAAAAAGTTCAAAGTTGCATACTCAGAAAACCTAAACAGTTTTGTCTTTATGTACAGTGTTCGTGATGCTAAAATTGAGGGTTTAAGTAAGAGTTACCTGTAACCTCCTTCCATTGGACAAAAATGTGTATTTGTTGTCTTCTGCTAGGAGGTGGCCATCCTTTTGCCAGGTAATACTTGGAGAAGGGCTGCCACTTGCAACACAGTCCATCACTGCAACCTTGTTCACAAGCACAGTCACCTCTTCAGGCAGATCACCATCAGCTCCATTGATGGATGGTGGTACTATAAGACAGCAAAATGTGATATGAATAATGTGACTTAGTACCTCTTGGTGTCTTTTGTTTGATTGTGTTTTTGAGGTTTGTTTTTTTCTTTTTCATTTATTTTGGTTTGGTTTTTTTAAGATTACAGACCAATCCTTTAGATTGGGATTTTAACAGAAAGTAGTGAAATTTTCAGTGATACAGTGATAGATAATAAAATTCCAAGAGTAGTTCAGCTAGAACAAATCAGTATAATTCAAAGGACTGGAGGAAAACTACACTTATACACAGAAGCCATAATGAAGAAGAGGTGAAAGTTCATTTTCCAGTTGGTTCATCGTGTTCTTTGCTGTCAGAACAAAAGAGGATTTCCAAGGCAGGACCCCTTCCTAACAATAAATCAGTCCTTTTAGTGATATATACAGAAATAGAAGTCAAGAAAAAAGCGTTTCCCAAGGCAAAAACCTTGAGTACATAAACAGACAATGGAAGCAGTGTACAAAACTTTCTGTGCAATGTTCGTAAACAGTTCGTGGGATATGGACTCTGCAGGCATTCAATAGTTGATCTATATCACTGATTTCCTTAAGCCTTTGGGAGTTTTTCAGATATTTTAGAAAATGATGACCAAAATAAGGAGAGAGAAAAATCTAGTATGTCAGAATTTTGAATTGGAAATTGATTAGGGAACAAGAACTAAAAAGAAAATAAAATTTTATAAAAATAAAATAAAAACAAAATAAAACCTGGATTTCTACCTATACTTTTCTTTTTGGTGAAGTGTGATGGGGGTAATGCAACTGAATTCCAATAGCAATAACCTAAAAACTTACTAACAACATTAACACTATTTTCATTCAATTCTGTAAACTTCTACAAAACTCTAGCACCTTATATAAATACATTAATTTTATACTTTAAAAATATTTATTTATAAACTTTTTAAAAGTTAAGTAAACCTGGACTATAATGCTTCATTAGTTTCCACAGAACTCATTTTGGAATTAAAAACAGAGGCAGGAAAGCTCACAGAGCACGTGGACATCATAATGAATGGAATCCTCCCCAGCTTCATTTACTGCCACACACATGTATCTCCCAGCATCTTCAGCCTGTGCCCGTGGAATCTGCAACACTCGGCCTCCTGGAAGGAAAATGCATTCAAGATTTAAATGCAGTATCAAGCAGTTTCCATCATTTCCACATCACATTTCACTAGGGACCTGAGCAAGCAAATTTGTGAATGGTCAGCATTTGTTCTGAATTATAAGTAACTAAAGACTTTATTTCCAAGCTACTTTTTCTACTGGCAGACAATTGGAATTCAACAATGTTCATACTGAAATGTTAGAAAAGAGTAATTAATTCCACATAAAGCAATAACATTCGTTTCCACTCAGCAACATGTAGCCAGACATCCTTCAATCAAAACCATAAATATTTTTCAGCAAGGTGACAGACAACTAATAGGCAGAAGGAAATACAAACACAGAATATTCCAGTAAACCTGTTCCAAACTGGGAAAATCTACTTCTGAAGCCTATAGGTACTCTTCACTGTTCCTCATTTAAAGCATAGCCATGTAAACAGCTTCAGAGAGAGGACCTAATAAGGAATATGTTTTGAGAGTGGCTGTCATCAGTCTCCCAACAGATGAGCAATAGACAGGAAAAAAAGTCAAGAAATTCTGAAAAGAATATTAAAGCAGTGTTTTGAAGTGGAGCAGTTTCTTATTACTACACAAATACTAGCACTAACACCATTCCTTAGTGTCAGAGAGTGACATTTCAATACTCACCTGGTAAGATTAGTATTTTATCAGTAGAGCTCAAAGGATTGCCATCCTTATACCATGTAAGAACTGGAGGAGGAACAGCATTGGTCTCACAGTACAGTGAAAGGGGATTGTTAACAATCACATCTTTACTTTCTCCACTTCTTCCTGTATCTACTGTGTTACCAGCTTCCCATTCCTTGTAATGCTTTTGGAAACTAGGAGGAACTACAACCAAGGGGGAAAAGTGTGTTAGAATTTTACAGCAGAAATAACTAGTTTAAAAGTCAATGCATTAGAAGATACTGTGATTGTTAAATAGCAGCAATAAAAAATAAGTGTATTAAATTAACCCCTCTCCTCCAATTTAAATTACACAGGAAAATTCTAGTTGTTTTTGTCAGAATGAACCATTGAACAATCTACTGAATATCTACTGAAGACTAAGAAATAAGTGTAAGAAAACCTGGTAACAAAGCACAGAGAGTATTAATCAGGAATAATACTTAAACAGTAAGCTATCTGCTTTCACTCAGGTTCTAACTTTCTCTAAATTTTCATAAATTATGAATGATTTTTATATTTACACAGTGTGTAGACCTGTCGTGGTTTAAGCTCAGCCATAAATCACACAGTCACTCTCTCACTCCCCCCTTTTCCTTCCCCCACTCCCAGAGGGATGGGGAGGAGAATCAAAAGAATGTAACTCCCACGGGTTGAGATAAGAACAGTCCAGTAACTAAGGTATAGCACAAATCACTACTGCTACCACCAGTAATAATAATGATAAAGGAGATAACAAGGGAAGAGCACACAATGCCACCCGCCGACTGATACCTATAACTAGCCTGACCCAGCAGTGAATCAGCCCTTCCGGGTGACTCTCAGTTTACATCCTGGGCATGACGTGCTGTAGTATGGAATACCTCTTTGGTCAGTTTGGATCAGGTCCCCTGTCTCTGCTTCCTCCCAGCTTCCCCTCCTCCCTTGCAGAGCATGAGACTCACAAAGTCCTTGGTCAGACCAAACATTTGAGCAGTAACTAAAAACATCGGTGTTATCAGCTCTGTTCCCAGGCCGAAAGTCAAAATCACAGCACTGCACCAGCTACTAAGAAAAACAAAAAATGACTACTACTGCTGAACCCAGGACAAGACCAAAAAAATGCTTATGTCTGGGACCTCTAAGTACTACTCAATACAGACAAATACAATATGGTATCTTGGTTTATGCTAACTTAAAAACTTGTTTGAGTCATTTAGATGAAGATGAGAGTTACCATGTCATTCTACTGACTTCCAAAACACTGCATATGTCACAAAATAGAAAGAATAAACAAATCATAGAATCATAGAATAGTTAGGGTTGGAAAGGACCTTGAGATCATCTAGTTCCAACCCCCCTGCCATGGGCAGGGACACCCCACACTAAACCATGCCACCCAAGGCCTCATCCAACCTGGCCTTGAACACCGCCAAGGATGGAGCATTACTGCATTTCTAAAAGAGGAACAAAATACATACGAAATAGAAATCACACAAAACACAAAAGCATTGGATTAGATCAAGCAGGTGTAAAGGATACAGGTGTAAAGGTGTAAAATCATAAAAATTCCAGCATTGCAGAACATTAGAAAATGAGGCTACCAGAAGAATTTTATTATCTGAACTCCGTTTACCTTGTATATTCACATCAAATTCCACTTCATCTTCTCCAGCAATGTTGGATGCCAGACAAGTGTAACGACCGGTGTCTGATACTTGAGCCTCCTTAATCTGCAGAGTATGGCCACTAGCTTGGATAATGACATGATCATCAGGTTTAAGTGGCTGTAATGTAATTTTACATGGAAATTAATACTTGGCTAAACATACACTAGAAATAGTCATATTCATAGAAGTAATATGATGTTATCTCTCTTTTGGTCAAATTTAGGTTGTTTCAAAATCCTTCCTAAGGCAGTATACTAGGAGTAAGAATTTGGTATTTCATCTGCTTTGATACCACTAACAACAGAGCATCCTTCAATTTTTGTTAATGCTTCCGGGAAGGTCTGCTTTTAATCTATGCAAAAAAAAGCAGTCACTTAGGACATCAGATTACTGAGAGTCACTACTTTAGGACACAATCCTAAACCAGGTCTCCTGGGACGGCAGCCTTGGCCACAGGTGGTGAAGCCCAGCTCTCCTCTCATCTGTTCCTCTTTAACTCACGCCAAAAGCTTTTTCTGCCTGAGTAGACTTGATCAAGCTCCAGGTTTCCGGAGACGGTTTTCTTTCCATGGTTACCAGAAACTCTGCATCTTCACCTTTCTGATCTTGGTAGCTGATCTCCTAAGAGAATGTGGTTTTGCATCGTTCATAACCCCAGATGCAAGTTGCTGTGTAAAGGATCAATGCCACCCCCATCAGGCAAGGGCTTTTGTGACATCTGATTAAATCAGGTTAATTTAATTCCCTGAACTCACTGGCCAAGTCAATGAGCTGATGGAAAATCTACACATGTAAAACTACCATATACTTTTCTGTATGAGGTGAACAACTCAATCTAACTCACCCTACAGCCACACAGCCACTTGGATCTGCTGCCCCTTATGGGCACAGTGTAAACATAAAATGGATGCAGCAGCAATGCAGAGATACACAGGATTAGATGCTACTGTCCCTAGGGTTTACATCACACATGACAGTAGAGACTACACTACTGCAATCTGTACCTCTCAATGAAAACACAACACATTATACAGTCAACACTGAACCCCTGGCCTGCAGGGGACAATTAGGTTAATCCATGCATGTGACTGAAAGCCATTTACCTAGGGGCAACCTAAGGAAAAGCTGCTGCTCTGACAGTGGCAGCAAGCTGCTTACAGCCACTATCTATCTTTGGGGACCTCTCAACTACTCCCAGCATAATTTTTCACTGGCAATACATACAGTACCCCCAGGAGATCCAAGAATTACAGCATATGCTCAAAGCAGGCAGACATGCTTTGTAAATCCAGCAAGAGCTACTCCAGCTGGAGGGGTCCAGCAGCCTGCCACACTGTAAGTGCCCTACCAAGAACAGCTAAAGCAAGAGATTATAGGCCTATTTCTTACAAAGGAGTTGCACAGTTTCTGTTTTATTTATAGCCAGCCCCAAGTAAAATGCACATCTGTACTGTGGCATTGTCCTTCCAAACTTCTCCAGACCAATGTTTTTGTGAAGACTGTGTGTGGCATGAATCACGCCTTATTCCCCCCCCACAGAGGATCCAGATGCCTTTGTGGTTTCGGGAGCTCTGCCAGAACCAAGCGGGAGGTTCTTTGCAGCTTCTGCATGGGCAGCACTTAATGGAACCAAGCATGAGGCCATTCTTTAACGTGACCTTTGGGGACTTTACACAACAGCAAAGGGACATGTGGTTGTATCATGGGATGCTACTACTGGGCAGGGCCCCCCTCTTTAAAGCACAAGCTGGTAACAGGCCCTGGAAACTGATGTCTCAGTAGCACTGCCAAGCACCCACAAAAAAACAAGGGTGTCAATTTGCAGAGGTCTGGCCAACAGCAAACATCCTAAGATGTGTGAGGGGTGCTCATGCCAGCATGGCAGTGGGAAGATGATTTCCTGCTGACTTCAGCACTGCAAATGAGCCTGTGAGGCTGTGTGAATGTTTGTTAGCAGTGATAGTGATTATGCAGTTGTTTCTGTACAAAATCTGTCCATTAGAAGAAATTAAGTTTGTGACTGGCCTGTCCATCCTTGTACCAGCTGATGGCAGCAGCAGGAATGGCGTGAACTTCACACTCCAGGGTAAGGCTGTGGTTTATTTTGATCTTCACTTCTTTAGGGGACAGACCCATCCCTGAGATATCCCCCTTGTTAATGGTTGGCGGAACTGCGCAAAACCAAAGACAGCAAGTGTGATTTTTGTGACTTAGGCAGCATTTCAAATTTAACTGGACAAAGAGAAAACCTGGATGATAACCTCAGAGAAAGCAAGTGCATTCCTCTGTAGCCTGCATCTTCCCCATAGCTGTTTTTTTTTAAAATATGCATATATATGTGTGTGTATTTCAAACTATTTCTACTAAATTTGTTATATATAAAGTATATAAAACTGTACTTAACAGTTTTAGACATGGACACCTAACTATAGCCTTACCCAGCTATAGAACTTTATTGTATGTTTGGCTTGAATTCTATAAAGCTCAGTGTAATGCAATCATTGAAAAGCATTTTAATGGAAACTAATATTCTCAGAAACACATGTTTGAACTGAAGTCCACGCTTAGAGTAGCTAGTCAAAACTCAACATTTCCATTCCATTGAAATATCAGTGTTGCAAAATCTTGCTTCCTTCTGAATCAGAACGAAACTGGAATATTTCAAAATTCTTCAGCTACCCCCACCCTGGTATCGTAATATCTTTTAAATGCTTTCAAAGCATTTTCCATTCTTTTTTCAATTGAACATTTTAAATTCTCCCTAACGGTTACAGCAGTAATTACTGACAGTTGCAGTGGCATTTGGGAGTGCGGAGCTTTATGGTGCTAGATAGCCATACTTCAGTAATGATCTCTTTTGTCATCTTCTCATTATTCTGAATCCAATGGGGACTTATTAGGGAATTAGTGTCATTAAAATAACAGCACAGTTACTGTGAGGGAGTAAACCAAATTGCAGTTCAGATTAGAAAATTTAAAAAGATGAAAAATCATGCCTGACTGAGCCCATAATGAAGAGTTTTTGCATTAAATTAGAGCATTAGGCACAAATACTCAAAGGACAATGTGCTGACAGGAAGCCTTGAATAAGAAAGCTTTTGTGCATATGGTGCTTCATGGAAGGATATTTAATTATTATCCTCTGGTTTTATCTTACTCAAGAAAGTTTCCCATTGGATGTTATGGATCCCCCCCCTTCCTCTTTTTCTAAAACAGTTTCTTTGCTCACAAGATTCTCTGCTCACATCTCTCATTGTGCTGTACTTATCTGATTTGAAAATCATTATCAAAAAAGCATTTCAGAAGAAACTGGAGTTCAGCATTTCTTAAATGTCTTCCCCTGGGAGGTACTAAGATTTTTATCCCAACAGCAGCATTTGTGAAGGATGCAACAGGAAACTATTCTATTATCCTTCCTCAAGCAATGCCATGAGCTATTGCAGATGTAAAGCTACTAACAGAAATCCTTGTATTCACCAGGATAAGTAACACTGCAAAGGCATAAAAAATGGAAGAATGAAAAAAAAAAATATTATTGGGAAGTATTTACGTACTGTAGACTTTCACTTCATAGTGCTTCAAAGTTTCTCCTGCCTCGTTTGTGGCTATGCAGGTGTATCTTCCAGCATTGTCCTCTTGTGCATTTAAAATCTGCAGAGTTCGACCACCTGCCAAAAGACATAATTCTTTAATAAGATCTACATTTACTCCTGATTTCCAATTATTTAAATAGTTTCTGCAGCATATTTTCAACCCTTTGGTCCAAATTCTGCTTTTAGATAATCATAAAAACCTGACTGCCCTGTATACTGTGTAATAAATGATTGTATAATTTGCAGGAGTGCTTTGGATCACAAATCCTGTTGCTTACAGATTCTTGGAAAATCTGTTAACATAGTTCTCTGCAAGAAATTCCTTAAAGATATTCAGACAGAAGGAAGTGATTTGGGGTTCTGCAGATTTCATTCACAGAAAAAGGGAAAGGAGGCATAATCAGTAAGATTTAGCAAGAGGACTTTATTCAATATATGGAGTGGGTGTGAGCTCCTGAATTGCCTTTCTGTTTCAGTGTAGTTCTTCATATGAAAGAGGCCCTTAACTCCTCCTGAAGAATGGACAGAAGCAACAGCCACAATGTCAGAAGTGCAAATATGAATGAATCGGTAGGATTTAAGAGTTCAAGTGGCCTCTACAACTTTGAAATCCATCAATTAACTTCCCATAGTACCCACTTGACTTAAGATTTATACTGTCTGCATTCTCAGAGGTGAGCCACTATTTGACTTGGCTGCAGCTCTTTTTAGACTGCATTCCTAGAAATGCAATTGAATTACTATTCAATTCCTTGCTATCAGTACTGACTTATTCTTTTTCTGAATGCTTGCAGTTAACAATGCTAACCTTCTTTTAATCTACATGGCTTCAGTGTCACCAGCGAAGCTTGCTCCTGTTTTCCACCTCCACTGATGTGTTAGGTAAGAGTCACTTCACAAATTAAAAATGGCGAGCTACTAATGACCTAGAAAAATGGTATTTTACTAAATGCTACAAAAGTAGAATCATAGAATCATAGAATAGTTAGGGTTGGAAAGGACCTTAAGATCATCTAGTTCCAACCCCCCTGCCATGGGCAGGGACACCTCACACTAAACCATGCCACCCAAGGCCTCATCCAACCTGGCCTTGAACACCACCAAGGATGGAGCATTCACAACTTCCTTGGGCAACTCATTCCAGTGCCTCACCACCCTCACAGTAAAGAATTTCTTCCTTATATCCAATCTAAACTTCCCCTGTGTAAGTTTGAACCCATTACCCCTTGTCCTGTCACTGCAGTCCCTGATGAATAGTCCACCCCCAGCATCCTTGTAGGCCCCCTTCAGATACTGGAAGGCTGCTATGAGGTCTCCACGCAGCCTTCTCTTCTCCAGGCTCAACAGCCCCAACTTTCTCAGCCTGTCTTCATACGGGAGGTGCTCCAGTCCCCTGATCATCCTCGTGGCCCTCCTCTGGACTTGATCCAACAGTTCCATGTCCTTTTTATGTTGAGGACACTAGAACTGTACACAATACTCCAAGTGAGGTCTCACAAGAGCAGAGTAGAGGGGCAGGACCACCTCCTTCGACCTGCTGGTCTCTCTGCTCTTGATGCAGCCCAGGATACGGTTGGCTTTCTGGGCTGCGAGCGCACACTGCTGGCTCATGTTCGTTTTCTCATTGACCAACACCCTCAAGTCCTTCTCCGCAGGGCTGCTCTGAATCTCTTCTCTGCCCAACCTGTAGCTGTGCCTGGGATTCCTCTGACCCACGTGTAGGACCTTGCACTTGGCATGGTTAAACTTCATAAGGTTGGCATCAGCCCACCTCACAAGCGTGTCGAGGTCCCTCTGGATGGCATCCCTTCCCTCCAGTGTATCAACCGAACCACACAGCTTGGTGTCATCGGCAAACTTGCTGAGGGCGCACTCAATCCCACTGTCCATGTCACCAACAAAGATGTTGAACAAGACCGGTCTCAACACCAGTCCCTGAGGGACACCACTCGTTACTGGTCTCCAGCCAGACATTGAGCCATTGACCACAACTCTTTGCGTGTGGCCATCCAGCCAGTTCTTTATCCACTGAGTGGTCCACCCATCAAATTGATGTCTCTCCAATTTAGAGACAAGGATGTCATGTGGGACAGTGTCAAAGGCTTTGCACAAGTCCAGGTAGATGACAGCAGCTGCTCTGCCCCTGTCCATCAGTTTTGTAGCCCCATCATAGAAGGCCACCAAATTGGTCAGGCAGGATTTCCCCTTAGTGAAGCCATGCTGGCTGTCACCAACCACCTCCTTGTTTTTCATGTGCCTTAACATGCCTTCCAGGAGAATCTGCTCCAAGATTTTGCCAGGCACAGAGGTGAGACTGACTGCTCTGTAATTCCCCGGGTCATCCATTTTCCCCTTCTTGAAAATGGGGGTTATATTTCCCTTTTTCCAGTCATCGGGAACTTCACCTGACTGCCATGATTTTTCAAATGATGGACAGTGGCTTAGCAACTTCATTCGCCAGCTCCTTCTGGACCCGTGGATGGGTTTCTTCAGGTCCCATGGACTTGTGTATGTTTAGGTTTTTAAGATGGTCTTGAACCAGATCCTCTCCTACAGTGGGCCTAGGGTCTTCATTCTCACAGTCCCTGCGTTCACCTTCCAAGACTTAGGTGGTGCGGTCAGAGCCTTTGCCAGTGAAGACCAAGGCAAAGAAGTCATTAAGAACCACAGCCTTCTCCAAATCCTGGGTAGCCAGTTCTCCTGATATCTTCCGGAGGGGGCCTACATTGTCCCTAGTCTGTTCTTTATTCGCTACGTACCTATAGAATCCCTTCCTGTTATCCTTAACATGCCTAGCCAAGTTCAATTCTAACTGGGCCTTAGCTTTCCTAACCTAGTCCCTAGCTTCCCGGACAGCATCCCTGTATTCTTCCCACGCCGCCTGTCCCTGCTCCCACCTTCTATAGGCCTCTTTTTTCCTTTGAATTTTCCTGAGAAGCTCCTTATCCATCCAAGGACATCTCCTGGCCTTCCTGCTGCTCTTCCTTCTAGTTGGGATGCAACACTCCTGAGCTTGTAGCAGGTGATCCTTGAATATCAACCAAGAGTCTTGGGCCCCCCTGCCCTCTAGGGCTGTATCCCATGGAACCTTACTAAGCAGGTTCCTGAAGAGGCCAAAGTCTGCTCTCTTGAAGTCCAGAGCAGTGAGCTTGCTGCACGCTCTTCTCACTGTCCCAAGGACAAATGTAGCACTTAATAGAAATACATTCTTTGATTTTTTCTTTTTAAATCTGTAACAGGAAACTGAACAATAAAAAAGTAAAGTGTTTTTTCTCAACAACAACTAAACATTTACCTGGCAAAATGCGGATATTTCTGTTTGATTCTAAAGGATTACCATCTTTCAGCCAGGTGATCATTGCTGGAGGATAAGAGTAAGCCTCACAAACCAGTGATGTTGGGCTGTTGAGAATAACAGTGACATCTTCTGCATTTCCATGGCTGTCTGCATTCACAATGGTTGGAGACACTAGGAACAACAAAATCATTAACCAGAAGAAGGACCTCTATGAAAAGCCAATTTTCTTTTCCCTGTTCAGTCTAGGAATCTGGTTGCAGCCTTAAATAGCTGGAAGGCATTCCTATGAGACATGCTGAAACCCAGAGTGAGACAACATTCATCTGGTTTTATCTTTTGTCCTGAAGTCAACAATTGGCCCATGTCAGTGGAATCATCCACCCTTAGCCTTTGTCAAACACAGGTCACCAGGAAGCCAGCCATCACTTCTTGCGCAGCAGCTGGCAGACCCACTGCGTAATGATCCTGTGAGCAGCAGATTGGTAGGAGGCATGATCCTAGGAAATGAGGATGTGGTAAACAAACTCACCATTGTTTATATGTGGTTATGCAATAACCATCATGGAAAAAAAAAAACAGAACTGCAGATGGTTTCAGCTTTTATGAAGAGATCACAACCTGAAGTGCTCTCAGATACTTCTTCCTTGAATCACAATAAGCCAATGTACTGTCCTGCTCATTCCATTCAGAAAAGTCCTGTCATAGTTCCAAATTCTCTAGCTCTACATTGTCTAAAGCAAAGAACTGCTGTTTATGTTGAACTACTATTATTTATAATTTACTAAGATATAAAATTTTAATTGTATACAGGCAGCTTACACATTGCTGTAATTAAAGTACTACAAAATTCCAATGTGATTATCTGTTTTTTCCTGAGATTAATATTTTCTCTGCAAGAGTCAGCCCAGCTGTCTTACCAAGTACATTAAGACTGTAACTTTTGCTCTTCTCTCCAGCTGTATTGGATGCAATACATGTGTACCTCCCCGTGTCAGTGATTTGAGCATTGGTGATTTGCAGGAAACGGCCACTGGACAGAAACTTGTGATTCTCATCCTCAGTCAGAGATTGCCCATCCTTTATCCAGGTGATCTGTGGTACAGGGTTCCCTTAATGGAGTAAAGAAAATCATAAATATTAGTTGTGGCATAGTTATTTCCAAACAAACAAAAGCTATTTCAGATACCCTTTTCAAATACATCATTTAGGGAAACATTTTGGAATATGCACTCTATTGAACCTCTTGAAGTAATATACACATCCTCTTAAATTCCACCAGCCTTTAGAAAAGAAATATCACAGCAAATGTTACATTTTATGTAACATTTGTAAGGAGGAGACCTTAGTCCTGCTAAAAGCACCATGGTTAAATCTGAAATTTTGAAATTCCACTGAACCATAAATTCCATTAAAAACATGCTGTTCAGAATAAATGATGATTGACACCATGGGTTTCATTAGTAATATTGTATACTTTTACCTATCACTTCACATGTTAGGGTAACTCTGTGCTTCTCTTTTACTTTCATGTCTTCCAATTTATTTTCACCCACAATCCCTGGAGGCACTGCAAACAGACAAGACAAAAACATCAGCAAATATTACTTGCAACCAATTGGAACTAGATGATCTTAAGGTCCTTTCCAACCCTAACTATTCTACAATTCTATGATTCTAAATACAGTAATGACAGTATCTCAGTGTATGCTTCCCTTAATCACATTAATCAGTAAATGACTCAGATCTACCAGAAGCAGGTCCAGGTGTGAGACATTGTAGAACTAACCTGCTAGCACTATGTTCTGCACCCCTTAACCATACCAGCACATGCAAAAAGCAAGAGAGGACCACAGACCCATAAAGTATTCATCTCACTTCATTTTCAGAGCCAGAGAGATACTCAGGGTGCTGAGGAATATGTTCTGTAGGGCAATATTTCTGAGTATGAGCAGTAGGGCAAAGATGATGAGCACCTGTTAGTGAAGCCACATTTGATTTTATGCACTGGAAAGTTTTTTGAGTTTGTAAAGAAATTCTGTCACCCATATTAAGCAAGTGATTTATCTGTTCAAAACCATGTACTTAAGACTTGTTACCATGTTGCTTGTTTTCCAACAGATTTATAAAAAAGAGACAACTTGCCTATTTACGTACCATGTTGGTTTTTTTTTCCTTACCAAGACACTCTAAGAAATACAATAGATTACCAAAAAGTGGATGTTGTGTAAAAGCATACATATATTTTATGCAAATACAGCCAATTCCATACAGCAAATGAGCAAACTGTATAGGTCTAAAGGCATCTTGCAGAGATACATATTATGTGTCTCTAGGAAACAGAAGACAAAAAAATACCCCTCAAATGCCCATCCACACCCCAAATTGTTAACTCAATACAATGAAACTCTTACTTCTTACTGTATGGCTGACTACTTGATGACATGTTTTCAAATAATCTCAGTCAATAGGACTACACAGACTCATGTGTTTTCGGATTAGAAAAGCCAGATTATGAATGTGTTAAGATGGTTAAAAGATCCAATCAACTATCTATTTCAAAGGAGAGACATTTTTAGATTCAGGCCAAAATAAAATGGCATCACAAATCAGAGTAGGCATGGAATAAAGCAGGTTGAAAAGGAGGCCTATAGGTGTAAGAATGACAGCCTAACGTCCAAGAGATTTTTGAAAGTTTAGTAACAAAAATGTGGGACTAGGGAGCCAGATACTACCCTTTAATAAGCCTACAAAATGCAAACTCAGCCTAGGTAGAAGACCTAAAAAGAAGGTATTAAAATTTATTCAGCAGCTTATTTGTGATCTATCACTAAGGTGGAAGCAAGTTTTATGAAAATAAGGATTATGTTAATATGAAGAATTCATTTCCACAGAGAAAAATGTTGCTACACTAGATTTAGATACTAATGAAGAGTACAAACTACAGTGAAAAATCTGAAAAAAAAAAAAAAAAAGAAAGAGGTTTGCATCTCACTTGACTGGAACGGCAAAGATACCGCTTCAGTATGGCTAAAAAGTTGGCCTCTGAACAGGACACGTGGTGAGATGTGGGTTAGTAGAATTTAGCATTCAGGAAGGAAGATGCTGCCAGTACTGGCACTCTTACCAGCTTGTGATGCAGTTATAATCAAATTCCCTTTTGTGACTGTGCAAGCAATGCAAACCAGACTTTTGTATGGGTTCTAATGTTCAAACACAATGAGGCAAAGACGCATCAACTACTGAATGAATTATACGAGGGGAGATAAATATAACCTAAAATAATAAACTTCAGAACTTTAAAGATGGGCCAAAAGTTACTATTCATAAACAAACAGAGCAATTCATCAGTTTGGCCCCAAAATAATACCATAAGGTATCAATACACGTTAATTTCAGAAATATGACAAAGCCACACCAAACATTTTGCAAATATAAATATTATGCTTATTACATCAAGCTCTCCATGCAAACTGGCTCTCCTGTTGCACCTCCTACAACAATTTAAGAGAAACACTGGTAAGTCTCTGTAAGGTTCCTATTTACAGTGAGCCAATGAATATTCTGTGTTACTATCAGGACACATTCCAGTAACTTTCCTCTAGAAAGACAAAGGAATTACTGAGGGAACGGAAGAGAGGACTGAACAATAGAATTTTCCACTTAGACCACTTACAATCAGCTTCCCTGGGCATTTTTCTTCAAGTCAAACAAAGCCTATGCAATAGATTCCCAGAACCCTCGAGAACACCCTGTCACTAAAAGCCTCCAAAGAAAACAGTAAAACAATGAATGCTTTTCAGTGTTTATCCATTTCTTCCATTCTACCAGACTTACACTTCCGTGAGCTCATCAAATAAACATGAACTGACATGAATGTGAGTTATCATTCACAGGCTGAATGTGCATAAGTCAGCAGAAGGAAAGGGAAGCTGACAGTGGTCAGCACCTTAGAGAAAAGAAACTAAAGGAAAATGATGTACAGTAATGTAAGACAACCTGCATCAGGCCTACTATTTCGTAACAAATAGTTACTAAAAAAAAAAAAGCAGCATTTCTTGGGAAAATACTGTAGGTGTGGGGATTTTTTTTTTTTTTTTTTTAGAACAGTTAATGTGAAAAAAATTACACATTAATCGTTCTAAATAGCAATCTAAAGAGCTTCCTGTACTTGTCTAAACATGTTAGCAGGCTCACCCACTACCACACTTGGTTTATAACCCTTAAAATACCAAAGGCTTTACTGACTGAAGGTTTCCACTGGATCTGAGATTTCTATTTTGCAAAAACAATCCCAGCTCCAGTGTTTAATCTTCCTGTCCATCTTGGCTTTGCCTTCACATCTCTGTTGCAATAGATTATTACCATCGTGACACTTACCTATACATACTATACCCAGTGTTATGCAGATTCATATGATTTTCATATGGTTTCCTGGGGCTAGTTTTCTTTTGACTCAAATCAGCTTAAATTCTGGCCTGTGCCAAAAGAAATAGCACTATTTCCCTGACCACTCATTCTTGTCATCTTCCTTTCACCAACACTGTGGTAAACCAGCAGGGAACTAATCTGTCTGAAAACTAACATGACTAGGAAAACACAAACCCCCTACTTTTCCAGATCACTTATAAACTGATTCACCTCATTCATCACACCCAAAGGAGAGTGAAGCTATGAGCAACAAGAAAATGAAGAGAGGATGGGAGTCCAGCTGTGGGCATCTCCCAGACTTCTATCTGACTGAAATAGCAACCTAACTGAAGGCAGTTGCGTTGACATAGTTCCTTTTCAGAAAGGAAACAAACCAACCACAAAACACAAGTAGCTGCCAGTTATTCCAAATTACATCTGAAGAATATTCACTTTAAAAACAAAAGAAACAACAAATTCACATGTAGAGGTAACTTCTCTTTAAAATTTTATTTTCTGACCAAGTTATCAAATTAGCTTTTTCCCCCCATAAGGACATACATTTTGGCATAATAATTTTTAAAGTATTATCAGAGTATACACTAGATTCTCTTCTTCTGTAACAAAAATTACCACATACTTACCTAGAACAGAAAGGGTAAAATCTTTCCTCACTTCCCCCGCAGCATTGGTCACTACACAAGTATATTGACCTTCATCTGCTACATTTGTGTGTATCAAACGGAGAGTTCTGCCCCCTGAGTGGAAAGTGGAAAAAGAAAAAGTACAATCACTGAAGTCCTTCTCCAACCACATGCTCCCAAATTGTCTGTGCTATCTCTTAATCTTCTACGGTTTGCTTAAATTTACAGCTGGTTTTTTTCATGTCGTTTAATTTTTAATGTGCTTTGTTTTGTTGAACAAAGAGTAAGAGAAAGTGTCTAACCTTACTCCTACTCCTATCATTTCCCAGTGCTTTTAGATCTGTGCTTCACATTGATCATCCTGTTCTTTCTAGTCAGCAACTTCCAGACTACCCTGACATAACCACCTCTCCCTCCCCCACCCCCCGGCCTTTTTTTTTCTTCCCTCTAGAAACTACATTTAAGTGAACTTTGAGGCATTCGGATATTTTCTGAGGATTTCTGGATAAAGTCAGAGACAACTGGAACTATCACTGAGTACTTTGAGACACGTCTGTAGAGTTTACACAGAGAAAATCAAACCTGCTCCTCACAGGTCACTCAAACTATATGCACAGGCACAGTAATTCATTGATCAGCACAGACACTTTGGATGTATCAGGAACATTGTGTTTGCAATATGCAGGAGTAGTGCTCATACTTTTATGCAGGAAATTTTGACAGACTATGGTGTCTTAGCAAGATTTTGATTCACAAGTACTTTGCTATACTGAGAATATATCTAGATGGCTGTACAGTAAAAAATAATAGAGCCTCATTGAAGAGAGGGTGTGTGTACACATAAAAACAAGTTTATTTTTATAAACACATACAAACAGTCGTTGAAGGTATTTCCACACATACAGATAAGGAATACAATTCCACTCCTCTTTTACTGCGTTTGTATTAATTGTGCCATTAATAATAGTAACAGGTAACAACGGTACTGGTTTACCTGTAATGTTTTAAAATAGCAGATTTCTTTTGATACTGTGGCAGAGCTGTTGTCAGAAAAACTTTTTACAGGCACGCTAGCTTAAAAGGAAGAAGATTTGCAAGTATGTTTGACCAAAAGATCAAGAATACTCCTGCTTTTCCATAGCAGAATAACTTATCTTTTCTTCCTTTTTGGCAGAAAACAAACACCAGTGAGCATTTAAATGTGAAAACAAGTGGCCATCCTTCAGCTTTTTCCCAGTTTCTCTTTAGCAGCTCTCACATTAGCAGTCATTACCACACAGTACATCATAGCTGAACTATGCATCTCCTGCCTGAGGATGTCCACAGGGTCTCATTATTGGGATATATCCCAGAAAATTATGTTCCTGATCATGTGCTTTGAAGGAAGAAACTGCTGACCTGGTTAATGGATGTGCTCCTGCCCAAGGGGTTCTACCTGCTGAAAGGAATACTGAGACAGCAGAAGGCTCAGGTCTTGCAGCCTCAGTTTTTGCAGCACTCTAATTCCTTCTCCCATCCACACCCTGAACAAAGCCATATAACAAGCAAAATGAAGCAGATATCTTCCTGCAGGAGACTGTAACTTTCTCTGATATCACATACCATAGCACACCCAGGGCTTCAGTGCTGAGGCAGGATACGATTTTCTACATTTAGCTAAAACCTAATCAAAACCTTTCTCCTTCCAAAGCTAGTGTGCAACTTAGTGCATGGTCTGCAAGGAAAACAGTGGTGGATATTATTTTTCCTTTTTTTTTTTTTTCCCTAAAGGATATGTAAGAAGCATCATCAGAAGGAAACATCAGCATCTGAATTAAAAGATTAAAAGTTGCCAGCAGCATGTCCACACATTTAAATAATCTACAATGCCAAGTATGTTTTCAATCAACAGAACCAAAATCTTGCTTTGGCAAAGCATTTTACCTCCTTAATTAGTTGAAAAGGGGGATTTTGTTGTTGTTGTTGCTGCTTCGTTTTTTTACAGCTGTACAAACACAAATAAAGTTCCAAATGCCATGTTGGTTACAGTTTACCCCCACAATGTAGTTTTTTAAAGCACAAAGTTTGCTGGAAAACAAAACTCTGAGTTCTGGCCTGTTTCCACACTCCCACTGCAGCTAACATTCAGAGACAATAAACATCTTTTTGTCTCGCACCCTTCCTGACTCCACAATCTGGGTGGTGATAATAGTGTGGGTGTAGAAATCAACAGACAGGACAGAAACAATCAAGCCCAGAAAACACCGTTTTTGTTACTGGCAGTGTCACACAAAAAGGAGTGCATACCAATTCAGATAGTCAGATTTATACTGGATGATAATCAGACACTACTCCTTTTCCCATGTGCCATCTGTAGAAATAGGAAAGTAGAGGACAGGACTACCTGTAATGTTAAGAGCTACACTGATCAAAAAGCTACACTTTTCATCAGCTACACTAATTAAAAAAATCCTGAAAAATTTCAGCTTCAAATCCAGTCTTAGCTGAGCTTCTAAACACATCCAGTTCCTTTACCTTTCATAGTTTTCTTGTGTTCATGCTGTAGGATGGTTTGGCTTTACGTGGTGGCTATGTCTGAGTATTAGAAAATTCTTCATAATTTATTTTCATTAAATTTCTAGCTATGAGTAGCAAACCCAAGATCAAAGAAAAATCTGAATTGTCACCTACATGCCTTAGTTGTAACCAGATACTTCATTACTTCTGTGCAGTCCACAAAGCTGATTCCCAGACACGTGAATTCAATGCAAAATATGTTGCCTGCTTGGTATGCATTTTCTGTTTATAATCTCAAGAGCACTAACTCAATTTCCTATTGTAAACACAAACCCTTAACATCACTGCAGCAGCTGATCAAGTATTCTCACTTCTATATGGTATTGCAGGAAAATGGTTTACAGGAACAGGTACCAAGCCCCTCATATTTCAGATGTCTCTGTCAATTACTACTGTCCTAAAAAGGCACCTGAACTAGTTCTCTGTAGGTTATTACATCTTGAAAATCAAGATCCCTGATGAATTGCATCTGTTTCTCTGCTTGCCTATCATAAGTTTATCCAGATCTCTAGGACTAGTCTTCTTGTTAATGCAGCATTCTGCATTTGAATGACCGTATAATTCAAACTTTTATTAGATGACATTCTGGAGATCAGATTCAGTTAGCTGTTAGATTCAGTTTATAGCAGTTAGCTGTAAATAGCTGCAAGGCCAGGAAGTATGTACATGCATTAATTTCTGAGGTTCATGAACAGAAATTCATGAGGTTCATGAATATTTCCCTTCATTTTTATATACGGACTCACAGAAATGAAAGACGTATTTTGTTTACTGCCATTTGTATTCATTCTCTCAAAGATTTTTCCTCTTTAAAAGGTAAAATAACTGCAAACAGGTAGAGAAAACTGATCAAATGAGAGAGCATATGCAGTATATGTTCTAGCACTGACAAAGCAAGATGTTACCAGCAGACATATCTCTGGTAATATAGATTAGACTAACACACGCTAGCAG
Source organism: Psittacula echo (assembly GCF_963264785.1). Classification (NCBI taxonomy): domain Eukaryota; kingdom Metazoa; phylum Chordata; class Aves; order Psittaciformes; family Psittacidae; genus Psittacula; species Psittacula echo. The sequence continues at coordinate 26,060,865 of NC_137740.1, read as the reverse complement.
CCAGAGAAATGGCTTAATCAATGACCAAACAGCTCCCAGCCTTTGGCCCATACACACAAAGTTTGGTAATAATTTTGAACATTTATGTTAGCTTTTCATCAGGCACTCCAGCTAATCTGACCACATTTACTGAAAAGCTTCACATTGAAAAACTATTTCTTGTCTCTCTTTGTCTTTACAGATTATTAAATCAAATTTTCTTTCATGTGAAATACTTGCACTGTAGATGTAGATGCAGAGGGCCCTTTGTCCCCTTCCTCTTTTTTGTTTTTTTGTTTTTTTTTTTTTAAATAACTGCAACTTTTGTACCTGAGAGGATTCGCACTGAGTTGTTCAAAGTGACAGGCCATCCATTCTTGAGCCATGTTATTGTTGGCAAGGGAATTCCTGAAGCTTCACAAACCAGAGAGATGGGATTCTTCTCCACAGTGCTGATGTTTTCAGGCATCTGCAGGTAACCAGCAATACTTGGGGGAACTACAGAAAAGAATAAAGAAAGCCATGCTTCAGAACAAATAAAAAATAATTTTGATCTCAAAAGGTTGGCAAGTAAAGTGCAACAAGACTGAGACATTTAATACTATATATTAATGACAGTTTCTTATTGTGTAATGGCATAGAAATACTTAAATTAAATTCTATTAGTTCTACTACTTTTATGGCTTAAGATCCACAGTGAATAACAGTTTATAGGAGTTCTGCCCATCTACACTAATTATGATTTCCAGTATCTAATGAAACTCAACGGAAAATTCTAACACAGACAGAATTATATGCTTTTTCTAAAGGAAAGAACAATCCTTATTAAAATAACTACCACTAATTTAGCTTTTCTTTGCCAAGAATAAGAATATTTTCACTTTGGAAGCAGTTCTGCAATTCTACAGTTCATACTTTAAAACATGAAGCCTGGGGTCAAGAATTGACAAACATCTTCCAGCACTCTGAGCAGCTTGCGGAGATTTGAAGTTTCTCTTTACTACCCAGAAGTCTGATAATACAGTACAGCAAATGCATCAAATAAAAAAAAAAAAAAAAAAAAAAAAAAAAACAAAAAACCTGGGAAATAATTTTGGCCTCTTATTTTCAATAATGAGAATTCCTGTAAAACATAAATATTCTGTTTGACAAATCATAAAGAGTCATATGCAAAAGTGTGACAGTGACTGTAAGATAATGTCCTGATCAATGCTATTATGTCAAATTATGGAGATGAATTACAGTTGGAGGTACCGTCTTTAAATTCTTCTGATTGTGAAAAATGGGAGAACCTGATAATCAAACACTTGAGAAACTGTTGATCTTCAGGTAAAATCCTCTAGCAGCGGCCATGAGCAGGGTGTTCTTGGTTAAATCTTGATTTTTTTTTTATCTCCCACAATAGAATGTTTCCCACCATGATACTCAACCAGTATTCTATGAAATTTTACCATATCTTGCTTTTCTCCTCAGGAGATGGAGCAACTGGGGATGGATTGATATTATCAGTCCCAGAGGTAAGATTTTAAAATATTCTGGAGTTAAAAAATTTGATTTAGATTTTTTTAAGATTGCAGTTGAAACTGCATCACTGATCTGCAATTGACACTACATCACATGTAAAGCTTGCAATAGATATAGGTGATTCATTTAGCTACACAACTGTTTCTTGCTTGTCTGTGGGTAAATTTGCATGTCTATTTTGTTTCTGTTATGCCTGTCCCATTTTGCACATACTCACCATGAACATTTAAATCATATTTTCTGTCAGATAGCCCTGCCGCATTGGCAGCAACACAGACATAGCGGCCAGTGTCTGACACCTGGGTATTTCTTAGTTGAAGAAAGCGACCATTATGAAGTATCTCTATGTCCCTTCCACTAACCAGTGGATGGCCATCCTTCATCCATGTTATTGATGGTTCTGGAATGCCCTGTACCATGCACTCCAAGGAAACTTCGTTTCCTTGGGTGACGACAACTTCCGATGGGTGGCTACCACTATTTATTATAGTTGGTCGAACTATGAAAGAAAAAGAAAGACAGTATGGAAGTCAACTGGAAGCTACATTTCAGGATCATCACCTATTTTTGAACAGAACGATAATCAAGTTTGACAGATCAACATTTTAATAAAGACTAGTTATTGCAAGTTACCACTTACAAACCATTTAGGGTCACTCAGCAGCTCATAGCATTTTTCACAGGACAAAGAATACATGAATGACCTCCTCCCCACCACCATCCCAGAAAGTAAAAATGTGTTCTAAAATGTAGCTTACAATTTTAAAAATGCAAACAGAAGACAAAAATAATTCAAAAAGACTGCCCCAAACACTGAAAATCGTTAAAGATCTTGAAGATGTTTGTTTAAAAGTACTTCCTTTTATTCCTGACCAAAATACAGAAGTAGCAGTAAAATCTAAGAGAAATCTAGGTTCAATTTGTTGTCTTCGTCACTACAGTTAAGGGACAAGAAACATTAGATTACCTAAGGGAGTTACATCTCTGTAATCACCTGTGGTCAAAAGCACTTTCAACTGATACATGCAATGTCTTAGTTAAGCTCCAAGTCTAAGCTGCCAACATTTTAATTGCTCTACATTCTTCTTGGAGTACCCTTAAATTGTCCTATAGCTAGACACTGCTGTCTGAAAATCTTGCAGCTTAACATCAGTGTGCTGATAACACTTTTAATAATGTAACTCTATTGCAGAACTGTTGAACTATGAACAGAATTGTTCGTGGTAACTTACCATATACTTTCAAACTGTATTCTTTCTTTGCACTTCCAGCTACATTTGAAGCAATGCAAGTATAAGATGCAGCATCAGACATCTCAGCAATTGAAATTTGTAGCTGTCTGCCTCCAGATAAAATCCGCACCCTTCCTGAAAGATCAGCCACCAGTGGAGAGCCTGCAAGAAACATTTTTTCAGATAAAACCACAGAAAATGATAATGAGCTTGCTCACATGGTGTAAAGTGCACTCACTCATTTAAAAATTACGGAGCTTCATGATTGTCCATTTTAGAACTGCTCTATCAGAATTTTCCCAGATAGCAGAAACTTCATACAAGAAGATTCTGAGGACTTCCTGTATTAACTGCTGACTTCATGACCTACATCAACCACAGCAACCCAAGCTAAAGCATAATAACTCTCACATCCATCCAGAAAGTTTTGGATACTTCCACTAAGCAGCAAATTCAAAACTTTGAATAAAATCTGACTGATTTTCCAGTGTAGAATCATTTCAATCAGCACAGCCAGTGCTTAGAAGCATAGAATTCAGTTTTCATAAACAGACCACCTGTGTACTGTGTCACACAGCGCATGAGCACAGACTTCTGTCTAGGAAATCCTCAGCAGAAACATGACAGCAAAATAATCCTGCATTCTCTGAGCAGAGTTTTCAGACTTGGAGACCTCAGATTGGGTAACTATCTTCATCTTTACAAAGATGAAGGGAGATTTCATGACAATACAGCTGCCACCGGTAATTCTTGCAAGCTGAATTTTCATTTCCCACTTGTGTAGTTAAAATCCTCTCTATGAAAAAGTGCACCACATGTCAAGCGTGATGGAAAATCTGGCTCTTGAATAACATTCAAAACTGTAATACTTTCTAACTGCTCTTCCAGACTTTTTATCAGGTGTAAGTTTCCTTTCTTGCATTTAAGTGTATACACTTTAGCCTTGCGGTACCTTTAATAAAACATGTCATACAATGCCTTTTTTGCTTCCAAGATTCAGGGTTTAAAAAGAACTTCATAAACATTTTCTCAGAAAATTTTATGCTTTAAAGTAATTTTGTAATTAAAATCTGGTCTTTCCACAAATGAAAATTAACTAACGCAGGCACATACCACACTGAATCGTGCCATCTAGAAAGACAGATTAATAGGTTAAGACTGATTAACAACACAAAAATAACCACACCTGAAGAGTTCAACATCTTATTTTGTCTCATATTCTGTCTCCAACAGTGTCCGTGCTTCAAAAAAGGTGCTAAAAATACCTGCTTTTGTCTACTGATTCATAAGAAGGTGTTTGTAAATGTTACTTTAACCCCTAAAGCAAAAAGGTGTGCAGACTATTTGAATATTAAGATGGGATGAGAGAAAGGTTCAGTAAATCCCCAAGGCGATTACTATAACTAGATGCATTTTCAACACTTGGCAGTGTGCCATGGCTGCAAATTTAAAAAATAAGTCAGAGAATATATCTATGTTATGCAGTGGCTCACAGGACTCAACACACACCACCACAGGACTTCACAGTGACTCACAGCCTTGCCAGCTGGGATCATTGCTGCATGGTGGTAAATAAGAATATTGAGAGTCATTAAGTGTTTCACAGTCCATTTGTAAATCAGCTCGGGAATCTCTCTTGCACACCTTTAGAGATAATGACACCTAATTGAAACAGGGATCAGCTAGAGAAAAGAGAATCGTCAATAGCAGGACTGTTTAGATACCTGTGTGCTTGAACTCCTCAGAACATAATATCTAAAATATTCACAGGAAAAAAGAAAATCTGGCAGGTCAGAATTATCACATTTCCAGTATAAAATGGACAATGGACAGTTACCCACCTTTCTTTTTCCAGGTAAGGCTGGGGGGTGGAATGCCACTAGATTCACATATCAGGCTTATCAAGCTCCCTTCAGTTACCGTCAGTTGAGAGATGTCATCTGAGCCATGAATACTTGGTGACACTAAAAAAAAATGCCATGTAATTGCAGCATTTGAAATAAAACATTATCAGCCAAGAGTAAGACTCAAATGACCCTCATACAAATTTGTCCCATTATGCTCTGTAGAAGTTACAAGGGTTGTATTCTCTTGCTGACAATGCAAATCAGACCCTGGGTAGGGAATAATATACTTGCAAATGACTGCATCTATCCTTCCACCTCTGAGGTCTGGTACATGCATAAATTCTGCTTCAGGCTGACTTTTGAATGAATTTCACAGAACAAAGCTGTTTCTGTAAGTTATGTAAACTGACTACAACTCTAAGAGCCTGCCTCGTTCATGGCCTTAGCTAATAAACCTACAGGTACCACCATTAAGTAGAAAGTGACATTGAAAATTCAGCATAAGTTTTTCCTTTTAATTTTTTCTTGCATCAACACACTGGCTGCCACATCCAGCGCTAAGAACCTAATCGTTCAATTGCCCTGTGCTAGCAGAGTGCCAGCTTTTGCTCTACAGCTCCATGACTGTCAACCAGTTACAGACAAAATGGATCACTATTTTCAGTCTGATTCTCAAAGTATTAAAAAACTTCAGACCAATCACAAGGGTATGGATAATTGCCTTCTTGAAACTGGGGAACTATTTTCATCAGATGAATATAGTGTAGGTAGAGATCAAAAAAAAGCAGAGGAGAATATAGGCTGAAACTGGCAAACCTCATTAGTGAATAATTTATCAAGCAGGGGTTTTTATGCACATGACAGTAGACAGCTTCTCCTTCTAACACTTCAAACTGTATTTAGCAGAAACAAGATGTATGTGTTTCAGAATGACTGACTGAAAATGGGTTTATTGTACCATACTGGCTTTGAACCTTTATTTGCCCTGCTTCTAGTCAAAATCTTTGTGACATTCTCTGTGGAGGTATTTCTTATATTTAATGCATGGGCTGGTTCCTGGAACCAAGGGTAGCTCTCAGGATCTCACCAGTCCTCAGCAGGATACATTTCTGGGATTTGAAACTTAAAAATATGGCAAGCAGGACTTTTGGTCCCTGGGTGTAAACGAAGACTATAATTCTAAACAGTTATCCGCAGATGACTTTCAGAGGCAACTTTTGATTTCTATTAAGCTTATTTAATCGAAGCTGCTAACTAGCAAAGAATTATCCCTCCTCCAAAATCCTACTAAAACAACTTTACTGCACAAAAAACCAAATCCATAGCCCTCCAGCAGCAAATGTCCTCTGCAACCCTGCAGATCTTACAAATCTGTGGAGGGAGAAATGAGAGTTGAAGATAACATACACAGTAAATGGGTATACGCTTTAGCATGAGAAAATTTCGTGGTCTTTCATGGTACTACAATATCCGCCTCTAATTAAAACACCAGGAATGTTTCTTTTTAACACATAATGACAGTGTTCTGTAATAACATTTCAGCTTTTTGTTACAAACCCTGTTATATGATTCTAGTCCTGTGATTTCAAAGCAAGAAATTAATTTTTAATAGCAAAAAAGGCACATTTCAGATTGCGTATAGGGAGAAAATGATTATGCATAAAAAGCATTCAAAATCAATTATTAAAATAAATGTCCTAAGTCACATTCATCATGTAGCCATAAAAAAATTTCATGAAAGCTCTATGATTCAGCACCGATAACTTTGTAGAGCAAAAAAAGCAGGCAAACCAACTTTTATTTATCTGAATTTCCACACTTCAGCATTTAAAAAAAGTGGAAAGTTGGTACGTTACTTTAAATGGCATTACAGGCACAAATATGAGATATGGATATAAAACAAGTTAGTTATAATTCTAGACTACAACCATGATTGCAAACCCAACCTGAAAAAGACCTATGAAGTAGCTGGTATTAATTTAGAAGCAAACCAAAACAATGTGAAAAATGCATGCACTTTTTTTGGACTATTAAACTACAGCAAACATAATAACATCTTTCTGCATGAACCTCAGCAATTAAGTGTTTATGAATTACAGAGAATTTTAATGTCTCGCATCATAATTTCACTCTGAGCTTTGTTCCCATTCTTGGAATAAGCTTAATAAATCTTACCCCAAATATTGACATTATAGTTCTTTTCAGTTTTCCCAGCAATATTTGTCGCTTCACAAGTGTAACGGCCAGTGTCCTGTATTTGAGCTCCTTCAATCTAGGAAGAAAATGAAAACCTGGATTTCTTCTTCTTACGTTGTTATACAGGAAACTTGCAAGGAGAGGTTGCTCAGATTTCATTTTTTATGTTTACATCTGTCTCCCAAAATAGCTATAATACAGTATTACTTCTGCAAAACCTGTAGACAAACATCCAGGTGCCTATGACCTCCCTCACCTCTCATCTACTACTATTGCACCAGAGAGCCTAATGCTATCCAAACTCTAATGGGTATACCTAGTGCCTTCATGGGAGGTACAACTCCCCAGAAAACAATTGCCACCAGAGCCTGACTGCCCAGCTTACCTTCAGTATACTTCCATCTTCAGAGATGCTAAGACCTGGCTTCTTCAGCAAGGGTCGTCCATCTTTGAGCCACGTCAGCACAGGTGGGGGAATAGAATTGCTCTGGCAGAGCAGCTCCACTGTTTGGCTGATGAGCACTGAGACATTTTGCTCCTCTCCCATGATGTTTGGTGGAACTACAGCAATAAATCAAAACAAAGAACCTTCGGGCATTGCAGATTTCCCAAAGTAAATATAGAGCAGAGTTCAAAGTTTTCATGTAACAAAAACAAAATGACAGTTACCACCTTTCTGACATACAACTTAAGTCTCCTTTATATCACAAAAAGCACCAGAATAATCTTTGTTACTTACAGAATATCCCCTACAGAAGATTTATGCTAGTAAGATATCAGCTACAGAGAAACCATGTAGATAATAAGTCAAGACTAGGCAAATAATACTTCAAATATAACTAGAAAGGAAGACCACCTGTGTATAAATAATGGAGGAGTACATTCCTGCTAGAAACAAAAAAATCTGATGAGTGAAAAGGCTCACAAGACAATAATCAGGCTCAGAAGATGAAAAATGTTTTAAATTGTTCCAAAGAGTGCAAAGATGGATACATGGCTTCAAGGAGAACTCTGACTTTAAAAAAGGCTTTTCCAGAGATGCCAAATGAAGAAGACAGAAGGAGAACTTAATGGTTGAAGCCAAATGAATGGGTTAATGACTTAACCATCAAGTCATAATCTACAATTAGTTTATTGTCTGTTTTGTGTTAGATCTGCCAGTTAATTATTGCAATAATAGGCACTGAGGACTGTGTTTAGATTTGTACTATTATTTTCAAATTATGGGAAAGAAAAAAACAGCTTTTTGAATGACAGTTTTCTGTGTAGAAGGAAAAATCCTTCTGGATGTTTAAATCAAAGTCTATTAGCTGTTCTTGAACAGTGTCAAGATCTAAGAAAAACTTCCTCCCACCATTTGAAAAACCATTTGTGTTTCCACCGTGAGAAAAACAAAGCAACTGAGAACCAAACCTTGAAACACAGCAAATCAGCAATTTTCCATGGGGAAAGTGTTCATGGCTGGTGTCTTGGTTTCTGCTGCATCAGAGCCTCTGCTGCATCAGTCATTTTTCTCCTTCTTAGTAGCTGGTGCAATGCTGTGTTTTTAACTTTAGCCTGAGAACAGTGCTGGTAACACACTGATATTTTTAGTTGTTGCTAAGTAATGTTTACTCCGATCAAGGACTTTTCAGTCTCATGCTTTGCCAGTGAGGAAGAGCACAACTAGCCAAAGGGGTATTCCTTACCACAGCATGTCATGCCTAGTATGTAAACTGGAGGGAGTCACCCAGAAGGCCCAGATCGCTGCTCAGGTTGGGCTGAGCGGTGACCAATTGTATTCTCCACCCTTGTTATTTCCCTTATCATTATTGTTACTGATGGTAGCAGTAGTGATTTTGTATTGTACCTTAGCTACTGGACTGTTCTTATCTCAACCCATGTGACTTACAGTCTTTCAATTCTCATCCCCATCCCTCTGGGAGGGGGAGGAGATAAAACGGAGCGGAGTGAGCCTGCTGCTGCACGGTCCTGAGTTACCAGCTGGGCTTAAACCACGACAGCTGGAGTAAAAAATAATATGGAGGAAATATCAGGCTGACAAGATGATCTTAAATAAAAAACTTTAAGACCAAAAACTGCTTGCCATCTATGGCTTTGTATCAGTATCCATGGCTGACCAGAATGTCCTTTCAAAATGACACACTGTACCATCAGTCAGGAAATTTTCTGAGGATACTCCTCAGACAGCTTTGAGCTGTTTAGAAAACATTCCACGTTAAGTGTTTCTAAGTATTTTAGTGTCCAGCACATGCTGAAAATAACAAGAATAGTGTAGACTACCATGCCCAGCACTGCTGCTACATACCACCAGCTCTTTATCAGAGGCTTCCTCTCCTAGATCTGGTGAGCCAGTGAGACAGAACTTGGAAGCACTTGTAATGCACATCACAAGAAGTCAGGTCCCTTTGTTTGCGTCACTAACACAGGTGACTACATCAAACTGCAGAGAGTAGAAGTGATTTTACTGGGCTGCTCAAGCACAATCCAGAAGAGAATTCCCGTTCATGCCCTTAATGACATGTATATTCTTAAATCCTTGAAACAATCCATAAGGATGATCTTTCCTTTCTTATCATTCAAAACCAGAAAGCATGTTCATTGTAAACTCTTGATGCTAAGGCAACATTGGGTCAGCAGTTAAAATATTTCCAAAATAAAAGCGCTCTTAGCAATAATTACTTTGTCTGGTTACATGTACCCAGTGGGATCTTAATGCTTCTTTGTGTTCTAAGACTGTTCAGTTTGCCCAAAAAAAGTTGACTAGGGACATCTGTAAGAACCTTCATTGTCACATTTCTTTTGCTTTTTAGTTTTGCAATCCATTACTCTAGAAATTGCCTGTCTGATTGCACCAAATACGAAACAAGAAGAAGAGAAGAAGTGGAACTGTCTGTGAGAAATACTCTGGGTTTCATGCTGAACAATAATATACTGAATTAATTAGTACATGTGAGGTTATAAAGTGGTTCTCAGCAAACCAGCAATACAGTTCTCAAGATGTCCTGAAAAATAACATTAACAATAAAGCTTTGTTTTTCTTGCACAGGAAGTACTAAGCATTGCAGCTGATTTCACAGTTTGAAAACACTTTAGGGAAAAGTCTGGTCCCTGTGGATAAGAAATACAGTAACTGAAAAAAATCTATCTATCTTGCTTTCTTTGTAGAATTCACAAAGGTCTAAATTCTTTGCAAGTGTTGTGAAATTGAAAATTGGAAGCTGATCCATTACTGCAGAAGGCAAATTTATTTCCAAATGCTTTTCCATTAATTACTTTTCCTCTCAGCTAAATGAATTAAAATGTGTTCAAAAGGAAACTAAGTTTATGAAACAGAGACAGACAGACACTAAAGCATCTGTCTCTGAAGGAACAGGGTTTAAAAGTAATCTAATTATGCTCATGGTAACTATATGTTACCCAGATTGTTCCAACTCCTAGACTGGCCCAGCTCACTGCGCATTTCCAGCCATCTCAGCTCTATCTGCACTCTAGATTATTTTCTTCCTGTAACTTCTTAATTAGATTACCCATATGAGGCAAGTCCTAAGAGTAATATTAATTTTTGGTGACAGCCTCACTCAAGATGGCCTTGCAGCTGAGCTCAACCCTGGCCAGCTTCTTAGACAACAGTAATTTTAACCATGTATGATTTTTAAAACTCCAAATGGAACCTTGATATTCCTTGTTCCAGCCTATGTTAACCTTGAGCTCACTTGCCATGCCAGAGTTCTGGCTTTCTGAACTGCCACTTGCAGACACAAAAATAGCCATGACTCAAGACACAAGTATTCTAACCACTATGCGTTTAGAAGGACACCAATTCTGAAAGCCAAACTTGAAACAAATAACCTGGCCAGCTGTCACCTTAGAAACAATCCAAACTTCTAGCTTTTCTCACAAGATTTTCCAGAGTTCTTAGGATTACTATAAAGCTAGTTAGAGATTGGCAGAGCAAAAACAGGTCTCTCTCCAATGACCTACTGAAAGCAGAAGCAAAACCACAAAGGTTCTTCAACGCCAAAAGCTTCTCTCCACAGCTGGAACCGTAAGATTTCTAAAACAAGTGGCAGATCATTGTTCATCGTCATTTCACTGGTGTGCAAAACCACTGAGTTGTCCAAGGAAACTTAAAGCTTCCCACAGCCAAACTCCTTGTCATTCCTCCTGGCAGTATGTAACACTTTGGTAACTGCATATCACCAATGATCTCTAAGAATGCAGTATAAGATGACATCTCATACAAATTGCAAAAAATCAGGATGAAGATCATAAAAGGTACAAGAAATCAGAAGGAAGGATTAATTTACATGAGTTTAGGCAAAAAGATTTTAGAATTAACTTATAGACATAATTTGGAAAACTGACAAAATAGAAGAAGAGATATATTTCCTACTACTTGAAAGAGACAAAGTTGGCTGACTGGGCTCAATACGGCGTCACTCTTAGCACCAAAAAAGTCACCGCCATATAGGCAGGCATAGCAAGGCTTGAAAATGGAATGGAAACTGGAGAACTGTAAGGCAAACTCACATCGACTCATTCGGGTTCCATAAAGACAACTGAACTCTGGCCCAAATACCTCTTGCCCATGGCATCTACATGTTTTTTTACACAAACACATATTTTCTCCTATCATTTATAAATGAAACTTTATGTACTGAACTTACACATTCACTGTTGCAGCTACATTTCTTCAAGGGTACACGGAAGAACATACTTACATACTTCAATGCATGTGTATGTGTGTGCACGTATATACTTACACACATGCACACAGCTCCTCATCCCTTTGCCTTCCATTATGGGTTGGAGCCACTTTTATTCAATGTTGCTAAAGGTCTGGGCCACAGTGTGTTTAATTAAAGATCCACAAACGGTTCTCATGACCAAAAAAACAATAGAGATTTGTCAGAAAATCTCACCATAAACTCTGAGATCAGTATCTCTTTGGCTCTCGCCTGCAGCATTGACTGCAACACAAGTGTATTTTCCCGTGTCACTAATCTGAGCGCTAGTCAATGCCAGGACTCGCCCCCCGGAGAGAACCTGCAAGGAAAGCATGACACATTCAGAATACATGCCTTGATGTAAAACACAAATAGAGAGAACTATTAGGTTTCATTTCAAAATTAAATGCTTGTTTTGCCACAGCTTCCCTCCATCACTCTCTTCCTTACACTCTTCCCTGCACTCTGTTGTTCCCTTTTGATTGAGATTTGCACAAGTGGAAGTCTAACTCCATGCAATTCTGTAGGGAACTCTTGGCATTCACACTCTTTGCAAGATCTGGACATTCCTCCCTCTTACCAGTTTTAAACATTCTGTCACATCTTTTGTCTGTGCACAATTTTCCCCATTTTCCTTTCAGATCAAAATTAGATCAAATTAGCTTTCAAAAAGCAACCATGCCGTCTCATTTTAACTCTGAAATATCTCCTTATATTAGCAGTTGGTCTTTTGTTTTCTGAATTACTATTTTGGGTAATTAGGTATTACATGATCTTGAGCTCTGTGGATTTCTTCAGCATAGAAATGTGGTCCAATTTCCTCTTCTTGCCAGAAGTGAAAAATTCGTTGATGCGAACTCTTAATACAAAAAATCAGCTGAAATGTACACCTTTTTTCAATATATCTCTATCTTCCACTTCATACAGTAATTACTGGAGCTAAACTTGCACCAATAATCTAGAGCAAAAGGCCTCACACTGTCATTCTAAATCCTCTTATTTACTCTGTTTCATTAAACTGCACCAGCTTAAAAGTCTCCTACCACAACAGGAAACAGCACAGGTAGCAGGATTTGGACCTAGTACCTGGAGTCCATCGCTAAAGCTGGAAACAGGGCTACCATCTTTTAGCCATGTCAAAATAGGTGCAGGGATGCCTCTTGCTTCACACTCCAGTCGCACTAGATTATTAACCACCACTGTCACCGTATTATCGCTGCTACCAGAGATTGATGGTGGGACTGAAAAAAGAAGAAAACAAAGCTGTAACAGCTATGGAAGGGCATAAATCACGATGAGATTAAACAGACTTCTTATTTTTGCACAGTATTTCTCTTTCTGCAGAGAACTATGGTGTTGGAATGATTTCTCATTTTACTCCTAGTGAATTCATGTCATTTGCTTGCTCTGTGCCAAAACCTGCTCTTTCCTTACATAAGCAGCTACATAGCTTCAATAAAACTACTGTGAGCAAGGTAAGCAGAACTGGGCCCACAGCCCAGAGGACAGCTGTGAAACTCAGGAACCACAACATAAAATAGAAAATATTCCCTCAATCTCTTATAATATTCCATTTAGACCTTGTGAAAGGCATTAAGAGTGGTAGGGATTAAGGAAAGAAGTTTATAATATAAACTGCATAAATCAAATACATACACAGAGTAATAGATTGGCCTTGCAGAGCATATGTGAACATTTACCAGATTAGACTGTATAACATCTGCCTGTCTGATGATAAAAATCATCTTAATGGAACATCTCAAAACACTTACTATAGGTATACAGTCTAGCAAATTTTGCAGGGCTATGTTAAAAAGGGAGACAAGAAGTATTTAAAAAGGGAGATGTTTCATTTATCAGGAGAATCAAAACAATTTAATTTGCTCCTACTACTAACAACTTAGTAATAAAGCTTTAGAGTCAGGATCAGTACAAAACTTAATACTCCTAGAAAGAGATGAGAATGGTGTGATCTTCTAATACATATCCGATGTGAGGAAAACACATGTATAAAATTCTGTACTGAAAATAGATTCATTAATAAATTCATCAACATCTAACAGCCTGTAACTCGGTCTACCTACTCTTAGATAAATCCAGTAATAGCAGAAATGACAGGGAAAAAAGCAAGTGTGATTTAAACATCTTTTTTTTACCTTACGTATATGCACACAGTTCCCCTATTTCAGTACAATGGCATTCATTGTTCTCAAATGGCCATAAATGTTATAGTACTGAGAAAGAAGTGGAAAAAATAATACAATGAAATCATACGAATTTAGTAAACTGGAATTCAACCTGCTTCTTTCAGAAGGCCTGCCCAGTTTCATTTAGTGTTTAGCCTGCAGTATCAAGCACTGTTTTTAATGCAAAAATCATCTGATGATTTCTACCATAGCTACTGCATCCACAACACTATTAACAACAGAAGCTGCTAAACGATGACCAGTAACCATCCAACACAGGTGCTCATTCACAATGCCAACTGCCACCCAGAAATCCAGAGCAGACTTTCTGTAAATGCAGCATAACTTTTGGTACTTGACACTTCAAAGTCTGTTCTCTATTTAGTAATCATTCTTTCTTCTATTAGGGAAAAAAACTCAAGTTTTCTGAAACTCACAAACTCTTAAGTAAATTGGATAATGAACTTGTTCATGGTAAATTCAAAGAGCACTTCATTGTAAACTGGACACAACACAAGGTAAATTAAGTATGTTTATGGATAGGTGTTTCAGCTTCCTTTGATGCAATTAGTTCTGAATGCAACTGCACAGTTCCCCAGAAAACCCTGGACATACCTACTGAAATTCTGCCACCCATAAAAATACACACATATACTTAAGAGTTATTTTTCAGTTTAACCAGAATAATGAATTTAGCTGTAAATATTTCCTGCAGATTAGTCACTGGGTGGGGCTAATTGCCTTTGACCATGTCTTGATCTCTCAGTTTTTCCCGTGATGATAATTAATTCCGTGGAAATATACTGCCCAACTCATTATTTGTTAATTAATAGGAATGACATACTCTGTGTGCATCTCAGCTGGGGACACTGTGCCAAATTTGGGCACAGTTTTGCTTGGGAGACTTCCACAGAAAACCAGCCACATGCATATGCATGTATCAAAGATAAGAATTTGGATTATGGCTGCATCCAAAAGCCACTGAAATCAGTGGAAAAGCTCCAATTTGGCTTTTGATTAGGTCTCCCATGTCTGCAAACACCCACACTTTCACTTCATCTTACTAAACAGTACATTTTTCTTTAAGACTCTTGGACTATGATTTGATCTGTGTCCTTTCTTTGTCTGCTGTGAGCTTTAAAGTCATCTACAGGAAAACCCAGCAGTTGCAAGGCCTTCAAACTGATGAAGTGATAACATAAATACTTCTTCCACAAATCTGTTATCTCTGCTCATTCTTCTTAGAATCGACATCCTTCACCATATTTTCCTAATTCAAAACATATATTCTAATGTAACTGGAAAACAGAAGAGTGAATTTCCTTCCCTTTGACCCCTGCCATGTCTCTTCAGCATGATGGTGTGGTGAATGACAATAAGTCTGCTAACCAGACATGGAACTAGATGATCTTCAGGTCCTTTTCAACCCTAATTATTCTATGACTCTATGACTGTATGTAAGTGTTTTTCGTAAGTACTATAATACTTACCATGAACCTGAAGACTGTAAAACAACTCAGCTGTGCCTGCTGTGTTGACAGCCACACACTTGTAAACACCAGTGTCAGAGATCTGAGCACCCTCAATCTGCAGAACCTGCCCTCGATTCAGAAAAGCAGTGCTCCCAGCACTAGTAAGTGGCCGATTGTCTTTGTACCACGTGATAGCTGCATAATGAAAGGAAAAATGGAAAAGATGCTGAAAGTACTCACTTTACAAACAAGAGGACCAAATAGGCTTCAAACTTTCCTTTAAAGTTTTCAGATACATAACACCAACATTTACAAACCAATAGAAATGTTAATCATTATTAATAACAAAAAAAAAGTTAGAAAATGAGGAATCTGTAACTGTGCAAAATACTGACTACACCCACAGATTTCGATAGCAAACCTGACATTATCATGCATGTGCATCAGATATTTATGAAAAAATGTTCTGAAGTTAAAAAAGTATCACACAAATCGTATTTATAGGGGATTTACTCATCTCATACCAAGGTCAACAGCAGCTGTTTAAAAACACACAATAATATATATATTTTTTCACCATTTACTATGAAGTATTGCTACATTAAACTGAACCACCTACAAAAGTTTACAGAATCAAAATGCAAACAACCAAATAAAAGTTCAGATGGCAGGCTGAAAAACTGAAAATAAACACCAGAAAACTGGTGCTCTATAGGAACTTGATAACCACCAAAATCTGAGCACTTATTTGTGCCTCAGCCAAAAGATGGCACCCTCCATCAGTCAAATGTGTAACTAATGTTTTACCGGGATCACTTCACTATTCAGTTAGATGAAACAGCTACTTGCAGAATAATTTTCTGTAACACATAAGTTTTTTGCAAAAGACTCATATTCAAGAAGTAATCTGGTCTGACTGATAAATAAGACTGCACACAATCTTCTCTCTTTTTTACTGTGGTGTTGTGCTATCACTTTTTTTACCTAATGTTATGTCTTGGCACTAGAATGTGGCATCACATCCTACATAGAAGAGGTGACCAAACTGTTCTTATTGTATAAATTATCTGAAATGCATCACTGTAATTGTTCTAAAGTAATTGTTGTTTCTAAAGTAATTATCAATTTGCAGAGGAAAAAAAGATGCAGGGGAGCAAGAATGGAAAAAGGATATAAAATCCTTATGTTTTTATGACATTTTTCTTAAAAAGGTAGAAAAAGTAAACCTGTATAGTCATCTGAAATTTAGTAATACCTTTCTTCTGAAAATGTTACTGTCATCAGCGCAAGTTGCTATAAATTAGATATAAGCTATTAGAAATACGCTATTCCCCAAGTTTTGCTGTACAATAATTAACACAGAAAATTGTTCTTATATCAACACGGAATTTTGTATTTCATCAGAAGAAGGTGGAAACAAAAAACACACATTGAAATAGAGAAGGAAAAAAATTTTTCTCCACACATCTCAAAAACCATCAAAGAGATTAACTGTAAAAAAAGACCTGATCCAAGAATTCTAGCACTGAAAGAATCCCAACAATGAAATAACTAAAATCCAGAAAATCCAGACTACTTTATATGCTTTCCAGTTCAGAAAAAATTCAACAGATTCATCAGTCTAAACAGAAGCCAAACTCCTTGAGCTCCACTTGCGTAAACATATAGGATTTCTACAGGAAACTTGAAAAAAAATAAAAAAATGTTGCAACTCCAAGAAAGTGTGAGAAAAATAAAACATGGTGTAATTTTGGCTTAAATTTGAGAGGGACCCAGAAATTCATATGTGTAATTTATCATCAGTGCAAGCCAAAGAAAGCACTGTACACACAAAGAAAACTTACTCATTTTCATTTGCAAGTGACTCAGACCAAACAAAAAGCTTCCTATTAATATCAGTAGACTTTAGATAAGGTCTCAGACATGGCCACACTTGACAGGCACACTCAATCCTCAAGGCATTGTTTAAGTCTGCCCTACAGTATAAATTATTGACCTGACAGGAGGAGAGAGTGGATGTGTTTAAAACTGATTTAGAAGAAATCTAACAGTACTCTTGCCTATAGACAGGCCATCACTGTACACAAGGGAGTGGATTACCCTTCTGTTTCTCACTTGTTTCGTTAAAAATTTTGGGAATTACTTATTTTCTTAATAATTACTCCACACCTGTTGATATATTAACATTTTCTATTATGCATAGTGTTTAATAGTTTCTAGCTAGCTTAAATGCCACAGAACTAACTTCATGTTCAGAATATCCATTTTTTTCAAAGGACACATAAAAGTGAAAACCTTTTATCAGATATGTTTCATGTTCTTAAAGGTGCATGTGCATACCTGGCAGAGGGTTCCCAGATGCTCTGCATTCAAGATGGATTGGATTATTCACCACAACTGTTTCATTTAACATTTTCCCTGCATCTTCCAGACTGGGTGGTTCTGGGGAAAGACAAAGGCATCAGATTTTCATTAATTCAGCCACCCAGCTAGCAAAACATCTGATCTCAAAAGTAATCTGCCCTCCGAGAAACTTTGGGCAATGAACTGCATAAGCTTCAACTGCAGGATGGCAAAGGAATTTCTCAAAAAAGTTCATCTTTAACTTAGGATGACTCTCTAATTACATAACCTCATTAGTGTTAATTATACATCAATTTTATTTCTTTTTTTCAGGAAAAATAACACTTAAAATGGACTTGCAGGAAATGGGTGTACAAAGCAGAACAGTAATTCTTCTAATGCGGCAAGCTCATCTTAATTGGACTGGTAAAATTAAACTGAATATTGCAGACGACTTTAACAAAGCCAGACTCTTTACTAAAGTTTCTACATTTGAAACATGACAGAAACACCAGATAATGACACTTTGAACATAAAGGCTGAGAGCAAAAGAGATATTTATGAGCATGGGACTTATACTAAAATTAACTATGATCTTACACCATAGAATAAGATGGGAGTGTTTTCTCTTTCTAAGTCTCATCCATGGAGATATTGCAATCTCTCTTCATTTCAGTTGAATATTTTCCAGTTACTGAGGCAGTTTGACAATTAAAGTCAACACAATCATGCTCATCACGAGCAGTTTGCCACAGTCCATTCCTACACCTCCTGAGGATTCCTGCACCTCCTTTGAGGATTGGGTCACATCAAGAATACACATACTTTGTGACAACTTTGGAGGCAAATATGCAGAAATCATGGTGAAAGCGTTTATTAAATTCATATGCAATTCACATGCAAACAACATTTCAAGTTTCCCTGATTCTATTTTTATTTTTTTTTAGCAGCAAAATAAAATTCCTTTTAAGCAGTCTGACAAAAAAACTCAAAACCAAACCAAAACCCAACCTCTCTTAAAAGAATGTTTCTTTCTCAGAAAAGTCATTCCTGTAAAATTTCCCCATTGCAATGTCATGGGGAATACCATTATCCCCAGAAGACTTAAAATCAAATCAATAATACCAACAGTGGCATGTCGTATCTTGACTCAGAATGCATCCACCTTCTGAGTGGTGGGTTAGTGGCAATGTGTTTGGCTTCTTGGAGTACCTCTGAACAGAAGGGTTAACTGTGAAGGCATTCAGAAGAAAGCCAAATCCCAAGAAAGACAGCTTTTGCCCTCACTTCTTACTAATGCGGTGGGACAAAGAAAGAAAACTGAAAGATAAATGTGCAGAGACAACAAAAATGACAGATAGCTTAAAATAGAAGGGAATACAAATGTACAAAAGCTGCCTTAAACCAGCCACATTTAGCTTCTAACTGGAGGCAGAAACATTACCATGCACATGAAGCCAAACGTGTTGTTGGGCTTCTCCCGCAGCATTTGTTGCCACACAAGTGTATTGGCCAGCATCTTCTAGCAGGGCCTTGACAATTTGCAGAATACGGCCTGAAGACTCCAGCTGTACCAAAACAGAGAGCAGGGAACCGCTTTACACAACAATCCCAGACAGAGGCAATAAGCGTAATGGCAAAGCAGATGTTTACGCTGAATATAGCCAGTCTCATCTTTCTTCTAACCTTGGGCTAGGTTATTCATGCAAGAGGTGTCCTGGCAGTTCAAAGGACTTCAGTGCTCCTGGGACATCAGGATTATTAGCTGCACAGCTGTAAGGAAACCTAGATGGCAGAGGGACAGGCAAGCAAAGTGAAGACTGCAGGCAGAGAGAGATGCTGTTGGCAAGATATCAAAAACTGCTCCAGCCTGAAGTAGATCAAAGCCATTACACGCACTAAACCTTAAAGCATGCAAGCACTGGGAAGGGCTGTTCATTGAAAGTCAGAAACTCCGTGAGAAGGGAACTTATAGGTAGGTGCTGCAATGGCAGTGTCTATAGAAAAACTCATCTAATCCTGCCTCACAGTCACAAGTAGGTAGAGTCACTTTGTAACTGGCAAACAACCATACCTTGAAGGTTAAAGTACAACTAAAAGAAGCCACATGATGAATTTACAGTCATGGACTCTTCTGATGGGATTCAGTCTACTGAACACTGCTATTCAATCTGAGATACTGTCCTACACAGGTAAAAAGCCCACTGCTACCCAGGATTGATCTTTAGCATCTTTATATCACAGCATGAGGGAAGCAAAAGGAAAAGAAGCACTAACATGTATAATTTATTGTAACTGTCTTTCATGGTTTGGATCCCATAAAAGAGTAGTGCTTACTCTTATATTTCCTCTGGCTATGTTTACTGGTTGACCATCTTTTAACCAAGTTATGGAAGGGCTAGGAATACCATTGGCTATGCACTGCAGTGTCACAGGCTTGTATATCACAACAGCTCTCTCAGAAGTCCCAGCTGATTTGATAGTTGGAGGAACTGCAAGAAGCACCAGAAACATAAATTAAGTATCATTTGAACATATGCATTTAAATATGTAGAAGCAATATCCCACAGGTAAAAGCAGCTCTACTTTTATTTTATCTACTCTCATCATAAATAAATAGATGTTTACAGAAAATTTGAGCACCTTCTTGCTAGAAATATAAAATATAGACAGTCTGCTGTTTCTCCTCCTCTCAAGTAACCTACCATGCACAGTAACATCAAATTCCTTTTCATGTTTTCCTGCCTTATTTGCAGCCACACATTTATAGCGGCCAGTGTCTGACACTTGAGCTCGAGAGATGAGAAGTTTTTGTCCATTTAATAAGATCTTGTGTCCAGATCCCTCTTCAACTGGTTGGCCATCTTTCAACCACCTAACAAAAATAAAGTACAGTCTCAGATTCCTATGAAAGTAAGAGCAACAACACTACTAAAAAATGTACAATACTATTAAACAGAATGTCTTGGTAACTGCATTTCTAGGAAGGTTTGGAGATGTAGGTAGCATTCTGCTTTTCTGAATGCCACAGACCACAATGGTTTATCAGATGTAAGCAGGATAGAGGAACATGCACTAAAGAAATCAGAAAGGTAACAGGTAGGAAGCAGTAGTGAAAGCTGCTACCACCAACAGAGGCAGGCAGAAATCTTCAAAGCAAAACCAATCACTGGTGGCTGATGAGAAGTGCACTGTTGCATTAGCAAGGGAATAAGAGTTTTGTCAGATCTTGTTATCTATCCTAATCGCCAGGATGTGCATATTGGCACAACATACCAAACTGCTTTAAAATAAAAACCTGATCCTGCCATGTGTGTTCCTGATGCTGTCTTCAGTGGAGCCAGGAGTTTGTCCTCCATGCATTAACTAAACAACGTGGACAGTTCATAAAGACTACCTCCAAGCTCACCTAATCAACTAGCTTTTTTTTTTTTTTTTGGGGGGGTGAGGGGGTGGGGGGGTGTTTTTTTTCTTTTTTTTCTATTGTCAATCTCCTTACGTGATAGTTGGTGAGGGTGTCCCTGTTGCTGAACAATCTAATTCCAATGGGCTATAGAGAGCCACAATGTAGTCCAAGAGCTCATCTCCACCTTCCACAAATGGCGGCACTGTAAGAAAGAAAAAATCCATCAAAACCAACATTTAAGGATCAGAAATACCACAGAATCATTGAATAGTTTGGGCTGAAAGGAACCTTAAAGATCAACTATTTTCAACCCCCCTGCCGTGGGCAGGGATACCTTCCACTAGACCAGGCTCCTCAAAGCCCTGTCCAGCTCAGCCTTGAACACTTCCAGGGATGAGGCAGCCACAACTTCTCTGAGCAATCTGTTCCCGTATCTCACCACCGTCACAGTGAAGAATTTCTTCCTCATATCTGATCTAAACCTACACTCTTACATCTTAAAACTATTAAAGTCTATCTCAAATAATAATGCTAAAACCAAAATAATCTTGAAATCTATCTCACTTTGGGCATGCACTGATTTGTAGATCATTACGAACCACTGTTACTTTTTGAAGGGAAACATCTACCCAATGATATTGTGCAGCTTCAATTCACTCTTATAATACTTTTTCCTTCTTTGTTTGGGTTTTTTTCCAGAGTCTGTCAGAACAACCTTGTGAATGGGAAGGGGGGTGGGATGGATGACAGGGGACAGGATGACTACAAGGGACTTTTAGCACCCTTTGTCAGCAGAATGAGAAAATAAGGGTGCAGAAGACCCTCTTTCATGTCCTCTTCACCTTATCTCATGCGCCTGCAGGAGTGGGCTAATGAGGAAGCACTGCCATACAGCTCCTCTCAGCTCTTTCACTGTCCAGGAAGACCACTGAGATATACCTCAAGCAGCAGAATGGATGTTGTACATCTGCATGCAATAGTATGTAATGTTCTTCATGACAACAGTTCAAAGCCTAAAAATCAAGTTCTTAAATAAACCCTTCCATGTCACAGAGTATGATTAATATTTGTACAATTCATTTACCTAGAGACATACAGAAGGGACTGCTGACAGGCAGACTTTGGTAATGGAGCAAAAAAAAGAAATAAATCTTTTCCAAGAAAATGTTCAAATTTTGCATATTATCCAAAATTAAGAGAAAAGTGTTCTCTCCCCAGAAGCAACTACCCAATGCTATTTTTAGCAGATATCTTTCATATCTACGATATTCTTCTATGAAGGCAAGTTAAAAGAATTGTAAAGGTTACTGAGAATAATATTTACCTACCACATGCACAAAAACTCTCTAAGAACTAACCTGAAAAGTACGAATCTTTAAAGTGCCCTGTAACCCTGGAGAGAAAAAGTGTGCAGTGCCCAGAGTTAACTAGATACGTAGGTTGTCTAACAGATCTCCATATAACAATACCAATAAAAATAAAACCATAATTTTTTAGGTTAATGGAAATCTGATGAATAAGTATTTCTGTTGCTCACACACCTAAGATATCAACTTCATATTTGATTTCTTCTTCTCCAGCTATGCTTGTGGCCACACAGATATACTGGCCCCGGTCAGCCTCAATGGCATTCAGAATTTCCAGCTTCTTCCCACCAGATACAAAGTGGAGGTTGTTGCTTGCTTTCACAGGCACACCATCTTTTAACCAAGTAAGGAGAGGTGGAGGGTTGCCAGCAGCTTTACACTCCAGCGTCAGTGAATTGCCAGCAACCACCTGTCTGTTCTGGATTGTGTCAGCATCACCCTCAATTACTGGAGGGACTGTAGAGAGGAAAAAAGTATATTGCAAGCGATTAATTCTAGAGCTAGAAAATGTATTAAGAGCAAATGGGTTAGTTCCTCCCCACACACTTGCGCTCTATATGCCATTATGTCACGCGTAGTTTCATGTGAGAATTTACTGCTGGGGCAAGCCAAGACAAAGGGGAAACAGAGAAGTCTGTTGAGCTCAGTATTGACCAGTTGAGGATCTGCAGGGCTTTGAGATGAAAGAACTAAATACGGTCTTAAAACAGTACACTGAAGATCCTACCCAGCGTGACTATTTCAGGTAAGTGTTGTTTACATGGAGAAGAAATAGTTTTGATGCTTCACTAAAGCATGGTATCAAGGCCTGTGAAGTCAAAAGCTTTTCAAGAGTCACATTAAACACACAGTGTAAAGCTCCTTCTACGTAGTCTTGCTAACAAAGGCCAGTTTTTACATTCAGCTATTGACTGCTGTGTGCCCTCGACAGAACTGCAAATGTTGCTGATGTTACAGAAGCAGAAAAGCTTTTATTATGCTTCCTGTAAAATGACAAATAACCAAGGTCAATAAACTCTCACTTACTGTAAACATCCACATCATACATTTTCTCAGCAGCTCCAGCAGCATTGGTCACACGGCAAGTGTACTTTGCAGAATCTGACACTTGGGCATGAGGTATCTGCAGGAATTGCCCTCTATCCACATACAGAGCTTGGGGGTTGGAAATAATTGGGTATCCATCTTTGTACCATGTAATGGTAGGAACAGGGATTCCCTTGGTTTCGCATTCCAAATTTATAAGGTTGTTGAGAAGCGCTGATACTTCTGTAGTAATATTTCCTCCTTTAATACTAGGAGGGACTATTTCAAAGACAAAACAACATTAAATCCTTAGTACACAAGTCCGCAGATTTAAATGGATTACACATTAGAATGCTGTAAGAATAAAAAAATTTTAGCTTAATCAGATTGCCAACCCTTCCTGCTGTTTTTCGTTCTTTTTTTCTTTTTTCCCCAGCAGAGTTATACATTGTCTGTACATTCTATGCACACACAGAGTGCAAAATATGAAAAGAACACAACATAAAGGGCCACCATGTATTTAAGAAACAAGTGCAACACTGAGGTGCACTGCTGCATTGCTGCCTCCCTAGTGGTACCTGGAAACATCTACCTTCTAGGGTCCCACATTTGCGAAGTTAGGACAGCTGGGCCTCCATGTGTCCTGCCATGCATTTGGTTATGGCTCTGCCTCTTCCCTGTCTCTGAAGGGTGAAAAGCCATTCCTGTACACCCTGGGAGGTGCATCTTTGCAACAAGAAACAACCTGCTATTTAAAGTACCAAATACAGTTATTGCCTCTACAACTGCAGTGGGAAATGCTCAGTACTTCAAACTTCCAAAGATGAAGTCAGTCACTTTAAGACTAAATATGAGCTTAGCAGTCAAGCTTTATTCTTCTGCTTTTGAAACTTCTGGCTCGTGATCATTTCCCTTGCTTGCTAGGCAGCAGTACTCAGATTTTTCTAGCAAGCAAGTTCTCGTGTAAATCAGCCAATATGAAGAGTTCGTAAATCTCTGTAGAAGTAATAAAAACACAGAGCAATTGGCAACAACTGAATTTATGATTGCTGAAAGTACTAGACACATGTGGCAGACACATTAACTCCTCCATTGCCAAACATGTTCAGTATATCCTCGACTTCCACTATTTCTGTAGTGTTCGTTTTAAAATGCTACTGCAGAACTGTAAAGCAAAGTGTCAGTGAATGGATCTACACCTATGAGATGGGTCTTGTAGATTATCAAACCATGATGAAATAGTTTTCCAATTATATACACAAAATACACAAACCTAAATATACACAAAAATACACAAACCTAAAAAAACATGCTGAAACACACCCAGTTCAAAGGCAAACGCCTTTATCAGCAAATCGGGAACAGTTCTAGCATGGTATTTTGGGAAAATTTCAAGCCAAAAGTAGAGCTAAACAACTAAAACATAGTAAGAACTAGCAAAAATTGATGTATACATTCCTCACTTACTTTGTCGGCAGCCAAGTTTAATGCGAAATTTAAAAGTAAAGAGATATTCAATTCTATTGTCATAAATTCACCTCTTTTGTCTGAGGAATCTGAAGGTCTACTCATCTGCAAGGATTTTATTTGTGTGAGATTTTTTACTCCTCAAATCTCACAGCAGCCAAAATTGCCTGTAAATCCTTACAGCACTTTCTTTGTTTCTGATGCAAAAGTCTTCACTGGGACTGGTCTTACAGTCATATTACTGTGCATGTGATTGCTCCATGCTTCAGAAACACCTCATGTAAGGGAAATAAAGTATAATAATTTCACAGTTATCAGAAGAAAAGACACACAATCTTCAGAAACAAATCCATAGCAAACAGGGACTCATCAGCTTAAGGCTCACAGATCCAGATTCCTACCCTTCACACTCCAGGCACTAGTGTGTTATGCCACCTATAGATTTCTGTATTTGTTTCCCCCTAATTTCTGCTAGCACTGTACTCCATCAATTTTCAGGTCACACTAGGCTTCCACATCTTTTTTGCCTTCCAAACTGAAAAATTTTTCCCCATCTTCTTTGAAGTCCTTCTTCAAAACCTAGCTCTTCCTTCTTCCATGAATTTTTCACCTCATTTTCTCTCATCTGATAATAGCCTAACTTACATTAAGCTTATCACAGGAACTGACTGTTCTCCATGTCTTTGGTAAGACTCCACTGCTTTCAAAAACACAAAAGTATACCCAGTGTGCTATAAATCTCATAAAAATAATAATAATTATGTTAACAAGGTTATATTCATGCTAGTGCTTCTCTTCCAGTTATAAATGACCTCACTTGATAGAAATGACGTTTGCACCAATTTAAGCAAGATGACATGCCACACTATCTGAAGGTTATCTGGAACATTCTTTTTCAAAGACTATTGTGGTCTGATTTTTACTGGTTTTGCACTTTGCTTTACACTTTTGCATTAACTCTAACTTATTCCTGGCTGAATTTACTCCTAGTACGAGGTTTAGAAAAATAAGACCATGAGTGTATTAAAATCTTAATTAATTTTCCTCTCCCTAAGATCAAAATAATGAAGCTAATGTGTTAATAAAATAAGCAAGTTGAAACTAATTAATTGCAAAGTTTGAGAAGGCCCTTCAAGACTCTTGGCTTTCACAAATTAGAAACTAATAAAATCACAAAAAAACATAAACACTACTTTAAGACCAAACTTGCAAAGAGTACATCCATACTTATCTTCACACATACAAACACTAAAAAAGATCACTTTGTGAGCAAGCATTAAGTTATGTTTACATACAAATTTTGCAGGATCAGAGCCTTACTTTGTATATGTCTGAGTATCTCCATTCAAAAAAGAAATCTTATGAGTAAAATTAAAGGATCTTCTAGAATTTGGCATTCTATAAACTTACCATGGATGATCAGCTTGACCTCCTTAACTTGTTTGCCAGCAGCATTGGTGGCACTGCACTGATAACGACCTTTGTCAATCCTTCGCGCATTCTTTATATGTAGAACTTGGTCTTTGTCCTGAAGCTCAACATTGGGATCACCCAAAAACAAGGGCCTGGAATAAAGATTATTTTGCTTCACAGAACTATGACCACATGCTTTCAACATTAATTTAAGCAGACAGTAGTAAGAAGGGGTCCTTTATCAGCAGTAATTGTACCATTAATATGTACCATTTAGCACTAGAGTAACGGCATTAATCTGAAGACCATAAAGTGACAAACTACTATCATTAACTTTATTCCTAATTTTTAGAATGAACCAAAACATAGAAGTACAGCCAGAGGCCCACTACTAACCTCAGTTCCTTTTTCTAATTAAATAGGTCACAACAGTCGTTTGCTGATAACAAAATGTTTATAGGTGGAAATGTCAACATATCAAACCAAAGCTTAAGGAATTGTCACATCAGAATATCTGTGAGTACTAGCCAATGTCTATGCTGAACTACACTGTTAAATACCAATGCTGTTTAAAAAAAAACACAGCCCATTTTGGCTTTCAGCTAATCTTTAAGCCATCATACCATATTTGACATGGGTATGGTCTACCAATGAAAAAATTATGTCAGCAAAACAACTGTATTTTAACTGATTCTATATTTAAAATAATCCAGACAGAATAAACACAAATAAATGGCTACGATTATCAAGCTTCAAGCATTTTCTGGCTTCAAATACCATAAATCAGCTTAGCAAGTGCTGATGTCAGTTATAGGACAGTTCATGAATAAAAGCAGGATGCTAACTTTTGGTTAAAGAATTTGCCACTTCACACCCCCACTAATTATAGCCAATGACAATAACTCAACACTAAGTAGTTGAAAGCAGAGCTTACTCTTACGTTACACCTTCACCCTCTATGTTCTAAGGGAGGAATAACCTAAACACAAACCCCAAAAGCTATAATATACTTACTTGCCATCTTTGAACCAGTGAATGTCAGGAAAAGGGAAGCCTTTGGCTCGACATTCCAGACTGATATGCTGGTTGAGGAGGACTGAAATTTCTCCAGGGGTATCAGCAGCTATTATACTTGGTGGAACTTTTAAAAGACAAATATTACAGGAAGAACCTTTATTTAGACAGGGAAGGTATGCTATGAAACTGGAAGAAATGCAGTAGTGAATAATAGTATTTCCTTGAAACAACTTTAGTTTTCACTGCAAAGTGACTTCTGTTAGATCACATCACCATTTCTACCATGACAAGCACTTCCACACTTGTGCTGGTGAACTCTAAGATGACTCTTACACACCCAAAATACAAAACATAGCACAAAGACCAAAATCCAGAAATGAAAACCAATGTTTTGTCTGTGTCACTACAAGAATGGTAAATCTTAGGTATCCAAAAGCCATCATGATGAGCTCTTTGACAGCCAATACTTTATGGGCAGTGAGAGGAAGAATCTATCTATAATGAATTTAGATTTATTGGTTTCTTAAATATCAACTGGTTTTCACAGCACCAACTTGGAAAAAAAACAAACAAACAAACAAAAAAACAAAACCAAAACCCAACCAAGCAAAACCAGTCAAACAAACCCAAACCAAACCCCAAACAAAACAGAAACCCCACTCCGCCCTGAAAGAAGCCCCGTGGAACTAACCTAATATATCTAGGTTAAACAGCTTCTCAGAACTTCCTGCTATATTTATGGCTTTGCATGAATATTGTCCAGCATCATCAGTAGTAGCTTTAAGGAGCTTCAGTATCTTCCCACTGTGCAAAATCTGTAGAGTACTGCTTTCCACAACCTTAAAAGAACCCAAGACATTTGACTTGCATGATCGAAGTTACATCAGCCAAATATCACAGCTGGATTTTTATAAGAAAATGATAGGTTTAGTCTAAGGATAATGTGTTTCCCCTTTCAGTTACAGCACTAATCTCTGCAATTTCTGCAATCTATTCAATATGACTTGCAGCTCAACATACAATAAGGAGTGGGAAAACCAGAGGAATTCTTCATTCGTAAGTAAATGGTCAGCCACAAAGGTGCATAAAGTGGTCTCTCCTCATTTAAACTATCACTTATCAGCTTCAAGTAGAAGTGTAAGTCTCAAGAATAATCCTGAGGAATTCAAATAACCTCCAAGAGTTCTTATTTCTCCATCTATAGAATGAAGAAAATACAATTATTGGTCCCCCTTGTAAGGACTCTGGCATTTGCAATACTGGAAGATTGCTAAGTCTAATTCCCAGGGGAATCATAAAAATAAAGAGTTTACTTTTGACTTATGGAACAGCTGAATGAATGGATTAGCCATATGTAGCTGGCTTTCTGTGTGAGTGATCTTAGCGCAGTTTAAATATACATAGAGGCATGTATGAGCATTTATTTTAAATGAGTTCTCATACCAAGCACTCAAAAGTCAACACATAACTGGCTGATGATGGCTATGTTACTTCACTTAGGTTAATCATACAGACCTGGATATCTTCTTTATACCAGGAGATGATGGGGAACGGGTTACCAGATACTTCACAGAAGAGACTTACAGGGTGATTAACAACTACAGATGTATTCGTCACTTTTTCTTGATCTCTAATTTCAGGAGGAACTAAAAGGAAGCACACAGTCATGTATTAAGCCTCCTATTCCAGTGATTTTCCACTTCCTCCTTCCTCCCCAGTCATGAACCACTGTAATCTGAATTTCTTAGGCCCTTTTCGTTCCCTCCCCAGCTTTCCATTTGCCTCTTGGCTCTGGATGTATTTCCTTGTGTCCTTTCTTCACTTTCTCAAAAAACAGAGTCTCCTGCTGCCCAGAATTCCAGGGAAATTAATTCAAATGCAATCACCATCAACATGTCAAGAGAATTATCTTAAGATTTAAATTTAATTTTATTTAAGCTTAATCTGAAAATATCATGTTATTTGCTTAGCATATAAAGGAAGCAGATTCCAGAGAGACACCATTCCTCTTCACTGTTTCAGTCATGCCCAAGAAGATCTGCCCATCATTTGTTCCATTATGAATGCAAAGAGAATGGTTTTATGTAGTGGATTAGAAGGTTCAGACCCCCCTGATGAGCCCTGCTGGCATAAAATGGAATTCCTCCTTTTCTCTGGATAAAGATAAGAATATAATCCTGCTCAGGCATCAGAGCCCACTGTCATGGGAAGTGAATAAGGCTGGAAAAAAAGCACTTTGTAAGAAACAAAATGTCAAAACATATCCCAAGTCCACCTGTCAAGTTTTTGTTTTCCAATTGGGATTCAGGATTATCAGGAGCAAGAATTCTCCTGTGTTCATTCTGATAAAAAACTTTTCTCATATTTATATGAAATGCAGATCTATCCCTCAATCTTTAATTTCTACAGCACAAAAGTCTTCATTTGTTATATGCATTAAAGTTTTCAAGTACAACGAGAGCCCTCTACCAGTGAGAACACACTTAGCTCTTTGAGCAAAACAGATGCTTAGTGCACAGTAACAGAGAAGAGGAACAATATAAAAAGTATAGAGTATCAGAGTAATAGAACTGCAAGTACACAGGCTAGATTTTATAATTTAGCTGTACATGGACAGGTTTGTGGCATGCAATTTCCAACAATAAAAGAAAAAACGTTCTTTGAAACCTCTTCCTCGATGGTTGTATTTATTATTTACCATTAACCTTCAGGCTGTATTTTCTTTCTGTGCTTCCAGCTTCATTGGTTGCCACACAGACATACTCTCCATTATCAGCAGGTGTAACAGAAGCTATGATCAGCAGTGTCCCATCCTCCAGAATTGAAATCCCTGGTTCACTACCTGTCAGCTCTCTTCCATTACGTAGCCATTTGATGACAGGCTTTGGAGTACCTAACAAGAAAAAGGTGAAACTTTAAGAAATGCTTTGCTCAACTCAGAGTAAGAAAGATTCAAACAATTCCCACAGCTTGATGGAAGTCATATTGGCAAGGAGGGTGCACAGGGAGGCCATGAGCTTTCAAATTTAGAGGAAGTCCTGGCTGTTATAGTGCTACTTGAATATTAAAATTCTTACTCCTGAATATTATAACATACTTGTTGGCTAACAATGACTTTTCCCAGAACTTCTGCACACAGTGGTTATTTAAATCACTGTTAGTTTGATTTTTTCCACATAAAGTACATAAGCAAAATAATGTGCAGATTGTACAATTTTACCATGTCAAGGAAACTTGGTATTTAAAATGGTCACAAAAATATACTTTTGTCACTAAAAGTGGTAACAATGATACACACCTTTTGCTGGACATGGGAACACAGTGCGTTGATTTGCTACTCTTACTTGAAAGGGACTATTGTACGCAGGGTCCAGATCCTCAATAGTAGGAGACTCTGAAAGAAAATCAGGACCCCAAAAAGCTTTTTGACCTCTTCTTTCAAATATGAAAATACAGTCTGGCAATGCATAATGCTTCCAAGTCTCTGTCATTCACGCAAGCTCAGATTCCAATAACCCTCTTTACATTTATCAAAATGTGAACTGTACAAGCAGTCTTGATTTCAGTGGGAATATTTAGGAAGTAAGCAGTACAAAAAGGCTTTCAAGTTTGACTGAAATTGGTTCTCTCTAAAACCTGCTATATTTGTTTTGAAGGCAGAGATAGTGTTTCTGCAAAATCTGAAAAATACTACTTGCACTTTTTTCCTTATACCACATATTAGTATTACTTCCACTTTCTTTATTCATCTCAATTTAAACTTGTGTGTGGACTGAAACTATACAAAGAATTTTATTTATAGTTAAGAAAAGTTATTGGAAGTTCTTTGTTGTTTGTAACAAGTGGTTCTCAGCATCTCTAATTCAAAGGGATCAGAATGTTGCCTTTAAGTTATTACAAAGGAATACTTTCTTCTTAGCTTAAGTCAGTCATGCTCCATTGATGTACGCCAGCCCATCAAGAGAGGAATTATACTAAATACTTACATTGGCATGTTGACCACTGTTGCCCCTCTCACCATTTCAATAGCATATTAACCGATTGAGTGAAGAGCTCAATTCCAGCTCATAAAAAATTCCAATTCTATTTAAAGCTGTGATACCAGGCTCTGAGGTTCAAAGACAGTCTCTGAAAATCTGAGACATCTGAACATACAGAGATAATATTTGAAAAAGAGGTTTCCTATACTGGAATCTGATTTTAATTGTGTATTGCAAAATGAAGTCATAAGAAGCTTGAATACAGAGTATTTCTTTTTCTTATTTCTACAAACTTTTCTAAGATTATTTATATATTCTAATTTTTCTTAATTAACATCAGAACATAACGTCCAAAACAGATTTTCTTTATGTAACACTCAGCAACAAAAAGCATTGTTCTCCAAAACTCAATCAGACAGCACTAGCCAGGGCAGGAGGCAAGATTACAGTCATAATTACAAATACCTTGAACTTGCACTGTTATCTCTGATGCATCACTGCCTGCTACATTACTAGCGACACACTTGTAGCTTCCAGCGTCAGGAAGCTGGACGCTGTTGATGCCTAGAGCTCCATTCAGGCTGTAGATAAACTGCCCACCATCTACTGGCACAGCACTTCTGCCTTTGAACCAAGTGATTGTTGGTGGAGGGATCCCCTGGGCGTTGCAGGGTATGTCAAGTCTGTGGCCAGATTGGACTTTCAAAACTCGAGGTCCACGCTGTATCTTTGGAGGAACTAATAAAGAAAAGTTTAGTCCACAGTAACATGAAGAAAATTATGTACAAGATCATTCTTAAGGCTTAAAGTGTTGGAGTTGTTTAGCCTGGAGAAACAAAGGCTCTGTGGAGAATTGATTGTGGCCCATCAATACTCAAAGGGGGCTTATAAGAAAGATGGGGACTGACATTTTGGCAAGGCCTGTAGCAATAGGACAAAAGGTAGTGATTTTAAACTAAAAGAGGGGAGATTCAGACTAGATACAAGGAAGACTTTTTTTTTATGATGAGGGTGGTAGAACACTGGAGCAGGTTGCCCAGAGAGGTGGTAGATGCAATGTCTTTCTTTATTCACTGAAACCAAATTCCTGCAGACGACTAAGAAAGTAGACCTGTATGTTCTCTGCATAGAACAGAATAATAAAATCATAGAATATCAGGATGGAAGGGACCTCAAGGACCATCAGGTCCGACTCTTATAGGCAAAGCATGACCTAGACTAGATGTCCCTGTACACAGTCCAGCCAAATGTTAAATGTGTCCAGTGTTGTGGAATCCACCACTTCCCTGTGGAGATTATTCCAATGACTGATTATTCTCACTGTGAAAAATTTACTGTTGTGTCCAGTTGGAATCTCTGCAGCAGTAACTTCTACCCATTACCCTTTTTCTTTTCAATGTGACTTCTTGTAAAATGGGAGTCTCCATTTTCTTTGTAGCCAGCCTATAAGCACTGGAAATAGGATATACAACACCCTTTTGCTTAACTTATTTGAAGAAGATATGTTTCAAAATCTACTGCATGACATCCATAGGAATACTGCAATACTATTATACTGCACACGTTTGAAGAGCTATGGGTACTGGCTTTTCATAACACAAAACAATTTGAAAGTTTTTATGATAGAGTTAATGACATTTTCCTTTTGACATTTTAATTTCCTTTTCCTAATCCCTGATCTTTGTATGCTTCCAAACACAAGTTCAGACAAGAAGATATAAAAATGAATGAAGAGATTCTGCTGGCCCCAAAGAATAATATAAGTCCTCCATAAATCTTTCGCCACAATGTTTTTCCTTCTAAGGATCATTGGCAATATAAAGACTTAAGAAGAATGTCTGAAACAATAACAAGTGCCATTTTTCTAGACTCTCTGTTAATGTAAAATTACAAAGATAAAACAAAGACGTGCAATGATATCAGCCTTCTGTATACACATAATCAGACAGTAGTCTTCTATAGCCATTGCAACTGAATTAGCATAGTTAGAGCTGCTGGGGTCTGGATTTCAATTTGATACATTCAAGGTATGTGATCCACTTCGAAGATGTGTACTGGCAACAGGAACTTCCAAACTCTACATGAACATGAACCACAGAACTATCTATACAACTACTATCAATCAGCTTCCTGTGAGCTGTGCAAGGCCATGGCTCCTGCACCCACTCTCCAATGAGGTTTAGCACTGGCAGAAGGGATGTGGCACAACCTATGTTTCTGACGCAGTTGAAGAGGAATAAATGCAAGAGCATGGAGCTAACAATATGTGACACTGTATAAGTGGTTAAAAGACTGTGGTTGGTCCCCCAGTATGCAAAGACTAGGAAAGAGACAAGGGAGTGACAATGTGATGTTCTATGATAAAAAGGAGAGGGAAGAGGACATAGGTCCTAAACTCCTAAAGCACTGACTAGACACCTTTACTGAGGTGGAGAGGAAGGTGAGCACAAACACAGAGTACTGGCTTGAACAGGGGAAGTACAGTAGGATAGGTTAAGGTATTAGTTTGAAAACGTGTGTACAGCACAATGTACATGCATAAAGCTGTGTGCTAACAGGAGTGGCTGCCTATCCACAGATGACACACTTGCACACTGGTTTCACTACCACCTCAGCAACTTTTAATATTTGGCACCAAGAAAGTTTGGATATGTAATCCCTATCAAGTTCTTGGGAAGCTGTACATCCTGGCCTCAGCCCACTTTGCTATTCTCCCACTTTACTAACTTTGTTAGCCACTGTTTGCAAACTTACTGCTCAGAAACCTCTTGCACAGAAAACACCCAAGTGAATTAGAACAAAAGTCTTCAGTTCTTAAAATCCCTCTGGCTGACTTAAAGAGAGTTTGATATCATATTGTGTATAATTCTTCCACAAGTCTAAGGAAAATTAAAGGAAGGGGGGGGGTGTATGTATGCATGTGTGCATGTACATATGTATACAGATGTGTGTGTGTATGTTTCCACATAACCAAAAACAACAACTTAATATGAAGATAATATGACCTGAAAGAATATAGGTCAATAATATTTAATGTACATGAGGGAAACTGCTCAAAAAGCTCTGTATGTTGCTAAATTCCATGCAGAAACTTGCCAACGATTATCCTTTAAGTTAAAACTTACCATGTACACTTAGCTTCACTGACTGAGTCACATTCCCAGCAATATTTGTGGCTACACAGATATACATTCCACTGTCTGAAACTTGTGTCTCACTGATCTTCAATGACCCTGAGGGTAGGAAAATGTGTCTGGAAAAATAAGAAGCATATACATTGTACAAACACGTATTGAAAGGTGAATGACCTCTACTTACACATTGCTAATGATTGCCACAGGCTAAAGTAACACCATTCTACAGGGCACACTGACCTGTGCCATATTACTAAAATATGATATACATTTACTCATTTTGTCTAACTCTTTTCTGATCCACTACATTCAGAATACACAGCAAATATCTAAAATGTAAGATCCAAATTATGAAATTTGTTCTAGCTACTTACAGGACATATTAAAATCAATCTTGTTTCTAGAAATGGAGGGAAAACCTAAAACCTAACCACAAAACCAACAACAACAAACACATAGAAAGATGGAGCTCTTCAACCTCCTGACAAATATTACTGCTTAGCCCAGGCCACCAGGGTCAGAAAGTTAAACCATTTTTGATACTACTTCACTCGCAAAAAGATGTTATGTTGATTCATGATGGAAGAAAGAATTCCAAAGAGGATTCTGATTCACAAGTGCCAGTTCTGGTGTTTACAGAAATCATTATTATTCATCAGTAAATAGTCCATTAGATAGCATGAATTTTTACTACAGTTCTGATCATGGCCTTTGACATTACAAGATACAGTGGCCAGCAAAGCCAAAGTCTTCTTATGTAGCAGACTAAAGTAACAGAGATAAGGAAAATAAATGAGGAGGGAATAAAAAATTACTCCTACAAGAAAGTTGAAGAGGGGCTTTTTAAAAGGGCATGTAGTGATAGAAAAAAGGGTAATGGCTTTAAGATGATTGAGGGTAGATTTATATTAGACATCAAGGAAACTCTTTACTGTGAGGATGGTAAGGCCCTGGCACAGTTTGTCCAGAGAAGCTGTGGCTGCCTTATCTCTGGCAGTGTTCGAGGCCAGGTTGGATGGGAAGTGTTTGGTTTTGGTTTTTTGGGTTTTCTTGAAGGGATTTTTTTTTTGTTGTTGGATTATTTTTGTGGGTTGGTTTTTTTTTGTTTGCTTGCTTGTTTTTTTTTTGTTTGCTTGTTTGTTTTTTTTCCTTAATAGACCCAGCAGATATCTTCCACTGTTTTTTCCACTAATTAGATTTGCTTTGTGATAAAAGTTCGTCCATTTCTAATTTCACTCTTCTTTTGTTTACTGGTCAGATTTCTAACATGATCTTTGGGTGGTCTCAAACAATTTTGTTTGGGCTACTTCTTTAACTTTTGCTGACATCTGTAAACAATTTTATAGAATGGGTTAGCTGGACTTCTGTTACCCTGGACAACTTGGATCTCTCCACAACAGCCATGAGCAAGTAGCCTAATTTATCCATGTCTCCTGAGATAAGATGAGGACAAGTGACCAAGAAGGCAGATTCATTAGTGCATGCAGTGTGTTTGCAAGACATAAGAAAATTCCACAGATTACTAACAAATCAACTCTTTGAGTACAAGTAACCCTTACCAAATCTGGTGGCCCAGCAGCTATCAGTTGCTGAGGCAGTCACAGACTCGCTGAAATGGGTGGATTTGAGGTGGCAGATTTGGCCAAAAGAGAAACATCCTTACCCTGGGGTCTGTACAGTTCCTTAATTCAGCTCAGACACAGCCTGATTCCCTCCACTTGGATCACTGAGAGACACAACAACGGGCACAGCAATTGCTACAATGTGCATTTGGCCAGCATTTCCATTTCCTGATTTATGAATACAGCTGTAGCCTTTACCTCTTCTGAGGTATCTTGAAGACTAGAATGCACTAGCATGCCCTGTGACCTGGCACTTCAACTGAGAACATACAGAGAGTAATCATCTACTTGTCTCCTCTCTTTATTTTGTACCAGATTAAAATAATAAGGAAGAGCTCCAATATTGTGGCCCATGCTGTATACAAGATGGTCCCCACCTGTTCATTCTCTAAGGTTGTCAACCTAACATTTTCATGAGCATTTAATTATGTTTTCACATGTTCAAGAATGCCTGGAGAGTTTCTAAATTCAAAAAAAAAAAAAAAAATGGTGAGAAATGAGCCTTTGTAAGCACTCCTAAACATTTATCAGCATCTGTATTCTACAGGCAGCCCAGACCTCATATGATTAACAGGCAATGCTCCCCAAGCATAAATATGAAGTACTTAACAAAACAAAACCAGTTTTTAAACCTTTATAATCAGGCACAGATTATGTGGGTCTCTGTACACCACTGCAGTACAGATATAACAGGATCACCTTATCTTGGACTCTTGAGATTGCGTATAAACACATTGGAATTGAAGCTGTACAGTAGTGCATGGTCTTAGTATTCCTTTGTAAAGATAAGTATGCTTGGTTTGGAAAAGAGTGCTAAGACTTAATAAAACAGGGTCCTCATGCAGGACAACTTAATACATTCTGATTGATCCTGTGGCAATCAGAAATTATATACTCTTCCAAAATCTTAGCTTAGATGCAATTTCACTTTTCTTTAACACCAAACATTGTTACCTTGGAGAGAATGGAGATATGAGCTGCACTTCTTTGGCCCAGCTAATTATGGGGGGTGGCAGGCTCTTTACTTCACATGGAAGCGTGACATCTTCCCCTGCAATTACTGAGATCTCTATGGGTTTATCATATGCATTTCCTTGCTGTGCTCCAGGCCTGGATACTCTAGGTTTCACTAGGACATAGAACATGTTAGGAAGCTGCAATTAATATATACATTTGTACAAACATAACAGCATACAATTATACTGCAGATTAAGCACCTATTTTTTCAGTCAGGTATTTAACATTACAATCTCATTTTTTTATGACATGTCTGCAATAGGCAAAAATCATTGTAAAGCTGATGTACAATCCCTGTAGCTCAGACACTGGCTGATGTCTACATACAATACCACAAATACCAGCAAGACGGCACTATTTACCCAAAAGGCTGGATAGCAACATACACATGGAGCTCATTCGTATGCCGAACTCTGTGTTGCATAGGTAGCTTGCAAACAATACCTGAACTATGTTACACTGCGGCACCAATAAAAGGTCATAAAAGCCTACACCTGAATCTTTTTTTTTTTTTTTTCTTCATAATACTGGAAGATGGTAGGAAGCAAATTCTTCTCCTATACAGATACTTCTTATCCATTTCCATAAAAGATGAAATTATGATCAGCCCAAGATCCTAGTGCCTGAACTCAAGGTAAAAGGTATCAGGAGGTCTTGAAAGAATCATAATGCCTGAAGTTCAGGCCTTTCAGTATCAGCTATTTATAAAAATGCCTAGTATGTGGAGACAGTGATCTAGGACAGAGTCAAAAGCACTAATTAGAGATAAATTTAAATCCCATTTGCATGGTGGGTATCCTACTTCACAATCCACTGGCACAGGTTTTACTGTCTAAAGTAGAATGCAACGAAGGGAGAGAGACAATAACATTATATTTGATTTCAGTTCATCTATACCATAGACAGTCAGCTGGACTTTCCGTGTAGCATAACCAGCAGCATTTGTTGCAGTGCACACATATTCCCCAGTTTCTTCATCCCCTGGTGAAACTACATACAGACTTCCATCAGACCCTGCAGAAAACTTCACATTGCTGGAAAGAATTACTTCTCCTTTCTGTGGAAAGAAAAAAAAATTAAAGTCCACAGTGCCTGGATAAAATTCAATAAAAACTAAATAAAAGCAAAATAAAAACTAAATAAAAACAAATAAAAACTAAAGTTTACAGCAATAGAGTAAAATCTAAGGAAGACTTTCAGAAAAATTCCCAAAGAGGCTGAGATCCTCCTCACTGGGCATCTTGTCAAGGAAAGGATGGAAAAGTTAAGGTTAAACCCAGAATGCCGTTATTAGACACAGCTTTCTCAGAGAAAAATGTCATCTTAAAGTAAAGCTCAAAACCAAAACTAAACTGTCAATCTTTGGCAGGTTGCCTAATCTCAAATTATCAACTCATGACAAGAATATGAACAATTTCTATAGTGTTAAAAACATAAAGATACAGTAATAAGCAAACTCTTCCAAAGACTAAAACATCGAACTACGGCTGGGCCATGGCCAGAAAGCACTGCTCTGAGAAACAAAAGCAGATACGAATAGAGAGAGATTTCCAGTTCCCTCAGAACTGATGCTTTTCACTCTGTTTCTTGCATTTAGTTTTTATGACAACTAAATTATAGTTCAATTCACGATCTTTCACCATAAACAGCTGAAAACTGAGAAATTACCTTAGACCAGACAATAGATGGCTTAGGAACTCCACTTGCTTTGCATGGTAATGTTACTGGGATTCCTTCAATAGTGCTGAATATCTGCTGTCCATGCTGAATAACAGGCAGAACTAAAAATAAATGCAAATATTAAACACATGTAGAAAACATTTCAAACCGTGGCACAAATCTTACAATAAAATCCTTAAATTTAATCACTACTTCATACAGGCAGCAGGGCTTGGGAAATTTCAGCCTCCTCTGAATCCTAGCACTGATAATGATCATCCACTTTCCCTTCCACTCTGCAGTCTTTCATGACAGAATAGGTACCTGTTCATATTAAAGCATGTCAGCCACAGATTGATCATTGAATTAGGTACACATAGTTTTAAACTAACTGCAGGTATTTCACATACCTGAATGAAATAGTTTCAGAAAGTCTTTGCCCAGTATCCTCTGACTGCATATGATTCAACCTACACAGCACCTATCACGAGAATGGATTCAGCATTTTTGGTGCTGAATCAATTTTCATTGATGGAAAACCTTTTGAACAGAGTAGACATGAAAGCAAAGAGCTAATCACACCCTTTGTTATAAATACCACAAAGCTGTGCTAACTCCAGTGATGATTTCTGCAGAGACTGTCTGTTAAACGAACTTGAATAAAAATACCAGATCATATCACAAAATCTGTAATGAGAGATAACAAGAGCTACAGTTCCCCTAAGTATCTGAGCTGATTTTTTAATTTAAAACAGAAAAAAATATCAGCTTTAAGTCTGTAATATCAAAAATGAGATCTTTCTAAAGCCTTCCAAATATATTCCTTTCTGCTCTCAAGTTGTGAAATATTCCAAAAACCAGTGCTGACATGGAAGACTAAGTTTATCAGACACTGAGTACTTGCCTGTATTGAAAAATAATAGCCAGCCTTAGCATAGAAGAATGTTCCAGCAAGTTCAATGAAGCTTAAAATAGATCTCCCACGATTAATTTAGCACATCAGAAAATTTCAGGATGTAAACCATGAAGTGGTTGTGACCCCCCACAGAGTTAAGACAAATAGGTTCAGCTGAATTTCAGACAGGTTACCACAATGCTAACACTTTGTCTTGCTGTCAGTGTAATTTTTGGTGTGTTTTAACAAAAGAGAAAAAGGGAGGTGGAGGGGAACCAACCAACAACTAAACACATTTTGCCAAACTCATTATTCATTTTTGTTCTAATTCTCCCATGAGTTGTGCCTCTTTACATCAGTTATGAAACCACTAGACAGCACTTGTCATTGTTTTCCAGTAAACTTCCACTTGCGCCTGTTTTGTTAATAAAGCTAAGCATGAAGACTGCACAGCCCAACCTTTGTAGATGTATAAAAATGAGAATCTTTTGCAAACATCAAATGGTGTTATTTTAATTTTATTTTAAAAAGTCTCAATCATTTGGTTCTTTCCTCTGCAGTGGATCAGATTTCCCACCATGTTAATTTAGAACATAACATTACAAAAGATTACTTTTGAGAAATTAGAATAACTAACAAAAAAGCTTGGGTGAAAGCTGCTGGTAGCAACAAATGCATTGTCATTTTACATTTGGCACAAAAGCAACAAGACAGTATTCCTTACCATACACGTTAACAGTAGTAGTTCTGTTGCTTGTCCCAGCAACATTACTTGCCATGCAGGTATAATCACCACCATCCTGCAGCCGAACTCTTTCAAGGTGCAGGCTTCCATCGCTGCGCACATTAATGTAGGGATTGGGAACAAGCTGCCAAAAGAGTGATGTAGCATTTTACTGAAGAAAATACTCATCAATAATATTTATTTTGGGATGCAGCGTAAGTTTACTTGACTGTTTCACATTCTTAAAAATATGTTCCTGGAGAATTTTAATAGAGCTTTTCCTACTTTCCATCTGTCATAAAAAGCTGATTTTAAATAAGAATTTTGGTAGCACCTAGTATTTACTGTTGGAACGAGATTAAGATCTGAAACAGCAACTCTGCTCTGCCACAGCACATACAGAACTGCCACTCATGCTTAAAATCCTTCACTGAAAAAAAAAAATTTAGACGGATTAATTTACTGCAGCTTTTATTGGTTACTCCAATTTATTTGGTTACTCAATATTGATTACTCAATTTGATCATAGATCAGCTCTTGATGAGGGCAATGGCTCATCGTTCTTCCACAAATAGATCCTTCTTTAACCTTCTAACTTGCCATATCCATCAAGTAGAAGAGATCAGCTCTGATGCATACCATTGTGAAACATAAGAAAAGTTCCAACTTTCATGAAAGAGCAGGGTTTTATTAAAGTTATATACGTTATAGCAACACCCAAAAAATCCATGAACTCAGCAACACAGACTTGCCTTACAGAAAGGTTGTTAGAATGCAAAATGGTTCCAGTCATGCTGTGCTCAGAAAAAGCTGCATTCTTTTCTAAACATAACTTACCCCAACACTGTCCTTGGAGAGCAGCTTCTGCCAAAAGCTTACAATTACAAGGAACTAGCACTGCTATACAGAGGAATTAGCAATTCAACAAGGAGGATCCTGCCAGTATTTCTCACAGAAGTTACAACCTATGCTACTTGCACTTACGCAGTCTAAAAAAAGGCCAATGATTTGCAGTGATACAAAAACTGAGCAAAAAACTCCAGCAAGCGAATGGTCACGTTGTGCCAGGGTTCTGCCCGGTGTTGATAAATAAAAGAAAAATTTCTATAATATTTTAATTAAAGCTGTGAAGCAAGGGCTTTAGGGAGATATTAGCAGGCAAAGCTTCATATAGATGTTAAAATCTGTGTTTGACTGCTAGTAAAGTGTAGTGTCTACAACACCTTTCTGTCTACAGGATATAAACTGGCAATGGTATGCTCCCAAGAGGGAAAAAAACCACACTCTTTCATGCCCAGAGCAGTGCACCACTAGGAAAGGAGTATGTGGTATAGGGATACTGACATTTATC
The DNA here is from genome assembly GCF_963264785.1 of Psittacula echo. Classification (NCBI taxonomy): domain Eukaryota; kingdom Metazoa; phylum Chordata; class Aves; order Psittaciformes; family Psittacidae; genus Psittacula; species Psittacula echo. Next base: position 26,019,278 of record NC_137740.1, on the reverse strand, counting down.
TCATTCCATCAGCAACAATGAAAGTCATAAAGTTAAAAAACCTTAAATCTGCAAAATTTAATTCTTTTGTCATTCTGGTAGGTATATTCCACTAGCATTCCTATATTCAGAGCTGAAGGCTGAAATTCAAGAGCTAACAAGGACATATAAAACTGCTTTAAAAGTAAGATAGAAGATAAAAGGACAATTCACAAATACTTTGGTTCCAAGTTCTTTTCTAGACCTTTACGTCTCCCACTACCATCTCCTACATCCTCATCTATGCTTCAGACTTAGATATTTCCAAGAATGGGCAGTGATCAGTGAAGCCTAACTATCAGGATGCCACACTTCCACTTTCGTATTATGAACAGTAATAAACTCATTTCTCAGGAAAATGGCTGTACTCTGAATGACAGCGCCTGCACAACTCAGATGCAGCTATTGCCTTACAGGTACAGCCAACCAGTTTCTCCTGAGGAGGCAACAGTTGCTACAGAGTGGTGGTTGTCTGCTGTAATTCAACTCCATGACATTAGATCCTTGCTTCCAGGGAGCCAGTCCAACCTCATGAGGCATTTTTATTTGAAAACCTACCAGTATATTTATACATCAACTTCGGTAAATAAAACCAAGTTGTTATTGTGGCTTGAAATGTCAGTTGTAGATTTGCTCTGCCAAAAAATCTTAGAGAAAACAAAGCAGTCTTACCACCATACTGTTTTTAATCCACCTGCGGTCTGGAATGGGGTTCCCAGCAAGCAATACACATGGCAAAGTGAGCTGCTGCCCCTCAATTACATTGGCTGTGGCTGGACTTACTCCAATCAGAGGTGTAACTTGAACAAAAGAAAGAATTAGAAAATGTTATTATGAATTTTTATGTATTCATAAAAAGTATTAAATTTTAATTTTTATTATTAGTCCTGTCACTAATGCTACATGCAGCAGCATAAGACAAAGGTGTTCTTGCATAAGGTACTATACAAATATAGAGCAAGAATCATTTCCTACAGTGAAAACTATACAGTGTAAATGGAAAGGAAAAAAGGGTTAAGAAAAAAATGTTGCCATCAACAAAGAGCATGAGAGTTCCAACATACTCAATTTTATGACAAAAAATAGAAGATGGGATTCTGATATCTGAAATGTCAACAATGCAGGCAGGGAAAAAAAGAAACAAACAAATTAAGGGGTGGGTAGCATGGGACAGAAAGGAAGCTGGAGGAATGCACATATAGTGATCTCAAGATTAAGGAATGGCAGAAAGTGAAGATGTTGTCTAGCTGAAATTGGATTCAAACCAGCATTTCCCTGAAAACTCATGCTCCCTGACACCAAGTTGATATATTATTTTCTCTTACTTGAGAAAAAACCAAAGAACAGAAGTAGCAGGTTTGGAGAGGACAAAAATAAAAAGTGATAATTTCCTTTGGGTATAAAATTTTAAAAGGTTAGAATAGAGGTCAACAGCCCCACAGAAAACTCTGCATTCTCTGTGACGAGCCAACAGAAAGCACTCCTGAGCACATGCTTGGTCAAATAATTTTAAGTAATGGGGATCAAATAACACTTTTAAATAGGTAAAAACACATATATTAAATACTACTAGCATTACAGATTCCCACTACGTGTTTTAAGTTAAATGGTTTCTTTGATGGCAGTTGGACTCCATTCATACCCTCCCACAAATGTATACATTCCATAGCATTATTTTTCTTTTTATTACCAGTTGTCTGACTAAGATAATAAACAACTCCTTAATAGCACAGCTGTTGTCAAAGCTAGACATTTACTGTCTTCTTGGATTACTAAGATTTCTTCCCAGTTTTATCAACACACTGATCTAAGCAAGCTCATAGCTGCCTTTTTGTTCTTTTTAAATGGCAAAAACCCCATCACTAGCATTCATCATTATGGTGATTTTTCATTCCTGAATTAATTTACTTAGGAAGAAGAAACAGAAGACAGGATAAATTATTTTTTAAGCTCCATGTTATAAAATGAAGATGGAATTAATTCAAATTAATGTAGTCAGTCAGAAGATAATGTTTTAATGCGCAAGATTCACTCAAATCAGTTAAATATTCCACACAAGTGCATTCTGATTCTGTTTGTGTGTACGTATGTGCACATACGTGTAAATATAGTATAAGTATGTCACGATGTATGAATGTAAACCACAAACACCTTCATTTTTATATAAACACCACCAACTATTGCCTCCCCCAGTGTACTCCAGATATTGAAATGCTGCCAGTCTCCCCTTTCTTTGCTGTCACTGGCATTAATCAGTCTTACCCAGCCCAGTTACTGTGATCATGGCTGGCCGTGACTGAATCCTTCCAAACTGGTTCTCAGCTTCACAGATGTAAGTTCCTTCATCACTGACCCACAAATCTAGAGGGTGAAAAAAAGTAAATCCAATTGCAGCATCTGAAATTATATTGGAAAGTGTGCAATACAAGGATACCTTATCCTTTCATTTTTCAGTTAAATATTTAGGTTTGGCCAGATGGTTCTTTTCCATCTGTCACTAACTAGAGAAGCAATGACTATACAAGCAGTAGAGTAACAAAACCCATTATATACATATACAGGATAATTTTCATTGCTTTATCTATGGCATATAATTTAATATACACTAATGTGTATAAGAAATACATAGAATATCATATAATGCACTGACTACAGAATATTGCTTACTATGTAGAGCAATGTGTCTGTATGTGAAGAGACACCAACAAAATAGTACAAAAGACATCAGCTACTGCACTGTATGTCCAGTAGAGAGGAACTACTTCACCCAGCCTGATTATGTCTACAAAGGAATAAAAAAGCTAATTAAGAAATCAGGATAACACCATTAAGCATGAAAGTGACTGAAATACTATAAGAAATCAAAATCACAAAGTCACTTGGAGGATTTTTAGATATTACCCAAATTAGGACTTGTCTAAAAACAGTTCAGAAACAATTTGCAAAAAAAAAAAAAAAAAAATTAAACAAAGGACAAAGGTGCAATAATTTCTGTGAAGAACAGTGAAGGCAATGACCACACATAACTGAATTCGCAATTCATGGGTAAATGAACTGCGTTTCAGAAGCAATGAAGACAGTATCAGGAACACAATCTCTAACAAAAATCCATTCTTTTTACAAATTTAACAATTTTATAAAGTATTGGAGCAACTTAATTGCAATGCATATGTCATATTTCCTTCTGGAATATTTTTTTTTTAAGTTCAGTCTACCTACTATTAATAGACAGAGCTCCTGTTCTGAGTTGACTGACAGAACTAACTGCAAATGGTCTTGAGAAAAGGGAAGCACCATTTAACCGCCTCCATTTAACCTTTGGTTCTGGGTAACCCTGAACATAGCATGGCAGTGTGATGTTTGAGCCAATATCTGCAGATTCATCACTGGGTTCCTGTGTGAAAACTGGGGGAGCTGGTAGGGAAGGGAGAAAAAAAAAGAAAAAAATAAACAATGTGAATTTAGGTTGCAACAAGACATCAGCATTCTGCTTACACTACTCACAACCTAAATTTATGTCCCATACGCACAATTATTCTTCTAACAACAGTTTCCAAACTCTAGCAACACCTTACAAAAGCAGCCTTATATGCTTTGTACTTACAGTGGGGAGCTCAGAAGTAGGCTAAACGTCTCACAAAAATGAAGATACAACTACCACCATCAGATGAAAGTGCATACTCAAGTGCTAGCATTATTAAGTTACTCATCTCCTTCTAACAGTATTGCTCATTGCTTCAGAAATTCTATGGGCCTGATAGGAACATGTATTTAACAAGACATGATGTGTCAGGCCAAAAGCAGTTAGAAGAAATTAAGAAAAGAGGAGAGGAAGGGCTAAGTTATAGAAAACTTACATAGTAACTTAAGTTAGTGTGATAGTATTGTCTATTTGAGCGCTATGTTAGGTTGAGGTTTGAACAGTTTCCTCCTCCTCTGCCTCTCCTTTCCTCCTAGTAACTTTTATACTTCGCAAAAGAAGCAAGAGTGGAGGAAAGTTGAAGCCCAAATAGGACAAGAAAACAGCTTAGCAATCACCATTTGTGAGAGACGTTCAGATAACCAAGCAACCAACAGATGGGGAAACTCTGAAATTAGAGTATTTACTGTCTAGATTGCAAGCTACTTACAGCCAACATCTAGAGTTATCTTTCCAGAAGCTCTCCCTGCATCATTGGTAGCCACACAGGTATAGTCACCAGCATCCAGGTCTTGTGTTTCCTGGATCTTCAAAAGACCCCGATGAGTATTAATAATGAGAAATGCTGATGGCCTCAACTCTAAGTCACCTAAGTCCAGACAGAAAAAAGTAACTGAAATATAACAGGGTATTCATCAAAATTATTCCAACAAAACAGTGTCCAAGTTTGAGATTAGTTTGCAATATGGCTGTATTCTTTTAGCAGATGACTGACTTCCTCTCAACTGCGCAGAAAAAATCATTACTACATTAGATACAATCTTTTTTCTAAATTTATTTGTTTATTTGTTTCACAAGGGGAACACACACACAAGTAGGTTTTGACAGAGATCAGCATTGACTGTGTGCCAGGCTGTATTTCTTCTTCCCAAATTAGAGGCTACATGGAACAGCCACTTCTCTGTCAGCTCTGTACCAAGCGGAAAGCTCCACAAACCTAGAAAACAGCTCTGCTATATCTCAAGCTCAGCAGGAGACACAATACTGATATGTAACATTCAGAATTGGCCCACATGTACTCTTTGGGATGAATATCAAATGTCTGCTGACTCTGCTTTAAAATACAAGCCATTCATTAACTGCAGTGAGTTCAGAAGAAACTTCCTTTGAGGGAAGGTTATTTGCAAACAGACCACAAAGAGTTTCATGCTTCACTCCACTGCTGTCAGAGATGAAATACTGGACTAGATAAGCTACCTGGTGGCAATATCTACCTAACAACATGACTGGTTTTCCAGAAAATCAGCAGGTGGTTTATGCAACCACACACAGGAACCAGTTGCCTTCTCTGGAATAAATGTTCAGTGGGATACGTGGGACTCTCTGGCTCCCATTTAACTCTGTAAAAACTCCTGCAGTTCTGATACCAAATATACACATTACTAAAGAAATTATAGTAGATACCTCTGAGATTAGGAAGAAGGAACATATAAAAATTCCCAATGTATTGCAAAGGAATTTGAAGAAATGTCCAATGGGAAAACCAGAAAAATTACTTCTGTTTTTTGTGGCATTTGGCTAAACATTTTCTGACAGAAGAATGAACCTTGTTTCAGTACGCAAGAGGCTCAGCTTTTTTATTATTATTATTACTATTATTATTAATTATGCTACAGTATGTTAATTCACTGTACTTAAAAAGGAGCAAGAGTTTATGCCCTAGAGATCAAGTTCCGTATGATCTAGATTTAGAGAATTTCACAGGTCAATCACTGAATACTGAATATTACACTTGCCTGAATACTACATTTTTGAGGAAATGAAGCCACTTCAAGAACATTATTCCTGCTAACACAAATACACCAAACACGCAGTAATGAGTGTACCTTTAAACCATTTAACTTGGGGTTGCGGAATGCCAGTTGGTTTACACTCCATAACAGTTGTGTCTCCAAGAGCAACCAGAATTTCACTTCTAACTACAGTCAATGTTGGGCCCTCTAAAAAAAAACAATATAGAAAAAATCAGTTGCTCATCAAAAGCATACACCATTTTTAAGACATAAACAATGAAATACTTAGTTTCTCTTTTATATGGAAAAATATTTGCATTTAAAGTCAAACAAGCTTAAAAATCATGTAAGGTGAGAGATAAACACTGGCAAACATGAAAAATTAAGTCTACCCAGAGCACCCAGATCACAAGAAGAAAATGCAATGAATTTAAGGACAAAATCAGAAAAGTTTCATCATACAGAAAGTAAAAAGGTTAAGAGCCATTCTCCCTCTCCAGCCAGGTGTTGGTCATTTAAATACTCTGCTATTAATGCATTAACATAGTGTTTAGATGACAATTTGGACAATTTAGATGGCAATTTGGACAATTTGGACTCTGGAGTGCTAAGCATGCTACAAGAATTTCACAGAAATATCACGATTCCTTTTCCAAAGGCCTGCTCAGGTTTGCAAGCCTACCCCACTTTAATACCCCTTATTTATTTATTTTTCTTAAAAACAGCATAAGAAACATGAAGCCCCAAATGCCACTTAACAATACTACTCAGATTTGAACAGAAAACAAAAGGGACATTTGTAAAATATTCGTCATATTTTCTATTTTTTTAGATTCCTACCAGTATGTTCTACTAATTTTAACAGTTCTTCCCTAATGATGTGTTAGTTTACTTTTTAATTTCCCTACAGTTTCTTTTACTTACCAATGTATGTAAGACTGGATATTTGTTTCTCTGTCCCAGCTGAGTTACTTGCCAAACAACCATAAATTCCTGCATCTTTCGGAATTGCCTTTCTTATGACTAAGGTGCCTTCTGGGGTTAACCTATACCTGTGAACACACAGGGCACAAAAAACTTGATTAGTTAAATAAAAAAGAGTAAGACATCCACACTACAAACAGTAACAGCAGCAGGATAATCAGATGGCTTATGAGCAGGTATTTCAGAATAACAGAATCATAAAATCATTAGGGTTGGAAGGGATCTCTGAAGATCATCTCGTCCAGCCCCCTATGCCAAGCCAGGGCCACCCAGAGCAGGTTACACAGGAAAATGTCCAAGCAGGTTTTGAATGCCTCCAGAAAGTGAAACTCCACAACCTTCCTGGCAGCCTGTTCCACTGCTCTGCCACCCTCAGCGTAAAGAAGTTCTTCTTCATACTAAGGTGCGACTTGAGTTTTAGTTTATATTCATTGCTCCTTGCCCTGTTGCTGCGCACCAGAGGTATTGCTGGTTTATTTTCCCATGCTAAACAACAATATTAGTATTATTATATCTAGCAGAAAATATCATGCATTTTGTGAAAAGCTTTTAAATGAATCTTGTGAAAAGCCTTCTGAAGAAGAGAACTAAAATATTCCTATTTTATAGTTGAGGAAATTGAAATTAAAGACTTATAAAAATGAAGGTTAAGATGCTGTTTCCAAAATTCACAGATTCCTGTGAAAGAATTAGTGAGAATATTTTGGCATTGTTCAAAATTTCTTTCTCACATAGGAAAAAAAAGAAGAGAAGTCCATAACCCCTACCTGCTTGAACCAATAATAAACATATCGTTGTGTGTCCATACTACTGTCGGCTTTGGATAACCGGTTGCAGAACACCTGATAGACACTTCAGAGCCTTCTGTAAAAGTCTGATTCTTAGGTGAAATGACAACCCTAGGTGGTTCTAGTAAAAAAATTAAAAGCAGCAATTTAAAAAAAAAGCCATTTAGAAAATACTCATTTTATTCCCATTTTCAAACAGCTCCATAGAAAAAAACAATCCTAATAAATGTCAGACATCACTTGTTTTCCTCACTTTGTCTAGCACAGTCTACCAGTTCCTCAGCACGAAACATGTATACCTTTATAAAAGATAGAAAGTCAGGATTTGGGGTACAGAGAACAAATTAATTCACATGCCTACACCGTTTGGTTTGCTCTTTGATGCAGGATTTGGAGTTCCCAAATGTGGGCACCAATTCTGGCAAAACAGTGCCAGAACCAAGCAAAGTTCACCAATATGATCCGTCAAGGTGACAATGCCAGGCTGACATAGGCGTAAGCTGTGCAAGGTCATCTTTCTGAAGAGAAACTATGAGAACATTAGTGGTTTCACATGAATTCAACTTGAATGCAGTAATTATTTAACAATTAACTTGGAATTTTTAATGCATGCTTAAAACTCAGCAAAGCATCAACAGAGCCAGACGAATTTCGGACTCCTGAAAATTAAAGCAAATGAGCATAAATCTTCAGGCAGGCATTGTAAGAGTATAACCTGAGTGACGGAAATAGGCCACAATATATGTGCACACACAAAGAAATCAACAGCAAAAATCATGTTGAAGATAACTGAATCTGCAGCCTTAACAATGCCAATGGATATTACACATTTCAGCTGCATTTTCACCTGAAGTGTGATTTGTGAACTTCACAGAATTCATTATCTTTGACAGATTTCCTCAGTGAAAAAAGACACCACCAAAACAATTTGTGTCAACTGATATTTTCTTCTGTAGTACCTTTGATTCTGTCTTATGGTGGCAAGAAAAAGAATCATACCACACAATGGATGAGAAAGTAGCAACTCGTAGTACTAACTGCAGCTACTTCATCTTACTTATGGCATGAAACTGGCTACTATTAGATCAATAGAAGTAATCTTCCTTTGGGGAGCTTTGCCTATTGCTAATTGCACACTGTATTAACATGTATTCATCTGCAGACAATCTCTACTTGCAGCCATAGAATGAAAAGCTTAAGCCTAACTCTCTTTTTTATGAGCATAAAAGAGGCTAAACACAGAGGTATCTTGAATCTAAGGCAGCTCTGAATAGTTCTCTTTCATTAGCTTCAGCAGAAATTACACTATCCTATCAACTCCGGTGATGTTTGGCATGTTTTCATGGCTGGAAAAATGTGTGCAAGTCTATAGGATGGTGTAATCATAAATCAAGGACAAGGTTAAAGTGTGATGCTATGCAACTTCCAGGCAAACAGCATAAATCCTTCTGCTTTGGTCTGCCATAATGCAAACAGAAACAATTCAGAGTGCTATTACAAATGCCCTTCTGGAAGAACTAGTAGTGCACTCTCTTCATTATCACTACAAGGAAGAAAAGTATTGTCTAAGTTCTATGTTGTAATACCATTTCCTTAAAAAAGTGTGAACTAATAAACCACAGTGGTTTTGGCCTGGAAGAATCTCTCTGCAGAAAATCGTGCTGCTTCTAGGACAAGCAGTGGGGACCTCATAGCAGCTTTCCAGTATCTGAAGGGGGCCTATAAGAATGCTGGGGAGGGACTCTTCATTAGGGATTGTAGTGATAGGACAAGGGGTAACGGGTTCAAACTTAAACAGGGGAAGTTTAGATTGGATACAGGGAAGAAGTTCTTTACTGTAAGGGTGGTGAGGCACTGGAATGGGTTGCTCAAGGAAGTTGTGAATGCTCCATCCCTGGCGGTGTTCAAGGCCAGGTTGGACAGAGCCATGGTTTAGTGTGAGTTGTCTCTGCCCATGACAGGGGGGTTGGAACTAGGTGATCTTAAGATCCTTTCAAACCCTAACTATTCTATGATTCTAAAAGTAGATCTAATAAAAAGCTGCAGGGTTTCTAAAAGTTCCACCCACATTTCATAACAACTCTGAGATCTCTTAACTCCCAGAGGAAAGCAGAACCATAGTTCCAGAAGTACTAGAATTAAATCCAGATAGGAGTGGGGGCAGGGAGAGGCAAGAAATGGATGCAAGTTACAGAACTGTCCTCAAGTGATTCATGATGTGCAGAGATTTCTCAGCTATTCTTATTTTGTTTTAAATCCTGCCAAGAGACACTGGGAGAGATTCTGCATGCTCTGGTCCAGCACCCTCTCATGTCAGTATTAGGAAACTGTTTGTCTCAGATGGCAATTACTCATCATGCTTTGGCAACACACCATTGCTCATGCAGTTATTTCCATATAATGATATTATCAGGTGAGCAGAAGATGATGAAAGGAATTTGCATTTAACATATAAGCCATTAAATCAGCTGAAGAAGTCAATATACACAGCTGTAATAAACAAGCTACCAGCTAGAATCAGTGAGGCTACATTTGCCTCTAATTAACCATCTTGTTTTTGTGCTGAGAGGCCTGCAACAAGGCAGGCACACAGAACGGGCTTTCTTTTATGACAGATCAATTTGACTTCTTTTGCTTTGTTTTTTGTAGCATAGGGAAGAATATTTGTACATAAGCCAGAGAAGCACAACCTTCTGACAGCGCAAATCCCCTTCAAGGTTGTAGAATAAAACCTTTTAAACAACATAGATCTCATGTAAGGCTTCAGAAAGAAGGCTGGTTTGAAGATTTCCAGGTCTGAAGCACTGGTTTTGACCCTAATGTTCATTAAAGCCATGTAAAGCAGCTCAACTAAGCATGAAGAAATGGATAGCAAATATCAAATTTTTATTTCACACGACATTAAAAAAAAAATAAAAATCACCCTTTATTAGCAAAAACCCACAGTCATTGCCAATGTTTTTTCCAATACTTTATGCATGCTTTTTTTCTTTAACAGAAATATTTCCCAAAAAGCTACCCTGTAGATGATATTTAATTGAATCATTACTTATACCAATATTTTTATACTCACCCTTAAGATTTTTTTTGCCTTTTACACTAAAAGCATTTTTGGAAAATTGAATGATTACATGTTAACTGACACATAGTCCATTAACTAAGGCTAAATAAGAACAGCTACATGCACACAGATAATGGCAAGGAATAGATACAGCCCCATCTCTGTGTCCAGTCTGCTCACTAAGAGTTTTCTATAATAACAACCCATTCTTGTTAGCATCAATTAAAAGGGTCTGAATTGACCTACTTTTGCAGATATCTACCAGGATTCTGCAAGAGCAAATGCTTATCACAAAGCCCTACTTTTAATAACGCAGGAACTGTAGGGTTAGTGTGAAAAATTAATCCTTTTCTGACTGAAGATCTGTGTGACCACAGCAATGTCTACAAAGTCTTGTGGTACTGTTTTATGGATATGCCTTAGTTTTTCCACATGGAAAGATACAAATGGAAGCAAATGGCTTTGATCTCAAACTGTCTAAGAACCTACATTGTGTTAGTGTCAAGAGTGCATACTGGGAAAGCACAGGGGAGAAAAAAAATATCCAACTCTATCATTATGATAGCTATTAACATATGTCAGCAGGTGAGACAGAAGACTGAGGCTATGAAGAATTTCTCCCAGAGTGTAGATTTCCACTTTGATGTCAGATCAGCCACAAAATTCACATTATATCCTAAGTTATGAAATAACAACACAAATACATATAACCTATCACTACATTCTGAAAAGGAAACCTCCGTTCATCTGATTGCTAGTAAGTTTAAATCACGCTTTAGCAATATGCATTGGAATTAATATTCAGTTTTATACTTTGCTCACAAGCCAAATCAAAGAAGCGTAGAAGAAAAGTTGCACAGAAACAGAAAAAATGAAAGGCTCCTGTTTGAATAGCAAGCTGAGAACAGATTTCTTACAGCATGAATAATGATCAAAACATTCAATAGGGATAAACAAAAAGTAGCCTTCAACATTAATCAGCCAGTCACATTCATCAGTGCTTTTGGCACCAACCAAGCAACCCTAACTAAAAAGAAAATTGTCTTTGGACTTTACTATCTTGCTTCATTCTCTTGCCAGCTGTCTCACTTAGCTGCCAAGTTCTCACTGATCTCCGTCCCAATCCATCCTCAACTATGTAGAAGTGCAAGGTGTGCCATCCTGCATCATCCCTGGCAATCTGCAAAGGTGATTCTGCACAAAAAATCACAGAAAGATCTCCTTATGGTAAACTCTCAGGTTATGGTATTGGTATGCTTATGGTATTACTGCTCAGGTAAACAAGGCACAGCAGTAATGTTAATGGTTGCTTTTGTGAGACTCTCCTTGAAGCTGGAGGGGAAGCATTATTGGGATCTTCTTGTTCAGCTGGAGAGTATGCACAAGCTGCAATTTCACCTGTGTCAATAGCACTCTTCGCTACCACAGGGTAGCACAAGTTGATCTGCTGTCATACACTATACAGCATCCACCCCAGCCCTAAGAAAGTACATGCACTGTGAAAGACATGGGGGAAGGACCACCCAGTTTCTCCCTATAGTAAAAGAACTACTCCCCAAAAGACATGCAGATATACTTCAGTCAGGGTCTTCTCACCAAAATCATTTTCCATAACCTCTCTTCACTTCCTTTAAGTTGGCATTCACTCATCACATGCAGACTATATCAGGAAAAATTAAGCACCCAATAAGTATTCACCAGCTGTCAGCAAGAGGCCATAAAGAAAGCTGACATCCTACACACCACATACTCAGCATTTACAATCACCTCCCTTCAGAAGGAAAGGAAATGGGCTCCTTCCTCTTCATGTCGCTATCTCAGGCTTGTACTCAGCCCTAGAATTTGGTAGATTCAGGAAAAAATACTTGAACACCTTTATAAGTGAAATCAAAAAAGCCAGGCTTTCTGCTCCAGCAGAGCAGCACTGGCATGCTGCAGATAAAGAAATATCTCTGAAAACCAGTGCTTTACAGCAAGTGAAATAGGGGACTTCAACCTCTGAAACTTGGTGGGTTTTCTCAGCAGAAGTATCCCCATCTTCACATGATAGAGAGACAGCTCTCTTTCTTGAAGTGTAAATTTAACCTGTTTATGTTCCTATGTATTACCCAGGACTGCACACCCCTGGAAGGATCATGAATCCAACACCTTTCTTATAGCAACAAAACAATATTTAATAGTTTAACTATTTCCTTGTGCTTTTTATTAGCTGTTACAGTAACAGAGATCAAGTATCCTGCAAGAAGCTAGTTTCCAAGACATCCATATGGTATATTGCCTTGAGCCAGAGGTTTGTGTAGGTCAGAAGACATCTAGAAATACCAATTCTAAAAATGTTATGGTTCTACTCCTCCAAAACTCCTTGTAGCAATACTTGCCTACGTTTGTGAGAAAGCAGCAAGAAAATAATGAGCAAGAAATCAAATGACAGAAATTAAGAAGCATGACACTAATTTCCTATTTAATAACTTAATTTTTTTATCTTCCATCAAGTTAGGATTTAAATTCTTTGGAGTAAGAACTCATCCTATGATGACCTGAATACTATAAAAAAAATACAAAACCTTAATCATCACTTATTTATTTGAATTTGTGACAATTCATCTAAAAGAAACAGAAAATTTAAAGATACTTCTAAATGGATGAGAGAGCTTTGTTTTATCTGCTTTTGAACTGATCTGTAGATAATCTTACCCCGGGAATATCATCAAAAAAAACCTCCCAGACAATCCAGGCCAACTCACGCAAATCAGGCCAGAAGAGTGATTTGCCTAAAGTGCAAACATTTTTTCCCCATCAGTTCACCTTCACCAAACAAAATAAAAATAAAAGAACCTCTTATCAATGGTGGCTGCACTGAGAAAGCAAACAAACTTGGTGACACTCATTAATTTTCCTGAGTGGCAAATAACCCTAGGGAGTTATTACCCTTGACCTTTTCCATGTGACTCCTTGTAAAAAGGGAATCTCCATCTTCTTTGTAGTCACTCTCTAAACACTGGAACATGATGATAAGGTCTCTCCTAAGCCTTCTTTACTCAAGGCTAAACAAAGGCAGTTCTCTCAGACTTTCCTCATATGGCAGGCTTCCGAGTTCTTTGATCATCTTTGTGGCCTGCCCTGGACCCTCTCCAAACTGTCCACATCCTTTCTGTAAGTGGGTACCAAAACAACACAGAATTCCAGGTGTGGCCTGACAAGCACTGAGTGGGATAATGGCATATTTATCTCTGCTCGTGATACCTTTGTTGGTGCAACCCAGCATCCTGTTGGCTTTCTTTGCCTCAGGAGCACACTGTTCACCCATACTGAGCTTCTGTCCACCGGGACTCCCAGGTCCCTTTCCACAGAGCTGCTCCCCAGCCAGGTAGATCTCAGCCTTTGCTGCACTCTTGGATTGTGCAAGATCTTACACTTGTCTTTGTTGAACTTGATAAGGTTCTTATTAGCCCACTTTTCCAGCCTATCCAGGTCACCCTGCAATGTAGCTCTCCCAAAATGTCTACGACCCTGCTCAGTTTGGTATCATTGGCAAACTTCATCAGGGCTTATTTCTTGCAGGTGTGGCTTAGCTGCTAGCACAGCTCGAATGATTTAACAGCACTACTTGTAAGCAATAACTAAAAATGCCTTTCAGCTGCGATGGCGATACCTGACTGCATTTAAACATTTTTAAATATTCAGCAAATAAAAAGGCAAAGGAACCCACTATGGATGGAACAGCAGCTACAGTATGTATGATTTTATTCTACTTGTAGAAAGAAATACATCTGAATAGTATGTTGACCTGCATGCTGTTCATCAGTGAGCTCAATGCACAACAGCTGGCACTTGATTACCTTAGGTGACTCCCAATAAGAACAAATATTCAGTGTTGCTCCACTTCTTGTTGATCTTCTGCTGGAATTCATTGTATACTGAGATTACTGAACTCAAACATCTCTCCTAATCACCAACATAAACACACACAAAAGCCATAGAAGTTTCTACATACTATACAGCTGTGTTATAAAGGCAAAAGACAGTTGCAATCATTAAAAGAAGTGCTTCCTTGTCTACTCTTACTTACTCACATCAGAAAACATGCAAAAACAATACTAGACATTTAGCATCACCCAGATTTGAGGGATCTGAATTTTAATTGTGTATTTGAAGTTCTTGGAGGGGAAAGGAAACAAAAAACTCACTACAAATCAATCTCTTTAGTATGCACATTATTTCATTATTTCAATTAAAAAAAAAAAGCCTAAATGCCTCAAAATACCCCACAAATTAATACTTTTTTATGTGTATGAAAACATCAAGAAAAAACCATCAAGCTACCAAAACATACCATATTAATTCAACCTGATAAATATGCATATAGCACACATTTTGCCTACAAGAATGTAACAAACTGGAAGAAAAACTTCGCATGCTCATGGAATTTCATGCATCAGTGTGAAACATATAATTGAAAAGTTTATATATAGTGTTTCATGCTCCTGGTCAATCTCTAGCCTCACATGGCTGCAATATGTTCCTCCAGGCTTCTGATAAATTATATGAAGTACCTGAAAAAAGTAGTGAATGCTCATTTGTTTCCATGTAAGACCAGTCTGTGGGAGGACTTTAACAGTTCATACTATGTATCTATTTAACAACATCCAAAATTGAGTGTCTACAGTAACAGTTAGTCATAGCACTCAATAAGCACCAATACAAGCCTAGACAGCTCAAGAGCTTTTATTCCTTAAAATTTATAAAACTGCATTAAGTGATTTTTTCAGACTGAGCAGTATACCACCAGACCACAAATAGACAAGTTTTAAAGGGATCTTCATCTGTCTGTGCTCACTATTAGCGTGGAACAATTAGTTACTTAGTATACTATGTTCTCCTCAGCACAGAATATGCAACTGTGAGAAATCGTCAACTCTTATTCAAGATTTTAGTCTGTATTTGTTCAGCTGCTGGCAAAAAAAAAAAAAAGAAATCAGATGAATGTTCCCTTTCACAAAGAGCAACATCAAACTGATAGCTTTCAAAACAACGGTTTACTACAATCCACTTAAGCATGTAAAGCAGATGTTGAGTTATTTTTAGAGCTACCAACATTTGTTCTCTGCCTTAACTCCCGCTCCAGAAAGAAAAAGGGGATGAAAGTAGCATTTGCGATCCTAAATTCAGAGATCTATATGGAACTGTTCCAACAATAATAAAGGGCTTCAATATGAATTTAATTTGACATTCTGAATTACTTACAACTATACAAAGCATGAATCCATCTCAATCAACTAACAAGACTTCAAGATTTCCTCTTCAGGATGTTAATACTGACAACCCTATAAAGCTTTTGCTTCTTACATATAACCACCCTTTACTCTTTTGCTGTCAAATACAAACTGCTCTTTTGAATACCACTTTAGATACTAACAAGCACTATTGTGCTTGTATTGTGCATGACAATCACACAAAGTACCTCCAGAAATCTGATAAAAATCATTTTGTCCAAGCAAATTAAATTACCACAAATAATAGTGCATCCAACCATTCTGATACAATTCAGCTTCTGCGTATAGCCATTTGAAAGGTTGGCAGTAAATTATTTTTTTCCAAAGAGACACTACTGCGTAAATCTCAATTCAGCTGCATTTTAGCATTTCCTACATATTTATTTTGTTCTAAGAGTCTTTCAACATAAATGAAAGAAAACACAACTCAGACTGTCAACTGAGCCTGTCTAAAATGTCTAAGAGTTTTCTCTCTGATGTGTTTTAAAGCTATAACAATACCAGTACCAGCCAAAGCATAATTCACAACTATTTGATATAATCATTCTACATATATAAGTGATTTGAAACTCAGTATTTTGCTGTAGCAGCAGTAAACTTCATTAGCTTTGTTATCAAAAACCTGGCAGAAGTAATTTAGTCATTGTGTTGAAGCTTTCAGCTGATCTACAGAAATTAGAGAGGAAAAATCTAAATCTCACGAAGAGATGAATGAGTGAGGGATGGAGGTGCTTCTATTGCTGCCTTTGACACGCTTGAATGACTGCCTTAATGGAAAAATCCTGTAGAATTTAAAACTAAGTCTTCCAAATATATGAGGGGGGTTTGACTTTTTCTTCCATGGCTTCCTCCCCACCCCCATCAGCCTTGCTAGAAATTTGCCAGTTTTAACTCTGTTTTAGCAATTTAACTCTGCTGTAGCCATCTAATGGTAACTCAAAGAGATCAATGAAGAAGCACTTTATTCTTGCCATATTTTGTAATAGGTCCTACATAACTGATTGCACACCTACTTATTCCACCTTGGTAAACCAACATGCTTTTCCTGTAAGAAAAAAATACATCCCATTAGTAAGTGCTATAACTCCACTTTTGACCTTTTCTCTGTTTTGGAGGACTTTAAGCCAAGCGATCCCATTGAATGTTTCTTTTTTCCACAATTCTGTTTTTTCGGTTAACAAAGTACTAGAATTACAGCAGCAAAGTTAATGAAGCTACCCATAGAACATGACCCAATATCATTAGCAAGCAAATATCCTGTCAGCCACATTTAAGTAGACAGAATAGGATTTTTCTTATTTTCAAGAACATTGAGTTTAGTTTCTTCTTACCCACAGAGAGGTGGAAACAAAGGCTCAAATCTCCACTTGACTAAGGCAAACAGAAAAACCTGCAGTACTTTCAAATTGTAAACAGATTTGCTTTAAGCGAAATTACCGCATAAATACTTTTTTTTTTTCCCAATTTCTTCCTGGTATGCAGCAACAGGTCCAGTCTAAACCTTGCTTGGTCTCGCGCACACTACCTTTTGCAGTTTTGACATATTTTTAAAGTCCTCAAAAACTAGTCCTTCATAGAATTGTGATTAGCTCTTCATACATCATCATTATAAAACAGATACAATAGCATATTACATAGAAAAACTTACAAGTATTATTCTGTTATAAAGATTAATACAGAAACTTTTACCAATTTAGTTACATACACATAACTATAATTACAGTTTCACTGGGGGGTTGGGGGGGGAACCTTAAAAAACCACCTAGCCACCCTGTAAGTTTTCTCTACTTAGAAGCAGGCTGTAGACATTGGAGAGTGGTGTGTGTGTGCATGCATGTGTAGGTACTTCTGTGTTCTACTCTGAAAGAGACACTAACAACAAAACTACTTCATGCTCCATTCACTTGTACAGCAGTTGAACTACAGTTAAAGGAGAAGGATAAAATCACTGATGAGACACACACACCAAAAAGCAGTCTTGCAAAATAAGCACTAGTGCTGTTTGGTGACTCCCATTGCCATTTTCAAACAGTGAAGAACTAGGTAATGTTCTGTCAGTCTCCAAGTTGTTTTATCTATAGTTACTGAGAGGATAGCTCACAATGCAAATAAAACATAAACCACGACAGAGTATATTTAACATGCAGTTTCCTTGTTACCTTGCACTGTAAGGAAAACTGATGCTGTGGTAGATCCACCCTCATTAGAAGCAATGCATCTGTACTCGCCAGCATCCATGAGCTTTACAGTCTTCACCTCTAAAGACAGATTACTCAACATCCTTATTCGCAGGGGTTCCTTCAGTCTTATATCCCTGCCATTTCTCTGCCAGGTAAGATTGTAACGCACTGTGCTTAAAGTTAGGCAGGTCAGGATAGCTCCTTCACCAGGGACAACCGTAATGTTGTTAGGAACCTGAATCACAGGTGGAGGTTCTGTGTAGGAAGAAAAGAATAAAGACCAAGTCATAAGAGAAAAAGATTTGAGAACCTTTGCTTCATTTGTGGATTCTTGATACCTCAAGTACATTATAATGGGGGGAAAAAATAAAAAAAAAATAAAATGGTTTAATAATGAGTTTTATTTCACATTGCTGAAGCCATGAAACAGAACCAGGGCAGCATCCTCATTCGCTGACGTTAAGCTACCTGACAGGAGCTGACATCACAAGAATGCACCTGATTTAGGTCAAAACTATATCACATCAGATGAAAAATAGCCACCATCACGCCCCAGAGTCTGATCTCTGAGATGTGACCACACATGGTGGAATCTGAACTAAACACACACTAGATTTTTACAGGCTTGTGTATGAAAAAAATAATCGTGTTACTACCAAGCTCTTCTAATAGCAACAATAAAACCAAGTTAACAGCTGTTCTAAGCATCATTATTGAGTTCTTTCCCTGATGATTTCTACAAGAGAATACGAAAGGAGAGAGAAACATCTGTTCTTTTAAGTTCATCTGATCAAAGACCTTGTCAAATGGGATAAGGAAAAGGGGAGGTAATAAATACAGTACACAGAGATTTTGCAACTGGTAGAAAATACTTCACTCCCACACTCCCCCCACCCCCCGCTCCATTTGGTTTTCCCCAGACTGGGACTGTTTTTTGAGAAAAGAAAGATCTGCAATGAATAATATTCTGAGTGGGATGCCTTAGCAGACATAAGACAGCTGTAAGAGCAAGATCGAATTTTTACCAATATACTAAAGCACATTTATCCTAAGAAAAGGAAGGATAACAGGGAATTAAAAATTCTGTATTTATTAAGAGTGAATGTTACCCCTGCGCTCAGAGGCAGCCATAGCTGCTGCTTATTTAGGTCTCATGCAGGGTCCCAGACGAGGTTCACAAGCTTCAAGCTAGATCTCTGCATAGTAACAAATTGTTCTGGCACTATGCGTGCTGGGTGTGCAGCTCTGCTTCCCTATAGCACACAGACCCTAACAGCAGTCACCCTTAGTACTGAAACTGTGCATTTCAACACATGCAGAGGAGACTGAAGAAAAGCTACACCTGCTTACTGAGAATGGAGTTTCTCCCTTGCCCTTTAGGTTTTGCTTCTGAGAAAAGACAAATCTAATGCTTTCCATAAGCATACCACCAACTTACTTAAAGAAACTTGGAGAGAGATTAAGGCAGTACAAGACTAAAATCCCCATCTTTTGAATCACCCTGTGGTTGTGCATGACATGTTTTAGGCTACACCAGTCTCTTACCACAATAGTGCACAGACATAGCAAACCCCCAACCAAACTCTAAGCTGAATTTAGAGCACTTCTTTACTGGCACTTCAGCTAAGGTCCCTGCACAAGCTAACAAGCCATTTGGCATTTTAAAGACTTTGTATTAGTAAGATGAAGTCAAAATCAAGTGTTTGTTTCTTCAGCAACTAGAAGATGCTGATACAGTTCCAATACCTTTCACACAGCAGTTGACAAAATGGATTATCTGTGATATACTGTCTGTTACATGGACAAACTAAGAACACTTGAAAAGACTGTTTATTTTGCTGAAAGCAGACATTTCATGTAATTTTCTTCCAAATATTTGTACACAAGGATTTCAAAGCAAATCCCTCACATTAATCCTCTGCAAGGCACAAAATAGACCTAATCACTCATGTTTACATTGTGAGGCAATCTCAGCCAATCTCTCAGTGCTCTATCGAATTTTTCCCCTCATCACTCTTGACTTTCAAGGGCTACCAATATCACATAAAAAATGTTTAGGTTCTCTTTCTGATCCCTCTTGAGGAGGAAGATGGTTGTAACTTCAAGACCAAGATTTTTTATTCCCACAATTTCTGGGGCAATACATAAGATTTCTTGTCCTCCAAAGTATGATTTGAAACAAGCATATAGGAATACTGTCCACCTAAAAGATTTTTGTAGCCAAAATATAAAGTAGGGCTTTAGAGCTAGGACATTAGTGATGTTACTGTTCCATTCTACTTGAGTACTTTACATGACTAAAAGGACATTCCTCTTCTCAAATTTACCACATAGTCTAAGAGGGCCATTTCTCTACAGACTTTGCCTTACATGGAATCAATGACACTGGATTTTCTAATACTGCAGCCTGAGGAACATTTTTACCTGGAAAAAGAGAAGGTGAAGGGATAGTCACCCTCTTCAACTACTTCTTGGGTTAAAATAAAAAATAAAAAAGAAAAGGGGGAGAAGATGAGAGTCTGTTGTCATAACATAATACTCAGCAGGGGAAATTCTGACCAGACGTGCAAAATATTTTCCTAGTGGGGATAGTTAAGCACTGAAGGCTGCCCATGGAACTTGTGAAATCTCTCCCCTTGGGGGTTTGATTTGAGAGATTCCTGAGAAATGTAATCAAGCTCATAAGTTATTTCTGTTTTGAGCTGTGAGTTAGACTAAGTATCTTCTAAAAGTCCCTCCAGCCTAAATTGTTTTATGATTCTGTGCTTCATAATATGGGTTAACTAACCTGAATTAACTACTATAGGAGATAAAAGACTTCAATTTCAAGCCATTATATAAAACCTCAAGGCTGAATTCAAGCAGCTGTTCTGAGCTCTATTATCCTCACTGCCACTAAATTAACTGACTCAGCTCCACTGCTTTCCCTAGTCAAGAGCAATAGTTTACACTTCTGCATGACGGATGTCTGATCAACAAACAGAAAGCTATACAGAACAGATTTTTATCTCAAAACAAATTATTTTTCCCTTTTCCTGAGACCACATTGCAACTGTGAAAAATTCAGTGACGAAATTTGCTATAGTACGGACAAGGTTTTCGTCCACCCACCCACATGCATAAACAAGATTTTCTTCTTAATTTTTGCTGCAAGTCATCTTCCTGCAGAAGACCACTGGTGTCTGCTGGAGCAGTTCAAGACCATGCCTGGTTTTATGTTTTCTCCATCTGTGTTTGTAATGCATCTTGGTTTACAGTTAATTAAACTAAATTCCTCTGACAGAGAAAAGGATTAACTTTGTGAAGTAAAGCCTGTTGTTTGAATTTGGGAAACATTTCTAGCAGATCTGCAATTAAAACTCCCAACATCATAAGCTGCAGGCAATAGTCAGCAACCATGTTTCCCAGTGGTCAGACTGACAGGTACACAAGAAGTTTAGCTTTACACTTGCCTTCACAGAAGGCCAACTCTCTCCCTTCCTCCAGCTCCAACTTTTTATGTCTAAAAGTTGATCAGGATGACACTATTCACTTTTCAGGAATGATTCTCTTGCCACAACTAACTTTCAGTAATAATTACTAGGGAATAATCAGTTAGCCCTCCAAGTCTGAACAGGTCATTAACTTACATAATAAAAATTACCTCTCCCTTAACAAGTGGAATACCAGTGCTTTATGCTTTGAAACTGCTTTAACTTATAAGGTACACTAATTCATACTAAATGGATGACCAGATTTATAAGTAATTGTCCTTTAAATCGAGATTTTTATGAAGTTAGGAACATTTTAAAATAAATTTTTAAGAAAGTTAATAGAAGTTATCTATTGGATAGATAATGACTGCTAGCCATTTTAAGGCTAGCAACTGAATGTTACCATTTATTCAAAATTTTCTTTCTGATAAATCCAATTTATTCTTCATTTAATTCTACCTCCATCGTAGTTATTCACTTTTTAAAAATTCAAGGTAATAGATAAGAGATTTCCAATAATTTAGTGAATTGTGTTTTTAAAAAATACACAAGATTTTCTAATGCAACTTCAGTAATTACTCATCTATCAGATAATACATACAGACAATCAAGTAAATGCATAATTGCTACAGCTTGAAATAAAAGTGAGAATAATCGAGATCTGAGATTTCAATTTCTGCTTTACAGGCAATATCTAGTTCAACTGATAGTGGGAATAAATCAAAACATATGCAAGGGAATATTTAAAACAGGCTGAATAAACAATCAGCACACTTGTGTACATGGGTAAGAAAATATTAAACACACTAATATGTATTATATTAAATATAATTAAAAATATACTTAGAATTGGAAATGTATGTTATTCAGTGACATTGCTCTCTGTTAAGTGTTCCAGCACAATGTACTTCAGTGTAAAAGGATGGACCCACCTGATACATCCAAAAATGTCTGTGCACGTCCAGTTCCTGCACTGCTAGTTGCCATACATTCATAAAAACCTTCATCAGACAAGGAGACCTTGGCAATTTCCCAGCTCATACTAGATGATTCTCTGGAGGAAAAAAAAAAAGGGCATGATCACTAAATTCCTGAAGGAATCAAAAAGTACTAGAACCTGGTTTCCTGACTATAGACACAGGAGATTTTCATGACATAAACAGCTTGACAATGTATAGAAGTATTAAGAAAGGTTTTGGCAGAATGTCTTACATGTGTATCTACAAACATGCCTTTGACATATGTCAATGGTAATCACACAATAGCTAAAACCACTGTAATTGCAGTCACTCAGCTGCTCATACTTGTTATTTTACTACTTGAGAAAATACCTTTCCTTAATACCAAGAAGTTCCTACCTAGAGCCAGTATGTGGTACTAAACCGGTGGCTCTTACTTAGTGAGGGTTACAAGGGTTCATCCTTGAGTTTCTCAAACTCAAAGGTACGTATAGCGGCTACACATAAAGGAGACCCATCCTCTACCAGATACAATCTACATTCTCCCATCCTCTTACAAGATGACTACATCGAGAGACCTTTCTGTACTTTATAAACTGCAGGGACTACCTCCATCACAAACATTTACAATCCAAAAAATTGTGAAGTAGCGGTATGAAGGTGACTCTGACCGGTGCTGTGCCGGCTGCATCCCTGAAATTAACTACCAGCAATAATTGTGAGAATCTGATATGCTGCACAATGATTGTCTAGTCATACAAAAAAACAGCGCAACACAGAATTGATGCATTCAAGACAGAAAATGGGGAAGAAACTTGAGCAAGAAAGTGTAACAGGAATTTGTGTAAGTACTTGCAGCTTTTCTATATAATACAGCAAGGGCAAAGCTGATAGGCAACACCACCATGTACCACATACAACGTCAAAGTCAAGATAAACGTATAACTACATTGACTGGTGGTTGCAAGTGCTTAAAAACACATGCTCTTACAGATTCTCAAGATTCAAACCCACATGTTATACAATTAATGATGCAACACACACAGATAGCGGCATAAATGAGAAAAACAGTGATTGTTCTGCAGTGTTCCAGCACTCCGTGTGGCCTGTTGCTATGGCATATAAACAAAACTGATCAGCACAAAAATAGCCATGATAGCTTTGGCAAGTAATTGCTTCGTTATGGGAAAACATGGAATTAGTGAACCCTTTAAGTCTCTTTTTTTTGTCTGAATAGATAGATAAATCAAATCCTTAAAGGATATAAAAAGAACAAGAGAAAGAGACTTGGAATATGCATGAAAGTTCAATGCTGTAGCACCATAAGACAGACAATCCAACTACACCATAAATTAAAACATTATATAGTGACCTTAAATGGCTTCCTACTTATTCTCCCTTACTTCACACTTATTATATATAACTTAATATATCATAAATCAAATCTGTGACTTCTTATAGTGCAGTGCCAGCAAATGGACATGGCAATAACTGCCAACACTAAAGATTAAAGTAATGTTTCTTCCAAGTAAAAAAAAAGAAATTTCCTTTTCATGGAATGTATATTAAAAATGAAGTTATGTAATCTTATTCTTCATTCCTGACTTTTGCTATACACCAGATGTCTAACATAGAAGCCTTGAGAATAGAAGCATGAAAGTAAATGTGTCCAGTGGAAAAGCTTGGCAAACAGAGACCTGCAGTGGTCTATTAGAAAATAGATATACAATTTAGATGCAACAATGGCAGCAATGACAAACACACACCTCAGGGCATCTGCTGCACACTTTGCCACTGACTCTAAAAAGCAGTAACTGCACACAGCTCTTTGTAACATCTATTATTGGGACAACTCAGCAGCAAAGTCCTTTATTTACCCAAATCACTTTACAATATATTCAATTTACTGATCAGAGTGCTTACCTAGTCAGTTTGCAAAATACAAATATGCCCCCTTAACCAAGTTGTATCCTAGTTATTTGTCCAAGGCCAGATTGGACAAAGCATTGGGTGACATGGTTTAGTGGGACGTGTCCCTGCACATGGCAGGAGGGTTGGAACTAGATGATCTTAAGATCCTTTCCAACCCTAACTATTCTATGATTCTATTAGTTGCTGTATAAACACTGGCAGAGAGTACAGTGACATTCATGTCATAGGTAACCTCACCTCTTGGTCACCATAAACCACCAAACTCCATATCACATTTTCACCGGGGAAGGTGCCAGCAGCAGGCTGTGGCTCAGATGATTGAGCTAAAACCTCACATTCACTTGTACTGCACTAGTTAACACATAGTTTGGAGGAATATGTCCTGCATGGTTTAGCAAAGTGGATACTGGACTTGACTAATGACCACAAATATCAGCTGATTCAGAGTGGGGTTTTCTAATTATTTTTATAGTTATTATTTTAATTAACTACATGGATTGCCTTTCTTGTCAGAATTTCACACATTATATTTCTGATTCTGACCTCTGCAAGGTGGGTGTGATCTGCCATTTACAATGCATTTTAAAATCCATGGGTATTAAAGACATATTAGTACTCAGTTCCCACTGGTTTCTCACTGGAATGAGATGCCTACTACTGTTTTGGGTCACCTAAATCAGACTTCTCAGAAATGCAGTAGGATGTTAATCAACATCCAAATTTTCTTACTAGACCATCACAGGATACAGAAATTTAGAAAAACAAAGCTGCTGCAATTTTAGAGAATTTTTTTCCTACACGTTACTCATTTAAAGTTACCAATTATTACTACAGCTCATTGTAACTCTGAAATCAAAATAGAAAAAAACCCCTAAATTCTGAGTATGTTCACTTCAAGAACACAATGAATATTCATCTGAACGGTATTTTCACATGGTCAACTGTCATGACAGAACAATAATATTCAACTTACAAACCTTTTACTTTTTGAATATGTATTAGAAAAGAAAATAAAAAATTTGAGTAAAGACGACAACTTGTCACCAAAACTCAAACTCAATCAATAGAGAGCAATAATACAGCTCAAATCTGCATTGAAATAATAAACTGGACAAATCCTGTATGGAACTTCAATACTAATAAAACACAGACAAGACAAATTAGAGACTATTTAAATGTGATCAATAATACTTGGCTTGAGACACATTTTGTTAAAATAACTTGGATAATCTGTTCATTCACCTGGTCTGTAATACAAAAATGAAAAAAGCAGCATAATCATAAAGGTGCCAGATATGTGAAAAGCAAGGAATAGAAGTGGATACTTTGATAACTATAAAATGGAAAGAGTTAGCTGCTTAAGCGTGTGCTGGGAATGACTAAATGTAAATGGCACCTCATAAAAATAATTATTAAAAAAGCTGCAGTATTTCATACTGCCAATGTACAAAGGAGTGTCTCAATATATTTATTTTGGTAGTCATGTACCTGCTACTGAATGCTAGAATGTACGTTATGTAATCATCTGTGTATCCGAGGGATGGGGGCGGTGGTGTGCTCCAAAGAAAAAGACAAAAAAAACAAAACACCAACAAAACTAGCTACCATACTAGTTTACAAAACTTTTAAGATTTATCACAGTATTACGGTTTACCACAATTTAAGAATACACATTTGAGAGGGATTTTGGCTAGAACCGTAAGTTTTCATCATCTATACGTAGTGTACACCCTCCTGAAACATGCATAATGAATATCGGCAAAAAATACAGAATGGAAGTAACAGGATATAAGCAGTATATAACAGTAAATGATAAATGGAAATCATAAACTATAAATCAGAAATAAAACAGCATTAAGGAAAAAAAGAAAAAAAAAAAAAAGAAATCAATACTTACTTAAAGAACTGATCCACTCCTAGTTTTACTCCACTTTTAGTAAAACGCTGAGTAAAAGGTATAAGACTTTCTACATGGCAAGGAACAGACCCTGGTTGTAAATAATACCCTGGAGTCTTGGTGGGCATTGTAACTTTTGGAGCATCTGAAGAAAGAAAATATTCCCCTAAAGATTATTGGTAGTTATGAACATATATGATATCTTTTCCTTTTATTAAAGGAAAATTCAGGTTTTGACTAAGTTATAGTTACTAAATAGCAACATTAGCTTGTCCATCACAATGTAGAGATGGAACACTGGAAGGAGGCAGCACAGAAAGTACTTGTATGTCTGAAAAAAAAATACTAGATATCAATTTTAACTGATTTAGATATGAGAAATATAAATTCAAGACAGGCAAAAATTTCTTACCAGGATTTATACTAGAAAATGAAACACTTGAAACTCTCTGAAAAAGATAATCGTTCTTGTCATAGCCCGTTATTTTAACAAAAAAGGCTTCATCTGGTGGAATGAAGTCAGAAATATTCCACAGTCCATAGGGCTTTCTTTCAGGATAGTATTTCACAGGCAAGGTCTTAAGAAGTTCCCCTGTAATACTCAGAAGTTCCAGTCTGTCTACTCTAGCTGGAAGAAAGATCCCAGTGGTATTTAGCAGCACGAAGGTAGGAATCCCTAGAAAAACAGAAACATGCTATTTTAAGTGCTAAAAGAAATAAATAATTAAAAATGAAGAGTTAAATTCCATATGTATGGCTCACTACCCCATGAATGCACCATTCAGCTTCAACTCTTACATACTAAGCAGCAAAAAACTAAGCTGTGCTCTGCTTATTAGCTGTCAAGAGACACAACACTGATTAGGATTTAAATTACTGTTTTCCAACAGGTGTTTCTGAAATAGCAGCCTCTTTATTAACTCCTCACTGTGCTTCAGAGCCAAAGACTTTTTCTGAAGCTCCAAAAGTAAGAGAAACAGTGTGGCAATATGGAAGCATTTCATAGCTAAAAATACCCAGATTTATGTGGGGGAAAAAAAAAAAAACTAATAGAAAGTTATACTGTAGTATGATAAAATAGGAATGTTGGCTGTGCTCTCACAGTCAAGTCCCAAGAACCAACCAACAGCAGCCTGAGATTTAAAGTTCACCAGAGAGACCATCACAGAGTTCTACTTCACTTTGTAGGCCCCAAAATGAATATTGTTTACCATGGACTAAAATGGAAACGAACCTTGCACTGGCCTGCTGGATGTGTTTTTGAAGTCTAATGTTGGCTTTCTAGAAAACCCAGCTCGAAAGTCAATAGTGCTGAGACCTGTGATCCGAACAGAGTGCCTTCCACTGCTTGAGGTCTGAAAAAGCGACAGATTGAAAGACCATGTGCATAATCAGCATTTCAGGAGTTGCAGAATTTCTGATTCAGCCACTGAGTTCAGTAGATAGACTTCAGCTTTCATTAAAAAAAACCCAAAAGATAGTATGGAGGCTTATGTCAAAAGTTGTAAGTAAAAATGCCTTTAGTAATGTTTTACTTTTAGATACTGGACCCTACGATTGTAGTGTCAGCAAAAAGATGCAATTTGTCTCAGAGATAAATCATACCACAAATACACAAGAGCAGCAACCATTTGTCACATGCCTGCTACTGTAATGGGAGACTGCATAGAAGTTAAGATTTTGATCATTATGAAGTATACTATGAAACAGTAAGTGAAACACAAGTCAACAGACTAATTAGTGTAAAAATTTTGCTGATAATATATATAAATAATTTATTTCCAGTGCTATGATAATTTATCTTCCCTTTACATTTATTAGTAAGCTCCCTTTTTAAACATGCACAAAACTAATTTTACCCATGAGACATGTGCAGACATCATAGGCACTGCATTTCATGAAAAAATAGAGACCAACTTCAATCAATACTGTATATTAATGATTCATTTCTTTCCCAGCCAAGGTCTCAATTGGAAAGCACAAGATACATAAGTACTTCTCATCTCTACTCTTCACCTCCAGGTCATCATTCTGGTTTAATGGTGGGGTGGGAGGGAGGTGTGTGTGGAATAATAACAAACAGCCCCCACCTGTCCACCCACTCTTGAAAAGGCTTAGCTTTATGTTGTTCGAGCTTTATGTTGTTTGAGGGTACAGTTGCTTTTATGCAAGTCCTCAATCTTACAATTGTTTCAATTTATCTTTATGGTACTTTCTATCATTCTGTGCTGAGAAAGAAAAAGGACAGCTGCTACTTGCCAAGGGTGCACAGGGGCCCTTAGAGTGTTGGGGACGTGAGAAGCCAAAACATAGCCACCACCCAAAAAAAACCCCACCACTGCTGCACTGCACTGAGCATGGGGTTAGATTTTTACAGACTTAACAATGACAAAACTATGGACAATTTTAAAGAGAGGGGGAGTGGGGGGTGTGAGGGGGGGAAGTGTGGTAAGAATCAAGAGGCTGTGAAGAGTGATATCTAAACTATATTATTCCAAGATCAAATCTGCATTAGAACCTACACAGATATTTTTTTCAGGGAGATGATACAGCACACAAGACTTGCAATGTGAAAGAAAATCAATTAAAATGAAATAATTCCACTGGGCTTTATCTGTCTAAAGAGTATTATCTGATCCATTCTCAAATACACAATTTCTTCAGTTTAGTAACCACCTCTGATACAGCTGCATATGAATATTGAACAGTTGTTTCTTGTAACTAGCTTTCTAGGATCAGCCATTTAGTCAGTATGACAAATTGATGTCTACCTGATTAAAACAACCTCTATTTGCTTCTATTTGGTTAGCCTTTCACCTCAGAAAAATCTGTAATGAAGCAGACCTGGAAGGAAAACTTAGTTATAAAATACATACCCATATTTGATGTCCTCATAATTCCAATACCTCAAGGCAACTAGAGGTGTTCTGCAGCACAGAAGGCAATCGGACTGCATACTATGCATTTTACAATACTCAAAGCTGTGATTTAAAGAATTCACTGAACACTGAAATAACACCAACACTTGCTTGTGGATTACGGTGGAATCTTCTTGGTTTTATAATTCTCCAGTTGATCTAGCAGTGGCTAATGCTGTTTAGCTCACCATGATTTGTTATCATACTAGAATGATAACTTTGTGCACTTCCAGTGACAAATTCCTATATAAACTCTTTGCACAAGCCTAATTAAGACCTGGTTTACTCATAGAAGTTATCGTAATTACAATATTTCAACTGTTTTCCATACTGGGTTTTTTTTTGGTTTTTTACCCAAAAATGCTTACATTTGAATGCCTTATTCTCCACAGAATTGGAGACAGCATTATGTTGATTTTAGAAAAACAAAACCAAAAAAAATTAAAGGCCCTCACTGCAGGAGCAGCCTGATGCTTTAGCCAGGACTGGTTTGCATCTAGCTGAGCATGCTGGCCTGATTCCAGCTGAGCGACTTGGCAGTTTGCACCATGGTGAGTGCCAGGCTCAGCTTTTGAAGACCTTATTAGCACTGAGTATTACACATTGAGCCTAAAAGAGTGATAAGCTCCTCTTCCAGCAACTACTGGAATCCAGAAATTTGGGCAACACAGTGCAGGCATACACAAATAATTCCACATGGCTCAGCTCACATCCAAAAAGGTCTCGGCTTAGCAACAGCCATGCAGGGTCAGAAAGAGATCATGCTGGGCTTTTGATTTTTTCTGCATTGTTTCTCTGTGCTGCAGGGCACTGAATGTTTGCTGGATTGCATGCTTAACCTAAAGGACTGCAACAAGCTACACAGTTGAAGACTAAGCAACTGACTGTAGAAGTTCTCTCAGTTCCCAATATGTCTGATGTTACTAGACCACCAGGCTATCTCTGTACCAGGTTTTTCTGCATTTCTGGTCCTAGAAGCATTGTCAGATATCTGAACAATTCTCCATAGAGTTGCTGCGCTCAACATGCTTTCTAGCTCCAGTTCTGCAACAGTATCAATAGGTCCCTACAGTGCTTTATTTGAATTAATAGTAATTTTCAAATTCCTTCTGTGCTTATGTCATGGACACAGCCCTATGCAGCATGCATCCATTCAGTATACCTCATTGTGAATGTGGCTATGAAGGTACCTTACACAGTTGACTTCCTCCTCAAAAATGACGCTATAGTATTTACACTTCTAGAATAGAATAGTATAGTTGGAAGGGACCTATATCAGTATGATTTTTTTCCAGAGCAGTTTAGGAAAGCTGCGATTATGCTGCTTTACCTACATAAAAAAGTATATAACAATAAGACAAAGCACAAGTCAATTTAGGTCACAGTCACACAAGAGTTGAAAAGATTATGTGAAAACTTGTAGTTCATTATGCATTCCTTCCTCTCCCCCACCCTAAGCACCTGTGTCACAACATGCTGTCCCCTACAAACCAGCTCAAGGTACAGATTCAACTGCATTTGTTTGAAGATAATTTGTCCACAAAACATAGTTAAAAAGTGTGATTTCTACATAAACAGTTAAGCCTTGCAGAGATTTTAAGGTGTCTCAGAATTTACTATATTATAATAAGAGTGCTCTTGCTCATCCCTTTTTCCTGTTATGGTTTCAGGTATGCAAGTTTTTGGCCTGCTAAACTGTCTTAACTTGAATCTCTGCTAAATTAGGGTTAAGGGTGATCTAAACAATCCGCTTTCTGTTCCTGAGTTATACCTGTTTTATATATACATTTACTGATCTATGAATGGTAAAGTTCTTAGCTACCCTGGCTTCAGCTCATAGCCCCATGCTCTTTTGTGTAGCAGCAGGTCATAAGCTCTTTTG
Source organism: Psittacula echo (assembly GCF_963264785.1). Lineage (NCBI taxonomy): Eukaryota > Metazoa > Chordata > Aves > Psittaciformes > Psittacidae > Psittacula > Psittacula echo. The sequence continues at coordinate 25,988,480 of NC_137740.1, read as the reverse complement.
GAGGTTATTGCCTTTACACATTTTCACCACATGCCTCACAACCATGATACAGCACTCACTTGTGACCAACAGCAAACATTTGAAATAGCACTGCCACCCAGAGAAAATCCTCTAGAACCATAGTTCCAAATGGCCCTTTCATCACTAAGACATTTTGTTCTTCCATTTCAGAAGCAAGTATGTTAATCTATCATTAACCAGGAGCTGGTTGATTGCTACAACTGTCACAACCAGCCAGTATGATTGCTCTTCATCTCTTTCAGTACATATTAATCGTGACCAGTGTAAGGATCCTTCAGCAAAACTCAAGGAACTTTCTTACATTCTGTTGTAGGAGTAGCAACCTTTCACATAGGGAGCTTAGTTTAGGGGTCACTACAGTCAGTTTCTAGAAGACCATTTCAGCAGAGTTTATGATTCTTGTTGGGTATAACTGCTGATCATTTTTATCTTAACTTCTTAACATTTCCAGTTCCTTTAGGGTGCATTCTGCAACTCTATGTGCTAGGATAGCTCTCACATGGACAAATTTATTTACCATACTGTAGTATTGAAATACTTTACTGATAAGGATTTCAAATTAAATGTATATTTATTGACTTCAAGAACCTTCTAATGTAATCTCTGGCCTGAAAAGGGCACATCATCTCCCTCTCCCCATCTTCCAAACATGTTACACACAGCAAAAACCCTACCAAAGTGCCTGCTCCCTCTACACTAGAGTCCAGAATTTTGGTGCTCACTTCAACTTCTTGCCATCCAAAGGAAAGAATGGCCCAAGAAATTGATGTAAGATAGTAACATCTAATATGTTACTATGTTGATAAGGGTTGTGTACTACTACCTTCTAAATAAGTCACAACATATAGGTAAGAAAAGATATTTATTATAAAACAAACTTATCGACGAATATCTATGTTAAATGTAGTCAATCAGTATACAACCTCTTTTAAGCTATAAGACAAGTTATAAATGATTTCTGCAAAAATTTTACCTTAATTGTCCATGTTCCAGGCTCTGGATCTTTGACATTTACTACCTTTGCAGAGTTGTGGATGTTTAGCAATTCATTCAGTCCTGATCCTTTACCAATTTGCTTGCCTAAAAGAAAAACCAAAAAAAAAAACAACCAGGGAGTAACTACAGTATTATTGTTCTGTACTGATGCATTTTTGATACTTGATTTTTGATACATTCAGCAGTGAATGACAATTTACAACAGTCAAAATTCCCCTTAATACTTTGTTAAAATACTAAAAATGCTCATTTATTTTCAATCTTTGCATTCACTTGGGAAAACTGATACAGCCTGCAGCAATACAGAGCTGTGGGAAATCCAGTTGTAAGAAAAGTAGCTTGTCTTATTCACAGAAAATACTCCACTTTCAGTGAAAGAAGGCAGCACAGAAGCAAACTCCCCTGAAGGATATCTTAGACTTGCCCTAACCTAACAGCCAGCCCACTTACTCTTCCGCCCTCTAAGCTTATTTCAAGCAAGATAAATTCCACAGTAAAAATACTGACAAACCAGGTTCTCCTGGCAAAGGGGGGTAAGCGTGACTAAAAGAAGGAATACAAACAAAATCTTCACAGGGAATTAGCAGCCTGTTAGATATCCATTACAGAGTGTAAATTTTCATACTGCACCACATTTTGTGTGTAGACCTGTACATACAAATATATGATGGTTGCATGCAGACACTGGTTCTCTATAGAGGCATTTTTCTCTCTCAAGGCTAACTATGAAGTACCTCAGCACTAAAGGGAAAGCTGAAATTGAGAATGGGATGTCCCATTACCAATTTTTAAGGCCTTTTTAGATATGCCCCAACTAACTTCAGTGAAACTATGTGGATTTATGTGCATGGAGCTAACCAATAAGAAAGGAAAACATACAGATGAGGTGTCAACTGCAGCTAAGGAAAACATACAGATTGGGTCAACTTCATCTAAGCTTGACAGTTGCACCCAGGATTGTGCATCATCATGGTTTGAAGAGACACTGTATAAGCAAATTTCTTTCCTGAAAACAAACAAGAATGCCTCAGTGGAAGACAGGCCAGGTTATATTGCAGGGAACTCATTTAATGCATAAAATATTTCAAAGATACCAAAACTTAAGCTATAACCTTAGCCATAGCCATTCAGAGAATATAAAGTATGATCTGAATTTCTTTCCTGTTCCGGGTTCTTAAAGCATCAACATAAGAACAAACAGTAGTTTGTTAAAAAAAAATGCCTTCAATTACAAATTGATATCCAATTCTGCCATTGCATTCTCACACATGGTTCAGCTAGAGATGGGCACAAGACAGGGTTTGATTCTGAGCACCCTTAGGGTTCAAAGAATCTAGAGCTCGATTTACCTTTCATCACATAAAATACAACCATCATGTATAACCCTTAAACGATGGTTCAGTGCCTACATAAATACATGAAAAACAAAAGTGTCTAGAAATTTGGAATACAAGAACAAACAGTAAGAAAGTAGATGGAGCTGAAATGAAGTGGTCAGAACAGGGAGATTTCCAGTTTTCTCCAAGTCAAAGAATTGGATCTCCTGGATTAACTTAAATGTCAGTAGTGCAATATCCAAAGATTCTATATTTTTAAAATAAAATAAAATTTAAAATATCCTGAAACACTGATACTGGTTTTCAGAACGTGGAAGTGGTTTAGAATGTTTCCCTATTGGAGGCAGTAGAGATTTGGGTTTTTTCATTCACCTCTTTTTGTTATTACAAAAGAAGGCATAAACTACTTCACCTAATGGATCATGAATTTCAATTGCTGGTGAAGGACCACTCAAGGACACTGTAACCTCTTTCAGACTTGGATCAAAAGGGATCTGCCAAGTATTTACAGCCATTGTCAAATGGTCTGTAGACAAGAGATGCACTTTGGAGGCTTGAACGGCTTCTTCTACCCATTTTAATACCTAGAAGAAAAAACAAGTTGTTATTATGCCGTCAACAGTATTTGCTGTTGAAATATTTTCTGATGAAATACTGTCTCTACTGTCTTCTAGAGATTCCATGTTAACTTCTATTATAATAGATCACTACTTCCACCTATGATACTACTGTCTTATGACATACAGCTACCACATCAACTTGAGCAAACACAGTAGTGATGTATCTTTCAATAGGAGATACTACTTGAAGCCACAGTCAACATGATGTTTAAAGGAGTACAGATACATACTTGGATACACCTCCACACAACACCCAAGTGTACACTTTCAAAAAGGAATTAAGGGTACAAATCTATGCATATTTGTGATCGTCAACTAACTACTAATTACCTGAAGCAAGAAGGAAAACTCCCTTATTCATATGTACTGACTAATTGGCGTTTATGGACTTTTTCAATTTCCACCCCACGCTCCCCAAACACCTGATACTAATTACTATTAGGCACATCATGCAGGTCAGTGTATAGGGGAACAATGTGTGCCTTACAGAACTATAGTCCTTAACTTTAAACATTTCAGCCAATGATTATCAAGGGAGGAGGAGGAGAATGGGGAGAGGAAAGGGGGGAAAAGCAGAGGTCTGCATCACCTTTTTCAAGAGAAAACAAAGGAGTGAAGTTGAGCTTGGGAAAGGGGAGCGAAAGGTGTTCATACTTGTTTGTTTCCCACTACCTGAATGAGTAATTAAATATCTATTTCAATTAGCAACAAAGTAATTTTCCTTAAGTCAAATTTGTCTTGCCCTCAGGGGTGACTGGTAAGTTATTTCCCTGTCTTTCTTGACCCGGAATATTTCTCACCCATTCCTCCTATTTTCTCTCCCTGCCCAGCTGCAGAGGGTGAGCAAGAAGCTGAGTGGGAGCTCAGGTGTTAGTCAAGACTAGCCCACTGCAATCAAAAAACCCAACCTACCCCCAGAAAACACCTGGCCTGTCAAAATAGTTAACCACATGTTTTAAAGGAGCATTCAGTTACACCACTTCAACTGGTCAGTGTGCAAGACTTGGAAACCAACAATAAACTAACCTGTCACCTACCAGCAGTAGACGGCTGAAGAGTAAATCCTTAGTTCTAGGACCCCATTCAACACACTAGACCAGAAAAGCCTTTTCCTTGGCTTGTTGGGCATAATTTGCATACTTTCTCAATTTAAAAATATGAGTTATACCCTAGGTTTCTGTTTCTGTGTAAGATAGCTTTGTGATAGAAATTAGATTCTAGGCTGTTTTAAATTAAAGTGTACTTGTTCTTATATGTTACAGTATGAATGCTTAGCAACCTTTGTGCAAATGTGAAAGAAGTTTAAATAAGTGAAGGGCATAATTCAAAATGCATTTGAAATGGTGAGGGAACATTTTCATAAATTATTGTCCTCCCCTATCAGTAAAGTCTAACCTGAGACATGCTGAATGCTTCCAACACAATGTGAAGTGAAACAGCATTGACCATGTAACAAGCAAGCTGTGTGCCCTCTCCATAAGGGTCTGAGCAAGCAAGGTATTTGGATATGCTTTCAAAAGAACAGAAAAAAGCAACAGTAAAATTAACTATTAATTACTCAAAATCCACGAAGTAACATGACCCATGAGAGAAACACAGTTTCTGCAACAGCTAGTGACACCAGCTATTCAGGAACTGTATTTATTTTAGACAAGCCTGCAACAGGCTTCAAAAAGATCCAGCCAATTTTAAGTTTTACCTTTAGAAATTATACATTTGGTTCCAAAAATGCTTCCAAAAGAAACGTCAATCTCTTCTACTCAGTATATATAGAAATGAGTATGACACTTTTTTGTATTAGGTATATGGAAAAGTTTCCCTTTTAATCCAGAATCTTAACTCCATGGGTAAGTTTTTAAACTAATTGTAAAATATGAATTTTCAGAAGAAAAGGATTTTCCAGTCTAGCTGAAAGTCATTTCAAGAAACTTAAGCAAAATAAATCATAGAATCATAGAATAGTTAGGGTTGGAAAGGACCTTAAGATCATCTAGTTCCAACTCCTCTGCCATGGGCAGGGACACCTCACACTAAACCGTGTCATCCAAGGCTCTGTTCAACTGGGCCTTGAACACCACCAGGGATGGAGCATTCACAGCTTCCCTGAGCAGCCCATTCCAGTGCCTCACCATCCTTACAGTAAAGAATTTCTTCCTTATATCCAATCTAAACTTCCTCTGTTTAAGTTTTAGCCCATTACCCCTTGTCCTATCACTACAGTCCCTAATGAAATCAAGTCACAAGGTAAAAGCATCATTACAGGAATTGGAATAACATTGATAATTATATACAAAATTCTTTCCTAAGCTCAGAAGGGTTAATATAACAAGCTAAAAATTTGATAAAATGACAGTGTAACATAGATATGATAGGAGAAAAATACCCTGATCTGTTATTTCCAAATTACTTTTTGGTTTGTGGGGTTTTGTTTTGCAGATGTTTTGTTCATTTGTTTTAACAACAAAATCAGGTAACAGTTTTAGCTCCCATGACACGTTTTAGGGGTCTTCTAGTAATCACTACCTCATCTTCAACTCCTGACCATCAATCTGACATGCCTCTTCCTAAGCAGCAAACACCAACCACAGCAACAGGCAAGGTGGAGATGGCAAACTGCACATTCCAGCAGTCATGGACTAGTTCTGTGCTTAGTACTCACACTTGGAAAGAGTTAGAAAGTCTAAGCTTTCAGCAACTTAGTGCGTTTCCATACTTTAACCTCATGAAAGATTCTTTATCACTTGTTTAGTTTTCTATTAAAACCATTATTTCACTGTGAATACAAGCCAGAAAACACCAGTGGAAAGAAAATGCAATTCTACCTAGATCAATCTGTAAGCATTACTGAAACTTATAAACCATTCTACAGGAATATGGAAATTGTTTCTGAGGTGCAACCAGCATAAAGAATTCCTTTCTCTTTCCTCCTTGCAACTGCTCATTCTCCTTTCTAAAGTTCACTGCCCCTACCTATCTGCTTCTGGGGTCATGCTGCAAGCCAGATCATTAGAATCATAGAATAATTAAAAACAACTGGATTGAAAACAACCGATCAAAGAGGAGGAAAATGTCTTAAACCACAGTCACCAAAACCCCACAGTATACAACTTCAGGAACAGAATTTTAGACAGGTCCTTTCAGCTCTAAAACTTTTGTGTGTGTTTGTTGTGGGTTTTTTTCCTCCAATTACATCTTTTGCTCTACTACATTATATTGATCTCCTTTAAAACAAATCTCACTTTCACACAGTATAGTTCATTTCAATCTGCAGGACCATGTTACTTCTACAAACGTGGGAGGCAGTGGAAAGTTTATCAGGATGCAACCCTTTATTTCAAAACAAGCAAGCAAATAAAAAAAAAAAAAGTCTGTCAAAACAGGTACTTTTGAGCCCCAGACACCCTTTTTGGTAGACAGGAGAGCTGAGCCATGGAAATTGTTCCTAACACTCATTTATTTCAAAGCTTAATTATATGAGGCTTTAATTAACTGCTTAACTGTTGCCTATCACTGAAAACACAGGCAACAGTTAATGATGCACAGCAGTCTAATGTACTTCAGGAGAATAAAGAACATTTTCAAATTAGAAAAGGAATTTTCACTAAAGAAAGTGACATGAATTCAATATACTCCTTTCCGCTGTCAGTGACAACGAAGTCATTTCAGTTAACTATAAAGGCAATTCAAACACTACCACAAAAATCTGCACACCAGTTCACACAGCATCAGGAAAGGAGGAGCCTACGTTGCAGCCCAACTCTTCATAGATCCACTGCTGAAACCAGTATACTTGCAAATGTGATTCTGCTCTGATTCTTTCAAAGAAGTTTACTGGTCTTTGGACAGAAGAAACCTATCTGGCATAAAAAGACTGGTTTCAACTTCTGCTGGGCCACCTTTCTTTAAAACACAAACCATGAGCACCTCTTGGGCATGTTCCCAGTGACCAGACATCAGCCATTTCTGCGTGTGGAAGGCAACCAACTCTTTAGGTCTTGGTTTCTTTGCTGAGACAATCAAACATAGGATTCACTCTATGTGACCACGCTTGTTTTAATCAAGGTGAGGATATATCCATCTGCTTTCAGAAGGCTTCAAACTGACTGTTAAAAAAACCCAAACAACCAAACAAAAAAACCAGACAACAAAACCCCACAAACACCTCAGTCTTGGATTTCTGGATCAATTTAAACCAACTGAGTTTGAATTAAGGGAATTTTCAACTGAGTACACACTGTTTTGTGGTCCCTGCTGGAACTAGATAATTTGCAGGCAATGAAAACAAATTCTGGGGATGTAAAAATATTTGAACATTTACCAAGACCCAGTCTGAGTCGTGAACAGAGACTAAAGTCAAACTTCTCTGTTTTAAACCTTCACCAAGATGTTTTTTGTTATAAATGAAAACAGTCTTTCACTATGCAAGTGCATTGTAGACCCTTTTGGTCACCTACTACAGTTTGATAATTTATCGAATGGAATAAATGTAAAATTAAAAGAGAAGTATTGTCATAGTTTCATCTCAGGTGTGCAACAAATTTCAAGGATAATAGGTTGTCATCTGTGCATCTTACATAATGAGAACACCTACGCGTGCTCTTGAAGCACATCATAAGGTTCTTCTGGTTCTGATTATCTTTCAGTATTAATGACACACAATTCTATTATCTTTCCTTGTCTTTTTGGGCACATAAAGTGGAAGATGACAGGGACTAGCTGTCATGGATTTTTCCAAAGGAGCTAGTAGTTAGTGGATTGAACTCTTCCACCCAGCATACAACTGGGAGTTTGATCTTTTTTCTTTCATTCCAACAGCTGAGTAGTGAGGACATGAAAACAAATCACTGCCAAGATTCTAAAAGAAGTACCTCCTACTTCTGCAACTCCTACCATTTGTTACTTTGGGAAAAAAAAAAAAAAAAGTAAAGTAAGAGTTTGCTTTTGAAATCTGTGAAGCTCTGAAGAGCAGACATATATGTTTTATATTTTTACTTTGTATTCACAGTAACTCAAGTGGGGCTTGCTCAAGATCTTGAGGGAAGTCTAACCAACACTAAACTTTATGCATGGGCTCTCAAGCACACATTATGCCAACTGTGACTGACCTCAGGCATATGGAAATGTATTTTTATATACATTTATGTATACATACATATTGATCTAGTTATATAAAGTATTATTTTTAGACCTTTCAGTTCCTATAATTGTACAGAATAAGTTGACAAGGGTTTTGTCCTCATTCTTGTATTTCTAGTTTGTGAGATTACTTTGCATAACTGCCAAGTTGTTGCATTAGCCAAACCACACAGGAGTGTTATGTGAACAGATAAAGCAATCAAGTACTTAAATATGACAGCAAATGCTGTAAACCCTAGCTAAAATTCCTTTAAAATAAAATGCACCCTCCCAGGGAAGAATTACATTGTGCAACTGTCATTTCAGAAAAAAGAAAGCAAGAACACCTTTGGTATGAACTCAAGTATATAGCAGAAGTAGAAGCTATTGAGAACAAGTAGGAGTCTTAAATTCAGAGTAGAACCCGACTTCAGTTTCTAACAGTTTTTCAATTTCAGAAATAAAAATGCAAAGCAACAGAATAACCCAGCTGTCTTAAGTCTGGCAGTAACTTGCTTGTATAGTTAAATTTTTCCCCAAAGTTCAATAGGCAACTCCGGGAGATCCATTTCCCAGCTCTGTCATTCCTCAGAGGTTTGCAATACTGTTGTAACACTGGTTTGGAAGTAGATTGTTGGGGGAGGGGGGGGGGCGCCCTTGAGACTCTTATAGAAAGCCCCCAAAACAACAGCAGCTTTGTTGTTCTGCCAAAATGTGACTTGATTGATATTATTTGAGGGGGAAGGGCAAATACAGAAATAATTTACAACATTCCTCCAGAGATTTTGTTCTAGCAACCTGCCCTGCTGTCAGGTCATTTCTTGGAATGCATACTGAAACCTGGAAAAATCTATGGAGCATGGTCTCTATTCCCATTTGTTTATTCTGGGTCTCAAGAATATTTCTCCAACAGTCAAAGCAACAGGATTTGAAGTTAACCGTTTAATTGCTTAAGTATATGCACTTATTACACTTATTTTTCTCTTCCACCCAAAGAGAAAAATATTTTAATAATGATCTCAAATGCATATCTAAAAATATGATTCACTGCATGTGAAAGTTATACTATGAAAATAAATCATAAACAAAGCATATTTTTAGAGTTGAATCTCAAGCTCCTCAAAGTTAGGAAACGTAAGGATTAAGCATGCCTCCTTTCAACAGTCTTTACAATATCCTTTTGCAGTTGGTTCATGACAGTCCTTATGCACATGATCACAGTCTCTTTTTTTTTCCCAGAAAACCCAATTTTCATATAAAATGGAGAAAAGACAGCTGTAACCTTTTTTTTTTTTTTTCCTTTCCTTGTTTGGCATTCACTGTACAGTACATATTTTCAGAGCAGAAGTGTACTATCCAAGGCAGTATTCAGCTGTCTCTCCCATGAAACCATTCCTTGTTTTCCTATGAAAATGAATACTGACTGTTTTGGATGGTGGGAGAAGAGAAGGCAAGAAACAAGACTATGCAAGAAACCTTTTTTCTAAGGTATAATTTTGAATTTTTGGCTTTGTCATTTTCCTATAATTCTTGTAAAACAGTGGAGGGGCCTTTTATGTTTTTAACAAAATGAAACAAAATTTACAATTTCTTCCTCATGTAGCATCATCCAAACATACGCTTGGTTCATAACACACTAGAGACCTCCAACATTAACCTAAGCTGTGTCAGCATTACTCCCAAGTTGCCATTCTGTGCAAGAACTAGCAGCCAGGAGAAACAGGATGCTTTTCCATTGGGTTTTAGAGACTTGCATTTACAGCAAAGCATTCATGAGTGTGAAGAATACTGGATTCCATTTCAGACCCACATGATCTTACAGACATTAACCTTCTGCAATTTCCTTTCAAGAATGACCTTTTTGTGCCGTTCTTTTCAACATGTTCTGTTACCAGTCTTGTCCAATCCCTGTCTTCAGTCCCCTCCCCATCTCCTCTCATTCACATCAGCACTTTATTCACAGATTTCTTACCTATTCAAAACTCTTCCCCATCCCCCACCCCTTCAGTCTCATCCACCTTTCAAGTCTCTCTGCAAAATCCCTTTTTCCACCAAAGTCAACACAATGCTCTCAATTCTCCTCAGCTCAATGTTCTGTATATGAACATCTATTTCTACTTCAAAAAAAATCAGTAAGAAAGCTGCATTTTTAAGCAACCTAGGGAAAATTTTCCCTTCCTGCAGGAAGGCTAGAATAAGAAAAATAAAGTAAGTGTTTCAATACTAGAAGAAATGGAAAACTACCATTCATCCTCTGTTCTTGTGAACTCCCAGCTTTATCCATACAATTCATCAGACACAGTAATGACTCATTTAAACCGCAAACAATCAGAATTACCTGGAGGCATGGTGTGAACCACCAATGACTAATTAATCACTGTTTTTAAGCTGTACCAAATTCATACTCTGATGATGATCACTGTTCGTGCTAACACCAGTGATGACATCAGTTCAAACCTTTAAGCATCAGAATTATTTACAGGAATTTCCTTACAATACTCTATTATGTCGGGAATAAGTAAGTGTGGTGTCATACAACATCAAGTCAAAATTAGTACTTTCTGGAAAGATACAATTAAATTGCATATGGTTATGAAAATGTAGATTCTGTTCCTAACAGGAGAATTTAACCTCTGCAACCTCACCACAGGCAAGGAAATTTCACTCTAAAAAAACACCTTTCAGGATCAGGACTTAAATGCTTTGCTAAAACAAGTATAACTACCCTTCCAAGACACTGGAACCAAAATGAGAATGGTACAGTTCTGTTGGATGGAAGGACATTAATTTTAGAACTAATTCGATAAGATAAAAAACCCCCAAAAAAAAGTCAAAACTAGAGAGCAGCTTGAAAAAACTAGTAAGCAAAGACCACTCAATTGGAATTTAAGTACAGGAGCATGCTCAAGTTTTTAAAAGTACTTCAAAAGTAAATTTGAACATAAACCTTTCTCTTTTAAGGGCTCAGATTACAAAATACACTTCTTCCCTTACAGAAATCAGATAATTAATCAGATTTTACCAAATATGATGAAAACATATTTGGTCTCTATTAGATACCTATTATGGTTTTTGAGTATAGAATTACCCCTGAAGATGGTGGTACACCTGATACCCCAAATAATGGAAAATCTAAAAGAATTATATAATAAAAACAAAAATTGTGTTTTGGACTTTAAGAATATTCTATGAATCTAATGCACAGAAACCATGGTTAAGTTTGTCAAAATATGACCTTCCTCTCATACTGTTAGAAGAGCTTCAGCGAATAAATGAAGATACTTCTATCTTCATATATACACGCTTTGGTGGAACGAACCCAATACAACTTTCCCGATTGACAATAATAGTGACCAAGTTAATTGTAATATTTGAGATCATAACATCATTGTCAGAAGTGAAAAAAAGGCAATAAGCTGTCTTAGTCTTCTCGATAACACAGGCATTGGGTAAGTATCAGGTATTGTTTCGTTGTGTCCCTTGTAGCATATATTGCTTCATTCATCACTTAAAGCACAAAGGGCAAGCATGAAAGCAATGGTTTGAAACTTTATATGCTAAAAATAGCTTTGTTTGGGGTTTTTCTAGGGTAGAGCAATCAAGAATGTTTTAACAAAACAAGACACTGGTTTGGCAGGATATTCAGTCAGTGACTTTATAGATCTTTCCTAATTTACAATTCGGCATTAGCTGTCTCTAGGCCCAAAACAGTGAATATGTTTTAGCATTTATAAACTTCAGTCTTTACACACCATTTTGACTAATCAGATAAAAAGGAGGGCAGGGTTTGTTTCTGTTGAATCTTGTCTGAAGGATATAGCATGAACAGCTGATGCAGATTACTACATCTTCTGTTCATTTTCATCCACTTGTTGGTGGAGATGCTCCTTGGAAGTAGGATTTCTGATCCAGAACTGAAATCTGCAGCAAAGGTCTTATTTGGGATGAGTGTTTTAGTCAACCCATTTTCACAGTCCCTTAGGCCAGACACAGCTTTATGTAAGATCCATGATCACTAAAATTATTTCAGAGTCTTTTGGTTTTGTTTTTAATGCAAATTGTTCAGCAGTTATTGTGAAAGACTTCTGAAAGTGATTTAGAGGAGTTTTTTACCTAGGCGATCTGTTACACACCACTGAAAAAAGATACAATTACATGGAACAGTGTGTTCTTCCCTCTCCCTCAAAAATCCTTGTGAGAATTAGCACCTACTGCCATCATCACTTGTTGATAACAGTCTCTGGCTCTTGTGCAGACCACGGGCCATCTAGCATGCAGATGAGGAGTCCATTATTTGCTCAAAGGAAATGACAAGATAAGACAGGCAGGAGGGGAAAGTGGCTACTGGAATCCTCTGCTTAAAACCTTACTCAAAGGCAGACTAAACCATTCAAGCAGAAGCTGGTTTTTTTGGAAACAGGAAAGTGCCAAGAAATTCAGAAGCCAGCGATAGGCAGCAACATCACAGTTCATGTCAGCAACACTTAAGAACATGAAGTTGCCTACCACCTACAAGTGGCTTTTTCTGCTCCCTTTCTCCTCTGAACACCAGAAGAAAACAAAAACAGAGCAATCAAATAAAAACTTTATCCTAAAACTTCAATCCTGGCAAGGAGCATTTCCCATTGGCAGTATCCCTTCTGTAAAAAGTGATTTCATGGAGTCTCATAGAGACATATTTTACCCTTTGTACACAAATAAGAGCAAAATGCAGGTCAGGAACTACATAATTCCAATCACTAATTTCTTTTCTTCAGACTAACTTTTGGAGGATAAATCCTTTGGGAAGTTCCTCATTTTGATCATCATTGCCAATACCGTATAATATCCCCAATAAGAACTTCAATATTTCTAGACAACAACAGTAGAAAACTGCAATTTATCTCCAGCATTCGTTCAAATTTATCTCTCATTGTTCAAATTCCAGGAAAGAAAAGAAAAAGAACAAACTGAAGTAACTTTTTAGTAAAAAAATCTCATCTAGTTATTGCCTTATACCAGGAAGTCAAAGGAAAAATATTTACAACACTTATAAACAATTCCAGCTCCCCAGATAACTAACATGTGATTTCATCTCTCTCCAAATTATTTTCTCATGAGCTATTGAAATTTCATTTCTGCCTCTACGATTCATTGGAGTTTTCAAAGAAAATAGTAATTCAAGGCTACGGGTCAGCAATCAAGATTACCAGTAGGTCAGCAGAGCTGTCAAAAGTATTAAAACAATAAGCTCAATTAAAAAGTTACCACAGTCACTTTGTGAACAGTGGAAACATGCTAGCTCACACCTATCTGTTCATGATGTGAGGACCACTTTTGTCCAGGCTCATTAGTAATTCTTTCCTTGCTAACAAAATGCTCGTTAAGCCAATACTGCACTCCCACAGAACTACTCAGAGCACAGAACTGCTCCTTATTCTAAAGGCTGTCCTCCTGGAAGCCTTCTGGCATAGGCAAAGGGGAGTTGATGTGGTTCTGTTCAGATATGGCAGTTTACACTTGCTTAACATAAATAAAATTCACAGAATTACATTGTGATATAATAGATAAAAAAGAAGGAAGAGAAAGGTGAATCAGAGTCCACACACCAACAGTAGTACACATAGAATTTCCCTTTATGCTTCCTAACCCAAGATCAGGTCATTTAAAGATTTAGAGTATAAGCCTCTACCTTATATTCTCTATATATTAAAGAAATCAAGCAAAGTTACCTCATTAACTTGTTTTTTGTCCAAGTGAAAAACTTGACCAGAACTTGTCGAGGCAATTTCTTCATAGACTTTGTAGCCAATATGATCTCTGTCATCACAGTCTCCAGTCAGCACAAATACAACCTACATTGAAAAACAAACAAACAAAAAAACCCAAACCACCAACAAAAATATCATTTGGTATATCGTGCAAACTTCAGGAAAACATTGCAAAAACATTGCAAAGACAACATTAAGGCATGACAAAAGAATTGTATCCCTTGACATGGGTTCATATTACTTTGCAGGAAGGACAGCCATATTGCACTCACTACTGAAGGAAACAGCAATGAAGAAAAACTGACAAGAATTGCTTTAGAAGTAACACTGATCTATCTGTACTTGTACTTCACAGAATACCTATTTCAGAACACCATAAAAACATACATAAAAGGGGTAAGCTGGCCAAGAATACACAGGTAGTACGCTCAGTTACACTACTTAGAATCATAGAATGGTTTGGGTAGGAAGGGACCTTAAAGCTCATCTAGTTCCAACCCCCTGCCACAGGAAGGGACATCTTGCACTGGAGAGGGTTACTCAAAGCCCCATCCAACTTGACTTGGACACTTCCAGGGATGGGGCACCCAGAACTTCTCTGGGCAATCTGAGCCAGTATCTCACCACTCTCACAGTGAAGAACCTCTTCCCAATATCTAATCTAAATCTACCTTCTTTCAGTCTAAAGCAGTTCCCCCTTATCCTATCGCTACTTCCTCTTATAAGATGTCCCTCTCCATATTTCTAGTAGGCCCTCTTTAGGTATCAGGAGGCTGCTAGAAGATCTTTAGACAGCCTTTTTTTCTCCACACTGAACAAACCCGGCTCTCTCAGCCTGCCTTTGTGGCCCTCCTTTTGACTCAATTGAGCATGTCCACATTGATCTTATACTGGGGGGCGCCAAGCTGGAAGCAGTACTCCAGGTGGGGTCTCACGAGAGTGGAGTAGAGGGGAAGAATCACCTTCCATGACCTGCTGATCATGCATGATTTTCCCTTAGTGAAGCCATATTGGTTGTCACCTATCACCCGTTTACTGTCCATGTGCTTTAGCATAGTTTCTCAGAGGACCTTCTCCATGATCCTGCCAGGCACTGAATTAAGACTGACTGGTCTGTAGTACCTTGGGTCTTCCTTTCTTTCCTTTTTAAAAATGGGGTCATGTTTCCCCTTTTCCAGTCAGTGGGGTCTTCACAAGACTGCCATGACTTCTCAAACATGATGGATAATGGCTTGGCAACTTCATCCACCAGTTCTGTCAGGACCCTGCATCTCATCAGATTCCATGGGCTTGCACACCATCAGATTCCTTGGATGATCTCAAAACTCATCTTCTCCTACAGTGGGCAGCTCTCCATTCTCCAAGTCCCTGCCTTTGCCTTCTGCAACTTAGGCAGTATGGCTGGAACTCTTGCCAGTGAAGACCAAGGCAAAAACATTGAGTATCTCAGCCTTCTCCATATCCCAGCCAACCAGGTTTCCCAGTTTCCTTAAGGAGAGGGCCCACATTTTCCCTTCCCTATTTAATTCACATTATTAAAAGGAATATTCCTTCAAGCTTTTTCTTAACCAGATCTGTTAATTCTCGATTAAAAAATATAAGTAAATAAATAAATAAATAAATCCAGTAGCGATAATAAATAGATTAATTAATAAATTAATTAAATAATTATTAATTAATTATTAATAATTAATTTAAATATTTTTAAATATTTATATTTTTATATTTTTTATGATTTTATATTTTTAAATTATTAATAATTATTAATTAAATAATTGTCAGTAATAAATAAATCCAAAACCAGTAGTATTTTGGTCTGTTCTGTAAAAAGGTTTCACCGAGTCTCACATAAGAAAAATTTTACCCTTCAATATTAAGAAAACAGGGCATTAAATATATGAACCAGCTCAAAATGTAAACCACTCCTGTACCTGTGATTGTTTCTGTTGAATGAGTTGAAGTACTTCATGGGTAAGTCTGTAATCTTTGGATCGTGCATCAGTAAATACATAGATGAAAGAACCAGGAAGGGAAATTTCTAGAGCGATCTTTATAGCCCCAATGCTCATCTCTGGACAGTCTCCACCACCCTGTTCAAAATTAGAAGAAAAACAAAGCTTTTTTTTTTAAGAAAAAAAAAAAAAAAAAAGAAAAAGGACATACCAAATAAGTTACTACATAAATACTTTCTCAGCTTCTAATAACCTATTCACCTTTTTTATCCTAAGCATTGTATAGTTTCTGCAGACTGCTGTCAAGACTCACACTCACAAGCAGCAACTGCAACAGTTCCTTAGAGGAAATAAAAGTCAAAGGAAGCTTTGTGGTCAGCCCTGAAAATGCTTGGTGTTGTAATCAGTCCTATCTTTGGGAGTACCGTGTTTTGGTTAGTTGCAGCTCTTGTGACAGCTCCATTTCCTATAATCACACGCTCCCTTCCTGGCTGACAATTTAATTGCTCTTGTAGTATGCAGCAGTCACAGGAGGTCATGGTCATAGAAGCAGATGGGAAATGATCACAACCAAGCAGTTCTCAACCAACCAAGCTCCAAGAGGACCTTTAGATACCAGAACAGTAAGAACTTGACCTAGATTTCATACTGTGGGGAGCCAGTGCAGGAAGATTAGCAGAGAGGGCACAGGTGAGTTGCTCCCTATGACCTGTGTTGCTAAGTAGACAGCTACATAGCTGGAGATTTTTCAGACCATGTGTTCAATCAAAATGCTTCCAAGAATGCCTTTATTCAACTTTATGTAAAAGGATCTCTTCCTAAATTAAGAATTAGAGGAAAACATTGTTAAATGAAACTTACATAACTTACGCTGTAACTTACAGAAAAATTAACTTGGCATATTGAAGACAGAACTTTCTAAAGAGCTGAATAGAAACTGTAAAACCTGCCCCAGCAAACAGCAAGAGATTTCTGCACTTTCAAGTTTAAATATGAAAGTTATTTCTTTTATTTCTAATATACAAATCCTGGGAAGGAAGAAAAAAGATAATGCAATTGTTGCATCTGATTTTAATTCTTGAGATGCCATCAAAAATTGTTTTGAAATATACATTCACACAGATACATAAACCAAATACCTGGCCTTCCACAGTCTCCAGCCCTTAAGAACTTCATCTGTCCCCAATGAAATGTTCATGTCAGTAATGACTTTTAATTCATCAGTATCTTTAATCCCATTTCAAAGCAAGAATAACAATAAACTTCTCATCTATGTTAAAGGATAGGTACATCACCATTGTTCTTTCTGTAAGTTGATTCTTTCTAAATGTAGTCTTATTTGTATGGGAAAAGCAAGTGGTCGACTTCAGACAGCCTGAAATTCAAGAGATAGCTCTCCAAAAACATTTTTGACACATCAGAACTTTACCTTGGCAGTGTTTGAACAATCCTATGGGACAGATCAGTATATCCAAGTTATTTCTTTCCTGCTTTTGCAAAGGGAACATCATATTTAGCAAAAGACTCTTCCACAGAAAGCTTTAATTTGTAAGCAAAATCAAGATAATAGCTAATTTTTACAGATATCTACTTGGAACAAGAAAATCTATATTCCTACTTTAAGTCTACTACATTATTGTCTCATGTAATATTCTATATGACATAATCTATTTTCTACAAATAGCACTGCTGAGCTAAATGTTATTCAGAAAACAAGCATGAACTTTCTTTATTTTCATAAAGTAGAGGAAGGGTATTCTGAAAATGCAGTTAAGTAGAGCTATGGAACAGAAATGTATTAGCTTTATTAAAAAAAGAATAAAAATTTCTTTTAGATGTTTCCTGTCCTTCTCTCTAAATTGCAGTTAAATATGGTTACAATTACCTTGTGAAGTTTTCTGGCAAGACAGAGGTGAGTAAAGCTCAGCAAGTCTCATTCTCCATTCAGTTTGGACAGGCACGCAAAAATTTAGGTTGTTAGCTGAGCTCATCTGTACTATTCACATCTCTTATGTCTAAATTTAAATATCCATATAAGTGTCCACTTAAATGGCATTGCATCCAGTTACAAAAAGATAAGCTTAGTATCCAATTCAGAAAGTGTTATCAACAACTCTTACAGAATACTACTTTCATTGTCATTTTTATACCAAGATATACTCAAATAAGGCCTTTCCATAACTGTTGATGCAAGAGTATTGGCATCTGTATTATAGGATCATGTAACACCCAAACTATGTGAATATATTTTAAAAGATTTTTATGGAGACAAGATTTAAGTATATTGCTTATGCAAATAGGTGTCCATTGTAAAAACTGTATTTAATAAAAGGAAAAAAAAAAAAAAAGGCCACTAACAAGCCACTGCTACCCAAGTACGAGTTATTGTCATGCTGTCCATAAGAATGATTCAAGGTTAGTTACAGATGAAACCTAGGCAATATAGGATCAACTTATGAGGTGTCAAAGGAATACTTTCTTCGCTACTTTGAATGCAGAAGAAGCAGAGCCTAGATTCTTCAGTGAGATGCATACAGACTAATTTTTACCTCATGTCAAATGCCAGCCAAAAGCCTACTTCTAATGTCATGTACAGACCCTGCCAGTTGTTCTGCAACCAGATGGACTTTGTTGGAAAACAAGAGCTGGACTTATCATGACATCCATGGAGGACAAGTTTTGCCATGTTCTTTGAAAGCATATTTTGATCTAATATGTTTTATTTCAAGAACTCTTACATATGTGTTCATTAATATTTACTCTACGCACTTTTTCAAAGTGAATTTACCTTAAAATTTCCTTTACCTCCACAATATTAATCCCTGTATCTTTTAACTGGCTTTCTAGGAAAAATACTAACAACAAGCATGTACAAAGTGTTCACATTTTCTGGGAGAACTTCTGGAAGATGACCCATCGGTCCTGCTCTAACTATTTTTTAGATTTATATTTTGGCCCTTCACCAATATAATGAACAAATGCAAGACAGTGAATATCTTAATTTAGCTGAACGAGCACATGTTGAAAGTAATTACAAAATATGCCATCAATCAGGATTAGAGAAAAAAAAACCTTAAATTCATTAACTTCTAAACAACTTGCTTGTAAATGAAAGCTCCATCTAAATCATATACCTTTTACAAATAGCTGCAATTATTTTGCAGTATGGCTATTTAGAAAAACAAAAAATGAAGACTGGAAGGATTTTTAAAATTTAAATTTCTCTGTGAAAGAGAAAAGCACAACAGCTGGCATTTTCTGCCTCCTTGAAAATTGACTATTGTTTTCTCTGAATTTCAATCTTTATACCAAATTTTGAGCCATGTGTTCTTCACAAACTAGCACTATTAGCTCTCAAGCAATCTTTTACTACAGGGTTTACACCATGTGCCAGTTTCAAAGGGAGAGCCTGCCTAGCTCTGACTCTAGCAAGGTTCTCCACAGGTCAGGAGCACTTTGCTTGATGAAAAGACAATAGGATCATGTTTCCTTTCATTAAGCGTAATGCCACTGCAATGCATCCCCTTCTTTCCATCACGTGGTCCAGGTGTCATTTGTGGTTCATTCTCACATAGAGAAAATCCAACAAGTGAGACAGGCCGGTGTGCTAGTACAAAAACTGCCACTTGTCTCCTGAGCACAGCTATGGAAAAAATTCACAGGGTTTGAATAAGACAAGAATTTCCAAGTCAACTCGATACCTTTGAATCAGTAAGTGCTAAGTAATGCATGGCAGTCAAGGCAGTACTAAAGTAATACTTGCTGAGTCTTACAGTCATTTTGTACATAAATTAGTTAATTACAGCTAATGAAGGGTTTTCATGGGAAACGAGTTCCAGAACACAGTAAAACAGTTCATAAGTGTTTGAACAAGTGGCAGGACTAACTAAAATGCAAAATAAATATTAGCATTATCTAACTATTCTTTCTTGAGTTATTGAACTGAGTCCCCATACAATGATGTAAACTAAGACAAAGATATTGATCATAACGATAAATTAAGGCGATCAGAGAACAGGAAAATGACAGTTTGTGCAGGTAAAATGACGGATATAAATGGTCTATGTCCTGAAAAAACATAGCAAGAACATCAATATAAAATAAAAGACTAGAGGAAGGAAACAGGGCCTTTGCTAGAAACATGTGGAGAGCAAAGAGGTTACTCACCTGAACATAAAGTTCCCTAAGTTCAAATTGAAATTTCTTGGGATCTGTGGTTATTGTCACTGGGCCAATTTCTAGGATGGGGAAAAAAAAAAAAAAAGGAAAGAAAAATTATGTGAAAAACACAAAGTCAACTTCAAGTAAAGAGCTGTTTCAGATTCATAAAAATCTGGTAGTCAAAAAAGCATTTAACAGAAAGAAGTAATTGAGAATGATAGACCCAGCACTAGAGTCTGTAATTCCAAATCTAGTAACCATAACGTCATTCCAGTATTACCAGTTTCTAGATGTCTTAAACATCTACAGGCACATAAAGCAATAAAGCATTGTGTTGTGTTTCTTTTGCATTTGATTTTGACCAATCATTTAACTGCTCTTAGTAAGCAGAAGGGAACAAAAATCCCCAAACCAAAAAATCATATATTTTTCCAGAAAACATACGCTTTAACTGGAAAAGCCTGGTGCGAGCCCAGTGCCCAACCTCAGCATATCTAGCAGCACTTTCCAGAAAGCTGAAGCAAAATCAACTTTATTTGTGGTGTTTGCCATGTGTTTGCATATTGAGAAACACCAGGACATTAAACTGAAATTGACTGGGCTGTGGACCAGGGTGTGTAACGGCAGCACATATTTGAGCATTTCCCAGTCACACTAGTTGTACCACAAGCCCTCCCTCTGCCCCTTCAACAATTGCCTTCCTAATTGGTATCAAACGCAATTCTAACCAGCTGTTTTCCTATGGCTGTGATTTCCTGACAGTTAACGTTAATCTGTCTTGGCACTCACACACTTCATTCTTTCCCTGTCCTGGGCAGGCATTCCTGCCCTGTCCTTGTGCCAGTAATGGCATTCATCTCACTCAGCAAGCTGGATTAGGGTACTAAGCCAAAAATAAATAAATAAATAGATACAAAAAGAAAAAAGTGAATAGATTTTTGCCGGCTTAGTGCCTCCAAACCACTCAGAGATCAGCTGAGTACCAACACATAAAATGGGGTACAATTATGCTGTCATAAAACTGCAGTGATACCAATTTAATACAGCTGCAGCTTACATGGAATTGCTGCCTTAGGCGACCATACAATGCTTTCCAAGCTCTCTAAAAGTAATATGTAATTATATTCCATATAATCTAGACATTTTTCTTTTTTGAACAGTCCACATTTTTATTTCACTAGTATTTGAGTAACAGCCAGCCCTGAAGTCTACTATAATCTCACATGCATTTGCTTGGGGGCCACTATTTTTGAGTGCCTTTTGCTAAGTGTATGTTCTAATTTATTTGAGAGTCACCCAAGATATCACACAAAATCTTTCTTAGAATATTAAACTGTTTTAAGAATATTAAACTGTTGAAGGTTTTAAGGAAGGGTGAAGGTTTTAAGGAAGGGTGAAGGTTTTAAGGAAGGGTGAAGGTTTTAAGGAAAGCAGGCCAGGGTAGGGTATGGTTTCAAGTAATTTATCTGTGAATGTTATTTACTGAAGTGTTACACTGTCATTGAAAGAACTATTATAAGGGATTTGCCATTCCTCCACATACTTCATCATGCCATGCCCCTGCTCCTACCACTTCATCCGATACTATCCTCCTTTAAGTATTCTTTGAAATAAATGCCTGTAATAAAGCTATCTCCAAATTGTTTTGCTTCAAATCTATCCCTTCCCAACCACTGTTCTAAAGCATTAACAGAATGGGGTTTATACATACAGTGAAGCCACTAGCTCCATTATTCCCTGTCAGTTGAGGGATTACATTTTTCAATTCTAGAGCAGTAAATCCCTTGGAAAGGCTTTCTTCCACTATAAAATAAAGGTCTGAAAAGCAACATCACTTCAGGGAGGCTCAAACAGCACATCCAGTTTAGATTGGATGAGAATTTTGCCTTGTTTCTCCGCAGGTAGCACACATGGATGCCAAACCCAAGCCCTTGCCAGCAGGATCACACCAAAGCTCTGGCCGCCCTCTGGTGTAAACTCACATAAGAGCCATTTATTTTAAATGGCACCTAGATTAAAGATTAGAGAGGGAATATGGCCTACTCAGCCTCAAATAGGGAGTTCTCTGTTGTCAGGACAGAACTGAGAACTTCACAAGGGTCATAAAGAGGGCAGATCTCTCCAGCGAGTTCTGCAGAAGGTCAGAGTTCATCAACTTCCGCTGAGGTTGAGCAAAGCCCCAGAAGGAGTGAACAGTCATTCACAGCTTCGGCAATAACAATCTGTAAGGAACAAACAGCAGCAACATGAATAACAATAACACTCCCTGTGTAGGACAGCAACCATGTCACTCTACAATGAGCTCTTATTTGAGGGACATAAGGAATACTTCCAGTTGTAAGCAATGATGCTAGTACTTCATGTAAACTTACCACAGGTACAGTCAGTTTGTCAGCACTAAGCTAATTGGCTACTGATACAGGTGTCTGCAATGGCAATAACCATCCAACTCTGGGCTAACATCACTTCCCTGTCTACATAATCTGATCTTCTCTCAGCTGTATGAAGGTTATTCAGTACTTTTCCCATGTAGCTCACAAGGCCACTGTTCAAAGTCCAAATGATGACCTACCTGATTCACACCATCTGAATGCTCACCAACTTGTACCAAAAATGCGAGCATCTACTACCTTTTACATGTTGCTGGGCCTCCAGCTTATATGATCCCCTTGCCAAAAAAGCAGTAATAGCATTCACCAAGTTCGTTTCCTTATATACTCTTTCTGCTGCCTTAAAGTGCACCCCAAGCAAGACCATTTCATCAATTCAGGTAAACACAGGCCTTCAAAGCATTCAAAAATAGATTAAAGTGATAAGAGGAACTATTTCTAAAAAGGACTTCAAGAAAGAATGGCAAGATCTCACAAATGACCACAGAAAGCTATTATAGAAGGTTAAACTACTGATACAGTAAGAACCTAAAAAACTGAAGTATAAATCAAGCTTCAGTCATCAATATGGTCTTGGTTCTGAAGAAGAGAGACAGATCTGAGATTCAGTGTAGTTGAAACACTAATGTCTGTGTAATGCTAAACTACAGCACTGTTAAAGAATTATGAAGACCATGATGGAGAATTGTTCTTAGCACTTTCATGATGCTAACCAGGAAGCATAAGATCAGGCAGAATTTCACAGAATGGTTTGGGTTCAAGGGGACCTTAAAGATCATCTAGTTCCAGCCCCCCTGCCACTTGCAGGGACACCATCCACTAGCTCAAGTTTCTCAAAGCCCTGTCCAACCTGAAAAGTTCTGAAGGAACTCTAAAGGGTTTAACAGTTTTACAGTACCACACTGTAAAAGTTCACCTTGTGTAAAAGTTCACCTTGTGTAGGAGCTTTCATCTAAACAATGCTGAAAAGCTTTGTGATATTAAACTACACTAAGACATCAAAAGAGCATCCAGCCAAGTTAACAGAAAATAGTAGAAATTGCAAAAAGAAGACTGATGTGCTGGTGGTACTCAAAATAGCTTATGGTGTCTAAGAAAAGCAGGAATAGCATAACTTTGTTCTTTTGTGCATCTTTAATGGCACACACATAGCCAGTAAACTCATAGGTCTAATTGAATATTTATCCACATCCAAATTTGACCAGCATCAATAACTGCATGTAGAAATCAAGTGCGCAATCACACAACCAACATTCCTCAAATGAGCATGTTACAAATGTATCTATGAATGTATCAAGTGTGTCGCTACAAATGTATCAAGTGTGTCGCTACAAATGTATCTCTACAAATGTATCCTTAAAAATGTATCACTACAAATGTATCACATGTATTGCTACAAATGTATCACATGTATTGCTACAAATGTATCACATGTATCGCTACAAATGTATCATTCTAAAGACAGAATATTTACTCAGAAACTAGATCCTGCAAACATGCCCAGGAATGCAGAAGTTCTTTAGGCAAAAAGGCTGGCACATGAAATACTCTAATAGAATATGTCTGTTCTGATGGTGAAATATTAATCCCTTCTCAGGCACCGATATAGGAATATTCAGGACTAGTTCTTTATGGAGGTCTCTCAATTGCTCACTAGTCCAAAGCTGTCCCTAGTCCTCTAGACTGAAAAAGCTAAAAAAACTTAGTGCTGACACAGTAAGACAGCTTGTCTTTGTTAGGCAGCAACTAAACTCTCTTGTCTCAAAAATATAACATAAATGTCTGTTCTTTCAGGACGATTTGCATACACACAAAACTGATAACATAAGAAAGGGAACATAGTTTAAAAGAATGGCTGCACTTTACTGAACAAAGCCCTGACTTCCTAAACTGAAATCACAGCATTCAACATAACCACTATGGTATTTGAGCATATGTACTTTGCACATAAGTAATTAAACAATTATGACAACAAAGCTGAGTACCAGTCCATTTGATAGAGATTAAGAACCTTGATAATTGTTTTCTGGGGAAAATCTGTTAAAAAAGATCTCCTTTGTAAATAAGGAGAAAACTCCCTAGTAACGTGAGAAACTCTCCATTCTGAAAGGCCGTGACATTTCTCCATGACTTTCTGCCACATGTCACATGGCTACATGTTTATATACAGGCTGAACAGCAAGCACATTTATAAAACCACAAATTACCCAATTACATACAACCACACATAATTAATACTTACAGTAATAACAAATTTGGCACTCCCTTAATCCTGACCATGTAAGATGTCTGCACCAACTATCTGTCCTGGAGAGCTGGATGGTTTAGGAGGTCTAACAAAGGAATACAAAAGCCATTTGCCCACCTCTCATCCACTCAGAACACTGAATTGTTTGATTCAGGTAACCCAGTGGAGGCACCCTAGCATACATTTCTAACATACATCAGGACTTGCCTTTTGAGATGGATGTCTGAGAGTGAGGAAAAAAAATCAAAAAAAAAAATTTAAAAATCACACCCCGGGCATGATTACCTACATTCATTTCAGGACTAGAGCCAGTTTAAGCAGTTCCCATCTTCCCTTTCCATCTGAGTATTGCTTCCCAGCTACAGCAGTTTTGATAGTTTTTGAGATCAGAAGGCTAACATGGGTTTCATATATACATACACACCCCTGCCTGTCCATATTTTATTTATATCAGATCTGCCTTCCAGTCTTGTTTCCTCAAGTATTCTCAAGTACTTCTATCACCATGAAGTGAAGATATGATAAAGGATTTAGAACGATCAGCTGGGACAGCTGAAACGCTTAAGACAAGACTGCTGCCAAAAAAGTTTGTGAGCAACTATTCCATAAGAGCTGTTTATTAGCAGTGCTGAGCATTGAGCTTGATTTGATTTAATGCTCAATTCTCAAGCTTCCTTCGCTGTATCCAACACATTGTAAACCTTTACTTATAAGTCTCCAACACATTGTAAACCTTTACTTATAAGTCTTCTGAAGACTTTTAGGAGTATCTACCTGTGAAGAATTAAGAAAATAAGTATAATGACACTGTTACTCTTAAACAGCCTCCAGCCAGCTTTCTGTCCTAAGGGCACATAAACAGAAACCTTTAATTTTCTAATAGCAAGTTGAGTCCTACACACCAGGAATTCACCCCACTACAGATCACTCATGAGCAGCCATCAAAAATGTTTCACAGTGCTCTCTCATCCTTTTTAACACCAGAGTATCACTCACAGGTGCAACTAAATGAAAAATACTTTAAATTCCCATGTGAATTTACAGCAAACATTTTTATTCCTCAGACAGCTGTCATACGCATACATTCAGAATATATTTTACTGTTGTTTTAAACATTAAAGCAACTAAAATGCTTTTTCATTTCTAAGTGATAGCACATTTCCATAGTAGATTACCAAAACCAAGCACTGATTCTGAAAATATAAGCTAGACAGGTATTACTAACCACCCTCTAAGAAAATCAAACAAAACATAACGTCTTCTGCTCTGAAGTAAAGAACACCCTCAACTTACACTAAACATAATGAGAGCTGAGAGGATAAACTCCTTGCTAATTTTTTCTAGAAGAACAAGCAGCATTGGAGATGCTGCCTACAATCATAAGTCAACCAAGGCTAACACACACGCCACTAGAAAGACCCTCCCAGTGGAAGAGTGCTTAGCACTAGAACATGTAATAAGCTATTTAAAGTTTTTTCCTAAATTGTATTCCCTCACAACCCTGTTGCTTTTAGTTTTCAAACTCTAACCTGGGAATAATTAATTTTTTTAAGAGCCCAAGGACTGCAGTGAGCAACTTTCATCAAATTCTTAATCAGATAGAAAAAAAAGCCAAACAGCCCCAGCAAGCTCATGTTTCCTTAGTGTAACCACTTTTTTGTTCCCCTTTAAATAATTTTTTCAGCTTCATGACTTAAACAATTCACTTTAATATGCAGAAATCAGCTTAAGAGATCAATGCACTGGAAGGAGTCTGACTGTCTACAGTTTTTCTGTAGTTTGCTTTTCAAATAAAAACCAGAAAGATAGTCCACACCACAAACTGCAAAGCGCTGCTAAGCTGCCTAACCTAGCATTAAGAGAGCACTACTGAAGTTCCATTCTCATGGATGCAATGTTCAGCATGCTTCTGCAAATTCTTCACCCATCACCTCAGAGCAGTGATCAAAGCCCGAATGAAACTCAGAGACCAAAGATTTGACAGAAGTTTTATTAAAAACGTGCTTCCGTAAATACCGCGTTTGTACCGTTGTTTCCCATTGTTATAAGATTCATGAGCCTGTGTCTTTAAAGAAAAAAATAATAATAAGGGGTGATAACAAGGGTTAAAAAAAAAAAAAGGCACTATATATGTTTACATTTCTTGGAAAAGCAAAGCTAGCTTGGAGACCTACAGCAGATAAAATCCATTACCATCTTTTGTCTACAATGAGTGCTAAGTTTAGCTTATGGATCTGAAGTGCAGTTGTCTAAAAATTATAACAAAATGCTGTAACAAAATACAAAAATCAGATGCAGATTTGCCCAGCACAGTAACCACCAGCGCACTGCTAATTCCAGCTTCTAAAAGGCTACAGTAATAAACCAGCAGAATGTGCAGAGTAACCCCTTCTACCCAGCAACCATTAAAAAAATTTGTTCCCTACAAATTCTATCTTGAATGGGTGATGCACAAAACAGCCTTAGAGCTTTGCAAAACCCTTGCACAAATAGTACTACATCACACACTCCATGGAACCACCATCTTCCTAGGAATAATAATAAGAAGAAAGCTTGAATTAAATAGATCTATGGGTTGATTATTGTTCCAAGGAAACAATCAACTTGAACACCCCCTCTCTGCTTCCACTTGCAGGCCAGAAGATTTTGCCTATAGCTGGTATACAAATAAGAGGCAAAGACAACAGAAAACTCTACTCTAAAATTTAACCACACGGAGTCATGCCAGTGGCTACGTAAGGTCCCAAGTGTAAACAGATTACAAACAGCAAATTTTATTCCACACACACACACACTTCTGGTGGCAAGGAAGCATACAGATTCTGTAATCCTGGCATCTGCAGGAGACCTACCTTCCTCCTCCCTTCCCCTGGTTATGTGAACAACCCCGGAGGCCCGTTCTCATCAGGGGGCCAGCAGCCCTCATTTCTGAAATGACTTCATCTGCCTCCAGCTAGCTTTTAGTGGATGACTGCCCAAATCACAAAACACACAGCCACAGCTGGCATCTCAGCTAAGAGTCCTTAAGAGGCCAAAGGACTGGAAAGGCCATGGAGATTATGAGTGTCATACAACTAGGTGGTCCCTTACATTCAAGCCTTGAGCTGTCCCAGTGAGCTAAGTGCATACAGAACTGTTGCTCATACTCTCATGCATCTCTTCTATTATGCTTGCCTGTCCAGTACTGCAAATAGTACAGAAGTTAATGTTGCTTCTTTTCAAAGATGACAAAGCACCAGGAGACACAAGGGAAGGGGGAACAACAGACAACATCTGCTGACACTATACAGCATGCAAGCTTGACTAATGTGCTTCCCTCAGTCTACAGTAAAGAATAAACAGCTGATAAGGACTGCAACCACAGCTTCCTTACTGTACAGCATAGGAGCAGCAACCAGTTACTGAAGCTGGCCTGAGCTTTCAGCTCCCGCTGAACATCTGAAAAGGTCATCAGATTACTTTCTGGTTTTGTTTATTTCCCCTTGTTAACAACAATCTGAACTGAGCACAATTCAGTTCATAATGCTCTTTAAATTCTTTCTCCAGACTGAATTCCAGTTCAGTCCAGGTCTATTTCTGTCTCATCTCTTGATCTGTGTATTTTGGCAATACTCCTTCAACACTTGTAACAGCACTGGATAAAGAGCTTGCACTAAAGAAAAGGGCAGGAATGAATGTAACTACAAATTTTACAGTGCTGTTTTGTGATTAATAGCCTTAACAAGCTGGATTCAAGTGAAATACTATTTAAAACTCAAATTTTAATTAAAAATTATGGTTGGCATTGCATTACAAAATTAACTTATTTACTGCAACATCTAGCAAAGATTCATTTTGAGCTGCTGCCCACACCGCTGGATGCTGGGCTGCCGGCTGGGAATATCCGAGCTCCACCATCGGGAGCCTCTTGGCACTGCAGGCTACCGCAAGCTTGCCCATAACGCTCCGTCTCTTTCTTCACTATAATCTGGTTCCCACCATGTCCCCAGATGTATGTCACCCTAGGAGGGGTCCACAGGCTGATCGGCAAAAAGTCACAGCTTCTTTTATTTTTCAGAACAGATAAATCCAATTATGAAATCTAATTAAAAACTTCTGCTGCTTTGAAGATTATATTCACAGATTGCTTCCTTCAAAGAGACTTGGAAGATCCTTGGAGAAGGCTACCTTACTATAGCCAAGTCAGCTTTTTGATCATGAGACATAATCAAAACTGAAAAAGAAACTGGCTCTTTCCTGCTGAAACTGCAGCCACATTGCTTTCATGAAGGGTATAGAATTACTAACACACTCAGCACCCACATCTACATAAAAACACACCACTTCAGCAAATAAAGTTACCAACAACAACTTGAGCATCCCAAGAGAAGGACAACCCAGTACTGTCATGATGAGAAATACTCCACAGTCACATTTCCTACAAAATAGCAATAACCCAAGTCAGGAGCAGTACTTAATGTGTAATTACTACCTAATTGTTAATAAACTGGGAGTCAGTGCTTTCATGAAGCCATTCTTCTACTAAACTTTATGGAGGTCACAGCACTAATCTGTTGGTGCTTAAAACCATCAAGAGACCATGAAAACAAGGACTTTCCAGTGAAAGTTACCATACTGATACAATGTTGTTCTTTAACAGGCTTATGCTGTGGTAATGCCTTCATGTAGCACCAGACAAAAAAAAAAAAAAAAAAAAAAAAAAAAAAAAAAAAAAAGAGAGAGAGAGAGAGAGAAGATATATATAAATCAGAGAAGCAGGGGTGGAATATGGTGTATCAAACTTATATGGGTCTGGGGGTTTCTTTGACAAGAAGGAGTTACAGGACATGGGACAAAACAGAACAGCACAACTGTTAGATACAAAGCTCTTACACAGCACAGTAAGTTTCATGGTTTGGGTTTTTTCTTCTCCCCTTCATAGAGGATAAGAGAAACAAAAGAAAAAAGGCTGATCTAAAATCCCTCCAGATGCCAGGCACAATCCTTTAAAAGATACTTAAATAAATTCTGCTCTGCAAATTATCAAACCACATAATTAGTCAATTAGCCCTAAACAAAGAGAAGAGGTGATACTAACCACAGACCTACCTACACTTGCGTGATTAAAACACAACTAAAGTTTTCTCCAGTTTTCATACCAAGCCACATGTCTCACATAAAGGTACAGAGGAAAAAGAAAACAATCTTTAAGAAGATTCTAGGAGAATAAAAGCAAACATCTACAAGATGACGTCTTGTGTATGTGCATGCGTGTATGTATATATATATACACACACATGCATGAACATATTCATTTTAATATTAAAAAATGCTTTACAATGTATCCAGTTGCCATCCTTTGAGGATGGATATTTCCAAGCATAACAAAAATAACACTGTTTGTGTACACTGATTATTCACTCTGACAATACCCAGTTTTGAATAGTACCCCCAGGGCTTTAGCAATGGTTCAGTGGTGCCTCAAATACCATTATGAATAAAGAAGCATCAGTTACTTTAAGTTAAAGCACTTATTTAGAGATGTTAGCAGAAGGTCAGTTACTGGTGTACCAGATTAAAGTGAACTTTTTGGTCCTTTTAAAAATACCATTGTTAATTTTAACAGTGAAGATTTTTAAATAATTCATTTTCTACTTAACAGACACATTTCTTACTCCTGGTGAGGCTCTGTTTCATAGGTGGGTCAGATGATTTTTCAAGGTCTCTTTCAACCTGGGCTGTAGTAGAAGTCTATTGCACAAGAAAGCAATGGAAAAAAGCTGCAGAAAACATGACCACAAGACTGGGTATCTGACAGAGCCAATCTGGGCAGAAGAGAATACTGAAACATTTTACTTCTATTTTTGAAAATAACGTGGTTTGGATTTAAATGACAACTTACAGAGAAAGACACTGCAAGTTTTTCATGGCCAAACAAAACTCTCAAAATCTTCATTAAAGCACTGTTTACTTTGGTAACTGGCAGATCAGCTGGAAGCAGCTCTCCCCCATTCTTTAACTTCTGCCTGCACCATTTGTAATTGTGTGTCCTGGGTTCAGCAGTAGCAGTCATTTTTTCTTCTTCTTAGTAGCTGTTGCAGCACTGTGTTTTTGACTTTCAGCCTGGGAACAGGGCTGATAACACCGATGTTTAGACTGACCAAGGACTTTGTGAGTCTCATGCTCTGCCAGGGGGGAGGAGAAGCTGGGAGGAAGCAGGGATAGGACACCTGACCCAAACTAGCCAAAGAGGTATTCCATACCATAGCACGTCATGCCCAGGATGTAGAACTGAGAGTTCCTGGAAGGGCTAGATCACTGCAGGGTGGGGGTGAGGTACCGGTCGGTGAGTGGTTGTACTCTTTTCCTTGTTATTTCCTTTATCATTATTATTATTGGTGGTAGCAGTAGTGGTTTGTGTTATACCTTAGTTATTAAACTGTTCTTATCTCAACCCATGGAAGTTGCATTCTTTCGATTCTCCTCCCTGTCCCTCCAGGAGCGGAGGGAAGAAAGGCGCGGGGGGAAGTAGACTGCGTGGTTCTGATTTACGGCCTGGGCTTAAACCACGACATTGTGTAATTTTCTAAAAGGCACCAAGCATTTTTAAGCAACATGTATCATTCTGTAAGGGATAAACTTACTGCAGAACTACAGGGAATCAAGCCTAAGGAACCTGAATGGCCACCACAACCTCAGGGTAAAGAGTAAGGAGTCACATGGCTGGGCTGTGGAGTTTCTCCACACAGCTTGGTGGTGACAAGGGTCCCATGCATGTTGTTGCTGTCTGTAGTCCAAACCTGAGAAAACATCTGCCAGTGTAGCTTCCGGTTCTCCCCATTTCTCGACCTGGAACAGCAATGCACAAATGGCTCTGTGACAGCAGTGCAGGCTGCACAGGGGAGGACCAGCCACACAGTCAACTCTCCCAACTGGCATATTGCAGTTCCCATGACTTTAGCAGCTGGGAGCCATTTAACAACCACATGGGAGTAACAAAATATTTTTCTCCCCTCTGTAGCACTGCACTTACTTCATCCTTTTAATCTGGTGGAAGAATCAAAAGCTAGAACTTGCCCCCCCCCCCCCCCCCCAGAGTCACACAATTAATCTGAGGATATTTGTTAAACAATTCCTGTTGCACAGAAGTGTCTGATTCTGACTGCACTGCTGAGGATTTGTTTGCAAGCCAGACATGTTTACTGTTAACTTTGGAAAGATAATCTGCAAATTCACTGACCTGATGTAAGCTCCATGGTACATAAACAATTCCCCAATTTATGTCTGTCCATCATTTCTACTGACAATAATTCATTGTCTAACATTGAGATCTCAGCAAGCAAAACATAATAAAAAAAATTATTTTAAAAATCAACTAAGACCAGAAGAAAACCAAAGGTGGAAAAGAGTCATGCACTCGTTCAGACAGCACCAATTTCAGCTTGTTTCTTCAGCTGTAGAACAGCAGCTCCAGGATTTCGTCATTAAGAACTCAGCCATGCAGTGGCGGAGCATGCCACTATCTCAGTATGAGCTAGCTCCATTCAGGAGTCAGCACCCTAAAAGGTCATCAGACACTTTATTCATCATCTTTCAGACTACCTAAAAATCTATGGAGTATGAGAAGTTTTTGAAGTAGATGATGCTGCCCTACTAAGCTGAAGGATATTACAGGTGTCTCCACAGAAAAGATAAACACGAGGTTTTCATAAATTGTATAGCTTAAAGCTGAATAGACTATCAATGCTTTGGACTCCACAGCAAAAAAATAAACGGATTGTCAGCTTTGGCTGTTACTCCTTTCCACCCTCTGAGCAGGTATAGGAATAGCCTTTGCTAACCACTAGCAGTACTATGGTGCAATGTCTTCCCTCACTGGGTAAGCAGCTACCAGCTCAAGAAGGCCTGTAGGTTTGGCTTCGGATAAACTCAGAGTTAAGCCACTAGAAGTGTTTAATAAGAAACTAACTTTAAGACCATAGAGCATGGCTCAAAAATAACATGTAGGGTACAGGGCCCTGCCACTTGGCCTGCATTAGAACCGAGATGCCATCTGAGTCCCAGAAGTGGCATTTGTTTCTTCCTTACTGGCAGATCACAAATACATTTTGTATTTCGCATTTTGCCAACTTTTCTACTCAAGCAGTAATTCTAGGCAGCTCATTACAGCAAGATTCATGAGAGCTTAATTGAGTAGCTACTAATCCATCCAGATTTACCCACACCACACCTATCAACACACCACAGTTCAGTGCAATTGGCTATGATTAGCAGCATTGGCAGGAGCCAAACCATGTTCTGTGCAGATTTCTATTACCCCTTTGAAAAAGGCTCATTGCCCCGGCACTGACTGCGGGGACCATGACATTATATATCCAAATGTGCAGTGGGACATCTGAACAGAACAGGAGGTTTATGGCTTTAGAAAAGCTGTTCCATGGCTTTGGAAGAAGAAAGAGAAGTCATGAGAATATTTCTGCTCTTGATGCAGGTTTGAGTGTTCAGTAGTTTCAGAAAGCTGTGGAAGTAAAGAGTAACATTAAATATTGTCTGTAGATTATTAAATTCCACTGAGCGTTACTGGTAAAAATATGCAAGCATGCTCCAAACTAATAGAGAAAGCAGATGTGAGGAGGGAGGGAAAAGTTAAAGAAAAAAAATAAATAAATATGAGAACACTAACTTTTTCATCCTAAACAAAACAGTATTTTTCATTTTTCATGAGGATAACTTAAATTGATTGAACAGGAATATATTATGCAGAAACATTGTTTTCTATTTGCTATATTTTTAAAATTGCCCAAATTAATGCCACTATTTATGTTAGACAGAAATTAGCTTAAACTTCTTTGCCTTTCTCCCATATATTTCCCAATTTCACCTTGTACATGGCTGAGCCAAAAACTACCTGGAATGTACTCAGGTGACTGCTGGAAAAACATGGAATTCTCACATGGAAATTAAATAGATGAATCACTACATAATTACCAAATTTGAAAGAAGTATTAAATTTAGAAAATGGAATCATTTACCATGATTGTTTTTGCTAAATTGTTTAGCCTGTTTGTACCACACAAAGCACAAAGCTTTCTTCTTTGGAGAATTTGGATCTGTGGCCTTGAAGCCACCGAGCTCCCAAAAATCAGTGCTGCAGCCTGACTTGTACTGTTAATGTAGGTCCAGGCACAACCCAGACCTCGGGAGAGAAAAACTCAAACAAACAAGAAACCACCATGAAAATATTTTAAGTGGTAACCACTCCCCTTGCAAGTCAGCACAAGTGAAACGTAGGTGCTAATTTCTTAGTTGCTGCAGCTGGCAGCCAAGTACGTTAGCTAAGGATGCCATGGTGAACACCAACAGTGTAGTTTTAATGCAACCTGAAATATGTCATTCACTATTGCTGTTGAGTAGAAATACAGCTGCTTACAGCCTGATTGCATCAGCTGAAGTTTGCTCTCAATTGATGCCGTTTTCAGTGTTATCAAAATTTCCCCACTCTATTTGTGCTATCAAAGAATGAAATGCCTAGGGACATGGTTTCAGTGCTTCTTTATTTTATATTTTCTCCATGGGCTTCTCATCTCTCATTCTTTTTTTGGACTGACACAAAGTGTGTAATCTTCCAATATCATTAAGACCTAAGAGTTTTACTAAACAGTAGCAGTTGTCCTAAATGTTAGTGTAGCAACTAACTCAAGTAGTTCATAACTACTGGCATATTAGTGAGCACTCCTCAGCTCTTCA
Source organism: Psittacula echo (assembly GCF_963264785.1). Taxonomy (NCBI): domain Eukaryota; kingdom Metazoa; phylum Chordata; class Aves; order Psittaciformes; family Psittacidae; genus Psittacula; species Psittacula echo. Next base: position 25,954,164 of record NC_137740.1, on the reverse strand, counting down.
GAGCAAAGTGAAAGTTTACCTTTTAAATTCAGTCAATATTATATGCTATGAGAGCTTGACAACATTCCAATAGTGCTAAAAAAAAAACACCAACAAAAAACAAAACAAAAAGATGGCATGCAGCCATCCAGCCAATGCTTTATCCACTGAGTGTTCCATCTATCAAGTTGATGTCTCTCCAGTTTATAGACAAGGATGTTGTACAGGACAGTGTTGAACGTTTTGCTCAAGTCCAGGTAGATGACATCAACTGCTTTGCCCCTATCCGTCAGTTCTGTAGCCCCATCATAGAAGGCCACCAAATTGGTCAGGCAGGATTTCCCCTTAGTGAAGCCATGCTGGCTGTCATCAAGCACCTTGTTGCTTTTCATGTGCCTTAGCATGCCTTCCAGGAGAATCTGCTCCAAGGTTTTGCCAGACACAGAGGTGAGACTGACTGGTCTGTAATTCCCCGGGTCATCCATTTTTCCCTTCTTGAAAACGAAGATTATATTTCCCTTTTTCCACTTCTTGGGAACTTCACCTGACTGCATGATGTCTCAAATAGGATGGACAGTAGCTTAGCAACTTCATTCAAACCAGCTCCTTCAGGACCTGTGGATGGATTTCATCAGATCTCATTGGACTTGTGCACATTTGGGTTCTTAAGATGATCTTGAACGTGATCCTCTCCTGCAGTGGGCCTAAGGTCTTCATTCTCACAGTCCCTGCATCTGCCTTTCAAGACTTGCGTGGTGTGATCAGAGCATCTGCAAGTGAAGACTGAGGCAAAGAAGTCATGGAGAACCTCAGCCTTCTCCAAATCCATGGTAGCCAGTTCTCTCTACAACTTGTGGAGAAGGCCTACATTATCCATAGTCTGTCTTTTGTTTGCTGCATACCTATAGAAGCCCTTTCTGTTATTCTGGACACTGTATTTCCCCTCACACTGGTGTTGAAGGCATCCTCTCTGGAGCTACTCACCTCGGTAAATGACCTTTGGTAGCCAGCAATGACCGGTTTAAATCTGCCACTGTCCCTCCTGCTTTGCTTAACTACAGACAGTTTCTTTGTGGCCAGGGTCTTCAAACTGTGAGGGACATGGTGTTTCCCATGTCCCATCCATTCTTCGTCCCTAGCTGAATATTCTGGCCAGGATTTTTATCATCATGTGAAGGCAGAGACACTCTACCAGTAGAAGACCAACTGTAAAGAGTTTAATGCAGAAATTATGGGTTCATTTCTGGTCCAACTATATAGACCAAGACCCCAGAGTATCAGCTAAAACTATATAAACACAGATAAAACTGTCCAAACATCTAAACTTCAACAATAATCCAAACTTAGCTAACAGAACAGACAAACTTCCAGATGTGTCTCACACATGGTGAATTACAATACTCTGTAATAAAGTGCAGAGTACACTTCTACGGAGATAGCATCATGTCAGGAAATATAAACAAAAACAGGGAAAAATTAATTCATCTCATTCTCCAAAGTCACATTTTGCATTTACTAAGCTCTTTCAAACATATTATGTTGCTGATTAACAATAATATCTTAGGGCACAACCTTTTCTAATCTTTTAAGAACTGCTTTGAAATATCACCAAGGCATACAAATCTTAATGATAACGTGAGAGAGCACTCTATAATTTAAAACACCATACTTCTGACAAAATTGAGTCAGGTAGGAAAAGCATGATGAATTCAGATCCTATCCAGAGTACAATGAAACTTCAAACAGTGCTGAAAAGAATCAAAACCAGCTGAACTAATAAAAACAGACCCTGCATAAACAGTTCTTCATCAAGTAAATTTCACCTACCTTGTTACACTTGGAATTTGGGGAAGTAGGAAAAGCCAGTAAGGTTTGAAGAGGAGATGTGAAAGGATAGCTTTGGGTTTAAACTTGAACAGCGGAAGTTCAAGTTAGATAAAAGGAAGAAGTTCTTTACTGTGAGGGTGGTGAGGCACTGGAACAGGTTGAGCAAGGAAGTTGTGAATGCTCCGTTTCTATCAGTGCTCAAGGCCAGGCTGAACAAGGCCTTGAGTGATTTGGTCTAGTGTAAGTTGTCCCTGCTCACAGCAGGGAGGTTGGAGCTAGATAATCTTAAGGTCCTTTCCAACCCAAACCATTCTATGATTCTACGATTCTATGGTATTTGGGACATATGTAATACATAGCAAATTAATATAGCCAGACTTTGACCTCAGTTATACTGATGTAAGTCCAAACTAACATCACTTACTGTAATGGAATTACGCTGGATTTACACCATTTAACTGAGATCAAAACCCATTCAATGAGACAAAAATGAAGTGGGAAAATGACTTTTATAGCTACACAATGGGACATTTCCTTGCAACTAAGAAACTGTTTAATGCTAGGTAGTTACAAAACAAGAAGTGAGATGTGCTTGAGTTATCACGTAACTATCTACAGCAAAAATTTCTAAGCTTTGAAAGGTTTTATGTATTTCATATCTGCCTCTACACAAGCTTAATGCAAATTAAACTGTTAATATAAAATATGCTTCACTTATTTAGGGCTTTTCTTAATGGTTTTGCAAAGGGTATGGAGTGAGATGGAAAAAGACTCATCCCTGTAAAATAGGCATACAACAGGAAATCTGAAGTTTCTTCCCACATGAACTTTACAGAAAAAAAATTATCCTCTTATACCACTTTCTAAACTAGAGCTCCATCTCCATAAGCTATCACACACTTCTACTAGCTTGGCATTCTGTGCTTCCCTTCCAAAAGAAAAAATATGGGTACATGTCAGTATAAGTGGCTATGCAAAACCACCAGGAGCTTAAAAGATTCACTTGAAGTGATAAAACTGCCAAATTCCTTAATATGCAATTTAGCCAATGCGCATTATTTTTGTCTTCATATAGCATCATTCATTTCAGGTAACAGACACTACAATTAGACTTTCAAGAATGGGGAAAGGGCTGAGTTTTTGCAGTAATGACATGATCTCCACCTTTCACACTCTAGGCATGAGCTACAGTAACAATATTTAGAACAAAGCTTGATACATAAAGCACACAATTTTTTTCTCCCATAGTCTCTGTGAATGCTGACAATCTAGATTTACATAAACAGTGCTCCTGTGTAGTTCAATCTTTCCAGTTCAATTCAGTTCATTAGCACTAGGGACATTCATTCCCTTCTCACTACAGCTATGCCAGTTGAACAAACTACCAGCCCTGCTATCCAGAACAGCCCTAACACAAGTTATCACGTCCTCCACTGGGCAGCAAAGTTGCTCATGCACTCTTCGTAATCAAGCTAGCAAGCTTATAACCTGGACCATTTTGGAATGAACCTGGAATTCAGAAGAAGCCCTCATGGCTGGGGATCAGAAAAGGCCATAACCTCAAAGAGGGAAGCAGATAGCAGTGCAGAGCAGTAATTTTTTCGAATACAGAGACACATTTAAGAAAATGTATGCCCACAAATTCAGCCAAAGTCTCAGAGAACAAAATGTCGGAGTCAGTCAGTCCAGTTCATACCCAGAACAAACTCTAGAGAAGTACTTACTTGCAAGGCCAATATGAAAAGTGAGAATAATACAAGTCCTTGCTACCACCCTCATTCATGCATAGGCAAGCATCAGCCATCAGACACACTGAAAGCAGCAAGAGAAAGATTTCTCCATCATCTCCTGCATAAACCTCTTTGTAGCTAACACAGCACTTCTTTCAGAGCAAGAATATATTGCCTTTAGCACCAACATATTTCATCACTAGGATACAGTCTGCATATGTGAAAGATACTCCAGACTGCCAAAATATCTTGAGATAAAGGGAGCACTAAGAAGGAACACTGAACCTCTGAGAGAAACGTGTCAATGGAAAATTTGAGGAAGGGATGGGCTGAAGGCAGAGATGAAAAAGATAAAAAGATGTGGGAGTTTGAAAGATTAGGAAAGAAAGGAAAAAGAGGAGTAAACATTACAGGGACAAGTAAGTGATTGAAGGGTTTGTGGTCAACACAGAGGTCTGTGACTCAGGAGTAAGTCACATGAATTCTCTGTACTTTGATTTAGTTTATGTAAAATCTAAAAGGGGAAGACATGACCAAAACAAAACCAAAACAAACAAAACCACACAACCCTAACACACCCACAGATACAAAAAGAAACCATGAAGATGTAGATTTTTAAGTATTATGCTGTTAAATCAGGAAGGAACAATCCTGGACAAGCACCGCTGCCTAAGCACCATACTATGCTCTTCAAATGCTGTAGAAAAGCAGATAAAACGTTATACCAACCACTGCACATCATGTGTCACTTCAGCCGTCTGCCAGGGGTGATGTTTGGTTTTGCCCTTGCCACTTGCTGGCAGCTAGCAGTACTTCTTATACCCAAACTGGCAAAAGACAGTGGTTAGTGTGTGCACAGTGATGATAAAGATCTCTAATTAAAACCACACTACTATTGTGTTGGTGCTCTACAAGCTAAGCAACATCAAATGGAAAAGAAGTGCCATAATGCAAAGCGATTTGCCCAAAGACTGGCAGCAACCAATTTCTTCTAACTGGGTACTTCAGCTATTGGTCTTTTACCTAAAAGCACGTGCTTGCCTACCAATTTCACTTATTTACAGTCCAAAAAACTAGGTCTGACACAGTAGCTATAAAGACACAACCTTTTGAGGATTTTATTAAGCAGAAATATAAAGGAACATGGGGACATAAAAGAAACCACAGTATTCCTAGCTGTTCTAAGGCAGAAGACTTCATTTTTCCTGCACAACTTTAATCTTCTTCCGTTTCTCAATAAATTATAAGTGCGAAAGCATATTAATTCAGTGAACTAAGACCTTACTAACAAAACAAAAAAGCTCTGTCCTTTGGAAAACAGACTCGGACATACCATTGTACAGCTAAAGAGAACTCAGGAAATGTTTCAGTGATATTCAGCATCCCCAGAGACACTTTGCTTCAGCTCATGAAAATACACGGGTGTCCAAAGCATGAAAATTACAATGGCTTCCTGCTTACACCCCCTACCTCCCCCAGGCTATGGATGTAATTTAAACAAGATGGCAGGAATCCAGCAGTAACCTATAGTCATAGATTAGAGCTGCTATCCTGAGCAAACAGACCCTACATTTAGCTGGGACTATAGTAACACAAGACATTCCTTCATTTTCACTTAACTATGCAAACCCACCCCCACTCACTCCACTTTAGCAGGGTTTTTCCATTTTGAAACCTGGAGGCCCATTCTGCTTTTAGTTACATCTCATTGCAGAAAAAGCTCTACTGGTTGTAATTTATCCTGTAGTCCTAAAGCTGATACTGGGATTTTGGCTCTACTGTATATCAGGCTACGTGAAACTGTCTTTTAAAGTTGTCTTCGTATTTTGTAGTCCTATGGCTGGGAAAAAAAAACAAAAAACAAACAACAAACAGAGGAAGGAAGCATTACAGCTCCCATGAAAACACTGAGATAAAATTTACTCTCTCAATTGCAATTCTACACAGGCTCCGCACCATGAAGGGTCCAGCTGTCTTTTGTAATAGCTGGCTTATGAAGGCACCTCAAAAGAATAATTTAAAATTCTCTCTGCACAGTGCTCATACATCCAAGTTTATTTTGGGAGTCCCTTTATGTTATACCCAGGCTTTGAACACTTATATACTTGATTCATTGTATCTAACATCACACACTAACTGTTGTATTACCAAGAGCATATGGTAAGGAAGCCACTGTTCCAGAGTGAACAGATGAGACTGCTAATAGGGATACATTACTAAAAACAAATTTAACACTTTCAACTATATTTTGTTGCATGTGATGTATGCAGCTTGTTGGCCTGGTGTCTGGGAATATGTAATTTTAAATATGCATATATTTTACCACTAGTGTCTTGTAGACTGAAATCTGAGGCAAAGTATATTTTAGGAAAAGGGCTACAACTTGAGCAGAGCTTGAAAACTGCACACACTGTCTCTGTGAAGAGGTGTACCAAAGAATATCAAGATGGAAGGGTACATAGGATACAGAACAAAAATTTAACATATCTTTATAAATACACACAGCCTGCTTGCATTTGCAATACACGTTAACAGTGTGCACCATGGACCCCATTTGTGGCTTCTCCCCACAATGATTATCAGCCTCTTAGCTACTAGTATTACTCCCTTGGCTTACACAGAATGGTCTCTGCTGAACACCCAATGTTCAAACTGCTGACAACATGCAGTAAGGGCAAATGAGGTGTAAGACATTCTGATTAGCCACATCACTAGGCATCCACCAACACCATTGGCAAAACAGACTTGCAGGAGTGCCTCAGTTCATGCTAGAGCTGACTTCACAGGTTGTCACTCAGTTTTAGCTCAAAATGCCCTGCCAAGGAAAGTTCTTCAGCTGGACTGAAGAACCAGGGAAGACATCACAGTGCAAACACTACTTATTCTCCCAGTGATCTAGTCTCATCTGAGCACTCAGTATTGATGTGGCAGGATGAAAAACAGTCTGAATCAAATCTCAGGTGCTATTATTTGGACAGTCAGCTCCAGAGCAAGAAAAAGTGAGAAAGCCTCTCACTTGACTTCATGCCTCCTATTTTCAGGTCTTCAGCTGAACTAACTTTTGTTCCCTCTGCAGCTGGCAAAACCAAATGAGACATCCGAAGAGTATTTAAAGATTCACAAGCAATGAACTGCCACACAAAAGTGCCAGTTTCTTTTTGTCAGTTATAGAAGGAACCTTTGGGTATCTAGGCTCTCAGCAAAGGTTCTTCAGTTAAGTGCTTGATGGATGGGATTAATCCTGTCCTCTGTATCATGGGTTTATGTATCTTGACATGATCCCACTTAAGTACTTTAGGAACATGAGGTCATTGTGCTTCTCCTCTGGCAAGAAACACGGAAAAGCTCAGTTCACATCTACAGTTACCATAGAATAGGTTTCACATGTTCTTAAAAAAGCAACAAGAAGTTTAACCATAGACCACAAGGGCATATGCGTGACCTAAACCACTCTGATCCTGCTTAAAAATGTAACATTGCAAACTATCCTTATACAAAATGCAAATCTTGGACCCAGAGTTCACCCAACAACAACTGCACAGCATGAATTCACAATAGGCAGAACTGAAAGATCTCATAATCAGACCTGAGTGTAACACACTTACAACGGGAAATCCTGAACACTGGCAAATGTTATAAAAAATTCGCTATATTCAACAATGTATTTAAGGGGTAAAACACATTCTCACTGGCAGTAGTAAGGAAAGAAAATGAAGCAGACAGCCAAGAACACATTTCATTAAATCCATCCTATTTCTTCTAACAAAATGTATCAAGGCATGGCAGATCAATCAAGGCATGGCAGGCCAATCAAGTCACACCATCAGTCTCTTTCAACAGAGAAATTGTTTTGCCATTTGCAAACTGAAAAACATATGTTCTCAATATTTTCTCTGATGTATGCATCGACAGCATATGCCAAAAATCAAATCATTGACAGGAAAACATATACTAACTGGCATCTGAGGGCTTTCACTGTCTAAAGGGTTCCTCCTTTCATTCTTTAGGCCACATTCAAAATTTATTAACTAAATTAAATATGTGTTCCTTTTCCATACTCCTTAATCCAGCTTATCCAGATCCTCAACTGACTGAATTGAATGCCCTCTAGTATAAATTCCAAGCAGCCTTCAATACACACACACACACAAAAAAAAAAAAAAAAAAAGCTTGTAAAGCACAATCAGAAGACTACAAAGACACATACTTCAGGTCTATGCAGCAGAAAAGTAGCTCCAAGGTTCCTAACAAGTTGGTATGGCAGGACAAAGAATGTCCCAGTCACACGGCAAAGTACCAACCCAATATAAGCTCATTTTGATCACCGTTGGTTAAGACAAGTTCAAACATAATTTGTACCAGCAAACGGAGTCCCATCACTCCATGTACCCCTATATAGGACAAATATTGTTTACCCCTTGCAGTTAACATGTGCCCCAGCTCTGTTTCACATAGTATAGAACTTTCAAAAGGCATGTGAATATGCACTCAGCAAGGATTAAGGGTTAGTCTCACTTTCAGCAGCCTTCCGTTCTTATGTTTGTTGGGTGTTTTTCTCTTCCTTCTTCTCTAAGAATTCAGACTCCCCTCTTCAGTAAAGGCATTCACTATTAACTCCACATCACAGAAGGCATTGTTTTCCATGATCTTCTAGCATTTGCAATTTAAAAGAACAAGGTTGTCAGTTCAAAAGTCAGATATGTTTTTGTTAGCCTCCTTGTCAACTTCCCTCTGTATATTTCACTGACAATTCATCTTACAATGAGCACTATTGCCTCAGTTAAAGTGAGCTAAAGATTTATACGATATTTATGCCTCCTTGTTAATTTAATAACTGTTTTCTCCAGATGAGAGACAATATATCAATCTCACAGACAGCCTTAATCATGGCTTAAAAGCAATTGAGGATTTGCATTAAACACCTGCTTTTTATAAATCATTAGAAATTTGATGTGTGGATACTTAAACCAATTCAGTAGATGCATACATCATCAGAAATTTCTCTTTTCTTGCCATACCTTAGAGCTCCCATCAATACTTGTAGCCAACATGGCCTACAGTTTAACAATTAATGAGATGGATAGTACTAACTTGGCTTCTATACACAACTGTGTGGAAAAAAACTATTGTAACTTTTGAGAAATAAATTCAAAGTGGGGGGAAAAAGGGAAGAAGGAGGATGGGAGCAGTCAGAAGACTCTTACACCATTGGTATCTACCTTCTCCCCACTGCTTCTGGTTATCAGACACTGCAACCTTAGGTAAGAGTATCATTTCCTATTTTACAAGAAGAAGAAAGCACAGTCGTCAGCTGGCCAGGCAGGCAGAGAGTCAGACTGGCAGAGGTCCTCCTTCCACACTGCATTTCAGAGTGATTAAACCATACTCACTTCTGGGGTAATTCAGGACATGATGAAATATACTACACAGCCATTTTTTATCCGGGACAAGGCTTCACTGTTTCAATTTAACTGACACCAGCTTAATCGCTTTCTAATCTGGTTCAGTATTGTGTGATATTTACTTTGAGATCAATCAGCAAATAGTTAAAGTAGCAGAAATAATAGGGCAGCAGCCTCTAATGGGAAGGCAGGAACAAATCTCTTTGCACAGAACAGCAGCAGCTGAAAGACCAACCACAGCTTCATTCTGTCACTGTGCGGGTTTGTGCTGCTCTTCAAATGTGTATTTTGTGATGTATGCCTACACTTCTATACCCATGTCCCCAGGAACAGTGACCAGTGGTTTCTCAACAGGTTCAGTTCCCTGTAGATGATCTAAAGACACAATTTTACCTGGAGGAGAGATTACAGAACCTACACATCACCCTTCCCTTCTCAGCAAGCTATGTGATCCTCTGAAGTCCACATTTTGCCATCTACTGATAGTAAGTGGTACGAAGGAAAACCTACCATTCTGAGAAGTTAAAGTTGTTCAGGATGGATAATAGTAAAAATTTTAAGGCAACAGACAGAAAGCTCTCCCATTGAAAAACACCATATTCAGGAGTTAATTTAAAACTCTGTAAAATTGTTTGCTACATTGTTGCATATCTAATGTTTGAGTTGGCAATGGCACTGTGATAGCTACTGCCATTTGTGACACAATGCGTCAAGTATTCTTTATGCAAACTCCAGAAGCTATGAAGAACAGGCATACAGAGCTAAACAGCAAGCCTCATTTGCTGAACAACCTCAGTAATAATTACTGGGACAGAATAACATTGGGATGCATTACTAATGAGCTACAGAGCTGTTCATGTAATTGTCACCACTTGGAGCTGGGGACAGCAAAACAAAATAGAACAAGTAGCTTCTGCATAAATTCAGTAGCCAACAATTTCAAATGGGACATGAAAAATAAATCATAATGAAAAGCAGAAAAGAATAGCAGATTTGAGGCATTATCACTTTTTTCCTAAAGGAAATTACAATCACCATTGTATCTTCAAGTAAAAACAGGGATAAAAATCCTTTCCCTTGCAAAAAAAATATTCAAGAAACTGAGGGGAAGTTTACTCTTGTACATACTTTAGGGGCTGGAGAGACAGAGTTAAGACAGTAGAAAAATGTTTAAAGTGATGCTCTAGTAGGTTTTTGGATGATGTTACAACATTCTGACTGTTTCACAGATTTTTAACTTCTGGTACTGGCAATACTATCTTCTGTAATCTACAACAGCTACTTTTAGAGGGACCCTAAACAAATCCTTCCAGAGAAGGCTCCATTAAGGATGACTATAAGGTTTCAAAATAATAATTTTGTATATGATCAGTATGGTTTTCACAGAAGTCACAGAGATAGAAAATATCTGTAAGTGCTTTACACTTTATCCTTACCAACTTGGACTTGTTTGCTATTGTATAGTCACAGTATTGGTGACTGTCATTCAACTGACAACAACAGCAATAAAACTTCATAGCAGAAACAACAACATAGACACAGAAATTAGGCTTTAAGGAAATGGAGTATTTCCTGACAAAATTGTAAATGGTAAAATAACAAGTAATAGTGGCACTTCAACAGTTATGGCACAAAAGAGCAGATTTAACAATTATTATGCCCAGTCCTGGTTGTCTTCAGATATGAAGACAGCACTGAACAGTTATAAATTTATATTGTATCTCTTAAAACATGAAAAAAAAGTCACAACTTGAACATGCACTCGTTATTGCTGTCACTGTATAGCTAAGGAATTCCAAAATAAACCAATCCCATCCCCTAATCTCCTCCCCCCAGAAAATAACAACTTACCTAACTTGACTTTTTCAGATAGGGTGTTCCGAAATTCCTGGGGCCACCAAAGAACACTAGTCTTGAAAGATCAACCATGATAACTATAACCTGATATTCTGGGATGCATCAGTAGAGCTACTGCACCAGCACATGGAGATCAGATTTGTTAAGTTAGCACATTTCCACCACCATATCCCTCCCTGCACACCTTGGATTTTGGAAATAATATGAAACCCACTTAAATATGAAACTCTCAAAATAAGAGGACTTCTAGAATTAAGTGGAGGGAATAAATTTCTTTGCCTCTGACCTTACTCTTGCCAAACAGAGTGGGGGCAACTCTTCTCTTTGGTTCCTATAAAAACTATGGGAATTTGTTAAGTACACAGTGTTTGCAAAACAGTTGCCTACAGGAGCTTAATCGGCAAGCAGTTTATTCCTCCTTGTCAACTTTATAATTTTTCTAGTAGCTTTAAAACTGTTTTACTTACCAATAAAAGTAAGAAGACCCACTGAATGTGGGCAGAAAGAGTTATTACCCAGAGACAAGCAGACCTACCCAGACTCTACCAAGTCCTCAATTTTTGATGGGCAGAAATTCCCAATTCATCTATGTAGCCTGTAGAATGCAACAGACTCACATGAGGTCTGTCCAGAACACACACACACAGCAACAACCCACTGAATCTTTCTCTTTACTAATCAAAGGATACACTGTAAAACACTGGTAAACATCTCTCCCCCACCACTTCTCTAATCTCTCCAATTCCATCACAGTGTACTCAAAACACAATTAAACCCCACTATATTACATCACATAATGCTGAATATCACCCACCAAGTACTAAAGAAGTTTATACCACACCACAACCTAGCTGATAACAAACCAACCTCAAATAAGTGCTATTACTTATCCAAAAATGCAATGACATCAACAGGTCTACATGACCCCCAGAATGAGAATTACAAAGGAAAGGCACACCAAAGAAGCTCCTAGACTTTACTCATGCTGCCCCCATGCCTTGTACAAATGCCACTTGTGGAGCGGACAAACTCAGATACCAATACAAAATACCACATTTCCCTTAAACTTATCCTCCCTGCTTTGAAAACTATTGCCACACAGTTACTCCACAGCCATATGCCTGTTCTTTAGTAAAAATAATATCAAGTATTGAAGCATTTCTTCTTCCACCCAAAGAAAGCAGAGGGAATGCTGAAGACACTGACCACCTTCTTCAGGCTACACCAAATGGAACATTCAGCTTTCCTGAATGGAAAAAGGTTTTAGACAACTGATTTATAACTGAGGGTGAAGCCTGAGGCTGAAAACCTCATGTGACAGAAGAATGCAAAATACTAAGTGTAGGGCATCATGTTAGAGAAAAGCTATCAAGAAGAGTCTGATGTAAGAAATCTGCTGGGCAGTGAAGAGGCAGTGATACTGATTACTTACAGATACAGTAAGACAGAGTGGTGGTTCATATTGGGAAGGCTGGCCATGCAGCCACTGCAGTTGAATTTCAGGCAGAATTTCAGCTGAGCAGGGGTAGAAGTTTTAATGCTACCCTCAGAGGACAATTTTATTCTTCTTCACTTGCAAGTGAGTATTTCAAGGCAGAAAACTTTACTTCTCCATTTCCGCACACAGCTTTCCATCTCCCTTTATTATCCATTTGTATAATCACAATGCTTTTTAGTCAGGAAGTATGAAAATTCTTAATTCCAATAATAGCCCAATTTTAATTTCTTACTTTTCTCCTCTGGAAAAAACATAATTTCTTCTTCATTATAGCTTCTAAAAAACAACTATCAAACCTGCAAAAAGCAGAGTTCTCAGACCTTTCATGTGGCCTTCTGAACTTGTTCCAAACTGGTATGTCACCCATACAGACAGAGTATTAACAGGCAAACATCCTCCTGTGCCAGAAGTGGACTTCCAGTAGGAAGTCCAGAGATAATATATTACCTTCATTTTTGTTGTAATTAAAATTAATTACTGAGTTTGGTCTATAAAATAGTCATTCACACTAAAGACATGCTTGATGAAATCATGCAAAATCGGTTATTACTGGTACAAGTCCAATCGTTTTACAGAAAAATACTAGAGAAGAATTTGTCCACTTCGGCTTATTTTCCATTCCAAAATTCCTTAATGGCATAAAGAAAAAAAAAAAAAAAAAAAAGAAAAAGAAAAAAAAGCTGGCCACGGATGTTAAATAAAGACATTCCAAGTCCAATCCTGTTTCCACAGGATACAAAGGGAGTTAGTAGGAGATCAGGATCCACAACACGCAACTACAAAAGCATTTGCTGATCTTAAGCTTTAGCTCCAATTCAAAATTTTCCTTTGCCAACTCTTCTTAATTTGGGACATTTTTTTTCCCTCTCCAGTTTTTCCATTGAACACAAGTCTGGCAAAAGATTTCTTTGTCAACAGCGCCTTTCACTATCTACAAAACTTCTGCGGTCATGTTTAGGCATTGAAAAAACACAATAAAAAATTCCTGCAATGTGTTAAAGCATTGCACATGCTTCCACATGAAGCGGAATCCAAAACAAAAGGCTGTTTCAAAATGGAGATCTCAGCATACCACCAGATGGTACAGCAGTATCAGAATGTGAAACCCATTATAATTTTTTTCCTGTAGGCTGCAATTCTATGCCAAAACCCTCCGGTTTGGTACTAAATATACTTGTTAATTATTACTCTTACCAAAATACCATAGCAATAGTCATAACACTACATTTAAATCTACCATCAAAGACCACAGTATGTTGGTGTATCACAACGCAGCATTAATATGCAGCACTTTGGTAACAATGTAGTCCAGTAGAATAGTAGAATATAGGAGGATTTTTAAATAACTCAAATAATTTTTAGTTCAGTCATACTTTATGATGTCAAGTACACTTCCAAGACAAATTCTTGCACGGTTTTGTTGAATACACAATTTTGTTGAATACACTCTCCTTGTCAACAACTCTTTCTTCATGGTGCTCAGAGAGCACTTGAGCTGTTTCACTAATCAGTACAAATCAAGCAGTACTGCAAGATGAGTGACTGAGGCAATGTTCAGCATACTCTGTGCAACATAGATTAGGAAAACAGTAGAGTTAAAAGCCAAATCCACACCAATGTTATATTTTAATTACTGTCGTGGTTTAAACCCAACCAGGCAGCTCATTCACTCACTCCTCCCCTTCCTCCCCCCACTCCTGGAGAGATGGGAAGGAGAATTGAAAGAATGTAACTTCCACAGGTTGAGATAAGAACAGTCCAGTAACTAAGGTATAACACAAATCACTACTGCTACCACCAGTAACAATAATGATAAGGGAAATAACAAGGGAAGAGAATACAACCGCTCACCACCCGCCGATCGATACCTTGCCCCCCACCCAGCAGTGATCTAGCCCTTCCGGGTAACTCCCAGTTGCATCCTGGGCATGACGTCCTGTGGTATGGAATACCTCTTTGGCTAGTTTGGGTCAGGTGTCCTGTCTCTGCTTCCTCCTGGCTTCCCCTCCTCCCTGGCAGAGCATGAGACTCAGAAAGTCCTTGGTCAGACTAAACATTCTGATCAGCAACTAAAAACATTGGTTTTATCAGTGCTGTTTCCAGGCCGAAAGTCAAAAACACAGCACTGCACCAGCTACTAAGAAGGAGAAAAAAATGACTGCTACTGCTGAACCCAGGACAATTACCTCTCAATAAAGAGTGTATCTGGGTCAGGGCAGCTTTACAAAAAAAGAAGGTCCCTGGATCTGAGATCCAACTATATGTTGCACTCCTTGTAGTGTCTGATTTGCCTCATGGGGCACGATACCCTACAAAAACATTAAGAAAATTTGTCTGTGTGGCAGCTATATACAACACTCTTTTCTGAAGAAAAATGATCAGTTCAGCAAATAACCAGACAACTTGGCGGGGGGGGGGGGTGTGTGTGTAAACCAAACAACAAGAAACTATGATATCATGTTTATTGATATAGTGGAGCAGTCTTCAGAAAGAACATCACCAGGCAAATTAAATGGATGGTATGAAATATAATCCAAGCAATATTTTTTATTAGATTTTTGAGAAAAGTTACTTCTCTATAGATTAAACAAAGATGTTAAAGAAATGGTCACAACAGTGGTTTTTGCAGTTTCTTTTCAAGTGTGTAGGCTTGGTCATCATCAGATGCAAGATACCAGATTACCAGCAGTCTGAACTGCTACACCCATAAAATTCAAGACACTAGACTGTAGTGTGTCTTCTAACTCTAAGAAGGACATAGAAAGAAATAGTCTTCAGGAACTAAGACAAAGTGAAGTTAAAAGTATACGTTCTCTGCTTTCAAACACATTTATGCCCTCTAAAGTTACTCATCGTGCTAAAAAGTAAGGCCCCCTCTGGCTGTGCAGGGAAATTGGACTTCCATATAGAGACATGTAACAGGATACACCAATACATGTTTGCCAGCAGTTCTTTGCTGTATAGGTCAGCACTCTGCAGGTTTAAGTTTCAGTTACTCTACTGAATGAAATCTAACATTTGCCAGAGAAAGGGATCTTCTGTGGAAAGAGTGCGAATGAGGGAAGAAGCAAGGACGCAAGAAGACTGAAAGGAAAAAGTGTGAATCAAGCAGAGGAAAGTGGCAGTGGATTTGCTGCTAGTGAGGTATGTGCAGAGCAAGCAGGTGGTGCTACAGCAAAGCATGATTAAAGGAATTGACCTGTAACAGAAGCAAGGATCGTGAAGAGCCCAAGAGGGTCAAGGAGATGGGAGACAATGAATTAAATGGAGAAAATGTGCAGGTGAAAAACTGAATGAGGAAGAGAGTACATGTGGGATAAGAAAGAAAAAAGTGGCTTTTGAAACAAAGGGTTTGAAAGTGGCCCATGTTGTAACCTAGGCACTGGAACTATTTGTGATATAAAAGCTGGAACTTTCTACTGATGATGCGCAAGAAAAAGCACCATCCAGACAAACCTGAAAACTAGAAGTGCACCACACTTTTATGGTTGGTATAGATAACTAAGCCCCCTAAAATAAAGAGGTCTATCAGTTCTTACAGTGAATCACATTAGGAACAAAAAGGGAAGATGCATAAAGCGACTGTGGAGAAAATAAAACCAAAACACCCCCAAACCAACATATAGATTTTGCTGCCCCATCCATGGAGAAAGAGTTCCAAGGAGAACACTCAGCTTGGTTTTCCAAAAGGATATAAGAGTTCTAGGCTCTGCACTTGACCAAAATCTCTTCCTTATTGCTTACTTCTGTGGTATGATGCTTTTTAAGTCCCATAATTGTTTGTTCCATAAACACCAAAGGTGAAAACAGTAAGGTATATAAACAGACCCTTTTGTGACAAGACACTGTGATACCACAATGATGGATTCTTTATGAGGAAAAAAAAAACCTTAGAAGACGTATAGAAGCTTACAGATTGCAAAATGGCAAAATTTGTGAAGACAAGTTTTTCTCGAATTTTCCAAGCATTTTGTTTAAGGTATTTATAACAATAGCAAACACATATCTTGTAAGCAGAAGTATCTATGACTAAGGGAACATAGAAGATGTATCAGTCTTCATATGATTACATCCCTGCAAAATGGAATTCTTAAGAATTAACTTCTGGAATATCATATTCTGAGATATCCCATGGAAAGTAGAACCACAAAGGTAATTTCCAAGGGCTTTTCCCCACTCTTTGTGTTTTCTTTTTTTTCTTTTTTTCTTTTTTTTTTTTTTTTTTATCTTAAGGAGGTTTTACTGGATAGTACAGCATGCATCACCGGCCTGGAGTATTCTGATCCTATTTCCTCTTCAAGTCACCAGAAGATATTTGACAAGGAAGGAGGAAGAAAGCCAGAGAAAAGGGATAGGAAGGGAATAGAAAACAGATGCTGAAAGACAGGAACACATAATGCACAGCATAAAGAAAGGAAGAAAAAAATCCATAGAAAAGACCTAAAGTGAGGTAAAGAAGTAAGAACCCAAACTGAAAAACACAACTATGTAAATAATTTCAGTGCAAGTTTCTGAATGTAAACATGGGGCAAGATTGGAGGAAAAGTACAACTGTATTAAGTATGTGAGTGTGCTCCCATAGAATAACACTAAAAAAAACCCAGTAGCTTCATTACTAGTATACATGTTCTCTACTAAGAGAGACAGTCACAGAAGCCACTTCAGTTCATATTAGAATTATTATGTGGTGTATTCGGCTCCCTAAACTACTCTTTTGTGCATACAGTGCGGCTAGAGTCCCCTTCAGTTTATCCTGAAGGCTCTTGGAAGGTCTGCTGGTATTTGCCCACAAGGAGACAGGGTGGGGGTGCAAAAAGTGTTACTCGCTCCTGGCAAGCTCACCAAGGAGGACAGCGGAGACGCGTGTGGCAAGGAGGGCTAAGATGCGACAAAAATACTCACTCTTCCCTAGAACAGCAGGAAACTCAGCCTTCC
The DNA here is from genome assembly GCF_963264785.1 of Psittacula echo. NCBI lineage: Eukaryota > Metazoa > Chordata > Aves > Psittaciformes > Psittacidae > Psittacula > Psittacula echo. Next base: position 25,936,936 of record NC_137740.1, on the reverse strand, counting down.
GTCCATATAGGCCAGCCCTCAGCAGGACCGTCGCTCCTCCGCTGACCCTCAGTGGACTCCCGAGCTGCCCATTCCGTCCCCAGCCCACCTTTGTCCTTCGAGAAAAGGCGGCGAAGCCCCCTCTTCCCTGCCCGCATCCCGCCCGTACCCTCCAGGGAGACATCCCTACCTGGATCGTGGAAAGGCACCAACGCGAAGTTGTAAAGCGGTCTCTTCGGTCTTTTCAACGATGTCTCAAGGATCTTGGATGCCCCCTCGATAACTTGTACTAGGTCGTCATACATGGATCCGGTCACATCAAACACGAATGCCAGGGTGGAGGCTCCCTCCGGCACCGCGTCGCCACCGAGCTCGGGTGCTGCTTGGGGGCACAAGGCGAGCAGCAGCACCGCATCCAGACCTGCTACCCAAGCTCCGATGCTCCCGCTGAAAGCCATTTTCCCCGGCAGCCTGCGCAGCTCCTGAGGCGGCCAAGAAAGGCACTCGAACGCCCCTCCCGGAGGAGCACGGACACTGGCGCCCACCTCCCTCTCCCCTCAGCACGAAGGGCAGGAAGCGCGGCAGCTTTTGTCTGAGCGCGGCTGCTGCTTCGCTCCGCCTTTCCTATCGGGCAGGACTGAGGCAGCGCCGTCCCGAGGGAGAAAGCTGAGCCCCGTACATGCCGCGGGGTGCGTGAGCTGCTGCCGGCACGGCTGCGACTGCCACCTCCGAAGCTCCGGCTAGGGACAGAGGCGGTACACACCCCGGCCCCGCCTCCCTCGTCCAGCAGCGGACACTCCCCTCACCTTAAGGCCCGCTCCTCGGCGGCTGGTAGTGGGCAGCTCTTGGGCCGGTGCCGCTCCCCATACCTGGCTGCCTGCTGCCTCCCCGCTTCGCCCATCACGGACCGCGGTCTGTGCAACTCCTGGCAAGGAAAGAGAAAACGGAGGTGCTGACTTGACTTTGTCCCTAGGAGGACAAAGGAGTATATTTATTGTTACATTGTTAAGAACACTTGATACGAGACTGAAATCGCTCCTACGCGTACTGATGCCCTGGTTTTCCTCTCGCTTCGGTGATGCTTCCAAAACCACTACGTGAAAACCAGAGACTGTACCTCCTGAAGGCCCCTTCCAGAATGTTTTCCTCAGCTTTAGGCTAGGCTAGGCTAGGCTAGGCTGTTTAGAATATTGGGAAGGAAATAAAGTACTTTTCACCCCTTGGTCTTGTGTGCAAATCTGCTGCATTTTGTAATTTGCAGCTAAAAAAATACTATTCAATGGCTCCCAATGAAAAAAAAAGCTGCCAACTTCATTCTTGTATATAGTAAAGAAGCATGCACTTCAAAACCTGAAGTTTCCATCTGAAGGAGAATATCAAAGTGATTGTTTTTAAAGCTGATGCTACTCTCTAATTACAGAGCAAACTGCTGATACCAAAACAGATTCTCTTCCTGGTATCCCATGGACCACTCTCAGCAGGCTGCATCTAGTAGAGCTCTTTCTCACGACACCTCTTTTCTGGTCAGCAAGTTCTGCACGTATACCAGATACTCTGAACTGTTTTGTCACAGACATTTGACAATATGTTTTTCCACTAGAACTCTGTACACATTTAAAGCTTTTATTCCCAATCCTCCTCAAAGTCCCTTTCATCCCTTTTTTCTTCTCTTTGTTTGAACTTGATTAATTGTTGTGGAAAAAGAGGGAATTGTTACTATTTGTTTCAGGTATCTGGCTTTGTCTCTCTCTGTGAGAAGTACAGATACTGTTTTGTAAGGTCTCTCCAGTACACAGACCATTTTCTTAGCTAGTTCTTAGTCCTGTCTTTGTATTTTATATATATAGGCACTCTAGTCCTTCATTTGAGAGATACAACTTTGTATTTATCAAAGCCATTTACTACTGCAAAACTGAAAATATTGTTTGGGTCTCAAATCTTGTGCTTTGAAGTAGTGTGTAGAACTATTGCTTTTGGGAATGACAGGGTTAAAATACCATCCTAGGAGAGAAATGCTACAACAGGAATTAGCAGGTATGCTGGGGAGCCAGCTCACTAGAGCTGCTACTAAGATCTGCAAGGAAAGATAAACATGTGGCAGAAAAAAGAAGGGACTGATAGATTAATCTTTGGTTAGATGTGGCAAAATCTTCACATTCATCTACAAAGACCATGAAAAGACGAACACTACTTTTGGGGGAAGATTTTGTCACACAAATGCTGTTATATGATGAGAATTCAAACTCTGAAGTGATAAGTAAACACTGACCTTTTTCCAACCAGTGACTTTTATTTTTCCACTGTGCAGCTGCTCTTAAATTTTGACAGTATGCTTTCAGTACTCGTCTTTCCTCTCTGTGACCAAGGCACTTTGCTTGATACAGCTAAAAGCTGTTCTGAAGACAGAATAAGATAGTCTTTATACCAAATAATCTCATAGTGTTTTAGTCACAGTAAATACACATCTTCCTGTGAGATACCTTTGCCAACAATGCAAAACCTATGATTTAATATAAAAATATCATGTATGTAAGTTTTGTTTGACTTCTGGCTTCTGAGTCTTCACAGGAGTCATGTACTGTAAGTTTTCTCCAAAATCCATACGACTAGAAACCACCTGGGTTTGTTAAGAAAACAAACCCCGGGTTTTCAGTATGATTACCTCTCTGTAGGAATTGATGATTTCAATAGATAATCCATATTCTGAAGAACTGCAAGTTTCTGATCTTTAGTTTTCCAAAAGGCTTGTTTAAATCTGAAATCAAGCTATGAGCTATATTCCCTACTCCCACCCTTCAGTGAAAAGAGATAAGCCGGAAACAGAATTGTATTTTGAACTGTCCACATCTATAAAAATTTCTGGCTGAATTCTGGCCATCCTGTATTTTATGGTTACTGCTTCCTTTTTAAACTCAAGTCTGCATCATGAGCATAGCAACGCTGGTAATTTTCATGGATTCAACAATTAATGCTTTATAGTAAAATCAGAGCAGACAGGTGAATGTTAGCATTTCTATGTGTTCTGCAAACATTTCTAGATAACAGACAGCTTTTAATGGAAAATGTCATAAAACCGAGATCTTTTTAAGATGCTATGTTTTACATTGTAAAGAACCTAGAAGTCCCACAGAGATAATCTTTTGCCATTTTCAATCTTCTTTCTATGTTTCACAGGAGTTTGTTTAAATATAAATGTTAGTTTGATTTACAATTCAACACATTTCAAAAGTCACATAATAATGAAAAAGAGCTAGACACAAGCAGTAAGTAGCTGTAGCAACTGGAGTAGTTTGTTTAATAAACCATGCGCCTGAGCCAAGAGACCATTTCACCCTGCTACAGGACTGAATCATCTCCCATCTGCAAGATGAAATCACTTTGGTTTTGGTTATAAAACATTAGTTTCATAGAACAGGTCATCCTGTGATTATGACATAGAAATAAAAGTTAGGGGCCAAAAGTTTTGTTTCTGGCTGAGAAGCATACTTGCTGCCTTTATTAATACAGTTACGCTTCAAGACCACGACCAAGTTATGAACTGCTCTGCTGAGGGAAAAAAAAAAAAAAAAAAAAGAGTAGATAAAATGATGAATGAAAAAAGAGAATAATCAAAAGTATGAGGCCTGTACCTACTGGATAAAGCAGTCTTGATCTTTATCAATCTTTATTCTCTGCATTATAGCTTAGGCACTCTTTAGCACAAACACATTTGTATCACCATGTCCTTACAAAATCTTTGGGTTTCCTAACCTTGAGCTCTATAGTTCCATCATACAAATGAGGAATGAAAGCAGAGAAGGACTAAATAACTTGCTGAAAGTCACACAGGAAATCTGTAGCAGAAATAGTGAGGAAAACAGACCTAAATTTCACTTCACTTGAGATCATTTTTCTCCTTTCTCTGTAACTCACAATTCTTTGGTACTAAAAGGGGATTATACATCTCTTTCTGCCTTGAATTTTTGCAGGAAGAGAAACACCAGCAAAATAAAAACACCTGTTATTTGATGTAGAGATGGCCTTGAAAGTGAAAACATTCTATATTTCACTAACGTTTTTCCATTGTAAAGTTTCATAAGTTTTCCTAGTTTCTTTGAAAAATGTTTTATAGCTTAGTTTCTACCACAAACTAAACTTCTCCTTATTATTTGAGAGGTGTTTTGGTGGCATTCTGTTGACTAAGTTCCCATACTCACAATCACTTCTGGCTTTTAACTGCAGTCCAAATGTTGCCAGTTTTAGAAATAACTACACCATGCCTGAAGATCTACTAAGGAATATACTTCTTTTTAATCTCTATCAGATTAAAGAATATCAGACTGAATGAATCTCTATCATTTCAAAATATTAAATGACTAATGGGAAAGCTAATGTATTTCCTTATGAAAACAAATCTTATACTTGATTTTTTTTAATTTCTCCATACAAGAAATACATGCTAATTATCCATTATTATGAACTATTTGTACCCAGTCTTATTATCGTCTTACTTTTGGTTGTATATGGTGTATACTGTGGTTAAATATGGTGCATGAGGCAGTGTGGGCCTCATCACACCTAAAATGTAAGTATCTCCACATCCAGCCTAAGCACCTTTTCCAGTCCATCAGGATCAGGTCAATATAGTGAATGGCAGCTAGGCCTTAATTTATTGTTAATAAGGAGTCAGAGGTGACCAGTTCAGATAGAGATACTTACGCAGCAGATAACTACATCTAGCATATGGGTGAGGAACGCCACCCATACAGTAACAGTTCTATGCCACTGTATGTGTCCCTCCTGTTTTACTTACAGATCTCTTCATTTCTGAGTTTTAATGTAAACTTTTGATACAGGGTTTTATAAAGCATTTCAGTATTTTTGCCTGAAGGTCTTTTTAAAAATAACTTTTCCAAATCTTTTCCAACTTAGGTTTCCATGAAGTGGTACTAGATGGTTTCATAGCAACTATAAGAGAAAACAGAGACTACCACAACAGAGGCATGCAACATAATACAGTGGAGATCTTCTGTCTCAATGAGATGAATCACCAAGTCACCCATTTGATTTCTCCAAGAAATGCCCATGTATGTACAGTAAATTGAACTCATGAACTTTTCATCAAAATCAAATTTATAGAGACCTAGATGTTTAGATGTAACAAAATAGATAATTTAATGTTACAACACATTTCTTTTTTCACTGCTTGCAAAAATCCTGCAGCATTATTATAATGTATTCTTAAAATTTTGTCCTTGGCAATGACTTTATTCTCAAGAATATCAACGTATTCTATTGGCCAAATCAGGATTTCTAATGGAGTTTACAAACAATAACATACCCTTGCTGCCTTGCGAAAATAGCAACTTTAGGTTGAGCTTCAAGAACACCATCTCCCTCTACTGGTAAATTACACTGAAATGTTTTGACAAGAGGTTATGAAAAGTGTGGATTTTTACCCTTAATAAGGTTAGGGGATATAACACGAAATTAATTTTCACAGTTAAGGTTGAAAACAATCTTGAAATATCAGCAGAATTTAACAGAAACACACACGTGTACACCATCCTGATATCCAAATGTCTAGTACATAACATTTACACAAATCTCTTCTACAGGAAAGCTTTTCTGAAAAGTAAGTTTAGCTGCACAGAGAAAGTCTAGTGATATGGGAATTCAAAAAACAATTGTACTGGTTATATTTAAAAAAAAAATTTAGGGCATATTTTTACGAAGCTGGCCCAATGATACATTGGTTTAATTACTTGACCAGAGAAAAATCTACCATTTGTTAGTAGTTTTGTATTGTCTTTTTAATATTTTTGAATTATTTACAACAGAATCTTGAAAAACTACAGAACTCCATCACATTACAGCCTATAACATGCAAACAGCAACTTTCAGTGTGAAGAACTATTCTCAATTATCTTGTTATAAGCAAGTCATACACAGTGAAGAAAAACCTTAGATTAGATATTTGATACAGTTCTAACAGAATTAGTCTAGCAATATAGCTCTTCAATCTTTTATCTTGCAGGCAAGCAGCAATATTTCCTGGCTGACAACCAGAATAAATTCCCCAAAGAAGAGGAAATTACTTCAGGTATCATAAACCTCTGTTACGAAGGTCAGTTGCATTGCTACTTCGGTCCACAGGTTTAAGCTTATTTTGGAGCCAATGATAGATACTTAAATAATAGATAACATCAAAAAGCATCCCATTCCTTTCATACTAGGAGCTATCCTCTGGAATGCAGTTGGAGGATTAAAGCCCATGAGCTTAATTACTACACCTCATGCCTTGGAATGTACTCTTTAATCAATTTCTCAGGAGGAGTTAGTTAAGGTACAGTATTGTATTAACACTTCATGACAGAAAGGCCTAGATCTTTCTGACAGAACTGCCCTAGAGCTGTATTCTAACAAAGTGGTAGCAAGGGAGATCTAGACTTCCTTAATCATAAATCATGAAAAGAACTACTCCCTTAAACAACAAATGCATTCAGGTGTTAGTGCCATTCATATAACAAAGAAGAAAATAAGAAAATAAATGTTTACTTCTCCAGATTTATATGCTTTGCTTCTTTTAAGTATGACAGATATTTATTTTGTAAAAAAAAAAAAAAGTAAGTCCAGATTCCTGGCATCTGTCTATACAAGCTAAGGCTATGATGAAAACTATATGGCACTTTTCCCACTACCTATCCTCGTCCCCATGAAAGTGTTAAAGAAATTAACTCACAGTTCCAATTTTTTTTTTTTTTTTTTTTTTTTTGTAGACTTGGCCTATTTAAATATTTCTCACACTATTAAATATCCTCCTCTAAATGTCTTTAGCAAGACAACACTAATATCTTAAGGCACATGAAGAAACCAGAAGAAACATGAAGAAACCAAGGTCACCCAATTTATAAGATCATCATTTCTGAGTGATTTTTTTTTATAGTCTGCAGTTTCAGTTTTTGCATGTAAGCCCAGAAAGATGTAAGCATCCTTCTAAATCCTGCCAGATTGTAAATTAGTACCTCACCAGTAGTTACCAAGTATAACTTCCCAAGAACTCTAAGTAGTGGAGAGCTAGCTTTTCTACCAAAATGGACTATATTCTCCACAGTCACACTCTTCTTGGCATAACGGAGAAGTTCTTAAAACTTCAAAGTTTTCACGGTTTTTTTTTTTTTTCATTATTGTCTGATGCTCCTTCTACTGGGAAACAAAGGACTCCTGCCAGGCATACAATTTTCTAGGATTAAAGGTATGAGTTAAATAAGAATGGGCTTGGGCTTTTTTTCACAATAAGAATAAAAAGCTTTTCATAGGGAAGGATGATAAAAAAGTCTTACCCTTACAAAACCCAGTTGTTATATGCATGCACACACTACATACAAAAATGGCTAGGCTAATTCATTGTTTGTCAAGTTTCCATTTTAGCAGTTTCCATTACAACCCTGTTTTCAGGCCTCTGTTTTTTTTGTTAGATTCATGATCTGGTCTGAAATTTTCCAGCAAAAATGCCTGCTTTGAGGTAACTTTGTTGTTCTTCAACCAAAAGAACTCCGGTGTTTCCAAGAGCACTCACTGCCCCAGATAAGATCATCTGTACCCTTTCCCGAATGGATTTTGAAAGTACACTTAGGCACAATGTGGGGAGTCAAATGGTGCCCAAAGTATGAATTAACAGTACCAGGACCTCTGCATCCAAGATGGAAAGAATACAGACTTCTGAGCCAGCACAAGTGGATTGATACCACTCTCATCATGTCTGCTGTTTGGTTGCAGGGTAGCCTCAGACAAGAACCCAACCCGTGCTCCAGAGTAGGACTCAGATCAGTACTGGGTGAGGTGCTCAGCCTGGAGCTAATAGCATCATCCAGACTGCAGCAGTACATCCAGGCATGCAGCCCTGATCCTGACCTTCTTGAATCAGCTGAGCAGTCTTAGCAATCGGGTCCCTGTCATTAGGAGCTGGGATTTTACTTTTTTGAAAATTGAATTCTTTAGTCAGGCTAAAATCTTTAAATTTAGTAAGTTCTACAAGGCTCTGTATTTGCCACCAGTCAGATACTTCCGTCCCTCCCCCTGGAGGGACATAAAAATATGTCTTACCACTCAGAACTGTGGCTCAGATTTTCTTTCATTTGGGCACTATGAGAAGCACAAGAAATGTCTGCTTCAACAAAAGAAGCCAGAGTGACATACAGCCCTCCAGCTATAAAAGCTGGAGATCATGAGCCACAGGTCTCATGGTCACAGGTCTTCTTGTATACAACACTTTATCATATGCATCATTTCATACTCTTGATAACTCCTGTGCAACAAATACCACACATCATCTTTACTGGGGTGCTACGATGCATAGAAACAACTACCCTTATCAGATCAATGCTATTTCAGCATTCAAGTGTCCTTTAAAGCATATATTTTGATGCATTAAGGATCAGATTATATTATTTAGTAGTCACCTACTAGTCTACCACTCTGGAGAGAAACCTTTTCCTCTATACACAACTAGAAGAATTTGGTGTTCTTTTTATGACACACAGCTGTTTAAACAGGCATGGATAGGAGAAAAAAAAAAAAAAAAAAAAAGAATGGTATCATATACTGTGTTTAGTGACCAAATCTGTAATTGTAAAAGCTGTTAATATGAGAAAGAGTGTTTTTTGTTGTTGTTGTTGGGGTTTTTTTCTTTTTATGATTCCAGAGGTAAGGATGCTCAGACTGAGTCTGTTAGTTCACAAAGACTACAGAAAGTACTCAGGGAGGAATGATGCAGTACTTCCTAAATGAAAACTGAACCAATGGACCTGGTTTGCCACACAAAGCTCCAGATGAATGAAAAAGAATTACCTGACAAACTCTACATTCAGTTTATAGCCATACCTACTCATTAAGATGCTGTGACATGTAGAAGCCAGACTTCTCCGTGCAGCTCAGAGCTGTCAGGCAGCTCTTCCTTCCATTCCTCCTGCTCTCTGCTTGCTTCTCAGCTTCTGCATTTCATCAGAACTGAAGTCCAGTCCTGGTACCCTTAAAAAGCTCTGTACATACAAAGTTTCCAGACTAACTAAAAACAGGAGTTATCTGAAAAGTTATAAATCAATTTATGTTGGCAATGTTTCAAGCTCCTTTTCTAAGACTCAAGAAAACCTAATTGTTTGCATAAATGCCTACAGCTGCAGCTGGTCTACACAGCCCTTGCAGGCTTTTCAGCTTTACCTTACAAAATACTTAGTGAAGCCAACAAACTTGTCTGCAACTATAGTAAGTGTAAAATGAGGTCCCATATGGCCCTCACGAGATTGATACAGCATGACAAAAACCTCCATGTACTAACAATGTAGTGATTAAAGCCAGTCACAAGCAGCAACAGTAATTTTCCTGTGGTCACTGAATCCCTTGGCCGCTGTCAAAGCACAGCAGTGGTTGCTGTCACTAGTTCAAAGTCTCGGTTTAAAATGAGATTTGCCAGTGCCATGTCACAGGCTAAACATCTCTTACAAAATCTAACTTGCAAGAAAAAAACTTGATTCAAAGCCAAACCACAGTGGCATGCGAGACAAGAAAGCCCATTCTACCCTAACTCAATAGAGCATCAAGTGACGCTTTGGTCATTGCTTGTGGTTTGTCCCTGATCCAAAAGAGTTAGCTACATATTTTCCTTTCCTTACTTTGTATAACTTGATGACAAGCCCTTTGTTAAGAAGTCCAGTAGATCTTTATAAGTTTACATCCTGAATAACTAACATTAGCTGAGCCAGGAGAACTAATTGTTCCTGCAATTACATCTGCTGGCCTATACACAAAAAAAGAGTTTCTGAGTTTCTGCAAGAGAACTATTGTGGCTATGCATAAGAAGACAAATTCTTATTTAAATTTTCCACTCTTGTCATGTGGTTATCTACTCCAGTTAGGTTTACCTTGTGTGTTCAAGTTCTTGCTTCTAAGAGTCTAAAAGCAAAAGGCTGTTATGTAGAAAGGCATCAGAAATAATGTTGATTACAGTTAAATATAAACAGTAACTCATTAATGGCTTGAACTGAAACTGACTGAGATTAGCAGGCTTCTTCATTTTCAGCCAACTTTGGATCAGATCATTGTTTTTTATACAGGCAATGTGATCGTACTCAGAACAAGCTGCTACTTCAGTACGAGAGACTGCATGAAAGACTACACAACAGACTTGAAGTAGTCTAATAAACTTTCCCATTTCTCCCCTTTGTGCATTTAATATTCATTATTATGTTTTCTATATCCACTGATTAGGATGCTATGTATGTTTTCATATATAATAATTCAGAAGATGTGGGGAATAGATTAGTAGGACTGCTGCTTAAGTCCATAGGTACACTGTTAAAGCTCTGTATGAGTTCTTTCAGCCTCTTTCTGTGCCCACTAATAAACATGATCATTTTCATGAGTTTTAGAATCCAGTCAGTAAAACATATAGACAACTCCCTTTTCCAAAGCTTGAAGACTAGTAAAAGTTGAGGGAAAGTCCTGCTGAGGGAAGATGTGCCAGGAAAATACGTGAAGATGCATGGAAAGTAAGGGGATGATTGGTGAAAGCCAACATGGCTTCACTAAGTGCCAATTATGCCTGACAAATTTGAGGGCCTTCTATAATGGGGCTATGGTGTTGGTGGGTAACAGAAGAGCGGTTGACATCATCTACCTGCACTTGTGCAAGGCATTTAACACTGTCCTGCATGACATCCTTGTCTCTAAACTGGAGAGGCATGGATTTGACAGATGGATCACTTGGTGGGTAAGGAATTGGCAGGATGGTAGCACTCAAAGAGTTGTGGTCAGCAACACGATGTTTAAGTTGAGAACAGTGACAAATGTCATTCCTCAGGGAATGGGGTATTAGGACCAGTGCTGTTCAACATCTTTGTCACTGACATGGACAGTGAGATTAAGCATGCCCTCAGCAAGTTTTCTGACAACACCAAGCTATGTGGTATGTTCGACATGCTGGAGAGAAGGAATACCATGCAGAGAGACCTTGACAAGCTTGAGAGATGGACCCATGCAAACCTCATTAAGTTCAACAAGGCCAAGTGCAATGGTCTTGCTCCTGGGTTGGGGCAATCCCAAGCACAAATATAGGCTGGGCAGAGAATGGACTGAGAGCAGTCATCGGAAGCAGGACTTGGGGGTGTTGGCTGATGAGAAGCTCAACATGAGCTGGCAGTGTGCACTTGCAGCCAAGAAAGCCAACTGTGTGCTAGACTGCATCAAAAGGAGCATGTCCAGCAGGTCAAGAGAGGTGATTCTCCCCCTCTACTCTGCTCACATGAGACTTCACCTGGAGTACTGCACTCAGCTCTGTGGCTCCAACAAAGGAGGGACATGAACCTGTTGTAGGGAGTCCAGAGGAGGGCCATGAAGATCCTCCAGGGACTAGAGAACCTCTCCTATGCAGACAGGCTGAGAGAGTTAGGCTTGTTCAGCCTGGAGAAGAGAAGGCTCCAGGGAGACCTTAGAGCAGCCTTCCAGTACTTAAAGGGGGCCTACAAGAAAGCTGGAGAGGGACTTCTTATAAGATCAAATAGTGATAGGACAAGAGTAATGGCTTTAAACTGAAAGAAGGTAGATTTAGATTAGATATTAGGAAGAAGTTCTTCACTATATGAGGGTGATGAGGCATTGGAAGAGGTTGTCCAGCGAATCTGTGGCTGTCCCATCCCTGGAAGTATTCAAGGACAGGTTGGAAGTGGCTTTGAGCAACCTGCTCTACTGGAAGATGGCCCTGCCTTTGGCAGGAGTGTTGGAACTACATGATCTTAAAGGTCCCTTCCAGCACAAACCAGTCTACAATTTAATGACTATGAAAATGTCATTTACACATCTGTCAGCTACATTTTGTCTAAATGAAAGTGAATTTTAACAGTCACAAAAAGGATTTTACTTCAAAAGAAAAGTCACTACTGCTATTAAACTTTCTCTTTCATTTACCCTCTTTTTTTGTTTTTCTTTTTCAATGTAGCAAACAAAATTTAATTGCTGCCCACATTTCAAGTGTCCGTAAAATACACACATTCTATTTGCTGAGGCTTCCTGAGCTGTTGCAAAGATTTGTAAGATCTTCACATTTTAAATATAAACTTTTTCAAATATAAACTTTAGTGTGTGTACAATAAATTTATTAATGGGAGAGAAGGATCTTGACAGGAAAGAGGGGCAAAAATACGCCCCATTATGTTGTGTTTCTTAATCTTTCAGTATAACTGCATTAATTCTATTTGATCTTCAGCTTGAAAGACCCCTCACTTTTTCATTGCTGTCTAAACTTTTAGAGATTTTTTTTTTTAAGGTACAGTATAGATGAGGGAAGATGAAAACATGTATTATATCCAGGACAACATACACAGAATGGTGAAGAAGATCATCCATACTTATAAACATAGACAAAAAGCAGCACTAAAAGCATTGCTGTTTTCCATGGCCTACACCCATTCAGAAGCGTTGACAGTAAGAAAATAGTGAAATCTTGATGAGGTCTCAAGAAATGTGGAGACCACAGGCACAATACTTGATTAAGAACTTCAATTCTTCCCTACTTCCCTGAACAACGGTTTTCTTCACCCTCAGAGCTTCAAGAGGGAATCAAGCTTTAATCTTCCTCCTGCATGGTTGTATGATGGTGAGATGGGGAGAATGGAGACATCTCATGAAGCACCTAGGCCGTGACAGAGGCTAGAATCTGTGAGCAATTGCAGACCGAGGTCCTAGGGCCAAGACCCTGCTATCCACACATTCAGATGACAGCACAATGTCTGAGCAGAGACACACTCTTGTCTTTGGGAAGGCAAACAACCTCGATGAGAGTTTACTTTCAATAACATGAAAATTTACTTTCAATACTCTCAATAACAGAAATGATATACAGCTAAATTGCAACACTTAACATCCATCTAACCCTTTCTGTTATTTGTCACACTACAATGTGCATATTGTAACTTTTCCAGCACAGGCTTAGTAACTCAAGGATCTGGGAATGGATCTTCTTTGTAGATTAATAAATACTAGTATGCAATATCTAAAATGCATTTTAGAGCAAGATCTACCATAGATGGTCTCATTGAGAGACTATTCTTGCACATCGTCCATTAAAAAGTCCATCTGGAAACAGAAGGTTTACCATTTCTTGCAAAAAAAATATCCAAAGATTTCAGTAGTTGGTTTTATACAAAGGCATTTATTTCACTGATTCTGAGTTTGTTCTGAACCATTTTGAACTATTTATCTAACAAAACAGCTTTCAGAAATAGCCAGACAGAAATTGTCCGGCCAAGACATCAGATATAAATTGTGCACTGGCACCACTAAAAATTTTGTTTTGGTGATTAGATCTGTTTTCTCTATATATTGAGTGGAATTTGGGTGTACTGAGCTCTCAAGACAATTGACCTCTTAACAAAGTCATGTTATTTCTCCAGTATGCCTTTGCTTTCATGTTTGGGCTTTAAAGTTTCTTGTTACCTCATGTTCAGATTTTGAAGTAATATCTTGAAGTCATACAGCTGCAATGACTAATAGCTGTCTAAATTATCAAGCTACATTTTTATGAACCAATCAGAAGCTGCTGCAACAAATATTGCTTACATAACACCTTTACAACTCTGCTTTCTATGCAGAGTATCTCTTGGGCCAGGATATAACAACAAGGGTATAGATTAGATATACGACCTAATGCAAAGATGTTTCCTGCATCTTGTGGTCTAGAACAAGGTAACATTTGCAAAAACCAAAAGGCACAGCCACTCAATTATTAAGATACTGGAACTTATATTCCTCTGAGCACCAAATTGGGAACAGTGGGTAAAGAATGGGATGTGGCCATTTTCAGTCCAGTGCAATTTTGACAGACAGTTGACACCTGGGAAGATAAGGGGGATTATCTGTACAAAAATGAAAGTTACATAGATTTTCATATTGTTATATTCTCACTGTATTTCTGCAGAAATGTAATACCGAAACAAACATGACTTGCTGAAGGTTTAGATGGATGAAATCTAGAAGTGACACACTGATTATTTTTAATATCAATAATTGTAGAATTTAGATTTGTCACCTTTTTTTAAATTAACTTGGCAAAGAAAGAGGATCTATTTGGGTTTTATGCCTCTAAACCTAGTTAGAGTCTTGATGAAGCTTGTGTATTTTTTTCTTTTAGAGAGCAAGAAAATGCATAGAACTTGAGAATATTCAGTGATCAGGATACCTTGGGACTTCCAAAGATCAATTTTATTTTATTTTTTAAACAAAGCTCTCTTTTCAGAATATATTCAAAGACCTCATTAAGTAGGAAGCTAGAATTAATACAAATCTCGGTAGAATACCAACTTTCATGATCAAACACAACTGTTTAAAACACAGCTGTATAAAGTCCTGTACTGAGAATCAGCTCATATTTCCCTGGGGACAGGGGCCAGAGATGGAGGAGGTGAGAATGAAAGAACAAGTTCTGCTTAAAAAGTGTGGCCTAAAACACCACAGTTGTGTTTGCCTCTCTCTGAAACAGTACATCTGGGACACAGCATAACTGCTTCAGAAGGCCAGGCTAATCGGGGTTTGGGAGAGGAAGCAGGGATTCAGTCATCCTCTGGCTCAGGCTGCTCTCTCTGTCATTAGGTGGTCTTAATCTTGCTTAAAATACTGGAAAGAAGACTGCTCTGAAGTCAGAGTAGTACATGTTTTCTGAAAGCATTTAGAACTTGTTTTAGGTATGAGTTTTCTTCATCTTATATATTACACTAATAATTACATGATATGACAACTGGAATATTGAATAATTATCTAGTACTACCACAGTTTCCACTGTCCTTTCATGAGGTATTATAACCATACACAAGTATAAATTGGGAGAGGAGTGGCTGGAGAGCAGCCATGCAGAAAGGAATCCGGGGCTGCTGGTCAGGAGCAGGCTCAATAGAAGTCAGCAGTGCAGTGTGCCCTGGCAGCCCAGGAAGAAAACTGCATCCTGGGGTGCATTAGACACAGCATGACAAGCCGGGCTGGAAGGCATGTCATATGAGGAGCAGCTAAAGACTTGTTTAAGTCTTTTAAAGTTTTGTTTAAAGTCTTAAAAAAAAAAACTTTTTAAAGTCTTAAAAAAAACTTTTGTTTAAGTCTTAAAGGGGTTTGTTTAGTTTGGAGATAAGAGAAAATTGTTCTCTACAGCTTCCTGAAGAGGGGAAGTGGAGGCTGAGGTGCTGATCTGTTTCCCCTGGGATCCAGTGATAAGGCATATGGGAATGGTCCAAAGCTGTGCCAGGAGAGGTTCACACTGAACATTAGGGAGCAATTCTTTACCAAGAGGGTAGTTAAACACTGGAATAGGCTTCCTAGAGAGGTGGTCAATACTCCATGCCTCTCAGTGTTTAAAAGGCATTTGGACAATGCCCTTAACATGCTTTACGTTTTGTGCAGCCCTGAATCGTAGGTCCCTTCTGACTGAAATATTTCAGTCTAGTCTACTCTAATCTAGTCTAGTCTAGTCTAACTTCTAAACTTGGTCAACCAAGTTTTGACTATCTAGTCAAAAGGTTTCTACAAGGCCAGGTTGGACAGAGCCTTGGGTGACATGGTTTAGTGGGAGGTGTCCCTGCCCATGGCAGGGGGGTTGGAACTAAATGATCTTAAGGTCCTTTCCAACCCTAACTATTCTATGATTCTATGATTCTATGTCATCTCTTAGCCAACAACCATATGCAAAATCTGTCCTATTATCTTAGCTCTCTTCTGCCATCTGAAGTATTTTCCCCCAGTACTCCTCAGCAGCTTTTCCTTTTGCCCCACCATAGCATCTTCTTTTCTGCAGTTGGTGATTTACAGTCCTAATCTACACTTACGAGATGCCTAATTAGGTACAGACATAGGATCACAAAGCACATCAGCATGTCCAGTCCAGACTGATGTCTCCACAGGTCTGCTAAAGGTTAAGTAAAGTGTGCAAAACAATGCAAAGTAATGCAAACATCCTCCTCTTCTTTTCAATCCCCTCTATAAGCATGACAGGGAACTGACAGGTGTGCCCATTGTGACTGGAAACTCCAAATGTCAAAATATCTCAGTGGCATTATTTTTCAGCAAAAAGTTCAGTAGAGCTTCCAGTCTGCGGCATTTCATTGAACACCAAGTGCTTTGACAACCCACTGCTTGTAAACAGCACAGTGCTGTCCGTTAAACAGCAGCACAGTAGCTTCTTTCTGTTCTTAAGTGGGCAACCAACATTGTGGTGCATCCCTTAGCTCTCAGTAGGAGTACCACAGAAAAGATTGATGTGAAATGATGCTCTGCCTTTGAAGACAGTTGCTCTGTCTTAAAGCCACCGCCTTTTTTTCCTTTAACACTTGCAAATGGGAAAAACTGGCAAAATTGTTTACAAGGTGATCTCTAACAAAACCCTATCAACAAGAAAGAAGAATTCCATATAACACAATAATTTGAGTCAAAACCTTAGGTCTATTTAAAACTATAGTCTTTTATAGCATCCACCATCAGTGTTTAGTGGCAAAATAGAAACAAAGTGTTATAACAATGGCTTCTAAAACCTACTAGTGGTGAAGCCAGGACAGTAACTTATGTGGACAATTAGAAAGTGGAAAGGAAGTTGCTCCATGTTATATGGTGGATATTTTTATTTTCTTATTCATGAGAGTGGATGACTTGCCTGCCCGGTTTATACAGCCACTTGGCTTGTCATTAGGTAGATTAGTATTGTTCTAACTGAACTCATTCTTATCCTCATCTCTAAAGAAAAAAGCACATGATAGCAGATTTAATCATGAATACCAGGCTGTTTGGATACAGCATCCTCTGAGCACAGCTCTACACACACCGTCCTGGAAATAACTCTTCTGTTTTAGTATTCTAATGGTATGAGGCTATGTCTCAGTACCCACCAGCAGGAACCAACCACAGACTTCATCTAAACCAGCAAAGTTTTAATTTAAGTTAGCTATTTCAGTGACAATTTCTGTGCAGATGGTTTATCCTTTTCTGCAATTTTTTTCACTCAGGATCCACTTAAAAAAGTGACTATATTAATAGCATTATTCACAGCTTGTGTACTGTCCCTTACTGGATCCCAACTATACTCATAGACAACTTTTCTGCTTGTCAGCTCTATAATCCAATCACAGGACCTTTTCTTTTTGCAAATCATCCTGGAAATAAGGGCTTGCAGGTCTCATTGTATTTTAATTACTCTCTACAGTTTTGGGGTAATCAGCAGGTGTGAAACTAATTGGCTGTGCAAATGGAGCACAGTCTAAAACCCAGGAGACCACCACTTTGAAGCCATCTTTCACATTACTGTATTTTTTTAAGGACTGCAGAAGGCTGTTTAGCTAAGAAAACGATTGCAAAGCGTAGAGGTTGATTTTAAGTTTTGAATTAAAGGATTTTAACGGGGCATACGGTTCAAAAGGCTGCGCATTTTACAGCAGCAGCCACAAGGTGGAGACCTTTACAACAGATTAGTCCAAACAGTAATTGCTGCTGTGAATATGCACACCTGCTAATCAGAAGTTGGGGTTGCTAGCATCTGTGCCTAAGAGCAATTTCTCCTGTAATGCTGGTGTTAAGAGCTTAGCATAGGGAAATGCTGTATCAGGTGCTACGTTCTCCAGTTGAGAGTCACACACAGCACACAAAGCATGCAAGAGTGGTACTTCTCTGCCAAGTAATTGCTAGCTTGAAAGGGACATTCTGTGCCACAAAGAGTAATCTGACTAGTAGAGGAGAATCATTACATTTGTGTCTGTGTTTCTGGAATATTTTTCTGTTTTTTGGCAGAGGTGTCTTGGGTCTTAAAGATTTGCTCTTGAAAATATCCATTCATACTATTTTATAGGTTTTTATTCCTATGCTTTTGCCTTAACTAGTAAAAAATGTGGAGGCAGGAAAATGTGACTATAAAAGAGAATTGTTAGCTAGAAACTACTGCTTCCAAAATAGACTTATTTTTTGGCTTTGAAAAAATAACTTAAACCTGTGTTTTTTTCAAGCAGTAAATCAGGTATCGTACTATACTTTGCTATGTTACAAATTATTTTAAAGGATTTTTCCTTCAAGGTTTAAAAATGTTGAGGATTAACATTGTTATTTCTTTTACCTACTCTTAAATAGAAACAATAGGACATACTGCAAGATGTCACCTTTGTCCAAACCTCTTTCATCTGCCCTCCTTGAACTCTTTAAGGGGGGTAGGTGGTGATGAACCAAAGAATACCTGACTATGGGCAGAACAAGTTTTGCATAAGATTTGAGGTTGTTATTGTTCATAACCCAAGACTGGCAAAAATAGCTGGTATAACAACAAGTTTAGTCAAATTCTTGTTTGTCTTGTATAGAGAAACTTAAAAAGAACACTAACATGATAAAATGTGAAAACAATATTAGTAACATTGTATGGAAAAATATAAATTAGATGCTTATGAAAGATGACAGACTGGCATGTCCCTTTTCATTCCACAGCAGTCGTTAACAGAGACACTTTAGGTCTGAATAAGTACCAGCAGTTCGAGTCAGCGATGCCTGACAACTTGGGTTTAAAGGAAGAGCTGTGACAGACTAAGCATCAGATTTTTAATTTGAGTTGTTATCACCGAGGGCCTCACTAGAATTTGAGGGAATCCTACCCAAGTTTTTGCTCTAGGTAGGAACTGTAGAGATGCTTTCAGATTTTGACAATGTCAGAAGGAGACTGCAGAATGAAGACAACAAATGTGATCCCAAGTGACATTCCCTGGTTCACTGCCTTGGTAATAATCAAACATTTGCAGTAAGGCAGGTTTTAGTTTCTCTAATATTCAGCCTCTTTATTCTGCCCAGTGCAGTTTTTCCCTTTCACAATGCCGTACAACATTAAGCCAACCAATCCCACCATTCTTCCAAAAAATGGCATTATGTTTCTTATAACAAGACCTACCTTCCATGAAACTGGCTGGCTGGCATTAACTGTATTTTTAGCCTCAAATTCTTCACTGATGCAGTCTTGAATTAGCTGTCCTATGACTGTCATCAGAACTGACACCAAGTAAATAGTCCAGTAGTCTTCTGGGTCATCTTTTTAACCTTTTTTAAATACTTAAAGTATATTGCAAACCTCCAAACTATTAATATTTTCCCCTTTTTCTTCAGGCTTTGTTAACAGTTAACACCAACATTTCTGAGGAATTTCAGAAGGAAATTGGTAAAATTGAAAACATCTGAACTAGACCTAATTGTTTCAACTTCCCCCACTTTTTCGCCAGTGGTTTGAATTACACTGTATTTTTGTCTTAGCAGAAGAACTTTACATGAAGAACAGAAAATTAAATTTAGTACACTTGTGTTTGATTTTTTGCTTTGACATTGAATCAACCATTATTCCACTAGCTGGGATTATAAATAGTCTATATATAGGAAGTAGGAGGATATGCATATAATTGCAGACTCTAGAATTAAGTATATTAATGTAGTGGGAAACAATATTTTTTCACAGCATTTGGGAAAAAAATTAGGGCTAAAGATCTTTGCGCTATAATCTGATTAAACACAGAAAGTGTTCCCTTCAGGAGGAATAATGTCCTTCAACGTAAGTGGTCTACAAATTGGCAAAAAAAAGAGATAACTACTATTAGCTGACTGTAAAGTGCTATGAAATATATAGCACTTTATATATATAGCAATATATATGAAATACAGACACAAGATGTATTGTTTATGTAAAAAAAAAAAACAAAAACAAAAACAAAAAACCCCAAACCAACCAATCAACCAAACAAAAAACCTAAAAAAACCCAAACCAGAAATCATACTGTGAATTCTTCAGTACTATCACATCCATAAAGGCAATATCCCCTCCATGCCCCATTCTTTCATGAATAACCTATTGTTCTTTACAAATAAACCCCACCACCACCATCAGGTGCTATTTAACACACCTAGCAATAGCTGATCAAACACTTACAGAGTTACCAAGTCTCAGTATGTTTTGTAACAAGTCCCAGATCACAGATCTAGCTGACATGTAAAAATTAAAACTTCCATAAATAAAAAAGGAGTCAAAACTATGAAGACCACCCACCTTGAGAGCATCTATATGGCTACACAAAAAGCCAGTCCTACAAAGACGCCCTTCCCCACCCAGCTAAGAAAAAAATTCAAAAAAAGCCACCACAAAATTTACAATTTAAACATTTGTGTCTCTTATTTGTTTCTTGCATACTTACAACTGATAAATCATGGGATACAAATGCAGCCGCTCCCTCTCTGAGACACTGTCCTTCTGAATCACCTTGAAGGCACCTGCAGCAGAAAGCAATCGAGAATGTTCATTTCCATTCATTGTCTTATATTTCCCTAACAGATAAATCGAAGGCTGTAATGCCAATTTCTTTAATCAATCCAAATGTGCTCATTAAAAGATAATCTCAAGACTACTGTTTAAGATTAAAATCTTGCACAATTATAGAGATAGACAAGTAATTAATAGAACATCTCTTGTGTCCTTTAAAGGCACAAACCTTTCTGTATTGCTGAATATTATGATAAGAACTGCAAGAAATAGTTACTTAGCTCCTTACAGAAGCTGTTTTGGATTTATGTCTTCTGTTTACTTAGCTGAAGTGTTTTTCAATACAAAATGTTAATTCTTATAGATTAGCTTTGCATTCATTTACCTCCAATAAGACGCATCTATATACCTAGAAAGAGATAGGAAAGTAATATTTTCACTTCAAAGATAATGCAAAAATATGTCATCTATAGGAAAAGCAAGTTCTAGCCAGCTTTTTTACATTAACTTCGCTAATTAACTTTTCTACATTGCTACATGATCATAATAACTGCAAAGTATCACTCTTAACAGAAGTTGTACTAGATCTATATTCATACATGAACAAGTCCTCACCTACTTGCTATAGAAAGCAAGGACTATCTCATGACTAGCAAGCAGAAAAGGAATCCATAAATTCAGCTACAGAGGAGCATGTTTTACATCAAAACCTAAATGTTGTATAAAGCTTATGCTGAGACACGGCCTTCATAAAGTATTCAATGACTGGTTGATCTGGAATATTTCAATTTTGTGGATGTCTCTACAGAATCAGCTTGAAGGACATTAAAGCTAAGACAGAGTGAGCCAATGTGCAATCTGCTTGTATATATGTTGTCAAGACTAAATACACCCATACACCCCATAGAGAAAGACATTCAATTTCTAGTACTGCCTTTTGACATTATACAAGACAAGATGACTGTATAATTCTTGGATTCTTGAGCCTTCCCCATGTACAATGTCTCCTTATGTAAGTACAAACAAAAATGAATAGGAAAACAGAAAGGAAATAATGGGTGGCCATACACAACGCTGCTTGTGTGGTTAGGCAGGTGGTCTTCTGCCTAGGTAAAGTACTATTTTCCTGAATGCTGGGTGTATAGATTTAATAAACCAAAGGCAAACCTTATTCCACAAAGCCTGCCTTGCAACAGCAGCAAGTCACATGTTTCTACTCAACTAATTCACCTCCCTTTACAATTAGTTTTATGTACAACACACTTCTGTATTCTAAACATACAGTTTATCTTTTTCAATGACTGGTTTCATACATGTACCACATACTAAAGTCAGGAACTGATAAGGTCAGGAGCTTTAATATGTACAAGTCTTAGGGTTTATTTTAATCAAAGGAGCAAAGGATTGCATAGTATTAAATGCAAGCATAAAAGAAAAGGAATGGGGACAATAAACAAGTCTTCGAGACCTGGTGTATGGTATATTACAAATTACTTATGTGAAGTAGAGTTAGACCTAGCAAATGAAATGAAAATGAAAGATTTAAAATTAAAGTTTTAAAATAAAAGCTATAAAAATAAATATATTAAAATATTGGTTAAAAGAAATACAGATCTCTTCTATCACTGCTGCTCAACCTGTGGTCCATTAGTGTTCCTCAGCATATCAACAAATAGTCTCAAAATGACAACACAGGAAAACAAACTCATACACACATTCCCGCACTTGCAAGTAAACAAACAAGTAAAACAGAGGAAAACAGAGTAACAAATGAAACTATTTAGGTTAATTTTTAGCTGTTCGTAAATGAAAAAATACAGCATGAACTGCATTCATATATTTTGGTTTTTCCCCAGAAAGTCTAAGTAATTCCTTTTAAAAGACTGAGAATCTCTTTCTACTGTTCAACAAGAATGGAATTGGAGTTAAGTGTGACGTAGATATAACCCTTAAAAATAAATGAAAATATTGATTCAGTTAGCGATACAGTGATGACATAGATAGAGTTAAGATGCAGTAAATTTCTAGGTCTGGGGAGTATCAGAGTATTTTTTAGCAAGAACTGGATGGCTCAGGATATTATAGTACAAAAGGAATTACATTTCACAATACAAAGTCACGCACACACACCTGAGAAGCAGTTACAAAACTTCAAGATGTAAATTTCCAGCTGGTAATAATAAACATATAAATAAATGTATTTAAATGCATTAATCTGAAAAAAAATGTCTAATAAAAAAAAAAATAAAAAAGAAAAAAGCAAATCCAAATGTTGCCATGTTAGAAGCAGCTTTCCATTAAAACCACAGAAGTACTAATACCATTGTACTGACACTGTGAGACTTCATTTTGGTCATATAAACTTACAAAAAATGTTCCAAATGAAAGCAAGTACAGCAGAAGTCTTCAAGAAAGATCACAAAAGAAGGCAGCTTATTTACATTGGAAAAATTAGTAAAAAAAAAAGGAAAAACAAACCCAAGCCAAGTATGCAGGAAGCCAACCAGCTGGTCCCAGGTAAGTACAGTTGGTACTAAACTGAACTCTGAGCTGATCATTCAGTGGACAAATGGACATTTTAGGTCTGCAGGTAATTTCTGGATTTTTTTTTTTTTTATAGTTTATGCTGAAACTTGTAAGAAACAGATGAAACTGAATGGCAAAAAAATCCACAGATTGCCCTTGCATACTGTCAGATGCAGAACTACTGGACTGAAGGAATGAAATCCTTCTTTAAGGTAGAGGCTATTGAGAATACTGACAGGTCATGAAGGCAGTCACAAAAGATCCATTTAAAAATGAGTTTTGGTATGAAGGTGGATATGATTATGCCTAAAACAGGAAGGTACATTTGATTTCTTTCTGACTCACGCACTAGGAATAATAGCGCAATACCCAAGCTTCAGATTCATCCCTTGTGAAGTTCCTTTCAAAACAAATCTATATAGCTTGACAAGACAAGTGTCACTTATCATGGACATCTGGACTGGTAGGCAGGGCATGAACACACAACTCAAACCATTAGACTTCAACGGTTTCAGCAAAAGAAGAATTTCTATAGCATAGGTTTTACGCAGTATACATACGAAGACCAGGAGGAGCTATGTCCGACTCAAAAAATGTCAAGAGACTACATTCAGATGAGAGTTTTCCTTGCACAGACACTGTAACACATAGCAACAAAACAAAAATCAGCAAAAAAAAAGTTGATCTTTTTTGTTCTTAGTTCTCCATTTCTAGGTTCTGGCAGTAAGAATATTTCAGGCATTTTCAACTTTAGTTCAAGAACCATGAACACTTGTATATCTCACTATGAATTTATCAATTTATCAGGTTAAACACAGTGGGCACAGAGTAAAACAGAGTTCCCTTTTCTGAAGAAACGTTATCTTTTATTCTCAAAGATAATTCAGGAGATTTTTTTTTTCAGGAACTGCCTGAAAGAATTCCACTGCAAGAGTTAAATAACAAGACAAGATCAGCAGCCTGCCATATGACTTAATCATCACTGGGATTAGAGATTAAGTATGAATAATTACAACCATACAACTTTTCTCTTAATTACTCAGATCCTTCCTTATGCAACACAAATCTAAATAAATCTGAAAACAGTGACTCATACCCATCTACTGTGCACTAAACCCAGTGGTATGTAAGCCTATTGTTCAAATTTTAACAATTCCATTCAGAGCTATCTTTTGTCCCTCTGCTTTGTCAGTCAACCCACTTTAATACCCTGTTAAATCTATAAAGCTTCTGATTTTTATGTAGCTCATCTTGTTACAAAAGCTTCTTACACAACATAGCAGTTCTTTTCATGGTACACACTGATCAAGAATGGATACATTGCTGCTTTGTCAAAGCCAGAGCATCATGCTGCTCTAACCAAAGGATATTTTCAAGTTAACAAGGTATGTGTTCGCTGGCCGCAGGTGGTACGCAGGCATTTCACTATAGTCAGCCTCTGTGTTTCATGTACTTTTGCAACTTTGATTGCTTAAGTAAGATTATTTTCTTTGCAAAGTATTAGCATGTGGTTTACTGATAATCTTATCAATCTAGCCATCCTTTTGGTAAAGACAGACCTAAAAACTGATCTAGCAATGTAATAACAAGTGACCACTTCCACTGAAAGTTTATTTTGTGAAGAATTTCCTAAGACAGACTACAGGACAACTACTGAAATTCAAGATTTCTGTGTACTGGTTTCAGCCTTGGACCTGTGGCAATGAAGACAGACTTTCTCTGAAAGTGCATAGTGATATAGCAAGAGGCAAAGGACACAAGCTGGAATATGGGAAATTCCAGTCACATGCAAGCAAAGTCTTTTTCACAATAGTGGCAAAAAACTCTAAAGTATGTGAAATCCGTGTTACTGCAGATAATCAGACCTAGACTGGACAAGGCCTGGAGTAAACAGACCTAACTGGATCTTCTCTGAGCAGAAAGTGGGACCTAAATGTCCTCTAGAGGTCCCTTCCAGTAAATTATTCTGTGATTAACTTACAATTATTTTTTTATTCTTAGATGAACATTCCAGGAACCAAAAAAGCAGGAAAAGGTAGTTTGTGCCGACATACCACCTTTCTCTTTTCCCTAGGCCTTTTTCCTATACTTTTGCCAAATGCCAAGCTCAATCTTCTCCAGGAACACATCCAAGGTAAATTCAACTTCTGTACTTTAACAGTGATTAATTCATTACCTTTTGAATAGCATAGTTCATTTTCCTACTCCATATCATCAAGTAGTATTCTGAATATAAAATTAAGTGGGAATCCAGATATATTTGCAAGCAGCCATAAGCCCAAGGATACTCATACTCCAATGACCTCCAAATACAGTACTAAATTTTGTGAGCTAGGCCATTTTGTGTTCTTACACTGGTATTACCTAGTTTCTGGCAAGAAGCCCCAGCTCACACAATTTTACTGTGTATGTTTTAGGTGTTATTTTCCTGAAGAGTTGTTTCAATTACCTTTCAAACCTAGTTAAACAATAATGAAAATAAAAATAAAAAAGATCCACTTCATTAAACAATAGAGAAGACAGACTTGTTCATTTGCTTGAATTAAGGTGCAGTGTTCATTTTATATCCTAACAGTTTCATTGCTCTGAGATAGTACATTTATGTTAAAATAGTCTCCATTGTCTCTTCTTTCCTGAAATTCAATCTATTATGTAACTTGTTTCATTTAGAGATCCCAAAGCACATTTTATTCATGAAGATACTGAACAAAAAAAAAACCAAACCAGCAGTCCAAGAGCTCACCAGAGTCACAATTTGCAGTTCGATGTTGAAACAGAGTTCGGTATATGCAATTCCCTGCTACTCAGCCTACTCCTCCTCTTATACAAGTATCTGCCTCAACTTTTAGATGGCAAAAATGCCTGAAGGAAAAACTTTTGGATGGTTGTTGGTTTGGAATGCAAGTGGAATAAGAGTGAATATGCTCAGTCAGCAAGGGGTCAGGCAGCTTTCCAGACTACAGTCTCAGAAAATGTTACTCTGTTAGTGGAGTAGCTTTATTCCTGCTTTGCTCCCCTAGAAGTGTTCTTGCCATCTCTTCTCACCTGTAGGCAGAATGTTTCTCAAAACCCTCCCTCAGTACATAGCCTTTCAAAGTCTGCCTATGCCACTCTAACTTCTAAGGTCAAAACTTAGTCTTTTTACAGTGTAAAGTGTGTTGTACTCTGAAAACCACTGCACACCTGGAATTATTGTAAAGTAGCAAATAGTTCTTGCTGAAAGAAATGGAAGAGAAACTCAGTAAAATTCGAATTGTGGAGACAAAGAGCCAACCACCAGCAGCTAATAAAGACAGATTATCTGCACTTCTATATTCACAGCAGAGTTACACTTTTATATCCAAAGAGTATTGTTAGTATTAAGGAAGAGAAAGAATTGGGGATATTCCCAAAAGTTCACTAAATCCTTTTCATTCCAAAATGAGATATATGTCTCGAATATCTACATTGTAAGCTCTATACACAGAAAGGACACAACTCTGCTTTCCATGATTGTCAGCATGCCTAGCATATTTTTAATTCCCATTTGCATCAAGTAATTAAAATGTGAGACAGCAAACATTGAGGGTGAACGTGGGGGTGGCTTAGCGGAGACATTTCCTCTCTCCAGTTTCTGTTTGTGCTTCCTCATCCTTTCAAACTCATTCTGCTTTTAGAGTTATTTTGCCTGAGGTTAGATGATATTTGAATAACTTAGCTTAGTTTATAGGAAGATTGGCTCACAATTCAGTGACAGTTTTATTTCTTCCCCTCCTTAGTTACTTCAGACCTCCTGTTAAAAGCTACTAGCTTGATAGTTCCAGATGATAAAGTTGTCCCATTGATAGAGCAGGTCAAACTGAAATGCAGACTTTTTTCACACTAATGCTACTTTACATCCTCTCTGAGATGAATGAACCAACCAGGCATTGGTTCAATGGAGGAAAATGAGAAACGGAGGGAGAGGGGAAGTGTGAAAAGGGGCCTTTAAGTAAAACAGTCCTTGTCAGCACAGGCAGGTTCTGCTATCTTTCTCTATCCAGCCTTTCTGGTGGTTGGAAGGTAACATCAATACTGAGCCGAACCCAAGGTCCAGCTCCTAGGAACTTAGGAAAAGCAAGACACCCAGACACAATGAAAAGGTTTCACTCTTCACTACTCCCAATACCTGCAAGAAACTTTAGGGTATTATCCAGTCTTTTATTTTACTTTATTATTTTTCTCAATTAGAAGTAGGTATCTGTCCTTTAGGCAGGAGGTGTGTGGCATGGGAAGCTTTCAAAGAAGCAGGTATGTTCGCATTCCACAAGCTCTTTAGCACAGCCAGATTAGTGCAAATGCAACAGAAACACCTGGATTCTACAAAAACTGATCTACATCCCAAGGAACAACACAAGGAACTTGTGCCATTTACAGAGGGAAGACAAGTACATCAAACCTAACAAAAGTTGACCAGACCACTTTATCTGTGAAACTTCAACCTTTAATGGCTCAAAGAGAGAATGACAATTAGTTGTCACAATTATGAATTTAACTTTAAAATTTTGTATTGAACAAAGAGAATACTGTCCTATGAAAAGCTACACTTACTGTGAGGAAACCAGAGGGGAATCTGGCTGCTGTGACTCCAGTCCTTCCTCAGGTGAGAACTGTTTAAAGAAAAGGAACATGGGCTATCAAAACATGGAAACAAATCAGACCTCAATCCTATTTGAAAGTCTATGTATTTTAGTAGCCAATACTAGCAGCAAAGTCCTACCATTCCCGCTCATAATCGCCATGCCCAGTGATGAACTTATCCAGTAAAACAAGTAAGAAATATCTTCCTGACTCCACATAGGGATAAGCAGCAGAATTTATAACTTTTCATTTCTTCCCAGCTAACTGCAAATTGCTTAGCAATTATTTCCTGCCATGTAGAAAACAATATGCTGGCAGCACATACGCCTATGTGCGTTAGTGCACTATGCAAAGATCTATTGTTTTGCATGTCAGTATGGTTGTGTACATAAATATTAATGAAATAGAGGCCAAACAGGAACTGAAATCTCTCTGGGAACTGCTCTTTCATGGCATACCCAGGGAAGCAGGGAATGAAACATTCAGCAAGTGTGCAAAAATTGCTTAAAACCAAACACCACTATCTTCTGTTGTGTCTATCTTTTGTATAAAAAAACTCCAAGAAACTAAACAAGTGTGTTTATGATGCTCCCAAGTGGGATTTCTTGCTGTTGTTTTGGGGTTTTTTTTTGTTTTGTTTTAAACTCTAACTTGATTTAAATAACAAGAACAATCCAAAAGTTATTCTCCTTGAGAAACTTAGGAAATTTGCCTTTCAATATCCAGGAAATTCACTGGTACAATGAAGACTCTATCAGCAAATATTTAGGAAATATTTTATAAAGTAACTCTATAAGCCTTTTGCATTGCAGAAGAAACCTAGTCTTCTCACAATTTTCTTAAGGAGAAGCAACTATATATTCACAGGCAATACTTAGAGGGGAAAACTTTTTTTCTTCTCTTGTGCAATAAAACTGTTTTGCTGTATAATGGCCATTTTAAGGTCACATTAAATTTTTTGCAATCTGCATTGGATAATTGTTAGAGCTCCAAAATGACTGGATTTTATGTGCTACGCAGACCAATTTTGCCAAACTCTTCTACTTTGGTGTTACATCTTTTGTTTCTCATCCCTGGTTTATATGTGTGCTACAAAGTATTGTGCACTGTTGCATGAATAAACGTATCTGATCTGGTTTTAGGCATCGATTGGTAATAATGGCTGAGAAACCACAGGAGCACGTATATTAGCCATAGATGGCTAGGGCTGACCTAGGCACTAGGTCCTTTCTCAAACATAGAGCTGCTACTTTTACATCAAAATATTAAATATACAGATGATGTTATTATTTAGAAGGGGCTGTATTTCCCGTGCCTCAGACAGGAAAAATGTACTTTCTAGGAATTAAAAGAAGTTATTTATAAAAAATCTTCCTGAAGGGGAAGTGAATTTTGTGGTCATTGTTTTTTTTCTGAAAGGATTATCAAAATGATTAAGTACCAAGGCACTGATTCTGAGAGAATGGCCAACTTGCTGAATGTGAGGCGCTTTCTGAGTTTTCTGGAAGAAGCCACCTTTAAAAATCCTTCTTTAATTCTTGCTATGACCAGAAATTTCATAACCATGACAGCACTGTACCATTGGTATAAAAGAATCCTGCTATCTATCTGGTAAATAAATAATTACTTCATTAAATTTTACAGTTTTAAATCCATGCAAGTGGGAAATGTTTTAAGCCTGTGTGGTCTGAATGGAAGACAGAAGAAGAGTTGAAAACTTCCTCACCCAAATGGACGGACTATCAACATACACTAAGGTTTTGAGATGGTTAAATGGTTAAAAATGAGCCATTACTTCATCTTTTGTTACACCTTCCTCATGTCTGAACTTCCTGCTGGAGAGACCTATGTCTGCCAACAGCTTAATATAAAGCTGTAGTTTCAGCAACACCTAAGTAACAATAAAGCAGATGCAAGAAAATGCTGTGCTTTAAATATTATGTTACTAACTGTTTTGTATGAAATACAGAAACCTGAGCTCTGGCTTTGTAATTTTTTCTATTCCCATTTATGGCTTGAATGATCAGGCTAATACTTACACAAATGATTCATTAGTGAATTTCACAAGTGGATGAAAACACCCAGAGCAAATAAAGGAAATTATTTTAAAAGAAAGTCGTGGGAGGAGGAAGAGAAGCAGAGAGAGAGGCAGAG
Source organism: Psittacula echo (assembly GCF_963264785.1). Lineage (NCBI taxonomy): Eukaryota > Metazoa > Chordata > Aves > Psittaciformes > Psittacidae > Psittacula > Psittacula echo. The sequence continues at coordinate 25,907,406 of NC_137740.1, read as the reverse complement.
CAGGACAGTTTTAAAGAGAAGCAATCCAGTGACTTTTTGTATTACTTCTGTGGAATTAAAATTTATTTTCAATATTAAAAAAAAAATAAAATAAAATGAGATGGGCTGTATCCAAGCAGCAGGAAGGCTTAAATCTGCCTTATATTTGACTATTAGTTCTTCTCTAGCTGAAGAGAAAAAGAATGAACATCCATGAGAGAACAATAGAAAAGTAAGTGAAGAGAAAATGTTTAAAACCCTTCAAAACCCTTTCAAAGAATGTCATAGTCTAGTCACAGCATTGAACCAAAACCAGCATTTTGAGAGGCTTATATACAAACCAGGATAAAAAAAAACAGTACTCTTTGGGGGCACACAGAATTGAGACAGGTTAAAAGCAGCCTGATGGCAAAGTGGAGTTGATTCTGAAGGTTTGGTGGGTTTCCCCACCAATTTCATCAAGACCTTCATTTCTAACTAATCTGAAAAGTCAAGCCTAAGTGAACTTCAAAATTCAACATGTTGATTCTACCTCAAATGTATAGGTTGAAAAAAACCCCAAACACTAGCCAACCTACTTGGATTTGTAATCTCATCACGTGGTACACACCACACTGTATCCCCATTTTTTACTGAAATTATTAGAAAGGGTGTTTTTCATCCAGATGCAATGTCATATATCTCCATTTTAATGAGAAGAAAAGAAGTTTACTTTCATCCTTAATTAAACACATCTTTGGTATAGCTTGCCTCAAAAATATTTTTGTTTCCCAAAACCTTATAAAGAGAATATCTTCCATGTAGGAATACTTCCCCCCATCTGCTATTCTTTACAAAGTGAAGGAGAGGAAATAAAATATTGCTTGACCTGTGACCACCTTTGGATAAAGCTTTCTGGCATGAAAATCCTGGTGCCTGAAGACATGCTTTTCACTGTTCTCTCATTTAGGAGCAGACATGATGTAGCATTACTTCTCAGGCAGACTCAGTACTCTATTCATAAACAACGTCTGCAATCAAGATACATTCATTTTACAGTTTTCATGCAGAAATGTTAAATTGAATGGCATACCTATTCTTCAGTCTTAAAAAGTAAATAAATACACACACAGTTTGTTAATAGAGGGAATCCCTTCAGTTTTGGGGGATACAGGAGTTGCACTGATATCTAGAAATAATGTATCTGTGTCATAAAGTTGGCTTCTCTGTTTTTCTCTCTGAAAAGAAATTAAATATTGCTCTCCATTTAGGCCAATGGGTTGAGTACATCTGCTCTCTTGACTACCTCTTCTTGTTTTCTCCAGCTGTGTATCATGAACACTTTACATAATTGGTCATACTCCTTCCATTCAGTGAAGAGAACATATGGGTCTACTTCCTCTCAACTCAAATTGTGATTAAGAAAGGCATCAAGAAGAAGGCTTGCTTAGCATTAATTAGCAGTCTTTTATATGTATTAAAAAGTTTGATCTATCACACATGCAGCCAAAAGGAACTTGGATCTCTGAGTTGCTTGCGCCTTGCCTTCCTCCCTAACAACCCTCCCTTGTTCATTCTACTGTCCATGCCAATCCTGAAGAGGTGTATTTGTACATGATTTTAGAAGGAAGGCAGTGATAGGAGAAGGGGATCAATTTACTTCAGTGTCAGACAAGGAGATAAACTTTGTTTACATTCCTGTTCCCTGGAAAGATCATGAGATTATTTAGACTATGTCTGGACAGTGCTTTGAACATTTAGAAGAGCCATGTAATGCTAAGCATTATTATGAATAGTCTCCCCTTTCTTTTTAATCCTCCAATTTCCAAATACATACAGGCAGCCAAAATACAGAGCTGAGTATGTCAGCAATGCTGGTATAAATCCCTGGCATTACACATCAGTATGTTCTTTCATGTGAAATTAAGCCTCCACTTTGAGCATTAGTTGAAACAAAAGACAGGCAGCAGGACAGTCAAAGGAAAAACAAAAAATGAGAAGAGAGGTGATTGGAACAGATTGGACTGAGTTAACCTGTCTGCTCAACTCTAACCAAAGGGCAGATGAAGAAAAACATTTTCTGCTCAGCCACATTTCTCTGCTAGCCACAAAATCATAGAATCATAGAATAGAATCATAGAATAGCTAGGGTTGGAAAGGACCTTAAGATCATGTAGTTCCAAACCCCCTGCCATGGGCAGGGACACCTCACACTAAACCATGCCACCCAAGGCCTCATCCAACCTGGCCTTGAACACTGCCAAGGATGGAGCATTCACAACTTCCTTGGGCAACCCATTCCAGTGCCTCACCACCCTCACAGTAAAGAATTTCTTCCTTAGATCCAATCTAAACTTCCCCTGTTTAAGTTTGAACCCGTTACCCCTTGTCCTGTCACTACAGTCCCTGATGAATAGTCCCTCCTCTTCTCCAGGCTCAACAGCCCCAACTTTCTCAGCCTGTCTTCATACATGAGGTGCTCCAGCCCCCTGATCATCCTCGTGGCCCTCCTCTGCACTTCTTCCAACAGTTCCATGTCCTTTTTATGTTAAGGAAACCAAAACTGCACACAATACTCCAAGTGAGATCTCACAAGAGCAGAGTAGAGGGGCAGGATCACCTCCTTCAACCTGCTGGTCACGCTTCTCTTGATGCAGTTCAAGATATGGTTGGCTTTCTGAGCTGTGAGTGCTCACTGCCAGCTCATGTCCATTTTCTCATTGAGCAACACCCCCAAGTCCTTCTCCGCAGGGCTGCTCTGAATCTCTTCTCCACTCAACCTGTAGCTGTGCCTGGGATTGCTCCAACCCAGGTGGAGGACCTTGCACTTGACATGCTTAAACTTCATAAGGTTGGCATCAGCCCACCTCACAAGCGTGTCAAGGTCCCTCTGGATGGCATCCCTTCCCTCCAGCGTATCAACCGAACCACACAGCTTGGTGTCATTGGCAAACTTGCTGAGAATGCACTCAATTCCACTGTCCATGTCACCGACAAAGATGTTGAACAAGACCGGTCCCAACACCAGTCCCTGAGGGACACCACTCGTTACCGGTCTCCAGCCAGACATCGAGCCATTGACCATAACTCTTTGCGTGTCGTCCCCCAGCCAGTTCTTCATCCACCGAGTGGTGCACCCATCAAATTGATGTCTCTCCAATTTAGAGACAAGGATGTCATGTGGGACAGTGTCGAAGGCTTTGCAGAAGTCCAGGTAGATGACATCAACTGCTCTGCCCCTGTCCATCAGTTTCATAGCCCCATCATAGAAGGCCACCAAATTGGTCAGGCAGATTTTCCCATTAGTGAAGCCATGCTGGCTGTCACCAAGCACCTCCTTGTTTTTCATGTGCCTTAACATGCCTTCCAGGAGAATTTGCTCCAAGATTTTGCCAGGCACAGAGGTGAGACTGACTGCTCTGTAATTCCCCGGGTCATCCATTTTTCCCTTCTTGAAAATGGGGGTTATATTTCCCTTTTTCGAGTCATCGGGAACTTCATTTGACTGCCATGATTTTTCAAATATGATGGCCAGTGGCTTAGCAACTTCATTTGCCAGCTCCTTCAGGACCCGCAGATGGGTTTCTTCAGGTCCCATGGACTTGTGTATGTTTAGGTATTTAAGATGGTCTCGGACCAGATTCTCTCCTACAGTGGGTCTAGGGTCTTCATTCTCACAGTCCCTGCGTTCGCCTTCCAAGACTTGGGTGGTGTGGTCAGAGCCTTTGCCAGTGAAGACCAAGGCAAAGAAGTCATTAAGAACCAAATCCAGGGTAGCCAGTTCTCCCGACATCTTCCGGAGGGGGCCTATGTTGTCCCTAGTCTGCCTTTTATTTGCTACGTACCTATAGAATCCCTTCCTGTTATCCCTGTTATCCTTAACATGCCTAGCCAAGTTCAATTCTAACTGGGCCTTAGCTTCCCGGACAACATCTCTGTATTCTTCCCAGGCCATCTGTCCCTGCTCCCACCTTCTATAAGCCTCTTTTTTCCTTTGAATTTTCCTGAGCAGCTCCTTATCCATCCAAGGAGGTCTCCTGGCCCTCCTGCTGCACTTCCTTCTAGTTGGGATGCAACACTCCTGAGCTTGTAGCAGGTGATCCTTGAATATCAACCCAGAGTCTTGGGCCCCCCTGCCCTCTAGGGCTATATCCCATGGAACCTTACTAAGCAGGTTCCTGAAGAGGCCAAAGTCTGCTCTCTTGAAGTCCAGGGCAGTGAGCTTGCTGCACGCTCTTCTCACTGGCCTGAGGATCTCAAATTCGACCATCTCATGATCGCTGCATCCAAGGCTGCCCTGGAGCGTCACATTTCCAACGAGCCCTTCCCTGTTGGTGAGCACCAGGTCAAGCATAGCACCTCTGCTTGTTGGTTCCTCTATTACTTGCAGAAGGAAGTTGTCTTCCACACAATCAAGGAACCTCCTGGATTGCTTATGCTGGGCTGTACCTTCACTCCAACAGATGTCAGGGTGGTTGAAGTCCCCCATGAGAATAAGGGCCTGCAAGCGTGAGGCTGTTCCTCTCTGTCTATAGAGCGCTTCATTCACAGATTCCTCTTGATCAGGTGGTCTGTAACAGATCCCCACAGTAATGTCCCCCATAGCTGTTCTCCCTTTAACCCTGACCCACAAACTCTCTGTCGACTGCTCACCCGTCCCCAGACAGAGTTCCATACTCTAAAATATCCCATGAAGCTTACCATCAGGCCCTGACCAATTGCGTGCTAAGTTTGATGCTCATCATTCATTGCATGCAGTTTCTATAGGATGACTTCCACTGAAAAATCCAACATTAAAATATTCTGTGGCTTCCCTTGTATAGCTCTCCAGGAGTAACTTCAGAGAAATAACATTTTTTGTGAATTTCTTATACACAAAACCAGATAAAATACATTTTATATACTGATTTTTGCAATATTTAAGTCAGTATTGATAGTAAAGCAGCTTGAAATTTCAAACTAAAAAGTCTTACAGAAACATTACCAATATTAAAGTGAAATACTCAATTTATTATTGGTTTTAATGAAATGTTGTTCTGAATTCTACACCCATTAACATGTAAACTGCTTTGACTAGAGTGTAGTGCTGTTTCCAATTACAATTAGCTGATTTATCCAGTATGTAGGCTAGAGTTATGGTAACACTTTCACTTGGCTTAACAACCCACCCATTTTGCCAAGTCAACAAAGTGTTGATAGTCCTCAATTATAGTCTAGTTCCAGGATCGAAATGGACCTCCCTGTTCATCCAATTTTGCCACAAACAGTATTTCTATAAAAGTATCATATAGTCCCTTTCTTAATCCCTCACTCTACCTACTAGGAAATCTTCTAAGAACTTCATTACTCTGTTTAGAAGCCTCCATCCAACTTCCAGCTTATGCTTGGACAATTCATATCCTTTTGTTCTTATGTCAACATCTGCCTTCGGCTTTAGAGCTTTTCCGCCACTGGTATGTACCCTGCCCCAGCTCTATCCATAGAGAAGAATGATCCCATGTACTCCCAGTAAGTCCCTAGGAAATCACCAAAGGGTTGCTCAGCTTGTTTGAACAGAAAGAACCACAAAATAAACCTAGCAGCTCTAGAGATCAAAACAGACTTAAGCAGGAAAAACACAGTAACTAAGTTTTGCTGCATGGGTACCTGGGACCTGCTGGTGCCATAGTCAGCAAAAGACAGTTCACTGAGCAGGGTTTGTCTGACCCTGGTCTGTGTCATTAATATTGAATCTGTTGAACCTCTAAAGTACTTTTCTCCCTTTTCTGACAGAGTTACGTCAGGCATAAAGAAACCCCTTCCTACTGCTGCTGCCTGTGCTTGGGAAGCAAAATCTGCAAGGCAGACAATGCTGCCGGCACTCCAGCAGACCTTCACCAGAATTGTGATGGATTGCTGTCTGCAGCAGTAATTATGTCCTCAGAATAGTATGACATGTCCTAGCTGCATCTTGGTAACCTTCTGGCATCCTCTTGTGCCCAAAGGTGGAAAAAAGATTAATATGGTCAGGATAAATAGCAATGTAATTCTGCGCTGAGGGGCTAGGGGGTAGGTGATTTCCCACATGTTTGAAGAAAATAATCCCAGGGGAATTAAAAAAAAAAATCACAACTACTTTTTCTCTTCATAAAATCCACAATAAAACCAGACCTTATTAAGCAGAAATGAACCTACCAGAACTTATGAATAACTTGCATTCTTCCACTGGAGGCCAGCCAGTTACCCTTGGAAAAAATTCCTGTTTACTTTGTAGTGAATGTGAGAGACACACAGTCTGCCAGAAGCTGTTACGGCATTAAAAACACAGCCAGAGGCTGTCACAAATGGGCAAATCACAGAGAAAGTTAATTTGTTAACTTCAAGGACAAAGATTAAAATAGTATCTATTTAGTAAAAAGTTATTTGCTTTATCACATAGAAGACTTGAGTTTACATGAAAGCTACTCTAGTTCAAAGGCAAATTTCAAATACTTCTTCAATAGTTAGCTTGTTTTAAAACCTTTATTAGATTTACAAAGAGAACTTCTTTCCTCTTTGTTCTCAGTTTGGCTGAGATTAATATTTTGCCCTACAACTGCATCTTTCTTCCACAAAGCCTCAGCCAGGATTGTTGCATTAGGAGTTCAGATGCCAATGTCCTTGCTCAAGGCACTTCCTAAAATCTTGGGGAATGATTAGACATGCTTGCTCTTCTGACTCCTTAGCAATTTGACTCTGGATAAGTCCTACATAAATTATGTCCTAACCTGTAATTTTAGAAATCCCAGAAAACATACTATCAGTAACCACAAGCCTGAACTCCGAGCCCTGATTAAGATGACAAACTCATTTGAGAGCAGAGAGTAACAAACATGTAGCCTTACAACTCCTGCGTTTTTGTACTGTAAGTTTAGATTTATTTCTTTCTAAAGTCCAACAAAGGTGAATGCAGTTTTTAATCATTTTCTATAGTTTTGTTCAGAATATTTGCATTCCTCCTTTCTTGGTAAAGTTTAATGAAAACCATAAGTTTAACATAAATGCACTTTTTCATGTTCATTTATATTCTTAATTTTTTCGTTTATCTTTTATAAGCAGCTTTTATCTTCTCCCACTAACTAATGAAAGGCTCATGATCTATAGATGTCTGCTGTCTCAAAGCAGTCACATGCACCCCAGCTGTCATAACTTCTTTCTGTCTCTGATATATTTTTGTATTGTCTATCTCATTCCTTCATTCCTTTAAATCACATTTTCTAGTCTTTGTTGTTTTGCTTTATACTTAAAACCAAGAACATGTTGAAGTCTTTTCCTGAACCTGAATCCAAGAATGGTGACCTGATAACCTTGAAATGATAGTAAAAACAGGAGACAATATCACCTCAAAGAGACACTTAAGCATATCTGGCATTGTCAGAAACAGGAAATACCAGGAGCCTTACGTAAAAGATTTCCAACCTAAATTTGCAGACCCAAGGGATTGGAATGGCTTGAATATTGTTCAGATAAACATCCAGACTTTGTGGTGATTATCCAAACTCTATGAGTATCTGGAAGTTTAGAGATTCACTCATCAGCATTACCTTGAATGCGTCCCAGAACCAGCTTGCACCTTGAAGGAGTCCTAAATCTCACCAATGTTAATTGACCAAAAGAAAGAAGGCTTTGCATTTAAGTGGTCTTTCTCCATCTGTTTTGTAACATTTTAACTTTGAAATCTGTTCAGCATAGTGCATCAAAGAAACCTTTCAGGCTGCTATGGGCAAACCCCTGTTGTTTTTGGTAAAATTACTCAAAATTATCAAAAGGGAAGGTATTTTTAGATCTGGTTAGTAAACATACCTTGTTGAAGGTTCTCTGCAGCCAGCCTGGGAATTCAGGGGAGAATGGAAGTTAGAGGTATGTATAAATACACTAATTGTGTTCTGTAATAAGAGGGTGAAGGAAAATGCAGTCTCCAGGTTCTTACCAAAAAAAACCAGACTAGCCTGAATTTCCATTCTGTCTCAACAACCAGTTCACGTAGATTGTTTTTTTATCTTTAGAGGACAAAACTTCAGACACATGCAAACTCAAGTCTACCTCAGGTTAACTCTATTAGCAAGGGATTCACACATCTTCTCTGAGAACCTGCTCTTCTTTTTCAGCTTGTCAGTAATAGCACTCATAAACCTCATGTGCCACCACCAGACCATAGATATACCAACTGATCTATTTATTCCCACATATTCCATGGGCTTTAGATAAGACTTTTTGCATTTTTCTATGCACTGTTCACAGGCCCAAACTGTCAAACCTGAATGAAAATTGCTTAACTCTGAAGTACCTCTTGCCTGCTAATGCTTTAAATGAGCTAAAAACAATCAGCAGCACTGCCTCATCAAAACCTCAAGAACTGCACGTCTGACCAAACCTTTGCTTGTTTTTCTCCAATTACAGTAATTGGTCTCCTAGGGAATATTGACTCTACCTTCACATCTTGCTTGCCTTTCCTTGCAGGCATGACAGCACTGCTACTAAATCATGAACACAGTGGATGCAAAAAGGTACTCTCCTGCTGTGATTTCTTTCCCACACTGGAATCTCCTAATGTCATTCAAAACATGCAAACTGTACATCACGACACATTACCTCTCATATTCTCACAGATCAGTGACAACCCTTATATTACCTTAATTACATTTATGCCACTTTCTAGTATCTCTTTAGAAAGAAACAACATTTATAATTTTCCAAAGGTAGGATTTTATACACCAGCCCTGATGGATTTAATATTTTCTCAAAAGTGCTTGAGGAAAACAACACACACTATTTATAGAAAAACTCTTACAGGATTTTAGTGGGCTGTCACGCAAAGCCATTGTTTTGCTTTCTTATTTGTTGTCCCTATGGAACTATAACACCCTACTCTAAATTGCTCATTCACATCTATTCATATGGAGCAATGAATTTCAAGACACCACAGGCTGGCTGCTAGTGCCAAAATGCTGTAAGGACATTTACTGCCATTTGAAATATTTTTACTTCAAAGGAAAGAATTAATGAAGATTATGGAAATGATCTTCAACCTCTCTATTTACACTGACCAGTTTTCCGCCCAGATACCACATAATGATTTATTAAACTACGTGTTAGCTTTATAATAGAAAAGATATTTGTAACACAATGCAGAGTGGGACATAAAATCTTCCAGATGTACGTACTGCTTCCAACACAAAAACTCTTCGACATGCCAAACACCCTTGGCACTCAGTCCTACTGTCCTGCACCGGTGTAGCACCATTTGAGGTAATATAAATTCCTCCAGTCTTTCTTCATGCCCAATAAGTGTATACCAACTCCAACACAAAGAAAACTGCTAACTGAAGAAAACATTTGCTTGCACAGACTTTAATCACTTCTGACAACTCCCTGAGCTGCAGATCCACCATGAATCCACTATGTTAGTGGCTTTACATGAACATGGACTTTGTAGGAAATGAATACAGAAAACAAGAAGTGCACTATGACAATGCATCTAAATACATGAAAAAAAGACAATCTATCAGATCAGCAATTATAATATCAGCAATATGCAAACTTATAATCTTATTTCACTTCTTAAGAGTATCTTGAGGTTTTGTGCCACATTATCTATACTGATACTACCTACCCTACCTATCCATATTGACCCCACCTTGACCTTATATTACCAAACCTTTTATTTAAAGACATGAAGTATGTGTTATATCCCAATTGCTTAAAGAGTCTTGTCATGCTTGAGAGTAGGCAAAAAAATCGACTTGCAAGGCTGATGGAGTCTCCATGCTTGGAAATACTAAGAGCTCAACTGAACCTTATCTAAACTCACCTTGTTTTGACCAGCGGACCTCCAGAGATCCTTCCAATTTGAAATTTTCATAGGATCATTCAGGTTGTAAGGAACCTTGGGATGTCCAAGCTCCTATTCAAAGCAGGGTCAGCTCTGAGGTCAGACCAGACTGTTTGGGGCTTTGAAAATGTCAAAGGATGGAGACTGCACAACATCCAAGGTTTGAAAATTCTCATGGTGGAAAAGTTATTCCTTATATCCGGTCTGCACCTCTCATGTTTAAGTTATGCTCCTCCCACCCTGCTCTTCTGTGAAGAACTCCAGCTTCTCAGTAACCTCATCGTAGATACTGAAGACTGCCGTGACATCCCCCCAAAGCTGTCTCTTCCCCAAACTTAGCAACCTCTATTTCCTCATCTCCCCCTCACATGGCAAGTGCTCTAGCCCTGAGCATCTTGGTGATGGTCTTCCACTGAACTCAATTCAGCTTTCAGTCTTTCCTGTACGAGAAACCCCAAACTGGACACAGTATCTGGATGTGATACACTGAGTGCTGAGAAGAGAGGGGATAATCCCCACCTTTATCTGCTGACCATGCCCCTGTTCATGATGCTGCCCTCAGTGCTGCCAGGCCACTATGGGCTCCCTCTGTTTGATGCCCCCAGGCTCCAGCACCTTTCCTGTAGAGCTGCCCAGCCAGGCAGGCTCAGACTGGATTGTTGCCAAAGACTGCTTTCCCAGGGACAGGGCTTTGCGGTGAACTGAATTCCATAAGCTTCTTTTCAGCCCATCCTTCCATGCTGTCTAGCTTGCTCTGATTGACAGCCCTGCTCTCAGGCTGTCACCTGGTACCCCCAGTTTGATGCCACTTAAAAACTTGATGAGACCTGCTTTCCATAGCTTCCTTCCTGTCCTGGACAGATCCAATGGCACGTATCTGTGGTACTCCACTTTTTATCAGCCTTTGTGTAAAGAACCATCTATTCACTATATCCCTGTGAATCTGATTATCTAACTACTCTTTCAGATGGATGGACAACCAGTTGGATAGACTTTAGCTCCTATTCTGTGTTTCAATGAACAATTTACTTTTTCATGTAACATAAAAAAGTTTCATTTCATTTTTTAGCATATTCTGGAAGATGCCAGGCAAAGGACATTGGAATTATTCAGATGTGCAAATGTCCTCAGTATGCCTGTTCCGTGAAGTAAAAATTCTCAGTACTGATTTCAACAGAAAAATCTCAGTACTGGTTTTGGCAGTATTTAATACAGTTGGTGCAGCTGATTTTACACTGTGGTGATATGGAAGAGTTCAAGACATTATGATGAAAAATCATTTGCTTGAGAAAATGATACATACATAGCCTTTTTTTTTGGGGGGGGGGCAGAGGGTGGAGGGGGACTTTATTTGATGAATCAATTGGCGTATTTTCAAGATCAGCTGTAAATAGAGCAAGCAGTACTAGAAAAATTGGTGAAAACCTAAAGAAAAAGGGAAAGTCTGTGTCATGACTGCCATATACCCATATAATTTGGTTTATAACCAGTCTCTCAGATATGCTAAGTTGTGAAGGAAATCAGTAGAAAATGTTTTGTCAGTCCCTGTTTCCCCCAGGACCTGTTTATTTTCATCAGAATATCAAACTTGAAAAAAGAGATTGTTTGACTTACCCAGTCAGGTAGCAGACTGTGGTGATGTACCATGGAAAGGGAAATCCCCCTTTCCTTTCCTTACTTACTAATATATTTGATTAGGCAAACACCATAGGACTTATTCCAATACATTTGAAATAATACCATAACACATACAGATAACACATTGTAGACAAACACCTCACTTCCAAGTGAGAAGAATGGGGGTGTTGCTCATGTTCATGGCACACTATTTGAAAAGCTACTTATCATCCTTACATAAATAAACATTTCTTATATATCTAAAGTCAGGTACAAATCACCTCATCTTTAAAACAAAAGTTTTCTTAGTAAATGAGGTTAGAGATTTTGCTGGGGTGATGCTTTGGCTCTATTTTTTTTGAAGGTAGATGTATTTGCATTTCAAAACAACTCATTAAATCTTATATCATTTTGCTACAATTGCAAATACAGGAGGCAAGTTTAAAAAGAGTTTTATGTGCTACATCTACTCTAGAGGGATTTTCAATGGCACGAGTTTCATCTCAATGGAAGATGAGCTTCAAATGCCAGACAGTGTCTGCATTTGGTATTTCTCCTTTCATCCACCTGGTTTCAAATAATATTTTTACCAGGATACGTATGCAGCACCTTACTGTTTCCTATTCTTATTGATATGAACAGTTGCAAATACACTCTCGCTGCCAGAGGAAAAGGAAATTTGGTGAAGTATCTTAATAGCCTCCTGTATAGCTATGGGACACATCTGGTTGTTTGCATAACTATCATAAGGCAAAGATTTCATCTATTGCAGAGGCAGCTACATTATATGGAACTTCATAGAAGTTCTTTATGCCAGTCAGGGGGACTCCGAGCTTGACACTGTCCCATAGTTGTGTGATCGCACACTTGGTACACTAACCTTGATTCTCGGGTACAAAGAGATCAGAGAGACTCAAACAGAACTCCTACACCCACAAATGAGCTTCTCTGTGTTTTGCTAGAAGTAGTGTGTGAAAGTATGCAAAAAACATGTGCTTGTGAGCATTTTGCTCTTGCAAATCCAGCCCAGCTGAAGAGCTGACTTTCAATTTCAAGTAGCGGAGCTGTTGTGCAATGCACATGTCTGCATTCCTCCAGGTCTTGGAGCCACACTGCCAGATTTGCCTTTGTTACTGCTGGGAGTTCTTTGTGCTTTGGGCCCTTTGTGCAGCCTTTGCTGACAGCCTTATTTCCGCTCCAGAAGAGTAGTAAGAATTGGATTTTGGTATTCAAAGGCTGAACGCTTCTACCATAAGATTTGGAGAGGGAGGTGGTATGGAAAACCAGACAGAAAGACTTAAGAGTTGGACTACTGATCCTGCTACTGGGAATAGATACAAAAGTGGAGGAAGATCCTGCCCTACACCCCCCACTCCCTGCCTTCCAGTGCAGCAGCCTAGCTGTAAATAAACCAGCAAGGCCATAGCAGTCGTGCTACTTATAGTCAGCTGCTGCCCTAAATGATGAAATACTTCTCCAGTGATACAGCTTTCTGTGGGGAGACGAAAGCCACATTTTAGGGTTATATTATGTTTCTTCGTCTTTGGTTTGACATCTCCTTCACCCTACAGTAGGAAGGTATCCAATTGGAAGCCCAATTCAGAGTCCTTCCTCAACATGCTGGCAGCCGTTACATGTCATAGACAACAGACATCCTGAATTCCTTTGCACCAGTATTAAGAGAAAGCACAGTTCAGAAGACACTTCTCCACTTGCACTTTAATTCTCTTCACTTCCAATAAGCTAAAGAGGACAATACTCCAATTAACATTTTCTCTGCCCACTGTTTACCCCAGTCTGTTAGGGCAGAACAGAAATTCATGGCCATTTGTTACTTACAACAAGTAGACTTACAAGAAAAGTTGCCATGAGCTACCACATTTGAAAGCAGGACTGATTAGCAGAAACATATCTACTGCCTGGCAGCCTTCAGAACAGAAGGAAAGAAGAAACATTTCAGGTCAGAGAGGGAAGAGCAGAGGCAACAGGAGCAAGAGGAAAAGGTAATATAGGGAATATAAGTCGAGAAACACAAGTTCAAGGGCTTTTTAAATTCATATCATCATGTCTTCTTTTGTTTGGCATGACTCTTAGCTGGATTTATGGCATCTTAGAGTGAAGTGTTGGGGAGAAAAAAGCCCTAGATGCAAATAACTGAAATGAAAAACAACAGGACGCTTCAAGGTGTGGAATCCCTTTCTTTTGTTTTTTAAACATGTACTAAAGATAGAACTAAAAATAGCTAGAAGTAAGGATATCAAGGCAACTAGGATACGCTGACAGCCCTCATTGGTCTAATACTCTCATTTAGTCTTCAGAAAGTGTAGGAACAGGAATGTGCAAACCATAAATTGCAAAGCCAGCATCTGCAAATGTTCATTCAAGGTTCCTAATTGTTCTGTTATTCAGCCAGACATGAGGCTCTTTTTTATTTATCATTTGTATGTATTCAGGCAAACTGGCTGGTACTAGCACATTTGGAGGATAGCTGTTTTTCAGTGAGGTGTTGGCATATTTCCATTTTGTTTATAGGAAATCAGGCATTTGGGACCAGACTGAAGCATTTCAAAGCCACCACAAACATTTATCTTTTTTTTTTTTTTTTTCTTTTCTTTTTCTTTTTTTTTTTTTTTTTTTTTTTTGAATTACCCTCAGGGAAAAATTACGGTCTTGGCCATTGCACAGTTTTAAGAGTTATAGCCTTACTTCTGCCAGCCCTTTCATCCATGACTTACACTAACAATGGTACAATTCCACAACCCTCAAGGTGCAGTTCACCACTTCAAAATGATCAGATGTTTCTTTGTAGCTTCAAGACCAAAAGCAAGCAATGTTTCAGAGCACGTACGTGTAACACAATGAGGACAGTTAGTGCTCCAGGAATAGTCTCCAGAGCATGTAGATTCATTTTAAAGAGTACAGCAATGCTCCATAATGCTCTAGGTCGTTATAGACAAAGATGTGCTGCATTGTAATTGCACAATCCGTGACAAACACCTAACCAACACTATCTAGGAGGACACTGCAAATACAAAGACAAAAGCAGATGAACCATGCTCTAGTTCTCTCCTAAAACAAAGTGATATGCATTATTATTAGGAGATGCACTAAGTAGCCTAGATCTGCCAAAAATACATATGCAGATATGTCTCTTTTCACCTCAAGAAAATGATACCCTAAACCCATGAAAAATTGTACTGATTTCCCCTAGAGAATAGACATACACATTCATTAACACTGTACTTATAACCTCAAGAGAAAGAGATCTGGGTGACCCTGGCGCAGCTCTGACTTAGGCTACCTCCTTCCTTTTCTGTAAAAACACTATTATAAGCACTATACTAGTAAAATCCTCTTGAGTTATCTGAACAAATCTCTTTATTTGTCATTAAGTTACTAGAAGTAGAGAAATAACCCACCAGGATATTACTTAAACTGACATCCAAGCAAATAACTCAGAAACAGGTTACTTCATAGATAGGTAGAGCATGGCTTAAGGTCATCAGAAAGCCAACACAGCCCAAGGAGGGATAGCTTTTTTGAGACCTTTGCAAATCTACATCTTGCACTCCTTCCCGCTGACACGATGCTAACTTCCAAGGACTCAAAGACATGCCTTAAGCCATCATTACTCAGCTTTTGGCTCACAAAACCTTAGAAAACAGCAGCAGAATAGAGTAAATTTCTCAAGACAAATACTGGGGGAGGTAGAAGGAACCAAGTATATCTCCCAAGGTTTTATGCATTTCACATATACAGCAATTTTGCAGTTCACTTATTATTTTTTAAAAGTAATCAGGTTGTTCATTTAGGTGCTAATTTCTTTATCAAACTCCTTTCCACAACCAGACTACAGTGGAATACAAAGCCCATGTAATTGCAAGATATTAAGAAAGGCAGCCTATTTCCACCCTGACAAAGTTGCTCTAAAGTGTTGGCTATGCTATACGCCAGGCCTGTCTATTGCTTTCAGCAAGACAAAGTCTGTCTTTTCCACTTGCGTGTCACAACGCCCTCCTCCTCACATTCTACAAGCAGTATTACAACACCCTAGTGTTAGTACATCTTGTAGCTACTCCAGTCTTTCCGGCTTTTCACCTGCTCCCAGCTTTTCGGACACAGAATCGTAATTTACATTGAAAAGAAAAAAGTTATTGTAGCCTCACTTTTGAAGACATGAGTTTGAAAATAACAACATAGAAAGGCATCAGAATTACATTGTTGTTGACTTAGCAGCCGTAACTATCACCAATAGGATGTAGAAGTCTTTCTCCTTCATGTAGGGAATAAACACAAGCTGATTTCTGAGCTAGGCATTGTGACTGCACCTGAAAGGAGGTATTTTCCTGTGGACACTGTTTTCTTTAAAAAGGGGAACATTACAAGGTGTGACACTAATGTGAGGTTATAATAGGTGCGCTATCTACCCATGACTTAAGCCAATTCAGATTCTGTGCTGCAAACAAGTCATGTAACCATCTTTCCCAATTCATGCCTTCAGAGCTGGTCTAGGTCTGCTAATTAACAGAGGAAAAAGGCTAGGGATGTTAAGGATAGCAGGAAAGGATTCTATAGGTACGTAGCAAATAAAAGACAGACTAGGGACAACATAGGCCCCCTTCGGAAGATATCGGGAGAACTGGCTACCCTGGATTTGGAGAAGGCTGAGCTACTTAATGACTTCTTTGCCTCGGTCTTCACTGACAAAGGCTCTGACCGCACCACCCAAGTCTTGGAAGGCGAACGCAGGGACTGTAAGAATGAAGACCCTAGACCCACTGTAGGAGAGGATCTGGTTCAAGACCATCTTAAATACCTAAACATACACAAGTCCATGGGACCTGAAGAAACCCATCTGCGGGTCCTGAAGGAGCTGGCAAATGAAGTTGCTAAGCCACTGGCCATCATATTTGAAAAATCATGGCAGTCAAATGAAGTTCCCGATGACTCGAAAAAGGGAAATATAACCCCCATTTTCAAGAAGGGAAAAATGGATGACCCGGGGAATTACAGAGCAGTCAGTCTCACCTCTGTGCCTGGCAAAATCTTGGAGCAGATTCTCCTGGAAGGCATGTTAAGGCACATGAAAAACAAGGAGGTGGTTGGTGACAGCCAGCATGGCATGGCTTCACTAAGGGGAAATTCTGCCTGACCAATTTGGTGGCCTTCTATGATGGGGCTACGGAACTGATGGACAGGGGCAGAGCAGTTGATGTCATCTACCTGGACTTGTGCAAAGCCTTCGACACTGTCCCACATGACATCCTTGTCTCCAAACTGGAGAGACATCAGCTTGATGAGTGGACCACTCGGTGGATGAAGAACTGGCTGGGGGACGACACGCAAAGAGTTATGGTCAATGGCTCGATGTCTGGCTGGAGACCAGTAACGAGTGGTGTCCCTCAGGGACTGGTGTTGGGACCGGTCTTGTTCAACATCTTTGTCGGTGACATGGACAGTGGAATTGAGTGCACCCTCAGCAAGTTTGCCGATGACACCAAGCTGTGTGGTTCGGTTGATACGCTGGAGGGAAGGGATGCCATCCAGAGGGACCTTGACACGCTTGTGAGGTGGGCTGATGCCAACCTTATGAAGTTTAAGCATGTCAAGTGCAAGGTCCTCCACCTGGGTTGGAGCAATCCCAGGCACAGCTACAGGTTGAGTGGAGAAGAGATTCAGAGCAGCCCTGCGGAGAAGGACTTGGGGGTGTTGCTCAATGAGAAAATGGACATGAGCTGGCAGTGAGCACTCACAACTCAGAAAGCCAACCATATCCTGGGCTGCATCAAGAGGAGCGTGACCAGCAGGTTGAAGGAGGTGATCCTGCCTCTCTACTCTGCTCTCGTGAGATCTCACTTGGAGTATTGTGTGCAGTTTTGGTTTCCTTAACATAAAAAGGACATGGAACTGTTGGAACAAGTGCAGAGGAGGGCCACGAGGATGATCAGGGGACTGGAGCACCTCCCGTATGGAGACAGGCTGAGAAAGTTGGGGCTGTTGAGCCTAGAGAAGAGAAGGCTGCGTGGAGACCTCATAGCAGCCTTCCAGTATCTGAAGGGGGCCTACAGGGATGCTGGGGATGGAGTATTCATCAGGGACTGTAGTGACAGGACAAGGTGTAACGGGTTCAAACTTAAACAGGGGAAGTTTAGATTGGATATAAGGAAAAAGTTCTTGACTGAGAGGGTGGTGAGGCACTGGAATGGGTTGCCCAGGGAGGCCGTGAATGCTCCACCCTTGGCAGTGTTCAAGGCCAGGTTGGATGAGGCCTCGGGTGACATGGTTTAGTGTGGGGTGTCCCTGCCCATGGCAGGGGGGTTGGAACTAGATGATCTTAAGGTCCTTTCCAACCCTAACTATTCTATGATTCTATGATTCTATATATAAATTGCTTTCCAGTCAGAACTCCCTCATCTGACTGGCAAAGAAATCATATGGTAGTGCTACTGACTCAACAAGAGGCATGACTAGGAATTTCAGAGAGAGCAAACATTTATTAAGATACTTGTAAGAATGTGTGTTCAGTGCATCCCAAAAGGTAAGTGACTTATTTTGCTTGAAGAGTCCAAAAAGAATCCCTTGGTCTCCTTCCCCTGAAGAGGAAGCCAGAAAAAAAATCCAGCATACATTACTGAAGACTAGCATTAATGCTTGAAGTATTCTACATGCCATTTGGAGATACAGAGCCAAGGAGTTTCTGGAACTAAGAATCATGTGTGACAAGAACTACACAGCTAGGTGGGAGGAGAGGCCTTCGACCATAGGCATGAAAGAGCTATAAACAGAGTATGGAAGGAGAAAAAAATGTCTGAAACTGGGCCCAGCAAAGATAGAGCATACTGGGTAGAAAAGTGCTGTCTGTGTAAGGGTGTACCCCATACCTCCCCACAGCCTAATTGATTTACTCAGTCCTTGAGAACAGCTAATTCAATTTGAAACCGAGATTTATCTGTTGTGGACTGAAATCATACACTCAAGCAACTAAAACATATTTTATATTCTGTGCAATTCTATTCCTTTTGTATTCTATAACATGTCTTAGGACCTCTTATAGAAGCCCAGATTTGAGAACAACACAATCACAGCCGCTTATCCTTAGAAAATAAATTTACAACATTTCCCAGCATATACAGTGAATATTATTGCCAGCACTGTGAAGTTTGCTTTCTGAAACTTTGGGGGAAAAAGAAATCAGGCAAGTTTGGTTTTTTTTTTTCCAGACAAAATAGGAAGAAACAAAGGAAACCATTACCACACATAAACAGCCTGAACTTCCTCCTCCCTCCTTAGCACAGGGCTTTGTTTTTCCCCTCACAACTGTTTAGATGTTATGAGAGGTCAGGAAGTGAGCTGTTAATCACCTGAGTTCTCAGGCTGCTGAAGGTGGAATAACTTACTGCTCTTCTCTTCATTAGGAAGCAGTAAACACACTTTTTTTCAAGCTGAGTTTCATGAACTGCAAGAGGTCAGATGCTGAGATCCTGGAGAGGTATAGATACAGTCCTACTGGTGTTAGTAGCTAACCTCCAACTGATATCACCGGAGAAGGACTGTATTCAAAATACAGTTTTATATTTGCCCTAGGCTTTCCTTGCACAATTAATAGTTAGACTCAGCCAAAGCACCCTTTCACAACAGATGATTTGTAACACCCCAAACTCTGTCTAGTCATGCCATTCAGTTAGCGAGTCCTCAGTTGTATTGGTTGTATCTGTAAGACATGAAGCATTTCAAGCACCAGTTTAGTTTCACTTGGAATGGTTAGTTAGAAAGAGTTGATTGGTTCCTCAGAGCCTTCTGTTTTCATTGCTTGTAGAGCAATCATGCTGAAAATATTGAGCAGTTCACCTACTTGTATATAAAAACTTATTAGAGGAAAATAAATGCAGCAGGCAGGTAAGTCACAGTTTGATTTCATCAACATAACCCTCACCAGATTACTGAGCTCTTTAGCTTAGAAATTGTATAAGTTTAGCTGAGCCTGATACCCAACTGCTGTTGAGTGGATATATGCCTTGATAAAAAGAAAGTTCATACATTAGATCACTCAGTCATTTTTTTTGGATGCATCTTCATACGGGAGGTGTTCCAGTCCCCTGATCATCCTCGTGGCCCTCCTCTGCACTTGTTCCAACAGTTCCATGTCCTTTTTATGTTGTGGAAACCAAAAATACTCCAAGTGAGGTCTCACGAGAGCAAAGTAGAGGGGCAGGATCACCTCCTTCAACCTGCTGGTCACGCTCCTTTCGATGCAGCCCAGTTGTTGGTTGGCTTTCTGGGCTGCGAGTGCACACTGAAGCCGGCTCATGTTCGTTTTCTCATCAACCAACACCCCCAAGTCCTTCTCTGCAGAGCTGCTCTGAATCTCTTCTCCACTCAACCTGTAGCTGTGCCTGGGATTGCTCCAATCCAGGTGCACTTGGCTTGGTTGAAGTTCATAAGGTTGGCATTGGCCCACCTCTTGAGTGTGTCAGGGTCCCTCTGGATGGCATTCCTTCCCTCCAGTGTATCAACCGAACCACACAGATTAGTGTCATTGGCAGACTTGCTGAGGGCACACTCGATTCCACTGTCCATGTCGCTGACAAAGATGTCAAACAGGATTGGTTCCAACACCGACCCCTGAGGGACACCACTTGTTACCGGTCTCCAGCTGGACATTGAGACATTGACCACAACTCATTGCATGCAGCCATCCAGCCAATTCTTTATCCACCGCGTGATCCATCCATCAAATTGATGTCTCTCCAGTTTAGAGACAAAGATGTCGTGCAGGACAGTGTCAAACACTTTGCACAAGTCCAGGTAGATGACATCAACTGCTTTGCCCCTATCCATCATTTCTGTAGCCCCATCAAAGAAGGCCATGTTGGCTGTCACCAACTGCCTTGTTTTTCATGCTTTCCAGGAGAATCTGCCTTATGATCCTGCCAGGCACAGAGATGAGACTGACTGGTCTGTGGTTTCCTGGGTCTTTCACTATCCCCTTCTTGAAAATGCTGGCTATATTTCCCTTTTCCAGTTGTCAAATAACGCATTTCAACATATTATGAACCAATATTTCTAATTTTGCATCAGAACAATGGGAAACTGAATTTGCCTACAGCAATTGGTGATCCACAGAGATCCTTCTTTATGCAGTGTATGTTCTTGCATTGTCCAAACACGGTGAGAAAAAGTCTAATGCAATTTCAGACCCCTTCACCTTTCATTGATGACCTAGAGCTGTTTGTGTATCAAAAGGAAGAACACACAACGAGCACCCAACCAGACAGAGCTGAACTGCCTGCAGCCAAAATACAAAAGATTGGATATGTAACTTTTTTTGTAGTATAATCATTCTGTCATGTATAATGGATGCACAAGCATAATTTGGGCTTTTGAAAACCTAAAGCAAAGCTTTACTTTATTCCTGTAAATCTCATCAGCTTCAAATTGAAGCATTCCCTTCTGTCAGCAGCATAATGCTTAACAATGAAATTTCATGGCCCAAATAGGACTTTGAGGCCTTAATTACACTTTGAAAATAGATTGTTAGTAATGATTTTGTTGTTCTGGGGGCATATGAGATACAAGAGCCTTAATACATCTGTAATCCCATAAGGGGTGTGGGAAGGAAGAAACTGAACAACAGATTACCCCAAAATTCTATTTTCTTCAGATTCAGACTGAAAATTCTGAAGGTCTGAGAGTAGATGAGGCTTAAAGTGCTGGGGGGTGTAGCAAAGGGTGCAAAATATCTGAATGTGGAAGAAATTGGTTGGTATATTCTCCATCCCTAAGGAATTAATTAGGCAATCCTCACGAATGTGCTTCAAGTGGGGAAGCAGTGAAAGCCATGGAGGGTTGGTCATCTTGTTTAGTTGTGAAGCTTGGAGGTGGGGAACATGACACACAGAGCTTACAAGAAGAGATACTGTGAAGTTCCTCCCTAACCAAAGTGAGCAGTCAGCTCAAAACAAATGAAGGTAACAGATTAAAATATTTTGTATAAAAATTTTTGTTTCTCCTCCTGACAAGATTGTTTACAGATCGTAATGCCATATATCAAATTACCTCAAGTATGTGGCTTCATTTTCCTCACAGGATATCAAGAAAGGTGGTCAGCCTTGTTTTACAGAATGGGAATTATGGCAAAAAGAGACCAGATGACATGCCCAGAGTCAAACAGGCAGCCTGTGGCAGAGATGGGTAAGGTTCAGAGTCCTACCTTTTTTAATGACACAACTGCAAGATCACAGTTGTTTTCCTAAACGAAAATCATGTTTCACAGTGATGAGTCTGAGTTGCAGCTCCCAAATGGTGATCAAAGGCTTGGATGCCTGGTATCTAGGGCATTCAAAACATTATTTCAGTGTGATTCATTTCAAAGGAAGAGGCCAGTCACCACACTCAGGTCAAGATTTTAATTTTTTTTACTGCATCTGCGCAGAATTGGTCAGGACCCGTTTGTGGTATCATTACCTTCAAAGAGATACAACCCCTCCAAGAAAATGGTAACAATCCATATGCATGCTTGTGACCTGGTTATAAAACTTCCTAGAGGTCATAAGGCCTAGGAGCTCATTGACCACCTATTGCTTGCTGTGCTTTCTTGTTCCTCTTATGCTTGCTCCTCTTATGCTTGCTCCTGCTTGTTACTGGTCCAGTTACAGCATGTAGGTAGCCGTAATTTCAGCCCTGATGAGTTTTTAGGCTCAGCAGAGTAATAAGGAAATTCCACCAGCACAGCCACTACAGGATTATCCAGAAGAGGGAGTGCATAGCATACGTACACATAAATCACTATTTTGCTACACTATGTCCTCACTGCAGAGCAAGGAGACTGTGCAAATGTCCAGGCTTGTTTCAGACTCTGCTACATGCTAAGTGCTGCATAGTGTTCAGTGAAATCTCTACTATATAGCTCATCCAACAATATATCACTCCTCTGTGCTGTGTGTTTGAGATTTTTCTTTGGTGTTTTTTAAAAAATAAAAAGTAAGAAAAGAAAAGCTTTTTGGTAAGCTTGTTTCACATATCAGCTTGCTAGTCAAAATTAGTTTCTCAAGTTACAATTTAGGTAAGTTTGGCTCTATCGCAGTTTAAGCAGTTTAAGCGTGGTTTAAGCATGGTTTCCAAGTCCCATAAAATTGTTCTTGCTCCCTGAATTGATAAGTAACTTTTAAAAAATGTTGCAGAATGCAAATTCATTGCTCAGACTTATTCAAGAGTGAAGCTTATAAATTCACTTTCTGTGAACAGTGGAGTTCCAAGTAGAACTTCCACTTATGTTTATTTTGGTTTGTAACAACAGACCAAAATAGTACCTAGACAGTGTTGTAGGTGCCCTTGACAATTAAAAATGCGGTCAACCACAAGAACAAAGCCACAGGCAATCACCATGTACAGTAATAACCAGTCAGACCTAGATTATGAAAAGGAAGCAAGAAATGGGCAGGCATATTACAAGAAGTTTATAAAGTAAACATTTCTGATAATGTTTTCATGTTTTTCTTAATTTCTACATTGACACATGTCCTATTCCTCCCCCTCAACACACACTGCTCAATTTTCTGCTGAATTACATTCTTTTTATCCTGGACTAGATCTCTGAACTTGGTTTGACTTTTTTTAATTTTGCTTATGTCCTTCTCTCTGGTTAAGAAAAAACACCACCAGACTTAATTTTGAATGAAGGATTGAAAGGTCATATTGACTTCTTTTTTTTTACTCTTCTAATAGTCTTGCAAATAGTAATAACACGATTCTTTAAATGATTATTACCTGGTTTTATGTGCCTTCCTTACCTAACCTTGATCTCTTTTTTTTTTTTTCTATGTCTTTTATAGATTATTAAGAGCCAGTATTCTGTTGACATTCGTTATTCATTAAAAATTAAGTTCAAGCTCAACGTAGCCACAATTGATAAATACACGTTGTTGTTATGGTTTTGAAAATAAATGACAACCATTTTTGCGTAGTCAGTAAGATTCTAAAAGAAAAAAAAAATGAAAAAGACTTCCTGCCCTGTGCTCCATTACTAAGCAACTCTATATAAGTGGGTTAAAAAGAAAGGAATTGCTGTAATTTAAATTATCAGTACAGTATACTGCTTTATCTTGCCCAACTTGCACATTCTTTCTTCAGATGAACCCAAATAGCAAGTTCAAATAACAACCTCTGCTTATCTTCAGCAAGGTAAATAACTAAGAAAGTAATCAGTATTAAACTTCAATTGATTAACATTGTTTCAGTTCTGTTATCAATCCCTGAAAAGTTTAAGGCCCAGGTCCAGACCAGATTCACCTGATCTTTGACTACATGACAGCAGAAGCCTGAGGAAGGCACAAACTGACGTGCTGTGCGGCAAGAAAGCAGAGGTGTCTCTTGTCATGGTTCTCACTGCAGAAAGCCTTTTTCCTTTGGGAGACTGGGAGAAGAGGCAGCAATAACTTCTCCTTTCACCTACTTCTAGTGCACTGGGCAGTTTGCTAGCTCTTCACATAGGCAAACCCGCATTGCAATTCCTGGACTAGTGTCAGAGGGCAGGGAGGTGCCTGCTGGCTGAGCACCCCAAGGTTTTCTGACTCCCAGGGACCACACAGGGCAACGATAGCATCCAGGCTGGTGCTGAGCACACAACTGAGTTCTAAGCGATAACGGACAAAGCACCATGCAAATGTTATTTAACAGCTCAGGCTCTGCTGTCTGATGCAAGTACTAGCAGAGTATCTATAGAGATCTGGAGAGCAGGAAATAAACTGACACTCTGTTCATGTCTTTTCCCTTTAAAGAGGCCAAGTCAGAGCACTGAAAGAAGAGATCTTCCAAGATGCTTCTTAGGGGAGAGGCAGTAAATTTTGCTTGCTGATGCAAAGTAATTCCGAGTTGTTTCCATGAAACACCAAAGGTTTTTTTCAGCGTAAGGATGACTGGGCACAGACAACAACAGGTACCACAATGCTTGGCAAAAACACTAGCTTTTGTTTAGTGGTGTCCAAAGAACTAATAAACCACCTAATTATTTGCATTCAAACATACAGTAAAGTCACCTACTATAGCATTCAGAATATTAGATTTGGCAACTGACTCAACCTTTCACTGCAGTTGCTATGAATGGGATGGAAATTCAAAGGCTTGCCTCCAACAAAGGCTGGAAAAAAAATAATCCTCCTTTGTTTATATGCATCAGTTATTCAAGCAAAAGAAGGGGATAGCAGTAAATGACGCCAGTTAAATAACTAGTATCAAAAAGAATGATCATGGAAAGTGGAAAATGATGACAAAAGTAGAACCAAGTGGCACAGAGCACTGGAAGCCTGGTATAGAGCAACGAATTACCCTCACCTGACTTTGATTTCCTCAGATGCTAAGGGTATGTTGTTCCTTTTACTGCCTGCCCCAATGACTGGTTTGTTAATTTTCTAGAAGCTTAACCTATTTCCAAAAGGAAACAGTTGTTATTTTCATTTTGCATAGTGGCTGAGCCAAGGTTCAGATGAAAGAAAAGAAAAAAAAAAAACCAAAACCCCACCAACCACAAAATAAACCCCAACAAAACCAAAGCAAAACAAAACAAAAAACAAACCCAAACCTAAGATCTACACCATGGTGGAATCCAATACAATTTATTCTGGTTGGAGTCTGTTTCCAACAAGTTTTAAAACAGCATCAGGTCTTGTTCTGCACTTTCTCCCAGCCATGATTACTGCTATCACCTAGGGAAACATTCAAAATCAGCTCCTATTGTTGCTACTGAAAGCATGCGTCTGAATCATTACTAGCACAGCTTTAGACAACTGCTCACAGGGATAAGAAGTTGCTGGAAACAAGTCAACTCAACAGTTACAGTGCAAACATCAAAGTAGTTAGATGTAACACAAATCTGATGTAGGCTTGTTTTATAAATCAGACTCTTGTACAACAGGGATTGATTACATTTGACAAAGTCTTTCCCTGTTGCCTGATTTAATATTCATGCAAAATTTGGTCCATGAAGACAGATCTATTTATAATTTTCTTCTCCTTGCTAATAGATCTTAGATGTCAATATGAAAACACTCTCATTTATTCTATCTAGTTATATGTGAGTTCTCTTGATTTTGTATAGATGAACTACAATTAGTTCAGCAAAAGATCCGTGTTGCTACATCCAGGATGAGAGGACCTGGGTCCCTTTACAGTCATCCCTGTGACTATGTGTTAATGTTTTTAATAGCTGTTATAGTTGCACAGAAATAAAATGCTCTATTAATTTGTGTGTGATTATGTATTTCATCTGCTATTTTGAGCAAGATGTGTGTGGAAAGAAATATGCTATAGAGGTTACTCCTGACATTTGGAGGAGGGAGGAGACCAATTAAAGTAAATGTACAAACCCTTAGCCATATGAGTAATTCTTTCCCCTGCAAATTATTTTATTGACGTCAGGTGACGCTCCTTGTGTGAGGCAGGATTATTTATGTGACCAAGGGCTTGCAGGATTAGGTCCAAATGTTATTCCAGAAAGAGTCCTCGTATTTCTCCAAGATTATCTTAATTATTCTGCCCTTTGTAAAGTTCCTTCTCAACTGAAATTCCCTCTGATAAATTCAATTTCTTCTCTAGATTTCCTATTACCTTTCTACTGTTTTTTAGTCATTTTCTTGCAGTCATAGTGATTGGAACAGTGATCTAATATTTAATTCAGCATTATAAGGTAATGCTGTTGCGAGAATATCTTACACTAACCTCCTGATATGTCTGGGTTTATTCATTATGAAGGAGCAGAATTTATGTCCTGTCTCTCACTGAATTCAAGCAATGCCAATATGTTGCTATTTCTTTTTAACTGCTTGATATAAGATTCCAGTGCCAAATTATTACATCATAAATGCAGAAATCCGGCTTGTACAAAGCTTTAAAGCTTTTAATATATAAATGACAAAAAAACCAAAGACTTCTTTTCTTGTAGAATTTCAATCATATTATGTATTTATAGCAAAAAATGATGGTCTGTATTGTAACAACAATTTATACATCTCAGTAATGTATCATCAAAATAAAGTCATGTATCATATTTATCCTTTTTCTACTGACTTTTTAGCTTTGTTCCAATCTTACATTATTTTATTAGGAATATCACTACCACAATCTTAACTCAATAGCGTATATGATTTTTATTATACAGAATGGAAAACAACATTTTTTTTAGTTTAGAAACTATCTTCTTTGACACTTGTAATAGTGTTGGCCCTTAAGTGTATTAAATTATTCATCTGCCAGAATACTGTAATAGAGTGAACTATATTGAATGGTTTACACTGTGGCACCTTGAACCCTTTCTCTAAAGCAACAAAAGGGAGATAGGTATGCTTTCATGTTCCCATCTGGACCTGGACATGGGATCCATGGATGTGCACACGTTCATATGCCTCTGCGCTGCATGCTCAAGTGCGCAAGTTTTCCACAAAAATGGGGCAGGTTTTAGATTTTGTCTCCTAGTCCCAGAACTCAGTTCCCCACTGCCAGGTAAACCTGCTGCTCCTGTGAAAGAGTAGAAGTGTTCCCAGGTCCAGTTTTAAAGCATGGAAACAAGAATTTCTGCTCTGGTGAATCTTGCAGAATATACCTTACATGGCCTCAAAACAGATAAAGCAGCAGAAGATGACCTCTTAAGGACCAGTTTGTTTTAATCTTGATACCAAAAAAAAAAAAAAAAAGACACTGGCATCTCTTACTGATTAAGCCATTATCTGACATTCATTATTCCCCAGGTTCACACAAAACCCAAGGCCTAGTTGAGTTTAGACACAACTCTTACTGCTTTCCAGAATAGCACTGACTATACAACTGATAAAACTTAGGCTTGCAACAGAGAAACTTACATCAATATATGGAATAGATTTGAACCCCAGTTTGCAGTTAGAAGTAATCTCATTTATGATGCCACACCTAACACTGTTTCTAGATTTAATCTGTATGCACACACTGAGTTTCTACTGCTGTGGGAGTATTAAACTGAAGAGGACTCAGACTCCAGATTTTTAAAGCATCCATTTTGAAGGTATTGCATTTGTTTTCCAGTTTTGGCTAATTAATCATTTCTACCATCATCCAAAAAAGCAGTAGATACTACACAATCATAACAAAGCAAAGAAGGGATGAGCAACAAGGCATTTAATTGCATTTATTAAGAAATTTGTACCTAGAAGGAACTCAGCTGGCACAAAACCTCATCAGTACCAAAATGAGCTTCTAAATCATAAGTTTCCACCATTGCAAGACTGGACCCTAGCCTCAGCACAAGCTGGAGGAAAGCCATTCTCAGCTTAGAGCACATTTTCATATCCCCTGGATTCATTGTGCAGTTTCAGGCTTACTTGTCCTTAAACTAGATAACATGTAGGGTAATTTTTTGACCTGCAGAAGTGACTTCTGGTATACCATTGGTACGTAGGAGTAAATAACATATATGTTGGCTAATGTCATAGGAATAAAACGTAGCAACACTTCATCATTTCACCTGCAACCAAACACACCAACTTCTCTGTTAAATACACAGACAAACAGAATGGAATATTCAGCACACAGCCTTCTGTGACAGATAACGTATTTCACATGATAACAAGACTCCTTAAAACTAACCCTAACCAGTTACAGGGAGGTTGCACTGTAACAGCTCAAGAAAATAAAAGAATAAAAGAGGTCTAACTGTGAAATTAGGATGCACAGCTAGATGCAAAAGCAAGTTGCCATTGTGTTCAGTGACAATTAGATCCTGATTTTGTTGTTTGTTTGTTTTTTTAAAAAGACTGGTGAACAGTGAAACATTGGATTTAGTAGTAAAACTAAGATGTACGTATACATATGTCAGAGTGAGGAAGATGTTCTTGAAAATGGAGGGCTTTTTGATGGGTTTAGAGCAGGAAAAATTTCATCTTGCACAGAATAGAACACAAAAGATCATAAAACATGTCCTGGACAGATGATGGGCAGTAGATGCAGAACTCCTGCAAAAACAAGCACCTCTGCTGCTGCTCAGTCTTCATGCTTTGCGATGTAGCTCTTCTAAGAATAGTGCAGCACTAGTACTGACGTATTCCCCCAGTGCTTTTCATTACAGAAACACATTGAAAGTGGAAGCTGAAGTCTTTCTAACGAAGTATACCAGATATGCCTACTTCCTAGGAAATGGTGTTTTCTCTTGAATTCCTGTCATTCCTATCTTCTCCAAAGATGGATTTTAGTGATAAGAAATCGCTTACATGTCATTGCTTATATTACTTAGATTAAGTCATGGCTTATATTTACAGTAACTACTATGAACCCTAAAATCAACATAGTCATTTAGGCATTTTGATCCGTATCATAGAATAAACCTTCAAAACAGTCAAGAACAAGTATTAAGGTGTTTCACTTTCAATCTACTCAGCATTTTATTTTATTTTATTTTATTTTATTTTATTTTATTTTTTATGTTGGGTTTGGGTGTTTGGGGGGGTTTTTCAAGTTTTGGGAGCTGTAATTCTACCCCAAATGGCAATACTCTACATGTAAATGAGAAGTGAGCTGGGGAGAAACACTGAAGATAAATGTGGAAAAAATTTCATAGCACAAGCGGCAAAGTCGAGGTTAATGAGCAATACTGAGCTGTTATGGTTTAAAACAACACTATTGCTGATATCTTCAAAACTCAAGAAGCAGTGCAGCAGGTGCACCACAGGCTTAGGGATACTTACATATATGCAGTAATACTGCTTGAGCAGTTGGGCAAATGTTTGCAGTGAGCTATTGCATTTTTACATTAGTCAGTTTATTGTCAGCTCTATCAGATGAATCACTAACCTTGTGTATCAAAGTCTCTAATGTTGATTTGGTTTGTTTTCTTTTTAAAATGTTAAACTGAAACATTTATTCCATTCGTCAGGTAATCTTGCAAATTATTAACACTGCTATCCATAATAAAATAAATCATCAACAGCAAAACAGATAGGTCTTACCAGGACAAGACCAATCATTTAATAAAAACCCAAGAATTTGACACTAGATTATTTCTTTCTGATTTGATTTGCTTGTATTTCTAGTTAGGAAAATGTGATCTCCCAAATTAAAAGCTTTCCCACAAAAGATCATCAATATCTAACTCTTTAGCCTGTGTCTTTACAAGCTTAAGTTTCTCTGAAAATTTTTAACAGTCTAACTGCAGGAAGAGGGGAGAAGAGCAAGACAACAGATCTCCCAAAGTCAGTTTCAACTGAATTAATAATTTCTTCCTAAAGACAACGTGGCTTACCAGCATAGTAAACCCATGAGATATTTCAATGCACTGTTCTAATAGAAAGCATCAGACTCTGAAAATATTTTCCTTCTGGGACAAACACAGTCATTTATATCAGTATTATATAAGAAAATATTTGCTGTGAGAAAAGCCTTCACCGTATTATGAACATAATAAATTATGGCTGATTGTTTGGAATTCTATTTTCATTAAGTCCACTAAAATAAATCTGCTAACATTTAATTCACCAGAACAATAACTATTTGTTCTTCCTCTGTGTCAAGACCTTAAGTCTGTTTCTTTCTGTTTATCTTTTAAAATAGAAAAGGGTCTGACTGGGAATTCCCAGGTGTTGGCCTTGCTCACTTTATCGAGCTCTTTAGGGACAGTCAGAATTTCTAAAAAGATAAGGCTCCAAACAGGATTTAAGTCAGTGGTAGTTTTGACACTGAATTGAGATCTACATCCAAGTCTCTTTCTTCCTTTCAACATAAGCGCAGGCTGTTCAATGAGATTTTCAGCTGCCTCTGTTCAAAGCAGATGTACAAATGCCACAAAGTAGTACCATTCAGGAGTACTACTTGCAGGCTTAGACTTAATTTTCAGGCTCAAGAAATGCAAATCAGTCACTTCCATTTTGCAACATGCACTTCCAGTGTGGCCACTTCCCCACACCAGTCAGCAGCCTAGTATCTATTATCAGCATCCCTGTAGGCTTTCAGCCAGCAAATATGAAATGGTAGGTACAGAGAATGAATAGGAGTTTTGGCAGCCAGACACGACCCTTTCAGGGCATCCTACCTTACAAAAAGTGAGGAAAGGAGCACCAAGACTGCTTGTTTGGTTTTTTTTCTAGAGCCATTTGCTATCGGGAAGTATCCACTACCATCTTTTTGAACTCTGTTGCCAAACTTTGTCAAAGAAGGGAAAACAGTGAAAAATACTTTTCAAAAGGTGATGTTAACATTGATTTTTTTCTGATGTATTTGCATAACATCTAAAAGAAGCAGCATGCTAGAGGCCTCATCTGCAGATTAAGCTATTTCCTCTGTAATCCTGAACTTGCTTTAGATTTTTACTTGTGTAGTAAAAGGTGTATCTTTATATAACTATTTAAATTTACATTCTTGCAACAGTTCACTTCCACTCATGAAAAACAAAAAAAAAACAAAGTTATTTTTCTTTAACACGACAAATAGAGATATATTTCCTAAGACTGAAAGCCTCGTATGTTTTGTCTTTCTGCCTTATCTGACTTATACACGTGGCCTATATAACGTGTCATGTCTTTTAGAAAAGTAAATTTTTAATCAACTGCAATGTTAGTGACCTTCTTTGGAGCATTCAAAGTACAATCCAGTCATGGTACAATCCAGTCATGGTTTACATATTGATAGGTCACTTCAGAGCAAGACCAGTGAGCCATACAAGTGTTTCCGTATGAAACTGAGCCAATAGCATATGCTGCCAGCAGTTAATGATGTTGAAAAACATCTCAAGCATGCATGGTAACTACCTTTTCTTGCTGAGCCTAGTCTGGACCCCCTTCAGACAGTCATCACTCTGTTTCTATGTAAATCCAGATGTGCTTCACACAATTTTCTCTGGATCCAAGCTGAATCACTGTTTCTCCTCAGGGATCTTTCAGGCATGCCTGAACAGAGACCTCTTGCCCAAGGGCTTTCTGTAGACATATGTATCTATAGCCAACTTTGGTTCCCAAGAAACAGGGATTCAAACACCTATACTATAGAGTTATACACACAAAAATGCTACTTAGCTCTTCAGGTATCTGGCAGCACATGGTATCTTTGATACCAGTGAGAACTACTTTGTCCATCATAGTAGACGATTAAACGATGTACATATGATACATGTAAAACTTTGTGGAGAGTCAGCCTCGCTTCCTACCATCCTGAGATGTAGGAAATACTAAGGAAAGGCAGTTAGATGGTAGCACTGAAGGAAAGGAAGCAAGGCAGGGGACACGTGAGGCAGCAGCGATACACAGCACTTTCTCCCAGGCCAGGAGCAGCAGGTGGTTTTCATGACATTCGGAAATTGCTTCTTTTTGGAAGCCTGGGAGACAGAACTGAGCAGCCCTAATGACAATCCACACACCTTGGGGAGGAATGGATGCTTGGTTTACTCTTAGGTGATTGTACTCCAGGAAGAAATGGACAAGAAGCCGGGCATACAAAACACACAATAAAATCCATTAAAACACATATTATAGCAAGAACTGTTACTAAAATAAGTGACACAAGAATAAATAAATGGATGTACACAAAAGCAAAGGAAGATACAAGCACAGAGTCCTCACAAGAAATCAGAAGTTCGCTCTTTTAGGAGAGGATCTGGCTCGAGACCATCTTAAGAACCTGAATGTGCACAAGTCCATGGGACCTGATAAAATCCATCCACAGGTCCTGAAGGAGCTGGCGAATGAAGTTGCTAAGCCACTGGCCATCATATTTGAAAAATCATGGCAGTCAAGTGAAGTTCCCGATGACTCGAAAAAGGGAAATATAACCCCCATTTCTAAGAAGGGAAAAATGGATGACCCGGGGAATTACAGAGCAGTCAGTCTCACCTCTGTGCCTGGCAAAATCTTGGAGCAGATTCTCCTGGAAGGCATGTTAAGGCACATGAAAAACAAGGAGGTGGTTGGTGACAGCCAGCATGGCATGGCTTCACTAAGGGGAAATTCTGCCTGACCAATTTGGTGGCCTTCTATGATGGGGCTACGGAACTGATGGACAGGGGCAGAGCAGTTGATGTCATCTACCTGGACTTGTGCAAAGCCTTCGACACTGTCCCACATGACATCCTTGTCTCCAAACTGGAGAGACATCAGCTTGATGGGTGGACCACTCGGTGGATGAAGAACTGGCTGGGGGACGACACGCAAAGAGTTATGGTCAATGGCTCGATGTCTGGCTGGAGACCAGTAACGAGTGGTGTCCCTCAGGGACTGGTGTTGGGACCGGTCTTGTTCAACATCTTTGTCGGTGACATGGACAGTGGAATTGAGTGCACCCTCAGCAAGTTTGCCGATGACACCAAGCTGTGTGGTTCGGTTGATACGCTGGAGGGAAGGGATGCCATCCAGAGGGACCTTGACACGCTTGTGAGGTGGGCTGATGCCAACCTTATGAAGTTTAAGCATGTCAAGTGCAAGGTCCTCCACCTGGGTTGGAGCAATCCCAGGCACAGCTACAGGTTGAGTGGAGAAGAGATTCAGAGCAGCCCTGCGGAGAAGGACTTGGGGGTGTTGCTCAATGAGAAAATGGACATGAGCTGGCAGTGAGCACTCACAACTCAGAAAGCCAACCATATCCTGGGCTGCATCAAGAGGAGCGTGACCAGCAGGTTGAAGGAGGTGATCCTGCCCCTCTACTCTGCTCTCGTGAGATCTCACTTGGAGTATTGTGTGCAGTTTTGGTTTCCTTAACATAAAAAGGACATGGAACTGTTGGAACAAGTGCAGAGGAGGGCCACGAGGATGATCAGGGGACTGGAGCACCTCCCGTATGGAGACAGGCTGAGAAAGTTGGGGCTGTTGAGCCTGGAGAAGAGAAGGCTGCGTGGAGACCTCATAGCAGCCTTCCAGTATCTGAAGGGGGCCTACGAGGGTACTGGGGATGGACTCTTCACTAGGGACTGTAGTGACAGGACAAGGGGTAACAGGTTAAAACTTAAACGGAGGAAGTTCAGGTTAGACATAAGGAAGAAATTCTTTACTGAGATTGTGGTGAGGCACTGGAATGGGTTGCCCAAGGAAGTTGTGAACACTCCATCCCTGACGGTGTTTAAGGCCAGGATGGACAGAGTCTTGGGTGACACGATTTAGTGTGAGGTGTCCCTGCCCATGGTAGGGAGGTTGGAACTACATGGTCTTAAGGTCCTTTCCAACCCTAACTATTCTATGATTCTATGATTCTGTGATTCTTTCTGCAGCTATTATAGATTATCCCATAGCTGTTTCTGGACACTGGTTTAATATTTCTGCCTAGAATGCAGAGTAAGCAGAAATATGGTTTATTCTGTTTATTGGAAGAATTTCGCAAAACCACTAGGCAGGTTCAGTGTCCTGAACATCTGATGAATGGCAGAAATCCAAAATACTAAATACAATCGGATCCACTTCAATGCTAATTGAACTGTGCTACCCACCACAACTTGTTTTGTATACAAGATATATAGTATAAATACTTTCGTGGAGTTGCTATGGGAATAGTCTATTTCTGTTACTCTTCTCAAGGCTGCGCAGATTATTCCCTCAGATTCACACTTAACCTACTCCTTGTGCTAACATTGTGTTGCTGTTTTTAATCACTTGAAAGTTATTTGTTTTAATGACCCGTATTCTGATGTCAACCTGGCCAGAAATCAAACAAGTTCATAAAAACCTGCTTGGAAATAGAAGGTAGGAGTTAAAAACTAGGAATTTGGTTTTTTTTGCCTTGTTTAAGGCTGTGCAGGCAAGCTTCCAGGGAGCAATGGCTGCATCTTGTTGACACAAAGCTGAGCAGACAACCCCCTCCTGCCATTCACGTCTGAAAGCCTGCTATCAAGTGGGGAGCAAGGGGGAGCAAGGCAGGCTGAGACCTGTCCTCTGGAAAGGTCGTTTTTCCCATAATCAGGAGGACAGATAAGAACTGCCCCTCCTCCACATGTTTTGTTTTCAGTTTGAATCAAAGTGCCAGATCTACTCCCGGAACTTTTAAACACTCGTATTTCCTTTTAAATATTTACAGCAGAGCAGAACACAGCACAGGTTTTGGTCACTCTGTTCCAGAAGGGTGTACAACCACTGCACAAACTGTCATGTACAACATTCATGCAGTTTTGGATGCTCCTCACTCCCAACCAGGACATAGCACTGTGCAGTGCTTTTTACAAAGAGCTGGGCTAAACCGTTCCCTTATTTTACACAGATCATTAGATGTGGCCCATCTGATAAAGTACAATACGTGTTGTGTCCCTTCAGAGATACGGGCTGTTTACCTAAGCTTGCTAAAACAGGATTTGATCTGCAGCATGTTGAGCAAATATACCACTGTCTTTAAAAAAAGGGTAAAGGGGAATCTGAGGTAATGTATCAGTCAGCCAACCTTTAATCCCTTAAAAACTCATGCACAAACAAATATGAAACAAGAAGACAGGTTAAGTTTAAAAAGGCAACAAATTATGTCAAAGTAATGTGCTCATTTTCTTGGATGGGGAAATGGTCCATTGGCAGAA
Organism: Psittacula echo; assembly: GCF_963264785.1. Taxonomy (NCBI): domain Eukaryota; kingdom Metazoa; phylum Chordata; class Aves; order Psittaciformes; family Psittacidae; genus Psittacula; species Psittacula echo. The sequence continues at coordinate 25,872,493 of NC_137740.1, read as the reverse complement.
GAGGAAGCCATGGAGGTTTCTTCCTCTCACTTGGTAAAGCACGTTCTCACAGATCATTCTTATAAGGAGCTACTGTTGATTAGTACTTTGTGATTCTCTCTATCAGCCACAATTTCTTTGCTGCTGAACAGCTTCCTTGGTGCATGTGGTCAAACTAAACCTCTTCTAATCAAAATAAATGTTGAGGGTTCTAAAGTCAGAAGTCCCCTTTTCTTTTTTTTTTTTTTTTCCAGGGGAAAATAACACAGACAGTTATAAGTATGTTTGATGGTATAATTGTAATGTTGTACAGGGTTGGCAAATACTGCTGCTTTTTGGGTACCAAAGAAAGTTTGCTGGTTTACATAAGTGGATGCATCACTGCGCATACAGTCTATTTGGCAAAATGAAGCCAGTGCAAAATCACCAAGATGCATACTCCTAGAACCTTCCTTGTGTGTGACATCTCCTTCAAGCACCTGCATAAACCTGACTAGTCCTGATCTTTTTTGAATCAAAGTGACACCCTGCTTACCAAGGAACTTGATTCAATCAGTACATGTCATCTCACTTCAGTCAACAACCTCTCCCCTCCGGTCTTTCAGGAAGACCTTTGTACAGCTAGTGACTCCTTTGATCCCTAAGCTATCAGCTTTGGAAAACAGCTACATAACCCAGGTCAAGTAAGGTAATCTGAATCTTTAGATCTTTTACCTTGCTGCTGTTTTGAAGAGCATTGTTTGGGAGGCTCCTTATTAAACATTATACTGCACTGGCTGAGAAATTTCCTCCCTTTGCCTGGGCTTTAAGCATGCAAGGGAATGCACAAGATTTCTGCCTCTATCCCCTTGGTCTTCCTGTCCTGCACTTTCATTCCTTTCTTGCTTTTGTTCCCTCTATTCTCTTTTACTCTCTCTTCCTCTTACTCCCTTCCTCTCTTTCCTTCCTCTCTCTCCCTCTGTTCAATCCTATAAATGCACACACCCAGCCCGTATCCACCATATGTCTTACCAGCTACAGCTAATAATAATAAGCCCAGTATGTTAAAGACTCAACTATGCAGACTTATGTTCTATGAGCCACAGCAAGCAAGCATCATATTTCCCATTTTCAGGGAGATCAGAAAGTCAATGCTTTAAAAGCCCACAGGCGTTCTTGGCAAATACTATAATTCCATTTTCAGATGGGATTTCTACTCAATTAGAAATAAACAAGTATGCAAAACAGCTCAACACTCCCACTCCTACCCCCCAAGTCACAACATCACCCATCTCTATTCCTGCTTAAAATCTACATACATTACTAGAGATGTTTTGCAAATGTGTGCACACAAGCCTCCAATCCTATACTTGTCTATCTGATTTATGGAAGAGTGATGTATATAAACATAAGAATTTCCACAATTGTTGTTATTGACCAACCTTCTACAGGTAAAAGGGTCGTTCAACTGCTGTCAGCTTGAGATGACTAATAATTTGTCAGCAAGAGCAGTAAAGGGAGTGCAAGGGCAGTAAAGGGAGTGCTAACCCTGAAGGAGAGGGAAGGCTGGAATAAGGTCAGCCTTCCAGTAATCCACCACTGGGCTTCACTGGACTGACATTTCTAAGTCACACAAAGTCACCAATGACTTAGGAGGTGGCAAATCATGAGAAAGTATCCACATGAATTTGTACTCTATCCAGTTGCCAAAGTGAAGAAAAAATGCATGATATAAACCACAAAAAGAGCTTCTGAAGGTTCCTCAGCCAAAAGCTTTCCAACAGAAAAGCAGACTTCTAGACATTTCAAATCAGATCAATCAAATAAGAATTTAGCAAAAACTGAAAGATATTAAAATTTCTATTTAAATCTTTTCTTGCCCTCAAATATAATGAAAATGTCAATTTGATGAAAATGTCAGTTTGCCACTTCTTCACTTACCTCTCTTTTCCCAAAAAAAAACTTGTTCCAAATATCTTTTCAAATCTGTTAAAGTAATGATGTTAAAAAGAAAACATGCACAGAAAAACATGTAAGAGACCTAAATATCATTTGGGTGCCTCATCCCAGCTTTTCTTACATTGTTTATTTAGTTAGATCCTAAGATACTGTGAACCTGTCAAAAGACAAAAACTTTTGGTAAGCATTTAATTGTTTAATATTATATTAAAACTGCAAAACTAGTATTTTGATAAGCGCATCTAAATTCCCATAAGGACACAGTCCTTGTTCATCATTAATACATGACATCTTCCTCTGTGTTAGAAGTAAACTACTTAAGACGTGATTAAGGGTATCCACATGGTAAATTATTTGGCTTACTTCAGAGTAATTTTCCCACCTGGGCAAGTCCTAGGTTTCACTGTGTTTTCTTCTTCATGTGGGTAATTGCAGTGGGGTTTAAAAAATAATTGGTATCTCTTTTGCTAGAGATTTCTTTTTTGTTGTTGTTTTTTGCTAGAGAATCTTTTCTATTTTGCTAGAGCAATTTTAATAATGATGAACTCATTTTCTAAGCACAACAGGTTCTATGGTTCTATGATTATTACAAGTAAAGGTTTATCTACATTGACCATTTCTGATGTAACAACTGATAATTCAGTAGGAAATTACAGTGATGTAGATACCTATGTGTGGGCTTCTTGAACGTCAGTCTTACATCTTAAGAGCTTTTTAAGAGCATTTAAGCAGACACTCTGGGTGAAATAAAGCAACTCAAAAGTTGCTTAACCTGTCACTAGGAAATACTGTAGTCTACATTTATAAATAAACAGAGAATTGAAAACCAATTTGAGTTTATTAACTGGAATCAAATTATTGTGTGATTTTCAAAACATATATAAAATCCCATAGTGTGACAGCCATTTAATTGTAACTGGTACTTAACTGTAATGGCATATAGGGTAAAAGTTCTGCATTTCAGGTAAATAGGACTTTACTCATCCAAACAAGTTTTTATGAATGTTATTAGGGACTTTGTGAAACAATCTTACTACAGGATGATGTTCATACACTGAACACAGCATGTTAGTGTACATGCCTTGCTCTTTGTATCACCTCCCAGTACAGTTATGACATGACAATATCTCCAAGCCCTATAGTGCCCCAGGAAATAGAGACACAGAAAGTACTCATGCATTTTATTGATTTAGAGACAACAGTTGCAAACCAGCAATGACAACTGGAGATAAATGTAACCTATATCTGGCAAAGGACACATCAAAAAAAAAAAAGAGAAGTAGGGCAACAAAACCCCATCTCAATTAGCTTTTATTGACCCTGTTGCATAAACAGACCAGATAGTAGCATTAGTGTAGAGCTCTAGATGCATTTTTGTCTTTGTTTTGAGATTGTCTAATGCAGTAGAGGTACCAAGACTATTACATCCTAGCTACATGTGCAACACAGCACAGAGCCAAGCTTAACACACTTAGAACATAGAGCCTAGAGAGAAGCTGAATAATAGTCTGAACACAGGATTCCTCTGGGGAACAAATAACAAATACATACTCAAAATTTAATCTCTAAAGAAAAGCTTTCATCAGCTTCCACAGAATTTTCAAATGCAGACTCCATTTTTAACATTTGTTCCTTTACCAAAGAGAGAGTCCGTCTCTAATTTTTCCTGTCTACAAGATGGCATTTCTAAGCAGTTCTCTATAAGAGCTGTTTCCTTTAAGGAAAGACTAGCAAAAAAAAAAAAAAAAAAAAAAAATAAAAAAAATTCAAAGAAGTACTGAGTTTTCAAATTGATAAGAAGGAGCTAACATTCCTGATCAAAAATGGCACAACACAAGATGTAAACACAGATAAGCAATCTGATCTAGTTCAAGATGTCCCTGCTCATTGCAGTGTGGTTGGACTAGATGACTTTTGAAGGTTAAACTAATCATTATCTGCAGAAGCATTATGACCAGTGCAGAGAGGCTTCACTTCTGTCTACCAAGGGAATGCTCACTGATCGAACACTGTGCCAAATTGCCACTAAAACAACAATATGACCAGAAAATAGTGAAAAGCCAAGAGCAGAAGTGGTGATAATATTTACTGTTCTGTATACAACAGATAACTCCAGCAAGTGGAGTTTGAAAGAGTCACTGCCACTACTTAAGACAAACAACTCCTGACGTGCTGTAGCCAGTATGTTGTTGAAAATGGGCACTGAAGGTGTGACACACAACAGTGCTGAGAATTATCCCCTGTTGGTAAGGAAATCAGCAGGAACACCTGAGTTGCCATACAGTTTAGTTGGCCAACCTGGCAAACCAGTTTACACTTAATGTAAACACAGAAGAGATGCTCACCAGGCAGCTGCAGCAGAGAAGGGGAAGCACAAAGGATGGGTTTTGCTGGCGCAGAGAGCAACAAAGTTTTTAATCTAAGCAAAAATCTGAACTGCAACAAGCTAGCTGAATCTGATACATAAATTACCCTTGTTTTCTGTGCACTCGGGTATATGTTGTCTCCATTTGTTAGAGACACGAGAGAAGTGCTTATCTGTTCTGTGTCTGGAAACAGCCGTGCTTTTCACCTTGTCCAGAAGTTCTTTGGGAAAGATGAATATCGCCTTTTTTAAGGCTTTTTCATGACTTTTGTATTAACCAGTGTTTTCGCTCTCCTGGTGGAAAGTGCATTTCTAGGCATCCATTGAATCTTGCAGCACTGGCCATGTTTCACCTCGAATGTGTCAAGTGTCTATGATACATCAAGCGTTCTACAGCCTTTTGTCATGAAGAAACTGCATGGGATGAATCATTTCTAATGCAGAAAGGAAGAAACAGCTGTTAATCTCTTCAACTGTTCTGAGGTGTATTAAACATGCCAACTTGCCTTTCTTTAAAGCCACTGCTGCTGCAATCACTGTCAGAAATTTGCCTCAAAAAAAGCTGGCAAATTCTATTTCCTTAATCCTCTTACTGAGATACTTTAAGCATAAAGCACTGATTTATTGGCAATATGAGCATTTTCAAGAAATTACAGTAATAGTTATTTGGAAATCCAATATAAAATCACACTCTACAGAAAGTAATCCCAGAGCCCAGTTCTAATATCGTACTAATAAAAATTAAATAAATTTAATTAAATAAATAAAAATAATAAAACTCTGATAATAGCTCTTTAATGATAACTGACTGCTGGAGAATTGTAGATGACTCACACGAAGTGCAAGACCAGAATCAGGAACTTAAATCAATGACTTGATCACCTATCAGAATATCATTTGTATGTAACAGATAGGCAATGTTTTGGCTCTTCTTCTAATAAATATTATTGCAATAATCCTGTAAGTGGTAAGGACCATTACTCATCATATATTACAAATATGGAAAACAAATGCAGCAGTAAGAACTGAAGTTTATCCACACAGATGCACTACAGACAAGCCACGTTTCAGTCCTATCCATTTTAATTGTGCCTTCAGCAGACAATTTCATCAAGGTTAGGCCAGTAAGAGCATGGAAACTCACCAAATTTCTAGGTTTGGTCCTATTTTGTATCCTATTATGAGGACTCAAAACCGTATAGTTGCTTCCACTGAATGTCTGTTGCTGGTTCTGGTACAGAAAGAAAGGTAAAATCTCAAAAAGCAAAAATGGTAAGGGAGAAGGGAATCCAGTATTTGACATTTGTAGTCATCTAGCACTGGAGGACACAGTTCATCCAAATAAGGGCAACTAAAGAAACTGAAAAGATTCAGAAACAAATTGGTGAAATTAGGAAGCCTTCCTGCCCACAGCGCTAATGAGCTTGCTAGACAACTTTTCAACAGACCAAAATCCATGCTGACAGAAGGAAGTTCTTCACATGCAAGCCCAAGCAGCCAACACAATGAAAACTGTGAAATTATTTGCTTGCTATACCTCATTTTTTTCTCACAGCAGGCAGCTGTAGGGCAAAAAGGCCATCAGCATTTGTGATGTAGGATCATGTCCGGCCCAACAGCATGGCTCTTCTTACTGTGTTGCTCCGCCTTTTGGGACTTGAGACAAATTCCCCCAAACTCCATCCCTGCTGAAATACCCAAGTGAAGGACCATTCCTCCACCTTGCAACTCCTGCATCAGCTACCATCGCTGCTCACAGATTCTGCCACTGCAAGACTTCCCTTCAGACTAAGTTTATCTTATGTCACCATCTTACAGGCCCAACTCCCCTGTCATGGACAGAGACAACTCACACTAAATCATGTCATCCAAGGCTTTGTTCAACCTGGCCTTGAACACCGTCAGGGATGGAGTGTTCACAACTTCCCTGGGCAACCCATTCCAGTGCCTCACCACCATCTCAGTAAAGAATTTCTTCCTTATATCCAATCTAAACTTCCCCTGTTTAAGTTTTAACCTGCTACCCCTTGTCCTATCACTACAGTCCCTAGTGAATAGTCCATCCCCAGCACCCTTGTAGGCCCCCTTCAGATACTGGAAGGCTGCTCTGAGGTCTCCACGCGGCCTTCTCTTCTCCAGGCTCAACAGCCCCAACTTTCTCAGCCTGTCTCCATACGGGAGGTGCTCCAGTCCCCTGATCATCCTCATGGCCCTCCTCTGGACTTGTTCCAACAGTTCCATGTCCTTTTTATGTTGAGGACACCAGAAATGCACACAATACTCCAAGTGAGATCTCATGAGAGCAGAGTAGAGGGGCAGGATCACCTCCTTCGACCTGCTGGTCACGCTCCTTTTGATGCAGTCCAGGATATGGTTGGCTTTCAGGGCTGCGAGTGCACACTGCAGCCAGCTCATGTTCATTTTCTCATCGACCAACACCCTCAAGTCCTTCTCCGCAGGGCTGCTCTGAATCTCTTCTCTGCCCAACCTGTAGCTGTGCCTGTGCCTGCTCTGACCCAGGTGTAGGACCTTGCACTTGTCATGGTTAAACTTCATAAGGTTGGCATCAGCCCACCTCACAAGCGTGTCAAGGTCCCTCTGGATGGCATCCCTTCCCTCTGGCGTATCAACCGAACCACACAGCTTGGTGTCATCGGCAAACTTGCTGAGGGCGCACTCAATCCCACTGCCTATGTCACCGAGAAAGATGTTGAACAAGACTGGTCTGAACACTGATCCCTGAGGGACACCACTCATTACTGGTCTCCAGCCAGACACTGAGCCATTGACCACAACTCTTTGCGTGTGGCCACCCAGCCAGTTCTTGAAAGCTTATGTTCTTCTACAGTCTCCTTTCCTCTATGTAACACAATCCTCATGCTTTCAGACTGCCTCATACACTTCATTTTCCATATCCCTGAGAACTCTTACCACCGGCATCTGGACGGCTTTCTTTGGTCCATTTCATTCTTAAAATGCATATTTCAAACACTGAAAACTGAACACCTCTTTCGACTTAAGGCCTTGCCAAAGATAAAAGCTTCTTCCTTGGGACCACTAAGCAAACTTCTGTTATGTGAAAAAGACACCCAGATCTCAGGTGAGATAGACTGAAGGAAAAGTTATGATCAATCGTGTAGTCATGAAACAACACCCAACCAAACAAACAAACAAAAAATTAAATTGCTTTTCAATTCCAGATTTCCTTGATTAATCCTAAGTGTACGAATATATTTTCAAGTATCTGAAGGTATCTCATTAATTATCCATTAAAAAGAATGTGTAATTGCAGATGTCATAACTCTGTTTCACATATTCTGTTACACAGCTATGATTATGGTGATCCCAGACTGCCACAGCAAGATATTTAACTCATTTCAGGCCAAATGTAAAGAAAGATATTAAGATGCCTAAAGATACAAATAGAAATTATTCATATCATTAAAGCTTATGAAATTCAACATGCATATACAAGTATAAACTTGTAAGTGGCTGTAATGAAATATATTATTCATGAGTTCTGGGATTACTGAATCAATATGAACACATGAAAACAGGCACAGCAATAACTAGGGTTTAGATGAAGAGTTTCATAAAATTGTCAACTCGATGGTTGGCAGTTGTCAAAAAAGACAGCCAGGTCTTAGGAGTTGTTACAAAAGCAGTACAGCATGAAACAGAAAATAATGTTATGCCATTACATACATCCACTGTTCTTTCACACAGAGTACTCTGCAAAGCTTTGGTGAAACGTAAGACATTAAAAGTGGAAAAAGCTCCTAAAAGAGCAATGAGGATGATCAAATGTATGAAACAACTTCCATAAGAGGGATGATTGAGTGCAAACTATACAGCACAGAAAGTATTTTATTTAAAGGGGATATTTCAGATGCTTATGTATTAATAGCCTCGAGGAGGTGAATAAAAACCAACCGTTCATCTCTTGCATTGGTTCTTGCGCTGGAAAAGGAGGTGAAGCCAACAGAAATCAGGTTCAGATCAAACCAAGGTTGTCAGTTCTTTCCAAAGCACTTATTCATCTCTTTCTCAAACTATTGTAAAATTTTGTGCATTTACAGCATGCTTTGGTAAAGAGTTGTATAGGCCTACCACAAGCTGTGCAACAAGTTGTCTCCTTTTGCATTTGGTTGTGGAGTTCTACTCAATCAAACCTCACACAGATGTTGTTCTGTACCTTTTGTCCTTTCCATTTGTTACCCTTTCCATTTTTAATAAGCAAAAAGCTTACATGAGATCACAGGGCAACTGGACAAATGCTTATTAAAGAGCTGCAGCTGGATTTTGCAAGATTACAAAATTGACAAATTCCATCAGCCTTGCCTGGAAATGCCTGGGGGGAGGGAAAGCAGACGGGAGAAGGCAGAAGAAGAGAGGGAGACAAAAAAGTATAATGTGCATTCACTCCAGTTTTACTTTTTTCTTGGCATCCATACACTTCTGGCCAGTATAGGAGTCAAAGTAGTGAGCCACACAATAACTCAGTCCAAATCCGCATGTTCATTCTTCTGATGGCTAAAATAAGAGCGAAATCTAAAAAAAAAAAAAGTATATATAGACTTTTACCCTAAAAATTAAATAGCTTTTACTGTTCTGTCTTGAGTTAAGATGTTTTCAGCACCATGCTTAATGGTAGCTAGTAGTTAATAATTAGTAATTGGTAAACAATATGGATAGTATTGGGAATCTTGCTGAACAGTTTATGATTTAGCAAGGTGTTTTGTGAAGATGCATTCTTATGACTCAGTTTTCCAGGACAATTTTTTCCTTCAGGACTCCTTAAGTTTGTTGTGATGACTCATTCCTGTTTACTTATTCTTCATGCTAAGGGCAAAATTGTTTTGTGAGAACAATTGACCAGACTGACAGATTGCCATCAAGATCTAAACAAAAGGGGATGGATGGCTTCAACCTTTCACAGTTTTAATGTTATTAAACAAACTGCCCATAAACTGATCTAAAAGACACAAACCAAGTCACTCCAGAATTTGGGGTGTGTCCAATGTTCTGACATGTATACGTTAAAAGACATCTTACTACCTACCTTTGATAAGGCAAAGGCCAGAAATGTGTGATTTTGTGTTGTAAAAAAGCTGATAAGCACACACAGATGCTTCCTGCTTAATATTGCCAGGGTCTGAAAAAGCCCTCAGCGACAGCAGTAAGACCTAATACTGGCAAACAAACTTTTATCTTTGCTGATATTTTGACTCCTTTGATCCTTTTATTTGAAAACTGGATCAAAAAATTCAAATTTATCTTTATTTTAGGCTCCACTGAGAAAAAACAATCTTTTAAAAGCCATGAAACTTCTCAACATTATATTCTGAAAATAGTTTTTTAAATCCAGACTATTCAGAGGGCAAAGTCTGACTCAATAACAGGACTACTGCACATGCCAGCATTTTTAAAGAAAATGAGGTTCCCCATTGCAGCAATATAAGCTAAAAGCATGTTGTTGACCTTTTTGCCTCTAGCCCTGCACAGAGCAGGTTCATTTCAAGTACCAGACAAGCCTTACAGATCTTAGGACTCTGTCAGATTTACTCTGCCATTTTCACACCAAGAATTTCCATATTCAAAAGGGTAGTGTGAACCACTGCTCCAGTGTTTTTCTATCAGTTAATCAAACACTTTTGCTCACTTCTAATGTTTTCATTTTACTACATTAGATTATGTGTCAGTCTGCTGCATTCATAAATTCTTTCACATGGCAATATTTGGGAAGCAGAAGAATGAAAACTTCCCATAAACAAACAAGCTCTCTACAATCAGGAAGCTAGTAAAACCTTGCCATGGAAAAACAACAACATAAGCCACATAAACACTCTGGTATTTCAAGACTGTGATAAACAAGAGAATTTCTTCATTTAGAAAGAGAACAACTAACAGATCAAAGTGAATGAAAAATATATTTACTGAATGCCCTTTGGAAACTTCCTGTAAGCCTGCACATGAACTTACCAACAGTCATTCACAGTGAGCCAATTGCCATTATGTACAAGTCAATGGTAGCAGCATGCACCTCATAAAACAGGTTGTAAGTTAAATTCTTGCGAGGTCTCATCAGATTCCATAAATTTATAAGGAGACTAAAACAAGTAAATCAAGCTCAAACCCATTAGAAGCAAGAGCTTATTTCAAGTATAAACATCAGTGAGTGACATCGCAGAGGAGAGACTTCATCACAAATCCAATTTACATTGTCTGATCTTCTCCAGAGACAAACACTCTTAATTCCTGGAGAGGTAGCGTCAAAGCAGTTTCCAAAGAAGATCACCTTGTCTTTGCAGGCCAGCCTATCTTTACTAACCCCAAGAGCTGTGATACTAACCTTATCTGTAAATCTGGGTCACTTCTAATTTGCCTTTGTGGTTATACACATTTCATTTATTCTACTTCATGAAAAAGCAAAGCGTAAGAGACCAACAGCACCTCTCTCAAAGGAGGGAAGTAGGAAGGGGCTGCTGAAAACAGTGAGGGAAAAGAGACATTTACTTATAAAGATCATTCTGTAATGACGCTATAATGTAGATTGGCAACAGAACAGATGTTAGCAGAGAAATAGATTGTATGGTATACTTTTTTACAGAATGTGTGATTTTTACATAGTCTTTTTATGCAAGTATTGTGCACTATGTTTTTAGCAAATTTAAAAGCTTAAAATTTGATATTTTTCTGAGCTGCAAACACAGTATTTTGCCACACTATTTTTTGAACCTACCATAATCAAAACTGTTGCTTTCTGTGGCCAGACACTTTGGAAATACAGCAGTTCCCAAAAGTCTGTGGAAAGGTTTATTTTTCCTTTGACTACTCAGACAGTATTTTCTTTTAGCCCTGTCATACTGCTATTTCCACCAGATGGTTTGCTAGTTTGTATTCTAGCTAAGAAGGATTTAACCAGCTTGAATTGATCCTTACAGTTGTCATCAACTAAGTGTTAATGCTCTGACACTGATCTAATCCTTTGGGATTTCTTTCCTCTCTGCCCCTGCCATGCGTTTTGGAAAGGGAGGGAGGAGAACGCTTGTGGTCTTGAGCTGACCAAAGACAACACAACACTGTGCTCCGTTTCAGCAGCAAGGTTACTGGTACTCACCAGGCAATGCCTATCCAGGTACATTCATATGGTGATAAAAATAACTGGGAAAGAGCTTTTTTTATCATAGGAAAACTCAATAATTCAACTGAGGATATGTAAGCTAATACACATGTAAAATTTGGTTTGTCAATTTTTAGATTACTCAGGCTATTTTGTCTTTCAAACTGTCCAAATTTTAAAATTTTCATCTTTTAATACATTCCCCTCTTATTTTTCAAAACTACAATCTCTTTTAAAATAGTTTTTACTCTGTTTCCTTTCTTTCTATAGTCCATATTTCCTATTGTACTCCTGAGATTAAGAATTCAATACACATGCATGCCCTCTGTGTGCATTAAGAACAACTCTTGGAATTTGGGTCATTAGCATATCACTAATCTCTGGAGACTAATTATAAAGTGCATGCCCAATTTATACTGACCTTTTCATCATGAGACTTAGAATCCAACTGAACAATTGATAGGCTCTTACTTTTCACTTCTCACTATCCCTTGGGAAACGAAGGACAACTGAATGCTTCCAGTAAATACAGGTATCATCTGGTGGGCATTTAACATTCTATAAGAGATGGTAACATTTGTTGCTTACCAAGGGAAACTAATATTCAGGGAAAAAAAACCCCTAAACAAATAGAAGAAGCTTCTTTGCTACTAATGGAGCCCCTCCATGGTAAACCTTGCCTCCAGAAAATATTTTAGATCTTTCTTCAGACTGCAGCATTTCCGCTACAGATTGCAATCTGGAAAGCATCTATTTATAAGCAGGATGATAATTCAGAGGCAACATTCCTGCTGTCCTTGCAGGAAAGCTACACATAACAGAGAAATTATTTTGACTATTATTTTTTTATCAGAAGCAGTTTTCTGAAGGATTGATTTAAAACCATGAGCATTATAGAATCATAGAATAGTTAGGGTTGGAAAGGACCTTAAGATCATTGTTTAATTGAGATCATATCTTTTAAGCAAAAATGGACAGTCTGCCACCCCCAGGTTTGAAAGCAGTTGTGTTTGAAATTATTTGCAAATGCTTTGGTTGGTTTAAAATCTTCCTTAGGTAAATTGTCTGAACAAAACCAGACAACCCTAGACATGCTAGCTTTAGTAAATTAATATGAAGCAATTTCGCAGAATTTAGACTGTGATCTCACATCTACTGACTTTAATAACCATTCACCGGTGTGAAAGTAATAGCTTTAGGTGTTTGCAGGTGATTTGCAGGATGAAGTTTTAAAATAAACATTTCCAAGTACTGAATGAGCAATTTCAAAAGGAAATATAAGCGTTCTCTGGTTATGGCTGGGATCCTGAAAGAGCCATTCATATTTTCAGTTTTATCTTCTCTGTCAGTTGTTTTTTCACTTCTTGCTTTAGCATTTTAAGGAGCATAACCAAATATTTTCTTACAATAGGTGAAGTGTATATTTATTCTATTTTCCTGCAATGCTTTTAAGAACCGTCAATAGAATTTTTGCTCCAATTTTCTAACACTAGTCTTCGAGCAGCAACAGGCCATGCAGAACTTCTACCCAAAAATGAAGCAGCTGAAAACATGTTGGTATGATGGAAACTTCAGCAAGACTGAAGCTGTTATGATGAGTTTCCGGTTTTAGAGTTTAGGGTATATTTCTATTCCTATATGTATGAGATTTCTAAGTCCTCTCTTATCCCTCCGCATGTTCATACACGTTGTGTATTCCCTTTTTGTTTTATGCCATACTTAAACTGAACCACTTTTCTTCCCCACTGCAATGCCTGGGCTCTGGCTTCTCATTCCTTCCACAAAGAGGACAAGCAACCACAACTTTTCAATCCACTGCTGTGAATTATGGTTTCCAAATTTACATAGCATAGTTGTTTTTAAGCATGCTCTTGAACAGGGATACTAGAAGATAAAAAGGTAGTGCAATTACAAATGGGGTGAAGGTTTAGTGTGCTAGGACAGCTTTTCTCCATTTTCACATTACACAGAAGTTTCATGTGTACTTTTAGCTCAGAATGACTTTTTTTTTTTCCTGCTGCAACTCTATTCCAAATAATACCTTACAATGTAAAGATCCTCATTGAACTGGGGGTAGGAGGAGACCAGTTTTGGTGGGCTTTGGATCAGGCTGGAACTGTTAAGACTGAACATTTTTATGCCTTAGATCCTTTTTTCCTCCTTCACATAGTAGAAAGTTTGCTTAAAGTCAGGAGTTGTCTCTCCCATCTCAGTTTTTGTGTTCAAGGGCCTTTTGTTATTGAGCAGAAGCTCAGGCAGGGTTTGCAAGGGTCCCAGCTCTGTACCATTCATTCAGTACCCTGCGGGAAGCATCCAGAGACTGAGGCCTGAAGGAAGGTGGAAAGACTTTGTGTTTTAAAATGGCACCTTTCACGTGCCTTTTCTAACCCAAATCTACTCCCAGTCTGAGGAGGAAATATCGCTTTGGGAGGCACTCCCTCACCTGGGCCTTGAGGGTGCCCAGCACTGACCCCTCTCCTCAGTAGGGCTGGCTGCCTGGGGCAGGGGCTGCAGGGGGCCATGGTGCCACAGGAGCTCTACCCTGGCATCACACGATGGAGAATAAGCTCCTTCAGAGAAGGCAAACATGTACCTAGCATCAGGGCAGCTAGGCAAAGGATGTACACTCTGGATAAATCGTTTAAAAACACGGGCATTTTGCTCAGATGCAGATTCCTTGTGGGAATGTGAGTTTCACAGAAAAGCAGATGAATTTCAGGCTGTTCTGTCTGCTGAGTTTTTATTAATGATACCTTTGTTCACCATTTCCATGCGAGTGATGTGCTGGTTGAGTGCTTTCGTGGCAGTTCCTGGAAGGCACATTTTCCATACATACACAGCAGAACAATTTATGGAAAAGGCTGGTTTTCTCCTCTAGGTCTCTGTGCTGTGCCCCTAAACCCCCCACCGCATGAATGCCTGTATGCAGATAGCATGTCTGCTGCTGACTGATGGGTGCTGATACCAACCTGTCCTAAAACAAGTGCTTTTCCCCCTTTATTCCAATGAATAACAGAGTAGATGCTGTCAATGTCAATGTCAACAGCAGGGACAGTCCTACCTAATCTATAATTAGAAACATTTCTAGCTCTTAACAGTTGTTCAACAGATATGATTAGTTACTACCTCTATTTTAATAATCCATAATATCAACTGTTGTCAACTTATTTTATCCCCTTGAATATGCTTATGTAGATATTCACCATACCTCCTGCCACTGAATTCCCCCTGTGTTCATTATGTACTCTAAGCCTATAAATAGAAACCAAACAGTAGCAAATAATCACATGCCAAATAATCATTAGTGTTGGATCTCCATCATTTATTTTATTCAGTGCTGCTGAAAGCCTGGGCCAAAGAGCTCAACTCTTCATGGTAGTAGCTTTGTCTGATGAAATGGTGTTGACCCCCTGATTGATGTATGGTGATCTAATATTTATGGTTTCTCTAATGCAGTGATGGAACTAGCATTTCCCTTAGGAGGAATACTTTCTTATGGTTATGCCCCATCTCCTTAGATTGAGTACCTAGCACTTGTTTCTCTCTGCTCTGCTCCATAGGTGGAGCAGATTTACTTTGGTTATATACAGTACATTTACTTGAAAATGCTTTCAAAGTCATATCCATGATTCTTAATCCCTAAAGACTGTTAATTAAAAAAAATTACTCCTTAACATTGCAGCATTACTTTACATGATGTCAATGATTACCTCTGCTATTACTCAGGACAACATCTTGTGTAAACCTGTTTCCCACAGTTAATAAGATAGTAACTCCTGGTCAAGAAGGAGAGTGAGCAATTATTTTAGTCATATTCTTCACTGAATTTAAGCCCTGACATGTATACTTGCTCATGTTGAATACCACTATGGTTATGGTCTTTTATTCAAAGTAAGTATAAACACATATTATTTTAACCAAACACAGAAATCTGGCTAGAACATGTAGTAACTAAGATTCCTGGTCTTGTTATAACCTGTAACAATCACCAACAGTCTGGTTTAATGTTTGCTTTTATGAATATTCTCCCTTCTGCTCACTAGTTGAAATAGAGAGTTCACCCATACTAGTGGTTGCATGTTGATCTACACAAAAGGAGCACGTGTACAGGATTGTACAGAAAAGAAAAAAGCACTCACACATGGTAAAAGATGTTTTTATCTTTTTATACTCAATGCTGCAGTCTCCCACTTCAAGCATCCTCTGACAGAAAGCAAAAGAAAACACTTCACGGAGCAGCTTGCTTCCCTGCAGGGGGACAAAAATCCAACAGAAAGCAGAAGTGGAGCTATTTCTGCACTGCTGAGAGTTAAAGCCTGTTTGTCTCAATTGTCCCTCACTGGAGGAAGTTCTTCTCCATTAAAACTGTCAACCTGATCTTTACATATCCATTAATGGACTCCAGTATAAAGGAAACAGGGATTCTGCACTCTATACCATAACCCTTTTGTCTGAAAAGTCCTGTGCCTGGAATAGCCGGCAGAGCTCCAAGCACAGCACAGCAACACATACTCTTCTGTGTAAAAAATTCCAGTGGACTCAACAAGTATTGTTTGACTTAAACACTTTTCCAGACCTCTGTCCTTTCTCACCCCTCTAAGACTTGAAATAGTCTCACAATCTCAGTGTCAGTTTAGGTTGATAAGTCCTATGTGGCTCTGAACTAACTAGCTACCCACAGGACCAGAGCTACCTAAAGCCTCTTTTAGAGGTCCTGTGCCAAAAAATATCACAAGTAAATTAAAATACATCATTATTCTATATCCCACTGCAGATACTAATAGGCTATTTTAAGTTTATTCTGGTGAAATGTGCTGTAACTTAACCATTTCAGATACCTTGTTTTGTAAAGTCAACAACAGGCTTTTACATCCATGGCTTTGTTACAGGAATCTAGAGCTCTGCTTTCAAAGGAAATAGCTTTAGGCTGCATCACATGCCATACCTCCATATGGCAAACAGTTATAAAACCCTTTTCTTACACATATCCAGGAAAACTCAACATTGCTGTCAAGGCTGACATAACAGTCTGCTTTATCTCCTTAGTGGATGAACAGATTAAAATAGCCTTTTTCTCACAGAATGCTAACACAGTTCTGTTTCTGTATATAAGCCCATGGATTTATTGCAAATCTACTGATAAAACTAGCACTGTAATAAACTCAGCAGACTAGTGATTTAATTTTTTTTCTCTTTAGAACATTTTAGTATACACTTGGTACCTCTCATTTTACATATTTTTTAAAGTTATTTTAGGAAAACAACTGGTTTTCAGTGTACTCCAACATTTTCTAATTTGACAAACACATCAGAAAACAGACATGAACTGAACAATGCTAATTCATGTATTTGGGCTGAATCTGCAAATTAGAGAAGTGAAATTTGAGTTATATATATGCCTTAACTTCTCAGATGTGCATCTAATAATATCATGCCCAAAACAATTGCCAGCTTTTTTGGCAGTGGTAATGTCTAACAAAAAAAGAAAAAGGGGGGTTATTTATGGCAAGCTTTCAGCAGTTTTTATTCTAATTTCTTCTTCAAAAATTCTTCTTTCTCTCTGCTGTAGCTACTGGCAGGTTCTAACTGTTTTCCCACTGCAAATCCAAGTTCAAGATCTGATGTAATTCTGACAACAATAGACCACACCTTTCTGTGGAAAGTTTCTAAGGTGTGGTAACAATTACTGTGTCTTGCACTTGGAGGGATGGGTAAATAAGTAAAATGCAGCTGAATAGGTAAGTGCTAGTATATAACGAACCCAGATTGAGCTCAATTATCTCGTAATGCTTTTCCTGGAGTACGTTAGATCAACATAGGTTTTAAATGTGAGACTCTTCCTTTAACTCTATTCAGCAACTCTTTTCCATTTTCTGATAATTAGTAAATCCTGGCCTAGATTTGCCAGAGCTAGAGCAGAACAAAGGCAGAAGAAGCCTTCCATAAAGCTAGAAGGAAGGTGTACTTTGTCTTGTTTTCTGTCTCAATGCTTGCTTATTGTACTCCTTTCTTTTTTCATTTGTATGTGGGTTTTAGGGGTTACGTTTTTTAAAAAATTACTTAATTTTCCCTAAATATTGAAGCTCATACAATGATACCACGTTCCTAGGCAGTTGTGCTGACCATCACCTCTACATGATTACACCAGATGTAAGTCTGCACACAAAAACCTTGGCTAGCCAGACATCTGAAGCAGGTTGAAATTCAGGAGAAGGTGGGGTGGATGTTGCGTGTCAGATCCGGTATAGTGATGTTTGCATTCTCCTTTATTACTCATGTACTGACTACCCAGAAATCACTTTAAATTCAGATAATTATAACACTGTTCAGCTCTGATATTTTGCTTTTTAATCCTCCTGTATCTTACCTCCATTTACTGAGGTGATACTGTTTTTAAAGAAAGTCAGTTTAAAAATTGTCACAGAAACTGAAGCCGAGCCACCCAGGAAAGTCAAGATGTTCCATTCCCTAAAAACAGCAAGCAGAATAAATATGAAGAACAGATCTGGCAGCACATTTTGCATTTCCCAGTATTATTCACACTGTCAGCATGTTGGAGATAGTAAGAGAAAATAAACTGCTCTGAAATCTCTTTTCATTGCTTCAGAATAGTCTAGTTTTTCTGTGTATTCAAACTTCTCATTATTCAGACAGACACTCCTAATATTTCACCTCCTTTCTTTGTTTATCCATGATAGCATGATTGAGTATATTTCTCACTTACCATGCAAGTAGGTGGTTTGATTTATGCTTTGCTTTCTGAAATAACTTCCTATGATAGGCTCCTTCTTCAAAACACCATCTCCACTGCACTTTTTATACACAGGCATCAGGTTAGGTACAATTCACATAGTCATTTTTCTAATCCCAGAAAAGGGGCAGTCTGGGTAGAACTGAGCAGTACTTACTCAGCACTTACTGAGCTGTCAGCCACAACCTTGATGTAAGAAGCTGATTGAGAGCCATGGAGAGAAAGGAAGAGTCCAATCTTCAAATCTCTTCAATCCTTGTCCTTTTTACTGAAACATTTGGGAATAGAAATACTTGTTCTTCCGGAATAGAACAGAAATCACATTTCTACATGGTCAGGACAAATTGTAAGTTTTTTTAGCTCATGTCAACTTGAGTGTGAACTGACACTTTTACAGATTAAAGTAATAAAATCTCATCCTTCAAACCAATGACTCTTTACTACTAATCACTACATTTTCAACTAATAAATAAAATTAAATAATTGTGTTTTGCATATGTCTGCCCATAGCAATTTCAGGTTGTAAGTAATATTGCTGATGACTTTGCTGTTTTACAGGTCAAAACAGCAGAAATCTTCCATGATATGGTACAAGAATTTCCAAACCATCTAAAAAATATGTACCTTTGTAGATTAAAAGAAGTATTACATTACTTCAGACGAAAAAACTTACTTGACAGCAACTGCTGAAATAAAGCAGTATAAATACAGGGGGACTAGAACACTGCACTTACTACTGGATGCACACTTCTTGATTAGATCTGCTATTTTCCAAGTACATGGATAGTATTTACTTTACAGATTAATTATGCTTGGAGTGAAAACTTTCTGAAAATTTATCTCTAGTTAAATATCTTAAGTTAAATGTCTAAGTTAATTTCAAACTCTTTTCTCTAGTTATTTCATCACATCCTACTGGACCATGTTTTTCTATTACACATCTTTCTGAATTGGTTTTGCTTTGCTTCGTAAATCTTAAGCAATCTCTAGAGGAAGTTCACAGGAAAGGGATTTATCATGTCTTTTCAAATAAAAACGCCTCTCCTAAACTCTGTTGTCATAACAGTCACAAGGACTCCCAGCCCAGTTAGTGTGCATGTTGTAAAAACAAGAAAAATACTGTACTTAAAAGCTTATGAACTTATAAACACAAAGAGACAAAGCAAATTGTAGGCTTTCTTAATTCGAATACCCCACACAGCTTGCCTAGGAAAAGATATGCTCTGCCACAGCTAAGTGCAGAGATCTGTGTGGGAAGCAGATATTGAGATGAAGTATTTTTATTTCACTGCTCTTCATCTTCAGGTGAAACCACTTGACCTTCTTTGTAGGAGGCCACTTTATATTCTTGTGTATAAAATAGGGAAGATGCAAGTTCACTCTGAGTTTGTCATATACAGAGGCTGTTTTGTAATATAACCTCATCAAAACTCTGCATTTGAGGAATGAAAAGAAAAGGTTGTAGTAGTAAGGCAGATTTTTTTTTTTTTTTTCTGATAGAAATACCTAGCAAGTTCATATTGCTTCATCAGTATGAGACAGCTTCTACTTAGTTAGAACTTTTGTAACCCAAGCTATGTTCAGGTTTTTGTTTGCCCTGCAATCTGGAGCCTTTAGCCTATCACAGATCTGGGTTTTTTTTAACATATTAATAGTTAATTACACATTAATAGTTAGATACCTCTGTTCTCTGATCAAGAGAACTAAATTATATATACTACGTGACATCCTGTTTGCTTTAAAAATCTGAGAGCTCTTCATCTCTTTTGCAGTTGTATTTTCAATATTGTCATTATAAAAATGGATATGTATTTCAAAATGGGTCATGTAAAAAATAAAAGAAGACATACCAGCAATTATGCCCCAAGTTATAATCAAAACCTTGAATGTCTGTATTTCAATGTGTTCAGTGGAGCTATAACGACTTCAGTAATACTTTTTATGGTATTCAATGACTAGAAAATATTTTTTTCATATTCATTCTTCATCATTCATTCTTTACATGCTGTAATATTTTATTTTTCAATTTATACTTACAAGTTTCATCTCAGGGGGCTAGTGGTATTTTCACGTATTCATATAAGCTCTTAGTTTCATAAAAGTAATGTCATGAATTCATGAATAATTGTCATCACCCAAGAGGGATGTGAAGCCTACTAAGTTCTTTTTTTAAAAATTGAATAAACCTTATCTCACACCAGGGATTTTCTTGGTTTTAAGTGTCTCCAATTAATTATTGTTACCTAGAAGATTCATAAGCTATCCAGTATTTCCTGGAGAGACACAGAGGCAGAATTCTTTCAGACAAGGACAACCAGAAAATAACATTTGCTCACTACAGATAATGTTTTTCACTGATTGTGTTAACAGCTAATGCTTCTGACATCTTGAATAATTAGAGTCTTGAAAGTACTTAAAATGTTTCTTTTTATCTTACCTTTTTTCTCTCCTCTTCCATGGTGTCATATGAGATCTGACTATGTATCACTGACTTTTTGAAATGTCCTGGATATGATTTGAAGCCAGGCTGTTTTCACATGAAATTATTTTAATGGATTTCAAGTAAGAGGCTCTTACTACATCTACTAAATATGGTGTATGTTAGCTTCACCTTTCAAACTGCCTGAATGCATGAAGTCTCCTGCAAATTTACAGTGTGTATAGTATGAGGTGATACCTAATTTAGTTTATGCTATGGAAGTCTGATCCAGTTCCCATAGAAATAAAAACATTGTGCTGCCTTAATGAAAATTGGATTCAACCCTAAAAGGGTAGGGCTCTGCTTTTATGAACAGAGTGGAGGTTATGAACAGAGTGGGATTGAGTGCACCCTCAGCAAGTTTGCCGATGACACCAAGCTGTGTGGTTTGGTTGATATGCTGGAGGAAAAGGATGCCATCCAGAGGGACCTTGACATGCTTGTGAGGTGGGCTGATGCCAACCTTATGAAGTTTAAGCATGCCAAGTGCAAGGTCCTACACCTGGGTTGGAGCAATCCCAGGCACAGCTACAGGTTGGGCAGAGAAGAGATTCAGAGCAGCCCTGCAGAGAAGGACTTGAGGGTGTTGGTCGATGAGAAAATGAACATGAGCTGGCAGAGTGCGCTCACAGCTCAGAAAGCCAACCGTATCCTGGGCTGCATCAAGAGGAGTGTGACCAGCAGGTCGAAGGAGGTGATCCTGCCCCTCTACTCTGCTCTCATGAGACCTCACTTGGAGTATTGTGTGCAGTTCTGGTGTCCTCAACATAAAAAGGACATGGAACTGTTGGAACAAGTGCAGAGGAGGGCCACGAGGATGATCAGGGGACTGGAGCACCTCCCGTATGGAGACAGGCTGAGAAAGTTGGGGCTGTTGAGCCTGGAGAAGAGAAGGCTGCGTGGAGACCTCAGAGCAGCCTTCCAGTATCTGAAGGGGGCCTACGAGGGTACTGGGGATGGACTCTTCACTAGGGACTGTAGTGACACAGGACAAGGTGTAACGGGTTCAAACTTAAACAGGGGAAGTTTAGATTGGCTATAAGGAAGAAATTCTTTACTGAGATGGTGGTGAGGCACTGGAATGGGTTGCCCAGGGAAGTTGTGAATGCTCCATCCTTGGCAGTGTACAAGGCCAGGTTGGATGAGGCCTTGGGTGACATGGTTTAGTGTGGGGTGTGCCTGCCTATGGCAGGGGGGTTGGAACTAGATGATCTTAAGGTCCTTTCTAACCCTAACTATTCTATGAGTCTACAATTCTATGAATATGGTATTTCTTTCAGTGTTTAAAGGAAGAATGAAAGTTCAGGAATCTCTTAGTAGAGAGAAAGAGAAAAATAAAGACATAGTATCAGTGAGGTCTGCAGAGATAAAATTATATAAATGCTTTCAGATTAATTGTATCATTCTGACAAATTATGCAAAACCATAGTAGCTGTTACAGCCTCAGGTTAAAATCAAGACACAAAATAAAGATATTTTGTGTGATAGAGACTCTACTGCATTTATGAGCATAACATATATTCAGCTCAGCATTTTCATCTTTTTCATTTTATACCCACCTTTATGATCTCATCTTGGTTTCCCACCCTTGCTTTCTTAACAGTCATAAACCTGCTATACTATATGCTTAGGGACTTTGTGAGGTAGTATGGATTCTGCTTGGAGAGTATATGTTTCGATATCTATGGCACACTGCATTAGTGCTACAAGATAGATGGCTTTTTTTTTTCTTTTAACTCATATGCTGCAGCTTTCATATAGTACTTCATGTAGGGATAAGAGTTCCTGGGGGAAAAAAAACCAAACCTTGGCCACCTCAGTAGAGGTCTAGAGGTCTTCCTGTGCTTTGCATACAATGCAAGGGAGAAAACGGTCTTCCTGAAGTTTCTGACATGCTTTTGCTCCCTTGGATCTTCTAGAGGGAAGTGTAGCTGCTGAAAAAGTTGAATTATTCTCTGCCATTAAGACTGTGTGTGACTGGGCATGTTGGGCTAACTGTATTTAGCTATGAAACCCTTTATGGCTTTCACATAGCATGGACCATACTGAAGCTGTTACCACTCAGTGAGTATGAAATGAAGTGGCATTCATTTGTTTCCTTCTTATCTATAGCTCTCTGCAGCATTAATTAATAAGATAATCAGTGTGTATCCAGATCAACCCTGTAACAAAGCTGGCCCTTAAAATGTGAATAATCATCACTTATGAAATGCTGAAGGAGAATCTATGAAAGCTTCTAATACTTTTGTATTTACAAAAGACAGTGCAGAAAACTTATCCAGAATCTGGATTTCTGGAAAATCATGCTTAAAAAAGACTAATAGCCACCATTAGAGAAAATAAAGTTGCTGAAGCTACAGGAATATACATATTAACTTTAGAAGAAATGCAAACAAGGCACTAATAATAAAGACTGAAAAAGGAAACATAGCTGAGATGGATTTGATTAATACATTAAGAATAACAAAATAATCCAAGTACTGTTGAGTGTTAAGTAATCTTGATTATAATCTACTTCTCTAATGCAGACACACATGTTTACCACTGAACAGCTGTGTTAAACTGTGGATAGTGAATAAAATATCCACTACGTCGAACAGTGAATTTATGTATTTATATAATTCTCAATATTAGCAGTCTATTTTAAAAGAAAAGCTAAGGTAATGTAATGTTTTGTATTTAGGGTCTTTTCTATAGTCCACTGGAGTCAGATGCAGTCTCCCACTGAATCCACAGCACTAAACTGAGCCTTATTAATGTTGTGAGATGTTTCGTACTGGAGAGTGTAATTGCTCTCAGGTCTGTCTACCGTCCACTGAAACAGTGCATTTATCATTTTTCGGTAGGTGAGAAAGTGAGTACCAAAATTTTGACTTAAGCTCTCTACCAGGTTTTACAACTCTGTATTGCTGGGAGGTTGTGGAGAGCAGCGATGACCAGGAAAGATTTGCTGCTGCCCAACCCTCAGCAGCCCAATCTCAGCAAAATCAGAAGCAAATGCAAATTGCTCTGAATTCTCCCACTTGCATAAGGCCAATAATGAGTTTTATGCCATGGATATTGTGTGTGATGGAGCCAGGGAACCCACTGGTGCTTCCCAGCTGTGCTGTGTCTTTTGCCCCTCCAAAGGGAGAAGGGTGGCCAACCTGATACTGCTGATTGTGCAGCTCCAAGCATTTGCCTTCTATCTTTAGCAATGGCATGCTGCCAGTTACTGAAGACCCAAAACCCAAATGAACTGCTAAAGGATAAAGAAGGACAAGGTAAGAGCTGACATGAAACATTTGAAACCATACTCTATTTGCAAATTCTTCATATATTTTGCTCAATGAAAATGATTTTTGAAGAGAAAGAGATAATAGCTGTTTATAAAAATGCAGTATTTGTTATCACTGTGAAATAAGAACAAATCCTGGAAAAAGTAAAATTATTTAAATTATGAGAGAGAAAGTTGAACCCCACAGTTGTGACATTTAAAACTGTAAATATGGGAATGAAGCAAACAAGTGAATAATGCCTTTCCACAAAACCCTGCTCATAATAACTAACATTTTCAGTCCCAATTACCATGCTTTATGTTTAATACTATTGCCACATTAAAATATTAATTTCAAGTTTGAAATGTTACAGAAATAACTCCTTACTATCTGGAGGAAAGATGTTAATTTCAAACAAAATTAACTCACCAGTAAAAAATGGCTTGTCTTCTGTTATGGATGGACTGAAAAGAAATAAAGAAGACATTTTACAGAGGTAAACCGATTTGGAGTAGGGGATTATAGAACCTTTCTGGAGGAATCTGCATGTATTATTATTATTATTATTATTATTATTATTATAAATTATATTTTTTCTGTGTTGCATTAAGCCTATCAACTGTGCATCCAGTTTTGGGCAGCAAACATCTGAGTCTTACTAATAAGAAATACTTCGAATATTTGCTCTGCAAAATGCAAAAGCATTTCAAAGGGAATCATTGTACATATGCCCTCATTAAACAACCTATTTTTCAGCTGGAGACATGTCTCATATTTTGAAGTGTTAATATTTAAACCTATTGTTTTCTTATGTTGAAGATATTACCTGCTGATTGAAACAGGGATCCACCTAAACTGGTCAACTTACTTCAAGTCTCTTTAAGATGTCAGCAATCATAAGATGAGACTGGTAATACCTGCCTCCTTCATGCAAGGATGGGGCAAGGTTTACTAGTTCTTTGTAAAGTATAAATGAAGAATATTAATGGTGCAATGTGAGGAAGACCTTCTTCTTCCTCCTAACCTAACGTAAAGTTCACATTTTGCAGTCTGAAGCTGGGGTGCTTCTGCAGTAGCCTATTGATCCACTGATTCACTCAGACATTAAGGTAAAATAAGCAGCACATATCTGAGTATTTGAACATCAAAACCTCTGCTGTAAAGGGTATATTGATGCCAGATTAAGTAGCCCCCATGAAGTTCAGCTTTCACACTACATAATGCATCTCACATATGAGGCAGACCAGCTCTTTTAGAGTTTTTGCTGGTTTGGATGGCTTTCCTCAGCCTGTCAGCACCCTGAAGGGGAAAATGTACTGTGACATTTTTAGGGCTTAACAGATTTTTTTTTAATATTTTTATTATTTTTATATTCATTCTCAGGAAGTATTTGCACAAGATTTTACAAGCATGTTATTTTCCGCTAAGGAGGTATATTTGTTTATACTCAGATTGCTTTTCAGACTTACAGATCTTTTCCAGCTCAACAGTTAAATCTGAATTACATTCCTCATTCCAAGCTTAAGCAGAACAAGCTAATTGCTAAGAGTTTTCATGAACACAGAGCTGTTAATTGCAATTAGAGTATAATATACAGGAAGGCTGACAAATTAAATTTTGTTATCTGGCCTCAATCAACCCACATGGACTGGGGTTGTAAACTTTATGTCCCATCACATGACTTCTTTGCATATTCCTTGATAGTCAGCCTTGAAAGGCACCAGTTATAATCTACAAGCCAAATTAAATTTTCATAACTATTAAACTTTGGTGGTGATTTGCTGAGTGCCCTGTGCTTGATGCTGTCTTTCACCCTGGAGTAATTTCCCTTGATAAACATTGATGAAAATGCAACCAAAGTTAATTGACACAATTTCCCTTTTTCATTCTGAGTGTACTTGGCTCTGTTTCACTCTGCACATGCAGAAAGATCAGTTGTCTTAGAGACGGACTCATTTTGCCTGAGAAAGAAGGCTCCCTGTTAACCACAACATCTTTCCGCAGGCATTTCCATGACAATCTCCTCCAGTCGTCCAGAAGTCTTTTGCCAGCCATTTCTTACTCAAGGACAGCATTAATCTTGTGGTGGAAAACCTTATAAAAATGAAAGCTCTTGTCACTGCTGGCAGTCAAGAAGCATTCCTTCCCTTTCATGCAACCTTGTAACTTCCCCCTGAAAAGAGGCTTCCCAGAAAACAGATATTTATAACTCTGTTTTAACCAGAAATATTTAGGAGTACTTTTTTTGAAAGGTACTTTTTAGAGGTTTAGTTTATCTCTAAGAGATGTGGTATCAGGAGCATGATAATGAAATGACAGAGTTTCCTTCCTAAACAGAATTGATAGCACTGATCTGTCTGATCAAAGCCCGCCCAGTATTTAGTAACGGTAACAGCTTTATTTGCTTCAAAGTAACAGCACCAGTCGCTACATTCCTGAAGGGTTCTACAACGTTTCCTATTGAGACTTCAAAATAGGAAGATAACTTAAAAATATAAAGGTATTTTTTAATGTATAACTTTGTTTATGATAGCATTACACACAGAGAATATTTTCTGCAGGCATGCCTCCAGCTAATGTATTATTTCCTTGCTCAGAGCCCTCCAAGAATTAGAATGTCAATATTGACTTGTATGAAAGCAGCCTCCAGGGCCAAAACGTGATGCTTGTATAGTTGGAAATTCTACAGTAAAAACATCTTAAGCATTTGAGTGTGTTGCTTTATTTTTTTGGAAGTTAAAAAGCATCATCATCAATTAAGAACTTCTAACGTTTCCCTTCTGTTTTTCAGGAAACTTATTACCATGCTCCTAAAGATTCCTGGGTTTCAGCAATTTTTAAAAGCTTCTATACAAAAATTTCTGATTTAGTTCCCTTCCATTTGCCAGGCACTTATTCCTGTTTTCCTTTTTTGCTGTAGATGAAGGAGCCAGCCTGGTTGCCTTTATTTTGCATGAGCAAAACCACACAGAGATATCAGACAAATGAACTTGCTAAGGAACCAACAGAGTCAAAGAGCATCAAGAAAATTTAAGCATTCAGTTCTCTCTGATCTCATCTGTCAGTTCATCGATCACTGCAACTCCACTGAGTTCCTTCTGCTATGGGAATTAAGATGTCTGGGCACCTTGCAACACTGGGCTCATTGTTTGTAAGCTAAGGGAAATCAGCACTGAGGCATTTTTGAGGGAAAAGAAGTACAGTTTCTAAACTGTAAAAATATAGTAAACTGTATAGCTAACTAGTCCATTCCCTATTTACTGGATCTTCTTTTTTGTTGAAGAAGGCACAGGGGTCATCCTCTCTGCCTCAAAGTTTCTAGATCAGGATATAAAGAAAACAGTAGGGCTTGCCTGTCTTGTTCCTCATTTGGTGGAATTCTCCCTCATTTGAGGAGAATTTATGCTTCTTGAGACAGATATTGGGCCATGATTAGATGTATTGCAGTTTAAAAATAGAGAGATGCATACAGAGATGCACACAGAGATCAGTCCATAGGGATTTACCCTACAGCTAGACAGGGAAGTGAAATGTCGGGGGAGCATTTGTACATTTTCAGCAGGCTGTAGTAAAAATTCCACATTATAAAGCACAGAGAAGGAAGCAGAAACCATGTCTTGGGTAGTACATATTCCCAGATGAGCAGGTCGTGCCAGGGATTCTCTACATCCAGGGGATGAGACAGCAGTGAGCAAATGAATGAAAGTGGCAAAATAGTTGTTTGTGTAACTGAGAGATGATCTGTTCCAGATTAGGGTGTGCAGGCATCACCCTCAGAAAGGATCTGCTCCCTTCAGCCTCTCCATACCATTTTCTCCAGAGCACAAACCAAGGGGCCCGCCACTTGTAATCACTTGCATTCAAGGAGTTATTTCTATATCGTATAAACTAAATTAGAGTAAGAAATTACCAGTTTAGCTACCTTGCTGCTCTCTCCAGTCTAAGCTGGAACTTGAGGGTGGGTGCCCTTCCATGCAGCAATACAAGATTTTCTGTTCAGAGATACAAACTTGGTACAGTTTAACAGTGTAACTGGTAAAATACAATAGCCTGATTCAAAACCTCCAGAAGTTAGTAGAGTAACTCCCATGGATTTCAAGGGGAATTTGCTCAACCTCAGTTTTTTCAAACTTATTTAGGTGCCTAATGGGATTTTCAAAAGTACCTTAAAACATTAAGCATCTAGTTGTGCTGAGAGTTAGGCACCTCCTTTTCTTTTCATTAGATTTTCTTTGGAAAATGAGATGTCTGGGTGACAGCTGCATTTCTAGCGATACAAAGATCTCTGAAAATTGGACTCAGCAGTTTTCAGAGAGCACATGGTATGTCAGGAGGTAAACTCAAGAGCACCAGCACTGTAGTCTGCTGGCTGCAGCTCTCTGAAGCTCATCTGATCAGACTTAGACTTTAATGAATTTTCAGTGCATGAGTACATTTTTCTGACATGATTAAAAATAACTGCAAATAAAGATAACAAAACCAACTCATATCCTCTCAATTCCACGTTAAATTTTATGGAAGAAATAACACATTTCTAATTATTATTTGTGGAATTTAAATTTAAGTAAGTTTAAAGCCACTTTAAATTTTGGCTTTACAAGACCAAATTAATTTATTTTTAAGGTCTTTTTTCATTTTCCATTGTAGCTGAAGATATCCTGTGCACTGTATTTATCTCCTATTTATTTATTTTTTAAATCCCTCCTTTAAAACTCTGTATCCTACACTCTCATTTTTCATGAAAATTTATCATGAAAAAAAAGAGGAGCAGACAGAGTTAGGGTAAATGACACTACTTTATTTAGCTTGGCCTCTACGTGGACCTACATATTTGCATATGATTTGTGAGGTTCCTGCTTTTATCCAGGAACAAAATGGTTGCTAAGCAGCAGCATTGCTTTTTAAAAGGCAGAGCCAGGGCCTGATCCTGCACTGGCTTGTTCATGTGGTTACGCCCAAGGAAGGTAACTTATACATACCTTCCACCTATGCACAAATATATCTGTCTCTGTATAACTCACATAGGCATGTACATGTGTGTATATATATATATGTACATACAGAGATAAACAAGAAATTAAGTTTGTGTTCTTGTATGTATTTCTGGGTGCATTGGTACAAATTGACTTAAAAACTGGTATCTGTCCTTTTAAATGAATTAATTGTTGCCTAAACTGTGGTGGTATGAAACTGGTTCACTTATTTTTGCCTCAGTAAAATCCATCATAAAGATCTTGCATCAGGCCTGTTTTTTTTTTGAGTTTCTCACCAGACTTCAAATATAATGGACAGAAGCTTTAAGCAAGCCAGAGAAGTTAATAATATATAAAAGAACTATCAAGTAATGTCTCAGCCTTTCTTGCATTATCATGCCTCTGCCAATATTTTTATAAAAATTACTAATTTGTTGAAATCTATGCAAGTATGTGAGATGCATGAAACTGTAAAAACTTTTGAAGATTTCGCTCATTAATCCTTCACTGAATTTTTGCATTTAATCTTGAACACAGAAGTCAGGAGAGTGCATGCTGTCTCTCGGCTCACAAACCAGACAAAAGGCCTTAGAGGAGACGAGTGCAGATACACAGATTCCACATATTTGCTGTACAACTAGAATATAATATGATATGTGGATATCAGATGATTTTAGGTGTACAAGTGAGGTGACTTCAGTAAATCCTCTCTAAATTGCTGTAAAGCCACTGCTCCCACATAATACCTAGAACCAGTGGGGTTTTAATCTGCAGAGTGCTTTATACACTCCACCTAATTCTCAGCATTGCTCTGGAGAGACAAGTCAAGCATCTGGGTGCTCGTACATCACCTGGGAAGCGGTCAAAGCACTGCAGTGGCTTTTTTAAACCCATAAGAGGGAGTTAGATTGAGGAGAGGCATCATAAATTCCTTGCTTCATGAGCCTAGCAGTAAATAGGCTGGGCTTCAACACATAAAACTAACTCATAAAATTCCCCGGATGTGGCACAGGTTGCCTGCCAAGTGACTTGGGGAGAATTGCATAGTTTATCCACATCTTGTTTTCTTTGTGTATATTATGCAGTGGTCTGGCTAGGCTCTGTAGGTTCCCGGGAGATACTGTGATAACAAACAGGGTGACATGCATGTACCAAATCACTTCATCTCGGGATCACAGCAGGACTACACATGGGCACACTCTTAGATAATTGTTTTCAGATCATTGTGCTCTCTCTTTTCTCCACCACCACCTGCATCTTTGTGACAAATCACATAGTCACTTGCATTAAATGACAGGGAGGTGAGCATTTTCAAGTGTAACCATAATGTCTGACAAAGAACAGGTAACCTCTAAAACAAGCTTCTGTTGCACTGTCTTTCCCTGTTATTTTTATAATAAGAGACTTAGTGAATGGTTGAGAGGACTGCAGCTTCCTTGTACGACTGGATAATTTTCGGGCATCTGTATTGGGTCTGGCTGAGATGGAGTTAATTTTCCACATATATTATTTCTTCAGTATCCTATAACATTGTGTCAATATTAGAATTTAAAACAACTTTGCAACACAGCCTTCCTAGCATATGAAAACTTTGCTTTGCCCAAATCTCTGGTTCTTGGGAAAACTTACTGCTGTTTCTTTTCGGTGTTGAAAAGCAAAATTGATTTAAAGTATATTTTTCAAAAGCTGGTGGGAAGTTAAAAAGAGAAGTCATACACGTGACTCATGGTCCTGGAAACAGCTGTACTGCTTTTGGTGACAAAGGGCTGGGTTTATGCCTTATGTAATTTCGGGAGAATCAATATGCAGCAAATGTACTGAGTCAGAAAGGAATCTGACCCAAAAATACAAAAAACACTACAAGCTGCCTCATATCTAAATGGGTGTTCTTTGTCTCTCCAAATATCTTACTTTCTGTGATGTCCTCAGAAAAGGGTGAGTGATGCATTTGCAGTAGATTGGGCTGCTTGGAAACAAGTATATTCAGAACAGGTTCAAAGTTAACCACTGCTATATCGTAACAACGTAAAAACACTGTTGGCCAATAAAAAGCTGCCAAAACTCCAAGTTGCACCCAGCCTAACAGCCGGCATCTTCATGAAAATAAAATCTGTAGAGCAGCTATCTTCCTCCGAAATTAAATCTTCAGAGATCTCTGTAAGTACTCTCAAAACTGCTCATTTCTACACCTCCAAAGTCCTAAGGAAACTGAACCAGGAATGTTGGTTGTCTCTCAGACACAAATTCTATTTGATACAAAAAATGTTGGATAGTAGAGTAGCCTCTTCTTCAGTACATATTTGAAATGGTTATATTTGTGCCTGGTTGTAGTTTGTTTCCCAATACTCCTAAACAATGTTTTATCCTGTGTTTACTGTTATAGCATTCTGTTCACATATATTGGGTACTGTGCTACTCAAAACTAAAGCAAATCCAAATATCTGAGACATATATTTAGCAACCCCAGACCCATTTATATAGCAGGTATAAGAAATGTCATTAGGCCAATGGTCCATTCTGCCCAGTTTTCTTCCTCCAACAGAAAACGCTGGTTTGGGAGAGCCCATGCGCCTGACCATTTTCTGTGGTCTTTCCTACTACCAAACACTCACAGCTGTGTTTGGGATATTAGAAGATACAACTCTGCCTATTCCCTATAGCTGCTATTTATGTATCTGGCATCCATGAATTTGTCTAAGTCCATTTTAAATTGGCCTCCATCACCTCCCATGGATACAAATTCTAGAATGTTATTGCACGCCATTTAAAGACTTTCTGCAATTAAAGTGTTAAACCTACCTCTTACTTGTTTGAACATATGCTCCCTACTACTGAAGAATTTAGTGAATAACAGTTCATCAGGTACCCACTGCTGCATTACTTTGTACTTTTTTTTGCCTTACTGATAATGAAAGAACTACAAGTAGACACTTCCTATGGCACTGCTTGTTCTTTCTTCTGGTCTTCTTAAATATCAAGCCAGTCATATCTAGGGATACACTGTATATAGTACTGCCATCCTGAGACTGCAGCCCATTGTAGGTGTAAGTCTTGCCAGTCAGTTAATTGGCCATTCCCAAGCTAACTCAATCTGTTGAAACATTCAGGTTGAAAAAAGTCTTCAGGAAAAAAAAAAAAAAAAAAAAAAGGAAAAAAAAAATATTGTTTTTGTCTTAGGTAATTTTATTCTCCTGCATTACTGCATGTCCCAGCAAGTAATTGCATTGGTGTGATGGGAGGAGGGATGAAAAACAATGGTGAGGCCATAGAGGTTGCTCTTCTCAACCACTTGTTTCTTCAGCTGGATTTGCAGAACTACAGCAACAGTGGTTACGTATAATGAAGGGAAACATGCTTGCCATATTTCTGTTTTGCTATCCAGATCATCATGAAAAAACTCTCTCCATTCTTCCTTATGAATGGAAGTACAGATGATTGTAGAATATGTCCCCTTCACTCCTTTTTTTAACCCTAATTTGCAGAACCCCATAACTCTGTGCCTAACAGAGGTATGTGCTGAAGTGCTTGTCTTATCAAACTCTCAAAGTTTCTGCAGTTTTGCTCCCGAAAAAGATGAAAGGTATTCCAAGTGATCCAACAGGCTCTGCAAGGAGCTATTGTAGATTACTACTCTGTTGTAGTGCAGTAGAGTACTGCACAGCAGCACGAAAGGAATCCCTTCTTGTGACAGCTGATATTGTTATCCTTTCCTGTTCTCCTGAAGGGAAAGTTAGTACAGCTGCAGCTTGTATCTCTTCCTCTTTAGCTCATTCTCTGTATTTCACCAGTTTGAATCATGCATCCACTACTGAAATTATAATGTCCAGAGAAGGACACCACCCATCCAAAATCACATGGCAATGACATGCTACTCCTTGAAACCTGCAGTGTATCTGATTCTCATCCAGTACTACTAGTATTACATCATAAAGAGGAGGCAGAAGGTGAAAGATGCAGGATTATTCTGCAGAGCTGACTTTCTTCAATGACACAGATTCAGGATACCTGTTGTCCATATCTAGGAGTAGTTTTTCTGCCTCTAGATATGGCAGCAGCTGCATCCACAGAGCAGGTGGTCTGAGACAGGAGAGCAAGTGTTTCTGCATCTGTCAGTGAGTTTGTGGAGGAATAACATCCAAATTTAGCAGCTGCTTCTCTGACCTAAACTCTGAGTAAGGGAGGGAGGAGGCAGCAAGGAGCTTAGGAGCATGCAGACAGTTCAGAAGTGATTGGTGTTGAGAGGGCTGGTAATAAATGAAGGGCTTTCAGGAAGTGGAACTAGAGGTGTGCCTGGGCATATGCATGGAGACTGGAAAAAATGACTGGGCATAACAGTGAGCTAAGCAAGTCCTAAATTAGGGAGGAGTCAGGACTGGCAAAGTCAAATTCGTCACAACAGTTTGCGGATGAAGGTGAATTTAGTTTGTAGGTGGAGAAGGGTAAAGGAAAATCGCGGGAGGGCTACAGCTGAAAGGGAAGATGCCACAGTGTTAAACAATATCTCCTTCATTCTGCTATTTTGGTTTGGTTTAGTTTTTTAATTCTGAAATTCAGAAATCCTAGAAAGCTTGAGAGTGTTCCCTTCTTTTATTTCCTCCACCAGACTTTTCATTATGATCATGCCATGATCCATTCTTTCAATAAATATAGTTTCCAGTTCTGTCACTGCATTTTTCAAAGAGGTATCTATGAAGTATAAGAAGATACTACAACAATACTTGCAGCTAGCCAGTTATTTAGCCATCAGCTTTCACTGTTGACTTTAAAATACTCAAGTTTTTAATCTTCTCCAACTGATAATACATCTGTCTGGATATTTTCTGCTTAAAACCATGCTGGGTTATTAACATTCATAAGATGGTCCTCTTCTAAATGGCTATATAAAAAAAGAGTATACATGCATGAGTTACATTATCCTTTTCATCACAACAGGACAATAGCTTTAGGGTGAAAGTGTTGATATAGAACTTGGGTGGTCCAAATTTAACTCACAATTTTGATGCATTCTTCCTTTGGAACTTGAACCAACAACAGCCTTTTTGAGCCTCAGTTTCTTTATGAGATCTATAAATCATTATCAGTTTTGGTGGCAGGATCAGATGTTACAGAGGGGAAAACTTCAAGAAAAGTAACTATGGTAGAATTCCAAATAACAAGAGGGTACAACCTTGATTCACTGATGAAAAGGGAATGACTACAAAACCAAAATGGATCTGACTTCTCTTAGAGATTTTAAAATTGTTTTTGTTTTCAACATTGTGGCTGCAAGTTTTATAAATGGTTATGCCGCTTCCTCTTTCCCACAAACATATTTCAGACCTCATTTCTTTATAAGTGAAAGGAAAAGAAAAGGCATCCCATAAAATTACCACACGAGTAAAGCCACTGGTCATTGTTCTCTCTAATGAACAGTCTGCAATTTATCACCTTGGGTTTTGTCAAGTGACATAAAAGCAGACAATAAATATTACTGAAGGAAGGACATACAGAAGACCATAAATGAACACAAGAAAACAAGAGAGATGAACAAAAGGCAAAACTTATGAGATGAAGACAGATTATCAGTCAACTTCTTTTGGGAAAAAACAAGACAACATTTTCAATTTCTTTTCAAAACTTCAGGCCTCAGCAATGCAAAGTGAAAATGTTTCTTTGAACTGATATAAAATGTGCATTTGCTTTCTTTGCTCCAGTAACAACTAGAATTCACAGAAGTTGAATACACAGTATATATTTTGGAGTGGCTGTATGGTTTTCTTTGGTCTGTGTGTCTTATTTGAATATTGCTTGTAGAAAACCACTGATACATTTTTCTTTTTTTCCTAAATATATATAATTTTTAATGTTAGAGACTTGCATGATAATTAAAAATGTAAAACTGTAAGTAAACCATGATACAATTACCTAAGTAATTTGGTACAAATCAACTCACAGGGTTGATCAGATGACTGAAGTAAATGTTACTAAAGGATATTATTTCATACAGCTACCCAAGGGGCCCGTTCTTGTTCCCACAGAGTTCAAAGATAAACATGCTTTTAACTACAATAGGAGTACGAACTTGATGTTGACTTGTAGGGATGACTGAAGATCTTTGAAGCTGGAACAAAATACACATGGCTATCACACATCAGTAATTATCTTGGCACTATAAACATTTATATATCAGCATGTTACAAACTTTTCATCTTATGTATGATAACAAAGTAACTGAGAGCTTATTGTGAGGGCCAAAATACAGTATTTCATCTTAATAAAAATTGAGTTTATTGCAATAACTTCCTCTCCTGAGTGTCCTAGCATGTTAATGTACAACACATAAGGATGGCATTATGAAATGCACATATGCCTATGTATGCTTAAAGAAATAAGCTGTTTATTTTACTGCAGTGTTTGGCCAGATAACAACACTGTTAATACTCAAGTGTAACACAAGGCAAGCTGTAGCAGTTATCATTCTCTGGAATGATAAAGATGGATGGAGCCAGAAAGTGAGATGTATGACCTTATAATGGAATTTGCAGTCCTTGGGAGACCAGATATATTTGACACTGAGTGTACATTACATACTCTTGTTGCATTTAGTTTATTCCCATCAGTACCCATTATGTTGGAATTTTAAATCTCTGCAGTATTTTTGTTTCCTCTCAAGATTGTTGAAGGGACACTGGTGTTGCAGGAAAAGTATTTCTTGCTTTAAACATGCTCCTTTACAATTTCCCCCTATGCTGCTCTATCTTCCACAAGCCTTTCAATGCTCATCCTATTTACACTTGTGTGCATGTCTTCAAAGTGCATGGTTATTTTGATTATGCAGATTTTCTGTGACTGCATTACAAGGTGTTGGCAACCTAAGGTTGCTTCTGTGCATGAACTGGCTCTTGATTAAATCAATATGTGGGCTGACTAGCTCTAAAACAAGACCACTTTGTTCCTCTTTACTTGTGTTTAAATTGAATATTCTCATTAAGAAAAAAATTGCAGTTACCTGTGTCTTTTTGTTTTAATGGTGACAATTTCCCTAAGTATAAACATGTCACGCTACAGATATTAAATGTGAACATCTCCCATTTAAACTGTTAGGGATTTGCTTCTATTAGCATTGCAAACAGAAGCTATCAGCTAAAAATGAAAAAAGAAAAAGAAAAAAAAAAAAGGCTGGAAACAATGACCTGCTCAGTTTTCAAAGAAAGCATGCAAGCTGGAGAGCCTTAGCTGCCTTAGTCATAATTTTGGCCCAACCATTAAAATGAATCCCACTGCAATAAGGAGAATAATGTAGTCCTTCT
The DNA here is from genome assembly GCF_963264785.1 of Psittacula echo. Classification (NCBI taxonomy): domain Eukaryota; kingdom Metazoa; phylum Chordata; class Aves; order Psittaciformes; family Psittacidae; genus Psittacula; species Psittacula echo. Next base: position 25,836,339 of record NC_137740.1, on the reverse strand, counting down.
AGCCACAAGCTATTGTAGCATTCTTTACATAGCCCTTATCCACTATATCCTTTCCAGTTAGCCCTAGCCACCTCAAGGCTCCAAGGAGAGGAGAGAGATACTCAAGACAAAGGCAGTTACCACCCTGCAGAATGGAGGAGCTGTAGGCAGCAAAGATCCAGCCCCCATGCAGATCTCAGAAGGGAGTGTTTGGGTTGATACACTAGAATTGCCAAAGTTACAGTTAGGGCTGCACTGGAAGCAGTTCAGTATGGCTCAGCACAACCAGCTGTTAAAATCACAGACAGTTCTCCAACCTGCTCTTAAATGTCATTCCTATCATTTGCTTTCTGCTGCAGCTCCCTCTCTATTCTCTCCCAGGTATTTCATCCGTAGAATAGTGTGTAGTGTGCCATGCATTGGACACACACCATACACACATGCAGAACACCAACAAAAATTCTGATGAGTGCAGATTGCCCTGATTTTTATTTTAATGTATTCTCTCTAGATTCAAGAATTAGGAAACTTAGTTTCTGTCAGTGTTGCCAGTTTTCGCACTTTTGTGATCTCAGACAAATCAGACAGTTCTCTTCATGCAGTCCGCTCATCTGTAAAAACAAACAACTACAAAAAGCAAAGCATAAATATAAAATAGTTATCTCCTTCTACACATTTCTATGCTGCTGAATTAATTTACATACAGTTTGAAGGTCTTCAAACAGAAAGTGCTACAGAATTGCTAAGTAACGCAAGTCACATGAAAGTAATCATTTCAAGACAAACTCTAACAGCTAAACTCTACCTTTGGTTCAAAGAGATTTTACTTCTGTGGAAGTGTTCCTCAGTCCTATCTAAACCTACAGTCTATGCAAAGCCATTGTAGGACTTGTCAATGTTTTCAGAAAGAAATCCTTCCAACAAAAGAGACATGTCAGAGATGTTAAACAAAAAAGCCCTACGTTGAATGAACTCATTGGAAATCAAAGAGGATCTACATGTAAGAGGGTTAGTTTTTCAGACACTATCAAGCTGCAGCATAATACAGGGTGAGGACAGTTATAAATTTCTGTGGTTTTTTTTTTTGAAGTAAAGGGTTAGTTTTTAAGATTAATTTATTGCTCTTGATTAAGAACCAATAGAGTTCATCTTTGTCTTGTTCCTATGCACATCTGAAAAACAATCCTAAAGGAGGCTTTCTCATTAACCTTCTGCCTTCCTGCTAGCAGGGATATACAATGGGAATAGCTTTCCTTTCACAGGACATAAAGGTTTTCTATGTTTTTCTTCTTCTTTTTTTTTTTTTTTTTTAATTAAGATAGTCATTACATTATTGTGCCTAAAACATACAAGCAGAGTTAAAGTGCCTTTAGAAATGATGCTACTCTTCTGCTTGTGCAGAGATTTACAAATGCATAGTCCAACACAAATCAAATTTCTCATTAGTTTAAGATGTTAGCATAAATTAAAAAAAAAAATAAAATAAAATTGAAGGCCACTGGGATTTTCCTGCAAATCTGAAAAAAAAAAGAATGTGGCTTGAAAAAGAAAAAACAAACAAAAACACAACACTGAAACAGGAGCTTTGGAACTGCTAGTATAAATCTTTCGCCATTGCCTAGAACATTAAACGGGGCATTTAATTCTCTTTCATTTTCCCAGAAAAGCAGATAATTCACTACCTGGTCATTCCTTCACTCACAGATTTCCATGTTATTTTGAACGATAAACTGTCTTTGAGATGGAGATGACAGTGTATTCCTCACAGCCACAGGAATGAAAGCAGTCTGTCCTGGAGAGCACACATGATCTCCCAATCTGTTAGGATGGTGCTGTGCCTGTTACCAATGTTGTATTCTAGTGTTTCTAATTACAGTCATCACTTAACGACGAGATTAGGGATACAAAATTCTGCAGAACCATAAGTGACAAATCACTGGCAAGAAGCAGCCTTTCCCAGTTGCAGTAGCATAACAGGAGTCACTGGGTCTTTAGCACAAGGGATTTACATATCTCCCTTTCATTCACCTGCATGACCCCACACTAACACAGACTTTTTTTAATTAGAGGCAATTTGGTGTTTGTTTGTTTTCCAGAGATTTCCTAGCAATATTATTCTTAATATTTGAAAAAAAAAAAATTATTATAACTGAAAATTTCTTTTTTTTTTTTTTTTTTTTTTTTTTTTTTTTATGTTCTGATTTTTCATTAGGACCAGAGTGAAAGTAATGATGTAGTTGGGGGGGGAGGGTGGGGTGGTGGTGAAAAAAAAAAGAAGAAAAAGCAAATTGAGAGCTACTGGACTGCAGAGCAGGCAAGAAACATATTTTGTGAATGCAACACCCAAGACAAATAGTACAAAGTTCTTACTTGGATGCACAGTCAGAAGCTGGCAGAAAGCTTAAGGGTCACAAAGGCAAACAATTTAAGAGCAAACTGTTTTACAGCCTTTTATTGTAACACTCTGAACAGGATGTTTCAGCCAAAGAAACTATTATCCTTATGGAAGCAAGAAAGACATACAGGTGTACCGAACAAGTCAGTGTTTTTACAATGAATAAGTAGGATATATTTGCGAATATCACCAGCCAGCAACCATAAATTAATACAGCTGGAAATCATGGGAGCATTCGTTTAATTTAAATTAGTCTCCAGTCCTAAAGAATCAAAAAAACCCCTTCCAGTTCTACAAGAAAGCCATGAACTTGATACTTTTTTTAAAGATTGATTCCTGATCAGAAGCCCTTGAGCACACATAGTCCAAAGGATCAGGCTTTAAGGAAGTCTCCTTACAGTGTCTTCTCTTTTGATTTGTTTGCTCAGAGAATGATAGGACAGATACTGCTTTGTGAACGTGATTATGCAGTTTACAGACACACATCCATACTTTCAAATTGGTGTTACGTCTGGGTTAAATACTGTTACAACTGTCCCAGCCAAAGTAAAAATAATTTGTAACATAAATAAAGATAGTATATCCATGCACTCTGCTAAGAGTTGCCTGGTGAGAATTATCTTGAAAGCATTATAAAAGCTATAATTTTTCAAAAATTGTAGCTATTTTCTCTATGCAAGATGTATTTGCAGCTGAGAGCTCCCATGAGGCTTCATCCTGAAAGCTGTGTCTTTGAGATTGCAGGATTGATCCTTCAAGGACAGGTAGTCAGGAAAAGGTTGGGGTTTTTTTTAAGACATTAACTAGCAGCTCTGTCAGAATCCTCTGTACGTTTCCTATGGACTTAATCCAATTGAATTAATAAAAAAAGACTTCTGTTTGCTTAATGGAAATGAGACAAGACATAATTTATAACCTTGGTGTGAAAGACAGCCTCTGGCTTTCTGTCCAACACAAAACTATTTGAAATCAAGAAAAGTCACTGTAGTGGAAGAGTAGTGTCTTCTGAAATGAAGAAAAAAAGTTGTTTACATTGTTTAAGAAAGATGAACAGACACTTGAGAGAGAACCTGCCTTTAAAATTTAAGCCCACAGCTATTAAAATTGGGTCTTTAAATACTCTTTCATACTACATGTAAATTTCCTACAATCTTTGTTCCTAGGTGAAGAATTCATCCAAGATTATCATTGCTTTGTCCAAGAATAAGGGAAGGAAAGGAGATGACTGCCCTCCTCAGAGTAGCTCTTACCAGACAGCCAGATGGCAAGCGATGTGCCAGAATTTACAGGAAAGAGTCCAACAAAGATTATTAATTCCAACACAGCCTCTACACCCCAAACACCATTAAAATGTCACTGCTAAGGACTCTGAGAACCAAGGCACCAACAAAACATATTCCACAGAAAGATTTCTGTAACCTTAATGAATTATTGAAAACCCTTCCAAAATGCAGTGAGGAAAAATACGGAATGAGCAGATCAGTATATGTGATAATTATGAAGAATACAAATAGCCTTTAACTGCAACGTATCTATAAATATCTATATATGCAATACATATATATAATAAATGATATTTCTCTAAATTGTATTTGGTTTCACAAAACATTTTGTTCATTCAGAAAAAAACAATTTTCTTTTTAGAAGGAAACCGTGAACCAAATCCTTGGCTGGTAGCATACTTCACTGAGCTATACTAATCTGTGTCCAAACAGAAATGCTACGTGAAGCTACATGAAGATTTAAAGAAATTGCGGAGTGGCTTAGGTGAAAAAAGGTCGTGTTCTTACTTCTAGCACCAACATATTTCTTTTACATTTTCTCCACTTTTAGTGCAGCAATCCAAGCCACATATTTTGCTCTCACCAAATGTAGTATTTCCCCCTCTCAGGTAGTCTTCATGACTAAGCTTTGGTGGAGGCAGAGTTTGATGTTATGACATTAAGCCCTTGCAATATCCAGAGTTAACAAATTCAACCTTTTCTTTAGACATTAGATATTTAGATGAGACAGGGGGAGTCCATTATAATGAGACAGGGCCCAGCAGAAAAGCCACATCAGAGTCAGGGTCACCTACAAAATGCCTGACTTAGGAGTAACATACTATTTGGAAGACAAGCAAGAAGGCTTTCCAGGAGAGGGCTTTCCATTCATTAATTGGGAAGACTGTATTTTCTGTGGTGGGAGACAAAAGGTATGCAGAACATCCAGAGCCTCCACAAGCGCAACTTTATTATTTATTTAGTTTTTTTTAAATACAGTGTTGTTAGATGAGTGATTTTGTTAAGGAAGTGTTCTTGACGTTTCACAAACACTGTTACAAGGAAGGACAGTTGTCAAACCAGGAGATCTAAAACCCTAATGAGCATCACTGCTCTGGTGGCTGCAGATGTTCTAATTAGTTTTTCTGGTTCAGCTCCCAGTGATTTAACTGTGTAGTATCAACCCAATCCCACCTTTCAATAAAATGTTCTTCAGAAATAAATTAAGGTTTAGAATAAGTTTCATTGGGAAGTATTGCAAAATATCTAGCAAATTGAAATTCGGGTATTTGCATGTTACAGAAGACTTTTCCATCGTCACAGGAAATACAGTCTCATCTCAGCTGCAACAATGGTGTTTTCATGATGTAAACCAATTTCATGTTGATTACAAAGCAAGAAGCAGATAAAAAAAACCCTTCTTTTTTCAGTGGGAAGTGAATTTGGGTGATTGGAATGCAACCAGCTCAAATGAGACTCTGCCTGAGCTCCCAGCTTTGCCATAGTTCACAAAATCCAAAATGTGTTCCCTGTCATAGCGATCTATGTGAAAAGAACTGGAAACACCCATCTGTTAACTCTGTGCTGTCAGGAAGATGCTACGCTTGCTCTCTGATATCACTTGCAGTGGCCAATAATGAAAATTGATGGTGATTCATACAGATATCTCCTTTCCTAAGAATATTTAAACAGCAGCTTGCGTAATCCTGAGATTTACTTAATTAAGAAACATCCTGAGCACTGTTTTATTTGATCATAGTTCCTGTCTCTTGCCTTCACCTCCCTCTCAGCTTTACCACAATGCCTTTCATTTAATGCCTTTCATTAGCAAGGCCCTAAATAAGAAGGTTCATTCAAAAAGAAAGCAGAGAGTGGAAAGGTAGGCACTGAGGTGTGGCTAGTGATTTAAAAACCAAAAGGAGAAGGGAGTGGAAATGTATCAGGGAGAGGTGGGACGCTGAGACAGTCCTGTTTACCTCCGGCAAAAAGGGAAGCTGAAGGCAGGGGCTCAGCTGCAGCATGGGCACTGTGCTATCATATATGTCTCCAGAGACGGAGGGATTCATGTAGGTGAGGAATATACCTAAAGCTTAATGCCTCTGCTAGCTTCTGGTGAGACAAGACCACTAATTTTAAGCATTTTGAAGCACTTTCTGCTTGAAACCTCAGTATCATCCAACTTCAGTGTTTTGAAATATGCTTCTTCAGTGAGATTCTTGAAGAATGTTGAGAAATGGTGTATGACATATATGATAATATTTACCATTTGACAGCTGAGATGCTAAAGCTGTATCTAACATAATCTCCTACAGGTCTCTCTGTTTCTGACCAAGGCAGCCTCTGAATAAGGAGAAAGCACACAGGGAAATGTACCACTGCCTTCCAGGTGACCTTGGCATTTTAAATCAGGAAGCAAGCAAGAAACCTCGGACTTCATCCAGCTCTAGCTTGTTTTATTACAATATTGCAGCAGCACTCAGGGCCCCAGCCAGGAATCAGAAACCCATTACACTGTTTAGCATGCAAGTGTATAACTAACAGACTTCAAACACCCCTTATTTATCAGCAGTGATGCTTTAAAACAACTTTGCCCGGCAAGACAGGATTTATTGTGAAAAAGGGTGAGATGGAATTGTTCATCCAGAAATGCCTTCTCCAGAAGGATTCAGGGGTGCTGGAGCCAGAGGCAGGATGGAGCACAGTCTAGCCGCCCGTGCACACAGGACAGGCTGCGCATTAAATATGGTAATTTTTGATTAGCCAGATATGACTCCTTGAACCACAGTTCTGAGCAGTGAGGAAGCCATCGCCGAGGAGAAAAGGCAACACTAGTTTATTAAACCAGACTGAACCGGCAGTAACGAAGGCGGCGGTGGTTACTCGCAGCCACGTGGCCCCGCGCGGCACGGGCGGCTCAGTTCCAGCGCCTCCCGAGCCGGCACATTCTTCCCCTCAGCCGCACCGAGCCCTTCCAGGCCCGTCCCGTTCTCCCGCCCCGAGGTCGCCAGTAACGGGGCCGCCAACGACGGCTCCCTCAGGAAGGCGGGCCGCGTACGCAGCGCCCCCTTCCGCCCCTCCACCGTCCACCGACCCACTTCGGCAGCGGAGGGAGGGGCGCGGCCGGACTTATTTCTCGGCGGAGCGATGCCGCCCTCTTGAGCCTGCCGGTCGCCCCGCCGGAGGCGGAGGGTTACGGGGCGCAGTGCTGCGTCGGCGTAGGCGGTGTGGCTTCAGCTGTCGCGGCGGCTACCTGGGTGTCGTGCTTGTGCTTGCCACCTCCGCTGCGGTTCGCTCCCGCCGCCCCGCCAGTAGCTCTGCGCCTAGTTCCGCTGTCTCTGCGCTCTCCGCTACCGCTTCCCGGCGGGCTGGGGCTGCGTCTGCGTCTTCGTCTTCGCGTCGGCTTCCTCCTTAGCCTGGAGGCTCCCAATATGTACAGCATCGTCTGTGCTGAGAGGCACCAGGTACGGCGGGACACCCCGGACGGCCGGCCCAGACGCGGCCCGCACCGGCTGTGAGGGGACGGGAGGCGGTATGGGGGGACAGCGGGCACTGTGGGGCCGGGGGCAGCTGGCGCTGCGCCGCCACGGCCCCGCTGCTCTTTGTTCGCCGCTCGGCGCAAGGGTGGCGGCGGCCCAAGGCTGCCGGCGGGTGGGGCGGGCCCCACGGTGGCGGGCCTGGCCCGCCGCACCGTGCCCTCTCCGCGCCCTCGGGGGGGGGGGGGCGGGGAACGCGAGTCCGGCTGGCTCCGCGGCTTTTTGTTGCTTATTTGGGCCCGTTTCTCAAGGGCTGGCCACATTTCTAAGTTGCCGTGCTCTTCAAGGCGAAGTTGTGTGAATGCTCTGAGTGGTGTGAGATGGATCCCCTCACAGCTACCTGCCTTCGTCCCACGGGGTGTACCGCGAGGGGAAGTCGGCGTTGCTGCCGTTTCCCCGCATGGGCACCGGCAGCTGGTTGGGAATGCCGTGTAGCTCCCAGGCCGGAAATTCAGATGTTCCTCATGCGGGTGGTTACTGTTCCAAGGTCAGGCGTTGCCTGCGCGCCTTTCCAAGCCACGTAGTGGCACCTTCCTTAAACCCTTTATAGTAAGGGTAGGAGGGGGTAATGGGAGAAAGTGGCAGAAATCCTGGACTTTGGAAAAAATAGTTGTTTTGGGCTGAAGAACATGTGCAGACAGCTGGTTGCCAATGTCATGGTCCTCCCTGCCATCTATACCAGTTCTAGGAAGTAGGCGATAACACAGTGAAAACAGTGGATGTCAGTCCACCTGAATGCTTCTGGAGAAAGGTGATGAGTATGAATTCCCAGAAGGGGGTTGGGGGGGGGGGGGCGGGGGAGGAGGGAAGGAAGAGGTACAGTATTTTTGCCTGCATACACAGAGTTTGAGCTCGTTTTTAGAATTTTTCAGAGGTGTTTCAAGGTAGAAAATATCTTTTAATGGGCATCTTCACTGCTCCTTCACCTGGGGTTCCCATAGACATAAAACCTGAATTGGTTACAGTTTTATGCAGGGTGGAAAACTGTTGATGAAGTGAGAGGTGAGGCATCTGAGTTATTTAAAAAGGAGAAGAATAGCAAAACTGAGTGGTGGTAGATTAGTGGAAATTCAGTACCATTTCAGTCACTTTCCTTGTTTGTTGTGAAAGGGAGGATTTTTTTTATTATTATTTTCCACTGATGGGTGTGTAGACACCACATTTATTCTCTTCTGGTAAGAAACCAGGCAGGATGTGGTGCTTTGATGGTGAGATGGGTTTAATTTTAGAAAGCAGATTTTGTAGCCACAAGCCTAACTCTTGGAGCAGAGAATGCAACAGTCAGGGAATACTTTCCAGTTAGGAAATGGTACTTTAGCTACTGTAAATAATTTTGTTTGTCTAACTTTATTTTCTTCAGCTAAGTTCTTAAGGAGCAGGAGATGGTAAGATGGGCAAAACCTGCCCAGAATGGGGGGTGTGAGACAACACTGACACAAACAAAAATCCACCAGTTTGGTGGTTGTGTGACAGAGGTTTGAAGAAGGTGTGTTAGTAGAAAAACAAACAGAAAAAAAAAGGGGGGGGGAGGGAAAGAGCTCAGATTTTAAGAGTGCATATGAAGCAGAAGGCAGAAAAAGAGGTATATATAAAGACTATGACGACACCAACAAAAAAGTACTACGTGGGAAAGGAGAAGAGGAAACGGAACCAGTATGGAAAAGTGGTGTAATGAGCAGTAGTAAGACTCGGTGAAACAAAAACGCAGTATCAAAAGAAGAGGGTTGGGAGGGGAAGGGATAGCATTGGAAGCTGTACTGAATGGGCATGTGGTGTGCTACAGGTCAGAGTTGTAGTTGGAACAGCAGTAACATTCAAACATGAAACCTGCTTCTCAATTTTTTTTAAGTCGACATACACAGATGTGTGTTTGATAGATCTTTCTAGACTTGCTTTCTATGGAGGATAGTCCAAGAATTACATCTTCTTGGACTGCATCTAAAAGATTTTGAAAGATGTTCGTAGTTCTTCTTCCTTCCCCTTCAATTCTTAACCAGTGATAGCAAATACACTTTCCCTCTCCCCTCATGGTTGAGGTGGGAGAACAACTAAGCCTTGAAGTGAAATAGAACAGTTTTGTTTACAAGTCACAGTTATCAATGAGACTAAATCTTTAGTGGATAACAGTTGAAAAGTGAATATGCGAAACAAAAGTTGTATAAATTCTGTGAGTCTTTCAATCACTGGTGTAAAGAAGGTGAGCCTGTTTAGTGGTGTAAAGTATGTTGTTATATGTCTTGGTCCATGGTGTTTATCTAGAATGCAAATCTGGACATGAAAAGATTGTGTGTTTTTACCATAAATAAATGCTAATGTATAAAAGAGAAATTTTGAGGATGCCTGGTTTTATCTTCTGATAGAAGTAACGGATTATGAGTAGTTGTAATTGTGACCTACGTTTCTTCTGAACTGGGCCACGAAAAGCCAGAAAGTCCACAGCAACTAAAAAGCACAAAGTGTGTTAAAAGTATCTCCCCTTGTTGATCTATTACTTGTGAGTTGAAGAGATACCAACCTTTATCTGACAAAAAAGTTTGGGCAGAATTGGTACAAAGCAAGGCTTTTGTTTACTTTTATAATGAAATACTACACATGGAAAGTACCAATGGACTATATTAAAGACGAGAGTTATCAGATGGGAGGAAAAACAAATACTACCTGTGGTGTTAGGTCATGGCCAAGGTGACTTTTGCCTTAGTATGTGGCTCTGGGACCTGTTGTCTTGGCATCTCACCTGAGACCACAGCTCATGTGTCTCCTGAAAGTGGCTCTGCAGTGGAGAGTCCTAGGGCAGGTTTTAGATCTCGGAAAAATTCAACAGTAAATCATCTTGTGGCAGGTTTCTTAAATGTCGAAATGTTTTCTGCAGTAAACAGCTGTTCAAAAAAAATCGCAATGAACACATCCTAAGTTTTAAACACATTAATAATTAATGTGTTTAAACATGAAATATAACAATTTAAAGTGTATTAATCATGACATTTACTTGCCCTTATAACAGAGCTAATCATATTTCAATAGTATTTGCAAGATATGTGTAAGAGGATAGCATAGTGAACGATGAGAAGACTTAGTATCGTTATTTAGGTGAATCTTCTTAAATGTACCTCTAAATGTATATACAGTGAAATGGAAAGATGAGCTTAAAGGGAGAAAAATCCTCTTCTGGAAGTCAGTTATATGTAGTGAATTTATCTCTGAGTATATTATGAGCCATGACTCTTTCATGGTCCAGAGGTACATACATATAGCAAGTGAAAATATCAGTCTGTGGATAACAGTGTTTAGGAAACACAGTTATGTTTAAATCAAGCAACTGGCCAGACATTTGAGTACTGCATTCCTTTAGTTGAGTACAGCTGTTATCAGTGCAACGCACTACATGAATGCTTCATGGCTTCTGGCCTGTCTCAGTCCTTTGCATTGTTAATGCCTAACATGATTTTACACCTAGCTTTCTTTACAGTGAGGGTAGTAAAATACTGGCACAGGTTGCCCAGAGAGGTGGTGGATGTGCCGTCCTTTGAGACATTCAAGGCCAGGTAGGATGTGGTTCTGGGCAACCTGATCTAGTTGAAGATGTCCCTGCTCATTGCAGAGGGGTTGGACTAGATGACCTTTGAAGGTCCCTTCCAGCCTAGACTATTCTGTGATTCTATGATCAACTCTTGATTGAAGGTGGCTCAACAGGAGTATCAGTCTTAAATATTAAAACTAGAATGAAAATCCGAAGTTTATATATCACACTTATTTTTTGCTTTATTTTAAAAAATAAATACAGGAAATAGACCTGCTCTCCGGAATTTTCTGAAATGGAATGTGTTGTTTCCATTCTGGAATGCTAATTCTCTAGCTTTAGCATGTTTAAATAAGCATGTTTTGATTGAGCTTGAAAACTAATGATTTCAGAGGCATCAGACTTCATACTTTGTTTGGCAGTGATCTGTAAACATCATACTTGGTTTAAAAATGTAAAACCCAGGAAAATTACTAAAAAAGCAGCTGGCAGTTCTTGATGTGGTGAGCTAGAAGGGATTATCAGCAAGGGGGCGGGGGGAGGTAATTGCAAAGTGAGTTAGAGTTTTGAAGTAATTTTAAGAAAGGAGTTTGTTTGCCATACTTGTTTATAACCTTTAATGCAGAAAAAAATGCAGCATTCTTGGCTTTTCATTGAATTTTGGCTTATTGTCTGGCTCTTGTTTTGGCAGTATATACCAAACTAAACAGAATGCACAAAGTAATGAATATGCTTGTGCTATTTAATGCTATTTTGAGTAGGAATATTAGCTATGGGTCACATGTAACAGTACTGAAACTTTTTGGCAATAACTAAGACACTCAAATTCTTAGATACTCACATTGGACAACATGATTAGGTGCATGAACGCAGGATGTGTGGGATTGACTTCATGCACAAAGGAGGGCTTTAAAAGACAAATCTTCCATTTCAATCCAGAATTATTTTGGATGTCTTTTTTAGGTCTTGAAGGTTGTAAGCAAGTACATCAGGCAAAGTTAAAACACTGCACTTGTTCTTCTGTTACAGCAGAATGTGACAAAACATGCCCAGAGATGTAAACTGCAAGAATGATTCTGGAATTTAGTTGAAATTGTTGGAATAATTGTCATGTAACTCAGTGTTTCAGTTGAGGTGAATCTTTGGGGAAAGTGCGGACATGAGACTGTTTCTGGTTTTGAGAAGTGAAACTTCTTTAGAAACTGGAATGGTTATACCAGTTGTACCAACAAGAAAAATATTGACTTCCAAATGCTTAGTTAAATATTTAGTAAACAGAACTTGGTTTCAGTTTCATGACTTGCCTGTAGGATTATAAAAAGAATATATATTTAATCCATGAGATTATTATTTTTTTTCCTAGCAAAGTATGCTGACATTAAAGTATGTTGTAGAAAGTTGTAATCCCCAGGGTACTGTTCCTATAGTCCGTCCTACATTTCAGGGGTACTAAATCCAGACAGACACCACTGTTGCTCTGGAGCAGTTGTTTCCTTTGTACGTGTTGTGTCTGTTCTAGTAGCCAAACTTAATATTAATTCTTTGTACAAGGTACTTTCAGCATTGCAAGAAGCTGTTAAGGATAGAAGCAGTTTTCTGATAGACCTGGTATATAGTGGGATAATGCCCCCTGCAGCTCTTGACAATCAGCCTCCTGCTTGAGCTGCTGATCTACTTCCAGACCAAGGGCAGTGCAATTCCTGCCAAAATGATCCCCACATGTAAGCGCTGGCCAGGCAGTAGGGTCATGAGGCTGACTTTTCATTTTTGACGAGGAGAAAAGAGCTGCACCTCTTCTTAGGAAACCTGATTCCCAGTGTGGCATTCATTCTGCAGATACAAATATAGGTTTGAAACTGCAGTGGGAAACTCAAGTGGATGAAGTGATTGATGTTTTCGTGAGGTGGCATCAGGGTCATGGAAAGTTCCAGAGTGGGTGTTTGTTGCCTGTTCCCTCCCCACTGCTGCTGCTCCTCCTCTTCTCTCCTCCACCCAAAAAAACCCAGCATAAACAGCCCATCTGCAGAATCCCAGCAAAGCTACTCCAGTTGCAGAACTTGACCAGAACATAACAGTGTCTGTTTGCAGGGTAGGAAAGAGACTTTTTTTTTTTTTTTTTTCTCCAAAAAAGTTATCATTGAAATAGTGATTTCTGACTTTATAAGGGTTTTTTTTTTTTTTTTTTAATTTGGAAGTACTGGAGATATGCTTAGTCATTTCAGACATGTCCTTAATCCATCTCCAGTCCATTTTAGGCATTCAGCAGAAGAAGGATATAAGTAGATGGGTACAGGAAAAGCAAAAGGTAAGAGGCATGTGGATTGGTTTCTTTTTTTAAAATGTAGTAATTTTTTGTTGTGTTACTTAAGAGTTATCTACTATTGTAAGCAGCAATAATGATCTGGATATAGGAAGTGCTGAAGATTAGAGTTGTTAAGGAATTATCTAAAAATGGAATTCAGCTGTTAGAACTTTTTCTCTAAGCACAAATTTAGCCACTTTTGTCTCTGTGGGTATAAAATTGGTGTGGTTGACTTCTCATTAGGCACAAGAATGTATTGGTGTCAATAGCGAATTTTCAGGCTTTTTTCTGGGGGGTGTGTGTGTGTGAAGAAAACCATGTTTGTTTGGGCCAGGAACTTCTATTTAAGACAATATTAAAGTTTCACCTGAAATACATGATAGTATTCTCTACTGTCCTTTTACTTTATGCCTTCTCTTTTATTGCAGGTTATGATGCATGATTATCACAGAAGAAATTCATGTCTATAGCTTTTAAGGACTTTATTACATCATCTTCAAGCCTGATAGTTTTGGAATCCATATTGCATCTTCAAAGACGCATGTGCAAAGACACATCTGCTTTTGCATTTCAACAAACATCTTCCCTGTTAAAAGATACTGAAATTAAAGTGCTCTGTTTAACAAAGTAATACCATTATATTAAGATCTCCCAGTTAAAATTTTACTATCATACATTTGCTAGGTAAGTTGATACTGTTAGCTGTGTATAAAATAGTTAATACTTTTTCTAAAGTTCTGGACTTTAAAACCTTTCTAAACTAAAACACAACAAAAGAAAGTGTATACAAGTGGATAATGATCTTTGTAAGTAATATTATTGTTGCCATTTTAGGGTCAAATGCTTTCAGTAGTAAGTGAATTTAAAATAAATGGATTAACACTAGAACTGGGATGGGGGATGGTGTTGCCATTTTTGCTACTGATTTTTGCTCTCCTCTTTTTCTGTTTTGGGGTTTTCTTGTTTAGTCTCATCTTAAGAATTTTCTTAGACTTCAGGTGGAAATCATTGCTGGTAACATTATTAGTATCCTACGTGTACTTTCCTTTTAAAATGTTGATGAAAGTATACTTTTGCATATATTAGCAAAAAAAGAAAATCTGCCAAATCTGGTCTTTGTTGAGGGGAATGAAGCTTCTTGTGTAATCCAGTGGTTTTCAGCTGGCTCCTATGGAGATAGCAGAGATTCAGCATGTAGTTTTGAAGTTGGTACCTACTGAAGTGATGTGAATATGTTAAAAGTTGTGGTTTCAGTTGCTGGAAACTATTAATCCAGCCAATCCAAAGGTGATCAACATGAGCTGATCAGCAGTAGGACTTCTGTAGGCTTTTTGAGATGATTTTTTTTTTTTTCAGTTCCTCATGAATATTTGTTTGCAAGCAATGTGTTAATAGTACTTCGATACTAAAGCAAATGTTGTATCTGTAAGCTTTATATGTTGTGTTTTCAGCCATACCAACACAAAAATGATTCCCAATGGATATTTGATGTTTGAAGATGAAAACTTCATCGAGTCATCTGTTGCCAAACTAAACGCTTTGCGCAAAAGTGGTCAGTTCTGTGATGTCCGTCTCCAGGTACTTTTTTTCTGTCAGGGCATGATGATTGAATGCGTTGGGGTTTTTTGTTACGTTGTGTAATGCTATGTGCCTCATTGACTGTGTGGCATGAGATTTTAGAATCTGATTTTTATGAAAAATGCATACTTTAAAAATCCCAGACACACTTTGAGAGAAGCAATGCTAATATTTTTTCAGGTGATGTAAATTGGAGACAGTATCGATTTGAAAAATTTATTTGAACTTTGACATTCACTTGGGTAGGCCTTTATACTATTATAATACAAACGTAGTTTAAGAAAATTCTTACCAGCATGTGGGTTTCTTACTTGTGTTTTAAATAAAGGTATGTGGACATGAGATGTTGGCGCACCGAGCCGTACTAGCTTGCTGCAGTCCCTACCTGTTTGAAATCTTCAATAACGATAGTGATTGTCATGGAATTTCCCATGTTAAATTTGATGATCTCAATCCAGAAGCTGTTGAAGTTCTGTTGAATTATGCTTATACTGCTCAGTAAGTAGTTTGCATAGAAAGTAAACAAAGCAGACTTTCATTAAGAAAAATCAAAATAATAAATATTAATTTTTTTTAATAGGTTAAAAGCTGATAAAGAACTGGTGAAAGATGTATACTCGGCAGCAAAGAAGTTGAAGATGGAGAGAGTTAAGCAGGTATAGTTCCCACTTCTTCCAGAAATGTATTCCTCTTTCTCAAGCTGACTGCATCATGCTTTTTGGTGTTAATGAGACAAAAAATTATGTTTCTGTTTAAAATGTGCTCAGTGGATAAGCTTCTTTAG
Organism: Psittacula echo; assembly: GCF_963264785.1. Classification (NCBI taxonomy): domain Eukaryota; kingdom Metazoa; phylum Chordata; class Aves; order Psittaciformes; family Psittacidae; genus Psittacula; species Psittacula echo. The sequence goes on along the minus strand of NC_137740.1, from coordinate 25,820,989 downwards.
ATGTTCATTAGAATTACATTGTTTAGAGTGGCATCACTATGTATTATTTCCACTTGTGTTATCTTTGTGCTGAAGGATTCTCTGAAGTTGTGTATTTGTGCACCTGTATAGTCCTGGCTGGTTACTTACTTTCAGGTTTGTGGAAGCAGTGGTGTGCTTGGTTGCATTGGGGTCATAATTAAACCTGTAAATCTGTGGCAGTATGTGGAAAAAGAATAATTCACACACTCCTGAAGGTATGCTTGATAGCGCCTGACTTTAAGAATACTTTCTCTTGCTGCAAATGGGGATACCTTTGACAAGGAAATAGGGATTCTTATCTTCACTTGACTGCAGATAAGCAGTTTTGAATAGTGTTCAATAGAAAGGCATGGGGGTCAATGTATGCGTGAGAACTTTTAAATGTGCATATCTGTATGGAAGGTAACATTTTGTTTACAGCTCTAGCGCAGGGAGAGGATGACAACAGTCAGTCACTATTCCGCAGTTAGAAATAAGATATTGTTATATGTTGGGAAGGATAATTGAAATGTATAACAATCTTATCTATGTATAAACTAAGATGTGGCCCTTTTTTGTAAAAGGTTTGTGGTGACTATTTGCTCTCCAAGATGGATGTTCAGAGCTGCATCTCTTACCGCAACTTTGCAAGTTGTATGGGAGACTCACGTTTGTTGAACAAGATTGATGGCTACATTCAGGAACATCTTTTACAGATTTCAGAACAGGAGGACTTTCTCAAACTTCCACGGTTAAAGGTTAGCTTAAGCTTGTAGATGTCCTTCTGGTATGCAATTTCCAAAAAAGCAACCCAAGGAGCAACTATTACAGCTTCCTTTTGGGGAACAGGAACAGTAAAAGTCAGTAGGTGCACTGACTTTTACCAGCAATGTGGATATTCTGGATCTGTTAACCTTAACAGCAGAGAATACATACTATCATCCTTTCTGAGCATAAAATGTAACTGCAGATGTACATAAATGTGCTTTCTAGTTTCAGTGGCATGGGCTGAAATCTCCTTGTAGCTGGTGTTTTCTAGCTCTCTGGTAAAGCAAGAGTAACGTTCACTATATAAAGTACAGTATGCAACAAATACAAGGGTAATACCTATAGACTAAATCATCTTTCTCTCTTCTAATTAAAGCTTGAGGTAATGCTGGAAGACAATGTTGGCCTACCTAGCAATGGCAAACTGTACACAAAGGTAATCAACTGGGTACAGCGCAGCATCTGGGAGAATGGAGACAGCCTGGAAGATCTAATGGAAGAGGTTAGTCTTTAAGAAAATGGGATTAAACATTAAAAAAAAAAAAATTAATATGAAGGATGATCCCATGATCCCTTTTTTTCTTTCACTTTTTTAACTATGACCCTAAAGAATTTAAATTTTACTGTAGGTACCCCTAAGCTGAGAAACTGGGGGGGTGTTCAGGTGAGCTGAATGAACTGTTCAGTCTGGTCTTCCTCTTTCCTTTTTTTTTTGCTCACTATGTGCTGTATAGTAACCTCAAAGTGGCATGTATCTTGCTTTAGAACTGGGGAGGTGGTACTGAAAGTTGCTGTAGATTCTTGATGTTTTCCTTTGCAGGTTTTGCTTGTAAATGCAAAGTAGGTAAAAGCTTCTAATGGTTGTTCCTCCCCATTGATTTATCTCCCCATAGGTTTATTAACAAAACTAGGATACCAAGGCTGAAGAACCAAGAAGAAACCTCAAGTGTATTGACACGTACAGAAGCAGCAGTCCTGCCCCAGTTCTCCTAAGAAAATCCGCTGTGGGCAGAGAACGATGATGATGCTTTAATGGTGTTTACTTACTCCTTTACAGGATACATTATTTTGAAAGTTGTGTGTTTATTAAATGGCTTTGCTCATGAATACTTATACTAGATATAGCCTGGGCAGTGTTTAATGGAAAACTTAGTGGGGAATCTAAATTTTTAATTGGCTAGAGACAATGGACCTTACAAAATCCCCTGAAACATCAACATTTTCCAAGTCTGTTACTAGAGGCACAAGTGATCTTCGGAAACACTTGTATAGGCAAAAGTACATGTTGATACTGTCGTATATTGTCAAGTGTATATTTCCTCTTGGAAAAACTCATTTTAAAAGCTTCAATCATGTTCAGATGCGTTTCATTGAAACAGTTGCATCTGATGTTTATTTGTGGAAACAGTTTCCTCAAGAACTTAAATTTATGTTGTTTTCTCTCATTCCCATACCTTTCTTTTAGAGTCCACTCTTGGCTTCTCTTAACATCTTTTGATTGAGATAAATGTGTATTTTTCAAAGCAGAAAACTTGTTTGCGGGGATAGTGAAAATGCTTGCATGAGATTGTGAATTTGTGTAATTCTGCAAATTAATGTGCTTTTTGCTTGTCTAATGTTTCTGTGCTGGAAAACCAGTAGAAGTCCTTGGAAAATGAAGATTTCTCTCAAGCTGAGAAAGTAAGGAACCTCATCCCATGTTTGAAGATTGCCACCATGACATCTGCTTCCTTTTAGTTTTGTCATTCTGCTAGATTGAGATGAGATGACAAGAAGTATGCTGGCGACTGCCTTTTGTAATCTGCCTGTAGCTAATAGCAGTGGAGACAGTAGCCATATGGGTATTCTGTTGTTGTTTTTGCAGGTTCAAACGCTGTACTACTCAGCTGATCACAAGCTGCTTGATGGAAATCTGCTAGATGGACAGGCTGAGGTGTATGGCAGTGATGATGACCACATTCAGTTTGTGCAGGTACAAATTGCAGACAGTCTCAGGTAACCCCAGATAGACTGGAGCAGTTTACAATACACCTGAAGTCTTGTGTACTGTTAGCAGAGAAAGCAGCAGTAGCTTTAATGAAGAAATAGGTGATGAGAAAGTATTGTTCTCAAAACTGCTGGAGGCAATGATTTAGTCTGTGTTTCTAGTTTTTCAGCAGACTGACTGTGCAAGTCTTTGCAAAACAGAGTGCTTGAGGTTTGACTTCAAAATAAATCTTAGGCTGTTAGAAGAAAGAAGAGGTAGAAAAGCAGCCAGCTGTAGCAAGTCAGCTGTGGCTTTGTAGACATATTCAAGAGACTGTAAAGAATCACGGAGTGCTTGGCTTGCAGTGGAGAATGCATCTGTTAAATTTTGGCACAGAAAAAGATCCCAGACGTAAGTTCTAATGCTTCAGTTGTCAACGTCCATTTCTTTTGTTCAGCTGCACTTTAATGTGCAAGAGAGATTTTTAAAAGCAGCAGTTAAGTAACGTCTCATCTGGAGATAGCCAGTAAGTCAGTGTTGTGCTGAGGGTTTTTTTGGTCTGTTTATTATACTTTTTTTTTCCTTCCTAGCCAGATATAATCATTCTCTACTCTTGAAAAACACACAGCTTAGCACTACAGAGGCTGTTTAGGAAACAAAGAATAATAATGGGCTAATAGATGCAAATTGTCAGTTGCTTTATACAAATTAAGGTTGTTTAAATTCATGGAGTTAGAAGCAAATATGTTGTAATATTTTAAAGCATGACAGTGGAATATATTGATGCAAAAGTGATTTCTGAAATTTTTAGCTAATGTTTATGTAAAACACTATCCCAGAACGTGGATTTTAGAAGTGAAAAGAGAGGAAAATGAAAAGGCAGTTAATTTTCCGTTTCTTACTAGTAAGCCTTCACCACCTTTGGCTACTACTTGCAATAGATGCTGAGACATGAATGGTCAAAAAGTTCGTTTTCAGAAATAAGGCCAAGAGTTCTCAACTTTTATACAATCCTTAATGATAGTAAGAATTGCCAACTTCAGCCATTCTAAACAGTTGAGAAAACTAATGCCAGAAAACCCATAGATGACAGCCCTGAAAAAATTGTAACTCTTAAATCTTTTAATTACAAAGGTTTATAATTTCTGTAATTGTCGAGGCAATTTAAGGATAAGAATAAGCTGTTAATTGGATGAAGATTCGGACATAACAAAAATTTCATCCACAAAGGAACTTATTTTCATGGTGAGCTGAGTATAGCAATCAAACTCCCATGTATAAGCTTATCTATGAGTTAGATGATGTATTTCAAAAGTGATATGACAGTTTCTATACAGATCAGACTCCAGGGAACTGCAAGCATTGCAGACTTGATATTGTTGTCATAAACTTTGCTGCTAAACCGAGTAGACAGAACATTAAAATTTTGTGTTTGGTTCTTATGATTCAAGAAAAAAATGAACCACCCAACCAACTGTGCAGTGTGCTCTGAAATGTGAGGGGGGGGGGATGCGAGAGGGTGGGATGTCATAGTTGAGCAAAATAATGTAAGCTATAGTATAAATGTAATTGAAGAAGAAAAGAAAGCAGAAATCTTCTGTTAGGTATCAAGGGTGTATAAACCAAGAAACAGCTAATCTGAGCACAGAGAGCAACTGAGGCGAAATAAATTTGTCTTCAGGGAATGAAGAGAATAGTTAATTCACTTCCAAATAGCATTATATAATTAACCCAAGTTCCAGAAGCAGAGCTTGTGAGTGAGGCTTCTAGTTTGTATCTCAGTTCTCTCCAAATGGATGTAGGTTTTTCCTTCCATTTGAAAACCTTGCCAGTAACTCATACTCTCTTCTAAGAATTTGAAATGATTTCTAGTTAGACACCAGCAGTATAAAGCTACTGTCACAGGATGGAAGGATTACCAGGGTAAGATGTAGGGTGGTTTTTGGCCACTGTTGCTGAGTAGGCAAGATGTTCTGTTGAAAATGTAGGTGTGCTATAATTGATGCTCTGCGGAGGTGGTAGCCTAAGTGTTCGTTTGAATAGTTATGTTAGAGAAGCAAAGGAGGAAGGAGGTGTAGTCTTTGGCTAGGTCTCTGTAGCTGCCTTTTGATTTTGCAGAAGAAGCCACCACGTGAGAATGATCACAAGCAGATTAGTAGCAGCTCCTCTGGAAGTCTTTCTCCAAATGCTACTGTTCAGAGTCCTAAGCATGAATGGAAAATCATTGCTTCAGAGAAAACTTCAAGTGAGTAACTGGGGCAGGGTTTGTCTAAAAGATGCATCTGGTGTTGTATACCTACCACTTCCCCCTCCCTGGGCATTCTCTTCAACATCTGTAAGGAATGCAGAAGTACCTTTTCTTACTGATGATGCAAGTCAAATTTGCCTAGTAATCTGTGGGATGTTTCTAACATAACTGGGGCCTAACTGGGATCCCTTACATCTTGATTACTTATGTGCAGGCTGTCCCAAATCCCACGGTGTATGTAATTTACCCAGAAAGTCCTAAGGAGCTAGGCAGCCTCTAATTTATGGAGCTATTTGGTGTATGTGCGCAAGGCACCTTTCTTTTAGCACATCTTTAGATTGCTGTCTTATGTCTTTGAACACTATATTAATAAGCTAAACCACATATTTTTCAGTAGCTATGCCAATACTTGGAACCAGTAACAAGAAGAAATAAAGTTTTCACACTTACAAGGGGAGAAGCATAATCTGATGACTCTAGTTAGTATCTACTTAAATTCACCTAAAATTTTATTATATTGGTGGTCTCTCCTTTGCTTCTGACAACAGGTAACACCTACCTGTGTCTAGCTGTTCTGGATGGTGTGCTGTGTGTGATATTCCTGCATGGCCGTAACAGCCCACAGAGCTCTCCCACAAGCACACCACGACTGCTGAAGAGTCTGAGTTTTGAGCTTCATCCAAACGATGTCATTGAGAAGCCCATGTCTCCAATGCAGTATGCTCGCTCTGGACTGGGCACAGCTGAACTTAATGGCAAACTGATTGCTGCAGGTAAAAGAAATAGTAACAATTCTTCAAACAACTTACTGGGTTGGGAGTGGGAGGGCAGTTGCTATACTGGAGTCAGGGTTCTTCAGTGTCAAAACAATTGGTCTTTGGAAGTGTGATATCATATAACCTTTTGCTTTTAGGTGGATATAACAGAGAAGAGTGTTTGCGCACAGTGGAATGCTACGATCCGCAAAAGGATACTTGGACTTTCATTGCACCAATGAGAACACCCAGAGCTCGGTTCCAGATGGCAGTTTTAATGGTGTGTGTTGGGTGGAGATCAGATGAAATGTGACTTTATGTAAATACAGGTGGGACAAACAGGGCAAACTTTACAAAATGGTAACAGATGTTGCTTAACTGTAGTTACATAGTTACTAAAGTGCTAATGATTTTTGTTGTGTACTTAGATGTGAAGCATCTTATTTTTTCCATTTAGGGGCAGCTGTATGTTGTGGGTGGGTCAAATGGTCACTCAGATGACTTGAGCTGTGGAGAAATGTATGAGCCAGAAATAGATGACTGGACTCCTGTTCCAGAACTGAGAACCAATCGCTGTAATGCAGGTAAACATTGGTTGATTGAATGGGTTTTTTAAAATATATCCATTTATTAGCTTACCTATTATCTTTTCCTATATGAATAGGAGTATGTGCCCTGAATGGAAAACTGTACATTGTTGGTGGTTCAGATCCTTATGGCCAAAAGGGACTTAAGAACTGTGATGTGTTTGATCCCATAACAAAATCTTGGACAAGCTGTGCTCCCCTCAATATCCGTAAGTTTGTTGTGTAGTAGGGAGGGGAGGAGTGATTGCAAACCTGCAGGTTTAAAACCAACCAACACAAAAAACTGTTTAAATATCAGCTGCTGTGGCATGGTTTTAGTGCATGACTTCTGTGCTGGGCTGTAACTCCTGGCATTTGATCATAGGGAGACATCAGTCTGCAGTGTGTGAGCTGGGTGGATATTTGTACATAATTGGAGGAGCAGAATCCTGGAACTGCCTGAACAGTGTAGAGCGTTACAATCCAGAGAACAACACCTGGACACTGATTGCACCCATGAACGTGGCTCGGCGAGGAGCTGGAGTGGCTGTCCGTGAGGGTATGTTTCCATGTGCTTAAACCTCTTGCTTGATGCTTAATGAATCTTTCATGTTAAGCTGTGATACAAGTAAAATACAAAGCTTCCTTCCTTTCTAGCAAGGAAACAATACAGTAAGAACCTGGCTATGTCTGCCTCCAATTTTAATTAAAAATTGTAACCAGAAAAACAAAAAAACTCTGGTTTTTGTTCTGGGGCATTTACCCCTACCCGTTTTCTTTTCAAAACATCACTGTGCAGTTTCTAGAGCTGCATCTGCCTGACTTTGAACACTGCACTTACTCTGAAATAACTTGCAGTCAGCTTGAATGATCCAAAGCAGATCAATACTGTAACTTCAAACTTTAAGTAAGGCAAAGGTTTCTAACAGAAAACCTGAAGTTCCTTCATTTTGGCTTAGTTTGTCTGCCCTGAAAGGAGGGGCTGTGTTTGGTGACACAGGTGGTGTTTAGCAGTGAAACATTCAATTTGCTTCCTTTTGCTAGGAAAACTCTTTGTTGGTGGAGGCTTTGATGGCTCTCATGCGGTGAGCTGCATGGAGATGTACGACCCTGCTAAGAACGAGTGGAAGATGATGGGAAGTATGACTACTCCAAGGAGCAATGCTGGGATTACGACAGTGGCAAACACTATTTATGCAGTTGGGGGATTTGATGGCAATGAATTCTTGAACACGCTTGAAGTCTACAATCCAGAGGCAAATGAATGGAGCCCCTACACAAAAATTTACAAGTTTTAAGCAAATTAAATTCTCTCTTCAAACTAACAGGCTTAGTGATGTAATTGTGTTTTAGTTGAGGTACACATGTGAATAGGGTTGGGGAGGGCATAGATGTTGCCAACAGCAACACAGAGCTTTTGCATATTGCATATTAATGTGCTGTACATATTTGTTTCGGAAAGAATATCAAGATGAAGGGGGTTTGTGTATTTTTCAGCTTTGGTTTAGGGTTGAGTTTTTTTAAGATTTTGAAGATAACACAGGAGAAACTGGACTGGGCATATCATTGCAGGAGCTTCCCCCAGTGTTTGTTTTGTCACTTTGCACATTAGATGACTTTGCCTGTAGGATGTGTTCTCGGGGCAGGAAGTGTAAGGTTTATGGGGGATAGTTTTTTTTCCATCAGGCCTTGTTTTCCTTCAGTAACTGGAACAATCTGTAACAAGAAGCCTTATTTAAATAGATACAATGGCTATTTTTTTTATTGAAAAAAAAAAAAGCTGACATACCTGCCAATACCTTATCTTTTATGATTGCCTTTTTATAACAGTTTTTATATACTCAGCAGAGTATTTTATCTGTTGAAATGAAAATGGCAGATAAATGGTTACTGAAGCAAAAAGACAACCTTGGAGTTCATAGAGACTGAGTGGGACAACTGATTTACCACTGTATGTGAGCTTCAGAGCTTTTGCCTCTGCTACAATATTGTAACTTAGTATGCAACACCTTTGTTAGAGCTGAATAGAGTTTCTGAACATAACATAGCTGTGACTTTCTAGGGTGGGGAAATTATTTTGGCTCCAAATATTTTGACAAAAAGGCAGAGGGTGTTTTCTGTACAGCAGTTTTGTTACTCTGGGTGAGCTAACCTTTGTAAAACAAAAACTTTGGTGTGCGGGTTTTCTCATGGTTATTAAACTGGCCAGTTGGCAATGAAAATGTGTTCATCTGGTTAGTAACTGTCTTAAGTTTATTTTTCTAATATTACAAGCTGAAAGGGTGATAGAACACAACTTGACTCTGTATGTGCTCAAAGTACTATGTTTTAGTTCACTTTCTCTATTCCTATGGATAAAATGTTGGTTAGGATGATGTCTAATGTGTAGTGCTGCACATCTAACTCTTGGTGCCAAAACTAGCACTGACTGCTTGCTGCTGATGCAAACACATTAAAGGTACCTTTTGGGAAATCCTTGCACCACAGGACTGCAGTGGTGTGTCTCTGTCCTCTTCTTTAACAAGGTGTAATTTTCAATAAGAAGGTTGCAGTGCTGTAACAGACCTTTCAAATGGATGTAGCTACAGCACAAACAATGGATGTTTAACTGAATCCTCTTCCTCAAAGTAGAAGAGGGTTAAAGTGTGATGTACACCTCCTACCAGCAACTTGAGCATTACACTTACTTCTGGAGGTCAGAAGGCTCAGCTGTTGGCTGAGGGGGATCTACCCCCTCAGAGGCTGCTCTCAGGCTCAGTTTACTAAAAGCTGTGTGCAAATGAGTGTGGTGCTCCACAGGTGAGATGAGAAAGGGGCCAAAGTGAACTTGAAGAAAGTGCATTAGAGTATGATGAAAAAAAGCACCCCATACTTTTATGAGGAGCTTGATCCTGTGGTCCTCAGCATTAAGTAAGTTTAGGAAATTAAGCTACACCAGTGACAGCACTAATTTCAGCAACCATCCCATTCTTAGTTCAGCTTTCTGATCCCAACTCTAGTTATTTCACATAACACCAGGCAGTCCTGCTGAAGGGGAAGGAGCATGAGCAGACCACAACATCTCTACTGGATGCAGGAAACCATCAGACCAAAGAAATGTACTGATTATTCCAAGGTGTAAAGCTGGATGCATTTGAACAGGAACAGTCAGTATGGGAGTAAGTAATACGGTACTTTTCATCTGTCAGCTGTCCTCCCATGCAGTGTATCAAAAGTAGATGTGACAGACATCCATCATGTGGTTAAGCTGATCCAGCTTCTTAGATTTGGGATACAAATTACCAATGTAAGCTTATTTGTGCATAACTAACTTACCTCAATGCTGGAGTAAGAACTTGGATGGAAATAGCCCTTAAAATGCTTTTTGCTCCAACAATAACTCCACTAAGCTGCTTCTGTCTGACTTTGAAGTGTCTGGGGGCAAGAACTGTATCCACAGTAATTAGGCAAAGTGAAAACAGCTACTCAGAGTGTAGAATTAACAGCCATTTACTGTAACAATAAATAATATGTTTTCAATGAAGATTTTACAAATACATCCAAAAGTTAGTATCAAAATGCTTCTAGAACTCTGCAGTCATCTCATCTCTGTACAAATACATAGAAGAGGTAGCTTCAAAGGCCACAGAAGCACTGAAAATGGCTTTTAGAAAGTTTCCATGGGCTTAAAGCAGTTTTGGAAAGCAACAAAATCAGTTCAAAAGAGGGTGGCACCTGGAGAGCAGATTTCTGCTGTATGAAGATTAAGCAGACATTTTAACAAAGGAAAAACATCCATTTCCTCCAAAAGAGGACCAGGACAAACATACCTGCATGACAGTGGGGGTTTGTTTTGGATTAAAAAAAAAAATAAAAATCTCTCTATATAAATATATATTAGCATAAATCCATTCCTTTCTTTCCCCATCTGCTATCATCTCTTTAAGTCTTATGTATCCTGTAGTTCACTACAGAGGCTACATACTGCATCTGCATGTTAGCCCTTCATGTCTGCAGGGTTAGCAAGCATTATGGGTATCTGGCCTGGTATTCAGCTGCTTTCCTTTCTGTCCTTTCAGAGCCCCAGGTGTCACAATATATTTTTTTCTCACTTGTCACTTCAGCAAACAAATGCCTTACATGGATTTTCCTATACAACAATTAACAGATCTAGCTCCAAATGTTTGGAATTCAGAACACCAGTCCAGCACATCTGCTGTGCACCAATTCCATTAGCTGGTGATTCTTAGCAGAAATCCTTTTATTTCATGTACACCTGTAACTAGTTGCTTGGGTTTTTTCCTTCAAATTAAATACAAAACAGCACCATCGAAAAAACAGAAGGCAGATTTTTTTGGGTCCTCGAATATTTCCCTCACATAACCCCAGAGAAGTTAGACTTTGCCTGGACAAGGGAAGCGCAGGGGGTGAGCAGCACAGCTCCAAACCTTCACCCAGGTGTCACAGCCAGCCCCTGTTCTTGGCTTCCGTCTGAACTGATGCATGGCACTGCTTAATGGTGTGTTCCAGCTGGAGTAGCTGGCAACATCCAATTTCTAACCTTTTCCTAGGGAAGAGAAGATAGAAAGGTTATCAAGACCCTATGGACCCACTTTATAGACAGGAATCTGGCCCTGTATTCCTTTAAAACAAAGTTCAAAGGGATTCTAATACTATGCTTTAATTCTGTCAGAAACAGAGAACACTTGGTGCCTCTGGAAATCCAGACATATTTTTATCTTTATAACAAATGATCAAGTTTATTATGGAGCTGAGTAATCATTACGTGCTCCCAGCTGTATCCTGCAATGAAATCTTTAGAAAGGAACAATTGAAGGGCCACACTGCAGTCATCAGTTCAGTCTTCTTAACCCAAACCTGAGCCTTTAATTATAAAAAGTTACTGGTTTTTACCCACTGTGTTTACACCGAAAGTCAACTACACATTTCCTACAGGTTTGTGTGTTGCAGATAGATAGAAACAAGTTCTCTCCACAGTTACAACATTGTCAGAGACTGATTTAGGCTTCAGGAATAGTGTGACTTCAGTATTCATTGGGCGCAGCTAGTCCTGTTCCTCTCGCACTTGCTCGACATCTGTCATTTCCCTGATAATCTGTGGAGTGTCACCAGTCAGAGACAATATTTTACAAGCTTATGCTTGCACAAGTTAAATATTGTTTAAATTAGCTGGTCATAAAGTGACTTATGGTCAACTATTCAACATGGGACACTGACAAAAAAGTATTGTAACATTTTTTTGGAAACTGAAACCTCCCCTAAGCATGCATTTACAGTAACCACAGGGATTCCTGCCTTGGAACATATGTGAGGCTGGCAAACGGTGCCAAATGTTTAAATAGCAGCCGGTCTAGTTGAACGCATGAGAAACCTCTCTAATTTCAATGTTCTTCTGAAAGAAAGCAAAACAAAGCTTCCATCCCTCAAGAGTGCTTCAATAGTTGTTGGCATAATGACCAGATCCATGATGTTGTTTCCCTATGTCCAATTTCATAAAAATCAGTGGGCAGACACTGAACTGCTGCAGGCCCTGGTGCATTTTTATTTACTCACACAGACTGACCAGTCTTCCCTGTGCAGTTTTGCCTATTTCCCCAGCTGTGAAACGGCCAAAATACCTGCTGTTGTTTTTCTATTTGAACTTGGAATTAGATGGTAAACTAAAAATGGTTAATGATAAACAGCAAGAAAAAAAAATCCCAAATCCTCATTTCTATACTTAAGCTTGAGTATTCTGCAAACATATTTGCTATTGCAATTGGTGAGGGGAAAAGGAAAATAAATCAAAACTTGCCACGCAACCGCAATATTATACATATACATATATATTTAATACAATTCAAATTAAAGGATGCTTTTAAAAAGGAAATGCACTATCTTCCCAGTATGTTTTGGCTCTCACAAGTAACGGAAGCTTGGCAGATCAGCCCAACAGAGCAGATGAATTCTATCACAAGCAGCAGTCTAAATGTGTATCATTTCTCAGGCAATAATCTACAGCACTGGCACAGCTACACTGACAAAAGAACATCTGTCCTCCTAATCACAGAATCACAGAATCCCAAGGGTTGGAAGGGACCTCAAAAGATCATCTAGTCCCACCCCCCTGCAAGAGCAGGGTAACCTAGAGTACATCACACAGGAACTTGTTCAGCCGGGCCTTGAATATCTCCAACGTAGGAGACTCCACAACCCCCTGGGCAACCTGTTCCAATGCTCTGTCACTCTCACAGTAAAGAAGTTTTTCCTGATGTTCACATGGAACCTCTTATGCTCCAGTTTACACCCATTACCCCTTGTCCTATCACTGGACTTCACTGAAAAAAACCTAGCTCCATCATCCTGACACTCACCCTTTACATATTTGTAAACATTGATGAGGTCACCCCTCAGTCTCTCTTCTCCAAGCTAGAGACCCAGCTCCCTCCTATGTCATTCACCAGCTAAAAACTGTACCTTGACTCAGTTTTGACACAGGAGAGTTAAGTACCACTGAGCAGCCAGTAGTAAGCACACAGTGTACTTGGGCTATCAGTCAAATCTGAATACAGAGTAAGAGAGAAAAATCAAGATGCCTCAGTAATACAAGTTATAAACTCTCTGCAGCAGTGAGTGCCTTGAAAAGCTTTCACTAAGAGCTCTTAAAACTAGCACAGAAAAATATCTCATCAGTTTCATTACCTTTACCTCAATCAAAATTTTCCCTACATCATTCTAGTGGCCACTGAGTAACAGTTAAAATGATAAATAGTATGATACTACATGCAGACTTTTATACCCAAGAACAGTACAAGAGGTGAATCAAACGTAGCTACTGCATTAACTAGAAATAAAGCCAATCAGGCCAAGACAGGCTGCTCTTGTACCTTCAGTAACACACTGGTGCATGCTGGATTGTGGATAACTTCCATTGAAACACGTGACACCACTGTGCGACACCTAGCTATGCCAGGCTGGAAGAAAGCGGCATACACAGGCACTGAAAAGGGCTCTCAAGAATCAGGAAAAAGGATGAGGTTTGCAGCTGATGCAGCTAGTACTCTCAGAGGGCAGTCCTGTGCTTCACTGCCACAGCCTGTGTATCACGACAATATACTAAACCATTGCTCTGACAACACCACACTCAGAATCTGGCCTCACGGCGGTATGGCAAGGAGAGGCACAAGGTGCTCTCCCTGGCTAGCAGGGAATGCCCGGCCATAGGGATCGAGCATGCTGGCAACCCTGTGTTATGCCCATTTCAGACCGGAGGCATTGGCATCTTCCCAATCGCCAGCTAACACAGTCACCTCAACCTCCTTTGCTAGTTTATTATAAGACAGATGCATCAGGTGGAATAGCAAGAAGAGCAGTACAAGAGTCATGCATTACTTTTAAGCAATCTACTTGGACACCCAGGCCTCTGTAAAATAGATTTTCTCAGTTCTGACAAGATCATAGGTTTGCAAAAAACATTTCTTTCTACCACTTACATCAAACTGTCCACTGCTCAACAGTGTACCCTGGGTAACTAAGTCTTCACATTAGCTGCTTGCCATGCAAGCTACAGCGATCTCTCTGAAACTTCCCTTGCAACCCAGCAACCCTACTGCTCACAGTGCCCACTTGAATGGGGAGGGAAGGAGGGAGGGAGGAGGAAACAAGGGCTTTAACTAAACCTCCCTTAGTCTACGTAATTCTTCTGCTGAAGCAGCTCAGGACTGCAGCATGTTCCCACTATTCAGAAGGCAAAAATCCAATCCAATTAAGATTCTCCAGGCTAGGATTTTCATGGTTTAGCACGAGGTGTCTCTACCCATGGCAGGGGGGCTGGAACTAAATGATCTTAAGGTCCTTTCCAATCCTGACTATTCTACAATTCTATGATTTATCAGGCCTGAAGAATCTGGACTGAGGAAGGAATCAGTGGCCAGGCCTGACCTTTGCCACCTTTGTATAATCCTGCCTCTTTCCTCACAGGCTACTGCCTTGCCCCATAACAGTGACGTGAACTGTGACAGATCTAACTCAGTAAAGTGGGTGATTTTTCTCTTGTTAGATAATCTCACCAGATCTCAGTCTCTACCAATGTAAAAGACAGGGGACATGTGAAAGCAGGGGGGTAGGGAGGGGAAAGAAAAGGGAGACACAGGGATACAATGTCCCACCAGAAAAGGAGAGGTGGGTCAACACTACCCAGATCTACGGAAGAAGACTGAAATCTACCAGGCAAGTTCAGAAAAAATTAAAATGAAGTCAATTAAGAGTTTCTGATGGAAAAACTTATTTTGTGAATTTGCTGAAGATGCAAAGAATTGTTACAGTGGATCTCTGGGGCACTTTGTTCCATTTATATCCTAATGATCTGGACTCTAGTCCTTAGCCAGCATCCTCTAAATGCTGCTATGATACCAAAGCCCATAGTAACCCTTAGGGATACAAAAGCAGTGAGAACTCTGCATGCAGCTTTGACTATTTAGCTCCAAATAGTCCCCTTCCTTCTCCAGACAAGGAGAAACCCTTTGGATCAAATTCTCAAGATGAGAGCACCTTCGCATTTCCTGAAAAAGGAACAGTGAGAGTACAAATATTCTAGACAGGAATTTATCTCAAAGAGAATTAACAGGCCAGGCTGAAGTAAAAACGTTCACTGGTAATTAAAGCAAGGGGAAATGCTTTGTTCAGCATGTTTCTGCCAAAGCACAAGTAATTCAGCCTGCCTTAAAGCAGTCTCCTTTCCTGTGCTTTTGCTCTTGGCACACCTCTTTTTAATTGAGTGCTTTTAAGATTTCATTTAGCATCTCTGTTTTACTGGGTGAAGTAATATTTTATTTCACTTCTGTAATACCAAATAGGTTCATTGCTGTAAGAACTAAGAACAACAATTAGACATAAGTAGTACTTTGAAAATCTGTGGACTGAATTTATAGCAACAGATCTTAATCTTTGCTTTATTTCCTTTATATGTTTTCAAAGGACATTACTTTCATGTAACAAAAATGTCATCGTCACTCTGTACCACTCTTCCAGAAAATCAAAGCTCTGGTGAGAATGTTTGTTTTGGCCATGAAACCTACTGTGGCACACAAAATTCACAACAATGGTCCAAGTACTCAGGTTTTCTGATAAAATGCAGACCTAGGGGCATCTTTCTTTTCAAGCATCCAGAAACTCTAGCTCCCTGGCTACCCTTAGTACAATACCAAACACTGTATGTACGCTGTAGATTTAATACAGACATGATGGAGTTGTCCACAAATGTTTGAAAATATGAGAACTACAGAAGTGCTGGTCATCAGCTCAACACAGTTAAGCTTCTGAACTATTTTTCTCCATTGATACATAGTTGAATCACTCCCTCCTGCATAACTTTTCTCTCCTGACCTTGCAATTTACTCTTTCAAATTCACAGAAGATTTAGGAAATCAGTATCAATGCAGGGAAAGGAAAGCTTTTTAGAATCATTTGCCTACTCAGATTAAAATAATCTGCAAGCCTTTCACACAGAACCACATTTCAAATCCTGGCAAATTACAACTTGCTCATATCCATGTAACAGCAACGTCAAAGAAAATACTTACCTGCCTTTTATTATCCACTTAAGATTTATTAAAGAAAATCTTACGGCATTTTAAGAACCTCACAGGACCTGGATTTACAAGCTCTCAATTACACAAATTCAGAAAAAAGACTCTGTATGAGCCAGAACCTTTACTGTAAAGAACTGTAATGCTTGCATGCCACTCATTTTTAGATTGCTTTCAAAGCCTTTAACTCAGCTCTACAACAGAACATTTATTTTCCTGTGGCTGAATTGTGAAAAAGCCTCATAAAATGGAAACAAGGACTTGGAATCTTATGTTTGTTTCTCCTTTTATTCTAACTGTACTTACAAATGGCTTAGTAACACACAATGGCTTAACTTACGACTTTAATAACGATGGCCACAATGTAACACAGCAACTGCACAGCAGATATGCCTAGTTTTACTTGAGAATCATTTGGCTTTTTACCTCACTCATCCCCACTCATCTTCCATATGCCCCTCCTACAAATGACAGCTTTTTATTTATCAGAATTATTTCTCTTATGGTACTTTGGTTAATCCAGTACACGCTAAAATGTTGTCTCAAACCCCATTGGATGAGGTCAGTAACTGGCTTACCGATACATCTCGTGCGAAACACACTCATAAAGCTCCTCAGCAGTGAATTTCATACTGTTATTTACCTAAAACAAAGAACAAAGAATTAACATAGTAATTTACCAAGTATCACATATAGATTAAAATTATACAGCTGGTGTAACAGATGTGGTTAACATATTATCTAACAGGCTCTCAAGTTGAGACACTACACAAAAGTCCTGCTATGTATTATAAAATCTAATATTACGAACATAATCGCATATAATGGGTGTGATAGATATTACTCCAGCTCCATTTTCTAACTATTCTGCAGGAATCTAAAAGACCTTAAATAAATAAATAATTCTTTTCCCCTTCCTAATTTACCCTATAGCATATTAAGTAAATTCTGACTTGTGTTAATTCCATAAATATAAGTACATGCCCAAACCCCAAATATATTTTCCTGTGTAGGAGAGGACCGCAAATATGAATACATAATATACTGAATAGAAAAATACCTCTATTCTACTGCAAACATTCATTTCAATTTCTCTTCTTAAAATCTTTAAGCACAGATTAGTTAAAATTTCATGAATAACTGGTAATTTCGATTTATATTTTTTCCTCTGAACTGCAGCCAATATTTTCCACAGAACTACTTAATGCAGTGTGCTCTCTCTCTTCTTGAAGTGACTAGATTAGGGATGTTTTGATGACTCCAGCTTCGCGGCTTTTTACTCTCAACAGCGAGTCATTCAGAAGAAATGAGCGCTCAGAAAGTCACGCAAGCGACTCAAATACCAGTACAGATTCAAATACCTTTTGGTAGGTGCCAACCAAAAACTGTGTTTTTATGTCCAATGCGTAATAAATGAGAGCAAATCTTCAAAATTCAAGCTTAGTGGAAACACAATGATGAGACACCCAAGCTCATAACTACTTTAAATAAAAAACTATAACTTAAGTGTATCTGACAAAACTTGAAGAAAACTTCATACCTCATTGCTTATAAGGAAGTTATAGAGGGCCCAAATATCTTGGAAACTACTGGTTGGGGTCAAAATTCTGAAAAATAAAAGGTTTGGGGTATTTTAAGCAAGTATAAAAGAATTCTATGGCAGAGGTAAAAACAGTCAGAAATGCTTCATGGGAAAAAAAACCCCAACTAATTACTTTCTTTAAACAAAAAGTAAATTATGATCATTGAAGAATTTTCCCTTCCACCTATCCCTTTCCACTCCTCTAAAAGAATTAAATGAGCTTATTATATCTGGGAGGACTTTCTATGAGGGTTTTTCCTAATTAAAAATTCAACTGATGTTTTTATGACCAATTTCTCCATACAGACAGGAAGAAAACCAGCAATAATTAAAAGCCTTTTGTTTCACATAAGCAAAGCCTGCTGTATTGATGTGGAACGACAGAAAAGTGGCTCGCAACACAAAACTTTCCCACACTAGCTAAAGCTTTAACTCATTCCCTTCAGTATTTTGATGTGCAGCTCAAATGCTACAATTTACATACCATTTTTGCTACTTCTAATAATAACCAATTCCCACCCACTGAGAGGTGAAAGTGGGATTTGACAGTTGAAGAGAGGTGTCTTTATGAAGAACCCAGTATCATGTGAAATACTGCTATTTTATTTAGCCACAAATGCACACAGCGGTCAGCGACATCTCAGCCTTCCCCAAAATGTAGTCCTCGTTCACCATATTAAACCCGAGACACCACCCAAAGAAAAAAGCATCAGCTTTGGTGTCTCTGTAAGGCGTTGTGAAGTTCTGAGACATGTACACTCTTTTCTGCAAGGCTTCATAAGTGACCCAATAAGGAAATTATTCTCTCAAGAATTAATTATCCCAATCTATTCCAGCAGATGTGATTCAGTTATACCTCAGCATAACTTCATTTGCATACACTATGAAAAAAAGAACCCCCCAAACATTCAAAATGTACATTAGAATCTATATTAAAAACAAGTAACACTTTACATATATTAAAAAATAATGATAAAATGCTGCCTTAAGTTTTAAGTGTAATTAAAGACTAAGAAAATTATTGGATTTGGATTGGGGGGTGTGTGTGTGAGGGGAATAATCTAATAATTTTTTTGGGAAGCTCTATTTACTTTCCTATAGGAAAGTACCCACATTCTCCCTACCCTCCCCTTTACAAACTGTAAGTCTTCATAAATGAATTAATTACGAATTGGAAAACAAAACAAAATGCAAACAAACCCACACAAAAAACCCCAACATAAAACCCCAGAAAACTAACAGAATAAGTTAAAAATCCCAGTTAAAAAAGAAAAAGGCACTGTCTTTTAAACAGGCTGGAAGACTGACACACCACAGGTTTTATCATAACTAGTAAGTCCACTGCTTATTTTCATCATGATTTTACATAGGAATCACTGTTACAAAAATCAGTCCCACATTCTTTCCCCCTTCATAAGAACATGCACTCGGAACTTTTTTTCTTAAACTAAAACACTTAACCTGCCAACTAAAAATCAGCAAGAGAACCAACTGGCCACTTTTCCTATAAATACCTCGAAGCCTTCAACCGCTGCCTCAGTGAGAAAGCCATCAACTTTGACAGCATAAAACCCCAGCAGAGACAATCTGGCAAATATCCTTTGAAATGCTGGGAATCTTGGCAGCTTGAACTGCATCACAGCTAAGATTCCCACTGACCAGCTCCGTGTAGCCATTAGCCAGCAACCCTGTCTGTATGTGACAATACATCAGCTTTAGCTATCAGACCAGTCATCCGCAACACAAACGAGTATACCTAAGCCTGGGAAAGTGAGATTGCTATTGCTGATGATTTTTGTATCACTATTTCATGCCTTCCACTTTATGAAAAAGGAGGAAAACTTGCACACTTGTTTTAATAAAACTGAATGCAGAACCATAAAGAACATTAAAGGTAAGATATTACTTTACTGATGCCCATTACATGTTGCTACACAATATGCCAGGGCAAAATATGTTCATCACTGTATTTTTCCTGATGTGCACATACGCAAGACTGCTGGATATGTAAGAGTGCTGCCGTAGTTGAGCAGCATAGTTGGGAAACCGAGCCAGGTTAAGTTTTCTATAGGAAGGATGGAGAGTGAGGGGAATGAGCAGCTGGTGAGAGAAGGACCTGTATTAATTATGGGCTTCTGGATTTTGTTGACGGAAAACGTACATGCAAGCTACAAAAAGGTGAAGAAAGAGACTGAGTGCAAAGGCAGGATTAAATTGTGCTGCCCTTCTCTTTGACTATAGGGCATCTCCACATGGCTACTTCTCTGTTCACCTGACTTCTAACCTTCCAGGAGAGAGAAGTGGCTAGAAACTTCAAGTTTCACTCCATAGTTCTTAGCAAGGCTACATTTAAAGAAAACTAATTTGAAAGCAATTTTCAAAGCATATTAGACTATAAATCTAAGGTCATATTTAGACCCCTGGTTTTGCACAGATCTTTAAATGTACTGTATGAAAGCAGCCATATGCTATCTACGTGTTCGTTCCCTTAACACCATGAAAGCACCAGCACTGCACATGCTCTATTTGATCTTTTCTCACTAAAGGGAGCACTTTTCAATACTAGAGAACCGGAATCTTGACACCAGTTAGGATGCTGCAGACTTAAAAAATATTCCATTGAATTTTCCTAAACAATGCACCTTAGATACTCAATAAGGTACCCTTCTCCACTCTTCTTATTCATTTTTCATCAGGGCATCAAATTGAAAAATCATACTTATTTTTCTACTGATGATCAAAGCATATTAGCAAACAGCTAACAATACTGGTTGAGCTCACTGTAAGTTAGCAGACCTCAGGTGGATGTACAAACCAGCTGTGCTTTTGGTTCTTTGGGAAACGAACAAACAAAAACTGAAGTAAAATAAGCATACAAGTAACAATGTTAAATCCTGTGACTTATTTCATGGTGTTTGCTGGGATTATGACAACAATTGCTTCTGCGTAACATGAAATGAGAAGTCTTGACGTTTGACTCAAAGTATTCCAATATTTTCAAATAAAAGACATGCTGTTTTCAAGGAAGAACCACTGCTACACATGGAGTACTGAAAAGAAGCTGGTTGAACGAAAAGCTTGCACCATAACTTCCCCCACAAATTCTTAACAGGTCAGCATTCATAAAGCATGCTTATTGCCGTTTTCAACTAAATAGGAAGTGGAAGACAAGCTCCACTCTTCAAATATACTTTTCTGCAGAAATCTGCAACACATTTCTGTTTGCAAAGAAATGACTTCACACCGCCACTGCTGTCTACTGGTTTTAATAATTTTGTGTTCCTTTCTTCTCCAGTAGCCACAATTCTGTGTTATGTGAAACAGAAATTTTAAGAGATTATGTACATTGGGAAATCCGGACGTGATTGCACGCACATCAACTCTGCATTCACCACTTCATTAAATCAAGTTGATCTCATTTTCACCAAAGTTTCTTAGTGAAATCCAGTCTGCCTCAGCTATAGAACTATGACAAAAGAACACCCTCTAATAATACATGAAGCAAATGGGCTCTTACGTAAATGCTCCTAATGAGTAATGTAAATCTCAGTATTGTGACCACTGCAATATTAGCCATTGCTTTTTCTTCTCTCAAAACATGACATCAAAAGGATTTCAAAAGCAGAGAGCAGAAAACCACTTTGCCTAGCTGTTGTGGTTTAAGCCCAGGCCGTAAATTAGAACCACGCAGTCTACTTCCCCCCCACCTTTTTTCCCCCCACTCCTGGAGGGACGGGGAGGAGAATCGAAAGAATGCAGCTCCCACGGGTTGAGATAAGAACAGTTTAGTAACTAAGGTGTAATACAAACCACTACTGCTACCACCAATAATAATAATGATAAAGGAAATAACAAGGAAGAGAATACAACCGCTCACCAACTGGTACCTCACCCCCACCCCGCAGTGATCTAGCCCTTCCGGGAACTCTCAGTTCTACATCCTGGGCATGACGTGCTGTGGTATGGAATACCTCTTTGGTTAGTTTGGGTCAGGTGTCCTGTCCCTGCTTCCTCCCGGCTTCTCCTCCTCCCTGGCAGAGCATGAGACTCACAAAGTCCTTGGTCAGTCTAAACATCGGTGTTATCAGCTCTGTTCCCAGGCTGAAAGTCAAAAACACAGTGCTGCAACAGCTACTAAGAAGGAGAAAAACTGACTGCTACTGCTGAACCCAGGACACTAGCCTACCAGCACAGCCATGCAAAACCAAACTACAAAACGACTCCATGTTATGTACTTCAACGCTGATTTAATCCAAACATCACGCACTGAGCAGGTGTTGGCAAGGATGCTGGCTGACATGAAATCTGAATTACCACTAAAATGCAATTTGTTGATCAACCTAAACCTATAGCATGGTTCCAAGCAGTTTTCTTAAAATCTTTAGCATGAGGTATTGAAGAGCGTGTCATAGAAAGACACAAAAAGTTACTATGGGTATCAATGGCTACACAACAGAGCTTAAGTATTGTTCTTGGGACAGAAGGGACAATGGATAGAGTCAGACTTAATCACTTTGATCTCATAAGCAGTAGAGCTTTCCAAACCACTCAGAATGGTTCTTTACCTACTGTCCTGTTACTAATTGGATGCTTAAATGCATGTATGGAGAGTAATACATGATAAAAAAATGGAAATTAATAGGAAATAGCTTATGATGTGATTCCTCACTTGTGCATTGAGAAGAACTAGGAAACAAACAAAGCTTATTCAGAAAGGATCAAAAAAATAACTTATAAAATAGAAGGGAAAAAAAAAAACCCTCAACTTGCAAGACAATCTGGCAGTGAAAGCAGGTCAGCCTGCCAGCTGCTCACAAACACTAAAATCCTGGGCAATGACAAGTAAAGCATATGGATAAAAGTCCTATGAGACTATGTGATAATCACAAATCTGGGCAAACCCCTGTACCTCAGCATTTGCCACTGAGCCATTCCTCTTTAACAGTTCTATGTAATTGCCTGTGGCATAAGACTAGTAAGACTGTCATAAAGCATTAACCAACTCAACAAATCCATGTAGATAATCAAAAAGGCATATGGCTTAACTGTATAAAAGTCAATTCAACCTGTTAAAAACCCTATTTAACCTCACTGTCAGAATATCAGGAAGCAAAAAAGATGAGAAATGGAAAACCAACCTTCTATGTAGCTTACTAACAAATTCTCATGACACTGCACTGCAATAAGGGACTCAAACTGGCGTTACAACGATCGATACATGCCGGAGTGTTTTTTCAACATCAACCTATTGGGGAATAAGGGATTTTTTTCCAAAATGAAGTCAAGCTCATGCTTTCTTCTATTGTGGAAGTACTTCAGATGTCAGATCCTAGTGCTGCTTTGTCTAGATGCCTATTCTCTAGCTTTACAAGGTCAGAAAGGACTGTAGCTTTTATAACACTAACTCATTTATTCAAACTTTTCTGCTTTTTGGGATGGTTTAAAGGCAACAAGGCTTAAGCAGCTGCCACAGCATCACCTCTGCCCTGCACCTTGCTAAGTGCTGGCCAATTTCAGCTGTATTTGACAGAGGCAGAGTACTTGAAACTTTTACACTTCTTACAGCTTTCATTAAAATAGGAGGAAGTGTGAAGGACAAATTTCGGCCCTGGCAGCAGAGAAGGCTGTAGGCAAGATTAAATATAAAAGGAGATGGCAAAGAATCCATGTAGGAAAGGAAATGCTAGAACTAGGAGAAAACCTTTTGTCAGATACTACACATGTTCAACTTTGTCAGACATGATAATTAAACTAAAGGATACAATACTACAGAAAGATGAGCTCTGAAACTGCTATTACTGATGTAAACTGGTTGATTTCTTAGTAACTAAGAGGATGTTTCTGTATCAGTGCTGACACCTGGGAATGGACATTTCTACACACAACACTTCTCCACAAGATGCTTTACGGCTCATCTAACCGTAATCCTGCTCTCAGTAGTGCCAGTCTGTGTGGTTAAAAAGCTCCATGGACACCGTAAAACCTCCTCTTGCTCACAATTCACAAGTTACACAAATTATCTTACACATCCTGTTCAGGGATCAGAAGATAGCTGATGGGTAGGTAGCACTGTCAGCCATATCTACCCCTAAGAAAAGGAAGAGTGAACCATGGTCCATGCTGTATAATGATTCAATGTGGTATTTCCAACAGTCAATTACTCATTCATATCAAATTGTTTACTATGGGACACTGCACAAAGCCCAGCACTTTGAGGTTGAAATTTACATGTGAAGTAATTTAACTGTTCTTCTTTAGTGGGTCAAGAACATTTCAGGTTTTACCTAAGTAAATAAAAAAATAAAAATCAAACAACTACTGATAGGAGAGTCTGATACTTTTTGAACTAGGAGTTAAACTCCATTTTATTTCCAGAAGGAGACTGCATGTGGAAGTAGAGCTCTTAATCTAGACTTTATGAAAGGAATTACTAAATGCCACGGCAGTCTGAGAGAAGGAAGACAATTCTCTAACTAGACACCATGAAAATAAAATATTAGTTCCTTTACTGATCACCTGAATAAACAAAGAAGAAACAGTTTCTCTGCATCAGTAGAATTCTGTTTTTAAATTAGTAAAACTGTAAAGCTGATTTTAAATTATTTAATCCCAAAATATTCAATTTAGTGATCGGTTCTGGTACAGTAATGCTTTCCTGCACTACTGAGATCTTATAGGATAGTTTTAATACAGGTGATGCTGTATTAGTACAAATATTTAAAAGTATTGTAACTAAGAATACATGCGGTAAATTGTGAGTGATTTTAAAGTTGGCTTGTGAACAATTATTTCTGACAGCAGATGAAAAAAACCAAACTATAAATAGCTATCAATTCACCGAAGACTAAACTTTCTTTTTCTTTTCTGTTAACAAGGATTTCTTATCTAAAAGTAACTTGAGCAGGAAACATGACAACACATATAATTCCCTAGGGGTGCACCCAGACCTTTCAATCAGAAGTTATATTTACCCAAGCGAAGACAGAGGCTGGTTACACACAGTTCATAACCACACTAGTTATTGTCTTCATTTTAGAGCTGAAATAATGTAAAACATTTATGGCATGCAGTATTCTGCAGTATAAATACCATTCTGCTACCAATGTTGTTAAAGGAAGAAGCAAAGATAATAGTATGACAAAAATACAAAAATAGGGTAAGACGCAAAAAGCCATTAATAAGACTTTTTCCACAAAATAGCTTTTTTAAATTATTAATTTTTTTTTTACTATCTATATTTGTCATAAACATGGTCTCTGACAGAGGCTCGATGACCAGATTTGTCATAAACATGTCTCTAGTCATGAAGAACTGCTGCATTAGTTTCACTGGCAGTACCACTAACGTAGGTTTGTTGGGGTTTTTTTAATGAGGAAAGGTGTTATTACACACATTTATCTCAAAAACTGTGATTGTGCTTTTCTAACAATCTGGAAATCTGAATTTTTAATGCAGTTGCACTTTCAATGTAACTGATTTGTAAAACTTCCAAACTTTCACAAATCAGTTTCTCTCTCCTTTGCTCTGGACAGCAAGGAATAGAAGGTAGAACAAAAAACAGTTTTATTTTATCACCAAAAGCTGTATTACATCCAAATATTCCAGCTAGAGCTTCTTCACTACTTTTTCTCCAGATACCTCCTTTTCTGCAATCATACCATTAGACTGACTATAAGCCACTGGAAGGTACTTTTCCAAAATTCAAGAAAAATAAGTATACTGTAAGTTCAGTTTTAGAAAAGCTGAATAACTCAGGCAAAACGAGCCTCACCCTTCCTTTTGAGAATGTCAGACTTGTTTAAATACTCTGTAATACATACAAACCTACAATGATTCATAAATATGACTTCTGACTCTCGGAAAACCTACCCGGAAGTCTGGAAGCTAAATATCTACACTCAAGACGAAACCAGAAGGGTACGTGTTACAGTCTCTTTGAATTCCTTGCTCCACGATGCCACCTACTGCAAATCTGAGGAACAAACTCGAGGCAGGCATTTCCAAATGCAACCGTGCAGGAAAATTACTCCACTCTGAGAATCCTCCTGGATGCCTAAATAATATATTTCAGTTTACGGGTACAAAAGAAAACTTTAAAGAGTACTAAAGGAGTTTTTAAAGCTATTTCATCAGTGTTACTGAGTGTCATGGGAATCACGTGGAACAGAAAATAGTCTCTCCATTTCAAATAATGTCACTTGACAGAATCCTGTTTAGCTTTGATCCAGGTATTCTAATGGCTCTTATCAATAATATATATCTTTTGTACAATAAATTTCTCCAATATTTTTACTTTTACAGAACTCTTGCTTAAGGTGAAATACAGGAGTTAAGTGGCTTTCACCAAAAAGAAATACAAAATGTCTTCTGGTATCACCACCATTTCTCTTTGAAATGATTTATCCCACTATTAGTGTACTGTACAGAAAATAATCAGACCTAGAACGCAGGCTATAATGCTACTGATGCAGGGATGGTCTTTTATGCCTTTTTTTAATTACTGACAATCATGCAACCACACATAATAAATTGTAGTTTGGCATCAAAAGATTTCAGTGACTTTTATGACTTTAGGTGACTCTTACTATTGCTAGCTGCTCTGAGGAGCTTAAATGCTTACCTACTAATTCCTTCACGGATATCATTAACAGCTGACATCAGTTTCTGCAGACCTAAAAGAGCTTCTTCAAATGAAGACTTTGCAGTGACAGTTAACGTGCCAGGGCTCAACTTTTGGAAGATTTCAATACTAATATTAAAAAGAAACAAAGACATTGAAAAGCTATTAATAAAAATTATCAAAATACAGAGAAACCCAGTATCTACTGTATGCACTGTATTTTGACTATTAAAAAAACCCTCCAAGGTCAAATGTAAATGTATAATAAAACCACATTATCTAAAATAGTCTTATAATAAATGGTAGAAAGACCACACCCTACAACTGTACTTCTCTGTTTAAAATTTTCCTTAAATTCTAAAAATTTTTCCTATTCTGTAACAGTATTTTACCTCTGACTTATCATTAAACTTCACTTCAGAACGAAAGTCTTAAGGCACAACCTGCATACAACTAACTTTGCCTCTTTTAGAAGTGTTAGGTTAAAGCAACAAAGTTTCCATCAGTTTTTCAAGCAGCTTCATTTTCCAGATTTACTCGAATGGTCTTGACACCTTCCCTGCAATGGTTACACTGGGAGGATGAGCTCCAGTGCACTCATGAAGGATTATGCCCACAGGTGCAAGGTAAGTAGTACTTTCTTGACATGAGCAAGAAGAGTGTGAAGTGACCTCTGATTCTAAAATTTTATCCTCTTTTCACAGTATGGTCCTTAACAGGTAGTAAGAGCCAACAGTTCAGTCGCCTTTTCATTATAAAGTGGTACACTTGAAAGAGCTGTTCCTCAATGCCTATATGAAACCTTCAAATTCACAGTTAGTATTCCAGTAATAGACCACATTAAGACTGATCTGTGCCATACAGCTGACCCAAACACCACACCAAGCTGACATCAATTCAGATTTATTTGCACTGGTGTAAGCCAAGATGCTGGTGCAACTGTATAGTACATTCAAATGCCAGTGTAGAAATGGCATTGGTAGAGTTATTACCACTGTTTATTAGGCGAGTCTGTAACAGACGACTAAAAACAGAGCTCCTCTGTGAACCCAGCCCCTCCTTCAAAAAGATTTCAGATTAAGACTACAAAAAGAAAACACAGTATCTATTCAGATTTTGTGAGAGTATCCAAAAGTATGGCATCTCAGTGATTTTCAAGCAGATTTTTCAAAAATAGCCAAAATAAAAATAATAGTAAATCATCTACAGTTTAATTTCCTGCAATTTCAAGTTTATATGAGAAAGGAAATTCATCACTAGATTCTGCATGTGGATTTTATAGAGTGAAAGATTTTGCTTAACAAGAAAATATACTGTATATCAAATTGATTAGTTTTTTTTAAAAAAGTAAACTATTTTGCATAAGCTACTATACCTTGACAGGACTCGGAAAGAAAATAACCACAAGAAAAACTTAGAGCTTGAATGCCTCTTTATCAATAAAGATGAGATTTCCATAGATGAGCCATTTGTGGCTCTTACAGAGTTTTCAACACCATCCTCTCAGGTAACTTATTTCAGCCACTGTCCAGAAAAAGAGCAGTAGACTAGACAAAACACTGGCTGTATCCACACAACAATTTGCATGCTCCTAACTCCTTTGTGTGACAAGATGAATGATTTTTTTTTTTTTTTTTTTATAATTTTGATTAATTACATTACTAACAGCATCTTCTCTAAAACGGGGGGGGAAAAAAAGGCAATTTCTAAAGTGTGCTTTTTTTAAAATTATCTAAGGTTACATACAAGTTTCAACTTCTTCAGCATAACATACCTGTACAAGTTTATTGTATTCCATACACCTTCAAGGACTGACCAGATTTCCTGGTGCCTGCTTTCTTGAGATGCATGAAACCTTGGAAGTAACTTTTTTTCTTCAGAGCTTTGTAGATTTGGTGTCATTGCTTCCATTTTTTCACATACAGCATTTTCTGAAAGAACCATGATGTCTTCTGATAAATCCTGCTCACTGTCTGACCTCACCTTATAAAACAGTTTAGCAAATAAATAATGAATGCATTTGGCTCCCAATTTAAGAGAACTTGAACACTTCTACATCTTTTTTAAAGCAATGCTCAAGAAAGCAAGACTGAACTCTTCTCGGCATAACCATCTTTACTAAAAGATGGTTATGCCAAGAAGATATGGTCTCTGCATCTAAAGCATCTTTCAGTCTTTCACTAAGTCCTTCTTCTATATGTACATATTGGTATTTATACAGATAGGAAACTGAAGCAAAGGGAAACCCTATGCCAAAGGTTCCCAGGCATGGCAAGCAGGCATAAACAAGAATTGCTTCTTACTCTACTCTGTATCACACAACATTTTCCTCTGCAACAGCACAAAGTATTTACAGTATGTTATCATTTGGTAAACTGGTTCAGAAAATTTGTCCAGCTTAAACAGATCTGGCACAACCTAGGCTGTATAAGAGCAGTTCGTTGTGAAGTCAAACAGTTGCCAAGACACGTACAGGACAAAACCAGTTTTCAGACAGAAAGCCTGCTTCATATAGCAGCACAGTTCACAGAACCGTGGATTAAGTGACTGACTGCAATGCACGCTGAAGTTACACACAATAGGCAACCAAGATTCCCCAGATCATCCTTCATCTCCTTGATCACCTTCTTCCTTTCCCTTGCAGCTTTCTCCAAAACTGAAAAGAACTTTTTACGATATTCTGACCTGCATTCTTTCCCATATACATGAATATTTCAAGTCATCCATGCTCATTATCCCATTTTCATGCCATTACATATGAAACTAACAGTAACCACAAACCAAGACACCAAAATTTCTTCCACATCAACTCAGAGATCAGCTGGAAGTAAAGACATGCTTCTCAGAACACAAAAGGTGTCAGGACATCCCCCCAACTGACTATCACAAAGCACATGATAGAACAAGTCTTTTCTTCATGCGTAGCACCAGAGCTATCAAGACAACAAAAGCTGAAATAGCACACTGGAACATATACTAGGAATAATAGTATTGGACCAATGTCAGAACTAGAAACAACAATTTTAATCTTCAACATCCTTTTCCATCAGCTATAAATGCAATAGAAAACTAAGACATTTTTCCTGAAAAGAGCTAAATAATGTTTTTCAGTCACCCTCCCAGTACTAACACATTTATATTAGGGGAAAAACCCAAACCAGAAAGTCTACCAACCATATACATAAAGGCAGATATCTGCTACATTAAAAAGTTAAATTTGGAGTCTAGAGTGAAAACACTCTAGAAACAATATTTCCTGCAATAATTCATTGAAATTACAGAAATAATTTAGAAATCTAAGCTAGGTTTATAATACAAACATAGAGCAATTTGAAGACGTTAGCTGAACAAATACTACAGCTCCCCTTACCTCTGTAAGTGTTTGGTATAGCTTATTCACTTCAGCATAAGCTTGGGGAAGTACACCATTGTAGTCTGACCTTGAACTGAAAGCATGGAATAATTTTTTGGATTCCTGGAGCAAGATACGCACTGTTGAAGGGTCAGCTGGTTTACCTGGTATTTAGACATTATTATGGGGAGTGGAAAAAAAAAAAAAAAAAGAAAGGCATATTTAATAATCATTTAGCTGAACTGAAGCACATAAAATGCCTTGAAAATAGCTTAAGTATTACATAAAACATTCTCAAGAGACATGTGTGAAACATATCACTTCTTAATCAAGTCTTCACCACTTATCCCAGGATCTGGCAACAGGATCAACTGCCATATCTGAAATAATTCTGCAGAACATATCCCCAAAGCAGTATCTAAAAAAAGGTGTGTCTGTTCAAAGCAAATTCTTAAAGACACCTTTAAACAAATGAAAGGGTTTGTTTCAGGGTTTTTTTGTTGGCTATTTTTGAAAACAAACCTCCCTACCCTCATCTACCATATTTAAGCAGTCGTTACTTCTCCATAATTTACTTGGCAAATGCAGATCATTTTGCCATACATAACATTGCGGCAAAGGAGAGAGAAAGATTATTTGCTGTTTAAAAACAGTTTAGAGATTTTGGTTACCATTAATATATATATTTATTATATATATTTATATAAATGTTTATCCCCCAATTTTTGCAGGTATATAAGAGACGTTTGAAATAAATTCTCACATGCCTGATAATGTCCATCCAAACCAAAGCCAACAAGAAACCCACAAGCATTTCAGAGATTATTTTTTATTATTATTTTTGCAGTCATATTTGGACCATCTGGGACCAGAGCCTGGATACACCTGAACTTGGCATAAGCTCTCTCTCTTTTTAATACAATTCATAGCTCATCAATTTCAATTCAATTCTGGCTTTAAGGCTACAAAAACAGTGTTGGGATTTTGTCACCCATCCAGGGAATAAATTGCGGATCAATGGAAAAGTAGATGAGACTGCCCAAGGCATGGCTCCATTTGGAGATTCTTACATTGAAAAAAGAAAAAAAAAAAAAAAAAAAGCCATAGAGAATGGAACACATTACTATTTTAACATACAGAAGTAGGTACTTTGAAAAGACACATACTTTCGTACTTACTAAAACCAGAACAGTGTGACTTTTTTATAAGTCACAATTAACATTCTCAGAGATTCTTACCTGTACAAAGGTGTTTATAGAGACATTCAATGGTTGAAAGCAAACTCCTTGGCACAATATAACCAAAAACAGCCACCCAGTGTTTTCTGTAACACTTCAGCAAGTTTGCTAATGTCCATGGTGGCTTCAGATACAGTATCTGAAAGATAGTATGTTATAAATTCAAAGGCTGATTTTCATATAGACATAATCCTATACATTTAACAGCTGCTCTGTTCTTCAATAATATTATGATTTGTGCTTGCTGGAGTAGAACTTCAATGATTCCTCAGAAATATGCTATATTCAAATTTAAGAAGTTTATTATTAGAAAAGATTTGATTCAGCAGCAGCATGGATTAAACAGTGATGCTCATATAGAAGCATTTAGTGTACAATCATTTTCATGATTTTTGGTTCCCCTTTCCTCAAAAGCTCCAAATATTCCAGTTATCTCTTGAAGTGATTTAATGTGTTATTTGTGTACAAAAGCCAGAACAGTAAATATGCCTTCGATTGTCCTATCGCTACAGTCCCTAATGAAGAGTCCATCCTCAGCATCCCTATAGCCCCCCTCAGATACTGGAAGGCTGCTATGAGGTCTCCATGCAGCCTTCTCTTCTCCAGGCTGAACAGCCCCAACTTTCTCAGCCTATCTTCATAAACGAGGTGCTCCAGCCCCCTGATCATCCTTGTGGCCCTCCTCTGGACTTGTTCCAACAGTTCCATGTCCTTTTTATGTTGAGGATGCCAGAACTGCACACAAAACTCCAAGTGAGGTCTCACGAGAGCAGAGTAGAGGGGCAGGATCACCTCCTTCGACCTGCTGGTCATGCTCCCTTTGATACATTCCAGGATATGGTTGGCTTTCTGGGCTGAGAACACACACTGCCGGCTCATGTTCATTTTCTCATCAACCAACACCCCCAAGTCCTTCTCTGCAGGGCTGCTCTGAATCCCTTCTCTGCCCAACCTGTAGCTGTGCCTGGGATCGCTCCAACCCAGAGCAATCCGACCCAGTATCTGCATTGTAACCAATTTTGCTGTGAACAATTTTATCTACAGGGTATCTAAAAACACACATTCCAAGGAGGAAGTGCCTGAAACAACAGTACCTCAATATTACATAAAATGTGAGGGAATAACTTCTTGAAGGACGTATTTACAATGCAGTGATTTAACCATACTAAAAAAGCCAAAATAGAAATTTAATGCAGCTAATAAAAACATTTCTGAAAATTCACACTGAACAGCCACCATCTCCATTACAATATTATTAAAAGACTATTATACTATGCAGTCATTACTGGTCACATAGAATAATCTTGTCACAGAATGAAATAGTAAAACTGAGCACAGAGCTATTTGCTATCACTGAACAGGTATGTTAGTGAACTAGACGATTTAACTGTTTGGCTTAGTAAGGGTATCAATATAGCTAAAATACCAAGGACACTCAAACCTCTTAATATAGTAAGATGACATAAGAAACCACCTCTATCCATAGGTTTCCAAATGCGATTTTCATTTCAGTCTCCAGAATACAAGATAAAGCTTCTCCTAAGTTTTTTTCAAGGTCTGGAAGTATGTCTGGGCATTGTGCAGTAAGACTAGCATCACCTCTTCCTGTTTTGTTGAATTCTGTATCTGTCAAGCCAATGATAATAGAAGGTACTTATTGCAACTGTTTCTATATCTAACTTATGTTGATAGTACATAAATAACTTATACCCATAAAGGCAGACTACATTTTATGTTATAAAGCGGATGGTCTACATCTAATTAGGTTTCAAGTATTTCTAGTTATACCCACCTGTACTGTGGGCATTTTTAATTATGAGCTACTAAGTAAGAAGATTAATTTCCCAAGAGCTTTATTCATTTGTGACATTACTCTGCATTTCTTTTTTCCTTAAATAACTTTGACTCGACTACATACAGCCAGTGGGGTTATCAGTGAGTATAAGATCACATCTTAATACTGTAAGCTTGATTTCTGTCTTTGGAAAAATGAACAGGCAACCCAAGAATCAAGTTCTACTATTGGAGGTAAAGATATTATCACAACACGCAAGGAATGATCTTAGCATACTGAATTTTATAACTACTAAGAATAGGACCCAAATTTGCTCAGCTGGAAAAACCTCTCTTCAGACCTAAAAAGTTCAGGATACCTTTTAAATTACTATGAATACACGAAATTCATGCTGTTTTTTCTGTGAACCAAAAGTACATCCTATTTGAATTTCCCAGAACACAAGAGACAGATGTGTTAATAAAGGCCTCCAACTTTCAGAAAACAATTTATCTTTGAAAACCAAAATTTGCCCCAAACAAAAAGCATTACAAAGATTCAAAGTATATAAAAAATGGTTACAGTAGAGACTATTCTCCCTCATCTGCACTGATTATTATGTGTCTGAAAAACCAGCATATGCATACATTCACATTAAACAAACTTACCACATTTTGTCTGTTGCAACTCAAAACAGTTCTGCTGCATGTTTACGTTCAGATTCTGTAGAACAGTAACCAAATCAGCTTTGCAGAATGCCTTGACCTCACTCACAATGGCTTTACTACATAAATTTTTATCATCCCTAGGAGAAGAGAATTGTTGACATAACTATGACATTACATTAAAAGAAGCACACTGAAAAGATTGTCTTTGGTAAGCTTATTTTGTGAGCTTCATTATATACAAAGCTTTCTTTCTCAAGCAACTAGAAGCAGTTAAAAAAAAAATCAACCAGAAAATTAAGTGAAGCATCTATTCTGAGAAAAAAAAAAATAGAATACTGAAAAATGTTTCTGGCTTTATACTGCTTTAAGAAAAAAACAGCTATAAATACTACAGCAATGATGCTGAGTTGTTATAATCTTTGAATGCAAACAAGGCAATAATTC
This sequence comes from Psittacula echo, assembly GCF_963264785.1. Lineage (NCBI taxonomy): Eukaryota > Metazoa > Chordata > Aves > Psittaciformes > Psittacidae > Psittacula > Psittacula echo. Next base: position 25,787,442 of record NC_137740.1, on the reverse strand, counting down.
TAAGACAGTAATATCTTATACAATTGCTACATTAAATTGTAATTTTCAACACTATTTTTTACTGTTCTACTGGTTCAATCATTGTTCCAGACGCCACTCTGAAGTATATGCTGCTTCAGCAGTACTACCACAAAGATGCAGTAAAGTTGGACCCTAGGTACTTTCTCAAAAATTCCCACTTACATGGATAAAATGTATTTTAGATGAAAAGCACATCTGAAGTCACCTCTCGGTCTTTACTCAGAGAAACCTAAATCATTATCAACAGCCCTACCGATACTGTGACTGAGATAGTATTTTCACCAGCAACCTGATCCACATGTCAACTTAAACTGATGCAGTGTCTTAACCCTATTTACTGATACGATGCAGGAAATGGTTCTAGCAAGGATCAAAGTAAGCTCTTTACAGTACCTGTCAAGAGAATATTAGCCCTTTAAAAACTAGCTTCATGTGACTTGTATAAAATTGATAATCAGTACTCAGAAGTCAGCTGTTACACTCACAAAACAAGAACAGAGGCCATCTTCCCTCTTTCTAAGATTAACCCCTGATGATGGTTATCACTGTTCCTAAACAGGTGAGCAGGAACAAATTATCTAACTGGATTTCAATCATTAACAGAACTACTTTTTTCCCATTTTGCAACTCCAGTAGTATTTTTATGAGAAATTGGGATAAAATCTGAGAAAGCTATGCTTTACAAAGATTTAAAATTGAATACTGAATAAACCTAATTCTACTTCAGGCCTAAAGCATGTGCAGCTGGTTAAGCCTACAATCTTTTTTTTTTTTATTATATCCTTCTACTCCAGCTTTAAAGAGGGTGATTGCTCTTCAAAAAGCTTACTTTAGAAACAGATCTTCATTTTAATATGATTTGAAAATAGTGTATTTGGCATGAGACTAGCCTCCACCTCATAAGAGACCTAAAACCACACAGGAACTCACGTGCAGAGTAGGACAACAGCTTGAGGAAAGAGGTTCTGATACTGCAGACAACATTGTAAAACACGATCGTCGTTGTTCTCATCACTCAGGCCATCTGCAAATTTAGTCAAAAATGAGCTGAATGTTCAGGAGTAACTCAACATAAGAAATTCTTCAGTGTAGTCACTGTACTGTTTATAAATTTAATAGTCCCCAAAGAAGGACAGAGAAGTGTAATCTAAAAAACAAATCTAAGCTTTGAAATATTAGGTACTACTCCACTCAAAAATGCTATGGTTTTGCCAGAAAAGGTCACGTGAGCCACATGTAATTTAAGTATGTTAGATTTTGTGATGACCGAGTCAAGCAAAAGCACACAACATATCCTTAGCTCATAAGTAACGGTAATTAGATGAATTTTCATTAAGTAATCTCCTAGTAACCAACAGATGTAGCTAGAAGTGAGAAACAACTAATAAACCAATAATGAACAAAGCACTAACGTGAATAAAGTATTTGCACGCTATAGCCCTGAATGTGCTCTGACGGCTTCTGTAAACTATTCCCTAATTTTAGTTAGCAACCTGCAGAGTGAAGACTGTATGAAACTCAAAATTTAGTGCTAAGGTTCACACCAAGCAAACCACAATGATTAAGTACCCAAAACAAATTGATTGCGCGTATATTACATATTTTTTGAGAAGCAAGCTGCATGGATTGTCCCCACAATTTTGAATCTTGGTTTTTGAGACACATGTAGATGAACTGGACTGCAGGGATAGCTTTGTCCCGAACATGCTGCAGCATTTTCCCCTTCTTCAAGTTGTCCAGCTCTTGTAGAACAACCCAGGGAATTATTAATGTAAGTCTGCCAACACCTGGAAGGCAAAAAAAAAAAAAAAAAAAAGAGAATACAACCAAAAACCAAATACATTTTAAAGAGCCACTCAAATTACTACAGATAATTAGATAATTTTTAGTTCAAATATTGTATTTATGTAACTTGACACTTTTTTGGCCAGTAGTTTTCATATTCCATGCTCAGGAGTATTTAGCATTAAAAAAATTAACAACTGAGAAAGGCCAAGTTCCCTCTTTCTAATTTAACCTCAAACTGGCACTACATTGGTTACATGTAAAAATTATAATATTGGGCAAACAAAAGGAAGATATGATTTTAATCAATAGACTGCTTAAACAACAGTATGTAGCAATATTATACAGCATATTTGCAGTAATTATCACCTTGTCACAAATTAGCTGTAAAATGGTAAAACAATGTGACAGCAGCTGAAGTAACAGGCTGAAAATACCTGAATGATTATGACAGTCAATGTGCCAAAACAATCATCAAATAAAAGGGGCAACAGTTTTTTCTAGTTTGCCAACCAGCATTCCTAAGACAGGAATAGGCAGTACGAATATTGGACCATGGCTGCATTTGTACGTAAGTACAGTCTGAATTTTAAAACCATTATATTTGAAATACACCGTGTATCAGAAATTTAATGACTGAATTTAATTTAATGACCCTATTGGTCCATGCAGGACAAAAACTGTTTTCCTTCTCATTCACAATAAGAATGCCATTTTGAAAAAAAACGTTAGCATCCATCTGCTTTGTAATAGAAATATCAGGAATCAGCAACCTTCTGAATATAACGGGTCTGATGCAGGACCAGAAATTGAGAGCTGCAATAGTCTAAAAAAGGCATTCCAGTGTACACAATGTAACGCTTTTCCTAATATGGGAAAGAGAAATACAGTATGATACAGTCTTGAAAATTACTCAGGCCCTTATTAATGTTATTTTCCAGGTGGTCAGAATAAGTGTATTCATTAACTGAAAGTATCAAACAACCTTACATATTCTGATAGATGCCAAATATGTCTACCAACAACTGACATGCAGGATCCTAATCCTGCTAACATTAAATTACTAAAAGCTTCACAACATATTAAAGCCAAACATTACAGCCAGAGTCTGCAATTTGAATTCCTGAGAAATTGCTCACACGTTTTGTGAATTCTGTGATCTTCGCCAAGACAAAAATAAAAAAAAAATAAAAATGCTGACTGCTTATCAGATTTTAAATGTTCTCAGATTTGTAGGAAATTAAAAAAAAAAAAGTTGAAAACATGATTACTACCCGTGCATTAAATGCTTCAAAGTATGTTTTTACAATAGGCAAGACGTACTTACCTCTAAGAATACATACATGTTCATGGGAACATTGACCATGATTCTCTATGGGTATGTAGATATAAGCATAGTAGGTTCTACTTTCATAGCTGAACTTTCCTTGAGAGGCAGCTTATTTGGGTTCACAGAACCTGCCTCTTAAGCATGAACTTTCTGTCTCTATATGAAACCCGCTGCCTTTTAAGGAGCCCAAGTTAGTTTTTCTTCACATAGCCTGAAGTTCTTACAACATCTCTATTTTCTTAAAATGACATATTGATCACCATGTACTCACATACCTGGTATATTGTCACATTTCAGGGATTGGACAAACTCAAGGTGACTAATCATTATATTTGTGTCAATCACCACTAGTATGTTCAGACCAGAAGTAAAAGCTTCTGGGGAAAAAAGAAAAAAAAAGTTGAGGAAAAAAAAAAATTAAAAATCAGTTGTGCACTCTCTATTCAGAACATTAGCTACTTGCAAGTAGATACCAAAGATCGTCAACCCATGACATACCAGCAGAAACATTTAAATCCTGCTCTGGAAGATCTATTTCCATACTTGTAAGTTCTCCACAAGTCTCTACTACAGGCAGCACCATCCTCTTCTGAACACGGGCAACATGCAAATCTTCAACTATCTGCATCTACAATGAAAACAATCTGCATCAATTTTAAGTAATCCCATATGAATTGTTCCCCAAAAAGATACTTTCACATGAATGCTGTTAACACTGACTAAAAATAAAGCATGAAAAATTTGAAATTGGTACAGCAAATGTAAAGTCATGAGAACCTACTGCATATCCTCTGCTATAAGAAGCCCACAAAAGAGATCAGAAATACAGCCCCAAAGGAAGATTTGTTTCTGACATTTGTACCTAGTACCCCAAAACTTTTTTCCATTTTTGCCTCATAGAGTTTCCTGACTGGCATTTCTTAGAAAATGTAACTTTCAAGTTGGAAAAGAGACAAGATAGAAAATGACATAGATGCAAGTAGCTATGTTGGTGCTCTACATTGCAGAGAATAACAGAAAGCCAATCTTCAATCTCTGAAAGTTCGTTTAGTATTTGAAAAAAAAGCTCCACATTTTTTGAAGTACAAATCACAACATAACAATGCAAAATATTAGCAAAGGTCAGGGAATTGTCCAGCTACACAACCTCAGTGCCATGAGTTTTTAATGCAACATAGAAGCATTAAAGTATTGCTAACCTCTTGGTCTGTTTCAGCGATCTGACTGTCTTGAAGAGTTGGAAAGACTTCAGAGTTCTGTAGGAATTAAAAAAAAAAAAATAAATACCAACTCCACAAAATATCAAGGAAGACTGAAGAACAAATAATGTCTATGTCAAAGAGTTTTGAAATACAGCTCTTCAGAGTTAAGTAAGTACAGCACTAACGTTTTGGACAGACTTTGTGTCCTCACCTTCTTGGTAGGTGTCAGATGTGCATGAGACTTCAAAATTCGAGAAACAAGTAGGAATGGAAGTAGAACATCTATCAGTCTTCTAGAGAACAATGAATATTCCCAAGTGAATTGAAGAAGTAACATAAAACATATTTTCAATATCCATGATGAAGCATCTACAGCATCCTTTCAAAACGGCTTAGAATCTACAGCATACTTTCAAAATTGCTTTTATTTTCAAATAAATATAGTGGATTACACTGTAAGCCTATTTTTCCAATCTCTTGTGGGCTTGTGACTATGTTATTCTTGTTCCGGGCAAGAGAATTCTTGCTCTGGGCAATACACTACAGACACGGATTTAAAAGAATGATTTAAGCAAAGGGTCACTAAGATGATTAAAGGACTGAGGCACGTCATACAAGATTCTGAAAGAGCTGGTACTGTTTTGCCTAGAGAAGAGAGAGTCTTATCAATGTTTTAAACATCCGATGTGAGGCTATTAGCAGTGCCCAGTGGCAGGAGAAAAGGCAATGGGCAGAAACTGAAACACAGCAAATTCCGTCTGAACATTAAAACCTCCATTCATTTCAGTAGAAGTGCTTAAACAAACTTCCCAGGGAGGTTGTGGAGTCTCCATCCTTAGAGATATTCAAAACCTGACTGGACAGTCCTGGTAACATGCTCTAGCAGACCCTGCTTCAGCAAGGGGGCTGGACTAGATGAGCCCCAGAGGAGCCTTCCAACCTCAACAATTCCATTATTCTGTATGTCATTAATATCTTTGTGTATGCACAAAATGATCATGCTACCTTAAAGTGAACTGAAATTACGAACAACAAAAAGTAACCATGCTCAAGATAAAGGTCCAGAGTCAAACACAAGCTAGAACTCAGAAAAAAATCAATTGCAGCCAAACATGAAGTTCTGCAGGAAACATACAAATTTAGTCCTAGACCTACAAAAAATTCTCCTGGCATCACTTTGTCAGCAATGAGCACCTGTTCAGCAGGCAGGTTTTCATTGGTTCAGTTTATTCACTCAAAAAATGATACAACCATGTCAGCCCCCCCAAAACTGAGTTAAACCTAAATGGAAGTATTCCACATCCCTTAGCAGCAACACTATGAAAGTGTATGTGCAGATACAATCCTAACATGCAAGATCTTTATTCTAGTTCGGTTAACCATTTAGCAGAGAAACATTTTAACGTGGTTTAAATTGGGATCAGAAAGATCCATCTGGTTAGCTATGAAATCCTTTTCAAAATCTGTAAGAAGACAGTCTGCTTAGATAAAAACTGCCTGTCCTTCAGAAACTAGCCTGAAACAAAAATTGCATTCTCATTACCTGCTTAAAACATAATGATGTGGCTTCAAAGTCCTTTTTTTCTTTCTCTGTATTACCAGCAGCTTTATCGGAATTGGCATCCTTTTTCTTCTGTTTACAAGAGTCCCATCGTTGTAGTATTTCAGTCGAATAGTGTGAGGGTGTATGTTTACTCACATGCTGTTTTTTCTTAGAAAACTCTTTACATTCATCTTCATACTCTTCTTCCCAAGTACTAGATAATGTATTTGGCTTCTTAGTGAAAGACCTATTATCATGCACAGTCCTTGTAGAGGTGTCAGAGCACTTTTTTGGACTTCTGACATCTTCACTCAATTTTTTTCCATCTGCCTTTTTATGTGGTACATGTGAATCATGGACAGATGACCTAATTTTTTCCAACATAGTTTGTTCCCCTTTTAACTTTAGTTTACAAAGTTCAGCTTTCTCTGTCTTTTTCTTCAGTGCCTTGCTCCTCTGAACCGCAAAGCTATAAAGCTTTTTTCCTTCTGTCCCACCAAGATGACTTTTGTTGTAACTTTCCTTGCTAGTAGTCACTACATCAGGAGGGCGCATACTTTTTCCATGTTTAATTTCTCTGGCTTTAAATTCAATAACTATTTTCTTTTGCTTTTCAGTTTGGATTAAAGACTTGTCTGTGGTTTTGTTTCTATTTGAAGATTTTCTTCTGGATTTTCCATCAGTGCCATGAGAACTATTAGAACTTCGGTCTTGCTTCTCCTCTTGCCCATCTTTCTCTGTTTTGAATCTATAGAAACATTATGAGAAAAGAAATGTAATCTAGCTCAGTTAAGGCAAGAATAAACAAAGAAAAAAAAAAGTCTGCATTTGATTTAGGCAGTCACACCTAAGTATTTATGAGTACTGGTTCAGTACGTTCTTAAATATGAACTTGCAGCAATACCTGTGCTGTCTGACACACCATTTTTAGTATTTACATTTTTTTTCTAGCTGTTTTAGCTTATCAAATTGAGAAAAAGCTTTTTCTGCATTAGTTTAAGATGCCCTTCAAAGACTAGTTTCATCACAGATAATTTTTAACAGCAGTTTAATGATATGAGGTGCGTCACCCTAAAATTCAAGTGTGTAGCAGTTCAGCTTGGCTGCCAGCACCAAACACTGCACAGCTTTCAAACAGTGCAAATAGACAGACTAGAGAACCAGGAAAAGGAGTAATTGATGGGGACAATTTTACAGAAGTAGTGAATATGAAAATGGAATTGGAAACTTTCTTAAAGGTTTAAAATAATCCAAAGAAAGTTTCCACACTGCTCTATAAGTGTTGTCAAAACTGTTGGGGAGGTAAAAACCATTTGACAAACTCATATAGGACAGGTAACTTAAATGCACAGATTGCCATTACAATTTCAGACTTAGGAGATCCCTACCTGGTTCTTAGAAGCTGGAAGAGTATAAAACAGGGAAAATAATTTTCTACTTGTCTTGTTTCACATATTCCTCCCTATGCAAGCCCTACTGGCCACTATTAGGATAGAGTGCTGGACAGAATTCTGGCATGAACCTAGCTACTGTTTTATGGTTACATTTTACTGCACTAACAAACATGTTTAAAAGCATGTGTACATGCAGCTAAATATCCTGAAACTTACAATTCCAGTTAAACAGAGAAGCTGCAACAAGATTTCACCATGATTAAGAAACAATCCATAGCCAGTGTTCAAGGCCAGATTGGATAGAGCCTTGGGTGACCTGGTCTAGAGTGAAGTGTCCCTGGCTCATGGCAGGAGGGTTGGAACTACATGATCTTAAGGTCCTTTCCAACACTAACTACTCTATGATTTTGATTATCTGGCTATAAGCCAGGCAGTATCTTGCCTGGATAATATGCTATTTGCCATCTGAGGATTCATGAGAACCTTCTCGCTTTATATGAAGTAGTTTACAAACATCTGCTATACTCAAGGTGAAACATTACTTTCTTTGCCTTGGAATCAATTACTCCAAGCACCAGGAGAAACCAATGATTTCAGAAATACCAGAATCTAGTAAAGGTATTAAGTTCACTGCAGAAATACCCACTAGACTTTACTGGAGCCTCATTTGCTACCACAACACATGTACTATGCAATAGACCAACAAGACAGTACTCAAGACAAAGGAAAAAAAGATATTTTTATGACAGCAGTATTGGAAGGATAAAATTTCTACCTCATCTGAAGTGTAGCAGCATACTACACCTACAAGTTAAAAAAAGTAATTTTTTTTTTCAAGTAAGAGTTAAAAAACTGTAATTCTAAACCCCCCCAAACTGCCCAGCTTAGACAGGATCCCCTCATTAATGCAACACCAACACCATTTTATCAGTTAAAATACCATATTTTATTTGGTGAACAAGTAAAACAAAATTCTTAAATTCAGTCTTAAAAAAATAAAACAATAACAGACTTTTTTAAGCAGTTCCACTTAATGGCAGCAATAAATTACCTCTGAAATTCTGTCTCTCCTTTCATAGTACGGTTATAAGATCTTATGTCTTCAATGTTCTGAAAGAAGGAAAAATCCAAGGGCTTATAGAGGAAACTACAGTTAAAAAAAACTTCGTAAGATTCAACAAGCTATTACTTCATACAAGATACAGTTTGATTTTGAACAAGTTAACCTTGAGAAAGGCAACCACATACCTTGCTATAATTTAGTATTTAGATTTTGTCTATTTAAGAACAACACAAGGGGAAAAACTGAATGCGTCACACAGTCGTGGGGTATAAACAGAGAAAGCTCAAGAAAAACACATTTAGGATTCATGTGTTTCATATACTTTACACGTATATTAATATGCAAATATACATTTTTGTATATTTACAAAAATTCTTAGTGACAAAGAAAGTGACCTGAAGACTGCTTCCAGCTACCTACTAGGTAAGGCCAAAGAGGATCTTTCTACAGGAGGTTTTTGTGCAGAAGATATGCATTATTAATTTTCATCAGATCTATTAATAAGGTGGAACAATGTGAAACTGCAGTTACATAGACCTGGTTAAAAGTGAAGATAGTCCCCAAACAAAGAATTCAAACAATCCTTATTTAGAAAGCAGTCATATTACTGCTTGACGTATCTATATTGCAAGCTGTCACATGCATGTTGTGGAATAACTGGAAGGCAACTTTGATCAGGTCAGAACAGAAAGCAGTTTATTATTGCAGCTATGGGAGAGAACAGAAAGCAGCAAAATGACAGACTCTGCTGATATGAATTCTGCCAAACAGGGCAGTTAATTTTCTTTTTTTTTTTTTTTTTTTTTTTTTTTTTTTTTTTTTTTACACACCTTTGGGTTTGTTAAAGCCTGGAAACTGAGCTTGTCTCAAACACTGCTTAAGCAAGTTTCTCTCAAATACTGCTTAAATTGAGTTTGTCTCAGATACCATTTGCATTCAACCATGGGAGGCCTTGCAAGAATTATCATAAATGAAGCAAACAAGGACCTTAGCTTTCACTACTGCATCAGCAGGATCGTTCTCACCCACTTGTTCGAAACTGATGAGTCTCCACAGGACTGTAAAAAATGCTGACCTAAAGGATAGGGTCAAATAGGGGACACCACAATATAAGGGACAACAACCACTCATGGGACCTTGCGGAATAACACCCCAAAGAACATGAACATAAAAGGGCAGGGCTCTCTCTCTCTCTAGTTTGTTAAAGAGTTTCAGCGTCTGGCCTCATTTGTGCCTTAATTCCAACCACACACATTGACTCCAACCAGGTCTGAGTCACATATGTCTTCCGACCAGGTTGAGACAGGGTTGTATGACTTTGTTTTCCCAAAACTACAGCCTGGTGCAGCAGATTACAACAAAGAACAGTACTGGATTACTTCAGATAAGGAAGCTCCAGACAGCACACCCTTCAGCAAATAATTTACTCCTTCAATAATTGGGTCATGCTGACTCAGTAAGGCCATTAGGTCAATGCTGCAGGGAGGTCCTTAAAAGACCTATGAGACCTTAGCTATTTTACTTCCACATTAGAAAGCACTTCATGAAAACAAAAGAGTTGCAGAAATCACTGGAATCCTGATGAATTAATTAAATTTTGAGAGCTTCTACCTGTGGTTGGTTCTGGAGTTGTGACAGCAGCAGAACCAATAGAGGCTGTTAAAGGCTACTGCCACTGAGAATCATATCCATGCAACTTGCTGCAGGAAGACCTGTTCAACTTGATTATCATCAAAAGGCATCTAAGGGGTTCATTGGTTTATTAACAACTGTTAACTGGCAATCAGTGAACTATACACTCATGACCAGTACCAGCAATACAGCAGAAAAAATGTAATAACAGACAATTACAAAGGGATACCAGATCAGATGACTTGGTATGTTTGTGTGTACTTCGGCACACACGCTCATGCTGTTGAAGACGTGGGTGCTCCAGTTGTATGCATAGCCAAACCACTTCCTACAATCTGCTAATGCAGTCACTGGTGGAGTGAAAGGCCTCCCATGAGGTCGCATACACACACTCACAGTGTGGAACCCTACATGATGCCCATCCTGTACTTTCACTCCACCAGCTAAAAGCAAACAGGCCTAAAGTTTTCTGTAATCTGTTGTCATGCTTATACCACACACACATACAAACCAAAACAAACACACAATCCACTTAAATAGTTACTTTCACCTGTAAGAGCTCAAGTTACCTCTTATACATAATATGATCACACTGAAGAAACAATTGCTACTATTCAGAGGTTTCCTTCTTTTTAATGTTATTAGTTTGGGTTCTCACTGTTGCTTATGCTGATCAATATCTGTATATAGCAGTATTTAAGGTACTCTCAGACCAAAGTGTCACGCAACAGTTAAAACTCTGTATTCTTCAAACTGGTATAGGCATTAGGAATGGCAATACAGCTAGAGTATGACATTTTAAGCCAAGTTTTTACCCTCTGTATTACACAAGTAAAAAAACAAACAAAACAACCAAAAAACATAAAAAAACCACCCCAAAACCCAAGGCAACAACAACAAAAAAAAAAAAAAAAACCACAACACTAACAACCAAACACAAAAAAAACAAATAAAACCCAACATAAACCACACATCTTAGGATAAGTTAATGCTAAAAGACAAATTGAATAAGTAATTAAGGAGAAAAAAACAGTTGCAAATATTTGGCTTTTAACAACATTTTCTAAGAAAGCAGAAGGCTTCTAGCATGTATAACTCAGTTTATAAGGCTATAATATCACACTCATTTATACACACTTCCAAATGTTTTTTTGAGACATTTATGGTAAGACAGTTAAAAGCTCTCTTCTTTCACACATACCTTGCAAAATACAAGGGAAAATAAATCTAGCAAATATTAAGTGTGGATTTATTTGATATATACTACACTACTGGCAGGAAATAACTTCCCAGAAGGCAATACAAGTAATGAAAAAAGAATAGGAAGATACATACACACATGACCAAAAGATTATCCCCCCTGTAGCACCTGCATTTTCCAAGTGATTCACTGAAAGCTTACTCACTAGATACAAATATGTATCAGCATATTCTAAGAATTTCGGTCATTGATTTCTGTCTCAGTGGTTAAAATTAAATATTTGAGAGTTACTTGGGAAAATGTTGTGAAGTACAATTTGTAATTAATCATAAAATTAAGACATATGATCCAAGATAAAGAATAATCCAGCAAAACAGCAGTGGTTTTAGCAGTGGTTTTAAACTTAACTTAGATCAATCATAAAAATACACTAAAAATAAAAAATCTTTTGTTTTCTGATACCCACACTACTCATAACCTCTGGAGAAGAAGATCTGTTTATAACTTGCAGTTAACTTACCGATTCAATCCTTCTGCTATTTACAACCCCACCTTTAAATTAGATTTAGCCTTCTATCACAAGACTGCTAAACAATTCATTCTCTTCTCTTGAATGCGGGGTTTTGAATTAAAATAATCATCATAGTAACAACATAGCTGTTCCTACTTTGTCATCCCGGCCATCCAAACTGTCTTCCTTTCCAGTTAATTTCTTCAGTTTCTTTTTAGACATCTTCAAATGCTAAGAAAAACAGTGTTGCCATTATTATTTATTTCAAGTTATTTCCAGCTGGTATAAAAATTAAATTTTAACTGCCTATAGAAAAAAGAATATTCAAATACTCTTATTTTCTCATTACAGAGCCACAGCAGGTTCCAGAAGATTTTAACAGTAATTACTCACGTCTAACTAACTAAGAGAACTTCACAGGAAAAAATAAATAAATAAATAGAATGACAATTACTTTACCACCTGCTCTAGAGACACACATTTTGTACCGGCAAACATACCAAACCACTAGAAACAAACATCCTTTAACAGTTAGTCATACAAACATTAAGTTTTAAGCAGTTCCAACTATACAACTCTTGCTTTCGGCCGTTTCCCACCCTTCCTCTGGATTAGGTATAATATCGTGACATCTCACAGCAGCTACGCCACACTCTACATAAACTAGCCCTGCGAGCTTGCCGCGAACCAGGAGAGGTTTGAGGGCTGTTAAGAAAGCTCCACCAGAAGCTCCCAAAGCTTTAGAGGTGAACAGGTCAACTACTTGAACAGACAAGCCACAGAAGGAGCTCAGCCATATAACAAGGAAGACTCACTAAACAGAGAGCTCTTTAACGCAGTCGTCAACATGGGCGGGTTGAAGTGACTGACGAAGAGTTACTGCTCCGCCACGACCCAAGAAGCTGCAGCCTCCTGCCCCAAAACCCACGCGTGAAGAAAAGTGCAACTACAGGGTGACTCCTTCTGGCCCAAGCCAGAAGGCCAGCTCGCCCACCCTCGGCAGCTGCCGGCACGTCCCGTTCCTTCCCTCTTTCGATCCCACAGCAGCAGGGCCCAGGAGCGGCTCCGCCTCACAAGGAGCCAGCTGGGACGCACCCTCCCGTGGAAGTGGAAACCGATGCGGACAGCGGCTCTGCACCCCCACCCCGCCGGACCGGCCGGCCTCAGGATGGCGGTCCTAACCAAGGGGTCTCAGGAATATCCCGAGAGCAGTTCCGCTCCCGGAACTAGGAACTTCCTTGACAAGGAATTGCTCACCGCACTGCTCGCCTGCAGAAGCAGCCACGGGCCGGCCCAGCGCGGCCTAGCCTAGCCTAGCCTAGCCTAGCCCCTCCCCACCGCGGAGCTCGCTGGGCCAGGCCCCGGTTCCGCAGGAGCTAGAGTCTCAAGGAGCTCTGGGAAATGTAGGCGGTGCGGGCCCGCCTCTTTTCTTGCTGTACGTGCTTGGCCGCCCGCCTCCCAGGCGAGCGGTGTGTGGGTACGGCGGCGCGTTCCTTTGCCTCGATTTGTCTTCCTTCGTCCGCCACTGGGCTGTCTCCGGAGAAGATGGCAGCGGAGGAGGCTGCGGAGGCCTCGCTGGCTGGGCTGTCTCCTGAGCGGAGGCAGCCAGGGCTCGAGAACGACGACGACGAGGATGAGGAGAACCCTGAAGGCGACGGCGAGACCGCAGCGCTCAGTGAGGGCCGAGGGGGAGCCGAAAACGGGCGGGTGGGAGGCCAAGGCAGCGTGGTGGGAGCCCGGCCTTCCGTCCGCAGCTCTGCGGGGAGCAGCTGCTGCCCTTCTTCCCGGGTGCGCGTGGCAGCAGGCGCTGAGGGGGGTGGGCGGGCGCCATGCGGCGGCGCAGGAGGGAGCCCCGTGAGGGTTTGAATTTACAGCCGGGCTCCTGCAGCCGCCTTTGTGCCCTCTCCGTTGTCCTTCCACCTGCACCGTGAAACCGCTGCGGGGTGAACGGAGCTCGGTTTTCCCAGTTTTACCGGCTTTGTGTAGAATGGTGCCGGTGCGGCGCAGGCGGCGGGGTCGCACGTGGTCCTTGCGGCGGCCCGGCCCGGGGCTGAGCCCCGGCGGTGGTCTCGGTGCTCGGGGAGCTTTGCAATAGCAAACCAGGGCTTCTCTCGCCCTTTTCTCAATTCGGTGAAGTTTTGTTGATCATAATCTTTTATTATTTCTAACCGCGGTCCACGAGGTCCCTTTCCAATCCTGGCCTGCTGGAGGCGGGATGGGGATGCTATGTGTGCCGTGCCGGCGCCTTGTGTGCCCCGTGCGTTTTCTCCTCAATATTTTCAGCCAGATGCGTTTAAATTGGTTGTGTCGGTTTTCCAGCCCCCCAAATGTGGCATCGACGCCAGGCAGTAGTTAGAGTTGAAGTGACCAGACTCTTCCACTAAAAAAAAAAAAAAAAAAAAAAAAAAAAAAAGTATAATTTAGGGATTTTTGAGCATTTTTCTGTTTGTGCGCAGTCAGTGGTTCCTGATGGGCATTTTAAAAATCCTGCAATCTTGCTTCAGTAGCAGCCTGATTTTCTTACTCATTTAATGTGAAAGTTTCTCTCTTTTTATGTAGGTGTATATATAAACTATATATGTGCATACACTTTCAACTATTTTAACCTAGGCACTTGCTCTGAAGATGCAAACTTGTCAAACTGTCGTGGACTTAGGTCGCTGCTATGCTCTTGCTATGCGTTAACCATGTTTTAACTTTTTCTCAAGAGTACAGGTAGTCAAAATCAATCATTGTTCTTACAGATTTATTGCCAAAATCCTTTTGCTTTATTTTCTTTCTGTCTTTGTATTAATAAATTGTGTAGAAACTATAACCAGGCATCTTGCAACTTTTTAATTGAGAAGTAGGCAGGAAATACAAGTCTCTCTCAGGTGAGTTGTCAGCTTCGAAATAAATCTGTGAGAAATAGAGCAATGCTTTCTGAATAGAAGTGCTGGTCTTGATAAATTTTAAGGTACATAAAATAATTTTACTCTGTGCTTTTGGCTTTCTAAACAGTTTCTTGGTAGCCTCCCTTGTCTTGAGGTATTCCTTGAATGTCCTCTGAGTTTTGTTGTTTGTTTTTTTTATATATAATAGCAAAGATTTGTATCCAACTGCAATGCTTAAAAGTAAGCAATTGAAAAATCCCAGGGGAGTTATAAGAACTGCTGTAAGATTGTTCCACCCCTTCTTATGTCTTCCCTAGTGGCCAGGAGTAGATGGCTAGGGAAGACTAGCAGAACAGAGCAAGTACACATTAATGCATCCTCCGGAAATATCTTCAAACACAAAACAGTTTGTTATTCCCAGTTGTCTTGAACCAAAGTTCATATTTTCTTGAAGTCTCACAGTGGATTTCTGATCCACAAAATTATCACTTTGGCACAGGTAAGCTTGCAGTATCCACAGCAGCTTGTGGCAGGGAGGTCCACAGCATTAACACTAGGTCGCGTAGAGAACATTTTTCTTCTCTGGATTTGTAGCTGATACCTCCATGGAGTACGTCCCAGTTGTGTTGGAATAGACAGTGAGTGGTTGGCTTCTCTGCTTTCTCAGCATCCCATGATCTTGTAGACATCTGTCTTATCCAGGTTGAAAAGTCTTCTCAATGGCTAAGAAGTGATGCCATAGCTTTGTTATTTCTTGTTCCCCTTTTTGGAAACTTTCCTTGTTCTACCTGTCCCTTTGAAGCTTGGGGATCAGAGCAATATCTTTCAGAGTGCTGGTTGAACGTGGCTTTCAGCATCCTTTCCTAGTACTTCTTGACAGCCTCCCTTCCCTTGTCTTGAGGCATTCCTCAAAAAAGGATGCTGGGGAGGGACTCTTCATTAGGGACTGTAGTGGTAGGAGAAGGGGTAAAGGGTTAAAACCTAAACAGGGGAAGTTTAGATTGGATATAAGGAAGAAGTTCTTTACTGTAAGGGTGGTGAGGCACTGGAATGGATTGCCCAGGGAAGTTGTGAATGTCCCTGGTGGTGTTCAAGTCCAGGTTGGACAGAGCCTTGGGTGATACGGTTTAGTGTGAGGTGTCCCTGCCCATGGCAGGAGGGTTAGAACTAGATGATCTTAAGGTCCTTTCCAAGCCTGACTATTCTATGATTCTACTTCCCAACACCTGGCTGTGAGGAGAGAAACCTACTGCTTTTGAGGATTTATATCTCTTACTTTCATCAAAACCGTGTTTTAAAATTGCAAAGTGGTTTTCCTGACTGGTGACGCTCAGTTCAGAGTCCATGCATTGGCCAGGGAAATCGATATTGGGCTTTATCCCCAAGTTCACCACATGACCTTTTTTCTCAATTTATTGCCCAATTGCTCAGCCTCTTAAGTCTCCTTTAAATTCTTGAGTCACATGTAGGCACATGAGTACCCCACAGAAGTAATTCATTTGCAGATGCTAATGTCACCAGCACTTAACCCTCATCATGGCCCCTGATGGTAGCAAATTCCTTCTTTACTCCTCTCCTTTCAGATTGTTCAGCTAATCATAAACAGTTCTAAACTTCTCTTCTCAAATTTTCTTAGTCACTAGTATTTTGTTATGAGTATTTAGGCCTCCTGCTTGCCTGCTTTGTCCTGCTAGCACTGCATTTTGCTAGAAAATAGCATGTAGATACTACTTTAACTTCAAATATCTGCTGATACAGATGGGTGAATAATTTTGCCTGTCCAGGATGGCATTATTTCTCAGAATGAGCAATAATTAATCTTGTATTCTTCTCCAACATAGTATTTGTGTATTCCTGTTCTCCTTCACACTTGTAATCGGTTTTGCCTGTTGGAAGCACCAAATTATTGGAAACAAATATATTAGTATAATTCAGTTCTGTCAACAACCCTCTTACTGTTTTTTTGTCTGATTTTATTAAGATGGCCTGATTGTCTCTGGAAGTGTTAAAAGCAACGATGTGGATGTGAAAGTTGCCATGTCAGAACTGAAAACTGATGAAAAAGGAATGGAGCAAGAATCCGCAAGGGAATCTGACAGGAACATTTTGGATGTATCATCTGATTATCCAAGAGGTTTGCTGATAAACTCTTAATATGTGTGTTGTGTGCTTGAGGAAAGGAGGAGAAAGGTAGAATTAGTGGGAAGAAAGGTAAAGGGAATGTGAAATCTCATTTCCCATACATCCAGTAGGTATGATACTTTTTCCCATGCATCTAAATAAATTATTTTCTTAAGGTGCTGACAATCTCTTTGAAATGAGGTGTCATTTTCCGCTTACTAACATTTCTAGAAATCACTGCTGAAATTGACACATATATAGTGACAAGAAAAGTCGGGGTTGGATGAGGTATGATTTACATTAGGCTCTGATGCTAAGGGCACCATAGATGTCAGAGAAAAATCATTGGTACCTAAATGCAGAAATTAAAAGCTAGGAATTGCTTTTAACCCTAGCTTTAAAATTCACCTCTGTATCTTAAGCACATTAAACAATTGCTATCTTCGTTTCACCTAAGAAACGTGAAGACAAGTCTTGTAAACACACTGTAAAAGCTTTAAAATTGCTATAGAATCAGTATTACCGTAAACTGTGATATTCTGTATGCTAAAGCAAATAGAGCTGATTTATTGGATAAGCCAATTCTCTTGGTTTTAGCAAATGCTCCACTGTTTCCCTTGACTTATAAGTTAAAAAAACAGAAGGCAAATTTAAAGGTTAAACACTCCTAAAGAAAAAAAAAAGTGATAGAATTTAATGTATCCTGGCTATACAGTGAATAATTATTATTTACGATTTGTCTACTTCTAGCTATTATTTCAATTTTGCAGACAGTTTATAGAATGTTTTTATAGTGCTTTGTGCATGCTTTGCATTCACCTAACAATGCCGAGCATTAAAATCTGAAATAAATGGAATGTGACTTTATTTTTTCAGCTTGTTTTTTCTTTGAAGCAAGCAAAATGAAGGTCTTTCCAATTAGAGAAATTTGATGTGTGTCAGCATTAAGAAGAGCGTAGAAATACATGAATCTTGTTAAAGAACCATTCTAGGGATTAGTTTTGCAGTCATTTTTTCTACCATGGAATTTAAAGGACACAAACAAATATTCCACTTGATACTGTAGTCATTCTCTAATAGTGTTAGATTTTAAATGCTGCATAGAAAAATAGCAGTAAACTAAACTTTTAACTAATGATGTTTAACTTCTAAATATCTCTGCTTTTTAGAGAAACACATTTCAATTCAAAGACATCTTGCTGATCTAGAGAAATTAGCTGACGTGAAAGAAGGTGAGTTTACCATGTCAGTATCCCAGAACTTCATGTTACAGGTATTTACATTTTTTTCTTAGTTTTTATTTTTAACACATTACATATATATTTCTAATGCTTGATGACAAGGGGTTTCATACAAAATAGCTTTGTGATTTGTTCCTTATCAAATTTTGTATTCTTTCAGTAAATTTAATACTTTAGTGATTCCTTTCCATCTTTTTCCTCTGCATTGTAACATTCCTAGTGTTGACAGTGTGCATTGATCAGCAGAGTGTTAATTCTACCTATTCATCAGCAGCTTAGTCTAATTTTTATTTTACTTCCAGTGCCAGAATAACAAGGTGTCCTGGGTTCAGCAGTAGCAGTCATTTTTTCTACTTCTTAGCAGCTGGTGCAGTGCTGTGTTTTTGACTTTCAGCCTGGGAACAACACTGATAACACTGATATTTTAGTTGTTGCTAAGTAATTTTGACTCCGATCAAGGACTTTCTGAGTCTCATGCTCTGCCAGGGGGGAGAGGAAGCTGGGAGAAAGCAGAGACAGGACACCTGACACAAACTAGCCAAACGGGTATTCCTTACCACAACATGTCATGGCCCCTATATAAACTGGGGAGAGTTACCTGGAAGGCCCAGATTGCTGCTCGGGTCGGGCTGGGTATCAGTCAGCGGATGATGAGCAATTGTATTCTCTCCGCTTGTTATTTTCCCTATCATTCTTATTATTGGTAGTAGCAGTAGTGGTTTACAGAGGGAAGATAATTGTTGTCTTTGCAGTGTTTAAGTGTCAGTTTAAATAAATATGTATTCTGTTTGGATGATTGGGGGGTTTTGATTTGGTTTTGTTGGGGTTTTTTTCCCCACTTTGTATTAATTTCTGAGCCAGTTCTATGTCAGAGGATTGCTTTAAGACTGCAAAGTGGTTTTATTACAACTTTAAGTGTTTATCTGATTACATCTATATATGAAGTGCTGGTAATGGCAGCCCTTGCAAATGAAACTAGTTTTTATTCATAGATCACAAAATCATCAGTGTCCATGTGAGCTCTGTATCCTAGAGCTCTTGTGCCTGAATCATCTTTTACAGTGGCCATTGATGGAAATAATAGCCTACCTCCATGTCTGTTTAATTTTACTAACAAATATGCTAAAACTTCTATAGAGAGTTTGTTCCATTTTTAATGAGGAGATAGATCATAAGTATCTCACAAGTTTGGTACTTGTATCTGTTCTTGAGCTGAGTGATATGTAAATCCACAGTAGTAGGAAGAAATGTGTTATACCCTTGTCTATTCTCAATAGGTTTGGTTATTTTTTAGTTCTGCCACGGATGTAGCATTTTTTTGCCATGTGTGTTAATGGCTTGACTTGTATGTATTACATTGCCTTGTGTATTTGATACTTAGTAAATCATAACTCAATAAAATAGGCTGAGCGATGTTAGAGAACACTGGTGATTTATTTGGTGAGCTTCAGGCTGCCTTTGTTGGCACCGCTGGCAAGGGACTCTGCATGGGCATAGTAATCTACTTATTTAAAAAGTCATGAAGGAATTGTACTGTTTTGCAAGTCTAAGACAAGTAATTGTTGTTATAGATGCCCGTTTTGCATGGTGCATTTCAGTACTGCTCTAACACGTAGAATCTTTTCTGCTAAGATCAGCAAGAGATTGGTTGACATTCAGCAGTCTTAAGCCCCAGCAGCAGATGTATGCATGTTCTGATATGTAATCCCTGTGTACAGCTCTACAGCATTGGTCTCCCAATAGCTGGTTTTTATTTGGGTTAGTACTTTAACACCTTTGATTTCAGATAATCTTGCCTTTGCTTTTTTGTCCCTTACACAGGATTACTAGGAACTGGAATTACTTTAACATGGAGTACATTCTCTTTTTTGCAGCTTAAAAAGATAGGAGCTGCTTTTTTACCTAAAAGATTTGGGAGAAGGAAAGACAGAGTCTTGTTTTAACCTCTTCAGTTGGGTTGGGTGTTTTTTTGAGACATTGCGAGTGTCTAGACTTCATCCATAAAGTTGTAATTATAATTTAGTTGTATATTATAAATAGTTGTAATTATAAATTCATCCATAAAGCTGCAATAATTTTACTTTGCCGGAGTAAAAAATATAAGAAAACAAAAGCTAAAGATTGTAGGCATTGATGATCTTCAAAGTAATAGTGGTTCTTGTCTTTATTCAATTGAAAAGTGGCAATGCATAAATTTGAAGTTTGTATGTACCTAAATGGAATATACCCCTGGGAATTAATCCTTAACTTCCATTGATAGTACCTTCATTCTTTTTTCCTCTTAGCATGCATTTCTATTAACATGAGTGGTAACAGCATTTCATATGTTTCTCCTACTTTTTTGTGTATTTGTATTTTCAGATGAAAAGAAGCCTTGTCCATTGTGTCCTGAGGAGAAATTCAGAGCTTGCTATAATCATAAACTTCATCGTCACCTTCAGAATTTACACTGGAAAGTTTCTGTTGAATTTGAAGGTAATGTCAGTCATAGAATCATAGAATAGTCAGGTTGGAAAGGACCTTAAGATCATGTGGTTCCAACCCCCCTGCCATGGGCAGGGACACCTCACACTAAACCATGTCACCCAAGGCTCTGTTCAACCTGGCCCTGAACACTGCCAGGGATGGAGCATTCACAACTTCCCTGGGCAACCCATTCCAGTGCCTCACCATCCTTTCAGTAAAGAGCTTCCTCCTTATATCCAATCTAAACTTCCCCTGTTTAAGTTTTAACTTGTTACTCCTTGTCCTATCACTGCAGTCCCTAATGCAGAGCCCCTCCCCAGCGTCCTTATAGGCCCCCTTCAGATACTGGAAGGCTGCTATGAGGTCTCCATGCAGCCTTCTCTTCTCCAGGCTGAACAGCCCCAACTTTCTCAGCCTATCTTCATAGGGGAGGTGCTCCAGTCCCCTGATCATCCTCATGGCCCTCCTCTGGACTTGTTCTAACAGTTGCATGTCCTTTTTGTGTTGAGGACACCAGAACTGCACAGAATACTCCAAGTGAGGTCTCATGAGAGCAGAGTAGAGGGGCAGGACCACCTCCTTCGACCTGCTGGTCATGCTCCTTTTGATGCAGCCCAGGATACGGTTGGCTTTCTGGGCTGTGAGCGCACAGTGCTGGCTCATGTTAAGTTTCTTATCTACCAACACTCCAAAGTCCTTCTCCACAGGGCTGATCTGAATCTTACTTAAACAGTAAATACTAGAAGAAACTCTGGACATACAGGACGTTGTTGTGTTTTGTCTTTTTAAATTCCTCTTGACTTCCATCTTGTTAACCAGCTTGGAATAAGAATCATATTTTGATGCAGTGAATTTTGATCTGGGATGTAAAATGTAAATGTAAAAGAACTCTGTATTTGACATGCAAATGAAACAATTGCTTGGCATGCCATAAAAATTATTATAACATTTAAAATACATATGTAATGAGAATTACTTTAATAAAAGTTTTGGTTATATTGTTAATAATCAGACATGCAAATGTGATCATTTTTGCCTTGTTATAAAGATTCCATAATTTCAGGTAAGTACTCAATAGAAGTATTTATTTGGTATTAGTGTTTAGCAGCCCTGTCTATTTTTAACAGGTCTGCTTGTAAGTTGCTTTAAAATCCCTACAAGAACTTTAAGAAGGAAAAGAAAGTGAGCAGTGTGTGTTTTTTAAAGAACTAGGTGTACGGGTTTGCAGGCAATAAAATGACTAATTGGAAGATGGACAAGATTAAAAAAGATCAGACTGGAGTTCTGGTTTTGCATGCAGGTCATCTTTGTTGTGCTGGATGTTCTTTGTTGTGGCTTTTTAACTGTGGAACATATGTTTTATAGGAGTCTTTATACAAATCTTTTAGCTAGGTTACAATAATTTTGTAAAATACTCTTAAGTAGTTTTGAAAGTTATATACTGTATAGCCTGAAGACTCAATATAGCTTTGTAGGTTGCTGACGTACTTACTAAAATGAATAGCTCATATGTAATTTTTGTGCATTTTAAATCGTGAAATGTATAATTAGCTGATAAATTTCCTTGTGCAAAGAGTGAATGTACCAAATAATTGACAATGTTCTCTTACTGCTGTCTCATGACAGTGTTTGGGAATCTTAAATGAGACCATTCAGTATAGGTCAAACTACATTGTGTTTACTTACTGTACTGTGATGTGACAAGAACTTATTTTCCAGGGTACCGAATGTGCATCTGTCACTTACCTTGTCATCCAGTGAAACCAAATCTTATTGGAGACCAGGTAAAAAACACTGAATCACAGATATGCTTGTTACCCCACAGAGTGGGGAAAATGGGTAGGGGAACTTCTGCAATCTACTTAGTTGCAAAATACATCTTGCTGTCTGGTGTGGGATACCAAAACTTCATCAGTCCAGAGTACAACTATTTGATATAATCCTTGGGTAGTTGAATGCAGTTGGATCTCTTATTTTGGTGTGTAGCTGCCTAGATTATGTTGGAGTAAACAGCAGCTTTGTGTGGAAGAGACGAAAGGTTCATTAGGCCAAGCAATGGATGCTTCTCAGTTCCTTCTCTGTGTGCTGAGTGTATGGAGTATTGGCAGGATTCAGTTGGATGCGGTGCTGTGCCAGGATAGCTGTGCTGTGTTGTGCTGGCCCTGCGGGTACGATTATTTACAGTCTCTGTAGCTGTAGATTCAAAATATTTTGTATGCACTGGAGGTAACAGAAAGATGACTTCATATGACTGTGTTCAGGTATAGCTCCGCTTTAACCATGTTTATGTATTCTGAAACTACATGTATTTTACAGACATTTTCGAAGATGGGAGCCCATTACCATTGTATCATCTGTTCAGCAACTATCTCACGAAGAAGTGACATGATAGGTCATATCAATCGTCATGTGAATAAAGGAGAAACTGAATCAAGGTTTATTACAGGTAGATTCTTACTTACATAAAACATTCAATACTTTTATATGTAGCATGTGTTGAGAATTAGTCTGATTTCTTTTTAATCTCTGTGTAGGTGTAATGATTTTTCTCTTGATACACTATAGTAAAGATGATTCTGGGAGCCATGAGGTTCACACGTCTTTCTGTTACCAATATGCATTTAGGAATAGTAGTTTAGTGTCTGGACATCAGTTTGAATGTCTGAGAAGTCATAGTAGAGCCATCCCATATCATATTCCATACCTTTAACTAAAACCTGTTTAGATTTTATGTTGTGAAATATTGTTCTCTGTATGGTTCCCTTCAGAGCTCTTTGTAAAGAATGGCCCATTTGGTATTTCCTGACAAAATGCATGTGGCTACTTCTCCTTGCAGGGAGGGGAGAAACTTAGAGGTCAGATATTTCATGCTTTGTACTCACTTCAGCAATGCCTGCGGACTATGAACATGGAACATGTGGTAGAGCGGTTCATAGATAGGCAATCTGTGTGTTTGAAAGCACTGAGATAGGCAGGCTGAGCACTGGAAGGTATCTAGTTGGTAGACAACAAGTTTTTGCTGGTCGTTCCTGGGTAAATTTTGCTTACCATTAGACTGGGGACAAATTGCTCAGAGGAATGACAGCATGTGTTTACAGCTGTCAAATCAGTTTTGCCACAGGCTATTTTATACAAAGCTTAAGTGCTGAAATTGGCCCTATACTTGTGCTGTCTATACACATTTCATGAAGATGTTTGATAACTTACAGAGGTTAGATCAAGGTATTTTGAGAGGATTTTTTTTGCAGTTTGTTGATCTGTATTCAGGATTGTGTTGATAGGGTTTTAATTAATTGGCAATGTTTCATGTTTGAACATGCAAAACAAATGTGCTAAGCCTCAGGTTCAGGGGATTGCTTTCTTAAATTTGTGTGGATACAGAGGAGCCCAACTGAGAAACAAATCTGATGTTTTATGGGAAGAAAATTGTGGTGGAGTTTGATCCATATCTGCTGTTCTTAGGACTAGAGGCTAAATTGTTGCTTGCTTTTTCTCCCCAACATACTTGTTAACTGATCTATGTGCTTGCTGGATTACAGCGTGAAGATTTCTTGCAATATGGGAGCATATTCCTAATTTAATTCATCAAATGTGTTAATGTCAATTCTCACTAATTCTTTCATTCCCTCATGATTACTTTCTTCCAGTTCCTGCTCCCAAGTCTTCTCTAGAAGTGCTGAAAGAGTCGGCCACAGATGTGCAGGTTCTTCCCAACTACTCCACACCTCATAAGACAGATTCTTATTTTAATCCTAAAATGAAACTCAACAGGTAAGAGATCAGAGAGTGGGAGGATGTACCAGAGGGGTGCTGAGTTTATAGTGAAAAATACTTGTGCATTTTGAAAAGCAAACCCTGCAAAACTTTTGTTCAGAGGGCAGGAGAAAGAGATTTCCATCAGAAAACTCTTCATGACAAATAATATGTAAACCCAAGAACACTATATGGGAAATATTATAATTTCTGAAGCAATTGAAGTATTTTTCTGCAATGAGTAGTTTATGGAGAGTAACAGAATTTGAAAGGAGCACACTTGAAAACTAACTTCATTGTGTACACTTAGTGTTTTTCTGTTCATCTCCACAAGATACTATGGATAGTCACTGCTCTCTTTTTTCTAACTGAAGAGCAGCATACCTATAATTTACACTTTTCATATTCTAGGCCTTTTTCTCTTGGGACTCAGATTCTCTCAAGTGTCTTCTCACTATTTCCATTAAAAAAGATGAAGAAAGAAACATTGCCTTTCTTTGAGGAGAGTCATAAGTGGTGTCTGTACCACAAAGGAAGGCTGTGAGAATTGATGCCAATGTGTGGAACTGCACTTCAGCCCATGCCAACCTCTGATGTTCTCAGTGCTGTTTATATTTGAGCTTCCAGATTTAGCTCAGATATGTCTGAAAGCTGAGGCATGCCTCTCGTGAAGCCCATTGCAAATCACAGTATGGCCATGTCTAAAAGAACCAGGCCTGTTCCTCAACACAGTGGAATTTCATTGCTCTTCAGGACATATTTTTAAACACAGAGCTTTAGTAGGGTAGTATCAGATTGTACTAGGAAAGTAGGAAAAACAGTATTTACTTTTGAATGCTAGCCACTTTTTCCAGTGTTACGAGTAATTAGTGAATTGATTCAGGATCTTATCATGTGAATGTCTGCTGTAGAATGGAATTTGTTCAGGATAGTTGTGATTTTCAATTTACAATTCTTCTGCGTAAAAGGTAGAGTTTAGGTTAGATGTTCTAGTTTTATATTCAAGGGAAATAAATAAGGAAAAATACTTCTCAACTTACTATGACCATTCCTTTTTCTTTTCAAGGCAATTGATATTCTGTGCACTGGCTGTTCTGGCTGAGGAACGTAACCCTATAGAGTGTTTGGATGCTTTTGGTGCCACTGGTAAGGTCAATTTCTTTAATCTTTCTTTAATCTTTTGGCTAATATTATTCAATAGTATGAAGCTGCAGAAATCAGGAGTAACTGAGGTTTAAAAGTATTTAAAAATACTGTGAGGTAAATAATACTTTTTTTCCTTAGGCAGTCATCAGCTTCCATATAAAAAAAATAGCTGTCAAGAGCCTGGTAATAGGCCTTTTTAGAAGACTGTACATAATATTAAATAAAGTTTATTGGTCTCCTTAAAATCAGTAACCTTAAGGGGGGCCATGAAATGGCATCTTCCTAAACTTGCGTCCAAGGTCACACCTATGTTCTGACTCCATGGCTGTGAAATTTGGCTGTAAAATCAACCTGTGGTTTTAAAATGGTGATGAATCCAAGCTTCTATATCGGAATCATCTCCTAATTGATTACAGAAATTCTGAACATGAACTATAAATGTAAAATAGTTACATCAATGTCTTTTAATTGTCTGGAACTAAAATCTGAAGAGATCTGGATTGCTGCCTTATTACTAGCCAGCTACTGTAAACTTAAGGTCATAGTTGAGAACAGCAGGAACTGCTTAGCATTTCGTATAAAAATTCTTGATAATGAATTCATCACAATTCTGAACTTGGCCAGACCTCACCGTACTTCCTGTCCTGTACTTATACATTATAATCACAGGCTTGTCCTGGGTTCAGCAGTTGCAGTCATTTTTCTCCTTCTTAGTAGCTGGTGCATCACTGTGTTTTTGACTTTCGGCCTGGGAACAGTGTTGATAACACCGATGTTTTTAGTTGTTGCTCAGTAATGTTTACTCTGACCAAGGACTTTCTGAGTCTCATGCTCTGCCAGGGAGGAGGGGAAGCTGGGAGAAAGCAGGGACAGGACACCTGACCCAAACTAGCCAAAGAGGTATTCCATACCACAGCACGTCATGCCCAGGATGTAGAACTGGGGGAAGTTACCTGGAAGGGCTGGATCACTGCTCAGTCGGGCTGGGTATCGGTCAGTAGGTGATGAGCGGTTGTATTCTCTCCCCTTGTTATTTCCCTTATCATTATTATTATTGGTGGCAGTAGCAGTGATTTGTGTTATATCTTAGTTACTGAACTGTTCTTATCTCAACCCGTGGGAGTTACATTCTTTCGATCCTCCTCCCCATCCCTCCAGGAGCTGGGGGAGAAGAAGTGGGGGGAGTGAGAGAGCAACTACATGGTTCTAAGTTACTGGCTGGACTTAACCACGACAAGGCTTTACTACAAGCAGTAGTAAACACTTGGGAGCAGCCTGAAAATGTTCCTGTCACTTACTCTCATGTCGGTGTTTTATGGTGGTCTGTCATGGAAGTCTTGTCTGCTATACTGGAGTGTTAAACAAGACAAGGGGCTTTCTCACAGATTGTGGGTCCAGCTTGCCACAAAAATCACAGTCTTTCAGTCTGCCAGTTACCATACAAGAATGTGACAGACAGATTGTCTGTTTACATACCCCATTATCACTGTGTTGAGGCAGAAGGTCATCAATACTTTTTTGCAGGCATATGATGAAATCCGCATCACACACACTTCCGTATTATAAGTATTTAAAAGGATGAATTTTTTTTCTTAGTAAGTTCAGCAATCCAGAAATCCTTATTCTGTCACAGAGTTACAATTCTGTTTTCCCTTAGGTATAATGGGATTGCAATGGGCAAAGCACCTCGGAAGTTCTGTGAAAGTTACGATTAATGATTGTAATGAAAATTCTGTGACAATGATTCAGGAAAACTGCCATTTAAACAAAATGAAAGTGAAACTGAACATTAAGGAAGAAGACCATGATGAAGCTGTGGGAGATGAAGAAGGAAATACTGACACCATTGAGGTGACAAAAATGGATGCCAATGTTATAATGCATTTGAGATCATTTGATTTTATGTAAGTGTTGAATGTTTCTGTTAATAATTATCTGGTCTGATAATGACACACCCTACCCCATCTCCCAGTGTATGATAATTGGGAAAGTTGGAATGAAGAAAACAACCAACAGTCAGCTGGTATTTTAAATGTAATTCTGTTGTCCCAGAAATGCTGTAGGAATAGAACTTTAATCTTCATTTGAAATCACTGGAAAAAATACTAAGCCCTTCTGACATCCAGGGAGGACTGTAAATGTACATGAAAATTTTAAGCCAAACTTTTTTTATATATATAGAATTTCATTATCTGTTTTATAAAGTGTCAAATTAGTCTTTTTTTTTTTTCTTAAAACTTCTAATTAGTTTAAAATTCATAACTTTGTATGCTGTTCTGCTGCTTGTTGCATCTCTTGCTTTCATCCATTTTGCAGCATATTCATTTTCAGTTAAAGTAGGCTAACTTTTCCAAGTTGGTTTTATAGATGTATACATTTAAAACCTATACAGACATCAAAATGAGTAACTGGGAGGGGCTTGTCTTGATTAACATCCAGGTCTAAGCTGCAGGTATTCAGGATGAAAACCGGCCTAATTATTTAGTACATAAACTAGAATGCATGCATTTGAAGATATTTCTGTTTTTAGAAGCTTCCCTTTAAGGATGAAGCTAAGCATGAGGGCAATATTCCTGACTTGAATTAGTCAGTGGGTCAGGATGCAACAAGAACTACTTGCTGGCTTTGTGGTAATGTGTATTTTTCAGCACAGTGTTTCCATGGGCCTTGCAATTTGACACTAAAGTATTTCAGAGTAATTCATGAGAGGTGTGCTGAAAATTTTAGTCCAAGTTTCCTATTTTGTTTTAAATATGGCCATGGGCAAACTTTATAATAACAGTGTTTTCCTCAGTTTAAAGCGAAACTCTTGAGCATTTGTAGGTATTGAGTGGCACTTTCTTTTCAGCCATTTGGACCCCTTTGGAACTTCTGTGAATTATCTGGATTCTGCCTTTAGAAATGTGAGAAATCTTGGAATTGTGTCATTGACATCCACAGACATCAGTTCTCTATATGCAAAGGCTCAACATGTTGCCCTACGTCATTATGGATGTAATATTGTCAGAACAGAGTACTACAAGGAGCTGGCAGCCAGAATAGTAATTGCTGCTGTTACAAGGTACTGCTAAATCAGCTCAAATTATGGTAAAAAAGTTATTAGAAAGTTATTAGCCATAAAAAACCTGACTGCTGCTGTAGCTTGTGCATGTTAGTTTCCAGAGCTCCCTAATTTTAAAAGCCAGACATCTTGTTCTGAAATTAGTATTTCATATTCTTCATATGCTGGTATGAGATAATCTAAATTTTAAACTAAAGGACTGGGAAAGGTGAAAATGTGTAAATAGAGTAGGGGGCTGGGATGGTGAGGTTTTTTGATGGTGGTAATAAAAAACTAATACTCAGATTTGCCTTTCTGCAAACTCTTTTATTCCTCTGTCAATGTTGTCATTTTAGTGCTGCATAGGGCTTTGTAAATATTAATTAAGCTGCTTGAATGGCTTCTAGCTAAGCATTAGAGCTAAACTTGCTTCAGTGGAAACTGATGTTCACTTCAGATCCTTGTGCTTGAGGTTAAAAAGATAGATGTAATTAATAACTTGTGAAAGTACTTATTTGCATAGATATTCTCAGTAAATTCAGTCTGTTAAATAAATGAAGACGTAAAACCTGGTTCCTAATTTGGAAAAAAAAAAAAAAAAAAAGATATAGGCAAGAGGGTGTGACAACTGCTCAGGAAGGATGGGGAGGAAATTAAGCATACAGAGGTCTTAGAATGCCAGAGTACAAATACTGTCCTGAGTATGTTTAGATTTGTGTACGTAAGGCTGTTCCTTGCAGAACACTCGTAGATACAGACATGCTGCTTAAGCAAGGTTTTAATTGTGTTCTGGGTTACGTGCTCAAACTCCCTGAAGATTTCTTCTTTCTTCTCAGTGCTTGCCTACTCAGGAACTGTTGGCTTTCCGTCCCGCAGTCTTTATTCAATTAACATGCAATGACTTACCATAATGTGTGCCCCCTTACATTTGTACATTCTTGGATTTTTATTTAGTTTGTATATGATTTTGTTACAATATTCTGGCAATAGGTATTTGGAAAGAAAGATGATGCAGGTGGCAGACCAGTATTTCTAGACATGATAAAAAGATGTAAAGAAGATGTGTTTAGCTTTCCAGCAATGAGGCAAAACTAGGCACTTAAGAAACACACTTTCTCCTGATCACTTTCTCAGCTCTTCAGTATCTCCTTCTAGAAAGTGGATGACCTCAAGAATCTTGCAGCAGGTTCAGGTGTCCGTGGCAATGTTAGTCTGCTAAATTCAATGCAATTTGGTTTTGTGTTTGTGTTTTCTTTGTAGAGCTGCAGCTCGCTGTAACAAAGGCATTGAAGTTTTACTTGCAGTAGCTCTAGAACATTTTGTTCTAGTAGTGGTCAGAGTTTTAAGGGGACCATCCCCTGCAGATGATTCAGCCAAGAAAATAAGATACCTCATCCATTGCCAGTGGTGTGAAGAGAGAATTTTTCAGAAAGAGGGTAACATGGTAGAAGGTAACTGTTTTTTCTTTTGCACTTTCTAGAAGGCCTGATTCCTGTATATCTGTTTCATGCTTTAGGCCTTGTTTATATTTACATCCCTTTAGTAAAGTAATTATTCCCTTTAATGTACCAGTGAGTATATTATATGAGGCAAAGAAAGTATGTCTGCCTCACTGTATGATGTGGAGAAGATATCACACTTTATGGTGCTGGGTTAGATTAGTTGTCTGCATGGGTTTTGCTGTAAATGTACTGGATTTGTTTCTAGACAGGACATACTTCTAAGTAGTTGTAGCTGCTGAAGCCGCCAAAGCTGCCAGCTGCCTGATACCTCCATGGATCTGGCTTCTCATGAAAGGGCATAAAAAGTGGCGCAGTCTTTGCTGCTGTTTGGTTCTTATATACAGTGGCAGCTTGATAGATTTCAGTGTCAGACTGCTTTTCTGCTGTTCATTTCAGTTACCATAATATGTAGTGGACTAAACAGTATCACTTCCCCCTGTACCTGTACGTGCCTGATGGAAGTATCCTGGCAGGTGTAGTAGGAAAGGTGTACACTATTCCTGTAATTCATGTAACAGTGGTAGATGAAAGCAGCCTCTAGGTTAAAAGTTGACTGTTCATAGGCTCTATACACAAGTTAGCAGAGGTAGGAGACGAAAATTAAGCTAGCATGTAGCTACTGGCCAGATGATAGTTTGAATGAAGATAAAATCAAAAAACCTTGTTTCAAAGTTTTGGTTTCTTGGATATCTTAACTATTAACTGTGGTGTCTGACTGCCCCACACATGAGCATGCAATGAGCTTGTTACTACTAATTGTTACTAAAACAATTAGATACTAAGGACAGGAATGAATAACCAATAAGTACAGTGTTATAATAGAGATCTTAATTAGCAGGTGAGTTGTTTACTTAAAGATTTAATTGCGAACAGGCTGACTTTGGCTTAGAAAACTTGTAGGTGGGCTCTATTTTGTAGATGTAATTGGCTGTTTTCTGTCGATATTTACTGTTAATTTGGACAACTGCTTCTGTTAGGTGTAGGAAGGCTTATTATTTCCTTTCCAGTCAAAATCTGCCAAGAAACAGGGGAAGTTATATGACTTTTTTTTTTTCCTCAATGTTTTAAGAATGATTACATATCAAATCATCACTAAATTCTCATAAGCACTGCTTGGCAGAAGTGAAAACGTGTCACACTTCTGCTGTCTTGCCCTTCCAAATACCTTCACTGAAGTAAGCTTCTACTTCTTATCTGTGTCATCTTTCTCCAGTAATGCAGGCATTGCTGACTATTTTCCTGTTTTTCTGTGGTAGAAAACCCTTACCAGCAGCTGCCTTGTGATTGTCATGGCAGTATGCCCGGGAAGACGGCAGTGGCTCTTGGTCCTCTCTGGTAAGTTCAGAACTCAATACAGAATTGGAGAATAATTCGGGCTGGAAGGACCTCTGGAGGTCAGCTGTTCAGTCATAGAATAAAGATGCAAGTCTGCTGGGTAAGGAGGTACAGCAACTGGGAGGAATTCCGGAAACATTTAATTGATATGAATTTAGTAGTGTATTCAGTTCTTGCTTTTGTTAAGAGAGTTCAAACCAGTTAATAAACAATAATAGCATCACTTTAAATTTCAGATTCAGTACAACTGATGTAATACCTCCTGCACAGGAGAACCTGCCTGTGTGTGTTCCTCTAGTTGGCAGATGTTAAGCAACTCAAGCAACTCTTTTTTCACTCTGTACTTGCGGAGAATTTATTTAGCAAATCCTTACATGTGCTGACAGTAGTAAATAATACACTGCTCGGTAATTAATATTTAAATCTTCTCTTGTGAGAAGCAAAAATAAATCTCTTTTAACTTTTTTTACCATTTCAAAGTAGTATTAACAACAGCTTATAATTGACAGTACCCTTCTTCTCAGGGTAGAGTTACTTTCTCAACATAGTAGGGCAGAAATAAAATTGCCATTCCCGAGATCTCCAATTTTTTTTTTTTAATGAGACCAGTGTTACTGTCATTACAAACAAAGTACTTCAGTATTGTTAAGAACACAGTCAGTCTGATAACATAACTGCTGATCAATTTGGGCAAGAGGTTTTTGGAGCAACTTTTTTGCTTTCATTCAGAAGTCTCAACTTTTCATCTGTCTTGCATTTCGTAGGTCAGGACCCCTCTTTAACACTGGATTCCTCAGAAGGATGCTGTTTGAGGCTGTCCAGTATGGTTTGGATGAAGCTCAGCCACTTTTGAAGACATTAGTTTGTGAAGCAGAGTGCACAACTTCAAAACATTTTTCTACCCATAGTCCTTATGATGAGAACAAACAAGGTAAGAAAAATGACAGACTGTTCACAGAAAGAACTGGCTTTGTGGTGATTCAGAAAGATGTTGCTCTTTGATAACTTATTACTAACAGCATTGTATCCATGAAATTGAATGCAGTGTGGGCCTTGTCAGCTCTTGTCAGGTGGTCTTTGGCAGAGCACTGGATTTGGACATCTGGAATCAGTGTGACAGGTCCTAAACCAATTATCATGCAGGCAGGTTGACTGCCATGAGATCCAGTGCATTTCCTGAAGGAGATGGAAATACTGTGTCTGCTAGTTCTTTAGTGTATCCTGATCCTGAGCTGAGGGCATGTGCTGTTGGGATGAGGAGACTCCAGCTGGCATGCTGTGCATACTCTGTAGGGACTGCAAATCAGTGTGCAAAAAGAAATGGCTTTCTGTATTGGAATGCTGTTCTACTCTTAAAAGGAAATCGCATTTTGAATATTCCCTCTAAATTCAAGTTACTGAGAGTTAGTATGTAAAAGTTGCCTATACGTATACTTCTTATTACACTTCCTTCTTTAGGCTAGAATGTGGTATGTTTTCTTTATGTTTAACCAAGGCATTTTGCCATTTTACTGTCTTATAGTGGAATTAATTTTGGCTTTTAATTGTATTCTAGAAGAGTGTGGAGTATATATTAAAACACTGAATACTGCTGCAGAATCCTACTTGCTACAAGGTAAGTAGATCATTCTGGTTTAGCTGTAGCAGTTTCAAATCAAACTATAGTTTAAGTGATGGGTAAGCCAACCTAGTGTTCACTTACTTATTTATTTTTGTATTTAACAGTACTGCTATGCAGGAGTATGGGGCTTTTTCCCCCACCAAATACTGATCTTACTTTATCTTCATCCAGAATCATACTTACTGATAAATGCAGAATGCTAAATACTAAATGCTAAATACATGAAGCCTACTTGACTCACTTCTTATTACTGAAAATGGAATGTTAGCTAAATTCAGGCTGGATTTCATTCAACTCTGCAGAATGCTGTCTTACTTGACAGAGGTGTAGTTACTATGTGGCTTTTTTTTTTCTATGTACTGTCTTTGGCTTTACTGGCACTTTTTTGTGGTCTCACTGGATGTTCACTGGTTTCACTGTTATTTTTTGTGGTCCAGGAAAAAGAAGAAGTGAGGAAGTGATTCGAAGTGCAGCCAAGAGACAAAAATCTGAGAACAGTGCTGAGCACCCTGCATTTTACTACAATATACACAGACACAGTATTAAAGGAATGAACATGCCAAAGTAAGGGTTTTGTTTAACTTCTGGCCTCATATAACAACTGATACATAACTTGTATTTAGTCACCCTTACAAGCATCAACTCCTTTTTGAATTGCTAGTTTAGTTTCTTTTTTACTTTTTGTTTGTTTCTTTCTTTCAGGTTAAATAAGTTCTTAAACTATCTCTCTGAAGCTGGATTCCGAGTAAGCAGAACCCACTTCGATCCTATGGGAGTTCGCACGAATGCGCCCTTGGCACAATTTAAGACTATTCTTACGAAGTACAGCACTCCTACATACACGGCAGGACAGGCAGAAGGCCCTGTCCATCTAACTGAAGGTGTCCTGGCAGAACAGGTTCAAGCTGCTGCAGCTGTCAAGGCAGAGGATGTTGAGTTTCTGGAAGACAATAAATCTGGAGTCACTGCTGCCATGTTCACAAACGACTACCCTACTCACTGCGCAGCTGATTAATGCAAATAATTTTGTTCATAGATGAGGATATTGCAGACCTGCAGTCACACCCTGTTGAAGTAAGCCACCACTTCTTACCAAACTGGATTTTGAAAATTCGAGTTATCTGCTCTTTTGACAGATGCAGTGGAATTATGTAGCAGAATTTACCCCTGATCACAGCGTGTGTGTGGTCAAGGTACTGTTACTGTGAAAAGGTCTCAGAGGCGTTTACTTGGATTTATGCTCACATCCACATTCAAACTGAGGCATTGTGACTGCTACCGAGTGTTTGTTGAAACCTTATTGCTAGCACAGAATGCAGAAGAGTGGATGGGGCCAAAAGTCTTTAAGCATTTCTGAACATGAGGTTAATGTGAAATTGAATATTCCTAAAATTACTCATTCCTAAAACCTCACTGGTTACAATTCAGACGGGGCTCACTTTAAGATGGTAAAATAAAACAGAATAAAATGTTATCTGAGTTTAAGCAAGTTAGAAGGTTCTGGCTCAGGGCTTCTAACTCCAGATTGCACATGTAATTTGGCATTCAGTTCTGTTTTCATTGTTCTGCCTTCAAGCAAGGACCTAGCACAGGTGAGAATGGAATAGAATGGTTACACGACTGTTACTGAAACTTCCATTTATAACCAAACTTTAGTGAATTGTGTTAGTCACTCCAGCTAGTTGTTTGGTTAGAGATTACATTTGGTTGAGTATTGCAATAAAGGTACAGTGACAAGGCACCACAGGTTGGAAGTTCTGCTATAAATTTGTCAGTAATACAGTCTTAGCGGTTAAAAAGATCTCATCTGTGAATGAGCAAAGATGCTGTGTGTTGGTAGTCAGTTCTGGTTTCCTTAAATACATGGCAACATTCCAGCCAAATAAGCTTGATTTTGTGCTTTCTTTCCCCCAGACTTTGTTCAGATACCTCCATATATTCAGTTTGGAACAACTGTCAGACTTGAACCAGTCATTCCAGTTTTTCACAGGTTTGGTATTAGGTTTATCTAAGAACAGAATGTGAGAGGTTATTACTTACCCATCTCTGAAGCTTCACAGTAAGTATTTTTTCTCACACATTGAATGCCAATCAAGAGTAACATGACTGATACACCTCTGATTATGCAAAACTTCCTAAGCTCCTACAAGGCTAGAATGAAGTTGCTGCCTCTTAGGCCATCTTAAACTCAGGACTGGGGTGGTAGTGAGTTATTCTCATTCTGGCCTAATATATGTAAAAGAAAAAAAAAAAAAAAAAGAGGAGATTGCCAAAGGAATCATAGATTGCACTTCAGTAGTGATACAGCAAGTTTCCTTCAAAAATTGAGTGCTTATAGTTCTTTTCTGAAGATAACTTGGGATCAAATTGAAAAGATAAATGCAAGAAGAAAAGTCGGTGTTCCCTTGTTCAGATTAAGTGGAGACTGTTGGAAGACTTTGTTTGCAGACAACACCCTGCTTACTTTAGTGTTAATATTTAAGTGGGATACAATCAATCATAAAGTCAGTTAACTGGAGCAAAAAAGAATGCTCCAATTACAGTAAAGTAGGCTAAAAAAAATTTAAATGAAGCCTGTTGTGGGAAATATTTTTTATTACGTTCACAGTTCCTCCCAATAACAGTATTGTGCACCTTTTCCAAGTCAAAGCAACTAGTCCTTGATGTTTGCAGATATGCACAAGGAGGGGCACAGAAAGTGAAGTTCAGGCTTTTCCGTACAATTCAGGCTTTTTTCCTCTGTCAGATGGCCAGAAGCCATCAAAATCTGGGACAAGGAGATTTGCCTGTTTTAAGTAAGTGACTAGCAGAAGGGGTGTTTGTAACTCAGGCCTATGAGGACTCATCTTTCTCTTCAATAGATGACTCAGTTGTTCAGCAGGTAGCGTCAGTCCTGCAATAATTATTTAACAGAACACTAGTGTTGGTTCAGGGCTGTTGTTTAGGGGCTTCTCTTTTTTATTTTTCAATTCTATTACAAGGTATGATTAGTACCTCAACCCAAGTGATATGTGCCAGTTATACTACACTGTTTCTATTGAAGCTGCTTAATATACAATTAAATGCAACCAAAGCTGCTGGGTTTAACCCGAGTGCTGTGAAAATCCTTCATCCTGTTTCTCATGGTACAGAATATGATTAGAACAGCAGCACCTATGACTGGTAAGTGGTAAAGCGGCTATCTTTTATACAGATTTGCATTTCTCATTCATGGCATGCAACATGCACAGGAGCTCAGCTGGTTTCAATGGACTAACTGTGCTGGGAGCCAGACTCAGATCAACACTAGTAAGAAGTCAGGTGGTCCCTTTCTTTTGGACAATCACAAAACACAGCAGCACCAACAAACAAGCAAGAATTGTCCAAAGGGTTTCCTTCATGAATTGTAGGAGGAAGCAGCACTGGAATTTCCAACAGGTTATTGACAACATTTTTTCTTTTATTGTCAGTTTGACAGTTTCAGTGTGACTACTTGAATGCTAGAGCTATTAGGCTTACATGTACCTAGCACACATTACGTTCTTAACATGGCTTTAAAAGGTGGAAGGGTAAAATTGTCTTGAAAACAAAGGTTTATAGGAGTAAAGAGCCACAGTGCAATCAATGGTTTAATCAAACAACTACATTATATATATATATAATATTTAAAGAACATAAATATTCAATAAATTCACTACCACATGAAAATAAAAGCTTCACATTCTCCCACACTGGGGACAAAGTGACAGACACCTCCTAGACAGACTGCTCAGCTTCACAAACATCTCTCTTGCTTAAGGGACTGAACATTACCTTAGCTATCACAATGGGAAGGTATGCTGCAACTAATCTAGAAGATTCCCCATAAATTTTAAAGCATTTATAATCACTGCTCCCTTCCGCCCCCCCCAGATTATATTTAGTGGACATGCACTACTAGTCTACACAATGCAACATTTCACCAGAAATTCATGAACAACGTAGTTCCTTAAAAACTGCCCCCTCTGTGTTCTGGGGCCTGAAAACTTCCATTTCCTGTCACAAAAAAACAAAGTCTTTCCAGTAAGAGAAAAAAGTTACTCAAAGGAGTATGTGCAGTTTTCACATTGGGATACAGCTGATATGAAGCAGCAGTCAGAATGGATGCGTATTCACAAGTGCTAGGCTTGAAAGACACAAGCCGTGGAAGGGTACTTCTTTACGTACCACATGCCAAAACCAGTCTTAATTACAGGCAAGAAGAAGGAGCAATACCATATGGTTTAAAATACATTACTTCTCACCCATCATAGCAACTTTTCTTCTAGCTTCAGGTGCAAACAGATGCAAGATTCATCAGCAAGTCTTAGAGCAAAGGAAATTCACAGTGACATGTTTTCCCTTAAAACGAAATGCTAATGGATAAAGCGACCCCAATTAAGTGGCAGCAAGGTCCAGAGGGAGGTAAGAGGAATTTAACATGCAAATGAACAGTAGCTACTGGACTTCATGCAACAGCCTACTGCCAAGTTTTAAAACTTGAACCTAAATTTAAGACACTAAATGGTAAACTTTGTCAAGTACTAAAATTGTCTTCCAAAGTGCTAAACCACATTTGTTAAAGCTATGGTTAAAAAAAAAAAAAAAAAAAAAGAAAGAAAGAAAAAAAGTAAAAGAAAACAAACCTCAAGCAGCTTATGTCCTCCCTGCTCAAACTGAAGTCTGGAGAAGCTCACAGCTGGGGTGGTGGGGTGGCACAAATTCCATGAAGCAAAGCATTTTGATGTTGCATTATGCCCATGTGCTGGAATTTGGGGTATTTGCTTTTTTAAAAAAAACCCAAACTTTTCAGAACAGTTCTTCGCAGAACATTATAATACATTCACAATAAAAATCTGTTATTACAGGGAACATAGTAGGGCTGTAAAACTTCCAGATTTTCTTCAATTAGGCTTGTGAGGACACTACACCATAGACCACATGGGAAGCTGCAGTGTGCATCAAGACTGACACGTTCTACATGGGAAACTTATGGGTTTGGCTTGTTTGGGGGTTGGTTTTTTTGACTGGCTTGCTTTTTAATGGATATTTCAATCTCATGAATCACCTTGCACTGAAGTATCAGGCCTAGTAAACAGTAAGGTTTTAAAGTGTCAGTTTTCTCACTACATTTCTGTTCACAAGAAAATGACTAATTGGATTACTTCTAGCTGCAAGACTATCAGAAATCCTTTACCAATCTTTTCTATGGATAACCATTAGCAAAGTACAACATTTAACACATTCCTTCGTATATGTTACTATTGAATCGACTTACTTAGCCATCCAATGCTCAATACTTCACAGAGGCTACTATAACTGTGTCAAATGTATTAGAAATCCAGATTTACCTGGACAAAGTAAGACATTCCAAACTGGAACACTCGTTCAGTTATCATGCATTAGGAACAAAAAAGCATGTCAAACACTGGAATGCACTGGAGAAGGTCATTTAGTCTCCTAGGGAAAAACCAAAAGCCCAAAACAAAGACTAAATTAAATACAACCCAGAATACTGTCTAATCATATTAATAAGTATACTGGGAGCCTGAAGGCATCACGTGTATTGTCCATGAATGTAATGGTGGTGCCTTCTTTTAATATTAAAGAAGTCATAGCTATAAAAAGAGTTAGTTCCATCTCAGCTTTCCAGCACAGCTTATTTATGTTCCTTTGTTGGTGCATAGTACAGTTCCATGGGTTTGTTCACTTTCCAGTACTTCTCACTGACCAGTTCCAAGGAAAAGGACCCATTTAATACCTAGAAGAGAACACCAAAACAGAAATAAAATGTCTGATGGTTTGCAAGGGTAGTGCTGTAGAAAGACTGTTTAAATTATAGAGGATTGTGCCAGCTTAAGGAATTCACCAATAATGTGGCACAAGTTATTAGCTAAACACCAGGTGTCAAAAAGCAGCAATGCAAGCTGTTGTGAACTCCTGCTGATCTCACTAAAACAGCACCCAAGAACATTTTTGCAAAGTGAATATAGCTGTAAGAAAACTTCAGTTTTTCCTCTCTCTGCAAACAGGGGACTAGTAGATCGTATTTACACCAGAAGCATCTCTGCTTTTGTCTTAAGGGACAACCTCTAGTCATGTTTGAAATAGACTCTTAATGCAAAGCATCTGCTTATCTCTGGTTACTTGGGACATGGAGAAGGCCGACATATTTAATCACTTTTTTGCTTTGGTCGTCATCAGCAAGAGCTCCAGCCGCACTGCCCCAGTCACAGAAGGCAAAGGCAGGGACTGGGAGAATGAAGAATTGCCTGCTGTAGGAGATCAGGTCTGAGATTGTCCAAGGAACCTAAAGGTACACAGGTCCATGGGACCTTATGAGATGCATTTGCGAGTCCTGAGGGAACTGGTGGATGAAGTTGCCAAGTCATTTTTCCCTTACATTTGAGAAGTCATGGCAGTCTGGTGAAGATCCCACTGGCTGGAAAAGGGCAAACATAACCCCCATTTTTAAAAGGGGAGAAAAGTAAGACTCAGGGAGCTACAGACCGGTCAGTCTCATCTCAGTGCCTGGCAAAATCATGGAGCAGTTCCTCCTGGAAATCAGGCGAAGGCACATGGAAAATAAGGAAGTAATTGGTGATAGCCAACACGGCTTTACCAAGGGCAAATCATGTCTGACAAATTTGGTGTCCTTTTATGACAGGTTGACAGCATTGGTGGATAAGGGAAGAGGAACTGACATCATCTGCCTGGACTTGTGCAAAGTGTCTTGACACTGTCCCACGCAACATCCTTGTCTCTAAACTGCAGAGGCATGGATTTGATGGATGGATCTCTCAGCGGATAAGGAATTGGCTGGATGGTCACACTCAAAAGAGTTCAGTTGCACTCAAAGGTTGCTGGGTGGAGACGAGTGACTGCTCAATGTCTGGGTGGAGACGAGTGAAAAGTGGCATTCCTCGGGGTTGGTATTGGGACTGGCACTGTTTAACATCTTTGTTGGCAACATGGACAGTGGGGTTGAGTGCACCCTCAGCAAGTTTGCTGATGACACCAGACTCTGGTGCGGTCAACATGCTGGAAGAATAGGGATGCCATCCAGAAAGCCAACCCTGTGCTTGGCTGCATCAAAGCACATGCTTGACCAGCAGGTCAAGGGAAGTGATGCTCCCCTTCTATTCCACTCTCATGAGACCCCACCTGCAGTACTGTGTTCAGCTCTGGGGCCCCCAACATAAGAAAGACGTGGACCTGCTTGAGTGAGTCCAGAGGAGGGCCACAAAGACGCTCAGAGGACTGGATCACCTTTCCTATGGAGACAGACTGATGGAGTTGTTCAGCCTGGAGAAGAGAAGGCTCTAGGGAGACCTTACAGCAGCCTTCCAAGTACCTATAGGGGGCCTACAAGTCTGAAGAAGGACTTTATATAAGAACAACTAGTTACAAAACAAGGGGTAATAGCTTAAAACTGAAAGAGGCGGCTTAGATCAGGTATTAGGAAGAAGTTCTTTCTTGTGAGGGTGGTGAGGCACTGGAACAGGTTGCCCAGAGAAACTGTGGCTGCCGCATCTCTGGAAATGTTCAGCACTAGGTTGAATAGGGCCTTGAGCAATGAGGGGAGTGGGAACTAGATGATCTTTAAGGCCCCTTCCAACCCAAACCATTCTATGGTGCAATTTTATGATTAATCATATGACTTACTTTATTCAGATAAATGCCCAGGCTCAGAGATCAATCTAATTGAGATACTGCCTTGTATCTATATTCTGAAGTCAGAAATGACAGAAGTGGTTCTTCCCTAAGCATACTCAGCTGTCTCATAGTGGAACTGCGGAAGCCTACATGGAAGCGGAGAAATGCCACCTTAAAATAGACGCTTCCTAGTGCTAGAGCTATCTGTTCTTGAAACAAGATTCTCAGATGAAGTAATATTTTTTTCTCTTAAATTTTAACTCTAAAATAATAGCATAAGTCAGCTTGTAGTTGCTGTCATCACTACATTTTCTGAAAGTAATTTATATACATCCTTTTCTACTACCAAAGCTTTTGCTGTACACTTTTCCTTAAAAACCAATTTATCTGTGTCTCTAATAAATAATCTGCTGCTATGAGTTTTACCTCTAAGCCAACTGCAGAAAAGTCCAGCTGAGTGGATTTTAATGAGATTTATATCAAAGATGTACTGATGCTCAGTGTTACTCTTAGACACAAGTTCTACTCACAGTGAACTGCCCATTGGCAGTAGCAATGTAAATGGTATACTGCTTCTCACTGGCTGTGTCAAGGTTCATCTGGTTTGATTCTCCTTTGCTACGAAGCTCCTCCAAAGCCAATCTTACTGCTAGGTACTTGGACAAGTGATCAACAGTGGCATTGCCTGAGGTCTTGATGTATCTGTCACAACAACCACAAAGATAAACAGACATTTGAGTTGCAGGTATGGGAACAAGAGAGCTGGAACACCCCTAGATATTAAGCATCAAGTGTGAAAGGCCTTTGAAGACAGTTCACTAACAAGAATTATAATCGCTTTCATCCCTGACTTGCAAGCAGCTTACCAAATTCAATTGCTCCTAAGTGCCCTCACATCTTTTTGACACTTCTCCCACAGGCCCTCCTGCTCTTTTCTAGAGAGAAGACAACACTGCCTTGTCATCTGCTCAGAATTAAAAACCTTATAACAGGTTCTCAAGGGGTTTTGAGAGCTACTCACAACTGCTGAAATCTGATCATAGATACAGTCTGAAGTCTCTGAACAGAAAGCCATGAAGGTGCCAGAGCTATACATGAGACACTCTCTGCACCTCTGCTCTTTGTTAAAGTTACTTATTGTCTCACAATCTGCTCTCACTTCAAGTCTTTATTCAAGAATTAAAGGCTGACACAAATGCTGTAGAAGCCTCTCCCAGAAGCTTGGCTTTCTTTTTGCTTTTCAGCACAACCCCAAGAATTCCCTTGCAATTCCAAACCAAAAAGAAAAGCTGGCTGAGGCTTATAATACATTTAAACACGCTACAGAGATACGTTTCATCATGACAGGAAGCCAGGAAGAGACCTGAGGAAAATATGAGACTGCTCATTGCTGTGATCCAAAATTTGCAGTCTGTGCTTGGACTGGATCGTGAAAAAAAATGCCAGGAAAAGCTTCCAGCCTACGAAACCACAAATCCTGCTGACACATAGCTGCTCTGAAAACTGCTGACACAGACAGTTTGTTTATTCCCAAAGAATCTTAGAATAAGTAGAAAGGGGCTGATACCATCATCCTAGTACCTACTGTGAACTGCAACACTACAAACTCTTAAAAACATCTTTATTTGAAAACAAAGGCTTAGACCAGATTGTTACTGTATTTTTGATAATCATTGAGCAGTACCATCTACCTGACTTGAAACAGAAAGAAAGAGCACACACAGTTAAACAGCATGTGGTATGACCAAAAGTAAATTGAGTTTTAAAAGCCCCAAGAAGTGATAGAAAACAAAATCACCAGAAAATAACAGCAGCATTCATGAAGAGGAATAGAAGATATTTACCTTGTCTGTGCACTGTCATCATTCTCCATGAGGGTCGGATGAGGCCTGAAGACTAATTCAATTTCACTAGCACCATCCATTACAGGGTCTATTGCCACAGTTGTGTTGTTATTGTCCAGTTCTAGCC
This sequence comes from Psittacula echo, assembly GCF_963264785.1. Lineage (NCBI taxonomy): Eukaryota > Metazoa > Chordata > Aves > Psittaciformes > Psittacidae > Psittacula > Psittacula echo. The sequence continues at coordinate 25,745,038 of NC_137740.1, read as the reverse complement.
CAGAGTCATCCGATGTTTTGGTTCTCTTATTACTAGGCCCCGCTTCCTGATTGCTGTGTGTTGAGGCATTGCTACAGTGTGAACTGTCGCCATTATCTTCTGCACCACTACCATTCTCAATCTGTTGTTTCTTGCCCCTCTGCAACCTGATCAGAAATAGGTAAAAATAAACACTAATCCATTGTAGTGTATGCACAAGCTTCAGAGATATATAAACAAAAAAATAAATCCATTCTTACAAAAAAAAAAAAAAAAAAAACACCAAACAAAAAACCAAACTCATAGACTCATACAGATTTTTTCCTATCCCTCAAACATCTTTTAGACATGTTACAGACATGGGTTTAGACATGTTTAAAGATAATTTTTAACTTCATATGGTTATTTTCAGGAAATTTGAGACCCTTATTTTCATCTAAATATGAATACGTATGTGATTAAAAATACAAATGACACCATGCTTCACCACAACATAACATCTGGGGCCTCCTTCCCAGCTGGCTCTCTTAGATTTAAATACACACCTAGAATTTCACTACTGTGTGAACAACACATAATCCAGCCTTGTGAATTAAGTCACAAGTAAAACATAAGTTCTGGTGTTATGTGCACTTATTTGTATGTAATGGTAATATGTTGGAACAGGATTAATTGTATTACAGTTTATTATCTAAAACACAATAGCCATAATTTGGTAAAGCTAAAATGAAATCTATCTACATCAGGCTGCCACAGAAGTTGCAGGGAGTGATACAAAGGTTTCTATCAGTAGATAAAAGGTTACAAGCTATTTTGGCAGACTTCAGAGGAGAGAAATCTCAAGCTATACAGGGAGTGAGGACAGACAGTGTTTTTAGTGTTAAGGTAAACAAGGTTACACATGGTTAAATCACATGGATTACATACCTGTTCATAGCTTGAATCTTTAATCCTTCCTCAATGCTGTGACTTAAAGCTTGCTGGTTATTGTGCTTGCTGATTCTTGCTAGCACTCTCTCCTGATGAGCTTCATATTCATCTCGGCTTGGATAAATTTTACTGATGAGAGCATCAAAATTGGGATCTGGTCTCAATGACCTTTTTGAAACTAGCTTTTTACGACACGTGGGACATTCTTTGTTGCTGGACATGAACAAGAAGAAAACAATACTAACTGTCCAGCAAGAACAAGTCTGTCCTGACATTGCAATTCTTAGTCAAAGTGCTCACTAACACTGAATATTTATAGCCAATCTGGAATAGGGCTTCTATCTTTTGACAGATCAGGTAGTTACAGACAGGTATTTAAACAAAAACCCCAAACACATCTCCCTGCTTCTTGGGGGGGTTTGTTTGTTTTGTTTTTAAAGTATGTTTAAACAAACTGTATTTAAGAGTTCAAAAGTTCCACTCTGCAAACCAGTTCTTCCCTTAACCCTGTGACTGGATTTTCACCTAGAAAAAATGCATGTCTAGTGAAAATTATATTAAGGCATAGTCTTTCTAGCACTTACATGACAAAACAGAGATTAAGGAACCTATTATATAGTTCAAGCAATAACTACTGCAAAAAAAAGAGAGCCTTCTCCTTCCTAACATTTTGTTCCCATTTAACTAAAATGCCAGGTTCACACAATGTTTTTCCTGTTAAAGGGAGAGGCCTCAATAGCTGAAACATTGGCGTCATTACTTTCTTGTTTCTCTCTGATGTATTTTTGCTCATTACTCATCAGAATTTAGAGGCACAGCAAATTAAGTGTGAACACAAGTAATTGCCATTATCAAGAATAGATGCATCATTGATTTAGTTACTGTTGGTTACCTCAGAATTTCACTGCTTTTGGGGAAATGTGAACTTCTAACTGAAGAATACAAGAAAAATTATTTTTACTTTATCATAAGTTGTTTCAGTACCAAAGCTTGGAAGCAGAAATACAGTTGAAAGGACACACGATTTGCAATTTATTATTAGGAAAAGGAAGAAGAAGGGAAATGGGACTCATTTTTGAAAGTAATGCGTATTTTTTTGTTTTGCTTTTACTGGATCTTAAAAAAAAAAAAAAAAAAAAAAGAAAAGAAAAAATATAAAAGAGGTTTTTAACTCCTTGCAAGAAATTTATAGGATGATTTTTCTCATGAGGAAACAAACAGATCTAGTCTGCCACAGATAGCTGAACACACAAGAATGAAATATGGAAGGTGTGCTACACATTCAGAAACTTGCAGGGCACAGGTGCGTAACTGTTCCACATCAACACCCAGGACTTGATGGATTTCCTTGATCACATTTTCATCTAAAGTGAAATCCCTTTTCCTTGTAATGATATTTACATACCCACTCCTGAGGGCTGTAATGATACAGTCAGCACAGAAGCGATGCAAACATTCTTTTGTTGTCATGGTGTTTTTTAACATATCCAAGCAGATGGGACACATCAGTTCACTGTGCAGGCTCCTGGGTGACACAACTATTTCCAAGCCATCAGTGATTGCTTCCTAACATAAAATAAAGTACAAGTTCTTTAATGGAATTTAGTAGCTTTTTCAGAAAGATTGCATGTTTTCCTATTTCTTTGAACAGAAACACAGTAAAAAGACAAAAAAACCAAGACACAAGTACAACCACATCACGCATACACACACATGCAGATAAAGAAAGAAAAACAAAAAACCAACAACTTATTTTTTGGTTGATTGGTTGGTTTTAATATCACGAGAGAGGTTTTGTTTTGGAAGGATTTTGGTTTTAAACATGGTATAATTTAGAATAGGCAGTTTAGAATAGGCACTTCTAAAGGACAATCTTACACATCAAGCTTCAAGTTCCAAAAAGTATCTTAAAAAGCCCTGCCATAAAGGCCAGCTGTTTAGCACGTATTACCTGAGGCGTTCTTTGCAATTCATACAAACTGAGCTCCCACGTTTTGCTTAAAGGTTGTGTCCCATTTGTCTGCACAGCTTGAGACATGGCTGGGAAGAAAAAGAGAAACAAGTTGCACGCTCCTGTACATTTGGCTACAGGAACCAGCTGTCTCGGGCAGGCTTCTCTGGCAAGTGCGGAGTTACAGGAGTCTGTGCCAACAAAGAAGAAACACAGGAGGAACCCTTGTTCATCGGTGTACCAGGCTCCACTTTGTTACAGATGGCTAACCCTGTGCTCTGTACCACTCCAGAAAAATTAGAGGGAGTCAGTCAGCCATGAACACTTTGCAAAAAAATCAATTAAGGCTGATAAACGAAAGTGACACAGAACTGAAGGCCGTAAAATTTGGCTGTGTGATGTGAAAGCTGCAAATGCCACCTGATGTGGAAAATATTCATAAAACATCCACTTACAAACGTGCATGTGGGTCAAACAGGGTCTACTTCCTAACCAAGTGGAAGGTCAAGATTATACACAGCAAACTAGCTAAACATGTTCACTGGAAGCACGCTATAATGCTTTTCTTTTTCCTCCTGAAAATACGTCATCAGGGGTTTCCAATCAGAATTTTAGAGAATTCTAAAGGTCAAGTAAAACCTGGGTAATTTCAATCAAGAGCTCCCATTTTACTTCACAGTCCTGCTGGGCTTCAGTTGATGTGCACCTGATTTGCAATGACCTGGGGAGGTGGGGGAGGATGGGGGTGATGAGAAGTTTTTGAGTTTCAGAAACCCAAATCATACACACATTATCAGGTTTTTTTGTATCATTTTTTGTATCAGTAGTGGTAGACAGATACTTCTGGAAATAGGGCTAGAAATAACTGCACTCAACAGATGACAGATACAGTCCACAACCACTGCTGCAGAATTTGCTCACAGGGGGAGGAGAGGAGACAGTCATCTCCATCTTTCCCTTAAGGCAGGAAAACTTACCCCACACTGTGTGGCATGTTTAAAGAATAAATGTAACCATGTAAGAAGCAAGACTATAACCGCTGACATTTCTACTAGGTGGAAAAATCAGAGTGCTTTCTCCCTTTTTATAACTTTTTTTTTTTTTTTTTTTTTTAAACGTAGGTTTGTATGTCCATACCATCCAAATCAGCAGCCAAATGCAGAATCTACTGGCATCTGCCAGGTACGTTATAATCCCCTTTCCAATTCATCAAGTTCTATAAGAAAAGGGTCAAACTCTCTGGAGAACAAGGTTGCTTTATAAGCTTTAATTGATTGTTGAGGGAAAAGCAATAGAAACAGTGCAGCAAAGATTATTATATCTACTTTTACCCAGGCACAGAAACTACAGTTTTCTCACCTTATGAAAAAAGGAGAGGGTAAAAAAAAAAAAAACCAGCCTGACAAAGTAGCCAAGTCCACTATTACGTCTAATAAGCAATAACGGTCTGAAGATGTGTCAAAAGAAATAATTAGGAGATGACAGAATGTCAACTCCAATTTTTACTATATAAATATTGTGCCCTAAAAATGCAGTTTACTTGCCACGAGAAACATGTTCCTCTGTGTGGATCAGAAAAGTAAAATCTCACCTCCCCATTAAAAGTGACAAGCCATCACAACCCAGCTGCAGACTGTCAGCTCTCAGTCTGGCCAAGCATTGGGCTGTCCTGTCAGGATTCAGGGCATTTTATTTAAATTATTCAGAGGTATGAATTTAATTATGGTATTAAGTGACACATCTCAGTAAAGAAACAGCACTGAAAAACATACTAGTGGCAAATAAAGGAAACAGTATTTCTGTGTTCTAATTTCCACTATTATTTAAGGTAATTCCAGGCATATAGGAAGTTAAATCCTCTGGGATAAGGATTTTTATTATGTGTTGTTGACAGTCAATTGTTGTAACATAGGCCCAACATTATTATTCCGTGTCCACACTGGATACTGCTCCTGAGTGTTTTTAAAGCTAACATATTTAATTAACTATTATTCCAACTACTAAAAGAAATTTGTGAAGCTGCTGATCATTCACAGCCCTCCCAAAATCTGCTGAAACATACAGTCAAGACTGCAGCAAAGACAACTAAGTCCCACTAAATCCAACCTGCCTTAACAGAAAAGCCTGCTCCAAACATTATGCAGCTCTATCACAGTAAAGAGCTCATCTAAGTGGCCTCATAGTAAAGACAGATCACATGCACAAGTAACTTCTTGCCTAAACTTGCAGGCCTACACTTGCTAACAGAGAAAAGCAGCTCTCCAGGTGCCAGACTGTCAGCAAACCTATCAATCTGGAGAACAAGTGTATTAACAGTACCATTTATATTGCAACCTTGCCTACAAGCTTGAGGCTACACTGCAGAAGACATGGTACAAGTGTCATGATAAATAATTGATCAACTTTATTCTACAGGCTTCTAATCTGAGATACCAAGTCCTTTGTTCTCACCCTAAGGTCTGCAGTAATTCCACTTTAAATTTTTTAAGGAGGAAAACCCTGGCCTTAAAGCTGGACAGATTCACACAATCCCCTTCATGACTAGTAAACACTTCCTCTGCCTCTGGTATGTCCAAAGTCAAAATCTGAGCATCAGTGGAAACACAGTCAATTCAAACATGCTGATCAGATCTTTTCCACTTCCTAAACAAAGATGACCAGATCTCTTCTTCACATGTGCTAGCATTAGGAACAATATGAAGTCAGGTACTCCCTGTGAGCCTTTTCTCATCATTAGGCTTTTGAAAAATCTTCTAACACACACCACAACTTTTTAAGTTTTATCAATTTTTACCTTTATGACTTGTATATACCCTCTTGATATGAGGAGAGCAATCAGCCACACAACAAGGTGATATAAGGGGGAGAAGCCACATTCCTGTAGGCAGATCAAACATCTTTCTCTCAGAGCCATTAAGAAGTCCTAGTTGTTGTGATTTATGATATAGCCAGAGGACAGTATTCTAAGGAAACCTGCAATCCTTCAGACTGACTCAGTCTTCAAGGCACAGTAAAACTCTTAAGGACAAACTTAATAATTACAGAGTATGCACATCTGTCACTATCAAAGCAAGAGCTGACTGATATAACCAAAAGAATATATTACAGATCTGAGAGCCAGAAACACTATGAATCTCTTCAGGTTTGATTCTTTGTCACTCCCCAGTTCCAAACAGCATCTGAAAAAAGGGAAGCAAGCTAACATTCAGTATTTAGTCATAAAACTTGCCTAGTTGTTTAGTGTTTTTTATAGAAGAAAACTGGAAGATGAGACAGAGAGATTGCTAAAGATTATCAGAACATGTAAATTTTGATTTCTTTGTACCTAGAATGTTTCCGAGTTCTCCACATTGCCAGAACATCAAAACCAAAGTAAAACAAAACTCACCTGTACTGCTTTTAAGGAGCTTTGGAAACTTTTGATTAACTTTATACAACCAACCTTTATCCACAAGTGGAATAGCCCCCTAACTAGAACTGAGAGATGAGCCTGCCAGATTCAGTAAAAAGCACCACGTAACTTCATTTGAAAATCTTGCTATTTAATTTGGATTTCCTTGGAAAACAGGCTTATGCAATCTCGCTCCTTGTGCTAATCCATCTGCAGACTATTTTGTAAAGCAAATTTGAAGACAAGTAGCTGAGGTTTAAAAATATAACAAAATAGACCTTGTTCCTGAAGGAAAACAGAGACAGTTACAGAAGAAAATAACAGTATGAAAGACCCCACCAGAAAAGCCGCTCTGATCTGCCTACTTACTGACTGAGGAATTTATGCCAGCAAGTCCTTCCAATGCACTTAAAAAAACCCTCCAGCAGACCAACATCTGCACTTGTCACACCACATCCACTTTACAAGCTCTTATACTGGAACACACTTGATTAATTGCTCCAATATAGTCATGAGTCACAGCAGGCTGGGCATTTGGGTATCCCATTCCTGAAACTGGCCAGTAAATATAAATTCCAGCTGGCAAGAAGTACCCTTCAGACCACTCAGAGCTGCAGATAGGCTGGTTGCTCTTGCTACAAGGCAGCCAAAGGAGGAGCTCAGCAGCAGCATGTCACTGCTCCTGCTCTTCCCTACTTTACCATTTCAGAGGTTTAAACCACCCTGAAATTCATCGATGGACTTATCTGCCATTTGGGAAATTTTGAGATTTCCGGAGCTCTAGCTTAGAACTAACCTTGATCGTGGTCCTGCTTTAACCAGGGAGACAGGACTTTCTATCAGATGCCATCAGAGACCACTCACAACCTGAATTATCCTCCAAAACACTTTGCAGTGCCTATTTTAGCCCAGGCAAAGGCTAAAGAGCAACTGCATGCATGGTTGTGTTAGCACACCGTGAAATCAGAGAAATGGTGGAATGGCACCAAGCAGCTGGAAGAGATAACCATAACTATACCACGTAGCCACAAGCTCATCCTCCACAGTGGGATAGGGAGGAGAACTGGAAAAAAGCTAAAGCCTATAGGTTGAGTTAAGAAGAGTTTAAAAAATAAGGTATAATACCATACTAATACTACTAATAATGATAATAATGAAAAGGGAAATAACAAAGAGAGAAACAAAATTTAAAAAAAAAACCAACAAATAATATGATAGTCAACACCATTGCTCACCACCTTCTAACTGGGGCCTGGCCCATCCCCAAGAAGCAATCAGCCCATTCCAGGTAACTCCCCCCAGTTTATATACTGGGCATGACGTGCTGTGGTATGGAATACCCCTTTGGCTAGTTTGGGTCAGGTGTCCTGTCTCTGCTTCCTCCCAGCTTCTCATGTCCCTCCTCCCTGACAGAGCATGAGAGACTGAAAAGTCCTTGACTGGGGTAAGCATTACTTAGCAACAACTAAAACATCGGTGTGTTATCAGCATTGTTCTCTGACAATCCAAAACACAGCACTGCATCAGCTACTAGGAAGAAAACTTAACTCTATCCCAGCCAAAACCAGGACATTGCTATTGAGCTCAAAACAGTGTACTGATCTCTGATACTTTCATTAAAAAAAAAAAAAAAAACCAAACAAAAAACCAAAAACAAACAAAAAAAAGCAAAAAAAAAGAAAACCAACAACAAACGAAAACCCACAAAATAAAATAAAAAAAAAAAAAAAAACACAAAAAAACAACCACAAAACCAAGAGAACCCCACAACCAGACACACACACAAAAAAGAAACACTTCTAAGGATAAAAACTGCATTAGGTTCTTTTAAAAATTTTTTTTTACACAGTATTAAATCCTTAGAAATCAAATGATCTCTGTTCCGAGTTTTATGAGATAAATATTTAGACTTAAAACAGTAAGAGTTTGACCTCTATTTGCTATGCCAAGTTCAACAGCACCTTCAACCATTCCTTTCCACCCAACCCCCCCATGGGATTAGTTCTTTTAAAAATAGGTATCATAGTGCAGTTACTCGGAAACATAACAGGATTAGAGTTTTACGTTTTACTCTCTGATACTTTAACTAGTATTGAGGACAAATTGCATGTTTTGACAAACTATTCAATTCAATCATTCATTTAAATTTATTCAATTAAAGCATTCTAAAATATAACATCTTTTTGCTTTTACTTTCTTGCTAAGCGCTTGATTTGAAAATAACTCAAATATTTCTGGATAGACATAATTTGAAAGAATTTATCTTCACTGCAGTTCACTGGCAGCTCAGACTGTACTCTAGTACTAGCTGTTCTAGATTACAACCGGATGTAAAGCAATCTAGTGCTTTTAGTATTTGCTCTTTTCTGAAGCTTTTTTCATCTCTGGATCTCAAAATCCCTGGGAGACAGCTGAATCAGGTTCTGGCCTGGAGCTCATTTTGTTCCCAGCTCTGAAATTAACTGCTCAATGATCCTGAACAAGTATGTCACTGCATTTGTCTGTGCCTCCCCATCCTCTTCTGCTTGTTCACTCATATTGCCACCTCTCCTCATGTTGTCTCCCAGCAAGTTTATATTGCACTCACGATAATTATATACAGATCTCAAAAGGGCATAAACTTGAGAGAGGAATGTCTTACTAAAGTGTTTTTAGTTCATTCAGCTATCAGTCCTTGTCTTCCCAATATCAAGTTCAATGTCACAACATCACTTACTGGGAAGGTTTTAACTTCTTTGTATTTGTGAATTGAATTCAGTATTCTGGGATTGAGTGCACCCTCAGCAAGTTTGCCGATGACACCAAGCTGTGCGGTTCGGTTGATACGCCAGAGGGAAGGGATGCCATCCAGAGGGACCTTGACATGCTTGTGAGGTGGGCTGATGCCAACCTTATGAAGTTTAACCATGCCAAGTGCAAGGTCCTACACCTGGGTCAGAGCAATCCCAGGCACAGCTACAGGTTGGGCAGAGAAGGGATTCAGAGCAGCCCTGCAGAGGAGGACTTGGGGGTGTTGATCGATGAGAAAATGAACATGAGCTGGCTTCAGTGTGCGCTCGCAGCCCAGAAACCCAACCGTATCCTGGGCTGCATCAAAAGGAGCGTGACCAGCAGGTCGAAGGAGGTGATCCTGCCCCTCTACTCTGCTCTCGTGAGACCTCACTTGGAGTATTGTGTGCAGTTCTGGTGTCCTCAACACAAAAAGGACATGGAACTGTTGGAACAAGTCCAGAGGAGGGCCATGAGGATGATCAGGGGACTGGAGCACCTCCCGTATGAAGATAGGCTGAGGAAGTTGGGGCTGTTCAGCCTGGAAAAGAGAAGGCTGCGTGAAGACCTCATAGCAGCCTTCCAGTATCTGAAGGGGGCCTACATGGATGCTGGGGATGGACTATTCATCAGGGACTGTAGTGACAGGACAAGGGGTAACGGGGTAAAACTTAAAACAGGGGAAGTTTAGATTGGATATAAGGAAGAAATTCTTTACTGAGAGGGTGGTGAGGCACTGGAATGGGTTGCCCAGGGAGGTTGTGAATGCTCCATCCTTGGCGGTGTTCAAGGCCAGGTTGGATGAGGCCTTGGGTGGCATGGTTTAGTGTGGGGTGTCCCTGCCCATGGCAGGGGGGTTGGAACTAGATGATCTTAAGGTCCTTTCCAACCCGAACTATTCTATGATTCTACTAGCCATGTGTAAAGTCATGTTCTCTTGACACAATCAGTTAACAGCAATGCTAACAATGAAGTCAAGCTCATTAATTCATATTCAGAGTTGCAATCAAAACACAGAGCCTCTGTAGTGCAGCTCACCTCCAACATGCAAGGTTCAAGTTGTCAGCCTTACAGCCATCAAGAGATAAGATGTGATTTGGTATCCATTATAATCTCTTACAGTCATTAAAGCCCCATTTAAAATCTTTAGGAGATTGTGCTATGGACTCATAGCATGAGCCACACATAAAGCAACATAACATACGATAAGCTACTAAAAACAAAATGAGAAAGTATTTGCCATGACTAAAGGCATATCACAGAATCACAGAATATTAGGAATTGGAAGGGACCTCAAAAGATCATCTAGTCCAATCTCCCTGCCGGAGCAGGAACACCTAGATGAGGTTACACAGGAAGGCGTCCAGGCGAGTTTTGAATGTCTCCAGAGAAGGAGACTCCACAACCTCCCTGGGCAGCCTGTTCCAGTGTTCCGTCACCCTCACTGAGAAGAAGTTTCTTCTCAAATTTAAGTGGAACCTCTTGTGTTCCAGTTTATACCCATTACCCCTTGTCCTATCATTGTTTGCCATTGAGAAGAGCCTGGCTCCATCCTCGTGACACTCCCCCTTTATATATTTATATACACTAATAAGGTCCCCCCGCAGTCTCCTCTTCTCCAAACTATAGAGACCCAGCTCCCTCAGCCTCTCCTCATAAGGGAGATGCTCCACTCCCTTAATCATCTTAGTTGCCCTGCGCTGGACTCTCTCCAGCAGGTCCCTGTCCTTCTTGAACTGAGGAGCCCAGAACTGGACACAATATTCCAGATGTGGTCTCACCAGGGCAGAGTAGAGGGGAAGGAAAACCTCTCTTGACCTACTGACCACCCCCCAGATGGACAGAAAGAATAAACTCCTAAGTTTTGGGCAGCAAAATTCATAGGGGAAACTAATTCTATACTGACAGCATAAAGCCACAGCAAACAGATCACTAATAAGAGGTCACTTCAGAGAAGTTTTGGGATGTTCACTCTTGGAGACAATCACACTCAACTAGATGTGGTCATGAACAACCTGATATGATTGACCTTGCTTTTACCAGGAAATTGTATTAGATGATCTCTGGAGATCTCTTCCAACCCTAATGATTCTAACTATAGGGTTATCTCACTATCAGGGACGTTTATACTTAGCTTTGCCATATAGAAAGTGACAGAGCCAAGAAAAAACAATAGCAACTAACATTAATCAGCCAATAAAGCACTGCCATAATAGAAAGCTGAAGAAACTTGAACAGGACCTTCTCACACTCCACACACTTTTTACAATCTATGTGGCTGAATATTATATGGAGATTGTCCTTACACACAAAATAAACATCAGAAGGATTCTGGGGTACTACAGTGACCACTAGCTTTATATAAAGTAGAATGCATTTGTTTGAACTGTGTGAAAACAACAAGGGAATTCAGATCCCTAATCCGTTTTAAAAAATAATCAGCAAGCCCGCTTAAGGTGGGGGTTTCCTCCATAAATACATTATATAATCATAGGATAATAGAATAGTTAAGGTTGGAAAAGACCTTAAGATCATCTAGTTCCAACACATAAAGCCATTTAAGAAAAAGAACACTTTAAGTATCTTCTCAGAACTTGTGGAGTCAGCAGTGAAAGCCCCAACTGGGTATTTCTGTTTAAATTGGAAAACTAACAATAAGCCCCAAAACACCATAAAAATGTTTTCTGAGAATACAGTTTCTCCTGTATGTACATTTAAACTGACCAACAGCTAGCAAAACTGCCTTGGGTTTTGACCAGCTACTGAAAAGCAGGCCTCTTGAGAGCTGAAGGTATCTGCCCAAATGTAACAGTCGTAGCTGTTAGAATAGAGCTGAGTGGCAACAGATTGGTAGTCAGCCTGCAAATTCAGGAAGATCTGATATAGATTACAAGATGAATGTTACCAAGAGAATAGTTTCAGCTACCATCACAGAACACCTAAAAGTACATTCATGGGCTAATTTCAAAATAATTACCAAACACTTTATCAGTTAATACTCTATAGTAATGTGAGCTCCTTTGGAAACAATTTACTATGTTTAAAATGAGTGGTTAGCAATGCTTACGCAAAGCCAGTGTTTAATATACTTCTGTACACATTAACTAGAAGCACAATCAAAGCCAATTAAAAGACTATTAAAGATGCCAAATTAATGTAAACAATAACGCTGAAACTTCAAGTAGCAATTACATGCTTCAGAAGTCAAATCTGATAACAAACAACAAGTATTTAGACCATGCTTTCCATCCTTATAATACATGCAACAGACACATCCTTGGACTGTATTTGTGGCATAGAAACACCGAATTAGAGAAAACAAACAAACAAACAAACAAAACCAAAAAACCAAGCACACAAACCCCAAAACAAACAAACAAACAAAAAACCAAAACAAAAAGCCAGAACCAGAAACCAACACACCAGGAGGGAGAAGAGACATGTTATTACATGCTCCATGAAAGAGATGAAAGGAGCACACCAGCAACACCAGGGCAACAGTGTTGCTGGGAAATAAGGAAAGAATCAGATTTTTGTCAGGGCATCATCCTGAGGTGGGCTTTGCCAGTGCATGTTTAAAATCATCTGCATCATTACAACCCTACCTAGCACATTCACTCCCCAAAAAATCCTCACAAATGCCAGCACAGTCCTTCCCAAATACCACAAGGAAAGACAGTATTACCCTTATGCTCTCCTGCAACCAACCAAAGCTTCCAGCACATTGCAGGAAGCGTCTGCTCTTCCACTCTCTCCAAACCTACTGCAAGAGTTAAGAAAATGTCAACCTACAGAAGAATTCCCATCTACCTTCATTGCAGATTCAACTGCTGCCCTTACACACTTCGCTGGACAACTGAATGATGGTATAAAAACCACATTTATGATTGCTTCAAGGCTGACATTATAACCTGTACCTTAGGAAAGCTATTAGCCATAAGACATGCAGTTAAATATCCTCTCTCCTTTTTATTCAGGCCCATTTTAAGGGGTTGTGTATTTCATTCTTAAAAAGGCAACTTGGAAACCCAGTTGTGAGCTAAACAAAATAAACAAAAATCAAGTATGAAAATAAAGAACAGCTGGTACCATCTTGAGGCTATACATTACTGTAAATAATAATGTATATTAATGCAAGCAATCTGACTGCAGTGCACATCATGGTGAATTTTTAAATGTGATGAAGCAATTTAAAGCAGGTCTACCCTTTCACTACTTTAAGTCATTCCAGTTTCAGTTACTCTTGAAGGATATGGGTAATGCACACTGAGAAATAGGCATGATGTGATAAACATCCTGACAATCCCATTTTAACAATGTTTGCATTGGTTCCTTGTCATACTATTTTCCTACTTTATTTACATAATTAAATGAAGAGATTAGCAGTCAAAAGTTTTGATCAATTATATCAACATAGCCCCACTATGGCTGAGAAAACAATTTTGCTATAATAAAACCAGAAAACTAACATTAAAATGAAGCACAAATTTTACTTTCAGATGAGTACATCCAACTCCCACAGAATGTTAGATAACTGATCGACTGGCACAGTGAAGAAGTTACAAATACAATAAAGCTATTTGTACACACATGAGTGCCAGATGTCCCCCACACTAAAGGTTGTGCCAAGTTCTACGTTTAATACAAATCCAGCCTCTTTTGTATGAAAAAATAACATGTTCTCCTTTTCTTTATAATATTGTGTCACCAGAATGCATACTAGGAGAAGTTGCAAGTATGTATCTCTACAGGCTGCTTGAAAGCAAAGAATATTTAACACAGTTTGCCAGATTCTCATTTGCCACTTAAAATTGAGCCTGTATTTCTCAACACGTGAAGTTCATTCAAATCCATTATACAGGTCATCCTAGAAAGAGTCATACTTTTTCCTTTTATCCCATTACTTTCAATAACAAAGCTTTTCATCTAGAAGAGACTCGATTACATGAGAAGGTACTTTATGGTAACTCAGCACTGAAGTACATAAAAATTAGGGAAGCTACATTCATTCCCAAAGCAAGTATTATAAAGCTCTGCATTTTCAGATGACCAAACTGAGGAATACAATTCTGTCAGTCTGTTAAGAGCAGTTAGCAAAGACAGACAACCTCATTTCTGCCCTAGAGCACCAGCAGCCAGGAGAGTGTGAAAACAAGGGGGAAAAAAAAAAAAAAATATATATATATATAATTAATTCAAGACCACAGACTCAAAAATGTCCCAAAGCAGCCAATAAAACTCAGGAATGCGGAGAAATCTGAGGCACCAGTGCAGCTTAACAGCCTCAACAGTCAGCAACACTACAGATGGTTTTCCAGCATGACTGTCCCTCTCAATCACACTACTTCAGAGTTTTTAGTTTTCCTCATAACTAGCCCCAAACTCACGTTTTTCCACAGTCTGCCCCCTAAACTTAATAGGCATTTTTCTTCAAAATAAAATAAAAAAAATCCTTCCTTGAAAACCAAGTAACAAAACCTAATGCTGTAATTATGGAACATCCATCAAGCTACTGGACAGATGACACCTGACAGACGGGAAAAAAAAAGTAACACTACTATTGCTGAAACACACTATCTTGCTAGCACATGGTCTTTTACAATTTCTTCACTGTATTTATTCTCCTAAGGAAGAAAGCATTTTGCCTGGTGCCTTAAGATGTGGGATCTTGCAGTTAATTGCCATTCACAATTTACTGGACCTGAAACGAATTGACCCATGGAGTATGGCAGCATTTCCAATCTGAACATCAAGCTGCTCACCCTGGCCTTTAGAAACATTTGTGCTACAACCTCATACAAACCATCTGCTATACGTATGTACACCTATGGAAGAATTCAATTAATCTAGTGCTAACAGAAGTGACCAAAGAGAGAGATTCTTTCCTTTTCGGATGGCAAGAGCATTAAAAAAAAATAAAGTATCAAATTAAACTTTTCATTATACTCAAGGTGGTTTCATCCCAGTGTTAAGAACATTCACATACTTTTGGACATGACAGAAGTATGTGATTTTAAGTTAGTGCTTCTCTGTATATTTATAGCAGTGAAGTATATTAGTGTAGAAGCACTATATGTCCATGTACATTGCTCCTATGTACCTGATGCTCAAATTTAAATTTATTCTAATGACATCTATATTCTCTGCTAAGGGCATCAGGGGCCTTTTCACGCTACCTTCTGGATCACTCCGTTAGTGTTGATAATCTCAGTCCTTAGTGCTCAACTTCTTATTTACAGTTCTGTATCATACCCTCCCAGACATCTCCTCAGCTACGAAAACTGAATACACAAATTTACCACCGTTTCCAGAGAACTCTCTCTGTACCATGTTAGTTGCTTTCAGATAGTTCAGAATTCACGCATTTTCCTCTCACTGTCATACCTGCAAATGTTCAAATTCGTCACATTGCAAAACCAGCCTATTCCTAAATTAAAATGCTTAGATTAAGCAGAAAACTTTTCAGATTTTGGTAAAAAAAAACCCAAAAACCAAAACCTCCCACAACCAAAAAACAAAAACCCAAATAAGAAACATTGCCCACTGTTCTAATGCAACAGGTTGCAAGATTATTTTAATTATTAAAGTTAAAAAATCACTCTGGGGGAGTGAGCAGAATTGCAGTTGTCTCTGTTAGTTGTTAAATTTTATGCAAAGTTTCTCATATTATGAAGCATGCTACCATATAGTGCATGCCGGACTAACCCAGGTGAGCTTCGAAAATCACGTTCCTAAGCTCTTTAGAGTTAAATCAACTCCACAATTAATAACCAACTGTGAAGGAGAAAAGCAAAAATGCTTTTCTAAAATCCTGCCTAAAATTCATTTCAATACTGTAGCAGACTAGAGTAGGAAGGATGAAACACTTTTGGGAGCAAACAAAGGCAAAAAAAAAACCCCGGTAACTAAATACAAACAAACAGGCCAGGAATGATACATTTTACCTTAGGATATTTTTCATAAGACTTACTTTTTTCCCTCCTCTTTTAAAATTCATTCTCTAGTAGCACATTTATAGCGCACTGGAACTCACAGTCTGCAGTAAAAGACCACATTCACCTGGGTGCGATCGTATCAAAATACTCTGCCCTGCTACTGTGCAGTGTACCCCCATGCCACAGAATTATCCTTCAGAACTAGTCCCTTTGTTTTTACAGTACTTTCTTACCCTCACAGCACTGCTGGTGTATTTTCTAAGGCTAACCAATGTCTCCCTGAAATCGCCAAAAGCGAGAACTGACCACTACAATCAATAAAGTTAAGTTTGACCTTTTCAATACCCCTGTTTACTTTTTAGTTTGCCATACATTTTATTAGAAATTCTACGAACATACTTGTACTACTATTCAAGTGATCTTTCCCACCTCCACTAATACTGTTACTAGCTCAGTAGCAAAGGTTAGGTCTCTAGAAAACTAGTCTACTTCCAGGTTTTACGTTGGAAATGAGGAGAAACACAGTCCTTGACTGATGACTACTGGTAGGAATCACTTCTACAGCTACAGTTACAGCAGGAAAACAAAACAAAACAAATAATCAAGAAAAACCAACCAAGGGAAACAAAAATAAATCACACAGCTGTTTTTCTACTCACAGCACAACCCACTGTTGGTGTTAACAATGAAATGCACTGATTCTATTTCACCTTGAGAACTTTGCAGTTTTAATACAACTCACTCAGATAATACTGCTCACTTGGATAAAAAACAAACCTCCTGCCAGAGGTACATGTAGTCCCAAATATACTGTAACTTGTGTGTACTGCCACTTTCTTATCCTTCTCTTCCGCATACAACATACTTACTATCCCTCACATTTGTTAATATAAATAGGAGTATTCTAATAAATTTATGTTGTGGGAGAAATTCTGAATTCAAGAAATATACTTGGGTTTCAGTTTTTCCAAACCTATGTTAGCCACAAAAATTTCTCACCCACTCACCAGTTATCATAGAGAAGCTAGCCACAACCAATAGTGATATAATTTTTTTTAATAAGAACAAAAGATGGCTTGGTTATTAATCAACAGAAAATAAATTCCCTCCAACCCTTGAGAAATAAGAAGAAAGACTTGAGTCATCTCATGATGATTGACTTAATAGCTACAATAAGTATATAGAAACAAAACTGTTAATTTGGCAACCAGACAGCTTTCATCTGAAGCTGGGTGACAGCTAAATACAATTTGTGTTTTAAGGACACTCTCTCAAATAAAACTGTACATTTTGTAAACAGTACTACAGGAGCAATACTTTCATAGCTTAAATCCAGTAATCATCCAAAATAGTTTAACGTTATCCCTGAGTGGTAAAGAGTAAAGAATGGATTAGGTTTTTAATTAGTTAGCAGAATACTACTGCTCCCAGCTGTTCACAAGAGAGCTCTATGATCCAGAAGTGGGGGGTAGGCAGACTGTAATAATTCCTAAAATATTTCTCCACTGCAACAAGTCTAAACCGCTCCATCATAGCAAACACTGCTCATTCCTCAGAAAATTAAGAATTTAAGGTCAACTTTAAAGGCCAGTTATTTTCATCAATAAGCAGAACCAAGCTGAGGGTCAACAACATCCCCCCTTCCAATATTTTTCCTCTCTGTTTGCATCACTATTAAATTGCTGATCTATTCAGGAGAAAATAGGTGAAGGGGGAAAAAAGTAAAAAAAAAAAAAAAGTGGAAGTAATCCCTCTACTCTGATACTTCTTTCATGCATGTTCTTTGAACTAGTGCTTCATTAAGACTAGATCCAGTGCTCCTTTTAACAAAAATACAACTTGCAGACTTATATCTCATTTCTTGAAGTCCCTTTTTCCCCTTGCTTCCTTCCCCACCTTGCATTCATTTTGTTAGGCAAGGGAAAGAGAAGCATTTTAAAGAAGCTGAAGAAATTCATATATCCCAACATTTACTCCACATATCAAACTGACGGTTTTCCTATAGGTGCCAACTGTATTTCTATTTCATGATAACGCAGCCCTGAAAATGCCAGAAAACTTCTGAAATCACCTAAGACACCCAACCAAGTCTTTATACTCAACATGTTACCATGCACCACTTTTAAAACACGAAGTATCATTGATAAAGGGAGACCCAAGCAATTTATTCCACTAGTGCATGCATATTATTTCAACCTAAGATACTGCAGGCAGTGTTTTTCTTGGCAGCTGTAGAAGGGCTGGTGTTTCGACGCTCTGAAGCCAAAGCTCAAAATTTTAGCCACTGAAGAAGTTAAAAAACTCCTTCAATGAAAAATCCGTGTCCCACTATTATTATGAAGCTGAATGCAAAAAATATTTATTAAACATTGTAAATGATGATTCACAGGGTCAGTAAGGTCTAAAGATACTCTAAAATTACTTGCATGCCATCACTGAAGGATAAGGTAGCAGAGTCAGATCCAGCTGCAAAGCTTGCCACCTGACACGGAGGCTCACACCAACATCTATCCAGTGAAAAGTCTTCCCATCTCCAAGCAACTGACAAAGCTAATCCTTCAAGCAATGCAATGCAAAATATACTGCTTATCGATATCCACTAGTTTCAAAGTAAGTGCCTCTGTCTTAGCTGACAAGTTGAATGCCAGCTCTGAGCTTGACATGATGTATTAAAAAGTCAAATTATCTCATTACAAAAGTTTTTAATGAAAACACAGATGAATACAAATGAGAGTACCTCTACAGGGAACTCCAATGACAAACCGAGTCTTTGTCACGAAATGAATGACACATTTGATTAAAGAATTCTCCCCAAGCAAAAATAATTTCACCTGCACACCAGTCACGTTTTCTCAAATGCAAGCAATTTCTTTTAATCCTTAAAAGCCTGCGTGCAATGTATAGTTATTACACAGAGCTATAATGAGCTACATTTCCAAACAAGACTAGATTAAGATTTATCATACTGAAAATCATCTTTCTCCATTGGCTGTCCTATGGATTTTTAGGGCATGAGACACTTGATCCAATTATTCTACATAGAAGAGGGTCTGAAAAACAAATAGCTTAACAAAAGCCCCAAGCAGAATACTGCTCAGTGTGCATTCCATATATACGCTACGCCATGGGATGAGTCCAAGGAAGGCAAATACATGATTCTGACGAGCCAGCTACCACAGAATATAAAAGTTGGCAAGAAACAGGTATTAAATTCATATCGGAAGCAGTGACAGCAAGTGTGAAGGGAGAAGACACAGCTACAGTTCCTGACACAGTGCCTTTCTCCACCTGATACCCTGCTGGAAACGATGACATTTTCACAAGAGCAGTCGGGTTGTTCCCAGTACATCTATCAGCATCATGCCTTGCAAATACTGTTCAGCATAGTTACGTGCATGGGCTTCAAGAGAAACAAAAGACTGGGAATATAGAGCAATAAATCATATATGACATATTTCAACATAATGTATTTTAAGCAGGGGCAATTCGTAAAAACAATGGCTTGTGGCTCTGTTAATCAACTCTCCCTTCCCAAGTAAGGCATTTGGCAATGCCTCACTCTTTGGGCTAGTGTTACGGTATGCGGGTGTGATACGGAGCTTTGCACGGTACCTCTCCCTGCAGCTTTCAGAGTATGTGTGCACACACATTTATCTATATTCCCGCCGCACGCTGGTCCCCAGGGATAGCTCAGGGCTTGAGAAGCTCCCTGCGGCTCTGCAGCAACGCCAAAGGCCCCAGGCTGAAGGGAGGTACAAGAGGTCCCGGTCTTTCCCGCGGCCTCGGCAGCCCCCCACGGCAGGGCAGCGGAGCAAGCCTGACAGGGACTCCGGGCGAGCAGAGCCGCCTGACGCCGCGGCGGGCAGCGCATCCACCTGCGCAGCGACTGCCCCACCGGGGTCGGGGGAGCGTGACCACGGCTTCCCCTCAGACAGCCCCGCAACCTGGAGAAGAGACCACTGCGGAATACCTTCACCCCGCCATAACAGCCCCTCCTCCGCCTCGCCCGCACCAGGTCGGGCACCGCTCTCGGTACCAGGCACCCGTCCAAGCATCATGCTACAGCGGGCGGCTCCGCACCCTTCCCTGCCCCACTAGGGGGAGAGACCCAGCGGTGGCGACCGCAGCCGGCCCAGCCCAGTCCTCGCCCATCGCCCTGAGCTCACCGCCCGCCGGGCTCCCGCCTCAGGCCGCCGACGTCTCACTACACTGCTCGCTCCCACCGCCCTCTCTCGCCAGCGGTGAGCCGCAGCCCCAGCAGCACAATATGGCGAGCAGCAGCCTCCGCAATGGAGCTCGGGAAATAGAGGGGAGTTACATATTCATGGCCGGGGCTGGGCAGGGGGAGCGTGGATGGAGTTGTGACCGGGCCGCCCAGCTCCCTCCCTCCTTCTCTCTCTGCCGGGGTACGGCGCTGGCGGGGGGCTGTTGTCTTCTTTCCCCGCCTTCCTCGCACCTCTGCTGCGGCTGCCCGGCACCCGGCTCGCCACCGCCTGTCAGCGCCAGTGCCGCGCTCCTGCTCCCCTTATCGCACTTCTGATCTCGAGCGCTGGGCGATGCGGCACCGAGTGCGGCGGGGCTCCCCACGGCCGCCCCCCCTTCCCTCAGCCCGCGGCCGTCGCTCTCCCGCGCCATGGCCTTTCTCCATTAACAGCCTACAGCGGGGCTAAGCTCTTAAGCCAGCAGTGGCCCCCTGCTCTGAGCCGGCGCCACGGCCCTGGAGCGGCGCCAGCCGCCGGCGGTGTCGCTTTGCGAGAGTCAGGGAGCCACGTTCCTTGAGGCCGATCAGTGCGATCTCGTATTTTGCAGTCAGCGCCGGGGAGGTGAGCCTTCCGCAGCCCCCCGTGCCTGCCCCGGAGCTAGCGGGTTAGCGTGAGGTGGTGCGGGCTACTCCGTGACGAGAAAGGCAGGCGGGATGGCGGCGGCGACGTTCTGAGTCAAGTCTCGGCTGACCCAGAGCAGCCGCTTGCATCTCATCGCCAGGTGAAGGGATGGAGTGAGGTTGTTAAATCGTTTCTGGGCAAGAGCAGGCCCACCAGCCTCAGGACCCATTGGGCCGAATGCATGGCCGTCTGGCCTTTGCTGTGCTTTTCTCCCTGAAGGTGCCCTCTAGACTCCACGGTTCTTGACTGGTCTTGTTCTCGGACACCCTTTCAAAGACAGGGACATGCTTGCCATTTGTAGGCCACGAGATGACGCCGGACCCCCAGGCAGGACTGAACCGTGAAGTTGGGCCAGTGTGGCACTGTCATGCAGTGTAAAGGCATGCTGTCATCTTCACACTTTTCAAACAAGGGTTAGAAACTGAAGAAAGACTATGTGCTTGTATTTAAGATGCAAAAATGCACATTAGACATTTTCAGGTGTCTCAAGTGTGCTCTATGGTTGTAATGTGAAATAAACATTTGTCTTCTGGTGTCTGAGTTTTAATGTTTGTTAAATTAAGAGTTTTTATGAGCTTTGGGTCTTCAGTGGTGCCTTTATTGGTCTTGCCATTAACTGTTTTATAGCAAAAGCAAAGCGATATGCTTAGTGTAATTAAACCTGGTGAACAGAGATCACCTAGTTAGATGTGAATTTGAATTAATACTTCAGTCTTTAATAATGCAGCAACATCACCTAATATTATTCAATATGGAGTAGTTAAAGCAATTCAATATGGAGTATTTTACATTTTTCTAGTTTTACAATAAATGTTTTCATAATTGGAATATTAACAAAGTCCTGGTTTGGACTATTAACCTCTTTGCAAAATTTCAGATATTTTTAAGAAATGCTAGCCTATGACAGGTTATTCCTGGTAGTTCTAAGTAACTTTCTATGCAGTTGCTTTCACTCCCCCACACTCCTTGTGACCTACACAGCAGCCTATATAATTAAGTACTCACAAGAGCTTGATGAGGTAGTCAGCAATAACATCTCTCTTTTTGAAATGTGATCAAATGTCTCAGCTAAATCTCAGAGGGGGTCAACTGGGGACAGGATTTAACAGTCCCTTTTTGTTCTTGATTAGGCTTTTTTAAAGAATTATTTTTCTTAAGTGGGTTATGTTGACCTTTTTAAATGTTAAAGTTGAAGGATGGTACAGAACAGAAAAAGAGATTATGATAAATTCCTTTCTTTAGAAGGACAGTAGTCAGAATTAATGGCTGAAATTTTCCTGATGTTTCAGCTCTTCATCAGTGCTGAGAAAAGGAAGATGTCATCTGTCAAGCTATTGCTGTACCAGAAAGTGTCCTTTGGTGAAAATTACTTCACTTGTTAATTGTTTGTGGGACTGTGGTGAGTAAAGAAGTTCCTATGTTAATATACCACTGAGTAAAATTTTTTTGAGACTAGGTCATTGTATGTTGCAAAAATAAGATTTGTAAAATGAAAGCATGCAGTTTTAAGGAAGGCAGGTCTCCAAAGGCAGATGGAGTGCAAGGTGAGTTGGAAGCATCTGGTAAAATGCAAAATTATACAGTGTCATGGAAATTAACAAACTATAAACATTTTAAGAACATTTGCTGAAAGGGAGACAAAAGGAAATTCAGCATAGTTAAGTTGTGCTAGTGGTGTCCAACTCATTATATTTATAAGAACATTTATTTTATTTTGGTTATATTTCCTATATTCACCATCTAATAGCAGTACCATGGATCTTCTCTGCAATGTGGTGTTCATGCTACTTTTAAGGGTGTAAAAAAAGGCCACCAAATACTTCTCAGGTGGAAGCCGTCAGTCTGCCAAGATATCAATATGAAGAAAGTTTCCTGTTCAGGGGAAAAATGTGGTGCAGATGCACTTTTCTTTTCCATACCAGGTACCTTGATTGGTGCAGGAGTTAGCACACTACTTCCTCTGTGGTGAAGGCCCTGAGACCAGCATCCTGGATGGCACAAACAGGGGAACGGCCAGGAGATCAAGAGGGAGATTAGTCCGTTTTGCTCAGCACTTGTTAGGTCACATCCAGATACCGTGTCTGGGTGGTTGGGGATGAAGCATTTGACCTGACAGGAGAGGCTGGCCTAGGGAGTGGGGCTTGGTTAGCCTGGGGTAAGGAAGACTTCAGGGACCTTACACCATCCAACTCCATCCTATGAGGTTATTGAGAATATGAAGCCAGGCTTTTTTCAGTGTTGCAAGGGAGTAAGGTGAGAGGTGACAACAAACTGAAACAAGAAAGAGTTTGACTGAATGCAGTGAAAACCTATTCCCCAAGAGAACACTCAGACAGCAGAGCAGTTTGCCCAGCGAGATTGTGCCATCATTATTCTTGGAGGTTTTCAAGACCCAATTGGTTCAAGCTCTGAGGAACCAGGTCTGACCCCAGAGCTGACCTGCTTTGAGTGGGAGGATGGACAGGGACCTCCTGTGGTCACCTCCAGACCAGGTTATCCCATCACTATGTGATTCTGCACTCACAGTGCAGGCAAGAAAGGATGCGGATAATACTGTATTTCAAACCTTTTATTTGTGAGCACTTTTGTTCTTTGCAGCTTTCCCTGCAGCAGGTAGAAAAAAGCATGCAGCATGATAGCTGAAAGAGCTTTCATCAGCTCATGGTTTCCACTGTCACTGGTGTAATGGAAACATTTCTTCTGCTTTTTGCAGCAGCAAAATAATAGTAAAGAAAATTACTTGTCAACTGAGACATGCTGTTTCCATGTTCTCCTTCTAGGTAAAATATTTATTACCTGTTAAAGTGATTGAAGGTCACCCATTCACTGCCTTTTAGAGACCAGTATTTAGAGGGAAGAAAAATGGAAAAAAAAAAAACCAACAAAAAACAAACAAACCAAACAAACAAAAAAAAACAAACAAAAAAAAACCCAAAAAACCAACCAAAAAACCCCAACAACAGAAAAGTACTTAATTTTATAAGTCTGGAGAGAGGGAGCTGTAAATAATATACAAAAGGTGGAAAAGGTAGAAGGAAATGTCCCTGTTGGTGTGTTACTCCACTGTGGTACTTACAGTAAAGAAAGATGAGTGTATAAATAAATGATAGCAAGGGAAAAATAAATAGGCAGTGAATTGGAAAGATGAAGTAAGGTGGTGATGTTCCAGATAGGCTGAGAGACTTGTCTGACCCAGTGTTAGTAAAATATTCAATCCTTTTTCCCATGCTAGCTGTCCTTGTCAAACAGAGCAAGAGAGATTTTTTGAGGCATTTACCCTTTGTGCAGGTCACAAAGCATATACAAAGCAGCCTTCCTTAGGATCAAATCAGATACAAGCAAGGCAGGAAAAAGGGGCACTGAAGTTGTTCTTCTGAGCCAACTCTGGCTCAGAATTGATGGGTTTGCTACAATTTAAGATTTAGATTCTTTAAAAATAAAGCAGAGGCAAGCAAGCTGTGTGATCCTTAGTGAAAATTGTTCAATATTATGAATGGAAAAGGAGGGAAATTAAATAGGATTGCTCAGCAAAAATTGTATTGTGGCAAATCACATTCTAGCTGAAGTTCAGAACACAAGAAAACCCTCCGTATACTTGCATGTGATGTTTGTGTTTATTCCAGCTTCAAAACTAAACTACCTTAACAAGAAATGTTTGCTTGACAATGTTATCTTGAATTGAGACGCACCATTGGCATAGGTAGATGGACTGATGTGACATGGCTGCTGTGGGGCTGTAACTGCAATGTACCTCTTCCTCTTTCTAGAGCTATAAAAATCTGGTAAATATGTCCAGTGACAATTCAGAGGAAAAACCTTTTTCTATATCAGAGCTGCAAAAAGGTAAAGGCAGGAATTACCTTTTCATCAAGTGACAGTTCACTTTCATGAAGGCATTGTGTTTGAAGTAGGGTTCTCTGGTTGTAGCTGGATTTGCTAGACCCAAAGTAATCAGTGATAGAGGGTACGTTTTGTACCAAGGCAGAAGTTAGGTCACATTATGCAACCTTCAAATGGACATCTTGAAGTTAAGGGTAAGGAGTTACTTTGGATGTACTTGCTAACTGTGTAGTAGATTATTCTCAGTTTAGGCTTACCATCTATTTCAACAGTGAATCACACATTCTGGATACTTTTTGTATATGCAATGAAAATAATTCAATCTGTGTCAGAAACATCAGCTCTGCTATAATCTGTATTAATTTCCTGGACTGATAGGTAAGGTAATACACCAGTAATATCTTTGCAGAATTTTGAAAAGACTGTGGCTTTATTTTGAGACTTGTAGACAAAAATAAGTGAGAAGGAGAAAGCCATGGCATATTTACTACTCACAGAGGTAACATGAATAAATGAGAATTGTTGCAGAATCTGTGTTACTCAATGATCAAAGCACACAGATGAGGGATTTTATTAGCTTTATTCCTTTGGTAACATGTTGTGCATGAGACACTACAGGGTCTTCAGTATTCAGGCCACACCGTTATTAAGTTCTTGCGTCACTGAAGGCCAGTATTTGGACAATCAGTGTTGACCCAAGAGGGAAAGATATTGCTAAAACCAGCAGTTTGTAAGTCATGAATGTTATTCTCTGCTCCCATCTGCTCTCATCCACTCCTAGCTCATAGTGGATCTTGTTTAGGAAGTGTCAAAGACATGTTTTCCCCTCCAATGTATGCTAAAAATGTTCATGTATCTGACCTAATATAGCCTTAATAAACTTATGACTACAATGCACTTCCTAAGCCATGCACAGAATGGCAACAGATTTCAAGAAAGCAGGGGCATAATATCTTTCACCAGCTTTGATGGGAACAGTATTAGGTCACATTCTCTAATGCAGATTGCTTACAAGGCAGCAAAGATGAGACACAGTGTAGGAAAAAAAGTATCTCAACTCTTAACTGGCAATATAGTCTGATAGCTTTGGTCGTTGTATGGGCATGAAGCAGTTCAGCGTAGGTGCAAGCCAAAGAATCACACAACCACAACTGGTGAACAACAGTAGTACAGTGGTATCAGTAACTGGTAGTAATTCAGAATTATTTAGTAATTTCCAGGCAGTTTTTTCCGAAAACCATTGAACTGCATGGTCCTGAAAGTAATTATATCAACAAAATAAAAACAGAGGTCAAAACTAGCCAAGAACTTCAGGAGTAACTGCAAGATAATTTTATCTGCTTCATAAAATGAAGTTTCAGGCAGTGATCAAAGGGTTTTGTCCATTTAAAAAATTAAAGACAAACCAAAATATTACATCCCCCAAATTAAAGAAATGGCCATACCAATAAAAAAGTTGGTATATGAAATTCAGATTCTTAAGTGTTTCAAAAGACAAAACTCCAAACTCACTTAGACTGAAAAAACTGTATTTACAAAATCTATAGCCTTAGGGCTTGTGCTCAAAAACGCACAATGTTTTCAGAATACTCATACTTTGAGTAGAGGTACTTTGGACAGAACTAGGGACATGATAAAATAATTTTTACAACCTTTTAATTTGTGATTCAGCAAACATGTTTGCAACATCCTATCCTCTACAGTAAGGAAACAAGTGTGTTTAACACCTGTCAAATGTGGTTTCCCATAGGGAAAATTGTGTACACAATGTTTTGAAATAGGTTTGGTTGTTTGTTGGGTTTTGTTGTTGTTTTGGTGGGGTTTTTTGTTTTGTTTTGTTTTAAATAACTGTGTATATACATTGCAAAGACAAGGTCAAAGGCACGGAAGGTGGTAATGTTTGGGGAATAGCTCTACACACTGAGACGAACCCATAGTAAAACTGTGTCTTGCACCAATGAACTTCTAATTTGTGGTGAAAAAGTTACATTGTGCCCTGGAAAACAAATCTAACAATTTCTGTTCTCATCCTACAGCTCTAGGCAGTATTGTAGGTATGTGCAATATTTTAGGTATGTGACACAAGACAGCATTGGAGGTAAGATTAAAATGGGGCAACATTTGTAGGTAGAAGCGATAACTACATGCAAGCTGTCCTTGGGATCCGAAACAGAAGCAGAAATCTTCAGGCTGAGTGTAGATGGAAACACGGAACTTGCCACTGAATGTGTCTATATTGAAGGCCTGACTTGTGATTGGTTAATACAGCTATTGATCTCTAATTATGAGAACTTTTTCACATCCAGCCCCCTCCGTGATGTTTAACATCACTATCTGGTGCCCTCTTGTGGAGTTTTTCACAGCAGACTATAGTAGAAGTATTTTACTCTGTTTCCATAACATCCACAAAGATCTCTTTTAAAGTGCACAAGTAAGTTTAGTCACATTTGTAATTGTAGGTATATGAAACAGATGTAATCCAATACAGATTTTTTTTCTGCAATTATTACTTTTACAAACATAGATTTTTTTTTTCTGCCAGTGAATAGTCCTGTGAAGATCACTTGTGCTGAAATTGTTGAAGTTTTATGATTGCACTGAAAAGCACAAAAGCGGTAAATAAGTATGAAGATATCTTGGCCTGTTGTATTTATTTCTACAAGGCCATTTATAAAGTGATGAACAAAATTGCATTTTTAGATAGACAGGCAAGGATAAAAACAGAAGCAGGCAAAAAAGAGGAGGAGGGGGAAAAATCGTAAATCATCCCTCAAACCAAAACAAACCCAGGATACAGTTTTAGTCATCCCTGGTTTAAGCATCAGTTATAGCAAATGAATGACTACTCCTTCCCCCTTTTTGCATCTTATTTTAAAGGATTCCTCATAGCATAGAGATACCTTGTTTTGTAGCTGGTCAAAGCATGTAATTCCCTATATGACTTTATCATTGAGTGGGGCCTAGTCTCCATTAGTGGAGAAGCTCACCAGATGATTGTGCAGTACTTTTCAGGGGCTGGTTAAAATTTGCGAGACTATCCTTGAGCTAAGTGTTTCAAATATAATTCAGAGAGGTTTTCTTTTAACTCATCTGGGGTTTTTTGACATTTGAACTTAAGCAGTGATCTCAAGAAATTGTGAAAAATAGGTGTATGCCAGTTGTGTTCTTGTTCCAAGTCCGCAAGTGACTCGCCAAAGCAATTCTGCCCACTTCATTATAACATGGCTCTTTTCTCATAAATGATTAAGAGTTGCTTAACTCAAAGATGGTTCTGCTGCTATAGTCTTGAAAGCCCTTGAATTTGGGTCATATAGATTTGAGCTCCAATTTATCTGGGATGGTAGTGCATATTGCACTCACTCACATTTCAGCCCAACGTATTAAGTAGGATTTTGCAGTTAAAGAGTTTTTTCCCAAGGAAGCCCAGCCCAATTTGCACTTGTACTACAAACTGCCTGTGTGAACCTAAGCAAGTCACTTAAGGCTTGCAAATCAGCTCTAGCACCTGAAGGCAAAGAAAACAACTGTCAGATGATCTTCTAAACAACCTTATGAATGAAGTACCTGCAGTGGACTGTGCCAGGTGCTGGGGCAGGCATTACATTAGGGTAGAGGTCTAAAGAAGAAATAATTCCTCTGTGTGGGTTCCACCTTCACTCTCGTTATTTTTCAGGCTAAGGGATGGAGAAGTGAAATATTGGCTATATGTCATTAATATTTTTTTTTTTAAGTCTGTAGTTCTGCTCTTTGGAAAATTTTTGCCTTCCAAATAATCAACAAGAACACAGATCAGAGGAAAATAGCTTACACCTATTCTCTATAGTCTCACACATCTGCTTCAGATTTGCAGCAAGAGAAGAAATGAGATGTATAATACAGGTTTATGAACACAGCAGATATGTATGTCCATACATGCACACATGTTGGATACAGAAGACTTAAACCTTCTGGATTCAGTTAAATGAGGCGTAACGCTAGTAAGAAGTACATCACTATTTGTCATGGTTTCCACATCACTTGTAAAGAACCTGCACTTATGAAGTCCACCCTGCTTCTCAGTGTGGTCTGATAATGAGGATTGCCTTGTTGCTGGATGTCTTCTTACAGTAAGATGAGAAAGGCAGTTCAACAGTTACTCTTGCATTGCCTAGAGGAGACCTAGGCAAATCTGCTGCACATAATAAATTTCAGGACACCAACAGTGCCTTAAATAATTTGTCACAAAACAGACAATCATCAGTGTCTTGAACCAGCCCTTGAAAACAGTCAGAATATGGATTTAGAAGTTAGCTGTCTGGAAGTGAAATCCCATAGAACTGGGGGTCTATGTTAAAAGTTGTCAGAATTTATTATTATCTTTAGAACAAGCAGTGGAAAGGCTACAAACTTTTTAAAGCAAGGAGGGAAAAATGGAACAAGCCAGTCTTTCCAGACAAAGAAGGTGATGAGTATTAATGTACAAGAATTTTAAACTTCTGACAGGACATAATTCCCCACAGTATTTGCACTGTATAGTTAAAAAATGTCAGTATTAATACATATTTAAAGTTATTCTGTTTCCATTACCTTTTTCATTTTCTAGTTGATTGGAAAGATTGATAATGTGCCTCAGGTTCCCAGTCATTATGAATTTATTTTTCTATATTGATTATTGCAATGTATGTGAGCAAGTGTGTTCAAAACAGATTATTTACATTACCACAGCAGTGTGGTCTGTTGGGGCAGCACATTTACAAAGCCATTGAAAGTGGTTTCAGAGAGAGCTGACAGATTACTACAATGTTTGTCATTGTTACAGTCTCAGTGGGAGTCTGTTTTAATCTAACTAACATAACAGTGGGAACACAATGACAATAACAATTAGAAGCACTAAAGAACTCTTCTGTTATGTGGCCAATGTGCCTGAC
This sequence comes from Psittacula echo, assembly GCF_963264785.1. Lineage (NCBI taxonomy): Eukaryota > Metazoa > Chordata > Aves > Psittaciformes > Psittacidae > Psittacula > Psittacula echo. The sequence continues at coordinate 25,715,453 of NC_137740.1, read as the reverse complement.
TGGAAAAGAGACATTGCAATGAATGCAGAACAGGAGAATGCTGATGGGTGACTAACAGAATCATAGAATGGTTAGTGCTGGAAAGGACCTGAAGATCATCTAGTTCCAACTCTCATTTAATAGTTTAAAGAAGCTTTTCTTTTGTCTTTTTTTTTTTTTTTTTTTAACTTATATCAGTAAGGTGAGTATTCTAGATTTCCTTCTCTATGCTTACATGCCTCTGAATTGACTAAGCTAGTAAGATAGCTTCTGTCCTCTGAATCATACCTAAGTTAGATGTGTAGAGTGAGTTAACGCTGAAGTTCAAGATTTCCACCTGGGTCAAAACTTGTAAAAGGTAAGCTACAATTTGAAGTTGAGCTCACAACGCTAAGGAAGAGAAATTGCAGAAGGTGTGATTTGACAGATTTAATCAGAAAGAACCTGATTATAAGTTCTTTAAAAAAAAAGACTTTCATTAGTTTTGTGTTTATTTTTGTTTTATTTTGGGGTTTGTTTGTTTGCTTTTCTGTGTGTGTGTGTCTGTGTTGGTTTGGGGTTTTTTGTTTGTTTGGTTGGGTGTTTGGTTGGGTGGTTGTTTGTTTGTTTGTTTGTTTTAAAATGTTTCAATTACAGCTTTGGAATTAAAAACATGAGGGGAAAGGAGGGAAAGCTGGAATGAAGGAAATAGAACATAGTGATTTTCTTCAGGTAATGATTCCCTTCAGGTAGTGATTCCATAGTATCTACGTGATTAAGATTAATCATACCCACTTTCATAAAGAACATGAGCTGCTTTGAAAACTATATTTTCTCAAAGGTCAAAGCTAAAAGATTTTGAAACACCTTGAAGACAGTGAAAGCAGGTGGGAGGAAGTAGATGTATTTATTTCTTGTCACAATCCACAAAACCTGTTTGTTTTTTTTTTTTTAATAATTTAGCAATCGAGAACACTTCCTTAAGAAAAGTTAAAACAGGACTATTTCAAACCATGGAAACAATTTAAAGAGTACTGTTTGAAGGGAGTTCCAGGCATCACTAATAATAAGCTAAGTGGAAGTAGGGGGGAACTGTCAATGGATACCAAAACCTTTATTACCATAAATGAGTAGGCATTGTTGAAAGCTTTGTTCTGTTGTTTTGTATGCTTTACAGAAGTGCCTACTGTGTTTCAGGAATAGGTATGCTGAAGTAAAGCATACAGTAGATGGTTTCAATTCATGAAACTTGGTGGGTTCCTTTTCCTACTACTTTCAGTGGTTTATTTTTGTGGAAGTACGGTGGCTTGGTGTGCATCAGAAGGGTGGAGTTGGGGACAACCTAAATCCACAGCAGAACTATAGAAATACCTTTTATAAATTTATCTTGGCACATGTCTTGGTCCTAAACGCTTACCTACAGTAGGAACACTGGAGCAACAGTCTTACTCACTTAGGAGATATAGCATAATATTGCATAATAGGTTAATCATAAAAACAAAAGTTACAAATGCATTTTTAGGAGGATTCATCCTGTCACTCACTACTGGACCAGGAAGCCTATAGGGAAAAAAAAATAATTTGTTGTCTGAAGTAGTCAGTGATACAGAGTTCTTGGAAAATGAAACTATAGAGTACATGCCTGTTTTCACAAAGCAACTGAATTTACATTTCCACAGCTGGAGCTGGAAACAAGTTTTTAATGTACCTTCTTGTGAAATAATTTACAGTAGTATTGTGTAGCCACTGATCACAGAATAATCAAACAGGCCACCCTGCAGAAAGGTTTTCAAAGGCATCTACAGAAAATGAACGGCCAGTACCTACAAATTTTTACTGAAAGCAGGCATCTATTTCTCATCTCAAAACTACAAATAAAAGGCCATCTAAAACATACAGATAAAATGCCATAAACATTGCTGAAGAGCATTAGCCAAAAGTCAAAGCATTCTCTGTCTTCTCTTGGACAAAATTTCCCTTCTGAGTTCCTTGCAGCTTTTTGATGACAAACTAGGAAAATATGGTTAAAAGAGGTCTTGGAACACTGCATGGGGCTGAGGAAGCAGTGTGAACAACTTGACAGGGTAAAAAAGACAACAGGGAGGAAGGAAACAGAAGAGAAAGTGGTTTGGCAATCAACCTATGAGGAGAGGATGTAGAAATGTGGTGATTAAGTGCTAGCCCCATATTGTTTCCTCTTGTATGAATTATTAAACTCCTCAGGGTTTGTGCCCTATTCCTTGCCTTTTGTGGAAGTTGGGACCATAGATTTTCAGCTCCAAATAAAGAGGTGAGTTCGTTCTTTCTCACACCAAGGGAAGGGGACCCATACATGGGACCCAAACATTGGGTTGTTATAGTCTCAGCTGGATGAACTGAGAAGTTGCCGTCAGTAGGCAGAGTCAAGTCACACCTCCCTAAACTTTCTCTGCTGCAGATTCAATGGACCTTCTGGGCAAAACCACTTAAATCTTATCACAGTATCACAGTATCACAGTATGTTAGAGATTGGAAAGGACCTCAAAAGATCATCTAGTCCAATCCCCCTGCCAGAGCAGGAACACCTAGATGAGGTTACACAGGAATGTGTCCAGGCGGGTTTTGAATGTCTCCAGAGAAGGAGACTCCACAACCTCCCTGGGCAGCCTGTTCCAGTGTTCCGTCACCCTCACTGAGAAGAAGTTTCTTCTCAAGTTTAAGTGGAACCTCTTGTGTTCCAGTTTATACCCATTACCCCTTGTCCTATCATTGTTTGCCATTGAGAAGAGCCTGGCTCCATCCTCATGACACTCCCCCTTTATATATTTGTAAGAAACAAAGTCTGTCTGCTTTTTCTTGCCTCTTCTGAGTGCAGGGACAATCACTGATACACAGATACTCCTATCTTACTACAGGGAGTAGCAAGAAGGCTGAAGGTGGCATGATGGTAGTGAGGAGACTGTGAGATGCAAAGCAATTTGCTTCAACTTCAGCTGAAGTCTATGAAGGGAAAGGTAGAAGAGGTAGAAGTATTACCTTGAGGACACTAATACTTTCTCAATGCATTTTGTGGCAAGGGTAACTGTTGTCAATAAGTTGGAGACAACCGGGGGGAGCTGGACCATGGTAGACTGAGGATGCTAGGAATAATTTCGTAAAGAAAACAAATTGCCTGATAACTCTTCATTAATAAAGCTATGGTTGCCTGGGAGCCTTTCAGAATGTAATGAGCTGCCACAACCGGGGTATCTGAAAAACAGAGAGGTAAGGGTTGGTGGATCAGGAAGGACTTTTGTACGGAAAGACCTTATCAGAGGAGAACGATGCTGTAGGAGATTCTCTCTGGAAACAGACCACCACGCGCAAGTAAATGTGCGGGAGAGGGCGCCAGATAGCAAGGAGTAACTTTTGGCGCGCTAACATCTGAACTAATTAGGAAGAGAACAACTAGTTTAAAGTTTTGGTTGAGGTTATATTTTGCATAGCCTCAGAAAGTTAAAGCAGACAACTGAGCATCCGTGATTTTAGTAGCTAGTGAATTCAATATGCATTGTAACAGTCAGTGATATATGGATAACAGGAAAACCTGATTTCTGACATTCATGTCAGGAACTCTACCCTTTGATCAGTTAGAAGAATAATCTTTATCACTCCTCTATAATCAGATGTGTGAAAACAAACTTAGTAGGAACTGCACAGATTCCTTTATTTTTACTGTGTCATACTAGTACTTCAATTACAGCCATGGTGATACCAGTCTCTACATTGAACTACTTCCTTGATAAACTAGAAAATTCACTTACAAGGACTCTCAATTGATATAGTTAGCATTGGCTGGCTGTGCTCCCAGGCTATGGAATTAGGCAACATACAACTAAGTTACAATTTTGGCTCTATTTAGTTTCAGGGCTGTAGCAGTACAAGGTGCCTGCTCTTTGTAGACAGCAGAAACATTCAGGAAACAGGTCACCGAAGTAGTATCAGACAGGGTTTACTGACTCCTTTTGCAGTGGCGAATCCATTTACGTGAAATGCACTGAGTGTCAGCTGCTTATACCCATCCTACGTCAGACACAGAAGCATCTTCATGTTTGGTGGACTTTCAGAGTCTTCACCTATTTGTACAGATTGCCCCTTAATGCAAAACTTTCACTGCTCTATCTTCAAATTCACATATTCAAACTTCAGTCCTATTTCACTGCTATTGCCAAGAAGACCTCAGTGCCTAGTGAAGATCTAGTAAAAATCTTCATAATTCATCTTACTGTATTTCCTCCACCACTGCCTGCCTAATAGCTGCAATTACAGTCTTCACAAGCTGATGTGGTGCTTTTCCTTACTATCCTTTGCAGATACATCTAAACACAGCAGATACAGCTGTTGTTTGTGCAGTTGATTCTAGTGATAACTGTCATCTGTGGTGACCAGAGTTAAGGCTGGTACTTCATGTACTTCATGTACATGAACTTCAGATTATTTTTCCCTTTTTCAGAGGATTTTCATTTTGCACACAGCAAACGTCTGGAACAGCTCAAGATATCAGTGGGCACCCACAAAATCTTTTTATTGTTTACTGGTTTTGCCCATGGACTAACAATGCAACCAGTCCTTTCAGTTGAGAGCCAGCAGACAAGTGGCTACCGGCGATAAAAAGAAGGAAGGAGGAGCAAGTGAGAGTTTGACCTCACAATCTTTGTTTAGATTGCTGGTTCTTTTTAGTATTTCCTCTTGTTATTCTTTCAAGTATTTAGGGAAAAAGAAGGAAACCATAGCCAAACTATTATGCATGCTTATTCCATAATCTAAATATTTTTATAGTCTCTCTTTTTTCCTTTTTTTCCTCCCACTCTCTTCCCCCTCAAGTTGCTTAAATAGCCATAGAAATATACCAGAGAAATAGAGACCAGAGTCTAAAATTTTGCATGATTTTATTCTGGGCAGTGAGCCAAGTAACAGGTAATTGTTGGCAGGACTACAAGGTTAGTTTTGCATACTGCTTTCCATCTACGACAGTGATGTATGTGCACAAAATGAGGGTCGAATACAGGCCTTCAGGCAATGTCTAGGACTTTTATAGCTCAATTATACTATATAGGCAAAATTCTTGAAAAACTTTGCTTTAAAGTGGGGTGGGTGGCTGTTGTAGAACATTAATACCCTCAATTGCAACCTCTGGCCTTCTTCAGTATTTCTTGATTCTCTGGTACTTGACAAAGTACTTAAAGACCACCCTTTTCTGTCTGGTATTTGTGGAGGCTGGGCAGAGGGGAATGAAACACTTGGGCAAAAGCTAGTGTTCAGGTAGTTCAATTACTCAATAACTAGCGTGACATCAGAAATAAAATAAGGCCACTGCTGTTTCTTCTGTTGGTTATTTAGAGAGGCAAGCACTAATTTGCATATCTGAACATATCACAGGGAAACACATCAAGGCTAGTATAAACAAGTTACTTTAAGGAGAAATTCTGTCTGGATGTAGGTAAAATGAAAAAAAAATCACTGTAAGAACAATTAAACATTGGGATAGCTTGCCAGGGAAGTGATAGAATTTGCTTCTCTGGAAATATTCAAGACTTGGCTTGACAGAGCCCTGGACAACCTAACTTGATGACTCTGCTTCCAGCAGAAGTTTGGGCCAGATGGTCTCCAGCAGTTTCTTACAACCTAGATTTTTCTGTGATATATGATAATACTTCTAATCATCATGTTTCAAAGTTGGGGTAATAGAAAAATGTTGTTATTTTCTCTCATGTCAGGCAAATGAGGATTCCAGTGCCTAAGGAACTACTAACTTTATTATGAAATAGAAAAGGAAGGAAAAGCAGAGTTGCATTTCATTTGCAAATATTATTGCAACCAACTGTAGTCAAAACCAATCTGGTAAAGCTAATTCATATAGACAACCAGGAGAACACAGGTTTCTGCTAAAAATCATCAAAAGAGGTTGGTTTTTTTTCTTTTTCTATAGAGGGTGCTTTTAATGTGATAAATATGCCAATATGTTCAATAGAGTACAGCAAACAGCTGGACTTGCAATGATGGATGTGTATATGAAAGCAAGCAATATTTTCAATGAGTATTATGCTTTCCTATAAAAGCCAAACAAACACTGACATTTAAATTGCTTTGAAAAACCACAGACTTAAGAGTGATTTGAAAGAATTTATCAGTTCTAAGGAGATCACTATTATATAAAAATGCTCAATTTAGAGCAAAAGGAAAAATTGGCTACCTTCTAATTTCTAGAGCTTAAGACTGTATTTTTCACTGCTTCTACAGCAAATCAGGGTGTTTGGCATTGTACAAATTACTGTTAACCATTTTAAGAGATGTAACAGACACTGCTAGCTTGGCCATGCACTTGACATCTGTCTATGAGTTGCACGACAATAATGCAGGAGTTGCTTTCCTCTTTTTTTTTTATTTCTTTTATTTTTTTTTAGCATTAGTTAACAAAGAATGTGTAATAAAGCAAAGCTAATGCAATCCATTTTGTTATAAACAAACATATGTTAGAAATAGTGGGGCCAGCAGGCTAAGGAAGTAATAGTCCCCCTGTACTCAGCATTAGTGAGGCCACCCCTTGAATACTGTGTTCAGTTTTGAGCCCCTCACTACAAGACAGATATTGAGTTGCTGAACGGGTCCAGAGAGGGGCAACGAAGCTGGTGAAGGGTCTGAAGAACAAGTCTTATGAGGAACAGCTGAGGGAACTGGGGTTGTTTAGTCTGGAGAAGAGAAGCCTCAGGGGGGACCTTATTGCTCTCCTCAACTACCTGAAAGGAGGGTGGAGCCAGGAGGTGGCTGGTCTCTTTTCCCAAGGAATAAGTGATAGGACAAGAGGAAATGGCCTCAAGCGGCACAAGGGGAGGTTTAGGCTGGATATTAGGAAAATTATTTTCACTGAGAGGATGATCTGGCATTGGAACAGGCTTCACAGAGAAGTGATGAAATCACTGTCCCTGAAAGTGTACAAAAATTGTGTAGATGAGGCCCTTAGTGACATGGTTTAGTGGTGGACTTGGCAGTCCTGGGGTAACAGTTTGACTTGATGATCTTAAAGGTCTTTTCCAACCTGGTTGATTCTATGTAAGTATCACAAGATACAGCAACTACTATAAAGGTGCTAGCTAGAAAGAACACAAGCCGGGTAACAAGCTAAAAAAGCAGATTACTTGTTACCCACATTAACAACCAGAAGAGCAACAAAGTAGCATAAGAAAATCAGTGCAAAGGTAAGAAATATACCAATTAATTACATTTGCTGTCCTAAAGGACAATGAAAAACTCTATGTCCAGGTATTGCTACCCAAATAAGTCTTGGTAATTATTAATTGCCAAGATTCTTGCTTCCTGCTTCACCGTAAGATGCTTGTTGCAATTTATATACTAGTCAGCATTACTATGGCAGATTCTGCACTATTAACAAACATATCCTGATACAGCATGTACTGGAATGGGGAAACTGCCCCTAGAATGTGCTGCTGCCATTGAATAGGTGAAATCCTTCTCTTGTGTGATGCAGATGGGCTGGAGAGGAGCGTGAGTCTGATAGGATTATAAGGATCAGTGGGTACCTCACCCACTAACATGATTAGTACATTGTGTCCTTTATTGTGAAAACTTATCACTTGTGGCTTTCCCATGTCAGAAGCTAGGCTTGGATGGATGCACTTATGCTCTGAGCAGCTAAACTTAATGAACAGAAGAACATGTAAACATTCTGAGATCCATTTATTGTAAGTTAAAAACCTAGGAGTGCTAAGTTTTTATAAAATTCTCTAGAAAGAAAATGAAGCAGATGAGACAATTACTTCTGGGGAGAAGGAGGAGAAGAGGGTGGAGAATATAAAAAATCCAATCTATTCATCTTTCCTATGTGTATCTCCTTTTGAACTCTTGCAACCCATTCAGTGTGCAAAACGGTTTAGCAAATCCCATTTCAATCACTACATATGCGTTCTTGGGTAGGCTCCTGATGAGGAGCTTCTCCATGGAAAATGGAGACTTGGAACAGGAAAACTGTGTTTAAACCCCATGCTTAGTCTTAATGAATATACTTGGAATGAAAAGCAACCAAAACCATCTGTGTCCAAAAGAAGCAAACCCAGATGTTGTGGGGATTTATTCCTCTGCTTCGTTAATCCTGTCTGCAGGATCATTCAGCTTCTGCAGCACATGCCTGCTGTACTTTTGAAGGGTAGTTAATAATATATGAACATTGGCTCACTTGGGAACAAAGTTTCGGTCACATCTTTGTTAATCAAATGGAAACAGAACTTCTTACACCCCTAAGTAGAGTCACACTACAATTTACTTAATAAAGAAGAAAAAAATGACAGGCCTAATTTCTAACTTTTGATGTGTTGCATCACTAAAGTCTGTTCAAAGACAGTGGGATGTCTTAAGACTTCCTCTGGTACTTGAGCTGAAAGCCTTTAATGCTGCCTTCTGAAAATCCTACCCTACAAACTCAGTTCCACCACCTGCGAAGGTTTTTCTTTTTGTCTTCCCAAGCAGGTGTAGCTGCCCAATTGAGGCAGTAAATAATCCATTGGACCTCTGACAGACATGTTTTTATCCTGGATTTTCTGCTGAGATCATCATATTGGGCTGTGCCTTTTTGTTTGCTCTTCTGTAGCTGTGTGAGCAGTAGGCAGTGAAAAGTGCAGTCAACTGGAGTTTTATTTACTGTTTTCTATATGCCATATGTTTTCTATATTTCTTTCTATTTCAAGGTGACAAGACAAATCAATGCATCTTGTTTGACAATGAGGAGGCTTGCTTCGACAGTTAATTTACAAAGGCCTGTATCTTATAGCTGCTTTGATGTGAATATCCTAACTAATTCAAATACAGCACTTAATGGCAACTGAGCAGGAATGATCACCTCTACCTGCATCATTTAACAGATTTCATAGCCTAGTCACTAAGCAGAGAAGGAAATGGTGTTTGAATTTATGAAATAGGATTTGTGTATTTAGTAAACAAGAAAAGTTCAACACACATAACTTATTTGAATTTACATACATATAAACCCCTGTAATTACTTGGCCACTGGGACAGGCAAATGAACTATGCAACAGCTTGAGGCAATTCTCAGCTCTAGGTTTCCTTAATATATACAAAACAAAATCGAGAATCACATCTTACAGATTCTGAATTTCACATTCCTAGTGAGAGTCTTCATTCCTTTCCCATATGCCCTTATTCCTGTGTCATGTCATAACAGAGTTTCCTCCCTAGTGATTCCCATTTGTTTTGGGTTTGCTGCACTTCCTTACTTTCCTGTTCTTCTAGATCCAGCTTTGCCCATTCAACCTTCCAAAAGCAGACTCCAGAGGAGGGAAGAAGACCAGGGGCACTTTTCACCACAGGGCTTGAAGATAAACTCAAAATTAAGATAAAGCAAAGTCTCTTAGTCCTTTCTTGTGAGTTTACTGTTTTCAGAAATTTTCAGATTTTATCTCTTCCCTAGAACATGGTAGTGCTTCATATACTCCACATCATGCTTTTTTTCTTCATCTTGATAAAAGAAAGAAATTTCTTATAGAAAGAACAGTCATTCACTGGAACAACATCTCCAGGGATATGGTAGTCTCCGTCACTGGAGGTTCTCAAGATGCAATTGCACAGCGTGCTAGATAATCTAATCTAGGCTCCCTTTCCCATGAAAGACCAGATGATCTCTTGTGAACACTTTCAACCTGCACTGTTCCATGATTCTGTTAATGAAGAATCTGTTAAAATCCACTCTTGTCTTTCTGGGTTTTCAGTGCTTCTTCCTGGTCTCTGAGAATTAGGATAGTAGGTAAAGCACAACCAACTCTAACTTTCTTTAAGGCTAGTTTATCAAAATACTATTTTGGGCTCTCCAGCCAAAACAGTTGTGATTCTCTTAGGTTATTTTCTGCAGCTAGATTTTAAAACCTCCTTCCAACCTTTTGAAAATACCTCATAAGAATAACATTTTCCTGTATAGAAGAGATTCAGAATATATTTCAACCAACAACCTGTCCTGAGAAAAGGGCTGTTTTTATCTTCTGACACGTATTCTTGGTACTACTTTCTGCAACCTGGTTTTGGCTTTCAGACAAGAATGATTAACCATTTCCTTCAGCAATAGATACTTTTTACTTATCTGTGATGGTTTTATTATATTTGCAGCTGTCTGCAAGAGTGCCTTGTTATCCTGCTTACAGAAGTCAGCAGTCTTAAAATGACTACCTGCCTTTGGAGAAATACTTATAAAGTAGTTCTGGATAATTTTCTCTCCCTGTGGATTCCATACACACTTCACTCCAATGCTTCTGGTTGATAAACTGTGCTTCTGAGGCAACCAAGAAAGTTGTGGGAGAGTACACACAGGATGAACCCTCTAAAGCAAAGGGCGCAGTTAAGTGCTATTATGCGGCATGTCAAAGTAACTCATTCCTTGGCATGTCTTATTTACAATTAGACAAGTGTTGGTACACAGGAGAATTAGCCAACAGTATGGCAAAGATTTTGTCGCTCCCTCTGATGAGACATCTGCAATTTGTCAGCCCTGTGGTTGCATTAAGGACTGTGTGTTTGACTAACAACCACTGGAAATTTATTTATATATATTATTTATTATGATGGTATGCACATTTGCATTGAGAATGGATCTCATTGTCATGTCTATGTCTGTGGCACATCAGGGCTACATTACAGTTCCCTCCACAGTGAGATAGTAATGCAGTTGTGGAGACAACCTCCTTCTCCCTCCCTCCCTCCCAAAACCAGAGTTGGAGTCTGATACAAAATCAAGCAGTGTAGTGACTGTGTATTGACTGCACTTTCTGGGTATGAGAGCTCCCAGTAATTTCACTGGCTGCCTCCTGAGTAAAGACTATAAGTAAAATTTGGACTCTGGTGATGTAAGAAACCACCTCTTTCCTGATGTCAAGCTGTTACAAGTGAAGTTGCAGAGGCAGTGGAGACAGATCTTCACTCCTTTGTTGGAGAGGAGGTGCATGTCCTGATCCTGTTCACCCATGAATTCACTTTCTCTATGAGATGGAAGTGTTTCATCATGTTGTCCTATAGGATATAATACAAAGCAGGTGTTTAGAGAAGGACCTTTTGGGGATAGTAAAGGTAAAAAACCCTAAAAGATCAGGATTTCATAGGAAAAAAAGTTGGAAAATATTTGTTTTATCTCTGGTGGTATTTTTGTTTTGATTTTATTACTTTATCATTGATAGCTGCAATGTGGATATGTTACAGATCATTTATATGTGTTCCTGGCTTTGCTCACATTTCTCATGGTATCTTTTTAAGACACTTAAGATAAAAACTTTGCCATTAAAACACCACATTTCCCTATCTTGAAAGGAAAATGATGGTCTTTAATTAACTAGCATTTGTGAAATGCTTGGAGATCTTGAGGATCAGGTATTGCCAAAGTATAAAATGTTATAATTAAAACCACTATTCAGTTCTCAGTTTGTTTTTACCCTAGCTGTAATTAGACAGGGAGGTTTCCCATTCAGTATGCACGCTGACATCTGTTCCTGGGTATGCAGCTTCTGGGATTTGGCATATTTTCATCTGCTAAATGATGAGACAGAATAGCAATCCAGTTCACGGCTCATGAATTTTCCATAGTTTATCTCTCCAGACTCCTGGAGCTGACTTGGACATTGCATACTGTACATTATGAAACGCTTCTCAAAGACATTTGATAAAAGATATACTACACTGAGTGGACCCCAAATTCTTCTCTAAGTTAACGCCTTTAAGATGCACAACAGTAAACAGTATTTCCTCACCGTTGCCTACTCACACAGCTCAAAGATGTGCTGTGAACAAACTACAACATCTACCTTTCTGCAAGCAAGTGCAAAGCTCTCAAGCAGAGCTTAATAACCAAATATATTGATAATAGAGTCTGATCCACTTTTGACCTCTAGAAGTGCTGTTGATTTAGTATTATATTTTCAGCTATCTATAGACTTGTGAAATGCTGTTTTAGTGATGTTTTGGATGAACATGGTCTCCTTAAGGTAGTTAAACAATTGCTCTGTTACATTTCGGCACAACCAGCATGTGGCCAGCGAGCACGAATTTATATTGAAGTTGCCTTCAATCAGCTTTCTTGAAGGAAGAGGCTGTTTAGCAGAATACTGAACTTGATGTTACAGATCAGCTTCAATATTTCAAATCTGATCAAGTTTAGCATTGGTTTAAAACATTTTACAATTCAACCCAAAAATTTTTAACCCTCCTTGACTAACTGAGTGGCCAAGTACTAAATTTACCTACTGCACAATCCTTATAAACAAAACTTAACCATGTTAGAGCAATTTCACAGCAAGTGACAGATGTGTACAAGCTGAATGAAAAGTATTTAAGTCTAAAATGCATAACTTCCAGTCACTGTGACAGCACAATCCATATTCATTGCAGCTCATCAACTCAATACTAAACATATGAGGCACAATAACATATGGCAAGCTGCCCATTCCCAGTCAGCTGAATTAGCATTATAAAAACAGCAAAACAGAAGAAAATACCCTAGAAAGTTGTAGAGGGTATAAAGTCTTGCTGAGACTATTATTCAGAGGCAAGGAGATTTGGGTAACTGTTCCATACCATCTTACACCACTGTGCTGAGAATCAGCAAACTGGTGCTCTTGCATGTTTTAGGAAGTTGGTTTGATCATTGGATAATGTTTACTGAAGGGACATACATTTATTGCTTGCTTGTGTAGGTTGATCATCCTGGAATTGTAGGTTTATGATTCTGGAATTATATATTAAATAGCATTCTATATAGGCCACCAGGATTCCCAATAAGATGAGCAGGAAGATATAGCCCTGAATACTAAGCCATATGAATCCCATGGTGTCTCAATATGCCTTGTAGGAGGCATCCTATTTGAAGGATGCTTCAGGTGGTTCTTTTGTCTTGAAAAACGTTGGAGAATATTTCTAATAGACTTCAATCCCATGATACCAACAACATGTATGATCTTTAAAGTAGCCTTCATGGCTACTTCAGAACATCTTAGCACATCTCCAGAAGGATGGAGATTTTGAGACAGGGGTAGCAAATGACATGTGGGCAAAAGGAGGCAGTGCTGTGCATTTTAATGAGCCAAAGAAAAAAAATAAGGACACGCGTATCTAGAGGCACACTCTGCTTGCCTTGCAGGTGGATGTGTTTTCATTGCCTCTGCGACTCCTTCTGGGGCCTCCTGCCACCTTCTGCTCCTCAATTTACGAGACTGGTGACGGGCAACCTCGCGGTCCCCTCCTGTGCACGACAAGAGGGCTACTGGAGGATGAGGGAGAGAGCGAGGAGGGGAGAAGAGGAGAGGGAGGCGGGAGTAGGGGCCGGAGGAGCCCTCCCGCCCCCGGGGCCCGACCTCCTCGCGGCGGCGGCGGGCGAGAGGCGGTGCCTGCGGGAGGAAGCGGGCAGGAAGCGCCCGGCCGGGTTGGGCTGGGCTGGGCTGGGCGGCAGCGGTCCCCGGCAGCGCCCGTGCAGCAGTCCCGCGCCGCCGGCAGCATGGGCGGCTCTGCCTCCAGCCTGCTGGACGAGAGCAAGTGCACTTACATCCGAGGTAGGGCTCTGCAAGGGGGAGGCGAAGCGGCCGGCTGCCTCCGGAGACTTTTTCGGAAAGCGCTGCATCTGCAGGCATGCTTTGTGGTGGGAAAGCTCGCAGAAACGCACCCGCGGCGCGGCGGGGTTCCGAGCAGGGCAGGGACTGGGACAGGGGGCGGCGCGGTGTAGATACCTGCCGAGTGTCCCAGGCACCGAGCCGGGCTCGGGAGCCGGCGGCGTCAGCGGGGTTTGGGCACATCGCTGAGCTGGTTCGGAGTGGCACAGTGTCCCGTGGGGTTTCGAGCAGACGGTTTCCTACAAGACAATGCTTTAAAAGTTCCCCGTGAGGGAGTTAGAGCATGCCGAAGAGTAGGCGGTAAAGACTGAAGCGTGTGGAGAGATGCCACCTGTAACTGCGTGACAGTCTCAGTTCCCCAGCCCCGGCAGTTGAAACCTTTAAAGCACCAGGTTTTGCCAGGGTAGATCGGTTCAAGACTATATGGCCGATGTTTTGCAAAGCCCATTGAAGGCAGTGGGAAAACTACTAGGTCAATATTTAGGTAAAACTATTCAGACTTGTGTGAGAACAATGTTTTATCTCATTAAAATGGTAGGAGAGAGAAAATGGAAAAAACCAACCTGCTTTAAATTTATGCATATGACACTTAAACTATGAAATAAAAGCACATAATTCTGTATCTTTTTTTTTTTTTTTTTGGGGGGGGTTGTCATTTGAGTAGTTAAAAGATTAAATATATCTTGCTCCTGTCTACCTACATTCCTCACCAGTAAGGTAGCAGGTAAAGTGTTTACAAAGCAAATTTTAAGGCTGGAGATTCACAAGCGAAGTAAAAGTTTTCATGTAAAAAGGAAGCCCTGTTCTGGTATATTATGCATTATGCATCTGGAGCCTGTAAAAGTCCTCTGAACTGGAAGATCAGACTCAGGGCTGATGACTAAAGGCATAGGGTGACTCTTGGGTGGTGCCCACAGTCAAGCTTGTCCTTTTATTCTGTTGCTTTGGGATTTTTTTGTGGCTTAGAGAGACTGCAAGTGTTGAACTGCTCCTCTGTTAGGCTTTTGAAATCACAGTGGATCTTTCAGTAGATTCCCATAGTGGAATCATCCAAATATTACATGACTTTCACCCAAAAAAGCAATCAGCCAAGCATCCAACCTCACATGCAGAGATTTTTGTATTGTGTCCCCTCAGCATTGTCATTTTCACCTGTCCCACTGTGGGTGCTTTCAGGTCCCATCAGAGCCATGAGGGTACAATCCCCCAATCCCCATGTATTTCTTCTGTTCTTTACACTCATCCCTATGCTGCAGCCAAAATTACACTTCCACAATTCAGCATTTCAAGTTTTCTGGTCCCTGAGTGAGTGAGGGCAGTTAAGAGCGTCTGAACAGGCTGATGTCCAATTATTGGAGAAAAGGAAAAAAAAAAAAAAACCAACAAAAAAGAGGAGATACAGGGAACTTACCAGCTTCTTCACAGCTGTGTGAGAGGAAATTGTCATTGCCCTGGACATCATCTAGAATTAGAACAGGGAACTTGTGCCAGAGGGTTGGGAAATCCATATCTGGACACGTGTGAAACTTGACTGGACGTATGTATCTGAAATTTCCCTGTAGCGAAAAAGGAGAGTGCCTTTGCCTTGCTAAGAGCTGTGCAGCTCTTCAGACACATCTCTAGTTTGCCTATCACATCTTTGCAGATGCAAGTGCTAAAGCAAAATCATTGTGAAAAAAGGAATTAAAACATAAGGCTTATTCCCTGGCTCATGTCTGCCATTCTTGCTGTGAGGATGCTCCACTCTAAACTGTTGCTTTGAAAAATAGTTAAAGAGGCACTTTATACAAAGGCTGCACTGTTGCTTTGAAAAATAGTTAAAGAGGCACTTTATACAAAGGCTGCCCGTAAATTAATACTTCTGAGAAGGAGAAGGAATTGGGAAGAGCGTCTTAAATTGAAATAGAGTGTGGTCCAACCAGCTCACCAAACCTACTGCTCATGTTGAGGCTGGAGTCTGCAAGATTCAGACCTTGCTTATCTGTCTTGCATGTTTTAGTCTGATGTATTTTCAGGGCAAGTGCCATGGTAAGCTCTGCTTGTTCAAAGAGGAAGCAGCCTGAATCACTGATTTTGTAGATTGAATAAGCAGCACATTTTTTAGCTGGCTTTGTAAAGATTAGGTGGGTTTTACTGGGGGTCAGGGAGCTTTGTGGGTTTCTTTTTTTTCCTCCAAAGATGATGCAGGAGGGTCCCCAGTAAAAAGGGAAGGGGAATACATGCTTTTTGTCAGTAGCACTGTCGATCCATAGTGCTTGAATGGGATTGCATTGGTCATGGAGATTGTGACACAACAAGCTCAAGGGTGCTTCCTTGTACATCGCACATGCTGAGACTGCAGCTAGCAACGTTCTCCAAACTTTGTGCATTCTGGGGTGCTCACTCATATTGGCCCAAATACCAGTGGACTCAGGTCAGGAAATCCTGAGTATTACTTCAAGTGAGAGTTTGGTCTAGATCATCTTTACTGTTCCCTCCCAACCAGTGCTTCAGTAAACTAATTTATACTTGCAATCTTTATGTCCTGATTTCAGCACTAGATTTTGTCATCTCCCTTAGCATAGTGTGCCTCATGCCCCCATCTCCTTGCCTTTGCAGCAGAAGCTTGCTGTGATTGAACACTGGCATCCTGCATCCTTCGAGATAGCTCCTGCCATGCTAACCTCAACCTGCAGCAGATAAAATTATTTGGGTGGCATGTCAGCTCTTCAGCATGCCAGGCTGCTCCCTGCAAGAGAGGGGAGTTAGCCAGTATTGCGTGGGGCAGGGTTAAACATGACTGTTTGAATGTGTATCAGGATTGCCACATGGTTGTTGTCATGATGGTTTAATTTGATTTCTTGTTGACGTAATGATAATTTAATTTGTCTGAAGCTTTATCCCTGTGTTGTAAAGCCTTGTAGTTAGAATTTAGACAACATTTGAGCTAAAACACAGTGTAACAAATGGATATGGGGGACTGAGGGCTTAAAGGAGTAGATGGAGATTTCAGCAATAAACTGATACAGTTTCTTCATCAACATATGTACAAATTTACAGGCTTTCTAATTTGCAAAAGTCTGCTTACATTGTTTGAAAGATAAGAGTAGAGCAAAACAAGGGCGAAGAGTGTGTGATATGTAAAATTATGTAAAAAAATATGTAAAACCATATATGTAGGTGTCCATATAACCAGCGAGAACATGGCCTTCAGAGCACGGGAGACTCTTTGCTGCATGCAGTTCCCCACAGGTGAATAAGCGTGAGTCTTGTCAGACCAGTTGAAGAAATGAACCCCAGAGAAAATCATGAAGGCATCCTATGCAGAGTCTTGATTACTGAATGCAAAGGCTGTGATTTCCACCAAAACCTACTTCAACTTTTGTGCTCTGAAGTAAGAAGTGGTAGTATTGAACCAATCAAATTGCAAATTGTTGAGACCTGTGTATACTTGTACATGAGGCGATATCTTGAGCCATACCTGAAAATCAGCTAATGTAACTGTTGACGTGGTAATGTGTGTTTCCTGTGGCAAATAATGCCTAAGAGGAAAATGTACAATGCCAATGTGTAATTTTTCAAGTGCTCTTCACTTTACAATACAAATGAGGCTGTGTTTGAGATTGCAAGGGCAGGGATCATCCTCATGAAGTCTGAATCGAGGACAGAGACTTTGTAAGCTGCCAAAAGACTTATTTGTGGATGGCAATGTTTTGTGAAACATTTTTTACGCTCAGAAAATCTCTGCATTAAGAAATTCTCTCTCACGAAGTTATATTTTGCAAGCCATCACAAAATCTTTTTGTCTTTTTCAAGTAGAAATCAATGAAAATTGGTCATTATTGTGGGGTGAAATTGTGAATAAAATGTCAATACTCAATATTCTTTGCTTGTACCTGAAGGAAATGAATGTCATAGTAAAATAATGGAAAACCAAGTCAGCAGGGACTCCTATGAGTGTGGAAGACAGCTTGAGCTCACTGTGAGGAGCTGGGTGGAGAGTATCTAGAGGAGAGTAGGAAGCCATGTAGTGCCAGCAAGGAGGAATGGGGCAGAAAGCCAGGCCACACACACTGCAGCATTGCTAGTCTTGGAACCATAGCAGTTTCAAAGGTATCTTCTCTTCTGTGTACCACGAACCTGTTTTTCTAACCATACCTGTGGAAAAATATTTTTTTCCATTTTTTTAAGATCCGTATGATATTTTAAATACAAACATTATAAGCAGTAGAAGGATTTAAAGCCTCCTGAAATTAAAAGGAATTTTAATAGTAATTCCTCTAGGTTTTGGACTGAGCCTTTTAAAAAAGGGAAAGACTTGTGGCAGAAATAATCCTTCTTTGTAGGGTTTTTGTGAGACTACATGGGAATTACTCAGGATGTGAGTGAAATAGATGGAGTTTAAAAAATGTCAGTAATAATTAAGAGACTGGAAGTTGGTCAAGCGAAAAGAGTTTATTAAAAAAATTCATGCTTTCAGCTTGATGAAGCATGGGCTAGACTTGTGATGGGACGTGTTTGTTGCATGATTTATCTAATGATATTTAATGAGTGTTACACCCAACAGGGAGCAGTATAGGGTAGTAGTGGGGAGTTATGGACTCAGGGTGCAATCATGGAATTGGGGAAAAAGATGAAAGTGCCTGTTAAAACCACTTAGTAGTATGCCCTGGGAGATTGTGCCAGAGGTGTCAAGATTGCTGATAGAAAATTCTTGCTTTGTGTCTCTAATATTAGGCAAGAAACAATCAAGGAAGCAGATCTCACAGTGGGGCGAAGGTGGAAATGACCCTGATAGTGTTAATGATTTTCAATTTCTGCAATCTCAGCAGCAGTAGTAGGGGATCAAGCTCTGCTCTGTCAAGTGTGGTCTGTTGGGACCAAATATTTTTAAACTTGGAGAGGTGGGGAGATTTCAAGTACCCAATGCCAGTAGTTTCAACAGGTACATCTTCAAAAGAGTTTAGCATAAAAAAATTGAACTTCTCTGAAGGCTGAGTTTTTATTAAAGGTGTTCAGCATACTTGACCATATCCAATCTGACCATTTCTGTAAAACACAAAGCTGTCCAGAGGACAAGGCTTTGTAGTCATTTGCTTTTGATTTGTTTGTTTAAATGCATTTTTTTTTCCTTCTTCCTTCTTTCCCTTCTTTTCCTTCTCTTTCCTCACCCAGGTATATGGGACAGCCCAACTGAGGGACACAGCAATGGTGCTGTGACCCTGTGGTGCCCAGGGATGCACCCTGTGGGTTTCCTCATTGTTCAGGACTTTTCTGAGCAGACCTTCCAGCTGTTATTCTTTTCAGTTGTCAGTGAAAGCTATTACTTAATGTCTGTAAGAAATTTCTTTCTAGTTATTTGTTTTGCCTATGATTTTCAGTATGGTAATAATTAAGATGGGTTTTTTTTGCACAACAATAAAACACTTCAGATGTGCTCCTACAGATGCAGCATACTTAAAAAAAGCAGATACACTCTTCCTATTCTGTCAAGTTTTAGGGACTTGAAGAGGAGCCTGGTTTACACTTAACTTAAAAGACAAGATAAGGAAATCAGTTGCTAGCCTTACAGGAAACTGTCTGGAAAAAGTACCATTGATTGCATGGAGATAAGTCCCACTGACTTGGAGGGAGATAACCCAAGTGCCTACTATAGCTCTGGAGTGAAATTCTTGCTAGCAGCCAGCCAGGATGCATGTAGCCATGAGCAGGGATGCTGGAGGGTTGAAGAATAGCTTGGAATTAATTGTGGAAAAGTTGACCTTTTTGGACAGGCACTCAGAATGGATATTGGATTTTGTTCTTTAAACTGTCACATAGTCCTTCTGGTTTTAATTTGGTGTACAGCTGCAAGTATAAGAGTTTTGTAAAAATCTGGCTGCACTTACTGCCTTTTCTCTCAGCCTTTTACAAGCTATGGCTTGCTGTGTTTTGGAAATCCTCTCATTTTCTGCTGGTGAGTATGGCTGTAGCATCATACAGAGCAGGAACTTGGAGTCTCTCTGGACTTAGTAGTGTCTGCTTCATAGCTCTTGGAAGGTGCTTTTCATTTTCGTGTTCTGAGGTTTATGGTGAAAGCTGATAGGATTCTTCTGCCATTACCAAAATCTAGAGAAAAGGCAGAGTAATACTTTCTTTTACAAACGTACTGAATCCAAAAGTCATGATTGTGGGTTAGCACTGAGCAAGTACATCTAGTCCAATCCAAATAGGCATAAATGCCCACAGAATTAAAAAATTAAGCAAAATGCATAGGAAATTCAGATTTCAATATGGATGAAATTCTGTTCATTGTATGTACCTTGCTAAGTTTCCAAGTTCTTGAAGACCTTAAGAAATGAGAAGTTGAAAAAATACCATTTTGGCTTTACTTGCTTTCTTGGAAGTTTTAGTCCTCAGAGAGGTTGTTGCTGTTGGAGCCAGTGGCAGATTTTCATCCCATCATCTTAATACATGGTGCCTGTCTGTTTGGAAAGGAGAGGCTCTTTATTTCTTCTTACATTCTTTAATTCAGGAGGCCAAGCACTTTAGCTTAGCTCTCAACTGAATGCATGCAAAAGGCGTCCAGGGACGTGATTGATGGAAAAGATATTTGCCACCCAATTTGAACAGAAGTTACTGTACTTGGTAACTTCCAGATTTCAGCTTTGGGAGATTAAGGCAGGAGATAGCTTCTCTATCCAATTTTCATTGCTCATATAGGCCCGTTTATTAGCTTCTTTTAAAAGCATCACAATCAATTCTGGAAGTTTGCAGTCATGTTGTCTTGCAACGGGCATGGTCAGGAATTTCCCTATCAAAGCAGGAGGTAAGATTTTGTTCTTCAGTTTGCCAATAAAAGGATTGTCTGTGATCACATCCAGTTTACCTTCTGTAAATGACTTGAGGTTTTCATAAACCCAGAAATCTGTTATCCATTTTGTGACACAGCTCCTTCTGCCAAAGCATCTGGAAAGCTGGGTCAGGCTCCTTGCCTGATCAGGATCATCTCAAGCTTTCTTACACCAAAGACTAGTTTGGTTTGCACAAAAACTAACTTCAGAGATGATGTGCTACATAATGCTTGCTATGGAGCCTGAGTTTGAAAACTGAAAGGTGGTTTCTTTCTGGGAAAGAAGGTCTTTTTCAGGTGGTATGAGTGAAGAGAAACCATCAGGTGGTAGGAGAAGGCATGTGGCATTTTTCATTCTTTTCTGCTGCCTGTGTAGATAGAACTACTTAGAGAGTTGAACTAGGCATTAATATTAATGGAAAGAGCTTCTTCTCAACAGAAAAAGTGAGAAACATGCTCACCTTTGCCTCAAAAATCTGTAATTGAGAGGCACACTGTGTGGAGTCTGCTGCACTGTTGTACTTACTGTTTTCCAAAATCTTGAAGATTGGAGGTGCAGCTTGGCCACAAATTATAAGACAGACTTTGCATCTGATAGAAATTTTATTGATATTAAAGGGAGAAAAAGTGACCTCTGAGGTGATTAAAGCAGCTTTGTTGTTGATGCCTTTGGGCAGTAGCAGCTGAAAAGCCAGTGTCTAGATTGGGAAGGGTGATATTCATAATTAATGTGGTCACGGATGCTTTTAAAGTACAGCAGCATTTCTTTCTACAGCTTTTTCCTTTGCATATAATAAACGTGCTGTTTTCTTTGTACTGAAAGGACGATTAAAAGTGGCTTCAAACTTTTAGACATGCATTGCAAGCATTTTAGTTCCTTTTGCATTTAAAGGACAGTGATGAAATGAGGCCAGCTCTTACACAAAAGTAAGATTACAGCTTGTGGAAATCACACAGACTTGTGTGAAGAAAGGGTTCATCTGTTCGGTTTTTCTAAAAACTTTATCTTGTTTTTTATTATTATTAAAAGTTTGGTGTGGATTCTATGCTAATACTAGGTAGTTGTCTTAGCTAGCAGTTACCAGGAAATAGAAAACAAAAGGAAGGCTGACTCCTGGTTTCTTCTGATTAGATGATTAAAAAGTTAAAAGTGATATAGTTTTCAAAAATATGTAGATATTTTTTATAATATAGGAAATAAATAAGGAATAGAGTAGTCAATTTATTTTCTGAATTGATTTTCTAATCCAAAAATAGTTATAAAAAATAACACTTTGTTTGTCATGATCTTGATTCTAAGCCCATTCTTCTGCCTTGCCCTGACTAAGGGGTGTGCAGATGCTACAGAGGCTTTTATTGTGTATGTTCAGTGTTCTCATGCAATCCCTGTTAGGTGCCAGACCAGCCAAGTGTCTCTCAGGTAGCTTTGTGCTGAATGTGTTGTAGGCCCCATGTGAATAGGGGGAGGCATCCATGTCAACTGTCAGTGTGACCACGGTGGTTGATAGATATTTGCTGCTGGCAGATGCGTGGTCATACTCTGGGATCTCAGAGGGTGCTATGACAACTCTTTAGGTCAAAGCAGCGTGCACTCCTTCAGGACTGCCTCAAACCATGTCTGGCACCATGCCACTCAATGAGCTGGGATAGCTGCAGCAATGGGATGCTGCAATCCAGGATGGAAACAGCAGCAGAGGTTTTTGGCTTGCTACCCACTTTACATAACTTCCCAGGAGTGAGCCATGATCAGTCCTTCAGAATAAATCCTGCTTTTGGGATTTATGCAAAGTGAGCATGTCAGCTGATCTTCAGGTTGTTTTTTCTACATGTCATTGCTTAAACAGTGAATGTAACGCAGCCTCCTTGTTATGGTTTCTGGCCAGCCAGCGTGCTGAGAAAAGCCACCCACATCAGTGCCTAGCCCATTTTTTAGCCTCTTCACTAACAACACCATCAGTGGCAATGCCTTTTCAAATGACAGTGGACTTGTAAGGAGATCATTGGTAGTGGAATAAGACAGTCAGTTCATAGCTCCCTCAAAATGCTATTTTTTTCAGGTTCATTCTGTATTGTGCTTCTAAGGTCAGTGCATGTTTTGACTGTGGCTCTCATGCACAACTTGAAGGAAAGGTCATCTACACCGGAACAGTATATTATTTTTTGTGCGTGGGACACATAGGTCCTCACAAAGAGTGTTCATGGTACAAAGAGCATAAAACAATCCTTGTTCCTGATTGTTTACTGTTTAAGCAGGCAGAACACACAAAGCTAAAGCAAAGGACCAGAAAAACAAAGGCATGGGACCAGAGAGTGCTAGGACTAGGAGAAGCAGCCTGCAGCAATCTCCAATGCAGGGTCAGGTTTCTGCCACAGTTCCAGTTGAACCATGTTGATGTGTCCCAGCCAAAGCAGAGTTAATGGCTATGATATGTGCTAGGGACCAGCTGGACCTGTAAGCACTCGTGATCACTAAGTACTTTCACAGACAAGTTCGAAAGAATGTCTACAGCTTCTTTACATTATAAAAACATCTGGTATTTCCCATGAACGTTTATGTTCCCCAGTTAAGGTAGTTGCAGGTTTTGTGGAGCTTGAATGCTGCCCTGTCCATCTATACTGTTTCTGAAGACTCACTGCTCATTGCCTGGGATGGCTCATTCACTGGTGTAATGCCTTTCTGGATTTACTACTGGGTTTTAGTTCTTTGTGCTTGGGATCTCACATAAAAAAAATTGCCCTTGTCTGCTGTATCTGGAAACTTGCTGACAAGAACCTTTTCCTTACCGTTTTCAGAGATACATGGGCATTTCTTCATATCTACATAAGGTGCCACCACCGTCCTGCCACTCAGCATCCAGCTCACTCATCCTTGACCTTTTATCTAGCACTCTTCTTCAGTCCCTCTAACCTGCTTCCTTAAGAAGCAATTTTTAAAGCTTTACACGATATTTTCCCTTCCTCTACATGAAACCACAGTTGCTACTTGTGCTGTGATTCTCTGCAGAGCTTTGTCACAATGTTGATAGCAGAAGACTTGATTCTTGAAGCAGACTTGGGGACATTAAATGTCTAGGTGAACATTGTCTAAAGACCAACTTGCTTTTATTGAACGTGATATGGAGGATCCTTGCATATTTTCATTTGATATTCTACATAGTGTAATGGTCACACTAGAGGAAAGGCAAGCTTACATTTTCTGCAGGCAAAAGTTTAATGGCAGAGCCTGTGCAAAGGGAAAAAAATAACCCCAAACGAATGCAAATATTCTCTTAGGAGTATTCTGTAAGGTAAGAGCATTGTCTGTGATTTAGTCTACCAGACACTTTCGACTGTTTTCAGTTGCAAATGGGAGTTGCCAGTTTTCAGCTGTTCAGCCTGACATTTCCGTGCTGAGCGTCTGCCTCATTGCATTTTTCAGAAAACTGCAGCTAAGATGAATGAGGTTCTTTTCTTTTCTTTTCTTCTTTTCTTTTCTTTTCTTTTCTTTTCTTTTCTTTTCTTTTCTTTTCTTTTCTTTTCTTTCTTTTCTCTTCTTTTCTTTTCTTCTTTTCTTTTCTTTTCTTTTCTTTTCTTTTCTTTTCTTTTCTTTTCTTTTCTTTTCTTTTCTTTTTTTCTTTTTCTCTTCCTTTCCTTTCCCTTCCCTTCCCTTGCCTTCCCTTGCCTTGCCTTGCCTTGCCCCTTGCCTTGCCCCTTGCCTTGCCCCTTGCCTTTCCCCTTGCCTTTCCCCTTGCCTTTCCTTTTCTCTCTCTCTCTTTTTTTTTTTTTTTTTTTAAATTAAGCCATAGAAAATGTGTTTTTCTTCCCTTGGATGTTCTGTTGAGCAGCTCAGGCATATCCTGCAGGAGAAGAAAAGGGGTTGGGGCTGTAAAGCTGGAATAAGGGAAACCAGAGGTGAATGGGAAGGGTTTCTAATTACTGCCAGTGTTTACCTGCTGAACTAAACCCCATTGTTTCCACATTTGCTCCCTGTCCAGTATAGCAAGTAGCTGGGAACCCCACAGCTCCCAGCAGCTGTTCACTGCTGTAGACAAAGGTGATGCCACAAACCAAACACAACTTTCTAGCACATAAGCTTACAGTGTTAGCTGAAAAGGTTCATGGATCTAAAGCCCTGAACTCATCACCAATGCTTGAGGGAGACCAGGGTGCAAAGGCAACATTTTGCTTGCCATTGGCTTCATTCGGTAGGAAGCCCCAGATCTGTTGTTTGGGTTTGGGTTTTGGTTTTTTTCCCTTCTGAGATTTCCTGTATACCTGTCAAGCTACATAATGCCGTGCAGGCATCAATCAGCAGATGATCTTCCCACTGAGATACTGTGATAAATGCTGGTATTTTCCCACTGAGATACTGTGATAAGTGCTGGTATTTTATTTCATGCATGAGGAGTTATGGATATTAATTTGCGGCTTGACACACCTAGTGCTTAATTGTTCAGGGACCTGGCCATTTTAATGCTCCCTCTGGATTTCCAGCCAGGTTCTGGCTGTGCTTGGTTGTGATTGCAGGCATTCAGCAGTTCTGGAAATCAGAAAAAGGTGACAGCAGGAGCCATCTGGGAGCTTCTCCCATAAATGACATACGTTTTGTCCGTCTTTACATTTTGTAGCAGACACAGAAGACAGGATTTGGTTCTTTGGGGTTGCATTTACCTGCTATTTCTAGCTCACCATGCCACAAACGTTCAGAGCTCTGCAATGAATGGGGCAGATACCATATGAAATAGATTAGAAAATGGGAATTTTAGATGTGACTGTAAAGCTTATAGTCTAAGCCACTGCTCCTTGTGCTCTATCAGTCTCTTTGCTCTAAGCCCAGGAAGCAGCAGCTGACACAAGTATTTTGAGGTTAGTGACGGTTTGTGAGTGTGGCTGGCGGGAGGTATCCAGATGTCAGGGTTGCATTTGGTGTGTCTGCAGGGGGGAGCCTAAAAATCATCCAGCTGATCTAAGCTGGTGGATTTTGTGTTGATTTGGAGGAGGAAAGATCATACATTCATTCATAGAATGGTTTGGGTTGGAAGGGACACTTAAAAATCTAGTTCCAGTCCCCCTGCCATGGGCAGGGACAGCTTCCACTAGACCAGATTGCTCAAAGCCCTGTCCAACCTGGCCGTGAACACTTCCAGTGATGGGGCATACACAGCTTCTCTGAGCAACCTGTGCTAGTGTCCCACCATCCTTTAAAAGTGTTTCAACTGCACATGTTAAAGAAGACTGTCTGAACTAAAGATGCAGAGAAGACATGAGCTCTTGATTTTTGTGTGCTTTCAAAATGTAATCATGGTTGTTTACTTATTTATTACTGTTTCTACCAGACCTCGTAGTTTGCAATTGTCTTTCCAGCTATGGCCAGGAAACAGAATCAGCTGGAGTATCTCTTACCCTCTTGTGACCCTCAGTGAAGACCCTCATTTGCAGAAGGCAAAATGATCATGTAATGAAACTGTGCTAAGACCACAGGGCTTTTGTGCTGCCATATTTTTAATGAGGAAGGAAGGGTTTAGACAGAGACTGCCATTTCCTACAAAGGGATATTCAAAAAAATATTCCAAAGCCAAACATTGCATAAAAAACCCAAAAGGAAAATGGTGAAGGCATGTCCACCTCCTGTGCAGGTTGGAATTAAGAAATCAGTTGTGTATAGAGGGAAAATGAAGCTGTAAACTCTTGGAAAAACTATATGTAAAAGTGACACAGCTGCTGGATTGTTCATGAGGAATCGTGTTTTATACAAACCAAACCAGACTCTAGCATTTCAGGGGTTGGACCTTGGAGACATTGCTCAGTGTTATAATATACCAAAATGCATGCACACCTACCTGGTGTTGATTCCTATACCTTGCATGGGAGGCTTGATAGACTGCAGCCAATGGTTGTTTCAGCATCTTTTGGTTTAAAAAAAATTAAAAAATCAGAAATCCTGTGAAACAAACCTGCACATGCTGCACAGGAGGATTTAATCCAGGGAAATCAAACAGATTAATCCAAGTGTACAGTCTATGAAGGAGAGACATATATCCATTTGAATATGAAGTATAATAAATCATCTGTTTACCTCAAAAAACTGTAATTTTCTATCCAAAGCAGGATGGCAAGCTACGTTAGCCTCCTTGTCCATTTATTCAGCTGGTGGTGCAAATCAAACATTACCATTTGGAGGGAGGTCTCAAGCAGACCAGGGAACCACAGGAGGTCTCAAGCAGACCACAGGACAGGCATCACTCCCAGTTTCCTTGAGCTTTATTTGAGTCCAGTCTACGTGTGAAAGGTGTTTGTTGCCCACACAAAAGTCTTGATTCAGCCATCACAATGTATTTAATAGAAGAAATTGATCTCTAGGAAGTCCAAAAAACTTTCTGAACTACAGAAGCAAAACATGTGCTGAGCAGAAAACTATGTTAATAGCTGCTTCCATCAACCTCTGGATCAAAAACAAGACTGAAGGAATGTGGAAGGATGTCGGTGTCCATGTGCACTGATGTAGGATTTCAGTGCTCCTCTCTCTGAATGCCAAAATCAAGGCATCTTTAAAAACGTGAATTCTGACTGAAAGTTCTAGATGAGTGATACTTCACCAGTCTGCTACATTGATCACACTGCATTTTTAGGGCCAGTATTAGGATTTGGCTCCCATTTCTCTTATTCCTTTAGAGATAAGTATTTTAATTATATGGTGGATGCTTTTCTTATGGAATAGCTGCAGCATGCATGCTTGGTTTCATGGTACATAATTGCTGTGCTGCTGCAGTGACCATGGGTATTTCATTAGCACAGCAGTTTCTTTGCCATTCCAATTGTCCTCATCATGGGATTTCCTCAGAAGCTGTAGAAGAAAGGTTTTCATGTTGTTGTATGTATTTCACCGATCTCTACCACAGCAATTCCTTCTTCCTGTTCTTGAGTTTCAGCTGCTTTTCACTTGAGAGCAGGAGGGCCCAGCAGCAAGCTGCTTTCAAACAATGTCCTACCAAACCCAAGGGGAACACTGGGGAGGAAAAGTGCCAAGAATATTGATGCCATATTTGCTGTGAAACACACCTAATATCTGCAGCAAAATAAGTTTCTGCAGATTTTGGAGATCGGCTTGGTGTGTTCGTGATAATCCCCTGGGAGCTGTGGCCAAGTAGTGGTGACAAATCATAAACTGAAGCAGCCCAGTGAGAAGCAGCACTGGGATTTGTTGGAGGAAGAAGTTGGCTTCAAAGTGAATGAAGAAGGAAGGCCCTCATCTGAATTTATCACCAACTTCCCTTATGCATGGAAAAAACATGAATCTGCTCAGCACATCTTGTACCAGAATGGGGATGTGTAAAGCTGATACCACACCGAGATACAAGGGAGTTACCAATGTAAACAAACATATAAACCCAAAGTGTTGATAAGAGTATAAAATACTACATGGTAATTCTGAGCAAGAGTGTGTGGTTTGGTAGCTATTAATCTAGCTACATTTTTTTTCTTTAGCGTACCTTAAATATTTAGGCAGCAGGAAGTGTGGTCAACTGAAAAGTTGCTGTGCTATTTGCATAAAAGTTGGCATTGGCAGGTGTTACTTTCATGAATATAAAATGGAAGCAGACTTGCCTTGGAGCATGCTCTTACAGCCAGGTCTCGCAGGGTGCTGGGACTGAACAATGTAGGTGAACACTGGCTGGGTTTTTACTGTTACTGTCTGCAAAAGAGCAATTAAAAAAACCAAAATCCAGCTTCTCTGATAGCGGAGGTATCTGGAGTTCTGCTGTTAGAAGGGACATGCGATTTTCTGAGAGACTGAACAAAAAGTAAATTATAAAGCTGAATTTTAGGATGCTATACGGAATGTCAGGTTGAGTTTATGTCACCATTATGTATAGTAGCATAGTCTGAATTGGTGCCAGAGATGTGAGCGTGTGCAGCCTTGGGAGGATGGGAAAGCCGTATTTCATATGGGGCCCATCTCTCTGTTCATTTTTAATTTCTTTTGGATGATGGGAATGAAGACATCTGTAAAAAGTAATAAGTCTCCTTTCCTTCCAGAATAAGACTATGAGTTTTCCAGCCGTTGGCTAAGACAGGTTTTCCTGTTGAAATAGCTTTTGTCTGATGTAAGTCTAAAGCAATATGGTTATGGTAACAGAAAATACTTCTTTGTCAATTCTGTTCCTTCTTAGTTTTAGTTGTAAATGCAAGTATTTCTATTCATTGTTGCATCTTGTAGCAGCTGTTGGATTTTTAAAACTTTATGGATTCTTCCAAGTTAAGTGCACATTGTTGATAAAATGCACTATAGCTTATATTCTGTATTTTCTTTATATCCTGTATTTATATTATGTTGTGTGGCTAATTCTCTTGTATCTTCATAGTGGATTCGCACAATTATAAAACATGCTTTTGCTTTTCTTCAAGAGTCCTGTCATCTTGAATAATACAAAACCAAGCTCATAACATTGATTCATGTTGTTCTTGGTAGCAACCACAATAATATGGACTATGCCATATATTTGTCAACTGATGCCATTCTATATGCATAAAACAATCCTTGAGATGTTTTTCTAGACATGTAGAGTTTTAAGATTAGCTTAATAGACATCTCTCTGATGTGTAATTATTCCAGACTGAGTAATATGTTAACCAGAAGAAATATAATTTGTATACAGTAGACAAGGAAAGAAGAGTGTGTGTTTAAAAAATGAATTTTCCAGAGCAATTTGGCAAAAAAAGTAGTTCTAATTACTACCTTCTAATAAGACTTACATTTTTATTTAAATAACTTAAAAAAAAAAGTGTGCTGGCTAGTGAAGCAGTTCTCCTTTTGTATCTTACAAGTTTCTTTGCTATAATTGTTTTCTTTCAGTTTCAAGATACAGTATTTTACAAATTAGAGGAACACTAGGAAATTGAATTTAAAAACCATGTTAGGGTATCTGCTCAATCTTGAAGCCAGGGCCGTGTTATCTCCTCCAGCTTTCTTTGCATTGCTCTGTACTACTCATTCTTGAATGAGATAAGATCTGACGCTTTCATTTTTTTTCTTGCAGAAGGCTCTTCTGAAGCACACCAAGCAGATATTTTTAATTCATCCCAAACAAAAATTGTAATTTTTAAAACTTCAGTTGGCATTTAGACTTTGATCTTGGCTTCAGAGGTGCTGAGCACCCGCCCACCCGGTGCTGGTGGTTACTACCCAGCAGTTCTGGAAACTGCCTCATACCAGTGGTAGCAAAAGTAATTTTCAAAAATGTCTTTGAATCTTCAACCATCCTGTTAGTGACAGAGGAACTTCTGAAAGTGAAATAATTACTACAGAAAGACCTGACCTCATTACTGATTCAAAAGAGGTTGTAAGAAGACTATCCTCTCTTACACTACGGTTTTTGTGGCTGTTAGCTGACGCACATGTCCCTCAGAGGGACATGTCTGCAAGCAAAATTGGAAACTAATATGTTAAATGAGGCCTGAGTTTTGATGTCCTGACCTCTGAATTTCTGAGACATGTAAAGAAAAAGTCATGACTCCATTTAAACAAAATTTTTGAAGTCAGAAGGTTCAACCTGACTGGCTTGTTTTGAAAGGTTTGGTGCATCTTTGCTAGTGAAGCTCAGTGTAAAGCGGAGAGCATAAGATGCACTTTTACAACAGTCTCTCCTAGTGGCTGTGGTTTTGCATTGGAAATTATAAAGAATCCATGAATCATATTGGTGGTTTTTGTGAATACGGTTTTCCAGACTTCCTGGCCTGTTCTTACTCTATCATCCTTTTTACTGATTTGCTTTTTAGCTAACAAAGAGCCTGCCTGTTTGTATGAAGCTGCTGGTTTTATGCAAAACCTGTGGTGAAACTGTTGGTGAAATGATTGCTCAGTGATGCTTGAAAGGGTAAGTAGCAAAGAAGTAGTGTCCCAGGGTACAAAGAAGTTTTGCTACTGCATGAGCAAAATCCAGCCTAAGTAGCATGTCATTGGAAGAGGTGATTGCACTGTATAGTAGAGATCTTCAGGAGTAATAGTAGAGCATAGAAAAGTCTTTGAAAGGTTGTTCTGGCTTCAAGAACCCTTGGGGATGTTTTGAAGCCATGTTGGATGCTGTTAGGTGGGAAAATATTTTGTAGAAATTTAGTACTCATCCTGCACTTCCACCAAGCTGGTAAATCCTGTCAGCCCAAATGAAGACAGAAAATGGATTTATGTGGCTTTCCCTGCATTTGTTTCTCAGACAGCCACGTGGAAGAATGCAAACATGGCTTGAAATTTAGTTGTAGTCAATAAATGCAGGCAGCCTATGGAGGAATTCAGCTTTGGATTATATTTGAAATGAGAGTTACTCTGTTGGATTACAGGTAGTTTGTGGATATTGGATGCTTACATGGGCTCATGGCAAAATTTTGCAGATCAGCCTTGCAGGGGCTGGAGCAAAAACTAGACCATATCATAGGCTCTCCTTTATCTTCTGCAGTCATTTAACTGACAAGTTGGGGAAAGACATAAAGAAAACTATGTTGTATAATTTTGAAATTTCAAAGCAATGCCACATAATCACAGATATTTATTATTATTCAAAATCTGCTCTTCCTTATAAAGACCTGCACTAACGTAAACATTTTGTGACTCCTTTTGCCACAGAGGTGTGCCTTTAGCATCCTTCTTCCCCGTTCTGAGTCTGTAAATCACACTCCTGCCTGCCTGCCTCCCCAGTGAAATGAACTGATAGTATGCTTAAAGTGCAGTTAAGTAGACAGGAGCTAAATATGTTTAAAGTAGCATTACTAATGATTACCTCTGCAGTCAGAAAATTAAAATGTAATCTGATACACATAAATTTGCCACATAAATCTCTTATGACAGGAAAGCCATTTTCTTTTTTTCTTACCAGCTCTTGCATGTTACATTCTTAGGGGTGTTTTTTCCTTAGTCTCCTAAATAAAACATTTTACAAAACACAGAAAGATGAAGAATTTAGTTTTTATTATGGACAAACAAAACAGAGGACAATATTCTTCTCCAAAAAGAGAGGAAGTATCAGCATCCACATTGATGAGAGCTCACATTAGATTGATGCAGGAACTTCATGGAGACCCAAGATGGAAGAACTGAGATGTACAAAATGAACTCCATAACTGATTGTACAAAGGCAAGAGCAATGAAGGTAAACTGCTAAATGCACTAATTGAGGTATTACCACTGTAGATATAAAACCAAACTTTGAGCATGTTGTGGTTATGTGTTGCCACAAGTTGCAACCTACCAGCAAGTACTTTTGGTGTGTCTATGCACGGAGGTCCTGCTGTAGACCTCAAAAGGCACAGGGTTTCTGTGAACCACCAGGAGAGCTCTCACCGAGCCATTTCCAAATAAATTCTCAGGAACTTCCTCTTCTTAATAATAACCTGTCTGGCTGTTTTTCCAAGCCCAGAAGCTCACATGATCCTACTGTACACAGCACTGGAAGAAGGTGGTTTTGATTTGTTTTATTCCTTTCAAGTTGTGTCGTGTTGTCACAAACCTTTCTGAACATGAAAGATAAATGGAGAGGAAATGAGGCAACCTATCTTTTTCTTTTTTTCAAAAAGGAAGGAGTATTGAAACATTGAGGCGGAAGAGCTTGAGCAGCCAAGGAGACTCAAACACACGTTTAGTGAGAGCAACAATAGCTGACTGGAGCTTCTTCCTGGGAAGTCTTCTTAGAAATGGAAAAAACAAACACCAGTGCTAACCCTATTGTCTTCTTGGTGATGCTTTCATGAGCATTTGACGAACTGAAACTTGTCCAGGCAGAAGAAGAATAATGTACAACACTTGGCAGACTGTCAAGTAGCTAAACTGTAACCCCTGCGAGCTTTATTCCACCGAAGGAAACAAGACGACTTTGAGACTCCACCTGCAGAGTTCCCTGCCACCACCTTCCCGTCACAGCAAGTGACACCATAGCTATGCCTGTCTGAGGGTCACAGACAAATACTCAGTGGGGTTCTGGCATTTCTCTGAATTAGGCTAAAATAGAAGTCTGAAAAAGAAAATAAATACTTTTCAACAGATGTTTAAAAGGTAAAAAGAGGTGAAAAGGACAAAAAGTAATTAGACCTGAAATCCCAGCATTTGCACGGGAGTGACTATAAGATAAATGTCTTGCTTTGTATGTGATCTCTGTTATGTTTACATTGAATTCTTTCTGAACACAGTTCTTTTACCTTTTTTCCTTAAATTCCCCTAACCTATGACCTTGTGACCTGGAAGTATTTCTTCTACCTCTGGTGATCCAGACTGCTGTCACTGGCTTGTTGTAGGAGGACAAACCTGGTGAATGTGAAGGCAATCCTTTGATAGTGCTGTAGTTGCAGAAAGTTAAGGGTTGTTAAGATTTTTACTTGACCTCTTTGCAAGATAAAATTTCCAGAATTAATTATGAATTTGCTAGCAGAAGGTATACTTTTATTAGTCAGGTCCTAACTTCAATCCAGAAGAATCAAAGGCATAAACTCTGACAAGTAAGACATGATTACTTAAGTTTAATGGGTTCTTTTAGCCTTGAAAAATCAAAACTCAACAAACGTTTAGATCACTTTGTTTCTTTCTTTCACAGTGCTTTGAGAATACTGGGATCTTGATTCTGGCCTTGCTCAGCTTTGAATGGGGGAAAAGAGGGAAAAAAAGGCAAATGACAGGTCTCCCATGTTGAGAAACTCCAGGCAGCCAGAGGGCCATCTCCCATCTTCTCTTTGCTTGTTCCCCCTTATTTTCTTTTCATGGCCTTTTGCATCATTTCTCTGCTTCTGCACCTGGATTGCCCCTGGACAAACAGGGGCTTTTGGTGTAGTCATATTGGTTTCACAAGGGAGGGCAAGACCTTTACTCCATTGTAGCCAGTTCTATTTCCTTTGCACCCATTTCACAACTGGAAGAGAGCAAAAGGCTGCTCCTAACCCAAACTAGAACTTTTAGGCAGTAGCAGCAGCTATAGTAGAACCTGAGTAAGTGTGAGTGAGAAAACCTGATGTACTCATTAAGTCCGGCATTGTTTTGAAGGGTGAGACATTTTCATAGCTTTAAAGAACCTCAGGTCCGTGCAGCTGATGCCACTTCTTGGTGTTTCTCAACCAACTTGAATTATAAAACTTAATCTGTTGCATCACAGAGCTGTAGTTTCCCTTCCTTATCTGTAGTATTCACAGAAAAAGGAATGTTTTACACAGGGTTTGGTGAGCAGATTCACGTTCTATACACTTGTTTTCTAAACTCTTAACCTTAATTGATGCTTTTTTGTAACAGTGGGAAGAAACCTCCTTCCCTGCAGGATGAGGTGCCAGCTCTTCCTCCTGTCTTTCCTGTAGAATTAAAAATTCAGTGAACAGTGTGGTTTTGCTGGCTGGGAGATATTATCCTCCACAGAGAAGTACAGCAGGGTTTGTTTATGAAAGAGGAGACTTTTAGTTGCATGAATATACACCCCTTAATGCTTGGAAGTATTTCTTGCAAAATAGGAACACAATTATTTTCCCATTTTTCTTGTCCAAGCTTAATGTAAAGTGGGAGGTGGGGTAAAAAAAATTACTTGGGCTGTGAACTGCACGTAGGCTAGCTGAAATATTGTCCCTTGGAAATCATGACATTTACTATTTTTCAGTGTATAAAGGAGCCAAAAGAGAATCAAACACCTCAGGATTTGGGGAGGAAAACTGTAAAGAAAAGGGACCTGATGGTGCCCTTATTCTCATTTTGTTACTTACATGTAGCCCTTTTCCTGGGGTTTTTGTGTTTGTTGAGAAATAGAAAAAAATATTACCATGAGAAAGTGGCCTTCTGCTGCACTGCTTAAAAAGCAATGTCTTTATGGGAAGCCTGGTACTTTGAACCTGGTACTCTGAGAAATCCATCTGGGTTGATTTACACTAGAGGGGTGATGAAAGTAGTTACAATGTGAAGGAAATAAAGGGAAATTTAAGACTAAGGTACCTTCAGCAAAAATGAGGTCCCACATGGAAAGATATGTGTGTGTGTGTACTCATAACTATGTCTAATGTCATATATGCCTTTGAGTAATCTTGTAATAGAGCTGTCTAGTATGGCATAATTTTGGCAAAATAATTAAGGAAAAATTAAAAAACGGAAGAAGGTTCTATGAGCACAGTCCAGGCATTGCACAGAATTAATCTTCTGCAGGTGTGTGTGCCTATATAAATACATATATAAGGAAAAACCTTTAACTAGTACCATGAAGGTGGTTATATCTGTTTTTTATATCTGTGATGCGAGGATGGGTTTTGTTATTTTGTCTTGTGGATGGTCATGCAGTGAAGTAACTGGCTGCAACATCACCCAAAAGGGAGGAAAGAGGGCATACATCATCCTGATTTAAAGGGTGATGCGGTATTTGCTTACATTTTTAGAAACCTGTTTAAGTGTTCCCAAGAAACATTCTTATATGACCTATCATGACATGTAACGTGATGCTGAGATCTGGATTGGAGAAAGCTGATCAGCAGATGCTTGGTGTCTGTTTCCACATTAGTGGCTCAGCTTGTGGCTCAGAGAGTTGAAAAAAACCCAAAACAAATCCAAAACTGGAAAACCACTGACTTTCTTCAAATTAACTTAATACAGAGCATAGTTTAGCTTCTTGTGGCCCCAAGGAGCTAGATTGGGTTCATTTGTTTTATTAAATCCCTATTTCTTCTGGGTTCTGTGAAATAAGCTTATAAATAAAGTATTATCAGACCTTATTCTTGTTGAATTTGATAGTAATTGTTTCTAGACAGTGTTGCTGCTTCTAACCCCATTACCAGTAAAGGATAAATTTCAGCAGCCTTAAGGATAAGCTTATCTGACACAATGTTAATCAAACCCTTAGCTTGCACTGGGCTTGTTTCTGTTTGATTAACCACAGGCTTTGGCTTTTATGTAATTCACAATCATTAGGATATTTTTTAATCTAACAGAAGTGCAAAGGCAACTCATGAAATCTTTTTTCTCCCCTAAATAATGATTCAGCAATGGGAATATTGCAGAGCTGACTGCTGGTGGCCCCCACTGTTTGACAGAGGAGTGCCTGATCTCGCTGGTTGCAATTCAGATCTTTTAACATTAAGATTCAAATCCTCCCAGTTGTTTTCCTTGTCCCCTGCTTCAGGCCTACATGTTTTGAAGGGCAGTAGCACTGCAAATAGGGTCCTGGTGTGTACTGCCTCTCCGCTCAGCAATGTTGGCAGAGCTGCTTGTGCAGGACTCATCGCTGGCTGGAGAGGTTGTCCATTCTTTTCTCCCAGCAGGGGAGATTGCACATGTATGGGAGAAGGTATGAAGAAACTGGAGGGAGTAGTGTCCCAGGGCTGGCACGTGTCTTTGAAGTGCACATGTTGAAGAAGTGGATGTATCCAATAGAGGCTCCTTTTCTGTTTTAAGTGGTCATGAGATGTGTGCCATCCCAGCCTTTTGCTTTACAATTGTGGGTTGATGCTAAAATATGTTTCCCTGGACATTTCCATCTTCCATATTACATCCCTGGGCATCCATCTTAGCAGCAGGTATCAAATGTAATACCTGGCAACACATAGTGAAGTTGGAGGGAATTGTGTGCTTCTTGCAAGGGGCACATGCATGAAAATAAGGTGATTGCAATTGAGATGATACTCTCCAGAGACTTTAAGGATATAGCAGATGCTTGTAAAAGCATGGAAGACATGCTGTTATGATCACCATGGTTAACCATAGATCAAAGGTGTGATAGTCCTGTCTCTGCATTTCCTAAGAAGAATTTTCTTGATCTCATTCTGAGAGGGAAGGGAAAAGAGGAGAGGAAACCTGGCTGTAGGAATGAGTTTTTGACTTTGACCCAAGAGATGGGCTGTGTTTAAAGAGGATTAGTGCTCTGTATTTTGCTCTCCATTTTTTAATAATGGGATAGTATTCAGAATTAATTTAAAATAGCAGGATCCATAGTTAAATCACAAGCTACTCTTAAGAAAACAAGCCCTTTTTTATGAGAGTATTATGTCTCTACTACTCAGGTCTTCCTACTCGCTCTGAAATAGGAGATGCTCATGAAGTTGCCCAAGATGAACATCACAGGTGTATAAAACTATTGAAATCTATGGGATAATTGTACAGCTCAGTATAAAATTTAGCCTCATTTAGCAGAGCACTTGAGGAAGACCTAAGTACTTGAGTAAAATTGTAGAAAAGGAGATTTGCAAGGTTGGAATGGAGCCTGTTATTTTTGGCTCCTCCTTTGCCATGGATCAAGTTTACACAAACTTACAAATGTGTTTGTTTAGCTTGCCCTGAGAGAGAACTGTCACTTCTGGTAGAGCACAGATTTCACACCCATGGTCTCAGCTGGCAAACTTGCTAACAAATCTGATTTTTTTTCACAAGACAGCATCAACTTTCTCAATCATCCTATCGAGAAGATGGGCTAAGCATCCAAGGAGTGCTTATATGCTGAGATTAAGGAAGAATATGATCTGAGGTGTGATGAGTATCATCCTCTCATATGTGTTGAATTTTGGGTGACTAACTGGAATTTTACCAGTGTAATTCAGTGTCTGCTTTACAAATGGATAATTTGGGTGTGTGTGTGCACTCCAGAGTAGTTACAGCATTATAAATTTTTAAGAAGAGTAGGATCCATTAATGCAAACAAGGCTGAAAGTAAATCATTGGTTTCAGTATTTTTTAAGGTGCAAAGCATGCTTTCCAGCATGTCTACATGGGGAAGAGTGGTGGCTCCACCATAGAGCTTCTTGGTTTGGCTGAGTGAGTGCAAACAAACCTGCAGAGAAGTGATTCAGCCAAATCAGAACATGGGATTTGTGTCTGTCATCCCTTTTTTCATAACAGGTATTAAGTCATGACTCACAGATAATCGAAATACTGTTTCTGTAAATAAAGATCAAACTGAGCTGTGCTTTCAACAACATAGAGTGTTTTATATTGCCTCCCTATATGTGTAGGACAAAGCCTGTGAGCACTTGGATTTTAACAGTACTGCACAAGAAAGAAGACTGTAGGAAAGAGGGAATCTTTGGTGTTTCCCACTGCACTATTACATGTCCCAGAGTACTGGAAGGTGCTGGGCATTGTTTGAGAGGATATGCCAAAGAGAATTGCATTT
Source organism: Psittacula echo (assembly GCF_963264785.1). Classification (NCBI taxonomy): domain Eukaryota; kingdom Metazoa; phylum Chordata; class Aves; order Psittaciformes; family Psittacidae; genus Psittacula; species Psittacula echo. The sequence continues at coordinate 25,677,978 of NC_137740.1, read as the reverse complement.
ACAGGTTTTCTATTTACCATATGCATTTAATAATTTATAATAATGTTTCAAATGAATGAGTGAATTCAGGAAGAGCAGCTTTTATACACAACATTGCAGCTATTGCAGCAGAAGCAGCAGAGGGTGCTTCTCTCTCTTAATGGCAAGCATCCAGTCTGTTTCAGAGCTGCTAATATTGACATCCAGCTTTGCCAATTCACAGGGCTCAAGTAGAGCATCTACAATTTTAGATGTTTATCCTAATCAGAATGAGTTTATCTTGGACTTGGGATGAAGTCGACCCATGAACTGAACACTGAAATTATTTTGTTAACTCATTTGCTGCTACCCTGATGGGCTGTGAGAATAAGATTATGTATATGGATGGATGGATGGATGATAGTAATTTTAAAGCTCGGTACTGAATTTGCTGAATAGCATTAAGGCATGCAGTGTAGTTTATAGTTTGTCATTTAAAAGCATGTCCCCAGTTGTGGGTTGTACTCCTGGCTGGTGAAGTACCATGTGGATATGATTGACTGATCTTTCTATATTTACTTCTGATGGCTTCGATTGTGGCCTTGTGGAAGAAATACAAGGACAAAGTCATTCATTCCTGTTCTGTTTCAATACTACACACTTGTTTGAAGTGCTGGGTGTACTGGCATTCAGCATGCACAATCCTTATTGTTTCTTTTAGGTTTTATTTTGTCTAGGGTTTGCTTTGGTACAGCAGATCGTCTACCTTTCCTATAGTTCATGTCTCTTGAAGGCAAAGTATATTTTCCAAAAGGTTTAAATAGTTTAAGAAGAAAAACCCTCCAGACCTCCAAAGAGATTCATATCACTGATAGTGGTATTTTTTGAAAACCACATTCAGAAGGTGCTGAGTGCAAGCAATTGTGCTATGGAGAGAAAGTGTCATGGTCATCTTGCTACCCTTGGAAAGTAGGAAGATAAAGGTAGCAAGATCTTACTACTGAACACCAATATTTAAGTGGAATAACAATTTTCATTTGAACTCCTTACCTCTTTCTCTTTATAACTTCCAAATGGCTGAAATCCAGTGAGTGTGAGCAACCCCTCTGTTGTATGCCAGCCAAGAAGTTACTGTTTTCTGCCCTTCTCTTCTGAATTGTCCTGACCTGCATCTGCACTAGTCTCTTGGCAACACATTGTTAAGAGGCAGAAGTGTGGCAGGGTGAGCAAGCTGGGTTGCATGCAGTTGAACCACCACGCCAAAAGCCAGCGGCTACACCAGCAGAAATTCATGGGACAACTTGACAAAGAGTGTCCTTATCAGTTTATTTCAATAAAAGCAATGAAACACAAAATTGAAAGTCAGCTATCTGAGGACATGCTGTGGGTGTATGTAACTTGGAGTTACATACAAGTGTCTAGCACAAGTGACACATGGTTAAGAAGGTCAAAGGCAGTGGAGCAGCAAGAACAAGTTTGAGGGAGGGTTCCTGATTTCCAGTGAGGCAACTGGCAGATGTTTCTTGTTTGTCAGTGCAATGACATTCCTTTTTTAAAAGACATGTCGTAACTTGTGCCAAACTTTTGTGATCAAGTGCAAGAATGTTTCTGTGGAGCAGGAGATGCATCTTGAAACATTAGCAAAGTTTATTCTGGAGCAGGATCATTCCCCTCAGCAAAGGGCGAATAGATCCTTTCCTCATTAATTTGACATAAATCCTTCAACCCCCATCTTTGTCATCCTTTCCTGTTGGTAATTTCGGTTGCATGAAGGCTTCTACTGGAGATGATCAAGCTACATATTCTCCTAGGATAAACATCCTAGCTTCTGGGTTTCAGATCACATTCTTACGGGCTGGAACAGCACTGTTGCCAGACCAGCCAAGTGGGAAGGTTGGCCTTGCTCCATATAAACAGCTCAGACTAACCAAGCCACACTAAATTTGGAAAAGAATTAAGGGAACTCATTTTTCAACTGCCCTGAAGTATTTTATCTCTAGTTGCCCCATATTATTATTACATGGGAAGAGTTTCTATTACTCATGACTGTTTCCATGATGTTCATTTTCTGATAGTGTATTTTTATCTTTTGTAAACCACAAGAGTTTAAAGATCCATCAACAAACAATGGATCAAGGGTTCATCCGCTTCTCTTCCCACCCGTAGGTAGTGTTGCAATTCCTGCTGAGCCAAGCAGTACAAGACCAGGTCTTCATGTGTTGCCACTCACAATCTCTTAATAAAACCTTTTATTCTAATTTTAGAAGGTAGAAATTTTAATGCAGAGATCCTTTGCAACAAGTAGTGTAAAGACTAGAATAAACAGCCTAAAGCATTTGCTCCTTGATTCATGTTTTGATTGATTGTAAATATAGTCTGCACATAAAAAAATACATTGATATAATATTTTCCATTTATATGTATTATGAATTACATATTCCTTTCTCTTTGGTCATTGTACTTTAAGCTGATCTAAGAAATGTTGACACTGAGGAATCACACTTCTGAGCTGACATAGCCATAATTGAAAGACCTCGCCAAAATTACAGGTATTTCCTGCAATTGTTGGGTTTTTTTTCCCAACACCATAATTTTGTTCTTTGTTCTACTTCCTCTACAAATTTTTACTGCAGGATGCAGGCAGTAGTCAAGTGAGGTCCAGTGTCCCAGAGCCCTCTGTAATAGATTATGAGGCCACTGCAAACTGCAAAAGAAAAAGCTGTGGTGGAAAATAGAGGCAAACCCTGAGTAGGAAACTCCACTGCGGCTGGAGCCAACAACATCCTACTGCTGGCTGGGACCAGAAGATAAAAAATGTGCTATAAAGAATGTTTTGGGAAGCTTTATCCTTATTTGGAGAATAATCTTATGCCTCTGCCCAAGCAGGCTGGTTTTTAAAAGGATGTCATATGGGCAGGGATTTTCTGCTTCAGCAGCATTGGTATCCTGCTATTATATGCAAGCATGTCCTATAATCAGTAAGTCTCAAAAAAAATGGTATCTTAAAACTGAAGAGTTGGAGTGCAGATTGTCACCTGGTGCTGTCTCACAGGTAAATCTGTGAAAAACTTGCATAAGTGAAAACTCAATGTGGCCTCCTGACATCCCTCCAGCTTTGTGTAGTGACTCTGCAAATGCAGCAGTTGGCTGAGCTGTCTCCTCTGTGTACCCAGTTTTGTGGCAGTTTTATAACCTGATGGCAATGTGTGGTTGGAATGGTGTAGGAGTGGGGCAAAAGAGGCCTTCAGTTCAGTTGAAGGCAGTGATCCTGTTGATGCTTAAGCAGGAAAAGGCTCCAGCTCACGTCTCTGAGCTGGTTACACAGGAGAAGCTGGAATGAAAGTTCATGTCAGTGTTGTCCCTAAACTTGAGTGGTGTCAAATTCTGTGCATCAAACTGAAAATAAAATTGCAAAAGCAGAGAAGCTGATATGTAGCTTTTTCCTTAGTATGCACATCCACATAGCTACAGTGATGTAATGATCAGGAAGTTAGAGAATAATTAAATACTGTAGCTATCTGAATTGATGAAATTACCTCTAACAACCCAGTAATGTCCCACATTAGGAGCAAATTCTGGCTGGACCTAAAATAAACACATTAAAAACCTTTCGCGATCGCACATCTCTGTGAACTCCTTAGCAAACTAGTTATTTTTCCATGGCAGTCTCAGCCACACATATTTGGATTTTTTAAATGGAAATAAGATAGCCAGATGTGGTAAATCTTGGACCATAGCATCTTGTGCACCAGAGCATCCCACACACTTTCTCCTGCAAAATCCCAATACACTTATTTTGGTAATAATCCACAGCTTTTCTCTTTACTTCACCATATGTAAAATTATTTAAGATGAAAAAATCATGAACAATCTGGGAACTGTACTGACATGTAAGCTAGATTTTTTTTGGTGAGAAATGGCAACAGAATCAGTACTAATCCAGGAAGTTTTGCATAGTTACTTTAGAAGGACTATGCTTATATGTTTGAAACAGTAAACCTACCTAAACCTCTCTTTGATTGCATCATAGCTGCTGCAGGCTCACAGCCGGTTGTATAAAGTACAGAAACATCATGAAAACTCCCAGTGGGTCTCTTTTGGTGACAGCTCTGGTGGGTGGCTGGAAGGAGTTTGCCAGTCCAGCAATATCATTATATGATGCAAGTCGTTCAGCTTTTTCAGGACTCTGGAGGTCACGGTGCTTCTTCTTGTTTCCTCTGTTTGGCCCTTCAGGAGTGCTGAATGCCAGTCCCGGTTTAGGAGTCCATACCATTAAAAGCTTCAAGAAATCTCAATTTGGGCACTACCATTTTTTTGTCTTATAGATAAAATTTGATATTATTTTCCCAATGTGGAACAAACTAAAATTTTGAAAGCATCAAAATTCCTTGAGTTGTGAAATTCCATTTCTCTTTTGTATGCTCGAAAAACCACAACCCTTTGTCATGGGACTCAATACAAAGAAGAAAGAGATCTCTCCGGTATTCAGGATGGTCGGGATGCTATGTATATCGTAGTCCAGGTTTTGGTTTTCACATTGCCAGAATCATGTATGTGCACATGGCTGTAACTTTCAGCTTCACTTCCCTGTTTGTAAAGCATTATTATTTCTTTGATAGGGTTAATGAGTCAATTACTTGTAAATTGCTTCAAGATTCTCAGAAATGAGACTGTCAGTGTGTTTGTTGCTCTTATTACTGCCGATGAGATCTTGATTATAGCAAGACAATACAAGATTAGTGTTTTTTGCAGCATGACTGAGTATCTGTTTACATTAAAACAAAGAAGAGACTTTGGTGCCCAAGCCTAGAAAACATGCTTTGTAGGAGCTTTGAGTCAGCTTTAAAATCTCACTATGTGAATAAATTGGTTAATACAGCTAAATACTAGCTAGTATCACTTGTCTATATGTTTCTTTGAAAACCTTACCAGCTCTTGAACACCTATGGCTCTGTGGCAGTATGTCCCAGGAAGAGGCAGATAGCATCTTTTCTGAGAGAAATGGATTTGGGATATATTTTGACCACTCTTAGAAGGAAGAACAACATCCAAATCCCAACATTTTCTTGGACAAATTCCCTGTGTGCTTGGTTATCACAAAAGCTGAAAGTATTTTTGAAGGTTTCCTGATCTGCTGTGCAGTAAGTGACCGTTGTTATGCTTTGACAGTATTTTGGGTTGCTGGTGATAACTGCCTTCGTTCTGCATTGCACTTTCTGAACCCCTGTACATTAAATACAATTGAATCTCTATTTTTGCTCCAGGAAAAACAGAGGCTGTCATCAAAAACTTCAGCCTGCACTACAGACGCCAGTACGCGGTGGCTTTCTGCAAGCATGTGCAGGATGAGCTGGAGCAGCACAGGGATTCCCAATCCCGATTCCTAAAAAGCAAGGTAGGAGGGCATATAAGCGATTCCCCATCCTTAAGATGCCATTCAGCTCTGCTCTCCTGACTGAGTTAATTAACACATTAACTATTTAAATGACACATTTAGTAGTTGCAGTGCATGAAAACCTGAACTGGAAGTGTATCAGATGCTGACTGAGCTTGGTTTTCTTTTTTCCCAGTGTTTAATACTATCAAATAAAGTTTATAAGCAGTTCAGATACTCAGAGCTTCTAAAAATCAAATTTTTAAGTGTTTTCCAAGTTATTTAAATGCTTTTTATATATACATACACATATATATTTTATATGTATACAAGCATTTCCAATATAGGAAGTGTTCTTTCAGCTTCTTATATTGGATAGTTGCATACATAATAAATGTGCATCTGGGACATTTTATATGTGTACTTTCTTTTATATAACCCGAGTGTACACAGCAGATTTGCAAGTGCAGATGTTGGATTTGATTCAGTTACATTTTAGGTGGAAAAGTTGAATTTGGGTGCAGGTTTAAAATTTATTTTGGAGAAATCGTCTTTGTTTTGGTCTTGTTTGAATGTAGCATGAGAAGAACCATGACACAAGTTTTTGGTACAAAGCATGCATTCCGTCAAGGTAGAGTTGGACACTTGGACAAAACTAGTTGCTTCCTGCTAATTGCAACGTTTTGCAAGAATCTTGGCACAGAGATCATACATTCAAGACTTAATTATCCTTATTTACAGGGTTCCATAAAGGAGATGGCAATAATCCCCTCTGTGAACTATAGAAAGATGTTTTTTATTAGGGGAGGAGGGACAAAAAGAGAAACAAAACTCTCTTATTAGAGGAAAATGCAGAGAAACTGTTCAATCTTAAGAAACAAATCTAAGTTTTTTTTGCTTTATTGGAAATCCAATGCTCTTGAAATGGATAGGGTAAATCAATGAGGTGGGATGTAAAGGTAGGATAATAGAAGTGCCCTGTCCTTCAGAAAGATGCGTATCAGTTACAAGAGCACACGTGCAAACGAAATGGGAAATAATTTACTATTTTATAATAAAACTCTTTGCTGCATTGATAAAATTGTTTTGGTACATAGTGGAAAATGGGAAATGGTGAACTACAGTCATCTTGCATTCAGCATGCCAACTGAAAGTTAAATAAGAATGCTGTGTCTCAGAAAGCTGGAATTATTTTCGGAAAGCAGAGCTCTTCTGCTGCCTCCTCACCTCAGGCTACAGGAATTTGGTTGTGTATGTAGCATCTGTTTGAATCAGAGAGATGTTTAATAACCTTATGTTGTCTTTGAAGACTCAAAAGCTCTTGTAGCAGCTTTATGGGAACGTAGAAATAAAAGCTTCAAAATGAAATCCAGAGTTAATCCAAAGTAATTCTGAAACTCGAAAATCATCCTTGTAGCCCCCGATGGAAGCTGGGGTGGTCTTATATGAAGCAGAACTGATGCATTTTGCCGAGGATCTGAAGAAGTGGAAGGACAGATATGTTGTTATCAAAAATGATTACACGGTGGATTGCTTTGAGAATAAAGAGGTAAACGCTTCTTCCTTTTGTGCTTCCAAATAAACTGATACCAAGTGATTTTGCTCTACTTTTCTGTTAGCAATACTAGACGAAATGTTGTCCTCAGCACGGCAGCTACAGCCTTGTGGTCCAGAGGGATGGCTGGGTACAACCAGGTGTCTTCCTTTGGCCATATAGGTTTGCAAGACCTAGCAAATAATTTTAATGCTTTGAACCTTCCTTTGCCTATCACAGAACAGTTCATATCTGTATGTCAGGGTAATATGTTCCCATGTTTCTGCAGTTGGATTTTCAGTAGCAGTTTTTGGGTGGCTTCAAGTTGACTGCAGTGAAACTTCTGATTTGGCAGCTGCTGTAGTCAAACTAGTCCTGGATGACAAATCAATCAAATAGAACTTAGAAGCAAATCCCATGCTTTCCTGTCCCTTCTGCCCCTGACTCTTCATCACAGCTGATGAACACCTAGAGGATATTTTCAAATATGGTTTTTTTTGTTTAACCATGGTTTAGATTTGATGTGCCATGGGAATATATCCAAAATTCAGTCTGACAAAAATTTCCCTTTGGGGAATATCCCCATGCATTAGCTTTGTCAATGAGTTGTGGGTTTTATGTTTTCCCTGTCTTTAAATCTCTTATTTGACTCCCCCTTTCTTGATTTTCCAGGCCTACCAGAAAGGAGCCAGCCCTAAGTATCATGTTATTCCTGCAGGAGGCAAAGTACTGACTTCAGAAGAAGATTACAATTTGCTATCTGATAAACATTTTCCAGATCCTGTCGGTAAGCCCTGCTCAAAGCTGAACTGCCAAACCCCAGGCTCCATTCCTTATGCAGACCTCTTCTCATCAGGCTTTCAGGATACACTTTAAAATGGGGCAACAGGAGATGGGCACAGCCCTTTTTCTAAGTCAAAGCACAGCTCCAGAGTGGATGTACACAGAACGTGCTGTAAGCTAACGTTCAGAGAAATGCTGGCTCCCTTTTCTTTCCAACATCCCAGCATGAAGCTGTGCAGGGCAGGAACCACACCACCATTGTTCCTGGGCTTTGTTAATATTCCTGGTTTATTTGTTTCCATTTTCAGCAGCCAGCTGCCTGTGTTGACTAACAGTTGATAATAAGTCCCACAGAGAGGGCAGGAAGGTTGCTGCTGCTGAATTTGTTTTTTCTGGGACTGCAACTGCTGTGATCCTGCCTGTCCCCACTCCACAAAGATGGAGAAGATTCAGGCTTTAAGGAGCAGATCTAATGTTGCAGAGTCAGATTTGGAAAATGGATGGGATGGCACATAAGGAAAAGGAGAAGGGCAACATGTAGAGAAAGATTTTTTTTTTTTAAGGCCTATTTCATACCACTTAAAATTATGACTGTTGGGAGGTGACCCTTTAAACCGCTTTCCCAAGGGTGGTCAGAGGGTAGCATGAGGCAGCAGTGACTGGAGGTGACCTCTTGTGTGTACCACGGCTCTGCATAGTTGAGGTTGAGCAATGTGGAACAGCCCAAGGCTGCTTGTGGGCTTCCCATGGTCTCCCTTGACAAAGAGTGACTGGGTCCTTTATGGCTCTTCTCCCTTTCTGTGTGATGTGAAGACCCCCTGAGATGAAATCCTTGTGGCTGGGCTCTCAATGCATGGCATTGACACAAGACTGGGTTTGGTCATACATAAACTGCATTGTGTAGCATCCCCTGTTCACAGTGACTCAGGGCAGGTGGAAACAAGATACTTTATGCTTCCTTTGCTTTACCTTCAAGGGCTTGAAGTGACAGTTCATAAGGCCATTTTCCAGTTGTATTTGGAGACCCTGGAGACAGGGAAACTGCTGCTGCTCCTACACGGTTTAATGCAGTTCTTTTCTATATGGAAGATCATGTGCTCCTATGTGGTCTCTATGTGTATGCCTGCTCACTAACTTACACATTTGCCTTAAAAACCTTTTCCCTAGCAGCAGAAAGCCAATGAAATAGTTTCTTTGAAATGTTACCAAAAATGTGTAGTTTATGGCGACCTTGAATATAAAAGGACATGAAGTTGCATGATATAACCTAGAGAGGTGGTTGGTGCCTACTGAGTTTGCCTGACCCAGATGTGTCCCGGTGACCTCTGTGCCAAATCACTTGGATCAAGAAGGAGACGATTTTTTCATGTCTCATGCATCCCTGTTCTCTCTGTCATAGCAGAGGAAAAGAGGGAAACCTTCCAAGAAATGTGCAGGTTTCACATGAAGATGTCTTTTTTCTGTGTAGGTTCAAGTGAGAAGGAGGTCGCTCAAGCCTTTATTCAGCTGCCAAGGGAGTTCCCAGTTTACCTGTGGCAGCCCTTCGCCTGGCACAGCTACTATTGTTTCTCGGAGCCAGAATCTCAGAGGCAGTTCAGTGCCATGCTGGGGGACTGCGTGCGACACTCAAACCACGGTGAGTGGAGAAAGGGCCTCTTCCTGTATGTCATTCACCCCCGTGAAGATTTAAAAAGCTGAAAAAAAATGCAAGTCACTTACAAAAGATGCATGACTTTCAGTACCTTGGGGAATGCAGTAGCATACCCCTTCTTGCTTTGCTGGGAGCAAAGTTAGGTGTGATTTGAGCTGCAGTGTAGTAAGCTTAGGTAGAAAACATGGGAATTGCTTTGAAAGTGGCATTCCCCTCTCTGAGGGGAATCGTCTAAATCTAGTATCATGGTACAAAATCGTAAGAGATGTTTACTAAATATGGCATGGCAAACTCTCACCTGTGTTTGCAAGCTTGACAAATGCATCATAGATATAGTAGACCAGGTTTGTAAAATGTGAAGGGAATGTAGTCTCCTGTACATGTCTAACGTTACATCACAAATGGTTGAACATTTGATATTTTCTGTTGGTATTTAGATAGCACCTGAAGCCCCAGCCAGGGTTAAGCCCTGTAGCTGGGTCATGAATGGTGTGTAAGACATGGTATTGATTGTACGCATGAGGATAAATTTTAAATCTCACCTTTTAAGTATGTTAGACTAGAAAACATAAACCTCCCAACAAGTTGTGACTTGCTAGGATTATGAAAACGACCTTGCTCCCATGAATTTGGAACACCATTTATGAGTTGTATCCTTCAGACAAATAAATGCTTTCCTGTTTTTCAGATGACTTTTCTCATTTTCCATCAAGCTGACCTGGTTCCTCTGCTGGTGTCCAGGCTCTTCCATGCCTTTAGTGTCACTTTCAAGTCCCATCTGCTGCTGCTGCTCTTGGTGGGAGATGGGAATACTCAGGAACTTCTCCAGCAATCTCAGCCACTTGGGCCTGAAGCCCATGCTTGCAGATAAATGAGAGTACAGTGGATGAACAGTCCCTTTTACTTACAGAAGTGTCTCCCAGTGAATATTTTAGCTGTCACTTTTGTCTTCTGGCCATCAGCTTCACCCTATTACCCTCAGACAGTTGACTCACACTCTCCTTCCTGGATCCTTCTAAACTTCCTTTGGTATTCATTTGCCTCCACTGCCAAAGGCATTCCTGGTCTCCTTTAGGACTCCATTCCCATAATGAAAACACACATTATGGTATATTGCTGTGCAGATGTGAAGAGGCTGAAGGCTAGAACACCCAGTAGGCAAACACCCAGTCACAGGGACTATAAAGACTGTTTCATGGCTACATTAGAATGGGTTGGAGGCAGAACACACCTTCACTTGGCACTTCCAAATATCTTGAGTTTCAATAAATACTCTCTACGTAGCTGCTAGAGTAACCCGAATTCCCATAGCATGCCGGCCTCTATGATTTTCAGTTCTGATTAACTTGGTTTCAGCTGAGGTGGTCATACAGTATTAAAGTGTTCTGGAGCCATGCCTTTGCTCCTTACTGAGGTTTGGTAAGGAGACAAGGATACAATCAAGTTTTCCTGGCACTGTTAATCCTCCATGACTTGAAGCCTGTTCATTAGGTTTGGGTTTTTCATTTCTCTCTTCTGGAGCAAGTGTAACAGGCTTGACAAAGCTTTTGGCAGCCTTATTTTTTCTTAAAGTTCAGCACATTACTCTAGGGGCCAATTCTGCATTGGCAGAAGCTGGGACTAGATGACTTAATAGGTCTTTTCCATCTCCAGTGGCTGCGAGTCTGTGTTTTATTATATTTCATATAGCTCAGCTATTGCTCATTTATGCATCTGTTCCAGGATTTATCTCTCTCAGCCTTTTCTGTGGTCAAGTTTTTATCTGACCAAAGATGCTTAGAGACACTGGAGTCACTGCTCTTGTGAGACCTCACTTTGAGTATTGTGTGCAGTTTTGGTGTCCTCAACATAAAAAGGACATGGAACTGTTGGAACAAGTCCAGAGGAGGGCCACGAGGATGATCAGGGGACTGGAGCACCTCCCGTATGGAGACAGGCTGAGAAAGTTGGGGCTGTTTAGCCTGGAGAAGAGAAGGCTGCGTGGAGACCTCAGAGCAGCCTTCCAGTATCTGAAGGGGGCCTACAAGGATGCTGGGGAGGGACTATTCATCAGGGACTGTAGTGACAGGACAAGGGGTAACGGGTTAAAACTTAAACAGGGGAAGTTTAGATTGGATACAAGGAAGAAATTCTTTACTGAGATGGTGGTGAGGCACTGGAATGGGTTGCCCAGGGAGGTTGTGAATGCTCCATCCTTGGTGGTGTTCAAGGCCAGGTTGGATGAGGCCTTGGGTGGCATGGTTTAGTGTGGGGTGTGCCTGCCCATGGCAGGGGGGTTGGAACTAGATGATCTTAAGGTCCTTTCCAACCCTAACTATTCTATGATTCTATGGGTGCTTAATGACACTGAAGTGCTTTCATCAAGGCTAATCCTTTCTGTCCCATTATTTCTGATCAACAGACTGATAAGTAAATACAGTCTGTATTAAGAACTAGGAAATGCAGCTACAAAAATAGGAGCCAGTATTTTCTGGATTTCTTGGAGTTACACTATCTTCTGGAAACCTAGGTGCTGCAAGCAGAAAAATGATCACTGACAAGCACCCCAGTAACCTTTGCTCTGTCCTTAGAGTGAATTTCAAGGGTTTTTTCAAGGACTTCGTATTGATTTATATTCATTCTCATACATGATGTTGCTTTATTAATACTTTTAAAAGCCTTATTTGCAAACAATTCTGCCTATAAAAGCAGGTACCCAAACAGTCTGACAAAGTTATAGGCATGTGCAGAAATACAGTGGGTAATAAGGCTCATGATAGAAAACTTGGCTGTGTTCTTTTATTAAATAAAATTGAAAAGAGCGAAGAAATGTGAAAAATCCTTGGAGTTTGACTGTGGAATATTATTTAGAGGGATAAGGAGCACCAGCCAAGGCAGCACTCGCCCCACATCTAAAAAGCACTGAGTTAACTTTTGCCAGGGTAAATTTGGCAAGGGCAGGAGAAATACAGATGTAATGTCTGATCAGAAGTTGCCTTTCTGTCTTTTCTATAATCTACCACTTCTAGAAAGGAATGTATCACACTGGGCTTTAGCCAGAAACTTGGAGTAGTTTTTGGTTAAAGTCTGTTTTCTCCCGGGAAGCAGAATTACATAGGATTTCTTGCTGAACAGAAAACTGAAGTGAACTGGCATGTGGTCTTACAATGCGAGCTGCCCTGGCATTCAGCTGTTTCCTCTCTTTAGATTCACTCTGTTTTAACTGGTCCAGCCTGTGTTTCTGGGTTTTCTGGTCAGAACTCACAGTCAGGAGAACAGTTACAAAAGCATTTGGATTTAGAGTCACCACTTCTAAATATGATTCAGATGTATGGATTGCAGGTTGTTCTCCCCCTCTGCTCCCTGCCCCCCACAACTCCCCTGCCAATTTTCCAGTTGTGTTCATCTTTTATACTACTTGATAAGGGTTTGCAGTTTGAGGGGACAGTGATTTCCTTCATTATCAATGGAACATGTAGATTTTTTGCACCCTTCTTTAATACAGTTCAAATAAAGCATATTTAAAGCCTTTAAAATCAGCTAAAATAATCAAGAACTGATTGGTCATGGCTTTAAAAATATTCAAGCACAACCAGATGCATCCTCTGAGATTCTCCGAATTACCTTCACTCTCAAAGTTGCTTGATGGATTAATCTGTGTACAGAAATCATCCCAGTTCAATGATTCATCTGGCAACTCCCGCTTTGAGCTTTGCAAGTTGGCTTTTGTGATGCCTCAGGATTTGGGGAAGGGATCAAATGCTTTTTGGGTTTTAAGCTTTGAGGTCGTGTGATTCAGGGAGGGATAATTAAAGAAAACGCAAGTTCCCAGGAAGCATCAGAGGAACCCAGAGAAACTGATAGAGGTGGAGGAGACCACGACCTGGCTGCCCCAGTACTCAGAGGAGGGAGCTCAGCTCATGAAACCCACCCAGGTGGGCCACCAGTGGTCTGGACCTGCTATCAGTAGGGACACGTGCAGAAGGGTGTAATGAGATTTGGCAACTCTAACATAAGCCATACTTGCATTTGAGTCCCTTTTCTGGCTGAATTGAAGTCAAATATATTTCAAAATTGCTTTTCAGTATTCACTGTATGACACTTCTCCTGTGAGAATTAATGGCTGTGTAACTTTTCTCCTAGGAAAAAAAAAAGATGACTGTAAACTTGCATACTCAGTACAGAGGTGCTACTGTCTAATCTTGGCCATTATCTCAAAAGCTCCATCAAAAGGCTTCCTTCCCTCCAAAGTGCCCATTTTTTACCAACAGCTTTGTAATGAAGGACTTCAGTGGGCTGTATTAAAGAACACTGCGTGCAGCTGGAAATGCCACTATTCATTTCTCCTTGAATTTATTACCTAAGCATAGGATATAAAATATTATAACAGTCATATATGCTGATTTCAAAGCTTTGTGGCTTTAATCAATGAATATGATAAATGAAAGGGTAAATTAAAGTAGTTAAATGACATGAACATGCATATAGAATGATAACACTGAGGGGAAGTCTCTAGATATATAACATGGGTCAAAAAATGCTCTTTGTAGACAAACAACAGGCCAACAGATACAGAGGAGTAAATAGTAAAATAAGGTGGTGTACAGTAATACAACCTAGTGATAGCTCTTGATAAGCATAGAATTCTAGAATGGTTTGGATGGGAGGGACCTTAAAGGTCATCCAGTTCCAACCTCCTGCTACTAGACCAGGTTGCTCAAAGCCCTGTCCAACCTGGCCTGGAACACTTCCAGGGATGGGGCACCCACAACTTCCCTGGGCAACCTGTTCCAATGTCTCAACATCCCCATAAGTGATGAATTTCTTCCTAATATCTAATCTAAATCTACTCTCTTTTACCTTAAAGCCATTCCTCCTTGTCCTATCAGTATGTGTCCTTGTAAAAAGTCCCTCTCTGGATTTCTTGTTGGCCCCTTTACTGCTCTGAGGTCTTCCTGGAGCCTTCTCTTCTTAAGGCTGAACAATCCCAACTCTTCCAGCCTGTCTTCATAGGAGAGGTGCTCCAGCCCGCTTATCATCTTCTTGGCCCCTCTCCAGACTTGCTCGAGCACGTCCATGTCCCTTTTGTGTTGGGGGCCCCAGAGCTGAACGCAGTACTGCAGGTGGTGTCTCATGAGAGCAGAGTAGAGGGGGAGAATCCCCTCCCTCGACCTGCTGGTCACGCTGTCTTTGGTGCAGCTGAGCACACGGTTGGCTTTCTGGCTGCAGGCTGAAAGCACACACTGCCAGCTCATGTGGAGCTTCTCAGCAACCAACCCCCTCAAGTCCTGCTCCTCAGAGCTGCTCTCAATCTAGCCTCAGCCCAGCCTGTAGTTGTGCTTGGGGTTTCCCCAGCCCAGGTGCAGGACCTTGCACTTGGCCTTGTTTTTAATCCTTTATGTTTGTATGTCCTGAAAATCTGTGTAAATATTCTTCTGAACGCTTATTTAATTTTCCAGTCTTCTCATTTCCTGTATGAGGTTACCAGCTAGTGTTTCACTTTGTATTTGCTGTTAAAAGTGAAGAAGCCTAACCCCTTGGTGCTTGGATGGAGGGAGGTCTGTGTGGCAAGAAGGAAATTACAACTAGCTAATTCTGAGAGATGTGGAGTTTCACTTCATGATTTTGTTTTCTTTCATCTGGTTAGATTTCACATCCTTATCTTGATGATCAACCTCATGACACAGGAAGCTAACGTACTTTAAAAATCATATCCTGTCATCTCCAGTTTCATCATAAATAACGAAAAATTATCATAAATATATTAAAGAAGTAAAATAAAGAAATACATTAGGTAAGAGAGAAATACAAAATGCACTTTTAAGGTCAGGCAGGACATTACGTCACAGCGTGGCTCTGTCAGGACAGCTTCAGGTTCTTTTTGCTTCACCTCTGTCTTTTTGTGTTGCTATTAGCTGTGTCCACATTTCCTTCTTCAACTGTAAGTTTAGCTGGCAGGTGTTTTTCTCATGATTATTTCTAGCTCACCTATATTACATTCATATAGTACATGTAGGGCTTACCAATGTTTAGACTATAGTTTAAAATAGTTACTGTAGTGTTGATAAAGGTTGAGAAGATGACATTAAATACTTAAGCTGAAGGATACATATCTCCATATACAGAGCAAAGCAGCTGTCACAAGTCCAAATGGGACTTCGGAAAGATTTCTCAGTCTTCATGTTACAAACAGGGTGGCTTATTTTATCTGGAGATAGCAGCTGAAGAGAAGGATTTTCTTGTTGCCTTTTTCAGATGACATTCAGAAGAACCAAGTAAAGTAGAACTGAGGAGTAAATTGCTTTTTTTGACATTAAAGAAAATGTACTCCTCCACTGGGATGAAAGCAAGACCTTTCTGAAGGTTTGCATGATGATTTGGGGTGGGAAAAGGTGTGAATGGAGACAGAATATTCAGCCCTTTGACTATCTCACTCAAATTTGGGGTATGTTCATTGCTTTCTCTCACTGCAGCTGCTGCACTTTGACTAATTAAATCACTTTATGCTTAATAAGATCAGCTCTTCTGTGATCCACATGAGTGGCTGGGACCATGGCTGGTCTTTCACCAGATATCTGAGATCCAAATGGACTTTTCAAAACTGATGTGTAAACTTGCATAGGAACATTAATGTTGTCATAACACTCAAAACCATTCTGCTGTATCTTTGATGAGGCTTGTGGGGTGCTACAAAATATTTGAGGACACAACTTGGAAAGTTTTTGTATAATTTAGAATATTTTGCTAAAAATAAGGCTATTTTTCATCTTTTTGGGATGTTTTTGCTCTACAGCATCAGTTCTTTCAATCAGTGTGGCTTTTGCCTTTCCAGTAAGTGTGCTTGCCTATACTGTAGTGAGGATTTTCAGTCTGTAGGAGCTACATTCATTCTGAAACACCATGATTAGCATGCTAAAATCCTAATTGTGATTTCAGTCTGTGTATCTCTTATCACCTCCGTGCCTTGTGCTGATTCTCCTTTTCTTATATATTACCAAGCATGGGGTAGTGCAGAAGAGCCACTGGGTTGTGCCCACCACCCTAGCCTATCTTAGGAGCTGTGAAGATAACTAATTTCATGGGTGTAAGGTTGTATTCAGGCTCCAGCTTCAAAGTTAAGCAGCAGAAAAATTCCCACCTGCACCAGTAATATTGTAGCTGGTTTGGAAAGCACTTGGAAATTGTCACAGATAAATGATACTGTGATTCTTTGTGTTTGTACAGTGCACTCATGTCTTAGATTGTGAAACCTAAAGCTGCTGGTCGTAGTAGAGGGAAGTTCCTTGTCATCTGTGTTGTGCTGCTTTGAACAGCTTTAATACAGGCATTATGTGCTGCAAAGCAAATAGTTAAACCTGCTGAATGTTGGTTTGATGGTCTTGGAGGGAACTTGCACAGCAAAACTGTATTTGCTATAAATACAGTGTATTATTGCAGGGTTGTATCCTGTTTGGAAATGACCTCATCTAGCTTCTGTTAGTGGTTAGCAGCTTCATACCGCATGATCTATGCATAATAGGATAGTACATTACTCTCAGGGAAACATCTGAGCTATGAAGTTGATGCTTCTCAGACCCAGTGCATTATACTTTAATTCATTCTCAGTTTGGATAATAATATGACAGGACTCCATTCTACAAAAGTAAACTGTGTGTCCTTCTATTCAGGGGATCATTTCCAGAGGTACTGTAGTCATGCTACAAGCCCTGGGCAAACTATCTTTTCCTGAGGTCCAGTTTCCAAGCTCTCCTCATCTCCTCAGATTCAAGCAGATGGATTGACTGTCATTTTCTTAACTGCCACCCTCTTTGGGTTGGGACTATTTGCTTATTTTTTGAAGATAGAAATTTTTCTAACCTTGTTTTTTGGAGTTGATGGCCATGGCTTTTCTTACCAACCTTCTGAAATATCTTACAAACAGCAGCTCTTAAAATGTGCTGGGAACTCAGGTGGTAGCTTTTCGTCATGTGATAAGATGATCTTGCCCTCTCTTAGCCTTTCTCTGAGTCCTGTCCATAATCCTCTGTGTGATGATATTACTTATACACCCTGTAGTAGAAAGTTGCTCATCATTAACCAGAAACTGTGTGAGCAATGAACAGTAATCACTGCAGTCCCTACCCGCAGCAAATAATTCCCAGGCAGGTATTACCAGAAATGCTATAAAAAATGCTATTGCAGGAAACCTGTGCTACAAAGATCATTCGTAGAAAGGGAAATTGTTCTTTGTCATGCTCATTTATTTTATTTTTATTTGATAGACATCCCCTAACTGCGGTGTTGAGAGGTTGGCAGAATGATTCCTTAACTGCAGGAGCATCTAACTGATGATTCACAGCTGCATTCACCCGAAATCCTTTGGTTGCTGGCAGTGTGCAATAGCTTTCTTTGAAGTACCAGTACAAGAGATGGAAATTCCCGATGTATTCAGATGGTTAAGACACCACAGATTTTTAAAATAGCAGCCTTTTCTTTCAGCAGCCTCCTTCTGGTTTGGGGTTGTGTATTTTCATTTTTACCTGCTTTTGTTTTAAAAGAACTAATTTTTTTTAATTTATTTTTTTTTAAATCAAAGAGCATGAATAAAGGAAAGCAGAAGGAAAACAACAGTCTAGATATGTTTGAAAGAAACAGACGCCAAGGGGAGAAGGGGATGACTTGGAAGGATAACAAAATTGGATAAAATGTAATTTGCATTTCCTAGCATGAAATCTATTCCACTGAGAGTAGCAGTGTCCAGTGGAAATAGGAAGTGGTGAAAGCACCATCTTTTGAGACTGTTAAAATAAAATATAAGACATTTTAAAATAATTTTTAGCCTTATCCACCTCCTGCTGCTATTTGTAGCATCACAAGAAGGAAGACCCTTCACTGATACCTGTACAGAGATTTTTGTCCCAGGAAAATGCTATGTAAGGTGAACAAGAAACAGCTACAAAACAGTTTTGGTGCTGCCTTCACCTGAGCCAGTTTTCCACCAAATAGATGAAAAAGCAAGGAAATATTACTGTGAGATCACATCAAAGTAAATGTAGGTTCTATTAATTTACCATACTAATTTCCTTCCAGTGGTTGTCTTCCTACCTGCCCTACTCTTTAACCAAAGTCAGCCTGTGGTTTTTGAAGATTTGAGGAAGTATTCATGGTCCCTGCTGTCTTGTAGGAGGGAACTACAAAGTATAGCAAGTTGTTCGCGACTTACATTGAGAAGAGGCATTTGACCAAAGCTGCAATTATTGAAGATGGTAGGCAAGAGCCAGGCAAGGCTACCTTCCTACCTATGGGCCTTTACATGATCATCTCTTATAAATACAGCCATAGTTGAATGCCAGATTGCTTTAATATCAATTATAGTTACCTGCAGAAAGAATTCTGGGACTGTATGGAAAATAATATTAACTGAACACAGAATCTTTAACGGAACTGTAGGCAGCTCTCCAGCTCAGTAACATGTACATAGATGTGAGAGCTGCAGGAAACAGATGAATCCAGGGTGGATTACTTCTGAGTTTTGGTAGTCAGCTGATGTGTGTTATGTCAGAATCAGCATTTCTTTAATTAAAACCC
The DNA here is from genome assembly GCF_963264785.1 of Psittacula echo. Classification (NCBI taxonomy): domain Eukaryota; kingdom Metazoa; phylum Chordata; class Aves; order Psittaciformes; family Psittacidae; genus Psittacula; species Psittacula echo. Next base: position 25,659,132 of record NC_137740.1, on the reverse strand, counting down.
GTGCTCTGTGAGCTCAGCCTTCTGGATTCTGTTTTAACCTTGTTCTTCTATGTCTTTGGGCCTCAGCCTATTGTGAAATGTCAGCCAAAAAGCTTAGATTACTCTCAGTGTTTTAGCTCACTTTGGTAAAAGCGCTTTGTCCACAGTCAATCCCTTCACTCCTATTAAAAATAAAAGTAATAAATTTCTCATAAGAAAAGCCCATATGGGAGAAAGACATTTAGTGGATTGCAATAGGGGCACTCAGTTTGTTTTCAAGAATGATGTACTCGTTTTTTACACATCATGAAACATACTGCTTGCAGTTCCTTGGCTCTCCAAACAGTTTAATACAATAACGCTGTTGCTGTGTGCAAAAATCACAATTTGCAGCATTAGCCAAGGCACAGAAGGGAACTGTGAACCATTGGTGTCCCAGTAGAGCAAACCACCCCATCAGTTCTGGGAGGTGGAAAATTCTCACTCTCTGAAGTCCCACCAGAGCTGGAGAAACATTTCCCTGCTCTTCCCAAACACAGACTTTTCTATGCAGTTGCACAAGCAGACAGAAATGAGCTGTGCTGACACTTATATGAAGACTTAACTGTCACTGTTGCATTTGTTAAGGGGGTAAATGATATGCTGTCTGTCTTCAAACACCTATTGGTATTCCTGTTGTTTGATGACCATTTTCATGCTGCAGTAGTGAGTTTGAATAGCTTCATTCATGACAGTTATTGTTCAGAGGGGCACACAATTTAAATATTGATACAGTTATTGATATATCCATTCAATATGGATATTGAAATACTTTTTAACAGTTAGCATGGCAGGTTAGTATATGTAATGTTAAAGAGGCATGTGTTGCAATTAAGAAAAATAATGAACTAAGCGGTTAAACATCAGCTTTTGAGCTTTTTGTCACAAAGTACAGCAAGAGACCCAATTCAGCAGTCTGCAGTATATACAGATACAGAATCTGAACTGAAATATTTGACTACAGATTTCATATTATTTGGATTTGCTGAAAATCCACCATTTTAGCTAGATGCAGTGATTTCTGTGGCACTCATCCTCTCTGGTAATGAGGTGTATTTATAGAAATTTTTGCACAAAGGTCTTAGTGTTTTGACTGATCTAAGACCAGTCAATCTATGCCTGTAGACAAGACCAAATTCACCAGGGCAGTTAGTTTCCACTGCTGCCTGTAGACACACAGAGGAAATCTTAGTGAGTCAGAAAAATTATTCAGATAGCCTTTCCCAAGGGGCTTTTAAGCAATGTGCCAGTGACACGTCCATCTTCAAACAAAGTTGCAGCTGTCCTGCCGTGGGTGGGAGAGCAGATAGGAATTTGGGACTGAAGATTTCCTCGTTGCTTGCCTGTACAACCAAACATTCACCTGCCAAGTGACAGAGGAGGAGTCACAGCTCATTGCCTGAAGCACCCTGTTAGGAGACTGCAAATCTCACAGCAGCCAAAAAAACGGATACAGGTGAAATTAGCAATGAGGAACTCTAAGTTAACACTTCTGCATCAGGTGCAAGTGTGCTCAGTGGGCGTCAAACAGTCTGTCTTCTGTGTATCATTTTGTTAAGGTTTGAGATTTTTTTGGGTTTTTTTTTTTTTTTTTAAGAGAGATTTAAACTGTTTATCCACTGCATGCTGTAGCTTTCTGCAGTCCTGAACAAACTGAGCTATGTCTTTGAGAGACTTGCGAATTTGGGTAGATTTGTGAAGTCATGGTGCTTCCAGATGTCCTTTGGTGTTTTAAAGCAGAGCTTTATAGTGGTTATTCTGTTATGTTTATAAAAGGAATCTATGGCTAGCAATATCTTATCTGTTATTAAAATTAGGCTCCACACTTGGATGTCTAAAGATAGAGTCTCTAGGTGGGTTTTCTTATGTTAAAATTAAACAAATCAAAGAGAGTTTTGTTTTACTCTCCACAAATAAGCTGATGTTATATTCATTAGCAGTTGGAGAAGATGCTTGGTAATTTTGCAAGTGCAGACTAGCCTGGATTAAGCACATAACATCAGTCTGGGTACCTATAAAGCCTCACTGGCCTTTTGCTGGGGGACATTCAGTAAATTTTATGGCTTTGTATGGGAGTTGGTTAAGGATGACCGACAAGCACCACTGCACCAAGCTCCTCTAACATGTTCCATTTTCTACAAGCAGCGGGGACAGATGCGTCACTCATGGTAGGTGCCAGCCAGATTTGTTGAAGGAGAAACCCTTGCAAGGGCATTAAGGAGAGTGAAGCACACGTCATCTTCTGATGAACAATCGTTCCTGATACCACTGGGGTTTACCACCTGCCCTGTTTGCAGCTGCAGCGTTTGCTTCCATCTCCCACGCACCATCCTGTCTCCTACATGCAAGCGGTACTATCCCAACAGCTTATTCATTGTTGTCCTTGCTTTTCTATGGCATAACAGAGCTGGCTGCCAAGCCAGCCGTGGTCCTCTAGCCTTTTCATAAACTGCTAGATCTGATTTACAGAAGCTCTGTCTCTTCCCTGCTGAAATCTTAGAGACGTGCACCACAGCTCCTTTCAGCTTGGGTACAATTCTTTCTTCTTGAGCTGTATCCCATGAATGTGCCTCTGTCTTGTGTGCCTCACTAACAGCTTCTGCACAGCTCAATGCTGGATGGATCTAGTTGTTCAGTGCCTTATCACTGATGCAATCTTTTCCTCTTATGGAAAGTGGGAATGAAATTGCCTAAATTAAGCAATTGTAGAAGCCTTGAAGGATAAAGCTTCCTTTCTACTTTGGGCTGTTTTTATAGTAAGGCTGCCATAATTGTGTTTTTCCTCCATGTTTACTGTCATAGGAAAGAATGCATAATCATTTTATGGTATTTGCAGCTTGATATTTTTCCCATGAACTATTCAAATAAATTGCTTTTGGCTTTTAGCACCTTCTTCCCACTTCTGTATTGAATTAGGACAGTCAGAACAGTGAGAAAATATTCTCTTGACCATGAAGTTAAATGAGTTTGACGATCTTAGAGGGCAGACTCTTGTCAGCACTGGTGCATCATCATCTCAGCAGGTCGAAGATCCAGCCCTTTGGATGGTCTGTTGTTTTGGTTAGGAGCACAGCTGTGAAGAAGGAAAACATGTGAGTCATGATCGGAGAGCTGCAAGAGCTGCAGTTTTCCCTTTCTCCAGCCAAGCCTGGCCCTCTTCTTGTCAAAATATTCAGAGTTTAATTCTGGGAGGACAGAAGCTTTCATATGCAGTGCTCCACCAGTTTCTCAGATGAAATACTCCATTCTTTCAATAAAGCAGCCATCTCTTGGCAGTAAACAACCTGACTTAAACTCTTTTACTGACATTTTAGCATCCTTGTTTGTGGCTTGCTGTTAAAAGTGATATAAATCATGGCGGTAGCAATGAATGTATGGTTAGGATTTTACCTGGCTGTTTTTCTCTCTTTTGATCATCGTGTGAGCTTGAAGAAATTGTGTGATCTCTCTGGATCTCCAAATATCTGCAAATCGGGGATGGTATCTAGAGAGTGGCACTGAGAGAGTGTTTACTGCACCACACTATCTATAACTTACCTTCCTGAAGTAATTATTACGCTCAGGGGAAACTCTGAAAGGGCAAATTCTGACATTTGGGCTCTTAGCAGATCCAAAACCTCATTGCCTACCATTTAGATAAAATCTATTCAGTGCTGTTTTCAAGCAGCAGCCAGGGTAAAGCACTGATGAAATTAACTGTATGTTTCAGTAGCTTTCGTTTTTGTGTGAAGCATGTGGTAGTTGACATATCAGGCATTACTGCAATTTTAATCCTTTGTGCTTCTCATAATTTGTATAATGCCTGTATTGTCCTTGGTATGTCCTATAAAGCTCCTCTCTGCAAAAGTTTCATGAACAAATCAGAAATGTCTTGCTTGACAGGCAGAACTTGAGAATTTACTCTCTGACTCTTCACATAACAATAGTTTTTACACATCAGTATCTTTTAAAGTATCATACTTACCTTTCATTCCTCCTTTCTTCCTAACATGTACACAACAGGATTTCAGCTGATCAAGGCTGCAAGAATATAACCTTGAAGAGTGGAGAGTAAATCATTGTGGCTTTGTTTTTCCCTTCAGATAATCCTCACAATAATCCTGAAGCTCAGTTCCACAGCAGAGACACAGCACTTGAATTCCTGAAGTGTTTCAGTGGTGGTTTTTCTTACTCAGGTTTGTCAGGCAGCCTGATTGCACTAGGAAGCTTTTCCACATTTTGAGACAAAGGGACTGTTTCTCCCCAGATCATGACAAACTAGTCCTGCTGTATAACTGCAGTTGCAGTCTTAGTTAGCTGTGGGTTTGTGCACTCTCCTGTGAAGGAGAATGTTGGCTGCAACTCTCTTGAAAGCCATTAGCAGTTTGGAAAGAACAAATTGTCTGTGATGTGATTTCTGTTGCACAACTGGTTAACCGGAGTTTGTAAGAGCAAACTAGCTCAGCCACTTCTCAGGTTTTTCCGTGCTGTGGTCTCATTTGTACAAGAGTGTCCCCAGGCTATCATGCTGTTCTTGGGAAAAACTACCATCTAGCAGCAGTAGCTGTGGACGATAACCAGATACTCTGGAACTGTGGTTAAACATTCTTGAAATATTTAGGGAAAGCATCATGATTTTGTCAAAAGTTTTTGTGCTTAATTGGTATGAGCACAGTGCTTACTTTGTTCATGAAAAATCATCTTTATCATCAGTTCCTGAGTAAAACAAAGAAAATAAAAGATTACTGGGGAGTGTCAACTCAGGGTTTAGAAATTCATCAAGCACTTACAACATGCCACAATCAGCTGACTATGATTATCTTAAATTCTTAATTCTTATCTTAAAGAAGCAGAAGCTCCCAACTCTTGGTCCTGATATGGGCTGTTGAATTCTTCCCATGTACCATCTTACATTGCTCATACGTATAAAGGCAAGGGATGAGCTTTCACATGTTAAAGTCTGCCTTATCGAAGTCTACCACAGACAAGGTTTCCTGCCATAAAACTCTTACCTTCTCATGTGCTCCATATTAACATTTGCATATTAACATTTGCTGGTTTTGGTTTAACTTATCAACTTAAATGGGGTGGTAGTTCATACTTGCAGTGTGATAGTTAATGTTGCACTCCTAAATCTTAATGAAAGCCCAAGATCTTCAGACATTCAGGTTTAATAAATAATTTAAAAATATTAGTTAGATGCACATGAAACAGAAAAATGGATCAAAAAAGGATGGTAATTTTGTAAAAATTATTTATGGGTAAATCCTTTATGTTACTTTGTGTTTTCTCTAGATTTTCTCAACCAGACAACGTATGAAGTTGAGGCGTTCTTAGAAGCCGTTCAATTCTTCCGGCAGGAGAAAGGCCACTATGGGATGTGGGAAATGATAACTGGCAATGAAAAAGAGGTAAAAGAATATCTTCCTGATATTTCATTGGCTTTGGATATGTCAGTTTTGAGGATAATGAAGGTTGTAAAGCTGCTCGGGAAAAAATGGCATTTTAAAAAAGAAAATCTGGTAGGTAGAAATGCCCGAGATTTCAAGATACTTCTTACTGATATGTAAAGTGATAATTCTTTTTTAATAAAATCCATTTTGAGTTTTTGCTAGAAAGTGAAAGAAAGTATGCTATGAACTAAAATTCTTGCTTTGTACTAGAATGTAGTGATGATCACATTTCCACAAAAAGCTCATGCATCTACTTTAATTTTATGCCATGGGGTCAACTGGTGAGTAAATGCTGTGTCTAAAGCAAAGCACTTGCTAATATGTCTCTATCACATTTGGTGCTGTTTACAGTTTTAGTAAATTAGTGGCAGCAAAAGCAATACACACAAAACTCAGAACCCATGGTCTGTACACAGTAGATACTCTCTGTCAGCTGCATTGGGCTGTGTTCTGTTTTTCTATCTTTCATGAGAGCTATTTTGCAGATAAGAGATTTTTTTTTTTCTTCTGTTGCTATTACCTTTGTTATTTAACACAATACTTTCCTGCTCCTTGTCCTGTAATGCCTCCAGATGCCATCATAGGAGATCAGGTTTCATGAAGAACAGAATAGCAGCTAAACAAAAATTCTGAAGAACCTCTTCATTTTGCTTTTCCCTGTAGTTTGGGACTGGAGCTTTTAGTCCTGAGTGGATAAACTGGTATACCTACTTATTGTGCCAGACTTCTGAAACAAAGTCTTGCATAGTAACAGTCACACAAACACCAGAAATTTGTGTACTTCAGTTCTTTAGAAATGAGGTCCTAAGCTCAAGGTCTGGGTCCATATTTGGGCACCTGAGCGAGTAGCTTTGGAGCACTGGTGGTAGCTAAAGTAATTCCACTGATCTCTCTGGCATCACTCCAGATGTCTTTTAGTGCAATTGAGCCATTATTTGGGCCCTGATTTACAATTATTTTCCTAAGCACTGAGCACTCAGCAGCAAATATTTACTTTAGTACCAGCTGCTGGGTGTTTTCCTTCATGAAATCTGGCTTCCCTTTGGGAAAATGGGAAAAAGCTTGATGCAGAGTTTATAATCTGGAGGTTTGTTTTAAGAAATCAGATTACTCTTTTAGGAGAAGTCTACCTTTGAAATGCTGAAGAATGTGGAAACTGGGGAAGAAACTATAAACAGGGTCTTTCCCAGTGCCAGGGATTGAGGTTTACTGCTAAAATCTGATAATTCCTTAGTATAAGGAGTTCCATCCTTCCAGTGGAGGGAGTGAGAGTTTTCCTTTTGTCCCCTCCTCCCTCAAGTTACGTAGCTGTTATAATGCTAGTTTCATTTTATATTTTATATTTTATATTTTATATTGCTTGCCAACTACTTACTCATAGCCCATACACCTCAAGAGAACTGTAATCAGAAGACATCCAGACTAGTTACGCCATTATCTTCTTAGTAATAATTCATTCTGCAACTATGGTTTGTTCTCATGCCTGCTTTGACAAATATAATAATTATTTTAGGCAAATATCCAAGCTAAGTGAGTGGTTTGGAATGAGCAAGCTACAGTTTGTTGCTGTAAAAATCTCTGCAGATTGCCAATAAATATATTCCCTAACATTAATTTATAAAGACAGAGTCTCTACAGTATTAGCTCATGCAGTTCTACCTATGTACTGCAACATGGATGTAATACTAGCAAGTACCCAGTCACTTGGCTGAAGACCTACTGATTTTTTTTTTTTGTGTGTCGTAAAAGTTCCTTTTCCTGGTTTTGTTTTTGTTCTTTTTCATTTTTAAGGTTTCATTATTAATAAAGGATAAATACAGTAGTAGATATTATTTCTGTAGGTTAAGTGCTGAAATACTGGGTTAAACCCATGAAATTATTGACAGCGCTTGTTTTAAGCAGCAGCAGAAAGCTTTTTTTAGTGAGAGCACTAAAACACCCTCATTTTGTACTAATATAACTTCATTGGTCAGTACTACATGAATGCAGAAGTAACATACTGGTAAATCAAGAATAGCGGAATAAGGGATTAAAAAGCCCCAAAATTCTACAGTGCACCTTTCAGTACAGAAATATAAAGCCAATCCAGCATTCCTAAAAACGTGTCAAATTTTTCAGAATATGTTTGATCCATTGTCACGTTTATTATTTTTTCTGTGGTGCTCCAGTTTGGGTTATTCTTGAGATTATTTTTAACTGACCTATTAGTTTAGGACCTGAAATAGTCCTTTGGTTTTGACAGGTATTTGAATCAGCACAGCTGAATCCAAAGTGGTACTGTGGCATAATCGATAAGTACTTAAGTTACATGAAACAATAATAATAGGGTATGGCATGTTATAGGTATATTAGATGTATGTTAATGAGTAGGGTATTGTGTGTTACATTTCTATAGGGGATCTCTTACACCCAGGAGGTACTCGATTTTACACTACATGGCATGCAGTCAAAGCTTTTTCTTACTTACTTTTGCTGTCTAAATTCCTGACATTTCCCTGTCGTGTTGTTAGTGCATGCCTAAAACCCACTCAAGAAGCTGTAGTATGCGAGGTTGAATGTCAGGAAGCACTGGCATGATGAAATGTAAAGTTGAGCGCTGCTTTTGCATTTTGCATTGGCTTAGCCAGTAGCTGGGTGCCTCAGGGCTGTGGTCCTTGAATGAGGACTATGCTGGGCTGTTGCTGAAGCAAGGACAAGAGCTGGGTTCAAATATGCATCACTTAGCAAAACCTCTGTTCAAGCCCCACTGGAGAAAAAGGAAGACTATGTACTGTCTGTGACACTTTACTGAAACCATTGAGGAAGGTAGTAATCCTTTAAATCTTTTACCCAGTAAATGAGAAATCTACAGAAACTTAAGATGCATTTTGTGCTCCTTTTATAGGGTTACTATGTCTCTCTGTGATTTGCAGGATAGACACTGCACTTCAAGCTTTCAAGAATCTGTGGGCAACCTCGTATCTGTGCACAGTTGGGACAGATAAAAAGCATTGATGAAAGGGCTGTGTGCTGTTCTGCATAGCACATGAACCATAGTATTGCCTCTGTCATCATAAATTGGCAGCTGTATATCTGTAACTCTGGGCCACTACAAACATACCTGGGCAAAAAACAAACCAGAAAATGAACATGTCCAGAAATAAAAATGTCCCTTTCTCCTCTGAATTACGAGGATGAGTAATGTCTGAACCAAATACGAGACTGAGGTCTTTAGTTCAAAATTGAGATGCTTTAAGCAGAGAAATTCAAGAATCCCGCATATATCCTGAGCACTGATAGATGCCTCCATAGGAAACATGTTCAGAGACCTGAGGTCACAAAGAAATAGCAATTGGACAGGTCCTATGATGAACTCCTTACCTCTGCTTGCATAGTTTGCCTTATTGGCCAACTTGCTGCTGAAAGTGTAGGAGAAAGAGAGGTCTCACAGCTTTCTCAGGCCACAGGACATACAGTGTCCATAAATAAAAAATGGAGAGGAAAGCCTAGACTCCCGAAATCAGATCTCTGCCTATAACTCTGTGCATTTATTGACAGTTTGGTGCATCTGAGCAGGATGGGCAAGGAAGAAACTGTAGTTCAAATCTACGGAGACAAGGTTCAAAGCCCGATACAGTGTGTAATTCTGAAGAAAACTTCTGAAATGGGTACCAGTGAATGAAACCAGGCATCCATCTCACACCATTAAATTCTTTCTGTACTGAAGAAAGAATTTGATCCTTCTTCTGTACAAAGTTGGGTGATGCTATAAAGAGAACCACAGAACCATAGAACAGTTTAGTTAAAAGGGGATCTCTGTAGGTTATCTGGACCAATCCCACACTTAAAGCAGAGCCAACTTTAGGGGCTTTGTGCAGTTTAGTTCTGAAGATATCCAAAGCTGGAGGTGGCATGACTTGTTCCCATGATTGCCCTCATGCTGAAAGATATTTCTTAATACCTGACTACTATTTCCCTTGTTACTACTTGTAACTGTTACCTTCTTCCTTTCCCTGGCCATTTCCAAGAAAAGTCTGGTTGTGCCTGCCTAACATCCTCCATATTGAAGTTGTGGACAGCAGTAAGATCTCTCCTGAGTCTTATCTTCTTAAGGCTAAGCAAACCCAGTTCCCTTTGTCTCTCCTTACATGTCATGTGCTCCATCCCCCGATCATCCTGGTGGGTTCTGCTGAATCCACTCCAGTGTGTCAAGTTCTGTTTTTTACTGGGGAGCCCCAAACTGGACACCACTCCAGATGCGGTCTGACAAGTGCTGAATAGAGGAGAACGTTCTCCCTCAACCTGCTGTTGCCTTTTGCTGCAAGGCCACTCTGCAGACCAATGATGAATATCTTTTCCACCAGGATGCCCAAGTAATTTTCTGCAAAATTGCTTTCCAGCCAGTTGTCACCAGGCTAAACTGATGTTCAGGGTTGTTCCATCCCAGATGTTGGACTATGCTTTTGCTAAACTTTAGGAGGTTTTTGTCCACCCATTTCTTCAGCCCATCTAGGTCCCTTTGAATAGCAGCCTTGCTTGTCAGTGTATTGACCACTCCCCCAAATTGGTATCATCTGTATTCCCAGTCTGATGTATTTTCTTTCTAATTGGAACCATCTGCAAGACTGAATTGCCAGTTAGATGCTGGGATCAGAAAGGGTGGTGCTTCTTTTCTACAACCACTGGACCCTGTTTCAAAGTGAAAATGTTCTTGAGGGAGGAAAGTACTAAGTGTCAATTCAGAAAAATACAGCAATGATAGACCAACCATATACTTACAGAAATGATAAAAAAATGGGGCAATGACACTTTTTCCTCAGTTTCTTTACATTCCTTCATGAACACTCCATGTGTCCCTCTGACACTTTTCTCTGCCTTTCTGCTGTGGTGCACCTTTATCACAGAGTATCTTCTTAGGTTTTCATTCAAGAATCTGGAGGTGTTGAGAGGAAACTTTAATGTGTATGAACCCTACAATGTGAAAGTTTTATTGGTTTTAGACTAGTAGAGTTATCTTTCAGTGACAAAAGAAAGTGCTTGAAATTTTTTTCTTGAACTCCAACAGCTAGCTATTTATTTTACCTCTTTTTTATATCAGGCTGGAGCTAATGAATCTTTTGGATCATGTTACAGATTTAAGAAATCAGAGTAATTTGATTCACAGGTTACCCACATTTCTGGTTCCCATTTCTGTCCTATACCCTGTTTTTCCTAGGATCTTGTTTTCTTGTTTGAATTGTGAAGTTGGTGCTCACCTAAAAAAGTGATGGAGATTCACATTGGGACAGTCACATCTTTCTTTTCTTGCACAATTATCTTCCTATCAATCAGAGCATCCTTTGGTTTATGACTTGTTAGAACAATTTATCCTCGATGATACCTCCTCTGGGAGGGTGTGAGTATCCCAGAACAAGGTCAGCGTGGGGAAGCAGCAAACCAACTTTTTTATCCAGTTGCTCAGTTGATATCAATCATTTTATCTCTACTGATTTGCACATGGCAATTTTATAATAGCATGCAGTAAATTTTAATAGGCATCTTATTTCATCTGTTGTCAGTTTTTGCATGGTCTCTCAAAGTCTTTAAATGAGAAATGCTTCAGATGAAATTCCTGGATTTTCCCACAGGCATACCTAATATTTTTAAATCCAGTGTTCCTGGAAACCTGGGATAGTCATTGTATTTATTTGAGGTTGCCTGTGTTTGCGCATCACAATGTGATGTGAGTGCTCAGTTTTCTGATGAAGAACAGTATGTGAATGTGTAATTTTAATCATCTGACGATATAGATCCTGAGCAACCTTGTGATGGAGGAACTCCTGCCTAACCTTCAAACAATGATCCTGCCTAAAATGAAAGGAAAGAGGAATGATAGGAAGCGGACCTGGTTTGGTGTAAGTACTGGTATTTACAGAGTTTTTTCTCATAAAACCTTGTTGTCTGTGTGTGCTGATTCTAACCTATGCTTCTTAATTTAATTTGGGTTTAGATCGTAGAAGAAACTTACGGCTTAGTTCAGCAGCAAGTGTCAGAAGGATTAAGTACCTTGAAAGAAGAATGCAGAGATTTTGCAAAAACTCTTGAAGGAACGATTCGTTCAGACATGGATCAGATTCTGAACTCCAAGAACTTCTTAGCTGGAAAAATCAAAGGTTAGTGGAGGAACAGCTGTGTTTTGCAGCAATTTTTTTGTTTCTCATTGTGTTGCTCAAATTACCAGATGTCATTGTTCTGAAATTCTCATGTGTTTTGAAAAATCCAGCTGGAGACACTAATTTTCAGAAAACAAATGCTTTGAACCTCTGCTGCCTTTGATGAGAACTGATACCTGTGGCCACTGTGTCTTTGAAAATACTAGGTCTTCTCAAATGGAGGTAGACCTGATGGGTTTTGTGTATTATGATTAGAGTTGCTTGTTCTGCTTTCATTTTTATTTGGACAGCCTTATGCAATGAAGATAAGAGGTCACATGAGCATAATTAAAAGTGTAGTGGTTTTGACCTGATACCTTGGAATGTGCCACAAAACCAGGTTCTGGTTATGTGAGAAATTCAGAAGTTATGAAAGAGTACTTAAGCCAAAGGGCTTCTTAGATCGTTTTACACTAATGTGAAGTAATTATAATTTTGCTATGAATATAAAAATGAATGTAAAAAGCAGGCAAAACATTAGTTGATGTTGCTTAAGCTAGCAAACAAATAACTGATAATTTAGGAGCTGTTTTGGTAAAACTCAGGATGTTCTGTTGACATCCTCACATACCAGATTAGGATGCTTTTGGTGAACTATAGAGTACCAAGTTTGGATGCTTTCTTATACAGTCTCCGTGGCCATGCTCTTGTCTGAATCTCCCAGTATGTATCAATACTTAGAGCTGCCCTTTCCTGTGCTCTCGCAGGTCCCCTAAGCTGCTAGCATTTGATTAGGTGGGACATGGGAAAGGTGTTTTATTGTCACTCATAGAACTATAAAGTCTCCTTTCATCATCTTAATCTTTGTGGAGGTGTGACTCTGGGGAAAAGCAAGGAGTCATTTAATTCATTGTAAAGTCAATCAGTTCAGATTACTTTTTCGCTATATCTCTTAGTAGCCTAAATGCAACCATTGTATTGTCTGACACTCTAGCCACTGTTTCTGAGCCTGCCCAGAAGTGCTGCACAGAAAATATCCAGCCATTTCTCACTTCCATATTAGAGGAGCTCATGGGTCCGGTGAGTTCCGGATTCACTGAAGTCCGCTCACTTTTTGATAAAGAAGTTAATGAGATCATCCAGGACTTCCAGAAGACAAATGATATCACAAAGCTAAAGGAGGTAAGACAAAAAAGTATATTTGGAGCCTTTTATATTAGCACAAGGACCTTCTAGCTAGAATTTGATTGACAGCAGTGTTTGCTTTCCCAGGTGGTAGTATGTTAGCTCTTGGGTTTTTTGTTTAGGAAGTCTTGTGGTATTCGTGCAACTGCAGCACAGATATCAGAATTTGGTTTAGGGCCACTGTTAAATTCTCTATTAAAAATTCACCTCTGGTGTCTTTCTCTTGAAACCTGTTCTTCCTCCACTGGAATGCAGAACATGGATCAGCTTATGAACCTGCCATTCAACTCTGTGAAAATGGAACCCTGCTATCTGAAAGTGAATCTCCTTCAGGAGCTCCTTCAAGACCTCAAGAGTCGCTTCAAGGTCTATCACATTGATTTTGTGATTCAGAGGACACAGAACTTTATGCAAGAGGTACTGTAACATCCAGTTTTTCCTCCTGGGAGAACAGGTTAGGTTTGTTCTTCTAACATGCTTCAAAGTAACCTTTATAAAAAGCTGTGCAAGAGTCCCAGAATATCTCTTGATCAAAGTACAGATAACAAAGCCTAAAAAAATCACAGCTAGAGGGTGTCTGACATTTACGTTTGTGAGGATGCATGTGTCTTTCAGCAAGGCACAAAAGTTTTGAATGGATCATCTCTTCTCCTGATCTTTCATGTTCTGAATTCTCAGCACCCAAGAAAGTTGTGCTTGTATCCAGTGGAGTGCTAAAATCTACCCGATTTCCATTCTCAAGGATTCAGGAAGGGTCTTAAATGTATTTTACCAAAATGGAATGTCTCTTCTTGGTAGCTTATTTTCTCATTAATATAAAGTAAGGCAATTAATATTAGAAACTGGCAATTACTTGGACACAGATGACGTCTCAGGATGTAGCTACATTTAGGTGCTTTAAACAAACTTCACTTCTCGTTGGAATGGTTGAAGTGTCTACATCATTTCAGATAGAAAATTAACTCCTGTTTTCACCATCTAGTGTGTATTAGTACAGGCTATAATTTTGCTTTGCATTTGTTTCTTCTGGATGCCTGGCCAGAAATCTATTGAGAGCTGGCTAGCAGACTTACTTCGATTGCCAGATCACAAGACAAATTTGGCCTTCTACCTCTAAGTTGAATCTTGTGATTTTAATATGCAGTTGAGAAGCTAAATAATCTAGTTGGTAATCTTATGAAATGGAGCTGGTCCAGTTCTATGGAATGGGAGTTGTCAATATGGAAAGGAAGTCTCTAGCACAGTGCTGGGATAGGGTTTTCCTAAAAGCAGATCTTTTAAGTATAGCCATGATCAGCAGCCAAAGAATTATTTAGAAATAAAGTTCTGATTTCATGTCTGGGTCTTTCAGGCAGACCATTCCAAAATGCTGCCAAATAAAATGTCTTTCAGTAAGTGAAGGTTATGAGTCGAGATATAGAAATAGACAAAAAATAGATTCCATACAGTCCATGTGGTGCTTTTTTCTGAACAGAACATGAATAAAAATTCACAATAAATAAATTAAAGAACAAGTTGTTCTAAAAATGCTGTTAATGCTCCTCTCCTTAAAAAACTTGTATACTGTTAATGCTTCTCTTTGTAGAAGGCTGGTATTGTTCTCAGAAAAAGAGCAAGCAGTTTCACTTCATAGTCACGGACATTTATTTTATTAACGGGTAAGGTCAGACATGTCTATGCTCGCGTAGTCTTAATGTCAAAGAAGCATTTGGCTCGGGTGGAGGCGGGAGCAGGATTCCTTGGCTTGGGAGCTTGGCATCCTCTAGTGGCCAGTTTTCAGAAATTTCGGAGCACGGTGCTCAACTGGCGTAAATAAAGCAGCTTTAGTGACTTCACCAGAATTACACCAATTTATCATTTGCTTCAAATAAAAATTGAGATAAGAAATGAGTAATTAATCTTTTAATTAGCCTCAGACTTAACTCTACACTGATCCTGTCTTTTTCTTGTATCCAAGGTTTTGCAGTGCATGAGCATTTATTGTACAGCCTTCTCATGCACACACAAATTGAATAAATCTCCACCTTCTGCATTATACATCCTGTATAGTCCAATCCTACATTATCTGCAAAGTCAGTTAGAAAAACTGGTCTTCAACATTTGTCACTGTGTGTTTTCATTCACAAAGATTTACTAGCCAAGGAGGAATTAAAAGCATGTCTTATCCCTAAGTATGTACACATTAATTTACAGACTACAAGAAGTCCTATAGTATATATGGCTATGTACATTGACTGAGATGGCCCCATGTGGTGCAAAGGAATAGCTGCTATATGGACAGACTCCCTGTGGATATCCTTGTACTTCTTTAATCAGAATATATTAAAATTTAAAAGAAAACACTTAGCTAAAAAAGGCAAAACCTTATTAAGTAGAAGTAATTAACACTTGCAGAACTATTTTTCTGAAATACCTTTTCAGAATAGTGGATTAATGTTTTTAATGAATCTCTGAGCAACCTGAAAATATGATAAATGCCAGCCTATCTAACATAATTCCATGAGAAATTACTTCACTCTGCAATTTTTGCTGATAATGATTTGTTTCATAAGGAAAGCTACTGATTAGTTACCTTTAAAAAAAAATTCTTCAGTATTTATGATTAAGATCATTAGAATCTGATAGGAGTCAGTGGGAGTCATCTCATTAACGATAATGAGTTTTGTCAATGGCCTTTATATATATAGGTGATTGATTCTACTTTTTTGTCTTTGTGACTTCCAGTTTGGATGGTGACATGAGATTAAATCTACAGGAAAGCTATGCCAGCTTAATAATGATACCAAGGCTAAATTTTCTTTATTGCAAGATTTCTGTGTGTTTTTTCTTCCCCTTCCACAATAATTTAAAGTTAAAATAAGTAATTTAAATTCTTATTTTAGGCCTGTTATTCTTTCTCTGTTTCGCCTTCTTCAAAGTACAATTTTGTGTTACTGGTCTTTAACAGTTGTTGTGGGTTTTTTTTCTTATTATTGTTTTTAGCTGATGGAAAATGCAGTTTATACTTTTGAGCAGTTGTTCTCTCCAAGTCGCCAGGCAGACTCAGCAAAAGTTGCAACCACCATTGAAAAAGTCAAGCTGAGAGTACTGAAGGTAAATGCCTTTTCAGAAACTGAGAATGTATTTTATATTAATTTATCTCAGTATTTGAAAGACGCTATCTCTTACTATCCAGCTGGAAATACTGATTTGGTGGCATTTAGCATTTGGGGGTAAAACCTAGTTCTGGACATATACTTGTGAAAATATTTACATGTGCAATGCCTTTCATTGCAATTAAATCAGATGGATATGATGCTGTGAATCTGGGTAAATAATTTTTATTAGCTTTATAATTAGCCTGCCCCTAGAATTTGCTACTCTCAGAAGCGGCAGTGCTGAAATACCTGGAGAGAAGAATTGGGGGGCTGTTTCTAGAAGGGAAAGGGATCCAAGAAAACTAGATTTTAGAGTATTGTTTAAAAGCTGGAATAACCTGCATAGGAATTCAAACCCCTGAGTGCACCCATGATATGGTGTCCTTTGGAATTCACCCATTACCAGTTACAGGATAACAATAACCAGTTCCTCTTATGAGTGATTAATAACCACAGATATGTTTGGGCTTGTTTCTCTTTTTGTCTGTTTTGACAGCAATATGATTATGACAGCAGCACTATCCGGAAGAAGATATTTCAAGAAGCACTGGTACAGATTACTTTGCCCACAATGCAGAAGACACTGGCTTCAATGTGCAAACCAGTAGGTTTCTGTGAATATAAAAAACAATTATAAAAGGCAGAGAAGAATTAACACCTTGGCAGTAAATCCTCAATTCTATAAGGCTGTTTTCTCTTGGACAGTTGTGCAGATTGGCTGCCAGCTGGGACAGATACTTAGATTTACCAGCTCATGGATTGGGTACATACGGAACGTAAGGAAGATTTCAGGAAACAGGGAAGCTGTATATACAGCTTGCTTTCTCAAAGATAGTTGCAGACCTTTGCCTATCCCTATTTTATTTCTTCCCTAGAGGTTTGAAGTCCCCTCAAACTGGACTCCTCTTGAGAGTTACGATTGTGGTTTATGAGCTTGTCCTTGTGTTCAGCAGCCCTGCTTCAGGCAAAAATTCAGTCTGTGGGAGAGGGCACTTCCTTTTTCAGTAGCGCTCTTGGAGGCACACCTGTGACCATACAGAGCCTCTGCTGTCAACCTCCTTCAAAGCCAAATGCTTGCTTGGGCAGCAGGAGCAGACAGGCCTTGCACTTGCTGTCAGTGATTTTAAATTGAAGTAATTGCGCCAACAATCAGGAAACAAACATACAGAGATGATCTCTGTTATCCTTAATCATATGGGTAGGTTAGTACTCAGCAAATGTGGCTACCAGAGTTTCGTGAAGATGTTATCAGTATGGCTGCATCAGAAGCGTGCTGGAATGCTGTTCACCTTGACTCAAAACAAATAGTCTGTGCCTTTCTCGAAGCCCATGCATATCCTCTTGCATTTCCATTGTACCTGCTGAAAAATGACTGCCCTAAGCCATCCCAGCCTCTCTGCCCTTTTGTTTCCCTTGATGTTCATCAGTTCCCACAGGCTGTGCTGCTCTTGCTGTTTCAGTTTTAAAACCAAGTATTTTCCCAAGTTATGCTTGTGAGACTTTAAGTATGGATTATTAAAACTTACAACTTTCAAAAATGTGTTTAAAATCACTCTCTTCTCTATGTCACTCTACTTTCTTTACTATCTCAAAAATAATAGTCTCTAGTAGAGTGTCAGCAGTGCCTTCACACAAGGGCAAGCATTTCATCACCTTGAATATATGTAGAGAGGGTGGAGTCTCACATCACGTCTCTGTCATACAGGATGAATGAAGCAGTGGTGGTGTAAACTTCCCACAAGCCTTTTCTGTTTCATTTCTGATAACTGTGTTTATGCCTCTGCAAAAACGAGCAGCCAGCTCTAGAAGTAAATATGTGGAACAGTTGACATGCCAAGTCAGTTCTTGTCGTCTTACTTGAAAACCTCCAGATGTTTTCATGTAAGCACCTTTTCTAGAAGCAGGCAGAGGTCACGTATAGACAACCAACAGCTGCCTAGTGATAATGACTCAGTTATTGACTAGACAGGCTATTGCATATAAATCTGTAAGCTAAAATGTTACAGGCCTATTAGAAAAACAAAGTCAAACCCTGTATCTCCCATGCTCACTGTGGATTTGCCTCCTTGGGCAAACAGTGAGGCATTTCCTCACTAGCTATTTATTTCAGAATTGTTTATTATAGTGCAGATGGTGGCGATCTATACTGCTTTTAATGTAATTACTGTGAAAGAATACTGCTTGATAAATGCATAATAAATTGTGAACATACATAGTTCATTCAGTCATAGTTCGAATAGATCACCTCAAGAGCCATCAAGGAGCATTGCAAGACCTGCTAGAAGGCATCTCCAAGGTGCTATGTTGAAGCAGGACTTTCAGAATCTCTCATTTTTATAGATCTGTTCCTTTCTTCTCTTTCTGCACAGGAGCTGCAGAAATACGAGCAGTTCATTTTTGCTGATTACACTAGTGTGATTCAAGTAGAAAATGTGTATGAAGAGATTTTATATCAGACACTGCTTGAAGAAACCCTGAAAGGTGAGAACTTTATTGAGGTGACAGTAACAGCATTTCAATGTGAGCTCTTGCCTCAGAGCTTCCCAGAGTCCTAACCTGACTGTTTCAGTCCCAGGTCCCACTTTCCTGAAGAGGGTTGGTTACGATGCTACAGTGTTTTTATTTAGCTTACTAAAACTGTGTGGCAAGCCCTAAAATCTGAATTATGTGGCAATTTCACTAGACCTGGGTAATTCAAAATGATAGCTTGGCACAAGCCTATTTCTAACAAAATATAATTATACCAACTTCATTTCATCTTGATTTCCTGGGCCAAGTAGTGAAATTATGATCTTATTTGCAAAGACTTGGTGATATCTAATGGCACCAAAAATTAATTTCCTCAAATGAAATGCACTGCAGGATGCAGTTTCCAGCACATCAGTGATGCCAGTGCAGTGTTCCCTGCAGACCTCTCTGCTTTTGTGTCAGAAAACTAAATTATTTTTGATGGCATGTATAGATACATAAAATACTTGGATCTCTCTGGATCTGTGTCTGTCTATACCCTAGATAAAAGACAAGCATGTGTATTGCACAGTAAATTTTAATAGACCCTCTTTGGCACTCCTGTTTAAAAATATGAGTGTAATAATAAAAGTAAAGAACACACTTCTATTCATATATTCTTGTAATATACTTATGCATTGAAACATTATCTTTGTGCATTGTGGGTTCCTCTGGTAGTCTTCTATTACAGCAATGCTTAGGTCAATATTGAAGTTCTGTTATTCGAAACAGATAAAATCCCTGCCCTCCCCCACCCCAAAAGAAATGTAAACTAAAAGCAAGTTGAAAATGAAAGCTACTGTTGTCTGCAATATCAAAATGTACAAAATTAGCAACTTGGGAAAACACTGTACCTTCTTCAATGTACCTCTGTCAGTCTTTCCAAAACAGTTTGATCTTTCTGTTTTATCTAGTGATAAAAGAAGCTGCCATTATGAAGAAGCACAACCTCTTTGAAGATAACTTGAATTTGCCCTGTGAAAGCGTGTCCAGCTTAACAGACCTGAAGACCCCTTCAGGATCAGCACAAACCACTCCCGCCAAGAAGCCTTCCACCGCCCGAGCTGAGATGTCAGACACTGAAACTCAAAGTGATGAAACGCTCATTGTGACAGGAAAAATTTCTTGGGAGAAGGATGGTGATGATAGAAGGTCATCAGACAAAGAGGCAGTCGCTTCTGCTAAAACAGCTAGTGATCAGGCAAGCAAAGGTGAAGAAATGTTCCATATAGACATTGGCCAAAACCAGGAAACCCTTTCAGCTACCCTTACAAATCAAGAAGTTGTAGAGAAAAAAAGCACTTTGGAGAATGAAGATACAGTGAAAGCAGAGTGTGTAATAAACGCTGAGAAAGAGCTTAAGACACAACCAGAAGCTGTGGAAGAAAAAGTAGCTTCTGGGACTGAAACTGAAGTAAAAGGTCTTGGAGCCAGCCCTAAAAAAGAGCTTAGGGTACATGAAGGAGCAGTAGAAGAAAAGGTAACTTCTGAGAGTCAAATGGCAATGGATGCTGTGTTTGTTGGTAGCACAGAAAAAGAAAGCGAAGCACGGGAAAAAGTTTCTGAGATAAAGCTGACTTCCCCACATGATAATGTAGCAGAAGCAGATATTTTAGGGGATGCTGAAAATAAAATCAAGGTAGAAAGAGAAATTACAGAAAAACTAAGTCAGAGTGAAAATGCAGTAGGAATGGGATTTGAAGAGGATAGTAAAAAAGAAAGCAACGGCCAAGGACCTAGTACGGAGACATGGGTTATTTCCCAGGATGAAAATGCAGGGAAAGGAGGGTCTTGGGATAATCCAGAAAAAGAAGGCAAGTCAGAAGAAAAGAGTTTTAAATCCCCCGATGATGTGAACGAGATAAGGAGTTTGCTTATGGTTACAGTTGAGATACCAGCAGATACTCCAACCGAGAACATAAAGGAGATTTGCGAAGGTGAGATATTAAATTTGCAGGAGCACAATAAAGGGAATAATGAATTGAGCAAAATGGCTACAGCAGAAATTCAAGTGAGCCAGATGATGATGAATAAACATGCAGCAGAATGTGCAGAGTTCAAGGAGGACCAACCATCTTCATCTAGTTTGGGGACAGATGGTACAAATTTAAAGGATGTGTCCAAGGGGGCCTGCAATATGGCACAAGCAGAATGGCTGGTGGAAAGCTCAGATATGTCTCAGGAGACAAAAGCAGAGGTGGAGATCACACAAAGTGTTTGGTACACAGGTGTGGGAAGCTGCAAAAGTGATAGATTGCAGCTAGAGGAACACACTGAAAATGTGTCTAAAGACAAAAGATTAGATGGGGAGGAGGGAGGAGTAGGGAATAGCCATGCCACCGCGGTGGAGACTGAAAGCTTTTTTCATAAACCTGCTGAAAATGCAGGCACAACACAAGTGCCCATTTTGGATACAGAAAACCCAAGAAGAGGACTACTAGATACGCCAGATTCTTTGGTGCTGGAACAGGGTGAGGTTAGTGCCATAGAGGTCACAGAAGATACAGAGGCTGGTGAGGGTGAAGGGAAGCCAGGACATGAATCATCTTCACACATGGAACTAAAAAGCACAGAAGTAAAAGATATTTTCACAGAAGAAAACAGAGAAGATAGTTATGCACAGCAAAACTCTGAAGAGTAAGAAGTGTTTTTCAACCCATCCCTGCAGGATTTATTTACTCCAGTAATCCCTGTTTAATTGTGACTACTTTGGGTCAGAGCTAGAGGAAATGGGCTTGTGGTTTTATCAGCTCTTGCAGTTTTAGCACAGAACCCTTCCTGTGTGATGGGTGATAGGTTTCTTTTCAGTTAAAGCCCTCACTGTTTAAAACCAGATTGCTGTTGGGAACCTCACCCCCCACTCAAAATTTGCTACCTTTTATGGTTATAGAAAAAGTTTGAAAATATGACCACTGAATGGTTCAAAAGCAACCCACCCCCAACTATAAAGTTATTTTAACAATGTAACTGTTCTTAGTTCTTTAGCAAGGGAGAGGCTCATGGTTTTTAAGTACATGGATTTGACAACTACTGCTGTGATTCTTAGGTGGTTGGTGCACATATTGCTATCCAAGGATGCTTTTAGTATTTGCATGCAGTATACAGGAAATAAACAAAACCTTTAGTAGTTAAACAGAACCAAATAATTAATTTAGAAAGTTGCTCAAAAGCCACACTCTGTGCAAACTCTGCAAACTTATTACTTTAATATCCACCAAAACTTTAAAATAATTAAGACAAGCAAGTTTCCTGATTTTTTTTTTTTTTTTTTAATTGCTGTATTTAAAATGGGGAAAATATGGGAGCAGGTTTCTCAGTCCCGCTGTGTACTTCTGCGTTATTTAGCCTTCCAGAGCACTGTATGGCTACTTTATTTTGTTTCATTTTATGGAAGGGAAGATGAGAATGTTTACAACAACTATAACTATTAGGCAGCATCTTTCTGTTTTACTTCCCACCATAAAATATATTCATCTATGGCTGTCTAATACAGAATATTAATAATTCTGCCATTCCCATTCTTACTGAGTTACCCAGTTCTGTAGGTCTTTTGAGGTGCAAAAATTATATAATAAATGGCAATAATTGTGAAATATTATAATAATTGAATAGAATTTCTAACACAGATGTTAAGCAAAGAGCAGCCAAAGGTTATTCACATGTGCTTAGACTTTGGGAGGCAGAATCACATTTCAAAAGCAGTTATTGAAAAGAGACCTATTGCTTTCATAGGTGGCATATTATCATCCATATCAAGTCTATGCACAGAGTTGCTTATATGCATTATCTGCATATTTACAGTACATAAAAGCTTGGAAATGAAAACCAGTATTTTAGTAAAATGGGCTTTAGATTTCAAGGCCTCGCTTCAGAGATCAGTTTAAAGCACCTTAAAATGTTTGCCTGGTGTTTCAGACTGTTTCTGAATAAATATAATACAGTACAGGACAGCAAAGATTAATGATAAATGATTAATGATAAATGCAGTATGGAGTGCAAGATTTACACTCATAAAGACATGGGAAAAAATAATAAATTCCTGAAAGCATAATACTTGTTGGCATTTAACTTCAACAAACTGTGCAAAGTCTATTATTTAATGCTATCAAAATATGCTATAATACTAACATTGAATTGACACTAGAGGAACAGGCAAATATTACTGCACAAGCAAGGAACATTGTTGAGTGACTGGATCAACTGCAATGTCACTATTGTAAAATAAATGCAACTGCTGTTTGTTCTAGAAGTCATACTGAGGTATAGAAACATTAAGGTCACAGAAGTTTTCCTTGCAAAAGTACTTTGACTCATTTCCTCCTTATATTTCATGCAAAAATACTAATTTGTAAACACACAAACCACTGTAAGCCATTTTTTAACAAATCATTAATTATTTCACTGTAAGCCACTTCGTTTTTACAAATCATTAGCTATTTCTAATCAGTAATGAATGTTAAATGACTTCAAATTTATAATGTGTTTTACAGTTAAGCAGCAGCAGTCTCTCTTAGCCATGTTAAATTAAGCGACATGACTGTTTCATATGATGTATGAAGGAGGACTAGCGAGACAGCGACTCTGCAAAAAAGACTGCAGTCTCCAAGAGCTGTTTAGAGCTAATACAAATTAAGATACACCTATACAGAAAGTATTTAGCAAAAGCATTCCCATCATAGTAATTTTTCAGTTATTTCTATGGCAGATTTAGATCTGGGTAATATTTTCCTGTAATATTGAAGAATTAAGTTGTTGAATACAGGTGCTCAGCATTATTTGTTTTTCTTAAGTAGGGTGGGAAAGAAGAGGGAAGATTCAGCCTGTACGTTGCCTTGGTCTGCAATTTGAATTGAAGTTCCTCACGGCTAGGGGACTGAACCTTTGACTTTGTGGACATTTTCTGTACATTTGGATGTTTGCAAATGGATAGAGTAGCATTTTTCCTGTCTTTAAATAGACTTGGGTGGAGGTGGCAGCGATTTCGAGGTTAGCAATCCACAAGGTTATGTTGGACCACTAATCAAAAAGTACAATAATCCATCCATTCAGTAATTTTTGTCACGTTCTTGGAATTTCCTACACTTACTCATAATGAATTATTGCACTTGTAAACTAGGAACAATAATAAATCACCTTTCACCACCTGGAAGGTTGAGGGTTAGGAACACTGGGGTGCCTTGAAGGGAGTGGCCGGGAGGAGTGTTACTGATGTTTTATTTCATGGGATTTTCAGTTTTAAATGACAGGATATGAAACACATTGTATCTTGCTTAGAACCGTGTAAAAACGCTTATCATTAAAATAAACGAAGCTCTTCCCTTCCATCGCCGGGAGGTTGGTTTTTGTGTGTGTGATAATTTAACTAGAGGGCGGGTACACCAAAACCACGCACGCGGGCGGCTGCCGGCGGCCGAGTGAAGAAGGCCGGTTACACCGTGCTCCCCAGCCAGGACTTCCCGTGGCCCTGCTGAGCCCTCGGCGCCGGACTAGACCGGGCGCTTCTTTTCTCAGCCCGCTCCGCGCGCAGTCCCCGTTGCGGCCGCTCCGGTGCATGCCGGGAATTGCAGTCCGACACTACCCCGCCTTTCCCGCCCCTCCATTTGCCCACGTCGCCCTCTCGCCCCGCGTGTCTCTGCCGTCACGTGGCCCGCGAGCCCTCCCGAGTCGCGGTGTTCCTGTTTCCGTTCCTATTGGCCCGGCGGGGCGGGGCGGTGCGTGCGGGGGGACCAGGAAGTGGCAGAGTGAGGCGGTTTCCTTGGCTACGCCACAGGAAAGTGGAGGGCCGGTCCCTTCCGCCTGCGCGTCGGCGCTGGGAGCTGCGGCTGCCGTGCCGTGAGGGGCGGGCAGCGGGCGAGATGGGCCGGAGCTGGGCCTAGCGGCAGCGGGCAGGCGGCCGCGGCCATGAGCGGAGCTGCGGGCTGCCAGGGGGGCGGTGGCGGAGGAGACGGCGACCGGGGGCCCCGCTGGAGGAGGCCGTGGAAGCTCCTGGCCCTTGGCCTGCTCTCCGCCTCCTCCGTTCTGGCGGCGGCCCCGGGCGCCGGGGCCATGAGCAAGGAGGAGAAGCGCCAGTTGGGGTGAGAGCCGTCGCGGCGGGCCGGGCCGGGAGCAGGGGTTGAGGAACGACGGCAGCGCCGGATCGTCCTTGGGGCTGCCAGATAGGCGGGGGCAAAGGCCGGCGGGGCCAGGAGCTGTCGCCGTGTTGGGGTAGGGGGTTTACTCTGTCTGCGGGGGTTGGGCTCGATGGGTCCGACTGTATCCTTCGGCAGGTAATGCTTCTCTGGTCCCTTCTTTACCCCCACTGAGGACTCTACGAGATGAGGGGTTTCTGTCTCACGTCAGTCTCTGAGGTGTGTATGTCAGAGCCGGGCTAGTGTTTAGGGTCAGGTCACGCGGCTATTTGGGGCAGGCAGCCTTTTATCGCCTCTGCTGTGTGTGGGGTCAGACCCTTCTGCCATAGACTTGAGAGCTGCCGTCTTGAAGACTGTAGCCAGTGGTTGCGTGTAATGATGGGTAAAAGTAATCGAAGGTAAATCTAAATCCGTTGTCAGTTGGTCTAATTGTGGTTGTGCCTCTGTAGCAAGTGAGATAAAGATAAATGTTTACATATGTTCTAGTTGCTGCCTATAAGATAGACTGCTTTTGTTCCCTGTGCTTGTACAGATTCTCTTTTTAGTATAGCTTTTAGTTGAAGGACAAAGACTGCAATATAGGTGGCAATGTATTGCACTGCACGGAGGAAGGCTTTTTAGACAAATATGTAATCAAGCATATCACGATCTTAGAATATTAGTGGGGCAGTTTCATCATCCTCCTCCTCCTCCCATCTACTGATAAGTTGCGTGGAATAATGGTGCAAAAAGTTTGCTGGAGCAGCACTCTGGATACCTTCATTTGTTAATCGCTAGATATAAGTTGATATTTAACTTTGATAATGTTTACAGTTGCTGAGGTTTTCCATCTTGGATTCTCCGGGTACTTTGTGTGTACAATGTTTTGTATGTTTAAATTTCATTCGCCAGTTGGTTTTAAAATTTTTGTTCATAAAATTTTGTAACTTGTAGTCACTGCATCATCTCATGCCCAGGCATATGCAAATAATGTCTTGCCACAGTTTGTATGTGAGGGACTGAGCTGGGTCATTTCTGAATATCAGCAGGATATCTGTGTATTTATTTAATGATAGTCGCAGAAATTATTCTGAAAATGCTGTGTAGATGTAAGTTGTGTGTACAGAAAGAAAAGTTTTAAGAAGCTGCGTGCTGCATCACCGAACAGCATTGTATGCTTAGTTCATCTGAATGTGGCACCTGTGTGCCAGACGCTTGGGTTTTGTTTGCTGAAACACACACCAGAACTGCAGACTGGATATAGTCTGTGAAGTACCTGAAAAAAGCTTTATACTCTGCTCTTTTTATGACTTAAAGCATTTGATGAGTTAAAACTACTTAAATTTCTAAGTCACTGAACTAAATCAGGTATTTAGAATATAATTGTAGTGTTCTTGTCTCTTTTATGTTCAATGTTGTCAGCAGAGATTGTGAATTATGCTATTGGTAGCTTAGAAATTAGCATGCTCTTTTGCCTTGCCGGGCTTCTCAGTAAAACAGTTAAAAACAATTGGAAGTAGTGCTGTCTCAAAAAAAAAAAAAACCTGGTGCTTTTTTATATAGTAGTGTTTCTCACATTGACAGCTTTTCAAACATGTAAAATAAATGTATCTTCAAGGTTTTTCTTTGGTATTTGCCTGCCAAGACTTCTAATGCAAGGAAGAGGTGTACCTCATAACTTATGGTCCTTTTCTGAATCGCAGACAGGAATTTATGCTGTGTCAGTAGGTTTTAGTATTGGTGATCACAAGCAGAACATAATTCTATTTGCTTGTTTTTGCTGAGCATGGCATGTGTACCATCTCTAGCTTTAATGTGTGGGTGACATCTACAGATATTTAAGGGGAAGCACAGGAAGTTGAAAGAGATCCCCAAATACTTACTTTCATGTTAGGTGAAAAAATAGTTTTTCCTTTCTACAGTGAACAAAAGTAGCCAAATTAGGAAAAATTACTGTGCTATATTTCATTTAGAATCATCGAATCATAGACTAGTTAGGGTTGGAAAGGACCTTGAGATCATCTAGTTCCAACCCCCTTGCCATGGGCAGGGACACCCCACACTAAACCATGTCACCCAAGGCCTCATCCAACCTGGCCTTGAACACTGCCAAGGATGGAGCATTCACAACTTCCCTGGGCAACCCATTCCAGTGACTCACCACCCTCTCAGTAAAGAATTTCTTCCTTGTATCCAATCTAAACTTCCCCTGTTTAAGTTTTAACCCGTTACCCCTTGTCCTGTCACTGCAGTCCCTGATGAATAGTCCCTCCCCAGCATCTTTGTAGGCCCCCTTCAGATACTGGAAGGCTGCTCTGAGGTCTCCACGCAGCCTTCTCTTCTCCAGGCTAAACAGCCCCAACTTTCTCAGCCTATTTTCATAGGGGAGGTGCTCCAGTCCCCTGATCATCCTTACTTGACTCCATTAGTAGAGGACCTGTTAGTGATACTCAGATATTAAAGTGTAATACATCTTGCTGTTCTAAGATGGTGAGTTAAAGGCCGTTGGGAGGCAGATCACTAATGTTTTTCCTTGTTTCTTTTTTTAGAAACCAAGTGCTTGAAATGTTTGACCATGCATATAGCAATTATATGGTAAGTAAAATACTTGTTGATTTAATTTTTTCAGAGTTATTATTGCTGACCTGGGAGAGAAAGCTACCAACAGTGTCATAGAATCATAGAATGGTTAGGGTTGGAAAGGACCTTAAGATCATCTAGTTCCAACTCCCCTGCCATGGGCAGGGACACCTCACAGTAGACCATGTCATCCAAGGCTCTGTCCAACCTGGCCTTAAACACCGCCAGGGATGGAGCATTCACAACTTCCTTGGGCAACCCATTCCAGTGCCTCACCACCCTTACAGTAAAGAACTTCTTCCTTATATCCAATCTAAACTTCCCCTGTTTAAGTTTTAACCTGTTACCCCTTGTCCTGTCACTACCGTCCCTGATGAATAGTCCCTCCCCAGCATCCTTGTAGGCCCCCTTCAGATACTGGAAGGCTGCTATGAGGTCACGCAGCCTTCTCTTCTCCAGGCTGAACAGCCCCAACTTTCTCAGCCTATTTTCATAGGGGAGGTGCTCCAGTCCCCTGATCATCCTCGTGGCCCTCCTCTGGACTCGTTCCAACAGTTCCATGTCCTTTTTATGTTGAGGACACCAGAACTGCACACAGTACTGCAAGTGGGGTCTCACGAGAGCAGAACAGAGGAGCGGAATCACCTCCTTTGACTGGCTGGTCACACTCCTTTTGATATTCTAGCCCAGATATTCTAGAGAAATAGCAGGGAGGTAGGGGTGGAAACAAAGCTAAATTAGTAAGAGCACCTGTATTGCCTTTAAAAATAAATGAATAAATCTTACTTTCAGGAAGAGTAGTGTCAAGGAGGTTATGAAGGCTTTTAGAATGGTAGCTAGGGTTAATCTGTGCCTGATCTTTCTCAAACCAGTATATCTCACATCAAGCTATGAACACTTAATTTTGGTGAAGTATTTGTTTTGAAATTCCAGACTCCTAAAAATAGTAGGAAAAGGAAGCTCAGGAAGAGCTGTCTGTAGTCGTCAGATTCTGGAGAACAGAAACTGATCTTACTTTGTAGGTAAAAAAATATGTACAATATTCCTTTTGCAGTAAGATATGGTAGATGCAATTTGGTAGCTCTTTTACAAACAAATACTGTTTGTAGATTAAAGAGGGGATCTGGCTTCATATCTACACAAAATAGACTCTTCTGAGTATGTGACAGTCATATGACTGAACCATGCTCACTATGGTTTCTTTTAATATAAGTTGTGATTTTCTGTGCAGGTATTTATGTGTTCTGGATGCATGAGCCATTCTGCACTCCAGTCAACTTTGAAATACATTGGCTTGGTTTAGATATGTTTAAGAATAAAGAGTTAACATGGACTGACTTTCCTGAAGTAATAATTACTTTCAAATATACTAGAAGTAAGACACTTCTGAGGAGAAACTGTGAATGTGAATAAGATAAATATAATATTGCATTCTTACTGAATTTCCATTAACAAACATTTTGTACATTTTTTGTGGCTGTTGCAGAAACCTGCCTTTTTTTTATGTGGCACCAGTTCCTGCAAGACAAACTGCTGTGTCTTGGCAATATCTTGCTACAAATCCTGGTTTCTGTATTATGGTTTAATATTTTAAAAAGCTTGTTAGTTACAAGCTTATATAGTATGGGAGAGTTATAGAACTCTAGAATGGATAAAAACCCAAGCAAGGGTATTTTTGAAGAGAGTGTAGTTATTCTTTTTAATATTAGTTCTTGCTTTTGACACCTTAGCAGTTTAACGAACATCAGCCTTTTTCGTGCTAATTTAGTTAGTTGTGACCTGATTCAATGGGAAAGACTTGACTTGTGTTTCCCATGGTATTCTGAAGGAAAAACTGTTCCATATTTGGCAAAATTGGACAAAATATTATATCCTGATAGAAAGGACCTGTGCTTCTACTGTGCATTGTGTGTTGAACTGGAAACTGATAGGTGTCTTGCTACACCTGAAGCAAGAAAATTCTGGGTGAAAGAGAAAAATTACCTCAGCTATGCTGGAAACTTTGAAGCCAAAAGGATATTTGCTTGCCACGTATGCTGGAGCACTAAACAAACAGAGAAATATAATTTGTTTATTTAAAGCTGAAAAAAAAGATTAGTGTATCAGACTTGATTCTGACAGGAGGAAAATGAAGTATTTTTGCAGCTGCTTTTGGAACAGCCACCTGAAGAGTTCTGATTTTCTGTTTCTATTATTATGTGTTTCAGACTTGCGTATTTAGAAGTCTGAAAATTCATGTTTGCATGCAAGGGGGGAAACTTCCTTGACTTATTTTCAGTTATTAACTGGAGCCTTGAGTAAAAAGCTGCTACTTTTTTTGGTGGTGGGTTCTTTTTTATTTTTCCCATTCCTTCAGCAACATTTGTAATAATCAGAATTCTTTTCTTCTTGACTGTCAGAAATAATATGTGAAAATGTCAGTCGCTTGAGACCAGAAGGTATTTTTTTGTTTATAACACTATTAGCAATGCATCTTTTTTCATTAATCAAGTACTGTTCTACCCTGACTTTACAGTCCCAACATTAGGCAATAGGATCATCTGTTGGTCAGAATGTGTAGAAATTCCAGAGTCTGTTGAGCTCTATTTTAGAATATTTTCCAGAAGTATGTTTATTGAAACATTTGTATCGTGTTCTATGAATTGCTACCTTCCTTTGAGCTTACTTGAAAGGGGAAAAGTTGAAAGTTGGGAAATCACTTGACCCAATAGCTTTCCTGTTCTGGAGAGAGAGAATAAGTGAACTTCTATTTTTCAAAATGCTTCTAGTTCTTTATGCTTTTGTCAGACTAAAAGGCATTTTTTATCCAGAATTTTTATCACTTTTTTCTCCATAATTTAATCCAAAGATCTTAATTCTGACATTGCTTTTGTTTGTACTGCTTAAATCTGTTTTCTGAATACATTGCACAGATACTCAGAAACATCTGAGCCATATTAAAATTATCTAGATTCTGGCTTTTGTAGTTAAACTTCAGGAGAAGAGAGTCATGCAAAAACTGAAACTCTTGAGAGGGTGGTAAGCAGGGAAACAAAACTTCATTTTCAAAAGAAATTGCTGTAAGAGCTGTTTATTTATAGATGATTGTTCCTCTGTTTCCTCTCTGTTTCATGTTTGAATATTGATTTTTTTTTTTTTTTTTTTTAACATATATTTGGGAAGACTTTGCACTGAAACTATAAGTAAAGACACTCAGTAGTTGAACTTTTTTATCTTGCCACGTGTTAGTTCTCCACTAAAAGTAAAATAGCATGGCACAGTACAGTAGCCAGTTTCCTGATGTAATCAGAAGAGAGAAGCTCCATCCCCATCCCAAATCACTTGTATTTGGCTTCTAATGGCATGGCAATTTCATGGGTGTTTGTTGAAATTAGATTTATCTTTATTAATGTCAGTGGCCTCTGAAATTTTTTCAGTAAACCTCTCCTATTAAACAATGATGTATTTCAAATCCGTTTCTATTTAATTTGATATCCTATTTTGGTGGTAGCTTAAACCTGCAAAACTTGCATTTACTTGAGCGGGAATAGGAACAGGCGTTTTATTCAGTCTGCTTGACTTGGGCAGTGGTACCACTCCTGTTACTTCTGACTGACTGATGAGAAATAATATTACAATACAGGATGCTTTGTGGAGTGTTTTTTCTAGAAATATGGAAAGTAACCATTGCTTAAAAAAAATATAGCAGTGTCTCTCCCTTTAAAAAAAGTTAATCTGTAAAAGTCTCAATCTTGATAATCTTTTATTTTTTTTATTTTTTATTTTGATGAATGTTATCTTTTGTTATGCCTTGTGTAGTGATTTGACTAATTTTTATTTTAACTTCTAAGTGAGTTCTCTTATCTGTCATTGGTTGTGACCCTGAGTCACTTATGTTCATTTGGAAATATTTCCAAAGTCTCTTTAAAGTCTGATTCCCACTGTTGTCTCCATGAAATACCAACCACTTGATAATGCCTGCATTAGTTTTAGGTTTTAAATTAATCTTTGAGATGATAGCTTCTGCCTAAAAAACATAATAGAAAGTGTCATACTCACCTTGTTGCAGAAAGTACACAATTAACTTGTTAAGTTAATTGTTGTGTTGGGTTTTTTTTTGTTGGATGTGCATTAGTTGTTCCTGACTTCTCTGGGAGGTTAGATAGGAAGAGGTCCTGTTGTTCTGATCACAGTTTAATAATTTCCAGACACCCATCTGGAAAGCATCTCAGCGGAAAAAGACCTGAGGGTCCTGATGGACTCCAAGTTGACCATGAGACAGCAACACACTCTGTGGCAAAGGCAGCTAAAGGTATTCTGGGCTGCATTAGGCAAAGCAATGCCAGCAGGTCAAGGAGTTGATCCTTCCCCTCTACTCAGCGCTGATGATGCCACACCTGGAATACTGTGTTCAGTTCTGGCCTCCCCACTACAAGAAAGATGTACTGCACAGAGTCCAATGAAGGGCCATGAAGATGATGGAGCATCTTTCCTGTGGGGAAAGGCTGAGAGATGGGACTGTTCAGCCTAGCACAGAGAAAGCTCAGGGGGATCTTATGAATGTAGATAAATACCTGAAGGGAGGGTGTAAAGAAGATGGAGCTGACTTTTCTCAGAGGTGCTCAATAACAGGACCAGAGGCAACGGGCACAAACTGAAACATGGAAGGTTTCTCTGAATGTTAGGAAACACTTTTTTTACTGTGAACATGACAGAATACTGGCACAGGTTGCCTAAAGAGGTTGTGGAGTTATTCATTAGAGATACTCAAAAGTTATCTGGACATGGTACTGGGCAACTGGGTCTACGTGGCCTTGCTTGAGTAGAGGGGTTGGGCAAGATAAACATCAGAGGTCCCTTTCCACCTCAAAGATTCTGTGATTGTCATGGAGTTTTTTTAAGTATGGCACAATTTGGCTTCCTTTTAACGGGCTCTGAAGAGTTGCTGAAATGGCTATAAGTTTTAACTTATTCCATTGTTTTGTTTCCCTGCAGGAGCATGCATATCCAGCTGATGAACTCATGCCTTTAACTTGTCGTGGACGAGTACGGGGTCAGGAACCAAGTCGAGGGGATGTGGATGATGCCTTGGGAAAGTCAGTGTTTGAAATGGTTACTCTCATGTAAACATTTAGAAATCTAAGTACAATTTGCAGCCCATAAAATTTCTTTGTTCAGTTGACATACCCAGAAATTTACATGTGTAAGAAATACTTACTTTTATTGTTTTTCCCCATGATATTAACTGATATGAAATTGTACCTTAGTCAGAAAAAGAGACTTGACAGTGAATGAGATCGAAAGATACTTGGCGAATGATTAAAAGCATTATTTTCTGTAGCAAAGCCTTCCATATGTGAGCTGACATTTATGGTATTAGTTAATTTGACTCCTCAATAAAGGTTGTAAGGGTTAATTATGAGCTGCACAAAACAGAAAACTGTTATCCTTATAAGTGATATTTAAAGTGCCTTTTATTTTTAGTAGAAAGCTCTGAAAACAGAATTAGTCAAATGATTGTCATGTGTGTGGTAGCCTGAGGCCTTTGCCAAAGTATAAAACATTATTTCAGACATGGAAATTCTTAATATTTTTTCTTTTAAGATAGCTTATAGTAAAAAGTACTGATTCTTTGGACAGCAACATGTAGATTTAAGGACTGGTTTTCACCATGTTCGATTGAACAATCAAAAGACAAAATTAACTTGGTCTAAGTGTTTGTGATTGATTCCTGTGTTGTCTGTTTGTGTGCAGTTTTATGTTTATAGAGCAATAATTTAATAACAAATAGCTAATGCCCTTTTTTTATTGGTATCACTGCATGGTGTCCCGAAGCAGAATAGCATTAATCAAAGATGAAGTCCTTATCTTAAATACTACTTCAAAGTCACTGTATGATATTGAGCATGTCATTTTGTTCTTTTTTCTTTTTTTTTTTTATTATATACAAAAATACCTTAGTCTAGAAATTCCTGTATAAGCCTGCTGCCTTGGAGGTATTGAGAGATATGGCTGATGAGGAAGAAGTGTCAAGAAAATGTACTTTTAATCCTGGCTATGCTGTTATGCTTTCTTTTTTATGACTTTTTTTTTTTTTTTTTACATAGTAGCATGCTATCATTTAGTGAAAGTACATTTCATCCACTTAGATGCATTGAATAGTATCAATATGTCTATTTTTCTGTATACATGCTGTTTTTCTGTTTTGATAATTAGCTACCTTACTATTTATTAGATTTCTTATATAATCCTTTTTCTATCCAGCTGACTCATCAGTCCTGTTTTCTACAAGCCTTTGCAATCATAAAATGACATTGCAAGATAGGTCAGTTATGTTTCCCAGGAGGGCCAGGGAGTTATATCAGCTTTCTCTAGCTGTGCAATGCATGATCTCCCCTACTGCACACAGCCACTAGTTAATCTCTTTCTCTTGTAGAACAACACTCATGAAATGCCATTATATCTTCACAAATTAAAAAAAAAAAAAAATCATCTATAACCACTAATTACATTCTGTGCATAGACATATGTTGCCTACAGGGTCTCAAACATTAGGCACTTGCTTAAATTCTTGGTGCTTGTTCTTCAGTAGGCAGTTGTAACTGTTTCCAAAGTTTTCAATTGTAATACTATCATATTCTGTAAATTCTATTCTATGCATTGTGTGTGTTTCTTAACATAGGAGCAATTTTATCAGGTTCAGCTAAAGGTCCACTCAGCTTGTATGCACTACAACAGCCCTAGAGAAGAATTTATGAACAGGACAAGCCTCATTGTGATATTACTGTTTCAAATAATATGGATCTGACTTGGTGTTCTCTTTTTATGGAATAAGTAGTTATTTATTTTAAGCCTGCCCTTTGCTTTCCCATGTAGGAAGTTTCATAAAAAAAGAACAGCATTTTCTTTAGTCTTCCACCACTAAATTTAACACTGAGTTTGATTGTACCAAACTGCAGCTTTTTCTGAAGTAGGTAACTGGAACAGTTTCTGGAGAAATTTAGTTTTTTTAGATTTTTTTTTTTAGATTTTTGATCTTTCTAAATATTTTTACTGTTACACTTAATAAGACAACACTTAATTTTTTGAAAAAGAAAAAAGAGGTTTGAAAAAGACTTCAGACCATTCTACTGGGTTTCTTGGATTCCACTGGAAACTACAAATAAAAAATTAATTTGCTTACGAGAAGTTTGACAGCTTTGCAGTAAATAAAGGTATCTTTATAAATCATAGCTTGTTTCAGTCAGCTCCTATTCTGGTCACTAACAAAGGGAGAAATCTTAGTAGGGTGTTTTGATATTAAATATATTGTGTACAACTAATTTTTTGTAGCTAGTGGTCTATAAGAATTTAGTTTCTCCCACAGTATTGTTTACAATGAAAAACAATTTAATTTATACACATACAGGTCAATAGTAAATCTGTTTTAAATTTTGTTTCATAGATTTTCACTGACCTTGATTGATACCTTGGACACTCTTGTGGTAAGTTTAATCTATTAATAAACCAAGAAGATTGTCTTCTGGTGCTCAGACTTACTTTTAGATTTCTATTTTGTTAAATTATACATTAAAAATACAAATTTTTCTTCACTTTTGATCTCTGTCTGTTTGAAATGGCTGTTGATTGTAAGAACTTCCAAGTGCTGTGATGGTGGTGTTTGGAGTTTGTTGCAAAAAAGAAAACTACACCAGTTCCTTCACATTACATTGGTGCTTCCTTGTCTTTTTTTCTTGGACTTTAACTTGAAGTATGTGGGTTTGCTTCCCATTATAGTCTTAAGCAACATGTTAACTTATAGGTGAACACCTCTTTATACCTACTGAATTATTTGTGCTTTTGGATTGTATGTATACATTTCATGGATGAATTTGTGCGTGCTAAAATATACATTTAAAAAATGCAACCCTGGATATGTTGGCTAGGAAATGTTGCCACAGTTCTTGTGTTTCATCTCTTATTAAAAGATTCCAATCATTAATAAACTACTTTTTATTAGATTTCAATCCCTTTGACATATTTTGTCATCATAAGGTAGAGTTTGGAAATCAGGAATTTGTGGCCATTCACATCTGCATGTAAATCTGTTTTGAAAATGCTTATTGCACCGATTTGGTGCGTGAATCGTATAGTGATCTCTCTCTGATGGCAGTTCCCTTTTTATTATGTGCTGTGAGGTGACCATTGCCTCTTTTGAATCAGGACCACAAATGCTGAAAATGTGGAGTCTGGACCTCCCTGTCTCGAACAGACATTGAAATGGATTATTGTGGTTCATTTATTGTTTTCTAGTCTTATAGCAGGATTAACAGTTATAGAATTTAAAGGTACTTATAATAACAAAAATTCTTAAAGATTGATTGAATAAAAAGAAGGTGTGAAAGGAAGTATGTAGGAAATACGGAGCTGTTCCTCAGGCACAAGGAGAAAACTGTTGCAAGGAGTAAGACTGCTAAGACAATTCACTGAACTTAGCATGTGGCTCCTTGGTGGATAGGAGGCTTCTGTGAAATTGGAGGCATCCGAGCAGACCAGCCTTTGGCCACTCTGCTAGCATAGCTGCAGGCCACTGAGTCCTGTTGCACTGCAGTCATGGTGAGAGAGTAGGGAAGGAGCAAACAAATAAATCCCTGGGTAGGTACATTCTCAGTGACTTCATTCTTTGTGTACAGCTTTTATTCTCTTCCGTGCATCTCATGACAAAAACAATACTACCAATGTCTGTTGCACTGTATCAGAGTATGCCCCTGCAGGACCAGGATATCGGTCTAAGCCATGTTAAATGCTTTCTTTTTTAATTCATTGCACTAGTTATTCTATGCCTGATTGTGATTGTATTAGCTATGTTTGAACCTGAACACCTGCTTATGTTTGTATTCCAGGTGTTAAATAAAACCAAAGAGTTTGAAGAGGCTGTAAAAAAAGTAATAAAGGATGTTAATTTAGATAACGACATAGTAGTATCTGTCTTTGAAACCAACATAAGAGTCCTTGGGTGAGTAACTTCTGTGTTTTCAAAACTCCTAAAAATGTGTTTTTCAGCTACACGTCCTTAAGGCATACCTTTCTGTATGTATTTAGATTAGATATAAGGAAGAAATTGTTTACTGTGAGGGTGGTGAGAGACTGGACAGGTTGCCCAGAGAAATTGTGAATCCCTTGAAGTGTTCAAGGCCAGGCTAGATGGCACTGTGGGCAGCCTGGTCTAGTGGAAGGTGTCTATGCCCATGGCAGGGCATTGGAATTAGAAGATCTTTAAGGTCCCTTCCAACCAAAACCGTTCTATGATTCTGATTCTGTGGTTCTGTGCTGTTTCCCCCTCATTTAAAACAGTTGTGCCTTTGTCAGTTATCATAGGTTGACACCTGCCCTAAGAAAGATTTTAAAATACTAGGCAGGAATTAATGTGGGGAAGTTGACCCCCATCTAGCTGCTCCAGGTAGAGGTTGTTTGATTAAAATAAATAAATAAATAAATAAATAAATTGTGTGCTTTGGTAGCATTGGTTTTTATTTAATGGAAACAGTCTTACAAATTATGCTGTTCGGTACCTGATTTAACAGATAGACATTTCCATACTTGGTATAATAGCTTATTTCAGGTTGGAAGTGACTTCTGGAGGTCTCTAGTCCAACTTGGAGCTCAATGCAGGATCAGAGCAGCTTAGTTTTAATCTATTATGTGCAGTTTTAGAGGTGCTGGTTATTCTTGATTGTCAGTGGAAACAGTGATTCCTCTGCAGTTTAGGACTGAGTCCTAAATGATCCAGAATTGCTTCTGAAATACTGACGGCTAACCTTGATTGTAATTAGGAGTTGTATCTGCTCAGCATTTCTGAAAACTAGGGCTATGTGAATAGCACAGTTATGTACATGGACATCTAATTGTGGAAA
This sequence comes from Psittacula echo, assembly GCF_963264785.1. NCBI lineage: Eukaryota > Metazoa > Chordata > Aves > Psittaciformes > Psittacidae > Psittacula > Psittacula echo. The sequence continues at coordinate 25,622,183 of NC_137740.1, read as the reverse complement.
GCTTTGCATTGCTGTTCAGATGAATATGCCTTTTGAGATTATGGATAATTTTTCTTGTGTTTAGGGGTCTCCTAGGTGGGCATTCAGTGGCAATTATGCTGAAGGAAAAAGGTGAATATATGCAGTGGTACAACGGTGAACTTCTGCACATGGCAAAGGAACTAGGCTACAAGCTTTTACCTGCTTTTAATACCACTAGTGGTCTCCCTTATCCAAGAGTAAGTTGTTTGGTTTCTGCAATTCAGGATTACTTGTGTAAGCAAAATTTTTGTTGTTTTGCTTTTATCCCTGTTTCTAAAATCACTTATATATTTAGCCATTATACAGAAAATAAAAGCTGATAAAGTGCTCTTTTGTAATACATGCTATCTAGTCTTTTAAAATACAGATTTAGGCCCTGAATACCTACATTTCCACCTCTGAAAATTCTAATATACATTGTTTTGTGTAAATAGTAACAGCAGAAACCTTGTCTAATCACTGTCTGCTGATTTCTTGCTCCCTATTACTGTAGGCATCACCAAGAAGCTGAGGAGAGTAATTTTTGTTTTGATACATACCATTCACTAAGATGTTGAAAGAGAACTAGCAAGCATTTGCTTCTGAATTTAGCACAAAACTGATTAATCTTCGCAATCTATGTCCACATTTTTAAGAGGGCAAAGTTAGCTGTAATCTAAAAATACTCACTTAATGTAAAAACTTTCATATTGAAACAGAGCATGGTGCAAACTTCATGACAGAAAACTACTTCCCATGTGTATCATCCATTGATTTTGTGAGATGTAGCTTTGATTGGAAACTTTTCCAGAAATTAAAAATTTAGGCTTAGTAAATCTGCACTTTTCTAGTGAAAATGGTTAATTCAAAATGTTCAGGCTTTGACAGTCTTCTGCTGAGAGGGCCTTCTTCAGAATGCAGAAGTTATGTTGTGCCCTCAACAAAAGCAGGCCCATCTTGCAGGTATTCTCTTGAGCCAGGAGTAGCAAGATATTTACAAAGCTTAATTTTGAGCACTTGTGATGTTCTGAGTTCCTGGTTTGCTGGTAAATAAATAGCTAGAATTAGATTTTTAGGGTGGTATTCTTTTATTCAAATTGTGAGTGAACAAGGCAACAGGTATTTAGGCCAGTCCTTGTTTTGGAGGGTTGAGTATTTTGGGTACTTCTGGATAACCTTATGTGCGTGTTTGAGTTGATAGTATGTGGTAAAGCAGAGCAAAACTGAAGGGTGCTTTGTGATCTTTTTTTCTTGTCTTTAGAAAAAGTTACATAGTTGCTCTACAGACCTATCATAGAAGTATAAATTCTTTCAGCTAATAACAATAAAGATGATGATATCTACTTTTCTCTAGGTTAACTTAAAATTTGGTGTAAGACATCCAGAAGCACGGACAGGAACAGAAACTGATACCTGTACAGCTTGTGCAGGTACCTTGATCCTTGAGTTTGCCGCTTTAAGCCGATTCACAGGAACATCTATATTTGAGGTTTGCTTTCCATGCTAACTTATTTTTTGGATTAGGTATTCATTAGTGTTCTGTTACATTTCTTTAATTTTGGGCAAACAATTTTGAGTTCATGAAATGGGTGTGTATCTTAAGTGCTCTGTACAAAAGGTTTGCATGTGTTCATATTTGTCATGTGTTTGGGATTTTTTCCTGAAGTGTTAATCTCATTTTACAAAATAAAAAAATCACAAGAAATAATTTTGTTTGAAAGTAGTTACAGTAATGTAGAAGTAAACAAGATAAATATACTGAAGAGTAGCTAAAGGATAATGCTTGCATAGCTTTGGGGTAAAGAAAGCAGGACTAGTAAGAAGAAAAGTGGGATATTTGGTCCTTGATATGCAGCTTGAAAAAAATAATAAAATAAACCCCACGCTTCTATAGTACCACTGAACTTGTGCAAGACCCACCTAAGGGTATATTGTCAGAGGAAAGATAAATAAAAATGCTTGCAGGTATGGTTTTGTTGATATAATACCAAAAAAAAAAAAAAAAAAAAGCCAACAAACCCCGTCATTACGTGCCTGGTATTTCACTTTATGTCATGGAACCCAGTGGAAGCATAGCTGGGCCTGTGTTGTGTGTTTTGGTAGAACTTGTCTGCTAAAATCCCATGAATGTGCTTTATGATTTAAAGCCATTTTTGTTGCATAGGTTGTTACCTTCAAGTTAATTTTGTATATATAAAGAATGTATGTGACTTGTGTACTAACCCATGCAGAAGGATATTTAACTTGGTGATACACTGTATGGTTTTAGTCAAATAGTTGAGTAGTCAACATCATTCTTTCTAATCAGCAACTGAGTATTTATAATGTGGACTGAACGTTATAGTATCTAAGTGTAATACTGAGTTACAGAATTGTTAGATATGAAACATTTTATTACTCCCTAGCATCTTAATTTCAATAGACAAAAGAATAACGGTCTTTAGGATCTGTGTTTCTCTAATTTCCTTTAATTAGCATTTTTTTGCTGTTGCAGGAATATGCCCGGAAAGCGCTTGATTTTATTTGGGAAAAGAGACAGCGCAGCAGCAATTTAGTGGGCGTTACAATTAATATTCATACTGGAGACTGGGTCCGCAAAGGTGTGTGATATTCTGACTCGGAATCAGTGACCACAAATGGTTTTGGGCAAGAAAAAAATCTTGACACCTTCCTGCCCCAAGCAAGTTTATCTAGGCTATTTAAAAATAATGGGATAGGCAACTGGTCTTAAATAATTTAAGTACTGGAGAAACTTGCTACAACTGAGCCTGGTTTTGCTCTGGGAGGGTGTTTTGGCAGCAAAACTAGTTTTATTCATTGCAAAGGAAGTGTTCTCTGATTTGCTTTAGTACTGAGAGGGAAATGCCTTGGGAGAAATTTTCAGAGATTCTACTATGAATACATAGGAAAAATATAAATAGGACTGCAGTTGTTTATGGCAGCCAGTGGAAATATTTTCATATGAGGAAAGTGAAACAACTGGCTTCAGTGCATGTCTCTTCATATTATGTGCACAGATATTGTAAAGCCTTTACCATAGATAAACAGTATTGTGTCTCTGCATCCATCTGTGCCTTAATTCTAGTGATAGGAGGCTTTTCTTTTTGCTGAAAGAGCCTTTAAAGTAAAAATGAAACCAAGGGGAAATATCCATATAACTATTTAAAGGAAAACCACCTTTTAATTTTCTACTGTTTCTAGATAGTGGAGTTGGAGCAGGAATAGATTCATATTATGAATATTTATTGAAAGCCTATGTCTTGCTGGGAGATGACAGTTTCCTGGAAAGATTTAACACGGTAAGTTAACACCTTGCTCAGGTTTGTGCCTTCTGTAAGACAAATTTAAGACTAGTTGCACTGTCAGTCAGCTGTTAGTCTGGAGAAGCTTATGAAGAGATCTTTAACAGAATTTCTATGACTTCTGATGTGTCTAGTGCCAGTTCTTATTACTGTGAGTTCTTGCTAATCTTGGGTGAATTGCCACCTGAGCTGCAATTTTAACGCCATCCAATGAAAATTGGAATCTTCTGGATCTTTTTCCATGTTTCCAGTACAGGAGAAGCAGTATTTCAAGATCACCTTGAAGAGTGTAATACTGCAAATGTTTCTGTAAAACAACATAAAGGCCACTTGTTACAAGCCACGGTACAAGTTCTTTCTGTCCTGGAGCAAGAAAAAAGAGCTGAAAATCAAAACCTGGATCTTGCATTGAACTGCAGATCCTAAGGCCCAGTATACAAGCTGAAAAGCACACCTATATTACTAGATTTGTAAGATTACTACGCAACTTTGTCAGCATCATTATTCTTTCATGAAAGTATTCTTTCTTTTGAAAATAGTAATATCCAATAAAAACATTTTGTATAGTAAGATGATTTTATATAGAATAATTTTCTATCATAAGCAGTGTTAAAATTTGAATAATTCAGCAGCTAAAGGCCAGCTGCAGCGCTCTAAGTGTAGCAATTGTTTCATATTCCTAACCTGCAGCCACTTTTTTTTTTTAATCTGTTGTGTCTATTAACTGTTTCCTATTGATTTGGCTCATGTGTTCATGGTTGTACCTTCTTGTGCTTCAGAAAACAGGAAAGACAGTTGTCTTGGGGTGTAGTAGGATTGGAATTTTAGTAAGTTGACAAGTGAGCTAGTGGGATTTAAAGTTCTGAGCCATCAAGTCCAGCTGCTTTCGTTTTCTATACTTCCTTTTCCCCTTCTTCTGAGATACATTTGCTTTAGAATTCTGTTGTCCAGAGAAAGCAATTTCAGCTTTGTTTAGCTTGTGCTTAAAAATTAAGCCAGAACTAATGTACCTTAACTGTGATAGTTACTTGTTTATTGCATGGCTACTGAACATACTTTTGCGTATGTGTACTACTTGGAAAATGTGATGTGTATTGCATGTGTAATACTGTGGAGCTTTTCAGTATTTACTACACATTTTTAATTTGCAAAACTAGAAATTAGTGTGCGTTGCCAAATGCAATAATGATCAGCAGTGTAGTTTTGGTCCTTCCTTTGAAATAAAATTTCATAGTCTGGTAATCTGTATCTGTTTTGTAAAATGTATTGATTATGCAAATTCATGATTTTTCTGATATTTGTCAGCACTACAATGCTATAATGAGATACATTAGCCAACCACCTCTTCTTCTTGATGTCCATATTCATAAACCAATGCTAAATGCTAGGACCTGGATGGATTCTTTGCTAGCTTTCTTCCCTGGATTGCAGGTAAGGTTTAAAACCCATGCACAGATGATCTTAATAACAAGTAAATAATTAAATAGATTGGATATATAATTGACGAGTCAAGCTTAGTAATTTGACTTTCAGAAATACTGAAAGAGGATTCCTGTACTGACTCTTCCTGTAACTTCAATGCTGTGATGCAAGTTAATTTGTATTCTGGCCATGTTGAGAATTGGAAAAGTACGTCTGTATGATTTGCTTCCTTCACCACCAGTCATTAAAAACACTTAAAAACTTGAGCTGCCTTTTTAGTAGTCTAGTGACAGATTTTCTAGTTTGTGTGCCATTTAAGACAAAGTCCCATTTCTATTTCTGTAAATGATAGAGATCCTTTTCCTACATAGACAGTAGTCTTAATAAGGTCACTGATTTTGCTTAAAAAGCTCTAAAGGAATATCTATGGCTTACATACTGTAAATATTACCCGCTTTCAGTGTATCTGCTGGAAATGTAGAAATTGGTCAGTAGCTTTACATGAACACAGTGAGTGTGCCTAACTTTGAATATTACTCCTTTGCATGGTGAATTAGTGTTAATTTTATTATTTAATTTTAGGTGTTGAAGGGCGATATTAGACCTGCTATTGAAACTCATGAGATGCTGTATCAGGTTATAAAAAAGCATAACTTTCTCCCAGAGGTAAGATAGTAATTTTTTGATTGTGTAAACTGATTCTTACCTCAATTTGAGCAGTCTCAGATAGCCATTTAAAAAAAAATAGTAGATATACCTGTTACTAAAGCCAAAGGCCTCATTTCCGCAGCATTCTCATGTGAGCTACAGTTCTGCACATATGACAACTGTGTTTTGGATATGAAATATTTTTCCTTCAGTTATGCTGTAATTAACAGAACCATAGGAAGCTGCTGCTGTTAATAATTGCTTAAGCTTTGTATTTCAGCCTTTCAAAATTGACCTTGACTCATTTCAGTATGCAAAACCTGTACAAGCAAATGTAGTAGTAGCTGCTTAGTAATATAATAGCATTAATGCTAAAGATCACAGCCATGTTCATACCAAGGAGGGAAACTGAAGACTGAATTGTTGAGAGAACATTGTGAAATTTTGCATATTGGAAGTAGGTACACAAACTTACCTGTAGATGCTGCAAGTGCAGTGTTCGAACAAGTTAATTCTGCACAGAAAAGCTTGTTTACCTGCTGAAGTGTGTGTCTTTACTGTGTGATGATGCAGAATATACAAGAGCACTTCTGACTCCAGTTTTAACTTTGACTTTCCCTAGTGTAAGCTTACTTCTGTTAGAGAACATTTAATTAACATCACATTCACCTAATATGGATATTGAGACCAAAGAATGCGCTCTAAACATTGGGATAATTTTTTTTGGGTGCTTTTAAAACGGTATGATTTGGCTTCTCAGGACTCTTTTGGGTTGGTTTTTCAGTGCTTTGTACTTAGGAAGGGAACTTTGAAAGATTAGTTGCCATCTCCTTTAGCAAAGACTTAGTTTAAACCCTAGAATGATGAACCAACTGGTAGTGGATGTGAACACATAGACTAGGAAATTTTTAGGTGACTGACTTTTAGTCTGTGATATTTCTTATGTTAGAAACGGCTGCTCACCATCTGTCAGTCTGAAATGACAGTTTAATGCAGTGAAGTGTCAGGTGGTAGGTATGTTTGCAAAAATGGTGTTTGTGAAAGCTTGAGTGATCTCTTTGTAGTGGCCCTTCAACAGATTGCTTTAGTTGGATTGCAGCAGTTGTGTATTTGTGCTGACAGGAGTGATTGGAGGCTGTGTGCTGCCTTCTGGGTCTGGACCACAAGTTCTCATCTGTTACTTCTTGCCAGAACTCCACTTGCTGGACACTTAAGAAGCTGGGTGGTGTCCACAGTCCTGCACTAACACAAGCTTAAATCTCACTCATACTAAGTGGGCTAAAGCACTGGTTTAGGTTTTGGACCCAAATGTACTAACTGGACAAATATTCTTGTAGCCTCCTGAAACTGATGTTGGGCCTTCAGTCCTCCACTGTTGTGTACTTTAACTATTGTAGTAAGTAGGATTCAAAATAAACCTGTGTTTGGTTTTTATTCTTGTTTTAATTTTTGTTCTTCTTCAGGCATTCACAACAGACTTTAGAGTTCACTGGGCTCAGCATCCTTTAAGGCCTGAATTTGCTGAAAGCACTTATTTCCTGTATAAGGTAAGATCATTTTCATTCATCTGAGTTTTTTTCACTTTATCTAGCAGCTAGAATTCTGTTGATGTTTTATTTCAATATTGAATGAGTAGCATATCTCCAGCTTGTTTTATCTACCAGTGCCAGTTTGTATATAAAGAAGATTAAAGTATTGGTTATAAAAAATTGTTCTAGGAATTTTGTTTGATATACCTAGAATTAGAAGAAAACTGTTTAGTGAAAAAGGCCCATATTTTAAAAGATATGTAAGAGTTGCCCATCTCTCCTAAAGGGATCTTGGAGAGTAAGAGCTAAAGCCATTTGTAGCTTGCAGAGAAGAGCAGTGCCTAAACATCTTATGTTTCTGTAAGGGTTTCCATGTGCATATCTGCATATCCATAGAAAGTAATGTCTCTCAAAGTCTCAGAAGTCTCTCTTGTGACTAGCAATATTAATAAATTAGGCTTTACTGGTGTCTGAGAAGGTACAGAAACAATAAATTAGCATTAGGAAAATGATTGCTGCTGATTGTAAATTAAGGGCACCTATATGTTTGAAATTGATTTTTGTCGGTTTTTCTTTTCTAGGCTACTGGGGACCCTTACTATCTAGAAGTAGGAAAAACGCTCATTGAAAACTTGAACAAGTATGCAAGAGTACCTTGTGGGTTTGCTGCAATGAAGGATGTTCGTACAGGAAGTCATGAAGATAGGTAAACGTTTTCACAATTTTTTCATAAAAAAAGATTTGAGAAAAAAGATCTTATTACTCTGTTTATGTAATAGAATTAATTGACTTTTGAGTAGCTCTCTGTCTTCAGTTTGATTATGCATTAAATTATGCATTTGTCATAGTCTGTAAACTATTTCAGTAGTTTTAGTTTGTTACATAAGAGTATTTTTAGTTTAATAATGCTTCATTTGTCTCAGAGCAATTGATTAATTACTTTCCAACAAGATACTACAAATATAGAGGTTTTTATTTTTCAGTAATTCTGCTTTGTAATGATTAGGCTGAATCATTTCCCTACAAACATGGTTTCTTCCAAGTGAAAGGAATGCTAAAGGAATGAAGTTTAACAACAATAGTCATGAAGTCTTCAGAGGTGGAGCAATATGAATATTTGTTTTGGTGATGTTGTAGAAAAAAAGGCATCTTCCTAAAGGACATCCACTTTTTTCCGTAGAATGGATTCTTTCTTTCTGGCCGAGATGTTTAAGTATCTTTACCTGCTGTTTGCTGATAAGGAAGACATGATTTTCGACATTGAAGATTATATCTTCACTACAGAAGCTCATCTATTACCACTTTGGCTTTCTACTACAAATCAAACCATTGCTAAAAAAAATACAGTAAGTAATAGGTTAATCAGTTTTAGTAGTGCTTTGAAGCAGTTCCTTTTTTTATGAGAAGAAATGGAAGAAAAATCAGAAAAAAATCATAGTTTGAAGAAATACATTAGTTGTAACACTTCATTTAATATGAACAATTTCATCATATTAACAGTGCCAGTCACATCAGTATGAATAATGTTTCTATGACTGGGCTCTGCACAACTGAATCTTGAGAAAAATGCTGTGGAAAATCAGCAATATTTAAAAAGGAAATCGCTCCCTATCTCTGTATGGATTTGAAAAGAACACACTGTGATGTTTTTATCTCTATCTTTTTTTTTTTCTCTAAAACATTTGTAACACTGTGCCTAAACTTTTGTTCTTTATTTTACTACAGGAGTCCTTAGCAAATTTTGAAAGGTTTTTTGAGCCTGCTACAAAGTTAGTTTGACAGCTGCAGCTTTGGAATATTTAATTAGTTTAATCCATGCAGTAGGCATCTATTGTGTAAATCTGAGGACATTTATGGGTTTATAATTACTTAACCTTCCAAAATAACCTATAGTAATACAATTGTCCTCTGAAGCATCATAAATACTTAGGGTTTTTGTGTGTGTTCAGTGAGGTGACACTATTTATTTTTAAGGCTGTAATACTTCTGGCAAGCAAAAGATATAATGAGAAAGCAAAGAGGGAGGTGTCTAGGGTATTAGGGACATAAATTTCCTTATGTTAGGGTACCTTTACTTTTACCCTTTACTAAGAGTTTTACAATAATACCTGGATCAGGGAACATGCTCATGCTGTATGTCAAGCCATGTGTCCCAGAGAAATCTTAACAGAGTAGAAAGCGTTCTGTTTTATGGACTCTAGCATTAGACAATGAACAATTTTTAATTACTTGCACTTAGTGTTCAACATTGGTAATACATTTAATGGGTCATGGGGTTGGCTTCTTCCTTGATGATGGAGATCCTGCACCCTCACTGAAGTGTTCTTTATTTGAGCATTTATCATCTTTTGTCTTAGTTTTGGAAATGGAGACTTTCTTAAACTATGCAAGAAATTCTCTGAAGGGTCTGAAGGAGCATTTTATATAACTTCCGTTGCTAACATGAAAAGTTGATACTTTTGAGGCAGACAGGATTCCCACAGCTGATGCAAATGCTAATAGATGGCCAATAAAGGGGATAGAGTAAATTCATAGAATCATACAACAGCTTGGGTTGGAAGGGGCTAAGATCACCTAGTTCCACCCCCCTGACACAGATGAGGACACTTTCCACTAGACCAGGTTGCTCAAAGCCTCATGCAGCCTGGCCTTACACACTTCCAGGGATGGGGAATCCACAACTTTTCGGGGCAACTTGTTTTCTAGTGTCTCACCACCCTCATAGTAAAGAATTTTGTCTTAATACCTCATCTAAATCCATTTCCAATATAATCTAAAGCCATTTTCCTTTGTCCTATCAGTATATGCCTTTGTAAATAGTCTCTCTCCAGCTTTCTTGTCAGCCCCTCTAGGTACTGGAAGGCTGCTATAAGGTCTCCCTGGAGTGTTTGCTTCTCCAGGCAGAACAACCCCAACTCTCTCAGCCTGTCTTCATAGGAGAGGTGCGCAGCCCTCTGATCATCTTCATGGCCTCCTCTGGACTTGCTCCAAAAGGTCCATGTAAATTCTTAAGATGCAGTTTTCTTAAGCTCTTTTAGGTCAAAGCTGCTAATGTTAAGAATATAAGTAAGATCCATTGAAAAGAGTGTCAACAAGATGCATTAAGTGGCTTAAAGGCTGTGAAAATGAGTGTGTTAATCTTTTTTAGAATTTATCTGATGGGGAAAAAATGATAAGAAAAAACGGAATGTGTAAATTATTCTTCATATAAACACAGTGCTATTAAACCAAACTGTGACATAGTTGTAGTATCAACTCAACATCCTGTTTGTATTTATGCTCATAAACAGGACATGTCATGTCTTACCAGGCTGATGTTTACAACTGTGCTTTCTTAAATGATGTGACTACCCTTTGTCACACTGCAAGCATAGGTACTTTAAAGTGTTTGTTCCAGTAAACTAATAGCCTTTTAGGCCTCAATTTTAAGGGAGCCTTTAAATACTTGATTTTTAATTAGCTAGTGCGTTGCGAACAGTGGGGTGTGTTTTTTTCAATAGATAAATACTACATTAACTTCTATAGGTGAGAAATTTAACTTGCCAGTTATCCAATCAGTTACTTGCAAAACTAAGAAGAGGCTCAATATGGCTCCAAATCACTGTATGTGTTCCACATGGTTTTACATGTTACAAAACAGTGATCTGTGCAAATGTTAGCTCTGTCATCTTTTCTGAAAATAGAGATTGTTTGAATTGTATATAGTTTCATCCTTGCCCATTCAGACTACCAAGTCAGTATGGCTCCTGAGGAGGAGAATCTTTTGTTCCCATGAAAAGATGTGACATTCTTAGTAATATGAAGCAAGAATGACCTAAGGCCTGCAGCTGATCCATTCTGACAAAAGTGGCATCAAATGTAATTATAATTACTTCCTTTCATAGTTTCCTTCCTTTCATGTCAGGAGTGGGGTTTAGAAGTACTGTTTGGTAGTAGATGATTAGCTGTTTCTGCAGGAAAATTCTAGAAACTGTGGATACAAGTTTGGTAAGTTACAAATTAGATTGGGTGTTATATTTCTGTATTTCTAGAAAGGGATTATAGCGTATTGGTTACCCTTTATTACTGCAGTGTGTGGCACAGAAGGGTGATGTATTCTTCATTCCTGGAATCTGTGTGGTTGTAGAACATTTATTGCATTCAGCTGCTGTATGTTCTGAGTAGAGAGATTACTTAAGGGTAGGTCTGGCTGTTGATTTTTCTTTGTATAAAAATGTAAACAGCAGTTTTAATAGGTGATCTGTATTTTTCATTTCAGACTACAGAATACACAGAGCTGGATGACAGCAACTTTGACTGGACCTGTCCAAACACCCAAATTCTTTTCCCAAATGACCCTATGTTTGCTCAAAGTATTCGTGAACCTTTGAAAAATGTGGTGGATAAGAGCTGTCCTAGGGGTATTTCCAGAGCGTAAGATGAATATTTTCTGTCTTTTGGTAGCATAGGAGTAAGTGGAACAAGGTCTGTTAAGCATGGACAGAGAAATTTGAGCTGTATTGGAGCTTGCTCTGCTCAAGGTTGTAGTCCTTTCAGAATGGATAGCCTAGCTGTAAGAAAAATCAGTTACGTTTTCTCTGGCAGCATCAGCAAGACTTGGTTAATTTTGATCAGGAATTAGCAAGTCTTTCAAGTAAAAGGAGCTTAATGAGCCATATACTGCAAGTGGTAGTTGTAGACCAGGTATTACAGGAAGTATGTATTTCTGTTTTGTAAAATTAATCTCTATAGACTCTTGAACAGTTCTGCAACTCTTCTTTGTAGTAAGCAAATCGTATTACCATACATAACTTCATCTATTTCAAAGAATTTAGGACAGTCTGTTATAGCTGAGGAAGTTTTATCTATCTAACCAGCTCTTTGATATTTACACTTCTTAAGTAAAACTGACTAGCAACTCGGTAAGGAAAACTGGGTTTAGTCAGTCTTAGTAATGCAGGCTATTTAGAAATGTGGTAGTTTTATCAACACTGCATGTGCTTTTTTGCACTACAAAATTACTGATAGAATCAACAACTTTAAAAAAAGATAGTTTGAGAAGTTGCATTATAGTGAAGCTTGTACTCAGTGTTGTTCCAAGGAATTCTAATCTTGTGGTAGGAATGACGTGAAAGTTAGGTTTCAAGAATAATCTGCTTTTTAAAGATTTAACCTCTAATATCTTTTGGCAGGGAAGAGAGTTTGGGAAGTGGACCAAAACCACCGTTGAGAGCCCGAGATTTCATGGCCAGTAATCCTGAACACTTGGAGATACTGAAGAAGATGGGAGTCAGTTTGATTCATCTTAAAGATGGAAGAGTACAATTAGTACAGCATGCAGTGCAAGTAAGGCCCGACAGTACTTTTTTTGAACACTTTAGTCTCCTGGGTGGTGGACGCAGTAAAAGGTTAACTTCTGTATTTGAAATGATGAGCAAGTGCCAGTGAGCATCCACTCTGTATTTTAAAATCTTCTTAGCACTTGTCCAAGCAAACATAATTCCAATTCGCCCTCAAAGGTTCTTGAATCTTTAAGAAGAAACTGGGTTTTTTTGGTTTGTGGTATTTTTTTCTTTTTTACTACTCAGGCAGCAAGTTCACTTGATGCTGAAGATGGCTTACGGTTCATGCAGGAAATGATTGAACTCTCCAGTCAGCAACAGAAAGAGCAACAGCTACCTCCTCGTGCTGTTCAAATTGTTTCCCATCCATTCTTTGGTCGAGTGGTCTTGACTGCTGGACCAGCACAATTTGGGATGGACTTATCCAAACACAAAGCAGGGGTATGTAAAATGTGTATGTGATCTGTTTCTAGCTTTCTGTTACTTTCTTTATTGCATAAGGCTAAATTATACAGTACTGTTACTATTTTAGGATGGCCAGATGGAGGGTGACCAATTAATTAGTAGCTAAAATGACAGGGCACAGGAATGACAGAATGACAGCAGTGACAGTCTTAGATGAGTGGCTTATCAGTCTGTGGCTGGTGCTCTGTTCCTGAGTCATTGGTCATGATTTAGGATTTTATACACATACATAGTATGATTTCTTTGAAACAAATCTATATAATCTGCAGTACATATTTTAAGGGATGCTTATTTAAGGGAAGGTTTTCCTACCAGGTCAGCCATGAATTTGCAGAAACCTTTATAGAGTAGGCTGTTTTTATGCAAGCTTTTATAAAAGGCTGTATGTAGATGGAAGAAGAAAATATCACAGAGATAGTGGTCCCTACTGGAAACTGTATAGGAGAACCTGGTGACTTTGGTTGGGCAAGATGCAGCCCCAAAGAGGAGCTCCAGACTAGCAGTTCACAGAAAAATTTCCAGAGACAGCAGTTCACAGGTGTAGACAAAATACACTGAGTCTGAGAGTTAGGTCTTCACTCGGTCATTCTTTGCTTCTTAGAACTCCAGCTTCAAGGTAAAGATTGTCTGGACTGACTGAAGACAACACAAAATGCATAAGATTAATTGAAGAAAAGCAAATGTTCAGGGATCTTTTGCAAGCCTGAACCTGGTGTTCTTATCCTCTCTTTCCTTTTGTTTTTCAAACAGACAAGAGGATTTGTTGCAACCATTAAGCCATATAATGGATGCTCAGAGATCACTAATCCTGAGGCAGTGAAAGAGAAAATTGCTCTGATGCAAAGAGGCCAGTGTATGTTTGCTGAAAAGGCACGAAACATTCAAAAAGCTGGAGCAATAGGAGGCATTGTTATTGGTAAATAAAACTTTGAGTTCTTAATTTGTGTAGATGTAATCTGTATTTTACAGATTTGAAGTTACTGGAAAGCTGACAAGAAGCTGTTAAACTCTTTGAGGTGCCGTACTCCAGCACAGAAATCATGCTTTCAGAAAATGAAGAAATGTTTTTGGCTTTGTCTGGTTTTGCACAAAAAGCCTAGTGAAACAAATTGGGATGGGTAATTGTCACTGCTTTTGCAGATGAAAAGTTATTACTTTAAGGATCACTGTGTGTTGAAATAGTGCTGTCTACTAACTGCTGAGGAAGACATGAGACACAAATGAAAGATGTTAAGGAAAACAAGTACACAAGCTGGCTTTTTGCATTTTACAACCAATGTACTATTTTATGCTTGGGATCCTCTTAACTGACTGGACAGTAGAAAGCTGCTCAAAAGTGCTGAAGTTCAGAGTTGTAGTCTGTTTATCTAACAGGAGGTTTGCTTGCTTTTCCTTTTGTGTGCATCTGGCTAGATGACAATGAGGGAAGCAGTAGTGATACAGCTCCTCTCTTTCAAATGGCTGGTGATGGAAAGAATACAGATGATATCACAATTCCCATGCTCTTCCTCTTCAACAAGGAAGGAAACATTATACTGGATGCTATCCGAGAGTATGAGGCTGTGGAGGTGCTCCTTTCTGATAAAGCAAAAGACAGAGGTAAGATCAGAGGTTATTTATACAAATTTAGCTTCCATCTCTATCATGGCACAATGTGAAATGTACAATAGTGCTACTCAAAGGTACAGACACATTATTTGATAGCTGTAGTTTTCTGATGACATTGGTATCAGTTTTTTCGTAAGAAAGCCATTATCTGAGGTATGTCATTATCCACTGCCCCATCAAGTTAACGTTAACATCCAGAAATGCTGTTCATAAGTTAAATGTCAGTTTGACTAGTGAGAAGATACGGCCTTTTTGATTTCTTTTGAACCCTTTTTGCCACAATCTACTTTGAAGTAGTATCAGGAATAGCATAAGTGGTTTTAGAGCCCTACATTGTAAATGCCTCTCTCTTATCAAGCTCCCAGTGACATTCTTGGTACTCGCAAGGAAAAAGGCAACTGTTACAACTATTTTGCCTAACTAAGGAGAAGTGGTTATCATGAGAAATAAGGCTGCCGGCCTTCAGATGTTTCGCAGTTTTTCTTGTATAATACAAGAAAATGACAAACTAATATATTCCTAATTAAAATGTTTGCATGTGGCAGAAAATTCTAGGGTTTCCTTCTGTAAGCCTTCCTTGAAGTGCTGCTTTGTCCAAGCAGAGCGTGTAAGAACAAGTATCTCTAGTAAACCAATGGGAGCGTTTATTTTCTGTACATTTGTAGAGGTGATATGCTGAAAGCTAGTGATGTTTCTTCACAGCTGCTTACAAATTCCTGCTATTGATAACTATGGTTAAGCTGCTCTAACAAAATACTAAATACAAAAGATAGCTGTGCATTTGAGAATTTGTAATTCGTATCTGCTTCTTCCTCTCCCTCCTCGTGCTTCCATTTGGTATCCCAGCAACAATCTTTAAAGGTAAAATGATTCCAAACTACATTATTGATAGCAGTAAGTATCCCATGTTAAAAGTGGTGTATGCCGTTAAACTCCCTAGAAGTCTTGAAATATTAGTGTCCTGTACACTAGGTATAAGCTTCAGACTCTGGAGAAATCTGCATGGTTAAATTGGACAGCTGTTGTAAAGCTAAATAGGTACTTGAGATATGTATGTTACCTCATTTTAGTGGGGATGTGATGAGGGAGGATTTGGCTTTGGGGCTCTCTAGTTCACAGTTCAGTAAACTCATGAAACACAGCCTAACTCCTGCTTGCTTAGATGTGAGAGAACCTGTTGGATCTGGGAGTGGTTTAAAATTGGTGTTCAGTGCATGTAATGGTTATTTATTTAAGACTGAATGATGGTAACTAGCACTTACCCCGAAGTCACTATTCAAGTCTGAGGAACCAAAATTGGTCTCACTATATTGTTTGCTCTCATTTAAAATGTGTTTAAATGTCTTCCCTCCCCTCCCTCTGTAAAATGTGTTCCTTAATAATGTTAAATTTTTGTATCAGTTGTAAGTCTGCACTTCCTTGAGGAAATAAGGCCAAGGGAAATGACCTTGCTTTTAAAATACATAATAAAATCTGCCTTCCTATCTTTTTTTCCCCCCTAACATTTCTATTTTTTTCTCTCCCCCTCTCAAAGACTTGGAAATGGAGAATATGGACCAGAAATTATCTGAAAACGATTCACATAAACAGAACTCAGAAGAAGCTACTTCAGCATTTCAGGATGTTGGTGAAGTCAGTGAGGAGCCTGAAGAAGAAGAAAGATCTGATGGTATTGACCCTGATTCTTTAGCTCCTGCTAATGCAGACAGTGACAGCGTTTCCATTTCAAATCAGGATTACTATGTCCCTGAACTTGATGAGGCTAGTGCTCCAGAGCCAACATGTACGCAAGGAGATAACCAGCCTCAGGAACAGAAGACCGAAGCAGAGTCAAATTCCAAAGTTAGCTGGGATAATAAAGTCCAACCTATGGAATCCATATTAGCAGACTGGAATGAAGATATAGAAGCATTTGAAATGATGGAAAAGGATGAGCTATGACTTGTAATAATAACTTATTTGTTAGTAAACAAATGGAGAACTCTTTGGGTAGAAGTGAGGCCCTGATATCTCAGAACTAGAAAACATGTTCAGTATTGTGACGAGCAACCAGGTTTCACCTGGAAAATACGATAGAAATCCAGCACACACTCTTTAATTTTTCCTGTTTAAAAATGGGAATGTGCAATTGAAGCATTTGTCTGGCTCCACTGCATGGTGCTGTAACCCAGGAGGCTCATTCAGGGAATTAGCCCGACTTCTGCGTTCCAGGCTCCGAGAGGTCACACTCCCTTGGTCTCTGGAAAGCAGAAGTTGAACACAGTGGAGTTAACATACCACATAACGGTTATTGGTGAGAGCATGTGAAAGCAGTAGGTCAGCCACACTTTGGTTGGAGCAAAGGTGCAGTTTCACTGATATCCACTGAGTTGAAAGCCTTCACTGATAGCAACAGGTCAAATTGTTTCCAGTTGTTGTATCTTTAGGACACAGCTAGAAGCAGTTTGATTTTTTTGTCCTGACATATCATACTGGGACATGGTAGTGTTGCTCATCACCTCTTCCATTACCTTGAACGACTATCACAACATCTGAGTTTTCCCTTCTGCTCTGCTTCCAACTAGAAAAACTGTATAACCCAAAGGTAGGGTAGGGTATACTTTGTAAGCAGGTTGCATCAGGGAAACTAAGCCTTGGTGTGTACCAGATAAAGTTGTGTTCCCTGTGCGTTGTTAAAGTTTGAGGTTAAGGTAAAGTGGACAAGACAGATGATGAGTTACAGGTATTTCCTTTGGCCTCCCAGGTTGGAAGAACTCAGTCTACCCTGAGATATGGAATTTAAACTGGCAATATCCTCTGAAAGGACACTAAACAGAACTAGATCAACTATAACATAATCTTCCTTTTTCTACAAGTTTGACTTCTTACAGCTTGACTTTGTTGTCATTGTTTTTATATGCAACTTCTATACTTGTGATACTTAAGGCAATGAGGCCAGTACCAGTAATGAAAGGCAACAATTTTGGCTGTTGGGTCCATAGTTCAAAGTATAGTGGCGTGAACTGCAAGGAGGACTGGTGTTATTCTGGGCTTTGGGGGTTTATTACAGGTAAGGGTGAGTCCTAGTTTGCTATCCCTATTATGAAAAACATTATTTAATTAAAAAGGGGGATGTTTGAACAACTGAGAGATGTTTTGACTGTGTCCAAAGAAACTGCCAAAACCTAATTAACTTGATTTATATAAAATGCTTTTAGTGACTTGTGTTTCAAAGAATTGTTTTATATTAAAGAATAAATTAACACTGCCTATATGCTGCACCAGGCTAAAAGCAAAGGTTTATATTCATTGTTACATGGAATAAAAAAAAAATCCCATTCTGAATTGCACCTTTCATTTAGCTGGTGAAATCATGCGTGCTGAATATGCAACTGTTAATTAGTACAGCCATACTGTATGTATTTATGTATACTCCTGTACAGTGTGAATGGAGAGATCCCAGGCAAATGTTGTATACATGTATACTTAATGTCAGTTGCTTTCAAGAGTTATCAAAATGCACAGGCACCTTTTGAGAGCATGACAGTCAGTCGGATATTATCCGTAAACTGAATGGTAACATTAAATCACTAGAGTAGGAGGTAATTTTGAGGAGGAAATGAAGCAGTAGCAGAATAGTGAATAAGTGTCCTTTTAAATAAATTAGCTTTTAAATGTAGTTATAATTCCTTTGCACAAATAACTGTATGGAGGTTTGGACTGAATGAGTAGGGCTTGAAGCAGCTGTGGTTTTTCAGTTGAGAATTTTTTTGTATGAGTTTTTTTGTTATGTGAGTTTCTTCATGTCAGGCACTTGATCATGGGAGCCTTTTTTTAAGTGTCCTTTGTTACTTCGAGCCCCAGTGGTGCTGTGCTCCCCAGTAGCGCCCAGGCTCAAAGCGACGTGGCCAAGTGCAGTCAGCTGCAGGCTCAAAACCATCAGGTGCAGATCAAATGTTTTCACTCTGGTAATTCCTTTGATCTGTCAGTGTGCAGTGCCACAAAAGGAGCATTTTTGTTCCCGTGCTCTTCAACATAGACTACATCTTCATACTTGTTAGCTCTTTTGGTGGAAATAGAATTATTTTTATAGCTATAGAGGCCCTGTGGTCATTCTGTTAAGACTGTCAGTATAGCAACTAAAGGTTTTCTTTTTTTTACTTGCAGAAAATTTAGGTGTAGATGTAAAGTTTTATTAAAAGATTAACTTTCCTTGCCATCACCAGCTCATTTTGATGTAACTGCTTTTTTTACATCTATTGCTAAAGCAGCAGACAGTAGCTCTCCTTTTACAGGATTTTGAACGATCCCAGAGCTCTGTTTGGGATTTGAAGCATCATTTTGGTGGTGGCCTACCTCAGATAACTGTTGCCTCCTTCCTTTTGGGTTGGTTTTTTTTTTTTTTTTACTGTTTCAGTTTTCCTACTTTACTTTTGAAACCATCATGAGAGCCATAGCTTTGTTTACAGAACTGAATTGGGTATGGTTGACCGTTGGGGAAAGAGGAGTAAATTGGGGAGGGGTGGGGGTAGTTTTATTCAGGTTATTTTCAGTTTGTAGTTTGTGATGAACTATGAAATGGGTTTTAGTTCAACCTTTTCATATAATTTGGGAAATAATTCAATTTTCTGTCACTGTCATCTTAAAAAGTGAAAAGAATGTATTCATCAAAAAAATAAAAACCCTTTAGAGAGGGGAGTAAGTGTTCTTCCCAAGTTTTTAGAAGTCTGCTCCCTCCATGTGGAATATTGGTTGTACATTGTTAATCAGTAATCGCCTCTTTGAATAGTTTTGTACATTTATTTGTATGGTATTGAACACTGAAGAATTCAGGAATCACAGCTGAAACTAGCACTTATTCCATGACATGTAACTTGGATCAGCCAATTAATTTCATCTTAGTGAATCTTCTTAATTGTTTACATGTATTGTTTCTTAATGAAGTTTCAAAATGAGCCCAGCTTTGGTTCTCCTCCTCCTGCCAGAGCAGCTGAAGGCGCAGTCATAGGCATGGCTAAGTGTATGTTAAGAGGTTAAAAACAGGACATCTTATGCAAAAGGCATCAGTCAGAACATAGAAAAAATCAAAACCATTCTGTGAATGAAATATTGTATGTTCAGATTTTATAAGATTTTTTTTTTTTTTTTAGCCAGCCCAATTTACAGCCCTATATTTTCTTATGAAAGATGTCTAATAACGGGTGCTGTAACACTGTTGTTGGGTTTCACTGTCTGGTGATAAGTGTACACAATATTTCTAAGGGCAACTATGTACTGTGATGTAAAAGTCTGGGCTAAAATGTATATAATCTGTGTACATAATTGTGTACTTGATTATAATTGCTGATTGTAAAGATTTAATAAAATGTAAATATTCTGGTCAGGCTCTGCTAAACTGATGCTAATTTCTGAATTGCCCAACCAGCCGTGTTTGCCTTCATTGTTTAGCAAGACCTTTGGTAGTCACACCGGTACTCCATGTCTGTCTGTATTAGCAACCTTAATGAGGTCCTCTGGGGCCAGCACCACAGGAAACCAGAGCCTGGTTTAACCTGTTGCCCTCCTGGCTGCTGGGTCCTTGTGGATGGTGGAGAGGAGCTTGGGAGGTTGAAGCAGGGCCATGAAGAGCAGCAATGTTGTCTCTCTTTTATCTCTGCTGGGCTAGCTGGAGAGATTTTTGAGCAAACCCTCAGCAAACAGCATTACTTTATATTACTTTATGCACACCCACATATATATAAATATATATAAAAAAAGATAAAAACTGTTAAAGGAATTGGTGTTTTCTCTTAGCAATACCCTTCTGCAGTCCTTGAAGGATCTGGCTTTATTGTTCCATATTCTTCTCCATGACCTTGCTGGCCCTGATGCCCAGATGCTGTTTGAATAAAACCAGGAGTCATCATCCTATTGCAGATGACCTCTGAAAAGGCAAAACTATTTTGCAAAATCAATAGCTGGGGTGTGCCCCCATCCCTGCTCCTCTTTATATTTCTTTTATAACAAGGAATCAGGAAGGTTTAGTTATTTATTTTCCAGTCTGGACACGTTCCAAACATTCCCACTTCTCAGGGACATTCACACAGGTGCGTTGAAGGGTAAGTAAGGCATTGGTATATCACACCTCTTATAAAAGCTATCTTGGTAATTACCTTGTATTGATGGTCTGTGACTCAATTTTCACATTTCCACTTTCTAGTTAGGTCACCCAAAGCTGGATCTTCAGCAGCTGTGACAAAAATTCAGCCTCAGCAGATGCTCATCCCATCATTCGTGTCAGTGCAAAGCTGCTGGTGGCAGGGATCCCATTTTCTTCAGAAGTGCTACATTAAAGGTAACATTGATATATGTTTCCAACTGGAATAGTCCCTATAAATCACTATTTGCCTGGGAAGGTTCGCCCAAGCTATTAAGCCCCAGCATGGATGAGTTCATCTTTATTAATCCTTTGGTGTGGAGGGTGCAGCCGGTTGGCCTGGCACCAGGGTTGGTCCCTTGGCAGAGGCATTTAAGCCAAAATTGTGCAAAATGTGCAGTACTCGGTGGTACCTGCACGGCTTTTGTGGAGCACCAGTGGGAGGGCTCAGGCACCACGCTGGCTGTGACACCAGGACAGACCTGATGGCAGCAGTGCAAGGCAGAGAATGGGAACAAATACAGAAACCCGGTTTCACCCTTAACAAAAACCACCACAAACCCCACCCGAGTGTTTCTCTGCCTTCACACCCTTTGCTGGGTGCTGCCATCACCCTCACGGTGCCATAGGCTGCGATCACTGTGCTGGGAAGGAGTCCCTGAGTTTGGGTCATAAGCCCCTGCCGAGGGGGTGCTCAGAGGGTTGTGCAGGAACAGGCGGAGCTGGTGAAGTGGCACCATGGGTGAGAAGAAATGAATGAGCAATTCAGAGCTGGCTGTACTGAATTTGATGCATTTGAGGATCTCTCTATGTACCTCTTCTTGTGGGCAGCAGGTTGGTAATAGAGTAAATGTGATCATTAAGGATGTTCATGATCCTCCCTTCACAGCAAAAACTGCTTTCCCATCCCTCCTCTGGCCAAATGCTCCTCATACTCCAGTTTAAGATCCTTAGCAAAGGTGGCTTAGAAAGGTGTAAGGAAAAGGAAAAAAAGGCACAAGATGCACAGGAAAGGACAAAAAGGCATTTCCAACACGGGCTGGCTCTTATGGCTCTTTTATGTAACTGAGCACGTGGCTCTCCACGTTTCTCTTCAGGCTTGACATGGGTTATCTGATTGCCAGGCAGAGAGCATCTCTGTTAAATGATGTCAATCTTCACCACACTGGCATTACAGCATCATAAAAAATTACATAGCTGCTATTTTGGGCAGCAGCTCTCTCCGACTCAGTGAATAAATGCATCTCCATATGACTCACTCCGGGGGATTATTAATAGACACTAAAGCAGAATGCCAGAACACCAAGAATATTGCTCAGTTCCCACATGTAGCTTTCTAGTTTCTTTCAGCAATTGCACTTGAGAACTTTTTGTCTCAAGATTTAATTTTTATATATATTTTTTTATATGTATGTGTGTGTATGCAGGGAGAATGAATTTTCTATTCAACTCACACCTTGAAGGCTTGGTGGGGGGAGGGAGAAAGTCTGCAGCGATGGAGGATGCTCGCTGCTCCAGTTCTAGGTGTGCATGGTACCACACTCCAGCCCTGCATCGCACGCTGGCCAAACACCCATCCAGGTCAGTGCCTCCTGCTACCAGGCCCATTCAGGTGAGGCTGCCATTATTAACAAAGCTTGAAATAGAAACTCAGTTTTGTGATTTAAACAGAAACCATGCGGGATGGCAAAACAGCAGGGAGGAAGCGACTCATTCTGAGAGGAAAGAAATCACACGCTTCTTCTGTGTGACAGCTGGAGGATAGATCAGCAACAGTCAACAACTGCCTGATTAAGATACAGCTCAAGCCTGGAGCTCACCCCCACCCTGGGGCTGCCTTCAAGCAGCTTTTCAGTATAATTACTTACACCCTAATGGGTGAAAGTCATCAGTGGGGTCCTCCACACTGTCCCGGCCCCAGTGCCACATAGAACTGCTGCATTCAGGTAGTGTCAGCTTCCATAACACAGGCAAACCTTTATGAAAAAGGGCGCTTTTCCCATAAAATGTTCTGTTTTCCTGATTTTTATGAATGATGGATGAAGGCACTCATGGGTTGAAGATTTCACCTGTGCAGCCAGGATAGGGAAAGCACTGCTGCTCCTGCTGTGCAGAAAGGGATGGAGAGGCACAATAAGTCACCCTGGGTTCTGTGTGGTCCATCCATGGCTGCAAAGGGGTTGAGGCAGGGCAGGAGACAGAGCTGGGTCTTCTGGTCCCACCAGAGACTTAATTAAAAAATAACCCAACTCTGACTGAAAGCAAAGGAAGAAATGAATGTGAAAGTTTGGTTGGTTTATGATGTTGAAGTCCAGTATCAGAGGAAGGTTCATGGGAATCAGGAAACAGCAGTAGTAGTCACATAATTAACTGGCTGCTTTGATAAAACTTTTCAAGGGTATTTGCCCAAGGGCTGCAGACTGGTTTCTCAGTTACATCAGTTTATCCATCCATCCTCTCCATCTGGCTATATGGTTTCCAGGCTGCTCTGCACTCTTGTTGCCGCACACAGGTATTACAGTATCATCTATTTGCACCAGGCAAATAAAACACCTGCAGGCACAAGTCTTTGATGGGAAGTTGAAGTGGATCCTCCTTCCATCAGCCCAGGTGTATTTTTAAAAGGTAAGTCCAAACAGAGATTAGGAGGAATAATTAGAGAAACATCTTAAAAACCCCCCTGTGGATGGTAACAAGACGTGCCATGGCCAAGGGTTTGCTGACTTGATATAAACAGGAACATCCCCCCATTCACCCCCACCCAATTCTTTTCACATTTCTTGCAGAAGGATAGAGCAAATTGAAATCTTTCATCCTCGCCCCAATCCCACCAGCCTGGTGGCAGTCCTGGAGCACATCAACTCCAAAGACAGCTACAGCCACCCTCCAACCCTTCTGCCCATCCTCATGCCTCCACAACCAGCAGCAGGACAGACTACCCAGGCACTCACAAATACTGTCATCTAGAGCTCCAACAGTGAGGTTATAATTTATGCAGAAGACTAAAGCACTTGCTGCTGGTCACATTAAGTGCACAGGTTAAGATGGGAGTTGCTTTTCCTCTCTCACAAAGCTTCCACTATAGCCCATGCCTTTGATGCCATCATCATTGGCAAGAAAACGAATACATTAGAACTAATGGGAAGCTGAAAGAAACTCCATGCAAAAGGAGGCTG
Source organism: Psittacula echo (assembly GCF_963264785.1). Classification (NCBI taxonomy): domain Eukaryota; kingdom Metazoa; phylum Chordata; class Aves; order Psittaciformes; family Psittacidae; genus Psittacula; species Psittacula echo. The sequence goes on along the minus strand of NC_137740.1, from coordinate 25,598,597 downwards.
GTATATTGAAAGATGTACCTGTAACATGGGGTTTGTATAGGGAAATGTATAGACAACATGTTCAGCAGGTAGAAAATGAACGACATTTCAAAAGGACAGACTCAATTCCATCACTCTTGTATTGCTTGTGAAAGCTTTGTAAAGCACTTTTGAGAGCAGGATTTGCAGGCTCAAGCCCCAGGGCTCTTTATTAATTAAAGTGTTTAAATAATTGAAAAGCACGGTCTCCTGACTCCCCTTAGCACAGCTACCTGCTTGAGAGCTGCCATAAATTATGGAAAAAGTTATATGCAAGAGGATAGAGCTACCCCTTGAAGAATTCGTAACTGATCAAATGGCTCTGTAGCACTGAGAGGTGCCAACAGCCCTAAGAAGGATGATGTGATGGGAGTAGGTAAGTCAGTGAGATCTCATCTCCATGGATTCTTGGGACTTGATGCATGGCCAAAGCAGCTGCCAAAATGCAGTGAGAATTTAGGAGCATCAGAAGTGGCCGGCAATTTCTGACCATGAATAGGGTAATGATGCACATAGTGAAATACGCTACAGTGGGCCCTGCACTGAGTTTTTTGCATGGAAAGCTGCTGAAGCCAGGTAGTGCTTGAGTTGTCCCAAATCTGCAATACAGCAGCCACTTGACTCAAACCAAGGTTGACAGGAGACCAGGGGACTGAGCAACTTGCAGCACTCAGAAATAGCTTCCACCTTAAGAAGAGGGCTTGATGCTGCAGCCTCACAAATGCTGCTTGGGAAGCTGCTCTTGCTGACGGTGTTCACATCCAGTCCTCCATGAATAAGAGTAAGTCCCTTCTGATATGTTCTCCCTACCCCACTATCCCACCCACTGCCTGAAAGCCAAAGGAAAATCCAGTGCAGAGAAAGAAGCATAAACACTTTTTTTGGGGGGGACATATTCTAGGTATGGCACAGCAGTGACAGGGAACAAAATCTGCTGCTGCAGACTGTCCAGCCCTACTTGGAGTGAACATTGGAAGAAATCTCGTCAGTCAAGAAAGTCCCTAACGTTTTAGAGATTTTCAGAAGTCACAGGTGATTTTTGAGGGACTTAAAACCCTTTAAAGAGCTCTGATTTTTCAGAAGGTCCAGAGAAAAATTGCCAGTGTTAAAGGGCTTTGGGTGAGTGCCCCACTCACGAGTCAGCCACTTAAGCAAAAGATGCTATTAATGCAATCTCATGGTCTATCCCACACACATCATACACTTTAGAACAATGAAATCAATACAATACAGAAACCTGTGTCCTGACAAATCTTCTCCATGGAATGCAGTGCAAACCTGACCCTTATATGGTGTCAAATCAGGAAAAAGTATCAGCGCAGGTAACAATCTCCTTTCAAATAATAAATGCAAAAGCTGTATTTTTTCCCTTCCTTTTTTTTTTTTCTTCTACTCATGAAAGCATTTGTTAAAAATATTACATCTGCTTTTGAGAAGGTATTATCCTCTCCATATAGGATGGAAAAATAAATTCTACGTGATACACAACAGATACCCCTAGTTGGCAGAGCTGCTTTAGGAGATGAAATCCACAGACTTGCCAATGCAAAGGGTTGGTTTTGCTTTCCTTGTCCCCAGATTCTTAAATTGTATTATAGGAATGGTAAAAGACAAGAATACATAAAAACAGTAAAATGTTTATTTTCTTAGAAAAAAAGAGATTCAAAATGATTGTGATCACACTCCCATTCGTGCTCAGCAAAGCCAATACTGCAAGCTTAGTCCTTGATTAAGATACCTATTAAACAAAACTCTTTTTCCTCTTAAAATACAAATTCCTGCTCCTGCATCACTTCCAGTATTTCAGTGATAACATGCTTTTAATGGATAATAGTTTCTCAACTTCTTCTCAGTAGAGAAACAAGGCCTGCCATGGCAAAAAACATCCCATCTCCAAAGCTTGCCATCACCAGCATTAATAAGCACTCCGGCCTGAACGCAGACTGACAGACAGCTTAAGGGTGTTTCTTAGATGCTTGAATGTTCATTTATGGAAGCTTTGTATAACACTACCTCATCTGATAGAAAACAGGCCAGAAGCCTCAATAAAATCAACAACGTCTCTTGGATTAACTTTAAGGATTTGCTGCGTATCTGGACACAGAAAAAAGTGAGAAGTTGCAACAAGTTTTAACTAGCAGCAACAAAAACAGTTCCTTACGAGTTCTTAGCAATATTCCTCATCTGTTCATTAAGAAACACTGTAACTGAATGGAGCATATAATGTGGAAATTATCTTCTGTTATGTAGTGCTGTTCGCTCTAGAAGACTTCCAAAAGGTCTCGACTGGGTTGTAATCTATTTACACAGTAGTATTCCTGGTGTGAGTGGCAGAATTGGCACTATGTGACATCCTCCTCTTCTGAACAATAATCACGACCCTGTAAGGAGAAAAGCCAAACAATTTTTAAATGACTACTTGAAGACAGGAATAACGTAAGTCAAGGGAGCACTTACTAATAATGCATATCAGCTCTCTAAACTTAAAATTTAAGTTCAGAGCTGGGTAGAAATCCCAAAAATAGGGAACAGAGTTTCTGCACAACTCCTCCAACCATCTCTGGAAGGTCTGCATGGAACAGGATAGGAGACCCTTCCCTTTCTGTCACTATTAATCTCATAAATTTCACCCCCTCTACTGAATTCCAGGGCGAGTCCAACGAACTGATTTACAAAACTATTTTATGTAAAGATACATCTTGATGGACACAACCCTACAGATTCATTGTGAAACCACAATCTCAGAGGCAAAAGCAATGAAGCACACAATCCTATGAGAAACAGCTCAGCTGCTGTGAACAGGAATACCTCATCCGATAACCTCATCAAGGGTTTAAGGTAAGAGCAAAAAGGCTAAGCTTCACTAAACACAGACTTCTTAGTCATGTTATGCCTTCCGTCCCATCCCAAACACAAGACTTGCAGCAGCACCTATCTAGGTAATACCCACAGAAAGGTCTAGAGAAGGTATGTCCCATCCTTCACTAGTTGTTTCTTGCAAAGTGGCAAGAATAGGACCTGACAGGACCCACTGTCCCTGTTTCTCTACACAGAAACAGCTGGAGCTGAGCTTTTCAATACACAAGCCACCCAAGATAGCCTCTGTAAAACAAGTGCCTCAAATGTAGTACCAAAAATCTCAACCTCTGGACTATTTCCATTGTTCCTATGTGCCAAGTGTATCCCAAATGCTTGCATGGAAAATCTGAGTAGCTCAGCAAAGGGCTGGAAAAGAAGAAAAGGAGAAGCACAGGTCTCAGCCCTGCAATAACATGTAAAAGCTTGACAACACCCTGTAAGCAGGAAAGACCAACTGAGCAGTGGTAAAATGGGTGAAGCTCCACTCAGTCAAGGTGGCGTACCCAGCTGCCCAACAGTCATACCTGTCACTGACCTGTCTAGAAAGAGGTGTGGGGATCAGCTCTACTTTCAATTCAGCAACCTCTGACCCAGAAAGGAAAAACAGACATTTTTTTTCAAGTAAAATATCAGACTCAGACGGAATGCCAAAATCCTTTGCAGAGAAGCCCAAATGCATAGTTTTTTTATGCCAGGGACCACAATCCATTCAGACAAAACCATGAGACTAAGCTGTGGTGGTGATGAAGGCTTTGTCCAATATGCTTCAAGGGCTGTGAAAGCCACCCGTAGCAAATGATGACTGAGGCTCCTGGCATTTCCAGGAGATTCATTTGCCTGGTTCCCCAGGCTCCTGCTCAAGAGAGAGACCCCACAAAGCTCCACACCAGTGGCCATCAGTGCTATTAAAGGCTTAAACAGACCCAAAACATGGAAGAAAGCTGTCCTGGACTTTTCCTTGCCCATTCCTCCTGCCATTCTGCTTCTGGGTTTGCTTTCTGGCAACCAAGTGCATTGCTCCTCAACAGGTTGCCAAGAAACTGCTTAAAAAGCAACATGCTGAAGGAGTCCTTGCCAGCGTGTGGCAATACCACCTCTCACCCACTGCCTGAAGGCTACTGAGAGCCAGGCTGCTGCTGCCAGACACTTTATTCCCAACTTCACACCAGCGGGGATGGAGCCCTGTTGGTGTCTCAAGGATGGCCTTGGAGCCATGGACCTCAGTGGTGGGCAGGGAGCTGCCACCACACCAAGCTTCCCGCCAGCCTGCTCCTTCCTGAGAGCTCGCGTGGGCAGCGGTGGTACAGCGGAGACAGGGAGGAGGTGAGAGCTGCCACAAACACCAGAACACCTCCCACCCTTCCTGCAGTGTGACACACAGCCTCTGCCACCTGCACCCAGCACGGACCCACAACCCCGACCCCACCGGCTCATTTGATGCCCAAGCTGTGGTGACACCTGATGGTGAGGCGAGGAGCCCCGCTGCAGCCCCATCTCGCTGTGCAGCTCTGCAGGGAAGGTTTGCACCAGCATGTGCTTCAGAAGGGGCGGCCCTGCCAGAGCACCAGCTGGTGGGAAGGGGAGGATGTGGGGAGGGATCGGGGACCAAAACAGGCTCCTGCAGCCACTCAGCAGCAGGCTGAAGGCTTCACATCCCCTTCCCCTCTCCGCCACAGAGCCATGTGGAGGAGCACGCTGTGAGGCAGGGGAAGGGATCCATTTGTTACACACCAAGAATCATGCAGCAGCAAAGGCACAGCAGGCTGACAGCTTGCATACAAAATTGGGGGTTTTACTTTCACTTGGGATTTACAGCAAGATAAGAGGATGTTGCTTTTCTTTACCTGGAGAAAGAAGAACCACGTCCATCCTCTCAGTAGTGGGATGCAAGACAACCTGTGGGACCACCCTGGTCTGGCAAGTTTAGCTTGTCAGGGGTGGGGATCAGCTGTGACAGCGAAAAAACAGCTTGCACATAGTCCTGCACCCATCCCAGCTGTCCTACAACCACTGCCCTGGCTACACTGCAAAGGCCTACACCAACATGTGCCCAGCATTTAATCCCAGCACAAAGAAGAGACATGGGTCTCAGCCTGCAAAGGCCTAAAGTCCTGGCCCAGTTCAGCAGGCTTAAGCACATACTTGCCTTTAAACACAAGGGAAACAGCACTTAAGCCCTGGAGCAGCTCATGAGCAGAAAGCTAACAGGTGCTTTAGCACCTTCTTGAAGAAGGGCTTGTGATAAGTGAGATCTCCTTGAGTAAATACACAGCAATGGGTATTTACAGCAGTGGGTATTTATCCTCCTAAAAAGAGCAGGAATGGAAGAAACTATACTACAAGGAAGGCCAAAAAACCAGAATTCCCCCTTTTGTCTAAACTTATTCTCTAATTAATTTTTTATCAGTAATACAAGGTGAGTATTCCTCAGAAGGATCAGCAGAGGAATAAAGTGCCCTGTGGGGTTGTTTGGGGGAGCAGATGTGTGTCAGGAAGAAAAAGAAGAAAACAGAGAAAGTAAGTGACAACCCCCAGACAGAGCAGAATCATAGATGGAAAATAAGCGCGCAGGATTGCCGACCAAACCCTGTCCCCTGCCGCCCAGGGGAGCAGGCTTCTGAATGCAGAGGAGCCACAGGCACAGAGCATGCAGCAAATAACAAAAATGCATGGGCCATCCTTCAATAGCCCTTAATAGCATAGGCTCTTAAGTAAGTTTTACTGATTTGGAGCGTAAATGAACTGTACCAAGGAAGATGAGAGCAGAACACATGCATGCAAGTCCAGGTAAATCCTGAAAAATCCTGTCTTCCTCCCCTGCAGTTTCAAAATCCAACTTTCAACTTTTGTAGATGTTCACAGAAAGACCTTAACACAAGCGCGTGAATTTAAAGTAGTTTAAAAAAAGCCTTATGCTCCTTTCCTGCTGCTTGTTCCCAAACCAAAAAAGCTCATTCCCCTGCTCTCTCCTCTTGCTGCACCTACCAGGGCATGCTTCATGGCTGGTGATACCCTTTTAGAGAAAGAAAAAAAGAAACAGAAAAAAGAAATCACAGGAAAAGCCCTTTCCCCCATTGTTGTGGGTGACAGGCCAATCAACAAAACTCCATGCCTTGGGAATGCAGAGGCCTTCCCACTTCAAAAGCCTTTTGTGTGGCTGGCAGACTTGCTGAGGGAGAGAAGGCAGCTAAGGAGATGCTTCTTCCGCCACAGCTCTGCAGCTTGGCACCAGCATCCTCACACCATGGCCCTGGCTTCGAGAGGAGGAAGAGGAGGCTGGCTGGCCCGGGAGATGAAAATGGGCTGCACCAAGCAGCCCTTTCTTCTGCAATGGCTGAAAGAGCTTGTGGGACACAGTGGCCCCTTTCAGTAGAGATGGCTGATGCTGGGAAAAGTTAGCCTGGCTCTGTGGTGGGAACTCTTTTCATCAATCTGGTTTTGTTTACAGTGCTCACAGAAAGGATAGGAAGAAAATGCTGAGAGGCAGCACTAAATAATTGTATACTGTGCTAATTTTTGTCTGTTTCTGATTTTGTCAGAGAAAAATCAATTGAGTCATTAAGAGCAATCGAGTTTGCTAATGAGTTTTAGGCTAATAATTCCACCCTTGCATACGTTTCAATTAGCAACCCCCCCTTTTTCTAACAGCACTCTTTAAATACGATACAAGGAGCTGCATTGTGTCTTCCTCCTGCATTTCATGCCCAGTTTTACTAACGAGGAGATGGAGTGAGTTGCCGCCAGGCATCCCTCCCATGGCCTCCAACAACAAACTGGTAGTCTCCAACCCAGCTCCTAGTGGCCAGGTGTGTGGATTGGCAAGAGAAACTCTTGCAAAGCCATTTCAACACCAGTGCTACTGATCAAGACCAAGTTATCTCTCTATCCAAAATTACATCCCCTGTGGCAGTGGAAACACAATGCCCAGGGGCTCAGGATATCCACCGGCCACATGAGTTTGTAGCAAGGCATCTTCACATGCTATGACATTTCTTAATCTCTTTTTTTTTTTTTTCACAAGCATGTTTGCATTGTGATTACTTACAAACCACTGTATCTATGTAGGAAACAGCTTATGATGATGGGACCAGTGAGGATTTCCTCTGGTGCAGTTTTACCTGGATTGTTTTGGGTTTGTTTTTTTTAAACTACAGAGCCAGAGATGCTTCTCTTCTGGAGGTACAATCCCCAGATACAATACTAGAAATCTCTTGTCGACTGTTCAATTATACCTCAGCCTTGGTATTTTTTCCTACAGTGAGACAGCTGCCTACACACTGTGCCATGGCTTACAGTAATAATATATACTTAAAGGAGACAGATAATTTCTGATGATTGTTTCACTGCTCTGTATGTAGGATTCAGAGAAAGCAGTCATTTTTCAGATCGTTCTCCATGATAGCTATCATCAATATGTTTTCACTAGCAAATGCTGAATGGGGTAAATTTTCTGCATTCAGCACTTCATGCATCATAGTTTTTAATTTTGCTTTTATTTCATATTTTCATTCAAGCCCTGGAGGTACAGGGCTCCCTCAGGTCTATGGACTTGGGCCTGCAAAGACTGTGTCTAGGATTAACTCTCTCTTCTGAGTCATCCTGTTCAATTAATGGGATTTCATCAAATTTTGGTGCCTCTGGATTGACTCTAGCAGAATCACCTAACCCTATTGTGAGTCTGACTTTTACATTCTCAGTCAGTCCTACCTCAGCACTCAGTTTTGAGGCTTTGTTCCAGCATTTTTCCCTTCCAACAAGCCCCATGAATTGAAGTACTATAATCATACACAGTTCCATACATGCAAGTTCAGCTCTAGCTCTCTGAGCAGGAACACACTCTCACACAGAGATAGAAACAGATGTCTCACTCTGAATATCTCTCGGTGTTTTGACACCAAATTTTGGTAGACAGAAGCTCAATGCATTGCAGTTGGCATTCTGGCTTTTACCTTTGCGTGGTATTTGCAGAAGGCAGTTCAGCTTTGTACAGGCAGCCAGCAACACAGGCGCGTGCTGGGTACCAACAGGCATTAGACTTTCAGAGAAATTCTGCAGACCATTTCATTAAGTCTTTTTTTTGATCTCCAGGATAATAATACTACTTCATAATAATAAATACTTCATATTTTCAGCTGCTAAAACATCAGCCTGTGTTCTTTCCATTTCACACTTTGATTGCAGAAATTCTATTTCAGCTGACTTTCCTGTTCATTTGTTTTGATGAGTCTGAAACGCCCATTTAATTTTCCTCTCTAATTTATATCATGCATGTTAGAGTTGTTGTCACTTATTTGTACTATGTGACCTAATACCCCTTGGGATTTCAGCACAAGTTGAAATCTCTCTGTTCCATAGTTTCTGTAGACACAGCCCATGGAGGCAGCGATGGACAACATGTCTCCATTACATATCCAACACTACCCATGGCTAGTTAACATGTGAACATTGCAACATGTTTTGGGACCTCATCAACCACAGGTAATTACCCCCATCCCTGCAGACTATTTCAGCTGCAACTGGCAAGCTGCTCAGTGATACAGTTTTTTTAACTGTTTGACTGCTGTCCTCCATTTCCCTGAAGAAGGAATTCAAAATGGTACTTAGGAATCAAATAAAACCCCTTACATTTTCCAATCTTTTTGGCACTTGTGGCAGATACCTAGAAAAATAACATATTGTGGGCAAAGATTAATTAAAAAATGCCAAAATTCTCTTAGGAACACTATTTCCTTAGGCACAGAGGGTCCCCAGAGAAAGCAAATCCCATGTTCAGTTGTGCATTAACTCATGCCAATCTCATCAACTGTCAGCAGCTTGAAATGCATGGGAGCCGTTTCCCTGTCTTTGATAGATAAACCCATGTATTTGCTCTAAATAGGCAATCACCTAATGTAGAAGATAAATTAGTATAAGAGCCCTGTAGAACACCTGTAAGCATCTGAGAGTATGATCCAAACAGCAAGGAGACACAGTCAACTGCATCTCTATGTGGCAGCTGGTGAGTGAATGCTATTACTGTCCTGAAACAAATCTCGAAAACAAAACCTGACCTCAATTCATAATTAGGTACAGCCATCAGATGGTCTGGTCTGTAGATAAGACAGGTCTTTGGAAAATCCATTTCACTGGATATTTTTTGTTTGACATTATAGAAAGTGGTGATGTCCAGGAAAAGCAGAAGCAAAATGCATTCACTTAGCAAAGTACAGAGTGAATGCATTTATTCAAAGGAGATGTAGCCGGCAGTGTGCGCTCGCAGCCCAGAAAGCCAACCGCATCCTGGGCTGCATCAAAAGGACTGTGACCAGCAGGTCAAAGGAGGTGATCCTGCCCCTCTACTCTGCTCTCGTGAGACCTCACTTGCAGTATTGTGTGCAGTTCTGGTGTCCTCAACATAAAAAGGACATGGAACTGTTGGAACAAGTCCAGAGGAGGGCCACGAGGGGATCAGGGGACTGGAGCACCTCCCCTATGAAGATAGGCTGAGAAAGTTGGGGCTGTTCAGCCTGGAGAAGAGAAGGCTGCGTGGAGACCTCAGAGCAGCCTTCCAGTGTCTGAAGAGGGGCTATAAGGATGCTGGGGAGTAACTCTTCATTAGGGACTGTAGTGATAGGACAAGGGGTTACGGGTTCAGACTTAAACAGGAGAAGTTTAGATTGGATATAAGGAAGAAATTCTTTACTGTGAGGGTGGTGAGGCACTGGAATGGGTTGCCCAGGGAGGCTGTGAGTGCTCCATCCTTGGTGGTGTTCAAGGCCAGGTTGGATGAGGCCTTGGGTGGCATGGTTTAGTGTGAGGTGTCCCTGCCCATGGCAGGCGGGTTGGAACTGGATGATCTTAGGGTCTTTTCCAACCCTAACTATTGTATGATTCTATGATTCTATATTATGGATATGTAGAAATTCTACATTTAAATGCATATAGGTCAAGTAAGATCCTACCTCTGTGAAATACTGGACTCCTCCTCACTTTCATTCAGGCATTGACCAGCTCTGTAGGAAGCCTGTTCCAGTGTTTGATCACCCTCTCAGTAAAGAAATGCTTCCTAATGTCCAGTCTAAACTTGGGAGTACAAATTACTTCACTGTAATTGGGGAAGCAAGTATTAGTATGAAGTATTAAATAAGACACACTATTCCAAAATATTAAGTGTAAAGAGTATATTGGTGAGTGAACATCAGCTCAGGAATAAGCAAAAGCTGAGCTCCAGACTCAATCCAAGTAGCCCATTTAATTACTTAAGTCTCAGTTTTCCATCTATGTTGTGGTACAATTATTTACTACTGTCTCACGAAAAAGCTGAGGTTCTCATTTTAAAGATTTGTGAAACACATGAAAGCTGCTATCAGACAATGAGATATGCAAAGAACTATTCAACCTCTTCTTCAAAACATCTCCAGCATCATTATTTTACCCAGTGTATGTCTTGAGGCAGGGTTATCTGCATACACAGCTACACTATCCCTTGGAGCCAGGAGCTATTTTGAAAAGATTTTGCAAGAAATTAGAAGGGTATCGCAGATATTACTGGCATTAAGATTCCAGTTGTCTCCCACAGAGGTTAAATGAAAGAGGAAATTGCTAAGGGCATAAACCCCCACTTTGTTCTCCTTTATCCAGTAGGTTAATTTGCCTTTCATCCTAGACTGTTCATTTTGGATTTTCTCCAGTACCTCCTGCAACCTCTTTTACCTTTTTTATCCTTTTTGCACTTGAACCACTTAACCAACAAGCTTTATCTAACCAAGGGGGATCTCAGATCAGAGCCCCTCCAAGCAGTGAAGAACATGGAGGGCTGCAACAGGCAATGTCAGGTTGTCCTCCTCATGGAGCCAGAAAACCTGTGTGCCCACCCCCTGAGTGAAAACGTATTTCTACTTTATTGTGTCTTACCTTTTCAATCTTTTCATCAAGCATTCTGAAGAATTCTTGTTGGCTTTCAGAGATGTGCATGCTGAAAGGCAAAGGAACAGTATGAGTACCAACAGGACTTATTCAATTTTAAAATACTGATGCTGCGGTCCAAGGTTGTCGAGGGGCCAGCTGTAAGCTTCTACTACTGTGCAAAATAAATCAGTTTTCACTTTCATCTACAATTACCATTTTTTTATTTTTTCCCCCTTTTTTTTGTTTGCTCATAGAAAAAGTATTACATTTAGTTTGGTGTATACATGCTACACTTGGGATGGTAACTAGGACCCACATGCATCCAGAGGAGACTATTCCCTTTCCCAGACAGCCTGCAGAAAGTTTATAGCCCACTACCATTTCTTGGGCTAATGAGAGCCCTTTCTGTATCAAGAGAGAAGGTTTTCCAAGACTGCCAAAATCACCACCACAAAATGAGATGCCTACAATGACATATGAGGTTAAAGCCTTGCACTGGAAGATCTGTGTGCCCTGCTACAGCTGGGCTCTGCGCTCAACACCCAGAAATGTCTACAAGCCCAGGTTGGTCTTTCCCTCCCAGACAGGTAGTCCTTACTGCTCCCTAAGCAGACCCAGCAGATGATTCACTTCTACTAATTCTGCAGCACCAAGAAGCTCAGGGTTAGTTATATGATTTTGCAAAAAAGGAAGAATGGAGGCTGGTGCCAGCAGTAGCAGTGATGTCAAATGGTTAGAAGGACACAATCTTGGAGATTTTCTCTGACACTGAAAGCTGATTTGGATTGCTGAATTCCCACCCCAGTCCTCTCTTCCTCAGCATGATCCTTTCAGCTGTAATGAGCTAATACTTTTTCTAAGTGCCCAACATGATGCACTTCCCTACAAAGCTCAGCATTCATACTTCACTTGCTATCGGGATGAACGTATACAATGATTTGCTTATGCTGGACATAAATGAAGGCTCAGTTTCAGAAGAGAAGGGTCTCAAAAGTGGCATTAAAACCTAAAGCTGGCAATTCAGGAAAGGGAACAATTCAGCTTTCAGTAGCTGTGGGATTTTGTGCCCCCAGCTGTCTGCCTGTCCCTCAGGTTTCCACCTACACCTGAAACGGGGAAAAGATGTGTTTGGAGTAGCCGACCCCCTTGCCTGCATATTCAGGTGTCTTGGAGAAGGACCTTAGGACTGTACAGCTCTTTCTGGGTACGTAAGCGCTAGAAAGATATTCTTGCTTTTGCAACATCATAGATTCAGTTTCTAATAAAATAAGATAATACACCCCAACCATAATTTAAATGGAAACTAAATGAAGGGGGGAAAAATGGAAAATTGTGTTGCCATACACATGAAAAGCCCCACAGGAGGTCTTCAAGCCCTTGCAGGCCATGATCTTCAGAAAAGCGTTGGGGTTATTCAATGTGGAGGAGGCTCCAGGAAAACCTTATTGTGGCCTTTCAATATCCTAAAGGGCCTTATAAGAAACATGGACAGAGACTTTTTATTACGACTTGTAGTGACAGGACACAGGGCAACCATTTTAGACTGAAAGAGGGCAGGTTTAGACTGTACACAAGGAAGAAGTTTTTTATGATGAGTGTGGTGAGACACTGGAACAGGTTGCCCAAAGAAGTGGTGAATGCTCCATCCCTGGCAGTGTTGAAGGCCAGGCTGGACAGAGCCTTGGGTGACATGGTCTAGTGTGAGGAGTCCCTGCCCACAGCAGGGGGGTTGGAACCAGATGATCTTAAGGTCCTTTCCAACCTTAACTATTCTATGATTCTATGATTACCCAAGGCATTCTGTGAGTCTGTGATTTAGGAGGGTAAAAATGGTATCAAATACTATTTTCATTTTATGCTTCAGGCTGCTGTTACTCCACGAGTTATGAACATGTCTCCGTGTACTTGATGTGGCATACCTGATCACATAGCAGTTTTGAGGATGATCAAACACATTGTCTAAGAGGTTGGGGCAGGGTGCAGGAATGAAGCTTCATGAAGGTATGGCAGGTATCAGGATGCAGTATAAGGGTGAAGGACCAATCTCTTGGCCTCTTTCAAAGACACATGTAAAGCTGGCTCCCTACATACAGTGCATTTGGAGTTCAGGGTTCTATAAGTAAAAATCTAAATCCTTCTACAAACAGGAGAGCCCTCACAATCTTACTTTTACAGCCAACATATCAAAACTACCTCCACTGTAAATTAACTTATCATGTGGTACATAGTCCATGTTTTGTTTTGAAATACCACCTGTTCTACAAGTACAGTCTTACAAGATGCATCTAATGATTTATCTATTTAATTTCTGCTCTTTTAGCTGCTACCCATTGCCACTCTTCCTTGCAGTCAGAATTACCATGGTTTTTAGAGGATATACCTTTTAAAAAAAAAGCATATGATAACAGATGTTTGCTGGCTTGGTACTTAGCAACTCAAACACATATAGCCACTTTATATACAGAAACCCAATGGTACGTTGGGTAAACAGCAGAGGCTTGGGCAAACAGTGGAGGTTTTACTCCACAACCTAATGTTACATTCTGTAACTCTGAGAAGTTTCCTTATTTTTGCAAGGACTGTGATAGAAACATTTACCTCTGCCAATGCAATACCTTTAGGTTTTTTGGTGAAAGAAGGTCAGTTCTGATTTCTGTGGAGACTTTCAAAAATACCAGATTTTGATGAAAAAATGGACCCCTTGACCCCATGCAGTTCCCCTGCCTTGGATGCACTAGAAGAGATAACCCATCGAAAGAAACAGCCCTTTTTTAAGCCCAGGTTCATTAATCTCCCATTAGAGCATCTTAAATACATTTCGAACCCTCCAGGGAAGGACCAAGCCACAGTACAGCTTTGCTGAAGGGTGACTTTATCTCCACCTCTCCACCTCCTTACTGTGAACTTCTTTGCAATTACATCTGAAGCACTCCATTTTTCCTTTTGAAAGGAAGCTGAATTATACTGTCAGTTGATTAGAAAATTACTAAAGTTCCCAGACTTGACACCGTGTACAATGCACTTTGTATGCAGCAAGTTTAAGTTAGTAAGTGCCCCAAAGGCACAGCATAAAGAACAGCATTTCTGCTATTGTTTAAATTCCAGCAGCAAAGCTTTATCACTTCTTCGTTATGAATCTGATACACGTCTCCATGTCATCTGTTATTTTCAATTCAATTAGTGATTAAAATGTAATGGTGATTTAGATAAGAAATGAGTTACTAATATCAATGACCAGCTCTGTCACAAGAGTTGAGTATTTCATGGCATATGTAATGCTGACTGATATCAGCCAGGGTACAGGCACAGAACAGCAAGCAAAAGATGGAAAAAGTATCAGCTACAAAACAAACCTCATTTTAAGAAATAAATTGACAATTTTCAATGGAAGAAGTTTACCATTCCTAATCCTAGACAGTATAGCTGCTAACCTAAGCCAAGAGCCAGCAAAAACTTTCCTGAGAACTTAACTGATAGCATTTAGGAACACTAGCGCATATAGAACTTTTGGTTATGAGTAAGTTGCATAGAAAGCTGAGAAGTAACACAGTACGGCACTCCTAAAAGGCATGGCAAGATGCATCTCATGCAATTTTATGTCCTGCTTCTTAGCTGGGCAAACCAGAGGATGTTGCAGGGTTGCTGGCACAAGTGCTGTCCAGTTGTGTTGCTGGTCTCAGAACACAGGCGACCATACCTATTTTATTTAAATTGAGCATGGTTTTAGGGCTGCTGGAACCACCAGTTGGTTTTCACTAGGCAATAATCGGGAATCTTACAGATACTGCTTAATCCTGTGTTTATTTTTACTACAATTAAAAAAAACCCCAAAACCAATAAACTTACTTTGCTCTGGGCTGATGTACTAATCCTGGGATCTCTTTATTAGATTTAAGTCTTGCATTTGAACTGGCACTTTTTTCCTGAAACACACAAAACACACAACAAAGATACCATCAGTATTTATTAACCACACAAACTGCAACAGGCATTTGTCATCATAGTGTCACACTGCTGGATTCAAGCTCTTCTACCTGTACAACCAAGTAAGAAAAGATCATTGAAAACAAAGTTAAAGACAACACAATGCAATGACCCTAGGCAGGCAATTTTTAAATGTCACTGGCTTGATGGCCTGGGGGATTGCCTCTGGGTTACCAGGCAAAATCCATCTGGGGCATATAAGCTGTCAAACACTGCACTATCTGGTAACTCTCCAGTGGTCCACGGAAAACGAGGTGTGCAGCTGCAGCTTGGCTCCTCATAGAGTCATATCAATAATAACACCAACTGGCACCCTTAACAGAGCAAGGCAAAGCACTGAAAAGATAGAACCCCAGATCACCTCAGACCTGTAGGTTTGCTCAGGAGAGGTGAGAAACCTCAGCATCATGTGGAATACCATATGTGGGAGAAAACATACATTGAACATGCCAGTAAGAAGAGGAGCAATGGCAGACCTGCCCAGCCAGAAAACTGGGCACAAGAGGGCCAAGAAAACAAACTGATGTATCTCTATAGGCAGGGACACAAGCACGTCCTCTGCAGAAGACCAGAACCATTTAAACCATCTAAAAAAGTCATGGGGAGGGAAAAATTAATTGAGAGCCGACATTTCAAGACAACATATTGTCCTCACATCAAAAATATCTGCAAACCAAAGCTGAGTACACACATGTATCTATTGTCTGCAAAACCTGGAGAACGATACAGCCCCTTCTGGAACTTCCCAGCACTGTGTTACAGCTCACCCACTCCACAAATCCATCGGAATTTCTTAGGCACATCATACCCATGACAATTTAAGAGATGCAAACCTAAGAATTAGTGCTTTTGTAGGTAATTTTGGTGGTTTTGTTTTGTCTTATTTAGTCTTTGAAGGTCTGAATCACACAACACGATTTTTAAGAGGGCTACTAAACCACTGAATCAAAAAAAAAAAAACAAAGAAGAGGCTGTCTAGCAGTTAATTTTTTAACAAATAGTTCTAAAAGGGCTGTAAACATCAACTGCCTCAGCGTATTTAACACTGTTTAATACATATCTTCTAATCCTCCTAAACAGAAAACAGTGTCTTGCATGAAAATAATAGTGAAAGAGAAACAAGCCTTTCTTCTAAGCCTTAACAAATATCTCTAAGCATCTCTGTTTGTTACATCCTATCAGCCATTTCCTGCCCATGATCCCATGATGTCGAGTCAAAGCAGAACACAAGACAAAAATCACTTGCTTTCAAAGAATCTTCTAAATTTAACAGTGTTAAGTGGAGATTACTATGTACCTGCATGTTGTGCGTGTGGTAAACATGCATGTATTTAGTCATATGATGACTATGTACTCATACAACTGTCAAGCAACTCGTACAATTGTCAAGCAAACTAAAGAGAGGGGGATATGTTTCATGGAGAAGACACCACACCTAGAAATCTGCTAAATGCCAACCTCATGCACCAGATGAGACTTCATCCTCAGATCTGCTCCACCAGTTTGCCACAGGTCAGGGACAGAAACTGGGAACGGTCTGCATTACATATGTGGAATGGTACATCTGGATGGCCCAGACGTAGGCACGTTCTGCAGCGGTAGCACTTCCTGCCCACATACCACAACACAAGTTTGGGCCACCTACTGTCTTCGCGCACTGTCACCCTGGAGGCATGGACCTCTCGCCAACAAGAAACTGATGTGAATCCACTGCGTTATTAAAAGAGGAGGGAAGTTCTGATTTACAGCTCCTGCAGTGGGAGCTGTGATAAATCAGGACAGTGCATAGGTGGCTTTCCACACCTCAGCTTGAGGCTTGGTGTCAGTGCAGCTCTATCAGTAGCTGGAATCAGCACAAATCCCAGCCTAAATAAACTTTTGTCACTTAGGAACAAATAGAAAGACACAAGAAAGATATATGTTGCCTTCTCTCTGCGGGTCCCAGGGCAATATTCAGAATATTACTTGAGTCACGTAGGAAGAGAGAAATAAAATTCAGTTTATTTGACTTCAAGATCCCAAAGTTTGCTCTTTTCCTCCTATTGCTTCTGATAATTAACATACCTCAATTACCTATTATGTACAATTCTTCTACTTGAGCAGGAAGTGTGTTACCTTCTCCATCTGTTGCCCAGCAGGAACAAACAGAAAAAGAGGAGTTAAGAGAAAAATAAAACCCAATCAGGTCTGGAACTGGCTTGTTGCTTTGTTTATAGCTGTTATTTACAGCAGTGAAATTTCACTGTACTGACTGAAATATTGTCTTCAATAAAATAGATATTAAAAAATAATTCTCCCAAACACAAACAAAAAGAATATTTTTTTTCCACATCACTTTGAAGACAAACTGACTCATCACAAATTAATGGTCTGGATTCTATTATTGAGCTTACAAAAAAAACCCCAAACCAACCCAAAACCAAAACCAAAAATAAATTCTTTAATGCAGTCAGACTGCTCTTCCAGGCTGACTTGACTTTGATTGAAAGGTCACTACTTTCAGTCTAACCTCATTTTCTCCCTTGTTTAACATTAAATAAGTTATTACCATGCATCAACAGAACTGTAACTGGTTCAAGAGACCTAATCTGCAGCAAATAGAAATTAATATGCAAAAGTTTGTTTTTAATCTAGTCCTGCTTATAAGGATTATTTAAAGTAAATGCAGTAAATGATACAACACAACAGAAGCTTAAAAAGTAAACCCTCCAGGATGCTGTACTTGGATAGCAGCATTAGTTTGTCTATAGTAAAAAGGCAAATAGTGGACATTTTACTTCCCATTATTTTGAAATTAATCATTATCAAGATAAGGCTGTGATCAAATCAAGGTGATTTCATTTGATAGATCTGTTAATTATTGTTAATTCCTCCATAAAGGATGCACTGTATTCAGAATTTCAGGGCATTAACAGATGGCAGTGACTCCGCTGCCAGATGCTATTAACACTGCAACAGCCACTACTGCCATTATAATTAAATATCTGTCAACATTTCCCTTGATGCTTCCCCTCTTACAAATCCATTTCTACAGAAATGTGAACTTCATTTGAAGTATTCCACTTTTTTACATAAGACTGCCACAGATGGACTCGGGTAAGCTGCTAATGGTCCTTCTTCTCAACTCAACACTCATGGCTTAGTAGAGGACTGATTTTTAAGAGATGCTTCCATAAGTGCTAACACATTTTATGAAGAGCCTATATATTATTTTATGCATTTTTTAATTGATTGAACTGGCCAGGAAGAAATCGACTAAAGATGACAGCAGCAATTCTACTACCTAATCTAATGGCAAATTTTCACTAACTTATAGTCACATTTTGGTCTTCGTTTTTCCTCTGTAGTAAGAATAACTAAACAAATACAGATTCAAATGGCAAAAAAACCCCAAACAAACAAACCCGCATAAACCAGTAAAATGCAGTGTAAGTAAAATGAGGATCTTAGTTTCAAGGCTATTTTTTGTTTAATTTGGAAAAGGCTGAAGTATCCAACTTCTATCTTGGAGCTACCAGTGTTTGAAGGTGGCATGCTCCCCCAGATCCGTATAATTTTTACGATTAATTTGTCTCTGTAGATTTACTACTAAAATATATTGAGGTTGATAGAGTCACCAAAGGTCTCCCCAGACAGTGATCATGTTTTACTCAATATAGGTTTACAGCTATTCAAATATTTATAAAATAATATTATTGATTTATACCAAGATGACAGTTTTCTTCAAAGGAGCCCTCAGTGCCCTTCTAACTGCTTTCTGGAGCTATGTAATTCGTTATTAAAATAATGTTATTTGAGAAGAACAAAACCAAATGCATCAGTTAGAAATGGCATGAAAGATGAGATGTAAAATTTCAATATGCCAGCCAATCACTTTTTATGTTCTTCAGCTATAAGGACCAGCCTCAGGTAATAGCATTTTACATGGACTGTCTTGGTGTATCACAGGGTGAACGAAGCGGAAGTACTGACCTATGAGATTTTACTCAAGTTCCCTTGCTTTATACATACATGAGCATTTATTTTTTTGTATTATAATTTGGCAGGAAGAGAGCCTTTCTGCTTTCTCTAGCTTCCTGGAAGCAAAAACACTCAAAAATGTTATTTGGGGTAACTTTATAATGAAGGGGGAAATCAAGCACTGAAAAATCTCAGATGCTGGTCAAAGAAGATTATTCTTGGATGCAATTTCAGAGGAATCGCATTACCCCTGCCATAATGTGTATATGCGTTTACATCTGCGCTGTGCTGTCCAGAAGGGAGTCTAGGGCATGCTTGGTGATGAGACAGGGAATGGTATGGATCGTCTATATTGGCTGGCACTAACACAGGGAGCCCATTCCCTTTCTCCTCTCATGATCCTGTGCATGGGATGAGATGATGAAAATCATGAAACTATCTCACAATGGAGGCAGGAGCCTGCATGGGCTGAGCTTTGGAAACCAGGATGGAGAGGGCCTCAGTTTGCACATACTCCACATGCTCCAGATGCACACTGGCTCCAAAATATACACTGGACCCTGAAGCTAGGGTCCATGAATTTAATCTTCATGGCATATACACAAAGAGACACAGGGAAATACCTGGAATAAACAGCTCATAGTGAGAAGACACCTACAAAAGATGTTATCATCACAGCCATCAGAAGGACCTTCTATCTTTCCAAAATAAGTCTCTCTTAAAAGCAACCTTCTACCAGCAATGGTGATGAGAAGAGCCAAAACTGGAAATAACAACCCTTGATCTCTCCAATATACCTTCTAGTTGGCTGCAACTGTGGATGCAGTCACACAGACTCCTGAACACACAACTGTGACACAAGTCACCAAGTGCCGGCATCACTCCACTACTGATGCCTGTCTTGCCCTCAGGCTCTTATAAAACATTTGCAATTCACCACAGGAGCTCAGTTTTAAGGAGTGCCTCATAACTGAGACAACTGAGGCAACAATGTTCAGCTTGTCTATTTGAGCAAGTGCTGCCATCCTGCTGCCTGAAGCACCTTGGCCTTCGCAATGATGACTCGATAACACAGCTGTTATTTGTGGATCTAAACGAAGCTTGAAGTCGTGTTTCATAATAACATCTTAGTCTTAAGTGGAATATTTTAAAAAATATTATTGCTGTATCAGGCCAAAATTTCCTCAACTAAGCATGAAGGATTTGCCCATCATGCCTCACCCCTACAGATACCTCCATCCTTGTAGATGTCTAAAAGCTGTCTGGACTTGGTCCTGGGCAGCCAGCTCTGTGTGGCCCTGCTTGAGCAGGGAGGTTGGACCAGATGACCTCTAAAAGTCCCTTCCAACCTCAACCATCCTGTGATTCTGTGATAAAGTATCTTTCTTAATAAATTGGACAATGCGGGTGAGAGGAAAGTAGGTTTGTTGAGTTTTATTCCCAGGTAACAATGGGAGAAACTGAAGCCTGAACACTTCAAAAGTTCAGTATGCATGGCTACTGAGGAATGCAAAGGGAAGGCAGATGCCTTTATTTTGGGAAAAGATCAGATTCTGCAGACCCAGCCAACATCACGTACTGAGCCTACACTGACGCTGGATGTATAACCCAGGTTTGATAGAGAAAAATCCTGTGCTTTCACTAGAGGTTGATGGTTTTCTCTAATTTGTCCTAAAGGCAGGCCTCATCCTGAAATGAGCTCCTCCTTCACAGCTATTAGTGGGAAATTTTGCTGTAGCAACTCTAGCTCCTGAAATCCAATACTGATTTGGAAAGCACAAAAAAAAAAACAAAATCAAAAAATAATCAAAACAGGATAAAACCAGCTTAAAAAAAAAGGAAAAAAAAAAAGGAAGGTACAAATCCTGAGGAGCCTTCTACAGCCCACCAGAAAAGCATCCATATGCTGCAATCTGAGAAATTAGATAATGCTGCTGGTAGTGTTTATTTACCAGTCATACATACATGCATGCACAAACCTAAGCATCTTGCTCAGCAAGACCTGACTTAAAATCAGCAACAGTCTTTCAATTGAGTGAAAGGTGGCTTTCAGCCAGGCCTTCAAAACACAAAAGAGAAATGCTTGTTGTGCCTGTACAAAATAAGTACAAACTACATGGAGATCCTTCACCAGACTTGGATAAAAAGAAGTCAACATAGAAATCCAGGGCCACTGCGAGTGAGAACAAAATAATGCCACAGAAGAGCATGGAGTACAAGGAAACTGGATGAACGTGGAAACCAAGAAAATGGGTGCTAGTTGAGAACATGCTACAAAGTCTGAGAGCAGTTCAAATGGTGCCTAATTTACCCCTCGAAGGGAGGAAGCAACCAACCTCCTTGCAGAATGCAGCACTGGCTAGAGGCAGGGCAATGATTTTGCTCTGTCTGCAGTTCTGGTCTCATTTCAGTTCTTGCCATGCTGTCTTTCTCATACTGAGCTCCCTCCTCAAGGACATCTGATCTGAAGTTACTTGCTTTCTGTTCAGGTTGTCACCGGGCCTGCTTTTTTTATTTTCTTGGATCAGCTGTTTGTATATTTGGCTGAAACTGGTGCAGTAACTAATGTGTAGTTACTTTTTAAAAATGCCTTTGTGATGTTAAAAACTGAGGGGAAAGGAGGGAACTAATAGAAGAACTTCTAACACGACCATTACGCTTGACTCAAGCTGCTAGATGTCAGAAAATCTGAAAAATCTAACCAGAAGTGTAAAGTTGAAGAAAACAAAAAAAAAAAAAAAAAAGAGAGAGAAGGGGAAGGAAAAAAAAGAAAAGGGGAAGGGGAAAGAAAAGGCTCCCTCTGGAGAGAGCTGCAGGACTTCTCCTTCAGTATCTAAATATAGTTCACCCTTAGCCAAACCTACTGGTCTTTGAGCTTTGACAGAGAACATTATTAAAGAGCAGAGAAAAAAAAATAAAGGGCAAATAAAGGGCAATACCCAGCACTAAAGGCTTTTCAAAAAGGCATTAATACTTACTAGATCTAGTAACTATAACTTTATAAATGTCCCCATCAGCTTTTCAACTCCTTCTCCCTCCCAGACAATACTGAAAATATTAGAAAGCCTGGCTTAATCGATTATGGTAATTTCAATTAATTCTGTCAAGTAACCAAGTACCAGGAACCCTGTAGATGAACTGAAGCAGCTGCCATGAAGACAGGAAATTAAGGCAGGTGAACAAATGCAATTACAAATAAGGAGCATAAATGATACATAAGTATGACCAAGGATACTCTTATACCTTGCCATTCTAGACAATTCCACAGCTCTGCAGTTTTATCACCCCACACATTTGAATCCTCTCCTTTTTATACAGATTGACACACCAAGGTCCAGAAAAAAAAGACGAAAAGTATACTTCTATCTCAAAGTTCTTTCCTGCAGATAGATTGCTAAAGCTCAGTGTTCCCTACAGAAAATTAGTATTGTGATCATTAGATAAATGCCTCTACTACACTGCTCTAAACATCAGGTTCCTTCAGCCTCTGTGGTACTCCGAAAGGTCAGCCAGGATAAGAAAATGAACATCACAGACATAAACAAAGCCGAAACACCTGCATCTATATTACTGCATGAAGTTTCATTTAAAACGGGACAGTATCTTGCCCTTCAGAAGGAGTCTTACCCACACAATAAAACTCTGTAGGGAAACACAAACAAGAAGCAAAGGAAGGGACATATCTGCAAGATTTCCATTGGGAAGCAACTTGTGAAGTTGAAGAGTATCCCCCTCCAAGAACAACTTTGCAAGAGGCTGAAAACTGTTCCTCAGAGTTATATACACCAGAAATTAAGGTGACAAGGGACTGATTTAGAGGATGAAGAATCTTACTCAAAAGATACCCAGAAATACTGCAAACAAAATGCTACGGGCATGAAACGAGACCTGCTCTCCAACTCTCATTAATATACCAGATCTTTAATGGCTTTGGTACATCAGAGTGGTTGAAAGTTTTATCTAGCAAATAAAAAGTAGATGGATAAAACTTAAAAACTGCTTTACTGATAACTTGGCAAGACTAGACTGACTTTTGAGGAAACTTCAGGGGCGCTTGGCAACAAAAAGCACAACTAAACTTGTTCTTTTGCAGGTATGTCACTCTTCTGGATTGTACAGCCATCCTGGACAACAAAACCTAGCTCAAAAATTAAGTTTCTGCTTATTAAGCCTGTGTCATAAATTATTCTCTCTTGCTCAATAAGCTTTTACAAAAATACAGTTATTTATAGTAAATGTACATATTACTCATGCTCTTAATTTTTCATGCGTGTCTCCTGAAGGCTGTTTCCACCAAGTGGAAAGAACATGGCATTAAGCATGAAACAACAGTGTTGTGTGAAGTCTGTAAAACATTTATAGCCAGGAATAAATGGTATAGACAGTCTTGAGAGTAACATGGTGTATTATGCAGCTGGCCTGCAGCAAGGCATGTATCCATTAGTTTTTGCTTCAAGAAGGCACTTTGCTGGGATGTCAAACAGGTTATTGCTACTACAATTTTTGCAAAGATTTTTACTGGGATGGTTTTGAAAAGCTTTATGCCTTTCAAATATATACAAGAGAACATATTTGGAGAATGAGATGTACTCAGTTTTGTGGCTTTTTAAATAGCTGGGCCTAAAATTTCAGCAGCTGTAGTGATTTATAAAGCTGGTTTTCTAAACGCAAACCTGAACTTTTTCAGCCGTTTTTTGGAACATGCTCTACACCCACCCTTTGTAAAATCAGTTCCCTGAGAGATGCCTCTGCATAAGGCACATTCAAGCGAAGCCTCCAGAGCTCTTCCTGCACTGTCAAAACCAACCAAGACTCCCCATGTGCACATATGCTACCTCGCTGCCCTAATACTAAGTTTTAGGGTGCATTTTAGACTGGGCTTATTAAAAAGAAGGTGATCATCAAACAGCCACTTTGAGGAGATGTTAAAAGTAACACTTGCTTCTCTTCATCTGCAAAACAACAGCATGTTGAGGGTGTCTCCTCTTGTAGAGTCTTGCAGAGTCCCTGGCTTTTGTCCGTAAACTGAAAGTTTGACTACATTTATTGCATGCAAGCAGTCCCATGAAGAGCACCAAGATCCTCCTAGATGTCAGGACAACAGAAGTGTCTCATTAACCCAGTATTAATGGAGAATTTTGCAGGATAAATGAAAGATACTTTCCCCCTCTGGTTCAAACCTGAAGTTTACGAAGGATGGAACAAGGGAAAGTAAAGAAAAAAAAGTCTAGGTTTGTTGTTTACAATTAAGAGAAGAGGAAAACTGGAACTAATTAGAAGAAATGGTGGAAATTAAAAGGCACTGTTAAGCCAAATGTAAACAGAATAAAATGGTAGCAAGAAATTTTGATCGAAGCAAACCTGAGAACTGAGATGACAGAAAACAGAGAGTAGCACTACTTATCAAAACAAATATATTTGCATCAGGAAGGTTTTGGGCACTAACAGCCTACAGGGGTAAGTCTCAGGCATAAAACAAGTGCATAAATACAACCATTTTCATATGTCCCACTAACATGCAAGCATTCTCACACCCATTATTCCCACAATGTGTTTCCAGTTCCCACAGGCTGACATCATGGAAACACCTCTGAATACGTGGAACGTCATGTGCCACAGGCATTACAGATGGACATTGCTTGCTAACTGTACTTCTCACTTGCAGGATTGTGTGGAATTGAATGGAAAAAATGTATTATTGCCTGTTCCAACCAGCAAGAAATCCCTACAATGAGCTCTCATTCTCTCAGCACTGTCCAAGGTTCAAATTTTTAGAATTTTGGTAGACTGCAATTATGTAAATGTCATTGTTGGAACATATTTTCAATGTCTGTATTATGCTCCTCTTAAAGTCTGTTTTATTTGCATTAATTCTCAAATTTGCACAAATGTAAGATTTAAGACCTGAGAGAATGAAGTTATAGTTCTTTCTACATGGCAAATTTCAGCAAATATGGATGAAATACACATTTTAAAGAACATAAATGTTTGAGTATTACTAAATACGATCCCCTCCAACCTTAACTATTCTATGATTTTATATGTACTATGAAAAGTATTATGGCTGCAGGAGAAGCCTTAAATCTGATTTATGTATTTTGTAATATCTTTTCATTCGTTGGTTGCCTGTTACTTTTGAATAGTAGAAAGGATTATTATTATGTCACAAAGAATATAGTAGCCTGCTCACTTACTGAGTTTCCAGTACATAGATGTGTAAGAATGGATTTTGCCTGGATTCTCCAAGCAAATTTTTCTGACAGTAATACTGAGAATAGATATCATATACATCAGAAAGACAGACATCATTAACAGTTTAAAAATTTTATAAGCCATTTAAATCAGTAATGGAGGCTGGGCTTTAAGTGTTTATCGCTTTAAAGTTTCCTTGAAAAAAGAGCAGATAAAATACGCATGTCTCCTCAGTGTCAGCAAAAACAGGCACCAGTAAGTAAATATATTCCATCAAGGATGTATAAAAATAGCTTTGATGCTCAAGATGCTGCAGCTTAGAGGAAGATATCCAAGCCAATAGTGGGTAAAGAACTACCTGTTAAAATCCAGTAACAGGCCTGGAAATACTCATGGCCAACATTTAAGATGTCTAGTACCTAAGAGTCTGTAGGTATGTTATGGCCTTTACTGTCCACTCTGATTTTAATGTGTCCATCATCTCACTTTCTGCAAAGCCACCCCTATAGGTGAGAGAGGACATGAAAAAGACTCAAAATCAGCTTACCCCTCCTTTTCCAGAAAGCAGCAGATCTTTTCTTGAGGGAAGTATCAGCACCAGCTGAGGAAGGCAGCTGCTGTGCATCAGTCCCAGCAGTGGCATAGCCATGAGACAGGCCAGTGCTGGGATACAGTTTCTGCTCTCTTGGGAGAGATTAGCCATGGAAAAGGAAGTCTTGTACAGTATCAGGCTGGCCAGGGATGGATCCTTACTCACCCACAAAATTTCTATGGCTCCTTGATTAGACTGTGAAATAGCATTGTGAAACTCTACAAGATTAGTCTCCTGAAAGTGTTACATGTTATCAACCACCATGACTGGAAGATATTTCAAAATATCACCTAATTGCATCACCGGAGGGCATGTATCCAAACCACTTCAACAGATTTGTCTTACCTATTCTCCAAATTCCTATCCTGCAGGTTTTCTCAACAGTCTGTCTTTTATTTTGGCACTTCCCTGAAAGTTCAAATGTTTATCCTGCTGCCAAACTTAAATCCTTGCCTGATGTCTTCTTGCATCTCTCAGTGGTCACAGAAAAAAAAAAAGATTGTCATGCTTTTTAAAGCAACCTTCTATATATTGGGTGACTTGCGTTTCTTTCTGTATTTTTAGGCTGAACAAATCAATTCCTTCCATCTTCCATTACAGCTTACGTTTGTTAAACCTCCTATTCCTGTCACTCCCCTTTGGGCTCTTTCCTATCTGCCTACATCTTTCCTACAGAGCACATTTCCAATTTCAGTCACAGTATTTAAAGCCTTGCTGAAGTCAGGATGTAT
Source organism: Psittacula echo (assembly GCF_963264785.1). Taxonomy (NCBI): domain Eukaryota; kingdom Metazoa; phylum Chordata; class Aves; order Psittaciformes; family Psittacidae; genus Psittacula; species Psittacula echo. Next base: position 25,572,374 of record NC_137740.1, on the reverse strand, counting down.
CACATGCACTGCCATATTTAAGAGCAAGAGAAGTTCCTGTTTTTAATGCGGTTATCTCAAACCAGCGAGGTTAACCTACTGTATTCAGAGATCACATTTCTCTGTATGCAGCAGCCCTATCTGAGACTCATAAGCAAATGGACGTGGTTCTACCAACTATTTTTACTGTTGAGGTTTCCCTAAGAAAGGAAAGCACGTTTATTTTGAAAAGCAGGTCAGATTATGTATGTGGGGATAAGAGAGCCCAACTCCAAAACCAGAGGTAGCTCCTGATCAAATCTCTCAGACTTCTACAAGCTCTCTCTGAATGTACTCATTTTGTTACTGTAAATCATTGTTTGCCACTGAAATATCATCAAATTTTATTACCACATATACAGGGGACATCTGTAAACTGTGCATTCATACTTCAAAAAAATGAGGCAAATAAATGCCAAAGAAGAAATAAGCTGAGCTTCTCTAATGGGTACATAAAATCTTTGGTACAGTACTCAAGATCTCTCTGAAGCCAAAAAGCTGGTAGGAATGAGCTATTTTCCAGCCTCATCCCTTGGATTATTTAACAAAAAAAATATTTGGTGCTAACAGAATTATCAGAAAGTAAAATATCTTCATGTTCCATGACTCACAGTCCAACAGGTCTTCCTAGAATTAAAAAAAATCACATGAACAAGCAAAACAGGCATTCTTAAATAATTTCAATTTGGCTGTTTCTAACCAAAGCTAGCTTTCAAGTCTACAAGTTGGTTTCCAGCCATTTGCAGATGCCAAGTTTTAACGCACACTCTATTTTCTTTTCAAGTCAGGTAAGTGCAAAGAAGACAGAGGAAACTGAGCAGCTGTCCACCTTGGCTGGTCTCTCAGTAGGGAGGAGGGGAGGCCAGGAGGAAGCAGGGACAGGACACCTGACCCAAACTAGCCAAAGAGGTATTCCATACCACAGCACATCATGCCCAGTATATAAACCGGGGGCAGTTACCTGGAAGGGCTAGATCACTGCTCGGGTCGGGCTGGGTATCAGTCGGTGGGTGATGAGCGGTTGTATTCTCTTTTCTTGTTATTTCCCTTATTATTATTGGTGGCAGCAGTAGTGGTTTGTGTTATACCTTAGTTACTGGACTGTTCTTATCTCAACCCGTGGGAGTTACGTTCTTTTGATTGTCTTGGAATTCTCAGAGTTTATGAATCATTTCATCCACTATTGGTGGTACTATGTCATTCCAGGTTACTGTTGCCAATGAATGGGCATATGATGATGGTGCATTCCGTGCAAATTTCCGCCATGTGGGTCGCCTGGTGGGGGGGCTGGGAAGGTAAGGGAATATCTCCTTCACAGGTTGACCACCCGAGGAGGAGAAAAAAAGATGTGTAACTGCTAATCTAAGTCCATCTGAGCCACTTCAATCTTAGCAGCTTTATCCACCTGTTGGTTGTTCTGGTGTTAAGCATTGGCACTATCAATTGTGGCATACCACTTGGCTGCCTTTGATCTCTAAAATTTAATAGGATTGTCCCATCACTGGAATGTTCAGAAAATGATGGACTGGCATGTTAGTGCCTAGAGATTCAGCACTGCCAAACACAAAAGCTTTCTGCCTACGTCTGAAGTATACTCCAATGCATGTTCATAGGCATGGTACTTAGAACAAGGAGAAAACTAGAATTTAGTATGGAAACACCACCTAATTTTTCACTGCAGTGTTGTAGTATTAACATTCAGTTACTTCCCCACACTTGCTTAACTCCATGTTGAATCTTATCTGATAATGAGAACTTTAATTCAAACAATATACCACATCAATGGTATGATCCTAACAGCAAAAATAATTTTATTAAAGTCACCAAAAGCCCCACTGCTTTTCTATAAGACTGAGAGCCACATAAAAGCACAGCAGCTGCAACAGGCCAAGAATCTTCCCTGATTGCTACTAAGAACATTAGCAAATAAAATGTAGTTTGAAATAAAAATCAGTAAGCTGTAATTAATATTTCTCACTTGTTCATCTCTCCAGCAAAATGAAAAGCAGAAGAGACACAGTGATCAGGGCTCTCTGCAGGTCCTCTACCTGTGTTCAATATTAAGTCATTTGTTCTGTCAATACTTTCAACTTCTGAACAACCCATAGCAGAGACTCACGATACGTACTCCTTCCTTGGCCTTTCTCTGGCCCACATTTTGTAAACTGTTTAAAACAGACTAGAGATATAGCAAGTTCCAGAAGATCACGACCTAGCAAGGAGCATACATGACCTTCAAGCAGGCTTATCGACTCTACAAGGAACACCAACAAATGGATCATGTAACTTTTATAAAGACAACTGAAAATACCATGCCTGACAATTAGCCTGACAATTAGCAGCCAATCTGACAATGCTTACCCAAAACTTCTCAACCTGAAGAATTGCAAAATCAGTTTTAAAACAAACTGAGGCATGAACTGTGTGTTGGGATCACTTTTTCCTCTATCAATCAGTGAAATGCAGTATTGCTCGCATTCCCTGACTCTTCATGAAAAGCACAGCCTCCCACATCACTTAGGCTATGGGATGTGATGGAGCACATCCCTAAAAAATCATGTTCTTAAACTTATTGTTAATAGTTTTCCCAACACAAACTTTAACCTAGGCACATTTTGCTCCTGGATCTGCAAAGCACTTAAGGGCCCATTTCACTTCATGAAGGTGCCTAAATCCTCCTTAGGTCAATAGTGCATATGCTCATAACGCTGCTCTCCTGAATTATGGTCTGCATGATTCTTCTAGCATAAGACCACATGTGCTGAAGACTCATTTTGCGGCTTTTAAACATCATGATGACAACAAATGACTTGATGGTGATCTTTGCAACACTGCTATGTATGTTTAAAACAGCTGGGTAACACATGCAGGGAAAGCAAGCTGAAGGGGAAGACAGGCAACCAACCACCTACAGTTACAGCATGAAGGCCAGCTTAAAAAGCCGGTGCTATGTATAGGCAGAATTGATAAAATAACCTTCACCAGAGAAAAAAAAGGAAAACAGCAGATGGGGGACCACAAGATGGGGGCATATTTTATGATACTTAAACCTCACTTAAGACAATGGGGACCAACTGAGTGTAATGAGCAGAAGGAAATAAGCTCCTTTCAGCTAAGATTTCTCTATTCATTTCTTCCAAAGGAAAGACAGGCAGCCACACATCACCCTAGACTTGAACCTATAAATAGCAGGTAGTTAACACTGCACCATCCTATTAAAGTTTAGGACCATTAAAACCTTTCTGCTACTATGTATAAGGGCTTGCTCCTTTGCCTCAGTGTGCACTTGCTTACCGATGCACTTGCCTCAAACATGAACTTCTGCATCCATGGTCTTTCTCCAACAGATCTAGGGACTTTCCTGCTGCTCAGACAGCACCAAGTGAACTATCTGTGATTATATCAATTCCAGACTGAGATGGTGCCCAGCTATTTCCCTGGTTCACTCACTTCTGAAAGGGCACATTAAATAATTTGCTAACCAGACAGCAGGTCAGAGACCACTCAGGATGCTGTCAAGGCTTAGCTGGGAAGACAAACACTTAGAGGATTAGGTGGTTCCCTCCTAATCCTCAAATTCAGAGTTTAATTTAAGCCCCAAATTCCTGGAGCTTAAAATCACTTTCAATTAATATTAGTTGAGCTTGCTGGGAGGGTGGCTTTTGGCCAGGCACAGCTGCCTACATGGACATTCAGCACATTCTCTCCACGAACGATCAGAAACTCTGCCTAGCATTAATAACACAATACATGCTCAGAGAATATTTAGCAATACTGAAAGGTATTTATTGACCTCTTGGTAAGTCTTTCTCTCATTATGAGCGCAGTTACATAGTAAATTGATGGCTATTTGACTGAGGTCTGCACTAAAAGGGTCCCAGCCATGCACTTCTGGTATGTTCCTTCTGCCAGGACTCAGACTTGTCTGGCCCTGTAAGGAGTCCTATTAACCCACTGATCTGTTTGAAAAAAAAAAAAAAAACAAAACAATTTTAAGTCTTTTTCCCATGGCTCATTCACCAACTGACTCAAATGGCTCTGCAGCCCACCACATGCCAAAGCCAAAGCACCAGGGAGGTGCCATGGCCAAGGGAAACTTTCCCCCTCTCTTGGCTACCACCACAAAGCTCACCTCCTTGGAAAGCTGCACATTGTTAGTTGTTCTCCCCTGTTCCCACTCTTACCTTGTCAGCCTTTAATTACTTATGTATGAATGCTACTGTGAGCAGGAACAAAGATGTCTCTATTGTGGTCGATTCATGGATTTGCATTCACATTAGCCTTCTCCTTTCCTTTCCTCCTATCCATGAGGTACTTTTGCAAAGACTTTAAACTATGCCACTTGTGTCTTTGTGTGATTATAAGTAGCGCCCATTGACATGGCTACAAAGAAGGTTTTAGAGGAGAAACCATAGATTTATCAGGAGTAAGTTCTACATCACAGAGGTTCAATAAACTGGACTTCCCAAATGAATTCTGAACATAAATTTCACAGTGTAATTATCTTGCTGAAAGACAAAGGATCTTCCAAATGTTTTGTTTAAGTTTATTTAACATCTAAGTATTAAAACATTTTAGAATTACTCTTTATCACAAAACCCAGATTATAATGAATAATTTCTAGATAAGAAACCAATCTAATAATGAGCAACATGGTTTAATTCTACATGCTGTACTCTGTCTCTTGTTATATTTGGTCTAAACTATCAGCCTACTGTAAAAGCCAGCCAAGAATTCTTCAAGCCCTGCCAGAGCTAGAAATACTGGCCAGAAATATTTGTCATATCACGGCTCAGTTTCCAAAAAGCAAGTTGCTGGACTTCCATAGCCAGAAAAATACAAGGTGCAAAGGACAATAAAAAATGGACTTATTTAATATTGTTGGAATGCAGCAGATCAAATGAATCCATGTGCTCTTAATCCTGTAGGACAGCAGCATGACAAATACACTTCATTTAGGTACTCAGTCCCCCTGAGTCAAATCAGTCTAGAAGATTCAGCCACACAACTGCTGGATGCTATTCAATTAGCATGAGACAATGATTTCCAGTCCTCAGCAATGGAGGCAGTCTTCTCCTTTAGAGAGCCAGGCAGTTTAACCTTGGATTAAATTTATCGATTTTTCCACTATGTACAAATAACAGTGTTGTCAGGCTATTTCAGATGAGTTCACCGACCACAGTATTAATGGATTTTGCTGATTTTTTCAAAGCACTCATGAAATCAAAACAATGGTGTCTTGTAATAAGGTGTAACTGCAGATGCAGCTTCTACAATGCATCTATCTCCAGGAAAAATGTGTTGGCGCAGACAGGCCCTTAAGAAGTTGGGGCTTTATATTTACGTACTGTAGGGTGCAATATCTTCAGCCACAGCTAGCCTACCTGCTTACCTGTTGCACAGCAAGCTTACCTGTTGCACTAAGCCCTGTTCCCAGGAGAAGGGTACCAAGAAGAATGAGTATCTCTCAAAGAAACCATACCTCTGCTATTTTATTCTGGACTCAGACCTTCACTAATTCTAGTCAAGGTAAGATCCAGTGTATAAACCTAACAAATAAGGAAACTGCAAAAACTGAGAAACAAACCCTAATTCATCTTGGATCAGGAAAAAATTAGGAGCAAAACCTAATTTTTCATCTTGAATCAGTCACAGGTGTGCAGCTGCCTAGTCTCAAAGCCAGGAGAGCTGCTGCAAGATCATGTTTTTCATCCACCTTACTTTCAAAGAGCAGCAATGCTCACTCATCCAGATAGCATATTTACCTATTTAAAGAGAAAACATGCCCTGAAAACTCTGACTGGAATCGGGAAGGTTCTCCAGATGAGTTCAAGTGTAAATATATCGGAGGTACTGATTCTGAAAGAAATGTATAGCAGGATTTTTATATTATTTGAAAGATGACATGACCCTTTTTCAAGCTCATTTTGACATCGTTTAATGATAAAGCTCACTACTTACACATTTGTGTTAAATTGATCAGACTGACTGAATCTGAGCTTTGACTAATACTGAAGCGTTGCATAATGAAGGCATTCAATGGTCTTTATTCTGCAGCAATAAAACTTGCCTTCAAAATTCACCCTTTTCCTTTCAATTATGCTTCACAACCTAAGCTTGTATTTTAAAGAAAATATCCATTCTGTGGTATTAGTATTTTTAAGGAGAACCTTTACATGGAAAATAAGTTGTAATCTATCAGTACTTGAAACTTTGGTTTAGAAAAAAGAAAAGAACCAAACTCACATTAACGTAAATACTGCATTTCAGTTATACTGGTTACAGAGAACATGTCATACACCTTGATTTTTGGAAGCTTTGTCACCATCTCTCTGGGCCTTTTCATAAACAAGTTAGGAAAATCATGTCTGTCTAGACCTGCTAGTTGAAAGCACTCTAAGTTAAGTGCAAAGCTGGCTGAGAAGCCATGCAGAAGGTAGTTTACAATGGCACACTGTTAAAATGAAAGAATACATCAAGCAAGATTTTGTTGGTATCTGTCCTGCAGTTGGGTTTTCATTAGGGACTGAGATCACAGAATCATAGAATAGTTAGGGTTGGAAAGGACCTTAAGATCAACCCCCCTGCCTTGGGCAGAGATGATGAATAATAATGAAGTGGAGACTACGACTGCTTTCCAAAACCACAGAGAGCATCAAGTCAAATGACAAACTGGAGAAATGTACTGAAAAAGACAGGACATAATTCAAACAGCGAACAAGTGCTAGGTATAGGACTTTGGCAGGAATAACCAACTGGATATATACAACATGGAAACACCAGCTTATGTAGTAATTCCGCTGAATAGGATCTAGAAGCTTGCTGAACAAGAGCCATCAATATCATGCTCTTTCAAAGAAAAACAAGCATCATACTGATGCATGCAAAAGGCATCATGCACCAAGAAGGTCTCAAAGAACCACAAGAGCAACTAGATCTACACAAAGCATGACCATCAAGAAAACACCTCATGAACTACAGCTGCTCAACCTAAAAGGTGGCAGAAGTGAGACACAATGAACTTCTGTTCTCCATATCTACAGTGACCCCAACAACCATGATGACATACAACTTGACCATTAACTTGAAAGTTTGAATGGCAATGCTGTTAAGTATTTCACTACCCAACATTTTGATGGTGGTATTCAGCTGAAGTCCCTTCTTCACAATCCCAGTATGCCTTGCCTTTCCTTTCCTTACAGCTATTGATCCCATTCTTAGTCCACTTCTACGACTTTGTTCCTGACAACTTCTTTATTCACATAAGGCAATGAGCTTGAACCAAGAGCAGAGTAATTATTTGGTGTCTCCCACTCTAGTGTTAAGTTCCTCTAAACTCAATTAATCACGAAGAACCTCTGGCAGCTCACAATTTGCCAGAAAGATACACCAAAGTAATAAGCAATTTCACATTCTGCTTTTGAAGACAAGCTATTAAATTCATATGGTGTACTAGTTTAATCAGGAATAGTTAATTAACCTGTTCCCTTGATAAAAGTTTTTATCATTCTCCACGAGCCATACATCACTTTCTTAGGATTCAGATTGTGGCCATGATGCTTATTTGTAATCTCTCTTTCCAAATTAATCTGTCACCATCCGTAAACTCAAAGTGGATCCAATACATTTTGTTTCACTGGTAACTGGTCCAAGTCTGGGGACACCGAGGACTGGAAGGTGAGTGATGCTAGAGCACCATTTCACAAAAAGGTGTCAAGGGAAAGCTGAATTACAAATCCCTCCGCAGTTTGTCACCCAACATGACACAAAATACTTTTTTATTATTTTAGTGCTATGTGTTATTTCCTCAAGTGAACTCAGCTTTATGCTCTATGCCACCACCATAAAATCAATTTAATAACTTATATTCACATAGTAATCATCAGCATGCATAATGCAGGAGTCATAAGTATAGGCTATAAAACTAGGGAGATCTGTAGTGTCAGATTATTAAAAACATTAATATATGATAAGAATCTAAGTCTGAATTTATTACAAGCCAAAATTCCCGTTGATTTTCTATTACATTACCTGAGCTCAAAGACAGGCTAATGCAATGTTTTTCTAAAAAAAAAATCCCAAAAAACAAAACCAAAAACCAAAACCCTAACAACAAAGAAACACCAAAACACACGCCACCCCAACTTAAAACACAGCAGTCACAGGATCTAGATTTGAATCTCTTCTGTTTTAAAGCACTCACAGAAGTATGATATCAAAAAACTTATGTCACTACTTGGCTATGTGACTTAACTGTAAGAAAAGAGCTTTATGAAGTAAAGAAGTGAACAAAATGAAAACTTGGCCAAATTTTCCACATTGGTGCAGGAATCCTTAACTGGGAACACTCTGATATTCTGCCATAAGAATCTGCTAAAATTTGCCCCCTGGAAAATGAGCACAGTAGACAAAGAAGGTGCAGAGAAGACATATGTCATCTCATCTAGCCTTTAATGAATGTATACCATCAAGTCGAACCAAGCCTTTCATATACTTACTTGACCACTTTGATTTAGGTTTTCTAAAAGGCAAACTTATGAGTTGATGTCAACTGGCTCTTTTCACACCCTAACAATTCTACAGATAATTTGAAGGAAATACAACCAGAGGAGGCAGTTTAACATGGGACTACTGGATCCCCATCTCCATTAAGACTCCACTGAGCTGGCCCTGGAAAAGCCCCTATCTATGGAGACAAAAGGAGAAGCATGTAAGGGCACTTACTCAGGGCACCTTTTTTTTTTTTTTTAATTAAGATAGGAAAATAATCTATAGTGTGTTTTATTTAAGTAAGAAATCAAGTACAGCCAGAAGATCAGCTTCCAAAACACAGCCAAGCCCACAAGGAATATGCAAGTCCACTCAATAAGCCTTTGAACTGCCTGGTAGCTCTTGGGCCTTTTATGTGTTTTTCCCATTTAATAGTTAGATTTGTTTAGATAAACTCATAAATACAGTTATTTACATAGCAAGATAGAATGGTGTATTTAGGGATTTTAAGCAAAGGAAAATTCTTTCATGCTAATCGTAAAACAAAAGCATGCCAAACTTTAACTAAAGAAACATGTTCTAACATCGAGAAACTTTTATAATTAATCCTTGCCTTAGATCATCTCAGAAAGAGTTATGAGTCTAATTAACATCAGTTGAGAAATTGCTCATGTTTCTGAAATCGCTGAAACTAGACACTGCGTAGCAGACAATCTGTATGCTTTCTATCCCATGACCAATTTATGGCTAAGCCCTGACTCACCACATTAAATCCGAAAATATTTCCCACATTAGCAATAGCTCAATGCATAGGCACAGGTGAAACAATGGACACTGTCTGTTGTGGGGGGAAAACAATCCCTTCCAAACTCCCCCTCTGTGGATCAGGGATGAAAACAATGCATTGCTAAAATCTTTTTGTGGGGAGGACGGGACCTTTTTTAAAGAGCACTGGTACTATTCTTAGAGGAGTTACATGGTGTGCAGGTTGTGGCTAGCAAAGGCTTGGCTGGTGGCCAGTCGTGGCTGGGTTTGCTGCAAGGTGGAGCAATGCCTTTAGCTCAGTAGAACAGTAGAAGGCTTCTGCAGAAAACCCAATACACATTGAAGTAGATACTCAATACACATTTCTAAGAACAAGCTGTACTTTGGAAATACATGCCACGTTGTCCTTGCATCTGCCGTCACCACTTCCACACTGCTGCCTAAGTCCTGTTTCATTGCTGAATGTTTTCCCTAGGAAGGAAATGAGTGTAAACATTGCTCCAGAAACAGTGTTCCCATACAGATGTTAATCTTTGGAAAAGCTGGGCAGGACAGAGTAACTTAGAGAGCTGGAAGATCTCCAAAAGAAACAAATCCCACAAATATACACGCTGCTAAACTTGTGCATCCAGCCAAGCCCTTATAAAATACAAAGCACGATTTGACCTTGACTCACTCTTAGAGGCTATGAAGCTACTTGAAGCCAATTATTTAAGAGCCCCACCAGTCACCTGAAAAAGGGCTGAGGATTTCCTATGCTCAGCTCAGGTATGCTTGCTAAGGCAGTGTGCTCTCCAAACCTATAGAGAGAAGTCAATCTGGTAAACCCACAATGTTTCATCAGCATAATGTTACCAGCATCTCTCCAACCCTGAAATCATCCCCTACTTTCCACCACACCTCACAGTCAAATCTGTCCCTCTTCTCTCTCTCATGGCAGCTACATTTCTCTGAATGGCTAAAGGAAAAAGGAAAGGGCAGCTTGATGGTGTGCTCCCCCTCACATTCATCCAAACTGTCCTCTCTCACCACAGGGTCTGACATTCAAATATTGGGGGTATAGGATGGCAGCACATCACACTCAGCTGCATAGCATGCCTTTACCCCTTCCAGTGTTTGGCTTTTAATACCTTCGAGTTTGGAAACTTACCCCTAAGTCACTCCCCTGGAAGTACACAGATTTTGGGATAAAAGTGCTGGTTTAGACAAAATTTTTGGGAAGAATTGGTAATATATGAGCCCCTTTTTGCTGTGTTTGCAGGCAGAGCATCTGCTTCTGATTCCCCGCTACTGCCTTCAGGTGCTGCTGCAATACAAGCTACATTTAAATATACATATGGGCACACAACAACTATAATATTATTACGTTATTAAACACATTGGTTTTGTGTTCCCATGCATAGACTATCCAGCAGCTTGCTTATTTTAGTTAAAGCTGCCTGTCTTTGATGCCATCCCATGGAAAGATTACATATGAGATAGAGCAGCACGCAGAAGTACACAGCCAATGCGGTTTGCACAGATCAAGTGTAGGAGATGAAAGTGGAGCACCGGAGAGCCGTGTCTGAACTCTAATAATGCTTCTTGCGGGAGCAAGGAGCAATTTAAAGTCAAAAAATGTTTTCTTCCCAGTGAGAACAAACACAAGACTGTTTGGTAAGCTGTATATTAGCTTAGTTCAGTATTACTTTGCTATCTGTGAAAACTAGTGCTTCACATTTAAAATTATTCACGTATACAGATTTATGTTATAACATACCTGCATGTAACTCCAAACTGCACCATCCTGTGTATGCACAAGAGCCTGAATTATCTGCACAGCATCTTCATAACATCAAATTGCTTGCTTTTACAAGCATAAATTTATTTTCATAGGGTTTTTTACTCCCTGACTTAAGTGATAAAAAAAACCCCAAAAAACAACCAACCAACAAAAAAAAAAAACCCTGAACCTGCGAAGGTTATAATCTTATACTCATTCCCCTTCTCCCAATCCAATTTTCTTTTCCTCTTTCCACCAGCTGAAATGTGGAAATCCCTTCCAACATATGTACTTGAATCTTTCAGCTGCCTGCAGAGCAGCTGGTCTTAGCTATCTTGAAAAGCAAAGGGGAACAACTGAAGCTGAAAAGCAAGAATATAGTTAAAAAATAAAAAATAATCAGACTAAGCCCCTTCCAGCCCTGGTTTAAGCATACATAGTACAGATGGACAGATATGCTCATTGTTCATCCTTAGAGGCGGCTGAAGCATTTCTAGTTCAAGTGGAGGCAGATATCCAACACAGGGAATTTCACAATGACTAGCCAGAACTGGTAGCAATGCCAAAAGCATCAGCAGTGCCCCATCCCTTGCTGGAGAGGGAGTTTACGGATGCAGAGGAAATGAGAACCCCCGAAGTTCACACAGTCAAAAGTCCAGCCCCTATCATTCTATTTAAAACAGAAGCATAAGCTGGCACCTTCAGCTTCACTAGATTAAGAATTTTTTATGCTGACTATATTTGGCAAACGCCTAACCCATGTTCCAGGCATCACAGAAACAACACCACAATTGAAAAGTTTCTCATTTACAAAAAGAAAAATAAAAATCCTTCAATTTCAGTTAATATATTTTAAAAATAATACTGAAAAAAGAGCCTGCAAGCATCACCTTTATTTCGGCCCCTTCCCCTTCACAGGTCTATCATGTTTCTAGTTGGGTTTCTTTTGGGGGGGGGGTGCAGTGAGGCTTGGGCTGTACAGAGCATCAGTAATATCTCAAGAACACCAGAAATGTCGTCAGTCTCCCCTATATGTGTGATGTGTGCATAGCTTACATGACCTCGCTTTCGTCCACCATCGGGAATAAATCCCCTCATCTTGGTCCACTTACCTCCCCACTGTGGATTATTCCATGGCTTCACACTGCCCTGGAGATTTCTGCGGTGCCTGCCCTGGCACCAGTAAATCCCCTTAGAAAGGTGGGTCAATGCAGGCTGAAGGATGTTAACTTCTCAACAGTCCTGAAACGCATGGCAGCCAAAGTACAAAAGAGCAAATGCCTTCTGAGTTCTCTCTCTTGAGGAGACCTGGATTTGCCAAACCTGTCACCCCAAGCACGCAGTAATTACGGCTAAACAGCTAAAGAAGCCATTTAATACAGCTAATGAGCTTTCCCAGAAGCCACCTCCAGTTCTCTTCCACTTTCTCTAGAGGAGACATCATTAAATCATGATGCCTTCTGCCCACATGTGGCCTTTACTGCAGCACTGTCCCACAGCAAGCCTAAACTGACAAAATGCCCGGGTAGCCCAGTCCCTGCAGAGATCCCTCATTTCCCAGGGGGAATTCAAAAAAAAAACAAACAAAAAAACAAAAACAAAACTCCACCTTAAGATGTCCACAGTGCTTTCAAATAATTTTGTACTAAATATCACCATTTTCTCCATGGCAGATTTTAAATATTTACCAACTTAGTTCACATATTGTTATGAAGCACAATCAAAATATCAAGCAAGCAAACACAAAACGACTGATGCAGCAGTGGAAAATGTTCCGGCTCACTAACAATGTGAGCATACAATTGCCTAGCAGGTGGAAAACTTAACAAAAGCAGTGACTATTGAAACAGGAAAATAACATTTCATACTCATTCAGTACAACAGGCATTGTATGTTTAAACATTAGATAAATAATTAGCTCTCTCCTGCTACAACTTTTATTCGAGTAGTCCTTATTCTTGATCTTCTACTGTATGTGCTTCTAAAAGTATTTTTTTTTCTATTTCCTACTAAATAATCAAGATGGGGGAGGGGGGATGTGAAAACATGCAAAAATAATTTAGGTGATGAAGAAACTCTCACATGGATTAGACAGTGGAAGAAAATGACATTGCTTATGTAGAAAAGGAGACAAAATGCAAGAGTCTCAAAAGAATAATGTTGCAAAATTGATTGGGAGCTCCTGGTTTTCTAATCCTAGAACAGAGGAGAAATAGGGCTTTTAAGAGAAAAGCAGCAAATTCAAACTGATAAAGTTCATTTGTTCAAGATTAGTTAGAAAACTTTCGTTTTCAAATAATGACAAACCTAGATTATGCAACATGCTGCTATCACATGCCGTTCATGGCAAAAGCTCAGACCTGCTTGTTGAAATGCTCTGCACTGATTCGAGCAGAATGAAGACCACCAGAATGAAGCACAGACACACAGGACCTGACCCATCTTATACAGGACAACACTGGGTCTGACCACAGCAGTCCCTCTTGGATTAAACCGGGAGAGATCACATAAAGTCACCAGAATGTTCACAAAACACCTGGAAAGAAAAGCTATGAATAAGCTCCCACCTACATCAGAAAGGCCACATCAAAATTGTTTTTAGAGCTGACGAGTGCCCTCAGCTACTGCTATGTGGATTTAACACCAAGTAAAACATTGGCTGCTGGTATGCTGCCTTTGCTGAACTCAACCTGTGTGTTTTCCTACGCACCCATAATGAGGTGTATGTCTCACTAAGGTAGCCCTATGGGCTACTTAGGATGCCCCATTTCTCATGGGAAGCATGTCTCTCCTCAGCTATGGCAAGCTGGGAAGTTCAGGGCTGTAACAGCCCTCTGAATCTCTTCTCACCTCTCCCTATAGTTTCTGCTCCTTTTCCCCTTTTTTGCCCCCCTTTCATGTTTTCCCTCATTTTCATTTTTTTCCAACCTGTTCCTAGGAGGAGTCATTTAACTCCCGCTTGCTTTCAGCAGCTGCTAATACGGATTTCTTTATGGGGCTTTCGATTTTACTCCCCCTAGCAGCACTGCTGGCCACAGAAGATGCCACCTTTCTTGTCTGTCACTCAAGAAGATGCATTAAATTCCACCAAAGAGAGACGTCCAACACAGATGTTGAGGCCTACTTTGCACAAGAGCTGTCAAGCATCATCTGTTTCATTGCATCTGAGATCAAAGCATCACCAACCTCAGAAGACTGCAGAAGCAATCTCTTCCCCAAAAAACGTGAACAAATCCCATCCTTTCATAACAGTCCTCACCTTCAAATTTGATCTCTGAACATATACAAAGCCATCATAATCCAGCATGAGCAAGCTGAGTTCACAGCTACTATAAACCACTTTACAGATTCATTTCTGTATAAACAGGCCAGGGGATCAAACTGCTGGCACTGGTCAAAGGAACACAGGATAAAGGTAGGAGAGAAAGAAGCATCTGTCACCGGACCCCAGCCACTGCAGAGCATTAAATCCTGAGAACTGAGTGCTGGAGATACTTTATGTACAGGAAACAGTAGTGCATTTGACTGTTTCAAGTTCACCTCTCAACTGGTTTTAAAGACTTCAGTTAGCAAAGTTCACAGAAGACACCACTTTCCACTGCAAAAGATAGCCACAGTATAAAGAGCTTGCAGCAAAAACCACCTCAGCTTCAGCAAATCAAAATTAGTACAAGTACTTGTTTGGAGTCTAAAATGGCACATCCCATCTCTCAGCACCTTGAAACTTCTTTTCCAGGTGCAATACTATATTCAAACTGAGAGATTGATACAGCTGCATGGTTAAACATATAATGAAATATCTATGGATAAATTTGCCTGTTATCTCTTTGTACTTAACTAGTCTGAAACTAGCATCTCACCAGATATATACATCCTGGGCATTATGTTTTCTCCACAACCGCCTTAACTGAAGGAGTCTTATGCCTGAAAAGAAAGCTTGAGCAAATAATAAAATCTATAACTAAATTTGAGCAGATAAAAGGGTGAACTTCTAACCTTGCCATTATCAAAAGGAGGCAGCAGGACAGGAGACTGTGGCTCAGCAGTGGTCAGTGGTACTCTCACCCAGGACTCTTGGGCTAGCAGTCAGCACAACTGCCTGGATTTGCCACCTTTATTCTCTGACAGTGACCTTTGACAATTTTAAGCACTTTTGTGTCTTCATTTCTGCCTGCATATTATCTTATCTTCTGTTCCAAAACAGCAGAATTAATAATCAACACCTACCAGGCAAGGTGTTGAAAAGCAAGTACCAGAGGACACATAGAGCTTCTATTGTTGACAGCTTTCAAAATCTTATTGCTCATCCTTCTTAAAGTTTCAGTTCAAGTTTTGAGATACTCAAGCTCTTAAATAAAAAAAATAAATAATAAAAATAATGGAAAATTATCTGCTTTGACAAGTGATGTGAACATCTCTGCAAGTTTTGTGAGAATCCTTTACACCAATGATGCAAGCCAGTCCTGAAAATTTGCTCCAGACAGCTGCCCAAGGCTTCTGGGCATTAGACCTTCACTAGGTTAATTTTCTCCCAGCAAATGATAGCAAGACTATGATTACATGCTGCTTCTGGGCACTGTTATTTTAATATGCTTAGAAAGAAATATCATTATATTTTTTAAGTTTTCTACTTCAAAATCACTTTCATCAAGAGCCTTATAAATTGTATCATTCTGCCCCTCAGTAGGACAAGATGTGGACGAAGACAGAAACAAGGTCTAGTCTGAAGAAATGTACCTGGAGCAATTACTTCTTATGTTATTTTATGACTTGCTAAGAATATTTATTAATAGCATCCACTTATTTTCTAGATTTTCAAAAATTAACTAGAGGAAAAAATTCATCTTCCACCAAAACCATTTTTAATGGAATCCAGAAGAAAAAGAATGTTAATACTCAGTGCAATCATTTACTTTGATGTCTATATAATATGCAGTGACCCATAAGTGGAATGAGCTAAAACTATCATAAATTCATTATGAGAAACCGTTCTTTGAAGAATATCACTGCAAATTTGAAATTAAATGGGCAATATGGAAATAAGCTAACTGCATGGCGTTTCAAATGACTAGTTCTAGTAACAATATCTTTTCTGTGCACTTTTATTCCAGCTGCAAATGCACCTCTCTCAAAAAATATTGTAGAAACTGGTTTATGAAAATTGAAATGTTGTAATTACTTTGCACTGAGTGATAGGGCAGCATTCATTTAGGATCTCATTCTTGAAGGTAAAAAAAATCCAAAAGATTATTTTATAATTTTAATTTCCATGGGAAAACGAACCTAGGAGTACACGCAGCATAAAATGCACCAATCCAGATTCTATCAATGAAGACTGGAAGAAAACACAACCAATAAACAACCGTATAGTCCCAGGGGAATTTCTTAGGTATCATCTTACAAAAGCAAAAAGGAAAATTCTTCTTTACTTGCTTTGCCTGATCTGTCTTGGTGCTGCTCAAAGGTGCTCTGCCTGGAGGAAACGACAGCTTTGCCCTTGCAGCTGCTTGGGGCAGGAAGGTTCATGGGTGCCGCAGCCTGCTCGCCTGTCTGCTGGGGTAGGGGATGCTGCCTCCTTTATACTAACACGAACGTTGTCCCCACTGGCAGAAAGGAGCTTTATATTAGGCTCATCACTCCTTCATTTGTTACTTTTAAATTTTACTCACTGGGTTTTGTTTACTTACTTATCTGTAGCTGCCTTTCATAGTGGAGGCTTTTGTTATATGGTTTATTTCTTGAACTTGAGAGAGAAACAGTCCAGATGGGGAACACCTCTGCACTGGTCTGCGAACAGCCTGTGGGACCTGTTTCCACAGACCTTCCTCAGGGCCCCAGCATTTGGCTGATTCAGCATCTAGGCAACGTGCCTTTCCTTGTGGGAAAACGTGGGGGAGTAGCCTTGCTTTGTAGCCCTCAACTTCACTGCTCTATTTTCCAGAAATCAGGATTACAGGAGATGCAATGGCCAGGTGGCATAGGAACCCCTACATATCATCAAGTCTTCGTGCACACCTGGAAGTGCTCGCTTTGTTCTTTTATTATTCTTATGTCCCAGCAACCAAAGAGAAAAGATGCCTCAATTTCTTCTTTCCCTCCCAGAATGACCCAAGCTGTATTTTTCAGTGTGTTTGTGTGTTTTCTCCCTGCCTGGGTTCCAACATAAGAGACAACATCTTCACACAGTTGAGCTGAGGCTTTAGATCTAAAAATAGAAGAAGGAAAAATAAGGTGGCAAGAGGCAGAGAAGAGCCTCTCCTTTAGATACAGAAAATATCTAGATACCTATCCTTGACAGTGGATGAACTAACATGATGCAATCATCCCAATGCTCATACCTGGAGCTGACACCATGCCAGCGGTGGGACATGAGCTCCTTCATGCTGGATGATGCTGCATACAGCACCAAAAGCAAACAAGGGATCAACACAGGACTTAACACAACAAAAATCTTCAGGATAGATAAAACTTGAGAAAACCTCTTCTTTCTAATGGCTTGAGGGCTGTTAGTCTTGCTCATTTCTGGTTTCTTTCCCCTTATAAGCAGAGCATGAGCAAGTTCTATCCTGAAATCATGTGTTTCAAAACATGCTACCATTGCAAGATGGTTTAAAATAAATAATTAGGTAACTACAGCCTGAAATCTCACTACTGTAGTATATGTTATTATGATACTAATTTTAATTTTTACAAAGCTCTTCACCAATGTATTACAACAGTGCTGTAACACATTGTGCTGACTGTATTACAACAGTGCTGTGATAAATATATAATTATGTATTTAAAACACAGCAATTCAAAGCTTATCTAGTAACAGTAAGCAGCAATGGCTTTACGGACTTAAAAGTACTAAATTAATTGTGTTCCCATGCTTAAATTTGCACTTTTGGTATTTTGCATATGTAGAAAGGAAAGCACCACAAATACATAAATGAATTTAAGCCCAGAGAGTGGTGGCTAGCTGATTTCTTTTAGCTAGCTTATTCGTCATATTCTTTTATCTCCTAGATTGGGCATCTTGGCAATAGAATTAGAAAGATATTTTCCTAAATTGATCTGGAATTCAGGCATACTCCAATATTTGCATTGCACACCACAAAATATGTATGATTGATGTATCTGTAATAAATATTTTGTATAATATAAATATTTAATAGGCATCTTTCCTTTCACATATTACATTTTATGTAGTAATTGCAGTTGTTTCATTCCTCATTTTCTGCTAGGCTTTTAATTTCATACAGTTCATCTATCAGATACTACTGTCTACTTTTACTGTATCATTGCAGAAAATAACTGGTGCTAAATACAGAGCTATGGAGACTGAAGTTTTGCAATACTAAGTATTACGGAGCTGGATGATAAATGGCAAAAAGCAGCTGGGCTGAGAAACTCAAGACCTAGGAAATAACAGCACATGCAAGGGTGACAAAAATTACATTTGCAGGTAAGTGGAGTGGAAATTTACACTTACCGGGGAAAAAAAAAACCAAACAACAAAAACATCATTATTAAATGCAGAGTAAGAGATAGCAAGAACAACAGAGAGAAACAATTTTCTTTCAATTCCATCACAAATTCATCTCAAGCTAACATGCAATTTCACTATGGAGCTTCAGGACAAAACAAAGGATTATGCCCAATTGTTTTGAGGTTTTGGATAACAAAGCATAAAAAACCCAGTAAGTAGCCTTTTGTGCCAATGCAGACCAGAAAAAGTTTTCTATACAAGAACATCTAAAAACTGAACTGCAGTAAATATCAAGTTAACCACCTAATGCACACACAAACAAGTAGCTTTAGGTATATTTTCAGAGGTATCTGTACTACTACAGACTGTTTCAGAGGAAAACTAATAAAGCTCATCAAGTCTGCTAAAGCATTGCTAAGCTGCATTAATACAACACACCTTCTTGGTTTACCTTTTCTGGCAGTAAAATTTTACAACAGAAAGCCATTAGTGCTGCAAGAGTATGGAAATGAGAACAATTAGATTTGTCCTTATTATGGACAGGCTATTATGATTGTAGCCTGTATATTTAACATGATGGTGTAGAGCTGAACAGTGAGTACTTTCAAAACTAAAAAAATAAAATAAAATAGTTCTTTAGAAATGGTAAAATATATTATTTATTTTGAACACACCAGCTTGTAGCAGGTACATTTTAAAATAGATTCAGATTGATTTTAAAGTATTAATACTCCCTAATTTTAGCATTTTAGCTTTCCAAAGCAACAAAACCAGGTAAATTACACATGTGATTAGTTTTTGATAATATTTAGGGCCAAAAAACCCCATCCAGAGCTGCTGAATGGTAAACTCAAAGTTGGTGAAACTCTCTTTGCTTTAGAGAAGGCTCATCATAAATCCTTAAACAGTCCATAGTCTGCCTCAAGAAGATGCAGAAATGCAGGAGAACTCATCTTTGTGGAACCACTGTGGATATGCAGGGAGTTGAGGTTTAGCTTTAACACGTGGGTTCATTACTTCACTTGCCACGCTGGCATGTTCAGGCTGTGCACGGAGACACCACTGTCTTGGCTTTGCCTAAGCCAACAACCTTCAAAGCCTGGCCCACGGTGGGCAAAGCCGGCTCACCTGCCTTCCCAGCCACACCAACCCTGGACCCTGATACAACATCATAGCCACCCATTCTGCTTCTCAATGCACAAATAACCATCACATTTGCTTATTTACCTCTAGAAATAATAACACACTTGAGACCTTCTATGCATGCTCATCTCATAGGAAAATTAGCATAATTTCCATTTTTTCTTAAATATATATAGCCCAACACTTGTGATTAAAAAACGTACGTAGTACAAACAACTTCTTCCCTTCCTCTATTTAATAGTTCTTTACAGATCTGAGTCCAAATATCCCTGATTTAGCTGAGCAGCTCTTAAGGCACATGGTACATACTGCCAGCACGCAGCATAACCTCAGCTCTCCAGCACCTAATCCTGCTATATCCCATTCCTGTCTGCAGGCTACAAGAATATATGAGACTGCCAGCTCAAGACTTTTCCCACCCAGTGTGACATGTCTTGCTTTATTTTGATGGAGATCGCAGGCAGGATGCTCAGGAACGTACCAGGAGCCAGAGGTACTAGGAATGAAACCAGGTTCAGAGAGATCCCAGTGGCAAGTGGAGAAACAGAGACACAACGTGGGTAAAGAAGTGAATCAGGCTGATGGATACAAAGGAACAGCAAGAAAATAAAAAGTGACTTTGGCAGAGTCTGAAACAAGCTTGGCTTTTTTATCTTTTCTTATTTTCTCCACACACACCCCCCCATCCCCTCACCTCCTTCCCAAGAGCCTATATTTTAATTCAAAGACTTGATTATGCCAGAAAATGTCTTCACATGCAGCATTTTCTGTTTCATCTGGCAGACAGTTCTAGCACAGCCATTCTTGTTGTTAATATATCTTAGGAGTATTTCTGCTCTACAATTTCAGACTTATTCAAGTTTTGAGCCTTGCTTGAGGCAAGACAGAGCGTCATTTCTCCCACAGACACCCATGGCTTGTACCTGCCCTTCTCCAGCTTTCTCCCTGAAAAGAATAAAAGCCTGGAACCCTGAATACAGTACCCCAGTACAAAATGGAAAATTGTCTAGTGACTGCCATGTTGTCCCAATCTCTATCTACTTGTGTGACCTTTTTCCTTCCTGACTCTAGGAACACCACCAAAGGCAGAGATGGCACCACATCAAAGAGCCTAAGTTATAAGGGAAGCAGCTTTATTTTCACTTGAGCAGAGATATTTTTTTTTTTGAGCAAGACTTCAAAATACCTTAAAAAAGTAAGTGTTGATAATGAGACTGAAAAATATTGATGGCGTCTGTGTAAGCTAATTATCAAGTTATCAGAGGATAAGATACCCCACACCAGGGCAGTTCTCAGGGAACAGACTATAATGACATTCAGGTTACTCATCTCCTCTGGGCCGCATTTCTGAAGGAGATGTGAATTAGCAGCCCTCTCACAATAAAGAAACGTGGGATTAAGAAACAAGAGAGCAGAGAAAAGAGCCGGTCGATTCTCCCACTGCCTTTTCTTGTTCCTAAAATTTCTGTTGCCTGGAAATGGCTGATGAGAAGATGGGATTATGTAAGTGCTTGCCAACTTTTCACACGTTAAGAAAATTAAAGCCTGAGTGATGGGTAGCTTAACCCATCTTCTAAGCAGTGAACTAAAACATGTTTACTAAGGAGAACTTGAACTGTGAAACCCCTTTCAAAATCCTGGAGTGATGAGGACTTGACAATTCTCAGGATTAAAAAGCTGCATACATTACAATGTAATCTCCTTATAGTAAAATAAGGAGAAGGAAAATAAAGCTTTTCTGGTGTGCAAGATGGTTTCTGTTTTAAAGTATATACATCCTGTCCGACTGAAGACTTTCTTGTGTTGTCTTCTTTTTTCCTTTTCTCCCACCAGACATGACAGAGAGCTATACCAGCCCTCCAACTCCATATTAAGCTATGTTTTCCAAAAAACAACTGCTCCCATTAAACATGATCTGTCAACAATAAAATAAGAAGTACTCTGCTGTAGAAATGTCTCTTCCAAAATTTAATCAGGCTAACATTTAAGTGCTAGAAGCAAGCAGGCACTAATGAAAGTGCAAAATCTCTCTATCTGGTTTTGAATACAACTTCAGCAACTGCGTCATCTCAGCAGACCTAAGATGTCCTGAACTATTTGTTGTTATCATGTGAGTGGCATGTTATCTTCTGCAAATATTCTGATTTCATTACAGCTGAGGGACAGTTTAAAACTTAGCCTGCTAAACTTTTTCCACTTTTTATATTTAAAAAAAAAAAAAAAAAAAAAAAAAGGATTGTGCTCATTTGCTCATTTTCCCTTTTTCTCTGTTTGTCAGCAAAGCATTGGGGTCTCTACAATGAGGAAAAATTCTTGTAGTCATACTTCTTTCAGTTCAAAACAAACATGCTTACATTGGCAATAAAGCTGAATACACTGCAGATGCTGCTGGAAAAGGTGATATTCTCAGCAATGTTTCTGAGACACTGGAAAAAAACCCAAAATCCTGCTTCAAGCTGAAGTTGCACCACCCACCAGAGCATCAGCAGTGCAAAATTGCAGGTGGCAAATACCTAATCTGGAGACTGAAATAGAAATTGTTTCCTGCTGTTCAACCAGTACTTCAGCAACAAGATTAGAGCAGCAAAATAAACCCTCTTTATTACAAGAATACATGTGACGTTATGTAATGCAAGTATGTGTGTCTAGAATATGGAATATGAAGTATCCAAGTTGCCTGGAACTCACTTGTATCTTCAAGAAAAGAAAAAAAACAAACAGTGGATTTTTTGTACAGCTGCCCAATAACAGCAAAAGGCAAATCCTCAGCTGGTGATAACAGTTATAGTTCCACTGAAATCTGATGATGACATTTCCCCTTTGGTCTTACTGATGGAAGGGACTGAAAAAAGCAATCCTACATGAAGAAGTGCTGCAATGAATGAGTGCAACCAGAAGTAAAATTTTGCAACCAACTATTGTAATTGTGGGATAAACTTCAAAAATTTAAACCTGGGAACCCCCCAGTCAGCCAATTACAAAAGTCTACGTTCCTTCAGCTTTAGAAATGAAGAAATGACTTCTCAGAAATGCCAGATGTGACTCACCATGACTTCAAAGTCACTTCAACAGCATTCTAGTCATTTCAAATAGCACTAAGTTTCCACAAAGTGGAACTACAAGCTGGCAAGGTGCTCAAATCAGGGAAAAAGAAACTCGCACAAAATGATTCTTTCAACTACTGTGTCACAAATATATTGCTTTTTCTATTCTGAACTGCCTTCTCTGTGAATTTTAAAATATATAAAACCAGGAAGTATAAAGCAAATAATACCTACATAGATAGGTCATTTTCTTAATGGTAGAGCACTGCTGGTTTACCACTAGCTTGTTTGCAATATAGACACATGCATTTAAAGCGCGTACATTTGGGTCTGTAAAGGAGATGAGCGAGCATAACTGTGGAAGCACTCACTCCAAGATCAAGTGGAGCTTAATTCAGAAAGACAAGCAGGAAAAAGTCATATTTTGCACCTTCTATGTGAGCTTCACAGAGTTATGACATTTTGAAGAAAATCCTCTTGCCGCGTGTAAGCTGTAGTTTGAATGTGCTGCACGTTGCATATTTCATTACAAAAGCAGAGCCATGTTATTTCATTAGATAAGTGATAAGTTCAATCCTTACCAAGTTTTCTTGGTTCCTGGCTGCTATTTTCTGATCATCTTCTCCCCCATTTTTCATGTATTTGACCTCTTCCACTGGTTTGATCCTATACTCATCTGAGCACCAAGGAAAAAAAAAGAAAAAAAAAAAAAAAGAAAAAAAAATTTGAACCAGTGTAGTTCAGCAGCCGGGACAAAAACCAAACTAAAACCAAAACAGCTGACTAGAAAGGCCCTACTTAACCAAAGCAACTAAAATCACATGTATATAGTTTCAAAGCTTTAAATGTGACTGATAACAAGGAAATTCTTCCTGACTGAAGCTTCAGTAAGAATTTCTAGCTCTGGCTTCCAGAAACTGTTGCAGAGCTATCTGGTCTGGTATAGCCACAGCACCACGAACAGGGGATGTTCAGTATGTACTCTCCCCCAGATCCCTAGTTTTCTGTATAATACATTCAATACAAACAAGTTCTTGCTCCTGCATCATCCCTGGCTTTTTATTATCAGTGGGCAAACAAGCGATGTACAGTAGTTACTACAGAGAGAAGTCCGCTCATGGATTTTCCTTGCATTGAAAAAAACTCCTTTGAAATGTAATGCTGATGGATGGCATTAAGTTTAAAGCTGGGAGGGGGGAACCCACACCTAAACCCACTGTACTTATTTATTTGTTTTTCCTGCACTGTTTGAACTGAGCTAAAGCAAAAGGTACACACTGCAAAGTCTTACAACAATTTCTGGAGAAAAGACCTTATATTGACCATCTTCCTCTCCCCACTCCTCCCTCCTCTGACCATTTTTCTTGCACATGGTACCCAGACAGAAATCCAGCATGAAAATAATTTCAAGAAAATAAAGATTCCTGGTTTGTCCTTAAATATTTATCAGCTACATGTTTCAGCCCTTCAAACAATAAATTCCCAGCTACAGTGTCAGTACGAAAATATTATCTAAAATACATGTGCTATCCCACTGTAAACAGCCTCACTAAAGGAATTTTTTCTTTGGTAGGACAAGATGGGATTTCAGGAAAAGTGATTCTTTTCTCCAGCCTGAGAATCCAGTGACTGCAGTACCAACACTACCTTTTCTTAGGTACTTTTTGCTCTGGTTATCTTTATAGCACATAAGTCTATCGGATAAGCACCCAGAGTTCTGCGCCCACAGTCCTCCAGCCAGGATATATAAAACAGAAAAGAAACTTCACCCCACAGAAGTGGAAAATGTTAATACAAAATGAAATGAGACACAGTACACTGGGAATAAAAGACAAAACCTCAGCAAATTAAAAGAAATTGCACAAACTTTATTCTTCTTTGGGTTTTCATGCAATTTTATCTCACTTGCTAAGGAAAAATCAGAACACAAATGGATTTTTCTGGGTTACTGTATTGTTTAAAAAAAAAAAAAAGAAGACAAAAAACCAAAAAAAACAAACATCAAAACTATTTGGAAGGAAGCCTACTTTCAGGAATCTGTTAACCACAGAGCATACAAGTTAAATCAGCCTATCTTTGAAAACAATCTTTAAAAAAAAAAAAATACAGTATGGTTTTGCATTTGGCCTAGTCAGTTTCTATATGCCCTTTTTATTACAGAATCTAAATAAAACTGTGAGTTTATGAAATAGGAGCATCTCAGATGCAGAGTCTCAAACAGATGGAAGAATTTAAGACAATATTATTAGATCAGTAAATGTGAGCAACATATTTTTTTTCTTTTTTAAATGTAATTGAGCTAGTCTAGAGGTGACAATTCATAAAACCAAAAAGGCTGAACACAATAAAGCCTGGGAATTAGAAGTACTTGATTGACTGCAATTATCTAACTTACATTTTTCTCACTGCTTCAGTGATCTCTGTTGTGATTAGCAATAAAACCCACATGCAGAAAAAGCATAAAACTCCCACGGTGGCATGTAGGGATCTGAATAGAAAAACAGATGAGAAAGAGAAAATAGCATAAATGAAGTTTGCACAACCTGCAGCTAGTCCACATTAACTAAAAGTGAGAGGCATGTTCAACCCAGGCTTGTGAAAAACAAGTAAGGTATGGACGTCCTGATGTTCATTGGCAAAAATAACCTCTGAAATGTGTCTCCCTGCTTAATTCAAGAGATCAATTGTGACAGAACACCAAGTGCATGCCCAGGAAGTAGGCCATCCTATGTGGACTGCATGTAAGTGATGGTTTCTTGGAAGACATAGTCTCTTGTAGCAAGTGGAACATGACGAGCCCATGAGTAATACTCAGTATAATCAGATTCATAGATGAAAGTTTGAGACAGTTTGATAGGATGAAGGCAAGACAGGAAGGAGGGTTTATGTTGGGAACTTAATTCTGTATTTTTTCTGGAACTGATAGTATGAGAGTGCGGCCAAGTGTTACTGTTAGCGTGTCTGAGGACTTGCTGGTACCTGGCTTCCCAATATTCATCACCACCTGTGCTGGTTTAGCAGTAGCAGTCATTTTTTCTCCTTCTTAGTAGCTGGTGCAGTTATGTGTTTTTTACTTTTGGCCTGGGACAATACTGATAAACCCGATGTTTTCAGTTGCTGGTCAGAATGTTTACCCTGACCAAGGACTTTGTGAGTCTCATGCTCTGCCAGGGAGGAGGGGAAGCCAGGAGGAAGCAGAGACAGGACACCTGACCCAAACTAACCAAAGAGGTATTCCATACCACAGCACATCATGCCGGGGGATGTAACTGGGAGTTACCTGGAAGGGCCAGATCACAGCGGGGTGAGGGTGAGGTACCGGTCGGTGAGCGGTTGTATTCTCTTCCCTTGTAATTTCCTTTATCATTATTATTGGTGGTAGCAGTAGTGATTTGTGTTATACCTTAGTTATTAAACTGGTCTTATCTTAACCCGTGGGAGTTGCATTCTTTCAATTCTCCTTCCCACCCCTCCAGGAGCGGGGGGAAGAAAGGTTGTGGGGGGGAAGTAGACTGCGCGGTTCCAATTTATGGCCTGGGCTTAAACCATGATACCACCATTGTGACAACACTTGTAATTACTGCACCATTACTACTTACAAATTTATGCTGCTTTTACCAGGTGAGTAGAACAGAACAGAACAGGTCAGTTGAAAGGGACCTACAATGATCACCTAGTCCAACTGCCTGACTAGTTCGCGGATGACCAAGTTAAAGCATGTTATTAAGGGCATAATCCAAATGCCTCTTAAACACTAACAGTTTTGAGGCATTGACCACCTCTCTAGGAATCCTGTTCCAGAGTATGACCACCCTCTCTGCAAAGAAATGCCTCCTAATGTCCAGTTTAAACCTCTCCTGGCACATCTCTGAATCATGCCCATGTGTCCTATCACTGGATCTCAGTGAAAAGATATCAGCACCTCAGTCTCCACTTTCCCTCCTCAGGAAGCTATAGGGCGCGATTAGGTCACCCTTTTCAGCCCCCTTTTCTCCAAACTAAGCAAACCCCAAGTCTTTAGCTGCTCCTCATAGGACATGCTTTCCAGCCCAGCTTGTCATGCTGCGTCTAATGCACCCCAGGATGCAGTTTGCTCCCTTGGCTGCCAGGGCACACTGTTGACTCCTATTGAGCAGCCCCAGATCCCTTTCTGCAGGACTGTTCTCCCAGTTTTATACTTGTGACAGCATCACTCTACCCTAGGTGCAGAATTCGGCATTTGACTTGTTAAATTTCATCCTATTAATCATAGCCAAACACTACAACCAATCAAAGACACCTCTGCAAGGCCTCCTGTCCTTCATGAAAGGCAACTACTCCTCTCAGTTTGGTATCAGCAAACTTGCTAATGATGCTTTCAACTCCTGCATGCAGATAGCTGATAAATAGCAGCTGGCCCTAGGATTGAGCCCTGAGGAACACTGCAGGGTGACCAGTTACTAGCCAGATGTAGTCCCATACACTACAACCCTTTGAGCTCTGCCTTTCAGTCAGTTCTTCACCCAGTGCGCTGTGAACCCACTCAACAGCTGTATAACTTGTGCAGAAGGATGCTGTGAAGGACAGAATATCTGAACCCATGCTGACTGTGCCTGATGATTGTGTTATTCTTTAAATGCCTTTCAATGGTACTCAGTAGAATCTTCTCCCTAATTTTTCCAGGTGCTGAGGTTAGATTAAGACGTCTGTAGTTTCCTGGATCTTCCCTCATGCTCTTTTGTGAATTGGAGTAACACTGGCTAGCTTCCAGTCAGCCTGGGCGTCCCCAGACTCCAAAGATCTTTGGTAGATGATTGTAAGGGGTCCTGCTGTAACATATGCTACCTGCTTCAGAACTCTGGGAGGAGTCCCATCAGGCTCCATGGACCCAGTGAACATTCAGCTGATACAACTGGTCCCTTAGGAGAATATAAATTTAAAAAGAAAATCAGGAGGAACAAGTAGAAGACACTTGTTTCTGTAGATATTAGTGAAGTTAGTCTTTTAATGGAAAGTGTCTCACAAAGTTAATATTAATGTCACGGCTCTACGATATGGTAGGTGTTGGAGCATTAGAAATATCTACCTGTATCTCAAAAAGCAATGTAAATTTCACAGTCTTAAGCTCTGACCTTAAAGGCCAAGAGACTGCCTCTTGGGGATGAAGCACATTGAGGAAGAAGCAGGCTGAGTAGCCAACTCAGGCTTCAGTGCCTACATAAATGATTAGCAGACAGGAGTGCCAAGCAGCTAACAACAACATTAAACTCCTGTGTTTTGAGCAAGAGGTGCATGTACCAATATCAGCCAACAAGGCAAACACAGTGCTGGCCTGTGGAAAACAAGAGATCAAGATAATTTGGTTACTGGGAGAAGAGAGGACTGAGCCATGAACAGCTGTTTTATCAGATACATGAAAAGATGAAGGGAATGGATCAGTGATGCTGAGTTTGAAGTAATATTATTACTCGTAAGCTCCGGTAATTTCCTATCACAGGCAAAATATTTTCCTCGAAACCAGGAGTACAAATATAATATATTGGCAACATTTGCTCATATTGAGTAGTCACTTGCTGGAGGCAGGTATATACAAGTAAGATTCCACTTTCAAAGGGGAAAAAACCATCCAAGTAATTATACAGCCACAGAAAGAAAAAGGAGGAGTCTTCAGCTGACTACAAGCCCTATAGCTTGCCAGGTATGACAAGGCATACCTGGAAACATCCACCTTCTGAGCCAGACAACACACTGAAATAAAAACCCACCTCCAACTAATTTCACTAGCCAGTGAAGTAGGCTGCTAAAATACGAGTAACTACCTGAATCACAGTTAAAATGTTGATATAACTGCAATCTTGCTGCTATATGAAGAGAAACACTAAATTTTGCTACCAGGTCTCCCTCTAGCATTTACAGTACTCAGTAACACATATTTCACCTTCAATGCTCATGTTGAACTCTCCCTTTTTCTTCCCCTTCTACCTTCCCTCCCCAGATCAAGCTAACTTGTAAAATCGCTTTATTTTTATGGCCCACTCAAAAGTCTGTTAAGTAGAGACCTGACACGAGAAATGCAGAACAATTCATGAAAGCAATGGGACCAGTCAATATTTAGCATGTTCCCAGCCCAGACTGTTTACTGCAATGAGCAGACAACCAAAAGGACAAAGGATGCAAAGGAGAAGAGGATAGCGAGCAGCTTAGCTAGGGAAGATATGGCTAGCTGGTGTAACACGGAAGAAGTAAGTCTGAAGCATAACACATTATGCACTGAGAAAATAACATTGATTATTTCAAATATACTAAATATAGCAATTAAATTAAGATAATTATTTGCAGAAGACAGGTCTTGCACTATTATCATTGCATTCCCATATTATTGGGAGGACAACTATATATGAACTTTTTTGACTAGGTGACGATAACTTTTATCTTCTATAGGTAAGGTGTTCAGAAACCAGAGATTCTGAGCTATTTATGAGATTGTTCTTGTTCTAAAGTTACTGTCAGGATGGAACTGCTGCAAATGCACAACAATGAATGTTTAAGAAACAGACAGACCTTTAAGTACGTCATGGGAGGGATGGGCATTAACAGCTTTAAGTGAATATCAAAATTAAAGACAGGTTGGAGGAATGGGCCTTTGATGCCTTCCCTAAAAGTAACACCTTTACGCATTTGCAAAAACCTGTTAACCAAGTTTTGTTTGATAAGGTAAGAGTGCACCTGGAATTGAAGAATCACCTTTTGATTGTTACCTTCTTATTTCTACTGAAGTAAATACAGCATTTTGAGATATTTTGGTCTGAGTGATCAGAAACAAATTCAAGAGAAATCCTGAAATGTTGAATAAGATCAAGTAGGACCTAATTAAGTCTGACAGTCAACAAGACCTTTAAAATTGTAAGAAGTTCAGGATAAAGGAAATTATACAAAGTTCCATGCATATTTACCTTGCTCTATCTTGCTAAAGAGCAATACCCTTTTTCTTTTTTCTAAATATAGTTTTACATCAAAACCAGAAATGAAATATCTTTATGCCTCTTTCCTCTGCAAAACTAAAAATCGAGTAGTGAACATGACAAGAATTTTAGGACACTATTACTATGCTCCTTTCACACGTAAAAGTAAAAATCAAGTACTGTCTTCCATTATGTGGTATATTACATAAAAACACAAAGTTTCCAACAACTCAAATGGGTGAGGAATGGGTTTATAGGACTGCTACAGCAAACACCAAGTTGAAGAAAAGCAGCCCAACTGAATCAAAAGAAAACCAACATAAATAAACCACAAATAAAAGACAGAAATATTATTGAGCATAACACCCACCAAAGGATATAAACCAGAAAGCAGTAACACCTCTAGAATGCAACTCTTTGGAAGGGCAAGGGAGGAAGAATTTTTAAGTTGAATATGCCACAAAAATTCTCAGTAGGCAAATCTTATGAATGAAGATCTCCATCTGGAAACAGATAATTCTATTCAAACATGTCACCCAGTTGCCATGACAATGTGACAAAGGAAAACAGCACTTATTAATAATTATTTCAGTGATAAATTAGTATATCAACTTATAAAATTGAAACAATTACTGGGGGGGGAACTGTGATTGTTCCTATGAGAAAAATTTCTTCAGCACTTCCAGACATCTCTGTAAGTGTCATTACCACAGCAACATCAGTGATGACTCTATTTCTGGCCCAGATAATAAAAAAACCAGAAAACAAAGAAACATACCAACCCCCAAACAAACCATCACCCCCCAAAAAAAAATACCAAAACAAAACCAAAAAATAAACTGGAAAAAAAAATCAAACCCCCAGCACAACAGCAGAAGAAAAGCATAAATCCATCAAATCTATATCTGCACTCACTGTGACTTTTGGAAAAAGTTCTTGTTAAACAAAGTCTTAAAAAAAAAAAAATGCTGATTTACGTTGCATTCCCATTTCAGACATCTAAGGACAAATCAATTTGGCTCTGCTGTCATCAACAGGGATGATGGGTGAGTCTCCTCTATTTTTAGGGATGTATCAAGTATCAGGCAGAAGATAAGCGGTACTTTAGTAACACCGTGAAGAAGAAAGTTTCTAACCACACCTTCATTTTCCTGTCCTTCATGTTTTAATTTAGTATCTCTTGCCCTTCTATCAAAGGACATGCAAAGATTTATCCTTCTTTTGTAATAAAACACGTCTATCCTACAAAATATGAACTTTTGTCTAACAAATTTCTGTGTAACATACTTATTCCTGTCAGGTGCAGAAAGCAATCCTACTGCTGTGATCATGAGGAATGCCGCAGATCAAAGATTCATGTGCTCTTGTCTCTCAACCACTTGAAAGCTAAAAACTATATTTAGGTAAAGGGCTGAACTGCTCTTTCTAAAAATATTTGTTATAAATCATAAGATATTTTTATGCATTTAACAAAAACATATAACAGCAGGTAAGCCACTTTGGTGCTAAACACAAAACATGCCAAACATCAACTGCAATGCCATTTAGCTTCACAGCTACACTGGCAGGACATGAGCAGTGATGGGCTTAACTCTGGGAAAAGCCAGGCTAGGCATCAGGGGAAAAAAAAAAATCATTAACCCCAGGGACAGTCAAGAAGTAGAATTAAATTGCTTGGGTGATTGCAGTTCCATCATCAGAGTGGTCAGCCCTGAGCGCCATAGGTTCAAGTCCATCCTGTTTTGGAGCACAAGATGGATGAGATGAGCCACTCGGATTGTTCCAGCTCTGTTACTGTATGAGGATATCAACTGCCTGGATGACACCAGAAGCTATGTCAAAGATTGAAAAAAAAAAAAAAAAAAATGTCAACAGTTAAAGAAGTTGCCAAAATCCTGTAAGCAAATGTTTCTTGAACAAAACACTCGGCAATGGAGGATATCCAAGTTACCGTCTTAGCTCTAGCTTCGAGTACGCAAAGAAAACAGCGTCTATGTAGTTCTTTTGATTCTACATCCTTGTTTTGATTCAGTCTTAATTGCCGAGATCCGCAGTTGAGAGGGTGGATTTCCATCCACCTGGATGTGGGCTGAAAGTGAAATTTCATCAGAGATCAACCAGCACTGAGTGAGAAGCCCATTGTCTTCCTCTGTCATCAACCCTCAAAGCTATCAACTCACAGGCAATTCTAGATCCCAGTGATCATGTTGTTTTTACTAACATGAACCAAATGAACAGAACAACTTAGGAAATAAGCCAACCCATTTTTTTTCCTAAAAAGACTATCAGAAAATGCTCATTCAGATTTCCCAAATGAAGTTATCTTACCTTAATCCAATCTAAAATAGAGCCACTACTGGAAGACAGTGGACACTACCAGATATTAAACAGAGAACAGGTGCACAAACACCAATTTTGCTAACAAAATACAAATCATCTGAAAGAAAAGCTGTTTAAGAAACTGAATGTACCATGCAGATCACAGCACATCTGGAAAGACCACCCTCAAGTATTTTTTTTTCTTCCTACACAATCCCAACATGTGCCCAAAGAATGCTAACTACTGCTTCTGCACAAGATAGCTGTTACTGCTAGGGTTGTTTTTCTGGAGGAAAAAAGCAGGCTGAGACATTCAGTATAACAAAAACCAGACCCTACATGGAAGACTTCTGCAGTATTGGAAGGACACTTGCTCTGAAGCTAGGCAAGGTAAGGGTAGCTCTTTTCTAAGCTACCAAGCAGTTCCTACTACGGCCCCATGTCACATCTAGTAGTTTATAAAACATAAACTCCAAGGGTGATGCCTACTTGGAAAAGTTTAGCAAATTCCCTTCTACTTTATCAGACTACTACCCCTTCCCAGGCCCAAATGACGACAGATTTCAACAGTGTTCCCCTGAGGCCAACAGGTTTGACAGCAGTGCAGCTCCATTAACGTTAATGGACATCATCTTGATCTTTGCTGCTGTAGAAGCACAGAAACTCATATTGCCATACTAACCCATTCTTCATTAATGCTGTCAGAAGCCTGCAGTGCTGCAAACCACTTGCAGCTCTCAATCCTTTGGCTACTTCTGTCCTCTCCCAGGAAAGGCACAGCCTGATTCTGCCTATGGGAAAAGGTGCTGTCTCCTTGTTTTTATAGGTTTAATTTTTGGATTTTGCACATGACTTGCAGAGACAACAGTATACGCAGATGTGCAGCTAAATCAAGGTCACCACTACTTGTTTCCTTCTACAACTTGTTTTCTTCTTTGCCAAAAAGCTCAAAAGACTACTCTGCATTTAGACTGTCACATAGCTTATGGACTGTGAAAACTGTAGTTGTACATATAATTTTCTATCATATTATGCATAAAGGATCATGTTAACTAGCCTTGCACCAGAAGCACAGGCCCACTACAGTGTATCTGCTAGGTCTACCTCAGTGGTAGGTAGGTCAGAGGAGCACTTTGGCAGGGGAAAAATATGTAAGTATACACACATGTAGGTGTGCAACCAACACCGTTGTTTTGTGGGAAGTAATTTTTCTGTAAACATTTCAGCTTCATGTGCAATGTGTCTAATAACACCAGCTGGAAAAAAAAGTGACAACTAAGCATGGTTTGCACAATCGGCTTCCCTGCACACAGGTCATCCTTCCATGGTCTAGAGATCAAGGTGGTACGGCAGGGTACAACCTAAAGCTTTTCCTGTTCTAGCTGAGACTTCCTTCACGTTCCTCAGGGTTAAATCTCTTTATGTGAAGAGAAGCTTGGAAAGATTCACAAACAAGTGGAAGCTACGGAATACCCAAACCCACTTGAAAAACAGTTCCTGAGGACAAGGAGGCTCATGGGTTTGTGTGTGTGTTGTAGGGGAAGGAGCAGAAATATTTCAAAGACCTGGACCCCATGAAGGAAGATGACACTCTGCTGCTGCTCTGCTCCATCACAGATCCCTGACAAGGCCAGGACCCTCCAGCCAGTTCCACCAATGAATGCCTCTGGTGGGATACATGCCACCAGTGGCTGGTTCAAGCATAGGAAAGTGTACTACAATCTCAGAGGCCATTTCATTACCTCAGAAAAAGACTTAAATATACAACCTCAAGATCCTAAACTAAACATGCAATTTCTGCTATGCTTGTACCATCTTCAATAATACAACCTCCAGATCTTTTAGACACCCATTCATATTTAAGATCTGAGGAAACCCCTTACATAAGTTGGTACTCAAAAAAAGCCACAAGATTGTATAATTAAAGACTTATGTACTAGTCTGTAATTAAGAAGCCAAAAAAATAGTGCTGGTGGTGTACACTCATAACTATCTTTCCACTATACAGATTTTTGCTTGCTATAACTATGTAACTCACATATATATACATACACACACATGCACTTTTTTTCACCTTTTTTTTTTTTTCTTTCATTTAATTAAAACATAACTTTGAGTCAGATACAGGTTGTTCAAAGAAAACCATTTGTCAAGTGGAGGAGACTACAGCCATGGTGCTTGGCAGGAAGGATACTCAGTAAATGCAATTATCTAGCCCACTAAAAAGATCAAATTGAGAAATGAAAGCAAGAGAGAAAAAAAGAAGCAGCAGAGAGATTAATTAAAGGAACAGACAGGAGGAAAACAAAGGGTCTGTGCCTTGAAAATAGTGCTGTTCATATGAAGCCATGAGGCAGGTTTTTGGATCAAGGTTGCACCACCCTGCCTCAGCATCCCCATCCATGACAGGGGAGCAGCACAGGGCTGGCCCCACACAGCACTCCCTGTATCTTGAAGTTCAGCATTTCCAATCACTTCCTACATTTAAATACAACGAACTTATTTTTAAACAAAATCGTGTGACCCTGCCCTGAATAAAACTCTTTTTCACGCTCAGAAACTGTAAGAGCAAAGCTTGAAGGACTGGCTTCACTGCCATAAACCTCTTTGTTGTGGAAGGGAGAGACATGAGAAGAGGAATAGCTGCGGAGCAAACCTGCAAATATACCATAAACTACAACACAAGAAGAACTTAAACTTCTCCTGCAATCCAATTAGGTGGCAAAAACCTATAAAGCTTGTAAGCAGTGATAGTAAGACTTTCTCAGATGTGTAGGAGAGGTGGGTGACATCCTCTTGCCTCTCCACGCCACATTCTGGAAACTATCTTGATACAAATCTGAAAGTTGTCACCTCAGCCAGTATAGACAGCACAGTGAAGCCAGGTCAAACAGGTTACTTCAACTCTACTTTACTGTTCTGTTTTTAAATTCTCACTTAGAAAGGAAAAAAAAAAACCCCACCAAACACTGAATATTTCATTCTTTTCAGTTTTTCAACATCATTAATGAAACTCCAGGTCTCTGCTGACTCTCCCTCAGCCAGCATCCATCTACCTTCTCCACTGCAAAATATTTATCATTTTAGCACAGAACCTGTCAGGGTCATCAGAGTCCAGAAAAAATACTTAATTGACAATTACTCTGAGCATCCTTTGAACAACAATGGAGGTCCTGCTCCTTACAGCCCCATTAATATATCAACCGATTGCTTCAGATACCAAAAACCTCTTGGGGTGTGTGTGGGGGGAAGACATTAACACTCCACACCCCCAAAATTCCATATACACTATTGCAAATACATGACAAGGTGTCTTTGGTTTCCTTATTGACAAAACAGCTGATTCTTCTTTACTTAACAAGTTATGCCATTCTCAGTCAGCCAACCATTAAATGAGATTGTTACCCTGAAATGTATGACTTGAAATGGATTTTAACATCCTTTCTGGCATAGTAGCCTTCTTCTATTAACATCAGTCTACCAAATTCTCAGTGCTCATGCACCTCAAAGAGTATTTGTAAATCAACACCTCTTTCATTTTTACTAATTGCATTATGAAAGGGACAAAATCATAATCCAGGACCAGTAACGTACTGAAGATTCATGATGAGCGCAAATGTCTTCTCATTTGTTAGTATTCTGTAAATCAAAAGGGAAGTGGGGGACTAATGAAAACTTCATTAATAAAATATAGCACAAATTTCCAGTGCAAAAGACACAAAAGTTAATTACACTACTGTCGTGGTTTAAGCCCAGGCCATAAATCAGAACCACGCAGTCCACATCCCCCCCCCCCTCTTTTCTTCCCTCCGCTCCTGGAGGGATGGGGAGGAGAATCGAAAGAATGCAGCTCCCATGGGTTGAGATAAGAACAGTTTAATAACTAAGGTATAACACAAATCACTACTGCTACCACTAATAGTAATAATGATAAAGGAAATAACAAGCAAGAGAATACAACCGCTCACCAACCGGTACCTCACCCCCACCCTGCCACGATCCAGCCCCTTCCGCGAACTCTCCGTTCTACATCGTGGGCATGACGTGCTGTGGTATGGAATACCTCTTTGGCTAGTTTGGGTCAGGCGTCCTGTCCCTGCTTCCTCCCGGCCCCTCCTCCTCCCTGGCAGAGCATGAGACTCACAAAGTCCTTGGTCAGTCTAAACATCAGTGTTATCAGCTTTGTTTCCAGGCCAAAAGTCAAAAACACAGTGCTGCAACAGCTACTAAGAAGGAGAAAAACTGACTGCTACTGCTGAACCCAGGACAGTATCCACCCCTTATTCCATACCATTCACGTCATGCTCAGATCCCACATTTTCCATATACCCTCACTCTCATTTCAGTGCACTGTTATCTTAGTGCACGGACCAATTCCTATAAAGCTACTGAGTCCATTCGGTTCATGATGTTGGGCTCCATCTCTTGTAACAGTCTTTCAGGGCAGGAGAAGCTGTGTGCAGTGTTGGATCGTTGTCTGCTGATGCTGATCATTCCTTTACTGTAGAACTCATCTGGTTCTATCAAAGTTCATTCTCTGTTGGGATGATGCTCAGAGGGAAGTCAGGGCCAGTCACTGGTGCCCTGCAGACTTCTAGTTGATGGGCTATAGCAGGCAACAGCGTACAATTGAGTTCATTGTCTGTTTTCCCCTAAAATCAAATCCCCTTGAGGTACGCATCGGACTTCCCCATCTTCCTGCATTACCCACCAAGTATATCCAGGTCCCTGAGCAAAAGCAATCCCACGAGTGGGTTTGCCTTTACCTGAAGCAGGAATAACCCAGACTGTCTTCCCCAGCAAATTCTTCATGTGCACCACAGGAACTTTGTCCCCCTCTACAATATGTAAAAGTTCTGACTGGGCTGGGCCAGCCCTGTTGGCAGATCCTCTGGTGTTGACCAACCAGGTGGCCTTTGGTAAGTGTGTATCCCAATGCTTGAAAGTTCCCCCACCCATTGCTCTCAGTGTAGTTTTTAACAGCCCATTGTACCGTTCGATTTTCCCAGAGGCTGGTGCATGGTAGGGGATGTGATATACCCACTCAATGCCATGCTCTTTGGCCCAAGTGTCTATAAGGTTATTCCGGAAATGAGTCCCATTGTCTGATTCAATTCTTTCTGGGGTGCCATGTCGCCACAAAATCTGGTTCTCAAGGCCCAGGATAGTGTCATGGGGCACAGCGTATGTTTCCAGCCATCCGGTGGTTGCTTCCACCATGGTAAGCACATGGCGCTTGCCTTGGCGGGTTGGTGGGAGTGTGATATAATCAATCTGCCAGGCCTCCCCATATTTATACTTCAGCCATCGTCCTCCATACCAAAGAGGCTTTAACCGTTTGGCTTGTTTAATTGCAGCACATGTTTCACACTCATGAATAACCTGGGCAATAGTGTCCATTGTTAAGTCCACCCCTCGATCACGGGCCCATCTGTATGTTGCAACTCTGCCCTGATGGCCTGAAGTGTCATGGGCCCACCGAGCCAAAAATAATTCACCTTTATGTTGCCAATCTAAGTCCATCTGAGCCACTTCAATCTTAGCAGCTTTATCCACTTGTTGGTTGTTCTGGTGTTCCTCAGTGGCCCGACTCTTGGGTACATGGGCGTCTACATGGCGTACCTTCACCATCAGGTTCTGCACCCGGGCAGCGATATCTTGCCACAGTGCAGCAGCCCAGATGGGTTTACCTCTGCGTTGCCAGTTGCTCTGCTTCCATTGCTGCAACCACCCCCACAGGGCATTTGCCACCGTCCATGAGTCAGTATAGAGATAAAGTACTGGCCACTTTTCTCGCTCAGCAATGTCCAGGGCCAGCTGGATGGCTTTCACCTCGGCAAACTGACTCGATTCACCCTCTCCTTCAGCAGTTTCTGCAACTTGTTGTCGGGGACTCCATACAGCTGCCTTCCATCTCCAACGCTTCCAAAGCACTGGAGGGGCCCAGTGGATTAGATACTCGCCCATACTGTCCCACACACCATGACACTCATGACTGTCCAGCCTTGGGGAAAACCTCTCGGTCCCCCTGTATTGTCTAAACCCAGACAAGACCCAAACCTGACTCTGCTTAACTCTTGGGATCAGACAAAATGGTTGTGGGTAAAACACACTCTGTGTGTGTGCCAACATGGTGATCCCCATCACAATCAGCAGGCAGGTTCCAAGGGTACCCAAAGGCCATTCAAAACCTTCAAAACTCTCAAATGATGCTGCTATGCTTGAAGGCTCTCTCACCACCAGCTTCGCTTTTTCTGAGTCCAGATCTTCCTCCTCTGCCTTGATGGAAAGTGCTGCGGGGTCTCCTGCATCCTCCTGGGGCTCAGGCTCACAGGGCTCAGCAGACGGCTGCTGGGGGATGCTCTCAGCCGCCGCGGGGCTGGGCTTGGCTGTGGGGCTCGGCTCCGCCGCCGCCTCCTCCCGCTGCTCGGCAGCCGCCTCCTTCCCGGCCTCCGGCCCCGCTCCCGCCGCCGCTTGGTCCCCGGGGCCCCTCTCCCGGGCCGCTCCGGCCGCCGCCGGCTCCCGGGGCCGCTCCCCCTTGGCTCCCCGCAGCCTCACAAAGACGGAGGCGAGGACGAGGGCCAGGACAGTGAAGAGCAGCGGGACGGCCAGGTACAAGTCCACGGCCACGTCCATCCCGCCCTGCTGCCGGAGCCCGCCCGCATTACAAGCCATTACCATAAAATACAATGAAACAAGAACCTTAGCCCAAGGTCCACACTTGATAAACACTAACACAGCAAATACCGGCTCTAAGTAAGCTACAGCATCATGAAACTGTGACATCAAGAGAAACAACTTTGAGAGCCAATAAATCAGCATTGTGCCTCGTCAGATCTGTTGTTATCTCAACCCTTCGAGCCCCACGTTGGGCGCCAAAAAGAACTGTCGTGGTTTAAGCCCAGGCCGTAAATCAGAACCACGAAGTCCACATCCCCCCCCCACCTTTCTTCCCTCCGCTCCTGGAGGGATGGGGAGGAGAATCGAAAGAATGCAGCTCCCACGGGTTGAGATAAGAACAGTTTAATAACTAAGGTATAACACAAATCACTACTGCTGCCACTAATAGTAATAATGATAAAGGAAATAACAAGCAAGAGAATACAACCGCTCACCAACCGGTACCTCACCCCCACCCTGCCATGATCCAGCCCCTTCCGCGAACTCTCCGTTCTACATCGTGGGCATGACGTGCTGTGGTATGGAATACCTCTTTGGCTAGTTTGGGTCAGGTGTCCTGTCCCTGCTTCCTCCCGGCCCCTCCTCCTCCCTGGCAGAGCATGAGACTCACAAAGTCCTTGGTCAGGATAAACATCGGTGTTATCAGCTTTGTTTCCAGGCCAAAAGTCAAAAACACAGTGCTGCAACAGCTACTAAGAAGGAGAAAAACTGACTGCTACTGCTGAACCCAGGACAACTACCTACAGGACATCCAAAGAGATTTCTATTTTACTGGTTACAATATTCAGAGTTAATTTGTTACCTCTGAAGGATGCTTACTTCCCTCAGTAGCATCCATGTTGCAAAAGCTTTATCTAAAGCAACACCTACCACCCACACAGCGCTGACAGAGGGAGGCCTATAGTTCAGTCAATCAATGGTAACAATGGGAACACCCTAAGAAATTCCCCAAAACAGAGCAAAGTCAGGCAGCAAGACACTGCCTGGCTCACAGCCCTGTTCAGTCATAGTAAATGTCTGGTTTAACAGCTCCATCCCCCCGTATACGCTAAGCTACAAATAAACTGCCAGTTCTCTGTAGCATATAGTCACTGCCCTTCCACATTGTTAACAGTACAAGACAATCTCCTTCCTTGTCCCTACTGTCATCACAAACATAACCTGCTTATGAGACTAGAAGTACTCATCCACATTCATTGCCTGCTGTCTTGCAACCACATTAAAGCCACTCTGTGCAAATAACACATAAACACAAACATTTTAGATATGCTAGGAGTGTAAAGGTGACTGGGTGGAAAAGAAAAGAAAAAGAAATTTCAAAGAGCTAGTGATTCTCCATACCTCCTCCCCTTCCCTCTGCGCAACGCTGTTTAAAAGAAGCAATATATATCAGTGTGTGAGAAAAGGCGGTTTTTAGTATCAGATAAAAAAATAAAAAATAAAATAATAAATGTGTGCTCAGAGGACATATATCAGACAAATACTTTCAGCCTAAAAATATCTCAAGATGCACCCAGTTCCTAGTTAAAAATTCGATA
Organism: Psittacula echo; assembly: GCF_963264785.1. Taxonomy (NCBI): domain Eukaryota; kingdom Metazoa; phylum Chordata; class Aves; order Psittaciformes; family Psittacidae; genus Psittacula; species Psittacula echo. Next base: position 25,532,202 of record NC_137740.1, on the reverse strand, counting down.
TACCACTTCATGATTTGATGGGATAAAATGCATATAATTTTAATAAAACCAGCATTACTTCAATTAAGGAGACTTCCTGAAAAAAAAAAAAAGAAGAAAAAAAAACACAACAGAAAACCAAACAAAAACACCCCACACAAACCACACACTCCTATTTTTAACTCTTTGAATAGAACAAAGAGAAAATTCCTGAAACCATAAATCCTGAAACAAAGAAAATCTCATGCTACTTCCCAGTAAGGCACAACATTAAGCGCTCTGTACCTCTGTTGCCTGAACAGCTTCTTGAAGCGCTCCCATTACAAAAGAAATACATAATTTAAGATCACCCTAAACCTGATCCTTTTTGCCAGAGCCCCTCCTCATTGAGATAAGAAAAAAAGGCACATGGTGAGGCATGATTACACCCACTCAGCAGAAGCCAGGCTTTGTTTTTTATAAGTCCATGAGGCAGCAATATTAAGATAGAGAGAGCACAGTCAGTCCTGGACCTCAGACCAGGGACAACGTAAGACCACTTAGTTATAGGATTTATTTAAAATACCCATGATGGCACAGTGTTTTGGAGAAATACCTAATGGAAAAACACCTTATATGTTAGCAAATGAATGTTTGGCTGTAGTCCAAGCACACAAGACAACAAAGCATTTCTGCAGCTTTTTAGAAATCAAAGTTTCATAGCAACTAACCTGTAAAGGTACCTCTGGCTGTGTATGGGAGGGTACACAGACACTTACTGGTCAGGTTCTCTCTTCTTGTATTTATTAGATATTTTTCTTGTATTTAATAGATATTTCTACCAGTATATATTCCTACTATAAAATTACAGCCTTGTGTTGCTGAAATGAATATGCATCCATGCAGCATTACAAGGCTTACCCGGGGAACCAGAGAATTATCCTCCAGACTGAGGTTTTCCTGGCCAAATTTCAGTCTCTGCGTTTAATTTTTTAACTTTGTAGTCAAGTAATATAACATTTAGAAAATGACAAAAGGAACACAGCAGTAATTGAAAGTACGTGGCATTTTTACCATGATTCTTCCTTGCCTGTACCTACAGGTAGGCAATGAATCCAAAGGATTCTGTCTTCAAAAGATTAAGTAAAAAAAAAAAACAAACCACCAAAACAAAACCAAAACACCAAAAAACAAACTTGTCTTAAAAATAAGTGGATTTCCTTCAGCACAAAGGCTGCCGGAAAACACATCCTGGCTTCTTTCTAGCAAACACCAAAGACGGATGTATGCTCCTATTTATAGTACACTAATGCAATTGTGAATGCATACCCCATGCACCTTATTTGTATTCCACTTTGACTATATTCTTCATCGAGCTAAACAGATTGTGGGAAGGGTCATTCCCCAGAATAAAACTATATTAACCCCGTCCACATATCAACTGCTTGCAGGGTCTCAGGCTGCCCTCAGAGTCCTGCCTCCCCTGATACATCTCTGACACAAACAGGCAAATTGCAAAAGCTGAAATTAAGAAGCAGGGAAGTTACAACATGCCTGCGATTAATTTCTCCCCCCCCAACTCGGGATAACAACGGCTTCTCCACCTTGGTTCACTTTCTATCTTTATGTTATAAATCCCCACTAAAGGTGCTGAGTCTGACTGCATCCATATCGTAACAAACCCAGCAGACACCAGTCTGGAAACCCAGGCGTCAATGTAAAGTGGATAACAAACAGTGGCTATACTAGAGAAGGTCTATATAAATACAGTGCACTTACACTAAGTAGAATGACTTTGCAGAATAATTCCTTCATCTAATACCATGACAAGGGGTTGTAAACATTGCAAGAAGATTAACCACCAGGAGAAGATAACTGTAGTGTCTGAAGCCTATCTAGCTAATTTATAGACACATGCTCTGCTTTAAGTCCAAGCAGGAAAACATCAGCAACATTTATATGGCAAAGATCTACTATCTATTTGGGAAAGTAACCCCATTTAGGGTCTTTTTTTTGAGGGAAAGAACTGAAATAATAGAAGATAGAACTCCAAATGTACACTGAGGACCATCTTCAACCACTGTTGCTCTACTGCCCTGGAACAATTTACAACTAAGTAATTTGCCAACACCCAGGTATTTAAAGAGCTACTCTACCATCAGTTCTGACCTAGTTTTCTTCACTGCTGAATCAGCAAAACTAGATGCTGAAAAACAATCTTGTTGAAAATGGCAAGATATCTTCTTGGAGTCTAGATGAACCTTTCAGTTCATCTGGATGTCATTCCTAAGGACCACCAGATCAGCATTTTGCCACTTTCAAGTAAAAATAAGAGGGGAAGGTAGGAGAAGGGAGAGCTCGTTCAATCACAAGCATTACATAAAACTCACAATTAACAAATAGATGCTGTCAGGGCCCTGAGTGCACTAAGAGGCCATGGCCAACCTCAAGAAAATTGCCTGCATTTTCTGCCCATGAATTTAGGAGCATGTCTCCATGAAGCTTGGGCCTTCAGTCCTTGCCAGACCAGATCAGCCTGTCTCTAGTACTGCCTCAGGTCCCATCTCCTAGAAGGACCACAACCCCATGTTGTAGGTATCTTATCTCCTAACAAAGCCCTCAGGAAAACTCTAGCTTGTCCCTAGCCCTGTCTTCAGCCTCCTGCTGCTCCTCACTGCTCACCTGGACCTGGTTCACTGCTGTGCCTGGTATTGCTGACAAACCCTACCACTGGCAACTAACTCTGGCACACCACCCTCAGCTTCAAGCTTTTCCTCCCTCATAGGGCAACCCTGCTACTGCTCCAAGAGAGATGTTACACCTGTTACGCGTTCTACAGACAACTCTTTTTATTCTTTGTATATATCTATATATATTTACTTGCTGGAGGGGGATGAAGAGCTTGTTTTGCTATTACTCTCCAAGAAAACCCACAGTCCAGAACAGCTTCTTCCTTATACTGCAAAAGCAGTACCTTTTCCAAGAGAGCTATAATGATGAGCCTCTTCTGTTCACAAAGAAGTGAAAATACAGAGTTTTACTTCATGTGGAAACCACTTCCTTTGCATACACTGATCATGAATACATGACTAGACAAAACCTGAAGGTGGGGTTTTATTTTTTTTCAAAACCTATTGCTTCCTTATGGGAATAAAATAGTAAATTATTGACTTACCAAGGGTGTTCTCAGAGTTACACAAATTCATCATAAACCTAGATAACAAATAGAATTTTATTACCTTTCCCACATGAACATAACACCAAAGTGGTTTTTGGTGCTATTGTCTCTCACTTCCTGAAACACTTTAAGGAGTGACCCCTCGTTTACTTAGATACGAAGCAGGCTATCACCAAACTGTATTGGAAAAGAGTAGATAAAAACCAAGATGTTGTTAAACTAACAAAGAAGAAAAAGTAAATTAAAAAAGTGAGGAAAACCACAGTCCAGTATAATTCTGGAAGATGCTTTTGCACTTCAGCCCTATACTGCAATGCACTCATCTGCTTTTATCTTTCAATCATCAAAGCAAGATCTACTTTATAACGTGAGTTGCTGAAATAATGACCAACATGAAAGCTACCCTTTCAGAAGCTCAGCCAGTAGCTGAATTTAAGCAATGAAAATCTCTTCTGAAGGTTTTCAGAGGGTGGGTGCCTACGTGCCACTTATTTCCATGAATTAAGCACTGCATGGAACGAGTGCATGTGGTTGTACGAAAAGTATCTGCTCATGTCTGAAAATGTCTTTTAAAAGGTTATTGTCCCAAAATAGCCAGTATGGTACTATGACACTGCATGGTGCTGGTCCCCTTAATGCATAATCACTACTGTCCCTAAAATGAATAAGCTCTGGCATTGCAGAAGCATGTCAGGACAGCCAAATGAACTGAAGCAATTACCACCTGAGTGTTAACCAGCTGACCAACACAGTCAATAAAATAAATGCTGCCAGGCAAAGTGAGTTGTGTGTTTGTGTGATGCCTGGTGCAGCAGGACTTTCAGATCACAGCATGTATCCATGGTCAGTATGACAGAAGTTGCATTCCTTAAGCTATGGCTTTCCAGATAGTTTCAGTTCAGTGAGGATGGCCATGCTATTTTTCAGAAAAAAGAATTTCTCCTTCTCAATTTTAGCATTTTTTCTGACAGCTGAGGGAAAGGGAGAGATAACAGGAAGGCGTTATTCACTGTAAACACTTCTAATATATTTTCCTCACTTCAAATTTTATCTAAAAACTTCCCAACCTCAGAACTTCAAATGGCCAGAAGATGACCCACAGAATTTTGTGGACAGGAACTAGTTCTCTCATATTAACTACAGAGATCTGAAGAGTCTTGCCAGGCCCACAGATATTTTGAAGTGACCTGAGCAACAACAAGAGACTGAAATTTTGAATAAGATTTTACTTCTAGGCCTGCCTATTAAGGGAGTCTTCAAAACAAACTAATCTCTACAAAGATTTGGGCACAATATTTTTGGAGATCACAACGCAAATTTAGGAATGGTAAGTCATAGTCTGAAATTCCCCTTGCTCTTCTCTTCCTGTGTATAGTGAGCATGTTTTAAAAGTTTCAGTTACTTTAGCATCTTTCGGCACTTACTTCAAATGCACATGGCATATATAACATATGACAGAGCTCTGCTGTCTTGGGCAATGGACTGACATACCCACATGGATGAGGCATGGCAAACACAAGGCAGGAAATAAATTGACTGTCACAAGGCAGGATTAGCAGAAGTGAGACAAAACCATAAAACATTTAGGAAGAAAGAAAACACCAATATGACGTAAAATCCTAACAAGCTGAAAAAAGATTCTGGGTTTTAAATGATGGTATTGGTGAACAAGAAACCAAGTAAAGCTACTTTCTGCCAGTTCAGTTATGGGTGCTACATAGCGGTGTGTTTGTTTTGGGTAGCCAAGCTGAACAGTTCAATCTGGTGAGAGAAAGGAGCCCTTCTGGTAAGATTGGTTGCTGCTTTCCCAACACATCAGACTGACTGTCATCATACATGATGGGTAAAAACTTGCCATAGTTAAATACTCCCAACTTTCCTGCTTGGATTTTGAACTATGACATTTTCAAAATATTTGGGAAAAAGAATCAACACAGGAGAAAATTGTTGGAAAAAAACAAGTGAGGAAGAGCAGAGCAGAGCAAACAGCATGCAGATCTGCAAGTGATCTGACATCAGGTCCCTCACACATCATCTCCATGCTCTTCATCTCTAGAACAAGGGTGGCTTTGTAAGACAAACCAGGGAAGTTGTGAAGAAGACTATACCACAGCTTTTGAAGCTGTCAGATACCATGTGCATCAACCAGTTTTTCAATCTCATTATGATACCTCAATGCTAAAGATTTAATTTTCTAGCATTCTCCCAGCTGCTCTGAGATAAACTGGTTTATAAACTATTGTGCTTTGCATTCAGCTTTATTTAGACTGGTTTAGAAACTTGAGCTGCTATTATTAATGGAAATCCTATTTGGCAATTGCAGCACAGATATTCACAGTTTACCAGAAGATTCTTATCTGGCCATGTTTACTTTTACTTTTGCAAAGCACCCAAGAGCTTCATATAAACATCTGAATTAGCCTCTCAGATTAATAAACAGCTTCTAAAATTGGTTTTTTTTTCCCCCCACAGCAAATCACATTACCAGTTGTTTTCTTACACAAAAAATTATGCCTATAACATCCTCCACAAATGAATGTCCCATGATTTTTTAAAAAGAAACAAATAAAATTAATCTACAAGAGATGTTACATTATTAAAACATATGCTGAAATCAACAACGCTCAAGGGTCTATCATGGCATTTTGTTCTTCATTGGTATTTACACTATTATAGTTCTTATGTATTGCCCTGGAAATCACCTTTGAAGTGGAATGATGAATAAATGAAGATGCATTATCACTATCCTTATTAGAGGGATTTTAAAGTCATTAGAGACCAACAAGACATAATAATCATATTATATTCAATCTTCTCTAGAACATCTCCTTTGACAGGCCTGCTAACTCAATTTTTTAAATATATATTATAGCAAAATGCAACGTACCTTCTACAGTTTCCATCTTACGGAAATTTTTGTGTTTGGCTTTCAGTTAGCCAGAATTTGTTCATAGAATTCATGAGTTTCATAGTGGGTTTCTTGGTTTTAAACACCAGCGTAAAATTTACAGTGAACCCTGGGTCAATACATCCGTTCAACTGAAAAAAAAAAACCTAACAAACCCAAACCAAAGCAAAACAAAAGAACCCAAACTGCAGCGACTTTTAAAAGTAAAAAAAGTCCTAACACAAGCAATAATCTCTCAAATAGTCAACAGACTCTGCTTCAACCAACCCCACCAAGGAGAGAAGTAAAAGGCGTCTAGAGGCTTTGAGGAAGAGCAGAAGCAGAACTGCACCACTCTGAGCAGCTTAGAAAACAGAACCTCTGGATTCAAATTGGAATCTATACTCAAGCCAAAACTATTGATCAGAAAAAATATCCAAACACTGTATACTTGGAAATTATTTCCTTTTCTTCTAAAGCGGGGTGGATAAACCCTAGGAAAGCTTTGGAAATGTTAAGTGGTCTCCTAGACAGGCTACGTTCTGAGGGCTTGGAGGGAGGACTGCAAAACATGTTTAAAGCTTGTGGCACGCAAGCTGAATGACAACAAAAAGGCAGAGGGCAAAGCTGCAGCTCTGTTGGTGCTTATAACTCCTGCATGGCTTCTTTGCCTGCTTTTCCCCTGAAAGGAATAGGAAAAAGTGCTGAAGGACTATGTTCACAGTAAAGGAAGTCAAAGTTGGCAATTCAATAATGATGCTGTTCTGGCAACTTCTGCAACATGAACACAAAATTGCTGTCCAAGGCACAGAGAGCAACGAGCTGCACAGGTATTACTTAGGTCCTTTCCACTCTTCCTTTGCTCATGAAGTCCAGTACCATAAACTTATTCCAAGCTTAGAGATACAACCACCTTTGCTCAATTCTGAGGCCACCTTCATGTCTTCTTCAGTTTAGACAAGTAATGATTGTTGTATATGTACAGCAGACCTCTTTTCACAGGAAGAATCCATGTTTAACTACAACCAGACACATCTTTTCTCTTCCCCCCAGCGCTCTCATTATAGTTACAACTCTTTCCCATCAGTTACAAGACGGAAATCTATAACCCCAGGCTATAACTAACCCCCTTCTCTGCCTCCGAAACTTCCACCATTACTCAACCTTGATGGCAGAGGTGGCAGAGTGACCCCTATGACTGTAGGGTCTCTATCACTGTGGGCTGGCAGTGGCAGCTGTTAATGTCAAGATGCAAAACAAGAGCAATGGTATCAATGATCATTCCTCAGTAGTTCATTCTTCAGTAGCTCCACTTGCTACTTGTAGAGCTGCATTAGAGCAGTAGAGCAAAGTGGGAAAGCTCTTGAGCACTGAAGACAGAGCTTACAGAAAAATCATGTGAATGACTGTCTTGTTGCCAGCGCACTTATTTGTGGAAAAAGAATGGTATGTGAAAAAGTGAAAGTTTCTCAGCTGTGTGGCTAATGCTTACAACTTCCCACTAAAAAAAAAAGGCCATAAGTGGCTAAAAAACCCCAGCAGCCTAAAGCATAGGTAAGAGCAAATATGGCTAGAACCAAATGGAAGTATTTTCATACCTCTCCTCACTTAAAATTACATATCTAATGCAAAAACAAGATGGAAAGTACAGTCCTTACTGTTAACTCTTTCTGCCTGCAACTTGGCTGGGGATGATGTACAAGGAAGAAAGATGAATACTGATTTCATCTCAGATTTCAGGCAAACAGCAAGGGAGAATATACTGAAAGCCACATCTTTCAGATCACACCTGCTGCCCAGGGAAGGCAGCACCAGCACTGAAGTCTTTTCCTTTAATTCTGTCATTGCTGTTCCAGGTCCTTCAGGATTTTCTCCACTTAGCTCATACTTGCTACTTCTGAACAGGCACCTTACATCAGATAAGTCCTCAGATAAAAACGCTCCAAGTCGCCACCATCTATGAACATCATGATATACACATACCAATATTTTCAGGATGTTATTGACGTTATCACTACATCAGCCACCATCCAACCTCCCTTGTATCTGTTTCTTTTACTTTGCTGCCTCTTTCCCCAAAACTACTTTTCTTACTAACTACCTCTAATTGTCTTTCCATTACCTTCTTGCTCCCCATGAACCCTCCAGTTTTCCTGCTATTCACCTTAGCCTTGCTCCACCTAGCCATTCTGCAGTTAATTTTCAATCTTTACAAGCTACAGAGATACTCTGCTCTTCGCTACTGGCTGGATGAGACACTTCTGTCCCTTCCCAGAAATAAAGAAGGAAACGTTTGGCAGTTCCTGGCACCTGGAACTGAACAGGCAAATGAATGATGGAAGTGATGCAGTGCTTTTCAATTTGTTGACTCTGTGGATCCTCATGTATCTCTGGGAACTTACTCTGCTACAATCTGTCATCCTAGTTGAGATCATCTGTTCAAACCCAGCACAACTATGCTCTCTCCTTGCAGGGAGTTGATGATAACAGCCCTCCAATATTGCCACTGACTTCCTCCTTGATGACTTAAGCAAAAACTGCAGAATGTGTTAGATAGATTGAACTAATTTGGCACTAACAACATGAAAGTTTAAAAAGAAATTAAATGGGCAGAATATATTAAGCTTTCAGACCTAACTCATCTCAAACAAGGAAGAAGGAGGAGCAGGAATAATATTCAGTCTCCTATGAAAGAGCTCTAGGCACTTGTCAAGTGCAGAAGATTGTTAAGAAGGATGATAAATATGACATTAAGGTGCCATTTTTTTGTCTTGGTTTTGTTTGTTCAGTTTGGTTGTTTTTTTAATTTTTTTTAATTATTTATTTATTTATTATTAAAAAGTTGTTTCAGGAACTACGCAAGGCACTACATACATGAAGCACGCAGCTTCCTGCTTCTGGGCATGTAAGCATCCTGTTGATTATTTCTAGGTCCCAAAAGGACAGCAGTAAAGCCAGGTACACTCCAGCTCATAACCCAATTCCTAATCTAGAGGCTGTCCCTCAGCAGCAAGGGAGAAAACGTGGCTTCTGTGCTCATTCTGGTTACCACTCAACAAGTTAAGTCAGACACCAACTCTTTGCTAAAAAAAGATCAGTCATGGAACTGAACCTTCAGCAATGACAAATTGCATATCTAAATATATGCCAGAAAATGGTTAACAGCAGAGAGTATTCCTGATATTGGTAGGTTTCTCTAAAATAGAGAATGAGTAACAGCCCTCAGATGGACCCCAGAATAGCTAAATGATACTGCTGACACCAGTCCAGCCCTACAACGTGGGAGCCTTTTAAAAACCCTTCAGCCTTCTTGATTCTCTGCCTCCAGAAGTTACTTTAAGTTTCCTGTCACTAAAGTTACAATCTTTAGCTTGCAGAATGCAGTTAAACAAAACAAAAACCAATCAAACAAAAAAGCCCTGAGACACACATATTGTCAGAATTTGCTCCTTCACTAAATATCAGCTAAAATATAAACTCAAATTCCTCTGAGAAACTAATAGAGCCTTTTGTTCATGACAGCAGTTAAAGCCGGTTTTAACAGAAGTAACATACTGAACTCACAATTCCAAAACCAGCATCTCTCAGGTTAGTGTAGAAGCACACAAAAGAAAATAACCCATCACTTTGTCCTGAAGTTTGCCGAACAACCACTTTCTCTTCAGATTACATTTGTAGGTATTCTTGCTTTGGGAACTAATGCGAGAGCAAACTAGCCCTCAAATAGGCCGAAAAAGTGAAATTAAAAGGAGATTTTTTTATTTTTTTTTTTGCTGCTCGATGTGTCATTCCCACTACTACAGAAACAACTGCTATAAAAAAAAACACAGAGGAGTTTGGCATACTCAGTAGCAATGCACCTATTTTAAGCATAACAGTACCAAGTTAGTTTATTCACAGCTGACTTAACTTTCAGATAAATATCTGGGCAGATCTAGAAATTCCACTTCAGAACAATCTTCCAGAAAATTCCAAACATTTTAAAAACTGAGTTATGATTTATATCATTAGCTAGAAAACTTTTAGCATATATTAACAGAATCAGGGGTGGGTGGGAATTGAAGCTGACTATGCATTTTACCTGTAACACTTTGTCTTTCCTGATGCACAGGTGTCTGTGACGAGACCTGGATCATAGACCAGTCTTCCCACACAGTGAACAGATGTTTCCCTCTCACATTTAGAGCTTCCCAAGACCAACCAATCCCTCACAGGTTACTTCTAGTTTCATTGTACCTTCAAACCCTGTTTGCTATAGGATTTCAGAACTAATGTTTTATTGCTTTACAGGACAACAGTATTTATTTTTAGGAAATGAGTCAACTAATTGGGTATCTAATTAAAAATATAAATAGACACATATAAATATGAGGGGTTGTGCAACTTGTTGTCTTTGAATTATTCCAGAATTCATGGAGTTAAAGACTGTGCAGTACTGTACATCACTTAGAATGTTAATTTTCTACAAAGGATTTCACCTGTTTCAGGTGTCATGGTACTGTCCCTTGGAGAGTCCAACTGCACTACAACTGAGATTTATTTTAACATGATTTTCCATTATATTTTGTGAAAGGTTAAGGCTCCCAAATATACCTTCCAGAACATTCTTGATATTGGGAGAAAGATGAAATCCTGCAACACTTACCACCAAACACATCTCCGTTCTGATAGTTTTTCCCCTTCTGAGTTTCCTCTTCATTTTGAACAGTAGAAACATGCTTGGCAGAGGCACAGCCCATAGCTTCATTCAGACAGCTCCAACTGGACCGAAACAAATCATGTCTAGAGACACATGCTCATTGTTTTAAAAATAATCCACCTTCCTGCTTGGTTGTCAAGTCACTTTTACCTAAAGAAGGCCAAAAAAAAGAGAGAAAAATGTTGACAAAAGGTGGCTTCTAAATGTGGATCTTCAAGAAGACAAATAATGGGGTTTCTGAAGAGGAGTAGAATACCACATGCTCTCTCCATCATCTTAGGTTGCTAAAACTGTATTTTAATAAATGTCTGACACAGGTAGGTCACGATACAGGTATATCAATCCTGCCTTGGGACAGGAACGCAGGAGTGGAACCCAAAGTCTCTTCCAGCCCTATTTGTTTAATCCGTAGCTTGACAAAAGGCACATGCATACAAATATGTTTCCCACAAACCCAGCTATTCCCACAGAACAGGGGATATTTTTGGAAAGAAGATAAGAAACCATCAATATCCACTCCTCCTGTTCATTTTACCAATCTACTCATCAAGCCAGATTTCTTACAAAGTGTTTTAGTGATTAAGAGCTGCTAATTGCAAGTGTTCAGACAAAATAACCCCCCTAAATCAATTAAAGATCTTATGTTAATAGATGTGAAAGGCGATAGCCAGCTGTACTATATTTTTTTTACATGTTCATTACTCTACTGAATCCATAAAACCTCCACTGCTCAAAAAGGCAACTATTCCCATTATAAGATGGAATAACACTCTCTGAACAATCCAGATGTCACATAAAACAAAAGGAGGGAGAAAAAGCTAATTCATAGCTGCAATATTTTATGTGAAAACAAAACCAAAACAACTCTTTAATTGCTAAGTGGTTCTGCACTCGAATAAAAACAAAAAGTTTGGTGAGATGACCTGGCTCTCTTTTGCACCAGCCAAACCTTTCAGAATAAGAGAAAAGCTAGAGAAAAATGAGAACCAACCCTTTCTGCTGAGTTGTTTAGTTTAGCTATAGCTTAAGATTATACATACAGTTTCTTGACTCATTACTTCTGGGCATTTACTTTAAAAAGATGTGGCTCATTTTACTCCATGCCAACAACAATAATTTTATCTATAACAGCAGATGGGCCCTCTTACCAAGGATATATCAGTATCCATCCCACCAGAAATGAATAAACTCCAAAGAAAATGGTCTGAGATTTATTTCCCTGTGTGCTCAGCATGAACAGCACACCTGCTTGTGCCAAGGCAGCACTGGGACACATCAGGACATGGTCTAGGAGGGCTCCACAGTTGCCCTCGAAGTGATTTCCTTGCTCATTCCCAAAGCCACAGAAACAAGAATGTGGCCACCAGGTTGAGAGTAATTCTGCTTCTGCTATTGCAGCCGCAGGTCCCCTGATAAGCAGCTTTGAGCATGCAACAGGAAGGACTCTGGATAGATCCACCCCTCACATCTATTCACAGACCAGCTTCTACCTTCCATCTTGCTCTGCACATCTTTCCCTACTTAAGCTGGGTATTCCACTCAAAGTGTACAACACATATATGCTCAATCCCTGTTCTAAGCAGCTAACCCTCCCAGGTACCCCTTTACCTGCATTTTCCTTTGTGTTCAGTATATTCTCCAACATGCTTTCTCCTTTTTTTCTTCCTCCTATATATGCACACTTGAGCATAAATTTCTAATTATCTAATCCTTCTCTCTTAGCGAGAGCTAGCTACTTGCTTGAAAGTGCAGGATTTTAAACCAGGCACTCATGCTGTCAGTGGCAGATACCCCTGAGCTACTTTTTAACCTTATATAGTTATTTTTTTTAAAAAAACTACCACCACCAAAACAAAAATACAAAACAACCACAAAAAAAAACCCCACAAAAAATACAAATAAAACCCCCCAAAACCCAAAAAACCTCCCAAAACCCAACCAACCAACCAAAAAAAAAAAACCCACAAAACCCTAAATCCCCAAAACCAACAAAACAAAACAAAAGAAAGAAAAAGAAAAAAGAAAAGAAAACCTTGTTGCAGCACAAGTCAGTATTGAACTATGGAAGCTTTCTGCTTCCTCAAGCAATTGCCAAGGATATTTTTCAAATTGTTGTAATGCATCTACTTGTCAGTTGTACAAACAAAGCTATAGCACTTCTAAGACACCAACTGCTCTCTAAATTCCTCTATGCACATCCGAGCAGTCAATAATCCAGATTAGGCCATCCTAATTACACTGCCATGCATTGTAAATACCAATACACCCATTTTTTGCAAACTATATTGGTTATTCTTGCGTTTTTGCAACACAGTGAAGGTTGCAGCAGACAATTCTTCACGTGTCCAAATAGCAGGACAGCTTGCATTAAGGTAATAGGTTTTGTCTCACTATTGGAGTTCGAAATGAAGATCTTTAAGCATTTCAAGCATCAGCTACACTGTGCTTGCTCAGGAGGCAGGTCACACAGAGGTATGGGAGATGGAGGAGAAACAGCAGACTGGGAAGGGTAATTTCTAACTGGCCTGGAAATTAAATGTGGACTGATTTTCTTAGAAGATGCAAATCTGCTTAAAGACAATAGCTTTTAATACACCAGCTGAAAGAAATGAGAGGGTAAAATGATCAAGTTTTTACCTCAGAGTCTGTTTCAGATTTCAGATGAAAGCAAGAGCCCCAAGGTAAGCAGAGTCTAAAAACAGTAACTTTGATTGCCAGTTTAAAATATAACCAGTTATATTATCCCAGGGAAAAGGATATGTCCGGCTATGTGGCAAAGAGCAAGGGGAAACCAAATGTAACCCCAGAAAAGACAAGAAGATATGTAGCTGGGACTGCTAACAGACTGTACATGAGGAAAATCACTGCACATTGTAAAACCAGCATCTCTCACAGAACAGCTGAGCTGCTCTCACAGAAGTACCTGTTGAATGAATTATCCTCTTGCCTTGTTCAACTATTTTTCCTCTTTCTTTTTCTGTCTTTCAGCAGGGACCATTTAGAAAAGGGAAAGAGCTACTTAGTAATAAAAAACAAATGTATTTCATAACATAGCAGTGGTTTGGTTTCTAGAAGAGGATTTTTTGTGAAGCCTTATACACAGCCAACAAACAGCAATACAAATCACAAAATACTTAATCGTTGATGAGTGCCCAGGAGCGTGAGGATCCCATCTCACAGGACCACTGAGCTGTAGAAGCAATCGGAAACAAAGAGATGCAAAACATCAATGCAGAAGAATAAAGCTCTTTGGGGGAGGGAAGGTAAAATAGCCACAGTCAAATCTCTCTTGCAGCATCTTGGTAGCACACAACAACCTAACTAAAAATATGGTCACATTCAAAGGCATACTGTGATTAAAGGAAACAACTGTGAATACAAGAACTGGAAGTTTCATCTTTTACATTTAAGAAGAGTAATCATAGCTGTGTCTGAAAAAACTACACTATACTTGGATTACCGAGACAATTTCTTCTGGTGCCAATAAATTGGGCTGAGAAAGCTACTCCAAAATGACCTCCAAGATAAGTCTCACACACATTTCTAGGCACAATTCTTGAACTACTGTTAACATAGTGCAGAGCAACAGACAAGACTGTGACATGGATACCTAACACAATCCAGAATTAGGAGAGGATTTAAAACAAAGAGAGTGAGAGAAAAGCAGCATTAATTTTACAAGAGATGAAATCTGAGATACATGACACTGTGATGATCTCCAGCCTTACACTGCCCTCAGCCTCAGGGAAACAACTCTTGCCCAAGTACTGAAGCCCTCAGTGATGAGGTTTGGGTATCGCTCAGAAATGAGGTAGGGGCTGGTCCTCATTCAGTGGGATGCCTGAAGAGGGTTTTGAGGATGTGAAAAACAGTACTTCAAGTGGCAGCAGAGTAACACAGCCATTCTGCCTCCTCCCCCACTTTTGCACAAATACAATTTTCCCTTTTGTTTTCCTGAGCATTTGAGGGTATACAGATTTTTAGAAGCCAAAAATAAAAGGAATAAGAAAACCTCAAACCATTTGCAGTTCATGTTCGCCACCCACCACCATTAATTATCAAGATTTGAGAGACAATTTACAAGCTCCAATCTGCAAAAAGCTAGTGAGAAAAATCTCTTAGGCAGATCAAAAGTGTCTACACCACCCCCGAATTAAACGCGACAGGTTTAAGATTAACATCTTATGTGCAGGTCGAGAGAAGGCTACAGATGCTTTCAGATGCTGTACTTTGTACCTCAAGTTTCTTCTGAGCCAAAAAAATGGGGAGCTCAATTCTTAGAATACAAACTGCCTTTGGAAACTTAGGCAATTCCCTTTGTCTTTTTTTTTTTTTAAATTAGTTTGTTTGGGTTTTGGTTTTTTTTTTAGGCATGCCTATGTTGTGCTTTTTATTTTACCAGCTCTTTCAACACTTCATTAATCAGCTCATCATCCCTTCACCTCTTATTTCTGGCAGTCACATCCAAGGCTGCATACTCAAAAAAACATATTTTGCTTCCACAGCTGAAAAACATATACTTACTAGCAAATGGAGGATCTCCAGTGTTTTACAACAAATGTATGTTAATGCTTCTATTACCATAGGTGTATTTGTTTTCATCTTTATTGCATTGAGACACCAATCTTTCATCTTCTTCAGGCTGCAGATACATCTAAAAGTTTTCTTCCATGTTGGCCACACCGGAAATAAGGTTAAAATTTCAGAAAGCTCAAGAGATCAAAGCAGTGAGCTTTGTGCAGCCATCAAAAAAACCCTAAGCTACAAAGAAACACCACACTGGCTTTTCCTAAAATACAACAATTTTTCCTAAAATACAATTGGCAGATCCCAAGGATTTAACTTGCTGCTATTAATCACACTTATTTTCTACAAGAAATAGGCCAGTTTTATTTCCATTTGATCCCCCCCCCAAAAAAAAAAAAAAAAAAAAGGAAGAAAGCAGCAATGTCTTCTGAATTTGTCCTCCATGACTTCACTGGAAGTTAGCACCTGCGAGTCTCCCACTGTGACATCCCTCTTCCTCAGCCACCTTTCACCACATCTGCCAGAAAAGATGGGGTTTAGGGAGGTTTTTTTCAACTGCCAAAAGGCATTTTTCAGCCAAAAAGACAGAATTTTTGCCTCTGCAGTGCACCAATGGCCTAAGGAGGGTATGAAAATAAAATGATTTTTAAAAAAACTTTAATATAAGCTCTCTTTCTCCTTCTTCAAATTATTTGAACCTGCATTGCTGGTGAATAGCACAGTTATATTGAAAATGAACTCACTGACTTGCTAAATGAACAGGGCAAGGTTACAGCAGAATGAGAGCTGTACACACTCTGAAGTATACATTGCAGTGGCAGAAAGGGAAAAAGAAAAAGTCAAAGTGAGCGGTGATGATCTGTTTCTTTGAACCCATAAAACATACTCCCGCCTGTTGATACCAATAGCCATGAAAGTATTTTCTCCCCTTTTATGAATTGTTTGTCTCTGTGATGCAAAATTTCAGTGTTTATTACCACATTTCAGCATCCTATTGAAAACACGGTGTTCCGGCCAGCTGGGCAAATGCAGCAGTAATCTCAGTGAAAGGGGAAAAAATTAGCATTGCGCTATAAAATCAATAGTGCACAAGGAAACAGAGAATGCACACCACAGTTTTATAGCATTTTACTCAAGCTGCACTAAAAATATCATTGACAAACTAAACCAGCCCAGTTAAATGGTGGAACTGCCATTTGCATGTATCCTCTCTTGGGAAGCCATGCTCAGCAGAAATCGTATTTGAAGCATTCACTTTTCAAAGAGCAAACAAGAATACTGCAATTTGACAGCTAGGGACCTGACAGAAAGAACATAAAAACTCATCCACCGAGATTTTCCCAGCAGGGAGGGCCTGGTTTGAATTAATGCTACTGATTCACATAATCAGGTTATTCTTCCTATAACAGGACAGACTTTGCCCTGCTGAGGCTTATCTTACCTTTTTTATCAGAAAGTTTAGTGTCTTATTTTCTTTTGTTCACAATCAGCATTTCTGCTGATCAAATACATTGGTTTTGATGTACTAAAGCAACAAGCAATTTCCAAAAACACACTAGGGATGCTATGTTTCTTACGAGAAAGCAAGATTTTCATACACATTTCACCTGCACAGCCTGTTTTAAACCAGTAGTGGTGCCACAGCTTCTCTTCACCACAGTAGGCAGTGGCACTCAACCAGAATTTCCAAGGAATTGGGACATTTATCCTACGGACTTTCACTTTGCAGAAAAACACGCACTTTTCAATAAGTGCTAACATAACAATAAACTGAGAACACCTTAAATATTTCCTGTTTCTATATGAGCCACTGCTATAGCTGTTACAAGGAAATTAGAGAATCACAGTAAAGATTTCTACAACACGCACACAGAATGTTCAGACCTGTGTTTGCTGTCAAGGATGTTTCAGAGATGGTGGGCCAACACAGCATCTCAGCCCATTGCCCAGTACTTCTCTTTTGCGTTACAATCAGTGCTGTATGATTGAAAACCCAACTGAAATCAGCATAGGGGACCCAATAAGACCCTTTCCACTGACTTTAGGTGGCTTGAGGTCACTTCCTAAACCTCAAATTTCATGGAAGGAAGATTGTTTTGTAATTTATTTCCAAAGGGATTTTGGAAATGTAGTGCTGGTGATCACAACCCAGCCAGGCACACTGGTGTGTTGGAGATATTAGACAGGACTACAGAAAAGCCAGGTTCAATTCTCCTTAGTACAACTTTCCTATATATCTGAGCAGAATCTCCAGCACTTATGGTAATAGGAAGAGTGCCCAAGTACCTATAAAGAAAACCAAAAATAAGCTCTCATATTTAATTTTATTTCTGTCTTCATGGTTTAAGAGCAAGATGTGGTTTACTGAACAAGATACAGTAAAAGGCCTGAGGTAAGGAACAGAGATTTATATAATGTTTTGTACATGACTAAGTACAGGTCTGAGTATCATCTCCCTTTTGAGAACTCACTCTTCTTGCTTTGCTTTACTAAAATTAATTTAAATACACAACCATTACACTTAACCAATCAACCTCACCATTTAGAATTAGATTAAAATTAAATGATGTATTAGCTGTAGCTGCTCCGTCAACAAAACCATTTGCTTTGGAGAAAAACCTTGAGAGATAATTACCACACTGTGAAAATTCATATCCTTCCCACCCTCTTCCCACCAGTGATGGGGGATACACCTCCAGATGTAAACACTGACTTTGGTCTGAAGCTGAACTCTTTTTAACACTGTCTCTCTCCTAGAAAAGCAGTGGCTCTTAAGTGTCTCCTAAAAATATGAATCACATACTTATTTCAACAGTAAAAGCATCAAGTACCTAATACCACACATTGGTGATATTAGACTTGGACTTTTTAGACTTGGAGGTCTGATCTTTATTCTTTCGCACTTTTATTTCCTTTCCAAACTACTTCTCAATTTTTCTCGTGTGCTACCATAATGGTGGATATAACATACAGACATGGATCTAGTAGATGCCTCCAGCTATGCGAGATGCAACCTCTTCACTTCATGTGGTGATAATTAGCATCTTTCAAAACTCAGTAAGAGCACCTTTAGCATCATCATATAAAAAATCCAGCAGAGCTATGCTCCTCAGCAAAGGGAACTGTAGACTCCCTGAAAGGTGGGATGTATACAGGAGTCTCTATCCCATGCACCTGAGGTGATGGTGGCAGTCCAAAGTGATGGTGAAAGAAAAAGATTAATTCTTCACCTCCAACACCACGGTACAGCATCTGCTATTATAGCAAATCCCCTCTGACACCCAAGACTGAAACTGCAGCGAAAGCACTAGTGCCACAGACCCCATCATCTCCCCCCATCTCCAGCTGTATCAATGAAGGATGACCACAAATATAGCAACGATTAATGTATCTCCCCAAACAATCACCTCCAAACATACAGAATGGGATTATCCCACCTTGCCTTGTGAACCTACTTTCAGTCCCGCTACCCTGCCCTGAACACATGCTTTCCAGTTTGCTGGAAAAAGTGCTTCTGTGCACTTCCAGATTTTACCTGAAGACCTTTCCTTGCTCCCCAGTAAGTCTGGCAAAGCAGCAAGTTAGGCCAAATTCATCACTGCAGGAAACAAGGGAACAACTGCAAGCTGGAAGGGGACTACTGAATGTCCCCGCAGCGATATAGAGCACACAATTTGCACCCCGTGTCACCTCCAAGGCATTTTGCATCTAAAGAGCTGTGGCAGGAGCTCATGTGCCACTTACACTGAAATGAAAACAACTCAGCTATACAGAAGCCAAGGGGATGAGATGCCAGAGACCTGCTAACATGTCAGCAAGGAAACATTTGCCATATGCACCTCTGCTATTTCTGTGCAATTAAAGCATGAAACAATTTAAAGGGGTCTTCTTTTTTTTGGAGATGAGCTAGAGAAAGAAGACATCTTTCTTCACTAACCCAGTAACACTTAGATGACAGAATAAGTGCAGAGATGCTGCTCAAAATCACGGGAGGTGGCTCGTCCAGGTCAGTGAAGAATAATTCCAGTACAGGCACCCACTGCCATGCACAGCTGCCTTCTCTATAGCTGAAACAACAGCTACAATCGAGCTTAAAATAATAAGTTAAAATTACTGATAAAATCTAAAACTGGCTCTTGTCACTCAGCTTTTTTGAACAATTATAAATGGCAAAGTAGGAATGAAAGGGATGCACACTGCAACCTGCATTTCCAAAATTATACTACTGACTGCTCCCTCCTGCTTAGCAGGGTTATTCCACAGGATCAAAGAGAATAAAACAGGATTTTTGGTGCTGAAGGCCACAGTACCCAAATGTTTGCATTTGGCTTGATCTGAGAGCCTTATGCAATACCTTATCTGATATCACACACTATCATGTACCCAAACTGGCTGGGCAGCTGAGAAAGCAGGCTGTGCTGAGGAGCATGACAGCTTCAAAAACCTCTGGCTGAGACCAGGCAGCTGAAAAAGAATAGGCGAGAGAGGGGCTGGGCTATGGGAAGGAAAAGCAATGTGTTGCCGCTCCTGTAAAACAGGCTGTGATCCATTCCTTTCTTTGATTGCATCTCCTCATTCAGTACTCAGGCACTTCCTGAGCAGGACATCCCTGCTGGACCTTGAGTGCTTGCAAAAAACACTTCCTTACTCCACTCCCTCAACACAGATTTAGGAGTTTACCCAAGTCACAGCTCTGGGTAGGGGCATTTTCCCTGGTAAATAGATGGGTGCATAACCAAGCCTGGGTACTCAAAAAATAAGATCTAAATCACCTTCCAGCCTACGATATAGGTAAATGAGCAATAAACTAACCAAAACCAATTGAAATACTTTTAGTTCACATTAACACAGTTATAACTCAAACACAACCGCAAGCCTAGAGCTAGATCAGTGGCACAGCAGCAATGAATGCTGCAGATCTCTCCTCCCACTGATGATGCTGATGGAGTGCCCAACCTCCCTGGGTTACAATAAGGAACAGTCAGGGCAGCAACTGACTTCATCAGCATTAAAAACATAGAAACCATCTTCTACCTTCTTTAAATGAGCTAAGTATTATCCAGACTGTCAGCATCCTGCCCCTCTACTTTGGTCTAATGTTGCATACCCCCAAAAGCGATCATGTTATTTTTCTGTGTGCAGGCAGCTGGCTCTTACTCAGTACACCTCATATACCTCAGAGTGCTCTTGTGCTTCGACCCACAGTTTAGGGATCTATTTGAAATCAAGAAAACAGTGTTTAAAGCCAATTACATATAAAACAAGTTATATCTTTCAAATTAGAAATGTTATGGGACAACACGTCAAGCCCAACTTTCTATTTCACTGTGTAAACTTTTTCTGGATACCACTTGAATTTGTTTAAACAGAACACCATGCAGGTTAATAATTATGAAGCAATTGGGAGTACAGGAAGAGGTTTAAGAACACTCATAGAACATTTACACCTCGCCTACAAATCCCAGCTCAGCAAAACCCCTGCAGATGTGAAGGACAGTTAAGAGCAAGGTCACAGTATCCTTTTGGAAAGGTCTGTTACAGTTTGGGTGCTGTTTTCCATCAGCTGCTCACTGCTGAACATCAGCTGGATATTAACATCTCTAGCTCTGACCTGCACTGATCCACCATCAGAGCATTTGGTATCTGCTTCAACTCAAAGGCCAGCCAGCTGAGCAAGAGCTCCAACTCAATGGTCCATGTCTGCAGAGGTTACTGCTCCCACCTGCCTGTGCTGTCCTCTCTTCAAAGGATACTTGCTTGCTCCCAGCAGAGTGAACAGAACTACTGCCACTCTACCGCAGATGTCAAGGTCATGTCCATCTGTGCCCCGACTCGTCTTGCAAGTTGCTGAATACAAAAATGTTTGCAGCTGATACAATCAAGACTTGAGAGTGACTTGATCCAGCTGCTGTCCTGAAATGCACCCACACAGGATGGGTACATATGAATTCACCCAGTTCATCCAAAGCTGGTTTGAACTCGCTTTTGCAGATCAAGTGTTGCAACTCCTCAGGTCAGGAGATCTTTAGTGCAACATCAATGCACACAGAATACCAACCAGTGACTCTCTGCATGCACAGCATGGACTCCGTGATTGCAGAAGGCATTAAATAATATTAAGTTGTTTTTGCAAAGTGTGCATGTGCCTTTGCATCTCTGCGGGAATAGTGAAGATTACAGACTGAGTGCTGCTCACCATCAAAAACTGAAAGTGAAACTGACTCAAGGTCTGGGAACCATCCAAAAACATTTGGAGTACTGCAGAGCAGGGGGTCATAAATAAGTCTAGCTGCAGGGCTGTAAAGTTTCTAAAGTCAGGGAGATGAATTGCTGGCTTGAGGTGCTGCAGTTGTGAAAGACGTACAACTGAGAACAAACACACTGGAGGAAAAAGTCCTGAAAGGAAGCAGCAAATGAAGTGTTCTCCCACGCCCCTTCACAGTCGCCTGGCCACACAGAGCTCTCACCGTGATTTTTCTGCCAAACTGACATGAATAGAAGCGGAGGGGAAGGGGATGGACAGGAGGTGGAGAGTGGGGAAATGATTGAAAATATTACAGGCTCACAGGAGGCAAAGCAAGGAGAGAAACCCATGACCAATATAACACACATTCTGCTCAACTGTAGGAGCATGGAAGAAATGTGTAAAAAATAACTGAAAAAGGTTCCGAATACCATTGAATGATATCAATAGGAATTTTGTGGGTTGTTTTTTTTTGTTTGCTTGGGGTGGGGAGGGGGCTGTGTTATTTTTTGGGTTTTGGGGTTGTTTTTTTGTGTTTGGGGGGTTTTGTTTGGTTTTTTGTGGGGTTTTTTGGGTTTTTTTGTTTGGTTTTTGTTTCATTTGTTTGTTTTGGTGGTTTTGCTTGGGGGAGGTGTTTATGCTCTTTTTGTTGGTTTTTTTTCTGGTTTTTTTTCGGGGGTTTTTTTGTCCTTTTTTTTTTTTTTTTTTTAAGAATTGAACTGCCAGAACAATGTAACTGGTTACAGGATCATAACTCTTGTGGATAACCGACACCAAACCACAACGGCACAGAAATCTAAAAACACTACAGCTCTACAGATACACAACCAGGAATAGAAAACTGATGGAAAGATGTTCCAATCCTGCACACATTTGCATCCTCAGAGCCGTCACCTGCTCAGCTCCTCCTCCAAGGATGCAAATGCATCACCCAGGCTAGCTTTCCACTGGTCCATATTGAACATCTTATTCACATCCAAGGGCAGAAGACACATCCATAGACATGTGAAAATTTCACCTACTGTACTGTTTTCATCATCTTTAAACCAGAAGAACAATCCTTATTCAAAAGTATTTTCCAATTTTTTCTGCTATGCTCCAAGCAAGTCTCCTTTCTCATGTAGATGAACTCAGCTGGCCCTCCACAAGCTACCTTGACTCCTTTTCCTTTTGCCCATAATGAACTCTCCTTACAATTACTTTCTTATTCAAATGCTCAAATATTGCTCCTTTTCAATTCAATGTCCACTAAACTAGTTAGTTACTTACATACCGTCACTAGCAATAAGTAGCCAAGGAACATGCACTTCTGCATACTACCCACACAGTCACAAAGAATTGCTAAAGCCAACTCAGCAGCCCTAAAACTTCAAATATTTTGACCTACTGCTGATATTTGTGCTGAAACTACGTGAAAACCATCATAATTCAATAGTACTTCTACTCAACAGCATAGCATCATTTTTGGTTTTTTGATAAACTCTCTAAAAAGATGTCATATGGCTGTATCACCTTCTTCTGGCATGTTTATTATTTGAGATATAGTGTTGGTTAAATTTGATTTATTTTTGTTCCTTCTTTATTTTGTTGCTACTTCCCTCCTTGCGTCCAGTAAGGATGAACTGAAATAACCTGCTGAATTAAATTGTTTCTAGCCCTGCAGGTTCACCATCCCCAGCCACATCAGGTCCATCAGGACCATTTCACCAGCCAGGGTCCATGACTCCCTGTGACAGTGAAACTTAAATGCAGCTGCATCCAAAGTCAAAAGTCAGACAACGAACAGCTGTACAACGTTAAGCTCATTGGCCCCTTTACTCCCACATTTAACTTTTTGTGCATGAAAATAGCAGCTGCTTTCCTGAGAGTAAATTCTGTAGTATCTTTATAGCTTTCCTCTCCCCACTTTAGGTTCAAGGATTTCATTTTAGAAGTAGAAAAAATAAGCTTATGAACTCTAACAGCAAGCAGGCTGTCTTGGATATGCTTTTATTACATTATGAATGCAATACTGAGACTAAATCTAAAAACCAATGAATTTTATATTAATTAAGAAGAAAAAAAAAAAAAGCAGAATCACAGATTCCCAAGGGTTGGAAGGGACCTCAAAAGATCATCTAGTCCCACCCCCCTGCAAGAGCAGGGTAACCTAGAGTACATCACACAGGAACTTGTCCAGCCAGGCCTTGAATATCTCCAACATACGAGATTCCACAATCAAATTATTTCAAGTTGCAGTACTTCTCCAAAAGCTAACACTCAAAATCAGAGTTTACCAGAAACGTAAAAGGCACAAATCCATTCATATCAGAGCAGAACAAGGCAGAGCAAATCTTAGCCCTTTGCAGGAGACCTGCTCATTGACATACAGCCCACCTGGCTGTGGTCTGCCACAGTCCTCCCTCAGGCAAAAATCACTGCATGTCTTTTTAATGCTTGGGGGTTTTTCTTAAAGTAAGGCAGCACCAAGAAAAAATTGTACTAACACGCACAAGTTCTATCCAGCTCTCTAATCTTGGTTTTCCCTTTTGCGATGCTAAAAACATACACAATAAAACCACTCCTCTTTCCCCCCTGCCAAGAATGTGATTGCACCACACAAACTCAGCTTTTGAACAGTGCAGCTATATGGTTCCAAGTATAAACCAGTGATGTACAAGGTCCTGCATGGATTATGCACCTCCCTCCCAAACCCAGGAATGTAGATGGTCACAACTGACCAAGGAGCCTGTAACTGAAAGTTGGTTCAATGCTATTTCTAAGAAAAAACATATAACCAGATCCAGTTCCCTAGAACAGCATTTAACCCAAAACAACGTTAACTGTAAATGCTGGCGTCATTTATAGCACCTGTAAATCATATATTGCCAGACAACTGACAAACACAGTCTCATGAAATTCAGCTCCCAGAGCAGTATGTACCAAAACACTATAAATCCTTCAGTCAGTATTACTGTATTTTTCCATCCCCATGTTATATGCAAATTCTGCCCAATTGAATTATGATACTGTAGCTGAGCACTTACCAACTATATTTTAAACAGACTATTTAAAGGTGCCTACATCCCACTGCAAAAAACGTCATTAGAATAGAGACAGCAGAAAAGCACCAAGCCCAGAAGCTAATAACAGGATTCTTCTCTCTTCTTGTTTCTCTTTGTCGCATGTTTATAATTAAAAAAAATTACATGACAAATAGCTACTGTTTTGTCATTTACACTGAATCGTTTAATACATATGTGAGTGTTCATAAATAAACCATACTGCATCAAGATAAAGTCGAGATCTTTGAAACACCAAAGACTAAATCCAGAACATCAACGCAAGAGCTTGAAGCTAAAAAAGAAAAAAAAAAAAAAAAGCAAGGAAAGAGACAGTATTTTTGGTTCCTCAAGGCTTTGTGCAGAACAATGTGGAAAGAAGAGCTGCTGTGCATACAGAGGCCTTCACCACTGCATCTTCTCCTACAGTGGCATGCTAATGTACCAGCACCAACATGAGAAATTCTCTTAGTGACCATCATCTGTTTCAAAGAGTGACAAGTTTTAAAATATACTGAAATAAAAACTAAATTTCTTTTCTTCCCTTTCCTAACAGAGAACTCAAGTCTAAATGCTCAGATTTACCAAATATGCTGTAAACAAAAACTAAAAAATGAGGACATTCTACCTAGAAATCTTCTAACTTTCTATTATGATAAACAGCTTGCAATAACACTCCCTCATCATGTTATTTTGCTGTTCAATAAAACCTGTGGCTTTCCTATTTATGACACTGCCACTACCACCCCTGGAAGAGGTTTTTTAATACACCAAGTCCCCAGAGCACTGCAGTCTGCAGCTGGAGCAAGGAAAGCTTGCTTTGAACACTACCATACAAATTCAAGAGGAACCCAAGCGATGTGAAAAGCAATTTGATAAGGAATTCGGTAAAATCAGCTTTGTGTTACCAACGCCATCCTGTCTCTTCACAGCAAGATTATGGGAATTATCAACTGCTCTCAGGGATGGAAGAGAGCCTTCCCAAATCCTCCCAAAATACCAAGGAACAGAGAAATGTCATGGCAATATGGGAAGAAGTTGCTTAGCAACTCTCTTATTCTGACAGCCCAGTTGGCTGAAAGAAATTAAAAGAAATTAAAAGAAATTAAACACTGAAACTTTGTTTTCGACAAGGTCCTCAGATGATGTGAACCACATCGCTTGGGTGACTTCTGTAGGGCTAAGTCAGCCTGTGCCAGTTGTGGATGCAGGGCAAAAATAACAAGTATCAACAACTACCCAGTAAAGAAATAAAGCTGCAAAAGAAATGGGGGTAGGAAGCCTTGATTACCTGCAGGCTCCATACTGAAGGCACACAAAAGCAGCCACTTGGATTTCATTACTCAAATGCCAATAACTGCCCCAAGGATCCCAAAAAGTCAGTTTCCGAGCAAGCACCAGAGATCAAACTTTGAATACAGCCAAGATGCAAAACCAGGAACAGCAATTCTTCAGGCATTTGCCAGCTGGCACATACAGAAGGCACCAGCTCTAACGGAAGCTGTAACCCTGTCAGCTTGGTTTCTCCTCTCTTCTTAGGCAATAAAAAGATGTTACACAGGCCTCTGAATTCAAAGGACAAATGACAGTGTTTAAGCTAAAATATGACAGGAGGAATGATGGGAATGATGCGGACGTTCACATAGCCCAGAGTTTAAAGCTGCGCTCACCAATGGCTTCATGTTTTCACTCTGGACAACCCACTTTCCCAGCATGCATGGATCACCGAAGAGAGATTCAGTAAAAACAACGGATTTACGTGATGCAAACAAGCCTTTCTGTAGGTATAGGGGTTTTCAAAAAAAAAAAAAAAAAAATTCATTTTTGCTATTATTTGACAGAGAAGATCAATCTGCATGTGACGAGCACATTTCAATCTATAATGTAACTGATCAAAGTTTAATGAAACATTAATCTTGGTTTAAGGCTGCATAAGTGCCTTATTAGGGACAAGAAAGGGGGGGAGGGGAACCTGATTTTATGCAAGCCAAAGTACAGACACAGAGAAGGACCTTAACAGGTCTTTTATTTGTGTATAAAACCCAAGCCTGGCATTTCAGAGCACAGCAGACTTTTTCAGAAGGAGGGGAGCAAGTAATCCCATTTTTACATGACAAAATCCACTACTTTTGTATTTTCATCACAGCACTCAGATTTCCTTGGTGGTTTGCAAGTGAAAAGCCAGCCCAGGATGGAGACCTCCCACTGGCCCCCCCTCCCTGAGCCCCAAGGATTTCACTTCCTGAGAGCAGCCATGCACTCTCATGGAATACCAACGACATGGGATGGCACACCCAGGAATCAAAACAAGGGGCTCCAAAACAGGCTAGCAGATTGCAGGCAAGAACCTCACTTTCAGCAGGAACAAATTCTGGTTTGATTTGCTAAAATAAATAAAGACATAAAATAAATACATTGCCCTGCTCACTTCTCACCCGCTGCACAGCTGGTAGCTAATGGGTATATTACAGGCAGTGTCTGGGGTGTGGAGCATGCCCATGACATTTTTCTACTCTCCAGTTTGCAGAGACACAAAATGTTTTATTCAGTCAAAATTTACCAGGGAAAAATAGTCCATTTTCCATCCAAGCTAGCTAGAGGGAGAAGTGGGAAACTTTCTGCAACAACCTTGAAAATTACAGATTGATCAGCCTTCAGAAATTCATGATAGTGTTTGAAAACAACTACAGAAACATGTTACATCAAAAAATCGTAACCTAGCTTCAGTCATGTAAGTCAAATGTCACATATCTGAACACTCAAAAGCCAGTGACAGCATCTTGGAGGGACTTTATTGCAGAACCCTGGCAAGTCATTTGTAAGGAACCTTAGAAAGTCACCTGGTATGCCAGAGAGAAAGGAAGGAAGATCTTAAGAACAAGTTTACCCTTAAAAGGCTTCACTGACTGTCAACACAAGGAAATAACTCCTCCATAACAGCCTCACTCAGGAGAGCTGAGCGGTCCTACAGCCTGCCTGCCTTCACTCAGTCCTCATTAACTCGTGTCCAATCACATACCAATAAACTTCAGTACAGAAAAAAAAAAAAAAAACAAAAAAAAACCAAACCACAAAAAAAAAAACCAAACCAAACTAAACCAAACAGACTTCACTAAATACAGAGATAAACCACATCTCCAGAGAAGAGTGGCCACGGAAGAGCTATATATGATGGGTGGCATTAAACTGGGCAAATTAATCAAGACTAGAGAAAACCAGAAAATCCCAAGAGACCACAGAAGAGCCAGACAATTAAGCTGCCCAGTAGAGGAATAAACTTATCTTAACAAGCACAAGGTAACACAGATTTGAAGGAATAAAGTACAACTGTGACCCAGGCTTTACTGTGGACAGCTCAATGACAACCTATCTTTGGGATTTGGAAAACACTGTGAAAACATGACAAAAAATAACACAAAGTTACATTACCATATAAAATTTTATGTCTTGCCTTTATTTCATCATTTACCATAGGATGTTCTGCATACTGAATTAAAATATAAAACAAAACCTAAATCAAAACAGCAAAATTATTAATTTATACTGACTTGATAGGCTGATAAAGTTGGGGCTGTTCAGCCTGGAGAAGAGAAGGCTGCGTGGAGACCTCATAGCAGCCTTCCAGTATCTGAAGAGGGCCTATAAGGATGCTGGGGAGGGACTCTTCATTAGGGACTGTAGTGACAGGACAAGAGGCAACGGGTTAAAACTTAAACAGGGGAAGTTTAGATTGGATATAAGGATGAAATTCTTTCCTGTGAGGGTGGTGAGGCACTGGAATGGGTTGCCCAGGGAATTTGTGAATGCTCCATCCCTGGCGGTGTTCAAGGCCTGGTTGGACAGAGCCTTGGGTGACATGGTTTAGTGTGAGGTGTCCCTGCCCATGGCAGGCAGGTTGGAACTAGATGATCTTAAGGTCCTTTCCAACCCTAACTATTCTATGATTCTATGACTTACATAGCAAGATGAAATAAAACAGATACTCAATCTTTCTTTTGGTGATCACGATTATTTCTTACGATCACCTTCACACACACTTTGTTTATGCGTATGAACAGTCAACTGGTCTTGCTACCAGGCTTCACCCTGTTACTCTGTAATTTGGTAGTTCTCTCAGCTTCTAAAAATCCCTCTTGAAGGCATAGCACCATTTCATAGCAAGTTCTAGTCAGTGGAAAACAGCTGGAAGAGCTGTCATGATCTGGCACAATAATATGCAAGACAGTTCTTGCATATTATGCCTGTCTCTTATACAATCTCTGGTTAAAAACCTGCAAGTACCTTGCTGCTGCATGCTCTTAGTAGATCCAAGCTGCAGCTCCTGTTCCCCAATTTCTACAGACCAGGTTATCTCACTTACAAAGATTAATTTTTCATGCTTAGCATGAAAGACTCCATATGCACATTTAGATGCATGCCTTAAGAGGGAAGAATTCATAATCTTTAACAACAACACTGTCAGCTTATGCTACAAGACAGCTCCTTGCTAACATCCCTTCATTAAGTCTCCACCTCAATGCTAAACTTCCAATTCCACAAATTGCCTCATCAGTAGATGTTTTCCCTGTAAATAGGCCTCATATTTTGCACAAGGAGGCTCAATCAAAATAACAGAGCAAGGAGGACTGAAAAACAATCCTGACTCCTACATATTTCCCTAGACTGAAGGCAATATATTCTTCCCCCTTGGATTACCTTCTGTTGGGCCCACACACCTAGTCCACACATTTCCACCTATTTCACAAGAAGAGTTAATCGACTTTCCTGTTCTCAAGGAGTATTCTGGACTGGGTTTTTAGCCTAGAAAAATTCTGGAGCAAAGCTCTACATCAGCTTTTGGTTTTTTCCTTATACATTTTATGAGAGTTCATTAGAAGTTTCGTAAGTAGTACTGCTTGTTAGAGGTAAAAACCCAGCCACCTTCAGTTTCCCTAGACCCCTCTATGCTTGATTCAGAGAGGAAAATTTGTATCTTCCAATTCCCCAAGATACCAGGCAAATCTAGTAAAAGCTAAGAATGAATGACCAAGCAGAAGATGTGTTACAGACTACCACACTCCACAGCCCAGGCTGCAACAGTACAGCTTGTGCAGTGTATTTTCAGGCACCTCTGAATGTGTTCATGTTCTCCTCTACATTCTTCCTTTAGACATGAAAATGTTACAAAGGTGCATGTGCATGTATATATACACGTGTGTACACACACACATAAATATTTATCTCCTATAAAGTGAAACAAAATATTTAGAAGATACAATGCACACATCTTTGTATTTCAAAAACAAGATTCCTAAAAATGCCCATCCTTACCTCCTCCTCCTCCCATGGTGCCAGGCTCTCTCAGGTCAAACAGATTTAACAATGCTCTGTGCTAGTGCTCCTGCCAGCTGGTTTTGAGGGCAGAAAACATCTGTAGTCCTCTTAAACATCAAAATTGCTTTCCAGAGTTGTGTC
Organism: Psittacula echo; assembly: GCF_963264785.1. Classification (NCBI taxonomy): domain Eukaryota; kingdom Metazoa; phylum Chordata; class Aves; order Psittaciformes; family Psittacidae; genus Psittacula; species Psittacula echo. The sequence goes on along the minus strand of NC_137740.1, from coordinate 25,502,214 downwards.
CGGCAAGGTTTAAAACCATTTTTCTGTGACTTATCCTAAAACTGCTTTTTTTTTTTTGAAATAATTTTCAGTATTGTTTTAAATACATCCTCTTATTATAAAAGCTACATTTATTTATTGCCTTTAACTTAAACCTCAAGTGCCCTTGATTAATATTAATCCAAATGAGACCTCCTCCCCAAAAATAATAATATTGCATGGCATTTCTAAATTAGAGTAGGATATTTTTTTATTCTGCAGCTTTCTTCCAAGGAGACATGAAGAAATGGTTGCAGGATAGGAAAGATGGGGTAACAGAGGAACAGCTCGTAACACTTGCAACGTGTGTGCATCAAACTCCCTATGCCAGGGGACTTTCAGCAGCTAGAGATAAATTTTCAGTAAACCTGGGAAGATTCATTTTTTACAGAAAAAACTCAAGCCTTCAAATTTATGTAATTTCTTCTTGATGCCAAGCAACAGCCAGCCACCTCTGCCGAGTTGTGTTCTGATGGTTCAGATTAAGAAAAAGACATGAAATCACTGCAAAATTCCAGATGCACTATGCCAAGCAAAGAAATAGCTGCACCATATTAAGGTTATGCTTGCCATGTTGTTTTCAAACATGAGATTAAAAATATCAAGTATTGTTAATTTATTTAACAGGCTGGCTGAGCATCAGATTTAAGTGTTCAGGTATATCTTGCACAGAGTAAACATCTTTGGCTGCAACTAACAGTAATATGGGATTTAATTAAAACACAGTTGTCCAAGAGCAACAGTTTGGTATCTGCTTCAAAGAATGCTACTTTTAGCACTGTATTGCTTTCTAGTTTGGGGTTTGTTTGGTTTGGTTTTGGGGGGCATTTTTTACAGTTAAAAACAAAGCATTTGTTATGAACTGACAATATCCTTATTATGCAAATCAAAAATTTTTAACTCTGAACACTACCAAAGACTTTAAAGTATTAACAAGCACAAAGTATATTCTGAGAAACCTACGGAGGTAAAGAGCTATTTTACAGAAAGTTTCAGATATTACTAATATTCTTACCTAATTGTAGGCTTCTAAAGAGATCTACTGTTAGAGCCTCACATTACAGTGGACAGAAAAAAACATACATGAAAAATAAAATTACAAAAAATTTGCTCATGCCATTCATAAATATTATCTATCCTATCCCTTGCAGAAAATAACTAACAGTTACTTCTAGTAAAACAGTAGGAGGGTAGTTCAACTTGAAATCATAAAAAGGTTGTATTAAAGATTTTTGCTTGTTTGTTTTTACACCTGCTTTAAATTTGGCTCTCATCTGCTGAGCAGAATCTTGTTATCCTGTCTTAGGTAACAAAAGGACATGCAGAGTGTGGATGATTTTCTGGCAAAGAACAGCCACATACCCAGATCAGCAAGTGCCTATGTGGAATTCGACATGAATCAAGGAACAACTAAAGGTGAAGGAGGATGGGAGTGAGGCTCAGGGAGTAACAATCCCAGCAAGATAAGAAGGAGCTGGAATTTACTGAGTTGCTAAATTGTGGACTGTGGGCAAGCTTTGAAGGTCAGGTTCTCCCACCTGTGCTTAACCAATTATATGTTAGTTGTTAAGGGCCTTAAAGATATGTATCCAATCACAATGTGCCAAGTTATTGTAAGCAACTTTAAGCAATAGTATATAAAGAGTTAGTTTTCTATAATAAATGGCTTTTGTCTGATCACATTGATCTCCGACCGAGTCCATTCCACGACAGCAGAGTTTGACAGTTATCGCACAACTTGTCTCTGTATCTAAAACTATTTGCCTCTGAGTACACATATTTCACAATCTTTAATTTCTTTGATTTAGTCCCTAACAACAACAGCCCTTCCAGAAGATGAAGAAATATTCACAAAGAATCTCTTTGATTCTTACCTGCAGACAACAGCTGCAGCTGCTCAGACTGTAAGGCCCTACTGGAAGTAAATTATTTACAAAAATGGGGTTTAAAAACCACAAGTGTCAAATAACTTGTCTTGTTTCATTAGGTACAGTACCAGTGACTGTCTAACAAAGGATGCTGATTTGGCATCATACAATAAAGATGAAGAGCAACTACACCACTAAACAAGATCAAATTAAAACTGACCTCCTGTGCTAAGCAAACCCACCCCAGTTTATCTCCCATGCAGCTGGCCCGAGAGGAAGAGAGATCAGACTGGGATCCAGCTGACCACATCCATATCACTGCTGAAGCTCTTGAGTGATACAAGAAGACAGCAGATGATGTTTTCAATAATCCTTTGAGACAGTTCCTATTCTTTATTTAAACATTTCTCTATCTTGATGCTATTTTATAATTTGGTTTTAAATTTAAAATAGCTCTAGCCTAAAAGAAAATTCCTCCGAAACCACAGCTCACTGGACAGCCAAACCCTGACTCTGTTCAACATGATTCTTCTATTGCTTATGAACATCAGCAGAAGAGATGCTACAAGCAAATTACAAATATTTATACTGTAAATACCAATTTGAATTGTGTAAACAGATGATACAAATCAGTACTCCTCCTACAAACAGATGTTGCTGGTTTACATAACATCCATCTTCTTCTAAATACCACTAATGTCTTATTTCACATTTGGTTTTACTCCTTGGATCTGAAAATCCCCTTTTTGGTGTCTCTGTAGCCTTTCTCACCATAGTTTTCATCAGGATCAAACTGTTCTCCTAGAAGCATTCTCACAGGTGTGTGACAAGAGACCAACTCCACTTATCATAGCATGGGTTATTACATGGTGGACTTTTTCTATAAGACTGTATACTCTGTAAAAATCACTCTCTCCTAACATATCATGGGCAAGAGAGTAATTCCACTAGGACTTAAGGATTCCCCTTATAGAGAATTGTATTATATTAGCCAAAAATACTTTAAATGTTTCACCAAATGTGAAGAAAAACCTTGCTTTCATCAGAGTCTCCGATTCAACCTTGTGATGAGACACGTTTCCTTGCAATGCCACCCAAATGCATTTGACTAGCACTGACCCCTATAACTGGCTGCACTATAAATCCTTAGCATTAATGCAGTTGCTTCAACACATAGCTTGGTTTGCAAGTGACAGCCTGGGTCATCAAACAGATGGGCTTTTATTTTCTTGAGCCACTAAACAGTGAAAGAGCTCTTTTGAGTTAAAGATGAACGTTCAAACTTATTCGAAACAGCTTGTGCAAATCAGTGCAGAGGATCGCACACATGTAGCAGGATTGGGAGCAATATTACTCCTACACAACTCTTCTCCCATGAAAACATGGTTCCTCTGTGCATCCTTAACAGCCCAAAAATTTGCCATGCAGAAATGGAAATCTCCACTAATCATCTGGATCAAAAAGAAGCTTAGGGATCTGGATATCCTAGAAACGATGTTCTTATAGAACTGTGTACATGTTAGACTCCTTTGCTTATTACTTCTTTAAAATGACATTTAAAAAAAACACCAGTACATTAGATTTATCCTTTAAAATTGCAATATGCTGCATTTGAAGTCTGATGTTTTCATACAAATTATAGAAATAGGACTTGGGCAAAAAGAAAAAGAAAAAATTGTATGTAGCTTTTTTTTATTATATAAGTGCAGACATAATTTTTAAGAAAAAGCTGTGTTTCTGGAAATAAAAAAGCTTGTAGTAGAAATTCTTCAGGGGGAAAGTATCACATCCTGTTCAGCTTGCAAAATTTCAAGCATTCTTGAAGGCGAGCAAATAGCTGGGGAGCATCAGCTAAAGGTGTCAATGCTATTGCAATCAAAAGAGTAAACCATAATAAAAACAAATTTTAGCAGACTAGGTAAAACACACTTTAACATAGCATCTTAAAATATGATACCTACCAGGCATCACAGCAGCAGAGTTTAGTCACTGTGCTTTATAAATAATCTCTCATGAGCCAAGAAGTATGAGATTATATAGTCAAGAGTTACCATGAAAATAATTACCATATTGGTTATCACTGCTGACATGTATGAGGCATAACCTTTTAATAAAATAAGAAAGCATTTTTACCGGAAGTAACAATGATTTCAGTGCTAATATAGTAAGCTGTGACTCGGCAAAGATGACGAGTCTGCCCTATATAGAGATATATCTGCATGTAAGCTGCACAAGAGTTTTTCAGCACATTATCCATTTTTCAAGATAATTTGTATTTTAGGGGAAAAAAAAAAAAAAAAAAAAAGGCACCAAACCAGTAACAACTGCCCCCTCCTTTACAAAACAGCCGTAACTTCAACAGCAGAGCCAGAGGCTCTCAAGTTGTTTAACGTAAACATGTAACACGAAGACAGACTAGAGAATATATGCTCTGCACAATGATAAATTGAAACTGCAAATTAAACATCCCCTCAAATACCCAAAGCTACCTCAAAAGCTGCGGTATGAGCCTATTCAGGATCTGCAACAGCAGCATTTGGATTCTAGATACAAGCAAGAAGAGTTTGTTGCCAGCAATAACAGGGTTTGGTGAACAAAATGAGAGGGAGGATAATACTACAGAATTTCTAACTTAAAAAAAAAAAAAAAAAAAAAAAAAACCCTCCAACAAAACCAAAACCACTCCAAAACAACCAAAAATAACATTTGGATGTTCAACATTTCCTGATCCCAAATGCTCAGAGAAATACAACCTCAGGTTCATTTGAAAAGGCATGCCTTGAAGTACCAGAGGTTAAAAAATTCAGATAACAGGATAGTAATACAGCATATTAACATATTTAATGGCTTCTTAAATATTTATTTGGCAAACGAAAACAAATACACACAATCACCTTCAATTCCTCAAACTTCTGAAACAAAAAAAAAAAAAAAGTAGAAGCATTGGCTAGACTATATAAACATCCATTACTGCACTCTTATTCACCCAATCAAGGATTACTTCAGTTTTCTGCCTTTTCCAAAACTTAACTATGATAGTGAATCCCTATTTAAAAAAATAATTTGAATACTTACAAACACTTTTCAACAGCTCTGCTCAACATGACATCCTATTGGGCTTCCTTTCCAATACAAGTGCTTTAATTCATGCAAGTCAACCAACATGCTCACTGAACTGAAACTCCCTTAGGAAAACATTCAAATGAGCTCATCTATGAAATTAAATATATATATGTCGTGGTTTAAGCCCAGGCTGTAAATCAGAACCACGCAGTCTACTTCCCCCCCCTGCACCTTTCTTCCCTCCGCTTCTGCAGGGACGGGGAGGAGAATCAAAAGATGCAACTCCCATGGGTTGAGATAAGAACAGTTTAATAACTAAGGTATAACACAAATCACTACTGCTACCACCAATAATAATAATCATGATAAAGGAAATAACAAGGGAAGAGAATACAACCGCTCACTGACCGGTACCTCACCCCCACCCCGCAGTGATCCAGCCCTTCCGGGAACTCTCAGTTACAGTATCACAGTATCACAGTATGTTAGAGATTGGAAGGGACCTCAAAAGATCATCTAGTCCAATCCCCCTGCCAGAGCAGGAACACCTAGATAAGGTTACACAGGAATGTGTCCAGGCGGGTTTTGAAAGTCTCCAGAGAAGGAGACTCCACAACCTCCCTGGGCAGCCTGTTCCAGTGTTCTGTCACCCTCACTGAGAAGAAGTTTCTTCTCAAGTTTAAGTGGAACCTCTTGTGTTCCAGTTTATACCCATTACCCCTTGTCCTATCATTGTTAGCCATTGAGAAGAGCCTGGCTCCATCCTCATGACACTCCCCCTTTATATATTTATATACACTAATAAGGTCCCCCCGCAGTCTCCTCTTCTCCAAACTATAGAGACCCAGCTCCCTCAGCCTTTCCTCATAAGGGAGATGCTCCACTCCCTTCACCATCTTAGTTGCCCTGCGCTGGACTCTCTCCAGCAGGTCCCTGTCCTTCTTGAACTGAGGGGCCCAGAACTGGACACAATATTCCAGATGCGGTCTCACCAGGGCTGAGTAGAGGGGAAGGAGGACCTCTCTCGACCTACTGACCACCCCCCTTCTAATACACCCCAGGATGCCATTGGCCTTCTTGGCCACAAGGGCACAGTGTTGGCTCATGGTCATCCTGCCATCCACTAGGACCCCCAGGTCCCTCTCCCCTACACTGCTCTCTAACAGGTCGTTCCCCAACCTATACTGGAACCTGGGGTTGTTCCTGCCCAGATGCAGGACTCTGCACTTTCCCTTGTTATATTTCATCAAGTTTCTCCCTGCCCAACTCTCCAGCCTGTCCAGGTCTCGCTGGATGGCAGCACAGCCTTCTGGCGTGTCAGCCACTCCTCCCAGCTTAGTGTCATCAGCAAACTTGCTGACAGTACACTCAATTCCCTCATCTAAATCATTGATGAATATATTAAATAATACTGGTCCCAGCACTGACCCTTGAGGCACTCCACTAGATACAGGCCTCCAACTGGACTCCGCCCCATAGACTACAACTCTCTGGCTTCTGTCCTTCAGCCAGTTCGCAGTCCATCTCACTACCTGATCATGAAGGCCACACTTCCTCAATTTAGCTATGAGGATGCTGTGGGAGACTGTGTCAAATGCAGTTCTACATCCTGGGCATGACATGCTGTGGTATGGAATACCTCTTTGGTTAGTTTGGGTCAGGTGTCCTGTCCCTGCTTCCTCCCGGCTTCTCCTCCTCCCTGGCAGAGCATGAGACTCACAAAGTCCTTGGTCAGTCTAAACATCTGTGTTATCAGCTTTGTTCCCAGGCCAAAAGTCAAAAACACAGTGCTGCAACAGCTACTAAGAAGGAGGAAAAATGACTGCTGCTGCTGAACCCAGGACAATATATATATATATATATATCTGCCTGCAGTTGTTTAACAAGCATTTGAGTTTCAATAGGGCATCCTTCAGTACTTAGAGGGAGCATGTTCCCATACTGTTCTTACTAAAGAAGTATCACTCCTCTGTAATGGCTAACCATTTTTGATGTACAAAACCAGTGTATGAATATATTTAGGACACTACTCATCATTAATGACAATACTGCATTTATATATAGTCTACAAGCATGTAATTCAGTGAAGGAAAATGACTGCAGACTGCAAAAATATGTTTAAAAATGGATGCTATTATAATTCAGAAAACATTAAAATCCAAGTGAGGAGAAAACCCCACCAATCTTAACTCTACGGTGTGCCTGTTACAAACTTAAAAAAACACACAAGCCTCCTACTGCAGGTACTCCTGATAAAAAAAGATGGTCTGAACAGAGGAGTCAGTTTGTGCATCCTTGGCAAGACTCACAAGGGCATCCTGGCTCTTCTCTGTTTTACTCCAAATATATAAGACAGTTTTGGCCAAGACCTTTTTCAAGACTGTGAGGATGCCTTCCCTGAAGAGAGGTGGGGAGACCTCTTGTTAGATGCCTAACCCCTTCCTCATCCCCTTGCACATACATTTTAAACCAATGAGCTCAATTTCATGGGCTGTGACTCCAGATGAAGACACACAGAGATGTGCATCCAGGTCATGATAACACATTTATCAGCCTGCACTGGGAAATCCTACTACCAGGCTAGTCAGGAACATGGATTTATGCTCCGAGCATCCTGTCCCTTCTATAACTTCTATGAACAAGAATAGTTGCCATGAACTACCTGTACTGTACAGCTGGAACCAGGACTATCAAACACACATTGCAGCAGTGCCAAGGAGTAATGGATCAGGAAAACTGTGCCCAAAGCTGTGAAGGAGCAAGGCAGCAAAGGACAGGGAAAATATATCCAGCAATAGAGAGATCTGCTCTTCCATGGGTCTGGAAGAGAAAGGCAGTACAATTTTCACAGGGCACCACCTGTACACAACTGAAGGGGAAAAAAAAAAGAAAGTGGTATTTTCAATCAGAGGGGTAAAAGTCAGTAAAGCAAATTAGCAGTGCTTTTGTAGGCTTCCAGTCCCAAAAAGCAAGTAAAATCATCACCTTTCATATGCATGCACTTTGTTTATAAGTAAAGAAAGGAAGACATTTCCTTTATTAAAAAAAAACAACAACAAACAAACAAACAAAAAACCCCACCACAAAACACCACTGTTCTCATCATCAGCCTTTACTTTCAGCCACTCCTGAAAACCAGCATCCTGCATAATACAAATGCACTGGCAATATTTCATTTCAATACTAGAGACAGCACTGCCAGGCAGGTCAATGATATCTGAAATTAAACAAGCTCCTTCACAAGCCTCTATGCAGATGTGCAGGACAACATGCTACATTTCACAGTACTGAGTCCCAGAAGGGCCAGCATTCATATAATTATTAAGAAAGCGATTGAGAACTGTGTGCGGTTGTTCAGCCTTTTAATGCAGTGAAGGCTGCATTCACAAATGTCTGCAGAAACAAGATCTCCAGTGTTTGCTTAATTCTTGTACTTGAAGAGTTTCAGACGACAGCAGAAAAAAGTAAGACCGATAATGGAAACCAAGAATTTGTTGGGGAATAATTCAAATGTGAAACTGTTAATTAAATATGCAAACTACTTCCAGAAGCAGCAACAGACAGACAAAAACCCAAATGCTGTGTCTACTGTAAACAAGTGAAAATGCAAAGAATAAATATATCTACCTTTCAAACTGGGATTTGACCTTCTAATCCCTTGTCTACAGACTTCGGATTCGCCTCTTTCTTAAACACATGTTCTGCGAAGGATGTTCCTGCAAGATCAAGACAAGAAGTAAATATTTCAGCGTTTAGAAAAGGGGAAAGTTGTTTGTTGTTTCAGTTTTCTTGAAGTCCTCAGAACACAGAAAACAGCTTCTGCTCCTGTTTAATGTAAAGGATTTACCAGTATGTAAGTGAATAGTGCTTCTTGTTACCAAACAGGCAGCAGGGAGCTGTGACAAGCTCAAAAAACTCTAAGCACAATGCACAGGGTTTCAGATAAGACAGGTGAAAGGAGGAGTTGATCTGTTTAAAGAAGTTTGTGTGGGAGAGGAGAGAGAGAGCTGCATGAAATGTCATTATTACTTAAATATCTGCAGGATGCAGGAGTGGCAGGGAAAGAATCCCACAGTGCTGGACACTGTAAACATGGAGCAAGAGCAGTCTCCTCCAAAATGCCTATCACTAAAGTATTACAACAAGATAAACAAATAGTTGTACAAAGTCAAACAGAAGACAATTTCCAGTTCTTATTCAAGCTAATCTGATTTCTGTTGAACACACTAGAAAGTTCAAAAAAGGTTTAATGGTAAATACTATGACTCCTATTGTCCAGTCCTTATAAAATGCTGCTCGTTTCAGGCTAGTTTTCAGAAGATGGAGGATACCACAATTCCCATTTTACATATGGGCAAACAGACAACATAATTGCAGCAGGTTCCAGATTAAAATAGATCAGCCTTCAGCCCCTCAACAAATGAATCATCCTCAGCTTGAAAGATGGTTTTATAAAAGCAGATCCAGTCAGTTGAGGTCTATGCAGCAAGTCTGTAGCATCAGCAAAATGCACCATGTTCACAAAGATGGGTGGATGGGACACTGCCAGGCTCCTGACAGGTAGTTTTATGGGGAAAAGGGGATAAACCTTTTGGGGGGAGTTTTATGAGAAAAAGGGAGATGCAGAAAGATCAGGATGAATCTTACATATACAAACTGACAAGGAGAGACGCTGTGATTGACACTGTATGTAATAAACACAACTGGTAAAGAGTCTAGACAGGCTTTCAGCGCATAAATTATATGCAACATGCTGGAGGGGACTTGCAGCAACCTATAATTTAAGATTCTACCTGAAATTTAAAAGAAAGACAGTGATATCCTCCCTGGCTCCTTCCCCAAGCAGATTCTGCTGATTTGCCTAACCAGACAAATCAGATAAACCCTGTGGTTTATTAATGCTTTTCAAGTTTATTTTCAATAGGTAAATTGAGAAAAACTATGGGTTTGAGGGGGTTTTGCCCCTTAACAGAAAGTGGGTAAGGGAGAAGAGCGTCTGTTTCCCCAAGTAACCTGTTCATCCTTCTTCGTTCTCACAGTGACCTATAAAACTGAGTTGTGCCCGGCACCATCACTGTGCTGGCCAGTGCACACTGGATGTCTGGTTTTTTCCCCTGAGAACAACACAAAAATAGTTTCCCACTGCATTGTTCCCAAGCATTTTTGCCTATACTATTAAAACACAAAGTTAACTCCTCCTGCCACAGCCCTTCTTCTCTGTAAACACTTCACACAAAGCACATCTGAATCCATCAGTTCAAGTCTGTCCAATTTCAGAAACATTTCAGAAGTGCACCACAGTATGAATGCAGCTCAGCCTGAACACAGGGAAGAGAACTGTGGAGGGATTACTAGAATCATATAAAGAAAACTCAAACTGTAAGAGCAAGAGATGCTTCCTCTGAAATCATTCCTCTTGGGTGTGAAGATAAATCATGAGGTTTTCACTTGACACAAAGCCATCAGATGTAACTCACCCATCTCACAACAAGCTACCTCTTTGAGCTTGCACATCTGTGATGCTCTAGCCATGGAAAGAAGTGGAAATTAAATACGTGCCTGCACAGCCTGGTCTTTGGGTGATTTACACCAAAAATTTTCCTTTTTGCCCCCCTTCTTTCCTTTCTCCTCTTCATAAGAGAAAACTTGGACAATTAAGGTGTTAGCAGACCCATCTAGAAATGGCTGAATTGCATCAGGAGGTTCTCTGATGGGGAAATACTGGCATGACAGTGAGTATTTAACAATGGGAAACAACAAACCTGAATCCCACTAAGAAAAGTTCGTATTTAAAGCAACATAATACTTTCCATCTCCTTATCTCAGTACTGATTTTCTTCTCAGCCAAAGCACTTAAAACACACACACTTCAACCACAACCAGCTTACAGGCTCAGAGTCACATGCTTGTCAACAGGTTCTGGTGAAAGATGACCCAATCCACCAGCAAAGGCTATTGGACCAGCAGCAAAATGGCCAGCTTGCTGTGAGTACTTCCATGTGAGCACATTGACCATGCAGGGCCAAAAGCAGCATTGAGTGTTTATCTTATTAACAAGTTTGTTTATCTTAAGTATGTCTGACATCCCCATCGTTCAACATCAGATGCTATCCTCCAGCTCTGGTCTCCTCCCCTCCTTCAGGCTTCCAGCAAAAATTAGACCTTGAATTAAGCTTCCAGTAAAATAATTACAGTTGGCAGGTATTTTTCAACAGTGATTTGGAAGCCAAGAAACCAAAGCAAAACAAAATAAAATAGAATCAAGCATTACTCAACTTTATTCAGAAACATCTTGTTCTGTAGATCAGGTATTTTCATTGGTGGATGATTTTGCTCTACCACTATTTCACATGCTTCATGAACTTCAAAAAAGCATTAGCTGGACAACTTACTAATTTTTCCTATGATAAAACAGGGAAAAAAGCATCTTATAGAATCACAGAATCATAAATAGTTTAACCTGAAAGGGACCTTAAAGATCATCCATTTTCAACCCCTCTGCCATAAGCAGGGACACCTTTCACTAGACCAAGTTGCTCAAAACCCCATCCAACCTGGCCTTGAACACTGCCAGGGGTGGAGCATTGTAAGTCCTTCAAAACAACAACAAAATGATGTCAGAGAGAAAAAAAAACCTGCTCAAAAACAGTGGACGCTTTTTGCGGGGAAAACAATGAAAACAAAAAGGAAAGCAAAAAAGTAACAACCTAACCCGTTTCCAAAGCACATCTTCCACTGTCCACCATGGGAAGAGGTCTGGCTTGGAATGCTTTCTTCATATCCACAATTTCAGGAGAAAAGGCATCCCGTCTCAGGTCTCCTGACCAAAAGACAGGCACTTGGGGCTGGACAGGAAAGTGTGGAATTTCCTTCCGACCTACTCAATCTTCTCCACAGCTCACAATAAGGATATAGCACAAGTTATTATTCACAGTTTCTACACAAAGTAGGATACACTTACTTAAATTCAAGTAATGTAAATTCTCAGTGACGCAACCCAAAATGATCTTCTCCATTTTTACTGGCAGGTATTTTATTAAAGAAAGCTCCCTTGTAATCATTTGGTAACCATTGAGTCATGTAAAGATAGCTTTCCCTTGCTAAAAACAGAACTTTTTTGCAAACCCAGAGGATACACTGTTCCTAATAAATAATTTCATAGCTTCCCATACATTTACCGTAATTCCCAATGGTTCATTTCTTCTTGTTAGAAAGTGTTTCTTTTTTAGGACATACTATATTATTTTGATACAGGTCAAACTGCAGTTGAATACAGCACTTCATCCTGATTTCTACCATGCTGCTTCTTAAAAAAAAAAAAAAAAAAGCCCTGCCTGTATCACTGCGCAGATCTTTAGGAAATCTGCATGGGGCCAGATCAGCATCAAAAGACAGAAGGGACACATGTTGAGTGGTTTACTTCCAAGTCTTTTGTCTAAATACTGTCCCTTCTTGCATATTACCCTTGGTATCTCACTGCTCTTTACTCCATCAGAGCATCCCATATTTCAGCTCCTCATTGCCTGGGGACCAGCACACAAAACTACCATGCTCACAGTGAACATGCCTAGAAGCAAGACCCCTGGGTGACATTTCTTTTAGTAAGGAATTGCAGTAACAGTTTCTTCTCACCCAGACATAGATGAGACGGTTTGGGGTTTTTTTCCAGTTGAAATGTGAATCCAGAAAACAGCAAAAACAATTATGTGGCAGCCCTGTCTCAGCTTCCTCAAATCTCTGATCAACAATGTCCTCAGCATTCACAAGATGCCCTCCTCCCCCCTCCAAACCATGGTGCTTTTGATTTTTGGGTTGACTCATTTGAAGACAAAGAGCCAAAGGACACAACTGGCTAATGCCAGGCGGAAGAGTCAAAAGTGCATTTGTGTTGACCACCCAGAACCTACACGAAAGCAGCACATACAACATCTGACACTGCAAGACAGTCCCCACCCAGATCCTCGGGACAGGCTCTGCAGCTCTGGAAAGGCAGTAAAGCAGTAATAGGCTTCCACATCCCACATTACATTCTGCCACATAATACGGTTATATTTTTCTAGCAATTCCATGGGGGACTACTATAGGGGGGAAAAAAAACACATTAAAAAAAAAATCACTCCAATTTGCACAATATCTGGGGAATGATAAAAGGAGAAAAATAGGGTTGAAGGAAAAAAGCAGCAGCTTCCACATGAAGAAGCACAACACACACGAGCCCAAGTCTTTCACTTTATTTCTAAGAAGCCTTCATTACCATCATCACTTTATTTTGCATGCAGATGATAGGCTAACAAGCCCTATAGATAACTTAGTCCATATATAGGCATTTGCTAGAACACTACTGCCAGCATCCAGTCAATACAATGGGCACTGTTTCTACCTTACTGCATTAAAAAATTGTAGAAAGAGGTCACAGAAAAAATTAGCATGAGAGAGAACTCCATTTTCAGAAATATTTCAAGTCAGTTCACTTCCAGTTTATTTTTCACCAGAAGCAAATGTCAGAAAGCCATTTCCTTCTGGCATTGCTAATTCAGCACTTGCTTTATTCCCACACTTTATCATTCCCCTTTCCTGTTTTTGTATTCATTGTTGCCTTCAAAAAAGGATGAGTAGGGACAGGAGGAAGACCAAGACAGGAGCCCTTGGCTTTCTGAACGGGTGCCTCAGGAAGCGAAGCATTTAACACACTGAAATGCTGACCTTTAATTTTCAGGTCAGTTAGCCAAAGATGTGATGTACAGAAAGGAAAAAGTAACATCCTAACAATCCCCAAGGTTTCAAAAAAAATAAACAATCTTGTCTGTCCGGAAAATCATTCTAACTGCTTCTTCCTCTGTCCATAGCTACTATTTCTTTCTCATCCCACACTCTTAAAAATACAGTATGTTTAACAAAAAGTGAGCAATATTTGATGACAAACATCTTTTGCCAGCATAACTCTCAAACTGCCCAAGGGCTTAAGATATTCAGATGCTTTAACTAATAATTGAACATGACACTGCATTTCACAGGTGGCTTCAAGACCTGTGTCATAGGTTTTTTCCCCACATATACATGGTGAAACGGATGGATCATTCTGGAGATGAATCACTACTGAAAACAACAGAAAAAAAACTCCCATGAAATGCTGTGGGCTTTGTGCTTAACATTCTCCAGCGCCTTTTTTTGAGTATTTGGCAAGTCTCTGGCAAATGCTCCTCCCACAGAAATCAAGTGACGATTTTGTCAGTGAAATAAATCTAGTATTGCTTATATATTCATTTCAATCTCCACTTACCTTATTCTGCTTGAAGTTTGCTCCCTCCCAAAGCTGTCAGAGGAGAAAGAAAAGCCACCAAGAGCAGAGCAACTGCTGATACTGAAAACACAATCAAGATGGGTTTCCAAAGCTCCAGACCACAGGAGATGCTCAAGCAGATTTGCTGCTGTAGCTGTTTCTGAACATCACCCTAGACAAAGTGCTTGAATGCATACAACACTTGAATGTTTAGATTGGCTTTCACTTCTAAAGGGTTAGGCAGCAACATCTTTCGACTAAAGGCCAACTGACACATATAAAAGGGGGCAAAGTAAAATTTAAGGGTAAGCGAGTCTTTGGTGCACAAGGCAAGGCAAAGCAAAAGCAGCCAGGAGAAACCAAACCTAAGGCCAGGACTTAGTGCTGTCATGGTCTATCTGCTTTATACCCGTCTGCTTCTCCAGATGTCTTTACATACTCATGCACACTTCCTTCAGAGCAGACACCACAATAATCACTGTGATTAAATTCAGTCTGCATATAAATCACTAATGAAGTCAGAACATGCAAAAGGTACCAAACCTGGAATCACAGGTATTGTCTCTGTCACCGACCTTAATCTCAGGGACATCAGGGGACTCTGGGTACTTATCTGGGCTGCTGGCCTGTGCTGCAATCTGCCCTGCTGTATCTTCCATATACACTGCTACTTATTTAAAAGCTATGATAAACATTATTACTAATGTTACAAATACACCTTCAGTTATCACGTATACGTTATGCAATGGACACTTATGCTTTTGATAAGAGTTACTTTACAGAAGTGTGTGCATTTATATTATTACTGATCTCACATCTGTACAGAGTATATAATTTCTTTTGCGTCAGCAGGTGCCATGACTAAGTAGCATTAAGAGTGAAATGGGTATCGCAGCAATCAATGTTTTGTGCAATTCATCTTACCCACAGGATTCTGCACGGTTCTGTGGTAATGGGTGAGCAGCAGAAACGGGTGGGAGCTGCAGACAGGTGTCTACAGCCACAGACCTGCATCTAAGTGGCGCACAGCAGATGGCCATCCACAGCTGACTTTGATACCCAAACACCATTTAGTATCACAACAAGGGATATGTAGTTGTTTCTGTAATGAAAAAATGAGTGTATACACACACGCACAGAAATAATCAGTGCTTCCCGTTCACTTAAAACAGCGCTCACATAAGAAGAACTTTTATTACAGGTGTTTTCGTAATACACTTGCATTTGTCTTTTGTATTTTCACTTGCATTTACTTCAAATGAATAAAAATACATACTACTTGGCTTATAAAACATTCACTTATAAAAAAAGCTGATGTGAACTTGTCTGAAAAACAGAAACACAGAAAAGAAACAGCAGAGCTGTAATCATGCACCCAACTCACACTTGCTCAACCACATACCCAGCACAAAGGCATGACTGAATCCACAAATCCTACATATAATTTTGTCATATAAACTGAAAGCAAACGTCAGTCAGGTCTAGTGGCTATTGAAACTGAGGACGGGGCTTTGAAGGATAGCATGCAGCAACAGGCTGCAGTACTCACACTCAAAGAACAGAGGCATTTCAGGTGGCTGGACATTACAAACCCTTTACGCTTAATGAGCTGCTGCCTAATCATTTCTGTAATTATATGCTGTCTTCAGCTAAGGGAGGAATCTGATGGAGAACAGAATACATCGTTAAATTACTATAAAAGTTAAATCTGGATTAAACCAAGTATTCTGATTGGCTATGCATAAGGTGAGGAGGCAGGAAACATGAAAAATGTACTTGCAGACTTTGGAGGAGAAAAGTGCAGTCTTAAAAAAAGCTACCAACTTTAAGTTCATTTTTTTACTGGCTTAAAAGAGACTAAAAATAAGGGGGTTTTAGTAAAACAAATCATTAAGCGTATAAACATGAAAATGAGTTTTCCTATTAAATAATATTCATACATCAATCACCAAGTAACAACATGCAAGCAGCAAGTGCACTGACATAATGCTCAAACTTTGCTATTTCAATTAGATAGTCCCTTAACAGATAATAATCCATCATTTCTTGGAGACTGCAAAAGTATCAGCACTTCTTTTAGCACTCATCTGAGAGGAAGACAAGAAAACACTGTAAAAGAAATTAAAGACAGGCAACCTCCCCCTTGCAACCCAACAGAACAGGTGTTCCTTTTTATGAACAAGGGAAATACTTTGCTATCACGCTGAACTCTTACTCTTTTGTCCCCATGTACTATGTAGAGGTGGTTTGCATTTTTATAACATTTCACATAGAGGAAACCAAAGGACAAGTAGCACAGCACACACAAAAAAAGTTCCACCTTTATCACCCTCTGCTTTTATATGTGTGGCAGAAGTAGGCCTTTTTCTAATTTTGACATCAAGCTTTCATTACATTCCTCTGCTTTCCAGAATTGTTGTTATCCAGTAAGCTCAACAGGGAAAGTACAGAAACAAAGAGGCAATTGCTCTCAGTCCCCCAAGCCATTCTATGCAGACCCCACAAGCCCAAACAGACTAAAGATAAGCTGACAATGCAGAATTATTCTCAACAACTACACTGGGCTGGACTACAGATCCATTTCATCCTGCATACAACAGAAACCAGAAGTGGAAATCTGGGAAAGGGTTCAAATACAGATCAAATAAACAGTGAAATCACCATGTAACACTCTCTCCTACCCCAGCTGAAGTACAGGGACAACTTTTTCCTCTTTGATTCAAGGTGTAAATGAGTTGTACTAAATGCAATGCATCAAGTCAACACTGGTCAACCATCATGGCCCTGGGTTGCCAATCAGGCTCGCCTGTGCATTTCCCTGTCCCCACTCAGCCTCAGTTGCTCATCTCTACCTTGTGAGCTTTGGGAAGCCAAGGTCCTCGCCGAAACTCACAAATGTGCTTCCCAGAATGACACCTGATCTCATCAGGAGTTTCCTTGTGCCAACATCACACAGTTAGTAGTGTGGCGAGGGCAATTTTAAGAAAAGTAAACTGAAATGGGAAATGGTGTTAGTGCTAGTGAAAGGAAGCTCCATAATAGAATCATTTTGACTTACAAGTAAAGTTAACCCAGGAGCCACCTTTAAGACGGGATTTTTCTGAGTTTAAGCTTTTATCACTATATATTTAGAGACTCTTTAAAATGTTAAGCCAATGCCAAAGACACCCATGACGCAACTTTATGTTGCCTAGGATTTCACATATACTACATAAACAAACTTCCCTACCCAAAACCAGCACTAATGCGCTCAGTCTTAGATACAAGGCCCTGCTGCAGCAGGCACAGTGCCTTACCTCCATTACATCTGCTGGCCTACAAGACAGTTCCTGTTCTTTGGTGTCCTGCCAGTTTTTCAGTCAAACACACTGTGTGCCAACACAAGTGGCAACAGGAAATCCCACAGAAATTCATGCTGTTTTGGGTTTTGCAGGTCTGCTGAGCAACACAAGATAGAAAGGGTGGTGGACACAAAACAGAAATGCAAGCAAGGCTCAATCCTCAATCAGTCCTACAAAGCACGTGTATTAGCAGGACCATTAACCTGTAAAAGCTACTGAAATCATGAAAGTCGAAGTATTCCCATAGCCAGTGTTTGCAGGGTCAGTCACTGCGCCCTCTTTCCCAACAGTATGTTAGTGCTACAATGAGCCTATGATTTTTTCCATCAAGCCCCATCCCAGGTTCAACAAGGGAAGGCTGATCCATAAAATTTTGTCCTCATCTTTGGCTGTCCCCAGAAGACATACTCCTGGATCAGCTATAGTTAAGGTACCATGATGAAATGGATTCTAACCAAATACTTTTTTTTTTTCTTGTTGCTTTGCCTTTTGAGCACTTGTCTATTTGTCTGTCTTATGTTTCTTGTATTGCCACCTCTAAAAGGAAAACAACATGAATCCCAGCATCCTGCATCGCAGCCTACAGAAAATGGCTCTGGCTCTGAGAATATACTCAAAGTTTTTACTCATAATACACACCATAAGAACAGGAGAAGGAAGCATTTGATCATTTCTGCCCCCTGAACCACACACCTTGAGATAATAATGCAAAGCACACGTGGCCTTACACAATTTCCTTTTCAACAGCAAGTGCCTTTTGGTTTTATTAGTCTCTGTTTCATTTTCTCCTGCTACTTTTCCAGCCTTGTGCCATCAGATGTTTAGCTCTTCACATTTCACCTCCAGCACTCTACCTTGCCACCTCCTTGGTCAACACATTTATGAACAGACATACTATTTCTGCTCTCCATACCATTTCTCTGCTTATTGATAACAGCTCTTGATGGCACTGACCCAGAAAAAAACATGCCCAGGCTCTGCTCCTGCCCCAAATGAAAAGAATTAGCCACCTCCACCTAGACAGCAGTGCTAAGAGAGAGCCCTTGCAATACATCATGATGGCCAGCATTACTGTGAACTTCTTTTTCAATATTATTCTTTAGCCCAACCTAAACCCAATTTGTCTGCAGGCTCCAGTCTATACAAGGTAGCCTGGGATTGTAGGAAAGGATTGGGGTGATGGGGAGTTGAAGCTGGGTGACAATCAAAAGTCAGATGTGCAGGGGAGGTGTAAACCTCCTAAAGAGGGCAATCAGAAAGCCGGAAAGACAAGTTTTCGGCTTTGTCTTTTCACACATCTATGATTATGGCTTTTAAAGCCACAAGAATCCTTCTACAGCATTCAACAGTATTAAAAAACATCATACCTCTAAACATTTAGAAGCTAAATCCTAGACTTGCTAAGCTCAACAACAAAATTCTCCATGACTTCAGCAGTACCCAGTTTTGACCCCAGGGTATAGAATGCAAACGCACATAGGAGCTAAACATAATCTGTGCTGACATTTACATAATTTCCCAATATGTAAACAAATCAATGTAGCCACAATATTTGATTGTACTTCTGTCTTCCATGACCAATGAGTCAGAATTGCTTGTGTATAGTTATTAGCAATATAAACCTGCAATCAATCAGCACTGTCTTCACCCTACAGAAGCAGGAAGAAAACAGCTACAAAAGCCATCAGGAAATAGCAATGGACACCCCAGCCCCAGGATTGAACTGGGAGCATTAGTACTTGTCATAGACAGCAACAGGATACTCTTCATAACTATGAACTTTAATATTTGAAAAGCAAATCTGTTATGAGAGCAGAATTAAGCTCCTAAAGTTCAAGTCGATCAAGGGATTTAAAAAAATCTAATAATCCAGATTTCAGTCTATTTAAAAATAAGTAAATAAATTTCAAAGCTGAGAAAAGCTACTTGTTTTTATTTTTCTGACAAAGCGGCACAGAACAAGATCAGAGTCCTATCACACTGCATGCCACAAAGATACCATCATGGCTACAAGGAATCTGAATGGGCAACTCCAGTCACAGCAGCCCCATAGGCTCTCACGAAAAAGAACTGTGGTCTCCCAGCTCCCTCCCTGGTATACCATTCACTACACTGTTTTTCCACTACACTATTTTTCTGCTATTCCAGCAATATCTGGAATCACATACATTTTTTCCTCCTTATCAAATGCTTAGAAGCTGATTATCTGGTGCGTGCTTGTTCTTTATATTGTTTCCCAATATTCCCTAAAACCTTCCTTGTGGGCACTCACTTCATCTCAGCCTTTCTGGTACAGATCTATCAGAAAGCAGCAAACAGTATAAAAACCAGGGGAATTACTAAAGACAGATGTACACAGCACCAAGGGTATACTCCTAAATTTCCAGGTAAGTACAACAAACACAGCACCTTAGACCACAGTAATTTCCATTAGTTTTAAACTTTGTCCTAGAGTACCTCTGGTGACTAACCAAATGCTTGAACCTACTAGACATGCTGGCTAATGACCTGGTAGGAATGATGAGCTAGAAACTGGTAAGCCAACTCGTAACCCCTACCACCAAAAGGCGTAATTCTTCAAGGACAAAAGTTAATTCCCCTCTTCTGTTTTCCATCTCTTCTTCAGCATTCAAATAGAGACGAAAAACCAGTCATGCAGTCTGATGATACAGAAAGGTCCCTGCATCTCCTCCAACACTGTTTTGCTCCCCTCAGCACTGAGACTAGATCAGCATTCTCAAAGACAGCACCTCAGCTCAGCTCAGTTTGCACTTGCAAGAGACCTTATGGATACCAACTGCAAAGGTTACATGCTACTTTTTTCTTTTAACACCCAACCAATTTCAAAGCAATAGAACCGTTTCAATACAAAATACAATTCAGGCACATTCATGAGGTGTCACAAGAGCTGGCAGCAGGTGAAGAGAAAGCATGTAAAATTAGGGAAGAAAGGAATGGGAAATCAAACATCTGAAAAAGCACAGAAGTCACAAACTTAATAAGAGAATCAGTCCACAAACAGGTCAGAGCAATTCACCAAGTATCAACCAGAGTGAAGCCATGAAGACTTCAGGGCTACCTTCATTCTTACTTGTAGCTTTAATTCCTGAGGATATTAAGTCACAACCAAAATCAAAAGTGGAGCTGACCTCACATGCTTGGAAAACCCACTGCAGATTTTTTTGGGATAGTTTCCTTGGCATGGTTAATTTACCTTTCATCCCACCTCTGCCTTTCACAAGCACTGCATTAAAACTCTCCTCCTGCTTGTTAGTGCTTGAGACTATGTCTCAGGAAGCACCTAACACTAATTATAGCCAACAGCAGCCTCTTATGTGCCTTTTCAAAGCATACGCTGATGCAAAAAAATGCCCAGAAAAGAGAGTTGTTTCTTCTGCATTTGGCTTAAGGCAAAAAATTACAGGAACAAGACAATTATCCTGCTTGTTTACCTAAAAAGATAAAGGATGTGATAACAAGAAATATCAAGCGGGTTCTTCATGTGCTTTCTCAGGATAGCAGTAGCTCTTGGCAAAGCAGAATGGAAAAGAAGGGAGGAGATACTGCTATTAGGATGCTATTCTCCATCACAATCTTTTGACATTGGTAGGATCATTCCTGTATCTGATATATAGTGCTTGACTTCAATATCAGATACTTAGACTGGTGGGTTTTGACACCTCAGGGTTCATTTTGGAGGGCAGGGAGCAGGGGAAATCCAGCAGTAGAACAACTACTTGTCTTACTCTCAATAATCGTAACAGGAGCAAAGAAACTCCTCATTGTGCACTGCAAGCCAACATAAACCCCCCAAAACAAGAGTCCTCGACCTGTCATGCTTAATGGACACTCTTGATGAACTTCACCTTCTTCTCTGTAGCCTCCTCTGGACTTGCACTGCTGCCCAACCTGTTCTGCCTACAAAGCAAGGCCAGGGCAGGGCCTGGAAGGGTTTGGACCTATTTTTCACCCAGCAGCAACAGCACTATGTGCTGATTCTGCCATATTTGCTATTGCTTCAACCTCAGTGCCCTCAGAAGACCAAAACCCACAGACTTTGCAGGGCCAATCTTCCCTGACTCAACAGGAACGCCTTCCAAATCTCAACGCTGGCATGCGTTGCGCGTCTATCTGCAAGAACAGGATCTTTGCTCGCAGCCTCACACAGGCCGCCTGGATGGCAGTCAAAGTACGGAGGAGGAAAGGCTACGCATTTGTTTACACCTTCCACAGCTGAAGGGTGGGAAGGGAGCTGGTAGGGACAAGCCGGCAAAGACAAGGCACACATCTTTAACTACCACTTTCGGAGTGGCTGAATCAGCGCCGGGTGGATGGCTATTTACTGCTGACACAGAACTGAGATAAATCACTACCTTTCTGAAGCAACAAGGAAGCTGCAGGGGTGACTGAGTCATCCTCCACCCTGACACCATTCCAGCAGCAGAGCCATGTACATCCCCCAGCTCTGGGCTGCGCCCATGGCCCAGAAATAGCTTTTAAGCCAAATCCTGCAGTCATCATTCAAAGCTGAAATGCTTTATATACACTCAGCAAGAATTCATGTATGTATTTGACACTGCTAAGAGTAACTACTGTGTAAATTATTCACTTAACAAAGGAGTCTAACTAAAAGAGTTACACGAAGTATGCTGTCTTTTCTGACCCACATAGAAGCTAATAATTTGCATTTTATGGAACCACTTTGCATAGACAACCAATCTTAATGGCCAACAACATGATATGCAAAAATTAATAACTGAAAAGCAGTCATCAGCACTGTTATTTGTGTTACAGGTAACTCACAAACCTCATTAAATTGTAGTAGCAAATTTCTAATGACCTTCTGAAAAGCTGTTCACTTTGAGAGTCTTTTTTGTAAGGCATAAGCTTGCAGAATGCCAAGCAATTGCAGAGGAAGTATGTGATGGGTACCCTGTGGGACAGGCCAGGCAAAAAAACACTGTCACAAAGATGTCACCCTGATTTTCCTTTGGCTGAAGAAGTGACTCTGACCTCATGAATGCCCCCTCCAGCTAGTCACTTGACCAGGCTTCTCTCACAAATTTCGGCCCTAATGCCAAATTAATCCTACTTCATCCAGTCCCCAGACTTCTAAGAAGCTCCAGCCTTTTTTCTTTCAAATAACTGGCTTTTAAACTATTTCTGTTGCAGCACCCAAACATTTGCTGTGGACAAAGAAAGGCTCAGAGACTAGCACAGTAGTGTAAAGGCAAACACAAACAAAAAAAAGGCAAACACAAACAAAAGACAAACCACAAAGCCTGGGACTTTCATAGTGTGGGGGAAATCAGGTCCCTTAAATCCCAGTGCAACTCAATGAAGAGTCAATTTTTTATAAAAATCCCCAAATAAATGTACAACTAAACATAGCTTCACAAGGCTAAGCATTCATTATTCTCCTAAATGGTGTTACTAAGCCTGAAGCCTCTTACTCTCCCTTTTTTTTAAATAAGGAAATAGTCTCACTCTTGCCAAAACATTAAAGATTCATAATGCTAGTAAAAGGAAAATCCACTTCTCAGAGTCAGGTCCTGTCGTTGGGGAAGAACAACAAACCCTATATTCTGAGCTGACAACTATCATGATCTGCCCATTAGTGTTGCGTCACTCTTCCCTGGTTTGTCACGCTGATGGAGTCTGTCTGTTTGTGTTGGGGATGACAGTCACTCCTCGCTGCTGACGTCTTTGCTCAGGGCTGTGCCGTGGTCTCCAGTACACAATCTGCTCCAGAACATGCAGACTGGCTGTTGCCATTTCAAAAGCTTTCCTGGCATATTTCTGTAGACTGAAACAGGAAGATTTGGGGCAGCCAGAGGCTGATTTTTCATCCTGCAGGAGTAATTTGCGCAGCTATTCCAAACAAAACATTTTCACTGTGATAGCAAAGGCAAACTCCCCCAAATTGAATTTGTATGCTGGTTAATTAGTATCCTCCGAGGCAACGCTCTAGACAAAGAAAGAAGTGCTGCCCTCCTCCCACAAGCATCAAGACTTTTTAATCTCAAAGATACACCTTATCTGACATGACCACAGCAGAACGGATACAGCTTCCTCTTTTTTAAAAAAAAAAAAAAACCCACAGGAAAACCAACATAAATTGTTGTTCACTGGGAGGTTTTGATTTTTATTTCAGTAGCAGTGCGCAGACACTTTTTAAATGATAGGCTCCTACACCTGAAAATTAGCTAGCAATTTAAAAACATAAGTTGTAAGAAAAAACAACTGTCTTTGACTTTTGTCTTTGAGTGATAAAATACCAGAGACAGTACTAGAAAACCCTGGTTAGCTTGCTTTCACCTGCTAATAAAACAAGTCCCTGAAGTACTTAAAGTTTCTTCTCTATGCATTTCTTTGGTAGATAAAGGGGAGAGCTGACAGATATGCTCCCCTGGATTCAGTCCAGCTTATTCAGCATCTTCAGTTTTGCTATTTCAGATTCCTGCAAAAATAGAGGCTCAGATGAGAAAGCTGCCCCTGTGGGCATTCACCAGACCACAGCTCCTGTGTGTGTATAATAAGCACAACTGCACCGGAAGAAAAGGAACAGTATCCTCTCCTTCAGCATCACATGGCTGACCACAATCAGCAGCCCAAACCACATCTTTAAACATCCTACTTCAGGGAACACTGCTGCTGAAGGTGGCTTCCTGGTGATGGAGTGCTGTGTAAATCCATCTGCAACAAAAGACCAAACTCCTGCACATTCTCTCAGTACATTTATTACACATCAGCTGCGTTCCTCTTAAGATGCAGCCCAGATGAGCAGGCCTGTAGACAAAATTAAGCAGCAGGATTCAATCTGCATATCGCCAGAACAGAGAAACATCTTAGTCATCCTTAAAAGCTGAAACTGAAATGGGCTTACAGCCTGTTAACAGCCCTTAAAAAGACAGCATTTGTTTCGTTTTACCAGCCGATCCTTCATTCAGACTGTTTTCTAGTAGAGATGTGCAAATATCCAATATTCATAACCTCACTGAATAGCAATTTAAAAGGAATTCTCCAAACAGAAAGGAAAACTTCCACAAACCCGTTTCCCCAGGAATGGCACAGCAACATCAGCACATCATCCTGAAACCTGCAAAGTTCACAGAAAATGCTGCTGCCAGAGTAAGAAAGAGGAGAGCAATCTGTTCCTTCCTCTGTGCCTTCCTGCTAAAACAAACTCACTGTCCAATATCCTAAATTGCGCAGGCTCCGCAAATCTAATTAGGCACGACTCTAAAATGCAAAGGTCTGTCTGCCAAACATGCATAATCACATTAAAGTTGTTTTCCTTTTATTAATAAAAACTTGGGATGGGATGAGATAAAAATCCTAAGGAGAAAAGTCTAAATGGTAAGTCCCTCCAAGTCACCGAATGAAGAGCTGTCTTTGTGTGGATAAACTCCTCTGTTGGGCAACTTGGGTAAACTTTTCCTTGTTTATTACAAAAGCACAAGTTCACCAAGGTACTTTTATGTCCTGATGTATGAAATTATTCCAGCTACATATCATCTTATGGAGTCAAAGGTGTGAAGCTATGGTATTTATCAATACGTTCAGGGCTAGAATTTTGGTTAGCAACAACATAGTCAAGGCCTCAATGCCCAACACACTTTTGGGGAAATGCCTACCTGTATATATAGATCCTGGATTTTTTTTCCTATATTATACCTATTTCATTTGAACTTGCTTCTTATCTTTTTCACTTCATGGATAAAGTCTATTACTTTCTCCTAGAGGTACACAGACAGAAGAAAACCAAACTGAGGCCACTTCAATAGTAAGAGGAAAGAGTCTGATGTAACCCTGATGCTTTCATACATGTTCAGTGGTTTGGAGCTGGGTTTTTTCTATTACCAATAGCACTCCACTCAAAAATGGGGCCTCAGTTTTACTAAGCATATGCCACACATTAAGAGATTAATCTCTGCAAACAATTCAGACAGACAGAGCTCTGTAAGAGGAATCAATGGCTTTCCCTGATGCAGGTAACAAATTAAGCGCTCATAATGGTTTAAAAACCTATTTCTCCAAACCTCCAATCCTGGGCCCTGCCTTAAAGCTATTCATGACTGGACCGATACTCCAGTTAAACCATGTGGCATTGGCATCTTTTTACTCCAGAATTACCTTCCTTAGGAGCAAGTGACAGCATATATGCTGTTGGATTAATACTCTGTGGGAGATCTAATCCATATGTATATACTGTTGTTGTATATAGCATCATTATGTGTGTCTATTTTTAAAACAAACAGAAAATACTTGTCTGGTCAATCCCACCTATAAACGAGTAAGCTGAAATTCCATCCACTTTAATCATGGTTTAAAGGCTTGAGAGTGGAATAACAGTAGAAATTACAAGATGAAGATTTTCTGTTTGCTTTAAAAACATGGACATCTTCCCCATTTTTATCAGAAGCTGCCATAATAAGAAATAAATTACCAACCTTCAGAGGGATTCTTTTAATGCCTCAAACATAACTGCCATTGCCACCAACACCAAAGCCTAGTATAACAAACTGTAAACCAGATGGTTCCTGTAACCCAGACAGACTCCACACACCAGTACAAAAGCAAATACTGTAAGTCAATTCACAGTCAAAAGATCCTGCTTCCCTACCACACGAAGGAAAAGTGGAATTTAGAACACAACTTTTTAACACCCGCCTATTTCTGAAACAGTCCAGGATGGCGTGTTGAAAGCTAACCTAAAGAACAATTCAGGGGACAAGTCATTGCTTTTACTGCATTATGCTGCGCTGACTGGAGTCTGTATTTCTTAACTGCATGCTCTTTAATACAATTTTTAAATTCTGTTACCTGCATCCTTTCACATTCCCTAAAATGCTGCACCACATACCTTGCAAAGGATTACTTTGGTAAGAACTTCAAGCAACAGTGCTGAAGTCACCCCATGGCACACAGCAACTCTTGTCTGACTCGTTCTGAATCAAGACTCACTGCAATCTGCATGCACAATGTGTTCTGCTTGTATGTATGGCTTTTGCTTTACTCATTAAACTTTATCTCAACCCACAAGTTTTCTCACTTTTACTCTTCTGATTCTCTCCTCCACCACGGGGGGAGCAAGCAAGCAGCTGCCTGCTTTGCTGCCAGCCAGGGCTAAACCATGACACAGTCTCAACAGAACTGCCAGACCAAAGAGGAATGACTGCTGGACTGGTTTACCAGGAGAAGCGTAGCTCTGTAGTTTCAGTTTTCCTATGTATCTGTAAGTAGCTCCATCAGAATAGATACTGAGCTAGACAGATCTCTAGTCTGAGCAAGAATAACTGCTCTTATTCAGTACATAAAATTGAAGACAAGAAGATACCAACCTGTTAATAAATCAGAGCTGAAGTAGACTAGCATCAGTAAAAGAAATAGCCTTAAAATTACTGACTGCATATCACATTCCACACCACCCCATCTCTGACCATCCTACAATACAGCCTTCACAATATTACTTATTCCCAAAAGTACCTCCTTAGATTCCAGTTTACCCTAAGTGTGCTTGTGTACATTTAGTCCTAAATACGTTATATAGCATGAAGATCAGCCAGTAGCATTGTGATAAACATTTGCAAGTGCATATAAAATCCCTTTGCAACTAGATGCCTGCTTGCATAGTATTAAACAAAGCAAGGAAATAATAATTTAAAAAACCCCAACCTTTCCAGTGTATTTTTAAATGCATATCCAAAACTTAGTCCTGTTCCATCATCTTCCTGAAGGATGAAAGAGCAGCATCCTCGAGGGTATCATACCTTTTCCTGAACAGAACAAGAGGAAGGCTGGAAGGGTTCAAGCTTCACGCCAATACAAAGGCCTCTAGAAAACTGACTGCCAGGAGTCAATTATTCCTCCTTTCCCCCAAACACTTGACATCATAACATACTAAAATAATAGTGGGCATATTTCATGCTGCAGTATTTTTAGAGCATGGTCCACTTAGAGAACCAAAGCCCACACGAGATCACTGCATGGCAACTGCAGACAAGGGTCTGAGTGAGGAGCTGCATGCACAGACGCAGAGAAGTACCTGCTGTAAAGCCAATAAACACCTCCCTCTCCTCCATGCGCTCCAGCTACTTCCCCCACATCCCAGGTTTCCACCATCCCCTTCCTATATTGCCCCTTGACTCTTCTGGCAGGGTCTCCCTTCTGATACACCAGTAATGCCTGTACTGTCTGCTCCTGCACTGACCTTTGCTGTGCAGAATGCACCTTATTGCCTCCTCTCTGAGCACATTCAGGGAGACAAGCCTTAAAAATCTCTCCTGCAGCAATGCTGCTTTCACAACAAGAAGGAATAGTCAACTAATAATAGATTGGTTGAGGGGCTGCCAGCTTCAGCCAACATGTCTGGAATTATATTTTTTTTCATTTAAAAGCTTCCAGTTGAGCACTGGTCATCTTCCTAGAGCCAACACCTGCACTGCAATTAGCACAGAGCCTGCACAGCACCCTAGGCATGATCGGGTTGTGCACAAAGACGTTTGCTGAGGCCTTTGCTTGTCAACTAAATGAAGCTGAAAGTAAGTTTGCCCATGCACGCAAGGCAGCACCTAACACAACGCAGAAGCTCCTGGAGTACAGACAGTCAATAGTAAGTACATTTTAATCCCGGTTAGTTTATCAAAAACTCATTTATTACATTGCTGTATCCACTCACTGTGGTTTTTGTCCAATATTTGCAATATGCTAACTGCAGCATATCTCTCCGTTGCAAACAGTTGCCCTAATCTAAGATGTTATATATATCATTTGTTCACCCAAAGTTGAATGATCATTTCAACCTTTGTTAATCTGATTGCGTAACAAACTACAGCAGCCTTAAATAACCAAGCTGCTCTCTCCAGCAGAGATTAGTTGAAGTCACTCATTTCAGCACCCCGGTTCTTTTCAAAAAGAAAATGAAACAGATATTGGAAAAAGAAGAAAATAAAACCACCTGGCCACTGTCTTCACAGCTGTCTACCATACATATCACAGAATATCACAGCGTGCGGATGCAATGTAGTAACTTCACACCTGGTACAGGCTGCGAGCACAAGGTGAAGCAAAATGTTTTCAACTGCTGAACAATATTGCGCAATTAAAGCACATTCTGCTAGATCTTATTCACAGCTCCAGCACAGGCTCTTATGCAAACTATACAGCATGGATTTTCAAAACAAGTAATTGCACGTACATAAACTAAGGGTGTAATTTACATGGCAGATCCCATAAAAGCTTATCTACCGCATGACGTCACACCCGTAAATTACAACTTAAAGTACCAGAGCCAACCTACTGTTGTCCTCCCACCCCAAAATGAACAAACATAATTAATATCAAACAGTGCTCATCCATGCCTCCACTTCTTGGAAATAAACACACATGAAGTACCTCCTAAGACAGAGTAGTATTTAAAGATTCTTCATACAATAAGAAAATTAATAATTATTATTATATTGCATCATCACAAAGTATTAAACAAATCAAGCTGCCTCATCATACAACGCTTAAGATAATAAAAGGTTAAACAACATCAAGCAATACTGGTGCACTCCACTTGTATCAAAGGGCAAATACCTCCAGTCCCCATACATGGTAGGTCTTCAGAAACATATAGCCTTATGGCTATCACCAAACAGCAAGTTAGAAAAGCAAAATCAAAACACACGTATTTCTTTGAACAGACTCAGGACCAGAATTTTTCCAATTGAAATCCAAACAACCTGGCCATGAGGAATGTGAAGGGCAGGCAAATGGTAAACTGAGTAAGGGGAGGAACATGTTTTGGCATCTCTCAATTTTAGTTCACCAATCCATGATCAGCTCATGAGAAATCAAAAGGCAGTATTGGGAGCTAATATGAAACCGCCTATTGATTGCAGCTGGCTTTCTACAGCACGCAACAAGATTAATTCTCTTGACTGATACCCATGGTGACAGCCTCATCATAGAAGTCATAGACAAGACAGGAATCAGCAAATGACTCTCTAACCAACACATATCTGAGTACCTTTGTAAGGGAAAGCAATCTAAGTATCTCTGCTCCAGACACAAATCTGCTCCTCCAAGTCCACAGATAGTCATCCACAAATCTATCATCCCAGTGCTTCTACAATCTGCTTGTGTCGGGGTCCTACGCACACAGCAGGCCCTACACCAGAGAAGAAAGAGGCTTCACTGAGTCTGTCCACCCCAGCTCGGTCTGTGCCATCTCTATCACGCTCAGCCCGCACCAAATTCACCATTTCTGCATGTTATTGCGAATCTGACATCACATCAGTCCAAGCACAGTCTGACATCTACAGTTAACTCGGTGATGGTGTAAGTGCCGCCTAGCTTACAGACATTTGGTGTTGCAATACGCTTGCTGCTGAACCCTTGAAAGCGAAGATACATATACACATAAAATCTGCTACAGAAAGCCTCGCAGTGACTTGTTCCTTCTCCATGAGGCCGGCAGAACCGCAGCTAGCTACGTCCCTCCTGCGAGAGGAGGGAAATGCAGCAAGAGACCCCCCTGACTCACTCCACTTCTGATCCGCTGCCACGCCAGCACCCCCAAAACAAACAGATGCCGTTCAAACCTCAGGCTGCCTTCCCGGATGGGAAAACCTTGTCCATCCTGCAGCCATTTCGCCTCCAAGCTGAGAGCCCCCCGTTCCCCCTCCAGCCCTGGGGTCTGGCAGCAGTTGGCGAACTGCAGAAGAACGCACCCGCCTCCCGTACAAAGCCCCGCGGGGTCATGAATAAAACATCGCCCGGAGCAGGAGAAGGGGGGTAAGGGGGGCGTCTGAATACAGAGAAATAAGGGAATAAAAAGGCTGCGCTGCGGCCGGGGGACGCGGTGGCGGGGACGGCACCACAGAAGGGACCCCCAGACACACATGCCGACCCCGACCCCGGCCCAGAACGGGGGCGTCGCCCGACTCCGACCCGCCCGCCACCAGCCAAGGCCCGGGCTTCCGTCGGGGAAGCGGCGGCCTCTGGCCCCCCGCCCGCGGCTGCAGGCCCCCCTCCGCGCCGCCCACCCCCGGCGTCACCCGGGGGACACTCACCTCAGGGGCCGCCGCTCGGAGCGTCTCCTCCAAGGCGGAAAGCCGCCGGCAGGCGCCGGGCGCGGCTGGGGGCCCGGGCTGGAGAGAACGAGGAGGCGCAGGAGACCGGGCGGCTGCAAGTAATTGTAAGAGCGCGGCGGCGGCGGTAGCCGGGCGCGGAGCGGCCTCTCCGGGGAGCCGGGGCGGGCCGAGGCGGGGAAGGGGCGGTGCGCAGCGGAGAGGGGGCGCGCCCTGCCGTCACGGCGGGGAGAGGCCGCGGAGGAGGAGTCCCCGCGCAGCGCCCCCCGTCCCCAGCTCGAGGCTGGGGTCGAGTACCCGAGGCTGGAGCCGAGTACCCGGGGCTGCGAGCGGCAGGAGCGGCGTTACATCAGGCGGAGGCTGGTGCTGGGATCCCCTTCCCGACCGCTGCCTCACTCCAGCCTGCCTTTCCTCCCCGGCTGAAGGAGCTCAGAGACCCTCTGTCACTCTCGGTCTGGGTGCCCGTGGGAGGCAGAGGGGCTGTCGCGGAGGATGGGGACCCATGCCTGTTTTGGCAGGGCAGGTGCAGAATTGGTTGGGATGCTGAAGAAGACGTTTAAAAATAAAAGTATGACGTTAATTAAAATGGTCTCATAACAGTCCACGAAGCGGTTGTAAATTAGCGTTAAATCTGTGCCCTTTCAAATGCTTTGTTTCGAACACAACTAACAGGCAATGATAACATGTCATTTTTATAGTTATTTTGGAAGTCCTTTAAAAAAATTTCCCACTAGACAATTTGTCCTTCCCACTGACTATTGGGAATGAAGTCGCAGTGATTATGAGCCCTGTGCTTTTTAATTACTTGACAGAAATCTTGTTTACATGCAGGGGTGGAAAAAGTGCAGGGATAGGACTTTTTCATGTCAAGCTGTCATTAATACATTGCCTGGTTTTAAGTGCAGTACTTGTGTGAGCGGTTCAGTACCCTGAAAGGACGACAGTGAGCAGCACAAGGACACTCCCTCTTCTAGAAATCTGTACCCATCCCAGCGGGTGGTCTGGCCTCTCCTGAGGAAAGTAGAAAGGCTCAGCACCTTCGAGCATCCACAGTACCTCATGGCAGGAGTCTGAGTGTATTGAAGTGGGAAATTACCAGGCATCTAGGCAAAGTCAGACATGCAACAATACAGACCCCTGTGCGATTGGTGTCCTCCCGCTCAGCAATGGGACAGCAGAGCAGTTCACCTATCATGGAGAGGTTTTTTTTTTCCCCAAGAATGCAGTGTCTGTCAGCTTTCTTGCAGCATGCACCCAAATTTCTGCAGGTAAATCTGTGGGTTTGTATTCACATAGGCATAGTTTTTCATTAAAATGACCATGGACTAAAAAAAAAAAAAAGGAGGCTGAGGTGAAGCTTATTTGAAGATCCGGTTATAAAAGCTTTCTCACATTTCTTCTGCCAGGAAGTGCTACCATGTGAACTAGAGAGATTCTAGCAAGCCTACAGTCTTTTCATCACTTACAGTTTTAGTATCTTTCAATAATCCAGACAGATATGTTTTCATCTAAGGACATTTTTCCTTAACCATCAGGAAAATGTTAAAATAAATAAAATAAATAACAGTTTGTTTGCCAAATCTTTGGTGAGATCCTATTTGCAATCATTTCTACCTTCATCCTTCTAGCAATCTAATTATTTTCCTCTGCATTCACTACCAGAAAGGTAGACATAAACAACATCAAGAGATTCCAAAAGACGAAATATATTCAACTAGAGGGTGACAACTTTGAAGTGAGCCAACTTTGTTTTTCACCCTTTTCGCCGCAGAGAGCCTGACAGTGTTTCCAGACACATGGAGCTTTTACAGTGAAAAAGATATGATTGCTATGCCACTATAAGCTGTGCTTCCAATGAAAATGACCATGAAAGAGCAGCATAAAGGAAACATATTTTGTTTAGCGTCCCCATACAAACCTCCTTGAAGTTTTCATTGTGATGTGTGCAGCTAGTCAACATTCATAATTTACATGTAAATCCACTTCCTTTGCACAAATTTGTCAATCAAGTCTTTGTCTACCACTCTCAGATAGTCAAAGATACGCCTAAAAGCAGAAAATAGTTACTTCCTTTATTTCTTACGTTTGTTTCACTCATTTTTGAGATGGGACATTGCATACTGGAGAGTTAGTTTTAGAAGCTGGAAGATGATAAATAGTGGAAACAATTTCTGATATCCAAAAGATATTTTGTATTAAGTGTAGGCTACATCAACAAAGCCTCATGCTCTGTCCCTGCCTAGTGGTGCCTGAACCAGGTATTAGTTCATTACCCCAAGAATAAATTATGGTTTTAATAT
Source organism: Psittacula echo (assembly GCF_963264785.1). Classification (NCBI taxonomy): domain Eukaryota; kingdom Metazoa; phylum Chordata; class Aves; order Psittaciformes; family Psittacidae; genus Psittacula; species Psittacula echo. The sequence goes on along the minus strand of NC_137740.1, from coordinate 25,469,265 downwards.
CAAAACCAGGGGCTGGTGGTTGTTCCTGCAAGAAGATGACAACTTTCACCCTGACTTTTTTGTACAGTACAAAAGAAATCAGCTTTCCTGATTCAGTTCTGCTACTGTGGGAACTAAACTGACTTGGATCTGGGGGAGCCACGGGCTAAAGAATTACTAGAGACAAATATTTGCAAACACAACATTCTTATTATAAAAAAAAAAACCCAAAAACACACAAGCTGCTCATAATTCTCAGAAAGGAGAAGGATGAGGATAGAAATTAGTTTTGAGAGAGTCGGTGGCTCCAGAGGTTGAACTTGGTCATCTTTTGAAAGAAGCTCCACCTTTGGGCCAGATTCTGTCACACTAGATTTTGGGACCCTTTCTTCTCCAAGACAATTGCTTGTGTGCCACCAAAACTTATCATCGGAGAGCCCTCTCTGGCATCAGTGGGAGGTTCCATGTTGACCCCAACACAGCAATGCACTAGACAGAGCAGAGTGAGTGATGTGCACAATTCATTTCCAACAATGCCAGCAGGCTTTAAAGCTGGTGAGTTGATGTCTCAAAGTCAGAAATTTTGTACTAAGAGAGGTTATTTGTTGGCTTGATCTATGCGTTGTTTCTATCCTGATGAATCCATTTGATTACAGCATGATTTTTACCCAGGATGACATAGATTATTTCCAATATGAATGCAGTTGTAGTGGGAATATGGACTTGTTTTCTGCTGCTTGTACTCACACTATATTGTGAAAGAGCACTTACATTCACAGAAGAGCATTTTCAGTACAATAACTATATAGGGATTGTTAAAAGTGTTACAGCTGGTGCATGTGCAGAACAAGCCTTGATGTGAAATGTGAAAGGGAACTCTGGAAACAGGAAGCCTCTTAAGAGTGCAGTTAAGACAGTGGTGTAGAAATATCAGTTTGTCCCATTTATGAAGAAAAAAAAAAAAAGTTATTTGGCTTTTATCAGATTCCTGCAGTGAAATTGGTGTGTGTGCCATGTATGTTGTCAAAGTTATGTCAATACGGCGATGCTGTAGGGATCTGTTTTCTTTTCTCCTAAAAATGAGAACACAGTTCACTCATCTGTGCCAAAGGTGTACATGGCATACCTGCATCCTACTTGTTACTCGTAAAAATTAAACCTTTCTTTTAATCATGTTACAACTTTCTGCTTCAAAACCTGAAAATTGTTGCAAATATCAAAGTTATTTGATTTTCTTAAAGGTACTGGTGATTTCCTGATACTTTAAAAAAGTTCTACATTTCTGCAGTGGGAGAAATTAGAGAAGTCAGGCTCAGCTTATAGATATATAGGTGGAATTGCTGCACATTTTTCCAAATTAACATGAGTTCAGGAGAAAAACTAAAATGCTCTACAAACTAGTGCCACAAACTGTTTAAAGATTCTGATTGATTTGTGTCCTCTAGACCCTGCCTGCGAGATGCTAATCTAAACTCCACAATGACAAATTAATTTTCCTTTTAAGAATATTATTTCCAAAACATTGAACTATTTAAAGGTCTCTGTAAACATAATCTCTCAGGTTGGAAAATACTGTCACTGTGAAAGGACTCTGTCAGCCAGGGTGATGAAGCCATTCCTCCATCTCCAAGGACTGGAGGAGAATCACAGTGAGGCTCATGTGGACCAGACAGCTGGTGCTGCTGGATAATGAAGAGAGGGCACAGAAAGACACAAGCTCTGTAGATTCAGTTTCTGATTCTCCATGCCCTGAAAAATGTGAAGATGTCACATATCAAAAATTTTTACAAGATAGCAAATTTGCTGAGGTGGGTTTGGTGCTGTAAATCAGCAAGCTGCTCTTTGAGCTGTTCTGCTGCTTGACAAGTGAGGCAGGAACAGATGTGTGAACTTCCCAGCTCCTTTTTAATGGTGCATTAACATCAAAGTATAGCTTTACATATTTAAATGATTACAAGTTAGTGGATGCTTGTTTTGTACACTCTGGCCCTGCTCTTTACATTCACTATCATTATTAAAATGGAAATGGTGTTAAGCTGCAATAAAGAAAAAGATTCTTGGCTACTAGAGAATGCATTTTAACTAATAAATAATTACCTTAAAATAAATAATGCCCTTGGAAACATGAACTGCTCTCATTCACCTCACTGAGCAGTACTCCTATTTGGAGGGCATAAAGGATTCTGAAATATTTAAAAAGAGTCAGAGATTAATTTGCACTACTTAAAGCTGCATAATTCTCCTCAATTTTGTTTTTCACATTTTTGGCATCACAAAATAGGGTCTACGTTAAAAACCTGGGACAGAAAGCAAATCCAGCTGTAGGACAAACCTATAGGTATGCCTGGGAATTTTCAGACAGTCTTTACTGATTTCAGTTTATTTATTTATTCTTTAGATTCAGTTATTCTCTTTATACCTGAGCTTGCAATTATACAAGATAAGACAAAATAGGTAGATAAGCCTTCAGATAAGCCAGACACATTTTGGATGCTATATAAACAAGAATAAAGTATCTCTGTCAGAGCATCCAATTCTGAGAGCCTAATTCCAGATTAATGACGTAGCAAAGCTGTCTAATACTTTCAGGCAAAGGCACAGAGAGTAAAGAATAAGTGGGCACTTTTCATTTTTAGTTGTTCAACATTTGGATGCAGCACAGATAGTGATAAAGTTGAGTTTCTTAGCCTAAAATATATTTTGTGCTGGGACTGGAGTTGTAGGCCATGTGTCCATAATATAAGATAAACCAAGCAAGATCAACTTGATTTGTGTGTCTGAAGGCACAGTTTATCAGAAATCCTGACCATTTGCTACACTAATTCTCTAACAAGGCAATGTGTGATCTGAAAACACAGGAAATTAGTGACAAGCGATGACTGCCTACTATGGTCTTGTTTGGGTCACCAGCAAAAGATCCCTCTGACTTTCATGGTGTAGAATTGGATCCATAGTAATGAAGGGGATTTTTCACGTATTGTAATGCAACAGAAAAAAACAAAACAAAACAAAACAACCAACCAAAAACCCACCAAAAAAAAAAAAAAGCCACCAAAACAAACCAACAAAAACACAAAACCAAACAACCAAGTAAACCGAAACCAAACCACATTCCCAGTTCATAACTAGTCGAAGGATTGCTTCAAACAGTAAAAGCTGTCATAGGTGAAATCATCATTTGTGTTCATTCAAGCTATTTATCAGCACAGAAGCTAGGGACTTTGCACCATGTGCAAAGTTAAACCTGAACACAGCTTTTATTCAATCAACGTCTCAGCTCTCAACATCTCAGATGAGCAAACAATGATTCAGTAATTAGCTTAAAGCAGAAAGTGGGCATGAGAAGCAAAGCTGCAAGCCTTGGCTAAGAGGCCGTGTTTTAACTGCTAGCACAACTCTGTCCTTTTCATGCACTGGAAGTGGGCATTAAAAATAAATATATAAATGGATTTGTCAGCGTCACTTTTCACACCAGAAAAGAGAATACTGCTTTCACACCATTGACTTTTGAATACTGTTGTCCATATGGGATTGGAGGTCTCATTCACTGTTATTCATTGTATGTTATTGCCTTTTAATTTCCAAGTTGAGGAAATAAAGAAAATACATTCTGTGTAATTATGCTGCTATTATTGCAGAGAACTTAATTGCATTCAAAACAAGGCAAAGTTATGATTCCCTTAGAAATTGTAACTTGGTCCAAAACACTTTTGGAGCAATTGTTGCTACACAGCTTTAAAGAAAACATTAAACTGACAGAAAGTGTGCATTATAGTTGATAAGGGAACTATTATGTTGAATTTCACAACTTGGATGGGTATGTGATTAATCACAAATGTATTTTTATTGTAATTTTTATATATAGATTATGATACAGAGCTATACGCTAGGATTTTTCTGCCTTATCCTAGGCATCTCAGGGTTAGATATCCATGCTACAGCTAGTCATCCATGGCTCCTTTTGAAGTCAGTGGAGAGAAGTGAGGACCTCCAAAGGCTGATTTATATTAAGATAAAATGAATGACCTCCCAGAGGCTTATGTTTTGCTGGGATAACTAACACAAGCACAGGCAGCTAGGTTATGATGTCTAAACAATGTGAGGTGTATTCATCCTCAGGGGGCAATTCAATAGTCTTTAGGAAGGCAATCATTCCACCATCGTTTGGGGGAGCTTTCCCCCAATAAACATGTAAGAAGTTTTGCCTTTCTTGCTTGCTTGCTTTGTTAGTCTCTATTTGCCCACCCTCCTCTGGAACAGTCACTGTTCAACCTGGATAAGTGGAAATGCTACCACTTCAGCACTAATTATTGAAAAGCATTTTCGGTTCATTATCAAAACGAACTCACTTGCTCCCTAGGCTGTTCAAAAGTTTCTTTCTTGGAGGAAGAAGAAAAAAAAGTTAGTAAAAAGAAGGATGTTCCTTCCAAAAAGGAAGGGGAAATATTGCCAGCAGTCTTGTCTTAATTATCTCTGTAGCTTAGAGACAGAGAGAGGAATTGGGATAGCAATAGGAAGAATTAAAAGGTAGGTACCTGGAACTACACTTTGAAAAAATCGACAAGAAAATTTTAATAAAAACTTACAATGATTAAAAAATTGAAAAATCACTTAAGAGTTCACTCTATATAAGTTTAGTTTGGTTTGAGGCCAAATCAGAATTAGTGTTTCCATTGAACTGTGCAAAAAGATGACACATAGTTTGACTGTTATTTATGCATGTTTAAGCAGAATAAAAAAATGGGCTTACCATCATTTGGAGCTAATGTCCACATAATGGGGACTATTTTGGATCTGGAAATTCAGTTTCAATGTCCAGCTCAAAAATTTATACATCCCAGGGAAAGGTGATGGTGGGGCTCATCTTTGCTTAAAAATGGCATGGAAGCATTCTGGCCACCTTCAAACCAGTGAAGGACAGTACCCAGAAGTAGTTCTTTGTTACTTGTTTTCACAAAATTCAATTATATTCCTTTTTTTTTTTTTTTTTTTTAAGTCTAAAGACTTCACCCCTCTCTGAAGCGAGGTGATTGCCCATTCTTCTCACCAGCTCCTTCTGACGCTGAACAACAGGGACAGGTGACGGGAAAATCAAGTTATGTCCACAGGCTAATGTGGGAAAGGATGAATATCTTGCCCAGTCTCCCCTGACTTTTTTGTATAACCTGTCTCTGAAGGAAGGACTGTGCAGAAGATTTGTTGATGTCCCTCATTCTCATGCAGGATGCAAAAGAATGTGGTAGGGTGCCCCATCTCCTGCCCTCCACCATCATAAAACAATTTCAAATTTGGATCTCTGCAAGGAGGAGAGATGAAAGCCTGCCTGTGGGTGAACTTGTATTTTCTGTAGCAAAAAGACTGTGTATACCCAGATTATCTGTCCCCAGTGGCCATGGGGAATGGAAGGGAATCTGACCTTAGGCCTTGTATAGTCGACATTACTGTAGTTTTGCAAAACCAGCTGAGAGTCACTGACAACTTCCTTAAATTGCTGAGACAATGCAGAGGCAGGAGTCAGGCACATGACTGTGTGAAGCATGTGGATTGAATATTGTCCCAGGTGGTCAAGCTAAATACAGAGATAATGCAGCCTTTTCCAGGTGGGGAATAAAGATGAAAGTCTTACTAATAGCGATACAAGAGAAGAAAGGAAATCTGCAGCCTTTATGCATCAGTTCCAACAACATCTGCAACCTGCTGCTGGTGGGTTGGGGTGTTTCAGGCTTCAAAAACTACAGAGGCATCTCCCCTAAAATGAGTACTGGCCTGGGAGTCTGAAGAAACTATAAGCCAAACTAAATATTAACCTAACTCAAAGCATTGTAGCAGTGGAAATTTTTGTGATGTGCAATGCGTGAAATTTTGCAAACATCTGTTAGTGAGTTTGTTGTTTGTTTTGTGCCTTTTTATATATGTGCTCTTCGGAGAAGGGAAAGAACTGCCAGTCTCTGAAGTTCACTGTAACTCAGAGGTCCAGATGTGATGCTAAAGAAAAGTTGGATTGAGCCAGAGTGAAAGAAAAGGCTTTAAAGATATTTAAGCAAGCTTCTATTAATGTTCAAAGGTGGAGCATTTCATGTGAAGTTTAGCAAAACTTGCTTTTTATCATCTATGCAATGATAAAGGGAGATTTCCCAACTTTGCACAGCTACAATAAAAGAAATACAAAGTGTTATTTTCTCCGTCAGTTGCTGTGGAGCTATACTCTCCCCCCATGAGCTGCTGTCAGCAGTTCAAAAGTGTGGAGCAAACCTAAACCTCCAGTTCGTGCTATTAGTGACTTGTACTGTTGACCAAAAAGGGAAAAGCAGCTCTCAGTACCCAGTGTCCACTCAGCAAAGCCTTTCAAAAATGAAAGAACATTGTGCCATCAGCTTTGTTTGAAACCTTTCTCATGGTCCCTGCACATCTCTGTAACTCCTTTCCTAAAATAGGTTTGAGTGGTCTTAAAAATCTGATTAAATCTGAAATTTAAAGGTTGGCTGAAAATAGCATGGCTCAAGGTATCTGTCAGCAGTGGGCCTTGGTGGTCGCTTGGCCATGGTGTTGTGTGGTCTGAATGGATGTCACTGTGTCTTCAGATGTCTTCTTCATGCTGATCTAACCTGCAGCAGGCTTTGAGGTGTCTCAATGAGCAGGACCAGATACTTTATTAGCTCATTTACTGTGGTGAGGGTGGAGGAAAAGGGCTGACCTACTTGTACTCTTTAGCAGACATCAACACTTGTGACTTTAGATGCAGGTGGAGCAGTTAAATGAACAAAAACCCAGTAACTAAGAGACTGAGCAGATCCCAGTTATCAAGAAGCAAAGGATAAGTGTTTTTCTGTTTCAATGAGGACCAAATCAGGCTCCTAAATGTCATAACACACATCCCGATGACTGGGGAACAAGACTACTTGACTCATCCCTGCAGTCACCTGTGCTCTGGTACTTCCTTTCAGAAAATAGCTACCTCCATTAATCTTATTCCATTTAACTGCATTGTTACCTAAGTGTTAACTATATTTTCTATACTGTGACCAGAAGGGAGACTGAACACCATACCTAACCTCATTATATATTTATGTGTACAACTAAAGAAGTACAGGAGGAGGTCTACACTTGCCCAACTCCATAGCATTGGACAGGGAGAAATTTAGCCCAATAACTTCCGAGACTGGGTAGGAACATCCTCTTCCCTGCCATGCACCAAAGGTTGTGTTTCATGTTCAAAATGGCTTCTTTGAATGTGAAACACCATTTCAAAAAATAAGGAGCCTGCTCTTCGCTGGGCACAGTGAGGACTCTGAGGTGCAGATCAGCTTTGAGGTCCCACCTGAACTGTGTGCTGGGCTCATTTGGGCATGGCATCAACTTCAGACACTTGGTTTCTGAGTCCCCAGTGGAACACGAATAAACACTTCTTGGTTCCTCACCCAAACAGTGCAAAGTTTTAGTGTGCAGTATTTGAACAGCACTTTGAAGATACAAATCCCTAGCATTTCAATTTGTTTCAACATGCATGTCCTGCTAGTAAAGTGCAGTGTAAAATCCCTGCCACAATGGTATTAAGAATAGTGCAAATGATTCAGAAATATGACTGGTTCAGAACCCATAAAAGTTAGCAAATGTAAGCAAAACCAACCAAAAATGTCTGTATACAACAAAACTGTATTACAAAAGACTCATAACAATATATGCATAATATAAATTGTATTGTATGGGAAGCACTTCAGTGTAGTTTCTCGCTACTCGTGTGGTGAGGGACGGAAGCACTAGTTCCCTCCGAACTAGGGCTGAGACATAGAGCATTCACGGAATGCGGGTCATCAACAATTTATTGCGCAGTTAGAATTCCTTATATTTGCCGCCCAAGTACCTCCCCAGGGTCAGCTGGTTCCTGTCCCTCCTGACAACCTCCCGTCCATGCACCAATCCCTACACTTCAGTATCCTCTCCAGCAGAAAATCATATGTAAATCACAAAATCTTTTCCAAGATGTTCTATAACTTCTTGTGGGCTAGGAGATGAGTTAGAGATTGTTACCCAATCTGCCCTGGAGCAGCCCAGGTAAATAGATCTGCTGCTGAAAGAGATACAATTTTCCAAAATGTATAGACTGTAAATATTTTACTTACCCTCCAAATGTGAAGTTCATACTCATAGCAAAGAATGTGTATAAAGTGTGTGCAAGGTTTTGTCCTCTTTGGTTTGGTGTGACTGTGAAAATAAAGCATCCCTGGAAGCCAAGAGATTTGATGTGCCTTTTGGTTCCATCCCATTCATCACAGGGAGGTACAGTGAGGTTTCTCGGGTACGTCTGTCCTGAGAGCACTGCAGTGTTCTCACATGCCTGTGACAGCATGGAGAATTTTTCACACTTTAACTCTGAGCTGAGAAAATACAGATGAACTATGAATACAATGCATTTTGATATAATTTTCAATTCACAAGGTAGTGTCCAGCATGAATAGAATTGCAACCCTGGACTTCAGCAGGGCAAACTTTGGCCTTTTCAAGCAATTGCTAGGGGAAGTCCCATGGGCAAGGCTGCTTGAAGGTAAAGGGGCCCAAGATAGTTGGTTGGCATTCAAGAATTGCTTATTCCAAGCTCAAGAGCTGAGCATCCCGACACGTAGGAAGTCAAGGAAGAGGGCCAGGAGACCTGCGTGGCTGAATAAGGAACTGCTGGGTATGCTCAAGTGGAAGAGCAGAGTTTATAGGTCATGGAAGGAGGGGCTGGCCACTCGGGAGGAATATAAGGCTGCTGCTAGAAGATGTAGGAAGGCAGCTAGGATGGCTAAGGCCTCCTTAGAATTAAATCTGGCCAGAGGGGTCAAGGACAACAGAAAGAGCTTTTTCAAATACATAGCTGATAAAACTAATACCAGAGGCAAGGTTGGCCCACTGGTGAATGGGATGGGTGCCCTGGTGACAGAAGATACTGAGATGGCAGAGTTATTGAATGCCTTCTTTGTGTCAGTCTACTCTGCCGGAGGCAGTCCTGAAGAACCCTGTACTCCTGAGACCTCAGATGAAGTCAGGTCACTGGAGCGGTTTGCCTTAGTCCATGAGGAATGGGTTAGGGACCAGTTGAGCAATCTGGACATCCATAAATCCATGGGTCCAGATGGGATGCACCCGCGGGTGTTGAGGGAACTGGCGGAAGTCATTGCTAGACCACTCTCCATCATCTTTACCAAGTCTTGGGAAACGGGAGAGGTGCCTGAGGACTGGAGGAAAGCAAATGTCACTCCAGTCTTCAAAAAAGGCAAGAAGGAGGACCCGGGTAACTATAGACCGGTCAGCCTCACCTCCATCCCTGGGAAAGTGATGGAACACCTTATCCTTGATGCCATCTTAAGGCATGTCAAGGATAAGAGGGTTATGAAGGGCAGTCAACATGGCTTTACCAAGGGGAAGTCATGCTTGACCAACCTCCTAGCCTTTTATGAGGAAATAACATTGTGGATGGATGATGGCAGAGCGGTGGATGTGGTCTACCTTGACTTCAGCAAAGCATTTGACACAGTCTCCCACAGCATCCTCATAGCTAAATTGAGGAAGTGTGGCCTGGATGATCAGGTAGTGAGATGGACTGCGAACTGGCTGAAGGACAGAAGCCAGAGAGTTGTAGTCTATGGGGCGGAGTCCAGTTGGAGGCCTGTATCTAGTGGAGTGCCTCAAGGGTCAGTATTGGGACCAGTATTATTTAATATATTCATCAATGATTTAGATGAGGGAATTGAGTGTACTGTCAGCAAGTTTGCTGATGACACTAAGCTGGGAGGAGTGGCTGACACGCCAGAAGGCTGTGCTGCCATCCAGCGGGACCTGGACAGGCTGGAGAGTTGGGCAGGGAGAAACTTGATGAAATATAACAAGGGAAAGTGTAGAGTCCTGCATCTGGGCAGGAACAACCCCAGGTTCCAGTATAGGTTGGGGAACGACCTGTTAGAGAGTAGTGTAGGGGAGAGGGACCTGGGGGTCCTAGTGGACAGCAGGATGACCATGAGCCAACACTGTGCCCTTGTGGCCAAGAAGGCCAATGGCATCCTGGGGTGTATTAGAAGGGGGGTGGTCAGTAGGTCGAGAGAGGTCCTCCTTCCCCTCTACTCGGCCCTGGTGAGACCGCATCTGGAATATTGTGTCCAGTTCTGGGCCCCTCAGTTCAAGAAGGACAGGGACCTGCTGGAGAGAGTCCAGCGCAGGGCAACTAAGATGATTAAGGGAGTGGAGCATCTCCCTTATGAGGAAAGGCTGAGGGAGCTGGGTCTCTATAGTTTGGAGAAGAGGAGACTGCGGGGGGACCTTATTAGTGTATATAAATATATAAAGGGGGAGTGTCATGAGGATGGAGCCAGGCTCTTCTCAATGGCAAACTATGATAAGACAAGGGGTAATGGGTATAAACTGGAACACAAGAGGTTCCACTTAAACTTGAGAAGAAACTTCTTCTCAGTGAGGGTGACAGAACACTGGAACAGGCTGCCCAGGGAGGTTGTGGAGTCTCCTTCTTTGGAGACATTCAAAACCCGCCTGGACACATTCCTGTGTAACCTTATCTAGGTGTTCCTGCTCTGGCAGGGGGATTGGACTAGATGATCTCTTGAGGTCCCTTCCAATCTCTAACATACTGTGATACTGTGATACTGTGATGAACTGCAAGCTTCTCTCTGCTTTTGCCTTTCTTATAATTGCATCTGATCTAGCTGAGACACATCACATCATTTCCAAACACCATTCTCTCTAAGCAATGTGTAAGGGTAATGAACAGGGGGGTTTTGGTATGTGTGTTCTCCAAGTCTCATTAGAGGTAGCGCTAATATTTACTTGTTCGCATTTCAAATGAAAGGGAGTCTATTTAATAACATCAGTGATTTGGTCAATATTGGCATAGTCCAAGTGCCAAGTGGAGAGCTGGATGATGTTTTCATTAACCTCAGCACTCTCTCTATAGCTGCAGCTTTTCTCAGGAGACAGTGTTTTCTGTAGTGTGACCAGGGCTGTGGAGGAAGAGCATTTAGTAAGACTGTCTCCTAAAATCTCAGGTTGGTTCCTGAATGAGGTGCTAAAAGTGCCTCCAAGCTTTAGTCATCACTGATGCTTCTGTCCCAGAAACCAGCTTGCCTGTGGTTGGTACATTAAGCATCTTCTCTTCCTGTTCCTGCTCTACCTGCTTAGGTCGAGCCCCACAAATCCTCAGCTCCATGTGAGAGATCTTATTTCCCTCCCCCCGCCTGCCACAGCAGCCTTGTCTGTGGAGCAGCTGATACTTGTTTGTCAGCTTGACGTGACTATAACCTTCCATTCCTAAGATGCCCTTCATTAATACCCTTGTGAAAGCACACTGTGGATTGTGTTGCTTACATAGTTTTCTGTGGCAGTCATCACAGTATTTTGCAGATAGAAGTGGATTTGTTCTTAAAATTGGTCTGAGGAAGGGAAGTGTACCAATTCTAATGTTAGAGATGGAAAAGCTACAGCAGGGAAGTAAGATGACTTGCTCAAGGAGTCTGTGGAGGAAGGGTGGGAGGGGAAATTCCATCTGCCAAAGAAGGAATTAATCCAGACTACAGGAAGCATGGGAGATGACTCAGCTGCAGATGATAAGAAGGTTGGAAGGCAAGTGGATCTGGACTGAAATCTGGCTGGACGCAAGAGAGGCAGAAACTGTATATTCTGTAATTACTCACAAGAAAGTACCTACACATATGGAGCTGAAGGGAAAACCAGTATCTAGGCTTAGGACTTATCTGTCAGAAAATAAGAAGACTTTGAATTACAAGGTCGTCTCTACTTCGCTCAAGTACACTGCTGGGCAGCATGCTTAGGGTAGGGCTGCCTGCTTACAGGGAGTCTGAATTCGAGCCTTTGAGCTTGGATCTTCTCTTGGATCAATAGTTCTGTTCACAGCAGAGGTTACAAGACAAGGTCATAAGAAAGAAGTAATTTCTTCACTACTGAAAATTTTCAGTTTCTACATAATAACCGTTGCTGTTTTCTGCCTGTTGTATGTTACTATGCTTAAGCTCATGTTACATTACATATTTTAATATTTTGTATCTTTTAAAGTGATGGTAAAATAGTCTTCCCGCATGCTCATTCAGGTTTTTTGCATACTGATGTGATGGCAGAGATTTAGATGCTTAGAACTACAGAAGCAATTAGACTATTCATATGAATTTAGTAAAGTTAATCTATACTGGGCCAAGTCTGAAATTCATCTAAGTCAATTTGGTTTGTCAAGTAAGTCCCAAAGAAATAATTCCTAACAAAATTATTTAAACTCTTAACTCCAAACTTTGTATTCAACCACTAAAACATACTTCTATCTGTGCATCATGTGATGGTCCCACTCAGTTCTTTAGTTAATATGCAGATTGGTATCAGTAGTGAAAAAACTATGTCTAAAACCAAGAATAAAGTGTGTCTCAGTGAAAGGACAAAAAGTCTCTGTCAGCAATGACTTAACTCAATGTCTGTTTTCTCACTGGGGTCAGGATTTCATGGTGCTCTTAATAAAGAAATATTGTACTGTATGAGTAGAACTCTAGGCTTGTATCTTCCAGCATCGGAGGAAGTTACCCCTGTCTTTCTTTTAGCTGCTGATGGAGCAAATATGTCAGTGAAGTACCCAAAGGTACGGTGTCTCTACAGAAATAAGTAAAGCCCGGTGAAATGCGAGCCTCTATGTTTTCCCTGGGGTCATTTCAGATAGCTTCTATTTCTATATGGGCTACAGATTGTGAGCAAAGATAGCTTCACAGTAGCTTTTCTGAATCACAGAGGGCAAAGCGGAAGGCAAGTGTAAATCATCAGGACAAGGGAACTCAGTCATCTGAGTTTGGAAAGCACCTAATTATAGCAGGAGGTTTCAGGGAAGGTTGTTTGATTGACTGAAAGAACTTCCTTGTCAACTTTGGAATAGATCTGAACTAAGTTATTTTTATGCCATAAGGTGGCACAAAATGTGTTTCTAGAGCTCATATTTGTACACATCATGGTGCTGCAATGTGCTGCTGTTACTTTGTCTTCAGCTAAAAGTGAAAAGGAGGAACACTTGCCTCTGTTGTCTCCATGATGCTGTACCTCTTCTGGGCCAGCTCAAAAGTTTCCTGAGCACTTTCAGTTATTGTCCCCTGTGTCAGTAGCATCTCTCATGACCACTGCCCAGAACCTGTGTTGAAAAGTGCTGTCTAAATAAACACAGTATTTCTACTTGATGTGAAGCACCTGTCCATCCTGGTGTCCACAGCTTCCTGGCAGAGGCATTTACTGATTTTATTAACAAAAATAACCCTCCCCTTTTGGAGTCAGTTTTAATTTACCTCAGCCCTGCCACAAGATTTCCTTTGGATGCCAGTGAGAGGTGAAAGAAACTTCTAGAAATAAAGTCCAAATAAACATAGGTAAAATATAGCTCTAAAGGCTGTGATATTTTAGATGAAAGGCATCCTTCAAAGCAGTCCAGTGTATAGTGAACATGATGCCTTAGAAGCTGGCGAGTGCCCAAACCAGCTTCAGTATTTAGATAACTGATCATCCCTCTTTGAAACCTGATGGTGGGAGAAATTGATGAAAAAATAAAAAAATAATTTGCAAAGGAAAGGTGGACCGTCAGACATACACATTTTGAGACCTGAAGGAAGAATCTCTTCATAGAATTACACATTGAATTAGCTTTATTGCTAATTCAGTGTGCTAAACAATTCTCAAATGATGCTATAAATGTCCTGGTGTATTTGCAGTCCGTCACTAAACTACTTGTCAGTTTCCTTGCAACTCTATCACCAAAATTAAATGTTTTAATACAGGTTAGTTCTTTTAGTGCACAATGCCACTCTTATCCCAAGGCATTGTTAGTAGCACTCTGATCTTCATTTACAAGCAGTTAAAATAAATTTTGACTGAGCATGACAAAATCCTGCACTTCCCTACATGTAGGTGATCTGTAATTTCCACCTCTTTGAAGTGACTGTCAAAGCCAAGGAGCAAACTTGGGATGAGCATGGGCAGGAGATGGATGTTTGTTAGAGTGATGGTGCAGGCAGTAATCTTATTGCTTAATTTAAATTAGGCATTAGAAAGCTGGTTTGCCTTGACTCAGAGTCAGTGAAGCCTAATTCACATGTTGTAGTCCAGCAAAGCTGTGATCTCTGATGAAGACTTTTTTTTCCTTTCTTTTTTTTTTTTTTTTAGCATCAAGCTGGATGCATGAAACAAGGCAGCGTGAATAACCTCCCTGGGGGAGATAGGTACCATGCTTAAGCAAAAATCTTATGACGCCAGCCTCACATGAAGGGACATGGGACAGGAACTCTGCTCTTCAGATGAGTACAGTCTCACAGGAGTGAGCCATGAGAAGATGGAGAAATCAGTGAAAATAGAGGATGGGGTTTCAGAAGGTGACAAATGGCCAGGAATGGGGTAAGGGGGCTGAGAACTAGCATAATAACTGGGAATTTGTTAGTTTTCAAAATAAAAACTCCTGTGGATTCACTCCTCAGCCCTCACTAAGTGTTCTATTGTGCTTTCACACAGTACCAAGAGTTTCTCTTGTGACAGGCTGGAGGAGCCTGTGTGGTACTGCACAAGTGCTGTGAGGTGGGCCCCAAACCTACCTGCCAGCCATCCCATTTTAGTCCAATGCTGCAGCAATTCCTTTCTGGGAAGAAGAGAAAGTGAGTGAGTGAAAATTCCTTTTTGCTGGTAATTTAATGTTCCAAAGTTCAGCTTATGGATGAAAGATCATCTGGGAGTAGAAGAGAAAATGCAATTGGCAGTTTGACCTTTTATTGAATATAGTGGGAGGAGTGATATGGGATGTGGTATTTTAGAAGAGCAAAACAACACATTAGGCATCAAAGAAGATAGCACTAGAAGTACTTCTGATACACCTAGCTGAAACTCTGGGTGAGTTTAATGAACAAATGGGCAAGAAGAAGTTGCAGTCTGCTTTGGGGAGAGGCAGCAAATGCACAACAGGGACAGTATGTTTGTAGATATCCACAAACCCTAAGCATAAAGTGAGCAGTACCATGACTAAGCTTCTCACCATTTCAAAGGTGATGACCTTGCTGTGAGCTCTTCCTATGCCCAGAGGAGGCAAGGCTGTTTGGCTTTGAAGTCTGCAATGGCAACTGCACCTCCCCTGAAACCACAGGTGGGATTTTTGCTTTCTGAGATCAAAACCACATTGGAGTTATGACCTTGTAGGAAGACAAGTGAAAATAGACCCAGTCATGAACAAGAAAATCAGATCTGGGAAGGAAGTGTGGTGAAGGTCAAAACAGAAGGACGCTAGATAAATTCAAAATACACATAACCTAACTATAAAGGTATAAAGGAGTAAACTCCTCTGGGGCAAATAAGAGGAGATTTATAAATAATACTCTTGACATACCAAAAATACCTGGTATATTAGGAGGAATATATTTCAAGTAGCTTAATGTTACTTAAAGATGTGCCAGCTTAATCACACTCATTAACAACTCTTTATAACAGGCAAAATCACATAGATATAGAACCAGGGAAGAGGACAGATTTTATAATCAATCCTGAAAAAAAACCCACCAAAGAATAATAAAAGCACTGTGGAAAGAGGAGGAGCAAGTTGCCACTTTGGACGTAAGCAGACCCTTGTATCAGGTATGCAGGTTGTTCATCTTTGATCTGCTTTGTGTGGTTTTAGTTTCATTTCAAGCTTGCTATCTCATAACATGTAAAGGAATATATATTCTAGACAACTACCTCATTACAGCACAAATTTGTTGCACAGAAAGCTGGATGTTTTCAATGACATGTAAGAATGCCGTAGCTAAAAAGCATTAAAATAGCTACAGCTTGTTAGCACAGAGGGAGCCTACATGAGTACACTGTGCAAATTGCTGTTCTTCCTCTCAGTGGGCTGGAAATTATTGCTTGATTTTCTTCTAAATGAAAAATGTGCTATGTTAAAGATATGATCTTGCATCTTACACAATTTTATTTTCTTCATGGAAAACTGGAGAATAAACTCTTCCATTTTCAGTAACATTTTCACATATTCTCTGAAATCTGAATCCTCGTCATTGCCCTGCCTCCATATCACTTTGGAAGGTGGCCATTAGGGTTTGGGGCAGGGAAGGGATGGCTCAAAGCTCTTCCACAATGTCATTAATAATTTTTAAAATGTCTTTTTAAAATCTCATGGATACAATAGGTATTTCTGATTTAATTTTTGAATTTGAAATAACTGTTCATTTACAAACTTCTGAGTGTCTCCCATGGCAATGTGGGAGCAGTAGCTCTTTAACATTATGGAGCACCATTTCAGAAATGTTTAACTGTGTTAGAGGAGGAATCTTTCAAATTATAGGTGCCAAAAATAGTCACTTTCTAATTTATACTGTATAAATAGATATGAATCATTCAAGTATGAGAACAGGGAATGCTGAAGCATTCCCTATGTACAGCAAAGATACAACTAACTTGTAATTATTTTCTGTTCTCTAAGGATATCAAAGAATACAATATTGTGGCGAAGAGCAGCTCATTGAATACATATGACAATCAGGAGCTTGCCAAAAGCCTCTCAGAGACATGCTTAGTATAATTAGTTCTTGTGATCATGTCAAGCTATTCATGTTTTGCAAATTCAGATGGCTCTCCTTATGGGGACAGCCTGTCTCTCAGTTGACATTTGATGAGTACTGTTGTTACCACTGACACATCTCTGACAGTGAAGGAAGGGTACAGTAGATTAGATGAAGCATCAGAAAGATGTTGATGCTCATCAGCAATGAGGGCCAGTCTGGTGATCATAATTGAAAAAAAAATCGAAGGTTTGGGAGAGAAAGAGACTGCAAGCCAAGAAGCATCAGTCTAAGCTATAGTTCCCTTTCATTTTGCAGTACAATGCTGGCATGTTGCACCAGCAAGGCTCCCAGTCCTTTAAAAAAGGAGATCTGTGTCTTCAGATTAAAGATACATAGATGATGAAATATGCTGTGACGTGAGGAGTGTGCTATGTCGCTCCTAGCTAGCAGGGACATTAAATGAACTCATTTCCTCCTCCCATTTGCAGGAGATCAGCAAAAGGAAAACAGCAGCAGCTTGCTGGGGCCAAGGGGACGATATATCCCTGAGAGGACAGTGTTCTTCGGGGTGTGGTGTAGGGCTGGCATAGGATCCTGCTGGAGATGTTTATGTACCTTGCATCAGCTTATGTTACTTTCTTGCTATATGCATTGACCCCGGAAAAGACAACTCTGCTGCTCTTGCTGCAGTCATTTAACTCTTTCGTATTGAACATGAAGAGGCCATCTGGAAGTCTTCTGTAACTGTATCATTTTCTGTAATTGATTTTTTCAATATGCTGGATTTCCATACAGTGACAGCAGGCCTTTGAGCAAGGCCATCAAGAAATTAAAATGAGACACTACCTTGGCAACTTCTAGGACACAAATGGGGTATCTAGAAAATTTAGGAGATTAGAGAGAAATATAATTTTGTATGCGGTGGAAAAATACTAAGGAGGAAGCAGAAATTTTGAGAGCTGAGCAAACCACACCACAAATGACCGTGGCTTACTAGATCCAGGTAGGGCCGATTTTTAGTCCTTTTGTTGTATGTGTCTTAAATAAAAAATCCACCTCTATAGAGGAAAACAATTTCCTATCATGAGGGTAGAGAAATACTGGCTCAGGTTGCCCAGAGAGATTGCAAAACCTCTGTCTTTGGAGATATGCAAAACTTGACTGGACTCAAAACCTGCTGTAAACAGGACCTACCTTGATAAGGAGATTAGAGTAGAGGTCCTTCATTTCCAACCTATGTGATTCTATGCCAACAGTAATGTGGTCTTTTTCATCTTCATATGAAATCCTAGAAAAGGTGGAGCTGTACACTGTTTAGTGATATATTACCTTTTAATATAACACTTATTTTAATATATAATTTAATAACAGGTCTCAGCAACATCCATTTACATACTATCTATCTTTCATAGTTAAAAGAAAATACCACTATTCTGGTTCAATACCAGCTAGGTGATTAGATATACAGACAGGTACATGCCCTAGCTGGAAGCCTTCATCAGCAGTTGCATGTACAACCTTAGCCCAAGTAGCAGTAACTAGAGAGGTAACAGCAAATATGATTCCAGCCCCCAGTTAAATTCTGAAACTCAGACCTGCCAGGAGATGGCATTCATTTGCTTAGGTAGATGTCATTATATCACACAGAGCAAACACATGGACGCTTAGTGTCAGAAGGACCCTGTAGGGCATGATGGATGACGTGTACCTCATGCTGGAGGAGGGGAAGATGATGTGTGTTTAACCCTGCTCAGCACTGCCATGTAGAACAGGATGTGAAGGATATGTTCCTCACTCAAAACGAAGTGAATCCTTTTTCTTTTTTTTTAATCTAGTCAAATTATAATTATAGAGATTGGAATTTGGCTTCAAAACCTGGGCTAGCCTGTCTACAACGACGAAGTGAACTAAGTTATTGAACTGTGGTCCTTGAAAGTGTCTTTGGGATTTTATAGTATGAGATTCTGAGGCTGCCCAGTCTCTTTTTGAAGGATGCCTTTATGCTTAAGCTGAAAAGTTACATAAATTTTTTAAAACTTTATCTTCTTATGATTACATTTGTGTTAAACCTAAAGTCAAACTGCTTCTACTGGAGTGACAGCTCAGACATGAGTGAAGGGCCAAATGAAAACTATGTAGAGATCACATTTGACAAGGCCAGTTTCAGACAAAAGAAATGTTAAACAAATAGACTTACACAATGGGAAATGGTGAACTTCTGCTGAACCTTCCTGATGGCTGGGTGCCAAAGGAAAGTTTGAAGCTACCCGCATGTTCTCTTTTGGAAATCTCTCTGGTATTAATGTCTGGCATTCGTATACCATTTTAAACGGAAAATGAAGAGTGTTTAATTATCTTTCCAGGTTATGACAGCTGATAGAAATTAAAATGCTGTGCTTCACAGAGTGAAATCCTGCATACTGGTAATTAGGCAATATAAACCTAGCCATATGAATCCATAAGCAATAAATGAGAGTAGATGATTTTTACAACACAATGATAGTATCAAAGAAAATGAAATCATTCAGGTGTATCCCCCTGAATGAGTGTTGCTTTCGGACTGCAATCTGCTGCCACAAGTAGTAAAAGTGGTTGTGGTCTGTGTAACTTTTCAGAAATATCTACTTGATTAGGCAATGCAAGGCAGGGGTTGTGGGTCAAAGCAATGCCTTTTTTTAGACTAGACAGAGTTAGAAGAAGCTTTACAGCTTTCAGGACTACAGATCCTTCAAATTTTAAAATAAAACAGCAATTTCTCTGCCTAATATAAACAAAATCCTGGCCAGAAATGTAAACTCTTGCAGTCAGGAAGAGGCTCTCACATCTAACCACCTTGTCATTGCCTTCTGATATTCCACTCTTTTTTTCTTTTCTTTTTTTTTTGTCTTTAGAAAAAAGCTGCAGTCTAATATTTTAAATATTCCAATCATTGCTATCTGCAGTAACTGCAAAGAAGAAATTACTAAAGCGATTGATCTCAAAAAGTAAAATTAACTATTTGAAATGGAAAGCTGCCATCACAATCTGATGACACAAATTAAAATTGTAGAAAATACAGCTCACTGTTTGAGGCAAAATAAAAACAGAGCTTGGGCCAAGTTATTTTAAGGTGTGTCCTGGTCCTTATCCTTTTAACTCAAGATGAGTCTGAGCTTTACATCTTAATGTTCAAAGGCAAGTATTCTGAGAGGCTGAAAGGTGTTTAAGTGCAGACTTGTACCTTTCATTCTCCTAGTAGAAGAAGGAGGGATGCCATTTCTCCCCTTCCCTCTTCTACGGTGCCTACAAAATGCTTGGCCATAACTAGAGCTTAGGAGCCCTCAAACCATAGCTTAGTATGCTGGTGAAGACAGACTAACTCTACATGCACGCTTTTCAGTGTCCCCCAGCTTTTAGATGATCAGGTCTTCAGAGTGAGGTTTCTGCTTGGGATCCTGAGGAGCTTCCACAAACCCAGCTATGGGTAAAAATTTCACTGGTGAATTGCTGGGTTTGACCTTTCTGCTTAAAGAAATGTTTCTGCTCTCCTTGCCTAGTACAAGTTCCTGAAGTGAAGAAGGGTGGCTGATGACTTGGTTCCATTGGTGGCTTTAGAGGATGCCATTACATTATGGGACAGGGCTTGCTAGTCAGGGTATGGAAGTGCCAGTGCAAATCCTTCTATGTTGAAATGCCTTTGAAATCCCCAGAGGATGTAGTGGAAATCTAATGAAAATATCAATTATACAAAATTGGCCTGGCAAGTAGTTTGTCTTCTGAGGAGATGCTAGTTAAAATTTCATTGTCAAATAGCAAGAAGAGCAGGATAGGTCAGTCCTTCTCATGAAATTCTTGTTTGCAGTGATGTTTTGATCCCAAGGAGTTGTAAAAATAAATTACAAAGCATCTCAGCCTTTCACATGGCCAGACAGAGGGAAATGGCAGATTTTTTAATACAAGATATACCTGAATCTATACACTCCTTGCAAGACGATTTCCCACCTCCCATACTTCAGCTGACACCAGCTGAACACTGCCCAGTGCAATGACATACTCAGGGCTGTTTTCAGGAACAGATTCTAAACATTTCTAGCTACAGACTAAATACAATTTAGTTTGCCAAGTGCAGCTTCTTCCCTTGGTTTGCCAAGTGCTGCTGAATGGAAGATGTATTTGTACTGAAGCAGGAAGACCTATGAAAACCCACCCAGCTTTCTGTCCTGTCCTTTTTCTCTGCAAAAACACTAATCCATGGTGCAAAAATTACTGCAGGAGCTAAGCTAAACATTGTTTTTTTGAGTGAGAGCCTGTTACTTAGGTGCTGTCCTATTGTGATTAATGAACATGGGCTCTTCCACTCCCTGTTTTCTCTGCCATTTATGGTGCTGAACATGCTCAGCTAAAGTAAAACACTTTGAGGCTGTTTTCTAGCTGCTAGCTTTAAATTTGATCAAATTAATATACTGCTTCTCAGGCACCTTCTCTGTTGTAAAGATTTTATCTGCCTCGTCAGTTCTACCTGCTCCAGCCTATTAGCTTCAGCACTGTTGAGAGGGTTCAGGGTAGGAGAAAATCCAGCTTGAGGTCTCCTGACTTCCAACTGTTGCTGCTGAGTATGCTGGGACAAGAAAGGAAGTCCTTGTTCTCTTCAGGCAGGAAACTGTAAATTCACAAGGATCACACTTGCCAACGATAAAGGTGGCCTTCACCAGTGAAACCACACTTGCAGCCAGGGCCAGGTTATGGCCCTTCCCCACACCATGGTCATGACAAAGTCATAAATCAACCAGATCATTTCTGAGCCCAGTGCCCTGGGACCATCAGTTGCAACTGAGGTTGTGACAGGAGTACGAGAAGAATGGTACTGACTCTAAAACTTTGATAAAGTTGTATTTGCTATCACTGTCCAAAAGTTTCCACTCCACCTCTGAATGAGCAGGTGACCAACATCTGCTATGCAGAAGGCAAAGCTGAGCCTTAACACATCCATTTTGAGAAAAAAAATGCTTCTTGAAGTATAGGCTATACTAGGAAGAGTTTTGGTTTGCAATATGTTGGATAGGGAAAAAGAAAAAACCATCTTATCATGCCTGAAATAGATTTTCTACCTGGATTTCTGTAGCTGGGTTTTGATGGCTTTGTACAGTATGGTTTCAGGCATCAGGAACTAGAGCAGTGTGGGGATTCAGTTTGGCTTAGTGTCAGCAGCTTCATTCTCTGGTGAGCTGGGCACTCCTCGCCATCACTCTATGTGAGGTGGGCAGGAAATCTCTGGACATATTTTTTTTTCTCCTGGTTAAGAATCGGAGAACCTGAAATCGTAATGGAGATTTAAACCAGCCAGTTTTCTAATCCTCTCCAAGAAAAGGAAGGAAAAACAAGACACAAACAAAAGTTTAAAATTAAAAGAAGAGCTATTATGAATTCTTACCAAACTAAAAATAAAATAAAATAAAATAAAATAAAAATAAAAATCCATGAATTTTTTTCATGGAGCCTGGTTTCCTGCACTGTCTTACATTATTGTACCTCTTGCACTGCCATAGCCCATAGTCCAACAAATTTCTTAAGATACATAATCACAGGGCATCCAGAGACTAAGTTTTCTGCAAAACAGCTTCAGCTCGCCTCTTCTCATCTCCTGGACCTTTCTGTTCAACAGTTCCTCTCTCATGCAAGTTGGAAGATGCCAGTTCTCCCTGTCTTTTCCTGTGTGGCAGCATTAATAACATCACTTTTCTCTACATGTTTCTCTATTTTTATGAAATTTAGAGAACTTCTATTTTTTAAGAAAATTACTTACTAGCTACCTTGGGTTAATGCTGATCATGGTCTGATGGTAACAGCCTCATTTCCACCAGAAACCAAGCTAAAAGACTTCTTGCCTGCACTTAGAAGCCGCCAGTTTGACAAACTGCCAGAGCCTGCCTAAAAAAACAAGACCTTTCCATGCTTCCTCCTGCAATTACTTTCCCATGGAGCATAAATGTGAACTGCCAGGCCATTGATCTCACTGCAAACAAGGTACTGGCAAGTGGCAGGAGATGTCTATGGGGATGAAGCATCTGGGAATGACACATGCTGGCTGCTCATCACATTGATCTGGTCCCTAAATGAAGAGGAGTCAGTGAAAGTGAGTCACAGGTCATTTGACATATTTTCATTAGGAGCTCTGAAAAAGTCATCCACTCAAAAGTTAGACAAGACATGGCATATTACAACTTTATTTCAGCTTCAGTTCCCTTGCAAGTTCTTCCAGCTTTTGAACATAACCTTTGCTTTAATCTTTAGAGGAGTACTTAATGCCAAGTCAACACAATAGTCTGCTTCTTCCTTGTTATTGTGTGACTGATCCCATTTCTCTGTTTTGAGATTGAAAGGCTGATGGGAGAGGGAGCTATACAATCCTGAATGTACTGGTGAGTGGCATGGCTCCTTCTGCTGCCTGTGCTGATTCAGCATTAACCCTCAGCACCCCTGCCAAGCTGAGGACTGGCACTGTGACTGTCTTTGAACAGTGAGCTAAAGTCCTTAAAGTTAAAGCCGTGGCTCTCTTGGGTTTGAGTATCCATCTGCCTAGGCTCTGCCTTTGCAGAGAGACTCTACACTCCTTGTAGCCACAGTGTCAGAGCTCTCAGTGACTGAAGTTGCACCTACAAACAGCGAGTATTTCTGTAAATCAGGCAAACAGGATCTCAAGCCAGTCAGCAGAAATCTGAGGAACCATTAGGCAGCAGCTGTCACTGAGAAATGTATTGTGTGAAACCCAAGTAATCGTGGAAGTGGTGGTATTTGTGGACTTCCCATTACCTCGATCATATGGTCACTCCTTACCTTCCTGCGGGCTCTGTCTCACTCTACAGCAAAGAGGAAGGAGTCCCACAAGACAGAGCTTCCATCTTTACACAGACCCTTTTACCCCAAGGCTGACACAGAGCACATCCATCCCATACACTGCACAAAATGCCACATGTGGGATAAAGCATTCATTTTTAAACCAGGTAATGTCCATAATTGAGCTAACAGCCTGGCCCCACAAAGAGTTGTGCTGGCATCACCTGGGGAGAAGAAACTGCCACAGAGGAAGTCCTTGACTAGCTGGTGATTTCTGCCACATGCATTTGTGGAGTAGCTGGTTGTGGTTGTTGTCTTCTGGAGGGAATCGATGGGCCACTTTGATAGAAGCATGGTGGGATAGCTCAGTCAACTGGAGGGTGTTTGTGAAGGATAGCCCAGGATAAGGAATTACTCTGTATGAGAGGGCAGAGGGAATGGACAGAGAAACACTCCAGGATGGGTGATGAGGCAGCTGAGAGCTTGTGGGTCAGGATTTCTGAGCAGCCTGGCATGGGTGATTTTATCATGAGTGTCAAAGGGTGCGAGATGAGCAGCACAAAGTCTAGCTGGATGCAAGTCAGTAGTGATGTACCGCAGAGGTCAATACTAGGGCAAATCCTGTTTAATACCTGCAGATGACACAAAGGTGAGAGGAATGGCTGATGGACTGGATGGCTGTGCTGCCATCCAGAGGGACCTCCACAGGCTGGAGTAATGGGCCAGCCGGAGCCACATAAAGCTCAACAAGAAGTGCAAAATCCTGCCCTTAGGGAGGACCAAGGCACCAGTATGTGCTGGGGGCCAATTGCCTGGAAAGTATCTTGTCAGAAATCCTTTCATGGCTTCCATGTCCTAGCTGGGGTGTCTTCGTTGGGTCCCAGTGAGGCTGATTAGCACTTCTAATTGTGTGGATCATAGAATCATAGAATAGTTAGGGTTGGAAAAGACCTTAAGATCATCTAGTTCCAACCCCCCTGCCATGGGCAGGGACACCTCACACTAAACCATGTCACCCAAGGCTCTGTCCAACCAGGCCTTGAACACCGCCAGGGATGGAGCATTCACAAATTCCCTGGGCAACCCATTCCAGTGCCTCACCACCCTCACAGGAAAGAATTTCTTCCTTATATCCGATCTAAACTTCCCCTGTTTAAGTTTTAACCTGTTACCCCTTGTCCTGTCACTACAGTCCCTGATGAATAGCCCATCCCCAGCATCTTTGTAGGCCCCCTTCAGATACTGGAAGGCTGCTATGAGGTCTCCACGCAGCCTTCTCTTCTCCAGGCTGAACAGCCCCAACTTTCTCAGCCTGTCTCCATACGGGAGGTGCTCCAGTCCCCTAATCATCCTCGTGGCCCTCCTCTGGACTTGTTCCAACAGTTCCATGTCCTTTTTATGTTGAGGACACCAGAACTGTACACAATACTCCAAGAGAGGTCTCACAAGAGCAGAGAGGCAGGATCACCTCCTTTCACCTGCTGGTCACAGTCCTTTTGATGCAGCCCAGGATGCGGTTGGCTTTCTGGGCTGCGAGCACACACTGCAGCCAGCTCATGTTCAGTTTCTCATCGACCAACACCCCCAAGTCCTTCTCTGCAGGGCTGCTCTGAATCTCTTCTCTGCCCAACCTGTAGCAGTGCCTGGGATTGCTCTGACCCAGGTGTAGGACCTTGCACTTGTCATGGTTAAACTTCATAAGGTTGGCATCAGCCCACCTCACAAGCATGTCAAGGTCCCTCTGGATGGCATCCCTTCCCTCCGGCGTATCAACCGAACCACACAGCTTGGTGTCATCGGCAAACTTGCTGAGGGTGCATTCAATCCCACTGTCCATGTCACCAACAAAGATGTTGAACAAGACCGGTCCCAACACCGATCCCTGAGGGACACCACTCGTTACTGGTCTCCAGCCAGACATTGAGCCATTGACCACAACGCTTTGCGTGTGATGTCCAGCCAGTTCTTTATCCACCGAGTGGTCCACCCATCAAATTGATGTCTCTTCAATTTAGAGACAAGGATGTCATGTGGGACAGTGTCGAAGGCTTTGCACAAGTCCAGGTAGATGACGTCAACTGCTCTGCCCCTGTCCATCAGTTCCGTAGCCCCATCATAGAAGGCCACCAAATTGGTCAGGCAGGATTTCCCCTTAGTGAAGCCATGCTGGCTGTGACCAACCACCTTGTTGTTTTTCATGTGCCTTAGCATGCCTTCCAGGAGAATCTGCTCCAAGATTTTGCCAGGCACAGAGGTGAGACTGACTGGTCTGTAATTCCAAGGGTCATCCATTTTCCCCTTCTTGAAAATGGGGGTTATATTTCCCTTCTTCCAATCATCGGGAACTTCATCTGACTGCCATGATTTTTCAAATATGATGGCCAGTGGCTTAGCAACTTCATTTGCCAGCTTCTTCAGAACCCACAAATGGATTTCATCAGGTCCCGTGGACTTGTGTACGTTTAGGTTTTTAAGATGGTCTCGAACCAGATCCTCCCCTACAGTGGGCCTAGGGTCTTCATTCTCACAGTCCCTGCGTTCACCTTGCAAGACTTGGGTAATGCAGTCAGAGCCTTTGCCAGTGAAGACCGAGGCAAAGAAGTCATTAAGAACCTCAGCCTTCTCCAAATCCAGGGCAGCCAGTTCTCCCGATATCTTCCGGAGGGGGCCTACATTGTCCTTAGTCTGTTTTTTATTCGCTACGTACCTATAGAATCCCTTCCTGTTATCCTTAACATCCCTAGCCAAGTTTAATTCTAACTGGGCCTTAGCTTTCCTTAACTGGTCCCTAGGATATGTGCAGATAACTGGGTAGGTAGCTTAGATGTTACAAAGATCATTTCAAGAGCTTGACATGAAAATTGTTACGCTGGGGAAGAAACTCAGGCATCTATTCAAGGGGTGCAAATGAAAACCAGTAAGAGCTTGTACATGATCCAGTTCACAAACTTCTGCTCTTACCTTGTACCTTCAAGTCATTTGCCTGTTTTAATCCTCAAGAGATGGGATAACGGCTGTGCACCATTTTTTCCATTATGCCTGTCTTGGCCAGTGAAGTCACAACAATGTTCTTGAACATTAGAAACAGAACAAGTTAATAACTGTACCAATAATCCTGGGGATGATCTCAATCCCCAGGGTCACAATCAAAAGTCTGCAAAATGCCAAGGTTTCAACATTTTCTTATCAAAAGCTGGGACAGTATGTGAGAGCATGATGGAAATGACTGGAGAGCTTTACTGTTGTCATACCCCAGTACAAAATGTGACTAAAGATATTTCAGTACATCCCAGTATGCTCTTAAGACTCTATTTGCAGCAAACTTCTACATCAGAAGGGGTGCTCAAGGAGTAGGATGGAGCAGAAGTGTCCCAGTATTGATTTGCATCTGTCCGATGTGCTGGTTTTGGTTGGGATAGAGTTAACTTTCTTCCTAGTAGCTGGTGCATTGCTGTGTTTTGGCTTTAGGCTGAGAACAATGCTGATAACACAACAATGTTTCAGTTGTTGCTCAGTAGCACTTACCCTGACCAAGGACTTTTCAGTCTCTCATGTTCTTCCAGTAAGGAGGGGCACAAGAAGTTGGGAGGAACAGTTGACCCCAACTGACCAAAGGGATATCCCATATCATATGATACCATGCTCAGCATGTAAAGCTGTGGGAAGAAGAAGGAAGAGGGGGATGACATTTGGAGTGACAGTGTTTTGTCTTCTCGAGTAACCGTTACATGTAATGGAGCCCTGCTCTCCTGGAGATGGCTGAACACCTGCCTGCTGACGAGAAGTAGTGAATTCTTGTTTTGCTTGTATGTGCAGCTTTTGCTTTACTTATTAATCTGTCTTTATCTCAACCCACAAGTTTTCTCACTTTTACTGTTCTGATTCTCCTCTCCATCCCACTGAGGGGGGGAGTGAGCAAGTGGCTGTATGGTGCTTAGCTGCTGGCTGGGGCTATGCCACAGCACTGAATGCACAAATTTCTATAACTGTTCTTGTTAACCAAAACCTCACTCAGTAGGAGAGATTTTTAACTGCAGCAGCGACGCATCACATTAACCAACAGGGTTTATTCCTAACATACTGAAGAAGGATGCACATGCAGAGCTGGTTTTTACCTTTTCCCTTTCTTGCATGGAGGTGCCTAACCAACACAGAAGACAGAAATGTCATTTTTACATGACAGTCCTCCCATACCTGTACAGTGCTGCTCTCCCCGCAGCCCCAGCTGGGCAATGTCTGCTAGAGGAGCAAGGAGCTGGGGTTGTGCACATTGAAGTGGGTAGTGGTGCTGAGAACTGTTTTCAACAGGAGAGAGGCTTTCTCCTGAATTACTCAGAGCTCTCAACTAGAAGCCAGTCTAGAGTGAGATGAGACCATGGCATTAGTTTTTATTTAGTTTAGACTGAGGTGAAATTAATGGTAAATTAGTTTTCACTGCCCATACACAAACACAGCTCCTCTGGTAGGTCAAGACTTTCAACTTCATAATCCGCTGCTATCCTCTCATCAAAAATAACTTGACAAATTAGTAGCCAAAGGTCTCATCATACCATAATATGGAAATTATTCGTTGCCAAAGTCTGCATGCACAAAGATGCTTTGCAATTCACATCCTATTCTTTCCTGCTTCATTAGTTTTTGAGTCTGTTTGGAAAGGACTAATTATGTGGTAAAAAATCACACTTGGTGAGTTTCATAGCTTAACCAGAAAAGTCTGCGTTCAAAACATGGCACTTAGACCATGCAGTTGTCCCAGTAAGCAATAATCATAAAAAAGCTCTGGGGGAAGCAGTTGTTTGATTTTTATCTTGGTTTTCTAAATTATGCATCTAAGTCATGTTTCTAAGTTTACTCTCCATAGGGAAAGGCAGAAGTTTAACTGGCTTTTCCCTCTTTAACTGCTTTGGCCACAAAAGTTTCCACTGGTGGAACAAATTCCTTCCAAATGACACTGAGCAGCCTCAAACTCAAGAGCCTCATCTGCAGCCCCAAGGGGGAATCTTAACCCACAGTAGGAACCTCACCCGACAGTGGGACCTTCAGCTCCTGTGTTTTAGACCTGTGGTATTCAAGGAAAGGAGTATTCATTTGCCATGTTCCCCTGGGAGCTTCAGAGCCATCGCTGCTATTTACGGACTGATGAAACTTGGCATAATGTGGATATGTACTTCTTGTTTTTTTCCACTTGCTTCTGGGTGCCTGAGGCACTGCAGTTCTGTTGTATATCTGCCCAGTACAGCAAGCATTTCTTCATGAGAAAAATAAAAGGGAAAAAAAAAAAAAAAAAAAAGAAGTGTCCTCAAGTTTCATAGTCCTTGGGACAGATCTGAGCTGTGTGACTGTAATTTAGCAATTAAAATTGTGCCATGGGAGTTAGTCTGGAGATGATCAAAGAATATAGCTGATGTTTCTTGTTCATTAGATGGCTTTTCCTAGATAAAAACTGGAAACAAAGCCCAGCTGTTCCTAGGGATGATGACCAGTGGGTAGGCTGCAGGAGGTGTTGCTCATTAGCAGAAGTGCATGCTAGACTCAGCTGGAGGAGATGGTGGATGGGGCATCCTCAATCTTCTCAGCTTCCCCCTGCAGTGATGATGCTGAACCCACCCAGGCAAGAAGACCTAACCACTTACCTGACCTGGCTTACTGTAGGTTTTCCAGGCCACTGAAGCACAGATACAGGCAGCAATAGGATGCCCATGTGCTCCTGCAGGCAGGAGGACAGACTTACCAGCGGTGCTTCTGAAAACCCCATTGTGCCATTTGCCAGCAAGGGGTGCAAGGCTTGTGTTCAGGGTCCTGCTGCTCCCTGGCTCTTCTCAGGGGTGAGATTGTCAAGCTCACTGCTTTCCTTTTTTTTTGCTTTTGCTTGCATTTATAGCTGGTTTCAAAGAGAGTCCGTGTTATGGTTCTCATTCCCTTGACTTTTCCCAGTGACTCTCACGATATGCTGCTTTAGGTTTGCAACTGAGGTCATGCTCAGTCAAAATTTACAGGTGAAGAAGGATTATAACACCAAAAACAGGTTTATCAAAACAGGATCCATCTCCTAACAACTTCATTGTCAGTTGCTCTAGTGTTTGCGACACTTCAGTGTCCAAACACGTCTGATTAGAGAGACAAAAATAGCCTTTTGTAGAGCGTTGGCTTGGGATGGCATTTGAGCCACCCAGCTCATGATAACCTCAGTTCAGCAACCTTTTGTTTCAGTAGGCTTCATGCTTGTTTCTCTACAGAGGTGTTCCAGCCTCTGCCTAGCTACAGCCAAGCAGGGCCAAAAGAGCAGAGGAGAGCAGGAACATCAAAGTAGCATAAGGGTCTGTTTTCATTTCAGCACAAAGACAGATCCCATCATGGCTAATCATAGTAGTCATGCCTGCAAATAGAGGTCAGAATGCAGGTAAAGGGCTGAAGTATCAGCTCAACCCTTTACTAGTAGGAGCTCCTTGGATCAGTGGAATACTGGATGTGTGACAAGTGCCATTTTCTAGGAGAACCTCTGAGTCACTCCCGGATTTCATGCCTCCATTCCCCAGAGCTTCTGGAAACAAATGGTGAGTATTTTTCTTCTGATGTTTTTATTATTCACATGGCCAGGAACTGACAGGAAAGACTGAGGCACACAATTTTTAGGGTTTTTTTTTTTTTTTTTTGGGTTTCTTTTTTACATCTCATGGACATGAGAGGAATGTCATTTTCCAGCTTGATGGTCACAGCATATCAGAGCCCAGGGCACTGCCAGCATATTGATGGTGATGACTTGAACTGTGAGGGGCCTCAAACGCAGCCATACACCCCCCAGCCCTACCAGCACCACTTGTCATCCTGACCTTCTGTTCCAGTTCGAGGGCAAAAGGGCCTATTTTTTACTTTCTGTTAATTTTAAAGAGATAAATATAGTCAGTTAAATAACCTCTTACTCCCATGGAAATCTTTAAGTTTAAAGCTGAACATGTGAAATTTAGCAGGAGCTCCTTTTTATTTATAGGCTGCTCATTGTTTCGCTTAACATGAGGTTATGTTGTGTGCCTTGAAACACAGTTAATTAAGACAAGGTCAGCTAGCTTTGCAAAACAATGACTTGAGTCTTTATTTTGCTAAAAAACTATTTTGTAAGGAAAAACAATGTTACCAGTAGCAAATAAAGAGTGTCCAATGTTGAAACATGAGTGAATAGAATCCTGAATAAGGTTTCCCAAATACATATTTTTGTTTGAAAAGAAATCTCAGTAATTCTGACCCTACTGAACTCTCTAGGGCTGAGGTCTAAATTTCACCCTGACTGTGATAAGGCTCCCAGGCCTCCACTTTTACCACCCAGAACATGAGCTGCAAGCAACAAGAAATGGTCATCTATAAGAAAGAAACTATATTTCCCATAACAGCCGTTCTGAGGAGAACCCGAATAAGAAGTGCTGACCAAAAATAGGCTGTGATATAAAATTGGCTTGGAATTGAGACCCTTCCTAGAACTGTCCAAAGCTTTTTATTTTCCCCATGGTGAGTGCAGGACTAATAGAACCTCTTCATTAGTCTGCAGAAGGTTATTGTAATGAATAATGGATGTGACAGCAACCCTGAGGTAACTCAGTGGCTCTAAAGCTGCTTCCTGGTTCTCCCATCTTTGGCTTTCATCCTCTCCGATTTCTGCCTTCTGCCACACGCAGAAAAATAAAAATGAAATATGATTGGGACTTTATGAAAAAAAAAAAAAAAAGAAAATGAAACTACAAACTAGGCAGCTTTAGGAAAATTTAGGGAAAACTTGGCTTAAGTGTCAGGGAAAGGAACCTGGTTATGCTGCCTCCTTGAACAGACAAGCTTTTTCCCAAACCTCAGCTAAAAAGGCTGTGAAAGGATGACCATGTTTTCCATGCTATGGAAGTGTGTTGGCAACTCCTTTCAAGAGAGTTACAATGATGTTTTTGAATTAGATGACCAGATCACAGAAATGTTGAGAGTAGATATCTCTCCAGGTGCTTCTGAAGGTGTCTAATCTAACCCTCCTGCTCAAAGGAGGACCAGCTGTATCAGGTTGCCCAGGACTACATCCAGACAGTGCTTGAATTTCTCCAGGAATGGAGACTCCACAAGCTCTCCTGACAGCTTGTTGCCTTGTTGATCCACCTTCACAGCAAAGAAGTTTTTCTTATATTTAGGTAGAATTTCATATATTTATTTTGTGTCTGTCGCCTTTTGTCCTGGAACCACTGAGAAGAGCGTGGCTCCATCTTTACCCCTTTCCTTCTATTTTTATGTAGGATGGAGATGGAAGAATCCTCACTGAAGATGAACCTGAAGGTTGGACCTGAGAAAGATTTATTTGGAGAACCAAAGTTTAGTTTGCTAAAATGTGGACTATAACTGTCCTTTGGTTGCAGTGAAGCACATGGCTTTTGCTATGCAATTGCTGCTAGTTCATATAAGCAAAAAGGCAGCTTTGCTACCAGAGGGCTGCTTGCTGCCCCTCTGGGTCACTCTGGCGAATCACGTGGAAGGCTTTTCAGCCTGCACCCCAAGGCTGCTGCTGCCAGAGAGCACAGTGATACCCTGAGGCTTTAGATACCATCTGTAACTCCACAAGAGCCCTGATCATCATCTTCTGTGTCAGAGGGAAACACAAAAGCCTGTTTGCCAGATTATATGAAATAATTGTACTGGCAAGCCAAAATCTGTGCCTGTTTCCCCTGGAAAAAGCAAGAGCAGTTCTACCCGAGTTTGGATTCACCCCAAAGCTGCTGCAGGCAGAGGTGATGCGAGGCTGCACTCAGAGATGGGAGGTCCCTGGCCCCCCCTGCAAGGGCCAGTGCCTCCTGTTTCTCTCTTCAGGCAGAAAAAGGTGATTTGGGCAAGCAGGTGCTCTCGGTGCCATGTGGAAGTGTCAGGACAGCCTCCACACACACGGGGAGGGCACAGAGATGCGTGAGGAGAGATGAGCAGAAACCAGAGTTATGCAGGGAGGGACTACTGCCAGGGATTGGATGAAAGCAGTAGGAGCTGCTGGCTCTTCCCAGGCTAAGCCCACAGAGAGACTACACAGCTTGGTAAATTCCTGCAGAGACACCACCGAGTATAGGCAATGGTGTGGGAGGGGAATGAGGGTCTTTTTGAAGGTATAAGGTAGAGAGCTGAGGCTAGGTTGCAAATATCTGGTTATGCAAAGCTCAGAGCAAATGCCTACAATTTGCATACAGTGCCTTGCTACCTGTAGAGAGGGACAATTTCTCCATTCATCACCTTCTGAGATGTGGCTGTGCAGGATGAAGGGATGTTCCTGGTGAAGGAGGTTGGACCAGCTGGGTGCTGCTTACTTGCCTGTGGTGCTTTCACACAGAGCACCTGGGTGGGAAAGAAGGGGACCCATGAAGCTCAATTTGTATGAATTTTGCATGGAGCTCTGTGTTTAGGCTAGCAGTCTTATTTCTTCTGGATTTTGATTTCTCTGGGAAGAAAAACATTTGGTTCTGAGATAGATTTGAATGCTACTTTATCTCTGGGTGGCTGTTTTTTCTTTGACATGGGACACAGTTCTGTACTTTTAAGTGATGTGCCTTGTTAGAGACATAGATCGAAGTTCCATATGCTATGGAAAATGTTCCCTCAGCTATGATACAGACAGTATGCTATGCAATTCCTGCTAGACCACTAGCAGAAATGCTCATGTGAGTCATCACAACATCAGGCTTTGAACAAAGGCTGAAGTATTTGGTTCCCGAGCTGAAACACCGGGACCCTGTCTTCCAGCTGAGTCTAATGACGTACACCTTCCCAGAGCTGATTAGAAGTCTTGAGTCTTGTAGATGAACCTTCTTAGAAGGCTTATCTTTGAAACAAGCTTCACAGTTAACCAGCTTTACTAAACAGACAAAGTAAATATGAATTAATGGATGCTCATGGTGAAACAGGTTGTAAGACAGTCTCTTTGGTAAAAAGTTCAAAACCATAATCTCCTTGGAGGTTATTCTCCCTGTGAAATTAAGGATTGAGCTGAGTGGTTGCAGACTGCATTCCTTTCTGTAGATAAATGTGCTCTGCTTACCCTGATGGGGTAGGCCCTAGGTGGATGCTGGCTAAAACAGAATTTAAGCTCAGGTACCCTGTTTCAAGTGCCCAGCTTTGAATTCTGATATTGTGGGATCACCAAGTGCCGTAAGTGCAAGTAAACTGGTTACAGAGCCTGGGAATTAAACCATAGAATCACAGAATGGTTTGGGTTTGAAGGGACCTTAAAGATCATATAGTTCCAACCCCTCTGCCATGGACAGGGACACCTTCCACTAGAGCAGGTTGCTAAAGCCCATCCAACCTGGCTGAATCTGGATCCAGCCTGTCTTTGGATCTGAATCCAAGTGGATTCAGACCATCACTTTGATTTCCAAAAGAGGAAAATATTTCAGAGCTGCACTCAGTTTTATGTAGGTTTTTATCCTTTACATGAAACGAATAAAGTGCAAGCATGGAATTGGGCTTGTTGGGAGTCAAATTCCAGATCAGTTGTGGTATTGGAAAGTATTTGCCTCCTATCAACATTAAAGGCTGAATGTACAAATTCTTTCTAAAAAAATTTGATGTTTTCAAATATATTAATTGTTTTACTTTTGTATTAACAGTCAAAATCAACTGAGCAACGTCATTGTCTGGTACAGCCACCCGCTCCCTGCAGTTTGTATCTGTTGACTCTAGCTTGATACCACAGATCCTTTCAAAATGCACAGCATGCTGCTATATCCTGAAAGTTCAGATAGGTTTGAGATTGTTCTTGTCCTCTGGAGACAGAAAATAAGCACAAAATGTACCAGCTTGGGATGTACCAAAGTAGATCTGTATCAGAAAAATATGTTACTTGCTTCTATGACAACATTGGAGACATACAAGAAATAAGACACTACACATCCCACACATTAAAAAGATGAAACTGCCTGCTATCCTGAAGTGACCATAAAGCTTAATCATCAGCTCCAGGACTTAAAAGGTTAATGTTCTTTATTCACATATTTATGTGACTAAGGTGTCTTATTACCGAACATTATCAGTCTGCCCTAACTTCAGCAGAATGACATTTTCCACCATGACCCTCAACAGAGTCTTGAGTTGACTGTAGCGTTGGTGCTTCCTATGTAAATTTTAGGAGCCCTGGAGCACAGGGAGGCTGAGAGAAATGAGCTGATGGCTGAGGAAGGCTGTCAGCAGCCCTGTCTTCTGCTCTCCTACGGGGAAGAAGACAACCTCCCACTCTGTAAATAAGAATATTATCTGTCAATGGTTTGGTACTACAAGGTTCAAATACTATCTCTGCCAAAGGTGATCCTAAAAGCAAGGTTCAACTGTTTGAGTTCTCCACCTGGAATACAGGGTCAAGAGTTTGTTCGTTTTTCTTTGTTTTGTTTTTCTCCTCCATCCATTGAAGACAAAATGGTTTGCTTAAACCTTGCATACTGTAAAAATAGCATAAGGGTGAGAAGAACATGAGGTAGGACTTCTGTGCCCATGTAAAACTTGTTTGAGCCTGGCTTTGTGCAAGAACTGCCTGCTATTTTCCTGACCTCCACGAGTGATCTCAGTGTTGGTCAGGAAGGCAAAACACCACTTTTGCCTCAACAGCATGGATTCCAGGCCCCCCAGATCCATCAGGCAGCTTGGGGTCTTCCACCTTGGGGCTCATAGCAGATGTGACTAGCTTAGATGGCAGGAGGTGAGATTCCCAGGATGCCTGGACCAGTAAACATAGCAGGGGGGCAAACATGACTTGAGGTGCCTGTGAGGTGGCCCTATGACAGCTCCACCTGACACCCCACACTGCCCCTTCCCACAGGCCTGAGGCACCCTCTGAAGCCCCTGGAGCTTTATGGGGGCCACAGGCTTCACAGTACTCATCTCACTGCTTGAGATGGCCTCAGCTGATGTCAGGCAGCAGCAGGAGGCTGCCCCAGGAGAGGACGTGTGCCAGCAGTTAATGGTGCCCACACCGACCACCTGCACCCAAGTGAGGTGACAGGGCCAGGTGCCCACAGCAACAGGTTTCCAACAGCCCCATGATCATGCAGAGCAGCAGGTCCAGGGTAAGGCAAATCCAGGAAGGACAGACAGCAAGTCAGGAGGAAAACCCGTGGCACAGCTCAGCCATGGCCTGGCAGCTCTTGGGCAGACAGGTGAGAGTGGTCAGGGCAATCAACACCCACTAATGTCCTCAGTCCCACCTGTGGAGGAGTGACTCCAGGTGTAACTGCACTCCTACACACACCCACACAGAAGGTGTCAGTAGGAATTAAGAATGGAGTTCCACAGGTGAGAAACACTGTACTTTCCTTACTGGGACCTGTCTCATTAGTTCAAAGGACAAAAACTGTCTGCTGCCTGAAGGTGACTGCAAATGAGTGGTTTGCTTAGGCTCCCTCCAGGAGCTCTTTGAGATGGGGAGGTTTGAAAATAATGTGCTTAATCAGTTTTCTGCTTAGTTGGTGTAGGGAAGTGGAGGGTTAGTTTGCCAAAGCTGTATATCTTCTTAGCTCTCTTCCAATGCTGCTTGAGCCAGCGGGAGTGGTGGGAGAAGCTTGTAATTGTGAGCTTGGCATCTTGTGGATCAGAGAAGATGGAATAATTTGTGTTTCTGTCCACACAAGGCTAGAAGCAATGCAGAGGAGGCAGCTTTAATTAAAACCAGCTGCCATAGATCATAAAGCAGCCTTATCAACTTGCAGGCGCAGCACACCATGCTCTGGAGAGTGCCAAGCTGTGAGAAATGGAGATGGCCCACAGCATGAATTGTAATAACAAAGCACAGGCAAGGAGCAGTGGTATCTACTGCAAAGCAAACCTACTGACCCTGCTTCTTACTTTTTCTCCTGAGAAAGAGACTCCTAAACCCAGCCTACTCCATGATGTGATGTGGATGTCAGCACTGTGCAGCACAGATGAGTCCATGCCTCTGGGACCACGCTGTGAGGCTTGTCTGTCCTGTGATCACTGTGTAGTTAAGGCTTTGGGTATCAGAAGTCCTGGAGTCTCATCCACTCACAGTGTGTATATAGGTCTGAAACGCCTCTAGGCTCCTGATGCTTAAGCACTGAATGACCTCAGGTATTTGAAGTATTACAACAGCAGTGTTATATACAAAACATTCTATACTATGCTTGTGCTGAAAGATAATATCCAATCGTGTAAGCTCATATATATAAATCAATTTGAAAAATTGAAATAGCACTTCACTTGGCTTTTTGTGTGCTGCAGGCTAAGCCAGGCGGAAAGTCTATATTCTGCTCCTGACCATGGATTTGCATTGCTGGAATCTGACATGATGCTTAGCAGAGTTCAAACTAGGAATATGCCTTTGTTTTTTGTTAGAGATTTGAATTTGCTGAAAACAACTAGATGTATTACTCATTTGTATCTCCTATAGAAGTCATAGGCCAGCTTTTTCTGGACTGCATTCAGTGAAACAGATTTCCTTGTAGTACGGCTATGGGGTTGAGAAGTTTGTGTGAAACTTCTGTTAGCTATGTGCGAAGAAACTCATGGAAGTCCCACTGCACAAGAGATTACAGAATTACTAAATTCACTACCTCTAAGAACTTGAAAATCATGAGTCAGGCCTTAGTCATAACTTCTGCCCCCCCCCTTTTTTTTTTTTTTTTTTTTTTTTTTTTACTACAAGGACACCTCAGGGTCTTCGTTTGCTACTAGTTTGTGAACATTGAGTTCTTGTTCTCAAACTCTCAGGCCCTCATAGTTGGGGAATTAAATCTATTTCTAAATGAAAAGCCAGATTCACTTGCAATAGCAGTCCTAGAAAAGCTGGTCTTTAACTGCGAGTTTCATAACTTTTTGGGGGTGAACTGAAAGTTCCTACAGTCTAATGGTAACACCTAAAATGGACCTTCTCCATATGGACTTGTTTGTAGCACAGGTTATCACCACTGATGTTAGGAACTGGCAGCTGGTTTTAAAAACCTCCCAAACTAAGCTTTTCAAACCAAGCAAAGGGTTTGAAGAGTCTGAGGGAAGAGCTGCAAGAATGTCTCTAAATAATGGCTGTGAAAAAAGATGTTTCCTGCCTCCTGCTTGTTCAGGAGGAGCCAGACCTCATGTAGTCTGTGCCAGCAGCAGGGGCAGAGCAGCTGGTGAAGCATAGAGGTGCCCTCTGCTCTCGCCTTGGGATGACACAAAGCAGTTATTTTAATCCTAGGTCTGAGCTGCTGCCAAGCTTTATTTAAAAAAAAAATAATAAAAAAAAAATGTATATCTATATAAAGGAAGGCAAGCATGCAAGTCATAGGAAACTTCTGGGTACATTTTAGCCATGTGAATAATGGTGCATGTGTTTCCATTTACCCTTCACTCCTCTGGTCCCCAAACCTAACACTTTGGACTGACTTCTTCACTCTGGCAGAGGCATGGTGGCAAGCATATTGAGTGCAAATGCCCAGGCACTGTATTTTGCTGGGGTGGTGAGGTGTTGGATCAGCTGTAGTAGGGAATAGTCTGCGCACACAGAGGACTCAAAACTTCAAACGTAGTAAAGTTTCTTATCAGAAAACAACAGCTACCTCTCTCATCTCCTTCCCTTCACCTTGGAAAACAACATAAGCAAAAGAAGTTTTTCAAAATTCATCTGTTTCTGGTAAATGCTGCCCTTAAGTACCCGTAACTGTGGAAAATTCAGGGTTGCGAAGTGCCTTTTGGAGAAGGTACATTGCACTGGTCTAGAAGTGATGTTGGATAAGGTTCAGCAGCTGTCACAGTTGCATTTAACCAACCAACATTTCACCTTGTTTTAATGCTCTTAAGCATTTTGTTTCAAAGCTGATCTCTTGAAACCTGTTTGTGAGGAAATGGTACATTTCCAAACCAATATGAATTGTGCTTCAGCCTGTGCTCACCTGGGTTTGGAGGTCAGTATCTGTGTCTCAGGTTTCACTGAAATCATTCAGCACAGCTTTGTGGACAACCTTTTCACCTTAACAGTTAATCTCTTCTGCTGGCAACTGTTACTGTTTGTCAATCCAAATTGAATGTCCCTTCCTGGAGCACCTCCCAGCTAGAAGAACCTGGTGGGATGGGGACAGCTGATTCTGAAAAAATGAATCTCTAATCTCTAAATCTTAAAAGGTGTTAAATCTCTGCACCAGAAGCTCATTGGGCTACACCATCCAATGCAGCAGTCTTACTGTCAAAAGACCATGCAGACATTTGGCTTTAATGTTCCTCAGTGCTGAAATAATCTTAGGATCAGGGTGCGAGGATCAGGGATGCTACCTCTTTCAGAGCTGGCCTGAGTGTTGCAACTTAGGGCTTGTAAAAACTTACCATGACGGCAGGTTGCCTACTCTCACACGTTCTTGCAGCTTTTGGCAAGGATTAAGTAAAGGTGATGTGTGACAAGCACAGCATCACTTGGGTATGGGGTTGTGAGCAGCTGGGCCAAGAAGAGTGGGATTAGTGCCTACTGGAAGCTTTCACCTGGAAAACCAAGCGCTGACTCAAGCAGCCATAATGACTTTGAGCATTGACCTCTTGTTGTTGCTGACTGTAGGCATTCCACATGGCTGGAGACGCTCCCTCAAATGGGAGATGTTCCCATTCTGCTCAGAGGGAGCATGAGGAAAGCTGGAGAAAGGACAAGGAGGGGAGGAAAAAAAGTGGATGCTCTGTTACCCTGTCCTAAAAGTACTAAAAAGTTTAAAGTGAATTTTTACAAGTGTCTTGAGGACTCAGAAGATTCAGGTAGGCCATACCTAGGCACATCATCTGGGATGAAAGCTCTGATTTGCTACTGATGTAGCAAACCAGCTCCTATCTCATCCCAGCTGGTGAGGAAAATGGATGGTATTTTTACCTAATACAGAGCACAATCCTAGCAAAGCTCTAAAGCTTCTAACTTTGAAGCTGCAAGGCAGATGGTAGAGGTGCTACTCCAGTGCAAATCACAGAGCAGGGTATGTTGG
This sequence comes from Psittacula echo, assembly GCF_963264785.1. NCBI lineage: Eukaryota > Metazoa > Chordata > Aves > Psittaciformes > Psittacidae > Psittacula > Psittacula echo. The sequence continues at coordinate 25,429,970 of NC_137740.1, read as the reverse complement.
GGGGGACTGGAAATCTGTTAGGGTTATGGTCCATTCCTCTCCCCATCAGGCTCAGCTCATCAGCATGGGATTTGGAGGCAAGGGGTGTCTAGTACTACTTCCCTCTGTGGAGTCACATATCAGTTTCTGATGGTCAACAAGTGATACTGCTTTTATTCAGGCCTTTAAGATGTCTATATACCTTTGGGTTTGGTGTACAAAGTGTTCATTGTATATGTATTTTTATTTTCTCTTTGCAAACTCTTTGTGGCTTTGACCTTTCAAGGACTGTAAAATGAATCAGTGTTTTTAAGAGTGCTGAGCCAATGTGGAGGTACCTGGGTTTTGTTACCTTTTTTTTTTTTCAGGGATCTTCAGCAAGCTGCTTAGTTTCTTTTGACCGTCCTTTCTTCACTGGATTAAACGCAAGTTGAACTTTAAAAAAAAATGCTGTAAGAGACTCAACAGTAATGTAAATTGTGAGTGAAAAATGGGGATTACTTAGAGTATTAGCATAGTGGAAATGGAAACTTAATGCAGGATATCAAACATACAGTATATTTAAAATATACATAAATTGGGGTCTTATATTCTTGCAGAACTTTCAAATGCCTCCTAAGATTGGTAAGTGCTAGATAGCTGCATAGGGGGTGCCATGGAGACTTACCTGGAGTTTCTTTAAATTTGCCTGGAGATTGTGTGATGTTCATGACGCATAAAGTCCTGAACCAAATTTCTAGTGATAAACAGCACATTTATCTCAATGCATTTGTGACTGATGCAGTCATGCTATTCTTCTGCTAAAGATAAATCTAGAGTGGGGCAAAGCAATGATATCATACTCTAATTAAGGACCTGGATAACAGGCTGAGAAGGGCAGAGGACAGCCTGTTCTGCCAAACCAGATTTGCTGCAGCCCCATTCTTGGACAGGGCTTGCATCGCCTGGTGACACGGATTATAAATGTCTGCAACAGGTCTGCCTAGGCTGCTGAGTTTACTAGGTGTAAACAAGTCTCCAACTGCACATGACACAAGCTTGGATATCTCTTAAGCAATCCTATGAGCTGTGGTACCCCACCTCTTCTTGCAGGAGGACACTGAGCCATCCTGGGGACAAGGACTGCCAGTCCTCGTGTGATCTATCTGAAGCTAGCTTTTAAGAAAATGTAGCAAGGATTTTCAAATCCAATTGCAAAAATAGATGTTTCCCATGTTTGCTCTTAGTTAGGAGAATGCCATGAGATGCTGAGTATTCATTATTGGAGCTTTGCTTTGCTTGGCACAGAAATTAGAGATGCCTGAGAACAATCTCAGCTTTATTTCTACCTGCTGGGCACAAATTATTTCAGAAAGAGCTCAGACCTGTGTTTGTGTAATGAAGCGCTGTGCTGACCTCGTTTGGTGTGAAAACAGCCTGTACAACTGCATTGTCCTGGAGGGACTGCAAAACACAAGCCACTTGTTACCTCAGCCTCCAAAATTCTGGCTGAAGACATGGTTGCAAGTACTAAGATTCCAGGTAGGCTTACAAGTAAGTTGTCTTATGGAGATAGTGAACAGCACAACTAATTTCTAATGCACTGAAAGTTATACAGGTGTCAATATAGACTTCGAAGAGACATTTGAGATAACAAGCAAATAAATGAAAGGACCATTAACAGCAAATCATCCTATGGGTATTTAGATAAAGAATACTTGCAATATTAAAATAAAAAAGTGAAAAGACTGGAAAATCCTCTGAAAACTGGATTACTTTATCTTTACTGGCATTAGTCAGCTCTTGAGTTAATAAATCAAACTTTTGCCTGCTAAAGTATCTCATCAGGAGTGTCAGTAGCTAAGGTATGAGGTTGTTCTTCGTCAGAGGCTTGGTGTATGTGCATACTGGGAATAAACTGATGATTTTGGGTTTGTTAGGCATCAGAAGTCCCCACTGGAGAGCCAGATCCATCTGTTTTCCCAACCTCTGCCTCATTTCTTTGCTTGGTTATGTGACTTCCCCTTAAGAACATTTCCTCTGAATATTGCTCATAAATATTTCCAAGAAAACAACAAACTATTGTTGGCTTCTGTCTTTATTTTGTTATTTGTTGTGTTTTCCCTGGATAGTTTTTCAGCAGGGAACATTACTGCTGTTGGTCTTTTCAGCAGGTTGGGAGGGAGGGTTTATTGTTTCTGGATTTGGGCAGTTTGTTTGGATGGCGGTTGATTTTGCTGTTGTTGTCTTTCCCCTCCATTTTTGGCAGTCTGGGGAAGTGGGTGGTTCCCTGCTTTGTTTTTTTTGACCATTTGTGAATTGTTTATACAGGCAGGCTTTTCTGGGGGGTGAGGTTTTCTTTGGGTTTTCATGTTTGTTTGTGGAGTTTGTTACATCTTGGGGCATTTTTTTTGCTCAGATTTTGTTATTCTGAAATTCAACTTGGTAGCTTCCAAATGGCTTCTGTGGCTGGTAGCTTCAGTAGCTGCTACTTGACAGTCTGATTTACAACCTTAAAGTTCTTTGCCCTTCGATCCCAGGCTACCCACTTCTCAGGGAGAATGGGGCTCAGACTTGCTTTCCTCCTTGAGAAAATCATGCAGCATGTCCACATTTCTGGGCAAAAAAAGAAGGTGGTGACTGGCAATAGCCAGCATGCACTTACAAAGGGTTATTTATGCATGACCAACCTGATTGCCTTCTGAGAATAGATGACTGAATCTGTGGATGAGGGAAAGCAGTGGATGTCACTTACCTTGACTTTAGCCAGGCTTTCATTGCAGTCTTCCCTAGCTTTCTTGTATCCAAGTTCAGATGTTGTGGTCTGGATAGGTGAATTACTAGATGTGTGGAAAAACTGGCAGGATCAGAGGTCAGAGTGTAGCGGTTAGTGGCTTGTACTCTACCTGAAGGCTGGTTACAAGTTGGGTTACTCAGAAATACCTCCTAGAACCTGTCCTGCTCCTGCTTTGGGAAGGAGGTTGCCTAGAGACCTCCTGAGGTCCATTTTGACCTGAGTAATTATATTATTCAAGCAAGTACTGTCAGCTAGATGTTGATGTCAGGAGCACACAGTGCAAACTGCTTATTAAAATTGTTTTGTGTAAAGGCCTAGGTGTTTTTTGGCCAAAGGGATGGAGAGAGACAGATCTGTTGTTGCGAGGATGATTGCAACGATGGAAGATGCACTGATGGACCATTTGTATACTGGCGTCCTTGTTCATTCCTGAAATAAACTTATTGCACACAAACTTGTTCCTGGAGTTTTCTCCGAATCAATACACGCTTCATTTTTTTACTGAGCTGTTAAGAGCAGTGCTTTGCAGCCATGTCTAGAGCCTGAGCAGGAGCAGTAACCCTCTCAACAGATTTCCTTGCTTTAGTGACAGTTAACAACAGAGGAACTTCTGCTTCAGTATGCACAGGAGGGATGAAGGGAAAGAAGCCTTCAGCAGGCTTCTAAGCATTCATAGCCCATTCAGAAAAGCTTGGAGGTAGTTTGGATCAGCTCTGAAACAGAATTGTGCCTTTAAAGCAAGTGTTTTGGAAGGGATGAGTAGTGAGCCCACAGCCAGGTCATCTGAGACTTGCATTAGCACTCTTCCTTGATTTTTAGGCTCTGCATAATTCTTCATGGTGCCCAAGCACTGCCTCTGAGGTATATTTCCTGTAGTAGTGGACATTAAAAAACAGCAACAAAAGAAGTCCCAGACATGTTTCTTCATTTGCTCTAGAACCCTGCAGGTACTTGGTGGTCACAGCGGATGTTTTGTCCATCTAACTTAGCCAATTCCCCAGAAAGGTCACCCCCAGAAAGTGTTCTATCCCTAAAACATCCCTTCAAAATAGTTTCTTCCTTTTTTCTCCCTCTGCCCTCTCAAATGTAATTGGGGTCTCCAGTGTAATGAGCCAACTTAAAGAGATAGAACAAAGTTTACAATTGGCTGAAAACATGGTGAAAACTTGAGTTTTCTGGATTTTTAGTTGAACAGCATTTCAATTTTAAAGCTAAACTATTCAGGTGGCTTTCTTTTCCTCATTCCTTTTCATTACTCCTTCACTCACTAAGGGTTATGAGATGGAGGGCACTTCCTCCTGCTGTGCTTTCTTCCCCCTCATCTTCCCAAATCCACCATGAAGATCTGGACTAAAAGACTATGGCTCCTGCAAGTCTGAAGCAGTATCACCTCTCTTGCCACACCATCATCCAAGTACAGAAAAACTGGTCCTAGCCTTCTTAACAAAACCCCTGACCTGGAAGTACCAGGCTTATTTAAACCTGAGCTTCTCTGAAACTGGTTTATCAACTCTGTCAAAGGCCAAAATTCCCCACTTCTTCTTCTCGGTGGAGCTTGTTTTGAGTTTTCTGACACCTCTGAAAGTAGACTCCTAAAGTCAATATTACAGCCTGTCACATGCTCTAAAAGGAACCTTCTGAGCAATAACAAATTTTTTTACTTTTGTTTTTCTGCAGCGGTGATACCTTGGTTGATAAAAGCACTTTTATCCATATTTATCAATCAGGAAATGGAGAAATGTGACCCTGTGTGATCTGCTGGGCTTAGGTAAATCAAGGTCTATCAGTGCTTCAGTTTTGATTCTTTACTGCTTTCAACTCATTTAGGCTCGTCTTCAGTGGTTTATCTTCTGACTGCTTAATTTATCTGAAAGCTGATGTGGTGTCTGATCGCCCTGTTTTGGGTTCTCTGTGCTGGCAGCAGGAAGAATTTAAACCTTAACATCTGCTCAGTTCTTCATCTGAATGAAGCCTTCCTCACTTCCAGCTCTAGAGGAGCTGGTGAAGCCTTATTTAACTGCAGTCTACTGAAATCTGCCAGTGAAAGATAACTGGGTGAAAGTGCTTGTGCTCAGGGTTTATTTTTCCACTACTGAAATAGCTTTTTTGGTTATCAATGGTAAAAATGAAGGAATACTCTTTCACTTATATCCTTTTGGACTAATTGTCAAAGCAAACTGAGAGTCTGTTCCTATCACAAGCAGCAGTTCTTACTGAACAGAAGATTAATTACATTTTCATTTGATCATGTTTGTATCTGCACCTGCAATATCATATGGTACAAGTGGATTTCTAACCTGATGCTTTCTTAAGGGACTTGAATGAAAACCAAAAAAGAGGTCTGATTCACCATGATCTCAAACAAGGAGAGGTGGTCTGTGTCTCCATGGATCAGAAGGGAACATCTGCTTCTAGTATCACTAAAGGATGAGCCTCTGTTCTTAGTCCAGGAGAACTGACCTTGTAGTATGAAAGATTGCCATGAGCAACTCACCTCTGTGCTGTGGTTCAACGAAGAACTAATGCAGCAAACCTTCCTTAGTAGGATAGCTTTACCTGCCTCAGCTGGCTGTGGTGGACCTCTGGGATTTTGTTAGTTGAAGAAGCTGCTCAGCATCATGGCACTAAAACTTGCCTAAATTTAAAATTTAGCACTAGCAAGAATCCCTTTATCTCTGAAAGGAGCGGAGGAAGTGTGGGGTAATGTTGGAGAGCAGAGGAGGTGGCACAGTTACATTAAAACTGTTTATTCTTGCATTATATAGATTATGTTGAAGGCTTTACATTAAACTTGGTGTATTGTAGCACTTTGTAGGTATGTGTTCTTGTATATAACCTTAATAAACCCAAATGTGAGGCCAGCATGACTTGGAAAAATCCCCAGAACTTGGACCAAAGCAGGGTTTGAAACCAAAGTTTATCAGGGATTGAAAAGAAGATGCTATGGGTTCATGTGGGTCAGGACCTCAAGCCTTATTCCTGACTTGCAACCTGGGTTCCTTCCCTTGCCCACAGTGAGATCTCCCACCTGGGAAGAGATGCTGACTTTTCATTACACTGGTATTTACTGAGTCCTTCTTTTTTGCTCCCCTAAAATACATTTTAGAAAAGTAAAAATGAGCAGGCAGATGCTTCAACACCCTCATGAAAAGATGTAGAAATATTATAAGCTGATGTCACTCCTGTCTCCTTAAAGGGAAAGAAATATCTGTGGTATAAATATGCAATTAAAATTAGTAGCAATTAGAGAGTTTCAAGGAATGAAATAGGAGTCTGCTCTGAGGTAGAGCTGGTTTCCCTTTTATCTGCGTTTCTAATTCGAAACTCTTTGACGTTGGGATCTAATCTTAATAGTTGATGCTCAACTTCTGGTTTTGTCATGCAAGTTAAATGCCATGGGCCAGACTCTGATGTAAACTCGTATTTGCTTCAGACTTTTGATGCATGTTGGTGGTGTAAGGATATCCACACCTGTAAACCCCTGTATGCATGCAGCAGTGTATGCTTTTGCATGAATTGGCTTCATTTGTTCATGAGCAAAAGGTAAAGATGTCTCTTGTGCCTATAGATGCCTGCACAGATATAAAGAGGAGATGTCAGCAGCTTAGAAAGATGCTTTCAAGCCCTCCTGTTCCAGTGATGGGCATTTCAGTATTGCAGGACACAGTGGAGGGTCTGAGCACCCATCTGTGCACATCCATCTCCCTTGCAACTCAGTGCGAGTGAGCAGATTGATGGCAGTGCTCTTGGTGCAGCACACGATGGAGGGACAAAACTGAAGTGATGGGAGATCAAATCACACACAGGGAGGAATGCGTCTTAGCCACTAATCTCTTCTCTGCCTATCTCCAGGTCAGTAACAGGCTGTCAGGCTTGTTTGGAGGCATTTAACAGCCTTTTTCTAGTACCATAATTTGAAGCAGCATTGCTTGGGGAAATTGATGCGAAAGCATCAACATGAGTACTGTTTTACATAGCCACAATGGCTGTTTTTGCAAGCAGAGCCAAGCACAGGGAAGCAGGGTTTTTTCTCATTTTATAGGAAAGATTTGTACTGAGTGGAGGTGGTGCTATGTTGAGTCTTGGCCAAGCTTGCCTACACAGCTTTGTACCTGCAGAAACCCATTCTCCATCCTTTGGGGAATTCCACAGTCTGTCTAGCTACACCTGCACTGCCCAGCAACACAGGCCAGAGCCTGGTGGCCAATCCTGAATGCAAGTGGTCTTGTGCAGTCTGCATCTGTAGGACTACACTTTCCTTCTCTGCTCTGTTTGATGTCTTTCTCTCCAAAATCAGGGAGGCTTTGTTTGTGCAACCTTCTGGTGTTACCCCAGGTCTTGTGCTCTCCCAGTAACCAATTCTGCAGTGTCCTTAAGGCTGTTCTGAACTCTGAGGTACTTCAATGAATGCAAATACTTTTGAAATTAACTCCCCTATCCAGATGCCCTGCTGCACCCCAGTTGCTCAGTGCTGGCATTCATGGCTGACGCAGTGTTCGCCCACCACTACCTCTATGTCATGCCTTTCTACCTGACGTTTCAGAACGTGCCACTGCAGAAGTCACCAAAAAGTGTGTATTGCCTTTAATTCTTCCTCTGCCATGCCTTTGGAACCAGCTGTTATGTCTGCACCAATCCGTGTCCTGAGGTACAGCCATTTGGGAGAGGCAGAAGTAACAACAAATGGAGATTTCAAGCCCCTATGTTCCTCAACTAGAGCAGCAGATATCCAGTTCCTTGTGCTCACAGCCAGCTTCAGTCACAAAACTGGAGTGCTTTAAAAACAGTGCATTTTCTCTCTGCTCTCCGTTATTCTTCACATGTCCTAGTCATATTTCTAGTCTGATCTTGACATATTGTTAATAAAACCAGAAGGTTAAGGACTGGCTAGAGAGGCAGTAGCAGCAAGCCTCGGCCTTGAGAAGCACTTTCCATTCAGGGATCGAAGCCTGGTGCAAAGCATGTGAGAGATTTTTAAGCAATCTCTCACGCCTGCAGTAAGCAATTATATTTGGTACAAAGCAGGATCTTGTGCCCCCAACACAATATTTTTGCTTCCCCTCCACGGCACAGTAGAGTCTTGAGCATGACTAAAGAATTCATAGAATCATAGAATAGTTAGGGTTGGAAAGGACCTTAAGATCATCCAGTTCCAACCCTCCCCATGGGCAGTGACACCTCACACTAAACCATGTCACCCAAGGCTCTGTCCAACCAGGCCTTGAACACCGCCAGGGATGGAGCATTCACAAATTCCCTGGGCAACCCATTCCAGTGCCTCACCACCCTCTCAGTAAAGAATTTCTTCCTTAGATCCAATCTAAACTTCCCCTGTTTAAGTTTGAACCCATTACCCCTTGTCCTATCACTACAGTCCCTAATGAAGAGTCCCTTCCCAGCATCCTTATAGGCCCCCTTCAGATACTGTAAGGCTGCTATGAAGCCTCTGATAATTGTTGTTATCAGACTTGTGTCTAGACACTATTGGTTCTTTTGCATTAGTCGTACACTCAGATCCTTTCTAACAATAATGTTCAGGGTGTGCTTCAGGTACTTGGCTGTATATGAGTGATCTGGGACATGTGTATAACTTTGCATTCAAGTGGTTGGATAGATAGGAATTGGACATCATGAATCCTTCTTTACATAGGAAAACCCTGAGTGAATTTTACTTACTTCTGAGCAGTGCAAGTTAAGTTGAGTTTCAAAAGGGATTAATTTTTGGACTGCAGTTGGCTTCTCAAACAGCTATTTCAGCATACCCATCCCCTACGTTTCGGGAAAATGAATGTTTGCTCAACCCTCTGAGCAACCCATGTGTCCATGCCTGTTATCATCATCTTTTCTTAATTTGCTGTAACATCCATGCTTGTCCCCTGATGATATGGTAATCTCCTTGGGGCAGAGACCACAGTTCACCCAGAAGAGTTTAATTACCCCAAACACCCTTTTCGTTGCTCTCAAAGGAATCTTGGTTTCCACAGCTCATATTCAATGAAGCTATGGCTCAGGAGAATGGCCCTACCAACATTTATCATGTGTCTGGGTTGAAGACAGCACATGCAGCAGTGCCTAACTCTGGTGCTGCTCCTCACCAGTGATAGGACTGCAGATACTGTCCTGCACCCTTTTGACAGGAAGAAGGTCAGCAATGCTGTGGTGGATACAGCAGAGCAAGCCAACAGCAAATAGGTCACTGCAATGCTCCTGGCTGCCAATGGAATCAAGGTGGGCTGCCAATTCTCTCTGGTCTGTAAGTCTGTCTGAGTATTGACAATGCAGTTTTGAAACTCCTTTGTGCACACAGGGTCAACATAGGCAAAAAGCAACCTTACATGTTCCTGTTTTCTCTGGTTGTCCTTATTTCTACTTGTAGGGTGGCCAGTCTTTACAAACAAATGTAGGAGGCAGGCTCCCTAAGCTGAGTCATGCAGGGTGGCCCAAGTACGGGTAATGACCCCGAGAAGAGCCGGTTGTCCTCAGCTCCTGCTGGGAGCTGGGAACAAGCTTGTTCCCAGGGCTGCAGCCTGGGTGGGGGCGACAGAAGGGAGCATGAACCCTCTGCCCCGAGCTAAACCCCAAGGCAGCGTGCTGAGTAATCTTGTTGGCATGCCCGGACAGACCCAGCTAAACCAGGACATCTGGGCATGTCAGTGGTTCCTCCCATCACACTGTACTTGAGTGCTGGTGCTTCTGGGGACTTTGCTCATAGAGAAATTATGATCCAGGCTCTTTTTTGAAAGCTTAAGAGAAGTGTATATATCTCCTGTTGTCTTGTTCTCTGGAAGCTTCTGTTTTACTGGCCAGGTGGTAGGCTAGAAAGCTTGAGAGGTTCTTCTTACTGTAGGTCAAAAGGTAATTGAGAAGAACTGCATTTTCACTTAAAGCAGTGACCTGCCTTCTGCTTGGCATCAGACTGGCAAGTATGAAGAAGCAACGCAGTCTAAAACATGAGAGATGTCTAGAAATGGGGGCCCAATCCTTGATGCTACCATCCCTCTGCTTTTTGTTAGGGACCTCCTGTGCCTCTGCTTCACAGCCTGTAAACTGCAGAGCTGCCCCAAACATTTACCCATACTCGCACACTCTACTACTTGTTCCAAAAGTGCTTACAATTTTTCCCTCTGCAGTTCCTATGCTCTGTGTGCATTTCCTCCCGGCCTTTAGCTGAAAGCACAGCAACATCTCCTGGAACTGGGTGGCTATTGCAAGTTCAGTTGTCAAAGTATCTTCCTTAAATCTGGACCAATTCATTCAGTGTGAGAGACTTCAGATTTGTTCCCGTTGTGCAGGAAGTGGGGATGGCTCAGGAGTAGCATGTTTCCAGCACATCTCACCTTAGTGAGGAGGAGGAAAGGACCAGCTATCAGAAACTGCCTGTTCATTATTCAAATGTCCCTCAGGAAAATTTATCACACCTAATGAGGCAGGCCACCATGTTAGATGATGCATTTAGAGGGAATGAGGGAGAGACAATGGGACCACAGTTGTCTACCCCAAAGTAGACAGGAGGGATTCACCCCACCACCAAGTGCGTGAGCTGCCAAATGTCTGGATTTAATTATCAAGGAACTGGTATCATGTAAAGAAAAGTAACTGGGGATGTGGGCCATGGGTATCCTTGAAATTGGAACAAGCCACCAAAAGAGGTTCTCTGCCCAGAAATAAAGCAAACTGCTGTCTTTGCTGACCTCCTTTATAACTAGACAAAGAAGCAAATGCAGAAGGGCAACAACTGCCACCTTTGAGGAACTGTAAGAGGTGGCAGCAGCAAGGTTGGTTAGGATTTGTCTCTCAGCTGCATCCTCACTGTTTCCAGTGGCTGCACGTCAAAGTACACCACCATGGCACACACAAGCTCTTGCACAAAGCCAAGCTGGATGGCAGCCCAAGCCTGCCTGCAGGTTCCCTCCCTCCTTCTTACAGAGAAAGGCAGAAAATATTGGAAGGGAACTGTTGCTCACATGGCTTAGAGGAAACTAGAAGTCTTGGTTGTCATATGAGATGAACATATTAAAGTGAAGGACAGTGACTGTGGAAAGTGGGCCACTATGAAGTAGAAGAAGAATTTTTCCACTTGTGTAGTGCATCTGTCATTTTGCAATGTCTCGTGTTATCATGGAAAACATCTTTTTTCCCCAGCATGACTGGTCAGTGCCTGATAGAAGCTAAAAACTTTGTTCACTTGCTTCATGGTATGGCTTCACCCATCACATGTCAGACACTGATGATTTTATGTGCAATAAATGGTCCAACTAACCCACTGACAATCTTCACTTTTCCCCCACCCTGATCTCATCAGAGAAACTGTGATGACTGTAACATCTTTTTGAAGATGTATATATTAAAAAAAAATCACCAGAAAATAGAAATTTCCGCCACTGAATTAGACCAGCACTCCTCCTGCTCTAATATCCTTTCAGCTGCAATGACTAGGACAAGGTATTCCAAAATAAAGGTGTCCAGCAGCATCAGCTGTGGGCAACACATACAGAAGTTCCCACCAATCCCCTCTTAATTGGGGGATAAGCAAATCCCTGAAGCAGGAGGTGTCAAATCATTACATGGCCTTTTCCATTTTGGATTTTGTTGGACAACTTGGCCAACCTAGGCACAGAGGGGCAGCAGGTGGCTTTTTGTGAGACCACAGGCTGAGGTGGTTCAGGTGGCCAATCCAACAGGGGCTTTTGTGAACTGGTGGCAAAGTTGGTGTCCAGGCCATGATGGTCCGATGATGGAATTCATCATGCTGTGAATAAGCAAATCTTTCTTCCTATGTTGTGTCTGAAGGATGGGGAAAATCGCCATTGCTTTCTATCTCTCTGGAGTCTTCTCTCTTTTTTTTTTTTTTATTTCCTCTTCTTCAAATAGAAAGACAGCAAACCCGAAATGTTTATTTTGTTTTTCTGCTGAAAAGCATATATTCAAAGAAATACATATCATCATAAAGGCATCAGCCTGGCCCAGATTGGGCAGCTCAAAGTTCCTAGACAGAAATTTCACAGCTTGAATTTCTTGCTGCTTCTGTGCCCACTGTGCCCTGAGCAAAAAGAAGGGCTACATCTTCTTTAAACATAGCTGTGCTTTTTTTTTTTTTTTGAGAGAGAGAGAGGAACATCTTATCCCTTGTTCTAACAGTTAATCAATAGGACCATGTTGCAGAAAAAAAATTTATGAACTGGGAAAGGGAGAACAAGGATGGCTATGAATGTGGATTTCTTGTCTGATGCCATACAAAGGAGCTGCTTGTATGAGAGCAAGCCTAGCAGCATTAGCAGCCAAATTATTTGTTTAATTTTAGCTGCTGTTCTTGTTGCATCTTGATTTGCTAATTAGTATTTTAAGTGCTTGTAAAAGAGTTTGGACGTATTCCTTCAGCTTTCACACATCTCCGTTGCTATTTCTTCTTCCTGCCCTGTTCATCACCTAAGTAACATTATTTCTGCTTCCAGATGGGTTGAATTCTCTAAAGTGGGAGGAAAACACAATCTTCTTTGCTTATTCATGCACACAGTGCTCTTATTTGCATGAGAAGAGATCAGTCTGTGGAGCAACACTCCCCAAAGGCTGGAGAGAAGGGAACCTATCCTCAAAGGCGGGGAAATAATGAGACACAAATGTAGATAAGCTGATTTTTTTTGTTCTGCAGCTACCCTGGGTTTTTATACACCATTTTCAACATTCAACCTGCTCTGTGCAGCTGATATGTGGAAACTGTGGGCTTAGAACACCACTGGCAATCTCAGCTGGATTTCACCAGGCAGTTGCCTTGCTGGCGTATGCACAACAGGTATGATGCACAGGAGGATGTCCTAAATGACTGGATTCAAAAAATAGGCATGGATTTCTGAATGAAGACAGTGACTGGTGTATTGTCATGTGGCAGCCCACTAAATCTGGTACAGCAGTAATGCTGGCAGGCATGGACAAAAGTACAGCAACAGAGGGGTGGTTGGACAGAGAAGGGCACAGAGGGACCGGCCTGTTGGACATGAATATTAGCCAAGGAAACTGTTGCATTGCCCCTGCAAGCAGATGAACTTTGAAGTACACTGGCAGTAAACCTTAAATGATGCTTTTTTTGCAAGTAGCATCCAGCAGTTATACAAACGACCAAATAAACCCCCTTATTTCACAGATCTTTTAGGTTTTTTGAATGTACCTTTCTTTAAGTATACAGATAGTAACTATTAAAAACCATTTTCAGTGATGGCAGTTTTCAAACCACACAGTCACTCAGTTGCTATTTATAAATGATGTTTGGGAGGTTCCGCAAACGGAAGAATAAATGCAGTTTTGTATGTGCAGAATTCTGGATATTTAGCACACAGAGGCACTTACCAAATGTTTAGTGAGAACAAAAGCCCTTTCCCTCGCTGTTTACAGATGACTTGCAAAGAATAAGTGACAGGTTCGAGCGTGGCTGAACTGAGCATCTGCTGAGAATTCAAATAAATGGTCTCAAACCCTGCTTTTTCCACAAGATCTGCTTTGGAAGATGTAAAAATGAGACATGTTGCAAGCTAATGCTGTCCATCAAAGCAGTGGTAAGAAGGAAACCTTTTCTCATTTCCATTCTTCTGGCTTGCTCTTTGGAAGTTGATTCTTTAAGCATTATCATTTCTGAAAGCTTTTTAGTGTTTAGGTTCCAGCCATGATCTCATGGGCTTTGATAAGCTTTTCTGAGCTGAAAGGAGCTTGTGTGAACAATGAAATGAAGATGATAGCTCGCATCTGTATGCCATGTGCACTGGGATGTGTCAATCCATATGATGAATAATGCACATAACAGCACCTTTGATTTTGCCAGCATTGATTTTCATATGTTGTGAATCCTCAGTGGGGCAAAGTCCAACTTTCCAAATTTCAAAGGATCTCCAAATGTATCTTCTGTACTAATAAACTGCTGCCATTAAGAACACAGGATTTCTTACAAAGCCGGCCTGGCCCCAAATCCCTGCATTGAAAATGTCTGCATCCAAAAGAGCTGAAAACAAAGTCACCTGTGAGGTGTACTGTACATTCCCTGTCATCAGAGCTAGTAAGATAATCCCCATTAGGCCATTCAAGGCCAAAAAAGGAGATTTTAAATCACAGAAACATTACACTTCAATATAAGTAGTGGATATTTTGTAAGCTTGTTTTACCTTTCCTTATTGGTTCACGAATTTGGAATCTCTCACATCCTACTCAGAAGCTGTTTGGGACATTTCTTTCTCTGTAGGAGGGGCTACTGAACCCGAAAGAATACTTGACTCAGACTTTACAGTAGGTAAAGTGAGTACTCAAATGCTATTTAAAACAGAACAAAACCAAATTAAAAATTAACCCTTCTTACAGAGGCATTTCTGCACAGCTGGTATAGCATATGCAGAAGCCCTCGGTGATGCTAAGCTTTTATAGGGCTTGTTAGACTTGATCTACCTCTGTTGTGTTTTCAGCTTGTGGAGAGAAGCTGCTTCAAACTTATGCTAACACTGGTGTAGTAGAGATGTCATCCTGCTTCTGAAATATAGTTTGCGCCTGCTATGGGCTTCAGCTTTGCTATTGTGGCAACAGCATCCCAAAGGGAGGGTGAATCAGCAGTGACTGCTTTCTCTAACACATAGTTGTGCATCACTATTTAATGTAAGAGATATATATATCTTCATTGTCAGATGTAAGCCATTATTAATTTTTTTCACTGTAGCTCTGGGGTGTCAATTTCCCACAGAAATGTCCATTAGAGAAAAAAGAAAGAACAAGTGGTGGCTGTACTCCACTGCCTTGACACAACAAGGGAGTGGAATAGTAAAAATCTTAAATTTGCATCTTTACTATATGAAGAATTTTTAAAACCAACATTATTCACTCTACATCAGCTCCTAGCTTCACCCATTAATTTCTTAGAGTAGAGAAGTTGACTAAATTTAGTCCAACCTGATGTTGCTTTGGTGGGAATGTGTGCTATATCAATCTTTGTCCTGCACAGAACAGGGACATCTATGATGTCCCATTCTGAGACCATTCTATGATTCTGTCTTAAGGGCAGATCCAAAGCAGGCGTTGCTCTGCCTTTTGTGGGTGGCTTTGGGGATGTGTCTCTCCTTTTGGACCCCAGGCATAGTAAATAACCACAAAACAGGTTGTTACAAAAACCTTTAGAAGCCTGAGACAAGATAAGCACCTTTCTAGACTGAGGTCAAGGGGTGGTGGAATAACCTTGGGGACATGCTTGTCAGCCCAGCTTCAGCTTGCTCATGGGTAGAATGAACTCAACTGTGGATAGACAAAACCTTTGTCATTGGTTGCATTTAGTTTGTGGATTTTTCTGTAATTCAGTACCAGTAAAATGAGGATTTCTATAATGAAAACCTGCTAGGGCTCCTGTCCATTTCTTTGGACAACCAGTTTCTCCTACTGCCTCCAGGGAGTCTGTGCTCCCATGCACAACAGTTTGCGCCTATTGCCTACACGTGGTCACAACTGTAATCAGACTTCTTCAGGAAGGTGTGCACATACTCAGTGTGTGATTTTTGAGCTGACAGAGGATGGCTGGCCTAAACTGAACTAAAACCTGTTCACGTGGTGTATGCTCATGTCATCCATTCTTTGGATCAAAAAACTGATGGCAAAAGCGCATAATAATGAATTAATAGAGACATAGGGGGACTCAGAACTCAATTGTTTGACAGCAGAGGTCTGTTTGCCCATTTTTCTGACAGTTTCCCTGTCAGATCTTATTACACAGTTACTTCCAAGTCTGAGGGATGACAAAATGGCTTAGCATATCCAAACTAGATGATGTTGGAAACAAACATCTTTGTCTGTTAAGTACCTTGTTTTGGAGCCATTCCTATCCTGATGGCTGCAAGGGCCTGTTGGAGGCCTAATGCTTTCTGCTGCTTCCTTCTGCAAAAGGACCAACCTCCAGTAATGGCATCCCAGACCTGAGACAGGTACATGCCAGTTTGAGCTCTTATCCCAGGACTGTCACTTCCACTGCTTTTCTGCTCATGAACTTGCAGCCCACAAGCTGTACAGCTGGAGATCAGTAGCTCTAGGGTTCATGTATTCCCAATCATGAAGACATGAATAACTCATAATGCACTACAGTGCATTAATCAGCAAAGGATGTAGTGACTGCTGGAGTCAGATGGAAGGTGGTCTGTGGGCTTGAAATACTGTTGGATTGCATCCATTCTCCCTCTGAAGTCAATAGGAGCCAGCTTGTTATATTATTAGATTTTTCTTACGTTTGTCTCAGATGAACCGTAAAAAAAATGTTTTTAGATATCCATGCTGAGAGCATCAATTTTGACGTGTGAAAACTTAATCTTGGAAAACAGTCACATTCAGTGGCAGCACTGTGGGTTTATAATAAGATCTGAGCAGAATCACTGTATGTGTTGGTGGTGTCCTCCAGACCTGTTATTTTCAGGGTTTTAGGGTCAAACCTTGCAAGGCACCACAGAGGCAGCCAGGTTTAAGGAGGAGCATATTGAGGAGTATTGGAAACTATATATTCACTATGAATATCAAGGAATTCCCATCTTGAGCAGCTGCGCAAGCCCACCTGACTCACTTAGACTCTTTTGCTGTAACGTCATCTCCATGCTGAACCCATCTTTCCTTCTCACCTTCCTGAGGCTTCAAGAGGATGGCATGATCTGTGAGGTCTTTCTTGCCATTGCCCTTTCCACAGTATTGGCTGCAATGGTGTCAATGCCCGGCAGTCTCTCTTCCTGGCCAATACTGTCTTGTTCTTCTAGTCTTTCTCATTTATATGGTTTTTTTCAGCTCGGATTGCCATTTCTTCTGTTCAAACAGGTTGGGATTAGGACATTGATTGAACACCTAAGAGGAATATGTCAATAGAAAGAGTAACCCTGCAAGAATTCATGTTTACTCCCAGCAAAATACAGTTCAGAGATCCACATTTGGTCCATAGCATCTCAGCGTGCAAACCAAGTAATTGGCACACCTGCCAATAAGCTTCAGTGAAATATTGTTTTTCCTAGCGCAGCCCTGGTTTGCAGATCAGTCTTTCCCAAGATTTATACTCAAACAAAGAACCAGGATCCTCGTCCTGTTCCCGCTGTGCAGGTGGTGGTTTGAAATGATCCAGACTTAAACAAGGAAGTCTGCAGGCTGCCAGAGAGCACGTTTGCCTGAAGGGTTGTATCAGCACAACTGAGCAGTGAGTGAGTGAGGGAAGGACCAGCTACATCTGCTGATAGTTCAGGTAGAGGTTTCCCCACCCCAGGCTGGTATATTGACTAGATTAGTCATGCTGGAACTTGAACTAGTTCATTGCATATCAACTCCTCTTAATGAACACAACTGTAAATGCAGGTGTAGACCCAAGCCCACCTACAGAGTTCAAAGTTGAGCCACCAGTTAGAAGATATATTTGTCTAAAATGAGATCAATTGTCATTAGAAGTGCCATCTTTATGTATGCTGGCTGTTCCCTGTTGACAAGTGGACTAAATCAGGTCATTCACAACAGCTTACATCTGCAATAAAGGGGCATGCTCTCCATCCTCCACAAAGTACCCCTAGCAAATGAAGCTTAGTGTCTTACCTAATGGAAGTTCATTGTAGGTCAGCAGGAGGTCAGCACCCACAGATCTATGAATGGAGATTGGGAGCAGGAAGCCATAAGTGCATTCATATTTGTTGACACAATCTCTCCACTGATCGTCACCACATCTCATGTTTCTACTGTGACCTGGCATGTATTTGCAGGCTTGTGAGCTACAACATAAGTAATTCGCAGCGGGGTGCTTGGGATGTTTCTGATATCCAACTCTATATGCGTGATGCCTGAGTATCCCTATGCACTGGCAGCCATCAGGGTGGAAATGCTGTGCTTGTAAAAGTGCTGGATTTGACTCTTCTGTCAAGGTCTCACATCCTTCCCTACCTCTGGTGCAGGTATGCCAAAACCATGTTGTAAAAACAAAGTCATCCAGATGTCTTAACACTCTCCCATGATAATGCTTCTCGATACTGCTATCCACAGTGCCTCAGCTGAGACTGAACATCATGGAAGATGCATTTCAACCCAGTTGAACAATCAGGCTTGTTCCAGCACTGACAGTAATAGTCATTTTTCTAGGCAGAATTGACATTATAAAAAAGCTGTTGGTTAATTTGCTGCTTTCTTAACATCATTGATCCTACAGCTTGTCCTTTAGCAGCAGTGCCTGGATATAAACTATCCAGCAGTAAAATTATAACTCCATTTGGATGCAGTGCACAGCCTTCTTATTGCCAGACTTTCAATCCCATCAAGAGTTTCAGGGTTACTCATGCAAAAATAGCTTGTCTGCCTGAGTGAGCATACGAGGGCTCTTCATCAGTATTATATGCAGAAGGGTAAGCGCTTGCTGTCGTGAGCTGGGGAGCCAGTTAGGCAAATCTATCTCTTCAGAGCTGTACAAACCCATCTCATCAGGAAATCCTTGTGGAGCTCAGAGCAATGTGGATGGGCCCAAGCATTAGCCCCATCTCCCATCAGGAGTGCTGGCTCAGCTTGGTCAGACCCTTACACTGTTCCAATGAGACAGAGACAAAAGACTTCCATATTTGCTGGTTTTGATAGTAATCCAGAAAATTTACAGCTAGTTTAGCATTTCTGGGAGGATATTAAAATAACACAAGTTTTATCACTCATAGTAGCAGGACCATACAGATGAGCCATGAAGATGCTGATCTTCAGCTCAATGGGTGACGGTCTCTCTTTAAAAAGCTGTCCTCCAAAATTTGGGCAGCTATATTTGATTATACCTGCTTCCTTTCCCAACCTACTTTTATGGAAATGCAGTCTGTCTGTATGCAGGAATTGTAGGGAACCACTCTTTGCGAAGCTTCTGAGCAAAATATTAAGGGAAGTGGGTAAAAAAAAGCAGGCATATCATTCACAGTTGGAGCAGCCATGCAAAAACCAGGGAGCATGAATAGTTAAACTGAACGGTGAGAAATAAGCCAAGAGCTGGTGTCATGAAGCTGCTGAAGCACATAGCAGAGCTATAACATAATGATTTTTTTAACTTAAAGAGTTTGCCTTCCTCTCCAAGGGAGAGCATAAAGATCTTTTCTCACCTTACAGTGACAAGTTACAAATGGAAGTTAAGAAGATTATTAAACTTGGCCACTGGTGTCCACTTAAGCAATAAAAATAACTTTAAAAATAAATTATTTCATGTAAGTAGGACAGTTCAACCTTTATTTTTTTCCCAGGGGCTTGGTTAAATGAATGTTTTTCTCTGGATAAAAAAAATAAAAAATGAACTTTTACAGTAAAATCTGTCATCCAGAAATCACTTCCAGTGAATAAGCCATAGCAAAACATCCTCAGGTACTCAGCTATACCTTTTTTGCTTATTACAAGTCTGCTTTTGATGTAAATAACCCCTTCTGTCATCTATACATGCATGTTTCTATGCACAACCAAACACATATATGTGAACATAGGACTATTTCATCCTAAAATTTAAAGCAGCTTTTAAATCATGTGATGAGATGTAAATACTCATCTCACAGGCTCATACCCAAGGCTGAAATACCAGGTCTGCTACTACTGGTGTGAATGTGAATAGTGAAATGCACCTGGCTTGGAGCTGGACTGGACCTCTCAGATGGCAAACAAGGGAGATCTCGGTTCTATTTCTTTCCAAGTCACTCTAGCTGAGTCATGTATCCTTGGGAGACAACAAGTAGGAGAATAAGATTTCTGCTCCAAAGAGTGCCAGGCCTTTAATTATGTGAAGAATAAAATCTGGAGCCAGCTTTCTTCTGCCTTTTCAGATAAGTGGTTTCACCAAGAGATTACAGTGAGCAGAATCTGGCACCTGGCTCTGTTGGCACAAAGGGTCTTTTTTCACCCACGCAGACTTCTGCCATGGAAATCTGTGCTTATCTGAGCATCCGCTTGGGTGGATCTAGTTGCCATGTCAGCAGATTAGTGCCTACAGAAGACCAGCAACCCTGGGCAGAAACTTAGCATCTCCCAAAGGCTGTGAGCTGAATCGTAAGGCTGCTTATTTGTACTCTTCATCCCACATGGGAAAAGTTGGCTCAAGCCCCATTTCACTACAGTTCCTCCAGCTTCAGGAGCTGGAAAGCTAGCGAACAAGCACTTCTCCTCCTGAGGTGTGTGTTGCTGGAGGCTGTTTTACTGAAGAACAAAATGGTTGCGTGTGTGAGTGTGTGATACCTGCACTGTGGCAAATTGCAGAAACCATCAGGAATTCAGGGGGCTCTCTAATACCAACCTGGCAGCCTTGGAATAACTTTCACTGTCTGATAATTAGACAAAAATACAGCCTTGTTTTCCTGCTTTACAATCTTGTAGTGGCTGGTTGTAGCAAGACAACTGGTAATCAAGGCAAGGGGACCTTACCCAGGGAGAAGCAGGACAGGGCTGCCTCCAGACATAGATATTTCTTACTCTTGCACAGTTTTGTATCCAGAGGGCTGAAATTAGCTTAAATCAGATCTATAAGAAGCATCTTTTAAGTTCCTATGGATACAGTGAATCACTGCAATCACATTATATGTCTTTGGGGACTTTGGGAGAAACAAACATTAGTAGAAACTTGGGTGGAGGCTTTGGAAATAGCCTCAGTGTTGGGTTAATGCTGCTAATTGAAGTAAACGCTAAAGCTAATGCAGACTTCAAGGGCAGTAGTTACCCCAAGGGTAAATCTTGAAGATAACTAGAATACTTTCCCTATATTTCAATGTTTACATGGAGAAATGACTTCATAGCTGCATATTTACTGTGACTGTATAGGAGGGAGAGTGACATGTGAAGAAACATATGCAAGCTTTCTTCTCCAAAGAGAAAATCGAATGGAGACAAAAATGACCTAAATAAACATTGGAAGATCATAGGAAACTATTCCTTGGAGGCAGAGAGGAGAAATATATACATGCAGATAAGTGTTCTGTGCAAATGTTGAGTATTGTTCTTTGGGGAATTTCAGTGCATCAAAGGAGCCTAATATCAGTCGTGGAATAACATCAAAAGAAATGTTCTCTGAGGAGAAGAAGTAGAAGTGGAAAAAGACATTTATCTGGGCAGAAGGAGGTACAATGGACTCTCCAGTGTTAACTACTGAGGTGGTTTCTGGCTCTTCCATGTTTTGCTTACTGGGCTCAAGAGAGCATGACTTCTCTCTGCTCAGATGCTTGTGAGTGATGGAGAGACAGAGAAGTAAACTTTGTGGTGGGGCCAGGAAATTTGACAGTAATTTATTGGGTCTGTCTCAGCTCAATTTTCCATTACAAACATAGACTGAGGTAACTACACTTGTATCCTGCTCTATCTCCATATTGGAACAGTCTGCTGCCATCAGCCAGTGCAATCACAGACACCTCTGCACAAAACCCAGCACTGGGGAAAAACAAGGGTATTGATGGGACTTCTCCAGCCATCACATAAGTCTCCATAATTCCCTGGGGAAGAGGTGCAGGAGTGGAGCAGTGAGTGAGTACTTGGTGCAAAGCTCTGTGTGGTAAATACATATTGCAGACTGGGACACATTCCACCTTTATGCACCCAGGAGTACACATGGTCTATTTTAAGTTTCAAAATTAATTGAAATACTAGACTTTGAGAACATCTTTAACCATTAAGATAAAAGGTGGTATCTGTGGGCTCTGTAATGTTTGCTTGAGATCCCAAATAGGAGAGCAGCCCTGAGCCTGAGCACAGAAATCCCACATTTGGCTGCACCAGATGAGGGAATTGGTTGTCTGCCACATGCGAGCTGGTCATGGGTATACTGGAAAACACTGGACTCACGGGTGTTCCCCTGTTGTCAGTCTACATATGTGGCCTGGAGCCTGCAAGGAACAGGAGACAACAGAAGTTGTCATAAACCCAGAGGATACTTTAGTAAGGAAAAAGACACTGAAGCAAATAGGTGATGGAATTTAGGAATACCTCAAGAGTATGTACACCATGGAGCACTGATCTCAGTGTGCAACTGAAAATTGTATCATAACGTGTCAGTTTTGGGGCAGAATTTAGAGTTTATTGCAAAGAAAGAAAAATCCAGGGGAGAATTTGCTTGCTTCTCCCCACCTCCATTTTTTACTGCAGGTAAGTCAGCTTACAAGAGCGAACGTGCAGCTTCTGAAATTATTGCAAACCCTCAATGAACTACTGGAAGTTGGTGATGCACTGATGGTTGAATTGTGGCAGAAAGAAGAGAGCACCTTAAGCAAACTGCTGATCCTCATATGAGCATGTTCCCATGTGAAAATGTTGTAAGAACTAAATATGGCTTCAAGACAGTGCTGGGTTAAATATACAATCTTCAGACACACCAGTGTGCTTTCTATGTGAATGAAATTCCATTGCAAGTTACAAAGAGGGAATTAGCTTTTAAAAGTAGTTTGGTGCACCTGAATTCAGCTTGGTTGCTTCTCCCCTTTGGCTAATGGTGCATCAGGCAGTGGCTTGTTCATGTGTGCTGGCCTCATCAGTCCATGACGGCTTGGAGTAATTGCTGAGCTGTATTTTTACCTTCAGGTTCCTCCAGTTCTCATGCCTGAGCCTGACAGCACCACTCTTTTTGCATACTGTGGGTGAGTCAGCTGAATTACCCTGCTGTGGGCCAGCAGTTTGGCTCCAAAAGCATGGAAGCAGTAAGCAAAATCTGCCCTGCATGGAATTATCTTTCTTTGTGGAAATAACCCCCACCCACCCAAATTCTGTCTCAGTGCTGATATGCTGTGATATCCTTTTAAATCATGGTTTGAGGTCAGCACATTCTTGGGTACATCCTATTCAGATATTTAGGATAAGTGTTTGGATGGTCTTTTTTCTGTGTGACTGCAGCTCCTGCTTGGCCACTCGAAGTCACTGAGCATCTCTCTAAAAACCTACCTCTCTTTTTTTAGTTCCATCACTTATGCTCGCATAACTAATATTTAGTAAGATCTAGGAATACTTCTGATTTTGGGGGAAAGCTGTCCCAGCCTGCAAGACCAGGTTCAGCCCTGGTCTGAAATGAAATCATTCACAGCCATGCAAATGATTTTTGTATGGATGTTTTCATGCTGGATTTCTTTCCTGTTGTTTCCCCATCACCTTATTGTTTTTTTTTATTTAGTATCTCTGTGTTTATGTGCTGCCTCTGTGCAACCCCATTTGGCAGAAAGCAACTGCTACAATGGAGTGTGACCCAGTCTCAAGCCCCGTAGTGCCCTGGCCTAAGCAGCGTTAGGCTGCGTGGCTGGAGCAGGGAGGGCATTGGGGAAGATGCCAAGGAGGAGGAAGACCTTTCTGCAAGTGGTTGCCACAGGGAGATGCAATCAAGGAAGAGGAAAACCTTTCCAAGTGCTATAGGGAAAAGGGGAATAGCTGTACGATGCTCTGCAGTAAGGCAAGGGAATGGGTTGTGCATCAGCATCTGACTGGCAGAGCTGCAGGCACTAGCCAGAGCAGCATCAGCACTGGCACAGGTGCAGCCATCCACACGCACAGCAAAAATACAGCTCTTGCCTCCTGTGCTCACACGGATCAGAGGCAGCTCAGCTCCTCTCCCAGCAAACGACATTTACAAAAATAGAAAGCTGGAAATGCCACCACATGGCAGCTAAATATAGCCCCACCAACAGACGTGTCACAGTGCTTGCTCCAAATGTGAAGGCAGCGAAAGGGGATGCCCAGCTCCCAGATGGGGCAATGTGGGATAGGCGGCAGAGCCACTGGCCATGGCAGGAGGCTTTGCTGTTAGCTGCAAACATGAGATACAGAAGCAGGGGATTTGCTTAGAGACAAATTCCTGGTTCAATGTGAAAAAATTAACTATGAAATGACCCAGCTTTCCAGTAAAATCATGTTTTCTTCCCTAACGCTCATACATTGTGACTTAAAAGCACTAGTTTTTTTTTCCACAGGACTGACATCTATGGTAAAATATGACCCTTATGCTGAGTTAGACTTTTTGTTTGCCAGCCCTGATGCAGGGAAGTAACATCACATCCCAGAGGCAGGGTTTCTCTGGCTTCATGCAGTAAATGCTAGTTGATGCTGGTGGCTACGAGCACAACAGGATTTGCCAGGGCTGGGATACTGCTACATCCAGGTTTGCTTACCAGGAAAACTAGACACATGCAAAATTGGGCTCCTTTTCTATAGGCTGACAATTTCGCCATTCTTGGAGATGCTTGGCATTTCCCACCCCAATAAAACCTTGATTACAGTTGTATATTTGCCAAATTCTGATTCTGGGGACTATTTCCCCAAAGGCACAGAAGTGGAGGAGGGTGGACATGGTGTGACCTTTCAAAGATGCTGGTGTTGGAGCTGAGGCTGAGGCTCCCCACGATGGCTGGCTGTCAGCTGTGGTGGTTGAGACCAGTATCACAGCAAAAGAGGAAGTTATAGGAAGTGTTAGGATTACAAAGTCTGGCACTAGGAGATCCCAGAATTCAGGCTGCCTGTGCATTCTTGACCAGAGAATCATAGAATCATAGAACAGTTAGCATTGGAAAGGACCTTAAGATCATCTAGTTCCAACCACATCTTATTTGGGGCTTGATCTTGTGGATAAGTGTTGGAACAGTCTTTTATTATAGGTTTCAATACTACTTTTTCCGTTCAGTAAATGGGGAGTTACTGAGTTGTCCTTCTTATATTTCTCATTGGCATATTACTTTATATGTTATTAATCAAAGAGCGTCCAGATGCAGCACTGAATAAAGAAGTCCTGCCTTTGGGGTGTTTCACCAGCATATCAAAATGATGCACTAACATTAGTGAGCCATAACATTTGCAATCCTATATAATTAGATGAAAAAATTAGGCAAGGGTGATGCTGCTCCCTTTTGCAGCTAGAGATCTGAGGAACAGAGATTAAGACCATAAGTGTCTATTAATTTCCAATGCTCAGTTTCAGATAACAAGAGCTTAACTTTTTAATTTAATTTAATTTAATTGCTCACGCCTAGCGATTAGACTGCACATCACTGGCTCAACCTGCTGTGGAAGCAACAGCTAAACCACAAACTCTCCACACCTTGAGGTAAACCTTATTTTAGGGGCCTGAACTAGGATCTAAAGAGAAGGGACCTGTTCCCATCTCGTATGTGCTCCCACCTCTATGGGATGCAATGTGGTTCTTCTCCTGAAGACTCAAGTCCTTAAGTCCACCTTGAAATAATCCATCACAACAATAAAGCTTCCTCCCCCTCCCCCCCTTTTTTTTCCCATCTCAGACACAAAATGTGCATTAAGCAATGTTAAAGATAGCTACAAGTCAAGGTCTCCTGGCTGGGGCTTGGCACAGCTCCCCAGCGCTTGGAGTTTCTGGGACGTGGATTTGGGCTCTGGCTTAGCACTGGCCCTCATAAGTGCTTGGCACCTCAGCCCAGCAAACTGGAAAAAGCATATTTTTTTTTTCCCCCCTAGGATTGTTTTTCTGCCAACATATTCAAATCTCCCTGAGTTTTTAAACACCTTTCCAGCTCTGGTGGTTTTCTCTTGGATTTTCTGTACCCTTCTCAGATGCTGGCTGCTCTAGTATTTCTGTGCACATTTTTGCTTGGGTCTGTTATTGCTTCTTGTCTAAAAGATACCCTGTCCACACCAAATCGCTTTATAAGGGCCTAGTGACTAAATGCTACTTTTCTCACCTTTTCCTTCCATCAAAGCTGCCCATTGTAACGACTGCATGAGGACACAGGACACAGGCAACACAAAAGGCATGTGCGGAGAACCTTTTTACTATAAGCTGAAGCAGAAGTAAAACAAAATATCCCAAACCGCAGCATTCATCCAAATAAGCTGTAACTTCAGACATCTCTGATTGGATTCAACTTCTGAGCCTTGGACTCACCTCTGTTGGTGACGGTGCATTGCTTTGATATGCATCTTTATACATCTATATGTGTATATATAAATCCTGTTCTTTAATACCTCCTACAGCACCAAGCTGTTTCTCTTTTCACAGTCTCCAGATGGTGCTGAAATCTCCAGAGCTTTGGGGGTTTATTTGTTTGTTTATTTTTAGATAACCTCCCACACTTGGGCCCTAATCAGGATGGCTCAGCCTTTCCATTTACCAAACAATCTCACTTTTAGCTCATTTTTGTCCTCACTGCCAGCCCCCTTCCCAGGCAGGTCTGCAACGAATTGTTAAGGTTTATTATTAGTATTAGTGCTGAAGTTTATTTTCTAACTGTCTGTTGTTCTTCCCATTCCCAAAATAATTTGCAATTTCCTCCGTGTTTCAATTTCAGTTATTTATTTACTTCCACACTGGATCAAGACTGATTTTCTGAGGAGCCTCAGTTATTAAAAAATAAAAGAGAGAGCCACTGATCTCGTGCTGCTGGAAGAGTACTGCATAAATACAGAGACACCTCATTCTTTTGAGGCTCCTTTCTTTATTACTTGTTTGTTTGCATATTTTCTTAAAAAAAAAACCAAGCAAACAAACCTCTCCCCACCCCCACCCCCCTGCCCCCAATTCCTTATTGTTGAATATCATTTGGGGTCTGTAGAAATGAATTGATCCCACCTCTGTGCTTGAGGTGAGCTGGGATGGGTTTGACTTCCAACCCCGATCCCAGCTGCTTTGCAGTTCTTCCAAGTGCTGCTGAGAAAAAGTTTTCCTCAAAACTTCCTTTTAGCTCAGATGCCCTGTGGGCTTGCAATGGATCTTCATTTTTCTTACTGAGTCATTAAAAAGAGGTAGGAAGTCACAACTCCTCATCCTTTAGTATTCTGATTTGTCTTGATGAAGCTACATTCCTAATTTTTTCACGTCCCATTAAAGGTTTTATAATGCTTTCAGTTACATCAGCTCCTTTGCGACATAGCAATAACTACATGTAACAATAAACACCTCTGTTGCATGTCACCCCCCAGGTTTTCTCAAAGGTTGTTTCTGCAGAGGCAACTTAATAACCAGTTCCTCCTGTTAGCCTTGTTTCTTTCCTTGCGCAATTTTTGGCTTGCAAGCTGACCTTCAGTTTATACTGGTCCAACTTTAATTTTACTCTTGCTGATGCTGCTAATTTGAGGGGAAACTAGCCACCTACTAGCCACCTGATTTTTGCTCACAATTTGCAAGGCTCAGGGTTCACAGTCTAAACTGTGGCATCATGCTGATGAGAATGGTGAATGATGGTGGGATGTCTGTCCCACTGTGATGTCTCAAAGGATGAAACCCAGAATTTCAAGGCTGCCTCAGTGCTCGGGCTGTACCCCTTTGGTGCCCCAGCTCCCAGAGGACCCTTGCTGTGGGCTGGGTAATGCTGGGTGGCTGAGGACAGTCCAGCTGTGCCACAGACTGCCCAGCACGGTCATGCCATCTCCATCCCTAGAAGTTTTCCAGACCCAACTGGTTCGAGCCTTAAGCAACCTGTTCTGACCCCAGAGCTGACCAGCTTTGAGCAGGAGGTTGGGCAGGGTCCTCCTGAGGTCCCCTGCTGCGTGAATGGTTGTGTTAAGCTAGATCTAGTACCCGCGAAATCTGACAGGTCACAGAACTTAAATCCCTTTTACTGAAAGTATTCAGAGGAAGTTTTATTTTTACAGCTCGTGGGATGGCTCCTACCAAAGAGCAGCAAACCTCCCTGCAACCTTCAGCCACACTCTCCTGTGCCAGCTGCAGCCCCTACCTGTACTTACGGCTGGCTTTCTCCCAGCTGAGACTAAAAAAACTATAGTGTTAGTGAGTTTTTTCCCCCACAGTTTTTGTTCTTTAATGAGCATGCATGGAGAGAGAGAATTGGGGGCTGCAGATGAAGAGGGGCAGTAGCAGAAAAGGACTCCATCCATTGCTCTGCTCTGCTTTTCTGTTGGGTTTGTTCAACGTTTCAGGTCTTCTCCCCAGCACTTTTCCTAGGTTGCCCAAGCTGCCCTACATTAGCATCAGGATTTTCCTCTCATATTCCTAAAAAAATGATTTTTTGGAATGGGAGAGAAATTTTTCTGTGCCATCAAAATTCATCTCCCTGAATCCAGCAATAGAAGCTGCAAAGCCTGCACAGCACAGTGCAAACACCCTTCCTCCATCCCAGTTCTCCCACTAGAGAACAAAATGATTTAACCAAATAATGAATGTTGAAAAGGACGATCCTTGCAGACTCACAACAAAGGCAAGAAAAATGCTAGGCTAATTATTATCTTCCTTTCCTTGCACAGGCCTTTCTGTAAGGCTGTAGCAATTAAAGATGATGCTGGGGAACAAGCTAGGTGGGAGTTAGTCTGATTGAGGAAAATGACCACTTTCTCTTTTGCTCTACTATTTTCTGCAGAATATAACATATTTTTAAGCGCAGCAAGTATTTCTAGTCTCTCTTAGCCACTTCTTTCATATGGTGTTATATTATTTGTGTCATCTTATGTTCTTTTATATTAAATATGATCTTTTATGGCTGGATTTTTTTCCCTCTGGATGTTTATTCTGTGCTTTCAAAAGAAGCACATACAAATCTAGAAGGCAGACTGCAATGCTCTGTGCAGGAGGTTGGCAGCGGGACTACCATCATGCTGGGGTTAACTTCCTAGCACAGTGGATACAATTTTATACTATATAAGGGGGAATTAAATAGGAAAGAGTAAGGACTGGGACAGGTCT
The DNA here is from genome assembly GCF_963264785.1 of Psittacula echo. Taxonomy (NCBI): domain Eukaryota; kingdom Metazoa; phylum Chordata; class Aves; order Psittaciformes; family Psittacidae; genus Psittacula; species Psittacula echo. The sequence goes on along the minus strand of NC_137740.1, from coordinate 25,401,624 downwards.
TCAGAAACCCACCATGCTAGCTGTTTAGTTAGAGGCTACCACAGTATCTAGTGTATGCAGACAGCAGAGGCAAAGCAAGCTGGATGGCTAAAAGACTCTTTTGTGGTGTTTTCCTGTAACGCTTGGCAAGGCTGCCTTTGCTTCACACCCTGCCTCCCTTGCTGAGGCACTGTGGTGGAAAAATCAGCTGCAGAGGATCCAGACAGTAGGGAGGGATTTAAACACTCTCAAGTCTTGTTCTTGTGTTTTTCTAATAGATAGAGAAGTAGGCAATAAACAGTGTCCTGACCCCTCTCCTAGTCAGCCTAATTAAGTCATGTAATGCTATTAATAAGCAGGGAGGTTTAGCTGAGCCTCCAGGGAATGCCAAAATCATCTTGTCTTTCACCCCATTATTTAAAGTCCATTGTGATGGGAAATCTTACCCCACAACCTTAGTGGTAATATTGTAAAATGGTCACATTAGACCAACTTGTGGAAGAGATGCTCACCTGTCACAAGGAAGGGTCACCTGCCACAAGCAGAGTAAGTGTCTCCTGAGCTGATACTTCTGAGGCTGGGCTGTGCTGTGCTGGCTGGGAGCATGCTAGTGAGGAAGGATTTGGAGGGCAGGGGAGCCTCTGGTCCACAGAAGAATTCAGTACCCGCTGCCTGTGGAAATCTGCAGCACAGGCAAACACCTTCAGATGCATTTAGTTTCCATTATTGCCAATGTGTCTGTCTGTGAGAATACAAAATTACTATAGCAAAGTCACTTGCAGACCTCTATATTATTAATGAGAATAACCAAGTTATTTTGGCTTGTACTGCACAGAGCACAGAATTTCACCTTACAAGACAGCATCACACTGGGAAGGGACATAAACCCAGTACCCAGCAAGGACATTGTGTGTGTGTCTATGTGTCCTGGCTTCCAGGCAGGAGTGTGAGGGCAGCCCCAGCCTGCACAGCCTTTTGGCCGGTTCTTTCAGGAGATCCAGGACTGAACCTGCCAGCATCCATGAGCGCAAGTCTGTTTTCCGACTGAATCACCATCTCTTCAGCCTCAACCCAGGCTAGCATTTTTGTAACATCATTTGAGTGTTCAAGAAGGGAGGATGACCATCAGAGGGGTTACTGTTTACAGGGCTTTTGTCCTTTTGTTTGTGAGAGCCAAGCAGCTGAGTGTGAGAGCAGTTTTGTAAAGCTCTAGCTTTCCCAGAGAGGAAGGCTCCTTCTGGCAGTCTGCAAGCGCCCTCTGGTGCAAACGCATTCATCTGGCTTCAGCCAGCTCTGCCCTGCAGATTTATCCAGCAAATATCCATGACGCATGTTAATGCGTGTGCTCTGGCTGTTGGAAAGGGTAACAGTCACCCTGCACTATGAAGGCAGCACTCTCCAAAGCAGAGAGAGCATCCTCTACAGGTTGAACATCGGCACAGCACTCGTAAGACCTTGCTTCAGACTGCACGAAGTTTTGGTGGTAAATGGGATTGGTCTGGCGGAATTAATCCACCTGGATTAGGCCAGAGAACGGCATAGATGGCTCTTTGGAGAGCATCTAGGCACCCCAGCAGAATTCAGGGTGGTAGAAGGAAGGTTGGAAAGAAAGGGAAGCTTCCAAATAGCATGAAAAGATAAATTTGAGGGTGATTAATGGATGGGGTGCTATGTATGAAACACTGGCCAGAAGGGCAGCAATAGTAAAATAGTAAAAACAATAGTAAAAACATCACTGGCAAGATGACTAGAGCAGTGAGGAAGAGAGAGGAGGAGGGAAGAGCCATGGAAAAGATGAGCAGAGCAATTCAGGTTTGGCAAACTGATCTTGATGGCCAGACAAGAAACATGGGGAGAAGCTTGTAGCTAGGTGGGGATGCAAAGAATAATTAATGAGATGATAAACCATCAGTGCAATAAATTATATCAGTTAGGTGCTGAGAACACAACACACAGCATGTAGCTAATCATGAGTTGGAGCACTCATTAATTCACCCGAGCAAATGGGCTGTCAGTCAGGTTTGCTGAAGGTAAGTGGCTGAGTCTGCAGTTTCTCGGGTGCACCATGCCATCAAAGTGGCAGTATCTGAGAAATGAGGGAAAGAAAATGGAAAAGTGATTGACTCCCTGGGATACTCTGAAATATGAGGCACAGCTGCAGTTATTTTTGTAGAGTTAGGAAACCCTGGTTGCTCATAATTATCTTCATTTCTGCATAGGGGTTATTTGCCAGCGTGGTGATTTGCTGTTGGTTGAAATAATGTGGGATCCTGTGCAATCCTGGTCAGTGTTGCTTTGCCTGCTGGGTATCTGCTTAAGCTGGGGTTGCTGAGGCAGGATCTGCATCAGGGAGGTACCAAATTCCTCTCAGTTCTGCAAAATCAGGGCGTGCCAAGGAATGGCACAGTGATACAAGAGGCAGTAAGAAAATTGCTGAAAAAGCAAACCAGGAGGGAGATGTAGAAAAGCACGCATCTCTTAACGGGAGGGATGGAGAGTGCTGAAGTGATCTACAATAGCTTCAGCCTTGCAAAGTGTGATTTACTGACAGGATGATTAAAATTAAAGTAGCAGGAATAGCAAAAGTGGAGGTGAAAGGCTATTCAGTTTGGGAATGTTCAGTTAGTACAGCCCAAATTTATCTCAATTTATTTGCTTTGGCTAATAACTTAAGGAAGTTTTAAACTATTGGGTTATAGTGGAGGACTAAAACATCCCTGGAGGACTAGAGGAGATTAACAGTAAGCCCATTTAAATAAAGCAGGACTTACAGGCTAGTTGATGGAGTTTATATGCCTGAAAACTACTGGGCCAACCTATTAAACATCTAATTCCTATGGACCTGCGATACTAGTAGGGTGATTAATAAATTCATATGGACTCTCCATTAGAAAAAAAATTGTTTAAATTAAACAAAAAAGCTTTGTTGGTTTTCTGACCGAGAAAAAAGAAAGATTGTGATCACTTGACTTTAGTACTGTTACTGATATTGAAATGTTGTGTCCAAGATCTCATGGAAAATGTTGCCCAGTTTGAGAATGGGCTACAAGAGGAGACCATGTCTTTGTTCTAGTGATTTCTGAAAACAAGAACTGTTTTGTAGGGATGCTGAGGGCCATTTTGTAGGGGACAGGTTCCTGCTTAGGGTGGGGCTTGCAAGCAACACAGTTCATCTGGCCACTGCTTGCTGGGCAACTGTTACCTACAACCACATCACCATCATGCAGGCATGCCCTGTTAAGCAGGGACAGATCATCAGCCAAGGCTCTGGCATCCTTTACTTGTCCAGCTGCTGCACACTGAGCTTACACACAGCACATGCATAGCCACAGAGGTGCAGGTGACTCCAACGGGAGGAGCCTGCTGCCCAAACACACACTTGCTTTCAGCAGCTGTCTGCTGCAGTGCATGTTTCTTGGCCACTTCTTGCAACCACAGCTCCTCTTTATAAGTGTAACAATGCTTCCTCTTTCTTGACTGGTGTTTTTTCACATAAAATGTTCTCTGTGCATTGCAAACAGTCAGGCTGAATATAAGACAGTTCGGGTATCTGAGGCATTACAGTGCCAGTAATGCCTCAAGGGAACAGTAGTTTGCATAAACCAAAGGGGATGCTCACTTACATAACTGGGCATCAAGTCTCACCATCAAATCCATGCGAAAACATCATTTTGTTTTTCTATCATTCTTTACTCAGTGGGGAAGCTTTAATGCAAATAAAATATCTCTCCAAAGAGAGAGAAGACTTTAAAAAATAATTTATCAGAAAATGATACTCTTAAAATTTTAGAATATACCTTCTGTTGGCCAAGGGTGATCAGAAAAACAAATTAGGCTGTGCTTGGCAAATAAATCTTGAAAAAAAAAAAAACTTTAAAGATGGCAAGATGTAGCCTGTAAAATCTTCTGGCCTGAAATAAAGAGATGAATTTGCAAAGGTGTCAAGGCCAGATGTTATGGCTCATGTTTCCACAGATGTCTCACAAAGACTTAAAGCAGAGTAATGTTTGAATACTTTAGGCACAGCACCAGGGTACTATGGACTTAGAAATGTTAATGTGCTACTGCTATGAAGTGATACACTACTAAGAGAAGTCTCTTCTCATCTTTATTCAGTGCTTGTAACAAGAGAGGCTCTGGTCTGTGTGCTGTTGACTTGACACAGAGAAATATTGCAGTGGAATATAAGGGAACAGCACAGCTGGCTCTGAACTTATTTAACATCCCCTTGTTTACATTGCAATACATATGGGACAAACTGTGCAATGATATTATTTATTATTATTCCTTTTTTTTTTTTTTTTCCTCAGAAATAAAGAGCCACCACTATCTAAAGAGGCTGGAAAAAGGCCTATATAATCATTTCTCATTGGGACACATGGCAGAAATCAAAGCCTCCAGACACAGATTTTCCAAGTCAGCTTCTGAAGACTAGGTAAGCAGTTTTCAGTATACAGAAAAGGAGGCTTAAGTTATGGTCCTCTTTCTGTGTACAGAAAGACTAAAATGAAGGATAAAGTCAAGCATCAGTCATGCAGCAAACTGCAAAATGGCAGTATTTCCCAGAAATGCAAAAGAATTTACTTTTGGGATTAAGACTGTATCGCTTAAATATAAATTCTGCAATGTGTAGCATTTGTTACACTCTTCTTCACATAAAACCAGCTCTTTTACAGCACATAGTCACACTGGGGCTGAAGTATTTAACAGCTTATAACCAGGACAATTTACCTGTGGTATGTAGACTAGCAAAGCGCAAGATTTACTTTATGGAATAAGCAGTACAGTACATGAAATATTGAGGTTAAGGTCAAACACAGCATGTCAGGAGTACACAGGTACCTTTTTAAGGCAGCATGGCACTGGACCAAAATAAAATTAAGATTTTCCTCCATGAGGGGAGTAAGACTGAGAAAGAGGGAATTTTTCTTTGCCTTTCTCCATGACTGAAGCCCACAGACCCGCTGTCTCCTCTTGCTGTATGGGGAAAAAAGCAACCATTTGTTTTCTGCCTGCATCAAAACACACACAGCCTCACATATGGTTTGTCCAGTTACTCTAACAGATCAGGGTACACATCCATACAGTTACAACCCATCCAAGCTCAGTCTATGCAGGATCAAGTTAACAGCTGAGAACAAAATCTGCCAGAAGCAAACCTCTCTGAGGTGGTATTAGCTGCCAGAGCTCTCATCTCAGTGAACTACAGCTCACATGTGAGGAGTTAGTTGTAAGAAACAGTACTGTCATAATGTACAACAGTGAGAAATGCAACCAATAAAAAGATGAAAATGAATAACACTGGTGCAAGGGACAGTATCAGGGAGTTGCTCACATGCTGAGTAGCTTCCTGGATTAGTGAGGCTGAGATAGGCTTAGCAAAGCACCTGGACATGCACAACAGCCTATTCCTCATAGATTAACATGTTCGCAAAGTCAGCATGGCTCTCCCCCGCAGGAAACAGTGCTAATGGTGAAGCTCGTGAAAATGTTTTCCTCTTTGCCTGTAGGTGCCATGCAGAAGTCTGGGTAATAGTGCACCCTTCTCCTCCAAGTTTGTTGCCAAAACTGGGAGGGATGGGTGTGTGCTGCAAGCCCAGGAACATCCTGAGAGGGCTGACGTCTGAACAAGTCAGAAAAGCAGCTGTCTTCCTTGCCCTGACCAGCAAGCACTCAGGGGATCGGTGTCCAAGAACAATGCCTAACATCACACAGGGTGCAAGAGCCTTCCTGCCCTTGACTTTCACTCTGTATCATTCTGCCTCCCAGTGTTTTTGATCAAATTAGGTTCAAACTCTGCAACCGTAAGAACACTCTCTCTAGCCACAAGGATGGTGAAGCTTAAATAGTCTTTCATCTCCAGCTTGAAAAGCTCTTGCGCTTCAAATTTTAAATGTGTGGTCCTTGGCCACACAAACATCATACAGACATTTTTGTACCTGTACTTGAGAAGCTGCTTCTGGGATACTATTTGATTGCCAAGGAACTCTAAGTTTAACCTGAAGACTTCTGTGAATGACATGAAAAAATCCTGTAGAAGAAACTTCCAAGTTGTTTTTTTACCTATTAACTTCCTCCTAGCTGAAGCACCTCTTGGGCAGCCAGTCTAATGTGCACAAGCTATATCTAATAAAAAAATAATAAAAAAAAAAAAAAAGGGAAATCCTAGAAATTACAAAGGGTTCAGAAACCTGCTGCTACATGAAGCAGGTAACTAGTGTTCTCTCATAGCGCAATGACGTACTTTGGCAACAGATAAAAACAAGCCCCATTGCAATGCTCCTCTTCAGAGAACTTCAAGCACCAACATCACAGTGAAGCACTAAAAGCATACTGAAGCTATTTCAGACAGGAAATCCCAGAGGAGGACAGGTCACCATTTAGACAACTTCATCACACTGGGATGTAAACACAGCGCACTTTTGGTTCTTAGACAGTTGTCCAACACTGTATGTGAAACAGGTGCTTAATGGTGCTTCTGTATCATGACCTTTATCATGGTGTGCATCCAGCTACATGGGTAACACTACTCTGGGTCAACACTTTGAGGTGTGGGTGATCATAACCTACCACCATGGGAAGGGCTGGCCTCTGCCCATAGGTACTTCAGGCAGATCCAGGGACCCCTCTTTTACTAATCTATGCTTTGTTCTAGTAGCCTCTCTTATTGCTATATATTTTCCCTCTGCAGAGAAAGTTTTAAAATAAGGTATTTCTGTGGAAAAGTCTTTTCTCCAAAAGCAAAGAAAGTAAGCGTTCAGAAATGTAAGCTTCTGACAGTGTTAAGACAAAGACACTATGTAAACTACAACGCCCTTAACTTAGTAACAGTACTTCCACCAGAAACCCCTTAAGATTTACCTTTAACAAATACTTACAATATAGGTGTGTTTATTCTGTTATGTACCTGACCAGATACAAAGAAGAGACTAGCTTTGGAAACATCTCACAAGTATATTTATTAGTCACAAAGCGTGGCGCATTTCATATTTTAAATGGCATTTCATTACAGTACAGCTGCACAAGCCTCTGTTCTCCCTGAAAAGATGCTTGATATGCAGACAAGCATAGCACACAACTTATTTACATACATAAGTTCCTGGATTTGTTTATGTTTGAGGACAGTAGCTCAAGAAAAGTGTTTGTCTTAATCACTTCAAAAGCTTTCTTTTCTTTCTCCACTGTTTATTGTCCGTATCTTCAGTATCGTCAGGAGGATCTGGTAGTACAAAGCCATCAGTCATTTTATAGTAGACTACTGTGGAATCTGACTCAACTATGGCCAAAGTAACTGACAGTGGGGTGTCAGGATCATCCTGTGGGAGTGATGCTTTCTTCATGATCTCTCTCATCCTAGAAGAAGAAACAATCAGTTAAAGGAGTCCACAACCACCAAGGAGGGCACAATGGTAGAAGTGCACTACTGCTATTTTTATTCAGCTTGGGTTTATTCTGCAAATACGTCTTCACAAAAGAAAGTACAATATCTATTCTAATAAAAATCCAAAGTTGTATAATCAAGCAACAAAATCAAATTACAAATAATCTTATAAAAATGTACTCAGTTACATACATCTCTGCTGGAAATGGCTCAAAACATGCTTCTAAGCTTTGCTTAGGTGTACTATTGTGCACATGCCTCAACCATTCTTCAACTACCACAATCAAAGCAGGGCAAACACTAATGGCCTTGTTTTCATTAGATTAAAAAAAAGAAAAAAAGAAAAAATGTTAAAAAAAATTGACTAACACATGGTGTTGAGTTAGAGGACAAAATAATTAAGACTTGTTCCATTTGCAGAGGTAAGTCTTCCAGTCTCTGTGCTACACTTCTGTGCCAGATTGTGGAAGACCCAGGAACTGAAGCCAGGTTTCTCTACCTCCCTGTCTAGACTAGAAGCCACAAGACTTCTTCAAAACAGTCACATAAATAATGTCATCCTTAAAAATTCAAGACAAAGTTAAGCATTTTTCCTGTTCAGCTTATTTTAAGAATAATATGTCAGTTACTTTTCAGTACAGAGCTGACTTCTTCCCAGAGTCTACTGTTTGAGCAAGTACTGCAGGAGCACAGTGCCCAGGGGCAGAACAGTAACACTCCCCATCACAAAGCATTTCCACAGGGAGCTTTCTCCTTGCGCTCAAGATCAAGTGCAAGAGGGCTCATCTGAAATTGCCAGGACAGTTTACAGTCTGGGGAGAGGTCAGCTATGCAGTGTGTGGGCGAAATTAAAACAGAAATCGCCACTCACTTCATGTGCCCCTAAGATCTCATTCACCATAAAACATGCATTTCTGAAGCTGGGCACTGTAGCTGAAAATAAGGCTCTTTCTAAATGCACCAGCTTTCAAACTTTAATCATTATCTTCCTTTGAAACTTCTCTGATCCCTTAATAAAAGCCAAATGGAAACTGGCAGAGAATAAGCAGCAGCCTGGAAAGACTATGCTATTAAGCCCATGACCCTCTTAAGTATCCGTGTTCTGAACTGTTCATAATTCAGCTTGGCTAAATTCAGAAGTGCCTTTTCTTTTGCTTTCACCACTGGCCCATATATAATGCAAGCAAGGCAATACAACATAATTAGTTATTTCATGCAACAGATACTAAGGCTGTGAAAAGCCATACTCTGGTTCTCCAACCATGAGCACATTCATGCCAAGAGAACAAATAAAGAGATACTGTATTGGCCACCAACAGAAAAGAGACACCTGCAAGAGACTGCTACTGGCAGAGAGTCAGTGGGGAAAGAACTATACATGGCTTTTATGAAGCAGTAGATATTAACATCTCTTCTGGGAATGCAAATTAGAAATAACAATAAAAAGCCAAATAAAAGGGCACAGCTACCCAGAAGAGATTATTTTGAGACCCAAAGAAACCAAACTTGTTTTGACTGTGGACAGTCCTATATCTGGAAGCAGACTCAGTCAGTGGCCTGTATTCACCTGTCAGCCAGGGCAGAAGCTCCTTCCTATTTTCTTTAGTAACTGTCACCATTTCTTCTCCTAGTCTATCAGTGGGATAGATGTTACAGTTAGGTCTTAGTTCTAGATTTCCCACCACCCATAATTTCTTCTTATACTGCCAAGCACAGACATCTGAACCTTTATTTCCCCCCCATTAAGCATTCAGACTTAGAAGATACACCATGATCCCAAAACTGGCCACATCCTGACAACAAACTGACATTTCTTTGCATGCTTAACTTACTTTTCAGGAGACTGAGTTTCAGGGTTTATATAAAGAGCACAAAAACTTAGGCCATTGTCTCAGGATGATCCTCTAACACTGCTATCTACAGAGCCCAATGCTTTCCACTGCACGTTGGGAACCAGCCTCTACTGACAAAGAATTAGAACTGCAAATGCAAATTTCTCCTCTTGCCACTTCTCTCAACACAAGCAGCCCCAAAACAAGAGCTCTCATTCATGCATACCACAACTAGCCATAATGCAGTGCAGAACATCTGCAGATTAGTGGGAGGGTATCTTTTAAAAGAATAAGCTTCAGAATTCAGGAAGTCTGTATCAGATGCCTGTGTTTCCTCTCCTTCCCTGAAGGCATCACTGTTAGTCTCTGCATCCAGCATGTTCAGTTTCTCTGCAGCAGCAGACATTTCAAAGGAGAAGTCAGAGAACATCTGGGTTTGTGCCAATTTCACTGCACTTGCTACCTGCCACAAACAGAAAGATGAAATATTACAGGAAATGTATAGGGTTTTTTAATCCTTTTGACTATCTATCACTGTCTATGGAGGGGGGAAAGCAGTAAGAAGTGTTCTTGGCCTGCTGAAATTCAAAGGAATGCAAAGGGAAATGGCTTTAAACTGAAAGAGGGTAGATTTAGATTAGATATTAGGAAGATATTCTGTACTGTGAGGCTGGTGAGGCACTGGCACAGGTTACCCAGAGAAGTTATGGCTGCCCTATCCCTGGCAGTGTTCAAGGCCAGGCTAGATGGGACTTCGAGCAACCATTCTATGATTCCCTGAAATACATACAAATCCATCCAAGAGAGGAATTTTCCATCTCTCACCATCTTCTTTTATTCATAAAAGACTTTTGTACTAGGTAGGCCTTCAACACACATCAGAAATCTGTACCGTCTTTCCTACTGATTCACTCCTAACAAAATAACATCTCATTCCAGAGAAAGAAACAGGTATATGACTGGTGAACTTCAATTGTAACTTGAGGTTTTAACTTGTATACAAAAAGTAAAAAAAAAACCAAAACCAAACCAAAACCAAAACCAAAAAACCAAAAGTATTTCAGTGGTTTGTCCCATGCAAGCACCTCTGAGAAGCAGCAGTAAAACTGAATGCTCAGAGATGTTTTATGGTGGTTGCATAGAGCTTCATTAAGCTGAAATGGAACTACTGCCTTCCATACCAGAAAAGCCAACAGCTTTCAATCTACCCTTTATACTTGGATGAATAATTCATTCCAGGCTTGGCCAGCCCAAACAGCTCCCTCTCCTCCATGCAAGGCAGGGCTGGAGAGTCAGCACAAGTTGGTCTCTGTACCACTACACAGAGATCATTACTCTGTGCCTCAGTGTGTACCACGGTACCTGACTTTTTTTGGATAAGCCTCATGACAACAGAACCAAGGCAGAAGAAACCTCCCATAAAGCACAATACCTTGAATTTAGCCAACAGTATTAAACCAGCACAGCATGGCTCACCACTATTCCAGATCTAGCGGCAGAGCAGGCAACAATATTAACTTAGTGCCTTAAAATACAATGTGAAGAATCATGTGGTGGTGGGAGAAAGTCTTTCCTTTGCTGTCCATTTACACTATGTGCCTCATTGGTCAGGAAAAGGAACTGAAACCCCAAGGAACATAAATTTTTTTTTTCCATGGAAACTGAAAAACAAAACAAAGCATGCAACAGGGAGGAATCAGAATTCAGCAAAGCTCTACAAGACACACCAGCTGTAGGATGTTCAATTGTAACACTGCATAACCAACTCAGCTGTATGAGCCAAACAATCACTTTTAAACTATTAATGAAGAGTTTGCATTTAAAACCAATTAATTGCATTTTCAATGTGTGATTTGCTGTATGAGTAAACTCAAGTGATGCTTATAGCAGCAGAGTTACTGACAAAACTGTGAAGACTAGGTTAGGAAAGCTAAGGCCCAGTTAGAATTAAACTTGGCTAGGGATGTTAAGGATAACAGGAAGGGATTCTATAGGTACGTAGCGAATAAAAAACAGACTAAGGACAATGTAGGCCCCCTCCGGAAGATATCGGGAGAACTGGCTGCCCTGGATTTGGAGAAGGCTGAGGTTCTTAATGACTTCTTTGCCTCGGTCTTCACTGGCAAAGGCTCTGACTGCATTACCCAAGTCTTGCAAGGTGAACGCAGGGACTGTGAGAATGAAGACCCTAGGCCCACTGTAGGGGAGGATCTGGTTCGAGACCATCTTAAAAACCTAAACGTACACAAGTCCACGGGACCTGATGAAATCCATTTGTGGGTTCTGAAGAAGCTGGCAAATGAAGTTGCTAAGCCACTGGCCATCATATTTGAAAAATCATGGCAGTCAGATGAAGTTCCCGATGATTGGAAGAAGGGAAATATAACCCCCATTTTCAAGAAGGGGAAAATGGATGACCCTTGGAATTACAGACCAGTCAGTCTCACCTCTGTGCCTGGCAAAATCTTGGAGCAGATTCTCCTGGAAGGCATGCTAAGGCACATGAAAAACAACAAGGTGGTTGGTCACAGCCAGCATGGCTTCACTAAGGGGAAATCCTGCCTGACCAATTTGGTGGCCTTCTATGATGGGGCTACGGAACTGATGGACAGGGGCAGAGCAGTTGACGTCATCTACCTGGACTTGTGCAAAGCCTTCGACACTGTCCCACATGACATCCTTGTCTCTAAATTGGAGAGACATCAATTTGATGGGTGGACCACTCGGTGGATAAAGAACTGGCTGGACATCACACGCAAAGCGTTGTGGTCAATGGCTCAATGTCTGGCTGGAGACCAGTAACGAGTGGTGTCCCTCAGGAATTGGTGTTGGGACCGGTCTTGTTCAACATCTTTGTTGGTGACATGGACAGTGGGATTGAGTGCGCCCTCAGCAAGTCTGCTGATGACACCAAGCTGTGTGGTTCGGTTGATACGCCGGAGGGAAGGGATGGCATCCAGAGGGACCTTGACACGCTTGTGAGGTGGGCTGATGCCAACCTTATGAAGTTTAAGCATGTCAAGTGCAAGGTCCTACACCTGGGTCAGAGCAATCCCAGGCACAGCTACAGGTTGGGCAGAGAAGAGATTTGGAGCAGCCCTGTGGAGAAAGACTTGGGGGTGTTGGTCGATGAGAAACTGAACATGAGCTGGCTGCAGTGTGCGCTCGCAGCCCAGAAAGCCAACCGTATCCTGGGCTGCATCAAAAGGAGCGTGACCAGCAGGTCGAAGGAGGTGATCCTGCCCCTCTACTCTGCTCTCGTGAGACCTCACTTGGAGTATTGTGTACAGTTCTGGTGTCCTCAACATAAAAAGGACATGGAGCTGTTGGAGCAAGTCCAGAGGAGGGTCACGAGGATGATCAGGGGACTGGAGCACCTCCCCTATGAAGACAGGCTGAGAAAGTTGGGGCTGTTCAGCCTGGAGAAGAGAAGGCTGCGTGGAGACCTTACAGCAGCCTTCCAGTATCTGAAGGGGCCTACAAGGACGCTGAGGAGGGACTATTCATCAGGGACTGTAGTGACAGGACAAGGGGTAACAGGTTAAAACTTAAACAGGGGAAGTTTAGATTGGATATAAGGAATAAATTCTTTACTGTAAGGGTGGTGAGGCACTGGAAGGGGTTGCCCAGGGAGGCTGTGAATGCTCCATCCTTGGCGGTGTTCAAGGCCAGGTTGGATGAGGCCTTGGGTGGCATGGTTTAGTGTGAGGTGTCCCTGCCCATGGCAGGGGGGTTGGAACTAGATGATCTTAAGGTCCTTTCCAACCCTAACTATTCTATGATTCTATAAGATAATGCATGGCACACTTCCAGTGCATTTAAAGTAACTACTTCTTACAAGCAAAACCACTTCAGATTAGAGGAAGATCTGTTTCACAAATTACAAATTTAGAAGAGGATAAATCACTTCTGGTCCTCAGATTTGCTTCTAAGGATGTTTCTCAGCTTTAAAATTGAAGCATTTATGTATTCTTTTTCTAAAATTAAGTTACCATTTTAATGAAATAACCCTTTCCTTCTTAGCATAAACCAAACTTTGCAGTCTCCATAACCTCATGCAACTGACTTATTCTTCATTTCCAGCACTTCTGTACTAAATAGAAACAGGGCAGTGACACAGTATTTAATATCTGATGTGTTATTAGTAGCATTTTGCTTGGACAATGTTATATGTCTAGGACAGACAACACATAACTCCATTAGATCCAGCATCTAAGTCCTTGGTCCTTGGAAGGGTCCTTGGAAAGCCACAAGGCTTTCAACACTACCTAGAAAATTCAGGTGTCAACACTGCGAGTTCTCCTACACTTGCTGAGCTTTGTTTATGCAAGTCACTGCTGCTAGCTCTGAAGCAGGACTAACTGCTTCCTCCAATTTGAGGAGCCACAACTCTGGAATGTACTGACAATTGGGTACTTGATGTGTACTGAAGTGTCATCTGCAATAGTTAGCAGCAAAGTTGTCTCAGCCAATGGACTGACAAATTCCTCCTCAAGTACAAATCACTTCTAAATTCAAAGGCATACAAACACAAGGTTCTCCAAACCTCAGCCAGCTGTTTGTGGTTGTCAGTGGTCCAAGATAAACAGAAGTTGCAACTTGTTCTCCAGGTCTTTATTCACAGAAGATTCAGCAATCTTCATTCTAAGAGCACGCATGCACAGCATGAAGTCATTTCTCAGACTGTATGAGATTACCACTGACACTGGTGGTCACTTTGCTCCAGACCCCATAATTTTGTGATTCAGTGCAGCCTTACACTGGCAGGACAGGATGATCAACTTTCAGCAAGCTGTTTGTAGAAGTGGACAGTGAGCTTAGTAAGCAGACAGCTTTTGCCTTAAGCAGTTAATTGTCATGCACAAAGTGGACATGATGAAACCTTATAATAGGCTAGGGTGCTCATATTTATGATTTGGTTAGGTGTCTTGCTGTTGATTTCTACAGCAACTTTACTACGGCCTTCTAAGGACACTATCCTCTGAGCATCAGCCAAGTAGGAATCTTTATGAGACACCTGGGAAGGCAAAGCTTGGCTGAAGTGGCTTTGAGAGGAAAACCACCCCTGCAGACCCAGGTCTTACTGGTTAAGCAAGGAAATGCTGTCCATAAATGCTGCCATTTGCTAGTGGCTTTTGCAGTTAGCACATTTCCAGGCCTAGCAATGAGGACAGAATGTTTTCACCTTCCCAAGCCCCTTCAATAGCTTGCTTTCAACAGTAAGTGAGCTGCATTCACTTCTACTCATACCTCTTCCTCTACACCTTTAGCAAGTAACACAAAACCCTGAAGCATTGCTTTGAACAAAACAGCAAAGCACCTAAGTAGAAAAGCTTTTCTGTCTCTCTGTAGCTTGGGAAGTCAAATAAGAAAGTTATCAAAGACATCAGATACCTAACAAGCCTCCTTCTATAAATAATCACAACAAAACACTCATCACTGTCAAAACAAAGAAGCAGCAGTACTGTAGTACTGCCTCCAACTCCTTCTGTAGGATGCCTTTTTAATGGCCTCCCTCTGTGCTACACAGCTTTGAGCTAGCTACTGTCTATACCCCCCGGTTTTTGCCTGCTGTTCCAGCAAAAGAGCTGAGGAGTTGATGCTGTTCTTTTCCTACACGGACAGACCAGGCCTTTTTGCATCAGCACTAATGAAATGCCAAGCATACATATGCACATGCTTGTTTAATAACACAAGCATAATAATACAATACAAGCATATATAATTTTCCTGTCTAACATCACCTATGGTTATCAAACACATACAGACTTTAATGGATTCACCTGGCATTACAGCCCAGTATTCAGCTCTTTTTAGTGACAATATGCTCTATGTAGTTGCTCTGTACCTAAACCTAGTCACAAACTGTACTTTCAGTCAATGTGATGCATTCACTTTTTGCTTCTCTAACACACATCCTTCCAGTAATGGATTCCATCTGCTCTGGTGCCAGAAGCAGAGCAAACAGTATCACCACAGTACAAACAAGTTCAGAGGTTCCAAATGAAAAGCTCCAATGAAACAGTAAGATAGGACATACATGCAGTGCAATCTCTCACTGTCATTAAAAGCCAACTAGAACATACTTGCTGGCATTGATCCAATGACAGGAATCAGTTTCCAACCCAGGTGAAAACCTCTTACATTAAACAAGCACAGCAGCTTAGCATGTAGACGTAATTTCGCAAAGATCCTATATCCTAATTTGATGCCTTCTTTTCCCACCTAAAATCTAGTCCAAACTGTGAATAGCAGTGTGTCCTTTTCACAAACAGTGATCTGCTTCTTGCAGAGAGGCACTCAGCATTCCATCCTGCAAGACCTCTCAGCAGCTTTCCTCCGTTGTGGAGAACACACGGTATTTCTCTTTCAGACCAAGCCCACAAGAGCAATTGACCAATATTTGCAAATGAAAGATTTTTTCAGCACATATAGTACCCAAATCCATCAATGTCTAGTAAGGTATTTTCTTCCCCCTCACAAATACGCACTTAGGGAAAAAATGTAACAGAATGAAGATGGAAGCCTGTTTGCAAGAGCTCATCTGTCACTAATAAAAGCCTTAAAAAAAAAAAAGGCAAAAACCATAGCATGTCTGAAATGTCATTCCTAGAGTGCATACATGTCTGCTAAGTGCAATTCATTAGCTACCTACTACTGTGTCAGGCTGCTGCCCACACAGCAAGAGGAAACAGCAAACACTAGCAAGATCTGTAAAGTCAGCCCCGAGCACATGGTCCTAGCAAGAGCAGGAACAGAGAAAACTGAAAAATGTAATACCATATGATGCAGCTGAAATAGTTGAGGTCTTCAGAGACATCCTAGGAAAGAATGGCAAATACCAGCAAAAGGCAGCCATTATCAGAGAGTAAATGATACTGTGTGGTTGAGGCTGTTCTAAAGGCCAGTTAAAATATACTGTAAAATTACTCAAGTGGAATTTCTCAAGGCTGCAAACATCTGCAATATCACAAAGTCATAACTGTGTTGTCCTCTGCTTGAGAATTACTTAGTCTTGCATGTGTCAGGAAAGCAAGTGTAAAAAAAAAAAAATATCACAGCTCAAGGGACAGTTACACATTAAACTCTGGGTAAGTAAAAGGAATTTCCAGTTGGAAGTAGCCAAATTATACTTTCAAAACAAAAAGCAGACCAAACCAAACACACCAGGCTTATCCATAGATTAAATGACTAAAAAAAGAAAGGTTTATTTTTAGACAGAAATTCTCCTGGATGTTTCTTAAATACTTTAAAGCCCAGTGACATAAAAAAGCATTGCTAGATTTTTCCAGACTATATGAAAGAAACACAAGAATGTTCAAAACAAAAGCTGTGAAAGTCTTATGTTCTAACCCTGTCTCTCAAACACATACTTTCATATCCATTGTTATCTCCTAAAGCATATGCAACTTCTGCACAAACAACATGAAGTGTTTATCAGCAGGAGTCAGTTGCTGTGGGAAGCTGACATCAATGGCGTACTACCTTCAGAGCAGGAGAAGCAGAGACTGACACAGCTTAGAAAATTAAAGAAATCTCAACTTTGCATGTATGCTTGCAGCACCCAAAACAACACTGCTCACAAGCTGAGGTATTGCTTTCCTCTGAGACTCCTTTGTCTTCTCCCCCATCCCCTTTTGACCAAGTTACCAGCAGCCTGTTAAATATCCTACTGATAGTGTGAACCAAATACTGACCACATCCTTACCTCTCATGGCTCAACAATATGTGCACAGGTACCGGCACCATCACTTGGAGACTGTCCTGTTCTTTTGCACGTGCATGTAAACATACGAGCTGCAGTTCTGCTACTCCAACATAATTCACTTCATGCCAGTTTCTCCCTAGAAAGGTTCATCATCAGTGAGAAGGACCGGAACACAAAACACAAGTTTTAAATACCAAATTGGATATTTGATTGATTAAGTTAACATCTGAGATTCTGTTTCCCTCCCTTCCCTCACAGGAGTTTTCTCATGAGAGACAACCACCCTCCGGAACCATCAGGCTTGCCTTCTGAGACACAACACTGTTAAAGAAACCCAGGGGAACAGTACTAGTCTGCTTACTCTAGAGCTACGCTGTTTGATGGTGACTAGGGATCTGTCTGACAAAGCTTTGCTTCAAAAAGGCAAAAAAAAGATAAAAACCACACGGTTTAAAAAAACCACATAACCTTTAGTCATCTGCAGCATAAAACTGTAATCCAAATCTGGACTTTATCAGTATCCTAAAACTGTGAAGGAACAGGTGCTAAAAGCATGATTAATGATAACACACAGTTCTTCCCTTCTGGTTGAAGGGATAAGTCTGAAAGTTTTTTTGCTGCAGAATTACAGGAGCCTTCTCTTGGTTATTGACGCACTTTCTTCAGAGGTATAACAGTAACAGACACAGTGCTTTCTGGTCTGTAAAATTCCTCCCTTCCCTGACCTTGAGAACCACCAGCCTCCAAAAGAAAACAAAATATTTTTATTAGGCTGGCTGCCTGCCTACACATAGTCCCTTTTCAATAAAGCCAACTTGGCAGAATTGCAGGCAGAAGTTCATATACCAAGTAACTCTGCTCCACTCCTACAAGACACCAGAAGACTACACTGCATTTGTCATAATTAACTGCCACCAGACTTCTAAATTATATTCTTAAAGGAATCCCTACCCTTTCCAGAAAACAGCATCATAGTCAGGTCAGCATACAACACCCAGTTGCTAAAATGATACCTTTAGTGAAACATTGATTTAGTAACTTCGACATTAATCTACAAATGAGGACTCTATTACCAGCACAACCACTGAACTCGCAACTTCACTTTTCCATGTTCCTTTTCCTTCTCCTACTCCTTTTTGATTTTTTTTTTCTCCATGCAGAGTGTCTTTGCCCTGGAAGAGAATGGGCCCTCATCTTCTTAAAGGCTCCAGACAGGTACAGGATAGAAATCTTCAGTGCCAAAATACTACCTGTTTCTTAGGTAGCCATCACCACTAAGTTTCAAAAATAACACCAAAGACTTTGTAGGAAAGTGGACAAACTTTAACAGCACCTAAAGGCAAAAAAAAAAATAAATATTCACTGAATTACCTTCTAAGAGGTCCAGGTAAACCACAAATGCAGCATAGATTTGAGAACTGTCAGATATATCAAGAGACATCATTTCTGTGAGCTGAAACCCAAACAGTAACGTTGGTGAAGGAAAGCAGAAGTTATATTAAGAATGCACAGTCCAAACCCAGAATCTGTAGAGCTATCTAAGCCACTGAAATCTGAAGCCAGCTTTAAGGAACAACAGCAATTAAAAAGCAGGACTTGTTTTCTGACAAGCTGGTTTTTTCCACATTCCCCCTATTTTGGTGCTTAAGAAAGCAAGCCAAATAAAAATAAGGAATCACAACTATTCCTGGAACAGACCTAGCTTTGTGCAGAAGGGCTACGAATTTTACCTATTTTTGCTACAGCACACCAACGCAGGATGACAGCCAAATTAAACACTGTTTTCAAATGTTTTCAGTATACTAAAAATTAAGAGGGAGTAAAAGTTTAGGACGGTTGCGTTTTCCAGCTGCAGTTTCAGCATTTACAACCTCGTTCTCTGCCTCAAGTGGCATTCCCCAACAACCCCATCGGTTCTCCTCACGGGCCCGGAGCCGAGACCCTTCAACAGGCCCAATACAACCAAACACCATACATTAATATCTCCCCCCGCCATCACCTACGTGAGGTGCCCCTCAAAGCCATGGCGGAGGGAATCAGTCGCCGGAGCAACGGGCCTGGGCAGGAAAGCGGGACGCTCATCCCGAGTGACTCAGGACCGCCATCGCCCGTCAGTGCCCGGGCAATGGACGGCCGAAGCGCTCCGCAGCCCCAGCGCAGCCCACATGCCTACCGTGGGGTGAGTCGCCATCCAGTTTCCGTCGGTCCCCCCGGCCCAGCCGCCCCGGTCCCCCGGCTCCTGCGTGCCTGCGGAAGTGCTCCCTGCCGGGCCGCAGCTCCCCTCAGCCGAGCCAGCCGCCGGCTCCATGCTCTCCCCGGTGCAACACAACTGCGCTCCGGACGGCGCCACGCAGCCTTGCACTCCCCGACAGCCGGCGCTGCTCCCGTTCCGCCTCCACTTTGTTCCGCTGCGTCCCCCATCCCCGGAGCCGAGAGTCTTCCTCCACGGCCAGAAGCGCTGCATTAAGCCCTATTTAAACGCTGTTTACGGCCAGACTGACACATATACCTTATCACAGTATGTCCTTTGGCAGTCCGTTTTTCTAATCACAAGGTATAATTTTGCAAGGAGGCAATTTTATTCCTTCATGTAACATTAGTGAAAGTCTCCTTGGAAAGAGAAAGAAAGATACCTGGAGAGAAAGTGTGAAGGGAGAAGAGTAAAACAGAAACAAAAGCAAAGAATATGGTATTAATGTATGGTTTCCAGAGCTTTTATAGACTGGTTAAGAGATTTAGATTCAAGCTATTGTTACAGCATCTTGGACTGCTTTAGCTAGAAATATCTCTGACTTTCAACGTGAATACAGTTTGCAGTATCGCAGGACTGGCTTACCAGCTCCATCTGCTTGACACCTCTTTTCATAGATTTCAAACACTGGCTTTAATGAAGTCAGCCTGTCTTTACAACATTTTCAGTAGCTTCAAGCTGGCATCCATGCACAAAAATAAAAAAAAAAAAAACCAAAAAACCAAACCCAAAACACTGTGTGCTGTCTTTAACAGGCACATACAACAGACCGTATTGTAACATCAGATGAGAGACTCCAAAGCCCTTGCTTGTATGCTGTGCTCGTTCTTGATCAGGCTACCCTAAGGAAAACCTGGCTCGTGCTAGAAACTGCAAAACAGCTACAGTGATTAGAGGAAACCCGGAGTATCTTGAGATGATCAGATTGATGCAGGTCCTAGTGAAAATTTGTCAGTGTTGTCTTTACCTTGTCTTGTTTATAGGCTTAATGATTATTATATAATAAAGCACCAATGAAAATTGATCTCTATGTATTGAGTACATAATTCCGTGAGTGGTTTGTAGCCAGCACTTCAATTCCCTGGGCACAAAATAAAAATAAAACAAATAAATAAATAAATAAAGTCTTTGAGACTTTCATGGAAGAGTGGGCAACAGTGTTTCACTTGGCTGCTGCAAAAGAACTGCACGGATTTGAGTCCTCAGAAGTGAAGAAGCAAATGTTTGCCTCTGCTCCTGACCACTGCCTTCTACCTGATTGTTATGGCAGCCTCCATAGTCTGTGCAGTGCTACCAGCCATCTGAGCTGTTTTTCACAGACGCAGTGTACGAGAATTTCCCCATTTATCATACTCATAATTGTCCCATGAAAGACTTACTTTCCTAGCTGAAAGGTCAGCCTTCTGGAAGAACCAAATTTCTTGTAAAAGAACCAGAATATCCTAGACTAAGATGGGCCACTGATGGATAGTTTATGAATTGTATCCCTGCTCATGGCAGGGTCTTGGAACTAGATGATCCTTAAAGTCCTTTTCAACTTGAACCATTCTATGATTTCAGCAAAGGAGATAGTCTTGTCTATAGACTCTTGTAGGTCCATATACATGATATGCTTTACCAGAAAGATGGATCCTCTGTTTTCTGCTGCATGGGAATCAAGTCTAAATTACAGGAAAACTGCCTCTGAGAGAATTTGTTACCTGCCAAACAAATTCTCCCAAACAGAGGGGGTATGCCACTACCAGAGAGAGTTCTCACAGCTGGAATCCTCCTGTTTGCTGCAGATATTTAGAGAAGGGTGAAACAAATGGCCTACATTTATTTCTATGTGACATCTGCAAAAAGCTGTTTCTTCCTCAAAGCTAGGATATTTCACCAAAGAGTGGTTAATTGTCCTGTCACAGCAGGACTGATTTTTGCCCTGAAAAAATACAGGATATAACTTTGGGCACTGATAAAGAAATCAAAATGTATACAGTATTCTTTGTATATACACATAAAGATATATGCATTTATACATATAAGAATGACATGAATTGTAAGGGTAACTGTTTACCTGAACTTTCCTAACTTTTACCCATGCTATGTGGCTGGGAGTAAGAAACTAAGCTGAACTGTCTCCTTTCTCTTATGCATAGAGAGGCATCTCACGTTTCAGGCATCTACTGTTCTCTTTCCTGGGTAAGGCCAGATTTTTTTCTTTTGTGTACCAATATGAAGCAGCCAGCAAAGTGACTTGTGTGACTGAGGGAAACATCATTTTGAAGAGAAAATTACCATTTGTAGGATGCTGCTGAAGGCATTGCCTTTGCCCCCAGCAAATTGTTATGGTTCTGGTGCTGCTCACAAAACAAAAAGAAGGGAGTAGTCTGAAAAGACTCGAAGGTACTTTTGATTTCACTGAAGACATTAAGAGCTGCACAGGCTAAAAAGCACTCTCAACCTTCTGCAAACATGCTGATTGCAATGATGTGTGGATCGCACCTTTACACTTTGCTTTGCACATAGGACAGAGCCATCGCTCTGCAGTCTCTGCCTCTTGCATCTTCCTTTGTTTGTGGGGGGAAGTAGTCTCTGCTTGGCCCTGACCCTGACTTGGCCCTGGTGGCTCTGGGCTACAGGGGAAGGCTGTGCCTGCAAGGCACAAGGGAGCACTTGGTACACAGACTGTGTTGTTGCACCTGCCCCTTCAGAGGAGTCATGGCAAAGAGGTGTTACAGGAGGTGCATGTTTCTTCTGAAGCTGCCGCACAGCCTCCTAAAAATGGGATTGTGACCCAGCTTGAACATCCCTGGATCCATGTGGATGGAAAAAACCAGCTGTCAGCCTTCCACATCAAGCATAATTCAGTAGCATTAGTCCCCATCTTCCAAATGCAAGTGGTCCCATGGGAGACAGTGGCATTGTGTACACATGGATTCGGCTGGCTCCTGCAAAATCCTAATCACTTCATACAGACTACAAAGCTGCTCCTTCTATTTGGTTAATGAATCCAAGCATAAAAGCAACATGTGGCAAATTAACCATGAAAGAAAAGCCCCATTAATGTATCATTCTAGAAGGACAAATTATAAAGGTGTTGTGAAGGGCAAACTGGAGGAACATGTTTTCATTAATTGTTGGGGAAGATGCTTACAAATTGCAGAAGCTTCTCAAATTTTAGTGCAGATGATTTGACCTCTGTAGATTTTTTATTGAAGTTTACTGTTTTCCTGGGATGTTTCTTTTTGCATTAGTTTTGTGGAGAGTCATCTGGTCAGGAAACTGAGACAATATGATTTGGTGTGGGTGATAAATCATGTTCTGTAAACGAACAACACTGCAGACATGAACTATATACATGCTGCTTGGGCTGCAAACAATTCACAATGAGATCAGGGATAATTGCTAAACAATTGTCTGTTTGCTGAATGTTCCCTCTGAGTCTTGCAAGCACACAGACAACAGTGCTGCCTGCTTAAAGTGAATTTTTGCAAGCTGCAGGAGCTACCTACTCCCAGTAAAAACCGGATAGACTGTGATGGGTCCTTAGAGTTAATTAGAGATTTCATCCTGAAAAGGATTTAACATGCCCAAATCCTATTAACTTTTAAAAGAGCTGAGATTACTATGCCCCTTTCAAGATCATGACCCAGTAATTTTAATTGCTGTAACATGTTTTATTTATTTTGTTGTTTAACTGCTGTCGCTCCATTCATGGGAACGTTTCTATAGTGGGCAAGTCAGTGAAATACAGGGAATGTTTTAATCTTCCAGCAATATTCCATCTGGAGAATTGCACCCTCCACATCCCTCCTGCAGTGTAGAATGCTTATGGTGTGTGAGCCTGCTTTGCCCTGTCATCCTGGGGATATTTGCAAAATACTTTTTGACGTAAAAGCACAACATAAACTTCTGTCCCTAATGGGTGTGAAAGATGAGGGTGAGATCTTCACGTAAGCAGCAAACTGAGATCTCTTTGCATTAGCATCAGTGCTTGGAGGGTAGGCTATAGCGGGAACTGCCAAATGGCTTTTTCCAACCTAAGAGCTCGGTTGATAAATGGAGGTTTTGCAACTTTTATCGGACCGAACTTGCGCAGGTGCATACCGGCTGGGCTTGACTGGAGGAGAGGAGAGAAGAGGATCTTCACCTGGTCTCCCCCTGTGCCCTGCTTGCTGCTCAGCGCCCCTGCAGCCTGCGGAGGGAGGGCCGTGCCGTGCTGGGAGGGGAGCGCTGGGCCGTGCTGGCCACGAGGGCCGGGTTCGGGGGCGCGGGGCCGGGCGGGCAAGCGGCGGCGCTGCTCGTCCTGCTCCTCCCCGCGGTGCTGGGCGCGCTGCAGCGGCCGTCCCGCACTGCTGGCGCGGCTCCCCGCGCCCATCATGGCTGCGTGCGCCGGACCCCGCGACCCCCGGCTCCTCACCCTCCTCCTCCTCCTTTTCCTGCTGCTGAGCGGCTGCGAGGCCAACCTGCCCCCGGAGCCACCGCCACCACCGAGCCCCGAGCCCGAGCCCCAGCCCCTGCCCGAGTCGGCTCTGCAGAAGCCCACCGTGCTCCTGGCCATCATCGCCCGCAACGCGGCGCACACACTGCCTCACTTCCTCGGCTGCATCGAGAGGCTGCACTACCCCAAGAACAGGATCGCCCTCTGGTAAGGGGAAGGGGGCGAAGCGAGGTTGCGGGACCTCGGCGCGTGGCTGTGGCCTGGACCCTGCGGCCCCTCAGGGAGCGAGAAGAGCCCCGGCTTCCCCAGCCCTGCTTGTGCCTAGGGGGGGCTCCCGCTGCCGTCGGGGAGAGGGGGCTTTGCGGGGAGCCGTCGGCGTTGCCGTGCCGGGAAGACGGGAAGAGGGATGCCTCAGCTCCTCCGGCCGTCCCCTCTCGCTCTCCACCGGGAGGGAGAGCCGTCCTGCCTCCTCGCAGCGCAGGTAGCCGGGGCTCGAGCACCTCTGGCCGGCCAAGCCGAGGCAGAGGCATGGAGGGCGCAGCTCCCACCGTTGGAGCTAAAGGGCCGGCGTTTGTCTTTGGCACGCCGGGAAAGAGCTCTCCCAGCCGGCAGCTGGGCGAGGGACGCTGTGTCCTCCCGAGGGCGGCCCCACGACCCGCATGTTCTGGGAACACGGTCCCACAGCAGCGAGGGGAGAGAGGGGTTTGCTGCAGCGGTACGCAGTGTGGTAGCGAGCTGTGGTTTTTCGAGCGAAGCTGGCCTGAAGCCTGGGAGTATTCACCGCTTTAGCATTTGTCCGAATCCGCAGACACGAAGAACTCGCGAAGAGCCATGGTGGGAGAGCGGTGTTTCACTCCCTGGCTGGTAAATACCGGGCTTTGTGGGGAGATGGTGAGGGTTTGCCGGGGCTGGAGGGCAGCCCTGCTGAGTAGGTGCTGATGGGCATTGAAAAGGAGCATTGTTGCAAGGCTGTAGTCTGAAAGATGGATTAAAAGATGTATTCAGAAGTCGCAGCATGGGGGCAGCTGTGGCAGTCAAATGTATGTCGGGATGGAGAAATTAGACCACTATGGGAGCTGGTTAGTCTGCATTTATGTATGGGTAAAAAGAAAAAAAAAAATCTTTCAACCTGGCATAAATGTTGGGAGGAACAGAAATTAATTGGAAAGACACAAGTGTGGTAATCGTGTAAAATAGGAAGTGGTGCTGTAGAGCCTTATCCAGAGTTCACTTAAGTTAGTGGGAAGACTCCTGCTAACTTCAAAAGTCACTGAAGTTCAGTTTTACTTTGCATAAAGGAATGTGGGGAGGACCTTCACATCACTGATACTGAAGTGTCATTAAGCAGACAGCATTAGATGTTTCTGTGCGTGCTTCAGGAGCATGCTGTTGCTTATCTTCAAGTACTCTTCAGGTCTTTGCAGAAAACAGGGGCTGGTATAATCAGTGAATGGCTCTTTTTTTGCTTCCCTCCCCATCCGCATTCCCCCCCCCCCCCCCCCCGTTTTGAATTTAGGGTGCACAAACCAGATTGTGATATCATCCTGAATGTGGCTGTGGAATTACAAGCTGGCATATGGCAGTGACTGAATGCTGGACTCATTTGTGTGCAGGTCCGTGACTCTTGTTTCACTGATAGTAATAGGAATTCTGCTGTTTTGGATTTCATCAAAGCAGACACGTATAAGAGTAGATGTTACCTGAACCTGCATGTGGTTTGTACCATGGATTCAGCAAAACTTGGTGTTTATAAAACTGTTATAAAACACACAGTAAGTGCAGACCTGATCACCAAAGCAGGGGTGGATTCTGAAATGTGTCTCAGTGTAGAAGTGCAGAATAAATTTGGGGTTTTTTGAAGTTGAGCAGAGCATTTTGAGTACCTTGCTTCCTTTATCCTTACTTAAGGTCTCTGCAATATTGTGTGAAAGTGTTTGTGGGGACTGTTCATGAAATAATACCAAGTGTAAGATAACTTAAAATATGCTAAAATTCTTAGAAGAGTATCACCCCATTTAAGAGGTCTGCATGCAGACACAAGGCATGGTTGAACTGGAAAATCTGTTGTTAAAAATAACAAGCTTTATAAAATTAGAATGATTAGAATGTCATGGCTGCTGAAAAGCAACTTCCGTAGGTGCTCCGAGTTGCCAGAGAGATGGATCAGTGCCTGTAGGAGGCAGTGATTCCTTGGAGATCTTGGAGTCCTTCTGTTCACTCCAGCTGCCCAGTATGACCTGAGCTTTTTCAGTGCTGGGAATGTTCAGGACACAAAGTACCCACCAAGAGGAAGCTCACATACAGTATCTATCAAGTCTCTTGAGAACAAAAGAAACAATACAATATATTTCTGGAAGTGCGTTGCATTTCAGACTTTGTGCCTGATGCGTCCTTTCAACACATAAATTCCATGATTTACCTGTGTCCCTGTGGTGTTGCATTACTGGGATAGCTTGGTGTGAAGAGCAGTGAAGTGGCAAAAAGTTGCATTGCTTCATTGCCACTTCAATTTACTTCAAAGTTTTCTTGAGTAGGTCAGCATTTTAAAAAGTCTAAGTGTAGGTCTTGCAAATGAAAATTAAAAACATATATCATCTCTTAATTCCCATATGCTCTCTGAATTGCTTAGGGGCTTAAATTCAGCAGTGGATTTCTCAGATTTCTCAGGTGGAAGTTTTATGAGTGACAGTAAAGGTGGGTTAAAAGACAATGAATGAGTTTGAAGCAGACACTAAATTTTCTTTTTGTAGCCTATATCAATTAATCTTCATCTTTGTTAGCCTGAAACTGAGCAAAAGGTGTATGCTGGACAATCTCATGCTCTCTTCTTCCCTTTGGTCTTAATTCTGACTTCTTCAGTTGCTGAGGTTGTGACCAACCTCAGAAGGACTTGCTGGCTACTAATGAATTGAGCAGGCCATTTGGTCTGAGGCCAACTGACATGTTGTGACTCAAGTCCTTTCAGTTAAACGCTTCCTTTCTTTCTTCCTTCACCCCCCAAGAATTGGGAAGCTGCATCCAAACTGCCTCCTGGGGATGGTTGCTGGCCTGTATTAACCCCAGCCATCCTTTTGTCAGAGTACCAGTGTGGGTGCAGGTTCATCCAGGTACTGGGTCATCCTAGGATTGTGCTAATAACAAGATGGTATGAATTTCTGTGAAACACTGCTCTGTGATGGCCCTGCTTAGCTTGCTGCAGCCTGTCTGTGAGCCTTTGGTACTGGCCACTGAGGTGGGAACAGCAAAGACTCCCCACTTTACCAGTAGAACCCAGGTTCCCTCTCTGTTCTTCAAGCTGGTGCATGTGTAGCTGTGGAACAGTAATGCTGGAGATGACAGTTGACCCTCTGGCAAAGGAGGAAGGGGTCACAGCCCTCCCCTCAGGTGCTTGTGGAAACCCTAGCAAGCATTTGGCTCAAAAATACGTAACACTGTGAGAAATAGGCTAATGCTGAGCAACAGTAGAGAGCCTTAAGAAAACATGGCTATTGGATCTATGTCAACCTATTTTTCAGCTAGGGAAAGTTCTTCTAGTAACACTCCTTTTGTGACTGTGCTTGGTGTGTTTACTGGGGTGGACTGAGCTTTTCTCAGGGCTGTGTCTATGAGGCTGTGCTGTGAACCCAGCCTAGCTGAGTTAGGAATCTTGGGCACATTAGGCACACTTGCGCTATTGTTTGTGTTGGTGTTAGACAACTGCAAAGGGAGGGAAAAATGCTCTTCTTTATGTTGGAAAAAAGAGATCTGGAAGTGATAGCCAGCATGCCCCAAGCCACTTTTGGATGTTTTGAGGTTGTGGGTTTGTGGGTTTTTGGTGGTTTTTTGTTTGTTTGTTTTGAACATTAGCTATGCTGACTCAATGACATTCGTTCAATGACAGGTAAGGAGCGTTTGTCAGACAGGTTCATCTTGGCTGTAGTGGGCAAAGTGAAAGCATGTGTATTCAGCAGTTTATCACACCAGTTTACACTTTTCTTAGCCTCAGATTAAGTGACAGTATAGCAAAGAAAGTTGTCTGTAATTTCATCTTTAAATACCTGATAGTTCATAGCTGTGGGCCATCTGCCCCCTCATCTGAAAATACCTGGGGATTAAGTGTCTGCATGAATGAGTTGGTGCTTGGAAGCATCAATTAGGTTCTTTTGTGCTTGAAAATCTGTGCCTGCTTTGCAGCTCAGAGTATGCTTATATTTCAGAAATAATAATAGAGAAATGATAGGTGAGATTGGTGGAAAGCTGGAATAAATCCCAGATGAGAGATCAGTGGATATACTGTAACACTGGCTCCAGTGAGTGTATGGTTTCAACATATAAGAACTAGTTGTAGATGAAAGTAGATGCTGATGAGATCAGTATAATAATTAACTTTCATAATTACGTATTATTAGTCTAGAATTAGCTGGTGGTACGGTATCTGAGGATTTTCTTATTCAACAGTTTACTTTTCAAATGTGGAAAATTCTACATAGAGGACAGTTTCTGGTAAGATGCAGGGATCATTTGAAACTTTTGTGATGGGTGTTATTACTCACTGGGTAGTGTTGGCTTTTAAATGTGCTGTTTTCTGTCCTTGTTTCCATTTGTGTAACAAGGTCACTTTAATCTTCATGGTCAATATTAATCACTTAGGAACGCTGAAGTTCCAGTCTGCTGGCTTTGTCTGTTGCTTCAGTCCATGGGTGTTTTTCATCTATTTAAAATTTGCTTGTTGTGCTGAGAGTTCCACATGACAATATTAAAATTTTGGTTTTGGAAAATTAAATTGACTTTTCACTTGGCTTGTCATTTAAACTCATGGGATTTCAGTTTCCCATTCGTATTTGTAGATGTTTGCATTTATTTACTATATAGCTTTAATAACATAGACCAAGTGGGCCTAAGAGTGAGATGAGGCTTGCATAGCCTTGGAGTTACGATTAAGGTGATATTCAGGCTGTACAAGATGTATAGAGACTTTCTGCCAATGAACTTACATTTGGATGATATATCAGAAGGAAAAATGGGAGTAAAATACTTAAAATTTCTTCCCCAATTTCTGCAGCTAGAAAATTGAAGTAACCTACATAAGATTTTTGAATTTATTAAGACTGGAGGTAGTATTCATAACTGACATTTCTTGATTCTTCTTACTTACTGCGGTCTCTTTTACACTGAAGTGTGTTAAATTTATGTAAGAAATGGAAAATCAGGGAAGCTATAGAAATTATTCCATCCCAATATCTGCAATAACATTTTTTTGTTGTCTTTTGGGTCTGTCACCCTCATCTAAGTCTTGGCAAACTTAAGCAAATGACATCATGAAATTGTTCAGTAGAATCCTTTGAAGGAAAGCTGAAAATTACTGCTGTGCCTCACTGAGGTCTGCATGGCAAGACTTGAACTATTCTTCCACTAAAACCTTTGCTGTTCTGTAGAGGAATAATAGGAGCAGCATCAGCTGTGTGATGGCAGTTTGCTTGGTAGCAGTAGTTTCTTTATTTTTCTTACTGTGCTCACAAATTGACTGATTCTCATACCTTTTTGATGCCATTAAAGATCATCTTGTCCCACACATCATACTAGACATGAATGTGAGTATTGGGATCTTTCATAAAATGAACAAGTAGCCTTCTAGAGATGAGGGGATTATATTGTAAGTATGACTTGAAATGTGTAGGAATGATGTAAGACTAGTGAATATAATAGATTGTGTGTGTTTGTGGGTTTTATTATTTTT
Organism: Psittacula echo; assembly: GCF_963264785.1. Taxonomy (NCBI): domain Eukaryota; kingdom Metazoa; phylum Chordata; class Aves; order Psittaciformes; family Psittacidae; genus Psittacula; species Psittacula echo. Next base: position 25,372,334 of record NC_137740.1, on the reverse strand, counting down.
TTTTAATTTTATTTTTGAATCCTACATGCTACGTATCTCTGAAAACGCAGCCATTACTTTGTCTGCTAGTTTTTGGCAATTATGTCTTGAGACAGGTCTGCCGTTTTATTGCTTGTCTATCCGTGTCTGTCATTTGTGTAATTGTCTGCCTGATGCTTTGTAATGCAGGTGCTGTGTTTAGATGCTAGATGTCAAAAAGATGTCACAAAAAACCAGCAGGACAAAGTTCAGTATCAGAGACTGTTGTTTATTGTAACACTTTGGATGCTTTGAATGTTCAGGGAGAGCTAGTTTTCAAGATTTTTTCTTTTTTTTTAATATGTACAAAGTAGGGGTGAAAAGGCCCCAAGACGTCATCCAGTTCATTCCTGCCTGGGGCAAGATACTTCTTCATCCCTGATTTGCCTGTTGCCCCGGTTTGGGATTCCCCATCCAGTCAAGGGTGGTGTCTGCCAAGTGCACTTGTGTACTGTCATGTCTTTTGAGGCCTGTTCAATTGTGGGGGAAGTGGAAGGCAGCTGCAGGAATGTGTCAAAGGACCAACAGCAACCAGGCTGGCTGTAAAGTGCTGGAGTTAATTTGCCCCTAAAAAAATGCCAGTTTCACCTATATGTTCCTAGCATACAAATTATTTCAGCTAAACTTCTGGTGAATCTGGAAGCAGGGATGAGTTAGTCCTGGTTCAGGGCAAGCCTGCCTAATTCTTGCTGTCATCCCGTTACTACAGGGACAAAAGCCTCTTCCCTTTCTCAGTGCTTCTCCAATTGGAGTATCCCAGGTCTTAGGCATGGATATTTTAGAATGGTTAAGGTTGGAGGGCACCTCTGAAGATTGTCTAGTTCTAACCCCTACTCAAAGCAGGCTCAGGTGAAGGCTGCCAAGTACCATTTGAATTCAAGCTTTTAGTATCTCCAGGGAGAGAGACTCCATAATCTCTGGGCAACCTGTTCCCGTGAGGTAGTCACTGACAAGGAGTGTGTTGGAAATGTATGTTGGCTGAGGGCGGGTCTATCGGAGGCGCAAACCTTAGGGATAAAGACAAGACTTGCACAAAGATTTGTTGTTCCAGTAGTTTTTGTTCCAGTAGCTTTCTTTGCTTTTTTATGTTCTTTCTGCTAACTTGATATGTGGGTTTTTGTTTGTTTTTTTTTTTTCAGAAGGCTCCCTGGTCACTGCTAATTGAACTCCTGAGGAAGAAATCGCAGGTGTTTGAGTATAAGTGGAGAGTGGTTGGTTCCTGGGAGGTATGGCATGGGCCTGCCTTAGGACAGGAAAAGAAGGAGCTTCTGCTTGAGGGACTGGAGGGGATAGCAGGACAGCTATGTTGCCTGTCAGGATGTATGCTGAACCATAGATCAAAGGGTGTTTTTGATCTTCTGTGTAAAGTATCACAACAGCTGCAATTATTTGTTTCAGTCCCCTGAAATTGAAAGTCTCCATATTCCGGATCGGGATTCTCTAAAAATAGATCTGTGATACACATGGTGTGCAGAACATTGAGAGCTGCCCATAGCCAGTGCTCACTGTCATTCTTTGGTCCTGGGGAACTTCCTAAAGACCATACGGGCTACAGAGTAGAGAGACGTCTGAGTTGATGCAGGGTGCTGTCTGTCAGAACCTGGAATTTCCTGCCTGTGGGGTGATATCTCAGACATAATATTATTTCAACATGTTTATGTGCATCTCATTTCCTTTATTTTATTGAAGCATAATGTACATTGATGATCCTCATTGCTAAGGGTCGATTACATCTAAATGGGGCCCACATGCATAGAAACTTCAGGCTAGAGGAACAAAATTTATTTTCACTACAAGGTGGATTTTTGCCATCTTCTGTCAGAATGTTCAGTTCCTTCAGACAGGCTTGTGGCACTAATAGGCTTATCAGTAAAGAAAAAGGGACTTTTAAATTTATTTATTTATTTTTAATGAAACTTCACTATTTGCTCCATTTAGGGCCTGAATCCAGGTTTTAAACATAGAAATGATTGGTTTCCATTATACATGTGTGCACACATGCACATGGATATCTATCCATCAGTGTCCTTGGACACCTTGGTCTTTTGTTACTGTAGAATGACTCTGGTTTTATTGCTGGCAAGTTAATGGAAGACTCAATAAATATGTGGTGATTTTAAACTTTTTCTAGCTTACTACAGTGACCAAACTCCATTTGAAATCATATACCAAAGTTTTCTAAAAGCCACTTTGGTTGTGATAATGTTTTGTAGTGTAATATGTTGATCCTCTCCTTGACACATATGGCACTGCTAAAAGATTTAATTTTGTACCAGAGACTGGATAGGGAGTTTCACTGCAGAGGACTGGAATTACATTAATACAGTATTTCCTATGTTTCTTTGGGATTATTTGAGATAGCTGTAAGACATACTGGCAAATAACACCTTCTTATTAAGGAGTGAAGGGTGGTTTATCTTCTGCTTTCATTCTGACCAATTATTTACATAGTCAATGTGTCTTTCCCCTTTACTAATGTGTAAATATACTGTCAGGTAAAACAGCATGAAAGCCTATTTCGTTGTTTTGGGATGGGAATATGTTTACAACAAAGTCTGTCCTTGCTCCTTTTCCAGGGACTCTTAAAACACTGTCACTGCTGGAGATGTCAGCTTTAATGTTTCCCTGGTGCCCATGTGGTTGTAGTACAGGTGTCTGTCGGTTTCCCTTTTGTTCTGTCTGTGTGCACTGATAGGAATAATGCACCTCTTCTAAAAATAAGCAGGTTTTGATCTGAACCAGCAAATGCATTAAGTTTAAGGCTGTCCCCACCTTGGGCCCTGGGGCTCATGAGCATCTAAATTGCATGCCAAAGCAGAAGGTAGTGGAAGTCCATGTAAACTGCAGTGCCATGGTAGGTCTCATATAAGCTCTTTCACATTAGTTTTGTAAGGCTTCAGCTCCAATAAGGATTTTTTTTTTTCTTAAGATTTTTTGTTTTTTCCCTGTAAGGAGGAAAAATATGGTTTATTATTGCCCCTCCTCCCCAGGGTACAGACTTCCCTTAATTCTAGAAGGAATGTTTGCTTGTTTTTGCTCTTTGATCCTTCTGCAGAGGAAAGGTTATGCATGGCTGCAGTCTGGTTTGAATTTTGCCCAGTGGCAAAAACTAGGTTCAGTAACTGTGAAGTGTTAGTTTATATCCTGACCCTGATAGCAGCTGCTTTATCTCTTCTGTTAGCAGATCAGAATCTTGGTTTTGCTACTTGCTTAACAGCTGCTTTTAAAATGAATGCTGCATGGTACCTTTGGGAATAGCATAGGAATTTAAGGCTGTTTTTTGACTTATTTCCTCAGTATTTTCTATCATTCTTGGCCTTACAAGGTACTTAGGAAAATTGGAGGAAAAAGCTCTTTTATAGTATTCATACATTGAACTGCTAATTGTGATATGGAAGTTAAATGTTGAACTCTGACAAATGCAAATGCTTGAATGCTCCTTTTTTTTCTCTCCTTTTTTTTTTTTTCTTTTCCAGTTTATTAGTTTGAATCCATCCCCACCAGACTTCAGCCAAGTGAACATAAGCAAGTTCCCATAGCCAGACTACAGCGCACACTGTGTCATTAGATGGTCAAAAGCCATCTTGTGGCAAGTCCTAGAAAAGGGTTAACCAGGAAGTGTGAGCATGAAGACAACAAGTAAAAGCAATGAAAAACATTTTCCATTCCTATAGTTTATGTCTAGGGGGCAAAGAGGAATGTGGCCTATGAAGCTCTGCAGCAAGACTGTTCCCCTTCAATTGTCATCACTTACAGGTTTATGTGAGGAAGCAGGGATGTTATGTCATCTCTGTATCAAGAAAAACAAACCAATGTGTTTAAGTGAGATTAAAAGCTCATTGGAAAGGAGCCAGGGTGATTTAATGTTTGCTGCAGAGAAAACAGGTGCATATAGCACTGACCTTGGCTGCACTGCCTCAGCTTGTTGCAGCTGGTTAGCTGTTTTCCGTGATGCATGCTGGCGTGTGGTCCTTGGCTGCTTCATCTTGCTGCTTGCCAGTAGGGAAGTGACTTTTTGGGGTAGTTATACCTCCAAGCTGCAGCTCCGTGTGTGAAGATAAATAAATGCTGCAACAGTGACACAGCCCATGGAGAGGAGTGATGGAGTGTGGGGGGTGGTACTGTCGCAAGGTGCCTATTTTCAGTGCTGTCTTCAGTGTGAAATCCCAGGATCCTGAGTTACAGCTGCAGATTTGCTGCTTGGTGGAGTTTCAAAGCTGGTATGCCTATTAATGCTATTAACTCCCCTTGAGGTTTATTGAGGGTGTGGTTTTGCTCTTAAATTCTTCTGAAATGAAATGTCCCTTCCTATAGTCTAACCAGAACTTGTAATTGACTCCGTAACCCATCAGGAGAGTGACAAAAATATTTAAAGCTAAGTGAAAAGCAGAAGTCACTACACTAGAATAGCAAGAATCCTAACAAAAAAGACATTGAAAGATGAAAAGTCAGCATAGGAACTATATGACTAGGGCAAAGGCTTATGTTTTTATTTTGGAAAACAACAAGCCTCATGCTTTTTCTCATTTCTGAAAGTGGAGGGATTAAAAAAGAGTTCTGGTGTCTTCAGGATCTGATGGCTGGATTTTATGTTTCCTCAATTCTGACGTAGGTTTACTGGTAAGGATTGGGAAAAGGAGAATTGAAGTGCCTGGTTTGTTACTCGGTTTGTTGAAACTGTGTTTCGTGTTGCTATATTGTTGATACAGTATGATGTTGGTGTTGGCCTTGCATGGGGGAGGTGTGCTCTTCAGGTGTTGGGTAGGGAGGTGAAAGAGCAGTGGGAGGAGATGAGCCAGCTGTGTGTCCTTAGAGAGAATGAATGGAAGGAAAACAGGATCTTCAGACAGACTGTTCAGAACAAAGGTCCTGAACCCCTGCATTACAATGAAGGAGGTATGGCTAGAGACCCTCTTGAAAGAGTAGTGGGTGAAGACTCACAAGGAGGGAGAGGCTGGAAACTTGGTACTCTGACAACATTACAAAGGCTCTTTGGTGGTGGTTCTGCAATTGCAGAACTCAAATAGGATTTGGAGAACCAGTGAGGAGAAAGATGTCCCATTAGAGACTGCTGAAGCTCATTCAAGTGTCTGCATGAAGTTTTCTGTACAGATCCATCTCCTGGCTGTGATTAAGGTTAGTCCTTAGGAGTGGGGTGGGTTTAAGGTTTAGGAAAAAAGGTTTGGGAAGCCTGTTTACCTTGCTGAGGGCCTAATAGTTTAGGAATGAGTCCCTGACATCAACTATTGTAAGGTTAATAATGTTTGGTAAAAATGTTGTCTTGGATTCAGACTAGTATTCTGTTTGGGAATTTCTCCTGAAGGGATAACTGAAATTGGGATTGGTGTTAGGATTTAGAAAATAAAGCCTGAAATGGCACAAAAACCAGAGGAGAAGTTCAGATTTTCTCTAGAAATCTCTCTGGATCAGGGATAGGGGTCAGGAGCTTGTGCTTCTCTGTTACTGCGAGAAGTGCTCCTGTGGCAGGCAATGGAGATGGTGATAGGGTTTAGGCATACAAAATTCAAACTTCAGAGCCAGTGTTTATTGGAATTGTGCAGGGCCCACAGATTTGGGTAGGAAGCTGTTGCCATTTGGGGATGATGACTTATACTCTGTTTCACTTTTGAGATTACTGTGTGCAAGGAGGATTACGGGTGGGTCAGGGGATTATATATAATTGGAGAATGTAGTGTTTCAAGGTTGTTGAATTCAATGAAGCCTGCAGGCTTGGAAAGGAGTCTGTGGTCAGCGGGAGGGCAGCACCTTATGTTCTCCTTTATGATACAGCTTATCCATTATTTCTGATTATGGCTAGGAAATTTAACAGTCCAGGCACTGGATTCTGCTGTTACTGAATTAAGGGGTTTGTTGCCCGGTGGAGACCAAGGTGTTATGCCCTTCTTATATCATTTGAGGAGGTTTCTGTGTCTTAGAATGCTTATATTACAAACTCCAACCAAATCCTGGTTCAAGAGCCCCATCTTATTGCTAGATTTTCAAGCGATAGCCTTTGTGCTTATTTTAGTTCTGCATTTGTCAATGCAGTGTGTTCTTTTTTGGATGGGTCTGATAGTTATAATTGAGGCTAGTGTTTGAGGCAATTGCAGATCTTATAAACCACAGCAACAGGAGATGGGAAAGAGGGTTGGTGTCAGTGAGCAGCTGTGTATTCTGCTCTGATATACAGGAAGGACCTCTGTGTACTACAACTGGAACAGCTTGGAGGTTAGCTTTCAGATTTTTAAAACCAAATATTCAGGGACCTTTTTTACTGATTTGTTTGTCCAGACTTAAAAGGTCAGGAGGAGAAGTGGTGTCAGTAAGGACCAAAGTCTGGTAATATCTTTCATTATGAAAATGATCCCTTACTACATGAGGCTTTGAATTGAAGTTACATCTTGGGAGTGGAAGACTTTGAGAACTCCAGTTATTTCTGACCTACGCAGATCCTACAGATGGAGAAAAGGGGCTTATAATGGTGGAGTGTGTGTTATACAGAGTGATCCCCCTGGGGTTCTTTAGGTGATTGTGGATAGGAGTAAGATTTGGAAATCTGAATTGTTGCTGGATTCTGTGTGACCAGTGGAGTTGGAAAGAAGGCTGGTGTTGACTTGGTATTTTATTCTCTATTAGTGTATGTATGGGGTTTCTGGTAATACTGCTGGAATTAATGCCTGGAACTCTATAACTTCCATAGTTTGGCTTGGTTCTGTCTTCTTCGGTGCTGTCAGATGGAGGTAAGATGTTGGTAGAAGTGAATTCCTTATGTTCTTTTTTGCTGTACAGAACAGTATACGCCAGGGTTAGGTCTTGGGAGTTTCAGGCTGCTTCAAACTGAGATATGAGCATATTATTCAAGTCATTGAGGTTTAGAAAGAGGCCTGTCGCTGATAGGAGCCAAGTGCTGTGTGCTTTTTTGTGCTGTTGATGTGTACCCTGTTAGTATCTGTTTTAGGGGCAAGGATGGAGAGTGCAACGGTTCCAAACCCCAAAGTGTTCTGTGGAGCTGACAAAATGAGAAAGAGGCCAGGAGTTGGTAGGGTCTTAGGCGTGATGTTCTCCTTGCAAACTAAAAGGCTTGAAATTTCCTTGTGCCTGAAATGAAATGTGCAGTCCTGGTAGCTGTTGGGAAGAGGCATCAGCGTAACCAGTTCCTGTAACCAAGCAAGGAACAACAGAGTAGTAGACCAGCACTATGTTCAGTTTTGCCAGTCTTACGCCATTAAATTTACTTGACTCACTCACATAAATCAGTTTCTGGATGCTGCTGGTGTTTGTTCCAAATGATACATACTTCTTCAGTAGGAAGTTCTGATGGAGTTTCTATTTAGTTGTCTCAGACTGGCTCCAGGGTTCTGGAGAAGCCCATCTGGACTCTTCTACATAGGTTAGCAGAGAATAATAATTGCTTTTGGGTCTTTCTCCTTTTCAAATATTTTTTTTTCCCTCTGGCTCTGGCTGTCATTTTAACTACACTCATTTTTCAAAACACTAATCTGAAAAAAGTTGAGTGTGTGTGATTGGAATATGAAAATGTCACTGCTGCTCAATACCTTCTTAATTTATGATTTTTTAAAATGCCTTTTCCCCCCCCCCCCCTTAAAACTGGATTGCAATGCAAATTATAACTGTTTAAGTCATGGAGTGGGGGAGTGGGCTTGTGATACATGTTTTTATCACTCCTCACATGCACGTTTCCATGCTCCCTCCTTCCCCCCTTTTTTTTCCTCACACAAACAAGTTAGTTGTTGCTTCCACAAAAGGTCTTGTCAATGAGTTGTTATTTCAGACTAGTGAGCTCATAGCTGTCTGCTGGCAGAACCATGCTCTGACTTCACACAGACTAAGGCTGTTGCCAGGAGTTTTTTGCCTAATACCTGAGCCTTGAAGGAAGCTCTGGTTTATGGAACAAGAATCTTGAGCTGCTACCAATGGTGTTTCTAGCAGCTTTCACTACAAACATCACATCTGTCTATAAATGTGATGCAAATTTAAGGGGGGAGGAATATGTGTTCAAAGCTAGTCTGGGGCTGAGGAAAGCAGTAACTTCTTTTCTACCCTCCAACATATTGTAAAGCCAGTACAATGGTATTGGTTGATCCTGCTACCTGAGAAGAGCTTCAGTCACCTTCAGGTTTGCTATATTGTCTGCTGCAAGGTGCATCATTTATTGCTGCACTTGGATGATAGATGGCATCCTTATTTGAATGCAGACTGCCCAGCCACTGCAGAGCAGATAGATTTAAATCACAAGTGTTAGCAAGCGTAAATTCAGTGTACCACAGAGGAGATTTGCTGAGGAGGAAAGTCTCAATTATTTTTACCTCTCCAGTAGAGTGAAATCTCTAAGGAAAAGTAATTGTGTATTACATCTAACAGCAGTAATTGCCTGCCTGACAAATCTGACCACCTCTTGTTGCTACTGCAGAATGTGATTCCAAGTTGCATACTACACATACGCTTTTGAGACAGCTCATTGATAGAAACATCTGATTGTAACAGTTCAGGCACATAGCTGGAACAAACTCCAGACTTTTCTGTTCTGGAGGATGTATTTCTTCCAGGTCTCCTGAACTGACAACACAGATGGAGCTATAAAGCTGTGCTAACTCTGGTGTAGAAGTTAAGAATATACTTGGAAGAAATCAAACATGGAGCCAAAGAATCTGAGATTTCAGCTTGCATCAGGATCTTGTATCAGGTTGCATGATCTGAATAGCTTAATGAAACATTTTAAAACAAAAGTTCTACTCAACTGTTACAGGGCAAAAATAGTTTATGCTGAAATGGTTTGTTAAGGTGTTGGTCGCCTGCCTGGTGGTTAGGTTTGGAGCCTGAGAAATGGGCTGCTAACTGAAAACATCCTCAGTGGCCATGAAGGTTAGAAACCCTGTTATCTGCCCTGTCAGCTTCCCAGGCAGTGACTGAGAAACTGGCAGATGTTTGAGAGTGCAGAATGACTTTTTCGAATGAGACTGAACTAGTGTCTCAGTTTTTCCAAGAGGAAATCAGCTGATTACCTCTATCTCGTTTAAGAAATCCCTCTAGTGGTCAGTTACTTATATGACAGTTGCAGCTGATTTTGCACATCAGTTGCTGCTGTTGTAGGGATTTTAGATGAAGCTCTTGATGGAATATTTGAAAGATTTCAGAAAAAGGGCCTGGGACAGTTTAGAGATGAAAACCAGAAAAATGAAAAAGAAAGATTGTGGGGTTTTTCTGTTTAGGTTTTTTGGGGGTGTGTTGGAGATTTTTTTTTGTTTGTTTGTTTTGTTTTGTTTGATGGCAGACGGATGATGCTAAAAATTTTGTTATGGGGACATTAAGTCATGCTTTGCCCTATGGTATGTAGTAGATCAGATTAAATGATTCATTGGACACCTTTGAACGTAACTTCTAAGAAAATAAGTGTCAGCAAATAAATTAAGCAATTTGGTTTCAGTTTATCTCCTTGTACATCACATCTCTGTGTAAAACCCAAAGTCTCTAAAACCAGCATATGCTGTTTTATATGAAGTGGATACATATTTTGTAACACATATGACAGTTGTTGCATATCGTCTACTATTCCCTGTTGTACTACTGGGATCATGGTAAGGATGGTGTTTATCACTGACAGAGAGAGAGCCTGGGATCATTTTCCGGCACACTCAATTGAGGGGACTGTGTGTTTATTAAAGCTGGCAGTCACTTTCTTCTCTGCTCTTTCATTCACAGCAATGCCTTGTGATGGGCTTATCAGGTATTTAAAAAATCCAGTTTCCCAGCCTTTGAAATTGTCTCAAAGCCCCAGGGAGCTCAAATGTCCAAGCATGAAAATGCTGCTGGACAAGTGCTGTGATGCGTGCAAGGGCTGTTTGGGTCAGAGCATGTCCCTGCTGGGACAGTCAAGTCTAATGCCTGCAGATGTGTGTGGGAGTCTCTCCACTGAGATTAGAAAATACTTTTATCTTCTGCACTTTGTCTGCTATAATTGATGTATCAAAGCTGTGACTCTTTCACATTGAAAATGGCATAGTTGGGAACCACACTCTGCAAAATAAAGGCATACGTGTATTTTATGGGGCTTCCAATTACCCAGTCAATTTACTAGGAAATTATTACTGAGATTACCTAAGTGCCCATTTCCTCTCTTTTGTTTATATCCAGGCAGTGAAGGAGAAGAAATCAGCTATCCTGAAACTGCACTTGTGATCAAGATTAAACCTTGAGTAGTTAAAACAGATTGTTTATTTGCATTCTTCTCTGTGTACATTTACCACACTTGCTGATGCAGTCTTCAGTGCTTTGCTCTCCCTGAAATTTGCACCTTTCCAGTGACATTTCCTGAAACCTCCACGAAGAGGACAGACCAGCAGAAGTGAGAATTGCTATGCTGTGTACTGGAATGTCAGCAATCCCATACTTTGTTTAAATGTCACTTTGTTTTTATGATCCCTTTTCCTCAGTTTGGGGTGAGAAATACACAGCATTACTTACAGAAGGCTGCAGAGCTGTTAGCTTACAAGATTGGAGAAACGTTGAGAACTCAGTTTTTCTTTCTCTTCTCTTTAAGTGAGCCATCAGCATAGCACCAATTTTCCATCAGTCTAAGTCTAGACTTAGTCTTTTCCAATAGAAAATGTGTTCTGATTTTAGCATCCATACTATTTCATGTGTGTTCATCAACCAGTAGCCATGTGTACTGCATGTGTGTCCTGCACATGTGTGCCCACGCTTCCTTCCATAGGAGAAGCTGTGTGCATACCTCCAGCTGTGAGTGAAAGAGGGCATCACAAACGGATGATTTAGACTCAGAAATTTTAGCTAGCCCACAGTATTTGGAACTTAAAAGTAGAAATGCTTTGCTTACACACAGCTGTGTTTAGTGCTGGGGTTGTTAATGGTGTAGTGTTAGTTTAGAGGACCATGTTGTTCTGTGCAGACAGAAAACCTTTTCTTTTTATTTATTTCCTCCTGCCAACTGAGTTCTCAGGCAGCAAGAACAGAGGTTTAGCTGCCAGGTTTGACAGCTTGCTTAGAAGCATGCAATTCAAAGTACAAAACAATGAAAGGCCATTAATAAGCCAACTTGAAGTCACAGCCTTCTATTATCCACACACCTGGTGCCTGTGAGGCTGGAGCTGGGGAAACATCACCAGGTCAGCAAAGGATGCAGTCTGTTGAGCAAAGAACTCAACAGGTTTGGGCCTAAATTTGAGACACTGCAACAGTATTAAGTCATGTTTAGCACTATACAGGCTGGAGTCAGGGCCTCAGCTCCTGGATCAAGTCATCCACTTGTTTTAGAAGCATGTAAAAGTATTTCTAATCCTGGAGATGTTTTCTTGTGCTTTGTTTTTTTTTTTTTTTTTTTTTTTTTTCCTCCTCTGTAGTACAAGTGCTTCACTGCTTAAAAAAAAAAAAAAAAAAAAGAATCTAGAGCCACATCCCCCAAAACCCAGGGTTTTTTTCAGTGAGGAAGGCAAAATGCTTGGACAGGAAGAGAGACTTTGCCTTTGAGCTTGCAGGAGTTTAAAAGTAACATGAAGGAAAAGTTGTTGAGATTGCCATGGCCACAAATTTATCACTAGTCTGACAAATACTCTGTGAATGTGTTAAGTAAACTCTTCTGCAAAAGCTGGATATCTGTAGTTTATTTCAGTGTATATTTTGGAAGGGGTGTAGGCTTGTTTTATCATTCCCAGCCCTGACACCCACTCCCTTTTTGTGACTTGTGAAAATCCACTAATCTCTTTGCATTTGTTTTCCTGTCTGTAAAACGAGGCTGTAATGCTGCCTCAATGGAGTGCTTGGGGAGGTTGAGACCTTTGCTATGGATTTTGGGGGCCTCCGGGCATACCCTCTAGCCTGTCTGATTCATGTTGCCTAATTCCCAGAGTACATTGAAGATGGGTACACTTAGCTATTCAAGGTGAGAACACTGTAAAATCTGTCCATGGGAGAAATTCAGTAAATTTTAATTCGTGACTATTTCATGCCATCAAAGTGTTGTTTCCCCTTTCCTCTCTATTCTCCCCCAGATTTAGAACCATCTCAGCTTACGAGATGTCACCTTTTCAGCTGTTTCTTCATCTGAAATGTCATGGACAAAATTACAAATGGCATACAGGAAAAGTCTCTACTTCACATGTAACGGTTGATTTTTATTTTTTTTTTTCTCTGCTTGGCTGCAGAGTTGTTTTTCTAATTTCTTACTTAATTATGAGTAAATTTGCCAGCAAATATGACATAATCCATTTATTTTGAAGCACTGTGCCATTCCATGCAATTCAGAGTATATCCATTTTCCAGTGTAACTGGCTACTAGAGAAGGGTTAGGCCAAAATTATGAAGTCTCAAGTTCCATGCTGCTTTCAGCAAAGCCTAACTTTAAAATAACTTGCTAATGACTGTAAGCTTTAGTTTAATGTTGGTGACAGCAAAATTTGGCATAAACTCCTTTATGCCAAGTGAAACCTGTGCCAGTGAGAGGATAATGAAACTCACTGTTTGTTTGCTGCAAATCTGTAGTAAATTAAGGGAAATGTACAGTCTGATTGATATGCTTCACATGCTGCATATAATTAACTTCATCCTGTAGGTTCGTAAGGATTATGCATTGGTTGGGCTATTAAACTGTTAGGGGTGTAGCTTATTCTGGGAGAGAAGTGCTGGTTGCATCTCCAGCATTAACACTTTGGTTTTGCCTTTTTATTGCTGATTCCTTGATCCCAGAATATAAGAAGTTAAATGACGTGCATGTTTCTGGCTGTGTTCCTTTTTAAGGGTGCTCTCTGAAGCTCCGATAATCCATGAAAAGGCAAAAATCTTTTATTCCTGACCATGTGACTAACTAGGGTGCTTTAGCCTTTGACTGTGCTACTTCGTGGAGTGTTAGAGGAACAAACTGTATCTCAGTCATAGCCCTCGCTGGCACCATGTAAAAACTTGGCATGGTTGGGTGGTGGTAGAGACCAAGTTTAGTATAAGTGGTGGAGAGGAGCATCTGCTAACTGCTCAGAAGGTGGGCACAGATGGGAAGTCGGGCCTCAAATGTCAAACTTAGCTTAACAGTGCAGGAAAGACATGATGTGGCAGAGACTTTGCGCTTCCTGGCAAAGTGCTTGGGAACGAATACTGAATTAATTAAGTCCATGAAGGCATAAGTAAGTCCCTAAAGGCCTGGATGGTGGTGCAATACAATGCAAGATGTAGGCTTATCCACATGTAGGTACTGAGCAATAGCTAAAGAGGCAACCTGATTCCCAAATCTTCCCCTCCTATGGTTATCCTGCTTCTTGGGTAAACCTCTGCTGCAGAGATGAAAGTTCTGTAGCCATTTGCCATTTTATCATTTGGAGACAGTAACTGGCCAGTTGGATCGATGTTGAACTTTTATTAATTTATATATTTATTTGTACTTTTCCTGCATTCTTTTCTGTATGGTTCTTTATTCTTCATAATGTTAACGCAGACTGTAAAGCCAGTGCACATACCTTGCCTTGAAGACGTATTGTTCTGGCCTACACCCATTGTGCCCTTTAATTGCCTTACCACATTGCAAGCAGCAACATCTTGGGATGTGTGTCATGATGGTTTTTTAGCTGTGTGTTCAGTTTCCTTCATGTGGCTCCCATCAGTAGCAGCTGTTGTAAACAACTTGGATATCTTTGGAAGGACCTGAAGGTAGTGTTAGGTGGGTTTCAGGCCTCAGTCTTCCCAGGAGCATCTGGTACACAGCTGATATTTGCTGTTGTGTTTTGAAGTTTCTTTTCTTGTTTTTGATACTGCAAGTGAGCTTCAGAAGTGTTTTAAAAAGCAGAAATGCTTTCCTTTGGTTGGAGAGAGGTGTTAGCCCTGTGACTTCTTGGAGGGCTGTGACATTTCCTAGCAGCCATGCCCCTGAGTGGCTAAGAATGTGCTTCAGCACATAATGATGTTAAATGGGATAAATAATGCAAATCCAGTATCAGCTGTGATGTGACTTGCCCATGAGATGGCATCTGAAGCTCTTGTCCTGGCTTATTCAGCTGTGCTGTCTCCAGTGTTCACCTGGAGCTCTGAGCTCTTGGGCCAGGTTTTCTCCTGGTTTCTACCAGTGCATTCTTGTTTGCGCTTTTCCTGTAGAGGCTGGCTTGTGATGCCCTGGCACTGCTGGTGTGTGTGTGAGGAGGCAGACTGGTGATCTATTAGGTGATCTAATGAAGAGATCAGTCCTTTTCCTTGCTTCACCTTGTGCTGTGCTCTAGACAAAGCCTTTAATTGACACATATTCTGGCTGTAAAAGCAAGAATAGCATTTCCCTTGCTTGCAGACTAATTTATTCTTCTTAAAGGTACTGCTTCCAGAAACATTGGAGGTGGTTGCCCCTTAGGACAGCTCTAAGGCTTGGTCAGTGCGTTGTGGTCTGTGTAAGAGGAAGTGCTCCGGCAGCAGGAGGAAGGCCAACTTGCTTACAGATTTGCTTGTGGTCTAGGCAAGTGCCTGGATCTCACATGAAGTACAAGACAAAAACCATGGCAACTCTCCTCCTTGTGAGGGATTTTTTGCAGATCCCAGGTTGACTTCTACTTGCTGTACCTCCTGGCTGTATTTTAAAAGCAGATTCTGTGTTAACACTTTCAGTCTCAAAGGACTTGCTAGTACAGCAGCTGTAGAAGAAGCAGTAAAGAAAGTAACTTCTCTTTCTACTTTGTCTGTACTAAATGTTACAACCACCTGGAGTTTTATTGTCCTTATGCTTGACCCGTTTGCCTGTATGCTCCCAGTACTGCATAGCTCTCAGGAAAGGAGGAATGTTTCTTATGTGCCCATATCAGCCTTGCTCCTGTTATCTTGCCCTGTAAGAATAAACTCGAGTTATGAGTTTCTAGGTAAACAGATGGCTTATTGTGCTGCCTGCTGACACTGTGCTGGGGATCACACAGTAAAGTTTTAGATGGGCACATTGATTCTGATGAGGGCATTGATCTAATCCATTTAGCATAAAAGGGAAATGTTATTCTGTTGCTTAAGTGTAAACCCAGCACATTTTTCCTGTGGGAATGCAGATGCCTGCATAGCATCTTATGTATGATAGTTTGGGGTTTTTTAAGTTACCTTTCACAAACAAACTAGAAATAATCCACAGATGTCTGTTGATCACAGTTTAAAAACTGCTGTTCTCAAGTCATCCTGAAGTTGAATTCCTTTGAAAAAGTCTTGCTGACTTTGTTTCTGTAAGTCTGATACCTGGTACAACACCCCCTTGTACCTGAGATTAACCTGTGCTACGAGTAGGGAAGGGGTTGCCCTTCCTCCTTGGGTTTAGATTTGTCTTTATAATCCGTATCATCTGTTTCTGGTGGTAGTATTACAGGTCATCAGGGTGGAGATGTACATGCATAAGCAATGGGGAGAAACTTAATTAAATTGTAATTGGGGTTTGTCTGTGCAAGGCAAGCCTGGAGCTTCGTCTCAGGGTCTAAACCTTTAAACTTGGCAAAATTCGGTGTGAGAGCATAGCAAAGAGAGAGCTGTGTGTTTGACAATACTCTGCACTTTCACAGCAGTGCTGGGATTTCTCCATGTGTCTCTAATGATCTGTTCTGCTGGGACATGCTCCTACCACAGCCCTCTCTATGCCCAGACAGTGAGTCCTTTCATGAAGAAGTGCAGAGTCATATTTCTGAATGCAAATTGGCCAGGGGATTTATTTGTAGTGTAGGCTTGGCCAAGCTAATTTCTCTCAACAGCTACACTGCAAGTGAGCCACACAGAGCTGGAACAGGGGAAGTGTAAGTGAATACCAGTGTGTACATTGCCAGAAGACAGTGGAGCTGAGAAACAGCCTTTTTTCCAACAGAAAAACAGCCCTTTTCTGTTGGAGGGCAGGTTATGCAGAGGGCCAGTAGTTCTTCAGCCAAATGCTGGGTGTCCTCCACTTTTGTTTTGGTGTCTTTCATGATTAGACATTTGCATATGGTGGTGCAACAGAATTAAAATACTTTGCACTGGGCTCATTGGCCTGCATGCCCCAGGAGTGCAAATTAAAAATTCCGGCCTCCTGGAAGTTGATGGGATCCTTCTCGTGGTTGCAGGTATTGCTGCTGGGAGACTCTTCGATGAGACTGCTGCACTCTGGCAGTCCTGAACTTGGGATGGTGGCTGAGTCCAGAATTTCTTCCTGCCTGTAACTCCTGCTTTCTGAGCCTTCATGGGCAAAAACAGATTGTTGCTTCTGGTGGAACGGATTTGTACCCGTGTGATGTACGTATGCCCCAGCTTTTTCTAACTCTGTGCAGCTGTTGATCCAAGGACCCTTCTCAGAGGGGTGGATGCTAGGGTTGCAGAAAAGCATGAGGACCTCCAGTAAGCTGTGCAGGCTTAATACAGAGCACTGTAGCATGACTACTATCCAAAAGCCTACAGAGGTGGAATTTAGCAAGCTGTTGCTCAGCAACTATGTACCTGAATCCTCAAATTCTTCAAGACCAGCTGAACTGGAGGATAGCTCCTAGCATTTGTGCCACATTTTTTTTCAGAAATTGCTGCACATACATGAAATGTTTTACAGTTGAGGTTTTCTATGTGATGTCTCTGTGCACCTGAGTATGTAGGCAAATTGCAACTTGTTGGAGACCAGATCTGGAAGGCTTGGTACTGTTGTCCATTTGACAGTCCTATTCAGCCTGCAGCAACAGCAAAGGAATTTCTGGTCCACTGGAGAGCTGAAGGGCCTGGATGGAAATCAGCCCTAAATGCAGATCTGACTTCAAGGAGATAACTTGGGGTGGCAGTTTTATTGCCTGGTTTGTGCAGGGGTTTTCTTGAAAAGCTGTTAACAAAAAGTAGTGACTTTTGGTGTACAGCAGCCCTGGTTTGTTTAAACCAGGCTAAAGGGTGACCATGTGATGCGACATATGTCCTTGCAGTTCAGGGGCACTGGGGACTCCTTGTCATGGTTGCCTGATGGCTTTTTCATTCATTCTTGCTGGGGTCTGTTCCTTGCCCCCCAACTGACTGTTGGTTTGAAGCCTGCATGTCGCTCGCAGAAAGTCTGCAGGATGCTGAGAGCACTTAGCACAGCAAGTGCAACCTGCCAGTCCTGCTTCATGTGCTAGTGGGAGCTCCCAGCAGTTTGGTTCCATTGAGTTTGTACCTGCGCTTTCAATAGGAGAAAGTCTGATTTGAGAATGAATGTTGCCCAGGGACTTACTGATGTGTGACAGTGATGTGTCTTTATCACTTATGCTGCACTTTGCATAGCAGCTTGAAGGGAAAGCTTACACTTGGGGAAAGATAAAGGACAATTGTAAACTACTGAGTAGATTGAATGGATTTCTTCAAACATGAGAAGGTTGTTGAGCTGTAATCTGAAGGTCACTGCAGGTGAAAGAAATCTCTATTTTCAGCGGTTTGCATCAAGCCATGTGTAGACGTTGGAAGTTTCAGGGAGACTGATGTGAAAATATGAAACACTAGTGATTTTCAGTGACTACTTTATTTTGAGCATTTCCTGCTCTTCTGAACATACCTATTTTTCAATTTCCAGAGGCAAAAATCTTTCTGGATGGCCAAGCATCCTCAGCCACTTTGTTTGTAGGAAGAACAGTTTATGGTCTGTTCTTACATTTCTCTTGCAGGTCTTCCCTACTTTGAAGTAGACCTTCAAATGCTAAATTTGGGGTTAATCTTGGAGACCACTATTACTAGCATTGTTCCTTTGTCTTGATCTGGTTTGACATGCAAACCACTGTGTTCCTATTTTATATTTCCTGTGGCCTAAAAGAAAAGATGCCTGGGAGCCTTTGGGAAGAATGTCTCTATTGTGGTGTATCAGCAAAATTTTCACAAGAAAGGGTCAATTATTGTGTGAAATTATTGCATATTGTTCCTTTGCTCCAGAATTAGCTTGGTGTGTTTCTTATTGCTGCTTGAACATGATTTAAAATATTCTGTTTCCATTTCCTATTTTCTTATATTATTTCTGTTAGCCTGCACTGGGCAAGTGAAGAAAAATTACTTTTATTTGTAGCCATTTAATTGTACAGTATATGGATTACAATAAAACGTGTTTGTGTGTTAAAATGACTTTGATTAAGTCTTGTAGGATATTATTAGAATTGAAATCCATTCATAATAGAAGGGAAGTCATAGTTCATATTTTAAGTCAAGAGTTCCTAAAAATTTCTTGTCTGGAAAGGTACATTCTTAAACACTTTGGAATAATGGAGAATACCTGTCTCAACCACATAATGCTGAAATAAGTACTCGATTTTTCTTTTCCTGCCTCAAAGGAGAAGTCTTTTGATCCATACCAGTACTACAGTATATCAGCAAAAAAGAGCGGTCTTGGTCTGAAGTAGTAACACAAGCTTTTGACTGTTAATGTAAGCTGAGAAAAGAGGTGAGGTTCAAGGAAAGGCAGAGAAGGTAAAGGAAGATGCAGAGAGCAATTAGGTTTTCTTTCCTGGCATGTTGCAAAACCTACTTTAACATTCTGAGAATCTCAATATTGTATATGTAAAACTGTAAAAAGTGCAAGTTATACCAATGGTGGTGGAGGGCTGGGAGACAGGCACTGTGTGCTTCCTGATACATGTAGGGAGGGCACGGTGTTGTGGCTTAAGCCCAGCCTGTCACTCAGAAACCATGCAGCTGGTCGATCACTCCATCCCCTTTCTCCCTCCTGCTCCTGGAGGGATGGGGAGGAGAATCGAAAGAATGTAACTCCCACGGGTTGAGATAAAAACAGTCCAGTAACTAAGATATAACACAAATCACTGCTACTGCCACCAATAATAATAATGATAAGGGAAATAACAAGGGAAGAGAATATGACCACTCACCACCTGCTGATGGATACTCAGCCCAACTCCGGCAGTGATCTCCCCTTCCGGGTAACTGCCCCCAGTTTATATAGTGGGCATGATGTGCTGTGGCATGGAATACCTCTTTGGCTAGTTTGGGTCTTGTATGCTGTCTCTGCTTCCTCCCAGCTTCCCCTCCTCCCTGGCAGAGCATGAGACTCACAAAGTCCTTGGTCAGAGTAAACATTACTGAGCAGCAACTAAAAGCATCGGTGTTATCAGCGTTGTTGTCAGGCTGAAAGTCAAAACCACAGCACTGCACCAGCTACTAAGAAGGAGAAAAATGACTGCTACTGCTGAACCCAGGACACACCGTTATAACTTTTTTTGGGAAAAAAAGAAAACTAGAAAGTAAGCCACTGGGGTGAAAGGACTTGGGTCTACCTTTCTCTCCAATACTGGGCATGTAGTGGTGGGCCATGACCTGAGTCTTCTTACTGGAGGCAAGGCAGGCTGTGGGAGCCTTTCACTCATTTTTCTGCAGGCTTGATCCAGAGACTGAGAGCTTTTCAGATGTTCCTATTTTGGGGGACCCTTAACTAATGCAGTATGGGGCTATATTCAATGTCTCCATTTAAAAATAAGTGGTACTGAACACCTAAATTTGAACAGATTCTGCCCTTTAAAACCTATCTATTTTTTGTTGCCAGAGCCAAGAATATTTCTAAATACCAGTGTACCTTCCCAGTGGCTTACACACTTCCCTTAATCGTGAACAGCTGCATTAGCTGGTGTTTCAATTAGCACTTGTGGGAACAAGCGATCCCTTCAGAAATTATGGAACTGTTGCAGTTAATTTCTTGTTTGAGCAAATCTATTTCAGCAGCTAGTCACAGCCCTGACCCTGTGTGTATGAGATTTCCTGGGCTTTCTCTAGGGGAGTTGTTCCCTCGAAGCCAAGTCTGCTTGGAAATATTCGAAAGGCCAGATGCAGATGGATTTTTTTGTTTCTTTTAAAGCTTTGTCTGGAGCAGAGCGACCACCGGGAGAAGTAAAGCAGCACAAAGAGACGACTTGGGATGGAGGCAGCAGGAACCTCCCTTGCACTCCAAGAGAACTCCCTGTATATGGGTGCCACAGAAGCTGATAAGCATGGATATTTTTTATATATATATATATAAATATTTTGGCATGGCTTTTCTGAGTGAAGTTGATTAACTTGTTGTGTCTGTGTGCACTAGCTTAAGCACATTCCTGCCACAGTACGATTGGAGACAACCTGAGGATCTCAGGGAGTGAGAAGCAGAAAAGTGAGAGATTCTTGAGGTAGTGTGAAGAGAGCAAAGATCTTGGTGTATGCAAATGTACACACATACATCTGTGAATCATTCTCTTGCTTGGGCTTGGAAGACCACTGCAGGTTTCAAAATTGCTGCTGCCAGCAAAATCCATTATCCATGAGGTGCTGAAGGGCGCTGGGAAAGAGCTAGAGAAGAGACGTATTTGTTGCATTCCTGTACTGTGAGGTTCTGCTCTTGTACAGCTGCCCAGCCTGGAGAGCGTTGCTTCTCTTGTTGATGGCTCCACACCCCAGGCAGCTCCCTGCCACTGATACATGCTCAGACCACATCTCCACCAGGGGCTGACATCTTAGGGCCAAGTTAAAAGAACCTGGGGGGGGGGGGGAGAGGTGGGGAAAGACCTCCCAAATTCCAGAAGTCTGTCTTTTATTAAGGAATTAAGGAAAACCCTAGAACAAATGCCAAGTCCCTATGACGCCAGAATGTCTTACAAATACATTAAGATTTTAGCAACTTTTTAAAATGCTTAAAGAGTTCTTTGAACTCATATCTGAATGTTCAGGCCTTACTAACGAAGTGTGTGAGCATAATTGCACTAAAATAAGTGGTGGTAAAGAAGGTTTAATTCTGTACACAGTCTTTGAACTGCGCTGTTGTGGGCTTAGCTTGGTAGTGTCTCATGATGTCTTGTCCTCTGATTGCACTGATATCTGTTGAGATTTGAGGTATCAAGTCTTGGGTTAATAGATGAAAAGTAGGGCTGGCAGTCCATGGAGTGGCACAAATATCTGCAAAGCAACACAAGAGTGTTTCTAACTACACGCAAATTGTTTATTAACTGAGTCTCCAAAGTGCTGGGTGAACAAGATTTGGGAAATCAGGGTATATTGCCTAAATGAGTGCTGAACAACACTTTACTCATGCATCAAGCCATGCTAGAGGCAGTAAAACCCACCTGCTTTGGAGTGGATAGTGTGCTGTGTTCCTCAGGGGGAAGATAGAACCATAGCTATGGAAGCTTTGTCTCAGGATGTTGTAACGGCGCAACTGCTTTCTGGTCATTCTCTACTGCCTTGGGAGCTTTTCTCTCACTGGGTTTCAGAAGTGTTTTGCCTCTGTTTTGTTTTGAATATTTTTCCTCCCCTTTAGGATCCATACCATTCCAGTCTCTTCCAGCTGCTCTGTTTCCTAGTCAAGCTAATTCATCACTGGTTCACAGTGGAAACTGTCAGGTTGGTGGTTTATATATTTTGAATTGGTTTTCTAAGTCTGGCAGCATTCAGACAAAAAGGCAGGGAGAAATGACTCATCTGTTACTTAATTTACCACTTGTTTTGGGAAATCTAAATCCAAATTTGTATTTGATTCGTATTAGGGATCCATTGTTGGATTTTTATTTTTTTTTCCCTCAGTTATTTTTGACAGGGCTGAATTTACACCCAGGATAAGCATAGTCATCAGTCAAGATAGCCTGTGTGTGACAATGAGCTCAGTTCTCCACTCAGACCAGGCAGCTCTTCAATCTGCCTAAAGTGACTGAAAGCTGGAGGCATTTGCTGAAGGATCCAAGCAACTTGGAGGCCTGTAGCAAGCCTTGCAAAGCTAGAAGTACCTTGCTGTCTTCCCTATTTTTGCTTTTCTTTAGTTATACTTAAGGTGTTAAAATTCACGTAGTTTTCCGTTCATTGCGTGTCATTAGTGCTGCGGTAAAAACCATTGGACCGTTGTAGCAACTTGATAGTGAGAGCTAGTGCTGGATGAAGTAGCATGGATTTTCTAATGCTCTCGGGTTTGAAATCCCCGGTCTTTTCCCAGATCATCGGAGGAACTCCCTGTATGGTGCTCTGATGCTACTAGCTCAGGGCAGCAGTTGTAAACATGCTGAGTCTTGCTCTCAGGGCTGAGCTTTCCCATCTGGTGAGCCCAGCTTTGGCTATAGCCATTATACCAGGAGCAGGGGACACAGCTCTGCTGACTCAAAAAACTGTAGAATTCAGCATTTCTTAATAAGCTGGAAGGTGGCAGGTTAAGTGGCCTTGCCAAGCAAACAGTGAGAGAGCTGGGCCTGAACTGCATATTCCCTATGCATCTGTATTATCCCTAACAAAACGGGAAGGATAGGGCTCTGCAAGTGAACTCCTTCCATTCTGCCTCACTACCTCAAATATGTGAGGACATGGAGAGGTTCTAGGTACAATCTGAGTATTTGGGCACCTCTGTTAGCACAAGTTGTAGAAAACACAGTGTACAGAAATATACTTCCTTCATCGCTGTTTGAGATGTAACCTATCTCTGAATGCTTTATTGCTATTCTGTTCTGTGAAAGGTGGCAAAGGTGAGCTACTGGTGCTTTTGTCACCAGTTTCTATGTTCCAGTTGTTAGGAGTGATCGACTAACATGCTTTCCATTGACTTTGGGCTTTGATTTGGGTAAGACCTTGTGAGTTTAGGGCATGTGGCCAAAATATGGCTCTTGTTTCAGTGGAACTCAGTAGGAAGCCTTGTGGGTAATTGAATACCTGGCTGCAGGCAGGGAAAAACCGAGGGAGACAGCTAAAATTGGTATCTATGAGGTTTCCTGGGACTTGATTACATACCCAACTCAGTGCTGTAGCAAGAGCTCAGGAAAGCCTGTTTGTGTGAGCCATTCTCACTGCAACCCTAACCATCAGCAGCATTCTGACTATTGTCATCTGGGGTATGTGCTTGGCTGAGTTTGGCTGTCATAGCAGTAAAGGGAGAACCCAACACCCTTCTCAAGACTTAAAATCTTCAAAACACTGACAGGGAAAGGATCCTCCTCCTAGCTTTTGTTTTTGAGTGCTAGCTGCCTCCAGTTCTGACTCTGCTTTGCAGTATATGCTTCTTGGACATGAAGTACTTACCTGTATTTGAAGCTCTCCCTCCCTCCCTGTTTGCCCAAGGGAAGAGTTGGTAAATGTTGAATTCAGTAGGAAAATTACTGTAGGGGCCTGGCGGTAGAGTTTTCCACAACTTGTGTTACAATGTGCCCTGTACTTTGACAAGCCAGAGGCACACAGTGTTGTTTTTGTCCTCTAGTACTTTTCCTGTACAGATGGTGAAGGTGAAAATTTTCTTCTCTGACCCAGTGCCTGAGGTAGATCAGCTGTAAATAGCTTGGTAGAACAGGCGGGGATGTGAAGAAGTAAAAAAGTGTGATTTATTCCCCCCCTTTTTTTAGGGAGGAAAAGAGGAGGATAACCATTACAGCCTAAATTAACTCCCTCTTGCAAACATAATTTGAGGAGACATTATCAGGCTAAAAATACAAGCAGTTTGTGAAAGGAGCAGATTTCCTTATATGCTGCTACTTGCATGTTACTTAATTAAAACAGTAGGTGCTTAATGTTGCGCTTACTTTTCCACTACTCATGGTACTTGGAGGTTTTTTTGGGAGGGGGCGCTTTGGAAGGCTGAGCATGGACAATGAGGACTTGTGTCCATAGTGAGGCTACTGGTTAAAGCCAAAATAAATACTGAAGTGATTATAGTTGTGCTGACAGAAGCCCCTATATGAACATTCTCACTCAAACATTTTTGAATTTTGATTTCTAATTTTTGGAAATGAGTTTCCATCTGAGTGGGAAAAGCTGCCAAGTTACTGGAACAGGAGTGTCCCTCTGGAAGTCTGTTCCAGTTTAATTTATTAAACTTTCTTTTCCGAAAAGAGTGGCAGCAATTTTATCTTTTTGCCTTGTCACTCCACCAGTCCTCCCTGGCTGTGTTGCATAGGCTTTAAATCAGTAAATCTTGCAGGAGACCTTTTTTCTTTCAAATTCTAGATGCTGTTAATCAGCTCTTGAACATGAAGTTGCCTTCTCTGTAGTGCCAATGTCATTGATGTAACCTGTCCATACTAAGGGAACTCTGCTGTTTAAGTCTTCTTCCCCAGTTACTGATTGCAGGCAGTTTGTGTTGGCTTTCAGTTGAGGGTTGACTGCAGAAACTTCATCAGGTCCTGCATCTGGAAAGTAAGAACCTTTAGCAATCATGCAGACTGGGGAGCAGCTCTGATGAAAAGGCCTCAGGGGTCCTGTGGACCTGTCACAAAATCACAGAACATTAGGAATTGGAAGGGACCTCAAAAGATCATCCAGTCCAATCCCCCTGCCGGAGCAGGAACACCTAGATGAGGTTACACAGGAATGTGTCCAGGCAGGTTTTGAATGTCTCCAGAGAAGGAGACTCCACAACCTCCCTGGGCAGCCTGTTCCAGTGTTCCGTCACCCTCACTGAGAAGAAGTTTCTTCTCAAATTTAAGTGGAACCTCTTGTGTTCCAGTTTGAGCCCATTACCCCTGTGATGGACCTGTGATGGAGAGCAACCTGAATGTGAGCCAGTGGTATGCCCTGGTAGCAAAGTTCAACTGCATCTTGGGCAGCATGAACAGAAGTAAACCAGGAGATCACAGGGAGGAATTATTCCCCTTTTGCTAGGCACTTGTTTGATCACATCTGGGTTTGAGCCCCCTTGGTGAAGAAAGATGTTAACAGGCATGAACAAGTCCAGCAGAGGACTGTGAAGATGATGTTGGAGAATGATGGGTAAGAATTGTACTCCTTGCCAGACAGCTCACCTCTCCTCTTCCTGTGGCCTTGTACTTAGCACATCTTCTTGTAGCTCCTGCTTCATCTTGACTGCGCAAATGTTTCAAACTGATCCGCACAAAAAATGTGACTTGAACCTGATGCCAGGCCAAGAAAAACGTTGATAGACTCAAACACAAATAATAGTACTGTGCTCACCAACCTATGCAAAAAAAAAAAAAAAAAAATCAGTATGGTTAGTATAATACACTGCATTAGTATAAGGGCCATGTGGACTGCCAAGCTGTGTTCTTGGTGAGCTAAATGAAGCTGGGTTAAGGTGATCTACTCTCCTCCCCCTATCAAGTGCACAGCATACATCAGTAAGGATCAGAGGATATAGTAACAGCACTTTCTTAGGACAGGCAAGTGAGGAGAGGTGATGACGTCTCATATATGGCATGCTCCCGCCATCAGACTTACTTGCAGGATTTGCAGAGAAGATACCTTGGCTTGTGCTGTCAGGAGGAGTTTGGGCAGACTGAAGTTGCTTTTCTGCTGGTATTGGAAGGTACTGCTTTACCTCACCTACTGTAGGCCTTTTTCAAGAGGAGCCATCACAGGACACTGCCAGTACAGTGTCTTCCATGTGATGCTCTCTGACACCCAGTTTATCACATGAGCAATCTCATCCCGTGGCCTTCCTTTCCTGTACCAAACACGGCACAAGTGTATGTGTCTCAACCCTTCCTGACTCATTACCCCTGGAAAGGGCAGTCAGTTTTACAGAACTGGGGAGATGTAACACGGGTAAGAGACCACCTTTGATGGTTGTGAGATCTGCAGCAGAAGTGGCCTTAGCATCTTGAAAATGCACAAAGAATGAACAGGGTTCAACTGGTCCATCCAGTTAGAGTCAGAGCACTGAAGTTCTAACTGTGTACTCAGTTTCTTGAAGTCCTGCAAACTGCCTATCACAGAAGAAGAACTTGTAATGGGGAATATCCTGACGTGACTCTCATGGCTTAAGGAGCTTTTGCTGCCAGTGGCAAGTCCTGCTCACATTTTTATTTGCCTGTTTTTCTTGTGCAGGGGTTGTCATTAAAGAAAAAAACACTAGGTGGTTTTTTCCATTCAGTGGTACTGCAAAAACCATAGCTGCAATTTTTTTATGGTGCCTAGGTGGGATGGTTCAGATGTTGTGATAGGACCCAGTGCTGGTTTTGTTTGTTCTTAAGTGTGAATTGTTCTGAAACTAACAGTGATAATTGCTTTTGGGAATGGCTTGGGTTTCTTGGTTTTTCTGTTGTTTTGTTTTTTTTTTTTGGGTAATTTTTTGAGGCTGAAAGCTGGAAAAACAGTTTGCCAAACTGCTAGTCATAGGGCATGTTTCATCCAGGGTGTGGCAAACTTTATTGCCTTTGAGAACTTCTGGGCTTAGAAATGCTCCTGGGTGGATAGTCTTTGAGACAGCAGTCTTTTCTTTGTGCCAAAGCTTTGTCTCATCAATGTCTTTGTAAAGGCCTACTGGGATAAGTTATTAACCTTCTACATCATGCCAATTACAGCCATTTTTCTTCTAGTGGTTTCCCTGTAGGTAGATCTAGGGATTCCTCCAGGCTCCCATTCATGCGTCTCACTTTTGTCTGGAGGGTGTTAGCTGTTGGGGTCTGCTGGGGTGAATTTTGTCAAGGGCATGCTGCCTTACCAGAAGCAGGATGGAGAACATCAGGTGTGGGAGGTCTGAAATGAATATTGAGAAATTCTTTCCCTAAGCAGCTGGTAGTGCAGGGCAAGATGAGGTAATAGCAGTCTTTGGTGTGCTGCACTCTTCTCTTAGGATGGTGGTGTGTTCATGCAGTAAAACTTGTGAGGTCTGACCTGGTAGAAACTGGAGATAAAGACGTGAGAGGAAAGCATCCTTCAGTCCCTTGTCTTGCTTGGGGAAGCAAAGAAGGTTTAGCTATTGAGGGTAGCTAGCTTTTGAGGGCAGAGTTGCAATATCTCTTTTCAACCACTGTCTTTCAACTTCAAGGTTTCTTCTGCTAGTTAAAATTTTGGGCTTCATGAAACAACTCTGAGCAACTGAGGAAACAGCCTTTATGTTAATAATTTTCTCTGAAGTTGAATGTCTGGTGTGTGGGGTGGTGTGTTTTTTTTTTTTTTTTTTGTTTTGTTTTGTTTTTTTGTGGGTTTTTTTTTGTTTGTTTGTTTGTTTTGTGTGTGTGTTTGTTTTGGTTTTTATTTTGGTTTTGGTTGGTTGGTTTTGTGTGTTTTTGTCAAGAAAATGATGTTTTATTTGTGAGCTTTGGGTTTCCATTGCACATCTGGGCAAACAGCTTTCTACAATTACATTTTTGGGCTTGTGTGTGCACAGAGCTGAATGGAGAAAAATCTCCTGGCTGAGACAAGGGAGGAGCCAGCATAAAGCCAGGACTAATTTAACATGCTTGCAGTTGAAGCTTCCTGTTTCCCTCCCTGGACTGTAGCAAACCCCTACACATGTTCCCACTGATCTTATGTGGGGTTAGAAGGACTGGCATGATGTTTGCTGAGAGAAACAGGACCTCACTGGGAATTGTGTGTTTACTTTAAGGGTTTGTGGGATCCTCAAGACTAGCCTGGACCTGGCAATGAGTATGGTGTAAGATTGCCTCTGACAGTCTTCAGGATGGCCATCATCATCTTCACCTGGTTTGTGTGACACCTAATTTCAGTATGGTCCCATTGTATAGCAGGAGCTTCTTGGTGCCACTGCAACTTCAGTGATGCTCATGCACATTAAGCCATTTTCACAGTTCTCTGGTATTTTAGGGATTTTGGAGCCATTGTTCAGTGACCGTGCAGCTGGAGTGTGCAGGAAGGTGGAATAAAACTAGTGAAATGCGCAGTGGCTGTGGGAGGCCCAAGCAAGTGTGCTAAAACATGGGTTAAGTGGATAAGCTGTGATCCACAAAGTGGAGCAAGTTTGACTTAGTCTGTTCTACCAAGTCAGCACTATTACTGTTTTAGTCCAGTTAAACATCCTGTAAACTAGATCTATCGTGCAGTCTGACCCAGGGTCTTGGTCAAAATCAAACCCTGAAGATACAACTAAACCCAGCCTTGCTCTGTCATAGCAGAGCAGTTAAAAGCAAAGAAATCAGCCTCTATTCAATTGCTGAACTTCTGTTATTTGTAGTTTTAATAGGCAGGAATAAATATTCAACAAATAAGCTTCCTGTTTTTAAGTGATTGTGCTCTTCTGTTTATTTATAAACTTGAAATTAAATTATTGATTTTTTTAAAAAATATTTTTTTATTATTTTTAATTTAAAGCAGGCTAAACCTCATGGGAATTATGTCTTCCAGATGCATGAACTAGAAATGGTTCATGCCCTTATTCTCATCTGGAGGATCATATGATGACTTGGGGTAGAGGTGTTATGCTGGAAGTAGCTCAAGGGTTTGGGATGTGCCCCTTCTCTCCCTTTTGTGTGCTCTCCCCTAATTACAGGTATCTCAGGTTTTAAGTAGGGTGGAAGATGCTATGGGAAGTGCTTTGGGGTTTCTGGAACTGGAGGTCAAAATAGGCAATTTATAGCAGTTGATGGGGGCCTAGCATGTCCTTCCAGCGCACTCCATTTAGGGACATGTTTCACACCATCTTTGCTATCTCTTTTGAAAGTATTTATACTCCCAGAGGAATATAAAGGGGTTGTAAATTCTCAGTGGAGCTTGCCAAGCTGTAGCTGCACAAGCTGTGTCCTACCACAGGGCTGTGCTTTTCTGCCTGCTGGCCAGGAAAAATGAGCAGCCTTTTCACCTAAGGGAATTTGCTGTGGGAGCTGCCACGACCACATGGGTGGCCAGGTGTTGGATGTGCATAGTCCTGATCCCGGGGAAACAAATGCTGGAAAGGAGCAGCTGGGATGTGATTTGGCTTGTTCACCCTCTACCCCAAAGGCTTGAGGGTCACAGGCAGACATTGTGGCTCTTTTGGGAGCTTTTCCACATGATTACTGCAGAAACATGGATCTGTGCTTTCTGTTCCAGTTTGTGCAGATATACTATTCAATTCCAGGGGAAAAACATTCTTCAGATGCTGCTTTCGGGGAGCATGGCAGAGGCCAGAGAGGAAGCAGGCAGGTTTCTCTCACCCCACTGTTTGAGACTGGGTGCTACTGCAGTGTTTTAACATCTGCAAAGCTCTGTGTGTTTTCACAAACTTGTAACCTCTGCATCAGGAAACAGTAAGAAAGCAACTGCCTCTCTGAGCCTCAGCCTTGCTGCTTGCTGGCTGTAGCAGGGTGGGGGGAAGGAAGTCTGATGCTGATCCTGGTATGTTGAGCATACCTGCCTTTCCCCGGCACCTCTGTCCTCAGCTTGGCTATACACAGGACAGTTGTGAGGGGCTGTGCTAATTGCAGGTTGCAAACTGGAGGCAAGTGGCTTTCAAGGCCTTGGTTCTAATTATCCATGCTGTAGAGCATCGAGTGACGTGTTCCTTCCTTGTGCTAGCAGTGTGCTAGCGGGGGCTCCTCTCAGTGTCTTAACAGAGTCCCCCAACCTAGCATGAGTGATTCCCAGGACATAGGGTGAGGCAACAGTGAACATGTGCTCTCAGCCGGGCTGTGCAGCTTAAATAGTGGGCTTGCAGGATGAAACAGCAAGCAGAGCAAAATCCTGGTGCTTCTAGAGATAGGATGTTTGTGGTTAGTTTACCTTGGGCCATGCATCTTGAGATGGCCAGTCTTGTCTTTTCCAGTGAAGGAACTGAACAAAGTGTTCAGTCCTGCATCTGCCTTATGATAAAGCTGCTGTGATTCCTGTGAGGCTGGAGATGACCGAAAGCAGAGAAGTGTCCAGGCAAGTCTATGTTAAGGGAGTGCTGTCTCTGTGGGGAAGTAGGGCACTGCTGTGTACCTTAGCAAGGACTTACACAATTGTGGAGCTGCCCTGAGTTCTGCCAGGTGCTGGATGTGCTTGTAAGAAATGGATTCTGCCTCTGACTCATTTACCAGCTGGGAAAAGTCAAAGGACTTAAATCTTGGGTTAACAGGCTTCCTCTGTGCTCTTGTTTCCCCAGGGTGGCCACTGACCACAATATTGATAACACCACAGCAATCCTTAGAGAGTGGCTGAAGAATGTGCAGAACCTTTACCATGATGTGGAGTGGAGGCCAGTGGAAGACCCCCAGTGAGTACTACCGTGAGGGGCTGACTAAAGCTGTTTGGTGTATATGTCAAATTTTCTAGGTTTTCTGTTTTCAAACTAGGAGATATACTAAATGTCCAAGCGTTAAAATGTTGTGGGTTTTTTGGTGTGCAGGTTTGTTTTGGGTTGTTTGATTTTGGGTTTTTTTTTGTTTTGTTGGTTTTTTTTTAGTTGTGTTTTTGTGGGTCTGCTCCATCAAAGTTGTGTTCTTATGGAGCCCATAAAAAGGTTTCTAACTTCAGTGAAACAACTCGTGCAGAACTTCAGGGAAGAAAGCATTTTCCATTCAGTTATTTAGCATCTGCAGCTGCTGTCTTTGCACGGTAAACAAATAGCATCAAAAGCTACAGGGAATAAAAATGATCATATTTATTTGCAAAGGAGCAGAGAAATCATAGCCCATTCCCACAGTGTCTGTGAAAGTTCTGAGATGCATCAAATATTCAGTAAGTTCTGAGGAGTGAACTAGATTTAATTCAGTACTGCATGAATTGCAGCATCATTGCTTTGAAATATGACATTAAGTGTATTGGACTTTTATTGCTTTGGTTTATCTATTTATTTATTTTCCTCAAGATCAGCTGTTGCTCATTTTTCTTTCTCTTCTATTTCTTCTATCAGAGAAGATTACATCAGTTTCCCCTTTCTTTAGGCTTGTTTGGCTTTTGTTGTTGATTTTCAAGGTCCTCGGTGCAGTGGTGGGACATGTGTGGTACAAACCCACAGGGAATGCTTGTTTTATTGACTTTTTTGAATCCTTTCATTGGAATTGAGTTTTCTTAATCTTGTCAAACTTGGCTTTCTAAAGTACTGTAAATTTTTTTAAATTCTTAGTTCCTTCACTGGCTTATGCTGGCACTGTTTCAAAGTCTGGAATTTTTATTCCACATAGGGATCTGTCCCTGTTTCCATCCATCTTTGTTACAAAGCGTTTGCTTTTGGACCGGATTCTGAAAACAGACATGTTCATAACTTCACTCGCATGATTAGTCCTGTTGTGTTGGGTGTTTGTAGATATAAGAGCTGTTATTAGGATCTGTTAACAGTAATGATAAAGCCCAGGCCCTGAGGGAATCCAAATAGCCTTTATCTTCACATCCTCAGCTTGTTGATTCTACTGGACATAAGGAGGCTGCATTTACCTTCTTAAACTGAAAGCCTAGCAGTGGACAGATGACTTCCTGCCAGAGGGTTAGATGAGGTGAATCAACTTCAGTTCATTTTGGTGAGGTAACCTCTGCTTATGCCAGGTGAGGGGCTGCCGCTGCAGAAGAAACTCCTGGTTTTGATAGTGCTTGTGGTTGCTTAGTCGGCAGGAAATGCTGCGGCACTGCTTGTTCTCTGCTGCCCTGTGTACACATGCCAGCACAAAACTTGGAATTATTCTCCCTCAGAACCTCTCCTGGGTTGCCTGAGGTTACTAACACTGTTTTCGTTTTGGAAAGAAGGCAGTAAGGGAACTATTTTTGTTTCTTTGGTTGGTTGGGTTTGTTTGTTGTTTGGGGTTTTGTTTTTTGGGTTTTTTTTTGACTCGTGTAATATTGCCCAGACATGGTTTGCAGTCACTTTTTCTATTTTTTTAATTTGCCAGGTCTTACCCAGAAGAAATGGGGCCAAAACATTGGCCAAGCTCCAGATTCACTCATGTGATGAAACTCCGACAGGCTGCCCTGCGTGCTGCACGAGAAAAGTGGTCAGACTACATCCTGGTAAATACAAGGTTTGATTTATTAACTGACCTCAGGCAAAAGCTTTTCAGGTAGTCACTTTGATACTTGGGGCTGTCAAAATTTTCCTTTCCATCTAACGATAAAGCTGTCTGCAACGAGATGCTCTGTGTTATTTCTTGTTCTGATGAGCAAGGGATTTTGCAGCTAGGGAGGTAAGTCCCTCAGTAAGCCCAAGGTTTTCTCCAAAGGTGTCAGGATTAAATGTAGCCCTGGTCATAAGTAGGTACCTGCAAGGGACCCCCAGATTGAAACTCCACTTGTTATTGATGAAATGTAAGGGAAATTGTTCCGCAGAAAAGTTCTGGGAAGATGCACGCCTTCGGTCACTGCAGCAGCAGTTAGTGGTGGTGTTGCCACCTGAACAAAGCAAGGATGAGGCCTGTTTTTTCAGAGTTTTTGTGATCTTCTTTACAGAATAAGCTTGTCCTGAATTTTCAGCAATGTTTTTTTTCACCTTGCAGCTCCCTTGCCCCCATGCTGGAGTAACATTGTGGAGAGTCAGAGGGAAACTCCACCTTTTCTCATCTCATAGCTTTCTGGTAGGGGCAGCCACCCATGGGCTTACCTGTAACAGTGCCCTGTAGTATCAAAACCACCAGCTCAAGTGCTTTTTGGCTTTTTTGTGGAGTTTTTGCTAACCTCTTGCGTCTGGCTGGTTTTTTTGCCTCTGGGTTTTTTTGTCAACCTCTTACCAAGAAGCTGTCAGGGGAAGCATATCATTTAATCTAATAACAGATTTCCTTTTCTCTTCCCCTCTTCCTTCTTTAGTTTATTGATGCAGATAATTTACTGACCAACCCTCAAACCCTGAACCTGATGATAGCAGAAAACAAGACGTTGGTGGCACCAATGCTTGAATCTCGCTCCCTCTACTCTAACTTCTGGTGTGGCATCACCCCGCAGGCAAGTGACCTCATGAATGGTGCTGGGTGACTGTGCAAGCTATGTGTTCAAAGGCCTCCTGCCTTGTGTCTGTGACGCAGTGGACATTGGTTCTGTTCTATGGGCTTTGCCATCTGCTTTTTAGTGGCCTTCTGGAAAGAAACTGCTGTAGCTCTGAGACATGCAGAGGCAGTGTTAGCATGTAGTGAGGATAGTGGTGTCATGCAGTCATCTCAGCTTGTGCCTGCTGTTGGTGGCACCTCAAATCTTGGGTGAGTATCTTTGGGAAAGGCCTATACGTTTATAGGGAATCTGAGAATAAGAGTAGAGAGGACATTTCAGTCTGTGAATCTTTTTTTTTTTTTGTTTTCGAACTGACCTGTATGTATCAGCAAAGGAATACATGTTCTGTATTGGGTGTGCAGGCACATAGCTAAACTTGCTTTCTTATCTGAGATTCCTCATGTGAAAAAGCTGAATCTGGAGGAAGCAGAGCTTGCTTAGCCAAAAGTTTTGGGAAGTGATACAATCCCACTAACTATATGAAAGATATTGATATACCCACCAGAATTTGAGTTGTTTCCATATGTTTGTGTAATGGCCTTAAAACTCTTGGTACATAATTTTAGACCAGCTTTTCCTGTATAGTGATGCTAATCTAAGATGAATTTGTTTTTCTCTATATAGCTCTCCATTATGGATAGGTTATTTTTCTCACATATGAACAAGATTTATGTAGTGGGGCAGCACCCTTTGCTTTGTTGGGAGTGTGTGCTCTGAAGTGTGTATGTAAAGGGTACTGCTGTGTAGGACAGAAGTGCTAAGCCTAGAAATTTAATGTTACTTTTTCACATCACATATACTGCAGAAAGTATCAGATACAAAAATGTTGTGTAGTAGAAATAGCATTATTTTTAGAGCCAGAATGAGATTGAGCTATTGCTTTACAAGTTATTCCTCATTACTGTGATGTGTTGACCCTGGCTGGTACGTAAGTACCCACCGAGTCGCTTGCTCCCACCTGGTGGGATGGGGAAGCAAACTGGAATGGCAAAAACAGGAAGGGGAAAAAACCAAGACCAAGCCCAGAAGTAGCCCTCAGTGGCTGAGATATGGACAGGTTAATAAGTGAATAGGGGAAGAAAAGCCCCAAAAAAACAAGTGATGCAAAACCAGTCACCATCACCAGACGGATGCCCAGCCATTCCCCCAGCACCAGTTTCTTTGGACGCCCAACACCCTCCCCTCTCTGTCCCCCCTCATGTCAATGTTATTGCTGAACATGATGTTACAGAGCACAGAAAATAACTTTGGTCACTTTGGGTCAGCTGTGCCAGCTGTCTCCTCCCAACCTCTTGCTATGGGAGGCAAGTGTGAGCAAGAGGGAGAAACAGAGAAGGCCTAGTGCTGTGGAAACACTATTCATCAGCAGCTAAAGCATCAGCTTGTTATTAATACTGCTTTGGTCAGCAGTCTGAAACACAGCACTATGTGGGCTGCTATGAAGAAAATTAACTGTATCCCAACCAAACCCATTACAATCACCTTGTCCATAAAAAGATTTCAGCAGCAGAATCAAAGGTATAGAAAGGCAGATCTATTGTCACCGTAATTTTTTTGCTCCTTTTCATTCTCGACCTTTGAAATGTTCTTGACTAAGCTCTAAATGGACTTTACAAGACATTCAAGCTGAAATGGGAACTGTAGTTAATGCTTTTCTTTTATCCCAGCTAAGCCTCAATAATGAGATCAGCTTTTTGACCTGTTGGCCAGTCTGCTCCTGGCTTGTGTGTTGGCATCCTTTGAGGAAGTGGGTTCCTAATCTGCATGTGTACTAGAATAGCAAGAGGGCTTTTGTTCTCTTGAAAATTTTCCCTTTTTGCTCACATTAGCCCTGCAAAAGCTTCAGGATTTCCTTTTTTACATCCAAGCCGGAGTCTTGTGTTTCCTTGTTCATAAAGACAAGCTTGCCCTACTGCTTAGACAAATGAGTTTAAGCCTGTGCTGCACATAGATCTTTGAGCCCTCCCTGAGGCATGTGAGTACTTTAGAGAGGCTCCATTGTCCTGCCAATCCCTCCCTCTTGCTTTATTCTAGAGAGCTAACCAGATACTAATTGTTGTCATCATCACTGGAGTGAAAGAAAAAACAAGCTCCATTGCCTCTTTCTTCTATTTACCTGGCGTTAAAAAAAAAAATAAATCATTCTTCCTTCCCAGCGTTATCAAGGACACAACCAGCGACCACACGTAGGGTGAAAATATAACAGTTGTACTGGGTCAGACCAAAGGTCCATCTGTTAGCAGCAGTTCCTAGCAGATTCCTAAGGAATAGTATAAGAACATAGCAAACAAGTGAATGATACTTCCCCAAATTATTTTTCCATCCTCTGGGAATCTCCTTCATGAGCTCTTGAGGAAGATCTTTGTCTTTAAAGCCCCCAGTGATTTATTTTTATTTATTTATTTTTTTACTCTCTCTCTTTTTTTTTTTTTTTTTTTTTTTGGGTACCCGCGCCATCTTGTGGCAAGAGGTTCCACAATTCAGCTAAAAAGCTAAAAATAGCAGGAATAGTCCCTGAACTTTCCAGATTCTTGGAAGTAAATATATAGGAAAGGGGGGTGTTTGCTTGTTTCAGTATTTGTTTTGAAATGGAGATATAAATTTCATAGCGAAGGCATTGTCCTTCAAGTTTTTAAGGCTAAGTCCTGAGACAGTCAGATTTTCCACTGATATAAATCAGCATTGCTCCACAGGATGAAGTAGATTCTGCCTGTGTGCACCAGCCTCAGCCCTGGCCCCTAGCGTTACCTATTTTCCATCATTACCAGCATTAACTGACAAAAGGAGAGTGTGCGTGGGAAACATAGCAGCAAATGCATCTTGCTGAATTCTGGGTGAAAAGCTACTCAAATGGAAAGTTCCCACTTGATTTTATTATTCTTAGTTGCTGCTTCTTGTTTCTGTGCTTGCAGTCCCACAGCTTCATGCTGTCAGCCTTGCTCTCCCTGGGAACTTGGTGAGGGAAGTAACAGCTGGAGCACACCCTGAAACACAGCCTCTGGCACTGAGAAACAACTCCCACCTGCTTGACATTTAGTTGTCATGAAGCTAACCTTAGGAGAGCATGGCAGCAGTGCTGACAAATTGGAGTCTTTCTTGACTACACAGGATTTATGAGCAGTGAAAAGCCCCCAAACCCCTTAGTGAGTGTCTGGAGGAGGTAAGATTGATTTCCAGCATCTTTCACCTGTGGGCATTCTTGAATGTCTGTTAAAGGTTGAACATCTTAACCCCTCCTTCAGTGGGAATGTTAGTAAGATCTCTGCCTACTCACTCCTTTTCATGAAAATCAGACCAGCTGTGTTTGAGATACCTAGTCCTCACAGTATGGCAAGAAAGCATCTGAAGGGCAGAGGGAAGGATTGACAGATACATCAGACAAATGCATCATACCATGTTTCTA
The DNA here is from genome assembly GCF_963264785.1 of Psittacula echo. Lineage (NCBI taxonomy): Eukaryota > Metazoa > Chordata > Aves > Psittaciformes > Psittacidae > Psittacula > Psittacula echo. The sequence goes on along the minus strand of NC_137740.1, from coordinate 25,336,417 downwards.
CACAAAACCAGGGTAAGGTGGTTCTGCAGTGATTTGCTTAGCTGTTGCTAGGATGCTGATGGAAAATATGATGTAAAAGTAACTTACTTTAGTGACTCATCATTTCTGTAAAGACCAGACTCTGCTCTGGATCCAACCAGATGTCAAATTGCTCTGTTAGGATTTTCTTTCTGGAGGAATTTAGTGTATTTATTTCCAAATGTGATAGCTTTAGACATACTGTACCTGCAAAACCAGCTGTGAGCCACACAATGTGCATGCTGGAAGACTAGCAAAGATCATGGCTACAGAGAAATGTGCTGACTGAAGTGCCTCCCCCAGACAGGGTGTGTGGGGAGAGCTCAGGTGTGAGTATTAAACCTGCTTGCCCTGGGATGGAGGAAGCGGGAATTCTTATACAACTGATGGACACTGAGATGATGCCTTTGCAGCAGTGAAGTGAGTAATTTGCAGGTCCTATTCTGTGAGACAATGAATGTCTTCTGTGCCTGTTGAATATGGAGGATGTCATGGATGCTCAGCAGCTTCCAGGATCAGACCTGAGATGTATGTGCAAAAAAAGGTTTTTGAAAAGCCAGGAGAAAATAGTCCAAGGTTTGAAGCACTATTGCAAGGGAATTTTGCAATGGAAAGGCCTGGATTTCCAATAGCTGTAAAAAGGAGAGAGAAGGTCAAGCTTAAACTTTTGGGATGGAGATTGTTTCTAAATACTTGACTGAGCCCTTTCCAAATGGGAGACACTTAAAAATCTGAGAATTAAGCTGATCAATCTCTGCTGAGGGAGGGCTAAGGGTGAGAGCTTTTGCTAAGGAGCTCATCTATGAAACAGAAATCTCTTGTAACAAGCTGCCCCCTTGCTGTGATTTCAGGGCTATTACAAAAGAACCCTGGATTATCCCCTGATACGGGAATGGAAGAGGACAGGCTGTTTTGCTGTCCCAATGATTCATTCCACATTCCTCATTGACTTGAGGAAAGAGGCCTGCACCAAGCTGAAGTTCTACCCCCCCCACCAGGACTACACCTGGAGCTTTGATGATATCATGGTCTTTGCCTTCTCCAGTCGCCAAGCAGGTATGTTTGGAGCCTTTGCTTTGGAGGATTCACTTGTAGAGGCATGCAGACCTCTACACTGAGTTCACAAGCCAGAAGTCCTGTGTGACTTCAGTAGTGACTTAAGACCCTGTTCTCTTTACTCTTTTGGATCTGGTAAGGGATAGCCAGCAGCAAAGGACTGGTGATGGACTTTTGATTCACAGCTAGCTTCAAAGGAAATAGGAGCTGTTCTTGGGATAGGGGCAGTGTTTCAGAGACAAAATTTGTGGCATCCACCCTTAATTTGTGTCACAGCAAGAGAGTAGTGAACAAAGGTGAATACTGTGAGAGTATTCTGAAGACTGAAGGTAAGGTATTTAAAGTCACCACTTCTAGGAGATCCATGGGGAAGGGGTGAAAGCCAGAGACTCTTTAAATGTAGCAGCCTTTGTGGAAAACAAAGCCCAAGATGATCATCCACAGTGTTTATGAGGTTTTGCTTCGTGGCAGCTCAGCAGGAATTGTCTGAGGTAGGTGGGTTTTGTTTTGGGGTTTTGTGGGGTTTTTTGTTTGTTTGGTTGGGTTTTCTTGAAAGCAGCATCTCAAAAGTGCAACTTTTAGGGGAATGATGTGGAGCCTGTGGGCTGTGCTGAGAGAAAATCTCTTGCAGGCAAAAGTGGATCAGAGCTGGTGTGTGAGCAGTAAAATCGCTGCATGATTGCCATTGTATTATTGGTACTTTGAGAGAACCAGGTGAGCACTGTGCTGCCTTGAAACCCTTGGGGCATAGCGGAGAGAAAATGGGTACTGCTTTGGCTGATACCATGATTGGTTTCTACGTGGCCACAGGAGGATTTCAGTTAGATGTGAAATACAGGGGTCCGTTCAGGCCAAGTCACAACCTCAGTGTCCTCTTTCCTTGTCTGGAATGGCTCTTGGTGTTTGCCGAGAGCCCCAGTTGTCTCTCAGAAATCACTGTCAAAACTTTTAAGGGCTGATCTTGCTGTGCTTCTGGTGAAGATGTTCAGTCCCATTTATTTTTGGAGAGTGTATCTGGTGGGTATTGTGTCTCCTGTGAAGTCCTGGCTGGCAGACCTGTGTATAGCAGTGTCAGAGCTGAAAGGAGCTCCTGGGAAGGATATGGTTGTAATGGCCACCTATATTGTTCTTTGCCCTGCTGTGTTGAAAAAGTGAAAGTTTGGGGCCTTATAAGGCAAAAGGGACTGATGAAAGCTCAGCAGCACCAATGAAATGCGCTTCTGTTTAGAGCTTCATGACTGGTTTTCTGACTTACTGAAGTGAAGCAGTGGAGAAAAATGGCTTGTGGGTCCTCCGAGTGCCGTGCATTTGGTCTTAGCTGTGCTGTTTGTAAAGGAGGCAAAGTTAAGGTGAGGAAGAAGGGCTGTCCTTCAGACAAACAGAGGGAAAGTGCAGAAGTATAGCTGGTTGGTTTTGGCAGTTGCTTCTGCAGAAGAGATGGGCTGAGAAAACTGCCTTTGCCACCGTTTCCAGACCAGCACAGCAGACACCGGATGTCTGTAGCTTTCCTTTTAGGGATGTTTCTGGTGTGAAGTTCTTGACAGCACTGAAAAAGATGGCATTGTCTTGGCAGACTAAGCAAGGCATTTTGAAACTCAGCTATGAGAGCATGAGGGGCATGACATCAGAGAGACAAATGGCAGAGGCAGCAAGAGCTGAAACTGGAGCCTTGGGAGGCAGAGGTGAGATGAGGTCCTGACTTTCATGGTCAGGACACAGAAATACTGGCTCCAGAGGAGAACTGAAGTTTAAGCCCGGCTAGCAAAGCAGGCTCTCTCCAGTCTACTTGCCCCACTTGTTCCCTCTGACAGCTCTCCCAGAAATGCAGCATCCAGTGAGTGTGGTAACTGCATTGCATTAGCTCCATCTGTGTAAGAAATACTTTAGGGATTGAAATCCATCATTTTCCCTTCCATCCTGGAGCACTTTAGCTTTTTCCGGGACTGACCCATGACATCAAAGGCTTTGCTTCAACACCCTGGCCCAGTGGTCTGCTCAGATTGTTGTCCTGGGCTGAGTTTTGTCACCCAGGGTAAAAGGATGACATCCAAGTTCAGAAATGGGAAAACGCCTTGGGTCAAACCCTGGGTTTTCCACAGTGGATCTACTGCTCAAAGCGACTGTTTTGTGATGCTCCAAAGAGACCATCCCACCTCTGCTGGGAGGATGTGGCCTGTGGTGGGAGTACTGACTCAGACCAAAATCTCAGTGTGGCTGGACTCTGTAGGGCCCCTTGCACTCCTAGGCAAGATAGCATTTAGCCAGCCAGATATCCTGAGCTTCCTTTCAGGCTGAGGCTCTGAAGAACTGGAGCCAGCCAGCAGGAAGGTCTGCTCACAGGGCCCTGGGGGAAATAGAAGTTGCCTAAATGTGGCTGTGGGTTTAGGGCGTAGCTGTGAATGCTGGTCACTGCCTGACAAAGGCTGATCATTATACAACTATCTATACCTTTTCTGTCCCTGGTAGCAATCGTTTACTTGATGACAAAAACAGAGCCCAAGAACAAGTCCGCCTCCCCATTTTAAGGTAGTTTTACCATTCTAAAGCAGCTTTTATCCCAGAAGGAACAGAAATACTGGCTTGAATCTGTACAGATCAACTGTGTTTAAGTCAGCAGGTGATAAGAACAGAGCTCAGTGGGCCAGATAAGATTAGTTGATTAGATCAGTGCCAAATCTGTGAATGTCAGCAGGTAGTATTTTTTATTATGCCATCTACCTAAATTGCAGCTGACAGCTGAGTGTGTCTTGGCAAGTAGTGTAGCCTGCAATTTACTGCAGAACTTAAAGTGGTAGAAACGCTGGGGGCATTAATGCAGACAATTCTGCTCTGCTAAAAATACCAAGGATTAGGGGAACTAATACCTTGTATGTTGATGCATTCATGTGGTGTCTGCTTTTCATTTTATTTCCTAGAGGGAGGGGGGTGGTTGTGCTTATTTCATTAAAGCTAAAATTAAAAAAAAAGAAAAAGAAAAGCTTTGGAAAAAAAGGAAGTGTCTTTCAGATTGTGGTTAAATAGTAAAAGGTGTCACCAGAGCTCAATGAAAAACAACAAACTACTTTCCCTTGGCTTCTCTGGATGTAGGTTTTGAGTGGGCTGCCTGATGTGACATCAGGCCCAGTGCTGCTGCAGTTACAGCTGATCGTGAGCAAACCCTCTGTCAGTGCAGGGGGAACAGGGTTTTGCTGATCACAGGTTGCTGGGACATTGCCAGTGAACAAGCTCAGCGGTGGGTGGGACTCTCTCTTGCAAAGGCATCTGCTCCAAGGAGAGACTTTGTGTGTTCTCTCTGTTTTCTCACCTTCAGATTCAGCTCCTTGAACAAGCAGCTGCAAAAGCTTTTGAGTGGGAGGATGTCATGTTATGACCTCTTTTTGAAAGGATCTCTTCTCCTTACTGGTGTCTCTCTCTGGGATTTTCCTGTAATGTTCAGGGCACCGCACAAACTAGTATCGGAAAGGAAAGGATTGATGTTTGGTGGCAGCTTGGCACTTCCAAGATGGTCATCATATATATTCCTCAAAGTCTTTTGCCAGCACAGGTGAAAACATCCTCTCTTATTTTGTAGCCAAGGCAAACAGAAGCAGGAAAATGCTTGACTGCAAAACTCAGCCTGAATCCCTTGTTAGGCTAGGAACAGACCCTGCAGCTATCCTGATGCCTTGGGCCTTGCAGCTCCATGCCTTGTGGTCCCAGGGGAGCTGAGTGCCTGGGCCCACATTTGACCTACTGTGTGCTGTTGGAGCTGGGGATCAGCCTTGGCTCCTCCACTCTGGAAGAGTCATTCCATACTTTCTGCGATCTGGCGGAGACTCCTTGCAAAGTGCAGACGAAAGCTTCCGTCACTCCTGGGCATGCTGGGTTTGTTTGAACTTTTCCCTCTCTAAGGCTGCCTGCTCTGCTAGACCTGCACCCCTCTGTGCCCACATGCATGGCAGGGCCTCCTCTCCTGCAGGAGGACTGCTTCCCTTTCATCTGCACCACTTCATCCCTCGCAGATGTGTAACAAATACAGCCTTCCTTTGCTCAGGGAGGAGTCCTGCCTGCCCACTCCTGAGTAGAAATGCCTCCACCCTTCACTCTGAACTTTGAAACCTGTGTGTTTACCCTACTTTTGAGCCCCATTTATAGAATCATAGGCTGATTTGTGTTGTAAGGGACCTTAAAGATCCATCTAGTTGCAACCCCCTTGGCACGGGCAGGGACACCTTCCACTACATCACGTTGCTCAAAGCCCTGTCCACCCTGGCCTTAAACACTTCCAGGGATGTGGCAGCCCCAGCTTCTCTGGGCAACCTATGGCAGTATCTCACCACCCTCATAAGTGAAGAACTTGTTCCTGATGTCTAAATCTCTTTTCTTTCATGTTAACGCTATTCCCCCTTGTCTTGTCACATTCCGCCCCCCCATCCCTTCTTTGGAGGCCATTGCTGAGCCCTGGGTCTCCCTGAGCTCTCCCTGAGCAGGGAGGGAGGCCCCATGTCCTAGGATTGCTGCTGCATCTGGTTCATCATAGCTGCAGGTGGAAGCCCATTGCACCACTCGAGGCTGGCTTACTCAGAGGCTGAAAACCTGTTGCTGCTTTTGGCTCTGGTTTTATGAAGGGATTGTCAGGTGAGGTGCCAGGTCTGAGCAGTGCAGGTGGGGTTTTGGGGATGGGGGTTCCTGTGGTACTCCCCAGGTACCCGCAGGAGTCCTGCTGTATGTGTCTGTGTATCAGACGCTGCTTCTGCTAAAGGGCATGTATGCCTCTGCTGTATGATTGTTTCTGTAGTGTGAAGGCAAAGGCTGAAAAAGATCCTTTATCTGTTCTAAGAGGAGGGTTTCCAGTCTCTCCTAGAAGAAAACTGATTGCAGGGTAAAAATACCTGCTGTTAGGGAGCAAGTAAAAATTGATCTCATAGGAGAGGTCACTTGCTGCTGGCCGAATAAGACGGAAAATAGCACTGTGGTGTTTTTCGATTGATTGCTTCCGAAGCAGACCTTCTTGGGACTGAGGTCCTGGCATAAGCTGGATTGTGGTGACATAGCAACAAAGCAGTGGAATCTGCTGGTAAAGGTCTGAGTCTAATTTCATTTTTTGTGTGATCCCCAGGAATACAGATGTTCATCTGCAACCGTGAACACTATGGTTTCCTTCCCATGCCCCTGAAATCACAGCAGACACTGCAGGAAGAAACGGAGAACTTTGTGCACATGCTAATCGAGGCTATGAGTAAGTTGCTGTGCCCTGCCATGATGGACACCCCACACGCCAGCCCTCACTCCCAGTACCCCCAGTTAATGTTTGTGGAGCTCTCTTGCCAGCAGCCCAGCTTTCTTCCCCTTGGGAGCCTGCATCCTGATCTGATTGTCCTCATGCGGTTTTGATATGCGGTTTCCCATTTTCTCCCCAGGGATGTAATCAGTTCACAGTCAGGTCAGCCCCATTCGCAAAATCCCTCAACTTCCCCAGATCAAAAGCAAAGATGCATCTTTAATGTGGAGCAGATGCTGCAGAACCCGTTGTTTTGTCATGATGTCTGTCTCTGGCATGTGGCTGCTGGCTTCTGCTTTGCACCATGGATGCTTTCTGCTGTACCCGCTCCTGGCCTGACTTTGCGCGCGTCCCAGCTCCTTGGGGCTTTCGGCCCAGTGATGAAAACACGTGGCGATACCTTGTATCGATGCAACATGTACGTGAAGGTGATGCTTGGGATCTCTCCTCTCTTTCAGTCGATCGTCCTCCCATTGAACCCTCTCAGTATGTCTCTGTTCCTCCAAAGCACCCCGACAAGATGGGATTTGATGAAGTAAGGAACTTAACTTTACTGTTACCGTCTTCCCATTTCATCACCTAGAGGACCTGGGTTCTCCCTGCTGCTGAGCTTCTAGCTATTTCCCTAAAAGTATATTGTCTTTTCACATTGTTAGTTCTTTCCTGATCGCTCCTCTTTTGGTCTTAAATCTTTTGCAAGGAGAAAACAGCCATTTTTTATTTGGGGAGAAATGCTGAGCTCAGGGGAGCAGAACGGAAAGGGCTCAGGACATGCTCTTTCCCTGTGGTGTTTGCTCTAGAGACACAAGGCCAGTCAGGTCTGTGGGCACTTAGTACCTGCTATGAGAACCACGTTTAGAAGTGTAGACTTGTGTGCAAGGGCAGTGCCCAGCAAACCTTTGGGCTTCCTGTCTTGAAGGTATGGATGTTTGAATCCAGCCAGGAGGAGATGGAGAAGTTGGCCTGAAGTGCAAGTTATTTCCCCAGTTCTTGTGTGTTTCCTCTACATCCGATCCTGCAAAGCAGCTTGGCAGTCCTTCCATTCTGTGCCAATACCTGGTCTTTTGGGAAACCTCTCCTGCTTTCCAGTGACAGAAGGGAGTGATTTCTCTCACCCGAGAGAAACTCTGGAGTTCTGGAGCAGCTGTGGGATGCCGGCTGCCAGCTGGTTTCTAGCCCAAGCTGGGTATGGTCAGGAGTGATGAAAAGCATGCACGCTGTCTCTTTACTGGGGCAGCTCCTCCCCCTGCCCTTCTTGATTCCACATTTTTCTGCTATGGCCTTAAGTAGCAGTGAACTACAAAGACGGTTGCTGACACTGGTAGTGCCCCAAGAAGCCGCAGAAATTCCTCTCCCGACTCTGACTCATGTTGTGAAGAGGGCAGGCATTGAGAACAGACTGGATAGGGCTCTGCTGTGCTTTAATTAACCAGTGTCCATGTTATTCACAGAGCCAGCAGCCCCTGTGTGTGCTTCTCCCAGAGTGGCAGTGGCACTGTGACCAAGGGAGTTGTGATGATGAGAGGAGCCTTTGTTTTCCTGGTGTATCCTGCTCTATCTGTTTATAGGAATAGTAAAGTCTGAAACTGATTTGGCTCTGTGTCTCTGTGTTGAGGACAGAGCTGGTGTAGTTTTCTTCCATGCTGTCCTTTGTGGCTGCACTTTATTTATGCAATTTATTATTTTTGCATTTGTACTGAGCTGGAATTTGATCTGCTCCTTACCGGGCTGCACTTGCTTGCCAGGGACTGAAAAATATCCCTGACCCTCTGCAATTTACCTGCAAAAGAGGGCTTAAGTCCTCTGCCCTCCACCAGAGAGTCTGTCTCCTCAAGGCCCAGGTGGAGCCCTGCCCAGATGTCTCTATCCCTAGTGCTGGCTCTCTGCTAGGCTTTCTCCTCTGACAGGCGTAGCAGTGGATTTTCAGTGCCTGAAGTAATGACAAAAATCCTCTTCTTACTGTGCCTTTGTACTTGAATGGTGGCCCCACTGATAATACTAAATAGAGGCAGTGGCAGCGCTGTGGAGAAGTACGTGAGTCAGTGTTCCTCTAGGACTGAGGCTGGAGATGACCATGATACTCTGTGTTTAATGTAAATCAAAGCATCCTATATCTCTGTAAGTTACAGACTTTGCTGTGACTGGTCTCCCCTCACCTTTATTGACCCTGAAAGAGCAAGTTTCCCCTGTGAGCATCCATAAAAAATGGTTTTAAGATTGAGAACTAGCCTCTAAGCTTTCAACTCAGAACCAACTCCATTTTTTTGGCAAATTCTAGGTAACCTGGATGAAAACACCCCCAATATTTTCAAAAGATGTGCTTTTCCAATGGGGCTGCTGGAGAAGAGTGGATCAGGACTCCCTTTTCTTCCTCAGTCCCAAACTGGGAGGCTGATGGCTTTCTCTTCTATCCAGATTTTCATGATCAATCTGAAGCGTCGGAAAGACAGGCGGGATCGGATGCTACGGACTCTCTATGAGCAGGAGATTGCAGTCAAGATAGTGGAGGCTGTGGATGGAAAGTGAGTTTAGGCTGGGGCTGGTGTTTGCCAGGAGCGGGTTGTGCAAAACTGCGTAACACCATCTCCTTGGATGCCCTGGCCTCCTTTCTGGTGGGAAAGGCTGGGCTGAGGGGAGAGGTGAATATCGCTTTTATCTACCTAACAGTCTGTTTGGGGCAGTTTTGCTCTCTTTCTTCTTTTGCAATTAGTCAGTTTCCATGAGAGAACCAGGGCAGGGTGGTTCAGAGTAAGGCGAAAATGGGGTTAAAATCATGCTGATTTCTGTGAACTGTAAGGCTTGCACACAGTTCAAAGGAGTCAGCAGTAAAAGCGAGAGCAATTATCTCCTGGGAAGGCTGTCCACCCTAGTGCTGCAGAGCTGTTGTGTTACAGCATTAACCCTGACAGAGCCCTTTCCAAGTTTACTCTGAGGTGAGTTAAGAACTTTTTATGATGAGAAACCAAAGCAGAAACTTTTGGTCTGGGAGTTGTGAAAGGCCTAGGGAGCTAGGAACCAACATGCCATCTAGCGGTCTTGAAGACTTCGGCACCCCTCAAGACCTCTTAGGAAAACAATCTGAGTCAAGCACCTGCCACATTGACGCTTCCACAAGAAGCTGTTAGCAGAGTTAAGGCTACGATTTGTCGGCTTGATTTAGAAATGTAAATCAGTAAGTTAATTTTTCTCGGGGTTTTTGAGTGAAACAATTGCAGGCATTTCTCAAGATAGAGGTTTTCTTTGAACATCAGCAGTGTTTCCCGTGTTGTGTTGGTGTCTGACTTGAATTCACTTTTCTTTTAACTGGTGATAGATGTTTTCTCTTTTCTCAGAGCACTTAACGCGAGTCAGCTCAAAGCTCTCAGCATCGATATGCTCCCGGGATACCGGGACCCATACTCTTCCAGACCACTAACCAGAGGAGAGATTGGCTGCTTCCTTAGTCACTATTACATCTGGAAGGAGGTAAGGAGTTTGCAGGTGCCTTGGTGTTCCTGCAGGAAGGTGCTGAAGGTAGGTGCAGGAGGAAGGAACACAGCCAGTCCTAGGGCAGAGCATCAAGTACGATCCTGGTTTCTGGAATTGTAGGATGGAACCATTTTCCTTGGTTTGTAGGGGATCAGGCATGGGCATTTTCTTGAATACAGTATTCAGCTTTCTCATCTCCGCTTTCCGTTTGCCAACAGAGATAAACGATTTTTATCAGAATACTTTCATGACTGTTTGCAAACCATCCAGTAGCCTGCTTGGAGCGAGTTTGTTTAGGAGGAAGGCAAGAAGGTTTTGAAGAACAAATGTTGTTTCAAAAACTGTCGTCGCTCACGGAGGGAACACATGCACAATCAATATGATTGATAAAAGTGATCCGTTTATTGTGCTCAAATAATGGGTATATATAGTGTCAAACTGCCACGTACACACAGCTTCCCGTAGTGATTGGTTGGCATATACAGCATTGAGTACATTCCAGGTGCATTTCAGTGATTTTCCCCTGCTCATATACACCTCCTCCTCTCAAGGTCTCTGCTCCTAGTTCACAGACAATTTTTAGCTACAAGGTAGGCCAGCTGGTCTTCTATCTCTATTGGTTAACTTCCAGGGTTTTTCCACTGTCGGCAACTGTACACAACTGGTGTTTTTTCTCACTTTCACAGAACCTGTGCTTAATTAAGCTCAGACATGGGAACATGACCTTTGCTTGCTAACCATGTCTCCACAATTCCCCCTTTTTCTTTTTGAGCAAGCCAGACGGATGCTACACTTTTCTTAAGCATTGACGTCACACATCGCAGCATACAACTTGCTATTAATACGAATAAGACTACTGCACATAATATAGTTGCACCTTGCATAAGCAAATCTTTAAGCCATCCAGAAATTCCCCATCCTTTAAAGAGTTTTGTCAACCAGTCCAAACCATCATCCTTCATTAGTCGTTTGACCCCTTCTCTTAATTGTTTTATGCTTTTATAGATTGACTCCGAATGGTCTGACAAATTCATACAGCACATCCCTTCAAACTGCACAACCATGTCCTTGTGCCAACAACAAAAAATCGATTTCTGCTCTATTCTGTAAGGTGGCATGACGAATACTATCGACATCAGTTAAAAGTCCGCTTATAACAAGTGAAGTAGCATTTGTCTGTCTTGCAAGCCAACAACCTAGTTTATTTAATGTTGCTAAAGCTTGAGCTCTAGCTACTTTGGGAGCTAAAAATGAGGCAGCTATTATTTCACCCAGGTTCCAAAAATTTACTTTGTAATCACAGCTCAAATGAAAAGCATGCTTTGACCTTCAAGAACACAATCCTCTTTTTTATATTATCATAGTGCTATTAGGGATAAACATGCCTAAGATACCTACTGTACATGGGCAATTATATGGGACTTTACATAGGACGGCACCCCCTTCCAGGCCCGATCCTGTGGCAACTAAGGCACTGACTCCGTTTCTGGCTACAAACAAAATCCCTTATTGAGTGAGCTTACAGGCTTTTATAGTATTCTGCCTAGCAGTTAGTAGTGGTTAGTTCCTTTGGTACTTTTCCATCACGAAACAATCTTATTGATCACGCACTTTCTCAGCTAATCACATTACTGTCCACGCACTTTTGCTTGACCAATTATTTCTAAACATAGTTCTTTGCCATCACTACTCATTATATTGAAACTTTCACTTCCCCTTGACTACACATTCTTTATCATGTCTTAAGCATCCTCCTGTGTTCAAATTTACAGTCCTCAGAAATTATCTTGCTGTTCTCTCTTCGGTTCCACCCGATGTTCTTTCTCCGGTTCTTCCCAACTTGTCCCTTTCACTTCTTTCAAGGTTTGTGGTTGATAAGAGTCCAGATGTTCAGGCTCTCGCCCAGGTCTACTGGTGCAGCTTCTTGTGCAGCATGTTGAAGACGGCTTTTTTTTTTTTTTTTTTTTTTTTTTTTTCCACCCTCTACACTGCCATTGTATTACAATCTTTCTAGTTTTTGTCTTAGCATTTTCTAGTAGCTGCTGCAAATTTGCATGCTCTAACATCTCTTTTACAAGTAACAAATCCACACAGTACAAGGTATAGTTTCTTGTTAGTAACTGGCTAGTAAATACAGGTGGTTTTATACACAAAATCACAGCCTCTAATAATAGCTACCTTACAAGCACACATATTCAAGTTGTTACTTTTCAGTTGCCCCCAAGTGATGTCCTGCAATCATTTATTTTTCTCTTCCTCTATCTCATTCTGCTTGGGGTATTTACTGTCAGCTCCTATAGCTGAGGTATCAGGTTTCTCCACTTGTCTGTCCAACTTATGGTAAGGGTTAACAAACTTTGCAGGTAGCCACCATGGATCTGTAGGTAGGAGGATACAAACATACCCCCTATCAGCTCCTGAGAAGGAGCTGGGTTAGAGTGATTCAAAGACATTCTGATGGGAAAGGAATGTGAAGCTACAGCTGCCTGCCTGTTTAGCAGCAGCCATAAATACCTGCCAGCAACTACATTTTTGCATTAACCCTTTCTTGTCCAAAATGTTAATCTGCTACCCATTAAAACTTTTATACAAACCCAAAAACAAAAAATACACAGAACACTGTCTGTCCTCAACACACACACACACACACACACATATATGTATGGGATCCCACAAGCACACTCCATACAACTACAATATTCAAAACACAAAGCCCAGACAATCATTACTTCCACTACACAGTCCCTCATACGGAACGTGGCGTAAGGACCCTGTGAAGACAATCAAAAATCAGCTCCAAGCAGCATCATCACAGTGTGAGGTTGCAGGCTCAACTTCAGCGGGCGTCCCCGCAGAGGCTCTGCCTCCCCCACATTGCATGAGCCTTGGGCTTTTACACTGACCAAAATGCACACTCATTCCGATGCAGGTGGCCAGCCTACATGGGAAGAAGTGGTCAGCAATATCCTTAAAAAGTCTCCAAGGGCTAATAGAAACACAAATATACATGGATATATATTTCCTAACTTCTAGTACATGTGGATAACAAAGAGACTATCAAATGAGCTGTATACTCATATAACATGTTCAAAAGGCTATAAAGGTACTTTTTCTTTTCTTTTTTTTTTTTCTTTTTTTTTTTTTTTCTGTAGGGGCCAATTTGTCGTCAGCAGGGAGGATTCCCCCAGGGTAGTCTTTGAGGGTTGCTGTCGCTCGTTGTGGGGAACCCCCCTGTCCCTCGCCCTGTCGCACAAAGGGGAGTGTTACCAGGACTCCACTTCGCGTTTTCCTGCAGCTGCCGTTGTTGCTGTTGCCGCGGTTTCTGGCAGTCTCGCTGCAGCTCCAGCGCTGCCCGCTCGGCCGCGTGGCCCGAGAGCTCCGGCCGCGCCTCCTGGGGCACCTTCCTCCACAGCTCCCGCGCAAAGCTCTGCACTCGCGGCTCCTCCACTCGCAGCGCTCCAGCAGCTCCTCTCCTGGAGACAACGTTCTCGATAGCACCCCATGTCTCCTTCCATAATCAAAGAGGGCAGTAAGCCCTTTTCCTAGATCCCACTTCTCTAAGAAGCACTTAAATAAATCAAAGGCCGCTTGTCTTTCCATTATTCACTACTCTCTCTTTTTTAAGTTTTGGTACCAATGCAGCTCACCAGCAAGCAGGCCAACTCAGCGGGTGGCGGAGGCTCCCTCTTCGTCCTCCAGGCTCAGAGGCTCCTATTCTCTTTCAGGATTGACCTCTGTCTCTTCTCCGGGCTTTACCTTAGGACTACTTAGTAGTCCGATTCTTTTTTTTTTTTTTTTTATCATAGGCTCCTCTTCTCTTTCAGGATTGGCCTCTTTTTTCTTCTTTCACTGCCCGTTCTCTGCCCGGCATCTTCGACCAGCAAAACCGAGCATTTTTTCTTCTTTCAGCCCTCCGGATGCTGCTTCTCCGGTGCTTTCCCGCTCTGTGCGCAATTCTCCCAGCCACTACGGGTACCCGGGTTCCTCTGTTGGTCCCTGTTCGGGCGCCAATATGTCGTTGCGCACGGAGGGAACACATGCACAATCAATATGATTGATAAAAGTGATCCGTTTATTGTGCTCAAATAATGGGTATATATAGTGTCAAACTGCCACGTACACACAGCTTCCCGTAGTGATTGGTTGGCATATACAGCATTGGGTACATTCCAGGTGCATTTCAGTGATTTTCCCCTGCTCATATACACCTCCTCCTCTCAAGGTCTCTGCTCCTAGTTCTCAGGCAATTTTTAGCTACAAGGTAGGCCAGCTGGTCTTCTATCTCTATTGGTTAACTTCCAGGGTTTTTCCACTGTCGGCAACTGTACACAACTGGTGTTTTTTCTCACTTTCACAGAATCTGTGCTTAATTAAGCTCAGACATGGGAACATGACCTTTGCTTGCTAACCATGTCTCCACAAAAAACCTCCTCTTTTTATCTCTTGTTCTGCATGTGGACTGAAGTCAGTTCCAGTGACTCTGCTGACTGGCTTTTTTGAGTTGGCATGTCATGAGGATGCTTAATAGTAGGCACCTCTGTTACCTGAGCTAAGAGATCTTGCTTGGGTGATAAAAGCTTCCATGTGTCCCTGGTCACCTGAAGAGCGATGCTTGAGAGGATCTGGGCTGTGCTGGTCGTAGATGCTGCAGTTACACAGCCCGACGTCAGCGGGAGGGATTATTTCATGTACGGTGTGACAGAGGCAGGGAGAAGGACTTTGTACTGAAAGAATACTGGGCAATGGCAGTGGTTACTCAGATGCAGACAGCCCTTTGCCATGGGAGGTGTTAGTTGCAGCACTTCTCAGCAGGGCAGGGCACTGCTCCAAAGAGCCTAGAGCCAGCAGGAGTGACTTCAGTGCTGAGAAGTCGGGCAATGCAGCAATCAGTTGATAATGTGGGAAGCCACGTACAGGATGTCTTTGCACGTGTGCTCTTCAGGTTGTCAGGGCCAGACTCTGGATATGCTAGATTGTTCTTCTTCACAGACTTCACAAACACTTTCTCCTAAGAAGGAGTGTTTTCTGAACAGCAGCTTTGGCATCAAAGGCTGCTGCATGTTCGTCTGAGGAGGTGGTTGCTGTGCTCATACGAGATGGCAGCTCTTGGCTTCTAGGTGGTGCGTGCGACCTCAGATGGGGATGTGCCACTGTGATTGCTTCTGAACCTTTTGTTTTCAGGTGGTGAACAGAGAACTGGAGAAGACGCTTGTTATCGAGGACGATGTGCGCTTTGAACACCAGTTTAAGAGGAAGCTCATGAAGCTGATGGGTGACATTCAACAAGCCCAGCTAGACTGGGAGCTTATGTAAGTAACTGTCCCTCAGCCAGCTGGGAACTGCTGGGCACACAGGGGAGGTCAGCAGCTCCTGCGGTGTCATGGTGGAGATGCAGGTTAATGCTGGAGTGCAGGGGAAGGTGGCAGAGACTTCTCAGAGGCTCTTGCCGTCAGGACAGATCTGCCTTCTGGGGCAGGCTGGAATGGGTGGTGTTGGTTCAGTCCTGAGGTTTGGACCATGTCATCTTTGCTCCCTTGTGAAGTCTTTCACAGTTTTGCCACCCAGTGGGTTAAGGCATGGATGTCTGGGAGTGGTGCAGGATAGAAATCTATGGGCCTGGTCAGGGCTTAGTTCTTGGATTGCCCCTTTGCCCGTCCTTGGTTGACATGAATAGTCCTGTGGTCCTAGTTGCTTCAGATTCACTTTGGTTTCAGTTTCCTTGGTTTTTTTTCACCCTTTAAGCTACATTGGCCGGAAAAGGATGCAGGTGCAAGAGCCTGAGAAAGCAGTTCCCAACGTCATGAATTTGGTGGAAGCTGATTACTCGTATTGGACCCTGGGGTATGCAATCTCTTTCCAAGGGGCTCAGAAACTCATTGGAGCTGAGCCTTTCAGCAAGATGCTGCCTGTAGATGAATTTCTGCCAGTTATGTACAACAAGCACCCCGTGTAAGTAGCAAGTCTTTGTTGCTTATGTTGACATGAGCTGGATCTTGCTGATGTCCTTAAGCCAGATCGTGTTGGTGTATCTCACATCTGTAGCCTGGTTGGTGGGAGACAGGGCTACTCGGGCTTTTTGGCTCTCTAGAGCAGAGCTCCTGAAACAGGTCAAAGGAGGTGACAGACCTGCTGCAGAGGGGTTATTGTCCACAGGCCCTGAACTGAGTAGGGACCGGTCCTGAGACACTTGGCTATCTCTGGTAATGAAGGTGTTGATTGTATAGGTTGTGTGTGGTTGTAAGACGGGAGGTTCTGGCTGTAGAGAGTCAGAACTCTCTACTAGAACGCCACCCAGCAACTTCCTCCACTGCCTGGGATCTGTTTGCTTGGTAAGTTGGCTTGTATCTCTCAGTTATAAGCAGTGGCACTGGTGAACGTTCACTCTGTTACTGGGGTGATTTTTCTCTCCTCTTTAGAGCGAAGTACATGGAGTACTATGAGTCCAGAGACTTGAAAGCCTTTTCAGCAGAACCCCTTCTTGTGTATCCTACGCACTACACAGGGCAGCCAGGCTACCTCAGTGACACAGAGACCTCTACAATCTGGGACAATGAGACTGTGTCAACGGACTGGGACAGAACACACTCCTGGAAAGCCCATCAACAGGGCAAGATCCACAGCGATGCCCAGGGCAAGGATGCTCTGCCTTCCCACTCACCTCTCAACGCACCATCCTCCAGGGATGAGCTATGACTGCCCGCTTCCCCTGGAACTCTGTTGACAGCTGAACCTGCCTCACACTTTGGCTTTTCACCCTTGAAAGTTGTAGAGCAGCTCTTCATGTGGCCTTCTTCCCACTGCTTTGAGTGGCAAAGCACAGAGGTTGGACCTGCTGACTAACCGAGCCGCTTAGGACTGGGTGGGAGATGAAGGAGGAAAAAGAACAAGTGTTCCAGAGTGGCAGAAAAAAGGCAGAGATGTGAACAAAAGCCCTCAGAAGCTTTTGTAAAAAACGCCAGCCTTGAATGACATCTTTCTATAGTTCTTCATGCAGAACACTGTATTTATAAAGATTAATATATAGAGGTGTACAAGTGTTAATACCTTTCTGGGTAGCTGTAACTGGGCTGCTGTGTAACTATAACTTCTTGAAGGTTTGCAGGCTTTTATAGCCCTGTTCACTGAGAGAAACTGCAGGCAAGCATTTGGGTTGTTTGGTTTTGAAACTGATCCTTGTCAGAATCAAGATGGTTTCCAAAAATGTTGAGTGCTCTGGAGCAGTGCTCCTCTGTAGCCTCTGCTCCCTCATCTCATCTCAAAAGAAAGCTGTTGCTAGCTTCCCCTCCGCAGACTTCAAAACTTGCTAGATCCCGTTGGAACAGGCCTCCCAGCCCAGAACTGATGTCTTGGCATATCTGAAATCTTGGAAGCTGGATGGGAAAGTGGAGGGTTTATCTCTGCACTGTCTGAAGGGAGCACAGGTGGAGCTAGTCTGTGTCATGTCCTGCTTCCTTCCCCATCTCAATTTATTTCTTCAGGAAAACAAAGCCTGGAAAACAACCTACTTGCAGGCCTGTTTAACTAGGCCATAAAGCCAAGCGCATGACTTCTAGGAACTTAAAAGCTAAACAGTTTGTTTGCGAGCTGCTTGCACTATCCTTATAAAAACAAAACAACCTACAGAAATGTTAGTGTTGTCAACCATACTGTTCTCAACAGCTGTGACCGAATTGTGCACTGCAGCTCTGTTAGGCACAGACCTCAAGCTACAGGCTGCTGTTGCAGCAGTTGAGTTGGCTGGTTTTTGGTGGTGATAGCGGTGGTGTTTGTTTTTTTTATGTTTTTAATAATTAGTGATCAGTGTTGTGCTTTCTCCTAAAGAAGATGTGTTATTACCTGTCAGCGGGTCTGATAATACATAGAACCTGGTGCAAGATGAGCAGCTGTGTGTATTCTTCATTGGGTGGGAGTAGCCCTGGCAGGGAAGGCCAGCTCAAGAGTTTTGCATCTGTGTCACTCTACCATGGAGTTACTGTATAAATGTGCCTGTTCCACAGCTACCATCTGGAAGCCACATTCCTTCTGCTGTCCAGGTTGGAGCAGGTGCCCATGCTCCATGGTGAGTATGAAGAGCAGGTCTGCTGCGGGCTACCACACACAGCCTGGGCCATTCCTTTCTGACAAGCCCTCTTGCTTCCTCCTCCGATGTCGTTTTACGAGTGGCAAGTCTGACCTGCTTGAAGCACGATGGTCATCCCAGAGGTGTTGGTGAGATGCTTGGTGTAGCCTTCAGAAGCAGGACTTCCGTGAACTGATAAGCATCCAGCATGTTGTCAGGTGTCAACGTGGATATGAGTCTGATGTTACTAAGTTGGTCCATCGCATCATGCTTCCCTTGGGATTGGGGCCTGGGTCCTGGCAGTTGACATTTTGCAGTGTAGCTGTTTCCCCAAGCTGTTTGAAGGCTGGCAGTTGCTGGAGCTGTGGTGAGAAGGGTGCACGAGAGGAGCAGGGCCTCAGCTTGGCGCAGCACATGGTAACGTGCGTGTGCATCTGAGTCTGTCAGAACAGGAGGGATGAGCCAGCATGGGTGGGTGAGCTCCTTTGGCCTGGAGTCATTTCTCCAATCCAGTACTGTGGCTGCCTCTCCATGTGAAGGCTCCTTGCTGTGTTCATATATATTGCTCATATACGTATCTCTTCCACCCTCATGCGCTTTTTCTTCTGTAATAGACCCAGCTCTGTGTCTGATAGAGAGGCCTCTCCCTTATCCCAGCCATGGGAGTTGATTTACCTGTGTCAGCCTGAGCTCTGGTTTTACCAGCCCTTCCTCTTGTGACCTTTTGTTAAGCCACTGAAGCAGTTTCTCCGTGAACATCTTGGCTGAACCCCCCCTGGTGCTTCCCACAGTGCTCCCTGCTTTGTGCTGGGGGCTGGAGAGGGAAGGCACTTGACACTGTAGGGGGTGAGTGTGCCATCCCCACTCCCAGAGCTGCTCACCCTGCTCGAGTGCCTGCGGGCTGGGGATGTGGTCTGTGGCGCAGGCTGCCAGCTGCCCTTTGGTCTCTTCCCTGGGGAGGAGGTGGGGAGCACTGCTGTACTGGCCATGCAGGAAATGATTAAGAGGAAAACGCAAAAAGGGCTTTTTAAAGCTTAATGTAGCTCATTCAAAGAATAAAAGGCAAAAAAGGTCTCTGCATCACTTGCACAGCCTTCTGTATTGGTGCCACCGGGCTATCTGGGCCTTAAAGTACGTCCTGCAGATGTGGTGGGGGCAGGCGCCCAAGGCTGGATGCAGCTGGCACTGACCAACAGGTAAAGCTGCCGTTTGGACACATCTGCCCCATCGCCTCGTGTCGGCTGGAGCTGCCCAATGCCCTGTGTGGTGTATGATGTGTATGATGTTACGGACTCCATGGAGGTACGGAATGGTTTAGTTAACAAAGTCGCTTGATTATATACTTTAAGCTTACCAAGGGTGTTATGACAAATAACCACTAAAACCCCACCGCGCAAATATTCCTCTACGGGTTATTCAATCACCATTTTTCGCAACCATTTCCTCGTTACTGTTTCTAGCTGATATGTGCTTTAGATGTAGCAATCTATGTTATTGCTTAAGCAATCATCGCTCTTACGGACTGTGTTTCTTTTTACGACTACATAGCGGTTAAGCACAAGATATCTTCTGCTCCCAGAACTTCCTATTTGAAACAGTCTTTGAGGAGCAAACAGTATTTTTCTCCTTGGTCTGCTTACGCCACCACTTTCTGGTTAGCCTCGCGTATGCAGCTGCATTGTGTTCTTAAAATGGTCCTCGACAGCCCTGTTCTCAGAAAATGATGCTATCACAGAGCTGGTTTGGATGCTCAGGGAGGCTGAGTTTAGTTAACTTTGATTTCCTGAAGTAGAGCAGTAGCAGTTTATTAAAAGCATCTTGACACCAGCACTGGGGTAGGTTGGTTGGTTTGGGGTTTCTTTGTGTGCATGGTTTTTTTTCCCTTCTAGTTGACTCCGGGAGTGAGTGATACAAGGGGCATGGTGGCGGTTTCAGGGGAGGAAAGACACAACTAAAGAATACCTGAATTAAATGAATATGTCTGTTTCAGAGCAGATATGGCCTCCATCTAGCCGCTTGTTCTTTTACCTATATGCATACCTGTGTGCACGTATAGACAGAGTTTTCATATGCAATACCTGGTGGCTGGCCAGTGGTTCCACCTGCTGTTTTTCCCTGTCTGTGTTTTTAGTTGCTTGGCTGGTGTTGCCCAGGCTTTGCCCTACTCGGAATTAACTGTGTTTTGGAAAAGTAGGAGCCAGCTAAAACGCTTGTGTATTTGTCCGTTATTTTTCCACTTTCCATGGTTGGGGTTTTGGGGGGTTTGCTTTTTTGGTTGGTTGGTTGGTTGGTTTGTTGTTGTTTTTAAGTCACATAATGGGCTTCAGAACTGAGGGCAAGGAGGAGCTCGGGCTTGAACCAGCCTCCAGGTTCTGGTGGAGATGCTGTTTGCTGCGCGCAGGGCAGGGACTGCGGCGGCCTGGGGTATGGTGCAGCACAGGCACGGAAGGGGTGTCCTCTCTGAGCCTCCTGCAGGTTTAGCGCTCGCAGCCCAAATGTGAAGGTGTCTTGTGCTGTGTATAGTCATGCACTTGCTCAGACACCTTGAAAATGAGTTTCCGTTAGCAGAACTTAATAAGGGGAAAGTAAGAATTTGCCAGGCTGCTTCGTGATGCACAGAGGGCTCCTTTTCCTCCTTCCCCCCTCCTTTTGGTATGGGTTTTTTGCTCTGCTGTGGAGCATGAGAGCTGAAACCCAGGAGCCCCCAGCTGATGGGAATAAACACCCAGCAAGTGCCTACCCCAGTGAGTCTGGTAACAGAGCAGTGGAAGCTAGCAACAGGTTTCACAGAGTCTAAGTAGCAAGCCAGCTGACAAAGCAGCTTGTTCCCAAGAAAGGTTATGGTGACAGGCCCCAAAAATGAATATCTGCAATAAGAGTG
The DNA here is from genome assembly GCF_963264785.1 of Psittacula echo. Classification (NCBI taxonomy): domain Eukaryota; kingdom Metazoa; phylum Chordata; class Aves; order Psittaciformes; family Psittacidae; genus Psittacula; species Psittacula echo. The sequence continues at coordinate 25,315,675 of NC_137740.1, read as the reverse complement.
CTTGTAATCTGATAACTCTGTCTTCGCCCTTGTTTAGAAAAGTACAAGTGGTGGTGTACTCTCAATATGGCAATATGAAATTCCTAGCTCACAGGTAGATTGTATTTATCCTGAAGGAAATTGATTAAGGTGGTGGTGGTTTGTTTTGTATCCCTAGGAAAAAAGCAAGAGGCAGCTTAAATTCAGTGTAATCGTTCTTCTTGACTTTGCTGTTGTAACATGAAAGGCAGCTGACAGTCGTCAAGAAAGCCCGTCAGGGGCTTGGTGTGACTTTGGCAGTTTCAGGAGTCTCCCCTAGTGCTGAAATGACTTGAGAATGGCAGGTCATGTGTGTGAGAGGTCTGAGGGGATGAGGGACTGTGCTAAGAGGTAGAATAAGCGGCTGTGCTGTGTAAACTCCAACCCTTAGTATTGTGTGCAGGGGAGGGGAAAAAACCCCAACAAAGTAATGGCTGTGAGGCCAAGAGGGGAAAATGCCATGATGGGGTCAATGGGGAAAAGATGCAAACACTCAAAACCATTTTATATTTATTAACTTGCTGTAGAAATCATTCACTGCACCAAAAGAGAATAATTTAATGAAGAAGCAGTTGTAAAATTTGCATATAATCTCAGATGCCCAGTTAGCTGCAGCAGAAATCATTAAACTGCAAGCTCAAAAAAGAGCACAAAATATTCCAGAGCAGTAGCAGGTTGGTGCGCACGGCTGATGCACTGGGATGGTTTTTGCTTTCCTGACGTTTACCTTTAGCTCTCAACAAGCTCATTGCACTCTTGCAGCGTGCGACTGGACTACACAGAGCTCATGATAAGCTGCTGTGACTCGATGGGAAATGCAGGTGAGACTGGTTTACTTGGACAACCCTTTCTAGCCCCACTGTTGCTGAAACACAGAAGCCACCCTCATAAAAAACTGTAGGAATTTAAAGAAGATGCACGCCAGTAATGCTGGCGGTGTTAGAACCAGTCCACACCTTGTTACTGGGTGTGATGTTGAAAAGGAAAGCAATGCAGAAGGAAGGTCATAGCTGAAGGGTTACACCAGAATGGCATTCAGCTGAAATGTGGCATTTCAAGTTCTCCAGGGAGCAGGGAAGATGAGCTGTGGGAGCTGGAAGGAGTTCCAACAGAGTGACGGAGGTGGTGTGAGGTGTTAAACAAAACCCAAACCCAACACCAAACGAACAAAACCCCCCAACTTGACATGCAGTAAGAAAGTCTAAGGTAAGAACATAGACTAACTCGAGGCCAGTGGAAACCAGGGGAAAAATGTTGAATACTCATGTATAAAGATTGCAGGAAAGCAATTAAAACCATCTTTTTCATATGTAATATAATGGAAAGTGTAAACTCTGGAATCACACTATCTTTAGCATCTCAAAAAACCCCTGAATTGGTATTCTTGGACTATTTGGAGTAGGAGGTACATGTTGTAAATACAAGTGGTAAATCTTATCCTAGTGTAAACATATACTAACATATACTGTACTAATAATATGAATAAACTATACTAATTGAAGTGTAAAACCATGTGTACCCTCTCATAGAATCGTAAAATACATCACTAATACTAATGTAAATCGAAGACTTTTCAATAAGGGCTCCTTACGATCTATGTCTTGCCTATGGCTTTGAAAAATACAACCACTTTAACTATCCTATCCTGTCCTGTCCTACCCTATCATACCCTATTCTATTGTCCTGGGTTCAGCAGCAGCAGTCAGTTTTTCTTCTTCTTAGTAGCTGGTGCAGCGCTGTGGTTTTGACTTTTGGCCTGGGAAAAATATTGATAAAGCTGATGTTTTCAGTTACTGGTCAGAATGTTTATCCTGACCAAGGACTTTGTGAGTCTCATGCTCTGCCAGGGGGGAGGAGAAGCCGGGAGGAAGCAGAGACAGGACACCTGACCCAAACTAGCCAAAGAGGTATTCCATACCACAGCACGTCATGCCCAGGATGTAGAATTGAGAGTTCGGGGAAGGGCTAGAATGCGGCGGGGTGGGGGTGAGGTACCGGTTGGTGAGCGGTTGTATTCTCTTCCTTGTTATTTCCTTTATCATTATTACTATTAGTGGTAGCAGTAGTGATTTGTGTTATACCTTAGTTATTAAACTGTTCTTATCTCAACCCGTGGGAGTTGCATTCTTTTGATTCTCCTCCCTGTCCCTCCAGAAGCGGAGGGAAGAAAGGTGGTGGGGGGGTAGTGGACTGCATGGTTCCGATTTACGGCCTGGGCTTAAACCACGACATCTATCTACGATACTTTTCAAGTGCAATATTGATTGAGGACTCTTTTTATTTGAGATGGTCACGGCTGGTCATCAACAGAGCTCTGCAGGAAAAGGGGAAAGAAAGAAATCAAGCTTCAGTTTCCGTAGCAAGACAATTAACTATTTGATTAAATAGCTCTCCAAACTTCCCATTTACAAACATAACTTTCTTTTTCCCTTCTGCCTTGTTCTGTTTTGCTTTGGTTACAGATACATTGCACGCATGCCTTTTCTGGCCCTGCTACAGTATGCTGAAACATGTCTGTTTATTAAGAAATCTCTGTTGACTATGAAGATTTTCTTCCCTTTAGTTTTGATTCTAGGCTCTTTTTCAATAGTCCTTTGAAAAAGAAATTTCTTTTCTCCTCCCCTAGAAGTCTGTAACACTCTGGTGTCCTTTAAGCCAAGCACTCCCCAGAGGACTCTGGCCTTAATAATTACGTCGCACTGTCTATTAGTTAGGGTACTGGGAATACTTCCCACTCTACCTGGGGCCTCCTGTACCTCTGAGCAGAGTTTTGCCACCTAGCTCTGTATTTGTGTCTAAGTAGTCAGATGGCGTATCTTGACTCATTCACATCGTGCATACATAGTTTCCTGAAAGACTGAATGAACTTTCAATTGAAATGCTGTTCCTACAACCAATCCTAGGAATCACATTTTCAGTAGCATTATGTGTGTTGCAGGTCACGATTAAAACGTCCAAAACTAACTCGCATCGCTTAGATTTAAAACACGAGGAAAATCTGCGTAAAGCAATCTTCTGAAGTGAGAATCCCAAAACAAAGTCTGGCATTTCTGAACACTGTGCAAAACCACAACACTCTTAACCTCCAAGAGGTCGTTAAAGTAAGAGGGGTAAATGAATTATAAATCCTTGTATTACTATCATAGTTGATCTTATTTGTTCCTTGGGCTGTTGCTTTCTATTCCAAATGACCCATATTAAACTTGCCAACTCTGTCCCCGTTGATTGTGGGAGGTACTTCAAAAGACTCAGAAATTCCTAGACATCATGTCAAGCAGCCTGGTGAATGCCAGTCATATAGGACAGGTCTTCTGGATGCTGAAGACTGTTGAACACCATGGACAGATTTCTCAGCCAGATCTAAACCAAATTCTTGCACACTGGCATGGGCAGACGGGCACTCTGTGAGATTCTCTGCTCCCAGATCACAATGCTGTTCAGCCAAGCCAACAAAGGCTTCCCACTAGCGTAACAGAACATAGGTTTCAGTTCAGCTCAGAGCAAAGACATGAAAAGCAATCTCATTTTCCGGTTGCCTTGAGCTACTGACTTTGGTTTCAGCACTGCTGCATTGCTCCATGTCGTGGAACTTTGCAGGAAACGGATACGAGAAAAATCTCGGGGCACTTAAAGAATAGTTTAAAATGCCAACCTGGATACTACATCAAAACAAGTTCTTGCCTTTGATCCCAGAGAAATTAGATAAACCGAACTAAATGCTAGTGAAAGTTATAGCCACTTCCTGAAGATCTGGCTCAAACTGCCTCAGCGGCCCCGATTCCAAAGAAGTGAGCACATTTTGCATCAGCTGAGGACTTGGCCTGGCAAAGGTGAAGGCGATCAAGAAAAGAGGAGGAGTCAACAGAAGGAGAGAGGTCTTTCAGATGATCCAGGCAGACAACTTCAGTTGTCGGCAGTCCATGAGCAGCCTTCCAAAACGCCACTGTGCCGGCTTTCCTTACCCCTAGTGATGCTATTTCTTTGGCAGGAGCCTCCTGAATCTGGGCTCTTTCCAAGGTGGCATCGGAAAGAGCGCCCTCTTCATCCTCCTCCTCAAGTGAGCTCTGCAGGAAAAGGGGAAAGAAAGAAATCAAGCTTCAGTTTCCGTAGCAAGACAATTAACTATTTGATTAAATAGCTCTCCAAACTTCCCATTCACAAACATGACTTTCTTTCTCCCTTCTGCCTTGTTCTGTTTTGCTTTGGTTACAGATACATTGCGCGCATGCCTTTTCTGGCCCTGCTACAGTATGCTTAAACGTCTCTGTTTATTAAGAAATCTCTGTTGACTCTGAAGATTTTATTCCCTTTAGTTTTGATTCTAGGCTCTTTTTCAATAGTCCTTTCAAAAAGAAATTTCTTTTCTCCTCCCCTAGAAGTCTGTAACGCTCTGGTATCCTTTAAGCCAAGGACTCCCCAGAGGACTCTGGCCTTAATAATTACGTCGCACTGTCTATTAGTTAGGGTACTGGGAATACTTCCCACTCTACCTGGGGCCTCCTGTACCTCTGAGCAGAGTTTTGCCACCTAGCTCTGTATTTGTGTCTAAGTAGTCAGATGGCGTATCTTGACTCATTCACATCATGCATACATAGTTTCCTGAAAGACTAAATGAACTTTCAATTGAAATGCTGTTCCTACAACCAATCCTAGGAATCACATTTTCAGTAGCATTATGTGTGTTGCAGGTCACGATTAAAACGTCCAAAACTAACTCGCATCGCTTAGATTTAAAACACGAGGAAAATCTGCGTAAAGCAATCTTCTGAAGTGAGAATCCCAAAACAAAGTCTGGCATTTCTGAACACTGTGCAAAACCACAACACTCTTAACCTCCAAGAGGTCGTTAAAGTAAGAGGGATAAATGAATTATAAATCCTTGTATTACTATCATAGTTGATCTTATTTGTTCCTTGGGCTGTTGCTTTCTATTCCAAATGACCCATATTAAACTTGCCAACTCTGTCCCCTTTGATTGTGGGAGGTACTTCAAAAGACTCAGAAATTCCTAGACATCATGTCAAGCAGCCTGGTGAATGCCAGTCATATAGGACAGGTCTTCTGGATGCTGAAGACTGTTGAACACCATGGACAGATTTCTCAGCCAGATCTAAACCAAATTCTTGCACACTGGCATGGGCAGATGGGCACTCTGTGAGATTCTCTGCTCCCAGATCACAATGCTGTTCAGCCAAGCCAACAAAGGCTTCCCACTAGCGTAACAGAACATAGGTTTCAGTTCAGCTCAGAGCAAAGACATGAAAAGCAATCTCATTTTCCGGTTGCCTTGAGCTACTGACTTTGGTTTCAGCACTGCTGCATTGCTCCATGTCGTGGAACTTCGCAGGAAACGGATACGAGAAAAATCTCGGGGCACTTAAAGAATAGTTTAAAATGCCAACCTGGATACTACATCAAAACAAGTTCTTGCCTTTGATCCCAGAGAAATTAGATAAACCGAACTAAATGCTAGTGAAAGTTATAGCCACTTCCTGAAGATCTGGCTCAAACTGCCTCAGCGGCCCCGATTCCAAAGAAGTGAGCACATTTTGCATCAGCTGAGGACTTGGCCTGGCAAAGGTGAAGGCGATCAAGAAAAGAGGAGGAGTCAACAGAAGGAGAGAGGTCTTTCAGATGATCCAGGCAGACAACTTCAGTTGTCGGCAGTCCATGAGCAGCCTTCCAAAACGCCACTGTGCCGGCTTTCCTTACCCCTAGTGATGCTATTTCTTTGGCAGGAGCCTCCTGAATCTGGGCTCTTTCCAAGGTGGCATCGGAAAGAGCGCCCTCTTCATCCTCCTCCTCAAGTGAGCTCTGCAGGAAAAGGGGAAAGAAAGAAATCAAGCTTCAGTTTCCGTAGCAAGACAATTAACTATTTGACTAAATAGCTCTCCAAACTTCCCATTTACAAACATAACTTTCTTTCTCCCTTCTGCCTTGTTCTGTTTTGCTTTGGTTACAGGTACATTGCACGCATGCCTTTTCTGGCCCTGCTACAGTATGCTTAAACATCTCTGTTTATTAAGAAATCTCTGTTGACTATGAAGATTTTATTCCCTTTAGTTTTGATTCTAGGCTCTTTTTCAATAGTCCTTTGAAAAAGAAATTTCTTTTCTCCTCCCCTAGAGGTCTGTAACACTCTGGTGTCCTTTAAGCCAAGGACTCCCCAGAGGACTCTGGCCTTAATAATTACGTCGCACTGTCTATTAGTTAGGGTACTGGGAATACTTCCCACTCTACCTGGGGCCTCCTGTACCTCTGAGCAGAGTTTTGCCACCTAGCTCTGTATTTGTGTCTAAGTAGTCAGATGGCGTATCTTGACTCATTCACATCATGCATACATAGTTTCCTGAAAGACTAAATGAACTTTCAATTGAAATGCTGTTCCTACAACCAATCCTAGGAATCACATTTTCAGTAGCATTATGTGTGTTGCAGGTCACGATTAAAACGTCCAAAACTAACTCGCATCGCTTAGATTTAAAACACGAGGAAAATCTGCGTAAAGCAATCTTCTGAAGTGAGAATCCCAAAACAAAGTCTGGCATTTCTGAACACTGTGCAAAACCACAACACTCTTAACCTCCAAGAGGTCGTTAAAGTAAGAGGGATAAATGAATTATAAATCCTTGTATTACTATCATAGTTGATCTTATTTGTTCCTTGGGCTGTTGCTTTCTATTCCAAATGACCCATATTAAACTTGCCAACTCTGTCCCCGTTGATTGTGGGAGGTACTTCAAAAGACTCAGAAATTCCTAGACATCATGTCAAGCAGCCTGGTGAATGCCAGTCATATAGGACAGGTCTTCTGGATGCTGAAGACTGTTGAACACCATGGACAGATTTCTCAGCCAGATCTAAACCAAATTCTTGCACACTGGCATGGGCAGATGGGCACTCTGTGAGATTCTCTGCTCCCAGATCACAATGCTGTTCAGCCAAGCCAACAAAGGCTTCCCACTAGCGTAACAGAACATAGGTTTCAGTTCAGCTCAGAGCAAAGACATGAAAAGCAATCTCATTTTCCGGTTGCCTTGAGCTACTGACTTTGGTTTCAGCACTGCTGCATTGCTCCATGTCGTGGAACTTCGCAGGAAACGGATACGAGAAAAATCTCGGGGCACTTAAAGAATAGTTTAAAATGCCAACCTGGATACTACATCAAAACAAGTTCTTGCCTTTGATCCCAGAGAAATTAGATAAACCGAACTAAATGCTAGTGAAAGTTATAGCCACTTCCTGAAGATCTGGCTCAAACTGCCTCAGCGGCCCCGATTCCAAAGAAGTGAGCACATTTTGCATCAGCTGAGGACTTGGCCTGGCAAAGGTGAAGGCGATCAAGAAAAGAGGAGGAGTCAACAGAAGGAGAGAGGTCTTTCAGATGATCCAGGCAGACAACTTCAGTTGTCGGCAGTCCATGAGCAGCCTTCCAAAACGCCACTGTGCCGGCTTTCCTTACCCCTAGTGATGCTATTTCTTTGGCAGGAGCCTCCTGAATCTGGGCTCTTTCCAAGGTGGCATCGGAAAGAGCGCCCTCTTCATCCTCCTCCTCAAGTGAGCTCTGCAGGAAAAGGGGAAAGAAAGAAATCAAGCTTCAGTTTCCGTAGCAAGACAATTAACTATTTGACTAAATAGCTCTCCAAACTTCCCATTTACAAACATAACTTTCTTTCTCCCTTCTGCCTTGTTCTGTTTTGCTTTGGTTACAGGTACATTGCACGCATGCCTTTTCTGGCCCTGCTACAGTATGCTTAAACATCTCTGTTTATTAAGAAATCTCTGTTGACTATGAAGATTTTATTCCCTTTAGTTTTGATTCTAGGCTCTTTTTCAATAGTCCTTTGAAAAAGAAATTTCTTTTCTCCTCCCCTAGAGGTCTGTAACACTCTGGTGTCCTTTAAGCCAAGGACTCCCCAGAGGACTCTGGCCTTAATAATTACGTCGCACTGTCTATTAGTTAGGGTACTGGGAATACTTCCCACTCTACCTGGGGCCTCCTGTACCTCTGAGCAGAGTTTTGCCACCTAGCTCTGTATTTGTGTCTAAGTAGTCAGATGGCGTATCTTGACTCATTCACATCATGCATACATAGTTTCCTGAAAGACTAAATGAACTTTCAATTGAAATGCTGTTCCTACAACCAATCCTAGGAATCACATTTTCAGTAGCATTATGTGTGTTGCAGGTCACGATTAAAACGTCCAAAACTAACTCGCATCGCTTAGATTTAAAACACGAGGAAAATCTGCGTAAAGCAATCTTCTGAAGTGAGAATCCCAAAACAAAGTCTGGCATTTCTGAACACTGTGCAAAACCACAACACTCTTAACCTCCAAGAGGTCGTTAAAGTAAGAGGGGTAAATGAATTATAAATCCTTGTATTACTATCATAGTTGATCTTATTTGTTCCTTGGGCTGTTGCTTTTTATTCCAAATGACCCATATTAAACTTGCCAACTCTGTCCCCGTTGATTGTGGGAGGTACTTCAAAAGACTCAGAAATTCCTAGACATCATGTCAAGCAGCCTGGTGAATGCCAGTCATATAGGACAGGTCTTCTGGATGCTGAAGACTGTTGAACACCATGGACAGATTTCTCAGCCAGATCTAAACCAAATTCTTGCACACTGGCATGGGCAGACGGGCACTCTGTGAGATTCTCTGCTCCCAGATCACAATGCTGTTCAGCCAAGCCAACAAAGGCTTCCCACTAGCGTAACAGAACATAGGTTTCAGTTCAGCTCAGAGCAAAGACATGAAAAGCAATCTCATTTTCCGGTTGCCTTGAGCTACTGACTTTGGTTTCAGCACTGCTGCATTGCTCCATGTCGTGGAACTTTGCAGGAAATGGATACGAGAAAAATCTCGGGGCACTTAAAGAATAGTTTAAAATGCCAACCTGGATACTACATCAAAACAAGTTCTTGCCTTTGATCCCAGAGAAATTAGATAAACCGAACTAAATGCTAGTGAAAGTTATAGCCACTTCCTGAAGATCTGGCTCAAACTGCCTCAGCGGCCCCGATTCCAAAGAAGTGAGCACATTTTGCATCAGCTGAGGACTTGGCCTGGCAAAGGTGAAGGCGATCCTTTTTACGCATCAAGAAAAGAGGAGGAGTCAACAGAAGGAGAGAGGTCTTTCAGATGATCCAGGCAGACAACTTCAGTTGTCGGCAGTCCATGAGCAGCCTTCCAAAACGCCACTGTGCCGGCTTTCCTTACCCCTAGTGATGCTATTTCTTTGGCAGGAGCCTCCTGAATCTGGGCTCTTTCCAAGGTGGCATCGGAAAGAGCGCCCTCTTCATCCTCCTCCTCAAGTGAGCTCTGCAGGAAAAGGGGAAAGAAAGAAATCAAGCTTCAGTTTCCGTAGCAAGACAATTAACTATTTGATTAAATAGCTCTCCAAACTTCCCATTCACAAACATGACTTTCTTTCTCCCTTCTGCCTTGTTCTGTTTTGCTTTGGTTACAGATACATTGCGCGCATGCCTTTTCTGGCCCTGCTACAGTATGCTGAAACATCTCTGTTTATTAAGAAATCTCTGTTGACTCTGAAGATTTTATTCCCTTTAGTTTTGATTTTAGGCTCTTTTTCAATAGTCCTTTCAAAAAGAAATTTCTTTTCTCCTCCCCTAGAAGTCTGTAACGCTCTGGTATCCTTTAAGCCAAGGACTCCCCAGAGGACTCTGGCCTTAATAATTACGTCGCACTGTCTATTAGTTAGGGTACTGGGAATACTTCCCACTCTACCTGGGGCCTCCTGTACCTCTGAGCAGAGTTTTGCCACCTAGCTCTGTATTTGTGTCTAAGTAGTCAGATGGCGTATCTTGACTCATTCACATCATGCATACATAGTTTCCTGAAAGACTAAATGAACTTTCAATTGAAATGCTGTTCCTACAACCAATCCTAGGAATCACATTTTCAGTAGCATTATGTGTGTTGCAGGTCACGATTAAAACGTCCAAAACTAACTCGCATCGCTTAGATTTAAAACACGAGGAAAATCTGCGTAAAGCAATCTTCTGAAGTGAGAATCCCAAAACAAAGTCTGGCATTTCTGAACACTGTGCAAAACCACAACACTCTTAACCTCCAAGAGGTCGTTAAAGTAAGAGGGGTAAATGAATTATAAATCCTTGTATTACTATCATAGTTGATCTTATTTGTTCCTTGGGCTGTTGCTTTTTATTCCAAATGACCCATATTAAACTTGCCAACTCTGTCCCCGTTGATTGTGGGAGGTACTTCAAAAGACTCAGAAATTCCTAGACATCATGTCAAGCAGCCTGGTGAATGCCAGTCATATAGGACAGGTCTTCTGGATGCTGAAGACTGTTGAACACCATGGACAGATTTCTCAGCCAGATCTAAACCAAATTCTTGCACACTGGCATGGGCAGACGGGCACTCTGTGAGATTCTCTGCTCCCAGATCACAATGCTGTTCAGCCAAGCCAACAAAGGCTTCCCACTAGCGTAACAGAACATAGGTTTCAGTTCAGCTCAGAGCAAAGACATGAAAAGCAATCTCATTTTCCGGTTGCCTTGAGCTACTGACTTTGGTTTCAGCACTGCTGCATTGCTCCATGTCGTGGAACTTTGCAGGAAATGGATACGAGAAAAATCTCGGGGCACTTAAAGAATAGTTTAAAATGCCAACCTGGATACTACATCAAAACAAGTTCTTGCCTTTGATCCCAGAGAAATTAGATAAACCGAACTAAATGCTAGTGAAAGTTATAGCCACTTCCTGAAGATCTGGCTCAAACTGCCTCAGCGGCCCCGATTCCAAAGAAGTGAGCACATTTTGCATCAGCTGAGGACTTGGCCTGGCAAAGGTGAAGGCGATCCTTTTTACGCATCAAGAAAAGAGGAGGAGTCAACAGAAGGAGAGAGGTCTTTCAGATGATCCAGGCAGACAACTTCAGTTGTCGGCAGTCCATGAGCAGCCTTCCAAAACGCCACTGTGCCGGCTTTCCTTACCCCTAGTGATGCTATTTCTTTGGCAGGAGCCTCCTGAATCTGGGCTCTTTCCAAGGTGGCATCGGAAAGAGCGCCCTCTTCATCCTCCTCCTCAAGTGAGCTCTGCAGGAAAAGGGGAAAGAAAGAAATCAAGCTTCAGTTTCCGTAGCAAGACAATTAACTATTTGATTAAATAGCTCTCCAAACTTCCCATTCACAAACATGACTTTCTTTCTCCCTTCTGCCTTGTTCTGTTTTGCTTTGGTTACAGATACATTGCGCGCATGCCTTTTCTGGCCCTGCTACAGTATGCTTAAACGTCTCTGTTTATTAAGAAATCTCTGTTGACTCTGAAGATTTTATTCCCTTTAGTTTTGATTTTAGGCTCTTTTTCAATAGTCCTTTCAAAAAGAAATTTCTTTTCTCCTCCCCTAGAAGTCTGTAACGCTCTGGTATCCTTTAAGCCAAGGACTCCCCAGAGGACTCTGGCCTTAATAATTACGTCGCACTGTCTATTAGTTAGGGTACTGGGAATACTTCCCACTCTACCTGGGGCCTCCTGTACCTCTGAGCAGAGTTTTGCCACCTAGCTCTGTATTTGTGTCTAAGTAGTCAGATGGCGTATCTTGACTCATTCACATCATGCATACATAGTTTCCTGAAAGACTAAATGAACTTTCAATTGAAATGCTGTTCCTACAACCAATCCTAGGAATCACATTTTCAGTAGCATTATGTGTGTTGCAGGTCACGATTAAAACGTCCAAAACTAACTCGCATCGCTTAGATTTAAAACACGAGGAAAATCTGCGTAAAGCAATCTTCTGAAGTGAGAATCCCAAAACAAAGTCTGGCATTTCTGAACACTGTGCAAAACCACAACACTCTTAACCTCCAAGAGGTCGTTAAAGTAAGAGGGGTAAATGAATTATAAATCCTTGTATTACTATCATAGTTGATCTTATTTGTTCCTTGGGCTGTTGCTTTTTATTCCAAATGACCCATATTAAACTTGCCAACTCTGTCCCCGTTGATTGTGGGAGGTACTTCAAAAGACTCAGAAATTCCTAGACATCATGTCAAGCAGCCTGGTGAATGCCAGTCATATAGGACAGGTCTTCTGGATGCTGAAGACTGTTGAACACCATGGACAGATTTCTCAGCCAGATCTAAACCAAATTCTTGCACACTGGCATGGGCAGACGGGCACTCTGTGAGATTCTCTGCTCCCAGATCACAATGCTGTTCAGCCAAGCCAACAAAGGCTTCCCACTAGCGTAACAGAACATAGGTTTCAGTTCAGCTCAGAGCAAAGACATGAAAAGCAATCTCATTTTCCGGTTGCCTTGAGCTACTGACTTTGGTTTCAGCACTGCTGCATTGCTCCATGTCGTGGAACTTCGCAGGAAACGGATACGAGAAAAATCTCGGGGCACTTAAAGAATAGTTTAAAATGCCAACCTGGATACTACATCAAAACAAGTTCTTGCCTTTGATCCCAGAGAAATTAGATAAACCGAACTAAATGCTAGTGAAAGTTATAGCCACTTCCTGAAGATCTGGCTCAAACTGCCTCAGCGGCCCCGATTCCAAAGAAGTGAGCACATTTTGCATCAGCTGAGGACTTGGCCTGGCAAAGGTGAAGGCGATCCTTTTTACGCATCAAGAAAAGAGGAGGAGTCAACAGAAGGAGAGAGGTCTTTCAGATGATCCAGGCAGACAACTTCAGTTGTCGGCAGTCCATGAGCAGCCTTCCAAAACGCCACTGTGCCGGCTTTCCTTACCCCTAGTGATGCTATTTCTTTGGCAGGAGCCTCCTGAATCTGGGCTCTTTCCAAGGTGGCATCGGAAAGAGCGCCCTCTTCATCCTCCTCCTCAAGTGAGCTCTGCAGGAAAAGGGGAAAGAAAGAAATCAAGCTTCAGTTTCCGTAGCAAGACAATTAACTATTTGACTAAATAGCTCTCCAAACTTCCCATTTACAAACATAACTTTCTTTCTCCCTTCTGCCTTGTTCTGTTTTGCTTTGGTTACAGATACATTGCACGCATGCCTTTTCTGGCCCTGCTACAGTATGCTTAAACATCTCTGTTTATTAAGAAATCTCTGTTGACTATGAAGATTTTATTCCCTTTAGTTTTGATTCTAGGCTCTTTTTCAATAGTCCTTTGAAAAAGAAATTTCTTTTCTCCTCCCCTAGAAGTCTGTAACACTCTGGTGTCCTTTAAGCCAAGCACTCCCCAGAGGACTCTGGCCTTAATAATTACGTCGCACTGTCTATTAGTTAGGGTACTGGGAATACTTCCCACTCTACCTGGGGCCTCCTGTACCTCTGAGCAGAGTTTTGCCACCTAGCTCTGTATTTGTGTCTAAAGTAGTTCAAAGCCTAAGGACTGTGTCCCTCCCCCCCACTGAGTTATAATCAGATGGCGTATCTTGACTCATTCACATCATGCATGCATAGTTTCCTGAAAGACTAAATGAACTTTCAGTTACTTACCCCTAGCGATGCTATTTCTTTGGCAGGAGCCTCCTGAATCTGGGCTCTTTCCAAGGTGGCATCGGAAAGAGCGCCCTCTTCATCCTCCTCCTCAAGTGAGCTCTGCAGGAAAAGGGGAAAGAAAGAAATCAAGCTTCAGTTTCCGTAGCAAGACAATTAACTATTTGATTAAATAGCTCTCCAAACTTCCCAATTTCAAACATAACTTTCTTTTTCCCTTCTGCCTTGTTCTGTTTTGCTTTGGTTACAGATACATTGCACGCATGCCTTTTCTGGCCCTGCTACAGTATGCTTAAACATCTCTGTTTATTAAGAAATCTCTGTTGACTCTGAAGATTTTATTCCCTTTAGTTTTGATTCTAGGCTCTTTTTCAATAGTCCTTTGAAAAAGAAATTTCTTTTCTCCTCCCCTAGAAGTCTGTAACACTCTGGTGTCCTTTAAGCCAAGCACTCCCCAGAGGACTCTGGCCTTAATAATTATGTCGCACTGTCTATTAGTTAGGGTACAGGGAATACTTCCCACTCTACCTGGGGCCTCCTGTACCTCTGAGCAGAGTTTTGCCACCTAGCTCTGTATTTGTGTCTAAAGTAGTTCAAAGCCTAAGGACTGTGTCCCTCCCCCCCACTGAGTTATAGTCAGATGGCGTATCTTGACTCATTCACATCATGCATGCATAGTTTCCTGAAAGACTAAATGAGCTTTCAATTACTTACCCCTAGCGATGCTATTTCTTTGACAGGAGCCTCCTGAATCTGGGCTCTTTCCAAGGTGGCATCGGAAAGAGCGCCCTCTTCATCCTCCTCCTCAAGTGAGCTCTGCAGGAAAAGGGGAAAAAAAGAAGTGAAGAGCTCTGCCAGGGATGGAGCTTTTCCCGCTTCTTTGGGCAACTTCTTCCAGTGTCTCACCACTCTCACAATAAAGAACTTGTTACTTATAGCTAAGCTGAACTTCCGTTGCTCAAGTTGAAACCCGTTGCCCCATGTCCTATTGCTACAGTCCCTGCTGAAATGAGTGGTTTTGTCTCAACAAATTTTATCTAAGAATGTTTTTAAAATTTATTTTGCAGTTGATATTTTTCTCTAGGTAGAAATTTAAAAATAAAATGTTTGCAAGGTTTTGCATTGACCTGCAAGGCATGAAAGTATAAAATTCACCTCCCCAAATCCCCCTAATCTCCATACACACACATCTGTGTTGATTTAACTACCTACACTGTCAAAAACTTCATACCCTCACTTGAATTGAAGATTATTACACTGTCAGGCTGTGAATCAGTATACCGGCACTTGTAACATTGATTGGGACAACCGATAATCACCCTCTGCCTCTGACATTAGGTGCCCTTGCACTTTGTCATGACTTGTATCAATGATACAATGCAGCGCTTCCCTCCCTGCCTGCACCAAAGTCTAGAAAAATGCAACTACTCAGTTGAATTACTAAATACAAAAAATTAGTCAGCTTTTATAAAGCAGTATCATTACAGTACTAGGGAAAGGCTTTTTCTGTTCAGCGGTTGCAAGTTTTTGTAACGTTAAAATTCTTACGATGAAAACCAGAAATAATCAAGAGGGGGGGAAGCATTGGAATGATGTCTTATTGCTGTTTATTCCTGGAGCAGGCTCTGAAGTCCATAAGCAGCTCTCCAAAATGCCACTGTGCCAGCTTTACTCACCCCTAGCGATGGTGTTCCTTTGTCAGGAGCGGCATGAATCATCGCTCTCACCAGGATGACATGGGAAACAGCACCGTCTTCCTCCTCACCGATGCTCTGCCAGGAAAAGGGGAAAGAAAGAAAAGTAAGAGAAAGGAACGTTTTCCCTCCTCTGCTAACCACAATCTATACCAGGTGCTCTACTACTTCATGCAGAGCTGAGGGCAGAAAATGGTCTGCACAAAGTAAATAGAACAATCGAAGCAATACAGGATACTTTTAGATTGAGGGAACACTGAAGGTATTCTTGGCAAGCAGTCCTTTCCATACCAAAATCATCATGTCACAAGCTGAATGAAAAATGGTGGGAAGGGAGATCTCCAGACACTTCTGAGGTTGAAGAGCACAATGACTCCCCACCAGTTCTCCCAGGACACGGTCAAATGGAGCTGGCCTTGGCGTACAGCAAAGCTCCTGGACAAGCTGGTGACTTCAGCCAGATGGAGACTTGGATCCTGCAGCAGACCCTGCACCAGCACAGCCCACATCTTGCTCAGCTGGAACTTTAGCATGAAGTTAGACCTGAACTGCCTACAAGCTGCATGAGGTTAGTAGTCTTTCATGAGAATTCAAACACAACTCCAAGAAACAGAAAAAAAAAACAAAAAAAAACCCAAAAAAGAAGAAGTATCTACAATCCCACAAGGTAATATTTTTCAGTAATTTGTTCGTATAAAGATGATACAGAACAGCTAGAACAGAGCAAGAAGAGGCAGTGTCCAAAGCACTCGAGAACTGCACAGCGCTTGAAACAAGACTGTGTTGGGGGATAGTGAGGTATTAACGAAGTGCAAGTTGCTTCTGCTGTTGAGTTCGCTCTGTTTGTAAACAATGGGACTCTGTTCCTTTATCTTACGATTTCTTCACAGAGGAATAGGCAAACATGCATAGAAAGAAGAAGACAGGGAGATGGAGCTTACCGATTTTTTCAGTGAAAGGACTGATTTTCCCATCTTTTACACACACACACAGACAGAGACTTTTCCATTTAGTATTATCACTATTGCAACCACCAAGTTTTCTGCCACAGCTTCTAGACTGTGTCAGAAATCAGGTCCAACAGACATGAGTAAGAAAAATATCTTACGGACATTGTGATATAATGGGTCATTTTGTTTGCATCAGCTGAATTAAGGAAAAGAAAGCCCTCTTCCTGATTTGTGACTCACGT
This sequence comes from Psittacula echo, assembly GCF_963264785.1. NCBI lineage: Eukaryota > Metazoa > Chordata > Aves > Psittaciformes > Psittacidae > Psittacula > Psittacula echo. Next base: position 25,299,306 of record NC_137740.1, on the reverse strand, counting down.
GGCTGTCACATACAAGTGTCACTCAAAAGATTGCCTTCTCTGAGTTGCAGACCTTTCTTTCCTTTTTTGTTTTGCACCTACGGATGGTGCAATCATTAGATTGGTCGTGGCACAAACACACATTGGGTTGATTTAGCAAAATTCTTGTTTTCCCCGATTGTTCTCTCGTCCCCATAAACAGGGTGATTCTCCATTAGAAGCGTTTTACTGTCAATACATTTACAAGTTTGTTATTTTTGTTTTGGCTAGTAGCTACTCAATCCTTCTCCTCATTCCCAAATTCCTTGCCATAGTTTATGTTCTTCTCTAGCAAGCTTCAGTTTCCGTAACAAGAAAATTAACTATTTGATTAAATAGCTCTCCAAACTTCCCATTTACAAACATAACTTTCTTTCTCCCTTCTGCCTTGTTCTGTTTTGCTTTGGTTACAGATACATTGCACGCATGCCTTTTCTGGCCCTGCTACAGTATGCTTAAACATCTCTGTTTATTAAGAAATCTCTGTTGACTATGAAGATTTTATTCTCTTTAGTTTTGATTCTAGGCTCTTTTTCAATAGTCCTTTGAAAAAGAAATTTCTTTTCTCCTCCCCTAGAAGTCTGTAACACTCTGGTGTCCTTTAAGCCAAGGACTCCCCAGAGGACTCTGGCCTTAATAATTACGTCGCACTGTCTATTAGTTAGGGTACTGGGAATACTTCCCACTCTACCTGGGGCCTCCTGTACCTCTGAGCAGAGTTTTGCCACCTAGCTCTGTATTTGTGTCTAAAGTAGTTCAAAGCCTAAGGACTGTGTCCCTCCCCCCCACTGAGTTATAGTCAGATGGCGTATCTTGACTCATTCACATCATGCATGCATAGTTTCCTGAAAGACTAAATGAACTTTCAGTTACTTACCCCTAGGGATGCTATTTCTTTGGCAGGAGCCTCCTGAATCTGGGCTCTTTCCAAGGTGGCATCAGAAAGAGCGCCCTCCTCATCCTCGTCCTCAAGTGAGCTCTGCAGGAAAAGGGGAAAGAAAGAAATCAAGCTTCAGCTTCCGTAACAAGAAAATTAACTATTTGATTAAGTAGCTCTCCAAACTTCCCATTTACAAACATAACTTTCTTTCTCCCTTCTGCTGTGTTTCATTCTGCTTTGGTTACAGATATGTTATGTATGCCTTTTCTGGCCCTGCCACAGTATGCTTAAAAAGCAGAAATCTCTGTTGACTATGAGGAAAGGGGATAGAAAGAAGAAGAGAAGAGAAGAGAAGAGAAGAGAAGAGAAGAGAAGAGAAGAGAAGAGAAGAGAAGAGAAGAGAAGAGAAGAGAAGAGAAGAGAAGAGAAGGAAGGGGAGGGAAGGGGAAGGGAGGGAAGGAAGAAGGAGGGAAGGAAGGAGGGCGGGAGGGAAGGAGGGAGGGAAGAAGGAGGGAAGGAAGGAAAGAGGGAAGGAAGGAGGGAGGGAGGGAAGGAGGGAGGGAGGCAGGAAGGAAGGAAGGAGAGAGAAATGAATATTTTCCCTCTTCTGCTAACCACCATCTATTGCAGAATCTCATTTTCCAGCTGCCTTGGTCTACTGCCTCTACCTTTTTCCCAGTGCTCAAGTAATCGTTAAGGCAGATTTGTTGGGGGTTTTTTTTCCTTCGATCTAAAGGGAAATAATTGAAGTGAAGCAGGATTTCAGCTTATCTATGCACCTCTCATTTTCTTTAATGCTACATTCATTCTATCTGATTTCACACGATCCTACAAAGATTTTATTACCCTCTTCTAGCTCTGCTACAGTGGTAGGCACCATTAAATCAGACTCCTACTTCACAGCTTGCTTTTGAGCACTCTTTAGATTTACAAGAATTGTAAAGAAATATCCCTCTGCAACCCTGTGATGGGTTTTCATCATACATACCACTCAAACAATTAAAGTGTGGGGGTTTTACTAGTACCACAGCCTTGAACACAGAAATCCTTAATTTAGAAAGGGTATCCTTCAAGCGCATTGCCATAAAATCCAGGCTTGGGGAGGGTGGGGCTTGGTTTTCTGAATTGCTTTTCTGTTTGTTTTTATCTCCTCCACCTCTAAAATATCCCACAGTCAAATACAACAGTCTGTACACCAGTGACTTGCCTTCTGCTGGCATCTCTCTGGTGAGACTCTCCTTTTTCTTCCACAACATCCTTGAAGACACATGCATTTCAAGGAGAAATCCAGGAACTGTTTGAAGAAAGCAGAAAGGCAGTTTTGAAATGTGGATAGCAATACATTTGATTTCAGTGTCCATTGTATTTCTCTCCCTTTTGTGAAACACAACAATTGGATACGATCATTACACAGATAAGGAAGATGCTCAGTGATGTTCAATGGAGGCAGTGCCAGCCACTCACAACCAGTGGCATGGTTACATACACCCAAGCTCTCTGCCTAGATCCCTTAAACTTCTGCTTTCTCTGACATTAGAGGGAGTATTGCTATTGCGGAGGCCTAAACCAGTAAGCTAGAAAGCATATCAACTTCTCCCTCTTGACTGCGCTGCATATGTAAGTGCAGTGCTAAGACTTCCTCAATCAGCACAGCTCTACATTAAGAAAATGTGTGTTAAACGTGTTTCTGGAAGTAACCTGTTTTGCTAGGGGAGCCACAAATGCTTTTACCAGCCTAAGTCATCTCCAGTCTTTTCCCCTTTATGTTGTTATAACTCTTGTCTTTCACCTATTGCAGAATCTGAGCTTTCCAAAGCCCATATTCCTACGCTCCAGACCAGTCAAAGTGCTGCATTTTGATGGAAAGGAAAGGGAAAGGGAAAGGGAAGGAAATGAAGGAAGACTTTCTTTCTCATTCAGGTATTTAATATTCACTTTGGGGATCCCTCAGAACTTGCTCTCCTGCTGCCTGTTTCCTTTATTACAGGGGGAATTAAGGACACAAAGGTATGCGTGCGTTTGTGTGTGTACTTTTTCCCTAGGGCTGCTGCCCTAGAGCAACCTCACAAAGCTGTGTAACTTTCTAATAGTAAGAAATATCTAGCAGGATAATGTAGATAGCAGAAGTCTACACAGCCCGAGTGTAACTTGAAGCAGCAAAAGAGGTTCCTATCCTTTTGAGCGGTGTTTTCGCTTTGTGATTCAATAGATTTGTTATGATATTACAGGTTGTAAAGAATGGGGCAACTAAAGTCAAGAACATGTCGCTCCCCACAGGGAACAGGGGTTCCTTCCCACGTAACATCAATCATGAATAAGCACAATGGGTTAATCTTGCAGAAGCCAGTGTTTCTGTTACTTTTTTATTCTTCATGTGGTCACAGCTATTATGTATCTGAGTGAAAAACACAGGGGCTGCTTCTCAGTGTGACTTCAAACACTTCAGATCCCACTTGGAAACTCAAACATTCTTCTGAGAATCTTACAGTGTAAGAGAGCTAGAACTGTTCTAGAATCCACTGCTGACGAGCTAGAACTGTTCTAGAACCCACTGCTGACAACCTAGAAGCCACCTAGGTGTAACAACACATATGGTGCGCTTTTAGAAAATCTTCCTTAAATGAGGAACTTATTCTTCCTTCCTTCCTTCCTTCTTACTTCTTCATTCCTTCCTTCTTACTTCTTCATTCCTTCCTTACTCATTCTGCCCTTTCTGATACATCATAGAATCCTAGAATGGTTCGTGTTGGAAGGGAGCTTAAATCTTACCCAGTTCCAACCCCTTGCCACGGGCAGAGACACCTTCCACTAGACCAGATTGCTCCAAGCCCCATCAAACCTGACCTCGAACACTGCCAGCAATGGGGCATCCACAGCTTCTCTGGGCAACCTGTGCCAGTGCCTCACCACCCTCACAGTGAAGAATTTCTTTGTAATATTCCATCTAAATCTGCCATCTTGCAGTTTAAAACCACTCCCCCTTGTCCTATCAGTACATGCCCTTGTCAAAAGCCCCTCTCCAGATTTCTTGCAGGTCTCCTTAGGCACTGGAAGCTGCCATAAGGTCTCCCCTGAGCCTTCCCTTCTCCAGGCTGAACAACCCAAACTCTCTCAGCCTGTTTCCTTACAAGAGTTGCTCCAGCAGCACCTTCGTGGCCTCCTCTGGAGTTGCTCGAGCAGGTCCACGTCCCTTTTGTGCTGGAGGCCCCAGAGCTGAACACAGCACTGCAGGTGGGGTATCAGGAGAGCAGAGCAGAGGGGGAGAATCCCCTCCCTCGACCTGCCGGTCACGCTCCTTTTGATACAGCCCAGCGCACGGCTGGGTTTCTGGCTGCAGGCTGCAAGCGCACACTGCTGGCTCCTGTGGAGCTTCTCAGCAACCAACCACCCCTCAAGACCCCCACCCCCCCCCCCCAAGTCCTGCTCCTCAGAGCTGCTCTCAATCCAGCCTCAGCACAGCCTGTAGTTGTGCTTGGCAGCCTGTATCTGTTCTTGGGACGGATGTTAAATGTCAACTAACACTATCACAAGAAGCCACCTGTGCTATAATAGCGGGGTGATTAGTGTCTTCTGACCAGAAACATCAAGCCAACGCTGTTTGTTTTTCACATCTCCTAGCAACCCATCAGCCATGGGACACACGCTGTGCTGGCCCTGCGTTGTGCGACCCCCCCGCTTCGTGCCTCCCCGCCGGGGCTGTGCGAGGGTGTCGGGGTCCTGTTTGGCTCGTACCCGCCTGAAAGCACGACGGCAGTTAGGGAACCTGCTCCTCCGCGACATGTTCCGCCGCAGGCCCGCAGGGACCGGAGGCACCTGGAGCGCGTCGACGGGCGGACTGAGCCTCTGTTGACAGCCGCGGCGGTGATACCCGCATCCGTCACCACGGCAACAGAACGCGCCCTCAGACAATTCGCGGCGGGCAGCCGACCAATGGCAGATCGCCTCACACGCCGCCCCGCCCACCGCCTCGCGCGTGCCCTCGCGCCGCGGCCGGGAAGCCTCTGTCTCAGCGCGGCTGTGCCGGGCGCGAGTCCCCGGCCGGCGCGCTGGCCACGGCGAAGCAGACGGTGTCGTCGGCGCGGTTCCGCCGGGGGGATGTGCACGAGCACGACGAGAAGAATCAGAATAGTCAGGGCTGGAAAGGACCTTAAGATCACGTGATTCCAACCCCCCTGCCATGGGCAGGGACACCTCACACTAAACCATGTCACCCACGGCTCGGTCCAACCTGGCCTTGAACACTGCCGGGGATGGAGCATTCACAACTTCCCTGAGCAACCCATTCCAGTGCCTCACCACCCTCACAGGAAAGATCTTCCTCCTTCAACCTAAACTTCCCCTGTTTAAGTCTGAACCCGTAACCCCTTGTCCTATCACTACAGTCCCTAATGAAGAGTTGCTCCCCAGCATCCTTATAGCCCCTCTTCAGACACTGGAAGGCTGCTCTGAGGTCTCCACGCAGCCTTCTCTTCTCCAGGCTGAACAGCCCCAACTTTCTCAGCCTGTCTTCATACGGGAGCTGCTCCAGTCCCCTGATCATCCTCGTGGCCTTCCTCTGGACTTGTTCCAACAGTTCCATGTCCTTTTCATGTTGAGGACACCAGAACTGCACACAATACTGCAAGTGAGGTCTCACGAGAGCAGAGTAGAGGGGCAGGATCACCTCCTTCGACCTGCTGGTCACGCTCCTCTTGATGCAGCCCAGGATACGGTTGGCTTTCTGGGCTGCGAGCGCACACTGCAGCCAGCTCATGCTCAGTTTCTCATCAACCAACACCCCCAAACCCTTCTCCGCAGGGCTGCTCCAAATCTCTTCTCTGCCCAACCTGTAGCTGTGCCTGGGATTGCTCCGACCCAGGTGTAGGACCTTGCACTTGGCATGGTTAAACTTCATGAGGTTGGCATCAGCCCACCTCACAAGCGTGTCGAGGTCCCTCTGGATGGCATCCCTTCCCTCCGGCAGAGCCAGTGATCGTGACTAAATGGATCATTAATCCAGATGGCAGTCCAGTTCCTTTACCCTTTCTTGCAGAAGATATTATCCATGCTATCAGAGAAAGAAAATTCTCCTATGAAACCATAAAAGCCTGAAAGCTAACTTTCACCCCTCACTTTCCCCAGGAGCAGCTGAGAGGTTCTACCTTCCAAGCTATTAATTGCCTCTTACTATTCAGAACAGCTGAGCATCCAGCAACCCTTAGTTGAAGTTACCCTCACCACACTCCTGAGGCATAAGTGGCATAATCTCAGCTGTACTAACAGGAGGCACAAAGAGTCTGTATAACTTGCTCAAAGTATCCACAAAGTCTGCGGTAGAGGCAAGATCTCAGTGCTCCCTTTGCAAGCCAGGGCTCTTATCTCTTCCAAAACCAGACAGCGCAGAGGCAAGAGAAATTTGCACCCTTCCCCATCACCCTTCTTCTCCACCCTTGATGGACAGGAGGGTAACATACTGAGCATTTGTTTAGAAACCCCTTACGTTGTGAGCAGGAAGAATAAATGGTCTGTGTCACTGAAGGAGATGTTACTACCAGTTCAGCAGGTCTCTGAATACAATAATTTCCTGTAACATGCATCCTGCAACCCAGCTGAAGCTTCCCAGAAAGCCTGTGAATAGAGATGAATACCACTTCATCCTCTCTGGACATCTCTCTTTGACATCAGTTTATCATTTCACAAACAACTAGATCAAACATGCAAAAACTTGGTTTGTATAAAATCTGCCAGCCTCAATACTGACATAAAAAGGAAAGTTATGGGTTTCTGGGCATTCTGTAGTTATGGCAACTTGACTGTAAACAGTAAGTGTCCTGTCACAAATGAAACCATTCCCCATTGTACTGAAAAGTGTTCTGTTGTACACTTGATTTGTAGCAGGCTAAGCACTCCCATCAATGGCCCCATAAGTAGTTTTCACACTTGTTCTATCCAATTTAGGAGGGAATTTTGGTTTCATCACAATCATATACTGTAATCCTTGTTTTACTCCCTTCTTTCAGGTTTTACTGCAATTTATTCTATTCAAACTCTGCCTTTGCTGCTGAAGATGTTCTCTCCGGTAAGGACATTTGCAGTGCACTACTTTCTTCTTGGATCACACCAGACCCTTTCTAGGTCTAGGCAATTGTTTCACACTTTCATAACAAATGAAAGTAAAAAAGCTAAGCCAATTGTCCTGTGGGTACCGCAACTAAGGAAAGCAAGTTTCCTACCCATTTGTGTCCTCCATTCCTGAACAGCTCCTACTCTCCTCCACACCTTCTCTCTTAGTTCCCAGAGAACTTTAGTTAGATGTATGATGACTGTCCAGCTGGCTGCTGCTTTCTGGAATGACTAAGATGTCAGGTTATAATCATTCTACTTCAGGGTGGGACGTGGGCTCTAGGCTCTTCAAAGCTACCAATATGCACCTTTGAAGTGCCTGACCTACGCATAATACCTTTGAAATTAATATCCCTCTATCAAATTTGGCTGGAGATGTCCAGGGAGTTCCAAAGCTGCTGAACTGAAAAATAGACAGATAGACAGCATGGTTGCATGTATTTGTCTTGAAAGCATATCACACCCCTCCATAACAACTCAGCCAATAGCTGTCTCTAGATTCAAGACAATGAAACGGGTTTAGTGACATTCCCACACAGCCAAAAGACACAGATTTTAAAAGCATATGGTCGATCAACAGGGATTATCCAGACTACAGTGAAAGTCAGTGGATCTGGTTACTGCTCTGCTTGGGGGGTACCTCTCACTTCTGTCAAAAGCACAATGAACCAGTGCCATGTGGAAGATTCACGTTTAGCTTGTTTTGAAGTTTAGAAAACTGTCTCATCTCCCACCACACAGACAAGATTGGAGTGCTTCCCCACAAGCACGCAAGCTTTTGCTACCCCTCACTAACTATGCTGACAAACACATTCCAGTTGTCATTCTAATCCTGCCAGAGGAAGGAGGTGGGGGGAAATTTTAAAGTAAATCCCTCTTTTCTTGAAAGGTTCAAAATCAGTTCTGAGTTAGCTTTTCATGCCTCTCTCAATTCTTCTCATCTGAAAACAATTGCTTGTCGTTAACAGAGAGAAGCAAGCGCTCCGAGGAAGGTAACTCTAGTTGTCTTCAGAACTAACTACTAGAAGCATTCCTAAAGCCCCAGTTATTTCTCACGGAAGTAATAGCGACTAAAACTCAACCTTATCAAATCAAGGTTATTGTGGTAATGATTCACCCACTCCATCAAGAGCTTGACAACCTCTGCAGCAAAGTCTAGACTGTTAAAATAGGATTGTAATCCTGATTGTAGTCCAGAGTAGGTACCTTCTAACCTTTTTACACATTTACTGTATCTTCTTTGCCGATACATTTTCCAATCACATGTATTTCAACGGTTTTCCAGAAGTTGTGGGGCAGGTACACAGAAAGCAGTGTAATCATAAATTCAGGATATGTTTTGACTCAGTTCTCAGTTCTTTGTTACCACATTATAAGCAGAGCACAATACTCAACTGTTGTGGGGTTCTTTTTCTTATAAGAGACCTTAGAACTTCAATACTTTTCTAAAAGCAGGGATTTTACAGTCTCTAGATGATGGCCAAAGGACCACTTCCACTACAAAAAAGTAGCAGCCATAGTAAATAGGGCCACTTAACGCTGATAATAATATGATACTTTTCCACTGGGCTATGTGTTAACATAACTGGACTTTACCAGTTTCTGATTGTGCCAATACAAAGCTTAACTTCCTCCTGTGTACCTCAAGCAAAGTGAATTTACCTTTTTAACAAATATATATATATACATATAAAATAAAAATCTCCATCAGAAACTCTGGCTATTGCGCTTACAGTTAGGGGTCAGGTCTGAAGCACAAATTGCAGTGAGACCGCAAAGTGCAGGGCAGCTCTCAGGAAAGACAGCCGTGCTGCCAGGACTGAGAGGCATCTTCCTGAAGAAAAGGCAAACAAAGACAGTGCAACAGTGGGAAGACAAGAAAAATGAGCTTTTGACTCAATAAGAATAATATTAGTAATAATAATAGTAAAGCCTAGAACTGAAGAAACAGGAAATTTAGGATTTCCACACCCCCCCCACACCCACCCCCCCCCCCCCGAAAGAAAGGAGGAAAATAGCAGAGAGAGGCTGGGCACTAATGGGTCTGATGAAGTTTTCTGGGGTTTCCGTCTCTCCTAATTGCTGAACAATGCTTACGAAAATTTTGCATTTAAAACTTTTCCTTTGTAAAACTACGACAGAATGAGGCACCCCCCAGACCAGTGGGGATGTAAACTTCTCTGAGGTAGCCAGGGTTCTGCTGAGACTGCAATGCTGTCAATATGGAAGACTTGAGAACATGTAAGCTGTCTCTTTGTATAAGTCCCCTGTTAAGCAGAACCTAAACACTGTTGCTATGCACAACCAGAAACAGGTACCTTTGTGCTTAATCTATTGGTTTTAGTCCTCCAAAAGGGATTTTCTGCTCCTCGGTAGAACACTAATCTTCCATAACCTTACAAGATCGACTTACCTGTTTATGCCCAGAAACTGTCTCTATCTTTAGCTTTCTTTCATGTCTTTTCCCTCTCTGAACAAATGCATTGTGTTTTGCATCTGAGTAGGGGTTTACAGTGGATTTTCTCTTGTGAGTGGTACTGACCCAAAGGCACATGGTACACCCTTCACTCAAAGTCTCAGCAACATTTAGCATCACTTGAAAAGGATGGCAATAAAATCTGTCACCCACAGCCAGAAAAAACCCAACGAAACAAAAGACAAACTCCAGATGAAATACAGTTATGAAGAGACAGCAATCAGCCATCTCCGTACATTTACCTAGAGAGGAATTTAAAACTGCAGCGGGTTTTGGGGTCAGTGAAAGGAACAGAGCAGAAAATGCAAAGAAAGAAAACTTCCTTGTACTGTTAATTTCCCTGACTGCTTTGCACATGCTTTGAGGAAGATGCAGGGCAAAATCATTTCAAGATCCCAGCATTTTGAGGCAATAATGTAGCTCATTTTGTCACCACTTATAGCTTTCTTTTCTTTTCCTTCTTTCCTACTTTCCTTCTATTTCTCTCTTTTTTCTTAAGACTCTTTCCATTCTTTCCTTACTTTCTTCTTTCTCTTCTTCCTTTCTCTGTCTTTCATTCTTTCTCTTTCTTTCCTTCTTTCTTTCTCTTTCTTTCCTTACTTTTTAAATAAGATTCTTTCCTTTCTCTCCTTTCTGTCTTTCTTTCTTAAGATTCTTTCCTTTCTTTCCTTCCTTTCTTTCTTTCTCTCTTTCTCTCTTTCTTCCTTCTCCTTCCTTCTTTCCTTTTCCTTCCTTCCTTCCTTTCTCTTCTTTCCTTACTTTTCTTTCTTTCCTTTTTTTCATTCTTTCTTTCTTCTCCTTGCGTGATTTCTGTTTTGTTTTGTTTTGTACACTTTGCTTTTGAAAATGTGGATTAGACGTTAGAGAACAAGGTAACTAATTGCACTGCATCCTTACCGTATGTTGGACTGAACGATAGAGTTCAGAGGGTTGTAATCAATGGAGTAGAATCTAGTTGGAGGCCTGTCGGTAGTGTTCCCCAGGGATCACTACTGGGTCCGGTTTTATTCAACGTGTGTATCACCAACCTGGATGAAGGGCTAGTGTTGATTATGAGCCAGCAGTGTGCCCTTGTGGACAGGAGGGCCAATACTATCCTGGGGGGCACTGTGAGGAGTGTGGCCAGCAGGTCGAGGGAGGTGATCCTCCCCCTCTATTTGACCCTAGTGAGGCCACATCTGAAGTGCTGTGTCCAGTTCTGGGCTCCTCAGTATAAGAAAGAGAAGCGGCTACTGGAGAGGGTCCGGCAGAGGGTTACAGAGATGATTAGGGGTCTGGAGCATGTCTCTCATGGGCCTGTTCAGTCGAGAGAAGAGAAGAGAAAAGAAGAGTGGGAAGGGATCTCATGATCATCAGTATCTCCAAGGCTGGTGCCACGAGGACAGTGCCAAACTCTTCAGTGGTGCTCAGCAACAGGATGTGGAGCAATGGCCATAAACTAAAACACAGGAAGTTTCACCTCAACATGAGGAAGAACTTTATGTTGAGGGTGGGAGAGCACTGGAACAGGCTGCCCAGGAGGGTCATGGAGTCTCCCTCTCTGGAGACACTCAAAACCTGCCTGGATGTGTTCCTGTATAACCTGCTCTGAGTGACCCTGCCTCAGCAGGTGCGTTGTTCTGGATGATCTCCAGAGAGGTCCCTTCACAACCTAACAATTCTGTGATTTTGTGACTTTGCATGTTTGGTTTGGATTTTTTTTTTTTCTTCCTTTTTTTGTTTTTTCTTATTGCCGCTCACCTTTGACAATCACTTCCCTTCCCTCTTCACTAATATTTATACTGCTGTTGGTAGCGTCTAGCAACAGTGGAAAATTTCAACCAAGAAAATACGGTAGGGGTATAAAACGTTTTGGAAAGACCTCTGTTTGATACAAGTCAGATCTCTTTGAACAGTACTTTGGTCTTACAGACTTATGTTTCAGTATTTCTGTGCCCTTATGAGTGGCTAGGTTATCTCTGTATGAATTCTATCATATGAACTCTGCCTTATGACAAGAGGTTGGATCTTTCCAGTTTAATGCCATCCTGTTTAATGTTTATCCTGCCATTTCCAGTTTAAAGTGCATCCTGCTTTACATGTTTTTGCTGAAGCCGACCATTACTGTAGATATAGATCCTTCTGTGGCTGCAGGTAAGCTGGAAGAAGAGACCAGCCTTCAGGGGGCTAGCTGTGCCCCCCTGGGAGAATATTCTGCCCTGTGGTATGTAGCAGCTGAGCTGCTGTGACATTTTCCTTAACCCTGTTGCAGTCAACTTGGACTGGATTAGTGTTAACAAAGATCTGTTATTAAGCTGTTTACGCTAGTCAGATTTACTTTTGGCTGAAAGAAGCCCTTGAAGAGGTCGCCTAGCTAGGAGGTCTGAGAGAGTGGTAGCCAGAAGGTGGAGGGAAGCTGTGATTGGGACATAGGCTGATGGGAGCTCTTCTGCTGACACAGCTGAAGCTGAGAAAGACCTTGTAATTACAGCCCCAAGCTTAATTGGAATCTGGTGAGATTATAGCTCTGCAACTGCAATCTGTGTTTTTATAGGGCAGTGAATGCTGTCCCCTCCCACGCTGGCCCATCCTCCTACTTAGAGAGGGGCAGTGCATTGTTTCAGAATTGTTCTTCCCAGCTTTAGCTCGTCTCTTGTGTTTATGCAGCACTTTTAATCGAGGAGCAACTCAAGTGGGCAGGATATTCTCTCCACAACCAGCCTGACCCTGGGGAGGTAAGGTTTGCTTTGCTGTCCTCAGTGAGGAGCATGGTGTTTATTGTTTATTATCAGCACTAGGCAGTGTTTTAGAACTGGGGAAATGATTAATTTATTAGAATGAAATAAAAGAGTGGAGAGAAATAGAGGGTGTTTAGGGTAGAGAGGATGTAGCTATCCAAATGGCAACATAGCCAGGATACTTAGGTTAAATTCTGCATTCTTTCACAATATTTGTTGGGATCAGTAATGAGAACAAATGGCCATTTTAATGTATATGAAACGAAGGATGTGGTTCAATATCAGGAAGCATCTAACAGTATCACATTATAGAGTAGTTGGTAACTACGTCGCTTCTAATGGCACGATTAGTTTTAGAGGTGAAAGTTTGAATTCAAACTTAAAGGTAGTGTAGTTTTAGGCAGAGAGCCAAAGCTTGAGTTACTCCACTTAGTGACTTGAGGAAAAAAGAAAAAGAATATAGATGCTTACTCTCATCTGTAGTTTTTAAAAAGAGCTCTTGATTGCTTTTGTTTTATATCTCTTTGGTAATATTGACAAGGAATCAGATGAGAAATAATAATAAACTAAATGGTTCAAACTCAAGTGGCAAGCACTGGAACCATGTGCGTGGTCTCAGGATATATGTTGGTTGGGACTGTGGCTAGGTTTTTGAATCAAGCTATCATGGTTTTTCGTGATGGGATCTATTCAGACCTGCCTCATAACAAGGATGGTGTTTAGGTTTTTTTCTCATTTATTCTGAAATGGTTTGCATTTTCTTCTGTTTGTTCTTTTAAGCTTTTCTGTAGCTTGAAGAGGTCATTTAGACAGGTGTGCTCGTTGGTTAAAGCTTGTGTGATGTCTCTGTGAAATTATAGACGCCAACCTCCTTTAACTTTAACTGAGATTTAGAACTCCTATCTGTCTGAACTGGGAATCTTGTGCATGGTAAAAACTAGGTCGTTCACTAGCTCTTTCTGTGGGGAGCGGTAAAGGTATCACTGGGGGGTTTATGTCAAACAGTGCTTGAGCTGGTTATGAACCAAAATATTAACACAATGTTCCATATGCTAAAAGTCTGTCTCTTCTCAAAAAGTCCTACAAGTCAGAATTGGCTTTTCCAGTTGGAAATTTGTGTGTGTGGTGGGGGAAGGGTGCAGAGGGGTTGGAGGAAGTTTTTTGCTTGCATGGAGGAAGTTTTTTTGCTTGCATTTAGAGGAAGTTTGTCTTTAAACAAGCTAAATGTCCAGGTATTCTACAAAGATTTGATTTTGGAAAATCCTCAAATGTCTGAATCGTATTTAGAATAAAACCTGTTTAAGAATAACACATGCAATTGCTACCATGGGAAATGGAATAAACATTCTAAATTGAAGCGTTTTAGAAAATAGGTCATCATTGCAGTACATGGAGGAATGGATTTGAGCTAATTCTGTCCTCTTCTATGCACTGTGGTTCTTCTAGCTACATACATAAATAAAAGACCAAGGCTGTCTCCCTCAGGCTCCAAATAATGACTTTCAATCAGTCAAAACCAAAAAAGAAAAAAATAAAAAATCAGAGGTTTCCAGTTTTGCTTACTGGTCAAACCAAGGAAATACAATAGTGAGCTGGTGGCACTTGAATTAGTCTGTGCTTAAATAAATCACAGGGACTCAGAGGTCTGTGTGTGTATTCTATATACGTATGCTATAATTGTAGTGACTAAAGGGTTAATACAACTTTAAACTGATGCTATTCCATCCCTGGTAGTTTAATAATATTTTAGGATTGCCAGTAGTGATTTTTAAATGTGTTCAAAGCTTGCAAGGTGTGAATTCCAGACTTTCTGGTAACAGCTGGGAATCCCTAATTCTAGTTCAGAGGTTACACATTCACCTGGCAAAATCTGTAAATAAACCCTGAAAGGCAAGAATCCCACTTCCATAGTTAAGTTCTGAATGCTGTGGGTTCAATCACCAGGGAATGGGCAAATAGCTCTACCATAATATTACGTTTCAGTATGCCAAAGGATGAAAACATCCACCTCTTGCAGGTTAAGAAGGGATTATGATTTAATTTATGTATTTCCACCTAACAGCAGATTGGACTCTAAATCTGTCTGTCTGTTTTTGTACTTATTTCATGAGGGCTGAAGTTTTCTTCATTCAAAAGACAACATGTTATGTGCTTCGAACTTCTGGAACTGAAACAGTACTTCTGCCTCTACAATAGTGCATCCAACAGTTAAGCAGTTTTGATTTGGGGTGATTTAAAGCAATACATTTTTCTCTTCTTGGTAAACTCATTTCTGTGTGGAGGACCTGGACAGTATCTGTGCACTGCTGATGTCTTTCATGTGTTTGCTCAAGTATGAATGCATTACTCTACCTATTTCAGAAAACAATAGCCATATTTATGGTGTGTCCTTTTGTCTCCTGTCATTAAGGAGTTGCGTCTTCAAAGACAGCCTGCTTATTTCTTTTGTGCAAATATTGCATGGACCCTTGGTAGTCACTGATTACAGCAGGGAACATGGACGGCTGGCTTGGCTAAGTTGAGGCCAGCAGTAAGGAAAAAACCCGTCCGTATTCCCACACCCCAATATGGAGCATGACTTTGCAGCCTACAGAACTCAGCTGGCTGCAGAGATGTCTTCACCAACTGAGAAGCAGAGATTCGTGGTGTATAGAGTGACTTAAGAGCCCTATAAACTGTCCAGGCTGCTTAAAGGTTCATTTCCTTTCCATAGCTTTGAGGTTTATTTTATACAGCACACTGATGTTGTGTATGTTCAGCACAGCATCCTAACCAGACACCGTGAAGAGGAAGGGGGTTCAGGTTCACGTGGGAGGAGAACAGTATATTCACAGAATACTTGACCTTGTTAGTGCCTAGTATACAGGTTGGCTGATGTCCCTGCACTCCTCGCAGTGAATGAGAATGTGATTCAGACCCGGTGTAGGTAGCATGAAGATGCGAAGCTAATCAACACGGTCCCCTCTGTATTTATCTGACTATTTCTGGGATGTGTTCTGCTGGTATGGGCTTCACGTGGGTCAAGTTGGCTGAACTTCTGGTTATCCTTCTTACAACTACCAACAGGAGACTGCAAACCTCAGTCTGTGTGTTTAAAATAGTCTAATGAAATCCCACCAAAGATACACGCAGAGGTATTCAGGGCACAGAACTCCTGCAGGACAGCTCTCTGGCATGATGGTACCCTCACAGCCATGGAACAGACTGCAGTCATTATTTTCCCAGTTAAACCCATAGCACGAGTGGATTAAGAGATCAGCTCAAAACCTGAACAATCTTTTTCTGAAGGGAAGGAAGGGTGATTACTGCTGCCTTGAACTGTGCATGAGAGAAATAGTGCAGTAGAGAATGAGGACCTATTGTTTTAGAAAACAAAGAGTTTACTTCATTCTGTCAGTCACCTTCACACATTTGCTACTTATTCATGCAGGATTACATCCTGCTATATTAGCCTTATGCAAGTGAGTGAAAACCAACATGGTCAACTGGTGGCTTTTGTATCACAGTATCACAGTATGTTAGAGATTGGAAGGGACCTCAAAAGATCATCCAGTCCAATCCCCCTGCTGGAGCAGGAACACCTAGATAAGGTTACACAGGAATGTGTCCAGGCAGGTTTTGAATGTCTCCAGAGAAGGAGACTCCACAACCCCCCTGGGCAGCCTGTTCCAGTGTTCCGTCACCCTCACTGAGAAGAAGTTTCTTCTCAAGTTTAAGTGGAGCCTCTTGTGTTCCAGTTTGTACCCGTTACCCCTTGTCCTATCATTGTTTGCCACTGAGAAGAGCCTGGCTCCATCCTCGTCACACTCCCCCTTTATATATTTATATACACTAACAAGGTCACCCCTCAGTCTCCTCTTCTCCAAACTATGGAGACCCAGCTCCCTCAGTCTTTCCTCCTAAGGGAGATGCTCCACTCCCTTAATCATCTTAGTTGCCCTGCGCTGGACTCTCTCCAGCAGGTCCCTGTCCTTCTTGAACTGAGGGGCCCAGAACTGGACACAATATTCCAGATGCGGTCTCACCAGGGCTGAGTAGAGGGGAAGGAGGACCTCTCTCGACCTACTGACCACCCCCCTTCTAATACACCCCAGGATGCCATTGGCCTTCTTGGCCACAAGGGCACAGTGTTGGCTCATGGTCATCCTTCTATCAACCAGGACCTCCAGGTCCCTTTCCCCTACACTACTCTCTAACAGGTCGTTCCCCAACCTATACTGGAACCTGGGGTTGTTCCTGCCCAGATGTAACACTCTACACTTTCCCTTGTTATATTTCATCAAGTTTCTCCCTGCCCAACTCTCCAGCCTGTCCAGGTCTCGCTGGATGGCAGCACAGCCTTCTGGCGTGTCAGCCACTCCTCCCAGCTTAGTGTCATCAGCAAACTTGCTGACAGTACACTCAATTCCCTCATCTAAATCGTTGATGAATATATTATATAATACTGGTCCCTATACTGACCCTTGAGGCACTCCACTAGATACAGGCCTCCAACTAGACTCCGCCCCATAGACTACAACTCTCTGGCTTCTCTCCTTCAGCCAGTTCGCAGTCCACCTCACTACCTGATCATCCAGACCACACTTCCTCAATTTAGCTATGAGGATGCTGTGGGAGACTGTGTCAAATGCTTTGCTGAAGTCAAGGTAGACCACATCCACCGCTCTGCCATCATCCATCCACCATGTTATTTCCTCATAAAAGGCTATGAGGTTGGCCAAGCATGACTTCCCCATGGTAAAGGCATGTTGACTGCCCCTCATAACCCTCTTATCCTTGACATGCCTTAAGATGGCATCAAGGATAAGGTGTTCCATCACTTTCCCAGGGATGGAGGTGAGGCTGACTGGTCTATAGTTACCCGGGTCCTCCTTCTTGCCCTTTTTGAAGACTGGAGTGACGTTTGCATTCCTCCAGTCCTCAGGCACCTCTCCCGTTTCCCAAGACTTGGTAAAGGTGATGGAGACTGGTCTAGCAATGACTTCCGCCAGTTTCCTCAGCACCCGCGGGTGCATCCCATCTGGACCCATGGATTTATGGATGTCCAGATTGCTCAACTGGTCCCTAACCCATTCCTCGTCGACTAAGGCAAGCTGCTCTAGTGACCTGACTTCATCTGAGGTCTCAGGAGTACAGGGCTCTTCAGGACTGCCTCCGGCAGAGTAGACTGAGACAAAGAAGGCATTCAATAACTCTGCCATCTCTGTATCTTCTGTCACCAGGGCACCCATCCCGTTCAGCAGTGGGCCAACCTTGCCTCTGGTGTTAGTTTTATCAGCCATGTATTTGAAAAAGCTCTTTCAGCTGTCCTTGACCCCTCTTGCCAGATTTAATTCTAAGGAGGCCCTAACCATCCTAGCTGCCTTCCTACATCCTCTAGCAGCAGCCTTATATTCCTCCCGAGTGGCCAGCCCCTGCTTCCATGACCTGTAAACTCTCCTCTTCCACTTGAGCATACCCAGCAGTTCCTTATTTAGCCACGCAGGTCTCCTGGCCCTCTTCCTTGACTTCCTATGTGTCGGGATGCTCTGCTCTTGAGCTCGGAATAAGCAATTCTTGAATGTCAACCAACTATCTTGGGCCCCTTTACCTTCAAGCAGCCTTGCCCATGGGATTTCCCCTAGCAATTGCTTGAAAAGGCCAAAGTTTGCCCTGCTAAAGTCCAGGATTGCAATTCTACTTGCTATTGTACTGGTCCTACCACACAAGATCCTGAATTCCACCATCTCGTGGTCGCTGCAACCAAGGCAGCCCTCAACCTTTACTGCTTCGACCAGACCCTCCTTGTTAGTGAGGATGAGATCCAGCAGCGCTCCTCTCCTGGTTGGCTCATCCACCATTTGCATGAGGAAGTTATCATCCATACACTGGAGGAACCTCCTGGACTGTGGCTGGGTTGCTGAGTAGTCCTTCCAGCAAACATCAGGGAAGTTAAAATCCCCCACGACAACCATATCCTGTGACTGTGAGGCCGCTCTCAGCTGCCTGTAGAAGGCCTCATCAACTTCCTCACCCTGATCTGGTGGCCTGTAACAGACACCCACAACAGTATCGCCCCTGCCAGCCTGCCCCTTAATTCTCACCCACAGACTCTCAACTCGCTCGTCCCCTGTCCCTGGACAGAGCTCAGTACATTGTAGCTGCTCTCGCACATAAAGAGCAACCCCACCACCCCGCCTGGCTGGCCTGTCTTTCCTGAAAAGGACATAGCCCTCCATGACTATATTCCAGTCATGTGAGCTGTCCCGCCACGTCTCTGTAATTGCCACCAGATCATAATCTCCTGACTTAACACAGGTCTCTAACTCCTCCTGCTTATTTCCCATGCTGCACGCATTGGTGTACAGGCATTTCAAGGAGGGAGATGAGCTCACTGATTTCACCCTAGGATTATATAGGAGGCCTCCCAGTCTTCATCAATTCTAGAGTGCTGCCCCACTGGGGCAAGCCCAGTTACAACCCCATCCCCCTTCGAATCTAGTTTAAAGCTCTCCAAATAAGCCCTGCTAATTCATGCCCCAGCATCCTTTTGCCTCTGTGAGATAAACATTTCCCACGTGCCATCATCCGGACTGGAGCCTTATAAAACCAGCCGTTATCAAAGAATCCAAAGCCCTGCCTAAAGCACCAGTCTTGTAGCCAATTGTTTATGGACTGAATTTTCCCATTCAGTCCCGCATCATCACCAGAAGATGGAAGGAGTGAGGAGAAGCTCACTTGAGCCCCAGACTCTTTCACCATCCGCCCCAAGGCCCTGTAGTCTTTCTTCATCCCCCTCAGACTGCGGGAAGCAGCTTCCCCCCCACCTGCCTGGAAGACCAGCAGCGGGTAGTAGTCTGTCGGGTGCACCAGGCTGGGGAGCGCCCTGGTGATATCCCTGATCCGGGCTCCAGGCAGACTACACACTTCCCTATGATGAGGGTCAACTCTGCATATCGGGCCCTCTGTTCCTCTCAGAAGGGAATCGCCTACGACAATGACCTTTCTTTCTTTCTTGTCAGAGGCAGTCTTGAGGTGCGAAGTCGACCGCCTTTTCCTATGTGACCTTGTAGGCCGGCCTTGCACCACATCCTCACTTACCTCTCCATCAAGATCCAGGGCCTCAAACCTATTATGGAGGGGCACCTGGGGAAGCAGGGCAGGAAGGGAGGAGGGTTGCCCATGACTCCGAACTGGAACTTGCTTCCATCCCTCATTGTCTTTTTGGTCCCTTACCTCTGCGTGACAGCTACAGGGCAGGGGCTGTCTCGGGCCATCCCCCTCTGTCTGAGAGGGCAGGGGGTCCATCCCCTTTTGGGAGGTATCTCCCTGGAACCGTTCCTGCTGGCACGCCAGGGAGTTACTCCACCAGTCGATCTGCCTTTCACACTCCCTGATGGTCCTCAGCATCTCGACCTCCTCTTTAAGTTCTGCCACCAATCTAAGCAGATCTTCTACCTGCTCACACCTCACGCAGGTGGAATGCTGGCCTCCCTCCCTCGGCAGCAGCAAGCTCTGGCACTCCCTGCAGCCAGAGACCTGAACAGTCACGGTTTGGGACGGGGTCTCTGTCTGAGTTGCTACAGTCTCCTTACTGCAAGCTCTCCTTCTGGAGGCGACCATATTGGTCAGCAGTCTGGGACACCAGCAACAGGGTTCACAACACAACCTGCTTGTTCCTCCCTGCGCCCGGTGGGCAGCGACCGCTGCCCTCTCAGAGGCTCTTTCAAGGCAAGGGGCAGGGGTGCGGTCGCCGTCACCGCGGGAACGCCCCCTGCCACGTCAGCCGCTCTCTCGCAAGGGCTGCTGGGGCTTCGGGGATCAGGAGATGTCAGGAATCGCGATGTCTCTGCGCTATCCCCTCTGCTTTTCCTAATCTCTGCTGAACCTCATCATTTGTCATTTGTTGTTTCACATTTGTTGTGTCTGGGTCACAAACTAGTTAGTGTAACCATTCCAAATAGTACGTTGACCAACATTCTGTGCTTGACGTGTATGTGCTTTTAGCTATTCTGATTGCACATCATGTACCACACATGTTACACGGAATTAGGAACAGTATAATTTATTTATTTACAGTACAGTGTTTCTTACGTGCATTCATACTGAATGGAAATTTCTCAACTTGCTGTGGTCAGATATTGCTCCAAACATTGAACTGTGCCTTGCTGTGTGTGACCCGCTTGTTGCTACAAGGGATTTACTGAGTAATCAAGATGAATGAGACAGACACGTGACTTTCAATTACCCTGTGCTGAAGGAATGGTTTATCACAGGACTAAGGTATATGCCCACACAAGGAGAGCAGGTGTAACATAGGAAAGCTGCGTAAGGCAAAGCAAAAATGATTTTGTGAGCGGAATTTATTAGCAACTGCACAAAAGCCTTTGAACCCCTTTAATTTACAGCTGTAAAACTAGTTTATAAGTGAAGGTACTGAAGACATACAGTTTTGGTGCATGCCACTCAATGTTTGTATGTTTCTGAGCCAAACATTTCCACACACACAGAGGAAATCAAAGCAGTATGGTTTGTAGTACGCTATGTGGCGTGCAGTAAGCTGTGGAGGCCTTTCTAGTTGGCACTTGATAGGAGTCATTCCCATGAAACAGGTAGATTCTCTTCATTATTTGTAGAGTTATGGGGGAAGTAATGAATTGGGAAATACATAGTACTTGCTTTAGGAAAGCAACCCACCTGTGTCTCCTGCTGATTTTGTGTTGCTCATGCACGTGCAAGTTCAAAAACATTCAACAGAGAATTGCATAGAATACTGAAACCCCAAAACTAGGAAGTTACACTTCCATTAAAGAACTACCTTTAAAGCAAACAGTTCTTTCACCCTGCATGCAAGTTTCAACAACCGCTGATGACACTAAGAAAGCAAATTGCAGTGAGGAGAGCTGGGAAGCACAATCTCTGAGCAAATACACATAAAAGTGTCCTTAAATAACAGGGCTATACTAGTGTTATACTGGTAGAACACCAGACACCCCCCCCCAACCCAACAAACAAACTGATTTCAGTGCAAGTCCTATCTTTGTGCAGGACTTTCAATAATGTTATTCTTCGGGGGAGTGTGTGTGTGTGCTCAAAATTATGAAGACCCTTGAATATTGCTACATATAGTCTTTAATCTTTTAAATAACTCATTTTACTTGATTCTTACATGGTCACGTGCAACTAAACTGAGAATGCGAAGAATTGCTGCGCTATAGAGACAGCAATTTCTCTTCCGGAGTGCAAAAGTGCTGAAAGAAACAGAGAGGAAACAGGGCGTAGATACGTTTAATTCTTGTTCCTGTCCTAGCAAGAAATCCTGTCTCAAGCTAAATTAAATTGCTTTAATCTAAATGTAGCTTAAACTGGAAGTCGTGCTCTAAACTTAAGAGCTCATGTACATATGGCTTTATATTCTCTGAAACAGTGGTGCACATGAATCCAGGCTCTGCCATTGTCCGGGCTTTCCTCTGGCGCTGTGGGTTATCCTTCTTGCCATTCAGCTGGAGGGGTATATATCTGGAGAGGTTTAAATGTATGTTGCCTGTTAATATCACTGCTCTGTGGGGAAAGGAGGATGTCAATTTCTATCTGCAGTATTAATGGAGAAAACAAAAGAATTCCAAGTGCACATACATGTGCGTGGCTGCAGCAGTAGGAATGAAAGAGATCTGCTGTTGAAAGGGAATTCCTCGAAGTGCCATGGGGGTGTAAATGTTCACCTGGGCAGGACAGAAGTGAGAATTTCACCGCTTCAGCTTGGATCTTGCAAATAACCGAAGTTAGTTTTGTACATGGAGGTGATTTATTCCCGTGTGATTTCCTGGCTGTCTCGCTGTTCTTCACCTTCCTGGCCCTTGTCCTCGCCTCTGTCTTCGTGAGGCTGCGGGAAGCTGTGGGGGAGCGGCCCTGGGAGCCGGGAGCGGCCCCGGGAGCCTGCAGCGGGCGGAGCGGCCCGGGAGAGCGGCCCCGGGGACCAAGCGGCGGCAGAAGCGGGACCGGAGGCCGGGAGCGAGCTGCTGCGGGTGGAGGACGTCGGGGCGGTCGTGGAGGGGAAGGAGGCGGCTGCCAAGCAGCGGGAGAAGGCGGCAGAAGAGCCGAGCCCTGCGGCCGAGCTGAGTCCAGCCCCGTGGCGGCCGAGAGCATCCCCCGGCAGCCGCCTGCTGAGCCCTGTGAGCCTGAACCCCAGGAGGATGTAGAGAGCAAGGTGCCACCTTTGGGAGCCTCAGCTGGGTCCAGCCTCGGGCACCTGGGACAAGTGGAGGGCGCAAGAGACCACGCGGCATTTCCCATCAAGGCAGAGGAGGAAGATCTGGACTTAGAAAAAGAGAAGCTGGTGGTGAGAGAGCCAGCAAGCACAGCAGCTACACCAGCCCCAGTGACAAGTACAGCATCATCATTTGAGAGTTCTGAAGGTTTTGAATGGCCTTTGGGTACCCTTGGGACCTGCCTGCTGATTGTGATGGGAATCACCCTGTTGGCACACACACAGAGTGTGTTCTATCCACGGCCATTTTGTCTGGTCTCAAAAGTTAAGCAGAGTCAGGTTTGAGTCTTGTCTGGGGTTAGACGACGATACAGGGGGACCAAGAGGTTTTGCCCAAGGCTGGACAGTCATGAGTGTCAGGGTGTGTGGGACAGTATGCTCGAGTATCTAGTCCATTGGGCCCCTCCAGTGCTTTGGAGGCATCGGAGATGGAAGGCAGCTGCATGGAGTCCCCAGTGACAAGTTGCAGAAACTGCTGAAGGGGAGGGTGAATTATTCTGAGCCTGGTGGGCCCGTGACACTTCAGGCCATCAGGGCAGAGATGCAACATAGAGATGGACTCATGATCAAGGGGTGGCCTTAACAATGGACACTATCGCCCAGTTTATTCACGAGTGAGAACACTGCACACAGCCTCTCCTGCTCTGAAAGACTGTTACAAGAGATGGAGCTCAACATCATGGACCGAATGGACTCAGCAGCTTTATAGGGACTGGTCCATGCACTAAGGTAAGAGTGCACTGAGATGAGAGTGATGGTATATTGAAAATGTGGGATCTGAGCATGACGTGAATGGTATGGAATAAGGGGCAGATACTGTCCTGGTTTAGCAGTAGCAGTCATTTTTTTTCTCCTCCTTAGTAGCTGGTGCGGTGCTGTGTTTTTGACTTTCGGCCTGGGAACAGAGCTGATAACACTGATGTTTGGTCTGAGCGAGGACTTTGTGAGTCTCATGCTCTGCCAGGGAGGAGGGGAAGCAGGGACAGGATACCTGACCCAAACTAGCCAAACAGGTATTCCATTTCACAGCATGTCATGCCCAGGATGTAGAACTGAGAGTTACCCGGAAGGGCTGGATTGCTGCTGGGTAGGGGCGACTTATCAGTCGGCGGGTGGTGAGGTGTTGTATTCTCTTCCCTTGTTATTTCCTTTATCATTATTGGTGGTTGCGGTAGTGATTTGTGTTATACCTTAGTTACTGGACTGTTCTTATCTCAACCCGTGGGAGTTGCATTCTTTCGATTCTCCTTCCCATCCCTCCAGGAGCGGGGGGAAGAAAGGGTGTGGGGGGGAAGCAGACTGTCTGGTTCTAATTTATGGCCTGGGTTTAAACCACGATGGGGGGAAGTAGACTGCCTGGTTGTAATTTATGGCCTAGGCTTAAACCACGACACAAGCGCACATACATGTGCGTGGCTGCAGCAGTACGAATGAAAGAGATCTGCTGTTGAAAGGATCTTCCTCGAAGTGCCATGGGGGTGTAAACGTTCACCTGGGCAGGATAGAAATGAGAATTTCACCGCTTCAGCTTAGATCTTGCAAATAACTGAAGTTAGTTTTGTACATGGAGGCGATTTATTCCAGTGTGATTTCCCACCCAAACAATCCTGCTGCAGGCAAGGAATGGGCCTGTCTCTGTTACAGTGATGTGCTTTCAAACCTTAAAACTGAGACCTGTTGGTTGTTTTTTCAGTGGTTTGGTTTTTTTTTTTTTCTTTTCACTTTTCTTTTACTTTTCTTAATCTGAAAACAAAACAGAGCGTAATTCCTAGCCTGTACGTTGGGCTTGTGTGTTGTATATGATGAGCCATTAAAAAAGCTCTTGGATTACCTGCTCTGTGGGGAGGCGGGGTCAGTGACTGATGAAAGCTTTTCTCCCTGATGCCCTCTGATACCAATGGCTGTTTGGTTCCCCATCTAGCATGCTTCTGGAGGTGTTGGTTGTACAAGCAATAGCAGAATATCCTATCAACACAGACATGATTATGTTTTATTTTCAGCACCCAGTGGACAGTCAATACAGTGGCGTGTCCGCAGGAAAATAAGTGAACCTTTTAAAATGTATACATATGTTGACATGGTATTTCTAGTAAATATTTCTGGGTTTCTGTTCTTTTTATTCTGCGTTTTTCTTCTTCCTTTTCTATGTGGCAACTTTTGAATCAAAGTATTGTCACAGCAACAGGGCAATGTGGTGCCATCACCAGCGACGGTATAGCAGATAGTAGTCCAAGTCAAAGAACCTCCAGAGGTTTGACATTTTAAATTCACCTCACATGTGAATGGGGCAAAATTTGTAAAATTTGAAGGTTTGTTTCTTCCTATTTTTGTTTTGTTTTGTGTTACGTTGCGTATCACATCACTGACTAAGAATTTGGACCTGTCTGCAAAAGGACACTTGGCGAAGTTAAAATGTACTAACTGAAGGTGTGAACTGAACTGCACCGTCCAGTTCCTGCACTGCTGTTTATTTCATATGAGGGTGCGCTTGACTAAGTAACTTTAGGCCAGTCTTCTAGAAGAGAATGTCCGTGAAGGTGTAACGCATGTAATGCAGTGCACTCTGACTTCACACCTTCAGCTAATACCTCCTAATTTCCCCAGTGCCTCTGTTTGGAAAAATAACCTGGATGTACAGTAGTTTTTTGAATCATCTACACCATTTTTTACTCTAATACACAACTGGCTACATGCCTGGAACTTCTGCTTTTCTGTTTCTCTTTCCTCCAGCATCTTTTTTCTTCTAATATTCCAGACAAGTAAAGTCCACATGTTTTCTGGTGTTCAAGAAAGCAACCAGAGAGCAGCCTTAGGGGTTCAGTCTTGCACTTTCAAAAACCATTAAATTTGGACCATTTGATTTCAAAAACATGGATACAGTTTGTCATTAGATTGTTATTCAAATACTAATTATTGCATAGTAGCTTGGGACTTCCCAGTTTTTAGATGCCACGAGATGGAATAGGATCTTACATCACTCTGTTCACCATCACAGATTTATGTTTCTATAGCATGTAGAGCTTGAAACAGTTAAATTGCTCACCCTGCTCCTAAAATTGACTGGTTTTAATACAAACATAGGTACAGATCTCTGTTGCAGTAAATACTGACTCCAAGTCACTATTTTCTCAAACGTTTCTACTCTTTATAGTGATTTATGAATTACATGGTTTTAAACATTAGATTTCTGGAAATAAAGTTGGGGAAAAAAAGAAAAAAAGCAACCGTGATTTTAATACTGTTACATCATTATATCTACTTCTCAACTGTCCTCTCCAGCCATTCCTCAGATAAGCTTAGCTGGATCTAGACTGGATTTCTTGAGACCCTTTTTGAATAAGATTTGTTGTCTTTGAGTCCAAATGATTTATAAGCCAGCCTCTTATGTCTATCAGTGAAAAACGATAGGTCTTTTGGTCCTAGAGAGCATATTTATTAAACAGGAAGAAAGAAATTCCCTTGCCACTATGCTCCTGCCACAATGGAATTCATCTTTTCTCTACACATTTTTTCTCCTTGTTCACTTATGCATTGACAAACAACACTTAAGGAAACTATACTTAGTTATCCGGATTTCTTTCTTGTGGGGTTTTTTTTTCCATGCTGACTAATTACAGTACTTCCTTAGAACCATGTCTTATATCACATTATATCACAAGTGCAGTAAAGGTACAGTTTGGTGTCTTTCTGAGGCAGGGCAACAATTAGGTAACAGTAGGGCTGCGTTGCGTTGCTCGGGGACTGTCCCCTTCCTGCAGCCCATACATATGCTAGCTTATTGGGTGTTTCGTAGAGAGAGAGATGCACTTCTCTCTGAAGAGTCACTTCAGACCCGTCAGTGGCAATAATATCCAGCATTTAATATACACACGTTTTTGTGCTCTTTTCCTCTTACAATACTAAACACAAATAGTGACAATATTTTCTGTAACAGACAGTTTAATCACAGTAATGTGCTCAGGATCCAGGAAGAGAAGGTGTTAGGCACCAGAAGTCCTTGGGGACTTTTATTATTGGAAATGGGATCCTTGCCAAAATCTCCAAACTATCTGTAGAGAAAAGAGAGTGTCCCTGGGGACCAAGCGGTGGCAGGAGCGGGACCGGAGGCTGGGAGCGAGCTGCTGCCCATGGAGGAGGTCGGGGCGGTCGTGGAGGGGAAGGAGGCAGCTGCCGAGCAGTGGGAGGAGGCGGCGTAGGAGCCTTGATTGTTTTGCTTCTTTTTTAATGTTTTTCCACGTATCATGCGGGTCAGGGGGGTAGAGGTCGGGTTCTCTGTCAGGGTCGATTGGTCCAGGATCAAAAGGGTTGTCTTTGCCTGGCTCATTTGCTGTCGCAGCCTGCCAGCAGGTATCTTCCCGCCGATCAATATGCGCGGGAGGGTGCGTGAGCACCGGCAAAGCTTGTGTCTCACGACAGCCAATGCCAGCATCAGGCGGGAATAGATCTGGCTCAGTTTCTGGGTCTACTGGCCCCAGGTCGAGAGGGTCCGGAGTGTTGTTAGTTGGGACAGCGGGGGCTGATGGTGCCGATGCCTCCTGTGCTGCCCTGTCAAGTGCCTCATAGACTGAGCACCATATGGCCAGCAATTTGGGGGCCGCCGCATCATCCCTTGTGGCTGCATCCCAGAGGCAGACCCCAATCTTGTCCCATACTGCCTTCTGGTAAATATTAGTTGATGTCACCTCAGGGGCATGGGTTGAGACCCATATTAACAAGTCTTTCAGTCTGTCTTCATTCACAGTAACCCCCTTCTTCTCTAGGAATTTTACTAGCACTCTGAACACCGATTTCTGCTCTGGGGGTACTGAGTTTCCCATGTTCCCGTTCCCAGCCGCTTACCTCA
Organism: Psittacula echo; assembly: GCF_963264785.1. Lineage (NCBI taxonomy): Eukaryota > Metazoa > Chordata > Aves > Psittaciformes > Psittacidae > Psittacula > Psittacula echo. Next base: position 25,272,024 of record NC_137740.1, on the reverse strand, counting down.
GTCAGAGGTATCAGTTAATTGCTGCAGCCTTTTGGAGTTTGGCTGGACGTCCTCACCGGTCGCTGAGTCACGGCTCTCTGTCAAGTCCCTATTCGGGTGCCATTTCTGAGGATGGAAGGCACGGACCCAGAGGTAGAGTACAAGCTGGATGGCTTATTACAAGGATTACACGATATTTATACGCTTCCGAGCAATTAGCCAAGCACGTCTGTGTCTGCCTTGCGGTTACATTTATGACTTCGGGCAAAAGGTCTATCCGATTTTTCTCTTCAACATCCTCTATCCAGTTCCGACATCCTTATTCCTTGCCAGTTCCAACATCTTCCAAGTACCAGTCAGGGACGGCTCACTCCTAATTTCCTGCTGTAGTTTCTCCTTCCCATGGCCTCTGACAGTTTCGGGGCATTCCAACCCCCACACTTGCACTTTCTGGTGACTTGTATCAATGATACAATGCAGCGCTTCCCTCCCTCCCTGCACCAAAATGTAGAAAAGTTCCAACAACTCAGTTGAATTCCCAAATCCAAAAATTAGTCAGCTTTTATAAAGCAGTATCATTACAGTACTAGGGAAAGTCTTTTCCTGTTCAGTGGTTGTCATTTTTTGTAACCTTAAAATTCTTACGATGAAAAAAAGAAAATAATAGAGAGGGGGGAAGCGTTGGAATGATGTCTTATTGCTGTTTCTGTAGAAATGGTCTCTGTCACCCGGGGGGAGTATCTACATTCAAGCAAGTAACGTGATACACGTAAAGAAAGACCCAAATGTGGAAACTGGCAAATAGTTCATCTCTGCTTTTAAGATGGACCAGAGGAAGCATACCTGTATGCGCTGTGGCAAAGAGAGGCCTGAGTCTGCAGGGACAGTCTGTGTTCATTGTGCTGTCCCATCCATTAGTGTCTGTGTCAGAGCTCCCTGGGAATGGGTAATTCCTCCCATCTGCTCTGCAGTAATTCGATGGGCCAGTTCCTCTACAGTTGCCATGATCTTTAACCACCGGAACTTCCACGCAAACACTACTGCTGCACCAGGGATGGAGGGGATCTGCAGATCACGCCTTTCCCCATCAGCAGCAGTTTGCATCGTCTTAAGCTGTATGAAGTTTCCCATACTTTCCCCAGCTCTGTAAATTGTTGTGAGATGAGCCTTGGACCTTAGACACACTTAGTTTTGGATCTTACAGATGAGCCTAAGGTATCTGTGTTAGCCTTCCCATCAGGTATGCTTGGTCTCTCTTGAGAGATCCCTTAACCCGAATAAACCCAGAGAGCCGCGAGTGCTTCCTGAGAGGAGCGAACCGGCTCTGCGGTGAAGATAGCAGGCACCAAGCGGCTGGGGGTCGGGAGCACGGTCACCCCTCGGGGGGGTGGGGGGGGGTGGGCGTCTGAGTCCGCGCACCCGCCCAGATCCGTCCTAGCCCAACCCACACCCCTGCCCGGGCAGGCTGGCCTCGCCTCTCCGCTGCCTGGGAGGCTGCGCGGGCCTGCGGCGGGGCAGCGTCTGGGCCGCGGGGGGCCGCAGCCCAGCCCGATGGTGGTGTCGCCCACCGCCGCCTCCCGCCGCGTCTGCCCCTCGCCAGAGGAAGGGGTGGGTGCCCGCCGCGCCGGCGGCAGGCCGGGCGTGTGGTAGTAGCTGGGGCCTTGGCCTGAAACAGGAGAAGGCGCTCAGCAGCACGGCACATTCAGTGTGTGTGCGTTTAAGCTCATTTTACTCACCGCTGAAACCGTCTGTGTGTGCTTTAAAATGCACCTTTGAGAAACAGTCCAGAGCTGTAACTCTTGCAGAAATGCAGACCATTACTTTCTCATCCGGCTGAGAAAGCCATACAAAACTAAAATCCTCAAAACTTGAATGAACACAGGTTTGGCTAACTTTCTGCTAACTCCTGAGATCCCTGCATTAGTCAAAATACCATGACTATTTGTTTGGGAGACCTGAGACCCGTTCCCAACAGGAGAAAATAACCCACGGCACAGCCTGAAATGGCTGTTAGATGGTCAGCTTCTCAGGCCATACGCTAAGATCCTTATTTCTGGACTAAGGATCATCTGATCCATGGACACAACTGGTCAAATCTTTTTTATGCCTCAAGACAAGAGGAGGAGTCAACACAAGGAGATGCTCCAGATGCTCCAGGCAGACAACTTCAGTGTTTTGGTGGTTTTTCAATAGCGAGAGCGGCCAGTGCTAAAAGTTAACATCCTAACAAAGTATGTAGAATTCTGCTCGCTGGAGCAGGCTCCGCAGTCCATGAGCAGCCTTCCCAAATGTCACTGTGCCGGCTTTACTTACCCCTAGCTGGGGGAGCTTCATGACTGGTTTTCTGACTTACTGAAGTGAAGCAGTGGAGAAAAATGGCTTGTGGGTCCTCCGAGTGCCGTGCATTTGGTCTTAGCTGTGCTGTTTGTAAAGGAGGCAAAGTTAAGGTGAGCAAGAAGGGCTGTCCTTCAGACAAACAGAGGGAAAGTGCAGAAGTATAGCTGGTTGGTTTTGGCAGTTGCTTCTGCAGAAGAGATGGGCTGAGAAAACTGCCTTTGCCACCGTTTCCAGACCAGCACAGCAGACACCGGATGTCTGTAGCTTTCCTTTTAGGGATGTTTCTGGTGTGAAGTTCTTGACAGCACTGAAAAAGATGGCATTGTCTTGGCAGACTAAGCAAGGCATTTTGAAACTCAGCTATGAGAGCATGAGGGGCATGACATCAGAGAGACAAATGGCAGAGGCAGCAAGAGCTGAAACTGGAGCCTTGGGAGGCAGAGGTGAGATGAGGTCCTGACTTTCATGGTCAGGACACAGAAATACTGGCTCCAGAGGAGAACTGAAGTTTAAGCCCGGCTAGCAAAGCAGGCTCTCTCCAGTCTACTTGCCTCACTTGTTCCCTCTGACAGCTCTCCCAGAAATGCAGCATCCAGTGAGTGTGGTAACTGCATTGCATTAGCTCCATCTGTGTAAGAAATACTTTAGGGATTGAAATCCATCATTTTCCCTTCCATCCTGGAGCACTTTAGCTTTTTCCGGGACTGACCCATGACATCAAAGGCTTTGCTTCAACACCCTGGCCCAGTGGTCTGCTCAGATTGTTGTCCTGGGCTGAGTTTTGTCACCCAGGGTAAAAGGATGACATCCAAGTTCAGAAATGGGAAAACGCCTTGGGTCAAACCCTGGGTTTTCCACAGTGGATCTACTGCTCAAAGCGACTGTTTTGTGATGCTCCAAAGAGACCATCCCACCTCTGCTGGGAGGATGTGGCCTGTGGTGGGAGTACTGACTCAGACCAAAATCTCAGTGTGGCTGGACTCTGTAGGGCCCCTTGCACTCCTAGGCAAGATAGCATTTAGCCAGCCAGATATCCTGAGCTTCCTTTCAGGCTGAGGCTCTGAAGAACTGGAGCCAGCCAGCAGGAAGGTCTGCTCACAGGGCCCTGGGGGAAATAGAAGTTGCCTAAATGTGGCTGTGGGTTTAGGGCGTAGCTGTGAATGCTGGTCACTGCCTGACAAAGGCTGATCATTATACAACTATCTATACCTTTTCTGTCCCTGGTAGCAATCGTTTACTTGATGACAAAAACAGAGCCCAAGAACAAGTCCGCCTCCCCATTTTAAGGTAGTTTTACCATTCTAAAGCAGCTTTTATCCCAGAAGGAACAGAAATACTGGCTTGAATCTGTACAGATCAACTGTGTTTAAGTCAGCAGGTGATAAGAACAGAGCTCAGTGGGCCAGATAAGATTAGTTGATTAGATCAGTGCCAAATCTGTGAATGTCAGCAGGTAGTATTTTTTATTATGCCATCTACCTAAATTGCAGCTGACAGCTGAGTGTGTCTTGGCAAGTAGTGTAGCCTGCAATTTACTGCAGAACTTAAAGTGGTAGAAACGCTGGGGGCATTAATGCAGACAATTCTGCTCTGCTAAAAATACCAAGGATTAGGGGAACTAATACCTTGTATGTTGATGCATTCATGTGGTGTCTGCTTTTCATTTTATTTCCTAGAGGGAGGGGGGTGGTTGTGCTTATTTCATTAAAGCTAAAATTAAAAAAAAAAGAAAAAGAAAAGCTTTGGAAAAAAAGGAAGTGTCTTTCAGATTGTGGTTAAATAGTAAAAGGTGTCACCAGAGCTCAATGAAAAACAACAAACTACTTTCCCTTGGCTTCTCTGGATGTAGGTTTTGAGTGGGCTGCCTGATGTGACATCAGGCCCAGTGCTGCTGCAGTTACAGCTGATCGTGAGCAAACCCTCTGTCAGTGCAGGGGGAACAGGGTTTTGCTGATCACAGGTTGCTGGGACATTGCCAGTGAACAAGCTCAGCGGTGGGTGGGACTCTCTCTTGCAAAGGCATCTGCTCCAAGGAGAGACTTTGTGTGTTCTCTCTGTTTTCTCACCTTCAGATTCAGCTCCTTGAACAAGCAGCTGCAAAAGCTTTTGAGTGGGAGGATGTCATGTTATGACCTCTTTTTGAAAGGATCTCTTCTCCTTACTGGTGTCTCTCTCTGGGATTTTCCTGTAATGTTCAGGGCACCGTACAAACTAGTATCGGAAAGGAAAGGATTGATGTTTGGTGGCAGCTTGGCACTTCCAAGATGGTCATCATATATATTCCTCAAAGTCTTTTGCCAGCACAGGTGAAAACATCCTCTCTTATTTTGTAGCCAAGGCAAACAGAAGCAGGAAAATGCTTGACTGCAAAACTCAGCCTGAATCCCTTGTTAGGCTAGGAACAGACCCTGCAGCTATCCTGATGCCTTGGGCCTTGCAGCTCCATGCCTTGTGGTCCCAGGGGAGCTGAGTGCCTGGGCCCACATTTGACCTACTGTGTGCTGTTGGAGCTGGGGATCAGCCTTGGCTCCTCCACTCTGGAAGAGTCATTCCATACTTTCTGCGATCTGGCGGAGACTCCTTGCAAAGTGCAGACGAAAGCTTCCGTCACTCCTGGGCATGCTGGGTTTGTTTGAACTTTTCCCTCTCTAAGGCTGCCTGCTCTGCTAGACCTGCACCCCTCTGTGCCCACATGCATGGCAGGGCCTCCTCTCCTGCAGGAGGACTGCTTCCCTTTCATCTGCACCACTTCATCCCTCGCAGATGTGTAACAAATACAGCCTTCCTTTGCTCAGGGAGGAGTCCTGCCTGCCCACTCCTGAGTAGAAATGCCTCCACCCTTCACTCTGAACTTTGAAACCTGTGTGTTTACCCTACTTTTGAGCCCCATTTATAGAATCATAGGCTGATTTGTGTTGTAAGGGACCTTAAAGATCCATCTAGTTGCAACCCCCTTGGCACGGGCAGGGACACCTTCCACTACATCACGTTGCTCAAAGCCCTGTCCACCCTGGCCTTAAACACTTCCAGGGATGTGGCAGCCCCAGCTTCTCTGGGCAACCTATGGCAGTATCTCACCACCCTCATAAGTGAAGAACTTGTTCCTGATGTCTAAATCTCTTTTCTTTCATGTTAACGCTATTCCCCCTTGTCTTGTCACATTCCGCCCCCCCATCCCTTCTTTGGAGGCCATTGCTGAGCCCTGGGTCTCCCTGAGCTCTCCCTGAGCAGGGAGGGAGGCCCCATGTCCTAGGATTGCTGCTGCATCTGGTTCATCATAGCTGCAGGTGGAAGCCCATTGCACCACTCGAGGCTGGCTTACTCAGAGGCTGAAAACCTGTTGCTGCTTTTGGCTCTGGTTTTATGAAGGGATTGTCAGGTGAGGTGCCAGGTCTGAGCAGTGCAGGTGGGGTTTTGGGGATGGGGGTTCCTGTGGTACTCCCCAGGTACCCGCAGGAGTCCTGCTGTATGTGTCTGTGTATCAGACGCTGCTTCTGCTAAAGGGCATTTATGCCTCTGCTGTATGATTGTTTCTGTAGTGTGAAGGCAAAGGCTGAAAAAGACCCTTTATCTGTTCTAAGAGGAGGGTTTCCAGTCTCTCCTAGAAGAAAACTGATTGCAGGGTAAAAATACCTGCTGTTAGGGAGCAAGTAAAAATTGATCTCATAGGAGAGGTCACTTGCTGCTGGCCGAATAAGACGGAAAATAGCACTGTGGTGTTTTTCGATTGATTGCTTCCGAAGCAGACCTTCTTGGGACTGAGGTCCTGGCATAAGCTGGATTGTGGTGACATAGCAACAAAGCAGTGGAATCTGCTGGTAAAGGTCTGAGTCTAATTTCATTTTTTGTGTGATCCCCAGGAATACAGATGTTCATCTGCAACCGTGAACACTATGGTTTCCTTCCCATGCCCCTGAAATCACAGCAGACACTGCAGGAAGAAACGGAGAACTTTGTGCACATGCTAATCGAGGCTATGAGTAAGTTGCTGTGCCCTGCCATGATGGACACCCCACACGCCAGCCCTCACTCCCAGTACCCCCAGTTAATGTTTGTGGAGCTCTCTTGCCAGCAGCCCAGCTTTCTTCCCCTTGGGAGCCTGCATCCTGATCTGATTGTCCTCATGCGGTTTTGATATGCGGTTTCCCATTTTCTCCCCAGGGATGTAATCAGTTCACAGTCAGGTCAGCCCCATTCGCAAAATCCCTCAACTTCCCCAGATCAAAAGCAAAGATGCATCTTTAATGTGGAGCAGATGCTGCAGAACCCGTTGTTTTGTCATGATGTCTGTCTCTGGCATGTGGCTGCTGGCTTCTGCTTTGCACCATGGATGCTTTCTGCTGTACCCGCTCCTGGCCTGACTTTGCGCGCGTCCCAGCTCCTTGGGGCTTTCGGCCCAGTGATGAAAACACGTGGCGATACCTTGTATCGATGCAACATGTACGTGAAGGTGATGCTTGGGATCTCTCCTCTCTTTCGGTCGATCGTCCTCCCATTGAACCTTCTCAGTATGTCTCTGTTCCTCCAAAGCACCCCGACAAGATGGGATTTGATGAAGTAAGGAACTTAACTTTACTGTTACCGTCTTCCCATTTCATCACCTAGAGGACCTGGGTTCTCCCTGCTGCTGAGCTTCTAGCTATTTCCCTAAAAGTATATTGTCTTTTCACATTGTTAGTTCTTTCCTGATCGCTCCTCTTTTGGCCTTAAATCTTTTGCAAGGAGAAAACAGCCATTTTTTATTTGGGGAGAAATGCTGAGCTCAGGGGAGCAGAACGGAAAGGGCTCAGGACATGCTCTTTCCCTGTGGTGTTTGCTCTAGAGACACAAGGCCAGTCAGGTCTGTGGGCACTTAGTACCTGCTATGAGAACCACGTTTAGAAGTGTAGACTTGTGTGCAAGGGCAGTGCCCAGCAAACCTTTGGGCTTCCTGTCTTGAAGGTATGGATGTTTGAATCGAGCCAGGAGGAGATGGAGAAGTTGGCCTGAAGTGCAAGTTATTTCCCCAGTTCTTGTGTGTTTCCTCTACATCCGGGCTGCCACACACAGCCTGGGCCATTCCTTTCTGACAAGCCCTCTTGCTTCCTCCTCCGATGTCGTTTTACGAGTGGCAAGTCTGACCTGCTTGAAGCACGATGGTCATCCCAGAGGTGTTGGTGAGATGCTTGGTGTAGCCTTCAGAAGCAGGACTTCCGTGAACTGATAAGCATCCAGCATGTTGTCAGGTGTCAACGTGGATATGAGTCTGATGTTACTAAGTTGGTCCATCGCATCATGCTTCCCTTGGGATTGGGGCCTGGGTCCTGGCAGTTGACATTTTGCAGTGTAGCTGTTTCCCCAAGCTGTTTGAAGGCTGGCAGTTGCTGGAGCTGTGGTGAGAAGGGTGCACGAGAGGAGCAGGGCCTCAGCTTGGCGCAGCACATGGTAACGTGCGTGTGCATCTGAGTCTGTCAGAACAGGAGGGATGAGCCAGCATGGGTGGGTGAGCTCCTTTGGCCTGGAGTCATTTCTCCAATCCAGTACTGTGGCTGCCTCTCCATGTGAAGGCTCCTTGCTGTGTTCATATATATTGCTCATATACGTATCTCTTCCACCCTCATGCGCTTTTTCTTCTGTAATAGACCCAGCTCTGTGTCTGATAGAGAGGCCTCTCCCTTATCCCAGCCATGGGAGTTGATTTACCTGTGTCAGCCTGAGCTCTGGTTTTACCAGCCCTTCCTCTTGTGACCTTTTGTTAAGCCACTGAAGCAGTTTCTCCGTGAACATCTTGGCTGAACCCCCCCTGGTGCTTCCCACAGTGCTCCCTGCTTTGTGCTGGGGGCTGGAGAGGGAAGGCACTTGACACTGTAGGGGGTGAGTGTGCCATCCCCACTCCCAGAGCTGCTCACCCTGCTCGAGTGCCTGCGGGCTGGGGATGTGGTCTGTGGTGCAGGCTGCCAGCTGCCCTTTGGTCTCTTCCCTGGGGAGGAGGTGGGGAGCACTGCTGTACTGGCCATGCAGGAAATGATTAAGAGGAAAACGCAAAAAGGGCTTTTTAAAGCTTAATGTAGCTCATTCAAAGAATAAAAGGCAAAAAAGGTCTCTGCATCACTTGCACAGCCTTCTGTATTGGTGCCACCGGGCTATCTGGGCCTTAAAGTACGTCCTGCAGATGTGGTGGGGGCAGGCGCCCAAGGCTGGATGCAGCTGGCACTGACCAACAGGTAAAGCTGCCGTTTGGACACATCTGCCCCATCGCCTCGTGTCGGCTGGAGCTGCCCAATGCCCTGTGTGGTGTATGATGTGTATGATGTTACGGACTCCATGGAGGTACGGAATGGTTTAGTTAACAAAGTCGCTTGATTATATACTTTAAGCTTACCAAGGGTGTTATGACAAATAACCACTAAAACCCCACCGCACAAATATTCCTCTACGGGTTATTCAATCACCATTTTTCGCAACCATTTCCTCGTTACTGTTTCTAGCTGATATGTGCTTTAGATGTAGCAATCTATGTTATTGCTTAAGCAATCATCGCTCTTACGGACTGTGTTTCTTTTTACGACTACATAGCGGTTAAGCACAAGATATCTTCTGCTCCCAGAACTTCCTATTTGAAACAGTCTTTGAGGAGCAAACAGTATTTTTCTCCTTGGTCTGCTTACGCCACCACTTTCTGGTTAGCCTCGCGTATGCAGCTGCATTGTGTTCTTAAAATGGTCCTCGACAGCCCTGTTCTCAGAAAATGATGCTATCACAGAGCTGGTTTGGATGCTCGGGGAGGCTGAGTTTAGTTAACTTTGATTTCCTGAAGTAGAGCAGTAGCAGTTTATTAAAAGCATCTTGACACCAGCACTGGGGTAGGTTGGTTGGTTTGGGGTTTCTTTGTGTGCATGGTTTTTTTTCCCTTCTAGTTGACTCCGGGAGTGAGTGATACAAGGGGCATGGTGGCGGTTTCAGGGGAGGAAAGACACAACTAAAGAATACCTGAATTAAATGAATATGTCTGTTTCAGAGCAGATATGGCCTCCATCTAGCCGCTTGTTCTTTTACCTATATGCATACCTGTGTGCACGTATAGACAGAGTTTTCATATGCAATACCTGGTGGCTGGCCAGTGGTTCCACCTGCTGTTTTTCCCTGTCTGTGTTTTTAGTTGCTTGGCTGGTGTTGCCCAGGCTTTGCCCTACTCGGAATTAACTGTGTTTTGGAAAAGTAGGAGCCAGCTAAAACGCTTGTGTATTTGTCCGTTATTTTTCCACTTTCCATGGTTGGGGTTTTGGGGGGTTTGCTTTTTTGGTTGGTTGGTTGGTTGGTTTGTTGTTGTTTTTAAGTCACATAATGGGCTTCAGAACTGAGGGCAAGGAGGAGCTCGGGCTTGAACCAGCCTCCAGGTTCTGGTGGAGATGCTGTTTGCTGCGCGCAGGGCAGGGACTGCGCCGGCCTGGGGTATGGTGCAGCACAGGCACGGAAGGGGTGTCCTCTCTGAGCCTCCTGCAGGTTTAGCGCTCGCAGCCCAAATGTGAAGGTGTCTTGTGCTGTGTATAGTCATGCACTTGCTCAGACACCTTGAAAATGAGTTTCCGTTAGCAGAACTTAATAAGGGGAAAGTAAGAATTTGCCAGGCTGCTTCATGATGCACAGAGGGCTCCTTTTCCTCCTTCCCCCCTCCTTTTGGTATGGGTTTTTTGCTCTGCTGTGGAGCATGAGAGCTGAAACCCAGGAGCCCCCAGCTGATGGGAATAAACACCCAGCAAGTGCCTACCCCAGTGAGTCTGGTAACAGAGCAGTGGAAGCTAGCAACAGGTTTCACAGAGTCTAAGTAGCAAGCCAGCTGACAAAGCAGCTTGTTCCCAAGAAAGGTTATGGTGACAGGCCCCAAAAATGAATATCTGCAATAAGAGTGCTTGTAATCTGATAACTCTGTCTTCGCCCTTGTTTAGAAAAGTACAAGTGGTGGTGTACTCTCAATATGGCAATATGAAATTCCTAGCTCACAGGTAGATTGTATTTATCCTGAAGGAAATTGATTAAGGTGGTGGTGGTTTGTTTTGTATCCCTAGGAAAAAAGCAAGAGGCAGCTTAAATTCAGTGTAATCGTTCTTCTTGACTTTGCTGTTGTAACATGAAAGGCAGCTGACAGTCGTCAAGAAAGCCCGTCAGGGGCTTGGTGTGACTTTGGCAGTTTCAGGAGTCTCCCCTAGTGCTGAAGTGACTTGAGAATGGCAGGTCATGTGTGTGAGAGGTCTGAGGGGAAGAGGGACTGTGCTAAGAGGTAGAATAAGCGGCTGTGCTGTGTAAACTCCAACCCTTAGTATTGTGTGCAGGGGAGGGGAAAAAACCCCAACAAAGTAATGGCTGTGAGGCCAAGAGGGGAAAATGCCATGATGGGGTCAATGGGGAAAAGATGCAAACACTCAAAACCATTTTATATTTATTAACTTGCTGTAGAAATCATTCACTGCACCAAAAGAGAATAATTTAATGAAGAAGCAGTTGTAAAATTTGCATGTAATCTCAGATGCCCAGTTAGCTGCAGCAGAAATCATTAAACTGCAAGCTCAAAAAAGAGCACAAAATATTCCAGAGCAGTAGCAGGTTGGTGCGCACGGCTGATGCACTGGGATGGTTTTTGCTTTCCTGACGTTTACCTTTAGCTCTCAACAAGCTCATTGCACTCTTGCAGCGTGCGACTGGACTACACAGAGCTCATGATAAGCTGCTGTGACTCGATGGGAAATGCAGGTGAGACTGGTTTACTTGGACAACCCTTTCTAGCCCCACTGTTGCTGAAACACAGAAGCCACCCTCATAAAAAACTGTAGGAATTTAAAGAAGATGCACGCCAGTAATGCTGGCGGTGTTAGAACCAGTCCACACCTTGTTACTGGGTGTGATGTTGAAAAGGAAAGCAATGCAGAAGGAAGGTCATAGCTGAAGGGTTACACCAGAATGGCATTCAGCTGAAATGTGGCATTTCAAGTTCTCCAGGGAGCAGGGAAGATGAGCTGTGGGAGCTGGAAGGAGTTCCAACAGAGTGACGGAGGTGGTGTGAGGTGTTAAACAAAACCCAAAACCAACACCAAACGAACAAAACCCCCCAACTTGACATGCAGTAAGAAAGTCTAAGGTAAGAACATAGACTAACTCGAGGCCAGTGGAAACCAGGGGAAAAATGTTGAATACTCATGTATAAAGATTGCAGGAAAGCAATTAAAACCATCTTTTTCATATGTAATATAATGGAAAGTGTAAACTCTGGAATCACACTATCTTTAGCATCTCAAAAAACCCCTGAATTGGTATTCTTGGACTATTTGGAGTAGGAGGTACATGTTGTAAATACAAGTGGTAAATCTTATCCTAGTGTAAACATATACTAACATATACTGTACTAATAATATGAATAAACTATACTAATTGAAGTGTAAAACCATGTGTACCCTCTCATAGAATCGTAAAATACATCACTAATACTAATGTAAATCGAAGACTTTTCAATAAGGGCTCCTTACGATCTATGTCTTGCCTATGGCTTTGAAAAATACAACCACTTTAACTATCCTATCCTGTCCTGTCCTACCCTATCATACCCTATTCTATTGTCCTGGGTTCAGCAGCAGCAGTCAGTTTTTCTTCTTCTTAGTAGCTGGTGCAGGGCTGTGGTTTTGACTTTTGGCCTGGGAAAAATATTGATAAAGCTGATGTTTTCAGTTACTGGTCAGAATGTTTATCCTGACCAAGGACTTTGTGAGTCTCATGCTCTGCCAGGGGGGAGGAGAAGCCGGGAGGAAGCAGAGACAGGACACCTGACCCAAACTAGCCAAAGAGGTATTCCATACCACAGCACGTCATGCCCAGGATGTAGAATTGAGAGTTCGGGGAAGGGCTAGAATGCGGCGGGGTGGGGGTGAGGTACCGGTTGGTGAGCGGTTGTATTCTCTTCCTTGTTATTTCCTTTATCATTATTACTATTAGTGGTAGCAGTAGTGATTTGTGTTATACCTTAGTTATTAAACTGTTCTTATCTCAACCCGTGGGAGTTGAATTCTTTTGATTCTCCTCCCTGTCCCTCCAGAAGCGGAGGGAAGAAAGGTGGTGGGGGGGTAGTGGACTGCATGGTTCCGATTTACGGCCTGGGCTTAAACCACGACATCTATCTACGATACTTTTCAAGTGCAATATTGATTGAGGACTCTTTTTATTTGACATGGTCACAGCTGGTCATCAACAGAGCTCTGCAGGAAAAGGGGAAAGAAAGAAATCAAGCTTCAGTTTCCGTAGCAAGACAATTAACTATTTGACTAAATAGCTCTCCAAACTTCCCATTTACAAACATAACTTTCTTTCTCCCTTCTGCCTTGTTCTGTTTTGCTTTGGTTACAGATACATTGCACGCATGCCTTTTCTGGCCCTGCTACAGTATGCTGAAACATCTCTGTTTATTAAGAAATCTCTGTTGACTATGAAGATTTTATTCCCTTTAGTTTTGATTCTAGGCTCTTTTTCAATAGTCCTTTGAAAAAGAAATTTCTTTTCTCCTCCCCTAGAAGTCTGTAACACTCTGGTGTCCTTTAAGCCAAGCACTCCCCAGAGGACTCTGGCCTTAATAATTACGTCGCACTGTCTATTAGTTAGGGTACTGGGAATACTTCCCACTCTCCCTGGGGCCTCCTGTACCTCTGAGCAGAGTTTTGCCACCTAGCTCTGTATTTGTGTCTAAGTAGTCAGATGGCGTATCTTGACTCATTCACATCGTGCATACATAGTTTCCTGAAAGACTGAATGAACTTTCAATTGAAATGCTGTTCCTACAACCAATCCTAGGAATCACATTTTCAGTAGCATTATGTGTGTTGCAGGTCACGATTAAAACGTCCAAAACTAACTCGCATCGCTTAGATTTAAAACACGAGGAAAATCTGCGTAAAGCAATCTTCTGAAGTGAAAATCCCAAAACAAAGTCTGGCATTTCTGAACACTGTGCAAAACCACAACACTCTTAACCTCCAAGAGGTCGTTAAAGTAAGAGGGGTAAATGAATTATAAATCCTTGTATTACTATCATAGTTGATCTTATTTTTTCCTTGGGCTGTTGCTTTTTATTCCAAATGACCCATATTAAACTTGCCAACTCTGTCCCCGTTGATTGTGGGAGGTACTTCAAAAGACTCAGAAATTCCTAGACATCATGTCAAGCAGGCTGGTGAATGCCAGTCATATAGGACAGGTCTTCTGGATGCTGAAGACTGTTGAACACCATGGACAGATTTCTCAGCCAGATCTAAACCAAATTCTTGCACACTGGCATGGGCAGACGGGCACTCTGTGAGATTCTCTGCTCCCAGATCACAATGCTGTTCAGCCAAGCCAACAAAGGCTTCCCACTAGCGTAACAGAACATAGGTTTCAGTTCAGCTCAGAGCAAAGACATGAAAAGCAATCTCATTTTCCGGTTGCCTTGAGCTACTGACTTTGGTTTCAGCACTGCTGCATTGCTCCATGTCGTGGAACTTCGCAGGAAAGGGATATGAGAAAAATCTTGGGGCACTTAAGCAATAGTTTAAAATGCCAACCTGGATACTACATCAAAACAAGTTCTTGCCTTTGATCCCAGAGAAATTAGATAAACCGAACTAAATGCTAGTGAAAGTTATAGCCACTTCCTGAAGATCTGGCTCAAACTGCCTCAGCGGCCCCGATTCCAAAGAAGTGAGCACATTTTGCATCAGCTGAGGACTTGGCCTGGCAAAGGTGAAGGCGATCCTTTTTACGCATCAAGAAAAGAGGAGGAGTCAACAGAAGGAGAGAGGTCTTTCAGATGATCCAGGCAGACAACTTCAGTTGTTGGCAGTCCATAAGCAGCCTTCCAAAACGCCACTGTGCCGGCTTTCCTTACCCCTAGTGATGCTATTTCTTTGGCAGGAGCCTCCTGAATCTGGGCTCTTTCCAAGGTGGCATCGGAAAGAGCGCCCTCCTCATCCTCGTCCTCAAGTGAGCTCTGCAGGAAAAGGGGAAAGAAAGAAATCAAGCTTCAGTTTCCGTAGCAAGACAATTAACTATTTGACTAAATAGCTCTCCAAACTTCCCATTTACAAACATAACTTTCTTTCTCCCTTCTGCCTTGTTCTGTTTTGCTTTGGTTACAGATACATTGCGCGCATGCCTTTTCTGGCCCTGCTACAGTATGCTAAAACATCTCTGTTTATTAAGAAATCTCTGTTGACTATGAAGATTTTCTTCCCTTTAGTTTTGATTCTAGGCTCTTTTTCAATAGTCCTTTGAAAAAGAAATTTCTTTTCTCCTCCCCTAGAAGTCTGTAACACTCTGGTGTCCTTTAAGCCAAGGACTCCCCAGAGGACTCTGGCCTTAATAATTACGTCGCACTGTCTATTAGTTAGGGTACTGGGAATACTTCCCACTCTCCCTGGGGCCTCCTGTACCTCTGAGCAGAGTTTTGCCACCTAGCTCTGTATTTGTGTCTAAAGTAGTTCAAAGCCTAAGGACTGTGTCCCTCCCCCCCACTGAGTTATAGTCAGATGGCGTATCTTGACTCATTCACATCATGCATGCATAGTTTCCTGAAAGACTAAATGAACTTTCAGTTACTTACCCCTAGGGATGCTATTTCTTTGGCAGGAGCCTCCTGAATCTGGGCTCTTTCCAAGGTGGCATCGGAAAGAGCGCCCTCTTCATCCTCGTCCTCAAGTGAGCTCTGCAGGAAAAGGGGAAAGAAAGAAATCAAGCTTCAGCTTCCGTAGCAAGACAATTAATTATTTGACTAAATAGCTCTCCAAACTTCCCATTTACAAACATAACTTTCTTTTTCCCTTCTGCCTTGTTCTGTTTTGCTTTGGTTACAGATACGTTGCACGCATGCCTTTTCTGGCCCTGCTACAGTATGCTGAAACATCTCTGTTTATTAAGAAATCTCTGTTGACTATGAAGATTTTCTTCCCTTTAGTTTTGATTCTAGGCTCTTTTTCAATAGTCCTTTGAAAAAGAAATTTCTTTTCTCCTCCCCTAGAAGTCTGTAACACTCTGGTGTCCTTTAAGCCAAGCACTCCCCAGAGGACTCTGGCCTTAATAATTACGTCGCACTGTCTATTAGTTAGGGTACTGGGAATACTTCCCACTCTACCTGGGGCCTCCTGTACCTCTGAGCAGAGTTTTGCCACCTAGCTCTGTATTTGTGTCTAAAGCAGTTCAAAGCCTAAGGACTGTGTCCCTCCCCACCACTGAGTTATAGTCAGATGGCGTATCTTGACTCATTCACATCATGCACACATAGTTTCCTGAAAGGCGAAATGAACTTTCAATTGAAATGCTGTTCCTACAACCAATGCTAAGAATCACATTTTCAGTAGCATTATGTGTGTTGGAGGTCACGATTAAAATGTCCAAAAGTAACTCCATCGCTTAGATTTAAAACATGACGAAAATCTGCGTAAAGCAATCTTCTGAAGTGAGAATCCCAAAACAAAGTCTGGCATTTCTGAACACTGTGCAAAACCACAACACTCTTAACCTCCAAGAGGTCATTAAAGTAAGAGGGATAAATTAATTATGAATCCTTGTATTACTATCATAGTTGATCTTATTTGTTCCTTGGGCTGTTGCTTTCTCTTCCAAATGACCCATATTAAACTTGCCAACTCTGTCCCCGTTGATTGTGGGAGGTACTTCAAAAGACTCAGAAATTCCTAGACATCATGTCAAGCAGGCTGGTGAATGCCAGTCATATAGGACAGGTCTTCTGGATGCTGAAGACTGTTGAACACCATGGACAGATTTCTCAGCCAGATCTAAACCAAATTCATGCACACTGGCATGGGCAGACGGGCACTCTGTGAGATTCTCTGCTCCCAGATCACAATGCTGTTCAGCCAAGCCAACAAAGGCTTCCCACTAGCGTAACAGAACATAGGTTTCAGTTCAGCTCAGAGCAAAGACATGAAAAGCAATCTCATTTTCCGGTTGCCTTGAGCTACTGACTTTGGTTTCAGCACTGCTGCATTGCTCCATGTCGTGGAACTTCACAGGAAAGGGATATGAGAAAAATCTTGGGGCACTTAAGCAATAGTTTAAAATGCCAACCTGGATACTACATCAAAACAAGTTCTTGCCTTTGATCCCAGAGAAATTAGATAAACCGAACTAAATGCTAGTGAAAGTTATAGCCACTTCCTGAAGATCTGGCTCAAACTGCCTCAGCGGCCCCGATTCCAAAGAAGTGAGCACATTTTGTATCAGCTGAGGACTTGGCCTGGCAAAGGTGAAGGCGATCCTTTTTACGCATCAAGAAAAGAGGAGGAGTCAACAGAAGGAGAGAGGTCTTTCAGATGATCCAGGCAGACAACTTCAGTTGTCGGCAGTCCATGAGCAGCCTTCCAAAATGCCACTGTGCCGGCTTTACTTACCCCTAGTGATGCTATTTCTTTGGCAGGAGCCTCCTGAATCTGGGCTCTTTCCAAGGTGGCATCGGAAAGAGCGCCCTCTTCATCCTCATCCTCAAGTGAGCTCTGCAGGAAAAGGGGAAAGAAAGAAATCAAGCTTCAGTTTCCGTAGCAAGACAATTAACTATTTGATTAAATAGCTCTCCAAACTTCCCATTTACAAACATAACTTTCTTTTTCCCTTCTGCCTTGTTCTGTTTTGCTTTGGTTACAGATACATTGCACGCATGCCTTTTCTGGCCCTGCTACAGTATGCTGAAACATCTCTGTTTATTAAGAAATCTCTGTTGACTATGAAGATTTTCTTCCCTTTAGTTTTGATTCTAGGCTCTTTTTCAATAGTCCTTTGAAAAAGAAATTTCTTTTCTCCTCCCCTAGAAGTCTGTAACACTCTGGTGTCCTTTAAGCCAAGCACTCCCCAGAGGACTCTGGCCTTAACAATTACGTCGCACTGTCTATTAGTTAGGGTACTGGGAATACTTCCCACTCTACCTGGGGCCTCCTGTACCTCTGAGCAGAGTTTTGCCACCTAGCTCTGTATTTGTGTCTAAGTAGTCAGATGGCGTATCTTGACTCATTCACATCGTGCATACATAGTTTCCTGAAAGACTGAATGAACTTTCAATTGAAATGCTGTTCCTACAACCAATCCTAGGAATCACATTTTCAGTAGCATTATGTGTGTTGCAGGTCACGATTAAAACGTCCAAAACTAACTCGCATCGCTTAGATTTAAAACACGAGGAAAATCTGCGTAAAGCAATCTTCTGAAGTGAAAATCCCAAAACAAAGTCTGGCATTTCTGAACACTGTGCAAAACCACAACACTCTTAACCTCCAAGAGGTCGTTAAAGTAAGAGGGATAAATGAATTATAAATCCTTGTATTACTATCATAGTTGATCTTATTTGTTCCTTGGGCTGTTGCTTTTTATTCCAAATGACCCATATTAAACTTGCCAACTCTGTCCCCGTTGATTGTGGGAGGTACTTCAAAAGACTCAGAAATTCCTAGACATCATGTCAAGCAGGCTGGTGAATGCCAGTCATATAGGACAGGTCTTCTGGATGCTGAAGACTGTTGAACACCATGGACAGATTTCTCAGCCAGATCTAAACCAAATTCTTGCACACTGGCATGGGCAGACGGGCACTCTGTGAGATTCTCTGCTCCCAGATCACAATGCTGTTCAGCCAAGCCAACAAAGGCTTCCCACTAGCGTAACAGAACATAGGTTTCAGTTCAGCTCAGAGCAAAGACATGAAAAGCAATCTCATTTTCCGGTTGCCTTGAGCTACTGACTTTGGTTTCAGCACTGCTGCATTGCTCCATGTCGTGGAACTTCGCAGGAAACGGATACGAGAAAAATCTCGGGGCACTTAAAGAATAGTTTAAAATGCCAACCTGGATACTACATCAAAACAAGTTCTTGCCTTTGATCCCAGAGAAATTAGATAAACCGAACTAAATGCTAGTGAAAGTTATAGCCACTTCCTGAAGATCTGGCTCAAACTGCCTCAGCGGCCCCGATTCCAAAGAAGTGAGCACATTTTGCATCAGCTGAGGACTTGGCCTGGCAAAGGTGAAGGCGATCCTTTTTACGCATCAAGAAAAGAGGAGGAGTCAACAGAAGGAGAGAGGTCTTTCAGATGATCCAGGCAGACAACTTCAGTTGTCGGCAGTCCATGAGCAGCCTTCCAAAACGCCACTGTGCCGGCTTTCCTTACCCCTAGTGATGCTATTTCTTTGGCAGGAGCCTCCTGAATCTGGGCTCTTTCCAAGGTGGCATCGGAAAGAGCGCCCTCTTCATCCTCCTCCTCAAGTGAGCTCTGCAGGAAAAGGGGAAAGAAAGAAATCAAGCTTCAGCTTCCGTAGCAAGACAATTAACTATTTGACTAAATAGCTCTCCAAACTTCCCATTTACAAACATAACTTTCTTTTTCCCTTCTGCCTTGTTCTGTTTTGCTTTGGTTACAGATACATTGCACGCATGCCTTTTCTGGCCCTGCTACAGTATGCTGAAACATGTCTGTTTATTAAGAAATCTCTGTTGACTATGAAGATTTTATTCCCTTTAGTTTTGATTCTAGGCTCTTTTTCAATAGTCCTTTGAAAAAGAAATTTCTTTTCTCCTCCCCTAGAAGTCTGTAACACTCTGGTGTCCTTTAAGCCAAGGACTCCTCAGAGGACTCTGGCCTTAGCAATTAGGTCGCACTGTCTATTAGTTAGGGTACTGGGAATACTTCCCACTCTACCTGGGGCCTCCTGTACCTCTGAGCAGAGTTTTGCCACCTAGCTCTGTATTTGTGTCTAAAGTAGTTCAAAGCCTAAGGACTGTGTCCCTCCCCCCCACTGAGTTATAGTCAGATGGCGTATCTTGACTCATTCACATCATGCATGCATAGTTTCCTGAAAGACTAAATGAACTTTCAGTTACTTACCCCTAGGGATGCTATTTCTTTGGCAGGAGCCTCATGAATCTGGGCTCTTTCCAAGGTGGCATCGGAAAGAGCGCCCTCCTCATCCTCGTCCTCAAGTGAGCTCTGCAGGAAAAGGGGAAAGAAAGAAATCAAGCTTCAGTTTCCGTAGCAAGACAATTAACTATTTGATTAAATAGCTCTCCAAACTTCCCATTTACAAACATAACTTTCTTTCTCCCTTCTGCCTTGTTCTGTTTTGCTTTGGTTACAGATACGTTGCACGCATGCCTTTTCTGGCCCTGCTACAGTATGCTGAAACATCTCTGTTTATTAAGAAATCTCTGTTGACTATGAAGATTTTCTTCCCTTTAGTTTTGATTCTAGGCTCTTTTTCAATAGTCCTTTGAAAAAGAAATTTCTTTTCTCCTCCCCTAGAAGTCTGTAACACTCTGGTGTCCTTTAAGCCAAGCACTCCCCAGAGGACTCTGGCCTTAATAATTACGTCGCACTGTCTATTAGTTAGGGTACTGGGAATACTTCCCACTCTACCTGGGGCCTCCTGTACCTCTGAGCAGAGTTTTGCCACCTAGCTCTGTATTTGTGTCTAAAGTAGTTCAAAGCCTAAGGACTGTGCCCCTCCCCCCCACTGAGTTATAGTCAGATGGCGTATCTTGACTCATTCACATCATGCATACATAGTTTCCTGACAGACGAAATGAACTTTCAATTGAAATGCTGTTCCTACAACCAATGCTAAGAATGACATTTTCAGTAGCATTATGTGTGTTGGAGGTCACGATTAAAATGTCCAGAAGTAACTCCATCGCTTAGATTTAAAACATGACGAAAATCTGCATAAAGCAATCTTCTGAAGTGAGAATCCCAAAACAAAGTCTGGCATTTCTGAACACTGTGCAAAACCACAACACTCTTAACCTCCAAGAGGTCATTAAAGTAAGAGGGATAAATTAATTATGAATCCTTGTATTACTATCATAGTTGATCTTATTTGTTCCTTGGGCTGTTGCTTTTTATTCCAAATGACCCATATTAAACTTGCCAACTCTGTCCCCGTTGATTGTGGGAGGTACTTCAAAAGACTCAGAAATTCCTAGACATCATGTCAAGCAGGCTGGTGAATGCCAGTCATATAGGACAGGTCTTCTGGATGCTGAAGACTGTTGAACACCATGGACAGATTTCTCAGCCAGATCTAAACCAAATTCATGCACACTGGCATGGGCAGACGGGCACTCTGTGAGATTCTCTGCTCCCAGATCACAATGCCGTTCAGCCAAGCCAACAAAGGCTTCCCACTAGCGTAACAGAACATAGGTTTCAGTTCAGCTCAGAGCAAAGACATGAAAAGCAATCTCATTTTCCGGTTGCCTTGAGCTACTGACTTTGGTTTCAGCACTGCTGCATTGCTCCATGTCGTGGAACTTCACAGGAAAGGGATATGAGAAAAATCTTGGGGCACTTAAGCAATAGTTTAAAATGCCAACCTGGATACTACATCAAAACAAGTTCTTGCCTTTGATCCCAGAGAAATTAGATAAACCGAACTAAATGCTAGTGAAAGTTATAGCCACTTCCTGAAGATCTGGCTCAAACTGCCTCAGCGGCCCCGATTCCAAAGAAGTGAGCACATTTTGTATCAGCTGAGGACTTGGCCTGGCAAAGGTGAAGGCGATCCTTTTTACGCATCAAGAAAAGAGGAGGAGTCAACAGAAGGAGAGAGGTCTTTCAGATGATCCAGGCAGACAACTTCAGTTGTCGGCAGTCCATGAGCAGCCTTCCAAAATGCCACTGTGCCGGCTTTACTTACCCCTAGTGATGCTATTTCTTTGGCAGGAGCCTCCTGAATCTGGGCTCTTTCCAAGGTGGCATCGGAAAGAGCGCCCTCTTCATCCTCATCCTCAAGTGAGCTCTGCAGGAAAAGGGGAAAGAAAGAAATCAAGCTTCAGTTTCCGTAGCAAGACAATTAACTATTTGATTAAATAGCTCTCCAAACTTCCCATTTACAAACATAACTTTCTTTTTCCCTTCTGCCTTGTTCTGTTTTGCTTTGGTTACAGATACATTGCACGCATGCCTTTTCTGGCCCTGCTACAGTATGCTGAAACATGTCTGTTTATTAAGAAATCTCTGTTGACTATGAAGATTTTATTCCCTTTAGTTTTGATTCTAGGCTCTTTTTCAATAGTCCTTTGAAAAAGAAATTTCTTTTCTCCTCCCCTAGAAGTCTGTAACACTCTGGTGTCCTTTAAGCCAAGCACTCCCCAGAGGACTCTGGCCTTAATAATTACGTCGCACTGTCTATTAGTTAGGGTACTGGGAATACTTCCCACTCTACCTGGGGCCTCCTGTACCTCTGAGCAGAGTTTTGCCACCTAGCTCTGTATTTGTGTCTAAAGTAGTTCAAAGCCTAAGGACTGTGTCCCTCCCCCCCACTGAGTTATAGTCAGATGGCGTATCTTGACTCATTCACATCATGCATGCATAGTTTCCTGAAATACTAAATGAACTTTCAGTTACTTACCCCTAGGGATGCTATTTCTTTGGCAGGAGCCTCCTGAATCTGGGCTCTTTCCAAGGTGGCATCGGAAAGAGCGCCCTCTTCATCCTCGTCCTCAAGTGAGCTCTGCAGGAAAAGGGGAAAGAAGGAAATCAAGTTTCAGTTTCCGTAGCAAGACAATTAACTATTTGATTAAATAGCTCTCCAAACTTCCCAATTTCAAACATAACTTTCTTTTTCCCTTCTGCCTTGTTCTGTTTTGCTTTGGTTACAGATACATTGCACGCATGCCTTTTCTGGCCCTGCTACAGTATGCTGAAACATGTCTGTTTATTGAGTAATCTCTGTTGACTATGAAGATTTTATTCTCTTTAGTTTTGATTCTAGGCTCTTTTTCAATAGTCCTTTGAAAAAGAAATTTCTTTTCTCCTCCCCTAGAAGTCTGTAACACTCTGGTGTCCTTTAAGCCAAGCACTCCCCAGAGGACTCTGGCCTTAATAATTACGTCGCACTGTCTATTAGTTAGGGTACTGGGAATACTTCCCACTCTACCTGGGGCCTCCTGTACCTCTGAGCAGAGTTTTGCCACCTAGCTCTGTATTTGTGTCTAAAGTAGTTCAAAGCCTAAGGACTGTGTCCCTCCCCCCCACTGAGTTATAGTCAGATGGCGTTTCTTGACTCACTCACATCATGCATGCATAGTTTCCTGAAAGACTAAATGAACTTTCAATTACTTACCCCTAGGGATGCTATTTGTTTGACAGGAGCCTCCTGAATCTGGGCTCTTTCCAAGGTGGCATCGGAAAGAGCGCCCTCTTCATCCTCGTCCTCAAGTGAGCTCTGCAGGAAAAGGGGAAAAAAAGAAATGAAGAGCTCTGCCAGGGATGGAGCGTTTCCCGCTTCTTTGGGCAACTTCTTCCAGTGTCTCACCACTCTCACAGTAAAGAACTTGTTACTTATATTGTTACTGAACTTCCGTTGCTCAAGTTGGAACCCGTTGCCCCATGTCCTATTGCTACAGTCCCTGCTGAAATGAGTGGTTTTGTCTCAACAAATTTTATCTAAGAATGTTTTTAAAATTTATTTTGCAGTTGATATTTTTCTCTAGGTAGAAATTTAAAAATAAAATGTTTGCAAGGACTTGCATTGACCTGCAAGGCATGAAAGTATAAAATTCACCTCCCCAAATCCCCCTAATCTCCATACACACACATCTGTGTTGATTTAACTACCTACACTGTCAAAAACTTCATACCCTCACTTGAATTGAAGATTATTACACTGTCAGGCTGTGAATCAGTATACCGGCACTTGTAACATTGATTGGGACAACCGATAATCACCCTCTGCCTCTGACATTAGGTGCCCTTGCACTTTGTCATGACTTGTATCAATGATACAATGCAGCGCTTCCCTCCCTGCCTGCACCAAAGTCTAGAAAAATGCAACTACTCAGTTGAATTACCAAATACAAAATTAGTCAGCTTTTATAAAGCAGTATCATTACAGTACTAGGGAAAGGCTTTTTCTGTTCAGCGGTTGCAAGTTTTTGTAACGTTAAAATTCTTACAATGAAAACCAGAAAATAATCAAGAGGGGGGGAAGCATTGGAATGATGTCTTATTGCTGTTTATTCCTGGAGCAGGCTCTGAAGTCCATAAGCAGCTCTCCAAAATGCCACTGTGCCAGCTTTACTCACCCCTAGCGATGGTGTTCCTTTGTCAGGAGCGGCATGAATCATTGCTCTCACCAGGATGACATGGGAAACAGCACCGTCTTCCTCCTCACCGATGCTCTGCCAGGAAAAGGGGAAAGAAAGAAAAGTAAGAGAAAGGAACGTTTTCCCTCCTCTGCTAACCACAATCTATACCAGGTGCTCTACTGCTTCATGCAGAGCTGAGGGCAGAAAATGGTCTGCACAAAGTAAATAGAACAATCGAAGCAATACAGGATACTTTTAGATTGAGGGAACACTGAAGGTATTCTTGGCAAGCAGTCCTTTCCATACCAAAATCATCATGTCACAAGCTGAATGACAAATGGTGGGAAGGGAGATCTCCAGACGCTTCTGAGGTTGAAGAGCACAATGACTCCCCACCAGTTCTCCCAGGACACGGTCAAATGGAGCTGGCCTTGGCGTACAGCAAAGCTCCTGGACAAGCTGGTGACTTCAGCCAGATGGAGACTTGGATCCTGCAGCAGACCCTGCACCAGCACAGCCCACATCTTGCTCAGCTGGAACTTTAGCATGAAGTTAGACCTGAACTGCCTACGAGCTGCATGAGGTTAGTAGTCTTTCATGAGAATTCAAACACAACTCCAAGAAACAGAAAAAAAAACCAAAAAAAAACCAAAAAAGAAGAAGTATCTACAATCCCACAAGGTAATATTTTTCAGTAATTTGTTCGTATAAAGATGATACAGAACAGCTAGAACAGAGCAAGAAGAGGCAGTGTCCAAAGCACTCGAGAACTGCACAGCGCTTGAAACAAGACTGTGTTGGGGGATAGTGGGGTATTAACGAAGTGCAAGTTGCTTCTGCTGTTGAGTTCGCTCTGTTTGTAAACAATGGGACTCTGTTCCTTTATCTTACGATTTCTTCACAGAGGAATAGGCAAACATGCATAGAAAGAAGAAGACAGGGAGATGGAGCTTACCGATTTTTTCAGTGAAAGGACTGATTTTCCCATCTTTTACACACACACACAGACAGAGACTTTTCCATTTAGTATTATCACTATTGTAACCACCGAGTTTTCTGCCACAGCTTCTAGACTGTGTCAGAAATCAGGTCCAACAGACATGAGTAAGAAAAATATCTTACGGACATTGTGATATAATGGGTCATTTTGTTTGCATCAGCTGAATTAAGGAAAAGAAAGCCCTCTTCCTGATTTGTGACTCACGTGGCTGTCACATACAAGTGTCACTCAAAAGATTGCCTTCTCTGAGTTGCAGACCTTTCTTTCCTTTTTTGTTTTGCACCTACGGATGGTGCAATCATTAGATTGGTCGTGGCACAAACACACATTGGGTTGATTTAGCAAAATTCTTGTTTTCCCCGATTGTTCTCTCGTCCCCATAAACAGGGTGATTCTCCATTAGAAGCGTTTTACTGTCAATACATTTACAAGTTTGTTATTTTTGTTTTGGCTAGTAGCTACTCAATCCTCCTCATTCCCAAATTCCTTGCCATAGTTTATGTTCTTCTCTAGCAAGCTTCAGTTTCCGTAACAAGACAATTAACTATTTGATTAAATAGCTCTCCAAACTTCCCATTTACAAACATAACTTTCTTTCTCCCTTCTGCCTTGTTCTGTTTTGCTTTGGTTACAGATACATTGCACGCATGCCTTTTCTGGCCCTGCTACAGTATGCTGAAACATCTCTGTTTATTAAGAAATCTCTGTTGACTATGAAGATTTTATTCTCTTTAGTTTTGATTCTAGGCTCTTTTTCAATAGTCCTTTGAAAAAGAAATTTCTTTTCTCCTCCCCTAGAAGTCTGTAACACTCTGGTGTCCTTTAAGCCAAGCACTCCCCAGAGGACTCTGGCCTTAATAATTACGTCGCACTGTCTATTAGTTAGGGTACTGGGAATACTTCCCACTCTACCTGGGGCCTCCTGTACCTCTGAGCAGAGTTTTGCCACCTAGCTCTGTATTTGTGTCTAAAGCAGTTCAAAGCCTAAGGACTGTGTCCCTCCCCACCACTGAGTTATAGTCAGATGGCGTATCTTGACTCATTCACATCATGCACACATAGTTTCCTGAAAGGCGAAATGAACTTTCAATTACTTACCCCTAGTGATGCTATTTCTTTTGCAGGAGCCTCCTGAATCTGGGCTCTTTCCAAGATGGCATGGGAAAGAGCGCTCTCTTCATCCTCTTCTTGAATTGAGTGCTGCAGGGAAAGGGGAAAGAAAGAAATCAAGCTTCAGCTTCCGTAACAAGAAAATTAACTATTTGATTAAGTAGCTCTCTAAACTTCCCATTTACAAACATAACTTTCTTTCTCCCTTCTGCTGTGTTTCATTCTGCTTTGGTTACAGATATGTTATGTATGCCTTTTCTGGCCCTGCCACAATGCACATGCTTAAAGAGCAGAAATCTCTGTTGACTATGAGGAAAGGGGATAGAAAGAAAAAAAGGAGAAGAGAAGAGAATAGAAGAGAAAAGAGGGAATGGGAGGGAAGGGGAAGGAGGAGAAGGGGAGGGGAGGGAAGGAGGGAGGGAAGGAAGAAGGAGGGAAGGAAGGAAAGAGGGAAGGAAGGGGAGGGAGAGAGGAAAGCAGGAAGGAAGGAAGGAAGGAGAGAGAAATGAATATTTTCCCTCTTCTGCTAACCACCATCTATTGCAGAATCTCTTTTTCCAGCTGCCTTGGTCTACTGCCTCTACCTTTTTCCCAGTGCTCAAGTAATCGTTAAGGCAGATTTGTTGGGGGTTTTTTTTCCTTCGATCTAAAGGGAAATAATTGAAGTGAAGCAGGATTTCAGCTTATCTATGCACCTCTCATTTTCTTTAATGCTACATTCATTCTATCTGATTTCACACGATCCTACAAAGATTTTATTACCCTCTTCTAGCTCTGCTACAGTGGTAGGCACCATTAAATCAGACTCCTACTTCACAGCTCGCTTTTGAGCACTCTTTAGATTTACAAGAATTGTAAAGAAATATCCCTCTGCAACCCTGTGATGGGTTTTCATCATACATACCACTCAAACAATTAAAGTGTGGGGGTTTTACTAGTACCACAGCCTTGAACACAGAAATCCTTAATTTAGAAAGGGTATCCTTCAAGCGCATTGCCATAAAATCCAGGCTTGGGGAGGGTGGGGCTTGGTTTTCTGAATTGCTTTTCTGTTTGTTTTTATCTCCTCCACCTCTAAAATATCCCACAGTCAAATACAACAGTCTGTACACCAGTGACTTGCCTTCTGCTGGCATCTCTCTGGTGAGACTCTCCTTTTTCTTCCACAACATCCTTGAAGACACATGCATTTCAAGGAGAAATCCAGGAACTGTTTGAAGAAAGCAGAAAGGCAGTTTTGAAATGTGGATAGCAATACATTTGATTTCAGTGTCCATTGTATTTCTCTCCCTTTTGTGAAACACAACAATTGGATACGATCATTACACAGATAAGGAAGATGCTCAGTGATGTTCAATGGAGGCAGTGCCAGCCACTCACAACCAGTGGCATGGTTACATACACCCAAGCTCTCTGCCTAGATCCCTTAAACTTCTGCTTTCTCTGACATTAGAGGGAGTATTGCTATTGCGGAGGCCTAAACCAGTAAGCTAGAAAGCATATCAACTTCTCCCTCTTGACTGCGCTGCATATGTAAGTGCAGTGCTAAGACTTCCTCAATCAGCACAGCTCTACATTAAGAAAATGTGTGTTAAACGTGTTTCTGGAAGTAACCTGTTTTGCTAGGGGAGCCACAAATGCTTTTACCAGCCTAAGTCATCTCCAGTCTTTTCCCCTTTATGTTGTTATAACTCTTGTCTTTCACCTATTGCAGAATCTGAGCTTTCCAAAGCCCATATTCCTACGCTCCAGACCAGTCAAAGTGCTGCATTTTGATGGAAAGGAAAGGGAAAGGGAAAGGGAAGGAAATGAAGGAAGACTTTCTTTCTCATTCAGGTATTTAATATTCACTTTGGGGATCCCTCAGAACTTGCTCTCCTGCTGCCTGTTTCCTTTATTACAGGGGGAATTAAGGACACAAAGGTATGCGTGCGTTTGTGTGTGTACTTTTTCCCTAGGGCTGCTGCCCTAGAGCAACCTCACAAAGCTGTGTAACTTTCTAATAGTAAGAAATATCTAGCAGGATAATGTAGATAGCAGAAGTCTACACAGCCCGAGTGTAACTTGAAGCAGCAAAAGAGGTTCCTATCCTTTTGAGCGGTGTTTTCGCTTTGTGATTCAATAGATTTGTTATGATATTACAGGTTGTAAAGAATGGGGCAACTAAAGTCAAGAACATGTCGCTCCCCACAGGGAACAGGGGTTCCTTCCCACGTAACATCAATCATGAATAAGCACAATGGGTTAATCTTGCAGAAGCCAGTGTTTCTGTTACTTTTTTATTCTTCATGTGGTCACAGCTATTATGTATCTGAGTGAAAAACACAGGGGCTGCTTCTCAGTGTGACTTCAAACACTTCAGATCCCACTTGGAAACTCAAACATTCTTCTGAGAATCTTACAGTGTAAGAGAGCTAGAACTGTTCTAGAATCCACTGCTGACGAGCTAGAACTGTTCTAGAACCCACTGCTGACAACCTAGAAGCCACCTAGGTGTAACAACACATATGGTGCGCTTTTAGAAAATCTTCCTTAAATGAGGAACTTACTCATTCTTCCTTCCTTCCTTCTTACTTCTTCATTCCTTCCTTACTCATTCTGCCCTTTCTGATACATCATAGAATCCTAGAATGGTTCGTGTTGGAAGGGAGCTTAAATCTTACCCAGTTCCAACCCCTTGCCACGGGCAGAGACACCTTCCACTAGACCAGATTGCTCCAAGCCCCATCAAAC
The DNA here is from genome assembly GCF_963264785.1 of Psittacula echo. Lineage (NCBI taxonomy): Eukaryota > Metazoa > Chordata > Aves > Psittaciformes > Psittacidae > Psittacula > Psittacula echo. The sequence continues at coordinate 25,243,787 of NC_137740.1, read as the reverse complement.
CTGACCTCGAACACTGCCAGCAATGGGGCATCCACAGCTTCTCTGGGCAACCTGTGCCAGTGCCTCACCACCCTCACAGTGAAGAATTTCTTTGTAATATTCCATCTAAATCTGCCATCTTGCAGTTTAAAACCACTCCCCCTTGTCCTATCAGTACATGCCCTTGTCAAAAGCCCCTCTCCAGATTTCTTGCAGGTCTCCTTAGGCACTGGAAGCTGCCATAAGGTCTCCCCTGAGCCTTCCCTTCTCCAGGCTGAACAACCCAAACTCTCTCAGCCTGTTTCCTTACAAGAGTTGCTCCAGCAGCACCTTCGTGGCCTCCTCTGGAGTTGCTCGAGCAGGTCCACGTCCCTTTTGTGCTGGAGGCCCCAGAGCTGAACACAGCACTGCAGGTGGGGTATCAGGAGAGCAGAGCAGAGGGGGAGAATCCCCTCCCTCGACCTGCCGGTCACGCTCCTTTTGATACAGCCCAGCGCACGGCTGGGTTTCTGGCTGCAGGCTGCAAGCGCACACTGCTGGCTCCTGTGGAGCTTCTCAGCAACCAACCACCCCTCAAGACCCCCACCCCCCCCCCCCAAGTCCTGCTCCTCAGAGCTGCTCTCAATCCAGCCTCAGCACAGCCTGTAGTTGTGCTTGGCAGCCTGTATCTGTTCTTGGGACGGATGTTAAATGTCAACTAACACTATCACAAGAAGCCACCTGTGCTATAATAGCGGGGTGATTAGTGTCTTCTGACCAGAAACATCAAGCCAACGCTGTTTGTTTTTCACATCTCCTAGCAACCCATCAGCCATGGGACACACGCTGTGCTGGCCCTGCGTTGTGCGACCCCCCCGCTTCGTGCCTCCCCGCCGGGGCTGTGCGAGGGTGTCGGGGTCCTGTTTGGCTCGTACCCGCCTGAAAGCACGACGGCAGTTAGGGAACCTGCTCCTCCGCGACATGTTCCGCCGCAGGCCCGCAGGGACCGGAGGCACCTGGAGCGCGTCGACGGGCGGACTGAGCCTCTGTTGACAGCCGCGGCGGTGATACCCGCATCCGTCACCACGGCAACAGAACGCGCCCTCAGACAATTCGCGGCGGGCAGCCGACCAATGGCAGATCGCCTCACACGCCGCCCCGCCCACCGCCTCGCGCGTGCCCTCGCGCCGCGGCCGGGAAGCCTCTGTCTCAGCGCGGCTGTGCCGGGCGCGAGTCCCCGGCCGGCGCGCTGGCCACGGCGAAGCAGACGGTGTCGTCGGCGCGGTTCCGCCGGGGGGATGTGCACGAGCACGACGAGAAGAATCAGAATAGTCAGGGCTGGAAAGGACCTTAAGATCACGTGATTCCAACCCCCCTGCCATGGGCAGGGACACCTCACACTAAACCATGTCACCCACGGCTCGGTCCAACCTGGCCTTGAACACTGCCGGGGATGGAGCATTCACAACTTCCCTGAGCAACCCATTCCAGTGCCTCACCACCCTCACAGGAAAGATCTTCCTCCTTCAACCTAAACTTCCCCTGTTTAAGTCTGAACCCGTAACCCCTTGTCCTATCACTACAGTCCCTAATGAAGAGTTGCTCCCCAGCATCCTTATAGCCCCTCTTCAGACACTGGAAGGCTGCTCTGAGGTCTCCACGCAGCCTTCTCTTCTCCAGGCTGAACAGCCCCAACTTTCTCAGCCTGTCTTCATACGGGAGCTGCTCCAGTCCCCTGATCATCCTCGTGGCCTTCCTCTGGACTTGTTCCAACAGTTCCATGTCCTTTTCATGTTGAGGACACCAGAACTGCACACAATACTGCAAGTGAGGTCTCACGAGAGCAGAGTAGAGGGGCAGGATCACCTCCTTCGACCTGCTGGTCACGCTCCTCTTGATGCAGCCCAGGATACGGTTGGCTTTCTGGGCTGCGAGCGCACACTGCAGCCAGCTCATGCTCAGTTTCTCATCAACCAACACCCCCAAACCCTTCTCCGCAGGGCTGCTCCAAATCTCTTCTCTGCCCAACCTGTAGCTGTGCCTGGGATTGCTCCGACCCAGGTGTAGGACCTTGCACTTGGCATGGTTAAACTTCATGAGGTTGGCATCAGCCCACCTCACAAGCGTGTCGAGGTCCCTCTGGATGGCATCCCTTCCCTCCGGCAGAGCCAGTGATCGTGACTAAATGGATCATTAATCCAGATGGCAGTCCAGTTCCTTTACCCTTTCTTGCAGAAGATATTATCCATGCTATCAGAGAAAGAAAATTCTCCTATGAAACCATAAAAGCCTGAAAGCTAACTTTCACCCCTCACTTTCCCCAGGAGCAGCTGAGAGGTTCTACCTTCCAAGCTATTAATTGCCTCTTACTATTCAGAACAGCTGAGCATCCAGCAACCCTTAGTTGAAGTTACCCTCACCACACTCCTGAGGCATAAGTGGCATAATCTCAGCTGTACTAACAGGAGGCACAAAGAGTCTGTATAACTTGCTCAAAGTATCCACAAAGTCTGCGGTAGAGGCAAGATCTCAGTGCTCCCTTTGCAAGCCAGGGCTCTTATCTCTTCCAAAACCAGACAGCGCAGAGGCAAGAGAAATTTGCACCCTTCCCCATCACCCTTCTTCTCCACCCTTGATGGACAGGAGGGTAACATACTGAGCATTTGTTTAGAAACCCCTTACGTTGTGAGCAGGAAGAATAAATGGTCTGTGTCACTGAAGGAGATGTTACTACCAGTTCAGCAGGTCTCTGAATACAATAATTTCCTGTAACATGCATCCTGCAACCCAGCTGAAGCTTCCCAGAAAGCCTGTGAATAGAGATGAATACCACTTCATCCTCTCTGGACATCTCTCTTTGACATCAGTTTATCATTTCACAAACAACTAGATCAAACATGCAAAAACTTGGTTTGTATAAAATCTGCCAGCCTCAATACTGACATAAAAAGGAAAGTTATGGGTTTCTGGGCATTCTGTAGTTATGGCAACTTGACTGTAAACAGTAAGTGTCCTGTCACAAATGAAACCATTCCCCATTGTACTGAAAAGTGTTCTGTTGTACACTTGATTTGTAGCAGGCTAAGCACTCCCATCAATGGCCCCATAAGTAGTTTTCACACTTGTTCTATCCAATTTAGGAGGGAATTTTGGTTTCATCACAATCATATACTGTAATCCTTGTTTTACTCCCTTCTTTCAGGTTTTACTGCAATTTATTCTATTCAAACTCTGCCTTTGCTGCTGAAGATGTTCTCTCCGGTAAGGACATTTGCAGTGCACTACTTTCTTCTTGGATCACACCAGACCCTTTCTAGGTCTAGGCAATTGTTTCACACTTTCATAACAAATGAAAGTAAAAAAGCTAAGCCAATTGTCCTGTGGGTACCGCAACTAAGGAAAGCAAGTTTCCTACCCATTTGTGTCCTCCATTCCTGAACAGCTCCTACTCTCCTCCACACCTTCTCTCTTAGTTCCCAGAGAACTTTAGTTAGATGTATGATGACTGTCCAGCTGGCTGCTGCTTTCTGGAATGACTAAGATGTCAGGTTATAATCATTCTACTTCAGGGTGGGACGTGGGCTCTAGGCTCTTCAAAGCTACCAATATGCACCTTTGAAGTGCCTGACCTACGCATAATACCTTTGAAATTAATATCCCTCTATCAAATTTGGCTGGAGATGTCCAGGGAGTTCCAAAGCTGCTGAACTGAAAAATAGACAGATAGACAGCATGGTTGCATGTATTTGTCTTGAAAGCATATCACACCCCTCCATAACAACTCAGCCAATAGCTGTCTCTAGATTCAAGACAATGAAACGGGTTTAGTGACATTCCCACACAGCCAAAAGACACAGATTTTAAAAGCATATGGTCGATCAACAGGGATTATCCAGACTACAGTGAAAGTCAGTGGATCTGGTTACTGCTCTGCTTGGGGGGTACCTCTCACTTCTGTCAAAAGCACAATGAACCAGTGCCATGTGGAAGATTCACGTTTAGCTTGTTTTGAAGTTTAGAAAACTGTCTCATCTCCCACCACACAGACAAGATTGGAGTGCTTCCCCACAAGCACGCAAGCTTTTGCTACCCCTCACTAACTATGCTGACAAACACATTCCAGTTGTCATTCTAATCCTGCCAGAGGAAGGAGGTGGGGGGAAATTTTAAAGTAAATCCCTCTTTTCTTGAAAGGTTCAAAATCAGTTCTGAGTTAGCTTTTCATGCCTCTCTCAATTCTTCTCATCTGAAAACAATTGCTTGTCGTTAACAGAGAGAAGCAAGCGCTCCGAGGAAGGTAACTCTAGTTGTCTTCAGAACTAACTACTAGAAGCATTCCTAAAGCCCCAGTTATTTCTCACGGAAGTAATAGCGACTAAAACTCAACCTTATCAAATCAAGGTTATTGTGGTAATGATTCACCCACTCCATCAAGAGCTTGACAACCTCTGCAGCAAAGTCTAGACTGTTAAAATAGGATTGTAATCCTGATTGTAGTCCAGAGTAGGTACCTTCTAACCTTTTTACACATTTACTGTATCTCCTTTGCCGATACATTTTCCAATCACATGTATTTCAACGGTTTTCCAGAAGTTGTGGGGCAGGTACACAGAAAGCAGTGTAATCATAAATTCAGGATATGTTTTGACTCAGTTCTCAGTTCTTTGTTACCACATTATAAGCAGAGCACAATACTCAACTGTTGTGGGGTTCTTTTTCTTATAAGAGACCTTAGAACTTCAATACTTTTCTAAAAGCAGGGATTTTACAGTCTCCAGATGATGGCCAAAGGACCACTTCCACTACAAAAAAGTAGCAGCCATAGTAAATAGGGCCACTTAACGCTGATAATAATATGATACTTTTCCACTGGGCTATGTGTTAACATAACTGGACTTTACCAGTTTCTGATTGTGCCAATACAAAGCTTAACTTCCTCCTGTGTACCTCAAGCAAAGTGAATTTACCTTTTTAACAAATATATATATATATATATATATAAAATAAAAATCTCCATCAGAAACTCTGGCTATTGCGCTTACAGTTAGGGGTCAGGTCTGAAGCACAAATTGCAGTGAGACCGCAAAGTGCAGGGCAGCTCTCAGGAAAGACAGCCGTGCTGCCAGGACTGAGAGGCATCTTCCTGAAGAAAAGGCAAACAAAGACAGTGCAACAGTGGGAAGACAAGAAAAATGAGCTTTTGACTCAATAAGAATAATATTAGTAATAATAATAGTAAAGCCTAGAACTGAAGAAACAGGAAATTTAGGATTTCCACACCCCCCCCACACCCACCCCACCCCCCCAGAAAGAAAGGAGGAAAATAGCAGAGAGAGGCTGGGCACTAATGGGTCTGATGAAGTTTTCTGGGGTTTCCGTCTCTCCTAATTGCTGAACAATGCTTACGAAAATTTTGCATTTAAAACTTTTCCTTTGTAAAACTACGACAGAATGAGGCACCCCCCAGACCAGTGGGGATGTAAACTTCTCTGAGGTAGCCAGGGTTCTGCTGAGACTGCAATGCTGTCAATATGGAAGACTTGAGAACATGTAAGCTGTCTCTTTGTATAAGTCCCCTGTTAAGCAGAACCTAAACACTGTTGCTATGCACAACCAGAAACAGGTACCTTTGTGCTTAATCTATTGGTTTTAGTGCTCCAAAAGGGATTTTCTGCTCCTCGGTAGAACACTAATCTTCCATAACCTTACAAGATCGACTTACCTGTTTATGCCCAGAAACTGTCTCTATCTTTAGCTTTCTTTCATGTCTTTTCCCTCTCTGAACAAATGCATTGTGTTTTGCATCTGAGTAGGGGTTTACAGTGGATTTTCTCTTGTGAGTGGTACTGACCCAAAGGCACATGGTACACCCTTCACTCAAAGTCTCAGCAACATTTAGCATCACTTGAAAAGGATGGCAATAAAATCTGTCACCCACAGCCAGAAAAAACCCAACGAAACAAAAGACAAACTCCAGATGAAATAAAGTTACGAAGAGACAGCAATCAGCCATCTCCGTACATTTACCTAGAGAGGAATTTAAAACTGCAGCGGGTTTTGGGGTCAGTGAAAGGAACAGAGCAGAGAATGCAAAGAAAGAAAACTTCCTTGTACTGTTAATTTCCCTGACTGCTTTGCACATGCTTTGAGGAAGATGCAGGGCAAAATCATTTCAAGATCCCAGCATTTTGAGGCAATAATGTAGCTCATTTTGTCACCACTTATAGCTTTCTTTTCTTTTCCTTCTTTCCTACTTTCCTTCTATTTCTCTCTTTTTTCTTAAGACTCTTTCCATTCTTTCCTTACTTTCTTCTTTCTCTTCTTCCTTTCTCTGTCTTTCATTCTTTCTCTTTCTTTCCTTCTTTCTTTCTCTTTCTTTCCTTACTTTTTAAATAAGATTCTTTCCTTTCTCTCCTTTCTGTCTTTCTTTCTTAAGATTCTTTCCTTTCTTTCCTTCCTTTCTTTCTTTCTCTCTTTCTCTCTTTCTTCCTTCTCCTTCCTTCTTTCCTTTTCCTTCCTTCCTTCCTTTCTCTTCTTTCCTTACTTTTCTTTCTTTCCTTTTTTTCATTCTTTCTTTCTTCTCCTTGCGTGATTTCTGTTTTGTTTTGTTTTGTACACTTTGCTTTTGAAAATGTGGATTAGACGTTAGAGAACAAGGTAACTAATTGCACTGCATCCTTACCGTATGTTGGACTGAACGATAGAGTTCAGAGGGTTGTAATCAATGGAGTAGAATCTAGTTGGAGGCCTGTCGGTAGTGTTCCCCAGGGATCACTACTGGGTCCGGTTTTATTCAACGTGTGTATCACCAACCTGGATGAAGGGCTAGTGTTGATTATGAGCCAGCAGTGTGCCCTTGTGGACAGGAGGGCCAATACTATCCTGGGGGGCACTGTGAGGAGTGTGGCCAGCAGGTCGAGGGAGGTGATCCTCCCCCTCTATTTGACCCTAGTGAGGCCACATCTGAAGTGCTGTGTCCAGTTCTGGGCTCCTCAGTATAAGAAAGAGAAGCGGCTACTGGAGAGGGTCCGGCAGAGGGTTACAGAGATGATTAGGGGTCTGGAGCATGTCTCTCATGGGCCTGTTCAGTCGAGAGAAGAGAAGAGAAAAGAAGAGTGGGAAGGGATCTCATGATCATCAGTATCTCCAAGGCTGGTGCCACGAGGACAGTGCCAAACTCTTCAGTGGTGCTCAGCAACAGGATGTGGAGCAATGGCCATAAACTAAAACACAGGAAGTTTCACCTCAACATGAGGAAGAACTTTATGTTGAGGGTGGGAGAGCACTGGAACAGGCTGCCCAGGAGGGTCATGGAGTCTCCCTCTCTGGAGACACTCAAAACCTGCCTGGATGTGTTCCTGTATAACCTGCTCTGAGTGACCCTGCCTCAGCAGGTGCGTTGTTCTGGATGATCTCCAGAGAGGTCCCTTCACAACCTAACAATTCTGTGATTTTGTGACTTTGCATGTTTGGTTTGGATTTTTTTTTTTTCTTCCTTTTTTTGTTTTTTCTTATTGCCGCTCACCTTTGACAATCACTTCCCTTCCCTCTTCACTAATATTTATACTGCTGTTGGTAGCGTCTAGCAACAGTGGAAAATTTCAACCAAGAAAATACGGTAGGGGTATAAAACGTTTTGGAAAGACCTCTGTTTGATACAAGTCAGATCTCTTTGAACAGTACTTTGGTCTTACAGACTTATGTTTCAGTATTTCTGTGCCCTTATGAGTGGCTAGGTTATCTCTGTATGAATTCTATCATATGAACTCTGCCTTATGACAAGAGGTTGGATCTTTCCAGTTTAATGCCATCCTGTTTAATGTTTATCCTGCCATTTCCAGTTTAAAGTGCATCCTGCTTTACATGTTTTTGCTGAAGCCGACCATTACTGTAGATATAGATCCTTCTGTGGCTGCAGGTAAGCTGGAAGAAGAGACCAGCCTTCAGGGGGCTAGCTGTGCCCCCCTGGGAGAATATTCTGCCCTGTGGTATGTAGCAGCTGAGCTGCTGTGACATTTTCCTTAACCCTGTTGCAGTCAACTTGGACTGGATTAGTGTTAACAAAGATCTGTTATTAAGCTGTTTACGCTAGTCAGATTTACTTTTGGCTGAAAGAAGCCCTTGAAGAGGTCGCCTAGCTAGGAGGTCTGAGAGAGTGGTAGCCAGAAGGTGGAGGGAAGCTGTGATTGGGACATAGGCTGATGGGAGCTCTTCTGCTGACACAGCTGAAGCTGAGAAAGACCTTGTAATTACAGCCCCAAGCTTAATTGGAATCTGGTGAGATTATAGCTCTGCAACTGCAATCTGTGTTTTTATAGGGCAGTGAATGCTGTCCCCTCCCACGCTGGCCCATCCTCCTACTTAGAGAGGGGCAGTGCATTGTTTCAGAATTGTTCTTCCCAGCTTTAGCTCGTCTCTTGTGTTTATGCAGCACTTTTAATCGAGGAGCAACTCAAGTGGGCAGGATATTCTCTCCACAACCAGCCTGACCCTGGGGAGGTAAGGTTTGCTTTGCTGTCCTCAGTGAGGAGCATGGTGTTTATTGTTTATTATCAGCACTAGGCAGTGTTTTAGAACTGGGGAAATGATTAATTTATTAGAATGAAATAAAAGAGTGGAGAGAAATAGAGGGTGTTTAGGGTAGAGAGGATGTAGCTATCCAAATGGCAACATAGCCAGGATACTTAGGTTAAATTCTGCATTCTTTCACAATATTTGTTGGAATCAGTAATGAGAACAAATGGCCATTTTAATGTATATGAAACGAAGGATGTGGTTCAATATCAGGAAGCATCTAACAGTATCACATTATAGAGTAGTTGGTAACTACGTCGCTTCTAATGGCACGATTAGTTTTAGAGGTGAAAGTTTGAATTCAAACTTAAAGGTAGTGTAGTTTTAGGCAGAGAGCCAAAGCTTGAGTTACTCCACTTAGTGACTTGAGGAAAAAAGAAAAAGAATATAGATGCTTACTCTCATCTGTAGTTTTTAAAAAGAGCTCTTGATTGCTTTTGTTTTATATCTCTTTGGTAATATTGACAAGGAATCAGATGAGAAATAATAATAAACTAAATGGTTCAAACTCAAGTGGCAAGCACTGGAACCATGTGCGTGGTCTCAGGATATATGTTGGTTGGGACTGTGGCTAGGTTTTTGAATCAAGCTATCATGGTTTTTCGTGATGGGATCTATTCAGACCTGCCTCATAACAAGGATGGTGTTTAGGTTTTTTTCTCATTTATTCTGAAATGGTTTGCATTTTCTTCTGTTTGTTCTTTTAAGCTTTTCTGTAGCTTGAAGAGGTCATTTAGACAGGTGTGCTCGTTGGTTAAAGCTTGTGTGATGTCTCTGTGAAATTATAGACGCCAACCTCCTTTAACTTTAACTGAGATTTAGAACTCCTATCTGTCTGAACTGGGAATCTTGTGCATGGTAAAAACTAGGTCGTTCACTAGCTCTTTCTGTGGGGAGCGGTAAAGGTATCACTGGGGGGTTTATGTCAAACAGTGCTTGAGCTGGTTATGAACCAAAATATTAACACAATGTTCCATATGCTAAAAGTCTGTCTCTTCTCAAAAAGTCCTACAAGTCAGAATTGGCTTTTCCAGTTGGAAATTTGTGTGTGTGGTGGGGGAAGGGTGCAGAGGGGTTGGAGGAAGTTTTTTGCTTGCATGGAGGAAGTTTTTTTGCTTGCATTTAGAGGAAGTTTGTCTTTAAACAAGCTAAATGTCCAGGTATTCTACAAAGATTTGATTTTGGAAAATCCTCAAATGTCTGAATCGTATTTAGAATAAAACCTGTTTAAGAATAACACATGCAATTGCTACCATGGGAAATGGAATAAACATTCTAAATTGAAGCGTTTTAGAAAATAGGTCATCATTGCAGTACATGGAGGAATGGATTTGAGCTAATTCTGTCCTCTTCTATGCACTGTGGTTCTTCTAGCTACATACATAAATAAAAGACCAAGGCTGTCTCCCTCAGGCTCCAAATAATGACTTTCAATCAGTCAAAACCAAAAAAGAAAAAAATAAAAAATCAGAGGTTTCCAGTTTTGCTTACTGGTCAAACCAAGGAAATACAATAGTGAGCTGGTGGCACTTGAATTAGTCTGTGCTTAAATAAATCACAGGGACTCAGAGGTCTGTGTGTGTATTCTATATACGTATGCTATAATTGTAGTGACTAAAGGGTTAATACAACTTTAAACTGATGCTATTCCATCCCTGGTAGTTTAATAATATTTTAGGATTGCCAGTAGTGATTTTTAAATGTGTTCAAAGCTTGCAAGGTGTGAATTCCAGACTTTCTGGTAACAGCTGGGAATCCCTAATTCTAGTTCAGAGGTTACACATTCACCTGGCAAAATCTGTAAATAAACCCTGAAAGGCAAGAATCCCACTTCCATAGTTAAGTTCTGAATGCTGTGGGTTCAATCACCAGGGAATGGGCAAATAGCTCTACCATAATATTACGTTTCAGTATGCCAAAGGATGAAAACATCCACCTCTTGCAGGTTAAGAAGGGATTATGATTTAATTTATGTATTTCCACCTAACAGCAGATTGGACTCTAAATCTGTCTGTCTGTTTTTGTACTTATTTCATGAGGGCTGAAGTTTTCTTCATTCAAAAGACAACATGTTATGTGCTTCGAACTTCTGGAACTGAAACAGTACTTCTGCCTCTACAATAGTGCATCCAACAGTTAAGCAGTTTTGATTTGGGGTGATTTAAAGCAATACATTTTTCTCTTCTTGGTAAACTCATTTCTGTGTGGAGGACCTGGACAGTATCTGTGCACTGCTGATGTCTTTCATGTGTTTGCTCAAGTATGAATGCATTACCTATTTCAGAAAACAATAGCCATATTTATGGTGTGTCCTTTTGTCTCCTGTCATTAAGGAGTTGCGTCTTCAAAGACAGCCTGCTTATTTCTTTTGTGCAAATATTGCATGGACCCTTGGTAGTCACTGATTACAGCAGGGAACATGGACGGCTGGCTTGGCTAAGTTGAGGCCAGCAGTAAGGAAAAAACCCGTCCGTATTCCCACACCCCAATATGGAGCATGACTTTGCAGCCTACAGAACTCAGCTGGCTGCAGAGATGTCTTCACCAACTGAGAAGCAGAGATTCGTGGTGTATAGAGTGACTTAAGAGCCCTATAAACTGTCCAGGCTGCTTAAAGGTTCATTTCCTTTCCATAGCTTTGAGGTTTATTTTATACAGCACACTGATGTTGTGTATGTTCAGCACAGCATCCTAACCAGACACCGTGAAGAGGAAGGGGGTTCAGGTTCACGTGGGAGGAGAACAGTATATTCACAGAATACTTGACCTTGTTAGTGCCTAGTATACAGGTTGGCTGATGTCCCTGCACTCCTCGCAGTGAATGAGAATGTGATTCAGACCCGGTGTAGGTAGCATGAAGATGCGAAGCTAATCAACACGGTCCCCTCTGTATTTATCTGACTATTTCTGGGATGTGTTCTGCTGGTATGGGCTTCACGTGGGTCAAGTTGGCTGAACTTCTGGTTATCCTTCTTACAACTACCAACAGGAGACTGCAAACCTCAGTCTGTGTGTTTAAAATAGTCTAATGAAATCCCACCAAAGATACACGCAGAGGTATTCAGGGCACAGAACTCCTGCAGGACAGCTCTCTGGCATGATGGTACCCTCACAGCCATGGAACAGACTGCAGTCATTATTTTCCCAGTTAAACCCATAGCACGAGTGGATTAAGAGATCAGCTCAAAACCTGAACAATCTTTTTCTGAAGGGAAGGAAGGGTGATTACTGCTGCCTTGAACTGTGCATGAGAGAAATAGTGCAGTAGAGAATGAGGACCTATTGTTTTAGAAAACAAAGAGTTTACTTCATTTTGTCAGTCACCTTCACACATTTGCTACTTATTCATGCAGGATTACATCCTGCTATATTAGCCTTATGCAAGTGAGTGAAAACCAACATGGTCAACTGGTGGCTTTTGTATCACAGTATCACAGTATGTTAGAGATTGGAAGGGACCTCAAAAGATCATCCAGTCCAATCCCCCTGCTGGAGCAGGAACACCTAGATAAGGTTACACAGGAATGTGTCCAGGCAGGTTTTGAATGTCTCCAGAGAAGGAGACTCCACAACCCCCCTGGGCAGCCTGTTCCAGTGTTCCGTCACCCTCACTGAGAAGAAGTTTCTTCTCAAGTTTAAGTGGAACCTCTTGTGTTCCAGTTTGTACCCGTTACCCCTTGTCCTATCATTGTTTGCCACCGAGAAGAGCCTGGCTCCATCCTCGTCACACTCCCCCTTTATATATTTATATACACTAACAAGGTCACCCCTCAGTCTCCTCTTCTCCAAACTATGGAGACCCAGCTCCCTCAGTCTTTCCTCCTAAGGGAGATGCTCCACTCCCTTAATCATCTTAGTTGCCCTGCGCTGGACTCTCTCCAGCAGGTCCCTGTCCTTCTTGAACTGAGGGGCCCAGAACTGGACACAATATTCCAGATGCGGTCTCACCAGGGCTGAGTAGAGGGGAAGGAGGACCTCTCTCGACCTACTGACCACCCCCCTTCTAATACACCCCAGGATGCCATTGGCCTTCTTGGCCACAAGGGCACAGTGTTGGCTCATGGTCATCCTTCTATCAACCAGGACCCCCAGGTCCCTTTCCCCTACACTACTCTCTAACAGGTCGTTCCCCAACCTATACTGGAACCTGGGGTTGTTCCTGCCCAGATGTAACACTCTACACTTTCCCTTGTTATATTTCATCAAGTTTCTCCCTGCCCAACTCTCCAGCCTGTCCAGGTCTCGCTGGATGGCAGCACAGCCTTCTGGCGTGTCAGCCACTCCTCCCAGCTTAGTGTCATCAGCAAACTTGCTGACAGTACACTCAATTCCCTCATCTAAATCGTTGATGAATATATTATATAATACTGGTCCCTATACTGACCCTTGAGGCACTCCACTAGATACAGGCCTCCAACTAGACTCCGCCCCATAGACTACAACTCTCTGGCTTCTCTCCTTCAGCCAGTTCGCAGTCCACCTCACTACCTGATCATCCAGACCACACTTCCTCAATTTAGCTATGAGGATGCTGTGGGAGACTGTGTCAAATGCTTTGCTGAAGTCAAGGTAGACCACATCCACCGCTCTGCCATCATCCATCCACCATGTTATTTCCTCATAAAAGGCTATGAGGTTGGCCAAGCATGACTTCCCCATGGTAAAGGCATGTTGACTGCCCCTCATAACCCTCTTATCCTTGACATGCCTTAAGATGGCATCAAGGATAAGGTGTTCCATCACTTTCCCAGGGATGGAGGTGAGGCTGACTGGTCTATAGTTACCCGGGTCCTCCTTCTTGCCCTTTTTGAAGACTGGAGTGACGTTTGCATTCCTCCAGTCCTCAGGCACCTCTCCCGTTTCCCAAGACTTGGTAAAGGTGATGGAGACTGGTCTAGCAATGACTTCCGCCAGTTTCCTCAGCACCCGCGGGTGCATCCCATCTGGACCCATGGATTTATGGATGTCCAGATTGCTCAACTGGTCCCTAACCCATTCCTCGTCGACTAAGGCAAGCTGCTCCAGTGACCTGACTTCATCTGAGGTCTCAGGAGTACAGGGCTCTTCAGGACTGCCTCCGGCAGAGTAGACTGAGACAAAGAAGGCATTCAATAACTCTGCCATCTCTGTATCTTCTGTCACCAGGGCACCCATCCCGTTCAGCAGTGGGCCAACCTTGCCTCTGGTGTTAGTTTTATCGGCCATGTATTTGAAAAAGCTCTTTCAGCTGTCCTTGACCCCTCTTGCCAGATTTAATTCTAAGGAGGCCCTAACCATCCTAGCTGCCTTCCTACATCCTCTAGCAGCAGCCTTATATTCCTCCCGAGTGGCCAGCCCCTGCTTCCATGACCTGTAAACTCTCCTCTTCCACTTGAGCATACCCAGCAGTTCCTTATTTAGCCACGCAGGTCTCCTGGCCCTCTTCCTTGACTTCCTATGTGTCGGGATGCTCTGCTCTTGAGCTCAGAATAAGCAATTCTTGAATGTCAACCAACTATCTTGGGCCCCTTTACCTTCAAGCAGCCTTGCCCATGGGATTTCCCCTAGCAATTGCTTGAAAAGGCCAAAGTTTGCCCTGCTAAAGTCCAGGGTTGCAATTCTACTTGCTATTGTACTGGTCCTACCACACAAGATCCTGAATTCCACCATCTCGTGGTCGCTGCAACCAAGGCAGCCCTCAACCTTTACTGCTTCGACCAGACCCTCCTTGTTAGTGAGGATGAGATCCAGCAGCGCTCCTCTCCTGGTTGGCTCATCCACCATTTGCATGAGGAAGTTATCATCCATACACTGGAGGAACCTCCTGGACTGTGGCTGGGTTGCTGAGTAGTCCTTCCAGCAAACATCAGGGAAGTTAAAATCCCCCACGACAACCATGTCCTGTGACTGTGAGGCCGCTCTCAGCTGCCTGTAGAAGGCCTCGTCAACTTCCTCACCCTGATCTGGTGGCCTGTAACAGACACCCACAACAGTATCGCCCCTGCCAGCCTGCCCCTTAATTCTCACCCACAGACTCTCAACTCGCTCGTCCCCTGTCCCTGGACAGAGCTCAGTACATTGTAGCTGCTCTCGCACATAAAGAGCAACCCCACCACCCCGCCTGGCTGGCCTGTCTTTCCTGAAAAGGACATAGCCCTCCATGACTATATTCCAGTCATGTGAGCTGTCCCACCACGTCTCTGTAATTGCCACCAGATCATAATCTCCTGACTTAACACAGGTCTCTAACTCCTCCTGCTTATTTCCCATGCTGCACGCATTGGTGTACAGGCATTTCAAGGAGGGAGATGAGCTCACTGATTTCACCCTCGGATTATAGGAGACCTCCCAGTCTTCATCAATCCTAGAGTGCTGCCCCACTGGGGCAAGCCCAGTTACAACCCCGTCCCCCTTCGAATCTAGTTTAAAGCTCTCCAAATGAGCCCTGCTAATTCATGCCCCAGCATCCTTTTGCCTCTGTGAGATAAACATTTCCCACGTGCCATCATCCGGACTGGAGCCTTATAAAACCAGCCGTTATCAAAGAATCCAAAGCCCTGCCTAAAGCACCAGTCTCGTAGCCAATTGTTTATGGACTGAATTTTCCCATTCAGTCCCGCATCATCACCAGAAGATGGAAGGAGTGAGGAGAAGCTCACTTGAGCCCCAGACTCTTTCACCATCCGCCCCAAGGCCCTGTAGTCTTTCTTCATCCCCCTCAGACTGCGGGAAGCAGCTTCCCCCCCACCTGCCTGGAAGACCAGCAGCGGGTAGTAGTCTGTCGGGTGCACCAGGCTGGGGAGCGCCCTGGTGATATCCCTGATCCGGGCTCCAGGCAGACTACACACTTCCCTATGATGAGGGTCAACTCTGCATATCGGGCCCTCTGTTCCTCTCAGAAGGGAATCGCCTACGACAATGACCTTTCTTTCTTTCTTGTCAGAGGCAGTCTTGAGGTGCGAAGTCGACCGCCTTTTCCTATGTGACCTTGTAGGCCGGCCTTGCACCACATCCTCACTTACCTCTCCATCAAGATCCAGGGCCTCAAACCTATTATGGAGGGGCACCTGGGGAAGCAGGGCAGGAAGGGAGGAGGGTTGCCCATGACTCCGAACTGGAACTTGCTTCCATCCCTCATTGTCTTTTTGGTCCCTTACCTCTGCGTGACAGCTACAGGGCAGGGGCTGTCTCGGGCCATCCCCCTCTGTCTGAGAGGGCAGGGGGTCCATCCCCTTTTGGGAGGTATCTCCCTGGAACCGTTCCTGCTGGCACGCCAGGGAGTTACTCCACCAGTCGATCTGCCTTTCACACTCCCTGATGGTCCTCAGCATCTCGACCTCCTCTTTAAGTTCTGCCACCAATCTAAGCAGATCTTCTACCTGCTCACACCTCACGCAGGTGGAATGCTGGCCTCCCTCCCTCGGCAGCAGCAAGCTCTGGCACTCCCTGCAGCCAGAGACCTGAACAGTCACGGTTTGGGACGGGGTCTCTGTCTGAGTTGCTACAGTCTCCTTACTGCAAGCTCTCCTTCTGGAGGCGACCATATTGGTCAGCAGTCTGGGACACCAGCAACAGGGTTCACAACACAACCTGCTTGTTCCTCCCTGCGCCCGGTGGGCAGCGACCGCTGCCCTCTCAGAGGCTCTTTCAAGGCAAGGGGCAGGGGTGCGGTCGCCGTCACCGCGGGAACGCCCCCTGCCACGTCAGCCGCTCTCTCGCAAGGGCTGCTGGGGCTTCGGGGATCAGGAGATGTCAGGAATCGCGATGTCTCTGCGCTATCCCCTCTGCTTTTCCTAATCTCTGCTGAACCTCATCATTTGTCATTTGTTGTTTCACATTTGTTGTGTCTGGGTCACAAACTAGTTAGTGTAACCATTCCAAATAGTACGTTGACCAACATTCTGTGCTTGACGTGTATGTGCTTTTAGCTATTCTGATTGCACATCATGTACCACACATGTTACACGGAATTAGGAACAGTATAATTTATTTATTTACAGTACAGTGTTTCTTACGTGCATTCATACTGAATGGAAATTTCTCAACTTGCTGTGGTCAGATATTGCTCCAAACATTGAACTGTGCCTTGCTGTGTGTGACCCGCTTGTTGCTACAAGGGATTTACTGAGTAATCAAGATGAATGAGACAGACACGTGACTTTCAATTACCCTGTGCTGAAGGAATGGTTTATCACAGGACTAAGGTATATGCCCACACAAGGAGAGCAGGTGTAACATAGGAAAACTGCGTAAGGCAAAGCAAAAATGATTTTGTGAGCGGAATTTATTAGCAACTGCACAAAAGCCTTTGAACCCCTTTAATTTACAGCTGTAAAACTAGTTTATAAGTGAAGGTACTGAAGACATACAGTTTTGGTGCATGCCACTCAATGTTTGTATGTTTCTGAGCCAAACATTTCCACACACACAGAGGAAATCAAAGCAGTATGGTTTGTAGTACGCTATGTGGCGTGCAGTAAGCTGTGGAGGCCTTTCTAGTTGGCACTTGATAGGAGTCATTCCCATGAAACAGGTAGATTCTCTTCATTATTTGTAGAGTTATGGGGGAAGTAATGAATTGGGAAATACATAGTACTTGCTTTAGGAAAGCAACCCACCTGTGTCTCCTGCTGATTTTGTGTTGCTCATGCACGTGCAAGTTCAAAAACATTCAACAGAGAATTGCATAGAATACTGAAACCCCAAAACTAGGAAGTTACACTTCCATTAAAGAACTACCTTTAAAGCAAACAGTTCTTTCACCCTGCATGCAAGTTTCAACAACCGCTGATGACACTAAGAAAGCAAATTGCAGTGAGGAGAGCTGGGAAGCACAATCTCTGAGCAAATACACATAAAAGTGTCCTTAAATAACAGGGCTATACTAGTGTTATACTGGTAGAACACCAGACACCCCCCCCCAACCCAACAAACAAACTGATTTCAGTGCAAGTCCTATCTTTGTGCAGGACTTTCAATAATGTTATTCTTCGGGGGAGTGTGTGTGTGTGCTCAAAATTATGAAGACCCTTGAATATTGCTACATATAGTCTTTAATCTTTTAAATAACTCATTTTACTTGATTCTTACATGGTCACGTGCAACTAAACTGAGAATGCGAAGAATTGCTGCGCTATAGAGACAGCAATTTCTCTTCCGGAGTGCAAAAGTGCTGAAAGAAACAGAGAGGAAACAGGGCGTAGATACGTTTAATTCTTGTTCCTGTCCTAGCAAGAAATCCTGTCTCAAGCTAAATTAAATTGCTTTAATCTAAATGTAGCTTAAACTGGAAGTCGTGCTCTAAACTTAAGAGCTCATGTACATATGGCTTTATATTCTCTGAAACAGTGGTGCACATGAATCCAGGCTCTGCCATTGTCCGGGCTTTCCTCTGGCGCTGTGGGTTATCCTTCTTGCCATTCAGCTGGAGGGGTATATATCTGGAGAGGTTTAAATGTATGTTGCCTGTTAATATCACTGCTCTGTGGGGAAAGGAGGATGTCAATTTCTATCTGCAGTATTAATGGAGAAAACAAAAGAATTCCAAGTGCACATACATGTGCGTGGCTGCAGCAGTAGGAATGAAAGAGATCTGCTGTTGAAAGGGAATTCCTCGAAGTGCCATGGGGGTGTAAATGTTCACCTGGGCAGGACAGAAGTGAGAATTTCACCGCTTCAGCTTGGATCTTGCAAATAACCGAAGTTAGTTTTGTACATGGAGGTGATTTATTCCGTGTGATTTCCTGGCTGTCTCGCTGTTCTTCACCTTCCTGGCCCTTGTCCTCGCCTCTGTCTTCGTGAGGCTGCGGGAAGCTGTGGGGGAGCGGCCCTGGGAGCCGGGAGCGGCCCCGGGAGCCTGCAGCGGGCGGAGCGGCCCGGGAGAGCGGCCCCGGGGACCAAGCGGCGGCAGAAGCGGGACCGGAGGCCGGGAGCGAGCTGCTGCGGGTGGAGGACGTCGGGGCGGTCGTGGAGGGGAAGGAGGCGGCTGCCAAGCAGCGGGAGAAGGCGGCAGAGGAGCCGAGCCCTGCGGCCGAGCTGAGTCCAGCCCCGTGGCGGCCGAGAGCATCCCCCGGCAGCCGCCTGCTGAGCCCTGTGAGCCTGAACCCCAGGAGGATGTAGAGAGCAAGGTGCCACCTTTGGGAGCCTCAGCTGGGTCCAGCCTCGGGCACCTGGGACAAGTGGAGGGCGCAAGAGACCACGCAGCATTTCCCATCAAGGCAGAGGAGGAAGATCTGGACTTAGAAAAAGAGAAGCTGGCGGTGAGAGAGCCAGCAAGCACAGCAGCTACACCAGCCCCAGTGACAAGTACAGCATCATCATTTGAGAGTTCTGAAGGTTTTGAATGGCCTTTGGGTACCCTTGGGACCTGCCTGCTGATTGTGATGGGAATCACCCTGTTGGCACACACACAGAGTGTGTTCTATCCACGGCCATTTTGTCTGGTCTCAAAAGTTAAGCAGAGTCAGGTTTGAGTCTTGTCTGGGGTTAGACGACGATACAGGGGGACCAAGAGGTTTTGCCCAAGGCTGGACAGTCATGAGTGTCAGGGTGTGTGGGACAGTATGCTCGAGTATCTAGTCCATTGGGCCCCTCCAGTGCTTTGGAGGCATCGGAGATGGAAGGCAGCTGCATGGAGTCCCCAGTGACAAGTTGCAGAAACTGCTGAAGGGGAGGGTGAATTATTCTGAGCCTGGTGGGCCCGTGACACTTCAGGCCATCAGGGCAGAGATGCAACATAGAGATGGACTCATGATCGAGGGGTGGCCTTAACAATGGACACTATCGCCCAGTTTATTCACGAGTGAGAACACTGCACACAGCCTCTCCTGCTCTGAAAGACTGTTACAAGAGATGGAGCTCAACATCATGGACCGAATGGACTCAGCAGCTTTATAGGGATTGGTCCATGCACTAAGGTAAGAGTGCACTGAGATGAGAGTGATGGTATATTGAAAATGTGGGATCTGAGCATGACGTGAATGGTATGGAATAAGGGGCAGATACTGTCCTGGTTTAGCAGTAGCAGTCATTTTTTTTCTCCTCCTTAGTAGCTGGTGCGGTGCTGTGTTTTTGACTTTCGGCCTGGGAACAGAGCTGATAACACTGATGTTTGGTCTGAGCGAGGACTTTGTGAGTCTCATGCTCTGCCAGGGAGGAGGGGAAGCAGGGACAGGATACCTGACCCAAACTAGCCAAACAGGTATTCCATTTCACAGCATGTCATGCCCAGGATGTAGAACTGAGAGTTACCCGGAAGGGCTGGATTGCTGCTGGGTAGGGGCGACTTATCAGTCGGCGGGTGGTGAGGTGTTGTATTCTCTTCCCTTGTTATTTCCTTTATCATTATTGGTGGTTGCGGTAGTGATTTGTGTTATACCTTAGTTACTGGACTGTTCTTATCTCAACCCGTGGGAGTTGCATTCTTTCGATTCTCCTTCCCATCCCTCCAGGAGCGGGGGGAAGAAAGGGTGTGGGGGGGAAGCAGACTGTCTGGTTCTAATTTATGGCCTGGGTTTAAACCACGATGGGGGGAAGTAGACTGCCTGGTTGTAATTTATGGCCTAGGCTTAAACCACAACACAAGCGCACATACATGTGCGTGGCTGCAGCAGTACGAATGAAAGAGATCTGCTGTTGAAAGGATCTTCCTCGAAGTGCCATGGGGGTGTAAACGTTCACCTGGGCAGGATAGAAATGAGAATTTCACCGCTTCAGCTTAGATCTTGCAAATAACTGAAGTTAGTTTTGTACATGGAGGCGATTTATTCCAGTGTGATTTCCCACCCAAACAATCCTGCTGCAGGCAAGGAATGGGCCTGTCTCTGTTACAGTGATGTGCTTTCAAACCTTAAAACTGAGACCTGTTGGTTGTTTTTTCAGTGGTTTGGTTTTTTTTTTTTTCTTTTCACTTTTCTTTTACTTTTCTTAATCTGAAAACAAAACAGAGCGTAATTCCTAGCCTGTACGTTGGGCTTGTGTGTTGTATATGATGAGCCATTAAAAAAGCTCTTGGATTACCTGCTCTGTGGGGAGGCGGGGTCAGTGACTGATGAAAGCTTTTCTCCCTGATGCCCTCTGATACCAATGGCTGTTTGGTTCCCCATCTAGCATGCTTCTGGAGGTGTTGGTTGTACAAGCAATAGCAGAATATCCTATCAACACAGACATGATTATGTTTTATTTTCAGCACCCAGTGGACAGTCAATACAGTGGCGTGTCCGCAGGAAAATAAGTGAACCTTTTAAAATGTATACATATGTTGACATGGTATTTCTAGTAAATATTTCTGGGTTTCTGTTCTTTTTATTCTGCGTTTTTCTTCTTCCTTTTCTATGTGGCAACTTTTGAATCAAAGTATTGTCACAGCAACAGGGCAATGTGGTGCCATCACCAGCGACGGTATAGCAGATAGTAGTCCAAGTCAAAGAACCTCCAGAGGTTTGACATTTTAAATTCACCTCACATGTGAATGGGGCAAAATTTGTAAAATTTGAAGGTTTGTTTCTTCCTATTTTTGTTTTGTTTTGTGTTACGTTGCGTATCACATCACTGACTAAGAATTTGGACCTGTCTGCAAAAGGACACTTGGCGAAGTTAAAATGTACTAACTGAAGGTGTGAACTGAACTGCACCGTCCAGTTCCTGCACTGCTGTTTATTTCATATGAGGGTGCGCTTGACTAAGTAACTTTAGGCCAGTCTTCTAGAAGAGAATGTCCGTGAAGGTGTAACGCATGTAATGCAGTGCACTCTGACTTCACACCTTCAGCTAATACCTCCTAATTTCCCCAGTGCCTCTGTTTGGAAAAATAACCTGGATGTACAGTAGTTTTTTGAATCATCTACACCATTTTTTACTCTAATACACAACTGGCTACATGCCTGGAACTTCTGCTTTTCTCTTTCTCTTTCCTCCAGCATCTTTTTTCTTCTAATATTCCAGACAAGTAAAGTCCACATGTTTTCTGGTGTTCAAGAAAGCAACCAGAGAGCAGCCTTAGGGGTTCAGTCTTGCACTTTCAAAAACCATTAAATTTGGACCATTTGATTTCAAAAACATGGATACAGTTTGTCATTAGATTGTTATTCAAATACTAATTATTGCATAGTAGCTTGGGACTTCCCAGTTTTTAGATGCCACGAGATGGAATAGGATCTTACATCACTCTGTTCACCATCACAGATTTATGTTTCTATAGCATGTAGAGCTTGAAACAGTTAAATTGCTCACCCTGCTCCTAAAATTGACTGGTTTTAATACAAACATAGGTACAGATCTCTGTTGCAGTAAATACTGACTCCAAGTCACTATTTTCTCAAACGTTTCTACTCTTTATAGTGATTTATGAATTACATGGTTTTAAACATTAGATTTCTGGAAATAAAGTTGGGGAAAAAAAGAAAAAAAGCAACCGTGATTTTAATACTGTTACATCATTATATCTACTTCTCAACTGTCCTCTCCAGCCATTCCTCAGATAAGCTTAGCTGGATCTAGACTGGATTTCTTGAGACCCTTTTTGAATAAGATTTGTTGTCTTTGAGTCCAAATGATTTATAAGCCAGCCTCTTATGTCTATCAGTGAAAAACGATAGGTCTTTTGGTCCTAGAGAGCATATTTATTAAACAGGAAGAAAGAAATTCCCTTGCCACTATGCTCCTGCCACAATGGAATTCATCTTTTCTCTACACATTTTTTCTCCTTGTTCACTTATGCATTGACAAACAACACTTAAGGAAACTATACTTAGTTATCCGGATTTCTTTCTTGTGGGGTTTTTTTTTCCATGCTGACTAATTACAGTACTTCCTTAGAACCATGTCTTATATCACATTATATCACAAGTGCAGTAAAGGTACAGTTTGGTGTCTTTCTGAGGCAGGGCAACAATTAGGTAACAGTAGGGCTGCGTTGCGTTGCTCGGGGACTGTCCCCTTCCTGCAGCCCATACATATGCTAGCTTATTGGGTGTTTCGTAGAGAGAGAGATGCACTTCTCTCTGCAGAGTCACTTCAGACCCGTCAGTGGCAATAATATCCAGCATTTAATATACACACGTTTTTGTGCTCTTTTCCTCTTACAATACTAAACACAAATAGTGACAATATTTTCTGTAACAGACAGTTTAATCACAGTAATGTGCTCAGGATCCAGGAAGAGAAGGTGTTAGGCACCAGAAGTCCTTGGGGACTTTTATTATTGGAAATGGGATCCTTGCCAAAATCTCCAAACTATCTGTAGAGAAAAGAGAGTGTCCCTGGGGACCAAGCGGTGGCAGGAGCGGGACCGGAGGCTGGGAGCGAGCTGCTGCCCATGGAGGAGGTCGGGGCGGTCGTGGAGGGGAAGGAGGCAGCTGCCGAGCAGTGGGAGGAGGCGGCGTAGGAGCCTTGATTGTTTTGCTTCTTTTTTAATGTTTTTCCACGTATCATGCGGGTCAGGGGGGTAGAGGTCGGGTTCTCTGTCAGGGTCGATTGGTCCAGGATCAAAAGGGTTGTCTTTGCCTGGCTCATTTGCTGTCGCAGCCTGCCAGCAGGTATCTTCCCGCCGATCAATATGCGCGGGAGGGTGCGTGAGCACCGGCAAAGCTTGTGTCTCACGACAGCCAATGCCAGCATCAGGCGGGAATAGATCTGGCTCAGTTTCTGGGTCTACTGGCCCCAGGTCGAGAGGGTCCGGAGTGTTGTTAGTTGGGACAGCGGGGGCTGATGGTGCCGATGCCTCCTGTGCTGCCCTGTCAAGTGCCTCATAGACTGAGCACCATATGGCCAGCAATTTGGGGGCCGCCGCATCATCCCTTGTGGCTGCATCCCAGAGGCAGACCCCAATCTTGTCCCATACTGCCTTCTGGTAAATATTAGTTGATGTCACCTCAGGGGCATGGGTTGAGACCCATATTAACAAGTCTTTCAGTCTGTCTTCATTCACAGTAACCCCCTTCTTCTCTAGGAATTTTACTAGCACTCTGAACACCGATTTCTGCTCTGGGGGTACTGAGTTTCCCATGTTCCCGTTCCCAGCCGCTTACCTCAGTCAGAGGTATCAGTTAATTGCTGCAGCCTTTTGGAGTTTGGCTGGACGTCCTCACCGGTCGCTGAGTCACGGCTCTCTGTCAAGTCCCTATTCGGGTGCCATTTCTGAGGATGGAAGGCACGGACCCAGAGGTAGAGTACAAGCTGGATGGCTTATTACAAGGATTACACGATATTTATACGCTTCCGAGCAATTAGCCAAGCACGTCTGTGTCTGCCTTGCGGTTACATTTATGACTTCGGGCAAAAGGTCTATCCGATTTTTCTCTTCAACATCCTCTATCCAGTTCCGACATCCTTATTCCTTGCCAGTTCCAACATCTTCCAAGTACCAGTCAGGGACGGCTCACTCCTAATTTCCTGCTGTAGTTTCTCCTTCCCATGGCCTCTGACAGTTTCGGGGCATTCCAACCCCCACACTTGCACTTTCTGGTGACTTGTATCAATGATACAATGCAGCGCTTCCCTCCCTCCCTGCACCAAAATGTAGAAAAGTTCCAACAACTCAGTTGAATTCCCAAATCCAAAAATTAGTCAGCTTTTATAAAGCAGTATCATTACAGTACTAGGGAAAGTCTTTTCCTGTTCAGTGGTTGTCATTTTTTGTAACCTTAAAATTCTTACGATGAAAAAAAGAAAATAATAGAGAGGGGGGAAGCGTTGGAATGATGTCTTATTGCTGTTTCTGTAGAAATGGTCTCTGTCACCCGGGGGGAGTATCTACATTCAAGCAAGTAACGTGATACACGTAAAGAAAGACCCAAATGTGGAAACTGGCAAATAGTTCATCTCTGCTTTTAAGATGGACCAGAGGAAGCATACCTGTATGCGCTGTGGCAAAGAGAGGCCTGAGTCTGCAGGGACAGTCTGTGTTCATTGTGCTGTCCCATCCATTAGTGTCTGTGTCAGAGCTCCCTGGGAATGGGTAATTCCTCCCATCTGCTCTGCAGTAATTCGATGGGCCAGTTCCTCTACAGTTGCCATGATCTTTAACCACCGGAACTTCCACGCAAACACTACTGCTGCACCAGGGATGGAGGGGATCTGCAGATCACGCCTTTCCCCATCAGCAGCAGTTTGCATCGTCTTAAGCTGTATGAAGTTTCCCATACTTTCCCCAGCTCTGTAAATTGTTGTGAGATGAGCCTTGGACCTTAGACACACTTAGTTTTGGATCTTACAGATGAGCCTAAGGTATCTGTGTTAGCCTTCCCATCAGGTATGCTTGGTCTCTCTTGAGAGATCCCTTAACCCGAATAAACCCAGAGAGCCGCGAGTGCTTCCTGAGAGGAGCGAACCGGCTCTGCGGTGAAGATAGCAGGCACCAAGCGGCTGGGGGTCGGGAGCACGGTCACCCCTCGGGGGGGGGGGGGGGGTGGGCGTCTGAGTCCGCGCACCCGCCCAGATCCGTCCTAGCCCAACCCACACCCCTGCCCGGGCAGGCTGGCCTCGCCTCTCCGCTGCCTGGGAGGCTGCGCGGGCCTGCGGCGGGGCAGCGTCTGGGCCGCGGGGGGCCGCAGCCCAGCCCGATGGTGGTGTCGCCCACCGCCGCCTCCCGCCGCGTCTGCCCCTCGCCAGAGGAAGGGGTGGGTGCCCGCCGCGCCGGCGGCAGGCCGGGCGTGTGGTAGTAGCTGGGGCCTTGGCCTGAAACAGGAGAAGGCGCTCAGCAGCACGGCACATTCAGTGTGTGTGCGTTTAAGCTCATTTTACTCACCGCTGAAACCGTCTGTGTGTGCTTTAAAATGCACCTTTGAGAAACAGTCCAGAGCTGTAACTCTTGCAGAAATGCAGACCATTACTTTCTCATCCGGCTGAGAAAGCCATACAAAACTAAAATCCTCAAAACTTGAATGAACACAGGTTTGGCTAACTTTCTGCTAACTCCTGAGATCCCTGCATTAGTCAAAATACCATGACTATTTGTTTGGGAGACCTGAGACCCGTTCCCAACAGGAGAAAATAACCCACGGCACAGCCTGAAATGGCTGTTAGATGGTCAGCTTCTCAGGCCATACGCTAAGATCCTTATTTCTGGACTAAGAATCATCTGATCCATGGACACAACTGGTCAAATCTTTTTTATGCCTCAAGACAAGAGGAGGAGTCAACACAAGGAGATGCTCCAGATGCTCCAGGCAGACAACTTCAGTGTTTTGGTGGTTTTTCAATAGCGAGAGCGGCCAGTGCTAAAAGTTAACATCCTAACAAAGTATGTAGAATTCTGCTCGCTGGAGCAGGCTCCGCAGTCCATGAGCAGCCTTCCCAAATGTCACTGTGCCGGCTTTACTTACCCCTAGCTGGGGGAGCTTCATGACTGGTTTTCTGACTTACTGAAGTGAAGCAGTGGAGAAAAATGGCTTGTGGGTCCTCCGAGTGCCGTGCATTTGGTCTTAGCTGTGCTGTTTGTAAAGGAGGCAAAGTTAAGGTGAGCAAGAAGGGCTGTCCTTCAGACAAACAGAGGGAAAGTGCAGAAGTATAGCTGGTTGGTTTTGGCAGTTGCTTCTGCAGAAGAGATGGGCTGAGAAAACTGCCTTTGCCACCGTTTCCAGACCAGCACAGCAGACACCGGATGTCTGTAGCTTTCCTTTTAGGGATGTTTCTGGTGTGAAGTTCTTGACAGCACTGAAAAAGATGGCATTGTCTTGGCAGACTAAGCAAGGCATTTTGAAACTCAGCTATGAGAGCATGAGGGGCATGACATCAGAGAGACAAATGGCAGAGGCAGCAAGAGCTGAAACTGGAGCCTTGGGAGGCAGAGGTGAGATGAGGTCCTGACTTTCATGGTCAGGACACAGAAATACTGGCTCCAGAGGAGAACTGAAGTTTAAGCCCGGCTAGCAAAGCAGGCTCTCTCCAGTCTACTTGCCCCACTTGTTCCCTCTGACAGCTCTCCCAGAAATGCAGCATCCAGTGAGTGTGGTAACTGCATTGCATTAGCTCCATCTGTGTAAGAAATACTTTAGGGATTGAAATCCATCATTTTCCCTTCCATCCTGGAGCACTTTAGCTTTTTCCGGGACTGACCCATGACATCAAAGGCTTTGCTTCAACACCCTGGCCCAGTGGTCTGCTCAGATTGTTGTCCTGGGCTGAGTTTTGTCACCCAGGGTAAAAGGATGACATCCAAGTTCAGAAATGGGAAAACGCCTTGGGTCAAACCCTGGGTTTTCCACAGTGGATCTACTGCTCAAAGCGACTGTTTTGTGATGCTCCAAAGAGACCATCCCACCTCTGCTGGGAGGATGTGGCCTGTGGTGGGAGTACTGACTCAGACCAAAATCTCAGTGTGGCTGGACTCTGTAGGGCCCCTTGCACTCCTAGGCAAGATAGCATTTAGCCAGCCAGATATCCTGAGCTTCCTTTCAGGCTGAGGCTCTGAAGAACTGGAGCCAGCCAGCAGGAAGGTCTGCTCACAGGGCCCTGGGGGAAATAGAAGTTGCCTAAATGTGGCTGTGGGTTTAGGGCGTAGCTGTGAATGCTGGTCACTGCCTGACAAAGGCTGATCATTATACAACTATCTATACCTTTTCTGTCCCTGGTAGCAATCGTTTACTTGATGACAAAAACAGAGCCCAAGAACAAGTCCGCCTCCCCATTTTAAGGTAGTTTTACCATTCTAAAGCAGCTTTTATCCCAGAAGGAACAGAAATACTGGCTTGAATCTGTACAGATCAACTGTGTTTAAGTCAGCAGGTGATAAGAACAGAGCTCAGTGGGCCAGATAAGATTAGTTGATTAGATCAGTGCCAAATCTGTGAATGTCAGCAGGTAGTATTTTTTATTATGCCATCTACCTAAATTGCAGCTGACAGCTGAGTGTGTCTTGGCAAGTAGTGTAGCCTGCAATTTACTGCAGAACTTAAAGTGGTAGAAACGCTGGGGGCATTAATGCAGACAATTCTGCTCTGCTAAAAATACCAAGGATTAGGGGAACTAATACCTTGTATGTTGATGCATTCATGTGGTGTCTGCTTTTCATTTTATTTCCTAGAGGGAGGGGGGTGGTTGTGCTTATTTCATTAAAGCTAAAATTAAAAAAAAAGAAAAAGAAAAGCTTTGGAAAAAAAGGAAGTGTCTTTCAGATTGTGGTTAAATAGTAAAAGGTGTCACCAGAGCTCAATGAAAAACAACAAACTACTTTCCCTTGGCTTCTCTGGATGTAGGTTTTGAGTGGGCTGCCTGATGTGACATCAGGCCCAGTGCTGCTGCAGTTACAGCTGATCGTGAGCAAACCCTCTGTCAGTGCAGGGGGAACAGGGTTTTGCTGATCACAGGTTGCTGGGACGTTGCCAGTGAACAAGCTCAGCGGTGGGTGGGACTCTCTCTTGCAAAGGCATCTGCTCCAAGGAGAGACTTTGTGTGTTCTCTCTGTTTTCTCACCTTCAGATTCAGCTCCTTGAACAAGCAGCTGCAAAAGCTTTTGAGTGGGAGGATGTCATGTTATGACCTCTTTTTGAAAGGATCTCTTCTCCTTACTGGTGTCTCTCTCTGGGATTTTCCTGTAATGTTCAGGGCACCGTACAAACTAGTATCGGAAAGGAAAGGATTGATGTTTGGTGGCAGCTTGGCACTTCCAAGATGGTCATCATATATATTCCTCAAAGTCTTTTGCCAGCACAGGTGAAAACATCCTCTCTTATTTTGTAGCCAAGGCAAACAGAAGCAGGAAAATGCTTGACTGCAAAACTCAGCCTGAATCCCTTGTTAGGCTAGGAACAGACCCTGCAGCTATCCTGATGCCTTGGGCCTTGCAGCTCCATGCCTTGTGGTCCCAGGGGAGCTGAGTGCCTGGGCCCACATTTGACCTACTGTGTGCTGTTGGAGCTGGGGATCAGCCTTGGCTCCTCCACTCTGGAAGAGTCATTCCATACTTTCTGCGATCTGGCGGAGACTCCTTGCAAAGTGCAGACGAAAGCTTCTGTCACTCCTGGGCATGCTGGGTTTGTTTGAACTTTTCCCTCTCTAAGGCTGCCTGCTCTGCTAGACCTGCACCCCTCTGTGCCCACATGCATGGCAGGGCCTCCTCTCCTGCAGGAGGACTGCTTCCCTTTCATCTGCACCACTTCATCCCTCGCAGATGTGTAACAAATACAGCCTTCCTTTGCTCAGGGAGGAGTCCTGCCTGCCCACTCCTGAGTAGAAATGCCTCCACCCTTCACTCTGAACTTTGAAACCTGTGTGTTTACCCTACTTTTGAGCCCCATTTATAGAATCATAGGCTGATTTGTGTTGTAAGGGACC
This sequence comes from Psittacula echo, assembly GCF_963264785.1. Taxonomy (NCBI): domain Eukaryota; kingdom Metazoa; phylum Chordata; class Aves; order Psittaciformes; family Psittacidae; genus Psittacula; species Psittacula echo. Next base: position 25,215,005 of record NC_137740.1, on the reverse strand, counting down.
TTAAAGATCCATCTAGTTGCAACCCCCTTGGCACGGGCAGGGACACCTTCCACTACATCACGTTGCTCAAAGCCCTGTCCACCCTGGCCTTAAACACTTCCAGGGATGTGGCAGCCCCAGCTTCTCTGGGCAACCTATGGCAGTATCTCACCACCCTCATAAGTGAAGAACTTGTTCCTGATGTCTAAATCTCTTTTCTTTCATGTTAACGCTATTCCCCCTTGTCTTGTCACATTCCGCCCCCCCATCCCTTCTTTGGAGGCCATTGCTGAGCCCTGGGTCTCCCTGAGCTCTCCCTGAGCAGGGAGGGAGGCCCCATGTCCTAGGATTGCTGCTGCATCTGGTTCATCATAGCTGCAGGTGGAAGCCCATTGCACCACTCGAGGCTGGCTTACTCAGAGGCTGAAAACCTGTTGCTGCTTTTGGCTCTGGTTTTATGAAGGGATTGTCAGGTGAGGTGCCAGGTCTGAGCAGTGCAGGTGGGGTTTTGGGGATGGGGGTTCCTGTGGTACTCCCCAGGTACCCGCAGGAGTCCTGCTGTATGTGTCTGTGTATCAGACGCTGCTTCTGCTAAAGGGCATTTATGCCTCTGCTGTATGATTGTTTCTGTAGTGTGAAGGCAAAGGCTGAAAAAGACCCTTTATCTGTTCTAAGAGGAGGGTTTCCAGTCTCTCCTAGAAGAAAACTGATTGCAGGGTAAAAATACCTGCTGTTAGGGAGCAAGTAAAAATTGATCTCATAGGAGAGGTCACTTGCTGCTGGCCGAATAAGACGGAAAATAGCACTGTGGTGTTTTTCGATTGATTGCTTCCGAAGCAGACCTTCTTGGGACTGAGGTCCTGGCATAAGCTGGATTGTGGTGACATAGCAACAAAGCAGTGGAATCTGCTGGTAAAGGTCTGAGTCTAATTTCATTTTTTGTGTGATCCCCAGGAATACAGATGTTCATCTGCAACCGTGAACACTATGGTTTCCTTCCCATGCCCCTGAAATCACAGCAGACACTGCAGGAAGAAACGGAGAACTTTGTGCACATGCTAATCGAGGCTATGAGTAAGTTGCTGTGCCCTGCCATGATGGACACCCCACACGCCAGCCCTCACTCCCAGTACCCCCAGTTAATGTTTGTGGAGCTCTCTTGCCAGCAGCCCAGCTTTCTTCCCCTTGGGAGCCTGCATCCTGATCTGATTGTCCTCATGCGGTTTTGATATGCGGTTTCCCATTTTCTCCCCAGGGATGTAATCAGTTCACAGTCAGGTCAGCCCCATTCGCAAAATCCCTCAACTTCCCCAGATCAAAAGCAAAGATGCATCTTTAATGTGGAGCAGATGCTGCAGAACCCGTTGTTTTGTCATGATGTCTGTCTCTGGCATGTGGCTGCTGGCTTCTGCTTTGCACCATGGATGCTTTCTGCTGTACCCGCTCCTGGCCTGACTTTGCGCGCGTCCCAGCTCCTTGGGGCTTTCGGCCCAGTGATGAAAACACGTGGCGATACCTTGTATCGATGCAACATGTACGTGAAGGTGATGCTTGGGATCTCTCCTCTCTTTCGGTCGATCGTCCTCCCATTGAACCTTCTCAGTATGTCTCTGTTCCTCCAAAGCACCCCGACAAGATGGGATTTGATGAAGTAAGGAACTTAACTTTACTGTTACCGTCTTCCCATTTCATCACCTAGAGGACCTGGGTTCTCCCTGCTGCTGAGCTTCTAGCTATTTCCCTAAAAGTATATTGTCTTTTCACATTGTTAGTTCTTTCCTGATCGCTCCTCTTTTGGTCTTAAATCTTTTGCAAGGAGAAAACAGCCATTTTTTATTTGGGGAGAAATGCTGAGCTCAGGGGAGCAGAACGGAAAGGGCTCAGGACATGCTCTTTCCCTGTGGTGTTTGCTCTAGAGACACAAGGCCAGTCAGGTCTGTGGGCACTTAGTACCTGCTATGAGAACCACGTTTAGAAGTGTAGACTTGTGTGCAAGGGCAGTGCCCAGCAAACCTTTGGGCTTCCTGTCTTGAAGGTATGGATGTTTGAATCGAGCCAGGAGGAGATGGAGAAGTTGGCCTGAAGTGCAAGTTATTTCCCCAGTTCTTGTGTGTTTCCTCTACATCCGGGCTGCCACACACAGCCTGGGCCATTCCTTTCTGACAAGCCCTCTTGCTTCCTCCTCCGATGTCGTTTTACGAGTGGCAAGTCTGACCTGCTTGAAGCACGATGGTCATCCCAGAGGTGTTGGTGAGATGCTTGGTGTAGCCTTCAGAAGCAGGACTTCCGTGAACTGATAAGCATCCAGCATGTTGTCAGGTGTCAACGTGGATATGAGTCTGATGTTACTAAGTTGGTCCATCGCATCATGCTTCCCTTGGGATTGGGGCCTGGGTCCTGGCAGTTGACATTTTGCAGTGTAGCTGTTTCCCCAAGCTGTTTGAAGGCTGGCAGTTGCTGGAGCTGTGGTGAGAAGGGTGCACGAGAGGAGCAGGGCCTCAGCTTGGCGCAGCACATGGTAACGTGCGTGTGCATCTGAGTCTGTCAGAACAGGAGGGATGAGCCAGCATGGGTGGGTGAGCTCCTTTGGCCTGGAGTCATTTCTCCAATCCAGTACTGTGGCTGCCTCTCCATGTGAAGGCTCCTTGCTGTGTTCATATATATTGCTCATATACGTATCTCTTCCACCCTCATGCGCTTTTTCTTCTGTAATAGACCCAGCTCTGTGTCTGATAGAGAGGCCTCTCCCTTATCCCAGCCATGGGAGTTGATTTACCTGTGTCAGCCTGAGCTCTGGTTTTACCAGCCCTTCCTCTTGTGACCTTTTGTTAAGCCACTGAAGCAGTTTCTCCGTGAACATCTTGGCTGAACCCCCCCTGGTGCTTCCCACAGTGCTCCCTGCTTTGTGCTGGGGGCTGGAGAGGGAAGGCACTTGACACTGTAGGGGGTGAGTGTGCCATCCCCACTCCCAGAGCTGCTCACCCTGCTCGAGTGCCTGCGGGCTGGGGATGTGGTCTGTGGTGCAGGCTGCCAGCTGCCCTTTGGTCTCTTCCCTGGGGAGGAGGTGGGGAGCACTGCTGTACTGGCCATGCAGGAAATGATTAAGAGGAAAACGCAAAAAGGGCTTTTTAAAGCTTAATGTAGCTCATTCAAAGAATAAAAGGCAAAAAAGGTCTCTGCATCACTTGCACAGCCTTCTGTATTGGTGCCACCGGGCTATCTGGGCCTTAAAGTACGTCCTGCAGATGTGGTGGGGGCAGGCGCCCAAGGCTGGATGCAGCTGGCACTGACCAACAGGTAAAGCTGCCGTTTGGACACATCTGCCCCATCGCCTCGTGTCGGCTGGAGCTGCCCAATGCCCTGTGTGGTGTATGATGTGTATGATGTTACGGACTCCATGGAGGTACGGAATGGTTTAGTTAACAAAGTCGCTTGATTATATACTTTAAGCTTACCAAGGGTGTTATGACAAATAACCACTAAAACCCCACCGCACAAATATTCCTCTACGGGTTATTCAATCACCATTTTTCGCAACCATTTCCTCGTTACTGTTTCTAGCTGATATGTGCTTTAGATGTAGCAATCTATGTTATTGCTTAAGCAATCATCGCTCTTACGGACTGTGTTTCTTTTTACGACTACATAGCGGTTAAGCACAAGATATCTTCTGCTCCCAGAACTTCCTATTTGAAACAGTCTTTGAGGAGCAAACAGTATTTTTCTCCTTGGTCTGCTTACGCCACCACTTTCTGGTTAGCCTCGCGTATGCAGCTGCATTGTGTTCTTAAAATGGTCCTCGACAGCCCTGTTCTCAGAAAATGATGCTATCACAGAGCTGGTTTGGATGCTCGGGGAGGCTGAGTTTAGTTAACTTTGATTTCCTGAAGTAGAGCAGTAGCAGTTTATTAAAAGCATCTTGACACCAGCACTGGGGTAGGTTGGTTGGTTTGGGGTTTCTTTGTGTGCATGGTTTTTTTTCCCTTCTAGTTGACTCCGGGAGTGAGTGATACAAGGGGCATGGTGGCGGTTTCAGGGGAGGAAAGACACAACTAAAGAATACCTGAATTAAATGAATATGTCTGTTTCAGAGCAGATATGGCCTCCATCTAGCCGCTTGTTCTTTTACCTATATGCATACCTGTGTGCACGTATAGACAGAGTTTTCATATGCAATACCTGGTGGCTGGCCAGTGGTTCCACCTGCTGTTTTTCCCTGTCTGTGTTTTTAGTTGCTTGGCTGGTGTTGCCCAGGCTTTGCCCTACTCGGAATTAACTGTGTTTTGGAAAAGTAGGAGCCAGCTAAAACGCTTGTGTATTTGTCCGTTATTTTTCCACTTTCCATGGTTGGGGTTTTGGGGGGTTTGCTTTTTTGGTTGGTTGGTTGGTTGGTTTGTTGTTGTTTTTAAGTCACATAATGGGCTTCAGAACTGAGGGCAAGGAGGAGCTCGGGCTTGAACCAGCCTCCAGGTTCTGGTGGAGATGCTGTTTGCTGCGCGCAGGGCAGGGACTGCGGCGGCCTGGGGTATGGTGCAGCACAGGCACGGAAGGGGTGTCCTCTCTGAGCCTCCTGCAGGTTTAGCGCTCGCAGCCCAAATGTGAAGGTGTCTTGTGCTGTGTATAGTCATGCACTTGCTCAGACACCTTGAAAATGAGTTTCCGTTAGCAGAACTTAATAAGGGGAAAGTAAGAATTTGCCAGGCTGCTTCATGATGCACAGAGGGCTCCTTTTCCTCCTTCCCCCCTCCTTTTGGTATGGGTTTTTTGCTCTGCTGTGGAGCATGAGAGCTGAAACCCAGGAGCCCCCAGCTGATGGGAATAAACACCCAGCAAGTGCCTACCCCAGTGAGTCTGGTAACAGAGCAGTGGAAGCTAGCAACAGGTTTCACAGAGTCTAAGTAGCAAGCCAGCTGACAAAGCAGCTTGTTCCCAAGAAAGGTTATGGTGACAGGCCCCAAAAATGAATATCTGCAATAAGAGTGCTTGTAATCTGATAACTCTGTCTTCGCCCTTGTTTAGAAAAGTACAAGTGGTGGTGTACTCTCAATATGGCAATATGAAATTCCTAGCTCACAGGTAGATTGTATTTATCCTGAAGGAAATTGATTAAGGTGGTGGTGGTTTGTTTTGTATCCCTAGGAAAAAAGCAAGAGGCAGCTTAAATTCAGTGTAATCGTTCTTCTTGACTTTGCTGTTGTAACATGAAAGGCAGCTGACAGTCGTCAAGAAAGCCCGTCAGGGGCTTGGTGTGACTTTGGCAGTTTCAGGAGTCTCCCCTAGTGCTGAAGTGACTTGAGAATGGCAGGTCATGTGTGTGAGAGGTCTGAGGGGAAGAGGGACTGTGCTAAGAGGTAGAATAAGCGGCTGTGCTGTGTAAACTCCAACCCTTAGTATTGTGTGCAGGGGAGGGGAAAAAACCCCAACAAAGTAATGGCTGTGAGGCCAAGAGGGGAAAATGCCATGATGGGGTCAATGGGGAAAAGATGCAAACACTCAAAACCATTTTATATTTATTAACTTGCTGTAGAAATCATTCACTGCACCAAAAGAGAATAATTTAATGAAGAAGCAGTTGTAAAATTTGCATATAATCTCAGATGCCCAGTTAGCTGCAGCAGAAATCATTAAACTGCAAGCTCAAAAAAGAGCACAAAATATTCCAGAGCAGTAGCAGGTTGGTGCGCACGGCTGATGCACTGGGATGGTTTTTGCTTTCCTGACGTTTACCTTTAGCTCTCAACAAGCTCATTGCACTCTTGCAGCGTGCGACTGGACTACACAGAGCTCATGATAAGCTGCTGTGACTCGATGGGAAATGCAGGTGAGACTGGTTTACTTGGACAACCCTTTCTAGCCCCACTGTTGCTGAAACACAGAAGCCACCCTCATAAAAAACTGTAGGAATTTAAAGAAGATGCACGCCAGTAATGCTGGCGGTGTTAGAACCAGTCCACACCTTGTTACTGGGTGTGATGTTGAAAAGGAAAGCAATGCAGAAGGAAGGTCATAGCTGAAGGGTTACACCAGAATGGCATTCAGCTGAAATGTGGCATTTCAAGTTCTCCAGGGAGCAGGGAAGATGAGCTGTGGGAGCTGGAAGGAGTTCCAACAGAGTGACGGAGGTGGTGTGAGGTGTTAAACAAAACCCAAAACCAACACCAAACGAACAAAACCCCCCAACTTGACATGCAGTAAGAAAGTCTAAGGTAAGAACATAGACTAACTCGAGGCCAGTGGAAACCAGGGGAAAAATGTTGAATACTCATGTATAAAGATTGCAGGAAAGCAATTAAAACCATCTTTTTCATATGTAATATAATGGAAAGTGTAAACTCTGGAATCACACTATCTTTAGCATCTCAAAAAACCCCTGAATTGGTATTCTTGGACTATTTGGAGTAGGAGGTACATGTTGTAAATACAAGTGGTAAATCTTATCCTAGTGTAAACATATACTAACATATACTGTACTAATAATATGAATAAACTATACTAATTGAAGTGTAAAACCATGTGTACCCTCTCATAGAATCGTAAAATACATCACTAATACTAATGTAAATCGAAGACTTTTCAATAAGGGCTCCTTACGATCTATGTCTTGCCTATGGCTTTGAAAAATACAACCACTTTAACTATCCTATCCTGTCCTGTCCTACCCTATCATACCCTATTCTATTGTCCTGGGTTCAGCAGCAGCAGTCAGTTTTTCTTCTTCTTAGTAGCTGGTGCAGCGCTGTGGTTTTGACTTTTGGCCTGGGAAAAATATTGATAAAGCTGATGTTTTCAGTTACTGGTCAGAATGTTTATCCTGACCAAGGACTTTGTGAGTCTCATGCTCTGCCAGGGGGGAGGAGAAGCCGGGAGGAAGCAGAGACAGGACACCTGACCCAAACTAGCCAAAGAGGTATTCCATACCACAGCACGTCATGCCCAGGATGTAGAATTGAGAGTTCGGGGAAGGGCTAGAATGCGGCGGGGTGGGGGTGAGGTACCGGTTGGTGAGCGGTTGTATTCTCTTCCTTGTTATTTCCTTTATCATTATTACTATTAGTGGTAGCAGTAGTGATTTGTGTTATACCTTAGTTATTAAACTGTTCTTATCTCAACCCGTGGGAGTTGCATTCTTTTGATTCTCCTCCCTGTCCCTCCAGAAGCGGAGGGAAGAAAGGTGGTGGGGGGGTAGTGGACTGCATGGTTCCGATTTACGGCCTGGGCTTAAACCACGACATCTATCTACGATACTTTTCAAGTGCAATATTGATTGAGGACTCTTTTTATTTGACATGGTCACGGCTGGTCATCAACAGAGCTCTGCAGGAAAAGGGGAAAGAAAGAAATCAAGCTTCAGTTTCCGTAGCAAGACAATTAACTATTTGATTAAATAGCTCTCCAAACTTCCCATTTACAAACATAACTTTCTTTCTCCCTTCTGCCTTGTTCTGTTTTGCTTTGGTTACAGATACATTGCACGCATGCCTTTTCTGGCCCTGCTACAGTATGCTGAAACATCTCTGTTTATTAAGAAATCTCTGTTGACTATGAAGATTTTATTCCCTTTAGTTTTGATTCTAGGCTCTTTTTCAATAGTCCTTTGAAAAAGAAATTTCTTTTCTCCTCCCCTAGAAGTCTGTAACACTCTGGTGTCCTTTAAGCCAAGCACTCCCCAGAGGACTCTGGCCTTAATAATTACGTCGCACTGTCTATTAGTTAGGGTACTGGGAATGCTTCCCACTCTCCCTGGGGCCTCCTGTACCTCTGAGCAGAGTTTTGCCACCTAGCTCTGTATTTGTGTCTAAAGTAGTTCAAAGCCTAAGGACTGTGTCCCTCCCCCCCACTGAGTTATAGTCAGATGGCGTATCTTGACTCACTCACATCATGCATGCATAGTTTCCTGAAAGACTAAATGAGCTTTCAGTTACTTACCCCTAGCGATGCTATTTCTTTGACAGGAGCCTCCTGAATCTGGGCTCTTTCCAAGGTGGCATCGGAAAGAGCGCCCTCTTCATCCTCGTCGTCAAGTGAGCTCTGCAGGAAAAGGGGAAAGAAAGAAATCAAGCTTCAGTTTCCGTAACAAGACAATTAACTATTTGACTAAATAGCTCTCCAAACTTCCCATTTACAAACATAACTTTCTTTCTCCCTTCTGCCTTGTTCTGTTTTGCTTTGGTTACAGATACATTGCACGCATGCCTTTTCTGGCCCTGCTACAGTATGCTGAAACATCTCTGTTTATTAAGAAATCTCTGTTGACTATGAAGATTTTCTTCCCTTTAGTTTTGATTCTAGGCTCTTTTTCAATAGTCCTTTGAAAAAGAAATTTCTTTTCTCCTCCCCAGAAGTCTGTAACACTCTGGTGTCCTTTAAGCCAAGGACTCCCCAGAGGACTCTGGCCTTAACAATTACGTCGCACTGTGTATTAGTTAAGGTACTGGGAATACTTCCCACTCTCCCTGGGGCCTCCTGTACCTCTGAGCAGAGTTTTGCCACCTAGCTCTGTATTTGTGTCTAAAGTAGTTCAAAGCCTAAGGACTGTGTCCCTCCCCCCCACTGAGTTATAGTCAGATGGCGTATCTTGACTCACTCACATCATGCATGCATAGTTTCCTGAAAGACTAAATGAGCTTTCAGTTACTTACCCCTAGCGATGCTATTTCTTTGACAGGAGCCTCCTGAATCTGGGCTCTTTCCAAGGTGGCATCGGAAAGAGCGCCCTCTTCATCCTCGTCCTCAAGTGAGCTCTGCAGGAAAAGGGGAAAGAAAGAAATCAAGCTTCAGTTTCCGTAGCAAGACAATTAACTATTTGACTAAATAGCTCTCCAAACTTCCCATTTACAAACATAACTTTCTTTCTCCCTTCTGCCTTGTTCTGTTTTGCTTTGGTTACAGATACATTGCACGCATGCCTTTTCTGGCCCTGCTACAGTATGCTGAAACATCTCTGTTTATTAAGAAATCTCTGTTGACTATGAAGATTTTATTCCCTTTAGTTTTGATTCTAGGCTCTTTTTCAATAGTCCTTTGAAAAAGAAATTTCTTTTCTCCTCCCCTAGAAGTCTGTAACACTCTGGTGTCCTTTAAGCCAAGGACTCCCCAGAGGACTCTGGCCTTAACAATTACGTCGCACTGTGTATTAGTTAAGGTACTGGGAATACTTCCCACTCTCCCTGGGGCCTCCTGTACCTCTGAGCAGAGTTTTGCCACCTACCTCTGTATTTGTGTCTAAAGTAGTTCAAAGCCTAAGGACTGTGTCCCTCCCCCCCACTGAGTTATAGTCAGATGGCGTATCTTGACTCACTCACATCATGCATGCATAGTTTCCTGAAAGACTAAATGAGCTTTCAGTTACTTACCCCTAGCGATGCTATTTCTTTGACAGGAGCCTCCTGAATCTGGGCTCTTTCCAAGGTGGCATCGGAAAGAGCGCCCTCTTCATCCTCGTCCTCAAGTGAGCTCTGCAGGAAAAGGGGAAAGAAAGAAATCAAGCTTCAGTTTCCGTAGCAAGACAATTAACTATTTGACTAAATAGCTCTCCAAACTTCCCATTTACAAACATAACTTTCTTTCTCCCTTCTGCCTTGTTCTGTTTTGCTTTGGTTACAGATACATTGCACGCATGCCTTTTCTGGCCCTGCTACAGTATGCTGAAACATCTCTGTTTATTAAGAAATCTCTGTTGACTATGAAGATTTTCTTCCCTTTAGTTTTGATTCTAGGCTCTTTTTCAGTAGTCCTTTGAAAAAGAAATTTCTTTTCTCCTCCCCTAGAAGTCTGTAACACTCTGGTGTCCTTTAAGCCAAGCACTCCCCAGAGGACTCTGGCCTTAACAATTACGTCGCACTGTGTATTAGTTAAGGTACTGGGAATACTTCCCACTCTCCCTGGGGCCTCCTGTACCTCTGAGCAGAGTTTTGCCACCTACCTCTGTATTTGTGTCTAAAGTAGTTCAAAGCCTAAGGACTGTGTCCCTCCTCCCCACTGAGTTATAGTCAGATGGCGTTTCTTGACGCACTCACATCATGCATGCATAGTTTCCTGAAAGACTAAATGAGCTTTCAGTTACTTACCCCTAGGGATGCTATTTCTTTGACAGGAGCCTCCTGAATCTGGGCTCTTTCCAAGGTGGCATCGGAAAGAGCGCCCTCTTCATCCTCATCCTCAAGTGAGCTCTGCAGGAAAAGGGGAAAGAAAGAAATCAAGCTTCAGTTTCCGTAGCAAGACAATTAGCTATTTGATTAAATAGCTCTCCAAACTTCCCATTTACAAACATAACTTTCTTTTTCCCTTCTGCCTTGTTCTGTTTTGCTTTGGTTACAGATACATTGCACGCATGCCTTTTCTGGCCCTGCTACAGTATGCTGAAACATCTCTGTTTATTAAGAAATCTTTGTTGACTATGAAGATTTTCTTCCCTTTAGTTTTGATTCTAGGCTCTTTTTCAATAGTCCTTTGAAAAAGAAATTTCTTTTCTCCTCCCCTAGAAGTCTGTAACACTCTGGTGTCCTTTAAGCCAAGCACTCCCCAGAGGACTCTGGCCTTAATAATTACGTCGCACTGTCTATTAGTTAGGGTACTGGGAATACTTCCCACTCTACCTGGGGCCTCCTGTACCTCTGAGCAGAGTTTTGCCACCTAGCTCTGTATTTGTGTCTAAAGTAGTTCAAAGCCTAAGGACTGTGTCCCTCCCCCCCACTGAGTTATAGTCAGATGGCGTATCTTGACTCATTCACATCATGCATGCATAGTTTCCTGAAAGACTAAATGAGCTTTCAATTACTTACCCCTAGGGATGCTATTTCTTTGACAGGAGCCTCCTGAATCTGGGCTCTTTCCAAGGTGGCATCGGAAAGAGCGCCCTCTTCATCCTCATCCTCAAGTGAGCTCTGCAGGAAAAGGGGAAAGAAAGAAATCAAGCTTCAGTTTCCGTAGCAAGACAATTAGCTATTTGATTAAATAGCTCTCCAAACTTCCCATTTACAAACATAACTTTCTTTTTCCCTTCTGCCTTGTTCTGTTTTGCTTTGGTTACAGATACATTGCACGCATGCCTTTTCTGGCCCTGCTACAGTATGCTGAAACATCTCTGTTTATTAAGAAATCTCTGTTGACTATGAAGATTTTCTTCCCTTTAGTTTTGATTCTAGGCTCTTTTTCAATAGTCCTTTGAAAAAGAAATTTCTTTTCTCCTCCCCTAGAAGTCTGTAACACTCTGGTGTCCTTTAAGCCAAGCACTCCCCAGAGGACTCTGGCCTTAATAATTACGTCGCACTGTCTATTAGTTAGGGTACTGGGAATACTTCCCACTCTACCTGGGGCCTCCTGTACCTCTGAGCAGAGTTTTGCCACCTAGCTCTGTATTTGTGTCTAAAGCAGTTCAAAGCCTAAGGACTGTGTCCCTCCCCACCACTGAGTTATAGTCAGATGGCGTATCTTGACTCATTCACATCATGCACACATAGTTTCCTGAAAGGCGAAATGAACTTTCAATTGAAATGCTGTTCCTACAACCAATGCTAAGAATCACATTTTCAGTAGCATTATGTGTGTTGGAGGTCACGATTAAAATGTCCAAAAGTAACTCCATCGCTTAGATTTAAAACATGACGAAAATCTGCATAAAGCAATCTTCTGAAGTGAGAATCCCAAAACAAAGTCTGGCATTTCTGAACACTGTGCAAAACCACAACACTCTTAACCTCCAAGAGGTCATTAAAGTAAGAGGGATAAATTAATTATGAATCCTTGTATTACTATCATAGTTGATCTTATTTGTTCCTTGGGCTGTTGCTTTCTCTTCCAAATGACCCATATTAAACTTGCCAACTCTGTCCCCGTTGATTGTGGGAGGTACTTCAAAAGACTCAGAAATTCCTAGACATCATGTCAAGCAGCCTGGTGAATGCCAGTCATATAGGACAGGTCTTCTGGATGCTGAAGACTGTTGAACACCATGGACAGATTTCTCAGCCAGATCTAAACCAAATTCTTGCACACTGGCATGGGCAGACGGGCACTCTGTGAGATTCTCTGCTCCCAGATCATAATGCTGTTCAGCCAAGCCAACAAAGGCTTCCCACTAGCGTAACAGAACATAGGTTTCAGTTCAGCTCAGAGCAAAGACATGAAAAGCAATCTCATTTTCCGGTTGCCTTGAGCTACTGACTTTGGTTTCAGCACTGCTGCATTGCTCCATGTCGTGGAACTTCACAGGAAAGGGATATGAGAAAAATCTTGGGGCACTTAAGCAATAGTTTAAAATGCCAACCTGGATACTACATCAAAACAAGTTCTTGCCTTTGATCCCAGAGAAATTAGATAAACCGAACTAAATGCTAGTGAAAGTTATAGCCACTTCCTGAAGATCTGGCTCAAACTGCCTCAGCGGCCCCGATTCCAAAGAAGTGAGCACATTTTGTATCAGCTGAGGACTTGGCCTGGCAAAGGTGAAGGCGATCCTTTTTACGCATCAAGAAAAGAGGAGGAGTCAACAGAAGGAGAGAGGTCTTTCAGATGATCCAGGCAGACAACTTCAGTTGTCGGCAGTCCATGAGCAGCCTTCCAAAACGCCACTGTGCCGGCTTTCCTTACCCCTAGTGATGCTATTTCTTTGGCAGGAGCCTCCTGAATCTGGGCTCTTTCCAAGGTGGCATCGGAAAGAGCGCCCTCTTCATCCTCATCCTCAAGTGAGCTCTGCAGGAAAAGGGGAAAGAAAGAAATCAAGCTTCAGTTTCCGTAGCAAGACAATTAACTATTTGATTAAATAGCTCTCCAAACTTCCCATTTACAAACATAACTTTCTTTCTCCCTTCTGCCTTGTTCTGTTTTGCTTTGGTTACAGATACATTGCACGCATGCCTTTTCTGGCCCTGCTACAGTATGCTGAAACACCTCTGCTTATAAAGAAATCTCTGTTGACTATGAAGATTTTATTCCCTTTAGTTTTGATTCTAGGCTCTTTTTCAATAGTCCTTTGAAAAAGAAATTTCTTTTCTCCTCCCCTAGAAGTCTGTAACACTCTGGTGTCCTTTAAGCCAAGCACTCCCCAGAGGACTCTGGCCTTAATAATTACGTCGCACTGTCTATTAGTTAGGGTACTGGGAATACTTCCCACTCTACCTGGGGCCTCCTGTACCTCTGAGCAGAGTTTTGCCACCTAGCTCTGTATTTGTGTCTAAAGTAGTTCAAAGCCTAAGGACTGTGTCCCTCCCCCCCACTGAGTTATAGTCAGATGGCGTATCTTGACTCATTCACATCATGCATGCATAGTTTCCTGAAAGACTAAATGAGCTTTCAGTTACTTACCCCTAGGGATGCTATTTCTTTGACAGGAGCCTCCTGAATCTGGGCTCTTTCCAAGGTGGCATCGGAAAGAGCGCCCTCTTCATCCTCGTCCTCAAGTGAGCTCTGCAGGAAAAGGGGAAAGAAGGAAATCAAGTTTCAGTTTCCGTAGCAAGACAATTAACTATTTGATTAAATAGCTCTCCAAACTTCCCAATTTCAAACATAACTTTCTTTTTCCCTTCTGCCTTGTTCTGTTTTGCTTTGGTTACAGATACATTGCACGCATGCCTTTTCTGGCCCTGCTACAGTATGCTGAAACATCTCTGTTTATTAAGAAATCTCTGTTGACTATGAAGATTTTCTTCCCTTTAGTTTTGATTCTAGGCTCTTTTTCAATAGTCCTTTGAAAAAGAAATTTCTTTTCTCCTCCCCTAGAAGTCTGTAACACTCTGGTGTCCTTTAAGCCAAGCACTCCCCAGAGGACTCTGGCCTTAATAATTACGTCGCACTGTCTATTAGTTAGGGTACTGGGAATACTTCCCACTCTACCTGGGGCCTCCTGTACCTCTGAGCAGAGTTTTGCCACCTAGCTCTGTATTTGTGTCTAAAGTAGTTCAAAGCCTAAGGACTGTGTCCCTCCTCCCCACTGAGTTATAGTCAGATGGCGTTTCTTGACGCACTCACATCATGCATGCATAGTTTCCTGAAAGACTAAATGAGCTTTCAGTTACTTACCCCTAGGGATGCTATTTCTTTGACAGGAGCCTCCTGAATCTGGGCTCTTTCCAAGGTGGCATCGGAAAGAGCGCCCTCTTCATCCTCCTCCTCAAGTGAGCTCTGCAGGAAAAGGGGAAAGAAAGAAATCAAGCTTCAGCTTCCGTAGCAAGACAATTAACTATTTGACTAAATAGCTCTCCAAACTTCCCATTTACAAACATAACTTTCTTTCTCCCTTCTGCCTTGTTCTGTTTTGCTTTGGTTACAGATACATTGCACGCATGCCTTTTCTGGCCCTGCTACAGTATGCTGAAACATCTCTGTTTATTAAGAAATCTCTGTTGACTATGAAGATTTTATTCCCTTTAGTTTTGATTCTAGGCTCTTTTTCAATAGTCCTTTGAAAAAGAAATTTCTTTTCTCCTCCCCTAGAAGTCTGTAACACTCTGGTGTCCTTTAAGCCAAGGACTCCCCAGAGGACTCTGGCCTTAACAATTACGTCGCACTGTGTATTAGTTAAGGTACTGGGAATACTTCCCACTCTCCCTGGGGCCTCCTGTACCTCTGAGCAGAGTTTTGCCACCTAGCTCTGTATTTGTGTCTAAAGTAGTTCAAAGCCTAAGGACTGTGTCCCTCCCCCCCACTGAGTTATAGTCAGATGGCGTATCTTGACTCATTCACATCATGCATGCATAGTTTCCTGAAAGACTAAATGAGCTTTCAATTACTTACCCCTAGCGATGCTATTTCTTTGACAGGAGCCTCCTGAATCTGGGCTCTTTCCAAGGTGGCATCGGAAAGAGCGCCCTCTTCATCCTCATCCTCAAGTGAGCTCTGCAGGAAAAGGGGAAAGAAAGAAATCAAGCTTCAGTTTCCGTAGCAAGACAATTAGCTATTTGATTAAATAGCTCTCCAAACTTCCCATTTACAAACATAACTTTCTTTTTCCCTTCTGCCTTGTTCTGTTTTGCTTTGGTTACAGATACATTGCACGCATGCCTTTTCTGGCCCTGCTACAGTATGCTGAAACATCTCTGTTTATTAAGAAATCTCTGTTGACTATGAAGATTTTATTCCCTTTAGTTTTGATTCTAGGCTCTTTTTCAATAGTCCTTTGAAAAAGAAATTTCTTTTCTCCTCCCCTAGAAGTCTGTAACACTCTGGTGTCCTTTAAGCCAAGCACTCCCCAGAGGACTCTGGCCTTAATAATTACGTCGCACTGTCTATTAGTTAGGGTACTGGGAATACTTCCCACTCTACCTGGGGCCTCCTGTACCTCTGAGCAGAGTTTTGCCACCTAGCTCTGTATTTGTGTCTAAAGTAGTTCAAAGCCTAAGGACTGTGCCCCTCCCCCCCACTGAGTTATAGTCAGATGGCGTATCTTGACTCATTCACATCATGCATACATAGTTTCCTGACAGACGAAATGAACTTTCAATTGAAATGCTGTTCCTACAACCAATGCTAAGAATCACATTTTCAGTAGCATTATGTGTGTTGGAGGTCACGATTAAAATGTCCAAAAGTAACTCCATCGCTTAGATTTAAAACATGACGAAAATCTGCATAAAGCAATCTTCTGAAGTGAGAATCCCAAAACAAAGTCTGGCATTTCTGAACACTGTGCAAAACCACAACACTCTTAACCTCCAAGAGGTCATTAAAGTAAGAGGGATAAATTAATTATGAATCCTTGTATTACTATCATAGTTGATCTTATTTGTTCCTTGGGCTGTTGCTTTCTCTTCCAAATGACCCATATTAAACTTGCCAACTCTGTCCCCGTTGATTGTGGGAGGTACTTCAAAAGACTCAGAAATTCCTAGACATCATGTCAAGCAGCCTGGTGAATGCCAGTCATATAGGACAGGTCTTCTGGATGCTGAAGACTGTTGAACACCATGGACAGATTTCTCAGCCAGATCTAAACCAAATTCTTGCACACTGGCATGGGCAGACGGGCACTCTGTGAGATTCTCTGCTCCCAGATCACAATGCTGTTCAGCCAAGCCAACAAAGGCTTCCCACTAGCGTAACAGAACATAGGTTTCAGTTCAGCTCAGAGCAAAGACATGAAAAGCAATCTCATTTTCCGGTTGCCTTGAGCTACTGACTTTGGTTTCAGCACTGCTGCATTGCTCCATGTCGTGGAACTTCACAGGAAAGGGATATGAGAAAAATCTTGGGGCACTTAAGCAATAGTTTAAAATGCCAACCTGGATACTACATCAAAACAAGTTCTTGCCTTTGATCCCAGAGAAATTAGATAAACCGAACTAAATGCTAGTGAAAGTTACAGCCACTTCCTGAAGATCTGGCTCAAACTGCCTCAGCGGCCCCGATTCCAAAGAAGTGAGCACATTTTGTATCAGCTGAGGACTTGGCCTGGCAAAGGTGAAGGCGATCCTTTTTACGCATCAAGAAAAGAGGAGGAGTCAACAGAAGGAGAGAGGTCTTTCAGATGATCCAGGCAGACAACTTCAGTTGTCGGCAGTCCATGAGCAGCCTTCCAAAACGCCACTGTGCCGGCTTTCCTTACCCCTAGTGATGCTATTTCTTTGGCAGGAGCCTCCTGAATCTGGGCTCTTTCCAAGGTGGCATCGGAAAGAGCGCCCTCTTCATCCTCATCCTCAAGTGAGCTCTGCAGGAAAAGGGGAAAGAAAGAAATCAAGCTTCAGTTTCCGTAGCAAGACAATTAACTATTTGATTAAATAGCTCTCCAAACTTCCCATTTACAAACATAACTTTCTTTCTCCCTTCTGCCTTGTTCTGTTTTGCTTTGGTTACAGATACATTGCACGCATGCCTTTTCTGGCCCTGCTACAGTATGCTGAAACACCTCTGCTTATAAAGAAATCTCTGTTGACTATGAAGATTTTATTCCCTTTAGTTTTGATTCTAGGCTCTTTTTCAATAGTCCTTTGAAAAAGAAATTTCTTTTCTCCTCCCCTAGAAGTCTGTAACACTCTGGTGTCCTTTAAGCCAAGCACTCCCCAGAGGACTCTGGCCTTAATAATTACGTCGCACTGTCTATTAGTTAGGGTACTGGGAATACTTCCCACTCTACCTGGGGCCTCCTGTACCTCTGACCAGAGTTTTGCCACCTAGCTCTGTATTTGTGTCTAAAGTAGTTCAAAGCCTAAGGACTGTGTCCCTCCCCCCCACTGAGTTATAGTCAGATGGCGTATCTTGACTCATTCACATCATGCATGCATAGTTTCCTGAAAGACTAAATGAGCTTTCAATTACTTACCCCTAGCGATGCTATTTCTTTGACAGGAGCCTCCTGAATCTGGGCTCTTTCCAAGGTGGCATCGGAAAGAGCGCCCTCTTCATCCTCGTCCTCAAGTGAGCTCTGCAGGAAAAGGGGAAAGAAGGAAATCAAGTTTCAGTTTCCGTAGCAAGACAATTAACTATTTGATTAAATAGCTCTCCAAACTTCCCAATTTCAAACATAACTTTCTTTTTCCCTTCTGCCTTGTTCTGTTTTGCTTTGGTTACAGATACATTGCACGCATGCCTTTTCTGGCCCTGCTACAGTATGCTGAAACATCTCTGTTTATTAAGAAATCTCTGTTGACTATGAAGATTTTCTTCCCTTTAGTTTTGATTCTAGGCTCTTTTTCAATAGTCCTTTGAAAAAGAAATTTCTTTTCTCCTCCCCTAGAAGTCTGTAACACTCTGGTGTCCTTTAAGCCAAGCACTCCCCAGAGGACTCTGGCCTTAATAATTACGTCGCACTGTCTATTAGTTAAGGTACTGGGAATACTTCCCACTCTACCTGGGGCCTCCTGTACCTCTGAGCAGAGTTTTGCCACCTAGCTCTGTATTTGTGTCTAAAGTAGTTCAAAGCCTAAGGACTGTGTCCCTCCTCCCCACTGAGTTATAGTCAGATGGCGTTTCTTGACGCACTCACATCATGCATGCATAGTTTCCTGAAAGACTAAATGAGCTTTCAGTTACTTACCCCTAGGGATGCTATTTCTTTGACAGGAGCCTCCTGAATCTGGGCTCTTTCCAAGGTGGCATCGGAAAGAGCGCCCTCTTCATCCTCCTCCTCAAGTGAGCTCTGCAGGAAAAGGGGAAAGAAAGAAATCAAGCTTCAGCTTCCGTAGCAAGACAATTAACTATTTGACTAAATAGCTCTCCAAACTTCCCATTTACAAACATAACTTTCTTTCTCCCTTCTGCCTTGTTCTGTTTTGCTTTGGTTACAGATACATTGCACGCATGCCTTTTCTGGCCCTGCTACAGTATGCTGAAACATCTCTGTTTATTAAGAAATCTCTGTTGACTATGAAGATTTTATTCCCTTTAGTTTTGATTCTAGGCTCTTTTTCAATAGTCCTTTGAAAAAGAAATTTCTTTTCTCCTCCCCTAGAAGTCTGTAACACTCTGGTGTCCTTTAAGCCAAGCACTCCCCAGAGGACTCTGGCCTTAACAATTACGTCGCACTGTGTATTAGTTAAGGTACTGGGAATACTTCCCACTCTCCCTGGGGCCTCCTGTACCTCTGAGCAGAGTTTTGCCACCTAGCTCTGTATTTGTGTCTAAAGTAGTTCAAAGCCTAAGGACTGTGTCCCTCCCCCCCACTGAGTTATAGTCAGATGGCGTATCTTGACTCATTCACATCATGCATGCATAGTTTCCTGAAATACTAAATGAACTTTCAGTTACTTACCCCTAGGGATGCTATTTCTTTGACAGGAGCCTCCTGAATCTGGGCTCTTTCCAAGGTGGCATCGGAAAGAGCGCCCTCTTCATCCTCATCCTCAAGTGAGCTCTGCAGGAAAAGGGGAAAGAAGGAAATCAAGTTTCAGTTTCCGTAGCAAGACAATTAACTATTTGATTAAATAGCTCTCCAAACTTCCCAATTTCAAACATAACTTTCTTTTTCCCTTCTGCCTTGTTCTGTTTTGCTTTGGTTACAGATACATTGCACGCATGCCTTTTCTGGCCCTGCTACAGTATGCTGAAACATGTCTGTTTATTGAGTAATCTCTGTTGACTATGAAGATTTTCTTCCCTTTAGTTTTGATTCTAGGCTCTTTTTCAATAGTCCTTTGAAAAAGAAATTTCTTTTCTCCTCCCCTAGAAGTCTGTAACACTCTGGTGTCCTTTAAGCCAAGCACTCCCCAGAGGACTCTGGCCTTAATAATTACGTCGCACTGTCTATTAGTTAGGGTACAGGGAATACTTCCCACTCTACCTGGGGCCTCCTGTACCTCTGAGCAGAGTTTTGCCACCTAGCTCTGTATTTGTGTCTAAAGTAGTTCAAAGCCTAAGGACTGTGTCCCTCCCCCCCACTGAGTTATAGTCAGATGGCGTATCTTGACTCACTCACATCATGCATGCATAGTTTCCTGAAAGACTAAATGAACTTTCAATTACTTACCCCTAGGGATGCTATTTCTTTGACAGGAGCCTCCTGAATCTGGGCTCTTTCCAAGGTGGCATCGGAAAGAGCGCCCTCTTCATCCTCCTCCTCAAGTGAGCTCTGCAGGAAAAGGGGAAAAAAAGAAATGAAGAGCTCTGCCAGGGTTGGAGCGTTTCCCGCTTCTTTGGGCAACTTCTTCCAGTGTCTCACCACTCTCACAGTAAAGAACTTGTTACTTATATTGTTACTGAACTTCCGTTGCTCAAGTTGGAACCCGTTGCCCCATGTCCTATTGCTACAGTCCCTGCTGAAATGAGTGGTTTTGTCTCAACAAATTTTATCTAAGAATGTTTTTAAAATTTATTTTGCAGTTGATATTTTTCTCTAGGTAGAAATTTAAAAATAAAATGTTTGCAAGGACTTGCATTGACCTGCAAGGCATGAAAGTATAAAATTCACCTCCCCAAATCCCCCTAATCTCCATACACACACATCTGTGTTGATTTAACTACCTACACTGTCAAAAACTTCATACCCTCACTTGAATTGAAGATTATTACACTGTCAGGCTGTGAATCAGTATACCGGCACTTGTAACATTGATTGGGACAACCGATAATCACCCTCTGCCTCTGACATTAGGTGCCCTTGCACTTTGTCATGACTTGTATCAATGATACAATGCAGCGCTTCCCTCTCTGCCTGCACCAAAGTCTAGAAAAATGCAACTACTCAGTTGAATTACCAAATACAAAATTAGTCAGCTTTTATAAAGCAGTATCATTACAGTACTAGGGAAAGGCTTTTTCTGTTCAGTGGTTGCAAGTTTTTGTAACGTTAAAATTCTTACAATGAAAACCAGAAAATAATCAAGAGGGGGGGAAGCATTGGAATGATGTCTTATTGCTGTTTATTCCTGGAGCAGGCTCTGAAGTCCATAAGCAGCTCTCCAAAATGCCACTGTGCCAGCTTTACTCACCCCTAGCGATGGTGTTCCTTTGTCAGGAGCGGCATGAATCATTGCTCTCACCAGGATGACATGGGAAACAGCACCGTCTTCCTCCTCACCGATGCTCTGCCAGGAAAAGGGGAAAGAAAGAAAAGTAAGAGAAAGGAACGTTTTCCCTCCTCTGCTAACCACAATCTATACCAGGTGCTCTACTGCTTCATGCAGAGCTGAGGGCAGAAAATGGTCTGCACAAAGTAAATAGAACAATCGAAGCAATACAGGATACTTTTAGATTGAGGGAACACTGAAGGTATTCTTGGCAAGCAGTCCTTTCCATACCAAAATCATCATGTCACAAGCTGAATGACAAATGGTGGGAAGGGAGATCTCCAGACGCTTCTGAGGTTGAAGAGCACAATGACTCCCCACCAGTTCTCCCAGGACACGGTCAAATGGAGCTGGCCTTGGCGTACAGCAAAGCTCCTGGACAAGCTGGTGACTTCAGCCAGATGGAGACTTGGATCCTGCAGCAGACCCTGCACCAGCACAGCCCACATCTTGCTCAGCTGGAACTTTAGCATGAAGTTAGACCTGAACTGCCTACGAGCTGCATGAGGTTAGTAGTCTTTCATGAGAATTCAAACACAACTCCAAGAAACAGAAAAAAAAAACAAAAAAAAACCAAAAGAGAAGAAGTATCTACAATCCCACAAGGTAATATTTTTCAGTAATTTGTTCGTATAAAGATGATACAGAACAGCTAGAACAGAGCAAGAAGAGGCAGTGTCCAAAGCACTCGAGAACTGCACAGCGCTTGAAACAAGACTGTGTTGGGGGATAGTGGGGTATTAACGAAGTGCAAGTTGCTTCTGCTGTTGAGTTCGCTCTGTTTGTAAACAATGGGACTCTGTTCCTTTATCTTACGATTTCTTCACAGAGGAATAGGCAAACATGCATAGAAAGAAGAAGACAGGGAGATGGAGCTTACCGATTTTTTCAGTGAAAGGACTGATTTTCCCATCTTTTACACACACACACAGACAGAGACTTTTCCATTTAGTATTATCACTATTGTAACCACCGAGTTTTCTGCCACAGCTTCTAGACTGTGTCAGAAATCAGGTCCAACAGACATGAGTAAGAAAAATATCTTACGGACATTGTGATATAATGGGTCATTTTGTTTGCATCAGCTGAATTAAGGAAAAGAAAGCCCTCTTCCTGATTTGTGACTCACGTGGCTGTCACATACAAGTGTCACTAAAAAGATTGCCTTCTCTGAGTTGCAGACCTTTCTTTCCTTTTTTGTTTTGCACCTACGGATGGTGCAATCATTAGATTGGTCGTGGCACAAACACACATTGGGTTGATTTAGCAAAATTCTTGTTTTCCCCGATTGTTCTCTCGTCCCCATAAACAGGGTGATTCTCCATTAGAAGCGTTTTACTGTCAATACATTTACAAGTTTGTTATTTTTGTTTTGGCTAGTAGCTACTCAATCCTTCTCCTCATTCCCAAATTCCTTGCCATAGTTTATGTTCTTCTCTAGCAAGCTTCAGTTTCCGTAACAAGACAATTAACTATTTGATTAAATAGCTCTCCAAACTTCCCATTTACAAACATAACTTTCTTTCTCCCTTCTGCCTTGTTCTGTTTTGCTTTGGTTACAGATACATTGCACGCATGCCTTTTCTGGCCCTGCTACAGTATGCTGAAACATCTCTGTTTATTAAGAAATCTCTGTTGACTCTGAAGATTTTATTCTCTTTAGTTTTGATTCTAGGCTCTTTTTCAATAGTCCTTTGAAAAAGAAATTTCTTTTCTCCTCCCCTAGAAGTCTGTAACACTCTGGTGTCCTTTAAGCCAAGCACTCCCCAGAGGACTCTGGCCTTAATAATTACGTCGCACTGTCTATTAGTTAGGGTACTGGGAATACTTCCCACTCTACCTGGGGCCTCCTGTACCTCTGAGCAGAGTTTTGCCACCTAGCTCTGTATTTGTGTCTAAAGCAGTTCAAAGCCTAAGGACTGTGCCCCTCCCCCCCACTGAGTTATAGTCAGATGGCGTATCTTGACTCATTCACATCATGCATACATAGTTTCCTGAAAGACGAAATGAACTTTCAATTACTTACCCCTAGTGATGCTATTTCTTTTGCAGGAGCCTCCTGAATCTGGGCTCTTTCCAAGATGGCATGGGAAAGAGCGCTCTCTTCATCCTCTTCTTGAATTGAGTGCTGCAGGGAAAGGGGAAAGAAAGAAATCAAGCTTCAGCTTCCGTAACAAGAAAATTAACTATTTGATTAAGTAGCTCTCTAAACTTCCCATTTACAAACATAACTTTCTTTCTCCCTTCTGCTGTGTTTCATTCTGCTTTGGTTACAGATATGTTATGTATGCCTTTTCTGGCCCTGCCACAATGCACATGCTTAAAGAGCAGAAATCTCTGTTGACTATGAGGAAAGGGGATAGAAAGAAAAAAAGGAGAAGAGAAGAGAATAGAAGAGAAAAGAGGGAATGGGAGGGAAGGGGAAGGAGGAGAAGGGGAGGGGAGGGAAGGAGGGAGGGAAGGAAGAAGGAGGGAAGGAAGGAAAGAGGGAAGGAAGGGGAGGGAGAGAGGAAAGCAGGAAGGAAGGAAGGAAGGAAGGAGAGAGAAATGAATATTTTCCCTCTTCTGCTAACCACCATCTATTGCAGAATCTCATTTTCCAGCTGCCTTGGTCTACTGCCTCTACCTTTTTCCCAGTGCTCAAGTAATCGTTAAGGCAGATTTGTTGGGGGTTTTTTTTCCTTCGATCTAAAGGGAAATAATTGAAGTGAAGCAGGATTTCAGCTTATCTATGCACCTCTCATTTTCTTTAATGCTACATTCATTCTATCTGATTTCACACGATCCTACAAAGATTTTATTACCCTCTTCTAGCTCTGCTACAGTGGTAGGCACCATTAAATCAGACTCCTACTTCACAGCTTGCTTTTGAGCACTCTTTAGATTTACAAGAATTGTAAAGAAATATCCCTCTGCAACCCTGTGATGGGTTTTCATCATACATACCACTCAAACAATTAAAGTGTGGGGGTTTTACTAGTACCACAGCCTTGAACACAGAAATCCTTAATTTAGAAAGGGTATCCTTCAAGCGCATTGCCATAAAATCCAGGCTTGGGGAGGGTGGGGCTTGGTTTTCTGAATTGCTTTTCTGTTTGTTTTTATCTCCTCCACCTCTAAAATATCCCACAGTCAAATACAACAGTCTGTACACCAGTGACTTGCCTTCTGCTGGCATCTCTCTGGTGAGACTCTCCTTTTTCTTCCACAACATCCTTGAAGACACATGCATTTCAAGGAGAAATCCAGGAACTGTTTGAAGAAAGCAGAAAGGCAGTTTTGAAATGTGGATAGCAATACATTTGATTTCAGTGTCCATTGTATTTCTCTCCCTTTTGTGAAACACAACAATTGGATACGATCATTACACAGATAAGGAAGATGCTCAGTGATGTTCAATGGAGGCAGTGCCAGCCACTCACAACCAGTGGCATGGTTACATACACCCAAGCTCTCTGCCTAGATCCCTTAAACTTCTGCTTTCTCTGACATTAGAGGGAGTATTGCTATTGCGGAGGCCTAAACCAGTAAGCTAGAAAGCATATCAACTTCTCCCTCTTGACTGCGCTGCATATGTAAGTGCAGTGCTAAGACTTCCTCAATCAGCACAGCTCTACATTAAGAAAATGTGTGTTAAACGTGTTTCTGGAAGTAACCTGTTTTGCTAGGGGAGCCACAAATGCTTTTACCAGCCTAAGTCATCTCCAGTCTTTTCCCCTTTATGTTGTTATAACTCTTGTCTTTCACCTATTGCAGAATCTGAGCTTTCCAAAGCCCATATTCCTACGCTCCAGACCAGTCAAAGTGCTGCATTTTGATGGAAAGGAAAGGGAAAGGGAAAGGGAAGGAAATGAAGGAAGACTTTCTTTCTCATTCAGGTATTTAATATTCACTTTGGGGATCCCTCAGAACTTGCTCTCCTGCTGCCTGTTTCCTTTATTACAGGGGGAATTAAGGACACAAAGGTATGCGTGCGTTTGTGTGTGTACTTTTTCCCTAGGGCTGCTGCCCTAGAGCAACCTCACAAAGCTGTGTAACTTTCTAATAGTAAGAAATATCTAGCAGGATAATGTAGATAGCAGAAGTCTACACAGCCCGAGTGTAACTTGAAGCAGCAAAAGAGGTTCCTATCCTTTTGAGCGGTGTTTTCGCTTTGTGATTCAATAGATTTGTTATGATATTACAGGTTGTAAAGAATGGGGCAACTAAAGTCAAGAACATGTCGCTCCCCACAGGGAACAGGGGTTCCTTCCCACGTAACATCAATCATGAATAAGCACAATGGGTTAATCTTGCAGAAGCCAGTGTTTCTGTTACTTTTTTATTCTTCATGTGGTCACAGCTATTATGTATCTGAGTGAAAAACACAGGGGCTGCTTCTCAGTGTGACTTCAAACACTTCAGATCCCACTTGGAAACTCAAACATTCTTCTGAGAATCTTACAGTGTAAGAGAGCTAGAACTGTTCTAGAATCCACTGCTGACGAGCTAGAACTGTTCTAGAACCCACTGCTGACAACCTAGAAGCCACCTAGGTGTAACAACACATATGGTGCGCTTTTAGAAAATCTTCCTTAAATGAGGAACTTACTCATTCTTCCTTCCTTCCTTCTTACTTCTTCCTTCCTTCCTTCTTACTTCTTCATTCCTTCCTTACTCATTCTGCCCTTTCTGATACATCATAGAATCCTAGAATGGTTCGTGTTGGAAGGGAGCTTAAATCTTACCCAGTTCCAACCCCTTGCCACGGGCAGAGACACCTTCCACTAGACCAGATTGCTCCAAGCCCCATCAAACCTGACCTCGAACACTGCCAGCAATGGGGCATCCACAGCTTCTCTGGGCAACCTGTGCCAGTGCCTCACCACCCTCACAGTGAAGAATTTCTTTGTAATATTCCATCTAAATCTGCCATCTTGCAGTTTAAAACCACTCCCCCTTGTCCTATCAGTACATGCCCTTGTCAAAAGCCCCTCTCCAGATTTCTTGCAGGTCTCCTTAGGCACTGGAAGCTGCCATAAGGTCTCCTCTGAGCCTTCCCTTCTCCAGGCTGAACAACCCAAACTCTCTCAGCCTGTTTCCTTACAAGAGTTGCTCCAGCAGCACCTTCGTGGCCTCCTCTGGAGTTGCTCGAGCAGGTCCACGTCCCTTTTGTGCTGGAGGCCCCAGAGCTGAACACAGCACTGCAGGTGGGGTATCAGGAGAGCAGAGCAGAGGGGGAGAATCCCCTCCCTCGACCTGCCGGTCACGCTCCTTTTGATACAGCCCAGCGCACGGCTGGGTTTCTGGCTGCAGGCTGCAAGCGCACACTGCTGGCTCCTGTGGAGCTTCTCAGCAACCAACCACCCCTCAAGACCCCCACCCCCCCCCCCCAAGTCCTGCTCCTCAGAGCTGCTCTCAATCCAGCCTCAGCACAGCCTGTAGTTGTGCTTGGCAGCCTGTATCTGTTCTTGGGACGGATGTTAAATGTCAACTAACACTATCACAAGAAGCCACCTGTGCTATAATAGCGGGGTGATTAGTGTCTTCTGACCAGAAACATCAAGCCAACGCTGTTTGTTTTTCACATCTCCTAGCAACCCATCAGCCATGGGACACACGCTGTGCTGGCCCTGCGTTGTGCGACCCCCCCGCTTCGTGCCTCCCCGCCGGGGCTGTGCGAGGGTGTCGGGGTCCTGTTTGGCTCGTACCCGCCTGAAAGCACGACGGCAGTTAGGGAACCTGCTCCTCCGCGACATGTTCCGCCGCAGGCCCGCAGGGACCGGAGGCACCTGGAGCGCGTCGACGGGCGGACTGAGCCTCTGTTGACAGCCGCGGCGGTGATACCCGCATCCGTCACCACGGCAACAGAACGCGCCCTCAGACAATTCGCGGCGGGCAGCCGACCAATGGCAGATCGCCTCACACGCCGCCCCGCCCACCGCCTCGCGCGTGCCCTCGCGCCGCGGCCGGGAAGCCTCTGTCTCAGCGCGGCTGTGCCGGGCGCGAGTCCCCGGCCGGCGCGCTGGCCACGGCGAAGCAGACGGTGTCGTCGGCGCGGTTCCGCCGGGGGGATGTGCACGAGCACGACGAGAAGAATCAGAATAGTCAGGGCTGGAAAGGACCTTAAGATCACGTGATTCCAACCCCCCTGCCATGGGCAGGGACACCTCACACTAAACCATGTCACCCACGGCTCGGTCCAACCTGGCCTTGAACACTGCCGGGGATGGAGCATTCACAACTTCCCTGAGCAACCCATTCCAGTGCCTCACCACCCTCACAGGAAAGATCTTCCTCCTTCAACCTAAACTTCCCCTGTTTAAGTCTGAACCCGTAACCCCTTGTCCTATCACTACAGTCCCTAATGAAGAGTTGCTCCCCAGCATCCTTATAGCCCCTCTTCAGACACTGGAAGGCTGCTCTGAGGTCTCCACGCAGCCTTCTCTTCTCCAGGCTGAACAGCCCCAACTTTCTCAGCCTGTCTTCATACGGGAGCTGCTCCAGTCCCCTGATCATCCTCGTGGCCTTCCTCTGGACTTGTTCCAACAGTTCCATGTCCTTTTCATGTTGAGGACACCAGAACTGCACACAATACTGCAAGTGAGGTCTCACGAGAGCAGAGTAGAGGGGCAGGATCACCTCCTTCGACCTGCTGGTCACGCTCCTCTTGATGCAGCCCAGGATACGGTTGGCTTTCTGGGCTGCGAGCGCACACTGCAGCCAGCTCATGCTCAGTTTCTCATCAACCAACACCCCCAAACCCTTCTCCGCAGGGCTGCTCCAAATCTCTTCTCTGCCCAACCTGTAGCTGTGCCTGGGATTGCTCCGACCCAGGTGTAGGACCTTGCACTTGGCATGGTTAAACTTCATGAGGTTGGCATCAGCCCACCTCACAAGCGTGTCGAGGTCCCTCTGGATGGCATCCCTTCCCTCCGGCAGAGCCAGTGATCGTGACTAAATGGATCATTAATCCAGATGGCAGTCCAGTTCCTTTACCCTTTCTTGCAGAAGATATTATCCATGCTATCAGAGAAAGAAAATTCTCCTATGAAACCATAAAAGCCTGAAAGCTAACTTTCACCCCTCACTTTCCCCAGGAGCAGCTGAGAGGTTCTACCTTCCAAGCTATTAATTGTCTCTTACTATTCAGAACAGCTGAGCATCCAGCAACCCTTAGTTGAAGTTACCCTCACCACACTCCTGAGGCATAAGTGGCATAATCTCAGCTGTACTAACAGGAGGCACAAAGAGTCTGTATAACTTGCTCAAAGTATCCACAAAGTCTGCGGTAGAGGCAAGATCTCAGTGCTCCCTTTGCAAGCCAGGGCTCTTATCTCTTCCAAAACCAGACAGCGCAGAGGCAAGAGAAATTTGCACCCTTCCCCATCACCCTTCTTCTCCACCCTTGATGGACAGGAGGGTAACATACTGAGCATTTGTTTAGAAACCCCTTACGTTGTGAGCAGGAAGAATAAATGGTCTGTGTCACTGAAGGAGATGTTACTACCAGTTCAGCAGGTCTCTGAATACAATAATTTCCTGTAACATGCATCCTGCAACCCAGCTGAAGCTTCCCAGAAAGCCTGTGAATAGAGATGAATACCACTTCATCCTCTCTGGACATCTCTCTTTGACATCAGTTTATCATTTCACAAACAACTAGATCAAACATGCAAAAACTTGGTTTGTATAAAATCTGCCAGCCTCAATACTGACATAAAAAGGAAAGTTATGGGTTTCTGGGCATTCTGTAGTTATGGCAACTTGACTGTAAACAGTAAGTGTCCTGTCACAAATGAAACCATTCCCCATTGTACTGAAAAGTGTTCTGTTGTACACTTGATTTGTAGCAGGCTAAGCACTCCCATCAATGGCCCCATAAGTAGTTTTCACACTTGTTCTATCCAATTTAGGAGGGAATTTTGGTTTCATCACAATCATATACTGTAATCCTTGTTTTACTCCCTTCTTTCAGGTTTTACTGCAATTTATTCTATTCAAACTCTGCCTTTGCTGCTGAAGATGTTCTCTCCGGTAAGGACATTTGCAGTGCACTACTTTCTTCTTGGATCACACCAGACCCTTTCTAGGTCTAGGCAATTGTTTCACACTTTTATAACAAATGAAAGTAAAAAAGCTAAGCCAATTGTCCTGTGGGTACCGCAACTAAGGAAAGCAAGTTTCCTACCCATTTGTGTCCTCCATTCCTGAACAGCTCCTACTCTCCTCCACACCTTCTCTCTTAGTTCCCAGAGAACTTTAGTTAGATGTATGATGACTGTCCAGCTGGCTGCTGCTTTCTGGAATGACTAAGATGTCAGGTTATAATCATTCTACTTCAGGGTGGGACGTGGGCTCTAGGCTCTTCAAAGCTACCAATATGCACCTTTGAAGTGCCTGACCTACGCATAATACCTTTGAAATTAATATCCCTCTATCAAATTTGGCTGGAGATGTCCAGGGAGTTCCAAAGCTGCTGAACTGAAAAATAGACAGATAGACAGCATGGTTGCATGTATTTGTCTTGAAAGCATATCACACCCCTCCATAACAACTCAGCCAATAGCTGTCTCTAGATTCAAGACAATGAAACGGGTTTAGTGACATTCCCACACAGCCAAAAGACACAGATTTTAAAAGCATATGGTCGATCAACAGGGATTATCCAGACTACAGTGAAAGTCAGTGGATCTGGTTACTGCTCTGCTTGGGGGGTACCTCTCACTTCTGTCAAAAGCACAATGAACCAGTGCCATGTGGAAGATTCACGTTTAGCTTGTTTTGAAGTTTAGAAAACTGTCTCATCTCCCACCACACAGACAAGATTGGAGTGCTTCCCCACAAGCACGCAAGCTTTTGCTACCCCTCACTAACTATGCTGACAAACACATTCCAGTTGTCATTCTAATCCTGCCAGAGGAAGGAGGTGGGGGGAAATTTTAAAGTAAATCCCTCTTTTCTTGAAAGGTTCAAAATCAGTTCTGAGTTAGCTTTTCATGCCTCTCTCAATTCTTCTCATCTGAAAACAATTGCTTGTCGTTAACAGAGAGAAGCAAGCGCTCCGAGGAAGGTAACTCTAGTTGTCTTCAGAACTAACTACTAGAAGCATTCCTAAAGCCCCAGTTATTTCTCACGGAAGTAATAGCGACTAAAACTCAACCTTATCAAATCAAGGTTATTGTGGTAATGATTCACCCACTCCATCAAGAGCTTGACAACCTCTGCAGCAAAGTCTAGACTGTTAAAATAGGATTGTAATCCTGATTGTAGTCCAGAGTAGGTACCTTCTAACCTTTTTACACATTTACTGTATCTCCTTTGCCGATACATTTTCCAATCACATGTATTTCAACGGTTTTCCAGAAGTTGTGGGGCAGGTACACAGAAAGCAGTGTAATCATAAATTCAGGATATGTTTTGACTCAGTTCTCAGTTCTTTGTTACCATATTATAAGCAGAGCACAATACTCAACTGTTGTGGGGTTCTTTTTCTTATAAGAGACCTTAGAACTTCAATACTTTTCTAAAAGCAGGGATTTTACAGTCTCCAGATGATGGCCAAAGGACCACTTCCACTACAAAAAAGTAGCAGCCGTAGTAAATAGGGCCACTTAACGCTGATAATAATATGATACTTTTCCACTGGGCTATGTGTTAACATAACTGGACTTTACCAGTTTCTGATTGTGCCAATACAAAGCTTAACTTCCTCCTGTGTACCTCAAGCAAAGTGAATTTACCTTTTTAACAAATATATATATATAAAATAATATATTTATATATAATAATATTTATATATATATTTATATATAATATATATAATAATATATAATAATATATAATAATATAATATATAATAATATATTATAATATATAATAATATATATAATATAATATATATAATATAATATATATAATAATATATAATAATATATAATAATATATATAATAATATTTATATATATATATATAAAAAATAAAAATCTCCATCAGAAACTCTGGCTATTGCGCTTACAGTTAGGGGTCAGGTCTGAAGCACAAATTGCAGTGAGACCGCAAAGTGCAGGGCAGCTCTCAGGAAAGACAGCCGTGCTGCCAGGACTGAGAGGCATCTTCCTGAAGAAAAGGCAAACAAAGACAGTGCAACAGTGGGAAGACAAGAAAAATGAGCTTTTGACTCAATAAGAATAATATTAGTAATAATAATAGTAAAGCCTAGAACTGAAGAAACAGGAAATTTAGGATTTCCACACCCCTCCCACACCCACCCCCCCCCCCCGAAAGAAAGGAGGAAAATAGCAGAGAGAGGCTGGGCACTAATGGGTCTGATGAAGTTTTCTGGGGTTTCCGTCTCTCCTAATTGCTGAACAATGCTTACGAAAATTTTGCATTTAAAACTTTTCCTTTGTAAAACTACGACAGAATGAGGCACCCCCCAGACCAGTGGGGATGTAAACTTCTCTGAGGTAGCCAGGGTTCTGCTGAGACTGCAATGCTGCCAATATGGAAGACTTGAGAACATGTAAGCTGTCTCTTTGTATAAGTCCCCTGTTAAGCAGAACCTAAACACTGTTGCTATGCACAACCAGAAACAGGTACCTTTGTGCTTAATCTATTGGTTTTAGTCCTCCAAAAGGGATTTTCTGCTCCTCGGTAGAACACTAATCTTCCATAACCTTACAAGATCGACTTACCTGTTTATGCCCAGAAACTGTCTCTATCTTTAGCTTTCTTTCATGTCTTTTCCCTCTCTGAACAAATGCATTGTGTTTTGCATCTGAGTAGGGGTTTACAGTGGATTTTCTCTTGTGAGTGGTACTGACCCAAAGGCACATGGTACACCCTTCACTCAAAGTCTCAGCAACATTTAGCATCACTTGAAAAGGATGGCAATAAAATCTGTCACCCACAGCCAGAAAAAACCCAACGAAACAAAAGACAAACTCCAGATGAAATAAAGTTACGAAGAGACAGCAATCAGCCATCTCCGTACATTTACCTAGAGAGGAATTTAAAACTGCAGCGGGTTTTGGGGTCAGTGAAAGGAACAGAGCAGAGAATGCAAAGAAAGAAAACTTCCTTGTACTGTTAATTTCCCTGACTGCTTTGCACATGCTTTGAGGAAGATGCAGGGCAAAATCATTTCAAGATCCCAGCATTTTGAGGCAATAATGTAGCTCATTTTGTCACCACTTATAGCTTTCTTTTCTTTTCCTTCTTTCCTACTTTCCTTCTATTTCTCTCTTTTTTCTTAAGACTCTTTCCATTCTTTCCTTACTTTCTTCTTTCTCTTCTTCCTTTCTCTGTCTTTCATTCTTTCTCTTTCTTTCCTTCTTTCTTTCTCTTTCTTTCCTTACTTTTTAAATAAGATTCTTTCCTTTCTCTCCTTTCTGTCTTTCTTTCTTAAGATTCTTTCCTTTCTTTCCTTCCTTTCTTTCTTTCTCTCTTTCTCTCTTTCTTCCTTCTCCTTCCTTCTTTCCTTTTCCTTCCTTCCTTCCTTTCTCTTCTTTCCTTACTTTTCTTTCTTTCCTTTTTTTCATTCTTTCTTTCTTCTCCTTGCGTGATTTCTGTTTTGTTTTGTTTTGTACACTTTGCTTTTGAAAATGTGGATTAGACGTTAGAGAACAAGGTAACTAATTGCACTGCATCCTTACCGTATGTTGGACTGAACGATAGAGTTCAGAGGGTTGTAATCAATGGAGTAGAATCTAGTTGGAGGCCTGTCGGTAGTGTTCCCCAGGGATCACTACTGGGTCCGGTTTTATTCAACGTGTGTATCACCAACCTGGATGAAGGGCTAGTGTTGATTATGAGCCAGCAGTGTGCCCTTGTGGACAGGAGGGCCAATACTATCCTGGGGGGCACTGTGAGGAGTGTGGCCAGCAGGTCGAAGGAGGTGATCCTCCCCCTCTATTTGACCCTAGTGAGGCCACATCTGAAGTGCTGTGTCCAGTTCTGGGCTCCTCAGTATAAGAAAGAGAAGCGGCTACTGGAGAGGGTCCGGCAGAGGGTTACAGAGATGATTAGGGGTCTGGAGCATGTCTCTCATGGGCCTGTTCAGTTGAGAGAAGAGAAGAGAAAAGAAGAGTGGGAAGGGATCTCATGATCATCAGTATCTCCAAGGCTGGTGCCACGAGGACAGTGCCAAACTCTTCAGTGGTGCTCAGCAACAGGATGTGGAGCAATGGCCATAAACTAAAACACAGGAAGTTTCACCTCAACATGAGGAAGAACTTTATGTTGAGGGTGGGAGAGCACTGGAACAGGCTGCCCAGGAGGGTCATGGAGTCTCCCTCTCTGGAGACACTCAAAACCTGCCTGGATGTGTTCCTGTATAACCTGCTCTGAGTGACCCTGCCTCAGCAGGTGCGTTGTTCTGGATGATCTCCAGAGAGGTCCCTTCACAACCTAACAATTCTGTGATTTTGTGACTTTGCATGTTTGGTTTGGATTTTTTTTTTTTCTTCCTTTTTTTGTTTTTTCTTATTGCCGCTCACCTTTGACAATCACTTCCCTTCCCTCTTCACTAATATTTATACTGCTGTTGGTAGCGTCTAGCAACAGTGGAAAATTTCAACCAAGAAAATACGGTAGGGGTATAAAACGTTTTGGAAAGACCTCTGTTTGATACAAGTCAGATCTCTTTGAACAGTACTTTGGTCTTACAGACTTATGTTTCAGTATTTCTGTGCCCTTATGAGTGGCTAGGTTATCTCTGTATGAATTCTATCATATGAACTCTGCCTTATGACAAGAGGTTGGATCTTTCCAGTTTAATGCCATCCTGTTTAATGTTTATCCTGCCATTTCCAGTTTAAAGTGCATCCTGCTTTACATGTTTTTGCTGAAGCCGACCATTACTGTAGATATAGATCCTTCTGTGGCTGCAGGTAAGCTGGAAGAAGAGACCAGCCTTCAGGGGGCTAGCTGTGCCCCCCTGGGAGAATATTCTGCCCTGTGGTATGTAGCAGCTGAGCTGCTGTGACATTTTCCTTAACCCTGTTGCAGTCAACTTGGACTGGATTAGTGTTAACAAAGATCTGTTATTAAGCTGTTTACGCTAGTCAGATTTACTTTTGGCTGAAAGAAGCCCTTGAAGAGGTCGCCTAGCTAGGAGGTCTGAGAGAGTGGTAGCCAGAGGGTGGAGGGAAGCTGTGATTGGGACATAGGCTGATGGGAGCTCTTCTGCTGACACAGCTGAAGCTGAGAAAGACCTTGTAATTACAGCCCCAAGCTTAATTGGAATCTGGTGAGATTATAGCTCTGCAACTGCAATCTGTGTTTTTATAGGGCAGTGAATGCTGTCCCCTCCCACGCTGGCCCATCCTCCTACTTAGAGAGGGGCAGTGCATTGTTTCAGAATTGTTCTTCCCAGCTTTAGCTCGTCTCTTGTGTTTATGCAGCACTTTTAATCGAGGAGCAACTCAAGTGGGCAGGATATTCTCTCCACAACCAGCCTGACCCTGGGGAGGTAAGGTTTGCTTTGCTGTCCTCAGTGAGGAGCATGGTGTTTATTGTTTATTATCAGCACTAGGCAGTGTTTTAGAACTGGGGAAATGATTAATTTATTAGAATGAAATAAAAGAGTGGAGAGAAATAGAGGGTGTTTAGGGTAGAGAGGATGTAGCTATCCAAATGGCAACATAGCCAGGATACTTAGGTTAAATTCTGCATTCTTTCACAATATTTGTTGGGATCAGTAATGAGAACAAATGGCCATTTTAATGTATATGAAACGAAGGATGTGGTTCAATATCAGGAAGCATCTAACAGTATCACATTATAGAGTAGTTGGTAACTACGTCGCTTCTAATGGCACGATTAGTTTTAGAGGTGAAAGTTTGAATTAAAACTTAAAGGTAGTGTAGTTTTAGGCAGAGAGCCAAAGCTTGAGTTACTCCACTTAGTGACTTGAGGAAAAAAGAAAAAGAATATAGATGCTTACTCTCATCTGTAGTTTTTAAAAAGAGCTCTTGATTGCTTTTGTTTTATATCTCTTTGGTAATATTGACAAGGAATCAGATGAGAAATAATAATAAACTAAATGGTTCAAACTCAAGTGGCAAGCCCTGGAACCATGTGCGTGGTCTCAGGATATATGTTGGTTGGGACTGTGGCTAGGTTTTTGAATCAAGCTATCATGGTTTTTCGTGATGGGATCTATTCAGACCTGCCTCATAACAAGGATGGTGTTTAGGTTTTTTTCTCATTTATTCTGAAATGGTTTGCATTTTCTTCTGTTTGTTCTTTTAAGCTTTTCTGTAGCTTGAAGAGGTCATTTAGACAGGTGTGCTCGTTGGTTAAAGCTTGTGTGATGTCTCTGTGAAATTATAGACGCCAACCTCCTTTAACTTTAACTGAGATTTAGAACTCCTATCTGTCTGAACTGGGAATCTTGTGCATGGTAAAAACTAGGTCGTTCACTAGCTCTTTCTGTGGGGAGCGGTAAAGGTATCACTGGGGGGTTTATGTCAAACAGTGCTTGAGCTGGTTATGAACCAAAATATTAACACAATGTTCCATATGCTAAAAGTCTGTCTCTTCTCAAAAAGTCCTACAAGTCAGAATTGGCTTTTCCAGTTGGAAATTTGTGTGTGTGGTGGGGGAAGGGTGCAGAGGGGTTGGAGGAAGTTTTTTGCTTGCATGGAGGAAGTTTTTTTGCTTGCATTTAGAGGAAGTTTGTCTTTAAACAAGCTAAATGTCCAGGTATTCTACAAAGATTTGATTTTGGAAAATCCTCAAATGTCTGAATCGTATTTAGAATAAAACCTGTTTAAGAATAACACATGCAATTGCTACCATGGGAAATGGAATAAACATTCTAAATTGAAGCGTTTTAGAAAATAGGTCATCATTGCAGTACATGGAGGAATGGATTTGAGCTAATTCTGTCCTCTTCTATGCACTGTGGTTCTTCTAGCTACATACATAAATAAAAGACCAAGGCTGTCTCCCTCAGGCTCCAAATAATGACTTTCAATCAGTCAAAACCAAAAAAGAAAAAAATAAAAAATCAGAGGTTTCCAGTTTTGCTTACTGGTCAAACCAAGGAAATACAATAGTGAGCTGGTGGCACTTGAATTAGTCTGTGCTTAAATAAATCACAGGGACTCAGAGGTCTGTGTGTGTATTCTATATACGTATGCTATAATTGTAGTGACTAAAGGGTTAATACAACTTTAAACTGATGCTATTCCATCCCTGGTAGTTTAATAATATTTTAGGATTGCCAGTAGTGATTTTTAAATGTGTTCAAAGCTTGCAAGGTGTGAATTCCAGACTTTCTGGTAACAGCTGGGAATCCCTAATTCTAGTTCAGAGGTTACACATTCACCTGGCAAAATCTGTAAATAAACCCTGAAAGGCAAGAATCCCACTTCCATAGTTAAGTTCTGAATGCTGTGGGTTCAATCACCAGGGAATGGGCAAATAGCTCTACCATAATATTACGTTTCAGTATGCCAAAGGATGAAAACATCCACCTCTTGCAGGTTAAGAAGGGATTATGATTTAATTTATGTATTTCCACCTAACAGCAGATTGGACTCTAAATCTGTCTGTCTGTTTTTGTACTTATTTCATGAGGGCTGAAGTTTTCTTCATTCAAAAGACAACATGTTATGTGCTTCGAACTTCTGGAACTGAAACAGTACTTCTGCCTCTACAATAGTGCATCCAACAGTTAAGCAGTTTTGATTTGGGGTGATTTAAAGCAATACATTTTTCTCTTCTTGGTAAACTCATTTCTGTGTGGAGGACCTGGACAGTATCTGTGCACTGCTGATGTCTTTCATGTGTTTGCTCAAGTATGAATGCATTACTCTACCTATTTCAGAAAACAATAGCCATATTTATGGTGTGTCCTTTTGTCTCCTGTCATTAAGGAGTTGCGTCTTCAAAGACAGCCTGCTTATTTCTTTTGTGCAAATATTGCATGGACCCTTGGTAGTCACTGATTACAGCAGGGAACATGGACGGCTGGCTTGGCTAAGTTGAGGCCAGCAGTAAGGAAAAAACCCGTCCGTATTCCCACACCCCAATATGGAGCATGACTTTGCAGCCTACAGAACTCAGCTGGCTGCAGAGATGTCTTCACCAACTGAGAAGCAGAGATTCGTGGTGTATAGAGTGACTTAAGAGCCCTATAAACTGTCCAGGCTGCTTAAAGGTTCATTTCCTTTCCATAGCTTTGAGGTTTATTTTATACAGCACACTGATGTTGTGTATGTTCAGCACAGCATCCTAACCAGACACCGTGAAGAGGAAGGGGGTTCAGGTTCACGTGGGAGGAGAACAGTATATTCACAGAATACTTGACCTTGTTAGTGCCTAGTATACAGGTTGGCTGATGTCCCTGCACTCCTCGCAGTGAATGAGAATGTGATTCAGACCCGGTGTAGGTAGCATGAAGATGCGAAGCTAATCAACACGGTCCCCTCTGTATTTATCTGACTATTTCTGGGATGTGTTCTGCTGGTATGGGCTTCACGTGGGTCAAGTTGGCTGAACTTCTGGTTATCCTTCTTACAACTACCAACAGGAGACTGCAAACCTCAGTCTGTGTGTTTAAAATAGTCTAATGAAATCCCACCAAAGATACACGCAGAGGTATTCAGGGCACAGAACTCCTGCAGGACAGCTCTCTGGCATGATGGTACCCTCACAGCCATGGAACAGACTGCAGTCATTATTTTCCCAGTTAAACCCATAGCACGAGTGGATTAAGAGATCAGCTCAAAACCTGAACAATCTTTTTCTGAAGGGAAGGAAGGGTGATTACTGCTGCCTTGAACTGTGCATGAGAGAAATAGTGCAGTAGAGAATGAGGACCTATTGTTTTAGAAAACAAAGAGTTTACTTCATTCTGTCAGTCACCTTCACACATTTGCTACTTATTCATGCAGGATTACATCCTGCTATATTAGCCTTATGCAAGTGAGTGAAAACCAACATGGTCAACTGGTGGCTTTTGTATCACAGTATCACAGTATGTTAGAGATTGGAAGGGACCTCAAAAGATCATCCAGTCCAATCCCCCTGCTGGAGCAGGAACACCTAGATAAGGTTACACAGGAATGTGTCCAGGCAGGTTTTGAATGTCTCCAGAGAAGGAGACTCCACAACCCCCCTGGGCAGCCTGTTCCAGTGTTCCGTCACCCTCACTGAGAAGAAGTTTCTTCTCAAGTTTAAGTGGAACCTCTTGTGTTCCAGTTTGTACCCGTTACCCCTTGTCCTATCATTGTTTGCCACCGAGAAGAGCCTGGCTCCATCCTCGTCACACTCCCCCTTTATATATTTATATACACTAACAAGGTCACCCCTCAGTCTCCTCTTCTCCAAACTATGGAGACCCAGCTCCCTCAGTCTTTCCTCCTAAGGGAGATGCTCCACTCCCTTAATCATCTTAGTTGCCCTGCGCTGGACTCTCTCCAGCAGGTCCCTGTCCTTCTTGAACTGAGGGGCCCAGAACTGGACACAATATTCCAGATGCGGTCTCACCAGGGCTGAGTAGAGGGGAAGGAGGACCTCTCTCGACCTACTGACCACCCCCCTTCTAATACACCCCAGGATGCCATTGGCCTTCTTGGCCACAAGGGCACAGTGTTGGCTCATGGTCATCCTTCTATCAACCAGGACCCCCAGGTCCCTTTCCCCTACACTACTCTCTAACAGGTCGTTCCCCAACCTATACTGGAACCTGGGGTTGTTCCTGCCCAGATGTAACACTCTACACTTTCCCTTGTTATATTTCATCAAGTTTCTCCCTGCCCAACTCTCCAGCCTGTCCAGGTCTCGCTGGATGGCAGCACAGCCTTCTGGCGTGTCAGCCACTCCTCCCAGCTTAGTGTCATCAGCAAACTTGCTGACAGTACACTCAATTCCCTCATCTAAATCGTTGATGAATATATTATATAATACTGGTCCCTATACTGACCCTTGAGGCACTCCACTAGATACAGGCCTCCAACTAGACTCCGCCCCATAGACTACAACTCTCTGGCTTCTCTCCTTCAGCCAGTTCGCAGTCCACCTCACTACCTGATCATCCAGACCACACTTCCTCAATTTAGCTATGAGGATGCTGTGGGAGACTGTGTCAAATGCTTTGCTGAAGTCAAGGTAGACCACATCCACTGCTCTGCCATCATCCATCCACCATGTTATTTCCTCATAAAAGGCTATGAGGTTGGCCAAGCATGACTTCCCCATGGTAAAGGCATGTTGACTGCCCCTCATAACCCTCTTATCCTTGACATGCCTTAAGATGGCATCAAGGATAAGGTGTTCCATCACTTTCCCAGGGATGGAGGTGAGGCTGACTGGTCTATAGTTACCCGGGTCCTCCTTCTTGCCCTTTTTGAAGACTGGAGTGACGTTTGCATTCCTCCAGTCCTCAGGCACCTCTCCCGTTTCCCAAGACTTGGTAAAGGTGATGGAGACTGGTCTAGCAATGACTTCCGCCAGTTTCCTCAGCACCCGCGGGTGCATCCCATCTGGACCCATGGATTTATGGATGTCCAGATTGCTCAACTGGTCCCTAACCCATTCCTCGTCGACTAAGGCAAGCTGCTCCAGTGACCTGACTTCATCTGAGGTCTCAGGAGTACAGGGCTCTTCAGGACTGCCTCCGGCAGAGTAGACTGAGACAAAGAAGGCATTCAATAACTCTGCCATCTCTGTATCTTCTGTCACCAGGGCACCCATCCCGTTCAGCAGTGGGCCAACCTTGCCTCTGGTGTTAGTTTTATCAGCCATGTATTTGAAAAAGCTCTTTCAGCTGTCCTTGACCCCTCTTGCCAGATTTAATTCTAAGGAGGCCCTAACCATCCTAGCTGCCTTCCTACATCCTCTAGCAGCAGCCTTATATTCCTCCCGAGTGGCCAGCCCCTGCTTCCATGACCTGTAAACTCTCCTCTTCCACTTGAGCATACCCAGCAGTTCCTTATTTAGCCACGCAGGTCTCCTGGCCCTCTTCCTTGACTTCCTATGTGTCGGGATGCTCTGCTCTTGAGCTCAGAATAAGCAATTCTTGAATGTCAACCAACTATCTTGGGCCCCTTTACCTTCAAGCAGCCTTGCCCATGGGATTTCCCCTAGCAATTGCTTGAAAAGGCCAAAGTTTGCCCTGCTAAAGTCCAGGGTTGCAATTCTACTTGCTATTGTACTGGTCCTACCACACAAGATCCTGAATTCCACCATCTCGTGGTCGCTGCAACCAAGGCAGCCCTCAACCTTTACTGCTTCGACCAGACCCTCCTTGTTAGTGAGGATGAGATCCAGCAGCGCTCCTCTCCTGGTTGGCTCATCCACCATTTGCATGAGGAAGTTATCATCCATACACTGGAGGAACCTCCTGGACTGTGGCTGGGTTGCTGAGTAGTCCTTCCAGCAAACATCAGGGAAGTTAAAATCCCCCACGACAACCATGTCCTGTGACTGTGAGGCCGCTCTCAGCTGCCTGTAGAAGGCCTCGTCAACTTCCTCACCCTGATCTGGTGGCCTGTAACAGACACCCACAACAGTATCGCCCCTGCCAGCCTGCCCCTTAATTCTCACCCACAGACTCTCAACTCGCTCGTCCCCTGTCCCTGGACAGAGCTCAGTACATTGCAGCTGCTCTCGCACATAAAGAGCAACCCCACCACCCCGCCTGGCTGGCCTGTCTTTCCTGAAAAGGACATAGCCCTCCATGACTATATTCCAGTCATGTGAGCTGTCCCGCCACGTCTCTGTAATTGCCACCAGATCATAATCTCCTGACTTAACACAGGTCTCTAACTCCTCCTGCTTATTTCCCATGCTGCACGCATTGGTGTACAGGCATTTCAAGGAGGGAGATGAGCTCACTGATTTCACCCTCGGATTATAGGAGACCTCCCAGTCTTCATCAATCCTAGAGTGCTGCCCCACTGGGGCAAGCCCAGTTACAACCCCGTCCCCCTTCGAATCTAGTTTAAAGCTCTCCAAATGAGCCCTGCTAATTCATGCCCCAGCATCCTTTTGCCTCTGTGAGATAAACATTTCCCACGTGCCATCATCCGGACTGGAGCCTTATAAAACCAGCCGTTATCAAAGAACCCAAAGCCCTGCCTAAAGCACCAGTCTCGTAGCCAATTGTTTATGGACTGAATTTTCCCATTCAGTCCCGCATCATCACCGGAAGATGGAAGGAGTGAGGAGAAGCTCACTTGAGCCCCAGACTCTTTCACCATCCGCCCCAAGGCCCTGTAGTCTTTCTTCATCCCCCTCAGACTGCGGGAAGCAGCTTCCCCCCCACCTGCCTGGAAGACCAGCAGCGGGTAGTAGTCTGTCGGGTGCACCAGGCTGGGGAGCGCCCTGGTGATATCCCTGATCCGGGCTCCAGGCAGACTACACACTTCCCTATGATGAGGGTCAACTCTGCATATCGGGCCCTCTGTTCCTCTCAGAAGGGAATCGCCTACGACAATGACCTTTCTTTCTTTCTTGTCAGAGGCAGTCTTGAGGTGCGAAGTCGACCGCCTTTTCCTATGTGACCTTGTAGGCCGGCCTTGCACCACATCCTCACTTACCTCTCCATCAAGATCCAGGGCCTCAAACCTATTATGGAGGGGCACCTGGGGAAGCAGGGCAGGAAGGGAGGAGGGTTGCCCATGACTCCGAACTGGAACTTGCTTCCATCCCTCATTGTCTTTTTGGTCCCTTACCTCTGCGTGACAGCTACAGGGCAGGGGCTGTCTCGGGCCATCCCCCTCTGTCTGAGAGGGCAGGGGGTCCATCCCCTTTTGGGAGGTATCTCCCTGGAACCGTTCCTGCTGGCACGCCAGGGAGTTACTCCACCAGTCGATCTGCCTTTCACACTCCCTGATGGTCCTCAGCATCTCGACCTCCTCTTTAAGTTCTGCCACCAATCTAAGCAGATCTTCTACCTGCTCACACCTCACGCAGGTGGAATGCTGGCCTCCCTCCCTCGGCAGCAGCAGGCTCTGGCACTCCCTGCAGCCAGAGACCTGAACAGCCACGGTTTGGGACGGGGTCTCTGTCTGAGTTGCTACAGTCTCCTTACTGCAAGCTCTCCTTCTGGAGGCGACCATATTGGTCAGCAGTCTGGGACACCAGCAACAGGGTTCACAACACAACCTGCTTGTTCCTCCCTGCGCCCGGTGGGCAGCGACCGCTGCCCTCTCAGAGGCTCTTTCAAGGCAAGGGGCAGGGGTGCGGTCGCCGTCACCGCGGGAACGCCCCCTGCCACGTCAGCCGCTCTCTCGCAAGGGCTGCTGGGGCTTCGGGGATCAGGAGATGTCAGGAATCGCGATGTCTCTGCGCTATCCCCTCTGCTTTTCCTAATCTCTGCTGAACCTCATCATTTGTCATTTGTTGTTTCACATTTGTTGTGTCTGGGTCACAAACTAGTTAGTGTAACCATTCCAAATAGTACGTTGACCAACATTCTGTGCTTGACGTGTATGTGCTTTTAGCTATTCTGATTGCACATCATGTACCACACATGTTACACGGAATTAGGAACAGTATAATTTATTTATTTACAGTACAGTGTTTCTTACGTGCATTCATACTGAATGGAAATTTCTCAACTTGCTGTGGTCAGATATTGCTCCAAACATTGAACTGTGCCTTGCTGTGTGTGACCCGCTTGTTGCTACAAGGGATTTACTGAGTAATCAAGATGAATGAGACAGACACGTGACTTTCAATTACCCTGTGCTGAAGGAATGGTTTATCACAGGACTAAGGTATATGCCCACACAAGGAGAGCAGGTGTAACATAGGAAAGCTGCGTAAGGCAAAGCAAAAATGATTTTGTGAGCGGAATTTATTAGCAACTGCACAAAAGCCTTTGAACCCCTTTAATTTACAGCTGTAAAACTAGTTTATAAGTGAAGGTACTGAAGACATACAGTTTTGGTGCATGCCACTCAATGTTTGTATGTTTCTGAGCCAAACATTTCCACACACACAGAGGAAATCAAAGCAGTATGGTTTGTAGTACGCTATGTGGCGTGCAGTAAGCTGTGGAGGCCTTTCTAGTTGGCACTTGATAGGAGTCATTCCCATGAAACAGGTAGATTCTCTTCATTATTTGTAGAGTTATGGGGGAAGTAATGAATTGGGAAATACATAGTACTTGCTTTAGGAAAGCAACCCACCTGTGTCTCCTGCTGATTTTGTGTTGCTCATGCACGTGCAAGTTCAAAAACATTCAACAGAGAATTGCATAGAATACTGAAACCCCAAAACTAGGAAGTTACACTTCCATTAAAGAACTACCTTTAAAGCAAACAGTTCTTTCACCCTGCATGCAAGTTTCAACAACCGCTGATGACACTAAGAAAGCAAATTGCAGTGAGGAGAGCTGGGAAGCACAATCTCTGAGCAAATACACATAAAAGTGTCCTTAAATAACAGGGCTATACTAGTGTTATACTGGTAGAACACCAGACACCCCCCCCCAACCCAACAAACAAACTGATTTCAGTGCAAGTCCTATCTTTGTGCAGGACTTTCAATAATGTTATTCTTCGGGGGAGTGTGTGTGTGTGCTCAAAATTATGAAGACCCTTGAATATTGCTACATATAGTCTTTAATCTTTTAAATAACTCATTTTACTTGATTCTTACATGGTCACGTGCAACTAAACTGAGAATGCGAAGAATTGCTGCGCTATAGAGACAGCAATTTCTCTTCCGGAGTGCAAAAGTGCTGAAAGAAACAGAGAGGAAACAGGGCGTAGATACGTTTAATTCTTGTTCCTGTCCTAGCAAGAAATCCTGTCTCAAGCTAAATTAAATTGCTTTAATCTAAATGTAGCTTAAACTGGAAGTCGTGCTCTAAACTTAAGAGCTCATGTACATATGGCTTTATATTCTCTGTAACAGTGGTGCACATGAATCCAGGCTCTGCCATTGTCCGGGCTTTCCTCTGGCGCTGTGGGTTATCCTTCTTGCCATTCAGCTGGAGGGGTATATATCTGGAGAGGTTTAAATGTATGTTGCCTGTTAATATCACTGCTCTGTGGGGAAAGGAGGATGTCAATTTCTATCTGCAGTATTAATGGAGAAAACAAAAGAATTCCAAGTGCACATACATGTGCGTGGCTGCAGCAGTAGGAATGAAAGAGATCTGCTGTTGAAAGGGAATTCCTCGAAGTGCCATGGGGGTGTAAATGTTCACCTGGGCAGGACAGAAGTGAGAATTTCACCGCTTCAGCTTGGATCTTGCAAATAACCGAAGTTAGTTTTGTACATGGAGGTGATTTATTCCCGTGTGATTTCCTGGCTGTCTCGCTGTTCTTCACCTTCCTGGCCCTTGTCCTCGCCTCTGTCTTCGTGAGGCTGCGGGAAGCTGTGGGGGAGCGGCCCTGGGAGCCGGGAGCGGCCCCGGGAGCCTGCAGCGGGCGGAGCGGCCCGGGAGAGCGGCCCCGGGGACCAAGCGGCGGCAGAAGCGGGACCGGAGGCCGGGAGCGAGCTGCTGCGGGTGGAGGACGTCGGGGCGGTCGTGGAGGGGAAGGAGGCGGCTGCCAAGCAGCGGGAGAAGGCGGCAGAGGAGCCGAGCCCTGCGGCCGAGCTGAGTCCAGCCCCGTGGCGGCCGAGAGCATCCCCCGGCAGCCGCCTGCTGAGCCCTGTGAGCCTGAACCCCAGGAGGATGTAGAGAGCAAGGTGCCACCTTTGGGAGCCTCAGCTGGGTCCAGCCTCGGGCACCTGGGACAAGTGGAGGGCGCAAGAGACCACGCAGCATTTCCCATCAAGGCAGAGGAGGAAGATCTGGACTTAGAAAAAGAGAAGCTGGTGGTGAGAGAGCCAGCAAGCACAGCAGCTACACCAGCCCCAGTGACAAGTACAGC
This sequence comes from Psittacula echo, assembly GCF_963264785.1. Taxonomy (NCBI): domain Eukaryota; kingdom Metazoa; phylum Chordata; class Aves; order Psittaciformes; family Psittacidae; genus Psittacula; species Psittacula echo. The sequence goes on along the minus strand of NC_137740.1, from coordinate 25,170,769 downwards.
ATCATCATTTGAGAGTTCTGAAGGTTTTGAATGGCCTTTGGGTACCCTTGGGACCTGCCTGCTGATTGTGATGGGAATCACCCTGTTGGCACACACACAGAGTGTGTTCTATCCACGGCCATTTTGTCTGGTCTCAAAAGTTAAGCAGAGTCAGGTTTGAGTCTTGTCTGGGGTTAGACGACGATACAGGGGGACCAAGAGGTTTTGCCCAAGGCTGGACAGTCATGAGTGTCAGGGTGTGTGGGACAGTATGCTCGAGTATCTAGTCCATTGGGCCCCTCCAGTGCTTTGGAGGCATCGGAGATGGAAGGCAGCTGCATGGAGTCCCCAGTGACAAGTTGCAGAAACTGCTGAAGGGGAGGGTGAATTATTCTGAGCCTGGTGGGCCCGTGACACTTCAGGCCATCAGGGCAGAGATGCAACATAGAGATGGACTCATGATCGAGGGGTGGCCTTAACAATGGACACTATCGCCCAGTTTATTCACGAGTGAGAACACTGCACACAGCCTCTCCTGCTCTGAAAGACTGTTACAAGAGATGGAGCTCAACATCATGGACCGAATGGACTCAGCAGCTTTATAGGGATTGGTCCATGCACTAAGGTAAGAGTGCACTGAGATGAGAGTGATGGTATATTGAAAATGTGGGATCTGAGCATGACGTGAATGGTATGGAATAAGGGGCAGATACTGTCCTGGTTTAGCAGTAGCAGTCATTTTTTTTCTCCTCCTTAGTAGCTGGTGCGGTGCTGTGTTTTTGACTTTCGGCCTGGGAACAGAGCTGATAACACTGATGTTTGGTCTGAGCGAGGACTTTGTGAGTCTCATGCTCTGCCAGGGAGGAGGGGAAGCAGGGACAGGATACCTGACCCAAACTAGCCAAACAGGTATTCCATTTCACAGCATGTCATGCCCAGGATGTAGAACTGAGAGTTACCCGGAAGGGCTGGATTGCTGCTGGGTAGGGGCGACTTATCAGTCGGCGGGTGGTGAGGTGTTGTATTCTCTTCCCTTGTTATTTCCTTTATCATTATTGGTGGTTGCGGTAGTGATTTGTGTTATACCTTAGTTACTGGACTGTTCTTATCTCAACCCGTGGGAGTTGCATTCTTTCGATTCTCCTTCCCATCCCTCCAGGAGCGGGGGGAAGAAAGGGTGTAGGGGGGAAGCAGACTGTCTGGTTCTAATTTATGGCCTGGGTTTAAACCACGATGGGGGGAAGTAGACTGCCTGGTTGTAATTTATGGCCTAGGCTTAAACCACGACACAAGCGCACATACATGTGCGTGGCTGCAGCAGTACGAATGAAAGAGATCTGCTGTTGAAAGGATCTTCCTCGAAGTGCCATGGGGGTGTAAACGTTCACCTGGGCAGGATAGAAATGAGAATTTCACCGCTTCAGCTTAGATCTTGCAAATAACTGAAGTTAGTTTTGTACATGGAGGCGATTTATTCCAGTGTGATTTCCCACCCAAACAATCCTGCTGCAGGCAAGGAATGGGCCTGTCTCTGTTACAGTGATGTGCTTTCAAACCTTAAAACTGAGACCTGTTGGTTGTTTTTTCAGTGGTTTGTTTTTTTTTTTTTCTTTTCACTTTTCTTTTACTTTTCTTAATCTGAAAACAAAACAGAGCGTAATTCCTAGCCTGTACGTTGGGCTTGTGTGTTGTATATGATGAGCCATTAAAAAAGCTCTTGGATTACCTGCTCTGTGGGGAGGCGGGGTCAGTGACTGATGAAAGCTTTTCTCCCTGATGCCCTCTGATACCAATGGCTGTTTGGTTCCCCATCTAGCATGCTTCTGGAGGTGTTGGTTGTACAAGCAATAGCAGAATATCCTATCAACACAGACATGATTATGTTTTATTTTCAGCACCCAGTGGACAGTCAATACAGTGGCGTGTCCGCAGGAAAATAAGTGAACCTTTTAAAATGTATACATATGTTGACATGGTATTTCTAGTAAATATTTCTGGGTTTCTGTTCTTTTTATTCTGCGTTTTTCTTCTTCCTTTTCTATGTGGCAACTTTTGAATCAAAGTATTGTCACAGCAACAGGGCAATGTGGTGCCATCACCAGCGACGGTATAGCAGATAGTAGTCCAAGTCAAAGAACCTCCAGAGGTTTGACATTTTAAATTCACCTCACATGTGAATGGGGCAAAATTTGTAAAATTTGAAGGTTTGTTTCTTCCTATTTTTGTTTTGTTTTGTGTTACGTTGCGTATCACATCACTGACTAAGAATTTGGACCTGTCTGCAAAAGGACACTTGGCGAAGTTAAAATGTACTAACTGAAGGTGTGAACTGAACTGCACCGTCCAGTTCCTGCACTGCTGTTTATTTCATATGAGGGTGCGCTTGACTAAGTAACTTTAGGCCAGTCTTCTAGAAGAGAATGTCCGTGAAGGTGTAACGCATGTAATGCAGTGCACTCTGACTTCACACCTTCAGCTAATACCTCCTAATTTCCCCAGTGCCTCTGTTTGGAAAAATAACCTGGATGTACAGTAGTTTTTTGAATCATCTACACCATTTTTTACTCTAATACACAACTGGCTACATGCCTGGAACTTCTGCTTTTCTCTTTCTCTTTCCTCCAGCATCTTTTTTCTTCTAATATTCCAGACAAGTAAAGTCCACATGTTTTCTGGTGTTCAAGAAAGCAACCAGAGAGCAGCCTTAGGGGTTCAGTCTTGCACTTTCAAAAACCATTAAATTTGGACCATTTGATTTCAAAAACATGGATACAGTTTGTCATTAGATTGTTATTCAAATACTAATTATTGCATAGTAGCTTGGGACTTCCCAGTTTTTAGATGCCACGAGATGGAATAGGATCTTACATCACTCTGTTCACCATCACAGATTTATGTTTCTATAGCATGTAGAGCTTGAAACAGTTAAATTGCTCACCCTGCTCCTAAAATTGACTGGTTTTAATACAAACATAGGTACAGATCTCTGTTGCAGTAAATACTGACTCCAAGTCACTATTTTCTCAAACGTTTCTACTCTTTATAGTGATTTATGAATTACATGGTTTTAAACATTAGATTTCTGGAAATAAAGTTGGGGAAAAAAAGAAAAAAAGCAACTGTGATTTTAATACTGTTACATCATTATATCTACTTCTCAACTGTCCTCTCCAGCCATTCCTCAGATAAGCTTAGCTGGATCTAGACTGGATTTCTTGAGACCCTTTTTGAATAAGATTTGTTGTCTTTGAGTCCAAATGATTTATAAGCCAGCCTCTTATGTCTATCAGTGAAAAACGATAGGTCTTTTGGTCCTAGAGAGCATATTTATTAAACAGGAAGAAAGAAATTCCCTTGCCACTATGCTCCTGCCACAATGGAATTCATCTTTTCTCTACACATTTTTTCTCCTTGTTCACTTATGCATTGACAAACAACACTTAAGGAAACTATACTTAGTTATCCGGATTTCTTTCTTGTGGGGTTTTTTTTTCCATGCTGACTAATTACAGTACTTCCTTAGAACCATGTCTTATATCACATTATATCACAAGTGCAGTAAAGGTACAGTTTGGTGTCTTTCTGAGGCAGGGCAACAATTAGGTAACAGTAGGGCTGCGTTGCGTTGCTCGGGGACTGTCCCCTTCCTGCAGCCCATACATATGCTAGCTTATTGGGTGTTTCGTAGAGAGAGAGATGCACTTCTCTCTGAAGAGTCACTTCAGACCCGTCAGTGGCAATAATATCCAGCATTTAATATACACACGTTTTTGTGCTCTTTTCCTCTTACAATACTAAACACAAATAGTGACAATATTTTCTGTAACAGACAGTTTAATCACAGTAATGTGCTCAGGATCCAGGAAGAGAAGGTGTTAGGCACCAGAAGTCCTTGGGGACTTTTATTATTGGAAATGGGATCCTTGCCAAAATCTCCAAACTATCTGTAGAGAAAAGAGAGTGTCCCTGGGGACCAAGCGGTGGCAGGAGCGGGACCGGAGGCTGGGAGCGAGCTGCTGCCCATGGAGGAGGTCGGGGCGGTCGTGGAGGGGAAGGAGGCAGCTGCCGAGCAGTGGGAGGAGGCGGCGTAGGAGCCTTGATTGTTTTGCTTCTTTTTTAATGTTTTTCCACGTATCATGCGGGTCAGGGGGGTAGAGGTCGGGTTCTCTGTCAGGGTCGATTGGTCCAGGATCAAAAGGGTTGTCTTTGCCTGGCTCATTTGCTGTCGCAGCCTGCCAGCAGGTATCTTCCCGCCGATCAATATGCGCGGGAGGGTGCGTGAGCACCGGCAAAGCTTGTGTCTCACGACAGCCAATGCCAGCATCAGGCGGGAATAGATCTGGCTCAGTTTCTGGGTCTACTGGCCCCAGGTCGAGAGGGTCCGGAGTGTTGTTAGTTGGGACAGCGGGGGCTGATGGTGCCGATGCCTCCTGTGCTGCCCTGTCAAGTGCCTCATAGACTGAGCACCATATGGCCAGCAATTTGGGGGCCGCCGCATCATCCCTTGTGGCTGCATCCCAGGGGCAGACCCCAATCTTGTCCCATACTGCCTTCTGATAAATATTAGTTGATGTCACCTCAGGGGCATGGGTTGAGACCCATATTAACAAGTCTTTCAGTCTGTCTTCATTCACAGTAACCCCCTTCTTCTCTAGGAATTTTACTAGCACTCTGAACACCGATTTCTGCTCTGGGGGTACTGAGTTTCCCATGTTCCCGTTCCCAGCCGCTTACCTCAGTCAGAGGTATCAGTTAATTGCTGCAGCCTTTTGGAGTTTGGCTGGACGTCCTCACCGGTCGCTGAGTCACGGCTCTCTGTCAAGTCCCTATTCGGGTGCCATTTCTGAGGATGGAAGGCACGGACCCAGAGGTAGAGTACAAGCTGGATGGCTTATTACAAGGATTACACGATATTTATACGCTTCCGAGCAATTAGCCAAGCACGTCTGTGTCTGCCTTGCGGTTACATTTATGACTTCGGGCAAAAGGTCTATCCGATTTTTCTCTTCAACATCCTCTATCCAGTTCCGACATCCTTATTCCTTGCCAGTTCCAACATCTTCCAAGTACCAGTCAGGGACGGCTCACTCCTAATTTCCTGCTGTAGTTTCTCCTTCCCATGGCCTCTGACAGTTTCGGGGCATTCCAACCCCCACACTTGCACTTTCTGGTGACTTGTATCAATGATACAATGCAGCGCTTCCCTCCCTCCCTGCACCAAAATGTAGAAAAGTTCCAACAACTCAGTTGAATTCCCAAATCCAAAAATTAGTCAGCTTTTATAAAGCAGTATCATTACAGTACTAGGGAAAGTCTTTTCCTGTTCAGTGGTTGTCATTTTTTGTAACCTTAAAATTCTTACGATGAAAAAAAGAAAATAATAGAGAGGGGGGAAGCGTTGGAATGATGTCTTATTGCTGTTTCTGTAGAAATGGTCTCTGTCACCCGGGGGGAGTATCTACATTCAAGCAAGTAACGTGATACACGTAAAGAAAGACCCAAATGTGGAAACTGGCAAATAGTTCATCTCTGCTTTTAAGATGGACCAGAGGAAGCATACCTGTATGCGCTGTGGCAAAGAGAGGCCTGAGTCTGCAGGGACAGTCTGTGTTCATTGTGCTGTCCCATCCATTAGTGTCTGTGTCAGAGCTCCCTGGGAATGGGTAATTCCTCCCATCTGCTCTGCAGTAATTCGATGGGCCAGTTCCTCTACAGTTGCCATGATCTTTAACCACCGGAACTTCCACGCAAACACTACTGCTGCACCAGGGATGGAGGGGATCTGCAGATCACGCCTTTCCCCATCAGCAGCAGTTTGCATCGTCTTAAGCTGTATGAAGTTTCCCATACTTTCCCCAGCTCTGTAAATTGTTGTGAGATGAGCCTTGGACCTTAGACACACTTAGTTTTGGATCTTACAGATGAGCCTAAGGTATCTGTGTTAGCCTTCCCATCAGGTATGCTTGGTCTCTCTTGAGAGATCCCTTAACCCGAATAAACCCAGAGAGCCGCGAGTGCTTCCTGAGAGGAGCGAACCGGCTCTGCGGTGAAGATAGCAGGCACCAAGCGGCTGGGGGTCGGGAGCACGGTCACCCCTCGGGGGGGTGGGGGGGGTGGGCGTCTGAGTCCGCGCACCCGCCCAGATCCGTCCTAGCCCAACCCACACCCCTGCCCGGGCAGGCTGGCCTCGCCTCTCCGCTGCCTGGGAGGCTGCGCGGGCCTGCGGCGGGGCAGCGTCTGGGCCGCGGGGGGCCGCAGCCCAGCCCGATGGTGGTGTCGCCCACCGCCGCCTCCCGCCGCGTCTGCCCCTCGCCAGAGGAAGGGGTGGGTGCCCGCCGCGCCGGCGGCAGGCCGGGCGTGTGGTAGTAGCTGGGGCCTTGGCCTGAAACAGGAGAAGGCGCTCAGCAGCACGGCACATTCAGTGTGTGTGCGTTTAAGCTCATTTTACTCACCGCTGAAACCGTCTGTGTGTGCTTTAAAATGCACCTTTGAGAAACAGTCCAGAGCTGTAACTCTTGCAGAAATGCAGACCATTACTTTCTCATCCGGCTGAGAAAGCCATACAAAACTAAAATCCTCAAAACTTGAATGAACACAGGTTTGGCTAACTTTCTGCTAACTCCTGAGATCCCTGCATTAGTCAAAATACCATGACTATTTGTTTGGGAGACCTGAGACCCGTTCCCAACAGGAGAAAATAACCCACGGCACAGCCTGAAATGGCTGTTAGATGGTCAGCTTCTCAGGCCATACGCTAAGATCCTTATTTCTGGACTAAGAATCATCTGATCCATGGACACAACTGGTCAAATCTTTTTTATGCCTCAAGACAAGAGGAGGAGTCAACACAAGGAGATGCTCCAGATGCTCCAGGCAGACAACTTCAGTGTTTTGGTGGTTTTTCAATAGCGAGAGCGGCCAGTGCTAAAAGTTAACATCCTAACAAAGTATGTAGAATTCTGCTCGCTGGAGCAGGCTCCGCAGTCCATGAGCAGCCTTCCCAAATGTCACTGTGCCGGCTTTACTTACCCCTAGCTGGGGGAGCTTCATGACTGGTTTTCTGACTTACTGAAGTGAAGCAGTGGAGAAAAATGGCTTGTGGGTCCTCCGAGTGCCGTGCATTTGGTCTTAGCTGTGCTGTTTGTAAAGGAGGCAAAGTTAAGGTGAGCAAGAAGGGCTGTCCTTCAGACAAACAGAGGGAAAGTGCAGAAGTATAGCTGGTTGGTTTTGGCAGTTGCTTCTGCAGAAGAGATGGGCTGAGAAAACTGCCTTTGCCACCGTTTCCAGACCAGCACAGCAGACACCGGATGTCTGTAGCTTTCCTTTTAGGGATGTTTCTGGTGTGAAGTTCTTGACAGCACTGAAAAAGATGGCATTGTCTTGGCAGACTAAGCAAGGCATTTTGAAACTCAGCTATGAGAGCATGAGGGGCATGACATCAGAGAGACAAATGGCAGAGGCAGCAAGAGCTGAAACTGGAGCCTTGGGAGGCAGAGGTGAGATGAGGTCCTGACTTTCATGGTCAGGACACAGAAATACTGGCTCCAGAGGAGAACTGAAGTTTAAGCCCGGCTAGCAAAGCAGGCTCTCTCCAGTCTACTTGCCCCACTTGTTCCCTCTGACAGCTCTCCCAGAAATGCAGCATCCAGTGAGTGTGGTAACTGCATTGCATTAGCTCCATCTGTGTAAGAAATACTTTAGGGATTGAAATCCATCATTTTCCCTTCCATCCTGGAGCACTTTAGCTTTTTCCGGGACTGACCCATGACATCAAAGGCTTTGCTTCAACACCCTGGCCCAGTGGTCTGCTCAGATTGTTGTCCTGGGCTGAGTTTTGTCACCCAGGGTAAAAGGATGACATCCAAGTTCAGAAATGGGAAAACGCCTTGGGTCAAACCCTGGGTTTTCCACAGTGGATCTACTGCTCAAAGCGACTGTTTTGTGATGCTCCAAAGAGACCATCCCACCTCTGCTGGGAGGATGTGGCCTGTGGTGGGAGTACTGACTCAGACCAAAATCTCAGTGTGGCTGGACTCTGTAGGGCCCCTTGCACTCCTAGGCAAGATAGCATTTAGCCAGCCAGATATCCTGAGCTTCCTTTCAGGCTGAGGCTCTGAAGAACTGGAGCCAGCCAGCAGGAAGGTCTGCTCACAGGGCCCTGGGGGAAATAGAAGTTGCCTAAATGTGGCTGTGGGTTTAGGGCGTAGCTGTGAATGCTGGTCACTGCCTGACAAAGGCTGATCATTATACAACTATCTATACCTTTTCTGTCCCTGGTAGCAATCGTTTACTTGATGACAAAAACAGAGCCCAAGAACAAGTCCGCCTCCCCATTTTAAGGTAGTTTTACCATTCTAAAGCAGCTTTTATCCCAGAAGGAACAGAAATACTGGCTTGAATCTGTACAGATCAACTGTGTTTAAGTCAGCAGGTGATAAGAACAGAGCTCAGTGGGCCAGATAAGATTAGTTGATTAGATCAGTGCCAAATCTGTGAATGTCAGCAGGTAGTATTTTTTATTATGCCATCTACCTAAATTGCAGCTGACAGCTGAGTGTGTCTTGGCAAGTAGTGTAGCCTGCAATTTACTGCAGAACTTAAAGTGGTAGAAACGCTGGGGGCATTAATGCAGACAATTCTGCTCTGCTAAAAATACCAAGGATTAGGGGAACTAATACCTTGTATGTTGATGCATTCATGTGGTGTCTGCTTTTCATTTTATTTCCTAGAGGGAGGGGGGTGGTTGTGCTTATTTCATTAAAGCTAAAATTAAAAAAAAAGAAAAAGAAAAGCTTTGGAAAAAAAGGAAGTGTCTTTCAGATTGTGGTTAAATAGTAAAAGGTGTCACCAGAGCTCAATGAAAAACAACAAACTACTTTCCCTTGGCTTCTCTGGATGTAGGTTTTGAGTGGGCTGCCTGATGTGACATCAGGCCCAGTGCTGCTGCAGTTACAGCTGATCGTGAGCAAACCCTCTGTCAGTGCAGGGGGAACAGGGTTTTGCTGATCACAGGTTGCTGGGACGTTGCCAGTGAACAAGCTCAGCGGTGGGTGGGACTCTCTCTTGCAAAGGCATCTGCTCCAAGGAGAGACTTTGTGTGTTCTCTCTGTTTTCTCACCTTCAGATTCAGCTCCTTGAACAAGCAGCTGCAAAAGCTTTTGAGTGGGAGGATGTCATGTTATGACCTCTTTTTGAAAGGATCTCTTCTCCTTACTGGTGTCTCTCTCTGGGATTTTCCTGTAATGTTCAGGGCACCGTACAAACTAGTATCGGAAAGGAAAGGATTGATGTTTGGTGGCAGCTTGGCACTTCCAAGATGGTCATCATATATATTCCTCAAAGTCTTTTGCCAGCACAGGTGAAAACATCCTCTCTTATTTTGTAGCCAAGGCAAACAGAAGCAGGAAAATGCTTGACTGCAAAACTCAGCCTGAATCCCTTGTTAGGCTAGGAACAGACCCTGCAGCTATCCTGATGCCTTGGGCCTTGCAGCTCCATGCCTTGTGGTCCCAGGGGAGCTGAGTGCCTGGGCCCACATTTGACCTACTGTGTGCTGTTGGAGCTGGGGATCAGCCTTGGCTCCTCCACTCTGGAAGAGTCATTCCATACTTTCTGCGATCTGGCGGAGACTCCTTGCAAAGTGCAGACGAAAGCTTCCGTCACTCCTGGGCATGCTGGGTTTGTTTGAACTTTTCCCTCTCTAAGGCTGCCTGCTCTGCTAGACCTGCACCCCTCTGTGCCCACATGCATGGCAGGGCCTCCTCTCCTGCAGGAGGACTGCTTCCCTTTCATCTGCACCACTTCATCCCTCGCAGATGTGTAACAAATACAGCCTTCCTTTGCTCAGGGAGGAGTCCTGCCTGCCCACTCCTGAGTAGAAATGCCTCCACCCTTCACTCTGAACTTTGAAACCTGTGTGTTTACCCTACTTTTGAGCCCCATTTATAGAATCATAGGCTGATTTGTGTTGTAAGGGACCTTAAAGATCCATCTAGTTGCAACCCCCTTGGCACGGGCAGGGACACCTTCCACTACATCACGTTGCTCAAAGCCCTGTCCACCCTGGCCTTAAACACTTCCAGGGATGTGGCAGCCCCAGCTTCTCTGGGCAACCTATGGCAGTATCTCACCACCCTCATAAGTGAAGAACTTGTTCCTGATGTCTAAATCTCTTTTCTTTCATGTTAACGCTATTCCCCCTTGTCTTGTCACATTCCGCCCCCCCATCCCTTCTTTGGAGGCCATTGCTGAGCCCTGGGTCTCCCTGAGCTCTCCCTGAGCAGGGAGGGAGGCCCCATGTCCTAGGATTGCTGCTGCATCTGGTTCATCATAGCTGCAGGTGGAAGCCCATTGCACCACTCGAGGCTGGCTTACTCAGAGGCTGAAAACCTGTTGCTGCTTTTGGCTCTGGTTTTATGAAGGGATTGTCAGGTGAGGTGCCAGGTCTGAGCAGTGCAGGTGGGGTTTTGGGGATGGGGGTTCCTGTGGTACTCCCCAGGTACCCGCAGGAGTCCTGCTGTATGTGTCTGTGTATCAGACGCTGCTTCTGCTAAAGGGCATTTATGCCTCTGCTGTATGATTGTTTCTGTAGTGTGAAGGCAAAGGCTGAAAAAGACCCTTTATCTGTTCTAAGAGGAGGGTTTCCAGTCTCTCCTAGAAGAAAACTGATTGCAGGGTAAAAATACCTGCTGTTAGGGAGCAAGTAAAAATTGATCTCATAGGAGAGGTCACTTGCTGCTGGCCGAATAAGACGGAAAATAGCACTGTGGTGTTTTTCGATTGATTGCTTCCGAAGCAGACCTTCTTGGGACTGAGGTCCTGGCATAAGCTGGATTGTGGTGACATAGCAACAAAGCAGTGGAATCTGCTGGTAAAGGTCTGAGTCTAATTTCATTTTTTGTGTGATCCCCAGGAATACAGATGTTCATCTGCAACCGTGAACACTATGGTTTCCTTCCCATGCCCCTGAAATCACAGCAGACACTGCAGGAAGAAACGGAGAACTTTGTGCACATGCTAATCGAGGCTATGAGTAAGTTGCTGTGCCCTGCCATGATGGACACCCCACACGCCAGCCCTCACTCCCAGTACCCCCAGTTAATGTTTGTGGAGCTCTCTTGCCAGCAGCCCAGCTTTCTTCCCCTTGGGAGCCTGCATCCTGATCTGATTGTCCTCATGCGGTTTTGATATGCGGTTTCCCATTTTCTCCCCAGGGATGTAATCAGTTCACAGTCAGGTCAGCCCCATTCGCAAAATCCCTCAACTTCCCCAGATCAAAAGCAAAGATGCATCTTTAATGTGGAGCAGATGCTGCAGAACCCGTTGTTTTGTCATGATGTCTGTCTCTGGCATGTGGCTGCTGGCTTCTGCTTTGCACCATGGATGCTTTCTGCTGTACCCGCTCCTGGCCTGACTTTGCGCGCGTCCCAGCTCCTTGGGGCTTTCGGCCCAGTGATGAAAACACGTGGCGATACCTTGTATCGATGCAACATGTACGTGAAGGTGATGCTTGGGATCTCTCCTCTCTTTCGGTCGATCGTCCTCCCATTGAACCTTCTCAGTATGTCTCTGTTCCTCCAAAGCACCCCGACAAGATGGGATTTGATGAAGTAAGGAACTTAACTTTACTGTTACCGTCTTCCCATTTCATCACCTAGAGGACCTGGGTTCTCCCTGCTGCTGAGCTTCTAGCTATTTCCCTAAAAGTATATTGTCTTTTCACATTGTTAGTTCTTTCCTGATCGCTCCTCTTTTGGTCTTAAATCTTTTGCAAGGAGAAAACAGCCATTTTTTATTTGGGGAGAAATGCTGAGCTCAGGGGAGCAGAACGGAAAGGGCTCAGGACATGCTCTTTCCCTGTGGTGTTTGCTCTAGAGACACAAGGCCAGTCAGGTCTGTGGGCACTTAGTACCTGCTATGAGAACCACGTTTAGAAGTGTAGACTTGTGTGCAAGGGCAGTGCCCAGCAAACCTTTGGGCTTCCTGTCTTGAAGGTATGGATGTTTGAATCGAGCCAGGAGGAGATGGAGAAGTTGGCCTGAAGTGCAAGTTATTTCCCCAGTTCTTGTGTGTTTCCTCTACATCCGGGCTGCCACACACAGCCTGGGCCATTCCTTTCTGACAAGCCCTCTTGCTTCCTCCTCCGATGTCGTTTTACGAGTGGCAAGTCTGACCTGCTTGAAGCACGATGGTCATCCCAGAGGTGTTGGTGAGATGCTTGGTGTAGCCTTCAGAAGCAGGACTTCCGTGAACTGATAAGCATCCAGCATGTTGTCAGGTGTCAACGTGGATATGAGTCTGATGTTACTAAGTTGGTCCATCGCATCATGCTTCCCTTGGGATTGGGGCCTGGGTCCTGGCAGTTGACATTTTGCAGTGTAGCTGTTTCCCCAAGCTGTTTGAAGGCTGGCAGTTGCTGGAGCTGTGGTGAGAAGGGTGCACGAGAGGAGCAGGGCCTCAGCTTGGCGCAGCACATGGTAACGTGCGTGTGCATCTGAGTCTGTCAGAACAGGAGGGATGAGCCAGCATGGGTGGGTGAGCTCCTTTGGCCTGGAGTCATTTCTCCAATCCAGTACTGTGGCTGCCTCTCCATGTGAAGGCTCCTTGCTGTGTTCATATATATTGCTCATATACGTATCTCTTCCACCCTCATGCGCTTTTTCTTCTGTAATAGACCCAGCTCTGTGTCTGATAGAGAGGCCTCTCCCTTATCCCAGCCATGGGAGTTGATTTACCTGTGTCAGCCTGAGCTCTGGTTTTACCAGCCCTTCCTCTTGTGACCTTTTGTTAAGCCACTGAAGCAGTTTCTCCGTGAACATCTTGGCTGAACCCCCCCTGGTGCTTCCCACAGTGCTCCCTGCTTTGTGCTGGGGGCTGGAGAGGGAAGGCACTTGACACTGTAGGGGGTGAGTGTGCCATCCCCACTCCCAGAGCTGCTCACCCTGCTCGAGTGCCTGCGGGCTGGGGATGTGGTCTGTGGTGCAGGCTGCCAGCTGCCCTTTGGTCTCTTCCCTGGGGAGGAGGTGGGGAGCACTGCTGTACTGGCCATGCAGGAAATGATTAAGAGGAAAACGCAAAAAGGGCTTTTTAAAGCTTAATGTAGCTCATTCAAAGAATAAAAGGCAAAAAAGGTCTCTGCATCACTTGCACAGCCTTCTGTATTGGTGCCACCGGGCTATCTGGGCCTTAAAGTACGTCCTGCAGATGTGGTGGGGGCAGGCGCCCAAGGCTGGATGCAGCTGGCACTGACCAACAGGTAAAGCTGCCGTTTGGACACATCTGCCCCATCGCCTCGTGTCGGCTGGAGCTGCCCAATGCCCTGTGTGGTGTATGATGTGTATGATGTTACGGACTCCATGGAGGTACGGAATGGTTTAGTTAACAAAGTCGCTTGATTATATACTTTAAGCTTACCAAGGGTGTTATGACAAATAACCACTAAAACCCCACCGCACAAATATTCCTCTACGGGTTATTCAATCACCATTTTTCGCAACCATTTCCTCGTTACTGTTTCTAGCTGATATGTGCTTTAGATGTAGCAATCTATGTTATTGCTTAAGCAATCATCGCTCTTACGGACTGTGTTTCTTTTTACGACTACATAGCGGTTAAGCACAAGATATCTTCTGCTCCCAGAACTTCCTATTTGAAACAGTCTTTGAGGAGCAAACAGTATTTTTCTCCTTGGTCTGCTTACGCCACCACTTTCTGGTTAGCCTCGCGTATGCAGCTGCATTGTGTTCTTAAAATGGTCCTCGACAGCCCTGTTCTCAGAAAATGATGCTATCACAGAGCTGGTTTGGATGCTCGGGGAGGCTGAGTTTAGTTAACTTTGATTTCCTGAAGTAGAGCAGTAGCAGTTTATTAAAAGCATCTTGACACCAGCACTGGGGTAGGTTGGTTGGTTTGGGGTTTCTTTGTGTGCATGGTTTTTTTTCCCTTCTAGTTGACTCCGGGAGTGAGTGATACAAGGGGCATGGTGGCGGTTTCAGGGGAGGAAAGACACAACTAAAGAATACCTGAATTAAATGAATATGTCTGTTTCAGAGCAGATATGGCCTCCATCTAGCCGCTTGTTCTTTTACCTATATGCATACCTGTGTGCACGTATAGACAGAGTTTTCATATGCAATACCTGGTGGCTGGCCAGTGGTTCCACCTGCTGTTTTTCCCTGTCTGTGTTTTTAGTTGCTTGGCTGGTGTTGCCCAGGCTTTGCCCTACTCGGAATTAACTGTGTTTTGGAAAAGTAGGAGCCAGCTAAAACGCTTGTGTATTTGTCCGTTATTTTTCCACTTTCCATGGTTGGGGTTTTGGGGGGTTTGCTTTTTTGGTTGGTTGGTTGGTTGGTTTGTTGTTGTTTTTAAGTCACATAATGGGCTTCAGAACTGAGGGCAAGGAGGAGCTCGGGCTTGAACCAGCCTCCAGGTTCTGGTGGAGATGCTGTTTGCTGCGCGCAGGGCAGGGACTGCGCCGGCCTGGGGTATGGTGCAGCACAGGCACGGAAGGGGTGTCCTCTCTGAGCCTCCTGCAGGTTTAGCGCTCGCAGCCCAAATGTGAAGGTGTCTTGTGCTGTGTATAGTCATGCACTTGCTCAGACACCTTGAAAATGAGTTTCCGTTAGCAGAACTTAATAAGGGGAAAGTAAGAATTTGCCAGGCTGCTTCATGATGCACAGAGGGCTCCTTTTCCTCCTTCCCCCCTCCTTTTGGTATGGGTTTTTTGCTCTGCTGTGGAGCATGAGAGCTGAAACCCAGGAGCCCCCAGCTGATGGGAATAAACACCCAGCAAGTGCCTACCCCAGTGAGTCTGGTAACAGAGCAGTGGAAGCTAGCAACAGGTTTCACAGAGTCTAAGTAGCAAGCCAGCTGACAAAGCAGCTTGTTCCCAAGAAAGGTTATGGTGACAGGCCCCAAAAATGAATATCTGCAATAAGAGTGCTTGTAATCTGATAACTCTGTCTTCGCCCTTGTTTAGAAAAGTACAAGTGGTGGTGTACTCTCAATATGGCAATATGAAATTCCTAGCTCACAGGTAGATTGTATTTATCCTGAAGGAAATTGATTAAGGTGGTGGTGGTTTGTTTTGTATCCCTAGGAAAAAAGCAAGAGGCAGCTTAAATTCAGTGTAATCGTTCTTCTTGACTTTGCTGTTGTAACATGAAAGGCAGCTGACAGTCGTCAAGAAAGCCCGTCAGGGGCTTGGTGTGACTTTGGCAGTTTCAGGAGTCTCCCCTAGTGCTGAAGTGACTTGAGAATGGCAGGTCATGTGTGTGAGAGGTCTGAGGGGAAGAGGGACTGTGCTAAGAGGTAGAATAAGCGGCTGTGCTGTGTAAACTCCAACCCTTAGTATTGTGTGCAGGGGAGGGGAAAAAACCCCAACAAAGTAATGGCTGTGAGGCCAAGAGGGGAAAATGCCATGATGGGGTCAATGGGGAAAAGATGCAAACACTCAAAACCATTTTATATTTATTAACTTGCTGTAGAAATCATTCACTGCACCAAAAGAGAATAATTTAATGAAGAAGCAGTTGTAAAATTTGCATGTAATCTCAGATGCCCAGTTAGCTGCAGCAGAAATCATTAAACTGCAAGCTCAAAAAAGAGCACAAAATATTCCAGAGCAGTAGCAGGTTGGTGCGCACGGCTGATGCACTGGGATGGTTTTTGCTTTCCTGACGTTTACCTTTAGCTCTCAACAAGCTCATTGCACTCTTGCAGCGTGCGACTGGACTACACAGAGCTCATGATAAGCTGCTGTGACTCGATGGGAAATGCAGGTGAGACTGGTTTACTTGGACAACCCTTTCTAGCCCCACTGTTGCTGAAACACAGAAGCCACCCTCATAAAAAACTGTAGGAATTTAAAGAAGATGCACGCCAGTAATGCTGGCGGTGTTAGAACCAGTCCACACCTTTTTACTGGGTGTGATGTTGAAAAGGAAAGCAATGCAGAAGGAAGGTCATAGCTGAAGGGTTACACCAGAATGGCATTCAGCTGAAATGTGGCATTTCAAGTTCTCCAGGGAGCAGGGAAGATGAGCTGTGGGAGCTGGAAGGAGTTCCAACAGAGTGACGGAGGTGGTGTGAGGTGTTAAACAAAACCCAAACCCAACACCAAACGAACAAAACCCCCCAACTTGACATGCAGTAAGAAAGTCTAAGGTAAGAACATAGACTAACTCGAGGCCAGTGGAAACCAGGGGAAAAATGTTGAATACTCATGTATAAAGATTGCAGGAAAGCAATTAAAACCATCTTTTTCATATGTAATATAATGGAAAGTGTAAACTCTGGAATCACACTATCTTTAGCATCTCAAAAAACCCCTGAATTGGTATTCTTGGACTATTTGGAGTAGGAGGTACATGTTGTAAATACAAGTGGTAAATCTTATCCTAGTGTAAACATATACTAACATATACTGTACTAATAATATGAATAAACTATACTAATTGAAGTGTAAAACCATGTGTACCCTCTCATAGAATCGTAAAATACATCACTAATACTAATGTAAATCGAAGACTTTTCAATAAGGGCTCCTTACGATCTATGTCTTGCCTATGGCTTTGAAAAATACAACCACTTTAACTATCCTATCCTGTCCTGTCCTACCCTATCATACCCTATTCTATTGTCCTGGGTTCAGCAGCAGCAGTCAGTTTTTCTTCTTCTTAGTAGCTGGTGCAGCGCTGTGGTTTTGACTTTTGGCCTGGGAAAAATATTGATAAAGCTGATGTTTTCAGTTACTGGTCAGAATGTTTATCCTGACCAAGGACTTTGTGAGTCTCATGCTCTGCCAGGGGGGAGGAGAAGCCGGGAGGAAGCAGAGACAGGACACCTGACCCAAACTAGCCAAAGAGGTATTCCATACCACAGCACGTCATGCCCAGGATGTAGAATTGAGAGTTCGGGGAAGGGCTAGAATGCGGCGGGGTGGGGGTGAGGTACCGGTTGGTGAGCGGTTGTATTCTCTTCCTTGTTATTTCCTTTATCATTATTACTATTAGTGGTAGCAGTAGTGATTTGTGTTATACCTTAGTTATTAAACTGTTCTTATCTCAACCCGTGGGAGTTGCATTCTTTTGATTCTCCTCCCTGTCCCTCCAGAAGCGGAGGGAAGAAAGGTGGTGGGGGGGTAGTGGACTGCATGGTTCCGATTTACGGCCTGGGCTTAAACCACGACATCTATCTACGATACTTTTCAAGTGCAATATTGATTGAGGACTCTTTTTATTTGACATGGTCACGGCTGGTCATCAACAGAGCTCTGCAGGAAAAGGGGAAAGAAAGAAATCAAGCTTCAGTTTCCGTAGCAAGACAATTAACTATTTGATTAAATAGCTCTCCAAACTTCCCATTTACAAACATAACTTTCTTTCTCCCTTCTGCCTTGTTCTGTTTTGCTTTGGTTACAGATACATTGCACGCATGCCTTTTCTGGCCCTGCTACAGTATGCTGAAACATCTCTGTTTATTAAGAAATCTCTGTTGACTATGAAGATTTTATTCCCTTTAGTTTTGATTCTAGGCTCTTTTTCAATAGTCCTTTGAAAAAGAAATTTCTTTTCTCCTCCCCTAGAAGTCTGTAACACTCTGGTGTCCTTTAAGCCAAGGACTCCCCAGAGGACTCTGGCCTTAATAATTACGTCGCACTGTCTATTAGTTAGGGTACTGGGAATGCTTCCCACTCTCCCTGGGGCCTCCTGTACCTCTGAGCAGAGTTTTGCCACCTAGCTCTGTATTTGTGTCTAAAGTAGTTCAAAGCCTAAGGACTGTGTCCCTCCCCCCCACTGAGTTATAGTCAGATGGCGTATCTTGACTCACTCACATCATGCATGCATAGTTTCCTGAAAGACTAAATGAGCTTTCAGTTACTTACCCCTAGCGATGCTATTTCTTTGACAGGAGCCTCCTGAATCTGGGCTCTTTCCAAGGTGGCATCGGAAAGAGCGCCCTCTTCATCCTCGTCGTCAAGTGAGCTCTGCAGGAAAAGGGGAAAGAAAGAAATCAAGCTTCAGTTTCCGTAACAAGACAATTAACTATTTGACTAAATAGCTCTCCAAACTTCCCATTTACAAACATAACTTTCTTTCTCCCTTCTGCCTTGTTCTGTTTTGCTTTGGTTACAGATACATTGCACGCATGCCTTTTCTGGCCCTGCTACAGTATGCTGAAACATCTCTGTTTATTAAGAAATCTCTGTTGACTATGAAGATTTTCTTCCCTTTAGTTTTGATTCTAGGCTCTTTTTCAATAGTCCTTTGAAAAAGAAATTTCTTTTCTCCTCCCCTAGAAGTCTGTAACACTCTGGTGTCCTTTAAGCCAAGGACTCCCCAGAGGACTCTGGCCTTAACAATTACGTCGCACTGTGTATTAGTTAAGGTACTGGGAATACTTCCCACTCTCCCTGGGGCCTCCTGTACCTCTGAGCAGAGTTTTGCCACCTAGCTCTGTATTTGTGTCTAAAGTAGTTCAAAGCCTAAGGACTGTGTCCCTCCCCCCCACTGAGTTATAGTCAGATGGCGTATCTTGACTCACTCACATCATGCATGCATAGTTTCCTGAAAGACTAAATGAGCTTTCAGTTACTTACCCCTAGCGATGCTATTTCTTTGACAGGAGCCTCCTGAATCTGGGCTCTTTCCAAGGTGGCATCGGAAAGAGCGCCCTCTTCATCCTCCTCCTCAAGTGAGCTCTGCAGGAAAAGGGGAAAGAAAGAAATCAAGCTTCAGTTTCCGTAGCAAGACAATTAACTATTTGACTAAATAGCTCTCCAAACTTCCCATTTACAAACATAACTTTCTTTCTCCCTTCTGCCTTGTTCTGTTTTGCTTTGGTTACAGATACATTGCACGCATGCCTTTTCTGGCCCTGCTACAGTATGCTGAAACATCTCTGTTTATTAAGAAATCTCTGTTGACTATGAAGATTTTATTCCCTTTAGTTTTGATTCTAGGCTCTTTTTCAATAGTCCTTTGAAAAAGAAATTTCTTTTCTCCTCCCCTAGAAGTCTGTAACACTCTGGTGTCCTTTAAGCCAAGCACTCCCCAGAGGACTCTGGCCTTAACAATTACGTCGCACTGTCTATTAGTTAAGGTACAGGGAATACTTCCCACTCTACCTGGGGCCTCCTGTACCTCTGAGCAGAGTTTTGCCACCTAGCTCTGTATTTGTGTCTAAGTAGTCAGATGGCGTATCTTGACTCATTCACATCGTGCATACATAGTTTCCTGAAAGACTGAATGAACTTTCAATTGAAATGCTGTTCCTACAACCAATCCTAGGAATCACATTTTCAGTAGCATTATGTGTGTTGCAGGTCACGATTAAAACGTCCAAAACTAACTCGCATCGCTTAGATTTAAAACACGAGGAAAATCTGCGTAAAGCAATCTTCTGAAGTGAGAATCCCAAAACAAAGTCTGGCATTTCTGAACACTGTGCAAAACCACAACACTCTTAACCTCCAAGAGGTCGTTAAAGTAAGAGGGGTAAATGAATTATAAATCCTTGTATTACTATCATAGTTGATCTTATTTGTTCCTTGGGCTGTTGCTTTCTATTCCAAATGACCCATATTAAACTTGCCAACTCTGTCCCCGTTGATTGTGGGAGGTACTTCAAAAGACTCAGAAATTCCTAGACATCATGTCAAGCAGCCTGGTGAATGCCAGTCATATAGGACAGGTCTTCTGGATGCTGAAGACTGTTGAACACCATGGACAGATTTCTCAGCCAGATCTAAACCAAATTCTTGCACACTGGCATGGGCAGACGGGCACTCTGTGAGATTCTCTGCTCCCAGATCACAATGCTGTTCAGCCAAGCCAACAAAGGCTTCCCACTAGCGTAACAGAACATAGGTTTCAGTTCAGCTCAGAGCAAAGACATGAAAAGCAATCTCATTTTCCGGTTGCCTTGAGCTACTGACTTTGGTTTCAGCACTGCTGCATTGCTCCATGTCGTGGAACTTCGCAGGAAACGGATATGAGAAAAATCTCGGGGCACTTAAAGAATAGTTTAAAATGCCAACCTGGATACTACATCAAAACAAGTTCTTGCCTTTGATCCCAGAGAAATTAGATAAACCGAACTAAATGCTAGTGAAAGTTATAGCCACTTCCTGAAGATCTGGCTCAAACTGCCTCAGCGGCCCCGATTCCAAAGAAGTGAGCACATTTTGCATCAGCTGAGGACTTGGCCTGGCAAAGGTGAAGGCGATCAAGAAAAGAGGAGGAGTCAACAGAAGGAGAGAGGTCTTTCAGATGATCCAGGCAGACAACTTCAGTTGTCGGCAGTCCATGAGCAGCCTTCCAAAACGCCACTGTGCCGGCTTTCCTTACCCCTAGTGATGCTATTTCTTTGGCAGGAGCCTCCTGAATCTGGGCTCTTTCCAAGGTGGCATCGGAAAGAGCGCCCTCTTCATCCTCGTCCTCAAGTGAGCTCTGCAGGAAAAGGGGAAAGAAAGAAATCAAGCTTCAGTTTCCGTAGCAAGACAATTAACTATTTGACTAAATAGCTCTCCAAACTTCCCATTTACAAACATAACTTTCTTTCTCCCTTCTGCCTTGTTCTGTTTTGCTTTGGTTACAGATACATTGCATGCATGCCTTTTCTGGCCCTGCTACAGTATGCTTAAACATCTCTGTTTATTAAGAAATCTCTGTTGACTATGAAGATTTTATTCCCTTTAGTTTTGATTCTAGGCTCTTTTTCAATAGTCCTTTGAAAAAGAAATTTCTTTTCTCCTCCCCTAGAAGTCTGTAACACTCTGGTGTCCTTTAAGCCAAGGACTCCCCAGAGGACTCTGGCCTTAACAATTAGGTCGCACTGTCTATTAGTTAGGGTACTGGGAATACTTCCCACTCTACCTGGGGCCTCCTGTACCTCTGAGCAGAGTTTTGCCACCTAGCTCTGTATTTGTGTCTAAAGTAGTTCAAAGCCTAAGGACTGTGTCCCTCCCCCCCACTGAGTTATAGTCAGATGGCGTATCTTGACTCATTCACATCATGCATGCATAGTTTCCTGAAAGACTAAATGAACTTTCAGTTACTTACCCCTAGCGATGCTATTTCTTTGGCAGGAGCCTCATGAATCTGGGCTCTTTCCAAGGTGGCATCGGAAAGAGCGCCCTCCTCATCCTCCTCCTCAAGTGAGCTCTGCAGGAAAAGGGGAAAGAAAGAAATCAAGCTTCAGTTTCCGTAGCAAGACAATTAACTATTTGATTAAATAGCTCTCCAAACTTCCCATTTACAAACATAACTTTCTTTTTCCCTTCTGCCTTGTTCTGTTTTGCTTTGGTTACAGATACATTGCACGCATGCCTTTTCTGGCCCTGCTACAGTATGCTGAAACATCTCTGTTTATTAAGAAATCTCTGTTGACTATGAAGATTTTCTTCCCTTTAGTTTTGATTCTAGGCTCTTTTTCAATAGTCCTTTGAAAAAGAAATTTCTTTTCTCCTCCCCTAGAAGTCTGTAACACTCTGGTGTCCTTTAAGCCAAGCACTCCCCAGAGGACTCTGGCCTTAATAATTACGTCGCACTGTCTATTAGTTAGGGTACTGGGAATACTTCCCACTCTACCTGGGGCCTCCTGTACCTCTGAGCAGAGTTTTGCCACCTAGCTCTGTATTTGTGTCTAAAGTAGTTCAAAGCCTAAGGACTGTGCCCCTCCCCCCCACTGAGTTATAGTCAGATGGCGTATCTTGACTCATTCACATCATGCATACATAGTTTCCTGACAGACGAAATGAACTTTCAATTGAAATGCTGTTCCTACAACCAATGCTAAGAATCACATTTTCAGTAGCATTATGTGTGTTGGAGGTCACGATTAAAATGTCCAAAAGTAACTCCATCACTTAGATTTAAAACATGACGAAAATCTGCATAAAGCAATCTTCTGAAGTGAGAATCCCAAAACAAAGTCTGGCATTTCTGAACACTGTGCAAAACCACAACACTCTTAACCTCCAAGAGGTCATTAAAGTAAGAGGGATAAATTAATTATGAATCCTTGTATTACTATCATAGTTGATCTTATTTGTTCCTTGGGCTGTTGCTTTCTCTTCCAAATGACCCATATTAAACTTGCCAACTCTGTCCCCGTTGATTGTGGGAGGTACTTCAAAAGACTCAGAAATTCCTAGACATCATGTCAAGCAGCCTGGTGAATGCCAGTCATATAGGACAGGTCTTCTGGATGCTGAAGACTGTTGAACACCATGGACAGATTTCTCAGCCAGATCTAAACCAAATTCTTGCACACTGGCATGGGCAGACGGGCACTCTGTGAGATTCTCTGCTCCCAGATCACAATGCTGTTCAGCCAAGCCAACAAAGGCTTCCCACTAGCGTAACAGAACATAGGTTTCAGTTCAGCTCAGAGCAAAGACATGAAAAGCAATCTCATTTTCCGGTTGCCTTGAGCTACTGACTTTGGTTTCAGCACTGCTGCATTGCTCCATGTCGTGGAACTTCACAGGAAAGGGATATGAGAAAAATCTTGGGGCACTTAAGCAATAGTTTAAAATGCCAACCTGGATACTACATCAAAACAAGTTCTTGCCTTTGATCCCAGAGAAATTAGATAAACCGAACTAAATGCTAGTGAAAGTTATAGCCACTTCCTGAAGATCTGGCTCAAACTGCCTCAGCGGCCCCGATTCCAAAGAAGTGAGCACATTTTGTATCAGCTGAGGACTTGGCCTGGCAAAGGTGAAGGCGATCCTTTTTACGCATCAAGAAAAGAGGAGGAGTCAACAGAAGGAGAGAGGTCTTTCAGATGATCCAGGCAGACAACTTCAGTTGTCGGCAGTCCATGAGCAACCTTCCAAAACGCCACTGTGCCGGCTTTCCTTACCCCTAGTGATGCTATTTCTTTGGCAGGAGCCTCCTGAATCTGGGCTCTTTCCAAGGTGGCATCGGAAAGAGCGCCCTCTTCATCCTCATCCTCAAGTGAGCTCTGCAGGAAAAGGGGAAAGAAAGAAATCAAGCTTCAGTTTCCGTAGCAAGACAATTAACTATTTGATTAAATAGCTCTCCAAACTTCCCATTTACAAACATAACTTTCTTTCTCCCTTCTGCCTTGTTCTGTTTTGCTTTGGTTACAGATACATTGCACGCATGCCTTTTCTGGCCCTGCTACAGTATGCTGAAACACCTCTGCTTATAAAGAAATCTCTGTTGACTATGAAGATTTTATTCCCTTTAGTTTTGATTCTAGGCTCTTTTTTAATAGTCCTTTGAAAAAGAAATTTCTTTTCTCCTCCCCTAGAAGTCTGTAACACTCTGGTGTCCTTTAAGCCAAGCACTCCCCAGAGGACTCTGGCCTTAACAATTACGTCGCACTGTCTATTAGTTAGGGTACTGGGAATACTTCCCACTCTACCTGGGGCCTCCTGTACCTCTGAGCAGAGTTTTGCCACCTAGCTCTGTATTTGTGTCTAAAGTAGTTCAAAGCCTAAGGACTGTGTCCCTCCCCCCCACTGAGTTATAGTCAGATGGCGTATCTTGACTCATTCACATCATGCATGCATAGTTTCCTGAAATACTAAATGAACTTTCAGTTACTTACCCCTAGGGATGCTATTTCTTTGGCAGGAGCCTCCTGAATCTGGGCTCTTTCCAAGGTGGCATCGGAAAGAGCGCCCTCTTCATCCTCGTCCTCAAGTGAGCTCTGCAGGAAAAGGGGAAAGAAGGAAATCAAGTTTCAGTTTCCGTAGCAAGACAATTAACTATTTGATTAAATAGCTCTCCAAACTTCCCAATTTCAAACATAACTTTCTTTTTCCCTTCTGCCTTGTTCTGTTTTGCTTTGGTTACAGATACATTGCACGCATGCCTTTTCTGGCCCTGCTACAGTATGCTGAAACATCTCTGTTTATTAAGAAATCTCTGTTGACTATGAAGATTTTCTTCCCTTTAGTTTTGATTCTAGGCTCTTTTTCAATAGTCCTTTGAAAAAGAAATTTCTTTTCTCCTCCCCTAGAAGTCTGTAACACTCTGGTGTCCTTTAAGCCAAGCACTCCCCAGAGGACTCTGGCCTTAATAATTATGTCGCACTGTCTATTAGTTAAGGTACTGGGAATACTTCCCACTCTACCTGGGGCCTCCTGTACCTCTGAGCAGAGTTTTGCCACCTAGCTCTGTATTTGTGTCTAAAGTAGTTCAAAGCCTAAGGACTGTGTCCCTCCTCCCCACTGAGTTATAGTCAGATGGCGTTTCTTGACGCACTCACATCATGCATGCGTAGTTTCCTGAAAGACTAAATGAGCTTTCAGTTACTTACCCCTAGCGATGCTATTTCTTTGACAGGAGCCTCCTGAATCTGGGCTCTTTCCAAGGTGGCATCGGAAAGAGCGCCCTCTTCATCCTCCTCCTCAAGTGAGCTCTGCAGGAAAAGGGGAAAGAAAGAAATCAAGCTTCAGCTTCCGTAGCAAGACAATTAACTATTTGACTAAATAGCTCTCCAAACTTCCCATTTACAAACATAACTTTCTTTCTCCCTTCTGCCTTGTTCTGTTTTGCTTTGGTTACAGATACATTGCACGCATGCCTTTTCTGGCCCTGCTACAGTATGCTGAAACACCTCTGCTTATAAAGAAATCTCTGTTGACTATGAAGATTTTATTCCCTTTAGTTTTGATTCTAGGCTCTTTTTCAATAGTCCTTTGAAAAAGAAATTTCTTTTCTCCTCCCCTAGAAGTCTGTAACATTCTGGTGTCCTTTAAGCCAAGCACTCCCCAGAGGACTCTGGCCTTAATAATTACGTCGCACTGTCTATTAGTTAGGGTACTGGGAATACTTCCCACTCTACCTGGGGCCTCCTGTACCTCTGAGCAGAGTTTTGCCACCTAGCTCTGTATTTGTGTCTAAAGTAGTTCAAAGCCTAAGGACTGTGTCCCTCCCCCCCACTGAGTTATAGTCAGATGGCGTATCTTGACTCATTCACATCATGCATGCATAGTTTCCTGAAATACTAAATGAACTTTCAGTTACTTACCCCTAGGGATGCTATTTCTTTTGCAGGAGCCTCCTGAATCTGGGCTCTTTCCAAGGTGGCATGGGAAAGAGCGCCCTCTTCATCCTCGTCCTCAAGTGAGCTCTGCAGGAAAAGGGGAAAGAAGGAAATCAAGTTTCAGTTTCCGTAGCAAGACAATTAACTATTTGATTAAATAGCTCTCCAAACTTCCCAATTTCAAACATAACTTTCTTTTTCCCTTCTGCCTTGTTCTGTTTTGCTTTGGTTACAGATACATTGCACGCATGCCTTTTCTGGCCCTGCTACAGTATGCTGAAACATGTCTGTTTATTGAGTAATCTCTGTTGACTATGAAGATTTTCTTCCCTTTAGTTTTGATTCTAGGCTCTTTTTCAATAGTCCTTTGAAAAAGAAATTTCTTTTCTCCTCCCCTAGAAGTCTGTAACACTCTGGTGTCCTTTAAGCCAAGCACTCCCCAGAGGACTCTGGCCTTAATAATTACGTCGCACTGTCTATTAGTTAGGGTACAGGGAATACTTCCCACTCTACCTGGGGCCTCCTGTACCTCTGAGCAGAGTTTTGCCACCTAGCTCTGTATTTGTGTCTAAAGTAGTTCAAAGCCTAAGGACTGTGTCCCTCCCCCCCACTGAGTTATAGTCAGATGGCGTATCTTGACTCACTCACATCATGCATGCATAGTTTCCTGAAAGACTAAATGAACTTTCAATTACTTACCCCTAGGGATGCTATTTCTTTGACAGGAGCCTCCTGAATCTGGGCTCTTTCCAAGGTGGCATCGGAAAGAGCGCCCTCTTCATCCTCCTCCTCAAGTGAGCTCTGCAGGAAAAGGGGAAAAAAAGAAATGAAGAGCTCTGCCAGGGTTGGAGCGTTTCCCGCTTCTTTGGGCAACTTCTTCCAGTGTCTCACCACTCTCACAGTAAAGAACTTGTTACTTATATTGTTACTGAACTTCCGTTGCTCAAGTTGGAACCCGTTGCCCCATGTCCTATTGCTACAGTCCCTGCTGAAATGAGTGGTTTTGTCTCAACAAATTTTATCTAAGAATGTTTTTAAAATTTATTTTGCAGTTGATATTTTTCTCTAGGTAGAAATTTAAAAATAAAATGTTTGCAAGGTTTTGCATTGACCTGCAAGGCATGAAAGTATAAAATTCACCTCCCCAAATCCCCCTAATCTCCATACACACACATCTGTGTTGATTTAACTACCTACACTGTCAAAAACTTCATTCCCTCACTTGAATTGAAGATTATTACACTGTCAGGCTGTGAATCAGTATACCGGCACTTGTAACATTGATTGGGACAACCGATAATCACCCTCTGCCTCTGACATTAGGTGCCCTTGCACTTTGTCATGACTTGTATCAATGATACAATGCAGCGCTTCCCTCCCTGCCTGCACCAAAGTCTAGAAAAATGCAACTACTCAGTTGAATTACCAAATACAAAATTAGTCAGCTTTTATAAAGCAGTATCATTACAGTACTAGGGAAAGGCTTTTTCTGTTCAGCGGTTGCAAGTTTTTGTAACGTTAAAATTCTTACAATGAAAACCAGAAAATAATCAAGAGGGGGGGAAGCATTGGAATGATGTCTTATTGCTGTTTATTCCTGGAGCAGGCTCTGAAGTCCATAAGCAGCTCTCCAAAATGCCACTGTGCCAGCTTTACTCACCCCTAGCGATGGTGTTCCTTTGTCAGGAGCGGCATGAATCATTGCTCTCACCAGGATGACATGGGAAACAGCACCGTCTTCCTCCTCACCGATGCTCTGCCAGGAAAAGGGGAAAGAAAGAAAAGTAAGAGAAAGGAACGTTTTCCCTCCTCTGCTAACCACAATCTATACCAGGTGCTCTACTGCTTCATGCAGAGCTGAGGGCAGAAAATGGTCTGCACAAAGTAAATAGAACAATCGAAGCAATACAGGATACTTTTAGATTGAGGGAACACTGAAGGTATTCTTGGCAAGCAGTCCTTTCCATACCAAAATCATCATGTCACAAGCTGAATGACAAATGGTGGGAAGGGAGATCTCCAGACGCTTCTGAGGTTGAAGAGCACAATGACTCCCCACCAGTTCTCCCAGGACACGGTCAAATGGAGCTGGCCTTGGCGTACAGCAAAGCTCCTGGACAAGCTGGTGACTTCAGCCAGATGGAGACTTGGATCCTGCAGCAGACCCTGCACCAGCACAGCCCACATCTTGCTCAGCTGGAACTTTAGCATGAAGTTAGACCTGAACTGCCTACGAGCTGCATGAGGTTAGTAGTCTTTCATGAGAATTCAAACACAACTCCAAGAAACAGAAAAAAAAACCAAAAAAAAACCAAAAAAGAAGAAGTATCTACAATCCCACAAGGTAATATTTTTCAGTAATTTGTTCGTATAAAGATGATACAGAACAGCTAGAACAGAGCAAGAAGAGGCAGTGTCCAAAGCACTCGAGAACTGCACAGCGCTTGAAACAAGACTGTGTTGGGGGATAGTGGGGTATTAACGAAGTGCAAGTTGCTTCTGCTGTTGAGTTCGCTCTGTTTGTAAACAATGGGACTCTGTTCCTTTATCTTACGATTTCTTCACAGAGGAATAGGCAAACATGCATAGAAAGAAGAAGACAGGGAGATGGAGCTTACCGATTTTTTCAGTGAAAGGACTGATTTTCCCATCTTTTACACACACACACAGACAGAGACTTTTCCATTTAGTATTATCACTATTGTAACCACCGAGTTTTCTGCCACAGCTTCTAGACTGTGTCAGAAATCAGGTCCAACAGACATGAGTAAGAAAAATATCTTACGGACATTGTGATATAATGGGTCATTTTGTTTGCATCAGCTGAATTAAGGAAAAGAAAGCCCTCTTCCTGATTTGTGACTCACGTGGCTGTCACATACAAGTGTCACTCAAAAGATTGCCTTCTCTGAGTTGCAGACCTTTCTTTCCTTTTTTGTTTTGCACCTACGGATGGTGCAATCATTAGATTGGTCGTGGCACAAACACACATTGGGTTGATTTAGCAAAATTCTTGTTTTCCCCGATTGTTCTCTCGTCCCCATAAACAGGGTGATTCTCCATTAGAAGCGTTTTACTGTCAATACATTTACAAGTTTGTTATTTTTGTTTTGGCTAGTAGCTACTCAATCCTTCTCCTCATTCCCAAATTCCTTGCCATAGTTTATGTTCTTCTCTAGCAAGCTTCAGTTTCCGTAACAAGACAATTAACTATTTGATTAAATAGCTCTCCAAACTTCCCATTTACAAACATAACTTTCTTTCTCCCTTCTGCCTTGTTCTGTTTTGCTTTGGTTACAGATACATTGCACGCATGCCTTTTCTGGCCCTGCTACAGTATGCTTAAACATCTCTGTTTATTAAGAAATCTCTGTTGACTATGAAGATTTTATTCTCTTTAGTTTTGATTCTAGGCTCTTTTTCAATAGTCCTTTGAAAAAGAAATTTCTTTTCTCCTCCCCTAGAAGTCTGTAACACTCTGGTGTCCTTTAAGCCAAGGACTCCCCAGAGGACTCTGGCCTTAATAATTACGTCGCACTGTCTATTAGTTAGGGTACTGGGAATACTTCCCACTCTCCCTGGGGCCTCCTGTACCTCTGAGCAGAGTTTTGCCACCTAGCTCTGTATTTGTGTCTAAAGCAGTTCAAAGCCTAAGGACTGTGTCCCTCCCCCCCACTGAGTTATAGTCAGATGGCGTATCTTGACTCATTCACATCATGCATACATAGTTTCCTGAAAGACGAAATGAACTTTCAATTACTTACCCCTAGTGATGCTATTTCTTTTGCAGGAGCCTCCTGAATCTGGGCTCTTTCCAAGGTGGCATGGGAAAGAGCGCTCTCTTCATCCTCTTCTTGAATTGAGTGCTGCAGGGAAAGGGGAAAGAAAGAAATCAAGCTTCAGCTTCCGTAACAAGAAAATTAACTATTTGATTAAGTAGCTCTCTAAACTTCCCATTTACAAACATAACTTTCTTTCTCCCTTCTGCTGTGTTTCATTCTGCTTTGGTTACAGATATGTTATGTATGCCTTTTCTGGCCCTGCCACAATGCACATGCTTAAAGAGCAGAAATCTCTGTTGACTATGAGGAAAGGGGATAGAAAGAAAAAAAGGAGAAGAGAAGAGAATAGAAGAGAAAAGAGGGAATGGGAGGGAAGGGGAAGGAGGAGA
This sequence comes from Psittacula echo, assembly GCF_963264785.1. NCBI lineage: Eukaryota > Metazoa > Chordata > Aves > Psittaciformes > Psittacidae > Psittacula > Psittacula echo. Next base: position 25,141,593 of record NC_137740.1, on the reverse strand, counting down.
AGGGGAGGGGAGGGAAGGAGGGAGGGAAGGAAGAAGGAGGGAAGGAAGGAAAGAGGGAAGGAAGGGGAGGGAGAGAGGAAAGCAGGAAGGAAGGAAGGAAGGAAGGAGAGAGAAATGAATATTTTCCCTCTTCTGCTAACCACCATCTATTGCAGAATCTCATTTTCCAGCTGCCTTGGTCTACTGCCTCTACCTTTTTCCCAGTGCTCAAGTAATCGTTAAGGCAGATTTGTTGGGGGTTTTTTTTCCTTCGATCTAAAGGGAAATAATTGAAGTGAAGCAGGATTTCAGCTTATCTATGCACCTCTCATTTTCTTTAATGCTACATTCATTCTATCTGATTTCACACGATCCTACAAAGATTTTATTACCCTCTTCTAGCTCTGCTACAGTGGTAGGCACCATTAAATCAGACTCCTACTTCACAGCTTGCTTTTGAGCACTCTTTAGATTTACAAGAATTGTAAAGAAATATCCCTCTGCAACCCTGTGATGGGTTTTCATCATACATACCACTCAAACAATTAAAGTGTGGGGGTTTTACTAGTACCACAGCCTTGAACACAGAAATCCTTAATTTAGAAAGGGTATCCTTCAAGCGCATTGCCATAAAATCCAGGCTTGGGGAGGGTGGGGCTTGGTTTTCTGAATTGCTTTTCTGTTTGTTTTTATCTCCTCCACCTCTAAAATATCCCACAGTCAAATACAACAGTCTGTACACCAGTGACTTGCCTTCTGCTGGCATCTCTCTGGTGAGACTCTCCTTTTTCTTCCACAACATCCTTGAAGACACATGCATTTCAAGGAGAAATCCAGGAACTGTTTGAAGAAAGCAGAAAGGCAGTTTTGAAATGTGGATAGCAATACATTTGATTTCAGTGTCCATTGTATTTCTCTCCCTTTTGTGAAACACAACAATTGGATACGATCATTACACAGATAAGGAAGATGCTCAGTGATGTTCAATGGAGGCAGTGCCAGCCACTCACAACCAGTGGCATGGTTACATACACCCAAGCTCTCTGCCTAGATCCCTTAAACTTCTGCTTTCTCTGACATTAGAGGGAGTATTGCTATTGCGGAGGCCTAAACCAGTAAGCTAGAAAGCATATCAACTTCTCCCTCTTGACTGCGCTGCATATGTAAGTGCAGTGCTAAGACTTCCTCAATCAGCACAGCTCTACATTAAGAAAATGTGTGTTAAACGTGTTTCTGGAAGTAACCTGTTTTGCTAGGGGAGCCACAAATGCTTTTACCAGCCTAAGTCATCTCCAGTCTTTTCCCCTTTATGTTGTTATAACTCTTGTCTTTCACCTATTGCAGAATCTGAGCTTTCCAAAGCCCATATTCCTACGCTCCAGACCAGTCAAAGTGCTGCATTTTGATGGAAAGGAAAGGGAAAGGGAAAGGGAAAGGGAAGGAAATGAAGGAAGACTTTCTTTCTCATTCAGGTATTTAATATTCACTTTGGGGATCCCTCAGAACTTGCTCTCCTGCTGCCTGTTTCCTTTATTACAGGGGGAATTAAGGACACAAAGGTATGCGTGCGTTTGTGTGTGTACTTTTTCCCTAGGGCTGCTGCCCTAGAGCAACCTCACAAAGCTGTGTAACTTTCTAATAGTAAGAAATATCTAGCAGGATAATGTAGATAGCAGAAGTCTACACAGCCCGAGTGTAACTTGAAGCAGCGAAAGAGGTTCCTATCCTTTTGAGCGGTGTTTTCGCTTTGTGATTCAATAGATTTGTTATGATATTACAGGTTGTAAAGAATGGGGCAACTAAAGTCAAGAACATGTCGCTCCCCACAGGGAACAGGGGTTCCTTCCCACGTAACATCAATCATGAATAAGCACAATGGGTTAATCTTGCAGAAGCCAGTGTTTCTGTTACTTTTTTATTCTTCATGTGGTCACAGCTATTATGTATCTGAGTGAAAAACACAGGGGCTGCTTCTCAGTGTGACTTCAAACACTTCAGATCCCACTTGGAAACTCAAACATTCTTCTGAGAATCTTACAGTGTAAGAGAGCTAGAACTGTTCTAGAATCCACTGCTGACGAGCTAGAACTGTTCTAGAACCCACTGCTGACAACCTAGAAGCCACCTAGGTGTAACAACACATATGGTGCGCTTTTAGAAAATCTTCCTTAAATGAGGAACTTACTCATTCTTCCTTCCTTCCTTCTTACTTCTTCCTTCCTTCCTTCTTACTTCTTCATTCCTTCCTTACTCATTCTGCCCTTTCTGATACATCATAGAATCCTAGAATGGTTCGTGTTGGAAGGGAGCTTAAATCTTACCCAGTTCCAACCCCTTGCCACGGGCAGAGACACCTTCCACTAGACCAGATTGCTCCAAGCCCCATCAAACCTGACCTCGAACACTGCCAGCAATGGGGCATCCACAGCTTCTCTGGGCAACCTGTGCCAGTGCCTCACCACCCTCACAGTGAAGAATTTCTTTGTAATATTCCATCTAAATCTGCCATCTTGCAGTTTAAAACCACTCCCCCTTGTCCTATCAGTACATGCCCTTGTCAAAAGCCCCTCTCCAGATTTCTTGCAGGTCTCCTTAGGCACTGGAAGCTGCCATAAGGTCTCCCCTGAGCCTTCCCTTCTCCAGGCTGAACAACCCAAACTCTCTCAGCCTGTTTCCTTACAAGAGTTGCTCCAGCAGCACCTTCGTGGCCTCCTCTGGAGTTGCTCGAGCAGGTCCACGTCCCTTTTGTGCTGGAGGCCCCAGAGCTGAACACAGCACTGCAGGTGGGGTATCAGGAGAGCAGAGCAGAGGGGGAGAATCCCCTCCCTCGACCTGCCGGTCACGCTCCTTTTGATACAGCCCAGCGCACGGCTGGGTTTCTGGCTGCAGGCTGCAAGCGCACACTGCTGGCTCCTGTGGAGCTTCTCAGCAACCAACCACCCCTCAAGACCCCCACCCCCCCCCCCCAAGTCCTGCTCCTCAGAGCTGCTCTCAATCCAGCCTCAGCACAGCCTGTAGTTGTGCTTGGCAGCCTGTATCTGTTCTTGGGACGGATGTTAAATGTCAACTAACACTATCACAAGAAGCCACCTGTGCTATAATAGCGGGGTGATTAGTGTCTTCTGACCAGAAACATCAAGCCAACGCTGTTTGTTTTTCACATCTCCTAGCAACCCATCAGCCATGGGACACACGCTGTGCTGGCCCTGCGTTGTGCGACCCCCCCGCTTCGTGCCTCCCCGCCGGGGCTGTGCGAGGGTGTCGGGGTCCTGTTTGGCTCGTACCCGCCTGAAAGCACGACGGCAGTTAGGGAACCTGCTCCTCCGCGACATGTTCCGCCGCAGGCCCGCAGGGACCGGAGGCACCTGGAGCGCGTCGACGGGCGGACTGAGCCTCTGTTGACAGCCGCGGCGGTGATACCCGCATCCGTCACCACGGCAACAGAACGCGCCCTCAGACAATTCGCGGCGGGCAGCCGACCAATGGCAGATCGCCTCACACGCCGCCCCGCCCACCGCCTCGCGCGTGCCCTCGCGCCGCGGCCGGGAAGCCTCTGTCTCAGCGCGGCTGTGCCGGGCGCGAGTCCCCGGCCGGCGCGCTGGCCACGGCGAAGCAGACGGTGTCGTCGGCGCGGTTCCGCCGGGGGGATGTGCACGAGCACGACGAGAAGAATCAGAATAGTCAGGGCTGGAAAGGACCTTAAGATCACGTGATTCCAACCCCCCTGCCATGGGCAGGGACACCTCACACTAAACCATGTCACCCACGGCTCGGTCCAACCTGGCCTTGAACACTGCCGGGGATGGAGCATTCACAACTTCCCTGAGCAACCCATTCCAGTGCCTCACCACCCTCACAGGAAAGATCTTCCTCCTTCAACCTAAACTTCCCCTGTTTAAGTCTGAACCCGTAACCCCTTGTCCTATCACTACAGTCCCTAATGAAGAGTTGCTCCCCAGCATCCTTATAGCCCCTCTTCAGACACTGGAAGGCTGCTCTGAGGTCTCCACGCAGCCTTCTCTTCTCCAGGCTGAACAGCCCCAACTTTCTCAGCCTGTCTTCATACGGGAGCTGCTCCAGTCCCCTGATCATCCTCGTGGCCTTCCTCTGGACTTGTTCCAACAGTTCCATGTCCTTTTCATGTTGAGGACACCAGAACTGCACACAATACTGCAAGTGAGGTCTCACGAGAGCAGAGTAGAGGGGCAGGATCACCTCCTTCGACCTGCTGGTCACGCTCCTCTTGATGCAGCCCAGGATACGGTTGGCTTTCTGGGCTGCGAGCGCACACTGCAGCCAGCTCATGCTCAGTTTCTCATCAACCAACACCCCCAAACCCTTCTCCGCAGGGCTGCTCCAAATCTCTTCTCTGCCCAACCTGTAGCTGTGCCTGGGATTGCTCCGACCCAGGTGTAGGACCTTGCACTTGGCATGGTTAAACTTCATGAGGTTGGCATCAGCCCACCTCACAAGCGTGTCGAGGTCCCTCTGGATGGCATCCCTTCCCTCCGGCAGAGCCAGTGATCGTGACTAAATGGATCATTAATCCAGATGGCAGTCCAGTTCCTTTACCCTTTCTTGCAGAAGATATTATCCATGCTATCAGAGAAAGAAAATTCTCCTATGAAACCATAAAAGCCTGAAAGCTAACTTTCACCCCTCACTTTCCCCAGGAGCAGCTGAGAGGTTCTACCTTCCAAGCTATTAATTGTCTCTTACTATTCAGAACAGCTGAGCATCCAGCAACCCTTAGTTGAAGTTACCCTCACCACACTCCTGAGGCATAAGTGGCATAATCTCAGCTGTACTAACAGGAGGCACAAAGAGTCTGTATAACTTGCTCAAAGTATCCACAAAGTCTGCGGTAGAGGCAAGATCTCAGTGCTCCCTTTGCAAGCCAGGGCTCTTATCTCTTCCAAAACCAGACAGCGCAGAGGCAAGAGAAATTTGCACCCTTCCCCATCACCCTTCTTCTCCACCCTTGATGGACAGGAGGGTAACATACTGAGCATTTGTTTAGAAACCCCTTACGTTGTGAGCAGGAAGAATAAATGGTCTGTGTCACTGAAGGAGATGTTACTACCAGTTCAGCAGGTCTCTGAATACAATAATTTCCTGTAACATGCATCCTGCAACCCAGCTGAAGCTTCCCAGAAAGCCTGTGAATAGAGATGAATACCACTTCATCCTCTCTGGACATCTCTCTTTGACATCAGTTTATCATTTCACAAACAACTAGATCAAACATGCAAAAACTTGGTTTGTATAAAATCTGCCAGCCTCAATACTGACATAAAAAGGAAAGTTATGGGTTTCTGGGCATTCTGTAGTTATGGCAACTTGACTGTAAACAGTAAGTGTCCTGTCACAAATGAAACCATTCCCCATTGTACTGAAAAGTGTTCTGTTGTACACTTGATTTGTAGCAGGCTAAGCACTCCCATCAATGGCCCCATAAGTAGTTTTCACACTTGTTCTATCCAATTTAGGAGGGAATTTTGGTTTCATCACAATCATATACTGTAATCCTTGTTTTACTCCCTTCTTTCAGGTTTTACTGCAATTTATTCTATTCAAACTCTGCCTTTGCTGCTGAAGATGTTCTCTCCGGTAAGGACATTTGCAGTGCACTACTTTCTTCTTGGATCACACCAGACCCTTTCTAGGTCTAGGCAATTGTTTCACACTTTTATAACAAATGAAAGTAAAAAAGCTAAGCCAATTGTCCTGTGGGTACCGCAACTAAGGAAAGCAAGTTTCCTACCCATTTGTGTCCTCCATTCCTGAACAGCTCCTACTCTCCTCCACACCTTCTCTCTTAGTTCCCAGAGAACTTTAGTTAGATGTATGATGACTGTCCAGCTGGCTGCTGCTTTCTGGAATGACTAAGATGTCAGGTTATAATCATTCTACTTCAGGGTGGGACGTGGGCTCTAGGCTCTTCAAAGCTACCAATATGCACCTTTGAAGTGCCTGACCTACGCATAATACCTTTGAAATTAATATCCCTCTATCAAATTTGGCTGGAGATGTCCAGGGAGTTCCAAAGCTGCTGAACTGAAAAATAGACAGATAGACAGCATGGTTGCATGTATTTGTCTTGAAAGCATATCACACCCCTCCATAACAACTCAGCCAATAGCTGTCTCTAGACTCAAGACAATGAAACGGGTTTAGTGACATTCCCACACAGCCAAAAGACACAGATTTTAAAAGCATATGGTCGATCAACAGGGATTATCCAGACTACAGTGAAAGTCAGTGGATCTGGTTACTGCTCTGCTTGGGGGGTACCTCTCACTTCTGTCAAAAGCACAATGAACCAGTGCCATGTGGAAGATTCACGTTTAGCTTGTTTTGAAGTTTAGAAAACTGTCTCATCTCCCACCACACAGACAAGATTGGAGTGCTTCCCCACAAGCACGCAAGCTTTTGCTACCCCTCACTAACTATGCTGACAAACACATTCCAGTTGTCATTCTAATCCTGCCAGAGGAAGGAGGTGGGGGGAAATTTTAAAGTAAATCCCTCTTTTCTTGAAAGGTTCAAAATCAGTTCTGAGTTAGCTTTTCATGCCTCTCTCAATTCTTCTCATCTGAAAACAATTGCTTGTCGTTAACAGAGAGAAGCAAGCGCTCCGAGGAAGGTAACTCTAGTTGTCTTCAGAACTAACTACTAGAAGCATTCCTAAAGCCCCAGTTATTTCTCACGGAAGTAATAGCGACTAAAACTCAACCTTATCAAATCAAGGTTATTGTGGTAATGATTCACCCACTCCATCAAGAGCTTGACAACCTCTGCAGCAAAGTCTAGACTGTTAAAATAGGATTGTAATCCTGATTGTAGTCCAGAGTAGGTACCTTCTAACCTTTTTACACATTTACTGTATCTCCTTTGCCGATACGTTTTCCAATCACATGTATTTCAACGGTTTTCCAGAAGTTGTGGGGCAGGTACACAGAAAGCAGTGTAATCATAAATTCAGGATATGTTTTGACTCAGTTCTCAGTTCTTTGTTACCACATTATAAGCAGAGCACAATACTCAACTGTTGTGGGGTTCTTTTTCTTATAAGAGACCTTAGAACTTCAATACTTTTCTAAAAGCAGGGATTTTACAGTCTCCAGATGATGGCCAAAGGACCACTTCCACTACAAAAAAGTAGCAGCCATAGTAAATAGGGCCACTTAACGCTGATAATAATATGATACTTTTCCACTGGGCTATGTGTTAACATAACTGGACTTTACCAGTTTCTGATTGTGCCAATACAAAGCTTAACTTCCTCCTGTGTACCTCAAGCAAAGTGAATTTACCTTTTTAACAAATATATATATATATATATATACATATAAAATAAAAATCTCCATCAGAAACTCTGGCTATTGCGCTTACAGTTAGGGGTCAGGTCTGAAGCACAAATTGCAGTGAGACCGCAAAGTGCAGGGCAGCTCTCAGGAAAGACAGCCGTGCTGCCAGGACTGAGAGGCATCTTCCTGAAGAAAAGGCAAACAAAGACAGTGCAACAGTAGGAAGACAAGAAAAATGAGCTTTTGACTCAATAAGAATAATATTAGTAATAATAATAGTAAAGCCTAGAACTGAAGAAACAGGAAATTTAGGATTTCCACACCCCCCCCACACCCACCCCCCCCCCCCGAAAGAAAGGAGGAAAATAGCAGAGAGAGGCTGGGCACTAATGGGTCTGATGAAGTTTTCTGGGGTTTCCGTCTCTCCTAATTGCTGAACAATGCTTACGAAAATTTTGCATTTAAAACTTTTCCTTTGTAAAACTACGACAGAATGAGGCACCCCCCAGACCAGTGGGGATGTAAACTTCTCTGAGGTAGCCAGGGTTCTGCTGAGACTGCAATGCTGCCAATATGGAAGACTTGAGAACATGTAAGCTGTCTCTTTGTATAAGTCCCCTGTTAAGCAGAACCTAAACACTGTTGCTATGCACAACCAGAAACAGGTACCTTTGTGCTTAATCTATTGGTTTTAGTCCTCCAAAAGGGATTTTCTGCTCCTCGGTAGAACACTAATCTTCCATAACCTTACAAGATCGACTTACCTGTTTATGCCCAGAAACTGTCTCTATCTTTAGCTTTCTTTCATGTCTTTTCCCTCTCTGAACAAATGCATTGTGTTTTGCATCTGAGTAGGGGTTTACAGTGGATTTTCTCTTGTGAGTGGTACTGACCCAAAGGCACATGGTACACCCTTCACTCAAAGTCTCAGCAACATTTAGCATCACTTGAAAAGGATGGCAATAAAATCTGTCACCCACAGCCAGAAAAAACCCAACGAAACAAAAGACAAACTCCAGATGAAATAAAGTTACGAAGAGACAGCAATCAGCCATCTCCGTACATTTACCTAGAGAGGAATTTAAAACTGCAGCGGGTTTTGGGGTCAGTGAAAGGAACAGAGCAGAGAATGCAAAGAAAGAAAACTTCCTTGTACTGTTAATTTCCCTGACTGCTTTGCACATGCTTTGAGGAAGATGCAGGGCAAAATCATTTCAAGATCCCAGCATTTTGAGGCAATAATGTAGCTCATTTTGTCACCACTTATAGCTTTCTTTTCTTTTCCTTCTTTCCTACTTTCCTTCTATTTCTCTCTTTTTTCTTAAGACTCTTTCCATTCTTTCCTTACTTTCTTCTTTCTCTTCTTCCTTTCTCTGTCTTTCATTCTTTCTCTTTCTTTCCTTCTTTCTTTCTCTTTCTTTCCTTACTTTTTAAATAAGATTCTTTCCTTTCTCTCCTTTCTTTCTTTCTTAAGATTCTTTCCTTTCTTTCCTTCCTTTCTTTCTTTCTCTCTTTCTCTCTTTCTTCCTTCTCCTTCCTTCTTTCCTTTTCCTTCCTTCCTTCCTTTCTCTTCTTTCCTTACTTTTCTTTCTTTCCTTTTTTTCATTCTTTCTTTCTTCTCCTTGCGTGATTTCTGTTTTGTTTTGTTTTGTACACTTTGCTTTTGAAAATGTGGATTAGACGTTAGAGAACAAGGTAACTAATTGCACTGCATCCTTACCGTATGTTGGACTGAACGATAGAGTTCAGAGGGTTGTAATCAATGGAGTAGAATCTAGTTGGAGGCCTGTCGGTAGTGTTCCCCAGGGATCACTACTGGGTCCGGTTTTATTCAACGTGTGTATCACCAACCTGGATGAAGGGCTAGTGTTGATTATGAGCCAGCAGTGTGCCCTTGTGGACAGGAGGGCCAATACTATCCTGGGGGGCACTGTGAGGAGTGTGGCCAGCAGGTCGAGGGAGGTGATCCTCCCCCTCTATTTGACCCTAGTGAGGCCACATCTGAAGTGCTGTGTCCAGTTCTGGGCTCCTCAGTATAAGAAAGAGAAGCGGCTACTGGAGAGGGTCCGGCAGAGGGTTACAGAGATGATTAGGGGTCTGGAGCATGTCTCTCATGGGCCTGTTCAGTTGAGAGAAGAGAAGAGAAAAGAAGAGTGGGAAGGGATCTCATGATCATCAGTATCTCCAAGGCTGGTGCCACGAGGACAGTGCCAAACTCTTCAGTGGTGCTCAGCAACAGGATGTGGAGCAATGGCCATAAACTAAAACACAGGAAGTTTCACCTCAACATGAGGAAGAACTTTATGTTGAGGGTGGGAGAGCACTGGAACAGGCTGCCCAGGAGGGTCATGGAGTCTCCCTCTCTGGAGACACTCAAAACCTGCCTGGATGTGTTCCTGTATAACCTGCTCTGAGTGACCCTGCCTCAGCAGGTGCGTTGTTCTGGATGATCTCCAGAGAGGTCCCTTCACAACCTAACAATTCTGTGATTTTGTGACTTTGCATGTTTGGTTTGGATTTTTTTTTTTTCTTCCTTTTTTTGTTTTTTCTTATTGCCGCTCACCTTTGACAATCACTTCCCTTCCCTCTTCACTAATATTTATACTGCTGTTGGTAGCGTCTAGCAACAGTGGAAAATTTCAACCAAGAAAATACGGTAGGGGTATAAAACGTTTTGGAAAGACCTCTGTTTGATACAAGTCAGATCTCTTTGAACAGTACTTTGGTCTTACAGACTTATGTTTCAGTATTTCTGTGCCCTTATGAGTGGCTAGGTTATCTCTGTATGAATTCTATCATATGAACTCTGCCTTATGACAAGAGGTTGGATCTTTCCAGTTTAATGCCATCCTGTTTAATGTTTATCCTGCCATTTCCAGTTTAAAGTGCATCCTGCTTTACATGTTTTTGCTGAAGCCGACCATTACTGTAGATATAGATCCTTCTGTGGCTGCAGGTAAGCTGGAAGAAGAGACCAGCCTTCAGGGGGCTAGCTGTGCCCCCCTGGGAGAATATTCTGCCCTGTGGTATGTAGCAGCTGAGCTGCTGTGACATTTTCCTTAACCCTGTTGCAGTCAACTTGGACTGGATTAGTGTTAACAAAGATCTGTTATTAAGCTGTTTACGCTAGTCAGATTTACTTTTGGCTGAAAGAAGCCCTTGAAGAGGTCGCCTAGCTAGGAGGTCTGAGAGAGTGGTAGCCAGAGGGTGGAGGGAAGCTGTGATTGGGACATAGGCTGATGGGAGCTCTTCTGCTGACACAGCTGAAGCTGAGAAAGACCTTGTAATTACAGCCCCAAGCTTAATTGGAATCTGGTGAGATTATAGCTCTGCAACTGCAATCTGTGTTTTTATAGGGCAGTGAATGCTGTCCCCTCCCACGCTGGCCCATCCTCCTACTTAGAGAGGGGCAGTGCATTGTTTCAGAATTGTTCTTCCCAGCTTTAGCTCGTCTCTTGTGTTTATGCAGCACTTTTAATCGAGGAGCAACTCAAGTGGGCAGGATATTCTCTCCACAACCAGCCTGACCCTGGGGAGGTAAGGTTTGCTTTGCTGTCCTCAGTGAGGAGCATGGTGTTTATTGTTTATTATCAGCACTAGGCAGTGTTTTAGAACTGGGGAAATGATTAATTTATTAGAATGAAATAAAAGAGTGGAGAGAAATAGAGGGTGTTTAGGGTAGAGAGGATGTAGCTATCCAAATGGCAACATAGCCAGGATACTTAGGTTAAATTCTGCATTCTTTCACAATATTTGTTGGGATCAGTAATGAGAACAAATGGCCATTTTAATGTATATGAAACGAAGGATGTGGTTCAATATCAGGAAGCATCTAACAGTATCACATTATAGAGTAGTTGGTAACTACGTCGCTTCTAATGGCACGATTAGTTTTAGAGGTGAAAGTTTGAATTAAAACTTAAAGGTAGTGTAGTTTTAGGCAGAGAGCCAAAGCTTGAGTTACTCCACTTAGTGACTTGAGGAAAAAAGAAAAAGAATATAGATGCTTACTCTCATCTGTAGTTTTTAAAAAGAGCTCTTGATTGCTTTTGTTTTATATCTCTTTGGTAATATTGACAAGGAATCAGATGAGAAATAATAATAAACTAAATGGTTCAAACTCAAGTGGCAAGCCCTGGAACCATGTGCGTGGTCTCAGGATATATGTTGGTTGGGACTGTGGCTAGGTTTTTGAATCAAGCTATCATGGTTTTTCGTGATGGGATCTATTCAGACCTGCCTCATAACAAGGATGGTGTTTAGGTTTTTTTCTCATTTATTCTGAAATGGTTTGCATTTTCTTCTGTTTGTTCTTTTAAGCTTTTCTGTAGCTTGAAGAGGTCATTTAGACAGGTGTGCTCGTTGGTTAAAGCTTGTGTGATGTCTCTGTGAAATTATAGACGCCAACCTCCTTTAACTTTAACTGAGATTTAGAACTCCTATCTGTCTGAACTGGGAATCTTGTGCATGGTAAAAACTAGGTCGTTCACTAGCTCTTTCTGTGGGGAGCGGTAAAGGTATCACTGGGGGGTTTATGTCAAACAGTGCTTGAGCTGGTTATGAACCAAAATATTAACACAATGTTCCATATGCTAAAAGTCTGTCTCTTCTCAAAAAGTCCTACAAGTCAGAATTGGCTTTTCCAGTTGGAAATTTGTGTGTGTGGTGGGGGAAGGGTGCAGAGGGGTTGGAGGAAGTTTTTTGCTTGCATGGAGGAAGTTTTTTTGCTTGCATTTAGAGGAAGTTTGTCTTTAAACAAGCTAAATGTCCAGGTATTCTACAAAGATTTGATTTTGGAAAATCCTCAAATGTCTGAATCGTATTTAGAATAAAACCTGTTTAAGAATAACACATGCAATTGCTACCATGGGAAATGGAATAAACATTCTAAATTGAAGCGTTTTAGAAAATAGGTCATCATTGCAGTACATGGAGGAATGGATTTGAGCTAATTCTGTCCTCTTCTATGCACTGTGGTTCTTCTAGCTACATACATAAATAAAAGACCAAGGCTGTCTCCCTCAGGCTCCAAATAATGACTTTCAATCAGTCAAAACCAAAAAAGAAAAAAATAAAAAATCAGAGGTTTCCAGTTTTGCTTACTGGTCAAACCAAGGAAATACAATAGTGAGCTGGTGGCACTTGAATTAGTCTGTGCTTAAATAAATCACAGGGACTCAGAGGTCTGTGTGTGTATTCTATATACGTATGCTATAATTGTAGTGACTAAAGGGTTAATACAACTTTAAACTGATGCTATTCCATCCCTGGTAGTTTAATAATATTTTAGGATTGCCAGTAGTGATTTTTAAATGTGTTCAAAGCTTGCAAGGTGTGAATTCCAGACTTTCTGGTAACAGCTGGGAATCCCTAATTCTAGTTCAGAGGTTACACATTCACCTGGCAAAATCTGTAAATAAACCCTGAAAGGCAAGAATCCCACTTCCATAGTTAAGTTCTGAATGCTGTGGGTTCAATCACCAGGGAATGGGCAAATAGCTCTACCATAATATTACGTTTCAGTATGCCAAAGGATGAAAACATCCACCTCTTGCAGGTTAAGAAGGGATTATGATTTAATTTATGTATTTCCACCTAACAGCAGATTGGACTCTAAATCTGTCTGTCTGTTTTTGTACTTATTTCATGAGGGCTGAAGTTTTCTTCATTCAAAAGACAACATGTTATGTGCTTCGAACTTCTGGAACTGAAACAGTACTTCTGCCTCTACAATAGTGCATCCAACAGTTAAGCAGTTTTGATTTGGGGTGATTTAAAGCAATACATTTTTCTCTTCTTGGTAAACTCATTTCTGTGTGGAGGACCTGGACAGTATCTGTGCACTGCTGATGTCTTTCATGTGTTTGCTCAAGTATGAATGCATTACTCTACCTATTTCAGAAAACAATAGCCATATTTATGGTGTGTCCTTTTGTCTCCTGTCATTAAGGAGTTGCGTCTTCAAAGACAGCCTGCTTATTTCTTTTGTGCAAATATTGCATGGACCCTTGGTAGTCACTGATTACAGCAGGGAACATGGACGGCTGGCTTGGCTAAGTTGAGGCCAGCAGTAAGGAAAAAACCCGTCCGTATTCCCACACCCCAATATGGAGCATGACTTTGCAGCCTACAGAACTCAGCTGGCTGCAGAGATGTCTTCACCAACTGAGAAGCAGAGATTCGTGGTGTATAGAGTGACTTAAGAGCCCTATAAACTGTCCAGGCTGCTTAAAGGTTCATTTCCTTTCCATAGCTTTGAGGTTTATTTTATACAGCACACTGATGTTGTGTATGTTCAGCACAGCATCCTAACCAGACACCGTGAAGAGGAAGGGGGTTCAGGTTCACGTGGGAGGAGAACAGTATATTCACAGAATACTTGACCTTGTTAGTGCCTAGTATACAGGTTGGCTGATGTCCCTGCACTCCTCGCAGTGAATGAGAATGTGATTCAGACCCGGTGTAGGTAGCATGAAGATGCGAAGCTAATCAACACGGTCCCCTCTGTATTTATCTGACTATTTCTGGGATGTGTTCTGCTGGTATGGGCTTCACGTGGGTCAAGTTGGCTGAACTTCTGGTTATCCTTCTTACAACTACCAACAGGAGACTGCAAACCTCAGTCTGTGTGTTTAAAATAGTCTAATGAAATCCCACCAAAGATACACGCAGAGGTATTCAGGGCACAGAACTCCTGCAGGACAGCTCTCTGGCATGATGGTACCCTCACAGCCATGGAACAGACTGCAGTCATTATTTTCCCAGTTAAACCCATAGCACGAGTGGATTAAGAGATCAGCTCAAAACCTGAACAATCTTTTTCTGAAGGGAAGGAAGGGTGATTACTGCTGCCTTGAACTGTGCATGAGAGAAATAGTGCAGTAGAGAATGAGGACCTATTGTTTTAGAAAACAAAGAGTTTACTTCATTTTGTCAGTCACCTTCACACATTTGCTACTTATTCATGCAGGATTACATCCTGCTATATTAGCCTTATGCAAGTGAGTGAAAACCAACATGGTCAACTGGTGGCTTTTGTATCACAGTATCACAGTATGTTAGAGATTGGAAGGGACCTCAAAAGATCATCCAGTCCAATCCCCCTGCTGGAGCAGGAACACCTAGATAAGGTTACACAGGAATGTGTCCAGGCAGGTTTTGAATGTCTCCAGAGAAGGAGACTCCACAACCCCCCTGGGCAGCCTGTTCCAGTGTTCCGTCACCCTCACTGAGAAGAAGTTTCTTAAGTTTAAGTGGAACCTCTTGTGTTCCAGTTTGTACCCGTTACCCCTTGTCCTATCATTGTTTGCCACCGAGAAGAGCCTGGCTCCATCCTCGTCACACTCCCCCTTTATATATTTATATACACTAACAAGGTCACCCCTCAGTCTCCTCTTCTCCAAACTATGGAGACCCAGCTCCCTCAGTCTTTCCTCCTAAGGGAGATGCTCCACTCCCTTAATCATCTTAGTTGCCCTGCGCTGGACTCTCTCCAGCAGGTCCCTGTCCTTCTTGAACTGAGGGGCCCAGAACTGGACACAATATTCCAGATGCGGTCTCACCAGGGCTGAGTAGAGGGGAAGGAGGACCTCTCTCGACCTACTGACCACCCCCCTTCTAATACACCCCAGGATGCCATTGGCCTTCTTGGCCACAAGGGCACAGTGTTGGCTCATGGTCATCCTTCTATCAACCAGGACCCCCAGGTCCCTTTCCCCTACACTACTCTCTAACAGGTCGTTCCCCAACCTATACTGGAACCTGGGGTTGTTCCTGCCCAGATGTAACACTCTACACTTTCCCTTGTTATATTTCATCAAGTTTCTCCCTGCCCAACTCTCCAGCCTGTCCAGGTCTCGCTGGATGGCAGCACAGCCTTCTGGCGTGTCAGCCACTCCTCCCAGCTTAGTGTCATCAGCAAACTTGCTGACAGTACACTCAATTCCCTCATCTAAATCGTTGATGAATATATTATATAATACTGGTCCCTATACTGACCCTTGAGGCACTCCACTAGATACAGGCCTCCAACTAGACTCCGCCCCATAGACTACAACTCTCTGGCTTCTCTCCTTCAGCCAGTTCGCAGTCCACCTCACTACCTGATCATCCAGACCACACTTCCTCAATTTAGCTATGAGGATGCTGTGGGAGACTGTGTCAAATGCTTTGCTGAAGTCAAGGTAGACCACATCCACTGCTCTGCCATCATCCATCCACCATGTTATTTCCTCATAAAAGGCTATGAGGTTGGCCAAGCATGACTTCCCCATGGTAAAGGCATGTTGACTGCCCCTCATAACCCTCTTATCCTTGACATGCCTTAAGATGGCATCAAGGATAAGGTGTTCCATCACTTTCCCAGGGATGGAGGTGAGGCTGACTGGTCTATAGTTACCCGGGTCCTCCTTCTTGCCCTTTTTGAAGACTGGAGTGACGTTTGCATTCCTCCAGTCCTCAGGCACCTCTCCCGTTTCCCAAGACTTGGTAAAGGTGATGGAGACTGGTCTAGCAATGACTTCCGCCAGTTTCCTCAGCACCCGCGGGTGCATCCCATCTGGACCCATGGATTTATGGATGTCCAGATTGCTCAACTGGTCCCTAACCCATTCCTCGTCGACTAAGGCAAGCTGCTCCAGTGACCTGACTTCATCTGAGGTCTCAGGAGTACAGGGCTCTTCAGGACTGCCTCCGGCAGAGTAGACTGAGACAAAGAAGGCATTCAATAACTCTGCCATCTCTGTATCTTCTGTCACCAGGGCACCCATCCCGTTCAGCAGTGGGCCAACCTTGCCTCTGGTGTTAGTTTTATCAGCCATGTATTTGAAAAAGCTCTTTCAGCTGTCCTTGACCCCTCTTGCCAGATTTAATTCTAAGGAGGCCCTAACCATCCTAGCTGCCTTCCTACATCCTCTAGCAGCAGCCTTATATTCCTCCCGAGTGGCCAGCCCCTGCTTCCATGACCTGTAAACTCTCCTCTTCCACTTGAGCATACCCAGCAGTTCCTTATTTAGCCACGCAGGTCTCCTGGCCCTCTTCCTTGACTTCCTATGTGTCGGGATGCTCTGCTCTTGAGCTCAGAATAAGCAATTCTTGAATGTCAACCAACTATCTTGGGCCCCTTTACCTTCAAGCAGCCTTGCCCATGGGATTTCCCCTAGCAATTGCTTGAAAAGGCCAAAGTTTGCCCTGCTAAAGTCCAGGGTTGCAATTCTACTTGCTATTGTACTGGTCCTACCACACAAGATCCTGAATTCCACCATCTCGTGGTCGCTGCAACCAAGGCAGCCCTCAACCTTTACTGCTTCGACCAGACCCTCCTTGTTAGTGAGGATGAGATCCAGCAGCGCTCCTCTCCTGGTTGGCTCATCCACCATTTGCATGAGGAAGTTATCATCCATACACTGGAGGAACCTCCTGGACTGTGGCTGGGTTGCTGAGTAGTCCTTCCAGCAAACATCAGGGAAGTTAAAATCCCCCACGACAACCATGTCCTGTGACTGTGAGGCCGCTCTCAGCTGCCTGTAGAAGGCCTCGTCAACTTCCTCACCCTGATCTGGTGGCCTGTAACAGACACCCACAACAGTATCGCCCCTGCCAGCCTGCCCCTTAATTCTCACCCACAGACTCTCAACTCGCTCGTCCCCTGTCCCTGGACAGAGCTCAGTACATTGTAGCTGCTCTCGCACATAAAGAGCAACCCCACCACCCCGCCTGGCTGGCCTGTCTTTCCTGAAAAGGACATAGCCCTCCATGACTATATTCCAGTCATGTGAGCTGTCCCACCACGTCTCTGTAATTGCCACCAGATCGTAATCTCCTGACTTAACACAGGTCTCTAACTCCTCCTGCTTATTTCCCATGCTGCACGCATTGGTGTACAGGCATTTCAAGGAGGGAGATGAGCTCACTGATTTCACCCTCGGATTATAGGAGACCTCCCAGTCTTCATCAATCCTAGAGTGCTGCCCCACTGGGGCAAGCCCAGTTACAACCCCGTCCCCCTTCGAATCTAGTTTAAAGCTCTCCAAATGAGCCCTGCTAATTCATGCCCCAGCATCCTTTTGCCTCTGTGAGATAAACATTTCCCACGTGCCATCATCCGGACTGGAGCCTTATAAAACCAGCCGTTATCAAAGAACCCAAAGCCCTGCCTAAAGCACCAGTCTCGTAGCCAATTGTTTATGGACTGAATTTTCCCATTCAGTCCCGCATCATCACCGGAAGATGGAAGGAGTGAGGAGAAGCTCACTTGAGCCCCAGACTCTTTCACCATCCGCCCCAAGGCCCTGTAGTCTTTCTTCATCCCCCTCAGACTGCGGGAAGCAGCTTCCCCCCCACCTGCCTGGAAGACCAGCAGCGGGTAGTAGTCTGTCGGGTGCACCAGGCTGGGGAGCGCCCTGGTGATATCCCTGATCCGGGCTCCAGGCAGACTACACACTTCCCTATGATGAGGGTCAACTCTGCATATCGGGCCCTCTGTTCCTCTCAGAAGGGAATCGCCTACGACAATGACCTTTCTTTCTTTCTTGTCAGAGGCAGTCTTGAGGTGCGAAGTCGACCGCCTTTTCCTATGTGACCTTGTAGGCCGGCCTTGCACCACATCCTCACTTACCTCTCCATCAAGATCCAGGGCCTCAAACCTATTATGGAGGGGCACCTGGGGAAGCAGGGCAGGAAGGGAGGAGGGTTGCCCATGACTCCGAACTGGAACTTGCTTCCATCCCTCATTGTCTTTTTGGTCCCTTACCTCTGCGTGACAGCTACAGGGCAGGGGCTGTCTCGGGCCATCCCCCTCTGTCTGAGAGGGCAGGGGGTCCATCCCCTTTTGGGAGGTATCTCCCTGGAACCGTTCCTGCTGGCACGCCAGGGAGTTACTCCACCAGTCGATCTGCCTTTCACACTCCCTGATGGTCCTCAGCATCTCGACCTCCTCTTTAAGTTCTGCCACCAATCTAAGCAGATCTTCTACCTGCTCACACCTCACGCAGGTGGAATGCTGGCCTCCCTCCCTCGGCAGCAGCAAGCTCTGGCACTCCCTGCAGCCAGAGACCTGAACAGCCACGGTTTGGGACGGGGTCTCTGTCTGAGTTGCTACAGTCTCCTTACTGCAAGCTCTCCTTCTGGAGGCGACCATATTGGTCAGCAGTCTGGGACACCAGCAACAGGGTTCACAACACAACCTGCTTGTTCCTCCCTGCGCCCGGTGGGCAGCGACCGCTGCCCTCTCAGAGGCTCTTTCAAGGCAAGGGGCAGGGGTGCGGTCGCCGTCACCGCGGGAACGCCCCCTGCCACGTCAGCCGCTCTCTCGCAAGGGCTGCTGGGGCTTCGGGGATCAGGAGATGTCAGGAATCGCGATGTCTCTGCGCTATCCCCTCTGCTTTTCCTAATCTCTGCTGAACCTCATCATTTGTCATTTGTTGTTTCACATTTGTTGTGTCTGGGTCACAAACTAGTTAGTGTAACCATTCCAAATAGTACGTTGACCAACATTCTGTGCTTGACGTGTATGTGCTTTTAGCTATTCTGATTGCACATCATGTACCACACATGTTACACGGAATTAGGAACAGTATAATTTATTTATTTACAGTACAGTGTTTCTTACGTGCATTCATACTGAATGGAAATTTCTCAACTTGCTGTGGTCAGATATTGCTCCAAACATTGAACTGTGCCTTGCTGTGTGTGACCCGCTTGTTGCTACAAGGGATTTACTGAGTAATCAAGATGAATGAGACAGACACGTGACTTTCAATTACCCTGTGCTGAAGGAATGGTTTATCACAGGACTAAGGTATATGCCCACACAAGGAGAGCAGGTGTAACATAGGAAAGCTGCGTAAGGCAAAGCAAAAATGATTTTGTGAGCGGAATTTATTAGCAACTGCACAAAAGCCTTTGAACCCCTTTAATTTACAGCTGTAAAACTAGTTTATAAGTGAAGGTACTGAAGACATACAGTTTTGGTGCATGCCACTCAATGTTTGTATGTTTCTGAGCCAAACATTTCCACACACACAGAGGAAATCAAAGCAGTATGGTTTGTAGTACGCTATGTGGCGTGCAGTAAGCTGTGGAGGCCTTTCTAGTTGGCACTTGATAGGAGTCATTCCCATGAAACAGGTAGATTCTCTTCATTATTTGTAGAGTTATGGGGGAAGTAATGAATTGGGAAATACATAGTACTTGCTTTAGGAAAGCAACCCACCTGTGTCTCCTGCTGATTTTGTGTTGCTCATGCACGTGCAAGTTCAAAAACATTCAACAGAGAATTGCATAGAATACTGAAACCCCAAAACTAGGAAGTTACACTTCCATTAAAGAACTACCTTTAAAGCAAACAGTTCTTTCACCCTGCATGCAAGTTTCAACAACCGCTGATGACACTAAGAAAGCAAATTGCAGTGAGGAGAGCTGGGAAGCACAATCTCTGAGCAAATACACATAAAAGTGTCCTTAAATAACAGGGCTATACTAGTGTTATACTGGTAGAACACCAGACACCCCCCCCCAACCCAACAAACAAACTGATTTCAGTGCAAGTCCTATCTTTGTGCAGGACTTTCAATAATGTTATTCTTCGGGGGAGTGTGTGTGTGTGCTCAAAATTATGAAGACCCTTGAATATTGCTACATATAGTCTTTAATCTTTTAAATAACTCATTTTACTTGATTCTTACATGGTCACGTGCAACTAAACTGAGAATGCGAAGAATTGCTGCGCTATAGAGACAGCAATTTCTCTTCCGGAGTGCAAAAGTGCTGAAAGAAACAGAGAGGAAACAGGGCGTAGATACGTTTAATTCTTGTTCCTGTCCTAGCAAGAAATCCTGTCTCAAGCTAAATTAAATTGCTTTAATCTAAATGTAGCTTAAACTGGAAGTCGTGCTCTAAACTTAAGAGCTCATGTACATATGGCTTTATATTCTCTGAAACAGTGGTGCACATGAATCCAGGCTCTGCCATTGTCCGGGCTTTCCTCTGGCGCTGTGGGTTATCCTTCTTGCCATTCAGCTGGAGGGGTATATATCTGGAGAGGTTTAAATGTATGTTGCCTGTTAATATCACTGCTCTGTGGGGAAAGGAGGATGTCAATTTCTATCTGCAGTATTAATGGAGAAAACAAAAGAATTCCAAGTGCACATACATGTGCGTGGCTGCAGCAGTAGGAATGAAAGAGATCTGCTGTTGAAAGGGAATTCCTCGAAGTGCCATGGGGGTGTAAATGTTCACCTGGGCAGGACAGAAGTGAGAATTTCACCGCTTCAGCTTGGATCTTGCAAATAACCGAAGTTAGTTTTGTACATGGAGGTGATTTATTCCGTGTGATTTCCTGGCTGTCTCGCTGTTCTTCACCTTCCTGGCCCTTGTCCTCGCCTCTGTCTTCGTGAGGCTGCGGGAAGCTGTGGGGGAGCGGCCCTGGGAGCCGGGAGCGGCCCCGGGAGCCTGCAGCGGGCGGAGCGGCCCGGGAGAGCGGCCCCGGGGACCAAGCGGCGGCAGAAGCGGGACCGGAGGCCGGGAGCGAGCTGCTGCGGGTGGAGGACGTCGGGGCGGTCGTGGAGGGGAAGGAGGCGGCCGCCAAGCAGCGGGAGAAGGCGGCAGAGGAGCCGAGCCCTGCGGCCGAGCTGAGTCCAGCCCCGTGGCGGCCGAGAGCATCCCCCGGCAGCCGCCTGCTGAGCCCTGTGAGCCTGAACCCCAGGAGGATGTAGAGAGCAAGGTGCCACCTTTGGGAGCCTCAGCTGGGTCCAGCCTCGGGCACCTGGGACAAGTGGAGGGCGCAAGAGACCACGCAGCATTTCCCATCAAGGCAGAGGAGGAAGATCTGGACTTAGAAAAAGAGAAGCTGGTGGTGAGAGAGCCAGCAAGCACAGCAGCTACACCAGCCCCAGTGACAAGTACAGCATCATCATTTGAGAGTTCTGAAGGTTTTGAATGGCCTTTGGGTACCCTTGGGACCTGCCTGCTGATTGTGATGGGAATCACCCTGTTGGCACACACACAGAGTGTGTTCTATCCACGGCCATTTTGTCTGGTCTCAAAAGTTAAGCAGAGTCAGGTTTGAGTCTTGTCTGGGGTTAGACGACGATACAGGGGGACCAAGAGGTTTTGCCCAAGGCTGGACAGTCATGAGTGTCAGGGTGTGTGGGACAGTATGCTCGAGTATCTAGTCCATTGGGCCCCTCCAGTGCTTTGGAGGCATCGGAGATGGAAGGCAGCTGCATGGAGTCCCCAGTGACAAGTTGCAGAAACTGCTGAAGGGGAGGGTGAATTATTCTGAGCCTGGTGGGCCCGTGACACTTCAGGCCATCAGGGCAGAGATGCAACATAGAGATGGACTCATGATCGAGGGGTGGCCTTAACAATGGACACTATCGCCCAGTTTATTCACGAGTGAGAACACTGCACACAGCCTCTCCTGCTCTGAAAGACTGTTACAAGAGATGGAGCTCAACATCATGGACCGAATGGACTCAGCAGCTTTATAGGGATTGGTCCATGCACTAAGATAAGAGTGCACTGAGATGAGAGTGATGGTATATTGAAAATGTGGGATCTGAGCATGACGTGAATGGTATGGAATAAGGGGCAGATACTGTCCTGGTTTAGCAGTAGCAGTCATTTTTTTTCTCCTCCTTAGTAGCTGGTGCGGTGCTGTGTTTTTGACTTTCGGCCTGGGAACAGAGCTGATAACACTGATGTTTGGTCTGAGCGAGGACTTTGTGAGTCTCATGCTCTGCCAGGGAGGAGGGGAAGCAGGGACAGGATACCTGACCCAAACTAGCCAAACAGGTATTCCATTTCACAGCATGTCATGCCCAGGATGTAGAACTGAGAGTTACCCGGAAGGGCTGGATTGCTGCTGGGTAGGGGCGACTTATCAGTCGGCGGGTGGTGAGGTGTTGTATTCTCTTCCCTTGTTATTTCCTTTATCATTATTGGTGGTTGCGGTAGTGATTTGTGTTATACCTTAGTTACTGGACTGTTCTTATCTCAACCCGTGGGAGTTGCATTCTTTCGATTCTCCTTCCCATCCCTCCAGGAGCGGGGGGAAGAAAGGGTGTGGGGGGGAAGCAGACTGTCTGGTTCTAATTTATGGCCTGGGTTTAAACCACGATGGGGGGAAGTAGACTGCCTGGTTGTAATTTATGGCCTAGGCTTAAACCACAACACAAGCGCACATACATGTGCGTGGCTGCAGCAGTACGAATGAAAGAGATCTGCTGTTGAAAGGATCTTCCTCGAAGTGCCATGGGGGTGTAAACGTTCACCTGGGCAGGATAGAAATGAGAATTTCACCGCTTCAGCTTAGATCTTGCAAATAACTGAAGTTAGTTTTGTACATGGAGGCGATTTATTCCAGTGTGATTTCCCACCTAAACAATCCTGCTGCAGGCAAGGAATGGGCCTGTCTCTGTTACAGTGATGTGCTTTCAAACCTTAAAACTGAGACCTGTTGGTTGTTTTTTCAGTGGTTTGGTTTTTTTTTTTTTCTTTTCACTTTTCTTTTACTTTTCTTAATCTGAAAACAAAATAGAGCGTAATTCCTAGCCTGTACGTTGGGCTTGTGTGTTGTATATGATGAGCCTTTAAAAAAGCTCTTGGATTACC
Organism: Psittacula echo; assembly: GCF_963264785.1. Classification (NCBI taxonomy): domain Eukaryota; kingdom Metazoa; phylum Chordata; class Aves; order Psittaciformes; family Psittacidae; genus Psittacula; species Psittacula echo. The sequence goes on along the minus strand of NC_137740.1, from coordinate 25,118,692 downwards.
TGCTCTGTGGGGAGGCGGGGTCAGTGACTGATGAAAGCTTTTCTCCCTGATGCCCTCTGATACCAATGGCTGTTTGGTTCCCCATCTAGCATGCTTCTGGAGGTGTTGGTTGTACAAGCAATAGCAGAATATCCTATCAACACAGACATGATTATGTTTTATTTTCAGCACCCAGTGGACAGTCAATACAGTGGCGTGTCCGCAGGAAAATAAGTGAACCTTTTAAAATGTATACATATGTTGACATGGTATTTCTAGTAAATATTTCTGGGTTTCTGTTCTTTTTATTCTGCGTTTTTCTTCTTCCTTTTCTATGTGGCAACTTTTGAATCAAAGTATTGTCACAGCAACAGGGCAATGTGGTGCCATCACCAGCGACGGTATAGCAGATAGTAGTCCAAGTCAAAGAACCTCCAGAGGTTTGACATTTTAAATTCACCTCACATGTGAATGGGGCAAAATTTGTAAAATTTGAAGGTTTGTTTCTTCCTATTTTTGTTTTGTTTTGTGTTACGTTGCGTATCACATCACTGACTAAGAATTTGGACCTGTCTGCAAAAGGACACTTGGCGAAGTTAAAATGTACTAACTGAAGGTGTGAACTGAACTGCACCGTCCAGTTCCTGCACTGCTGTTTATTTCATATGAGGGTGCGCTTGACTAAGTAACTTTAGGCCAGTCTTCTAGAAGAGAATGTCCGTGAAGGTGTAACGCATGTAATGCAGTGCACTCTGACTTCACACCTTCAGCTAATACCTCCTAATTTCCCCAGTGCCTCTGTTTGGAAAAATAACCTGGATGTACAGTAGTTTTTTGAATCATCTACACCATTTTTTACTCTAATACACAACTGGCTACATGCCTGGAACTTCTGCTTTTCTGTTTCTCTTTCCTCCAGCATCTTTTTTCTTCTAATATTCCAGACAAGTAAAGTCCACATGTTTTCTGGTGTTCAAGAAAGCAACCAGAGAGCAGCCTTAGGAGTTCAGTCTTGCACTTTCAAAAACCATTAAATTTGGACCATTTGATTTCAAAAACATGGATACAGTTTGTCATTAGATTGTTATTCAAATACTAATTATTGCATAGTAGCTTGGGACTTCCCAGTTTTTAGATGCCACGAGATGGAATAGGATCTTACATCACTCTGTTCACCATCACAGATTTATGTTTCTATAGCATGTAGAGCTTGAAACAGTTAAATTGCTCACCCTGCTCCTAAAATTGACTGGTTTTAATACAAACATAGGTACAGATCTCTGTTGCAGTAAATACTGACTCCAAGTCACTATTTTCTCAAACGTTTCTACTCTTTATAGTGATTTATGAATTACATGGTTTTAAACATTAGATTTCTGGAAATAAAGTTGGGGAAAAAAAGAAAAAAAGCAACCGTGATTTTAATACTGTTACATCATTATATCTACTTCTCAACTGTCCTCTCCAGCCATTCCTCAGATAAGCTTAGCTGGATCTAGACTGGATTTCTTGAGACCCTTTTTGAATAAGATTTGTTGTCTTTGAGTCCAAATGATTTATAAGCCAGCCTCTTATGTCTATCAGTGAAAAACGATAGGTCTTTTGGTCCTAGAGAGCATATTTATTAAACAGGAAGAAAGAAATTCCCTTGCCACTATGCTCCTGCCACAATGGAATTCATCTTTTCTCTACACATTTTTTCTCCTTGTTCACTTATGCATTGACAAACAACACTTAAGGAAACTATACTTAGTTATCCGGATTTCTTTCTTGTGGGGTTTTTTTTTCCATGCTGACTAATTACAGTACTTCCTTAGAACCATGTCTTATATCACATTATATCACAAGTGCAGTAAAGGTACAGTTTGGTGTCTTTCTCAGGCAGGGCAACAATTAGGTAACAGTAGGGCTGCGTTGCGTTGCTCGGGGACTGTCCCCTTCCTGCAGCCCATACATATGCTAGCTTATTGGGTGTTTCGTAGAGAGAGAGATGCACTTCTCTCTGCAGAGTCACTTCAGACCCGTCAGTGGCAATAATATCCAGCATTTAATATACACACGTTTTTGTGCTCTTTTCCTCTTACAATACTAAACACAAATAGTGACAATATTTTCTGTAACAGACAGTTTAATCACAGTAATGTGCTCAGGATCCAGGAAGAGAAGGTGTTAGGCACCAGAAGTCCTTGGGGACTTTTATTATTGGAAATGGGATCCTTGCCAAAATCTCCAAACTATCTGTAGAGAAAAGAGAGTGTCCCTGGGGACCAAGCGGTGGCAGGAGCGGGACCGGAGGCTGGGAGCGAGCTGCTGCCCATGGAGGAGGTCGGGGCGGTCGTGGAGGGGAAGGAGGCAGCTGCCGAGCAGTGGGAGGAGGCGGCGTAGGAGCCTTGATTGTTTTGCTTCTTTTTTAATGTTTTTCCACGTATCATGCGGGTCAGGGGGGTAGAGGTCGGGTTCTCTGTCAGGGTCGATTGGTCCAGGATCAAAAGGGTTGTCTTTGCCTGGCTCATTTGCTGTCGCAGCCTGCCAGCAGGTATCTTCCCGCCGATCAATATGCGCGGGAGGGTGCGTGAGCACCGGCAAAGCTTGTGTCTCACGACAGCCAATGCCAGCATCAGGCGGGAATAGATCTGGCTCAGTTTCTGGGTCTACTGGCCCCAGGTCGAGAGGGTCCGGAGTGTTGTTAGTTGGGACAGCGGGGGCTGATGGTGCCGATGCCTCCTGTGCTGCCCTGTCAAGTGCCTCATAGACTGAGCACCATATGGCCAGCAATTTGGGGGCCGCCGCATCATCCCTTGTGGCTGCATCCCAGGGGCAGACCCCAATCTTGTCCCATACTGCCTTCTGATAAATATTAGTTGATGTCACCTCAGGGGCATGGGTTGAGACCCATATTAACAAGTCTTTCAGTCTGTCTTCATTCACAGTAACCCCCTTCTTCTCTAGGAATTTTACTAGCACTCTGAACACCGATTTCTGCTCTGGGGGTACTGAGTTTCCCATGTTCCCGTTCCCAGCCGCTTACCTCAGTCAGAGGTATCAGTTAATTGCTGCAGCCTTTTGGAGTTTGGCTGGACGTCCTCACCGGTCGCTGAGTCACGGCTCTCTGTCAAGTCCCTATTCGGGTGCCATTTCTGAGGATGGAAGGCACGGACCCAGAGGTAGAGTACAAGCTGGATGGCTTATTACAAGGATTACACGATATTTATACGCTTCCGAGCAATTAGCCAAGCACGTCTGTGTCTGCCTTGCGGTTACATTTATGACTTCGGGCAAAAGGTCTATCCGATTTTTCTCTTCAACATCCTCTATCCAGTTCCGACATCCTTATTCCTTGCCAGTTCCAACATCTTCCAAGTACCAGTCAGGGACGGCTCACTCCTAATTTCCTGCTGTAGTTTCTCCTTCCCATGGCCTCTGACAGTTTCGGGGCATTCCAACCCCCACACTTGCACTTTCTGGTGACTTGTATCAATGATACAATGCAGCGCTTCCCTCCCTCCCTGCACCAAAATGTAGAAAAGTTCCAACAACTCAGTTGAATTCCCAAATCCAAAAATTAGTCAGCTTTTATAAAGCAGTATCATTACAGTACTAGGGAAAGTCTTTTCCTGTTCAGTGGTTGTCATTTTTTGTAACCTTAAAATTCTTACGATGAAAAAAAGAAAATAATAGAGAGGGGGGAAGCGTTGGAATGATGTCTTATTGCTGTTTCTGTAGAAATGGTCTCTGTCACCCGGGGGGAGTATCTACATTCAAGCAAGTAACGTGATACACGTAAAGAAAGACCCAAATGTGGAAACTGGCAAATAGTTCATCTCTGCTTTTAAGATGGACCAGAGGAAGCATACCTGTATGCGCTGTGGCAAAGAGAGGCCTGAGTCTGCAGGGACAGTCTGTGTTCATTGTGCTGTCCCATCCATTAGTGTCTGTGTCAGAGCTCCCTGGGAATGGGTAATTCCTCCCATCTGCTCTGCAGTAATTCGATGGGCCAGTTCCTCTACAGTTGCCATGATCTTTAACCACCGGAACTTCCACGCAAACACTACTGCTGCACCAGGGATGGAGGGGATCTGCAGATCACGCCTTTCCCCATCAGCAGCAGTTTGCATCGTCTTAAGCTGTATGAAGTTTCCCATACTTTCCCCAGCTCTGTAAATTGTTGTGAGATGAGCCTTGGACCTTAGACACACTTAGTTTTGGATCTTACAGATGAGCCTAAGGTATCTGTGTTAGCCTTCCCATCAGGTATGCTTGGTCTCTCTTGAGAGATCCCTTAACCCGAATAAACCCAGAGAGCCGCGAGTGCTTCCTGAGAGGAGCGAACCGGCTCTGCGGTGAAGATAGCAGGCACCAAGCGGCTGGGGGTCGGGAGCACGGTCACCCCTCGGGGGGGTGGGGGGGGGTGGGCGTCTGAGTCCGCGCACCCGCCCAGATCCGTCCTAGCCCAACCCACACCCCTGCCCGGGCAGGCTGGCCTCGCCTCTCCGCTGCCTGGGAGGCTGCGCGGGCCTGCGGCGGGGCAGCGTCTGGGCCGCGGGGGGCCGCAGCCCAGCCCGATGGTGGTGTCGCCCACCGCCGCCTCCCGCCGCGTCTGCCCCTCGCCAGAGGAAGGGGTGGGTGCCCGCCGCGCCGGCGGCAGGCCGGGCGTGTGGTAGTAGCTGGGGCCTTGGCCTGAAACAGGAGAAGGCGCTCAGCAGCACGGCACATTCAGTGTGTGTGCGTTTAAGCTCATTTTACTCACCGCTGAAACCGTCTGTGTGTGCTTTAAAATGCACCTTTGAGAAACAGTCCAGAGCTGTAACTCTTGCAGAAATGCAGACCATTACTTTCTCATCCGGCTGAGAAAGCCATACAAAACTAAAATCCTCAAAACTTGAATGAACACAGGTTTGGCTAACTTTCTGCTAACTCCTGAGATCCCTGCATTAGTCAAAATACCATGACTATTTGTTTGGGAGACCTGAGACCCGTTCCCAACAGGAGAAAATAACCCACGGCACAGCCTGAAATGGCTGTTAGATGGTCAGCTTCTCAGGCCATACGCTAAGATCCTTATTTCTGGACTAAGAATCATCTGATCCATGGACACAACTGGTCAAATCTTTTTTATGCCTCAAGACAAGAGGAGGAGTCAACACAAGGAGATGCTCCAGATGCTCCAGGCAGACAACTTCAGTGTTTTGGTGGTTTTTCAATAGCGAGAGCGGCCAGTGCTAAAAGTTAACATCCTAACAAAGTATGTAGAATTCTGCTCGCTGGAGCAGGCTCCGCAGTCCATGAGCAGCCTTCCCAAATGTCACTGTGCCGGCTTTACTTACCCCTAGCTGGGGGAGCTTCATGACTGGTTTTCTGACTTACTGAAGTGAAGCAGTGGAGAAAAATGGCTTGTGGGTCCTCCGAGTGCCGTGCATTTGGTCTTAGCTGTGCTGTTTGTAAAGGAGGCAAAGTTAAGGTGAGCAAGAAGGGCTGTCCTTCAGACAAACAGAGGGAAAGTGCAGAAGTATAGCTGGTTGGTTTTGGCAGTTGCTTCTGCAGAAGAGATGGGCTGAGAAAACTGCCTTTGCCACCGTTTCCAGACCAGCACAGCAGACACCGGATGTCTGTAGCTTTCCTTTTAGGGATGTTTCTGGTGTGAAGTTCTTGACAGCACTGAAAAAGATGGCATTGTCTTGGCAGACTAAGCAAGGCATTTTGAAACTCAGCTATGAGAGCATGAGGGGCATGACATCAGAGAGACAAATGGCAGAGGCAGCAAGAGCTGAAACTGGAGCCTTGGGAGGCAGAGGTGAGATGAGGTCCTGACTTTCATGGTCAGGACACAGAAATACTGGCTCCAGAGGAGAACTGAAGTTTAAGCCCGGCTAGCAAAGCAGGCTCTCTCCAGTCTACTTGCCCCACTTGTTCCCTCTGACAGCTCTCCCAGAAATGCAGCATCCAGTGAGTGTGGTAACTGCATTGCATTAGCTCCATCTGTGTAAGAAATACTTTAGGGATTGAAATCCATCATTTTCCCTTCCATCCTGGAGCACTTTAGCTTTTTCCGGGACTGACCCATGACATCAAAGGCTTTGCTTCAACACCCTGGCCCAGTGGTCTGCTCAGATTGTTGTCCTGGGCTGAGTTTTGTCACCCAGGGTAAAAGGATGACATCCAAGTTCAGAAATGGGAAAACGCCTTGGGTCAAACCCTGGGTTTTCCACAGTGGATCTACTGCTCAAAGCGACTGTTTTGTGATGCTCCAAAGAGACCATCCCACCTCTGCTGGGAGGATGTGGCCTGTGGTGGGAGTACTGACTCAGACCAAAATCTCAGTGTGGCTGGACTCTGTAGGGCCCCTTGCACTCCTAGGCAAGATAGCATTTAGCCAGCCAGATATCCTGAGCTTCCTTTCAGGCTGAGGCTCTGAAGAACTGGAGCCAGCCAGCAGGAAGGTCTGCTCACAGGGCCCTGGGGGAAATAGAAGTTGCCTAAATGTGGCTGTGGGTTTAGGGCGTAGCTGTGAATGCTGGTCACTGCCTGACAAAGGCTGATCATTATACAACTATCTATACCTTTTCTGTCCCTGGTAGCAATCGTTTACTTGATGACAAAAACAGAGCCCAAGAACAAGTCCGCCTCCCCATTTTAAGGTAGTTTTACCATTCTAAAGCAGCTTTTATCCCAGAAGGAACAGAAATACTGGCTTGAATCTGTACAGATCAACTGTGTTTAAGTCAGCAGGTGATAAGAACAGAGCTCAGTGGGCCAGATAAGATTAGTTGATTAGATCAGTGCCAAATCTGTGAATGTCAGCAGGTAGTATTTTTTATTATGCCATCTACCTAAATTGCAGCTGACAGCTGAGTGTGTCTTGGCAAGTAGTGTAGCCTGCAATTTACTGCAGAACTTAAAGTGGTAGAAACGCTGGGGGCATTAATGCAGACAATTCTGCTCTGCTAAAAATACCAAGGATTAGGGGAACTAATACCTTGTATGTTGATGCATTCATGTGGTGTCTGCTTTTCATTTTATTTCCTAGAGGGAGGGGGGTGGTTGTGCTTATTTCATTAAAGCTAAAATTAAAAAAAAAGAAAAAGAAAAGCTTTGGAAAAAAAGGAAGTGTCTTTCAGATTGTGGTTAAATAGTAAAAGGTGTCACCAGAGCTCAATGAAAAACAACAAACTACTTTCCCTTGGCTTCTCTGGATGTAGGTTTTGAGTGGGCTGCCTGATGTGACATCAGGCCCAGTGCTGCTGCAGTTACAGCTGATCGTGAGCAAACCCTCTGTCAGTGCAGGGGGAACAGGGTTTTGCTGATCACAGGTTGCTGGGACGTTGCCAGTGAACAAGCTCAGCGGTGGGTGGGACTCTCTCTTGCAAAGGCATCTGCTCCAAGGAGAGACTTTGTGTGTTCTCTCTGTTTTCTCACCTTCAGATTCAGCTCCTTGAACAAGCAGCTGCAAAAGCTTTTGAGTGGGAGGATGTCATGTTATGACCTCTTTTTGAAAGGATCTCTTCTCCTTACTGGTGTCTCTCTCTGGGATTTTCCTGTAATGTTCAGGGCACCGTACAAACTAGTATCGGAAAGGAAAGGATTGATGTTTGGTGGCAGCTTGGCACTTCCAAGATGGTCATCATATATATTCCTCAAAGTCTTTTGCCAGCACAGGTGAAAACATCCTCTCTTATTTTGTAGCCAAGGCAAACAGAAGCAGGAAAATGCTTGACTGCAAAACTCAGCCTGAATCCCTTGTTAGGCTAGGAACAGACCCTGCAGCTATCCTGATGCCTTGGGCCTTGCAGCTCCATGCCTTGTGGTCCCAGGGGAGCTGAGTGCCTGGGCCCACATTTGACCTACTGTGTGCTGTTGGAGCTGGGGATCAGCCTTGGCTCCTCCACTCTGGAAGAGTCATTCCATACTTTCTGCGATCTGGCGGAGACTCCTTGCAAAGTGCAGACGAAAGCTTCCGTCACTCCTGGGCATGCTGGGTTTGTTTGAACTTTTCCCTCTCTAAGGCTGCCTGCTCTGCTAGACCTGCACCCCTCTGTGCCCACATGCATGGCAGGGCCTCCTCTCCTGCAGGAGGACTGCTTCCCTTTCATCTGCACCACTTCATCCCTCGCAGATGTGTAACAAATACAGCCTTCCTTTGCTCAGGGAGGAGTCCTGCCTGCCCACTCCTGAGTAGAAATGCCTCCACCCTTCACTCTGAACTTTGAAACCTGTGTGTTTACCCTACTTTTGAGCCCCATTTATAGAATCATAGGCTGATTTGTGTTGTAAGGGACCTTAAAGATCCATCTAGTTGCAACCCCCTTGGCACGGGCAGGGACACCTTCCACTACATCACGTTGCTCAAAGCCCTGTCCACCCTGGCCTTAAACACTTCCAGGGATGTGGCAGCCCCAGCTTCTCTGGGCAACCTATGGCAGTATCTCACCACCCTCATAAGTGAAGAACTTGTTCCTGATGTCTAAATCTCTTTTCTTTCATGTTAACGCTATTCCCCCTTGTCTTGTCACATTCCGCCCCCCCATCCCTTCTTTGGAGGCCATTGCTGAGCCCTGGGTCTCCCTGAGCTCTCCCTGAGCAGGGAGGGAGGCCCCATGTCCTAGGATTGCTGCTGCATCTGGTTCATCATAGCTGCAGGTGGAAGCCCATTGCACCACTCGAGGCTGGCTTACTCAGAGGCTGAAAACCTGTTGCTGCTTTTGGCTCTGGTTTTATGAAGGGATTGTCAGGTGAGGTGCCAGGTCTGAGCAGTGCAGGTGGGGTTTTGGGGATGGGGGTTCCTGTGGTACTCCCCAGGTACCCGCAGGAGTCCTGCTGTATGTGTCTGTGTATCAGACGCTGCTTCTGCTAAAGGGCATTTATGCCTCTGCTGTATGATTGTTTCTGTAGTGTGAAGGCAAAGGCTGAAAAAGACCCTTTATCTGTTCTAAGAGGAGGGTTTCCAGTCTCTCCTAGAAGAAAACTGATTGCAGGGTAAAAATACCTGCTGTTAGGGAGCAAGTAAAAATTGATCTCATAGGAGAGGTCACTTGCTGCTGGCCGAATAAGACGGAAAATAGCACTGTGGTGTTTTTCGATTGATTGCTTCCGAAGCAGACCTTCTTGGGACTGAGGTCCTGGCATAAGCTGGATTGTGGTGACATAGCAACAAAGCAGTGGAATCTGCTGGTAAAGGTCTGAGTCTAATTTCATTTTTTGTGTGATCCCCAGGAATACAGATGTTCATCTGCAACCGTGAACACTATGGTTTCCTTCCCATGCCCCTGAAATCACAGCAGACACTGCAGGAAGAAACGGAGAACTTTGTGCACATGCTAATCGAGGCTATGAGTAAGTTGCTGTGCCCTGCCATGATGGACACCCCACACGCCAGCCCTCACTCCCAGTACCCCCAGTTAATGTTTGTGGAGCTCTCTTGCCAGCAGCCCAGCTTTCTTCCCCTTGGGAGCCTGCATCCTGATCTGATTGTCCTCATGCGGTTTTGATATGCGGTTTCCCATTTTCTCCCCAGGGATGTAATCAGTTCACAGTCAGGTCAGCCCCATTCGCAAAATCCCTCAACTTCCCCAGATCAAAAGCAAAGATGCATCTTTAATGTGGAGCAGATGCTGCAGAACCCGTTGTTTTGTCATGATGTCTGTCTCTGGCATGTGGCTGCTGGCTTCTGCTTTGCACCATGGATGCTTTCTGCTGTACCCGCTCCTGGCCTGACTTTGCACGCGTCCCAGCTCCTTGGGGCTTTCGGCCCAGTGATGAAAACACGTGGCGATACCTTGTATCGATGCAACATGTACGTGAAGGTGATGCTTGGGATCTCTCCTCTCTTTCAGTCGATCGTCCTCCCATTGAACCTTCTCAGTATGTCTCTGTTCCTCCAAAGCACCCCGACAAGATGGGATTTGATGAAGTAAGGAACTTAACTTTACTGTTACCGTCTTCCCATTTCATCACCTAGAGGACCTGGGTTCTCCCTGCTGCTGAGCTTCTAGCTATTTCCCTAAAAGTATATTGTCTTTTCACATTGTTAGTTCTTTCCTGATCGCTCCTCTTTTGGCCTTAAATCTTTTGCAAGGAGAAAACAGCCATTTTTTATTTGGGGAGAAATGCTGAGCTCAGGGGAGCAGAACGGAAAGGGCTCAGGACATGCTCTTTCCCTGTGGTGTTTGCTCTAGAGACACAAGGCCAGTCAGGTCTGTGGGCACTTAGTACCTGCTATGAGAACCACGTTTAGAAGTGTAGACTTGTGTGCAAGGGCAGTGCCCAGCAAACCTTTGGGCTTCCTGTCTTGAAGGTATGGATGTTTGAATCCAGCCAGGAGGAGATGGAGAAGTTGGCCTGAAGTGCAAGTTATTTCCCCAGTTCTTGTGTGTTTCCTCTACATCCGATCCTGCAAAGCAGCTTGGCAGTCCTTCCATTCTGTGCCAATACCTGGTCTTTTGGGAAACCTCTCCTGCTTTCCAGTGACAGAAGGGAGTGATTTCTCTCACCCGAGAGAAACTCTGGAGTTCTGGAGCAGCTGTGGGATGCCGGCTGCCAGCTGGTTTCTAGCCCAAGCTGGGTATGGTCAGGAGTGATGAAAAGCATGCACGCTGTCTCTTTACTGGGGCAGCTCCTCCCCCTGCCCTTCTTGATTCCACATTTTTCTGCTATGGCCTTAAGTAGCAGTGAACTACAAAGACGGTTGCTGACACTGGTAGTGCCCCAAGAAGCCGCAGAAATTCCTCTCCCGACTCTGACTCATGTTGTGAAGAGGGCAGGCATTGAGAACAGACTGGATAGGGCTCTGCTGTGCTTTAATTAACCAGTGTCCATGTTATTCACAGAGCCAGCAGCCCCTGTGTGTGCTTCTCCCAGAGTGGCAGTGGCACTGTGACCAAGGGAGTTGTGATGATGAGAGGAGCCTTTGTTTTCCTGGTGTATCCTGCTCTATCTGTTTATAGGAATAGTAAAGTCTGAAACTGATTTGGCTCTGTGTCTCTGTGTTGAGGACAGAGCTGGTGTAGTTTTCTTCCATGCTGTCCTTTGTGGCTGCACTTTATTTATGCAATTTATTATTTTTGCATTTGTACTGAGCTGGAATTTGATCTGCTCCTTACCGGGCTGCACTTGCTTGCCAGGGACTGAAAAATATCCCTGACCCTCTGCAATTTACCTGCAAAAGAGGGCTTAAGTCCTCTGCCCTCCACCAGAGAGTCTGTCTCCTCAAGGCCCAGGTGGAGCCCTGCCCAGATGTCTCTATCCCTAGTGCTGGCTCTCTGCTAGGCTTTCTCCTCTGACAGGCGTAGCAGTGGATTTTCAGTGCCTGAAGTAATGACAAAAATCCTCTTCTTACTGTGCCTTTGTACTTGAATGGTGGCCCCACTGATAATACTAAATAGAGGCAGTGGCAGCGCTGTGGAGAAGTACGTGAGTCAGTGTTCCTCTAGGACTGAGGCTGGAGATGACCATGATACTCTGTGTTTAATGTAAATCAAAGCATCCTATATCTCTGTAAGTTACAGACTTTGCTGTGACTGGTCTCCCCTCACCTTTATTGACCCTGAAAGAGCAAGTTTCCCCTGTGAGCATCCATAAAAAATGGTTTTAAGATTGAGAACTAGCCTCTAAGCTTTCAACTCAGAACCAACTCCATTTTTTTGGCAAATTCTAGGTAACCTGGATGAAAACACCCCCAATATTTTCAAAAGATGTGCTTTTCCAATGGGGCTGCTGGAGAAGAGTGGATCAGGACTCCCTTTTCTTCCTCAGTCCCAAACTGGGAGGCTGATGGCTTTCTCTTCTATCCAGATTTTCATGATCAATCTGAAGCGTCGGAAAGACAGGCGGGATCGGATGCTACGGACTCTCTATGAGCAGGAGATTGCAGTCAAGATAGTGGAGGCTGTGGATGGAAAGTGAGTTTAGGCTGGGGCTGGTGTTTGCCAGGAGCGGGTTGTGCAAAACTGCGTAACACCATCTCCTTGGATGCCCTGGCCTCCTTTCTGGTGGGAAAGGCTGGGCTGAGGGGAGAGGTGAATATCGCTTTTATCTACCTAACAGTCTGTTTGGGGCAGTTTTGCTCTCTTTCTTCTTTTGCAATTAGTCAGTTTCCATGAGAGAACCAGGGCAGGGTGGTTCAGAGTAAGGCGAAAATGGGGTTAAAATCATGCTGATTTCTGTGAACTGTAAGGCTTGCACACAGTTCAAAGGAGTCAGCAGTAAAAGCGAGAGCAATTATCTCCTGGGAAGGCTGTCCACCCTAGTGCTGCAGAGCTGTTGTGTTACAGCATTAACCCTGACAGAGCCCTTTCCAAGTTTACTCTGAGGTGAGTTAAGAACTTTTTATGATGAGAAACCAAAGCAGAAACTTTTGGTCTGGGAGTTGTGAAAGGCCTAGGGAGCTAGGAACCAACATGCCATCTAGCGGTCTTGAAGACTTCGGCACCCCTCAAGACCTCTTAGGAAAACAATCTGAGTCAAGCACCTGCCACATTGACGCTTCCACAAGAAGCTGTTAGCAGAGTTAAGGCTACGATTTGTCGGCTTGATTTAGAAATGTAAATCAGTAAGTTAATTTTTCTCGGGGTTTTTGAGTGAAACAATTGCAGGCATTTCTCAAGATAGAGGTTTTCTTTGAACATCAGCAGTGTTTCCCGTGTTGTGTTGGTGTCTGACTTGAATTCACTTTTCTTTTAACTGGTGATAGATGTTTTCTCTTTTCTCAGAGCACTTAACGCGAGTCAGCTCAAAGCTCTCAGCATCGATATGCTCCCGGGATACCGGGACCCATACTCTTCCAGACCACTAACCAGAGGAGAGATTGGCTGCTTCCTTAGTCACTATTACATCTGGAAGGAGGTAAGGAGTTTGCAGGTGCCTTGGTGTTCCTGCAGGAAGGTGCTGAAGGTAGGTGCAGGAGGAGGGAACACAGCCAGTCCTAGGGCAGAGCATCAAGTACGATCCTGGTTTCTGGAATTGTAGGATGGAACCATTTTCCTTGGTTTGTAGGGGATCAGGCATGGGCATTTTCTTGAATACAGTATTCAGCTTTCTCATCTCCGCTTTCCGTTTGCCAACAGAGATAAACGATTTTTATCAGAATACTTTCATGACTGTTTGCAAACCATCCAGTAGCCTGCTTGGAGCGAGTTTGTTTAGGAGGAAGGCAAGAAGGTTTTGAAGAACAAATGTTGTTTCAAAAACTGTCGTCGCTCACGGAGGGAACACATGCACAATCAATATGATTGATAAAAGTGATCCGTTTATTGTGCTCAAATAATGGGTATATATAGTGTCAAACTGCCACGTACACACAGCTTCCCGTAGTGATTGGTTGGCATATACAGCATTGAGTACATTCCAGGTGCATTTCAGTGATTTTCCCCTGCTCATATACACCTCCTCCTCTCAAGGTCTCTGCTCCTAGTTCACAGACAATTTTTAGCTACAAGGTAGGCCAGCTGGTCTTCTATCTCTATTGGTTAACTTCCAGGGTTTTTCCACTGTCGGCAACTGTACACAACTGGTGTTTTTTCTCACTTTCACAGAACCTGTGCTTAATTAAGCTCAGACATGGGAACATGACCTTTGCTTGCTAACCATGTCTCCACAATTCCCCCTTTTTCTTTTTGAGCAAGCCAGACGGATGCTACACTTTTCTTAAGCATTGACGTCACACATCGCAGCATACAACTTGCTATTAATACGAATAAGACTACTGCACATAATATAGTTGCACCTTGCATAAGCAAATCTTTAAGCCATCCAGAAATTCCCCATCCTTTAAAGAGTTTTGTCAACCAGTCCAAACCATCATCCTTCATTAGTCGTTTGACCCCTTCTCTTAATTGTTTTATGCTTTTATAGATTGACTCCGAATGGTCTGACAAATTCATACAGCACATCCCTTCAAACTGCACAACCATGTCCTTGTGCCAACAACAAAAAATCGATTTCTGCTCTATTCTGTAAGGTGGCATGACGAATACTATCGACATCAGTTAAAAGTCCGCTTATAACAAGTGAAGTAGCATTTGTCTGTCTTGCAAGCCAACAACCTAGTTTATTTAATGTTGCTAAAGCTTGAGCTCTAGCTACTTTGGGAGCTAAAAATGAGGCAGCTATTATTTCACCCAGGTTCCAAAAATTTACTTTGTAATCACAGCTCAAATGAAAAGCATGCTTTGACCTTCAAGAACACAATCCTCTTTTTTATATTATCATAGTGCTATTAGGGATAAACATGCCTAAGATACCTACTGTACATGGGCAATTATATGGGACTTTACATAGGACGGCACCCCCTTCCAGGCCCGATCCTGTGGCAACTAAGGCACTGACTCCGTTTCTGGCTACAAACAAAATCCCTTATTGAGTGAGCTTACAGGCTTTTATAGTATTCTGCCTAGCAGTTAGTAGTGGTTAGTTCCTTTGGTACTTTTCCATCACGAAACAATCTTATTGATCACGCACTTTCTCAGCTAATCACATTACTGTCCACGCACTTTTGCTTGACCAATTATTTCTAAACATAGTTCTTTGCCATCACTACTCATTATATTGAAACTTTCACTTCCCCTTGACTACACATTCTTTATCATGTCTTAAGCATCCTCCTGTGTTCAAATTTACAGTCCTCAGAAATTATCTTGCTGTTCTCTCTTCGGTTCCACCCGATGTTCTTTCTCCGGTTCTTCCCAACTTGTCCCTTTCACTTCTTTCAAGGTTTGTGGTTGATAAGAGTCCAGATGTTCAGGCTCTCGCCCAGGTCTACTGGTGCAGCTTCTTGTGCAGCATGTTGAAGACGGCTTTTTTTTTTTTTTTTTTTTTTTTTTTCCACCCTCTACACTGCCATTGTATTACAATCTTTCTAGTTTTTGTCTTAGCATTTTCTAGTAGCTGCTGCAAATTTGCATGCTCTAACATCTCTTTTACAAGTAACAAATCCACACAGTACAAGGTATAGTTTCTTGTTAGTAACTGGCTAGTAAATACAGGTGGTTTTATACACAAAATCACAGCCTCTAATAATAGCTACCTTACAAGCACACATATTCAAGTTGTTACTTTTCAGTTGCCCCCAAGTGATGTCCTGCAATCATTTATTTTTCTCTTCCTCTATCTCATTCTGCTTGGGGTATTTACTGTCAGCTCCTATAGCTGAGGTATCAGGTTTCTCCACTTGTCTGTCCAACTTATGGTAAGGGTTAACAAACTTTGCAGGTAGCCACCATGGATCTGTAGGTAGGAGGATACAAACATACCCCCTATCAGCTCCTGAGAAGGAGCTGGGTTAGAGTGATTCAAAGACATTCTGATGGGAAAGGAATGTGAAGCTACAGCTGCCTGCCTGTTTAGCAGCAGCCATAAATACCTGCCAGCAACTACATTTTTGCATTAACCCTTTCTTGTCCAAAATGTTAATCTGCTACCCATTAAAACTTTTATACAAACCCAAAAACAAAAAATACACAGAACACTGTCTGTCCTCAACACACACACACACACACACACATATATGTATGGGATCCCACAAGCACACTCCATACAACTACAATATTCAAAACACAAAGCCCAGACAATCATTACTTCCACTACACAGTCCCTCATACGGAACGTGGCGTAAGGACCCTGTGAAGACAATCAAAAATCAGCTCCAAGCAGCATCATCACAGTGTGAGGTTGCAGGCTCAACTTCAGCGGGCGTCCCCGCAGAGGCTCTGCCTCCCCCACATTGCATGAGCCTTGGGCTTTTACACTGACCAAAATGCACACTCATTCCGATGCAGGTGGCCAGCCTACATGGGAAGAAGTGGTCAGCAATATCCTTAAAAAGTCTCCAAGGGCTAATAGAAACACAAATATACATGGATATATATTTCCTAACTTTTAGTACATGTGGATAACAAAGAGACTATCAAATGAGCTGTATACTCATATAACATGTTCAAAAGGCTATAAAGGTACTTTTTCTTTTCTTTTTTTTTTTTCTTTTTTTTTTTTTTTCTGTAGGGGCCAATTTGTCGTCAGCAGGGAGGATTCCCCCAGGGTAGTCTTTGAGGGTTGCTGTCGCTCGTTGTGGGGAACCCCCCTGTCCCTCGCCCTGTCGCACAAAGGGGAGTGTTACCAGGACTCCACTTCGCGTTTTCCTGCAGCTGCCGTTGTTGCTGTTGCCGCGGTTTCTGGCAGTCTCGCTGCAGCTCCAGCGCTGCCCGCTCGGCCGCGTGGCCCGAGAGCTCCGGCCGCGCCTCCTGGGGCACCTTCCTCCACAGCTCCCGCGCAAAGCTCTGCACTCGCGGCTCCTCCACTCGCAGCGCTCCAGCAGCTCCTCTCCTGGAGACAACGTTCTCGATAGCACCCCATGTCTCCTTCCATAATCAAAGAGGGCAGTAAGCCCTTTTCCTAGATCCCACTTCTCTAAGAAGCACTTAAATAAATCAAAGGCCGCTTGTCTTTCCATTATTCACTACTCTCTCTTTTTTAAGTTTTGGTACCAATGCAGCTCACCAGCAAGCAGGCCAACTCAGCGGGTGGCGGAGGCTCCCTCTTCGTCCTCCAGGCTCAGAGGCTCCTATTCTCTTTCAGGATTGACCTCTGTCTCTTCTCCGGGCTTTACCTTAGGACTACTTAGTAGTCCGATTCTTTTTTTTTTTTTTTTATCATAGGCTCCTCTTCTCTTTCAGGATTGGCCTCTTTTTTCTTCTTTCACTGCCCGTTCTCTGCCCGGCATCTTCGACCAGCAAAACCGAGCATTTTTTCTTCTTTCAGCCCTCCGGATGCTGCTTCTCCAGTGCTTTCCCGCTCTGTGCGCAATTCTCCCAGCCACTACGGGTACCCGGGTTCCTCTGTTGGTCCCTGTTCGGGCGCCAATATGTCGTTGCGCACGGAGGGAACACATGCACAATCAATATGATTGATAAAAGTGATCCGTTTATTGTGCTCAAATAATGGGTATATATAGTGTCAAACTGCCACGTACACACAGCTTCCCGTAGTGATTGGTTGGCATATACAGCATTGGGTACATTCCAGGTGCATTTCAGTGATTTTCCCCTGCTCATATACACCTCCTCCTCTCAAGGTCTCTGCTCCTAGTTCTCAGGCAATTTTTAGCTACAAGGTAGGCCAGCTGGTCTTCTATCTCTATTGGTTAACTTCCAGGGTTTTTCCACTGTCGGCAACTGTACACAACTGGTGTTTTTTCTCACTTTCACAGAATCTGTGCTTAATTAAGCTCAGACATGGGAACATGACCTTTGCTTGCTAACCATGTCTCCACAAAAAACCTCCTCTTTTTATCTCTTGTTCTGCATGTGGACTGAAGTCAGTTCCAGTGACTCTGCTGACTGGCTTTTTTGAGTTGGCATGTCATGAGGATGCTTAATAGTAGGCACCTCTGTTACCTGAGCTAAGAGATCTTGCTTGGGTGATAAAAGCTTCCATGTGTCCCTGGTCACCTGAAGAGCGATGCTTGAGAGGATCTGGGCTGTGCTGGTCGTAGATGCTGCAGTTACACAGCCCGACGTCAGCGGGAGGGATTATTTCATGTACGGTGTGACAGAGGCAGGGAGAAGGACTTTGTACTGAAAGAATACTGGGCAATGGCAGTGGTTACTCAGATGCAGACAGCCCTTTGCCATGGGAGGTGTTAGTTGCAGCACTTCTCAGCAGGGCAGGGCACTGCTCCAAAGAGCCTAGAGCCAGCAGGAGTGACTTCAGTGCTGAGAAGTCGGGCAATGCAGCAATCAGTTGATAATGTGGGAAGCCACGTACAGGATGTCTTTGCACGTGTGCTCTTCAGGTTGTCAGGGCCAGACTCTGGATATGCTAGATTGTTCTTCTTCACAGACTTCACAAACACTTTCTCCTAAGAAGGAGTGTTTTCTGAACAGCAGCTTTGGCATCAAAGGCTGCTGCATGTTCGTCTGAGGAGGTGGTTGCTGTGCTCATACGAGATGGCAGCTCTTGGCTTCTAGGTGGTGCGTGCGACCTCAGATGGGGATGTGCCACTGTGATTGCTTCTGAACCTTTTGTTTTCAGGTGGTGAACAGAGAACTGGAGAAGACGCTTGTTATCGAGGACGATGTGCGCTTTGAACACCAGTTTAAGAGGAAGCTCATGAAGCTGATGGGTGACATTCAACAAGCCCAGCTAGACTGGGAGCTTATGTAAGTAACTGTCCCTCAGTCAGCTGGGAACTGCTGGGCACACAGGGGAGGTCAGCAGCTCCTGCGGTGTCATGGTGGAGATGCAGGTTAATGCTGGAGTGCAGGGGAAGGTGGCAGAGACTTCTCAGAGGCTCTTGCCGTCAGGACAGATCTGCCTTCTGGGGCAGGCTGGAATGGGTGGTGTTGGTTCAGTCCTGAGGTTTGGACCATGTCATCTTTGCTCCCTTGTGAAGTCTTTCACAGTTTTGCCACCCAGTGGGTTAAGGCATGGATGTCTGGGAGTGGTGCAGGATAGAAATCTATGGGCCTGGTCAGGGCTTAGTTCTTGGATTGCCCCTTTGCCCGTCCTTGGTTGACATGAATAGTCCTGTGGTCCTAGTTGCTTCAGATTCACTTTGGTTTCAGTTTCCTTGGTTTTTTTTCACCCTTTAAGCTACATTGGCCGGAAAAGGATGCAGGTGCAAGAGCCTGAGAAAGCAGTTCCCAACGTCATGAATTTGGTGGAAGCTGATTACTCGTATTGGACCCTGGGGTATGCAATCTCTTTCCAAGGGGCTCAGAAACTCATTGGAGCTGAGCCTTTCAGCAAGATGCTGCCTGTAGATGAATTTCTGCCAGTTATGTACAACAAGCACCCCGTGTAAGTAGCAAGTCTTTGTTGCTTATGTTGACATGAGCTGGATCTTGCTGATGTCCTTAAGCCAGATCGTGTTGGTGTATCTCACATCTGTAGCCTGGTTGGTGGGAGACAGGGCTACTCGGGCTTTTTGGCTCTCTAGAGCAGAGCTCCTGAAACAGGTCAAAGGAGGTGACAGACCTGCTGCAGAGGGGTTATTGTCCACAGGCCCTGAACTGAGTAGGGACCGGTCCTGAGACACTTGGCTATCTCTGGTAATGAAGGTGTTGATTGTATAGGTTGTGTGTGGTTGTAAGACGGGAGGTTCTGGCTGTAGAGAGTCAGAACTCTCTACTAGAACGCCACCCAGCAACTTCCTCCACTGCCTGGGATCTGTTTGCTTGGTAAGTTGGCTTGTATCTCTCAGTTATAAGCAGTGGCACTGGTGAACGTTCACTCTGTTACTGGGGTGATTTTTCTCTCCTCTTTAGAGCGAAGTACATGGAGTACTATGAGTCCAGAGACTTGAAAGCCTTTTCAGCAGAACCCCTTCTTGTGTATCCTACGCACTACACAGGGCAGCCAGGCTACCTCAGTGACACAGAGACCTCTACAATCTGGGACAATGAGACTGTGTCAACGGACTGGGACAGAACACACTCCTGGAAAGCCCATCAACAGGGCAAGATCCACAGCGATGCCCAGGGCAAGGATGCTCTGCCTTCCCACTCACCTCTCAACGCACCATCCTCCAGGGATGAGCTATGACTGCCCGCTTCCCCTGGAACTCTGTTGACAGCTGAACCTGCCTCACACTTTGGCTTTT